>NC_064641.1:156031147-161031147 GCF_023864345.2 Schistocerca serialis cubense | reverse complement strand
TCATTCCACTTGGGACCTGTGGAATGGTACATTAGCTTATTTGTTTTAGTTTAAATATTTGTCATGTATTGTTGTTTTTCTGACATGTTCCACATCCTGGAGGACCTCCTCACTACGGATCAATTGGAATGAAAGTAAATCTAATCTAATCTAAAGAAGCAGTCTGGGCACGTCTCTTGCTGGATGGCGCGAAGCGCCGTCTCTGAAATTTCTTTTATCTCATCTACCGTTGCAAATATTCGTCCTTTCAACGGGGTTTTCAGGTTTGGAAATAAAAAAAAGGTCCGCAGGGGCCAAGTCTAGAGAATACTGAGGATTAGGTGGCACAGTGATTTCGTCACTTGTGCGGTAGTTACCAACAGGGATGAATGCGCGGGTGCGCTATCGTGATGCAAGAGCCATAAATTGTCTCGCCACATTTCACATTTCAGGCCGTTCCCTTCTCACATTTTCTCGCACGCATTGCAAAAGATCCCAGTATACCATCGGTTAACAGTTTGTCCCTGTGGCACGAATCCATGACGAACTAATCCGTCAAGGACAGTTATCGCATGGATTTGACATTTGACCTGACCTGACGAGCTTTTCTGGGTCTTGGAGAACCTTTCCAGACCCACTGTGAAGTCTGAACCTTGGTCTCAACGTCGTAAGTGTAGACTCACGCCTCATCACCAGTTATGATCCTCTTAAGGAACATCTCGTTCTCATTTGCGCGATTTTAAAGCTCTTCACAGATTTCTGGTCTTGACTTTTGAGTCGCGAGGCGAACTTGACGGCAACACGATGCATTTCAAGATACTGTTTCAGGATTTCATGACATGATCCAACAGAAATGTTACAGTCAGTCTTCGGTTGGCACGCACAATTTCGTTGACGTTCCTGACATGAGCGTCGATAGACGTCGAAGGGTGCACTGAACGAGGGTCATCTTCAACTTCCGTCCGACCATTTTTTAACTGTGTGGACCATTCGTGACACCAGTACGGCTTAAGCATTCATCACCAGAGGCTTCCTGCATCATTTCGTATGTCTCTAAACGTTTTCTTGAGTTTCACACAAAATTCAATGAAGGCGCGTTGCTCCTCTAACTCTGCCATCTCGAAATTCGCAAATTTTGCGACACAACGTTCTACTCAATGCAGCACTGAACAATAACAAACAGAGATACAACAATGAAACTTCCGTCAATTACACATTTAACACAGGCGTGTGCAGGGATGCCAACCGTATTTTGCTCCGACACACCATTCACACAAAATTACGAATGTTCCAGAACTTTTTTAGCAGACGTCGTGAAACAGGAATACCCCGCACACACACACACACACACACACACACACACACACACACACACACACACAAACAAACAAACAAACAAACTGTGTGTGCTAGTAATAACAAATTCATAAATTTCGTATTTCACTATTCGAAATAATGTGACATCTGAACTCGATTTCTAATAATTATTATATAATATTGAATTTCTTACAAATACCAGATAAACATCAGACCAAAATATATAAATGTCTGACAATGATTATATAAACACCAATACTAGATAAAACACAGACCCAAATATATAAATGTCTTGTCTAATTCTACTTTGGGGTACATCCTAGCGTTCAGCTGCGTAAATCATACCGATTTTCATTGTACACAACCAATGAGCATCTTTCCGTTGCGAAATGTTGTGTTGATGTGGATGTCTGTGACGAATACGTAAGGGTTCATTGGTGTTCAAATTGTTGATGAGCAACGCAAAGCGAAAAGCGAACAAAACATACCCGTCTGGAACAGCATCGAGTTCAATGTGTCATTAAGAAACGAATCACCTTCCGTAGCATCAAATGCACTCACTGCACCAGACTCTGCACAGTGACTGGGGATTTAATCCAGGACAATGGCCAATACTTCCTTGATAAGGAACTTCGCAATACACCTCTCCTCCACATGACAGTCAAACAGCAACAGAAATTTTTACTGTCACTAGGATTCGAAGCGGCCAACTCTGTGTTGAGCGCTTCAGCACTAACGTGCGTTGGCGACCAAGAATGTACGGATACATCGAGATGCGACCAATCTGTTGTAGCCCTACAGATTTTATTTTTCGAGTCGCTTTTAGCATTGTCTCGCATGTTTTCATACATATTTCTCGTCGTTAAAGTTTCTCCTAGCCTAGCCCCTGACACTGCGACTGAAGAGGGGAAGCCCTCCTTGCTGTGCTAGGGGGCTTGACCACGTACGCTGGAGACGGCGTGTGAGCTGTCCCATGCGCCCGCTGACACGGGTACTGGTTGCTGTTTCAGGTTACCGCTGCTTCAAGGCCGTCATGTTCCTGACGGGCTTCATCTTCGGTTCGGTGATCGTGTACCTCATCTGCCTGCAGGAGAAGTTGCTGCCGGCCTACGGGAACGCTGGTGAGTAAGCGCGTTAGCGGCTGGACCTCAGAGCGCGCCAGAGTTCTCCCGTTGGCCACTGCTCACCACGCTCAAACTCCCTACGCCTTCCAATTGCAAGAAGTGCTTGATAGTGTTCTTACACTTGTCATCTGCCAACTACGATCAATGTACATTGCGTACTCGCTCCATTCGAGACTGAGTGTGGGAAGAGTGACTGCGTTATATCTGCATTTACATCTATACTCCACAAACCATGTAATGGAGCGTGGCGGAGGGTACTTTATCTACCAATGTCATTTCCCCTCTTCCCCGTTGCATTCACGAATTGCACGCCGGAAGAACGATTATTGGTAAGACTCCGTGAGAGAGCTCGAAGCTCTCTGATTTTACCTCCATTGTCCTTTTGCGATATTCGTGTAGGACGAATCAGTCCGTAGCTAGACTCTTCCTTAAAAGTACGCGCAGGGAATTTTAGCTGTAAAATACAACGTGATGCACATCGCCTCTCTGCCACTGAAGCTGCACGAGCGTCTCCTACTTCTACATCTACATCTGCATGGATACTCTGCAAATCACATTCAAGTGCCTGGAAGAGGGTTCATCGAACCTCCTTCACAATTCTCTATTATTCCAATCTCGTATAGCGCGCGGAAAGAATGAACACCTATATCTTTCCGTACGAGCTCTGATTTCCCTTATTTTATCGTGGTGATCGTTCCTCCCTATTTAGGTCGGTGTCAACAAAAGATTTTCCCATTCGGAGGAGAAAGTTGGTGGTTGGAATTTCGTGAGAAGATTTCGTCGCAACGAAAAACGCCTTTCTTTTAATGATGTCCATCCCAAATCCTGTATCATTTCTGTGACACTCTCTCCCATATTTCGCGATAATACAAAACGTGCTGCCTTTCTTTGAACTTTTTCGATGTACTCCGTCAGTCCTATCTGGTAAGGATCCCACACCGCGCAGCAGTATTCTAAAAGAGGACGGACAAGCGTAGTGTAGGCAGTCTCCTTAGTAGGTCTGTTACATTTTCTAAGTGTCCTGCCAATAAAACGCAGTCTTTGGTTAGCCTTCCCCACAACATTTTCTGTGTGTTCCTTCAAATTTAAGTTGTTCGTAATTGTAATATCTAGGTATTTAGTTGAATTTACGGCTTTTAGATTAGACTGATTTATCGTGTAACCGAACGTTAACGAGTTCCTTTTAGCACTCATGTGAATGACCTCACACATTTCGTTATTTAGGGTCAACTGCCACTTTTCGCACCATTCAGATATCTTTTCTAAATCGTTTTGCAGTTTGTTTTGATCTTCTGATGATTTCATTAGTCGATAAACGACAGCGGCATCTGCAAACAACCGAAGACGGCTGCTCAGATTGTCTCCAAAATCGTTTATATAGATAAGGAACAGCAAAGGGCCTATAACACTAGCTTGGGGAACACCAGAAATCACTTCTGTTTTACTCGATGACTTTCCGTCAGTTACTGCGAACTGTGACCTCTCTGACAGGAAATCACAAAATAACTGAGACGATATTCCATAAGCACGCAATTTCATCACGAGCCGCTTATGTAGTACAGTGTCAAAAGCCTCCCGGAAATCCAGAAATACGGAATCGATCTGAAATCCTTTGTCAATACCTCTCAACACTTCATGTGAATAAAGAGCTAGTTGTGTTTCACATTAACGATGTTTTCTAAACCCATGTTGATTGTGTGTCAATAGATCGTTTTCTTCGAGGTAATTCATAATGTTCGAACACAATATATGTTCTAAAATCCTGCTGCATATCGACGTTAACGATATGGGCCTGTAATTTAGTGGATTACTCCAACTACCTTTCTTGAATATTGGTGTGACCTGTGCAACTTTCCAGTCTTTGGGTACGGATCTTCCGTCGAGCGAACGGTTGTGTATGATTGTTAAGTATGGAGCTAATGCATGAGCATACTCCGAAAGGAACCTAATTGGTATACAGTCTGGACCAGAAGACTTGCTTTTATTAAGTGATTTAAGTTGCTTCACTACTCCGAGGATATTTACTTCTACGTTACTAATGTTGGCAGCTGTTCTCGATCCGAATTCTGGAATATTTGCTTCGTCTTCTTTCGTGAAGGCATTTCGGAAGGCTGTGTTTAGTAACTCTGCTTTGGCTGCACTGTCTTCGAAAGTATCTCCATTGCTATCGCGCAGAGAAGACATTGATTGTTTCTTGCCGCTAACGTACTTCACATACGACCAGAATCTCTTTGGATTTTCTGCCAGGTTTCGAGACAAAGTTTCGTTGTGGAAACTGTTATAGGCATCTCGCATTGAAGTCCGCGCTAAATTTCGAGCTTCTGTAAAAGATCGCCAATCTTACTAATCGAACGTGTGACAAAATGCGCTGCTCTTCTGTGGACCATCTCTATTTAATCCTCCAGTCCTATCTGTCAGGGCTCCCATATTATGGAGCAATATTCAAGTACTGGTCGACTCAGAGATTTGTGAGCTACAGCTTTCGTGGGAGGACTACACTGGCTGAGGATTCTTGCACTCTGGCATCCGTCTTCCCTGCGATTAGTTTATGTGGTCGTTTCGCACGAAATCTTTATTGATGCGTAATCTTAGACATTTAATGAATGTGATTGCATCCAGTGCTTGTTCAGCAGTGGTGTAATCATACAACGACGGGTTATTCTTCCTATTTGTATGCAGTACATTACTTTATGATCTGGGCCAAATTACAATCCTTGCACTAAACATCGATCCTATTCAGGTATTCCGACATTTCGCTACAAGTTTCTAGTGCTGCGACTTCTCTGAATACAGCAGCATCACCTACGAGTAACCTTACGGAGCTTCCGACGTTACCCACTAGGTCTTTTATATACATTGTAAAAGGCAACGGTCTTTCAGCAGTCCACTGAGGTATGTTACGAATACACGCTTCCAATGTGCGTTCACCACGATGTCGCCAAACACGGATGCGACCATCATGATGCTGTAAACAGAACCTGGATTCATCCGAAAAAATGACGTTTTGCCATTCGTGCACCCAGGTTCGTCGTTGAGTACACCATCGCAGGCGCTCCTGTCTGTGATACAGCGTCAAGGGTAACCGCAGCCATGGTCTCCAAACTGATAGTCCCTGCTGCTCCTAACGTCGTCGAACTGTTGGTGCAGATGGTTGTTGTCTTGCAAATGTCCCCATCTGTTGACTCAGGGATCGAGACATGGATGCGCGATCCGCCATGCGGATAAGATGCCTGCCATCTCGACTGCTAGTGATGCGAGGCCGTTGGGATCCAGCACGGCGTTCCGTATTACCCTCCTGACCCCACCGATTCCATATTCTGCTAACAGTCATTGGATCTCGACCAACGCGAGCAGCAATGTCGCGATACGATAAACCGCAATCGCGATAGGCTACAATCCGACCTTCATCGAGGTATCACAACAACGTCTCACTAGGCAACGCCGGTCAGCTGCTGTTTGTGTATGAGAAATCGGTTGGAAACTTTCCTCATGTCAGCACGTTGTAGGTGTCACAACCGGCGCCATCCTTGTGTGAATGCTCTGAAAAGCTAATCATTGGCATATCACAGCATCTTGTTCCTGTCGGTTAAATTTCGCGTCTGTAGCACGTCATCTTCGTGGTGTAGCAATTTTGATCTCCAATAGTGTAAAAACACAGCAGGAAGGTGAAATTCATCTGATGAAAACACCGAGGCAAGCACTTAAAATCTGAAGGATCTACACTAGGGTGAGAAGTATTGCTGGACGAGAGAGTGTGTTTCATAGGGTTGAGTGGTATGGGTAGAGATATAGGGGTCTGATAGGAAAACTATGAAGATGAGAGGTAGGACTTGAGGTGGATAGTGGGAAATACAGTCGGTGGGAAAGACAGAGGGTGAGGAGTCGGGTGTCGTGTAGGTAGGACAGTGGTTGCAAAAGGAAAGAGGATGGGGATGGATGGAGAGGGAAAGGAGAGAGAAGCCCTGATGTGGAGTGGGATAGGTGGGGAAGAGGAGAGATAAATATCGGGCCGATTCGTGTACTCCATGCGCCGTCCTTTATAGCTGCCGGAGGCGGAATACTCGTGATGCGATTTCCTTGTCACGTGTTGTGCGGACACAAACAGGTCCTTCGGAAATGGCGGCCGCTGCCAGCATTTGGTACTGCCGCCTGGTGTCTAGTCTTGAGTGCGACATGGACAGCCCGCGATCCTGAGGCGTGTAGGGGTCTTGTAGACTGCACGCGTGTCCCATGTGCCTGAGAGGTTGCCGCTCTCTTTTTCGTAGATCTCTGATATAAGAGGGCAATCAGAGAGTAGCGTTGCAACACAGGGAAGAAAGGGGTGCTGCAGCGGCTCTGGGGCGCCATGGTCGCCACGCACGTGCTCACATAAGGGTTGTGAGCCCCAGTGGGGACGGGGTCGGGTGGGGAGAGGTTGTGGGGACTCGGCTAGAGTTTTCGTTATCGTTATCCTCACAACAGCTCAGAGACGTCTCGTTACTACCGCGAATTCGTCCCTGACGTATCTGTACGTGACCACTAAACACAGGTCATTAACTAAAGAAAATAACCGAAGTTTATGTATAATTTCTTATTTGCATTATGTAAAGCCGGCCGGAGTGGCCGAGCGGTTCTAGCCGCTCCAGTTTGGAACCGCGCGACCGCTACGGTCGCAGGTTCGAATCCTGCCTCGGGCATGGATGTGTGTGATGTCCTTTGGTTAGTTAGGTTTAAGTAGTTCTAAGTTCTAGGGGACTGATGACCATAGCTGTTAAGTCCCATAGTGCTCAGAGCCATTTGAACCAATCTAGGGGACTGATGACCTCGGAAGCTAAGTCCCATAGTGCTCAGAGCCATTTGAACCATTTGAACCATTATGTAAATAGCAACAATGCTGATACAGTATTCGGAATGTAGTTTTCTTTAATTATAGGTCCTGTTTTACCTGATTGTTTTCGTCAAATAGTAAATATAGCATAGTACACTGCCTGACAAAAAAGGTGAAGTATCCAGAAGACATTGTCAGATGCCAGTCAACTTCGTACACGTGACATGTGATTACATTTTCACTTGTCAGTTCTAGTATAACATATTTGTCCAATGAATACCCGTTTATCATCTGCATTTCTTCTTGGTGTAACAATTTTAATGGCCAGTAGTGTATAATGTATGTATTTCCGATTTTTAACTGTCCGTCTTTGTTTCTTAATTTAAAATAGGAAACAGCCTCAAATTTTGTTTCTTTTTCTCATTGTAACCTTTTTTAATCCGTTTGGGTAAAGAACCGAGAATTGTACCCCTCACAGCCCACCGCCCTCCCGTATGGGGCAAGGGGGGATGAAATAACAATATGGAGAAAAAAAGACTACACGAGCCAGTTCTTCCGACTCCAAAAGCCTCTCCTGACCTCCAGAGTGGTTCTGCTCACCTCATTGTCCTAGCTCGCTCTCGAAGCCCATCGTAGGGACAAACGCCGCTGTTCTCAGCTTTCATTGTTGTTTCCTCCATGGACTTACACTGCATTAAGGATAGACTTCGCAATGACTGTGCTGGACTTAATCAGACCGACATTGGATTATTTCCCTGTAAGTGTAGTGTTACTACATACAAAAAACTGTCGGGAGACCTAATATAGCAGCTCTGTCAAGCCTCTGGGCCAGTACCTACTAAGACGCTGTATTTCGAGCCTTTTGCTCTTACCGTCACAGCAGATGTCCATTCGTTGCCAATAAACTTGTTGAAACCTGCTCACTGTTTTCCCTGTCCACATGAGGACACTTCACACACCTTTTCCCAGATTTAGTCGGTCGGAGAGCTTCCTCTCTGACAACCTAAGTCTCCTGTAAGACAATGATTGTAGTTCCTTCCCTTTCTACAGACTTTCTTTTTCTCGCCCATTTCGCGGGCGCGGAACGTAGGGAAGATGGGGAATGGGGAGGGGGGGGGGGAGGGGGTAGATGGGGTTCATGGGGGTCTTGACCACCTTCCCCCGAATACATTTCAGTAATTGTTAAGTCTATTAAAAAAGTAAGTTACACATTATTATGGCGGGTATAGTAACTTTTATTGAATAACTACACTTACTTCAAAGTGACACAGATACGTGATACTGTTTTTCAACACAGGCACACAGTCTCAGCCACTCGAGAACCAATGTGTGAACGTCCTCATCGTTGGAAAATCTGTGACAGCTGCGAATCAGTTCTTCGATCGCCTGGACGGTGTCGCCTGTGGTCGATGTCCATGGCTGCCGTTGTTGATCACCATCGCCCAGTCGCCCACGCGTGCGCAGCCTTGGTGAAGTTATTGGCACCATTTCACTACTCCTGAGCGCGACATTCCATTTGGTTTACATACCGCGAGAGTTTCATAGTGAATGTGTGTGTAATTTACACGTTTTGTCCAGAATAACCGTACTGTCCCGCAAAAGAGCGCCCATACAATAAGTTGTAGGAGGAGGGGGCACACCTGTGGGTATTGAGCATTTTTAATAATTTGGAAGACGTATGGCGACTTGTAAGTAGCAATAAAAAAGTTAGAGTTGCGACTATTTCATTTTATTCTTGCTTGGGTCCGTTAATTGATATTTCGACACCAAACCTGCCTATAAATTACGTAAACTTAGATATAATTGGAGTCAGACTTCCGTAGGCAAGCCAATGAAATACGATTATCTAGAGAGGATAAAATACTGGCTTTGCATTTACTTTTGTCCGTGGGTTCACTTTTATTATACAAGGTGCCTAAACTATTTATATGTTTTAAGATTCCTTCGTTCGTAATCAAAGCCAAAGTTGCTGTATCTAACTTGGATCTAAAATATTGTAAATGCTGACATTGTAATAAAATAAACTCTTTGCTATGCAATATATTATTAAATGAAATGCTTTAAATTGCTTTTGGTTGCTGCTATAGAAAAAGACGTGAAATATTTTGTAATATTTGAACTGCCGCGTAATGGTGGCTGATTGTTGCACACCAGCGATGTTCTGTTTCCTGGCGGCGCGGCAGCTATAAATTGCTAGAGATTGTTTAAATGTTCAAAACATTGACTTGAGGGACCGGAAGGTTACTTTCAGTAATAACAGGGCTAACATTTCATACATGTATTAAAAATTACAACGCACACACCTCCTCAACGTAAATGACTCTTTGACCAAGAACACCGACAACAAAAGTTAGACAGACTGAAGACGTAGCGGCTATTGCGACCGCTTGTTTTATAGATCAAGAAAAGATATTATTATCTGTAATTGCGCTTGTCAGGGATGGCAGCTATATTGTTCAGAACGTGTCTCTGATGAAAAATAATTACTGTACACTTCAGATATCTTAGTAATAAGTTACAGAAATCTCGCAGTCCTTAATGTCAATATTTGGAGACATTATAGGATCCTGTTAAAAACCTGCATAACACCGACTTTTAAACAATTTTCTTGAAAGAAAAACACTTGACTAGCAGAACTGTGTGTGCAGGAAATACAGAACACGTACTCTCTTCTGGCAATGCGCCACTCTTGCTGTGCAATGATCTTAGCGTGGGACGACATGTTTAACTTATTTTTTGAAGCCCCCTCCTATTTTTACATATACGAGGATAACTCAATAAGTATCTGAAATTTTGCTCTATAGCTTCGCACTACGGCTTGTTTGCTCACCGGCCGCTCAGTGGCACCGTTATCTTGGCCTGTGGCAGGTTGCATAGACATCAGTCCGCTTTGCGATGTTGCGAAATAAAGATGGCCACGCCAATCTCTGTTAGCACCAAAGAGAAAGAGCGTTACCTTGTCGTTTTTCTGTGGTCTTAAGGTTTACCTGGAGTGGGAATACATAGAAGAGTTTCAGTACAATAAGGTGACAATGTGTTTATCAGTGGACTGAACAGTTCAAAAGTGTTCGATCAAGGGTGAAGAATGAGGAAAGAACAGGACTTTCAGCTACAGTCACAACTGCCGCCAATATTGAACAATGTAAACGTAGGCTTCCGCGATAGTTGTCACCGTCAATGAAATTCTTCTGGGCTGTTGACCGTTATGTCAATGTATAAAATTTTTCGACGTTTCGGCCACTATTGCAAATGGCCATCCTCGGGGCTTTGTTTTGAGCTGACTCTGGTCAATACATAGCCCGGAGGAAGGCCATTTGCAATAGTGGCCGAAACCTCGGACAATTTTATATATTGACAATGCGATCAACAGCCCAGAAGAATTTTATTGACAATATTGAACAAGTACGTGTCTTCATTCTGAATAACAGATGGGCGACTGCAGATGCTGTGACAAACTGTATGCAGATTATTATGGTTCTGCATATGAAATCATGCATAACAGGATAACAACTCGATGAAGAGTACAAGCGGAACTGTGGGAAAAACTGTCATCACCTACTAGACTCTTATGCTAGCGAAGGCGAAACACTTGTGAAACGTATCTTTACTGGAGATGAAACATGGAGTCATCACTTCGGATCAGAGAGCAAGTGCCAGAGCATAGAATGGAAGCACCCCAAATCTCCAGTCAAAAAGAAATTCAAGAGTCAACTTTCTGCAGGAAAAGTGATGCTCACAGTTTTTTGGGACTCACAAGGGCCAATCCTGGGACATCACCTGGAAAAGGGGTCGACAGTAAACAGTGGACGTTACACAGATATGCTGTTAAACAAGTTGGCACCCGTAATTCGTAATACACGCAGAGATCGATTATCGGAAGATGTTCTTTAGTTGCATGACAATGTGTGTTTACATACCGCCGCCCACAACCGCTCATACTTTTCAGACGGTGCGTTTCGAGGTGCTGGAGTGTTAGTCCCGATTTCGCCCCGTTACATTACCATCTGTTTGGTCCACTTAAAGATGCTTTAAAATCCCGTCGATTCAGCTCCGATCAAAAAGTGAAGGAAATGGTGCATACGTGGCTTGCTGTGCAACCAAAAACCATTTTTGCGCTGGGTATCTGAAAGCTTGTCCAAGTGGACCAAGTGCATTTTAAAAGCAGAGTGACTATGCTGAAAGAGGGTATTAACAAAAATTGTGTACTCTCGTTATAATAAGAGAGCTATTAAGAAAGTAAGGTTCGATCGGACACGAAATGGGAACGGCAGTGAAAATCAAAAATGTTTTATTGCAGTTTGCTGTACCTTCCCACTACTTCTCTATACAGTCGCATCCAGCTTAAGACATCTGTCGTGGCGTGCTTTCCGCCAATTCTCTGCGCTGGTCTACTGCTCTTTATCGGTGCCAAAATATTGTGTTCATAGCCAGCGGTTCATGTGAGCAGAGGTGAACATCAGAGGGAGTCAGTCTGGCTGTATGGTGGGTGATCAAACACTTATCGAAAACGCTGCAGGGGCTTCCTCATTGCCCTTGCAGTGAGCGGCGGAGAATTTATTGTCCTGAAGGAGGAAATGCATGACAGATACGTTACGTGACGTTGCACAGAAATCAGGAGAAACCTCTCAGCGGGTACCCTTACTTGGCGGGAGACACTATTGTTCTAGGCATCTTTATGTGCTCACTGTGTGCTCGGAACTTAAAAAAGCGACGTGACGCCATCGACAGGTACACTAGAGACACTGCCCAACGTATCTGTGCAAAGCTCCATCGGATTTTCACTGCCGTTTCAAATGGCTCTGAGCACTATGGGACTTAACATCGGAGGTCATGAGTCCCCTAGAACTTAGAACTACTTAAACCTAACTAACCTAAGGACATCACACACATCCATGCCCGAGGCAGGATTCGAACCTGCGACCGTAGCGGTCGCGCGGTTCCAGACTGAAGCGCCTTTAACCGCGTGGCCACACTGGCCGGCACTGCCGTTTCCATTTCGCGACCAATCGGATCTTACTTTCCGAATAGCCCTCGTAAATTATAAAAATTGATTGCACATACTTATTACCTTACTCTCGAATAAATTTACAAATTTCTCGGATGACTTTCAGCAAATAAAGGAGCATAAAAACTATGAGCTGGAATGGCAAAGGGTTCCTGAGAAATCACATGTTACTTTTCTGTTTCTTGCCTATGTGGATAGGCTTGTATTCTGATCGTCTGAGAATAAAATTCCATCGCAGTAAAGGAGCCCATTTACTGGCCGACGTTGCCTGCTGCCTAAAACTCATCTGAGATCATTCGAGCGTCCACAAGCAGGGCGGCTAAACCAAAGGAAGTTGAGTAAGCAAATACAGAAAAGATAAAACATCCTCCCCCCACCCACCCACACACACACAAACACACATATACATACTAGGAAAAAAAGACCAACTTTTTCGAACGCAGGCAAAAATTATCGTACGAAACACCATTTATATGCTCACATAACCATAACCTGCTGGCTTGTGTTCACAATTAGAGTACTAAATAGAAAACTGACAATGCCGAATGCACGTTTCTATTTTCTTTCGTCCAAACTTTGGTGTTGTCAAAATTATGAGAGTTTGTTATCATTATAGTTCTCACAACAACTGCGTGACACATTTACTTCTAAAATTTTCGGACGGAAGCTTTCCAAGAGCTGTATTTCTCCGAATGGCAATTTCTTGAAAGGTTATACTAAAGCAATGTAGGGGAAAGTACGGTAAGACTTGTTATTGGGGTGAAATTGGGTACTTCGTTCGGACGTCACTGTTTATGCCCTCTGGTGGACAGATACAGAATTACAGTCTACTATCCAGTCCACGGACGATGGCGGTTCGCACATGTCAAGGCACCGACGGGGCTTGCATTGTTGACGATACCAAGGAACATCTGCAGTACGCGCATGCATATGCTTTCCGGTTGAATAAAACGGAAATTGTCTCTTGCTTGCTTACGCAGAATTTGTCACTTACCACCACTATCAACGATGACAACTCGCAACAAATTGAATCGAAATTCACTAAACAACTCGCTACGATCACGTTTAATGTTCGCATTAGCTCAAAATGGTCCAAGTGACTCTAAGCACTATGGGACTTAACATCTGAGGTCATGAGTCCCCTAGACTTAGAACTACTGAAACCTAACCAACCCAAGGATATCGCATACATCCATGCCCGAGGCAGGATTCGAACCTGCCCGTTGCACTAGCTACAGCATTTACTGAACAGTGCTCAGAACATACTGAACGCTCATTGGCTGTGGGAGCGTACGTGACGTAGGGGTGCAGAAGAAGCCTCAACTCGATCGGCACCTTTCGTGACTCCAACTATAATCAAGAAGAAAGAGCGACCATATTGGCATGTTGTTGCTGCTCAGCTCACAGGTCTGTTTAGACAAGTTTACTTTACGATCTCAACTAATGTTCTATTGTTTTTGAACTGCGATTTTTTCATAAAATCTCAATAATCGGGAATATCAGATGATTAGTAAGTAATTATACACTAGCAAACAATAGGGATTTGGTTCAACAGTAGCGTGCTCTTGTTTCGTTTCTATATCTGCACTCGGGGTAAGACCAACTACATTGCCCCACCATACAAAATAGCACTACAAATTTCATTTTGCAGTGTCAAATATGCTAAGAACTTACCAGATGAACCCAAATAGACTATCATGGAGCCGAATAGCCCCATACCTTGGGGTAACTCATATACAGGGTGTTTCACTAAATGTGTTTGCCTCTGTAAGTTACGATGTAATAGGAGACGGAAATATTTATTGCAGTAGGTCACCATAAGAAACGTTACACTGTCTGCGGAGCTATGAACGTAGTTTATTGTGTTATTATCCAAAGAGTTACAGCAAAAAGATACAATTTTTTTAATGGAACGATAGTTGTTTCTATCATGCACTGGAAACAGTAACACTAGCTGTGGATACATCAATTTAAATTACATTCCTATCACTTTTAGTTTGGGAGCTACAACCCTTCAAAGTTTCAGGGGCAGATACCACTCGCTGTACATAATACATGGCTGTGTGATGCGTGATGGATGTTCTGGCGGTGGGAAGTTGATTTAAATGAGATGTTAAAATGTGTGTCCATGTTCCTGAATGCACAATGCAATGCGCCTTCTAAAGGATCTGCGGACGAGATGTAACGTCGCCGGTGTCACGGAGCAACATGCGTCCTCGATGCGCCGTTTTAGATCATCTGGGGATGTGGGCTCAGTGACATAAACACGATGCTTTAGATACCCCCACAAAAATAAATCTAATGGTGTTAAATCGGGCGACCTTGCGGGACCGAAATTGTGAACGTGGACTCATCCGAGAAATTACGCATGGCCCATTCACAGAATGTAAGTCTCGCACGGAAATCGTTCACATGCAGCTCCTGGGTCAGTGACAGGCGGTACGGGTGAAACCTGTGGCCGTGTACTATATGCCACACAGATGTGAGACTCACAACAGCGACTGCAGCAACGGCTCGTAAGCTGACATGAGGATCGTGGTGTACTGCAGCTAAAACAAGCACCTCCGTTTCCTCACTTTTTGCAGTTCTTCGTCTGTTACTGTAGCGCATTACCAAACTGCCTGTTTCCCGAAGTCGTTTTTCGGCACGTAAGAAGGTAATGGCTGCCGGAGCTCTACGCCTAGGATATCTCACGGCGTACGCCATGGCTGCTTCAATGGCATCGTGTCGGCACTCGCCGAACATCGGCAACGTGTCAACGTACTCGTTGTTCGTGTATGCCATCTTCATACTGTGGTATATTGGGCCCCGTTTGTTTGTGTGGCTCGAACTGTCGGGTATACGGCCGTGTGCGGCGACAGTCGGCAGTCTAACAGCGCATCGAGGAAGCTTCTCGCCCCGTGACACCGGCGACGTTACAACTCGGCCGCACCACATTTAGAAGGCGCATTGGTTATGCGCAGCGTGTGTGGTATCTGCCCCTGAAACTTTGAAGGGTTGTAGCTCCCAAACTAAAAGTGATAGGAATGTAATTTAAATTGAGGTATACACAGCTGGTGTTACTGATTCCAGTGAATGATAGAAACAATTATTGTTCCATTTAAAAAATTGTATATTTTTGCCGTAACTTTCTGGATAATAACACAATAAACTATGTTCATAACTCCGCAGCAATGATCTCTATACAACCTGGATGTAGAAGTCTGGTCTCTGAGTATAGAACTGCAGCGTGTCTGCAGATTCGTGTGCTCTGCATCGTCCACCATGTTGTAGTTTGGCAAACAAATTTGCATCGGGCTGTACGTGACGAAGAATTGGAGACTTATCTCTTGTCTTGAACTTTACGTCAACATGTGATGTAATAGGCTCATGTGGGGCGGAATCGGAAAGTATTTTCTTTTCGTGTTCTAGTGACACATCTAAGCAGCCATGTTGTAGTTTGGCAAGAAACGAGATATGAGCATCTATGGCTGGCACTATCAGACAGCTGAAGTTCAACATCCAGGTAGTATAGAGATCACTGCTCCGCAGACAGTGCAACGTTTCTTATGGTGGCCTACCGCAATAAATATTTCCGTCGCCTATTACTTCGTAACTTACAGAGGCAAACACATTCAGTGAAACACCCTGTATGTCACAGTGAACGTGAATCCAGGTGTTTATTTCAACAGTCTCCGTGAACGAGAGTTGTCCTTTCTTCTGCTTCTTCGTGAAAAGTATGTTGCGGACACTCCAATCTTCCAAGATAAAGAAAGTGAAACCAACAGCCTTATGCAATGCAGAATTGACTGTTAGATGACACTTCAGGCAGACGTACCTGTATAAAAGGAGACGGGGAGTATTGTTTCACCAGTAAAGATGTAATAACACATATCTGTCAGGATAGCTCCATGACCTAGAATGTGGACTAGTCACTGGATGTCACCTGAGTAATACATCCATCAGGGACATTTCAGCCGTTGTACAGCAGTGCTAGTCGATTGTTGATGATGTGATTGCGAAGCGGAAACGTAAAGGAACAATCACATATAAACCAAGACCGTCCAGACGGACAGGGACGGTCCGCGATTGTGGAAGGTGGTTATAAAACATCGCATGAAATCAGCAGGAAGAATCACTCGTGAGTTCCATAGTGCTACCAGCAGTCGAGATAGCACAATGACTGCGCTAGTGAGTTATAAAGAATGGTGTACAATAGTCGATCAGCTCCTCGTAAGCCACACATTTCTGTAGACGATGCTAAGCAACACTAGAGATGATGTAAACAGCGATGCCACTGGACACCAGATGACTGGAAACGTGTGTCTAGATTGATGGATCGCGCTGTCCTGTATGGGAATTGACGAATGCCTGGAGAGCGTTATGCGCCATCATGGTTAGAGCCAGCACTGAAGTACGGAGGAGATGATATTATAGTATGGAGGTGTTTTTCGTGATTAAGGTGCGGTTCCGTTATCACACTTAAGAAAACAGTAAACGCGAAAGGGTATGAACACAATTTACAGCACTGTGTGCTGCGTTCAGTTGAAGAGCAATTCGAGGACTACTATTGTTTGTATCAGATGCTTCAAAATGAGTTTTCTTTTTGATGATGCAGGCTACAATAGCCTAAGAATTAACAGATGCTACTGAATTTGTTGAACAGTTACATGTTTTGTGACAAATTATTTATTACGTTTTAAATGAAAATATGTTTATGGCTTCTTTTTACATCCATGCCGACCATTTCACTTCCGATCTGTGTGAGGTTCAAAATGGTTCAAATGGCTCTGAGCACTATGCGAACTAACTTCTGAGGTCATCAGTCGCCTAGAACTTAGAACTAATTAAACCTAACTAACCTAAGGACATCATACACATCCATGCCCGAGGCAGGATTCGAACTTGCGACCGTAGCGGTCGCTCGGTTCCAGACTGTAGCGCCTAGAACCGCACGGCCACTCTGGCCGGTCTGTGTGAGGTATATCATATTTGTTTTTCTTTGTAAATATTTATTGTGTATTCTTGTTTTTCTGACATGTTGTACATTTGGAGGAAGTCCTCTCTGTGGATCTATTGGAACGAAAAGTACATCTAATGTAATCTAATCTACTCATCCTGGCAGTGGACCCTGCCATGAAGAGCATCTGTAAGGTAACGGCTTGTGGACAATAAAAATGGACTGGCTTTTCCAGTAATCTGACCTGAAACCGATGGAAAACATTTGGGATGATTTAGGTCGTCTACTTTGCTGCTGATCCCAGTGTCCAACATCATTACCTTCTCTAGTTTCGGCTCATGAGAAAGAATAGTTTGCCATTCCTCCACAGACATTCAGTGTCCCCAGCAGAATTGAAGCCATCATAAAGGCGAAGCGTGGACACATCGCATATTAGTGGCCAGTAATAGGCGTCTGGATACTTTTGATCAGATAGTATACAACCGTGGTTTGTCGAACACTCGGGGATCCTATCACACCTCTGCTGGCCGATTAAATCACGTGATCTTAATTCTGCAGGAAATGTATGGGGCTATGCTGAACAGTGGGTCGTGCGACTAGGGCCTCCCGTCGGGTATACCGTTCGCCGAGTGTAAGTCTTTCGATTTGACGCCACTTCGGCGACTTGCGCGTCGATGGGGATGAAATGATGATGATAGGACAGCACCCAGTCCCTGTGCGGAGAAAATCTCCGACCCCGCCGAGAATCGAACCCAGACCCTTAGGATTGACATTCTGTCGCGCTGACCACTCAGCTACCGGGGGCGGACGACAAGCAGCAATCAGCATCACCAGAAACTGATAGTTTCATGGGGTCTGATCATTAATGAGTGGCTTCAGCTGAATATGGAAGACCTCATTGAATATAGCATGTCTCATGGGCCCTCATCCTCGCTGAAATGAGGACGTTATGATGGTGTTTCACAGTATAGTCGGTACAGAATCCATGGCTGATAGATGGGCCGGCGGCAGGGCACGTGTGAGGGGAGCGGTAGTAGTGGGGGCTACAGGCAGGCGTTGTAAGGGAAATGCCGAGCGTTGGAGGAGAAGTGCCGTTGTAAACTGAAGACTACCCTCATATTATTTGTACTAATGGGCCCCTCCATGTCCACACTTGAACAGTGACCATTTAAAAAGATAAACTGTCACGTCTGCTTTCGTTAATATCTAGCAAGAATTCCTCGGAAAATGCAGCGATTTATTTTCACCTGGCTCCTTAACCAGTTATAACTTTCAGAGAAGCGTCACATTTCTTTGGGTGCCATTTTAAAATCTGCTTCTTTTGCCAAAACACAGTACGCAGTCTCACCTCACTAACATCCTGTGCAGAAACAATTGTGATATAATTCTGAAAAAGTGGTTTATTAAGTCAGGAACTCAGGAAAAATGTCAGTAGCTTATGAAAATAGCAGATCTTCAGTACAAAAAAACGTGTAGTGTCTTCACTTATGTTTTTGCAAAACCCATAGCATTTCTCGTTCCATCAGCTATCGATGGCCTCTAAAATTACACTACTGGCCATTAAAATTGCTACACCAAGAAGGAATGCAGATGATAAACGGGTATTCATTGGACAAATATAATATACTAGAACTGACATGTGATTACATTTTCACGCAATTTGGGTGCATAGATCCTGAGAAATCAGTACCCAGAAAAACCACCTCTGGCCGTAATAACGGCCTTGATACGTATGCCTGGGCATTGAGTCAAACAGAGCTTGGATGGCGTGTACAGGTACAGCTGCTCATGCAGCTTCAACACGATACCACAGTTCATCAAGAGTTGTGACTGGCGTATTGTGACGAGCCAGTTGCTCTCCCACCATTGACCAGACGTTTTCAATTGGTGAGAGATCTGGAGAATGTGCTGGCCAGGGCAGCAGTCGAACATTTTCTGTATCCAGAAAGGCCTGCACAGGACCTGCAACATGAGGTCGTGCATTATCCTGCTGAAATGTAGGGTTTCACAGGGACCCAATGAAGGGTAGATCCACGGGTCGTAACACATCTTAAATGCAACGTCCACTGTTCAAAGTGCCGTCAATGCGAACAAGAGGTGACCGAGACGTGTAACCAGTGGCACCCCATACCATCACGCCGGGTGATACGCCAGTATGGCGATGACGAATACACGCTTCCAATGTGCGTTCACCGGGATGTCTCCAAACACGGATGCGACCACCATGATGCTGTAAACAGAACCTGGATTCATCCGAAAAAATGACACTTTGCCATTCGTGCACCCAGGTTCGTCGTTGAGTACACCATCGCAGGCGCTCCTGTCTGTGATGCAGCCATGATCTCCGAGATGATAGTCCACGTTGATGCAAACGTCGTCGAACTGTTGGTGCAGATGGTTGTTGTCTTGCAAACGTCCCCATCTGTTGACTCAGGGATCGAGACGTGGCTGCACGATCCGTACAGCCATGCGGATAAGATGCCTGACATCTCGACTGCTAGTGATACGAGGCCATTGGGATCCAGCACGGCGTTCCGTATTACCCTCCTGAACCCACCGATTCCATATTCTGCTAACAGTCTTTGGATCCCGACCAACGCGAGCAGCAATGTCGCGATACGATATACCGCAATCGCGATAGGCTACAATCCGACCTTTATCAAAGTCGGAAACGTGATGGTACGCATTTCTCCTCCTTACACGAGGCAGCACAATAACGTTTCACCAGGCAACGTCGGTCAACTGCTGTTTGTGTATGAGAAATGGGTTGGAAACTTTCCTCATGTCAGCACGTTGTAGGTGTCGCCACCGGCGCCAACCTTGTGTGAATGCACTGAATAGCTGATCATTTGCCTATCACAGAATCTTCTTCCTGTCGCTTAAATTTCGCGTCTGTAGCAGGTCATCTTCCTGGAGCAGCAATTTTAATGGCCAGTAATGTACATTCTTTTATCGAAAAAATCTGTAATTAGTGGAGTAACACAGTAGATAGTAATGACGTGGAAAAATACTCTGCTCCTTGTTTGTTGTTATCATTTGCAAATTCTCAATTCGATATCTGATACCGCTTATGAAATATGAGGAATGTTGTGGATATTACACTCTGGCTTCATCACTGGCGCGGCGCGATCTCAAATGAGTGTTCTATGTCAAAAAAATGTTCAAATGTGTGTGAAATCTTATAGCACTTAACTGCTAAGGTGATCAGTCAAAAAATGGCTCTGAGCACTATGGGACTTAACATCTACGGTCATCAGTCCCCTAGAACTTAGAACTACTTAAACCTAACTAACGTAAGGACAGCACACAACACCCAGCCATCACGAGGCAGAGAAAATCCCTGACCCCGCCGGGAATCGAACCCGGGAACCCGGGCGTGGGAAGCGAGAATGCTACCGCACGTAAGGTGATCAGTCCTTAAGCTTACACACTACTTAACCTAAATTATCCTAAGGACAAACACACACACCCATGCCCGAGGGAGGACTCGAACCTCAGCCGTGACCAGCCGCACAGTCCATGACTGTAGCGCCTAAGACCGCTCGGCTAATCCCGCGCGGCGTTCTATGTCAGATCAATTTTCTCAAGATTGGCGACAGATAAATTTAGCTCTACCCAAGTCTAAAGAAAAATTCGATATGTAAGCTACATTTCATATGCTACAAAGTATTATGTAATATGCACCAAATGCAAAATCATAGCGACCTCTATTTTTAATTGCAAACATTTCCGAATTTCGCGCAGTGTCTTGCTTCCAGGTAAATATCACAACAACTATGATCATTAACGAAATGATGGGCACATCATCATGAACCTGACATATAAAGCTATATGTAAAGCAAAAATGTACTTTTTTTTGTTTTACAGAATAGTTTCTGTAAGATCGTTTGAGAAGGATTGCAAGGTGTGCGCCTCACTGACCGGCCGAAAGGTGGAAAACAGCTGTCGGCCTCTCTGCGCATCGGCCACCGTATCCTGCGTGGACTCTACTGGTACAATGTCTCTTGGGGGGGTGACTGGTGTCTGTCGTTCTGTGTTGTTACGAGGAGAGAGTGTGAGGCGGTCGGTGTTTGGCCGGCAGGCGTGGCGCTGGCGGCGGGCCTGCTGTTCGGGCTGGTGACGATGCTGGTGCAGTACGTGGGCCTGTTCATGACGGGCCTGCACACAGGCCTCTTCTGCGCCGTGGCGGGGCTCGCCGTCGCCGACCAGCTGCTGGGCTGGGCGCCGCCCTCCGCCTGGGCCGCCGCCGCCTCGCTCCTCATCGCCGGGCTCGTCTTCGCCGTGCTCAACCTCTACTGCCAGAAAGGTGCGTCCACGCCTCGCCTCACCGCCCACTGGCTCCTATACATAACCCTCAAAAAGAGGTCAAATGTTTTGCGAAATGGTAGACATGATGTACATATACAGGGTGCAAACGGTATAAGGCGCCAAAATTATACAGTGTACTTGACAAAAAAGTCTAATGACATTTTCTTGTATCATGTACTATATTTTTGTATTATTAAAACCTAATGTTCGTAGGATAGATAGTATACGCATTTCTGATTACGTAGTCAGTAACCTCCCCCTCACTTATCGACCTTAATGACAGTGAAAAATTAAAGCGCGTGTACCGAATGGAAATTTGGGAAAAGCAATCGTCACCGAAGTCAATCTGTCGGTAAAGAGGGAGGAAAGGGTTACACCTAAATGAAAGGAAAAATGCAAATGAAACTGGTAGAAATTAATTTTGAAAAGGGGTACAGCTAATAAAGAAAGTAAATGTGCGGTCGTTACGTTAACAGTTAACTGGCGTTAATTAGATATTTGAGATTTGGGGGAAATTACGGTCGCCAGTCCTATGGACAACTACTATAATAACTGAAAAAGAAAGGTTATTGCACATATAATTAGCACTAAAAGCGTGGCAACTGAAGGTTGACACATGTTGTGTGAAAACTGAATGTTTGTCAGAATTAATACATTTCGCTACACTCTGACTTAATTTAGCAAAAGAATTAATAAAACCGGAAAATTGAAAGTTAATTTAGTGACTGAAATTAATAGTGAACTTTGTTTCTGAAGCACTACGAAATTCAATAAAATAAGGTTAGTCTTGGGCTACCTCAACAATCATTTCAAAAGCTACTTGAATCTACGCAATTTAGAAATAAGAGATTCAACTGTGAACTTGAATTAAATGATTCTGAACAATTAACAATAGTAAAATTTAGTACATACCAAGCTGAGCTGCAGTCACAGGTAAGCAAAAATATGGTAACAAAACTCGCACTCTTAATTTGTGCTTGTGTAATCTAAATATTGTAGCCAGCTATGAATACCTTAACTGAACTTTGAAATTAAAGCAGTGAAATCGAATGATATTACTTTAATGCTGGCATTTGAATTTCAACGACACTCGGGTTCATTCCGGAAAAGGAAGGGACCCTGCTTGGTAATGCAATTGGGACAATGAGCAACAAAGGTTCATGCTACGTTGCTGTAATTTAAAGAGGCAAATGGAACAATTTTAAAAGCTTAGGTCTGCCATACAGTTCTAAAACTTTACGTGCTTCCAGTCTTCCTTGCTGGTTCATTGAAAGTTTGAAGTCGTCGATCGAGGAGGTGGCGACAGTCACTCATTGTCGGCCGTCGCTGTTGCAGAAGCTAGATGTTGGCGCGCCTTCTTCTCGACACGGTCAGCAGGCGAAACAGGCTCTTGATGTGCGCCAGCTAATGCTTCCCGTCCGCGACACCATGTCAGAAACTATCATAGCAATTGCATGCTGCCAAACCCCGAAAGCGCGGCAACTCGCGGGAGCGACACACAACACACCTGCTCCACCGCCCTACTCCAGCCAGACTCCCTCTCTGCCCACGCTCGATGCGGCAGAGTTAACACCACCAAAGATCGTAAACACTTTGGTTCTCCACACGACTTATCGATGTATTCGTTCGATAGCATAGTTTTCCCTAGGCCAAACCCAGAGTAAAAATACAAATAATATTTACAAAACAAACCAATTATACATCGACATAAATGCACACACACACACACACACACACACACATATATATATATATATATATATATATATATATATATATATATATATATATATATATATATAGTAAACCAATTACAATATATAAAGACACAGAAATGTCATATCTTCAGGTAACAAAATAAGGAAAAAAATTTATAGTACAATAGATGGAAATAGGAGGATATGCATTTCCGGCGTTACAAGTCAACCGACAGTACACAGCGTACCGAGCTTATTGCCTACAATGACGAGGCGGCCAAAGAAAGGCAACGAGCCGACCAGAGGATTGAAATCATTAGATGCGTACAACGACGTGGTGTGATAATCAGGTGGTACCGAAAAAAGGAATGTAAACGGTTTCTGGGTTGTCAAGAATGTGTAATTCGCTTTACGTGAATTGAATACAACCAGTCTGTTTCTCAACAAGTCGATAATGAAGGTCGTAGTAGTAATGACAAGCTAATATCAAACACAATGTATTTCCATTAGTACAAATTCAATCGATCACCAAGTACATAGTTGTGCATTAATTACAATCAACTGTTTCACCTTTTTACGGCAATGCCATAACGAATACTAAATTCACATTATTTTCCTTCTGTACAACAACATCGTAACGAAAAGAAAACCCATTACTTCGTTTCCTCTGACACCAATACTACAATAAATGTTCGAAATGACCACCATTCGCTTCTACACATGCTTCATTACGGCGAACCCAGTTTCGTCGCACTCGTTCACACACATGCACATTGGCCTTTATGGTATTGGCAGCATCTAAAATCTTCTGCTGGCTGGGTGTTGTGTGATGTCCTTAGGTTAGTTAGGTTTAAGTAGTTCTAAGTTCTAGGGGACTGATGACCGTAGATGTTAAGTCCCATAGTGCTCAGAGCCATTTGAACCATTTTAAAATCTTCTGCGTCAATTCGTCCACATTATTTACTGGCTCGGCATAAACAAGTTCCTTCATATGTCCCCAAAAGTAAAAATCCAGTGGATTTAAATCAGGGCTGCGTGCTGGTCATCGACGTGGACCCGAACGCCCGATCCATCGTCCCGGAAATCGACTATCCAAAAATCTGCGTACTCTGTGACCAATGTGGGGTGGAGCACCATCGTGGAAGAACCACATGTTATGACGTATGCCTAACGTAATGTCCTCTAACGACGTTGGTAACAATGTTTCCTCTAGAACGTTCGGTAATAGTTACCATCAAACGTGCAGGTAAAACATAGGGCCCAATAATGTAATTGTCGAGCATGCCCGCCCACACATTTACGGAAAATCGTCGCTGAAAATGTGTTGCCACTACGTGGCGAGGATTGTGAACACTCCACGTGTGCATGTTATGGAAATTAGTTATTCCGTCGCGAGTGAAACACGCTTCATCTGTGACCAGTATTTTGTTGACAAAATCATGCTGCGCACTGTGTAACAAAAACCACTCTGAGAATTCACGTCGTGGAGGGAAATCTTGTTCTTCCAATGCTTGTACGCGTTGAATGTGGTAAGGCCGCAGACGCTACTCTTGCAAAGTGCGATGAACGACAGTGTGCGATATACCCATGTGTCGGGCGATGCTTCTAGTACTCTGAGAAGGATCCTCCTGGATGCGGTCCAGAATTCTTTCCTCAGCTTCCAATGTACGATGGGCGCGTTGTGGGCCTCTGCCTTCTGCGCGGGGCAGTAAAGAGCCAGTATCTCTCAATGTAAGGAAATTAAATACGTACTCATCAGTTGTATTCTGTCATGATGTAACAAAAACGGAAAGCATATCAGAACAGAAGATACGTTTCGCATACGGACGAAAATTTACAAAGGTGCAGATAACTACTGTACTTCATTAAGAAGTAAATCCATAATAATCGCATACACGTAGAGAATTACAATGACACAAACCTCTGGTGCACAGCAGCAAATGTCTTTCGTGCAGGAAGTCGTCGTTGTGGGAAGCGTTCTCGATAAATTCGTACAGCTGCCCTGGCAACACCTTTTGCCTCGCCGTAAATTACATGCATATCGCATAGTTCAGCTATAGTAAATCTCCTTTCCATCCTAACAGGCAACAGAGTTGCAATAACATCTGCACGGTTACTCGCCTACTGTCGTCGCTCGGTGTATTACAATGACGCAGTCACTCAGGCCGCAGTTGCCTATGTGTTTACGACTTAAGCTCGCGATGTGAGTACGCGCAGCGGGCAATAACAGGAACCGATTACTTACATACGTGCACGGCCAAGTATCTACTTCTCCAAAGCCATTATCCTGAGACGAACTGTTTTTTTCTGGGACAACGGTAGAAAATACGCAAACATGTTACTAGACTTTTTTGTCAAGCATTGCGAGATGTGCCATCTGTATAATTTTGGCGCCTTATACCGTTTACACCCTGTATGTGACGTACATGTACAGACGAACAAATTATTACAGTTTCAGAAAAACTGGATGAATTATTCGAGTCAAAAAGCTTCACAAATAGAGCAAGTCTGTAGTGCTTTGTTCCACCTCTGGCACTTACGCAAGCAGTCATTTGCCTTGGCATTGATTGACAGAGCTGTTGGGTGTTCTGCTGAGGGATATCGTGTCAAATCCTATCCAACTGGCGCGCCAGATCGTCAAAATCCCGCGCTGGTTGGAGGGCCCTGTCCATAATGCTCCAAACGTTCTCAGTTTGAGAGAGATCAGGCGACCTTGCTGGCCAAAGTAGGGTTGGGATGCAAGAAGACAAGCAGTAGAAACTCTAGCCATGTATGGGCGGGCGTTATCTTGCTGAAATGAGAGCCCAGGTTGGCTTGCCATGAAGATCAATGGAATGGGGCGTAGAATATCGCCAGTTTACCATTGTGATATATACAGGGTGGTCCATTGATAGTGACCGGGCCAAATATCTCACGAAACAAGCATCAAACGAAAAAACTACAAAGAACGAAACTCATCTAGCTTGAAGGGGGAAACCAGATGGCGCTATGGTTGGCCCGATAGATTGCGCTGCCATAGGTCAAACGGATATCAACTGCGTTTTTTAAAATAGGAATCCCCATTTTTATCACATATTCCTGTAGTACGTAAAGAAATATGAATGTTTTAGTTGGACCACTTTTTTCGCTTTGTGATAGATGGCGCTGTAATAGTCACAAACGTATAAGCACGCGGTATCACGTTACATTCCGCCAGTGCAGACGGTATTTGCTTCGTGATACATTACCCGTGTTAAAGTGAACCATTTACCATTTGCTGGAAAGGTCGATATCGAGTTGATGTATGGCTATTGTGATCTAAATGCCCAACGGGCGTGTGATATGTATGCTGCTCGGTATCCTGGACGACATTATCCAAGTGTGGTTCAAATGGCTCTGAGCACTATGGGACTTAACATCTATGGTCATTAGTCCCCTAGAACTTAGAACTACTTAAACCTAACTAACCTAAGGACAGCACACAACACCCAGCCATCACGAGGCAGAGAAAATCCCTGACCCCGCCGGGAATCGAACCCGGGAACCCGGGCGTGGGAAGCGAGAACGCTACCGCACGACCACGAGATGCGGGCATTATCCAAGTGTCCGGACCGTTCGCCGGATAGTTACGTTGTTTAAGGAAACAGGAAGTGTTCAGCCACATGTGAAACGTCAACCACGACCTACAACAAATGATGATGCCCAAGTAGGTGTTTTAGCTGCTGTCGCGGCTAATCCGCACATCAGTAGCAGACAAATTGCGCGAGAATCGGGAATCTCAAAAACGTCGGTGTTGAGAATGCTACATCAACATCGATTGCACCCGTACCATATTTCTATGCGCCAGGAAATGCATGGCGACGACTTTGAACGTCTTGTACAGTTCTGCCACTGCGCACAAGATAAATTACGGGACGCTGACAGATTTTTTTGCACGCGTTCTATTCGGCGACGAAGCGTCATTCACCAACAGCAGTAACGTAAACTGGCATAATATGCACTATTGGGCAAAGGAAAATCGACGATGGCTGCGACAACTGGAACATCAGCGACCTTGGCGGGTTAATGTATGGTGCGGCATTATGGGAGGAAGGATAATTGGCCCCCATTTTATCGATGGCAATCTAAATGGTGCAATGTATGCTGATTTCCTACATAATGTTCTACCAATGTTACTACAAGATGTTTCACTACATGACGGAATGGCGATGTACTTCCAACATGATGGATGTCCGGCACATAGCTCGCGTGCGGTTGAAGCGGTATTGAATAGCACATTTCATGACAGGTGGATTGGTCGTCGAAGCACCATACCATAGCCCGCACGTTCACCGGATCTGACGTCCCCGGATTTCTTTCTGTGCAGAAAGTTGAAGGATATTTGCTATCGTGATCCACCGACAACGCCTGACAACATGCGTCAGCGCATTGTCAATGCATGTGCGAACATTACGGAAGGCGAACTACTCGCTCTTGAGAGGAATGTCGTTACACGTAATGCCAAATGCATTGATGTGGCATTTACAGGTAATCACGCTGTAACAGCATGCGTTCTCAGAAACGATAAGACACAAAGGTACATGTGTCACATTGGAACAACCGAAATAATTTGTTTAAACGTACCTACGTTCTGTATTTTAATTTAAAAACCTATATGTTACCAACTGTTGGTCTAAAATTGTGAGCCGTATGTTTGTGACTATTACAGCGCGATCTATCACAAAGCGAAAAAAGTGGTCCAACTAAAACATTCATGTTTCTCTACGTACTACACGAATATGTAATAAAAAATGGGGGTTTCTATTTTTTAAAAAAACGCAGTTGATATCCGTTTGACGTATGGCAGCGCCATCTAGCGGGCCAACCATAGCGCCATCTGGTTTGCCCCTTCAAGCTAGACAAGTTTCGTTCTTTGTAGGTTTTTCGTTTGACGCTTATTTCGTGAGATACTTGGCCCGGTCACGATCAATGGACCACCCTGTATATGACCATATTTGGACCCCTCTTTTTTGGCCGAAAAAATACTAGAAATCAACATAAAATAAATCGGCTAAGATGAAGCGAAGGGAATTCAGTTTGCTTCAAGGGAGAGGAAATATCATTAAAACTGTACGTGGGCGACGACAACCATGGTTTTGATAAAAACTCGTTTTAAGTTTGACAAGTATTTATCATGTAAGAAAAAAAAGGGACAAAGCTCGAAACTTACGGACATCACCGATGCCTGGTCCATGGTAACTGTCGCTCCGTCTATTGGATGACCGCTTTCTGCTACTTTGATCTGATAAGCCCTTATTTTCGACCTCGAAGCCCTTTTCGTCGCTGAGTGTATCGCCGCTGGCGCCTCTGTCTTCACAGAATAGGCGCATTTCATCGCCGATTTTGATTTGAAATTCATCTGCCACGTGAATTAACGCAGTATGGTCTACAATGAGCAGCAATGTCGCGATACGATAAACCGCAATCGCGATAGGCTACAATCCGACCTTTATCAAAGTCGGAAACGTGATGGTACGCATTTCTCCTCCTTACACGACGCATCACAACAACGTTTCGCCAGGTAACGCCGGTCAACTGCTGTTTGTGTATGAAAAATCGGTTGGAAACTTTCCTCATGTGAGCACGTTGTAGGTGTCGCCACCGGCGCCAACCTTGTGTGAATGCTCTGAAAAGCTAATTATTTCGATATCACAGCATCTTCTTCCTGCCGGTTAAATTTCGCTTCTGGAGCACGTCATCTTCGTGGTGTAGCAGTTTTAATGGCCAGTAGTGTATTAGAAGAAGAAGTGAATTTATGTGGAAGCATGCCCGAAATTTTATTACCTTTCTTCGAATGAGTTCCGTACGTCGGCGAGTTGCAGAGGTAATGTTAGTGGTGTGTCCCCCCGCGCTGTAGCGCGATGCGGCTAGTGAGCGACGCGCGAACGCCGGCAGGTCTGACGGTGCTGGGCACGAGCGTGTACGGCGGCGCGATCCTGGCGGGCTCGCTGGACTACTGGCTGCAGCGGCTGGCGACCGCGCGCTGGCTGTGGGCGCGCGTGGCCGGCGCCGCGCCGCCCGTGCCGCCGCCATGCTGGCTGGGCTGGCTCGTGCTGGCGCTCTGGCCCGCCGTCGCGCTCGTCGGCGTCGCGACGCAGTGCGCCGTCACCGGCCGCGGCCTGCACCACCGCACGCACCGTGAGTAGCCGCCCCGCCGCCTCTCTGCGCGTCCTCTTCTGGCACCGCTACCTTACAAGGGTACCTCCCCATCGCACCCCCCTCAGATTTAGTTATAAGTTGGCACAGTGGATAGGCCTTGAAAAACTGAACACAGATCAATCGAGAAAACAGGAAGAACTTGTGTGGAACTATGAAAAAAAGAAGCAAAATATACAAACTGAGTAGTCCATGCGCAAGATAAGCAACATCAAGGAGGGTCTGAGCTCAGGAGCGCCGTGGTCCCGTGGTTAGCGTGGGCAGCTGCGGAACGAGAGGTCGTTAGTTCCAGTCTTCCCTCGAGTGAAAAGTTAACTTTCTTTATTTTCGCAAAATTATGATCTGTCCGTTCGTTCATTGACGTCTCTGTTCACTGTAATAAGTTTAGTGTGTGTTTTGCGACCGCACCGCAAAACCGTGCGATTAGTAGTAGTCCTTTCGGACGTGCCTCTCCAATGGGAACTGAAAACACTTGATCGCAAGGCCATAGGTCAACCGATTCCTCCACAGGAAAACACGTCTGATATATTCTATACGACACTGGTGACGGCATGTGCGTCACATGACAGGAATACGTTGTCGACCCACCTAACTTCTACACTTGGCGAATGGGTAAAAAGATTCTTCTACCTTGCCCGATTTAAGTTTTCTTGTGGATGTGATAATCAGTCCCAAAAAAGTGATGAAAACATAAGTGTTTGTCACATAAATTGCAACAAATGAATGCAACAGTTTCACAGTCGCTCGGTTTTCCCTGTGCTCTGTCAAAACATATTTTTTTAACGTTTTCAAATTTTTCCGTTTAGGTGTAGCGTCCCCATACTACGGCACAGTTACCTCCCATCGGACGGTCGGACGGACAGATAATAATTGTCTGAAAATAAAAAATTAAAATTATCATTTGAAGGAAGATTTGAACCAAGGACCTCTCGGTCCGCAGCTGCTCACACTAACCACGGGACCACGGCGCTCCTGAGCTTACATTATCCTTGATGTTGCCCATCTTGCCCATGGACTCCTCAGTTTGTATATTTTGCTTATTTTTTCATAGTTCCACACAACTTCTTCCTGTTTTCTCGATTGATCTGTGTTCAGTTTTTCAAGGCCTATCCACTGTGCCAACTTATAACTAAATCTGAGGGGGGTGCGATGGGGAGGATCCCTTGTTAGATTAGTTTGGATTAATACTAGTTCCATGGATCATGAATACGATATTTCGTAATGATGTGGAACGAGTCAAATTTTCCAATGCATGACATAATTAAGTTAATTTAACAACATAATTAAGTTAATATAACAACTTTTTATTTTTTGTTTTTTTAATTTTTTTAAATTATTTTTTTGTTTTTTTGTTTGTTGTTTTTTCTTAATTTATATATAAAAATTCCTCTATGGAGTAGAAGGAGTTGTGATTCAGAAATTCTTTTAATTTCTTCTTAAATACTTGTTGGTTATCTGTCAGACTTTTGATACTATTTAGTAAGTGACGAAAGACTTTAGTGGCAGTATAATTAACCCCTTTCTGTGCCAAAGTTAGATTTAATCTTGAATAATGAAGATCATCCTTTCTCCTAGTATTGTAGTTATGCACACTGCTACTACTTTTGAATTGGGTTTGGTTGTTAATAACAAATTTCATAAGAGAGTATATACAGGGTGTTACAAAAAGGTACGGCCAAACTTTCAGGAAATATTCCTCACACACAAAAAAAGAAAATATGTTATGTGGACATGTGACTGGAAATGCTTACTTTCCATGTTAGAGCTCATTTTATTACTTCTCTTCAAATCACATTAATCATGGAATGGAAACACACAGCAACAGAATGTACCAGCGTGATTTCAAACACTTTGTTACAGGAAATGTTCAAAATGTCCTCCGTTATCGAGGATACATGCATCCACCCTCCGTCGCATGGAATGCGCTGATGCAGCCCTGGAGAGTGGCGTACTGTATCACAGTCGTCCACAATATGAGCACGAAGAGTCTCTATATTTGGTACCGGGGTTGCGTAGACAAGAGCTTTCAAATGCCCCCATAAATGAAAGTCAAGAGGGTTGAGGTCAGGAGAGCGTGGAGGCCATGGAATTGGTCCGCCTCTACCAATCCATCGGTCACCGAATCTGTTGTTGAGAAGCGTACGGACACCTCGACTGAAATGTGCGGAGCACCATCGTGCATGAACCACATGTTGTGTCGTACTTGTAAAAGCACATGTTCTAGCAGCACAGGTAGAGTATCCCGTATGAAATCATGATAACGTGCTCCATTGAGTTAGGTGGAAAAACATGGGGCCCAATCAAGATATCACCAACAATGTCTGCCCAAATGTTCACAGAAAATCTGTGTTGATGATGTGATTGCACAATTGCGTGCGGATTCTCATCAGCCCACACATGTTGATTATGAAAATTTACAATTTGATCGCGTTGGAATGAAGCCTCATCCGTAAAGAGAACATTTGCACTGAAATGAGGATTGACACATTATTGGATGAACCATTCGCAGAAGTGTACCCGTGGAGGCCAATCGGCTGCTGATAGTGCCTGCACACGCTGTACATGGTACGGAAACAACTGGTTCTCTCGTAGCACTCTCCATACAGTGACATGGTCAACGTTACCTTGTACAGCAGCAACTTCTCTGACGCTGACATTAGGGTTATCGTCAACTGCATGAAGAATTGCCTCGTCCATTGCAGGTGTCCTCGTCGTTCTAGGTGTTCCCCAGTCGCGAGTCATAGGCTGGAATGTTCCGTGCTCCCTAAGACGCCGATCAATTGCTTCGAACGTCTTTCTGTCGGTACACCATCGTTCTGGAAATCTGTCTCGATACAAACGTATCGCGCCACGGCTATTGCTCCGTGCTAATCCATACATCTCAGGGATTTTCTCTGGCTCATGATGACTGGGTGTTGTGTGATGTCCTTAGGTTAGTTAGGTTTCAGTAGTTCTAAGTTCTAGGGGACTGATGACCATAGATGTTAAGTCCCATAGTGCTCAGAGCCATTTGAACCATTTGAACCAATCCATACATCAAATGGGCATCTGCCAACTCTGCATTTGTAAACATTGCACTGACTGCAAAACCACGTTCGTGATGAACACTAACCTGTTGATGCTACCTACTGATGTGCTGATGCTAGTACTGTAGAGGAATGAGTCGCATGTCAACACAAGCACCAAAGTCAACATTACCTTCCTTCAATTGGGCCAACTGGCGGTGAATCGAGGAAGTACAGTACATACGGACGAAACTAAAATGAGCTCTAACATGGAAATTAAGCGTTTCCGGACACATGTCCACATAACATCTTTTCCTTATTTGTGTTTGAGGAATGTTTCCTGAAAGTTTGGCTGTACCTTTTTGTAACACCCTGTATACTGAGAAGCTACTGTGAATATCCCTAGATCCTTAAATAAATGTCTGCAGGATGATCTTGGGTGGACTCCAGCTATTATTCTGATTACATGCTTTTGTGCAACAAATACTTTATTCCTCAGTGATGAATTACCCCAAAATATGATGTCTTATGCAAGCAATGAGTGAAAATAGGCGTAGTAAGCTAATTTACTAAGATGTTTATCACCAAAACTTGCAATGACCCTTATTGCATGAGTAGCTGAACTCAAACGTTTCAGCAGATCATCAATGTGTTTCTTCCAATTTAATCTCTCATCAATGGACACACCTAAAAATTTTGAATATTCTACCCTAGCTATATGCTTCTGATTAAGGTCTATATGTATTAATGGCATCATACCATTTACTGTACGGAACTGTATGTACTGTGTCTTATCAAAATTCAGTGAGAGTCCATTTACAAGGAACCACTTAGTAATTTTCTGAAAGACATTATTGACAATTTCATCAGTTAATTCTTGTTTGTCAGGTGTGATTACTATGCTATGCTAGTTCTCTTAGCTGATGATACAAGTATAGTAATCACACCCGACAAACAAGAATTAACTGATGAAATTGTCAATAATGTCTCTCTGTTCCATTCGCGAATTGTGGCGTCGGAAGCATGGGCGTCAGCAGAAATTTAGGCAAGAGGGGGCAACAGGATCTACTGAAGCATTTGAGTTCAGCTACTTATGCTATTAGGGTTATTGCAAATTTTGGCAATATACATCTGAGGTAATTAGCTTACCACGCCTATTTTCATTCTCTGCTTTCGTATGGCATCATATTCTGGGGTAACTCATCATTCAGTAAAAGAGTGTTCATTGCACAAAAGCGAGTAATCAGAATAATTGCTGGAGCTCATCCAAGGTCATCCTGCAGACACTTATCTAAAGAGCTACAAATCTTTGCTGTAACCTCACAATACATATATTCACTTATGAAATTTGTTATTAACAATCCGAACGAATTCAAAAGTAATAGCAGTGTACTTGGCTACAACACTAGGAGAAAGGATGATCTTCACTACTCAAGGTTAAATCTAACTTTGGCTCAGAAGGGGGTAAATTATGCTGCCACAAAAGTTTTTGGTCATTTACCTAATAGCATCAAAAGTCTGACAGATACCCATATCGCATTTAAAAAAAAAATTAAAAGAATTTCTTAATAGCAACTCCTTATACTCATTAGACTAATTCTTGGATATAGTAAGTGGGTAATTTCCCAACCTCCACAAAAAAATTATTGAGTGTCATGTAATATTTTGTCTAATGTAATATCTTGTATAGACACCTTTTATTAACCCGACACATTCCACATCATTACGAAGTGTCGTATTCATGATCTATGGAACAAGTACTAATCTAATCTAATCTAATCTAATCTCTAAAAAGATTCTAAACATGCATTTTTATAAAAAAAAAAAATTCTGAATTCCTGTTCATTATGAACAAAAATAACCAGAAAAAGTGCCACTGATTAATACTCTTCAGAGTCTAGAAACAGGAAATACGTTGGAATATGTATTATGTTAGAATATAGGGGGATCAAGTAGGTAAAAAGACGAGGGCTAGTAGAAATCCTTGGGTAACAGAAGAGATATTGTATTTAATTGATGAGAGGAGAAAATACAAAAATGCTATAAATGAAGCAGGCAGAAAGGAATACAACGTCTCAAAAATGAGATCGACAGAAAGTGCAAAATGGCTAAGCAGGGATGGCTAGAGAACAAATGTAACGATGTAGAGGCATATATCACTATGGGTAGGATGGATACTGCCTGCAGGAAAATTAAAGAGACCTTTGGAGAAACAAGAGCCACTTGTATGAATGTCAAGAGCTCAGATGGAAATCCAGTTCTAAGCAAAGAAGGGAAAGCAGAAAGGTGGAACTACTATATGGAGGGTCTATACAAGGGCGATGTACTTGAGGACAATATTATGGAAATGGAAGAGGATGTAGATGAAGATGAAATGGAAGATACGATACTGAGTGAAGAGTTTGACAGAGCACTGGAAGACCTAAGCCGAAACAAGGCCCTGGGAGTAGTCAGCATTCCATTAGAACTACTGACAGCCTTGGGAGAGCCAGTCCTGACAAAACTCTACCACCTGGTGAGCAAGATGTATGAGACAGGCGAAATACCCTCAGACTTCAAGAAGAATATAATAATTCCAATTCCAAAGAAAGCAGGTGTTGACAGATGCGCAAATTACCGAACTATCAGTTTAATAAGTCACAGCTGCAAAATACTAACACAAATTCTTTACAGATGAATGGAAACATTGGTAGAAGCTGACCTCAGGGAAGATCAGTTTGGATTCCGTAGAAATGTTCGAACACATGAAGTAATACTGACCTTATGACTTATCTTGGAAGAAAGATTAAGGAAAGGCAAACCTAAGTTTCTAGTATTTGTAGATAGATTTGGAGAAAGCTTTTCACAATGTTGACTGGAATACTCTCTTTCAAATTCTAAAGGTGGTTGGGGTAAAATACAGGGAGCGAAAGGCTATTTACAATTTGTACAGAAACCAGATGGCAGTTACAAGAGTAGAGGGGCATGAAAGGGAAGCAGTGCTTGGGAAGGGAGTGAGACATGGTTGTAGCCTCTCCCTGACGTTATTCAATCTGTATATAGAGCAAAGGAAACAAAAGAAAAATTTGGAGTAGGAATTTAAATCCATGGAGAAGAAATAAAAACTTTGAGGTTCCCCGATGACATTGTAATACTGTCAAAGACGGCAAAGGACTTGGAAGAGCAGTTGAACAGAATGGACAGTGTCTTGAAAGGAGGATGTAAGATGAACATCAACAAAAGCAAAACGAGGATAATGGAATATAGTCGAATTAAGTCGGGCGATGTTGAAGGAATTAGGTTAGGAAATGAGACACTTAAATTAGTAAAGGACTTCTGCTATTTCGGGAGCAAAACAACTGATGATGGTTGAAGTAGAGAGGATATAAAATGAAGACTGGCAATGGCAAGGAAAGCGTTTCTGAAGAAATTTGTTAACATCGAGTATAGATTTAAGTGTTAGGAAGTCATTTCTGAAAGTATTTGTATGGAAGTGAAACATGGATGATAAATAGTTTGGACAAGAAAAGAATAGAAGCTTTCGAAATGTGGTGCTACAGAAGAATGCTGAAGATTAGATGGGTAGATCACATAAGTAATGAGGAGGTACTGAATAGGATTGAGGAGAAGAGAAGTTTGTGGCACAACTTAAGTAGAAGAAGGGGTCGGTTGGTAGGACATGTTCCAAGGCATCAAGGGATCACCAATGTAGTATTGGAGGGCAGTGTGGAGGGTAAAAATCATAGAGGGAGACCAAGAGATGAATACACTAAGCAGATTCAGAAGGATGTAGGTTGCAGTAAGTACTGGGAGATGAAGAAGCTTGCACAGGATAGAGTATCATGGAGAGCTGCATGAAACCAGTCTCAAGGCTGAAGACCACAACAACAACAAAATTATGACTTTCGGGAGACTAGAAATCTACACTGTAGGAATCAGCATGGGTTCCGAAAAAGACGACCATGTGAAACCCAGCTCGCGCTATTCGTCCACGATACTCAGAGGGCCATAGACACGGGTTCCAGGTAGATGCCGTGTTTCTTGACTTTCGCAACAGTGTTTGATACAGTTCCCCACAGTCATTTAATGAACAAAGTAAGAGCATATGGACTTTCAGACCCGTTGTGTGATTGGATTGAGGAGTTCCTGGATAACAGAACGCAGCATGTCATTCTCAATAGAGAGAAGTCTTCTGAAGTACGAGTGATTTCAGGTGTGCCGCAGGGGAGTGTCTTAGGACTGTTGCTATTCGCAATATACATAAATGACCTTGTGGATAACATCGGAAGTTCACTGAGGCTTTTTGCGGATGATGCTGTAGTATATCAAGAGGTTGTAACAATGGAAAACTATACTGAAATGCAGGAGGATCTGCAACGAATTGACACATGGTGCAGGGAATGGCTTTTGAATCTCAATCTAGACAAGTGTAATGTGCTGCGAATACATAGAAAGAAAGATCCTTTATCATTTAGCTCTAATACAGCAGGTCAGCAACTGGAAGCAGTTAATTCCATAAAGTATCTGGAAGTAGGCATTAAGAGTGATTTAAAATGGAATGACCATATAAAGTTGATCATCGGTAATGCAGATGCCAGACTGAGAATCATTGGAAGAATCCTAAGGAAATGCAATCTGAGAACAAAGGAAGTAGACTACAGTACACTTGTTGTAACAGTGGAAAGTTGTACTGAAATGCAAGAGAATCTGAAGCGAATTGATGTATGATGCAGGGAATGGCAATTGAATCTCAGTGTAGACAAGTGTGATGTGCTGTGAATACATAGAAAGAAAGATCCTTTATCATTTAGCTACAATACAGCAGGTCAGCAACTGGAAGCAGTTAATTCCATAAATTATCTGGGAGTAGGCATTAGGAGTGATTTAAAATGGAAGGACCATATAAAGTTTATCATCGGTAAAGCAGATGCCAGACTGAGATTCATTGGAAGAATCCTAAGGAAATGCAATCCAAAAACAAAGGAAGTAGGTTACAGTACACTTGTTCACCCACTGCTTGAATACTGTTCACCGGTGTGGGATCCGTACCAGATAGGGTTGATAGAAGAGATAGAGAAGATCCAACAGAGAGCAGCACGTTTCGTTACAGGATCATTTAGTAATCACAAAAGCATTATGGATATGATAGATAAACTCCAGTGGATGACTCTGCAAGAGAGACGCTCAGTAGCTCGGTACGGGCTTTTGTTGAAGTTTCGAGAACATACCTTCACCGAGGAGTCAAGCAGTATATTGCTCCCTCCTACGTATATCTCGCAAAGAGACCATGAGGATAAAAGCTGAGAAATTAGAGCCCACACAGAGGCATACCAACAATCTTTCTTTCCACGAACAATATGAGACTGGAATAGAAGGGAGAACCGATAGAGGTTCTCAAAGTACGCTCCACCACACACCATCAGGTGGCTTGCAGAGTATGGATGTAGATGTAGAAATAAACTTTAAAACCAGAATGAGGAGACTAGGTACTGGTTGAATTGAAGCTGTGTGTATGTGGGGGGAGGGGGGGGAGGGGTGTCATGCGTCATGTTTGGGTAGCTCAATTGGCAGAGCACCTGCCCAGAAAAGGTAAAGGTTGCGAGTTTGAGTCACGGTCTCACACACAGTTTTAGTCTGCTAGTTAGTTTCAAACTTTAAAACAGTTCATTCAAGTCGTGCTACCTATGACACTGTTCGCCTACAAAACGTCACGTCTCATTGTCTAATTATGTTATTGGATCTACTGCAATATGTTCAAGCCTTCCATTATTTTAAAGTTGACTGGCATTATTTCCTAAACCTCAAAACCACCCTCAGGGAAAATCAGTGCGTACCCTGTGGGTGACGTCAAGTTGGGGACGGAGGGAGACTTAGAGCAAGACTGACTGACTCAATAAAGACCAGGAATCTGGATTGACTCAATAAAGACAAGTTTAACAAAAGGGAATCTGGACTGGAACAAAACTGTTATAGAAGGTGAATGATGGAAAGAGAGAGGAAAGTGGAGAATTGAACAAACATGACGACAACTTCCCTAATTAAAGTTTAAACAATGGAAAGTCCTGGTTGGAGTATCGACAGTTATGGAAAGGATATCTAGGATGAATGGTACTCTGGATAGTAATTACATATAATAACAACTACCAGGTCATATGATTCTGAAGAGCCAAAGAAACTGGTACACCTGCCTAATATTGTGTAAGGCGCCTGCGAGCACGCAGAAGTGCCGCAACATGAAGTGGCGTGGACTTGAGTAATGTCTGCAGTAGTGCTGGAGGGAACAGACACCCTGAATCCTGCAGAGCTCTCCATAAATCCATAAGCGTACGCGCGGGTGGAGAGTTCTTCTGAATACCACGTTGCAAGGCATCCCAGTTATGCTAAATAATGTTCATGTCTGGGGATTTTGGTGGCCAGTCAAAGGGTTTATACTCAGAAGAGTGTTCCTGGAGCCACTCTGCAGCAATTCTGGACATATGGGGTGTTGCATTGTCCTGCTGGTATTGCCCAACTCCGTTGGAATGATGGATGCAGGTGATCAGACAGGATGCTTATGCACATGTCACCTGTCAGAGTCATATCTACACATATCACTCCAACTGCACATGCCTCACACCATTACAGAGCCTCCACCAGGTTGAACAGTCCCCTGCTGACATGCATGGCCCATGGATTCATTAGGTTGTCTCCACACCCATACACGTCCATCCACTCAATACAATTTGAAATGAGACTCGTCCGACCAGGCAACATGTTTCCAGTCATCAACAGTCCAATGTCGGTGCTGACAGGCCCAGGTGAGGCGTAAAGCTTTGTGTAATGGAGTACAAGAGTGAGCCTTTGCCTCCGAAAGCCCACATCGATGATGTTTCATTGAATGTTTTGCACACTGACACTTGTTGATGACCCAGCATTGAAATCTGCAGAAACTTGCTGAAGGGATGCACTTCTATCATGTTGAATGATTCTCTTCAATCGTCATTGGTCCTGATCTTGTAGTGTCTTTTCCCGGCTGCAGCGGTGTCGGAGAATTGATGTTTTACCGAATTTCTTATATTCATGGCACACTCGTGAAATGCTCAAACGAGAAAATCCCCATTTCATCAGTACCTCGGAGATGCTGTGTCCCATCGCTCAAGTGCCAACTATAGCAGCACATTCAGACTCACTTAAATCTCGATAACCTGCCATTGTAGCAGCAGTAACTGATCTAACAACTTTGCCAAAAAATGGTTCAAATGGCTCTGAGCACTACGGTACTTAACTTCTGAGGTCATCAGTCCCCTATAACTTAGAACTACTTAAACCTAACTAACCTAAGAACATCACACACATCCATGCCCGAGGCAGGATTCAAACCTGCGACCGTAGCGGTCGCGCGGTTCCAGACTGCAGCACCTAGAACCGCTCGGCCACCCCGGCCGGCCACAACTTTGCCAGGCACTTGTTGTCTTATTAGGCATTGCTGACCACAGAGCCGTATTCTTGCTGTTTACATATTCCTGTATTTGAATATGCATGTGTATACCAGTTTCCTTGGTGCTTCAGTGTATTTTATTGTCCTACAATATACAAAGCATGATGTCAGAAACATAGACCAGAGTGAACTAACTGCAGGTCCAGAGAGGTTAGTTGAGCTACCTCAGTCCAGCAATATTGTCCCAGGCTAGTCTACAGAGCTATGTCCCCCAGACAGATTGCTGCTCACTGTAAAAATGACATGTTGAGTTGCAGACAGGCACAACAAAACAACTGCTACATATCAAGTTTTTGGTCAAAGCCTTGATCAGAAATGGAAAACACACACACACACACACACACACACACACACACACACACACGTGACTGTTATCTCTGGCCACTGCAGCAGAATGCCAATGCCCCCCCCCTCCCCTCCACTCCTCCCCACACTGCACCTGGCAGCCTTGTTCTTCCACCATCTAATCTCTGCACACTCTCCCCACCTGTGCCCTGCTACCCTTCCCCATTTCCCACCTCACTCCAGATTGCATTCAATGCAACACATTTGCATTCTGGCTGGAACAGCCAGAGATAGCGGTCCTGTGTGCACAAGGTGTGCTTGCTTGTGTGATTGTGTGTGTGTTTTTCTTTTCTCATGAAGACTTTGGCCGAAAGCTTAATGTGTAACAGTCTTTTCATCTCCTCCACAAGGGGAAAAAATCAGAATGTAGATGAACCAACTAAACAGGAACATGCAAATAACTAGATTACAGGTATGGAAGGGAAATTCTAGCACTAATTTATGACACAATGTGGAAAAAAATTGCAGAACCATACCTGACAATTGACAGCAAACCAATGACTAACAGTGACTGACGTATGAAAAATATAGCACAATAATTTTTAATAATCTTTAAATCACCCACTCATACCCTTAGGATTTGATGAAGTCTTTTTGGTAGAGGCAGAGCAAAGCATACAAGAGTAAATTAACACACAAGGAGTAGACGCTGAGGCGGAGGAGGAGCTCACATCATAAATAACAGAAGATGAACTAACAGACAGCATAATGAGTTAAAGAAGCTCCGCTCCAGGAGAAAATGAGCTTAGAAGAATGTACCTAAGGAAATCCAAACAAGAAACAATGATACCATTACCACAAATGATATATAGCAGGGGGGGGGGGGGGGGGTTGGAACAGACAAACTGAAAGCAAATCTCAACTCATAACTCATACTGGCCACTAACACTGTTAAACATCTTCAGGAAGACATACAAAACAATAGTAACAGATCACTTAATGGGGAACAATGGTTGAACAGCTTCTCCTAAGCCACATATTTCTGTAGCGGATCACCCATACCTAGCATACAAAACGGATTCAAGAAGAATCACTGTACCAGTGATCCATTCCTGAAACTTACCAGTTACACCATGAATGTCTTTAACCACAGCCAGTGTATGCTCACCATATTCTTGGATATTAAACAGGGGTTTGATAAGATATGGCACATTTGTCTGCTGATGAAACTCGTAAATGTGGATCTATCCTTAAAAATAATAAAGCTTAAGTACAAATTAGTGGGAGACAATGCAGGGTCCATGCAGGAAATGGATCATCAGACTACTTTTCCCCTTAGGCAGTGAGGCATTCTATCTTCACTGATATACAGCCTATATATCAGAGATGTACAACCACAAACAACAACAGCCAGACTATAGCCTTATTGGTTGAAAATACTGCGTGCTGGGTTACAGACAGCCAAACACAAGTGATCCAAAGGAAAACTAACATGTACCTAACCTAATTATAAACATGGATGACAGCAAATTGCATCAAGCACAATCCCAAGAAAACACAGATGGTACTCTTTCACCGTTAATGCCTAACAAAGAAGAAAAATCAAGTTGAGAGAGACACACAGCTCCCTTTATGAGGTACAGCATTTGAGCTCAGAGACAATAGCCAGATATTCATGATTATTCTACTACAAGTACTTAAACCAGCACATAGATCAGAAACAAATACTTAATAGAATAAGAAAAAGCCAAGGGCTTGTAATACAAATATGGAGACCTTTGACAGGTGCACCAACCAAACAGAAATTCACACATAAAAGATTTGCCAGAACATAGTGACCCTGAACTAGGAGGAATGATTGCAACAGCAGCAAAGAAAATACACTCAACAAAGAGGTGATTGCAGCTAAATAAATATGAATGTTAGAATACACAGTGAGGGAGTATGCACTGCTACAGGAGATATGGTAAGAGCATACTCCAAAATCATCACAATGATTAAAAAACCAACAATGCCAAGAAAACCTAAACCAAGATACTTATACCCACATTAAACAACAATCCAAAACATAATAAAAATAGTCCCAGACCTGGCACTGACCATTCTGTCCCTGATCAAAAACAAAGAGATCCCACCAACATCTAGATGAAAGACAATAAATAGAATACAATAAACATAGTTGTAACCAGCCACTGCACAGAGCAGTAGAATGTGTCAGAAATACTCTAGGCCATAAATATAAGAAGCATTGTAATAACCATCCACTGCACATAGCACAGGAATATGTCACAACCAAAAATTACAAGTGTAAGAAACATGTAGGAACCAGCTGCTACACATAACAGTTGAATTTGTAAACAAGTAAACATAGTATCTACTTCAATAAAAAAATAAGAAGAATTAATATTAAATTTTATTTTCTTAAAAATATATTTGTATATAGTTGTACTGTCAAACAAAATTGTAATAAAATAAACGTGTGTAAGACCTTATGGGTGTACAGAGCAAGAAAGTGCTCTCAAATAGCTCAATCATTTGTCTTCCGGGAATGTAGTCAAAAGATTAAAATAATAATAATGATGATGATGATAAGAGCATGAGCTCAGTACAGCAAATGACATGATGATTTCAGTGAGTTAAATTGATGAAATATAGTGCCAGACACATTCATCTGGATTTTATTTAGCTAATGTAGTTGTGTCATCAGTGATGTCAACTGCTAGTCATTTCAGTCTATCAGAACAGTATCACATTGTTAATTAACCATATATGGGGATAACATTTGTGGAGGAAGCCTATAAGCTTGAATACAGTAATCAGGTTCAAAGGATGTAGGTTGCAATAGTTCTGCAGAGATGAAGTCACTTACAAAACTTCCTGGCAGATTAAAACTGTGTGCCCAACCGAGATTCGAACTCGGGACCGTTGCCTTTCGCGGGCAAGCGCTCTACCATCTGAGCTACCGAAGCACGACTCACGCCCGGTACTCACAGCTTTACTTCTGCCAGTATCTCGTCTCCTACCTTCCAAACTTTACAGCTCTCCTGCGAACATTGCAGAACTAGCACTCCTGAAAGAAAGGATATTGCGGAGACATGGCTTAGCCACAGCCTGGGGGATGTTTCCAGAATGAGATTTTCACTCTGCAGCGGAGTGTGCACTGATATGAAACTTCCTGGCAGATTAAAACGGTGTGCCCAACTGAGACTCGAACTCGGGATCTTTGCCTTTTGCGGGCAAGTGCTCTACCATCTGAGCTACCGAAGCACGACTTATGCCCGGTACTCAAAGCTTTACTTCTGCCAGTATCTCGTCTCCTACCTTCCAAACTTTACAGAAGCTCACCTGCGAACCTTGCAGAACTAGCACTCCTGAAAGAAAGGATATTGCGGAGACATGGCTTAGCCACAGCCTGGGGGATGTTTCCAGAATGAGATTTTCACCCTGCAGCAGAGTGTGCACTGATATGAAACTTCCTGGCACATTATAACTGTGTGCCCGACCAAGACTCGAACTCGGGACCTTTGCCTTTCGCGGGCAAGTGCTCTACCATCTGAGCTACCGAAGCATGACTCACGCAATCTGAAGAGTCAGTTAAGTCATATAACAGTAATACAACAGTAATAAAACAACCAGGAATGATAGACAGGCTAATTTGTTACAAGATCTGTTCAGAAATGATGACATATTGAAGTAATTGTCTACTGTCTTGAATGACTGCTTCCACACAATGGTAGGAAACAAACAAATTGACCCAATACAGATCTGGAACATCCAATGAGATTACAAAAATAATCAACTCTAGAATGAGGTAATTCGTCTGGCTAAGAGGATGTTTCCTAGTGAAATGCTAAAATATTGTGTTGATTTGATTGAACCAACCTTGACATATTCTTGAAATTAATCAATTACTCAAGATCTAAGACTTCTTTAGTATGCAGAAGGGACACCCAAGTACATAGACTGAGACAGGAAAATCACCTCTAATAATCCATTTCATTTCTTCTGGTCTAGTCAGAACAATTTGTCTACAGTATCATATAAGGTGTGATTGGAAAGTTTTAAGAATTGATCCACTACTGCTTACTGGTTTGTTGGGCAGGTACACTGAGGATGGGGAGTGAGTAATTGCCTTGTCCTTGAACGCCCTCTGACAGGAAACTGTGTTTCCTTTATTCAGTTTGTTGTGGCAGCTGGTTGAGTGCAGGTCTCTTAGGGCTTGTTGCTGGATTCTGTCTGCGTTAAAATGTACGTAAAAATGGAGGAACGAGTTTGTGTGAAATTTTGTATTAAAACTGAGAAATCAGCTTGATCCACCCCCACTGCCTCCAAACTACCCTCTGCTATCTTTCCAGAGTTTCTTAACCTCGAACCTTGCCTCACCATCATTCCCCAAATCCCTCAACATGAAAACTAATCTTACATCTGCAGAAAGAACTACAGTCCACCATCTAAAAACTGATCCCGACCTGATAAACCTACCTGCAGACAAAGGGTCCACTGCAAGGATTACCTGGCGGAAGAACTCCATCAGCTGTCAGATGCTTCCACCTACCTACAAACCTTGCTACAGTGACGCCATTCCAGTAACCCAGCAGAATCTCCAGTCACTGCTAAAATCCTTAGACCCATCCCAGAACCTCTCCCCAGAGTCCATCTCTCTACTTACCCCTCTGACTCCCCACACCCCCACCTTCTACATGCTTCCTCATCATCATCATCATCATTTAAGACTGATTATGCCTTTCAGCGTTCAGTCTGGAGCATAGCCCCCTTATAAAATTCCTACATGATCCCCTATTCAGTGCTAACATTGGTGCCTCTTCTGATGTTAAACCTATTACTTCAAAATCATTCTTAACCGAATCCAGGTACCTTCTCCCTGGTCTACCCCAACTCCTCCTGCCCTCTACTGCTGAACCCATGAGTCTCTTGGGTAACCTTGCTTCTCCCATGCGTGTAACATGATCCCACCATCTAAGCCTGTTCGCCCTGACTGCTACATCTATAGAGTTCACTCCCAGTTTTTCTTTGATTTCCTCATTGTGGACACCCTCCTGCCATTGTTCCCATCTACTAGTACCTGCAATCATCCTAGCTACTTTCATATCCGTTACCTCAACCTTATCGATAAGGTACCCTGAATCCACCCAGCTTTCGCTCCCATACAACAAAGTTGATCGAAAGATTGAACAGTGCACAGATAACTTAGTCTTGCTACTGACTTCCTTCTTGCAGAAGAGAGTAGATCGTAGCTGAGCACTCACTGCATTAGCTTTGCTACATCTACATCTACATTTACATCTACATCTACATCTACATTGATACTCCACAAGCCACCCAACGGTGTGTGGCGGAGGGCACTTTACGTGCCACTGTCATTACCTCCCTTTCCTGTTCCAGTCGCCTATGGTTCGCGGGAAGAACGACTGTCTGAAAGCCTCCGTGCGCGCTCTAATCTCTCTAATTTTACATTCGTGATCTCCTCGGGAAGTATAAGTAGGGGGAAGCAATATATTCGATACCTCATCCAGAAACGCACCCTCTCAAAACCTGGCGAGCAAGCTACACCGCGATGCAGAGCGCCTCTCTTGCTGAGTCTGCCACTTGAGTTTATTAAACATCTCCGTAACGCTATCACGGTTACCAAATAACCCAGTGACGAAACGCGCCGCTCTTCTTTGGATCTTCTCTATCTCCTCCGTCAACCCGACCTGGTACGGATCCCACACTGATGAGCAATACTCAAGTATAGGTCGAACGAGTGTTTTGTAAGCCACCTCCTTTGTTGATGGACTACATTTTCTAAGCACTCTCCCAATGAATCTCAACCTGGTACCCGCCTTACCAACAATTAGTTTTATATGATCATTCCACTTCAAATCGTTCCGTACACATACTCCCAGATATTTTACAGAAGTAACTGCTACCAGTGTTTGTTCCGCTATCATATAATCATACAATAAAGGATCCTTCTTTCTATGTATTCGCAATACATTACATTTGTGATCTCCTCGGGAAGTATAAGTAGGGGGAAGCAATATATTCGATACCTCATCCAGAAACGCACCCTCTCGAAACCTGGCGAGCAAGCTACACCGCGATGCAGAGCGCCTCTCTTGCTGAGTCTGCCACTTGAACTTCCAGTTCTTTCACTATGTTGCCATCCTGTGAGAATATGCATCCTAAGTACTTGAAACTGTCTACCTGTTCTAACTTTGTTCCTCCTATTTGGCATTCAATCCGTTTATATCTCTTTCCCACTGACATTACTTTCGTTTTGGAGATGCTAATCTTCATACCATAGTCCTTACATTTCTGATCTAGCTCTGAAATATTACTTTGCAAACTTTCAATCGAATCTGCCATCACAACTAAGTCATCTGCATATGCAAGACTGCTTATTTTGTGTTCACACATCTTAATCTCACCCAGCCAGTCTATTGTTTTCAACATATGATCCATATATAATATGAACAACAGTGGAGACAGGTTGCAGCCTTGTCTTACCCCTGAAACTACTCTGAACCATGAACTCAATTTACCGTCAACTGTAACTGCTGCCTGACTATCCATGTAAAGACCTTTAATTGCTTGCAAAAGTTTGCCTCCTATTCCATAATCTCGTAGAACAGACAATAACTTCCTCCTAGGAACCCGGTCATATGCCTTTTCTAGATCTATAAAGCATAGATACAATTCCCTGTTCCACTCATAACACTTCTCCATTATTTGCCGTAAGCTATAGATCTGGTCCTGACAACCTCTAAGAGGCCTAAACCCACACTGATTTTCATCCAATTGGTCCTCAACTAATACTCGCACTTTCCTTTCGACAATACCTGAGAAGATTTTACCCACAACGCTGATTAAAGAGATACCTCTGTAGTTGTTACAATCTATTCTGTTTCCATGTTTAAAGATTAGTGTGATTACTGCTTTTATCCAGTCTGATGGAACCTGTCCCGACTCCCAGGCCATTTCAATTATCCTGTGTAGCCATTGAAGACCTGACATTCCACTGTATTTGATGAGTTTCGACTTAATTTCACCCACCCCAGCTGCTTTATTGCACTGCAATCTATTGACCATTTTCTCCACTTCCTCAAATGTGATCCTACTTCCATCATCATTCCTACCCCATTCTACCTCAAAACCTGAAACATTACTGATCATATTTTCACCTACATTGAGCAACTCTTCAAAATATTCCCTCCATCTGCCCAAGGTCTCCACAGGGTTCACCAGCAGTTTTCCTGACCTGTCCAAAATACTTGTCATTTCCTTCTTACCTCCCTTTCAAAGACTGCTAATTACACTCCAGAATGGTTTTCCAGCAGCTTGACCCATAGTCTCCAACCCGTTTCCAAACTCTTCCCAAGATTTCTTCTTGGATGCTGCAATTATCTGTTTGGCTTTGTTTCTTTTTTCAACATAACTTTCTCTGTCTACCTGAGTTCTAGTATGTAGCCATTTTTGATACACCTTCTTTTTCCTTTTACAGGCTGCCTTGACTGTGTGATTCCACCAAGCTGTTTGCTTCATCCTACTTTTACACACTACTGTTCCAAGAAATTCTTTAGCCACTTCTAGTACTGTGTCCCTGTACCTTGTCCATTCCTTTTCCAATGACTGTAATTGACTACATTCAACTAACTGGTACCTTTCTGAGATTGCTGTTATGTACTTGTGCCTGAATTCCTTATCCTGAAGTTTCTCCACTCTTATCCTCCTACATATGGACCTGACCTCCTGCACGTTCGGCCTCACAATCCCAATTTCACTGCAGATTAAATAATGATCAGTGTCATCAAAGAATCCCCTGAATACACGTGTGTCCCTCACAGCCTTCCTGAATTCCTGATCTGTTATTATATAGTCAATGACAGATCTGGTTCCCCTGCCTTCCCAAGTATACCGGTGAATGTTCTTATGTTTAAAAAAGGAGTTTGTGATTACTAAGCCCATACTGGCACAGAAATCCAAGAGTTGTTTCCCGTTCCTGTTGGCCTCCATATCCTCTCCAAATTTACCCATAACCTTTTCATACCCTTCTGTTCGATTTCCAATCCTGGCATTAAAATCACCCATGAGCAGAACACTGTCCTTGTCCTTTACTCTAACAACTACATCACTGAGTGCCTCATAAAAACTATCCATCTTATCTTGATCTGTCCCTTCACAATGCGAATATGCTGACATAATCCTAATTTTCTTGCTAGACACTGTCAAATCAATCCACAAGCTTCCTAAAGTCATTAAACCCAAGCACCCAGGACAACCCATTGTGGCTGGTTACTGTGCCCCAACTGAGAGAATCTCTGCTCTCGTAGACCAACACCTTCAACCTATTACCCGGAACCTATCCTCCTACATAAAAGATATCAACCATTTCCTCCACCGACTCTCCACAGTTCCTGTCCCTTTACCTCATGGTGCACTGCTCATCACTGTTGATGCCACCTCCCTGTACACTAACATTCCTAATTCCCATGGCCTTACTGCTATTGAATACTACCTTTCCAGATGCCCTATGGATTCCAAACCAACAACTTCCTTCCTAGAAGCAATGACCAACTATATCCTCACCCACAATTACTTCCCCTTTGAAGGCATTACCTGCAAATAAGTCCGGGGTAGGTTATGGGCACTCGCTTGGCACCATCCAATGCCAACCTATTCATGGGCCATCTAGAGGAATCCTTCCTAAAAACCCAGAATCCTAAACTCCTCACCTGGTTCAGATTCATTGATGACATCTTTGCTATCTGGATTGAAGGTTAGGACACCCTATCCACATTCCTGCAGAATCTCAACAACTTCTCCCCCATTTGCTTCACCTGGTCCTACTCAACCCAACAAGCCACCTTCCTAGATGTTGACCTCCACCTCAGAGATGGATGCAACAGTACCTCCGTCCATATCAAACCTACTAACCACCAGCAATACCTCCACTTCGACAGCTGCCACCCATTCCATACCAAGAAGTCCCTTCCGTACAGCCTAGCCACCCATGGCCATTACATCTGCAGTGACGAGCAGTCCCTCTCTAAATATACCAAGGGTCACATTGAAGCCTTTACTGACCATGATTATCCTCCCAACCTTGTACAAAAACAAATCTCCCATGCCTTATTTTTCCAGCCTTCCTCCACCTCCCAAAGTCCCACAGTCCAGCCACAGAGGAGCATTCCCCTCGTAACTCTGTAACATCTGGGACTGGAGAAACTGAATTACATTCTCTGCCAGGGTTTCGATTACCTCTCATTGTGCATTGAAATCAGAAATGTCCTGCCCACTATCCTTCCCATCCCTCCTACAGTGATATTCTGCCGTCCACTGAACCTTCACAATATACTCATGCATCCTTACACAACCCGTGCTCCCAATCCCTTACCTCATGACTGATACCCCTGTAATAGACCTAGATAGAAGACCTGTCTCATACATCCTCCTACAACCACCTACTCCAGTCTGGTCACTAACATCACCTATCCCATCAAAAGCACGGCTACCTGTGAAACCAGTCATGTGATTTGCAAGCTAAGCTGCAACCACTGTGCTGCATTCTATGTGGGCATGACAACCAACAAGTTGTCTGTCCGCAAGAATGGCCACCAACAAACTGTGGCCAAAAAACAAGTGGACCACCCTGTTGCTGATCATGCTGCCAAACATGATATCCCTCATCTCAATGACTGATTCAGAGCCTGTGCAATATGGATCCTTCCTACCAGCACCAGCTTTTCTGAATTGCGCACGTGGGAATTTTCCCTGCACTACATCCTACATTCCCATAACCCTCCTGGTCTCAACCTTCGTTAGTCACTGTCCTCACCCATCCAGCCCCCCTCCCTGTTCCCATTCCAGTACTACACAGCCGTCATTTCACCACCCCACCCAGTCTTTCTGTTTATTTCTCTAATTTTCGCTACTTCCTCCCCCACCCCTCCCCCACCTCTCACCTTTTCTCCTGCCCTCCGTCTAAACTGCAGCACTTTATTATCTGCCACCCCCACCATACTATCTCTCCCCCTCCCTACCCCAGCCTCCTCCTTCTCCCCACCCTGTTACCACTCCCATCATGCACTGGTGCTGCTGCTCACAGTGTGGTTTCAGTTATCCGAGACAGCAGATGTGTGACTTATGAACTAATAAAAACAACTTTTGGAGATAATTGTGTGAGCCAGTCAAATGTTTTTGTCTGGTTCAACAGATTTAAAAATGGCCGCGAATCATTTGAATGTGAACCATGCTCCAGCCGTCCTTCCACCTCAAAAACGAATGAAAACGTTGTGAAAGTTCACGACTTAGTGCACTCTTATTGTAGAATTACAATTAGGGAGATGGCTGATAAACTTAATTTAATTTTCTATGCAATACAGTCAACTTTAACTGAAGATCTGAACATGCGTTGAGTGTCCGCAAAATTCATTCCAAAAGCGTTGTCAAGTGACCAAAGACAATACCAACTTGAAGTGTGCCAAGAACTGCTTAATTGGACTAAAATGACCCAGATTTATTAAATAATGTAATTACAGGTGACGAATTGTGGGTATATGGATATGATTCTGAAACCAAAGTGCATTCTCGGCAGTGGAAGTCTCCAGGTTCACCACGACCGAAAAAAGCACGGCAATGTTGGTCGAAGGTGAAGACAATGTTGGTGACTTTTTTCGATTCTACCGATATTGTGCATCATGAATTTACCCCTGGAGGACAGGAATATTACAGAATATTACAGATGTCTCCTTGAGTGTTTGCGTGAATAGGTGAGGAAGAAAAGTCCTGCATTGTGGAAAGACAGGAGTTGGGTGCTACATCATGACAATGCTCCGGCTCATCATGCCTTCTTCATCATTGAGTTTTTGACCAAATTCAAAGTTTCTGTGCTTCCACAACCATGATATTCCCCTGATTGGGCCCCTGTGGACTTCTACCTATTTTCTAAACTGAAATTTTTGCTGAAAGGGAAGCAGTTTGACTCGATTGAAGACATCCAGACAAATATGGAGAGTGTCCTTAATACACTTCAGGAATGTATCCAAAAGTGGAAACACCATTGGAGTCAGTGTGTTCAGTCAGAAGGGGACTATTTTGAAGGAGATGCATCACAGTAGCATGTAATACCACCATTGTACAATTACAAGCCCATCTTAAAACTTTCCAATCGCACCTCATATTGTTTCATTGCCTAAACAGAACTAGTTAACTTTTGGCTCTTTTAAGAGATTCTAAAGCCATATACAATCTCACAAATGAACTGCAGGGAGAGCTCATCAAGAAAAACTGTCTTGTTGGTATATTCTGTGACCTTGACAATACATTTTACAGTGTGAACCATACTTGGAAATTAAACATGCCATGTAATTAATGCCTCCACTCTTATATAGATGAAGTTTTGCATTCTACTAGAAAGTTGTGTGTTACAGTGGCAATCTGCACCATGTAAATAAAACAGAACTCTGAATCAGGAAACATAAATTATGGAGCCCCATATAATTTGGTACTGGATCTTTTCTGGTTATTAAGATTAATAATGATCTTATAATGATTCTGAAGGACTGTTCAAAAACTATTATGTTTGCTGTTCATACAAACATGTTTGTTTAGTGCCAAAATTCAGCCATACCATTCATGTTCCATACGATAAGTGAAGCCATCTAGAACTGGTTCACAGCAAACAGTTCAAACTTTAATCATACAAAGAGTCATATAATACAATTTTGAATAGGCAAACTGCACCAGAAATATGGAAACATTGTGATAAATGCGTGCTTGGATGTAAATACAGATTCTCGCCAAGCCTGAAAGTGTTGGTGTTGTACTTGAATGAACAGCACCTGTACAATGTCCTCAATGCATTGCAGGTGTCAGTCATGGCCTTCTATGTATTATATCAGAACTAAGGGAATTTGAATGTGGGCAAATTGTTGGTGCTTGCATTGTCAGTGCTCCTGTAACCAAGGGAATCAAAGTGTTTATTGTTTCAAGAGGGACTGTAGTGAAGATTTATACTACATACAGGGAAAACAGAAAAACATTGTCCGCTGACTCACAACTTGGATGAAAGTGTGTGTTAAGTGTTTGTGACAGATGGTCATTGAAAAGGACTGTGACAATACATTAGAGAACAACAGCTGCAAAAGGCTCTGCACAACTGAATGTCACACTTGTGAACCATGACAGCATGTAAACAACACAAAGGAGCTAAATGAGCAGGGGATTGCAGGATGAGCTGGCATTCCAGGCCCACTCATCAGTGATGCAAATGTCTGTAACTGGAAAATGTGGTGCAGAACCCATAAAACCTAGACTGTGGAGCAATGGAAGAAAGTCACTTCATTTGATGAGTCTTGTTTCACACTATTTCCCACTTCTGCCCAAGTTTATTTCCCAAGAGTGAAACATGGTGGGGGCTTGTTGAGGATTTGGGCAGCAATACTGCTGTATTCCATGGGCCCCATGGTCACTCTGAAAGGTCACATTACTGCTGAAGATTAATTATGTGACCATTTTGGCTGATCAGGCCCATTCCACGGTAGAATGTTTGTTCCACAGTAGTGATGCTGTATTCAAAGAGAGCAGGGCACCTGTTCACACAGCTCACATTATTGATGACTGGCTTTGTGTGCATAAGGATCAATTGTTCCATCTCCACTGGCCACCACTGTCACCACATCTCAATATTATTAAGTATTCAAACAATGCAAAATCCAGATTAGAATATCAACAGTTTTATGGAAAGGATAGGTTGCTACTCTCCATAAAGGATACATTGAGTTGCAGACAGGCACAATGGAAAGACTGCTACACACTGAGCTTCTGGTCAGAGCCTTCTTTAGAAAGGAAAACAAACACACATTCACACAACCAAAACACCTCGTGTACACATTATCACTATCTCTGACCATTCCAGTCAGAATGCAAATTTGTCACATCAAATGAAAGCAGTAATTCACAGTGGGGAGAGGAAGAGGGAGGAACAACAAGGTATTGGTATGGGGAGAGAAATCAGCACTGCCTGGCAGAGCATGCAAGGGGGGGGGGGGGGGGGGTGAAAAGGAGAACAGCAGAGAAGGGGAAAAGACCAGTGGATGCACTGGCAGAGGACAGCACACATTGAGGGTGATGGGGATATGAACTGGGAGAAGGTAAGAGGACAGAGGGGCGGAGACTGTTGGGTTGAGGTGTGGGGATAGCACATTACCACAGACTGAGGCAGGATGATTTTGGGAACAGAGAATGAGCTGCAAGTATAGCTCCCATCTACACAGTTCAGAAAAGCTGATGATGGAAGGGAGGATCCAGATGGCCTGGGTTGTGAAGCAGACATTGAAATCAAGCATAGCAATCCATCCTTTTCATGAAGTGTTCAGCTGCATGTTGTGTAACAGGGTGGTCCATTTTGCTCTTGGCCACAGTTCAGCTGTGGCCATTCATCCTGGCAGACAGCTGGTTGCTACCAATATAAAAAGCTGTGAAATGATTGCAGGATAGCTGGTATGTGATGTGGCTGCTTTCACAGATAGCCCAGCCTCTGATGGGATAAGATAAATCTGTGACATGTCTGCAGTAGGATGTGCTCAGTGGGTCAATTGGGCAGGACTTGCACGTGGGTTTTCTACAGGGATATGGTCCCTGTGGCTAGGGGTTCGGTTTGGGAGTGGCATGGGGATGGACTAAGATGTTGTGAAGCTTGGATGGGTGGTGGAATACCACATTAGGAGGTGTGGGAAGGATATTGGGCAGGAGAGCCTCATTTCAGGGCATGATGATAGATAATCAAAGGCCTGAAGAAAGATGTCATTCAGTTGTTCCATTCCAGGGTGGTACTGGGTGGCAAATACGGCAGTCCTTTATAGCTGGTTCTTGTAGGTGGTGGGAAGACTGGGGGTGTGTGGGGATATCGCACAGGAGATCTGTTTGTAGAATGGGTCTGGTGGATAGTGCCTGTCTGTGAAGCTCTTTGTGACACGTTCAGCATACTGTACAAGGGAGATCTTGTCACTGAAGATATGCTGTCCCTGGGAGGACAGGCTATATGTGAGGGATTTTTTTGTGTGGAAGGGATGGCAGCTGTCAAAATGCAGGTACTGTTGATGGTTCGTGGATTTCTGCTTCCATTCAACATGACACAGTTGCATTCTGGCCAGAGCAGCCAGAGATAGTGGTCATGTGTGTGGAATGTGCTTGCTGTGTGAATGTGTGCATGTTTATGTTTTCCTTTCTGAATAAGGCTTTGACCAAAAGCTCAATTTGCAATAGTCTTTTTGTTGTGCATGTCTGCAACCCAATGTGTCATATTTATGGTGAGTAGTAATCTATCATTTTCATAATATTGTTATTATTCAGTCTACTTTGTCTAGTTTTGGAGAGAAGGGTGCATAATTACTATCCAACTTCATTATCATTACCTGAACTTGCTGCTATTTTGCAGGTAGAATGGTATAAGATTCCCTTGGGAACCATACAGTACCTGCATTTATCCATTCCGAGATGGCTAGAAGTTGGTCTGAATGCCAATGGGTTTTCTACACTGTATTAGGCATAGCAGTATATTGTGTTTTTGGTGTTTTCATATTTTTGTCTAACTATCATATGTGCAACATTCCGTGATATCTAGCTGGATAACAAGCTGAGATGGAGCCAATACCCAGATAAGTAATCAAGAAGCTCATTTTGCACATTTTATGCCACGATATGTCTCCCATTATTTTGATTCAGTAGCTATCCAGCAAAAGCAAGCAGCAGCAATATTGTGTAATGTAATATGTCTTCCAGAAGGTTCTTCATAGATTTCAGAATTCGTACACCAATTCCCAGTGCATTTTCTCCAGAACAATATTTGTAATTATTAATAAAAATCAGTGTTATTTATAATGCAACTGGCACAACCATACTACTGAGAGCAAAAATAATTTTCATGTTGACTTTGCCTTCCTGTCTGGTATTCAGAATGGGGTTCATTATTCTAGTATGTCCATCTTCAACAAGCTTCCATAGGAAAGAAAGTAAGAAATTGGAAATCCTTATAAATCCCAAAGATAATCAAATGCATGCTTAATTATCCATTGCCTCTACAAATTATCTGATAATCTAAATATGATAACAGAAGATTTGTTTTAACTGCAGTATGTGATGTCCACTGTAGGAAGTGTCTCATGTTACAAATTTGGATAACCATTGTTCTATCACTATTAGTGCTCTGACAATGTGTGTACTAGGCTATGCTTACAACTTGACTTGTTACATGTCACTGGAGGTTTTCTGTCATGACAGAATCTGTGGGATACAATGGTTAGATGGATAAAATAAGGAAGCGGCCATTAATTTTGTCCACAATTCTACTGAGAGGCAAGCATACAATACTCAAAATAGTGAAAGATAGAGGTTAGCTGGTATGTCATGTATTGGGTGCATATTCAGAACATACATGCCTTGATGCAGTATTCTGTATGAGGACAATGTGAAAAATTCTCAGCCTGGGTGATAAGTGCTGCACAATAACACAAGTCCAGAATCAACTAGATTTGTGAAGCAATTTGGCTTACTTGGCCTTTTATTGTAATTATGTATTGTAATAATGCACACACTATTACTGAAATACTGATCTGTCATAAAATCCTTTATTATTGATGAAGTAATTTCCAAATAACATTCATCAGAAGTTAGTGAAGATTTATAAAGAGTCTGTTTCTGTTTTTGAGGTGATTAAAGTGCGTTGCCCAGTTTTTTTCAACACTATGGAATGGGCAGTGGTATTGAGACATACCCATTCTTCTATTGATGTACTAGAACTGGAGCCATAGATAAAAACATCAAGAAAGTGCATGAAACAATATGGATAAAAATATTGAAGGTGTATGAACTACCAGCAGATCAAAAGTAGGAGTATGGTACATTGTATTTGAAGAAACACGTATGAGAAAGTTTTGTACAAGATTAGTGCTCTTTCGTTGAATGCTGATGGAAAGCTAATGTGAAATTAAGTGCCTTTTGAATGTTCAGGTCACTTTAAAAAGACCTCAACTTCTTTTGGAGTGTGATTTGTTACTATACTGTGATGACAGCCCATTATTTCATACCAGAAACAAAACTGCACTGCTCAGAAAAAAAGTGAAGCACCTGGAAGACGTGTTTGGACATCAATATAACTTTGTATACGTATGCACCGTAGGTGGGCATATAAATTATACGAGTTGCAGTTATCTATGGCAGATATGGTTCAAACTGCTCTGAGGACTATGGGACTAAACATCTGAGGTCATCAGTCCCATAGAACTTAGAACTACTTAAACTTAACTAACCTAAGGACATCACACACACCCATGCCCGAGGCAGGATTCGAACCTGTGTCCGTAGCGTATGACAGATAGAGTGGGCACCAGAGTGCATTTGTGTCGTTGATGTACAGTTTTGTTACCAGGCTTGGTAGGTTATAAAAAGGGCATGAAAAGTGTCAGATGTTAAGTGATCAATGTGAAGGACATTATAATGAAACAAGCCCTTTGAACACCTTCTTTTACTATTAACAAAGAGATCAATACCACACCATTAACTTCACATTATGACTACATTTCCAAATTTACACCATATCAGGTATACAAAAAAACACTAATGAGTTTGTCAGTGCAAGGAGATATAACCCACAACATAATTAAACTGATTTCATCACATAATAGAAAAATGTCATATCTCTGTAAAATAATTTCTCTGCAGTTTTCGTATTTACGTTCAGAGGAAAAGTAGAATGGGTTATAACTTTTTTTTAAATGTTTATTAGTGCTAACAAAATACAGTCATTTTTGTAGAACTGCATTTATATTTCTAAATCTATTACACATCAATTCCAAGAGCAATTAATGACAAAATTTGACATGATTAATTAAATACATAAAAATGCCAATTTCTCTTATGTTTTCAGTTGATCACTTCATTATAAAAACTAAACACAACTAAGCAAACAACCATATAATTCTGAAATCAAAGTTATTAAAACAAAATGTTGAATTGACTAGTAGATGTGGCATTACCCGCATATCAGAAAGTGTCTGTTTTTGTGTACGTACAGAGGGAAAGTACTTTGTCAGTCAGTCAGAGAGAGATGTCAGTGGTGGAAGCTAGAAGCTTGTTATGCTTTGACATTTGGCAATGTTACACAGCAAACTGTGTGTTTTTATATACTGTGATTGATATACAGTAGTAATGAAGAGATGACATGGGTTTTTGAAATAAATAAATGGAAAACATCTTGTGTCCAGTTCAATAAATAAATAAACCACAGCCCAACTATTGAAAACTGCTGGAGAAATCAGAAGCAGATCAGCACACCAACCAGATACGTACTAGAATTCAGATTCTTAAACAGAATGTATTCCTCTTGTCATATAACTACAAGCACTGTCACATAAACAGATGTACTGTCATCGTTGTCAGAAGGGGTAGCCAGCAATCTACCAGTAATCCTTTTTATATATGAGAGGGGTTACAACTGAAGATGTCATGTACTAGTGTGAGACAGTATTATCAGCCCCTGACAGAGTGTGAAAGGGCCATGTAATGGGCCTCAATTGACTAGTTGGTTGAATCATCTAATATCTAGATTTGTGGAGCATTCAGATGTGGCAGTGGTGTGGCGATGAACTGTGTGGGAATGTGAAGGTAGGCATACCTGTTATCATGGTTACAGTCACCTGTTTCTAACAACCAAAGAGAGAATAACTATACTCTGCACCGAGCACATCATAAGCCCATCACATTTGCACCTGCCATGTGAGAATGAGTAATGGACACTCTGCAACATACCATTATCCTGCACCATTGGTCAGAGACTAGCAGCAGATGAACTAAGGAATTACTGTCTCATCCCAGTCACCTGGGGAGAGGTCCCATTCTTCTGATGCTCTGGAAAGGCACAGCTGTGTTGCTTGTGGTGGCATGGTGTGGGGAGCCACTGGGAATGACTTCAGGTCATAAGCAGTTGTGATAGAGGGAACTCTGATGACGCAGTAGTTCACCATGGACATCCTGTGTCCTCATGTGTTACCTCTCATGCGACAGTATTGTGGTGCTATTTTTCAACAAGACAATGCTCGACCACACAAGACACAGGTCTCTATGAACTGTCAGCATATTGCTGACATGCTCCTGAGGGCAGCAGGATATCTTTCCCTGATGGAACATGTGATACCACCTTGGATGTCAGCTCTGTGCCAGTGCCATCATCCAGGGTACCAAGGACCAGTTGCAACAATTGTTGGCCAGCTTGCCACAGAAGAGGATACGATATGACACCTTTCCCAACCAAGTCTGTGCATTCATCCAGGCCAACAAGTCTGAGTTAAGGCCAAAGTGACACAAGCTGCCACTTGGGATGTAAACCTGAGAGAGCGCAAGAGGTGCTACTGCAAAAAGTACATGTCACATTTGGCAGTGGCTGCTTGGAACACCAAGCTATGAGCTTCAAGGGGTACCTGGGGTATTGATGTGAAACATTTGTATACAGTGTGTATCACAGTTATCAGCAAAAACAGACAAGGGGGCAAGTATAAGAAGGAAAAGGTGAGGCAGTGGGGTGGAGGGAGTGGGTGAGGGGCGGGGAGGTCCAATGATACATCATTTGTGTAAGAAAGTTTCTCAAACTGGCTCTGCAGGACTGAGGGGGTGCAACATAATACTGATAGGCGGACTAATATTGACAGTTCTCTCTCTCTCTCTCTCTCTCTCTCTCTCTCTCTCTCTCTCTTTTACTTGATTTTGTTATAAGCACTGAAATAACATCAGATATCCTCTGAAACCCTGCATTTTTGTTTTCTCTTCCCATTCTGGGTGCTTCACTTTTTTTGTCAGGTGGTGTATAAGCAACACACTAGGTGGAATCTGTTAACTCTTTATTAGAGAAAATGTAGAGCATTTCACATCCCAGAATGGTCATGGCCATCTGTTTTTTGGTATGCAGGAAGTTTCTTCTAACAGATAATGTTAGATGTCAGCAAAAAAAAATTGTTGAGTACTGTACAAGTCTTCTGGAGCAATTAAATGAATAAAGTGCATGAAAAAAGGAAAAAAGTTTTACTCATCAGGGCAATGCAGCTGCCTATAAAAATGAGATTTAGCAATAGAAAAAACTGAGTAGTGTGAAGTATTTATTTATATATTGCTGCTAACAAACTAAACTTACAGCTTCAATATCTAATGCAAGTTTTATAATACAAACTGTATGCACTGTTGATGGTTTCTGCTTTATGGGCATTAGGGTATGGTCCAAGGCATAATTTTTTGCCTAATATTAGAATAATGCCCATAAAACAAAAATCACCAATAATGCAAATATCGGCCTCCATTCTGTGACAAATTGCATGATTTGTTCATATATCCATCCCATTGACCATATTTGCCATGACTTCCATGTACTACCATATCCAAAGTAATTCATTTTGCCATAAAATATTCAAACAGTGATGAGATTATATGGGCCATAAGACAGGTATTCTGCAAACATTTGACAATCACACTTCAGACATGAAAAATGCTATATGGAAAAATATTGGGTAAAGTGCACTGACCTAAAAGGGGACTACAACAAAAAAGCAAGTGAATTTTTTTCTCTCTCTCAGATGCTAATTCCTGATTCATTGTTGTCTTCTTTCCTTCCTGTACTCTTTCACCTGTTTACTGTGTTTTTTCTTCCTGTAATCTGACCATTTCAGAGCAGTTTTTTTGCCTCTTCTACCCTAGAATCCTTCCATGTTCAATATTTTGCTACTAAACATTTCTCAGTCAGCTGTTTCTTCAGCATTTATATTGCTTTTTTTCTAAATCCTTTTTAACTTTATGGATCCAACTCGTTCTTGACTTCTTATCTCACAAATATTTTAAGATGTTTCTGATTAACCTACTGTATTACATTTCATGCAGTTGCATTTCATACAAAGTCCAAAAAATACCAGTCTTCTTTTTCTCAGCCCTTGTGATATGTTTCCTATGTTTCAGTAAATTTTGTCATTGCTATGTAATTTACAACAGTCCATAGTTTTTCGTGGGCCTAATATTTTTGTAATGATTTACCTTTCTAGTAATTACAATTAATCTATATTATAGTTTAATGTTACACATTTCCTTGCATACATTATGGTTTCTCTTTAGTATGTCAATGCCTTAATTTGCATTTTTAGACAGGCAATGTCTGTTATATAAGTTTTTAGTTATACCATAAGTACTTCCCATTTTATGAATCCTTTCCTCTAATGGAGCTTTTTCCAAACCATTCCCTTTGATTATCTCCCCAAGATATTTAATTTTTTTTAATCTTTTTATTTTGCTAATATATGTTTGCAGGAATTTTGTTTCATTTTTAATGTTTGTAATTTTTTTTAGCAGGAATTCTTAAGCTTTTCCTATTGGCTATTTCTTCTAAAAGATTAATCTAGCAAAGTCATCTAATAATGCTACACAATTTATTCCAATGTTTTTGTTACCTTTTCCCAGCCCTATAGAACATAGTTAAAAGTAACAGAGGATCAGCTATTACCTTGTTGTACATCTGTGTGAACTCTTTATGAAAACAAGACATTGTTTTCATTCCTGAGAATTTTTACTGTGCCCTCATGAAAACTCCTATTGTGCCACAGGGCAGCTACATCAAATATTGGTTTGAGCATGTAACACTGTTTTATTACTCATTACATTTAATTACTACTTTGTATGACTGTAAGTGATCAACCCAAAGGTTGGTTTCAGCACCGCACTGCTTTATGAAACTAATCTGACTGGAGGCATTTTAAGTGAAGTAAAAAATACTTGGTTCAACTGGAGTGAAACACTAAAAATTTGGATTTTTTTAACACTTCACAATGCAACCACTAAACAACACACTACAAATTTCATTACTTTCTGGTGACTCCTTGACAGTGTTGCAATTTCTGCAAACAGTACCAGCTTTTGCTTTTGTAAACATTTTGCACACTTGCTCCTAATAATACCAGGAGTACCGGTATGAAATGAGTGTTAAGATACAAATGTGTCGATAGGGAACATTTGTTGTGAATGAGCCTTAATTTTTTTTTGTTTGGTTGTTATGACATCTGTCAAAGTTATTTAGTATACATCAAGTCATGGAACAAACAACATCATATGTTTTCATCATGTTAACAATGTCGAATTTTGTACCAGAAAGTGATGATTTGCGGAAAGCATTAATTTTTTGTTTCCATTTGAAAAAAGGTGCTGCAGAGTCGCATCAAATACTTGTTTAGGCATATGGTGATCATGCTCTATCAGAAACAACATGCAAAAGATGGTTTCAATGGTTCAGAAATAATGATTTTGATGTAAGAAATGAAGAACGTGGAAGACCCCCAAAAAAGTTCGAAGATGCCGAATTGCAAGCAATACTGGATGAAGATGATACTTTGAGTCAGAAGAAAATGGCAGCAATACTAAAAGTTGCACAACAAACAATTTCTGACCGTTTGAAAGCTATGGGAAAGATCCAAAAGTGTGGAAAATGGGTGCCACATGAATTGAATGAAAGACAGATGGAAAACCAAAAAACCATTTGTCAAATTTTGCTTCAAAGACATGAAACAAAATCAATTTTGCATCAAACTGTTACTGGCGATGAAAAATGGATTTATTTTAAGAATCCTAAACAGGAAAAATCATGGGTTAATCCGGGACAACCATCAACATCGAATGCAAAACCAGATCGATTCAGCAAGAAGACAATGCTCTGTGTTTGGTGGGATCAGAAAGGTGTGGTGTATCATGTGCTTCTAAAACCTGGTGAAACTGTGAATACTAATCACTACAGACAACGAATGATCATTTTGAACTATGCATTGAAAAATGACCAGAATCGGCCAGAAGACACGGCAAAGTAAGTTTTTTACACGACAGTGCACCTGCACACAAAGCAAAACTGGTTCAGAATACAATCAAAACACATGGCTGGGACCTGCTACCCCACCCACCCTATTCACCAGACTTGGCCCCTTCCAACTACCATTTGTTTTCATCAATGGGACATGCATTGGCTGAGGAACACTTCGAAAATTGGGTGTCTGATTGGTTTGCTTCAAAAGACGAACATTTCTAATGGCTTGGTGTCCACAAATTGCCAGAAAGGTGGTCAAAATGTATAGAAAGCAATGGTCAGTACTTTGAATAAAATGTTTTTACTTTTCAATTCAAAATTAGTGTTTTATTTTCACAAAAAAACGCTCATTTCATACCGGTACACCTGGTAAATAAACGTATGATCATGGCTTTACCATAAACTTGTACTTGTGACGCAATTGATATACTATCATGGGATGTTTAAAGCTGAGCTTAGATTAGTTTTCAGATGTTGTTAATATCTTTTCCAGCACTTAAGAACAGCAAATGAGCAGAGTAACAAGAAGAGCAATGGCTTCTTTTGGAGTAATACCTCTTAGTATACAAAATAATCAGTGTGACTAGACTAATGCCTTATATAATCAGTTGTTAGTATGCTTAAGATAATTAGCTTGCAATGGCTACTCCAGTTGATTAGTATGTAACTTGAATTGTCACATGAGCCTTAAGGGTGTGCATCGTGCTGGATTGTTTGGAATATGATGTGTGACACTTGATGTAATTTTACAAATATTACTCTTTCTGTTTATCATTCCAGGATCCTTAAATAAAGAAAAGTTACTACTAACTTTTTGTATGCATTAATTTACTTCCAAAATATGTACTTAACCATAAACCTTATTCTCATAATGATCAGTATCACATTTATTTGTAGCAGCATATCTGAAACAGCATCACCATGCCGGAGGGCCAGGAATGCGCAGTGGCGGTCCAGCAGGGCAAGTGCCTCGTACACGTGAGCAAAGGGCAGAAATGAGGCAAAACAAGTATCGGTACCTCTATCAGGTACGGACAGCACATGGCGATGTCATTTGCCAGGTGAGAAATTTCATTTTGTACAAAGCTCTCTAACAATTCCGATAAAACAATTAACTGTAAACCTTGAAAATGACTGAGGTGTGCATTGGCTTATGCAATGGACCTGTATTTTGAATGAGTGGATTAAAAACCCATATCCAACGAAATTAACGTAAGTTTCTGTTGTCGCAGTCAATTATTCCAGCTGAATGCCAGAATGGTTGGTTCAGTAATGCAACAGCCAGTTTCTTCACCTCATGCTTCTCAGCTAAGTTAATGTTCACCTTTAAGCACAATGAATGTTGAAAGTAGCAGCCAATGTTAGTTAGTTTGTTTTACCACCACTCTTGCCTTTGGAACTCCTGATGAGATATGAAACCAGATATCAGCTAGACTGTTCACAACTGGCTTATATTTAATGAATTTTAGAAGACAACATGCATGTGTATCTCCCGTGTATACCATCTTCTTGCCTTCTAGAGGTGTACTCTGCTTTCACGTCATGGTGGAAATCACAGATAAAAAGTTGTAGAGATTCTGTATTAAAAAAGTGGGAAACCCAGGATTGAATGTAACAATATTATGAAAAGTAGCAATATTATGAAAAGGATAGTTGCTACTCATCATGTAGCAGAGATGCTGAGTCACAGATAGGTACAACAAAAAGACTGTCAGAAAGTGAGCTTTTGGCCTACAAGGTCTTCATTGAGACAACACACACACACACACACACACACACACACACACACACACACAGAAATGCAACTCACGCACACATGACCACAGTCTCTGGCTGCTGAGGTTCTGGCCTGACCAGCCAGCGACAGTAGTGAGTGTGTGAGTTGCATTTGTGCATGTGTGTGTTTGTGAGGGGGGGGGGGGGGGCATGCATTTCTTTTGCAGTTGTTCACTCATATTTTAAACTCCAGAGATACTTATGGGTAATCTTCTAATATGTTATATAATGTCGTCTTATTGGATATGCTGCAGTAATTCTGTGTCTTTTTGACACAATATTTTAACAGCATAACTCAATATCATCATCCAGCACTCCCTGATGCATGTCTCAGTTTACCAGTGAGCACCTGATGACAATGAACTACAAAGTAAAAATGTTGTGTCAAGAGGATGTGACATCCTGGCAGCATTCTTGAAAGGAAATTACCTATCACCAGCACTGGCAAAACATGAGGATTGCTTGTACTGTTATGCTGAAATACATCACTTTTTAGGTATGTCAACAATTTATACATACTTCAACCATTATTGTGGTTTACTGCCAGCAAAGTAGAAGTAGCAAAAATAAGAACAGCAAGAGACTTAACTTCAAAGTTGGTGATCACCAAGTAGATGAGTTAAGAAATTCTCCTACCTGGGGAGCAAAATAACCCATGACGGATGAAGCAAGGAGGTCATCAAAAGCAGATTAGCACTGGCAAAACATGGAGGATGTACATTTAGAGCACAGCATTGTATAGTAGTGAGACATGGATGGTGGGAAAACAAGAACAGAAGAGAATCAAAGCATTTGAGATGTGTTGCCACAGAAGAATGTTGAAAATCAGGTGGACTGATAAGGTAAGGAGTAAGAGGTTCTCTACAGAATCGGTGAGGAAAGGAACATAAGGACAACAGTAATAAGACGAAGGGACAGGATGATAGGACATCTGTTAAGTATCAAGGAATAACTTAAATGGTACTAGAGGGAGCTGTGGATGGTAAAAACTGTAGAGGAAGACAAATATTGGAATACATCCACCAAATAAATAAGGATGCAGGATACAAGTGCTATTCCAAGACGAAGAGGGTGGCTGGCACAGAAATGGAATTCATGGTAGGCTGCATCAAATCTGTCAAAATGCTGATGAGAGGCTGTCGCCAAAATCATTCTTTGAGGAAACACTTAAACCATATACAGCACCATGAATAATATCCATGTTCTCTCATGCAAATCAGACCACCAGATCCAAATATAAAGTGTTCAGTTCATGTGATTAGTTATACATAGTGTCCAGTAAAGGAGTCCCAGATTTCAAAATTAAGTATCTCAAAAACTAAGAGCAATAAACAATTGCAACAAAAGATATGTTTACTGTAAAGGTGGTAAGAATTTTGTACAGTAGTTATACAGAAGTTTTGAAGTAATTCAAAAAGCTGCTAACAGATGGTGCTGATACTTTGCAGCTCATACAGTGAAAGTATATAATTAAACTTATCCTCAAGAAAGTGAAACATCTGTTTGGGATGATCAGGTCTGGCCCCATCTCGCATGAACCACTTTGTGCCTGATTGATCCTCCAATGCTAGCTGTGTGGTGACAGATTATTCCAACATTGCAACATAGTGTTCACTAGTGATCATTTCTCACATGAAAAAGGGCCAGTAATGCCTTTGCTGTGTACTGCAGCCTGAACAGTAACTTTAGGAGAATACAGTGGTTTCCCTTCACACAGATGGGGATTTTCAAAACCCCAAAATCACCAGTTCTGTTTATTCATAACTCCATTCAGGTGTAAGTGTGTTTAATCTGTGAATCAGATGCAGACATCATCATATCCTTCATTATCACTCATTGTGAGAATCTGGTTCACAAAGTCAGCTCTCTGTTGCACAGACCACATTGGTATGGCCTGGTGGCTTTTGATTTTGAATAGGAACATGTGCAGACTGTCTCAGCATTTTTTGTGTGGTGGAACACTTTAAACACCTCTCTGCTGCAATTCTTTGAATGGATTTCCTTGAAGTTTGCTGAATAATTCCAGAAACCATAGCGACATTTTCAAGAGCAACAAAAGTTTACCTGCAGCCAACATTCCCCATTAAATCATCAGCCATGCTGCCTGTCCAATGGAATCTGATGAAGATCTGGTGAATGGTTTCAGTTCAGATCCTTTTGGAACATTAAATCACGACTGAAAACAGCATCTAGTTACTGTAGGGCTGTGTACTAACCTGTGGTGTTCCAGTACCAGAAAAACATGTTGTTCGATTGAATACATGATTTCAACCTCTTCCTTCAGTATGCTGCCCTCCTTTCATGTTTCAGCTGTGGAAGTGATCACTCCGAGCTATAGCATATTATTTATAGGCAATACATATGGTGATTACAGAGCCATATGTTAGCAGCTTTTTCAACTATTTTGAAACTTCTATATAAAATTCTTACACCTTTTGCAATACATCCATTTGTTGCCCTTGTCTGTCAATCTCAGTTTTCGAGATATTTAATTTTGAAACCAGGGACATCCTGTATGTTCTCAGTTCTCTCTATTCCATCGAAACATATTAGGAGTTCAAGTGATGCAGAGCTTCTTGTTAACTAACTGGCAAAAATAATTTACACATCCATTCCTTTTCATTCCAAAGATTCCAACTTTGTAATTTGCTACTGTTACAACATTTAATCTTCAGAGAAAGCCTTCTACTCCAAAAACACCCTGATATGCTGAAAGAGTGATTTGTTTCCAATACTTGTTTTCATGATTATTTGTGTTCATTTTATTATTGTACAAAACTAATGATTTAAGCCCAAACCAATGAAACTTCGTAACATCACCTCCACACTATTTCACCATTCACACATGCCCATTTGTGTGCCACATCTCCTACTGTGACACACCATTCTGTAAAACCTTCTTCCACTGCTCTACAGATCAACAAGTTCATTATGTGTTCCACCCTAGGCAATGTCACATATTTCTTTTTGTGATCTGTTATTTCCACACAACAGTACAGTCATGGGATCAGAGTTCTATCCCTTCTTGAACAAAATTCTGTCACTACACACTTGCGCTGGAACAGAAATCCTCTACAGTAATTGACAAAAATGTCTTATGGTTGATTTCCATAAGATTGTGAGTTTGGCAGACCCTGTGGGTTAATTAATATTCTAACTCTTCAGCCTCCCCATTGACTCATTTTTGTAAAGGTGATCTACACTCAAAACTAATGGAGAGTCACCTCAGTTTTTTCAACAAACTGAGATATGTTACAGAACATTCTCAAACAGCACAAGCTATCTTTAAGTACAAAATTCAACCAAAGTCCACTTTTAGCAATGTTAGAGCCCAGTCAGCTACTAACACAGACCAAAGAGTAAACAACCATAAACCGAGTCGAAGCAAGAACCAAGCACTAGACTGACTGGCATACACTTCCACTACATCAATACTATGACAGAATTACAACTGACTCACACCAGCCCTGTGCTCACTTAAATACTGGATTCTGGTAGGCGTGGTCTTGTCGGAGAGGAAAAGTGCCATCTGGGTGGTGCCACAATGGTGATTATAAAATAACAGTCATGAAACATTGTGTTATCCACAGCAAAATATTCTCTTTTATTGTATCATACTATGGTGCAAGAAATGTACGTAGGTTTGTAGGTAATGGCTGCCAGCAAAATAGCTAGTCACTATTTCACAACATCTGTACATAAATGCTGTAATCTGTCTTTACTGAATGTAAACAAACCAGTTTGAAATGTCTGTATGTATCACTTTTCAAATCATTAAATAATGTGTTCATTTAGGTACACTTGTTGACCATTACCTAGAGCAGGGTTGCCCAACAATTAAGCTAATGTGAGCCACACTGGAAGAAGACGAGTATTTTAGGGACTCACAAAATATACTTAACACTAACAGTGACCCCTGAGAGCAGAAAAAAAAAATGTCAGTCGAAGGTATATAGTTAACACATTAACGTAATTTATAATTTATTAATTTATGATTCTTTATTCATTTTATATATGAAATTTCATTAATAATTTTATATACATAAGTAATTACAAATCTGGGGAACTAATGTATCAATCTTAGATTTGAGCGAAGTGGTTGTAGTCTCAAGATGTTTATCTGAGATTTTGGTTCTGCTTTTATTCTTTGTGTGCTTTACTCTTGAAAATAACTGTTCACAAATTTACATGCTTCCAAACAAAGATGACATAACACACAACTTTGCAACAAGGGATTTTTGTCTCTGGAAGGAATAATTTGTGCAAGTCCAACAGTGATACATGATCAGATTTTTCTTTTAGTTGGAGATCAGACTGCAATTCTATGCATTACATCTGAAAATCTTCTGGCAAAATATCTTTGTTATAATGGAAGTGGAAGTTTCAAGGAAGATACAATATCACTGGTGATGGTGCACCTTCACTGTCCCCTTAGTGAAAGTGGATTATTGATACCAATTTTGCCAAGAAATACACATTCACTAGGGATAACGCACCATCACTAGTGAAGGTATACCTCCACTGCCAAGAGGAAGGAAAGTGAACCATGATTGCAGTAACAAAACAGTCATATTTTGAAAGTTGTGTTTTATGAACTGCAATTGAGAAATATAGTCATATAAAATTCATGGTGCTGCAGAAACAAAACACAGTCATATTCAAAAGTTGCATTTTATGAGATGCAATTTGAAAATGTAGTCATATTATATAAAATTCATTTATTGCAGCAAGGATGTGCACCATGGCACTTAGAATTGCACAACATTTTTCTTTTTGCAAAAGCATCTCAGAGTCTGATTTTTGTGCTGGCAGCTGCATTTGAAGAATCCATGGCTTCTTCCCATTGACCGAAGTGATGCAGTTGTTGTTAGGGTGACAGTTTTCTCTGCTGGAACTTCCTCATCAGGGATTATTCTAAGAGAGCAGGCAATGAAATGGGACCTGAAACAAAATGTTGTCACAGTCGTCCCTTCCAAAAATATTTAGAAACAATCAGTTTATTACCCTAAGTAAATATGATTCATTACAACACCTGTTGTCCCAATTCAGTAGAAGCCATCAGCTCTTGTGTTGAGGATGACACCCAAGATTGGCTTTGCATCTCCTCTTCCTCAACTGAAATTGGGAATTGGGACTCTCACCGTAAATCCCTTTTCCACTGGTGGCAAACAATGGTACGGGCACTTCAGCATTCTTTGTGCTTGTACACCTCTGCTCTGTGTTTTTTAATAGCACATGTTGACTCTTTTAAATCAGTCGGGCAGTGTTCATTATTGTCTGGAACACATTCTTTCTTCCTGTTCTCAACCTCTTTTCCTGTTGGTATATTATCATCTTGCACTGGAGATTTTCTGTGATCATTATCCTGCAATGTTTCAGTCCATTTCTCACTACTAACACTCATTTGATTGATTATATTTTCAAGTTTGTCCTCAGAGTGAATGTTCGCAAATACTTCAGGAGGTAAACCTGATGGAAGCAAACCATGTTTTGGAGGGCATATGGAGTTTTTTAATTAAAAAATGTACAGTGTTGTTCTTCAATAACTGCACAAACCTTATCACATGGCTCCCCTCCACAGTGCTGTACCACTGCATCCATATAGCTAGCATATTTTCCATGTCTTGATTTGCTAGCTCTGTGCTATCTTGTCTCTGGTTGTGTCTTGGTTTACAGTGCATAATCTTAAAAATAGTCTGACTACAACACTGAGGGAGCACCTGACAACATAAAACTGTCAGTATTGTTATTGCATACTACCTCAGCTGTTTTGGGCTTCAGCGGCCTGAAAACAACAACAAATTTAGTGAGATGGTCCTGGTAAACTATTACAAATTTATAGTCTACATCTGGTTATTATTGTAAATCTATTAGATCAACTTGACATCTGGAACTTAATTCTTTGAACAGCATGGACTTCACTACTGTTCCTTTCTTCTGACCTTTTTGTTTTTGTAAACAGGGTTCACATAAGCTAAGATAAATCTGATCATCTCTTATGTTGTATTGTGGTATTTTGACTTTAAGCATTTTATCATTGGTCGCGTCCACTATGACAGTCGTTACATGAGCATCAAGGAGAATATCATGCATTTCTTCATCATAAACGTAGTACTTAACCTTGAATTCTTCAGTAACAGGTTGTATTAACTTTGTCATTCTGTTCATCTTGAACACTTCCTATCTCTTTAAAAAGTTGTAGTCATTGCCGTCCCTCTTTCGTCCATGTTTTAGTGGTTTAACCTTTCTGATAAGTGACTTGTATTTTTCTGCTACTGTACACATCCACTAACTAGGGCCAGTGATGGTACACCTGCACTAGTGGACATGTTCTTTTCAATTTACAGTAAGCTTTCACTGATCATTTTAGTGATGGCACACACACATTATGGGTGCTCACTTACCTCTTGGGCCACATTGATATTTGCTTTGAGCTGCGTATGTCCCATAGGTTGGACACCCCTGCCCTAGAGCATACTCTGCTTCCTCCATTTTTCTCTGCTATGAGCCATCTTTCTCTCTGTAGTTTTATTTCCACTCTGTCATCATCTCCTCTCAGTATAGACAACTACAAACTCTGCCAGTTCTCACTTCCCAGACTTTTAAGATGCTAATATCTTATCATCAGTTTCCCTATTGTCCTACCTTCTTGTGTTCCCTTGACCTGATGCTACAGGTTACTTTTTAAATTAATCCCTGATTAGTGTTGTTTTTCACAATTATTTTCCTACCAGAAGAAGAAACTTCTGGAATGAGAAATCACTGTTTTTTTGTAACTATCTGTCTCTTGCTCTCTATCTGTCTCTTCTTTTTTTCTCTCTCCCGCCACTTAGTTAGCAAAAACTGATTCTACCTACATTGAATTTGGTTTCATTTTTATGTTTGCTTTCATTATAAATAAGCTATAGAGCAGGGGTGTCCAACCTGTGGCCCATGTACAGCATGCGGCTCAAAGCAAATATCAGTGTGGCCAAAAGCAAGCATTAATGCAGCCCAAGAAGTGAACATCCATCACACAATTGGTAAAAAGACTTTCAGTTTGACTCCCATTACACTTTTTTTTCTTTTTTTCCCCTTTGTGACCCAAAAATACTCGTCTTCTTCCAGAGTGGCCCAGGTAATCTAAAACGTTGGGCACCACTGCTATAGGGTGAAGTAAGTTCAGTGAAAAAGTACTTTCCTCATACATACAAGTGATTATTTAGCCAGTTTGATAGTGATGTATACACCATTTTTATAAAGTATGTTGATTGTGCTTGGTGTTATTTATTGTTGCAGAGTTATGTTCAGGCCTTACAGCGCCGTGTCCTTGGTGACACCAGTTGTGGCACTTTACGTTCTGACAGTACAAGGCTCACCGTTCTGCCACCAGCATCATCAGCTGGGCAACCACTCACTGAATCAGAGGGTGAAGGAGACACAGATGACCTACGTTGACTTTCTGATTATGGGACAGTCCAGATATTGCATCTGAAATTTGTGTTCTTTCTTTTAGAATATTAGGGCAGGAAGAGATTTCCGACTGCTAATTACCTGTAGATTTCTGTTCAAGTGAATATATTTTCACATATCAATCACCTTAAAGCATTTATGTGTTGCTATTTTCAAAACATTTATTGTATTTTGATCAAAATTTGTAAAAAGTTTGCTCATCAGTTGAAAAAAGTATAGTTATCTGAAAATGATAGCGTCATTGTAGCACTTGAAGCTAGTGTTTCTATGTGCCCTACTTACAACAATACCCCACAAACTGTAAGAGATCAAACTGTAGATACTGAGAGAGAGAAAAGTGGAACCTATTCTGTCCATTTTACTTAAATGTGATCATTTGTCTGGCTACTTCAAACAAATGAACTGAACAATTGCTCATGTTTTGCGGATTAGTCCATTTACATCCAGTCCAGTCACTTACGTAAGTATGAATATGCAATCAATGCTGAAATATTTCTATATAATGTGTTTTAAGAGACATTCGAGATCATGTTTAATTAATGTAAGGAATTTTGTTGTTTGTATACTATGCCGTATGAAATTTTTTTGACACAATAAACAGAAAACAATATTTCCAACTTACAGGTTTTATGTGCGAAGATGTTAAAAGAGGCTGTGCAGTCACAGACAAACAACAAAAGTATAATAATATGTCATCAAATAACAACTGTAGCAGCTATATGTGCAAGACAAGATATACCAGAATGTATACCTGTGCAAGCAACACTTATAAAAAGGCAGGGATGATAATCTTGGATAAAACATCCTGACAGCCAAATTAAAAAGACACAATGACTCTCTATTGTACATGCTTCTATGCAGGCAAAATCTACACAGAGTATCATTGTTGAGGTTTTTGTGGTCATTTGTTGACACAATAGCCTATTGGCTTTTATTTCAGGATTTTTGGGTAACATTTGTTTCATGATTTTCCTGAAGTTTTGGCAGAAGGAGTTGCTGGTGTTGCCAAAGGTTCACTCTCCACTAATAGTAAAGGACTGGAGTCGAGACAGCACCCCGAGATTATATGTACTCGAGACAGCACCCCGAGATTATATGTACCTTTGTACCAACAGCTGAGGGAATTTCCCTGATTGCTACCACTGGGGTTCTCCCTTTACCACCTGCTACAGCTGTCTACTGCAGCATGGGAATACATGAACTGTTTACTTTGAATCTTTCTTCCTTTTTCAGTGAAAAATAAAAGCAAGCTTCAATATAAAAGATCCCAGATTCCAGTGATTGATCACTGCATGTAGTAAGGGGAGAAACACAGTGGTAATGACCAGGAAAAAGCCCTCATATGTTAGTGTGACAGGTACATATAATCCACAACTGCAGACTCAACTCCAGTCCACCACCAGCAGTGGAGTGTGAACCTTAAACACCAACAGTCACTCCTATGATGAAATCTCCAGAAAATCACTAAATAAACAGACATCAGTCAAAGATCTCAAGACAGAAGTCCACAGGCAATATGTTACAGCATCTCATTTTTGGAAGGGAAAATCTAGTTCTGCTAAGTTCCCCAAATTTTATGAACCAACTGTCTCTGATGAAAGAGCCACTCTCTTTTGTTGGAACTAATTCTTCTTCTATAACTTGAGCATTGTTAAGATTATCCACAGCTACCACAGTAAACACCTGTTTAATGACTGTATAACTCATATGCATTATTAGCTACTATCTTTCTTTTCTAACACTAGTAACAGCTGATTCCTTCTTTTTATGTCACTGGAATATTCAGATTTGGTGTGTAGAATGATTCCAACTGAATTTAGCTACCTCTTGGAGGAGAGCTATATTTTAATATTACTTACCACCATACAAGTTGCAAACAGTTACAAAAGAGCAGAATAATACAGTAATTTTCACTTTTCTTCATTCTACAACATATGTTTTGTTGTGAGAGAATAATGTGCAGGCATTCACTATTGCCATTGATTCTTTCATAAAACAACTGTCTCCAATTCCACAGCCAAAGGAATCAGTGGATATAACAATCACTTGAAACTAAGTTCAAACATGACTTTCTGGAAAACCAATACATCACAATATTGTTAAATCACTCTAGATCCCTAGCTGTTTATATGTTGTCTATATGCCAGAGTCCAGCAAACTCCAGTAAGTATATCATTTATATTAAATGATGGAGTTTTGCTGTACATCTAGACTATCATTGATCTGTCCATGTGAAATAAACTTGAAGTAGACATCCAGAGGTTGAAGCTATGTGATAGATTTCATAGGCATTACATCTTAATGTTTTTCCTTCTCACTTTCACATGTGAGATCAATTATGCATGCTTGTGCACTAGTGCCCAACCAAGACACAGTTGCTTCAAATCTGATAGCATGAAATTTTTCACAGCCAATATTTAGCTGACAAGCAGATAATGTGTCTCATGGGGTGAAGGCATGTAACAGAGTTGGTGGTAATCCATCTGTGGCGTAGAGGCATTAAAACCTGGAGGCCCTCTTGGTATTATTCAACTGAATTAGGCTACATTCTAGTACTGTATACTCTCCTCTGTTTCATCATCATCATCATCAACAACAACAACAACAACAGCACCATCACCACCACTAAGAACATAATCATGACACTAAATTCAGCACTGAAAAAGCATATAAGACTCAACATCCACACTTCATGAAGAAAATATGTCATTCTGTGTAAAGAAATAAAACTTTCCACTTAGGTGGCAAACCCATTCTCTCAGGGTGTTCTAGCTGACAATATCATACGTTATTAGCTTTTGACTGTCTTACAGAGAGAGAGAGAAAAAAAATTGGGCTATATTTAACAAAACATTCTAGTTATGGATCACAAATCAATGACAGAATGACTTCATTGGTATAGAAATGGGCCCAAATCAGTAACATGTCGTTAAATGACATTCGTGGTCCTATCAAGCCCAAAAGATTTCGGGAACATCATAATTTAGTTTCCTAATAGAAATATTTGAATCTCATATTTCCATTTCAAATGGACAGAACTGCATTTATTTCTCAGATCTTCCTAACAGAATAAAGATAAAAAAAATTAATGAAAAATGCCACAGTAAACAAATTTATATCCTGATACCAATGAGAGAAAGTAGGTAAGAGGGGAAAGCAAATGGTATTTCCAAGTCACTAAGGAACAACCAAAGAGAATAAAAGATTTAAAAAATTGGAAAAAATAGATCCTTCAGGCCTTAGGTTAGAATGACTGGAATACAAATGATGATCAAGTGGCTAACATGTGGAACTGAAACAATAATAAAACTCGTCAAGTACCATCAGAGAAAAATGGCAATAAAGACGCAACAAGCATTAAAAAGAATAAAACAATTCCTAACTTGATACTAACAGTATGCTCAACAGCAGTAAGGGTGTCATATTAACAATATCCACAGTGTTTATCAACTCACCATGAATGCTAATCATCATCATAATATCTGCAAAACTTGCAATAAAAAATAAGTTGTAAATGTACCACACAATTGATGTAATATATAAATTTCACAATTTACTCTCTGACAAAGAAACTAATTTTTCTCCAATATTTTCCTTGCTAACATCTTTATTACTGTTAAAATCCACAATTAACTACAGTAATTGACTGAAATCTGTCCATTGCCTTTCACGTATTTACGACACTATCTGGACTAACATTTCCAGTTCACATTCCTTCTGGCAACAGCCTTTCTCCATTTGTTAGCCTTTGAGAGAGATGCCTATAATCAGGGCCAGTTTAAAGCCCGAGCAACACAAGCTGCTGCTTGAGGCACCAAACTGAGACAGGCACCAGAGGCATCACCCAACTGAAACGTTACTATACAGTGCCTATAGAGAATGTGTATGAGGGAAGTGAGGGCATCAAATGATAAGCTGCTTGTGCTGAAAAATAAACACACACACACTTTCTGCTGGAACCCTATTTTTTTTAAATTTTTGTTCTCAGCATAATGATCCACCTTAAGTTTTCATGTACCATTGCTTCTCTAACATAATCTTTTACTTCACTCAAAGCTCCTGTTGAGAAGTTTCTGTTTCTGGTGACACATAAAGTCATTAGGCACTGAGTGGTTAACTGTGATCCAAATTTATCTGCCCAGTAGATAACTGGCTATTTTATTTCCAAATATTGTGCGTTACCTTAATGTGTGACACTGAGATATTGTGTACAAAACACTTTTAATTCAGTAATATTGATGTCAACTGTTTAATGCTCTTAAGCATTACTAAGATCTTCATTATATAATGATATATGATTATCTGCAATGTTTTCCCTGAAAACAGTCAAGTCTAGAACATGTGTCATTACTTGACACAGTGAAATATTCCCATGTATCTACATCCAAGAATTATAATGTACTGTAACAAAATGCCCATACATATAATGCACTTCATTCCAGAGAGTAGTAATGTAATATAACATATGTTTTTCAAATGAGTACATTTCTTTAACAGCTTCTGAAACAAATGAATGACTTCTGGTTACAAGCTTTGGAGATGAAGTGATCACCACAAACCTCTTATTGATAATAAATATATATATGTTTATGTTCTTTTATTACTTTTGTGCAGTGCACAGAATGTTCAGTATTTTTTGTAAATATATAGCACTGTCATATAAATAAAAGATGGGTTTTCTTGCTATCCACTGAAATACTACTAACTAGGATTGAAGTGAAACTGTTGAACAACATGTTGTTTTGTTCAGTAATTTTCATTTGCAGCAGATGTGTTCCATTATTCTCATTATTAGCATGAAGGGACAAAAATGCACAAATAATGTAAATTTGTAAAATTATTGATTCCCACATGAAAATGTGACTCACTGTGTGACAATATTTAATGTGAAATATACAAATTCAACTGGAAGGTAATTAGCATTTTCATAATTTTTTAAATCATATCAGAAGTGACAACAGTGGCATTCAGTAGCTACATGCAGTACTTGTCACAGAATGCTAAACACATTTCTGTTTACAAACTGATACAATATTTTAGTGCTGAGCAACTAAAAATTATGGATGTGTGTGTGTGTACTAGTGTAACAAGAAAATTACAAATTAAAATTGTACCTTGTACGTACACAATAACTTCTATCTTATTTCACTGGATTAAGCTACCCATTTGATGTAAATATTAAAATAAATTTACTTTAGACAATATTTACAGTGTGTTTGATTCATACAGCACACAGATCTATTACCATTGTTCCTTAAGAAATACCAAATTTTTCATTCAGTGTTACTAACTTCTAGACAGTCATAGTAAATAAATGTCATTGAAGAAGGATGGACTGCAATTATTGTCTCAATCAAATTCAGAGACATTCTGCTCATTTGGTAAAACTCTGATGATTTCTAGAAGAAAGCAATGTAGTACTGTGAAGTAAATGTAACAGCATTGAGTTCAAACCAGTGGTTCATGTTACAGCAATTAGGATATGAAGAGGACTTTTTTGTGGGGCCATGCAAGTCACTTCATTCAGCATCAAGATAGTAATGCATCACCATAACAGTACACTGAATGTGCATATAGAAATAAATTTTGTAATGTTAACCATGCAACCATAGCCAAGGGTGACAGGGATCTCCTATGCATATGCCAAATCACATTGGTATGAATTTTAGATAATACAAGGTGTTTCAAACTGCTTAATAACTTTGGAAATTACAACAGATTTATTGACACAATTAACAGGCCTTGTTTTAGTGTTATGTACATTAATTTTCTAATCTTTACATTAAACAGGCTGAATTTGAATTCCATTGGTTATGTGGCACACATCCCACCCGAAGTTAATTTTTTGTCAAACACCCTGCAGCATGTCAGGAGTAACTTGTTCCATTGTGGTGTACATTCTTGCTCAGAGCTCTGCCATAGAAGCAGTGATTAGGATATGGTACAAGTACAGCATCCTTGATGAATCCATAAAAGAAGTGACAGGTCCAATGAATGTGGGGCCAGCAGTCAGTACATCTCAACCAAACCATGTACCAGGAAACCGGCTGTCAAGGAAATCCTGGACATCAGTGAGGTAATGCATTGGTACACCATCTTGCATGAAGTGTACACTGCCTTCCTTTTCAAATGGTTCAAATGGCTCTGAGCACTATGTGACTTAACTTCTGAGGTCATCAGTCACCTAGAACTTAGAACTAATTAAACCTAACTAACCTAAGGACATCACACACATCCATGACCGAGGCAGGATTCGAACCTGCGACCGTAGCGGTCGCTCGGCTCCAGACTGTAGCGCCCAGAACCGCACAGCCACTCCGGCCGGACTTACTTTTCAGCCTTGTCAGTCAGCATGTTTAAAAAGTTTGCCAGCAGGTTGAAATCTGAAATTAACAGCATTGGGGAAAATTTAAGTGTATACTGAAAGGTTAGGCAAATAGGAAATTGAGGGGGTACAATTGTCACATTAGGCAAGAAACTCAAATCCACTGAGATAGAAATTGAAGCTGTATGTGAGACTGTTACGGCAAGACTCAGTATAAGGAATGGGTATAAAATGATAACTGGATCCTTCTATCGTCCACCAGACTCATCTGCTGATGTAACCAGAAACTTCAGAGAAAACCTCTGTTCACTTGTTCTTAAGTTCCTCACTCATACTGTAATCATCAGTAGAGACTTAAATCATCCAACAATTAACTGGCGAAATTACAGTTTTATTAGTGGTGGCTGTTATAAGACATCCTGTGAAACATTATGAATGCCTTCTCTGAAAACTACCTGGAACAAATAGTCGGGAATCCCACTCATGATGAAAATATATCAAATATAATGGCTACAAATAGACCTGACCTCTTGAGGATGTCCACATCAAAATTGGTATCAGTGTGCATGGCACGGTTGTGGCAACAATGATTACCAAAGTACAAAGAACAACCAAAACAAGCAAAAAGGTATATGTGTTCAGTAAACTAGATAAAAAATAAGTAGCGTCAGGCCTCAATGAGGAACTTGAAACTTTTGAAGCACAGGGCAGGAGCATGTAGAGGGGCAAGAGACCAAGTTTAAAAGAATAGTTGGCCATGCACTGAACAGATCTGTACCCAGTAAGACAGTTCATAATGGGAGGGACCCTCGATGGCATACAGTCACTGTAAAGAAACTTTTAAACATACATATATCATTTTGAAATGGCTTTTCCAAAAAGAAAATAACTGGCAAAGGCTCCAGCAGACAAAACATGGACCACATCAGGGATCAAAGTATAATGTGAAAGAAAATAATAACTTTTTGTACTATCAAAACCAGATAGCAGCCCTGAATTTGCTCACTACTTCAAAAAATACAAGTTAATTCTGAGTCATGTCATAAAGGAAGCAAAAATATTGCACTGTCACAGGCTGGCAACAAGATCACTGATCCAAAATTAGTTGCTAACTACAACAGTACTTAGTATACCAAAATTGCTGGTGAGATAGTGAAGGAACAAATGGGAAAAAAACATGAAACAAAGTATTAGAGGAAATTTCTGAAATAGGTGTAAACAACACATCCATTATCCTTTGACCAATAAGCAGGGAAGAACTGTTACACACCATTAAGGCATTAAAAAGCAGAAATTCTGCTGGAATTGACGATGTGCCAAACTACATTATAAATATACCAGCAGAACAGATACTCACACCCCTGCTAGATATCTCCAGTTCTTCATTGTCAAGTAGTATCTTCCTGCAGCAGCTAAAAACTGCAAAAGTTGTACCCCTTTACAAAAAGGGTGATTTGCAGCAGATGGTCAAATATAGGCTTGTGTCATTCTTTTCAGGATTTTCAAAAATCATATAAAAATTAGTTCTGTCACAATCTACTTTTTTAACAAAAAAATATTATCTCAGAATATCAGCATAGCTTCAGGTCGCAGTGCAGTACTGAAACAGTCACTTGCACCCTCATAAATCATATTTTAAATGCAGTGGATACCTGCAGAAATTGTTTCGGGTGTTTTCCGAGATTGAACCAAAGTCTTTGATCTAATAGATCAATAAATTCTTCTGAGAAAGTTAGAGTGCTTTGGTGTAAGAGGGCTGCCAAGCTAGTGGCTGAAAACCTACTTAGAAAATCGCTCTCAGATAACAGAGATCAAACGTATGGAAAAAAATGAACTCCAAGCTTATCACTTGAAACCTTCCACATTAACTCATGGTGTACCATAAGGCCCAATTTCAGGTTCCTCTCTTCTTAGTTTTCATAAATGACTTCCCTCTACATGTTCAACACTCCAAACCAGTCCTACTTACAGAAGACACCAGTGTACTGACTGAAGGTGAAAATGAAAAGGCTCTTAGTCTGTATGCTAAAGTCACACATGAAAAGATTTCAGAGTGGTTTGTAATGAATAAGCTACTGATAAAATCTCAAAAATCAGTCCCCATACACTTCCACACACAGCAAAATACAAATCCATTAAAACCAAATATCTCTATGGAAAAGCAAAAAATTAACAGTGTCACTGAAACAATCACTGGGTGGTCCACCTTGTTTTCGGTAACAGTTTGGCGGTGGCCATTTATTCTAGTTAATAGACTGTTGCTTGCCATTTCAATGTAAAATTCTGTGCAGTGGTTGCAGCAGAGCTGGTGTATAACATGGCTGCTTTCCCAGGTCACCTGGACTCTGATGGGGTAGGGTGTGAAACAGAATAACCACATAGACTCAATCACAGGTAATGCAGATGGTAGACTTTGGTTTATTGGTAGAATACTGGGAATTGCAATCAGTCTACAAAGGAGATTGCTTACAAATCACTCGTGACCACTTCTAGAATATTGCTCAAGTGTGTGGAATCTAACAGGGGATGCTGAAAGTATACAGAGAAGGGCAGCATGAATGGTTACAGGTCTGTTTGATCCGTGGAAGAGTGTCACTGAAGGAACTGAACTGGAAGACTCTTGAAGACAGATGTAAACTATCCCAAGAAAGTCTCTTAACAAAGTTTCAAGAGCTGGCTTTAAACAATGACTAGGAATATACTACAATCCCCTATGCATCGCTCACACAGGGATTGTGAGGATAAGATTAGGATAATTATGACTGCACAGAGGCTTTCAAACAATCATTCTTCCCATGCTTTATATGTGAATGGAACAGGAAGGAAACCTAATAACTGGTACAGTGGGATGTACCCTCTACCATACACCTCAGAGTCTAGAAGTAGATGTAGCTGCATATGTAGATGTCTAAGTACACTATTCCGTTAGCTGTTTCCTCTTAGAAAAAGAAAGGGCCATAAACTTTGCTCTTGTTCAATGCACAAAAGATGTTGACTTTTGGGCTATCATAAACATGTTCCAAAGTTTGTTGTGGTTTTTCATTGTCTCAAATCCTACAATTAACATAAACTATAACACTTATGCGAAAATTTGACTCCTTACAAAAGGTAATGTTTCCAATTAAATCTTCATCTTTATCCAAGCGATGTAACATTTCCTCACAAATGACTTCACAAGCATTCCCATCAGTGTTGTTGTTAAATCTTCAAATTTAACACATATATTTCGGACAACACAACAACACATATAAGTCACTGAGTAAGTGGACCTGTGAACAAGTCGGCATTCGATTAAACACTGAGTCTCAGTCTAGCGGCCGCTGCTCGGCTGGCCGCTTAGGTGGCGCAGCTGCAGCATGGCTGGCAGACAGCGCCGCACGTAGAGGACGTGCGTAATTGCGCGGCGGCACTTTGAATAATCGACGAGTCACAACACTTTTCCCCCCTTTGAAATGGTTGCACTGGTCTTGATGGAGGTGTCCTGGAGATGGCTAACGTCCATAGATGTTGTTTGACTCGCCGTAAAGTCTCGAGGAGGAGGCTTCCCGTACGGACGGAAGTGTCCCCGATGATAACGGGTCGAGATGACAGGAGACGTAGGGGTCGAATCTGCTGGGGCCCCATGCACCAATTTGCCCATTGCGGCAAGTCCAGTTGATATGACAGGAGACATGGGCGATGTGTCGGCGTGCGTTGGAGGAGGAGGCGAGTAGATGTACTCTGACAGAGGATGGTCCTCCGGTTCCTGCATGGGCACGTCTCCTGGTGGCGTCCGTTCTGGTGCTGGCATTACAATGACGGTGAGAGGGCTGCGTTGTGAGTCTTGAGAGATGCCAAGATCCCGAGCATCAGGTGGTGTGGCGGCATTCGGAACAGGCGTTGCTGGCACCCGAGGCCGAAGCTGGTCCGAATGACACACTGCAACACCCGTGTCCGTCTGGATTTCATACAGGCGTCTGCCACGGTGTCGTAAGATGCGACCCGGGCTCCATTTTGGCCGCCTGCCATATCCCCGTACCCAGACGAGGTCATCGGCAGTGAACCGGCCAAGTGAAGGCACCCGCGGCCGTGAGGTGGGAGGCTGCAGAAGATGAAGTAGTGTGCGGGGCTGTCGGCCATGTAAGAGCTCAGCCAGGTTGTGATCGCCCATGGGGGTGAAACGGTAAGACACCAGGAACTGGAGAAGCGCATCATCAGCAGCAGAAGAAGTCAGAAGTTTCCGCATCTGAGCCTTAAATGTGCGGACCAGTCGTTCAGCCTCACCGTTGGATTGTGGATGGAACGGCGGGGCCGTGACATGTGTAACGCCGTGACGAGCACAAAAATCCGCAAAGTCGGAAGAGGCAAATTGCGGACCATTATCAGTAACAAGAGTAGAGGGGAGGCCTTCCAAAGAAAAAATGCGGGCGAGAGCACTGGTGGTTGCCGTGGTGGTAGGTGACGTGCAACGGACAATGAAAGGAAAGTTAGAGTAGGCGTCAATTATGAGGAGCCAATAAGTACCTAAAAAGGGTCCCGCAAAGTCAGCATGAATGCGCTCCCAGGGCTTCTCAGGCGAAGGCCACGGTGACAAAGATGACTTCGGGGCAGCGGCCTGTGACGCACAAGGGCCGCAGGCAGCGACCATGTGTGCGATTTCAGACTCGATGCCAGGCCAGTACACATGACGGCGCGCCAGAGATTTTGTGCGAGACACACCCCAGTGCCCCTGGTGAAGGAGGCGCAAGACCGAAGCACGCAAAGACGCAGGTACCACAACACGCGGCAAAGCATTGTCAGTGGAGAGGAGGATAACACCATCCCTAGCCGTGAGGCGGTAGCGCAAAGTGTAGTAGTTCCGCAACGGATCAGAAGTCTTAGCAGACGGGCGATCTGGCCAACCCTTCTGAATACAGCATAAAACCCGGGAGAGGGTAGGGCCAGAACCCGTAGCAGCTGACAGCCTGTCCCCAGTGATGGGGAACCCGTCCACAACCCGCTGCTTGGCAACATCCAGGTGGAAACACAAAAGTTCGTCCCGATCGAATGCCTGATCAGGACCCATGGGAAGGCGAGACAAAGCATCAGCATTCGCATGTTGAGCCGTTGGCCAGAAATGAATCTCATAATTGAAACGGGACAAGTAAAGAGCCCAACGCTGGAGGCGGTGGGCAGCCTTGTCGGGAAGTGACGTTGATGGATGAAACAAGGAAACAAGTGGTTTGTGATCCGTAACAAGATGAAATTTTGAGCCATAGAGAAAAACACCAAACTTATGAAGAGCATAAATGACGGCCAAAGCTTCTTTCTCAATTTGAGAATACTTTTGTTTGGCATCCGTGAGCGTTTTGGAGGCATAAGCGATGGGTTGTTCCGAACCGTCAGAAAAACGGTGCGCAACGACTGCACCGACCCCGTATTGAGAGGCGTCTGTGGCAAGAACAAGATGTTGGCCAGGTCGATAAGCAGCCAGGCACGGGGCCTGTTTCAGCATAGTCTTTAATTTCCGGTAAGCCGCGTCACATGACGCTGACCAGTGAAAAGGCACGGTTTTATGCAACAGGCGATGCAACGGCTGAGCCACCGATGCCGCAAATGGTAAAAACTTGTGATAGTATGCTATTTTCCCCAAGAAGGCCTGCAGTTCCTTAACAGATGTAGGGCGAGGAAGGGCATCGATCGCAGCAACAGTGTGTTGAAGTGGACAAATACCATCCCGAGAGAGTTGAAACCCCAAGTACGTGATAGATGCCTGAAAAAATTGTGATTTCTGAAGATTACACTTAAGACCGGCAGTCTGTAAGACATTAAAAAGTGTGCGGAGATTTTGAAGATGTTCTTCAGTGGTGGAGCCAGTGACAACTATGTCGTCCATGAAATTGATACACCCCGGGACAGGGAGCAATAATTGTTCCAAGAATCGATGAAAAAGAGCAGGGGCGCTAGCAACCCCGAATGGCAAGCGTTGGTATTGATAGAGGCCGAAAGGCGTGTTAAGGACCAGAAACTGCCGGGAAGCAGTGTCGAGAGGAAGTTGATGATAAGCTTCCGACAGGTCAATTTTAGAAAAATACTGTCCTCCAGCGTGTTTAGTGAACAGTTCTTCAGGACGGGGCATAGGGTAAGTGTCGATGAGGCATTGAGCATTTACAGTGGCTTTGAAATCGCCACAGAGATGAATATCACCATTGGGCTTAGCAACTACAACGACAGGAGAGGACCACTCACTGGAAGTGACAGGAAGCAAGACCCCTGAAGCAGTGAGATGATCCAACTCCCATTTTACCCGATCACGAAGGGCCACAGGAATGGGCCGAGCCCGAAAAAACTTAGGCCGAGCAGTAGGTTTGAGCATGATATGAGCTTCAAAGTCGTTTGCACAGCCTAACCCAGGAGAAAAAAGGGACAAAAATGTCATCAAGAAGGAATCCAGTTGAGCATAAGGAATAGCGTCAGAGACAATACTGACAGAGTCAAAAACGCGAAAGGCATCGAAACCAAAAAGATTTTCTGCGTTGCTCTGGACGACCACAAATATGGGAACAGTGCGAACGATGGATTTGTAAGATACCTCAGCATTAAACTGTCCCAAGAGAGAAATCTTCTGTTTATTGTACGTCCGTAATTGCCGAGTGACAGGGGACAGGAGTGGAGAACCCAGCTGAAGATACGTCTGAGAATTAATTATAGTGGCAGCAGAACTGGCATCCACTTGCATGCAAACATCTCGACCAAGGATTTGGACAGTGAGGAATAACTTCCCTGAAAGGGAAGAAGTGCAATTGACAGACAACACAGAATCAGAATCAGCGTCATGTTCATGAACATCTTGTATGTGGTCGGATTTACAAACGGAAGACACATGACCTTTCTTTTTGCAATTGTGACACACAGCCCAACGTTGGGGACAATCCTCGCGTGAATGTTTTGTAAAACACCGCGGACATGAAGGAAGTTGCCGGGGATTTTGCTGCAGTTTCTTAGTGGGTTGTTTACAGCTAGGCCGAGGCTGCGCGTGGGAGCATACTGCGGCCATGTCGGCCGGCGGGGACGCGCCGCACACATCGTCAACAGCACACAGAGGTTGTATTTCCCCGACGTCACCCCACGCTTCTATTTGCGTCCCAGCGGCGCGAGAAATTTCAAAAGACTGCACAATGGAGAGAACTTCATCTAGAGTCGGATTCGCCAACTGAAGGGCATGTTGCCGAACTTCTTTGTCGGGCGCCGACCGGATAATAGCATCCCGTACCATGGAATCGGCATAGGATTCTTTGTGAACGTCAGTAACAAATTGACACTTTCGACTGAGGCCGTGAAGTTTAGCAGCCCAAGCGCGATAGGACTGATTTGGTTGTTTTTGACAACGATAAAAGGCAACATGAGAGGCTACCACATGCGTTTGCTTTTGAAAATAGACAGACAGAAGGGAGCACATTTCAGCAAAGGACAAAGACGCAGGAATCTTCAAAGGAGCCAATTGCGACAACAACCGATACATTTGAGGTGAAATCCAGGAAAGGAACAGAGACTTACATGGTTGTTTGTCTGTGACATGAAATGCCAAGAAGTGCTGTCAAAGACGTTTTTCATAATCAGACCAGTCTTCCGCTGTCTCATCGTAAGGTGGAAAAGGAGGTACAGCCAACGACGAGAAACGCCCCGCATTTGACGCCGCGACAAAATCGCGAATCGCCGCTGTTAGAAGCGTTTGCTGTTCAAGGAGATTTTGCAAGAGCTGCTCGACAGTAGCCATGGAACCCTGTGAGTCAACGGTGAAAAGGAAAAATCCCATCCTCGTCGCCAATTGTTAAATCTTCAAATTTAACACATATATTTCGGACAACACAACAACACATATAAGTCACTGAGTAAGTGGACCTGTGAACAAGTCGGCATTCGATTAAACACTGAGTCTCAGTCTAGCGGCCGCTGCTCGGCTGGCCGCTTAGGTGGCGCAGCTGCTGCATGGCTGGCAGACAGCGTCGCACGTAGAGGACGTGCGTAATTTCGCGGCGGCACTTTGAATAATCGGCGAGTCACAACAGTTGTTTATTTCTTGCACCCAGGACCAATTTCATGCCCAAGCAACACAGGTGACCATTTGGGGCCCTAGATGAGAGGGGTACCAGAAGTGACCCCAGTGAAAAATTCACGTCATAATTAGTAGCAAAAACAACCCATTTCCACACTCCATTATGTTTTTTTTTTTAAGGCCTTACTGAGAAACCAAGGCATGGCCACTAATGTATGTGTGATAAGGGAGACAAAAATGTTCTCAGACGTGCCTTGCTTGCACCATCTCTAATTTTTACAGTCTGAGATTTAAATGTCTTCTTAATACATGCGAAACAGTTACACATGGGTCACAAAGCTTGTGAGAAGCAGGCTGGGTGACCTTTGTAACACTGTTTGTAAAGCTTTGTACAACATCATCACACACTACAGCTGACCTGAGGATTTCTATGACTTACCAAGCACCCAGTTTCAACAAAATTCTTCAGCCAATCAAACATAGTAAGCCTGCTAGGATAATCTTTACCATGGTCAGTATGAAAATTACATTGCATAGTTGTCACAGACTTTGGTTGTTCATAGCAAAAAACACAGTGGGCCAGTGAATATAGCTATCTTCACTACAATTGTCACTAATTCCTATGATTTCACTAAATCACTGACGACATATGTCAAGATAGCCTATACCTGCTGTAATGCATCAATTCTTGGTGTTCAGTAACACTGTAGATAATGATGTTATTCCATCATCTATTAGTTATAAGAGTTCCACCAGGCTAAATAGTAAAGTTCATTCTTGCTAATAATGCCTTTTAGTCATTTAAAGAACTTCACTTGTCTTGAACATACTTCCCATGAGGCTGCATTCATACAATACATGAAGATAGAATAAAACACCCTATAATGCAATTTATTTGTATCTCATAGCTTAAGAGTGACCATTTTGTGAAGCATATGTTAACAGTTCAACGTGTAACCAAACAACTTAATTTCGATGATCCAACATAACACATCTTCACAGTTCATCCTGTGGTGGTCCCCCTCTATTTCTTAACAACATGCTTTCTTTTTTGAATGTGTGAAACTGGTCAACTGCCTTTAAGTAGTGCATGCCACTACTTACAAGAGATGGTTTGAGTAATCCCCATGAAGGTACCGGGCAGTGGATGGTCACATAGTTAAGAACTACAAAATGGTAGCCCAGTAGGCAACAGCGTCACGCTTCGGTAACTGAGTGTGAAATGTGTTGTCTAAAAAAGCATGTAAGTTTGGAATCTGGGTTACCACGTGCCCACTCTTTATGTGCTACCTACTGTACATTATCTCCATTATATGATGAGTGCTCATTTCATCACCTGGATTCCACTGAGGATTTTCAAGTACCTGACTAACAATATTTCAGAAGGTAGATATTGCACCGAGTGACCCCCTGTTACATCCCATTCTAAAGTTGTTCTGTCACTGATTATGTTGTTTTTGACACAATATTCAATCATCACAAAAAGTTTGAGTATATGAAATTTGATAGATAATTGCTGAAAGATCATCTTTCAAGGCAAGATAGGTTTCTGTTTTGCAGAGAAAGAGGCATGCATAACATGAGCAAACTACAGCAAGGCAAGGTTAAAATCATGTTTAAACTCCAGTAACTATTATAAAAAAATGAATGTCATTAATTGCATGTGCAGGGAATAGAAAGGCCAATACAACATCTACAACCCTTACTATAGTCCAAAATAAAGATGGTGTCTTTGTCCATGAGCTTACTATGGGTCGCAATATTGATGGACCAACAATAAAATGCAGCACAAACAGGATTTATGGTCAGATGAGCATAGGATTATCACCAAAAAATCAAATAGGAGCGGTGCAGGGGCAGATCTAATAAAGAAAAGGAACACAAAAATGTGGGTAAGCTACTATGAACAGTGTAGCAAAGAGACCATTGCTGCCAAGACAGACACAAAACCATGACCCACTGCAGTAGTATAAGTGTACAGGGAGAGGCATTTAAAATTGTTTTTTGAAATATCTGGAAAACTATAAATTTGATTAAAAAAAGGTAGTAATATAAGGCGTTTTTCTTGAAGAGGGACATCCAATGACACCAAACTCAACCCACCACCCCAGCCCCAGAGGGAGTCAACCTTGATATCTTAAATAGGAACCTCCATTACTTATTGCAGAGTCAGATTCTCTGGTAACAAATATTGTATTTAACATTGATTTGACTCAGTGATAGATTGTGCCGTATTAGCCAAAAATCAAAATGTGTTCAGAACCATGGAAAAATGATGAGCAACTGTTCAAAATGATGACATCTTCTGTGATACATTTTTTGCCATTCAAATTACAATCTATGAAGTACAGACGGTGATCATGCATCACAACTGTGATCAGATTCTCATTGTAGGTTTAACGCTTCCAGTTTGAAGAAAATATTTCCATTATTTGGAGTGTGACTGTGGCCATACTGTGAACTACAGACAAGGAAGTGTCAGGATGATGCAGTTACTTTTCACTTTACTTCAAGTATTTGAACTGCATACATCTCTAGAGTAAATATCATTTCTTCGTACTTTGCATCAGATAGACACGCAGTAGAAGCTCATCTAAAGTATACTAACCCAGTCTCTAATATGAAAGTTCTTTCTGCAACAACTTTTTGCAGTATTATCCAATTGATTACTGAAACTGGAAGTGTTCAACCCAACAAAGAGACCAACCACAGCCTATGATGAACAAAAATACTGAAATGAATGTTTTAGCATAAGTTTCTGTAAATCCTTACATTAGTTCTTTGCAAATTGCATGAGCTTCATAAATTTTGCAGGGGAGGGTTCTGCACATACTGTATAAACACAAATTCCATTTTCATCACTTACTGTTGCATCATCAATAATTACATGGAGACAACTTTTAAAACTACTTGAACTTCTGCAATTGGATACAACAACAACTAGCAGCCTATGATGATTTTATTTCACAGATAATTTTCTCTGATGAATCAATTTTTACAAATCATAGCCAATTCAATCAGCATAATCCCCCCATGAACCATGGACCTTGTCATTGGTGGGGAGGCTTGCGTGCCTCAGCGATACAGATAGCCGTACCGTAGGTGCAACCACAACAGAGGGGTATCTGTTGAGAGGCCAGACAAACATGTGGTTCCTGAAGAGGGGCAGCAGCCTTTTCAGTAGTTGCAAGGGCAACAGTCTGGATGATTGACTAATCTGGCCTTGTAACAATAACCAAAACGGCCTTGCTGTGCTGGTACTGCGAATGGCTGAAAGCAAGGGGAAACTACGGCCGTACTTTTTCCCAAAGGCATGCAGCTTTACTGTATGATTAAATGATGATGACGTCCTCTTTGGTAAAATATTCCGGAGGTAAAATAGTCCCCCATTCGGATCTCCGGGTAGGGACTACTCAAGAAGATGTCATTATCAGGAGAAAGAAAACTTGCGTTCTATGGATCGGAGCGTGGAATGTCAGATCCCTTAATCGGGCAGGTAGGTTAGAAATTTAAAAAGGGAAATGGATAGGTTAAAGTTAGATATAGTGGGAATTAGTGAAGCTCGGTGGCAGGAGGAAAACGACTTCTGGTCAGGTGACTACAGGGTTAAAAATACAAAATCAAATAGGGGTGATGCAGGAGTAGGTTTAATAATGAATAGGAAAATAGGAATGCGGGTAAGCTACTACAAACAGCATAGTGAACGCATTATTGTGGCCAAGATAGATACGAAGCCCACATCTACTACAGTAGTACAAGTTTATATGCCAACTAGCTCTGCAGATGACGAAGAAATTGAAGAAATGTATGATGAAATAAAATAGCCATGGGTGACTGGAATTCGGTAGTACGAAAAGGGACAGAAGGAAACATAGTAGGTGAATATGGATTGGGGGTAAGAAATGAAAGAGGAAGCCGCCTGATAGAATTTTGCACAGAGCACAGCTTAATCATAGCTAACACTTGGTTCAAGAATCATAAAAGAAGGCTGTATACATGGAAGAAGCCTGGAGATACTGACAGGTTTCAGATAGATTATATAAGGTTTCAGATAGATTATATAAGGGTAAGACAGAGATTTAGGAATGAGGTTTTAAATTGTAAGACATTTCCAGGGGCAGATGCGGACTCTGACCACAATCTATTGGTTATGACCTGTAGATTAAAACTGAAGAAACTGCAAAAAGGTGGGAATTTAAGGAGATGGGACCTGGATAAACTGAAAGAAGGTTTTCAACTTTTATAGTCCTGTCTTCCTCAGTTGCGTGTAATATTACGGTATATTAATGATTTTTACTTATGGACCATCTGGTACTAAAATTGTGTTTTATTCAGTTGCTGTCAGACGGTCCATAAGTAAAAATTATTAATATACCGTAATGAAAGAAGGTTGTACAGAGTTTCAGGGAGAGCATAAGGGAACAATTGACAGGAATGGGGGAAAGAAATACAGTAGAATAATGGGTAGCTCTGAGGGATGAAGTAGTGAAGGCAGCAGAGGATCAAGTAGGTAAAAAGACAAGGGCTAGTAGAAATCTTTGGGTAACAGAAGAAATATTGAATTTAATGGATAAAAGGAGAAAATATAAAAATGCAGTAAATGAAGCAGGCAAAAAGGAATACAACGTCTCAAAAATGAGATCGACAGGAAGTGCAAAATGGCTAAGCAGGGATGGCTAGAGGACAAATGTAAGGATGTAGAGGCTTATCTCACTAGGGGTAAGATAGATATTGCCTACAGGAAAATTAAAGAGACCTTTGGAGATAATAGAAACACTTGTATGAACATCAAGAGCTCAGATGGAAACCCAGTTCTAAGCAAAGAAGGGAAAGCAGAAAGGTGGAAGGAGTATACAGAGGGTCTATACAAGGGCGATGTACTTGAGGACAATATTATGGAAATGGAAGAGGATGTAGATGAAGATGAAATGGGAGATACGATACTGCGTGAAGAGTTTGACAGAGCACTGAAAGACCTGAGTTGAAACAAGGCCCCGGGAGTAGACAACATTCCATTGGAACTACTGACAGCCTTGGGAGAGCCAGTCCTGACAAAACTCTACCATCTGGTGAGCAAGATGTATGAAACAGGCGAAATACCCTCAGACTTCAAGAAGAATATAATAAACCAATCCCAAAGAAAGCAGGTGTTGACAGATGTGAAAATTACCGGATTATCAGTTTAATAAGTCACAGCTGTAAAATACTAACGAATTCTTTACAGACAAATGGAAAAACTAGTAGAAGCCGACCTTGGGGAAGATGAGTTTGGATTCTGTAGAGATGTTGGAACACGTGAGGCAATACTGACCCTACGACTTATCTTAGAAGCTAGATTAAGGAAGGGCAAACCTACGTTTCTAGCATTTGTAGACTTAGAGAAAGCTTTTGACAATGTTGACTGGAATACTCTCTTTCAAATTCTGAAGGTGGCAGGGGTAAAATGCAGGGAGAGGAAGCCTATTTACAATTTGTACAGAAACCAAATGGCCGTTATAAGAGTCGAGGGACATGAAAGGGAAGCAGTGGTTGGGAAGGGAGTGAGACAGGGTTGTAGTCTCTCCCCAATGTTATTCAATCTGTATATTGAGCAAGCAGTGAAGGAAACAAGGGAAAAATTCGGAGTAGGTATTAAAATCCATGGAGAAGAAATAAGAACTTTGAGGTTCGCCGATGACATTGTAATTCTGTCAGAGACAGCAAAGGACTTGGAAAAGCAGTTGAATGGAATGGATAGTGGCTTGAAAGGAGGATATAAGATGAACATCAACAAAAGCAAAACGAGGATAATGGAATGTAGTCGAATTAAGTCAAGTGATGCTGATGGTATTAGGTTAGGAAATGAAACACTTAAAGTAGTAAAGGAGTTTTGCTATTTGAGGAGCAAAATAACTGATGATGGTCGAAGTAGAGAGGATATAAAATGTAGACTGGCAATGGCAAGGAAAGTGTTTCTGAAGAAGAGAAATTTGTTAACATTGAGTATAGATTTAAGTGTCAGGAAGTCATTTCTGAAAGTATTTGTATGGAGTGTAGCCATGTATGGAAGTGAAACATGGATGATAAATAGTTTGGACAAGAAGAGAATAGAAGCTTTCGAAATGTGGTGCTACAAAAGAATGCTGAAGATTAGATGGGTAGATCACATAACTAATGAAGAAGTATTGAATAGGATTGGGGAGAAGAGAAGTTTGTGGCTCAACTTGACCAGAAGAAGGGGTCGGTTGGTAGGACACGTTCTGAGGCATCAAGGGATCACAAATTTAGTATTGGAGGGCAGCATGGAGGGTAAAAATCGTAGAGGGAGACCAAGAGATGAATACACTAAGCAGATTCAGAAGGATGTAGGTTGCAGTAAACTGGGAGATGAAGGAGCTTGCACAGGATAGAGTAGCATGGAGAGCTGCATCAAACCAGTCTCTGGACTGAAGACCACAACAACAACAACAATATGCATTATTGGTCAGTGGACACTACCCATTAGTTAAGATAAGTCAAGTGTAACACTCGTGGAGTGTCAGTGTTTGGTGAGATTATTGTAGGCACTTGGCCAACTGACCCATGCTTCATAGACAGCAATGTAAATGGGCAAATGTATGGCAACCTTTTAGATAACATTTTGCAAAATCTACTGGGAGACATTTGAAATTGAGCAAGAATGAATATGTGGTTTCAACACAATGGATGACCAGCGCATTATTGACAAGTATCTCAAGAAGTTTTGAATCAAAACCAACCTGGTTGATGGATCAGATGAAGAGGTCCTCAGAATTGGCCTGCATGTTCACCCCACTTGACTTCCCTTGATTTTTTCATTGGGGAATACTACACAAAAAATGATACATGGAAGTACCAACAAATCCAGAAAATATTGGCAGTAAATAATCAATGAAAATGATATATAACATTATTTTATAAACTGATCCAGAAATAAATTTAATAATTTGCATTAGATTGTGCAATTAATAATATGAATTTTAATCATACAGAAATTTCGTAATGTTAAATATTTTTAAAAGAAGAGTAATTTCAACTGCTTGTACAGAGTACTACCAAATTGATTTATTTTTACATATTTTAGCCTGAAACATAACACATCGTATACAAAATTATATGAAGTTCATTCAGTTAGACAGCTGATATAATGTTTACCTATAAAAGAATTGATAGTATATGTGGTATCGGTTATTTCTATTAGAAAAAAAAAAGAAAAAGAAAAGGTAATGTTAGAGGAGGGTGACCTGTTATAACCCCTTTGGAGCTTCTCCATTTCCTCTACCGATCTTATCTGCTTGTAGCCTCAGCCTAGCATCTGTACTACCTGTGATTTGTTTCATGGGGTCATTCCAGTCTGAACTGATTTGTATGCATATTTCCAGATATTTAATGGATGTGACTGCTGCTGTTGATTATTTTGCAATTGGTTCATCATACAATAATGTGTCTTCTCATCTATTTGTGGGGAATAAATTACATTTGTTTATATTGAGGATCAACTGTCAATCACTGGACCAAACTTTGATCCTATGCATGTCTTCCTGCATGTCACTACAATTTTCTAGAGTTGGGGCTTCTCTGTATTTCACAGCATCATATGCAAACTGCCTCATGGAACTTCTGACATTACTCAACAAATCATTTATACATAAGTGAAAAGTAATCATCCTATAACTCTCCCTTGGGGTACACCCAAAGTTAGTTTCATGTCTGAAAATTTATCTCCATTAAGAATGATTACTATGTTATGTTTTCAAAGAAATCTACAATCCAATCACAAAGTTGATCTGATATTCTGTACACTCATAGTTTGTTCATAATGCAACAGTGAAGAATCGTATAGATGCCTTCTGGAATTCAAGGAACACATCAACTTGGGTTTCTGGGTATTGTGGACACACAAAGTGAGCTGAATTTCACACAGTTGTTGTTTGCATAATCCACACTGATTCCTGCACAGATGTTTGGTCTTAAGAAACATAAGAATACACAAGTATAAAATGTGTTCCACAATTATAAAACACAATTATGACAGTGATTACAATTGGGTTCATCTTTTTGACAATCTTTCTTGAAAACAATAATGATCTATTTTTTCAGTCACTAGGAACACTTTGCTACTCCAGGGACCTACGATACACAGCTACTAGAAGAGGAGTAAGTTGTTCCACATGCCTTATGAAGAATTGTGTAGGTATCCCACCAGGTCCAGTTGCCCTCCTTTCTTGATAGATTTCAGCTATCCCATGGTAATTTATTCTGATATATGTCATTTCAGCAGTAGTGAAACTTCTAAAGAGGGAACTGCAATATGATATTCTTCAGTGGAACAATTTTGGAAAAAGAAATTTTCTCTTTGTTTTGATCCACCTCGATGCCATTATGGTTGCGAAGTATCTAGACAGATAGCTTTGATATGTTTTCTGATTTAACTTAAGACCAAAACTTTTTAGGATTTTCTGTCAGATCAGTACATAGAATTTTACTTTCAAATTTGTTGAACACTTCATGAACTGGCTCACATTACTCTAATTTTGGCTTCTCTGTATTTGTCTGTGTATGAGGTTTTAGCCACATTTAAGTCTGTGGTTAAGTCTTCTTTGCTTATTGGGCAGCTTTCCATCATGGTGCCCAGTCCACAGCAATTCTTTCCTATCCCTCACAACTTTGCTTTGCCCATACCTGTCTAAAGTGTACTGTACAGTCCTCTTTAACTTCATTCATTGATACCCAACCCTTCAGTCTCAAGGGAAGAATATTTCATGTTGATAACTCAGATAATCTGAAATCTATTTCTTGTCTCACTTGCTAAACAGGAATATCTGCTTCCCTTTCTTTACATTCCTATTTACACCTATATTTAGTGCAGTTGTAACAGCCTTATAATCACTGATTTTCTGTTCTGTATCAGCTATTGCCTATTTGTAACCGGGAGATCTAAGATGTTAACTTCATGAGTTGGCTCTACATCTACATCTACATCTACATCTACATCCATACTCCACAAGCCACCTGACAGTGTGAAGCGGAGGGTACCCTGAGTACCTCTATCGGTTCTCCCCTCTATTCCAGTCTTGTATTGTTCGGTGAAAGAAGGATTGTCAGTATGCTTCTGTGTGGGTTCTAATCTCTCTGATTTTATCCTCATGTCTCTTCGTGAGATATATGTAGGAGGGAGCAATATACTGCTTGACTCTTCGGTGAAGGTATGTTCTCGAAACTTTAACAAAAGCCCATGCCGAGCTACTGAGCATCTCTCCTGCAGAGTCTTCCACTGGAGGTTATCTATCATCTCCGTAACGCTTTCGCGATTACTAAATGATCCTGTAACAAAGCGTGCTGCTCTCCATTGGATCTTCTCTATCTCTTCTATCAACCCTATCTGGTACGGATCCCACACTGCTGAGCAGTATTCAAGCAGTGGGCGAACAAGCGTACTGTAACCTACATCCATTGTTTTTGGATTGCATTTCCTTAGGATTCTTCCAATGAATCTCAGTCTGGCATCTGCTTTACCGACGATCAACTTTATATGATCATTCCATTTTAAATCACTCTCAATGCGTACTCCCAGATAATTTATGGAATTAACTGCTTCCAGTTGCTGACCTGCTATTTTGTAGCTAAATGATAAGGGAACTATCTTTCTATGTATTCACAGCACATTACACTTGTCTACATTGAGATTCAATTGCCATTCCCTGCACCATGCGTCAATTCGCTGCAGATCCTCCTGCATTTCAGTACAATTTTCCATTGTTACAACCTCTCGATACACCACAGCATCATCTGCAAAAAGCCTCAGTGAACTTCCGATGTCGTCCACAAGGTCATTTATGTATATTGTGAATAGCAACGGTCCTATGACACTCCCCTGCGGCACACCTGAAATCACTCTTAACTTCGGAAGACTTCTCTCCATTGAGAATGACATGCTGCGTTCTGTTATCTAGGAACTCTTCAATCCAATCACACAATTGGTCTGATAGTCCATATGCTCTTACTTTGTTCATTAAATGACTGTGGGGAACTGTATCGAACCCCTTGCGAAAGTCAAGAAACATGGCAACTGCCTGTGAACCCGTGTCTATGGCCCTCTGAGTCTCGTGGACAAATAGCGTGAGCTTTGTTTCACACGACCGTCTTTTTCGAAACCCATGCTGATTCCTACAGAGTAGATTTCTAGTCTACAGAAAAGTCATTATACTCGAACATAATACGTGTTCCAAAATTCTACAACTGATTGACGTTGGAGATATAGGTCTATAGTTCTGCACATCTGTTCGACGTTCCTTCTTGAAAACTGGGATTAATTGCTCAAGGAAATTTTCAGATTAAGCCTTTATAACTATGTCACACAATTTCCTGTCCCTACTACCTGCCCTGAACACTTGAGTCTCTTGGTGTACAGCTCAGAAGTTGCAATTTCCCCCAAATACAACAATATGAGCAGGAAATTTATAAGCAAATTTCTCCCATTTTGTTCCTTAATTATTCTACTTCTGTTGTATCTGAGGCAAGGGGTCTATGAAAGAATTTGCTACAATGTTTGATCCCCCTTTACCACTCTTCTTCATCCAAATCATTTCACATTCAGAATCTGTTCTAACCTCAAAAACAGATCTTATTTACAATTGTACACACCCTTCCATCACAGGCATTCATCCTATCCTTGCAATATGCATTCCAGAATTTAGATTTTATTAACATCTGGTTTCAGCAAGCTCTTTGTCTGCTTCTACAGCTACATACATACTCTGCACGCCACTATATGGTAAATGGTAGAGGGTACCTTGCACCACTACCAATTTTCTTTACTGTTTCATTTGTAAATAAAGTGAGGGAGAAATGATTGTCTATATGCCTCACTATGAGCCCTGATTTATCTTACCTTGTCTTCAAAGTCCTTATGCGAAATATATGTTGGCAGCAGTAGAATGATTCTGCAGTCAGCTTAAAATGCTGTTTCTCTAATGTTCTCAATAGTGTTCCTCAAAGAGAAAGTCGCCTGCCTTCCAGGTATTCCCACATGAGTTTCTGAAGCATCTCTGTAATACTTGTTTGTTGATTGACACTATCAGTAACACATCTAGCAGCCCACCTCTGAATTGCTTTTATGTCTTACTTTAATCTGACTTGCCCCAAACACTTAACCAGTACTCGAGAATTGATCGCACTAGTGTTCTATTTATCGTCTCCTTTCCTAAAATTCTCCCAATAATGCTGTCCAGCTACAACCCTTACACACATGATCCATTTAGAGCACTGTAAAAAAAGGAACAGGAAGAGATACAACAAGCAAAGAAGATGTAAATAAAATCAGATATGAAGGTACCCTAGCTGATAACCCCAAAAGTGTGGCTGACATTTTTAATAAACACTTCCTATTAGTAACTCAACAGATTGGTTGCAAGCCCAGTGTTGATGAAGCTGTAACTCTTTGTCAAGCTGTATATTCAAACACAATTTCAGAAATGCACCTTAAACCTGACACTGTAGATGAAATTCAAAAAATCATCATGTCTATAAAAAGTAAGAACTCTGCAGGGGCTGATAATATTTCCAGTGATTTATGTTGTGACTCGCCGATCATTCAAAGCACTGCCGTGCAATTACGCGTGTCCTCTACATGCGGCGCTGTCTGCCAGCCATGCAGCAGCTGCGCCACCTAAGCGGCCAGCTGAGCAGCGGCCGCTAGACTGGGACTCAGCGCTCATTCGAATGCTAATGTGTACACATGACTTGCTTGTCAACTTACTCTGTGACTTATATGTGTTGTGTCTTTCTGAAATATATGTGTTAAACTTGAAGTTATAACAATTTATTGAAATATTCTTGTGTGTGGATAAGGGACATTCTCTGTCGCATTTTCAATGCTTCCCTTCAGAAGGGTGTTGTTCCCAGTAGACTTAAGTATGCCATTGTGAAGCCCCTGTATAAATAGGGTGATAAAACTGAACTAACTAACTAACTATTGACCAATCTCTTTGCTGACAGCTTTCGCTAAAATTCTAGAAAAGCTAATACATGTAAGAATTACTGATAATCTCATGAAGAATGGAGTCCTCAGCAAGAGCCAATTTGGCTTTCAAAAGGACCATTCAACAGAAGACGCAATCTAGGCACTTGCAAATGAAGTCCTGAAAACTCTTCATGAAAAAATGTTAGCACTTGGTGTCTTCTGTGATTTCTCTAAAGCTTTTGACTGGGTTGATCACCAGATTCTCTTGCAAAAAGCAAACTTAGTAGGAATAAGTGGTGTTGCAGGCAAATGGCTATAGTTGTATCTCCAAAACAGAAAACAAAAAGTTGACTTGAATAGCTCAGGCGGAGTATGTGATGTTTCCTCACATTCTGAATGGAGTTCCATTACATGTGGAGAGCCTCAGGGCTCAATTCTTGGGCCACTGTTATTCCTGATTTTTATAAATGATCTACTATCATGTACAAGCCTGCCATGTAAATTTACATTATTTGCTGATGATACCACGATTTTTATGAGCAGCAGAACAGATAGCAGTCTAGAGGAATCCATTAATCACATACTCTCAGATGTGGTTAAATTGTTCAAGGTGAATGGTCTCTCATTAAATTCCAGTAGGACCAGCTTTATTCTAGTTCTGTACAAAAACAGAAAATGAGAGAGAGGAAAGTGTGACATGTGGTAATCAGCCAAGCTTTATTGTAAAGCCAGGTCAAATATCAGAGTAAAGTAAATCACTTTGGAATCTGTCAAGAAGCTGAGTATCTTATGGATTTAAAAAACAACGTCACAATAATGGATGTGGGAAAGATATACTAACATTAAAAAATAAAAGCTTTGCTGGGTGGGATCGGATACCTGTTGTAACCGCGACCGTTCCGGTCGCAGGGTTGCCGACAATGAAGCGTGGCGGGATCAAACGGGAGCAGCCTGCGAACAAACAAACAAATGGGAACGGACAGACACGAACAACGACGGATGACTGAGCAAGGCCTTATGGCGAGAATACGCAAGAAGCAACGGGGTCACAAGTGACAACCAAACGAATCCACAATGTCAACTCGTAAACGAAAACAAAGTATGGTAAACAAGCTGTCTGTAGCCCAGATGTCGACAAACTCACACAAATATCAGACTGCTTAGCTGAGCGAGAGGCAGGCGCTTATATACAGGATACAGTATGTCGCTATTGACTGCTGGGATCACGTGCTCCACAGTGGCATCCTCACGTTATAGGCGGACCAGGAACGCTTGCAGCCATGGCTTACGGCGCGATGGCTGTAGAGATCTCTAGTGGTAATCAATGTCCATGCTGTCTGGTGCAGATTCAAAACCCACCGAGCTCGGTACCAGAATACCCACTAAAGGGGTCAAAACAGTGTGCGGCATAATAGCACCTCCCCTAACTAAAATATTCAACTAGTCTTTTGGACAGGGATTCTTTCCCGATGTTTTGAAGTATGCTGAAGTTAGACCTCTGTTCAAGAAAGAGTTGAGGGAAAACATGAGAAACTATCAACCTGTTTCTAGTCTTCCTGTCCTGTTAAAAGTGTTACAGAAAGTAGCTGCAAACCAGATCAAAAACTTTATTGTAAAAAAATGATATTATTATAGGTAACCAATTTGGATTTCAACCAGAAAAAACACTCTGGATGCAGTGAATAACTTTATTGAAAACATATGCAAATCATTGGATCAAAGGAGTAAAGCTGCACTTATCTTTGTGATCTCATGAAAGTATTTGACTCTGGAAACCATTACTTGCTTATCTACAAATTAGACAGATACGGGATTAAGGACACTGCTCTAAATTGGCTAACATCATACTTACAAAACAGAAAACAAAGGGTAACTATCACCACAGATGCAATGAATTATTATTCTAAATGGAGTACAGTATCACAAGATGTGCCTCAAGGCTCCATTTTGGGGTCAATCCTGTTTCTATTCTATGTAAGTGACTTACCCATAAATATAAACTCCCCATCAGTTCTGTTTGCAGACCATACTTCTATTCTAATTGAAGACGACAATGCAGAAAAAATTCCAAGCTCCATCATAAGGACACTGGATACAGTAGAAAACTGGTTCCAGTTAAGTGGGTTGAAACTTAACATTGTAAAAACCCATATGGCATATTTCAATACCAAACATTCAAAATGTGTGGAACTTAAAATACAACATAACAATCAACCTACGAAAGAAGTTGACATGGTCAAATTCCTGGGACTAAATATGGGGAACAACTTAAGCTGGAATACACATATTGACTTCCTACCAAATGAATTAAGCAGTTTTGCATTTGCAATGCAAATATCAGCAAATTCTGCTGACTTGAGCACACAAAAAACTGCTCTTCATAGTTACTCTGAATCTGTCATTAGATCTCAAAAAATCTTGGAGCAACCCAGATTTGATGGTGCCTGTTTTGAAATTGAATAAAACAAAAAATGTATCAAATGCAACAGATAAAGAACAATATGGAACACAGAGTCAAGAAATACGAAGAGAAAAAACAACACACATCAGAATCTACTCTGATGGTTTTGGAAGAGGGATGGCAATAAAAACAAAGAACCTGATAACTCAAAAAAAAAAAAAAAAAAAAAAAAAAAAAAAAAAAAAAAAAAAATTAAAATTGAAGGCATAGTGAAACTTAGAGCAAGATTCAACCAGATCCTCACCAACATTGAAGATTGCAGTAATTTGTCAAGGAGTGACTTTGCAATTCTTATAGGTGGTTCTAATGATGAATACCATAATGAAATAGCTGCAGCAACAACAGCTCTGAAGTCAACACTGGGCAAGTTAACAAACACAAATGTTATATTATTTAAAATACCTCATCGTCAGGATTTAATTGAATCATCATGTGTAAACAGAGAAATAACTATAGTTAACAAGTATTTTGAAACAATTTGCAAACAGTTTAAAAATGTAATGCTTCTAGATATTAGGGAATGTATCAGTCGTAAGCATGAACCCTCTGACAATTGTAACTGCTTGAGAACTTGTCATACAAGACATGTTCAAGGCCTAAGTGGATTAGGAAAGACATTGATGGCCCAAAAAATACTTAGTATGGTGAATAACAAATTATTTTGTATCAGTAATTTGGAACATATGTCTGAAAACTCATAACCGGATCAGGGAAACATATAAGGCTGACCAAGCCTGAAATGTATCAGACTTGTTCAAAACCTGAAGGGGATACTAAGGCGAGCTGTGCACCAAATCAAGGTGGCTTGACTTTGCTATATCAGAATGTACAAGAATTAGGCAACAAAATGTGAGAGCTGGAAGTAATTTTAAACTGTAATCTTAAGGAGGTTTCTGTGCTGTGTATCAATGAGTGCTGGCTTTGGGACACTCAGATTTGTGCAGCAAATATACCAGACTTTGACTTAATAAGTAGCTTTTGTAGTGTAACTTATAAATGTGGAGGTGTATGCATCTATGTTAGAAGTAATGTTAAATCTATAGAGGTAAAACTTAGTAAGGTGAAGTGTGCAGAAAAAGATTTTGAATGTTGTATTTGTGAACTCACAGACTGTCAAACTATCATTGTTTGCATTTATAGGTACCCATCAAGTGACTTTACCCAATTCTTACATTATATAGATGATCTTTTAAATGAACTGAGAGGCAGGTCAAATTGCACAATAGTTCTTGGTGACTTAACATTAATTTTAACAAAAGTAATAAGAACACGGTACAATTATTAAATCTCTTTAATTCATACAACAGGCAACCTACTGTGCAGGAAATTACCAGATATGGGGGGTGGGTCTGAAACAATACTTGATCAGATATTTAGCAACAAACTAAGCTGTGAGTACAACACTGAAGTAACAGATAGAGGCTTTTCTGACCATATGGCTTTAAAAATGATGATAAGGAATGAGAACAATAAGAAACACACAATCACTGAAAAATATGTACAAAGAAGACTTATTAATGCAAACAACATAAGGTTTTTTAATAGTAAGCTAAAAAGAGTGTGGTGGGACATAGAACAAACTGATGACGTAGACAAAAAGTATGACAGTTTTCTCACTGATTATAAATATTACTATGATGTGGTGTTCCCATTAAAAAGCATTAAAGTCAATGAGAAGACAAACATATGGGTAACACAAGGGATTAAAAAATCAGCAGTCACCTTTAGAAACCTGAGCAAATATGCTAAAATAAATACAACAATAAAACCATACTATAGGAAATATAGAAGGGTCTATAGGAAAGTTTTACAGGCAGCAAAAAAGGCTAAGCAATGATTCACACATTAACAAGGGAAGCAATAAATCAAAATTGATTTGGAAGGTTATAAACAATAACACAGGGAAATTAAAACCAAGACCCATAATTTCAAAATTGAAAGTGAGAGTAAAGTGATAGAAGATGCTCAACAGATAGCCAATATATTCAATGAACATTACGTGAACATAGCACCAAACCTAATTAAAAGTCTGTGCAATTCAAACAACAAAAACATAAGATTACCAACTTGTGAAACGACAATGTTTCTGTACCCAGTAACAGAATGTGAAGCTAGAAATGCTATTAATAAACTAATAAATAAAATACCTTGTGGTATTGACAGAATTTGAGACAAGGTAATCAAACATAGTCCTACCAGTATAGACACCCACCTAACTGACATTGTTAATACTTCTTTGAGGACAGGGGTGTTCCCACCAAAACTAAAACTCTCCATAATAAAGCCACTTCACAAAAAGGATAGTACAGCTGACATAAATAATTACAGGCCAAAGTCATTATTGTCAGGTTTCTCTAAAGTAATGGAAAGAGTAATGTATGCTAGCTGACTTCCTGAATCAAAATAAAATACTGACTAATGCTCAAAATGGGTTTAGAAAGAATAGATCCACAGAAAAGGCAGTCTTCCATTCATGAAAATGGTCCTAAATGCCTTGGAAAAGAATGAATTAAGCTGCAGGATATTCTTAGATTTATCTAAAGCATTTGATCTAATCAGCCATGACTTATTGCTTATGAAACTAGAATTTTATGGGTTCCGGGGACTTGCCTTCAAATTGTTCAAGAGTTATCTCTCTGATAGACAACAGAAAGTACAAATATGTTATGAAGGCAGAGTATCTTCCAGATTAAAAAAAAAACTAGCTATGGAGTGTCCCAGGGTTCCATGTTAGGCCCTCTGTTGTTCTTGGTGTATATAATAGATTTGCCAAACCATCTGACAGTTGCAGAAATGGTGATGTTCGCTGACGACACTAGCATTTTTCTAAAAGGATACACCGAGGATAATCTACAGCAGAGTGTCTCTAGGACAATAAATGAGACAGGGAAATGGTTTAGCGATTGATAATGCTTTGATCATAAACAAGGATAAAATGGTATTGATGAATTTCAGTAATAAGCAAAGTAAAGGTAGAAGAAGACTAAATGCTGAGTTAGGGAATTATGTTATTGCACAAGCTCCATAGACAAAATTCTTAGGTGTATGGGTGGATGAGCACTTGAGATGGGAAAAGCATCTAGAAGTTTTGAGTAAAAAACTAAGTAAATGTTGCTACGTGCTAAGAATGCTTCAGGAATATTGCAACACTGTATCATTGCTGTGTGCCTATTATGCTTATATGAACTGTTTGCTTAGATATGGTGTGATCTTCTAGGGAAATATACATATGGCAAAACAAGCTTTCAAACTTCAAAAAAGGGCTATTAGAATTGTGGGAGTCGCCAGCAGAACATCCATAGACGCACAGTGAAGGATAGCATTATTATGTGGCAGCGCGCACAATGGACAGATTGTTTATTCTTTGATTATATATAAGAGTTATGTGGTTATTGATTCAATGTTAATATGAGCTTTTCATTGCAATAAAAAAATAAATATTATAGCCTAACTACTTCGTGAGTCTTTCTGAAGATTGTAATAAGTAGTACATGGCTAAAGTGGTGACCCCGCGTAAAGAATTTCATTGTAGATGAACAAATGCAGCCCAGTTCAATTTCATCTTCCAGGAGATTGGCGAGTCCGCGTGGCACACAGAGTGTTACAGATCAGCGAGACGTTTTGCTAAAGAACATTGAGGAATTATGCAGTGACATTGAAGAACAAGAAAACGCTGTGTTGATTTTTTCTGCACCATCAAGTAACGGCCTTTCGACAGTAGCAAGATGAAATTACGCCCACCGCAGTTCATACCTGATAAACCTGAACTGTGGCTTGCAATGCTTGATCTGACTTTCCAGCATCATGGCATTGTAAACAAAGAGGCAAAATTTATGATCGCCGTTAGTGCACTTGACAACAAAACAGCAACGATCAGCGCAGATATAATACTTCAGCCGCCCGCCACGCAAAAGTATATGCGTTTTAAGCAGTTACTCACTGAGCGACTACGTCGGCCGGTGGAACAATGTATCCAGCAAGTATTGCATGGTGAAAAGAGAGAAGATAAGTCACCTTCGGAATTTTGCGACACCTGCGAAGTTTAGTCAATGACACCGAGTTGCCAGATACGACACTGCAACATGTATGGCGTGTGCAGTTGCCAGAGGCAGTTAGAATGGCTGTGGCACTCTCAGACACACTAGATATCTCGTCATTGATCTCATTAGCTGACAAGGTCTACACCTCATTAGACGCAGTGCATATGTCGATGGTTATGTTCGGACACAACAGTACAGACTCACAGGAAATGACAGCGATACAACAACGCCAACAGCCGGACGTTTATCAACAACTGGATGAACTACGAAAACAAGTTGATGGCTTGAAGCAGCATATATCGACATTGCTCGGAGGCAAGACAGGCACAAACGAGAAGAGCAAGGAAGATGACATTGTGTCTAAGGAGTGTATCTGCTGGTACCATCGACGATTCGGAAGCGAGGCGACGCGCTGCACATCACCCTGCAATCACCCAAATGGCGACAGTGGCCAGCGTTAGGCACCACCAGTCACGAGTTCGAGTACCAGCGCCTACTGTTACGAGGTGAGATTGACGAGGGGCAGCTACGGGTGAGTAATCTTTCTTCCTTATCTTCACCGTCCCATCAGCTGTTTGTTACAGACGTTAAGTCCGGCCGTGCATATCTAGTCAACTCAGGTTTGGACATTAGTGCATTGCCTGTTTGAAACTGTGATGTGAAGCTCCCTCCATCTCAGTCGAAACTCACAGCAGCAAACCAGACATCGATAGCGCCTTTTGGAAAATGTCAGATAGAGGTAGACCTCGGGTTCCATGAAAGTTTACCACGGACTTTCGTAATTGCCAATGTGTCAGATGCAATAATGGGTGCAGATTTCTTGTTTCATTATGCACTTGAGGTATCTATTAGCTCAGTGAGCATTTGACGGGGGACACAGTGCATTAGAGGCACCCTAGGATGAAGCCCTATGTCCACATCTGATTGCAGACAAGTAGCAAACTGTGAATCCATGACTGGTGGGCAGACAATAAAGCACAATACGGTACATCACATCAGGACTACACCCAGCCAACCAGTGTCTCAATGCCCATGCCGATTAGCTCCGGATCATTTTGCTGCAGCAAAGGCAGAGTCTGAAGAATTATTACACTCGGGAATCGTCCGTAGATCTGACAGTCTGTGGTCATCACCACTTCACCTCGTAATGAAGGAAGATGGGACCTGGAGACCATCGGAGATTACAGGGCACTAAATACTCGTACCATCCCCGATCGTTATCCGATACCAATCATCAGAGAATTTACCCACACACTTGCAGGCACAACCATTTTTAGTATCATTGATTGCAAAAAAGCATATCACGAGATACCAGTCGCACCTGCTGGTATACCGAAGATGGCTGTCACGACACCATTAGGTTAATTCGAATACCTTCATATGCCATTTGGGTTAAAAAATGCAGCACAAACTTGGCAGAGTTTCATTGACGAAGTCCTCAAAGGTTTACCATATTGCTTCATGTACCTCGACGACATCTTGGTTTTTTCGTTGTCTGAGGAATTACACGAACTACATCTAAGGACTGTTTACCAACGTATTGAAGCATATGGCATTTCGGTCAATGAATCAAAGTGTTTACTTTGACGACGTCAGGTGCCATTCTTGGGCTACTCAGTGACAGTAGCCAGTATCAGCCCACTGCAAGACAAACTCGACCTTATCAAAGAGATGACTCGCCCCGTCGACTATCGCCAACTACGCCGATTTCTTGGAGCAGTTAACTTCTACAGACAACATTTGCCCCAATACGGTGGCCATTCAAGCACCTTTGATGTCAGCACTAGTCGGCAAGGATGCAGTAGGCAAACGACCTTTACAGTGGACATCAGAGATGCAGATGGCATTCGACAAGATCAAAACCTGTATACGTCAGGCAATAATGTTGGCACATCCGGTTCCTCAAGCTCGACTGGCAATTGTTGTGAATGTGAGCCAGCAGGCAATAGGTGCAGCTCTACACCAGAAGGTGGGAAGCAATTGGCAGCCCCTAGGTTTCTTCTCCCGCAAGTTTACATCATCACAAGTAAAATGGAATGCCTATGATACGGAGCTACTGGCAATTTATGAAGCCATCAGACATTTCCAACCGCAAGTAGAAGGCAAACCATTCACTGTTTTCACAGACCACAAGCCAATTACCTTTGCCTTCAGTAAGAACAAGGATGGTTGCTCACCACGACAATTTAGACAACTCGAGTTTATCGCCCAGTTTACGACAGACCTGCAGCACATAAAAGGAGCTGAGAATGTCATGGCAGATATCCTGTCTAGGTTGAAAACAATCTCTCAGACTATTAACTACAAGGAAATAGCTGCAGCACAGGAAACAGACCAGCAACTTGCTAAATTCTCTCGTGATAGTACGTCCGGGTTACACTTGCAACAAATACAGCCAAGAGGTGAACACTTCCAAGTTTGGTGTGACGTATCGCAAGGAAAACCGAGACCGTTCGTACCTGAGAGATTGTGATGCCAATTATTTCATAGCATCCATGGAATGGCTCATCCGGGAATAATGCCAGCATGAAACTAATGACAGACAGATTCGTGTGGCCTGGTATAAATAGAGACTGCCGTAATTGGGCAAAAACTTGCCTGGACTGTCAGAGGGCCAAGGTGGGACAAGACATGCACAAAGCAGTAGGAAACTTCCCACTTACCATACATCGTTTCGCACATGAGCACCTGGACATTTTGGGACCGCTTTTGCCGTCGGAATGATACCGTTATCTCCTCACTGCAGTGGACCACTTCACCAGATGGGCAGAGGCGATTCCATTATCAGGTAGTTCAGCAGAAATGGTGGCACGCGTATTTCTTTCATCTTGGATCGCACATTTCAGCTGCCCTTTACATGTCACCACAGACCAGGAGCGTCAGTTTGAATCGACATTGTTCTCAGAATTGACCAACCTCTGCAGGTTCCAACATCGTCGCACCACAGCGTATCACCCAGCAAGCAATGGGATAGTGGAACGCTGGCATAGAACATTAAAAGCTGCATTAATGTGTCGTGCACAATCTTGGTCATCAACGTTACCACTAGTTTTGTTGGACCTACGCACAGCATTGAAAACGGATTTAGGGGCATCCACTGCAGAAGTGGTTTATGGTGAACCCTTACGACTGCCTGCAGAATTCTTCACCGATAAAGAAGGGGCACGACAGACCAAATTGCCATTTCCATTGCAAATGGTACGTGAGCATATGGCCAGACTTTGCCCATCTCCTGTCTCGAGACATGGAGTGGTAAATACATTCGTGCACAAAGATCTACGCTCATGTACACATGTGATGCTACGGACGGACGCTGTCAAGTCACCAATGCAGCCTCCATATTCTGGACCTTACACAGGATGAACGTACCATGCAGATAGATCTAAATGGAAAGAGTCAAGTGGTATCATTGGAACGGCTCAAACCTGCACATTAGTTACCGACTGAAGAGGACACAGAGGTCAAGCACCAAGCGCCACCTTCCACACCACTGGACCAGGATGACACCACCTCACCACCACAACAGGAAGCAGTACTGTCACTACCAGCAACAGAAGCTGAAGAAGTTCAACCAATACCTTCAGTACACACAAGAGCTGGGCGTCGGGTGAAATATAAATACCCCTACATTCCCGGAGCTCCGCTCTATCGGAGGAAGGCTGTTTGGGAGTCGCCAGCAGAACATCCGTAGACCACAGTGAAGGATAGCATTATTCTGTGGCGGCACGCACAAGGGACAGATTGTTTATTCTTTGATTATATATAAGAGTTCTGAGGTTATTGATTCAATGTTAATATGAGCTTTTCATTGCAATAAAAAAATAAATATTATAGCCCAACTACTTCGTGAGTCTTTCTGAAGATTGTAATAAGGAGTACGTGGCTAAAGAATAATGAAAGGTGTTCCCTGTAGAGTGTCATGCAGAGAAATATTTAAAGAATTTAAAATAATGACTCTTCCTAGCTTATACATCTATGAATGTGTCTGCTTTCTGAAAACTCATCAGGAATTTTCAACATTAAATAATCAGGTCCATGACCATGAAACTAGGAACAGAGATGATTTTCACAGAAACTCCCGCAAAGGAACACTCTACCAAAAGAATTGTAAACTACCAGCACAAAATACTTTTTAGTGCATTGCCTGCTACAATAAAGAAAATTAAACAATTTCATAAATTCAACATAGATCTTAAACAATTTTTACTAACACTTAGTTTTTATAACACTGAAGAATATCTGGATATGGACAAGTAATATTATTTATATATACTGATATAAAATATTTGTATTTATTATCCAAGCTTTTGAAAGAAATTAAATATAAGAAATTGTATTTTAATTGACTACATCCATACAATGTATATCTTTAACAGATGAATAAAGAGATTGATTGATTGATTTGGGATAATATTCTGAGGAAGTTCAAGTAGTATATGTTGAATACTGAAACTGCAAAAGAAAATTGTCCAATACATGTGTACTGCATAGCAAACAGAGTCTTGTTGCCCATTATTTCAGAAACAACAAATCCTGACTGTTCCCTCCGTATACATTTATGAAATTGTAATCTTCCTACACAGCAAACAACTTCAGGAGAATCATTTTAATCACACATGTAACACAGGAAATAAAAATAATTTTATGCTACCCATACACCAGTTGAAATTATATGCATGGACTCCACAGTATATGGGGATGACAATACATAACAAGTTAATGAGCAAAAACAAGTTTAATATGAAGCCAGAAATTTTAAAAATGGGAGAAATCCTATTATTCAATAGAAGAATTCATAGAGGATGAAATGGTAATTTGAGCAAGGGTCATTAAGTGTTATATTTTATTGTATGTATATATAATAAAATTGTGTTATTATTATTATGCTGTTTGTTAATATCAGCTGTTCTTTATTTATGGTAAAATTTTACCACAATTTGACATGTCTCCTGTACCTGAATCAAATGATTTAGGTAATGTATGTTAGGAGACAAATAAACCACAATTCATAAGACATGGAAACCATAACAAACTCACACAGTGCGCTAGTGTCATTCATGTTAAGTCATCCAAGTCATCTCGCCCACCATCTCACAGATCTGGATGAGCTTGTGTTATTTGTTCTCCATATGGAGATAAGTAACCATACCAAACTTCAGCGTTTTAGCTCTCTCAGGTTTGATTTTATGGAATTTCAAAATTTGGAGCTATACCTAAATTTTTGTATTTTATTTTGTAAAAAAAAAACATAGTTCACTATTACTTTGAATGTCACATAAAGGAAAAGAGATAATTCCTAAAAATAATTATCAAAGCTTGGGCTATCAGTTTAGATAATAAAATTAATGTTTTTTTGCTTTGTAACAAATAACAGTTTCTAATTTTTTCTTCGGATATAAAATAAACCACTGAAATTTTAAAAGTTCTGAATAACATTCTTTTGACCTAACAGAAGTATTAAGTGATTAAACTCATAAAAGAAACAGGCTTAACAGACACCATTTTAGAACAACACCCAAGTTAATACAATTTTTCCAAACAACACTAAATACATTAGATATAACTGATAAGTGACTTTTTTCTCATTATAGTACATACAGTCATCTGAAAAATTGTTAAGTTCTTCCCGTTGATGTTTTGGGCTGTTCAACAACAGCAAGCACTTACAGAATGAGAACTGGGCAACTATCTTAGTATTTGGGCCAATTCAATTATGCCAGAGGTCATGAAGGGTGGATTTGTATCTAGTTCAATGATTATCTCAAAATACCACAGACTGGAATATTTACAAGCTACATATGTTGATGGGATATAGAATTACTGATTGATACAAGAAACAATTTACTCCAAGGCACTAAGAAGAAACAAACTCATTTGCTGCCTATCCCCATCTCACTGAACTGGTCTCAGCGTAAATATGAAATACGCTTGAAGTTCCTGAATACTCAGCACAGCAAGAAAGAAATGAGTTTCTTAGCAGAACTAAACCAAAAAGAAGGAAGACACTGAAACCTGAAGTAATTGATTTAGAAATAATTTTTTTATCAAAGTGATGAACAGTCTAGAGTTTTACCAGCTATAAAATATATTGGAAGCAAAAGGATAAATCGATACGGAACAAAACAGTTGATTTTATGTAATTTATATAAAATTTATTCAAAATTTAACAGTGGATATTCAGAAACTAAAGTAGGTTATTCTATGATGATTCTACTTCGTTCCAAATGTTGAGTTTTAGCAGATGCTAATGGTACACTCTTCGTATGTGGCTGCACCATTCATAAGAATATAATTTTGCTAATGAATACAGCAGCTTTAGAAGGAATGTATAACTATCTCACAAGAATAATAATATGTGAAAACCTGACATCTGCATAAGTTACAGCACTGAAAATGAAAGCTCTCCAAACGAAACTCTACTATGTTTCATAGTAAAAAATTATAAAGTGTAATGAAGACGAAATCATTGATTTTCAATAGATTTCCACTGGCAGAACAGAAATGATCATATGCACAGCAAGCACTGCTGATTTTATTGAGGATTTTTCATCTTAATTGTAAAAACAGGAAAAATTTGTTTCACATTATTAAATTACCAAATTACAATCAATAATATAAGAAAAAGGATAGATTGCTACTCACCATGAGGATGACCTGTTCAGCTACAGACCGGCACAACAAAAAGACTGTTGTGGCTGTCTGCAACTCAGTGTCTCATCTTTACAGTGAGTAGCAATCTATCATTTTCCTTATATTGTTGATGTTCTAATCAGAAGTTTCCAAGTCCCAATCAAAATATTATAACAGTATGAATGATCTTTATTAAAAATTACTCTTTCAGTATCAGGAGTGGATCCTGATGATTCCAGTGGGCCTCTGACTCTTGCATTGTACACTCTACTGTAATTAATGTATAATACATTAAAAGCAGAATATTAGTTATATGCCTTTGTATTACATCTGATGACATGAAACATGATGTATGTACGACCCATGCAATGCACCAAACAATAGGTAGTTTCATCAAACAAATACTCAAGTACCCATTATTTTAATGACAGGTATGCAGGCCAATAACAAAACCTTAATTTTATAAATATATTAATATTTATTGTCCTATTGTAGAGAAAGTATATTCTGTTAATTCAAATAGGTGAAATATTAATAATAAACCTAGTTCAGCAGAAAGAGGTTGATTTCTGGTTTGAAGAGCTGCATTTGTATACGCAGTTTTTGGATTTGTATGCAGAGGTAAAGAAAATCACAAAAGATAGACCATGAGTTATTATGTGGGTAGTACCCAGGTGTGGTCCTCTCCCTCCCCCCTCCCGCCCCCCTCCTCTCCAAGAACATTTAACTAAAAGCATTTATATTTCTACATATATCAATATCCATGTTTCTGAGATAATTTTTGAAAAACAAAGCAGCATGAAAACAGTCTCAAAATGACAAGGAATCTGTGATAGCTGCTATCAACAAATCATAAATATTTCTTGGGTCCTCTGGTACATTGGGTGAACCACAGGAAGTTGAGTAAGGCAAGACATAAAGTAAAAGGTCCAGCAATGAGAAAATTACAGAACCATTGATTTTCCTGTGCATAGGTGGAAACAAATGAAATAAACACCATTGATCGAATGCTCTTATTTACATGCTAGCATTGTCATAGTCTCCAGACCTGTTGTAAGATATGTTAAAGTGATATACTAAGTATCACTCTACACAAATTATTATTATTATTATTTTTATTATTACTATTACTATATTACACAATGGAAACACCAGGCAGGGATATTAACAATTCAGGAAAATGACTGATTGCTACTTACTGCAAAGATAACATGCTAAATTGCAGACAGGCACAATTAAAAGACACTTACACACTGCTTCCAGCCACAGCTTTCATCAGAAAAAGAGAGACACACACTTCATTCATACAAGCAACTGAGCACACCTCACACACACATAACCGCCAACTCTGGCAGCTCGGGTAAGACTGCAACTATCTCAGTGGATGGAAACAGCAATCTGGAGGGGGTGGGGAAAGAAAAGGGGAATGGGGAAGGGATAGCAGTGTATGGGTGGGGGAAGAAGGAGCCGGGTCCAGTGGAAAGTGCAAGGACTAGCATGCCAACAGGCACAGCATCAGGAAGTTGTGGGGGAGGGAGGTGAGGAAAACACAGTGAAAAAGGAGAAGAGTGGGGAAACGTGGGCAGGTGTGTTGGTAGATGGTGGCAAACAAAGCAAATGTGAGACAAGAATGGGGAGGAGGTGGCAGGACAGACAGGGGGGAAATTGTTCAGTGGAGGGCGTGACAATAGTATGTTACTATAGGTTGAGGCTGAGATAATTATGGAAGCAGAGAAAATGTTGTAAGGATAACTCCCATCTGAGCAATTCAGAAAAGCTAGTGGTGGAGGGGAGGATCCAGATGGCTCAGATAGTGAAGCAGCGTATGAGATAAAGCATATTATGTTCAGCTGCATGTTGCGCTTGGCCACAGTTTGACAGTGGCCGTACATCCTGGTGAACAGCTGGTTGGTAGCCATACCAATATAAAAAGCTGTGCAATGATTTTAGCAGTGCTGGTAAATGACATGGCTGCTTTCACAGGCAGCCCAGCCCTGATGGGATGGGATCAACTTGTGACAGGATTGGAATAGGAAGTGCTGGTGGGTGGATCTGGGTCTTCCACAGGGATATGATCCATGTGGAAAGAGGTTGGGATTGAGGGTGGTATAGGGCTTGACTCGGACATTGTGGAGATGGGGCGGACAACAGAATGCCACTATAGGAGGCGTGGAAAGGCTCTTAGGTAGGATTTCAGGACATGATCATAGGTAATCAAAGCCCTGGTGAAGGATGTGGTTCAGTTGTTCTAGTTCAAGACGGTATGGGGTGACAAAGGGGACACTGCTTTTTTGGCTGGTTCTTGGGGGTGATGTGAAAATTGGGGTTGTGAGGGGAAATGGCACAGGAGATCTGTTTGTGGGGTAGGTTGGTTGGTTGGTTGGTTGGTGAAGGAGACCAGACAGCGTGGTCATCGGTCTCATCGGATTAGGGAAGGAAGTTGGCCGTGGCCTTTCAGAGGAACCATCCTGGCATTTGCCTGGAATGATTTAGGGAAATCACGGAAAAAGCTAAATCAGGATGGCCGGACGCAGGATTGAACCGTCGTCCTCCCGAATGCGAGTCCAGTGTCTAACCACTGCGCCACCTTGCTCGGTTTGTGGACTAGGTCTGGGGGATAGTGCCTGTCTATAAAGTCCTTGGTGAGGCCCTCAACTTACTGGGCAAGGGAGTTCTTGTCACTGCAGATACACTGTCCCTTGGTGGCCAGGATGCATGGAAGGCATTTCTTAAGGTGAAAGGGACGTCAGCTGTTGAATGCATGTACTGTTAGTGGCTGGTGGATTTAAAGTGGACAAAGGTGTGGATGAAGCAATCAGAGGAGAGGAATCCAGCGTCTAGGAACCTACCATGAAGGGTTGAGAAGGGCCAGGTGTAGCAGATGGGAAAGAAGATATTGAGGTTGCGAAGGAATGAAGATTGGGGGTCTTGGCCCTGAGTCCAGATTATGAAGAAGGTGCCATGCGGGCATTCCTTCAAACCTCAACACCACTCCTGTCTGCTTCATTTAGTCCTCCTCAAATCAACATACCACCTTCCTACACATTGAACTCCTCCTCTCTGATGGATCCATGTGCACTTCTACCCCACCAACCATGAACATTAACTGCATTTCAACAGCTGTTATCTCTTTCACATCAAAAAATGCCTCCCATACAGCCTGGCCACCCAGGGATGGCGTATCTGTAGTGACAGAAACTCCATTGCCCAGTGTCTGAGGGTCCCACCAAGACCTTCACAGAGGGGCACTACCATCCAGACCCAGTCCGCTAACAGATCTCCTGTGCCAAATTCCGTCACACCCCCAATCCTTTCACCATCATCAAGAACCAGCCATAAAGGAGTTTCCCCCTGTGTCACTCAGACTCATGCTGGACTGGGATAACCAAACTACAATCTTCGCCAATGCTTTGTTATCTGTCATCATGCCATGAAATGAGGGACACCCAACCCAAGATCCTTCCCACCCCTCCTACAGTGGTCTTCCATTGCCCAACCAAACTCCACAACATCCTAATCCATCCCCATGCCACTTCCAATTCCAAGCCCATGGCAAAAGGACCATAGCCCTGTGGAAGACCCATGTGCAAGACCTGCCCAATCCACCTACCCAACACTTCCTATTTCAGTCCGTCACAATTTTCTCCTAACCCATCAGGGACTGGGTCACCTGTGAAAGCAGCCATGTCATTTACTAACTCTGCTACAATCGTTGTACAGCTTTTCATATTGGTGTGACTACCAACCATGTTTCCACCAGGATGAGCGACCACTGCAAAAGAGCAAAGTAGACCACCCTGTGACACAACATGCAGCTGAACGTAACATGCTCGATAACAATGGCTGCTTCACTACCTGAATGATCTGGATCCTCCTCTCCACCACCAGCTTTTCTTAATTGCGCAGATGGGACTTACCCTTACAACATTTTCTCTGCTCCCGTAATTATCCCAGCCTCAACCTACAATAACATACTGTCACGACACCCTCCACTGAACAGTTTCCACCCCCACTGTCTTATCACTTCCTCCCTATTCTCGTCTCCCATCCTCTGTTTGCCACCATCTGCTAACACCACCTGCCCATCTTTCCTGGCTCCTCTGCTTTTCCATTCCATTTTGTCCAACAACTTCCTGATGCTGCACCTGTTGGCATTGTATGCCCCGCAAACTCTGCCAGAGAGCGTTCCTCTCTTCCCCCACCCGTATGCTGCTATCTGTTCCCCTTCCCCTTCCCCTTGCCCACTTCCTCCAGATTGCTGTTTCCAACCCACAAGATAATCGTGTTCTGGCTCAAGCTGCCAGAGTTGGAGTCATGAGTGTGTGAGGAGTGCCTGCTTGCTTGCTTGTGTGAATGAGGTGTTTGTGTGTGTTTCTCTTTTTCTGGCAAAGCTTGTGGTGAAAATCAATGTGTAACAGTCTTTTAATTGTGCCTGTCTGCAATTTAGCACATTATCTTTACGGTAAGCAACAACCTATCTTTTCCTACATTGTTGTTATTATATTAAAATATTTTATGATTTTATTGTTATTGTTAGATCCTAGGCAACTGTGGTACAGCAGATGTGGGAGTGAAAGCAAATTATATTTGGAGGAGTGGTAAGGGAGGAGAAAATTAAGAAACTGCGACTCCCACACTTCCTCAGAACCCAATCCTGTATCTATTTCTGGTAGTACGTCCTTTGTTGAAGTCCACAGCAAGGGAAACAGATGCAGACAAAAAAGAAATAATATGCACTTCAGCAACAACTAATTCAACATACATGCATACGAATGACAACACTAATGTGGATCATTGTTAGCACAAAAGATACAAGAAGTCTACTTCATTTCAAAATCAAACTTCACTCACAAACAGTGTATACACTGCAATTAAACTTCATGACAGACTAATAACAGATATTGCATTGGAACTGAAATTGAGACTTTTGCATTCATGATCAATATTCTATGAAATGAGCCTCGTGAGTATACTTCATGGACCACCTAAACTCAGCAAGCAGCTCTTCACTAGGTTTTGAAGTTTTACAGAAGTTCTCCCAATACCTGATGGAGTAGAAATATCTCTGATGTGAACAAGCAAATGTGTGACAGCAACTGCCTGTTAAGCATTCTGTCAATTTTGAATGACATTTGATCACTAGTGCATACAGATCTAGTTGAGACATATCATCGATTTTGTGTATGTACTTCAAAGACATCTCAGTAATTTTATCTGGTATCTAGACTGGACTTGGCTTAAGGCTTTGTACAGAAAAATGTGTGGGTGTTTTAATTCTTTGTGACAAGTGAAGTCACTATTTTTGTGTTACAGGAAAAGAGGGAATAGTCATAACTCATTTTTCTACATTCCATATTGCACTCGATTGTACCCCTACACATACTTTGCAGGCCCCCTTATGGTGGGTGGCAGATGGTACTTCTGGTACCACTATCTGTTCTGGCATTCCCTCTTCCACTCATGAATCCCATGTGGGAAAGATGATTGTTGATTAACCTATGTATAAGCTCTAATTTCTTTGATTTCTCATTGAGGTGTTTTCACAAGATATGTGGGAAGAAGTAACATGTTTCCCCAACTCTTACCAGAATGCAGTCTCTCAGAATTTCAACATAAACCTTTCCATGATGCACAACACTCCCGTTGTAGCAATAGTCACTGGAGCTTGTTGAGCACCTCTATAACACTCCTACACTGACTAAGTGATGCCGTAGTGAAATGTGCAGCTCTTTGTTGGGTCTTCTCCATCTCCTGTATTATCCAACGTGGTAAGAGTTCCAGACTGATGACCAGTACTTAAGAATCAGTTCTTCTGTGCTTGAATTACATTTCCTTAAGATTCTTCTAGCTAATCTCCACCTGGTATTTAATTTTCTTACAATTTGGTCCATGTGGTCATTCCACTTTAGGTCACTCTGGCTGGTTAATCCTTGATATTTTACAGCAGTTATTGTATGCAGTGATTTGTCAGCAGTAGTGTAATCCAACAGTAGAGGATTTCTTCACCTTTCTGCACACTGTACATTACATAGATTCAGAGTCAACTGTCAGTCCCTGCAGCAGTCATCAATACTCAGAAGGTCTTTCTGCAGTTTGCTGCAGTCTTCTGGTGTTGCTATCTTCTTGTCAACAACCGCACCATTTGTGAACAGCCTTGTGGAGCTTCTGACATTATCCACTACACCATTATACTGCAAACAGTAACAGCTCTCTAACACTTCTTTGGGGTTCTCCTGAAATTATGTTTACATCCATCAGTTTCATTCCATTAACAGCAACATGCTGAGTTCTGCCTGGAAAGAAGTCCTGCATCCTGTCACAAATCTGGTACAATACTCAGTAAGCTCCTACTTAATTCACTAAATGACAGTGAAGATCTGTTTTACAGAACTATATTACACACACTCTATTATAATAAGTTATGCTGCAGTGGCACTGCAAAATTACGAAGCCCAGTGAAGGTGTTCCAAAAAATGTCAAATCTGGGGCTGTGACATACAGCAGACTAACAGTTTACACAATATTTTTGTCAATTATTTGTTTCTTTTCTCCATTTTCAGCATTACAGTCAAGTCACACAATAACATTGAGCATTGTAATATATTTATATGATGAAATTTTATGCACATGTGTCCACCACATGACAGAAATATCAAGTGAAAGAATTCAAAGAGTTGACTAAATATTCAACAAAGTTAAGTAACATCTAAAGACATACATTTCATTCTCCTGTTCAGATACATTGATGTAAAATAAAGTTTGCACAAAAGTATTGCAATGAAGTAGTGCCTTGCAAAATTTATTTCATTCCTATAGTGTCATTTTTTAAAGTGAAAAACCAGCATTACCTTAACAAAGAGTGAACAGGATGGCACATAAGGGAGCTGGATGGCAACTTGTATACTGATATTTTATGGATGTTGACCAAATGGTCTAGGTAAGTACCTGAATAAGGAGAAAACAATAGTTTCTAAACTGCACCAAGTATGTGTGTTCTTTACAACTTCTGTTCCTCATTACAAGGATTTCCATTCAGCATGTGTATTTATTCTGTCTCAATTTTTGCTCATATTATTAACTAGATTAGCAAACTCATAAGTCAAAGAAACTTATTCAGCCTATCTTCTACTAATAAGTGTCTCCAACACAAAGTTGAAATAAATGTTTTGGACGACTATCTACTTAGGACATGTAGCCAACATATTGAAACTGACCAAGTGACCATGGTACTTTTTGACAGGGTGGGAAGAGTAAGGTAACCAATGTTTGATGGGTCACTAAAATTACATGCAAGCAGAACTGACTGTTGAACACACTATCCTGCACTAACAATTAATTATAAATTATTACAGTTCACATTAAAAAGTGAAATGTGTCATATCACAAACTTCTAAGTTCAGCCCTCAGGAAAGAACGAAATTTTTGACACTTTCCACATGACTATGCCAAACTGTAAAACATCATGGCACAATGGTTGGGTAAGCCTGATCTACATTGTGCTTAGCACTGGATGATGGTAACCTAACATTGTGACATTCAACAGGAGAGTACAAACATTAAGGCATATGGTAATGAGTCAAATCTTAAATGCAGGGAAAGTTGAATGTATAAATATATAAATATATAAAACACACACACACACACACACACACACACACACACACATACACACACAAAATACTGCCAAGATACATTGTGGGTGTGCACTTGAACTTAAAATTGGTAAAACAGACCAAAATCAGGATCACAAACACAGCACTAAATGAGCTACATTATCATTAAACTTAATTCACATTAGTAGCTGTCAGACTTTGGAGTAGTCTGGCCACCTGAATATTCCGCTTAGTGAACTACATCATATGGATCGAGGACTCTGCATACCTTGAGTGCAAGCATCTATCAACAAACAGTTTTTATACTCACTTTAGTGAATAATCTGAAGCAAACTAGAACAAAGCATGTGAGTAAAAATCTCAAATTAATTTGAAATTATTAAAATTGTGTTAATACATTAGAGTTAAGAGGGAAATATACTCTCCAGCACAAAGTTGAAATAAATATTTTGGAGCACTATCTACTCGCATCAACCACCTATTCTTTCCATTGTTTAAAAATAATGCACAATTATTAGCACATAAACCTAAACGTTATTATTATTTTCACTTCAGAACTGCTAACATTTAATTTTCCTCTGGAAAACTGAGCATTGCCACCACAGGACCACTGACAGTGCAAAGCCACTAATATAGCATATGCTGGATGGATACAGTAGGCTACACTCAAACCAGAGATATATTATACCATGTAGGGCTATCGCTCCAGGAAGAAAGAATACAGTGGAGGCTGGAGAGTGTATTCAGACTGAAACTTTCATTCTGCTGCTGACTGTACATTGTACACCTTTCACCCCCCCCCCCCCCCAAAAAAAAATAAATAAATAAAATAAAATAAAATAAATTGACAAGAATAATCAATTTATGCAAATTAATGTAAATGTATAGATAAAAAGTATACTCATCAAGTAGTGGCAGCGAAATACACATATAGAAGGTTATTTTATTTATTTATTTTATGGCCTTCATTGGACCACTGTAGTCAAAAATACAAAGTTCTAAACAAGTTGTTACACAGGGATACAATTTGGTTCGACAATAACTTAATATGATATTTAGGTAATATAATTATTAGAGGCTATTCTTATATGAAAGGTGTTTTGCTCTTCTGTCTGCCCAACATTTCTTCATTCTTTCAGGTATTTTCTTTCTTTCTTCATCTGAGACAACTCTTCCTGTACTCCTTTTATTGATTTTCATTTGTAGTCTGGTTTGTGGGTCTTGCAGTATTCTGGTTTTCTCTGTCTTGTTTTTTAGGTCATCTACTGTAATTTGAAGTTCTTTTATATCTTCCTTAATTTCTGTGATCCATTTAATGTCGCTCTTGCTATTCCACAACTTTTGTATTATTTTTTTACTAATTCTGTTTTCTGGAGTTCTCATCAGATGTCCAAAGAATGAGATGCGTTTCTTCCTGATTGTGCTCATAACTGGTTCTATTTTCTTATATACTGTTTCATTTGATGCTATTCTCCAATGTCCATTTATTTTATACTGTTTATTTATACATGTCCTAATTATTCTTCTTTCTATTATTAGTATTCTGTCAATTTCTGCTGTATTAGTTGTTTTGAAGATAGTTTCAGCTGCATACATTATTTCTGGCTGTGTAACTGTTTTATAGTGTTTTAATTTTGCATCTATAGATAGGCCTTTTTGTTGTATGTAGTTTTGGTAATGTAATTTGCATAGTTCAGTTTTTTTATTCTATTTTGCCATGATGGCTTCTCATTTAGATTGTATGTTATTATTTTGCCTAAATATTTAAATTTATCAACAATTTTGATTTCCTGTTCTCCTACTGTAATTTTGTTTGCAAGTGGTGGATCAGTTAGCATAATCTCCATTTTTTCAAATGATATTCTAAGGCCTACTTTCTCTGCTATTTCTTGTAGTGATTTCACTTGTTGCCTGGCTTCTTGAATGGTGTTGGCTAGGAGAGCAAGATCATCAGCGAATCCCAAGCAGTTTAAGCTAATATCATCTTTTGCACTTCCAATTCTTATCCTCTTTGGATTGTCCTTGTACCATTCTCTCATTATGTATTCCAGTGCACAGTTGAAAAGTAATGGTGATAGGCAGTCACCTTGTCTTAAGCCTGTTTTTATGAGGAATGGTTCCGAAATTTCTCCTCTAAACTTCACTTAGAGTTGGTTAGAGTGAGTTGTATTATTTTAATTAGTTTTGGATGGAGTCCTAGATTTCTTAAAATTTTTAATACTGAAGGTCTGTGGAGACAGTCATATGCCTTCTTAAAATCTACAAATGTTATTGCCAGAGGTTTGTTCCGTTTCTTGTAGTATGCCATAATCAATTTTAAACTAATTATCTGCTCTGCACAGCTTCTCCATGGTCTGAAACCTCCCTGATATTCCCCTAACTCCTGTTCTAATTGCTCCCTGATTCTTTCATATAGGATCTTGGATAGAATCTTATATGTGCAATCTAGGAGAGAGATTCCTCTGTAGTTGTCTGGGTTGCTCTCCCTTTTTGTGTAGTGGGTGGATGATAGCTGTGGTCCAATGTTCGGGAAATTGCTCTGTTACCCAAATTTTTGTTAGAGCCATGTGTAAGGAGGTCTTGACTGTATCACTTGCATATTTCCACATTTCAACAAAAACCTGATCTTCTCCACATGTCTTATAATTTTATTGTTCTTTAAGAATTTCTTCTACTTCTTGGAAAGTTAGAGGGTCTAGTTCGTTAGGTTTGGTTTTTATTGGGGTATTTATGCTGATTTGTAAGGGTTCTTTGGGTTCCTCACAATTCAGAAGTTTGTTAAATGCTTTTGCCATGATTTCTGCATTTTCCTTGTTACTGTGTGTCATTCTTCCATCTTCATCTTTCAGTATTAGTGTAGGGGCCCTCATATTGTTGTAGTTGTTTCCCAAAGATTTTGTAGTAGTTCCTGGAGTTGGTTTTATGGCAATTACCTTCTATAGACTTTATAATATCTTTATGAAATCCTCTCTTGATTCTTCTAATATTTTGAGTGAATTTTTTTCTTTCATTTTTTAGGTTGATGGCATTTTCTTCAGTTTTATGTGTTTGAAACTTTAACCATGCTTGGTGTCTATCTTCATGGAATTTGTCACATTCTGATGTCCACCACGCATGTTTCCTTTGTGGGTTCAAGGGGGCTAGATTCTCTGCTTCTTTTTTAAGATTAGGCACTAGTTGTTCTAGATCATCTGTTAATTTGATGGTTTGTGTTATTTGTTGGTACTTATTATTTTTAATTAGCTGATGTGGGTCAAACCTCCTTTTTATTTTATTAGTTTTTCTGGTCCTCTTCTTTAACGGAGTGAATTTGATTTTAATTTTAACCATATAATGGTCTGAGCCTGTGTCTACTTCTCTCAGTACTTTAACATTGTGGATCTCCTTATGAAAATTTTTGTCCATACAGACATGGTCTAACTGCCACTCGCCCTTCCACCAATCTGGATGTTTCCATGTTTTAAGTTTACTTGGCTTCCTCTTAAAGTATGTTCATTTAGATAGAAGTTTGTGTTCTCTGCAGAGTTCTACAAGTCTTCGACCGTTTTTGTTTGTAAATTTATGTGGACTCCATTTTCCAATTATATCTTTATATTTCCTTTCTTTTCCCAACTGAGCATTGAAATCTCCCAATAAGATTTTTACATTCTTTTTATTTACTCTGTTCACAGTTTGTTCTAGAAGGTCCCAAAATTTATCTACATCTTCCTTTGTTTTTGTTAGACAATTTTTTTCATTTGTTGGGGCATGAGCATTTATTATTGTATAGGTTTTATTCATTGTTTTAAAGCTTAGATTCGCAATTCTTGGTGATACTGCTTGGAAATCCATTACTGAATCTATTATTTTTATGTTTACTAAAAACCCTGTTCCAAACTGGGGGCATTGTTTCATTGCCCTCGGTCCTGGTTTCCCATTATAAATTCTGTATCCTTGTGATTCGAATGGGTCCTCTGTGGTGTTTCTCATTTCTTGGATCCCTGTTATTAAAATCTTTTGTTTATTTAGTTCATCTGTGAGCTCCTTGAGTTGTCCGGTCTGAAGTAGTGAGTTTATGTTGTGTGTTGCTATATAATTTATTTGCTCATGTTTAATCTTCTTTTTGTGTTTTAGTGTGCATTTGGATGGTTGCAAATGGTTCAATTCGTTGCTGTCTTCTAGTTGACTACCCACCGAATCTGATGTAGCCTTTCCCTGCCTTTTTGAGCAGGACGGTGGAATTTTTTTCCTAAAAGACCTTTCCATTTTTGACTGTCGAAGGTTGTCAACCTTAGTTGGAGCAAGCTCTGATTTACAACTATGGTTGTTAACCACAGAGGGTGTGTTTGGTCCATGAGAGCTATTTTATTTCACTCAAGTCCGCCAGTAAACCGGTGAGGACTTCCCTATCCACCACCTGGGACACACCACGTAGGAGTATCACCTTGCCTCCTACTATGACAGCATAGTAGGTTTGTGAACATATAGAAGGTATTAAAGTTTACAAGCTTTTGGACCCAGTGGCTCCTCCTCCTGGGAGAAGAATTAAAGGGGAAGGAAGAGGGGCGAAGGAAAAGGACTGGTGAGGTGTAGGAAAAGGGATAGAGTTCAGAAAAGCTGCCCAGAACCGCAGGTCAGGGGAGACTTACCACACAGCATGAGGAGGAATGACTGATTGTTGGCAACTTCTCATCTCTGACCTGGAGTACAGGGTGACTTTTCTGAACTCTACCCGTTTTCCTAAACATCTCCAGTCCTTTTCCTTCACGCCTCTTCCCTCCACTTCAACCCTTCTGCCAGGAGGAGGAGCCACTGGCTCAGAAAGCTTCAAACTTTAATACCTTTTGAGTGCATGTGTGTTCTCCTACCTCCGCTTGGTGAGTACACTTTATCAATCCACTTACAAAAAATAAAACAAGAAACACTTGTATTTGTATGGCCCCAAGAACTTGAATTTTTGCCTCTGTTTTAAGCAACATTGTACAAACTGAGCCACCCATGTACATCTAGAAGCATCTAACTATCAGAACCTCTCTCCTACTCTTGCAAACACCATAATATACAGTTTAATCTGTAAGGATGTTGAAGTGTAGACCACTATTTCCTCTCCTGTTCTGTATGAGTCACAGATTACTTGTGTGAGAAATACTGTCCAGCTGGCCTAATCTATGTGCACATTACTGATGATAGTGACTAAGTAGGAAAATCTGTGGTTTTCTTCCTGTGTGACACCAAAATAAAGATGGCTGGTTTTTTTTTTTTTTTTTTGTTGACATGTAGATGGTGTCAGGTGTCTAATTGCAACATGTAAATGGAACTGCTAAGCTTTAGTCCCAATATTATGGCTCCCTGAGATACTGAAAGGAGCTGGCATGTGCTCTGGTGATTGGAAACTTAATCCTTGTAACTGAACTGAATTAGTACTGAAACAAAGACCATTTTTAAATAGTGTAGTCCAGAAACTGTGACTGAATTAATGGGCCCTCAAATGATGGACTAAAGAAATTTACTAAGTTAAGAGACAGCAATCAGCAAACAAAAGTTAAGGAGGAGGCTGATTTACTGAGCAAATGACTAAGGGGCAGGAAAGAACTAGTAGTGAAGCATTTGTTTACACCAACACTTCCATCAACAATCACAAACTTCAAAGCCACAAGCTGTACACCCAGTAAAATCTGTTTAAATTTATTCACTGTTTCTATAGATCCCAAAAGAAACAGAAATTTTCAGGCCTACAGACCAAGAAAATTATGACTTTTTATCATCTTAGGGGCTGTATTTTTAAAACTGACGTCTATCAGTGATTGTAGAGTATCTGTCAAGAGTTATTCTAATCCATCTATAACTGGTTGATCATTAGCTGGAGCAATGTTTGCTGCTACTGCAATGATTCTGTCTATTTGGAAGTATATAGTATCACTGTGGCTGGAAATGCAATTTCATTCACTTTGCTGTTATTTATTGCTCTCTTTTTTTTTTTAGTGATACTCTGGAGTATTTTCACTTTATTTTTAAAATAGTTTATTTTTTTATGCACAGCAGGGCTGTATAAATCCCATTGTCTTAGTATGGAACAGAAGGATTTTACAATGTCGTCAGTAACACAGTTGAAACTATTGCTTATATCCTGTCCTCTCAATCTGCAGAAATCTCTTTTTGCCAAAAGATTCTATAATCCCTCTTGTCATTCATTCCTTGTTCCTCCTTTTGTTCAGTTTTGTTTCTGTAGAAAACTGGACTCAAATGTGCCACAGAGCATCTCATTCATTCAAATGGATTTAACTAATTAAAGAATTAAATTTTTCATTAACACTGTTTCATCAATCTATTATAAATGTTCTTCACAGCAGCTTGCTTCCTGTTTTCTAGATGTCTACTGGAACAGTCTCTTTACAAGATGATTCATCTTACACCTTGTTCCATTTTCCCTAAAGAGTACCATTGGTGGCCAGACATTTGAAATTCCAATGGTTAACAGACCCCTGTCCACACTTCTGTTTTTGCTTTCCCAAGACACAGGACACAGTAAGCTTCTGAATAGGGGGAGTTATTAAAGTTTCAGTGATCAGTATAGGGGCTGTGTCCCACACAATTTAAAAATGATGTACAAAATGAAAGGCAAAGATTGTTAATATGATAATTCATTGACCTTGAGGTAAAAGTTCTAATCATCGACTCATTGCAAGATGATGGTACATAATTTTGGTAGAGATGCTGACTGAAAAATGGTAAAACTGGTAGAGACCAAACTTGAGAAGTTCATTTTGGGTCCTAGAAAAAAGTAGGAACATATGTGGATATAGTGGCTCTAAGACTAAGCTTAGAACATAAGTTAAAGATACATTTACAGCATTTATAAATTTAGAGAAATCTTTTAACACTGTTGATAAGAACAAAGTCTTTGAAATTCTGAAGACAGCAGAGGTAAAAAGGTTATTCAAGAGTTTTACAGAAAGCAAAACTGCAATTACAAGAATCTAAGCACATGAAAGGCTGCTATCCTGAGAAGTAACTGAAAGAGGGTTGTAATCTAGTCCCTATGTTATTCAAATGAGCAAGCTGTGAAGGTAACCAAGAAGTTTGTAAAGGGAATCTAAGTTCAGGGACAAGTAAAGTAAATTGAAAAGAGTTTATGAGATGAATATCAACAAAAGTAAATAAAGGGTAATGAATTGAAGTCTGCAATCAGATGACGCTGAAGGAAAATGAGACACTTCAAAGTAGCATATCTGTTTTGCTATGTGGGCAGCAAAATAGGTGATGATGCATGGAATACAGAGTGTATAAAATGCAGACTGGCAATAGTAAGTAACACATTTCTCAAAAAGAGAAGTTTGTTAACATCAAATACTAATTCAAATCTTAGGAATTATTTCCTGAAGGTATTTGCCAACATTGTAGCCTTGTTCAGCAGTGAAACATTGATGATGAAGAGCTTATAGAAGCTGGGAATAAAAGCTTTTGAAATGTGTTGCTCCAGAAGAATGTTGAAGATTAAATGGGTAAATTGAAGAATTAATGAGGAAGTACTCAACTGGATTTTTTTTTTTTTTTTTTTTTTTTTTTTTTTACTGAACTATCTGAGTAAAACAAGGGATTAGTTGATACGACACTTCCTGTATCATCAAGAAATCATCTATTTTGTAATTAAAGGTTTTTGTGTGTGTGTGTGTGTGTGTGTGTGTGTGTAGGGACATGGGGGTAAAATTTGTAGAGGGAGACCAAATATATTAAGGAGGTTCAAATGGATGTAAGTTGCAGTAGTTATAAAAAGATGAAGAGACTCTCACAGGATAGAGTATTGGGGAGAGCTGCATTATTCCATTCTTTGGACTGAAGATAACAACAAAAATGATGATAACAATATAAACAAATATTTAAATACATTATGAATGCCCAATGCATGGATTCCACATAAACAGAAAGAGGAAAGCCAAGCTAACTTCCCACATAAGTGAATTATTCAAAAAAGATAGTAACGAGAACAAACCAATTGCTCTGGACTGCAACCACAAGATTTTTTTAGGATAAAGGACAAGGATGCAGTTTGGATATGCCTGCGTTTCATTCACTTAAGGAAAGGCATTCTGTGAAATAAGTCATCATTCATTGCAGGACAGCCCTAAAAACAGTTTTTGCGATAGGCTATTATAAAAACTGTAACTTAAACAAATGTGATTTGTGCAAGACGATAAATCAATAAAAAAGGATAACACTCTTAAAGTTGATGCACTTCAGTAAGGAGTATCTCAGAAACAAACTAGATGTGTTGCAAATATTCATAAGGGAATACTCACAACATGTATTACAGTCCATCAAGACAGTTCTCTTGTCTTAACAATTTTATTATAAATGTACATACAGATGAAACAACAGAAAATCCAGGATGAAATGAAACAATATTATGAAAAGGAAAGTTGCTACTCACCATATAGCAGAGATGCTGAGTTGCAGATAGGCACAACAGAAAGACTGTAGCAAATAAAGCTTTCAAGTCCAGATGACACACACACACACACACACACACACACACACACACACACACACACACACAATGCAATTGACGAGGGGGGAGGTACTGGAAAGGGAGAGAAGTAAAAAGACAAGGAGTGATGGTGGAATGAGGGCTGTGTAGTGCTGGAATGGGAACAGGGAAGGAGCTGGTTGAGTGAGGACAATGACTAATAAAGGATATATTGTGGGAAAGTATATATCCTACATTCCCATGACCCTCCTGGCCTCAGCCTTCGTTAGTCATTGTCCTCACCCATCCACCCTGTTCCCATTCCAGCTCTACACAGCCCTCATTCCACCATCACACCTTGTCTTTTTACTTATCTCCTTTTCCATTACCCCATCCCCTTCCCCACTTCTCCCCTGCCCACCATCTAACCTCCTGACAACATAGCTGCCCCACCCTCTCTCCACTTCATCTCTACTCACTACTCCCCAACAGCACTTCACTATCCACCACCCCTACCCCAATATCCTTAGCCCTCCCTGCCCCAGCCTCCTCCTTATCCCCACCCAGTCGCCACTCCAGTCATGCTCTGGTTGCCATTCACAGTGTGGCTTCAGTTGCCTGAGACTGCAGTCATGTGAATCCGAGTTGTGTTCATGTGTGTGTGTGTGTGTGTGTGTGTGTGTGTGTGTGTGTGGTGTGTGCGCGCGCAATGTTGACTGACAGATCACAAATGTGCACAGGTAAATTTATTTATTTATTTATTTATTTATTCATTCATTTATTTATTGTCCTCTGAATCAATACTGCACATGACATGCACATGGTGATGCACAAACATACATTTGATGTTGGACATTACGATAATTTGCTGGCATGAAGTAATATGCCATAAGTTTACAGGAACATGAGCTTACATACATATTTTCTGAGGAGTTTTGAACACACAAATTACATACTCAGTTACACACATGTATTTTAGTGCTGTATTCCTCTAACACATATACACAACAGTACCTGGTTGGATATTCTTTCTGCACTTAATTTGCTTAGTAGCAGATGATATACCAGGTGATCAAAAAGTCAGTATAAATTTGAAAACTGAATAAACCACGGAATAATGTAGATAGAGAGGTACAAATTGACACACATGCTTGGAATGACATGGGGTTTTATTAGAACCAAAAAAATACAAAAGTTCAAAAAATGTTCGACAGATAGCACTTCATCTGATCAGAATAGCAATAACTAGCATAACAAAGTAAGACAAAGCAGAGATGATGTTCTTTACAGGAAATTCTCAATATGTCCACCATCATTCCTCAACAAAAACTGTAGTCAAGGAATGTTGTGAACAGCTCTGTAAAGCATGTCCGGAGTTATGGTGAGGCATTGGCGTCGGATGTTGTCTTTCAGCATCCCTAGAGGTGTCGGTCGATCACGATATACTTGCGACTTCAGGTAACCCCAAAGCCAATAATCGCACGGACTGAGGTCTGGGAACCTGGGAGGCCGAGCATGATGAAAGTGGCAGCTGAGCACACAATCAACACCAAACGACGCGCGCGAGATATCTTTCATGCGTCTAGCAATATGGGGTGGAGCGCCATCCTGCATAAACATCATACGTTCCAGCAGGTATTTATCAGCCAGGCCGGGGATGATGCAATTCTGTAACATATCAGCGCACCTCTCACCCATCACGGTAGCATTTACAAAACCAGAATCATGCATTTCCTCGAAGAAAAAAGGACCGATAACAGTAGATGTTGTAAATCCAACCCATACCGTGACTTTATTGTCATGCAATGCAGTTTCCACGACAGTTCTAGGATTTTCGGCAGCCTAAATTCTGCAGTTGTGGGCGTTGACAGACTCTCGGAACATCAAATGAGCTTCTTCAGTCCACAACACATTACTCAACCAATCGTCATCTTCCACCATCTTTTGAAATGCCCACACCGCAGATGCCCTCTGCTTCACTAAATTGCCAGGTAACAGTTCATGATGCCGATGGATTTTGTATGGATAGCGTCGGAGAGTACGCATAAGTGCCAACCAAACAGTAGTGTATGGAATGCCGGTGCAACGTGCGACTGCGCAAGCGCTGACTTCCCCATGCATAGACAAACTTGCTAGTCTCCATTTCGTCCTGAACTGTCTCAGCAGCATTACGCCTTGTGCTCGGTCAGCCACTACGGGGTCTATCATCTAAACAACACGTGGCTTCGAACTTCGAAATCATTCTCACCACAGCTGCATTTGTCAACAGACCTTTACCCGTTCGAATCCCCTTCCTATGGTGCTGATCTAGCACATTCCCCATTCTGATAATACAGCTTCACTAAAAGCGCCTTTTCAGGTAATGTCAGCATGCTGCGACTCCTGGCGCATCTGATTCTCTCTCTCATTACAGCTCCTTTTATACACGATTGTCATGCACAGTCACTGACATTTTGCTGTCCAGCGCCATCTGTCGGACTTTTCTTTTTTTTTTTTTTTTTTTTTTTTTTTGTTCAAATAAAACCCCATGTCATTCCAAGCATGTGTGTTGATTTTTTTCCTTTCTATCTACATTATTCCATGGTTTATTAAGTTTCCAAATTTATACTGACATTTTGATCACCCGGTAGATGCAAGATTTTTGCACATACTTGCATTAATGTTTTACTCTTTACAAAATTCTTTGCTGCAATTTGTTTCATGTTTCTTTCCACCCATATGGAGCAGAAATTTGCTTGCACTGTAGAAGCAATGATCACTTAGGAATGATTTTAATTTTTTATTAAATACAGTCAGGGACTTACTGTTTTTTTTATTTCTGATGGCAGGCTATTGTACATTTTAATACCTTTGTTTAAGGGAGAGTTTTTAAAGGCAGAGGTGCACATTTCTTTAACATGGAGTTTCATTTTCTGTCTAGTACCATAGTCATGGACATTTACATTTTTATTAAATTTTTTAATATTACTTTTTACAAATTTGCATCGTTCTAGTATATACAGGCTGCCTAGGGGTAGGATGAGCAACTTTTGGAAGAGAGGTCTGCAGCTATCAGTCGGCTTTGCCTTGTTCATTATTCTTATAGCTCTCCTTTGGGTGAGGAGAATGTTTGGGCTATGTGTGGAGTCTCCCCAGAATATAACGCCATACTGCTTTACACTGTGGAATTGTGCATAGTAGGCTGTGTGAACAGTTTCTGGGCTTGTGCAGTATGCAAGGATTCGTAGGGCATAGCACACTTGGTTTAGCTTACTATTAGTTTTATTAATGTGTGTTTGCCATTTTACATTATCCTGAATCCATAGGCCTAGAAATCTTTTTTCTGTATTTGGAGATATTTGGGAACCATGTAATTTCATAGCAGGCATAATTTTATTTGATCTTATGTGGAAGTTTAGGTAAGTGGTTTTCTTTGTGTTAACTATGAGGTTGTTTTTCTCAAGCCAACCACCAAAATCATCTGTATTTCAATTTATGGCCTCTTGGAGTTCATGTTCATTTTTGCTTGTTATGAGGAGACTGGTATATCTGCAAAGAGTGTACTGGTGCTGGCATTGATGTTTGACAGTAGGTCATTTATGTACACAAGGAAGAGCACTGGTACAAGTATTGAGCCTTGGGGCACACCTTGTGTAATATTGCAATAGTCACGAGTAGTATGTTTCGATATGTCCTTGGTTGTTATGTTTTATTGACACTTTTTGTTTCCTATTTGTCAGGTATGAGCTGAACCAGTTTAGTGGGGTGCCTCTGATGCCATATCATTCCAGTTTGTTGAGAAGAATAAACTAGCAATTAATGAACCAAAGAGGGACCATGAACCAACTCACTGTGTCAGGTTATTAAGTGATAAAAGTGGAAATAGCTGCAGGGAGAATGTGAGAGCACGAAATTGGAAGAATATATTATATGCTTCCAGCAATGTTGAGGTGGGTTTTATCAGGTTTATTAGAACTATATCTGAAATTTTCGATACCTCCCACCCAATGTGTCACCAAAATGAAACAAAACTAAAGCAAACAAGCATGATCAAAGAACTCTACGTAAATGGTTCACACTACATTTAAAGAAGCTAAGATGATGGTCTCAATCTGCCTTGATAAGGCAAAAAGTGGTAGCACTGATTAAGCATCACATGAGCCTTGACAGAGACTACAGATAACAAATAAGACCAGCAGAATGTAGAGCAAATGATAAAATCATTGAAAACTCCAATAATAAATGTAAGGCTGCATGGAGGGTGATTAAAGAATTAGGTACAGGTAGAAATTGTGCAAAAGTTACAAATGATGATAATGACACTCCAGATGAATTTAGCCTTGTAGGTGACTTGCCTACAACAAATAATTGCATAGCCATCCGGTATAATGTGTTAACGAAAAAATATTTATTCACAAAAAATAACTATGAGAAGAAACTAAAAAAACAAAAGAGAAGTAACAAAAACTAGGAGACACTGTAGTCTTACGGCAAAGATAAAATAACAACACATGACCAGAAAAAAACTCTCACGCACTTTTGATATCACTTTGCATGAGACATGAAAACTATCACTGCCACACAGCCCCCCCCTTAAAGTGCGGAGCCCCAGGGATATCTTGATACTTGAATTTTATTCGACGTCCAGCTCTGGTGTGCGTCGGGTGTCTCAGGGGCAGTGACGTCGTGGTTTGTGGTGGTGATTCACCTGTTTCAAACGATGTACTGAGTGGTGTTTCAGTATGCTCTGCGTCCATCATGTGTTGATGCACAGGCGTGGTGTCAGAGGTCGGAGAGGGTAAAACCCATGCTGGCTTGACACGTTCAATCGATACCTTTGTTGGAACACCATTGTACATTATTTCCACGGTATGCTTATTTCTACTCAGCACCTGTAATGGGCCTGTATATGGTGGTTGTAAAGGCGATTTGACTGAGTCTGTTCACAACATTACGTGAGAGCAATCGTATAAGTCTTTGTGTACAAACACCTTACGGTTGCCATGGCGAGAAGGTGGTGGGCAACGTATATTTGTGCAGTGACGTTTTAGCTGCTGCACCCAGTGTGTGAGGCCCTCTGATCAAAGTGGTGATGTTGGTACTAAATAATCTGCAGGAATCCATAGCGGCTCCCCGTAAACCATCTCGGCAACTGATGCACCAATATCGGGTTTGTGAGCTGTCCGCGGGCCTAACAACAGTAATGGTAATGCTTCCGTCCATCTCTCTTGATGACACATCAATGCTGCTTTGAGTGTTCTGGGTCATCGTTCGACCATACCATTACTGGCAGGGTGACAGGTAGTCGTGTGGTGGCGTTGGAAACCGCACATTTTGGATAGCTCGAGGAACAACGTAGATTCGAACTGACATCCTTGGTCAGTTGTGACATGAAGGGGGCATCCAAAACGAGCAACCCACGTACACAGAAACGTCTTCGCAGTAGTTTCAGCTGAAATATCGACTATTGGAGTTGCTTCTGCCCATCTTGTGCACCTATCTATGGCCGTAAACAAATATCTGTAACCCTCTGACTGTGGGAGAAGTCCAACCAGGTCCACGTGAACATGTGCGAATCTAGCAGAAGTACCTTGAAAATCTCCAATATCAGCATGCACATGTCGTCCTACTTTACTTTGTTGACAAGGAATGCAGGAACGTACCCAAAGGCGCGCGTCTCTTTTCATAGAAGGCCACACGTAGCGGTCTGTCAGCAGCTTGATTGTAGTGTTGGCTTCTGGGTGCGATAGTGTGTGGACACTGTCAAATGCCATCTTGTACAATATTTCTGAAATGAATGGTCTTGGTCTGCCTTGAGAAAAGTCGCACCACAGCTTCAGCTTGGAGTTAGGCACCAGAATTTGCTCGAACTTCAGACCTGTAGACAGGTCGTTTAACAGCTGTCATAGCTCTGCATCCTTGGTCTGTTCCACTGCAAGTTTATCATAGTCTAGAATTTCTGAAACCCCACATACGTGAAAAATAGTCAGCCACTAACTTTTCTGCGCCTCTTAAATCACGTATATCTGTTGTTAACTGACTTATGAACCCAATATAATGGAACTATCTTAGTGAGCACTTATCACTGGTGTTTTTAAAAGCTGATGTTATCGGTTTGTGGTCTGTAAACATGGTCACTGGTCTAGCCTCTATTTGTGGGCGGAAGTATCAAATTGCTTTGTAAATGGCAAACAATTCTCTGTCACACACGCTCCACTTCTGTTGTGCAGTCTGTAACTTTTTAGAGAAAACCGGAGTGGTTGCCATTGCTCTTCTACACACTGGTGCAGTGCCGCCCCTACTGCTGACTGGCTCGCATCTACAACTATAGCTAGCTGTGAGTAGTGAACTGGGTGAGCGAGCAACACTGCTTTGCTGAGGCTTGCTTGAAGATCATTAAATGCTTTGTCCATTTCTTGTGTCCACTTAATTATTCGTTGACCTTTGGCGTCGGGTCCCTTGAGTGCATCAGTGAGTGATGCTTGCACTGTAGCCATTGGTGGCAGATGACGTCTATAAAAATTTATTACTCCCATGTATCGTCGTAGCTATTGGTAGTTTGTCGGTTTCAAAAAGGCCTGTGTCACAACAATCTTTTCTGGCAGAGGCAATATACCATCTGATGACACAGTATGGCCGAGGAAAGTGACTTGGTTCTTGTACATGACACATTTATTTTCATTTAAAACGACTCCGTAGTCAGATAGACGTTTGCGAAGTTGACACAGATGCTGTTCACGTGTTTGACTATCCAGAGAGAAAACCAAGATGTCATCAAGATGTCAGCAAGATAAGCAAAGCAAAACGTTAATGCCTTTATCACTTCGTCGATAAAACGCTGCCAAGTCTGTGCTGCGTTCTTAAGACCAAAAGGCTTAAATAAAAACTCGAATAATCCAAATGGTGTAATCACTGCTGTCTTCTGAACATCTCTTGGAGCCACCAGTATCTGGTTGTATGCTTTCTTGCAATCGAGGACGCTAAAAATTTTCGCGCTGGCCAAAGCACATGTGAAGTCCTGTATATTAGGTACTGGGTATCTATCTGGAATGGTTCTTGAGTTTAATGCTCGGTAATCCCCACACGGTCTCCATGATCCATCTTTCTTATGTACTAAGTGAGGATTTAGTGATCCTAGTTGGAAAGTTTACAGTGTGAGTTATATTGAAAGACAACATTACTAACTGCCGTAAATGTTTACTGGAAGATTGTAGTAGAAAATCTGTATTAAAGTCACCAGCCATCAAAATTTCTTTGTTTCTTCCTGTTAAATAACCCAAAAGAGCTTCTAGATGATTTATGAATAGATTATAATTTCCTGCAGGTGCTCAGTAAATAGTTACTATTATATAGGATCTATTATGGTACTCTACTTCTGTTGCACATGCTTCTAGATGCTGCTCTAAACAGAATTTATTAATGTCAATGTTCTTGAATTTATGGCAGTTTTTAATAAATGTGGCAACTCCTCCTCCATCCATATCTATTCTGCAGAAGTAGGAAGCTAGCTTAAATCCTGAAATGTCTAACATATCTATACCAGTGGTCACTTGATGTTCAGAGAGGCAGATATGTCTATTTGGTTAGATGAATTCATTTCATCAATACAAATGAGTAGTTCATCAACTTTATTTCTGAGTCCCAGAATGTTCTGGCGTAATAAAGATAACTGATACTGCATACTAATGGGATTATAACTGCTTTGGCGAAGATGAACTGGCAGTTTCTGATTACTTTCTGCTAAACATTGTTTAAATGGAGGCTGTATGCTAAAATCTGACTCCTGTTCATCTGTTTCCTCAAACTGAGTGTGTCTGCCAATCTCTCTTAAAACTCGTTTTCTTTCCCCCTTCCCTATCCTAAAAAAGGCATCCCTCTGACACCTGTGACCACTGGTATTTTACCACTTGTGACAGGTCCCCCCTTAAGTTTTCTGCAATCAACCCTTTCCTACTGAGGCGAAGGCCATGCCTAGTGTAGTCCCACCTGTCGATAGCATCCACAGGAATCAAACCAATATGGGACCCTATATCCATCCTAAGCAGTCACTCCAACTCCAAGTTCACCATCCCCGACGGAAGAGTTCAAATGAGGCTGGTCATGGCGTCTCAACACAGACACAAATCCCACACTTGTATGCTTCGTTGTTGACGCTATCTTCACCAGGTCACTCTCTTTGCAATATTCAGAGTCTCTGTCAGTGCTATTTCCCGGACCATCCACTATAACCATGGCATCCTCCTTTGTGAAATCCTTGCATAAAGAACCTACATCCTCTGTTACCTGACCCAGATCTGCACTAGGCTTGAAAAAGTTTGTGACCTGGTACTCTGGACCTAGAGTTTCCTGCAGTAGTTGGCCAACACTTCTACCATGGGAACCACCTAACAACAGAACTTTCTTTCTCTTTACAAATTTCCCTACCTTTTCAAGTCCTTGAAAACTTGTTGTGCCCTTTCTACAGCTTCAGCTACATGAGGCTCATCTGATTCTCACTGAGGCAACAGGTCAAATCCATTTTCAAGATTTATGACAAAGGATGTAATGGAGGAGAGTTCCAGGTCCTTAATGCCACAACACCATACTTTCTCCAATAATATTCTGTGGTTTACAAATTCAAATGCAAATTTACTTCTGTGTACAATATTCAGCTACTTTTGAGAAAATGGGTGACAGAGAAATTGGATGATAATTATTAGTGCAAGATTTGTCACCCCTTTTATGTAATGGAATTACTGCTGTCTTTTTTTAGACATTCTGGAAAATACCACTAACAAACATCCAGTTTATAAGTCTGTGGAGAGGGAGTGAGTAAGTCCATTATTTTCTTTAATAACAAAATTAGAGGCATAAATATCTTCTGATCAAAGCCACTTCATTTTGCAACTGATTTAATTACATCGCATACTTCCACTTTTTTTCCAATTTCCGATTGGTCCGGTAAAGTTAGTTTAAGTTAGATTAAGTAGTGTGTAAGCCTATGGACCGATGACCTCAGCAGTTTGGTCCCATAGGAACTTACCACAAATTTCCAAAAATTCAAGCTGTTCTTATGAGGAGATGAGGAACTAGGATTTGCAACATTTTTAAAAAAGAGGCTGTGGCAGTGATATTTTTAATGTCTGGTGCAAAGTGATATCAAAAGGGCGCAAGAGTTTTTTTCTGGTCATGTGTTGTTTTTTTATCTTTGCCGTAAGACTATAGAGTCTCCTAGTTTTTGTTGCTTCTCTGTCGTTTTTTTAGTTTCTTCTCATAATGAGTTCTTGCGAATAAATATTTTTTCGTTAATACATTGTACCGGACGGATATGCAATTATTTGTTGTAGGCAAGTCGCCTACATAATTGGTGACCTCCGATTAAGGAACTTTAAACCTTTCGTTAGCTACGTCGAACATTAACTGCAAAAGCAATGAACGGTGATGGCAAACAATACAGTTCAATAACGGAAGAAATTCATAGGCTTCAGAATGAGTTAGAAACTTTACAGTTGCATATGTCGAAAGATATGAACTTCAAGCATATACCGGACCAAAGGAATGACGTTGGTTCAACAACCATGGCACTCATCAGCAAGGCAACATCATCGGAAACTGGGAGTACTGCAGCACAACCACAGCAAGTAACAGCAATGGAACTACCCGCTGGTTTCAACGCTTCACCAACTCAACAGTTGCAATTACGAGCATCCCCATTCATGCCTTCTCAGCCACACGCAAGGAAAATATACTTCTACAACAAAGAATAGTCAGTGATCACGAGAAGTTCACCTTGGTGATAAGCAATTTGGACCATCAGACCTCGGCTTTGATATCTGACATTATAGTGAACCTGCCTACAGAAGGAGAATACTGTAGACTGAAAGAAGAATTAATTTCTTGGTGTGTGAAGTCAGTCGACATCAGAGTCAAACAAGTACTGTACCAAGAGAAATGGGGAGATAGGACCCCGTCAGAATACTGGCGTCATTTACGCAGCCTGGTAGATAGATCGACAGTCTCTGATAGACTGTTACTCCACGTATGGCAACAACAGCTACCAACGCAAGTAAGAACTATGCTAGCTATATATGACAAAAGACCAGTTGACAAACTGCTGCTCGCTGCAGACAGAATCTACGAGACGTACGAGCCTACTACAACAGTCCAAATGACATCGACAGATGCCACATACGACAACTACCATTACCAGCTAAACCAAACTGACGATATAACAGTAAACTGTGCCGTGGTCGCAACGTGACAAACAACAAAAAGTTCAAACGAAATTAGAGATTTAAAAACTGCAATAGAGGGTTTGCGAATGCAGCTACGCACGCTACAGCGACCACAAGTTATCTTTAAGCACAAGAGAGACCGGGATGAGCGTGAAACATGAAGTCAACAAGAGGACAAGCGTAAGGTGTGTTGGTACCATAAACATTTTGGGAGATATGCTACAAGATTTACATCACCATGCCCCTATTCAGACAACCAAGGTACGTACAGAAACAGTGCAGTGTTTTCATGTCAGTGACAGCAATCGTCAATACATATGCCTCCTGCTTCGAAAAGATCGTATGTATCAGACGTACTCATGGGTACAAGGTTTTTGGTGGATACTGGGTCAGGCATTAGTTCACTTCCTGTCAGCCATGAGCCACACAACGAAAAAGACATACAGCCACATTTGAAGGCAGTGAATAACTCAGTGATTAACACGTACAGATGTAAAGTGTGCAAGATTGATGTGGGTTTTTCCAAACAGTTTACCTGGTCATTTGTGATAGCTGGTATATCAGAACCTATTTTGGGCACTGATTTTCTGGCACATTTCGAGTTGGCGGTCGACTTACAAGGAAAACGTTTGTAAAATCTGACAGACAACAGTGCAATATCAATCACTAAAGGGCATACAACTTGTGAGAAGCTACAGGCGATTGGCAGCTCTGTAGCCGAAGAGCTACATGACGAAGAGAAGAATCGGAGATGTTTTGACAGACAGACAAAAGAAGTTAAACATAGTATGGTTCACTATATTCGCACCATGCCAGGACAACCAGTTTCACGATGAGCGCATAGAATTGCACCAGTGAGATTGACAGAAATAAAGGCGATATTCAAGGAAATGTTACAGTCGGGAATAATTCGCCGGTCAGACAGGCAGCTCCTTGTTTTAGCTGTAAATTCTAAGCAGATTATCAAGACTGCTAAATCTGAGTACAGGAGAGTATTCAATCAACCAAAAATTGAGTGTTTTAGAAAACTGTTCAAAGATATGAACTGGAAAGATGATTATAGTGTTCATGACATGAATGAAAAATATAACACATTCATGAACAATGTCAGTACCATGTTTGAAAACTGTTTTCCTCTAAAAGTTACTCAAATTAAACAGAAGTCTGTAATAAAATCTTGGATTATACATGGAATAAAGATTTTCTGCAAGACAAAAAGGAAAACGTATCTGTCGACCAAGAATAACTCCAATGCTGATGATTTAGCTAAATACAAGGAACACTGTAAAATATTAAAAAAAAGTAATTCAGACATCTAAACAAATGCACTACGAGAAGATAGCAATGTCAGCGAACAAAATAAAAACAATATGGGATATAGGGAAAGAGGAGACTGGTAGAACCAGAAAGGAACAGGAGCAAATAGCATTAAGGGTAGATGACACATTAGCAACTAATGGGCATAGTGTGGCAAATCTATGTAACAAGTATTTTATATCTGTTACTGATAGAATGGGATTCTCAGGATCAGTAAATAATGCCCTTGAATATCTGAAACTAACCTTCACAAATAGCTTCAGGTACATGAATATGTCACTCACCTCACCAAAAGAAATAACTTCCATAATAAAATCTTTAAAAACAAAGCATTCTAGTGGTTACGATGAAATATCAACAAAGTTGATTAAGGCATGTTCTTGTAAGTTTAGTACAATTCTAAGTTACTTGTGTAACCAGTCAATTACAACTGGGACATTTCCTGACTGGCTAAAATATGCAGATGTTAAGCCTCTATTCAAGAAAGGGGATAAAGAGATACCATCAAACTACAGACCAATTTCACTTTTGCCACCATTCTCAAAAATTTTAGGAAAAGTAATGTTCAGGCAGCTTCTCAACCATCTGACCACAAATAACATATTATCAAGAACACAGTTTGGGTTTCTGAAGGGTTCTGATATCGAGAAGGCTATTTACCCCTACAATGAAAATGTACTTAATTCATTAAATAACAAATTACAAGCAGCAGGTATTTTCTGTGATTTGTCAAAGGCATCTGATTGTGTGAACCACAACATCCTTTTAAATAAATTAGAATTCTATGGTGTCACGGGCAGTGCTGCAAAATGGTTCAAGTCATACCTCGCTAACAGGAAACAAAGGGTGTCAGTGCAAGGGATTAGTGAATTAAGTCATCAGTTATCATCAGAATGGGAAGAAATTGCATGTGGTGTGCCACAAGGATCCATCTTAGGGCCATTGCTTTTTCTTGTGTATATTAATGATCTCTCATCAGTTACACTGCCAGAAGCAGAGTTAATTTTGTTTGCAGATGACACAAGTATTGCAATAAATAGTATGTCGAGTGTAGTTCTAGAAAGATCTGTTAATGATATTTTCATGGATATTAATAAATGGTTTAAAGCCAACTCACTGACATTAAACTTCGAAAAGACTCACTATATGCAATTCAGAACCTGTAAGAGGTTTCCACCCAGCATATGCATAAAGTATGAAGAAAAGCAGATAGAAGGGGTTGACAGTCTTAAATTCCTGGGATTACAACTTGGTAATAAATTCAGTTGGGAGGAGCACACCACAGAACTGCAGAAACACCTTAACAAATCTGTATTTGCAATTTGAGTGTTAGCAGACCTAGGCGACATAAAAATGAAAAAGCTTGCATACTTTGCCTACTTTTATTCCATAATGTCATATGGTATAATATTTTGGGGTAACTCTTCAACTCAAGCAAAAGTTTTCAAGAGTCCAAAAGCGTGTAATACATATTATTTGTGGAGTAAATTCACGGACATCCTTTAGAAACCTCGTCAAAGAACTGGGTATACTAACTACTGCCTCTCAGTATATTTACCCCTTAGTGAAATTTGTCCTAAATAATATATCTCTTTTTTCCTACAAACAACTCAGTTCATACATACAATACCAGGAACAAAATTGATCTGCACAAGGACTTAAAAGCACTTACTTTAGTTCAAAAAGGGGTCCACTACTCAGGAACACTCATCTTCAATAATTTGCCAACAGACATAAAAAATTTAGTTATAAATAAATGTCAGTTTAAAAGGAGCCTGAAAGACTTACTAGTGGCCAACTCCTTCTACTCCATTGCCGAATTTTTTAATAGAAACAAATGATGTATTGTATATATTCATACCACTAGTATTGTTATTTCAGCTTAAAAAAAAAAAAAAAATTAAAAAATATTGAAATGTTCCACATCCACGAGTATCTCCTCAGCATGGATCTATGGAATGAAAAACTAATCTAATCTAATCATCTCAGTAACAGGAAGCAAATTGTAAGCTGCAACAATCAAAAGCCACAGTTTCTGAACATTATTGGAGGTGTTTCCAAGGATCACCACTTGGGGAACCACTTCTTATAATATTTATAAATGACCTGCCCAGCAATATGCCATGCAAATCTCTGCTTTATGCAGATGATACTAATATTATCAATTCTGGGAAGGACACATATAAACTGAAGGAACAAAGTAAATATTTCCTTGGATCATCCAACATGTTTACCAAAGAAAAATCGCCAAACAAGAGTGTATTTTCAGAAGTTACGAGGGTGAGTCAAATGAAAACCTTAAATTTGTAATAACAAATCAAAATTTTCGCCGTTATCGTGTAAGTTGGTAAGTGTGGTAAAAACAGCATGCAGAATGGCCTGTAGGTGGCAGCATTGTGCAGATGCACACATACTGCCACAGTATCAGTATAAAGAAGGCTGCCCCACTTGCGACTTGCACCGGGGAAGAACAGCGTTCTGTTATTTGGTTCTTGTGTAGTGAACGTGTGAAACCTATTGAAATTCATCGACGAATGAAGGTTCAGTACGGTGATGTATGTTTGTCACAGCAGCAAGTCTACGAATGGAGTAGGAAGTTGCAAATGGTGTGACTTCAGTGGAAGATGCTCCTCGTTCAGGTCAGGCACAACGAGTTGTGACTCCACAGAACATTGCAGCAGTTGAATCCATAGTGAAGGAAAACCACCGAGTGACACTGAATGACATTGCAGCATGTTTACAGATTAGTTATGGATCAGCACACCACATTGTGCATGATGTGCTCCAGTTTCACAAAGTGTCTGCAAGATGGGTGCCACAGCAGCTGACTCCTGAAATGAGAGAACAATGTGTTGATGCTTGTGAAGAACTTCTTCGGTGCTTTGAACGAGAAAGTGATGGCTTCCTTGCAAGAAACCTGGGTTTACTTCCACCGACCGGAAACGAAGTGAGCGAGCAAGGAATGGCACCATTTCTCATCAACAAAACCAAAGAAGTTTCAAACAGAACCATCAGCAGAGAAGGTTCTGCTGACACTCTTTTGGGACAAAAAAGGCGTCATTTTGGAGCATTACATGCCTAGAGGGACCACTGTCGCCAGTGCATCATACACAGATCTCCTAAAAACTAATCTGTGGCCTGCAATCAAATCAAAGCAACATGGATTGCTGTCAGCAGGTATCCTTTAGCAACATGACAATGCAAGGCCGCACACTGCCCGTACAACAGTTGCAACAATCACAGACCTGCATTTTGAGTGTCTTCCTCATCCACCATACTCACCGGACCTTGCCCCAAGTGATTTCCATATGTTTGGGCCACTCAAAGACACAATGGGAGGAAAGAAGTTCCGTTCTGATGAAGAGGTACGCCACGGAGTGCACGAGTGGTTGCGCGGACTACCAAAAGAATTTTTTTCTAAAGGAATTTATGCATTTTGTAAGTGCTGGAGGACTTGCATTGAGTGTGGGGGAGATTATGTTGAAAAGTGACACAGCTTTGTACCACTTCTGCACAATAAATAATATTTAAAAAAGTATTTGAGGTTTTCATTTGACTCAACCTCATATTTTATTTAGACAGTCAGTTTTGGCATCTCATTAATGTCATCTTCAGACCACTATGCACTCCAAATATACAGAATCAGATATGTTGACAATGCATTTTTTGTGGAACTCGACAACTGATCCCACCTGCAGTCTGTAATATCTCTTTATATTCGATGAATTATTCTGATACAATTCTTCCCTTGAATGACGTTTACTAATTTTCTATCTTCATACTCGCAGAATCCATGCGAAAAGTAGTTCATACAATAGCTATGCCATGAGCGCATAAGTATTCTTTGTAGTACTCTCTTTGGTGGTTGTTAGAAAAAAGAAGAAAAAAAGCTCCCGAGATTGTCTTAGTGCCGATTAGCCTGAGCTTGGTTTGGAAGAACTGTAATCTGATTATTGAGATTTATCACAGAAGATAACTGATACGAATTGTACGATTAAAAGGAAATATATATAGATTGCTCCTTCAAATAAAAGGTGTGTATTTGAAATTTGAGAATTAATGATATTTATCGATATATTGCGTAGTTGTTAATCAGAAGGGAACTTCCGAAACACTGGATACGAACCTGCATTTAATAATCCAAGAGCTCCATTACTTCTTCGGAAGGTTAAACTTCATCAAAGCCAAATATCTGCTTGATATGAGGTTTCCCGACTGATTATACAACGCTCCCAAAATTACGAGGCATTTTATTTGTACAGATTAGCAGACTGCCGCAAAGCATGAGCCAGCAGAGAAGAAGAATCATCGCCTGATTTCATTCTAACAAGTAAAATTTCTGAATCATTTTTAGTGACTGAGCTATGACTGTGTTTCCTATCATGAATGATTGATTGCTCGAACGAATTGAGAGCTACAGAATTACGTAGATAGGAGGAAAAATTACAAGTCCAAGAAAGTGGTTAAAAATAAAATAACTTCTGAAAATATGTGGCTGTTTGGGGATTTTTCATAGCTATATATCTGACCAGCCGCTGTCTCGCATTCATGACAGATCGAAGATATTTCAATATATAATCTGAAGCCAACAAGTTGGCTATTAACAACGAAAAGGCTGTTTTTTCTTTCAGCTTATCCACTATTGATGTTTAGTCCACTTCTGCCAAACTCCTTGGCATATTCCCAGGTACAAAATTGGGAGTTATCCAGTTTATAAGTGTGCAGAGAGGGAGTGAATAAGACCATTATTTTCTTTAATCACAAAATTTGAGGGACATATCTTGAAACCTTTCATGAATCTATTGAAAAAAAAAAAAAAAAAATTACACACATCTGTTTCTGAAAAACTGCTGATTAACTCCTGGTCTCAGGTATCAGGAAAATTTTTCTTTGGCAGAAGAAAGCCGTCAGGAGCATTTCAGGGATTGCCAAAAATAACACATCATGCAGGCCTTATTTCAAAGAATTACAGATAACAACAGTCCCATCTTTATATACAGCTAATTTTTGCACATAAAAGAAAACCTTAATAGTTAAAACCTTAGGCATTCTGTTCATGATCATAACACTCATCAAGCATTAAAGATAGATGGAATGGGAAATGCAGTCCCATGCTTCTTGACAGAGAGTAGGGGAAAGATGCGGGAAAACCGCACCGCCGTACTAGGCAAGGTCCTTATGGAGGTGGTTTGCCGTTGCCTTTCTCCAACCTAGTGTGGATGATGATGATGATGATGATGATGACACAACAACACCGTCATCTTGGAGCAGGTGAAAATCCCTGACCCCACCGGGAATCAAACCCAGGACCCCGTACGACTGTCAAAGATAGACATAAAAAAAAGAGAAAAAAAAAACAAGAATAAAGCTTTTCAACATACACTCCTGGAAATGGAAAAAAGAACACATTGACACCGGTGTGTCAGACCCACCATACTTGCTCCGGACACTGCGAGAGGGCTGTACAAGCAATGATCACACGCACGGCACAGCGGACACACCAGGAACCGCGGTGTTGGCCGTCGAATGGCGCTAGCTGCGCAGCATTTGTGCACCGCCGCCGTCAGTGTCAGTCAGTTTGCCGTGGCATACGGAGCTCCATCGCAGTCTTTAACACTGGTAGCATGCCGCGACAGCGTGGACGTGAACCGTATGTGCAGTTGACGGACTTTGAGCGAGGGCGTATAGTGGGCATGCGGGAGGCCGGGTGGACGTACCGCCGAATTGCTCAACACGTGGGGCGTGAGGTCTCCACAGTACATCGATGTTGTCGCCAGTGGTCGGCGGAAGGTGCACGTGCCCGTCGACCTGGGACCGGACCGCAGCGACGCACGGATGCACGCCAAGACCGTAGGATCCTACGCAGTGCCATAGGGGACCGCACCGCCACTTCCCAGCAAATTAGGGACACTGTTGCTCCTGGGGTATCGGCGAGGACCATTCGCAACCGTCTCCATGAAGCTGGGCTACGGTCCCGCACACCGTTAGGCCATCTTTCGCTCACGCCCCAACATCGTGCAGCCCGCCTCCAGTGGTGTCGCGACAGGCGTGAATGGAGGGACGAATGGAGACGTGTTGTCTTCAGCGATGAGAGTCGCTTCTGCCTTGGTGCCAATGATGGTCGTATGCGTGTTTGGCGCCGTGCAGGTGAGCGCCACAATCAGGACTGCATACGACCGAGGCACACAGGGCCAACACCCGGCATCATGGTGTGGGGAGCGATCTCCTATACTGGCCGTACACCACTGGTGATCGTCGAGGGGACACTGAATAGTGCACGGTACATCCAAACCGTCATCGAACCCATCGTTCTACCATTCCTAGACCGACAAGGGAACTTGCTGTTCCAACAGGACAATGCACGTCCGCATGTATCCCGTGCCACCCAACGTGCTCTAGAAGGTGTAAGTCAACTACCCTGGCCAGCAAGATCTCTGGATCTGTCCCCCATTGAGCATGTTTGGGACTGGATGAAGCGTCGTCTCACGCGGTCTGCACGTCCAGCACGAACGCTGGTCCAACTGAGGCGCCAGGTGGAAATGGCATGGCAAGCCGTTCCACAGGACTACATCCAGCATCTCTACGATCGTCTCCATGGGAGAATAGCAGCCTGCATTGCTGCGAAAGGTGGATATACACTGTACTAGTGCCGACATTGTGCATGCTCTGTTGCCTGTGTCTATGTGCCTGTGGTTCTGTCAGTGTGATCATGTGATGTATCTGACCCCAGGAATGTGTCAATAAAGTTTCCCCTTCCTGGGACAATGAATTCACGGTGTTCTTATTTCAATTTCCAGGAGTGTATTACCGGTGGAAACATATGCTTTTCTTAGTATTTTGGAAAATAAGACCCAAAATTAGCTGGAAGAGTAAGGCTTTTACGCTCTTAAAGAATTTGAAAACTCTTCAAATGTAGACCTGATTTACTAAATAACTCTTAATACTTTTTGTTTTTACCATATTTCTATGCTTTTTTGTGCCTTCTGGCATCTTGTCATATGTATATAATGAAGGTGCAATTAACTAAATATTGTTCAGCTCATAGTCTACTATTAACCACATCGGGAAATTTTTGTGTACACACTCTGGTTCTTTTATTATGTGAAAATTAGCAGCTTAGAAATGTTTAGCTCCATGTTTAACTATCAACCATGTGAAAAAATCTTTATGTATCACTCATGTTGTTTTATCATTTATGTTCTTTTATTATGTGTAATACCACAGTGTTTTTAAGTATGTTTCTTAACATGTCAATCACACTTTTATGAAACCTCTTGTATATTCTGCATGATGACATCAATTGTACGCAAATGCTTAGAGAGGGATGAATAAATAAATTATTAATAACTGAACATGGACTAAAATCCAATGAAATAATACACTGAAGAGCCAAAGAAACTGATGCACATGCTTAATATCATGTAGGGCCCCCGCGAGCATGCAGAAGTGCTGCAACACAATGTGGCATTGATTTGACTAATGTCTGAAGTAGTGTTGGAGGGAACTGACACCATGAACCGTATAGGATTGTCCATAAATCCATAATAGTATGAGGGGAATGAAGATCTATTCTGAACAGCATGTTGCAAGGCATCCTACATAAGCTCAATAATGTTCATGTCTGGGGAGTTTGGTGGCCAGTGGAAGTAAGCTCAGAAGAGTGTTCCTGGAGCCACTCTGTAAGAATTCTCAGCACATGGGGTGTCACATTGTCCTACTGGAATTGCTCAAGTCTGTTGGGAGGTGAATGGACAGGATGCTTACATATGTGTCACCTGTCAGAATGGTATCTTGACATATCAGGTGTCCCCTATCACTCCAACTGTATATACCCCACACCATTACAGAGCCTCCACCAGCACGTGCAGCCCCTTCTGACATGCAGAGTCCACAGATTCGTGAGGTTTTCTCCATACCCATACACATCCATCCGCTCAATACAATTCGAAATGAGACTTGTCCGACCAGGCAACATGTTTCCAGTCATCAGCAGTCCAATGTCAGCGTTGACGGGTGCAGGCGAGATGTAAAGCTTCGCGTTGTGTGGTCATCAAGGGTAAATGCGTGGGCCTTTGGCTCCGAAGCGCACATTGATGATGTTTCATTGAATGGTTCGCACGCTGACACTTGTTGATGGTCCAGCATTGAAATCTACAGTAATACGCAGAAAAATTGCATATTGAATGATTCTCTTCAGTGATCGTTGGTCCCGTTCTTGCAGGATCTTTCTCCAGCCACAGTGATGTCTGAGATTTGGCATTCACCAGATTCATGATACTCACAGTACACTCATGAAATGGTCGTACGGGAAAATCCCCAGTTCATTGCTACCTCAGGGATGCTGTGTCCCATTGCTCATGAGCCGACTATAACACGACATTCAAATTCACTTAAACCTTGGTAACATGCCATTGTAGCAGCAATAACTGATCTAACAACTGCGTCAGACACTTGTAGTCTTATATAGGTGTTGCCAACCGCAGTGCCGTATTCTTCAGGTTTATGTATCTCTGTATTTGAATATGCATGCCTATACCAGCTTCAGTGTGTATTATGGATTATTAACTAACTAGCACACAGTTATTGTAAGTGAAACCATAAAGGTGTGGTGTGGCAATTTTTGTTATAAAGGACATAGCAGTTAAAAGAAATTGTCTTTCTTGTACACCACACCAAAGGAGAGTTAAGCAAAATGACATGTGTTGTGCTCCACAGTAATGATCTTAAGCTAGCAAAGCATAAAGTGACTGGTATATATCAGCCACCAAATAGTGATTTAATGTTGTTTATCAATGGACTTAGTAGTGTTGGTTGGTCATACTGGTCCTTATGACCTTACTATATTGGAGATCATTAATATAATAGAAGGAAACATTCCACGTGAGAAAAAATATATCTAAAAACAAAGATGATGTGACTTACCAAACGAAAGCGCTGGCACGTCGATAGACACACAAACAAACACAAATATACACACAAAATTCTAGCTTTCGCAACCAACGGTTGCCTCGTCAGGAAAGAGGGAAGGAGAGGGAAAGACGAAAGGATTTGGGTTTTAAGGGAGAGGGTAAGGAGTCATTCCAATCCCGGGAGCGGAAAGACTTACCTTAGGGGGAAAAAAGGACGAACGTGTGTGTGTGTGTGTGTGTGTGTGTGTGTGTGTGTGTGTGTGTGTGTGTGTGTGTGTGTGTGTGTGTGTGTGTGCGCGAGTGTATACCCGTCCTTTTTTCCCCCTAAGGTAAGTCTTTCCACTCCCAGGATTGGAATGACTCCTTACCCTCTCCCTTAAAACCCAAATCCTTTCGTCTTTCCCTCTCCTTCCCTCTTTCCTGACGAGGCAACCGTTGGTTGTGAAAGCTAGAATTTTGTGTGTATGTTTGTGGAGGTCATTAATATATATACAGATTCAAACAGTATAGCAAACTTTAAATTCAGTGATGTATTACATTCGTACAATATTTTAAATACAGTAAGCTCTAACACTACAGTGTTGGACACATGCTCCACTAGAATAAGTTATGCTATAATCAACAAAGCTGCTACAGATAAGGTAAATTACAGTAGCCTAGATTTCCATTAGTTTGGTCACTTTTGTCAGGTAATAAGGGTACATAAAGTTGCAGCAAAAATAACAAAAATTGTTTTGTAGGAATGAAATCTGAATGACACAAACATTAACACTCTTAAATACAAACCAGAAAAATGGGAAATGGAATTCTGTGTACCAGGAGAAAGGGTCCGAAGACAAATGGAATGTCTTCTACTCAGTCCTGTTGAGTCATTATGAATATTGTTGTCCAGTCAGAGAAATCAGAAAGGTAGTTAAACATTGCCAAAATGGAAGTAATCCTAGAGTAAAAATCCCACAAAATCTGATTAGGTTTTTAAGGAAAAATACAATCGGGCAATGAAAACTTTTAAAACTGAAACTGCTAACCTAAGGAAGCAGATTAACAGCAAAACAATAGAACACACTGAAAATATAAGTGAAGTATTTGGGCGCTATCTGACAAGTACTCTAAGGTACTAACGACATGAACACGGAACCATTCAGCATGAGACATGACAGTAACACTGTAAATAATCCAAATACTGTATGTAAATTTTTTTCTGTCGACCAACAGACCCATATTATAGATACAGAGGTAGAGACACCCCATGCCGTCTCACTCAGTGTACTGGTTTTCAATATGTGGAAATGAACCAGCAGGAAATATGCTAGGCAGTTTGTATATTGAAGAAAAAAACTTTTATCTGGATGGGATGGCATGTCCAGTGCTATTACTAATGTATGCCTAAAAGGAAACTTCAAGCCTCTTACTACTTGATTCATTGCAGCATTAGAGAAAATCTGTATCCAACTGTTCAACAAGAAACTGCGAAACTAAGTTGACGCTTGAAATAAATGAAGCGCATGTCCTGAGACTCAAGCGTGCACCTCATGCTGCCTGTGTCAGGGCTCACACAATGGGAAGGTATGCACAATCCACAAAAATAAACAAGTAACATGTCCAACACAAAGTTACATTTTTCAAATTGTAAATGTATGTTTATTCTAGCGAAATGACAACTAGAGCTACAATTAGAGATAACACACTTGAATTCACATTTACTAGTGCCCTGTCATGCACAGAAACTGTATTGTTGTGCATTACATTCAGGATAGAAAATAAACCCACATCTTGACCAATGAAACTGTGTCACGTCAACATATGTTCAAAGTGCCCTCCGTCTGCATTAATACACGTTTGCAGACGGGTAACGAGAGAGTGTTGCACATATTGTAGAGTTTCTACAGATATTGCTGCATACGTCGCAGTAATATGATGTTGTGTATCCTCTACTGTCGCTGGGGTTCTTGATACACTGTGTCTCACTGTGCCCTAGAGAAAGAAGTCTAATGGCGTCAAGTCAGGGGACTGTGCTGGCCATCACACAGTACCTCCCCACCCCATCCATCTATTTTGAAATATCGCACCTAGAACGTCTCTGGCAACTTTTGCATTGTGTGCGGGACATTCATCATGTTGGAACCACATTGATAGATGAGTTCCCAATCCTAGACCTTCCATGAGGAGTGGTAACGTGTGTTGAAGAAATGATGCATATCACTGTCCATTCAATGTTCCACGGTAAAAATAGGGGCCTATAATTCAGTTAGCAATGATATCGCACCAAATACTGACACTCCACTGTCGTTGATGAGCAACTTGGCGAATCCAGTGGGAATTTTGCAGGGAACAGTAGTGCATGTTCTGCGGATTCACATTACCATGATTTGTAAATGAAGCGTCGTCTGTAAACAACGTATTGCTTTGGAATACTGGATTACCTTGCAACCGCTGAAGCGCAAAGCAACAGACTGCAATGCAGGATTCAAAGAACCAATGCCGATGCAAGATTCTGCACCGACTGCTGTGGCTTATTCCTAGACCTCGTGCAATTTATCCAACACACACCTGAGGATTGTGTGCTACAGCAACCAGAACAGCAATTTCATTTTCATTGCAAGTCACGCATTGTACGTCAGTGTTTGTGGGAGCCCAGCTTCCTGTTTCCATTAGTGTCTTGCAGATGTTGCCAATGGTTTGCGTGACGGACACCGCCGATCTGGGTAGCATTCAGCATATAATGTCACAGCTGCAGTTGCATTTATGTGACATTCCCCATAAATTAAAATAATATCTAGTTTTTCTACATTACGGAAGGCTGGCATACCGACTAGATGATGGCAAATGTAACAAGCCACAAGAAAACAGGTTTTAATGTGGCAATGTATGTGAATTACGTTACGGTATGAGAGCAGTTCAGCAGACCAGATTAGGAGACACTTGTACACTGGAGGTAGAGAGGATGATGGTGATATTGATATGTTTACAGCAGAAAACAGGTGCCAGTGCAGGCAACCCTTGCTCTGAGCACAGTACTACATGTGATGCATTACGTCAGAAAATGTGACACCGTTGCTATCCTTTACAGAGCACATATTTCAGAACATATGAGGTTTAGAAACATGAAACCACTAACTGTACCTCTAGTTGTCATTTCGCAACAATAAAAATTGTGTACAGGAACCCATCAATCTGATACCACATTATTTGACACATTATAAGAGGTGGACTGGTTCAAGTAAGGTACAGCTCAAGAAGGGGTTAAACTATCCCCCTTTAGGAGTGCCATTAATAAATATGGGCCAATGATGTGTTGTCATGCAATATCACACCATACATTAACACTCCACTGGCGTAGTACATCAATCACATCACGATTACCGGCAGTGTGAGGTGCACACTTAAGTCTCAGGACATGCGCTAGCTGTGCGCTTCATTTATTTCAAGCGTCAACTTCGCTTCGCAATTTCTCAGGATGTAATTGACATATTGTGATGCAACCAATGCCATTATTTTTGTGATTTTTCATGCTATTGATTGCAAACGAATTAATTGTGGGTGTCCATTTAAAAATACAGATGTTTGTGTTAAAAATAGTATTTGTTTACATTTTAAAATTTTGCATCGTATTCAGTTTCCTAAGCCCCTGCCATTTGTTCATGATTGTGAAAACCGTTTTTGAATATCTGTCGTTGTTCCAGAGATATTTGAGGTGGCAGAGTTAGGTGAGACATCCTGTATATCGGAGATGCTGCACAACAAAAAGACTGTCACAAGTAGTGACTCAGCATCTCCGCTATGATATTCCATAACCCATTGACTCCCATGTAATAAGCTATGCAGATGACATTGGTATTACCCTATGTTAGAAAATATAAGGAGTTCAATCTTTTGCTACTAGTGGGGTAACAGAAGTAACTAAATACTTGTATGATCAGGGTTACACGGTGAATGTCACGAAATCTCAATTACTGGCATTTAAAATGGCCGCTTTGCACCAAAACAAAGTAAAGAATTTATGTAACATCTCAGCAACAGAAACTGGAAGCTATAAATTCTTGGGTGTGTATGTTGATGAAAATTTGCAGTGGACAAATCACATCAAAGTTGTATGCAGAAAAGTCAGTAGTGCCTTATATCTCCTCAGCTCATATACATAGTTCCTAACCAAATACTGAACATAGTATATTATGGAAAACTGTATCCCTTTCTCAATTATGGGATAGAGCTATGGGGCTGCACAGCTGCCATACACTTCAGAATATTGGTGTTACGGGAAGAACATGAGACGGGCCATACAGATTCTTCTAGTGAAGTGTTTGTGCAGCACAATTACCGAAAAATATATTTTTTTGCATATTCAAATTAGTTACATTTTTATGAGTCAATCAATGAAAGTTATCCAGTAGAGTGATGTACATTGCAGTGTTACATGGCTTTATGCTTAATTACAGACTTACAGACAGATGCCGCAACTCTTCCTTTCCTATATCTTTACTACCTTTTATCTATATAAATGATGAACTATTGGTTTGCCGTTTAACAACTTTTTAATAACTGTGGAAGTATTACAGGCATCGGGTCCCAACTAATGTGTCACCTGCTTATACATTTTACATGAACCTTTCAAGACTCGATCGATCTGTTTACAAAGAGAAAGCAGAATATCTCTTCCTGTGACGTTGTCCAACAACGACCTAGGAAGCTCGACGCCCTCGCGACCCAGACTCTTCCATGGTTCGCGGTAGTTTGCAGCATTCATTTTATTCCTTGCCCACTTGCCGCTACGTCGAACTTTTGTGGTGATCATTGGGCAACGTCTTCCACGTTAGCTGCAACATAAATAAACTTTCTTCCCACAGTATTTCTGAAAACCCAAAAACAAACTTAAAGAACATAATAATAATAACTGTTCTTACAATTATTCATATAAGTCTTGGTCGATTTAATGAGGGGTGGGACAGGCCTAAGCCTTGTGACACCACAACATGATCAGCACACCAGGAAAAATTTTAACCATTTCCATAAAAGAAGACATTAAACATGATGGATAGAAGCTCACACATGAATGGTTTGATTTCCATTAACAAACTACCAAGTTCTCTAAGAACATAAAAGGGAAATGATTTGACGAAGGCCTTAATGGCCAGAAGCTTTATTCATTTGAGACAGTCTTTTTGTTGTGCCTATCTGCGACTCAGCATCTCCATTATATGGTGAGTAGCAACTTTGCTTTTCATGGTATTATTAATAAATGTATAAAATAGATACAAAATGCAACAGTTGCCACATTATATAACATATTTTGTAAGTATAATTATTGTCATACTATTATATCTGACATTTACAAAAACCATCATTGTGATGGATGCATGCAAAGAAAGTGTAAATAAATAAATAAATACAAAGATGACATTTTGTAGGCTGCTCTTCATATTCTTTCCAGATCCACACTAGAGCAAGTTGGTGCCAGGCTAGGGCACAAATTCATACTTTCATTTCTCTTGTTTGCCATAAGCTTGGTTAATAAACCTGTTGCTCTTGGTAAGAAAAATAGGTACATGTAAAATATATTAAGCAGAAATCAAACAATGGAAAATCCAGGATAAAATGTAACTCAGAATCCAGAAACTAAACAGACCTGCAACACAGTCATGAACCTTTCCTCCAGAAGCCTTAGCCCCATAGAAATATCAGTCTTTTCCAAAGGCCTTACCTTTTGCCCCACTCCCAAATTCAGTCATGCAGGACTTGTTAAAGACCTCTCCTTCTCCCAGTCCCTACAGTGGAAACACTTTTTTGCCACCAACCCTATCAATCAGACTTAACTAAAGACCAATATTGAACCTTGCCTAACACAGTTCACTCCTCTATCCAACTGTGATAAACCCTCACTGCCACCAAACCACCTCCATTTAACTTTCCAGAATTTCTTAACCTCAAGCCTTGCCTCACCATCATTCCCCAAATCCCTCAACATGCAGACTAATCTTACATCCACAGAAAGAACCACAGTTCACCATCTAAAAACTGATCCTGACCTTATAATCCTACCTGCAGACGATGACTCCACCACTGTTGTTTCGAACCACAAGGATTACCTGGCAGAAGGACTCCGCCAGCTGTCACACACTTCCACCTACAAACCTACTAACATTCCTAATGCCCATGGCCTTACTGCTATTGAACACTACCTTTCTCAATGCCTGACGGATTCCAAACCAACAACCTCTTTCCTAGACACCACGACCAACTATATTCTCTCCCACAATTACTTCTCCTTTGGAGGCATTACCTACAAACAAATATGGGGTATGGCTATGGGCACCCGCAAGGCACCATCCTATGCCAACCTAATTCATGGGCCACCTAGAGGAATTATTCCTATACACTCAGTATCCTAAACCTCTCACCTGGTTTGGATTCATTGATGACATCTTTGCTACCTCGACTGAAGGTGAGGACACCATATCCACTTTCCTCCAGAACCTCAACAACTTCTCCCGCATTTGTTTCACCTGGTCCTACTCAATCCAACAAGCTACCTTCCGAGATGTTGACCTCCACCTCAAAGATGGCTGTATCAGTACCTCCGTCCACATCAAACCTACTAACCACCAGTAATACCTCCACTTCACTTCAACAGCTGCCACCCATTTCATACCACGAAGTCTCTTCTGTACAGTATAGCCATATGTGGTTGTTGCATCTGCAGTGACGAGCAGTCCCTCTCAAAATATGCCGAGGCTCTCACTGAGGCCTTCACTGACTGTAATTATACAGATAAAATGCAAACAAAATTTCAATTTGACGCCGAACTCTCTGGAGAACAAATGAACGCTGACACAACAAACCACAATCGCACTGTGTTCTGGAGAAGTGAAAAGTGTTTTACTATGTTATTTGTGAAAAATACTTGTTATAGTTATGTGTGCCTCCAACACCTCAGCATTATGTGGAGAATGGAAGTACTTGCCACACAAAAACATAAGTAAAAATGAATATAGGCGCGAAAAACTGAATTACATTCTAGAAGACAGGTTAACTCCCAGAGGGGGGGGAAGTATATATAATTCTCACCAACATCGTTGCAGATGACAAGCTACCTGTAGCAATTAACACACAAGTGGTCCAGGAAATTAATGCACACCAAATGTAAAGGTATTTACAAAAAGAAACTATCTGTTGTTGGAACTAAAAATGCACACAATTTTATAATCATTTAACAAAAATGTTCACATTGCAGAATAAATAAAGACAAAAACCCACTGATGATGGCACAGTGGTGCTGAAACATATTTGGGTACTGAGAAAAACGGTGTTTTGCATAACTGGCGGACCTCACATCAAACAATTTTAACTGCAAACACAGCTAATACAAGGAGCCGAAAATCAAAATGATGGATATCCTCCCAACCTTGTATAAAAAACATATCTCCTGTGCTTATCTTTCCAGTGTCCCACCACCTCCCAAAGTCCCACCGTCCAGCCACAGAGGAGCATTCCCCTCTTAATTCAGTACCACACAGGACTGGAGCAACTGAATTACATTCTACACCAGTGTTTCAGTTACCTGTTGCTGTGCCCTGAAATGAGAAATGTCCTGCCCATTATCCTTCCCACCCCTCCCACAGTGGTATTCCGCCATCCATCGAACCTACATAACATACTCGTCCATCCTTAGCTGACCCCTGCTCCCAATCTCCTACCTCATGGCTCATACCCCTGTAAATAGACCCGATGCAAGACTTGTCGCATACATCTTCCCACCACCACCTACTCCAGTCCAGTCACTAACATCACCTATCCCATCAAAGACAGGACTACCTGTGAAACCTGTCATGTGGTCTACAAGCTAGGCTGCAACCACTGTGCTGCATTCTACATAGGCATGACAACTAACAAGCTGTCTGTCTGCATGAATGGCAACTGACAAACTGCGGCCAAGAAAAAGTAGATGACCTTGTTGTTGAACACGTTGCCAAACATGATGTCCTTCATTTCAATGACTGCTTCACAGCCTGTGCCATATGGATGCTTCCCACCAACACCAGCTTTTCTGAATTGCACAGGTGAGAACTCTCCCTGCAGTGCATCCTATGTCCCCATAACCCTCCTGGCCTCAACCTTCATTAGTCACTGTCCTCACCCATCCAGCCCCTTCCCTGTTCCCATTCCAGTACTATACAGCTGTCATTCCACCACAACACCTAGCATTTCTCTCCTTTTCTTCTACTTCCCCCCCCCCCCCCCACTACCCTCTATCTAACCTGCACCATTTCCTTGTCCGCCACCCCCACCATACTATCCCTCACCCTTCTTGCCCCAGCTTCCTCCTTACCCCCACCCATTGCCACTCCTATCACGCACTTGTGCTGCTGCTCGCAGTGTTATTTCAGTTGCCTGAGACTGGTCGTGTGTGAGTTGCATTTGCATGTGCGTGTATGTGTGTCTAGTGTTGACGAAGCCCCATGGCCGAAAGCTTTAATTGTGAGTGTCTTTTTGTTGTGCCTATTTGTGACTCAGTATCTCCGCTATACTGATATATTAAGCAGAAATAGATAACTGAGTATTAAGCAAATTTTTTGAGCAATCTTCGAGTTCACATTTCTGAATCTCGATTCAGAGTTAAGTTTATTTTGAGGAGATATTTCTTTTTTAAAAACAACATGTGTTTTTTATTACTTCTTAATTGTCATAAGCAATTAATAAACAATTTGCTCAAATTTAATTTTTAAATCAATAACCATATTTTCAGTTTTACACTAACCAAACAAAATTGAGAAGCATTTTTACAAAACTCGACACATGCAAAAAATTACTAAATTGCGTTGACCTTTTACAACAATTTCTCAACCAAGTTTTAGTGAAAGTCAACTACTACTGTCTGTATGAACACTCCAAATCACAAGGTTTTTGCAAAACATGATACATGCCAGCCTTACAGTTACCTCAAATGTCGAGAAATTCAACATAATTACTTTCTAATGTCTCAACTCTCTTTCTGCAGCAAGCAGTTAACAATAATGGAGTATACTGGCTGCTTTAAGCGATGGTACTCATTGTTCTAACCGTTGTTACATGTGGGAATAGTGCTGTAACCATACTACTTTTAGACAAGTTTTCATCTGACACTCACTCGTACGTCTACAAAGAAGTATTGCAAGCTGCAGCAGAATGTATGACAATTCTTGTGATTCTGGAAACAGCATAAAAGTCAAAAATGTTTGGATGGAAGAAAATCCCGATTAATGAAGAGCTCACATCAATCTGAAATGTAAAGCAAAAAGTGTAAAAAGAAACCTATAATTAAATGCTATCATGGACCTGAAGTTTCATCTTCAAAAGCAAAAGGAATGAAACAATGCAAAGCTGCTGAATTCTGCTATGGTGGTATTTCCCACTTTCATCATTGAGTGACATAAGTAAATAAAATGTATCAAGATAAATTTCTGTTAATACTTCTTAATATTTCTTACCCTCAGCACAGAGTAGTGGACACCCAGATTGCAAAAAGGAAGAAAACAGTGACAGTGATGTATACTATAAGAAAAAGGAATGGTGAAGTAATGCCTGTTTATGATGCCGTTTTCCAAGTAGTATATCTGGCATGTCAAAGGATATGTTATCCTACCTAGCAAGCAGGTTCCATAAAGGAGGAAGATTGCCAAAGAAAAGGAGAGGAGACAACAGAACAGGGAAAGATCATTAGGAAGTAACTATTGCCATCAAGAATGATACGAAAAAATGTAAGTACAGAGAGGGCCACCATGGAAGGAAGAAGCATATGAGAGTTATTTGCCTTCACATGTCACAGCCAACAAAGTATTCAGGAAAATCTGTGAAAAAAGAAAAAAAATCAGGAGTGAAACAATACTCCTTATCAAAATACAAGCATATATTTTACAAACCTTTCCATCTATCTTTCAGGACATCTCACACTGATAGCTGTTCACTTGTAAGATTGGTTTAATGGACATACAAGCAGAAACATGTTTGCAGAAGAAAAATTACCTACAAACTAAAATTCGTGCAGAGCAGTTTCTTGATATAGTGAAGGACGATAATATAAATGCCATTAAGATTTGCTTTGACAAGCTGCAAAACCAGCCCATTCCAGTGAGGTTTTCTATGCTACACAAGTATTGTTCTACAACCTGCACATCATGTGCCATACTAATGAGTAGGAAACGGAAAACATGTTCTACAACTGGTTGAAGACAGACTCTTCAAGAGGATGTAATCAAGTTGCTTTGGCTTTGCTTGACTTTCTTTCTGATTTACATAAAAAACAGCCAAATGATGGCACCAATACTACACACCTACTCTCGGATTCTTCCAGCAGCCAAAATATGGCAAGGCTTACAGTGTTTTGGAAAAGAGCAGCAAATTCAATAATATTTGTCTCTTCTTCCCTGTTTGTGGTCATAGCTACATGCCTCCAGACCAAGTGTTTGGTAGAATTGAGAAATCTTACAGAAAAAGAAAAGCACCTTGTCTCCTGAAGAATATTACATTTTAGAAGGGCATGGTACTCTCAAAGATCTAAATACAGACCCGACTGTTAAAAATCTAAAAGATACTGTACGGAAGGTACTAAGTTGGAAGTTCTCATCCAAATGAACAGCCAAGTGCATCATCTCATACAAGAAAGCAAATAAATTGGCACTGTGTCAGTTAAGTGATACATTCGCTGGAGATCCAGTACAATTGGACAATCTGAGACAAAGAAACCATGCCATCCAACAGTGCTAACATCCACCCTTTTACCAAAACAAAATATGGTAAGCACAGAAAAGAAGAAAGATGTGTGTGCCTTGCTAAAATATTTTGAAACTCCAGATGATACAAACAAGGTTTACAAAGATGTCTTGCACTAATGATGTATAGATGTAAGAGGGAAAACTGGACAACAGCAGTGTGATTGTAACACGTTATTCATTTCATACTTCATGTAGTATTGATAATAATGATATAAGCTAAACAACACGTTAAAACAGTTATCACTGTTATTTTGTATTATGCCACTGTACTTCTATTATTATTATTATTATTTCTATCCTTTCTCAGACATTATTATTATTATTATTATTATTATTTCTTTCCTTTCTCAGAAGTTATGTCTGGCTAAAAATGGAAAGTGACGCGGACCTTGATCAAGCGTGACTTCCTTTTAACTGTACGGTATATGTTACATTGCATTTAGGAACTTTCGGGTAATTGAACAAGTATCAATAATTACAGATTTCTGTAGTTGTATATATAAGTTTGGATGTAGCTGTATTGCTTTGATGTACTGGTGGATATTGTGTGGTATCACTCCTGTAGTTGACAGTATAATGTCAACTTTATCCTGATGCCACATGTCCTTGACTTCCTCAGCCAGTTGGATGTATTTTTCAATTTTTTCTCCTGTTTTCTTCTGTATATTTGTTGTATTGGGTATGGATATTTCGATTAGTTGTGTTAATTTCTTCTTTTTATTGGTGAGTGTGTCAGGTTTCTTATGTGGTGTCGTTTTATCAGTTATAATGGTTCTGTTCCAGTATTTATTATTATTATTATTATTATTATTATTATTATTATTATTATTATTATTATTATTTGTATTCTCAATAAACTTAAAACGAAATATTTAAAATGGTATACATAACAATATACATACAAAAACATGAATATAATAGAGGGAAACATTCCACGTGGGAAAAATATATCTAAAAACAAAGAGGATGTGACTTACCAAATGAAAGCGCTGGCAGGTTGATAGACACACAAACAAACACACACACAAAATTCTAGCTTTCGCAACCAATGGTTGCTTCATCAGGAAAGAGGGAAGGAGAGGGAAAGGCGAAAGGATGTGGGTTTTAAGGAAGAGGGTAAGGAGTCATTCCAATCCCGGGAGCAGAAAGACTTACCTTAGGAGGAAAAAAGGACAGGTATACACTCGCATACACACACATATCCATCCGCACATACACAGACACAAGCAGACATTTGTAAAGGCAAAGAGTTTGGGCAGAGATGTCAGTCAAGGCGGAAGTACATAGGAAAGATGTTGTTGAATGACAGGTGAGGTATGAGCGGCGGCAACTTGAAATTAACGGAGGTTGAGGCCTGGTGGGTAACAAGAATAGAGGATATACTGAAGGGCAAGTTCCCATCTCCGGAGTTCTAACAGGTTGGTGTTAGTGGGAAGTATCCAGATAACCCGGACGGTGTAACACTGTGCCAAGATGCGCTGGCCGTGCACCAAGGCATGTTTAGCCACAGGGTGATCCTCATTACCAACAAACACTGTCTGCCTGTGTCCATTCATGCGCATGGACAGTTTGTTGCTGGTCATTCCCACATAGAAAGCTTCACAGTGTAGGCAGGTCAGTTGGTAAATCACGTGGGTGCTTTCACACGTGGCTCTGCCTTTGATCGTCCTTGGTGCACAGCCAGCACATCTTGGCACAGTGTTACACCGTCCGGGTTATCTGGATACTTCCCACTAACACCAACCTGTCAGAACTCCGGAGATGGGAACTTGCCCTTCAGTATATCCTCTCTTCTCGTTACCCGCCAGGCCTCAACCTCCGCTAATTTCAAGTTGCCGCCGCTCATACCTCACCTGTCATTCAACAACATCTTTGCCTATGTACTTCCGCCTCGACTGACATCTCTGCCCAAACTCTTTGCCTTTACAAATGTCTGCTTGTGTCTGTGTATGTGCGGATGGATGTGTGTGTGTATGCGAGTGTATACCTGTCCTTTTTTCCCCCCTAAGGTAAGTCTTTCGGCTCCCGGGATTGGAATGACTCCTTACCCTCTCCCTTAAAACCCACATCCTTTCGTCTTTCCCTCTCCTTCCCTCTTTCCTGATGAAGCAACCATTGGTTGCGAAAGCTAGCATTTTGTGTGTATGTTTGTGTGTCTATCAACCTGCCAGCACTTTCGTTTGGTAAGTCACATCATCTTTGTTTTTAGATATATATACAAAAACATGTATTTCAAAACAACGGAGGCACACACAAAAAATTAGCTGTGGAAAAAAATACAGGCATACGGAACGCAACATAACTTTTACACTAGACTAAATTTTGCCTAAACAGGCCATGAAGGCCCAATGGTATAGACCGGCTGCCATGTTATCCGCAGCCCACAGGCATCACTAGATGTGGATATGGAGGGGAATGTGGCCAGCACACCGCTCTCCTGGCCGTATGTCAATTTACGAGACCAGAACAGCTACTTCTCAATCAAGCAGTTCCTCTGCACTTGGCAGACCGAATGGTCACCCATTCAAGTGCTAGCCCAGCTTGAGACAGCAACATAACTGATACCAGCAATAATTATAAGCATTTATCGACTTTTGAAATGCTGGAAAAAAATCACGTTATAAATATTAAATTTTAACACATTTTATTATAACACTTTATTATTGCCAGTGGTATCTAATAGTCATGCAAAAATTTAAATTCTCAAATATATCCATCTAGGTGACAAATAGGAAAGCTCATTTTATGAAAAACTGTCTGTTGCATTTACCACATTTTGAAGAAACACTCCTCAACTGTGATTTGTTCATTAAAAAATGATACAGTAACTGAAAGTTTAACATTATGGCTAAATTCACTCCAAACACAAACAATAAAATATTCATTGGTGTGAAATGCTTGCGATTCAGGATGATATTTTTTGCTAGTAGTAAAATATTTCCAATCAGCTACAATAGTCTGCAAAAACTACAATTTTTTGTAACGACACACAGAAAGATGTAAAACTATTTTGACGGTTTATTCAGAAACTGACTAAGGCAAATAAATAAGTTATTGTGATTGTTGCACAGGACATTTGAGCCTGTTCTACAATCTTCTTTCGTAGAGATACATTTTTATTTTCACAAACTACATCATCTGCAAAAATATGCTGTAGATCTGATAAAAACAGAGGTAAGTTGTGACTTTTAATTCTGGCCTATTCTTCTCTGCACAAGATGCTCTGAGAATTTTAGCAGGTGACACACAGTAAAAATTTACTGTGACTGATAATTTATCCAATGTACAAAACAGCCTCAAATTTTATTCCAGTGCTAGTCAGAGCACTTCTCAAAGTGTTTCTGTTTCTCACATTCAAGTGGTATCCTGCACTCACTATATTCACAGTTTACAAATAACTTATTCCCAGTATGTTAGCATAGCACTTTGACATTTCACAGCAACAGGAACCAAGATACATGTGTATCTTTTATTATTTAGTAGGTGCTTTTTCTGAATGAAAGAATGATTTTTTTTAGTCAGCCCATTGCTGGGCAACATGTGTTTTGTTGGGTTCACTGCTGTTTTTGAATTCATTTAGACCAATGGTACCTAGCTGTGGTGATAAATAACCTTACAATACCCTGAGTTTTCTCTGGTCCCTGCCTCCTCTGTAGAGAGCTCTCAGATCTAGCACTGACATACCACTCAGTTAAGTCAATGTGCAGTGACTGGTCCTGTACTTCCTGGAGAGAGATTGTACCTATAGAAGAGGATCATACTTTAAGTATCTTTGGCTTCTCTGGTAAGTATGTCTCCATTCAATGCAACCATTTGCAGCAGCTTCCGTTCACCTGACAACAGTCAGGTTGATTTACAGCCAGTTACGAACAGCAACTTACCTTGTGGCCGAGAACAGGAGTTACAGTAGGGCTGTATTATGAATGGAGCAATGTTTTAGTGAGCAGTAAACAAACAACTTTAAGCTAAGTTTGCTGATTCTCTCCTAAATTCAGGATATTTTATGCTACGAGTATTAGGAGTTCTGTTTAAGAACTGAAATGATCAACACCCAAGAAGGTGATTTACTCCTATACCAAGAAAAAAACCACAAGATAAAATTTTCTCGTCCCTGGCGTTACTTGGAGTTTTGAATCTCGAACTTTTGTTTAGTATAGGTTATGTTCATGAACAAACTCATATAACAAACTGGAAAACAACGGAAATTTACAAATGCATACAAAATGCACTGCTGTTAAAGGTAAGCTCAACATGGCACACTATTATGCCACATGTGAAGTATGTTCTAAAACAGCAAGCCACAGGTGGAGACACTGAAGAAGTGCATGATATGAGATTATTTTATCAAAATAAAAGTTCAGTTAAGAAAACTATTAAAGTACAAGGAGACAGAATAACTCTAAAACATCCAGCACATAACTTCAGAGGATGGAAGTCCAACAACTAACCTTCATAATGTCTTTGCCAAACCATTATTCATACCTCCAGAATACTGCGCCCACAGTAAATCCTGCCCTATGCACCTACAATTTACACCAGCATCATGACTGGTAAAGTGCATAAAATCAAAGGCAGAGCAACATGCAACATTAAACATGTGTTGAGTAGGATTTTATTCACACTAGGGACATTATGAACACTAAATTCACACAGACTTTTGCTCCCTACAATTCAAAACGGTGCAACAGGATATTGCTTATGCAAAAGTTTCCTGTGTAATTAAATCCATGAAAATCAAATGAAGACAATTTAACTATATGTTTCAGCATTTGTGACATGGATATATAAGGTAAGGGCTCTGCAAATGCAATTCTTTCACAGCATTCATGACAAAGCAATTATTGTTGACATACTTGAATTTGGATCATATTGCAGACTTAAATTCAATTAAAAAGTGAATTACAAAGTAAAGAAAGATGTTTAAATGAATATATACAGTTAATTTTTTATTCTCCTAAATCAAATGCATGGTAAAACACACCAGTACGGGCACATGCACACTGTGAAACCAGTTGTGTGAATGACAAATTGGAAATAACATTTGGTCACTGAAGAGACAACATTCTTTCACAAGAGGTGTGTTACTGTGAATTCACTGACAATCACTATAAATATGCTGCTAGTCTTCATCATGTACAAGTTAAGACAGAAATTTCAACTGACACACAAAAAGTTGCCGAGTGATGTAAGTTTCTGGCAATGATTTCCGATGAAGTATATAGGTAACAAGTCTGAGTTAAACACTAATTTACTGTTTGCCAAAATATGAAAATTTGATTTTCTTTGCAATTTGGCTTTTATTTAGTGATTTTTGATTGGCCAATATGAAGACTCTCACCCACCCTTGCCTGTCAACTACACATATATAATTTTGGCTGGTGCAACTGTGTTATTTATATGCTCTGCTAAACACCTGCAAGGGCGGGGACTGAGACACAGATCAACACTGATAATACCAGCCCACCAATAGTTCTGAAACCTAAGGTCATTGCATTTTACACTTCAACAATGAGAAATATATTAGATAATCCTCATGTAACAGACCAAAGAAACAAAAATCATTTTAAAAGTGCTTCAGTAGTACTTCTTGATGGAACTAAAATTTACTTAGCAATTTGAACAGCAGTGTTCTATAGTGAACTATGTAGCTAGTTTTAAATACTCAACACGAGAACCAGTGGTCACAATAATACCTGTCAAATGCGACAGAAAATTCCACATCAAAAAGGATTTCCATTTAAGATTTCAGACAAACAATGGAAATATGCTCATTACCAACATACAGTCTGTGCATCTCTGACGAACTCCACGGCTAAAAGTCACAACGGGATTTTACAACCTTAGAGGGGTTTGTTTAGGAATAAGAGATCGGGGACATCTGTTTCAGTTCAAACAAGCTTAAGCTTTTGTAAAGATACCACAAGATGTAAATTTTTACCACTACGATCCCCCTTGGACTGCTTTAGTTATGATTGTTACATACTATTGACATTGCTTTCTAATACAACTACCCGTGTCGAGAGTTCGGAGCAGAGGTTTTTACGCAGCTCACTTCACCCCACACTGGAAATGTACAAGAGCACAGACAGTGATGACTTCCAGTGATTTCTGTTATCAATTAATCAAATAAATCAGGTGTCAAAATCATTCAGATATGTTTGCAACTTTGAAGCTTCTCTGCAGATTAATTACTGATTTAACAAACACGTAATGCAGTTACAATTATTTTTATGATTAATAATTACACCTCACCAATAGTTTTTAATTGTTTTAGAGCTTCGTGCTCCTTCTCAGGTGTCTGTCCATAATACTTGCAATCTGTATGTATGCTACATCGAACTTACTCAAGTATTCAAATACCACTTACCATAGGTCACTATTTTATGAGAAGCAGATTGTATTCACTGCCAGTGAGCGATTCAGTCCTTGTTTCATCACTTACTGGTTTGGCAGGCCAATGTGTCATATTACGTTGCAGGCTGTGTCAAGGATTGGCACCACTGTGTCATAGCATTGCTGAAGCATAGAGGTTGTACGGTCTTGAGATGGGAGCAGGCATCTCTGTGGTAAGGGGCTTGTAGTCACAGACTGGTCAGTCTTATGGCTGGCTGGCTGGCTGTAACGGGGTACGAGTTGCCTACGTTAAGAAATGTTTGAGAGAGAACAGTCAGTCTTCATACCAGAAATGAGTCACAAATGGGCAGTTGGACAGCACAGAAGGCATACTAGACTGTGGCCGCAGGCAGTTCTTTATAGGAACCTGTCATACGGAGTGGAAGTTTGCCAGATGGAACTGGTATTGCAGCCCTAAGTAAGAGCAGGAGTGCTACGTATATTTGCCATTTAGTGGAACCTTGGGAGCCTCCGTTGAACATAAAGGATGTGTTCAGCATCAAGTGATGGGCGGCTTGCTCCAAACAGATGCAAGTTATAATTGGACTCAACGTGGCTCTGTATTTCCATGGTGTATTCTGTATCTTAACTATTGATGGCATTTAACATGCAAAAGTAAGACAACTGAGTGTGGATTTTTCCCCCCACATAGACACTGCCCTGTTAGTCTGGAATTATGATCTTTTAATAATTTTTCTCATGGCTTTTCTGGTTGTTCTCACATCGGACAGCAGTTAGTGGGTTATGATATTTTCTGAACACATTTACTGTGAAGCTGTCTAGTGGCTGTGCAGAAACAAATCCTTTTGAGCTGTTCCTAAAGTATTTGCATTTCAAGGAAACTCTACACTTAAGTATGTAAATAATCGTGTTGGTGTGTACAAGGTGTACGTCGATGGACTTTTCTTCTTGTTCATGGCTCACCAAGAGTAACACAAACAGCCAGTTCAGCTCCCAACACAAAGTTCGAAGTAATTTTCATTAAGAGGCAGCTACAACAGAGTGGATAGTGATGGAGTTTAATCCTTTATATACTGTGCTTCACACATATTGATTTTTTTTTATCTCCTGTGGAGGGTTGCTTTTAATTAAGAGGTCTTATTTAAAGATCATTTGTCAGCATTTTTTTTATTGTAAACTCTATATGACTGATTGAGCTTGTTTATTAAAAAGTAAACTGTGGCTGCTCTTTATAATATCCTCGGTTAATTGATTAGAGTTTAGCTGAGTTTCTCATTCTTTTAAATATTTATTTTAGTGAACAGATGATAGTAAAAGGTGACAATATGAAAAAGATAGATTGCTGCTTGCCACATTGGGGAACTGGATCACGACTCAACATCTCCGCTATATGGTGAGTGGCAATCTACCCTTTTCATAACACTGTCATTATTCTGTACTGAATTTTCCTTTGATAGTAAAATGTATTGATAATATTTATTGTATATGAAAAATAGTTATTTCTCTCCAAGTGGTGGTGTATTCCAGGGAACAAGCAGAAATTTTAATGGTTTCAAAATAAATAAGTAAACTATTAGAACCTTGGTTGTATGTGTATTGTTTTTCCTAATTAGCCACTCCCAATAGGGTTTGGTCCCAGTATCGCCACAAGGCAGATGAATGAGACATGCTGACCATCTGTGATACAGTAGAACATGTCCTCTCTGGGTGTTCGCACCAGTGCATCATGCAGTGCAGACTGCACAAGACAGCTTGACTATGTTGAGGATGGTGCAAACCACCACTCCTCAACCTTTTGCAATAGTTCTGTCTCTCTCTTCCATTACGCTTGTCTCACTTGCTGTGCCTGTCTTGACTTTTTCCAAAACTTCACCTCTACTTTCTTTTTGTCATTGCCAAATGTTTATGTGCAGCAGGTGGAGAGCTTAGTTTAGTGGGGGAAGATTACCAGAGCAGAAGACTAAATAATAATAATAATAATAATAATAATAATAATAATAATACACACATCACCTCGGTTATGAGAGTTCCAGAACCTGTACAGAAAATTGGAATAGAGATCAACATGAACATCATTTCCGTATTTTTTATTGCTCATGAAATCCACACATTGCATGTTGTACCACCATACAGTGAGACCTTCAGAGATGGTGTTCCAGACTGCTGTACACACCAGTGCCGCTAATACCCAGTAGCATGTCCTCTTGCACTGATGTATGCCTGTATTCGTGAAGGAATACTATCCACAAATTCATCAAGGCACTGTTGGCCCAGATTGTCCCACTCTGCAACAGTGATTCAGCATAGATCCCTCAGAGTGGTTGGTGGGTCACGTCGTCCATAAACAGCCCTTTTCAATCTATCCCAGGCAAGTTCAATAGGATTCATGTCTGGAGAACACGCTGGCCACTCAACTCTAGCGATGTCATTATCCTGAAGGAAGTCACTCACAAGATGTGCTCGATGGGGGTGCGAACTGTCATCTGTGAAGATGAATGCTTCACCAATATGCTGCCAATATGGTTGCATTATCGGTCTGAGGATGGCAGTCCATTCAGCATGTTGTTGGGTCCACCTGTACCACACTGCATGGACCTCACCATGGACGTCAGGAGTGAAGTTGTGCATCATTCAGCCTATTGCGCACAGTTTGAGTCTTAACAAGGCGTCCTGTGGCTGCACGAAAAGCATTACTCAACATAGTGGCATTGCTGTCAGGGTTTCTCCAAGCCATAATCAGTAGGTAGCAGTCATCCACTGCAGTAGTAGCCCATGGGCCGAGTATCTCCATGTCCAAACATCATTGCTTTGGTTCACTCCGAGATGCCTGGACACTTCCCTTGTTGAGAGCCCTTCCTGGCACAAAGCAACAATGGGGACGTGATCGAACTGCGGTATTGACTGTCTAGGCATGGTTGAACTACAGACAACACAAGCTGTGTACCTTCTCCCTGGTGAAATGACTGGAACTTATATAAGCTGTCAGACTCCATACGTCTAATAGACAGTGCGCTTGTACGGTTATTTACATCTTTGGACGGGTTTAGTAACACCTCTGAACAGTCAAAGGGATTGTGTGTGTGATGCAATATCCACAGTCAATGTCTGTCTTCAGGAGTTCTGGGAATCGGGGTGGTGCAAAACTTTTTTTGATATGCGTACTAAAATTTGGTTCCTACAGAAAATAATTATTCTCTGTTCTCCTTTTTATTTGCAATTATGCTATTAAGATCTAGAACAGGGGATCAGCTATGAGCAATTCTTGGAGCGCTTTTTAAATTTAAATCAGAAATATCTGCACATAATCTAGGTTTCATACAAGTAAACCAGAAAAGGCTGTCACATACACATGAGGAACCAAACATAGAAATAATCTTTGCTGTTTCACTACATAGGTTAGGAAATTCTTTCTTCAACAAATTCTGGTACATTTCAAGCAAACCTTTGGTATTGTAAGTCCTTTCAGTGATGGTTTGCAAATAGACTAGAACTGTAAATTGGAATATGCACTTCCCATTGCTGTCAAAACAGGCTTTATATACACACCAAATATTGGCTGCGATTAGTAATCTCCTGTGACAAAAACAAAACCAAATAATAATAAATGAAAGAAACAAAGTCACTTTGAAGGACTAAAAATCAATACGTTTTAATAAACAGGTAGTGTGGACTATTGTTTTTAATGTAATGTGGCACTTCTATATTTAATAAAATCGACTTGCTGTTAGTAATGTACCGCTACATTACCTGGAATCATGTTCAAGGGATTATTGGACCTCAACATATTTTTCAAAGTACATTCCTTCCCACATAGATGCTGTCAAACAAAACCATGTTACCATTTTGAATAAAGCACTTTCAAAAACCCAGATGTCATATTAAAGATAAATTTTATGTATCACTTACCTAGCTCATGAAAGTTCTCTGGAAGGTGGTTTTTGGGGAACTAAAGTTTATGTTGTCAGTCATATTGCCGATTATTTTCTTTTCGAAATTTAAGACTTAAATCATTCAAGAGAGATATAATGTCCGCTAGAAATTCTATATCTGCTAACCATCCAGGGTTGGGCTAAAGTGTCTCTGGATGTCCTTTGTCCTATAACAACTAAACCATGGCATGGTGTAAATTAAAAACTTGAGAAATCACTTTCCCTTTGCTCAACCAACGCACCTCAGGATAGTAGGGGTTATCTGGATACTACTACTCAATGAAATAAAAAATTCTTTGAACTAATGATGAATGAGCCCATGAGAACTAATAATTCATAATATGCACCACTACATTCATCACATCTTTAATAGCGACATTTTTTGCACAAAAGAGCCTCTTGGCACATAAAACAATGAACGGAATATAAATTCCGTCTAACTTTTTCCACATTATGCCAATAAACCCTTTTACATCACTGCGCATTGCTAGCACCCCGTCTGCTGTTACAGAAAACTGCTTTGGTCAAGTGAGCCCTATTTCTTTAGCTGCCATTTCAACCACTTCTATAAAACAACAACCTGTAGCAGTGACCTCCTTCAAAATCACATCCAGAAGCTCTTCCATTAGATGTAGGTCATCATCCACACCACGCAAGAAAATGGCTAACTGAGCGGTGTCCCTAATATTTAAGGGCGCATCACGTACAATGGATTACACTAGGCGGTTTTTTATTTCGGCTGCCAACTGTTCGTGCAAATTCCAAGTAATTTCATTGATTTGCCAAGATATGTCATAATATTGGAAAGCGGTATTTTGCTGTATGTGGGAGCTAATGTGGGATTCATTGTGTCTACTACGTCCAACAAAATATTCTTTTATATATTTTCACGTCTGTTCCTTTTCGGACATGTTAGAAAGAACGGACACCATTCCTGATCCACTAGCCTTTGTCACTTGAGACATACGCACAGCCGATGTCTGCAGAACCCTTTGTGTGTTAAACTTCTTCCTTGATTCTTCCTCCCTGGCATCCTCTTGAATGCAATTTGCTGTAGTGTCTTTCCATAGACAATTTTCTTACACACCTAATTACCATAAGGGAGATTAGATATTTGGCTTTACGTCACCGCCAACAAAAAATAAGGAACTTTCCACTCTGGTTTAAATGGACTTTTTGGAAATCTTTGCTATTTTTTCAGAGCAGGTTGTTCCATTATTCAAGTAACTGTCCTACGCTTATCTATTTCAGTGCTGAATAAGCCATTTATCGATGCATTTGGTAGCACACAAAAGCGGCTTCCTCAGACAAGCCAAGCTGAGGCTAATTAAGCCATGCTGGACTGATGCAGCAAGCAAACACTCCTGCATCTCGCTTTGTGCGTGCATGCACGCACCAGTTTTCCTTTGTGTGTGTGTGTGTGTGTGTGTGTGTGTGTGTGTGTGTCCCTGCAAAAGAAACTTTGCTAATCCATACCCTAACTACTGACCAGGATCATTGTCAGAATGCAAAAAAATTCCGATGTTCAGAGGAACACTTATTATCCGTATTAACCTTTAACATCACAATACAATATCTTACAACTTTAATATTCACCTGGAAAAATTGTCTGAAATATGGCCACATGTTGGAAAACCATAACAAAAGAAAACACCAACACACTAAAAAATCTTACAAACAACTGTAATATGCAGTAAGTGCCTGTACTGTACTGTAAAATACTTTTGTATTATACGATAAGATACTGTCACTGTGAGTGAATGTTTAACAACTGTACATATCATAACACTGCTGCAGTGACACACAACTCTCTTTGCGTGGCAAGAGTTCTTTTAGTTTAACCAGACTCATGACTGTTATCCACTTGACAAGGGATTAGCTTAAGCTCTTCAGCTAAGTTGTCAGATTTTGGAAAAAATTCATTGGCAGCTGCTTAGTCGCCACACAGCTTCTCACTGGAAATAATTACATTTCAAATCCTGCATCATTTTTTCCAGCGATGTAGCCACTTTCTCTCACTGTAAAGTTTTCATTTTCATTATGTCCATCTATATTTTCATAGAAAAACAATGCCTTTTCTTTTATGATTGGTCCAAACAATGGAGTTCCTTTTCTTCTCTGCTGATCACACACTGACAAAGTATTATCTAGAATTTCACTTTTAGGGTTCTTCAAAGACTTGGGCATTTTCAGTCCTTTCACATGATCAATCTTTATTGTATGACTTTCATGAGTTTTCCTATTTTTTCCTCCAGCCTTTAACAGTTGTTGCACCAAACCGTACCTCACTTGCAATGTTTTGAAGAGACTCGCCTTTGTCTAACCTTTCACACATTTTCAGATTCTCTCCTAAAGACAGTGTCTTATGTTTATGTGTAGTTGACGCTATAATTTAGTTTTGTACAATTTAATATGTAAGAAGAACAGTATCGCTAATTTATCATTCAAATACTTGCACAATACCACTTATCAATCAATTTAGAAACAATTTATTTCATACTGAAACTTACGAAACTGCGGCACCTATAAACGGTCAACTGCCTACTGTTCCATTCACAGATGACGAGTCATTGACAAATGCAAACAAACTACTGAAATGGGATCTGGATTGTGGGGAGTCAGATCATATGAGGTTGATCAGATTAGCGAGTTTCTACTGTACCATTCTAACATATTTTCTTTCATTGTGAAACATAGTTTGACCCAGATAGTACAGCAAAGCAAGCACTCCATTACAGGGGGGCAAATTACCAAACTGCAGTATGTACACTATATCGACTGTGCAACTATGGCACATATCAGCCTGTTTAGTAGCTTCTGAATATGATTCAACCACTTTTTTCTAGCAAGAAATAGAATTGACATGTTGAATTTTTAGTTTTACACATGTTCCTTACATTGTTGCTGTATAGTCTGAAATGTATTGATGTTCTTGCTAATTTATCTTCACACCATCCACCTTTATTGCCAAGACAGTTGTGTGTGCACGACATATTCCAGAGTGTACATATACTCTTACTTCCCCGCCACCACACACACACACACACACACACACACACACACACACACACACACAAAAGTGATTTGAATAGCAACGGTGTGTACTTAAACCTGTACACTGCATCTACATCATAGAGCAACACCAAACTTAATATGTCTACAGCAGTGAAAGAATATATTGTTATTTAATATTTTTCATTCAAAACTACAAAAATTATTGAAAGCAGCATGACAAGATTAAATAATAATAATAATAATAATAATAATAAAATAATTAATCTTTATCTAAAATAGAAATAAATAAAATAAGAGAATGTATTTTACGAATTATAAAACACTGATAATGAGAGCAGATAGTCACTCACCTTTAAAACAAATACCTTTAAAACAAAGAGCCAAATGGCAGTAAGGAAACTACAGAGACTGTTTACCGGACATTTAGATGTTTCTACTCCTGTGGTGCAGTACACATAGGCTCACGCACAATTACAATCCCAGCACACAAAAATGATTCACCTGTCACCATGAGTAATTGTTACACTTATTTGGTATTGCATTTTAATCCCACATTAATGACCATGGGCACAAACCATCGGAATGAAACTGCCGCAAAATTAAATTCTCGATATACACAACAATGGAAAGTTGCAGTAGGAATGTCAACAATACAAGGAAAAGATAGATTGCTACTTTAAGTTGCAGACAGGCACAATTAACAGACACTTACACATTAGGCTTCTGACCTCAGCCTTATCAGAGAAACACACACACACACACACACACACACACACACACACACACACACACACACTTGACTACCACGTCCAGCAGCTTTGATCTGAGCTTTTGTGTGTGTGTGTGTGTGTGTGTGTGTGTGTGTGTGTGTGTTCCTCCTCCTGACGAAGGCTGTGGGCAAAAGCCTATGTGCAAGTGTCTTGGTCAAAAGAATGTGTGTCTAGTGTCTGCAACTTAATGTGCCATCTTTACAGTAGGTAGCAATCTATCTATATTCCTTCATATCAAGTACTAGAGTAACTGAGAAATCACTTTCGAAAATACACTTTTACACCTTTAAAAATAAATAAAAATAAAAAGAAATTCACTTTTGTTCAAGGATTACGTAACTGCTTACAGAATTTCCAGAAGTTAGAATGGTTATATCGGGAATAAACCTGCATTTTTCTTGAAATATCTGAACTGTGATAGTACTGCACCGCTTCCCTTAATAAAAATACAAGATATGAAACAAGATCAGCTATCAATTAATTACGTTGAAATTAACTGTGCAGCATGAATGGGATTTAAAAGATGGGCACGAAAACCACATTAGTTTTGAGATTACTACTGAATAATTCATCAAATTATGAACCACTCCACATAAGAAATTTGAAATAAAAAAGGATTGTTTATTGTCAACATGCCGTATCCTCTGACAGACTTACAGTAGTATGCAGATACAGCTGATTCACAAGAATTTGAATGAAATTGTAGCTGCTGTACCTGATACAGGTCTATATCAGTCTCCAGATTTTTTTAAAGTCTATCAGTCACAAATTTAAAACAGTGTAAAAATTATTGAGTGGTATTTTGTTTCATGTGCTTTTTGGAATGGTTGTGTGTCTTTGTTCCTGCAGAACAAATTTTAAAAATCTCATGGCACTAATATAAGCTGTGCACAACATTTATGCAGTCAGATTTCTTTCTCACATCATGAAATGACATGACATCCACATGGTAGTTTGATTTTGAGGTTCTGAAGATAAGTTAAAGGAGAGAACACTAGCATTCAATATAAAATTGATGTACTAAATATTTATAAAATGTACACAAATTTTAATAAATCGGCAGCAGAGTCTTAAATTAAAAAAGTTTAAACAAGTTCCTTCAATTCAGGTTTTACTCCTAATCGTGCAAAACTGTATTAGTCCACTGTTAATGATTGTCCATTTTCTGAAATATGTCTTCGTTCTTTTAAGTACATGCTGGCTCCCAAACTTCTTAAACTTCCTCCGACCACACTGAATGCAATGCTTCCATTGATCAACAAAATAATATATGATGGTATAAGTGTAGCTGCGTACCACATTTGGCTGTTCATCAGCGTCTGCCAGAAACAGAACAAAGTATTACTTTCTGATTAAGCAAAACCTATTTTCATCCCCTACAAACATTACTTATAATTTTTCATTTCATAACATCTTAATAAAAAGGACAAAAACACAGAAATAAATAAATAAAACAAATATCTCTAAAAATTGACACAACTTGCACCACATACCTAGAACATTCACCTGCCACCCTCCTCCCATCCTGCACCTCTAATCAGTTCCTTTTTCTTTCGAATACTCACATTAAAGGGATAGTTCATGAAGGTGTACTCTGTCTTTGCAACCAAACAAAAGGCAATTTGTGACTTTTCATGTTTTCCCGACAAATCTGTTGCAAATACGCTTCTTGGATTTGCCAGCAGATCGTATTGTGTAACTCGCACAATATTTCATTGATGCAACTGCTCAACATCATCAGGTGGTGGCAGCTGGTGCTGTCACTGCTGCAAGGCGCAACTGATGGTAATCATGCATCATCGTCAAAATTTATCATGCTGGTAGCAGGCAATACGTGTGCGTGGGAAGATGCTCATAGTTGGAGGAAAGTGGCACTACTGGTGCCCCCTGCTGGGAGCTGTGGAAAGGCCATCCATGGGCAATGGGCAATGAGTGTGCTGCCAGACCCTCCTACGATTAAAAGCTGAACTAAATCTCAGTAGCAAGTTGTGTCATGTGATGAATCTGAAGTTCTTGTTTTCCCCGTTTTGATTTAATGGCAGCCGGTGCTTAGTTGAAAACCTGCGTCCCTGTTGATAAGACTACACTGTACAGATATGTATGGCCTCCTTAACAACACAGTGCCAGAAATATGATGCTGAGGATAAAATTTCCATCTGTTTGTAAAGCATACAATATCCCATGTCCAGGCAATGCTCTACTACCACTGATTTATCAAGTTTCTCCAGGCGTGTATGACTGTGTTCGGCGCAACATTATAGCATGCTTCAGTATGTCTGTCCAGTATAAGATTTTCCACATTGGCATGGGATTTTATACATGCCACATTTCCTAAGGCAACAGGGACCGAGCACAATAAATTCCTCAAATTCACTGGTGGCCGTAAAACACTTGATGTCGTGTTTTTTGAAAGTTCCTTCTATTTTCAAATACATGCCACCTAGAGCCCCACCAAGCAAGTTTAACATCAGCTCAGCAGAAAGGAAGGCTCTGAGAGACTTGAGAGTGGGCAAAGAACTCATTTTACCTGCCGACAAGGGGAACGCCACCGTCCTCCTCTCATGAGTTGAATGTAACAGCAATAAGGAGGCACTGCTCGATGATCCTGCCTAAAGCAAGCTAAGAGAGGAGCTGAGTGGCAAAATCCAGAGAAAAACCATTAGATCTTCTCAAACAGAGTTCTATCCCTTCTAAAGTGACCAAAAGCCTGTGCCAACAGGCTGCAGTTCCCCAAGACTGTATGGCCTACCTAAGAGGCATAAGGATGGGACTTCATTCCGCCCAATAGTAAGCAACATTGGAGCTACTACTTACTTTCTACTAAATCACTTCAGGCTAATTCCGGGTTGGTACCTTTGAAAGGGCACGGCTGACTTCCTTCCCCATCCTTCCCTATTCCTATGAGTCCAATGACCTTGCAGTTTGGTCTCCTCCCCCAAATCAAGCCAACCCCCAACTTACTTTCTGGCCAAACATCTTACTACACAGTTGGGACATCTCATAGGCAAGTGTAATCACCACATCCGGAATTCAGAGGACTTCATAGGATGCCTGAAGACACTTCAGCTAGAAGCGTCTGATATTTTGTTTAGTTTTGACATTATATCTTTGTTGACAAAGGTACCTCTGCAGAAATCATTAGAGTTTATCAGCAGCCAGTTTGAGAAAGGCATTATGGCATTATTTAAACATGTGCTTACCTCAACTTACTTCTTACTGAATGACCAGTATTTTGAACAGGTAAACAGTGTTGCCATGGGAAGTCCTCTGTCTCCCACGGTGGCCAACTATTTTATGGATGACTATGAGGAAAAAGTACTGCAGTCGGCAAGTCTCAAACCTTCCTGCTTCCAGCAGTACATAGACTATTACTTTTGCGGGGTGGCCTCATGGAACAGAAACATTACCTGTTTTTCCGGCATCTGAACTCGCTCCATCCCAATATACAGTTCACAATGGAAGTGGAAAAGGATGACACCTTACCATTCCTGGACATCATAGACAGAAGAAAAGCTGATGGTGCACTGGGACACAGCATCTATCGCAAAACAACTCGCTCTTTGGTGCAGAGAGTACATGTCATCTCAGGTGCCAACAGTGTACCTGGTCAGCTGCAACACCTGAGAATGGTAGTCCAACAGAATGGCTATTCCAATAGGCAGATATGCCATCCGTTCCATTCTAAGCAAACTCAAAGCAGGGATGTAAATCAAGATGCAAAGGCACCCACTGCAACAGTGTTCTTTCCTTATTTTGGCGGCATGTCTTCGAGAATAAAAAAGAATCCTCAAAAAGCACAACATTAAGTGTGTTTTTCGGCCACCAGCAAACCTGAGGAATTTATAGTGCTCAGTCAAAGACAACCTTGGCCTTAGGAAATGTGGCGAGTATAAAATCCCATGCCAATATGGAAAATCTTGTACTGGACAGACATGCCAAACCGTGCAAGAATGTTGTGACTAACACCATTATCATACAGCCTGGGGCAACCGGAAAAATCAGCAGTAGTGGAGCATTGCCTGGACATGGGACATCATTTGCTTTGCAGTCAGATGATAGTCTTATCCCCAGCATCATCTTTTTGGGACTGTGTTGTTAAGGTGGCCATTTATATCTGTACGGCGGAAAATCTTAACAGGAATGCAGGTTTTCAACAAGAACTGCCCGGAATCCAGCACCGCTGTCATTAAATCAAAACAGGGAAAAACAAGAACTTACAATTCATCGCATGACAACTTGCTGCTGAGATTTGGTTCAGCTTTTAACCACAGGAGCGTCCAGCAGCACAGTCACCGCCCATAGCACATGTGCAGATGGCCTTTCTGAGGCTCCCAGCTGGGGGCACCAGGAGCGCTGGTGCTCTCCCACCACTCACCAGATTCGGGTGAAGATGACGTCAGACGTGAGATGTTTAATCATCTGACTGTGGATCCAATCTGGCCCAGGAGCTGTGTCGGGGCAATGTGCAAGGGTGCTGTGGAGCTCCCACTCTGTAAATGGGGCGCTATAGGGTTCATTGTGATGCGTAGAGAACGAAAGGACTTTCCTTTTCATCCACTGTTTGAGGGTGTGAACGGCTGGGGTATAGTTCTACGATGCAGATGCTCGAGCATAGTGCTCAGTAATCACAGCGTCGGTAGAGAGCACGCCATTGATGTTAAAACCAGGGACACCTGTTGTGGTCTGGTACCCAAAAAGACGTCTGATCTTCGTCCAGACTTGGGAAGGTGATGTGGTCGACACGTACCTCTCCCAACACCCGTTTCCGCCATTTTATATGCAGGCAAAAGTGGGCACGGAGCCGCTTAAAGGCTATTAGGTGCTCTAGGGAAGGGTGCTGCTTATGTTTCTGTAGTGCTTGCTGACGCTCTTTCATTGCCTTAGCAACTTCTGGCGACCACCAAGGGACTGTCTTTCGCCAGCAGCACCCTATAGAAGGAGGGATCATGTTTTCCACCGCAGAAATTATCTTTGTAGTGACATGTAGTGAGGTGTAGTGGCTGTAGTGAGATGAAGGCTACCCAGTCTGCCGTGTCTAAAGCCCATCTGGGTAGGCTTCCGTGGGCATGATGCCGGGGGAATGACAGGAAGATGGGGAAATGGTCACTACCACATAGGTTGTCATGTGCTTTCCAGTGGATAGATGGGGGAGGGCCAGGACTGCAAACCGAGAGATCAATGTCCAAAAACCTGCCATGTGCCACACTGAAATGTGCGGCGGTCCCAGTATTTAAGAGGCAGAGGTCGAGGTCGAGTTGTGACAGTAAATTTTCGACATCTCTGCCACAGCCAGTAAGCATGGTGCTACCCCACAAGGGGTTATGGGCGTTAAAATCTCCCAGAAGTAGGAAAGGTTTAGGAAGTTGATCAATCAGTGCAGGCAATATGTTCAAGGGTACCACGCCATTTGGAGGGAGATATACGTTGCAGACAGTTATTTCCTGCATCATCCGTGTCCTGACAGCTACAGCTTCAAGAGGAGTTTGAAGGACCACAGGTTCACTACCGACTGAGTTCACGACATAAATGCAAACTCCACCTGAAACTCAATTATATTCATTACGGTTCATGTAATAGCCCCTGTTGCGACAAAGGGCAGGGGTCCACATTGCCGGGAACCAGGTTTCCTGGAGGGCACTGCAGAAAGCATGTGTAGAGCTTAACCGTTGCCATAGCTCAGCCAGGTGGTGGATACAACCGCCGCAATTCCACTGGAGGATGACATGATCGTGAGACTTTGAAGGCATGAAACACTTAATGAGGCAATTTATACCTCAGGGTCACCTGCTGCCATTGACTTATTTCCTGAACAGGCTATATCCATCGTGTCTGAGGGTCTGGTGAGATCTAGGTCCTCCGTGGATGCCAGAATCTTCACCTCATCCTCAGATGCAGAGCTTGCAAGCATTGGTGGTGTGGGTGCCACTGCAATTCCCTTGGTCTTGGGGGGGGGGGGGGGGGTCTTCTTTCTGGATTTCTCTTGCTGATCCTTGGGGTTTCTCTGGCTGGGAGGGCTTCAATGATTCAGTCTCCAGGACTGATGATGATCATGAAGCCCTAGGATCAGCTGCTTTCGAGCATTTCAGCCACTGGCAGGTGTCATCTTTCCCACTAGCAGAAACCTGGGAAGGGAGTGACCCAAGGGACACCTTCCCAGAGAGAGGAGCCGAAGAAGACTTACACTTCGCCGGCTGAGAAGTGGGGACTGGTGTCCGCGTTGGTTGGGGGGACAGTGCTCCCAAGGTAGGTGGTGCAGGAGCAACAGGGAGGGAAATGCCCCCACCACCAAGGGGGCAGATGCGTCTTCAGGTTCTGAGAGCCGACTGGAACTCGCGGAACTGATGGGACTACAACTGTTCTTGTAGCTATGGCATAAGAGGAGGTCATGGCCACAGGATTTAGGCACTCAAATTTCCTCTTGGCCTCAGTGTAGGTCAGTCAGTCCAGGGTGTTGTATTCCAGGATTTTCCATTCTTGCTGTAAAATCCTGCAGTCTGGTGAGCAAGGGTAATGATGCTCTCCACAGTTGACACAAATGGGAGGCGGGACACAAGGAGTACTGGGATGGGATGGATGTCCACTATTTTGACATTGATGCTTGAAGTACAGCGGGAACACACATGCCCGAACTTCCAGCACTTAAAGAACCGCATTGGGGGAGGGATATATGGCTTGACGTCACAGCGGTAGACCATGATCTTGACTTTCTTGGGTAATGTGTTACCCTCGAAGGCCAAGATGGAGGCACCGGTGGCAACCTGATTATCCGTCAGACCCCAATGGAAGCACCGGACGAAATGAACTCATCGCCCTAAGTTGGCGAGCAGCTCGTCGTCAGACTGCAAAAGAAGGTCCCTGTGGAATATAATACCCTGGGCCATATTTAAGCTCTTATGAGGTTTGATGGTAACGGAAACATCCGCAGCTTGTCACAACTGAATAATGCCCTTGACTGGAATTCTTGCTGGCATTTAATCACCAGCAAATGATGACGTGGTACATTTCATTGCGCGTCATCCACCCTGATACCACCCACTCCAACCAGGGGGCCTCCCCACGGGCGCCATCCAGCCGCAATAAAGGCCACCTGGCAGGACGGCCATTGCCGGGAGTCCCTATGCCTCAGGGTGACAGGCATCTACTCCTTGGCATACATGGGGAATTAACGGCACAGGCATCAGCACAGCGATCCCTATGTCGTCAGGGAGCTACAACCAACAGGATACACGGCGGCCCCACCACAACAGGCTGGCTACCGTGCTGGATATGAGGTACAAAGAATTCCATGGTCATCATTGGCGCAGAAAACAACACTGCATAGTGGGTGGAGGAAAACGCACCCAGGAAGGTGTCCTCTCTCAAGAGCGAGACTACAATGCCACGACGAGAAAGTGAGCTAAAGATCTTTGTGTGTGATGGACACGATGCACCATGTAAGGCGCCCTTCCGCAGTTTGCTCGCTCTTCAGGAAAATTTTGAAAAATTGAGGTCAAACTCTACAGGGGACCATCACATAAAGCCGAAAAGATGAGAGACTCCTTTTAGTTGCCTCTTACAACAGGCAGGAATACCTTGGGCCTATTCTAACCCCTGGTCCCGCAGGGCTCAATGAGAATTAATTTGCACATGCATTGTTTGGTTTAGCAATGAAGTCCATGGTCATTTGGATGGGTTCATCAATAAGCAAAATTGGCTCATTTGGTGGACTGAGAGTCAGCATTTCGCAATCCAGAAGTCTTCACCCTCAACGGGTGACTGTGTGGTGTGCAATATCCAGTTACAGAATAATCGGTGTGATGTTTCTTTGATGTCACGGTGACTACTAAACAGTACGTGAAGGTTTTGGAAGATTATTTCATCCCCATTATCCGAACCGATCCTGATTTTGACAAGGTGTGGGACATACAAGATGTAGCTTGACCCCATTGAGGCAGGAGAGTGCTTGATGTTATGGAGGAGCACTTTGGGGATTGCATTCTGGCTCTGGTGTACCCAGAGGCCACTGGCATGGGCCTTGATTGGCAGCCATGTTCTCTGGATTTGAACAAATGCATGCAACTCCCTTTTGTGCTGCTATATTAAAGACAAGGGTACAGCAATAATCCCGAAACTACTGCTGAACTGAAAACAGCCATTCAAGGTCATTGACAGCAACTATGTTCTGACACTTCAGAAGGTTATGCAGAACTTCACTATTCGTCTGCACCCCATCGTCGCCAAGGATGGCAGACATATCAAACATGTCAATCTACATACAAATATCTGTAGTAATGTTTACATGTTGAATGAAGTGTGTGCACACTATAGTTCGTAACTAATTTAAGTTTTTTCTTCATATAGTTCAATAATTGTCACCCTGTACATTCAAGCAGAACCTTCCTTCCTATATTTGTATAAAGAATGTTATAATACAGAGGCAATGTCTGGATCTCTGGAAATTGCTTTACACTTTTTTGATGCTATAAATTAAAACATCACATTACTTCATACTTACAAGGCAAGAAACTGTCAAATGACTGCCAACAACCCACACGATTTGCAGGTAATTCCTGTTGTCAGCAGCAGAGAAGAATATTACTCCCCAAAACGTGTGAAGGAGAATCATGCAAAGTGTGAATGCTGCTGATGTTATGAAGAACAAGTCAGAACCACCCTTGAGACCCATTGTCGCTGGGCCAACAGCATCTGCCAGTACATTTACCAATGAAAATGCACCACTCATTACACCAAAGCCCATGCCAGACACTAGAACAAAAATTGTAAGAATTAAATTCATATATTTATCAATGGAGTAACAACTTAAATATTTTATGAGTTTGAGGGGATGATGTAAGCACACACAACATTAAAATCTGACTCTATATTCATTTCAGAAGACACTATCTTCAAATAAATGCAATAAACTTAGGTTACATTAAGTCAAAGACATAGATAAGGAAGAATGTATCATTGAACACAGGAATATTTCAGTTTTATGATGACATTCTAAATTACAAAATTTACTCTTCTTTTGATCTCCTGGGGCATTTCATTCACCATGGAAATTAACAACTTTATGATGGCATACTTCAATATTTTCCAGAGTGAGTTGAATCAGTGAAAGGTTAATTTGAGTACAAGAGTTCCTCTTTAGTTCTGTTATTATTACTTCTTTCAAACGATATATGACGAACTCCCTAAAAGAATGCTAGAATGTAGCGACTTACGGAGAGTGTAGACTGGCTCCCACTGGAACTTGTGAAGACATGTCTCCCATCTTGAGAAACATACAAATTGCTTTAAGAGGTTACTACCACCCTCTAATTTCAAATTTACTTCTGATATGGAGGAGGAAATTAAATCTCACAAGATGTACACCACCTGCCTGAAGTACCAATTATTGTTCGTAAGGCCCTCTATATGTGAAAGTCAAGACTACTATTTGTATACAGTTAAATCTCAAACTATCTTACTAGGTATTTGCCAACTGCTTAATTCTAGAAAGTGTTGTACATCTATTTTTGTGGACCTCGTTTCTTATGGGCAATACTCTGATTGCAAATCCAGGCAAGACTTTAAACGTCTTCACAGCTTCAGTTCTGCTAGCACGCTCTTACCTCCCACACTCTACAGGAAGTCTCCCACATACCTTGCTGTATTGGCATGCCTGAGAGAAAAAATATTGCACAGATTACCTTAATAGCATCCGACTTTCTTCCAGAATAGGGGAAAAGTTTAATACCCTATTGATGATGAGGTAATTAGAGTCTGAGCACAGGCTCACACTGGGGAAGCACGGGAGAAGGAAACCGGACACACTCTTTTGAAGAGGATCATTGTTGAATTTGCCTTTTAAGTGATTCAAGAAAACCACAGAAAATCTGGCTTCAGATGAGCGGACAGAATTTCCTCCAAAATTTGAGTCCAGTGTCCTACCACAGTGCCACCCCACTTGATAACAAACCGAAGGAAGTAAACAGAGCTGTGAAATTTGACGAGCATGATAGAGGTATGGGCAGAATTGCAGTTGTGAAAATGGATAAAGAGTTGTGCCTTTCACTGAGCAGCACAACATGCAAAAAACAAGGGCCAAGCAATGAGTGCCATTTGAACTTCTGGTAGCTCTTGACCCCATCACAAGCAAAATAGTGGAACGATGTACACTGTTTAACAAATGCATTATGATCACCTGCCTAAAATTGTGTAGGTCCATCTTTGGAACACAATACAGCAATGATTCTACATGGCATGGGCTCAGTAAGTCCTTTGTAAGTTTCCCGACACATGTAGCAACAGATCTTATGCATCTGATATGCAACTACTGCATATTACAGGCTGGTTATTTGTAGGTGCAGAGCTAGCACCCAATAGCATCATAAATGTGTTCCATCAGTCTCGGATGAGGTGAATTTGGTGATCAAAACGGCAATGTGGTATCACTACCATGCTCCTCACAGCATTGCCACAGAATTCTGACCTCACGAGATTGAATGTTATCCTATTGGAAGAAGTCTTTGCCATCAGGGAAGACATCAAGCATGAGGGATGAAAGCGGTCTGCAATGATGTTAATGCGCTCCACAGCTATCGCAGTGCTTTGGTCATCAAAGGTCCCACGGAAGTTGAGGTGAACAGTCAAAAGCAAAACACACCCTAGTGGCCTGCATCTGCACTGTGGTGCATTTTCCATGAAGCTGTTTGCCTGGATATCTATGTATACAGGTACTGTGATCAACATGGTGTAACAAGAAAAGTGATTCATACAACCAGACAACAAGCTTTCATTGATCCATGGACCAATCTTGATGCAATCTTAACTGACAATATCACAACATCATCATGAGCAATAAATAGGAGTCTTCTGTTGTGGAGCCCCATGTTCAAATATGTATAGTGAGCGGTGATCCCCAAAACACTTATGGACTGGACTAGCATTACACTCTCTTGTCAGATCTGCCATAGACCACCTTTGACCTCCATGTTCTGTGGTAAGGTGTGGATGTCCAACACCTTCTCAGGCAACCATCGTGTCACCGTCCTTCAGCCAATCAATACCTTTACTGCGCGATAACAATGGTGAAGTCACTGATGACAGTGCCACAAAAGCAGTGTTATTAAACACAGTTTTCTGATACTCCTTCGCCAAAGAAGAAGTAGTAAATATTTCTGAATTCCAATCAAGATCAACGGCCAAGATGAGAAACATAGAAGTCGATATCCTTGGTGTAGCAAAGCAGCTTAAATCATATAATAAAGACAAGGCCAGATTGTACACCATTCAGGTTCCTTTCAGAGTATGCTGATACAATAGCTCCATATTCTGCAATTACATACAACTGCTCGCTCACAGAAAGATCTGCACCTAAAGACTGGAAAATTGCTCAAGTCACACCAATACCAAAAAAGGAAAGTAGGAGTAATCCACTGAATTACAGGGCCATGTCACTAATGTCTATTTGCAGTAGGGTTTTGGAACATATACTGTATTCGAACATTATGAAGTACGTTGAAGAAAATTATTTATTTACACAGTCAGCACGAATTCAAAAAACATTGTTCTTTCCAGAAGGCTTTCGACACCGTTCGTCACAAGCATCTTCCAACCAAACTGCATGCCTATGGAATATTGCCTCAGTTGTGTGACTGGTTTTGTGATTTCCTGTCAGAAAGGTCACAGTTTGTAGTAATAGACGGTAAGTCATCAAGCCAAACAAGTAATATTTGGCATTCCCGAGTAATAGTTATAGGCCCTCTATTGTTCCTGATCCATGTTAACGACACAGGAGACAATCTGAGTAGTCCTCTTAGACTGATTGCAGATGATGCTGTCATTTACCATCTTGTAAAGTCAACAGCTGGAAAAAAAAAAAAAGAGAGAATTGCAAAATGATTTAGATACGATATCTGTATGATGCCAAAAGTGGCAATTGACCCTGAATAAAGAAAAGTGTGAAGTTATTCACATGAGTACTGAAAGAAATCCGCTAAATTTCTATTACGCAATAAGTCACACAAACCTGAAGGTTGTAAAATTCAACTAAATACTTGGGGATTACAATTACAAATAACCTAAATTGGAATGATCAGTTAGATAATGTTGTGGGTAGAGCAAACCAAAGATTGTGATTCATGGCAGAACACTTATAAGGTGCAACAGGTCTACTAAAGAGGCTGCTTACAACACGCTTATCCACCGTATTCAGGAGTACTGCTGTACAGTGTGGGGTCCACATCAGGTGGGACTGACGGATAACATTGAAAAAGTTCGAAGAAAGGCAGCTCATTTTGCATTATTGCAAAATAGGGGAGATAGTGCTACTGAAATGATGTGCAAATTGGAGTGGCAATCATTAAAACAAAGGCGTTTTTCGATGAGATGGGATCTTCTCATGCAATTTCATCAGCAGTTTTCTCCACCGACTGTGTAAACATTCTGTTGGCACCCACCTGTATAGGGAGAAATGATCATCACAATAAAATAAGAGAAATCGGGGCTCACACAGAAAAATTTAAGTGCTCATTTTTCCCACATGCCAATCAATAGTGGAACAGTAGAGACAGCTTGAAGGTGCTTCACTGAACTCTCTGCCAGGCACTTTATCGAGAATAGCAGAATAATCACATATATGTAGATGTATTTGGATGCTCACAACTGTAGCATGCAAAAAGCCGAGCAGCTTCGCCAGTACTGAGATGATTGTTCCCTTGTGCTGTGCCATAAAAATATACCGAGAAGTCTCTTATGGCAGTGGATTTCCCCATTTACAAGTTGTATCACATTTGTGTCTGTTCCACTTACACACATTGCTTACAATGCAACATGTCCACGACATCACCAGGTAGCACTCAATCTAGCTGGATGCAGTGGTCATATGTTTCGGCTCATCAGTGCATGTGACTGAAATTAACCAGACAGCACGGCAAGTATTGACAAAGCACAAAGAGATAATGTTACAAACTGCACCATATAGTCTGTGACAAAATTTCATGTGGTGTGAAGACACCCACATACTCCAGTTACAGTCTCTAAAAATTGTGGCAGGTATTCATAGGCCATCTCCACATCCTTTGGTAGATGCTGTCTGAGGCCATTAATCACCAATTGTGGTGTCTGCAGGACAGTGACGAAGTTTCTGACCATGCCACTCCAGGTATGTTCAATAGACAAATGTGCATGAGAGGGAAGTGGTAGCATCAATTGCTCAGCATGTATGGCTGGATGTTGTGAAATCAGGCCTTTTGAGGAATGGTAGAGGGGCAGTACCTAAGGCTCTGAGTCCTTCCTGATGTAGCAATTACTGTTCATCCTGTCGAGTTCACATTTTGTATCTGACAAATAATCACACTTAGCACTTGTCAGTTATGATACTCAACAATGCAAACAATCAAACATATCAATGCTGCAGCATCTTACATTTAGGTATCCATTACTACAGAGGAGTGTGAAACAGTATTCATCCAAAAACGGTTACATTCTGCCACTTAAAACACACGGCAACAATTGTTACAAATCTGTCTCCACTGAAGCTTTCTTGGATTGTGAGCAATGGAATGCACACCACCTTGGCATGCCTAAGGCACACTGCATCGCACCATCAACACAGTGCTCTAGTATAATGTCAACACTGTGGATGAAGCTGCAAGTTTCCTACAACCAGAAAGAGAAGCTGGAGGATATCCCACAGAGAGGTCAAATTGTGTGTCCCAGTACCAGTTAATGACTGCATACAACTCAATTCTGTGAGCCAGTTTTACACACAGCATTTTTAACAGTGTGCTCCCATACAATATGAAGCATTACAAACTTATTTCTCAACAACCAATCTTTCTGCAGAGTCCATTCTCATCCAAATACCATCAATGACACAACATGGTCAAACAAGGCAGAGCACTGTTTTCTCTTTGTGCATGTCTTTCTGCAATCTTAATTGGTTATTGCTAGTACATTGTTCCACATATCTCTAAGTTAGAATTAATTTTAGATAATATCCCTGGATATCACTTTTTTGTTGCAAAGATTAGTGCTGCTTCTCTAATGATCAAAATTACTAACAGAGAATTACAAAACTGTTCATACTTTGGAAAGGAACACAGAGCAACAGACGTGTACAAAACAGTGGACAAAGTGCGCTTACAGTGTACTAGGCTCTTCCACTGCATGCTCCTGTATGCTAGTTGTTTCTCTCAGTCAGAGAAAATCAGCTGATAGTATATGGTAGCCAACAAGAATCATTCAAGCTAATGATTTCTTTTGGAGAATTACGCAAATTGGGTTTTCAATATGATACAGCTACTGACTAGTAGCACGAACCCTAGGTTCAGCTGGAGTTAAAAATTTATTGAGAGTCGCAAAAACCAAAGAATCTGAACACAAAAATATGACTGCTATCATACACTGATGTGCAGTGTAGTCCACAATATATGCTCATAATTGCAACAACATACTAGCATGCCTAATTTGCAATTTTGTTAAAAATTGTGACAATTTGGTTAAATTCTAGCCTAATAGTAAAAATTGCCAGTTAATTAACCCACAGGAAATTATGAACAAGCATTCTGATTGGCTTCCAACAACCAACTCATGATTCATCGTAACCACTTCCCAGCACTAGTTGCCCCAAAAGTGACTAACTGCAGCACACAATGGAAAAGCAGCAGTACACCGTAAGCACATTTTTACTGAATGAAAGGCATTAAGGAGAAAAATCCAGTCTGCAGTTGGATCACTTTGCAGGTAGTTTGTGTGCAGATTGATATATAATTTGATAGCTACATATTTCACGCCTTCCAGTGAAAGTCACCAAGTCATTGGAAGGCACTGCAGATCCCTTTATTGTAATTGTGAATCTCTCTTCCCTCAAACAACTGCTTTGTCGACAAATTTTATCATCAAAGGATAAAAGTATTATGGGCAAGAGGAGCAACAGTTAATATCCCAGGTTGTTAAAAAGAATACCTACATGTATTTTGATATAATTGTGCAAAAGAAATATGTAGCCCACACTGGACAACAGAAATTTATTTGCCAGGTCAACAGTAACATATGCAACTCACGTTCATCTTCTTCTATTTGAGTGAACAAATGGTCATTCACTTCATTTTGCATTACAGATCTATGTAACACGCAGAATTCCTGGGACATGAGGAGGAAAAATTTATTCACTCCATGAATATTACATAAAATTACAGGCAATTTGGCCATTTCCCTATCTATTACAAATCAAAAATATAAACACCTCTGTAGTCCAATTTAAAATTTATCATTCTATCAGTCTACATTTATTCATCACCCCTGCGAAACAGAATAGGCCTACTCAAATGTTTTAAGTTCCAGAGAATTGAACAGGTGAAGACAATTTTTTTTCACAAATCTCCCATAAGTTAGTTTTTTTTTTCAAATCTTTTGATCTCTGAGATACATAAAGTCCTATTACTAGTTGTTTCATGACAACAGTGCCACAGCTATTTTCTGAAGGGGTTATTTTTTTTCCTTTCCAGTTGTAAGGGACCAAAAACTATTTTTATTCTTTCCAGATCAATCTTCCTTCAGAGAGGTTTTTTCCCACCAGTTTACATATATGGGTCCTTTACATGTATTTAGTTATGGAAAATGTAATTTTATTCACATATTACCTACTCTGGTGGCTTTACTGAAGTCATTTAAAATACATAATTAGGCCTATACTATTCATATTTTCAAAAGTAAACCCTATTTGTGTTCTATGAGTAAAGGAAATATGTTGAGTCAACATCCAATTTCGCTTTTCATGCACATACGCAATTATGGGACAAAAAATAAGCTAATAGATAACTATATACCACCATTTGATAAACCACTTATGTAGGAGTCCATAAAGTGATTTAAAAATTCTACACCTTGTTGGTACCACAAAGGGTCAATGCATTCTTATCACAACAAATTAACACTTTTCACACAAATATTTATCTAATATGGTATAGCAGATTGCTGTAAAAAGCAAGAGCCCCAGATTGTAGGCAGTTTTACAATTATTTTTATTTGGACTCAATCTACACAATTGGTCAAATTGAACATTTTTCGGTTTCAGTATACCTGTATCTTCATTTAAAAACTTCTTACCATAGGCCAAAACATGCTTGCTGTTTGTGATCTGCGTGTCTGCATCGGTTACTTTCTTCAAACCCACTTCAGCTTTCTGGAGCAATTTATAAATAAGAAACCTAAAGATTTCTTGAAAAAACACTGAGAAAACCAGCCCAAACGCCAACTTGCTTTTAAGTGGAACTACTATAAACCACCATAACGACGAAATCAGTAATGACAGGAGCCAAAAAAATGCGCTGTAAAATGATAAGGAACACATTAAAAAGAATATATGATTACAAATATAATGCGTCATAGCCACAAGTAGTAAATTAATGATCTGCAGTGTTAAATGCTTCAAATTCAAAAATGGTAAATATTCAGGGTTACAACTGTCAAATCAAGAAAGAATATTTCGGGGGCTGCAATTAAAAACATGGGGAACGTACCTGGCAATTAAAATTATAATTCTAATAGGATCCTTGGCTATTGTAAAGGTAAACATTGCAAGCGGTGGACCAAAGGCCAGGAAGGCACATCCAAAAAATTCCATAACAGTCATTGTGACCGTTTGTATAAGGCTCTTAAAATGAAGCCTGTGTTATCTATCTCACGATGCTATATATGGAAGGATCGGCCTACACTTAACACCATTTGTTCACTGTTCCCTGGATCGTTAAACGTCAACTTCAACATCCATCCACACTTCAACACCATTGAAATAATCACCTGTCACACATAATCTCACAAACGACTTTGCACTTGCTTTTTCACGAGTGTCAAAACTTCAGTCATAAACGTTGGTTTGAATGTTGTTATATCTCTGATACATAAACTGTTGTATATTGTACGCTGAGTCAGAGTAGTTACAAGAATTGGGAATTTCTCCCTTCTTGGTAGTATCAATAGTAGTTGATAGTGAAAGAATAAATATAATCTCGATATCCCAGATACATAGGACTCTGCGTTATTAGATTCCAAAACGCGATGTTGTTTTACATAAAACCAACAAACACTAATGCCGCCGGCACACGGGAAGAGGCAGCTAACGTTGACTTGCACGCAGATGGGAAATCCAAAGTCACGAAACGCAACGCCGTCTGCACACACCACCAGTTGGTTAAAGGGGACCTCACACGTCAATAATATTGTCAGACCGCCAATATGTTGAGCGTCTGAGTGTTACTATTCACGATTGTCAATACTAGAAGTACTGACGAGCAGTGTTGATGGGTCTAAAAAATTCTCAATATTGCCACATACCGAACATATGAGGAAAAGACGGTTTGACAATATTCCCTATTCATATGTTGACAGAGCTACATGAACCACCCACATGCCATTAGTGTGCACTGTTATAGTTCCAATTCGCTTTTGCAAAGTACATAGTCTAGTCGCCTTCGTGTGTATCATACATCATACTCAGTTTTTAAAAGTAATTTTTTAACATAAAACATTTATAATAGGTCTGTGCAAGGATAAACCCTTTCAGCATGGTCTATGGAGGATTCTCTATGACACTTCTTACTTTATTAATTTGAAAAAATAGCATAGGTTCGTGAATTACACAGCAGGTTGAAGAAACCCTTCCACTTCGAACAAATACGTCATATCTCTGCAATGACTAGAAAGAGGTCTGCGAAATGCATGTCATTTTCACCAAACTATCACAAGTCGTAAAGGATGTTTTACATTGTAATTGCGTAAACCTATCCTTGCCAGGCAGTTATAATTGCTTCACAAGTTTCCATTGAGTTTTACTAACTGTGTTTGCTAATATTACAGAACTAAACTTCGAGCATTCGAATGGCCTGCCTGTCGCCAGAAATCGCAAAGTTACCCTAATCTTACTCTCGTAGAATGCCTCTCTGATTAATGTATTTTATTTCTTTATTTTATTTCATATTGACATTAATAACTTGCCATATGCTGCAGGGACCATCAGAAAACAATTTATGAAAACTTTCAGGTCCATACTTCTGATCTCGGTCAACAAATTAACGGCTGACCAGTCGCTCTTTTTCTTTCTCTCTTTTTTTTAAGTACTCTGAAGACCATTCCTTCTATTTCATTGTGTTCTGTTGTCTGCAAACTACAGCTAATATAATTACAGCATACGCTTTGTTTTGGGAGTTGGACATCTGAACCTTGTATTGTCAACTGATAGTTTTTGTCAGTATTATTGATGGTAGGGGGCTGCTTCAGTGTACTGAAGATTTGGAAGACTAGTATCATCAATGAACAAATGTGATTTTGCGCTCTCAGCGCTCTCCAGCGGCTGTTGCGGCTTTATTTGGCTCGCAAACTATACAGTTGGTTCATGAAAATGAACACCCATGGAATTCCTACGTGAGCTCTATTAAAATGAATATTTCCTTTCTTGAACACATGCTAATCATGTGGTTCTGTCTGTGGTATACACGAATAAAAACTTCAGTATCTATAAACATGTAATAACACAAAAATAAAGAAGATACATGTCCACTCAGGAACGACATAAGCTTATAAAAGTTCACAAAATCGAACAAACTCGCTCCTGGGAGAGAGTTTATATTCACATAACATCAAATATCACATAAATTATTTCTATTAATTTCATAGGAACCTCCCACAACCTTCAGAAAACGCTAAGGTGGCAAAAAATGGGTAGGCCTACAGCAGGACGCCTCAACCAACTAAGCTATGTTGAAACTGAGTTTCCATTGGCCTCGTATTTTATATTATAATCCGATCTTCTAAGGAATTCAACCGACGAAATGTTATTGGCATTTATTTACAGTATAACAAATCTGAATAAGAACGACATGTTTTCATGAATGTTCAGTTGATCGTTGCCTTGACGGTTTAATCTCATAACATGCGAGTTATAATGCGAAAATAACTAAATAAGAAAATTCTTTAACCACCAATATGACGTTTCCCGTCATTTTATTTCAACAAATCGTGCCAATAATGATTTGTTCTGCAGACGTATTGGTGGTTAGAAATAGCATATATTCGTACTGAGTGACGTGTATCATACTGTAACATCCATTGAACATGGGCGTTTACTGAACATGACAAATACAGTATACATCTTGCTTCCTACTTGTGAAGTATAGATAGTTTTGCTTCTACGCTCGGTAGCATCACTGAATAGATTCTGTTCTGTGAAAGCACGTTGCCGAAATATTGCAGGACCTATTGTCTTTTACACTTGACGAACTGGTGTTGAGTAGATTTCACACTACTTTTTGCGGTCGTGACGTCATTAGTGGGCTTTCGACTAACGACCTTTCTGAGTACGTGTGAACTACGCTGTCGCCACGGAAAACGTATATATCTTTCCACAAGTTATGCCTGTGGATACAACTTTTCCTGCAAACATCACAGAATTCTAGATATTTGATCCAGGACTGAACCGTGTGAACCAAACCTGTGTAATGTGTACACAAAATGCCGTCCCTATATGAAAATAGAATACTCATTGGCTGATTGTAACCTCTATCGTCATTTACTAACTGGGATAAGAAGCAAATATCTTTAGAATGAAATGTATATTAGGTCGGGGAAATAAGCACTCATGTGAACGACCCCCGTGTGTGTGTGTGCCCCAGTACGATGTTTCAAAGCAGTGGCGCAAGGAAATATTTCACAAACACGTCACCCTTATCATTAAGTGTCAGTTATAACGTAGCAACGATTAAAGGCTTGAAAAAAATTATGATAATCGCGACTTGAGATATAACACGTGTGATTAAAGGCCGATTCACTGTGGCCATCATGCCACATCCCATCAAAACATTCTGCGATGTATTTAAAATGGCAGCATCCATAGCGGCAATCCTGTCATGTCACATCACATTACGGCACCTTCAGCGTTTATCAGGAAGAAAGTTTTGATGACTGATGTCAATCCACATGTTGTTGACCATGTGACCCCCAACCTCATTTCTTCCCAGTCATTTGCACATTTCCATGTTTAATTTCATCGCAGTTTTCATGAATGATATCAGTTGTTAGTTGTTCGCTATTTGTTATAAATTGTTTCGTTTAGTTCTTTATTTTGTTAACATTTATAATGAACGACGAAAGATTAACTGAAGTAGAGAGGCAGCAGTCCAAATTGTATGACATGAGCCTACTACATTCATGAAGCGGGTTTTTATGCATCCCAGTACCGCATTTAATATTTTACAATGAAATGGACTGCAATAAGGCTGCAAAGTGAAGTGAAAAAAGCACTGTGGATAGAATCATATTGATTAGTAACTGTAATTTACTTGTATGTTGTCAGGAATTTGTAACGTTTGATAAAGAAACCTTCAGACACTACAACAGTTGACGTCCTGTTTTTGTCTAGCGCCACCACTGATTGAACCACTTATTCACCACTTATGCTTGCATAATGTTTCAAACCAATGCAGAGAGCTACTCAACAATAAATAATCCTGCCACAAACTCATATTTAAACAAACAACTCTAATACATTTCTTGATGTATGCTTCACAAAATATCATCTCGGCTTTTTACCTATATGAATTTTTGAAAGATTACGTCATAGGTAATATCAGCCACTGTGTCTGCTTCAGTTGATAGTACTAACAACGCATCTTTCTTGCCTCATCGTATTTCACAAATAGGTGCTAATCAGTTTTAACTTTGAGAAGCTCCTCTGGGCTGAAGCTTTACTGATCAGAACTGTGAGCATGTTTATGATTGTTTTGTAAACATCAGGATATACTTCTCCCAATTAATTTTCTAAAATGTACTGAATAATTAGTTTTGAGTTTTTGATTGAGCCCACTAGACTCGATTTTAAAAGGCTGTATGTCGCTATTTTCGCCTTCTGAAAGTATTGTACATAAATTATGAGAGTGCTTGAGAAGGTCTTCCTTGGATAAACATTTCAAATAAATCGGCACTTTGGGTCGATATTCAGTGTCGACTATTAAAGCATATATCATTGTGGTAAAAAATATAACCCTGCAGTGCATTTCAACAGATTGTAGAGGTTCATTAATTTGTTTATAACCGAACATTCGTTTTTTTTCTGTGCTATTCTTTTTTTAAATCGAAACTTAATTTCATAACTACTTTTTTCTACTAACAATCTAGCTTCAGCAACGCTTGTTTCAAATCCTGTATTGCGAAATTCTCGAATCCAGTCACAAAATGAACGTAAAGTATCAACGGCGACTTTCAAATTCATTTGAACTTATTGACGTAGTTTACTTATACTGTTCACAGATAGTAAAGTTTCATACCACGCGTGCAGTGCAACAATAAACTCAAAAGTTAACATATCGTTCAAGACTACTTCACTACCCCCAAGAGTTTCGGAATCGTTAGTGATATTTTACAGGTCATTCACTTTTACTACTCCGATTCTATTTCCCATGATTTTTCAGACAGAGGCTTTAATACAGAGTTTAATTTAGTTTTTATATGATTCCAACGCACTTGACTTTGTAAAGAACACACTTGACTTTGTAAAGAACACACAAACATTGACGACGTCAAAATTGTTTTGGCTATTGTAGAAGTAATAGCTACATCTATTAAAAAGCTAAGCCAAACAATGGCATCGACACTGTGTGAAGAATGCTGGTTGGTTAATATTGAGTACTCTCGTTCTAATACCTTCATTAATGCCACCCATATTGGCGCCATTATCGTATCGCTGTCCTCGTCGGTTCTGGATATCTAGGTAATTATTTTCTAGTTTCTTTGAAACGGCATTGTTTCTGCGACAGCAATAAATCCAATGAAACGTTGCTCTATCTCTCCAGTTAGAGACTAGCAAAATCTTAATATTATTGGCATTTGTTCCACACGGTTCACACCGCTAGCACAATCGACCATGAAAGCACAACATTTTCTTGCTTGACACTCTTTGTAATTCGCTTTCGATGTCGTGGCTCAGATAATATTGACACAGTCCATTTTCATTAATATGTCGCAAATGCTCTTTTAGTGATAGATCATATTTGGATAACAATTAAAAAAGGCCTATAAAATTTCCACGGTTTGCACTATCGTTAAGGTGAAGGGATTCTCGATGAGTGCTAAACGCCAGATTCTGTGAGGCAAAGTAGTTGATAATATCGATGAATCTTTCAAACAAGTTATACCAATACTTTTGTAATTCCATAATCAGTCTCTCGCTATACTTATTTAGTATTTATCTGGATCTGATGCACTTACAGAATCCCATCCATTTAATCATGCACTCCACATGTCTTTGTTGTCTTTTCAAAATCCTACTCAGATCTTTCCAATCACAACATCCTTTTACTACCTGTCTGAAAATGTGAAAAAAGTCTACATGGAAAGCAATATACTTTATCTTGGTGTATGGAGTAAGGTAAACATCTGTGACGTTGGTTTTCTCCGTCACTCAATTTTCTAACGGGTGTCTGAGAAGTAAGGAATTTTGCGCCATTTTGTCATATGACGGTTGGCAGCCGTGGTTTTCTCATGTTTGTTATATGGGATCATTCCTATAGCTTTTGTGAGGTGAGTATTGATGTCTGGTGTTGATTTTCATCATGAAACAGATAAAAGCTTTGAAACGTATTCAAGTGATAAAAAGTTATTACAAAAACAGTGAAAGTCCCACAGCGACCATTCGTGAGTTGCGTGTGACACTCGAACGTAATGCTGCTTCAACCGAATCATCAGTTTGGAAGTCGATCTGGAAGTCTGAGACCACGGGTTCTGTGAAGGAAACAGGACGACCGCATTCTGTTCGATTGCAAGAAAACATTGCTGTGTGTATGACAATGTGACAATAAGCCCCAAAAAATCGGTTCTCCGACGAGTTCGACAATTGAATTCATCATCAAGTTCACTGCATTAAATCCTTTCGAACGATTTGAAAATGCATGTGTACAAGATTCAACTTCACAAGAGTTGAAGCCTGCAGATCATGGTAAGAGACATTGATTTGCTCAATGGGTATTTGCTCGATAAGGGGAGAACAAGAACTTCACAAAAAGAACAATTTTCTCAGATGAGGTTTACTTCTACCTTAGTGTGTACATCAGTAACCAGTACTTCAGAATTTAGGGTAACGAAAATCTGCAAGGGACTATGGAAGACGAGATGCATCCACACGCACCACTGTGTGGTGTGGGTTCTGGGCAGGAGTGATCGGCCTGTACTTTTTTTAAAATGGCGAGGAAGCTGCCATCTCTGTGAATGACTATTACCGAAACACGCTTTCTGATTGGTTTTCCCCCATTAATGATAAAAATGACGATTTTTGGTTTCAAGAAGATGGTGCGACATGTCACACATACCGTGCAATAATCCCTTTAAGCTGCACATATACCAACAGTTAAATGGAAACAGTTTCCAAACTCGGGTATTGTTCTGCAGAAAACTCATAAATAAAGAATCAGTAAATTCAGATTTCATCAGGCAGATTTTATGGGGAAATGAATGCTATTTCACCAATGACGCCTCTATCAGTAGACACAATTTACACATGTCAGTAGACACAATCTACATTGCTGGGCAGCTGCAAATCCTCCCTGGTTATGACCACATCACATGCAAGCACATTGGGCTGTTGATGCATGGTGCAGCATTTTATGAGACCACCTGATTGTTATTTATTCGGATCACAGACTAACTGGTCAGCTGTATTTCCAGTTCCTACAGAATAAGCAGAGTCTGAGACATATTCTGGAAGACATTCCATTTCAGTCCGTAGTAGGGCATTGGTTTCTGCATGATGGTGCATCACTACATTATTGTAAAGCAGTTAAGATCTCAACAATGTGTGCCCTGAACAGTCGATAGGTCATGGTGGTTGAATCTGATGGCATGTGAGATCGCCTGATTCTCACGCCCTTGGATTTTTTCTTATGGGGTTATAATCAAAGCCAAGGTTTACTAAATGGAATCGGAAAATCCAAATGTGTTAAAGGAAAAAATACGTTATGCTTGTGCCTTAGTATCTGCAGAAATGTAGTTATCAATGCTGATACTGAGAGATATCTACATCAACACATCCAACAAGGCGGACATGCATTTGAACATTTGTCTTATGAATAATACAATTAGAAGGATCTGTCAGTCTGTAACATGTTTAAAGGAGCATCATTTATAATATTCATTGTTCCTTATTGCAATCAAAGATATGATAGCAGTTATGTAATACAGCCAATTGTGAAGCATGAATTGGTGCATTATGTCTTGTTAATAAATTAGCTGTCATATACTGATATGCTTTGAAACAGATAATTAATATGCTTTGGCCCTTGTGTGTTTTGTTGGTCAGGGACAATCATTCTACACAGACACCTTTCTCAAGCCCAGGAATCGAACCCGGCACCCGTCCTGCAGCAAGCAAATTTTCTAGCGAAGAGCTATAGGATCAGTTGTAACTGTAAAGTGTTTGTTTTTCACGCACTGGTCTTATGTATCAAATGCTACACGAATTTCGATCAAACAAAATAAATTACAAGAAGCTACTGCACTTTTAAAAATCACAATGAGTGACGTCCCATTCTGTAGAAACAGGCTCAACTCAGGTTTGGTTGGCACGCTGGTGATAAACTACAACCTCACACGGAACTGTCATAGATCGCAGTGGTCACCACGCACTGCGTGAACACAACTCTAGTTAGTGACAGTAGTAACTTGGATTGACTCAATGTCTCCTCAACCCAAGGTAACTTGGCTTAGTAACTCAAGTTGACCCATCTCTATGTTTAACTCATCTATCAAATATAGAAGCTAAGGAATACTACAGGTAAAGTAAATTTGCCCTACAATGTCACCAGCATATAACAGTACATTAATATACTATTTATTCTTGTTTATATGAATCCCTTCTGGCACTCATTCTTTACATTTTCAGATGGTGTCATCTACATAAATATTAAAAAGAGTAGCCAATAAAGAACACCTTTGTCTCTCACATTGGTTTATTAAAATCTTTTCCCCTTCTTTTGAGTCTTCATTCTACTGACTGGTTTGATGCGGCCTACGATGACTTATACTCCTGTTACAACCTCTGCATCTCAGAGTAGCACTTGCAACTTACATCCTCAGTTATTTGCTAGATGTATTCCAATCTCTGTCTTCCTCTACAGTTTTTACTCTTTACTGCTGCCTCAAGTATCATGGGACTTATTCTGTGGTGTCTTAGCAGATGTCCTGCCATCCTGTCTCTTCTTCTTGTCAGCATTTACCACATATTCCTTTTCTCACCAATTCTCTGGAGAACCTCCTCATTCCTTACCTTATCAGTCCCCCAATTTTCAACATTTTTCTGCACCACCACGTCTCAGATAGTTCTAATCTGTTTTGTTCTGGCTATCCAACAGTCCATGTCTCACTACCATACAATGCTGTTCTCCAAATGAACATTCTAAGAAATTGATTCCTCATATTAAAGCCTTTGTCTGAAACTAATAGACTTCTCTTGGCCAGGAATGCCCTTTTTGCCAGTGCTAGTCTGCTTTTTGCATCCTCTTTGCTCCATCTGTCATGGTAAGTTTGCTGTCTGGGCAGTAGAATTCCTTAACTTCATCTACTTCATGAACACCAATCTTGGTATTAAGTTTCTCACTGTTCTCATTTCTGTTGCTTCTCATTAGTTTCCTCTTTTTTGATTTACTCTCAATTGATTTCCTTTACACATTAGACTGTTCATTCCATTCAACAGATCCTGTAACACTTCTTCACAAGAACAGCAATGTCATCAGCGAATCTTATCATTGAATCTGTTCACCTTGAATTCCAATTCCACTCTTCAACCTTTGTTTTACCTGTCATGTAAATATTATAGTTACAGGGGATATAAATATAGATTTATTAACAAATGATGTCAGCACCAAAAAGTTACATCGTCTGTGTGATGAATTTAAACTGACCCCACTCATTCAGGAACCCACTACAGAAATTGGCAATAGTAAAACATGTCTTGACGACATAAGAACAAACATGATCCACCTATCCCTCAGTGCAACAGTTTTAAAACTAGCCATCTCAGATCACCATGCAGTACAGCTTAAATCGGAGCTCCATGAGGCCCCCACTGTCACCACAAAGCAACAGTTTGTAACTAAAAGAATAATGTATAATGACAACATAAAGACTAAACTGCATGCTAGCACAAATAAAATGGTTTGAAAATAATAGCTTTTCATATGATACCTTTGCTGCTGACTTCTATTACTGCTTTGATACCACATGCCCAGTTGTAATCACAAAAATGAAACAAACAAAAAATATAAACAAAAATATTTGGGTAGATAGTAATGTCACTGAAGTGAGGGAAGAATTAAAAGTACTCCACAGGGCAATGCTGAATAATAGAGAGATTTCTGAGCTAGAGGAAGCCTTCAAAATATATCAAGCACACTATAAGGACTTACTCACACAGACCAGGAGCAACTATGTTGCAAATAAGCTTCAAAACTCACACAATTTAACTCAGCAGTTACATTGTGTGAGTTTTGAAGCAGTCATAAACAATTTTAGAACCTGCAATGGCAAATCCTGTATGAACTTTACTATTAACCACAATGGCATGCTCATAAAAGACCAACTGGAAATAGCAAATATTTTTAATGAATATTTTTCTTCCATAGGGGAAGCCATAAATGACAAACATAAAAACATGCACTACAAAAGGTAATACATGTGACCATAGTATATATCTAGCCCCCACAAACTGTGCAGAAATAATGGGCATAATTAGCTCTCTAAAACCCTCTAATTCAGCTGGGCATGGATGGCCTAAATACTAATGTTTTAAAAGCCTGTAGTCAAAATGTCTCTGTACCTCTGTCTGTAGCAGTCAACAATATAATAGAATCAGGCACCTTTCCAGACAAACTAAAAATAGCACAGGTAACACCCATTTTTAAGAAAGGTGACAACAACAAAATAGAAAACTACACACCAGTCTCAATCCTTCCTGTCTTTTCCAAAATAATTGAGAAAGTTGTATACAACAGGATTATAAACTTTCTTAACAAACACAACCTGATGTTCGAAAATCAAAATGGATTCCTAAAAGGTAAATCAACTAGCACTGCAGCTGCTCAACTAATTGAAGAGGTGTTAGGGGGTACTGAAAGCAAGGAACATGTGGCAGGTGTATACCTAGAGCTGGAAAAAGCCTTTGATTGTGTGAATGTTGACATCCTATTAGACAAACTATGGAACATGGGCATTAGAGGCGATGCTTATGACCTAATAAAGTGTTATATGAGAAATAGAAAATAGTTTGTTCTACTTAAAACGGAAAGTGGTGTCTACAAATCAGAGATCACTTGCATAAAATATGGCGTGCCCCAGGGCTCAGTGTTGGGCCCCCTTCTGTTCTTGATCTATGTAAATGATATTAAATACTGTACTATAAATTCCAAAATTGTTCTGTATGCCGACGACACGTCCACTGTATGTAAAAAGGAATCATGTAATGAACTAGAGGCCGAGTGCAATAATGTGACAAAAGAAATTGTTCAGTTTTTTAATGAAAGCCACTTAAATGTAAGCACCAGTAAAACATGTTTGATGGAGTTTAACAAAAGTAGTTTGAATAATGAAATTAAATTATACATGGGCAACGAATTGGTAAAGAAAGAGTCTAGTGTAAAATTCCTTGGAATAACAATCCAAAGCGACCTGAAATGGGACACACATATTGACTCCCTAGCAACTAAGTTGTCAAAAAGTATATTTGCAATCAGTACTATTAGCAAGTTCTGTAGAGAAACCATAGTCCTAAAGACTGCATACCATGCTCTTTTCTCCTCTCACTTGAACTACGGTATTGAAATTTGGGGGGCAACAACCAAAGCTAATCTAGATAAGCTACTCATTCTTCAAAAAAGGGGTGTGAGAATAATCTGTGGAGCAAAATATAGGGAATCTTGTTGCAACTTGTTTCCAAAAACAGAGGTGTTAACTGTTATAAACACACACATTCTAAAAACCATATTGCTTGTGAAAAGACTGCACCCAAACACTTATTCACATTTACACCAGTACAATACTAGAAATAAAGAAAGATTTTACATTGGCAGCCACAGAACAGCACTTTACGAAAAGGGGCCTCAGTCGGAGGTATAAAATTAGCTAATGCACTGCCTAGTGCAGTCATGGCTCTTCCTACAATTAAACTGAAACATCAGCTTAAGAAATTTTTAGTAAAACACCCTTTCTACACATTAGAAAAGTACCATACTTATAGGAAGAACAAGAAAAGCTTTGTGAAATTATGTGAATAGAAATCAGTAAACATCTTATTGTAATTTTGTTGTAAATTAATGACGTATTCAGAAGAATGTGTCTTGTGTATTGTACAAATAACTTTAATCATTACTGTTTCTTTGTACATGTGCAGTTTACCATTCGATGTTGAATAAAGCTATTATTATTATTATTGCTTTTTTGATGTATAGGTTGAACATTACGGGCGGAAGACTACATCCCTGTCTTACACCCTTTTTAATCCAAGCACCTTGTTCTTGGTCTTCCACTCTTTATTGTTCCCTATTCTATTCTAGTCCTTCTTAGCTCTTGTATGTATCGTATATTGCTCATCTTTCCGTATAGCTTAAACCTATTTTTTTCACAATTTCGAAAACCTTCCAACATTTTACATTATTGAATACTTTTTCCATGTCAGCAGATCCTATGAATGTGTCTCGATTTTTCTTTAGTCTTGTTTCCAGAACAGCCTCTCTGGTGCCTTTACCTTTTCTAAAGCCAAACTGATCATCATCTAAGAAATCCTCAATGTTCTTCTGTATATTATTCTTGTCAGAAACTTCGATGTGCGAGCTGTTAACCTGATTGTGCAGTAATTCTTGCACTTGTCGGCTCTTGCAATCTTTGGAACTGTCTGGATGATGTTTTTGTGAAAGTTTGATGGTATAACGCCAGATTCATACATTCTATACACCAATGTGGATAGTCATTTTGTTGCCATTTCCCCCAATGATTTTAGAAATTCTGATGGAATATTATCTATCTCTTCTGCCTTATTCGATCTTAAGTCTTCCAAAGCTCTTTTAAATTCTGATTCTAATACTGGATCCCCTACCTCTTTTATATCAACTTCTGTTTTTTCTTCTACCATGTCATCTCCTTTCCACCTATCCACTATCTCCTCTGCATTTAGCAGTGTTCCCATTGAAATTTTAATGTTACCACCCTTGCTTTTAATTTCACCGAAGACTGTTTTGACTTTTCTATATGTTGAGTCAGTCCTTCCAACAATGATTTCTTTTTTCGATATCTTCACATTTTTCATGCTGCCATTTCGCCTTAGCTGCTCTGGACTTCCTATTTATTTCATTCTTAAGTAACTTGTATTTCTGTATTCCTGAATTTCCCTGAACAGTTGCATACTTCATTCTTTCAGTGGTTAACTGAAGTATGTCTTTTTTTACCCATGGTTTCTTCACAGTTGCCCTCTTTGTACCTTTTTTTCCAACTTCTGTGATTGCCTTTTTTTTTTAGATATATGCAGTCCTCTTCAACTGAACTGTCTACTGAGCTATTCCTTATCACATTATCTGCAGCATTGTAGAGCTCCAAGCATACCTCTTCATGTCTCAGTATTTCTGTATCCCACTCCATTGTGCATTGATTCTTCCTGACTAACCTCTCAAGGTTCAGCCTACTCTTCTTCACTACTGAATTGTGATCTCAGTCTATATCTTATCCCAGATATGACTTACAATCCAGTACCTCATTTCGGAATCTCTCCCTGACCATGATGTAATCTAATTGAAGTCCTTTTTGAAATATATCTCCTTTTGTGATTCTTGAACAGAGTATTCGCTATTACTGGCTGAAATTTATTGCAGAACTCAATCAGTCTTTCTACTCTATCATTCCTAGTACCAAGCCCATATTCTCTGGTAGCCATTTCTTCTACTCCTTCTGCTGCAACCACATTCCAGTCCTCCATGACTATTAGATTTTCATCTCCCTTTACGAACTGGATTCCCATTCAATAGCCTCATATATTTTTTTCTATCTCTTCATCTTTGACTTATGACATCGGTATGTATACGTGAACTATCATTGTCAGTGCTGGTTCACTGTCTATTCTGATGAGAACAACCCTATCACTCAACTGTTCACAGTCATACACTCTCTGCCGTACCTTCCTACTCATAATGAATCCTACTCCCATTATACCATTTTCTGCTGTTGTTGATATTACCCTATACTCATTTGACCGGAAATCCTTGTCTTTCCATTTCACTTCACTGGTCCCCACTATACCTATACTGAGCCTTAACATTTCCCTTTCAGATTTTCTAGCTTCCCTATCCTGTTCAAACTTCTGACATTCCCTGCCCCGAATTGAGGACCGTTTTTCCAAAACTCTCTTTATGCAAAAAGTAGAATTTTACAGGAATCAAATTTATTTATTTAACAAGCAAGTTTACAAGGAAAAATTGTTTACTATTAGCAAAGTTTGTACAGTTTTGAACATATTTTAGTATAGTATTTGCTCATACATAAAATTTTTGACAGTTTATCAACCAATGTGAGTAAAAAAACAATTTTCTTTTTCAAAACTCACTTTATGGTGAAACTAGATCAATGCTATCTAAATATTAAATGGCTGTTTTTAACATTAAAGTTTTGGAGTAATATTTGGTTGTCTCTTCTAAACAAATTCAGGGGACTCTTGGTCCTCATGAATTTTCTGTGAGCTGTCATGACCTTGCTCCTCACAACTTGCAGATTTTATGTCATTGTAGAAACTTGCAGCATCCTTAGGAACAGTAAAGAAATGCATTAGCTTCATTACATCTTTCTTCTTTTCTGCACTCACATGGTTTTTCTTGGGAATAATCACAGCATGTTTCATAGGTTTGAACGAAGGAATATTCTTCTTCAATACATCACAACATACTTCTGATCCAGAGAAATAAGTAGTTTTAATGGCACATTGAATCTTATCACTGGTTTGTCTGTATTGCTCATACACCCATCACTCTGAAAGGCAAGGTAGACTTCAATATTTCCTTAGAAATCTGCTTGAAGTCATAAGAAAACCAGTATTTTCCCCACACAAGCACCTTTCCAAACTTTGCTAGAATACTCCTGTATTCGTTAGGTGATATGATCTCTTCTTTCTTCTGATATTCCTTCTCAACTCTACCAAATACATGATCTGGTGGCATGAAACTATGTCCACGAATAGGGAAATAGTGGGTAAGTTCAGAGAACACTTTAGTGTGTTCCATAAAATGTGCCAGCATACAGAGCATTATAGAATTCTTGTTCTGGCTGGTTCACGAGTCTGAAAAAAGCTCAAGTTTCAATCTCCTCTTACCAATATTCCTAGTTCTCACTTCTAAATAATTTAAGCAGTAATGTTGTAGTGCAGAAGCGATTTCATTTGCACCTTTTCCAGCTTCTGTTTGACACCAAGTATACTGAAATACATTGTCGTTATCTTGTTTTGGTTCATGTATCACCACAGTCAGGTTATAGAACCATACGTGCCGTGTGTAAAACACTTCTCCAATAGAGAGCTTTGGCAGAGGTTGATTTTGTTGCATGTCAAAGGCCACTTTTATAGACAGAAGGAATGCATCTTGCTTGCTCTGTCTCCCGCAGAATATAGCAGATTATTGAAATATGTTAAGTCCATGTAACTGAGTTTGCCTGCATGACATTCTTTCCCTCCACTGTTGCTTGACTCACTCCTTTCAGCGTGCCGGCAGTCAATATCAGGCGCAGTATTTTGCTGTAAATATCATGATGATTTTGCTTTGGAGATGTTAGACTGCTTTGTTCCTCTTCTTTTCCACCCACCAAGTGTTTCACTCAAAGGAGTATTATATTCACCATCACTTTCCATGGTCACTATAAATACGAGTCTAGCATTCTACACGCAACTTCCATGAAACGGCGGTAACTGGTAACCAAAACACATAACAGCTATCGTCAACAAACGGAGAAATACTGCATGTGCAAAGCACGTACACGCGTGCGGCAGCGGCTGACGGGGGTTCCCAACAGCATCTGTGCCAGCTGTCACCCTAGTTGGCACAAATAGTAATATGCCCTGCCATCTACCGCCAAGCACAACAATTTCTCCAGGAGTGCTATTACACAGTCAGAAAGGTACTTGGCCTGACATCTATGGCACAGTAAACAAATCGTGAGAAGACGCAGCACTACCTATAACATCTTTGGCAAAAAAAGTAGCATAAAGCAAGTTTTGGAAAGACCCCAACATACGCACGAGGTGAGTTCTGAAAAAACGGGTTGTATTCTCTGTGCTGTAAGTTCAGAATAAAGCAAGTTTTGCTAAAGCCGACTGCACAGGCCTGTAGAGCTAGCCGAACAGTATGTGTTAATGTAAAAAAACTATTTTAAATTTTTTTGCATAAAGCGAGTTTTGAAAAAATTGGCCTCAATTGTAGAATGTTGTCCTGTCACTGGTTATTCAATCTTTTTCTCATGGTCACCTCCTCCTTGGCAGTCCGCTTCCGAAGTCCAAATGGGGGACTAGTCTGGAATCCTTTGCCATTGGGCAGATCATCAAGACACTTTTTCTACTGCAGGCCACATGTCCTGTGGATATTCATTATGTCTTTAATGCAGTTGTTTCCATCGCCTTCTGCGTCCTCATGCCATTGACATTGTTAATTCTTCCACCTATTAGGGGCAGTTTCCCACACCAAGGGCAAGAGAGTGCCCTGAACTTCTTTTTGCTTCTCCACCCTCTTTGACAAGGTCTTTGGCTGAATGAGGGTTACTTCTTATGCCAGAAGTTTTTGGCCACCACTTCTGATGATTTTTATTCAAAGTGCTGTGCTAGTATTAGTCCTAGTCGAAGGAAAGGGAAATTTGTCAAAATTCAATGAAGGCATGGCTGGGCAATGAAATCTGGGGCTGCTGGCAGTCAATAGCCAGCAGGCCAGGCAAGGTAAACATGGAACTCGCGGGCGCAGAGCTGCTACGGCAGTATTGCACACACAATTTGTTTTGAGTGGAGCAACAACAAGGCAAGAAACAGTAGCATTGCTTTTAGTTATTGCAATGTATGAGGCGGGGCACTAGGCCAGAGCCAAGAGTGTCGATTTTTAAGTAGCTGACATGTGGGAATTTATCTCTGCCATAGTTTCTGTCTCTCTATGACACTACGTCAGAAGTGAGGGAAAACCTGATATAAGTAGATGGACAATTTTAGCTTGGGTTAGTGTGTGCCTTGTCAGTTGAGTGTCGGGACGGACTTGTGCTGGTCTTCGCTTATAGGGGCTGATCTGGCAGCAATGTTATAAGTATTCTGCATAAACTTGTATTCTGTTTTGTATGTACTTTTTCGGGCTATATTCCACCTCCGAGGACACAACACCGGGGCGGGACGGAATGGCAGCCTGGAACTTGGAGATTGCACGGTCTGCTTGAAAGAGGGCAGTGACAGCGGTCTGCAGCAGGTCCAGGAGGGGCTTGGTTCCACTCGAGTCTATGAGCCACGTTCGCTTCCCACCTGGAGTACCAGGGTCTAGGCAAAGTGCTGCAGGAGGTGCAGCAGTGCTGCTTCAGTGCCAGAGAAAGTGGCGGGTGTTGCCATCGGCAAGCGCCACTAGCGGCAAGTTGCAGCACAGCATCCAGGAGGGCACGGGTTTGAGTCCTGTCCTGTCCTTCGAGCAGCAGTGGCCCAAGGGCCATGGGTGACCAGTACACCCACCTTCATCCCATGTTTGGACAGAGCAGGCCAAACGCAGCGGAGGGCGGTGAGGACCAGGAACTGTAACAGTCTCCAGAATCGCGGGCAGCAGTGCGGTGCAAGTTTCAATGCATCGGCGGGCAGCGATTGGGAGAGTGTTGCCAACTTTCATCGGGGCAGCCTTGATGATGGCAGCAGTGGCGTCAGTATACCAGTAGTCTGCTGAGCCGGCTGGACTCACGGGACAGCATGCAGGCAGCACGCCGACACTACGCTTCACCTATTGAGTACTGTAAATTATCAGAATAAACGAATGTTACCGAATACGGGTGTATCACTCTGCACTGCTCCTTGACGCTCTTGAACTTGCTTGGCCTCCTGACAAAATACGGCGCAGTGGGTCTCGGCTTCAGCTCTGCCATTTGGAGTCCCGGGTTTAACACACCAACCCCAACAAAAGTTTAAGCATTAACGGGGTTCGAATCCAGGACTGAAGACATTTGGACTACTAATCAAAGTCACTATTTTAGAAAACTGCCAGTTTATGGACCCAGCTGAAGTCAAAAAGTAAACCATCATTATGTTTTTCACGTTATTTGTTCAAATTTCTCAATGTATCTGACCAGCTGCCTGCACTTGTTCAAGTCCAGTTATTCATAACATATCTTCAGTTTCATAGCCATCTTTCTCAAACATAAAATTGTGCAAAACAACACACCTGTACATAACGTATAAAAAATGGGTGAATCCAATGTATTCTCCTTCTTTTCAAAGACATTAAGTTAAAACTCATGCATTTATATACGTTTCATTTCACTGGGACTGTGCTGACAGATGAGAAGCAGGCACATAAAAAATGTGAAACAGCTGTGGCGACATGCCATGTACGCAATACCATTTAAACAGCTGCCAAACAAGTGTGACATGGGGCTTGCACTCAGGTTGTAACTTCAGATGGTTTCCACACAGTCAAATATGGCAGCACCTATTGGACTGATGTGCCATAACCGCATCATCTGGCATTCCACATCATTTACAGTGTTAACTGCTGCACTTTTGCACGTTATGCATCTGCACTATCAGAAACTTACGAGGCTTTCTCCTTTTGTTTTGCGGTTGTCTCTGAAGGAAAGTAAGAAATAATCCACAGTTCAGTATTCATTATGTTGGTCTTGTGGAGTACATATTTACAACAGCAGTGCTAATTACAGCAATGGGAATGCAGAACATAAAGAGTGAGAAATGATTGTAAGGGAAATTCCAGAGACAGGTGCAGCAGTCGAAATTAATTTAAGGGCTTTTTGGAAAATAAAAAAGATAAAGACCTAAACAGAAATATGCACTGTGGTTTCCTATGAACCAACACCCAGAACTCCAGCATTAACATACCAAAAGAACATTCTACATACCTCCTTCCCCACGCTAATCTATAATTAAGTATGCACCTTGCATCAGTTAACTGTATCTGGGGATCTGACCTCACTTTGTGTTTTGTGAGAGTAAAAGCTTTTTATGCAGAAAAATGGCAAGGAAATTTGCAGTCACATTGTGGCAAAGCATAGTATCTGGCAGCAGGAACTTGCCTCTATCAACACCTTACAGAAAGAACTTTATCTGTATGGACAATATGATACACAAGTTGTATTACTTGGTGTGCTGTATATAATTTAAAAACACAGCATGTTTCAGAAAGGTATGATCCCATTATGATTGTAGCATGGCATAATATTTTTAAGAACTTGATAATGAGGGTCCTATCTTCCCAAAATATGTTGTGTTTGGAATAAAGCACACATCCTGACAACTGGCATGTCATAGTTTCTGAAATGATACTGTAATACAGATGTCCTGTGGCTTCACAGCATGTATTTTTAAATACTTTCCCTGTAGCAGCCATACTCCCCTAACATCAATAATATGAAGTACCTAACAATGTATTTTAGACATCTGTTAATTAAGTTCACTTCAGCTAGGAAAGCTTCATCGTCTGGAGAAGACTTCGTGCCACATTAATATTATCACTTCTATTAGTGTTGATTCATATGCATGACACATCAGTGCCATATATCTGACATGCCGTGTGTCACATCACTCACTTGTCATCACACGTGTGTCAGGGCACTTGCCTTGCACTCGGTGAGTGAGAGCCACATTTTGGTGTGTGAGGGACTGCTGGCCGCGTGCTTCCACGTGCACCTGGATAGCGAGTCATGGGGCCCAAGAGAGGCTCACGCAGTTTTGCCATGCAGATGCACGGCTCCTGCCGCTTCTATTCACATAATCTAGTAAAACTGTACCTTCATACGACAATGACGGAAGGCAGGTTGAATGGTTTGGCTGCCATGTATAGGCACCCAGATATATCTGACAGCATAAATCTGTTGAAGCCATTGGATAATTTGGAAAAAGTTATCCAAAGAGACACACTACGCATTAAATGAGTAAAATAAAATTTTGTGTGCTTTTTTTAGTGTTTGCTCTGATAAACCCTACTCTCAGCTGGGTCAAGCCCATTCCAAACCAAAATCTTGGATCTGCCAGAAGTTACTCATATATTATTTATAATGTCATATCATATATTCGATGTAATTATGTACCAAAGAATAATTGTAAAACTTGACTCATTCAATAGCCTGTGAATTGTTCGCATGTGGATCTATGGAATTCGAAATACATCAATAAATAAATAAGTTCCACCCACAGATTTATCAGCCACCCCAACAACAGGCAATACTAGAAAAGTGTCAACGGTCTCAAATGAATGGGCAACTTGGAACACCAAAGGTTTTTGTCACACCATATTGTATTGTATGATACCAGGGACCTAGAAACGACAGAGAGGCTTCGTCCTGCCATAGCCCTCGGTGGTTCACAATCCCACAAAAGGCCATAGCAGTCCACCCACCCCAATGCCGCCCCACACCGAACCCAGGGTTATTGTACAGTTTGGCCTCCAGTGGACCCCCCTCCCCCGGGAACATCTCATACCAGATGAGTGTAATCCATATGTTTGTGTACTAGAATAATTATGGTGTACGCAGCAATCGCTGACATAGTGTAACTGAGATGGAATAAGGGGAAATTCACCAAGGTAGATGGATAACTGCCTTAAAAACCATCCACAGGCTGGCCAGCACACCGGACCGGACTGGCACGCTTTCCCGCTCGGGAAGCAGCACATTAGACTGCGTGGCTAGCCAGGCAGGCTGTCACACCATATACTTCCATTATATCCAACTTACTAAAACAAATGGGTATAACTTTTAATCATAAACAAACATAGAAACCCCTGTTACTAGCTGTCTAATAAAAAGCCACAAGAAACAAAAACTACTATGATGACTAAGGTAATTACACGCTTCCCTCATCATTCACGCTTACAGAAGGATTATCAAAACCCGTTGGAACTTTATTCTGTTTATGCTCCTTAAAATATTATCACTACAAATTATTATATGCCTAACCTGCTTACCTTCCCTTGCATACATCTGTTATCAGATAATTAAGTTCCCACCTCTCCTCAAATCCTAGAACACATACATAAATCGTGCACAATACACCCTATAACATGTTCAGGGAAATTCTAATTAAACAGTGGAAAATCCAGGACGGAATGCAACAATTAAATGTCCTGCCCACTACCCTTTCCACCCCTCCCACAGTGGTATTCTGCCATCCACTAAACCTATACAATATACTCGTCCATCCTTACAAAACCCCTGCTCCCAGTCGCCTACCTCATGTCTTATACCCCTGTGTAGACCTAGATGCAAGGACTGTCCCACACATCCTCCCACCACCACCTACATCTACATCCATACACCGCAAGCCACCTGACGGTGTGTGGTGGAGGGTACCTTGAGTACCTCTATCAGTTCTCCCTTCTATTCCAGTCTTGTATTGTTCGTAATAATTACAAGAATGTATGATGAGGGATGGTCTGACATCAGATCAATGGTAGGTTTCATGTGACCCTTGAACCATGGTCCGTGCATCCTTGTTCTGCTACAACAATGACTATAATACCAGAAAAGGATTTATTTATCTCTTAAGTATCTTTGCATGCTCACAAAACAAGCAAAGTGAGAAATCATTAAACATTGCTGCCAAATGTTAGTATCGCGGCTGAAGTGTGGTCCACCTGTGTCTTTGCTTAAGATAACCACTACTCCAGTCCAGTCACTAACATCACAAGACAGGGCTACCTGCTAAACCAGTCATGTGGTCTACAAGCTAGGCTGCAACTGCTATGCTGCATTCTATGTAGGCATCACAACCAACAAGCTGTCTGTCCATGTGAATGGCCACTGACAAACTGTGGCCAAGAAACAAGTGAACCATCCTGTTGCTGAAAATGCTGCCCCTAATAATATTCTTCATTTCAGTGACTACTTCACATCCTGTGCCCTATGAATCCTTCCCACCATCAACAGCTTTTCTGAATTGTGCAGGTGGGAACTCTCCCCTCAATACATCCTACATTCCCATAACTCTCCTGGCCTCAACCTTTGTTAGTCACTGTCTTCACCCATCCAGCCCCTTCCCTGTTCCCATTCCAGCACTACACAGCCCTTATTCCACCATCATACTTAGTCTTTTGACTTCTTTCCTCTTCCACTACCCCGTCCCCACCTCTCCCCAGCCCTCCGTCTAACCTGCAGAACTTCAGTGTCTGCCACCTCTACCCTAGTATCCCTCCCCCTCGTTGCCTCAGCCTCCTCCTTACCCCCACCCACTCGCCACTCCCATGCACTGGTGCTACTGCTCACAGTGTAGTTTCAGTTGACTGAGACTGCAGTCATGTATGTGAGTTGTGTTTGTGTGTGTGTGTGTGGGGGGGGGGGGGGGTTTATGTGTGTCGGCAGTTTCAAGATAGCTGGACCAAAAAATACTTTTTTGTACAATCATCATTTACATTATTTGCAAAAGTGTCATAGCCATCCCAAAGGAATACAACTTAAGGAGACACTACAAAAGTCTGCATACTGCATTTTCTGAACTGCCAGAAGAACTATGTAAATGGAAAGTTTCTTCCTTGAAATGAGAGCTGGCATGTCAGCAAGTGATGTTTAGAAAACTTATTAACAACTCAGAAACTGCAACAGAAAAGTTTTTAAATATCTCACCTTATAGCAAACAGTTTTTGGACACTTACTGATAGGGATTGTAACAAAAATTATTTCTAGATAGCTTCCAACATTTTTTGCCTGGAATCAGACAAACATTTTGAGAAAATTCAGGTAAACTTGATGACTATGCAAAGGAGAATTACTGCAGTGTTGGCAAATACAAAGGACTAGTTAAAATATTTGCTCAAAGAAATTTGCGTACTTTTCATTGGTTACTGACAAATCGCCTTACGTCACCTCCACACCCCAATTTTTAGTATTTGCATGCCAGATAATGAAGTATGTGAAGTGTCAATTAGAATGAGTTCACTGTCAAGGCAACTAGGGGTAGTGAGATGTTCGCTGGACTCTTGGAACAGTACTCGAACATTGATGTAAATCTGACTAAGTTACCAGGTATTACAAGTGATGGGGTGTCTTCCATTGTAGAAATTAATTCTGGATTGGTATAATAACTAAAACAGAATTTAGAAGCACACAGTGTTGATCTGACAGAATTATGCCATATAATCCACCAGGAGACTTTGCGCCCAAGAAAATAGGCTTTGAACATGTCAAGAAAATTGTTGTTTCAACAGTTAATTTCAGAAAATCTCGTGGTCTCAATCAAAGACAGTTTAAAACTTTTCTTGAAGACACTGACAGTGAATTCAGTGACTGTTTTTTTTTTTTCACATGGTTAAAAAATGATTTTTGGAGAACACATTTAGTGCAATTTTGGACAATATTTTACAACTACTACCAAACTTTAACCATTTATTTTCACCGATAAATTAAGGACAGAGTGAAGTTACCAACAATTGTAACTGTATGAGTGGAGTATCGATCCTATTCCAAAGAATCCCGCTGGTGGAAAATCCACAGTTGAGCACTATAACAGAGGTTGAAAACACTGCTTCAGTTGTAAGGTTCTTTTTATCTTCCATTGTTTAAACAATGATCAGTTTCAGGTTCTTACATGCCCATCATCAGGTATAATACTGAAATAAACAAGAGACTGAAGATGATGATAATTTTTGCACACAGTAGTACGTACGAGAAAAAACAAAAAAGAACCCAGACTGTCAGATTATAAAAAACTCCTATACCAATTAATAGGTGGCAGCAGTAGCACAGAAGGGATACATTAAAAGTAGGAGCAATTCAAAAACTGCTAACAAAAAGCCAGCAGCTCAGCAAGGCTTATGTGAGATAAGACACGAGACAAATTTTATGTGATGAATGATAGAAAAATTTTAATTTAGTGGGGACACAATAATGATGCACAATAACGCATCACAGGCTAGGGTAAAAAATTAAAAATATGCAACCTTCTATTAAAAGAGGACACTTAAGAGCTATGTAAAATAAAAGCTTGGTGGACCTCGGAGTCCTCACTATAAGGAATAGGCGTATACCATATAGTAGCTAAGCCTAATTAAGGGCCACCAAAGCAATGGCGAAAACACTGACCCAGTTAAGAAGTATACAGGTGTAACGTACGTAGTGAAGACTTCAAGGTTCACCCAACTTCTATTTTACATAGCTGTAAAAAGTCCTCTTTTAATAGAAGGTAGCATATTTTTAATTTTTTATCGTAGACTATGGTGTGTTATTGTATGTCCTTATCTGTGTCTCTACTACATTAAGATTTGTCATTAATGACGTAAATTTTGTCTCACGTCTTATCTTATGTAAGCCTTGTTGAGCTGCCAGCTTTTAGTTAGCAGTTTTTGAATTACTCTACTTTTAATGTGCCTCTTTAGTGCTACTGCTGCTAGCTATTAATTGGCATAGGAGATTTTGACAGTGTGGACTTTAAGGTTTAGCTACCTACCATTTTGTTTAGTAGCGAAATGTTTTTTTAATAGGAGTGACACATGTATATGTTCTTTTAACTCATGACTGTGGACCTTGTTCCACATCACCATATATGTCCTTCTAAATTAAAAATTTGCATTTAACTCATGGGAAAGGGGGAAAAATTACGGTTTATGCATAAGCTTTAAGTCGCCAGTGACCAGTTGGGAGTTTTACTGCAGTTCTGTACTGCTTACTCTTCTGTAAAGGCCGGGCTAGTTGGTCCCAAGTTGTTCTTTCTGTCAACAGATGGCAGTACTTTTGCCTATCTAATTTACCAGTTTGCTTCCTCCTTCATGTGCACTACTATGCCACCTGGTCACTAGTGGTGCACCACATCCTATTGTCTATCGCAGTGCTCAGGGTCACAGCATAAAGTGTAAGTGTTCTTGTGTTCATTGCATATTTCTTTACCCAGGCAGTCGCCCACTGATTTTTCTGGTGTCTCTTTGGCACCGACGTAGGTTTCACTGCACCTAGCCCGACTGCTGGTTTCTAAAATGTTATATGGAGCTTCTTTTTTCTTTTCTCATATTTAATATTGCATGTAAAAGTTATTACTAGCTTCAGTCTCTTGTTTATTTTCTGTATCACACCTGATGGTGGGCATGTAGGAGCCCGAAACATGCTGTGGTTTAAGCATTGGAAAATAAACAGAAACTTACAACTGAAGCAGTATTTTCAGCCTCTGTCTCTTCCAAAGGATGTAGCTACACTATGTGATCAAAAGTATCCGGACACCACCAAAAACATACATTTTCTATATTAGGTGCATTGTGCTGCCACCTACTACCAGGTACTCCATGTCAGTGACCTAAATAGTCGTTACACATCGTATGAGAGCAGAATGGGGTGCTCTGCAGAACACACAGACTTCAAATGTGGTCAATGATTGGGTGTCATTTGGGTCATATGTCTGTATGCGAGATTTCCACACACCTAAACATCCCTAGGTCCATTGTTTCCAATGAGATAGTGAAGTGGAAACGTGAAGGGACACGTACAGCACAAAAGCGTACAGGCCGACCTCGTCTGTTGCCTAACAGAGACCACCGATGGTTAAAGAGGGTCGTAATGTGTAATAGGCAGACATCTATCCAGACCATCACACAGGAATTCCAAACTTCATCGGGATCCACTGCAAGTACTATGACAGTTGGGCAGGAGAGAAGAAAACTTGGATTTCATGGTCGAGTGGCTGCTCATGAGCCATACATCACGTCAGTAAATGCCAAACGACGCCTCGCTTTGTGTAAGGACTGTAAACATTAGATGATTGAACAGTGGAAAAATGTTGTACGGAGTGATGAATCACAGTACACAATGTGGCGATTCAATGACAGGGTGAGGGTCTTGCGAATGCCCGGTGAATGTCATCTACCAGCGTTTGTAGTGCCAACAGTAAAATTCGGAGGCGGTGGTGTTATGGTGTGGTTGTGGTTTTCATGGAGAGGACTTGCACCCCTTGTTACTTTGTGTGGCCTACATTGATGTTTTAAGCACCTTCTTGCATCCCAATGTTGAAGAGCAATTCGGGGATGGCGATTGCATCTTTCAACATGATCAAGCACTTGTTCATAATGCACGGCCTGTTACGGAGTGGTTACATGGCAATACATCCCTGTAATGGACTGGCCTGCACAGAGTCCTGACCTGAATCCTACAGAACACCTTTGGGATGTTTTGGAACGCCAAATTTGTGCCAAGCCTTACCGACCGACATCGATACCTCTCCTCAGTGCAGCACTCTGTGAAGACTGGGTTGCCATTCCCCAAGAAACCTTCCAGCACCTGATTGTGAAAGCTGAAGCTGTCATGAAGGCTAAGGGTGGGCCAACACCCTATTGAATTCCAGCATTACTGATGGAGGTTGCCACAAACTTGTAAGTCATTTTCAGCCAGGTGTCTGGATACGCTTGATCACATAGTGCCGAAAACAGGGTTTCCTTGGGAAATACGAAACAAAATCCCGAGTGTATGAGTAAATATCACATGGATAATATTCGTAGGTATTACAAACATAACAGTACTGGATTCCCAGTTAAACACCAGATGTCATTCAATCTGAGAGGCAGAATCCCCATACATCTATTCAATTCTGATATGCATAAAGTTGTTGGACCCCTCCACTATTCCTTAATTCACTGGTCAGAGCGTTAAACATATAGATTGTTACTAATCTCTCAGAGGCCGAAGCAGCACTACCGAAGGATTAAGAACACATTATGGTGTATTTCATTCCAGTTGATCGCAAATAATGATACACTTATCCTACATGCTTGAACGCCTTTTATTTGAGAGAGAAATTGAGCCAAAGTACTCAAAGTTTAAGTATTTTCTCTAGAAGGAGCATGTATCCTTTGTAGTTTATGCAAACTCTGAATGCCTTCTCACTTCTGTGCGACCCATCTGCCTCACGTACAGCTATTTCAGGACAACACGTACCATGTGTGGCAATGTACCGGGTTCCATTTTCATGTTCACTTGAGATATAATTATTTATCTCGTAGATTGGGGAATATCGTGTAAGATGGTTGCTCTCTGAATTTCAAGCACTTCCAGTGAATGTTGACGAGCTTTATCACTCCAGCATTCCTATAATCATCACACAGGAAGATCAATCACTGTAGGATAATGCAGTTGGCAGCTCTATTTGTGGGCTGCCAGTGAATAATACAGCTGAAAAAATCGTTGCCATCTAACTTGCAAATCCGCAGTGCAGCACACAATTCATGCAACTTGAATTATCAATTATAATGACACATTCAAATTTTCTTTCGCTTTGAGTGGGTATGATGCCTACTACTTTGTTGAGCCATTGGCTGATTTTGCTTATGCAATAATCAGGTTAATGACTTAGCAGACAGCTCAAACAAATATATTTTGTTTTTCAAGAGAATCATCAAGAATATTATGCTTGCTATCTGGGCTCTCTAAGATTCATGAAGGCAGTTCTTCAGGGACATGGTGAAACCATGCGTCAGGGTGATATGTGTTTCACTCAAGCTGTGCATCTCAATTACACTTGTAGTAATAGTTTTATTCATCTATAGGTCTCTTTTACAAGAAAGTAGGACCTGATGTGCCACCCCCCTCCCCCCACTCCCACACACACAAACCACCTCTCTCTCTCCCCCCCCCCCCCCCCCCTCCTCTCCCCTGTACCAACTGAAATGGTGAGCTTAGAAGGATGGTAATGTCCTAATATTAAACACTGCTCAGCTTTGGAAGTAAGTTTTTCCAGAGAAGGGAAAAAAAGAAGAAAGAAATATAGTGTGAAGGTTTTACGTCAAATTTTGGATGTTTTATTATCATTATTATTATTATTTGTTTGTGTTACATTTTTACCAAAGTTCTACTCTGTATTGTCTTAGTAATTCTTCACAAAATAACTTAATTGGATAGATAAAAAAAATCTACTCGCCAAGCAACAATACAATACACACATAAAAGAAGGTTATAACTAGGTAAGCTTTTGGAGCCAGTGGCTCCTTCTTCAGGCAAAAGGGTTGAAGGGGAAGGAAGGGGGAGTGAAGGAAAAGAACTGGAGGGGTCAGGAAAAGGGGAAGATTTTGGGAAAGTCACCCAGAACCACAGGTCAGGGAAGACTTATCAAATGGTATGAGAAGGAAAGACTGGTTGTTGGGGACTGCATATGAGATCTGAAAACCTGAGAGCTTAAAGTTGGAAGACAGGATAATATTCAAGACAGAGATTAGTGCTTAAACATTGAGCATGGGTTAATAAGAGTGAGAAGCAAAGTGCATTGTACATAACAGAGGTGGGAGGGGGGCGGTGAAAAATAGACGGTAAGACAATGAAAGATGTAGAAAACTAAAATGGAGTGAAGAAAAGAGTAGTTACTGTGAAGATATGCTGAGATGGAAGAAATTAACGTAACGTAAGGAGAAAACCAAGGGCATGTTGCAGCACTAGTTCCCACCTGCAGAGTTCTGAGAAACTAGTGTCTGGGGGAAGAACCTAGATGGCGTGTGTGGTGAAACAGGCATCAAGGTCACGGTGTCATGTAGTAGGACATGCTCTGCAACAGGATACTGTATGTTGCCTGTGTACACCCTCTGCCTATGCGCATCCATCCTCATTGATAATCTGGTGGCAGTCATGCAGATGTAATAGGCTGAACAGTGTTTACATAACAGTTGGTATATGACATGTCATTTCACAGGTGGCTCTTCCTTTGATAGTTTATGTATTGCCAGTTACAGGGCTGGTAAAGGTGGTGGTAGGAAGGTGCATAGGGCAAGTCCTGCAGTGGGGATGGTCACAAGGGTAGGAGCCATAGTGTAGAGAGATAGGTGCAGAAGGAGCGTAAGTTCTGATAAGAATATTATGGAGATTGGGAGGTCAACAAAAAGCTATTCTAGGTGTGGTGGGCAAAATCTCAGGCAGAATGGATCTCATTTCAGGGCATGATTTTAGGAAGTCATGGCTATGTCAAAGTAACTAACTAATACGTTCCAGACCAGGATAATACTGAGTGACCAATGGTGTGCTCCGAAGTTGGTTTTTGGAGGGATCAGCAGTACCAGGATTGGATGTGATGGCCTGCGAAATCTACTATTGAACTAGGCTGGTGGGGTAATTACATCCAGAGGCTGAGGTGAGAATGGTTGTGTATTGCTGTAAGGAGTCTGCATCCAAACAAATATCTTTGCTTTGAATGCCAAGGCTGTATGGGAGGGAATGTTTGATATGGAAAGGATGGCAGTTGTCAAAATGTAAGCAGTGTTTTTTGTTAGTAGGCTTAATGTGGACAGAAGTGTGTAGTTGGTCTTCGGTGAAGATGAGATCAGCATCAAGGAAAGTGGCATGTAATTTGGAAAAGGATCATTTGAAATTTAATTGGGAGAAGTTACTTAGAGATTCCAGGAATTTTAATGGGTCAGCCTTACCATGAATCCATATGGCAAAAATGTCATCATGTATCTAAACCAAACCAGGAGCTAAAAACTTTTGGATCCCAGGAAAGCTCCCTCCAAGTGACCCATGAAAAGGTTGGCATAGTAAGGAGCCATCCCGGTTGCCATGGTCGTGCCCCTAATCTGTTTGTATGTCTGCCCTTCAAAGGTGAAGTAGTTGTTGGTAAGTATAAAGTTGATTAAAGTGAGTAGGCAGGATGTCATAGTTTTGGAATCAGTTGGGTGCTGACTGAGGAAATGTTCAGCAGCAGACCAACCATGTACGTGGGGGATGTTGGTATAGAGGGAGGTGGCATCAGTGGTGACAAGAAAGCTGTGTGGTGTGATTAGGATGGGCACGGATTTCAGACAATATAGGAAATGGTTGTTATCTTTGATATAGGAGGGAAGTCTTGGTACTATAGTTTGCAGGTGCTGATCAACTAAGGCAGCTATATGTTCGGTGGGTGCTTTGAAGCTAGCAACTACAGGACGACTAGGATGATTGGGTTTTGTGGAACCAAGGTGGGGGTGTGTGGTTTGGGTGGGGTAGAAATTCTATGGATTGGGGTGTTAGTCCTTGTGAGGTCCTGAGGTTTTAAGGAGAGGCTACATATCAGTTTGAATCACAGGGATAGGATGTTGATGGCAGACGCTGTATGAAGAGGTGTCAAAAGACAGCTGGCACAGACCTTCACTAACATGCTCCTTTTGGTCAAGTACCACAGTGGTAGATATTTTGTTTGCTGAGAGTGTAACAATGGAGTCATCAGCTTTTAGGGAACAAAGAGCCTGGAGTTCTGCTGAGAAAAGATTGTAGGAACCTGAGGAAGGGTTGTGAAGCAATGCTGGGTGCGAGGAATTCTCGGAGGGATGATTGTGCGTTAGTGGTGGCAGATCAAGTTGGGATTGTGGCTGAAACTGGTCAAGGCAAGGTTCAATATCAGGTTTGCTGTGGGAAAGGTTTTGGGATTGGGTTCCAAAGTGATATTTGCAATTGACATTGCGTGTGAAGGAAAGCAGGTCCTTCACCAAAGCAGCATGATTGGATGCAAGTTTAGGGCTAAGACTGAGACCCTTAGATAACGCAAATAATTCAGAAGGGGAGAGTGCTTTAGACGAGTGGTTGAGGACTCTATACTGTTGTGACTGGTTCTTGTGATGAGTTATTCTTGGTCTGGAAGGCAGTGGTGAAGGCTGTGGGATGTTAAGGAGGTTGGCCAAACTCAGTTTGTAGGGGAGGAATGGTGGTTGATGGTGTGGCTGTTTAGGGAGCTACAGAGGGACAGGAAGGGAAACACCACTGTTCAGGTAGTTTAGGAAAAAGTGGGTACCTTTTTGAGGTGAAGTCTGGCATGAAATTGCAGTCTAAATGTGGCTTAGTGGATGATACCATCCAAGGAAACATGAGGGGCAGATAACTGCAGGATGTTGTAGGAGGAGAGAAGTCTGGTGGAGTGGAAATTGGCTGTCGAGACATATAGGTCACAGATGGACCAGGTAAGAGCAAGAGATTGCTGTATTTGAAACTGTAGAAAGAGAATGGCGTAAAGTAGGATTACGTCCAGACACAGGAACTTTCAATGTTAGGCCTTTTGGAGTAACTCCAAGGTTTCAAGAAACAGAATGTGGGGTCTTAGTTTTGATAGTGATTCTTCAACATATAGAATCTATGGCTTAACAGGTACTTTTTAACTGCCTTTTTTAAAAAAAGTCTGTTTTGACCGTTTCTTTGTTCTCTTTCATTTCACAGTTTTATTTCTTGGTAGAAAATGCTGCTTTGAGTTTAATATTTATTCTTTCTTGGTAAATGTAAGTTCAGTCTAGACCTTGCTCCATGGTCACTGACAGAGCTATTTGTGCAGTAATTATCATTGCAATTTTTAATACATACAAATGATTGGTAAATATATTCACATAGTGCACTTAAAATCCCCAGTGTTTCGGATAGAGCTTTACAATGGGCTCTACTACTATTTCTGGTTGTTACTCTAGTTGCGCTTTTCTGCAGTCTGAAAATTGTGTTCATATTTTGTGTATTTGTTCCCAAGAAAAAAATCCATGGCTAAGGACTGACTGTAGATATGAGTAGTATGTATCTAAAAGACACTGGCTGTTACACATTGATGCAGTACTCTAGGGGTACAACATGTTAGTGTGTTCACATGACTTCAACTGAAAATGGATATTTAGTGAGAAACTTTGTATTTGTTACAGTTTATAGATGTGCCATGTACATTTAATTTAACAGTGTCATTTTTGTTCTTCAAACTGAAATTCATGGCATTTGTTTTCTTTATGTTCAATGTCACTTTATTGCTTATGACCAATTGTGAATTTCCTTGAGAGCTTCATTAGCTTTCTCTACAAGAGTCCCTCTTTCTTGGCGACCACAATACTGCAACCATCTGCAAAGAGAATTTTTTCCCCACATCCAACACAACCGAGGAAATCATTCATGAATAACATGAGGGTTCTAAAATCCTACACTGAGGAACTCCTGTATTAATGTATTTTGGATATGATGAATGTTTTAGTGAAAGTTTAGCCTTATTTGAGGTATTGTGTTACCTATGTTCTTTGTACCCTACCTGCTAGTATGATCGGAACCAGCAATTAGCCACCCCTCTTATACCTAATGCTTCTAAGCTTATTTGGCAGAATATCATGGTCAACAGAATCAAAGGCCTTAGGAAGATCTAAAAATATGCCTGTTACACTCATCTTTGTCAAGAGCAAGAAGTACAACTTTTGAGAATTTTATTATGGCTGATTCCCTTTTCGGCCACTTTGGAAACCAAACTGTGATTCACTTAAAAGTTATATTTATTCAAGTAATTCATTAAACTGTCATTCAATCATTCATAACAAATTCTGTTATTTTTGAGAATGATGACAGCAGGGCAACTGGCTGGTAATTTTCTGTCTTGTACATTACCTTTTATTATTAATATTATTATTATTTTTAGCAGAGGTACAACTCTTACCTGTTTTATCTGGAAATTGCCCTGATGTGAAAGATTTATTTATTACGTTCATTAATGTAGTTTGTATACACTCTATGCATTGTTTCAGTACACACTTTGGTACTTCTTCTAGATCTACAGACTTTTACTTTTTGTACATTTTTACTAAGTTCATGCTCTGTGGTTGGTAGCAACAACACTGTACTTAGTGTATAATCATTTGCAGGTATTATATTTGTTTTTGGGAATTTTTGCGGTAACTTCAATGCAATATTAGAAAAATGCTCACTCAAAATAGAGGCTGGTCTGCAAGCTGTTCATTTCGCGGCAATAGCAAGTGACATGGGCAGCCAAACAAGGAGTGGAGTATCAGTTTGATGACATGGAACTTCTAAACATAAGAGTTGTCTTCTTACCAGTTAACACTATGAGCCATCTGCAGTCACTGGATCAAGGAACAATTGCCTCAACAAAGTGTAATTACACATGCCAACTTGTTAAGGCTACCATTAGTGCAACTGAACTACAAGAAACAGTTCTGCATTGGAATGTACTGCAAGCTGTCTACAACATATCTGCAGCTTGGAAAGAAGTTACAACAGACTCCATAACTATGTATTTTAAGAAGACCTGGGCAGCAACTGATAATGCCGCTGAAACTGAAGACAGAATCAATGAGCCAACGTCTGAACATACACATAATACAGGTACAACTTAAGATACTCATGATGTTCTTATAAAGACTTACACCTTCTTGTACTGTCAACACAGAAGATTGGACACAGGCAGATGACAAAGTCTGTGCTGATGAAGAACCCAACATTATTTCTACTGATGATACAGAAAGAATGATAATGCATTATTGTCACCTTCTAAGGAAGAACGTGAAGATATGACACCGCCACCTTGCGTTGAAGTTGCAGCTGCAGTTACTGTTATCCAGAGATTTGCTGTGACTTCTGACGTCTCCATGGTATTTCAAGCTGCTCTGGATGTGTTATCTTCAGAGTGTGCCACAATATTACAACCAGCAGTCTAACAAACGACAATTAATGCCTTTTTTCAAATTAATGTATAGAAATAAAGCATGTTCTGATTAAATCTTTGTGTTACAAAAAAATACATTTAAGTGTTTCTTACGATTATCATTTGTTGTATTGCATGACACGCTAATATTGTTCTGCAATATGTATGTAACTGTATTGATTGTGAGGAGAAAAAATAAGATGACAAGTATTACACAATATGTACATACACCTCACTCGTGTAAACAAATGCCAGAAATACTGTTGTACATACACAGTGTAGCTATTTTTCTTAGAGCCCATGAAAATACAGCACCTACATTCATTGTAACCCATAACAAGAGAAAACGTGAACTCAACAATAACAAATTTCTGTAAATAAACCTTGTTAATGCACACTTCGTTGAAAGCAAATGACCTATTTTTCAACCCGTTCAAATTTGGTTAAATGAGGGTCTACTTTATTTATAAATAACTTGCCTCCTAACAATGAAAGCAAAATGATTCTCTTTGCAGATGATACGGTCGGCATAACCATTGGCAAAAATTTACAGGATACCATAACAAAAAGCAAGTTGGTACTTGAGTCTATCACTCAGCAGCTAGTAACCAATAGGCTAATTCTCAATAAAGAGAAAACTAAAACAATACTATTCAGGAACAACAACAAAAGGAGAATAGAGGAATCACGTCAGTTACTGGATATGAATGTAGCTCAAAAAACAAATGTTCTTATGATTCACAATAGATAATTATTTACTCAGGGGAAATGACATTGCTACCCTAACAAACAAACAAAGTTCAGGTATATTTGTTCTAAGAAGCATTAAATCACTAGTAACAGACAACTTGCTGTGAATGGTGTAGTTCTCATATTTTAATGCTGTCATGACCTATGGAATAGAAATACGGGGTCAGTCGATATGGATGGAGGTATTGATGTAGCCATCTTAGAGGTGGAGGTCCACATCGAGGAAATTGCCTTGTTGGGTTGAGGAGAAACAGGGGAAGGGGAAGTAGGTTTCGAGGTTCTGAAGGACTGTGGATAGGCTGTCCTCACTCTCAATCCACATCATGAAGATGCCATCAATGAATCTCAACCAGGTGGATGGCCACTGACAAACTGTGGCCAAAAAACAGCTGGGTGATCCACCAAGTTGCTAAGCATGCTGCCCAACACAATGTTATCCATTTTAATTACTGCTTCACAGCCTGCACCATCTAGATCTTTCCCACCAATACCAACTTATCAGAGCTGTGCAGGTGGAAACTAACTCTCCTTGTAATATGTCCTATGTTCCCGTAACTCTCCTGGCCTCAACCTTTGTTAGCCATTGTCCTTCACCCAGCTGTCACCTTACCTGTTCCCACTCCAGCACTACACAGCCTTCTATTTCACAGGCACATCCGGTCTTTTTACTTCTCTCTGTATCTGCTCTGCTGCCCCCCTCCCTGCCCTCCATCTAACCTCCCACTACATCTAGCTGCCCTAACTTCTCTCCACCTTATCTCCGCATGCCCAACAAGCAGCATTTTACTGTCCCCCACTCCTACCATACTATCCAATAAGTGAACCTCATTTACCAAATATTGTTAATTATGTATTATGTCACTTCACACTATCAAATGTAGAAGCAATGTAGAATGTCAATTTATATTATTATGCACTCTGACTGTGTTGACCACGTAGTCACAGTGACTACTATAATCGTAAATTAATTGTGTTTACATTTATCCTATGATATCATGTACAAACAAGGTGCTTAAGGCGTTTATTGTATTATATAAATTAAATAAAAAATAAATATCAGTAAAATTACAAAACCGTCAAGTTGGTATAGAAGTTTGTTTTTATTTAAATGGCAAAGAGTTTCAGACTTTAGCCCTTTGTCAAGTCATTCACATAAATCCTACCACAACAACATTGTGTGTGTGTACGCTAGTCACACCGCTTGTATGAGTAATAAAAGCATACTCATACAAGCAATGTGGAAAAAAAATCTGTGCAACATTAATGGTTTGTAACATCATAGCCTACTGTCTGCTGCCATCTAGCACACTGGAAGTGAGTAAAAATAAATATGTTCACTCTTTTGATAGTACTTTAGTAATTAGGTGTTTGTAGCAGGCAAGAAATAAATATTCAGGGTACAAATAGACCCAAAGAAAATATGACGGGTATTATACAAACAGTACTAAGTGTTCAGTAACCTGCTACCTTCCATTTCTCTCAGTATGAAATAGAACACTAACAAGTCAGATTCAGTAGACGCCAAAAATATCTGTCATCTATCACATCTTTTATAAACTGAATTTTAAGATTTGTAAGAATTATGCAGGGTTATGAACTGTAGATTAAAACTGAAGAAACTGCAAAAAGGGGGGAATTTAAGGAGATGGGACCTGGATAAACTGACTAAACCAGAGGTTGTACAGAGTTTCAGGGAGAGCATAAGGGAACAATTGATAGGAATGGGGGAAAGAAATACAGTAGAAGATGAATGGGTAGCTTTGAGGGATGAAGTAGTGAAGGCAGCAGAGGATCAAGTAGGTAAAAAGACAAGGTGTAGTAGAAATCCTTGGGTAACAGAAGATGGTGGTGGTGGTGGTTAGTGTTCAACGTCCTGTCGACAACGAGGTCATTAGAGACGGAGTGCAACCTCGGGTTAGGGAAGGATTGGGAGGGAAATCGGCCGTGCCCTTTCAAAGGAACCATCTCGGCATTTGCCTGAAACGATTTAGGGAAATCACGGTAACAGAAGAAATATTGAATTTAATTGATGAAAGGAGAAAATATAAAAAAAACAGTAAATGAAGCAGACAGAAAGGAATACAAACGTCTCAAAAATGAGATCGACATGAAATGCAAAAAGGCTAAACAGGGATGGCTAAAGGACAAATGTAAGGATGTAGAGACTTATCTCACTAGGGGTAAGATAGATACTGCCTACAGGAAAATTAAAGAGACCTTTGGAAAAAAGAGAACCACTTGTATGAATATCAAGAGCTCAGATGGAAACCCAGTTCTAAGCAAAGAAGGAAAAGCAGAAAGGTGGAAGGAGTATATAGAGGGCCTATACAAGGGCGATGTACTTGAGGACAATATTATGGAAATGGAAGAGGGTGTAGATGAAGATGAAATGGGAGATTCGATACTGCGTGAAGAGTTTGACAGAGCACTGAAAGACCTAAGCCAAAACAAGGCCCCAGTAGTTGACAACACTCCATTAGAACTACTGACAGCCTTGGGAGAGCCAGTCCTGACAAAACTCTACCATCTGGTGAGCAAGATGTATGAGACAGGCGAAATACCCTCAGACTTCAAGAAGAATATAATAATTCCAATCCCAAAGAAAGCAGGTGTTGACAGATGTGAAAATTACCGAACTATCAGTTTAATAAGTCACGGCTGCAAAATACTAACGCAAATCCTTTACAGACTAATGGAAAAACTAGTAGAAGCTGACCTCAGGGAAGATCAGTTTGGATTCTGTAGAAATATTGGAACACGTGAGGCAATACTGATCCTACGACTTATCTTAGAAGCTAGATTAAGGAAAGGCAAACCTACATTTCTAGCATTTGTAGACTTAGAGAAAGCTTTTGACAATGTTGACAGGAATACTCTCTTTCAGATTCAAAGGTGGCAGGGGTAAAGTACAGGGAGCGAAAGGCTATTTACAATTTGAATGGAAACCAAATGGCAGTTATAAGAGTTGAGAGGCATGAAAGGGAAGCAGTGGTTGGGAAGGCAGTGAGACAGGGTTGTAGCCTCTCCCCGATGTTATTCAATCTGTATGTTGAGCAAGCAGTGAAGAAAACAAAAGAAAAATTCGGAGTAGGTATTAAAAAATCCACGGAGAAGAAATAAAAACTTTGAGGTTCGCCGATGACATTGTAATTCTGTCAGAGACAGCAAAGGACTTGGAAGAGCAGTTGAATGGAATGGATAGTGTCTTGAAAGGAGGATATAAGATGAACATCAACAAAAGCAAAACGAGGATAATGGAATGTAGTCGAATTAAGTCGGGTGATGCTGAGGGTATTAGATTAGGAAATGAGACACTTAAAGTAGTAAGGAGTTTTGCTATTTGGGGAGCAAAATAACTGATGATGATCGAAGTAAAGAGGATATAAAATGTAGACTGGCAATGGCAAGGAAAGTGTTTCTGAAGAAGAGAAATTCGTTTACATTGAGTATAGATTTAAATGTCAGGAAGTCATTTCTGAAAGTATCTGTATGGAGTATAGCCATGTATGGAAGTGAAACATGGACAATACATAGTTTAGACAAGAAGAGAATAGAAGCTTTCGAAATGTAGTGCTACACAAGAATGCTGAAGATTAGATTGGTAGATCACATAACTAATGAGGAGGTATTGAATAGGATTGGGGAGAATTTTGTAGCACAACTTGACTGGAAGAAGGGATCGATTGGTAGGACATGTTCGTAGGCATCATGGGATCACCAATTTAGTATTGGAGGGCAGCGGTGAGGGTAAAAATCGTAGAGGGAGACCAAGAGATGAATACACCAAGCAGATTCAGCAGGATGTATGTTGCAAGAGGTACTGGGAGATGATGAAGCTTCCACAGGATAGAGTAGCATGGAGAGCTGCATCAAACCAGTCTCAGGACTGAAGACCACAACAACAACATGCAGGGAAGAAGAGGCATGTAGATGATGGACTAGCATGGAGACCTGTACAAAACCAGTCTTTGGAAAGATCACAACAATTACAAGATTTGTAAGTAATTTTGAGTAAGAAATGGCATTAATTATGTTAATAGTAATCATGAAACACATTGAAGGAACAGTGCATGCTGGTATTACAATGTGTGTAAAAATATATCAGTTATCATCATACAGAAGGGGGGAGGGCAGTGTATGTGTGATTTGTTGAAATACCAGTAGCCTAAAATAAAGCTGCTGCCAAGGCTTCTTCTACAGCTGCAGATCATGTATTTCCGTTAGCTGTACTTATTCTTATGCAAGTTTTAAGCAGTAATTTCTGTGTGCCCTCACACCCTCCCACTTCATACCTTTGAAGGTTCATATTTTGATCTAATCTGGTGAGTTTTCTGAGAGCTGATGTGTCTGGCTGGCCCCATAGCAACACTCGAATCAGCAGCAAAAACTAATATACAGACAACTAGGCTTATTCTGGCTTCATAAACACAAAGAGTTTAATTTTGTTAACATGTTTGTGTGCAGGCACATTTTAAATGGTAAGTAGTAGAATAGTATAATTATTTGCCCAAATGTCATTTTACAAAGATATAGAATTTGTGAGGTTAATATAAGAAAACACACGAATGGATATATATATTATTTTTTACACATTCACACACTTTTTCTCTTTCAACCTTTTCACGCATTAGCAGAAAAAACGTAAGCTACAACTGTTCTCATAATAATATGACAGCAAGAAACTGATACCTTATGTTGGCGTGTAGTCTGTATATACCAAGGCAAAGAAACACTGTAGCACATCATTAGCAATCGTTTAATAACTAACAACTGATCGTTACTTCTCTACAATCCACTGACAAGAATGTGGTGATATATATATATTAATACAATGAAATCTGTTCACTGTAACAGGATTCCATAAAGTTTGAACTGATACCTTTCATAAACCATAGAAAAAAAATAGAACAAACGAGTTGCTATTTAGATCAGAAACACGACAAAGAGACTCCTGCATCTTCATCAGTTTCAATGCCTATTTCCTCTAACAGGGATTTCTTGTCTTTAGGATAACCTTCAAGTATAGAGTTTACAATATCCATACAAAGCGATTTTCGTTTCCTCCATTCTTTCACATTTTTTTCACGTAAATTCACAATTTTGTCTCGTTCCTTTTTGGAAATGGGTACGGCATTTTTCGAAAGCTGTTCTAGTTTCTCGGTCAGTTTTGAAACTTTCTCCTCCAGCAAGCTCTTTTCCTTCATAGCATCTTCTGTTGTCAACGTAGTAAGCAATTTTTGAAGCAGTGACTCGTGCGCACGAAGCTGCTGCTCAGCTGATTGCAGTTCATCAGATACCTTCGCAATTTCCTTATCTAAATCACTAAGTTCCTTATTCATATCTTCACTGTTTCCTTCCTCAACTTGCTCAATAGCATACACTTTCTGTTTCCCATATATTTTCTCCTTAAGTTTTCCTTTTTCAGTTAGTTCATCAAGGGCTTTTTGTATAGCAGTTTTTCCAAATTCTTTATGAAGGTTCATAAAGATATCATTTGCGCTGTACGGGCGATTTTGATCCCGTAGATATTTTAACACAGCCTCGCTAGCACTCATACTTAATACTTATACACACCAACATACGCTATAATCCCGCGCTTTCCCTTCAAATTTCTTCTTCGTACGTAGAAACGCTGAACCGGTAGGCATTTGTAAAAAGGAGAAAACAAATGACCTTCGTCAATGTTATTAACGGTATCTAAATTCTGATCGGAAAGGCAGTAGATAACGTAGTAGAACACTGTCTGCTATCGTTTTATTTTCAGTATAGTATGACATCTCGAACATGCAAAATTTTGCCAACTCCTACCTAGCTGTCTCGGTATGTATCCATCCAAAGATATAGAGAATTCTCTGTCGTATGTGGTTAGTTATTCGTTGGTTTGGTTGTACTCTCTGAATGGAACTAGTGGCGGGAAATCGTATTTCCATAATTTGAATTTTCTTGCCATTGCAGTAGTCAGTAGTGTAGTGTGTCGGAGTGGGTTACTGAAGACTTCCAGAAAAATCTGGCGTTCTTGCTGAAGTGTAAAGTGTTTAAAAGTTTTGGAGCTGTGGCTACGTACTGTGTTTTTAAGTTATGGAAGCTGTTAGTGAGACTGAAATTCAGGCGCTTCAGGAAGAAGTTAACAGGCTCCAACAAGAAATCGCCGAGTTAAAGAAAAAACACAGTGAAAACACATATGCGCAGTTGCATCTAAATCGTCTCCCTGAAACGGAAGGTCGCTATGTTCGGAACGCCTCATCAAATAGGGAGTTGTCAGTCACGTCGACAGCTCTGAAGCAAATGCTTTCATTGAACGATGATCTAAATGACATGACTTTCTCAGCTATCCAAAAAACAAAAGTAACGAGTGATTTATATAAACTGGATGTAGAATGTAAATCATACAATTTATTATTCCATTTAGCGTGTCATTTGATGACCGATCCAGATGAGAGTATTACAGTTAAGTCTTTAAAAGTCACATTTCAGAATGCTTCACTCGTGGATGAAATAATGCCTTTCGTTAATTCGTGTCACCGAGAAAGAAATCTGCAAGAGTTGCTCTCAGGTCTTACTGATTATGCTGCACTTTGCAAGATCAGAGAAACAGTTGTAAATTGGTTGTGCAATGAGTGTTCTTCAGCGCTTCGCATAAATTCTTCGGTTGATAATGAGACATACATAATAGAAGTGTATGGTAAGCAAAACTGTGAACTGTATCTGACCTGTACTTGGAGTATCCATTGGCAGAAGAGGAACCATAAGATGTGCCCATTTTTGAAAATATCAGTTCACAGAGACGATTTCCCTACGGAACGACAGAGAGATCTGCAACGTATGTGTGAAAAACCTCCGAGTGATTTTGATGGCATGAAAGAAGCATGGGAAGAGATAACTGATTGCCTATCAAAACTGCAGTAGGCTAAAATTTACTTTAATTTTTTTCCTATTCTCATAAGTCTCAATGGAACCATAGTTACGTGCTTATGTCTACATGCAGCCAGGAGTAATTTTCAGACTGATAAATTTCAGGTAACTAATGGCCAAGTTCAGCAGTCCAACAAGAAACTGTCAAATAATTTTTATTTTGTTTTGGAGCAATTTCTCCCAATCAGTTATGTATTTTGAGTCATATTATTTCCGTATAATGTTTCCTGTAGCACGGGCTTAGAATATGTAGCAAAGAAATTAGTGTTGGAAATTTTTTTAACTTCTAATGTGATTTACCACTGAAACAGGGCACCAACTATATCAAAATTTTGAGCCCACATAAAATGCAATTTGAGCTAGAAGTAAAATTTATAGACATTAGTGTGACATAGAAGGGAATTTCTAAAAAGAACAAAAAACTAGAGTTTTCATATGCTTTGGGATAATTTGTAGACAGGAGATTGTAAGTGATCTTAAAATATATATTTGATTAATTTCAATAAAAAAAAGTCAGTTGTAAAAATACCACCAACAAAGATAAATCCTCCTCAGTTACATCTTCCAAGAGAGACAGTTGAAGTGAGTTAAGATCTCAGTGAAAGCATTAGAAGTGTTTCAGAATGTATGGACTAAATGGCATTTTCCTCATCTCAAGGGAGAAACAGGTGGCACATCTGGAAGGAAGCCAGTTATTCCAGAAGATTTATTGGAACAAGTAAACTCATTGAAATTGTGGCAGAATGAGGAATTGGATTGTGAATAGTAGTGAAACACTTTAACTAAGTGTATGTGATTGAGCACAACATTCATACTTATTTTACAAATTACAGAGAAGGAGAATATAGATTCCAAAACTTGGAAGAAACCAGAGCCTCTGCAGCAAGCTGGAGGAGATGTCATAAATGATCCATTTGTAATATACAGTCTTTGTGATTTATTGAAAGACAAAATTAATCCTTTTGGTATAAAAGATGATCCAAAATGTATTTACAGTCTGATGAGACCAGTTTCTGCCTAGACCCATCTAAAACAAAAGAAGTATCTGGCGGAAACAGAAATGAGGCTTTTGAAATCCGCAGGTGCTCAGCAAGGAGCAAGTGGAAGTTGCAAAATCCTTCTTGTCTTTGCAAAACCCTTCTTGTCTTTGAGCCATTCAAGACAGTCAGTTGGTCCCTTTCATGGTGTGATATATCTGTACCGTTATGTCAAAGTATGAGAGCTTCACAGTTTGGAAATATTTAAGTTGTGGTTCTGCAATACTGTTTCTGCCTTAAATGTTCATATCTCTTTGTTATTGTCATAATTGTTTAATAAATATCCCAATAGCCTATGGTTTTTAAGCAATATACAATAATTTTTGTTCCTGAGTATCCCATTCAGTGCTTGCAGCAGTCCTTTAAATAACCCAATAAGCAGCTATCTGAAAATTATCACCTGGTAGATTAAGACTTACCCCATTCTGTGGGGTAATTTCCAGGCGTCTCTCATTGAAGTTTTGATTCTTGTGTGTGGTCTCTGCGTATGGACTGTAGCTCACAGTGTGTGTTCTGATTGTGATTACCATTTTGCAGTAGACTGTTGGAATATAACACTTTTTGTGTGAAGCCCCCCCCCAGATAAAAGTCAAATAGTTCCTAGAAATTGTGTGCTGGTTACTTATTTTTTGTGTTAAGTGTCATGACAATGTATCTACAAAATGTGTGTTTAGGCATAAATGGAAAAGAAATTTTGCAACAATGGAAACACTCTCAGGTAACAGCTAAGTTTAAGTTGCTCATAATTGAGATGCCTCATGGTACATGGTGTTTAGATTCCTTCAGCAATTTCCCAGGTTTACATTAAGTCAGTGGTGAAGCAAACATGTCAAAATGGTGAATTTTGCTTCACAGATAATTGTCAGACCAGCATACATTTTAAGTTTCTGATTTGTGTTGTCTGGGAAGTCACCTAAACAGAGGAACAAATTGTATTGACTGTAGGATGGAACCATGTTTACAGCACAGATGTGCAATTCATCATATTTCCGTCACTAGTTTACTTGATTTATGGACACTGTTTCCTGTTTGACAGGAACAATTTTATTTTATCATAGTGTTTCCTTTGAATCCTATACTGATATAGCTGCTCCATTAGCTAGGAATAACTCGTGCTGTCAAACAGCTGAGACAAGTCCATAAAGATCCCACAAGTCTTCTGTTGCTTCTCAAATGAGCTCGGAATATGTTCAGCTAAATCTACTGTTGCCATTATTATAGACTTTGTGTCTCTAAAAGTTTGATGTTACAGTGGAGTATTTGAAATTTTGGGATAAAAATTAAAATTCTATTCTTTATTGTAACTTTCTTGGCAGGAAGTAGAAAGCGAAGATGCATCCCTCTTCTTTTTCTTGAATACTGGTGTTAATTCACTTGCTTTTAAATGAATCTAGAAAAATACCTCCATCAATAGCTGCATGTAACATGTACATTAGGGGTTTCGGTACACTTTCTTTGTTTTCCTGTATGGTTTTTGATGTAATACTGTCAAGCATGGTGACTGCCTGACATGGCAGTTGCTTTATTATGTTTGAAACTTGTTTCTTGGGTACTGTAAGTATCACTTTTATTCTTTCTTCATTTGTGGAGGGCCATAGATCTTGAGTAGTTCTCTGCTTTATTTGCAACTGCCTCAGTGAGAAAGGCATTTGTTTCTCTGTTGAATCTCCAGTATTCTTTCCGTGTTATTTTCTACATATTATAAGCCTCTGACTTAGTTTTCTGAGAGAGATCATAACACACATCCAGTTTTTCTTGCCCAGATTATCTCTCCAGTCATCCAGCTGTTCTGTATTTGCACATGTTTACCAGGCCTTTTGTTAGAACATGTAATATCACAACAATTAAATAAACTGGTCGTATTTGGTATTTGCAACAGTGCTGTGCAAGTTATTCTGCCTTTTGCCTTTCCATATCACCTGCTCAGTTCCATCACTCTCGATTTTAATGTCTTCAGTGACTGCAAAATGGTTTGCTGTATGGAGTTTACCACTTGAGTGCCACAGAAGTACAAAGGAATACTTGTTATTATGTGATCTCAAGTGGGTTTATCTACATTGATAACTATATCCTGCAAACCACTGCAGAGTGCATGGCAAAGGTTGTGTCCCATTGTATCAGTTATTTGGGTTTAGTTCCGTTCAGTTCATACAGTGTGCAAGAGAGATGTAGGGAGCTGTAGGACAAAACTGGTCCTTGAAACTTTGTAAGTAAGAATGTTTTCTCTGTATAATTTCCGGTTATCTTCAAAAATCTGCCAGTTCAGTTTCTTCAGCATCTCTCTGTCACTCTCTCACAGCTCAAACAAACATGTGACCATTCGTGCTGCTCTGTTGTGCATATGTCGAACATCGCCTATTAGTCCTATGTGGTACAGGTCCGGCATGCTTATGCAATATTCAAGGATGGGTTGCATGAATGATTTGTAAGCTTTGTTCTTTGTGGACTGATTGCAGGCCCCAAATACTCTACCAATGAATGGACGCCTACCACCTGCTTTACCCAAGACTGAGCCTATGTGCTCATTACATTTCGTGTCCCTAAAGTTGTGTTATACAAGGTATTTATATGAATTATCCAATTCCAACTTTGTCTCATTGATATTATAGTCATAGGATACTATGTTTATCCATATTGTTACATGCACAAATTTTACATTTCTGAACATTTAAAGCAAATTGCCAGTCTTCGCACTAACGTGAAATTTTATCACGATCTGACTGAATATTTATGCAGCTTCATTTCATTATAGATAACTGTATCATCTGCAAAAAATCTGATGTTAATATTTTCCGAGATCATTAATATACAACATGAACAGTAAGGGTCCAACACACTTCCCTGGGCACACCTGAAGTTATTTCTACATTTGTTGATGACTCTCCATTAAAGATAAGGTGCTGCATCCTTTTAACCAAAAAAGCATAAATCCAGTCACAAATTTAGTCTGATACCCTGTATGATCATATTTTTGGTAATAAAGCAGATGCTTTTCAGAAATTAGAAATATTGTATCTACTTGACTGCCTTGATCCATGGCTTTCAGGATGTAATGTGAGAAAAGTGAGCGTTCAATATCATGTGATCATGTATTTGGAATCCATGCTAATTGGCATGGTGGAGGTCATTCAGTTAAAGATACCTCATTATTTTTGAGCTCAGAATATTTTAAGAGATTCTACAACAAATTGACATCAAGGATATTGGATGATAGTTTTGTGGGTCACCTCTACTACCCATCGTGTAAATGGGTGTGACCTGTGCTTTCTTCCAACTATAGGGCACAGCGTTTTGTCCAAGGGATATGCAATAGATTATAGTTAACGGAGGAACTAATCAGCCTTGTCTTTGCGTTTTCCTTTTTAAAGAAACTTTTGAAAATGGATATAAGCTTTTCGGATTTCACTTTGCTATCTTTGATTTAATTTCCTGTTTCATCTAAGAGTGGCTGCATGCTAACTGTTTTTGTTTAAGTTGTAATCACACAGCAAGCCGAGTGATGTCATGGTGGTGTCAAATCTTCAACAGTTAGTTGATAAATAATTTGTTTGTAAGTTCTGACTGCTGAAAGAATGGTTTTATCTCAACATTTGGTGAATAATATAAAACTAATACACAGCACCTCCTCCTTTCATTTATTACTTCTACTACTATAGCTTCAAAAGCTTCATTTCTATAGCATGTTTAGTGATATATAAAACAGCTTTAGTTAGTATGTAGCTAGATAAAAATGCAGCATCGTGACATTTTTATGCATTGTTCTAAAATAGCTGCTTACATTCCTTTCCTGGTTAATACCTCTATCAGGTTATCTTTTAACAAAAGTTCAGTGACTGCTAGGATACTTAGTTTGTAGTCCTGCAGTGTTGCCTCTGGTTTATCTGCTTTATTGTTAATGAATTGAACATTATGATGAGATATTGTAACTGTTGTCATTAACTTTAATGTTTTTCCTCTTCTGATGCACTAAGCAGTCCACTAGCTCCAGATGTTTGTCTCACTGCTGTAATTATTTTCTGGTTACGGCACTAAAACTGAAGCACTTCTTTGTAATATATTCAAATTTCTGGCAACATTTTTGCAGTGGTATTTGTAATGTACACTTTCATTCACATTTTGTTCAGAGGTCTCGCTCTGCTTACATGTTATCAAAAATCCTCACTTAAAGCCTCAGTCTCTTTAATCTCAGAGATCTTCCTGGAATTGATGGTCTTGTTGCTGCAGATTCTCCTGGATCTTGGCACTTTTGTTGTGTGGATGTTTCTTCTGATGGTTCCGGTGTTCTGTGTTGGGTGCCGCTTGTGGTTGTTTCTGCAGGTCAAGATCCTTTTGCGTTTACTTTTGAAAACCAGAAAATAGGCTGTTTTCTCTTCTGTGCTGCCTGAGGAACATGTGAAGGGGGTCCCAATCCAGTTTTTGCATTTTGAGGCGTTATCAGCGGCTTGAGTTAAGGTGTTGGGATCTGCATGTAAATGTACAGAATATATTTTAGGGAAGGCCTGACAGATTTTAGAATTTATCTGCTTTCTTAATTTGCACAAGAAAAGCAAAGGTGGCTTATTTAAGGAATGCCAACAATTACTCTTGCTTAACTAGAACAGTGTCTCGGGACTGTTTAAGGTAATTCCCTGTTAAGTGACCCATTATGGAAGCTGTTCCTACCTCGACCATCTTAAATTTTGTTGGAATTTATACAAAATATAGCAAAAGGACCAGCTTGAACTTTGGCAAAGTTTGAGCTTGAGTGCCTTCCATAAGTTGGTGTAGGTACTAATGCCATTATCGCAATTCCACTTTCTTGAAAACTGTAAATGTGTGAAAAAAATCTTAAAAAAAGTTTGGCAAGCTGTTATTCTTCATCTAGGATCCAGTAATTTATGTCCCTGTCAGCTTTTTGCACAGAAGAAACAAAACACAAATGAAAATCAGAAAGCAGTTGCCATGGTACAATATATGTTCAAACATACTGAAAAATTTTGTTGTGGCTAGTGTTCCCCATATTTTAACATGGAATATGTACTGAGGAAAAGGCACTTTAACCATGATAATTTCTCATTACAGCCTCCATGCTGATAAATTGAGTTTTGAACTTCCTTAGGAATGTAATGATTCCTAACCTATAAAGTTACGACCTCTGATTTTAAAACTGTGAACACCACTGATAAGAATGCATTTAAATCCATTAGAAACACTTTTTTTCATTTTGCTGTCATTTTAGTTAAGGTACAAAAATTGGGCCTACAAACAAAAAACAAATAAAATTATTACCTCTTGTTAGTCCTTGGTGGTTGAACCAATACCACTCTGATTAAATTCTAATGCATTGCGCATACTGAATGCTGCTACACACACACACACACACACACACACACACACACACACACACCACTCTGGTCATAAATCAGAAAATTCTGAAAATCTTGCTTTAGGTCTGTTTTGTAAACATAAAAAATTCCGTTCGATTGCTTAGTAACAAATCTTTTTTTGCTTCTGAACATTTTCCCCATTTACTCTCAGAACCAATTGCCGTTGCATGAAAAATTCAACTAAATTCAAAATATCCATAACCTCTTGCCTTTAATTTTCTGGAAACTTCTTTTCCATGCTTGCTTTTTAGTGTCAGTATTACTTTTTCCATCTTCAACTTCATTGCTGCTTTCATCATTCTTTCTGAAATAGAAAACTTCTGTAGTCGAGGTTCATAGGCTTCCATGGCCAGTGTAAATTTGAATAAGATCATCTTGTGTATTTGCCTGTGCCATTATGAAATTGAAACAAAATGCTGATGTTCTGACAAATTTTGCAGCGGTCCTCTTCAGGGAGATTAAGTGCTGGATTCTGGTGATGGGTTCCCCCTATATACTGTCTATTTCGGTTGTCAGGTGGCTACTAATATCAATTCAGTGTAAAAATTGCTATGGAGAAGAGGCTGTACGTTAGACCATTGCTTGTGATAGTCTGGCATGTGGCTTTTAAGCAGTAGCAAAATGGCAGCTGTGGAAGGATGGCTGTACAGAGGCTGTTGTATATGATGCTACGGCACGTGATCGGTATTTAATAGAGAATTAGTAGTTAGTATACAGGTGTAATGTTTACCTGTAGTGAGATGATGCCACACAGCAGTGCTCTTATGGCCACTGTTTATGTTGTTTTATCCAGGCCATGTATAGCTGCTGTGTGGCTAACACATGACTAGCTGGAGTGAGATTGTTGCCAACCAGGCCGTACGTAACTTGTAGCCATCCTCCCTGTTCATGGTGTTAGTGCATTTATTTGTGTAGCCCGCCCATTGTATTTTCCACTGCTGCATATGTGGCTGCTGAGCACACGTGTGAGGTTCTTGAAAATTAATAGACAGGCTGTATTCCTTATGGTGTTCAGCTACAGCAGCTTTGATATGAAATGAAACCTGGATGGTTCAAATAAGACTTTTATTACAGTTGCAAAAGATGATTATAACGTTTTTTACTTCTATAACTGTGACTGGAGAAGGAAGGAGTAAAAACAAAAAATAACATGTATATTGAACAAACTACGAATAGATCAGAAGTGTTTGTAACTTACAAGTACAGTAGCAGAATATGCAAGTTGAAAGTGCTGATACCAATGCATATGCAGGTGTTTCAGGCCGCTGACAACACTTTAATAAATTGAGGTAAAATGTCTGGCAAAACAAATATTGACTTTATCAGTTGCATACCTATGGTCCTAAATGGAAAATAAGTAATATAATATTACTAGCAACTTAGGATTGATGGATCAGCAGCATTAAAGTCTTAATATTTAAAAAGAAATGCGTTTCCCCCCGCCTCTTTACCATAATTCCCCCTAGGGGGCTCACGTCCCTTTTGTGGGTACATGTTTGGCACACACGGGCCCCGAGCTATTGCAGTCTCCTTCCTTTCTCCAGACTGCATTACTGTCCCTGTTCCTCTCCTTCCGTGTCCTTGCTCCTTTCTCGCTGCCCCCTCCGTTCCCTCTTGGTGGACTTCTTTATATCGACCTGGCTGTCCTCCCGGCTTTGTTTTGGTATGTGCTATTGTTTAGTTTACTGTTTCCATCTCCTTTTCAGCATTTTTGGTCCCCTTGGGGTTTGACCTCCATTTCCTAATTTTTCCGTTCAGAGTGAGCCATTTGGGGATGAACGCCCAACCTAGGTTCCATGGTGCAGGCTCCTCTCCCCCTCCCCTCCCTTTTCCCCTTGCACCCTGGCCCCCTTCCTGCTAGATCACCAGCACGGTAGCCAGTCTGTGTGGTGGAACTGTTAAGTACCCACTTGGCTGAGCCCCCTGACAACACAGGGATCACACTGTTAGTACTTGAGCTGTTAACACTTCATGTATACCATGGAGTCGATGCTCATCACTTTGGGGCATCAGAACTCCCGGCAATGCCCGCCGTGCCAGACGGCCCTTGCTGTGGCTGGGTAGCACTCATGGGTTGAGCCCCTGGTTGAAGTGGGTGGTACTAGGGCGAACACCTTGCACGCAAAGTGACAAAAGCTTCAACATCCTGGCCATCCTGTGGCCGTCTCTAAGATTGATAGAAGACATGACTCTCCTTCTAATCCTTTGGCCTTCCCCTCCCTGGCCACCCACTGGGAAGAGGGTCAAGTTCGCTGGCTCCAGTTGAAACCTTCCCATCGGTACTTGGTTTGTACCAGGACAGATGGTGAATGGTTTGCAACAACCAAGCCTTTGTTTTTCGTGGAGACGATTGAAGATAAATGTGGCAAAGTGAAATAAAAGAGTAAACTGCTGTCCAGTTCTTTGCTCATAAAGACTTCTTCTGCTGCCCAATCTGAAGCCCTGCATGCTTGTGAACATCTTAGTGACATCCTAGTATCCATCGCACTCCACCAATCTTTGAACTCGGTACAGGGCATCATTTTCCTCCGGGATCATCTCCAAACTGATGAGGAGCTCCGTGCAAACCTCTAGCGGCGAGGAGTTCGATTTATCTGCCGTGTACACCGAGGCCCTAAAAACAATTGCACCAATATAGGCGCCTTTATCTTGGCCTTCGAGGGGGATACACTCCCAGAGAAGGTCAAGGTGATGGTGTATCGGTGTGATGTAAAACCTTACATACCACCACCGATGAGATGCTTTAAATGCTTACGGTTTGGACACGTCTTCCTGCTGCATCAATGATCTCCTCTGCAGTGACTGTGGGCACCTGCTCCATGGGGGAATTCCTGTGCTCCCCTGTCATTGTGCGTAAATGGTAATGCGCAGCATCCTCCACACTCGCCAGCATGCCTGGTGTATGCGAAGGAACGACAGATTCAAGAGAACAAGACTTACCTACACCGAGGCTTGCCGAAAGTATGACTGGCTCCATCCCGTGCCTATAACTTCTGCTGCAAGGCCCCTCCAGTACCCCCTGAGGTGTCGCCTTCCCCTCCTCCAGTCAATGAACACCCCCCCTTCCCCCCTTACGGGTTCGGGGGTAAGAATAGGCCCACGGTGTTCCTGCCTGTTGTAAGAGGCGACTAAAAGGAGTCTCAAAAGTTTCGGTCTTATGTGATGGTCCCCTCTCGAGTTTGACCTCCATCCTTCTAAATTCTTCCGAAGAGCGAGCCAATTGGTGAAGGGCGCCTTACATGGTGCACTGTATCCGTCGTGCATTGAGACCTTTAGTCGGCCTTCTCATTGTCGCAATGCTGTCCCGCTCATTTTCCATCTCTTGGGCGAGGATACCTTCCTGGGTGCGATTACCACTATGCGCTGTGCAGTGTTGCTTTTTGCTGAGACGACCACCTTGGACATTTTTGCACCTAAGACCCAGCACGGTAGCCGGTCCGTTGTGGTGGGGCCGCTATGTACCCTGTTGGTTGTAGCCCCCTGACAACACAGGGATCGCTTTGCTGATGACTGCGCTGTTAACTCCCCATGTATGCCAAGGAGTACATGCCTATCTCCCTGGGGCTTTGGGACTCCCGGCAATGGCCATCCTGCCAGGTGGCCCTTGCTGAGGCTGGGTGGCGCCCGTGGGGAGGGCCCTTGGTCGGAGTGGGTGGCATCAGGGCGTATGATCCGCAATGAAGTGTGGTACATCATCTCTCGCTGGTGGCTAGCCACCAGCAGTCTCTAAGCGTTCGAGGGCTCACTTTAAAGCTAATGTGTAGGACCCCAAATCGTTCCCATCCCTGGCCACACTGTGGGAGGAACGAAAGGCTGTGAAAGACAGTGAAACGTATTTGCCCCGGTATCTCGTCTGTACCAGAGCTGACGGGGAATCCTTTGTGTCCGTGAAGCCTTAGTTCATTGTAGAGCATTTAGAGGACAAGTTCGGGGAGGTGGAGGGCTTGTCCAAAATGCGGTCAGGGTCGGTCTTTATAAAAACAGCATCCTCTGCCCGGTCATGAGCCTTGCTCGCTTGTACAAAGCTGGGGGATGTTTCTGTTCGCCCCACATAAAAGCTTAAATATGGTCCAGGGCATTATTTTCCACAGAGATCTTCTTTTACAGTCCGATGGTGAGCTGCGCGCCAACTTAGAGCGACAAGCTGTCCATTTCGTCCGGCGCGTCCACCGGGGTCCGAGGGATCATCAAGTTGCCACCGGTGCCTTCATCTTGGCCTTCAAGGGTGACACATTACCTGAGAAGGTCAGTTGATGGTCTACCGCTGTGATGTAAAGCCATATATCCCTCCCCTGATGTGGTGTTTCAAGTGTTGGAAGTTCGGCCATATGTCTTCCTGCTGTGCTTCCAGCCTCATGTGTCGCGATTGTGGTTGTCCATTCCATCCTGATATTCCATGTGCCCCGCCTCCCATCTGTGTCAACTGCGGAGGGCACCATCCCCCTTGCTCGCCGGACTGTCCAATTCTGCAAAAGGAAAGGAAAATAATGGAATACAAGGCCCTGGACCGACTGACCTACACTGAGGCTAAGCGGAAATTTGAATGGCTTCATCCCGTGTGCATGACATCTTCTTATGCCGCCACTGTCACTCCTGCTACAGTTCCATCAGCTGCAACACTTCCAGTCAGCTCTCAGAGTTGAAGGACCACACCTGCCCCCTTGATGGTGGTGGGCACTTTACTCCCTGTTGCTCCTGCTCCATCTACTTCAGGAGCAACACCCCTCCGCCCCCGCCCCCCCCCCCCCCCCCAACCATCGGGGACATCAGTTCCCACTTCCCAGCCGGAGAAGCGTAAGACTTCTTCGGCTCCTCTCGCCATGAAGTGGTCCCTTGGGGACCTCCCTTCGCAAGTTCTGACCAGCGGAAAAGCGGACACCTGCAAGTGGCTGAAACAACCATCATAGGGCCTCATGGTCGTTGTCTGTCCCTGAGACTGACCCAGTGAAGCCCTCCCAGCCTGAACCACCGAAGGCACAGCACGATAAACAGAAAAAGAAGAAGGTTCCCAAGAATCCTGACAATGCAGTGGCACCCGTCCCACTGCTTCCTACAAGCTCAGCATCTGAGGATTAGGTCGAGATTCTGGCGTCTACTGAAGACCTGGGTCTTGCCAGACCCTCGGACACAATGGATGTCACTCGCACGAGTACTGAATTGGTGGCAGCAAGTGACCTAGTGGTGTAATCTGCCTCCCCAGTCCCTTCACGCCTTTCTCAGCCATGGACAGTGTCATTCTCCAGTTGAACTGCAGCGGTTTCTTCCACCATCTTGCTGAGCTCCGATACTTCTCAGCCTTCACCCTTTCTTCTGCATTGCCCTTCAAGAAACTTGGTTTCCAGCGATGCGAACCCCCGCCCTCCGTGGCTGTCGGGGTTATTATAAGAACCGGGAAGCTTATGAAAGGGTATCTGGAGGCATCTGCATCTATGTCCTTCACTATCTTCACAGCAAGTCTGTCCCTCTACAAACGCCTATAGAGGCTGTTGCTGTTTGGGTGTGGACGCCACAGGCTGTTACTGTCTGCAGTCTGTATCTTCCACCGGATGGTGATGTCCTGCAGCATTTCCTGGCTGCGCTGATAGCCCAATTGCCGCCACCTTTCCTGTTACTGGGCTACTTCAACGCCCATAACCCCCTGTGGGGTGGGTCAGTGGCAACAGGTCGAGGCGTCACCGTTGAGAATGTATTGGCACTGATCGACCTCTCCCTTTTAAATGATGGTGCCTTCACACATTTCAGTGTGGCGCATGGCACGTACTCCGCCATCGATCTGCAGCCCTAGCCTCTTACCATCTGTCCAATGGAGTGTGCATGATGTCCTGTTTGGTAGTGATCACTTTCCGATATTTCTGTCACTGCCACAGTGTCACTCTTCTGGGCGTCCTTGCAGATGGGCTATGAAAAAGGTTGACTGGGACTTGTTCTCCTCCATTGCCTTTATTGAGCCTCTTTCTACTGAAGCCATTGATGCGGTGGTTCACTCGATCACCACCGGCATCGTTACTGCCGCAGAATCTGCCATTCCCCGTTCTTCTAGGTCCCCTCGACTGAGGACTGTGCCTTGGTGGTCGCCTGTGATCGCCGAGGCGATTAAAGATCGCAGGCTGCACTCCAGCGTCACAAGCGGCATCCATCTGTAGAAAACCTCGTCGCATTTAAACGGCTCTTTGTGCGGGCCCGCCACATCATTTGCCAACACAAGCAGGAGTGCTGGGAACGGTATGTCTCCACCATTGGCCTCCATGTCTCTCCATCGCAGGTCTGGGCCAAGATTAGACGCCTCTATGGCTATTGGACCCCTGTCAGCGTCCCTGCGCTGTCACTGAATGGGGCAATTCGTACTGACTCCGACATAATTGCAAACTGCTTAGCAGACCATTTTGCTCTCAGTTCGCATCTGTGAATTACCCACTTGCCTTCCGCTCCATTAAAGAGCGGTTGGAACATTGGAGCCTTCATTTCACACGTGCCATCCTGAATCCTACGATGTCCCATTCACTGAGTGGGAATTCCACAGTGCCCTAGTCACTTGCCTTTGATACACCTCCCGGGCCAGATCGTATCCACTGTCAGATGCCGAAACACCTCTCAGTGGACTGCCAGCGACGCCTCCTCGACCTTTACAACCATATCTGGGTCGAGGGTGAGTTTCCATCGCAATGGCGGGAAAGGATTGTTATCCCCATTTTGAAACATGGCAAGAACCCATTGGAGGTGGACAGCTACCGCCCCATTAGCCTCACCAACGTTCTTTGCAAGTTGCTCGAACTCATGGTGAGCCGGTGGTTGAGTTGGGTACTCGAGTCTCGGGGCCTTCTGGCTCCGTCTCAGGGTGGGTTTCGTAAAGGCCGCTCTGCCGCTGACAATCTGACCTGGAGTCAGCCATCCATACGGCCTTTGCCTGCCGTCAGCACCTCATCGCTGTCTTTTTTGACATGCGGAAGGCGTACGATACGACCTGGCGCCATAACATCCTCTCTACTCTTCATGGTTGGGGTCTTCGTGGTCTGCTGCCGATTTTCCTTTGAAATTTTCTGTCGTATTGTACCTTCCACATGCAAGTCGCAGCCTCCCATAGTTCCTCCCGAGTTCGGGAGAACGGGGTACCACAGGGATCTGTCCTAAGTCTGCCTGTTTTTAATTGCAATTAACGGGCTTGATGCGGCGGTGGGAACGTCTGTCTCAGCTTCCTTGTATGCTGACGACTTCTGCCTCTACTATAGCTCCATTGGCATTGCAGCTGCTGAATGTCAGCTGCAGGGCGCTATCCGCAAGGTGCAGGCTTGGGCTGTAGCGCATGGCTTCCAGTTTTCAGCTGCCAAGACCTGCGTACGCATTTCTGCCGGCGACGAACAGTTCACCCTGAGCCGCAGTTTTATCTTGCCGGCGAACTTCTTGCTGTGGTGGAGACACATCGGTTTTTGGGTGTGGTTTTTGATGCTCAGTTGACTTAGCTGCCACATATTCGGCAGCTTAAACAGATGTGTTGGTGGCATCTTAATGCCCTGTGGTGCTCGAGCCACACCAGCTGGGGCGCCGACCGATCTACCCTCTTATGGCTCTACCAGGTGTTAATCCAGTCCCGTCTGGATTATGGGAGCCTGGCTTATAGTTCAGCATCCCCATCTGCGTTGCGGGTGCTGGACCCAATCATTCACAGCGGGATCCAACTTGCCACTGGTGCTTTCACCAGCCTTGTGGACAGCATATTTGTGGAGGCAGGTGTCCCTCCACTGCAGTTACAGCGCCAAAGTGTACTGGCCGCTTATGCTAGCCATGTTTGTAGCTTGCCCGGGTATCCTAATTATCGTTTCCTGTTCCCTCAGTCAGTCGTCCATCTCCCAGAACGTCGGGTTGTACGATCGCGGTCCGCGTCAGAGAGCTTCTCTCCGGTCTTGGGGTTTTCCCTCTTCCACCTCCTTTCCGGGCTCCTCTGTGTACACCCCTGTGGCGTGTGCCCCACCCTTGCCTTTGGATCGAATTGGCACAGGGCCCAAAGGACTCAGTCCCTCCTGAGGCCTTCCGCCGCCGCTTTCTGTCCATCCTTACCAAGTATCAGGGCTCTGGCGTTGTTTACACTGACAGTTTGATGGTTGCTGGTTGTGTTGGTTATGCTCCCACTCTAGGGGACCATTACGAACAACATTCATTGCCGGCTGGCTGCAGCATTTTCACTGCTGAGCTGGTCGCCATCTTTCGTGCCCTAGAGTATATCCGCTCCTGCTCAGGTGAGTCCTTTGTTATCTGTAGCGACTCCCTGAGTGAGTGGTTTACTAGCTATTGACCAGTGTTTCCCTCGCTCTCATCTGGTGCTAGCTATCCAGGAGTCCCTCCATACTCTTGTCCATTGCAGCTGCTCTGTGGTCTTTGTGTGGACCCCAGGCCATGTTGGGATACCAGGCAATGAACATGTAGACCGCTTGGCCAAACAGGCCACCAGTAAACCATCTCTGGACGTTGGCCTCCCAGAGACTGATTTGTGAGCATTCTTACGCCGCAAAGTATTCGTGCTTTGGGACGCTGAATGGCGCGATCTGACCACACCCAATAAACTCCATGCTATCAAGGAGACGACGATTGTGTGGCGGTCATCCATGCGAGCCACTCGCAGTGATTCAGTTGTCCTTTGTCGGCTCCGCATTGGCCACACCCGCCTGACGCACAGTTATTTATTGCGTTGTGAGGACCCGCCTCTATGTCGCTGCAGGGCGTCTTTGACGGTGGTCCACGTTTTGTTGACCTGTCCCCTTTTAACTGTGCTCAGGCAGACATTTGCCCTGCCTGATACACTCCCTGCCCTTTTAACAGATGACACTGCCATGACAGGCTTAGTTTTGCATTTTATTTGGGTAGGGGGCATTTATCACTTAATCTAAGTGTTTGTCTTCTTTTGTGTTGAGTCTGGCCTTTGGCCTACGATTTTAGACTGAGTTTTTAATGTATTTCTTGGTGGTTGGCTTTTCCTTTTCTGTCTCTATGGTCGGCCAACCACTGTCACACTCTGTGTGATTTTAATTCCTTTTGTCTGGTCTCTGTCTAAGTCTTTCTTGTCCTGTGTCGTCTGCCGTCTTTTCCATTGTTCGTTTTTATTCTGTGTGGGTGTTTGAAATTTTGGAAAAAGGGACCAATGACCATAGCAGTCTGGTCCCTTCAATCCCACAAACCAACCAATGAACCAACAGAGTCTGACCCCACCTATATGGACATTACCCCATCCTTATCGGTGACACCCTATCCTTATCAGTGACGGATGGCGACTCAGCAGTGTGACCGGCTCTGGTTTGTTCGCTTCCCATTTGGACTCCAGCTTGAGAACCCTCGAGTGGAATTGTAATGGATATTTGCGTCACCTTCCGGTGTTGCAGCCCCTTCTTTCCTCCTACTCTGCTGCTTGCATTGCTCTCCAGGAGACCTATTTTGTCAGTTCTTACTCACCCACCCTTCGTGGGTTCCACGCTTTGTCAGAACCAAATTGGCCTGTTGTGGGCTTCTGGTGGTGTTTGCACCTTGGTCCGCAAAGACATTGTTAGTAAATGGGTTCACCTCCATACCACTCTTGAAGCAATTGCTGTCAGGGTCCATCTGGCTACTCCAATCACAATCTGTAATCTCTACCTCCCGCCTGTCAGGCTGCCCACATACCTTGCCCTAACCACCCTTCTTCAACAACTCCCTTCTCCCTTCCTGCTTCTAGGGGACTTCAATGCCCACAACCCTCTTTGGGGTAGTCACACTACTACTGCCCTGGGCAGGACAGTTGAAGCTGTTCTGGCAGGGCTTGACCTCTGTCTACTAAACATTGACACTCTCACACTCTTTAGTGTGGCACACAGCATTTTCTCTACCATTGTTCTCTCCATCTGCAGTCCCGGCCTTCTTCCCTCCATTCAGTGGGGTGTCCACGATGGCTTAGTGACAGTGATCATTACCCGATTGTTTTGACCTTCCTACAGTGTATCTCGCTCAGTCACCCTCCCAGGTGGGCCTTCTCTGAAGCTGATTGGGGTGCCTTCTTCTCTGCTACCATCCACCCTGTACTGCCATGCAGCAGTATTGACGAGTCTACACAGACTTTGACTGCCGCCATTCTTTCCACAGCTGTTTCAGCCATCCCTTCTTCCTCGGGTTCCCCCTATCGGATGATCATCCCTTGGTGGACTCCAGAAATTGCTGCGGCCATAAAAGAGCGCCGCCGTGCTCTTCAACACTTCAAGCGGCACCCATCTACTGCTCTCCTTCTGGTCTTTAAACGATTCTGTGCCCGGGCCCGTTACCTAATCAGATTTCAGAAACAGATTTGCTGGGAACGATATTTGGCTGCCATAGGACCGCACACCCCTTCTTCACAAGTCTGGGCGAATTTTTGGCCATCGTACTCCCACCGGCTTTGCTGGAATTTCTGTGCACGGTGTTGTCCTTACCCATCACAGAGCATTTCGCTCAACACTTTGCCCAAGCCTCTGCATCAACTCAGTATCCGCCCACATTCCTCCTCCTGAAAGAGTGCTCAGAACGACTGCCTTTGTCTTTCATTTCTCGCTGCTTGGAGCCTTATAATGCCCCATTTAGCAAGTGGGAATTCGCCAGCGCGCTCGCCCTTTGTACTGACACGGCTCCTGGACCGGATCGGATACGTAACCAAATGCTCCGACACTTATCGGTGGCTGGCCACCGTCGTTTACTGACCCTTTTCACCCGTCTGTGGAGTGAGGGGGTATTTCCTACCCAGTGGCAGGAAAGCATTGTTATTCCGGTGTTGAAGCCAGGGAAGCCACCTCTTCAGTTGGAAAGCTACCATCCAATTAGCCTTACCAACAGCCTCTGCAAGCTCCTTGAATGCCTGGTGAGTTGGCTGCTGTTTTGGATCATTGAATCCCACGACATTTTGTCACCAACTCAAGGTGGTTTTCACTGTGGACGCTCTACGGTAGATAACTTGGTCCACCTGGAGTCTGCTATGCGGTTGGCTTTTGCCCATCGGCAGCACCTTACTGCAGTCTTCTTTGACCTGCATAAAGCCTATGGCACACCTGCCCTGGAATTTCTGTGCATGGTGTTGTGCTTACTCATCACAGAGCATTTCGCTCAACACTTTGCCCACCCTTCATGAATGGGACCTTTGTGGCTCTCTGCCCATTTTTATCCGTAACTTTCCTTCTTGTCTCTCTTTCCGGGTCCAAGTCAGTTCATCCTACAGCACTTCTCATTGGCAAGAAAATGGGGTTCCACAGGGTTCTGTGCTGAGCATCTTTCCCTCTCTTGTAGCCATTAATGGACTGGTGGTGGCTGCAGGACCAACAGTGTCCCCCCCTCTTTGTATTCTGACAGATTTTTGTATCTGTCACTTCCTCAGTCATGCTGCTCTGCGGGTCCGGGGGTAAGAATAGGCCCGAGATATTCCTGCCTGTCGTAAGAGGCGACTAAAAGGAGTTTCACACATTTTGGCCTTTATCTGATGGTCCGCTGTAGGGTCTGACCTCCACTTTTCAAACTTTTCCAGAAGAGTGGACCAATTGGGGAGGGGCGCCTTGCGTGGTGCATTGTGTCCATTGTGCATTGAGATCTTTAGCCCACTTTCTCATCGTTGCATTGCACTCCCGCCTATTCTCCATCTGTTGAGCGAGGACACCTTCCTGGGTGCGTTTTCCACCATGCACTATGCAGTGTCACTTTCTGCGTCGACAATGACCATGGACTTCTTTGCACCTGATATCCAGCACGGTAGCCAGTCCATTGTGGTGGGGATGCCATGTACCCTGTTGGTTGTAGCCCCCTGACCACACAGGGATCGCTCTGGTGATGGCTGCGCCGTTAACTCCCATGTGTGGCAAGGGGTAGATGCCCATCCCCCTGGGACATCGGGACTCCCGGCAGCGGCCATCCTGCCAGGTGGCCTTTGCTGCAGCTGGGTGGGCACCAGGTCGGAGTGGGTGGCATCAGGGTGGATGACATGTGATGAAGTGTAGTCCATCATCCCTTGCTGGTGGTGAAACACCAGCAGTCTCTAAGTGATCACGAGGTCAATTCAGTGCACAGAAGTACGACCCCAAATCGTTCCCCTCCCTGGCCACACCATGGGAGGAATGTCAGGCTAAGGATGGCAGTGGATCTTACTCACCCCGGTACCTTGTATGTTCGAGAGCTGATTGGGAATCTTTCATGATGATGAAGCCTCAGTTTTTTGTTGAGCATTTAGAGGACAAGTTTGGGGAGGTGGAGGGTTTGTCTAAAATGAGATCTGGTTCAGTCTTGATCAAAACAGCGTCCTCTGCCCAGTCACGGGCTTCTTGTCCTCTTTTGTTCCTTTTAGTATTCGTTGCCGTTCTTGTTACTTTTCCTTTCTTTCCATTTTGTGTTACATGTTTTGTCCATTTTATTCTCACACTTGTGGCATTGTTGAATTAGGAAAAAGGGACCAATGACGTCGTAGTTTGGCCCCTTCTCTCTCTTTAAACCAACCAACCAACCAGTCTAAGAGAGTCACTCGCTTGTGACAATCTGGGGGATGTTTCTGTAACCATCACACCCCATAAGAGCTTAAATATGGTCCAGGGTGTCGTATTTCACAGGGACCTGCTTTTGCAGTCTGACAATGAGCTGTGCGCCAATTTAGAGCAACAAGGTGTACATTTCGTCCGGAGTGTCCACCGGGGTCCGAGGGATAATCATGTTTCTACCGGTGCCTTAATACTGGCGTTCAAGGGTGATACATTGTTCGAGGAGGTCAAGGTGATGGTCTGCTGCTGTGATGTAAAGACCTAGATCCATCCCCCGATGCGGTGCTGGAAGTTCGGCCATATGTCTTCCCGTTGTACTTCCAGCATCACACGTTTAGATTGCGGATGCCCTTCACATCCCAATACTCCACGTGCCCCGCCTCCCATCTGTGTCAACTGCGGAGAGCACCGTTCGCCTTGCTTGCCAGACTGCAGGATTCTCCAGAAAGAAAGGAAAATCATGGAGTAAAAGACTCTGGACCGACTGACCTACACTGAGGCTAAGAGAAAATTTGAACGGCTGCATTCTGCACATATGACATTGACTTACGCTGCCGCTACAACACTTCTGGCACCATCAGCTCCGTCAACCCCAGTCACCTCTCACAGCCGGAAGACTACACCTGGCCCATCGATGGTGGGGGGGCATTTCCCTCCCTGTTGCTCCTCCACCACCTGCTTTGGGAGCAACAGCCCCACAACCATTGGGGACATCCGTCCCCATTTTTAAGCCGGAGAAGCATAAGTCTTCCTAGCGAGAGAAGCCGAAGAAGGGATCCCTTGGGTCACTACCTTCCCAGGTTTCTGCTAGTGGGAAAGATGACACCCGCCAGTGGCTGAAGAGCCCAAAAGCAGCTGGTTGTAGGGCTTCACGCTATCCTCAGTCCCAGAGACTGAGCCAGTGAAGTCCTCCCAGCCAGGGAAACTCAAGGAGCAGCGAGAGAAATCAAAAAATGAAACCCCTAAGACAAAGGAAATTGCGGTGGTACCCACGCCACTGCTACCTACAATCTCTGCGTCTGAGGATGGAGTGGAGATTTTGGCATCAGCTGAGGACCTAGATCTCACCAGACCCTAGGAGTCAATGGATATAGACTGCTCACACAATAAGTCGGCGGCAGCAGATGACTCTTGTAGTGTAAACTACCTCATTGAATGTTCCATGCCTTCCCAGTCTCACAATGGCGGTCATTCTCCAGTGGAATTGTGGCAGTTTTTCCCCCGCCTGGCTGAGCTACAGCAACTTTTAAGCTTTACACCTATCATCTGCATTGCCCTCCAGGAAACCCCTGCCCTCAGCGGCTATAAGGGATGTTACAGGAATTGTAGTGACTATAATCGAGTGTCAGGTGGAGTTTGCGTTTATGTCCTAAACTCAATCTGTAGTAAACCTGTGCTCCCTACAAACCTCTCTTGAAGCTGTGGCTGTCAGAATAAGGAGAACATGGGAAATAACTGTCTGCAATGTAAATCTTCATCCAGATGGTGCAGTACCCCTGAATGTATTAGCTGGACTGACCGATCAATTACTGAAACCTTTCCTACTTTTGGGAGATTTTAACGCCCTTAAGCCCTTGTGGGGTGGCACTGTGCTTACTGGCCAAGGCAGAGATGTTGAAACTTCGCTGTCAGTTCGACCTCTGTCTCTTAAATACTGGGGCCACTACACATTTCAGTGTGGCTCATGGTAGTTACTCGGCCATTGATTTATCAATTTGCAGCCCATGACTTCTACCATCTGTCCACTGGAGAGCACATGACGTCCTGTGTGGTAGTAACCACTTCCCCATCTTCCAGTCACTGCCCCAGCATCAGGCCCATGGACGCCTGCCAAGATGGGCCTTAAACAAAGCAGACTAGGAAAGTTTCACCAATGCTGTCCTTGCTGACTCTCCCCCACACGGTAACATCGCTGTGATGGTTGATCAGGTGACTACAACCATCGTTTCTGCGGCAGAAAATGCGATTCCACACTCTTTAGGGTGACCAAGGCATAAGGCAGTCCATTGGTGGTCCCTGCAAGTCGCTGAGGCAAGGAAGAAGTGTCAGCAAGCTCTACAGCGGAATAAATGGCACCCTTCCCTGGAGCACCTCGTAGCCATTAAACAGCTCCGTGCCTGTGTTTGCCAACTTATCGAACGACGGAAGCAGGAGTGTTGAGAGAGATACGTCACGACCATTGGGTGCTATTCGTCACCTTCCCGTGTCTGGGCAAAGATCAAATGTCTTTTTGGGTACCAGACCCCAGCAGGTGTTCCTGACGTTCCCATAAATGTCATGTTATCTACCGACGCAAATGCAATTGCGGAGCACTTTGCTCGAGTCTCTGTGTGGGAGAATTACCACCCAGCCTTTCACTCTCTCAAACGGTGGCTGGAAGGGAACGTCCTCTCATTCACTACACGCCACAGTGAATCCTGTAACGCCCCGTTTACACAGTGGGAGCTCCTCAGTGACCTTGCACATTGCCCTGACACAGCTCCTGGGCCAGATTGGATCCACAGCCAGGTGGTTAAACATCTCTCATCTGACTGCAAGCGACATCTTGTCATCTTCAACTGGATCTGGTGCGATGTCGTCTTTCTGTCGCAGTGGCGGGAGAACGCCACCATTCTGGTGCTCAGACCTGGTATAAACCCACTTGATGTGGATAGCTATTGGCCCATCAGCCTCACCAACATTCTTTGTAAGCTACAGGAATGTATGGTATGTCGGGGGCTGGGTTGGGTCCTGGAGTCACGTGGCCTACTGGCTCCATGTCAGAACGGCTTCTGCCAGGGTCGCTCTACCACTGATAATCTTGTGTCCCTTGAGTCTGCCATCTGAACAGCCTTTTCCAGATGCCAACATCTGGTTCCCGTCTTTTTTGACTTACGTAAAGCATGCAACACGACCTGGCGACATCATATCGTTGCCACATTGTATGAGTGGGGTCTCCAGGGCCCGCTCCCATTTTTTAACCAAAACTCCCTGTCGCTCCATACTTTCCGTGTCCAAGTTGATGCCTCCCATGGTTCCATCCGTATCCAGAAGAATGGAGTCCTACAGGGCTCTGTATTGCGTGTCTCTCTCTCTTTTTAGTGGCCATTAACGGTCTAGCAGCAGCTGTCGGGCCCTCTGTCTCACCTTCTCTGTATTCAGACGGCTTCTATGTTTCATACTGATGTTGCTGAGCACCACCTACAGGGAGCCATTCACAATGCATAGTTGTGGGCTCTAGCCCACGGCTTCCAGTTTTCAGTTGCAAAGTCATGTGTCATGCACTTCTGTCAGCATCGTACCATTCGTCTGGACCCAGAACTTTATCTTCATGACGATCCACTCACTGTAGTGGAGACATATCTATTCTTAGGACTGGTTTTCGATGTTCGATTGACTTGGCTTCCTCATCTTTGTCAGCTTAGGCAGAATTGCTGGCAGCACCTCAATGCCCTCCGTTGCCTGAGCAACACAAATTAGGGTGCAGATCGCTCTACACTGCTGTGGCTCTACAGAGCCCTTGTCCAATCCCGAATTGACTATGAGAGTGTGGTTTATGGTTCGGCAGCGCCCTCAGCATTGCATATCCTTGACCATGTGCACCACTGCGAGGTTCGACTAGTGACAGTAGCTTTTTGGACGAGTCCGGTGACCAGCGTACTGGTGGAGGCTGGAGTCCCTCCATCGCAAATCAGACGTGCACAACTGCTTGCCAGTTACATAACACACATTTGTAGTTCTCCTAAGCATCCGAATTACCATCTCCTTTTCCCGCTCACAGCAGTCCATTTCCCACATTGGCGGCCCAGGTCAGGGCTAATGATTGCGGTACACATACAATCCGTTCTCTCTGCATTGGAGTCCTTCCCTTCACCACCTCTACTTGCGGTCCGTTAACGTACGCATCCATGGTGTATGCCTCAGCCGCAGCTTCGTCTGGACCTTAGACGTGGCCCTAATGATTCCGTTAACCCTGTGGCTCTCCGCTGTCACGGCCTCTCGATTCTTGACGCATTGCGGGGCTTTGAAGTGGTTTACATCGATGGCTGATGGTCGCGTTGGCTTTGCCTACGTTCACAGCGGCCTTATTGATCAGCATTCCATACCCGATGGATGCAGTGTATTCACTGCAGAGCTGCTGGCCATTTCTCGTGCACTTCAATATCTCCATTCATGCCATGGGGAGTCTTTTCTTTTATGTACTGACTCCTTAAGCAGCCTGAAAACTATTGACCAGTGCTACCCTCATCATCCTTTGATAGTGGTGTCCATCCAGGAGTCCATCTGTGCCCTGGAACGGTTCAGTCGTTCAGTGGTGTTTGTCTAGATCCCTGGTCATGTTGGAATCCCAGGAAATGAACTTGCTGACAGGCTGGCCAAACAGGCTACACAGAAACCAGTTCTGGAAATGGACATCCCCACATCTGACCTGCGTTCGTTATTACGCCACAAAGTTTTTTAGCTTTGGGAGACAGAATGGCAAAATCTCAGTATGCACAACAAACTGTGAGCCGTTAAGGGGACCACGAATGTGTGGAAGTCCTCGATGAGGGTCTCACACAGGGACTCCTTGGTTCTCTGCCAGCTCCGCATTGGCCATGCCTGAGTGACCCATGGCTACTTCCTGCACCGTGAGGACCCACGTGAGTGTCGGTGCAGCGCCTGATCGACAGTGGCCCATTTTTTTTGCTCTGTCCTCCTTTGGCTGCCCTGCGACTTCATCTTCAGTTGCTGGACTTGTTACCATTGATTTTAGCAGACAACACCTCAGTGGCTGATTTGGTTTTACATTTCATCCGTGAGGGTGGGTTTTATCATTCGATCTGAGTTTTAGCACCTGTCCTGTGTCCCTCTGTGTCCTCCACCCTAGTGCTTTCAGGGTGGAGCTTTTAATGTGTTGCAGGGTGGCTGGCTTTTCCTTTTTATTTTCGTGGTCGGCCAGCCACTGTAATCTGCGTCCTTGTTTTACTCTCTTCCAACTTTTTCTTGTATCTCTCTGGGGTTTTTTAGTGTTCGTGGCCTTTCCTTCGTTCTTGTGGTCTTTCCTTTCTTTCTGTTTTGTGGTGTATGTGTCGTCTGTTTTATTCTCACACCTGTGGCATTGTTTTATTAGGAACAAGGTAAAGATGACCTCATAGTTTGGTCCCTTTCCCCCTCTTTTAAACTAACCAACCAACGTCATGGGCACTACAGAATGCCGTCTAAAGGGGCCAATCTACCGAGCGCAATCATGGGCCCTCTCCCATGGGTATCAGTTTTCGGTGGCCAAGTCGTATGTTATGCATTTCTGCCGTTGCTGTACGGTCCATCCCCATCTGGACCTGCTCCTCGATGGCCAATCCCTCGAGTTGGTGGACACCCATCACTTCTTGGGTCTGGTCTTCGATGCCCGGTTGACATGGCTCCCTCATCTTCGCCAGCTGAAGAGGATGTGCAGGCTACATCTCAGTGTCTTTAGATGTCTGTGCAATACCACCTGGGGTACAGACCGCTCTGTTCTACTGCAACTGTACAAAGAGCTGGTCCAGTCTCATTTAGACTATGGGAGTCCTGTCCATGGTTCTTAGTCACATCCGACATTGCAGATACTAGACCCCATCCACCATTGTGGGGTACGACTTATGACTGGTGCCTTACAGACTAGACCCATGCTTAGCCTTCTCGCAGAGGCAGGGTTTCCACCGCTGTGAGTTTTGCACCAATAACAGCTGATATCTTACATGCTCTGCCGTCGCTGCACCCCAAAGCACCCTAATTATGGTCTCCTTTATCCAGACACGGGGATCAACCTCCCGCAGCAGTGGCCATGATGTGGGCTTACCAGGGCTGTCTGCATTCAGTCACTCTTTTCTGAGCTCCAGCACTTCCCTTTACCGCCTCTTTTCTCCGCTCACACACATACCCCTCCATGGTGCATCTCTCGGCCACGCCTCTCTCTTGATCTCTCCGTCAATTCAAAGATTTCTGTTCCTCTGGAGGTCCTTCACCACCAATTTTACTGTCTCCTCAGTTCACTCCAGGCTTCAGAAGTGATTTATACTGATGGCTCCATGGTTGCTGGTCACACTGGTTATGCTTAACACGTATGTGAGACACACGGAACTTCGTTCCTTCCCAGATGGCTGTAGTGTTTTTACTGCAGAATTGGTAGCCATATTGCGCGCACTGGACCATGTCTACTTCTGCTCAAGACTGTCCTTCACTATTTGTAGTAACTCCTTGAGCACTTTGCAAGCTATCGGCCAATGCTTCCCTCGCCACCTGTTGCTCATAGCTATCCAGGACTCCCTTTCTCTGCTTGATCAACGTGGATGCTCGGTAGTTTTCATTTGGACCCCAGACCATGTTCGGATCCGTGGCAATGAACTTGCCGATCAAGTGGATAAATGGGCTACTAACAGGCCATCTCTTGCTATTGGCATTCCAGAAATAGACCTTCACTCGGCATTACATCGTCAGGTCTTGGGACTTTGGAATGCAGAATGGCACACTCTTTCTTCGCCGAGCAAGCTCAGGGCGATAAAGGATTCTACAACTATGTAGCGATCCTCCTTACGGGCTTCTCGTAAGGCCTCTGTCGTCCTTTGTTGGTCCGCATCGGCCATACTTGGCTGACTCACGCTTACCTCCTCCGTCATGAGGACCCCCCCTCTGTGTTGTGGATCAATGTTGATTGTGGTTCACCTGTTACTGGACTGCCCCAAGTTAGCCGCCATGCGACAAACTTTAGCTTTTCTGACTCGCTACCCCTTGCGTTAGCTGACAGTGCCTCAGCGGGTGATCTAGTTTTAAGATTTCTTTGTTATCACTTTATTAAAGTGTGGGACCTTCAAGCTTATCAGTGGGTGGAAGGGATGGCAGGCCGTCTTGCTCTCCCCTTCACCCCGATTGGACTGGCTTCGACGGCTTGGTGGTTCACCCCCGCCCTCTGCCTTCCCGCTCTTTTCCTCATGGGGTCTATTTTATCTTGAGTATCTATCTTGTCTACCTGTGGTTCTTGCTTCATGCTCCTGTCACTAGTCACTTTCTTTCCCTCCTCTCTTCTTTTGCCTTCTTCCTTCCTTCTCAGTTCATAGTTGGTAATTTTATGGCCATAGAAGTTCCCTCTTGTAGTGTGAGGTTTTATTGGTTTTAGTTATTCCACCCCCCAGGGGGTCCACAACTCTTTTGTGGATACATGTGTGGCGAGCACGGGGCCCCGAGCCATTGCAGCCTTCTTTCTCTCCCGGGCTGCATTTCCTTTCCCTTCCCCTCCTTTCCCCTCCATGCTCCTTTCCCCTCGCCCTCTCCTCTCCCTCTATTGGTGTCCTTGCTTATGTTGGCCCCTGCTATCCTCCTGGTTCTGTTGGTTTTACACTCCGGCTTTGTTGCGTACTCATCTCCTCCTTTTGGCATTCCTTGGTCCCCCTCTGGGGTTTGCCCTCCATTATAAAATTTCTCCTCCGTAGTGTGAGCCATTTGGGGAAGAGCACCTTACCTAGTGTCTCCGACGTGCGCCCTCCTAGTACATTCCACCTTTTCTTTCACGTCGTTGTCTGATGCTAGGGTGCATAGCCAGCACGGTAGCCAGCCCGTGTGGTGGGGTCGCTATGTACCCTTTTGGTTGAGCCCCCTGAACACACAGGGATCACACTTCTGATACCTGAGCTGTGACCTCCTCATGCATGCCTTGGAGTGGTTGCTCGTCATCCTGGAGCATCGGAACTCCCGGCAATGGCCGCCGTGCCAGACGGCCCTTGCTGTGGCTGGGTGGCGCCCGTGAGCAGAGCCCCTGATCAGAGTGGGTGGTATCAGGGCGGACGCTATGCAGATGAAACGCATACGGGTCCAAAACTCTGGCCGTTCTGCGGCCGTCTCTCTGTGTGGAACTGATTCCTCAAGTGCTGCTTCTCTTGCCCCTTCGGCCTTCCCTTCCATGGCTACCCCCTGGGAAGAGGGTCAGGCCCGTCGTCTAGGGGCAAAACCTTTCCCCCGTTATATAGTTTGCACCAGGACTGATGGAGATACTTTCACCAGTGTCAAACCTTTATTCTTTGTGGAACACATTGAAGACAAGTTTGGCGAAGTGGACTCCCTGAGCAAGATGCGGTCGGGTTCGTTGCTGATAAAAACTGCTTCAGCTGCCCAATCTGCGGCCCTTCGTGCCTGTACCCTTCTTGGCACGATTCCTGTGTCCATTACCCCTCACCAGTCTCTAAATATGGTACAAGGTGTGATTTTTCACATGGACCTCATCCTTCAAACTGATGAGGAACTTCGGGACAATCTCGGACGGCGGGGTGTTCACTTTGTTCGGCGTGTTCAGAGGGGTCCTAAAGATAACCGTATTGATACTGGTGCCTTTATCCTGGCCTTTGAAGGGGATACCCTCCCTGAGAAAGTTAAGATTATGGTCTATCGCTGTGATGTGAAGCCGTACATCCCACCTCCTGTGAGGTGTTTTAAGTGCTTGCGTTTAGGCCACATGTCTTCTCGCTGTTCCCAGGCCCCTCTCTGTGGTGACTGTGGACGTCTACTCCATGAGGGGAGTCCCTGTGTTCCCCCTCCTGTATGTGTAAATTGTCATGGTAGTCATTCTCCACATTCACCAGATTGCCCAGTATATAAGAAAGAAAAAAAGATACAGGAGTATAAGTCCCTCGATTGTTTAACCTACACAGAGGCCCGTAAGAAATATGCACCCTGTGTCCATGACATCTAGTTATGCCTTGGTTACATCTTCACCCCTTCCTCACCCCCATCCCGGACCCCTCTCCTCCCCCCTCCCCTGCGGCTCCCACACCTTCTCCTATGGGCGCTGCTCCCCCTCCCCAGCCAGAGAAGTGTCCCACTCCTTCGGCCGGTCAAGGGCGTCTCTCCCGGGATGCCCCTTCCCGGCACCTTCCAGGTCAAAGGTCTGCTGCCGCGCGACAACCGCGAGAGCCGTGGTCTGTCGGCCCCTAAGTCGCCCGGTCTGTTTCTGTTCCTGTTCCTGATCTTGCTGCAGCTGGCTCCTTTATGCCACACAGCCCTCGTCGATCTCAGCCTGAAAAGAAGAAGAAACATAAGTCCCGGGACAAAGAGCCTCTGGTGTCACCGGAGGTCCCTTCCCCGACTTCACAACCGGATTCTGACCTGTCGTTCATGGATGTCGCCCCCTCCTTGTCGGTGACGGATGGGGACTCGGCGGTATGACTGGATTTAGCGTGTTCAGCCCTCATTTAAACCATCGTTCTGTGGTTCTCCAATGGAATTGTAATGGATACTATCGTCACCTTCCGGAATTGAAATCCCTTCTTTTGTCCTACTCTGCAGCTTGTGTGGTTCTCCAGGAATCTCATTTTACTGATGCTCACTCATCGACCCTCTGTGGGTTCCATGTTTTCTGTCGAAATCGGGTCGGACCCTTGCGGGCTTCTGGTGGCATTTGTACGTTGGTCTATAGAGACATTGCTAGCACGTGGATTCCTCTCCAAACTACATTGGAAGCGGTTGCTGTTAGGGTCCACTTAGACTCTGCAGTCACAGTTTGCAATCTTTATCTCCCTCCTGACAGGACTCTTACACCTGCTGCCTTAACCACCCTTCTTCAGCAACTTCCTCCTCCCTTCCTCCTCCTTGGGGATTTTAATGCTCATCATCCTTTGTGGGGCAGTGCCTTTCCATCTAGACGAGGTCTTCTTATAGACCAATTTATTGCAGACCATGACCTGTGCCTTCTTAATGATGGCTCCCCTACTCATTTCAGTGCCGGTCATGGTACCTTTTCTGCCATTCATCTTTCTCTTTCTTCTCCCTCTCTCCTCCCTTCATTACACTGGTCGCCACACGACGACCCTTGTGATAGTGACCATTTCCCGTTGATTATCACGCTCCCTTCCCGCTCCCCGATGGACAGGTTACCTCGTTGGTCTTTCCACCGCGCCGATTGGCCTCTATACACTGCACAGGTCGAGTTTTCTCCCTCTTTGTCGGGTTGTATTGATGACGTCCTACGTGACGTGTCTGACGCGATTGTTCGCGCTGCTAGCCTTGCTGTCCCGCGCTCATCTGGACCATTTCGTGGCCGGCAAGTCCCGTGGTGGAGTACGGCCATTGCCATTGCCATCCGTGGTCGCCGTCGAGCTTTGCAACACTTTAAGAGGCACCCATCCGTAGCCAGCCTTACTACCTTTAAACGCCTCCATGCTAAAGCCCTTTATTTAATCAAACAGGGTAAGCGGATATGTTGGGAACGATTCGTTTCTTCCCTTGGTTCTACTGTCCCTCTGTCACGGGTATGGGCTACACTTCATTCTCTACAAGGTTGCCATCGGCAGTCTACCCTCCCAGGCCTTCACCTCCCAGATGGTATTTGTACGGACCCATTAGTTATTGCAGACCATCTTGCGACCCATTTTGCAGTGGTGTCAGCGTCAGCCTCCTATCCAGCTGCTTTCCTTCATCAAAAACAGCTGGCTGAAGCTTCCACCTTATGTTTCACCCCTTGTGAGTCAGAATCTTACAACGAACCTTTTACTGAATGGGAATTTCTTTCTGCTCTATCTTCTTCTCATGATACGGCCCCTGGCCCAGATTTCATTCATAACCAACTGCTTCAACATCTCAGTGCTCCACAACGGCAACATCTTCTTCGGGTGTTTAACTGTATCTGGCTCCAGGGTCACTTCCCTTCTCAGTGGAGGGATAGCCTTGTGGTTCCTGTCCTTAAGCCTGGTAAGAACCCCCTATCTGTTGACAGCTATCGGCCAATTAGTTTGACCAATGTTGTTTGTAAGTTACTTGAACGGATGGTAGCCCGTCGGCTCAATTGGGTCCTCAAATCTCGGGATCTATTATCGCCTTACCAGTGTGGCTTTCAAGAGGGACGGTCTTCAATCGATCATTTACTTCGCTTGGAATCCGCAGTTCGGCAGGCTTTTTCCCAGCCCTTTGGTTGCAGTGTTTTTTGACCTTTGCAAGGCCTATGACACGGCCTGGCGCCATCACATCTTACTTACCCTTCATCAGTGGGGTCTTCGGGGCCCACTCCCGATTTTTATCCTCCAGTTCCTGATCCATCGGTCATTCAGAGTTCGAGTTGGTACTGCTTTTAGTTCTCCACGGACCCAGGAGACGGCCATCCCACAGGGTTCTGTCTTGAGTGTCCTTCTTTTCCTCATTGCTATCGATGGACTTGTAGCCTCTGTCGGTCCCTTGGTCGCCCCTGCCCTGTATGTGGATGATTTCTGCATTTGGGTTAGTTCCTCCTCGATGGCATCTGCAGAGCGGCAGCTCCAGGTAGCTATACGGCGTGCCTCTGCATGGACCCTCTCACACGGGTTTCAATTCTCTCCTTTAAAATCGCGAGTGGTCCACTTCTGTCGCCGTACTACGATCCACCCTGATCCAGAGCTCTATCTCGCTGCACAACGATTGCCTGTGGTCACACAGTTTCGTTTCCTGGGTCTTCTTTTCGGCAACAAGCTCACTTGGCTGCCCCATATCAGACTCCTGAAGGTAGGATGTTTCCGTAAACTCAATGTCCTTCGCTTCCTTGCCCACTCCCCTTGGGGTGCGGACCGTTCCCTCCTCCTCCGTCTTTATTGTGCTCTAGTTCTGTCTCGCTTGGACTATGGTTGTCAAGTTTATGGTTCAGCTGCTCCTTCCACACTGCACGTGCTGGATCCAGTCCACCATCGTGGTATCCATTTGGCCACCGGTGCCTTCCCTACTAGCCCTGTTGATAGTCTCCTGGTTGAAGCTGGGATCCCTTCGGCGGTCCCAGCTTCTGGTGTCTTATGCACTCACTATCCGTTCCTCTCCCACTCATCCTTCCTATTCTATCCTGTTCCCAGACCATGGACGTCGCCCACCCGACTCCCGCCCTCGGGCGGGTTTACCGGTTGGGCTGCGCCTTGCGTCTCTTTGCCGTGATTTTCAGCTTCCTTCTTTGTCCTGTCTTCCTCGCTCCCTCCCCTCCACCCTCCTTGGTTAGTTCCTCGGCCTCGACTTCGGATGGATCTCCGCTGCGGTCCGAAAGATTCCATCCCCCCGGTGGTGTTCCGTTCCTTTTTCCGCCAAATTTTATGGGAGTTTCGGGATGCTGTTGTTTTTTACACTGATGGCTCTAAATCTGCTGATTGTGTTGGGTATGCCTTCACGTCCTCTGTTGGAATGGAAAGTCATCTGCTCGCCACCTACATGTGGGGTGTTTACTGCGGAATTGATGGCAATTTCGCAGGCCCTTACCTTTATTAAACAGTCCCAACACAACCGCGTTTTGTTACGCACGGACTCGATGAGTGGCCTTCTTGCTATTGACCGGTGTTTTTCGCACCATCCCTTGGTCTCTGCCATCCATGACCATCTCGCTGATATTCACCGTGCTGCTTCTTCTATTGACTTCCTTTGGGTCCCTGGCCATGTGGGTATCCCGGATAATGAGCTCGCTGATCGTTTGGCTGGGGGAGCAGTTACTTACCCCCCCATTTTCTGTAGCCCCTCCTGCAGCGGATTTACGGCTTCACATCAAATCCCACTTCGCACAGTCATGGGCCAATTCTTGGGAGGCTACTCCCCTGTCTAATAAACTTTGTGCAATTAAGGTGACACCAGGCCCGTGGCGTTCTTCCTTTCGCATCTCCCGAAAGGACTCGACCACACTGTGTTGTCTCCGCATTGGCCATACTCGGTTGACCCATGGTTTTCTTTTGCGTGATGAGCCACCCCCACTATGTGGTTGTGGAGCCTTCCAGTCAGTAGCCCACATTTTGGTTGAAGGCCCCCTTCTTTTGGCTCTGCGTGCTAAGTACAGGCTCCCCCACACTTTACCTTTGATGTTGGCTGACGATTCCCGGATGGTCTCTCTGGTTCTCGGTTTCCTCCGGGAAAGTGGTTTTTATTCTCAGTTTTAAGGTTTTTAATCTCTCTCTGGTGTTGGGGCAGGGCGGTGAGTGTTTGGGTGTCTCCCACTGTAAGCAGTGTTTGGAGATTCCTGATTCACCTCCCTGACCGAATTCCTCCTTTCTTCCCCTTTTACTCTGTTTTTACCCTTTTTTTAAAGGCTTGGTTAGTCTTTCTATTCCCATATGTACTTTCTAGATTATAGCAGTTGTACCTTTTAAGTCACAGGTGGTCTTGCCTATGCTGCTTCAGCATAGTGTTGGGTTCGTTCTCTTACCTACTTCCCTCATTTTGTTTTTTACCAATGACAACATGACTGCCTTTTTACATTTTTTCCCTTTTTCCGTTTTATTGTTCTGACTACTGAGTTGTCCCATTAGCGGAATGGCGCATATTTGAAACAAGGGACTGATGACCTTGCTGTTTGGTCCCTTAAACCTCAACCAACCAACCAACTTAGTTATTCCAGGGTCGGAGGGACTGATGACCGTTTACTGTCCCTTCTACAATTCAACCAACCAACCAATCAACTTTACCACAAATTACTATAATAGGTTTCAAGTCACTGCAGTGTAGGGCAATAACCTAGTCCGTCTTGAAATCCTGAATTTGCTGATGAGCATATTTAAATACAAATTTTAATCTAGAAGGCAGCAAGTCTTAAATCACATTTTATAAAGGAAATGGGGAACAATAATTTTATTGGTCACTAAATTTGTCTGTTTCAGTGTATTGAGCGCAGTCATAACTTTCAAGCCAAAGTTTTCCGTTTTAACTGAGATGATACCATATCAAAATAGATGTTTCTAATAGGCTTCATCCACTAGTTTCATTAGTGTTAACAATAGACTCGGTCATTGCAGAAAGGGGTTAAATCATGAAAATGGGTGAGTGCTGTAGCTTTTGTTGGTCCTGTAAGAGTGTGTCTGTGCGGTTTGGCAACAAGTTAATTGATTGGAAAAGCAGGCTACTGCAGGCAATCTGGTTATTTCAAGACTATTCAGTGACTTGTCTCCTTCGTGCTCTGAAGTAACTGAAGGGTGCGCAGATGATAGCCTATAAGAAGCTTTCTAGGAAATTCACAAAATAAAAGTTTTTGGGTAATGGTAAATGTATGTGTAATGAAAGTGATTATCACAGAAACATAACCAAAAGCAGTAAGGTGAAAGATACATAACATGCCAACTAGGCTGGTTCGAGAATATTTTTCTTCACACACAAATTATTGTTTGCCTTCATACACTTTCACCTGTCAGTTTTCACCACCAGCTGTGATATGCGCGTATAGGATTTTTAGCTTGCAACGAAGGTAGACAGCTATTTTAACTGAGTGAAACACTGTCTTGCAGAACACGTTTATTTCACAGTAATTTATTCACAGCAAAATATATCACAATAGAGAAGCATGCATCAAGCTACTAAAACTAAAGATGATCCTGAAGATACCACACACTAATTATGTTTTATTGTCCATTACTAAAAGGTCGATCGCTGAGATCGCTGCACCAGCCCCCTTGTTTTTAATTAGGGAGTGCCAGGGATGTCAGAAAACTGCGATTTCACAAGTCTTCCAGCTCTTGTGACCACTGCTGGTCATGGTGGGGATTGTGTCCATACCAATTTGTAGGTCTGAGTAGTGGCCGAAGAGTTCCCTGTTATGGTTTCTGTCTTCAGAAGATGCCTTGGTTTTCTGGAAATGAGTTCAGCCAGAAAACATATGCCAGTTGTCATGCAGAGCAGTCCAGATCCTCTTTAACAGCTGTTCTCAGCCCTAATGGCACCAACGGTAATGAATCTGTAATGGAATCTGTCCAGTTCTGTCCCCTGTACATTATAGCTGCCCTGAACATTCTGTGAAACCTTCTCACCATCCTGCTGCTTGCCGGATAGTAGCTGGTTCTGTTGTGAGAGCAACCATAAAGGTGTAGAAGATCAGTGGCGCATATTGCCTCCCATGATCTTTTATCTTCTGAGGCACCCTAAATCTTGTGATCCAGCAATTGACAAAAGCTCTGACTACTGTTTCTGCTGGCACTTCTGTTATGGGGATGGCTTCCAGTCAGTGAGGAAGTCTATCTATAACTGTCAATAAGTAATTATGCTGTCTGTAGCTCAGCAACATCTACATACATAAACATGTTGATGACATATTGATGGTGCCAATATGTGCGTGCCAGTCTTGCATGGCTGACATCTGTCACGCCATTGAACCCAATTCAGCAGTGTTTTCTGATGCCCGACCAAATAACCTTCTTTGTGAGCAACCGACTGTAGCTCTCACTCCTGTAAGTTATGGAAAGCCTCAAAGACCTGGCACTGGAAATGTTTGTGTACATACGCACACTGCAGGTTGTAGGATGTGCCACATAACGAAGTGTAGTTGTAAACTTGTCAGGTTAAGAATGGACGTTTGCTGTGCTAGCAGCAGGTGTAAGTCACTGTCATCCTCTTGTGGTTCTGTTGTATGTTTTCAAGGAATAGCCATCGTGCTTGCACACAGAGGCATGACAACTAATCAGCTACAATGTTTTTACTGCCACTGATGTGTTTCACATTGGTGGTGAGGGTTGCCACAGGTTCTGGAAATCGAGGAATATCAGGGAATTTCAAATGCAACAGGGAAATTTGAAAAAACTGGAAAAATCTCGTTTTTGTCTCTGTAGAGAAATGGTTTGTTTACTGAGGTGTCACGCAACATCGCTGGCTGGGTGCAGCTGAGTACGTGCATTGCTTCCCTATTTCCTCATTCCTACTGCTTCTCCCCCTCCTACCACTCCCCTCAGCTTGTAGTCAGTGTTGTCACCACTTCTTGGTGTTAGCCTTGCAGCTGCCGGTGAGAGGCATGAGGAGTGGTTTGTTTGGCTCCAATTCTCAGAGACTAGATGCAGTGCCTGGAGACGACAGTCATGTGCACCTGAGTTGTGTCTGAGTGGTTGTGTGAATATGTGTGTGTTGCTCTCCCTTTCTGACAAATCCCTTTCTGACAAAAACTATGGCTGAAAATTTAATTGTGAGAGTGTGATTGTGTTTTCTGCCTGCCTGTCTGGGACTTGGCAATCATCTTTACGGTGAGTTGCTACCTTTCTCATTGATTCTCAGAGTATTTGAACAAGTTATCTGTTGCATGGATTGGTCATTGTAGTGTCATTGCATCGACATGCTGTCTGTGGCTCATGAATAGCTGGCCACACGAGTGGATTTCTGCACCAGGTCAAAACAGGAGGCTGTTTCTGTGGATATCTGTACTGGATTGGGTGCCCACTAATGTGCAGGTCCTGCCCGTCGGATCTAGTCTCACTGATCTGCCCGCAGTAGAGATGGGGGATCCGCTCTTGAACTAATTCATAGAGTTGAATCTTTCAAAGGAGTGAACAATCAGTGATTCAGAAAAAAAGAACGGTAGCTCCAAACGTTTCCCACGGCAGAGAGAGAGAGAGAGAGAGAGAGAGAGAGAGAGAGAGAGAGAGAGAGAGAGAGAGACGGAGAGACGGAGAGACGGAGCATATCAGCAGCGCCTCTGCTGCTCAGAGCACAGTGCATGCCACACAACACAGCCAGCGCCGGCCTCTGCCCTGCTTCTACCTTGGCTGCCTGCATTGTGCAGTGCCCCATTGGATTTTGTGTTTCACATATGCCGTGCCGTCTCTGTGCGTCGTCTGCCGCGTGCAGTGTCTGGCGCAGCTTAACTTAGCATCACACTCTGTCGGGGATCATTTCAGTCGCACGTCCTGCCCTCTGGGCAGTTGATGCGAGCAACAGGGCAGAGAATCACCTAGCGGATAACATAGGAACTACTTGCAACAACCTGCTCGCAAGGGAACGGACGATTTGTCTCGGAGCGGGTGAGTTCACCGCTCCCCCCACTCTTGGAACTCGCCCGCTCAACGCTCACCCCACCGTCTCGACTCTAGCCAGAGCGTTGAGCAAAGCGACTCAGGTGTCACTCTGCTCTCTGCGGTCTCAGCTCACGCAGTAATACAGCTCGCGGCTCGACCTGCTCGACTCAGCGCCTCTGCATCGGAGTTCGTCCCTACTGGATATTGTTCTTCGTAGTAATACCGCTATGTATATTACATTATTATGTTATGTATACATCAATTGTTTTTATTTTATTTTTATTTGTTTAAACTGATTAGATTAGGTTCCTGATGACTCCTCTTACTATAGGATTTTTATTATGGACACTCGAATTTTCGCTTTAATTACGAGCGAACTGATAAACGTATCGCAAAATGTGATACACCAATATTTTCCTTGTTTTATTCTATATGCAGCACTTTCGTTTTACAGTCAAATTTATATTTTTTTTCTTATTCTGGTACGGATTTTGCGATTTCAGGCGTCTTCGGAAGGAAACGTTCACTTTAAAAATATATGGCTTGCGATGTATTTGTATGAGGTTAATGAAATTTTAATACATTATAGCCAAATATATTGTTAATGTAAATCTCAAGTTACAACATTTTCCGATCACCCAAAAAACCACGATAGTGCAAAATAAACCAATAATCAAAAACTTTGTCATATCGTGGAAATTTTAATAAACAATACAAAATTCTTACTCATTATCTGTGTTACTTCAAAATAGGATAAAATAAGATCAAAATACAGGTATATTACTGGAATAAACCAAGTTTAAAGGGCAATGTGCCTTCCATTTATTTTCTATTGTAAATGAGTGGTGAGTCATGAAAAAGAGCTAATTCATTTCAGGGAGTGAATAGTTCTGATCCAATCTCTGAAAAGAACAGTTTTACCCATCTCTAGCCCGCAGGCCGGGTCGGTTTGTGTATGGCGTAATACAGTGGATTTTCGTGATTTATCCATAAACCCAGAACTGCGGTGCTCTGCAGCAGGCCAGAGGCTATGGGTGATGGATTCCAGGGATTGCGACTGCCTCACCGCAAGTGCATTGTACAGTGTGGTTGTTTATAAAACATTTTATTTCTTCTAGTGCATTCTGGCACTTCGAAAGTTGTTTATATGTCAGAAAGCAAGGATGAAAAGAAGAAGAAATGTATGTCAGACGCAGGCAGTTTGTGCACTAAGTACACGTACATTTCTTGAAACAAAAATCGCAAAACACCTATAAAATAATAGATATAACACAGTGGGTAATAACTGACAATAATGAACATAGCAGAACCAACATTTTATTTACGGTCACCTACAGTGGTGGTTTACACAATTCTTTCCTGCCTTAAACACTTCTTTTGTTCTGGCATAACCATAAGTGACAGAACGAAGATGAAGAATGCGAAAGAATAGAAGGCAGTGAAACGACGTAGGCGAATGGTGTGTTGAAAAGGACCGTGCCACGACAAGAGCGATCTCTGCAAGAAGAGAACATAAGGCTGCCCGTGCCAGCCACAGCTGCTCAGTATTGGCTTAGTATTTGCAGAGTATTAGAACAGTATATGGACAGGTTTAGTAGAGAATGCTACAATAGCAGTTATTAGTGTCAACAAACTGTCAAACTTGCATGAACATTGTATATAGCAAAGGACTCTGATTTATTTTGCATGTCGCCCATCGGTTGCGACACCATTGTAAATACCAATGTTATTTGCTTGATTTGTTGTATAGCATTACGAGAATGCAATCCCGTAGGCACCCTATGCGCGACGAATGGGCAGGCCCCACATCTTCTCCAAATTCTGAAATCAGTGAAGGTATTTTAAATATGTCTTGCGGTTCCAAGGAAATGGAGTTTTTGTCACCAAATGTGCTTCATTTTATTGAAATAAAATAACATCAGTGATCTAAATGAAACACACATACTGTTTGTCTTGCTTTCTCCATCTACAAACAGTCCATTACAAAAGATGTTGATGTTAGTACTTAAGATATTTGCTCACATCAGGAAATGCCATCTGCTTGTAAGTTTTTTTAGATATTTCCTTGTTTGCACTATTGTTTCTTGTACTGTAGCTGCAAAGACAGATTGTCAATTTATGTCTTAACTTACCCTTGAGATCACAAAATTTGTTAGGGAAAAATGCTAAAACTTGCCTGGAAATAGGGAATTTCAATTGGGGAAACTTGTCGCAACCCTGGTGGTGAACTGAGAGATATACTCTGCCTGTCGACATTGTCTAGGTGATATGTGTGTTGTGACCATTGAAAAGAACTTGGTTGAAGTAGAATTGCCCATACTTGGTTTCCATGGAACCTCTGAAGTGTTCCATCATGGCGTAGATTGCATACAGTTTTCTATGTATCGCACTCTGCTTTCATTGTGGCGATGTGTGAGCATTAGTGAAAAAATGCCAGAGGCTGTCAGGTTCTGTTTACCAATTGCTGTAATGCTGCTGCTACCGATGACTAGTTGGCATTCACCTTCAATGTCAATGGTGACATGCTGGGGATATGTGAGAAGCATGGTTGAGCTGCATACTCCTTGAGTCCAATTCACTTTCTGTCTTGCTGATGTTTATTTGCCTTTTAAAATGTCAGTGAGCAGTGCTTGTACTTTCACGTCTTTGGGCACATGCCGTCTATAGTAATTAAGCATCCCTAAATTGCCTCATGCTTTTTAGGTTTGTGGCACCAGCATGTTATCTATATATGTTGTCTGCAGTATTAAATGCTTCATATCTTTGTAGGTTTGTGGCACTGGCATGTTACATACGTCTGGCACTTTCTTTGGCATAGGAGCTATGCATGCTGTAGACATGTTAAAGCCGAGAAAGTTCACATTGTCTCTACCCAAGATGCATTTATCCTTGTCAATGACTATACCGGATTGTCATAGGCTTTGGAACAGTTGTCTCAGATGTGTGTTGTAAGACTGGTGAAAAAGAGAACACCAAATTATCATCCATGTAGCAGAACGCAAAATCCGAGTCACAAAGGACTGGGTGGATGAATAGTTGCCAGGTCTGCTCTGTGTTTGTAAAACTCTTGACATGTACTGATATTCGAACAGGCCAAACGAACTCACTTTTTTGACAATTGGAGCTACCGGTGTTCGCAAGTAAAGTTTCTCCCAACCAATTATGCTAAAGACTGAGCATTCGCGATTGCATTGTTGAGGTGTATCACATGTAGAATGTGATATCTGTTGGGCACTGTCCTAGCACTTCGAACTCTCTAGTTGCCACACAAATACCATGTATTGATTTTCTTCAAAACCATGTGGAGCAGCGAGGCCCACAGACTATCAGAGGGTGCCATTATACCTGCCTGAATATGCCTGCTTATGTCCTTCTGTGCTGCCATAAATTGCTCTGGAATTAGTCTGCAAGGTTTTTCAGCAACTGGTGATCCAGATGATGTCTGAATATAATGCATTATATCATGTTTGCATGTATGCCCCACCTTCTTTGCCAACATGATCTTCAGAATTTCCTACATAGTACTGCCAAAAGGCAGGTAGATACACATCATATATTTAATGACAGGAGCCTCTCATTGTAGAGATCATCAGCCAATTGAAAGTTGATATGTTGTTTGGTGTTCATGTTCATATTGAGGTACAATCTTAGACACTTCACACAATTTGAATATGCAAATTGTTAGCAGTCACCAGTAAATGTATATTAGAAGTATCCCCAACATCAAAACTCTGCCACAGAAGCACACTGAAGTCTGATTCCGTGTCTCAGAGTTTCATTCCTGATAATTTGTCTTTCAGTCATCTTGAGTCCCCCTGGCACTACAGGGTGTACATGGTCCGGGAACACTTTCAATTATTTATTGCACAAGAACCAAACATTGCACGGATATCACACATGTCATTTTGAAGAGAAACCCTGAAATTCCCCCCCCCCCCCCCCCCCCCCCCCCCCCCACCCCCATTTATACCACCACAGTGTAGTTTGCTAATAGTCAGCGCTAGTCGCAAACATGGTGAGTACAGGTGCGGAGCACTTCACTAAGAGCATTGTCACTGGATATTCCTACTGGGACATGTTGCAGCAATGGCTGATGCCTCAAATGCAATTCAACTCTCCGTTCCTCTTTCAGCAGGATGGGGCATTCGCATATCGAATGTTTGTAAAAAAGAACAAAAAAAATAAATAAAAAAAACACTTTCTCTTAAAAATGCAGTATGTATGACATCTGTACAATGTGTAGTTCTTGTGCAACAAATAATTGAAAGTGTTCCCGGACTTTATGTACGCCCTGTATAAGTGCAACCAATTCTGTGCAGCCATCTGTCAACTTGTGCCAGAGGTTTGCCAAAGTCCTCATGTCTTCGAAACACGACTCCTCCAAGCATATGTTATCAAATCCATCTATAAATGTTGGGCAATGGTGTCTCGTGTTGATCGTTGCAGTTGTACCATCCTTAACTAGGGTATCAGAACCCGGGACTGACGTGAATTTCATCTTGGAAGTTCTAGTAGAAATAGTATAACTGTAAAAACTTGAACAGAAAGTTGTCATTAATCCGCGTCTTGTGAAAAACTACTATGTTGAGAGTGTTCAATCATCTTTCTTTCAGTGTTCATTGATGAATCCATGCCACCTACATATGATTCTTCAGTCTTTCCTGAACCAGCCAGAACTGTCTTGTCTTTTGGCACAATGACATGAGTACAGATGGGTTGTTGCAACAAATTGTTTGCAGACATCATCTTGTTTGGTGCAACTGATTGCACAGTGTGGGTATGAGTGGAAATTTATATCTCCTGAAAACCTGATGCAGTAGCTGTGGATGGAGAGTAGGAGGAAGGGTGATCAATTTGATTTTTTTGACAGTCATTGGTACACTTTAGTGGCTATCTAATATGTTTGGGTGACTGGAGGGTGCAACAAATTTTGGAACCTTGCTTTCAAATCTTTGATTTGCCAACACCAGTTACTACTATTGACCTGTTTCTTGGCGTCCTGTTCTCGAAGAAAAGTTTTAGTACCCCCCCTTGGGACATAATCTGCTGCTTGCATGTGTAAGTGCTGCTATTTGAATGCTCAACTCTTGCACACAAGCAGCCAGCTGATCAGCTATTGTCACATGCATGCGGGGGATGATGCGCAGTCTGGGGTCATCCATCATTTGAATGAAACACCACATTGCAAGCTGTTTGTTATGCCTTTTACTTCATTTAATCCCCCTTCCCCCAGGGGACTCTCCACTCTTTGGCGGGTTCGTGCTTGGCTACCATGGGGCCCCAGCCTTTGCAGCACTTTTTCCCTTCCATGCTGCATGTCTATCCTCTTGCTATTCTTCTTTCCCTCCCTTGGAGAACATGTCTGGGGTATTATTGGGAATGTTCTGCATTCTGTGGGTGATCTGCGAACAGTCTCACCTTTCGTTTTGGCTCCCTTTTCCTTTATTTCCCTTCTCCTCTCGTTCCTCCGCTTCAATGTTTGAGGATCCTCTTTTTTTCTTCTTCTTCTTCCTCCCTGCGCACTCCTGAAGGGCGGTCCACGCGTCTGTCGTGTAGAAGGTGACTGGGTAACGCTTAGTCCCTAGCCCTGGGTTGACAGGTAGGGTTTGCGTGTACCCCCGATACAGGCCAGGCCCAGGGAGGGATGATTACCTGATCTGTAACCTTCCCAGATTGCCCATTGGTCCCTCCGTAAGGTGTTCGGGAGGTGTGACCTGAGGTGTGAACAATCACCTAAGGTGGGTGCACCCCCTTGTGAAGGGGGCCCCCAGTTGGAACGAGTGTGCCATCAGAGACGCTGGCAATCGTGGGGAATTTCCTCGCGATGAGTCACTCATCCTCTCCATCAATGTCGCCGAAATGTAAACATAATCAGGCTACTGATTTGAGGACCCTTCCCGCTGCCCCGCAGTTCCTTGCGGTATCACATACTGAAGACAGTCAGTCCTTCACCACGATCATTCTGTTTATTATTGAGAAAGATGTTGATGCTATTGCTGGCCCTTTGAAATCCTGCTCTTGTTTATGGAATGGCACTTTGCTTTTGGAGACATCTTCTGATTGTCAAGCACAACTACTACTTGCTGCCTCACTTCTCCATGGCTACCCTGTTCATGTCAAGGCACATAGAACTGAATTCTTCCCGTGGTGTAGTTTACACCAGGCTGCTTGATGGTCTAAGTGAGGCTGAAATACAATCTTACCTCTCTGATCAGGGTGTCATTGCCATCCATCGTGTAATGAAAAACGTCGGATTCCTTCTTGGTGCCCACCTGCACTCTTTTCCTCATCTTTGATAGGGTGGTGCTGTCGTCCAAGATTAAAGCAGGCTACAAAATCGTCACAGTCGGCCGTACATTCTCAATCAGTTGCGCTGCTACCAGTGTCATTGGTTCAGTCACACTAGAATGTCTTGTCAACACCCAGCCACCCCCTGCGGGTCCGGGGTAGGAATAGGCCTGAGGTATTCCTGCCTGTCGTAAGAGGCGACTAAAAGGAGTTTCAACCGTTTCGGCCTTCCATGTGATGGTCCCCCTTGGGGTTTGACCTCCATTTTTCAGAATTCTACAGAAGTACGAGCCTTTTGGGGAAGGACGCCTTACTGGTCCTCAGTGCACTAAGACCTTGGCACTCAGCATTGTCCCGGCGTTGTAACCATACCCACTATTCCTCAAATTGGGCCTAAATGCCTGATGGGTTGTACAAGTTACGCCCATAGTGCGTCCCCATCTGCACCTACGATCATGATGGACTTTCCATGGCACCAGAAATCCAGCACAGTAGCCAGCCCGTTGTGGTGGGGTCGTCATGTACCCTCTAGGTTGTAGCCCCCTGACAACACAGGGATCGTACTGCCGATACCTGAGCTGCACCCTCCCCACATCGGCCAAGGAGTAGATGCCCGTCTCCTTGGGGCATCAGGACTCCCGGCAACGGTCATCCTGCCAGGTGGCCCTTGCTGAGGCTGGGTGGCGCCCGTGGGGAGAGACCCTGGTTGGAGTGGGTGGTATTGGGGCGGACGTTTCGCAGATGAAACGTCAACACGTATCAGGTAGCTCTGCGGCCGAGTCTTTCAAAAGGAAAGGTACTGTCTCTAGTTCTGGTTCTCCTGCCGTTTCCCCCTTGGCCACTCCCTGGGAGGAGGGACAAGCCCGCCGACTTGGGGCGAAGTACTTCCCCCGCTATTTGGTCTGTTCTCAAACCGATGTGGGGACGTTCGCCACCTCCAAGCCCATGTTCTTTGTTCAGCACATTGAGGACATCTTCGGGGAAATCGAGGCTCTCAGTAAGATGCGTTCGGGGTCTGTTCTTATAAAGACCACCTGTGCCACACAGTCGGCGGCGCTCCAGGCGTGCGACCGCCTAGGGGACATCCCAGTGTCCATTGTCCCGCATCTGGCACTAAATAGGACGCAGGGGGTTATTTTTCATCGGGACCTCCTGCTGCAATCTGATGAGGAGCTCAGGGCCAACTTGGAGCGCCGAGGTGTGCATTTCGTCCGGCGAGTCCAGCGCGGCCCCAAAGACCGTCGCATGGACACCGGGGCTTTTATCCTCGCCTTCGAGGGGGACGTTCTCCCGGAGAAGGTAAAGGTGATGTGCTACCGGTGCGACGTGCGACCTTACTTCCCACCTCCTATGCGCTGTTTTCGGTGTTTGCACTTTGGGCACATGTCGTCACGGTGTGAGGCTGAGCCCCTTTGTGGCGATTGTGGACGTCCTCTTCGTGAGGAACATACATGCATCCCACCACCTCGGTGCGTTAATTGTCCTGGCATCCACTCTCCTAGATCCTCAGACTGCCCCGCATATCAGAAGGAGGAGAAGATACAAGAACTCAAAACTTTGGATCGTCTCTCTTATTCTGCGGCCAGGAAGAAGTGTGACCGCCTCCATCCCGTGCCGTTGACCACTTCGTTTGCCTTAGTTGTGTCCACTCCTTCCACGGTATCCTCACCCCTATCCTGTCCCCCCCCCCCCCCTCCCCCACTGCCGCCTGAGAAGCGATCCTCTTCTCAGGCGTCCATCGGGGAAACGTTCCAGACCCCAGCTTCCGAGGTCCGGCGTTCCAAAACGGACCCCGCGCGTGAGGACCTTCTTCGGGTCCAGCCCACCATCCCTGTGCCTCCTCGGACTTCTAAGAAGGCCTCCAAGAAGAAGTCTCTATCCTCCTATCCACACCGGCGCGTTTCGTCTGATGCTCCATCTGTGAGTCGCTGCTCCCGGCCATCCTCAGTTTCGCCGGGACGCTCTGCTGCCAGGCGCTCAGCTGGCCTCTTGTCGGCAAATGATGCTGCCCCTCCTACACAACCAGGGACAGCGGCCGCAGCTGGCGACAACTCGACGGAACAGGATCCGCCTCCCGCTGGTTGTAGCGTTGTTCCCTCGAAAACCTGGCCCTCCGCGGCCGTCGAGGTGACCAGCTCTTCCCCCGTCTCGTTCCCCCTCTTTTTTGACTAGCGATGGCCTTGTTACATTGGAACATAAGAGGTATTCGATCTAATCGGGAGGAATTACAACTGCTCCTCCCCCTGCACTGTCCGCTCGTCCTTGGTCTCCAGGAAACCAAGTTGCGCCTGACTGACCGTATTGCCTTTACCCACTGTACCTCGGAGCGGTATGACCCCACCCCTGTGGACGGTATCCCAGCTCATGGTGGGGTCATGTTGCTCGTTCGGGACGATGTCTATTACCATCCCATCCCATTGACCACCCCACTCCAAGCAATAGCTGTCCGTATTACTCTTTCTGCTTTTACTTTTTCAGTTTGTACCATCTACACTCCATCGTCATCCGCTGTTAGTCGGGCTGACATGATGCACCTGATTGTTCAGCTTCCCCCGCCGTTTTTATTGTTTGGCTACTTCAATGCCCATCATCCCCTTTGGGGCTCTCCTGCATCCTGTCAAAGAGGCTCACTCTTGGTGGACGTCTTCAACCATCTCAATCTTGTCTGCCTCAATACTGGCGCTCCGACTTTCCTCTCGGACTCTACTCATACCTACTCCCACTTGGACCTCTCGATCCGTTCTACCACTCTTGCCCGTCGGTTCGAGTGGTATGTCCTTTCTGACACCTATTCGAGCGACCACTTCCCCTGTGTCGTTCGTCTCCTGCACCACACCCCATCCCCACGTCCTTCGAGCTGGAACATACCGAAAGCTGACTGGGGACTTTACTCCTCCCTGGCGACCTTTCCGGACCACGATTTTCTCAGTTGTGACAGTCAGGTCGAATACCACACGGCTGTTGTCATCAATGCTGCCGAATGTTCCATTCCTCGTACTACCTCTTCTTCACGTCGCGTTTCCGTCCCCTGGTGGAACGAGGCTTGTACAGACGCTATCCGTGCTCGACTACGTGCTTTACGCACCTTTCGCCGCCGTCCTACGTTGGCAAATTGTATTGGATACAAACAACTCCGAGCGCAATGCCGTAGAGTCATCAAAGACAGCAAAAAACCTTGTTGGGCCTCTTTCACCAGCTCCTTTAACAGTTTTACTCCCTCTTCTGTCGTATGGGGTGGCCTGCGCCGGCTGTTGGGCATTAAGGCCCACTCCTCGGTACCTGGCCTGACCTCAGGTAATGAGTTCCTCGTTGATCCTGTGGCTGTCTCCAATGCCTTCGGCCGGTTTTTCGCAGAGGTTTCAAGCTCCGCCCATTACCACCCTGCCTTCCTTCCCGGGAAAGAGGCAGAAGAGGCTCGGCGACCTTCCTTCCTCTCGCTGAATCTGGAAACTTATAATGCCCCCTTTACTATGCGGGAACTCGAATGTGCGCTTGCACTGTCCCGGTCCTCTGCTCCGGGGCCAGATGCCATTCACGTTCAGATGCTGGCACACCTTTCTCCGGCGGGCAAAAGCTTCCTCCTTCGTACCTACAATCGCGTCTGGACCGATGGTCAGCGCCGTCGTTGTTCCTATACCCAAACCCAGGAAGGATAGACACCTTCCTTCTAGTTACCGCCCAATTTCTCTTACAAGCTGTGTCTGTAAGGTGATGGAGCGCATGGTTCATGCTCGGTTAGTTTGGATTCTTGAATCTCGATGGCTACTTACCAATGTCCAATGCGGCTTTCGTCGCCGCCGCTCCGCTGTTGACCACCTTGTGACCTTGTCGACCTTCATCATGAACAACGTTTTGCGAAGGCACCAAACGGTAGCCGTGTTCTTCGATTTGGAGAAGGCTTATGATACCTGTTGGAGAGGAGGTATCCTCCGCACTATGCACAGGTGGGGCCTGCGCGGTCGCCTGCCCCTTTTTATTGATTCCTTTTTAACGGATCGAAAGTTTAGGGTACGTGTGGGTTCCGTATTGTCCGACGTCTTCCTCCAGGAGAACGGAGTGCCTCAGGGCTCCATCTTGAGCGTAGCCCTTTTTGCCATCGCGATCAATCCAATTATGGATTGCATTCCACCTACTGTCTCAGGCTCTCTCTTTGTCGATGACTTCGCGATCTACTGCAGTGCCCAGAGAGCATGCCTCCTGGAGCGCTGCCTTCAGCGTTGTCTAGACAGCCTACACTCATGGAGCGTGGCGAATGGCTTCCGGTTCTCTGAAGAGAAGACGGTTTGTATCAACTTTTGGCGATATAAAGCGTTCCTTCTGCCATCCTGACATCTCGGTCCCGTTGTTCTCCCATTCATGGAAACAACTAAGTTTCTAGGGCTCACGTTGGACAGGAAACTGTGTTGGTCTCCGCATGTCTCTTATTTGGCGGCCCGTTGTACACGTTCCCTTAATGTCCTCAGAGTTCTTAGTGCTTCATCTTGGGGAGCAGATCGCACTGTCCGGCTTCGCTTGTATCAGTCCATAGTCCGATCGAAGCTGGATTATGGGAGCTTCGTCTGCTCGGCCATCTCTCTTACGCCGTCTCAACTCCATCCACCATCGGGGGTTACGTCTTGTGACCGGAGCCTTCTACACTAGTCCTGTCGAGAGTCTTTATGCTGAAGCTGCCGAATTACCATTGACCTACAGGCCCGACGTACTGCTGTGTCGGTATACCTGCCGGCTGTTGTCTATGCCTGACCACCCCTCTTACCAGTCCTTCTTCGCCGATTCTCTCGACCGTCAGTACGGTTTGTATGTGTCTGGCCTGCTGCCCCCCGGAGTCCGCTTCCGTCGCCTGCTTCGACAATTGGATTTTGTCCTCCCTACCACCTTCAGAGAGGGTGAGAGTCCGACACCACCTTGGCTCCAGGCTCCGGTTCATATTTATCTCGACCTCAGCTCACTCCCGAAGGAGGGTACTCCGGCTGCAGTGTATTGCTCACGGTTTGTCGAACTTCGTGCTCGACTTGCCGGTCACACCTTTATTTACACCGATGGCTCCAAAACTGACTACGGTGTCGGCTGTGCCTTTGTCGTCGGTGCCGCCACCTTTAAATACCAGCTCCTCGACCAATGTTCCAGCTTCACGGCCGAGCTTTTTGCTCTCCATCAGGCCGTTCAGTATGCCCGCCACCACCGCCATTCATCGTATGTACTCTGCTCTGACTCACTCAGTGCTCTTCAGAGCCTTGGAGCTCCCTATCCGGTCCATCCCTTGGTTCAACGGATACAGCAGTCCCTCCATTCTTTCGCTGATAATGGTTCTCCTGTCAGCTTTCTGTGGGTTCCCGGACATGTAGGAGTGCCTGGGAATGAGGCTGTGGATGCTGCAGCCAAGGCTGCAGTCCTCCTGCCTCGGCCAGCCTCCCATTGTGTCCCGTCATCTGACGTTCATGGGGATGTTTGTAAGAGGCTTGTGTCGTTGTGGTGGGATGCTTGGTCATCCCTCCAAGGAAACAAGCTCCGGGCAGTAAAACCGCTCCCAACTGCTTGGACAACCTCCTCCCGACCATCTCGGCGAGAGGAGGTCCTTCTGACCAGGTTGCGGATTGGGCATTGCCGGTTTAGCCACCGCTACCTGCTCTCCGGTGACCCAGCCCCGCAGTGCCCTTGTGGTCAGGCATTAACAGTGCGCCATGTTTTATTGTCGTGTCCCCGCTTTAGTCAATCTCGTGTTGTCCCGTCCCTGCCATCTACTTTACCAGATATTTTAGCTGATGACGCTCAAGCAGCTGCTCGTGTTCTGCGTTTTATAACTTTGACTGGCTTGTCCAAAGACATCTAACCTTTTTACTTATTTTATCTGCATCTTTGTCAGGTCTTTCTGGTGTCCCCCCCTCCCCTTGAGTTTTACTAGATTCCATGTGCTCTAACAACAGTGACTGGGCGCTAATGACCTCAGTAGTTGAGCGCCCTTAAACCCCACCAAAAAAAAAACACCCACCCAAATGCGTAACCTGTGGCAGGGACGCACATGAGGGCACATGTCTGCCTCCTTCTCCCCACTGTATTAACTGCAATGGCAGCCATGCCGCCTCCTCCTGGGATTGTCCCGTGTATCTAGATGAGCGGGCTGTTCACAAGATTCGGGTAAAGGAAAAAGTGCCTTACCCAGTAGCTTGAAAGTTACTGGCTAATCACAGACCCTGTGTTCTCCTGTCTGGCAGTTATAGTTCAGTTCTTGTTACCCCTTGCTCCATGAAGGACATGGCTATGCAGACATGCGACCTCAAAGTTGGCTCTGATGTTGTGAAGTCACCCAGTGTGAAGGTAGCATCACAGTCTCCTCATCCCACTGTGCAACAAACTGTCAAACTCTCGCCTAAAGGGGCGAAGCTACCCACTACACAGCCGGCAGGCAGGGAAGGACAGAAGGAGTACTCCCGAGAAGACTTCCTCTGTCCAACCAGCCAAACAACACCCAAGTCTTCCTCTAACCAGAAGGGCTTGAAGAAGTCCGCTAAAGACAAACTGTCTTCTCCTTGACCAACTCGAAGATCCTGCTCGACGGTGTCACCACATGTTCACTTAGCCCGGCCGGCCTCTGTCTCGCCAGTGTGCACCACCAACCATTATTCAGCATTGGACTCTGACCGACCGCACAAGCACGTTGATGCTCCTGTGGACCCCATGGGGCAGGATCCTCCTCCTTCTGTGCCCTGTAGTATAGACTCTCCACCGGCTGTTCCTTGGTGGCCACCGAGTTGATACCCCTACATCTCTTCCTCCTCATGACTGTCCTCCAATGGAACATTCGCGGCCTTCGGTACCATAAAGAGGATTTACAGCTGCTTCTAACATCGCTACATCCCCTTGTATTCTGCCTCCAGGAAACGAAACTGTGCCCTCAAGACTGCTTTGAGCTTCCACATTACTTACCGATTTGTTTTGACCTTCCCCCTGAGGTTGGCATCCCATCTCATGGGGATGTCATGCTGCTTATACAGGATGACCTTCATAGTCAACCCATCTCCCTGACTACCAGTCTTCAAGCTGTTGCCATTTGCCTTTTCTTTCCCCACCTGACTTTCTCCCTCTGTACCATTCATGTCCCTCCATCCTTCAGTGTCACCAGGGCAGACTTCCTTCAGCTTATTGGGCAGCTACCTTCACCTTTATTGCTACTCAGTGACTTTAATGCGCATCATCCCCTGTGGGGTTCTCCCAGGACCCTCCAGAGGTGCCCTCATAGCTGACATTCTTAACCAGCACAACCTCTTCTGCCTTAACACTGGTGCACCCACTTTCCTTTCTGACTCCTCGCACACCTATTCCCATTTTGACCTATCCTTTTGCGCTGCCCAGCTTGCCCATTGTCTTGAGTGGTCTGTTCTTTCTGACACCTACTTGAGCGACCATTTCCTGTGTGCTCTCTGTCTGCTGACTCCTACCCCATCCACATGCATGCCCAAATCACAGCTTACTAAGGCTGACTGGCAGCTTTACTTCTCCCTGGCGACCTTCGCAGCACAAGATTTCCTTGGTTGTGATGACCAGGTGGATTATCTCACCAATGTTATCCTTACTGCTGCAGAACGTTCCATTCCTCGCACTTCCTCTGTAGCATGTAATGTCCCAGTCCCTTGGTGGACTGAGGCGTGTCGTGACGTAATTCCTGCACAGAGACATGCTCTCCGCATTTTTAACCGCCACCCTACACTGCAAAACTGCATTCATTATAAACAGATGCATGCAAAGTGTCGTCAAGTTCTTTGGGATAGCAAACGAGCTAGCTGGATTTCATTCACTAGTTCTTTTAAGAGATCCACACCTTCTGTCGTGTGGGCCAACCTCCGATGGCTCTCTGGAACCACGATTCATTCCCCCATTTCTGGCCTGACTGTAGGTGCCGATGTCATCATGGATCTCGTTGCTATCTCCAACACCTTGGGCCGCCATTTTGCAGAAGTTTTGAGCTCTTCTCACTACCACCCTGCCTTATCCATGGGAAACGAGTATAGGAGGCTCAGGCAATACCCTTTCCTTCTCTGAACCGTGAGTGCTACAATGCCACCTTCACTATGAGGGATTTCAATCATACTCTGTTTATCCCGGTACTCTTCCCCAGGGCCAGATGCTATCGACATTCAGATGTTGGCACCTCTCTCTTGTGGGCAAGCACTTTCTGCTTAACACCTACAACCACATCTGGGCTGAGGGCACATTTCCTAGACGCTAGCATGAAGCCACCGTCATACCCATAACTAAGTCTGGTAAGGACAAAAACCTTCCTTCTAGTTACCACCCCATCTCTCTTACCAGCTGCGTTTGCAAGGTGATGAAACATATGATTCATGCCTGACTGGTGTGGTGGCTTGAATCTCACCACTTACTCACAAATGCACAGTGTTGATTCCGAGCGTGACGTTCTGCAGTAGACCATCTCATTACTTTCTCCACCCACGTCATGGATGGTTTTCTGTGGAAATCCCAGACTGTGGCTGTGTTTTTCGATTTGGAGAAGGCCTACGACACCTGCTGGAGAACTGGTATCCTCCGTACTCTTTACACATGGGGCTTCTGTGGGCACCTGCCCCGTTTTCTTAGGGCATTTTTACAAGCCCAAGTTTTCAAGGTGCTTGTGGGTTCTACCTTGTCGGTCACCTTTATTCAGGAAAATGTTGTGCCTCAGGGTTCTGTCCAGAGCATCATCCTCTTTGCTATCAGCTCCTTTGTCGATGATTTTGCCATCTATTGCAGTTCTCCCCGGACCTGTCTCACTGCTGCTGTCTTGATCGTCTTCACTCCTGGAGCATCTCCAATGGCTTTCGCTTTTCCTCTGATAAAACCATGTGTATGAATTTTTGGCGTTGCACATGGTTTCTTCCACAATATCTACATCTTTTGGCCTGTTGCCCTTCCGTTCGTTGAATAGGAAACTCTCTTGATCCTCCCATGTCTCTTACTTGGCAGCCTGCTGTACTCAGCCCCTCAATGTCGTACATGTCCTCAATGGTACTTCTTGGGGTGCCGATCGAACCACTCTCCTCCATTTGAACCAGTCCCTTGTCCGCTCGAAACTTGACTATGTCTGTTCTCTTTATGCATCTGCACACCCATCCCTTTTACGCCGTCTCAACACTATCCATTATCATGTCCCTCTTTTAGCCACAGGTGCCTTCTACACCAGCCTGGTTGAGAGTCTATATGCTGAACTGCCACTGTCCTACTGCCGTGACTTTCTCCCAGCAGATATGCATGCCATTTGCCATACGTGGCCACCCTTCCTCCTTCTTTGATGATTCCTTAGATTGTCAGTATGGGGTTCGTCCCTCTTCTGTCACCTCCTGGAGTCTGCTTTCGCCACTTGCTGCAGTTCAAATGGCTCTGAGCACTATGGGACTTAACTTCTGAGGTCATCAGTCCCCTAGAACTTAGAACTACTTAAACCTAACGAACCGAAGGACATCACACACATCCATGCCCAAGGCAGGATTCGAACCTGTGACCATAGCGGTCGCGCGGTTCCAGACTGTAGCGCCTAGAACTGCTCGGCCACTCCGGCCGCAACTTGCTACGACAGCTTAACGTCACGCTACCTGCAACTTTCCCTGTGGGTGTGAACCCTTCACCACCTTGGCTTAGTGAAGCGGCCCATGTTAACCTTGGCCTTCATTCGTTTCATAAGGGTACTACTCCAGCCTTGGCGTATTGTCTTCAATTTCACGACCTTCGCATGGAACTTAGCGCTAGTACCTTTCTATACATTGATGGCTCTCGGACTGACCATGGGGTCAGGTGTGCAGTCGTCATTGGCACCCATGTGTTGAGATATCGGCTTCCAGCCCACTCCTCAGTATTTACAGCCGAGCTTTTCGCCTTGTATCAGGCCACGGAGTACGTCCGGCGACACAGCCTTCCCAATTGTGTCTTCTGCTCAGACTCACTCAGCGCCCTCCAAAGTCTCTGTGCACTGTACACTGCTCATCCCTTACTGCAGACCGAGCGAGGTGGTGCAGTGGTTAGCACACTGGACTCGCATTCGGGAGGACGACGGTTCAATCCCGTCTCCGGCCATCCTGATTTAGGTTTTCCGTGATTTCCCTAAATCGTTTCAGTCGAATGCCGAGATGGTTCCTTTGAAAGGGCACGGCCGATTTCCTTCCCAATCCTTCCCTAACCCGAGCTTGCGCTCCGTCTCTAATGACCTCGTTGCCGACAGGACGTTAAACACTAACCAACCACCACCACCACCACCACCACCACCTTAGTGCAGTGGGTTCAGGAAAACTGTCACTTGTTCACTCTTGGTGGAGTCCGTGTCATGTTTCTGTGGGTCCCTGGTCATGTCGGTCTGCCAAGAAACGAGGCTGCTGCCAAGGCTGCAGTCCTCATACCTCAGCCCGCGAGTACCTCTATTCCCTCCAATGATCTGTGTGCTGCCGTCTGTCAGGAGGTGGTGTTCCTTTGGCATCACCAATGGTCCTCCCTTCACAGGAATAAGCTTTGGCTTATTAATCCTCTCCCGGCACCTTGGACGACCTCCTCTCGGTCCTCCCACCAGGAGAAGATTATTTTAACTCAGTTGCATATTGGGCACTGGCTTTTTAGCCATCGTCATTTGCTCAGTGGCGCTGCCTCACCAGTTTGTACACATTGCGCCCAAATTTTAACTGTCCGCCACTAACTGCTGGACTGTCCTTTTTTTACCAATTTACGTTTCATCTTGGGTTTGCCATCTGATTTATCAGCCGTTTTAGTAAATGACATGCGGGCTGTCACCCACGTTTTACTTTTTATCTGCCAAAGCAATATGGCAAAGGCAGTTTAACTTTTAGTTTTGGACCTCCATTTTTATATGGTGTTTTTTAGCCCTTTTTCCAACTCAAACCAAATATAGAAATTAAAATTGTACAGTCCAGGTGAGTTTTGAACTCACGACCCTCTATGCAACAGTTTAATACCATAACCACTGTGCCACAGTGCTACTCAGCTTTTTCTACGACATTGCTCCCTCCTTAAGAGGAACAGCGTCTCGGTGTTATGTCATCCTAGTCCGGTAACAAGTCATCGGTCCTGCATACTCAGACTCCCGATGACTGATTCTCGCCCTGGTGGTGATTTTGGAACTCCTTTTGCCGCTATGCTCTTAGTCACATTTCCGCTTGTTGCCTGTCGCTGGAGCTTCGAATTTGCCCTGGGTTGCAGGATCCTTACAGGGCTTAATTCGAAGGATGTGGCCGTATCTCTGATCTTTCATTGTCTTGTGTCGGGGTCGAAATCTTCAACTTCATAAGTAACATCAGACAACTGTTTTACAACCTTATAAGGTCCAATGTAGCGCCTGAGAGCTTCTCAGAGAGACCAACCTTCCGAACAGGAGTGAAGATCCAGACGAGGTCACCAGGCTGGTAGACAACAGGGCGGTGGCTCGAGTCATACCGTCGGCGATCGTTTTCTTGAGCCTGCAGTGTGTGGAGTCGAGCTAACTGCCAAGCTTCCTCAGCTATGGTTAACACCTGGCCGATGTAGTCATCGTCCACGTCATCAGGATGTAATGGAAACTGCCATCATCATAGTTGCCTCACGCCCCTGCACCAGGAAAAATTGCATAAATCCTGTGGTGTCTTGTTTGGCGGTGTTGTAAGCAAACATCACGAAAGGTAGCACCTCATCCCAGTTGCTCTGCTCGACACTGATGAACATTGATAGCATGTCGGCCAAGGTCTTATTAAAGCGTTCAGTAAGCCCGTTACTTTGTAGATGGTAAGCAGTCATGTGATGAGTAATGTTGCACCAACGGTTTCTCTCTGTCACAAGATTTGATTGAAAAACTTTCCCTCGATCCTTAAATAACTACCTTGGGGCACCGTGTTTTAATACAATGTCTTTCACAATTAATTTGGCTACCTCGGATGCTTTGGCTGTTTTCACGGCTTTTGTAATGGCATAGCGTGCCAGAAAATCAGTGCAAACAATAATCCATCTATTGCCACTACTGGACGTTGGAAATCATCTGAGGAGGTCAATCCCAACACGCTGGAAAAGAGTTTCAGCTGGTGGAATTGGTATAAGTTGGCCTGGTGGTTTCTGAGGAACTGCCTTTCTCCTCTGGCACTCTGAAAGTGCGACACACAGTGACGGACACTCCTAAATAAACCTGGCCAGAAAAATCTCTTGCGGATTCTATCGTATGTCTTAATAAATCCTAAATGTCTGGCCTCAGGTGTCTCAAGGAATTTCTGTAGAACATCCAAGCGCATGTGTTTAGGAATCACTGGTAGCCACCTCTTTCCAAATGGATCAAAGTTTTTCTTGCAGAGTAATCCATTAACTACCTTAAATTGTCCTTTCACATCCTCTGACCGATTTAAGGCAAGCATAATTCGAGATATCTTGGCGTCCTGCTCAGCAGAGAGATCCTGGAGTGCAGCGAGACAGTCACTATCTTCATCGAAGTCTTGATGGTCTTGCACAGGGTTTCTTGAGAGACAGTCAGTATCTTGGTGTTTTCTTCCACTTTTGTACACTATGGTAATGTCACACGCTTGAAGACGTAGTGCCCACCTGGCGAGTTGTCCTTTTGGATCCTTAAGACCTCTCAACCAACAAAGTGAATGATTATGTTTCCACGACTGGTTGCTACATTCTTTATTAAGTGAATTATGGTCTGTAAAAACTGCGAATGGCCTTCCATAGTGATACTGTCGGAACTTGTAGATGGCCCAGATCACTGCAAGACATTCTCTTTCTGTAGCTGAGTAGTTTCTCTCGGCTTTTGTAAGTGTCCTAGAAGCATAATCTATAACCTTCTCTTTCCCATCCAAAATTTGCACCAGAACAGCACCGATCCCATACCCACTGGCATCTGTGTGTAGTTCTGTATGTGCTCTCTCATCGTACAGACCAAGTACAGGGTCAGTCGTCAGAGCTTTTCATAGCACATCGAAAGAATCTTTTGAGCACCACCCCAGATAAATTTAGCATCGGCTTTCAACAACTCTTGGAGTGCCCTGCCTTTGATACAAAAGTCTTTGATAAAACGACGGTAATAAGAACATAATCTGAGGAAGTTTCTTACATCTCTAATACTTTTGTGAATAGGAAATTCTGTTATAGATCTCACCTTTTCTGGGTCTGGCTGCACACCTTCGTTTGACACAAGATGTCTAAGTGTTTTGATTTCTTTTGCTCCAAAGAGACACTTTCTTGGATTAAGTTTCAGTCCGCCTTGTTAGAGATACTTAAGAATAGCCCTCAGTCTTTTTACGTGTTCATCAGATGTCTCTGAGAACACTATAATGTCATCTAAATAACACACACATCGTCCACTTCAGGTGCCTTAGAAGATTATCCATCACCCATTCAAAAGTTGCTGGTGCATTACACAAACCAAACGGCATTACCTTAAACTCATACAGGTCCTCAGGGGTGATGAATGCAGTTTTCTCATGATCAGCCTCATCTGCTTTGATTTGCCAGTATCCCGATTACATGTCCATTTTTGAGAAAAGCTTAGCCCCGTTCAGACAATTTAGTGTATAGTCAATTCATGGAAGAGGGTAAACATACTTTTTAGTTATCATATTAAGCTTCCTGTAATCAACACAAAAGTGTCCACTGCCATCCTTCTTCCTGATGAGGACCACTGGTGATGACCATGGGCTATGGGAAGGCTGAGTGATGTCATTCTTCATCATTTTCTGTACCTCATCGCCAATTATTTGACGTTCCGTTGGTGACATGCAGTATGCTCTGTGGCTTATTGGTTGATGGTCTCCAGTGCTAATCTGGTGCTTCACCATCAGTTTGTCTAATTTGCTCTTCACCTGTGGATTGAAGCATTCAGAGGACTCTTGAAGAATGGCATGTAGCTTCTTCTGTTGTTCCTTAGTGAGATCTGGTGATAGTCGAGCTAGAAGATCTTGTCTCGTAGTGGTAACGCTAATTTCACCCACAGACTCGGCATGGGAGGTTTCTACGATGCTCAGCTGTTCAACTAACGGCTCAGTCTTTGCTACACACATGCGTCTTCGAAGGATCTGCGGTTCTCGTCGACAGTTAACTCTCCACAGTTCACCGAATCCATTCTTAAACGAGACGGCAGAGGCTGGGATGTCCAAGGTATTCTTCAGTGGTATGCTTCTCTTCCATTCCACTAAAAGATGCATGGGTTGATGCATGGCATGACACGTGACAGTTACCTTTCTAGCACTGACTGCAGGAATGATCGCTTCATCCAGCACACATAGTCTCCACACACTCGGATGCTCACATCTTCCTGTCCGCGGTATCTCATCTCGTCTAGCATAATCTTCAAGCAGCCACAATCTATAATTGCCTGAGTAGTTTTCAGAAAGTTCCATCTGAGAATGACGTCATGACTACACTCTTGTAAGACAATGAATTCTAAGGGCCGTGTATGGCCACTTATACCCAAATGAATGGTACATCTTCCTGTAGGTTTTACATATTTCCCATTAGCCACCTTCAGCAGAGATGTTTTGCTGTCGACTAATATGGTTTTCTGCAACTGGCGACGGTACGTCTCCAAAATGACTGAATATGATGCTCCAGAGTCCACAAGAGCTTGGGCTGGTTGGCCATCCATGAGGATATCGACGTAGTTTCCTTTCATTTTTGTAGTGATTGACAGCGGAGGATTTTTCTCTTCGGCGGCCTCACCTCCAAGGAAGGTCGAACCCTTTAGTTTTCCAAGTTGCAGCGGCTTGGTGATTGGCTGGAGCTTCTAAACGGCAATGGAGACCTTGATTGGAGTGTTGGGGAGTGTCCTGTCTGGCGGCTAGCTTGCGGGAATGGTGACCTACGTCGTCCTGCACCCACATTTTCTTGTTCATCTCTGTTGTCCCGGAGTTGGCGTCAGCTAAAATCAGTCTTCTGGCGTGAGCGTCATCCAATATCCGCCACCTTTCTCAACAATAGCACACCACATGTCCCGGTCGTCCGCAGTGGAAACAGACTGGTTGGTTATCCTGGGGCCTCCAGATGTCAGTCTTCCTTGGTGCCCAAACAGGTTCCTCATGCAGCATTTTAGGAACGTAACTCCATCTGGGTCTCGACTTTCTCACCGTTTTAAAGGGATATGAAGGACGAGAGATTTGGTTCAATGTTTGTTCCACTTCCTCCCTTATGACCTCTTGAAATGTCTCAGATTTTTGCTCACTGTGCAACCCAAGTGCCTCCTGAACTTCCTCTTTCATCTGATGAAGAAAACTTGTGAAATCAGTTGCTTCCTTCATCACAGACATCGATACGATGTTTGGAAGCCGTTCAAACTTCATGTGTGTAATTCTTTTTTTGATGCATTGTCTCGATATACTGTCACCATTTTATGAAGTTGTCTGCTGTCGAAACCTCCTTCAGGAGTAGGGCTTGGTACATGTCGTCACCAATACCCTTGATGGGATGTGTAACCTTATTTTCCTCCTCCATTGTAGGATCCACTATTTTACACAGCTCCAAGACGCCTTGAATGCAGGATGCTGTAGTTTCTCCCGGACGCTGTGTCCTGCACTTTAATTAATCTTCAGCCTTGCACTTCTGTTGCTGTGTCGCCGAAATACTTGCGTAGTTCCGCCAGGAATACTTGCCAGCTTGTGAACTTCTCCTCGTTGTTCTCATGCCATTGCTTGGCAGTGTCCTCCAAGTAGAAAAATACGTTAGCCAAACACACAGTGTCATCCCATTTGTTAAATTTGGCTATACACTCGTATGCCTTCAGCCACTTGATTGATCTTGGCCATCGTCACCAGAGAACCCGGAAGGATGTCTCATGTGGTGGCACACAGTTGCTGTCATCGTAACATTGTTTTCTTCTTCTGTGTCTGATATATTGTGATCTGTTGAATATGGCTCAAACTCGGGTTTCTCGCCGTGTAAATAACGGCTCTGTCGTGGCCTGATGGTAGCCACTGTGTCATCGATAATGTGCACTATCACAAGTTCCAATACCCAGCATCTCCACCAGAATAATGACACGTAAAAGATGGTATAATTACATGAATGATGAACACTAACTTCACTTAATGAAGGTTTATTCAGCACTTGCACATACAATAGAGCAGAGCAGACTGCCTCCAGCCAGAACTCGTACCTGGCAGGTCGATAGAGACACAAACATACACACAAAATTCTAGCTTTCGCAACCAACGGTTGCTTCATCAGGAAAGAGGGAAGGAGAGGGAAAGACGAAAGGATGTGGGTTTTAAGGGAGAGGGTAAGGAGTCATTCCAAAGGAGTCATTCCAATTCCGGGAGCAGAAATACTTACCTTAGGGGGGGAAAAAGGACAGGTATACACTCTCGCTCGTGCGCGCGCGCGCACACACACACACACACACACACACACACACACACACACACACACACTCGTATGTGTGTGTGTGCGAGTGTATACCTGTCCTTTTTTTTTTCCCCCTAAGGTAAGTCTTTCCGCTCCCGGGATTGGAATGACTCCTTACCCTCTCCCTTAAAACCCACATCCTTTCGTCTTTCCCACTCCTTCCCTCTTTCCTGTTTGGTAAGTCTCATCATCTTTGTTTTTAGATATATTTTTCCCACGTGGAGGCGGATGGATGTGCGTGTGCGTGTGTGTGTGTGTGCGTGTGCGTGTGTGTGTGTGTGTGTGTGTGCGTGTGTGTGTGTGTGCGTGTGTGTGTGTGTGTGTGTGTGTGTGTGTGCGTGTGTGTGTGCGTGTGTGGGTGTGCGTGCGTGTGCGTGTGTGTGTGTGCGTGTGTGTGCGCGCGAGTTTATGTCCTTTTTTTCCCCCTAAGGTAAGTCTTTCCGCCCCCGGGATTGTAATGACTCCTTACCCTCTCCCTTAAAACCCACATCCTTTCGTCTTTCCCTCTCCTTCCCTCTTTCCTGATGAAGCAACCGTTTGTTGCGAAAGCTTGAATTTTGTGTGTATGTTTGTGTTTGTTTGTGTGTCTATTGAGCTGCCAGCGCTTTTGTTTGGTAAGTCTCATCATCTTTGTTTTTAGATATATTTTTCCCACGTGGAATGTTTCCCTCTATTATATATAAAGCTACAGAACATTCCAGTACAATGATTCTTGACATTTGTGGATACTTCTAGAATGTACTCGAACCGAATATAGAAATTAAAATTGTACAGTCCAGGTGAGGTTTGAACTCTGCAACAGTTAAGTATCATAACCACTACATCACAGTGCTACTCAGCTTCTTCTGTGACAATATTATACATCTGAAGCACTGGTTAACCCAAGCACAAGTAAATATATTTGTTCCCCAAGGATGTGTTGTGGAAGACATGATATGTAGAAAACAAAGAAAGAATAGTGGGGCTGGAGTTTTTGTCAAAGAAGAAATAAAATTTTCCAGGATTGATGTCTCTACGTTTGTTGTGTAAAACTAATGAACGAAAATATAGTGGTGGTTAGTCTATATAGGTTGCCAGATGATTATGTAAATTTGTTTATTGAAAAATGTGAATTAATAATTTAAAGATATTGAAGAGTAAGACAAGAATTTCTGTCTGTGGTGATTTCAACAGTGAAATGGCAAACACACAGAGGCAAGTCGCTTGCACATTCTTGAATATGCTAAGATCATTAGACCTCTATTGTAGAAATAACCATGCCACATGTAAGAGTGCCTGCATAGACAACATTGTTGTGAATTTCCACATTGAAGATTTCAGTCAGACTTGCAGCTCATGAGCCATTACTCCTTACACTCTGTAAGAGGCAACCACTTAAAATTGAACCTTAAGTAGTAATCGTACGAGGGCAAAAAGAAGAGTACATAAGTATGTTTATTGATAGATTAAGAAATGTAAGTTGTCAGTCTGGGAAAAGGAAGCTGAAGTTATCAAAGATAACTTCTTTAAAAAGTACATAGATTTAGGGTATTCTTGCTCATCAGTAAAAAAAGGTTACATATCCAAGTGAAATGAAAAAGAAAAGACTGAACTGGTTTACAGAAGAGCTAGCAGAAATCTGAGAAAACATGCATATGTTCTACCAGATGCATAAGCAAGCCTCTACCCAAGGGGCAGAACAGAGCGTGAACATTCATAGGTCATACCTGAAATGCAAAAAATTCTCCAAAGCTAAACTACTTCTGGCAAAAAAGTGACCAGTAGAACACCATATAGAAAGGGCTCCCAATAAATGCAAGGCAGCACGGCAAATAATAAAACAAGGGAATACACCAAAATGCACAGAAACAGCTCTGCTTGAACCTGAGGAATTAAATTGGTACTTTTTAATTTAACCGTTAAAAAAATAAGTAACAGTATTAAAGCAACAAATTCATCTGCAATGGTCCTTGTTGGAACATCATTGCCTGTTAACTTGATATTTCAATGGAGGCTTGTCACACATGCTATTATAAAAGCTGTATCCAAATTTTCAGGTTCTGAAAGTGCGGACTGTTATTGGTTGTTAAATAAAATAATTAAAAAGACAATACACTCAATTGCCAAACCATTAGCTTTAATTTTTAATAAATGTTTGGTGTTTTTCCATATGCACTTAAGATATTAAACGTTGTCCCAGTTTTTAAAAAAGGGGACAAACATCTTCCCCAAAGCTACAGACCGTCTCCACTTTTCCAATATTCCAAAGATATTTGAGGCACAGATACATACACAAATAAGCTGCTTCTTTGAAAAACACAATATCTTATTTAACAGTCGATTTTGTTTTTGCAAGGGGAAAAGCTTTTGAAAACAATAACATGGTATCACTGGTATTATGTGGCCTAAGCAAAGCTTTTGACTGCATTCCTGTTGATGTTCTAGCGAGAAAACTAGAAGTTTTATGGGGTGAGAGGAAGCACTTTCACTGTAATAAGTTCTTATTTAAGTAACAGAAAACAATTTGTCTCAGTCAGAAATGTACATGCTTCCATAATGGAAATCAGCACAGGGGTCTATCCTTGGACCCTTGTTCTTCATTGTAGCTATCAGTGATTTAGCTAATAACATAGCAGACCCTGTTGTATGTTATGCTGATGATACAACACTACTTACCACACATCAGAACATTTCAGATCTGAATAGCGTGCAAAATAAACCCTTGATAAGGCCCTGAATTGGTTTGTAGCTAAAAAAATTGCTCTGTAATCCTGATAAAACCCAACAGCTTTTAATGGGACTATCAAATGAAGTAGGCAATAAGTCAGTAAGACTCTTAGGTATTCACACTGACTCAAAACTCTATTGAGAGGAACATGTCAATCACGTATTTGAAAAAATATCCTGGGTGCAATACCTTATCTTGAAACCAAGGGAGGTAGTGAGCTTGGAGTACCATAAGATCGCATACTTTGGGCTATTACAGTCACATATTTCATATGGTCTGATTATATGGGGCCACTCCCCTCACATCAAGAACGTTCTGAAATTACAAAAAAAAGTCTTGCGCGTAATATGTAAAAGAGTTCATAGGGAGTACTGTCGGCACTTTTCTTCTGCCCCCCCCCCCCCCCCCCGACTTGGAATCCAATTATACATTAATTTAGACATACCAAGCCACAGATTATCAAGAACAGGAAATTCCCACAAAGTAAACCCATTCAAAATGTTCAATAAACTGCCAATTCATGTTTAGTCTATGGATATAATTTTTTTTTAAATTAAGTGGTACAGCTGGCTGTCAGATCATTCATTTTATGACATTAAAGAATTCTTTGAGATACCTGAGGAGGATATTAGCATTTAAAAGTATACTGTAGTTAACCATATTATTGTGTGCTGTGGATAGTCGTGTGTAATTACATAGTGTATACAATATACTATGTACCGGGTATACTATACCATACTATATTGTGTTGTATTATATTATCATTAACTTTTAGAAACTATCCTGGCATGATTTGGTACACTGCCATGCTTAAAATGTATACTACAATGTATTGACATTAGTTTATTGTATTATGTATATACTACTGCATCCTATATGTCGAAGCCAGTATCATTGTAAAATGATCTGTGGTGAATAAAATTCTTAATTCTTGGGATAGAATTCCATGCCTGTTTCACTTGGTCAGTCAACACAGGAATGGTTAATACTGTGAATACGCCAGAGTTGTTGTCGGATGATGTCCCACATGTACTCTTTTGGAGATAGATCTGATGATCGAACAGGCCAAGGCAAATTGTCAACTCTCTGGAGAGCATGTTGGGCTACAACAGTGGTATGTGGGTGAGTGTTATCCTGTTGGAAAACATCCCCTGGAATGCTGTGAATGGCAGCACAACATGTCGAATCATTAGATTGATGTACAAATTTGCAGTTAGGCTGCATGAGATAACCACAAGAGTGGTTCTGCTGTCATATGAAATTGCTCCACAGACCATAACTCCCGGTCCAGGTCCAGTTTGTCTAGCATGCAGATAGGTTGGTTGTAGGCCCTCAATTAGTCTCCTCCTAACACATGGCCATCACTGGCACTGAGGCAGAACATAGGAAAACAATAGACCTCGACGCTGCCTACCACTGAAATCGGAAATGACAGCGGCTTCGGTTTAGTGGAATGTACACAACAGGGCATCTGGTTCAGAGCTGTCCTTGGAATAACAGATTTGTAACACTTTATTGTGTCACTGTGTTGTCAATTGCTGCTCACATTGCTGCTGCAGATACAGTATGATGCACCAGAGCCATACACCGAACATGATGTTCTTCCCTCTCGGTAGTGTCACATGGCTGCCTGGAGCACGGTCTTCTTGTGACCACACAGTCTCGTAACCAACGCTGCCGGCAATCGCTTACAGTGGCGATATTCTTGCCAAATCTTTCTGCAATTTCACAGGAGCATCCAGCTTCTTGTAGCCCTATTACATTACTTCGTTCAAAGTCAATGAAAGCATTCTTGACTAACATCAGCTCACCATGTCCAATCTCAAAGGTAACTAATGCTCATGACTGTTACAGTGTGTATTTAAAGGAAACCTGATTTTCATCCTCACAGTGTTGCTATTAGCACTACTCTTATTCGACTGGTGTGTAATTTGAGTAGACATCTTTCTTTCAGATGTAGAAACATGCCAGCCAACTCTCGTTTACGTTGCACAACTCCTCCTTGGTGTTGTGATTATTATTTCATTGGTGTATTTATGAGTTGAAGTCGACAAATATGCATATGAAACATAGGTTGTAGCAGCTGATTGATCTTTAGTGCAACATAAGTTTACATTCCCACCACATATAATGCACATTTCATTTACAGATATAGAAAAAGTACATTACATAATAAGCAAAATCCTCATTCCACCCCTGCCCCCAACCCCTTACCTCCTGGCACATATCCCTGTAATATAGCTAGATGCAAGACCTGTCCCATACATCCTCCCACCATCACCTGTTCCAGTCCACTTATCCCATCAAATGCAGGGCTACCTGTAAAGCAGCCATATGATCTACAAGCTAAGCTGTAACTAATGTGCTGCATTCTACATAAGAATGGCAGTCAACAGGCTGTGTGTCCGCATGAATGGCCATAGACAAACTGTGGCCAAGAAACATTTGGACCACCCACTTGCTGAGCATGCTGCCCAACAGAACATTCCTCACTCCAATGACTACTTCACAGCCTGTGTCATCGGTCTCATTCCCACCAACACCAGTTCCTCTGAATTGCTCAGGTGGGAACTCTCGCTGCAGTGTATGCTATGTTCCTGTAAACCCCTATCCTCAGCCATTGTTAGTCCCTGTCCTTCACCTACATATCCCTCCCTACTCAGACTCCAGCACTACACGCCCTTCTATTCCACCAACACACTGACAGTCTCTTTTTCCTATCTACACCTCTTCTCCCCTGCCCCCTCCCCCCTCTGTCTAACCTCCTGACTGTATCTAGCTGCCCTACCTTGTCTGCACCACGTCCCTATATGCTTCCACAGTTAGCACTTTTACTGTCCCCCATCCCTATCCTGCTATCCTTTTCCCTCCCCGTCCTAGACCCTCCTCATCCTAGCACCTCCTTACCCCCCCCCCCCTACCATACACACACACACACACACACACACACACACACACACACACACACACACACACACACACACCAAACAGATTACTTCTCCCATCATGTGCAGTTGATCACAGTATGGTGTCTGTGGCCACATATTTATGGCTTGTGTGTGTGTGTGGGGGGGGGGGGGGGGGGGGGGTGGTTTCTTTGTTGTGTCTATAAAAAGACCTTTTCACCATAAACTCTCAAGTTTAGCAGTATTTTTGTTGCACCTGTCTGCCACTCAACATCTCCTCTATATGGTGAGTAGCTATTTATCCTTTTCACAATATGGTAATCATTCCCTCCTGGATTTTCCATTGTGTCATGTTATATTTTTTTAAGGTAATACTGCAAATGATAAATGCATTCAGCTTGTGAAAACTATCCATATGTTTTTCTGAGAAATACTAGATGTTACAGAGAGATACATGGTCCAGTCACATTAATGTGACCAGCTATCAAAAGCTTGAATAACCACCTTTTCCAGCACACGTGTGGAAAGAGTCATTGAGGTTCTGGAAGGTACTAACAGGAATGTAGAGCCATGCTGACTCCAGTGCCATCGCCAGCTGCAATATATTTTACGTTTGAGGACCCATGTTGTGCACAGTCCGATCAAGGCGGTCCCACAGATTCTCAGTTGGGTTTGAACCCAGTGGTTGGTGGCCAGGAGAGTATGGTAAACTCATCCTGGTACTCTTCGAACCATGCACATATACTGTGAGCCGTGTGACACTTTACATTTTCCTGTTGCTAAATTCCATTGTGCCAAGGAAAAATAAACTGCTTGTAGGGGTGGACACAGACCCAAGGATGGATACATTCTTGTGTTGATGCATTATGCCTTCCAGAATGACAGATCACCCAGGAAATGCCACAAAAACATTCCCCAGACCATAACACTTCTTCCTCCAGCCTGTACCCTACAACAGTTGTTGCATGGCCATACATCCCAATAGTCATTTGCCCAGTGGAGCATAAAACATGATTCGTCTGAAAAGGCCACCTGTCATTACTTAGTGGACATCCAGTTGTGGTGCTGGCATGCAAATGCCAGCCTTTGTTGCTGATAAACAGCAGTTAGCATGGGTGCATGAAATAGGGCCCTGCTGCAGAGGCCTGTTCGCAGAACGGTTGTTCAGGAGACATTGTTGGTAGCCCATTTGTTCATCTAGGTGGTCGGTTGCTTAACGGTTGCACGTCTATTTGCCCATACACATCTCCAAGCTGTCATTCGCCTCCGTCATCTACAGCCTATGTCACATCACAGTAGCCTCAGCAGTGGTTGTGGGTAGTGCCATTTTACCAAGCACAGTACGCTTTAACCATAGCAGCATAAGTTAAGCATGTTTCATAAATGCATCCTTGGCCCAAAAGCTGGTGGTCATGCCCTTTCGGACATAGTTAAATCGCTTCATTTCCACTTTACGTTGACGACTGCACTGTTTCTGTGACCTCATGATTTATATACCCTCAACTGCTTAGTGTTGCCACCTGCTGTCCACGAATGGTTGTTGCACATTGACATGAAACATTGGGGGAGGTGGCAACATTATTGTGTCTGGATCGTGTGTTTACTGAGGGATGTAGCTTGACAGTTCTTAAAGTCATCTCACATTGTAAAGTCTCATTTCCTAGCAGTTCCCATTAGCTAATACCAGTCAATATTGTGAATGGGAGCAGTGGTTTTTCCGCTTCCTGTGGGACTGGAATGGTCCTCCAACCTGGAGATAAGAGCCAGTTTTCCCTCAATCCAGCTAAATTGTGGTCTAGCCTGACCTGGCTATTTTTGAAGGAGAGTAGTTTCTGCAGGATTGCTGGTACTTCCTAACATCTTTTGGGAACAAATTATGAAAGTGTCAGCAGACAACAGCACCTTACAGTTGTACTTTGGCCATTAACAGAAAATGGCCAATCTAAGTGCCTACCTTCTGCTCTGGAGGCTGAGTGGCAGAGTAGTATGGAGCTGGATAAATCAGTCAACTGGAAACCCTCATGGACAAGTTTTATGCCCTGTGGTATGGAGTTAGTGCTGCAGAATGTATTCCAGAAGCTGGTAATCAATGCAGTTATTCTCTCTGTACAGTAAGTTTCAAAAGATGTTCAAACAACTTATGGGATTGAAGCTGAGTGACACCTTTGACAACTGCCAATATATTTGCAGTTGCATGTCCAGTCATTTTCAAGGCACAGATGAGAGTTGTCTGCATACTTTATGCTCTGGGAGAAATTTAAGTTTCGGAAGTGTTGGGGAGTGCGATCTAGCTTGTGGGTGTAGATACTGACTACTCAATTTCCTGTTTTTCGAGCCGTGTGTTGCTATCTAGAGAGAATATTCAGAATTTGTAGGAAGAGGTTGCATAGCAGAGTGTTAGAGCCATCAGCTAGATGGAGGTGTTAGCTAATGAGTGAAACAGATTTGATGATGTTTATTAAAAGAAGAAAAATTCACCAGGCAAATGCTGGGAAGGTTCCTCTCAAAGGGCACAGACGATTTCCTTCCTCATCCTCATCACAAGCCGAGCTTGTGCTCTGTTTCTAAAGATCTTGATGCTGATGGGATGTTTCCTCCCTCCCTCCAGGTCAATTCAGTTTTACTCCAATGCAAATTTGAATTTTGGCGTTCTTGTGTCTGTCCTTACCCTCTCTGACTTATGGCTGACAAGGGGGACCATCGGACCTGTTGGTTACGGATTTGGATGAGTCTTAGGTATGTTGTAGAGGGTCCTGCTCTGAGTACCTGGCTATCAGCTTTTCGGGCAATGGCACCTAGCTTCAGAGAAAACTAATGTTGAAGTTTTATGTGTACTTCCTACACCTGTAATGTTAGTCATGTTTTGACCAAGTGAGCATTGTGCAGTAGCTAAGGCCTACAGCTACCACACCAGCAGTATGAGTTCAGTCTCTGCCAGTGTATGCAAAATTGTTAAAAAATAGTCATTTTTGGCATAGCAGTTTCATTAAAAATATCAATCATTACAGCAAACTTTCTCCAAATGTGTATCCCATTTGTTACAGTACAGATTACAGAATTGTAGTACACTGGGTGTGCGTGAGTGAGTGAGTGAGTGAGTGAGTGGTGATGACAGGCCGTGGAACCCAGGGCAAACACTGGTAACAGTCTGTGATTGATTTTGGTTCATGTTGTAGCGAGGCAGGGATGCCTCTCCCCATTGTCGCTGACTGACGCAGATGAACGGGCTGCAGCTTCAGCTCATAGCTGCTGAGCTGGCACCCTGCATTGCTGAGACTGGCAACCTTAGGAGACCATGGTCATTGACGTCAGCATAGCTGTGTGTTGTGCTGCAATGGTGTTCCACTTGGGGAATGACCATTGGCTCTGCATGTAGCTGCGGTGGCATTGGGTGGAGTCTGCTGTGCATGTGACTTGCCCTGCTGTCTTGGACAGGAGTCAGGCGAAGGCTGGCACTATGGTGCACAGTCTCACTAGGAATTCAGTGTTGGTGGTGGCAGGTTGGCAGCACCAAGTCCTGTGAAGGACTTAGAACTGGCAACAGGTGCAGCCTGGTCTCGAACGCATGGCTGCTGCTGGGGGTGGCCAGTTGTCTTGCTGTCTGGCATAGCTCTGGCATTGTAGTGGTACTGCTGGCTTCCAGTGATGACAAGTGATCCCTACCTCAAAATCCAGACACACCTAAGGTGCCCATTTGTTGCACTAAAATGCAGCACCTAGTCGTGTTGCCATAACGAGAGACTTGCTCTTGTGTGGTGACACCGCCCCATTTGCTCCATAATTACTTCTGTGAGGTCCCCATTTACTGCTCAGCTTGGCTATCCTCACTTTGTAATCTACCGGCTAGTCTGCTATTGTGAACAACACATCGCCACACTAGTGGCTACCAGCCCATGACTGTTAATGCAATGCTCTTCGGTGGTTCCATGCTACTTCGCTTTACTTTTCTTAAATACGAATATTTTCTGTTCAGAGGCAGTCGCAGTACTACACTCCACTTTCCTACAGAGAAAACCTGACCTGGGGTTTACCCTGGCCCAGTTCTCTGTTGTAATTACTTCTACTCTTAATCAGTAAAACAAGTACCCAATACTAAATTGGCTATTCTTAACTACTACACGAATTGCTGTTTTAATCCTTGACTGCATAAATCTACCTTCAATTTGTTGCTCGAGGTAGCCAGTCCACAGAAACTTGGAGGTATAGCACCACTAAAACTAGCCTTCTTCTTCTTCTTCTTCTTCTTCTTCGGCCTTTCTCTTGTACGGAAACCTGAGGACGGGCAAATATCATCTTCCCTCTCTCCAGAAACTTTCCATCTCTGAACAGCATGTCTCAATACACTGACAATAAAACTTACCCTAACACAAACATATAACATTAGCTGCAATAAAATTAATACCCTACACTATACACAAAAGAGAGACATTTGCAAATTGGAAAACAAAACTACATATCGATTAATTCCTCAGCATCAGTAAATAAGAAGCATGTGGTTTCTAGATATCTTTCTCCTGTCACGTATCCTTCCACTTCTCCTTTTTTGTCACTCTTCTCACTTTAAGCAACACTTCTCTTGGAATTGCCTCTGGCACACCCTAGAATGGGCACAGACTCCCAAAATGCACAATTGTTCTCCTTGTTGGTAGCTGGCAGCTTTACATTTATTGTTCATGTAGTTTAAATTGCTGGTACTGTGTTACAAACTTCTTTGTCTTTCCCTTCGGAGTGTATGGACTTGATATCACACATTGTCCTCCTTTATACTGAGATAATGGTCCCCCTTGTTTCACTTCTTCCTGCTTCTCCAGTTCCTAGTATTTGCTCACTGAACCTTTTTCACACTTCCCTCACCATGCTAACGGACTCCCATACTGTCTCTCTTTTTCTGGTTAATAATGTTGAGTGGCAACACCATTTTTTTCCCCATACATGACGTCAAATGGCAACAACCCTGTGTTACTGTGCACTGTGGGGCTTTAAGCATTCACTAAGAGGGATAGATGTGTGTCCCAATCTCCATAGTGCGTGTTCACATAATAACTAACCCTATTGTCCGGCGAACTCGCTCCATCCTTCCATTATGGTCTATTATGATGTGCATTTTCAAATTTTTGCAGCATACTGAATAGCCCATTAAATGGCATGCAGCCGCACAAATAAAATTTCTTCCACTGATATTTTGACTGCGTATCGTCTGGCCATCCTCAGAGTGAGTCACAAGACTGACCACAAGGTGCCAAGTGCAGCCTTATATGCTCCACCGTGGCGGTATGCGTCTGTGAGTTACAGACGCTGGTTGGTAGCAAAGAGATACGCTTACACACACGCCACCTGTGGCAATGGTGTACAGACTTTAGAGTCCCTTATTGATGTATTTTTGGCTGCGGTGACACCATGAGGACTTCTCTGCAGTTTGATTATCCCAAGAGCAGGATAATTAAACTGCAGAGAAGTTGTCATGGTGTCATTGCAGCCGAACATACATTGGTAAACAAATTGAATGTCTGTACGCCTTCGCCACAGGTGGCGCATGTGTAAGAGTATCTCTTTGCTGCTGACTAGTGTCTGTAACTCACAGGCACGTGCCACCATGATGGAGCATATAAGGTCACGCTTCGCACATTGTTGTCAGTCTTGCGACTCATTCTGAGGATGGCTGCATGATATGCAGCCGAAATATCAGTGGAAGAAATTTTATTTGCGTGGCTGCGTGCCTGAAATTTAATGGACTGGTCTATTACGGTCACCACAAAATGAAATTGAACAGTCCTGTTGCCTCTGGCTGCCTCTGTAACACTACTGCTTCTTACTCAAATCCACCCCACTGAGCACAGTACACAGAATTCCTGACATACCGATCATCATCATCCTTCCTCTCCTTCCAGCACTTTTCCGCCACCCACTGATTCGCCACCCAGCGTCCACCATGGCCCAATAAAATGTGATCGTGCGTTTCATATAATAGTTCTAGTGCCAGCTTGGTTGCAACTCCTTGGTCATTCATGGTACTGGAAATTCTTGCACTGCTTTTAATAACTATGGATCCAACTTCAAACCACCTTTAATAATGATATGACGCAGATAGTTAATGTCCTCCAGCATAAAGTGACATTTTTTTCATGCTGTGTGTAAATGTGCTGCCTGTAATCTCTAGAACGCTCCCCTCATAAATTGTCTATGCTCTTGCATATCCCTTGAAAAGATGATTATATCACAGAGATCTATGAGAAACTGTCACAGTTTCAATCAGTGCGGCGCTCCAATCAGCAATAGTTGCAATATTACTGACACGTTTTTCATCAAAAAGGGCATACTTACATATTATAGCATCCCCAAGGTACTGAAAACGGCATTTTCAGGCTATCTTCCGCAATGACTTCTAACTGGTAGTATCCATTCCTTAAGTCCATTTGCCTTACATTATCTACCATCTCTGTGTTATTTGGAATTTGGTAGACATCTGTCATAGTCTTACTATTCACATGGTGGTGATTGCAACAAGTCTGATACTTCTTTGAGCCACAGACTTCTTGGACACAATCACAATTCCTGTTCCCGAGGGGTTACAGCTCTTGTCTGTAATTCCATCAACCAGTTGTTGTTTTATATGTTCTTCCAAAACAAAATCAATCATGGTATTCTGTAGGCCTCCCATATGCCAGTGCTTTATACCCTATCAGAATCCTGTGTTGTGGTAATGACTTAGCAGGCAATGGCCTTTGCAGAAAAAACAAGTCCTGAAACTCTAGCAACAAGTCCTCTGTCTGTGTCCTCTCTGTCCCTTTGAAATGGCTCAGTTTCTTACAAAATTCATTCCTAGGAGTGTCCTGTGCCCAATATCCCTTGTGTGGCAATCTTCAACTAGAATCTCTTGTGTAACCAGTAATGTTCCCTTTAACAACTGAACTTCATCAGAAGTAAGGTTATTCACATTGATGGGTACTATTTTGCCTCTATCCCTCTCCTGTACGCACACAGTACTAAATTTCACCGAACAACGTGCTGTATCTAACATCTCATGACCCTCCAGTGATTCTATTACACATAACACATCAACTAGTAACTTAGGCGCTACAGTCACCATAGCAGCTTTTTGGTGCCTCCTGACACAATTAAGTTAATCAAGCCTTAATGTCATTGCTTTTGGTGTAACTGAGCTGTTTTGTACACTAGACAATCCTCGTAGCAGACTTGCTAGCCAGAATATCTTCCCATTAAGTTCCCCAATACGTCGTTGAAGGTCAATTGTGGCATTATGGTGATGCAGAAAGTACAATTCTAGGATCATGCTGTAGCCCTCACTTACATGAGACACCACTTTCAGGCACTGCTTAAGCTTGATTGTCTCGAAAGAAAAGTCGGCAGCTCGTGGTCTCGTGGCTGTGTTCTCTCTTCCTGAGCCCGGGTTCATGGGGTCATGGATTTTCACCTGCCTTGAGATGACTGGGTGTTTGTGTTGTCCTCATTATTTCATCATCATGAAAATGGCAAGATTGGGCTGAGCAAAGGTAGGGAATTTGTACGGGCGCTGATAACCGTGCAGTTGAGCGCCCCATCATCGAAAGAAAAATTCATCACTACTGACTCCACACAATCACGTATCTCACACAAATTGTCACATTGTAGGTTCCAATGCCTCTTTCCCACTAACTCTGTGGAGGCCACTGACAAATGTGCTCCTGTGTCCAACAGAGCATTGTATTTCCTACCATCTGTCATACCCTTTAGGGCACATTCCAACTCTGCGTTCAATCTTTGTGAATTTATTTTTACCGAGAACTCCTGTCAGCAGCCCTGAGATTCCCTCCAATGTTTAACAGATCCTTCCTTTCCCCTGGATCATCGTTGTTATCACACCTGTGCCCCTGTCAATGACCTATATGTCCCCTTCCCATCAAACCGTTAGCCACCTCCGTTATCTCAATTAATCCTCTGTGGCTGGTAGCCTGTCATAGCATATGTCCTGTTTGTCCACAGTTAATACACTTCACATTTGATGCCAACACATTCTTCAATCCTACACCCCTGTTGATCTATCAGTTATCGATTTCCTCGTATTCCAATGCTAACGTAATTCCAGGAGAGCATTGAATGCTTGCTGCTTGGCTTTCTGCAGCACCACCTCCTTCATCTCTGCGTTCTGTGATAACTCATAGGTGTGAACATTCTACTTCCTAATCATGTTTACAAAGTCCTCCACTGCCTCATTATGCCTAGTGAACACCATACCCAAGTGTCAGGTTAACAGAGTTGTCCCATGAATGCCTTAGTGCTGGTGGCAAATGCGGACCTGTCTTGACTCCGTGGCTGCTGCTGTTGGCATATCCAGTCGTCTTGCTCGTGCATAGCTCTGTCATTGTGGCACTACTGTTGGCTTCTGGTGATGACAAGTGATCCATGTCTCAAAATTCACTTATTTATGTGCCTCCGGCGCCCATTTGTTTCACTAGGGCCCAGCACCATAACAAGGTACTTGCTGTAATGTGGTGACGCTTCCGCAAATGACTGTAAAAATAAACATCATAGGTCTGGCAAAGTGAAGTGCATAGTAATTTTTGTGGTGCAGTTACATGTTTGACTTTCTTGTGCAAAGTCGTTCTGTCCCCCCTGTAAAGCTAAAGAGAAATATAAAAAACTATTAAAAGGAGCACACATCATGCACCAAAGATTATGGTCGATGCAGTGTAATATTCTTTCAAGTGCAAGGTGCTCTGAGAAAGAACAGTATAATTATTCTTTGCAAAACTATTTTCTGTGAAAGTGTAAATATTCCAAATATTACTAAATGAAGGTCATGTAAATTTTGGATATAGACAGTATGAGTTGTTAAAGGCCGTTATATTGGGAATATTGACGAATTTATAAAATAAGTTGGTATGTGGAATAGGTTATTCATGATTTACAAGAGTAAAATAGGATTTTGTGTTTGTACTATTTGGAAATACAGATCATATTTATTTAATGAATGTTTTTTACATCATGTATGAATCATACCAATTAATTTGGGGTTAGAAGGATCAGAGAATGATGGATGTGTAGGTAGGACCTGGTCTCTGAATAGCTGTTTGATAATTTCATTTTGATTACAATACAATGACAGCTACCATCCATCATTTGCTGAGACTACTATACAGGTACCGTATGATTACATCTTCCTTGCCATCTGCGAATGTTTTTGGAAGTGCTTTATGAAATTTGTATGGTCACAATTAATAATGATTTATGTTGAAGTGTTTAGCAGCCTAGCAGACAAAATCAGCCAATACAAGTAAGAACATTTGATTATTCCAGAAAGCCATCGCCTGTTTTATGAGAAGGCAGTGGTAGCTGATTATCATGTACTAATGTGTTACAGCACATTGTAAATATTGCACTAAACTTGAGCCATGTGAGCCGAAAATCACTCAAAAATTACGCAATTTCTCTTCAGGTGTGTGCTGGGTTGCAAATAAAATAGAAGAAAACATGTTTTGTAGTGATCTCTCCATGTTAACTAGAAACTAGTGTTGAGTGCTGAAATTATGGTCAGCTGCAGTACAATAAGCTTAGAGAAGGGATGCAGCAGCCTGTTTTTGACTGCATGTGCTGTGATTTGATGTCATTCCTTCTGGCACTATGGCTGTCATGTTGCTCACAGCACCAGGTTTGCAGTTTCCTTTGAAAGTGCATGTAACATATTGTGCAAGCAGATCCCCAGGGAATTTTTAGAAACAGTTCACCTAACAGCCCCATGACAGAGTTGTCGGCTCGGGTTTGAATTCTGGTGCTACCATCATATTTCTTTTTTTCGTCATATTATTTTATGCCTAGAAATTTAAATGATAAATTATAGAATTTAGATATATTTAAACAGTTCAATTTATACACGTAAAATTAATACAGCTGTTTAGTTAGGATTACTATGCTTGTAATTCAAAAGGCTATAGATGGTGGTAAAAGAAATGGATACGTGAGGAAATTTAGTATGGAAGTGTTTTCTGCAGATGATCAGCTAAAGGGGCCATTTCCCAGTAGATTTTTGGGGGAAAAAAGTGAGATTTTAAAGAGTTCGGTAGATCTACTCCAAATGTAAATCTAGCAGGAGGGGTGGGATGAGCTCACTGACGTGACTCAAACTATGTGAATAGATGCAGGTGGATGCCCCTTTCAAGTCTCAGAACATTTTGCATGAATGGACTTACAAAAAGACAAAACTCTCTCCAAAGATTTGTGTGTAGAGTATGAGGGATTTTTGAGCAGCAGCTCACCTATCGGCAGTCAAGTGCTCCGACTCACAGTTTGTCAATTCAGGTTCAGTTCTTGCTGGACCATTTTTTTTTTTCTCATTTTATTTGATTCCTTACAATTTTAAATCATTAATTATACAATTTAAATATATTTAAACAGTTAAATTTATGTAAGTAAAATGAATGTATTCATTTTAGTTGTGATTACTATGCTTGTAAGTCAAAAGGCTATACGCTGCCAGATTGTACCACATGGTAAAATTTTGCGCAAGCAGACACTGTGAAAAGGTATCATTCAGAACAAGAATATTTCATTCCAGTTCTTACTAGCCACAATTGATAACATAATTTGGTGCAAAAATTTCAAGTGTATTGTGGGCTCCCTTAATACAAACTTTTACACATTAGCTGTCATATCTATAACCAAAGATAATTTAAAAATTATATTGAGGTTATTCTGGTTTGGTGTAGAGGGAGTACACACACAGATTATATGGAAGTGGCTCCCCATTAACCAGGATTATGTTTGTTGTAATATACTAACCATTATATTGTACTTTTGTTCCATGTCATATACTGGTGGAATTGTGCGACATTGCTGATTACCAAGGTTAATCACACGTGAATTTCTCAGCATGGAGGACTTCCCAGCCAACCTCAAACAATAATTCCTACCTCTTGTCTCACCCATGCCCTTAGTTCCTTGTAGGATTGTAATTAACTTTGATTGTGTTGTAGACCATCTGAGCTTCTCTATTGGGGATAGATTCATTCTTCTCTATTTCCATATAGTTCTACAGAAAGTACTTAGTGATTATATGCATGTTCATTTTATTACAGGTAGTTCACATAAGTATTGTCTTGCAACATTTAAGAAGTGTGTGTGTTAGTTTTAAGCAATGTGTCCCCTGTTAGGAGAAACAGTTTTTTATAAATAAATTTTATTGTTACAGTTAGGACTCTTGCCCAGTGTAAAATGAAACATCAACAGCCAGAGAACATTCAGTTTGGAGAAGGAAGAGGAGGAGGATGATAAATCTAGATAAGAAACAAAATGCGAACACTACTAAAGTGACGGAAATGAACATTAAAGTAGAAGGAATGGCAACTAAACAGGATCTTATTGCTGTAGCTAGTCAAGTTTCAGACTTCAACGCAGCAAACAGCCATAACAACACAAGTTACTGGTTTGGCAAATGAAATGCTCGAATTGAGAGGAATGCAAGAATAGTTTACGTAAACACAAGTATTCTCTACTGAAGTATTCAGAATTAAAGGAGAGCAAGAGGAGTTAGGCAATAAAATACGAAATTAATAAATGTAAACATGGTCTGTAGTAGACTGAAATGTGATGTTTATTTAATCGTACGATTGGCTAATTTCAACTAAGCATCATTGCCAAGCACATTTGTAACGTCAGTGTTTCATGTCATTTTCAAATCACGTAAAATACAGATGTCACAAATGTGCTTGACTATGACACTTAGTCAAAATTAGCTAACCACACGATTAAAGAAACCTTTGCATTACAGCCTGCTATGGACCATATTTACATTTATTAAGCATCTGGAGGCTGTGGATCCCCAAAAATACAAAAATTTTAGTATGCAGTTGTTGAAAAAAAGTGGAAACTTCTCTTCTGGTCATGAAGAACCTGTTGCGCAGAAGTTCATTGCTCATCAGAAGAAATTATCAACGGAATCAGATGCTTGGGTCCAACTCAAGGAGGGGCAAGTTGCCCAATGTGTAAGCCAAAGCGTACAGGCTGCAGTTGCCAATTTGCCATCTGGGAGTTTATGTGTCAACAGCCATATAAGACAGGGTATACAAGAAGTGAAAGAATGTTTAGGCTCGGACTTTGTCAAGTGGAAAAATGAAAAAATAAATTGGCAGAGACAGTGAAACAGTTGTGTATGCCATAAATGAGATGCAAGAGGCAGTCAAGGAATTTCAGGAAGGATTCTGTTACACTGAGGCACAGCAAACCTCAAGCCCTGGGTTACTCTATGATGATGTGTGTGCTTGTCAGCCATTAGCTAACAATTTATGTTCACCATACAGCCCCCTCCTGTCACAAATGTGTATTTACCTTTGTTAATGGAAAATAAATTACTAAAGCATCGGAAATTTCAGGTGATCTTCAACCATTTGTATTTATCAGAAGCTTCAAAGGAGTATTGCCGAGAATATGAACAGAAACACAAAACATGTGTTACGAATCAGGTTATATGTGGCAAAGTGGACCACAGACTTTATTGAAACATGGGACATAAAAGGATTTCAAAGTTGCTTTTCCTCAGAAAATATTGGTCCTCCAGGATTCAAGACTGTATGCAGGAGGGGTTTTTAACCCAAAACCATTTTCATATGGTTATGAAAAATATTTAAGAAAAGCCAGCTAGTGGGGTGGCCTGATGAACCATGATATTTTGAGAATTCTTAAGGCAAAATTGCCCATAGAGGTTTGGGAGAGTTAAAACCTGTATACATTGATCATCTTGAGGACTTCACGTCATTACTCGACCACATTGATGTTGTACGGGAAGATGTCAGAGCCCGAGAAAGTCAACATAACTTGCATGTGAACAGTGATGGACATCATGATAATATGCTGCAATCAGAATAAAATGCAGCTCATCTGCAGCTAAACAACTGCAACAATGTCTGTGTGGGGAATAATCAGAATAATAACAAGCCAAACGAAAGTGGGATCAGTTTTAGGCCAAACTGGAACTGTCAAAATCATTATGATAGGAGATACAGTCAAGACTGTGTGAATATACCAAATCAAAACCATTAAAATTGTAACCAGATTCCACCCCCACCATATACCAACATGGACTGGAGGGTGCAGCTGCCTGCTCATCTGATCGCCCTCAAATGAGCTACCCCTGACTTCATTGTGCTCCAGAGGAATGCTCATGGCCAAGCTCAGGGCTATGATGAAACCATAAAATTCTTTTGCTATAACAGTCGGACAGATACAAGGAGTGATCTATGTGAAGTTATAAGGGCTTGCTTGGGACGACAGACAAAGTGCACAAGAAACTGCAAGATCTTGAAAGCCTTACAGTTGAACAGAGACATCAGTTCACAGGATCTACTAACTCAGTATTTTGTAGTATTTCATAAGAAGCCAGGCATTATCAGAGGATAGACCTGTCACTTAGATATTTTCCGCCCCAGACTTTTTGCCATAGCTTCTACACTGTTCTATGGTCCCAAAGGAAAGCAGTAGATAAAGAAATCAACAAGATGCTTAAATGTGATCTCATAGATCTATGAATGAATTCTTACTGCAGTCCTCTCCTTGTTGTGCCTAAACCAGGAAGAAAGGTTTGACTGGTCCTTGAAGCACATGTTAATAACAAGATGATAATTCCAGTCCAAATGTATCCCAAGAACTAAAGATGTTTATGAAAACTTAATGTCATACCAGCTAAACATTATAGATTAATTATCTGCCCCAAATTGAGGAAATTGTCAGTCAGGTACCCCACACAGGAACACAATGTACCCCAGCGGAATTTGTTAAAGAAGGCTGAAAGGAATGAATGAATGGATGGATGAGCTTCTAAAGGTTCCAAATGGAAAATTGCAGTGGGAAGACAATATTCAAAAAGCAGTCATTACCCTAACTGGCCAAGCTGGCAAAAGGAGTACAACATGAGACAATGCTTTCAGGTGGGCGAAAAGATCCTGCTGAGGACAGATCCTTGGATGTCACTACTTTAGAAAAGGAACAGGAAGTGGCAGCTGTCCTACATTGGCCACTTTGAAATTGTAGGAATACTGCATCCAGGTGTACAGTGTGTAAACTTTTAGATGGCAGATCTCTCCGTAGTTCTGAATCGGCAGAAGTCGGTAAACGTCGGGAGGCACGCAATTTCGACTGCTGCCAACATTATGTAGCTGTGTTGTACAAGGTAGCCATTGTCGTCTGCTTCGTTATTGTTTTGCGATGTACTGCTCTGCGTGGTTTTATATACTTTTTTTAACACGTTTGCGAATAGTGTTAGTAGTGAAGAAATAATAGAAAAAAAGTCATGCCTGACGCGGCACTTTTTCACGCATCTCGATGTTTACCTCGTCATATCTTCTGAATTATATGTCGTAAAGAGACATAAATTTGCCGGCGCATTTACTGATATATGTGGATACTGTATGCGAAATATGTTGCGTTTAGAGTTAATAGTAACGAAAAAATACATTAAAACGTCATGCCTGCTGCGGCAGATTTACGGTATGTACTGAGAAAATGTAGTAAGCGATCACCTTTTTTTTCTTTCATTATTTTGTGGGGGGTGTCAGCGAGAAAAATTTTCGTAAAGTTTTCGAATTGTATGTAACGTTTGTTGCTAGTCGCTATAAGTCTGGGAGACGAGTCTTTGGTATTGACAGCTCGGTAGCGTCTTTCCGTTGCCTAGCGACCGCAGGCAGGCAACCAATGACTGCCTGACTTTGAGCGGGTAGCAAGGGCCACGTTGCCGCTCTGAAACCTGGTCGCGCGCGCTTATGAAACTTACCAGTGTCTCTCGTGCAGGCGGTGCAGTCGTTCGTCGTTTGCCTGAAGTTGAATTCGCAGTTTATTTCGTTTTTGTTGTTTTTAGTGTTTCTTTGTTTATGTTGCGTTGTAAACAATGTCTAGTGCGGCGGGTAGTACCAGCCCAACACAAGAAGTGAAACGGAGGAAGAAAAGTGTGCTACACACCCAGGCCCGTGAATTCGTGTGCTCTGTGAGGGATTACTTTGAGAAAGAAAAGGACAAAGGTGGGCTCTTAATTCCTGTTGTTCAGGTTGTGAAGAGAACTGCAGCAGCATTGAAAATAAGTAAGAACACTGTTGTAAAGATAGTTAAAGAACAGTATAGTGTAGATTGTGACGAGAGTGGCACAACAAAGCTGCACACACCAGGAAAGAAGCGACCGAGAAATAAGCAGGTGACAGCTTTGGACGATTTTCAGAAAGACGCTATTCGTCGTCATATATACAGCTATTATAAGAGAAGGGAACATCCCACTCTATCTAAATTACTGGTGTCGCTCCAGAAAGACGATCTTTTTAAAGGGAGCAAATTTTCATTGCGTACAGTGTTGAAAGACATAGGCTTCAGCTATTCACTGTTTAACGGACGCAAAATATTAATGGAAAGGACATGTAGTTGCATGGCGGTGCAGATTTCTGCGCAGGATCATGGGTGTGGAATTCGAAAGTATAGTGTGGTTAGATGAAACTTGGGTCAATGCCAGCCATTCTTTACGTAGAGGCTGGAATGATGGAACGCCCGAGGGGACAATGGCAGTGCCTGTTGGCAAAGGAGGGCGTATTATTGTCTTACATGCAGGAACATCGAAAGGTTTTGTGCCAAATTGCTTGAAAATGTTGCGGTCAAAAAAGACGGGAGATTACCATGAAGAAATGAACAGTGTAGTATTTCAAGAATGGTTCGAGACATCGCTTATGACGAATCTGACAAGTCCATCAGTGATTGTTATGGACAATGCGCCTTATCATTCCGTTGTTCACGATAAGGCACCAACCTTGGCAACAAAAAAAGACGATATCATTCAGTGGTTGAAACGGCGAAAAGTAGATTTCAGAGAAGATTTAAGGAAGGCGGAACTGCTCGAAATAGTGGCACAAAAGAAACCCCAATTTCCAACATATGTAATTGACGAAATTGCTAATAGGCACGGGGATGAAATTGTTCGGCTTCCTCCATACCACTGTCACTTCAATGCAATTGAAGGAGTGTGGGCGCAGATAAAAAATTACATTGCTGCAAACAATAAAAAATTCACGATCTCTGAAGTGGAAACTCTCCTTCCAGCAGCTATCAATAAAGTGACAAGCGAGAGGTGGGCTAAAATTGTAAACAGCACTGCAAGTGCCATTAGAGAGGCGGCCAAAACCGAAGGGGTTGTGGAAGAATGCATCGAAAATTAAATTATACATCTGGGAGAGAGCAGTGATAGTTCGAGTAGTGCTGAGGAAGACAATGTCAAATCAGTGATGTGAGTGGTGGTTTTCCATTACAGTAACTACAACGTATTCAGGAATGTAAGGAGGGAGTTTGCTATCGATCTACAACCAGATCATCGAGTACTTTCTTCAGATTATAACTCTTAATACACTGACCAATTATTCTGTAGCTTGTAGTAGAACAAACTAATAATGCTAATACTTAACAACGGAAACCAAAACTGCTAATGTTCAACAACTTGCGAAAATAGTTTTCATTTCAGTTGTGAAGTTTAACAAATAACTTTATTATGTTTCAGCATCTTAGATACTTGTACTAAATAGCTGTTATCAGTTTTCGAGTTAATATATTTCAAGCATCGACTTTAAATAAATTCACGCGTACCAATACGACTTGTATTTTGTCTCGCTTTTATTTCTGCTGCTAGAGAATGCGTGTAGCAGACGGGGCGCCGCGTGCTGTGAGCCACGTTCGGCAACAGCGCCATCTGCCCGCCGGAACTGTCAGTACCAATCACTCGTCTCACGGACTATAAGTGCTCTCATTCTCAAATAGTGGATGCGTAAATCTGGGTATTTTCCCGCGGTGGCATTTCGTTGTTTATGACGTCATATCTCCTCAAGAATGTGTCATTTTTTCGCCTAGGAACCTTCGTGGGCGTACGGAGAACAAATCACCAAAATTTCATCGCAATCGGATGAATGATTTGGGAACGCAAGGAGAGGGAAGACATACATACATTCATTTTTATATATAGAGATTGACAGTTACGTTATACTATATGACCTGTTTAAGTATATTTAAATTGTATAATTGATAATTTAACATTGCAGGGAATGAAAAAAAAATTGCGAGTTGTGAGAATCGAATCCGGGTCTGCTGCATGACAAGCCTTGACCTAATCAATTGCGCTACGCTTGTTGCATTGTCATAACTGTTGAAACATTGTCCATTACCTTTTCGGGCGTTTGGAGAACAACTCACCAAAGTTTCATGGTAATCGGATGAATATATATAGATTTTAATGTACATGACGATTTCAGTTTCGTTTACGAAAAACATCACCCCTCACCAGCCTATGCTTGCTTCCTCCTCTCCCCGCACTCCCCTCACAACTCTGCCGTCTTACAGTTAACACACTGTACATCTATTTGCATACCCAGATAGTCAAAGAATAAGGGATTGTACACTCTCCAAGACATTAAAAGTTATTATTCTTTAAGTGACCAATGGACTTGATCATTGTGACCATTGTATTAGGTTAAGATGAAAATTGCAAAATGTTTATTGTGTAATAGTGTAGCCATGTATGGAAGTGAAACATGGACGATAAATAGTTTGGACAAGAAGAGAGTAGAAGCTTTCGAAATGTGGTGCTACAGAAGAATGCTGAAGATTAGATGGGTAGATCATATAACTAATGAAGTATTGAATAGGATTGGGGAGAAGAGAAGTTTGTGGCACAACTTGACCAGAAGAAGGGATCGGTTGGTAGGACATGTTCTGAGGCATGAAGGGATCACCAATTTAGTATTGGAGGGCAGCGTAGAGGGTAAAAAATCGTAGAGGGAGACCAACAGATGAATACACTAAGATTCAGAAGGATGTAGGTTGCAGTAGGTACTGGGAGATGAAGAAGCTTGCACGAGATAGAGTAGCATGGACAGCTGCATCAAACCAGTCTCAGGACTGAAGATCACAACAACAAACAGTGTAAGTTTGAATCTATTAATGAATGTAATTTCTGAATCTTTACAAATGTATTGTTTACAAACAAATGATGATATTTTTCAGAGGTTCGTTAGTTATTAAGAGATGCATGTAACGTGTCACTAACTCTATGTAATTAGATATAAAGGATCTAAATATACATGATTTTTTGTATATTGTTGGTAGGCATGTTACGGGGTGATATTTAGCTGGGTTTGCTGTGTCTGCTTGATCTTTAGGTTTCAGATAAGTTATTCCACGTGTGAGTGCATCAGGGAATGTGTATGGGTCTGCAATGTAACTTTTAAATAATTTAGTTAGATGTGAATGTGTTGAGGTGAACTTCTTCAGCCAGAAATTTGCTATTTTATCTTTTCCAGGGGCTTTCCAGTTGTGCGTAGAATTAATTGCTCGGGTGACTTCATGTTGCAAAATTATCACTTCAGGCATTTGTGGTATCATCTTGTATGTGTCTGTTTCTGCTTGTATCCACCGTGCGTGTCTGTTATGTTGTACCGGGTTTGACCATATATTGCTCCAGAAGTGTTCCATGTCTGTTATGTTTGGTGGATTGTCTATTTTAATGTGTGTGTTATGTATTGTCTCGTAAAATTTCTTTTGGTTTGTGTTGAATGTTTGGTTTTGTTTCCTTCTATTTTCACTTTTTTTGTATCTTCTTAGTCGTTTGGCCGATGCTTGTAGAAACCAAGTGCAGTGCTGCAGCTCCGCCCTCACTAACACATACTTTAATCAGCATTAACAAATATCGCAGAAGATTGGGCCAGGAAAGGGAACAGTTTAGCGCTGAAAGTCAAAATTAGCAACAAAGATCGGCTTTTTACTGGTAAGACGCGCACTCCTCTCAAAAATGATATATATCAATATAAGAATTTTGCTGTTACAGGTATATTAGACAGCTGAGCGCATGGAAGACGTTGATCTCACGCATCTAGCATCCCAACGTAGGGTAAAGACATAGTCAAATACTACGCTTGTATAAATAGAGTATGGAACTAAAATAATTGGAGGAAGAGTTAATGTTAGATGGAATTCGAAGGAAAAACTAATGGTACCCTTAACTTGAATTGAACCTGACTCGCAGGACGTTCACTGTTCCTAAAGAATGGAACATGCACATAAGCATTGTACAAGAAGCTTAGGCCCCTCTACGTATTCTAGAAATATTATCACAATGGGAAACTTAACTTAATCGTCTAGCCAACAGCTCATCAGCAAATGTGATAGCTGACAAATGCGGAGTCAATCGCAGATATCACTCACCCATACTGTAGCTGCAGTGTCATAATTTAGAAAAATGCACTACTGTCATTCTGAATATCTACACTGGTAAAACGGTACTGTATATCCATGCAGAAGTTCAATGATCAGTCGACATGTTAAGGACGTGTGTACAGTAGGATCTAATTTCTGTCACTATTCAGAATATGCACAGATCACTTGGCATAAGGTTCGAAGAGTGTTCTAACTCCTCAGAACTACCCAGCGATGGGATCAAATGTACATCAAACATGCAATGACTAGTGCTACAAGGGGAACTCCCCATCGCACCCCCTCAGATTTAGTGGTAAGATGTCCCATCGGATAGCCCCCAAAAACTGAAGACAGAAACAGCATGAAAACAGGAAGAATATGTACTGTATTGTGAAAAAGAGCGAAATAGAAATAGTGAACGGTCTAATGAGATGAAGCGCAATATAGAGCAGCTGGAGAGACAATTGGCGTTGTGGTTAAGCGCTTACCGTGTTGACCTACCAACCGTGATAGCTGCATTCAAATCTTGTTTATACCAATTTCTTTTTTGCTGTTTCTCATTGTCCAAATTTGTGTCTGTGTCGTGGTGTAACTTCCGTTTGCAACAGCGAGGTGTAATATGATGACAGTTGATTCTGCACAACTATTGTATTAGCAGCCTTAAGGAAGTGGCTTTCGGATGGGAACTGCAAACATTTGATGATAAGGCGACAATTCAACCGAATCCTCCACCGGGAAACATGTCTGGTGTGACACACGGCATTAGTGACAGTATGTGTGTCATATGATAGCAATCTCTTATCGACGCACTTAATTTGTATGACTGATAAGTGAGTGAGATGTGCGTCCTCGCCCAATACAGGCGTTCATACGAATGTGATCTCTCCCAAACACAATTGTTTGTCACATAAGCTGCAACAAATGAACGCAACAGTTATTCAATCTCGCACTTTCTCTGCGCTCTATCGAAACATATGTTTTTTAACGTTTCTGAAGTTGCGTTCCCTTTTGGAAGTCTTGACTCAATTCCTTCGTTGTAACATAGTTCAACAACATTTATTTGTTGTTTTCATTTCTGTGAGACATCTATATGGTATCTCGCCTCCTCTCACTATTCATCACGTTTACTTGTGGAGTCATATTCTATAAGAAATGTATAGTGCGACAACTTTCAAGACTGCAGAAAGAGAAGAGACATTCCAATGACAGGACAGACAGTTCATAATGTTGTGGGGGACAAAAATATATAAATAGCACGACAGAGTTTTGAATACGGCTCGAGCGCTTGCCAGACCAACACCTTAACCACTCACGCAAGACGTCGTTGCTATTCCATCCTACTCTTTATTGCAGTTCTTGTCCTTGAACCGTTCACTCTGTTTCTATTTTTTTTTTCACAGTTCAGTACACCATCTTCCTGTTTTCATGCTTGATCTGTGTTCAGTTTTTCACGAGCTATCCACTGGGCCCTCTTACTAAATTTGAGGATGTGTGATGCGGAGTTTCGCTTGCTAGAGGAGCATTACTCAACACGTCCGTTTGCTGCGATAGCCATTGCGTTCTCTCACCCAGTGCGCCCAAGTATTATCATCCATACCATCATGTCTATGTGCGCCAAAGGAAAAAAAAAATCCTGGTAACTTCTCATTAAATATTAAAGTGCAGCTGATCTAAGGCACTTGTCCACATTTCTTGACTTACTATGGATTTACAGAAATGTTGAATTACAAAGTTATGGACTGTGCGGCTGATTCCGGCGAAGGTTCGAATCCTCCCTCGGGCATGGGTGTGTGTGTTTGTCCTTAGGATAATTTAGGTTAAGTAGTGTGTAAGCTTAGGGATTGATGACCTTAGCAGTTAAGTCCAATCAGATTAAAAAAAATTACAAAGTTAATTAAACAAGCACGTTTCTTTACAACATCAGTGACTTGACTTGACTTGACTTGACTTGACTTGATACCTCACACAGTAGACCTCCAAAAGTGGAAGTCCCTATGACTATTTTTCCTCTTGCATCTCTGCTGCTACGAAAGGACCACATTAGCCACTAAGCTTCTAGGACGTTATCGTAACACACAGCTTCCTGCACACTGGACGCTTTACTTGGTCTACCTGCCATGTGTACTTATGAAGGGCTTCCTGTTCAAAGCGTCCTACTACCGTCTCTACATAAAGGTTCACTGTATGTTTGTCTTACTCAACTATCCTGTCCATTATGTTTCTCTCTTTGGAGTGAATAAAATCGGACAAAGCTACAATTATATTCAAGAAAAATATAGTAATTCCAATCCCAAAGAAAGCAGGTGTTGACAGATGTGAAAATTACCGAACTATCAGTTTAATAAGTCACGGCTGTAAAATACTAACGCGAATTCTTTACAGACGAATGGAAAAACTGGTAGAAACCGACCTCGGGGAAGATCGGTTTGGATTTCGTAGAAATATTGGAACACGTGAGGCAATACTGACCCTACGACTTATCTTAGAAGATAGATTGAGGAAAGGCAAACCTACATTTCTAGCATTTGTAGACTTAGAAAAAGCTTTTGACAATGTTGACTGGAATACTCTCTTTCAAATTCTGAAGGTGGCAGGGCTAAAATACAGGGAGCGAAAGGCTATTTACAATTTGTACAGAAACCAGATGGCAGTTATAAGAGTCGAGGGGCATGAAAGGGGAGAAGTGGTTGGGAAGGGAGTGAGGCAGGGTTGTAGCCTGTCTCCGATGTTGTTCAATCTGTATATTGAGCAAGCAGTAAAGGAAGCTAAAGAAAAATTCGGAGTAGGTATTAAAATCCATGGAGAAGAAATAAAAACTATGAGTTTCGCCGATGACATTGTAATTCTGTCAGAGACAGCAAAGGACTTGGAAGAGCAGCTGAACGGAATGGTCAGTGTCTTGAAAGAAGGATATAAGATGAACATCAACAAAAGCAAAACGAGTATAATGGAATGTACTCGAATTAAATCAAGTGATGCTGAAGTAATTAGATTAGGAAATAAGACGCTTAAAGTAGTAAATGAGTTTTGCTATTTGGGGAGTAAAATAACTGCTGATGGTCGAAGTAGAGAGGATATAAAATGTAGACTGGCAATGGCAAGGAAAGCGTTTCTGAAGAAAAGAAATTTGTTAACATCGAGTATAGATTTAAGTGTCAGAAAGTCGTTTCTGAAAGTATTTGTATGGAGTGTAGCATTGTATGGAAGTGAAATGTGGACGATAAATAGTTTGGACAAGTGGGGAATAGAAGCTTTCGAAGTGTGGTGCTCCAGAAGAATGCTGAAGATTAGATGGGTAGATCACATAACCAATGAGGAGGTATTGAATAGAATTGGGGAGAAGAGGCGTTTGTGGCACAACTTGACTAGAAGAAGGGATCGGTTGGTAGGACATGTTCTAAGGCATCAAGGGATCACCAGTTTAGTATTGGAGGGCAGCGTGGAGAGTAAAAATCGTATAGGGAAACCAAGAGATTAATACACTAAACAGGTTCAGAAGGATGTAGGTTGCAGTAGGTACTGGGAGATGAAGAAGTTTGCACAGGATAGAGTAGCATGGAGAACTGCATCAAACCAGTCTCAGGACTGAAGCCCACAACAACAACAATATGCTGTATTAAATTTAGGTGAAGCTTTTTGGAAGATTAGCATTGACAGCAAGTCAAGTTAAACAATATTTAAGCAAGTTTGCGGCATAGTAATGTGTAATTCAGTTTTAGTGGCAGTTTTGTGCCTCTGTAGATGCTGCCTAGAGGGAGGGGCTCAGGTGACTGGTTACCACGCAACGCAATGCATGACCTAGTATGCTGCAGTGAGCAAGACGCTGAATCATAACCCAAAAACTAAATCTAATTTTATCTGTTAACATAAATTAATGTTATGAAACTTGGTATATATAAATTTCAAGTCCATTCTTTCATAGCTTCGGGGATATGGAACTCACCTTCAAACACGAGATTTTCGGTAGTTAAAAGCAAATTACAGCTTGCATGTTGCATGTTATTGGAATACGTGTGGAGTGAATGAAAGGTGTATGTGAAGCAAGTAAGAATGTGTGAGGTTGCAAAATAATGTTACGCAGTAATGGAGTGAGTGATGTACACTGAATGAAAGGAAAAATGTGAAAATAGCCTGTGATTATATTGGAGAAGCTATATTTTTATTCCGGTCCTTATGACTAGTAAAGACATTGTTATTTGAAGTTTATTTGTGATTTTGTAAATAATATTTCGTTAGTTAGCATAACTTCCATTAAAGAGTTATGATTGGTCAGTTAAAAAAAAATCCGAGCTTGTGCTTCATCTCTAATTACCTCGTTTTTGACGGGACGCTAAATCCCAATCTTCCTAACAGCTGCAAAAGTGCGTTCTGATCAGGACAAAGAGATCACGGCTAGTCACCAGAGAACATGTTCATGATACGGAGTTTAATTGCCAGTTCTGATAAGTTGTTTTAATGTGTGTGTGTGTGTAATCTTATGGGACTTAACTGTAAGGTCATCAGGCCCTAAGCTTACACACTACTTAACCTAAATTATCGTAAGGACAAACACACACACCCATGCCCGAGGGAGGACTCTACCTCCGCCGGCACTTGTTTTCATGAAAGAAACAGAACTCTCTAACTATATTTCGTAAATCCTCGAGCATAGCAACGTATTGCATATCGAGTGAAATGTAGGCTGTTTGAGACATAACGATGCGCGTCCCAAATTAGCGATAGGCGAGCGCTCAGTGAAAGCGGGCGTGGCTGATTAGCCCAGCAAAACGCGTGACGCTGGGAAGTGGAATGGGCTTCTGACCGGGTGAGCCGACACTGGCAAAGGGCGAGCCGGTCCAGCACGTCAGGTAGAATTCCCAGAAGATTGCGGGACGCGTCAGGTACGGGTAACCTTAATTTCACAAGACAAATGACGTCACACACTGTATCGAAGACGGAAAGATCTGTCTACCGACTTTCGCGATCCTTCGGTTTACAACGCGTCAGGCGAACATGACGTTCAGAAACAGTAGTATTCGCCTCAATTAGAGAGAACTCAAGGTTACACCTTTTCTTTACTGCAGAGAGCGTTAGTCTCCAAGTTACGTTATCTACGAATGTATAATGTTCTGCATTCACATGGACTGGGGTGTGGGTAAGGGAAAGATTGGAGTGTTTGCAAGAATTAATTCCGAGACTTATTGAGAAAATTGTAATAACTATTTTTCCTAACACGTCTTCGTCAATTCCGAACGTGAAATGGCCGCCCGGTGTGGCCGAGCGGCTCTAGGCGCTACAGTCTGGAACGGCGCGACCGCTACGGTCGCAGGTTCGAATCCTGCCTCGGCCATGGATGTGTGTGATGTCCTTAGTTAGGTTTAAGTAGTTCTAAGTTATAGGGGACTGATGACCTCAGAAGTTAAGTCCCATAGTGCTCAGAGCCATTTGAACCATCTGAACGTGAAATGACTTGCTGATTCACAAGCAAAATACAAGGCGAAGCCAATCAGCATTGAATCCATTTAACGTACAATATATATTCAACATCGTTCTTTAAGGTGTCTCAGCAATGTAAGTTTATTTTTAGAAATTCTCAAGACTAGCTTCAGGAGATGTTCCGTAATTGAAAAGGGTGTATAGCCATTTTAGCAGGCGAGTTAAAGCGACAGCTCATTTAACTTAAATACTGCGAATAAATTCTGTTTCAAAACACCATCACGTTGAGGATCTCTCGAAAATACGTCGGTATTGATACAATTTGTTGTAATAAAATGATGAAAAAGTCATACTGGTGGTTAAAGACGTACTTTAATTGAAGACATTCTTGGTTGGCACTGAAGTGTCCTAAAAGAACTAGCTCCAAAATTTTCCTTCATACTTTGTATATGCCTGAGACTAACTTCCCTTTTAATTCTTTTACAAATGTGTCGGTCTTTTTTATGCTTTTTAATCTGAATCGTAGTTTGTTTTACCAGACGATCAACTTGTTTCGAATATTTCCTCAAATTTTAGTTTTTCATGTTTCGTTTGTAAATTATTGGCAACTCATTGCTGAGAGAGTTGTCTTGCATGTACGCGAGTATAACATCAAATATTACAGATCATAATTCCGTTGAATTAATAAGGAAGTTATAGCATCTTTCAGAAATGAGAAGGCGAAGAAAAACGGCTCGACGCGAGCCTGCTACTTTATACTTCACTGCTTTTACAACTCTACACACCTTACCACTATACCATGATGAACTGAAGGAACTTCAGATTTTATGCTGCAACTTGGATCTCATGAAAGCTTTAACTGCCGATATGTTATTATGTGACGTTTAATAATGTACAATTCACACCAAGATTGAAGTGTTTTTATAAATTTTCTATGTGCCATTGGCTTTGCTCGGCGTGTATGATCCGAAATCCAATATGGCACAGCTCAAGCACACCACATGCAACGCTGGGAACAGTCGACAGCAGTTCCAACAAACACTGCGCGTAAGGTGCAGGAAGATAAGATAAGAGAAATTAGGACCCATGCGGAGGTGTTCAGATAGTCGTTTTGCCCTCATTCTATTTGCGAGTGGAACAGTAGTAGTACGTTACAGCACGTGACGCTGCAGGTTTTCCGAGTGCCAGCAGCCGTCTCCGGCAGGGAGCTAGTTACTATTGCAGAGGAGTTTAGTAAATCTTGACTGCGCGTTTAAATGCATGCAAGCTCTCTATACCACACGACAAAGTTAAGACCTTTAGTGGATACCTTCTCAATTACATGTGTACGTGGTCTCCAACCAGTGTACTACACTCCTTGACCATGATGGCGCTTTGTATGGGCTCCATTGGACCCATGGATGCCCACGTGAACGTTCCACAGAACATAATGGAGCCGCCACCAGCTTGTCTCCGTCCCGCAGTACACGTATCAGGGACCTGTCCGCTGGAAGACGACGGATTCGCTTCCTTCCATCGACATGGTGAACAAGGTACCAGGATTCGTCAGACCATGCAAGGCTCTGCTACTATGCCAACGTCCAGTGTAGATGGTCACGTGCCCAAAATGGTTGAAATGGCTCTGAGCACTATGGGACTTAACTTCTGAGGTCATCAGTCTCCTAGAAATGGTCATTGGCTGCGGGGTCTGACCGTTAGGAACATTCGGTGCACTGTTTGTTCAGACGTACTTGTACTCTGCTCAGCATAAAAGTCTGACGTTAGTTCCGCCACAGTTCGCCGTCTGCCGTGTTTTACCAGTCTGCCCAGCATATGACGTCCGACATCCGTAATCAGGGGTGGCTGCCCAACCCTATGATGTCTGGACGTGGTTTCGCCTCGAGTGGAAGACACTCAACACAGCACTCCTTGAACTCCCGATAAGTTGTCCAGTTTCTGAAATGCTCCTGCTGCGCCTCCAGGCCATCACAACCTGTCCTTGGTCAAACTCAAATAGATGCGTCTTCCCCATTCTACACTTGAACAGCATGCTAACTGATACTACATTCACCTTTGCCTGTGTCAGACTATAAGTTATTGCTCGCATGGTGACGCTGCTATCTCCTGGATGGGTTTATATCGATATAGTTCGGTGGCCATAATGTTGTGGCTTATCAGTGTAAGCTAAATTTTGAATGCTATTAAATGTTTCCCATTTTGTACGGTTGGTTGTAAAATACTGTATATAGGAAATAAAACCAGCCTGCCAGCGGCCGCCATTTTGATCCCATTGCAGTTCTGCTCATATGGTGTATTTAGCTATTTCCGTTAAAAAAAGTTCAAATGTGTGTGAAATCTTATGGGACTTAACTGCTAAGGTCATCAGTCTCTAAACTGACACACTACTTAACCTAAATTATCCTAAGGACAAACACACACACCCATGCCCGAGGGAGGACTCGAACCTCCGCCGGGACCAGCCGCACAGTCCATGATTGCAGCGCCTAAGACCGCTCGGCTAATCCCGCGCGGCATTTCTGTTAAAGAAGGACCTCAACTACCTCCTGTATTATTGAGATAGGGCACTAGCTTCAAGCTGAACAAATTATCAGCAACAAAAAATTTGAGCAAAATATGTCAAGAAATATAAGTGGCGATGAAGAAGTTTCCATTCAAAGGCCGCACAGTCCAGAATCGGTATCCCAATCAGGCAAAATCGCCGTGAGCGTTGAGGCAATCATTCCACTAATGCGCCATGTTGAAGATACCCTTTTGGTAAAACAACAAGTCCTGCTGTATGAAGAAGTCTGTAATTTCCTGCTGCACATCCTCATATGACGGAAATCGTCCATCCTCCAAGGCCTTTTTTTAAGGGACCGAAGGTATGGGGAAAGGCTTGGACTGTAGAATGGCTGCTCGGTGGCTGGGGACGTGCTTTATCATGGAGCAGCAGTACGGAACTTGGCGCCTCATTCCATAATGGTGATTTTTGACAAACATGCTGCCCCATACACATTCCTCACACTCTGATGGATGTTTACTGATATTTGTACATTGGCAGCCAAGAAAAGAATAACACCATGGTGGTCCTGTTTAGACGCATCTGGTAACAATAATGTCGCCATTAGTTCAGGTTTCCGTATTTACAGAAAGTACATTGGAAAGGCACAAATGCTACACTAATCCCTTGCTTTACATGTCGGTGCTTATATAGACACACCAGAGTCGCACTTCATTTCATACAAGCCGCAGCATGGCCCAGAAGCGGAAACTTTTGATTGCACTTACATCTTTTTGATGATTTCAAGCATCAGTTTTCATGCCATTTAATAACATCAGTGGTAGGCACATCAGTTCCTGTTACGGTAGCGAGACCAAGTAGACGTAACCAAAATTGGGTCACAAAATATTGTTTTTACAAGTAAACATCCAAGTTACGGGGCAAGCACCAGAATTGTGGAACAGTTTTCACTAACAAAATTTAAAATAAATTTACTATAACAGACTATTTACCAGAAAAAAACACCGCTTCTCTGGCAGCAAGGTTTATTTACGAAATCAGATTAAAAGCTGTTCTCCAGCGCAGCCTCTTATTGCAGTGTTTTCATTTGCCCTCACTTATTACTGAGGCATTTACGCAGCATGTTATACGCAGGGTGGGCGAAAAAAATTGGTCCGGAAAATATTTCATGCACGTCAAGTAGAAAACCCAAATGTACACAATCTGTTCCATGTGTGAATGGTGTAATTTGGGTTGTCTGCTTAAGGTGCATGAAGTTTGAGGTCGAGTTTTATTTTGCTCAACCTGTACTACATGTGTAGTTTTGCCACAGAATTTTTACTGGAGCAAATTATTGTGCAAAACATAAATGCCTTAGGGGCAATAGGCGTGCAATGAACAATGTCTTCTGTACAGATTCATTACCTCAGAATGAAGCATTGATAATATACTTACTTAACAGGAAGCATCGCACAGGTGCATATCTCGACTACATGTTATGTACAGATCACTGTATTTCAATTCTGAACGTGCTGCAAAATGTATACAACAAACATTACTTGACACACATACTGTACATAGTAACTTAATTTGAAATTGTTTAGTGTGATACAGAAACAGCTGCAAAACACTGTGGATTAAAAAAAACTAGACAGCCCTGTCCCGATTTCATTTGCATGCCTTTAATGGTCAATATCTTATTGTACTTCTTTGCTCGCTGTAATAATACGCTCAAAGAACATAGAGTAGAAGTCGTAAAGAAAAGGCAAGAAACCGAACGAGAAAAGCGTGCAGCTGTGTTCAAGTCTTTAACATTAAGTGCTGTACGAGTCGAAACAAAACCACATGGCCAGAACTGCCATTTGACAAGATCTTAGCCATTCGCTAATTTCAAACGCTGGCAAGCGTAGAGGAAAAGAACCGCCATATTTACTTTCCCTAACAGAGCTTTACACAATTTTACAATGCAGCACACACTCCGCCATAGACTGATAGTTTCATGTTCAGGTGCGCTTTTCATTTTCAAAACAAAGTTCCCACGGGCGCTCACCCGCTAAGTAAACAGAATGTGACGTACCACATCTATGAGTCACTTCTCTACTCGCGTCACAACAAAGAGTGTTACGGTCCCGCGGCCCGCTACGGTTACGCAAGGCGCATACATGAGGTACCATACGGGAGGTCTGCTGCACTCGAGTGGCCTCTAGCGGCTGTGTAAAAAACGCAAGGTGCGCAGAGCGTGGTTCACTGTTAGCCGCTCTTAATAATGATAACTCGCAAGTAATTTTTCTGAGAATCTTCCTATTCAGAAAGACAAAATTGTCGTTGCAGGATCACACAAACGTTTTTGTAATGTGGGCCACTGTCATTAAGTTTTATTCCATTGTTTCTGCATTCAGCTTCGAAACTTTGGCACAGCGTAAACGCGTTATAATTCATCAAAGAATGTTTTATTTCATTTTTCCTCCCTTTCTCGCTGTGTTTGTAGAATTTCTTTTTGTTTGTCGGAAACTAGTACACTCACTGCCTTTTGATGTTTGGTTATACTTTTCCATTTCTATGATGTTATGCTGTTTACTGAGGTGACAGATGTAATAATACCTCCTAATATCGTGTCGGACAGTTGCGAAAATGTTGCCGAAGCAGGATTTTGTGCACGAACTGACCTCTCCATTGTGTCCCACAAATTTTCTATGGGATTCATGTCGGGCGATCTGGGTGGCAAAATCATTCTCTCGAACTGTCCTGAGTGGTTTTCAAACCAATCGTGAGCATTTGTGGCGCAGTGAAATGGCGCATTGTCATCCATAAAAAGCCCATCATTGTTTGGGAACATGAAGTCCATGGATCGCTGCAGATCTTCTCCAAGTAGCGGAACGTAAATAGATCAGAGAACCTCGGCCATTCCATGGAAACACAGCCACACCATTATGGAGCCACCACAGCTTACACAGTGCCTTGTTGACAACCTGAGTCCATGGTATCGTGCAGTCTGCGCCATACTCGAACCCTTACCATCAGCTCTTACCAGCTGAAATTTGGACACATCTGATCAGTTCGCGGTTTTCCAGTCGTCTAGAGTCCAACCGATATGTTCACGAGCCCAGGGAAGAGGCTGCAGGCGATGTCGTGCTATTAGCAGAGGCGCTCGTGTTGGTTGTCTGCTGCCATAGCCTGTTAACGCTCAATTTCATATCACTGTCCTAGCGGATACGTTCGGCGTACGTCTCACATTGATTTCTGCGATTATTTCACGTAGTGTTGCTTGTCTATTGGCAGTGACAGCTCTGCGCAAAAGCCATTGTTCTCGGTCATTAAGTGAAGGGCGTCGGTCACTGCGTTGTCCATGGTGAGAGGTAATGCCTGAAATTTGGCATTGTCGACACTCTCTTGGCGCTGTGGACTTCGGAATGTTGAATTGCCAAATTGTTTCCAAAATGGAATGTCCCATACATCTATCTACAACTACCATTCCGCGTTCAAACTCTTGTTAGTTTCCATCATGCGGTCATAATCACGTCGGATACCTGAGTACAAATGACAGAATGTCTTGCTTAGGCGCTGATCAACAGCATGTACAAAATTTTAAAAATGCATGACACTGTGCTGTCTGTAAAAATATAATTTTATTTTGCTATCGGTTTCGGTTCTGAACCATCATCAATGGCAGGAAATTTATCACATATTTATTACACGCCATACAAACTTTAAAATAAGTTATCGCAGGAAACTATAATTGTCAAGATAATATAAAATAGAGAATTGCAACAAGATAAAATTCTGATGGCACATTGAGACAATGACAAAAAGTGATGAACAGCAAAATAAGTAAAAGAACTTCAAGGTCAAAGATGACAGTAATCTTTGACTTCGAAGTTCCTTGACTTATTTTGCTATACATCACTTGTTGTCCTTGTCTCAGTGTGCCATCATATTTTTATCTTGTTACAGTTCTCGGTTTTATATATCTGGACAATTTTGGTATCCTGTGATAGCTTACTTTAAAGCATGTATGACATGTATAAGAGATGGGGCCCCTCCACGCCCGCACCAGCTGTCTAGTAAGTGGATCACAGGATGCTGGGCTGTGATGTCCGTGCGTCTGGGTAAGGCTACGCATTAACACGGTCCATCAGGTGATAGATAGTGGACGAAACGCGAGTGAGGGTAGCGATTTGAAGAGCAGAGGGAAAAAAGTGCCATGGCTCGTGCCGTGGGAAAAAAACCTCTGCGAGAGTGGGATGGGTAGTAAGAGCAATAGTGGCTTACTAGCTGCGATAGCTCATGCAAGGTTGGATTTGTTAGTATAGGTATCATGCATCATTACCGTGACAAGCGATGGCGATGTGTCCCAGCTGCTGCAGCTGCTACATTCCTGGAACAATCAAGATCGTTATACAGTAGTGGGAGATCGGCCATAGATCATCTCACTGTGTGGGGGATGTGTGGAGCTTGTTTGCATGCAGTGTACGGTACGGCTTCCCTGTGTGGTGCCAGTTATTCGACAGTGTATTTCAGCTGGATATCCAGTAATGGCGTCTGATTAAGAGGGGCTCGCCTGTGCCGTTATGTTTGCGTATGCTTGGCCATAGATGTTATGTCCTTACAAGTATGTCTTTTGGTCTTTTATGTTTCCATCTATGGTTGAGGTCGTAGTTCCCCAGATTCAGAATAAACGGGTTCTGCGAATGTCTGGAGTTTCTGTATAGTCTTGTGGTGAGTTTGTGGATTACCTCCGTGAGAGTCTCAAGTCGGTATTCCCGGTGAAGGTCCGCGATGCGTGTGTATCGTGGAGCATTGCTTATGATTTTGAGTACTTTGTTTTGTATGAGCTGCAGACGGCGCAGGCGTGTAGGCGCAGCGTATCCCCAGACAGGAGCTGCGTAAGTCATCAGGGGTCGGATAAGTGTCATGTACATGGACCTCGACACCCTTCTGTTCAGTGTGCTACGCCTGTTGAGCATAGGATAGAGCTGTTTGAGCCTCGCGCTAGCTCGGTTGGTCATGTGTTGTATTTGGTCCCCCCAGAGTAATTTCCGGTCCAGCCAGACACCGAGGTATTTGACTTTCTCGCGGAAACGTATTGGACGTGCATGTAGAGTTATTGGTCTGCAGTAACGGTGTTTGCGCAGTTGCTTCGGTCTTCTAGTGAACAGAACGGCTTCGCACTTGTCGACGTTTACTGTAACACGCCATTTCTCCAACCAAGGCTCGGCCACTCTGAGTGCAGTCTGTAGGCGTGACGTAATGTTTGATGGTTTCCAATCTTGCGCAAGGAAGGCTGTGTCATCCGCGTAGATTGCCATCATTGTGTTGTGTGTGGTTGGGAGATCGTTTATGTAGAGGTTAAACAGTAGGGGCCCTAGGATGCTTCCCTGGGGTACTCCCGCGTGTATACCGTGTCGTGTTGATTGTTTTCCCTGCACGTCAGTGTTGAAACTCCTGACTGTGAGGTATGAGTGTATTAGACGCAGCAGCCCGTCGGGGAATCCCGCGTCGCTGAGTTTGCGGATGAGGCCGTTGTGCCATAGACGGTCGAAAGCCTTTTCGATGTCCAGGAACACTGGCCCTGTAGCTTTGTTTATGTTGACGCCATGTGTTATATGTTCAACGACCCGTAGGAGTTGTTGTGTTGTGGAGTGGTGATTCCTGAAGCCGAATTGCTCCGGTCTCAGGATGTCATTTGTTATGCAGTGCCTAGTGATGCGTTTGAGAATCACCTTCTCAACAATCTTACTGAGCGAGCTCAGAAGGCTGATGGGTCGGCAATTTTGTGGGAGGCTGTGGTCTTTCCCCGGCTTCCTGAACATCAGGACCTTGGCCGTCTTCCAAAAGGCGGGGAAGTGTTGGTGTTTTAGTATGGCATTCGTTATGTGTGTTAGGTACTCAGTTGCTTTATCCGTGAACTCCTGGAGGACACGGTTTTGAATGCCATCATGACCAGGGGCTTTCCTAGCAGCGGAATGCATTATAGCCCAGGAGACTTCGGCTGTGCTAGCATGTCGAATGTCGTCGCGCGATGGTTGGGCTAGAATGCGTGTAACCTCTTGGTCAGTACCAAGTGTGAACACTGGATCTGATGGTACCAGGTTCGGTGTGAATGACGCTGCGAGTGTTCGAGCCATTAGTTCTGCTTTCTCTTCCGCTGAGTATGCAGGTCCGTCAGGCCCTTGAAGCGTTGGGGTGTATATTTTCTCCCTGGTGAAGTGTCGGGCTAGCTGCCACACGCCAGGTCGTGCGGTGTCCAGCCCTTCGAGTTTTTGATTCCACTGTTGTGTTCTGTGTATTTGTATTTTATCGTGTATGATGCCCTGTAATCTGTTAATGTGCCGTTTGAAGTACGGACGCCTGGTGCGCTGCCATTGTCTCCTGAGGCGATTTCTCATTGAGATTAGGTCCAGGATTTCCTGGGGCAGGGCCGCACTGCGTTCTTGTGAGGTGCGATCAGGTATGGTGCCTGCCATTGCGTCCCGGACGGCGTTAGTGAGGGTTTCTACTGCCTCGTCAATTTGTGCTGTTTCGTTAATTTCGTGTATAGGTGGGATGTGGCTATCAAGCGTTTGCTTGAACAATGTCCAATTCGCACGCCCGTAGTCCAACATCTTGCGTTGTTCCGTGTGCTGCAGTGTTTCCTCAATGTATAGTATTACAGGTTGGTGGTTTGAGGGCAGATCGTTTTCAACGGCAACGTTGAGTGTCGCTGTAATGCCCTTGATGAGGGCCATGTCTATCACGTCTGGCCTGTGTACCCTCTGATAGGGAATGTGCGTCGGTTCAGTCGGCGCTAGTATAATGTAGTTTCTGCCTAGCGAATGTTCGTACAGTTTTTTGCCGTTGGGATTTCGTATGCGTGAATTCCACTCTGGGTGTTTTGCGTTCAGATCTCCAGCGACTATTACTCGCGGTGAAATGTCGAGTAATGTGCTGATATCGCGTGTTGAGATGCCTACAGGGCTGTTGTATACCGATATCAGTGTGGTGTAGGCTCCGTTGAACTTGACTCTGACGGCCGTAGCCTCGATTTTTTCCAGTTCAGGGAGCTCTATGTTTGTGTGCTCAATGTCTTTGCAGTTCCACCTGCCACGGCGTCGCCCGGTCGGTCGGTACGATAGACACAATAGCCAGGAAAGTTTAATTGTTTGTGCGGTTTAAGTTTAGTCTCGCTCAGTAGCGCGACAAGGATTCCCTTGCGCTCCATGGACGCGGCAAATTCTGCCCTTTTGTTGTGGATCGAGTCTGCATTCCAGAACAGGATCTGTGATAGTGTATGCGGGTCTGCGTTATGGGCCGGGTGTGGCATATTATTCATGTAAGAGTGTGAAAGAGTGTTGTGATGGCAGTGTGTATGACAGCCCAGTATTGCCCGGGTTCGGCGCTCATGAGCTGGGTGATGAGTGTAGTGACGGCCGTCAGCACCTTGGTAAGGATTTGAACGGTCGTGTGTCGGGGGAATAGTGTTTCCAGTATTCCCCCAGGTGGTGTGTTGGTGTTGGGTGTAGCAGTCTAAGGTGCTGTTGTGGTGTTAGCGACCGCTTGTGCGGGTATTGGTGTGTTGTTAGGAGCGGCATTTGTGCTTTGTGACAGAGGTTGTGGCGCCTGTGTTACTTCCGTGGTGAGGGGGATGGTAGTGTGAGTTACAGTCTCGGTGTCTTGTTGACTGTTTTCTTGTGTGTTGCTGTTCTGTTGCTGCTGTGTGGCTTGTTGTGGTGATTTCGTGTTCCCCGCCCTGTGTTTGCGTGTACGTCTATTCCTCCTCTGGGCTTGGGGTTCTGAGGGTTCTTGTGTGGGTGTGTTTTCCTGTATATGGTGCGTTTCTTCGGAGCACGTGATTTCCGGGAGTGGGGTCGTGTTGTTTGGGGGCATAGGTGTTGGTACCGATGCTTGTTGGTTTCAGGTGTTGCCTGTGGCTGTTGTGTGGCTGTTGCAGCGGTTGTTTCACGTGTGTGTGTAGGGCGCTGAGGTTCCGCAGCCTGTGCCGTTCCGCCAGGGCGTGCAACCGTGGCAAACGTTACGCCGTTCCTTACTGGGTTCGGCGCTGACCTTGGACGTGGTATGTCGTACAGTACCCTACTTTTGTCTTGTTTTCGCTTCAGCGCCTGTTTGTATGAGTTGCACTGTCTGAAGTTCGCCGCATGGGCCCCACCGCAGTTGGCACAGCGTCGCTGGTTTGGCTGTGTTTGTGTGCAAGTGTTGGATCTGTGATTGCCAGCGCATCCGCGGCAGCGAGTTGCCAGGCCGCAGCGGAGGGCCGAGTGGCCGAACCGCTGGCAGTTGTTGCATTGTTGGGGGACGTTGGGTGGTTCGTAAAGTTCTACACGTACGTCCATCCGCAGAAAGCTCTTTATCTGCAGGATGGCGCGGGAATCAAGCCGAGTCGGCTAACTCAACCATGTGGTGTGGTAACGGTGCGTGTGTACGGCACCCTGTCATCCGGGAGGCACTTTTACAGTCGAATCCCAGATAACGAAGGGCCGCATGCACTGTCTCGTTGGGGGTACTGGGATCCACTCCCTTGATCGCGTACTGCTGCGTTCTCTCGTCCAGCGTTCTGTACGTGTAATGTTCGATCTTCCGATCTTCGAGGAAGGTCAGAAGATCTTTATATTCGTTGTCTGTGGCAACATACAGTGAGGCCCTATCCCCCGAGCACTTTGCATGTAATGTGCTGTTTATGTGCCTTGCCGCGAATGCAGTGTTAAGGGCACTAAGGTTCCCATAGTTTTGTATAACAACTGGGGGGAAACCAGTCTTGTGTTGTGTATGACATGTGATACATCTGTGATAAATTTCCTGCCAGTGATGATGGTTCAGAAACGAAACCAGCAACAAAATAAAACAACAGACAGCACGGCGTTATACATTATAAAAATACAAAGGACAGCTCCACGAATGCACAGTCTTTTGTATATTGTGTACGCCATGTTACCGGCATTTGTATATGTGCATGTCGCTATCCCGTGACATTTTTCATCTCATTGTATGTTCAGAATAGTGTGGCTTGGTGGTTCAGTGGTACTGGATCTCTTCTGCGACGCCTCATTTCTCACCTCGAGACTTCGTGTTACCCGGACATAAACACGGAGTTCAGGCATTTGCAGATGACGTCAGTGTCATCCTTGCTGGCAGAGAGCTTTGTCTCAAACAACCGCTGATACAGGAATGTGAAGAGTATAGTGGCGCCACCCTCAGTAGGCAAAAACTCAGCCCTACTCCAGGTGGATTATGAACAAGTCATGCACCAATCGCACTGGCTCCAAAATGTCACTGTCTGTAAGCATCTGGCTTTATACATCTCAGCCAGACACAAGGATATGTTACATAACAACTGTATGAGCAAAATGCAGACCGTTTGGTTAACCTTACGTGAGCACCATCTGAGTCATTTTGACAGATTGTAAATGGCCCATGTCATTAACACCTATTCTTTACTTGAGCTGACTCCGTCTCATCAGTATATCCCATCCTGATCAACATGAGGAAACAAATTGCGGCAGCCACTGCTTGGGCAGTGTGGTCGTCTAACATCTATGAGTTACCCTATCTAACGACCACCACACCCATATCCGAAGGCGGTTGGGCTGCACAATCCTCTAATCCATTTCAATATTATTTACTCCACATCTGTTGTTAGTTTCTTATCAGCTACTAGAAATTCTGTAACTAAAATCTCGTCCGGTGCTTCTAGGCCAGTCGACATGCCTCCGTCAGTACTCATGCCTGAAGCAGAATCCCCACTGTGTTATGTGCAGTCGTATTTCATTATGGCAAGTCACATGGAGGAGGAATTCTTCCGCCGTTCCACAGATTTATTATACCATCACGGATTTCAGCATCCTCCAGTACACCCACTTTACAGAAGACACCCATCGACAGACTAGAGCAAAATCTGGCGAAACATTCCTCAAAAATTCCCACCGTTAGATGTCAAATCTATATGGTTGTATGTAATCTATGGGAAGGTTCCAACTAGAGTGAAGTTGCCCAACATCAATCTAACACCAAATCATCCCTGCAGAAAGTGTCAGTTGTAGGATATCCTCTCACATAGATTCATTTGTTCAGATCAAAATGCAGTTTGGTCTTGGACAAAGAATAAACTGGCTTTAGAAACCAGAACGAGCCCAGCACCACTGACTTGAATGTCATTCTCCAAGCGAATCGGCACATGTTCCCAGAGACAAAACAGCGGTTGTATATTTGGTACGTACCTCCTCATTTCACGCACCACTCGGTTACCATAGTTACTTCGGACGTATTGTACTGCCACTATTATCTGCAATAGCAACTTTGTGTCATACGACAAAGGTGTGACATAAAATATTTTGAGCAGTTCCAGAAGTTTTTTATCATCTATTTTGGTCTGCATTGACGAAGAATACAAGTTGGAATTCCCGACTACGCTCTTGGAGTGCTAATGGTCGGTTCTGGTCCAGAACGAATATCAGAACGCCGGAGAAGGTACTTTTCTGTTTAATTTTTTTTTTCCATTTTCAACATGAAGAATTTTAATTTCCAGAGTTAGGATGAAATAAAGAAAAAGAAGAGGAGAAAAAACGTAAAAATACCATGGAAGAATATGGCGTGACAAACTAACAAAAGAAGACAATTTTGGAAGAGACAGGATGAGCTATAAGGGGAGATGGGAGGCCCAATCAAAGAAATAAATGGTTAAGTTGCACACATGGAATTGAAGGATTCGATCCTCAGTCACGATTATGTTTTTTACACGTCACTTATCGTTTCGTTTACCTCGGGTACTCTTTGTTAAAGTGATAAACGGCGAGTTCCACCACGGTTCGGAATCCAAATCAAATTGTAGGAAGCAATGGTACATCACCTCCAATAGAACCATGCAAAACATAGACGTGCTCTGAAATTTATTCAGAAGGAGGGGGGGGGGGGAGGGCGAAGGCAGCACTCTAAAATTACCATGTTTTTATGTAAATGCGGTGGTCAGTTTAGGGATGCGTCATACCACAATAACTAAATTTAATAGTGGACATAAAAAAACTTCTTATGTCCCCGAGAAATGTTCATTATCCGTGATATATAAGACTTATGCCATGAATAAAAATTCTGCATTCCGAATCTAGACGCTGGGGAGGCAACTAACCCCTCTTGCTCCATACCTCCCTTCCTTACAGACGCCTACGATGCTTAGTCAAATACTGTACTGTTTAAGTTTATGGCTTCACCTTTACGTTCATAATATAAAAACTTGTTCTTACTGCATCTTCAATTGTCATGGTCAAGCTATATGATAGTCTTATCTGCAGCAATATCTAATCTATGAAATGTTTCGCTGTTAACGTTAGAAAGCACTCACTGATCAAAATGTTAACGAGATCAGACAGGACATTACACGTGAGCTAGAGATTAGCTTTTAATTCTGTCTGATATCATATCAAATATTTTCAGATTTATCATGCAATGGCACATGCTACACAGGTGCTATGTAGTTCTTACCTTCATAAGTCAAAACATGAAAGAACAATTTTTACACCAGTATACTAGCTCACAAACAGAAAAAGGAATAATAATTAATTGCTCTTAACACAGTGTGCTTGCCTTGAACGGGAAACTTTACTTCTCCGATGTGTCACCTGGATACAGCAACATTAGAAAAGAGTTTTGGAAAAAAAATTTGCCACTCTCAAGAAGAAGATTGTCCACCTGTGAAACAGTCGCAGGAGGAGAATATTTGAAGTGAATCGCAAATATGTTCAAGAGAATTCGACAAGGCATTAGACTGTCCAACGCTGTGGCGGAGTACATCCATGTTGTACTATTTCAAGGAACCGAGGTGTTAGGAGCATTATAGTCCATAAAAGGGAAGGAAAAGAACCACAGTTTCCACCACCACGTTGGGTGACAAAACATTAACAGTCTCGTACCTGTACTTTGAAAGACTATTTTACATTTCCATGAAGGTGTAGATGTCACCGTCAAACCATTAGCAGAATATTCGCATGTTTCAGGTTCTTTTCTGTCTCAATTGCCCGAATGAGAGATATACAATGAGGCACCTTTAGAGCTACGTCAGGTGCTGATAACGCTGCCTAATACGAATGCACTGCACCTTCGTGTCTTTCACAATGGTCACTCAGTATCTGACAATATTCACGCCTCTTGTACATCCTGCCAGGCCTGGCAATAACACTAAACACAAAAAACACTAAAGCACTCCAGTGTCAGTTCTGCCTGTCTCAGAGAATTCCAATTCTTCTCATTTGCATACGCATGGATGGTGTCTACCATGTACTTATATGAAGTTGCATTGACATCAGATCATGTCTTCTAGGTGCTTTACTTTTTTTGTCAGACATTATGTAATGACAGTACCTTGCATACGGTATATATCTAAAGCTACCTTGCCTTTGTCAAAAAGGTATGTAAGACCTAAGTAGGACAATTCATGACCATGAGACAAGAAGTGAGCACATAATTAATGTGTCATATGCTAGGCTGGCAAAGACCCATAACAGTTACTAATATCTTTGTCTTGTTTACCCCACCAAATTATGTGAAAAGTCTACACAATACTAATAAATAATTTAAAATTAGTTTTGCCAATTAGATGAAAAGTAAAGGATTTTATACTGTTCAAGAGCTCCTAAGTGTGTGACAGATGACACATTTCTTGTGAGAATGATCTACACTGACGAAAAAAAATCACATTACCAAGAAGGCATTGTGCGACATAAATGAAAGTTGGTAGGCGTGTTTCTGGAAGATGACGTCTTTTCACATTTCGCGCCAATCGCATAAGAGAGGCACTACTAGCGCCACTGTGAAGGTGCAAGTCAGGTTTGTTTAGCTATCCGCTGTAACAGTCGTGAAGGTTTGTTGCCATTGACATTGGATATGGTGAGTTGCAAGAATGCCTTTAAGGTGACAAAGACGTCAATGTCGACACCTCATTGAGTTTGAACGATGTCGTGTAATAGGGCTACAAGGAACTCAATGTGCCTTCTGCGATATTGCAGAAAGACTCGGCAGGAATGTACCTACTGGACATGATACTGGCAACGGTGGTCACAAGACCATGCTGTCCCAAGAAGACTGGGCTTCGGACGCCACTTGGCACTACCGAGAGGGAAGGCCGTCGTCTTGTTCAGCGTACGGATGTGGCGCACCGTACCGCTTCTGCAGCAGCAGCTGGAGCGGCAGTTGGCACCACACTGACACAACGAACTATTACAAACCGGTTACTCCTAGGAACTCCGAGCCAGTCGCCCTGTAGCGTGCCTTCCACTGACCCCGAACCACCGCCATTTGCGACTTCGGTGGTGTCAAACGAGAGCTCATTGGATGGCAGGGTTGTGTTTTCTGACAGAAGCTAGTTCTGTCTCTGTGCCAGTGATGGCCGTGTGTTGGTTAGGGGGAAGCCAATTGAGTGCCTGCAAACAACCTGTCTGTGCTGGACACACTGGACCTACATCTGGAGTTACAGTCTGGGGTGCAATTTTGTATGACAGCAAGAGCACTCTCGTGGTTACACCACGCACCCTGCCTCCAAATTTGTTCGTCAGTCTGATGATTCGACCTGTTGTGCTGTCATTCATGAACAGCATTCCAGGGAGTGTTGTTGTAACCCAGCATGCTGTACAGGGTATCAGCATCTTATTTTGGCCCATTCGATCACCAGATCTGCCTCCAATCGAGCACATATGGGACATCAATGGTGGATAACTCCAGAGTCACCCACAAACAGCATTAACCGCCCCTGTATTGACAGACCAAGTGCAACTGGCATGGAACTCCATCCCACAAACTGATATCCAACATCTGTATTACACAGTTCATGCACGTTTGCATGCTTGCTCAAATGGTTCAAATGGCTCTGATCACTATGGAACTTAACATCTGAGATCATCAGTCCCCTAGAACTTAGAACTACTTAAACCTAACTAACCTAAGGACATCACACACATCCATGCCTGAGGCATGATTCGAACCTGCGACCGTAGCGGTATCGCGGTTCCAGACTGAAGAGCCTAGAACCGCTCGGTCACAGCGGCCGGCTTGCATGCTTGCGTTCAACATACTGGCTGTTACAGTGGTTATTAAAGTACCAGCATTTCACATTTGCACTGGCTTTTCTCGCGCTTACATTATTGTGTGATCCTGCAATGTTAATCACTTAAATATGTTACCTAGACAAATGTGTTCCCGAAATTTCATTACTGTGTATTAATCATGTTTTGGTGTTGCGATTTTTTTCCATTAGGATATAAATAACCAACAGACTTTAATTTATAAACAAATATGCCATGCTCTGTAACGATTTTATTACTGTCTTGTACTTATTGTCATTTACCTGTATAATTCTTTGTTTTCGTAATTCACCCAACTTTGTGCACTTATATTATAATTGCTCTACTCTTTAATTATTTATTGTTATTGTCATTTTCGTAATAATGCCATGTATCTATCTATCTTTGATTATTTTCTTGTACTTAGAGACAGTCACCTAAGTCTTTTTTGTTTAACTTTTGACGACACCGACTGCATGTTAAGATGCTCAAAAATGAATAAAGCATTTGTATTTATATTTGGATCTTTCAAGCGATGGCGAACCTTCAGCCGAGAATTCTAGAAGCACACCAGCTTTAAAAAATTCCATTGATGTTAATCCTTTGTAAGGGTACATATACAGACTGAAGCGATGGATGAAAATTTGTACCAAGGTCGGGATTCGAACACAGATCTCCTCTTCACTAGACAGACGTACTAACCTCTTCGCCAGCTTCGCACAGTAGCTTGGCACAACTTCACAACTTACCCTGGCATGCCTAATTCCAAATTCCCATTCACGCCTCACACCACTTGGTATTCCCCCTTAACTCAAACAGCATTGCAGAGGCTCCCCAACAACATTGAACGAAATGGGAGATACCGATTGAAACAAATTTTCATTTGTTGCTTCAGTCTGCATATATTAATTATAGATGTTAGGGACCTGAAAAGGCCTCTAGAACCACGTACTTTCATTTGACCATTGTGTGGGGTCCGTCAGCACTATTGTTCAGTGACTGTGTGGAATAATTCCTTGATGGTGTGACTGTAGTCGGTTATAACTTCATAATCATCGTATTCCAGCAGCCGTCCACACATAGATAAATTGACTGTGATTGGAGCTTGCAAAGATTCTTTTAATAACTTCATATCTCAACGTTACTGCTTCTAAGTAAATTAAATGCAAATATCTTCAATTTTAAATTTACTTTAATAACCTTTCCTAGTTACTTATATCCCTTGTAGACAAAAGAAACCGATGTCTTACAGCCGTTAACATACCTCTCGCGTCGTGTATTTTCTTCATTCACTCATAACGTTATCACTATCACGCAAGGGACCTTATTGGCATCAGAGTTCACATCACAATCGATTTGCATATGATTTTACAATTTCTATCGGTGTAATCACTCCCAAGTGAAACATCACATTGATAGTACAGAAATCATATCCAATTACACTGTTGCAGTTATGAGGGTACATTATCAGTCCCATACTTAAACTACACTTGGGTGGAGCATTAAAATAATGGGGAATAATAAAAACACACGTCACGTCTTACTAAATCATTGTGATGCCTTTTGTTACCATTTTATTATACTACATCCATTCAAATGTGGTGCCATTAGTTCTGCTTTTATTACACTAAATCCATTTCTCGAAAATCTCTCTCGGAAAGCTAATAGGTGTGATTCAATTACGGTACTGGAAATACACTTTGACGCAAAACGAACGTGAACTGTACGCAAGGAGAAACTTTATACTAAGCTGTCAGTTTCCTCATTACACCCCCAGTCAGTAACCAGTAACACCTTTCCTGCTGCCATGTCTTCTTTCATTTTCATTTAGCAAACGAAATTATACTGTGGGGCAGCTCTTCTGGTGCGCAACCTTCATATGGCAAGTAATAGTTGTTAAGACAATTTCAGAACTAAAGATACTAACAGTTTCTTTCCTGTTTTTCGAAGCCTGTCTCCTGGAATAGAAGTTTTGCCTTGCGGAAGCACTGTGATGGCATGAACCCAAACAAAAATTACCAATACTTGCTAATTAACGTTTGTATGTATAACGTAGAAGAATTTTCTGACAGTATGGATTAAATTTACTTGTATTATAATCTAACTTTTGACGTGTAGCTTAAAAGTCTGCTTGCAAAACCAACGACGTCCATTCCAATAATCGTTGACAGAGTAATAATTAAGATAATCTTTTCTATTGATTGTCGTGAAAATACAATGGCGATCAACAATGACCCCGCAGAAAGACTGGTACTTTATCTGTGATACTTTGGAAAAGTGTCTAACGGAAGAGGAGAAAGATTGTTCAAATCAGATAGGGACACCAACCAAAAAGTGTCTAACGGAAGAGGAGAAAGATTGTTCAAATCAGATAGGGACACCAACCAATGACATGGTTCGCAAGTGTCACAATGCTCAAGTAAATGAAGGTCCAGGAATCGCCGGTGTTGGGAAATAGAGATCACTTCGATAAGAACGAGACAGAAGGGACGCTGTCACTGTGCTAGATAGCAAATGCCATTGAGGCATCTCAAAAAGTGATTTTATTACTGTGGTATCGTTTCAAAACTAAGATATATATTTGAATATTGTAAGAAGTATGCGGCAAAGTATTATTCGGACAACAACAGCCTGAGACGATTGCTGTCTCTCTCTCACATTCCCTCGAAACAGATAGGAACCTTAAATGTAGTCAGATTTGCACAAATCAACACCTGGTAGAATATAAATGCAAACCGTCTGCAATTTTCCTCACGAAGGTGGCTTCTATGCGTTTAGGCCTATAACACATCTGGCTAGCAACTTCAAAACTTTGCCCAGAGCAAAATGGCGTATGAATTCATAAAGAAGACAGCTGTATTGCTCTCGACCGAACGTCTCAAAACCGCTATGCTTACATCTGCATGAAGCGAGGAAGGACCTGAATCATGCAGTATCCCAATTTGTAGGGCATTTCGATGCGATAGAAGTCCGATGTTGGACTGCACGAGAATACTCGTCGGTCATGGTCTAAGTCGACTACGTTTGAGCACCACTAGGAAGGATCACCGTTTTGCGCTCCAAGTACATCGTAATCCTGTCACATCTGCGCCGGCCATCTGAGAACAAGTAATGGACAATATTCTGTGTCATCTCACACCATTGATCGGAGACAAGCAGGAGCAGGACTGCAAAATTACCGTTCTTGCATAAGCTGACATTAACACCACAACACTAACGGCTGTGTTTGGAGTGTTGCCATGACTGGGAAGCATGGACTACTGCTGAATGGCGTCGCACTGCGTTCAGCGATGAATCGCGATTCTGCACACTCTGGACGACCGCCGTCAGCGAGTATGGTGGCGGCCTGGGGAGACATCTGGTTATGACAATATTTTAGAGAGGCACAGTGGTGTTAACTGCTGGCGTCATGGTGTGGGGAGCCGTTGGATGCGACTTCAGGTCATGCTGGCGGTAAAACGGTACGTCGTGGACATTCTGCGTCTCCATGTGACAGTTTCGTGGTGCCAATTTTCAACAGGACAATGCTCTTCCATAATGGCACTTGCCTCTATGAAGCGCCTGCGTGAAGTTAAGGTACTCCCATGAGCAGGAATACCTTCAGGGCTGTTCCCAATAAAACATATGTGGGGCCATCATGGATGTAAACTCTGTCCCAGTACCAGTATCCAAGATAGCAAGGGCCAATTACAGCAGTTGTGTACCAGCAAGCCTTGGGAGATGATAGTGTCCTTATGAACCCTTTCCAACAAAACTAGTCCATGCATCCAGGCCAGAGGTGGTCCAACGTCGTAATGATAAGTAGGCTCATAGTACTAACTACTCTCTAAATTTGACTGCGGTAACATCATAAAAACTCTACCTTTGAAGTTTCATTCGGAGACGACATGCTGATGTGACGATATTCCTTTACTCTCATAACATGACATACGGCACATCCGCACAGGACAAGCTTCTAAACCAAACGGACTTTTCTGGAGTCCACCCACATATTCCACTCTCGTCAGAGGCGTTATTCGTACTGGTGTCCCCACAAGACGTTATTCAGAGTAAACAACTTTTTTCTGAAGTTTAGAACATGGTAAAATATAGACGCTCTGTCGACATTGCCCCATATTCGTCTGGCCATATTAATCCACTCAGACATCATGGTGGTGAGTCGACGTCACTGGCTTTGCTGATGCTCGAAAAGTTACAAAACCTATGTTAAAAGACGCATCAGAAAAAGGACATTTTGCTTACATTATAGTTATTACCGTTGAAAACTTCAATTTAAGAATATACCGAAAGCAACATAAAAATTCACTTAAAATTAATTTTAGCATGACAGTAAGACTGTCGTTTACAAGCACTCGTCGCCTATGCACCCTACTTCTGCCATCATCCGCTTTGCTGCAGCATTATCTTCTAGTGGCTACAGCGCAAGTCAACTGAGAAAACGATCGTGTCGGTATTGCTTGGTAAGTCAGTATTCCCATCGTGCCTCGTCCGAAATGTTAATCCTGTTTAGGACTGGGCAACACAGTTGGTAGGGAGGGAAATAGCCGGTTGGCCTATGTGAGAGGCAGTCCTGACCTACTTTCCCTCACTACGAAAGGCAGCAACTGGAAGTGACTGAAATAATTTCAACAAGGAATGCTTCACACCCAACATTATGCAGAACCTGTCTCAAATATTACTCTGCTGGCCCATAGCGAATTGCACTCACAAAGAGGCCAATTGTTAGGACAGAGACTGTGAATGGGTGACACTGTTCGTCTGCTTTGAAATGAAACTATCCATATTTACAAATCTCGTGCCCACGCTACGACACAAATAGTCCCTCAACAATACACTTATGAATTCGTCAACAGTGCCACTAAGGCAACGACTACTAGCCCTGCCTGGCTTCTTCTAACTAATTCCGACTTCTTCTTACTTCGTTCACTCGTCACTCTTCTATACTACTCCGGGAGCGTTCTGCTCCTCAGGATTGTTCGGACTTCCAATTCGCCTCTGCCATCCCGTACATGATGTGATGCCGAAGACATGTCGCCACCTGATTGACTCTGATTGTGCACTATCCTCGATATTTTTCCAGATGCTGAGTGGAGGGAGAGAGGTATATTTCATTACATGGTCACGCTCTGCATCCTAATCCTGTCACTGGCTTCTCGTGACGTAAAAATGTCCCTTCCAAAGATTGAAAAACCATGCTGACCACGGCAACAGTCGAGCATCTTCTGTACTGAGATAAATCAGGACAACACAGGCAGCATGATATCTTACGTTATCTTGATTACAGAAAACGTCAAGTAGACCTAGAAGGTAGGGCACAGCCACTGACCTTAACACGTCAGAAATGTAACTGCTGCTGTCCTGATCAATGGCTATACTACGCAAAGACGACTGTGTTGTGTACCCAGAGAAATCAGATACCATCACGCTGCGTGTTGGGTCTGTTTGATGATGACAAACGCAGTCTGACAACACAGAGCGAGACGGTGCGGTGGCTAGGCCAATGGAGTCGCATTCGGGAGGAAATGTTCCTTTACAAACGTAAATCCAGGAGAACTGCCCTAATTTAATCCTCATACCATTGAAAAGGTGAGTGAAGTAAGTGTTAGTGTCAATGGTGCTGAGAAACAACTGAAATCGTTAAAATTGAACAAAGCTCCAGGGCCCAATGGAATCCCTGTCAGATTCTATGCTGAATTTTCGGCTGAATTAGCCCTTTTTTAAAACTGTAGTTAGGAGAAAGCACAGGTCACACCTGTTTGCAAGAAGGTTTGTGGATGTGGTCCACAAAACTGCCGTCCAATATCCTTGACTGATTTGTTGTAGACTCTTAGAATATACTCTGAGCTCAAACACACAGAGATGTCACGAACAGAATGACTTCCTCCATGCCAGCCAACATGGATTCCGAAAACATCGCTCATGTGAACGAATTCGCACTTTTCTCACATGGCATATTGAAAGCTGTGGATCAAAGCAGTCAAGTGGATGCAGTATTTCTTGATTTCCGAAAAGCATTTGCCTCAGTACCACATCAGTCCTTAGTATTAAAAGTGTGATCATATGGGCATCAAGCGAAATTTGTGACTGGATTGAGGACCTTTTGGCAGGGAGGACACAGCAAGTTCTGTTGGATGGAGAGCCACCGTGAGATGTAGAAGTAACTTAGGGTGTGCCTCAAGGAAGTGTGTTAAGACCCTTGCTGTTCAGCTTTCGACTAGTTGCTGACGCGCTTCTTTGACAGAATCGAGGCAAGCACCCTGCTATTTTTTTCAGAAGATTTTACAGAAACTATTAGGTAAAAAAATTTCGTTTTTCCATTACCTGTAGCTCGACATATCAGATTCATGATAAAGCGTCCATCATTTCGTTAGTGGTCATCGTTATTGTAATATTTGCTTTTAAGCAAGACACCGTACAAAATTCAAAGAAGTTCACAAAGAAAAATGGGAATCGCTATGATTTTGTGTTTGGTGTATTGATTATTGTTTTACACTCAGGTTGAGGTCTCCATCTGTCACCAGTCGAGAAAATTGATTTTATGTAGCGCACTCATTTCCGATTGCGAGCACCAGGGATAAAGTCAGAATTAAATTTCCATAACATTCCTCATAGCTCAAAAACAGTTTGATATATCAAAAAGAGATTTAGGCAAATGATAGTATGCAAAGAAGAGAGTGTTTTGACATATGGGTCATATGCAGGACTTACCTACTACGGTATTTAACTAACTACAGATTTTTTCAATGAAACAATTTAATTTTTAAGGGCCATCGAAATCTTGTGAAACTAGAATTGCTGTGGATTTTGGGACAATGTAAGTGGAGGCATTACACATTTATTTTTGTACCAAGGATGTGCTTTTTCATGAGCTATCTACCCTACTCGTCCCCAGTTTCTCACTTAATAAATTCAATAAACCACTGTCTCTGGATTATGTCGCGATTCCGTTTGCGCAATATATTAGTGAGGTGACAGCATGTAAACTCCAATGCTTTTTGACGAAATAAGCAGATTTTAACTTGGTAACAAGAGAAACACAGGTTTTACTAAAAATTCGCCACTCATGGTGCATCTCGGAAAATTACAAGTGTTTAACAAATCAGGCGATAATAAATCAATGCTTTTATTGCGTTTTTAGCGGAATTATTTTTAGGTACTAACCAAAGCAAAAGTGACAATAGATCTTTGTGGATGGTCACCATGCAAGTGTGGGCGTGGGAGGGTCTTCACATAATATTTACAGAAAAATTTGAGCATAGACTTCATTTTAGAACGGCACTTCCCTCCAGCACTCAGCATTTCCCCCACAGTGCGTTGACAGCCCACCCTCAATCCCCCACCATTACCACTCTCCCCGCAATTGCTCAGTTGCTGCCGGCCGTGTGGCCGAGCGGTTCTAGGCGCTTCAGTCCGGAACCACGCTGCTGCTGCGGTCGCAGGTTCGAATCCTCCCTGCCTCGGGCATGCATGTGTGTGATGTCCTTAGGTTAGTTAGGTTTAAGTAGTTGTAAGTCTAGGGGACTGATGATAAGTTCCATAGTGCTTAGAGCCATTTAGAGCTCAGTTGCTGTCCACATTGTTCCGAAATCTACAATGCTTGCAGTTGATACTATTAAAATTTATAACTGAGACATTCTTTCATGAACACCCTGTATGTATTTCATCTCAGGCTCCAATCACTCAGGTCATGGCGTTGTGTAGCTCTTCTGAACCACTTGATTCAGTATTTGCATGGCAGTCATGGGACCCGCTCAACATGAAAAGTAATTTCGGAGAATGACGAAATGCAGCCTTGAGCTCGCTACTGTCGTATTTCGACCTGTGCTTGTAGAAATTTTTCTTTCTCACCCAACGCTTAATGCCATCTTCTCACAAACAAACATTATTCAAAGGAAATGGAAATGAAGTCCCAGAGCATAGGGGAATGATGCGGGAGACCCGCACCGCCGTACTAGGCAAGGTGCTAGAGGAGGTGGCTTGCCGTTGCGTTCCTCCAACCATAATGGAGATGAATGATGAAGACGACACAACAACACCCAGTCATCTCGAGGCGGGAGAAAATCCCTGACCCCACTGGGAATCAAACCCAGGACCCCGTGCTCGGGAAGCGAGAACGCTACCGCGAGACCACGAGCGGAGAACCATTATTCAAATGTGACTTCTGAATGAGAAACAAGCCATGTAATCTTTCCTCACAGAGAGAATGTGGACAACTTCCAACTACCTTGTGCGGTTGCACTGAAATGCTAATCATTCGCACTTCCATTTTGACAAATGTCACCAGACACTTTCATGGTGTAGCAGTTTTAATGGCCAGTAGTGTATAATCGTCTTGTAGTGACATGTTAAAACATTCAGATACATTAGAAAAATAAAAGAATCCAGGACAAAACTGTAGATAGTTTCCTTCATACAGTGGAAGCGGATGTACCAGTAACACGCAAACACAGACGTTTCGATATTAAACATTAATTTGGAAATTTGTGGTAAGGTTCTATGGGACCAAAATGCTGAGGTCATCGCTCGCTAGACTTTCACACTACTTAATCTAACTTAAACTAACTTACGCTAAACAACATACACACCCATGCCCGAAGGAGGTCTCGAACCACCGACGGGGGGAGCCGCGCGAACCGTGACAAATCGCCCCTAGACCGCGCGGCTACCCGACGTGGCTAAACATTAATCTGAGATTGCAAACACAAAAGTGTCCGTCACATTGCATCAATCAGCAGGAACCACCAGATCGAGGCACTGGCGCTCCACTCCGCTCCTCAGCTGTGTTTGTCAGCAATGTTACACTGCGCAAAAAAATAAAATATCATTTTTTCTAAAACCCGTAATTGCCCCCCATTCCGACGTAAAAGTTTGAAATCTGGCTCAAAGATGCCTGTAGCCTTCCTCCGTAATGGTGCAAAAGCGTGGAGCCCTGCAACGTTACCCTCAGGTGCGGGGACGCTTCAGACAGCAAGGTGTAGACAAGTACGAAGAAAAGAGAAAAGCACACAAGTTCAGGAGAGCTGTAAGGTGGTCAGTGGTGTCACACTGGCACCAATTCTCATCACAATTCTGCCCAAAGCCACTGTATACGTGTCACATGACAAGGTCCTCACATCCCACTTACCCCCATTTATCTCCTTCTTTTACGTCGCTGAAATGGGGGTCAGAACTCATCACACACCATTCAAATCATGCGGTTTTATTATAAGTGACCAAGGAAAACATTTCAGACACACTGCCGCTCAGAATCTATGCTGACTGTACCTGTCAGAAACTTTGACACCAGGGTAGCCTGCAGGCTGGTTTGACGCCTGAAGGTAGTCAAACCGTACACAAGTGTGTCAAAGGGGTTGCCTAACCCTCAGGTGCTAGAGCAGCCACCAGGCTGATTTGGTGGCGAAGTTTCTAGCAGATACATTGGTAATGTGCACAATAAAGTTTGGTGGGGGGATCGATGATGTTGCTGAAGAGAGGGGGGGGGGGTCTAAGAGGGACACTTTGCCATTTTATTCATGCACATATTGATATTACGTCTCCGCGTGATCAGACCACAGAAGGGTGGAAAACAGGAGATTTGGAAAACGCGAGTACGAGGTTTGTCCGGAAAATACGTATAAAAGTTGAATAATAACTTTATTTTACAATTATTCAGGTATTACAATACGGTCTCCTTCAAAGTACTCGCCCTGAGTCGCGATACACTTCTGCCAACGCCGTTTGAACTGTTGATAACATTGCTGAAAGTCTTCAGTTGTGATGTTGTTCAGTTACCGTGTCGTTTCCGCCTTGATGCCTTCCACATCTCCCAAATGCCGCCCCCAATGCACCATTTTACATATCGGGAACATGAAGAAGTCACACGGGGCTAAATCGAGTGAATAAGGCGGGTGGTCTGTCACGGTGATTGAGCTTCGGGCCAAAAACTCGCGCACAACGAGCGACATGTGAGCGGGCGCATTGTCGTGATGAAGGATCCACCTACCCCCTTTTACCAAGTCCGGTCGAACTGGGGCCACACGAGCTCTGATACGTGTCAGAACTTCAACGTAAAAATTTCCGTTCACTCTCTGGCCGGGAGGGACAAATTCCTTGTGAACAATGCCCCTAGAATCAAAGAAAACAATCAACATTGTCTTCACATTGGACCTTGATTTTCGCGACTTTTTTGTTCTCGGTTCTCCTGCTAGTTTCCATTCCTTGCTTTGAGATTTGAGCTCCACATCGAATTCGTAAAACCAGGACTCGTCTCCAGTGATGACTCGGTTGAGAAAGTCCCCCCGTTCCTCTGCTTCCAACCAATCCTCACAGCACTCAACCATCTTTGCTTTCCGTTCTGGCGTCAAGAGCTTCGGTACGATTTTCGCACACAATTTCTTCATTTCAAGTTTTTGTGTCAGGATTTCGTGAACGATTCTTTTGGGGATTGACAGATAGTCAGCAATCATTCTGACTGTCAATCCACGGTCTTTAAGAACACAAGCCCGAATTCGTTCAACATTTGCATCGGAACGCGATGTCGACGGGCGTCGTGGGCGAGGGTCATCGTTCACGTCTTCTCGGCCATCCCGGAACCTTTTTAACCACTTGTTCACGGTTGATTCATTCAGAGAATTGTCTCCGTAAACCTGTTTCAAACACTCAAAAATCTCACGGCCATTCTTGCCTAGCTTTGCAAGAAACTTGATGTTGACGTGCTGTTCCTCAATCAGAGAGAGCTCCATGCCGACGGCTGGTGAAAAAGGGTAACTGTCAACAAGCTGCCGCACACTCCCACCTTCACGCAGAATGCTCTGACTCGAACTGAGCGTTGATGGGATTGATTACAGCAGTAGTCCCACCTGGCGGTGACTGCAACTTGTAACATAAAAACATTATTCAACTTTTATACGTATTTTCCGGACAAACCTCGTACCATGTAATCACGTTCACATTTCGACGAATGGTTTTGAACGGTCTCAAGAGGTTCCAACCTGTCCACGAGAGCAAAAACTGCGGTCACACTGCACTCGAAAGTGGTGCGATCACGTCAAATGGGGATGTGGCCTCACAATGCCCTTAGAGAAGTGTTGAAACATCTGGGGGTGTTAGCAGTGTCAGAGGATGTCAAGAACATCTTCCTGTTGCTCATCACACTGCGAACTGTCGTTTTCGACCAGGAAATGTGTCGGAATCAACGAGCCAGGGGCCTTTTATGCCGCCACCTGAGGCCTTTTCGTGTCGATTCTGAAGGGCAGTGTGGCTGGAACGTTTTCCATGACCAACCATTAGAAAACCAAGTGATTTCAAGGCTGGGTGTCGCGGTTCTGACCTCAACGCAGAGATGTCAAAAGAAGGGGTGAAATGTGGTTAAAAGGGGCTGTGACGGCCTTCTCATCGTGTGACACGTCCACGGTGGCGTTGGGCAGAGTTGTGGTGAGATTTGGTGCCATTGTGATATCATAAGCCCAACTTACAGTTTGGGCCTTTTTTTCGCATGTGTAGCCACCTTGCTGTTTGAAGCGTCCTTGAGCCCGAGGATGACACCACAGGGTGCCACATTTTTCCACAGTTGAGGAAGGCTGCAAACATCGTTGACCCAAATTTCAAATGAATGTGTCGCAATTGGATGCAATTATAATGTTTCGAAATATTGATACTTTAATACTGTTGTGTACTGTATTTTACGCGATATTCCCATTGAGACCCCTTCCCGCCTCTTATCCCAGAGTGTGGAGCGCTGGAAGACGTGGTATGAGGTCGACATCTTCGAGGAATGGGGGTGCTGGTCGTCGTCATTGACTGTTGCTTGGATATCACGTACAGGTGGTATAGCGAGTTGTGGTGGGAGGCGATTTCGTCGGTCGTAGCGTGAGGTAGTGGTGGCTGGAGGTAACCCCCAAACGGAGTGGTGACTTCTTAGTATCATAAATGGTGTTGTGGGGTCCAAAAGGATACCACTCAATTTTATCCATGAAATATTTATTTATAAACTCCTTATTTGCCTCTGTTACAACACAAAACTTCAGTTAAACTAAAAAAAATCTCTATAAAAATCACAAAAGGAAAAAACGTTTATGCAACACCACTTAACATTGAAATGAAATGCATGTGAACATATGTTGTAAGATACCTGAGAATTGTGAACCATTCTATCGAAAATCCAAGAAATCGCTGCTGCAGGGTCATTTTTCTTCCTCTCATCTCCGCTAGTTACGTCATCAAATCTTAGGCAGTAAAGCAATATCAGCACTCTCTTCATGGATAGTGTGGTGCGGAAAATATCTCTTCCAGTGCCGTCTGTTGCAAACATAGACTCCAGATTTTCATGATTAGATTTGAAAATGGCACTGAAGTATAGTAATCCAAATAGTGCCCTTAAGTTCATTGACGTTCATGTCTCGTAGTTGTGTGCGCTGATGATCAGAAAATTTTAATCGATATGAAGAAATTTTCACATTGGTATGACTCACAATTTCTTCTAACATATCTCTGGTAAACAAATACTCCCACGCTTCCAATGGATTGCATAAGTCTCCCAATCGGCTTGCGGGGCCTTTCAGTGTAGGAACTTTTATTATCAAGTTGTGGGCTGGTGTTCTCACATTCCTTTGAGGTTCTAGAGTGGACCCCTTACACCTATTTCTGCCATAGAAACTAGATAATTCCCCTCTATGTTTATTTTCCTCTAATTTATCTGATTCACTAGAGTCACGACTTTGTTCTGAAGCAGTCTCATGTTCACTGTTGTAAGAAGGGTCATTTTCATCGTCCAGATCATTTGCATCACTAGCCTCTTCTCCTCCTTCTAATTCTTCTACGTTTTTTCTCACGAAGCCTGGAAAACTTGGATCGAGCACTGACATACGTGAATGAGAGCTCGAAGCCATAGTAACACTGCAAATAAATGAAAACACTCACTAAGCCTAAAAATAAAATGACATTTCGTTGATAAGTAAACTTTTGACGTAGGGCAAACAGAAACACTTACGGTGTCGTGGGGTCAATAATGGCACCACCCAAGCTTTACAGCTGTGCACTGAGAAAGAGAACAACTCGACAATGCTGCTAGTTCGTCAGGAGATTCACTATCAACTGCCGAGAAGGTATGTAGAACCGCCAACAATAGAATGACCAACAGAGGAAATTGCACGTGTGTACAGTTTGACTGGTATCAAAAAGGACCCCACAACTCCGTTTGAGGGTTAATACTGAATCTACCGTTGACAGTGATGGATCGTTTGTGGACGGTGGTGAGGTGGTGGTGTAGCTGCAGCTGACGAGCTGCTTAGAGACGTAACTGTCATGCAGTGCTTAATTTCTAAACTTTTAGGTGCCGGAACGCGCCTCATTCAACCCCCCCCCCCTCCCTCCCCCCGCCGGCCACAGAGAGAGACTTGTGTTAAGACTTAGAAGAGAAATAATTTTTTAGAAAATACTGTTCTGACATTCAGGTTTTTTAAACATAATATCTTACAATCAAAAACATAACACCACAAGGTTCCAATATAAACAACAGCAGCCACCGCCTGCCGCCGTACCAGTGTCACTTTGCTCCATAGTTCTGCTTCATACGTATTGGCGCAAGTCGGTAGTCTTCGTGACTACGACATCATGTTTTCAAATGCTGCCAGCCGCAACGTTCGAACAGTTGCTTTGTAGCTGCTATATGAACGTGTGTTCAGTATTAATCAATAAGGCATTGTCCGCCCCCGGTTCGCCGTCACGGTAGCTCAGCGTGTTTGGTCAGAGGGCTGGTTCGCCGCTGTGAAGGAAAAAGAAAAAAAAAACCAACTGAGTGAAAGGATCAACAACGAACTTAGACGGATGTCATGTGACGTCCGCAACGACCAAACACAACGATCAACAACGAACCGGCACGGTAACTCAGCGTGTTTGGTCAGAGGGCTAGCTGCCCTCTGTAATAAAAAGACGGAGTTAATGGATCAACAACGAACTGACATGGGTGTCTTTCGACGTCCGCCCCGAGCTGATACAACGAACGAAAACGAACAAAATGAGATTAAAGCCGGCATGGTAGCTCAGCGTGTTCGGTCAGAGAGCTGGTTGGTCTCTGCAATAAAAAAACTGAGTGAAACGATCAACAAACGACGCAAAAAAAAAAGGTAGCTGAGTGGTCAGCGCTACAGACTGTCAATCCTAAGGGGCCGGGTTCGATTCCCGGCTGGGTCGGGGATTTTCTCCGCTCAGTGACTAGGTGTTGTGTTGTCCTAATCACCATCATTTCATCCCCATTGACGCGCCAGTCACCGAAGTGGCGTCAAATCGAAAGACTTGCACCAGGCGAGCGGTCTGCCCGACGGGAGGCCTTCGTCACACACCATTATTATAATAAGGCATTTAGCGGTTAATGACGATGAAGATATTCCTGCTCCATCTGGGTCTCGTACAATTCCGATTTCCCGCGTATTCACGAAACGTTAATTCCGTGTGCATTTTGTACCATAGAAGCTGATCGTTGCGTCGCGCCTGAGTTGATAACCATGCAAGATAAAGATAAACATTCCCCCCTCCTCACCTCGAGGCTGCCGTAATCTTCTTCAGTCAGATTTTGTCATTTGAAACTTTCACGATAGTGAGTGAAAAAGAAATCACAAGTTTTATTTATACAGGTATTAAATAAATTCGCTTCTAAATGTAAAATGTAACTAATAGAATAAAAGATGTCTACGACTTACTTTTACACTCGTAAAATAATTAAGTAGTTTCTATGTTACTAACCAAAGAGAAAGGTCTTTACCATTTAATTAACATGAGAGACTACGTGTAAAAATTGAACAGAAAAACCACTATTGTTGTTTGTAACTTTTGGCGGCGTTGACACAACTCTACTCCACGGCGCCGCTGACCGGGCCAAGCAGTGGGTCGCCGCATATGAACAATCGGCACGTAACTTTAGCATAGTGGTAACAATGGCGGCAGCATCAAAGCTGGTCGCGGCGGCGTTCAAACCGCTCACAGGCCAGTGCTGGCACGCTGATCCGTGCCTTTTGAATGCTCGGGCGCGCACAGAACCTCTTCTCGGTGGTGTCGTGGAGAGGCGTTTTGCACTTAACTCAGGAAGTCAGTTCCGTCTCATTCTTCCTGCACCTACTGATTACTTCTCTGTAATCAAACTAAAATATGAGGCGCGCTTGAAAACGCCAGTGAAACTTGTTTAGCATTGTAATTTGGAAAGTAATTCTGAATCTATACGGAATGTATGCCTAACTGCTGTTGTGACGCTGCTCGACGCCAAAACATGGTAATCAACTATTGTCAGTACTGTCTACCAAATGGCTCAATAAACATTACCTTTTGTTCTGCTTGCGCTATTGAGTATACATTATTGTAAACACAGAACACAGGCTATTATGACCCCGCAGCAATTAGTTTAGATAAAATTATTTCTTTAACAAAAGTGTAATGCAGTTACGTTAAAGTATGCCTGACCATAAAATACGCACCAACGGGTATTGTTTCTAAACGAAAACAATAGTTGTGGAAAATGCCATGTAATTTAAATACTTCAATATCCTGCTTCCCGCAGTGAGCATAAACAGAGAAATGCCTTCTCTGTCTATAGCACAGATTCACACAAAAATAATGTACTCAAATATATACAGAAATTAATTGCTGGAAATCAATTATGAAAATTCAAGGATCGTGGATTTTGTTGTTAGCAACAGCAATTAAAGACCAGTTTTATTCAGAACTAACCACTAAACTGGGAAATTCTGTGACGCTATACATTACGTTATAATAATCAGAAAATGATATAACTCGTCATAGAGACGAAAGATTTGTTCTTTGCTATAAGCCCATACTGTCTTTTAACAGAGAAAAACGTATTTCATGAGTAGCCGCTGCAAACTGATTATTTATTTATTAAACACAAACAATCAAAAGGGACCTGTTGTCATAAATGTTAACAGGTAGAATATATCTTGTAGGAAATGCAATCAACGCATTTGCGACCTTGATTGAAATGGTCGACTTCGGTGTGAAGCTGATTTTAATTTAACTGAGGCTCAACTTGTCTTGGGTATACTGTACGTGCGCACACACACACACATAAAAACACACACACACAAAAACACACACACACACGCAGTACCTCCTGCCTGTCACATCACGTTGGCGACCCATTGTCACGTTCACTTGTGCTGGCGCAGCGGCATATTATAGTTACGTTGTGATTTAATACACGTGGGGGGAGGTCGCTGGGAGGTGCTGGAACGCGTTCCGGCCAAAATTAAGCCCTGCTGTCAGGATGATTGCGGGTTCACCTACCAGGGAATACATGAGAACACCACTGCAAAATCCAGAATTGTCAGTAGGCAGAACTTCCGGACGAGGCTCGTATCGATTGTCGTGGTCGCCGAGTTCGGGGTCTCACGTGTGGTTTCCACCCAGAGGTTCATGTCAACCAGTTTGACCGCGACTTCGTCTGGTTGAAAGTTGTGTCGGAAAAGTCTTTTGTGATAAGGTTACGCCCCATCCCCCACACTTTCATGTTGGCCATTCAACTGTCACCCCTGCTTTGGTTAGTATCTAAAAAGAAATTCGCCGAAAATGCGGTGATTTATTTTCGCCTGGCTTCTTGATCGTGTGCAACTTTCAGAGAAACAGCATGAGAGGCGAATTTTGAGTAAAACCTACACATTTCTCTGGTTGCCATGTTAAAATTTGCTTCTTTTGCCAAAACACAGCAGAGTTTACACAGTGTCCCCTCGCTAACATGTGCAGATGCAGTAGCAAAATAATTCGGAAAAAGTGGTTAAGTTTATTAAGTGAGGAACTGAGGAAAGGTAAGGTTAGTAACATCAGACGCAAAATCATAGCTAACTCTATTTTTCGTTGCAAACTTTTTCGAACGCGCAGTGTCACTTCTACGTAAATATCACAATAACTGTGACCATTAGCAAAATGATGGAGGCGTCATCATCAACTTGACATATCAAGCTATAAGTAAAGCCAAACTGTTTTTTCCGAATAGTTTCTGTAAAATCGGCTGAGAAGGATTGCGTGCCCCTCGATTATGTCATGGCCGACCAGCCGACACACACCTCCCCTTCCGAACAATGAACCATGCAGACTATGAATGAACTCGCCCAGCGCTTCGGACGAAAACTGGTCACTGCACATTGGCCACAATGTCCTGTGTGGGTTTTGCTTATGTATTCGCACTTCCTGCTATGGTGAACTAGCAACAAACATTTTAGATTGTGTATTAGCATCAAGAGCTATGCTATGAAATTGAAGAGGAAGAATTAATGATAGATGGTGCTTCATCAATAATGCTTGACGAAATTAACAGACAAAGAAAGCATCGTACTTGTCACTGGTTGACCGAAACATTCTATAGAAGACGTGGCGGGAATGACATGTAGTGCGAGCTGAATTTGGAAGATGGTTCTGGCTTTCATAACTTTACTAGGATGTCGCTGTCAGATTTTGAAATGTTAAGGAATATTATAGGGCCAGCTGTATCAAAGAAAGACACACATTTTAGAAAATCAATTCCTGTGAAGATGTTGCTGTTACTCTTTGGCTTTCGGCGACAGGAGAGTCCTAGCAAAGTCTTCCATATTTATTCCACTTTCAAAGCCAGCCAAATCTCAAATAGTTCCTGCAGTCTGTGAAGTAATTGTTGAAGGGCTGAAGGATTGTGTATAGGTAATTCAGTTAGGTTAACAGCACTGAGAAATATATGTGATTATATACTTATTTTCATTTTCATATTAAAAATAATTTACGTTCTTATTTTAAATAAAGATAATTTTTTCAGCCTCAGCGTCTGTAAGACATCCATCGTATGTGACAGGGGAATATGAAGTTCGTAACCTTACGAGTAAGTGGGCGAGTTATTCACCCACCTAGGCCTGCTATTGAGGAGAGATGATTTTGTTGCACGGCTGAATGCTGGTGAGCCCAGGGCACAAGGTACGCCACGGCCACCCTGGCCAGTTGACCGTTTCCACCCCAGCCAAGGTCAGGTGCAGAGACAATCAATGAGTCGCAGCAGACAGGTAAATCCCAGAGCAGGGAATTTAAGTAGTTGATGTTCACATTGCCTTTGCGCTGAATACGCTCCAAGAAATGTTGGAGTGTCAGATACTCTTAAAGATATCAATAACTCCATCAAATATTAGCATATTGTGCTATAGCTATCATCCCTGAAAGCTACTACCTGTATCTATTTTATTTATTGATTTATGACGTCTTATACAACTTTTTCATTATGCAAATCTTTGTCAGCGCATCAAATTCTCTACTTTTGCACAGCAAATGAATGCAGCATGAATACCTCATATTTTGTCATACTTTGTAGTTATTTAATTCGTAGTTTACTATTTTGCCAGTAACGTTATTTAAATGTCAATGCAAGTGCGACTAAGAAACTGTGCTAATTTAGAAGTGGTCAATCGCATATGTTAATGGAAACCACCTTTGTAAAGGAATGCCAAAAGACACTTCTGACAAGCAGGCCAAATAATTGTTTACAATATATTTAACGACAATTCGTTGTCATTTAACACGAGCACTCGTGCTCAAGAATGCTGGCTTATTTATTTATGAACCAACTATTACTTATATTTATTGTAAATGGTCTAAATATAGCTGAATGTTTATAACATTTATTTTATTTAAATATCGTACTAATATATTAGTTTAGTGTGGGAAAGTGGTCAAGTGAGTCAAATCATGTCTGTAGAGCTTGAGAACGATATACTTTGGATGGGGATGGCCTTCAGCCAACGATAGTTCGATAGTGGTGGAAAACTGCTGGTGTTGAGTGTAGATTTAGTCAGTTAGTTAGTTACTTATGTGTTCCATTGATCAATCTCATGGTAACAGTTATGATGTGAAGCGTTTCAAGTGCATAAGAAATGCACACATTAATGAAGGTTTTTTTTAAAAAAAAAAAAAGCTTAAATTTTTAGTTACCTGCCCCATGCCCTTAAATGCCATCATGTAAAATACATATATTATATCTATAGATTTATTAACTCCTATTCAAAAATTCATCTATGGTATAGAAGGAGTTGTCAAGGAGATATGGTTTCAATTTATTGTTCCATCTGGTACTTTATCAAAGAGTTTTACAGCAGCATATTTTACCCCTTTCTGGGCCAAAGATAGGTTAAGTAGAGAACAGCGCAAGTCTTTCTTTCTTCTGGCATTGTAATCATGAATGTCACTGTTGTTTTTAAACTGATCCATGTTGTTGAGAACAAATTTCATTACTGAGTAAATGTACTGTGAGGCTGTTGTAAGAATTCCTAACCTTTTAAAGAGATGCCTATAAGATGTGCGACTACTAGCCACACACATTATTCTAAGTACTTTCTTTTGAGCAGTGAATTCTTTTTGCCTAAGAGTTGAGTTATCCCAAAATATTATTCTGTATGACATCAGAGAGTGAAAATATGCAAAGTATGTTAGGTTGTTAATTTCTATGTCCTCAAAATTAGCAATTATTTTGATTGCAAAAGTTTCTGAACCTAGTCGCTTTAGGAGATCCAAAATATGAATTTTCCAATTAAGATTCTCATCTATATTTACACCTAAAAACTTAGTAATCTCTACTCTGGCTATTTACTTCTGTTGATATGTTATATTTATTGATGGAACTGTACTCCTTGTGGTAGAAAATTGGAAGAACTGTGTTTTTTCAAAGTTCAGAGAGAGCCCATTCGCAGAAAACCAAAGACATTATTTGCATCACTCTCTATTGCAGTTTCTTTCACTGGATTAATAATTATGCTTGTATCTCAGCAAACAGTGTCAGTTTATCTTATTGTTTCAGATAAGAAGGGAAGTCATTCACATATATCAAGAACAGAAGGGGACCTGTGATCAAATCCTGTGGAACACCTAATGTAATTTCATCCCAGTTAGATGAAGTGGAAAACTTCGTTAAATCACTTAAACCATGTAAAGGAACTTTTTGATTCCTGTTCTGTAGATATGACTTAAACCACTCATATGCTGTTCTATTTATACCATAGAATTGTAATTTCTGTAACATAATGTCAAGGTTCACACAATCAAACACTTTGGGTAAGTCACAGAAAATTCCTATTGGTGACATTTTACTGTCTAAAGATTCTGTTATGTGGGCTGTGAAATTGTATATTGCTGTCTCAGTGGAACAGCATTTTTGAAATTCAAGCTGTGATTTGCTAAGTATCCCATTACTGTTGAGTTGACTAACTACTCTTGAGTACATTACCCTCCCGGCAATTTTTGAAAATGCTGCGAGCAAGGATACTGGCCAGTAATTATTGACATCTGTGGTGTCCCCTCTTTTGTAGAGAGGCTTGACAAAAGCATATTTTAACCTATCTGGAAAATACCTTGAGTTAGTGATATATTACAGATGTGACTCAGAACAACAGCTGTAGCTGCTCCATATTGTTTTAATATCTCGTTGGGGATGTCATCTACTCCAACAGAATATTTATTTTTCAAAGATTTAATGATTGTCCTTATTTCACAAGAGGTTGTTAGAGGAAAATTAATCTGATTAGGATTTATCAAAACTGACTCTTCCATGTACTGCATGGCTTTTTCTTTTGAACTACTCTCACCAATTTTTTCACCTATACTTAAGGAAGGGCTGTTAAATACGTTAGCTACTTGTGTACTTTTGGTTAAGATGGTTTCATTATCTTTAATAGGAATACTATCTACCCCAGTGGTTGCTTTTCCCGTCTCTCTTCTAACCCCATTCCACACTGATTTGATTTTATTGCCTGAGGTGTTAATTTTATCTCTAACATACATAATTTTTGACTTTCTGACAACTTTTCTCAGTAGGATACAATAATTTTTGTAGTGTAAAATTACTTCTGGGTCTTTACTTATTCTATGTGCCTCATATAATTTTCTTTTCCTTTCTGAAGACACTTTAATACCTTTAGTGATCCGAGGTTTCTTTGAAAACTGTTTGTTGTTACATTTAGTAATTTTTTAGGGCAACAGTGTTTAAAAAGGGATATAAATTTATCATGAAATATGCTACATTTATCATTGGCATTTGGTTCATTATAATATATATCACCCCAATTAACATTTCTTAAACTTTCTCTCAAGTGCTCTACAGATACTGGGTTGACCAGCCTTACACTTTCACTTAATGGTTTCTGAACTGTACACCCTGCTAAGCTTTGTTAAGTTAATCAGTTGTGCATTATGGTCTGATAATCCATTTATCACAGGGAAAGCATGTGTTAGTTTTACATCCTCATGCTGCATAAATACATTATCTATTACAGGGCTACTGTCTTGAGCTATACATGTATGGATATTGATCACTGATTCTAAGTTATATGACATCAATAATACTTCTAACTCACTTTTCCTACCAAAATTGCTTTGAAAGTTTACATTGAAATCACCACAGATTAATAACTTGTTCTGGGATTTTTTGAGAGAAGAGCTCTAGGGAGCGATTCTGGACATTTTTATGCAAGTTCTAGAAGGAGGCAGGCCTGACTGTGGTAATGAGTGGTATTCGATTGTCCTGAATTGTTCCAGTTTAGGACTATTAACTTTGGCTGCTTGATTTTTGGAACTGAGAATAGACACAGTATGAGTTACTATTCTGTAAATCGCATGAATATCTATTATCTAATAACTGTTTTGAACTCATGAATATTTCGTGTATTGTGAGCACGAAATGGACTTAGTTTTAGCGTATCTTTGATGACTACTTAGTATGGGAATTTTGCTACCATTCTCGTAACGCTCTGAACGTAACTCTACTGCATTTGAAAAGCGTTTTTTCTGTCTGTATTTTAACTGAATATTGTAGAACCACTTGCCATTTATTTGAGATGCTTTTCTTGAATAAACTGTGGTATCGATAGCTGCAATGCCATGGCGTAGGTACAAGTTATTAGGTTGGCACTACAACACAGACACCGATGACAGCGCCCTCTAGCCGGCGCTGGTGCAGCTCTATGAGCGCCGCTCCAGATTCTGCCCATTTGATTCCAAGTAGACGACCAAGTAACATCGTTTCTATTTCATAGTGGGCGAGCCACTACAGATTTTGCCTTTGTAACTTCTGGCCAATGTTAAGAGTTGATTGATGTACGGGTTTGCACCTGCGTGCTCATCTCAGCCAAAGTTAAGTATTATCAGTTGTATATATTCATACACCAATAAAAGAGCTATAACCTACACACAGTACCGAAGCATTTCACCTTTTCCTGCTCCTACTCACTTCCTACATTCGGCCTACCCTTCAGTTTACAGGTGCAGACCCACGTGCCACCTTCCAAGTGGGATACAAAATAAACATTATTCAGAATAATCCTCTGTTGTCATCATCAATTACAGACGTTAGAATAGAACCCTTTTTATTAAATTATTCATTTATCTTTTATTTTATATATCTGTGTACTTTATTAACTCACAATTCTAGCAAACACATAGACTATTTGACTGCAGGATCACAGCTACAGGTTATTATTTGCAGCTAATTAGCTGTGGAGCATGACAGGAGATGTGCGCGGCTCGACTCTATGACTACATCGAGCTATTTTTTTTTTTTTTTTAAACAGAGCCTTGCATAGCGCCAGTCAGTATTAGGCAAAGTGGTGAGTGATTTGCTCGTTTGGGATGCTGTTTGGAAGAACAGACACTGAGCAATAACCGTTAGGTACTGTCGCAGGTTAAAGTTGATGATCCCCCTGCCCCATCCACATTTACTGCTCCCTGTTGCCTCCTAAGAGCATTCAGTTTGGTCTCATATAGTGTATCACAATTTTTTTCCGACCACCGCTCTTTCGTAGATTAGAAGCTCCCATAGTTTGGTGGCAACAAATTGTCCAAACTCACATGCTGAGACTTGTTGTTGTTGTTGCTCAGCGCATACTGCAACATTTCTGAGGTCTTGTTTAATAAACAGGGTCTTACACCCCCTCCTCCCTCGTGGCCCGTTTTTGTGAAGGTGGCGTACTTTCCCTTTCATCTTTATTTGCAGCTCTTCTACATCTTCTGCAGGTTGTGGTATCTCTTGTGGAACCTGAAGTCAATTTTACTTTTTTCACAAGTCAGCGACTGAAGATGAATGACATGCAGAAAAAAGTGTGTCCAGCCATGTAGTCCACTTCCTCCACTGACAGTAGCAATTGATGGGAAACATGTTGTCCTACAGCGCCCTGTTGCTAGTAGGAGAGAATTTTAGGATTGCAAAGGGCTATTATCATTGTGTTGCTGTTGCTGATGTTAACTACAGCTTCTTATATGCTGATGTCGATTGTCGAAGATGGATTTCAGATGGAGCAGTTTCTAAGAATGCCTAGAGGCGCATAGAGCTATAAGTGAACCTAATTCACAAAAACACACAATTTGCCGCTACCCTATGTATTTCGGGCAGATGATGGTTTTCTGTTACAGAAAAACATAATCAAGCCATATCCAGGGAGGCACACAAAAAAGAATTTTTAATTACCAACTGTGAAGGGCAAGGATGATAGTGAAAAATACTTTTAGAGTTACGGCCTCATTGTTTTGTGTGTTACAAAGACAATTTTTTTGAGGAGAAATGCCGAATCAATGATCTATTACAGCCAACAAGGGAGCTTCGATTATTACTGGCAACATACAGGTGAAGTGATCTCAGGTGCATGGAGACGACAATATGCTGCTGCATCACCTATTTCTGCACTCGCAAATACACCATGGAGAACTTCAAACACATACAAAAAAATATGTGACGAATTTGCAAAATAGTTTGTAAATCCATCTCGATCTACACCATTGCAAAATAAATACAGCTAAAAACTGTTGTAGAGGACTGCATAAAAATAAACATAAGCAAGCAAAACCTTATTTATCACTTCAACTGTGTCTCTTGTTTCGTTTGGCTCCTGAATATCGTTCAGGAAACTCATACTTCGAAAAGCAAATCACTTCGACTTGCAAACAAAATCTCTGCCACTCCCAGATCTCTTAGTTTCGTCAGTTTTACGTTTCTCGTGTCTATGCTGCGAGGTTTCACAATATCCCCACTTGATAGGTATCAGTGCACACAAGAATATCTGGACTATATGTCATGTAAACATCGCCGTACTTATTTTCTGAACTTCCTGAAAAGTATACAACAAACATTGTTTGACACATACATTATACATAGTAACTCCATTGGAAATTGTTTAGTGTGGCATAGAAATAGCTATAAAATATTGTGGATTAAAAAAGTCTTCAGTACTGTTCTGATTACTTTTGCGTGCCTTTTCTGTGTTTTATCTTATTTTATTTCCTTGTTCATTGTAATGAGACGCTAACTGTCCATAGAATACACTATATGCAAGCGTATCAACGAAAAACTCGAGCATCTAAGTTAACAACAATATTATCTATGTGTCGAAATAAAACAATGTGGCGAAAAGTGCCACTTGGCGAAACTTCAGCCAATCACTAACTACAAAAGACGGCAAATGTGGAGGATAAGAACCACTATTCTTTCCATACACAGTGCTTCAACACAGTTTACAACTAAAACTAACAGTCGTGAAACACTATAAGGCAAACAAATGCAACTTTTTGGCAGCAGTAGTAATGCTAAAACTCCAAGCAACTATCCTGCAGTAACAGAAGAATGACTCAACACATAATGAGAAATTTATATTTTTAATACTGTTATTTGCAGATTTCCTAGACAATAAACGTGGCAGAGATTTTTGTGATACTGGAACATAGCTGACTTTCTTTCGACAATGAAATTTATATGGTTTAGCAGTATGATATTAATTAGAATAAAACCTGCCAAAAACAAACCTTCATGAATAATTAAACAGACGTGTTTCGAGTGCTGCAGTCGCAGGACACTGAAACATCGTAAATACATTAATTTATTAGTATGCTCATGGAATATGCTACAAAACTTAATAGTTCCACTTTCTACCACAATGTGAAAATATGACACTGTAAGCAGTCAGAATGTGGTGTAGGTGTATGAAAAGGGGAGATACGATCAAACACATGATGTGGTACTGGTACGTTCATTAGGATACGATCACAAGTTACAACATGTGTTCCATATGGTTTCCTGCCTCAGCAACAGGCTGCGTCCGTAACACGGCACGATCGACTGGTGCTTGCAGCATATCCAGTGTAATCAGAGCGAAGACCAAACATCACGAAATTTCCCAAACATCACGAAATTGCCTAGAGATGACGCAGCCGTTTCCAAATTTTTCTGGAATCAAATCTTTCACCTGTCAAGCGGTGTTGTCCCATCTTGTATGAAAATATTGGTCTGGAAGCAGCTGCATTCTTGCAAAGCTGGAATCATGTGTTGCACAGGGAGATCCTTATAACATGCAGAGAATGTAGACGGTCGTGAAATCACACAACACAGCCACATAAACTGAATGCAGTGTATGTTCCTGCGCAATATGTGGTGGAGCAGAAGCCCATATGCAACAGTTCTGTGCACTCGCGGCACTGTGTGTAGTAAAATGTGTCGTGTTTGTCCAAAGAGTATTCCCCAGCCACATGTCATCCATTTCCAGGTGTTGCAACAAATGAATGGCCAAGTCATGGGATTGTAGCCTATCTTGGGGCATAATTTGGTGCACAATGTGATTCTTATAGGGATACCAGTATAATATGTGCCACAAGTCCTTTTGAACTGTTGACTATGAAAGAGATAATTGCCATAACACAGCCTGAGCACTGGCTGCAGATTTTGAGGTATGTATTGCATTGTCGTCTACACCTACAGCAACTTCATCATCAGGTACCATGGAAATGGGCTACCTCTCTTTCCTTGCTGCACTTGTTTCTTCAAATTTCTTGATAATATTCTTTAGCTCATTTATTAACATGGGGCCTCTTCTCCTCAGCTGTTTCTGTTGGTGAGATTTCCACAGTGAAGCACTGCTACTGCTGCTGTTCTCATACAAGAACTTTCAAGTAGTGTACAGTGTTTATTCTCAATAGCTATTGCATTTCACTCTTTAACCAACAGTCATTTCACACAAACAATCAACATGTGACATCAAGTGACAAACATCATATTGACATCAAAACAGGACACTTTACATTCTGAGTGCTTACAGCGCCATATCTTCGTCTGGTGGCAGAAAATGGAACTATTAATTTTTTCAGCATATTCTGTGAGTGCACAAGTAATGTACATACCTATGACATTTCAGCATCGTGTGATGTGTACAGCCCCACACTGCACCACTCAGAACACCATCAGATCAGTTATAATCACATGGTACATCGGTTTACACCATGAGGAATAACCAATCAGAAACTCAGTTCTGCAACGTAATGTCAAATAAACTGCTTAGGACAGTAAGCAGTGATCTAACAGAGGTTCATAACTTAGCTACAGCACAGGCCTACCTCCAAATGCTGTGCACTTGAAGTATAGCCACACATTCTAGACCTCTTAGACCTATTTGTCCTTACATATGATGCAGTTGTGCTTATGATACACTCCCATATGTGTTTCTAATTGAACCCTGCATGACTACAATGACACTTAAAAAGGAGTCAATGTACCATTCAAGAAAGAACAAACTGATGTGGTAAAATGAAATATATTGTCTGTACATACGTTACAAGATTTATGCAAAGTTGACTATAGCACCTACCAGAACTCAGGAAGCTTAGAAGACTGTAACTAATTCCAACTGCCAAGACAAATCCGCCCTACCAAATTAGCTACTCACACATAACCTTACAATCATTTTGTTGCTCTGCCTTGTGGAACTTTAATACAAACTGTCAGAATGGTTTTGGAATTTGCCAGCAGTAAGACACTTGATTTCTGCGAGACACAAGCTACGCTAACCCCACAGTCACGACTAGATGGCAATCATCAATAATCTATAGCAATGCGGTGCCAGAATACAAATGTATATTTAGCCTCATTCACCTTACCAACATTTGGATGAGTCATGACATATGACATGCCACAAGCATTGTGCAGTTAATCTATCTTTTTTAAGTCTGTAGATATTGTCATATCTATTATATTGCCACATTTCAGTACAAATAAGAAAATACAATTAAACCAATATCCCACCTGCTGCTTGTGTTAACATACAATAATAAAATCTGAGAAATGACCTTTTACCAGACGTGTTTAAGCCCAAACGGAACTGATTTCAAGTATATTTGTGTGCTAGTTATGTACTTTATGATACTTTTCGCTGATTATACTTCGTTTCGTGAGTTCCTTTACAGATTTCAGATGAACCCATTCAAAACTAGGTTTACTCTTTACATTCTTGGACTGTAGCTGCTCTTTATTGTTATAAAAACCCTTTTATCCTTCTTCTTCATTATACGCCTTGTGTGTACCTTTGATGTTTTATCTATCCTGTTTCCTAGGTATCAAAATGTGTACATCTCTTAAAATTTATCTTTCATGGTTGTAACATTTAGTCCTCCAACAAGTCCACCAGTGACACTTTTTTCTTATTTATGTTCACATCTTAGCCTACAGGTAGGGCACGTTCCATTTCATTTAGCACAAAACCAAGTTCCTGTTCACTTTCAGCTGACACCCTGCATCATCAATGAATCAATGCTAATTTTCTGTCTCTGACAAACTTCTGTCATTTTCTTTTCAAAGTACAATATAAACATCAGCAGTGACAACGAAATTGCCTATAATACTTTTCCTGATTTTGACTTCTTACACAAATCACTCAATACAGACTATTCTAATTCGCTTTGAAGAAAGAGGGTGGGTTTCATCTCTCTATGTTATACAGGGTGTTACAAAAAGGTACAGCCAAACTTTCAGGAAACATTCCCCACACACAAATAAAGAAAAGATGTTATGTGGACATGTGTCCGGAAACGCTTAATTTCCATGTTAGAGCTCAATTTAGTTTCGTCAGTACGTACTGTACTTCCTCGATTCATCGCCAGTTGACCCAATTGAAGGAAGGTAATGTTGACTTCGGTGCTTGTGTTGACATGCGACTCATTGCTCTACAGTTCTAGCATCAAGCACATCAGTACGTAGCATCAACAGGTTAGTGTTCATCATGAACGTGGTTTTGCAGTCAGTGCAATGTTTACAAATGCGGAGTTGGCAGATGCCCATTTGATGTATGGATTATCACGGGGCAATAGCCATGGCGCGGTACGTTTGCATCGAGACAGATTTCCAGAACGAAGGTGTCCCGACAGGAAGACGTTCGAAGCAATTGATCAGCGTCTTAGGGAGCTCGGAACATTCCAGCCTATGACTCGCGACTGGGGAAGACCTAGAACGACGAGGATACCTGCAATGGGTGAGGCAATTCTTCGTGCAGTTGACGATAACCCTAATGTCAGCGTCAGAGAAGTTGCTGTTGTACAAGGTAACGTTGACCACGTCACTGTATGGAGAGTGCTACGGGAGAACCAGTTGTTTCCGTACCATGTACAGCGTGTGCAGGCACTATCAGCAGAGGATTGGTCTCCACGGGTACACTTCTGCGAATGGTTCATCCAACGATGTGTCAATCCTCATTTCGGTGCAAATGTTGTCTTTACAGATGAGGCTTCATTCCAAAGTGATCAAATTGTAAATTTTCACGATCAACATGTGTGGGCTGACGAGAATCCGCATGCAATTGTGCAATCACGTCATCAACACAGATTTTCTGTGAACGTTTGGGCAGGCATTGTTGGTGATGCCTTGATTGGGCCCCATGTTCTTTCACCTACACTCAATGGCCTCAATGGAGCACGTTATTATGATTTCATATGGGATACTCTACCTGTGCTGCTAGAACACGTGCCTTTACAAGTACGACACAACATGTGGTTCATGCACGATGGAGCTCCTGCACATTTCAGTTGAAGTGTTCGTATGCTTCTCAGCAACAGATTCGGTGACCGATGGATTGGTAGAGGCGGACCAATTCCATGGCCTCCACGCTCTCCTGACCTCAACCCTCTTGACTTTCATTTATGGGGGCATTTGAAAGCTGTTGTCTGTGCAACCCCGGTACCAAATGTAGAGACTTTTCGTGCTCGTATGGTGGACGGCTGTGATACAATACGCCATTCTCCAGGGCTGCATCAGCGCATCAGGGATTCCATGCGACGGAGGGTGGATGCATGTATCCTCGTTAACGGAGGACGTTTTGAACATTTCCTGTAAGAAAGTGTTTGAAGTCACGCTGGTACGTTCTGCCGCTGTGTGTTTCCATGCCATGATTAATGTGATTTGAAGAGAAGTAATAAAACGAGCTCTAACATGGAAAGTAAGCGTTTCCGGACACATGTCCACTTAACATACTTTCTTTCTTTGTGTGTGAGGAATGTTTCCTGAAAGTTTGGCTGTACCTTTTTGTAACACTCTGTAGATACCACAATGGTTAAAAAAGGTATTTCATCTCATATTATAATACGAGTTTACAAATTTATAGCGCCACAATAAGATCGGGAATACTGGTACTTCATTTGCATTTTGAATGTGCTTCTCCACTCAGTATACACAACTGTTTTGCAGCGTTTTTATAAATGACAGCCGCTTGGCGGTATTGCAGTAGCGAAGGTGCAGGAAAGCAGTGGGTGTTTCATGACTCTTTGCCTTGAGCTTCGTCATAAGCCAGTTATATACAGGAGAGTGAAACTCATACATAGACTTTCTGTAACACGACCTTGGTTCGTTGTTAGACCACCTGGAGCACTGCAAGTTTATCCTTTCTCACGTCGTTTTGTTATTAGGGTGATTTAAAGTCTCGTATATTTGTTTTCGTTTCGTTGATGGGAGGAGCTGGTTTCATCGTACCATGTTCCTGATTCCGACTTCTTGTGTGTATTCTTTCTGAATTGCATTTTGTAATGTTGCTCAGTTTCTGCTTGATTTTTGCTCACATTCGTAATATTGAGTGTAGTAAATGATTTCATATTTGTTTTTGTTTCATATAAAACAGAAGCTGGTTTCGTCACATGGTGCTTTGTTCTTGTTTATGAATCCATGTGTGATCTGCTCGATTTAAATACATTGTAAGTATATTGTCTGTACTCTATGTTTTTGCATGTTTTCCGACTTTCTCGAATTTTATGGAGAACCCTATGTTAACAGCTTCTGCAGATTTGGTATGCAACTTTGACCATTGTAACTGTGCTTAGAACGATGTTGCTCCTTGCCACTGAGTATGCTTTATAGTCTTAGTGACTAGAGCGTTCTTTCTTGCAAATACTAAAAATATAACAGGAGTTACCAAATTGTGTTTCACATCATTACAGGTACTGCAAACAATACATTTTAGCAGAAATCAATGTGCTCATCCTCCTACACCAGTGAAAATCAAAGTTCTCCATTAAATGAGAGAAAGTACGGAAAACAAGTGCGAACAAAAATAAAGTAGAATGTGGGCAATATACTTACACCATATTTAAATCAAACTGGATTCATAATCAGGGACATATATTCGTTAAGTCCACAGAACACCATGTGATGAAACCAGTTTCTGTTTTCTGTGAAACAAAAACAAATACAGACCAATGTACTTCACTCAATATTGCAGATGCGAGCAAAAATAGAACAGAATATGAGCAACATACTGACAGTCCAATGCAGGGACTGACATACACGCAAATGGTCTTAAACTGGAACACTAATGCGAAGAAACCAGCTACTGCATCATGTAATGTCAGATGTTTCTAGTTTGGAGATGTATTAAAATGCAACTATTTCACTTGATAATTATCACAACGTCGAAATTGCAGTATTGGGTTTTACAAATAAACTATTTTATAGTCTAAAGGCGATCACGATGTCATTTATAAAACTCCACATGAATGTGAACCCCAGCTATTCTTAGTTTTTGATTGAGATTTCTAGATTATCTTACTTTGCAGGGTCACAAAAACGATTCCAGCCATATACAGGGTTATTACAAATGATTGAAGCGATTTCACAGCTCTACAATAACTTTATTATTTGAGATATTTTCACAATGCTTTGCACACACATACAAAAACTCAAAAAGTTTTTTTAGGCATTCACAAATGTTCGATATGTGCCCCTTTAGTGATTCGGCAGACATCAAGCCGATAATCAAGTTCCTCCCACACTCGGCGCAGCATGTCCCCATCAATGAGTTCGAAAGCATTGTTGATGCGAGCTCGCAGTTCTGGCACGTTTCTTGGTAGAGGAGGTTAAAACACTGAATCTTTCACATAACCCCACAGAAAGAAATCGCATGGGGTTAAGTTGGGAGAGCGTGGAGGCCATGACATGAATTGCTGATCATGATCTCCACCACGACCGATCCATCGGTTTTCCAATCTCCTGTTTAAGAAATGCCGAACATCATGATGGAAGTGCGGTGGAGCACCATCTTGTTGCAAGATGAAGTCGGCGCTGTCGGTCTCCAGTTGTGGCATGAGCCAATTTTCCAGCATGTCCAGATACACATGTCCTGTAACGTTTTTTTTGCAGAAGAAAAAGGGGCCATAAACTTTAAACTGTGAGATTGCACAAAACACGTTAACTTTTGGTGAATTGCGAATTTGCTGCCCGAATGCGTGAGGATTCTCTACCGCCCAGATTCGCACATTGTGTCTGTTCACTTCACCATTATGCAAAAATGTTGCTTCATCACTGAAAACAAGTTTCGCACTGAATGCATCCTCTTCCATGAGCTGTTGCAACCGCGCCGAAAATTCAAAGCGTTTGACTTTGTCATCGGGTGTCAGGGCTTGTAGCAATTGTAAACGGTAAGGCTTCTGCTTTAGCCTTTTCCGTAAGATTTTCCAAACCGTCGGCTGTGGTACGTTTAGCTCCCTGCTTGCTTTATTCGTCTACTTCCGCGGGCTACGCGTGAAACTTGCCCGCACGCGCTCAACCGTTTCTTCGCTCACTGCAGGCCGACCCGTTGATTTCCCCTTACAGAGGCATCAAGAAGCTTTAAACTGCGCATATAATCGCCGAATGGAGTTAGCAGTTGGTGGATCTTTGTTGAACTTCGTCCTGAAGTGTCGTTGCACTGTTATGACTGACTGATGTGACTGCATTTCAAGCACGACATACGCTTTCTCGGCTCCTGTCGCCATTTTGTCTCACTGCGCTCTCGACCGCTCTGGCGGCAGAAACCTGAAGTGCGGCTTCAGCCTAACAAAACTTTATGAGTTTTTCTACGTATCTGTAATGTGTCGTGACCATATGTCAATAAATGGAGCTACAGTGAATTTATGAAATCGCTTCAATCATTTGTAATAGCCCTGTACTTTACCACTAGCCTGTAAGGCCCACCTGTAAAGTACAAACGGAAAATGTTATCTAATACTCGAATTTCGCAACGCAAGAATATTGATTTTCGCGCCATATTTGCTGCACTCGGAATTTAATGTCAGGCAACTAGAAGCGCTACTGTATTTCTCTGCTCCCATTAACACCAACAGTGCAGTACTTATATTTTGGTGTTCTGTGGTTGAACAATGCAGCGCACTCTGCGTCGCAGAGTGGAAGTTTGATTCTCATAACGATTTCTGTTTACAAAACAAAGTTTCTCCGTAACACGGGCACGTTACGTAAACACGATGTGACGCACCACGTCGACGTGTCACTTCTATTCGCGTCACAAGAAAGGTGCTTCCGGTTCCGCGGGCCGCCGCGCTTGCGCAAGACGACGTGTCCTGATCTCGCCCCGTTGAAGGGCTGTGTGAATGCTGCCATTTGAAATACATTGTGGAATGTTTTGACATTACATTCCGTTCCGTCAAGTGTGAATAGATCGATATAGCAAAAAATATTCAAGTCGTCGTTTGATCATAGTAACGTGTCACGGAAACAAATCAATCAATAAAATAAAGATTAAGAAGAAAAAAGCGCAAAATCCAGTGCTATACATGAGTGAGTGCGGCAAAATTAGTTTTAAGTTCCGGTATAGGTGGCACTCCATCAACATCAACGTCAGAAATTTTGTCTCGTTAAACACTGACGTCCGGTTCTTTTAATGGTCTTTGTGAATTCCGCTGTTTGTAGTGCACTATGAAAGTTTTTGACGTTCCGTTCGGTTATGTAGGAATCGCCCTTTGTTACCGAAAACGATGAGGTTGCCTAATAGGTGGATGGAATGCTAAGCGATCTGAAGATGTATATTAAATTTTATTTGTTTTTAATTTTTCTCGTCTTTCGAAATATTGTAAGTTATGTTGACGGCAAGTAAAATATATGTTGTTTTGTTTCACCGATGAACAGTCATGTTTCATTGTTAAAAATTTATTCCTGGTCATAAGTGACAGAAGTGTGAACTAAATTGTTTCAGTGGAGTCGTGCGTGCTTTTGTTAACGATGCACGATGAAGACGATAGATATTCGAAATATGAAAGTATAAGAACTGAATCTAACTGCGAGGTTCGGAACTGAAGACTACTAAAACCAGTGACATGGTATGGAGTAGGCTTATTCAGTAACTTTTTTCTATTTTTGTAATACTTATGAAAGGGGTCGGTATGGAAACAGCACTCTGGAAATAATATCAATCGCTTTGTTATAATACTACAGTCGAATAGTTTAATGTAGAAAGAACCCGAACGAGCCTTTGGTAATAATGTTTAATCATTGCTTCTGATAATGAAGAACATTGTATCAGAAGTTTCATAAGCAGCTTCATTTTTGTAGCAATTTGATAGTATGGTAAAAATGAAAAATAATAGACTTTATTTCATGGAACCACGTTGGACAAACAATGAATTATTTAACAATATTCCTTTTCCTTCTCATCGCACGTTTACCTGTTAATGAAATTACAGTGTACCGGCCTTAAACTATTATCTACAAAACTTTTTTCGTATAGATTTCGGTTTTGAGACTGGAAATTTGAATTTGTGACTAGCCCTGTATTTGCGTTCCAATAATCCCGGAATCACGGTACTTAGATGAATTACTAGAAAGTTTTATGCACCAAATGCATAGTCACTTCTCATTTTTTAATGTAGTAGCTTAATTACTGATAGTGTTCTAAGTTGCCGTACTTTGTAATGAACATAGCAACTAATACTGTCGATTGTTGAGTTGAATTCATGAACAATGTCTTTTGGTATCAGTTATTAATTTAACATATTGTTGGAACGACTTAACTTCCAAACGAAAGACTATTTTTATTTGAGAATCCAGAACCAGAAGTTATTTTTTCAAGAAAATTAGTAGTAACATAGAATGTATATGATGAATAAAACTGCCCATGAAATCATTTACAACATACATTTAGATAACACTGTAGCACTGCTTATTTTTGTTGGTATATAGGCCTCGGGCGTTTCAGTAATAACGGATCGAATCATAACGGCTATCTTTGAGGTGCTGTCACTGAGGTGTTGTGCACCATCCCCTATTTGGCATTTTGCGATTAGAGGGAGTTGTATAGTATAATTATTCTAATCAGTCAATGCCAAGAGTTCACATCCGCGAAATATCGTTTTGGAGGGCTTGAATATATTGTACACAAAATACTTAGTGATACAGCTTTCAAGAGGTCATTTATTCTGCAGGTAGCGTGCTTCCGAAATCATTTGTTGTATTATTTCCATGTGCCTTTGACACAGCGTCAGCAATATCATGGCTCGTGGGCCGCGAGACGTACTGATATGAGCTTTCCCGAGCTGCTGCAGGAGGGGGCAATTGAGAAAGTCAAACTCCCTAGAGAACTATTGTTAAGATAAGTAAATACTTGCCGAACGTACCATAACACTTGACGTATTGCTATTAAATGCATATTATATTGTGGTAGTGCAGAATGACACAATAGTATGTAATTTCCTGTATTTATGGTGCAAGACCGAGCGTTCGTTTTATAAGGTTGGCAGTACTGTGCGTTTCGCATATAGCCTTGACTGTTTACTGACTCTACGCAGTGGATTGAAAGGTTTTGTGTTTACGTTGGTGGAGAAGTAAATCGATTTCAATGTTTGGTGAGTACCGAATTATTTTTTTTATGTGGTACTTTGTTTACGTCATTTAATAACATTCGAACACGGAGTTACCGTTTTAACCCTCGCCACATTCGAATTGTTTTCTGACCTCCAGTTAACATGTCTAGAAGACATTTGAAGTGGCGTGTGCATAAATGCTATTGCGGTTGATTCAGTGTTTAAACTTCTTACTTACCCTGAATTGGCATTATATGTGTAGTTACGCCCCACTGAAGACTTACGGCCCTACGTTGCACGTATTAAAAATGTCCAGTTAAGTATTAGTTGTCGGGTAACTCGTGTCCTACAATTTTAGGGGTTGTGGAAGTATGTTTTTGGAGCAAGGCACAAATTATTTAGCACTACCAATATATTACTACTTTGCCGTGCCCAGCATATATGTGATGCAAATGAACCGAAAATGCCTGAATTCTTTCACGGACGCCAGGTTTCAAAATATGATCCAGTGCAAGAGTATCTTAGTTTCCGTTTGTAATATCAGTTGAGTTGCCCATTATCGAAAACACACACACGCGGTTAAATCATTAACATTGAATTGCAAGATCTTTCATATGAATACCTGGTTGCTGTGTTACCTTGTTTGCGTTGTTTCTCTCTACATTTCATCTCTAATTTTAAAAGCGACGGCCCCCTCTAAACTGCTAGTGCGGAATTGTGAGGGCAGTATCTATTTATTTTAAGTAAATTGTCGAACTGCCTAGTTGAGTTTTACAACACCATCAACAAAAAATTGCTTGTCACTGTGCACTATTTCACATTTAACCATATATTGAATTCAAAGCTTCAACATTGAACACTGTCCATTCTTACTGATAAAGGGTCACCAATGTGCTATCGCTTTTGTGTATTTTTACATGTGCATGTTGTAAGTTCAGGTGGTCCCATTGAGCACAGGCAACAAAAGATTTACAGTATTTGCTCTAGTTTTCCTGTATATTGTTTGTAATGATATTGCACAGGTACTTTTTTACTGGCTGGAATATGATTTCCAGAATCCTTCCTACTTTTGCTTCTTGCCAGAGAGCTATTCGTTTCTGGACCTATCACATTGGCTTCTGATGTTCCTAATATCTCTGTTTATTCAAATTTGTGATATGGAACCACTGACTTGGCCGAGGTGGGATTATTTATGTGCCTTTATGGTATAGATAGCCATATTGTGTGTACATCCACAACAGAGGGGTATCTGCAGAGTGGCAAGACAAACATCAGGTTCCTGAAGAGGGGCAGCAGCTTTTTTGATAGTTGCAGGGGCAACAGTGTGGCTGATAGACTGATTTGGCCTTGGAACATAAGCCAATGGGGCCGTCCTGTTCTGGTACGGGTGATTGCTGAAACAAGGGGAAACTACAGCTCTTATTTTTCCTTAGGGCATGCAGGTTTACTATATGGCTAAATCATGGTGACATGCTCATGGGGAAAAAATATTCTGGAGGTAAAATAGCCCCACATTCTGATATCCAGGCTGGAACTACCCAGGAGTATGTGTCACCAGGAAAAATAAAACGGCATTCTACAGGTCTGAAAGTGGAATGATAGATCCCTTATTTGGGGAAGCAGAATGGAAAAGTTAATAAGAGAAATGGGTAGGTTCAAGTTAGTTATAAGGGAATTAATGGTTTTTTTTTTTTTTTTTTTTTGGTGGCAGGAGGAACAGGTAGGTGCAGGGTAATAACTACAAAATCAGATGGGGGTAATTGAATTTTATTTGATTCTTTAGGATGACATGGTCTACAGTAAATGTAACATAGAACATGTCAAAAACAGAAAGCATTTATTATCATGTACTTCCTTGCCATATCTCTTATGTTTGATCATAATTGACTATGAATAATAATATATAAAAATTTAATGCAATAAGTACTTTTCAAAAGTGTAAAATTCCTTTTCTACCAGGTAGTATTTGAGGCTCTTTGGAAAATGGGGTGTCATATACACTCATGCATGTTTTTAGGCAGACTTCTTAGTAATTTGATATCTGAGTACTGAGGTTCTTTTTCAGGCGTTGTCAATCGGTGGAGTATGCTTTGTATGTCAGTCTTCCTCTGTGTGTTGTGAGTGTGTACACTCTAGCTTTGTAATCCACTCTGCGGTGTATTTTGTGATGTGTATTATTGTTTTATGTATGTCCCAAGTTCTAAAAGTTAAGATGCTTAGATTTTTGAAGCAGTTTCTGTATGTTTTAAAAGTCTTTCTTCTTAAAATGATCATGATTGCTTGTTTTGTAATGTGAAAAATATATATATATTTTTTTGAATATGAATTTCCGCACACTCTCTCTCCATACTGCAGGTATGGTTCAAAGAGTATGTACAGAAGCTGTTTGTCTGCATACTGTGATAGCTGAATCATTATGAATGTTGTTGTTGTGGTCTTCAGTCCAGAGACTGGTTTAATGCAGCTCTCCATGCTACTCTATCCTGTGCAAGCTTCTTCATCTCCTAGTACCTACTGCAACCTACATCCTTTTGAATCTGTTTAGTGTATTCATCTCTTGGTCTCCCTCTACAATTTTTACCCTCTACACTGCCCTCCAATACTAAATTGGTGATCCCTTGATGCCTCAGAATATGCCCTACCAGCCAGTCCCTTCTTATTGTCAAATTGTGCCACAAATTTCTCCTTTCTCCAGTTCCGTTCAATACCCCCACATTAGTTATGTGATCTACCCATCTAATCTTCAGTATTCTTCTGTTGCACCACATTTCGAAAGCTCCTATTCTCTTCTTGTCCAAACTATTTATCGTCCACGTGTCACTTCCATACATGGTTACACGCCATACAAATACTTTCAGAAACGGCTTCCTGATACTTAAATCTATACTCGGTGTTAACAAATGTATCTTCTTCAGAAACGCTTTCCTTACCATTGCCAGTCTACATTTTATATCCTCTCTATTTCGACCATCATCAGTTATTTTGCTCCCCAAATAGCAAAACTCCTTTACTACTTTAAGTGTCTCATTTTCTAATCTAATTCCGGCAGCATCACCTGATTTAATTCAACTACATTCCATTATCATCGTTTTGCTTTTGTTGATGTTCATCTTATATCATCCTTTCAAGACACTGTCCATTCCATTCAACTGCTGTTCCAAGTCCTTTCTACATCTACATCTACATTGATACTCCGCAAGCCACCCAACGGTGTGTGGCGGAGGGCACTTTACGTGCCACTGTCATTACCTCCCTTTCCTGTTCCAGTCGCGTATGGTTCGCGGGAAGAACGACTGTCTGAAAGCCTCCGTGCGCGCTCTAATCTCTCTAATTTTACATTCGTGATCTCCTCGGGAAGTATAAGTAGGGGGAAGCAATATATTCGATACCTCATCCAGAAACGCACCCTCTCGAAACCTGGCGAGCAAGCTACACCGCGATGCAGAGCGCCTCTCTTGCAGAGTCTGCCACTTGAGTTTATTAAACATCTCCATAACGCTATCACGGTTACCAAATAACCCAGTGACGAAACGCGCCGCTCTTCTTTGGATCTTCTCTATCTCCTCCGTCAACCCGACCTGGTACGGATCCCACACTGATGAGCAATACTCAAGTATAGGTCGAACGAGTGTTTTGTAAGCCACCTCCTTTGTTGATGGACTACATTTTCTAAGCACTCTCCCAATGAATCTCAACCTGGTACCCGCCTTACCAACAATTAGTTTTATATGATCATTCCACTTCAAATCGTTCCGTACGCATACTCCCAGATATTTTACAGAAGTAACTGCTACCAGTGTTTGTTCCGCTATCATATAATCATACAATAAAGGATCCTTCTTTCTATGTATTCGCAATACATTACATTTGTCTATGTTAAGGGTCAGTTGCCACTCCCTGCACCAAGTGCCTATCCGCTGCAGATCTTCCTGTATTTCGCTACAATTTTCTAATGCAGCAACTTCTCTGTATACTACAGCATCATCCGCGAAAAGCCGCATGGAACTTCGACACTATCTACTAAGTCATTTATATATATTGTGAAAAGCAATGGTCCCATAACACTCCCCTGTGGCACGCCTTTGCTGTCTCTGACAGAATTACAATGTCATCGGTGAACCTCAAAGTTTTTATTTCTTCTCCCTGGATTTTAATACCTACTCCAAATTTTTCTTTTGTTTCCTTTACTGCTTTGTCAATATACAGATTGAATAACATTGGGGATAGGCTACAACTCTGTTCACTCCCTTCCCAACCACTGCTTCCCTTTCATGCCCCTCGACTCTTGGCACTAGGAGCAGGCAAAGTCATTAAAATGTATGCATAAAGTATCCAGCAAACATCAGTGTGAAGTGGCCATGAATAAGTTGAGGAAGGGCCACTTGGACTCATGAACTTAACTTTTGCATCTCTGTGTTCTTCACTTATCTCTAGAATTTTTCCAAGCCACTACTGGTTATCGTAGATGGCTGTGACAAATGTTTCTTCTTTAATTGTGTTAGAGGCAGAGTTTTGAATTCCAAGAGGAATTTGGATGAGTTTAGTAGATAATGAAACACGCTTTATCAGCAACTTGTTTTCATTCAGTGGTTTGAAAAAATGATTCACTCTTGCCCCTGGGATGCTAGAACCAGTCTCATATCGTTTTTGTGACGTGTATGTGAACTTTGTTATCTCCTCTGTTGTGACATAAAAGGTTCCTATTCCTGGAACATGAGTTTTGGCAAATGTAAACAGATCTTTGGGACTTAAATGTGACTGTCATATGGACACTGTAAACTTGCTCTTATTGCTAAACGTTTAATAGTACCACCAACTCCATCACGTGCATTTTTGTCTTGACTAGTAGAAAAAAAATTCCAATCTGCAGTTACTCCATGATCTTGCTTGTGATGGCACAAATTTAAAAAGTTATTAATGTTTTTATATTGTGCAGAACTGCAATCACTGAAGTACGTAACATGCTGGATGTGTGTTAATTGTTCCAGTATATAAGTGAGAGCAGTTTTCTGGAAAACATAGAATGTGTTTGTATCATGCTGCAAACAGTCACTTATACAACACGGTGACATTGACTTGATGCAGTCATCTGTTTTAAAGTACACCACAAAAAGATGAAGGGTGACTTGAATGTTCTGTCAGTGAAATCCTTGTGCAGCATCCTGAAGCAAACAGATACGGTTCTCTGCTAAATCCACTACGATGATGCATGTAGCATCAGGGAGGGTTTCTTTGCTTGATTTGAAGTAGTGACTGAGATTTTGATACATAATGACGTATTAAGTTTTGAAGTTTTTGCATGAGATGCTCAACAAATTCATTGGTTGTCTTCATTAATGTCTCCAGTGTAGGTCGATCAGTTTGGATCCATTGTTTGAATACAAAATTTTCACAATATTGTAAGGACACCATCTCCATTTAAAAATTGCGCAGTTCATGTTTTTCAGGACACCGAGAACAGCGATGAAGCATGCACTCCTCGTTTTCCAGATTGCACACAAGTTTCTGTAGAAGTTCAATGTATGGTTCTTTCACATGTGCAGCATGCATTAACAGTTTTACGTTTTGGTGATTTGTGCTTAAACATACGTTATGCATTCCACGACTGCTTACAGTAACAAATTCTTTTGGCCTAAGTTCACAATATTTAGTGAAACCAATTTTATCTTCAGGGTATTTTTCTGTGAAAGCTAAGTATCTGTGAAAGCTAAGTATACATCTTTCAGATTTCGTAAAATTAGTCTTTTTGTCTTATAAACTCTTCTGCCATTCTGTGAAGGGGCAGACAGACAGTCTTTTTTATTAGCAGAAATGCGACTTATACATCTTCACAGTAAAAATTCTGGACACGTTTTTCCCCATCCTTATCTATTCTATTTCCCACTTTATAACTCCCTTTTGACAAAACACCATCTTCTTTTAGCAATACCCTCGATTTCTTTACAATGTATTCGCTAGTGTTAAAAAATATTTGTATTGTTTCTTTACTCCATGAAGCTGGTGCTAAGGTAAGTATTTGCATTAAAATATTAGTCTGTACATTCAGCACTGCCAGTTTCTTCCGACACATTTTTCACTGGAACATGTAGCACTTCTGATGCTGTTTGCTGGAATTTTAAAGCTAAGCGACGAGACTTGGATCTAATGTACTCCGGAAGCCTGTCTTCTGCTCTCTTGGTAACATAAAATGGTGAAATTTCAAGTAATTCACAACTTTCATTAAGTTTTTGAAGATCTGTATATGGATCTGGTGTATATTCTTGATCTTCAACTTCACATTCATCCATCTGCCATAGGGATACAATGTCCTTACGGCATGTTATGCACAGCTTGGTACCTGGGATAAGTCCAAGGGTTTTATATTTCCTTGCCATAATTAAAGAAATAGGTTTCAAAGATTTCTTTGCAGTCTTTTTACCATGCTTCTTGAAAGGGTCACAGCAAATTCTTTGTCTATCTTCAAATGTTCCCAAATAGAGCCTTTTGTGAGAAAAACAAACATGCTCAATATTTTCACAGGTGATTCTTAGCTTCAATAATTCAATATCAGCTTGATTCAGGCTTGACATGGCCTATCTATTAAATCTAGCTCTTCAGTGCTACTGCTTTTCTTCTGACACACAACTGCTGACACAAAAACTTAACATTTGTTTTCCATTGTTATTTTTTAATCAACTGTGTATGTTGCAGAAAACAACTGAATGGTTTGAAATGTTTTCTTGTTCTCTAATTATTCAAAAATGTACTATGAAGAATTGTAAGGGGGAAATGAGGAGTTGATGACCACTTAATTAAGTGATCCCTAATATTCACATTATGGAACAACTTTGTATTACAGTCGGACCCCTCGATATGTAAAACCCCTCAATATGATATTCTAAAACCCCTCAACTTGATAGTGTGAGGTATTTTATGACGGTCAATCAGATGCTACTATAGGAGCGTAGTAAGATTCATAATACATAAAACCCCCTATTGTGGAATTGAATTCTGTTTATTATAATTTGTTTTATTTGAGTTATCGTATGTAAGTAATAAATTTTATGTAAATAAAGAAAATATTTTTTTTGTTTAAATGCTGTGAAAATGTGTAAAACACTTATAACCTTAAAATGTTGTATTGATAATGTCTTAACAGCCTTTAAAATGAAATACCTTAAAATTAATTTTCAACTGTCAATAACAAAATCAATGACAAAAGTAATTAATAATTATTTATTTATTGCTTGGTTATATATTGTTAAAATTGAGTGGATTAATGATTGGTTTGAAGGTAATATATATTTCAAGTATACAAATTACGTTTAAAAATAAATTAATATACAAATCTTGATTTTTTTTAAAATTTATAATTAAATTGATGATATCATACAGTGAATAAATAATAATTTAAAGAGTAATAACTAATTATAAAAAACCTTTAAAATGGAGTTATAAATATGACTAAATTTTAATGTAATGTATTTTTTAATGAATTATCATTGATCATAATATATTCTCGTATGCAACAAAATTATTTATTATTAATAAATAATAATAATATTTATATGAATATCATTTCTAACGATAATTGATATAAAAAACATGTGAAAAAATGTTTTTCACTCATTATAATATTTGATTAATAAAAATCACGAAAACATCTGATAACAAGCCACAATTAAACAAAGCATATACTGCAACAAGCATCTAGGTTATAATATGATTGGGTGGTCAAGTGTCACTTCATAAAAATTACACAACATCAGAGGGCACTGTAATATGTTGAAAAAATTCAACCCATTGCGCTTATGGAAGTTAAATTAAGTCTCCCTGGTTATAAGTTACTGCACAACTATGCATGGATTGGATGAATTCTTTATCTTTTTAATTTCAGTCGTTCCTTTTCACCATCTCATAGAGAGGATCTATTTCCCGAACGTTATCATATTGAGAGGTTCGACTATACTTTCATATAACTTACCAGACAGAATGTAAGAAGCACAAAATCAAGACAAAACATTCCTTCAGATATATAAAGTGCATAGGCACACACAAACATCACACACACACAGCCTTTGTTGCATTTGAGTGTTGCTGCTAGACTGAATTTTTCATTGTTGTTTCATGTATTGTTGATTAGCTATTTGAAGCAACTAATTATTACAGCATTATTGAAAAGTATAAGATCTAACAATAAAGGAAAAACACCCTTTTGATTTATTTTTATGTTGAAAAGTATGGCAGTAGTAATTATTTGAAACAAAATTTGAGATGGTGAAACTTGTGATTCTGCAGAAAAAATTCCTGAAATTTGGAAAAAAAAGGTGAGAAATTACATTAATTACAAATTTTCAAACATGTGTTGCTTAGACACAGCACTTTAATGATTTTTATATTATGGCTCAATTCTTTTACTTTCCAGTGACACCAAATGAAATAAAATTGATTCATAAATAAAAATGGTTACGAACTTACACGGCACTTTGTGTCTCAACACCAGTTGGTAGAAGGGGCCCACATTTCAGAATGGTCTCCTAATTGCAATTTTGGTCAAAAAATTCCACAAAACAATATTTTAACCCTAACTCATTATGTACATTCTTACACCAAATTTTCAGAAAAATCTGTGACATAAGGGCAATGGCCTCTGGGTGATTTCACTTGAAATTACTCTGTTGCATAAATATGATTGCCAACTCCTCTGTTTTGCCTTGAGTACAATAGTTTCCCAATTTTAGTATCAGTACTTCTTGGTCTGTGGTGTCAAATGCTCTGGAGAGGTCCAGAAACATTGCAGTTAAAACTTCTTTTTCATCTAAAGACTGTGTAATGTATTCTGTCAGATTGGCAGTTGCTGAGTCTGTAGATTTATCCTTTCTGAAACCATGCTGTTATGGTACAAGAATGTTCTCTTTGTGTTGGAAAATCAACAAATGTATTACATGTAAGCATTTCCAGGATTTTTGAGAAACCTGATATCAAATGGGTCTGTAGTTGTTAGGGCCATCCTTATCCCCTTTCTTGTACATTGGCACCACCCAGCTTATCTTCAGATTTTCAGGAAAAATTCTGTTTGTGAAAGAGCTGTTGGCTGTGTCCAGCAATGGTCTGATTATTTGCTCCCTTGCTAGTTTTATTATGTGATTCAATATTGCATCACCACCACCTGATTTTTTGGACTTCAGTTGGTGCACAGTTTTTCTCAGGTTATCTTCTGTTTTAGTATCAAGAATATGGTTCAGCTTTTTTAAATACATCAATAACCTTCTTTTTAGTATGATTTCATTCCAGTTTTAAGTTCTATACCACGTTTCTATAGTTACCATTGAGTACTTTAGCTATTTCTATACCATGTGTAACCCTATTTTCATTGACATGATCTGTTTTTTTTCTTTCACCAGTTACATTCCAGTCTGACTGTATGTTGTTTTTTGAGTTTATTATGGTGGTAATTGCCCCTTGCTTAGTCCTCTCTTCTGATCTTTCTGTACTTCTTTTTACTATTGTATGATTTTCCACTTTGCCCCTCTGCCTCAGAACCTGCAACTTCGTATGCAGTTTGGTTATTTCACTGGTAATCCTCTGTATTTGATCCTGCAGCTGTGTTATGTCATTCCTTTGGGAAAGTGCTATATTAAACTCATATTTAATTGTTGCAATAAATGAATCATACTTTTTGTTTACATTCTGCACCTGTAAGGTTTCATTCCAGGTTTCCCTACTTAACCCATGCAATATCAATGAGGAGGTGGGTTACTTTATGCCCACCTTTTGAAAATATTGCAATATTGTTAGATACTTCATATTTTAAAATGTCAAAAAAACTGTTTTTAAAGAGTTCTTTGACCAGATTCCAGAATTTTTTTAAATTTTAACCAAAAAATTTTAGTCTCAGTGAATGTCATTTTTTGCAGTAAATGTTGTATTCAGTATTTTCAGTTTCAGGACCATACTAACACGTCAATATTTTTTTAAAAAGTATGTTGTGAGTAAATGTTAACAACAATTGAAATTTTTTGAGGTCGCAAAGTACCTGCCCCCTCCTCGCCACTTGGTAATGCGCATTAAGGAAAAGGTGTTGGTATTGGTAAGGTTAATATTGTTCTAAATATGTTAATATTTTGCCCTCTGATGGTCCTGATTTCTTTGGTTGTTCATTTTGAGTCTAATACTATGTCATTACTTCTGCAGAAGCAATCAGCTGTCCATGATGATCAGATATGTCCGTTTAGGCTACATGTGACTCATACTTACACCTACTATCATCAGTAATGATGTTATTAATAACTGTTTTTAAGAAGTCACTGTTGTTGGTGCAGATATTGTTGCCTTCACGTTATATTCTAATGAAAATTCTTCAAAATCTTGTCTTACTTTTGAGAATTTTCACACGTCAATATTGGAGTCTTCACATGTAACAATCATTTTTTCTTCATATTCATTTTCAGTAAGGTACCAACTTTTTTTTTCAGAATGATTCCATTCTTGCCACATGATGATTTGTACACCCAAAACACTAACACACTCTAAAGTCATCAGTCTTTTTGTCTAGCTTTGGGTAATCTGACATGTTTATTGTTTACAGCCTTTGGTTTAGATATACAGAAGTAACCTTTGGTTTCAAGTAGTGCAGTTCATGACATAAGTTCATGGCTTGTAGAAAATAAACTAATGCTCAATCACAGTAAGACTCAGTTTTTACAGTTTCTTACACCAATTCAACAAAACCCGACATTTTAATTTCGCGGAATGGGTAGGCCTATATGATTTGTGAATCTGAACAGTTCAAATTTCTTGGTGCTCAGATAGACAGTAAACTGTCTTGGAAAGCCCACATTCAGGATATTTTTAAAGACTTAATGCTGCCACTTTTACTATTCAAACGGTTTCTGGAGTAAGTGATCGTTTGACACGAAAATTAGTGTACTTTTCTTATTTTCATTTGTATGTGTCTTACGGTATTTTATTGTGGGGTAACACTTCCCATTGTCAAAGGATATTTTTGGCTTGGAAACAGGCAGTTCAGGCAATAAGTGGTATGAATTTGTGAACCTCTTGTTGACCCCTGTAGACTAGTCTGGGTATTCTGACATTGGCCTCTATGTATATATATTCTTTCCTGTCATTTCTTGTTAACAATACCACCTTATTCCCAAGAATTAACAGCTTTCACTCATCTGGTAGAATTTTGCACAGAGCATCATGTGTAACACTGGGGCTAAGAATTGTGAAAGAAAGAGCCCTGTATGTGGAACAGACCTGGAGACCACAATTTGTAGGCTGTGAACTTTAGATTAAAACTGAAGAAACTGCTGAAAGATGTGGTTAGTTAAAGGAACCAGTCATTGTCGAGAGTTTAAAAGTGAGCATGAGACAATGATTGAATAGGTAAAGAGACAAGGCATAGTAGAAATCGTTTGATATTACTGGAGGTACTGAATTTAATTGGTAAAGCATGTATAATTAGGGAAAAGATAGATACTGCCTATAAAAAAAAAGGCCTTCGGAGGAAAGAGAAGCAGTTGTATGAATATCAGCATCTCAGACAGAAAACCACTACTAAGCAAACAAGAGAAATGAAAGGTGGAAGGAATATATAGAGGGGCTTTGCAAGGAAACAAACTTGAAGGCAATATTATAGAAAAGGAAAAGGATGTAGATGCAGGTGAGATGGAAGATATAATACTGCAAGAAGAATTTCACAGAACACTGAAAGTCCTATGTCGAAATAAGGCACCTGCAACAGATGACATTCCCTCCGAACTATGTATCCTTCGGAGAGTTAGCCATGATGAAACTGTTACACCCATTGCACACTATGTGACACATGTGAAGTACCATTAGACTTAAAGTAAAATGTAATAATTTCAGTTTCTGAGAAAGCAGATGCTGCCAGTTGTGAATGTTATTGAAATATCTGTTTAATAACTCATGGTTGCAAAATAGTGACGTGAATTATTTGCAGAAGAATGGAAAAACTGGTAGAAGCCGACTTCGGGAAAGGTCGTGCAGCAATGATGAAACTGCGACTTCTTAAAAAATAGGTTACAGAAAGGCAAATCTGCATTTATAGCATTTGTACACTTAGAGAAAGCTAGTAATGATGTTCACTGGTTCCACTCTTTGAAATTCTGAAAGTATCTGGGTAAAAAACAAGAAGCGAAAGATTATTTAAAACTTGTACAGAAACCAGATGGTAGTTACATATGTTTAATGATATGAAAGGGAGCTAGTGGTTTAGAAGAGTGAGAAAGGGTTGGAGCGTATTCCTGATTATGTTCATTGTGTACATTGAGTGGGCAGTAATGGAAACCAGACAAAAATTTGGAGATTGTAATAAAGTTTGGGGAGCAGGAATAAAAGCTTTGATCTTTGCTGATGACATTGTAATTCTGTCAGAGACAATGAAGGACTTGGAAGACCAGTTGAATGGAATGAACAGTGTCTTGAAAGTAGGATATAAGATGAACACCAATAAAAGCAAAGAAAGGTTAATGGAATGTTTTTGAACTAATTTGGGTGATGCTTTGGGAATTAGATTATGAAATGTAACATTAAAAGTAGTAGATGAGTTTTGCTATTTAGGCAGTAGAATAACTTACGGTTACTGAAGTAGATAGGATATAAAATGTAGACTGGCAGTGCTAGAAGAGAGTTTCTGAAGAAGTGAAATTTGTTAACATTGATTATATTCTATATGTTAGGAAGTCTCTTCTGAAGGTATTTGTATGGAGCATAGCATACGTTTGTATGTGAAACGTGGATGATAAGCAGTTCAGACAAGAAGAGGAAACAAACTTTTGAAATGTGGTGCTACAGAATAATACCGAAGAGCAGATGGATGTAACTAATGATGAGGTACTGAATAGAACTGTGGAGAAAAGGAATTTATGGCACAGTGTGACTAAAAGAAGGTGTTGGTTGATAAGACATGTCCTGAGACATCAAAGAATCATAATTTAGTATTAGAGGAAAGTGTGGCGGATAAAAATTGTAGATTGAGAAGAAGAGATGAATACAGTAAATAGGTTCAAATGGGTGTAGGATATAAAAGTTATTTTGGAGATGATGAGGCTTCCACAGGATAGAGTGGAGTGGAGAGGTTCCCCAGAAAAGTCTTTAGACTGAAGACAGCAATGATACACATGTTAGGCTTCTGAATCACTTTGATAGTTTTCACTTAAAATGAGTGAAACTATGGTTGAGTGAGACTAGTGGACACTGGAATGTGTCAGCTATGTTAGAAGAATACTTCAGGAACCATATGCTAGACAGAAAATCATATAACCAAAATGCCATCTGAAAAATGCTTTTCTTTTAACTCATCTTTGTTTATTTTCTGTCCACAACTTTCCATTGACATTCTCTCTCACTCTCTCTCTCTCTTTCTCTTTCTCTTTCTCCTCCCCCTCCCCCCCCCCCTTTTTTAATTTTTCTTTTTACGCAGATATTAACTTGTTTATTTTGTGTCAGTATGACAGATACATGGATTCATCTGTTTCCTTTTTGGAAAAAACTTTTATATGGTTAGTCATGTGGTAGCTCCCCTATGTGTTTTATGAAATTAACATACTGTATATGTGGATAATATGCACAAAAATATTCATCAGTGATTTGTCCCTGTAACATAGCTTTCCTTTCCTTTCCCTTCCCTTCCCTTCCCTTCCCTTCCCTTGAAATCTGGATTATGATGGCGGAGTAATCTATTACATAGTCAGAGATTTAGGGTAGGTAAAAAAGTGGTAGTGCGATGTGTGTTTGCAAAACCAACAAATGTACATAAGAAATATGGATAATGGTATCTGATTGACCTGTGGCATAGGCAAAGGTCTACATTGGCTCAATATTTTAATGCATTTTCTCTTAAAATTACCAAATACTGTGAGGGAATGGGCTGTCAGAAAAGTATTATTATACCCAAGTTTCTGATGAGGGTTTTGGTGCACATTGTGTAGATACATTACACATTGACTGTGAAGGACTTAGAGTGGGCAAATGTGCTGCGGAATTCTTACTTCCAAAGTGCACATTAACTTCTTGTGGTTGGGGTTCACAACCATGCAGAATATTGTAAAGTTTGTCATATTCTTCAGCATTTGGGCCATTTTTAAATGGTACTGCCAAATCTTTTGCAGTACCACTTGAAAATGGCCCAAAGGCTGTAACTGCAATTGTGAATTACATAATCTCTTCAGTCAATGGTGAATACGAAATTAAAAAAAAATAAATACATTTTGTACAACAGCCTTAACATGTCAGAATTTGTGGGAGCTGTTTTGGATAACGTGATTTAAGACCTTCTTTCATCTGCAGATTATTCACAAGGGTCTGTTATCAGATATGTAAAATATCTTTTGGGTTATTCCACTGTTGTGGGTGTGACATTTTGTCACATTTTTCACATGTAACATTATATTTATTTGTACTTCAGGTGTCAGAGTAAGGCTAACTTTAATTTAGTGAATAGAATAGTATGTAATTAAGTTCCTGTAAAAATTTTAGCTCTTAATTTTACACTCAACATGCTAAAAAAATCGTGAAGTGAAGTGTTGCGGGTATGACGAAACTTTACCCTTCATTTGCACATAGCCATGTTCTTTAATTATTTTGTCTTCCACTTCTGAATCATGATGGTTGATAATTTTTCACACAGTGAAGAAAGGAGTAATAAAATACAAGATATGAACATTTCTTTCCTCCATGTTGCGGGTGTGACACACAGATACATCAATATTATTGAGTGAGACTTAAAACAAAACAGCAAGAAAATTCTTTAATTATTATGTTAAAATGATAAAAACTCAAACAAGAGAGAACTAGACCTATTTCAATACTGCTGACAAACAAATTGTCCCCTGTTATGCAACAGCTTGGGTGGATTTACTTTCTGGGAGATGTAACGTGCACGTGGGGCACACAATACTCATTAAAGCCTGTACTATGGTAAGTGAGTGGGGTTCACCTTACGAGACAGGATTTTTGTATAGATATTGACCGCGTGTACCTGAATGGTGGCAAATCAGACTTACACCCACTCTGTAATAACAATGATACGTCAAATAAGTCCAAAATGCAACTGCACGTCAGGACGGACAAGAAATGACACAGAAGATGCTACCAATTTGTTAATAATACGGTCGCCAGCCTAATTAGGCATTAACTGAGTTTCTTTCCTGTACGAGTTGGTGTATATTCATGCAAACCAACACGTAGTAACACTGCATAATATAGCAAATTTTAGAACCAGAAAATCTATTGAACTGATAGTTTCACGTTCTGTACTGATATGGAAAAACCATAAATACATAACACTACACTATAATGTATACTACAAAACTTCGTACTGTCTATTGATCTGATTAAAATTGGGCATAGGTTACCCTAGAAGCAGCACTTTCGAGTCACACACACAATGTCAGTTTTGTTAAAGATAAAAACACTGATAAATCTTGGATTTTATATTGACTTTAACTTTTGCTGGTCAAATCAATTTAGAGCACTTCAGAATTCAAATGAATAAAAAAGGGGGGGAGGGGACCCTGAAACTGTTATGATTACTGTATCAAAAAAATTGATTATTGAAACCATTATGCGCTCAAGATTTCCAGTATATGAGTTACTACTCTTTTTATCTTATTTCCTGCTTATTTAAATACCTTTTTATCTGTCTCGAAGTAATTAAACTTCATTACTAAATCAATATTAAAGTTATCTTCCAACTTTGTCAGACCTTCGTTATTCATTTACTGGTTCATTAACAAAACAGTTCTTTAAACACCATTCTTACATAGTTAGGTCTGCAAGTAATTATTAGTAACACAAAATTTAATTTTTCATTTCGGGACACTTGGATTGCACAACATTTGGAAAGGACCCTATCTAGGTTAGTTGTGAGGATAATTAAATAATAGGAAAGTTCTGGTAAAATTTAAGTTGTTATTGAACAGTATGGAACAAAAGTAACACTGGTCCATACAAATACAGTACCAAAAGTTTCAACCTGTTTGTATCGATGCGGCGGTTGGCGGGCGGCGAGATGGCGAGGCATAGAGCACACATACAACCACAGCTATGGCTCTTGACGTACCGGCACTTTATTTCTTCATAGCGTCGCAGTACTTTTCCGTTTTGTGCCTATGGAATTTTGCCATGCTGTATGGGCGTTGGAACGGCATACCCGAGGCTCAATGAAACTATGTCTTCCAGGAGAGCCTCCTCAATCCAGAACGTGTTGCTCAGACCAATGCCAAACTCCAACTACAACTGCTGAGCCCGTTGTGCCGTGCAGTGCCCGTGCGCATTTTCCCGCGCTCGCCTGCCATCCACCTTTTACCGCTCCCTTACAGACAGGGTATTCACCCAAGGTTTTGCATTCTACATATCCTAACACATTGCCTACGTATGGACCAGACGCACAGTTACAATTTCAAACATGTTACAACAGTTTCAACATTTGTTACCTTTCAATTCTATTACAGTATTGCTTGACATTTGACATAAACATTAATATTCACATTGAAAATTGTTTACAGTTTTCTTAACACAATGGCATGAAACAAGAAAACAAATGAAATCAGAACATCAGTTACTCAAGTTTAACGAACAATCAGATGGAAAAAAATATTATTTATATGTACAATAGTACAACGTCGTCGTTGTTACAGAGATTACTGAAATATTTTCCCAAGATATGTCTTCTTTTGTGGGCCAAATCCAGCATTTCCCACTGGGTTGTATACTTCAGCAAGACCTGCTCAGCTTGTTCATCAACTTGAATAACTTCAGCAAAGTATTTCTTCTTCAAACACAACTTTCCAGTGACAGTCAACTCCGACAGTACAAAATCTCCTATAGTAAGTTTCAAAGATTCTTCATTATCAATTGTGTGCATTTTCATGGTTATGAAGTGATATCACTGTTGTAATCTCTTGGGCAGATGTAGCAGAAACCCTTATAACTCTCTCTTTAACTGCTATAATGCAATGGAGTTTGTGCAATCCTGGGGAATAGGCTGTACGCCTTTCCAACGATTATCCAACCTAGCCATTGCTGGATTAATTTCTTCAGATGATAAGTAGAAGGTTGTAATCCCTTTCAGTTTCTCCTTGACGCATTTGTAAAATCATAAGGAGTGTTAATAGTAATCCTCCATGATTTTTACAGTTCTCCACACTGTTCTTTTCACGGTACCACCAATGCCATCAACTGCACCTTTACTGAGGAAAAAAAAAAAAAAAACACCCAGTCACCAGTAATGCCAAAGTCAGCTTGTAAATATGTAACATTTAATAATGTGAAGCGATTCTTGAATTGTGCTGTGCAACCATCGGAGAAAATCTTGACTCTTTGAAGATAAGGAAATTCTCTCTTTAGGTCCTGAAAAAGCAGCTTAAGCATTGTCCAAACTGAATATTTATTGTGGGACAAGTCATCCCTAACAATGGCATAGCTGCGTATGGTGCCATATTTAATCCAGGCCACAGCTGTAAATATAGTTGTCTATTGTTGGTGCCAGTGAGCACTCTGGATCTCTTCCTGACAAAGAGAAGTATAATTTTCAACATAGTCAACTTGCAAAACCAAATTGTGGTTACTGAAATTTACTTTTGCATCCTCAAAGTACTTTGATTGCTTCTTCTTAACACAACAGTGCAGTTTGAATCCCAGAAGCTGTTTTTCTATTTCTTTAATTGCATTCAAAGCTGTCCCAACTGTTTCTATACACTGAGGGCGACCTTCAACATCTTTCCATTGAGTCCATTCAAGCTCATTGTTCAGTTCTTCTTCATCAACAAGGCTCTGCGCATTTAAAGTGTTACACTTTTCGCCGTCACTGGACATACACCTATAATTTTCTGTGTCACAAACAAGAATGCTAACTAAATCTCGTGTTCTACTTGGAAATGTACTGGTTTCTCTTGCAACGCTTTCAACCAAATACTGTATGTTTGTGTGGTATCGACAAATACACACATTATGTGGCATAAATGATACAGGGTATACAAAAGGTGGGCGAAGAGAGAAGAATTTTGATTTTTTTTTTAAATCTAACACTCTGGATATTCAAGAATAAATTGTTCATATGCTTCAGGTATTGTCATCATCATATAGCACTTCTGTTTCAGTTCTCATTCTCCAATTTCAGGATTCTTGACACTAACCACATTTTTTCTTCCGGGTTCTTTTCGGCTTATGTCGTCACAAAGGTAGAAGTTCTTAATTTTATTTTCTGTATCTGCACTGAGAAACTTACTCCCTTTCTTGTACATATCTTTTTTTAATTTATTTGAAACTTCAGGCAGCTTATCGTTAAACAGCTTTGCCACTACATCCTTTAGTTTCCTTGGGGTGCATGGTAAGCTTTTATTCACCTAGTTTACCGCCTTCCCAAGTGATCTTTTGGAACTACATGGTTTATAGGGCGACAAAATGCAAGATGAAGTGGGAGTTTAAGCAGAAATTTTATTCTTTTCTCGATGCCTCCTTTGTCTTTCCCTATCTTGCATATGTTTAAGTTTTTTTGATCATCCTGCAAGGCAGCTTTATTTTTTTTTCTCTCCGTAACTTACTTCTTTTGCGTTCATTTTCTAACATTGCCTGATACTGAATTGGAGATTGCTTCAGTTTTTCTCTAAAGTTGCGGCACCTTTCAGTGGATGACTTGCGTGTCCTATAATAAATTACAAGAATAATACTTTCAGATGGTTGATAATAATAACAACAATCACAACAATAATATCAACAATAACAATAACTATGTCTGTTGTTACAGTAAAATTTCCTGTCACAAAGTTCTGGTATCACGGTAACAGCTCTAACAGTTTGATATATCAAACCCGAAACACGTTTCTTGACATGATAGTGTTCCTACAAAAAAATATTATAATTCATAGTTGTAGCCCATGTAACTAACCTCACTTTTACAAACTTTCAACTTTACATAACATGAAACTAAACTGATTAACAAATAAATGTCTATTTCTGTGTTGCGGGTGTGACAGAAATTTCGTTTTTTTTTTTTTTTTTTTTTAAAAGAGATTCAGAGCTTATTTTCCTGTATTATAAATGTAAAACCACAGTTACAGCTTCACAATTATCCAGAGAGTATATGCACAACACATGGACATTCAACTTCAAAGACACTAGTCTGTAGGGCTGCCAACATTTCACATTAAATTTTACAATTTTTTCCCTGACACTAAGAGTAAGTTTGTAACTGTTTTACACCTTTCAGGCCAGGATATAATGAAAACTGGGATTAGTTTCTGCTTCCTTGACCTTTTGGCTACGGAAAGATATGCCACACTTTAAGATCTTTTAAACTTTATTTTTTATTATGAAGGCTCCTTTCACATGGAATGACTCTCTTGTATTAATGAGAGATACTGTGAATGTACAGGTTAGGCAGATGTGCATGTTGACATACTGGATTCAGATTTGGTTAAATAATCTAAATTGCTTCTTTTACATCTACCCATCTCAAGACAAGCAAATGTATAGTACACTGCCTACCATAATGCAGTTTTCATTCCTTCAGTGTTATAGCAAATGCAAGATTCAGTGTGGTGTTCATCATCCTTATGACCTCATAAAGCCATTGCATGTCAGAACAAAGGTGTTAAAATGGAAGAAAACTCTACTGAAATTATGGTTGCCAATACTGATGTAGACAACCTTTATTGCTCACTACATGCATAAATATGTCTTCTATGTAAGACATTACAGGAATTTTAGCTCACCATTTTGTTAACTAATTCAATGAATTTCCATCCTTCCTGAAGCAGAAAGTAGTTTCGAAACGAAAACTGCGCAGAAATTAAAGTGTAGCACTGCTGCTCTGAATGAGAGAAAAGGTGAAAAATGAGAGTTACTTGATGTTAAAACAATTTTATTTGAGTTCCCATCTGTGAAGTTCAGACCTCGAAAGTACCAATCATATTGAAATATAAAGATGTCTTCATGAGAGACTGGTGAGTCAAATGAAAGGGAGCTTTAGTGTTGACTGCTGACATATATACTAATAGTTTTTAATGATGTATGCAATTTGTTGGGAGGAAGTGTTGAAACTGCTGAAGGCAGACAGAAGAAAGACCAGTGTTTGGAATACACTGCAATAAGAGAATTTTAATTCAAACAATCTCATGATTAAAAGAATATATTTTCCTTGGATGGGAGAAGAAAAATAATGAATAAAGACAGGTATTTCCAATGGATCATGTGTTGCAGACTTATGCAAAATGAAGAGAAAGTAACCAGATCAAAACTGAAGGTTGTATTAAACCAGAGTAAAAACCAGAAGGTGACAGTCTTAGTCTTGGCCTTGTAGTACTCTGGCTTGAAGAAATTGTTTGCAGATGCTAATTCGTATGCCAGTGTTAATAGTTACCAGAATCATTATTATGTATTAGTCAAATCAGAAGGGCAGATGCTGAGGCGACCATTACTTTCACAGGGAGCAGGGAGGGAAAAATTATAGAATTCTTAAGCCCATTAATTTCTTAAAAAAAAGAACATATCTGTTGTCATCTTTTGTGTTATTGCCATTCTATAGATTCAGTATGTGGCCAAGTCTGATTTGCATCTCTCAGCTCTTACTTTTAGCAGGCTGTTTTCAGATTTAATTGTTAGTAACCATGGAAAACATTGTTTCATTAATCAAAATTTCGGGCATTTGCAAGTGCTTGAAAGTATGTCTGCAAAAGTGAAAGATCCAGCATATCATGAAAATGTGTTAGTGATTCTGATACAGCTTTGTGCAATAATATATCTTAGAATGAGATGCTGTGGATGTAGTTACAAGGAAATTAATTTATTTTCTACAAAAGCTTCACAAGATGTTGAGAACATTTATGATCCTCAGTATCTGCCAGGTTAGGATGTTTTACTTTCTATTGGTCTTTCAAACTGTGATCTCTCTTTTTAGGATATTGATAAGAAGAAGAAGAAATGTTCCAGAATATAAAACCAACTTTTGGTGAGTCTATTATTTGCATTTTGTAGTGGGATCAGTTCTTAGTGAATAGCACTTGGGTGCAATGAGTTTGTTTATCTCATGTGATTTTGTAACTCTCCTGAACCATGTATATATACCTTTATGATGCACATTATTTTACTATGGACGAATGTCTTGTGATATAGTGTGGACTGTCTTACTTGTTGAAATAGCTGTACTTATATACATTAAAGAGGGATAAGTGAAGTGCCAGGAATTCATTGGGTTGGTGAATTGCAATTTCCAGGTAGACACAAATTGAAAGATGTGCAGCCAGGGAAAAGATCCATAAAATTATAGGAATAAGTGGCAGGCTAATGCGACCTCAGGTTAAGACTAGAAAAAGCGCACTGTTAAGGTGTAAATTAATAGTGCATTGCGTTTGCAGCAAGAGTGATTATAATTCTTGAGAGCTTAACGAAGTTCTGCAGAGAAAGCATTTGTTACGTCAAAAAATTAAGACCTGTATTATGACAAGAAGTGAGCACAGAACATGAGTGCAAGGTATGTAAGTGAAATTAGAGGTAATGTTTAGCCCTCTCATGTGAAAGTTGATATATGAAGTGTAGCAGCGCACAGTCCCTTTAAACTTCATTACATCATAAGCCATGAAAGCTATTGTCAGTTGTTTGTATCACAAAAGAGCTGGACCATGCTGTGGATGATTAACCGGTATGCAGATAGTCACGTGTGGCTATGGTGTCCGTGGTTGCTAAATAGTTCCTTGAAGTATTTCAAATCGTCTTTGTAATATGTTTTACTTTATTATACATGTTTTGTTTTATTCATTTAAAACACCAAAAAAATGTTTTAAATGAATAAAATGAAATGCGTGCAGTAAACTGCATAGTAGTTGCAGAGGCAGATTTGAAATACAATATCTTATTTTTACGTAACATTGTTATTGTCTCCATTGAGCTGATTGAAGCAGTGATGAAAATTAGATCATCATATTGCTTATCTGGAAGGAGTCTCCAGAATAAGCCACCAGCAGCTACACACGTACATAAACTGATTCACTGTGCCACGCAGAGTGAAGAATACTTCTTAGTTATGCTTTTCTCTGGTCCATTTATGAATGGATAATTTGAAGAACAACTATATGATTTCTCAGGTGACGTGGTCTCTTCTTATTTTGCTCTCATGGTTCTTAGTGAAATGCGTAGTTGAGACAGTAGACACAAAATTTGTACCTGTTGTCTTCTTTGTTTTATGATCTCTTTCATTTCTACAGTTGCAGTTATACAAGTTATATGGTTTATTGCCGTCTTTTGTGACTGTAACAAAAGTCTTATTAAGACCAGACACATTTTTAGTGGTCACTGTAACAATGTGGCTTTCCTTAAACTTTTTTGTGCTAAGATCATGAACAGTTCTCATGCTTTCACTTGCAGGGTGAAAGCATGCAAACTGTTCATGATACTAGCAAACAAAATTGTAAGAAAAGCCATTTTGTTATAATGGCCATTGGAGATACTTTAAAATAGGAGCAATCTGATGAATTCCAGACCCCGTACCACTGATATCGATTTGTATTAGTATTTTGGAACATATACTGTGTACTGATATTATGAATTACCTTACAGGTAATTTTCTATTGACACATAATTAGCACTTATTCTTATTACTAAGAATGAAAGGAAAGGAGAGAGGCATGGTTTTGTTTTACTAGCATTCCAACTTGCTGTGCCAAAGAATGACATGTGTTGCTGACAGCTGCTTATCATTTATAATATAACATTATAAATGATAAGCAGCTGTCAGCAACACACGTCCTTCTTTGCCACAGCAAGTCTAAATGTTAGTAAAACAAAACCATGCGCCCCCTCTCTCTCTCTCTCTCTCTCTCTCTCTCTCTCTCTCTCTCTCTCACACACACACACACACACACACACACACACACACACACACACACACACACACAAATAATAAATAATATCATCGCTTTGTAATCTAACACTCTGTAATCCACATCAAATCTCTAAATATTATTGAAGAAGGATAACAAAATTATCACTGAATGTGTTTCTTGACGATAAATGTATTAAATGTTCAAGCTTTTTCAGTGGAAAAAGAGAGAACGAAAGCTTTATTGTCAGTGTAGTACCATTTGAGAGGCAGGCTATGGTTTTCTGTTCTGCTCCTTTCTTTATCTACTTGCGTATGACTGCATTGCTATGAACATAAAATTGACTTCATTAAAGATGTAAGAAGTTATATTTACAATCAAATTGATTCCTTCCCCGATAACTCTCCCCTAACTCTCAAGCAGCTTTTTCATTTTCGTTACCCAACCACTAAAGAAGCAGTGTTGCAATACATCTTTTCTAGTACAAAATATCAACTTAAAATATATATATAAATGCCTGGACATTTATGAATCTTGGCCATTTGCCCAGGCATCTATTTTGCCCATTTGCCTTGACTTATAAATGCCCTGGCATTTTACACCACTAGATGACTATCAGATAGGGTTGATGGAGGACATTCAAAAAGTCTAAAGAAGGGAAGCTTGTTTCATATTGCGAAATAGGAGAAACAATGATGGATTTGATAAGCAAGTTTGGGGTGGTAGTCGATTAAAACAAAGGCCTTTTTCGTTGGGGTGAGATCTTTTCACAAAATTTCTGTGGTATCGTGTATCGATACCACCCCACTGCCATTCTACAGTAAGTAATGGAATAGCAAGTTTCCGTTTGATGGTGATAGACATCTTGTGGGAGCTGGCAGATCCAGTGGAGCATGCCTGCCGAGCCACAGCTCTGCAGTTAAAGTGTCCTCTGCTGCCACAATATAGGATAGCCAGAGGCAGTGGCTCATCCCCACTCACACTCAAGAGCCACGTCGCTGCACAAAGATACACAGATGCCGCATAGTTGTGGCTCCATCTTCACTGTTGTTGCTGTTGTATGAGCTGTACTTTAGTTCTTGCTGCTATTTGTATTATGTCTTTGTTTGTTTGGAGAAGTACAAGTTAAGTAAATCTTCTATTTTCTGTGTTACTTGTTCACTAATCATTTCTGCTCCTGTCCACCTTTTCTAAGATGCCAGTTGCTGCATCACTCTGTAGCCCACCTCTTCTTACCGTTAATATGAAGTCGTACACAGCAATTTTGATCACTAAATTTCTCCCCTGAATGCGAAAATATTTTGTTGCAGCTGGCCTATATAGGGGTGTTCATTCTTCCCACACGCTGTTAGAGAGTGGAACACTAGAGAAGTAGTCTGAAGGTGGTTTGAAGAATCATCTCACAGGCATTTAAGTTCAAATTGCAGAATAGTCATGAATATGAAGTGAAATGAGTTTAGTCTTAATAAGACTAACTACAGATGCAAAAGATGTTATTAACGTATATAATTTGTCAAAATTTCTTTCTCCCCGTGATTATTATTCAGAATCCATGACCGTCTATGTAAAACCAAAGTTAGGTCTTGTCTACATGTTCAAAATTACTGCAGCCTTTCTTATTGAATTCTTGTACTGGTAACTGAATGGTTTACTGCGACAAATTGTGAAACCTCTGAACAATGTGTACTTCGTTATTTATACAGATATTTGATGCATTGCTGGTTTCTATGCCTGATCGTCTTTCTTTCTCACAACCATTATTTTTGTACTAGAAGCTGATCAGTTCACACTGACACCAAAGCTTAGGAAGTCGATCACCACTTGCTGAAGTAAATTTTTACAATTGTATGAGACAAAGAAAAAAAAATAAATATATTGTTTTGTGGGAGATACATGCTGTGTATTCGTGGGAAAGTTTTTATCAAGGAATATGAAGTACTGGAAAACACAACTAATGTTAACCAAGCAGCTGATAAATATATGGAACTACATAGCAGTTTATAATGGCTCACTTTGTGACTGAAAGAGCACAAAGACTTATCAAAGTGCTTAGCTTGAAAAGAGCGCAGCTGAACTGTAGAATTGATATTGTTTTGTGGATTTGTTTTGAATCTTCTCCTTGACTCTTTATTGAGTGTTTATTGAGTGTGGGTGATGGAACATTTTCTTGTAAAATTTTTCCTTTGGCCACAAAATACCAAATGAAAAGGTTGTATGGTAAGCTGTGTAAAATAAGGGACCAAGATGATTTGTGAGAGTCATGCTGAGCTGAAATGCTTCAATTTTGTTCCATAGGCAGTGGTGGCTTCAGCAGCGGCACAACGGCGACGCCTTTTGGGCAGTCCCCGTTTGGCAAACCAGCTGGCGGTGGGTTTGCCACCCCTGCATTTGGTTCTACGCCATCCTCATTGTTTGGCAGTACTGCAACATCTGCTGGAGGTGGTGTGTTTGGTGCTGCAACAACTACCCCTGTATTTGGCCAGGCTGCTACCACACAGTCCACAGGATTTGGTAAGTTGGTGAAATTATCTCGGGTTCATACATTATTATAATTTGGAAGCTGTATATTTAATACTTAGTACAATACAAACAAGTATTTCTTTTCTTTTCGTGGTTATTTTGTGGCTGTGAAGATGATTTTTGTGTTATAATGTATAAAATTTGTCTGCCTGACTAAAATTTCCAAGTTTTAAATAGATGAAAAAGAGAAAAATGTGCTGTTGCTTTCACTTTAGGTTTTGGAGCAAATACTACAGGTACTACAAACCTCTTTGGCAGTCCACAAACATCTGTGGGTGGGACTGGTCTTTTCGGTTCCACATCATCTTCTGCATTTGGTCAGAGTAAACCAACAGCATTTGGTGGCTTTGGTACATCAACAGGCACCACAGGGGGTGGGTTGTTCGGACAGACACAACCCAGCCTCTTTTCACAGCCTGCGTCTACTGGGAACACCCTCTTCAGTTCAGGTAAATAAGGAATGGTCGAAGACTGATATTGTTTGCCTTCTTGTTGTTTTGTCCTCTCTCACTGAGCCTTGATTATTCATACATCTGTTCTCTTATCTATCATGCTGGTAGTAGTTGTGAAATTGTGAATATCTTGGTACCATCAGTGTGCATTAAAATATTTCTTAGATCTGAAACTCATAGCCAAAATTTGAATCAAAAGTTCAAGGATAAACGAGGCAGCTGTGCCCGTAGAAATTATAGTGTTTTAAATAGAATAATTTGTGCAATCTTGTCATGTTATACAAAGTTCCCACTTAGGACAATCGAGGAGAAAGTGGAGATTGCCAGTACAGTAATCGGCAAAAAAGGAGGAGGTGGAAAATAAATTAATAAATCATGTGGCTAGCTAAAGAAATGCACAAGCTAAAGGTTGAAACAAATGTCATTATTCTATGCTAATTTTTTTGCTTATGCTTTGTTTCTTTGTATTGACCTGAGGTTCTGAATGATATCATCTTTGTGCTTCATCCCTAAATACTTCAATCTGTCATGATTCACTTTCTTACGAGCATAGTGAACCAATTTTTAGTTCCAAACTTGGATCAATATTTAACTGTTCTTGGATTAATACTTAATTACTTTCCATTGTTTGTAGTCTTATTTCAGTATGTAAAACCTTCATGTTCAGTTAGTATAAACTTTAGGACATTATCTTGTTTAGATTTTCATAGATTACAAATGCTTGGAAGGAATTGTTTCCGGCTTTCATACACCATGTGTCCTATGAATTAGGAAAGTAAGGATAGTGGTGTTATTTTTCTGCATTCCCCATTGCATTTCATTCTCTTCTGATTGATTCTTTACAGAGTATAAGATTTCTTTTCTTTTTTTATACTCACATGTCATTATTTGTTCATGTGTATCATTCACATATTAGTCATCTGAATTTTACTGACTTTTGATTGTGCATTCTATTCACTCCATTAAAAAGGCCCTTCCCCAGTTTAAGTTTTCTTTGTTCAAGAAACATGCCTTCTCTTCTTGTCTCATTTTATTTGTTGGGCACATTTTGCCATTGGTGCTATGTTTGCTTCATTCCCTCAACACCTCAAGTATTCTAGTCTCTTGCTTCTTAGCTCAGGAACATCCTCAGTTTCTGTTTTAATGTTGCAGTTATAGGAATTATCAAAGCCCTTTGATTCGCTTTCACGAGATTATACATGCATTTTATCTCCGGAACCTGTGACTTTTTTTTACAGTTGTGGATTAGCTATATTGATTTTCATAGATTACATTTTTGTGTTTATTTGTGGTGTGCAGGGATAAATATCAACAAGAAATGGTAATCCCATGTCTAAATTTCATTGGAATGATTGCTTTATATTTACTTCAGTTAAGTTAACTATTTTAGCATACCTAATTTGTCTTCAGAATTATAGTATGCCAGTCTTTGTGGAACTTGATTCATGCTTTCTGTAGTCTCCCAAAACTCCTTTTTGAAGAAATTTATCAATTATAAAATTTAATGGTACTTTAGCTCTTATACCGACAAATTTGTCTTCTTTACAGGCTTCACATTCAGCATGGTGTAACAAACAGAAAATATATGGTGATAATAAGCAAAATCATCTGTTGCCGTAATATTAATTTAAATGTCGGCTAAGTGTTTTAACAAGACAGTCCCATGTTTTCTTTATTGTGTTCTAATTACTGTTGTAGATGCCTCATTTTTTTTCATTGTGAACTGTAATTTGCAGGGTTTGGCAGTTCAACTTCAAATACTGGAACTGCCATGGTGAAGTTTACTCCTGTTACTGGTTCTGATACCATGATGAAAGGTGGAGTAACTCAAACCATCAACACGAGGCATCATTGTATCACATTTATGAAGGAGTATGAGAACAAAAGCTTGGAGGAACTGCGTTATGAAGATTACATAGCAGGTCGTAAAGGTCCTCAAGGCACTGGAACAGGTGTAGCAACTGGCGGTGGGCTCTTCCAGCAGCCAGGAACAGCCTGGGGAAATGCCGGCGCAACAGCTGCAGGAACAGGCATATTTGGGTCCCAGACTGACAAGCCATCCCTCTTCTCTGCTCCGTCTACAGGTACCTTTTTGATCAGACACCCATCAGCTGATGACTGTTGTGCTTCTGCAGTCACAGATTTTGTAACTTGAAGAGACACGCTCTTGATGTTCTGTTCTAATTCCAGTGTAGTGTACAAGATTTTTCCTTAGGCCAAGTGTCATAATTGTAGCAATTTGTGACATCTTGTCTCTCACATGTGTACTTGCGTGTCCCACTCTGAAATTAAAGTAGTTAGTAAGAGGGAGGTAAGTCTTAATGAGATTTAATCAGGCAGGGACCACGCTACATTGTGGGTGAATTGTTATATAAATACGTATACACTCAGAAGGCCACTTAACATTGCACAGTGGAATACATTTTGTACCAGTATTAGTGATTTTCTGCCTTTATTCATTATCATATGGAGAGGAGGGAAAAAATCTCTATTGTGTTTTTTGTCTCCGAATATATGTTACCTACCTATCAAGATTTCTGCATAGAACATACAATGAAAGCTGCAGAATTGTCTTAGGTCTTCCTTGGCTATCGTTTCACAGATTTACCCAGCAAGGTTTCACTAGAACAATATCACCTTTTTGAAAAGAATATTTTCTCACCATTTCGTCAGGGCTATACTCGCCCTTTTTATGAGTCTATCAGTCTATGCCTGAATTCATTTGATGTCTGTTTTCGTACCTTATTCATAAGTGTGCTAAATACTGAGCAGTACAGGAGAATTGCACACTTCAACCTCCTGTGTGTGGTTTCATTTACAGATACATGCACTTTCTTAGAACCCTCCCACTGAATTAGTCTTTTGTTTGCCTTCCCCTACTACTGGTTTTAAATGTTTATTTTATTTCATATTGCTTTTTAGTGATTGTGAGACCCACAATTAAAGACAGCTGCTATTTATTATACCAAGTGGAAGCAGTGTAAAATTTCTCTCTCTCTCTCTCTCTCTCTCTCTCTCTCTCTCTCTCTCTCTCTCTCTCTCACACACACACACACACACACACACACACACACACATCTTTAGTATTGCTGATCACAATATCTTCCTTTCGTTTGCAGGTTTCGGTACTGGTACAGGTATTTTTGGTGCCCAACCAGCACAGCAGACTGGACTCTTCGGCAAACCAACAGGTTTTGGTGCTGCTACTACTAGCTCGGGAACAGGTTTTGGATTTAATACCACCACCAGCTCAAATCCGTTTGTATCCCAGTCAAAACCATTTGGCTGTGAGTATATTTAATTTTTTGCAGATATCTTGCAATGTAAGAACTGATGGGCAGTGACATATTTGTAATCTGGCCAAATGTATTTTTTTCTTACTATGTATTCATGTAGATACCTCTAGACAGATTTAATTTTAACAACACTTACTACAGGACTGGCTGTTCATAATTGCCATTCCTACGTGTGCCTCCAAAGTATTTTTCTGACTCTCAGGCTCTGGTAGCTCCTGTCCTTATGCTGCCTTTGTGTGTCATTGAGACACTCTGCCCACATTCGTGTACTAGTCTTACTACATATTAAATTATAAATGGCTAGTAGCATATATAAATCATATTTCCTGTCTGACTATGTAAACATATTTGGTGATTCTCATAACGGACTGACTTGAGACATCTTGAAGTATAAAACAATTTGTAAGGCTCTTTGCTGTTTGTCAGTGGTAACAAGATACACTAGCTCCAATTTGGAATGGCTTTTTTTTAAACATCTTTGTTTGGCAGTGAATGCTTTGTTTACAGTTCATAAAGGCTTACATGACTGAGGGCCATAGGCTCTTTCACTTATATGTGGTTAGGCTGTACACTGAATTTCATAAGTTGCCACATACCTGTTGGGAATAAATTGTTGTTTTATTATTGACCATGTCCGTTCATCATTGCATACATTCCACAAATCTTTCCTCTGGTAGGACACATGCTTAAGTAATGGGCTGGCATAGTGGTGTTATTTGTGCCAGAAATTTAAATTCCCATCTGATCTGTTGCACGGTACTAGTATAATTTTTTAAGAGAACGATACATCCTGTAGATGTCTTAAGATTGCAAGGATAGCTTTACTCATTGTTATTGTAAATATATCCATGTTTTATGCATCCATGTAAAAATTTCCTGGTCACTCAGCTCCCTGATTTTAAATATGTAGCAGTTTGTGAAGACTTTGGGCTGCTAATATTTTAAGCCTGCCATCATTAAATACAGTGAGCATTAACACTGTAGGGCTATTGTTAAATGCAGTGTTTTATTTTACTCTGTTGTGTTTGGGCTGGTTGTACTAGAATGAGTGGTTTAGCAGGTACTGGTCTTGCAAATCCTTCAAAAGAGAGATTACAATCCACAGGAACAATAGATGTTAGGTGCAAAACTTGATACATGTATTTGTAGCTACCTTACATGATGGGGCAGGGTTTGTTTGTGTGCTCTTATCATCCACAAAGCAGTCAATATGATAAGCATATTTGCTACTATTACCTGCAGCCCCTGTCTTTGTATACATTGTTTTAGGAAGTCATTTCTGGGGTTCAGGATGGGTGTGTAGCTCTTGTGGAAGACATATATTGTGAACTCCCATTGCTATTAAACTACTCTTTTACTACCAGAGTATTCTCTAGCTCTTTCACTACAATAGAATGGGTTTACTTTGGATAGTTCCATTTTTTTAAGTCGCATGGTGCAACCTAGTTTTGGCACAAAAGATATTTCACATTCAAAAGTGTGCCATTCACAACGTGTTGTTTTAATTTACAAATATCATGTGAACAACTATTTAAAAAGCTCATGATTGCTTGTCACACAGCATTTCTACTTGAACAGCACATGTGATCTGCCAGTAGATTTGCTGATTTGACAACATTCCCTTGTTTGAAAGGGTTAGCTGCATAAATCGAACCACTCAGAAAAACAGGTTTTTACTTTGTAGTGTGCATATTCAATCAGCTTTTACTAGTATTTTGGTGGTAAGGGAGCAAACGATTTATTTACAAGCTCAAACTGAGGTTTTCTCTCTTTGCAAACTTCGTACTGTTGATAAGAATACCTAACGTGTATTAAGACAATGGGAAGTCCAGGATGGAATAACAATATTACGAAAATATAGATTGCTACACACCACTAAGAGGAAACATTGAGTAACAGACAGGGACAACAAAAAGACTGCTGCACGTGCCCGAGACACTGGTCATGGAAGAAGGCCCTTGGCCTACAACTTAAATGTGTAGCAGTCATTTCGGTGTGCCAATTTGAAAATCTAGTCTCCTTTATATGATGAATAGCAGTCAATACTTTATAGTATTATTGTTAAGATCTATTAAACAGGCATTGTTACCAAGAAGAGTGAACTATAGAGAAATATAGGGTTTGTGATGAAAACTCAGGATTACCTGGTTCTTAATCCTCCATTGCTTGCGTGGAGATGTTTGTCACTATTTTGTCTGACTGGGCTGGAGTGAATTGGTGCCATTTTCAGTACCTTTCCGTTAACTCTCCTTCCATTAAATTCAGTCATCATTGGCTTTCAGTTACGCAGGGTTTCATCATTTATAAAATGTCATTATAGCTTGGAGGACTCTGCTCATCTGCACAAGCACTACTGTTGGAATCTGAAACAAAGTAGATGTGAGTGTTACTTTACTGCTTTCCTATGTTCGGACTAACTTTCATGTGCATGATTTTAGGCTTATTGAAACTACTTGCAATTAATTTGCTTTGTACCTAGAACGTTTACCTACAAGAAGCTAATATTACCTGCACTTTAGTTATGGAATAAATGTCAAAGGTGAAAAAAACTTAGATCAAAATTTAGCAGAACTCCTGATGTATGCTGGAATGGTTCCATGAGCTGAGAACAAGAATTTTGTACATGAAAGTGGTCATGATTTGGGAACGAAACAAGAAGTGTCAGAAAATCATGAATGTCAGCCACAGGAAGAAGTAATTTAAGAGGATGTGTTTCTCGTAGGAAAAATAGAATAGCTAAATGGAGGAAAAGTACGAGGCATGTTTTTTTAAGGAAGGTCCATTTGAACATAAGTACACAATGATAGGTTATTTTCAAAAAGTAAATTTATTTCCAGAAACTACATACTTCACTCTATTTTTCGACATAGTTGCCAAGTTTGTTGAAACACGTATCGTACCTCTCAACCAATTTTAAAATACCCTCTTCATAAAAACTTGCCGCCCGCTCTGATAACCTAGAGTTCACTGCCATTTTTCATGTTGTTATCATTGTAACGGTTACTACTGAGGTGTTGTTTGAGGTGGAGGAACAGATGGTAATCGCTTGGCGCAAGATCAGGACTGTAGGGTGGGTGGTCTAAAACTTCCCAGCCAAAACTGTCCAGTAAATCACGGGTCTGATCTGCCGTGTGAGGTCTTGCATTGTCGTGCAAAAGGACAATTCCCTTTGCCAGCATGCCACGTCTTTTGTTTTGAATCGCTCTGCGTAGCTTTCTCAGGGTTTGGCAGTAGGCTTCTGCATTGATAGTGGTTCCTCATTGCATGAAGTCGACCAACCATGCCTATCCCAAAACACCGACGCCACGATTTTGTGCTGGGACGGAGTCTGTTTGGCCTTCCCCTTTACAGGCAAGTGTGTGTGTGTGTGTGTGTGTGTGTGTGTGTCTTCATTCCATGCTCTGTTGCTTTGATACGGGCATGATATGCAAAACTTGTTTTGTGAAACCCATGTTTCGTCTCCAGTTACGATCTGACTCAAGAAGCCATCACCTTCTTCGTGATAATGAGTCAAGAACTTCATCGCACACACAAATCTTTGGTTTTTGTGGTCCTCTGTTAGGAGTTTTGGGACCCAACGGGAGCACAGTTTCCTAAACTTTAGGTGTTCAGAAACAACATTGTAAAGCACTGATTTCGACACGTTAGGGAATTCGTTTGAGATACCTGTTATTGTGAAGTGCCTCTTCTAACGAATCCTCACTTCAACTGAAGCCACCAAATAGTCTGTAACCAATGAAGGGCGAAGGGAGCAGTCCTCATCATGCACGTTGTCATGGCCATGTTTGGATTTCGTACCCACTTACGTACATGGCTTTTACTCATAACAGTATCACTGTACACTTCACAGTGAATTTCTGCAGCAGACTGGTTCCTTGCTGACAAAAACCATATCACTGAGTGAACCTCACACGCAAAGGGCGAGTTGATTGTCTTAGATATTTTGAAAGCACAGAACAAAGCTGTACAGGTTAGCTACAGAGCTGAAACTGAGCACAGTTGTTCCGAGGCATGCCGGTACCCGATGCACGAGCTCGTTGCTGTATGCGTGTGAACTATTAGTGTCTACAACAGAAAGGATCTTGCATAAAAAACACGCCTCATAAATGTCCTGTCAATGTTAGAACAAGGTCTTCTGATATTATTAGGCATTTTCCTGTATCCAAAAATGAAGAAGGTGTAACAAGACAGAAATAGATACTATGAAGTTACTTTTGGTTGAAAATGTGAGATCCGTTTATTGCAACATGTACTAATACTGACATCAATGAAGTTCATTGTAACTTTTCTAAGGAAAGGAATATTAAAGAAACAGATGTTAAAGAGGTCAGAGTAAACTGTGGTATCTGAACCGGATGGCAATTTCGTGGAGAGGGGCCAAATTCATATTCTTGAGGAAAAAACCTTTTACAAAGCACCTAGCATCCAGCGCACGTCGGTCTATCGATTATTCATATTATTTTGAAACGTGCCCCTACCGGTTATTCGACATTTTTGAACACATTCTAACTTGATTTCTGAACGAATTATAAGTTTATTTTTGAATGCGTGCGTGGTGCATGTGATGTCTGCCAGGGGAATCCTCTTCACATCTAGACATGGACTTTCCTGCAGACAAAACAGGACGGGGCTATACGAGCTGAGCGGAATAAAGCCAAACCGGTGAATGCCAACTGCTGCTTGTTTATGTGGTTGATTCGGTTTGCAAATGTGCAGCATTGTTATAATTACTAGCAAAATCCATAGTCAGACTACCAGAGTGGAAATAAACGACTAACAGGAATAACAAGTAAGAAAGATTACGTATTATCTTCTCGGTGTATCCAAGAAAGTGAAATTCAGACAGAAAATTTTTAGCCAGCTACACTTGACAGGACCGGTTGTAGTCCCTGGCTAGCAGCCGCTTAAGTTCCATTCTGGGAGTAGCACGGAAAACGCATTGTATGAACACGTAATAATGCCTAACCAGAGAATAACCACTTGATAACTTAACCGGTGATTGTGGCAGGGTTAGTAAAGTTAACAGGAGAATGAGTTTAGACAGTGGTAGGAATAGTTACAGAATTAGTGATGACAAGACTGTTAGAACGAGGAAGGAGAAGAAACAGAGACATCACACAAATTATTGAAGTATATGACAATTCCAAATTTATACAAGAATTTCATACTACTACTTTTCAGTCTCGTGCATGAGAAACTGGATTGTATGAATGAAATGTGAAACTATTTCCTAACATAAAGCTTTTTGATTGTAGTAGGCCAAATAGGTAGTTCGTATTGGTACTTCGTGAATTATATTGTCATACTATAAAAATGATCATTATTGCCGAAACAGTCTCGCTTATTTGGTGTGTGTTACAGTTGTTGCAATATTAGAAATGCCTATTTTGTTTTATCCAGCACACAGTGACAAAATAGACGTAATCAGATTGAGAAACCACACCTGTCTTGGGTACTATTTGTATTAACACCTTTTTCAGTATTAGACGACGATATTTTGATTTTTCATGTAGCAAAACGTTTGGCGAACTTTGATCTGGTGATAGTCCTTTCGCAGATAGGAAAGCACGCCATGTAAAGCTCTAGCAAGATTAGAGAGAGAAATCGCTAGGACCTAAGAATTGAAAAAATGCATACTGTCTTGCCTGTCTCTTGTCTTTCCTGGTTTTGGGTACCCTATATTTAATTTTATGTCACACAGAAGATCAAGCTATTAGCTAATAGGCAATAAAGAGTCCAAATTTTATGGAGTTCTTGTTCTCCCGGTTACAAATAATCACATCCAGTATTAATTGTGATTTTATTTTTAAGTGGGGGCAAGATGTCAAACCGGCCGACTGGGGGCAGGAGGGGCTCTACAAGACATTTTAATTTCCACTTTCCTGAAATAGTTTGATGGAATCCGTTACAAAATATACACGTTTGAGTTCAACAGAGCAAAGGAATGTTGTTTGAAGAGGCGTGGCACTGCATTGCGGCACACTTAAAACCAAATAACATCTCTTACATTTCCTCGAAAATATATGTTTTATGTATCAGACTCTTCAGAAAGATGTGCGCTACAAAATTAGTTATTTTTGAAAAGTCGTTTTTTAATTTTTGACGTTCTGGTGTGCAGAGCAGTCTTGAGTTATAGTCGGGGGAAAGGGGGGGGGGGGGTTGTAGTCTCCATGTGACCAGTGTTTACATTTAGTGATTTTTCTGTTTGCTCTTCATTTAATGCTCTCACGTCAAATGAAAACAAGATGGATTTCTGTGGCTGGGAGCCATCAAGTGAATTAAAATACATTAACATAATTACGGAAGGCTAAAATATTTTACTAGTTTCAGATTTTATTTTATTTCCACCTTTCTGACAATCGAGCATTAATCGCCGTGCAGAACAATAAAGTTATTTTTGTCGGTTTGCTAAAGAAATTGGGCTTTTATTAACCTTTACTGCTAAGTAAATTTATTTGAAACGAAGTATTTAATTCCACACCATTGGCTAGTTTCAACTTTTCGCTGCATTTGAAGTGCACATTTTCATCTTCCAGCATATATGGCATTATGCCATAATAAAGAACCAAACATGAGATAATACAGTACTGGTACTCCAAGAAAATTTATGTCCCAAAAACCACACTGAAAAGCTTAATATCAGGTCGAGGCCTACGTCATTGGGAATGTGGACATACGAATGTGCGCTTTAAGGCAAACTGTGCATTTTAGTATGGTTCATGAAATTCCGACACTCTTGGACTATCCTCTGATGTCTTGTTTCTTTTATGACATAATTAAGATCTTTTAATGTTTTACACATACGAACATACAGGCTTCCTACATCACTGTAGCTGCGCAAGGGGTTGTGACACCTCTTATCCAGGTAGTGGGAAAATATTGGGAATTGTTGTTCGAAAAGTGTTATTTTCAAAGTAAATTTCCGTTTACACAAGATGAAGTACGTGCAACAATGTATGATGAATTTCTTAAATTGCAGAGCGCTTGTTCTCATTTAAAAATCAACTCTTTGGTGACAAACCATTTAGAAGAATTTAGAGCCCAGAAGATCAGAGATTTAAGTTGGTATTAAAAATTTTGCTTGCATATTTGTGTGACGTATCTTAAAGTGTAACATGCGCTAAACAGATCAACATTATATGTGAAAGATTAGCTTCTGTTGTAGCTTATAAATCTCGGAGACAAATATTATATGCAAAAGCTTTTGTTTTCTTGTAGCAACACTATGTATATTAACTTAAACCATTAACTTTTCCTGTTGGTGGAATTCGAATTTATAATTTCGTAATACGAAAATATTCAGCGTACATGTTGCTGCACATCAAAGATCTTTCCAAAACGTGTTTTCCCCCCCTGAGTTTTGTTTTCTAAAGTGCCGAGAAATTCTACGCTGCTGTATAAAACAATATCTGTTCAAAGGATTGATAAGCTTTACAGTTCTGACAGAAAGAATACTGTCACTTAACATGGAAAAAGTGTATTTTCATCTGGGAGAAAATGTATTTTTAACCTGGAGGTCTGGGAAAAATCCAGAAATTTTTTTTCTTTCTTCGTGTATACACCCTGATATGTCAAATATACATTGCAAATAAGGCTAAAAAGTAATATCCACCACATGCTATTAGGAAACCTGTTAAATACCGCATAGCAAAAATTGCTGAAGAAGAGGCTTGCCTAAATGCACACGAAGTTTAGGCTCATATCCTGAAACAACATGTTGCGCTGTATAAGAGAGAGCGTCGTACCGGTTAAGCTTATCTCCCATTGCTGACTTTGAGGACAGATTTCTTGCCATGTGCTAGGCAGCTCTCAAAGTGTTCCCAAAAATGGACACTTTTCGAAATGTCTCCTCATTGAGCAATGTGCAATTAAGAGATTTCAAATTGCAGAAAGTCTCAATTTCCTCAAGGAGATTGAGATATCTGCCTTTTTCTTCCTGTGCCGCAATTTAAACTGCGATGTCAAGTGAGGAGGAGCATGACCCGTATCAATCAAATATGCCGCAAAGTTGAATCTGTTGGTAATGTCTTTCCCATCCAGTGCAACATGCTCACGATATCCTACTTAAAGTTTTCTACCTGTCTGCCCCACATAAATTACATTATAATTGGCACACTGTAATGTGTAACCATCTGACTCTTGGAAAAAATTAAATTTATGAATATTATTAATTAACTATTTACAGAGCGTATCTTCAGTTGAAAATGACACCCACACCTAATTTTTCGAAAATCATAACAATTCTAGTACTAAAAATCCCAGGGTAAATTAAAGTAAAAATTTTTTTCCTGTGCATTACTGTTTGTAACTGGGACACGTTTCCTGCTCAGTGGTCTTCATTGTTTTGTTATAAATATTTCTCACAATATCATCATGGTACTTATTCACTCTAGCTATGTACAATATAGCTTGAAATCCAGTTCTGAAATTGGATTCTGACAATGGTAATCTAAGCATTATGATGAGACATCTAAAAATTTAGGCAGTCATTTGTTTGTAGTACTTATATCTCAACGTGCTTTGTGTCCCTCTTTGTCTTTTTCTTGTGCCTTTGTCCCACACCAGTGCAGGAACGGCATGGTTATGAACAGATTTGGCATGGTTAGTTAAAGGGGTGGCTGAATGCACTTTTCACCACCTTATTACCCCGGACTGGAATAAGTGCACCCCAGCTGTAAGTGTGTGTGTGTGTGTGTGTGTGTGTGTGTGTGTGTGTGTGTGTGTGTGTGTGTGTGTTGTTACTCATGTGGAAGTGAGTGAAAGTTTTCTAAATGTTTGCGAATTGTGTAACTGATGTGGGACATGGGTTCCATCCTTTGTATTCAGCAAGTGGGGTGTGTGAAAAGTGCCTGAAAACCACATTCAGGCAAGATGGCAAACAGACCCTCATCGTTAATCTGCTGGGTGGATTATATCCAGGGCCAGCATGCGCCCCCCCCCCCCCTTTCCCCTCAATCCTGGAAGTGGCACTTGCAACACCCATGACTATCTGAATGGGTGTGCTTTGTCTTCCTCACATCTCAGAAAATGATGTGAAGTATTGTTATAGGAGTAAAATAAAAAAGAGTATCAAGACTTCAAGGAATTATTGTTACATGCAGAAAGGAATCGCAGGTGAGTATACATAAATCCATAAGTTTTCTAGTGCATATTTTCTTGTGGGAAATATATTGAAATAGAACTGGAGGTAACAAGCCTATTGGCCATCTCATTCCACTTTCTTCATCTTTAGCCTTGCAGGAATTTTTGCAACTAATGTTTCTGCTTTTAATATATTAGTAATTTGATATTGTAATGTTCCATAACACCACCACTTTGCGGTACTGTACTTTCAACAAATTGTATTTATTTAATATCTTTAGATATCACAACACCTCCTGTCCTTGAGATCTAAGGGGTAAAATTCATGTGATGACATACATTTGATTTTGTTCATGAGATCTATCATTGTGTCTTATTAAACAGTGGAAAGTCCAGGTTGAAACAACAATATGAAAAGGAGTAGATTGCTACTCACATCGTAGAGGAGGCCATTGAGTTGCAGACAGATACAGTCAAGATTAGGTTGCTGCTGCGCATCTACGTCATGCATTCTCCGACAACCAGTGAGCATTCAGTACTGTTCTCAGCATACCGCAGTGAATGTTGTAGCCATCATTAAGAGTTGTCATGAGTGACGGTGGTGGTAATTGACAATCAAATGACAGACATAATGTGCAGTATACGCATTTCCTTCAAGTGCTTAGTGCATTTATGTGCTTACTGCACCTGTCAGCTGAAACTGGCAACAATATAATCCCTGCCCATGTCTCGAGCTGTGCGATCCGCCATCATTCGTGGATTGGTCTATAGTAAATTCTCAAATCCATAACTCTTCCGGATCTACATACCTTGTGGTCATTGATTTGTCCAGTCTTTCAGAACTGTGGCTTCATGTAACATTTTATATGATTTTTTTTCAACATTATAAAGAACAAACAAAGTTTGCATGATATTTATTTTTTTTATTATTCAGCACAAAATAAAAACTTTTACACCACTTCAGTACTATGTTGTCAGTGTTGTCATCATACCACTGTGTTTTTTTAGAATTAAATTGCTCTGCAATTGTTTCTCTCATCAATTTGCTAGTATCTACCCTAATTCACTGAAAAATCTTCAGAACTGGCCACTACAGCTGCTTCCAGTTGAAGCTGCCGGTTTTGTTATTGTGGCTTTTGACATCATTCTTAGAGCATCAACCAACCCTTCATCAGAATTACAGAATACTTTATGACTCGTAATTTGTACAATTGACATACATAGGCGCACAGTTAACATGTCATATAGTCTTTGACCAAAATTTGGTCACTTGCTATCCATTTTCTGCTGCTTGATGGAGGTCTTCTGCGCTACAGACGGCTGGAATGTTTAACACTGAAGCATTTGCTGGACAGTCTGGACTTCTCCACAATCACACTTAATATTGTTTTCTCTGCTGTAGCCCCACCTTGCCAGATTAAGCCTTGATACACCCTCTCCTGATCTCAGCCTATTCAGAGATTTCCAGGTCATCCATTCCTCATCATGCCCTGGAGCCAGAGTTTCAGAAACATTTTTTCCAACCAGAGGGAAAGGAGGTCTTCTTCCTTCAAAGCTGACACTTATGTTTCCAGCAGTAGTAGTAAGTATTGTTGATGTTCTAAGGAACACTTCCTTGATCTCAATTGCTGTGAATGCGATTTATGCCCTTACAGGGGATGGGTTTGTTCTTGTTCAACTTTCTTTCATTCCTAATTCGCTGCAGTTTCTCTTTGAATAGGAGGTGATGCTACACCTACAAGGTGGTAAATCCATTTGACATGAGTAGATTTCAGACAACCTGGTATAATTGTGCAGGTGTTATTGAAGAGTTATTCTACCTGTTCGGCATGTGATGAACTATACCAAACAGGACAAGTGTACTCTGCTTCAGAATAGACTAATGAAAGTGCAGAGATTTGAATGGTTTCAGGGTGACTCTCCTACTGTGATCCAGCCAATTTTCTTAACAGATTGTTTTTGGACGGAACTTTCAACTCGTGATTCATGTAGTTTCTCTTGGAAGTGAGAGGTATGTCCAGCATCACTCCTAGGTATTTTGGAGTGTAGCAGTGTTGTAATTCAACTCCTGACCATAGTTTCATCAACTAATGACTAGCTTTCTTAGGTCTCAAATGAAAAGCACACACTTGAGTCTTTAGGTGTTTGCTTTAAGCTGATTTGTGGTATAATATCTTGATCTTCAAGCAGATCAAAATGAAATTGGAAGATGTTTACGGACTATGGGTTCTTTTGCGTGCAAATCATGGATAGAAGGGCTAAAAAAGAAAATCGCTGTAAAAAGCTTGAATATCACCTAAAGAGGTAAAGGAAATAATCAACTCTTTGAAGAACAAGAAGTCTCTGGGGAAAGACGGAATCATAGGAGAAGTATGGAAATTAAATAACAGTAATCTCCCACAAGCAACCCACAGAATTATATCAAATATTTGGGAAACTGAACAAATACCTGCAGAATGGAAATGCGCATTAATTCACCCTCTCCACGAAAAAGGTGCAAAAACTGATCCAAATAATTACAGGGAAATTGCATTGCCCCCTGTAATATACAAAATTCTTTCAAATGCTCTGTTGAACAGGCTAGAGGAACAAGTGGACGAGTTAATAGCGGAGTATCAGGCAGGGTTTTGCAAAGGTCGATCTTGCATCGAACAGATATGGAACTTAAAAACAATTTTGCAAATTAGAAGATGTAGAAATACTGTGGTAACTTTTGTCGATTTTAAAAAGGCTTATGATTCAATAGATGGACAAACGTTATTTCACACCTTAGAGTAGTTCAGGATTGACAGGAAAACAAGGTCAATTATTCAACAGGCATTAACAGATACAGCCTCCAAAGTTAAATTCGTGGGAGAAACATCAGAAGCATTTCATATTCATATTGGTGTTCGCCAGGGAGATGGAATGTCCCCCCCTTCTGTTTAACATGGTGCTGGAAAAAATTACGAGGACATGGGAAAAGGAAATAAAAGGAATTCAGCTTGGGATTAAAAAAGAGCAGAGAATTAGGGTGAAGTGTCTGGCTTTTGCGGATGATCTTACCATTCTAATGAACAAGAGAGGGGAAGCCAGACTTGCATTGGAAAAACTGCACAAAATCTCACAGAAAACCGGGCTACAAATCTCCTACGAGAAAACACAGTATATGGAAAACAAACCTATAGATAATCTCCCCATTATTACTCAATACGGAAAAGTGCCACAAGTTGCCCACTTCAGATATCTGGGAGAGATAAGCCAACCATCAGGACTGAACTCAATAGACAAGAAAGATAGAATCTCCAGATTACAAAAAGCGTATAAGTTTACTTGGAATCACTATAATAAGAAATCTATTTCTGTCAGTGCGAAACTAAGGCATTACAGCACAGTAGTCCTACCAGGAGCACTTTATGCTGCAGAAACTACAGTGATTCTTGGTCATACTAAGATCAGAGAGATTGAAAAGCAGGAAAGAAAAATTCTGAGGAAAATATATGGACCAGTGTTCTGGGAAGGAATTTGGATGAAGAGGCCAACTAGAGAGATTTACAAAGACATAGAAACAATAACAGACACCATTAGAAAGAGAAGGATGAAATTTTATGGACGTATCAGCAGGATGAATAAAAGCAGGCTCATGAGACAAATCTTTTAGGTAGTAAACAAGAGCAAAAACAAGACAAAGTGGATGACTGAAGCAGAAGAAGACATTAAAGAACTGGGGATCACTCAAGACAACATAAACAACAGAGAACAGTTTAGAAATATCATACAGAAACACACACTTAAACAAGAACATACCGAGAACAGAACGGGGAAAAGATGGTTGGAAGAACGTGAGAGAGAACACAGTGAACGTATGAAGAGAATTTGGGAAGAACGAAGAAAGAAGAAGAAATCATGGCTACTCAAGTTCAATCAGTTAATATTGATTAAAAAATTGTCTTGTAACTGAAGCAAGTTAAGTGTACCAAGGTTGAGCAGTGCTATTATTTGTGGGGTTAGTTCGCAGAAGCTATCCACCATAAAACCCATTGTGTCAGTACAGTTGTTCCAATGGACAATAAATGTCAATAATACTGAGGATAATTTCTAAAGGGGAATCCAAATGCAAAAATCTGAATCTCGCGAAGAATGCTGATCAGTAGATAGAAGTGAAAAGGTTGATATGGAAGAGATGGGAAACTTTGTTATAGCCAAAAGTGTCTGTTGTGGTACAGCAGCAACAATGTTTATTGCACAAAAAATTAGGTTATGATGCACAAAGAATTTTCCTTTTGGAACAGTCAATTAGGTATAGGTGTATTGCTAGTGCTTTCAGTAAGTCTCTCTCTCTCTCTCTCTCTCTCTCTCTCTCTCTCTCCGTCTCTCTCTCTCTCGTGTGTGTGTGTGTGTGTGTGTGTGTGTGTGTGTGTGTGTGTGTGTGTGTGTGTCTACAAGCATGTATTTTTCATGCAAATGTTTGCCATCTTATAGACAAATTGGAAATTTGTTATTACAGCTGTTGCTCCACAAACTGGTTTATTTGGCACTGCTACCTCACAGCCATCCACAGGATTTGGAACTCCAGCAGCTACTGGTTTTGGAGCCTTCGGAACACAGCAGAATCAAGGACAGGTAATACTTGAAGTTAACGGAAGAGTGTATGAAGTTTAGTAAATAAATTGTTACAACTTGACAATACACTATGAAATAAATGGTGTCTACCAACTTCCATATACGTTTATAGACAGAATTATAAATTGTTAAGTACAGAGGGTTATAATATAGGCAGTTCTTCTTCGCATATGTCTTTACAAAAAATATTCATGCTTTATATCGGAGATTTACCATTGCCTTTGTGCACAGTCCAGCAGAATAAACAGAATAAAGTCCAGTGTGCATGGTGCTCTGTTTGGCATCTCCTCTATTGTCAGTGCAGTAAATGCAGTAGATATAGTCTTATACACTGTGGGTGTAGTGGGGTGAGGCATCATTGAACATGAACAATGAGTCCTATGTTGTCCAGTTCGTTTATCAGTCACTCACTCAGCAGTATCAGATTATCAGATACTTTATATATACCACCCATACCCTATTATAAAAAGTACAGAAGAATGATATGGTTATTTCACATACTGCACTGCAACCTAACTTGCTGAGGGCTTCTGTAGTAAATTCATAGTAGTGGAGGCTATCTTTGGCCCAATAATGCAAATTCTTTCCATTGGCCTTACAGCCTCATCACAAAACAGTATATTGGATAAAATGTACAACCGCTTTGCATCTTCTTGCAGAGTGAAGCAGATAGTATTTATTGAAGTACAAGAATCTTATTTCTTTCCACAAAATGTTAAATTTACAATAAAACAGGTACATAAAGATAAGGCACTTGCAATCAGCAGCAGCAGCACCAGCAGTGGCAAAAAGATTTAGTATTTGCAAGAATAAAAGTACCGTTTACCTTAAACAGCACTGGTAATCTGGTCACTATACATGAAATGATGTCCATTGTGTAAATTTTAGTAAAGCACGTTCACTAATGTTTACTCCGACGTACTTATTACGTGGTCACTCAGGCAGCAGAAGCTTACTAATGTTTACTCCGACATTTTTATTATGTGATCACTCAGGCAGCAGAAGCTTGGGAACTCGCACCTCTCAGATAGCCAGTTTCCAGGGTTGTCATCCAGAATGTGCTTCACAGACTGAATGAAAGATTGGGCCACTGGCATCGCAAAGTCACTAAGTGCGGGTCCATTGAATCCAACTAAGCGGTCTTAGCCAGATGGTAAAGACAGAGTCAGACTTTCTATTTTCCCGGGCTGCAGACTTCGTTTTCAGCTAACATTACAACAGACATGAAGTGAAGTGCCAATTCATTGCAATCTCATTTACTGCACACAGATAACAACAATTTGATGAAAAGCATATAATAAGACTGTTATTGTCCTGTAAGTTTCAATTACAAACACATTATTATTGCAGATATTGGCAGATAACTTGTGTATATCCACAACGGCACGTGATTTTATCCACAAAGTAACAAGTACTGCTGATATCTGCATTCACATAGACCACTAGTCACAGGGCTGTTTTGATCATTAACACACTGGATTTTCCTAGACTTCCCTGTGCTAATGTTTAAAAAAATTGAATGCTCTGAAGGCTGAGTTGCATTAAGTTACCTGCTTATTTTTTTCTTTACCTGAGTAGAATAATGTTACAAAAATAATTCTTGCCAGGGCCATTGAGGTAAACTCCACGGCATGTGTGAAATCATCTTCCAATATTAGAAGTTAGAATTGTCTTGTGATTCACAGTGTGAAAGCTACAACTTTAATTGATGAAATTTGTCTTCCTACATGGAACTTGTACCAAACACCAATATGCTCAATTGACTTTTTTTTTAAATTTTCAGTCATACTCGACACTTTTAAATTTCTACAGCCTTTCGAAATGAGATTGGTTGGGTTTGGTGGCAATATTTCACTGTAAGTAATATTAACCACCAAATATTCGCCCTGGAAAGTAACGTCTATTCCTGGCATGCTGCCCTCCCCTTCCCTCCCACACTTAAGTGATGAGTGGATGTGTACTTTCACTTTATTCAGTTGCATGATAAGCTTTTGTAATTCAACAATATCATGAAAAGGATAGTTGCTACCTATCCTATAGTGGAGATGTCAGGCTGCAGATAGACACAACAAAAAGACTGACAGAAAATGAGCTTTCGCCCAACAAGGCCTTCGTTGCAGATAGAACACGGCCCCCCCCCCCCCCCCACGCGCGCGCGCGCGCGCGCACACACACACACACACACACACACACACACACACACACACACACGGTAGTGTCAATCTTCTTAAAAATATTAGGAACTGTGTGTGCCTTTCTTTTGTGTCAAATTTTGATGATTAAAACAATTTTTCCTGTCACCATTCAGACAGGCTAGTTTTGGTATAAGCATCACTTCACTTTTACTGCTAGCCTCATAACAGATGTTTGTTGTGTGTGATGAAAAATATTTGCTACAAAACTAATGATTTTAGATTGAATTGTGATTGAATTCGTAGCAGGTTCCATGTATTTATTAGTGAATTTTTCTGCCGTAAGTATCAGTTTTTAAAATAGTTCAATTTACTTTTGTTTTCTTTTAGGGTATTGGCATCTTCAGTCAGAACAAGGCTCCATTTAATACTGCTCCTACAAGCACTGGCTTTTCATTTGGTCAAAATACAACACAGTCAAATCTCTTTGCAAAACCTGCTGTGCAAACTTTCGGGGGGTTTGGCACATCAACATCCAATTTTGGTAATGCTGGCAGTACAGGACTTTTTAACAACACCAGCACTACGGGATCTACACCTCTATTTGGCCAGGGCAACACTTTCAAGCCCAGTACAACAGGATTTGGATTTCCAACATCTACAAGTAACACACTAGGTGAGTTTGGTGTGAATAATATGCATGCAGTAATTGCTTGGAAATGAAACTGCTGATGTTTATTAACTGACAGTATCACCGTCTATTATTTGTGAGTTGTAATCCAAACTGGACTTGTATGTTGCCTTATTAAAATGTGGAAACCTGCCAACTTTTATGGTTTATCTGTAAAATTTCTAGAAATTGCAGCATTTTATGGGTTTACAGATGGACGGTGTCATTTTACGACTTTTTGGACAAAAATTTTAAACATTTTCATTCGATTATCACCCCACTTCCGTACAGTCGATTGTTTGTGTGGGCCAAAGGCAAGTCTACTATAGTCAATAACTCGTTCTGTGATATGATTGGCACTTTTAACTGTCTGATATTTGTGTCGTCATTGGAATTGAATTTAAAGCTGGGTTGACAGTTCTTCCATATGAATCTTACGTGTCGACAGGTTCTGCATCACAAATTCTTTGTTCCGCTCTGTTCACTTGTGATTTAACCCATATTCTTTGACCACATGTGGACTAACTGCTTTTGTTCCACGTGTGTGTGTGTGTGTGTGTGTGTGTGTGTGTGTGTGTGTGTGTGTGTGTGTGTGTTTTACTATGTGCATATTCTTTGATCAGAAGGTTGACATTGTGTTCATTCAGTCGTTTAAGACTTTGTGTGCTTTGACATTTTTCAATGAAGTGTTTGATTGCCTTGCATATTTCTGTAACAATTTTATGAGACGTTCAGTGATCCAGGTTCCTTTCAGTGTTTAAATATGTATCGAGATATTTGTTCTTGGACATTGTCATACACTGTATTCCTATTGTAAGTTTCATGAATAAATCCAACAAGAAACAGTACTTCCAGACATTTAAAGAATCCTATTCTGTTGATTTTCCATGCATTCTAAAATCCAGAAAGGAAGAAACATTTGCCTTTTGCGGGGTATGTGAGTGCGATATTAATATTGCACATGGTGGAAGACACAATTTAAATGATGATGTTAAGTGCATAAGTTATGTTAAATCAAAGGAAGATAACAAGAAAATCACTGCTTTTGCCAAGTTTGGAGACATTGGCAGTTATGTAATTAGGGCCGAGTCTTCTGTTTACATCCATTTTGGTAGAATACAATGTGCCCGTAAGTGTTGGTGATCATGTTGGTGCTTTATTTAAGAAGATATTTCCCACATCAGAAGTTGCAAAGAAATATAGCTGTTGTCGCAGGAAAATGACATGCATTGTAAATAAAATGCAAAAAAATGCATGATATGAAGTTGTCAAGTGCCTTCAGAACGGACCATTTTCTTTGGCAACAGATGGAATTAATGATATGAGTGCCATGTTGTAACCTGTTGTTACATTCTATGACATTCTGCAGGAAAATGTAGTGAGCACTATGCTATCCATACCAGCATTAGATGGGGACTCAACAGGGCGAAACATAGGTAACTTGATGTTATCTCAGCTTAATTCTCATAACATACCAATTGAAAACTGTGTGTCTTTCTGCTCTGACAGTGCTCCTATTATGATAGGACACACAAATGAGATTTCAGCAGTTCTGAAGCAAGTTCAACCAGATATTGCCATCATAGGTTGCAGTTGCCATCTGATTAATCTAGCAGCTGAGGAAGGTGCTGGAAGATTAATGCTTAAAGTGGATGAGATCCTATTGATATGTTTTATTTTTTAGAGAAGAGTGTGAAAAGAAAAGAACTCAGAAATTTCAGAACTTTCACAATAAAGGGGCAAAGAAAATTCTTAGGCATGTATGTATTAAGTGGTTATCTTTAGGCAGATGTTTGAATAGACTATTGGAGCAGTGGAATCCATTTCCTTCTTCCTTCAAGGAGGAAGTAATATTGTGTAACCAAAACATTTCCACAATCATTCAGAATACCTTGAGTTGAACAAAGTGGATCCAAAGAGTATCAGAAGGAGAGAATTCTTGATTTTGCTTCTACACATGCCCATAAAAGAATAGCATAGTCTTTCAAACGTAGCAAACCCATTGTAAAAAGTAAGACTTCTGCTACAACACGGGAGGCAAAATGGTTCGTGTTCCTGTCTTCAAACTTGAACAATGCCTTTTGCACTTTTCTTCATCTGACTATACCTGTGTTTGACAAATTAAATGTTACCTTACCTGTGTTTGTCAAATTGAATGTTGCCCTTCAGACTTCTTCCCCACAAGTTCACTGTTTATGAGAACTTCTAATGGATTTGCTAAAGCAGTTGTTCGCCAAGTTTTTTAAGTTCAAAATCGAGAAAAGCTTCTCATTGATTGAAGTTGAGCACAACATGATTCAAAATCAAAGAAGTGATGATGGATTAGTTGTTGGCATTCAGAGTTCGAACATAGTAAATGATCTCCAGGATACAGATAAATCCCTTTTCTTTTCTTCAGTGAGAAACTTCGTTTGTACTGCCTGTGACTAACACATCATCCTTGAGTGGAAACTTGTTGATGATGCAAAGCATGCTCAGGTTGCTAGGTTAGACAAAATGAAAGATGCACAGTTTCCTTCCATTCATTTTTTCTTGGAAAAGTGTTCTATCATGTTATGCAAGGAAGAGAATCAAATTATAGATGAGGTGGTGAATGAGCTTCAGAGCTCTTCAGGTTAAGGAGGGAGAAGGGTAAAGAGAGGTGGGAAGTGGCAACAGGCAACAGGAGGAAGAGGCCTAGAACTTTGTCTGACAGCTTTATGGTGAATGTGGAAAATAGATTTGACCTGTTGCTTCAGTTAGAAGCTGGTGAGCCTCAAGCAGTTACAGGTGTAGACAGGGCACAACAAACTTTCAGCAGCAAATTGAAAAGTAAGAATGTAGGGAAATCAGTAAAGAGAAAGAAAGTGTTGTTGTTAGGTAGTTCCCATGGAAGAGGTGTTGGCCAACTCTTGCAGGATGAACTAGGATCAGAATACCAGGTCACAAATTTTTTTAAACCTAGTGCTGGTCTGGAGCAGGTGACAGAGGATTTAGGATCACTTTGCAAAGATTTCACTAAGGAAGACACCGTGGTTATAGTGGGTGGGGCAGGTAACAGTATTGACAGAGATCCTGGGTACAGCATAGAGTGTGACCTGGCGAAGATTGCATCAGCATCGAGGCATACCAGTGTTGAGTTTGTATCTGTTCTTGGGCGCCATGACCGACCTCATTTGAACTCTTCTGTCAAGAGAGTTAATTTGGAGCTGGAACGGCTGCTCATGTCGGGTGCGGGGTCACACATTGGTGTGGTTCATGTTGATTCTGTCAGTAGGTGGGATTATACTAGGCATGGCCTTCACCTCAACAGGAAGGGGAAGGGTAAATTGGCTGGGGAAATAGCAGGAAAGTTAAAGGGGGGAGGCACTGTCATGAGTGGTAAAATACCAGTGGTTATAGGATTCAGAAAAGACCCTTTTTTAGGGTAGGGAGGACAGAAAGAAAACAAATTTTAAGAGAGGTTAGAACTGAGACAAACCTTCAGTTTGAGAAAGAAATCAAAAAACACAATTCCAGCTTATTACATCAACATAAACAGCCATTGGTTAAGAATTTTCAACTGTCAGCAGATATTTTAACTCCATCCAATTTTAAGTCAGTCAATGTGAAATGTCAGCTATCTTTATTGCATCAAAATATTCGAGGACTGAGAAATAAAATTAATGAATTAACTATCTGCATAGATGAATTAGAGTCTTCAAACCCAGCTGACATAATCTGCCTCTCTGAACATCATGTGACCACTGGTATAGAACTTTTAAGTGTTACAGGGTTTAGGTTAGCATCTCACTATTGTAGATCAGAAATGGAGAAAGGAGGAGTTGCCACATTCATCAGGAACTGTCATAAATTTAAGAACATAGACATTCATAAATTTTGCCTAGAACAGCATATGGAAGCATGTGCAACAGAATTAGATTTTCACAAAAAATCTTTCATAATATTAAGTGTATATCGAGCACCTGCAGGTAACTTTAATCTGTTTGTAAACCACCTTGAAGCTGTACTGGCCCATTTAACAACCAAAAACAAAGAAATAGTGGTTGCTGGTGATTTCAATGTAGATTTCCTTAAAGACTCTCCCAATAAGAACCTATTTGAGTTAGTAACACTATCATTCAACTTAATTCCCACAGTAAAGTTCCCCACTAGGATAACCACTTGCTCACAAACAGCCATTGATAATATCTTTATAGAAAAGTCAAATGAACAAAATTATATTACAAAACCAATAGTCAATGGCCTCTCAGACCATGACATGCAGTTCCTTCTGTTAAATGTTAATACTGAACAGGATATAAAATCTGTTAAATCTGAGCTCAAGAGGGTAATCAGTAAGCCAAAAATTGATTATTTTAGGACACTCCTCAGAGACATTCACTGGACTGATGTTTACAGTGCTCATGGCATGAATGAAAAATATAACATTTTTGCTAATAAAGTGCTTACCTTATTTGAACACTGCTTTCCCCCAAAACTTACCAAGGTTAGAGCAAAGTCTACAAAGAAACCATGGATTACTCGAGGAATAGGGGTATCTTGTAAAACAAAAAGAAAACTGTATCTGTCAATCCGAAACATTTCCAATGTTGATGCTATAGCACATTATAAGAAATACTGCAAAATATTAAAGACTGTAATACGGATGTCAAAGCAAATATATTACAAGGAAAAGATAGTCATATCAGATAACAAAATAAAGACAATATGGGATATAGTGAAGGAGGAGACCGGTAGAACCAGACATGAAGAGGAGTAAATAGCATTAAGAGTAAATGATGCATTGGTGACAGATGTGTATAGTGTTGCAGAACTTTTTAACAAACATTTTATAACTGTTACTGAAAAGATGGGGTTGTCAGGTTCGGTAGATGCTGCTATGGATTACCTTAGACCAGACATTTCAAGTAACTTCCATAATATGAATTTGACCCTCACTACCCCAACAGAAATAATGTCCATCATAAAATCTTTAAAATCAAAAACATCTAGTGGGTATGATGAAATATCAACAAAGTTAATTAAAGAATGTGATTCTGAGCTAAGTAACATATTAAGCTATCTGTGTAACCAGTCGTTTATCAGTGGAATATTTCCCGAATGGCTGAAATATGCTGAAGTTAAGCCACTGTTTAAGAAGGGAGATAAAGAAATAGCATCAAATTTCCGTCCAATTTCACTGTTGCCAGCATTCTCAAAAATTTTCGAAAAAGTAATGTACAGTCGTCTTTATAACCATCTTATCTCAAATAACATACTGTCAAAGTCACAGTTTGGATTTCTAAAAGGTTCTGATATTGAGAAGGCTATCTACACTTACAGTGAAAATGTACTTAATTCATTAGACAAAAAATTGCAGGCAACTGGTATATTTTGTGATCTGTCAAAGGCATTTGACTGTGTAAATCACAATATCCTTTTAAGTAAACTAGAATATTATAGTGTAACAGGAAATGCTGCAAAATGGTTCAAATCTTATATCTCTGGCAGGAAACAAAGGGTGTTATTAGGAAAGAGACATGTATCAAGCTATCAGGCATCATCCAACTGGGAACTAATTTACATGTGGGGTCCCACAAGGTTCCATTTTGGGGCCCTTACTTTTTCTTGTGTATATCAATGACCTTTCATCAGTAACATTACCAGATGCCAAGTTTGTTTTGTTTGCTGATGATACAAACATTGCAATAAATGGCAAATCAAGTGTAGTCTTAGAAAGATCAGCCAATAAAATATTTGTAGACATTAATCACCGGTTCCTAGCCAATCCTTTGTCACTAAACTTTGAAAAAACACACTACATGCAGTTCAGAACTTGTAAGGGGTGTCCCAAGAGTATATGTCTAACATATGATGACAAGAAGATAGAAGAAGTGGACGGTGTTAAATTCTTGGGATTACAGCTTGATAATAAATTCAACTGGGAGGAGCACACCACAGAACTGCTGAAGCGTCTTAACAAATCTCTGTTTGCAATGCGAATTTTGTCAGACATAGGGGATATAAAAATGAAAAAGCTGGCATACTATGCTTACTTTCATTCCATAATGTCATATGGGATTATTTTCTGGGGTAATTCATCAAGCCAAGCTAAAGTTTTCCGGGCACATAAACGTGCAGTAAGAATTATATGTGGTGTGAACTCAAGAACATCCTGCAGAAGCCTGTTTAGGGAACTAGGGATACTAACTACAGCTTCCCAATATATTTATTCCTTAATGAAATTTGTCATTAAAAATATATCACTTTTTCAAACCAACAGCTCAATTCATGGAATCAATACTAGAAATAAGAATAATCTTCACAAGGATTTAAAGTCACTTAGTCTTGTACAAAAAGGTGTGCATTATTCAGGAACACACATTTTCAATAACTTGCCAGCAGCCATAAAAAGCTTAACAACCAATGAAATTCAGTTTAAGAGAAGCCTAAAGGATTTACTGGTGGCCAACTCCTTCTACTCCATTGATGAATTTCTGAGGAAAACCAACTGATTTGTATATAAGTACAACATAACTTCTGCACAATTTCAGTGCAGTAATGTGTTCACTGAAAATTTGTGTGTGTGTGTGTGTGTGTGTGTGTGTGTGTGTGTGTGTGTGTGTAAGTATAATCTAACTTCTGCACCATTTCAGTGCAGTAATGTGTTCATTGTAAATAAGTATTACAGTAGTTGTATTACATGTTTCTTACCTTATAAATAAATATAAAACTTTTTTATTTTAAATTCAGTGCAATAGTATTTGTAAAATGACTCTTAGTGTTCATTAAAAAATGACGATCATTCCACTTGGGACCTGTGGAATGGTACATTAGCTTATTTGTTTTAGTTTAAATATTTGTCATGTATTGTTGTTTTTCTGACATGTTCCACATCCTGGAGGACCTCCTCACTACGGATCAATTGGAATGAAAGTAAATCTAATCTAATCTAATCTAAAGGTAAATGATACTTTGGCTGCAAATGATTCCAGTTGGACACAAATATCAAGAATTCTTGGAACCGATCTCTAGAGCAATGCTGTCTATTCTCACCATACCCCCATACCAATGCAGAATGTAAACGTGTTTTCAGAAAAGAAAAAGGGAACAGAGTTCAGATCATCCATGTCCAATTAATCTCTGGAGTCTACTTCTATTTTGAAGACCAGGAGTTCTGGTCCCTGTCATGACAAACCATTTTCTCAAGACTTTTTATAGGAAGCTAAAAAGGCTACAACAATGACTTTGAAATCAAACTAGACAGTAATTTGCAGTGTGTATTATATTATTTCTTGCCCGTGTTAAATTAAACAAGTTTTATTGTGTAAAGCCTTTTTCAATTATTGTATATCTGCTTATTTTGTCAAGGAAGTCATGTTATGTACACTCAAAACCAATATTCACAACACCTGCTGCTATTTAACGTGGATTTCTTCTTGATTATTATGTTCTTCTACAAATCATTGGCCTATGATGCAAGGAGATGGAATTCCATTGAAGTATCCTGTTTAAAGGATTAATTATTGTATTTTGTAGCCCAGAAGTATTATTATTTTCATCAAGTCTGGGTATGTTGAAAATCATTAGATTTCTTGGCGTGCATGAGTTTGACTGATAGACCTTATCAAAAGTTGGCAGGTATGCATGTGATACTAGATACCTTGCCACAGTTTTACCACATCTGATAAGCTTACATATCTGATGACAGTTAAATCATTTAGATCCAAAGAACATCAAACTTCATCTGATATTGCATAAAATGCAGCCATAACATTTTATACCGACAATGTGTCACCATGTATACTATTGAAATTTGAAATTGCCAATTTCTGCTGAGATTTTAAGATTATGTTATAGTTTGAGGTTACAATATTTCTCAGATATATTATTATTTCATCCATATCCATACCGTCAAAGTGTATGGCAGAAGGTAACAAAACCAGATTACCGTATTTACCTGGCTGTAAGACAAGATCTTTTTCTGCAAATTCGCCATCAGAAAATATAGGATCGTCTTACATTCGCAGATTAGATTATTGCTGCCGAGGTCACTTTTATGTTGCGTAATAGGATTAATATAGTGGTCATCTTACACTTAAAGATGAAGCTTTGACAATTGAATTGTTGTGTAGATTCAGTTTGAAGAATTTGGAGTGATTGGAGGAGGTTCGGTGAAATCAGCTTAGCCGAACAGTATGACAAACATGGGGAGAGGCATTGTGAGGGGCAGCAAATTTCATTGTGCTGGCAGCCATGGGAGTGTATAGCACATCATGAATGTCAGCCACATTTAAACTGCAGTTTTCTTGAATCTGTATCTACTCGAACTGAATTGACTTTAAAAATGGACAAATACTTGACAGTAGGACACATTTCTACAGGATTATAATTATTTTCGCTTTGGATTATAATTATTCACGTATGGGGTCAATAGGACCACGTGAGGTACAATCTATCAATTTTGCTTTTGATGGTTGGCCTTCCTTTGTGTCCAAATTTGTTTCATGCTTTCGGAATGAAGTCCTTTTCTTTCATCAGACCATGGTGTTTCAGTCTGTTTGCTAATTTCCCTCTGACCAGCTTTGGAAGCAAATATCTTTTGCCTGAATAATTTCTCTATCTGTAACATATGCCTGAGTTATAGTGGATTTGTTAAGATTCTCCTTAATCGCAGTGATACATTTAATTGGCTCTGTTTTCACCTTACTTATGTTTTCATAGAATTCTACTATTTCTTTTGTCAGCCTAGTGGGTGCCATTCCTTTAATGTGCCCGTAAAATTTAAGTATTCGTTTTCTCATGTCACCATGTATGTCCGTATATTCTTTTATTTCCTTATTACTTCTCGGCCTGTAAGTTTCTCAATCAGTAATTCTGGGGCCTAAAATTTTCCAAATCATCTTTCTATCTTTCTTTTCAATTTCTTCAGTATCCCTCTTTCTATTTAAAATTAAAGTTTTTGCTCCATAAAGACTTTCAGGTTTGATTACAGAGCTATAATGCCTAAGTTGACTGAATTTAGGAAGTGATTTTTTATTGTAAATACTGTGTGTTAATCTGGATGCAGTTGTAATTTTTTGACAGCAGTCTTTGTTTGCAGCCTTTTCCAGACCGTTTTCTTGTATGATTTCCCCCAAATATTTAAGCTGAGGAACCCTTTTTATTTTTCCATGTTTTGTGTTCAGAAACTTTGGTGCTTGTTTGTTGCATGTCATATATTCCGTTTCTTCGAATGATATTTGTAGTCCTACTTTGGCCGCAACTTCTTTAAGAATTTCAGTTTGTTTTTTGAGCTGTGGTAATATCCCTAGTTAAAATTGCCATATCATCTGCAAAGGCGAGAAAATTTTTTCTAATATTACCTCTGCTTGATTGATTGATCTGTATTTTGACTTGACTCTCCCCATTCTTAATCACCTTTTCCAAAACACAGTTAAACATTAATGGGAAGAGTCCGTCTCCCTGTCATAACGCCAATCATTATATCGAATGGTTCAGAAATTCCTCCTTAGAATTAACTTTAGAACCAGTGTCAGTTAATGTTTCCTTAATCAGTGTTAGAATTATATTATCTAGCCCTTGCTTCTTTAAAATTTGGAAAAGAGATTCATGTTCGTCTGAGTTGTAGGCCTTTTTAAAATCCGCAGATGTCCACACATGATGTTGTTGTTGTGGTCTTCAGTCCTGAGACTGGTTTGATGCAGCTCTCCATGGTACTCTATTCTGTGCAAGCTTCTTCATCACCCAGTACCTACTGCAACCTACATCCTTCTGAATCTGCTTAGTGTATTCATCTCTTGGTCTCCCTCTACGATTTTTACCCTCCATGCTGCCCTCCAATGCTAAATTTGTGAGCCCTTGATGCCTCAAAACATGTCCTACCAACCGATCCCTTCTTCTAGTCAAACTGTGCCACAAACTTCTCTTCTCCCCAATCCTATTCAATACCTCCTCATTAGTTACGTGATCTACCCACCTTATCTTCAGCATTCATCTGTAGCACCACATTTCGAAAGCTTCTATTCTCTTCTTGTCCAAACTAGTTATCGTCCATGTTTCACTTCCATACATGGCTACACTCCATACAAATACTTTCAGAAACGACTTCCTGACACTTAAATCTATGTTTGATGTTAACAAATTTCTCTTCTTCAGGAACGATTTCCTTGCCATTGCCAGTCTACATTTTATATCCTCTCTACTTCGACCATCATCAGTTATTTTACTCCCTAAATAGCAAAACTCCTTTACTACTTTAAGTGTCTCGTTTCCTAATCTAATTCCCTCAGCATCACCCGATTTAATTTGACTACATTCCATTATCCTCGTTTTGCTTTTGTTGATGTTCATCTTATATCCTCCTTTCAAGACACTGTCCATTCCGTTCAACTGCTCTTCCAAGTCCTTTGCTGTCTCTGACAGAATTACAATGTCATCGGCGAACCTCATAGTTTTTATTTCTTCTCCATGGATTTTAATACCTACTCCAAATTTTTCTTTTGTTTCCTTTACTGCTTGCTCAATATACAGGTTGAATAACATCGGGGAGAGGCTACAACCCTGTCTCACTCCTTTCCCAACCACTGCTTCCCTTTCATGCCCCTCGACTCTTATAACTGCCATCTGATTTCTGTACAAATTGTAAATAGCCTTTCGCTCCCTGTATTTTATACCTGCCACCTTCAGAATTTGAAAGAGAGTATTCCAGTTAACATTGTCAAAAGCTTTCTCTAAGTCTACAAATGCTAGAAACGTAGGTTTGCCTTTTCTTAATCTTTCTTCTAAGATAAGTCGTAAGGTTAGTATTGCCTCACGTGTTCCAACATTTCTACGGAATCCAAACTGATCTTCCTCGAGGTCCGTTTCTACCAGTTTCTCCATTCATCTGTAAAGAATCCGCGTTAGTATTTTGCAGCTGTGACTTATTAAACTGATAGTTCGGTAATTTTCACATCTGTCAACACCTGCTTTCTTTGGGATTGGAATTATTATATTCTCCTTGAAGTCTGAGGGTATTTCACCTGTCTCATACATCTTGCTCACCAGATGGTAGAGTTTTGTCATGACTGGCTCTCCCAAGGCCGTCAGTAGTTCTAATGGAATGTTGTCTACACCTGGGGCCTTGTTTCGACTCAGGTCTTTCAGTGCTCTGTCAAACTCTTCACGCAGTATCTTATCTCCCATTTCGTCTTCATCTACATCCTCTTCCATTTCCATAATATTGTCCTCAAGTACATCGCCCTTGTATAAACCCTCTATATACTCCTTCCACCTTTCTGCCTTCCCTTCTTTGCTTAGAACTGGGTTGCCATCTGAGCTCTTGATATTCATACAAGTGGTTCTCTTCTCTCCAAAGGTCTCTTTAATTTTCCTGTAGGCAGTATCTATCTTACCCCTAGTGAGACAAGCCTCTACATCCTTACATTTGTCCTCTAGCCATCCCTGCTTAGCCATTTTGCACTTCCTGTCGATCTCATTTTAGAGACGTTTGTATTTCTTTTTGCCTGCTACATTTACTGCATTTTTATATTTTCTCCTTTCATCAATTAAATTCAATATTTCTTCTGTTACCCAAGGATTTCTACTAGCCCTCGTCTTTTTACCTACTTGATCCTCTGCTGCCTTCGCTACTTCATCCCTCAAAGCTACCCATTCTTCTTCTACTGTATTTCTTTCCCCCATTCCTGTCAATTGTTCCCTTATGCTCTCCCTGAAACTCTGTACAACCTCTGGTTCTTTCAGTTTATCCAGGTCCCATCTCCTTAGATTCCCACCTTTTTGCAGTTTCTTCAGTTTCAATCTGCAGTTCATAACCAATAGATTGTGGTCAGAATCCACATCTGCCCCTGGAAATGTCTTACAATTTAAAAGCTGGTTCCTAAATCTCTGTCTTACCATTATATAATCTATCTGATACCTACTAGTATCTCCAGGATTCTTCCAGGTATACAACCTTCTTTTATGACTCTTGAACCAAGTGTTAGCTATGATTAAGTTATGCTCTGTGCAAAATTCTACAAGGCGGCTTCCTCTTTCATTTCTTCCCCCCAATCCATATTCACCTACTATGTTTCCTTCTCTCCCTTTTCCTACTGACGAATTCCAGTCACCCATGACTATTAAATTTTCGTCTCCCTTCACTACCTGAATAATTTCTTTTATCTCGTCATACATTTCATCTATTTCTTCATCATCTGCAGAGCTAGTTGGCATATAAACTTGTACTACTGTAGTAGGCATGGGCTTTGTGTCTATCTTGGCCACAATAATGCGTTCACTATGCTGTTTGTAGTAGCTAACCCGCACTCCTATTTTTTTTATTCATTATTAAACCCACTCCTGCATTACCCCTATTTGATTTTGTATTTATAACCCTGTAATCACCTGACCAAAAGTCTTGTTCCTCCTGCCACCGAACTTCACTAATTCCCACTATATCTAACTTTAACCTATCCATTTCCCTTTTTAAATTTTCTAACCTACCTGCCCGATTAAGGGATCTGACATTCCACGCTCCGATCCGTAGAACACCAGTTTTCTTTCTCCTGATAACGACGTCCTCTTGAGTAGTCCCCGCCCGGAGATCCGAATGGGGGACTATTTTACCTCCGGAATATTTTACCCAAGAGGACGCCATCATCATTTAATCATACAGTAAAGCTGCATGTCCTCGGGAAAAATTACGGCTGTAGTTTCCCCTTGCTTTCAGCCGTTCGCAGTACCAGCACAGCAAGGCCGTTTTGGTTAATGTTACAAGGCCAGATCAGTCAATCATCCAGACTGTTGCCCCTGCAACTACTGAAAAGGCTGCTGCCCCTCTTCAGGAACCACATGTTTGTCTGGCCTCTCAACAGATACCCCTCCGTTGTGGTTGCACCTACGGTACGGCCATCTGTATCCTTGAGGCACGCAAGCCTCCCCACCAGTGGCAAGGTCCATGGTTCATGGGGGGGCATACAACATTGTTACCAGAAATATTTTGGTGTGTAAGGATTAGTTTTACATTAAGGATTTGTTCTGGACAGGATCGTTTTGGTCCAAGTCTGCTTGGTATTCTCCAATTTTAGGTTCTAACTGTTCTTGGGGTCGATCAAGTAAACACTACGAGAGAATTTTGTATGTGACTGGGAGAAGAGAGATTCCTTGGTAATTAACATCAGTTCTATCCCCTTTTTTATGCAACGGATGAATTAAGGCAGTTTTCGAGTCCTCGTGTATTTTCTCAGTTTACCATGTATGTCCTCTTGGTTGAGTGATCTCTTTGATAGCATTTGGACCAGCTGATTTTAGTAATTCTGCAGTTATACCATCTTCTCCGAATGCTCTACTGTTTTTAAGTGTCTTAACTTGTTTAATTAATTCAATTTTGTCAGGTTCTTTAGAGTTAGGGTTGGTGTTACCAGTTTGCTGTGGTTGGAATTTATTTGCTGGTTCTGGGCAGTTCAGTAGTTTTTCAAAATAAATAGCAAATACCTTACAATTTTCCTGGTTGTTAAGATCCAAACAGCCATTTTGATTTTGGAAGCAGAGACTTTGAGGTTGATAACCAGTTAGTTTTGTTTTGAATGCTTTATAAAAGTTTATTGTATTGTTCTTTTGGAAGTCTTTTTCGGTTTCTAAAAGTTGGGCGTTTTCAGTTTCTTTTAGTCTCTCGGATTAATTTAGATGTTTCTTTTCTTACTGTTATGTATTCTTACTGTTGTACGTATTTTCAGTTTTGTTGCTATTCCAATTATTGAATGCCTCACGTCTAGACTTAACTGCTGTTTCACAATCCCCTTTCCACCTAGGGTGTTTTTGTTTCTCTTGAAGCGGAATTAAATTTTATGCTGTTGTAATGAACTTTTCATTTAGGCTTTGCCAATTGTTGGATTGTTTCTTGTCAGGTTCACTTGTTAGAGTTGGGGCTATTTCAGCAGTGTCAAATTTTGGTATAACATTTTTTATTTTGAAGAGTTTTTGATGTTGAAGTTTTACTTTTATTCACATTAAATAATGGTCAGAATCTTTATTAGCCATGTTCCTAACTTTGGCATTTAAAATTTCTTTGTAGTTAGGGTATGAAATTGCTACATGATCGATTTCAAATTGCCAGCCGCGGAGGCCGTGCGGTTCTAGGCGCTGCAGTCCGGAACCGCGGGACTGCTACGGTCGCAGGTTCGAATCCTGCCTCGGGCATGGATGTTTGTGATGTCCTTAGGTTAGTTAGGTTTAAGTAGTTCTAAGTTCTAGGGGACTGATGACCTAAGATGTTAAGTCCCATAGTGCTCAGAGCCATTTGAACCATTTTTCAATTTGAAATTCCCAATAAATGTATTGGGTGCCCGCCAAGTTTTTTGTTTTGAAGGATTCTTTTTAAAATGTATTGGCATGATTTTAAGATTAAAATTTTTGCATGTTTCAGCAAGTTTTTGTACATTTTGGTTTGTTGATTTATGTGCAGGAAATCCACCCACCATTTTCTTATACTTTTTCTCTTTACCTAATTGAGCATTAAAATAACCCATTAAAATTTTAACATTGTTTGAGGGAATTTTCAAGATGATGCTTTCTAACGTTTCCCACGCTTCATTAACTATTTCAGTTTTTTTATGTTTATCCTTTTTGATTGATTAAAGTGTATACCTTATTTGCACATTTAAGAGAAGTTGTCATTAGTCTGTTATTAATGGGTTTTACCTCAGTTACTGAATTTAAAATATTTTTAGACTGCAAAAGTAGCTCCTAGATGTGGTGTATTATTAAGTATCCTTTTATCAGTTTTATTTTTAACAAGATGATAATTGCAGTGATTGATGGTGTTATTGTCCTTCATTCATGTTTCTTGAAGTGCCAAAATTTGAATCTTCTGTTCTTTTAATGTATCTCCCAATTTATGAAGTTTACTTGGTTGCAAAAATGTTTGATGTTAAGTGTTGCAAAAAATGAATTTGTTTTGGTTTTAAGTTGACCAGAGGACTCAAGACTTCCTTTGTTGAATCACACTGCATTTTAACCTGGCTGCCCCAGAATCTGAAAGACCAGTTCCACCAGTAATATTGGTGGTAGATTGGCTACCTTATATTATTATAATATTGCGATTATCAAAATGGTCCATGATGATTGCTCCTGGAATCAGATGGGGTTGAGTAGGCTCATTTAGTGAACTCGAGTGTTAAGACTGGAAGGGTTAGTTCCAGAATATAAACTTCAGCCGCACCAGTGATGAACACACACTGACCACTTCGCCGCTTGCTACAAGAGAGAGGCAAAGTGGATTTGGTTTTATTTTTCCTTGGTCTGGGACCGCTTATTCTGTATTCGCCACCTGTGACCCATCCAATACCCTTGGCTAGGTCATCTTCTTAGACATTTAGTTACAATGTCTTGAAGCCTGGAGGAGAAGAATTAATACTAACAAGATACATTCTCATGAAACACTTGAAACACAGCACAACAAAGGAAATTGGAGCTTCAACTATGATGCTAAAGCTGCCACTGCTCCTACAGCATTGTTGATTTTCAAGATTGGCTTCAGTGTCAACCTGAAGTGGTAAGATTTCTGCCAGTTCATATGTAGAGAACTTCAAGGACAATGTCTTATCATTCAGTTAGTGACCCTCCCACAACATTTGGTACTTGTAGTCAACATTGTTAAGTGTACCTAATTATTGGAAAAGGCATGAGTTCAGACGAACATAAACTGCAGTATTTTGAAAAGTGTTCAACAAAATCGTAGGACAACACGTGGATATGTTGCCCTAATAACAATTTGGTGCAACATGAGTAATTCCAAACATTAATTTTGATCAGGTAGTTGAATTTGTTACTCATTAAGAAACTGCAATTTTAGTGAAGTTTAGTCATAGAAGTAAATGTCACCATACCTAAAATGGGCAATAGTTTTTTATACTAATTTGGTCAGTTTGAATTTTAACTTGTGTAACAGTTAATGATATGTGTATGGATGATAATGGTCATTACTTATGTGGGAGCTCAGTTGAATATGCAAGCTGTCACAAAACTTGATTGCTAAATTACCATTATATTTAACATATTACGAATATTTAAATTGAAAAGAGATTAATTTATTATTTCACACAATATGGTGATAATTACATAGCTTGACCTCGTGGAAATATTCAGTGTTCCTGAGTTTAATAACCACTTTTTTCCAAATAGCCACAATTCATCACCAAAAACATAATATTTAAGTATAAAAGACATCAGAAGTAACTACAATATACTAAGGCAACACGGAAATACAATAGCTTAGAAAGTAATACATGAAATTACTGAACATACAGAACGAGTAATGTATTTAACTGAAATGATAAATCACTATAGTTTGCCAGATTCAGTAATTTCAAAAGTTAATAAACCTTATTTTCAGAAGTTAATGAAGATCAGTGTTGTAAAAAAGTGCATAAGGACTTCGATGAAGCAGCCGGAATGGCTTGTGCTGACTCCTTACATTCGCCTCCACTGGTGTCAGTAGACGACAGACTGCACTCACCAAAAACCAGTGATCAGTGAAGTGCCTGCCGGACAAGGTACCACTGTATTCTCCTAGCACTCTGCTGATTACTTCTGCCAGAGGTAGAGCTTAGATTGCCACACTTTATGGCCACCACACACACCAAACCATCGATCGAGCAGTCTCTTCTTCTGCTCCAACATCTTCTTCCATCTCCCAGCTGCGCTCTTGGCAGCTCGTCTTGCACTACACCACGTGGCTCGTGTCTTCATGTGCTGCACTTTGCTAGAGTAGCCTACGTGTGGACAGCAGGATTTTGTCCTGCGTCAAGTGTAAGTGTCTTGTCATGGTACAGTTAGCGAGAGGAGTGCTATCGTGTCTTCTGTGCTGACTTGCCGAGCTATGTTCCCTCGAGGGGCTTCCCTTGACTGCAGCTGTACCAAGCCTGATATTGGATGCCTGGTACATCCCCCCAGTATCAGCACCCAGAGTACTGTGTGCAATGTGTTGTGAATAGTGTGGTGAAGTGCAGCGTACCCAAGGAGTACCAGGCGGGTTTATTACTGTTCCATCCCCAGCCATTTTGGCAGCTCTTTCGCACCAAGCACACCACAGAAGTTAGTTTCCCTGCCCTGCCCGACGCTGCTGAACAAAATATTATGAACCATTGATTGTCCACCCCATTCAAAGACTCCACCATGAGCAAGGACCCCCTTGATTAAGAGGTAATAACTCATTAAACTTTATTGTAATTGCTAGCTTTTAGGAATAATATCTCCAAACCAGCTCATATGCCTCTACCAGCATGCCCCATTATTTATTGTTGTCTTTATTAATTAGCATGTCTCTATTGACATGTATGACCATTAGGAGCATAGAAGGGAACGTAAATCATTCCTCCACTGGTGACCACCTCTTAACCAAAGTGCCGAGTCTCATAACCAAAACATACTGGTTTTTCTTTTTTATTATTCTAATTAGCCCACCGCCATGTGATCACAAAATCAGTTCCTGTTAGCTGGGCTCGACGCATCCCGCTTGCGCCTCCACTAGCCCCGTGCCTCCTCAATTCCCATCCCACATTGCTCCATGTGTGCCCTCCCTCCACATGCACCACTGCTCTGTCCTCACATGCGTTCCACCTTGTGCACCCATACCCCCAACCCATGCCATCTCTCCATGCGCAGCACTGCTCACCTCCACACATGCTCTCCCTTTGTGTGCACCACCATGTACCTTCGCGCCCCACCTGCAGCTGACAGCCATGTGCCCCGACAAGTCATAGTTTTACCATGTGGCATGCTGAGTCCTCCTATCCACAGCAACACACAGCAGAGATTATATTGTAGGCCTGACTATCAGCACTACAGAACTGCTTGACCCGGCTGACCACTGAAACACAATGCTCAGCAAGCAGGCCCCTAACTTATACCAGATTCTGTTGTGCTTGAGCTCTGAGATTGCAGCACTTACCACCAGCTTCACCCGCTTGCACGTCACACATCTGCCGCCAGGTGCTGACCACCCTCACCCATATGAAAACAGTCACCCCTGCTGGCACATTTCTAACTGCCCCCCCCCCCCCCCCCCCACACCCCCGCACCCCCGATGACAACTGTGAAATAGGCACGGCTTGTTGGTACCACCAGAGGTTTGGTAAGAATACCACCAACTGCAGAACTCTTGTGTTCCTGGTACCAAAAGCCTGACAGTCATTACCAGTAGGTGTGTTCAGTTTCTGTACCACTTCACAGTGCCAACTCATATGGGATTTGAATGATACTAGTTCCCCTGTCCACTACCTCATTGACATCAGCTTTGATTTATCCATATTTCCCCCTCCCCCTCTCTCCTCATCACCGCTGCCAACAACTCGGCCATCCCTACTTATGGGGTGCAATACCTGCTTGCTTGATTTAGGCTTTCAGTGCAAACTTCTGTGGACCTTCGTGGTTACAGAAATTATTGACCCTATTCTGGGTGCCAACTTCCTTGTTTATTACTGTCTACTGGCTGACATAGTGAAGTATCGTTTAGTTGATGGCACCTCCAGTAGGTCATTTGCTGCAGCACACATCCTGCCATGTGTTTTTCTGTGAAACAGCTGGTCTTTTCAGGCCCAAATGCTCAGCTCCTTGCAGGACTCCCGCTCATCATCCAGCCATCTAGCACTCCCTGGAATTTTCAGTATGGCACTCTGCATTACATCGCAGCTACCCCTATGCCCCTGGTTTTCTGCTGTGCCAGCCCCCTCACAAGCACAAAATCACAAAGGAGTTCGAAGAGCTGGTCATTGCCGACATATTTGCCCTTCCAAAACCCCTGGGCTCCAGCTCGTCACCTCACCCCCAAGAAGGATGGTTCTCGGCACCCGTGCAGCGATTACTGTAAACTCAATGCCTGCACCATCCCTGATCAGTGTCCTGTCCCACTAACCTGCTCTTCAGTAAGATTGATTATGCCAAAGCCTACACACAAATCCCAGTCACCCTGTAGGACATTGAGCAAAACAGCCATCCTGCAACAATGCGTGCATGTCTGGCAACTGCTTACCTTCTTTTCATCCAAGCTATCAGATGTACGACACCACTGGGGCGCAGATGATTGCGAGCTGCTTGTGTGCCATGGAGTTGTCCTTTCTTCCTGACCTTTACAGATGACTGCACCCTTGCCTCTGGTTTTTGCAGGAAAGATAGACCAGATCTCATCCCGACAGCTTAAGCTACAGGAATAGATTACACAATTGACTACTGCCATCCGGCGTGTTGCTGGCATCGATAACATTGTGGCAGATTGTGTTGGCTGCTGCTAAAGAGGGTGATCCGGATATAGTCCACATCCTTCAGAATGCTAACTTTGGTCTCAATCTCCAGCTAAGATCTCTACCCTGCTCTGACCGTAAGGTCTGATGTGATGTCCTTCACAACCTGATGGTTCCAATGATCGCCCCCACCCCGTTCTCCCTCCTGTCTTCCGAAAACCGGCATTTAACTGCATCTGCGGCTATGCACACCTAAGCATCCATGCTAACGCCACCCTAATGAAACAGCACTTTGTTTGGCCAGGCATTCAATGTGATTGCAGAAACTGGGTCCAGTCCTGTGTTTGGTGGCAGTGCTCCAAGGTTGGACAGCACAATCACTCTCTTGCCCCTTCGGCCACCTTCACTCCAACCCCCACAACTCTGGCTCAGGCATGAACACTTTGACATTTTTGGTTCACTACCCTCCTCCAATGGATGTCAATACCTGCTGACAATTACCGACAGATTTATGCACTGGCCAGAGGCCACTCGTATCATCTACATTATACCCTGCAAGCCACCTTATGGAGTGTGGCAGAGGATACCTTGGACCAATAACGGAGCTTTGCAACCCTTTTCTACTAGCGAATAGTGCAAGGAAAAATGATTGTTGGTAAGCCTCTGTATTGGCTCCAACTTCTTGAATTTTCTCGTTTTGGTCATTAAGCGAGATGTATGTGGGGGGGAAATAATATGTTGTCTGATGCCTCCTGGAAAGTGTTCTCTTGAAATTTCAAAAGTAAATGTCTCCATATTGCACAGTGCCTCTCTTGTAATGTGTGCCAATTGGGCATTTCTATAACACTCTCCCACCAGCTAAACAATCCCGTTACGAAACACGCCACTCTTTGTTGGATCTTTCCTATCTCTCTTATCAGTCTTACCTCTTAGGGATCCCAGATAGATAAAAGTACTCAAGAATCGGTCAGGCAAGCGCCTTATAAGCCACTTCCTTCATGGATTAGTTACTGTTCCTGAAGATTCTTCCTATGAATCTGAGTCTGGCATCTGCTTTCCCTGCTATTACTTTTATGCAGTCATTCCACTTCAGTTACTCGTAGATATTTTACGTTACATACTGTTTCCAACAGTTTGTTATCAATAGTGTAGCTATACAATAGTGGATTTCTTTTCCCATATATAGGCACAGTATGTTAAATTTATTTACGTTCAGGATCAACTGCCAGAGCCTGCACCATTCATTGATTCTCTGGAGGTCATTCTGCAAATCGTTATTATCTTCTGGCAACCACATCATCTGCGAACAGCCTTAAAGAACAACCAACTCTATTAAATTGTTTATATATATTGTGGGCACTAATGTTCCTATTGCACTTCCTTGGGGTACTCCATGAATCACTTTTACATCTGTCGACTGATCGACCTCCTGTACGTTGTCATCGTGACCCGGGTGCGATAACCTTCTACCCTCTCCTTGCACATGTGCAGTAATTTTCGGACAAGACATCCAGAACAGTGTCACACAAATCCCTGTCTCTGGCATCAGTTTTGATAGCATGATACTTCTGATATATACCTGGCAAGTTGAAGTCCTCCTCTATTACAACATCGTGATCAGGAAAACTATTAACAGTATTCTGCAAATTCCGTCTGAAGCCCATTACCACAAGAGCTCCTGACCCAGGCAGTCTATAAATGCATCAGATTACTATTTTTGACCTATCTTTGATACTTTGACTTCACCCAGATTAATTCACAATTGGAATCCGTGATAACGTCACTAGATTTTATCGAATTCTTTCTCCAATAAGCACGCCACTACTATTGGTGACTAACCCATCATTATAATAAGTATTCCAATCTGAACTTAGGATTTTTCATTAACATCTGGTTTCAACCCTTCAGCCATTACAGCCATTACTGCATTACAAACTTCTGTAAGCGATGCTAATTCTGGGACCTTTTCTCGGATGCTCCTGCAATTTACTAAAATCATGTTAGCCTTTTCTATTTCTGATCTGTGATAATGAACATTCTCTGAGGACATTGTGTCTTATTTATGAAGCAAATCGTCTTTGATCCCAAGGTAGGGTTTCAAATGCCTGACACTTCAATCGAAACTGTGGCGGCAGCCTTCAGACGGACCTGGGTGTCCTGCTTTGGATGCCCCTGTGACATCGCCACAGATCATGGGTGCCAGTTTCCCTCGGCTCTCTTCCGATCTGTGACAGCCAGCCGTGGCTCCAGCTTCCACTATGCCACCATCTACCTTCCTGCAGCTAATGGCATGGTGGAGCAATTCCACTCCACATTTCAAGCTGCCATTACATGCCATTCTTCCAAATGGTCTGCTGCCCTACCCCCAGTACTTCTAGGCCTGCGGATCACACGCGAAACCGACCTGCTAGCCGACTGCTAGCTCTCTAGTCACATGACGTGCACGTGTGCCCTCTTGTGACGGGCTATGAACTTCCACAATCTGGTCGGAACCACACATCATTACACAGGCAATGATATTACCCTCCTGTCACTGGTTTGTGCAGTCCAGACGCCAGCTCGTTTCATTTTGAATGCCCCTTATAGTTGTAAAAGGCACCCTCTGTCATATACCATATTGGGGCTGGTGGAGTATGTATGTAGATGTAGAGACATGAGTGGCCAGCACCACACATGAAACTGACTGTGCTATGAGCATGAAACGTATCTCCTTGTTTTCGTTTGTTGTGTAAAGGTGCCCCCCCCCCCCCCCCCCCCCACACACACACACACACACACATCCCATATGGCCTCATCCCATCACTTACACCTGTTGCCTTGACTAAATTTATTACAGTTTGAAAAATCAGGACCTTAATAATGAAAAATCCAGTATAGAATAATCACATTAGGAAAACAGTAGATTCATACTCACCATATAACAGAGATGTTGAGTCGCAGACAGGCACAACAAAAATACTATTAAACACACAAAGTTTCAGCCAGAAGACCTTCTTTAGAAAGAGACAACATACACCCACACATTCACGCAAACACAGCTCACAGATACATGACCACTGTCTCTGGCTGTTGAGGCGAGACTGCAAGCAACTGTACATGCTGGGAGAAGCAATCTGGAGCAGTGACAGTAAGGAGGCGGCTGGGGCAGGTAGGAAGAGGGAGAGCAGAGTATGGGTGAGAGATGGTAGAGTGCTGTTTGTGGGAGCATTTGGGGACTAAGTTAAGAGGGTATTGCAGCTAGGTGCAATCAGTAGGTTAGGCGGAGGGCAGGGTGGCGGTGGTAAAGGAGAGAAGTAAAAAGACTGTGGGTGTGTTTATGGAACAGAAGGCTGTGGAGTGGGAGCAGGAATAGGTGGGTGAAGGAGTATGACTAACAAAAGTTGAGGCCAGGAGAGTTAAGAGAAAGTAGCATAAATTGCAGGGAGAGTTCCCACCTGTGCAGTTCAGAAAGGTTGGTGTTGGTAGGAAGGATACAAATGGCACAGTCAGTGAAGCAGTTATTAGACTGAAGAACGTTGTGATGGGCTTAGCAACTGGGTGGTCCGGTTGTGTCTTGGCTACAATTTGTCAATGGTCATTCATGTGGACAGACAGCTTCCTGGGTGTCATGCTCATACAGAACAAAGCACAGTGGTTGCAGCTTAGCTTGTAGACACGTGACTGATTTCACTGGTAGCCCTGCCTTTGATGGGATGGATGACACTTGTGACCAGACTGGAGCAGATGGTGGTGGTAGGATCTATGGGACCAGTCCTGCATCTAGGTCTATTACAGTGCTATGAGCCATGAGGCAAGGGGTTGGGAGCAAGGGTTTTAGGGATGGATGAGGATATTGTGTATGCCCAGTGGGCGGCAAAATACCACTATGGGGGAGGGGGGGAAGGATGGTGGGTAGTGGTATTCCGCCACTCACCGAACCTACACAATATCTTCATCCGTCCCTACACAACACTTGCTCCCAACCCCTGGCCTCATGGCTCATATTGCTGTAATAGACGTAGATGCAAGACCTGTCCCATCAATGCTACCACCACCACCACCACCACCACCACCACCACCACCACCACCTACTCCAGTCCAGTCACAAGTGTCACCTATCCCAGCAAAGGCAGGGCTATCTGTGAAACCATACATGTGATCTACAAGCTAAGGTGCAGCCACTGTGCTTTGTTCTGTGTGGGCATAACAAACAATCAGCAAGCTGTCTGCCTGCGTGAATGGCCATCGACAAACTGTGGCGCAAGAAGCACCTGGACCACACAGTTGCTGAGCATGCTGCCCATCACATTCTTCATTTTAATCATTGCTTCACATCCTGTGCCATCTGGATTCTTCCTACCAACACCAGCAGTTCTGAATTGTGCAGGTGGGAACCCTCCTTGCAATTTATTCTACTTTCTATAACCTTCCTGGTAATAACCTTCATTAGTCATTGTCCTTCACTCACCAATTTCCTTCCCTGTTCCCACTGCACAGCCTTCTATTCCACAAGCTCACCCACAGTCGTTTTACTTCTCTCCTTTTTTACCGCCACCCCGCCCTCTGTCTAACCTCCTGATTGCACCTAGCTGCCCTACCCTGTCTCAGCCTAGTCCCTGTTTGCTCCCACAAACAACACTCCACCATCCACCATCTGTACTCTGATCTCTCTGCCTCTTCCTGCCTCAGCCTTCTCCTTGCTCCCACCAGTCAGATTGCGTCTCCCATCATGCGCAGTTGCTCGCAGTCTGGCCTTGGCAGTCATAGACAGTGGCCATGTGTGTGTGTGTGTGTGTGTGTGTGTGTGTGTGTTTGCGTGAATCTGGCTGAAAACTTGCATAGTCTCTTTGTTGTCCCGTCTGTGACTCAACATCTCCACTATATGCTGAGTAGCAACATATCCTTTTTATGATATTGTAATTAAATTATAATAATTTAAGTGCTATTAATCAGGCATTGAAAGTGCAGCACAATCAGTAGCATTGGCCCAACATTTGTCTTTCAACTATTGTTACCATGTAGTGAAGCTGTTTGCTTAGTAACAGCATTGCTGCCGTGGATGTTGTTCTGGCATTGTTAATGGGGTCTTTTGATGGTAGGTTTTAGGTGGAGGACCCTTACTAAACATTTTCATTTTGGGTAAGAAGTGCATCATATTCACATTAATCCTGTGGGTTTGTGGAGGTGTGCTGATCACAATTGAATCAGCTTGGCAGATTAACGAAGGAGGCCAATGTGCTGGCCAGCCTGGATGTGGTTTTTAAGCGGTTTCACACATCTGACTAAGTGAATATCAGGGGGTCCTCAGTTGCACGATACGCTAACATTTTGAAAACTTTCTCACACTCACATGTAGAGCAGTAGACACTAAACAGATAGGGTACACATTTGATCCTGTGAAGATGTGGGATAAAGGCTGGGAAGAAGAACAATAAATGTTATGCGTGTTCCCCTTGTCACTTTCAGAGAAGGGAAATGGGGAGTGGTGCAAAATGGGATCAGAATACTATTATTTGTACTTGTAGCTTAATTTAAATTTGTGTTGAGCTCAAATATTAAAAGTTCCTTCCTTGTAGAAGGCACATACTGATACCTGAGGTAGACCAGAAATCACTAAATACTATTTTTGCACACAATGCTCAATATTCAGCTCTACAGGTGGAACACAATATTTAATAACAGAACTAAATCTTTATTTGATTGCAAAGATTAGGAGAAAGTTGAAGAAAACATATTGTTGGTCTGATTTCTTTGCTTGGGGATGGGTTATTATTCCTTATGCTCGTGACCAAGGAGCTGCAAAGGAAAATAAAAGTGTGAGAATGGCAGTGGCAGATAGAAGCTCTGCTCCGTGTAGCAGGGTTTACCCTATGTGAAAGGTGTTCTACCTATCAGGAAATCTGAAAACGAGTCTTAAGTCAGGCCTACCAAGTAAAAGGTTTTCCACTCCATGGCATGATGCTGTAGCAACCAATATGTACAGTGAGGAGGAGAAAACAGTCTAGGTTGTGTTGAAATTACGGTTTATTTAATCACCAATGATATGTGCTTCGCCTAATTCAAGACATCTTCAGATTGGCTTACATTTAAAAAAAAAATCGAATTAGAAAGGCTTGACCCTACCTTGAGATTGGATGCAGTTAGAAAAATTAAAAATAGGACTACTGACAAATGTTGATAACTAAGTATATCAATGATAAAACACCTGCAAAAAATTGCCCTCATCATGTGCAAGAAAGTTGATTGAGGCAAATATATGATCCTGTCATGTATTAAAAGCATAACATAACCTTGACATAAACAGAATGAATTTAAAAAGAGGCAAAAACAGCAGCTGGTGATTCTCATGAAATTGTGGTGCGCGGAGTGAAGGCCTGTACAGTCTGTCAGATGGTAAACATGCTGGAAGCATCGTTTTACATCCTGTGACCACATACACAATACTGAATGTCAAGGCACTTCAGGCCTGTGGTGAGTGTGCTTTGACCACAGTACCGTATTTACTCGAATCTGAGCTCCCCTTGAATCTAAGCCGCACCAGAAAAATGAGACTCTAAATGAAGGGAAAAAAAATTTCCCGAATCTAAGCTGCACCTGAAATTTGAGACTCGAAATTCGAGGGGAGAGAAAAGTTTTAGGCCGCATCTCCAAATCGAAACAAAGTTGGTCCATTGTAATATGAGACACAATTTAGGTCGAATGAATGACGATACAGCTACAGTAGTTTGGTTCGAGTCGTAAGCTTAGCAGTTAAGCTTTACCAGGTAGCCGTTGCTATGCGTCAGGCGCTCAGTCCGTATTTATACGGATACCCTTCCTTTTTCACGTGCTTCGTCTGGTTTGAATTGATTGCTTATTTTTCTTCATCTGATAAGCGCCGTTTTCTTTGTTATAGGTGTTTACGTCACTCTAAGCTGAAAATTCATTACTGTACTATGTCATGCATTGTTTGTTGCATTCTGATAGTGCGTGTTTACGGCCTGTCACCGCTCGCGGCATGGCTTGCTTTTGTGCGCGCTACTGCCGCTTAAAAGAAAAAAGAAAGAGAGGAATCGTCTCATTAGCGAAGCAATGGCAAGAGACTGTTATTTGTTGTTACTTACACTTCTGCTTTCTTTGATAATGAACAACAAGAACCAAATAATAGACTGCATATGATAGAAGATGTTCTGAACGAGAGTTTAGCGAAAATTTTTCTCCGTTTGAAAATCTTTGCAGACGTGTCTTTTAGTACATTACATTCTGCACAGAAATTAGTCATTTTAGATTTCATAATCTAGTCAGTTGTCGTGCTTCATTTCTGACTGTATCACTATTAGGCATAAGAACAATATGAATATAAACATGACATGATATGTATATTCTTCCGCGTTTGCTGTTGTGTCACTCTAGTTTCGTAGTTTATTAGGCAGACAGGATTTAACTGAGATAGCAGCAAACACGAAACAATACATGGCAAAATGTTTATATTTGTATTATTCTTATGGTGAAGAGAATACTACATGTGATTCACAATTCATAAAAGTTCCTATTAGCAACCATATCTTCTCACAGGTAGGAAAAAATTCAGAATGTAGAGTTGGCCATATTGACAAGTAGAGTTGGCCATATTGACAAACATCCCAAACAGTCTTGCAAGTTGCTGTCGGATTTTCGTAGTACATTGAAATGCTGCTACATTCGAAGATGAACAATACGGAATTTGTATTTACTTCGTTAGATAATGTATGAAAATGCAGTGGTCGAAACTCGGGGTGGAGAAAAAAGCTCATCTTCCACATTTTTCTTAATTTATTTAGTGAAGCAGACGATTTGGTGCCAGTATTTATCTTTGTGCCTACAAAGCATGCCTGTGTAGCGCTACATATATTCGACGGCAGAAGTTAGTTGTGGCGGCACCCACCAACATTTTTCAGAACTTCCGCTTGCTTTGTAATCGATTCTAAGCCGCAGGCGGTTTTTTGGATTACAAAATCCGGAAAAAAAGTGCGGCTTAGATTCGAGTAAATACGGGATAGTGTTAGCTCACTGTGAGTTATGAAGTGTTATTTTTAAGAAAACTATTTACAAATTTTTACTAATAACTAGCCACATCATGTTGAAATAAAGAGTTTGGAGAACATACGTTATTTACAGCAAGAATTTTATTTGTAAACATGTGTAAAAGTGGAAATACAGTAAGTTAAAATTATGTGAAGGTAACTAAGGACATAGTCATTGGGAATTTCTCACCAAAAAACAGACACTAGATAAAAACAGAAGATAAATACTAGGTGCAAATGGTCATATAGTATAGAAGCTGGTCCTTATGTTAAATGTGTTAAATTATAGTGCTGAAACAAGGGCACGCAATTTAAAATCTTTCATAAAGTTATGGTAAAAACAAACTACTATATAATAAATTAATGAAATTGAGAGATGTAGCCTAGGGACATTTATATCATGAATGCTTTTTCTATCAAAACAGCAGAAGAATGGATACAAAGTACAGTTAGAATGGGTACACAGTACAGTTAGAATTGTGTATGGAAGGGCACACACCATAGAAACTAGTCCATGAATAAAACTATTTAAATGCGCACATAGATTTAGATATAGATTCATGGGGCTGTCTTGTAGCGCTGATAAACAGGCACACAGAATTAATCCTGGATTACTCTGAAATAGTGTAATTGGTGCTAGAGGCCAGACGTGTATAATTGATGCTAGGGTCCTGACATATGCAGAACATAAGATTGACAGGACTTGCATAGTGCAGTATGAGAGAATGAGAACTAGTCAAGTAAGTGGCAGAACTAATCAAATGGAAGTGAGAATGGATGAACACTGAGTAAGCTAACAATGCTGCTTTTGTGCACACATTATTAAGCAAGTATCTTGTAGCATCAAGCAGTACAAACTTAGCTTTTTTAAATGTGTGATTCACTGAAGAGCCAAAGAAACTGGTACACTTGCCTAATATCGTGTAGGACTGCCACGGGCATGCAGAGGTGCTGCAACATGACGTGTCACGGTCTCAACTAATGCCTGAAGTGCTGGAGGGAATTGACACCATGAACCCTGTAGCGAAACCCAGAGATGTGTTCCTGGAGCCCCTCTGTAGCAGTTCTGGATTTGTTGGGTGTTGCATTGCTCTGCTGGAATTGCCCAAGTCCATCAGAATGCATAATGGACATGAGTGGATGCAGGTGATCAGACAGGGTGCTTACATTTCACCTGGCAGAGTCATATTCAGACTTATCAGGGATCACATATCACTCCAACTGCACACACCCCATACCATTACAGAGCCTCCACCAGCTTGGACAGTCCCCTGCTGACATGCAGGGTCCTTGGATTGATGAGGTTTACTCCATACCTGTACACGTCCATCCGCTCGATACAATTTGAAATGATATTCGTCCAACCAGGCAACCTGTTTCCAGTCATCACTAGTCCAATGTCAGTGTTGATGGGCTCAGGCAAGGTATAAAGCTTTGTGTCATGCAGTCATCACGGGTACACAAGTGGGCCTTCAGCTCCGAAAGCTCATGTCAATGGTATTTTGTTGAATGGTTCACATACTGACACTTGTTGATGGCCCATCATTGAAATCTGTAGCAGTTTGTGGAAGGGTAGTGCTTCTGTCACATTGAACAATTCTCTTCAGTTGTCATTGGTCCCGTTCTTGCAATATCTTTTTCTGGCCAGAGCAATTTCAGAGATTTGATGTTTTACCGGATTCCTGATATTCACGGTACATTTGTGAAATGGTCATACTGAAAAATCCACATTTCATTGCTATCTCTGAGATGCTGTGTCCCATTACTCGTCCGCTGACTATGACACCACATTCAGACTTGCTTAAATCTTGATAAACCGCCATTGTAGCAGCAATAATGGATCTACCAACTGTGCCAGACAGTTGTTGTCTTACAAAGGCGTTGCTGACTGCAGCACCATATATCCGTATTTGAATACACAAGCCTATACCAGTTTCTTTGGCACTTCAGTGTAGCTAGAATGTTTGAGATACCACTGAGTGAGCAGCCATCACCACTGAACAGGAGTATCTTAAATACATAGCCATGAAAAATGGCTATAGTAGCTTTGGTGTAACAAAGATTTATGAAGCTAAAATGTCCAAAGTCCATACAAGATCCCTGCCAGATTCTTCAATAATGGATGCAAACTACATATGTTTGCCATATTTGGGGAATTTTTCGTATGATACAGCCAAATTATTTCATGAGAGAAACACATGGATACTCTTCTCAGCAGATACTATCATTGAGGCCAAATATTTGTGGAATCAGCAGCTGAAAAGAGACAGATACTTCAGATTTGGTGCATATTTGCTTGAGTTTGGTAAATGTAATGTTGTGTATATTGGCTAAACTGGCTGGACTTTTAAGGCCTGATTTCAAGAGCACTTGCTAAATAAAGGAGGCCAAGTAAAACATAATTCAGCATTCGTCTATCATTTAAAAACAACTACTCACCACACTCCAGTTCTACAGAATTTGAAAATCCTACATAAACTTAATATGCTCAAGGAAAAAGATCGTAAAGCATGCAGGAGGAACAAACAAATGTCTCCTAAATGATCGGCTTTTTAGTACAAACAAAGTGTCTTTTGATGCTGTAAGATCCTTGCTTAATAATGTGGAACAAAATTTATGATGCCACGTTATCCGATAGTATTGTCCTGTACCAGCAGAGAAACACTAATTGCCCCAAAGCAGCGTTGTTAGCTTACTCAGTGTTCATCCATTGTCAGTTCCATAAAAATTACCCTTATACGTATTTGACTAGTATCCATTCTCTCATATTGTACTATGCAAGTCCTGTCAATCTTTTGTTTTATATGTGTCTTCCTCTAGTGCCTCTTATACCATTTCAGCGTAAACCAGGATTTAATTTGTGAGCCTCCGTATCAGCACTACAAGTCGTCCGGATGAATCTATATCTAGATCTGTGTGCTCCTGTCTTTATATTGCCAATTATCTGGCATTTAAATACTGTAGTTTGTTTTTAGCATAACTTTATTCAGGATTTTAATTTATGTGCCTGTGCATCGGCACTGTCATTAGACGTACAGACCATTTGCATTTAGTATTTATCTTCTGTTTTTATCTATTTTCTGTTTTTTGATAAGAAATTCCCAATGACTTTATGCCCTTAGTTAGCTTTACATAATTTTAGCTTACTGTATTTCAGCTTTAAAAACATTTTTACTATGTAAACTCTTGCTGTGAATAACATACATTCTCCAGACACTGTTTCAATGTGATGTTGTTAGTTATTTACAAAAGTATCTAAATAATATTCTTAAAAATAACACTTCATGTTTTGTGTATGTTGTCGCAGGATTTAGAATAATGCTTCTGGCATGTTTACTCTTTGACCGATTGTATGGATCTGATCCTCCCTGGACCACATTGTGTGGTAATTACTTCACATCACTTTCCATGTTTTTTTTCCCCTCCTTCATTTTATGGACTATAACTTTCATGGAAATGACCAATTGCAATTCTTGCCCTTTCTTAAATTCACGCCATTCATCATTCATTTTAAGATTATCATATGCTATGCTTTTAATACATGACAGGAGCGTATACATGCCTAACCTAATTTTATTGCACATAATGTGGGCAATTTATTTTTGCTGGTGTTCCATCACTGATATCAACATCTATCTGGAACTGCAATTTTTAATTTTGCTAATTTCATCCAGTCCCAAGGTAGGGTTTGTATTTTAATGTAGGCCAGTCTGAAGATTGCCGAATTAGGTGAAACATGCATCATTCATAATTAAATAAACAGTAATTTAACATCACAAATAAGCCAGTTTTCTTCTCCTCAAGCTTACCAGGTAGTTCTAAACAGTAATAAATTTTTTTACCTAGCAAATATAACAATATAAAATAATATGAAACACACACACACACACACACACACACACACACACACACACACACACACCTCTCTCTCTCTGTCTGTGTGTGTGTGTGTGTGTGTGTGTGTGTGGGGGGGGGGGGGGGGTGTTCGGCAAAGGCCTTTTGTGTGTTGCCTTGTTGGCCGAAAGCTCGTATTGCGATAGTCTTTTTGTTGTGCCTATCTGCGACTTTGCATCTCCACTATATGGTGTGTAGCAACTATCCTTTTCATAATATCATTACATTCCAGTTGTTTATAAGAAATTTGGCTGCTCTTGTTTAGGATTTGAGAGATGTGTATAATTTTTGTGTTGCAGGTACTGGTCTAGGTCTTGGGACGGGACAGTCTCTATTTGGACAGTCAACCAAACCGACAGGTCTGTTTGGTTCTGGCACAGGCACATTTGGATCTTCTGGTTTTGGCAGCAACACTGGCATTGGACTTGGATCAGCATTGTCTAATCCTCTGCTTGGTGGTGCCAACAATACAAAGTAAGTAGCATTGTGAGTTACTTCTAATTCACGGGTTAGTTGACTCCTGTATTTGTCAAAATATGAAAGATCTTTAACACAGCCACTGAAATGCCAAGTGCAACTTTTTTCCCGATATGCTGAAGATCTGTTTGATGCAACTGAAGAAATTGTGTAGAAATAAAAAGTATTAGCTTCTGTCCCAGAATAATGTTAAAGGGAAATGTGTGTGTAAGTATGTTAAATATAAACTATGTGATCAAAAGTATCCAGATACCCCCAAAAACATATGCTTTTCATATTAGGTGTATTGCACTGCCAGGTACTCCATATCAGCGACCTTAGTAGCCATTAGACATTGTGAGAGAGCAGAATGGGGCACTCCGCGGAACTCAACGGACTTCGAACATGGTTAGGTGATTGGGTGTCACTTGGGTCATACATCTGTATGAGCGATTTCCACACACGTACAGCACAAAAGCGTACAGGCTGACCTCGTCTGTTGAGTGACAGAGACCGCTGTCAGTTGAGGAGGATCATAATGTGTAATAGGCAGACATGTATCCAGATCATCACACAGGAATTCCAAACTGCATCAGGATCCACTGCAAGTACTATTACAATTAGGTGGGAGGTGAGAAAACTTGGATTTCATGGTCGAGCGGCTGCTCATAAGCCACACATCACACCGGTAAATGCCAAATGACGCCTTGCTTGTTGTAGGGAGCATAAACATTTGAAGATTGAACAGTGGAAAAATGTTGTGCGGAGTGATGAATCACGGTGCACAAAGTGGTGATCCTATGGCAGAGTGTGGGTATAGTGAATGTCCGGTGAAAGTCATCTGCCAGCCTGTGTAGTGCCCACAGTAAAATTTGGAGGCAGTAGTGTTATGGTGTCATTGCACTACACGATTGTGTTGTTAAAAAAAGTTGTATTGCATGTAACTGATACCCTCCAGTGGTACATTGAATTGAATTTTACAAAAGCACATTCAGTGTGTGGTATACATAGTGCACCACTGTTGTTGGTCCAGTTTCTTCTTATGCTCTTGGGTGAGATCCTAGGAGAACTGCATTATTTAAGCCTGAATGAGTCTTTGTTTTACTCTCGTTATTATGTGACCTGTGTGTGTGTGTGTGTTGTGGAAGGGGGATAGTCATGTCTTTTCCCTCTTGAAAAGTGTATCTGTGTCTTCTGAGAGTCCATATTTGAACTCATCCCTTTTTTTAAGCTTCAGGTAATACCATTTTTTAAGGATCTAAGACCAAGGGATCATATTCAACAATGAGTTTGATGGCAGCTTTGTAAGAATCTTTCTTAAGACATATTAATAAGAGAATGTGAAGATGTGCTCCCTGCCCCCACCCCACCTTCCCTCCCACACACAGACTTTGTAACTTTTGACCCAGCTAATTCATTACCACGTGGACGTAATAGAGTATGAAACTATCTCACATTTGTGTGTTAAATAACTTGATATATTTCTTTGCCACAGAGATGCTCAATTCTAACCTACTATTCATTTTTCCTAGTGACATTGTACGGCCAGAAATAAGTGCTGGTGGGTATATTTACCTCCATGGAATCCAAAAGTGTTTTTTTAAGACTTGAGATACTCTCACCTCTTATTTTGTTTTGTGAGGTGTTATTGCCAGTTTTTTCTCTACAGAACCACCTCATTTGCGATCTTATCAGTTCACCTAGTTTTCAGCATCCCTTTGTAACAGTACATCTTAAAATTGTAGATTTGTTCTTTTTATGGGTTTTGCCAGTAGTGTAAAGTTAAATGGGTGAACAAAATTGAAGGGCTGAGAGCCATAGGGGGCCAATGTCACTTAAGAAACTGAGAAAAAATGACCTAAAGTTAAGTACATCAGATAATGTATTGAATCCAAATTATTTAAAACTATTAACATTATTATGTAAAGTAAACATTGGTGTATTAATATGTGCAGCGCAAAAAAAACCAAATGTCTTATCCTGCAAATAGTAGTAAAAAATAGTACATATTTCAGAATCTTGGAGTTGGTCCACTATGGTTCTAAGCTTTTCTTGTCAAACAAGAAAATGCATAAGTGGGCCCTCTCCAAACTACCTCTTGCTGCTTAATTTTTAGTCTACGCATTCTGGAAAAAAATTAGGTGAAATTGTTGGAATATAAGGTAACAAAGACATCAGATCTTCATATTTAGTTTTACTTATTTTAATTGTTCCTTATAAGCTGGCGGTAGATCTTAAGTGGAAGGAACAGCAGATATAATCTTCAGTGTTTCAGCCCCTCTTCACTGGCGAAATGTCAAGAATTTTCCAGTATTCTGTTTCATTTAGTGAATAGCGGAATTTAATTTTCCTGGGATCCATATGCTTCAAATCTCATCTATTTAATTTTAAACCATTGCATGTTTTCACCATCTACAGTTTCCTTGTGGAATGAAAATTTTCATTTTGTATTACCTTTGATCATGTAGCCCTAGATTGTACATCCGGAATTTTATTTGTAAAAATGAACATTATTAGGAAGAAGAGGAAGCAGTAATGTGTGTTCATGTCAAAAGTTATAGCACATACAACACCAATATTTTTAGGATTTTAAAGGTCTAATGCATGTCCCTTTGTGCTTTCTCTGCACACCACTTAGGCTGCTCTGATTCAACCTTTAAACGAGAAGCCTCTCCCCTCCTCCCTGACTTCATTAACTCTAATTCGAATATAAACAGAGCATTTACCACCTTCTTCTTCTTATTCTTCTTCTTCTTTAAATAAATTGAACTTAGTATGAAATAAACTCTTGGAACACAAATAATTAACAGGATTAACTTTTTTCCTTGCACATAAGATTCATACATTTTGTTCATGGATAGTTCATGTGATAAATACCAGCATTTATTGTTATCTACATGACTGTAATGACTTGTCTCACTTGGGAAACATTTGATATGTTCACCACAAATTCAATGCTGCTATCAGATATCTTGTTTTTTGACTTGTGTTTACCATGTTTATCCTGCAGAGCAACTGGAGGAATAGAACTCTGCTGCTTTGATAGTATTCTTGAAAATAAAATACCTGCATAACTAAATAACATATTGGTAATACCATTTAATATAATCACAGATGAAACTTGACTGTAAGCCAGTGTCTGGCTTTTGAAGCAGTTGTTAAATTCCATGAGAGATATTCCATATTGAAATAATTGTTGTTTATAAATTTTTAGTCATCAAAATATTTGTAAATTTATGGTATTTGCCTTTAATTTGAGGTAATAAACATGTGGCTTTTGTTTATGATATTCTTCTGAATTAGTAATTCCATAAGCTCTCTTTTGTATTCGTTACATGAACTATTCCTGAAAAATGTGCATTTTGCTGGTCAAAATTACCAGTGGACCAGAATGTACCGTGCACATTTCATTCGCATTGCCCAAACATTCTAAATATTGCAAGCCGCATTGACGGTCTTGTCTGTGTGTGTTTTGACTTACTTTTGACTCTAATTTCTTTTCCTTTTTCTAGTATTTTTTGTCCACTGGTTACTGTTTTTTCGCAGAAGTTTCCTTGTTTTCATAGCTATTTCACTATTTTCTTATACATCTGTCATATTGAATGTTTACATCGTGTGGTATGTGATTGGCTGCTTGTATATGGCCCACTACAGCTCTAAAGGGAACTGTAATTTAATTGATAGTTGTGTTACTCTTTTGTTTTATCACATTATGAGGGATTTTGACCAAACCAACCTTTTTGTGAAGTACGTAATTCAGATACTGTCCACAGGCGGACTCTGCTCCAAAAAACACGAAAACTGAATTTGGCCACTGTGGCTCTCAGCCCTAGTTCATTCTAAGTGACAGTCACAGTCAAATGCTGTAAGCAGAAAACTCCTCAAGTTTTAATCCTGTTGAAATTAAGTGGGGTTGACTTAGAAAACATATAGAGCTAGGTCATTACCTCTCATGACTGCCACAGTCAGAGATCCTATTTTGAGGAGTGGCAGAATGTAACTTAGATACTTCTCAGTAATCTCATTGAACTTATCCTGAACAGATGATAGTAGTAGTGATTGTTAAAATGAATGTATAATAGTGCAGTTGTCCCTCTTGGTGGGAATTGTGGAATCAAGAAATACCAAGAATCTGAATTGACACATCCCAGCATCTTACATTAAATTTCTAATACTTACAGTCTGTTACTATACAACAGAGTGAATTACAGCGTTATCTCCACATATTGGTCTCCCTAATCTTTTGATCAGTGTATATTACTTGTCATGATTATCGAGGTGGCTGTAGCTGTTCAAAGACTGGGTTGTTGCAGTTCTCCACCCTACTCTGTTCTGTGTAAACACTTAATCTTGGTGTAACTGCTGTGACCATCACCAAGTCGATCATTACTTGATGGTTTAGGATGTATCTTGTCAACTGATCCCTTCATTTAGTGAAGTTGAACCATAAATTTTTTTTTTTTCATTGGTTTGTTTCAGTACCTATTCATTAATTATCTGATCTGTCCACATAATCACTAGCATTCCCTCTGTGCTATTCTAGTCTATTATATTCTTGTTGCAACTGTTTGTTGTCTACCTTTCATTTTCGTACAAGGCTGCACTCCAGTCTAGACATGTCAAAAAAATTTTAACATTTGAATTTATATTCAATGTTAATGAAATTCCTGTCTTTCAGAAATACATTTCATGCTGTGGGCAGTTTGCATTTTATATCCCTTCTCCTTCAGCCATTGTAAGTTATTTTATTCCCCAAATAAGAAAACTGCTGTACCGCTTTTAGTGTCTCATTTTGTTTTTTAGATGTTGCCAACTGATATTTTCTGTGACTTATCAAAACCATTTGATTGCGCAGTTCACAGTATTCTAGAGAAGCTAAAATATTATGCTATCAGAGACATTGCTGGTAGTTGGTTTTTATCCTTCCTAACTTACAGCGTGCAGAGTGTTGCATTAAGAAAGTAAGTGTAGAAAATTAAACAGCATATTCAGAATGAGTAGTAATCATCTATTATGTACCATGGGCATCAATATTTCGTCTGCTTTTGTTCCTGTTACTGATAAATGATCTTCTATCAATATTCAAGAAGCATAAATAGTTCTTTTGTGTACAAAAATTAAATTGTTTATGAGTGAAGTTCACAATATTTCCAAAACCACCAACTGCTAGTCACCGATATTTTGTGCCTGATGCTACCTTTGATTCTTCAGCTAATGTGCACTTTATTGGCAGTGCAATGGTAGCTGTTGCAGTTGTAGAGGTAAGAGTGTTTGAAGTGGTCGCCACTGCATCTTCTTTTTCTTTCAAATCAGTGTGTTTTTCCAAGGAAAAAAATTAAAGACTGTTCTATCAGTATTATGGAAAGGATAGATGCTACTCACCATATATAGCGGAGATGCAGAGGCGCAGATACACACAACAAAAAGACTGCCAGAAAGTGAGTTTTTGGCCAACAAGACATTGGTCAGATATGCCCCCCCCCCCCCCCCCCCCACCACCACCACCCCTCCTTGCCAGCACGGTCTCTGGATGCTGAGGCTGGTCTGGCCTCAGCAGCCAGAGACTGTGGTTGTGTGTGTGTGTGTGTGTGTGTGTGTGTGTGTGTGTGTGTGTTTGTTTATTTCCTACTAAGGCCTTGTTGGCCGAAAGCTCACTATCTGACAGTCTTTTCATTGCGCGTATCTGCAACTCTGCATTTCCGCTATATGATGAGTAGCAGCTATCCTCTTTAGAATATTGTTACATTCCATCCTGGCTTTTCCATTGTTCATGACTGGTATATAATATTTTCAAGCTTCTGCAAACAATTTTCTTGAATGTTAATGGATGTTTTTGGATATTCTATAATATTTTTGATGTTCTAGAAAGCAGCTTACAAATGGCATGTATCACATTGATCAGCACTGTCTGCAAATAGACTATCACTGAATTTAGGTAAAATGCAATACATTCTTTCTGGTACTACTTGAGGCCTGACCACACCGTTAGAAATAATGCACGAGGGTAAATTAATAAATAAAAAAATATTAAAATTTATTAAACGATGGAAAATCCGGGATGGAATAATGACAGTGTTATGAAAAGGGTAAATCGCTACTCACCGTATAGAGGAGATATTGAGTCACAGACAAGTACAACAAAAAGACTGCTATTCACTCCAGCTTTCTGCCAAAATGTTTCCTTTGAAAATAGAAAACAACACACACACACACACACACACACACACACACACACACACACACATTCATGCAGTCACAACTCTCACACACATGAGCACTGTCTCTGGGCAATGAGTCTGGCTACAGTGACTGGAGACATTGGTCATGTGTGTGAGCTGTGCTTGCATGAATGAATGTGTGTGTGTGTGTGTGTGTGTGTGTGTGTGTGTTGTTGTTGTTGTTGTTGTTGTTTTTTTTTTTTTATTTTTTATTTAGAAGATGGTCTTTTGGCTGGAAGCTCACATGTATTTGTCTGTGACTCAATGTCTCCTCTACATGGTGAGTAGCAATCTATCCTTTTCATAATATTGTTGTTATTCCATTCTGAATTTTTTTAATTGTTTCATTTTAGTTTTCCTTCTTAGTATTGTAGATGCTAGAAGTTGTAGTATTGGGTAGTAGACTCTTTTAGCATTTTGGATTCTCATTTTCACTTGTATGCGTCTTGGATTTTGTTTGCCAGTCATTGCACCCAGAAATTTGAACTGTTCGGTGCTTTTGGACTTGTGTTTGCCGATTATTATTAGATGCAATTAGTTGTCTTGTTTTGTCCTTATTTGTGAATTATCATGCCTTTTGTTTCCTAAATGTTACTTTTAGGCTACATATTTTGTATTATGGATAATATTGTTTTTACTATTTTAATTCACTAATACCTTGTAGTATCATATTCTGGGGTTACTCATCATTGATGGAAAAAACTGTTTGTTGCACAGAAGCGTGTAATAAAGATAATATGTAGTTTCCACTGTAGAATCTCATTCAACTGGTTTTCCAAGTGCTTTGCTTTCTCTGACAGAATTAGTGTCATTGCAAACCTCAAAGTATTAACTTTTCCTCCCTAAGAATTAATACATTTTCCAACTTTCTCCTTAGTTTCCTTCACAGCTTACTCAATGTAGTGATTGAACTACATTAGGAATAGGTTACAACTGTTTTGGGGTAAGAGTGTGGAAAGTGGTTTTGCTGTACTGTTAATTTACAATTTTATTGCAGTTTCGGGCAAACACCAGCTGCACGGGAGTTTCCAGATCTTCAGGATAAGATACTGGCTTTAACACAGATGCCGTATGGTAATCAGCCACTGTTCAGAAACACAATGCCGGTAAGTATTATTGCTTATGTTGTTGTTATTGTTTTCTGTAGTGTTGCGTTGGAAAGGGTGGAAGGAAATTAACTAATAAAGTCTGCAAGTGTGACATACAGGGTGTCCAGAAAAGGACTCCCTGATTTCAAAATTAAATATCTCGAAAACAAAGATTGATAGAGGAATGCAGTAAACGGTTTGTTTATTTTGAAAGCTGTAAGAAGTTTATACAGCAGTTTGAAATAATAGTTACAAAAGCTGCTTTACCTTTGAGGGGCAGACTTGCAAACAGATAAGGGTATAGCCATGGGAACCAGGATGGCTTTGTTGTGTGCCAACCTTTTAGTGGGTCGCTTGAAAGAAGCCTTTCTGGGATCCATAAGCCGTCAGCGCCTGCTTTAGTTTAGATACCTTGATGACATCTGTGCCGTATAAGTCATGATGAGGCTGACCTGTTAAATTGGGATCTCTTAACGGGTTCTTCCAATTAAATTTCCCATGGTCCTATTCTGAAATCATGCCACTTTCCTTGATGTTGACTTCATCCTGACTGAGGATCAACTACACACTTCTCTTCATATTAAACCTACTAACAAACAACAGTACTTACATTTTGACAGTTTCCATCCTTTCCATGTTAAACAATCCTTCCTGTACAGCCTTGGCATTTGAGGCAAATGTATTTGTTGAGGTGCAAACTATATGCAGCAATACACCATCATTCTCATCTCTGCCTGTACTGGTCATAATTACCCCGCCAGTCTAGTTTAAAAGCAGATTTCCCAGACTATCACATCCAATTCATGTATTGCTGATCCCTCCAAAAAACAATTTAGGAGTACACCTCTTGTCACTCAGTTTTATCCTTGTCTTGAGTATATTAATCAGCTACTTAGACAAGGCTATGACTTTCTAAAATTGTGCCCTGAAATCAGTCCCACTGTGTCAGACATTTTGCCTTCCTCACCAAGAATAGATTTTTGCCCCCCCACCCACCCTCAAGAAAATCAAAAGGAGAGCCAAGTGTGAAACAATACGTGTCCTGTACCAGCTTTTATGTAAACACTGTTTGGCCTCTTACATTGTCATGACTACCACCAAGATAATGGGCATAGACAAAAGGAGTATATGGGCAGCACACACTATCTTGTTGCAGAGCATGCTGTACAACATGATAGTCATGACCTTGGTGCTTGTTTCACCACACACGCCATCTGGATTCTTCCTCCAGACACCAGTTTCTCATACTTGGCAGGTGGGAACTGGCGTTACATGTCCTTGGATGTCGCCATCTACTGTACTGGCCGTAGTTTATGTTAATTTGTTCCGTCTCAGCATTTATTCTTAGCAGTAACAATTCCTTTCTTCCCTATTCTTTAATTTTCTATATCTTGTACTTTCTGACCTATCTCTTTCTCTCCTCCCCAGCTCTACCACATACAGTGCACTTAACTTTAAACTCTTAAAACTCGTGCATGATGTTTTGTCAGTAATCACTGTCTTGTGTATCACCATATGTTCTAGCTTTTAAGCTCTCAGGTTTTGAAACCTCATTTGGTGCAGTCCCCTACAATCAGTCTTTCCATTTCATCCCATCCCATCCCATCCCGTGACTTGGGGTTCTGGGCGACTCTTCCGAACTCTGCTCATTTCCTAAATCTCACCAGTCCTTTTCCTTCAGCCTTCATCCTTCCCCCTCAGCCCTTCTGCCAGAAGGAGCCAGTACCTTTGTGTGCTTTCTCCTGCCGCTGCTTGCTGAGTAGATTTTTTGTCAAGCCAGTTACATTATATTTTCAAAAATTCATTATTTTCGTTGATAAGTTTAATAATTTTGATATTCTGGGGCAATTCCTTGGTGAGAAAGATAGCATTTGTTTTTACAGAACTTTGTAGTAAGCATGACTTACGGTGTCCATTGTAGAGCTCTTGTAGACACTTCTATAAACAGTTGGATATATTGACAACAGGTGCAATGTACATTTACTCCATTGTAAAGTTTGTTGTTAGCTATGAATTACAAGTCAAATTCAATAACATTTGTAAATATAATATCGCCCTGAGCTGCTGGAGTTTGAGGTCATGTGTGCACGACGTGTGCTTGCTTGTGTGTATGGATGGTGTGTGTTCCTCTGCTTCTCTTTTGCTGATGAAGGCTGCGGCCGAAAGCTTTGGGTAAGTGTCTTTTAATTGTGCCTGTCCACAATTTCAAGTGTCGTCTTTATGGTAAGTAGCAATTTATCTTTTCCTACATTGTTAATACTAGATGGAGATAGAAGTTACAATATCCATCGCTCAATCTTAAGTGTGCCACAGAAACAAGTGAGGTATTCAACCATAAAAAATTCTGACCATGTACTCTGGGATGTGAAGAATCTAACTGATCGTAAAATTAATTTCCAACACAAACTGAATGCATGGCTTAAGACTGATTTACATAATCATCTCGATTATGTAAATGGGCGGCATATTGCCATATTTTTTGCTGAGAATGTGTGTTACTTATGTAAGCTTATTCATTCCGCATCATAATGAGAAGTGCAGTTATCATCCAAGGGACGTGCAAATAATCAGTTAACCAAAGACATTTTTCTTAATTGTTTCATGAACCAGTGGGTAATTCAGTTGGTGGATCATGACCTGTATAAGGTATAGCTGTGTGTAGGAGGTATAGATAACAATAAACATTAAAAATTGAAGTGCTGTAAGAAAAAAATTCAGTAGTAGTGAACTGGAAATGTGTTGTTTCTTAATAGATGCCAATTTTACTGAAACAAAAAAGAGAACAAATTGTGCTCTTCAGCTCTCAATGTGAACACAGTTATTCAGAGCAAAATTGAGTTCATTTTGCTCTTTGCAAAATAAACTTTGTGTTGTTATGTAAATATTTATTCAGAATGTTATGTGGGGGTTAAGATTCCAGAAAAACGGACTTTTTTAAGGACAGGTTGAACTATCTTAATTTGCGAACGAGGTAAATGGTGGTGACTTCAAACCTCAGCCGTATTAAGAAAATTGTCTCCAACTTCTTCCTGAATAACTCTCATACGCGCAAATTGTCATTTGGTTCTAGGTGCTTTTATCATCATTTCTGTGCCCAGACTAAAAATTATGTTTTACCTATTCTGTGTGTATGCACTTCTGAAAGGGTGAACAAAAGATATTCATCTAGCAGCTGATCTGCTAAAAGAAAAAACGGTGGAGAGAAACTGCACAGTTTTAAACCTTAGAGAAGCTGTATTTTTGTACTGTAACTCTGTTTCCCCAATTTATGTTTGGTAAAGGAATCCATTATATTGTTAACATTTGTGTTGCTCTATAGTGAAATGTCATTATTTGATTTTTGTTTTGCAGGCCACTGGAAAAGCTGATGAAATTTTGAAGCCTATAAAGCACAACCCAGAACGTGAGGCACAGTTTAATCAATTCAAGGTTGGAGGAGCAAACAAAATACGTGTTAGACCTTGGGGCCAGGCTAAGGTAAGCCATGTGTTTGTTTAAAGAAGTCATTTGTTTGTTTCTGACCCCTGTTGACCTACCCCACAGTACCGTGTGCATGTGCGTGCATGCTTACATGTGTGTGTGTGTGTGTGTGTGTGTGTGTGTGTGTGTGTGTGTGTGTGTGTGTGGTGATAGCTTTAGCTGTAGTGCAAAGGACAAACGGAAAAATTTCAAATTCCAGAATCAGTTAGAAAAGTCAATGTGAGTAAATGATGAAAGTCTGGAACTTTTTGTGGCCATTGTCATTGAAGGTAAAATCTGAGTTGTTAGGCCACAACATATATCTTCTACATGATCGATATTTCAACACCTCAGTCGGGGATTGTTTTTCAGGATCTTGTGGTGTTCACAGTTAACTGATCCTTGGATCACTTTCTTCATCATCATCATCATCATCATCTTCTTCTTCTTCTCTGTTCAACTAATGGTGAACACCACAAGATCCTGATGAAGATCCCAGCAGAGAGGTCAAAATGTCGATTATGTAAATGAAATATAACACTACCTAATAACCTAGAAGGTTTTACCTTTAGTAAATAATTCTTTTACCTTTAGTAAATAATTTGTTGTTATTGTTTTGTAGAAGTTTTGTGGTTGGTTGTTTATATTGGGGAATTTATGTTCACATCAGCAAACTAATGTGGCCATTTATGTTTAAAGCTTGCAGACTTTCACTGTTTTGACTGGTAAGAGTATTAAGAGGAGCCGGAGGTGCCTATGCTGCCCATGTTAAAATCACTAAGTTTGAGGAACATTTATGAATAAACTACCAAAGAGAAAAATTTGAATTTTTTTTTTACATATAGAGTGGTTTAGTATTGCAGTTATGACAGAGGGATTTTGGAGTATCTATTCTAGTTTCCTTCCAATTATTTTTTTTATTAATGACCCAAATTTTTTTTACAACTAATTGCTTTATAATTAAACTGAAATGAAACTACTGAACATATTGCCAAATGGCTGTGTTACAATGTAAGTTTGACCACTAGGAGTGCTGTATAAAAATTTCATCTCTTTAGCTTGAGTGGATTTTGAGGAAATGTTCCTTATATTCGAAAAATTCTAATTTACGGGAAATGGCTATCAAAGTTTCTCAATACATTCCTGCACTATAGGATGGATTATCAGGGTCTTCTTCATGCTCCAAAAGCTTCCTCTTCTGTCTTCTTTTCTGGCCTGTTGTTCCATCATACTTCATATGCCTTTCTCTTCTTTCTGCTCCTCTTATCCTTTCTCTGTCAATATTTCTTAGTGCTCGTACAGTGTTCACCCCAGCTGTAAATCCTAATGCCTTCAGAACTTCACACTGTTCCCTTGGTCGTAGGTTGCTATTGCATCATAAATGCCAAAGTGCAGTGTTTTTATGCTTACAAACACCCTTTTAGGAATCACTTTCCAAATCAAATTGTTTACGCTCTCATTAGGATTCTGCGTCTTTCCGTGTAGACATTTGTGTAACAATTCTGGCTGTGCTAAGTCATGAAAAATTGGTTTTATTGCATTTATCACAGCTACTGGCAAACCATGTTTGTGATCATAGTCCTTTTTTGCATTATATTTGCACCAGGAATCTTTTGGGCACAGGCTGTGTTGAGGGTATTCATTGGAAGAGGCAGTATGAAGGAACAATGCCCACACTGCTTTTCGCATGTCACTAACATTACTAGTATTTTGCCTTATAGCATACCCATAGTATCTCTGTAGACGTTCAATCACCTCATCAGTAAGCCTGCCTCTCCCTCCTATTGTCTTTCCATCACAGAGCTTACTTGAACCCAAAGTTTGTTTGAGCCTTCGAAGCCGTGCACCCATACGCTTTTGCACATGCCCAGTGCATTCCAACTTTTCAACTACAAATTCATTTCCATATGGTTTCAGTTCCTCTATAGTCTTGAAACCTTTGGAGTCACCATCCCCAAGGTAGTATTTGTACCTAAAGTTGTATCTGGGAACTGAACGTTCAAAAATTCGTTTAACTCCATCCACTTCCATTGCTCCACTTGATCCACTAAAATTTGCCTCACAGGTCCCACTGTGCTCTCCTTTGATTTTATTTTTGCACCTACAATGTTTTGATAATATTGCAACATCTATCACTTTTGCACTATCACCACAAGTAGCAGTTACAACCCCATTCAGGGATTTATGACCCCTCTTTTGCCAGGAACCATCTAATGCCACTATCAAATCCCTAGAACCACAGTTCATTTCTACAGATTCCTCCACTGCTTCCTTCATGGTTTTCAAAGCCACATCTTCAACAGAGGATCCTACCAGTTCACAGTAGTACCCAAATTTGCTTGGAGGCGATGGCAAGTTCATAATACCACAAAACAGTTTACCAGCAGCAGACCCTTTTCCAATGGATCAAAGACCATACACAAGTCGAACATTCACATCAAACACTCTAGATCGTCCATTTTCACCAAAGAGACTGGCATGTGAATTGTAGAAAGTCACTTGATACTTGCAACATGCATAGATTATCTTCATCTCACAAGCTAAACCAAAGTGCTTTGTTATCTCTAGTCCCACTCCTACACTTGAATACATTTTGCACAGAACACTTTCTTTCTGCACAGAAGATAATAATCCAATATTCAGTACTTCGTTAATATCATCACTGTGACTAACATATTCACGAAATCTGTCATTTCCACCAGTCAGCTTCTTGCTAGAAGATGTCACAGGGCTATGGCCGCCCATGTGTTGCTTAGCAGAAGAACGCACTGTTTCAGTAATTGTAGTATCGCAACTTGGTATAAGTGTTAATTTTCTTTTGTCTACGTTCTTCCTCTTCTTATATACACGGTTACTAAAACGTGGCATCGTAACCAGAACAACGCTTTACACAAGAAGTATAATACTACCAACAACAGGCGCAACACTGCTAATTAGAAACGGTAAACAGCAAAGAGACGATGTTCCACGCTCTAAGCGCTTCAGTTGTCACAGAAAACAATGTAGCCAACCCTTGCACACTCGCTGTATGCGTAACATAAGGCGCTGTATGCGTAACAGGCCGAGAAAATCCCAAGCAGTTCGCCAGGAAGTCACGAGAGGGTGTTAGAGGCATTCAGCGGCCGCCCATTTCCTCTGCAGGCGTGGGGGAAAATGGTAATAACTCCACTTCTAGGGCGAATAGAACAATAATTCGAAGTTTACATTAAAGAGGAATGTTCCAATTAATTTTCGGTAGGGGGGGGGGGGGGGGGAATCGTAATTTTTTTGGATTTGACCACCTCCGGCTCCCCTTAAATGTCATCGTCCTAATTTATGTTCTGCTCTCTAATTACACTGTTTCTGCTTTTACGAAATATAACACATTTCTGTTATGTAACTTTCGTGTTGTTTAAATGCATATATATTTTTAAATTAATTGAAGAGGATGAATATGCCTCGGGAAGGGGGAAGGGAGGGAGGGAGGCGTGTGTGTGGGTGTTTTTTCCTGTAAAAACTAATGCTTGTGGGATTTGATAAAGAGCAAATACACTCCTGGAAATGGAAAAAAGAACACATCGACACCGGTGTGTCAGACCCACCATACTTGCTCCGGACACTGCGAGAGGGCTGTACAAGCAATGATCACACGCACGGCACAGCGAACACACCAGGAACCGCGGTGTTGGCCGTCGAATGGCGCTAGCTGCGCAGCATTTGTGCACCGCCGCCGTCAGTGTCAGCCAGTTTGCCGTAGCATACGGAGCTCCATCGCAGTCTTTAACACTGGTAGCATGCCACGACAGCGTGGACATGAACCGTATGTGCAGTTGACGGACTTTGAGCGAGGGCGTATAGTGGGCATGCGGGAGGCCGGGTGGACGTACCGCCGAATTGCTCAACACATGGGGCGTGAGGTCTCCACAGTACATCGATGTTGTCGCCAGTGATCGGCGGAAGGTGCACGTGCCCGTCGACCTGGGACCGGACCGCAGCGACACACGGATGCACGCCAAGACCGTAGGATCCTACGCAGTGCCGTAGGGGACCGCACCGCCACTTCCCAGCAAATTAGGGACACTGTTGCTCCTGGGGTATCGGCGAGGACCATTCGCAACCGTCTCCATGAAGCTGGGCTACGGTCCCGCACACCGTTAGGCCGTCTTCCGCTCACGCCCCAACATCGTGCAGCCCGCCTCCAGTGGTGTCGCGACAGGCGTGAATGGAGGGACGAATGGAGACGTGTCGTCTTCAGCGATGAGAGTCGCTTCTGCCTTGGTGCCAATGATGGTCGTATGCGTGTTTGGCGCCGTGCAGGTGAGCGCCACAATCAGGACTGCATACGACCGAGGCACACAGGGCCAACACCCGGCATCATGGTGTGGGGAGCGATCTCCTACACTGGCCATACACCACTGGTGATCGTCGAGGGGACACTGAATAGTGCACGGTACATCCAAACCGTCATCGAACTCATCGTTCTACCATTCCTAGACCGGCAAGGGAACTTGCTGTTCCAACAGGACAATGCACGTCCGCATGTATCCCGTGCCACCCAACGTGCTCTAGAAGGTGTAAGTCAACTACCCTGGCCAGCAAGATCTCCGGATCTGTCCCCCATTGAGCATGTTTGGGACTGGATGAAGCGTCGTCTCAGGCGGTCTGCACGTCCAGCACGAACGCTGGTCCAACTGAGGCGCCAGGTGGGAATGGCATGGCAAGCCGTTCCACAGGACTACATCCAGCATCTCTACGATCGTCTCCATGGGAGAATAGCAGCCTGCATTGCTGCGAAAGGTGGATATACACTGTACTAGTGCCGACATTGTGCATGCTCTGTTGCCTGTGTCTATGTGCCTGTGGTTCTGTCAGTGTGATCATGTGATGTATCTGACCCCAGGAATGTGTCAATAAAGTTTCCCCTTCCTGGGACAATGAATTCACGGTGTTCTTATTTCAATTTCCAGGAGTGTAGTTAAAACAGTGTAACATAGGATAAAGGTTCTGAACTCCTTCAGGTTTGTTCAACTGCACTAACGTCTGATAAAACAGTGAAATCCCACGTTTACACTTTCCAAGGTAATTTAAAAAAATGGTGTGAAACGTGGGGAAAATGTAAAATGTGTAAAATAATGTTAAGCTGTAAAAGTTACATGTAGGATACCACCTTGCGCTTTATGTATATGCACATAACAGACATCAAAAGGCTTGTCAGAGACTTTTTTATTATCTAATAAAACTGCTGATGTGGGGAGTAGGAATGTTTGACTCAATTTCATATGTCATAATCGATGTTTTTGAAAGTCTGCAGCTGTCATTCATTATTTAAATAATGAAATACTGCATTAGTTACCTAGTTTTTCAGGCTTAGCATGAACATTTTGAGAATTTTTTCTCATTGTCAAGTGCAAATATGTAAATAAGTATTTTGTATATGGTGTTTGAATAAGTGTTATTCTATGAGTCGTCTTTTGAGGTTATCAAGTACTGTGCCTCGTCAGTTATGTAGAAAACCACACGTATGCAAACTGTCACTCACATTGTTTGTTTGTGTAACAGCACAAAAAATACATAGCTACATAAATATTGCACTTGACAGTGAGAATAAATTCTCGAAACACGTTTTGCTCAGCATGAATAAAACACGTAATCGACACTATGTTTAACCCTTTTAGTGCCAAATACGATCTGATCGTGATCCAGATTTTCGGCGAAAAATGTCAGTAACGATCTGATCGTGATGCCCTTCTCATTCATTTTTTCCGCACTTGAAGGCAAAGTTGTTAGTATTTCCTAGCCAAGACGCAGAAGGAAGGTCGAAGGCACAGCATATTGATCTTCTTTCTGATTGTCAGTGCGATATTTTGAGTAAAATAAACTTCTCTGCTGTTGTTTATTTACCGAGTATTTCATGACAGCATGGCGTCATCAAGTAAGAAGTTGCGGTTCGATACGAGTGATTTAGACAATCATATGACAAGTAGTGGAAGTGAAGATGGATTTGCAGAAAGTGAATCAGATTATGGGATGTCCAGTGGAGAAGAGGACTCGTCGTTTTCTTCTTCAAGTGATGATTGTGCGTCAGCAAATGACGACATCGACGACCACACACAACTGAATTATAGTGCAAATACTTTTGTTGAAATAACGGATGAGGCATCAGATAATCTGCCCCCTCCAAGTTTTGTGTATGCAGAAGTACCAGGCCCTAAACATATACCAGGAAACGCCACACCAATTGATTTTTTTCAATTTGTTCTTCTCGCAGCAGCTTCTTACGATTATGGTGACTGAGACTAACAGATATGCTCACCAGGTGATTCAGTCAACGCATTTATTGCCAAATTCGAGAATCAAACAGTGGCAACCAACAACCGTAACAGAAATGAGGGCTTTTATAGCTGTGATTTTTAATATGGGCCTGATAAAAAAACCGACGATTTTTAGTTATTGGTCAACTGATGCAAACCTGTTGACACTGTGGTTTTCACAAATGTTTTCACGCAACAGGTTTCAGTTGTTGCTGCGCTGCTTACATTTTGTAGACAATTCGAAACTTCACCCTCCTGGTCACCCATTATATGATCCAACAGCCAAATTTCAAGTGTTGGTGGATATTGCCAACAATGTTTTCTGTCGCTACTAAACTCCACACCAGCAACTGAGTGTTGATGAAAGTCTTGTTGGGACAAAGGCACACTCACAGCTAGTCCAGTACCTTCCCAATAAACATCATCACAGATGGGGAGTCAAATTTTGGACGCTGTGTGATTCAGTAGTAAATTACTGCCTAGGGTTTTATCCATACCGTGGTGCAAAAAGTGATGATTGCGAAAACGAAATAAAAGAGAATGGCCTGGGATACGTAGTCATCATGAAACTACTAGTTCTTGGGAGCTACATGCAAAAAGGTTACCATGTGTTTTGCGATAACTTTTTTACATCTATTCCTCTGGTGGAAAAGCTGTATTCAGTCGGCACTTATCTAACGGGAACAATTAGAAGAAATAGAAAATTCCTGCCACATGATCTTCTGTCGAATTATGCTGCAGGTCAGCTAAAGTTTTTCAAGAAATCTTTTATACTTCTCTGTGGCTTCAGACAGAAGAAATCACAGAGAAATCCAGTCCTCCTTGTGAGTGCATCATCCTGTGCTACATCATCAGAAAAGACAGTTCGCAATAGACAGTCAGTCAAGAAACCAGATGTACCGTATTTACTCGAGTCTAAGCCGCACTCGAATCTAAGCTGCACCTGAAAAATGAGACTCGAAATCAAGGAAAAAAAAAATTCCCGAATCTAAGCCGCACCTGAAATTTGAGACTCGAAATTCAAGGGGAGAGAAAAGCTTTAGGCAGCATCTCCAAATCAAAACAAAGTTGGTCCACTGTAATATGAGACAATGTAGGTCGAATGAATGACGATACAGCTACAGTAGTTTGGTTCGAGTTGTAAGCTTAGCAGTTAAGCTTTACCAGGTAGCCATTGCTATGCATCAGGCGCTCCGTCCGTATTTATACGGGTACCCTTCCTTTTTCACATGCTTCGTCTGGTTTGAATTGATTGCTTATTTTTCTTTGATCTGATAAGTGCAGTTTTCTTTGTTATAGGTGTTTACGTCACTCTACGCTGAAAATGCATTACTGTACTGTGTCATGCATTGTTTGTCGTACTCTGATACTGCGTATTTACGGCCTGTCGCCGATCGCGGCATGGCTTGCTTTTGAGCGCGCTACCGCCGCTTACAAATAAAAAAAAGGAAAAGAGAGAGAGAGAGAGAGAGAGAGAGAGAGAGAGAGAGGAATCATCTCATTAGCGAAACAATGGCAAGAGACTGCTACTTGTTGTTACTCACACTGCTGCTTTCTTTGATAATGATTAACAAGAACCAAATAATAGACTGCGTATGATTGAAGATGTTCTGAACGAGAGTTTAGCGAAAATTTTTCTCCGTTTGAAAATCTTTACAGGCGCCTCTTTAGTACATTGCATTCTGCACAGAAATTAGTCATCTTAGATTTAAAAATCTAGCCAATTGCCTCGCTTCATTTCTGACTGTATCACTGTTTAGCATAAGAATAATACGAATATAAACATGACATGATATGTTCATTCTTCCGCGTTTGCTGTTGTCTCACTCTAGTTTTGTGGTTTATTACACAGACAGGATTTAAATGAGATAGTAGCAAACACGAAACAATACATGGCAAAATGTTTATATTCGTATTATTCTTATGGTGAAGAGAATACTGCATGTGATTCACAATTTATAAAAGTTCGTATTAGCAACCATCTCTTCTCACAGATACGAAAAAATTCAGAACGTAGAGTTGGCCATATTGACAAACATCCTAAACATTCTTGCCAGTCGGGTTTTCGTAGTACATTGAAATGCTGCTACATTCGAAGATGAACAATACGGAATTAGTATTTACTTCGTTGGATAATGTATGAAAATGCAGTGGTCGAAACTCGGCGCGGAGAAAAAAAAGCTTGTCTTCCACATTATTATTATTATTATTATTATATATATATATATATATATATAATTTTTTTTTTTTTTTTTACTGACGCAGAGGTTTTGACGCCAGTATTTATCTTTGTGCCTACAAAGCATGCTTGTGTAGCGCTACATATATTCGACGGCAGAACTAAGTTGTGGCGGCACCCACCGACATTTTTAAGAACTTCCGCTTGCTTTGCACTTGATTCTAAGCCGCAGGCGGTTTTTTTGGATTACAAAAACCGGAAAAAAAGTGCGGCTTAGATTCGAGTAAATACGGTAATTTTTGAATATAATAAGTATATGGGTGGCATTGACTCATCTGATATGATGGCATACTGCTATTTAGATGAGAGGAGGACTGTTAAGATGTGGAAGAAGGTAGTGTTCAGCATAATTGCCAGGATGTTGCTGAATGCATATGTTTTGTATAAGGAAAGCCTAAACCCCAGTGACAAACCACTGACACGGCTGAAGTTTAACTGCATAGTCATTTGCAAACTTTCTCAATAGCGGTTTCAGGAAGGACTGCAACCACAAGTGCAATAGATATAAATGTACCTGCTCCAACAGTATATGGTGTAGAGACTCTTCTGGGGAGAAAGGAACGCTACTGTAGTGTTTGTTCTACAAAGGATAAGAAGCGGCGTTCACGAACTGTATGTGTTTGTTGCAAGAAAGGACTGCATCCTTCAAGTGTTGGTCAGCATGTGTGCAAGTAGTTGTCATAACTGCAACCTCACATTGTCAGTGATTTATGACTGAAGAACTGAGAACACGTTCAGAGCAAAACAATTTTTTTTGTAATGTTATGTTCATTTTAATTTTTTCCTTAGTGAAATAAAAATTTTTGTATTCCTTTATGATGATTTTGTTAAGGAAATTACAGAGATTCCATATATACCTGAAGTGTCTCAGAGTAAACTGAAATCAAAGTTTTGATTTTTTTCGATAAACCTCATCATTAAAATAATTTTTTCTCCAAAAATATGTTCTTTGACAATTTGTATTGCACATATTACTGCAGCCAGCAGTATTCCCTAAAGATTAAAAAAAATTGCATTCCTTTAGGCATTAGTTTAGGTTTTATTGCAAGTATGGCAGAGGTCTGCATTTTACTGTAAAATCGCATGGCACTTTTAACATGATCTTTTGAGAAAACGTCTGGCACTAAAAAGGTTAAACTAAAAAACATTTGAGCAACGCAAAGTGAATGACTGTGTCAATTAGCTCTCCAAGTGGCCATGCTAAATATGGTTTGATGAAGGTGTCACGATGATCACAACAATCACGAAACTGTGTTTGTGCAATGGAGACAGTTTGGAAATGGTTGTGATTGGTCATGATATCTTCATTCAAATGAACCTAGTTACTCACATCAGCCACCATGCCAAGTAGAGCTTGGCAGCGGCGGGAGATATGGCACGAATTGTTCCAACTTTGACACGTTTACCAGTTCAAATCTGCTGGGTAGAGTGTCCTGGTGTCAAGAAACTTAACCACGTAATATTTATAAACACTACTGGACGGCCAACATAATGGCAGCGTCATTTTTTCTCCACAAACATTTTTTTTGTAATGCATAAATCACAGGAAAATTATAAATATATTGAGGCAAAATCAGGTGCAAATTAACATTGTGGGCATAGGAAATTGTAAATGGTGGGAAAGCATTGATTCCGGGAATGTAAAAGCGAGGTTATACTATGTGAAGTGGGATGTCCTTATCACTGGAATTTTTCCATTTGAGTAGAAATGTTTTACAGAAGTTATTTTACCCTAAGGACTAGAAATGGTACAGACATTCTCTTCATAGCACCTACTTCTTCAAGCACTTCATCCATAAGTTCACTGGGCACATCACCCTTTGCTAAACCCTTTTTGGCTCCCTCACCTGTTCATAGTGTAGGCCTAGCCAATGTAATAGTTCCATCCATACAGCAAGATGATATCTTGGATTCAAGGACAGAATTGCATGCCATACGTCAAAAGCAGCCTTTCAAAGACAAGTCCATTTACACTCCTAGAAGTCTTGTAGATTTGTTACACAAAACTGTTCAAAGTGCCACAAAATCAACTTTTACTCACACTGCAAGAAAAGTCAGTCTTCATTTGAGACAGCTTTATTTTGGAGAAGTGTTAATAAATGAAACGATTGCCTGTTGGCTGAAGGAAGCCAAACAGAAGAAACAGGGAAAAAAGGGGTACAAGGCCAGCAAGAAGAGAAATGAAGATGAGGAGCAATTGCAGTGCACGATGACTATGAACTTATGACCAGGATCAGATTATTCTGTCCCAACTCAATCTTCAATTAAAGCTGGAGCATATGTACCAGTCAGTTAGCTCTCAAAATGGAAATCTGTCAGCTACTGTGGTGTGAGAGGTGAAGCACCAGGAAATCAAAGTTATGGTCTGCAAATCTGTGGACAGAATTGAGCACAGCCAGAGGATGTATTTGATGTTAATATGAACAACATTTTAGCAATTTTGCCGGAAGTAGCTCTCCAAAAATGAGGATACTGAATGAAATACTTTTTCAAAACTCCATTGATGTCTCTGAGGCTATGCCATATATTTTTGTGTGTATGTGAACTAACAAGGAACATTTTACCTACTTCTTCCATTTTAATATTATTTGATAGATTCCTTACATAACTTGCTTATTTTATGATTTTCCTACACATTGATTGGGGATAGCTGTAAACACTGTTACAATCACTCAGGAAAATGTTTATGGTTTACTGTTATCTCTGCTGACAAACTGTTACCCAGTCCACACTTTGAGATTGCAGTTTCCGTTTACACCTGACCTAAAAGGGTAAATATAAACGCATGGGTAAATGCGAACTTGATGTCAGGTAGAATCAATATATTAATTAATCCAGGAGCAGAGTTTGTATTTTAGTCATATTAGGTTGTAAAATTACAAAAATAACTGATTTAAATTAAGCAAGCTAGTAATTGCTGAAAGTCACAGTCAGAACTTTTTAGACTGTTTCCAATTATCCCACTTGACCAACCCTGTTACCGTATTTGCTCGAATCTAAGCTGCACTTTTTTTCCGGCGTTTGTAACCCAAAAAACTGCCTGCGGCTTAGAATCAAGTGCAGAGTAAGCGAAAGTTCTGTAAAATGTTGGTAGGTGCCACCACAATTAAGTTCTGCCTTCGAATATATGTAGCGCTACAGAGGCATGCCTTGCAGGCACAGAGATAAATACTGGCACCAAAACCTCTGCATCAGTAAATAAATTTAAAAAAAAAGGTGGAAGAAGAGATTTTTTTTCCGCCCCGAGTTTCGACCACTGCATTTTCATACATTATCCAACGAAGTAAATACAAATTCCGTATTGTTCATCTTCGAATGTAGCAGCCTTTCAATGTACTACGAAAATACGACTGGCAAGACTGTTTGTGATGTTTGTCAGTATGGCCAACTCTACATTCTGAATTTTTTCCTACTTGTGACGAGATGGTTGCTAATAGGAACTTTTATGAATTGTGAGTCACATGCAGTATTCTTTTCACCATAAGAATAATACGAATATAAACATTTTGCCATGTATTTTTTCGTGTTTGCTGCTATCTCATTTAAATCCTGTCTGCCTAATAAACTACGAAACTAGAGTGAGAAGAATATATATATAATGCCATGTTTATATTCGTATTATTCTTATGCTGAATAGTGATACAGTCAGAAATGAAGCACGACAACTGACTATATTTTTAAATCTAAGATGACTAATTTCTGTGCAGAATATAAAGTATTAAAGAGGCGTCTGCAAAGATTTTCAAACGGAGAAAAGTTTTCGCTAAACTCTCCTTCACAACATCTTCTATCACTCGCAGTCTATTATTTGGTTCATGTTGATTATTCTCAAAGAAAGCAGCAGTGTAAGTAACAACAAATAGCAGTCTCTTGCCATTGTTTCACTAATGAGACGATTCCTCTCTCTCTCTCTCTCTCTTTGTCCTTCTTCTTCTCTCTTTTTTTTTTTTTTTTTTTTTTTAAAAAAAAAAAATTGCGAAGCGGCGGTAGCGCACACAAAAGTAAGCCATGCCGCGAGCGGTGACAGGTCGTAAACACTCATTATCAAAATGCGACAAACAATGCATGACACAGTACAATAATGCATTTTCAGCTTAGAGTGATGTAAACACCTATAACAAAGAGAACGGCACTTATCAGATCAAAGAAAAATAAGCAGTCAATTCAAACCAGACAAAGCTCGTGATAAAGGAAGGGTACCCGTATAAATACGGCCGGAGCGCCTGACGCATAGCAATGGCTACCTGGTAAAGCTTAACTGCTAAGCTTAAGACTCAAACCAAACTACTGTAGCTGTATCGTCATTCTTTCGACCTAAATTGTGTCTCATATTACAATGGACCAACTTTGTTTCGATTTGGAGGTGCGGCCTAAAACTTCTCTCTCCCCTTGAATTTAGAGTCTCAAATTTCAGGTGCGGCTTAGATTTGGGAAATATTTTTTCCCTTGATTTCGAGTCTCATTTTCCAGGTGCAGCTTAGATTCGAGTGCAGCTTAGATTGGAGTAAATACGGTATGTACTGACTTCCACCTAACGATACCTCAGTCTGCACACACCTTGTTCATTGTCTTTATAAAATTATTTTCTTTAAGAACAATTACTGCTGCTTATAATGTGCATGCAATTGTTAATCTTAAATGCTTAAGCAGTTTGAACCCAACGCAATTACAATACACAGTGAATGTCCATCTGGCAAAAACTGGGCACTCTGATTGTTGTGGTATCCTTACAGTACATTATTACACAAACTCCCTCTAGGCCTTTTTCTGTGTAAATCATTAATAAATTTCAGTCCATATTGCAACTCTTCATTGTTTACAACTGTTCTGGAGATAAATTTCCATCCTTTTTTTCTTGTCGTGTTCAGACCCATACAAAACTACAGTATGAACACTACGTTTGCTGTCCCTTCAGTTGATGCAATGTGTGTAATTGTGGATTCTGATTGAATCTCTTTAGGTGAAATTATTATTAGTGACATGTCTTTAACATTTTACCTGTATTATTAACACAGAGAAGTAGTTCCACAGTGTGCAGACAAATATTCAACATGAGAAAAATTGAATTTTGACAACCAATGAGAAGTCATTGTACACCAGTGATATGTGTTGTATTTGAAGACTATGATGCAAGGTGTGTTAAATGTGCAGTTGCTGAAGTATAGCAGGTTAGCCCAAATCTTTATGGTGTGCGGTGCTCTTGGTATTTTTATCCATTTTTAACGCAATTTGAAGTTATTTTTTCCTCAGCATTGATGAATTTTCAGTTTCTGTATCAGAAAAAGTAACTAGATTACACTATTATTTTGTGACTTGCCTCAATGGCTTTCTTATGCTCTCCACATGGGAGGCTATAAAGAGTACAGGGTTCATCATCATTGAAAATTGAGTAGTCATAGCACAGCCAACTGCAAAACATTTAAATAAGATAATTTTTCTTTTTTGTTTCAGGCACTACTACAATTAGTAATTAATTAGCAACAGACATTCACCACTCACTCACTCATACCCTCCCCAACATTTCACTGCAGTTTTAATCCATAAGTTTTGTTTGATACATACTGTCTTTCCCCCACCCTCCTTCCCCCCACATTTTACTGCAACTTTAGTCCATAAGTGTTGTTTGATCCATAACGTTACATGATACGTGTTCTTAACAGTAATATGTTTTGAACTTTTTACAGAAGTCACTTTTTGAAGGACTGGATGATGATTCTGGAAACTTGTCATTTACACTTCGACCATCGCCAAAAAGATTGTTGCTGAGTGAGAAATTGCTTGAGACACAAGTGACGTCCACAACAGAGCATGGACCTCTTTTTGACAGATCAGGAAATGATAATGTTGGTAACAGATCAGACAGACATTCTGATGTTGGCTCACCTATTATCACTGCGGGAAATCGTGATAGTTCCAGTTCAGACAAGGAAAATGTACCCCGGTAATTATAATTTTTAATTTTAATTAAAGCTTATGCACTTAAGTAGCTATCATTTCTGCAATCCATGAGTGATCACTCATCCAAATTCAGCAAATGTTGTTACACAAAACAAACCTAGTTTGGAATTTACCATCTATTTGCTCAAGTGCTATTATTTTTCTGAAGCTATGCTCTGAAAGGAGGCCTTTCCACCTGATACAATTCTGGAACTGGCAAGAGTCACTTTTCATCACCTTTCCAGGTTGGACAATATTGACCAGATTCTATACCATTAATGATAATCCTTTCTTCCAAATGTGATTTGCATTTTCTTGCCTGACGTTGCAAAACTTGTTATAAGCACCCTACTGCTGCAGTCCCACCACTGGTAAACTGTTTCATCTCCTGTGAGGCAGTCCACAAACAGCTATGTTCTTGGATCTCACAGTAACCCCACAACCTCAATATTCAGAAGAAACAACCAAATATTTGTGATAACAAAGATGATGATTCCACACCTGTGCCATCAGGATGATGGCGATGATTAAAAATAATGATGCTATAGACAGGCTTAGTAAACTAATGTAAACCTGAATGAGATTTTCACTCTGCAGCGGAGTGTGCGCTGATATGAAACTTCCTGGCAGATTAAAACTGTGTGCCCGACGGAGACTCGAACTCGGGACCTTTGCCTTTCGCGGGCAAGTGCTCTACCATCTGAGCTACCGAAGCACGACTCACGCCCGGTACTCACAGCTTTACTTCTGCTAGTATCTCGTCTCCTACCTTCCAAACTTTACAGAAGCTCTGCTGCGAAACTTGCAGACCTAGTACTCCTGAAAGAAAGGATATTGCGGAGACACGGCTTAGCCACAGCCTGGGGGATGTTTCCAGAATGTGAGTCGTGCTTCGGTAGCTCAGATGGTAGAGCACTTGCCCGCAAAAGGCAAAGGTCCCGAGTTCGAGTCTCGGTCGGGCACACAGTTTTAATCTGCCAGGAAGTTTCATAACAGCGCACACTCCGCTGCAGAGTAAAAATCTCATTCTGGAAACATCCCCCAGGCTGTGGCTAAGCCATGTCTCCGCAATATCCTTTCTTTCAGGAGTGCTAGTTCTGCAAGGTTCGCAGGACAGCTGTAAAGTTTGGAAGGTAGGAGACGAGATACTGGCAGAAATAAAGCTGTGAGTACCGGGCGTGAGTCGTGCTTCGGTAGCTCAGATGGTAGAGCACTTGCCCGCGAAAGGCAAAGGTCCCGAGTTCGAGTCTCGGTCGGGCACACAGTTTTAATCTGCCAGGAAGTTTCATTAGTGTAAACCTTTTCTTTTGGTTTATTTTGTTTCTCTTTGCATTATCAAAATGTTCACAATCAATAAATGGTACAAAATTTACAATAGGTGCAATGTTAACATTTTAGACATATCCTTTACACCAATAAAAGTTTATAATTTTAGCTAGTCAGAATGTGTTAAAAAATAAAAAAAATACGGGGTCATCTTATATCCAGAACATACTAAGGCAAAGATGGTAGTAAGGATGAAGGGTCATGGTTTTTGCTGTTATTTCATAATAATCTGTTGAAAAGTCTGGAATTAGTTGTGGCTCAGAACTTTGTAGATGGAAACTTGCTTTAGAGTGAGTGCTTGCTTGTTGTCACCCATCTGGGCTCAACATGCATTCATATCTCCTATTTTGGACACCTAGTGATTGAGACAGGGAAGGTTTTGTCGCTCGTGACATTGAGTTTAATTAGCTTATAAAGTTTGTTTGATTTGTTTAATCTGCATATTTAAACACTGCTGCCAGGTGAGAATGATAATGGTAAACAAAATTGCTGGTTACTAGACTAGATACAGAATTATTGGTGCATGTGCTGAGCAGTGAACTGAATCAAGACACAATCTGATTGTTTTGTTTCCAAAATTATTTACTTGCACTTTTGTGAAATTTTTATTTATTTATTTATTTATTTTTTAATTGTGATTCATGCTATCTCCCAAATCATCTGCAACATAATCTTTCTCATTGTCATGAGAACTCGTCAATTTCACATCACCTGGATGCTATTGAGCCTGCAGAAATTTCCCATTGAAAAGATCCTCAAAAAGGACAAAATACACGTTTCCAGCATATGCACACATGTAGTGAAGAATGCTAAGATCACATTTTTCATGGTATAATTCAGAAATGCTTTAACTAGTAGATCTTATAAAAGAACAAATTATGCAGGCCAGGTTGTAACTTTCAGGAAGGCCAACAGTGCCCAAGTTTTTCAGATGATGTACCCAAAGTGTTAATGGCGAAAGCAAGGAGGATTGCTGAGACACAAAATTTCTAGCTTTATTGTAATATCTGCTTCTAAATTATTGGCATTCCTCAGTTTCCAATCAACCAGATAAGGCCAGAGCAGGGTAGGAGACCATAGTATGTTGAAAAGTAGAGGACATCGAAATAAGCAAAATTTACTGGATATCCCTGGATTGGAAATGCAACATTATGGAGCTATGACCATAAAACAGAAGCCAATAGTGGCAAGCATATGGAAGTATGTGCATTTAAACCAACTTACCCAGCTAATAACTGTTAGTAATAAGGACGGTTGTTTCAGCTAAATAGTCGAAGCCAGGCAATCTTTGAATTCCCATCTAGGCTGATTGTTAGGTGCAAATTTTCTGTGATAAAGCTCAATTATTAAATCAACTACTCTATTATCTTATTAATAGAATTAGCTTTACTTTGGGAACAGCACTGCGGTAAGACAGTACACACATGATACTGTAAGGAGCAATATTATTAATAATTGAATGACCCAAGTTTTAATGAACTTCTATGCTAACAAGTATAGTACATCAATAAGTGTGAAGAAAGACAGTAGTAAAAAAGAAAACAAATTTTAAACCATCATTGACAAATGCTCAAAATTGCGTCACAGAATTGTCATTGTTGAAGAAATGATTGGCATACCCCGTTGAAAATTGCTGGCATGTTGCACATGATTATCGTGACCTCAAAAATTTTTGCAGCCAGCTCTTCATGTGTGTTGATCCATGCCTGGTAGATGTGGATTTTCAAAAAAAACCTCACAACGGAACCTCCCCATCACATCCTGTGAGATTTAATGGTAAGATGACCCATTGAATAGCTCATCTAAAGCTGAACACTGGTAAAGCATGAAAGCAGGAAGAAGGCGTACTGAACTACAAAAAAGCAAAATACAGACAATGGACGATCCAAGCTTAAGCAGTGCAACATTGAGGAGACTTATAGGAGCTATGGTTAAGTGGTGATGGTGTTGGACTATGAAGCAGTCGAGCCAGGTTCTAAATACCTTGTGCCACTTATTTTTATTATTATTTTTTCACAACTTTATTAACTGTTCGTCCAGTCATTGACATGTTTGATCTCCTTCTGTAGTCTTGGAAGTTGTCATACTATACATTGGTAATAAAATATAACTCATGTGGTAAGAAGACATTACCGTCGCAAGTAAATGTGATGAATAGTAAGAGCAGGTGAGATACCACATAGATGTCTCTCAGAAATGAAAACAACAAATAAACGTATGAAGGCTTTCACGACCGGATGACATATCTTCTGGTAAACCTTGCGGGATGTAAGGTCGTGGTCCATGAAACTCTTCAGCTCCTAACGTTTCGTCCAGTGCTTCGCTGGACATCTTCAGAGGGGTGTTTCTCCTCCGGTGAGTCTTGCCGACTGACGGGTCGGACGTCTGAGAGCGACTTATGTATCGTAGAAAGTGGGCGTGACCAGAGTTACACGTGATATGCAGAGATAACCTTTGTCAGAGATAAAACTTAACTATCGATCGTAATCTTGTCACGGATAAAACTGTCTAGCAATTCTGTAGTGCTACTGTCCAAATATCACTAAGTTTCATGGTCTCTTCTTTCCGATTAAAATTATCCCTATGTTTATATATTTCAATTGCTTCTCTACAAAGCCGTGGGTAATAGTTCGTCGTCGTAGATAAAATTTTTGTTTCGGAAAACTTCACTTGATGATTTCCTGGCTGAGAAGCGTGTTCTGCTACAGCCGATTTATCTGTTTTTCCTAATCGGCAAAGACTTCTGTGTTCTTTTAACCGTGTATTTACGCTTCTTTTTGTTGTTCCAACATAAACTTTACCACATGTACACGGAATTTTATATACGCCACTGGCTGATAGAGGAGCGCGTTTATCTTTTACAGACCGAAGAACATGACAAATTTTCTTCGTTGGTCTAAAAACAGGTCTAATATCATGTTTACTTAAAATCTTTCCAATCTGATCCGTTACTTTCTTTATAAAAGGGAGAGAGACTGTATTCTTCCATCGTTTTTCGGACTTGTCCTTAAGCTTTTTGTTGTTTGGGTGCAGAATTCTGCTTACTTCTTTCTTTGAGTAGCCATTTCTCTCAAAAGCGTGCTTCAGATGTTTTAATTCGTCGTCTAGATACTCCGGCGTGCAAATCTGTCTGGCTCTGTCAGCGAGACTTGTAATCACACCTCTTTTTTGTTTTGGATGGTGGTTAGAGTTTTTATGTAAGTATCTGTCTGTGTGCGTTATTTTTCTAAAAATCTGTTGTTTCAAGCTTCCATCCGTCTGTCTCATAACTAAAACATCCAAAAACGGTATTTTGTTATCATTTTCTCTCTCCATGGTAAACTGGATTCTTGGATTTATATTATTAAGGTAATCAAAAAATTCGCCTAAGGCTTCTCTACCATGTGGCCAGACCACAAATGTATCGTCTACATACCGATACCAGCGAGATGGTTTCTTATCTGCTTTTTCCAAGGCTGACTGTTCGAATTTCTCCATGTAGAAATTAGCTACTGCAGGACCCAATGGGTTACCCATTGCTACGCCATTAAGTTGTTCGTAAAACTCATTATTCCACTGGAAATGACTGGAAGTAAGACAGTGCCTGAAAAGAGCAGTCAGATCTTCTGGAAAAATATCAGTTATAAAATCCATAACTTCATTAACTGGAATCATGGTAAATAAAGATACTACATCGAAACTTACTAAAATATCTTCAGGAGTCAGAATTAAACCTTCAATTTTCTCTATAAAATGACGTGAGTCCTTTATATATGAGTCCGTTTTTCCTAAATATGGTTGTAAGCGAGTTGTTAGATATCTTGCTATTTCGTACGTAGGAGAATTGATAGCACTAACAATCGGTCTCAGAGGAAGGTCCTTCTTATGTACCTTGGGTAGCCCATAGAGTCTAGGACACATAGCTTCAGTCTTCAATAAAGCTCTTTTTTCTTCTTTTTGAATAGAAGTGGCCGATTTTATCAAATTATTTGTTTTTCGTAGTACGCTGGCTGTAGGATCTTTCTTAAGTTTTTTGTATTGCCCTGCCATTAAAAGATTCAAAATTTTGCTTTGATAATCTTCTGTATTTAAAACGACCGTAGCATTCCCTTTATCAGCAGGAACAATCACTATGTCTTCATCTGCATTTAAATCTCTCAGAGCCTTTCTTTCGCCATTGGTTAAATTACTTTCCAGAGGTTTACTGCGGCATAATACTCTGGTGGTTTCGATCCGGATTGCATTTGCAGTTTCTTTGGGGAGAGTACGTATACCTGCTTCTACATTTGCAATAATATCCTCAACAGGAACTTTCGGAGGTGTTATAGAGTAGTTTCCTCCTTTTGCAAGAACTGAAATTTCGTCTTGAGATAAAACTCTGTCTGACTTATTAATAACAGTTTCGGACATCACTATATTATTTGTAGATTCTGCATAAGTTTGTAACTTTTCGAACTTCTTCTTATGCCTTCTAGTAGTCGTTTCCATCATGGTTTCCATAGATCGAAATGTAAGGTAATCTATTTTATTCCATAGGGCTCTCTGTATCTTACTAGCAAGGAATAAATGTAACTGCAGTAACTTACGGTCAACAGAATCCATCTCTCGTCTTGTATAATGTATCCTCTCTCGAAGTAGTGCTGCTTCTGTATAATCAAATATCCGATGAACGCGGGCTGTCTGGAACATCCTCTTCAACTTTAGAAAATTCGGTATGGTAGACGAATCCCTACAACGCAACAAGAATGTTAAAGTACAAATTAAATGCGCTCTCTTCTTACGTAAAATTTCCAGGCGTCTAACTGATTTTGAGAATTGCTCCCCGTAGAGTCTTCTGATCATAGTATGAAGGCTTTCACGACCGGATGACATATCTTCTGGTAAACCTTGCGGGATGTAAGGTCGTGGTCCATGAAACTCTTCAGCTCCTAACGTTTCGTCCAGTGCTTCGCTGGACATCTTCAGAGGGGCGTTTCTCCTCCGGTGAGTCTTGCCGACTGACGGGTCGGACGTCTGAGAGCGACTTATGTATCGTAGAAAGTGGGCGTGACCAGAGTTACACGTGATATGCAGAGATAACCTTTGTCAGAGATAAAACTTAACTATCGATCGTAATCTTGTCACGGATAAAACTGTCTAGCAATTCTGTAGTGCTACTGTCCAAATATCACTTAAGTTTCATGGTCTCTTCTTTCCGATTAAAATTATCCCTATGTTTATATATTTCAATTGCTTCTCTACAAAGCCGTGGGTAATAGTTCGTCGTCGTAGATAAAATTTTTGTTTCGGAAAACTTCACTTGATGATTTCCTGGCTGAAAAGTGTGTTCTGCTACAGCCGATTTATCTGTTTTTCCTAATCGGCAAAGACTTCTGTGTTCTTTTAACCGTGTATTTACGCTTCTTTTTGTTGTTCCAACATAAACTTTACCACATGTACACGGAATTTTATATACGCCACTGGCTGATAGAGGAGCGCGTTTATCTTTTACAGACCGAAGAACATGACAAATTTTCTTCGTTGGTCTAAAAACAGGTCTAATATCATGTTTACTTAAAATCTTTCCAATCTGATCCGTTACTTTCTTTATAAAAGGGAGAGAGACTGTATTCTTCCATCGTTTTTCGGACTTGTCCTTAAGCTTTTTGTTGTTTGGGTGCAGAATTCTGCTTACTTCTTTCTTTGAGTAGCCATTTCTCTCAAAAGCGTGCTTCAGATGTTTTAATTCGTCGTCTAGATACTCCGGCGTGCAAATGCGTCTGGCTCTGTCAGCGAGACTTGTAATCACACCTCTTTTTTGTTTTGGATGGTGGTTAGAGTTTTTATGTAAGTATCTGTCTGTGTGCGTTATTTTTCTAAAAATCTGTTGTTTCAAGCTTCCATCCGTCTGTCTCATAACTAAAACATCCAAAAACGGTATTTTGTTATCATTTTCTCTCTCCATGGTAAACTGGATTCTTGGATTTATATTATTAAGGTAATCAAAAAATTCGCCTAAGGCTTCTCTACCATGTGGCCAGACCACAAATGTATCGTCTACATACCGATACCAGCGAGATGGTTTCTTATCTGCTTGTCAGCCTTGGAAAAAGCAGATAAGAAACCATCTCGCTGGTATCGGTATGTAGACGATACATTTGTGGTCTGGCCACATGGTAGAGAAGCCTTAGGCGAATTTTTTGATTACCTTAATAATATAAATCCAAGAATCCAGTTTACCATGGAGAGAGAAAATGATAACAAAATACCGTTTTTGGATGTTTTAGTTATGAGACAGACGGATGGAAGCTTGAAACAACAGATTTTTAGAAAAATAACGCACACAGACAGATACTTACATAAAAACTCTAACCACCATCCAAAACAAAAAAGAGGTGTGATTACAAGTCTCGCTGACAGAGCCAGACGCATTTGCACGCCGGAGTATCTAGACGACGAATTAAAACATCTGAAGCACGCTTTTGAGAGAAATGGCTACTCAAAGAAAGAAGTAAGCAGAATTCTGCACCCAAACAACAAAAAGCTTAAGGACAAGTCCGAAAAACGATGGAAGAATACAGTCTCTCTCCCTTTTATAAAGAAAGTAACGGATCAGATTGGAAAGATTTTAAGTAAACATGATATTAGACCTGTTTTTAGACCAACGAAGAAAATTTGTCATGTTCTTCGGTCTGTAAAAGATAAACGCGCTCCTCTATCAGCCAGTGGCGTATATAAAATTCCGTGTACATGTGGTAAAGTTTATGTTGGAACAACAAAAAGAAGCGTAAATACACGGTTAAAAGAACACAGAAGTCTTTGCCGATTAGGAAAAACAGATAAATCGGCTGTAGCAGAACACACTTTTCAGCCAGGAAATCATCAAGTGAAGTTTTCCGAAACAAAAATTTTATCTACGACGACGAACTATTACCCACGGCTTTGTAGAGAAGCAATTGAAATATATAAACATAGGGATAATTTTAATCGGAAAGAAGAGACCATGAAACTTAGTGATATTTGGACAGTAGCACTACAGAATTGCTAGACAGTTTTATCCGTGACAAGATTACGATTGATAGTTAAGTTTTATCTCTGACAAAGGTTATCTCTGCATATCACGTGTAACTCTGGTCACGCCCACTTTCTACGATACATAAGTCGCTCTCAGACGTCCGACCCGTCAGTCGGCAAGACTCACCGGAGGAGAAACGCCCCTCTGAAGATGTCCAGCGAAGCACTGGACGAAACGTTAGGAGCTGAAGAGTTTCATGGACCACGACCTTACATCCCGCAAGGTTTACCAGAAGATATGTCATCCGGTCGTGAAAGCCTTCATACTATGATCAGAAGACTCTACGGGGAGCAATTCTCAAAATCAGTTAGACGCCTGGAAATTTTACGTAAGAAGAGAGCGCATTTAATTTGTACTTTAACATTCTTGTTGCGTTGTAGGGATTCGTCTACCATACCGAATTTTCTAAAGTTGAAGAGGATGTTCCAGACAGCCCGCGTTCATCGGATATTTGATTATACAGAAGCAGCACTACTTCGAGAGAGGATACATTATACAAGACGAGAGATGGATTCTGTTGACCGTAAGTTACTGCAGTTACATTTATTCCTTGCTAGTAAGATACAGAGAGCCCTATGGAATAAAATAGATTACCTTACATTTCGATCTATGGAAACCATGATGGAAACGACTACTAGAAGGCATAAGAAGAAGTTCGAAAAGTTACAAACTTATGCAGAATCTACAAATAATATAGTGATGTCCGAAACTGTTATTAATAAGTCAGACAGAGTTTTATCTCAAGACGAAATTTCAGTTCTTGCAAAAGGAGGAAACTACTCTATAACACCTCCGAAAGTTCCTGTTGAGGATATTATTGCAAATGTAGAAGCAGGTATACGTACTCTCCCCAAAGAAACTGCAAATGCAATCCGGATCGAAACCACCAGAGTATTATGCCGCAGTAAACCTCTGGAAAGTAATTTAACCAATGGCGAAAGAAAGGCTCTGAGAGATTTAAATGCAGATGAAGACATAGTGATTGTTCCTGCTGATAAAGGGAATGCTACGGTCGTTTTAAATACAGAAGATTATCAAAGCAAAATTTTGAATCTTTTAATGGCAGGGCAATACAAAAAACTTAAGAAAGATCCTACAGCCAGCGTACTACGAAAAACAAATAATTTGATAAAATCGGCCACTTCTATTCAAAAAGAAGAAAAAAGAGCTTTATTGAAGACTGAAGCTATGTGTCCTAGACTCTATGGGCTACCCAAGGTACATAAGAAGGACCTTCCTCTGAGACCGATTGTTAGTGCTATCAATTCTCCTACGTACGAAATAGCAAGATATCTAACAACTCGCTTACAACCATATTTAGGAAAAACGGACTCATATATAAAGGACTCACGTCATTTTATAGAGAAAATTGAAGGTTTAATTCTGACTCCTGAAGATATTTTAGTAAGTTTCGATGTAGTATCTTTATTTACCATGATTCCAGTTAATGAAGTTATGGATTTTATAACGGATATTTTTCCAGAAGATCTGACTGCTCTTTTCAGGCACTGTCTTACTTCCAGTCATTTCCAGTGGAATAATGAGTTTTACGAACAACTTAATGGCGTAGCAATGGGTAACCCATTGGGTCCTGCAGTAGCTAATTTCTACATGGAGAAATTCGAACAGTCAGCCTTGGAAAAAGCAGATAAGAAACCATCTCGCTGGTATCGGTATGTAGACGATACATTTGTGGTCTGGCCACATGGTAGAGAAGCCTTAGGCGAATTTTTTGATTACCTTAATAATATAAATCCAAGAATCCAGTTTACCATGGAGAGAGAAAATGATAACAAAATACCGTTTTTGGATGTTTTAGTTATGAGACAGACGGATGGAAGCTTGAAACAACAGATTTTTAGAAAAATAACGCACACAGACAGATACTTACATAAAAACTCTAACCACCATCCAAAACAAAAAAGAGGTGTGATTACAAGTCTCGCTGACAGAGCCAGACGGATTTGCACGCCGGAGTATCTAGACGACGAATTAAAACATCTGAAGCACGCTTTTGAGAGAAATGGCTACTCAAAGAAAGAAGTAAGCAGAATTCTGCACCCAAACAACAAAAAGCTTAACACAAGTCCGAAAAACGATGGAAGAATACAGTCTCTCTCCCTTTTATAAAGAAAGTAACGGATCAGATTGGAAAGATTTTAAGTAAACATGAAATTAGACCTGTTTTTAGACCAACGAAGAAAATTTGTCATGTTCTTCGGTCTGTAAAAGATAAACGCGCTCCTCTATCAGCCAGTGGCGTATATAAAATTCCGTGTACATGTGGTAAAGTTTATGTTGGAACAACAAAAAGAAGCGTAAATAGACGGTTAAAAGAACACAGAAGTCTTTGCCGATTAGGAAAAACAGATAAATCGGCTGTAGCAGAACACGCTTCTCAGCCAGGAAATCATCAAGTGAAGTTTTCCGAAACAAAAATTTTATCTACGACGACGAACTATTACCCACGGCTTTGTAGAGAAGCAATTGAAATATATAAACATAGGGATAATTTTAATCGGAAAGAAGAGACCATGAAACTTAGTGATATTTGGACAGTAGCACTACAGAATTGCTAGACAGTTTTATCCGTGACAAGATTACGATCGATAGTTAAGTTTTATCTCTGACAAAGGTTATCTCTGCATATCACGTGTAACTCTGGTCACGCCCACTTTCTACGATACATAAGTCGCTCTCAGACGTCCGACCCGTCAGTCGGCAAGACTCACCGGAGGAGAAACACCCCTCTGAAGATGTCCAGCGAAGCACTGGACGAAACGTTAGGAGCTGAAGAGTTTCATGGACCACGACCTTACATCCCGCAAGGTTTACCAGAAAACAAATAAACGGATGTGAACTGTGTTACAACAAAGGAATTCAAGAGCTAAATCTTCCAAAATGGAATGCAACTTCAAAAACATTAAAAACATATGTTTTGACAGAGCATAGAGGAACTATGTGATTTTGAAGCTGTTAAATTCGTTGTTGCAGCTTATGTAACAAATTATTTTGTATTCATCATTTCCTTGAGTGACCACATTCACATTTGTATGAACACCTAAACCAGGTGAGAAGACATATCTCACTCACTCACTCACTCACCAGGTGTACGAATTAGTTGTGTCGATAATCGATAAGAGATTCCTATGTTATGACACACACATTGTCATGAATGCTGTCTTTGACACACCAGATATGTTTTCTGGTGAAGGATTTGGTTGGCTTGTCACCTTGTCATCAAACGTTTGCGGTTCCTATTAGAAAGCCACTTTCTTTTGGCTGCTAATAAATAAAACAGTTGTGCACTATCAACTTTCATTATACCTCTCCCTTACCTACACCTCGCTGTTGCAAACGGTCACTACACCACAACACAGACACAAGTGTGAATTTAAAAAAAAAAAAAAAAAAAAAAAAGGAGAGAGAGAGAGAGAGAGAGAGAGAGAGAGCTTTGAACACGGCTTGCCAGTTTTGCAATCCAAATCCAATACCATGACCACTTAACCACGACATTGTCACTTCTCTTCTTAGCTCAATGTTGCACTTGGTAAGCTTAGACCGTTCACTGTTTCTATTTTGGTTATTTTCGCAGTTCAGTATACCTTCCTCCTGTTCATGCTTGATCTGTGTTCACTTTTCGACAAGTTGTCCACTGGGCCCTCTTATCACTAAATCTGAGAGGGGTGCGATAGGGAGTTTCCCTTGTCAGTAAAAAAGCTATATCTGGTAATCAGGGTGGCCACTGTTGGGATGTGTCGTCCCCAAACCTGCCTCCAAACATCTTATTGAAATGTTACTTACCGTATTTACTCGAATCTAAGCCGCACCTGAAAAATGAGACTCGAAATCAAGGGAAAAAAAAATTTCCTGAATCTAAGCCGCACCTGAAATTTGTGACTCGCAATTCAAGGGGAGAGGGAAGTTTTAGATTGCACCTCCAAATCGAAACAAAGTTGGTCCATTGTAACATGAGAGACAATTTAGGTCGAATGGATGAAGATACAGTTACAGTAGTTTGGTTCTAGTCATAAGCTTAGCAGTTCAGCTTTACCAGGTAGCCATTGCTATGCGTCAGGTGCTCAGTCTGTATTTATACGGGTACCCTTCCTTTTTCACGTGCTTCGTCTGGTTTCAATCTATTGCTTATTTTGCTTTGATCTGATATGTGCCGTTCTCTTTGTTATAGGTGTTTACATCACTCTAAGCTGAAAATGCATTATTGTACTGTGTCATGCATTGTTTGTCGCATTCTAATAGTGAGTGTTAACGACCTGTCGCTGCTCGTGGCATGGCTTGCTTTTGTGCGTGCTACCGCCGCTTACAATAAAAAAAGAAAGGAATTGTCTCAGTGAAACAATGGCAAGAAACTGCTATTTGTTGTTACTTACACTACTGATTTCTTTGATAATGATCAACAAGAACCAAATAATAGACTGCGTATGATAGAAGATGTTCTGAACGAGAGTTTAGCGAAAAATTTTCTCCATTTGAAAATCTTTGCAGGTGCCTCTTTTAGTACATTACATTCTGCACAGAAATTAGGATCATCTTAGATTTCAAAATCTAGTCAGTTGTCGTGCTTCATTTCTGACTGTATCACTATTAGGCATAAGAATAATACGAATATAAACATGGCATTATATGTATATTCTTCCGCGTTTGCTGTTGTCTCACTCTAGTTTCGTAGTTTATTAGGCAGACATAATTTAAATGAGATAGCAGCAAACACAAAAGAATACGTGACGTAATGTTTACATTCTTCTATCTTTTCTTTTAATTTATTTACTGACGCAGAGGTTTTGGTGTCAGTATTTATTTTTGTGCCTGCAAAGCATGCCTGTGTAGCGCTACATATATTCGATGGCAGAAGTCAGTTGTGGCGGCACCTACCAACATTTTCCAGAACTTACTTTGCACTCGATTCTAAGCCGCAGGCAGTTTTTTGGATAGCAAAAATTGGAAAAAAAGTGTGGCTTAGCTTCGAGTAAATACGGTAACTGCCAGAGCAATTCCACTTGCAAAAATTGTACAAATTTTGTTTTGAGTTGCCCAAAGTCTTGGAATTTTTTCTCATGCCTTCTCCCTGGGGTATGGAACATTTTCTGGTTTGAATATGGAACTGATGTTTTTAAACAAAAATTAAATCTAGGAAGAATCATGTATGCAGTATATGTGATTGAATTCTCTTGCATTGAGGAGTTTAGGGAACTGAAATACCAGAGCCAGTGATCACCGTGGATCATGGAAATACTTCTCTTCTGTCAATCTGCTGGAGCCTTCCAACCCTGTCAGAAGAAAAGTGCATCGTTTCTCTTTGTGGCAGGTATTCTCATGAGATTCCAGTCATCGTGTTTTTCCCAGTACGTAATTCTAGTGACATATTAAGCACTTTTTATGGCCCTCAAAAGATATGAAAAAATAAAGCAACTCTTGCTCTGCATCAAACAGTATGGTTTCTTCATTTCTTTGCTTTTCGATTAGTGCGTACACAATATAGTGTATCTAATGCAGAATGTAAATCTTCAGTAACACAATTCATATTCTGGCCAAACTAGTGTCTGTGATAAGGCTGGTAAGTCTCATTTGTCAGACTGACACTTTGAATGTGCTACTCTTGCCAGAACCAACTGAAACCTGCCTTTTCCTCTTAGCTGCTACGCCCCACTCTCCTCTGCTTTTGATACATTAGCAGGAGTACGCTGACAGTACATGTATCCACAGAGGGCTGTTTGGACAGGTTTCCTATAACATGTAACATTCCTAATCTCATGATGTTACAGCTTTCTGTTCCTCACGTGTATCTCTCATTCTGCCCTTAATGTGACAGCTCAGGGCCCTTACCAGTTTCTTTTGTATGGAAATCTGTTTGAGATACTTAACGTGCACTGATGTGTAAACATTGTAGTTCGTCAATATGTAAGTCATTTCTCTTCAAAACTTTTGGTTATTTTTCAGATAATGTGCATCTTGCCTGGTGTATATGTTCAGCATGATTATAGATCAGCCAAAAGAATTGTCTGCATTTAAGTGAACGATTAATACTCATTCCCATGTGTTATAATGGTATTTGAAATGTTAGGTTTTTTCGTGTTTGTTAGTGTATGATGTAGTACTAACAATAACACACATTTTTCTTTCAGATTAATTAATACCAATGTGAATGTTGCTGAAACTCCCAATAGAAGCAGTTCATTGGATAGAGAAAGGTAATGAGCTGTAGATTCACAAGAAAATAATTTCATTGAAGTCATCAGTTTTACATGCATTTTTACTTTTGTCTTTCATCTTAAAAAGTTAAAATTTTGAAAGTTTTGCTCCCTTAGAACATCTAGCTGTCATAGCAGCATCTGAAGAACTTCTGTACTTTGTGAAACAGAAGCGAACTTACTTTATATAGTAATGGGTGAAGAATATGCTATTTCAGAAAGGCTATAAAAATATATTATAGAACTTATATTGTAGACATGCTGTTAATATCCAATAGCCAAACAACTTTGTGCAGGGGGTGTTATTGGAAGGTAATCTGCTGATCTACAACTTCCACTTGTAAAGACTTTAGGCATAATGTCTTGAGAACTTAAGTGACAGAACATCAGACACTAATCTCGATATAGTCCAGGTCACTTTGTCATTATTGGCATAATCCGTATCACTTCAGGCAGGGGCATAGTCTCGGATGTTATTGAATTAAACATATGTTAAAATTCAGGAGTAAGTAAGAAACACACATTTTTGTGTTTTCTCCAAAAAATTCCTGCCCCAAGATACAGGCCTCCAAAGATGACACTGCGAACACCATTTTGAAGATGTAAATTTTGGAAAAAAATTTAAAACGCTGTATCTCTGGAACAGTTCTAGATATTTTTTTTTTATTTTTTTTATTTGAAAGATACTTGCTTTATGATTACAATGGCATCCTTCGTTTGGACATATCCGTCAAAGTTCCTTTACTGTCGCCTTTTGAATTTTTTAAATAATTTACAGCAATTTTTTTTTTCAAAAATGCCATTGCAGGAAAGTTTGATTTCTTTTCTGTTGATTAGTACCATGTGGTACTATATTGTCTGTAAAGGAGAGCTTCCACTGTTAAGTTGGACAGGTTTTGTTTTATAAAAATCATTTTTTTTAAAACTTTAAAGGGTAATGTGTGTCTTCACTGAAGTTGTTTCGTACTAATTTCTTTGTTACAATGTTTATTTGTATTGTCTTTGTTGTTGCAGTTATTTCTTTTCACTTTCATTGTTGCAGATATTTCTTTTCACTTTGTTGTAGTTTCTTGTCAGTTTCTTTGTCATGGTTGTTTATTTCACGTTTCTGTATTGTAGTTGTTCAGTGCTAATTTTTGTACTGAAGAGGCTTCTAAGCACTCTGAGACCATCCACCGAGTTCTGTGCTTTCATAAGGAATTTGCCAGCTGACACAGTTGCAGTGTGTTTTGTGAAAAGGATTGTTTGAAATGTCTTGTGAACTATTTGCATATCCATAAAAGAGTGATATATAAGACAAAAACTGACTTTGTTCAGGTTGGGAATAAGTGTTCTCATTTAAAGACTCTGAAAGTGAAGATGTTTCCAGTACGACTTTTTGTGTTTTAAATTTTTTGACTGCATAACAACGATGATAGTATGTGAACAAGGTGAAGCCTCCCATGGTGCAGATGTTGCAGATTTTGCATCTACAGAGGAAGAATTAAATACCCTGAACCAGTCAACTACAGAGGTAGGTGTTAGTCCGGTTAAGAAACTGTGGTCAGTGAAGTCAAGTCATAAGCTCTATGCATCAAGAAAGAACAGAGAAATTGCTAAAGCTATGGATGAATAAACTGCAGCAAAACTGACCAAAATTCCAACTTCAGAAGAAAATGAACCAAAGCACTCTTGCACCTCTTGCCAGGAATTTTTCACAAATATCAATTCAGCTGTTGAATATTTGCATCCTACAGTGAAAAGGTGCAAGTCTTAACTATTATTCCAGAGACATTTACAAAGAAAGCAATATTGAACCACATTCCATCGGTATCATAGTACATGGTAGACAAATCAAGAAATGTGAGGTCTGTAAAAGAAGTCCTTGGAAGGTCAGATCCCTATTATAGTCATCCTGTAGGAGCAGCTCAAGTTCAAATAGTGCAGTCGTTTTATCTGGAAGATAAATGGGACTGTTCTTGCCACAGTGCCAACAAAAAAAGACACTATAACTAACAGTTGAAGGTCAAAAAGTTGTGAAAGTGAAGAAGTGTACAGGACTCACAGTAGTAAAGAAACTTCCGCAATTTATAAGTGCAACTATACAACTTCACATATTGGAAGATTAAAATTTTATGCACTATGACCTAAGTGGGTAGTTCCACACCCACCTAGAGATGTCTGTTCGTGTATGTACTGCGCGAATTTTTAACTTCGTGTGGTAACTTCGAAGAACTTACTGGGGCACTTGACATATGACACCTTGGTTGGGTGTAAGAAGTCATTGGTCCTCTGTGACGTAAAGTGAGATACTTGTTTGTTTCAAGAATATAGTGACTGCCCTGGAAAGGGAGGACTGTATTTACAGACACTTGGCCCGGAAGACATAGCAGATAACTCTTCAGAAATTACATATGTGACATGGGAGGAAAATAAACTAATTAAGAAAACTGTTGCCTTTGACAGTTTCATTGATGACCTTGTTAAATGCTCAGGGAAAGCAGTAACACACCAGCATCTGAAGAAATTGCAACAACCCATTTCAGAAGTGAAAGGGTGTGTACAGGCTGAAGAATTATGTTTAGTGCTTCCCTGTGATTTTGTTGAGAACTGGTCTGCAATTCTCCCATGAGAAGTACAAGGGTATCATTGGAGTAATGACCAGGTTTCAATTTTTGCAGGAGTGACATTTTCAAAACAAGACCACAAGTGTTGCAGTTGTAAGTGATGACACAGGACCTGACTCAGCACATGCTTTGCTAGCAATGTGCAAAATTCTTCAACTGCAAACGGGTAGAAAGATCATCATTATTTTTGATGGTGCTCCTAGTCATTTTAAAATTCGTCACAGCTGTTTGAATTGAGTAAGTTGCTTGTGCCAACTGACTGGGTATACAGTGCTACTGGTCACAGGAAGGAGCCTTGTGATGGTTTAGGGGCCTGCTGAAGCACCACGCTACAAAACATAATCTTTCCAGACCAAATACAGCTGCAATGCAGAATGCTGAGGATTTTATGAGAGTTGTGAAATCTTACATATCCACAGCCCTCATTCTTTTGTCCAAAGATGAAATCGAAGAAATCCGTGAGCAGAAAAAAGAAGACTGGTGCAAACGAACTACTCCTGTGAAAGAAATTCGGAAGACGCATTTGTGGACTCAAAGTGGTGGGTGAACTCATATTGCACACACTTTAAAGAGCCAGAAAGAAGAAATTTTGTTCGTTCGGCCAACACCTCGGTAACAGTAGGATAATATTCAGATTCATAACCTGAGAAGATAGATTGTAGCGTGTGTTTATGACTGTGACTGGTGGATTGCAAAGATTATAGACACCAGTTATGAGTTAAACGAAATTGTAGTAAACCTTTTCCTACCACATCGACCAGCTGCTGGATATAGGTTTCCAGCTAAAGGACAGCAACAATGTCATCAGTGCTTACTTCCTGTTCACAGTGTTTGAAGATTGTACGTGCTCCAGTCCCTATTGGTTCAACAGGATGGCATCACTCTATATCAAAGGAAGATACTGAAGCAGTGGAACACATTTTTAGTCCATTGAGTGGCTAATTTGAGCACAAAACAGAGTGCACAGAAGTTGTATAAATTGATACCTTGAAGTCTTTGGACCTTTCACATACATTTTGGAATCATTTAAATGCTTGAAAAATGAGTCTCTTACTCATCTTCAAAACCAAAATTATGGTAAATAAGGCTAGGTTTTGATTCTTATGTGACTGTTACATGTGATGATAAAACAGGTTTTATGTATTGCAAAAATTTCAATTTTTTTATAAAACCCATTCAACCTTAAAGTGGAAGCTCTCCTTTTCAGGGAATGTAGAACTATATGGTACCAATAAAAAATATATATATTTTATGGATTGGCATTTTTGAAAAATTTTTTTTCATGAATTATAAAGTAAGTTCAGAACACTATAGTAAAAGAACTTTGACAGATAAGTCCAAATGGAGGATTTCTTTGTAATTATAAAGCAGTTATCTTTCAAATGAAAAAAGAGTATGCGCGGTGTCATCTTTGGAGGGTTATATCTCGGAACAGAAACTTTTTGGAGAAAACAAAACGTGTGTTCCTTACTTCATTTTAACATATGCTAAATCCCTAGCCTGTGTGAGTTGGTATGGACTATGCCTATTTAATATTTTATTTTCTGGTAACCAGTTGAAGATATGCCGTCTTCAGACAAGTTTGTTGTTGCAGTGATAGTGCAGATGACATTGAAGTAGCAATGCCCAGTATAGGGCATTTCTGCCTGAATGTTGCCTGCACTATCACTGCAATAATAGTGTTGTGTAAAAGTGGCATAACTTAAAACTGGTTACCGCAAAATAATAAAATAATGAAAAATTGTTTTAGACTTTGTCATTGTTAGTGCCTCCCCATTAAGTTTGGAAGGGAAATAAATATTCGATTTTGACATTTACTCTCTTAGCTTAACTAAACACAATAGTTTGCACAGCAGTACTGTAATTCCCTGGTCTGGCTGCTGCTAGTCCCTCTCCAATGGTTTGAGGCAACACACAGTGTTGCAGGGAGTCTTACTATTTGTTCTCAGATGACACGTGCAGATAAGAAGGGGTTACAATGTACTTGGTGCACAATATGGCAACCGTCCCATGTGGTGGTCTTAGGTGGTAGCCGGAACCTAGACAATCTTTTTATGAGCCATGTGGAGGAAACCTTCACAGCCTCCCAAAACCCGAAACCAAGGTTCGTTGATGATACCTTTATGACCTGTACTCACGGCTAAGCCATACTACCCTCATTCTTCTACAACTTCAACACTTATACTTCCACCAGCTTCATCTGGTCCTCATAAACCCAACTTCCCATCTTCCTGGACATTGACCTGGACCTCTCTGATGGCTCCATTTACACCTCCGAACTTACACTATGTGATCAAAATCATACGGACACCCCCAAAAACATATTTTTTTTTTTTAATGCATTGTGCAGGTACTCCATATCAGTGACCTCAGGAGTCATTAGACATCATGAGACAGCAGTATGGGGTACTCCGCGGAACTCGTGGACTTCGAACGTGGTCAGGTGATTGGGTGTCACTTGCGTCGTACATCTGGATGCAAGATTTCCACACTCTTAACATCCCTAGGTCCACTGTTTCTGATGTGACAGTGAAGTGGAAACGTGCAGGGGCGCATATAGGCCGATCTTGTCTATTGACTGACAGAGACTGCTGACAAAGGAATTCCAAACTGTGTGAGGATCCACTGCAAGTATTATGACACGTAGGCGGGAGGTGAGAAAACTCGGATTGCATGGTACAGCGGCTGCTCATAAGCCACACATCACACCGGTAAATGCCAAACGATGCCTCGCTTTGTGTAAGAGTGTAAACATCGGACAATTGAACAGTGGAAAAACGTTGTGTGGAGTGATGCATCAGGACACACAATGTGCTGATCCGATGGCAGGGTCTGGGTACGACGAATGCCTGGTGAACGTCATCTGCCAGTCTGTATAGTGCCCACAGTAAAATTCGGGGGCTGTGGTGTTATGGTGTGGTTGTGTTTTTCATGGAGGGGGCCTTGCACCCCGTGTTGTTTTGCGTGGCACGTTCACAGCACAGGCCTACATTGATGTTGAGCACCTTCTTGCTCCCACTGTTGAATAGCAATTTGGGGATGGCGATTGCATCTTTCAACACGATCAAGCAGCTGTTCGTAATGCATGCCCTGTGGCGGAGTGGTTACATGACAATAACGTCCGTGTAATGGACTGGCCTGCACAGACTCCTGACCTGAATCCTATAGAACACCTTAGGGATGTTTTGGAACGCCAACTTCGTGCCAGTCCTCACCGACCAACATTGATACCCTTCCTAATTGCAGCACTCTATGTAGAACGGGCTGCCATTCCCCAAGAAACCTTCCAGCACCTGATTGATCATATGCCTGCGAGAGTGGAAGCTGTCATCAGGGTTAAGGGTGGGCCAACACCATATTGAATTCCAGCATTACCAAAGGAGGGCGCCATGAACTTGTTAGTCATTTTAAGCCAGGTGTCCCGATACTTTTGATCTCACAGTTTATTAAACCCACTAACCACCAACAATAACTGTATTTTGACAACTATCATCCTTTCCACATCAAAAAAATCCCTAGAGTATGATCTTGCCATCAGTAGAGGTTATATCTATAGTGATGAGAACTACACAGAGGCAGTCACTACCATCCCCTCCGAAACCTAATCTGCAAACAGATTTCCTGTGCCGTACACTCATACACTCCTTATCCTCCCAGCATCCCCAAGAATCAACTACACAGGAGTGCCCCCACTAGCCACCCAATATCACCCTGGACTAGAACAAATTAACCATGTTATTAGTTGGGTTTTAATTGTCTATCATTGTTTCCTGAAATGAGGGACATTCAATGCAAGATTATTCCCACCCCTCCTAGAGTGATATTCTGTCACCCAACTAATCTACACAACATCCTAGTCCATCCCTATGCCACTCCAACTCCCATCTTATTGCCTTGGGGATTCATATCCCTGTAGAAGACCCGGATACAAGACCTGCCCAATCCATCCATCCAGCACTTCGTTCTCTACGTCTATAAATGTACTCTGCAAGCCACTTTACAATTCATGGGCAGGGTTCAAATCTCCGAGTGACTTTGGAGAATTGGATTGGTTTTTGTGATAAGCTTATGGTGAATGCTGGTATTATTCCTTTAAAAAGGTGACTGGCAGTTTCTGTCCCCTCCTTGGCCAGTCCGAGCTGGTGCTCAGTCTCTGTTGACCTCATCATCAGCTAGACTAACATTTCATTCCTTATTTCCTCTCCAAACTAAAATCCAGATCTGATGATTCACTACTATGTAAACTTGTATGTGCAGTACTCAAAATCAATACATTATATTTGGTGTGGTAATGTTACTTCTTTACAACATTTTGGAATAGAAAATATCAGTCAACAAAATTGCCCCCCCCCCCCCCCCCCCAGTATATTGTACATTTCTCCCTAAATCGCCTTAAGTGTTAACGTGCCGTTTGGAGATACTGTTTTACACAACTGTGTAAAAAGAAATAAATAACTTGGAATCTTGTTATTTAGCACTCCTGTTCGGCCACGGAATAGTGCAGAAATGGAAGCAAGAGAACAACAGCCAGTGGAGCCATTGAGTGATAGGTTGCAACAGTCTTCTATATCTGCAGGGACTGGAGCTAATGAAGAATTACCTGGTATGTATTTTGCTTGTAATGATTAACATTAAGTGTTTCATAGTTGTTAATTCCTCGTGTACTGGTTAAGAACTAGTAATTTTTAAGAGCTGTAAATAAGTGCTATATGGTCTTTCCTGTATTGAAGTGTTTGTTTAGAGCATTTTTGTAAAGTATGTTGATTTATGTTAATTAATTTGCTAAAAATAATAGTGATATATAGCAGGGCAACCGAAACATGTCACTTAAAGGTAATTCGACAGACACCATAATGTTGGCAGTATGATTGATAAACAAATGAGGAATGTGAGATGTGGCAGCTTCTGAACCATTCCAACATTAATTATCCCCTGTAGCTATTCGTGTGTATGCATTGTGAGCAAGTGTGTGACCATTTGCTTCTGTATAGTTGTGTTATGTCACTGCTTGACTAAAGTCTTTGTTTATTGAAAAATGGCATCAAAGAGACGTCATTTACCTAGTGATAATCTATTGTGTTGTGGATTTCCTTTAAATAGTCAGGCTACGAAGGACGTGTGAGTTTCACCAACAAGAAAAAGAATTTTTTGTTGTTCATGAGCATCCATCAGTTCCTGCTGATAAAGTTTTAGGGCATACCTTGACAACTCTAGGACTCAATAAAAGTACTGTAATAAAGAAAGGGGTGCTGTTTCAAGACTTAAGAGACACTGTAGTAAATCATGTGTAGCAAAACCCCTGTGGGCAAAACTGTATTTTTCAGTACCTGTGGGGGAGGAGCCTTGCCTGTTTGCAGACCCCAATTTATCCAAAACCGATGCAATTTGTTGGCATGTTTATGGACATTATAGTAGGAAAGAATACCCCTCAATAACAGAGGTGTTACCAGGTATAGGCTTCCACTTTAAAAAGTTAGATGGACAAAAACTGTTGTGTGAAAAAGCTCATGTTGTTGTGGTTCATTATATCCTCTTACATAAAATTGTAGGTACGGATTTCCTTTCAATTATATGATTAAGGAAATGTGGTTAAGCTCTGCAGAAGCAGTTGATAAGTTGTGGACAGTTGATACACCGAATAGCAACAGTCATCAGCCAACATGAAGAGGAGCCTGGTTGATTGCTGCTGATGTAGGTTCTTCAAACGAGTATGTGCATGAAGAACTTTTAGTTTTTACGTCAAGAAAACATGTGACTATGATGAGGGCCTGGACCACCCACGATTTCTGCAGTGGTTAAAAATTTTTTGCTCCAGTTCAGTGTTCAGGCAATATTTGTAATGGATAATGCATGTTACCTTTCAGTGATATCAGATAAAACTCCTACAAATAATGACAACAGGGTAACTGTTGCAGTGGTTGCTGGTGCAAGACGTTGCTGTGGATGTGGGTCTGACAGAGCTGCTGTTATATTCACTTGTGAGGCAAAGTAAGCCTGTGATGCCTACGTATGTTGTGGATGAAGTTACAAGGGAACAGGGTCAAATAGTTATTAGTCTACCACCTTATCACTCCCATTTCAACCCAATAGAATTGGTTGGGAGTGATGTTAAGACCTACATTAGAAATAATAAGAAGTCTTTTACCATAACAGAGGCAGAAAGCCTATCACGTGAAGGTCTTACAGTTGTAGATGCCACCTGATGGAGGAAGAAAGTAGACCATATTGATAAGCTTATGAGATAAGCAAGGACTACAGATGATGATATAAATGACAATGAGCAATTAATGATTTGCGGTTCTGGCGCTGCAGTCCGGAACCGCGGGACTGCTACGGTCGCAGGTTCGAATCCTGCCTCGGGCATGGGTGTGTGTGATGTCCTTAGGTTAGTTAGGTTTAAGTAGTTCTAAGTTCTAGGGGACTTATGACCTAAGATGTTGAGTCCCATAGTGCTCAGAGGCATTTGAAGCAATTAATGATTTCTCATGATGATGATGACTGTTTTCTCACCAATTCAGATGATGGTAGAGAACTGGATGAACTTGCACCATTGACTTTGTAAATTGGATAATGTAAATGTTTCCAGAATTAATTATTTCACTCTGCAGCAGAGTATGTACCTGTTTTATAATTGTTGATAGTGTGTTCTTTGTTATGCTTAGGTTTATATTATTATGTGACATATACAATAACAATTTGGAACAACTTCTCATGGACACTGTCATTAACTTCGGTTTTTATGTATTTATTTCACAGTTTCATGTGTTATCAAACTCTTTTTCTCGTTAGCTATTTTCTCCATAATCCAAAATAGGCTCTTTGTTATACGTACATATACATTATTATGTGATGGCTTATACACAGGTGATTGCAATATACATTTACAAAATATATTTGGGGGATATCAGTGCTGCTGTGTGCGGAGGCTATTGATTGTAACCATGCAAATGCAGTACAGCCAACTACACACGCACTGTCAGTTGACATGTTTCAGCGGTTGACATGTTTCAGCGGCCCAGGTATACCTACTGGCATGAACTAAATGTTTAATTTAGGTGAAAGGTACATCATCTTAAAATCCTTTTGCTATAGTTTACAGTTCCAACAAATGTTATTAATTCACATGCTTTGAGACACATACATTGTGTGTATAAAGAACAGTATTATGAAAAGGATAGATTGCTACCCACCATATAGAGGAGACATTGAGTCACAGGCAGGCACAATGAAAATACTGCTGTAGAATAAAGCTTTCAGACAAAAGGCGTCCTTTTGAAGTAGAAAAACGCACTCCTTCCCACGAGCACAACTTACGCCCGCACACACACACACACACACACACACACACACGCACGTCCATGACCACTTTCTCTGTATCTACATCTATGTTGTTGTTGTTGTCGTCGTCGTCTTCCGTCCTGAGAGTGATTTGCTGCAGCTCTCCATGCTACTCTATCCTGTGCAAGCTTCTTCATCTTCCAGTACTTACTGCAACCTACATCCTTTTGAATCTGCTTAGTGTATTCATCTCTTGGTCTCCCTCTACGATTTTTACCCTCCACACTGCCCTCCAATCTATGTATAGATAGTTAAATGCTATACATAAGTTACATTTTCCTGTTGTAAGGAGACTGTGATTGCCTTGCCAATCATGGTTTTTTGTTTAGCATTGAGTAAATCAATTTCCTTCCTTCATGTGCTGCCAGGTGGAGACTGCTTAGCTCTTGAACTGATTAGTTACTTTAGTCACAAGGATATATCTTAGGAAGGAGTTGTTGTTCCGAAACTGGTTATACTTGAGAAAACTTCTCTATTCCTGACTGCTTAAAAAAGAGAGAGAGAGAGAGAGAGAGAGAGAGAGAGAGAGGGGTTATGGGTACGTTGGTTGGTAGTTTTAAAATTTTGAGCTCCAAATATGTTATATTTTAAAAGATTATTGTAAATTATCTTCCAGATTTACACTTCATCAACCTTGTTTTAAGATAAAATTAAACAATGGAAGCTCTATGTAGGAAAAGCTAGATTGCTACTTACTATAAAGAAGACACATTAAGCTGCAGACAGGCACAATTAAGACACGTAAACAAAGCAAGAGACACAAACATTAATGGTATTGGAACACTAAATTTGCGCTAATAAAGTAGATAATCTAAGGCATTAAATAATAATTCTAATTGAAATTCTACTTCGGGAGCACACTCATTCCACGAATAAAACAGCATTTGGCGTGCTTATTACTTCAGAAAAGTGTTTTCAGAAAAGCAGCTGATGGAGGGTAGGATCCAGACGGCTCAAGTTGTGAAACAGCCACTAAAATCAAACGTGTTATGTTCAGCTGGATGTTGTGCCACAGGGTGGTCCACTCTGCACTTGGCCACAGTGCGGCGGCAGCCGTTCATCCTGGTGGGCAACTGGTTGGTAGTCATACCAATTAAAAAGCTGTGCAGTGAAAGGAGCAGAGCTGGTATATGACATATGCTTGTGCAGATGGCCTGGCCTCTGATGGGGTGGGATAAGTCTGTGACAGGACTGGGATAGCAAGTGCTATGTGGGGGGGGGGGGGGGGGGGGGGAGATTGGGCAAGTGGGTCTTCCACAGGGATGGGCTAGGATGTTGTGAAGGTTAAGTGGGTGACAGAACACCACTTTAGAAAGGGTGCGAAGGATCTTGGGTGGGATGTCCCTCATGTCGGGGCATTATGATAGATTATCAAGGCCCTGATGAATTATGTAATTTAGTTGTTCCAGTCCAGACAGGTATTGGGTGACAAAGGGGGCACTTCTTTAAAGCTGGTTTTTGGGGATGTGTGGGGCCTGGCTCCCAAAATTATCCCATCATCATCATATGATAACCTACTGCCCCACACCCTCCACCCAACAGTTTTCGCCCCCTCTGTCCTATAACCTGCTCTCAACTTATGTCCCCTTGCCCTCATTGTGCTTGCTCTCTGCCAGTGCACCCACCGGAGTCTTCTCCTCTCTGATCCTCTCCTTATCCACATCCTCCCCCCCCCCCCCCAAAAAAAAAAGAAAAAAAAAAAAAAAACCACACACACACACACACACACACACACACACACACACACACAGTGTCCTGACACTGCCCCTGGCAGCCTTGTCCCATTGTCTTCAGGTCCCTGCATGCTGCGTGATCTTCTTCTCCCCCCCCCCCTCCCACCTCCCCCCCTTCACTGCCCCACAATCAGAAGTGGGATTGCTGCTTTCATACAACACAATAGTTACAGTCCAACTGGAGTGGTGTGACGTGTGTCTGCTTGTGTGAATAAAATAGGCTTTGGCTGAAATCTTAGTGTGTAACAGTCTTTCCATTGTGCCTGTCTGTAATTAGTGTCATCTTTATGTTGAGTAGCAGCCTATCCTTTTCATAGCTGTCAATGTTAATATTAGAGTGCAGCACTGTACTTTTCAGTTTTTATTTATTCAAAAGACCGAAACTACGTTTCTTGGTTTAATCTTTGTTTTAACTAGCTATCATCTGATAATTAGTTTCTGTCTTGACATAGTTTTTGTGAATTTTATATTTATATTGGGAATACCAATTTAATATACATGTATGTATGTGTCTCCATAACTTTACAAGTGTCATTGTAACGTTAATTCTTTTTTCTGTTTGTTTCTCAAGATTACAACTGTTTGTCCTTGCTTGTCTTGTGTGAATTGTAACTGGCAAACCGTGTTGCGGGCCAGCACACACAACAGTTATTCTCCTAGGGTTCATACTTTGTCTAGCCTTTGGATATTAATGAGTTAAACTTTGTAATGATGTTGTTGTGGTTAACACTGCCCTTAGATACCAATTAAAGTGTAAACATGGTAGGTTTTTAATTCATTTTGTGATTTAATACTTTTATCAAAATGTATATTTAAATTTTGTCAGGTGATTTTCACATTAACTGAAGGATAGTTTTTAAATTTGCTACAGCAGATCTGAAAACTGTTGTTAGTCAACTGAAACTAGTTATTGTGTAGTATTACATTTTATTCTGATGAAGACTATTAAAATTTGTAATGTGTAAAATAATACTTACGATGTTCATATAGTCACCCTTCTACATTGTTTGAACAGTTGAATGGCATAAAGCCACTTCATCTACCAAGGAATACCTAATGTAATGTAGGAATGATATAGTGACAAATATTTGAAATTGTTTCCAAAGTATGGGACTTCATTAGACTACAAGCACCATCAAATAACTGTAGATTAATTCAGAATGTGTAAATCATAATAATATCTGCTTTGAAAAACTGTATTTACAGCAATCAGCATAAATGTGGAACAGTGCAACTTCTGATCTCCCTTCGCTGTCCTTGCTCAGGTCTTTGTAATAATGTGCCATGGTTTTTGCACGAACTTGGACATTTGTTAAAGAGAAATTGTGGTACAACCTAGGAGAGTTTGTCTGCTGGGGAATGGTTGCTTGTTCTTGTATGAGTTTCAAGGGAATGGTTGCCTACCTCATATGATTTATAGGGGAGTGGTTCTTTCTGTTTGATTTAATACTTCACAAACTTGTTACAGGAGAGAGGAATAATGATGCAGAAACAGGTGGTCCTGTGGAACAGCACCCTGCAAGAATTGTCTTGACACGTGCTGGATATTATACAATTCCCTCACTAGATGAACTGGCAAGTTGTGTTGAGTCTGATGGTAGCTGTATTGTTGATAACTTTACTGTTGGGCGAGAAGGTTATGGGAACGTCTTCTTCCCAGATCAGATGGATGTTGCGGGTCTCAACTTAGATGAAATAGGTAAGTATTTCATTGGAAAAGTTGGTTTATTCTTCATGAGGCTGTGTTTGCTTCAGCATTAAGAAACTCTTCTTTTAAGTGACCTGCTGCTGGAAAAGTTTGGAATGGCCTTTTATTTCCATTGGTAAAAATAAATGTTGCATATTGCTTCATTATCAATACTGAATGTATCAGGAAACAGAACTGATTTTGTTCAGCCAGGTACAGTCATAAGAAAACAAAAATAAAGAAGATAAACACTTTCCCACTTGATGGACACCAAAAAACCGTACAAAAGATTCCATTGCAAATACTACAGTTCTCTCTCATTGTCAGCTTGCATGATGCATTGTTTATGAATCTGTTGGCCCTCATAACAGTGGCCAACAGTGAAAATGTAACTGGTATGAAGTGTGTGTTTGTTTATTATATTGACGACACTGGTAATGAAAATGGCAGCTTCCACAGTAAAGGGTGGGCATTTAATTGTATTTATATTTTATTAGCATTCATTGTCAAACCCTTCCCACATAGGTTTGAAAATCCCAATAATGGCAGACAGAGTGATGAAGTTTCACGCAACAACAGCTGTGTCTTTTTGGTACTATTTTTAGGCTGGGCTCCTAGCAAGAAGAGAAGGAGAAGGAGAAGGGGAAGGGGAAGAGAGGAACAGAACGTGTTTCATTTAAGCATAGATTCAATCTGTACAAGCTGTGTTCTGTTTGTGTGCTGGGTGAACATTTTACTGAAGTGTAGTTAGTGCGTGTGAGCACTGCAATTCCTGTGGTTCAATTTGCGTCACAAATGCGTAAATAGTGCTGACAACTTTCACTTCATTTGCAGACAGGCTACATGGAAATCGCAATGGAGGCCAGTCACGCCATGTATTAGGAAGGCATACAGACTGTACTTTGGCTGTGAAATTGGGGACAAGGACAAGTTTTATTCGTGTTTGAATTGTGAAAGATCTTCCATGGGCTTTTTAACCCATGCTCTGGGGAGAACCATCAAACCATGTGAATGAGAAAAGAACTTAGTATTTTATAGTGATGTACAGGGACTAAAGGCAGCTAAGGGCATTGATTAAAAAAGTGATTAGTGGAGATCATTCATTGACTCCTCCATTGTAAGTCTCAAGTGTGTACTACTGCATAATGGCAATGTGTTACCATTGATTCCGATTGCGTATGCACGTTACATAAAAGAAAGAAATGATAAGATGAAACAATTGGCATTGCTATTGAACTGTGATGTGTTTGAATGATAGATTTCTGAGGGTCTGAACGTAATAGGCGTATTATGTGGACTACAACATGGCTACACCAAATTCTGTTGCATCCCGCATCTCTGGGACAGCCATGCCAAAACACTTCATTATAAAGAGAAAGATTTGTCTAAGATGCAGTCTCTTGAACCAGAATCCCTCAATATTATGCATGAAACACTTGTCAAATCCAGTAACATAATTCTCCTTGCCCTTCATGTAAAATTGGGCCTAGTGAAAAAAATTAAGGCCATGGACAAAACTGGAAAAGCATTTGTCTGTTTGTGCAAGAAATTTCCATATGTCAGCGAGGCTAGAATAAAAGAGGGGATTTTTATGGGTCTCCAGATAAGCAAACTGTACAAAAATGAGCATTCCAACACCATCTTTACAGATGATAAAAAGTTAGTATGGGATACCTTTGTTCAAGTGTAACAAACTTGGGGCATAACTTCAAAACAAGAGCTAATCTTGCATTTTCATTATCAGTGCACCCAAAAACATAAAGATCATCTTTTTTCATGCCAGTTATAGAAAAAAGTAAAATTTTGTTGACTAATGGTCCCTCATGGGAAAGTATGATCGCAAACCACTGGTTTTAGCATGGCCTATGCATTCTCAGTGCAGTTAAGATGTGGAGAGTGTGGAGGCCATTCCTTCCACCTGATTCTGTGCTTTATCAGTAAAGTATTTGCAAGATTGTGATGGTGGTGGCACACATTGCCATCCATCAGCTTGAATTGCAATCCAATACACCCACCAAATGGAGCCACAATGCACACAAGGATGTGATCCTAGTTCTTCACACTCCAAAACATGGCTGAACCGTCTTGATATGTGTGGCGGTCTACAATACAGTTAGGTTGTAAAAGTAGCTCTTGTTGCCACCACACATGAATAACAGTATTGTCAGGGTTGAGAGTGATGCAGATCTCATCAGAAAAGAGTACTGTATCACACTGCTGCCTAGTCCACTGCAAGTGGTTTCATGCACATGTGACAGAAAGGCACCCCCCCCCCCCCCCCCTCCTCCTCACCTTCCAGTCTCGATTTACAGGAAGAGCTGTGAGTGTAGTCTGTTTCATATCATTTGTTGCACTGCTGCCGTGTAGAGGGTTTCTGCTTGCTGTTAAATGCACATATCGGTCCTTAAAACCTATTCCATTTTCGTCCACAGCCATTTCTGTGATGATCTTCAGCCAATCGTGTCACTAGAAACTTGTTCCAGATGGTGGAGACATCACTTTGATTCATGGCAACATTCACTGCATTGTCCACTAGTCTCATTCCCTTCACCATTAGAGCGTCTATAAATAGTTTCTGATCATACATTGTTGTTATCTGAACCATTCTAAAGCAACACAACTATTGTAATGACACACGGCATTAGCACTACAGTCTTTACAGGTGAAACAGTTGCCGTAGATTGCATGTACTGCACCCTCGTGGTAGAGAAAAGGGCTGTTTCTGATAGAATTACATTACAAACAAACTAATGTATTGATATATTTCTGAATCAGAACATTCAATATTAAAATTTCCTCAGTATGCAGCATTTATTTTGGCCACTGTATTTCCAGGTAAAGGTTGTAATAATTGTGTAATATGAGTCCAAGAAATGTGTTGTTTCTGTAATGACACCAAAGCTAAAGCTTTGGTTGCTAGTTATCTAATAGCGAAATAATTCTGCTGCAAAAATGTTCGTAGCCTTTTGGCTGAACGAAACACACATATTTAGTTCAGGAAATGCTTTCTGAGGATGACCTTTTGATGACCAGAATTTAAATACAATTAGGAAAAAAAATACTGTTAATGTAGTGCAGTGTTTGAACATATTCCAGGAATTTGTACAGAATGAAAGGAAACAGTTGCATTGGGCACTTTACTGTATACCTAATTTTCATTATTTGAAAGCATGAGGCAGTAATTTCTAAAAATGGCTTCTTCACTCATTGGCTTAAGAAGTAAGAAATAATGAAGGGAATGCATTCTCTTGGATTAAATACGTTGTTCTAGACTAATGAATACCACATTTAACAGAAAATTCATTAACGTCGGAGTATTCTGTGAGTGTCATTTCTGTGAATCAAATGAATCTCCAGATTTAGTTTTGTGCGAGATTGAAAGAGATGTTCAAAATATATTTTTGAGTTCGCTTTATGTGATGATTGCCTTTACTGAATATTTCAGTACATTTTCGCCATAAGGAAGTACTGCTTTACCCTGATGATAATGTCAAGCCGCCTTTTGGTGAGGGACTGAACCGGCGTGCTCAAGTGACTTTGGATCGTGTGTGGCCTCAAGACAAGTCCAGCCATGAGCTAATACGTGATCCAGACACTCTTGTTGCTCTTGGGTTCGAAGAGAAACTAAGGCGTGTTTGCTCTCGCATGGGCGCTAGATTTGTCGAATATCGTCCACAAACTGGGTCTTGGGTGTTCAAGGTATGTATAAATATTGATTCTAGGAAGTGTTCGTGTGTTTTTACTTCTCATGATTGTGTATCATTGTATCATATAAATGTAGTGTTGCTTGTTTATAGTTATTTTTGTGACATCAGAATGAATTAATTTATTGTTTCTGTGTACATATTAATTACATATTGTTTACTTTACAATATGAGGATTGTAAAATTTTACAGAACTTCAAATTTTGCTTCTTTTCATGTCATATATCTTACTGACGACTGTTAATTAAAAAATTTGTTAAACTCATTACATTTCTAATAGATGAATCTGCACTGGTTATTGTTCATAAATTATTGCAAAGTTCAGATATGAGCCATTAAAATTCAACAACACTATGTAAAGGATAGATTGCTCCTCACCACATAGAGGAGGTGCTGAGTCACAGACAAGCCCAAAAAATGTTGTCTGTACACACATTATAGTATTCTTTTTCTGTTTGTCTGTCTTTGACTTGATGCCCCCAGTTTGTGGTGAGTAGCAATCTTTCCTCTTTCTATTGCTGTTATTCCATCCAGGATTTTCCATTGTTTAGTCATTAGAATTCTGCACACTAGTGTCACTGAAGCTTAATGTTTTGTGTTGATCCATCAAACATGGAAGTATTTGGTTCTGTTGTCATACCATAAGACTATAATGCAAATTACTGACTGCGGAAAGTCAGTACCGCTATAACTTATACAGAAGAGGAAGATTAAATGTGAAAGAGCCTTTTTGTAGAAACATTTTATTTTTTATACTGGATTGAAACTTAGATTTGGCTCGAGAAGTTAGTATAAGCTCCAAGTTTGACAATGTGACAAATAAGGGAAATTAAACTGTGGAAACCACTCACCAACTGCATTTCTTCAGATGTGAAGACATTTCTTTGATGGGCTAAATCTCACTATGCCAATATCTTTTACTTTCCAGTGTTGCTGTGATACTGTTATTCCCCGTACTTTCATTTTTATTTCTTTTAAAATCCATAATTCCTTCATAGCATATCTACAATTCTTGAAAGTAATTTTAATCAATTTATTTTATCCTTGAAATGAATACCTTGGCAAGTCTGTAAACAGTCATTGTTGATACTGCCACTTATTGTAATCTTTTTTTGAAGAGACCTGGTTCCTCCTAGGAGATGTCAGCTGCATTTTCTCTGTTGTTTCAGCAGGTACTTCAAATATCATTTTTGCAGTGTATGGCTGGAGCTAGCCCATACAAATACTGCTTATCGTGTCACTCATGCGATGGCCGGAGTCAACGGAAAGTGACGATTTGTTTCCAGTTACAAATAAAATGATTTTTTTAAAGTGGAATTTTACGTAACAGTGTGATAGAGCAGTCCCAAATAAGTTGAGTGCGATATTTCTTTTATCGATATGTATTAAGAGTGACAGTAAAATTAGAATAACCAGTATTCCAGTAGCAACTGAACAGTGCTGCATGGTAGTAACAATCAATGCAGGCCAGGATGGTACTGTTGCTGCTGGAGCACTGGTTATTCTTAATGTTTTACTGCCCCTGTTAATACGTATTAATACCACACTTATTACACTAGGGACTGCTCTATCAAAAGGGTGTGTAAAATTCCACTTTCAAAACCATTTTGTTTGTAATGGGTAAACAGATGCTTTCTATTGACACTGCACGTTGCTTGAAAGACATAATGAGCAGTATTTGTTTGGGCAGGCTCCAGTTACACACTGTCAAAATGAAATTGGAAATATTTGCCAAAACACCAGAGAAAATGTGTATGACGACTCGTAGGAGGGACACACTGTATATCGTACTCCTGTAATTTACCTTATTATCTGTCCACTATTGTCATTTTAATAGGTGAACCTACTCACTGACTTGATTACATAAATTGAGAGGAAATTCTACTGCAGGATTCAATGTATTTAATTTCAAATTCTTGCCAAATTTTGAGAGAATGGCATAGTTCAGATACCATTTTACGTTGTTTTATTCTGCTCTCACATTGATGACCTCTGTCTCCTCTGCATGGAAGAAGACAACTACTGATCATATTGTGAGTATACATGCTAAGAGTACTGATGCTTGGGCTTAGGTATGTGTATGTGCAGGTGCTTTGATATAAATATTCTTAGTAGGAAGTGCAAAGTTTGTCACATCCAAACTGCAGTAAAATTGCCTTCATTGTACCTCATCAACAGAAATGAGAAGCAATTTAAACCCTGAAATATGTTTCCCATTATGTGGGAGAAGAAAAATGTACTGATGGACAGGAACAGACAAACAAAACAATAAGAACAGATGATTCCCTTATGATTATTTGACTTGAGCAGCAGCTTCCCCAGCAACAACCAAAATAAATTGCCAAAATTTGTCATTGTCTTTGTCGTTCAGTCAACTGCATTTGAGTAGTGTATATGTGTGTCACTACCTACCACAATAGTACTCATATATATGCCTGCTAACTCTACGGATGAAGAAGGAATTGGACAAATATGTAATGACGTAAAAGAAATTATTCAATATTTTCAGACAGAAATTTAGTAGGAAATGGAATTTGATAGTAGGGACAGGAGGAGAGGAAAAAGTAGTAGAACACGGACTAGGAGAAAAGAATAAGAAGGAAAACTAACAAGTAGAAGTTTGTCCAGAACACAAGTTGATGCTTGCTATCACACTTAGTTTAGATATCGTGGAAGGTTCCACACAGATAGAGATTTTGAACTGAAAAATATTTCAGTGGGCAAATATGCACTCTGATCATAATTTACTAGTTATGAACTGCAGGACAAAGTCTGAGAAGTAGCAGAAAGTCAGCAAATTTTGGAAATTGGATCTGGATAAGTTCAAACGACCAGAAGTTGTTGAGAGTTTCAAAGAGAGCATTAGGTAACAATTGACTGAAATACGTGAAAGAAATATAAGAAAAGATAAATAGGTAGCTTTGAAAGATCAAAGAGCGAAGGCATCAGAGGAACAATAGACATATCTTAGTACACTGTCTACATTCAGGTTGCATCTTCTTGTGTGGAGTCAATTCTGCATACTGCTGGAATATCATCAGAATTAAGAGAAGGGTAATAGACTGCAGTTGAATTCAGTTTTGTGATACTGAGGGAGTTAATTCAGGAAATGAGACACTGGAAATAGTAAAGTTTTGCTATTTGAGCAGCAAAATAACTGACATTAGCAGAAGTAAGGAGTGTATAAAATCCAGACTTGAAATAGCAAGAAAACCTTCCCTGAAAAAGAAAAATGTTTGGGTGACAGGTATAAATTTTAAATGTTCAGAAGCATTTGTTTTTGAAAGCATTTGTCTGGAGTGTAGCCTTAACAATAGTGAAACTAGGATGTTTACTGAAAATGCAAGAGGAAAAATAGAAAGGATTTGTAATATGGTGCTACTGAAGAATGCTGAATATTAAGTGATTAGATTGGATAACTAATTATGAGGGAGGACATTAATTTATTTCACAACTAGACTGAAATAAGAAATTGGTTGATAGGACATGTTGTGAGGCATCAACGGATAGTAAATTAGGTATTGGGGAGGCTGTGTGTGTGTGTGTGTGTGTGTGTGTGTGTGTGTGTGTGTGTGTGTGTGTGTTTGTGTTTGTGTTTGTGTTTGTGTTTGTGTTTGTGTGTGTGTGTGTGTGTGTGTGTGTGTGTTAGGGGGTATTGACTGCAGTAAGCCAGTTCTAATGGATGCAGTTTGTAGTATTTACATAGAGATGAAGAGGCATACAAGGTGTAGACAGATGTGGAGAGCTGTGTGAAACCAGTCTTTGGATTGGAGAAGATGTCGACAAAAGCAACAACATATTTTTGAGGAGTGGATGATTCATATTATTGCTGTGAGCCCACCAAGCAACAGCTCCCAACATGACAGACAAATTCCCCCAAAACACTGTTAAGTTATGTTGCTTGATGATAAGGGAAAAGAGAGTAGTGACCTGAAGGTTTAAAACTAACTGTTATGTAGGTAAGCTACCTACTTATTGCACTACAAAAGGAAGAGCTATAAAAGGCCAAGGAGAATTTATGAAATTCATTAATTGCTTCATTCTGTATGAAAAAATAGGGCAGTTTCAAATTTGTTTCTGTCTTTGAAAAATTATACAGTAGTAGTGTTCACATGACCACCCATGAAAGTAGCGACTATAGCTGAGTAATTTTCTAAGATATCATCTCTTTGAAAGATAGGACACTGCATTTCAGCTCCACTGCAAAGATGACAGCTGCATTTTGAATGTGTGTACTCCTTAATGTGTAGACATACACACATCAAAAAAAGTTTTGCATCACCTCGGTTCCGAGAGTTCCAGAACCTGTACAGAAAATTGGAATAGAGATCAACATAAACATCATTTCCGCCCTTTTTATTGCTCATGAAAACCACACATTGCATATTGTACCCCCATACAGCGAGACCTTCAGGCGCGACTGCTACGGTCGCAGGTTTGAATCCTGCCTCGGGCATGGATGTGTGTGTGATGTCCTTAGGTTAGTTAGGTTTAAGTAGTTCTAAGTTCTAGGGGACTGATGACCTCAGATGTTAAGTCCCATAGTGCTCAGAGCCATCTGAACCATTTTTTGAGACCTTCAGAGGTGGTGGTCCAGATTGCTGTATAGACCAGTACCACTAATACCCAATAGAATGCCCTCTTGCATAGATGCATGCCTGTATTCATCATGGCATACTATTCACAAGTTCATCAAGGCACTGCTGGTCCAGATTGTACCACTCCTCAGCAGCGACTCGTCGTAGATCCCTCAGAGTGGTTGGTGGGTCACGTCGTCCATAAACAGCCCTTTTGAATCTATCCCAGGTATGTTCGATAGGCTTCATGTCGGGAGAACATGCTGGCCACTATAGTCAAGCGATGTCGTTATTGTGAAGGAAGTCATCCACAAGATGTGCACGATGGGAGCACGAATTGTCATCCATGAAGACTAATGCCTCACCAATATACTGCCGATATAGTTGCACTGTTGGTCGGAGGATGGCATTCATGTATCGTACAGCCGTTACGGCGCCTTCCTTGACCATCAGCGGCGAATGTTGGCCCCCACATAATGACACCCCTAAACAGCAGAGAACCTCGCTGGTCAGTGTGTCTAAGGCGTTTAGCCTGACCGGGTTGCCTCCAAACATGTCTCCGACAATTGTCTGGTTGAAGGCATATGCGACACTCATCGGTGAAGAGAACGTGATGCCAATCCTGAGCGATCCATTTGGCATGTTGTTGGGCCCATCTGTACAGCACTGCATGGTGTCGTTGCAAAGATGGACCTCGCCATGGACGTCGGGAGTGAAGTTGCACATCATGCTGCCAATTGCGCACAGTTTGAATTGTAACATGACGTCGTGTGGCTGCACGAAAAGCATTATTCAACATGGTGGTGTTGCTGTCAGGGTTGTGTGAAGTATTTCAACAGTTTGGAACCAATCTTCGAATATGACTTGACTGAACCATCCAGACTTCGACCTGTTATATCTGGTTCCTGGAAGCTGTCCTTGTGTCCAGTATCCCATAGACGTTTGCGTTTATAAATGATGTATGCAGGCAGGGTTTCGCCATAGGCTGTATGAGTAAACATCATACCACCTGGTTTAAAAGAGTTAATTTTTCTCTCTGTATAATTGGTTCCTCGTTGGAAAATGCAAACTTTTCCACATTGTTCATCAGCTATACTGGCTTTGCTGTAATTTTAGATGTTGGAAGGCCTGTTGACCTCTGGAATCTTTTTCAAGGGTTGCAAAACAGTTCTTAACTGTGTTGATATCAATTAAAAACATAAATAACAGTGTTGAACAGAGAAAATAAAAATTAAGTCATAAAACAGAAAAACATAAAAATGTGTTACCAACTTTTTAAAACTACAGTATCTTTCTCTCATAGCAGAGACATTTCGTAAAATTCTTGTTGACAGCATGGCATTTTGAGGGAAATTGTTTCTGAACTCTTTTGCATTTGGTTGACTTTAGTCAAGATAATGTTTTGCTAATGCCCGAAAGTCAGATTTTGAAAATGGAAATCTCCACTTACACGGTATTCTAATACATGAACAGCAACTAAATTTCTTATTTGCAACTGACTTGGTAAATTACTACAGTGTCTCATAACCAGATAAAATCTTGACTTATGCTCAGAGTCAAAAAATGTTTTTTGAAAGACAACATTTTCGCCTTTGAATGTTGAATGTTAAATTTCAAGCAGAGCAGTAGATTATTGTGGTGGCTGATTCGTAGTTCTTCTCGTGTATCCCTTGTACTAATGCGACGAGTCAAATGTCACGTGATTGTTCGAGCAAGTTCAATACTGTATCGAGTGCTTCAGTGTATAAGGAAATCTCGAACCTCTTAAAGCACATTTGCTCTACCTAGCCTTCTGAATTCTACAAAATAAATCTGTATGTGACCTCAATAGCCCAAATTTCACCTGTAAAAGTAATGCGATCTGTGTCTCAACCTATTAAACAAAGTAAAAATGTTAAAGTATTTCAATGTGCGAGTGTAAGATGACTCTATACTTTTTGAATGAGAAATTTGGGATGAAACCTGGTCTTATAATCGAGTAAATAAGGTGTATAGGATGTCCTAGGAGGAATGGTCTATATTCAGTGATGTGACAGGAATGATAATTTGAAGGTAAAAAGTGTAGTTAACAGGGGGTATAAAATGGATGTCTTAAGAGCTATGAGCAGTTTGTTTTCAAAACTGTGAAACACCTCTTTTGTTGAATGAGTGCTCATAGCTCTTAAAGTATGTTTTTTGGAGCTAATGTTTACTAGAATTTTTTGTTTTGAAGAAACCTTCATAAACTCCAAAAAACCCAAATTCTGTGTCTGATTACTTGGTTAATTATATCTTCATGATCTGGACACAGAGCCAAGACACCCTAGCCTCATTCCTCAACATCTTCTCTCCCATCTGCTTCATATGGTCCTCCTCAGCCCAACATGCCACCGTACTGGACGTTGACCTCCATCTTTCTATCTTTGTACATTAAATAAATGAAGCTAATGACAATAAAATCTTAAATTTGCAAAATACAAATATTTTAACTGTATCTGTTCAATGAGTGCACGCCACATTCCATCATCATAGAATCATTAGATGTGTAAGTATATTCATGGTTCTGAAATGTAGTACATGCATTTATTGAGACATGCCCTTGAAAACGCAATTTTAAACATAAATATTGGAAAACTATTGTGAACACAAGGGAGGTATTTTTTTATGTAAAATTAGACCGTGTAAACCTACATATACCTGTATACCACAATAAGTAAAATATGCCACTTAGTTGCCACAGTCTACTTTCTGTTTTGACGTGGAATGGGCCTACATTGAAGTTTCTCAAGGACACACACACGACACAAGTCAGTTAAAATTTGATAGCAGTTAAATCTCCACGTCAGTGCAGGCCTTGTATCGAAAATTTTAGATTCAGTCAATAGACAAATACTGTAACTATTATCTGTGCTGGTGACCAAGAGCCATCTATGACAATTCTTCATGACATTGCATGCCCAAAAGTTTCAGTTGCTGCAACCATCACCTGATTTTTGAATCTGTTGCTTGTCTGTCAGTGGAGAGTGTATACTGAACCACCTGAGAATGACCGGGTCGTTTGGGATACAATCAAGCAGTATCTAATGGATCTAGGCATGATAAACCTAGCTGAATTGACTTGGGCAGAAGCAATCTTCACACTCCTAGAATCCGTTGGTACCAGGGTTGTAGTTGTTGAGTTCAAATTGTGACATTTTTAATGAATCTTGTGATTTAATGGATGTGTTTACAAACAATTTTAAGTGAAGGGTTTGGAGTTGTCTTTCCGGGTTACATTTTCAAGACCTATCTACCCAGTAAATTTATTTATCTTTGATAGTGAATACAAGCAATTCTGAAAGTGCCAGAGCAGAATAATGTGAGTGTAATATCAAATTTCTCACCTATCAGTTGAACCCTGTTTCAAAAGTTCCAGAACTTTTTAGAAAAACTTCTGTAACCACAACAGCAAAGGAAAGTAATATCATTGATTGCTGCACCACCAAGATACACGATAGCTGAGAAAGCTTGTGGGAAAGTACGACAGTGGCAGTTATTTCAGTGTTAAGTGCAAGTGTCTTGTCTGCAGAATATTGAGCCACAGGATGTGAGAGGCGCTAAACGATTTTACTGAATTTACTCTTGTGAAATCTCAGAGATCTTCGTTGTGTGAACATTTTTGTCATGGATTATTTTTCATTTACTTTTTCTCGTGCAAATGTATACTTTTAATTTTATTATGTTGCTTGCAAGTTGATCTTTGTGCTGTCAGCTTGCATTTCATAATTCTGTTGTCACATTTCAAAACATGATCTTTTAGAGTAAGAGGAATTATTTTAGATCTGTAATGTGATGTTATAACTTCTATTTCACCGACTGGCACCAAAGGAGCGAGTTTCTTGTATGTTGTGTGTATAGTAATGTTGTATTAGACATGTCAGATTGTTTCTAAGGATTAGCATTCAGTGTGACTGACTAATTACGTACTTTCCTTCTCCTAGTTTCCTTTATTTGTATATTAAGAGAAGTCATATAAGAAGTATTTTATGTGGTGATGCCTTTCACATAGCTTTCTAATGCGGCACATAAAATTTGTCCTTTCAGGTTGATCATTTCTAAGCAGAATTAAAGTGTCAGTTGCAACTTGGAGGTTCAACTAACAAGAAGTATTCAGCAAGCAACTTCTGATGTCTTACAGCATGGAAAATAAATGTACGTAGCAGGATCTCATGCTGTTGGTTACCTTTCCTCCAGCATTAAATTGATATTGCTTTAAAAATTTCCTAAGAAATGTATCCATCCATAAGAGACATATCTAGCATCATGTGAAAGTGCTTAAGAAATTCAGACTTTTATTGTGACTTTCTGATTTTGATTTTTGAATCTAGCAACTGTGTCATCCCTGTGTTATTCTGAAGCACTGGCAGTAAGGGTCATCAGACTATTTTACAATGCCTTGTGCTTGAGTTCTTGCAGCCTGCACTGTTAATCTGTAACTGAAGTTCTATTAATTTGTGCAGTTTACCTGCTGTTGAATTGTATTATCAATAGTTGATTAGAACATATATAGTTTTTCAGTAATGTATGCATCATTGTCATTTGAAGAATTATTTATTTTTTAAAGAAATTTAATGTGTATTACAGCTTTCCTATTTCTGCTATAGTACAAGGTCAGATAATTTACAGCCCATAAATGGCTTATCTGTTATCATTGTATTGAAAACAATTGTTTAACACATGGTGAAAATGAAGCATACAGGCACTGACCATTTTACGGACAAAACTTTTATTATTACTGTGTGAATCATTATTTAGGACTGACTTGATACAGATAGAAATTATAATGGTTGTTTCTGAGTATGTTCCTAAGATAAGTGTATTTAAGCTGTACATTGTTGTTATTCAAGTTTGTTTATAATATCTGTTCAAATAACTCATTATTACTGTTAAATAAATATTTTTTGAAGAACATTTTAGTTAATAGATCAGTTCATATAGGTAAATGAGAGAATTCCATGTTTTTCTGTTTTACTGTAGTTTTAAATATGTCTTGTGCAACATAATACAGCTGAGTTAGAATGCACATTGTTGTTTCATTCCTCTTTCATTAATTGTAAATCATTAGCTAAGTTTTGTTCCTGGCATGAGTTTGCTGATTTTATTCTGAGCGACTGAGCGTGTTCACCATTCTGGTATTATGTTCATTTTTAGATAGTTTTTTTTTTTTCAGTACCAGATGTGACAGTGTGACAATTTAAAAAACTTATTCACGCCACATAATTTGTGACATGTTTGCATTTCATTTTCATGCTTTCCAGAAGCCGCAGCAATATCAAAATTCTGCTAAAGTGACCTGTGGGTCTTGCAAGTGTACAATTTGAGTAATATTCTTACTTTGGAGTCAAATCTTTGTATATGCGTATACTTTAGTATTATTATTATTGTTATTATTATTAATGTTGTTGCTCTTTTGTTAACTGGTCATTTATGGATGACGAGAAACTTAATTTAGCATTCTGACAATTGATTCTCCTGGACCCAGCTTCTTTTCATCAACACAGTGTGTGTAGCATTTTATTATTATTATTATTATTTTTATTATTTAAATCTGATGTGCAGAGGAATGCTGTTTTCCCACCGTATGTGGTGCTGTATCAGTACTTCTAAGGATTTGTTTTAGGTGTGACAATCACATGTGGCATCTGTTTGCAACAGCTTTGTTTGCTCACATCTTATCTCTAAAGTGATAGATATCTTCATTCTTCTTTGCAGGTGCTCAGTTTCACCTTTTTAAATCGATGATCTTCACAGATATTTGATTCTTCATTTTTTTTTGTTTGTTTGTGTGTGTGTGTGTGTGTGTGTGTGTGTGTAAAAGGGAGAAGGAGAGGGAGACTCTGACCGACCTTTAGCTAAAATGTTTCTTTTGTTATGTTTTAGGGGTTATTTACAATTTTAATTTAATAAGAACCATTGTATCAGTGGATTTTGTGATATATGAGGATTTTACCAGTTGCTTGGTGCAGCATGTGCATGTTGATACTATTGAATTCAAAGTGAGTTTGTAATTTTTTTTTTCTGTGTTGTGTGTGTGCTTCAACTCTTATGCATAGAAGGACAGTTATTAAGTAGTAATATTACCTTTAGCTTTTCCAGAAAATGTTATTTAGACCCCTGTACTGTTTCTGTAATGAACTTAAACAGTTGCTGAAAAAAATGCAAGAATTCTATTAATAAGCATAATTACATTGTACATAAGTTAACGAAAAATTATCAATTTTTTTGTACATATCATTTGGTATTTTCTTATTTGGTGAATGTTCTCCCACCCATATACAGCAATTAATGTGAGTGAAACTAAATTTTTGTTTATGAGCATGCAGTGAAGAATAACTCAACACACCTGATTTTGAGTTAGCCATTACTTAGTAGTTCATATTTCAGCGTTGCGGATAATATTTTATAAGTTGTTGTGTCTGTGTAACTTGAGCTTTATTGTATCATTGTGTAGTTTAGAATTGAGATAAAAGTAAGTTAAGTAAGTGATGCATAATGACCTGTTTCATTGGTTGTGTAAAGTAAAAATTAAATTACCTAACTTGGAAGAAGTTAAGTGAATTGCAGTAACAGACCTTTAATAACTCATAATGTATGTAAATATTTTAAAAAAATTGGGCATCAAGGTGGTGTTGCTATTAAGAAACAGGAAGTTTACTACTCATTTTACGTATTGATTAGTTGCAGTAAAATGGTCTGGTTGAAATACCTGTTTGGCTCATTGTTTACTGTACTGTTTTATAAAGCATACAACCATTTCCCCTTCTTCTGAAGTAACTTTACAATTACAGGTTTTCATGTATTTTGCTTGTCTTCTAAATTTTAGTGTAACTTTTAAATTAGTGTATCTGTGCTGCTCAGTTGATAGCCCAGAAGCAGTGAAAAGAATGTCGTGTGAATACATGCTGAATGTGAGTATTAAAACATTTATCTGTCGACTGCAGAGACAAATTGATGATTTGAAAATTAATAAGTAGAGTAACAGGATGATGTGGTAAAATTTTTTAATTTGTTTATGGTTATTTACATGATAAAAATGATAGATATGGTGTACAGCTGTTTGTATACATACACAAGTAGATAAAGACCTTGTGTTATTCCAGCCCTGAATTAAATTAATTTGTGTGCTTTAAGTGTTGTGAGACTGCAAATATTGATTTCTTTTCCTGTCTTATTCAAAGTATTCAGAAATTACACTCTCTTTCACTAGTGAAGAAGGAGAATAATTCAGTGCTTGATTTGAACTATGGCCCCAGCACTGTCAATGTACAAAAGTAGCTCCGATCTAAATTGTGCTACATTTGTGTTAACCATCTCCTCCAAGTGATGGTTATCCAAAAATTGTCTATTGTTGCACATTCATTGTAAACTTTCTTATATTGTTCTTTGTAGGTTATTATAAAGACAAATTTTTATTAATGATTCAGACTAGCTCTGGATGGCAGATAGAAAATAAAAATGATATGATCGTATGGGATTTATTGGCCGGGATATCCCCTTTGGGATTTGGCCGCTGTATTGAAAATCCTTTTTCTTTTTAGTTGATGCCACTTCGGCAATTTGTGTGCCAATGATGATGAAAATGATGATGGACACGCAACACCCGGTCCCCTGCCGGGAATCGAACCCGGGCCGCCTTACGTGGTAGGTGATAATGCTACTGGTGTACTATGGAGGCAGACTATAAAATAGAGAAGCATGGTTATTTCAGTGCTTCTGTGATTGTAATGTAGCTGGTTTTATTACAACTGAGTAGGTGTAGAAGTCTTTGATGAAACTAACCAGCAAGCATAACAATGTAAAAGTGATTTTTTTTTGTGATAACAAAACAGTTTAGGTTTTACTGTTACAACCACTGCTCTTTAGTGAAACTTTCAGTTAATTTTATGATTATGCACAGACGTTACAGGCATTGTGCAATGTTGCTTATTTAAGCTGGTAATAGAGTACCAATGCTCAGCAAAATTTAAATTATCTGTGAAATAGGCATATTGAGTTTTATGAATTTATCTCGTTTTTTAGCTGAGGAACCAAATTTAGTTTTCAGAAATACTAGGCACACACATACACACACACACACACACACACACAAAAATTACATTGTGCTGGACCTGCACCTCAGCTGGAGTGAGGGGCTGTTTCGGGTGGAATGGGTGAGGGGAGAAAGGAGGCAGGGAGCAAGAGAGGGAGGGCAAACAAAGGTTGGCTGCTGATAGCTGGGAGGAGAGGCAGCAAACACACGAGATAGTAACAGGTTAGGAATATGTCACCAGCTCTGGTGAGTTTGTTCACCAAAAGCTTCAGTCCTATGCAAAGGTCTCATCCTCAGGCCCCCACCCAAGTTGACTCTTGCTGTACTTGTCAAAGCAATTAATGTGAGTGAACTAAATGTTTGTAAACAGACATGGAGTGAATATTGAAACACTCTTCTCTTCTCTCTCTCTCTCTCTCTCTCTCTCTCTCTCTCTCTCTCTCTCTCTCTCTCTCTGTGTGTGTGTGTGTGTGTGTGTGTGTGTGTGTGTGTGTGTGTGTGTGTGTGTGTGAGAGCACGTGCGCGCGTACCACCATCCAACCATGATCTTCCTCCACTCCTGCGTAACACCACCCCACACCTTCCTCTCTCTCCCCAGTTACCTTCCTGGAATTTCTCGTGTGGTCTCACTCTTCTTTCCCTGATCTGCAGACCTCTCACAGAGGAAAGAACAGCCATTGACAACCTCAAGATAGACATTGACCTAATCATCCTCCCTGCAGTTAGTCTCCAGCACACTTGGTATTAACCCCGGTGATAACCTGACAAAGCATTTGCAAATTCCATTTGTTAGCCTGTCATAGTGAGTCCTTCCAGAAGTCCAGCATAACCTCCAACTCCTACTCAGAGCCTTAGGCCTATCCCAGAATGTCTCCCCCAAATCAGTCTCTCTCTCCCCATTCACCCATCTTCTATGTGCTCCCCAAAATCCATAAAACCAACTATCCTGAAGCCACTTTGTTTCTGGTAGTGTGCTCCCACTGAAAGAATGTTGGCACTTGCTTACCTACATCTCCAATGAACTGCCACAGCCATGCTTCCCACATTAAAGACGAGAACTACTTTCTTCACAGACACTCAGCCATCTCCACCCCATTACCACCTGGATTTCTGCTCATTACTGTTAATGCCCCTTCCCTACACACAAACATTTCCTGTGCCCATGTCCTTACAGTTATTGAACTCTAGCTCTCTCTATGTCCTGCTGACTTCAAACCCATCACCCCATTCCTTATGCACCCAACTAACTACATCAAACAATGGAGAATCCCACCCCAGCCTCCTCGTTATCCCCCATCACTCAAATTACTTCTCCCATCACGCGCTGTTGCTCGCAGTCTTGTCGCGCGCGCTTGTGTGTGTGTGTGTGTGTGTGTGTGTGTGTGTGTGTGTGTGTGTGTGTGTATTTCAGAAGAATCCTTTTGGCTAAAATTAATTTCTCCAGCAGTCTTCTTGTTGTGCCTGTTGGCAACTCAACATCTGCATTATATGGTGAGTAGCAACTACCTACATCCTTGTACCAAACTACTACTCCTTTGAGGACAATGTGTACCAGCAAATCTGTGGCATAGTATAGTCATGGGCACCTGCATAGCACCCTGTTTATAGGCCAACTACAGGAAACCACCTTAGCCACCCAAAATCTCAAAAACCTTGTCTGGTTCATTGGTGGCTATTTTCATGACCTAGACCCAGGGCCGAGATACCCTAGCCTAATTCCCCAACACCTTCTTTCCCATCTGCTTCTTCTGGTGGTCCTCATTCATTCCAATGTGCCACATTCCAGGATGTTGACCTCCATCTCTCTGCCTGCTAACCATCAATAGTACAGATGCCATCCCTTCCAAACTTGTATATAGTCTGCCTGCATCATGTCTGCAGTGATGAGAAATCCCTTGCCCAATATGCTGAAGGTCTTACTAGTGCCTTCACAGGAAGGCTCTGTCTCTTCAAACCTAGTCCGTAAACAAGATTTCACTTGCCATGTCCATCATACACACTATAATCAAAGAAGGAAACCCCCACCCCCCTTTCCCAAAAAAAAGGAAAAAAAATTACCTAATATTATTCCTGACTGGAATAATTGAACCCACATTTTTCACCAGGGCTTCAACTATTTAGCATTGTGGCTGAAAATGGGGAACATCCTAATCATAGTCCTTTCCACCCCTCTCAGAGTGATATTCCGCCACCCACCTAATATAATTGATTACATGAATGCTCAGAACTAATAGTACTGGAGCATCACTCTGGAATGACACTAAATGCCTAGTGTAAATTTTCAGCATGATATCCTTAAAGTGTAAACTTTTTCAGTTGCTTGCACCACATTGTATGTTTATTTCAACACAGAAAAATGTAGACACATACAAATATTAATTAAGAGGCGCCATAAGACAGAGGCTGCTGCGTGCATACATCTTTATTAGACAGGCTTTGTAAGAGTGATTCTTGTGATTAAGAAAAAAGGATGGACAGTGACACAGTTTAATATATTTTAAGCTTAATTACACCATTGATAGCAAAACAAGATACCATTGTGAGGAAATACATACATCCAGATGAACATTTGGCAGCCATGCTCAATTATCTGGCAACTCTGGTGCACTTCAAAACTTAACAGGTCTCTTTGCAGTATCATTGTGTTATACCACAAACATACAAACATACTAGGCAGTTGAAGCCACACTAAATGAACAGTTTATAAAGGTAAGTTGACATGTATTTACAAACAATTATTGTACAGCTGTAAGTAAATAATGCATATTTATTAAAAAAAAAAAAAGAGTAGCACTATTTTAAAGTTGTGAACACAGTTTTCACAGGCTTGTTTTTTCAGCTCTTTTTTTTCTCACCCTCCACTTCTGTGTAATTATATAAATTTTTTCTATTGTTCAAGACATAAAATATCTATAACATTCTGGAGTACTGCAGTGTTAGAACAGCTTCTCAACAGTTTCAGGTGAATCGAGAGTTTCCTCCTGGCATTTACTGCCACATTCTAAAAGAGTTTGAAGAGTTGTCCATGTAAATGGTGCTGTTCTACACCAAAGCCTAGTCCATCCTTACATGCCATCCACTCTCAATGACCTTGCACTAATGGAAGATCCTGGTATAAGATCTGTCTGATACAGCCACCCAACACATCCATCACCCGTCTCGTCACAGGCATATCCTATCCTATCCTATTCAGAGACAAGATCACCAGTGAGAAATTGTGTCACATACCAGCAATTGTAATTTCTGCACAGAATATTATGTGGGCATGTCCACCAACCAGCTGTCCACCCAAATGAATTGCCACTACGAAACTGTGGCCAAGAGTAGAGTTGACCACACATTGGTGGGACCTGCTGTTCAGTACGACATTCTAGATATCACTGGCTGCTTCACAATCGATGCCATTTTGATTCTTCCAATCAACCCCATCTTCCATGGATTACTTGGATGGGAGGTGCCCTTGTTATATGGATGTAGTAAACCACCTGATCTCAATCTCTACCAACACCACACCCACCACCACTCCTACCACAGGACACTAACTTCACACATCTCCACCCAAACCCTATTACTCACAGTGCCCCTTTCGTCTGTTCTATCTCCCCCTCCCTGTCCACTCTGACATATATTGTACCTTGTGAACAAGTTCCCCTGCCTGCACCTAGAATGAGTGATGTCACTGGCGCTCTTGCCAGTGCCACATTCCTGTCCTGTGCCCCTGCTGCATCACCCTCCCAACTGTCAGCCACCATTCCCCAATCCTCCGTCCCACTTCCCACCTCCTTTTTCCCCTTGCCTACTCACCTGGGTGTAACCCCTCACTACAGTTGAGCTGCAGTGCTGGCACAATGTGCTCAGCAAACACATTGTACAAATAAGTTAGGGGAATGCAGCCAGCTTACATTGTTGACAACTGCCGATATTTTGACAGATGACCACCTTGTCATTTTCAAGGATAAACTGCAGCGAGTAAGTGCTGTGTGAAATTTGAAACCTTGTTTGCAGAGCTGAGCACTTATTCGCTGTGTGTGTGTGTGTGTGTGTGTGTGTGTGTGTGTGTGTGTGAGAGAGAGAGAGAGAGAGAGAGAGAGAGAGAGAGAGAGAGAGAGAGAGAGTTGTCACCATTACCCCTCAAATAATTAACATTCCACCAGGACTTTTAAACAGTTAGGATAGTAATAAAGTTGGTGTTGAAAACAAGTTCTGGTTGGTTAAAAACTGTTACTATTTCTTTCCCATCTGTTGTCTTTTTCATTTAGTACTATTACTTTAACTGCTTTTGGAGGTAAGTACACAGTAGCCAAATTAAAAAGATTTTGTTGAAACTCTTCAGATATCGGAATTCTAGATTTGCAGGATGAGGTGTAGGCTTACTGATGCTCTATATTGGAAAGCTCTGGCAGCTGTAATGGTAAAGTAGAAGTGCTGAAAAATTGTGGATTCTTAAAGATTTTCATCTTTAAGGTGGTGTTACAAGATTTTAAACATATTAACTTTCTTATAACAGTGTACACTTTCTGCATCTGTTAAAAGAAAATGTTCGGGGGTTAGACTAGGCATGAGGTATTCCTCCCTGAAGAGGTGACTGAAAGAAGTCTCACACGTTTTGGCCCTTACGTGATGGTCCCCTGTCAGGTTTACCTCCATCTTTCTAAATTTTCCCGAAGAGCGAGCCAATTGGGGAAGGGTGCCTCACATGTTGCATGTCCATTGTGCATTGAGATATTTAGCCCACCTTCTCATCGTCACATTGCAGTCCCACTCATTCTCCATCTCTTGGGTGATAACTCCTTCCTGGGTGTGTTTTCCATGCTACACCATGCAATGTTGCCTTAAGTGCTAACGACGACCATGGACATCTTAGCACCTCATATCCAACACGGTAGCCACCCAATTTTCGTGGGGCCACCATGTACCCTGTTGGTTGTAGCCCCTGACAACACAAGGATTCCTCTACTGATGCCTGCGCCATTAACTCCCCACGTATGCCATGGAGTAGATGCCCATCTCCCTGGGGCATCGAGACTTGCGGCAGCGGCCGCCCTGCCAGGTGGCCCTTGCTGAGGCTGGATGGTGCCCATGGGGATGGCCCCTGGTTGGAGTGGGTGGCATGAGGGCTGATAACACGCCATGAAGTGTTGTACATCTTTTTCTGGTGGTCCGCCACCAGCAGTCTCTAAGTGGGCAAAGTCTAACTTCAATGCTAAGAAATATGACTCCAAATCGTTCCCCTCCCTTGCCACACCATGAGAGGAATGCCAGGCTAAGGATGGTAGTGAAGCTTATTCGCCCTGGTACCTCATATGTATGAGAATTGCTGGGCAATCTGTCATGTCCATGAAGCCTCAGTTATTTGTGGAGTATTTGGAGGACAAGTTTGTGTAGATGGAGGGCTTGTCCAAAATGTGCTCTGGGTCAGTCTTGATGAAAACAGCATCCTCTGCCAGTTACAGGCATTGCTTGCTTGTGACAAGTTGGGGGATGTTTCTGTTACCATCATGCCCCCATAAAAGCTTAAATATGGTCCAGGGTATTATATTTCACAGGGACCTTCTTTTGCAGTCTGACGATGAGCTGCGCACCAATTTAGAGTGGCGAGGTGTTCATTTCGTCTGGTGTGCCCATTGGGGTCCGAGGGATAATCAGGTTTCCATCGGTGCCTTCATCTTGGCCTTCGAGGTCAAGGCGATGGTGTATCGCTGTGACATCAAGCCATATATCCCTCCCCTGATGTGGTGCTTTAAGTGATGGAAGTTCAGGCATATGTCTTCCTGCTGTACTTCCAGCATCACATGTTGAGATTGTGGACGTCCATCCCATCCCAATACTCCATGTGCCCTGCCTTCCATCTGTGTCAACAGTGGATAGCATCATTCTCCTTGCTTGCCAGACTTCAGGATTTTACAGAAAGTGAGGAAAATCATGGAATACAAGACACTGATGCTGAGAGGAAATTTGAGCACCTACATCCTGTGGCTAGGGCCACCTCTTACGCCGCCACTACAAGAACAGTTGTCGCCCCATCAGTTCCTTGCATTCCTGTCGCCTGTCAGAACCAGACGACTACACCTGCCCCCTTGATAGTGGGGGGCACTTCTCTCCCTGGTGCTCCTGCACCACCTACTTTGAGAGCAACACCCCCCCCCCCCCCCCAACCGTCGGGGATATCGGTCCCCACTTCTGAGCCAGAGAAGTGTAAATATTCTTCAGCTACTCTCGCTACGAAGGGGTCCCTTGGGTCACTCCCTTCCCAGGTTTCTGTTAGTGGGAAAGATGACACCCACCAGTGGCTGAAGAGCCCAAAAGCAGCATTTTGTAGGGCTTCACGTGTATCCTCACTCCCGGAGACAGAATCAGTGGAGTCCTCCTCCCAGCCAGCGAAACCCAAGGAGCAACGAGAGAAATCCAAAAAGAAGGTCCCCGAGACCAAGGGAATTGGGGTGGCACCACCACTACCTACAAGCTCTGTGCCTGCGGATGAGTTCGAGATTCTGGCGTCCACAGAGGACCTAGATCTCACTGGACCCTCAGACACAATGGATATAGACTGCTCAAGCAAAAAGTCGATGCAGGTGACCATGAGGTGTAAACTGCCTCATTGAATGTTCCATGCCTTTCCAGTCTCACGAAGATGTCCTCCTCCAGTGGAATTGCGGCGGTTTTTTCCACCGCCTGGCTGAGCTACGGCAACTGTTTAGCTTTACACCTGCTTTCTGCATTGCCTTCCAGGAAACCTGGTTCCTGGCAATGCGGACCTCTGCCCTCTGTGGCTATAAGGGATACTACAGGAACCATAGCGACTATAATCGAGCATCAGGTGGAATTTGCATTTAGGTCCTAAACTCAGTTTGTAGTGAACGACACAGGAAATAATTGTCTGCAATGTATATCTTCCTCCAGATGGTGCAGTATCCCTGATGGTATTAACTGCGCTGATTGACCAACTCCCTAAACCTTGCCTACTTTTGGGAGACTTTAATGCCCATAACCCCTTGTAGGTTGGCACTGTGCTTACTGGCCGAGGCAGAGATGGCGAAACTATACTGTATTAGTTCGACCTATGCCTCTTAAATACTGGGGCGCCACACATTTCAGTGTGGCTTGTGGTAGTTACTCAGCCATTGATTTATCGATTTGAAGCCCAGGAGTTTTCCCATCTATCCACTGGCGAGCACATGACGACCCTTGTAGTGACCACTTCCCGATCTTCCTGTCACTGCCCCAGTGTCAGGCCCACAGACGCATACCCAGATGGGTTTTAAACAAGGCAGACTGGGAAACTTTCACTTCTGCTGTCACCATTGAAACTCCCCCACATGGTAACATCGATGTGATGATTGAGGAGGTGACAACAACAGTCGTTTCTGTGGCAGAAAACACGATCCCTCGCTCTTTAGGGTACCCCTGGTGGTCGCTGAAGCGATTAAGGAACGTCGGCGAGCTCTACAGCAGCATAAGCGGCACCCTTCCCTGGAGCACCTGATAGTCTTTAAACGGCTTCGTGCCCGTGTTCGCCATCTTATCAAACAACGGAAGCAGGAGTGTTGGGAGAGATACGTCTCCACCATTGGGTGCCATACGTCACCTTCCTAAATCTGGACAAAGATCAAACGTGTTTTTGGGTACCAGACCCCAACAGGTGTTCCCAGTGTTAACATAAATGGCGTGTTATCTACCAATGCAAACGCGATTGCCGGGTACTCTGATGAGCACTATGCTCGAGCCTCTGCATCAGAGTATTACCACCAGCCATTTGCACTCTCAGATGGCGGCTGGAAGGGAAGGTCCTCTCGTTCACTACATGCCACAGTGAACACCTCAGTGCCCTTGCACATTACCCTGACACAGCTCCGGGGGCCAGATCGGATCCACAGTCAGATGATTAAACATCTCTCATCTGCCTACAAGCAACATCTCCTCATCATCTTCATCCGGATCTGGTGCAATGGAGTCTTTCCATCGCAATGGTGGGAGAGCACCATCATTCCAGTGATCAAACCCGGTAAAAACCCACTTGACGTGGATAGCTATCAGCCCATCAACCTCGCCCACCTTTGTAAGCTGCTGGAATGTGTGATGTGTCAGCTGTTGGGTTGTGCTCTGGAGTCACATGGCCTACAGGCTCCATCTCAGGGCGGCTTCCGCCATGGTCGGTCTGCCACAGATAATCTTGTGTCCCTCGAGTCTGCCATCCAAACAGCCTTTTCCAGACGCCAACACTTGGTTGCCGTCTCTTTTGATTTACGAAAAGCGTTTGACACGACCTGGCAATATAATATCCTCTCCGAGGCCTGCTCCCCCCAGGGGGTCCACAACTCTTTTGTGGATACGTGCGTGGCGAGCACGGGGCCCCGAGCCATTGCAGCCTTCTTTCTCTCCCGGGCTGCATTTCCTTTCCCTTCCCCTCCTTTCCCCTCCATACCCCTTTCCCCTCGCCCTCTCCTCTCCCTCTATTGGTGTCCTTGCTTATGTTGGCCCCCGCTATCCTCCTGGTTCTGTTGGTTTTACACTCTGGCTTTGTTGCGTAATCATCTCCTCCTTTTGGCATTCCTTGGTCCCCCTCTGGGGTTTGACCTCCATTCCAAAATTTCTCTTCCGTAGTGTGAGCCATTTGGGGAAGAGCACCTTACCTAGTGTCTCCGACGTGTGCCCTCCTAGTATATTCCACCTTTTCTTCTACGTCGTTGTCTGATGCTAGGGTGCATAGCCAGCACGGTAGCCAGCCCGTGTGGTGGGGTCGCTATGTACCCTTTTGGTTGAGCCCCCTGAACACACAGGGATCACACTTCTGATACCTGAGCTGTGACCTCCTCATGCATGCCTTGGAGTGGTTGCTCGTCATCCTGGAGCATCGGAACTCCCAGCAATGGCCGCCGTGCCAGACGGCCCTTGCTGTGGCTGGGTGGCGCCCGTGAGGAGAGCCCCTGATCGGAGTGGGTGGTATCAGGGCGGACGCTATGCAGATGAAACGCATAAGGGTCCAAACCTCTGGCCGCTCTTCTGCGGCCGTCTCTCTGCGTGGTACTGATTCCTCAAGTGCTGCTTCTCTTGCCCCTTCGGCCTTCCCTTCCGTGGCTACCCCCTGGGAGGAGGGTCAGGCCCGTCGTCTAGGGGCAAAACCTTTCCCCCGTTATCTAGTTTGCACCAGGACTGATGGAGATACTTTCACCAGTGTCAAACCTTTATTCTTTGTGGAACACATTGAAGACAAGTTCGGCGAAGTGGACTCCCTGAGCAAGATGCGGTCGGGTTCATTACTGATAAAAACTGCTTCGGCTGCCCAATCTGCGGCCCTTCGTGCCTGTACCCATCTTGGCACAATTCCCGTGTCCATTACCCCTCACCAGTCTCTAAATATGGTACAAGGTGTGATTTTTCACAGAGACCTCATCCTTCAAACTGATGAGGAACTTCGGGACAATCTCGGACGGCGGGGTGTTCACTTTGTTCGGCGTGTTCAGAAGGGTCCTAAAGATAATCGTATTGATACTGGTGCCTTTATCCTGGCCTTTGAAGGGGATACCCTTCCTGAGAAAGTTAAGATTATGGTCTATCGCTGTGATGTGAAGCCGTACATCCCACCTCCTATGCGGTGTTTTAAGTGCTTGCGTTTTGGCCACATGTCTTCTCGCTGTACCCAGGACCCTCTCTGTGGTGACTGTGGACGTCCACTCCATGAGGGGAGTCCCTGTGTTCCCCCTCCTGTATGTGTAAATTGTCATGGTAGTCATTCTCCACGTTCAGCAGATTGCCCAGTCTATAAGAAAGAAAAAAAGATACAGGAGTATAAGTCTCTTGATCGTTTAAGCTACACAGAGGCCCGTAAGAAATATGCACGATTGCACCCTGTGTCCATGACATCTAGTTACGCCTTGGTTACATCTTCATCCCTTCCTCCCCCTTCCTTACCCCCGTCCCGGACCCCTCTCCTTCCCCCCTCCCCTGCGGCTCCCACACCTTCTCCTCTGGGCGCCGCTCCCCCTCCCCAGCCGGAGAAGTGTCCCACTCCTTCGGCGTCTGCCGGTCAAGGGCGCCTCTCCCGGGATGCCCCTTCCCGGCACCTTCCAGGTCAAAGGTCTGCTGCAGCGCGGCGACCGCGAGAGCCGCGGTCTATCGGCCCCCAGGTCGCCCGGTCTCTTTCTGTTCCTGATCTTGCTGCAGCTGGCTCCATTATGCCACACAGCCCTCCTCGATCTCAGCCTGAAAAGAAGAAGAAACATAAGTCCCGGGACAAAGAGCCTCTGGTGTCACCGGAGGTCCCTTCTCCGGCTTCACAACCGGATTCTGACCTGTCGTTTATGGATGTCGCCCCCTCCTTGTCGGTGACGGGTGGGGACCCGGCGGTATGACTGGATTTAGCGTGTTCAGCCCTCATTTAAACCATCGTTCTGTGGTTCTCCAATGGAATTGTAATGGCTACTATCGTCACCTTCCGGAATTGAAATCCCTTCTTTCGTCCTACTCAGCAGCTTGTGTGGTTCTCCAGGAATCTCATTTTACTGATGCTCACTCACCGACCCTCCGTGGGTTCCGTGTTTTCTGTCGAAATCGGGTCGGACCCTTGCGGGCTTCTGGTGGCGTTTGTACGTTGGTCCGTACAGACATTGCTAGCACGTGGATTCCTCTCCAAACTACATTGGAAGCGGTTGCTGTTAGGGTCCACTTAGACTCTGCAGTCACAGTATGCAATCTTTATCTCCCTCCTGACAGAACTCTTACACCTGCTGCCTTAACCACCCTTCTTCAGCAACTTCCTCCTCCCTTCCTCCTCCTTGGGGATTTTAATGCTCATCATCCTTTGTGGGGCAGTGCCTATCCATCTAGACGAGGTCTTCTTATCGACCAATTTATTGCAGACCACGACCTGTGCCTTCTTAATGATGGCTCCCCTACTCATTTCAGTGCTGGTCATGGTACCTTTTCTGCCATTGATCTTTCTCTTTCTTCTCCCTCTCTCCTCCCTTCATTACACTGGTCGCCACACGACGACCTTTGTGATAGTGACCATTTCCCGTTGATTATCACGCTCCCTTCCCGCTCCCCGATGGAGAGGTTACCTCGTTGGTCTTTCCACCGCGCCGATTGGCCTCTATATACTGCACAGGTCGAGTTTTCTCCCTCTTTGTCGGGTTGTATTGATGACGTCCTACGTGACGTGTCTGACGCGATTGTTCGCGCTGCTAACCTTGCTGTCCCGCGCTCATCTGGACAATTTCGTCGTCGGCAAGTCCCGTGGTGGAGTACGGCCATTGCCATTGCCATCCGTGATCGCCGTCGAGCTTTGCAACACTTTAAGAGGCACCCATCTGTAGCCAGCCTTTCTACCTTTAAGCGCCTTCGCGCTAAAGCCCGTTATTTAATCAAACAGAGCAAGCGGATATGTTGGGAACGATTCGTTTCTTCCCTTGGTTCCACTGTCCCTCTGTCACGGGTATGGGCTACACTTCGCTCTCTCCAAGGTTGCCATCGGCAGTCCACCCTCCCAGGCCTTCACCTCCCAGATGGCATTTGTACGGACCCATTAGTTCTCGCAGAACATCTTGCGACCCATTTTGCTGTGGCATCAGCGTCGGCCTCCTATCCAGCTGCTTTCCTTCATCAAAAACAGCAGGCTGAAGCTGTCACCTTATGTTTCACCACTTGTGAGTCAGAATCTTACAACGAACCTTTCACTGAATGGGAATTTCTTTCTGCTCTATCTGCTTCTCATGATACGGCTCCTGGCCCAGATTCCATTCATAACCAGCTGCTTCAACATCTCTGCTCCACAACGGCACCATCTTCTTCGGGTGTTTAACCGTATCTGGCTCCAGGGTGACTTCCCTTCTCAGTGGAGGGATAGCATTGTGGTTCCTGTCCTTAAGCCTGGTCAGAACCCCCTATCTGTTGACAGCTATCGGCCAATTAGTTTGACCAATGTTGGTTGTAAGTTACTTGAACGGCTGGTCGCCCGTCGGCTCACTTGGGTCCTCGAATCTCGGGATCTATTGTCCCCTTACCAGTGTGGCTTTCGAGAGGGACGATCTCCAATCGATCATTTGCTTCGCTTGGAATCCGCAGTTCGGCAGGCTTTTTCCCAGCGCCGCCATTTGGTTGCAGTGTTTTTTGACCTTCGCAAGGCCTATGACACGGCCTGGCGCCATCACATCTTACTAACCCTTCATCAGTGGGGTCTTCGGGGCCCACTCCCGATTTTTATCCGCCAGTTCCTGATCCATCGGTCATTCAGAGTTCGAGTTGGTACTGCTTTCAGTTCTCCACGGACCCAGGAGACGGGCATCCCACAGGGTTCTGTCTTGAGTGTCCTTCTTTTCCTCATTGCTATCGATGGACTTGTGGCCTCTGTCGGTCCCTTGGTCGCCCCTGCCCTGTATGTGGATGATTTCTGCATTTGGGTTAGTTCCTCCTCGATGCCATCTGCAGAACGGCAGCTCCAGGTGGCTATACGGCGTGCCTCTGCATGGACCCTCTCCCACGGGTTTCAATTCTCTCCTTTAAAATCGCGGGTGGTCCACTTCTGTCGCCGTACTACGGTCCACCCTGATCCAGAGCTCTATCTCGCTGCACAAAGATTGCCTGTGGTTCCACAGTTTCGTTTCCTAGGTCTTCTTTTCGACAACAAGCTCACTTGGCTGCCCCATATCAGACTCCTGAAGGTAGGATGTTTCCGTAAACTCAATGTCCTTCGCTTCCTTGCCCACTCCTCCTGGGGTGCGGACCGTTCCCTCCTCCTCCGTCTTTATCGTGCTCTAGTTCTGTCACGTTTGGACTATGGTTGTCAAGTTTATGGTTCAGCTGCTCCTTCCACGCTGCACGTGCTGGATCCAGTCCACCATCGTGGTATCCGTTTGGCCACCGGCGCCTTCCCTACTAGCCCTGTTGATAGTCTCCTGGTTGAAGCTGGGATCCCCCCCCTTTCTGTTCGGCGGTCCCAGCTTCTGGTGTCTTATGCCCTTACTATCCGTTCTTCTCCCGCTCATCCTTCCTATTCTATCCTATTCCCAGACCATGGACGTCGCCCGCCTGACTCCCGCCCTCGGGCGGGTTTACCGGTTGGGCTGCGCCTTGCGTCTCTTACCCGTGATTTTCGGCTTCCTTCTTTGTCCTGTCTTCCTCGCTCCCTCCCCTCCACCCCTCCTTGGTTAGTTCCTCGGCCTCGAATTCGGATGGATCTCCGCCGCGGTCCGAAAGATTCCATCCCCCCGGTGGTGTTCCGTTCCTTTTTCCGCCAAATTTTATGGGAGTTTCGGGATGCTGTTGTTTTTTACACTGATGGCTCTAAATCTGCTGATCATGTTGGGTATGCCACCCTCATGTGGGGTGTTTACTGCGGAATTGATGGCAATTTCCCGGGCCCTTACCTTTATTAAACAATCCCAACACAACCGCGTTTTGTTATGTACGGACTCGATGAGTGGCCTTCTTGCTATTGACCGGTGTTTTTCGCGCCATCCCTTGGTCTCTGCCATCCATGACCATCTCGCTGATCTTCACCGTGCTGCTTGTTCCATTGACTTCCTATGGGTCCCGGGCCATGTGGGTATCCCGGGTAATGAGCTCGCTGATCGTTTGGCTGGGGGAGCAGTTACTTACCCCCCGTTTTCTGTAACCCCTCCTGCAGCGGATTTACGGCTTCACATCAAATCCCACTTTGCACCGTCATGGGCCAATTCTTGGGAGGCTACTCCACTGTCTAATAAACTTCGTGCCATTAAGGTGAATACAGGCCCATGGCGTTCTTCCTTTAGCCTCTCCCGCAAGGACTCGACCACACTGTGTCGTCTCCGCATTGGCCATACCAGGCTGACCCATGGTTTCCTTTTGCGTGATGAGCCACCCCCGCTATGTGGTTGTGGAGCCTTCCAGTCAGTGGCCCACATTTTGGTTGAATGCCCCCTTCTTTTGGCTCTGCGTGCTAAGTACAGACTCCCCCACACTTTACCTTTGATGTTGGCTGACGATTCCTGGATGGTCTCTCTGGTTCTAGGTTTCCTCCGGGAGAGTGGTTTTTATTCTCAGTTTTAAAGTTTTTAATCTCCCTCTGGTGTTGGGGCAGGGCGGTGAGTGTTTGGGTGTCTCCCACTGTAGGCAGTGTTCAGAGATTCCCGATTCACCTCCCTGACCGGAATCCTCTTCTCTTTCCCTTTTACTCTGTTTTTACCCCTTCTTTTTAAGGCTTGGTTAGTTTTTCTATTCCCATACGTACTTTCTGCATTATAGCAGTTGTACCTTTTAAGTCACAGGTGGTCTTGCCTATGCTGTTTCAGCATAGTGTTGGGTTCGTTCTCTTGCCAACTTCCCTCATTTGTTTTTACTAATGACAACGTGACTGCCCTTTTACGTTTCCCCTTTATCCGTTTTATTTTTCTGACTATACTGAGATGTCCCGTTAGCAGAATGGAGTCTATTTGAAACAAGGGACTGATGACCTTGCTGTTTGGTCCCTTTAACCTCAATCAACCAACCAACCGAGGCCTGCTCCCGATTTTTATCCAAAATTTCCTGTCGCTTTGTACTTTCCGTGTCCAAGTTGGTGCCTCCCATAGTTTTCCCCATATCCAGGAGAATGGGGTCCTGCGTGGCTCTGTATTGAGTGTTTCTCTATTTTTAGTGGCCATTAATAGTCTAGCAGCAGCTGAAGGGCCCTCTGTCTCACCTTCTCTGTATGCAGATGACTTCTGAATTTCGTACTGCTCCACCAGTACTGGTGTTGCTGAGGGGCGCCTACAGGGAGCCATCCACAAGGCGCAGTCACGGGCTATAGCCCACAGTTTCCAGTTTTCTGCCGCAAAGTCGTGTGTTATGCACTTCTTTTGGCATCGTACCATTCATCTGGTTCCAGGACTTTACGTTAATGATGTTCCACCCACTGTAGTGGAGACAAATCGATTCTTAGGACTGGTTTTCGATGCCCAATTGACTTGGCTTCCTCACCTTCATCAGCTTAAGCGAAAGGGCTAGCAGCACCTCAGTGCCCTCCGCTGCCTGAGCAACACCAACTGGAGTGCAGATCGCTCTGCGCTGCTGCAGTTCCACAGAGCACTTGTTCACTCGTGCATTGACTAAAAGTCTGGTGGCCAGCATCCTTGTGGAGGTTGGAGTCCCTTCATTGCAGCTTAGACATGCACAACTGCTGGCCACTGGCCAGTTACGTTGCGCACACATTCGTAGTTCTCATGCGAATCCAAATCACCGTCTCCTTTTCCTACCTACGGTGGTCCATCTCCCACATCGGCGGCCCAGGTCAGGGCTTCCAATTGCAAGTCATGTCCAGTCCCTTTCTTCTGAACTGAGGTCCTTGCCTTTACCACCTGTACTTGAGGTCCAATCACGTACACCTCCATGGTGTACATCTAGTCCATGGCTTCACCTGGACGTTTCACATGGCCCTAAGGACTCAGTTAACCTGCAGCTCTCCGCTCCCCTTCCTCCTGATTCTTGAGATGTACTGTGGCCATGAAGTGGTTTACACTGATGGCTCGATGGCTGATGGTCACGTCGGCTTCGTGTGTGTCCGTGGAGGACATACTGAATAGCATTCCTTGTCCGATGGCTGCAGTGTTTTCACTGCCAATCTGGTGGCTATATCTCGTGCTCTTGAGCACATTCGTTCATGCCCTGGGGAGTCGTTTCTTCTATGCACTGATTCCTTGTCCAGCCTACAAGCTATCGACCAGTCCTACCCTCATAATCCTTTGGTAGCGACCATCTAAGAGTCCATCTATGCCCTGGAATGGTCTGGTCGTTCAGTTGTGTTTATCTTGCCTCCAGGTCACGTCGGGATCCCAGGCAACAAACTTGCTGTCAGGCTACGCGGAAACTGCTTATGGAGCTCGGCTTCTCTGCAAATGACCTGTGTTCAGCACTATGCCACAAGGTTTTGCAGCTTTGGGAGACGAAACAGCATAACATCAGCACGCACAAGAAACTACGTGCCATTAAGGAGACAACGAGTGTGTGGCAGTCCTCCATGCGGGCCTCGCGTAGGGATTCTGTTGTTCTCTGCATTAGCCACACTTGGTTGACATATGGCTACCTCCTGCGCCGTGATGGCCCACCTCAGTGTCAGTGCAGCGCCTGGCTGACAGTCGCCCATATCTTATTGAGCTATCCTTCTTTGGCTGCCCTGCGACGGACTCTTCAGTTACTGAGCTTGTTGCCATTAATTTTAGCTGACAATGCCTCATTGGCTAATTTAGTTTTACGTTTTATACTTGATAGTGGGTTTTATCATTTGATCTAAGTCTTAGCACATCCCCTTTGTCCCCCTGTGTTCTCCACTCGAATGGTTTTAGGGTGGATGTTTTAATGTGTCGCAGAGAGGCTGGCTTTTCCTTTTTATTCTCGTGGTTGGCAAGCCACAGTCATCTGCTTTCGTGCTTTTACCCCTTCCAGCTGTTTCTTGCTTCTTTCTGTGGTTTTCTTTTCCTGTTTTGTCCATAGTAGTGTTGGTTGTCCTTCTGTCGTTCTTCTGGTTCTTCCGGTTCTTCCTTCCTCCTGTTATTGTGCTGTATGTCTTCTTTCTTTTCTTGTTTCCCTTGTGTAATTATTTTACCAGGAACAAGGAACTGATGACCTCGCAGTTTGGTCCCTTCCTCCCCTTTTAAACCAACCAACCTAGCAGAGAACCCATGTTCAGATCTGGTGATGGGCAGTGGAGTCTTGTGCCTGATTACAATGGTGTCAGGAAGACTGCTGAAGCATCATGGAGGTCAGACCTGGTAAATTTAGGAGTCAGCAGTATGGAGCACCTACAACAGTGGTGTGCCATGTGGCTAAGGAAGTAAGTGCTGATTTGTTATTTTGGTTTTGAGCCTGTTGGGTAGCCCCATTTCCTGTCTTTTTCCTGGATCATTTTCGTATTCTTTGGGTATAATTTGCTCTTGATTAAATTGTAATCATGGCGAAGGAATGTTCAGCTGCTGAGACTACTGAGCAACTTCGGGATCAGGTAGATAAATTACAGATAGAAGTAAATGAGCTCAGAGCAGCAGAGGGAGAACAATCATATCCACAGACCCCTCTTTCCTACTGGACACATGCCCAGGACCCCACAATCGATAAGGGCCCCACATCACCAAACGATAATCGATATTTATTACCGAAAACATTTACGAGTATTTTGAAAAAATCGAACGATGATGACTGACTACAAGACCTACGTGCTTATTAGTTTTGTGCAGTGCACTGTTCTGCACAGAGTGAATAGCAACGTAAAAGTAAACGTGAGTGACCGACTTAAATAAACCAAATCGACGGTCGGGAATTCCCCCTGTATTTGTCTGTGGTGTTGTGACGTTTGTTTAGTTTGTAGTTGTTACTGACTGAGCTCTCGGGTATTCTTTGATTAAATCGTCGTTTGCCTGTTTTGTTTTGTGTTGGTGACTATTTTCGGTGTAAAAATAGTACTGAATTATAAAATATCGGAACGGTCGTAACGTAGTGGATCTGCAAAGAGGAAAATAGCTGTACTTCAGAAGGAAGTAACTGAAAACTTACCAACTGTAACATCATGTTTTACTACTACTACTACTACTACTACTGGAGCAACGTCTGTATGCAGCAATCAAAAATAAATCTTCCACATGATGAGTCGTGTCGATCACAAATTGGGGGAATTTCTGAATGCTCATTTTCTACACCAATTTCAGGTTTCTATCAATTTAGGAAAAGAGATTGAATCGGAAAGTGACCGTCCCTATGACGAAAGTGCAACAACTTCGGTGACTTCACCAACACTGACAGCTGTATCAGTTGAACAAAAGTTTTCCAACCCAGAAGAAATATCAGACGATCCCACAGATTATTTTCATGAAAATTTTACAGAAATTAGTCGCAAAATTTAGATTCGTAAGGGACCTGTATATTTTCAAAATAAAGATTCTGACTTTTCTGAGGAATTTAGAAAGATGATGGTAAATAAGTAACTAGGTATTTCAACAAAGCCTTATTTATTCGCAAGTTAACGAACAGTGAAAGCATCGAAAGAAAATGGTTGTTGTACTCGCCTTCCAGAAACATTGTATTTTGTTTTTAAGCTGCTTATTTAACCCTTCTGATGTAAATCTGTGCTCCCTGAGTGAATATAATGATTGGAAGCACATTAATCACATAATTTTAACACATGCAAACAGCCCTGCACATAGACAATCTATGATGAGTTAACATCAAATCAAAGTGGATTATTGGAGAAATGTACTTAAACTGATTGTAGCTGCTATAAAATTTTTGATGTCGAGAGGGTTTCCATTTTGCTGTGACAATGAAATCCTAGGATCTCCCAACAGTGGAAATTATTTGAGATGTGTGGAATCATCGAATGAATCTGATCAATTTCTAGCAGATCACTTACAAACATTTGGGAATCCTCGAAAACGTAACACTTCTTATTTATCAGCAAATATCTGAAATGAGTTTATTGATGTAACGGGAAAATAGTTCCTAAAAATATTCTAAATGAAGTTAAAAAGTGTTGACATTATGCCCGATCTGTCTCATTTTAACCATCTTCAATTTTAAAATTCGATATGTAAAAGACCATGTTCCTGTTGAAAGTTTACTGAAATTTATACCTATTAATGACCGGAAATCAGCATTTACCAGAAACCATCTTGAATTTTTTAGAGAACCATGATATTGCCGTAAGAGATTGCAGAGGACAAAGCTATGACAATGCTTCAAATACGTTGGGGAAGTATACCGGTGTACAATCAAGAACCGAGGAGAAATGTGAATTTGCCACCTTTGTACCATGTGCGGGACATTCAGTAATCTTGGTAGGTGTGAGAGCTGCTGGGTGTATATCAGAGGCAACAAAGTTTTTTGAAATGTGTCCGAAGGAGTACAACTTTTTTGTCGAGCTCTACCCACTGATGGAATATATTGACAGAAAAGTTTGGTTCAAAAAATGTAGATGGATAGCCTGAGCTGATGCAGTAAGGGCCTTGCATGAAGGTCATAAACAAATTATAGAAACTCCGATGTCCATTGCAGAAGATATAGAACAGGCAAGAGAAGCTAGAGACGAAGCCCTTATCTCTGTCCAGAAAAATGGGAAGCTGGAATTTATTATACTAACGGAAATTTGCAAACTAATTTGTTCACTTCACTTGATGATTGTATCATTAACCTCACGGATAAATTTGATGACTTCAAATCGTCTGCCAAAGAAAGAATTCCGGAAACTGATTACAAGAACCTATGTTAAAGACCAAAACATAGCTCACGCCAGAGTTTTTCCTGATGTGTCTGCACCGTCAGTCCACCTGAATGGAAAAGAGAAATTCAAAGTAGAAACCTTTCTTCCCATAATTGACACCCTGAGCGTTCATCTAAAACAGTGATTAAGTTTTGTGTGAGAACATTTGTGAACGTTTTGGTTTACTTTTTCGCTTGAAAACTCTGAATTCTGAAGAGCTGAGACAAAGTTGTGAAGAATTTGCTGAATTTTGTTATGTAGACGTTAACGAGCAAGAGTGTCTGCATTTAACAGATTACTTGTAAACTGTTTATAGTAAAAATGGGGGAACTAATAGTATATTGGAAATGCATCACCTTTTCGAACGAAATAAAATTAAGGCACTTTTCCTAATGTAGAAATTGCATTTAGAATGTGACTCTTCAAGCATTGGGAATCTTTTTAAGCATGAGGGCAACCAACTGCAGTGTGGAATACTCGTTCAAACGTAAAAGAATGAAAAATGAATTAGTAAGTACAGTGCTTCAAGAGAGACTAATTGTTTATCGCTGATGTCCATAAAATGTGATATGGTGAAAAATATAAATTTTGAAGAAGTGATAACGATTTTGCCCATCTCAAATCTAGAAGGGTACCTCTTCAATCAACATACTTTTAAGAGCGCGTACCTGTGAATGGTGAGAGAGGTATTTTGTAGGTTATATTATAATATCTATTCATTTGATGTGACTGTAAAGAAATAAAAAGTCTAGAACCTCGCTTATCTACTTTCTTTGTCTGTTCTAACAAAATAGTGATGTTTCAAGGTCATATGGGCCCCATTATCCTAATGTGCTCAGGACCTCCAATGGGTTAAAGATGGCCCTGCATGTCCCAACCCACTCACCGTGGATGGCACTGCTGTGGGATTGGTTACCCCATTTTAAGGAAACAGGGAGAAGATTTTTATTATTATTATTTATTTATTTTTTTTGACGATTTGGCTAGAGTTGCTAAATTGTTGGCATGGAGTAAGGAGCATTTATTATGTGTTGCTAGACTGAAGTTAATGGAGGATGCTTGACACATGTTATGGATGATGAGAATCTGAGGGAGTCTAAAAGATTTGATTTTCAGGAAGATTTAATACAGAGATATTGGAAGAACAATAACTTACTAGAGTTTTCGTAAGCAGGATGAATCGATGGAAAGTTTCACTGATTCGTAAAAATCAATGTACGTACCTATGAGCTCACAGGTGGTAATGATAGGGCTAAAGCGGTTATTTTGCTTGAAGCAGAGCAGAGGGCTCTTGACTCATTTTTGAGGGTTTTGCAACTGGAAATGTGAAGAAAGCTTTGTTTCGAATTTCGTAAGTGTTTGAGAGAAGCAATGGGTGTTGCATCATCATTAGAGGAAATTAAGTCACTGGCTAGGTCATGTGAATGCCAGACACTGTTTAGTATGGACATAAATTGTTTTCTGTGTGGACGAAATGGTCATGCACAAAGAGACTGCAGACAGCAATGTTGCAGGTACTATAAGAAGTTTGGTCACTCCGATCCTAATGCCATAACAGAAATCAGCAACAATGGAAGTTTGTCACAGGGTAGATCTTATGGGTAGCAGTTAAACGGTGCAGGGGCCTGGGTTTCAACTGTGCCATGCTCCCAGTAAGAGTTAGCACATGTAAGAAAGTAGTAGCTAACATTTTCCTGACCAGCTACATAGGGAATAAAATATGTTAAATGTTGTTGGGTGCTGGTTGTCAGGTATCGGTTGCAAGTAAGTGAGTATTTGGGCAAATAGGTTAAGTGCAACACCCTAGACTTTAATTAGCACAGGTGGAGGGTGTGTAAATCCCCTCAGTGCTGGAGTGCTAAAGTTCAAAGGGGGGGGGGGGGGAGGAGGTTAAACTTCCATGTGAATGCAATAGTTCTTCCCATGATTAGCAGTAGGTATGACATTATTCTCGGACTCAATTTCCTGGTTTCTTACGTCTATTGACCTGGGACGGCATACAGTAGAACTTTGTTTGAGCTAGGTTCTGCAGGCTGATTCCTTTTCCTGTTGCAGGGTGTGCCCCATGGCCTGGGGAAACCAATTAAACTGTGTACAAGGTCCCTTAAGGTAAATATACTGAAAGGTACAGGAGAGTTAGTCTGAGATGATGTTGGTACTGACCTGCCACTGAACTCGTGTATCGTTGAACCCATGATGGGTAACAAAGTACTAGATGCAGTTAGTTGTTTCATATGATATAGTGTGTCCTTTGTTCAGGAGGTAGATGGCACGAATGTGGTGCCTATTAGTATTGATAATTTTGGCCCTGAGGAAGTAAAGTTGCCGCATTGTACCCTGGTTGTGAATTTAGAAGTGTTGAGGATGAACTAGACTCTGAGTTTACAGCAAGTTACAAAGTGGCCAGGAGGGTCTGTCAACTGGTCAGCTCTAAGGAGTAAGGTGGCACGTCTTGAAGTGCAGGATAAGCACCAGTGGAAAAACTGTTGAGTTCATGGAATTATTTAATCTATCAGATCCATTACCTGCAACACCACTTGTTTAGCACCAAATTCGTACTGGGTGTGAAGGACCTATCTACAAACGACCAGATCGAGTTCCAAGGCTTTTACAGCCAAAGGAGGAAGATTTTATAGATCAGTATCTTAGAGATGGCATCATAGAACCTAGTTGTAGTCCTTAGTCTGCTACTATTGTAATCATAAGCAAAATATCACCAGATGGTGGCAAAGCATATAGTTTATGTTGTGACTACCGGTTCCCCAGCCAGAAAATGGTGTCTGATGCATATCCTATGCCTAATTTAACATTGGACAACATGGGTCAGTGTTGGTACTTCATGCCACTGGATTTGCGTAGTATTTACCATCAGCTGGAAATGATGCTGGAGGACCAACCCAAAATTGAGTTTTCAACACCGACTGGACACATTGTTTCGCCACATGGGTTTACGCCAGCAACCGTTCAGTGTTTTTTGGATATTGTGTTACACAGATTATAAACAAAACAGTGCATGGTGTAACTTGCCGACATAATCGTGTATGCAAAGCATATTCCAGAATATTTGGAGCAGTTGTGTAAGGTGTTTGATCATCTGCATACAGCACAGTTAAAGTTGAGTTTTTAGAAATGTCATTTTGTACTGCAACAAGTTCAGTATTTGGTTCTCATTATAGGGTAGGATGGTATTTGTACCAATCTGAAGCTAGTTGAGGCCATTCAGAATTTTCCAGCACTCACCAAGGTAAACGAATTGTAATCTTATCAAATTCTTGTCAGGTTTCCAGCCAGATCAAACTGTCATCTGAGCAGAATATTTCAGCAGTCCACCTGGCCGCGATCATCAGGTGAGAAAAGCTACGCTGCTCTCGCCAATATCTGGTTCCACTCGCAAATGACTGCACCTTTATATGCATCAGAAGTAGAACAGCGCATGCGCTAGGTACAGTATGCACGTGCTCAGAGTTTCCTGCTGCCCCCTGGCGCAAAGAGAGTTTCAGCACCTCCGGTGGCACTGCAACTCTGTTTGCGCCAAACCATGAAAATAGAGTCAAATGTAGATAGATGTAGAGGCAGAATGTAGGGACACATTCTTTTCGCAGAAGGGAGGGGAATGTGGAGGTTCAAATGATTAGAACCAGTAAGTTATGTAGGAGTTTCGCAGTAATGGAGTCAGCTAAAATGTGAAGGACTGTTGGGAGCTAGAAGTTGTATGTGTGTTACATTCTGTTGCACAGCTCGGTGGTATGGTACCATGACACGAGTGGGATAGCAGAGTACCAAGTTAAGCAACATTAAGGAGAACACCGTGTCACTGACCAATGGAGGATGTGACAAGCAGCAGCTCACTGCACACCAGGGTATCAACATTGAGGTCGATAATCGGATCAGTTACGCCAGTCGAGTAACACCAGAATATTCCACCGACCTGCTAGGGAAGAAGAACACAGGCATCAGTGGCAGAAAGCTGTATTTAAGGACCTGCAGCTAGCTCATCCTCAGCAAACATTGTAAGGCATTGGGGTGCTGAAGAGTCTGTATCACTAGCACTGCCACCAGTTCAAAGTCATCAGTGTCATCACAGTCATCACAAGAGTCACCATCGTAATGCCAGTCGTCGCCTAGGAGGTGCCAGAGTGATGCTGCACCTTTAGTCATCGCCGCCACAGATGTCAACAGCAGCAGCCACTTGTGATGGGAGTCATTGCCTGGGTTGTTTTGTGGTATGCACTGTCACCATCATCCTGGGATGCTGCCTCCACAGGGTGGTTTGTAATGCACTACTGGAGTGGGAGAGGGGAGGTGACTATTTTGGATCATAAATTATGGTAATTAAGATGACACATAGGTCATTAAGCAGATCTTAAATAAAGAGAAGTAAGACTGTAAGTGAGCAGTTTTCTTACTTTAGCGTCATAAATTACACTGATCTGTATAAATAAGAATGCTATGTCAAATGACTGGTTTGCTTATATAAGGAAAACGGTACCCCCTTTGGACCAGAATGGACATGTGGCTATTGCTTAGTAGCTTTCATTGAAGACTTAAGGATAAAAAAATAAAACACTTTCTTCAGGCATAAACAGATTCATAAATAAATGTGGCACAGTTACAGGCTTCATGAGAGCAAATAAAATGACTTGACCCATAGTGCAAGAAAAAGGGATATTCAGAGGTCCAGATATCTCTTCACACCATTTCTTATTTGTCTAAAAAGTAGACTACTTAAAACTTTTAAGACTAAGACTTTTAATCTTATAATCAGAAACAAAATATGCTGATATATCATTTAAAATACATTTACTTCAAGAAGAGAGAATCCAATTACTATATCAGAAAGGGCTTGAAGAGTCCCTAGCTTTAAAATCGAAAGTACATAACATCAATCACAAATGCAATAATATGAAGGAAGAAAAGAAAAGGAGACAAGTTTAAAACCACAGTTGCGAAAAATTAATGAGATATTGAACATCATGTGAAAGGAAAACAATAGAAAGCATTCAAACTAATGAAACATATGAACAAATAAATTAAGGACACTCTTGAAATCAGTACGGTATCTGAGACTATAGTTCAATTCTTTTAACTTGGCGGCTCGCGCATGCCCACCCAGACGCGGGAGATTGCTGCGTTGCCAGTTGCACACGACGCACGCGCCAATAGAAGCAGCGCCATAGTATAGCGTAGTTCGCAAGCTTACGTTTAGGGGGGAGCGCGCAGTTCATGAAGTAAAGCCACCATGGCCGCATTAACCCTTTCGCTGCTACAGAGACGTGCACCCCGGATTCCGCGCTGTGGGCGATTTTGTCACTGCACTGCTCGCCTGTGCAGACACACGGTGTTCCGACTGCTTTGACACTCTTTATCATTCGATTCCACAAAAACTATTTGGCTCAAAAATTAGATTTTTACCTATCTTCTTGACTCATACCTTCCCCCCATAAATGACTTAATTTTGTTTCGATGTTCAACGCAGTTATTATGCAGCATTAAATATAGTAAACCATTGCACGAAATTTTGAAGAGTTTGCAGAGGTGAAGTCCATAGAGTATACTTTCCGTATGGTCGATTTTAGTTGCCACAATGTTGAGAATGAAATGTGGACAAGATACCTATATATTTCATTTAATTTAAGTACCACATAAGTGTCGTATGTAATATTGAGAAATATTCCACCTTTCGCGACTGTAACAAAAGTTTTACTTACACTGGGCATGTTTGGCTTTATTTTAAAGCACTTCAATCAATCAAAAGGAAGTAGACAAAATACATTAAACAAAACTGCGGACTTACAAAAACATTAGGACTTGAATATACCGTCTGTCAGTGAAGTGCTCAGAGCTATGTCAAATATAAATTTGTGTGTGGCACACACAAACAGCATTTATTTGCTAAAACACTGATCAGCCGACACAAACGTTGAATATTGTGTTACCGCAGCACAAAACTACGAAAGGTGACTTGGCAATGGAGGAGACAAAATACTGTCCACTGAAGATGCTTCAAAAGAGAGAAACGCGTCTGGTCTAAATAAGTCGCTTATTACAGTTGCAGAAGAGGAATATATTTCAATACCATAGGTAAAACTGCGACTGTGGAACAAAAACAAGAAAGAGAACATGAGTACCATTGTGTATGTACCATACCTTTCATTGATCGAAGTGCTTTAAAATAAAGCCAAAAGCGCCTGGTGTAAATAAAACTTTTATTACAGTCGCGAAAGATGGAATATTTCTCAATATTACATACGACACCTATGTGGTACTTAAATTAAATGAGATATTGTTATACAGTAAATTTTATATGAAATTTAGGTATCTTGTCCACATTTCATTCTCAACATTGTGGCAACTAAAATCGACCATACGGAAAGTATACGCTATGGACTTTTACCTCTGCAAACTCTTCAAAATTCCGTGCAATGGTTTACTACATTTAATGCTGCACAGTAACTGCGTTGAACATCGAAACAAAATTTAGTCTTTTATGGGGGGAAGGCATCAGTCAAGATGATGTGTAAAAATCAAATTTTTGGGCCGAATGATAAAGTGTGTCAAAGCAGTCGGAACACCGTGTGTCTGCACAGGCAAACAGTGTAGTGATGACAAAATCGCGCACAGCGCGGAATGCGGGGAACACGTGTCTGCAGCAGCCAAAGGGTTAATGAAGAGACAAAGCACTAGAAATTTCAAAAAACTCCATTCAAACGAATAAAATTCGTGAAGTAAGACACTTCGATATTGTTTTTAAATAAAGAAAAATTTATGCACCACACAAGGTTTGAACTCATAACTTTTCGCTTAGTAGCTCAGCACTTCCAAAGGGTTAATGAAGAGACAAAGCACTAGAAATTTCAAAAAACTCCATTCAAACGAATAAAATTCTTGAAGTAAGACACTTCGATATTGTTTTTAAATAAAGAAAAATTTATGCACCACACAAGGTTTAAACTCATAACTTTTCGCTTAGCAGCTCAGCACTTTAACCGTTACGCTAACGCAGCTCGTGTGATAGTAACACTCCATAGGGATTCTAATATATCAAGCAAAATACTGACAAACGCTATTGGTATGACTGTGAATTACTCATGCTTCATCGAAGTACAATAGGAAATAATCAATTACCGCTGTTCTTTATTGCGAAAAAGCGGTTCGTGAGATTGATACAAACACCTTCCCTTGTTATCGCCTGAATTAGGAGTCTTATTGCTTGTTTGGTTTAATTAATTAATATAATATGAAGCAATTGGTACAAAGAACACTTTTTCCAAACTTTCTATAAAAGAAAGTCTGCTATCAAGACATGGCTTTTGTTCTATTACTTTATTTATGACTGAATGTTTCTAAAACTGAAGACACTCGTCCGTGCTCTGCACTGCAGCGAGGTCTGGCAACGCCGTTCTCTGTTCATTGGCTGACTGTGTTTTGTGACGTCAGATGCACAGAACGAACCTAAACTCGGCCGCCAAGATATATGACGCGCACTTTAATTGGTTACAGTGCTACAAAACACTATCGACAGCTGTGCAGTGTACTCAGGCTGCTTTTGCTGAAGTATATAGGCTGTAGACCTATTAAATCTCGAGGAAATATAACTTACAGCAAGAACAGGAAGACTCATTAAGTGATAACATCATTATAGAACTTATAAAATGTGCACCAAATATTTCACAATTAAGAAACTCGCTTTTAAGAATCTGTGCTGGCAAAGTAGTTACCCACATGAAAAATAGAATATAGCTGAGATCTGCTCAATCTATAAGAAACGAAGTAGACATAAGTGTCAGAGCTACAGAGGTATTGGCGTTCTAACTATGTGCTACAAATTACATGCCCTAATTTTAACAGAATGACTATTGCCAATCACTGAAACTGTATTATCAAGATTTGCAACATTGTTTCCATAAAAGAATTTTCACTATATCACAGCTAATAGGGAAGCACTATGAAGTCGATTTACCTGCTTTTCTTGCATTCATTGATTACAAAAATGCATTTGGTACTGTATATCGAAACAAACATTGGGAAATTTTAGAAAACAGAAGCAATGGCCGCTGTAGCACATACTACATAAATGGGCCCGATTATAAAATGGGTGAACCTAGCCTTGATTTCAGATGGATAAATACGGAGGTGTAAATACAGTTTAAAACACCAATTTATTACCTTACATAATTCCATCAATAAATTTCCTTGGTTTTTCAAATAAATCAGTACAGATAGGAAATAATTTTTCGTCATTAGTGGTAGTTTTTTTGTTTGGCAAACACATCAGTAGAAAAAAAGAAAATATTTCTTTTAATGGTTTAGTTCAATTATTTTGAAAAATTCCATCACCACTCCCAATTTTGTAATAACGTAATTGTTACCAAACACTTACACCTTGTGTTAGATGATGTCTTATAGAAAATCTAATTAGAGCATCTTTATGTAATTTAATATAACCTTGTAAATTATTTCCTTTACAATAATCATGATGTTGAACAACTGTAATTTCCCTAACTGATCTCACTATTTATATAAAATAAGACTTACTAGATTTGTAAGAAATAACTTCTAAAATTCGGCCAGTAAGAATCCTTACCTGATAGATATTTTAATATCAAATATGAGATGTTTCTCTTTTCTTATTTTTCATGTATCCAAATTACATTTTTTACATTTAATATTATGTTTATCATTATGTGATGGGTTAACATAGAGACAATTCAAATAGGGAATCTTTTGACAAGCTTCACATTTTTTGAATTGGTATCAGTTCCTTGTTTTTCATTGCTACTTATTAATAATAATATTTTCGGATGTTCTTCTCTCGGAAGTCGTTGCGAATGATTTTTGTAATCCTATTTAGAATAATTTATTCCACATACTCAAGGAATTCGTTTACTGTAGTAATTTTTTTACATGATATTCAGTCACACATTGTTTGCACATAGTTCTATAACCTTTCTTTTCTATATTTCTGTGAAGTAGAATTATCAGTCGACTACAGAACTTGGGTTTGACACAAGACTGCTCTGGTTGTTGTTGAACCTGCTCCATTTGTATAGAAAAAAATACCAGGAAAATTAAAATCTAATAAATTGTTCAATTGAATGGTGTCGATTGTAGGCCTGATTAATATTAAACTTACATATAATATTAAGGAAGTATTTCTGATTATTGGTGAAAAGAATAGTCAATGGTTTAAACTGAAACAGAATTATGATGTTTTAGAGTATACTATAGAGATCCAATTGTTAAAAATAATGATATAAGAAATAGGCGAAATTTTAAAGATTCCTTAGATGCCAAACAGCGACATACATAATATTGATGTAAAAGCTGTTTTTATAACAATGTGTGGCCTCTATGATTAAGTTATAAGTTCAAAACAATCAACTGCAAAACAATTTTAAAATGGTTTACTCATGAAGTTTTATCTTCAGTTGGAAAATTTGGGGAATATAAAATTAGAAAATAACTAAAAACTTTTTACAAAGATCAGATAAATCATAAAAATTATTGTATAGAACAACTAGAAAAATAAATGCAAAAAGTGAAGAAATTATTGAATTAGAGGATGAATGAACAGAAAATTTTACAGAAACAGATAATGTTCTTCAGAGTTAATAGAAGAAAGAAATGATGAAAAAAAAAATGTATTAGTACTTCATGTTGTTACTCAGTTAATGAAAATTTAAAAACAACATCTATGGTTTTAAATTTATTTTTAAATGATTGTGAATATACTTATTCAGTAATTGGAACACAACAAAACAGCCGGCTGGTGTGGCCGAGCGGTTCTAGGTGCTTCGGTGTGGAACCGCGCGATCGCTACGGTCGCAGGTTCGAATCCTGCCTAGGGCATGGATGTGGGTAATGTCCTTAGGTTAGTTAGGTTTAAGTAGTTCTAAGTTCTAGGGGACTGATGACCTCAGATGTTAAGTCCCATAGTGCTCAGAACCATTTGAACCACAACAAAACAAATTAAAAAAACAGTTAAGCGAAATCAAAGGAAGACATCCTAATATGAAGAAATGTTAAGACTCAATTATAATCTGAATTCAGTGAATTTTGAATTATTTGATGGCACAATTCTTTCAATATTTTAAAGGATTGCACTCAAGAACAATTGAATAATGATATAATTATTCTTCATCAAAATTATGTGACTGCATCTAACTATATTGTTAAATAACTTCTCTACACAAAGAACATTTAATTTTTTTAAACATTCATCAATACACTCCTTATAAATAATATAATTACAGTGTGGTTTTACAAATTGATGATTTTCATTCCTTAAGCATATAGAACAATCATTGTCTTCAGATTGTTCTATTATTTTGTACACTTTAGATAATTTGTGAATAAATGATTCAGATAGATTTTAATATTCTAAAACATGCTTCCAATTTAATTTATCTTGAAATTCTCTAATAAAATCTTCAGACAACTTTTGATTAATAGATATAACTCTCCAATGTACTCTGGCTTGAAATTCTCTCATAAAATTTTCAGGTAATGTTTTATATTTTGACAAAAGATCCCAATTCAATTTATACTGAATTTCTCTAATAAAATCTACAGGCAAATTTCGTTCTGGTCTCGATATAGTTTTGCAAGATAAATTATCTTGCAATTTTGTTATAAAATCTACAAATAATTCATAATGTCCTGATATTTATTTCTGTCCTAATTCGCCAAATGTATCATTATTTTTAATTTACTCAGCAATTTTACTTTTATTTGTTTTAATTGTTGTCAAATACAATTTATGTAATTCTTAAATATGTAAATTTTCTAAATTATAATTAAACAATGAAATAAGTGTGTCCTTTCCCATTTTAGAATTTTCTTTATTTCATAGTTATTTTGCTTGTAGTTTAATTCTTTTACAGTATAAATTTTCACTTCCTTGGTTTTATTCATTTCATTGTTAATATTATGGTTTAAAAAGAACTACAAGTTGTTGTTTCTTAAGTTTAGAATAACTTTCAAGTCCAATTCTTTGCTCTAGATTTGAATTTGTTAATTTTTACACGGTTTTGACTTGTTGTTCATTAAGAAATAACTTTTATTAAATTTAAAAAAAGATTTAAAAAGTCATTTCCCTTTCAAAAAATTACTCCATTCTTTGAAAGATAAAAAGAAATATTAGTTACACCAAATTTACTTACTTTTATGGTATTTCATAAGGAAATCAGAGTAGGAAAAATCAGACACCGAAGTAAGACTGAGATAGGTCGATTTTGTTGAATTCTTAAACAAAACGAAATTCCATATACAGAAATGAAACATGATAATGTATTAGTTCTAGAATACAACTGTATTTATCTGTTTATCTATATTATATTGTTTAATATGTAAATATAAAATCTAGTAAAAATTACTTTTAATAAACGGCAACTATTGTCAGATCGTCTGTGGTGAATATTTTTGAACTTGTTCAGAAAAAGGAATATCAACTAGATTTAATTATGATTTAAAGATATTTACTTTCGATTGTTTGAAGAGAAAATGATATTTTATATTTTCTGCAAGGAATTCCTGAGGGTTAAGAACTACCCTTGACAAATATCAAACAAAAGAAGATGGATTATGTTCAATTTCTGAATCACAATGTAATTCCATTTACAGAAATAAAATATTATAATAACTTTTAGGATATGAATATAATCAAGATGAAATAAAAGCTTTAGGGCCTGCTTTTTTGGTCAAAAGAAATAGATTCTGCTAACAGTTGAGAATTTTAAACAGGAAAAACATTTTATAGAGTTTTAAAGGAAGGTCAGTGATTGAATACTGTGATCATAGAAATTTGGAAAATGTTAATTTGAGAGATGCTCTGAAGGATAATGTTAAAACTAAACATATAAAAATTATAAAGACTTGTGTAAAGTAGTACTTGTGCTAACTGATAAAGAAAATAATTCATGGTTCAAGGTCAGTGATATGCAGAGATATTGGAATATAATGAAATATATAAAGCATTTCAATATATTAGTGATGAAGATAGTATTACATCAGAAAAATTATACCGTCCAATTTGGATCTGTTAAAAGACAATGAAAAATCAGCAGTATTTGTTAATGAACTTGGCTTGTATACATCAATTTTAAAATCTAAAAAACAAGAAGCCAAGCCATTTAGGAAATGGGTTACACCACAAGTCTTACCACCAATTAGAAAATGTGGGGACTATAAACTACAAAATACAGTTAATTATTTAGAAAATAATGTCGAAGCTTTAGCAAATAAAGTTGAAAATATCAAAGATAGTAACAGGATTATGTTCAATGTTGCTGGAGATATAATTCAAGGGAAAACGAAATTATTGAAAATCGTGCTACTCCACCAACTATTAATCGAGATAAACATACTGAATTTGTTTTAATGAAGAAAAACCATGTGTAGGCATATCCATATTATAAGAGCTCAAAGTATTTTTATGAATTCTAGATTGAATTAATTACATGAAGGTTATCCAGAAACAGAAATAATTTTAAGAATCAGGAATCCAAACTAAGGATATCTGTATAATTTAATCAAAGAAAGATTACCAATAATTTCTCAAGGAAATCGTTTAGAAACTAGAAGATATTCTTATAAGAGAAATAATTACTATTAACATACATCATTAAATAATCACATTTTCTTTATTTATGTGAATTATCATATCCTAAGGATTTAGCACAAGCTTTATTTAGTTTTTTTTTTCTGTTATCCCTCTTTCCTTAGTTGCTGTAAAATTCGTGGAGGTATGTTCCGTCTGTGAAACTAATTGAAGGCAGTTTGTATATTGCTATATGTGTTTCATTTTTTTGAATTTGTGAAGCATCTTCAGTGGCGATTTCCAGCACTGAAAGTCTTGCGTGTGGTTCTGGAAATGTTTTCGTTATTTTCCATCCACATTTGATGGAAATGGGAAGTGCAAGTGATATATGCGGTGTGTGAATCAAATGTGGTTGAAAGAACGCCGGAAATCGCCAACTGGAGCATGTAAACTAATCAATACATCTCCAGGACCTGCCCCCATCAGAGGTTCGAGGCCTCCCTCGGGCATGGGTGTGTGTGTTGTCCTTAGCGTAAGTTAGTTTAAGTATATTAAGTAGTGCATGAGCTTAGGGACCGATGACCTCAGCAGTTCGGTTCCATAAGAACTTACCACAAATTGTCAGTTTTTCTCAAGGACTACATGCGAGAGTTAATAGTGCTGGAAATCGCCTCTGAAGATGCTTCACAAATAAAATAAATGAAACGTGTATGTCAAGAAACAGACTACTTTCAGTTAGGTGCATAGACGGAACATATCTCCACGAATTTATTTCCTTTCTTTTTAAAACCTTTTCAGCAACATAGATCAGGATACTTTGTTTTCTGTATTTCATACTCATAAAAATTTCCTTTTACTTCTTAACGATTAGAATCTCGTAATTTATGTGTTATTGGATTAGAATGTATAACAGACTCAATTTCACAAATTTCTCTTGACCTGTTAGCAGTATAAACTTCATCAAAAATTCATTTAATGTTACTGCATTTAACTTTATCTCCTCTTTTAAATTTCACTTTTTCATTATATATGGCTGTAGTTGGTTTATAATTAATTTCATTTTCTATTGGTTTCATTTTTATAGTTGAATCTTTAGTGTTATTCATCAACAAATTTCGAGACTAGATCAGTCCACTTATAATTTACCTGTAAGTCAAATTTTTCCACATCTTTTTTTTATGTGTTCTATTAAATCTTTCAACAACAGATGCTTTTAATTCTGTAAGAGCTGAATAATGATTAATGTTGTATTTTTCATCAATTCTTGGGGGGACACGAGAGAAGCCTCCGCAAAGGACGTGTCATCAATAACACATTTGGGCATCCCCTGGGCAACGGCTCTAAGCCGGCAGATTCTCTCATACCAGAAGCATCACAGTAGAGCGACATATTGTCTCGAGAAAAACCGGATAGGTTCTTATCAGAACCAGCTTTGACGATCATCTCTGTGAACACAGAAGGTCTTTCGTCTTGCAAGGAACAATTGCTGAGCGAGCTTTGTCAAAAAACCAAATGTGACGTACTCTGCGTGCAAGAAACGCATAGGGACATCCAACACCAACGCCCCAAGGTTCCAGGGATGAAACTAGTAGCAGAAAGTGTGCACGCGTAATACGGGAGTGCCGTGTTCACCAAACCGGACCTCCAAGTGAGGATGGCGGATCACACTGAGGGGGGAGATATCGAGATTATCATGGTGGAATTAGGCGAATACACAGTGACCTCACTGTATAAGCCCCCAAATGTAGACTTCCACTTTGAACCACCAGTAAAAACCGGTAAACAGAAAACGGCTTTCATCATCGGCAATTTCAACAGCCATAGTCACGTATGCCCCCCATGAACCATGGACCTTGCCGTTGGTGAGGAGGCTTGCATGCCTCAGCGATACAGATATCTGTACCGCAGGTGCAACCACAACGGAGGGGTATCTGTTGAGAGGCAAGACAGATGTGTGCTTCCTGAAGAGGGCCAGCAGCCTTTTCAGTAGTTGCAGGGGCAACAGTCTGGATGATTGACTGATCTGGCCCTGTAACAATAACCAAAACGCCCTTGCTGTGCTGGTACTGCGAATGGCTGAAAGCAAGGGTAAACTACAGCTGTAATTTTTCCCGAGGGCATGCAGCTTTACTGTATGGTTAACTGATGATGGCGTCCTCTTGGGTAAAATATTCCGGAGGTAAAATAGTACCCCATTCGGATCTCCGGGTGGGGACTACTCAAGAGGACGTTGTTATCAGGAGAAAGAAAACTGGCGTTCTATGGTTCGGTGCGTGGACTGTCAGATCCCTTAATTGGGCAGGTAGGTTAGAAAATTTAAAAAGGGAAATGGATAGGTTAAAATTAGATATAGTGGGAATTAGTGAAGTACGGTGGCAGGAGGAACAAGACTTTTGATCAGGCGAATACGGGATTATAAATACAAAATCAAATAGAGGTAATGCAGGAGTAGGTTTAATAATGAATAAAAAAATAGGAGTGCGGGTAAGCTACTACAAACAGCATAGTGAATGCATCATTGTGGCCAAGATAGACACGAAGCCCACACCTACTACAGTAGTACAAGTTTATATGCCAACTAGCTCTGCAGATGACGAAGAAATTGAAGAAATGTATTATGAGATAAAAGAAATTATTCAGATAGTGAAGGGAGACGAAAATTTAATAGTCATGGGTGACTGGAATTCAACAGTAGGAAAAGGGAGAGAAGGAAACGTAGTAGGTGAATATGGATTGGGAATAAGAAATGAAAGAGGAAGCCGCCTGGTAGAATTTTGCACAGAGCATAACTTAATCATAGCTAACACTTGGTTCAAGAATCATAAAAGAAGGTTGTATACAAGGAAGAAGCCTGGAGATACTGACAGGTTTCAGATAGATTATATAATGGTAAGACAGAGATTTAGGAACCTGGTTTTAACTTGTAAGACATTTCCAGGAGCAGATGTGGACTCTGACCACAGTCTATTGGTTATGAACTGTAGATTAAAACTGAAGAAACTGCAATAACGTGGCAATTTAAGGAGATGGGACCTGGATAAACTGACTAAACCAGAGGTTGTACAGAGTTTCAGCGAGAGCATAAGGGAACAATTGACAGGAATGGGGGAAAGAAATACGGTAGAAGAGGAATGGATAGCTTTGAGGGATGAAGTAGTGAAGGCAGGAGAGGATCAAGTAGGTAAAAAGACGAGGGCTACTAGAAATCCTTGGGTAACAGAAGAAATGTTGAATTGATGAAAGGAGAAAATATAAAAATGCAGTAAATGAAGCAGGCAAAAAGGAATACAAACGTCTCAAAAATGAGATCATCAGGAGGTGCAAAATGGCCAAGCAGGGATGGCTAGAGGACAAATGTAAGGATGTAGAGACATATCTCACCAGGGATAAGATAGATACTGCCTACAGGAAAATTAAAGAGACCTTTGGAGAAAGGAGAACCACTTGCATGAATATCAAGAGCTTTGATGGAAATCCAGTTCTAAGCAAAGAAGGGAAGGCAGAAAGGTGGAAGGAGTATATAGAGTGTCTATACAAGGACGATGTACTTGAGGACAATATTATGGAAATGGAAGAGGATGTAGATGAACATGAAATGAGAGATATGATACTGCGTGAAGAGTTCGACAGAGCACTGAAAGACCTGAGTCGAAACAAGGCCCCAGGAGTAGACAACATTCCATTAGAACTACTGACAACCTTGGGACAACCAGTCCTGACAAAACTCTTCCATCTGGTGAGCAAAATGTATGAGACAGGCGAAATACCCTCAGACTTCAAGAAGAATATAATAATTCCAATCCCAAAGAAAGCAGATGTTGACAGATGTGAAAATTACCGAACTATCAGTGTAATAAGTCACAGCTGCAAAATACTAACGCGAATTCTTTACAGACGAATGGAAGAACTGGTAGAAGCCGACCTTGGGGAAGATCAGTTTGGATTCTGTAGAAATATCGGAACACGTGACGCAATACTGACCCTACGACTTATCTTAGAAGCTAGATTATGGAAAGGCAAACCTACGTTTCTAGCATTTGTTGACCTAGAGAAAGCTTTTGGCAACATTGACTGGGATAGTCTCTTTCAAATTCTGAAGGTGGCAGGGGTAAAATACTGGGAGCGAAAAGCTATTTACAATTCGTACAGAAACCAGATGGCAGTTATAAGAGTCGAGGGACATGAAAGGGTAGCAGTGGTTGGGAAGGGAAAGAGACAGGGTTGTAGCCTCTCCCCGATGTTATTCAATCTGTATATTGAGCAAGCAGTGAAGGAAACAAAAGAAAAATTTGGAGTAGGTATCAAAATCCATGGAGAAGAAAAATAAAAACTTTGAGGTTCACCGATGACATTGTAATTCTGTCAGAGACAGCAGAGGACTTGGAAGAGCAGTTGAACGGAATGGACAGTGTCTTGAAAGGAGGATATAAGATCAACAAAAGCAAAACGAGGATAATGGAATGTAGTCGAATTAAGTTGGATGATGCTGAGGGAATTAGATTAGGAAATGAGACACTTAAAATAGTAAAGGAGTTTTGCTATTTGGTAAACAAAATAACTGATGATGGTCGAAGTAGAGAGGATATAAAATGTAGACTGGCAATGGCAAGGAAAGCGTTTCTGAAGAAGAGAAATTTGTTAACGTCGAGTATAGATTTAAGTGTCAGGAAGTCGTTTCTGAAAGTATTTGTATGGAGTGTAGCCATGTATGGAAGTGAATCGTGGACGATAAATAGTTTGCACAGGAAGAGAATAGAAGCTTTCGAAATGTGGTACTACAGAAGAATGCTGAAGATTAGATGGGTAGATCAAACAACTAATGAGGAGGTATTGCATGGAATTGGAGAGAAGAGAAATTTGTGGCCCAATTTGACTAGAAGAAGGGATCGGTTGGTAGGACATGTTCTGAGGCATCAAGGGATCGCCAATTTAGTATTGGAGGGCAGCGTGGAAGGTAAAAATCGTAGAGGGAGACCCAAGAGATGAATACACTAAGCAGATTCGGAAGGATGTAGGTTGCAGTAGTTACTGGGAGATGAAGAAGCTTGCACAGGATAGAGTAGCATGGAGAGCTGCATCAAACCAGTCTTAGGACTGAAGACCACAACAACAACAGTCACGTATGGGTATATGCACAAGAAGACAAAAACGGTGAAGCCGTTCTGACGTGGGCCGAGTCAAACCACCTGGCACTTATCCATGACAGCAAACTTCCCACATCTTTCAACAGCGGCAGGTGTCGCCACGGATGCAACCCGGATCTCCTATTCGTCGGCGAAGAAATAGCACAACAGTGCTTTAAGTCCATCAGCGCCCCCATCCCAAAGACACAACATCGCCCAATAATGTGCCAAATGTTGCCAGTAGTTATACCACGAAGAGTAAAGTTCAGAAGAAGACCTGCTCCCGAGCGTCTATTCGAAGGGGATGCAGAACAAGTTACATACCAGAACTCACCCAGGAAACAGTAGCCCTACTGGAAGAGTATCAAATGCTCTTCGAAATAAACCCCTTCAGTGAAGAAACCCTCACCAAAGAAAGAGTTATTGCCTCCCGGATATCAGAAGTGAGAAGGGAGCAATGGACCAAACTGATGGTGGAAACTAATTTTGGCAGAGATAGTCAAAAGGCCTGGAAACTCATAAAACGCCTAGCCAATGACCCCACCAAACCAAATCTACATGCGAACGTCACAGCAAATTGCACACCAGCTTCTCACAAATGGGAAACCACCATGATACGACAATCTAAAGACAAAAAAGAGGGGCATAGAACGAAACCCCCCTCAGGAGACTGAAGAACTATCCAAGCCATTTACCTTGACGGAACTGGAGAAGGCGATCAGTAAGTGCAAAATGCGGCGAGCAGCCGGCCTTGATGATATATGCGTCAAGCAAATAAAGCATTTTGGACCAGTAACAAGGAAATGGCTAGTCGACATGATGAACAACTGCGTGACATCCTGCAAAATTCCAAAAATCTGGAGAAAATCGCGAGTCATTGCCATCCTAAAACCAGGCAAAGAACGTGACAATCCCAAAAACTACGACCCGATCTCTCTGCTATGCCATATGTACAAGGTTTTGGAAAGGATGATACTCCACAGAATCACAGACGCCATCGAGCCCCTCCTGATTCCACAACAAGCAGGCTTCAGACAGGGCAAATGCTGCACGTCACAGGTGCTAAAATTAACTCAACAGATAGAGGATGGGTTCGAGAACAGGAAGATCACTGGGGCTGTCTTCCTAGACCTATCAGCAGCCTATGACACAGTCCACCACCGACTGCTCCTGGGGAAAATATACGCAATGAGTAGGGACTACAGGCTAACCTTACTGATTGGAAACCTCTTCCAGAATCGAAGATTCTTCGTGGATTTTCAGAGACAGAGAAGCCGGTGGAGGATACAGAAAAATGGCCTCCCCCCAAGGAAGTGTAGTGGCCTCAACACTTTTTAATATATATACTAATGACCAGCCCCTTCCCCAAGGCACCGAAAGCTTCATATATGCAGATGATTGCGCCATTACCGCTCAAGCAGACAGCTTTGAAATTGTTGAACAGAGTCTGTTAGAAGCCCTCGAACAGCTTGCCACCTGCTATAAGGGGAGCCATCTCAAACCCAACCCAGGGAAAACCCAAACCTGCGCCTTCCACGTAAAGAACAGAACACAAAGTAGCCGCGAGAAACAACATTGTGCACAAACTAACAGGCACTACATGGGGGGGACAGCCTGGGATAGTCAGAACCACAGCTCTTGTTTTGTGCTATTCAACAGCGCAGTATGCATGCCCAGTGTGGTACAATTCTAGCCACGCCAAGCAAGTGGACATACCGCTTAATGAATCCTGCTGCATCATCACAGGCTATCTGAGACCAACCATGAATGATAAATTGTACTGCCTGGCAGGCGTGGCCCTACCAGATATTAGAAGGAAAGTAGCGGCCAGGAAGGAAAAGACAAAAGCTTTGACCTCACCTGCCCACTCGCTGTACAAACACCAGCCAGCCTGCCGTCGACTAAAATCTAGAAAAAGCTGCCTGCACACAGCAGAAAACATCCTCGGGACACTGCAGCAAGTGAGGCTGGCAATGTGGCGAGAAGAAAACGAGCACCTTGTGGAATGGTTAGTTCCAAACGAAGAACTTCCTCCCGGCCATATGGAAGGATGGACAACATGGAAATCTCTTAATAGGCTGCGCTCTGGTGTCACACGACCCAAAGAGAATATGCGCAAATGGGGCCTCTCAAATGAACTGGCGCTGTGTGATTGTGGACACACTCACGGCCGATTGCCGGTGGGCGGCTGCGCCGGGAGCGGCTGATGCGCTCTCCCCGGGCGCTGCCGGGCGACTGGCTGTGGAGCGACCATCCACCTCACGCAGTGTGTGCTGTGCCCAAGCACCGGCACCATGAAGGATTTGATGAATGGAACTCTGGAAGCGCTGGACGTGGCCAGGTTCTGGTCCAAGACTTCATAAAATAAAAAACTACTTGCCCTGCTTATATATCTGTATACTTTTATATTCTTTTTGTATTTGTTATATACTTGATATGTATGTGTTAATCATTCTGATTTTATGTATGATGCTTCTGACACGATTAAATAAAATCAATTCTTGAAAATCTTTGTTATAAAATTCTTTACCATTATTTGTTTGTAAATGTACTGGATTTCTTTGCTTTAAATTTTTTTTCAAAAGCATGAACTGCATTCTTACCTGTTTCATCTGTAACTGGAACAGTCCAAGCAAGTTTTGAAAAAACTTCTATAAAAGTTAAAAAATACTTGTATCTTTTATTTATTTTTAAAATGCCTTTCAAATTACCTGAATTAATTTCAACTAGATCTGCTTGCCATAAATCATCAATACCAAGAGAAATTATGTTTCTTCTTTTAAAATTTTTTCTCATTGGTTTATGTAATTCATTTATAATTTCTTCACGAATATTTAGAAATTCACCTACATACGTTTTTCAACAAACTCACTCTTTTTAGTTTTAGATACTGTACAAAGACCTTTGATTCTTTGTCTTCCATTCTTAGTTTTTATTCAGTGAGGATTGTGTGTTTCAGTAAATTTTTTACATTTCAAACAGTAGATATGGTTTTCCATTTATATAGCTAAAAATTTAATATGATTTAAAGTATTGTTCCATTCTAACTTCATATTTTGGTTCTACAATAAGATCACCAAATATGAGTAATTCACCTGAACCAGGTACAGTTTAAACTGATTGATTTAGGGATATAAATATTTTATCTTTCGTTTTCAAATGTATGTTTCAGTATTTCATCACCCCTAACAACATGTTATTTCAGTTTTTGTTTGTCACATATTCTTTTCTGAAGATTACTTAACTGATGTAGATACGGTGCTATGTCTGCTTTTGAGAAATAATCTTTAAAAGCTTTTTCTCTTTCCTGTTCTGTAAAGTAATTAGTTAGATCATTTTTAATAAGGTGATAAATTTTTTAAGGAAGTTGTTTAGTAGTGACATAATTGCCGACTTGTGTTACAATAATTGTATATACAGGTTTTGTAACAAGATTGGTTAACTCATTTTCTAATTACTGTTTTGTAACTGCATCATAATCATTTATTGGATCTTGTATATCTACTATTCTTCTACCTTTAAAATCAATATATACTTTACTTTAAAATGATATGTAATTTCTTATGAAATTGTTTAGTCAAAATTTTTATTTTTGGACCAATTTTCCCTTCTAATTTATGTTCTGTGTTTTCTGTATTTATTTAACCATTAATTGTGTGACTTTTAGGCTGCATGGTATTTCCAAAAATGTCCATTTTTAGATTCAAAATATCATTAAATTTATAATTATCTGAATACAGTTTTAAAACAAACTGACGCAACTGACCACAGATTACTTCATCCAAGTTTTGTATTCTCTCGCTATTGTAAGGTAATTCATTTTTCCCAAGTAGTTGATTAGTGTTTTTGGTGTATTACCATCATATGAATCAAAACCGTATTTTACATCTTTATTCTTATAATAACAAATCCAATGAGTACCAGGATGATAAGATGTATCTAAATTTACTATTCCAGATTCAATTTCTTTGTTCATCTATCATATATACTCCACAAAAGTGGTTAATTTTTTGTTTCTCTAAAACAAAATTACTTAATGGATTAGGATACATATATATTATTTTCCGCAAATTTTATTACTCCACTTCCTTCCTTTTCCATTGCTAAATTATGTCTTCTTTGTTTTTCTAATTTTTTATCAGCTTTTTTCTTGTTTATTACTGAATTTGCGATTGCTACAGAACAACCAATGCATAAACTAATAGTTGCTAGATATGGTAATGCAGCTAATAGCAAAGATAAAAACACACCATATTTTTTTAATCCACAACCTTCTTTCTTTTTGATAGATAGTCAATAATTTTTTCCACAACAGGAATACCTAGTGTAATTAGTAAACTACCAACAGCGTCTTTCTCTCTTTTTCTTTTCTATGCATCAGCTAAAAATTGATCAATACTTTGTAACTGATCATTATTTAGTTTAATTTCAATTGTTTTTGCTTCAGTCTTGCCACTTGGTAGCAATGTATAATCAATGCTGAAGTTATTCGTTTATGCAGATTAAAATTTTTGTAAGGATTAATATTTTTATATTTCTATCCTACTTAAGTCCACAACAGCTTCTTTTAATAGCTTTTACTTACTTTTGTATATTCCCATTCTCAGTTTCTTTCCGTTTTTTCATTTTTATGCTGTTCTGAATAATAATGATAATGTCTTCTGACTTTACATTTCTTTATCTTGATTTCTCGTTTTTTCATGATTGTAAGAATATGTTAAAAGTACATTCAATAAAATTGATTTATCATAATTTTCTATTTCATTCTACTCTTCAGTCCTGAGTTGTTTCCTTGGTGATACTACAACAGATTTCATAGGTTCAATTTAAAAGTTCTCAAGTCCTAAATTTGTCATACGAGCTGAAATTGGTCTTTGATTTCTTCTTCTAGCATCATCTTGATGAAGAGCCATTCTAACACATAACATTGTTGTTGTAGTTGCAGTATATATTTTCTTGTCAATACTGTTTGTAATCTTGTAGATCGTGCCATGTATTATGTGCATTTATATACAATAACTTTTAGTAGCATAAAATATTAACTTTATAATTCCTACCCATTATTGTTTACATCTAAACCCATTCGTAATTTTCATTTTCCAAAGATTAAACCAGGTACTGCAACAGATGCAAGTCTAATTTTGCATGTTTACTAAGTAATCTTTGTTTTGCTGTATCCTGTAGTACTTTATCAGCTTCATGTCTCTTCTGTAGATCTTGACTATCACAGTATGCAATACTGTACTGTTTATGTGCTGCTTCTACTGGATTTTTACCTTGAAATCCTCCAGCAAGTTGTTTATTAAGAGGATTACTCAGACCATAGTACTGGTTGTAGGAAGCGTTAAATTGATATCATCCTGTTCAATTTGATTAATCATCCAGTTTACCAAACGTTTTCCACATTTTTCACTTTTCCAAAATGTGTGTGGTGAATTATTCAAAAACCTAACCCATTTTGGACTATCGATTATGAAATCATTAAATTTATTTGTTAATATATGTGTTATGCCAACTTCTTCATTACAATAATTTTTATTTCTGGCGACTTCTCCTCCATGAATTACTGCTAATCTGTCGATTAAACCTATAACATCATTCATCCAAACATATTCAACTGGCTTTTTTGTGTATTTCTTTACCTTCAACAAATTTTTCATCTGAACTTGAATTTGTGTCAACTATATTTCTCTTCTTAACTTTGGAAAATAGTCATAAACAATTTGTTTTATTGAACCTTTATATTTTTACCTCTACTTGATTTTATGTTATTTGGATTTGAGACAAATCAACCCATATCATCAATAGTAATAAGTTTTTTAGTTAAAAGATTCATTAATCCCTCTGTACCTTCATATTGTTTATGACCAAGAGTTATTTTATCATAACTGAAATTAACTGGTAAATTACCAACATATTTAAATCCACTAATTGGTCTTAATCCCAAAGTCGTATCTTCACAATTGTTGATATATTTTAACACTCTATCTCTTATATTTTTTTACATCAACTTCTTTCATTTTTTAGTAGCAGTTTTTTCCTCATCGCCATATTTTTTGAGTGCATCTAGTATTTCTGATTCACTTAATGTACAGTCATATTACCAGTATCTCTTTAGGCCAATTGTATAATCACCTAATTGGTGATAAATCTCCAAAATCTTCTGGATGATGATGATATAGAATCATTTGTTTTTAAACATCTCTATTTTCTTCAATAGCTTTTAATACATTATCACCTAATTCTTCTCTCCCTTATGTTATTTGTTTCATAGCATTGGTGACCTTTTTAAATTTTTCATATTCTGTTCTTGGTTGTTTTTTCCAAAGCTTGAATTGTTCTTTCATTTTTTCAGTTTTGTAACATCCCCTTAGAAAAATTTATGAATGATTGTGGTGATAAACATCTTACATTATTTGCTTTTCAAACAGCTGAGCAGAACTGAACGTACTCAGGCATTTCGCTGTTTACTTATTCTGATCAACACTAAACTGACACACAATATTTTTAGCGCAATGCAATCTGGCTTTCAAAAATCCCTACAAAAGAATGACCCTGACTAACAATAACCTATACCTTTCATGAATCACTTACCTCACAAAAATCTTCGTTACTCTTAACTACTGCAATACAGCGAGTGCCACTACTGCCAGCTAAATAAAAGATTCTAACTACTGAAGGGACTAACTACTGATAGGCATAGTTAGCAAATGAAAGATTTTGATAGAGAACAAACAATGTATTTACCTTAATATTGTTCAAAAGTCATAATATACATATCAGTTCATGACATCCGGTCTTACAAATTTACTGTCTCTGATGGACACACGTCCAGATCATCCGCTCTCAAAACTCCACCATCTCTCTCCCCACATCCACAACTGCTGGTGGCTCACCTCCAACTGCACAACGCCAACCGCTGTTAACATCCAGCTGCCCAACACTACAATAGCAAACAACAATGCAAACCAGCCACAGAGTGCACACAGCACAGCCAGTGATTTTCATACAGATTGCTATGTGGTGTAACCAATATAAAAACCTAAACAGCCTACTTACATAGCCCCCATGCTCCCCACAAAAAATTTACACATTGTTTTGGGCAGTGGCCAATTCAGATTTGAAAAAATTTTTTCGTAATTACAATAACAGATAAATCAAATGCAAACACTTATTGATACAATGTTGGTCAAAAGCTAAAATTTTCTCACAGTCCATAAAGACAGTCCTGCTCATTCATCACAGTATTAATTACAGTTTTATGCACAAAGTCTGAGCAGTAAATGAAAATGCACACATAAGTAGTGGATTTCCATGCAGTCTTCAAGAACTAGTGTTGTCCTTCCAACAGAAAGATAATGCTGACTCTTGACATGCAGACAAGTAATGGTCCACAACAGAGCAAACCCACAGCAGAGTCAGTCGAAGTTTTGAAGAATATTGGTAGGTAGGTCATCACAGAGCAGACCCACTGTAGTCCTGGTAGAGATTATGGTATTGGTGGGCCACAGGAGGTGCAGACCCACTGCAGTCCTTGTAGAGATAATGGTGTTGGTGAGTCATCAAAGGTGTAGACGCACTGTAGTCCTTGTAGAGACGGCCAGCAGCCATCTATTGCGACTGTGCAGGTGCACAATCACCATCGAAGAGTCTTGCGGAGAATATAGCAAGTCCATAAACCACCACTTGTGCACTCACTAAGTTTTTGGAATTGTCCTTAGAACCAGCAATGCTGTCAACCAGTCCCTTGCTGAATTATCAACACACATGCAAACACTAACAGTCCCAACTTCTCATCTATTGTGCATATACTATGACCAACAGAAACATGTGCAGTGAAATGTAACTTAATTTGAAGAACTAGTGTCTATACAATTATAAATTTACAACGTAAGAATACAATTACAAAGGTAAAAAATACATCATAAAAGAACATAACAATACAGATAACATTTGTGGTAATGCAGACTTTAGAAAAGAATCAAAATAACATATATAACAGTGTTACAGAAATTATGACATAACTAAATACATAAAAGGTCAGAATAACTTTCGAAACATCAGCTTCACACGTGAGCATTAAAACAAAGCAGAATAAATAGTGTCTAAACATCTTTACAAAGTAAATAACATATTATAAATGCAAATTATATTTGAGGATAACAGTATTCCTCATCATAGTGAATGTAGCTGAGTATTAGAAAAAGTCTACAACATAAGTCTTATCAGATAAACACATAAAGACAGGAAAAACACAAATACACAAGGGTACACAAACACATAGTGGAGTAACACAAAAGGAAAGGACAGAGTTCGTTTTTAGTGTAACATTTGGTACTGCAGTCCAACCCAAAACTTCATTCCATAGATCTTTCCTCTTATTTCAACATTTGTTTCCACCAAAAAAATCCTATCCGACCATGCTTTCTGTATTTATATGTTCACATATTTCTTACCTCATTATTTATTTTCCATTATCTTACCTCATCATTTATTTCCAAGAAAATCCTACCTAAACCTGTTGTCCCTAAATCCAACTTTTTTTGTTCATATCCTTTTTCAAAATCCTTTTTTGGCCAAACCATTTTCTTATAGCATCTCAATGCATTTCTTCCAATTCATCACAACTCGTTCTCTTATATAGCCTACCCCAACTTAAGCTAACTTAAATCTACTGAGCTCAAATGCATAAACTAAGGGACGAGGCAATGCAGAATCACAAAACAATTAACACAAACAGCAATGACAAAAAATGCAAACTGGCAAAGCAAGCAGCAATATATATAAATTAGCAAAGCAATTGCAACATTACAACTAATATGAGGCAATGAGCAGCAACAAGAAAAATAAATCAGTAGTAAAACTGGCTTAACAGAGTAATACAAAGTGAAATTCAGTAGCGCTATGCCTGACAAACAGCAGCAGCAAATGCAATAACTTATACCTAAATATGACAAAGCTCAGGCAGAAAAAATAGCACAGTGAAAACAACAATGCATATAAGGAAAATTTCTATTCACATCTTAATGTCTATGTAACTTAAGTGTTGCACCACAAAAACTTATTCTACAAAAAATTACCAAGTACTTAAAAAGAAAATGATATATGCAGTTACTGTTATTCATCCCTTCTTGTTGTTCTTTCCTTTCCAAGTGCTCCTTTTTCGAAGAATGTGGTTGATAAAATTATTATTTAATTGATTTGTTGACAGAAAGTGTTCACATTAGCAAATGCATTTAATTTTATTTTATATAACCAATGCTGCAACACAGCTTTAAAACCAGATATCAAATGAAATAAGCAACTATGTAAAGTAAAGCTTAAGAACATCATTCAATAGCCATGTGGCATTTCATAAGTCAGTAGAAATTGTCTCAAGTCTCGTAGAAAGACACTTGTCATAATCAGGTGTGCAGGTGTAAGAATATTTCCCATAAATTCATAAGCATCTCAGCAAGTAGCACAAAGTACGTGCTCCACAGTATAATCATATGTTTCCAAGTAATAGCGTGTCATATTTGCGATGCTTTCTACAAAGGAATGTCAATAGCGAGGTTAATGGCCTCTTTTTTCTCCACCTAATGGCTTTTTCTTCAGGCAGCTTGCACAGCTGGCCGCTCACAACACATTACATCAAGGTCACTTGGCTTTCTTACCGGAATATTTACGACAGCAGTTTGCACTACAGTGACAGTCTCATATAAAAAATTTCACAGGTCGAGAATTTGCGATACAAATGTGTAGAAACAAAATCCTATAAATATAACAGTGTCCAAAAAATTTTCGCCGGCATTGTGATACATTCATGCATATACACACATTTCATAACTCTTAAAGTACGATTCTTGGTTTCCAACATCCTTTTTCACAAATCAGTCACTAACCCCTACTCATTATTCCTTACTTTCTCACACACATACATATTCGTTGACACTTGTTCAATATTTCATCATAATAAATGTGTAGCATAATCAGATTCCTTATATAGCATCAGCTCATTGATCATAAACATACCTCAGCAGCATTATACACATCGTTGTCGTAATAATAACACCTAAGTCAAATCTCAAAAATGTTGTTGCTTTCTGCAATAATTACAAAACCTATAAAAATTCTCTGCTAATTTCAATAGTGTCATCTACCTCAAACATACTTTAAAAATCATGATCCCATACCAAATACATCATTCAAAGCTCTCACAGTATTGCAATGGTTCCGAAAAAATATGAACAGTTCACAAAGTACAGACAAAATACAATTGAATAACTGTGTAATTGCGTAAACATGTGTCACTGACGTAGTAAAAAATAATGTTTGTCTCTCTCAGTTAAATGATCAGATAGCTGTGTAATTTATGTGTTAGAGAAATATGATACCGTTGTGTAAAGTTGTATAAGCAAATACCATATTAGCTAGGGCTCCTTGTGCTTGCCAAACACATGGTACACTAAGTAGGCGTGTACGCTCTGAGGATTAATGTAATTATACCCTCAGGTGTTACAGATTACAGCAATGGAATGAAATGTATCATGGAAACCTTTCTTTGTAATTCAAAAATCTTTAAAAATTAATATTTTAAGTACAAAATTAATCAATCAAATACGTGTACTGCCGCGCTAAATTGTGCGTCTTGTTGTAACATAATATCTGTCATTACTTAAGGGTAAAAAAATGTGCCAAGTGTCGTAATTATCGTCGTCCGCAAGCAAAGTTCTGTGGAAGTCAATGTACTTACCTCGTAATAAACAAAAGCGAAATGCTATGCGTATAGACATCGTAGTTATTACGTACAGTACTGTGATCAAGAAAGTACTATACTGTAATGTATTGTTGTGCTACGAAAAAGGCTGTCTCATTGTAGCTATACCACAGAAGTTGCTACTAAAATATGTTTTACTTTCCAGAAGAATTAAGAAAAACTGTGCAGATATAAAGCAGATACAGCACAAAAGCAACAATGTAAATTGTGTCACACATTAGTAGCGTAGTGTTATAGTCGTGTAGCTGTCAAAGAAACCAAGTGCTAAGTCATCTTTAATCCCACAGAAAGTACTTCAAATAAAGAATGTCTGTTCAAGTAAACCAAAATGTTGCATGAAAATGTCATTAGCAGTATATGTTCTAAGTATGTAAGCCATATATTCGTTACAACTAAGTTAAAAGGCAGATTATCTTTCAATAAACGGTTTTACATGTGAAATATGGTGTAAACCTTTACTCTTCCTAGTACGCAAAGTTTCAACTTCAATACAATTATCATGTGCTATACGTCGGATTCTGTAAGGTCCACTGTAAACTAGAAAGAATTTGTGTACTCAAGTGTTTCTTTTTATGTGACAATGAATGAGCTTTAATGAGAACTTTCTGACCAATATATAGTTTCTTTGCATTTGCTTTACCGTGTAGTTTTCTCCTTTTGTCTGCAGCAGAATTTATATTTTTAATAGCCAAATCAATTATGTCTTTGTGTCGAAGTTTACGTGTATTCGGAAAAGGTACAAGCTCTATGATTCTGTTCGGTGGTTCTTCATTCTTCAGTACAAGAATAGGTGATAAAGCAGTGGAGTCATGAGGCATTTCATTCAGCACATTTTGAAATAAGTGTAAATATCTGTCCCAATGCTGATGCTTTCTGTGACAATAAAGTCTGCAAAGCTTAAAATTTATTTCATAATCCGTCAGACGGGTTACAGTGTGGTGAGTACAATGAAATAAAAACAGGTTTGATTTTATGATTCCGAAGCATGCGTGACCAAACAGCAGACCTGAATTGCGGTCCGCTATCTGAAGTGAGTTTACTAACGTGTCCAGCTTCACGTTAGAAATTTTTAACAAAGGCGTTGGATACAGACCGTCCAGTGGCTTTACGTGACGGTGTGAAGGAAACAAATTTTGAAGTAAGTTCAACAGCGCCTAGAACGTACGAAAATCCATTCGATGTTCTGACAAGGGTTCCCAAGAGATCAACAGCATCAAATTCTTTTAATTTAGAAGGAATGATAGGAAACAACGGAGCACAATGTGAAATGGTGGATGGTTTAGCTTTTTGACAAAGTTTACAAACAGACAAGACTCTTCGAATTCTCTTTTCCATATTGTTAAAATAACAAGTCGTCCGAAGAATATGATAACATTTTTGTGGACCAAAATGTGCATAGCTGAAATGAATGTACCAAATGAGCTTATTAAGAAAATCGTCAGGAATGCAAAGTACCCATAGCTTGTCATCAACAGTGCAGCGTTTGAACAGTATGTTGTTTCTAACCAGATAATAATGCCGAATCTGTGTGTGTGACGTTTCTTGCCATTTGCTTTTGATGTATTTCCAAATCGGATCTTTATCTTGTTCATGAGCAATGTCCTTTAAAGATGTGGTAATGAAGTTTTCAAAGGCGACTTTCTGAATGTATAGAATACTGAAATTTTTCTCGAAGTTGCCTTCTGTGTTACTTTTCTCAAGCCCAGCCGGTGCGCATGACAGTGCGTCCGCAACAATGTTCTGCTTGCCGGGAATGTAGACTATTGTGAAGTGGAATTCTTGCAGAAACAGTGCCCAACGTTTTAACCTCTCATGATTTAATTTTGAAGACATAAGAAATTGTAATGCGATCACTGTATACTTTTACATGCTTACCAGAAAGAAAGAAACGGAATTTGTTAAATGCCCAAACGATAGCTAAAGCTTCTAATTCAGTAACGGAATAATTTTTTTCAGATTTTGTTAGCACTCGGCTAGCAAAAGCAATGGTTTTCTGAACAGTAGTGTCATTTTCTATGGCTTCTTGAAATAAATGGGCACCATGACCGACTTTAGAAGAATCCGTGACAGATCTGGATGAGCTAGTATTGGCGCGTTAAGTAGCGCTTCTTTCAAAGAATTGAATTCCAAATGCGCTTGTTCGTCCCAGTTCCAAATAGTATTTTTTCCAGTGAGAGAACAAAGTTTTGGTGTAACTAGAATTTACACATTCAGAAAACGGCGGTAAAAATTTACGAGACCTAGAAAACGGCGGACTTGTTTTTTTGTGGATGGAACTGGAATGGCTCTGATTGCTTCTAACGTTTCAGGATCCGGCTAATGCCTTCAGAAGAAATAATATGTCCCAAAAACCTCACCTTTGACCTACCGAATTCAGACTTTTCCAAGTTAACTGTAATTCCAGAGTCTGCAAAAATACTTAACACACTGTTGAGGATGCGATTATATTGTTCCCATGAGGCTTCTGCTATTAGAATATCGTCCACATATAAGGTGATGTGACGTTTTAAGAACTCAGGTAATATGGAATTTAGCCCGCGAATGAATGCTGCCGATGAAATGTTCAAACCAAAAGGAAGTTTCCGAAACTGATAACAAACGCCGAAACAAAGGAAAGCTGTGTATTTTCTACATTCTGGATGAGTTCGATCTGATAAAAGCTGGATCTGAGATCAATGGAAGACAACACTTTTACACCATTAAAATTTTGAAGTAGTTCTTCCAATGTTCCCGGCCTCTCTGTTTCAGGAATGATGATAGTATTGATTTGTCTCGAATCTAAGACAAGCCTGATCGATCCATTTTTCTTCTCAACAACATGTAATTGATTGTTGTATGAGCTTACTGCAGGCTCAATAATGCCTTCGTCAAGCATAGATTGTATTTCTCTTCTAACACGGTCCCTATAATGTGCTGGAATTACGTGTGTTCTAACACAAAATTTAGTCTGCTCAAGAACACGAAATTGGCATTGAAATCCCTTGATTGTTCATGTTTTGTGAGTAAAAACTGTGGAATGTGCTTGTAAAATCTCAAAAATGTCCTGCCTATCAGTGTCATTACAATTCTCAATTGTTTGAATTTTATTCTGAATTAACTCATTAGTATCAAATACGCCATCGATATCATCCCTGTCAGCACTTGCAGAGTGATTGTTAGTGTCAAGTTCCGTCGAAAATTCCGAACTGTTGTGTAACAGGAGGTAAAGCCGATTAATTTCCTCGTCATAGTTTGAGAGCCAATCTTCAAATTTCAAAGCAATTGACTTACCTTTTTTCTCTAAACTTATTTCATCATCATGAAAGTTTAAGATTGCTTTGTATTCTTTCAAAAAGTCTACTCCCAATATAATTTCTGTCGACAATAATGGAACAATAAGAAAGCTCACAGAGAAGCTGTGGCGGTTTGTTGGCGTACATCTACACTTTTTTTAACGACTGCTCCTTGTAATTTAGGCTTACGTAACGGAAGTGTGAGGCAATCGTTCGATTTGTTGCATTTGCTAAAGGCTGTTTCACTGATTACTGAAATGGGACTGCCAGAGTCAAGTACTGCCGTAAATTTTACGTCATTTACTGTAATGTGAATCACAGGATATGCAATGTTGTTATGTTTTACGTCATGTTCCTGGAGTAAGATGTCCCTAATGTCTTCCATTTTTACGTAATTACTAGCCACGGCAGCTACGTCGTCAGCTTCATAAGTATGTTTTGTGGCTGCCAGCGGTATGAGTCATTGCCTATTGTCTCTTTGTTGGCGCGCATCGTTATTGGGATTAGCAGACCTAACTTCTATAAATTCACCTTGTCGAGAGGGCCCTGCCCTGTTTGAATCTCGCCAGTTCTGATGAAATTTAGGTCTGTCGTCATGACGGTAATTTACATAGTTTCTTTCTAGTCGGTCATGTGGTGGAGAATTTCTCTGTGAATCGTAACTGCACGCTGGACCGTTGCGTCTGAAGTTATTCTGTCTCCCTTGATAATAATTATTTTGGTTCCCATATTGTCTATTTCTCTGATTGTCTCTGTGATAGTCATTACTGTAGAGAGGTGATCTTTCCCTGTAATTATTATTACTCTGCCAACGTTGTCATACGGGTGGTGTCTGTTTTGGTCACGATTTACATTGTAAGAATAGCCATGTCGTGTCCAGTTATTATTTCTGTCATCGCGGAATTGTGACGGATGTGACCTGTAATTGTTGTGCTCCTGTTTTCGCGTTCTGCGATTGTCAGTGTCAATTTCCAATTCTTGTAACAGTCCCTGAAAAGCTTCAATGTCGTCTTTGCAGCGTCCTGCCAAAATAACATGTCGTAAATGTTCAGGCAATTTGATTAAGCAAATGCGGATGAGTTCTGAGGGGCTGTATGGGTTTGAAAGATACTGATTCTTGTGCAACATGTCTTCAAAATATTTCACAAGACTGGAGAATTCAGATTGTTCGAAATGTTTCATCATTATGATGCTATGTTTTACTCGGTCTTGTGTAGCTTGAGACTATTACGCTGAGAGGAAGGCATGATAAAATTCTCCTTCACTGTGACAATCGTGAATGACCGATCGCATTCTTACAGTAGATTCATTCTCTAAGTAGCCACACATAAATTCTAACCTGTGCTCCAATGACCAGTTGGGAGGAAAACAATGAGAGAATTTATGGAGCCATGCTTGTGGATGAATGTCGTTGCCAGAATTCTTAAACGTTTTGAATTTACGTGTAGTAATGAACAGCTTATAGTCAAAATCATCGTGTCGGCGAGTCGCATATCGGTCATTGTTATGTCGTGTCGGCGGTTCCATCTCAAAATTCGGTTCACCTTGCCAATTTCTTTCATAATTTCCGAAATGCCCTGTGTTATTATTTTGTGGCTTTTCCGTATTTCTAAGTCCCTCTTCCCGTGTTGGAGCGCGAGTGTCCTCTGAAATATGTTATTCTTGTATTATTTGTGCCAACTGATCTTGTACTTCCTGGATTTCTCTTTTGTGTTGCGCATTAATTTGACTCTGATTTTGTTTGAATTTATTAATTTGTTCATACTCTTCTGTGTCAGTGAGGGCTACAGGTCTTGTGTCCTTCAGATCATCATCTACCTTTGTAGATAAGTTAGTGAACTGATCCGAAAGTTCGGCTACTTTCTCCGATAGTGAACTGATGTCCTCAGTGTGTTTTTCTGAACCAAGTTTCAGAGTGTCCATTTGTGTTGAAATCGTATCTGCTGTGTCCTTTAAGTTTTCCTGAGTTTTTGCAAGCTGTGTAACCGAATCAGGAGATGCAACTGAGTCAATTTTAGCTTGCAAGGTGTCGTGATTTTCCATAACAATAGTTTGCAGTTCTTTTATGGCTGCTTCGTGATCCTGTAATGCATTTTCATGACGCAAAAAAATGGGTTGAAAATGCTCACAAATTTGTGTTTTTACTTCATTACAGACTTTTCGTCATTTATATTCGATTTTAAGTAACTCAGCAGTTAAACCTTCACGTGTTCGTTCAAGCATGGTGTCTAACTTTTGAAGCTGTTGCTGAGACTGTTTTTGATTTTGTTCCATTGCATCTAACTTTTGCTGTGTTTGTCTCTGATTTTGTTCCATTGTGTCTAACTTTTGAAGATTTTGTTCCATTGTGTCTAACTTTTTCTGTGTTTGTCTCTGATTTATTTTCATTTGTTGGATTAATTGCAATAATAATGTATTAATGTCTGTAATTTGTTCCTCTATGCTTTTCGGTAGTGCATTTGCACCGGTAGCATTCACATTTTGAAAAGCAGAAAATGTGTCTTGACTTATTTGAGAAAACGATGAGGACCCAAAACCTGAATCTGCAGTATTTGCAAGATTGTGTCCTGTCATTCTGGATTCCTGAGGCGAGCTGTTGCCGACCGATCGATCGATAATGCTTCCCTGTTCACTAATTGTTTCACTGTCTACACCATTATTCGCCGCCTGCTCCATTTCCCTATGCACAATTACCAAATTACTCTGATGGACCCACGTCCAGATCATCCACTTTCAAAACTCCGCCATCTCTCTCCCCACATTCATCACTGCTGGCAGCTCACCTCCAACTGTGCAACGCTACGCGCTGTTAACATCCAGCTGCCCAACACTACAATAGCAAACAACAATGCAAACCAGCCACAGACTGCACACAGCACAGGCAGTGATTTTCATACAGAGCACTACGTGGCGTTACCAATATAAAAACCTAAACAGCCTACTCACAGTTTTCTTTTGGCTTCATTTAGCATTTTTAACAACTCTATGTAGTATTTTTCAAACATTTAACAGAGATTAAAAAACTGTTCAACATTTAATGTTTACATTTAACTTTCTTGTTTAATGTTTAAGTTATGTTTAAGCTTTTTGTTTAATGTTTATGAAATGTATTCGATTTCTTAACTTACCAAATTGATCATTCCAACATTTACTATATATTTCTTTAAATTCATCAAATTTTAAATCACTTGCAACAAACTCATGATAAATATGATTTAAATTTGTGTCGTATTGTCTGTAAATCTTTAAACAATTAAGATTATCTTTGTCTAATTGTTTTGGTATTTTTGGGTAAGTTTGAACTGAATAAAATCAATCTATTTCTCCATGTCTTCCACCTGTAAAATATTCTCTAAATGTATTCTGATTTTTCAACAATGAAGTCATCAAATACTACTACTTCTAATTTGTCCAGAATTTCATCTAATGGAATAATTTCGTCATTATTTTCAATAAAAGTAGCAATTTCTTATAATACTTACCTTCAATTTTTAAAACCTTTTTATAAATACTCGATATCTTGGTTGATGTAATCTTTTAGAATAAACATACTAATGATTAATTTTATCCCAATTCAGCCATCTTGCAGTGAGAATATAATTATCAATCATTAATGTAGTTTTTCCATGTCACTTGGTTCTATGATTGCACATCGAATTTGGTAAAAGTTTACCATGTTACTTTTCGATTTCTGTTTTGGAATTCTTATATTTGGTATCCAGTCCATCAATTACTTAAATAAATTATTATTGGTATATTTCAGGTGAGTGAATGATCATCCATTCTTAAATAAATCTACTCCTCCATTAAGAAAAACTTATGAAAATATTACATTAATCGGTTTTTATACAACTTTAAATTTTACATAAAAAATAATAAACTATATTGCAATGGAGAAACGATAGAAATTCCTGTAGTTCAGTATAGTTTAAAAAATTTAGAAAAATTTATTCATTCGAAAAAGCCAAATATCGACACTAAAGCTCATGGAATTTTGAAGAGAGTTACTCTTGAGAGGGATGTTAAGTTGTATATTATATGAAAGAAGATAATATTGCAAGTATGCTCGGATTTAATAATCAGATTATTGAAGCTAATAAAAGACTGTTGCTAATAATGTTACTAAAATTATTCAACTTGAATTTATTAATATTAATTTTAATCTAGCTGATGGAATGTCTGTTAAACATACTGATCACTTTTTAATTATTGCTTCATTTATACCAAATGCTGAATTTGGTTGACCTACAATTTATGAACCACATTATTCTGTATGTATTCCAGTTCATGATAAAATTCAAGGCTTAGGAATAACTATAACTGATGAAAATGACAATTTGACTGACTTTAATCGCGCTCATGTAACAGTTGTTCTAGAAATAACTTAATAAATTTTATCCTTAATAAATCATGTATAAAATCGAGAGATATCAGTTCTACTCATTCCCTGTGAATGAGAAAAGTAAAAATAATTTAAATGCACCCATCAAGAATACAGAGATTGAAATAAATGTTGGTGATGGATGGCTTCGTCCAAATCATGCACAATTATATATGAACAGTATAGGTGTTATAGCTGATTCTGATTGGTCGGTTTCAGATTATCCAGCATAAATTGGAAAATCTAATAACAAGTTAATCGATAACTATATGGCAAAACTGTTTGCTTTTGTGGCCATAAAGAAAGGAAAGAATATTTTATTTTTGTATTTGATGATTATAAACAAAGTATGTGGGCTTTGTGATTTAACTGTGATTTTTGCAAGCTCTTCTTGGAAGAAGGAAAAATCGTAGTAGAATCAATGGAAATTCGCTTACCAATTGTTAAATATGAACCGAATTACGCGTTAGACCAACGAGAAAATGTTTGGAGAAATCCGAAAATACCGATATATTTTTATGAACTGCAAACTGTAGAAGCTGCAGGATGGAATGGCAGCAGTAGAATCTGATATATCTTATTTCGTATTTGTTACATTTCATACAAATCGTAAAAATAATCAATTACTTGGCTTTTCATTATTCGATCATGTTAACCTACTGAATATATACTTTAAAATGGAAGAAACGATATTTTTTCCACAATAGGTGTGGAATATTAATATTCTAAATAATTTTCTCAAAGCATACAATGCATCTCTTGGTTTTAAAAGAGATACGCTACTGAAAGTAGACACTGACATAACTCAATATAATTTCATAATGAACAATCCTATCTATGTGATTAACATGACTTGTAGAAATATTACTATAACCTCACACAAAACAACTATGAAACTTTGTGCAACTTTTAATGAAAAAATTCCTTCAGATACTTTAGCTTACGTAACAGCAGGAGGTAACAAAAACTTAACTTACGAAGTACAACACAGAACACTTACTGAAAATTTTTAGCTATATGATAATAAAAAATTAGAAAAGTTATAGGAGTGTTAACTTCATGCTTATATACATTGTCAAAAGATTTAAAATAAAGTTGGAATAAATAAAAACTGAAACATTTAGCATGTCAATAAGAAGATGATATCTAATTTTTTCAGAATGCTCTATGTATGTAGATTATGTTACCATCTTGAATTTTCAAAATCGATTAGTATTTAGCTGTGAAACTAACAAAAAGATTTTGCCCCTTGCCCCTGGGAGCTATGCTACTCAACATACTTCCAGTGTTTGGGTAGTCATTTTTCAGGGCCAATGGTTCTATCTGAAAACGCAATCTGAATTCAGTTATCTCTAAAAATAAAAAATTAATAACAAAAACCAGTATAGTAGACGGATTTTACATGTGTTATCTGTACAACTGTTGTATATTACAGGTGTCAACTGTACAGTTAATTCAATTTACATGTTTCAAACTGTACATTAGGTAGAAACTCTGTTAACGGATGGCATTGATGTTTGTTCCATTTAAATTAATAAGGGAACTTCTCGACTTTTAAAATGTAATAATTTTTTCCCAATGTTAATCTGAGTATTGTATTTATCATTACATGTTATCTACATTTCACCCCATCAAATAAAATAAAGAAATGTGAAGAAAATAATTTATTTATATTTGAAAATAAACATGAAAATAACTAATTCTGAATCGACTCGTTTCTCGAATACCAACTATACAGGGTGGTCCATTGATCGTGACCGGGCCAAATATCTCACAAAATAAGCATCAAACGAAAAAACTACAAAGAACGAAACTTGTCTAGCTTGAAGGGGGAAACCAGATGGCGCTATGGTTGGCCCACTAGATGGCGCTGCCATAGATCAAACCGAGATCAACTGCGTTTATTTAAACAGGAACCCCCATTTTTTATTACATATTCGTGTAGTACGTAAAAAAATATGAATGTTTTAGTTGGACCATTTTTTTCGCTTTGTGACAGATGGCGCTGTAATAGTCTCAAACATATACCTCACAATTTTAGACAAACAGTTGGTAACAGGTAGGTTTTTTAAATTAAAATACAGAACGTACGAACGTTTGAACATTGTATTTCGGTTTTTCCAATGTGATACATGTACCTTTCTGAACTTATCATTTCTGAGAACGCAGGCTGTACAGCATGATTACCTGTAAATACCACATTAATGCAATAAATGCTCAAAATGATGTCCATCAACCTCAATGCATTTGGCAATACGTATAACGACATTCCTCTCAACAGCGAGTAGTTCGCCTTCCGTAATGGTCGCACATGCATTGACAATGCGCTGACGCATTTTGTCAGGCGTTGTCGGTGGATCACGATAGCAAATATCCTTCAACTTTCCCCACAGAAAGAAATCTGGGGACGTCACATCCGGTGAACATGCGGGCCATGGTATGGTGCTTCGACGACCAATCCACCTGTCATGAAATATGCTATTCAATACCGCTTCAACCGCATGTGAGCTATGTGCCGGACATCAATAATGTTGGAAGTACTTCGCCATTCTGTCACGCAGTGAAACATCTTGTAGTAACATCGGTAGAACATTACGTAGGAAATCAGCATACATTGCACCATTTAGATTGCCATCAATAAAATGGGGGCCAATTGTGGTTCCTCCCATAATGCCGCACCATATATTAAACAGCCAAGGTCGCTGATGTTCCACTTGTCGCAGCCATTGTGGATTTTCTGTTGCCCAATTGTGCATATTATGCCTGTTTGCGTTACCGCTGTTGGTGAATGATGCTTCGTCGCTAAATATAACGCATGCAAAAAATCTGTCATCGTCCCATAATTTCTCTTGTGCCCAGTGGCAGAAATGTACCCGACGTTCAATGTCGTCGCCATGCAATTCCTGGTGCATAGAAACATGGTACGAGAGCAATCGAAGTTGATGTAGCATTCTCAACTCCGACGTTTTTGAGATTCCCGATTCTCGAGCAATTTGTCCGCTACCTATGTTCGGATTAGCCTCAACAGCAGCTAAAACACCTATTTGGGCATCATAATTTGTTGCAGGTCGAGGCTGACGTTTCACATGTGGCTGAACACTTCCTGTTTCCTTAAGTAACGTAACTATCTGCGAACGGTCCGGACACTTGGATGATGTCATCCAGGATACCGAGCAGCATACATAGCACACGCCCGTGGAGCATTTTGATCACAATAACCATACATCAACACGATATCAACCTTTTCCGGAATTGGTAAACGGTCCATTTTAACATGGGTAATGTATCACGAAGCAAATACCGTCGGCACTGGCGGAACGCTACGTGATACCACGTACTTACACGTTTGTGATTATTACAGCGCCATCTATCACAATGCGTTTTTTTGGTTGACGCTTATTTCGTGTGATATTTGGCCCGGTCACTATCAATGGACCATGATCTTCAAATGCACGTGCAAGACTTCACACAAGCATTGACCAAAGGAAGCGCGCATAACCAGAGATCAGTAAAAGACGTATGTGTGAAGACATCTTGCCATTTGACTTCAGCACACTAGTCTATGTACTTAATAACAGAATGAATAAATGAAGCAGTTCTGTTAATTCAGGAATTAGTCTTCATGTGCTGTGTGGATAGGGTCAAAGGAGTAAAAAAAAATACACAAGTTGTGTTAAGGACAATGTGGGTTTGTTTTTCAATTTTTGATAGTGAATTAATTTTTTCTTACATTCACTTTTTATAATAAAATACACTGAACTAGTGAGCCAATAAAATTTTAATATTGTAGCGGAACCACAGTTTAAGATAGGGAAGTTAGATTTGGTGCAATATTTTGGGGCACAAGTCACAGCGAGGTGCGGGCTGGATTGCAGTAAGTTTCGCTGACCAGCAGTTGCAGACTGGAATGGAGGCCACAGGGCCATCGAACCTTTGAAAAGAGTAAATGCAGCGGTTCCCATGTCACAAGCTGTAGGCAGAAGGGGTCCACTGGTGCAACCAGAGTGTGGGGCGTACGTGACTTGGAGCGATGCGTTAGTGAAACAGAGGCACGCACCCTAATATAAATAGGTGTTCTTTTCTAACGAGAGGCATTCAAGTGTGGCAGCTCTCCTGGATGGCAGTGCGTGTCACACTGCCAGGCTACACACAGCAACAGATGGGGCGACAGTGTCCGGGTCCATGGCAGGTCGTTGGTTCGACTCTCTGAGGCCAACACGGGGTCCACAGCCAGCCAGGGCAGGCCACACTTTGGCTCGCTACTGCGGACAGTTGTCTCGTCTCCTGACACACGCCGGAGACTTACAAGGCGAGGGCTACAGGTTCGGACGCCGGAACGGGAGCAGTCGTTACCGCTGTGTTTCCAGCTACACCAGCCGAGGAAGAAGCAGCAGCAGGGCTGGCCTACGGCTCCCAGTGGAGCAGCCATCCTGACGTAATTGGAACTCTGCAGCTGGCATACAAGGTCGGCTCAACACAGTGCATTTCACAGGCCGATGGGGTGCTACCTCAGCAATGCGGGGCCTGTGACGCAGACCAAGGGTGAACGGAGCTCTGTAAAGGAAACAAATAAATCATTTGGTAAGTTCTCGCAGAGTTTTAGTACAGTACCTTCTGGCACCCAACCCATTCTTATTCTTTGTGAGAATGAATTAATTTTTCTTACATCCATCTATTATAAAAAAAATATTAAACTTAATTTCTTAATTCTCCTTTTGTGAGAAAAAAGTAATTTCTTATAATAAATGAACATAATAAGAAAAAATATTTATTTTTCTTAATTTTTCTAAGTAATTTTTAATGAAATATACGTTTTTTAAATGAAAATAAGTGAGTTAGACATAAAAAATTATGCTGTAGTAGTTAATTAGTGTAGGTTATGGGTATGTTTTTGCAAGTTAGCGAATGAGTTGAAATGAGCGAGTGAGCTAACTTGCAAAAACTGAGCTACAACCTGCAACAATTAACTGCTGGTTTTCTGTATCACTGAGGCACTCAAGCCCCCCCCCCTCCCCCCCACCAGTGTCAAGGTCCCTGGGTCATGGGAGGGGAGGAGAGGGAGAAGTATTATTATGATATTAATTAAGGATGTTTGATGTGGCGACTGTGTGTCGGGAAAAAACTCCAAATTACCTGCCCATGGACAGTTCTGATACTTCTTCGCTGAACCTGCGCCTCCCTTAATGAATTTTAGATATTTACTATAGGAGTCTTGTAGAGTCTTCCATTTTGCTCAAACAGCCTCACCTGTCACCCAAGCCACATGCAAATTATTTCATTTCATATGCTGCATTTATCACTAAAAAGTAATAAATTTTTTTTCAAGTATTTGACCACTGGTCATTCACACGATATCGTCGCTTTTTCCGCATGGGATTGTCTCCAGCTTAGTCAAATATGTGGTGAAGAGCTGTACAAGTTTCACAGCCACTGTATTTACCTTAATGAGGATAGAATGGTGACAGTTTCCCAACTACACTAGCACCATAGATGTAAAGCATGTTAGAATGAAGTGTCCTAAAACAGTGGCTTGTTTTCAGTTCTCCTGCTTGCGAAACTCGGTGGTTATTGGTGTGAGCAGCTATGGCAGCCACTGTGATAGCACAAGTTTGGGAAACCCTGTATTTTGCCGCAAATTCTTACGAGGAAAATGTATTCTACCTGGGAAACCATTGCTGGTCACAAACATTCCCGTCCCTCATATGCTGACAGGTGATGAATGTCTTAACTACAAACCTATCTGATGGCTCGTTTCCTCAATTAAGAGGCCTTGGAAGATCCTTCAAAAGCAGTTTTCAGTGAACAAATATGCAGAGGCCATCGTGTGATGGATAATACCTTACATATACTCGCACAAGAGTGATTAATCTTTTTCAGGACTATAGACTCACAGTGGAAACTGCACAAGCTGTTGTAAAAGTGGCATATTTGTAGCTTAGTTTGCACTACAATGGCACCACTAGATTGTACAAGTACATTATTATTTCAGCTGAACCGCATTATGTGCTACAATATTCAACCGGTATTATATAATGGAACAGCAAATTCGTTTGATATATACTTGCGTCGCTTTTCTTCCTTGTTGCCTCCTTTTTCATCACATTTTTATAATCACAGTAAAAAAATACATTTGCACGCACCAACTGAATCAGTCTTTTTCTGCCGCCATTCTGCGCGGACTTGTCCTTCACAGACTTTGTAGAAAATCACAACCTGTCAGCTGCACGCCGCGCCGGAAGCAAGGGCTGTATAGCACAGGTGCCCGCCTCCCGTTTGACTGGGACACGCCGATGGCGTAGAGTAACGTGCAAGACAATGTGGGTGCTTGCACAAGTGTTTCGGAGAACCCCGTTCATCGTACATTGTCGATCATGGAGCTCCACAGCAGACGTCCCCTACTTGATTACATGTTGACCTAACGACATGGTCAGTTTTGATTTCAGTGGGCACGGACTCATCGGGATTCGGCACGCCGGCTCTTCGTGGAATCACGTTTTTGCTACACCAGGTCGATGGTCGTCTCAACAAACATCGTAACTGAGGTGAAAAGGACCTCAAAACGTCCAGCGCATCAAGGACGCAGGCTGCTAGGAGCAGTATTATGCTACGGGAGACATTCTCCTGTGCTTGCATGGGACCTCTGGTAGTAATCGGACACACATTGACAGATGCGAACCACCTGCATCCCTTCATGCTTGATGTCTTCCCCGACGGCGCTGACCAAGCTGGCTTGATCTAAAACCTATGGAACCCATCTTGGTCGCTATCACTGTGTATCTAAATTAAGGCCAGTTATTTATGTGAATTACATGACCTGTCCGAGGGCATCTAATGCCAGACACTTCTAGAAACCTACCAACCTACCTACAATATTTTCAAACCGGGGCAAAAACTTGATTGTGGCACTCTTTTTGTTTAGCGGGATCAGGACTATGATATAATGGAAATGCCTTGTGGCTAGGGCCTCCCGTTGGATAGACCATTCCCTGGTGCAAGTCTTTCTAGTTGACGCCACTTCTGCGACTTGCGTGTCGATGGGGTTGAAAAGATGATGATAAGGACAACACAACACCCAGTCCCTGAGTGGAGAAAATCTCCGACCCAACCGGGAATCGAACCTGGGCCATTAAGCGTGACATTCCATCATTCTGACCACTCAGCTACCAGGGATGGACCGGGCTATGATTATAAATGAAGATTTAGAGTTCTAATTCATACCTATATTTGGTAAAGTTTCACATGCACAACATTCTGAAAGTTATTATGTTCATATTGACAGTAAATCTTTCTATCCTAAACAGCACTATTAGCAGTTCAGAGACGACCTCTACGGTAAGCTCCTACCAAATTGTCTTTCACCCTGACTACTGATACTCAAATTAAATTCTCGCCACAAAAGTGGAAAATAATTTTTACCACTTGCCATGCGGATTTGTAAATATCACGGATGCCACACTAACAGTTACTTTTGTGAAATCTTAGCGGTCCAGGACAGTGTACAGTCCATGCGAGATCACTGTCAATTATTACAGAAAATCAGCGTTTTGCAACAGCTCGTCTCTGGCGCCATCCGAGGCAGCACGCAATCTTGCGTTTGACAGACGCGGATCTTACAGTGGCTAGGGGTAAAATGAAATCTAGTCTTGCCTCATGGGCTGTATTTATATGTGTGGGGCAGCGGACGGCCAAGGAAACACCTGCTGTCGTCCGCCTTATCCACACGGCAGCTGTCTCTAAACGGCCGCTTTCTTGGACACATAATCTTTAACAACCAAGTAATGAATTAATTCAGAATTTTCTTAATTTTTATATGCCTGTTGGTAAGTTGGTTGAAATTACAGAAAAAGTTTCAGCTCGCTTGCATAAAAACTTCGCCTTCTAGAATTTTTAGAGTAGAACTGACAGTACATCATTATGTCTGAACAATAACTTTAAGAGACCTTGTATTGGTTGTTATTGACAGTACGGTCCTAAAAGTTGTTATAGCTCCATCATTTAATAGGTTTTATCATGTGCTAGCATTAAAGTTACAGATACTTAATCTACTACAAATGGGGATGTTTTAGTTACAAATTTAGATTTCATTAAATTACTCAAAAACTATTAGAGGTAGCTTAATGTGGTCACTTAGTTATTATTTTTAGGTTTAACTGAAGCGTCAAACAAATTTTATGTTTCTAAGTCTTATATTTAGCGCCTTCAATTTTTCTTAAAAATGTGGATTCTGACCACAATTTTTATTTTATCATGTTGAGACTTGCACCAGTTAATTTTGGCATACATTGGCACATTATGACCAATTTATAGCTTTCGAGCTTTATTATTTAGCGCTACTTGTTTCTTATTTTTTCTTAAAATGGCGAATTTATGAAAACCATTGATCTAATCACTCCAAGACTTGACATTTAAAACACTATTACATTAAAGTATATTTTGACAAAGTTTGAAAAAGCACTTTTAACTTTTAATTTTATTCTTAATTATGGTGTAATACTTGTGCACTATGTGTAGATGCGTTACGAGATGTGGCACTAGTAGCAGTGAACTGCGATAAGTCCCGGCACACTCGCTCGCCTCTGTATCTCACAAACGATACAGCGCTTGTTTCCCTACAAACAGGCACTTCGTATTGTAGCGATCTGGCAAAAATTTTCTGTCGGAACTTCATTTTCTTGGATACACTGAGAAGATAATATGTAATCTTTCTTGTCTGTTGTTCCTGTTAATCTTTATTTCTACTCTGGTAGTCTGAGTCTGTGGATTCGCCAATGATTAATGAGTATAATATATATACAGGGTGTTACAAAAAGGTACAGCCAAACTTTCAGGAAACATTCCTCACACACAAAGGAAGAAAATATGTTATGTGAACATGTGTCCAGAAACGCTTACTTTCCATGTTAGAGCTCATTTTATTCCTTCTCTTCAAATCACATTAATCATGGAATGGAAACACACAGCAACAGAACGTACCAGCGTGACTTCAAACACTTTGTTACAGGAAATGTTCAAACTGTCCTCCGTTAGCGAGGATACATGCATCCACCCTCCGTCACATGGAATCCCTGATGCGCTGATGCAGCCCTGGAGAATGGCGTATTGTATCACAGCCGTCCACAATACGAGCACGAAGAGTCTCTCCAATTGGTGCCGGGGTTGCGTAGACAAGAGCTTTCAAATGCCCCCATAAATGAAAGTCAAGAGGGTAGAGGTGAGGAGAGCGTGGAGGCCATGGAATTGGTCCGCCTCTACCAATCCATCGGTCACCAAACCTGTTGTTGAGAAGCGTACGAACACTTCGACTGAAATGTGGAGGAGCTCCATCGTGCATGAACCACATGTTATGTCGTACTTGTAGAGGCACATGTTCTAGCAGAACATGTAGAGTATCCCGTATGAAATCATGATAATGTGCCCCATTGAGTGCAGGTGGAAGAACAAACTAAAATGAGCTCTAACATGGAAATTAAGTGTTTCGTGACATATGTCCACATAACATCTTTTCTTTATTTGTATGTGAGGAATGTTTCTTGAAAGTTTGGCCGTACCTTTTTGTAACACCCTATATATATATATATATATATATATATATATATATATATATATATATATACAATGTAACGAAAACTTGGGTACAGACCATAAAATATTACATAATTAAGGATGTGGTTATTAGTACAGCACTTTTGCTGCTACCAAGTAACTGTTAGTGAGAAGGCAAAATTACTTACAGGGAGCTGTTTTTAATTTAAATAAAACAGCAAGCCATCTGCCAAGCTGACGTGATGGCTGCCTTGACACTGTGATCACAAATCTAGATACTTGGGCTGTGAGATGACTGTAGTTGACCCAGTCATCTCTGACCACAGTGCATTAGTCATGGAACTGTATACAAACAGAGATAATAATCAAAGATCTGTTATCTGGCATACTAATTATGCATTTATGAAAAGGGTCATAGATAAGGCAACATTAAGTGCTTTGAAGACTGCACTATTTGGAGTAGAGTGGTAGTCTGGACTACAAGAAATGGCAGGGGAAATCACTATAAGTGCAATCCCAGATCTGAATGTAGACCTTGCAGTTGGTATGAGAAATGACAAAAAGGTTCACCATGATGAAATGGAGGAATTACAAAAAATGAAATAGCAAAGACTGTAAAATCTTATAAGCATTCTGATATGATATGTATGGGATGTCTGTCCTCTACACTATTAACTACGAAATTGCTGAACAGTTAAGTGTGTGATTAAGAAGTATTTCTGTGCTGGTGTATTTCTGGACTTTGCATGGGTAGTGCCACTTTATAAAAAGGGTGACCCAGGCTTGGTAGCAAGATTTTTGCTAATCTCAATAATTCCAGTATTCGCTGAAGTCATTGAGATGGAGTGAAAGACCAAACCTCTAATTACATTGAAATTAATGAGCTCATCACAGAAGCACAGCATGGCTTCCAGAAAGGCAAATGAAAAACACAAGCAGCACTAGATATCGTTACTAGGGTCAAGTGCAGTGTTGGAGAAGAAGAATCTTTAGCACTGGCACTTCGTGACTTTAGTAAGGTGTTTCCACCACTTTCCTCACAAGGTGCCTCTACACAAACTCAGTCAATAAGAAATTGGAGGTACTGTTCTGACAACCTTCAACTCTTATTTGGGAAACAGAGAGAAGATTGAATTAGTCCAAGGAGCACTATCATGTGAACATAAGTGGGAATACAGATCACCCCCTCCTGTTCCAACTTTTTGTAAACAATTTAAGCTCTCATGGACAGTACTTGAAATCTGCAGATGACACAACCTCTTACTCGAAAGGTATCAGTGCTAGGAAGGCTCAAGAAGAAGGCTCAGATGTGACAAAGAAATGGTTTGTTCTAAAAGAAAATGAAAAACAAGAAAAAACACAAAAGTTGGTCGCTCAGTGACGAAGGACATGTAGATGTGTAGCGGCTGTGGAACTTCTGGGGTTCATGGTGGACAGGTATGGTTCAAACGCAGGGGGTCATGGGGGTCATGACCCCCCAAAACGCTTTTAGTAGAGGCGTTATTTTTTTTACATATGAGATGTGTTCAAAAAATAACAGGAATATTTCTTTTTTTGGAAATAATTGTATTTATTCCCCTTACATCAATGCTATTCCGTTTAAAATATACCTCATTAAATATTATACACCTACGCCAGCGATTTTTGCCAATCCTGGTAACACTTCGGGAACTCAGTCTTTGGGAGGGCTTTCTGCTTTCTCAGCGATGCGTTTTGAGTCTCATCTACGCTTAAAAGTCGACGACCCTTAGAGCCTTTCTATAGTTTTTCGAAGCAGAAGAAAGTCAAATGGCGCCAATCCTGGGACAATGGATGTTGTTGCGTCATTATGATGCTTTTCCAAAATATTTCACGAACAAGCAACGAAGTTTGAGCAGGCACATTATCGTTATGCAAAAGCCATTGTTTGCTACGCCACAAATCTGGGTATTACAGCGCTAAATCTGTAAATAATACTCCTTATTGATCGTTCGACGTTTTATCAAGAACTCTTAGAGCACTATGCTGTTAACATATGGACAAAGTGTAGTGTGAGTAACGTTCACATCTGACCGTACTTACTTTTTCGTCGTTGGCCATCCAGAATGCTTTTCCACTGGGACGAATGAGCCTTAGCTTCGACGTCGTATACGTATATCCATTTTTGTCTCGTGTTATGACACGTTTCCGTAGTTCAGCATCGTTGTTGATATCACTAGCGACTCCTGAGCAAATGGCATTCGCCGCCCTTTTGGTTCGTAATTCAACACTTTTTGAACAAATTATGCTGTCACAATTTTCATAACCAAAATGTCTAAAAAAAGTCATAGCACGAACCATATGATACATGAGCGAATCCAGCGTCATCAGTGACTTTTCTTATTGTGATTCGGCGATCGTTCATAAGCATTTCTTTCACTTTTTCCACGACTTCATCTTTCAATGACGTGCTGGGAGTCCTTGGCTCTCGTTGTTTTGAAGGCCTTTACAGCCTTCTTTGAAAGGCTTACTACTCGTAAACGCTTGTTTTACTCATAGCAGACGCTCCAAAAGCGATATTTAATATTTCTAAAACTTTGCTGCATTTTATTCCGTTCTTATATCAAAATGTAATGCAAATTCTGTGATCCATTTTGTACAAAACTAGCAAACCTGACAATGCTTCAGAAATGCTAAATGTCTATGAAATTTTATATGTGTCCCAATCTCGTTCTCCCCCTCTATTTGTTCATCTCCTCCTGTTCCCTCTCTCTTTGTCCATCAACTCCTCTTCCTCCTCCTCCTGCCCCTCCCACTATCTCCTCCTCTCCCAATCTCTCTCTGTCTCCCCACCTCTGCAGCTGCTGGACCTGTGAGGATAGTAGCTTCAATAACAATATTTCTTACAGTTTAAAACTCTGAATGGGTAAGACTACAAAATTTCGGATGATTCAGATTCCATAGTACAGTAGTATTCTAATCATAAGTCAATAAACCATAAATGCACTATTCCTCTTTCCTCCTAAATATTACTGCAATGAAGAAATAAAGAGCACATTGTTGTGTATACAGTTTTGTTTAGTTGTATATAAGGAGAAAGAGCATATGTGGTAGAAACGGTTTGTGTAATGGTTTAAATGCTCTGATAGCTAAGTTAAAACTTACTGCAAGGAAAAACAAAAAAACGAAACCATATATTTTCACAGCAGAGCACTTTCTTTCTCACAGTTGGTTTTGGTAGTAAATTTGTACATGTTTTTTTTTAAAAAAAATTAGCCTATGTCCATCTGAATGTTAGTAGAGTATTTGGTAACAATTTGAAGTAAAATTGTTAAGAATTTTTTGATATTTTTGCTAACCTGTGTTTCCTCTGTATGTATTACGTATATATTTAAAAAATATACAGCCTATATCTGTCCAAATTTTTGTTAGAACATCATCTAAAAACTTCAAATAATCTTGTCAAAAGCTTTTCGAGATTTTAGCTAGCAACATTTCCCCTTTATATATAACATAGATATTTACATATCATATATATTCAAAATATGTAGCCCATGCTCATCTGAACTTTTTAGCTTCTTGCTAACAAGACATTTTCATTTTATGTATTATATATATACATTTAGGTACTACATATATGAAGGGAATATATAACCTACGTCCATATATATATATATATATATATATACACTTGTAGAACATGCATGTTTCTTTAAAAATCTAAATTTGTCAGGAATCGAAACTAGGGTCATCCACATGGCAAGACAACACTCTATGACAGAGCCATATATATTGCTGATACTACTAACCGGGGGACACACCACAATCGATATTTGTTATTTCTTATATTTGTTGTATGTTAAGTTCAGGACTCACATCAATAATGAAAAGTGGTTAGATATAACTTGCAAAATTTCTCAAGAAAATCGACTTCAAAGTTTTCTGGCCATCTTTGATAAGCTGATATAAATTCGATTTTTCATGCAGAACTGTGACTGTGTTTTCAAATAATGGTGCATGTTCTACTAACATTTTTGCGATTCTAACATGCTTAAAGGTGGGAAAAAGTTGGTGGCATTAAAGACTGGTATACAATGGACTGAGTTTCGTTTTAGTCATTATTATTTGCGTATTCATTTCGAATATTTACGTTATTTAAATATAGAATTCATTCACATATCCTAATAAAGACATATCTAACTGTAATTTTTACAAAAAATACATCTTATTAATTTTAATTACATATCACACACAAAAATAAAGTTTTCATTGAAAATATAAGTTCTTAACTACTGATATATTACAAAATAACGCCAATCAAGATTTTTTAAATTAAAAACTATTAAAATAATTTTTTCCATCTATATGTATTTTACACTTCACAGAAATACTTGTAGAACATGCAGAGTTCTTTAAAAATCTAAATCTAATCGAACCCAGGGTTATCTGCATGGCAAGACGCTATGACAGAGACATGTTGGGTGTCGAATAAACAACCTAACTTCAGCTTGTTAAAATGGCCATAAAACGTCAGAGTCGATTTTCTCAAGAATTTCTGTGAGTTGCACAGAACTGCTTTGGTTAATTGAAACTCTGCACCACTAAATGAAATCAAGCGAACATGTACTTGTTAAATAATTCAACCTCTGTATGTCATTAACTGTTATGCTATACTTGTACTAATTTCTTCTTTTATTATTATGCTGTCTATGCTAAATTGTTATTATAGTGCACTGCTTGTATGGTTTTCACTGTGTGACATTGCCACTGTCAATCCTTAGGTATAGTAATAAATGGCAGTACTGTATGGTAGATAGTACTATATGAACATCTCCATAATGAAGACAAAAGCAATGGCCTTTTTTTTAGGACACCAATTAACACAAGTTAAGATCAAAACTGATAAAAATATCATAGAGAAGTTAATACATTTAAATATTTAGAGTGTAGTATTATGTATTGGACAAATAATGAAACACAAAATAAATTAGACGTTTTCAGCTATTTCTGTGAAACTATATGCTGAACATTGGGAAGAAAATTCCCAGAGATACTCTACTGAAGTTCTATACAGCTACATCCGCACTATCGATGTGAAAACTGGACCCTTAAGAAGAGAGATGACAGGAAAATAAAACATGTGGAATGAGCTTCCCTAAATAGGTGGCTAGACTTACTTCAATGAGTAAAAAGAGAACTGTTGACATTCTAGCCGAGCTAAATACAAAAACATAACTGACACAATAAAACAATATCAGTTAAGATAAACCATATGCCACATGCAAGAATTGCTAAAACCACAAAACAGCATAAACCGTGAGGCGTAAGATCTTTAGTAAGGCGAATGAAGGAGACAGGATGGACTGGAAGGTGCAACTGCTGATGTAGATGATAATGTCTGATTTTGGCATATTAACTGACTTACTTATGCCATTTCTGACATCTTGATTTTTGTATATCAACAGCCTCCTGCCATGTTTTAAATTAATATACACTAAGTCTGCCACAGTGCATGGAGCGGGGGGAGGAAGAAATGGATGGGGGAGGGCTTGAACTTTATCTTGACATAGACCGTGAGAGGGGACGGGTTAGGGGATTGAAACCGCATGTTACTTACATAGAGGGATTCCCAGTTTCCGGACCAGAAAACCCTTACTTCCACAACATTCTTCTCCAGTTACTTCAGTCTCCCGTGTCCAATATCTTATGTATCGGCTCTATGATTGCCTTTTCCCATCTTTCAGGTAAGTTCTTTGAGTCCAAATCTGAAAAATAAGTTTGTTCATGTGGTCTGCCATCTTGTTGCATCCTCACCATATCATCTCGGCTGCTTTCCCGTCCTTTCCAGGCGTCTAACTATTCTGTAGCTCGCTTGTAGCCTGTATGATCTCCTTTTGCGTATGTCCCAATTCCAGCTCTTCTTCACGTTGTTCACAGTTCAGCAAGTCGTGGAAGTATTCTGCATGTATACAAGAACACTCTTTTATACTGATGGCAGTTCTCCTTTCTTGTCTCTTATAAACAGTTCTCTCCCTCCATACCCTGCCATATTATTTTTGAATTTCCTGAAAAAGTGTCTCTGGCTGTACACAGCATACAGACCTGAAAATTACTCGTAAATCACCGAAATAATGCGGTACACTGTTTGTAAAGTTGTCTTCGATTTGCTTCATCTCTTGCTTCTTCCTCTGCCTTTTGGTTCATGTTATTGTTGTGGCAGCTTCCTTCGTTATTATTAGGAAAACTTTCCATTTTTCCGGATTCTTCGTGCTGCTCCAGTCCCTCCAGACTTTTCTGCAGTTCTCTAAAGCTTCCTCACAGTCCACGTTTCATCATCAGCGAGTCCCTCTTTTCTACCTTTCGACACAGTCCTGCCTGCCTCCACGTATTCAGCTTCATTTCTCCCTAATCATTGTAGGTTTGTGTTTCAATTCCTTCCTCATATTCGGTAGCTTGACATCACCTTAATTTGTTCATGTCTATCTTGATGTTTCCTGTTGTTTTATTCATCTCTGATTATCTGCCGCTGAATGGAATCCACCTAACTACTAATAATTCATATTGGACGGATCTTCAGCTTTAACACTTAAGAATGAGAAACTTTGCAAGCTTTCGTCTAGAAACGTTTATAATCAAGTAAATAGAGCTCATCAGTTCCCGGACTTCCAGCAGCGTCAGGTGCTTAAAATCCCAAGAGCTGTCGACCGAGTTCTCCTTGGCTGTTGTCAAGCGGTAAATGAACGCCGTGTCAGAGTGGCCTCGCCGTTACATAGCCGCATTGCTGGCTGTGACGTCAGTGATGCTCAATTCCTCGCCAAATGTGATACTGTTTTCGACCCATGTACTTTGCGCAAGCTTCAACCTCATGACGGCCGGGTCCCAGGCTGTATTGAATGGCAAACCGCAGTCCCAATTGATGGTGTTTTCAGATATTTTAACATATACCGCTTCATTTATGATGCTATCCGAAAATCCCCTAGTCTTCATTATAACAGATGTTTTGTCGAAATGAATTCGTTGTCGATTTTCTAAAGCGTGTTCTGCCATGGCTGATTTATAGGACTAGAGCAAGTGAAATTTATTCAAGGTGGCGGATCCAATATGGCGGATCCAAGATGGCGGCGATAGATATGGCAATGTCGCAATGGCGTCATGGCGGGAGGTTCAAATTTTGGCGGGAAGATTGGTCAGTTGCGCTACCTCCACTAACCTAACCCTGTTGCCTCCCCCCTCCCCTCCCCCAGAAAATGGTGGAAAGTTCAAATTCCAGCAGGACAATGCAACACACCACAGCTACCTCCACTAACTTAAGGAAATGGCGGGAAAATAGGTGAGCCAGTAGCTCCATCCAGTGTGCCCACCACGAGGTCTGGAGTCCAACTGACCTAGTACACAGTCCCTCCCGTGACATAATCCAAAATGGCGATCTAAGGGGGGGAAATGGCTGTAAAGGACTCAGCAGCCTGCACTGGGCTGCTGGAGAGAGAGAGGAAGGAGTGTACTTTATTTATTTTGGAACAATTTATTTAGGGAAGAATTTCATGCAGCCCATTTATTACACTGATACAAAACACTCGCTCTGATGTGCTTGGGGTCAAAATACACAGTTTACAGGCCGACAAACCACTCGTAGGAGTGGCCGAGCGGTTCTAGGCGCTACAGTCTGGAACCGCGCGACTGCTACGGGCGCAGGTTCGAATCCTGCCTCGGGCATGGATGTGTGTGATGTCCTTAGGTTAGTTAGGTTTAAGTAGTTCTAAGTTCTAGGGGACTGATTACCTCAGCAGTTAAGTCCCATAGTGCTCAGAGCCATTTGAACCATTTTTGAAAACCACTCTTAAACTGTCGAAATAGTGCAGTACACTGGTGTACAGACACGCAAACAACTCGTAAATTACCAAAATAATGCAGTACACAGCATACAGACCTGAAACTCGTAAATCACCGAAATAATGCAGTACACTCATGTGCAGACACGAAAACAACTCGTAAATTCTAAAAAAATAATGGATGTAAGAGACTCTACAAACACGCTCACAACGCTTAAACATCCAAAAATAATGCACTCTACAAACACTCATTGCACATAAAAACCGCTTTCGAACTATCGTCACCCGCAACTATCAGAGGCTTGAACGCGCGCACGCAAAGACGCCGCCATAAGCCACTGCCGGTTACAAGCCAGCGCCAGATTTCGAGCCATCACTCTTACGCTGCCGCCGCCTACAGCAAGCAGGTGAAAGTCACGTCTATTTTCGAGTATACTGTTAGAGTTCTTCAAGAGTTATACTAACATCACAGGTCTATGTAAATAAGAGCCAAGTCACCCTCTGGGCCACGCCCATGTGTTATCTATTGCTGGTGCGAAACTTCTCTACCTATGGATACTGACATCACAGGTCGCGCTATAGAAATCTGTTCCAATACTTCCCAGACTAGCACAGGGTACATTGTTCTTAGCGATCCTAACGGGAAATACGAGCTGCGTCTAGCTGTGCAAGCATTTACGTTCCAAGCGTGGCTGACACAGTGTCGCAAAGTGTTCATGTGGCAACTCACCATCAAGAAGGTTCTCAATGTTATACTGACGTCACATGGCTATGTAAATAAGTGCCAAGTCGACCTCTTGGAAACTGTAAAGTGCTGCAGAAATAGTTAACGGTCACTTTTGTAAGAGCTTTCATGATGTCTCAGCTTGTCTGCAAGGAAATTCTGGTCCTAACAGGAGCTGTTAACGAAAATAGCCCAGAATAACACCGAATGCTTTCTCCCTGGTGACTCTAATGGGACTCCTCGTCGATTACTTATCAGCCCAATTCTTGGAATTGGTAAAGTGTCACAGAAATAGTTAACTATTGCTTTTGTTGTAGCCTTTGTGACGTCTTAGCTTGTCTGAACCGGAATTCTTGTCCTAACAGGACCTGTTAACGGAAATAGCCCAGAATAACACCGATTGCATTCTTCCTGATGGTCCTAACCAGGCTCACGTGTTAACCTTTCCAGAAATCGTAATATCCTGCTTTCAACATACGTCTCAGAAACGGTAAACTTCTCACCGCTGAAAGCCTTCATCATGTATTTGCACGCTTGCGAAAACACCGTTAATCATAAAACCATTCTTGTTACACTACTGGCCATTAAAATTGCTACACCACGAAGATGACGTGCTACAGACGCGAAATATAACCGACAGGAAGAAGATGCTGTGATATGCAAATGATTAGCTTTTCAGAGCATTCACACAAGGTTGGGGCCGGTGGCGACACCTACAAGGTCCTGACATGAGGAAGTTTCCAACCGATTTCTTATACACAAACAGCAGTTGACATTGCTGCTCGCGCTGGTTCGAGATCCAATTACTGTTAGCAGAATATGGAACGCCGTGCTGGATCCCAATGGCCTCGTATCACTAGCAGTCGAGATGACAGGCATCTCATCCGCATGGCTGTAACGGATCGTGCAGCCACGTCTCGATCCCTGAGTCAACAGATTGGGACGTTTGCAAGACAATAACCATCTGCACGAACACTTCGACGACGTTTGCAGAAGCATGGATTATCAGCTCGGAGACCATGGCTGCGGTTACCCTTGACGCTGCATCACAGACAGGAGAGCCTGCGATGGTGTACTCAACGACGAACCTGGGTGCACGAATGGCAAAATGTCATTTTTTCGGATGAATCGAGGTTCCGTTTACAGCAGCATGATGGTCGCATACGTGTTTGGCGACATCGCGGTGTACGCACATTGGAAACATGTATTCGTCATTGCCATACTGGCGTATCACTAGGCGTGATGGTATGGGGTGCCACTGGTTACACGTCTCGGTCACGTCTTGTTCGCGTTGACGGCACTTTGAACAGTGGACGTTACATTTCAGATGTGTTACGTCCCGTGGCTCTACCCTTCTTTCGATCCTATTTGGAGAGTGAGAGATGATGGTCGCATCAAGCCCTTCCAGAAATAGTGACGTTCCATAAAAGCTTCTCATTGGCTGAATATTCAAATGAAGCTCTCTCATTGGTCACATCGGTCTATCTATAAACTCACATTCCCGGCGGGGTCAGGGATTTTCTCTGCTTCGTGACTGGGTGTTGTGTGATGTCCTTAGGTTAGTTAGGTTTCTACATCTACATTTATACTCCGCAAGCCACCCAACGGTGTGTGGCGGAGGGCACTTTACGTGCCACTGTCATTACCTCCCTTTCCTGTTCCAGTCGCGTATGGTTCGCGGGAAGAACGACTGTCTGAAAGCCTCCGTGCGCGCTCGAATCTCTCTAATTTTACATTCGTGATCTCCTCGGGAGGTATACGTAGGGGGAAGCAATATATTCGATACCTCATCCAGAAACGCACCCTCTCGAAACCTGGCGAGCAAGCTACACCGCGATGCAGAGCGCCTCTCTTGCAGAGTCTGCCACTTGATTTTATTAAACATCTCCGTAACGCTATCACGGTTACCAAATAACCCTGTGACGAAACGCGCCGCTCTTCTTTGGATCTTCTCTATCTCCTCCGTCAAACCGATCTGGTACGGATCCTACACTGATGAGCAATACTCAAGTATAGGTCGAACGAGTGTTTTGTAAGCCACCTCCTTTGTTGATGGACTACATTTTCTAAGCACTCTCCCAATGAATCTCAACCTGGTACCCGCCTTACCAACAATTAATTTTATATGATCATTCCACTTCAAATCGTTCCGCACGCATACTCCCAGATATTTTACAGAAGTAACTGCTACCAGTGTTTGTTCCGCTATCATATAATCATACAATAAAGGATCCTTCTTTCTATGCATTCGCGATACATTACATTCGTCTATGTTAAGGGACAGTTGCCACTCCCTGCACCAAGTGCCTATCCGCTGCAGATCTTCCTGCATTTCGCTACAATTTTCTAATGCTGCAACTTCTCTGTATACTACAGCATCATCCGCGAAAAGCCGCATGGAACTTCCGACACTATCTACTAGGTCATTTATATATATTGTGAAAAGCAATGGTCCCATAACACTCCCCTGTGGCACGCCAGAGGTTACTTTAACGTCTGTAGACGTCTCTCCATTGATAACAACATGCTGAGTTCTGTTTGCTAAAAACTCTCCAATCCAGCCACACAGCTGGTCTGATATTCCGTAGGCTCTTACTTTGTTTATCAGGCGACAGTGCGGAACTGTATCGAACGCCTTCCGGAAGTCAAGAAAAATGGCATCTACCTGGGAGCCTGTATCTAATATTTTCTGGGTCTCATGAACAAATAAAGCGAGTTGGGTCTCACACGATCGCTGTTTCCGGAATCCATGTTGATTCCTACATAGTAGATTCTGGGTTTCCAAAAACGACATGACACTCGAGCAAAAATGTTCTAAAATTCTACAACAGATCGACGTCAGAGATATAGGTCTATAGTAGTTCTAAGTTCTAGGGGACTGATGACCATAGATGTTAAGTCCCATAGTGCTCAGAGCCATTTGAGCCATTTTTTTATAAACTCACAAACAACCTCCATCATCCTCAGTTTGCTGCTGTCCACCTTGTTGTGCGCTCCATTGTCTCTCTGTGTGTACTTGTTATCTCTCCGCAAGATGATGAGAGGTAGCTGCAGCAACGCTTCAGAGTGTAGTGGCAAGAGGCTTAGAGTTCTAGAGACGGGATTATCAAGTGAGTAAATAATTTCTATTTTGAGTGTAAATTTTCGTATGTATGTTAAATTAGCTTTATTAATTCTGTCTTCTTGTTATAATACAACTCCAGGATTTTGTCTTGGATTCTGAGGAGAGACAGGAGGGGGCTGGACCGCGGCAGGGTCTCGAAGTCCAGACTGCCATGGTGGGTTCACAGCCAGAATTGCCATGTGAGTATAATTTTCGTTGTAGTTTGTTCTTATATAGTAGCGATTCTAAATTTTCTTATTTCATACTTGTTTTTTTTTTCTTCCTCTATCTCACTTGATGCAAATGCAAACAGAGCTGGGGCTGAATAGAACTGTCTACTGCAGCTGCAGCAACACTACATGGAACAGCCTCCAGCTGTGGATAACCAACAACAACACTCACGTAAGTATAGAAAAGTAGCCTAGTGTGACCTTTCTGTGTAATTCGACAGTCAAAGTAAATAAAATCGTGTCTCCTCCTGTTACAGGAACAACTCTAGAGGAGTTCGATTTGTTGGACAGGCAGCCGGAGGCTTTTCATCAGCAGATGCAGGAACAGCCTACAGCAAATAACGAGATGCCCGAGCAGCATGCTTGTACCTTTACAAAAAAGATGACGTTTGTACATGCCTCTAGTAGTAGTGATAGTAGTATAGGAAGTCTTTTCTGTAACAAATCGGTTTATGTATCTTATCTGTTGTTGTTGTAGGTGAGAAAGACCAATTGCCAGATTCTGACGAGAACAGGCAAAGGCGCTCTGATTTGGCCCTATTAGATGATGATGATGGCGACTTTTTTGAGGGTGTTGTGGAGTCGCCCGATCAAGTGTTAATAACCTGGAGCCAGAGGGAAAAAGGTAATTACTCACTCTGCTTATAACCTTGTGATCGTCAGAATTCTTTCTTTCAGCGCCTCAGCAGCGGTAATCAATGTACTTAACTATTATTTATTATATCTCTTCTTCTACAGCGGTCGCGTCTCAGCAACCTCAACACAGTGTGGCACGCATACCGGGGGCGGCTAAACCTCACCAAAGCGGCGCCCGGTAAGGTATTCATCGTCAATAAGAGCACCGCTACTCGCTATGCGGGAAGTCGCCGCCGAAGCCCCGGCACTGCCTCTCTGGCGTCTCTGGGCCGAGCAACGAACCACCACCCCTCAAGTTACCAGATCGGGTCTACAGCAGCATCGGGAGCCATCACCACAGCCTGGCTGTCCCCATCGCTCTGACCCGGTAGCACCGCAACATCCTTCTCCACCATCATCGTATTCGTCATCATTGAGCCTTGTCGGAATTGGCGTAGACGCAAGGTATGTGTCTCTCGCCACATACCGACTTACCCTTCTTCAACACCACCATCAACGGGGTGGACTCAGAATAGTATTAATACTCATATAGATGATCCTGTGGCTAGTGGCAGTTCTCTCTCCTGTCCATTTAGTGAAGGACATCAGGCCAGTGTTATCATACCGCAGTTAGAATACTTGGTTGCGTGCCTTCCTGTCGTGGAAACGTAGCTCCTCAAGGTAGTCAATGATCCGCGGTATCCCACCATTAAATGCAGTGCGGTGCTTTACATCGAATTATCGCTCCTCGCCCCCGCAATTTTGAGTCTGGAGTTAAAGAGACAACTCTTCATTATCTTTGGGGTGAAAATGTCGTGATAACGTGGACCACGTCAGTCGCCGAGTGGTTTCGTAAATCCACCTTGAGTGCTATACAGGCCCAGTTTTCTGAGATGGAGGTCAGAGGGTCAGCTAAAGCACTCAGCCGAATGCTACACCTGGACAGCCATACACATGTCTTCGAATCGATAAATGGAGGGTCAAGGCTCTGAGCACTATGGGACTTAACTGCTGTGGTCATCAGTCCCCTAGAACTTAGAACAACTTAAACCTTACTAACCTAAGGACATCACACACATCCATGCCCGAGGCAGGATTCGAACCTGCGACCGTAGCGGTCGCGCGGTTGCAGACTGTAGCGCCTAGAACCCCTCGGCTTCTCTGGCCGGCGGAGGGTAAAGCTATATCAAGTTCCCTAAAGCTGTAGCTAATAAGCAGGCATGCATTAATGTAGAAAATAGAAACGATCAGGCTTGTTTTGCGAGGTCAGTCCTGGCTTGCGAAAGAAATTACGATCGTAGGGATCATCCTGAGCTTTCCAGTACATACCATGTGGATGATAATATTCGTTCGAGTTATAACTTTGATGTTATAGAGTACCCTGTCAAGATCCAGGAGATATCTAAATTTGAGATGCAGAATACCAGCATATCGGTTCATGTTTATGGCCTGGACAAGAAAAGCAAGTCAGATGAGCAAGACAAGCATACTGTTATCGGCCCCATCTATTTCACAAAAATTGCCAGTGAGCGTGAGCTGCATGTAAACACGCTGCTCTTCCCTGAAGGTGATAATTATCACTATGTTTGGGTCAAAGACCTGTCCTGACTCCATTCCTCCCAACTATCAAGAAATTGTCGTGTAAAACATATTTGCTTAAGGTGCCTGAACTATATCTCCTCAGACAAGTTATCAGCGACGCATCTAGTAGACTGTGTTTCCCAGAACCCAGTAAGTGTTATGACGCTTACTGAGGAAAACAAATTCATAAAGTTCAAGAATGCTCACCACCAGGAGCAATGCCCGTTTGTAGTGTACACCAATTTTGAATGCCTCCTCGCTCCTGTGACCCGCTGTGAAGGTGACCCAACTGCCTTACACACCACCTTTAAAGAAAAACACGTACCATATGCGGCAGTGTACCAAATTGTACTGTCCTATGATTCCGTCTTAACTGCTACAAATCTTGAGAAGGGGATAATCCAGAGGTTTGGCTGCTCACCGAGCTCGAAAAACTTTCATGGGAGGTTGATAAACTTTACAGCGACAACATTCCCATGACGAAATCTAAATTTTCATATTTGTGGGCTGCTGATACACAGAAAAGCGGAAACTCCTCGTAGGGACCACGTCATATTACGGGGAAGTTCCGTGGTGCAGCTCACAATGGGTCAAATTTGAAGTACCAGCTACCAAGGCACATACCCCTTTTCTTTAATAATTTAAGCGGGTGTGTCACTTACTTTCTAGTTGAGCACTTGGCTGATTTCGGCTTTGAGAACAATTAGGTCAGTGTCCTACCTGAGAGCATCGAGAAATACATTTCATTCTCCAAACGAATGATGCCAAGAATTACGCTCTGCTTCCTTGGTACGCTATGTTTTATGAGGCGCCACTCCAGAAACTCGTTGAAACTCTACCTCGTGGGGATATGCGTAACACTCAAGCTGCATTTCCCGACGAGAAAAAGTTTCAACTTGCGACTAGGAAGGGAGTTTTCCCATATGAGTATGTGAATAGTATGGTGAAACTCAACGAAACCAGGCTACCCGACATAACTGCATTCTCCAACAAAATTATAGGCGATGCCACAATGGATCCAGAGTATGAGCATGCCGTGAATGTCTGGCGGGAATTCAATATTTCAACTTTGGGACAGTACGCATGGCTTTACATGGACACAGACATGTGCTGTATTGCACACGTTTTCGAGAAATTCAGGTCTGGACCCACCTTTTACTACACGGCAACTGGGTTGTCTTGGGATGCAATGCTCAAGGAAACGAGGGCAGTATTGAATTATTGACCGATGCTGACATGCTTCTTTTCTTTGAGTGAGGGATGAATGGGGGACTTTGCCAATGTGGCAATAGGGGCACGGAGGCAAATAATGCGCAGATGGGTGACAGGTTCAACACATCCCTTGATTGGAGTTACATAATGTACCTGGACGTAAATAACTCACACGGGCCTGCAGATTGGTGAGTTTTGATGGGTGCCTGAACACGAATGCAAGAGATTAGGAGGAAAAAACATGGGGGGTATGGCAGCTGATTCTGATGTAGTGTATGTGGTGGAGGCAGAACCCACATACCCTATTAGTTTGCATGGTGCACACGCCGATTTGCTGCTGTGTCCAGAGCAACTAGTTCTGCAAGGAGGCTAAACGCCAAAATTGATGACAACGCTGGGGGATAAGAGGAGTACATTATTCATTATCGTAATCTCCAGCAGTGTCTCAGCTTGGGTATGGGGCTGGTTAGAATCACCTGGGCTATCTCCTTCAAGCAGTCCCCCAAGTTGAAGGAGTATATTGATTTGAATACGTGACAGAGAGCTACCGTGTCATGTGACTTTGATAAATATTTTTTTAAATTAATGAATAATTCAATTTTCGGTAAAACAATGGAGAATTTGAGGGAACGACGTGAAATTTTGATTAGAACCGAATGGGATGGGCGTTGTGGCGTAAGAAATTGCATTGCCAGATCATATTTTAAGTGGGTCTCCATATTCAATAAGAACTTTGTCACTGTGGAGATGGTGAAGACTGCAGTAGAGTTTAGGAAACTTATTTATGTGGGGATGTGAATACGAGACCTGTCCAAACTCCACATATACTACTTTCATTATGAGTTTGCGAAAACTCATTGCCGGCCAGAGTGGCCGAGCGGTTCTAGGCGCTACAGTCTGGAACCGCGCGGCCTCTCCGGTCGCAGGTTCGAATCCTGCCTCGGGCATGGATGTGTGTGATGTCATTAGGTTAGTTAGGTTTAAGTAGTTCTAAGTTCTAGGGGACTGATGACCTCAGAAATTAAGTCCCATAGTGCCCAGAGCCATTTGAACCATTTGAAAACTCATTTTGCAGATGCTAAATTACTTTATATGGATACAGATAACTTCATCTATTGTATGAAGAACTGTGATCCATATAAACTAATGAGGTACCATGGTAATGAATTCGACACACGTCCTCATACACGGCCGATAATCCTTATGGTATTATTCCACGCCGGCCGTGGTGGCCGAGCGGTTCTAGGTGCTTCAGTCTGGAACCGCGTGACCGCTACGGTCGCAGGTTCGAATCCTGCCTCGGGCATGGATGTGTGTGATGTCCTTAGGTTAGTTAGGTTTAAGTAGTTCTAAGTTCTAGGGGACTGATGACCACAGATGTTAAGTCCCATTGTGCTCAGAGCCATTTGAACCAATTTTTTGTTATTCCACAGAACAAGAAGGTTATCGGTCTTATGAAGGACGAGGCGAACGGATTGCTGATTGTGGCGTTTGTAGGTCTACACTCAAAAATGTATGCGCATCGCACATTGGAAGGTGCCACCCAGGGGCGGGCTAAGGGGGTGCGTCGTACAGCATTGAGAGCCCTCTCTATCGAAGACTATTTACGGTGCCTGTGCTGTGGTGTTCGCGGTACTGCACTGCAGCCACCGCATATGGTGCAGCAGACCAGTATTCCATCGAGAGGACACGAGGTGTGCACTGTGCTGCAGTCTAACGGTCTTTCGTCTCATGACGATAAAAGTGTCATTTGTGATGATAGGATTGAAACTCTTCTGTACTGACACTATTCATTTGTTGTGAGAGAAGAGGTGGGGACTCTGATTGAGTGAATGAGTGAACGAGAGAGAGAGAGAGAGAGAGAGAGAGAGAGAGAGAGAGAGAGAGTAGTAGTAGTACGGCCCTTTTTCATAGTGTAAGTAATTTTGTGTGTATGTGTGTGTGTGTGTGTGTGTGTGTGTGTGTGTGTGTGTGTGTCATATAAATACACTCCTGGAAATTGAAATAAGAACACCGTGAATTCATTGTCCCAGGAAGGGGAAACTTTATTGACACATTCCTGGGGTCAGATACATCACATGATCACACTGACAGAACCACAGGCACATAGACACAGGCAACAGAGCATGCACAATGTCGGCACTAGTACAGTTTATATCCACCTTTCGCAGCAATGCAGGCTGCTATTCTCCCATGGAGACGATCGTAGAGATGCTGGATGTAGTCCTGTGGAACGGCTTGCCATGCCATTTCCACCTGGCGCCTCAGTTGGACCAGCGTTCGTGCTGGACGTGCAGACCGCGTGAGACGACGCTTCATCCAGTCCCAAACATGCTCAATGGGGGACAGATCCGGAGATCTTGCTGGCCAGGGTAGTTGACTTACACCTTCTAGAGCACGTTGGGTGGCACGGGATACATGCGGACGTGCATTGTCCTGTTGGAACAGCAAGTTCCCTTGCCGGTCTAGGAATGGTAGAACGATGGGTTCGATGACGGTTTGGATGTACCGTGCACTATTCAGTGTCCCCTCGACGATCGCCAGTGGTGTACGGCCAGTGTAGGAGATCGCTCCCCACACCATGATGCCGGGTGTTGGCCCTGTGTGCCTCGGTCGTATGCAGTCCTGATTGTGGCGCTCACCTGCATGGCGCCAAACACGCATACGACCATCATTGGCACCAAGGCAGAAGCGACTCTCATCGCTGAAGACGACACGTCTCCATTCGTCCCTCCATTCACGCCTGTCGCGACACCGCTGGAGGCGCGCTGCACGAAGTTGGGGCGTGAGCGGAAGACGGCCTAACGGTGTGCGGGACCGTAGCCCAGCTTCATGGAGACGGTTGCGAATGGTCCTCGCCGATACCCCAGGAGCAACAGTGTCCCTAATTTGCTGGGAAGTGGCGGTGCGGTCCCCTACGGCACTGCGTAGGATCCTACGGTCTTGGCGTGCATCCGTGCGTCGCTGCGGTCCGGTCCAAGGTCGACGGGCACGTGCACCTTCCGCCGACCACTGGCGACAACATCGATGTACTGTGGAGACCTCACGCCCCACGTGTTGAGCAATTCGGCGGTACGCCCACCCGGCCTCCCGCATGCCCACTATACGCCCTCGCTCAAAGTCCGTCAACTGCACATACGGTTCACGTCCACGCTGTCGCGGCATGCTACCAGTGTTGAAGACTGCGATGGAGCTCCGTATGCTACGGCAAACTGGCTGACACTGACGGCGGCGGTGCACAAATGCCGCGCAGCTAGCGCCATTCGACGGCCAACACCGCGGTTCCTGGTGTGTCCGCTGTGCCGTGCGTGTGATCATTGCTTGTACAGCCCTCTCGCAGTGTCCGGAGCAAGTATGGTGGGTCTGACACACCGGTGTCAATGTGTTCTTTTTTCCATTTCCAGGAGTGTATTTTTTGGGTACTATGTATATGTGTATATATACATAGAGAGAATGTGTGGAAAAGAAAGGATAAAAGGAAAAAAAGGAAATATATATATATATATATATATATATATATATATATATATTTCTTTTTTTTCTTTTTATCCTTTATATATATATATAAACAGTAAAGAAAAATTTAAAAATAAGTATAAACAAAAAAAATATTAAAAAATCATATACAGAAAAAATTTTTACATATTGATTTATTTGTTCATGCACAATGTATGTGTACACACCATGTTCGTCTTTTAAATGGAATAGCTTTTATTTAAGTTTTCATCTGTCGCTAGCCATCCAAGTCAGAATAGTTTTTAAGTGCATATCTCACAGTCAATCAGAATTGTTATTGAAAAAACCTTTGCTACTGGGGACTGTTGAAATTAGATTCTAAGCATGCACAGTCCATCAGAATTATTGTAAAAGCTATGCTACTGGAGCTGAGGTATTTAGTTGTAGTAAAGAAAGTATCTCAGCATTAGTTTTTAGTGTAGCTTTATATAAAAAGATTTCCTACCAGTGTTACTGTTGTAGCGAGTAAGTTAAAAGTATTTCTGCATTGCAATGGCAGAGTCAATTTATACCTCAAGAATACTATATTGTACCTCAAAAACTACATTGTACCTCAAGAATTAGATTGTACCTCAAGAACTATATTGAATTTGTGTGAACTGAATAAACGAAGGAAAAAATTAGTCACCATACATCTTTGTTGTTGTTATTTACAAAAAACCCTATCCCCTATTGTATTATGTATGTATACGTACATAAAGGCTATGCATGTCTCAAATGACATTAGTTTTGCTGAAGATGAGTGCTATTAAGGGGGTGAAGTTTAAGATGGAAGATAACGAAAGATGTAGAACGGTGGAATTAAAACTATCGTGCAGCATGAATTGGTTTATGGGAACAGGAGGTAACTGACCATGTCTGCTTCCAAAGATATATAGCAGACATGTCTACAATTATATCTCCTACGTTTAAAGAAAACCACAGACATAACATGTGGTTAAAACTGTACACTGCCAAAGTGGGAACAGGGTTGAAAAAAAAAAAAGAGAAGTTGTGAGGTAAAAATTTATTTGTTTCTTATGCAACTTAAAAGTAACTTTACATTTTCATAAGCAGACACAGCAACACTATTTTCAAACATCATCTTTATGAGTCGATGGAGAGAAGGACACCCATAGAATTCCAGGTCTTGAAAAGCAGCAAACTTAAAGATCTGACGCATCCATGAGACTTTCTACTTCCCCTTCACGTAGATGATGGTATCGGTGTGATCGAATAATTTAAGCACAGTCGCCATATCTTTATAGGGTATGTCAGGATCATCCCAGTGAATTCCATGGTAGAACTGTGTTAACCACTTTGCACTCTTCCGTGTCTTAGCACACTTCACGTACTTCAAAGACCTCAGTGGTGCAGTGTTTGCTGAGAATGTCTCTATTATTCCCGCATCTTGTGTGTATGCTACAAATGCAACATCCTTAAATATGAACTGTCTACCCTCACCATCAAAGAAACCCTGAGCATCTGCAATAATGTTCACGCCTTGAGATGCTGTTGTGAAATGCTCTAGGTATGGTGTAACACCTGCTCATGTATACAGCTCGTTGCACAACAGTGTTGAGCGGGTGGTAGTTTACCACACAGTCATGTAGAACTAGAGCATATGTGGCAGTGTGTTCTCGGAAATTTGTCGAAGATTCAAATGCAATTCACACATCTATAGGTTCAGACTTAATTATCTCATTCTGTTTCGAGCTGTCTATTATGATGATCAGGGAAAGCTCCTTGAACTTCCATGGACTGAGTAGACACCCTCCTCCCTCTCCTTCAGCAATTTCATAGTATGAAGCACGAAACCTTGCATACATGTCATATGCTAGACTGTATACATTTTTATTCCACAACAGGTGTAAATTGTCATATGGGTAGAATTCTGAACTAAGGTAGACTTTGGCATTAGTTAACTTGCAGTTGTCGAACACAGCAGAATCATTTGCTATACTACCTCTTCTATCAGTCTGAAACGCAAGTATGATGAATCTAGGTGTCTCAAGCAGCGAGGAGGTTTTAACAGCCCATGTTTGTATGCTCACACCCGGTAACACTGGGAACTCGAAAACCTCCCACGAGCGAAATTTCAGTGATAGAAATGTAGCGAAATTCAAGACTTCTAAAAGCTTCATGCGTACCTCGTCTGATACACTGATGTGAGGTATTTTCCATATTATCTTGCTGATTGTTATCACATTCTCTTCTTGGGCTCCTTGAATGTATGAGTTTTTATTGTCGCACTCTGTACGAGAATGAGTTCTTGTTTAGCGTTCATAATAATCTGTCTCATGGCCTCAAAGTAGCCCATAAGAATTTTTATAGGTATGCATGTAGTAAATCGCTTGTACTCTGCAACTGTTCTTTCCTCCAGATCGTCTATGAACCACCACGCATTTTCTAAACTATGAAAATCCGTGGGTGATGCAGAGACGTATGTTTTACAGGTTGACGTTATGCTGACACTGCGTGTACGGTCGATCTCAGACCCATTGAGTTCATAGCGTATCTCTTGGAACAGGAATGCTAAAGCGTTAAGTGTAAGTTTGGATCCCATGGTATTGCTGCCGTCGGTTTTCTTGAATGACCGCTCTAGATATATGAAACATTTGCATGGAAGCGTCAGTGCGTCTTGGTGTTGGATGACAATCCTAATTTCATCGTTCTTGTTACATGTGGTTGAAGCGTAAGGTTTATGAGAGAAGTATTCCTGACGTATAATTCTGTCACCATATTCTACTAGCAGGTCATATTGAGTGAGGACGTCATTGCGAGGTTTCAAGCCAACTGATTTAAGAAACTCGTAGGTCACATGTGTTATCACTTTACGGTTCGGTAGCGATTAGATGTGCTGTGGACTGCATGCACTTGTTTTATAGCGTGCGCCCTTCCTGCCTTAGATGTAATCATACATTGATTTCCTCTGCACGAAAGTTAGCAAGTCGATTATTCTGGTCCACAATACGTAGCTCCAAATAGTCCAATGTCTGAGCTGTCACTGGAAGGTATATTTCATTGGCAGGGGTCTCAACAGTCTTATACCCCGTAGCAAGTGAGGGGAAAAATGCGTAGATAGTATGAATCAGGCTGTCGTTAGAAGGGCGTTCGTTACAATGTTACACTCGACTCGGATTGTGCTGACGGTAAGTATGTCCACAGTCTGATCTGATTTGTAAAATTTACTTGGATCTTTCTTCAAAACCTGCCCCTTCGTGAAACCCAGTAGGCACCCTATTGAACCTTTCTGGTTAAAGACAATCGTTGCGTTTACAGTCCTTATTTCAGATTTAAGTGTAGCTCAGAACCTTTTCCAGACTGTTTTAACACTTCGTTTAAATCATCGATATCGTATGCACCCAGTTCTATTGCCACAATGTTTTTTTCACCATTAATATCCAGATGCAATTTGTTGTTAGTCTCAGTAATATTTGGGATACTGTTGTACGTCTCCAGTCCAGTCAATGCAGTACTCCATTCACCATTGCTCAAATCAATTGGCGGGAAGTAATTTGCATGCAATACAGGTGATCGTTCTTTTAACATCAAAGTGTAAGACATTGCATCTGAACCTCAACTGATGAAGAAATGTTTAAAGCTTCTCCTTATATAGCATGCTTCTTCTTCTTTGTAAACTTCAAGAGAAACGTGATGCATAGATGTCCACAGAGGTATGTATTGAAGTCCTGATAGCGCTGGTAATTGTAGAACCCACGTTGATGGAGATCATTTTGAGCATTTATTGCATTAATGTGTTATTTACAGGTAATCTCACCGTAACAGCATGCGTTCTCAGAAATATGTTTACAAAGGTACATGTATCACATTGGAACAACCGAAATAAAATGTTCAAATGTACCTACGTTCGGTATTTTAATTTTAAAAACCTACCTGTTAGCAACTGCTCGTCTAAAATTGTGAGCCATATGTTTGTGACTATTACAGCACCATCTATCACAAAGTCAAAAAAGTGGTCCAACTAAAACATTCATATTTCTTTACGTAGTAAACGAATATGTAACAAAAATGGGGGTTCCTATTTAAAAAAAAACGCAATTGATATCCGTTTTACCTATGGCAGCGCCATCTAGCGGGCCAACCATAGGGCCATCTGGTTTCCCCCTTCAAGCTAGACAAGTTTCGTTCTTTGTAGTTTTATCGTTTGACGCTTATTTCGTGAGATATTTGGCCCGGTCACTATCAATGGACCACCCTGTATGCAGAAACTCTTGAAAGTTTCGTCTGTACCTACCATGACTCAATTTTCTTGTTTTAACAATAACCAGAAACCCATACTGTGAATGATACCAGCAATCAGTTCATATCTTTACAAAATCATTGAACGACATGTCAGTTCCCACACGTGCCTGACAAATGTGTTTTAAATTCAAATTGTCTTGCCTGAAGGCTATAATGAGGTTTGTATTATCCCTAACCTACTGCTTCGGGACTTTGGAATATGTTTGGCTTAGATAAAATACATCAGCACCAATATGACGACCGAAACAGAAATATTTTCGAATTTAGTCTTGGTTTTCCACAGCAACATCGTCACATATGAAGACAACGTTTGGCTTTGCTTTTTCAGGTGGAGCGATATCATCGCTTTCACTGAATGCATGAAATGGTACCTGCATGGTAACCGATTGTATCTGTTCTTTCGGACATGTCTGAAGAAACAGATACCATTGTCATATGGTTATGGCTAACAGGCCATTGACCTTCTTCTTCTGTGATGGATGCACATGCATTGCCCGAACTCTTATGGGACTCGGTAAGATTGTCTGCCACGAGTAGTGAGTGTAATGGGCAGTGGCACTATGAATGTTGTGTGAGAACATTAAGTTGGGAATGTGGGTGTCACGGGGAGCATGCAAGGGATAAATCCCTGCAGTCGCACTATCCTCTGTGCCCTTGGTGGAGATGGATAGAGCATCTGACACGTAAGCAGGAGATCCCATGTCTGAGTCCCAGTAGGGGCACACATTTTCAACTGTCTCCGTTGATATACAGGGTGAGTCACCTAACATTACCGCTGGATATATTTCGTAAACCACATCAAATCTGACGAATCGATTCCACAGACCGAACGTGAGGAGAGAGGCTAGTGTAATTGGTTAATACAAACCATACAAAAATGCACGGAAGTATGTTTTTTAACACAAACCTACGTTTTTTTAAATGGAACCCCGTTAGTTTTGTTAGCACGTCTGACCCTATAAACAAATACGTAATCAGTGCCGTTTGTTGCATTGTAAAATGTTAATTACATCCGGAGATATTGTAACCTAAAGTTGACGCTTGAGTACCACTCCTCCGCTGTTCGATCGTGTGTATCGGAGAGCACCGAATTACGTAGGGATCCAAAGGGAACGGTGATGGACCTTAGGTACAGAAGAGACTGGAACAGCACATTACGTCCACATGCTAACACCTTTTTATTGGTCTTTTTCACTGACGCACATGTACATTACCATGAGGGGTGAGGTACACGTACACACGTGGTTTCCGTTTTCAATTATGGAGTGGAATAGAGTGTGTCCCGACATGTCAGGCCAATAGATGTTCAATGTGGTGGCCATTATTTGCTGCACACAATTGCAATCTCTGGCGTAATGAATGTCGTACACGCCGCAGTACATCTGGCGTAATGTCGCCGCAGGCTGCCACAATACGTTGTTTCATATCCTCTGGGGTTGTAGGCACATCAAGGTACACCTTCTCCTTTAACGTACCCGACAGAAAGAAGTCCAGAGGTGTAAGATCAGGAGAACGGGCTGGCCAATTTAAGCGTCCTCCACGTCCTATGAAACGCCCGTCGAACATCCTGTCAAGGGTCAGCCAAGTGTTAATTGCGGAATGTGCAGGTGCACCATCATGCTGATACCACATACGTCGACGCGTTTCCAGTGGGACATTTTCGAGCAACGTTGGCAGATCATTCTGTAGAAACGGGATGTATGTTGCAGCTGCTTGGGCCCCTGCAATGAAGTGAGGACCAATGAGGTGGTCGCCAATGATTCCGCACCATACATTTACAGTCCACGGTCGCTGTCGCTCTACCTGTCTGAGCCAGCGAGGATTGTCCACGGACCAGTAATGCATGTTCCGTAGATTCACTGCCCCGTGGTTTGTGAAAACCGCTTCATCGGTAAACAGGTAGAACTGCAACGCATTCTCTGTTAATGCCCATTGACAGAATTGCACTCGATGATTAAAGTCATCACCATGTAATTGCTGATGTAGCGACACATGAAACGGGTGAAAGCGGTGACGATGCAGTATGCGCATGACACTACTTTGACTCAGTCCACCGGCTCTCGCAATGTCCCGTGTACTCATGTGTGGGTTCATGGCAACAGCAGCTAACATATCAACTGCACCCGCTTCTCCTGTGACGGGCCTGTTACGGACCCGTTTGCGTGCTACGACCATACCTGTTGCATACGGTTGGCGGTAGATGTTTTGCAATGTGCGGCACGTTGGATGCTCTCTGTCCGGGTACCGTTCGGCATACAACCTGCAGGCTTCAGCTGCATTTCGTCGACACTCGCCGTAGATGAGTATCATCTCCGCCTTTTCAGAGTTTGAATACGCCATGGTCACAGTTCCTACAACACTACACTATCACAGACATCTGGTAACACGGTGTACTAAAGTTGGTCTGCGTGCGGAGACGAATGCAGAATAACAATAGCAGCAAGCGCTAAATGCGGACGCTGCGACAGCTAGACCAAACCACAACAGTGCACTACAGCCACACTCGTAAACACGGTCGTCATCGTAAACATGTCCCTGCAGATGCTACTCGCCGACCGTGGCCCGTGTTTGTTACAACACGCAACTGAACGTCGGAGGTTTCGAGCGTTAACTTTAGGTTGCATATCTCCGGATGTAATTAACATTTTACAATGCAACAAACGGCACTGATTACGTATTTGTTTATATGTTCAGATGTGCTAACAAAACTAACGTGGTTCCATTTAAAAAAACGTAGGTTTGTGTTAAAAAACATACTTCCGTGCATTTTTTTATGGTTTGTATCAAACAATTACACTAGCCCCTCTCCTCACGTTCGGTCTGTGGAATCGGTTCGTCAGTATTTTATGTGGTTTACGAAATATATCCAGCGGTAACGTTAGGTGACTCACCCTGTATATCAACACCTGTCGACAGCTTAGGGTCTTGATTTAATTATCATTGCTTTCACTGAATGTCGTGTGTATAACACCATCTACATCCAGAAATATCTCCTGTAATAGCTGATACTTTGGTTGAAACAGTGTTTTTGAGAATACACAAATATGTTCATATTGGACTCCATCTACATGTGTTAGCAGCATCATGACATTAGTCTTGCCACAATTGGATGGACCTACAATAATTGCTCGTATATATTAGGAAAGAGAATTCCGTTCTTTTTCTTCTTCAGGTCTTCTTTTGCATCTTCACAGGACCCAACAACAAAGTCCTTGTGATGAGGATGTTTCACCCACACTGCCATGATACTAACTACGCCAGGTAGTGACAAGTATTTGTCATGTATAGAAAGATACACTTGAAGGGTATGTGTAGTCATCACAAAAAAAATGGCTCTGAGCACTATGGGACTTAACATCTATGGTCATCAGTCCCCTAGAACTTAGAACTACTTACACCTAACTAACCTAAGGACAGCACACAACACCCTAGTCATCACAGCTCCAGCACTTAACCGATGAGCTATATTGACTACACAGAGAAATTAGCCATATTACCAATGAAGAGTAACTTGATCATTCATTATGTCAATAACTGTCTGGGGTAATTTTCTGCTGTTGTATCATTATAGGTATAGCATTGAAAAAATGATGATATTAATAAGCATAATACTTTGACTGTAATGAGAGAGGTATGAAATATATATATATATATATATATATATATATATATATATATATATATATATATATATATATACTCAAAGTGTGTTTGTGTTTTTATTGCATACCAGTTATTGACATAATGAATGATCAAGTTACTCTTCATTGGTAGTGTAGTTGGTTTCTCTGTGTAGCCTATATATATATATATATATATATATATATATATATATATAAATAATTTATTTAAATATCATGCATAGGATGTAGTATTTCAAGAATATCATCAGACTCTTTCTTTATTGTCTTCTTTGCACCTGAACAGTATTTCCCAATGAAAGGTTTTTGTCGTGCAACAAATTATGCGTGTAACTCCCTCAAACCAATGGTTGCCACACAGCACTCAGGTTTTTCACATGCATATTTAATCTGTTTCTCTTTCGATTCAGCATTCATGTTCAAACAAAGGTACAGTTTCAAATCATCAACATGTACACTATGCACACATAGGAAGTTTACAACACCATTGTATGCAGAGTCTATGCTTGGCAACCAACGGTTCAATCTCTCCAATGCAAGACGTAGTGCAGTATCCAGATTGTATATGTTCATAACTGGGTGAGCCTTAGATAAACACAGTTGTCACTCGATTTCACACTTAGTGCACAGTCATCATAGCACTGTTGTAATATATAGTGTCACACCAGTGAAGCGAATGTCTTGGAGGAGAATGAGATGGATAATACTTTGTAGTCACCTGCTGATTGATGTAGCTCTCTGCACTACATACTTTGTCCCAGTCGAACTCGGAAATTGACACTTTAACACCCTTCAATGTATTTTCAATTTCTATTCTCTCATGCAAGCCCCAGACATGGTGTGCTTCTATACAACATTTACACATTTTGTTTCACTGGGAGTTAATTTGAGTACACTCTATGCCTTCTTATCCACAGCATCTACGCTCTGTGCCTGAACTAGCACATGGATGTTCTGCTGGGATAGGTCATATGTTGGTGACCAATACTGTCCTCGATCTTGCTGTTGTTTAGGACCACCAGCAGCATTCGATGTGTTGGGAGCAGATCGCATGTCCTCATCACAAAAATCGATGAGTGAGACAGACAACAAGAGCTCCTTGTCCTGCTCCAGCAAGTAGGCTATGTGCCCTACAGGATTCCGCATGGTCACTACAGGTTCAGACATGCTGGAGGTTGTTGCTGCTGCAGATCCAGAGGTTGGTGCAGATCTCGACAAGATGGCAACTGAGGTTGCTACAGGTCCAGACACGACAGAGATAGACATGTTGGCGCTCGACCCTGCGGGCTTGGACGCGTCACGGGCTATTGCTGAACAAAGAAGAGGAAGTATTACATATGGACCAAGACCCGAAAACAGTCAATAATAATAATAATAATAATAATAATAATAATAATAATAATGCTAACCACAGAGGCAGATGTGATATGGGATTCTTACTTTTCTGTTTCTTCCTGTTCTGAAGGGCTGTGTTGGATTGCGACTGCTGTTGACGCTTCGTGGTTCTTCTTCTGCTGCTGCTGCTGGCTGTTTGAGCAAGACCGAGGTCTCAAAGCTGCTGGGCCTGCCCTGTATCCCTTCAATGATGTTACCAGATACGGCCACCCTACTGACTGAAGTTAACATGTGATGTGACTCTATTAAGGGTTCCTATCGGTTCCCATCATCCCCCCCCCCCCCCCCAGACCACCATCTTGGATTACATCATGGGAGGGATGATGGTGTTCTCTGGTGGCAGTACTGTGTACTAAGTCAGTTTGGACCTCATGGTGGACACAATGGATGGAGCTACTGCCTCACATTGTTTAAATAAAGACTTTAAATACAGACTTGCATCCATCCTATCCAGCACAGGCTGAGACCTCTCCCAGCCAAATCCTAGGAAGAAGTGTCAGTCAGATGACTTAAGTTAGTGGAGGTAGCCCAAGTGACCTATTTTCTTGTCATTTTCTTAGGTTCGTGTAGATAGCTGTGGTGTGTTGCATTGTCCTGTTTTAATTTGAACTTCTTGCCATTTTCTGGGGAGGGGAGGTAGGAGGGGAGGGGGTTAGGTTAGTGGAGGTAGCCCAACTGACCTATCTTCCCAGCAAAATTTGAACTTCCTGCCATGACGTCTTTGCAACGTTGCCATGTCTATCGCCGCCATCTTGGATCCGCCATACTGAATAAATTTGGCAACAATGAAGAGTGGTGCAGAACATAGTTAGTTCCACTACTAGCATAGGCGTAAGCACCTCTTGTGTTCCATCCGATGTTGTTCATCAGTGCGTAGTGTTTGGCTGATGTAGTAGCAACCACACTGCCATGCTATTTTGTGCACTCCAGGCATTCTAAGGCCTAGATCGTTCTTCACAGACCTCTTGAGTTGTATTATTGCTGGGGCCTGAACACTGATAAGAAGCTGTGTGTCTTCAGGATTCGCCTAATCTTTCCCGACACTGTGCCACAGAAAGGCAAACACACAAGTTTCTTGTTCTCTTCTTTGGCGTTTTTCCTGCGTGTCTCAGCAAAAATTGCCTGTGATACTGAGCGCTGATTGTAGCCATTTTCCAGGAAGACCCTTCGGAGGTGGCTTAATTATGTGGTAGATTTTCAGTGTCTGAGACGACTTTAGCACATTGGACGAAGGTGTTCAGAACACCACGTTTTTGTGCCGGGTGGTGGTGCCTAAGAGCGTGCAGGTACCAATCTGTGAGTGTAGGTTTCCTGCACACACTGTGGCTAAGGTGTCCATTGGTTTTCCAGCGAACGAGAACGTCAAGGAAGGGTTGTGCACCATCTATCTCTAGTTCAGTCGTAAGCCTAATGTGGATGTGAATGCCATTCGGATGTTCTCAGAATTCTCCCAGTTTTTCGTGTCCGTGAGACCAGATGATAAAAGTGTCGTCTACGTAATTATAAAAGCAACTTGGCTTATCTAGTGCCGTGTTCAAAGCGATGTCTTCAAATTTCTCCATAAATAGGTTGGCTATGGATGGAGACAACGGACTTCCCATCGCCACGCCGTACAACTGGTCGAAATACTGGCCGCCATATAGGAAATACGATGATGTCAACTTGTGCTTAAACAATCTCACAGTTGTGTTGTCGAATAAGTGGGAGAGGAGGCTTATGCAGCCTTTGATAGGAAGATGTATAAATGGGGAGACCACATAAAAACTGAATTTGCCGAAGACGCAGATGTTTTATTCTTTTGATAAAATCGGTGGTGTTCTTGATGTGATGCATACAGCGACCCACATGCGGCGTAAGGAGCATGGTCAGAAGTTATGTCCGTCTGTAAGGTGGTTACCCAATAGTGTTCACAATGAAGCGAAGAGGAGAACCCGTTTTGTGGATCTTAAATAGTCCATAAAGCGTAGGTGTCACGGCGCCTGAGAGAGGAGATGCTTAATAACAGCCTCTTCCAATGATGACTGCTTTACGGGCTCTGGCGTCTTCCTAATTATTCTAGTGGATCTTTAATAGCCCTTAAAGTGTAGGAGGTCTCGGCACCTGAGGGAGGAGATTGTTAATAAAGGTCTCTTCCAATGATGATTGTGTTATGAGCTCTAGCGTCTTCCTAATTATTCTTGACGTGTGTACAGGCTTTTAACCACCACCATCCAGCACAAAAACGTGGCGTTGTGAACACCTTGTCCACAGTGGTAAAATCGTCATAGACGCTGAGAAAAGTCGCAGACGCTGAAAATCTGACACAGAAGTAAGCCACTTTAGACAAGTCTTCCGGGAAAACGGCTACAGTCACCGCAGGGCATCACATGCTATTTCTGGTGAGACACACAGGAAAAACACCACCGAAGAACAAGGAAGTTGCGTTGTTTCCTTTCTGTAGCACAAAAAAAAAAAGGTTCAAATGGCTCTGAGCACTATGGGACTCAACTGCTGAGGTCATTAGTCCCCTAGAACTTAGAACTAGTTAAACCTAACTAACCTAAGGACATCACAAACATCCATGCCCGAGGCAGGATTCTAACCTGCGACCGTAGCGGTCTTGCGGTTCCAGACTGCAGCGCCTTTAACCGCACGGCCACTTCGGCCGGCTCTGTAGCACAGGTCGGGAAAGATTAGGCGGCTCCTGAAGAGACACTACATCTCATCAGTATTCAGGGCCCCAGAAAAATACGACGAGACATCTGATATTATGAGGACGAAGGAATTTTCGGATAGTGTCATAAAAGAAGCGGTAGAAATTAAAATATCTGAAAACACTATCGACAAGGACGGCGCTTTGCCGCTCAGCATAGTCTAGGACCCGGCCATCGCGAGGTTGAGGCCTGGAACGAAAACATTACCACAATTGACGAGGAAGAGAGCACCACCGCCATCACAGCCAGCAACGTGGCTATATAATGGCGAGGCCACGGCGACAGGCGTTCATGTACCATTTGACAATGGCTGAGGAGAGCTCGGTCGAAAGCTCATGGGATTTTAACCATCTGTCGTTACTGGAGAAGATTTTACTAATTCACATCGGTGCGAGATCATGCAGTCATACATCACTTACGTTGGTCGTATTTTGTCAATCTCCATCATGGCATCTGCACAATTTAGCTAGTTAGATGCGTTGCTCTCTGTTCGCATTCATAACAGTATCTCCCAGCTCTTTGAGCTTTATATGTAAACTTTAACTGGAAGTGCTTCTATCTGTACTTACAGCACATTTATGCCTTATTAAAAGACGGCAGTTAGATATAAATGACTTAGTAAATCCATTCGCCTAATCGTTTTGACCTTTTTTTTTTTTAAAAAAAAAAACAGTACTATCTGTGGAGCTGTATCTTGTGTTATAAATCGTTTTTATAGTCTAAAAAGTTGTATTCTAAATATTACAGACCAGATGGGAAGTTTGTTCATTGTTGTAGCGGTGGGCAAGGATATACCGGGTGATCAAAAAGTCAGTATAAATTTGAAAACTTAATAAACCACGGAATAATGTAGATAGAGGGGTACAAATTGACACACATGCTTGGAATGACATGGGGTTTTATTAGAACAAAAAAAACAAAGTTCACAAAATGTCCGACAGATGGCGCTGGACAGCAAAACGTCAGTGACTGCGCACGACAATCATGTATAAAAGGAGCTGTAATGAGAGAGAGAATCATATGCGCCAGCAGTCGCAGCATGTTGACGTTACCTGAAAAGGCGCTTTTAGTGAAGCTGTATTATCAGAATGGGGAATGTGCTAGTTCAGCGTTACGATCCTATCGCCATAGGAAGGGGATTCGAATGGGTAAAGGTCCGTTGACAAATGCAGCTGTGGCGAGAATGACTTCGAAGTTCGAAGCCACGGGTTGTTTAGACGATATACACCGTAGTGGCCGACCGAGCACAAGGCGTAATGCTGCTGTGACAGTTCAGGAAGAAATGGAGACTGTAGCGGGTTCGTCTATGTACGGGGAAGTCAGCGCTCGTGCAGTCGCACGTCGCACCGGCATTCCATACACTACTGTTTGGTTGGCACTCAGGCGTACCCTCCAATGCTATCCGTACAAAATCCATCGGCATCATGAACTGTTACCTAGCGATTTAGTGAAGCGGAGGGCATTTGCGTCGTGGCCGTTTCAAAAGATGTCGGAAGATGACGATTGGTTGAGTAACGTGTTGTGGACCAACGAAGCTCATTCCACGCTCCGAGGGTCTGTCAACGCCCACAACTGCAGAATTTGGGCTACCGAAAATCCTAGAACTGTCGTGAAAACTCTATTGCACGACGAGAAAGTCACGGTATGGGTTGGATTTACCACATCTACCGTTATCGAGCCATTTTCTTCGAGGAAATGCGTGATTCTGGTTTTGTAACTGCTACCGTGACGGGTGAGAGGTACGCCGATATGTTACAGAATCGCATCATCCCCAGCCTGTCTGATAAACACCTGCTGGAACGTACGATGTTGATGCAGGATGGCGCTCCACCCCTTATTGCTAGACGCATGAAAGATCTCTCACGCGCGTCGTTTGGTGATGATCGTGTGCTCAGCCGCCACTTTCGTCATGCTTGGCCTCCCAGGTCCCCAGACCTCAGTCCGTGCGATTATTGGCTTTGGGGTACCTGAAGTCGCAAGTGTATCGTGATCGACCGACATCTCTAGGGATGCTGAAAGACAACATCCGACGCCAATGCCTCGCCATAACTCCGGACATGCTTTACAGTGCTGTTCACATTATTCCTCGACTACAGCTATTGTTGAGGAATGATGGTAGACATATTGAGCATTGCCTGTAAAGAACATCATGTTTGCTTTGTCTTACTTTGTTATGCTAATTATTGTTATTCTGATCAGACGAAGCGCCATCTGTAGGACATTTTTTGAACTTTTGTATTTTTTTGGTTCTAATAAAACCCCATGTCATTCCAAGCATGTGTGTCAATTTGTACCTCTCTATCTACATTATTCCGTTATTTATTCAGTTTTCAAATTTATACTGACTTTTTGATCACCCGGAACACTAACTGCTATCATAGAGCTTTGTTGACTGGTGTGGGTGATTTACGACCAGAAAAGTGCACGTCCCGTGCTTGCATAGTCAAGTGTCTAATGCTTTTTATTTGTGTTCAGCAGACAGCACCATTAATAATGGTAACGAATGGTTTTGTGTCATAGCCTGACACAAACATAAACCACATTATCATGTGGAAAACAAGATTAACGCTAAAACAATGATCGAAAATGCAATAGAGAACAAATGTTGCGACTGCACGTAAGCGAGCCCAATAAGCTCTAAGTGTTCTGGTGTAACCACAAGCGCCGGAACCAAGATGAAGAAAACAAGAGAAGAGAAGGCGGTGAAACGACGTCGGCCAATGGTGCGTTGGTTAGGACCGCACCACGACAGGAGCGGCCTCTACAAAATGAGAATATAAGCGCTGCTCCAGCCAGCCTCGGCCGCTCAGTATTTGGGGCAGTATACGGACAGCCCCAGCAGAGAACGCTACGTTAGCAGTTATTAGTGACCCACAAACTGTGTGTCAAACTTGCATGAACATTGTACATAGCAAAGGACTGAGATTTATGTTGCCTATCGCCCATCGCTTACGAAACCATTGTAAATTCCAAGTTAAGTATTGTTAATCTTCTTATTTGAAATAAAACCACTAATGTTATTTGCTTGAATTGTTGTATAGCATTTCGAGAACGCAGCATCCCTTAGGCACACTATACGCGATGAATGGGCAGGAGCCTGCACTAAATACAGAGAGTTTCATGCAAGTTAGAAAGCTATGCACAAATGAAAACTATACACAGTGGTTCATGAAGAAGGTAAAGTGTTATGAACAAAACGAGAATTGTCTTACACAAACAACAAACAAGGAAACAGAGTTGGCTGGCTCTGAGCACTATGGGACTTAACTTCTGTGGTCATCAGTCACCTAGAACTTAGAATTACTTAAACCTAACTAACCTAAGAACATCACACACATCCATGCCCGAGGCAGGATTCGAACCTGCGACCGTAGCAGTCCCGCGGTTCCGGACTGCGCGCCTAGAACCACTAGATCACCGCGGCCGGCTGAAAAAGAGATCTAAATCTACATCTAGGAATAGAAAAGAGATGTAAAACTGTATTGATGGTACCAGTGTAATAGTGACTTTAGTGGCACAATTTGAACTCAGTTCAGTGCAATGCCATGTCTTTTGAACCTGTGGTCTGTAAACAATAAACAAATTCAGTAATCATAATAACTTCCAGTGCTTTGTATTATATATATTGTGATAAGGTATGTTAATACCAACTCTCATTAATAATTAATGAAGAACATAAATGGATCCTGAAAATATAATTAAATGAAGAACATGGAATAAAAGTAATGTAATAAAAGTCGTAAACGACTAACCATCAGTTCAGATTACACTATTCACTAATATTAATGTGACCAAATGTGAAAAGTCTGAACAACCACCTTTTGCATCATGGACAGCGGCGAGACGTGTAGGAAGAGAGTCATCGAGGTTATGGAAGGCACTGAAAGGGATGTGGAGTCATGCTGACTCCAGTGCTGTGGCCAACTGCGCTAGGTTGCTCAGTTGGGCACCCATTGCACGAGCAGCCCGATCAAGAGGGTCCCACAGAGTCTTGATTGAGTTTAAATCCGGTGAGTTTGGTGGCCAGGGAAGAATGGTAAACTCATCCCTTGGTTCTTGAGATCACACACATACACTGTGAGCTGGTGACATCTTGCACTGTCCTGTTGGTAGATGTTCTCATCTTGAGGAAAAACGATCCACAATGACGAGGTTATCTATGGAATGCCATGAACGGGTAGGAGCCCGCACTAAATACAGAGAGAGATTCATGCAAGTTAGAAAGCTATGCATAAATGAAAACTATACACAGCGGTTCATGGAGAAGGTAAAGTATTATGAACAAAAAAGAATGTCAGACTTTGTCGCTGATAAACTTTAGTCCACAAGGGTGTATTAACCAGGTACCTTCTGTGGAGGCCCATACACAGCTATGCTTGCTGGATGGTCGTTGAGGAAATATTGTCGGTAGCCGCTTGGTACATCTGGGTGTCCAGTTGCTCAACAGTTGCGTGTCTATTCACCCATATACATCTCTGCAGCCGTCGTTCACCACATCATGGACCATGGTGCACCACAGTTATCTTAGCGCCGATTTTGGATAGCGCCATTTTTCCATGCATGGTATACTTTAACCATGGCAGCACATGAACAGTTTAGGAACTTACCCATTTCGGAAATGTTTCTACCCTTGGCCTGAAAGCGAGTGGTCACCCGCTTTTGGGTGTCAGATAAATCATTCTATTTCCACACTACAGCAGCAATGCACTGTTCTCCTCATTCTCTGGACATGCTTTGTACTCTCCACTGTTAGCGCTACTACCTGCCCTCTGTGAGTACTCACACAGACTGAGTCCGTTGTTAATGATTGTGGATATGCTGTATATCCACCTGGCTCTTAGTGTACCAGTCAGACTGCCATTCATCTTATCCTGAGGCTCACTGACGGCAAACATAGGCAACTGTAACATTAATGTGACTGCACTGTGTACTACTGGCTACTTTCTGGCTGCTTCGGAAGATGTTGGGGTTTCATGATTAACTACAACTACATTTACATCTAGATATATGACTACTAAACTATTCTACCTTGCATCGACTTTGCCTCGGCAATCTTCGAGTCTACCCATACCTATGGGAGTGTTCTTTGAATGTTCTTAACTACTATGGCGGTAGCAGTTTTTGTTATTCTTTTACTTTACTCTTCGGACCTGTTGACTTTAGTTTGTTACTTAGAGCATTCACTTGATCATAGAAACTGCTAGTTGAAAAAATGTTTTTTTTATGTGTGATGTGCAATTAATTTAATCATAGTCTATAAGTTCTAGTCTTTTACAATTATTTGCAAATCGCCATCTAATTCCCTCGCTATCTAGAAACGGACGCAACTAAAAACACAGATTGGTACGTTACCACAAGCCATTTGATATAGATGTTTGGAATATAGGGCACAGATTCACCATACCTCAATAGGATCGACGTTGTGCACACTGACTCTGTTCATGATTGTGGATAATCTGTATACCCACCTTGCACTGCTCTTAGTGTTTCAGACTGTCATTTATCTTATCTTGGAGCTCAGAGACATCTTTTACACTCGATCATATTGTGCATGCCCCAACCAATACGACGCAGTCCTGAAACGTACCTCAATATCCAATGGATGGATCTCTATAATCACCAGTGAAACTCGATACGTGTAGTGTGAAATACACTGGCGAGCCTCAGGGTTATGCTCCGCTGTATTCGTTGCAGTGTTGTTTTCAGCACTCTCGTCAAAGGTGATGCGGCCAGACGCCAACATGAAGCCCACAATAGCGCTGAAGATATCTTCACGAATCGTGTTATGACTGCAAAGTATGCAGTGGTAATTTACAATAAGCAGCACCAGCATGAGCAGTCTGATGCATAATTTTGACTGTCTTCTGAGTATTAGATTTTACATGTTCCAGAAAGATAATTTACTCATTTAGAAGGATGCCTAGATACTGGAAACCAGTGCTGCCTTTTATGGCAATTCTGTCCTTCATCAGAGATGGCTTACTGGTGAGAGAAAGTCGTTCCTTTAGATGCATGTGTGTCGTTTAACAGACAGCTATAGCCAGTTTGTTGTTCATGCTCCATTGCTGCATCTGAACCAGCACATCATTCGTCTTTTCCTGAAGCCTCATCCTGGAGCACACAGACACAACTACTAGTACATGATCTGCATGCACAATAACACCTTCAACAGCATCTGTGCTGTCAAACATATGTAAGGGATCTTAGTATTAATGCAATAATGTGTTCAGTGCAGACACCATTAATTGCCGGAATAACCATCTCCAAATCAGGATGTCACGTGCAAGACAAAGGGTTCCACAGCACCAACAAAATGGCAGTCATGGAATCAGAGGAGCTCAATTAGCAAATAAATTCTTTATTCTGTAGGATGCTCATACAACCATTGATAGTGACTCAGTGGCATGTGTTGATCCGAGGCAGCAATGGCTACTTTAGTGACATGTTTGAACATGGCCATCTGTGGACAGTGGGATGGAGTGCTGTCTTGGTGAAGTGGCAGCCTTGCAGGCATCAGCCTAACTTTAGACATCAGCAGGCAGTACGCATGACTGCTGGACAGTCAACTGCTCCAGTGAAGAGTCAGGAGAATAGCGTGCTGATGTGCAGGTCCTGAACCCAAGATGCCATGGAGACACCCAGAGACAGGTTGAAGTCACCGTGGAAGGGGATCTCTCTAGGTGGCTCCTGCTCAAGCCCCAGAATCATCAGGTCTAGCAGCGGCTCATATAGTAGCAGCTAGCAGGTGAAGCAGCTACAAGTAGATTTATCTGACTAGCTTACCTGGGGCCATCGACTGGTGTAGAGTATATCTTGGCGTCGATAGTGATTGAAGATGGGATACTGAAAGAGTCTGAGCAGAGAGTATTTATAGTGGTTCTGCCCAACCTTATTGTGAAAGAGCCCCACGTACGATAACATAAAGAACCAAGGCAGTGTAACAAGAGGCAATTTAGTTCGCTGGGGCACTGGGATCTGGGCCACATATGAAACTGCCAGTACACTCACAAGGTACCTATTTCCTGTGGAGGGCCTTGGCCATTCCCATATGATGCTCTCAGTGTCACAGCAGCCAGCGGTGGAGCTAACAGTCAAACAAATAAGCACACTGACAAACAATTAGTCAACCCCATGAGGTTTCACACTTATACTGAGTAACGTCACCTCTAGCCTTCAGAATGGCCTCATTTCAGCTAGGAAGAGTGTTCGCAAGTTTCTTCACATATGTTGTATCCAGTTGAAGACTCTGACTGATGATTAGATCCAGTAGAGCTACCGTACTGAGGGGATACTGACTGCTGGGCTCCACCTGCTGTTCCAAAGATCCTAGAACACTTTTATATGCAAATGTTAGTGAGTGTTCATCAAACAAGCAGCTTATACGTGCAACCCTGTGAAGATGGATGTTCTTATCTTGTAAGACGGGAGTGTCCATACAGTGTTCATCACGAAGATGTAGAAGAAAGGGCAATAATTGGCCATCGACAATGTTGCAGTAAACATCCTGGCTCAGGTTCAGCGTGTTCTGAATGAGTGGATCCACTTCATGTTTCGACAAACACGTCCAAAACATCACAGAACTACCTCTGGGCCGAGCTCAACTCCTAAACACAATTGGTCATAAGCCTCAAAGGGCTGTCGGTGCACTCGATGTCTTGCATAATTTGGAAACAGGCAAAATGTTGACACATCGGTCAACACTACGTGCCCCCAGTCAGCTACTGTGTTATTTGGCCCATTAAGAGGTGCAGCCTTGAAACTTCCTGGCAGATTAAAGCTGTGTACCGGACCGAGACTCGAACTCGAGTTCGAGTCTCGGTCCGGCACACAGTTTTAATCTGCCAGGAAGTTTCATATTAGAGCACACTCCGCTTCAGAGTGAAAATCTCATTCTAGGTACAGCCTTGTCAGTAACCTTTGGGAGGTGCCCGATTCAGAATTGTGCGTAGTTTCCTTCGCAATGTTCGTTCAGAAACTGATCAAGATTGACCTTTATTCTCTTTCAGCAACAGTTCCTGTCGCTTTTGGAAACGACTGACATTGGTAAATTGTGACACTCGTCTCCGGTCTCTTTCGTTAAGGGCCTTTTTACGACCACTGTTCTTGTTAGTGCCTTTCTGCCATTCTGTCTCGTCTCCACGCCGACCTATGTTTCAGGGCTGATTACATGCAGTCAGCTGACGTGGATGGTCACATGACTTCGTGGTACCACTTCTACACAATCCATAGCGCTCCAAAGTGACCAATGTACATTTTAACTGGATGACTAATATCTTGTGCGTTCTCTTGGGATGGTGGAATATTAGAGACACAATCCACAGTTGGCTGAAGTATTATTGTTTCCACTCAAATGTGCTCCCTCCCTTTCTTAACTTTTCCAGTTCACCTGTGCGGTACAGCTGACTCGAATACGTGGCAGAATAGAAAGTATTCTTTTTTCTTGAGCTTAAGACCGATTTTACGAGTGTACAGGGTGTATAAGAACATGTGTCAGGAACTTAAGAGATTTATTCTTGACCTCAAAACCTTAAAAAATGTTTGCACTAACGTAAATCCGAAAATCTTTCGATGGGGAGATATGAAACGATTTATTACTCATGGCACAAAATAGTACAAGTACCAAACGCATTTACAGTTACAGAAATAGCTCAAAGTTACCACCTCCTTTTTCCAGGCACCTCTTGAGTCTGCATGCCATACTTTGCCGTACACTGTGGTGTGTTCCGTATTTGGTCGAATTCGTTCTCTCAGAAAATCGGTATTAAATATTTACAAAGGAAAAAATCGATTGGATTCAAATCTGACGATCTGGCAGGCCATGCAATGGATCCCCCTTGACCAGTCCACCTATTTGGAACTATCTGTGTAAAGTGTCATGGTCCACCGTCGAGCACAAACCACATAGTAAGGGACATCATTCAGTAAATGATTCATGTCTGAGAAACTGTAGATACGTTAGTCCAGTGAGGCGTTGCGGGAAGAAGTAGGGAGTGTCTCAGTGAATAGTAATTCCGCAATATTTCCACACAGACTGAGCGATGTGGTGTAGTGGATAACGCCTCTAACTCGCATTCAGGAGACACGGGTTCAGTTCTCAGATCAGCTACCCACATATCTGTTTTCTGCGGTCTCTCACTCCATGCAAATGCCGGGATGATTGCTCAAAAGGGCCTTGCTCGCTGCCTTCTACTCCAGTAGTAATAAATCAGAGCAAAGTTCCATCTCTCATAATCTTATCCGTGGACTGGACATAAAATACCAATCGTCCTTCCTTCTTCTTGTGTCAGAACATTAAATGAGTAAAATTCAAGCGAGTTGTTCAAGTGGAGGATCGGATTCTGCCCCGTTAAGCGTTTACGCTATCAGCACCCAGCCAAGGCCGGGCGCCAGCCCTTTATTGCAGTCTGTAGAGGTGTACACTTCCGACCTCCAGCCGCCTTGTGGCATACGGTATTCATAATCATCAACATAAAAAATACTGGCAGTCTATCTTAGCAGCTTCCTTTGGTCCATCGTTTCCCTTGGTGGGTTTCGAGTGAAACCCCTGAAGCTCCCGATGATTTTTGTCTTGTCTTGTCTTGGACTCTCGACCAGGCATTCACGGCCCTATGCCATGCTGTCCACGGCCCACAAGTGGGCCGCGACCCTTGGATTGGGAACCGCTATTCTAGTTGATGGAGTTTCAACTATAGTACGAAAAACCCGTTCTCAGAGCTCAGACGTTCGTACACTGCGTGGTCTCCCATCATCTGCTACTGTCTTCTCAAATGAACCTGTCTCTCGCAAGCGTCGATGGAGTCATATAAACGTCCTCGCACAAGATGACGACGATGATGATGATGATGATATCTGGACTGTGGGGTAACTGCATGGTTATCAGCACCCGTACAAAGTCGCAATCTTTTCACTGTCCAGTCTCGCCAATTTCCCGAATGATGGTGAAATGATGTGGACAACACAAACGCCCAGTCCCCCGGCGGAGAAAATCGCCAACCTGGATAGGAATCGAATCTGGGCCATTGTGATCCAGAGGCAGCAATGCTAGCCAGTAGACGATGAGCTGCAGACCTCCTTGTACAAGGCTGCCTCCAAGGGTAACGTTTATCTTAAAAGCATAAGTGCTGCATCCGCATTCCCATCTGCTAAGCTGCACGTGCAGTGTGTATCTGTCATATCAGACACCGAATACATTTTTGTGGTGTAAGTTACTCTAAAACAGAACAAAATAAAAAGAGAAAATGCCATTACTAACTGTAAACAAGAAAATAAGTAAAAATAAACGTGTGAAGTGATTTACATAAATAGTAGTCACTACAGGGAGTACCTTTCATCATCCATAGTAAAGGATTTTCGGACCCATGTTCATATGAACCTTCTGTGATGTTTTGATGTCAAGACTAAATCAGCAAAGTTTTTATACACACTGTAGATGTAGATGACCACCTCCATAGCTGACTGGTCAGCACTGATGTCTGCCTTGTGAAGGATCCAAGTTTCATTCCCAGTACTGCTGCAGATCTTGCCTTGGTGGGAGGATTGATACAGGGTGCACTCAGTCTCGTGATGCCAAATGCGGAGCTACTTGACAGGAGAAGTATGACAACATGTATCGATACCAACCCACCAGCATGTTTAAGTTGGCAATAGAACTGCAGCTTTCCATCAGACACCGAAAGTGATCGTGGGGTGTCTGGTGGACCCAATGGAGCACACCTGCAGAGCACGCCTCCAGTGGCTCTGGACTTATGGGCTATGAGCGCCCTCTGTCGCCACGATATAGGGCGGCAGGTGTGAGCGAGACGCCTCACTCACACTCGCAGCTTCTTCGCTACAAGGTGCTACATGGACACCGCCGAGTTGTGGCTCCGACACCATCATTGGTGCTTCGTTCAGAGAGTCTCATCCTTGTTGACATTGTGCTAGCCAGATCCTCTTTCTTGCTGCATTATTTAGAAATGAGTCTTACTGAGCAAGGTGGCGCAGTGGTTAGCACACTGGACTCACATTCTGAAGGACGACAGCTTAAACTCACGTCTGGCCATCCTGATTCAGGTTTTCTGTGATTTCCCTAAATCACTTCAGGCAAATTCCCGGAGAGTTCCACTGAGAGGGCATTGCTGATTTCCTTTCCCAACCTTCCCTAATCCGAGATTGTGCTTCATTTATAATGACCTTATTGTTTACACAACGTTGAACAATAAATCCCCTCCCCCCCCCCACCCCATAAACCATGTACCTTGCCATTGGTGGGGAGGCTTGCGTGCCTCAACGATACAGATAGCTGTACCGTAGGTGCAACCACAACGGAGGTGTATCTGTTGAGAGGCCAGACAAACGTGTGGTTCCTGAAGAGGGGCAGCAGCCTTTTCAGTAGTTGCAGGGGCAACAGTCTGGATGATTGACTGATCTGGCCCTGTAACACTAACCAAAACGGCCTTGCTGTTGTGGTACTGCAAACGGCTGAAAGCAAGGGGAAACTACAGCCGTAATTTTTCCCGAGGGCATGCAGCTTTAAATTTGTTAACATCGAGTATTGATTTAAGTGTCAGGAAGTCGTTTCTGAAGGTATTTGTGTGGAGTGTAGCCATGTATGGAAGTGAAACATGGACGATAAATAGTTTAGACAAGAAGAGAATAGAAGCTTACGAAATGTGGTGTTACAGAAGAATGCTGAAGATTAGATGGGTAGATCACATAACTAATGAGGAGGTATTGAACAGAATTGGGGAGAAGAGGAGTTTGTGGCACAACGTGACTAGAAGAAGGGATCGGTTGGTAGGACAAGTTCTGAGACATCAAGGGATCACCAATTTAGTACTGGAGGGCAGCGTGGAGGGTAAAAATCGTAGAGGGAGACCAAGAGATGAATACACTAAGCAGATTCAGAAGGATGTAGGCTGCATTAGGTACTGGGAGATGAAGAAGCTTGCACAGGATAGAGTAGAATGGAGAGCTGCATCAAACCAGTCTCAGGACTGAAGACCACAACAACAACAACAACAACACAAAATCCTTCCTTCCTGTAATGAGGCTTCGTGTGCTTGGAGAAACACAAGTTAAGTAAATCTTCTATTTACTGTGCTAACTTCTTCGCTAATTATTTCTGCTCCTGTTCAGCTTTCCTACAAAGAACAATTGACGCGCCACTCTGTAGCCCATCTCATGTTACCATTGCGTAGTAAGTCATATGCCAGAAGATGTAGCGGGCCCCACGGTCTGGAAAGTCCGTAAAACGAGTGGGGAGCGGTGTGCTGACCGCACGCCCTTGCATACCTCATATGTATGACGCCGCAAGCTAGAGGATGACACAGCAACCAGTTGACATCCCTTGGGCGTTCACGGCCTGGTGAGGAGCTTGTAGATGTAGACGAGAGGTGTCGAGTACGAACGTGGAATTCGCAGAGCTCTAACTGCAGCGTCTGTGTTGTGCATCTCACATGCCTTTTGAGGTATTAACGTTCACGATACATACCCGGCGCAAAATTATTCCGCCTAGTCTCAGGGGGATATGGCAATCCTTCCCTGCGACCAGGCGCCCCTGATAACACACTTAATCTCAGGTTGCTCGGCTTTTCAGATAGCCACCGGCGCGCCATGTAACTTTCTTGTCGTTTTGAGAGCAGCGCTTTATCGCGCACAACAAATTCGCGCTGTGGGAGATGGCGGGCTGACGTAAAAGCGGCCATGGCGATGAGTCTGCTGAGCGGAGCAGTGCTGCCGCCTATACTACGGCAGCGCAGCGCAGCGGCGGCGGCGGCACTTCAAATATTAAATACCGTCTGCCAGTTTAATCGACGACGAACACGGCTCCATCTCGTAAAACGCAAAAGAGTTGGCGGCGACCGCTAGTTTCCCAGCCTGCTCCGTCCCTCCCCCACCTTTGCTCTCCCTCTCCCACCTTTGCTCATTCGCCTCCTCCCCTACCCCCACTCCCTTTTTTTTTGCGCTCCCCCCCCCCCCCTGCCGTCGTTAATTGGAGCGAAATCCAGCCCGCCTGAGCTCTAAATTATTTATCATAAGGCTGTGGGAAGAACTTCCCGGCGATTTAATCTTCTTGAGGACGGTAATGAAAGGCGCCAAATAATTTACCGCTTTGGTGGCGCGGGAGGCGGCGCGTTCGCTTGCGCGCAAGGCGCCGTGGAGGCTGCGGCTGCCTTCCGTCTTCGTGTGCCCCGGCACCTCCGAGCACCGTGTCAATGTCGTTGGAAAACACAGGAACAGACGAACTGGTATCTGAGTGCCGCGAATACTATACTGGTATGCCCTGATATGGAGGAAACTACACTACTGGCCATTAAAATTGCTACACCACGAGGATGACGTGCTACAGACGTGAAATTTAACTGAAGGGAGGAAGATGTTGTGATTTGCAAATGATTAGCTTTTCAGAGCATTCACACAAGATTGGCGCCAGTGGCGACACCTACAACGCGCTCACATGAGGAATTTCCAACCGATTTTCCATACACAAACTGCAGTTGATCGGCGTTGGTCAAACGTTGGTGAAACGTTGTTGTGATGCCTCGGGTAAGGAGGAGAAATGCGTACCATCACGTTTCCGACTTTGATAAATGTCGGATTGTAGCCTATCGCGATTGCAGTTTATCGTATCGCAACATTGCTGCTCGCGTTGGTCTAGATCCAATGACTGTTAGCAGAATATGGAATCGGTGGGTTCAGGAGGGTAATACGGAACGCCGTGCAGGATCCCAACGGCCTCGTATCACTTGCAGTCGAGATGACAGGCATCTCATCGCCTGGATGTAACGGATCGTTCAGCCACGTCTCGATCCCTGAGTCAACAGATGGGGACGTTTGCAAGACAACAACCATCTGCACGAACACTTCGACGATATTTGCAGCAGCATGGACTGTCAGCTCGAAGACCATGGCTGCGGTTACCCTTGACGCTGCATCACTGACAGGAGCGCCTGCGATGGTGTACTCAACGACGAACCTGGGTGCACGAATGGCAAAACGTCAATTTTTCGGGGAATCCAGGTTCTGTTTACAGCGACATGATGGTCACATCCGTGTTTGGCGACATCGCGGTGAGCGCACATTGGAAGCGTGTATTCGTCATCGCCATACTGGCGCATCACCAGGCGTGATGGCATGGGGTGCCACTGGCTACACGTCTCAGTCACCTCTTGTTCGCATTGACGGCACTTTGAACAGTGGGCGTTACATTTCAGATGTTTTACGACCTGTGGCTCTACCCTTCTTTCGATCCCTGCGAAACCCTACATTTCAGTAGGATAATGCACGACCGCATGTTGCAGGTCCTGTACGGGCCTTTCTGGATACAGAAAATGTTCGATTGCTGCCCTGGCCAGCACATTCTCCACATTTCTCACCAATTGAAAACGTCTGGTCAATGGTGGCCGAGCAACTGGTTCGTCACAATACGCCAGTCACTACTCTTGATGAAATGTGGTATCATATTGTAGCTGTACCTGTACACGCCATACAAGCTCTGTTTGACTCAGTGCCCAGGCGTATGAAGGCCGTTATTATGGCCAGAGGTGGTTTTTCTGGGTACTGATTTCTCAGGATCTATGCACCCAAACTGCGTGAAAATGTAATCACATGTCAGTTCTAGTATAATATATTTGTCTAATGAATACCCGTTTATCATCTGCATTTCTTCTTGGTGTAGCAATTTTAATGGCCAGTAGCGTATAAAGTCACCCTGCGTGAACCATTTAAACTCTCCCAAAAATAGAACTGTAATTGCTCTTCTTCTCAAGAAAGAAGACGACAAAGACACACAAACCTTCAGACCTACCAACCTCATTTCCGTAATGGGCGAGATATTCACTAAAACTTTCTCCAGCAGCATAGAAAAAGCGTTGGATTTTAGTCAGGCACGGGAAGAAGCCAGTTTTAGAGAGGATGTAGGACCATGGGCAATTTGCAACTCGCGAACAAAGTTAATGAGAATGAATTACCGACTTGTCAGGGATTCGAATATTCTAAGAAAGCTTTTGGCTCAGTTTCAAGAAACTCTGCTTTCAAAGAACGTTTTCTACCGACTTAGCGTCTTTTCTTTATGGTTTTAGGGTGCACAACTACAGTGGTCATTAGCGCCCAGACTAAATTATGAATGCACTGCGAGACAAAATGTTAAAACAGCAAATAAAAAGGACAACACTATAAAAGGCACATTAACAGGCAAGGGATTAAAAGAAAACAGCATAATCAAATGTACTTAGACTGGTTTGTCAAGTGGACAAAACGAAGAACTCGAGCAGCTGCTCCTGGGCCATCCACTAAAATTTCATCCAGAGTACATGGCAGGCCAAGATCAATGCGCAGTGTATTAAAATTCGGCCAGGGGGCGGCAAGAGAGCGCTGGAGAAGACGGAACCAGAAGGCGTCCTACATCTGGCGTGAGTGCTCCCTGGCTTTTGTTGGTGCGTAGTGTACTCTATACTGATGATCCAAAACACTGTGACCACTGCCCGTCGCGTGACTGAACGCCGCCTGGCGCGAGGAGCAGTAAAGAAAGTGTATCATCGGGGCAGAGACAAGGGCCGCAAATGGGGAAATCCGCTGCCGTAAGTGACTTTGACAAAGTGCAGATTGCTATGGCCCAGCTCATGGAAACGAGAAGCTCGGAAACGGCTGCTGTTGTGAGCATTTATGAAAAGTCGTTGAAGGACGAACCACGAGTAGGATACAACATTGTAAGGTATCCTTTATTTGCAGATAGTGCGTTCCCCCCATGAACCATGGACCTTGCCGTTGGTGGGGAGGCTTGCGTGCCTCAGCGATACAGATAGCCGCACCGTAGGTGCAACCACAACGGAGGGGTATCTGTTGAGAGGCCAGACAAACATGTGGTTTCTGAAGAGGGGCAGCAGCCTTTCAAGTAGTTGCTAGGGCAACAGTCTGGATGATTGACTGATTTGGCCTTGTAACAATAACCAAAACGGCCTTGCTGTGCTGGTACTGCGAACGGCTGAAAGTAGGGGGAAACTACGGCCGTAATTTTTCCCGAGGGCATGCAGCTTTACTGTATGATTAAATGATGATGGCGTCCTCTTGGGTAAAATATTCCGGAGGTAAAATAGTCCCCCATTCGGATCTCCAGGCGGGGACTACTCAAGAGGATGTCGTTATCAGGATAAAGAAAACTGGCGTTCTACAGATCGGAGCGTGGAATGTCAGATCCCTTAATCGGGCAGGTAGGTTAGAAAATTTAAAAAGGGAAATGGATAGGTTAAAGTTAGATATAGTGGGAATTAGTGAAGTTCGGTGGCAGGAGGAACAAGACTTCTGGTCAGGTGACTACAGGGTTATAAACACAAAGTCAAATAGGGGTAATGCAGGAGTAGGTTTAATAATGAATAGGAAAATAGGAATGCGGGTAAGCTACTACAAACAGCATAGTGAACGCATTATTGTGGCCAAGATACACTCCTGGAAATTGAAATAAGAACACCGTGAATTTATTGTCCCAGGAAGGGGAAACTTTATTGACACATTCCTGGGGTCAGATACATCACATGATCACACTGACAGAACCACAGGCACATAGACACAGGCAACAGAGCATCCACAATGTCGGCACTAGTACAGTGTATATCCACCTTTCGCAGCAATGCAGGCTGCTATTCTCCCATGGAGACGATCGTAGAGATGCTGGATGTAGTCCTGTGGAACGGCTTGCCATGCCATTTCCACCTGGCGCCTAAGTTGGACCAGCATTCGTGCTGGACGTGCAGACCGCGTGAGACGCCGCTTCATCCAGTCCCAAACATGCTCAATGGGGGACAGATCCGGAGATCTTGCTGGCCAGGGTAGTTGCCTTACACCTTCTAGAGCACGTTGGGTGGCACGGGATACATGCGGACGTGCATTGTCCTGTTGAAACAGCAAGTTCCCTTGCCGGTCTAGGAATGGTAGAACGATGGGTTCGATGATGGTTTGGATGTACCGTGCACTATTCAGTGTCCCCTCGACGATCACCAGTGGTGTACGGCCAGTGTAGGAGATCGCTCCCCACACCATGATGCCGGGTGTTGGCCCTGTGTGCCTCGGTCGTATGCAGTCCTGATTGTGGCGCTCACCTGCACGGCGCCAAACACGCATACGACCATCATTGGCACCAAGGCAGAAGCGACTCTCATCGCTGAAGACGACACGTCTCCATTCGTCCCTCCATTCACGCCTGTCGCGACACCACTGGAGGCGGGCTGCACGATGTTGGGGCGTGAGCGGAAGACGGCCTAACGGTGTGCGGGACCGTAGCCCAGCTTCATGGAGACGGCTGCGAATGGTCCTCGCCGATACCCCAGGAGCAACAGTGTCCCTAATTTGCTGGGAAGTGGCGGTGCGGTCCCCTACGGCACTGCGTAGGATCCTACGGTCTTGGCGTGCATCCGTGCGTCGCTGCGGTCCGGTCCCAGGTCGACGGGCACGTGCACCTTCCGCCGACCACTGGCGACAACATCGATGTACTGTGGAGACCTCACGCCCCACGTGTTGAGCAATTCGGCGGTACGTCCACCCGGCCTCCCGCATGCCCACTATACGCCCTCGCTCAAAGTCCGTCAACTGCACATACGGTTCACGTCCACGCTGTCGCGGCATGCTACCAGTGTTAAAGACTGCGATGGAGCTCCGTATGCCACGGCAAACTGGCTGACACTGACGGCGGCGGTGCACAAATGCTGCGCAGCTAGCGCCATTCGACGGCCAACACCGCGGTTCCTGGTGTGTCCGCTCTGCCGTGCGTGTGATCATTGCTTGTACAGCCCTCTCGCAGTGTCCGGAGCAAGTATGGTGGGTCTGACACACCGGTGTCAATGTGTTCTTTTTTCCATTTCCAGGAGTGTAGATACGAAGCCCACACCTACTACAGTAGTACAAGTTTATATGCCAACTAGCTCTGCAGATGACGAAGAAATTGAAGAAATGTATGATGAAATAAAACACATTATTCAGGTAGTGAAGGGAGACGAAAATTTAATAGTCATGGGTGACTGGAATTCGAGTGTAGGAAAAGGGAGAGAAGGAAACATAGTAGGTGAATATGGATTGGGGCTCAGAAATGAAAGAGGAAGCCGCCTGGTAGAATTTTGCACAGAGCACAGCTTAATCATAGCTAACACTTGGTTTAAGAATCATGATAGAAGGTTGTATACATGGAAGAACCCTGGAGATACTAAAAGGTATCAGATAGATTATATAATGGTAAGACAGAGATTTAGGAACCAGGTTTTAAATTGTAAGACATTTCCAGGGGCAGATGTGGACTCTGACCACAATGTATTGGTTATGACCTGTAGATTAAAACTGAAGAAACTGCAAAAAGGTGGGAATTTAAGGAGATGGGACCTGGATAAACTGAAAGAACCAGAGGTTGTACAGAGTTTCAGGGAGAGCATAATGGAACAATTGACAGGAACAGGGGAAAGAAATACAATAGAAGAAGAATGGGTAGCTTTGAGGGATGAAATAGTGAAGGCAGCAGAGGATCAAGTAGGTAAAAAGACGAGGGCTAGTAGAAATCCTTGGGTAACAGAAGAAATATTGAATTTAATTGATGAAAGGAGAAAATATAAAAATGCAGTAAATGAAGCAGGCAAAAAGGAATACAAACGTCTCAAAAACGAGATCGACAGGAAGTGCAAAATGGCTAAGCAGGGATGGCAAGAGGACAAATGTAAGGAGGTAGAGGCTTATCTCACTAGGGGTAAGATAGATACTGCCTACAGGAAAATTAAAGAGACCTTTGGAGATAAGAGAACCACTTGTATGAACATCAAGAGTTCAGATGGAAACCCAGTTCTAAGCATGGAAGGGAAAGCAGAAAGGTGGAAGGAGTATATAGAGCGTCTATACAAGGGCGATGTACTTGAGGACAATATTATGGAAATGAAAGAGGATGTAGATGAAGATGAAATAGGAGATACGATACTGCATGAAGAGTTTGACAGAGCACTGAAAGACCTGAGTCGAAACAAGGCCCCGGGAGTAGACAATATTTCATTAGAACTACTGACAGCCTTGGCAGAGCCAGTCCTGACAAAACTCTATCATCTGGTGAGCAAGATGTATGAAACAGGCGAAATACCCTCAGACTTCAAGAAGAATATAATAATACCAATCCCAAAGAAAGCGGGTGTTGACAGATGTGAAAATTACCGAACAATCAGTTTAATAAGCCACAGCTGCAAAATACTAACACGAATTCTTTACAGACGAATGCAAAAACTTGTAGAAGCCGACCTCGGGGAAGATCAGTTTGGATTCCGTAGAAATACTGGAACACGTGAGGCAATACTGACCTTACGACTAATCTTAGAAGAAAGATTAAGGAAAGGCAAACCTACGTTTCTAGCATTTGTAGACTTAGAGAAAGCTTTTGACAATGTTGATTGGAATACTCTCTTTCAAATTCTAAAGGTGGCAGGGGTAAAATACAGGGAGCGAAAGGCTATTTACAATTTGTACAGAAACCAGATGGCAGTTATAAGAGTCGAGGGACGTGAAAGGGAAGCAGTGGTTGGGAAGGGGGTAAGACAGGGTTGTAGCCTCTCCCCGGTGTTATTCAATCTGTATATTGAGCAAGCAGTAAAGGAAACAAAAGAAAAATTCGGAGTAGGCATTAAAATCCATGGAGAAGAAATAAAAACTTTGAGGTTCGCCGATGACATTGTAATTCTGTCAGAGACAGCAAAGGACTTGGAAGAGCAGTTGAACGGAATGGACAGTGTCTTGAAGGGAGGATATAAGATGAACATCAACAAAAGCAAAACGAGGATAATGGAATGTAGTCGAATTAAGTCAGGTGATGTTGAGGGTATTAGATTAGGAAATGAGACACTTAAAATAGTAAAGGAGTTTTGCTATTTGGGGAGAAAAATAACTGATGATGGTCGAAGTAGAGAGAATATAAAATGTAGACTGGCAATGGCAAGGAAAGCGTTTCTGAAGAAGAGAAATTTGTTAACTTCGAGTATAGATTTAAGTGTCAGGAAGTCATTTCTGAAAGTATTTGTATGGAGTGTAGCCATGTATGGAAGTGAAACATGGACGGTAAATAGTTTGGACAAGAAGAGAATAGAAGCTTTCGAAATGTGGTGCTACAGAAGAATGCTGAAGATTAGATGGGTAGATCACATAACTAATGAGGAAGTATTGAATAGGATTGGGGAGAAGAGAAGCTTGTGGCACAACTTGACCAGTAGAAGGGATCGGTTGGTAGGACATGTTCTGAGGCATCAAGGGATCACCAATTTAGTATTGGAGGGCAGTGTGGAGGGTAAAAATCGTAGGGGGAGACCAAGAGATGAATACACTAAGCAGATTCAGAAGGATGTAGGCTGCATTAGGTACTGGGAGATGAAGAAGCTTGCACAGGATAGAGTAGCATGGAGAGCTGCATCAAACCAGCCTCAGGACTGAAGACCACAACAACAACAACAACAACAAGAGTGCGTTTTACTTTACTGCCAGTTTTGCTAATTAACATAAGAGAAGTGAATGTATCAGCTCTGCAGTACGTATTGAGTAAGGAGCGAGCAGTAGGTTCTCGTGTTGGCTAGCAGAGGCGGTTGGTCAGCTGGCGCTCAGTGGGTTGAGGTAACGACGGAGAAATCGCTCGTGACGTCAGCAAACAGATATGTAGGGAAAGTACATTTATTCTGTCACTAATCAAGTAATTGTTATTAATAAATATTTGCTAACAAAAGTTGCCATTTGCCACTCAGACGTTAGGAGGAGTCTATGGGTCATAAATACTATTTTTCAGTACTTTTACAATGCCAGGAAACGTTCTGTGTTAGATCCCATGGAGGGACAGGTGAATGTCCCCAGTGCAAAATACTGCCCAGACTTCCTGCATCCCTGGAATAGTACGTGTTTTGAGTGCATAAATGTCCTTATATCCGGATATGACCATCAACCAGGCGTAACAATAAATGTAATTCAACGGACCAGACGACGTTTCCATTGATCCTCGTTCCAGTCTCGATGGTCTCCTGGTCACTGTAAATGTTAATGACGTTGTTGACATGCCAACACAGGAACAGACAAGTGTCGTCTGCTGCGGCGCCCCATGGTTAACAATATGCCTTGAATGATATACTCTAAAACACCTGTGCCTGCACCAGAATTGTGCTCTGTCGTCAGATCTGCCACAGATCGCCGCCTATCCTGCTTTAGAGTGCGGGCAGGCCTCCAACATCTACCCTTTGTGATGAGACATGGACGCCAAATACCATGCAAAAACCGTCCACTCGTACTAAACCTCCAGAAATGTCTCAGTGCATCCTATGATTCCGTAGATGGTGGTGTAGGGGGCGTAAAGTATAACTGGCCATGCTTTCGCAACAGAGTTTTGCGATAATTAAGCCAGTCCGTTGTTGATCTGACTTAGCAAGCATCTGCGTAGGAATTCTTCCTACCTATTATGAGGAGACGCTCTCGTAGTTTTATGTCCCCTCGCAGAGCTGTGGCAGCGCCGTCGGATTCTGAAAGTGCAGTACTACTGTCTATGTTTTACGTAATGAAGTGGGAAGAATGTTTCTTCACAAATAGTTTTACATGGGATGCCATTATGTTGAGTTTGTTTAAGAAACACCGTAAAATGAACTTATTCACACTGGTTATAGGCTAACCATTAACAGTACTGGAGTATGGTGTACCACATGACTAGACTGAAAGGCATCCTATCGACGACTGCCGACTATGGTGCCCAGTTCGTCACTTAAGTGTTCAATAGGTATAATTCGTGTAAGATCGCTCATCTTTGGTAACGACACAGTTATTCATTTATTTGTTAATTAGTATTAACCATGATAGCTGTGGTCTACGCAAGGGCGCCCATAATCGCCGTCGTCCCCCTCTAGTTTTAAGGTAAAGGAAAAAATATGATGTAGTCAGATGTCTTTCTTTCAAGAAGATTATTCAGAAATCGTTATTTCCCAAATTTTTAACAGGGTCAGAACTGGAACTCTTTCATGTCTGCTTGCAAGTCGCAAGTCGACGTTCGTCTTTCAAAGTATTAAAAATACTCCTCCCTAGGCCTTGCCCCCCCCCCCCTTACAAGCTATCGAAAGGGTGCTCTCAGGTCTACGTGAACATTATTACAGAACCACCTGTATCCATTCATGGTTAGTATCCTCCCCAACAGCAATGGCATTTTCCTGCAGGATAACTATCTGTGTTACATGTTCAGAATAGTGATACAGTGGTTCTAACAGTAAAATAGTGAACCCACATTAATGCCTTGACCACCTAGTTCGCCTGATCAAATCCCAATGGAACACATCTGTGACACTATGGGGTGCCAGCTCTGCACTCAGAACCTCTGGCCAATAATTTATTGGAACTGCACTTTGTTTACATTGATACAGAGATCTCTCTCTTTCCGACAGTATCAGGTAATTATGGGATTATTTGACCTTTGAGCACGTTAAACTTTGATGCAAGGATCCTTGACCGGATGCTACTGATCATTTCTATATAAAATTTTGTTAACAAACTTCTAAATCAATTTGCAAACATTGGTACTTGACAAACAGTTGCATAAAATCATTAACATTAACCATTAAAACTTTGTAAAGGCACTAAGTTTGAAAATTTTAAGAAAATATACTGGGGCTTGACCTTTAAAACACTAGGCTTATCAGTGGATCCCCTTTCTTCAGTGCAAATGCGCAAACACATACGACCTCCTGTGGGAATCTCTGAGCAGAGAACTGGAGTATAATGGACAGAGACTGCAGAAAGGTGGCGCTCAATGTGAGTGTGGCCTGGCCATGAGGTGTACTGAGATAGTACATGCAATTGCGGTTATGCTGCATCCCAAATGACGCAGCGATTACTGCACCTGCCTGGTAAGTAGGAGATCCCAGGTTCGAATCACAGCCCAGTACACATTTTCGCTCATCGCTGCTGACTCTGCTTACTGTCACATTGCAGCTGACAGTAGGGATCCCCCTTAAATTTACACGTGATGTTTCACAGCTGTGGATTCTGCATGGTGTCTGTTCTCTCAGACAGACACTGCACATTCATTTAGCATATAAATGAGTTTGTAGTTTTCTTTGACATTTTATCATACAGTAATCATATGAAAATTCATTATCAAATAATCGTAGAATAACAAGAATGTGTATTAAATCAGTATTTTCAGTTGGTACAATAACATTTGGTTTTGATAATTTGTTCTTCAAGCAATTCTTCTCATTTTTTTTAAGTTTTGAATTTCTTCTCATCTTTTCTTCAGTGCACACAATCATTTCTTTATCAGTTTGTAAATCTTCAATTTCTTTATGAAAATTTTCAATTGTTGGTTGTAATTTATATCGAACATGTTTTCTAATTCATGGTAAAACTTATTTGGTTGCCCAATCTTGAAATTACTTAGCTTGTTCCTTTTTTGATTTAATTATCAATGAATATAAACTTGATTAATTAATAAAAACAGTATGAGAGAGCAAATCTGGCAAGGTGAGTGATTCGTTCAGCTATAAATTTTCATAAATATGTATTACAATGTTTTCTCTAGTGAGGTGACAAATCACTTGTTGTGAACTTTCATATTTCATTATCCCTGCAACATTCTTAGCTTTAAACAATGCTCTGTTTATTAGTTATCACAAACACTTATTCTTATAAACAACCCTGTTGTTATTCTACAAATATATGTATTAACTCTTTGTCATATGAACTATCGAAAACACATACATTTTCCAAGTTTTTTGTTGATCACAGCAGTAAACAGAAACAAATTTTATTTTTTTACCATTTAAGAAAGGTGGTACTTTTGAGTTTGTCTGGCTCTCCAGTGGCTTGCTGACCAGTAGTTCTCAGTACTACTTTCGAAATGTTTTAGAATGCACCAAGGCTACAAATCAATGAACACTGTGAAGGTATGCTGAATGAAATTCAGCAAAAACTTTTTATTTCCATTGTAGCAGAGAATATATCACAAAATAAACATTTTAAGTTTAATCTAGATTGAACCTTTCTTTCACTATATATGTCATATCTTCCCTTTTTCCTAAATACTGACAAAATAAAAAAAATTATTTTCTAATCTTACATCTTCTGGAACTAAGTTCTTCCTTTTGTAGCACATATTGCTTTCTATCAGAATTTGACATGTTTTGTACTCATCTGACCCATAAGCCCCTGAGCAACATGTCTCATTAACTCCAGAGGTGATATCTTTGCATACAACTCCTAGCGCAGTTCACAACCATTTACAAATATATTTTGGATCTTTTTCCCAACCCATAAGCTGATCTATTTTTGTTACCATGGTTCACACTTCCAATTCTACAATTGTATTCATTGACTACATAAGGACACTGAATATTGATTTTAGTGTCATTGTTCTGCTTTCAAGATACAAACATTACTTCTGTTCCTTGGCAGCTAGATGCCAGGCACACAATTTAGTTGTCTTTTCACAAAAGTACCTCAGTTTCAAGGGATTACTTCCTATAATCAAAGTCATCTCTTTTCATTTCCTTAGAATGTGGGAGATCTGATGGGTGACTGTTCCTATATATCCTCCTTATACAACAAGAGGAAGGTGTCCCTACTTTTATCCTTCCAGGCAGGGGATATAAGTAGAAAAAAATAAAAGTTCAGTCTCCTGTTTTTGTACCAAAACTTCTGTGATAAGCCTAAGATTACACTTTTTCCTAATGCATAATTACCAGATTCCCTCTCCAGAACCTCATTTCCCCTTTGACAAATATCCAAGGCAAGGCAAGTATGTAGTCCTTCTGGCCTGCAATACCTAACACTTTGTAACTGTATTATGTGGAGTTCATTGTGTCGTATTATTTCACTCTTTGAGGAAAACTATTGACTTATCTACATTTCCTCCACCTTCTATTAGTTGCGTCTCAAGCACCTTTCTGCTACTACATTTATTTCTTTTTTTCTTATTTCTCTACAGTTTCAGGTACACCGATTTAGAATTCCACTCAGTTCTGCCTCGATAGTTAGCTTGATGGACTGTCATGCCACAGGGTTGGGTTCGATTCCCGGCTGGGTCAGAGAGTTTCTCTGCTCAGGGACTGTGTGTTGTGGTGTACTCATCATCATCATCTCATTCCCAACAAAACGCAAGTCACCGAAGTGGCGTCAACTAAAAAGACTTGCACCAGGTGACCATCTACCTGATGAGTGGCCCTAGCCCCAAGACATTTCAATTTTTCCCATTCAAGATAAACATGTACTTAAATATGCAACCAGATCAAGAAGTGAGAAATATGTGTACAATCGAAATAAACAAGGATCGAAAGAGTTGGCACTTGGTTGGTACCAAGAGGCAAGAAAGGATTAACAGTGGGACAGCTGAAGCATATGTGCTTGGAACTGGTTCCATTTAACAGAAAACAATTTTTAATAGATTTTTATTCGATTTTTTATTAATATAAATTTTTGTATATAAATGTATCATATGATACAAAAGAGAAAATAAATGCTTTCATATTTTTTATCTGTACATTATCATGATGATTATGTATCCACATTCAAAGATCAATTAACGAAAGAGAATGTGAGTAAGTAATATAAACTAAATGAAGAGGAAATATATATTGTTTTTGAATACTTTAAAATGAGAACTAGAATTTGTATTCCACTCGATTCCCAAATAATTCTTTAGTAAATTAAATGTCCATTAATCATCACTAATCAACTTTTTCCAAATAATAAATAGACAGTTTTATATCTTACTAACAACAAATATTTCTTATAAGTGAGCAGCCTAAAAGTAAGCAAATTAAAAGCTAAGGCAAAAAATTAGAATAAGAGATTATTCTAAACTTAGAAAACAACACCTTATTGATCTTATTAACAACAACAGTCCAGTGATTGCATGCAGTGCAAAGACTACTTCTAATATAAAGGAATTAAAAGCTAAAGCGATAGAACTTGGAATTAAAGAATATTCTAAACTAGGAAAGGAAAAACTGGTTTCATTTATTAATTATAATTATGAAGATTTGTGTGTTTTGAGGAATTATATAAATTATATTTAACAAAAACTGAAACATACAGAAATGAAGTTGCTGAATATATTAAAAAAATACTCAGTGTGATAATCCACAATGGAAATATATGTCTAGACATTTTGTATTAACTGAAGATTTTATGAGAGAATTTCAAGATAAATTAGACTGGAATGCAACATCACAATGAAACATAAATAAAAATCTCATAAGAGGATTTCATGATAAATTATATTGGAGTATTGTATCAAATAAAGAAAAATTATCAGTAGCTGTTACAAGAGAACAGCAAGATAAAATTAAATGCGATATTATACGAGATAAAGCAAAATTTTCTTTAGATCTTACTAGAGAATTTTAAAGCAGAACAAACTGGAATAAAACAATGCAACAAAATTTGACCTAAAATTTCACAACGGAACTTAAAGATATACTAGATTGGTCTTATATATTGAGGAAACAAATATTATCTCAAAAATTTATAAGAGAGTATTAGAATAAAGTAGACTGAAAAATATATCATATTATCAAACACTGTCTGAAAATTTAATGACAGAATTCCAAGACAAGTTAGATTTGGATTATACATCATGTAGTCAAATACTATCTGGGAATTTTGTGTGAGAATTTCAAGGTAAATTAAATTCGGGATACTTATAAGTCGATCAAGTAGTATCCAAAGGTTTAATGAAATGATTTCAAGATAACTTAGACTGGGGATATTTACTAATTAATCAAAAAGTATTTGAAGGTTTCATTTGAATTTCAAGATAAAGCCAATTGGGGTAACATTTTAAATCATTAACATTTTTCATAACCTTTTATAAAAAAAGGCCTTCTGAAATATTATCTACTTGTGAAGTACATTGTGTTCATAAAAAACATATTGATAAATGGTGAGTAGATCATTTTTCGTCCAATGTGCAGAAATGTTATTAAAAGAGTATAGTTAAATCAGATGAAGACTAAATAATTGTTACTGTGTATAGTTATCTAAAATACTGAAGTAATAGTGTCAACAAATGATACTTAAAATTTCTTACATTCTGTGGTAGGAACTTACTGAATTAGGGTTATAATTAAGTTTTAACATTTCTTCACAGTTTGGATGTCTATCTTCGATTCTGTGCAATTGCCTTTGTAAATTCATTCGTTATGTTCTAATGATGTAACAATTATACTCAAAGTTTACGTCAAATAGTTTTAAGAGAACAGAAGTTGGTCTTAAATTCTGATCGAATGTATGAGGAACAACATGTGTTAATAAAGTATCTACCTCCCTGTTTCTTTTTGTATTGCTCCCATAGCATTAACAATTATTCCATTTAAATTTTCTATACTTTGATCCTCACTTTGGCTTATATTTTCCAAATGAGTTATTTGGCCTCAATACATCTCTTTAATTTCGTTTCATCATGTTAATGGATTGATGGTAAAAATTCTTCATAACCCCAACTTTGAAACTTTTGGCAAAAGTCATTTTGGATCAAAACTAAAGAATATAGACAAGGCTCATTGTTGGATTTTGTTGATTTTTGTTCCCATTCAGGTAGCACCATTTCAGTTCTGCTGAAATGTTCATATTTTTGCAATATTTTTATTTAACATGTTCTTTAATTGCATTCCTAGGATGTTCATATCCGATAATATCAGCAACTTGATTTTCCTAAAACTGTAGCTTATACTTTTCGTCAATTATCATAAACACTTGCATATTGTTATACATAAGATTGTTGTTGATGATATCTATGATTGACCCCATTTAATAACAATTATTTTATTAGAATTTGTCATAATTACAGTAATAAATACTGTGTGTATTGACAAAACTAGAAAATTTTACTCTTTCCTAATGAGAATTTTTTTCTCTATAAATGGAAGCCATCCTATGTAAAATATGTAAATATTGTAAAACTGAGTAGTCAGCTCATAATTTTACTTCACAGAAACATCCAAAAACGATAGGGAAAGTGCAGACAATGTATAAATGGATATCAATAAGAGTATGCAATTTCTTGTATGTGTGTGTGGAAAAATGGTTCTTGTAAAAACCACTTACAACGATTTCTGAGGGAAGGACATTCGAATATATTGTTATCAGTGAAAAAAACAGACTGAGACACATTACAAACAAAAAATGTGTTGATTGTCAAGAGATTAAAGAAAAAGGATGTTTTTATACAAATACAATATGAACAAACATGCAAGTTGATGTAAGTAATGTACTCAGGAATAAATCAAAAATAAGAAATCCAAATTTAAAATTGATTTATAAGGATTTTTAGTGTTAAATAAGAGACTAAAATGGAGCAATTCACGATTGCACAACTTAATGATTATTGTAGAAGAAATAATTTAACTGGATATAGTAAATTAAGTAAAGCTGGTCTAATTATATTCATTAATAAACATTGGGGTGGAAATCTTAGGAGAAAATACGTTATTCTAAAGTTGGAAATGATGATGAAATTTTTCAAACTAATGAAGATAAAACACTATTTATGTGTTTGAGAAATTAAGAGACAGAAGAACAATTCAAGATTATCTCATTGATGAAGCATTGGCAAATAGACTACAAACGATAAATTTTGAAATTAATCTAAACTTGCTTGACCCGAACGTCTTCTTGAATGCATCTAAGCCAAAATTATGAAAATTCTGAAATGCTATAAAAATACATATTGGTTGAAATTTAATTTTAAAGTTTTTGTGAGTACAGTATCCAGACAAATGAAAATATTACAGAATTTGTATTTCAAACAAAGAACTATAGAATCACTAGACACAGAGAAGTAATTAACAATTTTAAGAATGATTACCAATTTTTTATCACAAATGTCTAATTTTCAACTTCATGGTTGTCCTTAGTCATTAGGTAGAATTATTGGTTTGCAATTATGAATTAATAGATATGTTCCATTAATAGGTACAAATATCCTGATTTGCTAGAAAATATAAAATATAAGGAAGCTCATATTAATGTAAAAAAACTATAATCGAAAATGTTTCTATGTACTATAAAATCTGCATTATATCGCGAAAATAAAATACGGATCGAACCATAAAATACGGAAATATTGAGCAGAAACTCGAAAATTTTGAATTTCCTGTAGTGATGGATAATACTCCAAAAACTGAAAATATAATTAATGTGTCTATTAACGTTTATTCAGGTATACCCATTAAAAATAACAAAATCCAAAAGAGTGAAGCTTGTAAACCTCCTTTATTTTAGGAATGAAAGTAGTTCACTCTACCATTATCTAAAAATTATCTAGGCTTGTTTCGAGTCAAATTACAAAACACAATTAAGTAGAATTTATTTGTGATATGTCTTTGTTCCACTTCAACAGTATAGAAAAATTAGATAATCACACACAAAACTGCTTAGTTAACAAATCATTAAAAGCTGAATTGCCAAACAATGGTCATAATTCTTAAAAATGTCAGCATACACAGAGAGTTTCAATCATTATTTATACTGATTTTGAGAATTTGCTGTTAAAGAAGGATACTGCACAACCTCATCCAAAAAATTTTATACAATAAAATATCAAAATCATGAACAATGTGGTTTCTGCTGTTATATTAAATACATAAATGAAGCCTATAAAGATTCAGTTATTTATCATGGGTCAAACTATCCTAAAATTTATCGAATATATGAAAGAAGAGGTTGAAGAAATTCGAAGAATTTATTCTGAAACTGAAGAAATGAAACTGTTAACATCTGAAAAATAGTCAAGACATACAAGACGAAACATTTGTTCATTATGTAGATGTCATTATTCACAAACAAACAAAAAAGTTCGTCATCATGATCATTTGACTGGAAATATAAATCCACTATGTAATCATTGTAGTTTACAGTGAAAGCACTCACATTTTGTACCTACTTATGTACATAATTGATCTGGATGTGATTCACATTTGTTTGTAAAGGAACTTGCTTATGATAGAAAGGATGTAGATTTAATACCAAATAATGATGTATTAGTTTTTTCAGACAACAGAAAATTTAAAGAGTAGGTTTCTTGACAGATTTAAATTTGTGGCTTCAATTTTTGAAATCTTTTCATCAAATCTGAAAAAGGATCAAATGAAAAACATTCAAAAGTTTTTCCAGAAACTCTGGTAAATCTAGTACTCGAGGAAGGATTATGTGGATGGTTTGATGACATCTCAAGAAACACAGCTTCCATTGAAACAAGAATTTTACAATAAACTGAATGACTGTGATGAAGATTATAAACATGCAGAATTAGTTTGAGAAAAATTTAATATCAAACTTCTTGGTAAATCTCATGATTTAATCTTATAACTGACACTCTGTTATTAGCTGAAGTATTTGTATATTTTAGAAAAAACTTGTGTAAAAGCTTATAGTTTTAGATCTACCTTGGCATTTTACTGTAACTAGTTTATCTTTTGATACCATGCTAAAAATGACTGGACAGCCACTTGAATTGTTACATGATTAACATATAATTAGAAGGATTGAAAAAGGAATAAGAGTGAGTACATCACAATGATGTAAAACATATGTGAAAGCAAATAGTAAATATATGAAAGATTATGGCGTAGAAAAGATATCGAATTAATTGGCATATTTAGATACATATAATTTTTATGGTTGGACTATGATTCAATATTTACCATATGAAGGGTTTGAATGGTATGATACAAATTCATTAAATTCTACAAAGTAACTGAAATTTCTAATGCATCATCACTTTTCCTAAGCACTTAGCACTTGCTCCTGAAAATAAAATTGCACCTGGAACAAAAGAAAGTAAGTTATTGACTACTCTGGAAGACAAGCATAATTATGTAGATCACTGTAGAAATCTTAAACAATATCTGTCCCAAGAAGAGAAGATAACAATAATGCATGAAGTTTTAAAATTTAAACAATCTGGTTCATTAAAGACATATTTAGACTTGAATATACAAATCTGAACTAAGGCAAAGAATGACAGTGAAAGCGGTATCCATAAAGTGATGAATAAATCGGTATTTGGAAAAAGGATATAAAATATAAGAAACAGAGTAGATATAAAATTAGTTTCAGATGAAGAAAAATGTGATAAATTTGTAGCAGAGCCAAACTTTAAAGGGAGAACAATTTTTAATGAAAATCTTGCTCCTTTCCATATTCATAAAAAATTATGCTTAATAAGCCAGATTATGCTAGAACGAATACACTTAATTTGTCTAAAGAACTGATGTATGATTTCCAATACACTGTTATGAAATCAAAATATGGTGAGAAAATAAGTTGCATTACCAGGATACAGGAAGTTACATATACAACATACTCACTGAAGATTTCTATGACGAAATCGATGATTGATGAATCTTATACTAGTGACTATCCAATAAATAATATCTACAACATTCCGCAAGTAAACAAGAAAGTTTTAGGAAAAATGAACAATGAATGTAATGGAAACATAATGGAAAAATTTGGAGGTCTTAGAGCAAAAATGTATGCTTATAAAGTTGGTGACAAAATAAAGGAAAAATTGAAACAGTCGAGAAATGTGTTGTTAAAAACGAAATAAGCTTAGAAAATTATAAAGATTATTTGTTTAACAATAGGGAACAGGACAGGGCTATAAATTTAGTATGAAGCATTAAGTACAAAATTTATTCAGTTGATGTAAATAAAAAAGTACTAAGCCCAAATGATGACATAAGATTTATTTTGGAAAATAGAATAGGCACATTACCATGTGGACATTACACATCACTATCAACAGCATAAAAATAAAAAAAAATACATTAGCAAAAATTTTATCTCTATAAACAGGGACTCCAGTCAAGAAGTTCAACACTAGCAATATTTATTTCTTATTTGTTTAAAAACATTAGTTAGCTACAGGTGAATGTTTTATATAACATTAATAGTTGTGAATGTCTGACTACTAGACAAGGAGAGGAATTCTGTTTGGAACTGAATAATGAATTTAAAATTATTTTACTAGGCAGATATCTGAAAATAATTATTGGTTGTGATTTACAGTTTTTTAAGTTTGTAATATTAAACTGAGGTGTAAGGAAGTGGAGAAACGTAAAAATAATGATAATGAATTTAATGATCTACAATTTCAAGCTCCAGAAATTTTTTTTAATATTTGAATTTTTTTCTAAACCTTTTTTTTAATAAGTGGGATACTGAGGCATCTTGACATTTTCTACACCAAAATGAATAAAATCTAAAATATATATGGTATCAATATAATGCTGCAATTGATTTAAAGTGCTTCTTTTTTAACTTTTACTTTGAGTAACTTTATTTTGCTGTTTTATTTAGATCCATTTACCTTTTAATTAAATCTTGATTCTTTTCTGAAAAAAGGGAATGTAAGGAAAAACATACCCCTCATTTCTTTTCGCTAACTTTCCAAGTATTTTATAATAAAATTTATATTGTTTTATAATTTATATATGAAAGAAAGTGAGCCAGAAATTGAGGAATAGGATAGTAGATTGAATTTGTAGGTTGAAGCTAACATGCCTCACTGAGCCATTGAGTCAGGTGAGCCTGAACCTAAAAATTCTATCTACTTGAGATTTCCTAGCAGAATATTAAAATGTTTTTTGGTCATACTTTCAATCATTTTTCTTTCATGACTGCCTTCATGGCTTCTTTCAAACTATTTTCAGAATAGGTCTTGTATGGACTTGCATCATTGTAAATTGAGTATTCAGAGATATCTGATGGTTGTAGTCCAAGAGTCTCAGGGAACATACACTAACAGAAAAAAATCGTAACACCAAAAAATAATTAATTTGTAGCAATAAAATTTTTAGAATGCATTTGTCTAGGTAACAACAAAAATCTTGTTTTGAGTATCGAAGAATGACCCTGGATTCCTTCTCTGTACAATATATAACTTCAGATGGCAAAATAGGAAGTTCAAACAATGGATGGACTGTCTCAGATGGTAACACGAATGAGGAATCCACCACTGCATCTTGTAATGCATTTGGACCCAGAGTTCTGGGGAGTTCCAGCATCTGCCATGACGAAGAGGCAGATAAAGCCTCCTAAGTTTAAGTTCAAGAAGAGGTACTGCTTTGGAACATCAACTGTAAATTCTCTTTTCCGAAAATCGGAAAACAGAAGGAATTAGAATTATTTCTTCAGAAGAACCATATATAAATTTCAGCAGTGCAGCAAACGAGATTCTTAGGTGAGAATATAGTTGACACACAACATTAAAGAATTTATAAAGTGACACCGACAGTAAGAATAATGGAAAACATGCCAATGTTTGGGACAGCGTTTAATGTTAGCGAAAAAAACATAGAATAACAGAATTTACATCGAAAACAGAAAGAATATGCTTGTTAACAATAAAGTGGTTGCACCTACAAATGATGACAAGAGAAGAAATTTGTAGAAAGTAAGTCAGCTTTTAGAATCTGAAGCCTTCAACATACCTTAAAACAACTTGAATGCGCAAATTGGGAAAGAAAAGATATCTCAGAATATTGTAGGCGACTATCAAGCATGCTTAAGAGCATCTCAGTTATTGAAAGTGTAATAAATACGTCTGTAATGTTTCAGTTAAAATTCATGTCCATACATTTTCACGAACTATCAAGAAAAGCCGAACTTTGGATGTTTCCAAATCCAAACCAAGAAGAATTTCAGCTGGGCCACATACCTAAATCTAAAAGCAATATCATGGAAATAATGAATGCTGAAGTAATTAGAAATTGGGAATTTGATTCAGATCCTTATCTCTCTAAGATTAAAATACAATTTCTCTCATCTGAAACAAGAAAATACAATCAAGAAAGTAATCAAACCTCCACAGCAGCTAATATTACAATAGGAAATATAGAAAAAATTAGAAAAGAAACTGAGACAACAAAATAAGGTGACTGGCATGAACTCCAGGTACAAATTACTAAAACAGCAGAGAAAGCCGTAGAGCTGGCCAAGAATAAAAGGAAGACATGGTAGAAGAAAGGCTCAAATCACTCAAAAACAACAAAGCAAGTATTGAAGTCTCCATTACAGCAGAATTACTGAAATTTCAGAATCAGTAATTGTAAATGACCTATAACTGCTTTTTGAGAAAATTTGGAAAATTGAAAAGATTCCAGAAGAGTGGAAAATAACGTTAATCCATCCACTACATAAAAAGGGAGAGAAACAATATACCAACAATTACAGAAGAGTGTCACTTCTGCCAGAGACACACAAAAATTATCAAAAATTCTCCTGGAGAGATTGGGAGAATATCGGTTGTGTTTTCAAAAGGGAACATCCTGCAAAGAGCAGATTTTTAGGTGAAAGTCAATAATTCGCCACAAATGTTGACCAGCAAACCTATAATGATATCATTTATTGATTTCAAAACAGCTTTTGATTCTGTAGACAGAGAAACAGTAGATAAAATCATTACTGAATTTGGTGCAAAAACAAAATTAGTGGACATAATTCATGAAACTCTAACAAAGACAATATCTACAATTAAATTTATCAGGGAACTATCTCAGTCATCTGAAATAAGAATTGAACTAGGGGATGGTTCATCACCTTTACTGTTTAACTGCATTCTACAAAAAATTGTAATGATCTACATTTCAAAGCTCAGGAATCACAAAATTGAACCAATAATTCTCAGAAGGAAAACAAGTACAATTTATGGAAACTGTTGGCTCTTTCAGACGATTTCGCAATACTTTTAGAAAATCTGACAGACTCAGTTATTCAAATGCAGCTTGTGTAAGAAATAGCAAATAGAACTGGTCTCAAAATTTCAGCTGAAAAAACCAAATTAATGTAAAACATAAAAAATGCACCAAAATTAGTAGAAACACAAATAGGTAAAATAGTGTGAGTAGGTAAATTCAAATTCTTGGAGAAACTGTACGACTGAATGGATTAGAAAAATTTCCATTAGGGGTAAGAGTTAATACAATGAAGAGTGTGTAGGGTTTGGTAAGGAATATTTACAACAAGAAATCCATGGATAGAAAAAAACTACAATGATGTATCAAAGTGGTACAACCAGAATGTTTAGATGGATGTGCATGCCTAACAGTGAACTACAGGCTGGACAGAATAGAGGCAGTTGGAAGATGGATAGTTACAAAAATGATGGGTGCAATACAAACTACAATTGGCTAAAGAATGAGAAGTAATGAGATTTACAAAAGTTTAGAGAAAATGTTAGAAGCAAAGACTAAGAGAAGGTTAATCTCTTTTGGATCCCTCTACTGAATGGCTGAGAGCAGGCTCATGAAACAAATATTCCTATATTTCTAGAAGAAGAAATCGAAAACAGCATGGATTACAATAATAAGAAAACATCTAAAAAGAAACCAAAGAATCGAAAATGACAGACAAAAATCTTTTTAAGAGTAAAATATTAAATTTAGAAGGCTTTCAATGCAGAAAAATATGAAATCGGGAACAACATGGACAGAAGGAAGGAAAAGATGACACGGGGAGAAGAATAAGGTGTACTGGAAAAATGGAAAACAACAAGGTAAGAAGAGGTATTAAAATTGTTAACTGATGCTAGTTGGTCAGTAGGAATATAATAATAATAATAATAATAATAATAATAATAATGAATGTTTCCCCCTGGAGGCCCGGGAAAAGAATAGGCCTCCGGTATGTTCTGCCAGTCGTAAAAGGCGACGAAAAGAACAAACCACTAATAGGGCTAACCCCCCTTTTAGTGTGATTAGTTGGTTCAGGACAGAACTAAAGAAGCCTCAGACAAGCGCCGTCATGGTCGAGGATGACGCTTGAACCCTATGCCCGCTCACAATGGTAACGACACTGCTAGCCAACTGGAAAATGATTTAAATCCAAATAGAGGTGCTTTGCAGAATATGCTTCCTGTAACCACCCTAGAAGGAAAACAAAGACAAAGGATGAGATGGTCAGATGAAGTTAATCGACACCTCATGTTCTGTTATTACCAAGCAACAAACCTAGGAACCAACACAACTGGATACAGATCACAAGTATACACAACATTTATTACCAGATACCCAGAATAAAAATTTTTAACAGAAGAACAACTAGCTGGTCAGATCCGTGTAATAATAAAAAATAACAGGATACCCCAGTCAGAATTAGAAAACATCAAACAACAAGTACAACAAATACTGGAACAAAATAATGTGCAATCAGAAGAAGAAGAAAATACAGTAATGGACTCAAACATCCCAGAGCAAACAAACAAAGAACAACACGCACCAATTAAACAATCAGAGGAAAACGAAATCTTAAGACAGCCACCAGAACAAGCACAAATAGAACACAAAGTGACACAGATGTTAGATATAGAAGAAATATTTCAGCTAACATATATAGAATACAAAGACACAAATACAGACATTAGACCATTCTTGCATAGACCACCATATAACCCACAAGTCGAAACAACAATAAAAACTATCAACACAATCATACACAACAAAATAAATGAAAACACAACTATGGAAGAGTTGCAACTACTGGTTTATATAGGAGCACTCACTACACTAAATATACACACTAGGCAGAGATCAGAACCAACCAACACACAGAAGAAACCCACAAAACCAGCATGGCAACACAGGCTACAGATCAAAATAGAAAAACTGAGAAAAGACATCAGACAGCTAACACAATTTATAAGAAATGAAATCTCGGAAAAAAAACGAAAAAGGTTAGGTAAAGTCTCACAACAAGAAGTGACAGAGCAATTAAACGAAAAGAAGCAGAAATTACAAGCATTAGCCAAACGACTCAGAAGATACAAAAAAAGTGAAAATAGAAGGAAACAAAACCAAACATTCAACACAAACCAAAAGAAATTTTACCAGACAATAGATAACACACACATTAAAATAAACAATCCACCAAACATAACAGACATGGAACACTTCTGGAGCAACATATGGTCAAACCCGGAACAACATAACAGGCATGCACGGTGGATACAAGCAGAAACAGACACATACAAGATGATACCACAAATGCCTGCAGTGATAATTTTGCAACATGAAGTCACCCAAGCAATTAATTCTACTCACAATTGGAAAGCCCCTGGAAATGATAAAATAGCAAATTTCTGGTTAAAGAAGTTCACCTCAACACATTCACATCTAACTAAATTATTTAACAGTTACATTGCAGACCCATACACATCCCCTGATACACTTACACACGGAATAACATATCTGAAACCTAAAGATCAAGCAGACACAGCGAACCCAGCTAAATATCGCCCCATAACATGCCTACCAACAATATAGAAAATATTAACTTCAGTCATTAAACAGAAATTAATGACACATACAACACAGAACAAAATTATAAATGAAGAACAAAAAGGCTGTTGCAAAGGAGCACGAGGATGTAAAGAGTAACTGATAATAGATGCAGAGGTGGCATATCAAGCTAAAACTAAACAAAGGTCGCTACACTACGCATACATTGATTACCAAAAAGCTTTTGATAGTGTACCCCACTCATGGTTACTACAAATATTGGAAATATACAAAGTAAATCCTAAATTGATACAGTTCCTAAACATAGTAATGAAAAATTGGAAAACCACACTTAATATCCAAACAAATTCAAATAATATCGCATCACAGCCAATACAGATTAAGCGTGGAATATACCAAGGAGTCTCATTAAGTCCTTTCTGGTTCTGCCTTGCTCTGAACCCACTATCCAACATGCTAAATAATACAAATTATGGATACAATATTACTGGAACATACCCACACAAAATCACACATTTGCTATACATGGATGATCTAAAACTACTGGCAGCAACAAATCAACAACTCAACCAATTACTAAAGATAACAGAAGGATTCAGCAATGATATAAGTATGGCTTTTGGAACAGACAAATGTAAGAAAAATAGCATAGCCAAGGGAAAACACACTAAACAAGAAGATTACATATTGGATAACCACAGCGACTGCATAGAAGCGATGGAAAAAACGGATGCCTATAAATATCTAGGATACAGACAAAAAATAGGAATAGATAATACAAATATTAAAGAAGAACTAAAAGAAAAATATAGACAAATACTAACAAAAATACTGAAAACAGAATTGACAGCAAGAAACAAGACAAAAGCTATAAATACTTATGCCATACCAATATTGACCTACTCATTTGGAGTAGTGAAATGGAGTAACACAGACCTAGAAGCACTCAATACACTTACACGATCACAATGCCACAAATATAGAATACATCACATACATTCAGCAACAGAAAGATTCACATTAAGCAGAAAGGAAGGAGGAAGGGGATTTACCGACGTAAAAAACCTACATTATGGACAGGTAGACAATTTAAGAAAATTCTTTCTAGAACGAGCAGAAACTAGCAAAATACACAAGGCAATCACTCATATAAATACATCGGCTACACCACTGCAATTTCATAACCACTTCTACAACCCTTTAGATCACATAACATCAACAGATACAAAGAAAGTAAATTGGAAAAAGAAAACACTTCATATCAAGCACCCGTATCATCTAACACAGCCACACATCGATCAAGACGCATCCAACACATGGCTAAGAAAAGGCAATATATACAGTGAGGCACAAGGATTCATGATTGCAATACAGGATCAAGCAATAAACACCAGGTATTACAGCAAGCATATTATTAAAGATCCCAATACCACAACGGATAAATGCAGACTTTGTAAACAACAAATAGAAACAGTAGATCACATCACAAGCGGATGTACAATACTAGCAAATACACAGTACCCCAGAAGACATGACAATGTCGCAAAAATAATACATCGACAGCTTGCCTTACAACATAAACTTTTAAAACAACACGTTCCTACATACAAGTATACACCACAAAATGTACTGGAGAATGATGAAAACAAATTATACTGGAACAGAACCATTATAACAGATAAAACAACGCCACATAACAAACCAAACATCATACTCACCAATAAAAAGAAGAAATTAACACAACTAATCGAAATATCCATACCCAATACAACAAATATACAAAAGAAAACAGGAGAAAAAATTGAAAAATACATCCAACTGGCTGAGGAAGTCAAGAACATGTGGCATCAGGATAAAGTTGACATTATACCAATTATACTATCAATTACAGGAGTCATACCACACAATATCCACCAGTAAATCAATGCAATACAGCTACATCCAAACATATATATACAACTACAAAAATCTGTAATTATTGATACATGTTCAATGACCCAAAAGTTCCTAAATGCAATGTAACATATACCGTACAGTTAAAAGAAGTCACGCTTGATGAAGGTCTGCGTCACTTTCCATTTTTAACCAGACCTAAGGTCTGAGAAAGGAAAGATGATGATAATAATAATAATAATAATAATAATATTAATAACAATTATTCAAGCAGAAAAATTGCACAATCTCACAACAGAACTCACGAAGCAGGAAATTCAAATTCTCGCTTTGCGAGAAACACGCTATACAGATTTAGAAAGGATAGACTGCAATATCTACAGAATCTTCAAAAGTGGAACAAACAAGAAAATTGGCAAAGGAGCAGCACTATTTGGAATGGCCTTTATTGTAGACAAAAAAGTGCTGGACTCAGTAACAGTTGTGAAACCCACCAGCAATCGAGTAATGACCCTAAGAATCAAACACAAACAAACAAAAACTACATCTTTATTAATGTACATGCACCAACAAATGGTGGTAATAAAAAAATGCCTAAAAGAAAAGAAAAATTCTGGGACGAACTTGAAACGGAGATAGTCAAAATTCCATAGATTATGTGAAAATTCTACTTGTTGACTTCAATGCACAAATTGGCAGAGAACACAGGAACAAGAGGACAGTAGGAAACTATCCAGCACACAATAGAAATGGCACACAACTCATTGAATTATGCCAACAAAAAACTTAAAAATTATGTCACCTCACTTAAAAAACATCCCAAAAAGCAGAAAAAGCGCCGATCACCCATTCATCATTTGGAAGAATCTCAGATTAATCATGTTGCGATATGGTATGGCTCCCAAAAAGAAAATCACAATGTGCAACTACGCAGAGGATCAAATATCGATTCGGATCATTATTTAACCAGAATAAAAATTAAATTCACACACAAGAGGAAATTCAAAACAAAAACAACGCTGATCCCAAAATTTGTTCTAAACAAAATCAAAGACTCCAAAAGCACTGAAAAATGGTAAAAGCAACATGCAGAAAATTGGGAGAAATTTTAAATTAAAATCATCAAAACCGCAAGAGACCTGATCCATCATCACGAAGAAACAAAATGCCTCTGGTGGAATCAAGAATGCGAGAACACACCAGAAGAAAGACGAAAGGCATTTCAAAATTACAACTGCAACGAATCAGATGAAACACAGAAGAAATTTTTCGAAAGGAGCAAGCAGACTTCCAAGAATTTAAGACAAATTAAACGTAAATATGTCAGTGAGCAGCTGCAGTCAATCGACATTAACTTCAAAAACTATAATACGCACCATTTTAAATTGTCCAGAACCCACGGAGAGGTTCCCAAAAGCGCAGCCGGAAATCTCACCACAGAGCTCATCACCACCAACACAAGAAGAATTTTATGTGTGCATCTAGAAACTTGAAATCAATAAAGCATCAGGGGAGGGCGGAATTGTAGCAGAACTCTTGAAGAATTTAGGCCCAAATTTACTCAAAGAAATTACTCAAATAATCCAAAACAACTAGCAAACGAAAAAATCCTGGATGAGTGGAAGATTGCTCTGATACATTCATTACATAAAAGAGGTAAGAAATCAGATGTAAATAACTGTAGGGGGATCCATCTATTACCAGTCACTACAAAATTCTATTAGCTTGTCTCTTGACTGGAACACAACAGCAATTACTACTCAAAGTAGTAGAATATCAAGTAGGATTCAGACCGTATAGATCATGAAGGTCAAATATTCAACTTCAAAACCATAGTCAAAATGTGAGCTCTGAGACAGAAACCTATTGTATGCACATTTGTAGATTTCAAAAAAAACAATCAATCAACAGATCCTCGCTATTCCAATTTTTAGAAGAGATGGGATTAGATCCCAAAACACGAGAAATCATAAAACAAACACTCACTGGCAGGAAATCTAAAGTAAAAATTATGGGGGAGATCTCAGAACCCTTCGACATTCAGGCAGGTGTGAGACAAGGTCAGGTGATGGACTATCTCCTGTTACGTAAACGTAGTTCTAGACAAAGTTATGGATGAATGGGAGAAAGAACTCAAGAAAAGTGAAGTTTGGAAGCCAACATGACTGGACATTGCCAAAAACTACCTCTACATACCAAATCTTGCATTTGCGGACTATCTGGCGATACTAACAGAGGATGAGCAAACTGCAATCAAACAGCTGGAAATACTCAAAGAATGTACAGAAAAAGTAGGTTTACAAATTTAATGAATTCTTTGATTCAAAAACAGAAATTGCGAGCTTGATAACAAAATATGGTAAAATTAGCAGAGTCCCATACTTTAAATACCTTGGAGAATTCATCGAACCGACAGGTACTTAAAAAATTTCACAGCAACATCACCTCCAAGAAAGTAAAAAAAGGACTAGGGTTAAAGCAAAACCTCTGCTACAAAAAATCAATACCAAAAGGGGAAAAATTCGACACTACAATATTGACACAAAACCAGCAATCCTCTACGCAAGAGAAACGCTAACCCTTAACAGAGAACAACTTGAAGACTTCAAAAAAGAGGAGGGAATGATTATCAGGTAAATTGTAGGAGGAAGACGTACCCAAGACGGTTATAGGCTAAAATCAATTAAAACAACAGAAAAGCTTTCAAACATCGAAATTGATATTAGGAAAAGGCGAATGAAATTCTTTAGTCATCTCAGCCGACTACCAGACAATCGATTGACGAAGAGAATAATAGATTATGTAACCTCACTTAAGAATTCCACACCTTGGCTAGATGAAGTTCGAAAGGACCTAAATAATGCAAACCGACATTCTAGAAAGAGACACCTTCAGACACAAAGTAGACAAATCGGAAGTTATAACACAGCAACCAGAAGAAAAACAGCACAGACCATAGTGGTCGGATGAGCGTAAACAAGCCTTTCCGAAAAGAATGAAAGCCTATTGGAAGAAAAGGAAGAACTCAAGGAAAAATTGATCGAGTTATTTGCTTAACGTCTTCCATTGCTGGAGAAATTCGCCAGTAATAATAATGATAATAATAATAATAATAATGCACTCAAGAATAAAGCATCTCTGAACTGCTTCTTTTCCCAGCATGAAAGAGCGTTTCCTTTACCATCACGGAAAAACTACACTGCTTTTATTTTGTTGTTATTATAAGTGCTTGGTGTAGAGCTTCGTGAACAGGGAAGAAATAACGAAAAATCTACTGTGAAGATGAAAATATGCTGTCACCCTACGTCTGCCTATTTGCTGATCTATATACTTATCCATTCCGCATCGGTGCCTTTTCCCTACTGAAAGTAAGGCGATTCATGTTTGATGGACTGTTCGTTGACCGTATCTTGTTCCGCTACAGTCCTCGCATTGTAAAACGCAGTTCGTAGTGTTCCAAGGTAGATTGCTGTAAGTCTACCGTCAGACGGGAGAGGGCCTGGTCCGGCGTACTGCTTTCGAAATATTGCAGCTGGCTAAAACCACAACGGGAAGAAAATTGCTGCGAAGAGCGGATGCCGTCGGTTAACACGCAAGCATTGAAGCGATCAGATCTGCAGTCTACCGTAGGGGAAACTTTATTGGTTTCCCGACCGATGTTTTCGCCCTTTCTTTTTCCAGTCATGCTGAACAAATGTCTCAGCAAAGCTCATAACGCTTAATGCGACTAGTGATTAAGAGAAGAAGCAAGAAATTTTTATCGCTGCTGAAGAGGTATAATAACGGTACGAACTGATCACCTGGTATAATAAAGTAGTGAAGGGTAATATTTCTCGCGCTGAAGTCTCGACAGGTGGGTAATTACGTTAGCTGGACATTCTTTTCACTTTAAGTAACCAGCGAAGTCCTGTTTTCACCAGACGCGTTTGGCTATTTCGTGTGGATTAGAATGGATTAATGAGCCACTTTTGAAACCCAGTACGACAGCGGTTCTGCGTGACACTGATGCGATAAGTCATTGGTAGACTTCCGGAGATGCCACCGCACGGGTCATGCAATTCCCGCAAATTACGGGCCGATGGTTTGTTGGTGCGGAGCTTGTACCCGAATGCGTTTCAGATGTTTTGCATCACGTTTACATCTGGCGAAGTTGGTGGCCAAGATATCAAGGTGGGTTCACTGGCATACTCATCAAACTACTGTAGTACTATTCTGACATTGTGACATGGACAGTTATTCTCCTGGATGATGCCATCACTGTTGGTGAAGACATCAAGCATGAAGGATGGTCCGCAATAATGTTCATGTAGTCCATAGCTGTCATTGTGCCTTTAATTACTACCACAGATCCCACGGAAGGCCAGGTGAGTGTCCCCATAGTCTAAAACTATACCACGTTTCTGCGACCGTGGCATGGAGAATGTTTCGAGCTGCCATTTGACTGGATACACTTGGGTTTGCACCAGTATCGTGCTCTGTTGTCGATTTGTCATATATGGGCACCTATTTTGCTTTACAGAGCGGACAAGCCTCCGAATTCCACGTTCGGTGATGTACAAAACCTTGTAGCCTACCCGTGGTTACGCCAGCCTTCGGCCAACGAAAAAAACTTGCCAAATTTAAACGGACGCAAAATCTCCTAGATTGACGATCTTTTACTGAAGCTCGAGATTTATCGCTGACTTCAGTGCGCGATTCTTCCACAACGGAACTTTGTTTCGAAACTGGGCAGAAAATCCAAAGAGATTCTGATCGTATGTGAAGTATGCTAGCAGCAATGACTTCTCTGCGCGATAGCAATAGAGATAATATTGAAGACAGTGATGCCAAAGCAGAGTTACTAAACACAGCTTTCCGAATTTCCTTCACCAAGGAAGACGAAGTAAATATTCCAGAATTCGAATCGAGAACAGCTGCCAGCATGAGTATCGTAGATGTAGATATCCTCGGAGTAGTGAAACAACTTATAACACTTAATAAAAGGAAGTCTTCTGGTCCAGACTGTATACCAATTTGGTTCCTTACAGAGTTTGCCTATGCAATAGCTCCATATAAAACTGTTCGCTCGACGAAAGATACGTACTCAACGACTGGAGAGTCGCACATGTCAGTCCAATGTTCAAGGAAGATAGTAGGAGTAATGCACTAAGTTATAGGCCCATATCTTTAACGCTGATATGCAGCAGGATTTTGGAACATACACTCCTGGAAATTGAAATAAGAACACCGTGAATTCATTGTCCCAGGAAGGGGAAACTTTATTGACACATTCCTGGGGCCAGATACATCACATGATCACACTGACAGAACCACAGGCACATAGACACAGGCAACAGAGCATGCACAATGTCGGCACTAGTACAGTGTATATCCACCTTTCGCAGCAATGCAGGCTGCTATTCTCCCATGGAGACGATCGTAGAGATGCTGGATGTAGTCCTGTGGAACGGCTTGCCATGCCATTTCCACCTGGCGCCTCAGTTGGACCAGCGTTCGTGCTGGACGTGCAGACCGCGTGAGACGACGCTTCATCCAGTCCCAAACATGCTCAATGGGGGACAGATCCGGAGATCTTGCTGGCCAGGGTAGTTGACTTACACCTTCTAGAGCACGTTGGGTGGCACGGGATACATGCGGACGTGCATTGTCCTGTTGGAACAGCAAGTTCCCTTGCCAGTCTAGGAATGGTAGAACGATGGGTTCGATGACGGTTTGGATGTACCGTGCACTATTCAGTGTCCCCTCGACGATCACCAGTGGTGTACGGCCAGTGTAGGAGATCGCTCCCCACACCATGATGCCGGGTGTTGGCCCTGTGTGCCTCGGTCGTATGCAGTCCTGATTGTGGCGCTCACCTGCACGGCGCCAAACACGCATACGACCATCATTGGCACCAAGGCAGAAGCGACTCTCATCGCTGAAGACGACACGTCTCCATTCGTCCCTCCATTCACGCCTGTCGCGACACCACTGGAGGCGGGCTGCACGATGTTGGGGCGTGAGCGGAAGACGGTCTAACGGTGGGCGGGACCGTAGCCCAGCTTCATGGAGACGGTTGCGAATGGTCCTCGCCGATACCCCAGGAGCAACAGTGTCCCTAATTTGCTGGGAAGTGGCGGTGCGGTCCCCTACGGCACTGCGTAGGATCCTACGGTCTTGGCGTACATCCGTGCGTCGCTGCGGTCCGGTCCTAGGTCGACGGGCACGTGCACCTTCCGCCGACCACTGGCGACAACATCGATGTACTGTGGAGACCTCACGCCCCACGTGTTGAGCAATTCGGTGGTACGTCCACCCGGCCTCCCGCGTGCCCACTATACGCCTTCGCTCAAAGTCCGTCAACTGCACATACGGTTCACGTCCACGCTGTCGCGGCATGCTACCAGTGTTAAAGACTGCGATGGAGCTCCGTATGCCACGGCAAACTGGCTGACACTGACGGCGGTGGTGCACAAATGCTGCGCAGCTAGCGCCATTCGACGGCCAACACCGCGGTTCCTGGTGTGTCCGCTGTGCCGTGCGTGTGATCATTGCTTGTACAGCCCTCTCGCAGTGTCCGGAGCAAGTATGGTGGGTCTGACACACCGGTGTCAATGTGTTCTTTTTTCCGTTTCCAGGAGTGTATATTGTGTTCAAACAATATGAATTACCTCGAAGAAAACTGCCTATTGACACACAGTCAACATGAGTTTATATAACATCGTTCCTGTGAAACACAACTAGCTCTTTATTCACAAGAAATGTTGAGTGCTATTGACAAGGGATTTCAGATCGATTGCGAATTTCTGGATATCCGGAAGGATTATGACACTGTACCACACAAGCGGCTTGTAGCGAAATTGTGTGCTTATGGAATATCGTCTGAGTTATGTGACTGGATTTGTGATTTCCTGTCAGAGAGGTCACTGTTCGTAGTAACTGACGGAAACTCATCGAGTAAAACAGAAGTGATTTATGGCGTTTCCCAAGGTAGTGTTATACGACCATTGCTGTTCGTTATCTATATGAACGATTTGGGAGACAATCTGAGCAGCTGTCTTAGGTTGTTTGCAGATGACGCTGTTGTTTATCGACTAATAAAGTTATCAGAAGATCAAAACAAATTACAAAGTGATTTAGAAAAGATATCTTAATGGTGCGAAAAGTGGCAGTTGACCCTAAATAACGAAAAGTGTGAGGTCATCCACATGAGTGCGAAAAGAAATTCGTTAAACTTCGGTTACACGATAAATCAGTCTAATCTAAAATCCGTAAATTCAACCAAAACCTAGGTATTACAATTACGAACAGCTTAAATTGGAAGGAACATACAGAAAATTTTGTGGGGAAGGCTAACCAAAGACTCCGTTTTATTGGCAGGACAGATCAACTAAGCAGACTGCCAACACTAGCCTGTCCGTCCTCTTTTAGAATACTGCTGCGCGGTGTGGGATCCTTACCAGATAGGACTGACTGAGTACATCAAAAAAGTTCAAAGAAGGGCAGCACATCTTGTATTATCGCAACGTATGGGAAAAAGTGTCAAAGAAATGATGCAGGATTTGGGATGGACATCATTAAGAGAAAGGCGTTTTTCGTTGCGACGGATCTTCTCACGAAATTCCAATCGCCAACTTTCTCCTCCGAATGCGAAAATATTTTGTTGGCATCTACCTACATAGGGATAAACGATCACCACGATAAAATAAGGGAAATCAGAGCTCGTACGGAAAGATATAGGTGTTTGTTCTTTCCGCGCTCTGCTCGAGGTTAGAATAATAGAGAATTATTGTGAAGGTGGTTCCATGAACCCGCTGCCAGGCACTTAAATGTGATTTGCAGAGTATCCGTGTAGATGTAGACCACTTTCCATGGATGTTAACGATAGTAGCACTTGAACAGCCGACCACCTACACCGGTTCAAAGTCACTCGTCTCCAGGCGCTAGGCGATCCATAACAAAGTCTGTGGGTTTTCCCATTTGCAATTCGTATCGTCGCTAGAGTGATTCCCGATGAGAGGCGTACTATAAGTAAAGCAACATATTGTTTTTCTCGTCCAGTTTCGGTTGCACAAACGCGAAATTTGTTGTGTCACAACGTGGAATACTGCTGTTTCAGCCTCTATAGTTCTATGAAGTTCCGACAAGCGGAGGAGCTATACGTAGCGTTCAGAATGGCGTCTTTAACGGAGTTGCGTTCCTAGTAGAGAGCTGTCATTGAGATACTTTTTTTGTCGGAAAACCAGAGCATCTTAGATATTCATAGGCGCTTGCAAAATGCCTACAGAGACCTGGCAGTGAACAAAAGCACGGTGAGTCATTGGGCGAGGCGTCTGTCATCATCGCAAGGTTGCTCAAACTTATCCAGTCCCCCGCGTGTCGGCCGGCCACACACACAACTGTGACTCTTGCAAAGTTGGAATTTGCGGACACTCTCATTCGAGGTGATCGAGGTATCACAATCGAACACGTCGCTGCTCAGCTGGATATCTCTGTTGGTAGTGCTGACACACTCGTCCACTTGTTGGTTTACTGGACTGTGTAGTTGTTGGGTTCCTCGTCGCGTTACGGTCCGGATTCTCACCTTCCGACCTCCGCCTGTGTGGCCGAATGAAGAGTGCACTCCGCGGGAAACAGTACGTGGATGTTGGGGAGGCTATTGATGCAGCAAGAGTTTGGGTCTGGGTACCATGTCGGGGTACAGGCCCACCCAGTAAGGTGGCGGTAGGCAGTCGCATTGAACGGAGCTTGTCTTGAAAAATAGGGTTTCAAAGACAAAGGAGTGAGGAACAATAATCTGTATTGGAATCCTGGATGAAACCAAACTGCTTCCAAAAAAAAAAAGTGTTGCATTACCTATTGAATGTCCCTCGTACTTTTCACACTGTATCAAAGGGCCACATCGTCACATGGTGTCATTCAGTTTGGCGGTGCATGCTGGTCGTAATGTTCTTGCTAATCAGTGCAAGTCCAACAATAGCTGAATTTTTATATCGTCGGCACTGACCTGTTACTCACAGGAGAGGATAATTCTAGGAAAACACAAAAGCAAAAGAACCACTGTGTAAGTAAGCACCATATGGTTTCAGTGGTCTTAGTGTGTGTAGCTTGTAGGCTACATATGTTGACGGATAGACACTCGTGTGTTCTATTCCTATAACTGTATTGTATTGTACGTTAACTGGGGACCTAGAAACGACGGAGAGGCTCCGTCCCCGCCGCAGCCGCAGTGGTCCACAACCCCACGACGACTACCGCAGTCCACTTCACCCCTCCGCCGCCGCACACCGAACCCATTTATTGTGCGGTTGCCCCCCCCCCCCCTCCCTCACTCAGGGAACGTCTCACACCAGACGAGTGTAACCCTTATGTTTGCGTGGTAGAGCAATGGTGGTGTACGCGTACGTGGAGAACTTGTTTGCGCAGCAATCGCCGACATAGTGTAGCTAAGGCGGATAAGGGGAACCAGCCCGCATTCGTCGAGGCAGATGGAAAACCGCCTAAAAACCAGCCACAGACTCGCCGGCTCACCGGACCTCGACACAACTCCTCCGGGCGGATTCGTGCCGGGGCCAGGCGCTCCTTCCCACTCCGGAAAGCCGTGCGTTAGACCGCTCGGATAACCGGGCGGGCTTCCTATAACTGACTGAGGAGAGCCTCACATCTGGAGTAGATAAAAGAACAGTGATTATTAACTATAGAAGTAAAAGACTTTAAACTATTTCCCAAGCAATGAATACATCAATCTGAGAAAAGGGGAAGCTACAACTAGGAAGTTACAATTAGCTTTGAACTGAGTGAGTGGGAAAAACCTAGTAGTCTTGTAGGGGATGTCGAGATGTAGGCTTATATCACGTGGAGAAATGTTTCCACGGCACTCCAAGTCGAATGGTACTGTATTTTACGAAGTATTGGCATTCAAAAGAAATTAATTATATATGATAAAACAAATTACCTAACATACCTGTCTATTCAGATAATGATATAGTAATAGAAAAGTGATAAGACAGAATTATAGAGGTGTAATATGGTGACTGTGTTGCATAACATTTTATGATATAGCATATGCACAGGTCTTCGAATGCTTTTATATGATAATAAATGTTAACACGACGTAAACTGGAAGTTAGCTGTCAAAACAGATAATGTTACCAAAAATAATAATACTTGAAGCCATAGCGGTGGATGTAAGATGTGTGCTTATCTTCTCGAGAGTGTGTGATATGTAATATGTTGTGTGAGAATCTTGACACATGTGCTCAATTTTCCATCCCTGTACACAAATACAGACTTAAATCGACTAACTGAAATGCTGAAAAATTGGAGAAAGGAAAGAAAGAAATAAGAAATAAGGTGAATATGTGAAATAATCATTGGTAACTGATTTCCCTGTAGCCTGCGTCATACTATTTCAGAATGAGAGTCGTAAGCTTCTCGCATGGAAAGCTCAGTGACTTTCGTGATAATACGAAATGCGTTCTTTGGCACATTTCGTATTACCCTAATTACTTGTAGGACAATATAATACTGGAGACATGCACGTCTACATGTACACTACCTGACTAGTAGTATCCAGGCATCTACAAGTGGTCATTAATATGGGATGTGTTCGCCCTCCTCCTTTATGGCTGTAAGAGCTCTGCTGGGGACAGTTTCAGTGAGATGTCTGAGTATCTGTGGAGGAATGGCACACCATTCTTCCTCAATAGACGAGACCAGCGAAGGTAGTGATGTTGGACGCTAGGGCCTTGATAGAAATCGATCTTTTAACTAATGCCAAAAATTTTCCATTGGGTTCATAACGAAACTCTTGGGTAGGCCAGTCCATTACAGGAATGTCGTCGTCCACAGACCAATGTATCACAGATGTGCTTTATGACAGGGTGCATTGTAATGCAGAGACAAACAGTCTATATCTACACGTACACCGACGTACTTACACCGCAAGCCACCGTACGGTGCTTGGCGTAACCTTGAACCACTGTTGGTCATTTCCTTTCCTGTTCCATTCTCAAAGAAAACGAGGGAAAAAGAGCTGTTTATATAACTCCGAACGAAAAACCCCTTTGTTTTAATGATTGCCACTCCAATTACGTATCTCATCTGTGGCACTATCTCCCCTATTTCACGGTAATACAAAACGAGCTACCCTTATTTGTACTATTTCGATGTCATCCGTCAGTCCCACCTGATGCGGATCCCACACCGCACAGCAATACTCCAGGACAGGGCAAACAAACGTGGTGAAAGAAGTCTCTTTAGTAGACCTGTTGCGCCTTCTAAGTGTTCCGCCAATGAATCGCAGTGTTTGGTTTGCTCTACCCACAACATTATCTAAGTGATCGTTCCATTTTAGGTTGTTTGTAACTGTATTTAGTTGAATTTACAGCCTTCATGTTTGTGTGACTTATCGCGTAATCGAAATTTAGTGGATTTTTTTAAGTACGCATGCGAATAACTCCACACTTTTCTTTATTGAGGGCCAATTGCCACTTTTAGCACCAGACGGATATCTTACCTAATCATTTTGCAATTCTTTTTGGTCCTCTGATGACTTTACAAGAAGGTAAATGACAGCTTCATCTGTAAACAATCTAAGACGGCTACTCTGATTGTCTCCTATGTCGTTAATATAGATCAGGAACAATAGAGGACTTATAACACTTCCTTGGGGACGCCGGATTTTACTTCTGTTTTACTCGATGACTTTCCGTCTATTACTACGAACTCTGACCTTTCTGACAGGAAATCACGAATCCAGTCGCACAACTGTGGCGATATTCCACAGGCACGTAGTTCGGTTAGAAGACGCTTGTGAGGAATGGTGTTGAAGGCCTTCTGGAGATCTAAAAGTATGGAATCATTTAACATCCCCTGTCCATAGCACTCATTACTTCATGAGTATAAAGAGCAAGTTGTGTTTCGCAAGAACGATATTTGCTGAATCCGTGCTAACTAAGTGTCAATAAATCGATTTCTTCGAGGTACTTCATAATGTTCGATCACAGTATATGTTCCAGATCCCTACTGCAAATCGACGTCAGTGATATGGGCCTGTAATTCAGCGAATTACTCCTACTTCCCTTTTTTGGTGTGACTTCAACAATTTTCCATTCTTTAGGCACGGATCTTTCTATGAGCGAGCGGTTGTATATAATTGCTAAATATGGAGTTATTATTTCAGCATACTCTGAGATGAACCTGACTGATATATAATCTGGACCACAGGCCTTGGCTTTATTAAGTGATTTAAGGTGCTTCGTTACTCCGAGGATATCTGCTTCTGTGTTTCTCATCTTGGCAGTTGTTCTTGATTGGAATTCAGGAATATTTACTTCGTCTTCTTTGGTGAAGGAGTTTCGGTTCAAAAATGGTTCAAGTGGCTCTGAGCACTATGGGACTTAACATCTAAGGTCATCAGTCCCCTAGAACTTAGAACTACTTAAACCTAACTAACCTAAGGACATCACACACATCCATGCCCGAGGCAGGATTCGAACCTGCGACCGTAGCGGTCGCGCGGTTCCAGACTGACGCGCCTTTAACCGCTTGGCCACACCGGCCGGCGGAGTTTCGGAAAACCGTGTTTAATAACTCTGCTTTAGTGGCACTGTCATCAGTGACTTCAACGTTGTTATCGCGCAGTGAAGGTATTGATTGCGTTTTGCCACTGGTGTCCTTTATGTATGACCAGAATCTCTTTGGCTTCTCTGCCAGATTTCGAGACAGAATTTCGTTGTGGAAATTATTAAAAGCATCTCGCATTGAAGTACGCACTATATTTCGAACTTCTGTGAAACTTTGCCAGTCTTGGGGATTTTACATTCTTTAAAATTTGGCATGCTTTTTTTCACTGCTTCTGCAACAGCGATCTGACCCGCTCTGTGTACCATGGGGGATCAGTACCATCACTTATTATTTTTGTGGTATATTTCTCTCAATTGCTGTCGGTACTATCTCTTTGAAATCATTCCACAACGTTTCTACGCTTACATGATCAGTTCGGAAGGAGTGAAGATTGTCTCTTAAAAAGGCGAAACGAACATTTTTATCAGTTTTTTTATATAGATCTGCTTTGCGTTTCGTTTTTAATGGTTGTAGATGTTATGGTACTCAGCATAGCAGCAACTGCCTTGTAGTCGCTAAACCCTGTATTCATCACGATACTCATTATATGTCCAGTATTATTTGTTGCTAAGAGGTCAAGTATACTTTCGTAACCATTTATGCTTCGAGTGGGCTCATGAAATAACCGTTCAAAATAATTTTCTGAGAAAGCATTCGGTCGGCCGGAGTGGCCGAGCGGTTCTAGGCTCTTCTTTCTGGAACCGCGCAGGTTCGAATCCTGCCTCGGGCATGGACGTGTGTGATGTCCTTAGGTTAGTTAGGTTTAAGTAGTTCTAAGTTCTAGGGGACTGATGACCTCAGATGTTAAGTCCCATAGTGCTCAGAGCCATTTGAACCATTTTTTAGAAAGCATTCAGTACAATTTCGCATGACGTTTTATGCCTGCCGCCGGCTTTAAACGTATAACTTTTCCAGCATATCGAGGGTAGTTTGAAGACACCACCGACTATAATTATATGAGTGATAGCTTTTCTGCAAGTTGTATGGGAGTTTATAGGTTTTTATGTCTTCTGTCGCTGTCAGAGTCTGAATGGTTAATGGTGAAAGATTGTCAGAGGACACTGGGCGCTGAATTAGTTTCATAGTTTCACAGTATTTTCTGTCGAAGCAGAAGAAAAGTCGTTAACATCTTCCTCACTGCTCTGTTCACATGAAGAAGATGTGTTCCTGTTGAGGCAGGAGAGAAGTTCCCAGAATCTCCCGTGACTGAATGGAAATTACGCTACTGTCATTATAAAGTATCTGTCGTACCTGCAATTTTGGCACAAAGGACGTGATGGAGATTAGGTAGCAATGCAGCACAGCGCCTGCATTTAACTTCGTAAGAGCCCTGTCGCTTGTTTTTGTGGTATTTAGGAGACCGTTACGTGGCTGAACCAGCGTACAAAGCTCCGCTGGCGGAGAACCGTCAAATGGAGTGAAGGAAAACAGTTTCTAACTTTAAGGGAAAACATTGATAATGTTGAAAAGATATATGAAAACAAAAATTATGCGGGATTTTAGGTCTTGTGTCTAAACTTATAATATTGAATTTGGGACCTAGTTCTTGTTTTTATAGAATAATAAAAAATAAGAATTCGGTGTTTCATTCACTCCACAGAAAGTTGTGAATAGAAAAAGCAGTGTTAATATTACTATTTTTTCTATTTATTGGTCTCTGGGTTGAATAGGAGAATAAGAAACATAATTTATCTGGCTCAAAAAAGTTTTATTCGATACAAAAACTAAAAATATTGCACGAAATGCGGTTTTCTTTTTCTGTTTACCAAATAAAGATTGTTATAGCTCTAATTAATTTATTTTAACACTAACTTGATGAACTTGGTTTATACAATAAGTAACTAACGTCATGTTTAAAAGTGATGTGCTTGAATCTACAATTTGTAGCTCCAATATTAATGAAGAGCTTCCGAACAACATCTTCACTAAATCGTGGCAACTTATCTGTTACAATAAACTTGTTCATTCTACCTCGTTTTCTCAACATAACTTTTGTCTGATAGATAACAAATTTTAAATACATACAATCTAAATGACTTCTTAGTTTTTCGATGTGCCTTAATGACAACGTGATCTCCTGGGTTGAGAACAGTGACGGGTGGTTCTTCGTTCTCGTCAAGTTTTTGGTCTCCCTCTGAAGAAGCAATGGTGATTACTCATCCTATTTGCCACAAAAATTCCGAAAACACGGCTGTACATTTTCCATTAGCCGAAACACAAGTCAAATTAAAGTGTACCTTATACCTCAACTTTTGGCCAATGAAACAAGATTCCAAATTTACTTAACATATGCTTAAATTAAAACAACGCAATTTAGATCGACACAAATAAAGTTCGAAATAAGCAATTTCGGCACCGCTTCCGATGTGTGTCACAGAGTGAATACAATATCAACTTACAGCGTCGCAAACTTTGAAATTCATAATTTGCCTTTCAGATTGGTTCACATCACCCTAGACAACCAAAATTTGAATCATATTCCCATTTTTCTGACACGATGGCATAGAACTTTTTAGGAAGTTCGTTTCTGTTCACCCCATTGTTTCTATTCACCCATTTTATGGTATCTACTTCCAGTTCCACTACACGCCTTCACGCAAAACATGACGGGGGTGTTATTTAAGTGAGAAAGGTTGAAGACATTAGTGGACATACCGCCGTACATCGGAGCTTTGTACATCGGCATTCAACCATGGGGTGGGCAATAAATCACGTATCTGTTGAAAATAACAGTGAGTTTTCACTATAACATCTTTACAGTAACTGACTGCAGTTTCAGTCACAACTAGAAGTCACAATTAGTAACTAAAAGTAGCACTGAAGCATTATAACATGGAACGGCATGTACTGTTTGTTGACAGACCTTCGTATTTCGTTGTATGGATGTATAGCCTACTTACGGTCGAATAAGTAAAACAACAGGCTAATCTGCTGTGAGAAAAATTTTACACTTGGTGTTTGGCCAGCAGAACTGCCATGATTGTTTTGTTCACAAGATGGATACCCTTTTCAATATACACTTTTGCATCTTCGAATATTGCACTTAAAATATTCCCCATGCACGCCTTTAACTGGAAAATCAGTACTTCACACTCTTTTTACTTGCATATCACCAAGCTTAAAAAAACGTAACTCAGTCTTTATCAATAGCTGCTGGGCAGAAAATTTAGGGGAATGGGTTTGGAAAATGGAATTTTCATTATTCTCTTGCAGTGTATTTCACATTTATTACCCTTTTCAAAGAATATAATGGCTTCAGTGACACACTTTTGAAATGCTCAGTTTGTGCACTTTACAGGCGGGAACGTATCACTTCCATTGCAATGAGACAGTTCAGCTAGCCAGCTATTCCAGTTAGTAGATATACAGTGAGTCCCTTTCAAACTTCCCACATTTCAAAGGCCTAGGAAAAAAACTACAGTAGATAATTAGACTGCACCATATGCTAGGGGATTTCAAAAAATTTATTTAATAATAATCAGTACACCTCTACATGTGAACCATTTGTAGCACGAATAATATCGAGTCTTTATTTAATTTCTTGCCATGTTCTTTGCGACATGTCCTTCGTCACTGCGGTAATCGGATCATCGGATCAATGACGTGACGTCTTAAGATAGGCGTATCGTCCCCTTTGGTCACATACACGTGGTCCTTCACGAATCCTCGCTGTAAAGAATCCAGCGGTGTAATATCGAATGAACATTTTGCCGATTAACCGTTTCTACTGCATGAAAGGTTGCTTCATCTGAGAATAAACATCTTCCAGGAAGCTAGAATTGATGTCAATACGCATATCCGTAGGAAATTGTTGTCGGCATGCTTTGTTGTTCGGCATCAAATGTTGCAGAATTTGCACTTCTCTCTTGCGACTGAGAAATTTAGTTTCCAGGAACTTGTGAACAGTTGTTGGCCATGCAGCGAAGCTCCATTTGGTTGAAAGATGTTTCTGGCTTGAAAGTCTTGTATCTGAGGTTATACAAACTGCCCCAACATGTGCATGTACACTGAGCCGTTCATTGTGTTTTCTGGATAGAAGGATTGTCCAACAATCCTGTCGTGCATTAGCACACTCTACACCTTCAATTAATGGCTGTTACGAACATGTTCAGTGACAGCGTGCAGATGTCCCGAGCCTCAGATCCGAACATTATGGCGACTAACCGTTTCTACTGCATGAAAGGTTGCTTCAACTGAGAATAAACATCTTTCAGGAAGCAAGCATTGATGTCAATACGCTACGGCATATCCGTAGGAAATTGTTGTCGGCATGGTTTGTTGTTCGGTATCAAACGTTGCAGAATTTTCACTTAGTAAGCATATGAACGACTTTGTTGCAAGTACTAGTGTACTACGTGATGCGATGTTGCTGCGGGTACATTAAGTGGCTAGATGCTTGGTGAACTAACGTAAGTGGGCTTCCGAGAAACGTTTGTCTGTGTCGTTGACGGTCTCTTCCGAATCACTACGACATGGACCACCAGAACGTTTCAGAACAATTCCAGTTACAAGAAACTTTCGGTACCATTCCTTAACAGTTTTCACCTCAAGTGAATCACATCCGTACCAACTACGATAATTTCTTTGCAGAGTAATCGGCGGTTTTGTTTCTGTAGACCATATTACTGTTTGTGCACGCTGCTAGTCGCCATTTTCACTTCATGTGATCATGCTACATTCTGACGATAATAGTTGGCATCAAGTTTTTGTATGTCCATCCTTTTGACTGAATGTCTTGGGGACCACGGCCGTTCAGTACTGTAAAAAAATTAAAGGCCTGCAGTCGTCCTTATGGCCTTATTTATTGTGCAGCTACCACTTCGGCGCTTCAACAGGCCATCTTCAGGCCTTGGATGATGTTAAAGTGTTATCACGATCGATATATACACTAAATCAGTGGTCACTATAACTGGTTGACGCAGACAATCTGTAACTGTGATGTCAGCCCTACAACCATTCCATGGTCAATTGACTCGTGAACAACACAGACCATTCCTGTACTGTATCGTTTCTGGTGAGTGACGAGATATGTATCTTTATGTTAACATAGGGAAAAGAAAGGAATAGTTGAGCAGAAGCAAAGCAGTAACTCACCATACAAAGACTGAGCGCTTTCACAAAAGATAATGTTGCGCATCTGGTGGAACAGGTGCGGTGTGGTATACTACAAATTACTTCCCCGAGGGGTAACCATCTCTGCTGACATTTACTGTCAACAACAGTGAGGTCTTGCACACGCAGTCCAAGAACAACGACCAGGAAGACTGCGTGAAGTAATGCAACCCCACGATAAAGCCCACCCGCATTCTGCTAGACTGGCAGAAAACGCTAAACAGGAGTTGGATTGGGAAATCATTCCACACCCACCTTATTCATCCGATCTGATTTTCTCCTTTTGCTCTCTCTATCGAGGAACCTTTAAGGAACTCCCTTTCATGATGAACATGCTCTCCAAACATGACTTGATGAGTTCTTCGCTTCAAAACCACGTCGTTTCTACAGTTGCGCAGTCGGGAAGTTATCCAAGCGTTGGCAGCTTGTTGTAAATAGTGAAGGTGAATGTACACTGAAGAGCCAAAGAAACTGGTACACCTGCTTAATATTGTGTAGGGCCCCCGCGAGCACGCAGAAGTGCCACAATGCGACGTGACTTATTCTGAAATAGTGCTTGAGGAAACTGACACCATGAATCCATCAGGGCTATCCATAAATTCGTAAGAGTACGAAAGGGTGGAGATATCTTCTGAACAGCACGTTGCAAGGCATCCGATATGCTCAATAATGTTCATGTCTTAGGAGTCTGGTGGCAAGCGGAAGTGTTTAAACTCATAAGAGCGTTCCTAGAGCCACTCTGCAGCAATTCTGGACGTGTGGGATGTTGCATTGTCCTGCTGGAACAGCCCTAGTCCGTCAGAATGCACAATGGACATGAATGGATGCAGGGGATCAGACAGGGTGCTTAAGTACGTATCACCTGTCAGAGACCTAGTATCAAGCGTCCCATATCACTCCAACTGCACACGCCCCACACCATTACGGGGCCTCCACCAGCTTGAACAGTCCTCTGCTGACATGCAGAGTCTATTGATTCATGAGGTTGTCTCCATACTCATACAGGTCCATCCGCTCGAAGAAACTTGAAACGAGACTCGTTCAACTAGGTAACATGTTTCCAGCCGCCAACACTCCAATGTCAGTGTTGACGGGCCCAGGCGAGGTGTAAAGCTTTGTGTCATGCGGTCATCGAGGGTACACGAGTGGGTCTTCGGCTCCGAAAGCCTATATCGATGATGTTTCGTTGAATGGTTCGCACGATGACACTTGTTGCTGGGGCAGCATTGAGATCTGCAGCAATTTGCGGAAGGGTTGCACTTCTGTCACGTTGAACGGTTCTCTTCAGTCGCCGTTGATTCCGTTCTTGCAAGATCTTTTTCCGGTCGGAGAGATGTCGTAAATTTGATGTTTTACCTGATTCCTGATATCCACGGTACACTCGTGAAACGGTCGTACAAGAAAATCCCCACTTCCTCGCTACCTCGGAGATGCTGTGTCCCATCGCTCGTGCGCCGACTGTAACACCACGTTCAGACTCGTTTAAATCTTGATAACATGCCATTGTAGCAGCAGTAACCGATGTAATCACTGTACCATCACTTGTCTTATGTACGCGCTGCCGACCGCAGCGCCGTATTCTGCCTGTTTACATACGAGGGTCACTCCAAAAGAAATGCACGCTATTTTTGTAAGAATACAGTTTTCATTCTGCATGTGTGAAAGTTTTGCAGTGTCTAGATACATCCTTCCCGCTTGTTTTCAAACTTAGTTCCACCTGTTTCCGTGAGTGGCGCTGTCACAGCATGTCTTCAAGATGGCTGCTACACTTGACATTCGTCAGAAGCAACCTGCTGTCATAGAACTGCTGTGCTGTGAAAACGAGACAGTGGGAAACATCCACAAGAGGTTGAAAAAGGTGTATGGAGATGCTGCTGTCGATCGCAGTACAGTTAGTCGGTGGGCAAGCAGGTTACGTGATGAAAGCGCGCACGGCAATAATGAGCATTGTCCTCGCAGCGGCAGGCCTCGTACTGCACACACTCCAGACAATGTGCAGAGAGTTAACGAATTGGTGACTGCTGACAGACATATCAACAGTGAACGAATTGTACGCTACGTTGGGATAGGGGAAGGAAGTGTTTGCAGAATACTGAAAGTGTTGGCGTTAAAAAAGGTTTGTGCCAGGTGGGTTCCCAGGAGGTTGACAGTGGCTCACAAAGAAACAAGAAAAACGATATGCAGCGAACTTTTGGAACAGTACGAGAATGGTGGAGATGACTTTGTGTGTGTGTGAAATATTATGGGACTTAACTGCTAAGGTCATCAGTTCCTAAGCTTACACACTACTTAACCTAAATTATCCTAAGGACAAACACACACACCCATGCCCGAGGGAGGACTCGAACCTCCGCCGGGATCAGCCGCACAGTCCATGACTGCAGCGCCTTGGAGAAGAGGACTTTCTTGGAAGAATTGTGACAGGTGATGAAACATGGCTCCATCATTTTTCACCAGAGACGAAGAGGCAATCAGTGGAGTGGTATCATGCAAATTCACCCAAGAAAAAAAAAAAAATTTAAAACCACACCTTCTGCTGGAAAAGTGATGGCTACGGTGTTTTTCGATTCCGAAGGACTCTTGCTTGTGGACATCATGCCAATTGGAACCACCGTAAATTCTGATGCATATGTGACGACACTGAAGAAACTTCAAGTTCGACTGAGTCGCGTTCGACCACATCGGCAAAAGCAGGATGTTTTGCTGTTGCACGACAGTGCACGGCCACATGTCAGCCAAAAAACCATGGAAGCGATCACAGAACTCGGATGGACAACACTGAAACACCCGCCTTACTGTCCTGACCTGGCTCCATGTGACTATCATCTCTTTGGGAAACTGAAAGACTCTCCTCGTGGAACAAGGTTTGAAGATGATGACTCCCTTGTGCACGCTGCCAAACAGTGGCTCCTACAGGTTGGTCCAGAATTTTACCGTGTGGATATACAGGCGCTGGTTCCAAGATGGCGTAAGGCAGTTGAGATGGATGGAAATTATGTGGAGAAATGAAAATATTGTTCCTAGAGGATTATCTGTTGTCGTTGTTGTGGTCTTCAGTCCTGAGACTAGTTTGATGCAGCTCTCCATGATTATCCTGTGCAAACTTCTTCATCTCCCAGTACCTACTGCAACCTACATCCTTCTGAATCTGCTTAGTGTATTGGTCTCCCTCTACGATTTTCACCCTCCTCGCTGCCCTCCAATGCTAAATTCGTGATCCCTTGATGCCTCAGAACATGTCCTACTAACCGGTCCCTTCTTTTAGTCAAGTTGTGCCACAAACTCCTCTTCTCCCCAATTCTATTCAATACTTCATCATTAGTTATGTGATCTACCCATCTAATCTTCAGCATTCTTCTGTAGCACCACATTTCGAAAGTTTCTATTCTCTTCTTGTCCAAACTATTTATCGTCCATGTTTCACTTCCATACATGGCTACACTCCATACAACTTCTTTCAGAGACGACTTCCTGACACTTAAATGTACACTCGATGTTAACAAATTTCTCTTCTTCAGAAACCCTTTCCTTGCCATTGCCAGTCTACATTTTATATCTTCTCTACTTCGACCATCATCAGTTATTTTGCTCCCCAAATAGCAAAACTCCTTTACTACTCTAAGTGTCTCATTTCCTAATCTAATTCCCTCAGCATCACCAGAGTTAACTCGACTACATTCCATTATCCTCGTTTTGCTTTTGTTGATGTTCATCTTATATCCTTCTTTCAAGACACTGTCCATTCTGTTCAACTGCTCTTCCAAGTCCTTTGCTGTCTCTGACACAATTACAATGTCATCGTCGAACCTCAAAGTTTTTATTTCTTCTCCATGGATTTTAATACCTACTCCGAATTTTTCTTTTGTTTCCTTTACTGCTTGCTCAGTATACAGATTGAATAACATCGGGGAGAGGCTACAACCCTGTCTCACTCTCTTCCCAACCACTGCTTCCCTTTCATGCCTCTTATAACTGCCATCTGGTTTCTGTGCAAATTGTAAATAGCCTCTCGCTCCCCGTATTTTACCCTTGCCACCTTTAGAATTTGAAAGAGAGTATTCCTGTCAACATTGTCAAAAGCTTTCTCTAAGTCTATAAATGCTTGAAACGTAGGTTTGCCTTTCCTTAATCTTTCTTCTAACATAAGTCGTAAGGTCAGTATTGCTTCACGTGTTCCAATATTTCTACGGAATTCAGACTGATCTTCCCCAAGGTCGGCTTCTACCAGTTTTTCCATGCGTCTGTAAAGAATTCGCGTTTGTATTTTGGATCTGTGACTGATTAAAGTGATAGTTCGGTAATTTTAACATCTGTCAACACCTGCTTTCTTTGGGATTGGAATTATTATATTCTTCTTGAAGTCTGAGAGTATTTCGCCTGTCTCATACATCTTGCTCACCAGATGGTAGAGTTTTGTCAGGACTGGCTCTCCCAAGGCCGTCAGTAGTTCTAATGGAATGATGTCTACTCCCAGGGGCTTGTTTCGACTCAGGTCTTTCAGTGCTCTATCAAACTCTTCACGCAGTATCGTATCTCCCATTTCATCTTCATCTACATCCTCTTTCATTTCCATAGCATGTATCTACACACTGCAAAACCTTCAAACATGTAGAATAAAAGATGGATTAAAAAAATAGTGTGCATTTCTTTTGGAGAGACCCTCGTATCTCTGTATTTGAATACACATGCCGGTACGAGTTTCTTTGGCACTCCAGTGTCTTATTGATAACTAAAGTCTCTGTTGTACGTATGGAAAAAACGCTAGGAACTTATGTGCCAGCCCAAACAGTTTTCACAAAAATTGCTGTCACAAAGCCACAGTTTGGTCCATCCCTATAAGACTGTCTGGACATGGGGGTACGGCCGGAGGCAGAGTTAGGTGCTGGTGGCGGGGTAAGTCCAACTTTTACCGGACACAGGAGAGGCAGTGGGACGCTTGACCACAGACTTCCCCCTCCACCACTCCCCGCCCCCCTCCCCCACCACAACTCTACCCCTCGCGAGAGCGGCAGCCTGGCGCAACGCGGCGCGACGCTGGCGACCGACCGCAGGTATCGGGGAAAGTTGCAGCCGCCGTGAAATATGGGCTCGCCGGTCCGTCGCGCTGGCCGCAACCCGCCGGCCGACGCTAGCAATATATCCGCTCCAGTCTGGAGGCGCTGGACGCTCCGGAGCCAGATAACCGACTCCACAACTGCCTGGCGCGCGCGCCTTGACACCGCGCTACTTGCTCTTCGCTGTCCTCTCAGGCACCAGGCACACTCTACCGCCTCGCTGCTGCTAATGCCCAACCCACCTCCCCCCACCCCCTGCACCATCCTCCCCAACCATTCCTCCCCTCCTGTCCCCCCCCCCCTCCCCCCTGACTCCACCTCTCGAATACGCTGACTCCCTTCGCGATTTACAGCTTGCCGCGTCTGCGGGTTGCCCGGAATGCATTACGCCTCCAATAAAGACTGCACCGGCGGACGGCCACGTGAACAAAAGCGCGAGAGGGAGAGAGACGCAGAGAGACACGAGTCGCGAAAGGACAGGGGAAGAGGTAGAGAGAGACAGAACGACACGATTCCATTACTCCGCGGAATCCGAGGCAGGGGTTGTAAATGCGGATCCGGAAATTGCCAGGCCAGTGTCCGCGTGCCGTTAGCGGGGCGTAAATCAGCAGACCGCGCAGCGTCGGCCAATTGACCGGGTTTTTTGCTGCGGTGCGGCGCTCCAGCCGCCGGCCGATCGCTGGACTCCAGGGCTGGCTCGCTCGGCGGCTTGCTTGGGGACTCTTCGTCTTGAGACAGCTGCGGGCTCAGGCAGAATATTGACTCTCAGCGGCTGTTGCCGGACTCTCTCAATTTATTGCCTCAATAAAGAGCGGCGCCGGCTACTTTTCCGCAGAGAAGGATTCCGCTGCCGCCCCATTATTGGAATGGCCTACCCCACGGAGAAGTCGCCGGATCGCACGACCACGTCTCTCTTTCCTGCTTCTTACGTCAGTACAGAGATAAATCAGAGTACTTCTCCTTTGTTGTTCTGTCCGACCTCGACAAGGTGGGCGAGAGGGATGAACAGCTGTTAGCATGAGTGGCATAAAAGTAGATATCTTAGGTGTTGCGAAACAATTCAAATCACTTAAGAAAGGAAAGTCTTCCGGTCGAGACTGTATACCAATCAGATTCCTTTCAGAGTATGCAGACACAACAGCGCCTTTCTTAGCAATCATATACAACTCACTTGACGAAAGGTCTGTTCCTAAAGACTGGAAAGTAGCACAGGTCACGCCAATATTCAAGAGGGGAAATAGCAGTGACCCATTGAATTACAAACCCATATAACTCAGTCATGGACTGTGCGGCTGGTCACGGCGAAGGTTCGAGTCCTCCCTCGGGCATGGGTGTGTGTGTTTGTCCTTAGGATAATTTAGGTTAAGTAGTGTGTAAGCTTAGGGTCTGATGACCTTAGCAGTTAAGTCCCATAAGATTTCACACACATTTGAACATTTGAACCCATATAACTGACCTCAATTTGCAGTAGGATTTTGGAGCGCATACTGTACTCTAACATTAAGAATCACCTTGAAAAAAATGACTTATTGATACATAAACAACACGGATTCAGAAAATATCGTTCTTGTGCAAAACAGCTAGCTCTTTATTCCCTTGAAGTAAAGGGCTCTCAGATTGATTCTTTATTCCTAGATTTCCAGAAGGCTGTTGATACCATTCCTCACAAGCGACTATTAATCAGATTGCGTGCATATGGAGTATTTTCTCAGTTGTGTGACTGAATTCGTGATTTCCTCTCAGAGACGTCACAGTTCGTAGTGATAGACGGTACATCATCTAGTAGAACAGACGTGATATCTGGCGTTCCGCAAGGTAGTGTCATAGGCCCTCTGCTGTTCCTGATTTATATAACTGATCTAGGTGATAATCTGAGCAGCCCCCTTAGATTGTTTGCAGATGACGCTGTAATTTACCGTATAGTAAAATCATCAGGCGATCAATTCCAATTACAAAATGATCTAGAGAGAATTTCTGTATGGTGCGAAAAGTGGCAATTGGCAGTAAACAAAGAAAATTGCGAGGTCATCCACATGGGTACTAAAAAAAATCCGATAAATTTTGGGTATACGATAAATTGCACAAATCTAAGGGCTGTCAATTCGATTAAATACCTAGGAATTACAATTACGAGCAACTTAAATTGGGAAGACCGCACAGATAATACTGTGGGGAAGGCGAAACAAAGAGTGCGCTTTGTTGGCAGAACACTTAGAAGATGCGAGAAACCCACTAAAGAGACAGGCTACATTACACTTGTCCGTCCTCTGCTGAAATATTGCTGGGCGGTATGGTATCCTTACCAGGTAGGCTTGACGGAGGGCATCAAAAAGTGCAAAGAAGGGCAGCTCGTTTCGTGTTATCGTTCAATAGGGGTGAGAGTGTCACTGATATGATACTCGAGTTGGAACGGCAGTCACTGAAACAAAGGCGTTTTTCTTTGCGGCGAGATCTATTTACGAAATTTCAATCGCCAACTTTCTCTTCCGAATGCGAAAATATTTTGTTGACACCCACCTACGTAGGGAGAAATGGTCATCAAAATAAGTGAAATCAGAGCTCGAACGGAAAGATTTAAGTGTTCCTTTTTCCGACGCGCCATTCGAGAGTGGAATGGTAGAAAAGTGGTATGAAAATGGTTCGATGATCCCTCTGCCAGGCACTTAAGTGTGAATTGCAGAGTAACCATGTAGATGTAGAACAAAATGATACTTCTATAATTTAGAGAGTGTAACTACACCATCTGATCAAAAGTATTTGAACACTCTGCGTAATCGACCACTAGATGTTACAAGAAGCGGACCCGGTAGTGTAGAAGGAGTTGCCAGTGGTCAGTAGAGAAGTTGGATCGGGCAGGAGAGCACAATGACTTCGGAGGTGCACGAGAGATTGGATGTCAGCTGAGTAACAAATCCATCAGGGACATTGCAAACTTTCTACAGCTGCCCAAGTCGACTGTTTGTGACGCTACGGTGAAGTGGAAACGCGAAGGAACAAGCACAGTTAAACCACGACCAGGAACACCCCATGTACTGACGGACAGGAAGCATCGAGCATTGCTGAAGGTGGATCTAAAAAAGCCGCATGAAACCAGCGGAAGGAATCATTCGTGAGTTCCGAAGTGCCAATGGCAGTCCAAATAGCACAATGAGCGTGCGTACGGAGTTCAAAAGAATGCGGTACAATGGTCGAGCAACTCCTCATAAGCCACACGTTTTTGCAGTGAGTGCTAAGCTACACTTCAAATGGCGCAGAGAGCGATGGCACTGGACAACGGGTGGCTGGAAACGAGTTGTTTGGAGTGATGAATCACGCTGTACCACGTGGCAATCCGATGCAAGTGTTTGAATTAGGCGACTTCCTGGAGAACGTTACATGTCATTATATGTAGTGCTGACAATGAAATACAGAGTAATAAATGTTTCGGTATAGAGGTTAATTTTGGTTAGGGAGTTGTCGCCTTATTGCGCTTGAGAAAACGCTAAGTGAGGAAGGATATGAACACATTTTATAGCGTTATGTGCTGTTTAAAGCAGAGGGACAGTTTGGATACCATGATTGTTTGTATCATCATGACAATGCACTCTGTCATTAAGTAGCATGCGTGAGGCAATGGTCTGTCGACAATAACGTTCTTAAAATGGGCTGAGTCTCGGCGTAAACCCAGTGGAACAGGTTCGGAATGATTAGAACGTCGACTTCGGTTCAGACGCCAGCTTCACTGCCTACTCTGGCTTTGGATCTTCATGGAGAATCGGCTGCTATTCCTGCACAGACATTCAGACACATCTTGAAAGTGTACTTAGCACAGTTGAAGGGGGGTAGGAGGTCAAATGAGCCGAGTTGGAGCAGGAAAGGCACCACACGACATTTTAATTTCCACTGTCTATACTTTCACAAATAAATTCATAAGACTTTGTCAACATGACAAGGAAGGATTCAGGATTCACAGTCATAGCAGTGGAAGTTCAAAAACATAACAAAATAAATTTTTTTACTTGTGAAATTTCATCATTTTTTCATATACTATTGGCTGCATTTATTGCTATAGGTACACTTTTCTTCATAAGTAAGAGAGATTCTTCCATGAATTTTGCACAGCATAAAAACCATACTTACAGGTGTATGAAATTCTAGAATTTTTCAAATCTGTTAAAAACTGTGGTATAAATTGAGATAATTAACTATAAAATTTGAGTTTTTTCTAAGCACGAAGTCTAAAATGTAACGGTTCATTCGTTTTTTGGTAAATTAAATAAATTGTAGAGTTTCATACACCTGTAAGTATGCTGTGCAAAAAATCATCAATGAATCTCTCTTACTTATGAAGAAAAGTGTACCTACAGCAACAAATGAAGCCAATAGCAAATGAAAAAGTGATGAAATTTCACATGTCAGAAAATTCGTTCCTGGTTATTCTCATAAAGTTTTACGAATTTATTTGTAAAGGTATAGACAGTGGAAATTAAAATGTCCTGTGGTGCCTCTCCTGCTCTAAGTCGGCCCGTCTGACTTCCTACCCCCCTTAAAGCATCACAACGGCGAAGAGTGCATACTCCTCTTATTAATGTCCACTAATAGGTGTCCTGATACTTTTGGTCAGATAGTGCAAAGAGTGCACTTATTTGTTGCGTCTTATTGCTGATCCAATGACCTACTGCCGGACTGCTTGGATTACTAATGAGAGGCGCTGCTGGCCGTTAAAATTACAACATGGAGGCGGCCAGCGATAAAAGACAAATTGGCATAAAATGTCCTCCATGGATATATAAATGATTAGCATTTTAGGGCAGCTGCTCAAAAGTGGTATGGATAAACTCATCTACGTTACGTAACATCCTCAACGACTGTGTGCAGTGGTATGTAGGTACAATATGTGCATATTGAGGCGTTGTAGTGTCAGTGATTCATTTGTCACGGTCATCTGCGGTCAGTTGGTGCTCAGGAGGTTTGTTTGTGCGTCCTCTGTTTCGACCCTGCAAGCAATAACTGTGCTGGGTTTACAATATTGATTCTAGGGCACAGTCATATTCCAACGACGAGTGTGTACTCTTGTGGAACAACTTCAGCCATTTGAACATGGTGCCACTATGGGCCTGCAGGAAGTTGGATGGAATACGGACAGACTGCTGCACACGTGTGGCACAATGTGTCGTAGATGTGCCGCTGCTTTCAGCAATGGTCAATGGAGTATTCTCACACTTGTAAACCAGGTTCTGGTCGTCCGCGTAGTAGAGCCTGACGCCAAGATCGATCCATTATGCGAGCTGTGGTGGGTGAGCGAATATCGTCCAGTGACGAAATCCGGGAACTTGTAGCAACTGCTGTATCGCCACGCACCACTGGGAGCCGTGTTCTTGCAGTAGGACTGAGATCACATGTGCCTCTACCCACGCTATTACTGGTGCCCCGACACCACCAAGCTTGGTGTGCTTAAAGAGTCGACTGGACAGATGTATGGTTCTCTGTTGTCGTCAGCGATGAGAGCAGGTTTCGGCTGTACTGGAGTGATGGATGTACACGTGTGTGGCGTAGATCTGATCAGCTCGAGCGCATTTGACTATGACAACAAGTCCCATGCCAGGCTTCAAGGTGAGGCGGGACCGTCACTTACAACTCGCGGTCACATTTGGTGTTTCTGCCTGGTAAAGTGCCCACTACACTACACAGTCTGTTACGCCCATCCTACTGCCATTTCTTCGACAGGGAGGTGATGTACTTTCTCAGAATGACATAGCTCGTCTGCTTACTCCTGCAGGCACGCAAAGTACTCTTCATAGTTACCAGATCCCTCGCCAACTGAGCACACGTGGGTTCAAATGGCTCTAAGTACTATGGGACTTAACATCTGCGGTCATCAGTCCCCTAGACTTAGACCTACTTAAACCTAACTAAGCTAAGGACATCACACACATCCATGACCGAGGCAGGATTCGAACCTGCGACCGTAGCAGCAGCGCGGTTATTTGTTTGTGTGTGAAATGTTATGGGACTTAACTGCTAAGGTCATCATCCCTAAGCTTACACACTACTTAACCTAAATTATCCTAAGGACAAACACACACACCCATGCCCGAGGGAGGACTCGAACCTCCGCCGGGACCAGCCGCACAGTCCATGACTGCAGAGCCTTAGACCGCTCGGGATGCGGTTACTTAGACGCCATTTAGTGTTGCGCTTGTTTCATTTGATCTTAATTTGTTATCACGTACTCCTACAACATTGAGCTACCTGTCACATCACTTGTCAATAAGATGACCTTGTCCGTCAGAGTGCTCCATATTTTTTTTTTTTTTCCAGAAGTGTATTTCCATGGACGTATTGACGATTGCAGACCCGCAAACGATGCCCACACTGAGCACCTGTAACGTGAATTAAAATCATGGAGAGATGCTGTATTATCTGATATGCGCCCATTTCCTGCATCTTTTGTAGTTTCAGTGCAATCATCGTGTGAAACGCCAGAGGTACTTACGAATAACCCTGCAGAAGATCGTATCTTGCCTGTGTTGTCCTGGCGTGTCTCGGGTGTTCTGCTTTTACCCTGATCTCACACCCACTGAAACCGACTTGCCATTGGTTACAGAGAGATTGGCCGCAACTTGCCGCCACTACGATTGATGACCTCTGCTATAGAGATGAAGCAGTGCGGAATGAAACGCTCTTCCTGTCATCCAAGTCCAGTTCGATTTGAAGCCCAGGCACTTTAGAGCCATTCTTACTAGCAAAGTTTCGGCTCTGTGTCCTATCCTGCATTTTGTACCCTGTAGACACTCAAATCAAAACACATATGGTTCTTCCTATACTGTAGACAGACAATGATTACAGTTCCGTAACTTGATATCCTTCCTTGTACTTCAATTCTTTGTGTTACAAGTGACGTTACGCTTGAACCTCATACTGCGACAGGCGCCATCACAACTAATCATTGAGAGTGGACAAACAGTTTACATCTGGTGCGCTCAAGCATCCCCGTGGAGGGCTTGCAAGGCACCACTGGGGTAAGGCTCTAGTCGATCTGTTTTGCCACTGACAAGCACTACTATCCCCTCTCAAGGTACAAGTCCGTCACTATGGTCCAGGTACATGTAAAGGAACTGTGGACACAGAAACATAAGGAGACGGTTGGCCCTAACATGTGAACTGTTGTTGTGTGCCCTGATTAATCACTAAGTAGTGATGGGAACTGTCAGCTTCTGTAATGAAACGAAGACTCCAAATCACGTACATTTATTGGTTGTGAATTCAGTGATGTTCAGAACAATGATCAGATACTCATCATGGGAGAATGAGTGCATAAACCCGTGGATCTTCAGAGGTAAAGGATTGGAAAAGTTATCATAAAATAGTCTTATTAACCGACTGATAGTTGCGGAACTGAAATGTCGGTGATGATGGCATCAGGGAGTTAGTGAGTAAACAGAAATAAAAAGGTCACCAGATAGTGACTGATGGATCAATCTGAACCAACGCGCCTGTCATCCAGTACGAATTTCGTACGCCGTGGCTGCGACTCTTACATCATTTGCACGAGACGAGGTGCGGTAAAGCTACAGGTGGGGTCTGACGCTAGCATGGGGCGGCCCGTCTGGTGTGAACTGCCGTCTCCTCTCGTGATGAAGAAGACATTCTCTGCGCCTCTAGACAACAAAATTCGTCTGCTATGGTTCCAGGCAAAGAAGTGTTTTCTGTAGCTCCTGGCGAAAATGTGTTTCCTATGGCTTCCAGCGAGAAAGTATCTGATACTTTTCTCTTCTGCTACTTCTCAGTGTGAGCTCGACAAAACAGCCAATTTGGCCAATCTGAGACAGCGCATTTTACACTACTGCCCTTTAAAATTGCTACACCACGAAGATTACGTGCTACAGACGCGAAATTTAACCGACAGGAAGAAGATGCTGTGATATGCAAATGATTAGCTTTTCAGAGCATTCACACAAGGTTGGCGTCGGTAGCGACACCTAGATCGTGCTGACATCAGGAAAGTTTCCAAACGATTTTTCATACACAAACAGCAGTTGACCGGCGATGCTTGGTGAAACGTTGTTATGATGCCTCGTGTGAGAAGGAGAAAAGCGTACCATCACGTTTCCGACTTTGATAAAGGTCGGATTGTAGCCTATCGCGATTGCGGTTTATCGTATCGCGACATTGCTGCTCGCGTTGGTCGAGATCCAATGACTGTTAGCAGAATATGGAATCGGTGGGTTCAGGAGGGTAATACGGAACACCGTGCAGGATCCCAACGGCCTCGTACACTAACAGTCCAGATGACAGCATCTTATCCGCATGGCTGTAACGGATCGTGCAGCCACATCTCGATCCCTGAGTCAGCAGATGGGGACGTTTGCAAGACAACAACCATCTGCACGAACAGTTCGACGCCGTTTGCAGCGGCATGGACTATCAGCTCAGAGACCATGGCTGCGGTTACCCTTGACGCTGCATCACAGACAGGAGCGCCTGCGATGGTATACTCAACGACGAACCTGGCAAAACGTCATTTTTTCGTATGAATCCAGGTTCTGTTTACAGCATCATGATGGTCGCATCCGTGTTTGGTGACATCGCGGTGAACGCACATTGGAAGCGTGTATTCGTCATCGCCATACTGGCGTATCACCCAGCGTGATGGTATGGGGTGCCATTGGTTACACGTCTCGATCACCTCTTGTTCCCATTGACGGCACTTTCAACAGTGGACGCTACATTTCAGATGTGTTACGACCCGTGGCTCTACCCTTCATTTGATCCTTGCGAAACCCTACAGGATAATGCACGACCGCTTGTTGTATGTCCTGTACGGGGCTTTCTGGATACAGAAAATGTTCGACTGCTGCCCTGGCCAGCACATTCTCCAAATCTCTCACCAATTGAAAACGTCTGGTCAATGGTGGCCGAGCAACTGGCTCGTCACAATAGGGCAGTCACTGCTCTTGATGAAGTGTGGTATCGTGTTGAAGCTGCATGGGCAGCTGTACCTGTACACGCCATCCACGCTCTGTTTGACTCAATGCCGAGGCGTATCAAGGCCGTTATTACGGCCACATGTAGTTGTTCTGGGTACTGATTTCTCAGGATCTATGCACCCAAATTGCGTGAAAATGGAATCACATGTCAGCCCTAGTATAATATATTTGTCCAATCAATACCCGTTTATCATCTGCATTTATTCTTGGTGTAGCAATTTTAGTGGGCAGTAGAGTATTTCACCAATCTGAATCCTCCTAATAATTTTGTTCTGGAAGGGTCGGCGTCATTTTTTGGAATTCGCTGAATGCCGACCTATCCCACTCCTTCTTCCAGAAACTTGAGAGTGCTGCCCTATGGAACATCGGTGTTCCCAAAGATTCTGAGTTCCGACCTATCAAAAGATTTCCCGCCAAAGATTTTCTGTAACTTTGTCTTCTTAATGTTTACGCTCAAGTCGTCAGCGGCCTGTGGGCACTAGACAAAAGACTCGCATGTGGAGGCACCACACAGGTTCTGCATAATATTGTAATTTATTGCATGGGACACATCATTTGTGTCGGTGTTCTTTCGTTCAGAGAAACCTCGTTATTCTTATTTGCCAACTGATGACAACAAGGCGAGTTCAGTGAACTCAGCATGCAAGTGCATCCTTTCCCGAGCGTGGCCAGGTTCGTCAAAGACGCACGACACCCTCTGCCGCGGTGAATGCGACAGCGGGCGGCCAAGTGCCGGACACGCATGGCTGGCGTTACCCCCCTCCCCAGCCCACGTCCAGCAATCAGCTGCCTCGCCCGCTGAAGGCAAGCTAAGGCGAGCGGAAACTGTGAGGATCCATGTTTTCACTCCCCGCTAACTACCAGCATGAATTTGCATGCAGTTTATAACTAAGAGAAGTTAAAGGAAATAGTCTACAATCATCTCCCACTCCCACGGCTAATACCGTTTTTTGCTTATACATCGGAATTTATTGATTAATTAGACCTATCTTATCGATGGGTTAAGAGTGCTGAGCAGAAAGGGGAATGAAAGATGAGGCTGTCAACAGTCTGAAACGTTTAAGATTGAAATGGCCGGACTCCTGCACAGCCTCACGGAGAGCGAAAAGCAGAAGTGTTGTGAATTGTGCGAGCTAGGAATGGCAACGTTTATGGACTACAACAGAAACTACTTCCGGCGTCGACGGCATCTTCGTCGACCGCACCCGAAGAGCCACACGCCACACACGCCTATGTGGGAGACGGCGGCACCTTTAAAACCTCCCGCCAGCACGCCGCCGGGCGAACACGCTCTGCCATCGCTCGCTGCCACCAACGGGCAGCCGTACCATAAACGCCAACACCGGGCGCTGAATTCAAATGACCTCACTGCCTGCGACTGACCAACACCACCTAGACTACAGGCCTGCGTGCACACTTGTGACGTCACATACTGTTGGCCGGGTCTGTATCGGAACGCTCCTGTTAAGCACTCTGCAGCTATACGAACTTCACGAGTTTCAGAGCTGAGACCGCATAGGGATTCTCGTGCTTTCCTCTTCTACATGGTCTCGTAATGAAAGTATGGAAATTTATATCATTGCGGAAAGTAACTGACCCAAACTGCCCTACGTTATTTCAAGATGTATAATTTTTTTGACGATTTGTCTTAAATTCGCGTTTCTAGGCTTGAATACAAACTGTAATTTTAAATTATGTCTTTTACCTCAGGAGCTACGTTTTCTTGCAGTAAAAATCGGCAATATGCAACAACATATTTTAAATAAAGCAGCTGGAGCTCCTACAAAATTTAAGAATTTTTTTTGCCCGGTTATTTTCGTAAATTTTCCTCTCCGCTTCAAAATTTGCTGACCTCACACGAAACTCAGATCATTCGACGAAATGGAGTACCTCCTGACATAATGTTTAATAAATCAAAGAACCCGAGAAAATATTTTATTTCCCTGTTTCTCCAGAACTTTAGAACCTTAAACATGAAAAGATTGTTTCTCCTATATCCTTGACTGAAATTCGTCTCACAGAGTGCTGTTAATTTGATCACAATGCACTTACCTCGAAATTCTGCTTTATATACTGCTTAATCTGTCGAACACTCAATTCATTAAAACAATTTTCTAACGTAGTTTACTCAAATTGAAATTATTTCCGAATAGCTGTATATGTAAAACTGAACAAAATCATTCTGTAGCTCTTCCAAATAAAAGTACTGGAAACTCAATAATCTGGTAGGAATGATAAGGAATACTAAACATTTTCGACCCACACTAATTAATATAACTATTCTGTGTGACAATAGTTGCAAATATGAGAGACATTTCACAGCTAGCTTCGTATTAACCTCGCAGCAATGGTCTAGAATTAAGAAAGAAATTATACTGGTACATGATACACTACAGCTTTTAAAAACAATTGGCAAATGTGGTGCAATGGAAACAAATAACACGCTTGAATGATGCGTAGACACAAATTCCTGTCTGGGAATAGCTGCAATCTAGCGATTTCTCAACTTCACACATTTGGGAAATCGAAACATGTGCACTTTTACGCCTTTTTGGGATTTATAATTTCCCTGGCAAAATGGAACGCAACACTTGTATCCCATACTTCGAAGAACTGTAGGCGAATACTGTATGAGATCTATATCGGTTTCACGTGGCACACACTTTCAACACAACATACAAGTCAACAGGACTGCCAACTAAAGATAAGATGGGCAACAGTTTGTGACGTCACGTGCCAATATGGCCGCTGTGCGTAGGCCTTGTATCTAGAAGGCTTAGTTTTGACTGGTGCTTTTTTTTATCAGCCATACTCAGAGCTTCGCCCCAGATTCAGTGATTCTACTCATTTCATCTTTATTAAAAAAGACTGCTGTGTGGAAAATACGGCGACGTAGCACCACACTGCTAAGCACTATTATTTGCCAGTGACGTATCTGAACTGTATTAGCATTCAACACTATTTCTTACTGCATGTAACTCAGCACTACAGAAGAACCTACAGCACTTCAACGTTAAGTACACTGAAGAGCCAAAGAAAATGGTACACCCGCCTAATACGGTGTAGGTCCCCAGTAAGCATGCAGAAGTGCCACAACACCACGTGGCATGGACTCGACTAATGTCTGAGGTAGTGCTTGAGGCGATTGACATCATAAATCCTGCAGGGCTGTCCATAAATACTTAAGAGTACGAGGGGGTGGAGATCTCTTCTGAATAGTACGATGCTAGGCGATCCAGATATGCTCAATAATGTTCATGTCTGGGGAGTTTAGTGGCCAGCGGAAGTGTTTAAACTCATAAGTGTGTTCCTCGAGTCACTCTGTAGCACTTCCCGACGTGTGGGGCATCGCATTGTCTTGCTGGAATTGCCCAAGTCCCTCTAAATGCACAATGGACATGAATGGATGCAGGTGATACTTATGTACGTGTCACCCGTCAGAGACCTATCTAGAAGTATCATGGGTCCCATATCACTCCAACTACACACGCCCTACACAATTACAGAGCCTCCATCAGCTTGAACATTCCCTTGCTGACATGCAGGGTCCACGGATTCATGAGGTTTCTCCATACCCATACACGTCCATCGGCTCGATACAATTTGCAACGAGACTCGTCCGACCAGGCAACTTGCTTCCAGTCATCAACAGTACAATGTCGGTGTTGACGGGCCAAGGCGAGGAGTAAAGTTTGTGTCATGCAGTCATCAAGGGTACATGAGTAGGCCTTCGGCTCCGAAAGCCCATATCGATGATGTTCCGTTGAATGGTTCGCACTTCTGTCACGTTGAACTATTCTACTTAGTCGGCGTTGGTCTCGTTCTTGCTAGATCTTTTTCTGGGCGCAGCGATGTTGGAGATTTGATGTTTCACCGGAATCCTAATATTCACAGTACACTCGTGAAATGGTCGTACGGGAAAATCCCCACTTCATCGCTACTTCCAAGATGCTGTATCCCATCGCACGTTCAAACTCGCTTAGATCTTCATAACCTGCTATTGTAGCTGCAGTTACGAATCTAACAACTGCGCCAGACAATTGTTATCTTACATAGGCGTTGCCGACTGCACACACGTATTCTGCCTGATAATGTAGCTCTGTATTTGAATATGCATGCCTATATCAGTTTCTTTGGCGCTTCAGTGTGTATCTCAATTATTAAGTGTCCATATTGTAAATAAACTTGATAATGTGTTATATTTTTGTTGATGTCTAACGTATGTAATGGCCACATCAATTACTGACACATCAATACTCTTCTATTCTTATACATGACCACGAATAAGTGAACGTATGTGATACTGTAGCATCACTCTCAGATGTTTCCCATCAGTAGCGGAACAAAGTTCGTTTGGCCCACTCTCCATTGTTGCCAAATTTATTCAAGATGGCGGATCCACCATGGCGACGATACATATGTCAACGTCGCAGTGACGTCATGGCAGGAAGTTCAAATTTTGGCGAGAAAATAGGTCAATTGGGCTACCTCCACTAACTTAACCGATTCCCCTGCCCTCTCTCCTCCCCCAGAATATGGCAGGAAGTTCAAATTCCATCAGGATAATGCAACACACCATAGCTACCTCCACTCTTCTTAGAAATTGGCAGGAAAAAGACTCAGCCTGTGTTGGATAGGATGGACGTAAGTCTTTATTTGAACAGTTCTCATTTAAACAATTTGAGGCAGTACCTCCATCCAGTGTGTCCACCATGGGGTTCAGAGTCCAACTGACCTAGTATACAGTACTGCCACCAGAGGGCACAGTCATCCCTCACGTGACGTAATCCAAGATGGTGGTCTGGAGGGGAAAATGGCGGGAAAAGGACTCGGACTGTTCTGGGCTGCTGGATAGGGGAAGGAGTGTACTTTATTTATTTTGGAACAATTCATTTAGGGATGGATTTGACATGGTATATTTATTACACTGATACAAAACACTCACCCTGATGTGCTTGAGTCACAGTAAGTAGTCTAAAGACATGCAAACTACTCGTAAATCACCGAAATAATGCATGTGTAACGCTATGCAAACACACTCATTACGCTAAAACAATCGAAAATAATGCAGTGCACAAACACTCAGCTCACATGAGAAACGCAAGGTATCAGTGAAGCGTTCCAACACAGGCACGCGTCGCCAACGCCCCGATCCACCGCCGAAAGCGCCAAAGCGCGAGCCATCGCTGTCACACCACTGCCGACGGCATGTGAAAGTCGCGTCTACAGTTAGAGATCTTCCAGCGTTATACTGACGTCACATGTCTATGTAAATAAACGCCAAGTCACCCTCTGGGCCGCGTGCGAATGTGTTTACTGTTCCTCATGCAAAACCTCTCCTGCTGTGGATACTGACGTCACAGGTCGCGCTGTAGAAATCTGTTCCAGAATAACATCGAGTGCTTTCTCCCTCTCGATCCTAACGGGACAGCCCGTCAATTACTTATCAGCCCCTTCTCAGATTTGGTAAAGTGTTACAGAAGTACACTACTGGTCATTAAAAATTGCTACACCACGAAGGTGACGTGCTACAGACGCGAAATTTAACCGACAGGAAAGAGATGCTGTGATATGCAAATGATTAGCTTTTCAGAGTATTCGCACAAGGTTGGCGCCGGTGACGACACCTACAACTTGCTGACATCACCCGGCGTGATGGTGTGGGGTGCCACTGGTTACACGTCTCGCTCACCTCTTGTTCGCATTGACGGCACTTTGAACAGTGGACGTTACATTTCAGATGTGTTACGACCCGTGGCTCTACCCTCCATTCGATCCCTGCGAAACCCTACATTTCAGCAGGATAATGCACGACCGCATGTTGCAGGCCCTGTACAGACCTTTCTGGATACAGAAAATGTTCGACTGCTGCCCTGGCCAGCACATTCTCCAGATTTCCCACCAACTGAAAACGTCTGGTCAGTGGTGTCCAAGCAACTGGCTCGTCACAATACGCCAGTCACTACGCTTGATGAACTGTGGTATCGTGTTGAAGCTGCATGGGCAGCTGTACCTGTACACGCCATCCAAGCTCTGTTTGACTCAATGCCCAGGCGTATCAAGGCCTTTATTACGGCCAGAAGTCGTTGTTCTGGGTACTGATTTCTCAGGATCTATGCACCCAAATTGCGTGAAAATGGAATCACATGTCAGTTCTAGTATAATATATTTGTCCCGTTTAGCATCTGCATTTCTTCTTGGTGCAGCAATTTTAATGGCTAGTAGTAGCTTTCGTGACGTCTCAGCTTGTCTGAATGGAAATTATTGTCCTAACAGAACGTGTTCACGAAAATAGGCCATTCTTCCTGATGGTTCTAACAAGGCATCACGTGTTACCCTTCCCGGAAATCGTAATATCCTGCTTTCAACATACGACTCTCAAACAGTAAACTTCTCATTGCTAAAAGTCTTCATCATGTATGTGCACACTTGAGAAAACAAAGTTAATCATAAAAGCATTCTTGTTACTTGGAGAGAGAGAGAGAGAGAGAGAGAGAGAGAGAGAGAGAGAGAGAGGGACGATTGTCGCCTCAAGCCCTTCCAGAAATAGTGACGTCCGATAAAAGCTTCTCAATGGCTGTACTTTCAAATGAAGCTCTCTCATTGGTCGCTCTCAGTCTATACGTAAACCCACAATCAACCTCCATCGTCCTCAGTACGCTGCTGTCTGCCTTGCTGTGCGCTCTATCATATCTGTGTGTGTACTTGTTGTTTTCTCTCTGCAAGGTGATGAGAGGTATCTGCAGCAACGCTTCAGAATGTAGCGGCAAGAGGCTTAGAGTTCTGGAGACAGGATTATCAAGTGAGCAAATAATTTCTATTTTGAGTGCTAATTTTCGTGTGTAGGTTAAATTCGCCTTATTAATTCCGTCTTCTTGTTATAATATAGCTCCAGGATTTTGTCTTGGATTCTGAGGCGAGACAGGAGGGGGCTGCACCGTGGCAGACTCTCGAAGTCCAGACTCCCATGGTGGGTTCACAGCCAGAATTGCCATGTGAGTATAATTTTCATTGTAATTTGTTCTTGTATAGTAGCGATTCAAAATTTTCTTATTTCATACTTTTTTTTCTTTTTCCTCTAGCTCACTTGATGCAAATGCAAACTGAGCTGGAGGCAGAGTTGGGGCTGAATAGAACTATCTACTGCACCAGCAGCAACACTATGTGGAACAGCCTAAAGCTGTGAATAACCAAAAACAATACTCACGTAAGTATAGAAGAAAATATCCATGTGTGACCTTTCTGTGTAACTCGACATTCAAAATAAATAATATTATGTCTCCTCCTGTACAGGAACAGCTCTAGAGGAGTTCGATTAGTTGGACAAGCGGCTGGAGACTTTTCATCAGCAGATGCAGGAACAGCCTCCAGCCAATAACGAGATGCCCGACAGCATACTTGTACGTTTAAAAAGAAGATAACGTTTGTACATGCCTCTAGTAGTAATGATAGTAGTGTAGGAAGTTTTTTCTGTAACAAATCGGTTTATATGTCTTATTTCTTGTTGTTGTTGTTGTAGGTGACACAGACCAATTGCCAGATTCTGACGAGAACAAACAAAGGCGCTCTGATCTGGCCCTATTAGATGATGATGATGATGATGACGACTTTCTGAAGGGTGTGGTGGAGTCGCCCGATGAAGTGTTAATGCCCTGGAGCCAGAGCGAAAAAGGTAATTACTCACTGTGCTTATGACCTTGCGATCGTCAGAATTCTTTCTTTCACCGCGACAGCAGCGGTAAGCAATGTACTTAACTATTATCTATTTTATCTCTTCTTCTACAGCGGTCACGTCTCAGCTACCTCAACATGGTGTAGCATGCATACCGGTGGTGGCTAAACCATCTTCCTCACCAAAGCGGCGCCCGATAAGGCACGCATCCCCAATAACAGCACCGCTACTCACTGTGCGGGAAGCCGCCGCCGAAACCCCGGCACCGCCGCTCTGGCATCTGTCGGCCGAGCAACGAACCACGACCCCTCAAATTACCGGGTCGGGTCTACAACAGCATTGGGAGCCTTCACTACATCCTGGCTGTCCCTATCTATCTGATCCAGTACCACCCCAACATCCTTCTCGATCATCATCATCATCATGATCATCGTATGAGCCTTGCCGGAATTGGCATAAACCCAAGGTGTGTGTGCCTCGCCACATATCGACTTGCCATTTCCCAACACCATCATCAATGGGGTGGACTCAAAATAGTATTGATACTAATATAGATGATCCTGTGGCTAGTGGCAGTTCTCTGTCCCGTTATTTTAGTGATGGACATCAAGTCAGTAAAACTATACCACAGTTAGATACAGCTAACAAGAAGGCATGTATTAACGTAGAAAACAGAAAAGATCAGGCTTGTTTTGTGTGGTCAATCCTGGCTTGTGAAAGAAATTACAATCGTAGGGATCATCCTGAGCGTCACAGTACATACCATGTGGGTGACAATATTCGTTCGTGTTATAACTTTGATGGTACAGAGTTCCCCATCAAGATTCAGGACCTACTTAAATTTGCGGCGCAGAATAACGGTCTATCGGTTCATATTTATGGCCTGGAGAAGAAAAGCAAGTCAGATGAGCAAGGAAAGGATAATGCTATGGGCCCCTCCATTTCTTAAAATTTGCCGGTAAACATGCTGCTCTTCTCTGAAGGCGGTAATTATCACTATGTTTGGGTCAAAGACATGCCCCAACCCCTTTCCTCCCAACTACCGACAGATTGCCGTGTAAAACATATTTGATTAAGGTGCCTGAATTATTTCTCCTCAGACAAGTTATTAGCAGTGCATGTAGTAAACTGTGCTAACAAGGACCAGGTATGTGTTATTATGCCTACTGAGGAAAACAAATTCATAAAGTTCAATAATGTTCACTACTAGGAGCGATGCCCGTTTGTAGAGTACGCCGACTTTGAATGCCTCCTCGCTCCTGTGACCCACTGTGAAGGTGACCCTACAGCTTCACATACCACCTTTACAGAAAAACACGTACCATATGCAGCAGTGTACCAAATTGTATCGTCCTATGACTCCAGTCTTAACCTCTACAAATCTTATGTCAGGGATAATCCTGTAGTTTGGCTGCTCACTGAGCTTGAAAAACTTTAATGGGAGGTTGATAAGCTTTATAGTGACAACGTTCCCATGACCAAATCGGAGGACAATAAAGATTTGTATAATAACGCTGTTGATTGTCATATTTGCGGGCTGCCATTAGACAGAAAAGCGGAAACTCTTCGTAGGGACCACTGTCATCTTACGGGGAAGTTTCGTGGCGCAGCTCACAATGTGTGCAATTTGAAGTACCATTTACCAAGGCACATACCCGTTTACTTTCATAATTTAAGCGGGTGTGTCACTTATTTTCTAGTTGAGCACTTGGCTGATTTCGGCTTGGAGAACAATCAGGTCAGTGTCCTACCTGAGAGCATCGAGAAATACATTTCATTCTCCAAACGAATGACTCCAAGAATTATGCTCCGCTTCTTTGATACGCAACGTTTTATGCAAGCGTCACTCCAGAAGCTTGTTGAATCTCTACCTTGGGGGGATATGCATATCACTCAAGATGCATTTCCCGGCAAGGAAAAGTTTCAACTTGCGACTAGGAAGAGGGTTTTCCCATATCAGAATGTGGATAGTATGGCGAAACTTAACGAAACCAGGCTACCCGACATAACTGCATTCTCCAGCCACCTTACAGGCGATGCCATAATGGATACGGAAGATGAGCATGCCATGAATGTCTGGCGGGAATTCAATATTTCCACTTTAGGAGAGTAAGCATGGCTTTACATGGACACAGACGTGTGCTTGCTTGCGGACGTTTTCGAGAAATTCAGGAGTCTATGCATGGCCACATATTCTCTGGACCCACCTTTTATTACACGGCAACTGGGTTGTCTTGGGATGCAATGCTCAAGGAAACGAAGTGCAGCATTGAATTATCGACCGATGCTGACATGCTTCTTTTCTTTGAGTGAGGGATGCATGGGGAACTTTGCCAATGTGGCCATAGGCACGCGAAGGCAAATAACCCGCGGATGGGTGACAGGTTCAACACATCCCTTGATTCGAGTTACATAATGTGCCTGGACGTAAATAACTTATACGGGCTTAACATTCAGCAATCACTGTGGATTGGTGAGTTTTGATGGGTGCCCGAACACGAATGCAAGGGATTAGGTGGAAAAATCATGGGGGGGTATGGCAGCTGATTCTGATGTAGTGTATGTGGTGGAGGCAGAACTCACATACCCTATTAGTTTGCATGGTGCGCACGCCGATTTGCCACTGTGGTCAGAGCAACTAGTTCTGCCAGGAGGCTCCATGCCAAAACTGATGACAACGCTGGGGGACAAGCGGAGATACATTATTCATTATCGTAATCCCCAGCAGTGTCTCAGTTTGGGTACGGAGCTGGTTAGAATCATCTGGGATATCTCCTTCAATCAGACCCCCTGGTTGAAAGAGTGTATTAATTTGGATACGAGACAGAGAGCTTCTGTGATGTATGACTTTGAGAAAGATTTTTATAAATTAATAAATAATTCATTTTTCGATAAAACAATGGAGAATTTGAGGGAACGACGTGAAATTTTTATTCGAATCGAATAGGATGGGCGTTAAGGCATAAGAAAATGCATTGCCAGACCAAATTTTAAGTGGGTCACCATATTCAATAAGAACTTTCTTTGCTGTGGAGATGGCGAAGACTGCAGTGGAGTTTACGAAACCTATTTATGTGGGGATGTGCATACGAGACCTGTCCAAACTCCACATGTACTGCTTTCATTATGAGTTTGCGAAAACTAATTCCGCAGATCCTAAATTACTTGATATGGATACAGATAGCTTCATCTATTGGATGAAGAACTGCGATCCATATGAAGTAATGAGGTACCACAGTAGTGAATTCGACACATCCTCATACACGGCCGATAATCCTTATGGTATTATTCCACAGAACAAGAAGATAATCGGTCTTATGAAGGACGAGGCGAACGGATTGGCGATTGTGGAGTTTGCTGGTCTACCTCAAAAATGTATGCGTATCGCACCTTGGAAGGTGCCACCCAGGGGCGGGCTAATGGTGTGCGTCGTATGGCATCGAGAGCCCTCTCTATCGAAGACTATTTGCGGTGCCTGTCCAGTGGTGTTCACGGTGCTGCACCGCAGCCACGGCATATGGTACGGCAGACCAGTATTCGATCGAGAGGACTGTGCTGCAGTCTAGAATTGGTTTGTCACCTCATGACGATAAAAGAGTCGTTTGTGATGACAGGATAGAAACTCTCCCGTACTCACACTACTCGCCTGTAGCGAGAGAAGAGGTGGGGACTCTGATTGAGAGATAGAGAGAGAGAGAGAAGAAAATGGTTCAAATGGCTCTGAGCACTATGGGACTTAACTTCTAAGGCCATCAGTCCCCTAGAACTTAGAACTACTTAAACCTAACGAACCTAAGGACATCACACACATCCACTCCCGAGGCAGGATTCGAACCTGCGACCGTAGCGGTCGCGCGGTTCCAGACTGTAGCGCCTAGAACCACTCGGCCACTCAAAGAGAGAGAGAGAGAGAGAGAGAGAGAGAGAGAGAGAGAGAGAGAGAGAGAGAGGGAGAGGGCCGAATGTCTGCAGAGTAGTGGTATGATCCTTTTATCATACTGTAAGTAATTTTGTGTGTATGTGTGTGTGTTTGTGTGTGTGTGTGTGTGTGTGTGTGTGTGTGTGTGTGTGTGTGTGTCATGTAAATATTTTTGTGTACTATGTACATGTGTATATGTACACAGATAGAATGTGTGGAAAAGAAAGGATAAAAAGAAGTGAAAGAAAGAAAAATTTAAAAAGAAGCAAACCAGCACTTAATGTCTACAGCTTCACAAAACGCCCTGTACTGTTTGTCACATCATCCGTTATTGATCTGTTGGGATTAAATAGTCCCATTATGATCGCATGCAAGACGTTTTTGCGATGTCTATGGCAGCGTAAGTTAACCTGGGATGAGCCCTTGCCTCCAGAATTAAACTGCTTGTGGCAGACACTATACAGCAAGATTCGTATGACATACAACATTCCTGTTGATCGAAGAATTATTGCAGGAGGGACAGCTGCCAGTGTACGACTGATTTGATTCTACAACGCTTCAGAAAAGGCCTACAGCTGATGCATATATATATGTACGATCAAATAATGAGCATGCTGTCACATGTATCGAACTATTGAGCTCCAAAACACGAGTGGCTCCGCTTAAAACCTGTAGTTACCTCGCTTGGAACTCCGTGGGGCTCTCTTGATTTCAAGACTACAGCAGCATGTTGTTTGCGCTCTGCTATAGACTTCGAACGAACTTATCTGTGGACAGACTCATCCACTGTGCTGGCATGTCTCGCGGCTCCACCCACGCGGTGGAAGATGTTCGTGAGGAACATGTTTCCAAGAACAGGATATCAGAGGATATCTACATATATATGTATATGGTATGAAGCCAAGTATCTACAATGGAAAACCCAGCTGATCTGGCTTCACGAGGAGTGTCTCCTGCAGACTTGCAAGAAAACAGCCTCTGGTACGAGGGACCAGCCTGACATAGGGACGTCTCTTCATGGCTTGTATTAGATGCCTCTAGCTGTTATGTTTTTCTAGAAATGCGAGAAGAAAGAGCTAAAGTCTTCTGTCACATCAGTTGAGTGATCCAGATGAGCTCATCTGTCGATCCTCGAAGTTATCATGATTACAGTGGATATGTAGTACTATATCAGATTTACTAATAACTACAAAACTGCAAGGGAAACAAGAGTAACTGCTGATGGACTGTGCACGCTTAGAATCTAATTTCAACAGACCCAAATAGCAAAGGTTGTTACAATAACAACTCTGATGCCCTGTGAGCTATATAGATGTATACATATACTTATTCTGGCTTGGATGACTAGCGGCAGGTGAAAAACTTAAAAGCTATTCTATTTACAAGACGCACATGGTGCGTATTGCTATGACTTCTGCACCACTAGTTAGCAGCAGACACAGTGGCTGCATCAAAGACTGGGACGGGGTGGAGTTTTACAATTATTTATCGAGCTTTCTTTGCAATTTCTCCCTCGTCGTCGGTGCCCAGCCTCGCGGATCCCTCCGCCTGGCTGCTGCTGTGTAGATTTTCCTACAATGCACGCAACGCACGCCGCTGATCGCACTCGGGAGCCGCAGGCCACCAGTGCTCCGCTGAAGCCAGGGTGCCCTGTGGTTGAGATGAACTCGTCGCCGCTCTGCGCCCCAGTATAGGCACGCCCACGGAGCCATGTCGCCGTGAGGTCAGCTGCCGACGCCTGCTGCACCAGCGGCTGGGAAGCCGTCAGTCGCGATGTCGATGAGGTACCATCATGGACGGACGACGCGCTGTGGGGCCGGGTTGCCGTGAAGTCCGGGCGTCAGTCCCCGGTGGCGCCTGTGACCAAGACCGCTCTGCGGCCGGTCCTGCTGGAAGTTCTCGCTGTAGTTCGTCAGTCATGGTGCCGACCGAACTCGCGCTGACCTCCAGAGCTGTTGTTGACATCTGGCGGTGAACGGATGGCTCCTGTGAGCTGGAACAGACATCTGGAATCGTCACCTACAAAGATTGAACATTCGGACACGGACCACGTCCATCCTCAGATCCGAACTGCTTCCTAATGGATTCTGTCAGTTGCTGCCTGCGCTCCATTATTTATATCTGGCAGGAGGACTTTTTTACCCTCGTTGGTAGCTTTTTGTTATTACTCCCACAGCATATTGCAGCGTAACTTAGCGCGCTGGCCTCACTTCCCCTTACTCAGCACTCTCCCGGGTTCGCTCGGCGCTCGGTCTGTGTGCGTCAGCCTGTTGGTAGACTGCTGCAGTCAGCGAGGCTATCTGTGCGTGCATACTTCACAACACATCGGTCACCGGCGTGCCTCTGTTTTGCTAATCTCCACTGCGTGAAGCAATGCTTACTACATGTGGCCACAACACTGCCTCCTCGTAAAAATTAAATTCGTCCCCGAATTTACCCTATACATTAACTCTAGTTCTATCGTATGTTCTACTTCTTCCCTATAAACATCCAGGTTGCCCTGACTCATGCCCTAATGGTAATCAAAAAATGATTCAAAATGGCTCTGAGCACTATGAGACTTAACATCTATGGTCATCAGTCCCCTAGAACTTAGAACTACTTAAACCTAACTAGCCTATGGACAGCACACAACACCCAGTCATCACGAGGCAGAGAAAATATCTGACCCCACCGGGAATCGAACCCGGGAACCCGGGCGCGGGAAGCGAGAACGCTACCGCACGATCGCGAGCTGCGGACCCGTAATGGTAATCCATTCTACAGGTCTTGCATTAACATGTTGACTCCTTCGTTTTAATAAGACATATACCACACCGATAAATACAATCAACACGGTAGTAGTACTGGTTGAAATACCAATGGTCACTATGCTACGTTTCCGCCTGGTATCGTACTCCTCCAAATGCCTTAATAATCGCTTCATTGAAATTTGACCTTTCTCCGAATCTACTACTTTATCTATCGTTTGCAATAGTGTAGCATTCAAGGTGTTCTCCTGGAGCGATGCTGAATGACGCACCTGGCCAGTACAACGTCAGATGAGTATCTGTAACCTTTGTGACTACCGTGACTGTCACTGGTAAGCTGAAACGATCCCCTACTATTACACAATTTGTCCCATTGATTAGTAAACGGCCGGCCGGAGTGGCCGAGCGGTTAAAGGCGCTACAGTCTGGAACCGCACGACCTCTACGGTCGCTGGTTCGAATCCTGCCTCGGGCGTGGATGTGTGTGATGTCCTTAGGTTAGTTAGGTTTAAGTAGTTCTAAGTTCTAGGGGACTTATGACCACAGCAGTTGAGTCCCATAGTGCTCAGAGCCATTTGAACCATTTTTTGATTAGTAAACCACTGTCCCGTAATTCCATCTCCATGGTTGCTGTCCAATTCCCATTGTCATAACACTTGGCTGATATCCTCTCTGTAGCGAATACTGAATACAACCAATGCCTCCCAACTTGCTGAAAATGTGGCGTAGGCTTCACTATTATTCTCCCACACTCCGAAGCTTCTGCTTTTGCCCTAAATAACTGGATCTCACACGACACCTTGCCCGTGAAAACAACCCGTGTGGGACAAATGGAAACTGACTCCTTTAGACATCTACTCAACTCTAAACTCGACATAGTAGCATGAGTATCCCTCTCCTTAGAAATTAATAAAACCTCCTGTGTCCTGAACTGTGTGCCCTTCCCCATGCACTCCCATCTGACCGGATACTGTCTCCCCACACTAGTTACTGGAAATCTAATCTCTATATACATCTTAACTAGATCCGTTGTTACCTTAATCCTAGACATATGACAAAAAAGTGACATTCTCGCTTCAATTATCGGCACTACATGCGCTACCCCCTCTGGAAATTCTCCCTCTGCCTGCTTCAGACTCCGTCTGAATTTTTATGGTGACATCAACGTCACACTCACCTGCCCATACAATGCGTGATGTACTGTCTCTTGCAATTCATCCATCCTCACTTGTGCATCACTAATGTTGTTAACCAGCTCCTGCAGCAATTTAGCTATTTCCAGCTGCCTTTCCACTATATCCAATTGCGTTTGTACCTGTTCCAGATCCGTATTCAATAATTTGTGTGTTTGTTCTTTATATGCTCGTAACCCTGTAGCCATCCCACGCATCACGCGTGTCACATTCAACAACTCTGCACCTAATCCCCGTATCTCTGTTGTGTGTTTATCCACTAACTTCTCTATGCTTTCCTCCTTGTCGCGAATAAGTGTTAAACAATTGTTCAAACCCTCAATATCGTCTCTATCCGCTGTTTCAAAAATTGTTTTCAGCAACTTCCCACCTGCATTCAACCGACCCCTCTTTAATCTCTTTCTCCTTCCTGGAATCATGCTCACGACTTGGCGCAGTTGTTCCCTTATTTCCTTACATGACCTTTCCAAAGCCTCGTACTCTTCTTGCACGTCCCATAATATTCCGTTCTTAGATGCAACCGTTTCCACACTCGATACCACCTCCTGTAGCTGCCGCATCTCGTTCCCTACCTGCAGGATGCTGAGTACTAGCCGAAGCGTCCACTCGTGACTCGTGAGGACCACATCCGGTTGTTTCCCGAACAACACCCCACTTTGCAACGGCATATCCTGTACCTCGCCAGCTTGTGTCAGCTGCCAGAGGACTATGTACCATACTATCCACTTGTACTCCATCCTGCGTCACCTACAGAATAGAGAGAGAAGGAAAAAACTCCCATCACTACCCCTTAATACCAATAAAATAACCCTAGTTCGTGCACAAAAATAATACACACATGATAATTACTGCTAACTACACATCCCTCGAACGCAACTTATACTTAATACCTGGTTTACTGTCTGCTTCTGGCGCTTCTTTTTGCTTTCTGCCAGAAGGAGAAGTACATATACACGGATCTACTACCCCCTGGAACGGCTTAACTCTACTAACGTGAACCACCGTTGTCTTGGTAGACAATCGTAATTTTACATTGACAGGTGATGTCATTTTCACTACCTGGTACGGTTCCTGGAACTTGTTTGTGAACTCCTAGGTTCTCCCTTTTGGAACATATGGATTAGCTAGTAGTACCCATTGGCCTACTCTGTACTGTGGCAACTTCCTCGTTGTACCTCCCATCCGTTCTTGTCGTTTCAACGCTTTCGTGTTAGCTCGTCTAACTCTCTGCCATACTTCCTTAACGGTTTTCGCAAATTGCCTTGCATGCTCGCCCTTCGCTCCCAGCCTTGGACGAAGAAAGTCAAGAGGTGATAGCATCTTCCGCCCATACACCACTTCGTACGGCGATAATCCTGTCAACGTATGTACCTTACTATTATATGCACTGGTTACGAATTGCAAGTACACATCCCAGTATTTACACTATTTACATAGTGACTCAACATCTTAGCAATCGTGCGATGCACTCTCTCCGTTCGTCCGTTTGCTTGCGGATGGAATGGAGTACTCCGTAGTAACTTACACAGTTGCTTCATCAGATGAGATGTGAAATTAGTACCTCGATCCGAGATTAAGGACTGGTATTCCATACCTGAGTAACCAATTATTTACTAAAGCTTTTGCCACCGTACTTGCTTTCTGATCTGGTAATGTGACCATGACTAAATACCTAGAAAAGTGGTCAATCACTGTTAACACATACTTATGCCCTGCTGCACTCCTATTAAATGGACCTAATACATCAATTCCGATTTGTTGGAAAGGTCTGTCTGCCTCTGTTAATCTTGAAAGCTGAATCTTTTGATGGTTCAAGTCCGCTCGTTGTGCGCATGGCACACAATTCCTGACGTACGCGTCCACGTCTTTGACGTCGTGTTCTCCACCAAAACCTCTCCACTATCCGCCTATCCGTAGCTCTTCTCCCCGCCATGTCCTGAAAGAAAATGGTCATGCGCCTATTGCAAAACTTCAGATCTTAAAGCTGCTGGTACGACGATGTACCAAACGCATTTCGTCGAACTGCAAAGTAACCCGTCCTGTACTAGGAACTGCGGTTGCTTTCTGAACAATTTGCAATCACTATCCACGGCTTGTGCCCTTTTCCACTCATCTTCAGTCACCCCTGTTACTTGTAATACTGCCACTTTCCTGCTCAATGCGTCAGCATTGGCATGTTTCGCACCTGGCTTGTGTATTACCTCATAATAGAACTCACTGAGTTTCAGCGCTCATCTCACTAGCCTACTCGCTGGGTCTTTCAGACCTAATAACCATTTCAGAGCTGAATGATCCGTCACAACCTTAAACCTTCTACCGTACAGATAACTTGGAAAGTACGAAATCCCATATATTACCGCTAGCAATTCCTTCTCCGTCGTGGAGTAATTTTGTTAAGTTGATGAGACGCAAACGCAATCGGATGTTCTTTACCATCAATTTCTTGCCCAAGTACAGCCCCAACAGCGTGATCAGACGCGTCGCTTTGTAGTATAAACTTCTTCGAAAAGTCTAGAAACTTTAAAACTGGATCTGATGTCAGTATCCGTTTCAACTCTTGAAATGCTTTCTCACACTCTGACGTCCACTGGAAGGTAACACCTTTTCTTAGCAACTTAGTAAGTGGCCTCGCTATTTCTGCGAACCCCTGTACGAATTATCGGTAACAGCTCGCAAGACCAATATACGATTGCAGTTGTTTAACCGTTTGCGGAACCGGAAAATCTCGTACTGCAGAAGTGAGATGAGGATCTGTCCGTACCCCGTCCTGACTGATAACATGCCCGAGATAATTCACTTGTGATTGTGCAAAATGGCATTTGTCCAAACTTAATGTTAGCCGTGCTGCCTCCAATCTTTTAAACACCTCCTCTAACCGTTCCACATGCTGCTCTATATCTCTTGAAAAAAACTATTCAGGTACACCATGCATTTTTTCGGTTTCAACCTGCGAAGGACTCCATCTAACAACCTCTCTGAAATGTTGCTGAAGCGTTTTTTAGTCCAAACGGCATTCTTTTATACTCTAAGTGACCACAATGCGTCGTAAATGCTGTTTTTGGTCTGTCGTCCGGACATACTTCAATCTGGTGATAACCACTTCGCAAATCCATAGTGGAGAAAAATTTACACTGCCCTATGTTGTCTAACGTTTCTGTGACATTCAGAATCAGATATATGTCCGCCACTGTCCGTTCATTCAAATGTCTGTAATCGCAACAAAAGCGAAATTTTTCGACTTGTCTGGTGCCTTCTTCAGAACTAGGACCACGCTACTAGACCAAGGACTATTACTGTGCTGGATTATCCCATCTTCCAATTGTTGCTCTATTAATTGCTCTACTACTGGTTGTAATTGTTTCGATAGTCTGTATGGCTTACGATACACTGGAGCGTGATTCCCTGTCGGAATATGATGCTGTGTTATTGGTGTAGCAGGTAACGTACCCTGTGCTTCAAACAATGCTTTATACTTTAGTAATAATGCTTCTATACCCGAACGATCATTTCCTCTCAAATGATTTACCTTGTCGCGAAGTGCAGACGTGCTGACGGTTTGCTTTACATCATACTCTAGCCCCGAACTATCAATGTCCTTTTCATCCATTAACTCTACTGTGACTATTACTAATCCCTTCGGCAGATCGACATCATCCCGCCAGAAGTTATCTAAACTCACCGGAACCATAAACGACCCATTTATGTCCGTTACCCGTGATACACTCCTACGAATAAAGGAATGCTTTTCGTCTAAAACCTCATTACTCGGTAGTGGCTCTACCAAGAATAGCCCCTGCTGTGGCACATCGACATCCACCGGTACCCTGATCAACTTCCCTGTACCTGCTCGTACTTTGTCACACGAAATCATCTTTAATGCACTTGTACGCAGTTTAGTTGGTATCACCTTAGCTATCGGTGCACCTCGCTACTCTGAAACATTTGCAACGGCTGTACCCATTGCGAACAAGTTCCCATCGAGTGCCAGGTCAATTTTGGCGTGATGTTTAATCAGAAAGTCCAACCCAAGTATCGCTGAAAATCCCTGTCCCACAGCTGAAAACACCTCCATTTGCTCCCGGAACCACATATTCCCTATCTTAAACTTGAGCTGTGCTGTCCCTAGTGCATCTAATTTTGTATCACCTACTGCATGCAATCTGTATCTCGGAGCTTCCAATCATTTCGTGCCCACGAGGTGCACACTGACAACTGATACATGCGCTCCAGTATCCGCTAAAACTCTTCGCCACTTATCTTTTATTCAAACCATCAAACTACAATCCGCCTCTTCGTGCACTCTCTGAGTACCTCTTTTTACTGGGAATACCTCCCGACCGCAGGAATACTCCCTTTTTCGTTTAACAGTTTTTTACCTGCTGTATCATCAACCCGTTTCTTGGCTTTACACTGCCGTGCCTTATGCACTATTTTCTGACAACTGAAGCACTACGGTTCCAGACATTGTCCCTTAAAGTGACCTTGCCTCCCACAACGGTAACACTCTTTGGAAGACGAAAAAATTTTCTTGTCATTGCGACTTCTAGTGGCGCTATCCACTTCCTGCAAATGTGCTGCTGCTGCTAAGTCACTTGGATTTTCCATCCGTAACCGGCGAGAAAAATCCGGCGAGACCCCTCGCAAAAATGCGTCTAAAGCTCTATTCTCTGCTTCTTTCAACAGAACTTAATTTGCACTCGCATTTTGAGTTAACTCATACATGTGCGCATTCGTTCTCCTAATTCTGTCTGAAAATTCTTCTACCGTTTCACCCGTTTTTTGCATCATCCTCCCTAATTTTTCTCTAAAAAATCTGGCACTGTTTTGTTTCCTAAATCTTTACAATAATCTCTCAGCCAACTCTGTGAACGTAGTAGCATCCTTTAACCCTTCGTGGTATGCCACATAAGTCTTTGAGTCACCTACCAACCATAACCTCGCCATTTGCAAACACGTTTCATCCGACCAGCCACACAGTGTAGCCGTACTACGTGTGTCACCAATGAAAACATTCACATCCTCTGATGTTTTACCCGAGAAGGAAGGTATCAAATTGCCGGCCGAAGTGGCCGTGCGGTTAAAGGCGCTGCAGTCTGGAACCGCAAGACCGCTACGGTCGCAGGTTCGAATCCTGCCTCGAGCATGGATGTTTGTGATGTCCTTAGGTTAGTTAGGTTTAACTAGTTCTAAGTTCTAGGGGACTAATGACCTCAGCAGTTGAGTCCCATAGTGCTCAGAGCCATTTGAAGGTATCAAATTAGCCGCGGAACAATCTGCCACACCGGAAAAGACAGTACCCTTGTATTATACACTATCGCTTCCCAAGCCTGATTGAGTATTTAGCAACAACTGTTGCTTTTGCAACTTATTTTCTTCAATCAGTTTCTTAACTTCCCCTGTCAATGCGACTACGGCGTCACTTGTCCATGTTGCACGTGTCTCTGGCATTTTCCGTGTGGTATACCTCACCTCACAAAAATAAAATTGTATTACCCAGAAGCAAGTTAATTCCTAGCACGTTTAATGGCAAGCCATCTAGACTTACCACATTGCCCCATTACATGACCATAGAAGACACACACATCACAAGTGCTTGGTACAAATTTATCGCAAGGAGCGACGTGACCTGTTAGTCCACACTCTACAAATTTAGATGGTACTAAGTTAACATGACTATCATTCCCACGAAACTGCGATAAGTCTACCCGGCTGCTAGGCCTTTCAAATGACACTCTCACATCTCTTAACGTTACCCTCAACATGTCTAGCTACACAGAAAACATAGAGAGAAGGCAGTTGCTGGACTAACCCTATTCGGTGTTTCTTGGTTGCTCCGCACGACGCTAGTCAAAGCCGTGGCGTGGGTGCACCTGACACCACTTGTTACGCCTTCTGAATCACTTGTTAGCAGCAGCCGGCCGGAGTGGCCGTGCAGTTCTAGGCGCTACAGTCTGGAACCGAGCGACCGCTATGGTCGCAGGTTCGAATCCTTGCATGGATGTGTGTGGTGTCCCTAGGTTAGTTAGGTTTAATTAGTTTTAAGTTCTACGCGACTGATGACCTCAGAAGTTAAGTCGCGTAGTGCTCAGAGCCATTTGAACCATTTGTTAGCAGCAGACACAGTGGCTGCGCGAAAGACTGAGACAGCGTGGAGTTTTACAATTATTTATTGAACTTTCTTTACAATTTCTCCCTTGTCGTTGCTGCCCAGGCCTGCGGATCCCTCCGCCTGGCTGCTGCTGTGTAGATTTTCCGACAATGGGCGCAAGGCGTGCTGCTGATCGCACTCGGGAGCCTCAGGCCACCAGTGCTCCGCTGAAGCCAGGGTGCCCTGTGGTTGAGATGAACTCGTTGCCGCTCGGCGCCCCAGTATGGGCACACCCACGGAGCCATGTCGCCGTGAGGTCAGCTGCCGACGCCTGCTGCACCGGCGGCTGGGAAGCCATCAGTCGCGATGTCCATGAGGTCCCGTCGTGAACGGACCACGCGCCGTGGGGCCGAGTTGCCATGAAGTCCGGGCATCAGTCTCCGGCGGTGCCTGTGACCAAGACGGCGCTGCAGCGGGTCCTGCTGGAAGTTCTCGCTGTAGTTAGTCAGCCATGGTGCCGACCGAACTCGGGCTGACCTCCAGAGCTGAAGTTGACATCTGGCGGTGACTGGATGACTCCTGCGAGCTGGAACAGACTTCCAGAATCGTCACCTACGAAGATTGAACGTTCGGACACGGACCACGTCCGTTCTCAGATCCAAAGTGCTTCCTAATGGATTCTGTCAGTTGCTGCCTGTGCTCCACTATTTATATCCAGCAGGAGGACGTGTTTTACCCTTGGTGGTAGCTTTCTGTTATTACTCCAGCAGTATATTGCAGCATAACTTAGCGTGGTGGCCTCACTTCCTCTTACTCCGCACTCTCCAGGCTTCGCTCGGCGTTCGGTCTGTGTGCCTCCTTGCGTCAGCCTGCTGTCAGCAAGGCTATCTGGGCTTGCTTACTTCGCAACACATCGGTCGCCGGCGTGCCTCTGTTTTGTTAATCTTCACTGCGTGAAGCAATGCTTACTACATGTGGGTGCAACTATATATATATATATATATATATATATATATATATATATATATATATATACGGACACTCCTCGTGAAGCCAGATCAGCTGGGTTTTCCATTGTTGATACATGGCTCCATACCATATATATGGTATGGAGCCATGTATCTACATATACAGGGTGAGTCACCTAACGTTACCGCTGGATATATTTCGTAAACCACATCAAATACTGACGAACCGATTCCACAGACCGAACGTGAGGAGAGGGGCTAGTGTAATTGTTTAGTACAAACCATACAAAAATGCACGGAAGTATGTTTTTTAACACAAACCTACGTTTTTTTAAATGGAACCACGTTAGTTTTGTTAGCACAAGTGAACATATAAACAAATACGTAATCAGTGCCGTTTGTTGCACTGTAAAATGTTAATTACAGCCGGAGATATTGTAACCTAAAGTTGACGCTTGAGTACCACTCCTCCGCTGTTCGATTGTGTGTATCGGAGAGCACCGAATTACTCGTACGTAGGGATCCAAAGGGAACGGTGATGGACCTTAGATACAGAAGAGACTGGAACAGCACATTACGTCCACATGCTAACACCTTTTTATTGGTCTTTTTCACTGGCGCACATGTACATTACCGTAAGGGGTGAGGTAAACGTACACACGTAGTTTCCGTTTTCAATTACGGAGTGGAATAGAGTGTGTCCCGATATGTCAGGCCAATAGATGTTCAATGTGGTGGCCATCATTTGCTGCACACAATTGCAATCTCTGGCGTAATGAATGTCGTACACGCCGCAGTACATCTGGTGTAATGTCGCCACAGGCTGCCACAATACGTTGTTTCATATCCTCTGGGGTTGTAGGCACATCACGGTACACATTCTCCTTTAAAGTACCCCACAGAAAGAAGTCCATAGGTGTAAGATTAGGAGAACGGGCTGGCCAATTTATGCGTCCTCCACGTCCTATGAAACGCCCGTCGAACATCCTGTCAAGGGTCAGCCTAGTGTTAATTGCGCAATGTGCAGGTGCACCATCATGCTGATACCACATACGTCGACGCGTTTCCAGTGGGACACACTCTATTCCACCTCGTAATTGAAATCGCAAACCACGTGTGTACGTGTACCTCACCCCTCATGGTAATGTACATGTGCGTCAGTGGAAAAGAGCATAAAAAGGTGTTAGTATGTGGACGTTATGTGCTGTTCCAGTCTCTTCTGTACCTAAGGTCCATCGCCGTTCCCTTTGGATCCCTACGTAATTCGGTGCTCTCCGATACACACGATCGAACAGCGGAGGAGTGTTACTCAAGCGTCAACTTTAGGTTACAGTATCTCCGGATATAATTAACATTTTACAATGCAACAAACGGCACTGATTACGTATTTGTTTATACGTTCACATGTGCTAACAAAACTAACGGGGTTCCATTTTAAAAAAACGTAGGTTTGTGTTAAAAAACATACTTCCGTGCATTTTTTTATGGTTTGTATTAATCAATTACACTAGCCCCTCTCCTCACGTTCGGTCTGTGGAATCCATTCGTCAGTATTTGATGTGGTTTACGAAATATATCCAGCGGTAACGTTAGGAGACTCACCCTGTATATGTATATGGTATGGTGCCATGTATGTACAATGTAAAACCCAGCTGATCTGGCTTCACGAGGAGTGTCTCCTGCAGACATCCAAGGAAACAGCCTCTGGTAGGAGGATCCAACGTGGCTTAATGGAGACGTCACTTCATGGCTTGTATTAGATGCCTCTAACTGTTATGCATTTCAGGAAACGCGAGAAGAAAGAGCTAAAGTCTTCTGTCACATCAGTTGAGTGATCCAGATGAGCTCGTCTGTCGATTCTCGAAGTTATCACGATTACAGCGGATATGTAGTACTATATAAGATTTAATAATAACTGCAAAACTGCAAGGGAAACAAGAGTAACTGCTGAGTTGTCTCGCAATGAACTGCAGGATATCTTGCTATCACAAGAAGCCACATATATGGGACAGAATGCTACCACAGGGAGGCTAACAAGATAGCAGACAAGAATCGTAAGATCAAATCTTTGCATCCTATCCTCGATGACATGAGATTTTTACGGGCCGGATGCAGGTTACGAAATGCTGATCTGTCATATGAGGAGAAGCATCATCAACTCGCACATTCACCTCACCATCATCTCACATGACTAATAGTGGAATGTGAACATCGTCATCTTTCCCACGCTGTGTCGACTGTTGTTTAGATCTTTCAGGAAGCAATGTAGGATACCTAACGGACAAACATGCAGTACGGCGTGTTCTGCAGCAGTGTTTGACTTGTGAGCGATTAAAGGCAAAGCCCGCACATCAGCCCACGGGAGACTTACCAGGCCCATATTTGTAAACTGTGGAGCCTTTCTTCTACTGCAGGGTTGATTACACAAGTCCGTTCTATGTGAAAACAGGTTCACCGCGATCCATATTGAAGGAGAAGTGCTACGTCGCCCTGTTTGTGTGCCTGGCGACACGAGCATCGCATTTGGAGGTAGTTGGCAGCTTGACTACTGAAGGATTCTGTAAAAGATTTGCGTCGTTGCGGGGTGGGTGCCAAAACTTGTACAGTGACGAAGAGACAACCTATGTCAGAGCTAGTCGACATCTCCGTGAGTTACAAGCTGTTGTGAGCAGTCATTATCAGCAGACACAAGTGAAAAACTTCATGCATGAAGAAGGCATCGATTGGCACTTCTTTCCTCCAGCGTCACCACACTTTGGCGGAATATGAGAAGCAGTAGTGAAGTCGTTCAAGTACCACTTGCGGCAATCGATGGGAAGCTTGCGTTCAACATTTGAAGAGTTGATAACCCCGACTTATCAAATTGAGGCTTGCTTGAACTCTCGTCCTTTCACACCACTACCTTGCGATCCTTCTGACCCCAAATCCTCACCCAACTTCACTTCTTGACTGGAAACTCTATCTGAGGTATCCTCAGCCAGATCTAGGTCCAGCCAAACTGAGTGCTCACTGGGTTGGAACTACTGCAGCAAGGGTTCCGCATCTTTTGGCGGTGCTGCTCCTCTTACTTCCTACAACACCTGCAGCAGCAGGACACCCAGCCAGAATGTGCGCATTGGTCGTAGTAACACTGGCTGAAGCTGGTTATCATTGAAGGAGTACACACTGGGCGTGACGGAATGGTGTAAATGGCCACTACTCGTACACCACAAGGGATTTTCAAGAGACCAAGTGAAGTTATACAGAAGTGAACAGTGTATTTGTGTTCTTTCTTTTATTATACGCTTTCTTTCTTTTGTTCTATACTTACTTTGCAGCAGACTTAGTGCATTTCATCATTTTTTTATGTTTCAGAGTATTCTTTGTTTACGCGATTGTTTCTCAGGTGCCAGTTTCAAACTGCAGTAACAGAAAAACTGGTTGAAAGTCTCAACGATATACGTGAGTTGCCCAAAAAGTAATGCACCGCATTTTTTTTTCCTTAGCCGAAAACAATGCTACGAATGCGAAACGTTACTTATGTATTATTTGAAGTCTTCTGAGTGAGCGCGCCAAGTTTCCGTCACTTGCGACAGATGGCGTAGCTGCAGGACAGTTTCAAAATGGCGTCAGTAGGTGATGTACGTTACAAGCAACGTGCCGTCATTGAATTTCTCACTGCAGAGAAAGAAACTGTGGGAAATATTCACAAGCGCTTTTGCGAAGTCTATGGAACATCTGTTGTCGACAGAAATACAGTTAGTCGTTGGGCACGGAGAGTGAGGTCATCAGAAGGCGGTTCGGCGGAGCTCCACGATTTGCAGCGGTTTGGGAAGACCATCCACGCCTGTCACACCTGACATGTTGCAGCGAGCTGATGTTGTCATTCGTGAGGACATACACATTACGACCTGGCGGTTGGCGCTGCATCTGTCAATCAGCAAAGGAAGTGTGGATGCAATTATCCACACTCTTGGATATTCAAAAGCGTGCGCAAAATGAGTCCCACGGTCTCTAACGGTGGATCACAAATCGACAGAAAAAACGTTTGTCTTGATTTGTTGCAACGCTTTGAAGCTGAGGGGGAGGCCTTCTTGTCCCGGTTTGTGACAGGTGATAAAACCTGGATTCGCAATTTTGAACCCGAAACAAAACGACAGTCGATGGGATGGCGCCATTCCCACTCCCCACAGAAGAAAACATTCAAAGCAACTGCTTCCGCCGATAAGGTCCATGATCACTGTGTTCTTGGACTGTGAAGGTGTGATTCTCATTGATGTGATGCCAAGAGGCAGCACCATTAATTCAGAAGCATACGTCAATACATTAACAAAACTCAATACGCGCTTCCGGCGACATCGGTGCCACAGCAACCCAGGAGACGTTTTGCTGCAGCACGATCACGCTCTGCGCCAAAGTCTGAGGACTGCTGAAAATATCGCAAAACAGGGTTGAGAAGTGTTACCTCATCCGCCCTACACCCCTGACCTAGCACCCTCGGACTTCCACTTGATTGGGCCATTAAAGGATGCCACTCGTGGAAGACATTTTGAGGACGATGAAGAGGTGATTCACAAAATGCAGCACTGGCTGCGCCACCAGGACAGCGACTGGTACCGAGAGGGCATACACGCCCTTGTTTCGCGCTGGAGGAAGGCCATAGAATAGGATGGAGATTACGAGGAAAAATAGGGCGTATAGATGAAACACCAGTCTTTCATGTGTGTAATTCTCATTATGTACAATAACGAACTGTTGAAGAAAAAAATTACTTTCTGGCCAACTCTCGTCTGTATTTCCATACGTCCTCCTTTTCGCTTTCTCAGAACTTGCATCATTGTGGGAAAAAATTAATGTTTCTTTGACAGCTAGTATATTCGGTCGCTACACTCGACTGAGTCGCTGGAGAGTGCTGCCCTCTCTGGAGTTCTTTGCACCTGAGGAGCATTGGCCAGGACACCACCCTCCCAAGGGCAGCCAATGGGACACTCGCCACGGCGAGAGGGAGAGCAGTTGTGAAAGAACACTTGGTCGGGCGGCTGTTGTAAATCAGGGACTGCACACCTAGTACACTAAAGGGCGAATATGTATACTTTCTTTCATGTGTGTGTTAACTGTCTATAATACACTCCTGGCCATTAAAATTGCTACACCACGAAGATGATGTGCTACAGGCGCGAAATTTAACCGACGGGAAGAAGATGCTGTTATATGCAAATGATTAGCTTTCCAGAACATTCACTCAAGGTTGGCGCCGGTGGCGACACCTACAACGTGCTGACATGAGGAAAGTTTCCAACCGATTTCTCATACACAAACAGCAGTTGACCGGCGTTGCCTGGTGAAACGTTGTTGTGACGCCTCGTGTAAGGAGGAGAAATGCGTACCATCACGTTTCCGACTTTGATAAAGGTCGGATTGTAGCCTATCGCGATTGCGGTTAATCGTATCGCGACATTGCTGCTCGCGTTGGTCGATATCCAATGACGCTTAGCAGAATTTGGAATCGGTGGGTTCATGAGGGTAATACGGAACGTCGTGCTGGATCCAAACGGCCTCGTATCACTAGCAGTCGAGATGACAGGCATCTTGTCAGCATGGCAGTAACGGATCGTACAGCCACGTCTCGATCCCTGAGTCAACAGATGGGGACATTTGCAAGACAACAACCATCTGCACGAACAGTTCGACGACGTTTGCAGCAGTATGGACTGTCAGCTCGGAGACCATGGCTGCGGTTACCCTTGACGCTGCATCACAGACAGGAGCGCCTGCGATGGTGTACTCAACGACGAACCTCGGTGCACGAATAGCAAAACGTCATTTTTTCAGATGAATCCAGGTTCTGTTTGCAGCATCATGATGGTCGCATCCGTGTTTGGCGACATCGCGGTGAACGCACATTGGAAGCGTGTATTCATCGCCATACTGACGTATCTCCTGGCGCGATGTTATGGGGTGCCATTGGTTACAAAAAATTGTTCAAATGGCTCTGAGCACTATGGGACTTAACATCTTAGGTCATCAGTCCCCTAGAACTTAGAACTACTTAAACCTAACCAACCTAAGGACATCACACACATCCATGCCCGAGGCAGGATTCGAACCTGCGACCGTAGCAGTCCCACGGTTCCGGACTGTAGCGCCTAGAACCGCACGGCCACCGCGGCCGGCCCGCCATTGGTTACACGTCTCGGTCACATCTTGTTCGCATTGACGGCACTTTGAACAGTGGACGTTACATTTCAGATGTGTTACGCCCCTTGGCTCTACCCTTCATTCAATCCCTGCGTAACCCTACATTTCCGCAAGATAATGCACGACTGCATGTTGCAGGTCCTTTACGGACCTTTCTGGATACAGAAAATGTTCGACTGCTGCCCTGGCCAGCACATTCTCCAGATCTCTCCCCAATTCAAAACGTCTGGTCAATATTGGCCAAGCAACTGGCTCGTCACAATACGCCAGTCACTACTCTCGATGAACTGTGGTATCGTGGTGAAGGTGCATGGGCAGCTGTACCTGTACACGACATCCAAGCTCTGTTTGACTCAATGCCCAGACGTTTCAAGGCCGTTATTACGGCCAGAGGTGGTTGTTCTGGGTACTGATTTCGCAGGATTTATGCACCCAAATTGCGTGAAAATGTAATCACATGTCAGTTCTAGTATAATATATTTGTCCAATGAATACCCGTTTATTATCTGCATTTCTTCTTGGTGTAGCAATTTTAATGGCCAGTAGTGTAAGAGCTGCTCAACATATGTTGTTACCCTTTGCAGTCCGAATGGATCCGAACCATTATACTGTCCTTCAAATTCCTGATTCTCCGATAAAATTGACGATTCAAATTTCCGTCGGTGGACGCTAACAACCATATTGCAGTGCATACATCGTTGAAGGACATTGCAGAATACATTGTAAAAACACAGGTACTGCATATAGTATTTACTGCCAAGACAGGACCACGACAATAATCGTAAGTCCATCGCAGTGTGGGAATCACAGCAATTGTGCGTAGACGGACGGTGACATATGGAAGTTTGGGTCAGTCGTGGAAGCGTACTCGGATGTCCGAGGCGGTCAAGGCGACTGCTCACGTAAAGTGGGAAACCCGGGTTTGAGTCCAGAAGTCAGTATTCGATGACACTGGTGTGAAGTTGTCGCTGGCACGCCCTACTTTGAAGGTACAGACTTCTCATGTGAAGAGTCGTTCAGCTGCATTGACAGAGCACAAGTACGAACTCGCTTCGTTCTCGGGAAGTTTGATAGAGACGTAGAGCACCGGAAGCCGAGAAGCAGGGGCCGGAGGCGCGACAATTCTGCGCCCCTCGCGGCGCCACCAGTGGTGTGAGGTGAGTGGCTGACGGCCGGGGCCTGCAGGTTACGAGCGGCCGGCAGGCCGTTGGCCGCAGCTGCGCCCCCAGCCGGCAGCCGATGGTCGTTGGCCGCGGCCGAGGATTAGCGGCGCTCGCCGCGGCGCCAGGCGATGCCCGTGCGGGGCTGAGCACCTGCTGGCGCCGCCATTAACGCGCCGTCACCCCCTACCCCACCTCCACTGTGGCGCCGCTGCTCTGTCTGGTGGCGGAGGAGGCGCGTCGCTCTCGTCTTTTGTCTATACGTCCCAAGCGTGGATCAAGGATTCTGTGCATTGAAAAGGGGGGGGGCGGGTGCGTCATACACTATCTGATCAAAAGTATCCAGACACCCCCAAAACATACGTTTTTCATATTACGTGCATAGTGCTGCTACCTATTGTAGGTACTCCATATCAGCGACCTCAGTAGTCATTAGACATCGTGAGAAAGCAGAATGAGGAGCTCCGCGGAACTCACAAACCTCGAATGTGATCAGGTGATTGGGTGTCACTTGTTTCATATGGCTGTACGCGATATTTCGACTCTCCTAAACATCCCTGGATCCACTGCTTCCGATGTGATAGTAAAGTGGTAAGGCGAAGGGACACGTACAGCACAAAAGTGTACAGGCCGACCTCGTCTGTTGACTGACAGAGACCGCCGACGGTTGAAGAGGGTCGTAATGTGTAATAGGCAGACATCTATCCAGATCATCACACAGGAATTCCAAACTGCATCAGGATCCACTGCAAGTATGATGACAGTTTGGCGGGATGTGAGAACTCGGATTTGATGATAGCGGCTGCTCTTAAGCCACACATCGCGCCGGTAAATGCCAAACGACGCCTCGATTGGTGTAACGAGCGTAAGCATTCGAAGATTGAACAGTGAAAAAACGTTGTCTGGAGTGACGAATCACGGTACACAATGTGGCGATCCAATGGCTGGGTGTGAGTATGGCGAATGCCCGGTGAACGTCATCTGCCAGCGTGTGTAGTGCCAACAGTAAAATTCGGAGGCGGTGGTGTTATGGTGGGGTCGTGTTTCTCATGGAGGAGGCTGGCACCCCTTGTTTTGGGTAGCACTATCACAGCATAGGCCTACATTGATGTTTTAAGCACCTTCTTGCTTCCCACTGTTGAAGAGCAATTCGAGGATAGCGATTGCATCTGTCAGAATACGATCGAGCACCTGTTCGTAATGCACGGCCTGTGGCGGAATGGTTACACGACAATAACATCCCAGTAATGGACTGGCCTCCGCAGAGACCTGGTCTGAATCCTATAGCACATCTATGGGATCTTTTGATGATGATGATGATGTTTGGTTTGTGGGGCGCTCAACTGCACGGTTATCAGCGCCCGTACAAACTACCAACCTTTGCTCAGTCCAATCTCGCCACTTTCAGGAATGATGATGAAATGATGAGGACAACACAAACACCCAGTCATCTCGAGGCAGGTGAAAATCCCTGACCGAGCGAGGTGGCGCAGTGGTTAGCACACTGGACTCGCATTCGGGAGGAGGACGGTTCAATCCCGTCTTCAGCCATCCTGATTTAGGTTTTCCGTGAGTTCCCTAAATCGTTTCAGGCAAATGCCGGGATGGTTCCTTTGAAAGGGCACGGCCGCTTTCCTTCCCAATCCTTCCCTAACCCGAGCTTGCGCTCCGTCTCTAATGACCTCGTTGTCGACGGGACGTTAAACACTAACCACCACCACCACCAAAATCCCTGACCCCGCCGGGAATCGAACTCGGGACCCCGTGGGATGTTGTGCCAGGTCTCACCGACCGATATCGGTACCTCTGCTCAGTCCAGCACTTCGTGAAGAATGGGCTACCATTCCCCAAGAAACCTGATTGAACGTATGCCTGCGAGAGTGGAAGCTATCATCAAGGCTAAGGGTGGGTCAACACCATATTGAATTCCAGCCTTACCGATGTAGGGCGCCACGAACTAGTAAGTCATTTTCAGCCAGGTGTCCGGATACTTTTGATCACATAGTGTGGTTTGTTATTGTTTCTGCCCCTCCCCTCCCCCCTCCAATAATAACTTGCAGTCACCGCCATTTTTTAACACTTTTAACGTACCACAATATGTGCAATTTTTATTATTATTACTGGCTCAGCGTCCGCTGCTTCGCTCGAGTAGACTGTATGGCCTGTAAAGATTAAGGTCACATCGCCTCTGTGTGTCGTTCGCCGAAGGTTGCTCAGGGTAGGAACATGGATACAAACTGTTTGACGCCAATGCTGCTGTGTTCTCCCAAGTTCTTAAACGAATTAAGTATTTTCGCCAAGTGCTCTGGCTACAGGTCGACGCAAGTTTTGTAGCGCATTATTGAATTTTGAAATCTATGTGAGTTTAGGCTCGCCGTTGACACCGGTCGCGCGGAAGCTGGGCAGTTATAACAAAAAGGACATTACGCTGTTTGGGCAACTTATGGCATCTGTCTCTTACAAGTCAGTGGTTTATTCCATTACATTTTTGGCGGTTGTTGATGCTGTTGTAGAGAACTTGTTCCGGATGGACGCATTTCAGGCATTTGGATTGTCTATCAACGACACAGTTCATCCTGTGTCCGCTCAGGTATAATATTGTCACCTGGAAACGCTGTGTGAGGAGTTTATGGACTTGTTTTCTGAAGGTATAGTGTGTACCACCAATTTCTCTGCTGATATTTCTTTGAAATTGATGACTCAGCCTCGTTTTTGTCGTGTGCGTCCTATTCCTGGCGCCCTGAAAGATCAAGTGAAAACAAAACTGGACGTACTTCAATGTCTCGGAATGGTGCAACCTGTAATCCCTGACACAGTACTCGTTAAAGCCTGTGCTACGGTAAGTGAGCGGGATTCACCTTATGAGAAAGGATTTTCGTATAGTTATCGACCGCGTGCACCTGAATGGTGGCAAAGCAGACTTACATCCACTCTGTAATAACAATGATCCGTCAGTTAAGTTCGAAATGCAATTACACGTCAGGATGGATCAAAGGCAACCCAGAAGATGCTACCAAATAGATAATAATACAGTCGCCAGCCTAATTAGGCATTAACTGAGTTTCTTCCCTATACAAGTTGGTATATATTCATGCAAAACAACAAGTTATAACACTGCTTAATATAGTCGAATTTTAGAACCAGAAAATCTTTTGAACTGATAGTTTCACGTTCTGTACTGATATGGATGAATACATAACACTACACTATAATGTATACTACAAAACTTTATACTGTCTATTAATCTGATTAAAATCGGGCATAGGTTACCCTAGAAATTGCGCTTTCGTACCACACACAAAATGTCAATTTTGATAAAGATAAAACACTGATAAATTTTGACATTTATATAGACTTTAACTTTTGCTGCTCAAACCAATTTAGAACACTTCAGAATTCAAATGAATGAGGGGGGACCCTGAAACTGTTCTGATCGCTGTATTTAACAAATTGATTACTGAGTTTATTATGCGTTCAAGATTTCCAGTATATAAGTTACTACTCTTTTCATCTTATTTACTGCTCATTTAAATGCCTTTAGATCTGTCTCGATATAATAAACTTCATTACTACACTCCTGGAAATTGAAATAAGAACACCGTGAATTCATTGTCCCAGGAAGGAGAAACTTTATTGACACATTCCTGGGGTCAGATACATCACATGATCACACTGACAGAACCACAGGCACATAGACACAGGCAACAGAGCATGCACAATGTCGGCACTAGTACAGTGTATATCCACCTTTCGCAGCAATGCAGGCTGCTATTCTCCCATGGAGACGATCGTAGAGATGCTGGATGTAGTCCTGTGGAACGGCTTGCCATGCCATTTCCACCTGGCGCCTCAGTTGGACCAGCGCTCGTGCTGGACGTGCAGACCGCGTGAGACGACGCTTCATCCAGTCCCAAACATGCTCAATGGGGGACAGATCCGGAGATCTTGCTGGCCAGGGTAGTTGACGTACACCTTCTAGAGCACGTTGGGTGGCACGGGATACATGCGGACGTGCATTGTCCTGTTGGAACAGCAAGTTCCCTTGCCGGTCTAGGAATGGTAGAACGATGGGTTCGATGACGGTTTGGATGTACCGTGCACTATTCAGTGTCCCCTCGACGATCACCAGTGGTGTACGGCCAGTGTAGGAGATCGCTCCCCACACCACGATGCCGGGTGTTGGCCCTGTGTGCCTCGGTCGTATGCAGTCCTGATTGTGGCGCTCACCTGCACGGCGCCAAACACGCATACGACCATCATTGGCACCAAGGCAGAAGCGACTCTCATCGCTGAAGACGACACGTCTCCATTCGTCCCTCCATTCACGCCTGTCGCGACACCACTGGAGGCGGGCTGCACGATGTTGGGGCGTGAGCGGAAGACGGCCTAACGGTGTGCGGGACCGTAGTCCAGCTTCATGGAGACGGTTGCGAATGGTCCTCGCCGATACCCCAGGAGCAACAGTGTCCCTAATTTGCTGGGAAGTGGCGGTGCGGTCCCCTACGGCACCGCGTAGGATCCTACGGTCTTGGCGTGCATCCGTGCGTCGCTGCGGTCCGGTCCCAGGTCGACGGGCACGTGCACCTTCCGCCGACCACTGGCGACAACATCGATGTACTGTGGAGACCTCACGCCCCACGTGTTGAGCAATTCGGTGGTACGTCCACCCGGCCTCCCGCATGCCCACTATACGCCCTCGCTCAAAGTCCGTCAACTGCACATACGGTTCACATCCACGCTGTCGCGGCATGCTACCGGTGTTAAAGACTGCGATGGAGCTCCGTATGCCACGGCAAACTGGCTGACACTGACGGCGGCGGTGCACAAATGCTGCGCAGCTAGCGCCATTCGACGGCCAACACCGCGGTTCCTGGTGTGTCCGCTGTGCAGTGCGTGTGATCATTGCTTGTACAGCCCTCTCGCAGTGTCCGGAGCAAGTATGGTGGGTCTGACACACCGGTGTCAATGTGTTCTTTTTTCCATTTCCAGGAGTGTAATATCCATGTAATTGATCTAAAGACGATGTTATGTAATATCCATGTATTTGATGTAAAAGATGATGTAACGTAATATCCATGTACTTAATGCAAAGGGCAATGTAGTAATTTTTGTATCTAGTATGTAAGTATTTTGTGTGTCCTAGTGGGTACGTTTTGTTTTCCTTGCTAAGTAATAGTGCCAGCATCAGAACTATATAAACTAAGTAATGAAGAGAACTCCATTAAAGAAATGAACAATGCCATTTAAGTACGTGTGTAGAGGAGTTAAGAACTACCAGTGTGTAAAGTGGTTGGGCTCATTGCTAGGAATTTGATATTTCTTCGTACAATTCACCCAAGGGGGCAGTGTAAAGGAATTATATAAAATTTTTTTGTGAATATATAGACACTAGTTCAACTACCAGAGATTAGTGCGTATAGCATTTGCTGAACAAAAGAAGCTTTACGTTCTTCGTTTATTAGTTTTAGAGTAAGTTACCTTTCTCTGTTATCCTGTATGAGTGTTAAGACGGGTTGTGTCATTTCTTACTGATAAAATTGGGTCAAATAATGAAAATGATTTTGAAGCAGAACGATTTCATCTTTTGTGATACCACGGGTCCCTGCTCTTGAAATTCTGGAAAATTATTACTATTATTTTAATTTTATGCAGAGAATTTAGATGGAGGCGACGATCTTCAGGGTGACGCTGCTCAACAATAGAGGTACGTGATGTGTTCATCTTTTTCCTTTCGTGGCCGCTACCGTCAATTTCAATATGTTTGCCGCGACATTCATAGGATTCGTATCCACGATCAGCTGCACTTTGACAATAGTACTGAAGTCGCCACAGAGGCGAAGTTTCCCTGGCGGCTTCAAAACTATAATCAGCAGAGAAAACCAGAAGAGACAACCATTCAGTAGCCTTAATAGGTTTGTAACAACAACGACGCTGTACTATTGTACATATAAGTAATTTTTTCCATCTGATTTTTCGATAAACTTGTGTAATTGATGTTCTGATTTCAATTTTTTTGTTTCACGCCATTGTGTTAAGAAAACTGTAAATAAGTTTCAATGTGAATATTAATGTTTATGTCAAATGTCAAGTAATATTGTAATAGAATTGAAATGTAACAAATGTTGAGACTGTTGTAAGATGTTTAAAATTGTAACTCTGCGTCTGGTCCATACGTAGGCAATGTGTTAGGATATGTAGAACGCAAAACCTTGGGTGAGTACCCTGTCTGTAAGGGAGCGCTAAAAGGTGGATGGCAGGCGAGCTTGGGAAAATGCGCACGGGCACTGCACGGCACAACGGGCTCAGTAGTTGTTGGAGTTTGGCACTGGTTTGAGCAACAGCTTCTGGAGCGAGGAGGCTCTCCTGGAAGACGTAGCTTCACTGAGTCTCGGGTATGCCGTTCCAACGCCCACACAGCATACCAAAATTCCATAGGCACTAAAGGGAAAAGTATTGCGACGCTAACAAGAATTAAAGTGCCGATACATCAAGAGCCATAGATGTGGTTGTATGTGTGCTCTGTGCCTCGCCATCTCGCCGCCCGCCAACCGCCGCATCGATACTAGCAGGTTGAAACTTTTAGTACTGTATTCGTTTGTGGCCGCCCCGGTGGTCTAGCGGTTCTAGGCGCGCAGTCCGGAACCGTGCGACTGCTACGGTCGCAGGTTCGAATCCTGCCTCGGGCATGGATGTGTGTGATGTCCTTAGGTTAGTTAGGTTTAAGTAGTTCTAAGTTCTAGGGGACTGATGACCACAGATGTTAAGTCCCATAGTGCTCAGAGCCATTTGAACCATTTGTATTCGTGTGGATCAGAGAGTGAAGTGTGTTTGTTTGGTGCAATAATAACCTAAATTTTACCAGAACTTTCCCATCATTTAATTATCCTCACAACTAACCTAGACAGGGTCCTTTCCAAATGTTGTGCAATCCGAGTGTCCCGAAATGAAAATTAAATTTTGTGTTAATAATAATTATTTGCAGAACTAGCTATGTTAGAGTGGTGTTTAAAGAAATGTTTTGTTAATGAACCAGTAAATGAATAACGAAGGTCTAACGAAGTTGAAAGATAACTTTGGTATTGATATACACTCCTGGAAATTGAAATAAGAACACCGTGAATTCATTGTCCCAGGAAGGGGAAACTTTATTGACACATTCCTGGGGTCAGATACATCACATGATCACACTGACAGAACCACAGGCACATAGACACAGGCAACAGAGCATGCACAATGTCGGCACTAGTACAGTGTATATCCACCTTTCGCAGCAATGCAGGCTGCTATTCTCCCATGGAGACGATCGTAGAGATGCTGGATGTAGTCCTGTGGAACGGCTTGCCATGCCATTTCCACCTGGCGCCTCAGTTGGACCAGCGTTCGTGCTGGACGTGCAGACCGCGTGAGACGACGCTTCATCCAGTCCCAAACATGCTCAATGGGGGACAGATCCGGAGATCTTGCTGGCCAGGGTAGTTGACGTACACCTTCTAGAGCACGTTGGGTGGCACGGGATACATGCGGACGTGCATTGTCCTGTTGGAACAGCAAGTTCCCTTGCCGGTCTAGGAATGGTAGAACGATGGGTTCGATGACGGTTTGGATGTACCGTGCACTATTCAGTGTCCCCTCGACGATCACCAGTGGTGTACGGCCAGTGTAGCAGATCGCTCCCCACACCATGATGCCGGGTGTTGGCCCTGTGTGCCTCGGTCGTATGCAGTCCTGATTGTGGCGCTCACCTGCACGGCGCCAAACACGCATACGACCATCATTGGCACCAAGGCAGAAGCGACTCTCATCGCTGAAGACGACACGTCTCCGTTCGTCCCTCCATTCACGCCTGTCGCGACACCACTGGAGGCGGGCTGCACGATGTTGGGGCGTGAGCGGAAGACGGCCTAACGGTGTGCGGGACCGTAGCCCAGCTTCATGGAGACGGTTGCGAATGGTCCTCGCCGATACCCCAGGAGCAACAGTGTCCCTAATTTGCTGGGAAGTGGCGGTGCGGTCCCCTACGGCACTGCGTAGGATCTTACGGTCTTGGCGTGCACCCGTGCGTCGCTGCGGTCCGGTCCCAGGTCGACGGGCACGTGCACCTTCCGCTGACCACTGGCGACAACATCGATGTACTGTGGAGACCTCACGCCCCACGTGTTGAGCAATTCGGCGGTACGTCCACCCGGCCTCCCGCATGCCCAGTATACGCCCTCGCTCAAAGTCCGTCAACTGCACATACGGTTCACGTCCACGCTGTCGCGGCGTGCTACCAGTGTTAAAGACTGCGATGGAGCTCCGTATGCCACGGCAAACTGGCTGACACTGACGGCGGCGGTGCACAAATGCTGCGCAGCTAGCGCCATTCGACGGTCAACACAGCGGTTCCTGGTGTGTCCGCTGTGCCGTGCGTGTGATCATTGCTTGTACAGCCCTCTCGCAGTGTCCGGAGCAAGTATGGTGGGTCTGACACACCGGTGTCAATGTGTTCTTTTTTCCATTTCCAGGAGTGTAGTTGGTTCTCTTCGCCGATTGAAGTCTACTAGCCTCTCGATGAACGCCGCCTGTAAAGAATTAAGGTTGTTTCGGCATTGTCCAATTTCTCTGCCCATCAGTTTCCTGTAACTTTCCTCGTACTCATTTCTTTTACTTTATTCTAGAAGAGACGGTATTAAGTATGCCTCATATCATGTTTACAAATGGTACCTCAGCAGTGTACTTGCACTCAAACGTGTGTATAAAGTTGAAAAATTATTTTTATTTCAGTAAGATCACACTAGTTTTTTTTTAAATTCCTAAACTCTATCTTTGGATGCACTTTACTTAGATCAGGTTGTCATGCGTATGGTGTCTAACACGCTAAACTTTCATTAGCAGCCAGAAATCATGTCATCATTGGAGCATAAAAAAATTTAATATCGTTTCGCTCGATATATTCATAAATAAAGCCTAGTGGTGTGGACACGTCAAAAAAGAAAAAAATTCTCTCTGCACCATGGCATGTACTTGCGTGCCCATATACTTATGTACCTTAGGGAGTCCAATATTTTCTGTACCTTATAATCTTGAAACACAAGTGGCAAAAAAACTTACATCTATTTTGTCCTGAGGTCTGTGCTAATTGTTCGCTCCAGAATCCTTTGTACATAAACTTAAAACTAAAAAATCACTTGTAACATGCTCGGGAGTACAAATGGCGGGGGAGGGACCCTTAAACTGTTTTGTCGCTTCGGACTGTTTCTTGACAGTGCGCCCTGTCCACACCACGTACCTGATAATACCGCGGCGGTCGTACTGTTCTGCTCCACACTGCTGCTGGCTTGCCTGAAATTATCGAAATATGAAGCGAGTAAGGGGAGCCACTCAACATTAAGTACAACACTGTTCTACGTCTGGTATGAACAACTGTATTCTGAGACGATAAAAGAAAGTCGCAGGTTGCACTGTTTACATTCTAATTCAGAAGTGTTATCCCAATTAATGGTTGATTAACAGTCCACAATATCATTCGGACGAGCGCACGCGTAACCGACACGACGCGGGTGATTGTTGATGATGCGAAAGCCGAATGATCGCACGAAAGTTCTTACGCTCGTCAGGTATACACAGATTTAATTTGGTACCAATCCTCCTTGACACTAGTAATGATATTTTAACACTGTTCACAAAGTTAATTTTACGGTTCACAGTTCTCAGTTGTACGAGCGTGCGCGTAACCGTCGCGGCGCGGCTGATTGTTGATAATGCGGAAACGCGATGATCGAACGCACGTCCTCACGCTCGCTACAAGACACTCGCACTGTGGTAACTAATTTTTGCTGATTCACATTAATTCCTTCTGAGAGACCGAACACGGCGCGGATGATTGATACTGTACGGCACGACACACAACGAGAGTATATACAAATACATTATCAGCAGCACTGCTCATTTTTAAATTACTTTTTGACGCACTTTCCTCTGAATCATTTACTTATTTTATCACTTTACTGCAATAACACTTGTAGCAACATTTCAACTTCCATGCTAATAATGCCTCTCACATGCAGAGCTACACACCACACAACATAACAGTTCCGTGTCCCGCGCTCGACTCTGTACAGACGCGGCTGCCCGCAAAGATACTCCACAATTAAGCCAGCGATACGACAATACGCTTACACACTGTGATCAGAAACTATTCAGTCAACCTTCCAAGTGCATCCTATGTTAACACTGCTAGTCATCAATTGACGTGTATGTCCCAGCTTGCTTGTGTGTTGAGTCCACAGTCATTGGCAAATGTAAACAGAAGTAGTGAAATGTCCTGATTCACGTAGCTGCATATTAAGATATACCTGCTTTAAGCTAATCGTATATCTTCTTTTTACCATACTTTACTTATTTCACTCGTGTGCATAGAGAGATATAAAGTGTGATGCTTAAACATGGTGAAATTTCCTCAAGTCTCTGTGTGCATAGAGTCCTTTGATTTTACCATTGTGAGGATACTTAAGTAAATAACATCCGTCATGCGGAATATGACAATAATATACGGACCAGTATATCTTATTTTCCACTTAGCGTTTTTTTTTTTTTTTTTTTTTTTTTGGCTGACAGAGAAGATTTCACATGGGTCTTATGTAATACTTTTTCTCTAACCACATATCTGGTAACACCATGTAGCAGTTTGTCAAATTGTTTCTTACGGCGTTGAGCTTGATCTATAATCGAGATCAATACCTGTCTTACCTTTACATTTAAATCTCTAGGTTGTCTTGGAACAGATGGGATGGGGTTAACCCATTCATTGTTTTTTTCCCTATTATATATTAATTCCGACGGCGTAACTGTTGTTTCGTAAATCGGAAGATTATTTACTACCTGTTCAAAAACGTTTAAGTATTCAATCCATTTAGACTGTTTGTTGGCTACATGCGTCCTCATAAACATGTTCAATTCACGAAAAACTCTTTCTGTCAGGTTGGATTGCGGGCTATATTTGGATATCAAAATTTGCTTCACCTGCTGCTCTTTTGGAAATTGTTTCCAAGCATGGCATGTAAAATTGGTTGCATTATCTGATAAGATCGCCTGCGGTTTCCCAACAGACGGAAAGCAGTCATTTAGCGTAGTCTAATAATAGGCTTAGCTGCGGTTGTTTTTGTGGCATACAGTTTCACATACTTCGAAAATACATCATATACACCAATTATATATTTCACCACTACGCTTGCAGAGGTTAAAGGACCCATAGCATCTATGAATACTAGCTCTAGACGATTTTTGGTAAAATAGGATGTAACTCTGTTTCGCAGTTCAGATTGACAGGCTTAGCCTTTTGACAAACAATACAAGTTTTCAAAATTTGTTGTGTGCGTCGAAGCACATTGGGAAAATAGCAGTATACATTCAACTTTTTGCAGCACTTACGGGCACAGTAGTGTTCCCAAGTGAAATGAGTATGCCAAATTAAACTTTTCTCACACGCTTCGGGTACACGAACGCACCACACATCGCTGCTTAGGTTTCTCCTATAGAATAACACATCTTTACACAACTTGTAACGCTGTCGTACAGGTACAGGTGGGTTATTGTTTAATTGAAATCTGACTTTATTCCACCACTCATCTCCTTCCTGCAATTTCGCCATGTTGTTACACATATCCAAAAATATTTTCTAAATTTAGTGTCTTTTATGAGCATAACCTTAAATTCTGTGTTTTGTTCTATCAACTCTTCTAACTTGGGTAATCCTTCGGGTAACCGTGACAGTGCATCGGCGATTACGTTGTCTTTGCCCTTCACATATATAATTTCAAAATCATAAGACAGCAAAAACAAAAGTCCACCGCGCAAGGCCATTATGTGATAACTTACATGTGAGTAAAAAGCTTAACGCCCGGTGGTCACTGTAGATTCGTATATGTTTGTCAAATAGATAATAATTAAATTTCTTGAATGCCCACACAATAGAAAGGGCTTCTAACTCTGTGGTGGAATATCTGCGTTCACATTCTGATAGTGTGCGGCTAGTAAAACCAATAACTTTAACATTGTCTGTGCCCCCCCCCCCCATCGTCCAGCTGAAACAGACAGGTTCCTAATCCAGAAAATGAAGTATATGCCGCAATACAAAAATCTTTGCTCATGTCAGGATGTCCTAAAGTATTGGAGTTTACCAAAGCATGTTTTATACAATCAAAATCAGCTTGGCACTGTTGCGTCCAGTTCCAATGTTTGTCCTTCTCTAATAGGTCTAATAATGCAAGGCTATTGAGCAATTGGTTCGGAACGAACCGGCGTAAAAATGAACACAAGTCTACGAATTCCTTTTTGTGCAAGGGGCTCTAAAATTTTTTATCGCTCCTAGTTTCTCAGGGTCAGGCTTTATCCCAGCTGGCGAAATTATGTGACAGAGAAATTTGATGTCTTTCCTTACAAATTTAGATTTCTTAAGGTTCGCTGTAACACCAGCTGCTGAAAACCTCCGTGACATCCTCTGTAAAAGTTCTACATGTTCATCCCACGTAGGTGTTGCTATTAAGATTTCGTCTATATATACTGCGAGTTTGTCTAAGAGGTCAGGCCCTAACACGGTGTCGAGTGCAGTGATGAAAACACCAACACTCCCGTTTAACCCAAAGGGCAAAACGCAATACTGGTAGGACCAGGATGCAAATATGAATGCTGTGTATTTCCTACTTTCAGGTGATAGGGGAATTTGGCAGTACGAACTACGGAGGTCGACACTAGTTAAAAATTGTACTCCGTGGAACCGCTGCAATTGTTGTTCTAGGTTTTCAGGTCGGGTGGTTACTGGAGCAATAATCTTATTGATTTCCCTGGCATCGAGAACAAGTCTCACCGATTTATCCGCTTTCTTTACTGCAAGCAGTGGACTGCAATATTGCGATAAGGAGGTCTCTATAATATTCCATGCAAGCATCCTTCTTATCTCCTGGGCCACTGCCTCTCTTTGTGACCACGATATGGAATAAGTGTTATTGCAGAACGTGTCGTGGGGCCGGGCATCCATGCGATATTGACGCGTTCTAATAACTCCAGGTTTCTTGCAGAACACGCGTACATATCGTAACAATACACTTCTGAGGTCGTCCTTTTGTTGCTGAGAGATTCCTGTGCATTCTGATATTTTATCCTCAAATTCGTGCTGCTCTACTTGCTGACACCACATTTCGTTCGAGTCATGGCGTCGAAAGGTGTTGACTTTTAAAATTTGGATGTGTATAGCTTGACAAGGCTTGGCGTTGCTACTTTTGACTTTTATCAAATCTACAGTACAGTTCTTCCGATTTATAAACAGGTAACTCTTCCCAGTTTTTAGGTCAATTTTTGCACATTTTTCCCTTAAGAAATCCATGCCAAAAATACACCGTTCCGGCAGTCCTTCGACTACTAGAAAAATTGCCTGAAAAACAATACCTTCAATTTGTATTTCGACCATGGTTTGTACCGTAATTAATTTAGATTTTACACCTATGGCTCCTAATATCCTGCAGTTCTGCACTGGATAGGTCGGTAAAGGTTTGTGGCTGTCAATCTCTTTAAACAATTACTTTTGAATATATTATGGGAGTGGCAGTGATCAATGTGTAACAAATATTTACTATTAAAAACAGTTTTGATCACGATTTATTTATCAAGGTGACCGGACTCGACCACTGCTGTGGTCATCTTCAGACCTACAAGTTGTATACAAAACTATAACTAGTGGGCTACATACATTAAAGAAAATACATAAAGTTATAAACCAATAAAACGATGAATTACCATTGAGTAGGAACCTCTTTCTGTTGGAGAATCGCCACTGGAGAAACCAGTGCACGTCTTACTATATATAATTGTGGCTTCGCCCACTTATGACGGCATGATGTCATTACTAACCAATGAGTTGTAAGTCGAATAACAATGTAAATTTTTAATTCTTGACAATGTTCGTTTAACTAAGAAATTTTACATTGTTATTCGACTCGTAACTCATTGGTTAGCAATGACATCATGCCGTCAGAAGTGAGCGGAGCCTCCATTATATATAGTAAGACGTGCACTGGTTTCTCCAGTAGTGATTCTCCAACAGAAAGAGGTTCCTACTCAATGGTAATTCATCGTTTTATTGCTTTATAACTTTATGTATTTTCTTTAATGTATGTAGCTCTCTAATGATAGCTTTGTATACAACTTGTAGGTCTGAAGATGACTACAGCAGTGGTCGAGACCGGTCACCTTGATAAATAAATCGTGATCAAGACTGTTTTTAATAGTAAATAAATCTTTAAACAATGCCTTCGACATAACACTAATTTTTGCGCTATTATCCACAAGGAATGAGTGGATATTTTTCCTACTATAGCCTGTATGCTAGCTTGCACTATACCATCATCTTCATACAACTGTGGTTCTCCCCCATTGGTTAACAAATCACGCATGTCCGTTTCATCTTGATATCTTAGCAAGTTATTACCATGGTAGCATGGATCGCCCCCACGACTATCCATGGCCAACACTGGGGAGCATAATGAGGCCACGTTTAGTTTATCGCCCCATTATTACTGTCTGTAGGTGTTACGTTCGTCACTTCTATAATATTCATCCCCGACGTGTTGTTACTCCATTGGACATTGCGATCATGATTTTGCCCTGAGTTTACAGGCGTAATGTTACTTTGAGCTTGGGACCGATAGTGTTGATTGCTAATCGAGTACTGCCACTGCACATTTCGTGGGTTAGCCGTGTTGTTGCTAAATTGAGGCTGAAAATTACTGTGAGCGTTACCCCACTGATTTCCGTTATTGTTCCTATTCCAGTTTCGCTTCTGGTTACCGGAATATCCAGAGTAGTTCCTGTCCCCATTTTTTATTTTTATTTTAAATTCTGGATTAAAATTTTGATTATAGTTGTTATTGAAATTGCCTCCCGAATTCGGGCCTGGCATATGCGCTGCTGCGAGGGAATCGACCAAAGCCGGTCGTGACTCAGCGGCGCACGCTACATTGTTGAGGCCGTACTGCGGCTGGCGCTGCGAAGGCTGGTTGCCACCGCTGCTACTGAAATTATTTTGACTGGTGTGGCTTTGTCTTGCGTCTTCATTAATTAAGTCAGTAGAGTCCAAGACAGATAGAAAATACTCCAAATTGCTTTCGGGTACTTGTACTAGCTTTTCCAGAATATTTAGCGGTAGTTTAGCTTTCAGAATGCGTAGGACGTCCGTGTGTGTCACTGGTTCATCCCAGAATCTTGTTTTATTTAAATATTTCTCATAGTACTTTCGGAGTGATCCAAATTTTGGATTATATTGTTCCGGGTTGAGTAAGGCTTTTCTTAATCTCTCCTGCACGCCATGTGACCAATACTTTGAAAGAAACGCGTTTTCAAACTGTTCTAATGTCTGACAAATTTCTGACATTTCCATCGGCCATAACGCTCCATCGCCTTGGATGTAACCCGTAACATATTGTATCTTTTGCTGTTCCGATCACGTTTTAGGTAAAACATTTTTGAACGACTTCATAAAAATTACCGGATGCACGGATTTTTTTCCGGGATAAACACTTGAAATTGACGGTGTTTTATAAGACTCTCTTCTAACAAAACTGATGACAAAGTGGATTCAGTTATACAATAGCTCCCTACTTAGCAGTCATATACAACCGCTCGCTCACCGATAGATCTGTACCTACAGATTGGAAAATTGCGCAGGTCGCACCAGTGTTTAAGAAGGGTACTAGGAGTAATCCATCGAACTACAGACCTATATCATTGACGTCGGTTTGCAGTAGGGTTTTGGAGCATATACTGTATTCAAACATTATGATCACCTCGAAGGGAACGATCTATTGATACGCAATCAGCATGGTTTCAGAAAACATCGTTCTTGTGCAACGCAGCTAGCTCTTTATTCGCACGAAGTAATGGCAGCTATCGACAGGGGATCTCAAGTTGATTCCGTGTTTCTAAATTTCCGGAAAGCTTTTGACACCGTTCCTCACAAGCGACTTCTAATCAAGCTGTGGGCCTATGGGGTATCGTCTCAGTTGTGCGACTGGATTCGTGATTTCCTGTCAGGAAGGTCATAGTTCGTAGTAATAGACGGCAAATCATCGAGTAAAACTGAAGTGATATCAGGTGTTCCCCAGGGAATCGTCCTGGGACCTCTGCTGTCCCTGATCTATATAAATGACCTGGATGACAATTTGCGCAGTTCTCTTAGGTTGTTCCAGATGATGATGCACTTTACCGTCTAGTAAGGTCATCCGAAGACCAGTATCAGTTGCAAAGCGATTTAGAAAATATTGCTTTATGGTGTGGCAGGTGGCAGTTGACGCTAAATAACGAAAAGTGTGAGGTGATCCACATGAGTTCCAAAAGAAATCCGTTGGAATTCGATTACTCGATAAATAGTACAATTCTCAAGGCTGTCAATTCAACTTGGTGTTAAAATTACGAACAACTTCAGTTGGAAAGACCAGTGGTCGTGCGGTAGCGTTCTCGCTCCCCGCGCCCTGGTTTCCGGGTTCTATTCCCGGCGGGGTCAGGGATTTTCCCTGCCTCGTGATGACTGGGTGTTGTGTGATGTCCTTAGGTTAGTTACGTTTAAGTAGTTCTAAGTTCTAGGGGACTGATGACCATAGATTTTAAGTCCCGTAGTGCTCAGAGCCATTTTTTGGAAAGACCACATAGATAATATTGTGGGGAATGCGTGCCAAAGGTTGCGTTTCATTGGCAGGACACTTAGAAGATGCAACAAGTCCACTAAAGAGACATCTTATACTACACTCGTTCGTCCTCTGTTAGAATATTGCTGCGCAGTGTGGGATCATTACCAGGTGGGATTGACGGAGGACATCGAAAGGGTGCAAAAAAGGGCAGCACGTTTTGTATTATCACGTAATAGGGGAGAGAGTGTGGCAGATATGATACGCGGGTTGGGATGGAAGTCATTAAAGCAAAGACGTTTTTCGTCGCGGCGAGATCTATTTACGAAATTTCAGTCACCAACTATCTCTTCCGAATGCGAAAATATTTTGTTGAGCCCAACCTACACAGGTAGGAATGATCATAAAAAAAAGAGAAATCAGAGCTCGAACAGAAAGCGAACAGAAAGGTTTAGGTGTTCGTTTCTCCCGCGCGCTGTTCGGGAGTGGAATGGTAGAGAGATAGTATGATTGAGGTTCGATGAACCCTCTGCCAAGCACTTAAATGTGAATTTCAGAGTTATCATGTAGATGTAGATGTATTTGGTGTGCCGCGCGGGATTAGCCGAGCCGAGCGGTCTTAGGAGCTGCAGTCATGGACTGTGCGGCTGGTCCCGGCGGAGGTTCGAGTTCTCCCTCGGGCATGGGTGTGTATGCTTGTCTTAGGATAATTTAGGTTAAGTAGTGTGTAAGCTTAGGGACTGGTGCCATTAGCAGTTAAGTCCCATAAGATTTCACACACATTTGAACATTTTCGAACTATTTGCTGTTCCCTTCTTTCGTCACGGTGTCGTTGGTTACCGTACACCTCATTGTTTGGGGAATACACATATACATTCGGTGTAGGATATTCACTGGCCGCACTATAGCTCTTACCTGTGGGTATGTTGTCAAGTTCTTCTGCTGCATTTTGGTTTCGTTCTTTCATTGTACCAAGTTTCCAGTTTAGTTGCTCGACTATTTGATTCTACCAAACTTGTTAATTCCTGTATCAAAGTTTTCTGTATCTGGCCTATGTCAGTGTGCAGTTTAACTACAGATGTGTTTTGTGTAGTGTATACTTGCTCCATTGTGTTACTTATTGCTTTTTGTAGCTCTGTTTCTAGAGTACGGTTTATGTGTGTGTTTTCTTCTTCTAAAAAATCCTCGAATTGCTGTTTCTGCTGTTTTGTCAAGTCCTCAACTTGATTTAAAGCTTCCTGCATTTTTGTATAGAGCTTGGTTTGCTGTACACTCATGGCATTGAAATTTTCAGTTAACTTACTTATGTGATTTGGCACATCCTTAACAGTGGTTTTCAAATGATCAATATCCCGATTTATACATTTTAGATCTTCGCGCACCACTTCTATTACCTGATCCGCTAACTCTCTTTTTAGTTGTGTCAGTGGTGTCGTCAGGTTATTGTGCATTTCAGTAAGGGTTTTTACATCACTGTCTAGCTTGTTCATTTGGTCTGTTACATTCCCTATCTGTGCTGTGACATTTTCTATCTGTGTAATCATTTGGACTGTTACATTTCCTATATGTGTTGTTATTATTCTTAACATCTGCATAATGCCTGGCACTGCTGGACCTGGTACATCTGCGGAATCCGGAACAGTTCTTAGAATTGACATATTTTTGTCTGTCGCTTGCAACAGAGTACCACTAGTCGCTGCGACTGCGGTATCTGTATATGCAATGTGTGTCAGGTATAGGTTGAACAACTGATTCCTCATCTGACGAATTATCCATCGTTTTAGTTCGTGATCTTAATTTCACCATAGCTGTATGTAATCGTAAACCAGCGTGCAGCCGAACTTCACTACTATTGCGGCTCGTACTACTGCAAACAAATCACTGATGACGTCGTGCTCTTTCGCGTAATTCAGTGTAGTAAAATATGTCTCTGGAAAAACAATAGACTGATAAATACCTTTTACGTGCGCAATCAATGAAAATGGTTCGCCATCTTGTGACGCATTCACGTATGTTTTACTAACAGCAGTCTACAGATCATCTAAAAAAATTGAAATTTTGAAAAAAAAATGCGTGCTACGCTGTGGGTGTCGGAAAAATGCTATTCAGTCCCAGATTTACAGTCAACTAAAAGCATAATAGTGCTGTTGCTCTTACCTTACGTATTTTCTTTTGCCGGTCGTTTTCTTAGTAGTCGGTTAAAAATATGATGTTCCAGAAGTTCCTCCTTTTTTTCAAAATTTTTATTTTATGTATCTATGTGAATTTTAAGGGCTGTTTTCATTAGGAAATTTGGTGATCTTATACGCAGTTAGCGTAACATGTAACAGAAACAATTGGTTATAGTCGCAATAATGGATGGGAAAAATTACTTAAAAATTTCCACTTAAAATTTGTACTAAATTTTTCTGAAAATTAACAAACCTCATGGCAATCGGTCGCCATTTGTAACGCGCCCTCTTATATTATTATGTTTTGCTATTGTTATTGATAGAAAAATCTTTATTCAGTCGGTCGTCGAAATTTTGAAATGAAAGCTATTGTGGATATCGTGTAATAAATATTTCGCATGAAGCGCTGTTACGACAGAGGTAAATATCAATTGTGGAAACTAAGCCACTGAATATTACAAATAATGTTATTGAAGAATACGGCCGACTGACTACATCAAATAAGAGGCCACGTACATTCGCGAATAAGTGGTCCAAAAAAAAAAAAAAAAAAAAAAGCGTTAATACTGTGTAGGAAATGAGTCTTAAACTTGTACACACTCAAATGTATGCGAACATACGAACGGGATAGAGGCACGTACATTTTGAGCGGAATCATCCCCCGTGGCCTGGATGAAAAGAATTGCAGTTAAATGCATTTATTCAACGTAAATGCGTGGACTTCGAAATTAAATGAAAAGAAAGACTGCAGGTTCTGAATGTCGCGGCAAATATATTGAAATTGACGGTAGCGGCCACGAAAGGAAAAAGATGAACACATTCACGTACCTCTATTGTTGAGCAGCGTCGCCGTGAAGATCGTCGCCTCCATCTAAATTCTCTGCACAAAATTAAAATAATAGTAATAATTTTCCAGAATTTCAAGAGCTGGGACCCATGGTATCATGAAAGACGAAATCACCCTGCTTCAAAATCACTTTCATTATTTAACCCAATTTTATCAGTAAGAAATGGCACAACCCGTCTTAACGCTCGGACGGGATAAAAGCGAAAGATAACTTATTCTAAAACTAATTAACGAAGAGCGTAAAGCTTCTTTTGTTCAGCAAGTGCTTTACGCATTAATCTCTGGTAGTTGAACTAGTGTCCATATATTCATAAAAAATTTTATATAATTCGTTTACAGCTTCAACTTGATAGTGAAACGCAGGCCGTGGTCGAGGATTTCCCAATTATGAGCTTGTGCATAGCAGCTACCTTTGCCGCCGACCCGGTTCCCCAGTTCTCCGCCAGGTGACTCTGTTTGTTCAACAGGGCTGGCCAGATAAACCGCTGGATCGGGCTTCGGACCACCTGCGCAACTACTTTTTCGTTGTGGTATGGCCTCTCTGGTTTTGACAGTGTTTTGCTGTTGTCGACAGAAGACATCTCCCCAGGGTAGTCATTCGTGCTGCATTACGGTGCGAGGTTCTTCTCCAACACGGCCATTGGGGAATTTCGCACACTAAACTGTTAGCTAGGAGACATGATTTTTGGCCAGGGACTGAAGGCGAAATTGTCAATTTTGTCGCAGCTTTTGAGCAGCGTGTCCGACAACAGACAGCTCCTGGAGCTTCTCTGTCTCCCTGATCCACTCCATCCCACCCATGTGAACGTACTGATGAAGACTTTGCGAGTCCTTCTTGTATTCCTATTGGCTCTTGGTCGTGCACGCATTTCCTCGATTTCCTTACATTCTCCGGTGTCTGTCTACGTCACAATTCGTAGACATTTTTCTATTGAGGGAATGTCTTATATATGGGTCACTGTTCGTTTTTCATACCTTTCAAATGTTTTGTTCCCTTCGCAGCAATCGTCATGTTATGGCTCGGCCAGTCCACACTCAATGTAGTAATGGAAATGCCGTGTGGTTAGGGCCTCCCATCGGGTAGACCATTCGCCTGGTGCAAGTCTTTCCAGCTGCGACTTGCGTATCGATGGGGATGAAATTATAAGGACAACACAACACCTAGTCCCTGAGCGGAGAAAGTCTCCGACCCATCCGGCAATCGAACCCGGGCCGTTAGGTTTGACATTCCCTCGCGCTGACCACACAGCTACCAGTGGCGGACACTCAATGTAGTGGCGAGACGGAACGACTACAGCATGCTTTCGAGTCCCAAATGAAAAAGTTTGTTGTGGATTCTTGACCAGAAGACGCCCGTCTCCCTTTTCTGAGTACCTATCGCTTCAAGCGGAGCCCGGCTGAGTTGCCAAGGTCGGCAACCAGGGACACTCCTCCATCTTCTGCGTCCTGCGCCGCACTTGCCGTGTTGGGATCTTCGGCCGCTTTGCGCTGTGATCGCCGGTATTGGCGCAAGGGCTCAGTCGCCGGCCCAAGTGGATACCGACCACTGTTGTCCGCTGCCGGGGACGCCATCTTTGTGACTTTGATCAGGTGCGCCTCCGCTCGCCTCCGGAAGCTACTGATTCGTGGGTGCGGCCCCCCGTCGCCGCAGCCCGCGACGCCGCCACCCGCCTCCAGCCCATCGTCGCCTTGTAACACTTTCATGCCGATGTGCTCCTTGGCCATTTATGACTGTATATAAAAAAATGGTTCAAATGGCTCTGAGCACTATGGGACTTAACATCTATGGTCATCAGTCCCCTAGAACTTAGAACTACTTAAACCTAACTAACCTAAGGACAGCACTGACTCCGCCGGGAATCGAACCCGGGAACCCGGGCGCGGGAAGCGAGAACGCTACCGCACGACCACGAGCTGCGGACTACTGTATATGTACTTGCTTTTATCTTTATATCAATTTATATGTACACGATGTATGAATTAATTTGTTTATTTTGCTATATAATCAATTATGTATATTATGTAAATGTCGCTGAGTAATCGCTGAGGGAATGTTAGGAAAACGTTAGGTTTTTGTCAACGAATAAGTACCGTTGGAGTAGCGGCGTCTCTGGACGCGGGAGGATGTTACGTCAGAGCGTGCGCTACACAGAGAGAGAACTCTGGTGTGAGACTTGGTGAAGTGTGGACGGGATAGCGTGCACTGTATTGGAGGAGTGATTGTTTAGCGGCACGTGGCAAGTGATGAGCGTGGGCGGTGGAAATATTGGCTGCAGCAACATCAAGAACTCGCCACGCCAATATCATTGCCAATAACTCCCGTGCTCGCTAATTATCATGGAAAGGAGCCAGCAGCAGTATCGTCGTCAGCAACTTCGTCACGCCGAGAATGGACTGAAGTAAGATTGCTGCGTCACAGCTTATTGTCAACTAGCTGTGTAACGGCGTTACTCAGCATTGTGGTGTTTTGCGAGTGAATAATTACCATAGTTTAATGAAAACTGTTTACCCGTGATTCTCCTAAAATAATTCACCAAGTAGGTTCCTGTCCTGTCCTATTGTTACAATAATCCGAGTACCGTTTATGAAAAATGAAAATTGCAATGCTAGTTAATTTTGCTTATGAACTAAATAATTCAGTTAGATTAAAGATTTGAACTTAAAGCATCCAGTAATTTCAGTCTCACTAACTTTAAATTTGAACTTTAATCTGAGGCGATCTAATTGTTGCAAATAGTAAATCAACTAATCAAAATAAAATGATTCCTGGCACTATGAACAAAAGCACTAACTAGAATTAATGAGTGAGTGCAAACATCAGTGATTATTGTAATTTGTTGTTAGTAAAGTTCTGGCTCACATTTTGACTTGCAGTTGTTCAAAAATGGTTCAAATGCCTCTGAGCACTATGGGACTTAACGTCTGTGGTCATCAGTCCCCTAGAACTTAGAACTACTTAAACCTAACTTACCTAAGGACATCACACACATCCATGCCCGAGGCAGGATTCGAACCTGCGACCGTAGCAGTCGCGCGGTTCCGGATTGAAGCGCCTAGAACCGCTCGGGCACCGCGACCGGCGACTTGCAGTCGTGCTAAAGTATAATAATTACCTTTTGATACAGTAATTATCAATTTCTACTTCCCTGCTCAGAAGTTAATAGAGTTTCTTTTAATTATTTTTTGCCATTTTCCAAAATTCATATGAAAATTGTAGACGTTATAGTGAGGTAGCACCATTGTCACTTACAACAGTAAGTAACCATTAATCTAAGTGTTATCTTGTATGTTTTCAAACTTTCAGCTCTATTAGTTAATGATATTTCGAGTGCAAACTATTTTCTTTCTCGCTTTATTACGTAAATGTTTCAATTGTTTTTGCTAACGTTTGTGCAGCCCTCTGTTGCCGCGCGTGTTCGAGTAATACTTGACGTCCACTGTTCGGCTCATTAATTCACTTACCGAACAGAAATTTTGCCCAATTGGGCTGGCGACCTTATTTCCTTTAGCTATAATTATTTCAGTAACTCTTATTATTCTGTTCGATCCACGTGGTACCCCTTACCGTTGGCACAGTACGTGAATGATAGCACAAACCTTTCGAACAACCATACTAAATTTTACGGTAATTAAGTAGGCGGAATAAGTTGTCGTAGAAGGCATCTTGTTGTTAACCTACCCGTCATTTATCGACTTTATATTGAACCTTCGGAACGATAGCCTTTTCAAAATTTTATTCCAATTGTTTACGCACATGCTTACACGGTCATATATTTCTAACATTGTCGGTAGAAGGGAAGGGGGACGTTATAGACTGCTGTGGAGGCGCCCCCGTCCCATTTGCTGCCTCACGAGCGACGCCCTGGGGTTCCAGCTTCCCGGCGGGTCCGTTGTCGCAGCCTGCTGTTCCGGTCGTGCCGTCTCCATCGCTTCACCTGCCTCCCCCCCCCCCCCCCCTCCCCCATTATCGCCTCATCCATCGTCGCCAGTGGATCCAGCCCCGTCTCCTCCGCGCTGGGACCTGCCTGCCGATGACGACGTACAGATGGCGATGGCACCCTCCCCTCCGGCGCCGCTTGGGCCCACCGCCCTCGGTCGTGCCCGCGTCTCTGAGCGTTCCGGCCCTATGCTCCGGCACATCGTCCCGTGCCCCGCCGTCGGGGCATCGACCTCTGTCGGTGTGCGGACATTTGCCACGCCTGATATATGCCACGCCGGACATTTGCCACGATTTTACCTGCTCCGAAGGGTTGGGTCCCTTGTCTCCCCCTCCTCCTCCTCCTCCTCCTCCTCCTCCTCATCCGCTGCCCGACTCGCAATAAAGGTACTTACTGAGCCTTTCCGCTGGTTTACTTAACATAGGACCAGAATCTCTATGGATTTTCCGCCACATTTCTAGAGAGTGTTTCGTTGTGGAAACCATTAGATGCATCTCGCATTGAAATCCGCACCAAATTTCGAGCCTCAGTAAAAGTTCGCCAATCTCTGAGATTTTGCGTTCGTCTAAACTATACGCGCCTTTTTCGGTTGTCCTGCAGCAGCTTTCTGTCGTGTTTTGTGTACCATGGGAGATCAGTTCCCTCTGTTATTAATTTATTTGGTATGAATTTCTCGGTTGATACTATTTCTTTGAACTTAAGCCACATATGGTCAACCGAATTTTGTTACGGAATTGAGTCTCGCTACGACTGTAATCCCTGTATCTGTTGTGATGCTCCGGATTTTTTGTGGCTAAGAGGCCAAGTGTGTTTTCGTAACCATTTACAATTTGTATGGCCTCGTGAACTAATTGTTCAAAATAATTTTTAAACAAGCATTTATAACAATTACGGAAGTTGTTTTCTATCCACAATAGGGTCTGAAAATGTATTTTTGTCAACATACGGAAGGTAGATTGAAGTCACTGCCAACTATAATTGTAAGAGTAGGGTACCTATTTGCGATGAGACTCGAATTTTCTTTGAAATGTTCAGCAACTGTTTCATCTGAGACCGGGGGTCGCTAAAAGGAGCCAGTTATGAACATAACCTCTGTCCATACTAAGTCACAGGAACTACCTGCTTCAATGTCGCTCGTGAGCTGGAACACACATTACGTTATTTTTCCTTAAGTTGTGCTTCTTGTTTCTGTTATAGTGCTGATCATTACAATTACGGCTTTTCCCTCCAAAACCTAGGATGCTTCCTCTGTGACCCTGTAAATATCAGAGCTAAACAATGTAGAACAACAACGTACGTTACAAGCATAGCATTCTGTATTACTCCATTTCCTTGTTTCTAACATTTTAAAATTGTACGTCGGCTTTAAATGACATGTCAATCATAGATGTTCCTATCTCTGTTTATGAACGTACTTTCAGTCATGTTTTGAACATTGTCCCAATACACATTATTAACTAATGTTTCGCCGCAAGGGATATCGGATTTTAGAGAGTAAATTTATACGGAGTATGTTGTTCTTCTTTTCAAACATTCACATATCCATTTCTTCTTTCCTTATTGTCTTTTGGGCATGCAGTTGTAGTAATTAAAGTAGGCACAAATGCAGTGAACAAAAAGAAATGATTAGTGTACATTCGCATTCTCTTTACATCGTTCCTTTCTTGTTGCTCTCATGGCGATGGACTGTTTCTATGGCAATCAGTAAGCGTGAAAGGAAGCTACCGTACAGACAGAGGGATCTATATTTATACTTGGCAGAACTAATTGCATTCTGACATAATCGTCGGAATTGCTTTCGTTTCCCAAAAGTTATAAATATTTCGATTTCGGAAAAGAAGCTCTGTATTTCGCCAAAATGTCGAGGAAGAAGGTCACTTACGTACTGGTTGTATCGAGTAAGATGTGGAGACAGCGGTTTGAAAGCGGACAGAAGAAGTACGAAGAAGGGCGTCTCTTACCTGAGGGATCGCTACTCAAGCTACCTGGCGAAGGGGCAAGTGTGGCAAATACCCGGCTTGGCAAATGTCCTGCTTGGCAAATGTCCGGCATTCCCTCTGTCGCTTTTTGTTGGGCCGCCTGCGTCTCCTGCCCTCTTCCTACGAAGGAGAGTTGTGCTGTATCCTGTTATTAGTGCGAGTGAGAGTTAGTGTAGTGTCACTGCGCGTCAGTACTTAATCAACCGTCAGCTGTACCAGCGCGGGCCGGCCAGCAGAGGTCGCACCGTCTACCGGCTACTCGCGCTTATACAAACGCGCGGAGCAGCACTGACTCAGCCTCACAGTGTTCGTTTAGTTTGTAACGCTCACTTCAGTTGTCCTGTGTACCGCTTATGTTGCACCTTCTCTATCAGTCTTTTGTCTTATGTGTGGAGTCACGAGAGGCTTATTTCCGTTATTATTCAGAGGTTTATGAACAAAGCCGTACTTTTGTTACTTGGATCGGTTTCGTGTATTACTTGGTTACTAGAACATGAAACGGCCAACTGGTTCCACCCTTCCCCCCTTTTTATTTTCCCATCATCCGTCCAGTTTCCCCCCACCTGCTCTCGGCTGTGGTATGTCATATTTGCCAACTTTTTAGTGCAGTGTTCAAGTGAATGTTCAGTGTTGTTAGTCTTTCCCAAGTGTTGCGAACAGAAACCATGCTGTCACTGGGTGTGAATTTTATGTCTTTTGCGAACAGAAACCAGACTGTCGCCGTGTTTTTTAATTGTCTGTCTATTATTTTACCTGTCTGCTTGATATGTATTTTATTAGCATCATCATCCCTTTGTTCTATGTTTTAAGTTCCACGATTTTTTCGCCATGTTACCATTTAAGTCCCCGATTTTATCGCCTGTTTTTATCATTTATTATCTTCATCTTTTTCAAACAAAGTCTGTAGGCTGAAGAGCGGCATACTAGGCTGCTGCCAGCCCGCCCTCCCCCTCCCCCCGCCCCCCTTCGGAAGGAATCGAAACTGAATAAAAAAAAAACTGGCTCCAATGCGTCGCTCGTCCACTCCATCACGATAAATACTATGACAGGAGGGTTACGTAACAAATGTTGCTTTTGATCATTACGCGGCTCCATCTATTAAAAAAAGCCGTGAATGAGAAAAAAGCCTATCTGCTGATGCTGTTACTCTAATTCTCCTTACATTGGCAACAGCACTTCCTACCCGAAATATTGTTTTAAGCGGCATCGAAAATAAGGAACAGCTTATTGATTTGCTATGCTCCATCGAATATTGAGGTAATCAAGTACATTTCGTTAATGAGTAGTTAGTCATTATTCACTCGTGAGGAATCTGTAGTTACTCTACTTACCTATGCTACGCACATGGTTTTTCACAGTGGTAAGTAGAATGTCCAAATCGTTCGTAAATATATAGACGTATTTGTTTTATTACTGTGCTTTTATTGGAAACAAACGCTTGCTGTAGGTAGACAACTGATTCATTACGGAAAGGCAAGGCTGCTGTATGCACTTAGAAACATGAGGATCTTGGCTCGGAATTAATAGGTGAGATTCACATTGAACATCATCGAATAATGAAAGCTAGATATCAACTTCTTTCACTTTTCTGTAATGATAGACGATGTAAATCAGTGACTCAACTACGACACCAATTGTTTACAACCAAAAGAGAACTCTCTTCTAATTTAAAGTTACTTTCACCAGCATATGAAATCCTGCACAACCACATAAAAATGTGCTCACTTGCAAGTCAGTTACTGGAAATCAGCCGAGCAGTCGTCACCCCCTACAATGTTTCAATGGAAAATGATCCATGGATACCCTAAACTGAAATGAGTTCCGTAGTCCCTCCTAAAATGACGGATTTAGCAGCTTGTAGATGTATGACATGCGAGCGAAGTATCTGCAGCTGCAAATATTATAATTTATCTTGCACAAAATATTGTAAATGTGCGTCGTCTGGTACACGCATGAATATTTCACAGCCACCAGAAGTAACATGGACTCCATCAGCAGTGATGAGGATGATGTTGAAGATGATATTGACAATCTGAGATGTGACTCACTTGAGAATAATCTTGACTGACGCCGTAACGTAGCATGCAAAAACTGAAGATTAAACAAAACACGGTGAAGGCAGTGTTTTAACATTTTATTTTATCTTTGTTGACAGAGTTGTTCATGTCAGCCATATTGAAAGGGTACAGTACTGCCCGATATAGAAAATATGCACAACAACATACTTTGTTGTTCTTGTCAGAACAGCATTTTTTGCATAATAACACCATTTTTATTTAATACACCGAAGCGGGATACCAATGTAGGAAAGAAGGACAATTTATATACACTCCTGGAAATGGAAAAAAGAACACATTGACACCGGTGTGTCAGACCCACCATACTTGCTCCGGACACTGCGAGAGGGCTGTACAAGCAATGATCACACGCACAGCACAGCGGACACACCAGGAACCGCGGTGTTGGCAGTCGAATGGCGCTAGCTGCGCAGCATTTGTGCACCGCCACCGTCAGTGTCAGCCAGTTTGCCGTGGCATACGGAGCTCCATCGCAGTCTTTAACACTGGTAGCATGCCGCGACAGCGTGGACGTGAACCGTATGTGCAGTTGACGGACTTTGAGCGAGGGCGTATAGTGGGCATGCGGGAGGCCGGGTGGACGTACCGCCGAATTGCTCAACACGTGGGGCGTGAGGTCTCCACAGTACATCGATGTTGTCGCCAGTGGTCGGCGGAAGGTGCACGTGCCCGTCGACCTGGGACCGGACCGCAGCGACGCACGGATGCACGCCAAGACCGTAGGATCCTACGCAGTGCCGTAGGGGACCGCACCGCCACTTCCCAGCAAATTAGGGACACTGTTGCTCCTGGGGTATCAGCGAGGACCATTAGCAACCGTCTCCATGAAGCTGGGCTACGGTCCCGCACACCGTTAGGCCGTCTTCCGCTCACGCCCCAACATCGTGCAGCCCGCCTCCAGTGGTGTCGCGACAGGCGTGAATGGAGGGACGAATGGAGACGTGTCGTCTTCAGCGATGAGAGTCGCTTCTGCCTTGGTGCCAATGATGGTCGTATGCGTGTTTGGCGCCGTGCAGGTGAGCGCCACAATCAGGACTACATACGACCGAGGCACACAGGGCCAACACCCGGCATCATGGTGTGGGGAGCGATCTCCTACACTGGCCGTACACCACTGGTGATCGTAGTGGGGACACTGAATAGTGCACGGTACATCCATACCGTCATCGAACCCATCGTTCTACCATTCCTAGACCGGCAAGGGAACTTGCTGTTCCAACAGGACAATGCACGTCCGCATGTATCCCGTGCCACCCAACGTGCTCTAGAAGGTGTAAGTCAACTACCCTGGCCAGCAAGATCTCCGGATCTGTCCCCCATTGAGCATGTTTGGGACTGGATGAAGCGTCGTCTCACGCGGTCTGCACGTCCAGCACGAACGCTGGTCCAACTGAGGCGCCAGGTGGAAATGGCATGGCAAGCCGTTCCACAGGACTACATCCAGCATCTCTACGATCGTCTCCATGGGAGAATAGCAGCCTGCATTGCTGCGAAAGGTGGATATACACTGTACTAGTGCCGACATTGTGCATGCTCTGTTGCCTGTGTCTATGTGCCTGTGGTTCTGTCAGTGTGATCATGTGATGTATCTGACCCCAGGAATGTGTCAATAAAGTTTCCCCTTCCTGGGACAATGAATTCACGGTGTTCTTATTTCAATTTCCAGGAGTGTATTTAATTATTCAGAAGTGCACTTTCTTAAAATAGATCCCTATATCCAGTTGGGTGATGTTTGTGAACTGAATGAATGACTGGTCTTCTGCTGATCACAGATAGTAAAGGTAGATTCTATAATCATCTTTGAGACAGTCCTCTGGTCACCATTGGCCGAAACAAAGAGAGGAAGTATATCAGAGCACCAGAGGGTCTGGAATGTGGCTGACCAATACGGTGGCAAGGTCCTCCCCCACTTCTGCAGAAGCGTGGGATGACCAGATGAACAGTCACGTTTCGGGACTCTGTCGCTGGTTCCTGAGGTGTGAAGACGTGTTTTATGAGTGCTCCATAAAAACAAATTTAAATGCAAATGGTATGCATGTGGAATATTTAAGAGTAGATAAAAATTATGATTTCTCTTTTCAGGAACTTTTGGGGGAGGCTCATGTGAATTGTTGAGGAAGAAATAGGCAGGTAAAATTCATGGGGAACATAGGCTTCTTCAGAAGTGACCAATGGTCGCAATGAAACCACGTGTTGTAATTATAAGATAAAATACTTGCGTGTGGTAATATTAAGATAAAATACTTGTTGTGTAAATCCAAGTTGAAAATATTTGAGAACTGCATGTGCAGAACTTGAGTTAGAGACAAGCACTTCCACATGGTGAGTACAGTGTGAGTCTCAATCTGACTATGAGACAATAAAAAAATAGAAGTTCTCGTCCAAGCTTCCAGTTGAGGATCCGTGTGTGAGATAATTAAGATACCAAAAATTTCCATTATGAGATACATTCGTGTGACGCTAACTTGATATTCTGATACTCAGAGAGAATTGAGGTGAGTCAGACATCTACCCGGCAACACCATGTCGGTTGCATTGCACAGGGAGATGTGCATAAATCCTCCAGAGTTGGTGGTAGGGAAATTTATTGCGTGGGTCAGTGACGTGTGAATCTGGGATGACTATTCATTGATTGCGTGAAAATGTAATCACATGTCAGTTCTAGCATAATATATTTGTCCAATGAATACCCGTTTATCATCTGCATTTCTTCTTGGTGTAGCAATTTTAATGGCCAGTAGTGTATTATAATAAAAGGGGAGATGTATGAAACAAATGGTGGTCTTGATTATTGAGTTGTGGGTAGCCATTTTGTTGAGGCATTATACCATAAGCTCCAGTTTTTACTAGTATGCCCAAGCTTTGATTAAAATATATGCCACGAAAGGAAATGCGGTCTTGCCAGGGTGGAGTGAGTCCATCAGAAATATGCACTAGCTATTAGTCACATGCGTTTCCATTCCGTTGCGTTAAGAAGTAAAGAAGAGAATAAATTATAGCTTAACTATTAGGTGCGGGGGCCCTAATTTCAAGCATAGTTGCAGTGGGTGTGATAAATCATGAAAATATTTCTGATGAGCGAATAATAAAAGCACTCGCTTGGCAGGCCACTCACCTAGTAGGCCTGACTACACTAGATGCCACAGATGAGGGTAGCCTCGCAATACAACATTACAGTAATCTTCTGGTGTACAAAAAATGGAACGTAGTTGTAAGTATAAAATTGTAATCATGTAAAATATTCACAGGTTATTATTTTTATTAAAGAATAATTAATTTTTTTGTATTCTTTGAAACATTTCAAAATCCTGAAAAAAGTAGTCATAAAAAATTGCTCAGGGATGCACAGTGGCATTCTCAAAATTAGCATCCCTGAGTATCCCTTTATCATATAAATAAATGAAAATTTTTTATTCTTAACGTTACGGTGAGGGCCTGAAACTGCCCAAGCGTACGGTGTAGCAAGCAGTAGTTAACTGGTGCCGCCGTTCTCCTGGCAACCTCTCGGACGTACCGAACAAGTAGCTGCCCCTCGTCGGGCTGCCCTGTACATCGGCCCGCCGCTGTAATCAAGTTGCGAGCACGCACGCACCTACAGCCTACCTGCCCCTGCGCTGTGCTGCAGTGTGCTGTGCTCTTAATGCCGAGCCTCCTCGCGCCAGCCAGAGACGGCGGTCGTCGCAGACAACAATAATTTGCTGCTGCAGACCTCGTCACTCGCGCCCTTCCGGCGGGCAGACGCTCGCGGGCAGTCCTATTAATCAGCCTGATTAAAGGGTCGCCACAGAGACCGGCCGGAAACCTCTTCGCCGCCTCTCGTCACACGCTGCAGGCGCTTCTCTGTCAACTCTACACTGCGCCAAACACTTCGCTGACCTAGCTGACGCACCAGTTCTCCATTGGGCGATTCATGAGACCTTCTAACAATGCAGTTAAATATGTCCCCCTTGTTATGTTTTCCTCCCCCCCCCCCCACTTCCTCAATCCTTTTTTTTCATGTACCTTCAATAGCGTTCTGTTAATGACATGTCCACATTATTTAAAAATCTCAACTATTGAAACAATATGAGTTTTATAAATTAACGATAGTATTTATTAAATTCTTTTGGCTATTGAGAGTTAATGACCTGATTAGTTTGCCTGATAACTGTGCTAATTACAAAATACTAATAATATGAAATTCAGTTATCATTGTCCCTATGTAAACATAAACCTGCTTACTAAATTCCTGTTAAAGTATACCAAAAACACAATGATGAGCCAAAACATTTATAACCATCTGCTTAGTAGATTGTTTGTCCATCGTAGGAACGAAATACATAACTGATTCTGAGTATCAAGCATCCGACAGTTTGTTGATAGGTTTGTGGAGGTATGGGGCCTCAGAAGTCTGCCCACAGGTAATGTAATTCGCCCAGATAATGGGACACTGATTTGCGTACGCGGTGATGGCACCCGACAGTGGCGCAGACAAGATCCATTGGATTTGCAACAGAGCATTTTGGTGGCCGAGACAGCAACGTGAATTCGCTAAAAAAATCCTGCTGAAAAATGACATCGCCGTCCGCCCAAATAATGGGACACTGATTTAAATACGCAGTGATGGCACCCGACAGTGACCAAGATGAGTTCCACTGGATTTGCAACAGAGCATTTTGGTCGCCGAGACAGCAACTTGAATTCACTACAATGATCCTGCTGAAAGATGACATCGCCGTCCGGGAAGACATCAAGTATGAAGGAATGCAGCTGGTCTCAGTTATCTGTAGCCGTGGCGCGCTGCACATACCGAGACGCCGTTACCTCGATGACGGCGTTTGTGAACATGTCAACGACCTACTGTAGCAAAATTGTGTTTCACCCGAAGGGCCGACACGTTTCCATTGATTGAGGATAGAAACCCGACGGTTCCGCACCCACTGCAATCGTAATTAATGATTCCAGAATGAGATTTTCACTCTGCAGCGGAGTGTGCGCTGATGTGAAACTTCCTGGCAGATTAAAACTGTGTGCCCGACCGAGACTCGAACTCGGGACCTTTGCCTTTCGCGGGCACACAGTTTTAATCTGCCAGGAAGTTTCATATCAGCGCACACTCCGCTGCAGAGTGAAAATCTCATTCTGGAAACATCCCCCAGGCTGTGGCTAAGCCATGTCTCCGCAATATCCTTTCTTTCAGGAGTGCTAGTTCTGCATGGTTCGCTGGAGAGCTTCTGTAAAGTTTGGAAGGTAGGAGACGAGGTACTGGCAGAAGTAAAGCTGTGGGTACCGGGCGTGAGTCGTGCTTCGGTAGCTCAGTTGGTAGAGCACTTGCCCGCGAAAGGCAAAGGTCCCGAGTTCGAGTCTCGGTCGGGCACACAGTTTTAATCTGCCAGGAAGTTTCGTAATTAATGATGTTGTTGGGTCAACATTTGAACACGTACGGGTGGTCTGCTTCGCAGCTACATGTTCAACAATGTACAATGAACGGTCTGCTCCGAAACACTTGCGTGCACCAGCATTATGCTCTTTCGGCAAAGACACCACAGATAACCATCTATCCTACTTTACAGAGCAGACAAGCCTTTGGACCTCACCTCCTGTGAAGAGTCGTGGACGTCCAACTAGGACATAGTGGTAGTTTTACTGTCCTTGTACCTCTTTCCGTAGATGCTCACGACAATAGCACCCGTACATTCGACCGGCCTCGCCGTTTTCGAGACACTCATTCACAGGCTCTGCGGAATAATAATCTACCCTTCGTCAAAGTCGTTTACCTCAATGCATTTCCCCATCTGTAGCCTATATCTTCGTCGCTATGTACAGTGGTCATAATGTTTTGGCTTATCAGTGTATGTATAAATAAGTGAAGCATTTATACAGCTAATATTGGAAATATGTCAGCAACTTTTGTTGTTGTTGTTGTGGTCTTCAGTCCAGAGACTGGTTTGATGCAGCTCTCCAAGTTACCCTGCGAGGTGCCGGGGCTAGCAGCGTATTTAACACTAAATTCTTCTAGAATCTTCATATGTAAATGATGCTCTAAGCCCCACCCCCTTTTCTAACTCAGACTTTTGCTGTTGCGCATGGATTAAGAAGAGACGCGAACTGACTGTAATCGACCCTGCAAGTGGAGTAGAAAAGAGTTTGGCACCTGCAATAATGTAATTTGATATAAATTAATTAAATAAATGAAAGTTTCATTAACGTAGTGAGAAATGAAAGGGTTGTTCTACCGATTAACAGAATGAAAGTTCTGTCCAAAATAAAAATTTGATTTATTATGACTAAACTCAAAATAATAAACAAAACACATGAAACATTTACAATACATTAAAATGGGTCAAATTGGATACTCAAATAAATGCTGTGAAGGTGAAGTTGTCCATAAACTAGATTGTGACATTTATGACGAAGTGGTATGTGGAGCCAATTCCTTCCAACTAAAATCTTAAGAGAAACACCCGGCCAACCCAACATTAATTGCTGCTACAGTAGTGAGAACTCAGACAATGAACACCCAAGACAGAATGAAGTTAGAAAAGACGAACAGGCGCGCTCTGCTGAGCTCTGATTGTCACCTAGCAAAATTCCCTAATCTGCCAGTGCTGTGGACATACATTAGCAAGCTGTCTTCTTAACTGCAAGAACACGATCTGGCGTACTGGAGGCGATGGCTGGTGCCTTCGACGTCCCGTCGTGGTGATGATAATGTCGCGAGTATAGCCCGAAACAAATTATTCTGGTCTGGTTGTTCCAGATTAGAGACTTCCTATCAACACAAATGCGCCTCTGAGGGAGACAAAGAAGGCTCGCTACACAATCATTGACGGTCAGTGATTGATTTCAACAAGCGAAGTCACACAGTAACTCCGATACAGTCAACTTTAGCCAAAACTGCTCAAGACGGACAACATAGGCCGCTTGTAAGCAGAACGCGCAATTGCCAACTGTTCTCGGAAAGTTACGTTGAAGTCGAAACTTCGGCAACTTCGTCAAACAGTTACAAGTAAATGAAAGTATATTAGATAGCCAACGGAAGGCAGGCTGTCCAGAGCAGCGAGAGCTCAGTCTTGTGACCTACACCTACCGAAAGGCGAGAGCCGACACCTTCAAGAGCACCCGTACAAGCCGAACACAGAACATTCCCGCCCCCACGACAGTGGTAGTGGTTAAAACGTTCGAATCAGAAACTCAAAAACCGGCGGAAAATTCCACTATATTGCGAAGCACTACTATTCCACCAATGGAGATACTTGGCGCCAATTTCTGCGCCGACTTTGTTACGTCACGGAGCTATCCCCTGAGCAAGCCAATCACAGTTATGTTTTTGCAGAAAACGCGGGAATTTGCCCGCCAAGACTGCCTGGGAACGCAAGTCATTCCCACGCCTCGCTGGTAGCCCGCCAGAAAGTGTTTTCACTAAGTTTCTGCGAAGTAACGGAATCTCTCTCCCAGCCGCTCCGTCAGGGCATGTCGCTCCCGCTCTTATGACAATGTCGGCGTCTGGAAAGCATCCACTCGACTCCCTCACACCCGTCCACTTAACCCTTTCAAGTTCAGCAGAACCCACCTGTCACTGGACCACCAGGGTGAAGAGAGACGCTGCGTGGGAAGTCCGCGTGTGAAGGAATAGCGACTTTTCACTGCATGCAATTAGAGAGGAAAATCGAATTACTCAGAGTAAGATAGAAATATGAGAGGGGGGCTCATGTCACCTCTCAACTCTATCCTGCGCAAGCTTCTTCTTCTCCAAGTAACTACTGCAGCCTACATCGTTGTGAATCTGCATACTGTATTCGTCTCTTCGACTCTCTCTACGATCTTTACTCTCCAGCTGTCCTCCAATACTAAACTGGTGTTCCTTTGATGCCTCAGAACATATCCTACCAACCGATCCCTTCTTCTAGTCAAGTTGTGCCACAAATTCCTCTCCTACCCAATTCTATTAAGTACCTCCTCATTAGTTACGTGATCTACCCATCTAATCTTCAGTATTCTTCTGTAGCACCACATTTCGAAAGTTTCTGTTCTCTGCTTGTCTGAACTATTATCGTCCGTGTTTCACTTCCATAAATGGCTACACTCCATACAAATACTTTCAGAAAAGATTTTTTGACACTTAAATCTATACTCGATCTTAACAAATTTTTCATCTTTAGAAACGCCTTCCTTGCCATTGCCAGTCTACATTTTATATCCTCTCTACTTCGACCATCCCCAGTTATTTTGTTTCCCAAATAGCAAAACTCATTTACTACTTTAAGTATCTCATTTCCTAATCTTATTCCCTCAGCATTACCTGATTTAACTCTCACTCATTTAAATCCGTAGTAATTAGCATTGTTAATTAAAACATAATTACTGAAGTGGAATCCTATATTTTGGCAAAGTAGCAAAATAGCGATTATCGTTGTATCGAAAAGTTCGCGTTCAGAAGTATTTCCCTCCACTCTTCAGTTACTCAGAAATCTATATATTTCACTATAATTTGTACAAAGCCCTCGATCAACAATATATAAATGTAGTTCTAAATATTGTAATCTTACGAAACTGACGAAGATTATGAAAGGTACAAAATGTATGTCCACCAAAACGGGGAAATCTACAGCAGACGAGTTAACACAAGTTACAAATCGGGAACTGTATCACCTTTTACTTAAATTATGTGTCCTAGAGTACCTACAGTGACTGTTTTTAGTGATTAGCTGCAACTTGTAATTAATTTCATGAACTGTGATAATCTTTAGCAAGGCCTTCCCCTAACTAAGGCAACTGGGTTATTGTGACCTTTGTTGTGGCCTCCAATAGTTACTGTGTTAATTATTCTTTTGCCACATATGAACTTTTGTGTCACTTAGGAGTTCGGTTATTGGACTCGAACAATCTCATTATAGGATATCAACAGAGTGTGTTATGGAGCTAACCATTTACCTGTGCATAAACTATCGTAAATGAGACTCAATGGGGCCATAAACAGTAGGTTAACCAGAATCTAAGCCCAATTGAAGTGTGTGAACTGCAAACCTAGTATAGACCTCATCATTTAAAATAGCCTACTTTCGACAACCACTTTTCAGCCAGATTCGACGGAGGCACAGCTACCGAGGACAGATTAGCACGATTAAGTACGGTTGCGTTACAACCCGGACGTCGCACAATGTATCCACAAAGAAAGCTCAAGTCGCAGTTATATACTTAGGTAATTAAAGTAAAGTGTCCCCTTTGCAATCCGTTCTCCTGCAACAGTATAGCAATATCGCACAGTCTCGTATTGGAACTTGTTTGTACTATCCTGTACTTCATCGGGTCATCTTATGAGGAGCACTTCTTACATATGTCATCTGCAGTCCGCAGTTCATGAAATACGCGTAGAAATCCAGAAAATGTACGCAATAAACAGTTTTCAGAATGGGGTATAATCACTGTATGTGCACCATAGGGACCACCACTGCCGAGAGCAGACAGTTAAGCATTAGGAAAAGGATACTCTCTTGTTAATCATTAACTGGTTCTCGGCCAGTGAATTTAGAAAACAGTACATGCTGTTACATGATGCCAAAGGCCTCACTGTCCTCTTAAAAGCAAGAGAGAGAGAGAGAGAGAGAGAGAGAGAGAGAGAGGGAGAGAGAGAGAGAGAGAGAGAGAGAGAGAACGAAAAGAATTTTTTAAATTATTGGATATTTAAATTGAGAAGAACTTACCAGAAGTCACGTTTTATAGATCTCCGTAAAGGTCTAACCTCACCACCTTGTGTGTTACAAGGATTAGCATGCTTCAGTTATGAAAATGTCTAGAAATTGATTGCGTTTTTTTCCGGGTTAGCCTTCCTGTGTAATACACTTCATCTAAGAAGAAAGAGCCTGTATGTAGTCAGGACGAAGTATGATGTCCATTCTACAACTTCTTGTACTCAGGATACGATACGTTACTGCAGCGCCCATGTTATTCTGATTACAATGTAAAGTTCCTCTGGACTTGCATTCATGTTCAAAGGAACAGCCACTGTGGCGACCACAGCCGTCACGAAACACATCAAATGATCTATAACGGTACAGTCTTCTTATTTTTAGATTATCAAACAGTTGAAGTCGCGATTGTTTATGCAAAAAGTAATTACTTACGATTTGCTGTGATCTGCGTTTTCTCTCATCTGGTCTGGATATCGCACTACCACTTTATTACCTACATATAGGCACAATTTTAAGTTCCGACCGTTTTCACACTGTTCATCATGTTTCTCCTTTCTTGTGCTGTACTATTATTCTTTTGCCACTCGATATACAGCAGTTTTCGTGTGCTTTTCTACCTTGTTGACCAGATGGGAGAAAACTGTCATATTATTAATGTTGTGTGCGAGTTGTAAATGTGTCCTATACAACTCCTAATTTAACTCTTGTTTTTTAGAGTATAGGGATTTAATTTCGTATTTTAACCACATTTTATGAGCAGCATGCGTGCCTTTTGGGAGCTGGGTGAACTGTTTTTAATATTTACATCGATATATTTAGGTACAAGATCATTACATTTGCATATGTTGTTGAATTTTATGTGTTGCATGCTTTTATAGACATTCAGATGAAGTCCTCTGAATTTCTGGTATAGAACACATGGAACTGCCTGGCGTGGTGCGAATACGTTTGTCTGCGTGGCCATCCTCCGCAGCAAGCACAGAAATATTTGCTTTGTAAATAAAAGCGCTTCTTTCTGCTACCACTTATTTTTCCCAGACGATCACAGCAAATCGTAAGTAATTACTTTTTCACATAAAAAAATCGCAATTTGAACTGTTTGATAATCTAAAAATAACAAAACTGTGTCGTTATAGATCCCACTGATGATGTCTTAGAGCAAGGAAAAGGCGGAACGCGTCTGGGAAAAATAAATTAAGTGGAAGCAGAAAAAAGTCGGTTTTATTTACAAAATAAGTATTTCTGTACTTGCTGTGGAGGATGGCCATGTAAACAAACTTGTTACATCAAACGAATCCTCAATTACGAATAAGGTCTACCACCAGCTTTAGAATGGAATGACGACAAAGAAATTTGTATCGGACCGATACTCGAACCCGAATTTCCCACTTATCGCAATTGGTGGTCTTACCATTTGGTGATCTGTTCAGGACTCACGGCCAGACCCAAACATCTATATGTCGTCAACCATGCGTCCACGACCTGAACTCGTACATCCGTTATGTATATTCCCGTACAGATCAGACTTTGTACTTTTCAGGCCTTTAATTATTCCTTTGAGACGAAAAACATCGGCAAGCGGACGTTTTAATGCAGCGCTTTAGTGCATACAGGGTGACAATTATTGAACTATATGAAAGAAAACGTAAATTAGTTAAAAATTAAGACGTGAACACGCTTTATTCAACATGTAAACGTCACTACAGATATTCGGATTTAGGTTACGACATGTTCGATGTGCCTGCCATCATTGGCGACGATGTGGCACAGACGAATAGCGAAATTCTGCATGACCAGCTGAAGCGTCGGAACTTCGATGTTGTCGATGACCTCCTGAATGGCTGTTTTCAGCTCAGCAACGGTTTTGGGGTTATTGCTGTACACATTGTCTTTAATGCGTGACTGCGTGACTGCGTGTGAGATAGCTCTCTAAGTTTTCATCTATTTTTAGGTTTCAGATATATATTTTAACTGTTTTTGTGATAATATTTACTATATAAGTGACTTATTAGTGGTTTCTTCATTCACCTCTGCATTTCTTGTGTTGCGGCGCATTAATTGTTTGTGTATAGTAGTTTATTTAGGAACTTTAGTAGTCTTCAACCGGTGTTCTTGGTGTTTTCCGGTGAAATAACTTCAGAAGAAATTTTTGTGAACTGCTTTCAGTTTCGTTACTGTCATTAAACGTTTGATTTTCTTTCTGTGTTAGTATTTTGTTATATTCTCATTTGTTGTTGATTAATACTGTCAATAATAGTAGTTACTTCCCTTGTAGAGCAAGTTTGTGATAATTGTAGTCAGTTTTTAACATCTTCTTATTGTAGTAGCGGAACTTAGATAAAGTTGTTTTCTTGTTTCAATAATTGTAAAATTTTACCATGAGTGAGAAGTGTGGGCTTTGCCGCAGGTTCGTGAGTAGTGGATTGCGGTGTGAGACTTGTTCGAAGTATTTTCACTGGGAGGAATGCAGTGGGGAAGCCAGTGGGCATTCTGGTGAGATCCTCTCCTGGAACTGCAGGTTATGTAGCAAGAGTAAGTTGATAGAGGAGCGGGAGCGTAAGATCTGTGCCCTTCAGGTGCAGTTGAAAAACGCACAGGAGGAGCTAGATAGGATGAGGAGGGAGAAGGGGGTTGGGGAATGGGAGCTGGCTGTTGGCAAGAGATCTGCTAGGAGAAGGAGATTTTCAGATAGTTTTACTATTGGTGTTTGTAATAGATATGACCAACTGTCAGAGTCTAGTGGAGAGGAATCTCTAGTAGCTGTAGATGTAGGAAGTATGCAGCAGACCTCAGCAGTTACGGTGGCTAGGACAGTTGCAAAGTCTAAGAGAAAGAAGAAGGTTCTGCTGTTAGGTAGTTCTCATGGTAGAGGTGTAGGCCAGCAGTTGCAGGAAGTTTTGGGGAGTGAGTACCAGGTCACCAGCATTGTGAAGCCTAATGCAGGATTGGCTCAGGTGACTTTTAACATAGGGGGGTTATGTAGGGATTTTACTAAAGAGGATCAGGTAGTGATTGTGGGTGGGGCTGGTAATAGTATTGATAGGGATGGGGAGTATGACATAGATGGTGACCTGGAAAAGATAGCCACTCAGACTGGCAACACGAATGTGCATTTCGTGGAACTGTTTCAGCGTCACGATCGGCCTCATCTTAATACAGCCGTCAGGCGTAATAACATGAGACTTGGGGGTGCGCTGATGACAGAAGGCATGAGTCACATTTCAGTGGTGTCGGTGGAGTCTATCAGTAGGATGGGTTTCACTAGACATGGCCTGCACCTCAACAGGTATGGGAAGGGGAGGTTGGCAAAACTTATAGGTGACAGCATAGGTGGGGGTGGTGGGATCACTCATGGGAAAATTCCGGTAGTTGTGGGCGTTAGAGCTGTACCTTTTTTAGATTGAAGTCAGCTGATAGGTATTCCTGCTTAAGGGAAGTCTCTCTAACAAAGAAACCACTTTCTACAAAGCTTGGGTATCCGATTGATGAGGGAATTAGTATATTTCATCAAAATATACAAGGTATTAGAGATAAAGTTAGTGAACTGCTTATAGATGTTGACTCTGAAATTATTGGTATATCTGAACACTTCTTAAATAAGGAGATAATTCAGAGGCTTCCTTTACCAGGATACAGGTTGGCTGGCAGCTTTTCTAGGAGCTCTTTGCGGTGTGGGGGAGTAGCCATGTATGTGAAAAACGGTATACCATTTGAGTCAATTGATGTTTCAAAGTACTGCACTGAAAAGGTGTTTGAATGTTGTGCAGGTGTGGTTAAATTTAGTGGAGCTAAACTTCTTACTGTTGTTATTTATAGATCCCCAGACTCCGATTTCACAACATTTTTGCTAAAGCTAGAGGAGGTTCTTGGTTCACTTTATAGGAAATACAAAAAGTTAGTTATATGTGGTGACTTCAATATTAATTGTATAAGTGATTGTGCAAGGAAAAGGATGCTGGTAGACCTCCTTAATTCATATAATCTTATGCAAACCGTATTCTTTCCAACGAGAGTGCAAGGGAACAGTAGAACAACCATAGACAATATTTTTGTTCATTCGTCGTTATTAGAAGGGCATTCTGTTAGCAAAAAGGTGAATGGCCTTTCAGATCATGATGCACAAATTTTAAGTCTAAAAGATTTTTGTGCTGCAACACATGTTAAATATAGTTACCAACTTTTTGGGAAAGCTGATCCAGTTGCTGTACAGACTTTTGTAAACCTTATCAAGGAACAAGAGTGGCAAGATGTTTATAGTGCTGATACAGTAGACGATAAACATAATGCCTTCCTCAAGACTTTTCTCGTGCTCTTTGAAAGTTGCTTTCCGTTAGAACGTTCAAAACAGGGTACTAGCACAAACAGGCAGCCTGGGTGGCTGACTAAAGGGATAAGAATATCTTGTAGAACAAAGTGGCAATTATATCAAAACGTCAGAAACAGTCAAAATCTAAATGCAGCAGCCCATTACAAACAGTATTGTAAGGTGCTTAAAAAAGTTATTAGGAAGGCAAAAAGTATGTGGTATGCAGATAGAATAGCTAAGTCTCAGGATAAAATTAAAACCATATGGTCAGTCGTAAAGGAAGTGGCTGGTCTGCAGAGACAGGTCGAGAATATAGAATCAGTGCGTAGTGGGGAGGTCCGTGTTACTGATAAGTCGCATATATGTACAGTACTTAATAATAACTTTCTGAATATAGCAGGTGAACTAAATAGAAACCTAGTCCCAACAGGGAATCATATAGCGCTCTTAGAAAAAAGTGTTCCGAGACTGTTACCTGAAATGCTCCTCCATGATACTGACAAAAGGGAGATTGAGCTAATAATTAAATCACTAAAGAGCAAGAACTCTCATGGATATGACGGGGTATCTAGCAGAATACTGAAGTATTGTTCCACGTATGTTAGCTCAGTACTTAGCCATATCTGTAACTTTTCCTTTAGGAGTGGTCGGTTTCCTGATCGATTAAAGTACTCGGTAGTGAAGCCACTTTATAAAAAGGGAGACAGGGATAATGTTGACAATTATAGACCTATTTCTATGCCATCGGTGTTTGCTAAAGTTATCGAGAGGGTTGTATATACAAGGTTACTGCAGCATTTAAATTCACATAATTTGCTGTCAAATGTACAGTTTGGTTTTAGAAATGGCTTAACAACTGAAAATGCTATAGTCTCTTTTCTCTGTGAGGTTTTGGACGGATTAAATAAAAGGTTGCGAACGTTAGGTGTTTTCTTTGATTTAACGAAGGCTTTTGACTGTGTTGACCACAAAATATTGCTGCAGAAGTTGGAACATTATGGAGTAAGGGGAGTAGCTTACAATTGGCTCGCCTCCTACTTTAAGAACAGAAAGCAGAAGGTAATCCTCCGCAATATTGAGAGTGGTAATGATGTTCAGTCCCAATGGGGCACTGTTAAATGGGGCGTTCCCCAAGGGTCGGTGCTGGGGCCACTGCTGTTTCTTATTTATGTAAATGATATGCCTTCTAGTATTACAGGTGATTCAAAAATATTTCTGTTTGCTGATGACACCACCTTGGTAGTGAAGGATCTTGTGTGTAATATTGAAACATTATCAAATAATGTAGTTCATGAAATAAGTTCGTGGCTTGTGGAAAATAATTTGATGCTAAATCACAGTAAGACTCAGTTTTTACAGTTTCTAACCCACAATTCAACAAGAACTGACATTTTAATCAGACAGAATGGGCATGTTATAAGCGAGACGGAACAGTTCAAGTTCCTAGGCGTACGGATAGATAGTAAGCTGTTGTGGAAAGCCCATGTTCAGGATCTTGTTCAGAAACTAAATGCCGCTTTATTTACCATTAGAACAGTATCTGAAATAAGTGACATTTCAACACGAAAAGTAGTATACTTCGCATATTTTCATACGCTTATGTCATATGGTATTATTTTTTGGGGTAATTCTTCTGATTCAAAAAGGGTATTTTTGGCTCAAAAACGGGCTGTTCGAGCTATGTATGGTGTAAGTTCGAAAACCTCTTGTCGACCCCTATTCAATAGTCTGGGAATTTTGACATTGCCCTCACAGTATGTATTTTCTTTAATGTCGTTTGTTGTTAGCAATATTAGCTTATTCCCGAGAGTTAGCAGCTTTCACTCAGTTAATACTAGGCAGAAATCAAATCTGCATGTGGAATGCACTTCCTTGACTCTTGTGCAGAAAGGAGTGCAGTATTGTGCTGCATCCATTTTCAATAAGCTACCACAAGAACTCAAAAATCTTAGCAGTAGCCCAAACACTTTTAAGTCTAAACTGAAGAGTTTCCTCATGGCTCACTCCTTCTATTCTGTCGAGGAGCTCCTGGAAGAGCTAAAAAATTAAGCAAATTCCAGTGTTACATTCTTGATTTTCTTTATTTAAACTAACGACTTGTCGCCTGAATATGTTTCTTATATTTCATTTTATCTGTTTCTACAATCGTGTTATAATTTCATGTATTGACTCGTTCCATGACCATGGAGACTTCTCCTAAATGTGGTCCCACGGAACAATAAATAAATAAATAAAAAATAAAAATAAATAAATAAAATACAGCCCCATGAAAAGGAGTCATGTGTTCAGAACCATAGAATATGGCGGCCAATCGAGGCCTGTCCCAGTGGCCTCTGTGTACCCAGAGCCAGAAAAGTGCTCCTCCAGGATAGTAAACACTCTTCTGCTTCGATGGGATCGAGCTCCGTCTTGCATGAACCACATCTTGTCGAAATCAGGTATAATGGGGTGAAATCATCTTCCAAAATCTTCACGTACCTTTCGGTAGTCACCGTGCTATCAAGGAATATCACACCGATTATTCTGTGGCTGGACATTGCACACCACACAGTTACCCGTTAAGGGTGAAGAGACTGTTCGATCGCGAAATGAGGATTCCCAGTCCCTCAAATGCACCAGTTTTGCTTATTGACGAACCCATCCAACTGAAAGTGGGATTCGTCGCTAAACCAAACCATGCATGCTCATACTAATTCCTATCATGCCCCGCGGCCAACCGTGCAGTTTGGACGTCCTATCGCAAACCATTCTGAAGTTATGACGATTTTATTTCATGTAGTTCAATAACTGTCACCCTGTATCATGACCAGCCAATGGACTGATGTGTGGCGTTGAAAGACTGGATCCTTGTGGTGTGGCACGGAGGCGCCGCCGAACGGTTTGAACTGGGCCAGGCTTCTGCTGGCAAGATCCTCAAAGACAATCGCTTCTTATGCTAAGAAACAGTCTCGAGCACCCATATACCATAAGATGGAATGCCCTACACTAAAGTTATCAATAACGCATTCTATTGTAAGAGCATCACTACCCTAGCAACCTGCAAAAGTTGCTATGGGCGTATTCTTACGTTGGATTCTTAGCTTCTGTACTTCGTCTTGGCCATCGAATTATTTGCTAGCAAGTTTCATTGGCGTTATCTATTGCTCGGCTTTCCCATACAAAAGGAAACACGTATTTGGCAAAAGTGTTCCTTTCTAAAGTCACTCCATTCTTGATTAATACTTAACAGTATCTGCGAATACTGTGTCCTCTTGACCTACAGATTTTGTCAGGTCCTTTCGACTGCCTCCTCCATTGCACTATCATCGATTTACCTACAGACTAAACTCACTGTGGGTGTCTACCTCACACGCAGTAGCTGGGAGAACAGCCTGCGGTGAGATTGTGCATCGAGTTCTGGGGCTTCGTGTGTATCACCGCACAGATGCATCACAATCATAAACAATATAGCACACGGACACGGCTACTATCACGCACTGTATTTTAATATGTGGCCATCTGGTCAACATTATTGTAACGCAAGTCTACCAGTGAAGGTGAGCTCGTATTTCAGTACTGGTTTGGCATGGGCAAATAAAGCTCAATCCGCAGCCATAGCTTATTTGTGTGCATTAAACTATATTTCAACAGATCTGTTCACTATATCGGGCACCACTTCCAACACATTTTTCAAAAAAACAGGTTCTTTTTTGTGCATTACTTGTAAAATTTTATTCCTCAAGAGGAAATTTTTTACAGTAATTGCTTTCCCGTTGTTGTCTATAACTTTTAGTTTGCTAGGAATATCATGTAAGTGCGACAGTATCTAACGGTTACACTGCTGAGTAGTTGCTCTTCCTGACAACAACCCATAAGAGCAAATCAGTTGCGTTTTTACCTGTGGTTAATCGTACTTTAGGTACATGGGCTATGTAAGGCTTTGTTTAAAAGGAATAGGTCGATGTAGTCATAGGGTCGAGCCGCGCACGTTCGCTGCAAATAATAACCTGTAACTGTGGTCCTGCAGTCAAATAGTCTGTGCACTGCCTAGAATTGTGAGTTAATAAAATACATAGAAATACAAAATAAAAGTTAAACGAATAATATAATAACAAGGATTCTCTCTTAGCGTCTGTAATTGACGTAAATGACAGTGAATTATGTTGAATAATGTTTATTCAAAAAAGGACATCTTGAATCAACGGGAACGGTATTCAGTTAAAATACAGACAGAAAATACCCCTATCAAATGCAGTAAAGCTACGTCGAGATCGTTACGAAAATGGTACCAAAATTCCAAAACTAAACAGTCACCAAAGATACGCGAAAACTAAGACGATTTCGTAGTCTTATACACAAACATTCACCAGCTCAAAACAGTTCAGAGTTCAAGATTATGGTTCACAAATTAACATACGTGATGCAAAGAATAACTACTTACTCTGCTCTCAGTTTCGTAAATCAAGCGCAAAAAGTTAGAATCCTACTCTGGAGCAAATTCAGATCTCTCTAAATATAAAAGTCCCTTCAAAAGTTAGAGCATTGTAGCAGCCATTCACCGCCCAGAATCAATCACCTATACGACTTGTGGTGGAGAAGGTTGGTCTCTCACTATCCTTTAAACAATCTGTCCACCTACCTGGATAGGCTTCAGGTTGACTGCCCCAGCCGGCCGGAGTGGCCGAGCGGTTCTAGGCGCTACAGTCTGGAACGGCGCCCCCGCTACGGTCACAAGTTCGAATACTGCCTCGGGCATGGTTGTGTGTGATGTTCTTAGGTTAGTTAGGTTTAAGTAGTTCTAAGTTCTAGGGGACTGATGACCTCAGCAGCTAAGTCCCATAGTGCTCAGAGCCACTTGAACCATTTTTTGACTGCCCCATCACTTCGCGATGGTAGATACTGGTTCAGCCGACAAAAGCAGCGTTGGTATAAGTTCGACTAAAATACGTACCACGCAAAGGGGACATAACTGCCATTCCACGGGCAGTAGCCGAAAGTTAATTAAACTGTCAAACGTTCGGGGTTCTCGCATGAGTCTTTTGAAAAATGTCAAAATTTCCTTTTAGTTGCTTTTTTGTCTTTAAAACAAGGAAAATAGCTATCAAGTCCGTATTTAATGTTCCGACGTCAATTACACAATGTTACTGAGTGTCTGCAACAACTTCACATCCGAAAGCAGCCAGACGATATTTAGTCCGATCCAATATTTTAAATGTCCGAAACAGTCTCCGACCTACGACTATTTGCGAGTTAACACAGTCTGTAGTTCGGTAGGCTTCTTGTAAAGAAATGCTCGCCATGATGTCTCGTAATTTGCAAGAAACGCGCCATGGACAGTTTAAGTACGACTAGAAATGTTCATACGCGAAATTTCCGATAACAAATCCCACACAAAGCTCATTTTTTGTCAAAATACTCAACTCTGTAATCGCTTTTCATCAACTACATCGATCAAACACGCAGATTTATTCATGTTTGTGCAAATTTGATCAGCATGATTTAACATATTAGAAGACGGCTCCCGAGCGACTATCTCGTCTCATACAGATGAGGCACAAAGCCCTACTCAAACGCGCGGGAAATGCTGAATTTCTATTGGCTAGTATGAAAAGCTGCCAATCAGATCATCTAGAGCACTTCAATACTAGCGGTATTTCTAATGTCAGCCAATCAGATTACCACATGTAATTTAGACTAGAAATTTCGTGATTCCGAAACGAAATAAAATATAACTAAAACAAAATACCATTCGTTTTAACAAAGTAAATTACTAATAAATTTAATACTCAACGCCCCTTCCGACTGCCCTTTACGAAATCAAGCTGAGTCTGACATACGTCACAAACTTCCCTGTTACTCAACACTGTCACTGTTACGTTTACATAGTTTTAATAAAATATCACATTATCCTTTTACGTACGTCCTCCATTCACTCTCTTTGTCTCTCCAAAACACTCACACTACCAAAACGCAATGAAATAACAATTTTTCAGTGTACGGTTAATCATATCAGAAGTCTGTGGCAATGAAACTAAAGAAAATTCCAGAAAGTCAGATTAAATGAATCTATCCTCGTGTAGTTTCAACTAATACGATAGATGAATACAGTACAGTCCTTAACCCAGTTCCACAATGCCAGCTTCGTTATTATGTGTTTTAGGTAAAAATTTATATCTCCAAAAGTATTGAAGTTATTGATTTGAAATTTTAACGGTTTGTTTGCATCATCCATAGAATTTGCTACACGAAGTATGAGAAAGATCGATTAATATTTAATAATAGCCAGCGTCAGCTGTGCGAGGGTGAGAACCAAGACTCCTCTCCTCCTGGCTCCGCAGCAAGTTGCGTTTTCAATGTAGGGTGACAACTCGTAATAATTTGCTACGTTACAGACAGAATCACGCACGTTACCATAGACAGGTTTGTTTTCTTCCAGAACTCGACACAAAGCGTCCCCTTCAAGATCCAACCGAAAAGTGTCTCCAAAAGCGGGATTCTCATAGCGGCTGTTCATTGCACAGAATCTGTCACCTATACTTGGGAATCACGCACGTTACCACGGGCAGCTCTCCCTCCCGGAATTCACTTGATTCCTGTATTGTTTTTCTGCTATGCGCTTTTCCATTGGCTGAAAGTCGTCCCCACCAAAATACATCACTCTTACATTCTACAGACATGATTTGATATAACTTTACCACTTCCCAGGCTAAACTACCATGTTACAACAATACTTAAATAAAGAAATGTGAAACATTCCATTACACTCATATTATTTACATTAATATAAGTTCATAAATAAATAAGCCAGCAAATGGTTCAAATGGCTCTGAGCACTATGGGACTCAATTGCTGTGGTCATAAGTCCCCTAGAACTTAGAACTACTTAAACCTAACTAACCTAAGGGCATCACACACATCCATGCCCGAGGCAGGATTCGAACCTGCGACTGTCGCGCTCGTGCGGTTCCAGACTGTAGCGCCTTTAACCGCTCGGCCACTTCGGCCGGCAATAAGCCTGCATTCTTGGACAAGTATGCTCGTGACTGATGTGAAATATTACTTAAACAATCATTTATGCCTTCTTGAGAGAGACTTTAGTTCTATTTTCGACTGTGGCCAGAACAATCACCGTGGCCCACCATTAGTCCCGGTCCCAAAATCATTCAGCCGTACGCCAAATACACCTTACCTTGTAGTACTTCTGGACGGCTGATTATCTCGCCTGAATACGTGTAACATTACAATTCTCACTGCAATCCTTTTAGTTCTGATATGGATGCTGCGCTATCTGTTGTAAATATTGTAAAAAGATGGGGCAGTAAGCAGAGATGAATTGTACATCTGTATCTATCTACCGGAAAGCCTCGTTAAGTGTGTCGAGGTGGGTACTCCATCCACCAAAATCGTCCGCTCCCCTTCATCCCTTCCATCCCATGCTGCACGAATTGTGCTTGGCAAGAAAGACTATCGATAACCCTCCACATCAGTTTCCGGGCTGCTTAATGTGTGTGCCTTGGGTAGAAACCTTTAAGTCTCCCGGGAAAATATGGAACAAACATACTGAGGAAACTGTGAAGCAGCTACACTTGTCTTCTACAGACATGTCCTTTTTCCCTGTTTACAGTACGCTCTGTACGCTGTTATCTGCTGAGAAGTTATTTGATGTCTAATTATTAACTGAACAATTTCTTTACTTATTAAAAAGATGTAACTTTAACTTACTACGTAACGTAATTACAGATTCGTGCGAGTTAACGGAAGCGATCGTCAATCCGCATAGTTTTATTCATTGATTATTATACGTTTTGACGAAGAATAAATAACTTCAAGTCTGGCTGTTTAAATCAACGTTTAGTAAGATCATCACAGTCAAATTTTTTGTTAAATATCAGCTCACAAGACTTGGACAGTAGAGTTAGCGAGACTGCGTGTTACGCTATAACGCACTGGATAACCTACCCCTGGTATGAATATAAGATATTGTGCAGGACACTGAGCTGACGCGTTACATCGGTGATCCATTAGTGTAGCAGCCTGCCTCTGTTTGGGTGGCGGGCGGTCGGCACGCCTCACGCAATCCGATTATAGGATCAGCGACGTTCTGCCGGCCTCGCACATGTATCGAATATCAGGCGACCAAAGTCCCAGCACAGAAAACCGGATTATCTGGTCCTGGTGGGGACGACGACACGTATTTCTGGGGGTACGGTAGGTGATGCTTTTTTACAGTGACAGAAAAATTACGTACATACACGTGTATAAATTACAGTATACAGATAGAATGTGAAGCGTGTATATCACTTCGAGGTGTCGTGATGGGTGACAAAAAATAGCAAGAACGATCATGACTATTGCGAACACTACATTATGGTCTACATACCGTAGCTTGTGCATGTAAACGCACTTGTGCTACCTGTAGACAAAATGTGAGTATATTAGTCCTATCAGCAAGCTTTTTCGGTTATTCGTGAGTCTGTTTTCAGACACGTCGGTTTGAAATGTGTAGTTTCAATGGATATAGGTTCCTCCTTTTATGCAAAACGCTGTTTTTTCTTGTTATCCATACATGTTTCGCATAAAAGGCGGAATCTACACTGAACTGAAAAAACGGAAAAATACAAGTGCTGCAAATCGAAAATGTGAAAGTCTCGTCTACTACCTGACCGACATTACAGTTTCACTTTACTGTGCTAAGAAAAACTCATTTCATTTGTTTACGATTGAGCCATTACCGTTGAAGTTATAAGACCACACGCTGTTTTCATAAATCTTGTCTCACAGTTATCCTTTAATCAAAGTTACTTACGTTATTCTCTTAGCATTTTACCATTTGCACGCACACATTCATTTCAAACGAGTGAATACTCTTAGTTACAAATGAACAGAATACTGAGTATCTGCAAATAGTTTGAACTCTGTTTTAGTCATTTCCTGCGGTAATTGTACCAAAGAAAGCAAAAGTGAGGAATAGTAATGTTAGCGTCCCTCGATGTAGAAAGCATTGGCAACAGATGTCAAGCAACGAAAAGGGGAAAGAAATCGATGTTCATGTGAATCATCCTAGCATTTGCATTGAGGCTCTGGGAAACCACGTAGAATTTAAATCGGTGTGGTCGACTGTGGATTTGAATCTCTCAATTCCCAACTGCCTCCCATACCTCACTCGGGTGGCATTTGTACTGGCGTGGCAGAGTTCGTTAATGTTTGGAAATATCCTACAGTCGTTTCGGAATTATTTTATTGTGATTCCTGGGGACATATTTTCTTCCTCTCGCTGTAAATGTCAGTTATCGTAGGGCAAGAGAGTCGTGGGCACCATCTGTCAACCATTCATACTAACTTTGTTTTGCGAGCATTTTATAACGGGGTGTCTAGGAATGGCTTGGTGTGACAGGTGATTCTCTACCAGAGATGAATGTGGGTGCAGCAGATGAAGGCAGCTCCTGGATACAGGTAACCCTTTACTGCTGTTTACTTACATTCTTCCGACTTGAGAGCTGCTGGTGCTGATTCATGGCGAGCGCGGTATGTTGATCTCCCAGTCCGGCTTTGTCATCGATAGCACAAACTGTGTGCTGCTGCTGTGTCAAGGAATGTCTCGCGTTAGCAGCTACTGCTGTGTAGTTCTTAGGCGGTAGAAATAAATACGCATAGAGTCACTCATGTGTTTCGTTAGTAATCTAAGAAGACATAATTTAGTACGCTACTTCAGGTGGGACAGGTTCTTTGTTTCTGCTGAGGCCCTCCCATTTGGAACAGCAACAACGCGAACCATAATTTATACGCTATATTTTGTTTTAACAGTAAAAGAAAATTTATAGGTAGTCCCTTTCCTATCTTCCTATTATTTACTTCTAAGTTACTAACTTTATTTCTTGAACAAGCCGTGTGCTACAACTAATTTAACTTCATTTGTAAGGAAATACTGTTGCACTCTTAATGTTACCACCATTGCTTTTAATGCGCCATAGTTCGTTTTGACTTTTGTATGTTATGTGTCAGTCTTCCCAGCGATCGTTTCTTTCTCTATTTCTTCACATTTTTCCTGAAACCATTTCGCCTTGGCTGTCCTGCCTTCCTATTTACTTTATTCCTAAGGGATTTATATCGCTGTTTTCCTGCCTTTCCACGAACATTCTTGTACTGCCTTCTTTTGTAGACCGATTCAAGTATTTCTTCAAGGTGTTTTCCAAGTTACCTTCCTTATACCTGTTTTTGTCTTTCTAACATCGGTCACTGCCGTTTTTAGAGATGTCCATTCCTTTTCAGCTGAACTGCCTGCTGTGGTATTTCTTACCACAGATTTCGCATCCTTAGCAAACTTCAAACGCATCTCATCATTCCTCCGTACTTACTTCCACACTGATTTTTCTGGCTGATTTTCTTAAACTTCAACTTACTCTTTAGTATTACTAAATTGTGATCTGAGTCTGTGTCTGCACTTGGATACGCCTAGCCGTCCAATATCTGATTTCGGAATCTCTGCTTGATTATGATGTAATCTAACTAGAACCTTCCCGTGTCTCCCGGTCTTTTCCAAGAATACCTCCTCCTTTTGTGATTCTTGAACAGAGTATTCGCTATTACCAGCTGAAATTCATCGTTGAACTCAATTAGTCTTTCTTCTCTCTCTTTCCTCCTGCCAAGGCCATGTTATCCCGTAACCATTCCTTCCATTCCTTCCCCTACAACAGTGTTCCAATCCCCTATGATTATTAGATTCTCATCTCCCTTTACATATTGAATTACACGTTCAATATTGTCATACAATTTCGCTGTCTCTTCACGTTCTGCTTGCGACGTTGACTTATATACGTGAACTACCGTTGTCGTCTTTCGTTTACTATCCAATCTGACGACAACAGCCCTATCAATGAACTGTTCACAGTGGCTCACTCACTGTCGTGCTTTCCTATTCGTAACGAATCCTACTCCCGACATACCATTTTCTGCTGCTGTTGATATTATACTGTTCTCGTCTGAGCCGAAATCCTTGTCCATTTGACTTCACTGGCTCCCACTATATCTAGACTGAGCTTTAGCGTTTCCAATTTCAGATTTCCTAGCTTCCCTACCATGTTCAAAACACTGAAATTCCATGCGCTAACTCGCAGAATCTTATCCCTTCGTTCGTTATTCCATCTTTTTCTCTTTAACCCATGCCCGTTGGGAGTCCCTTTCGATCCGAATAAGAAACTAATCCGGAATCTTTTGGGAGTGGATGGGACTTAACATTTGAGGTCATCAGTCCCCTAGAACTTAGAACTACTTAAACCTAGCTAACCTAAGGACATCACACACATCCATGCCCGAGGCATGATTCGAACCTGCGACCGTAGCAGTCGCGCGGTTCCAGACTGAAGCGCCTAGAACCGCACGGCCACACTGACCGGCTTGGAGAGATCATTATGACAGTTTTTCTATTTCAGGCTACATCTCCTATCGATGCGAAATATGTATTCTTAATGCAGTGCTTTCGATTGCTGATTAGTCCACCTTTTAGGTTCAAAAAAATGGCTCTGAGCACTATGGGACTCAACTGCTGAGGTCATTAGTCCCCTAGAACTTAGAACTAGTTAAACCTAACTAACCTAAGGACATCACAAACATCCATGCCCGAAGCAGGATTCGAACCTGCGACCGTAGCGGTCTTGCGGTTCCAGACTGCAACGCCTTTAACCGCACGGCCACTTCGGCCGGCCCACCTTTTAGGGGCAGTGTTCCACTCCAAGGGCATGAGAGTGCCCTGAACGTCGGTCCGGTCCTCGGCACTCTTTGACAAGGGCGTTGGCAGAACGAGCGTGACTTCTTATGGAAGATGTCTTCAGGCGTCGTTACTGACGCTTTCTTAATCAGTATTTAGGCTCTGACCATGTTGAAGCTCAGGACACAGGTGGTTTTGTTTGCTACCCCTAGACCACGGGTTCAACCATATCCGTGACGTCATACCATTATTCACTGAGTCAGTACTCGTCTACACGTCACACGTGTCCTTATGAACTGTGTGTGTGATTTTGAGATACACCTGTGGCCAGAAAGTTTCCCATCTGTGACTCTGATAGAGCGTGTGAGACCAATATCCAACGTATCAAGGACCAGTTACAACAGCCATCTTTCTTTAGCAGAAGATACAACGGCTTCATGACAACCTTATCAACCGAATCAGTGCATGCATTCAGACCAGACGGGTTGCTACGTCATACTAATAAGTGGGATTGTCCTGCCATGTTCTCTGTAAATTTGGCTCGATTTTGTAATTAATCATTAACGTCACATATCCTCTCAACCGCTAGAAATTTCAGTTCGCTTCCACCTCCCCTTCTGGCTGCTCCACATCTTTGTCAGGTGACGTAATTCCTGCTCAGATTCGACAGTGGTAGAATACACCTCGGTTTTCGTGTAGCTGCAGAGAAAGAAGTTTAATGGGGTGTGGTCTGGAGATCTTGCAGGCAATGTACAGGTCCTCATCGGCTGTTCCGTCGACAAATGAAAAGCCGGGCTAATGCTGCAAGTACTGGTTCCCCAAAAAATCACTCACTGTAGTCCTGTAATGATGGAAACTGATGCTCCCTCTGGTACGTGGTGGGATCTCCTCCAATAACGTCGGCAACTGCTCTTGCGACCGCAGTCTGTAGACTGGCCATCTGAATCGAGGGAACAGCATGCACAAAATGAAAGTCTTGCCTCGTCATAGTTCGCGTAGACGTAAGCGTGATTGCGGTTGCGTCGTCGAAATGGTGGTGGACGATGATCTCACGCAGCCTCTTCACGTCTCTGATAAATTAATACGCGCCAAGCAACACGACACTTCTCAGAGTCATTGTTCCAGTGGCAGTCGTGGCACACGAAACTTCACATCATCATAAGTCCAGAAATTCTTGCATCCAAGGCTTAATGACTGCAACGACAACATATTAGCGTGTAAGGATAAAGCCACACCACTTTGATGAAGATTCGACGCACTTCTGGCACCACAATAATTTTATATCTGCGGTCATCGACAATACGTCCTACGCCGTTCAACGCCTCGGAACTGTCTCCTTCTTCCGCCAATGTTGTCCACGGCACCACGGAGCGCGCCAAGCCATCGTCCAGTCCGACTGCGGAATTTTTCGTGATATTAATTTTTCTCTTAATTAAAGCATCAGTTAAACTCTCAGAGTAGTGCAGTTGCCTGCAATTTGAGCTGTCATTTGTACTCGGCTGACTCATGTGAAACGGTTTCCGCCATGACTATGGCCGCATGACAAGAATTAACAGACTTTGAACGCGGTATGATACACTCCTGGAAATGGAAAAAAGAACACATTGACACCGGTGTGTCAGACCCACCATACTTGCTCCGGACACTGCGAGAGGGCTGTACAAGCAATGATCACACGCACGGCACAGCGGACACACCAGGAACCGCGGTGTTGGCCGTCGAATGGCGCTAGCTGCGCAGCATTTGTGCACCGCCGCCGTCAGTGTCAGCCAGTTTGCCGTGGCATACGGAGCTCCATCGCAGTCTTTAACACTGGTAGCATGCCGCGACAGCGTGGACGTGAACCGTATGTGCAGTTGACGGACTTTGAGCGAGGGCGTATAGTGGGCATGCGGGAGGCCGGGTGGAGGTACCGCCGAATTGCTCAACACGTGGGGCGTGAGGTCTCCACAGTACATCGATGTTGTCGCCAGTGGTCAGCGGAAGGTGCACGTGCCCGTCGACCTGGGACCGGACCGCAGCGACGCACGGATGCACGCCAAGACCGTAGGATCCTACGCAGTGCCGTAGGGGACCGCACCGCCACTTCCCAGCAAATTAGGGACACTGCTGCTCCTGGGGTATCGGCGAGGACCATTCGCAACCGTCTCCATGAAGCTGGGCTACGGTCCCGCACCCCGTTAGGCCGTCTTCCGCTCACGCCCCAACATCGTGCAGCCCGCCTCCAGTGGTGTCGCGACAGGCGTGAATGGAGGGACGAGTGGAGACGTGTCGTCTTCAGCGATGAGAGTCGCTTCTGCCTTGGTGCCAATGATGGTCGTATGCATGTTTGGCGCCGTGCAGGTGAGCGCCACAATCAGGACTGCATACGACCGAGGCACACAGGGCCAACACCCGGCATCATGGTGTGGGGAGCGATCTCCTACACTGGCCGTACACCACTGGTGATCGTCGAGGGGACACTGAATAGTGCACGGTACATCCAAACCGTCATCGAACCCATCGTTCTACCATTCCTAGACCGGCAAGGGAACTTGCTGTTCCAACAGGACAATGCACGTCCGCATGTATCCCGTGCCACCCAACGTGCTCTAGAAGGTGTAAGTCAACTACCCTGGCCAGCAAGATCTCCGGATCTGTCCCCCATTGAGCATGTTTGGGACTGGATGAAGCGTCGTCTCACGCGGTCTGCACGTCCAGCACGAACGCTGGTCCAACTGAGGCGCCAGGTGGAAATGGCATGGCAAGCCGTTCCACCGGACTACATCCAGCATCTCTACGATCGTCTCCATGGGAGAATAGCAGCCTGCATTGCTGCGAAAGGTGGATATACACTGTACTAGTGCCGACATTGTGCATGCTCTGTTGCCTGTGTCTATATGCCTGTGGTTCTGTCAGTGTGGTCATGTGATGTATCTGACCCCAGGAATGTGTCAATAAAGTTTCCCCTTCCTGGGACAATGAATTCACGGTGTTCTTATTTCAATTTCCAGGAGTGTAGTTGGAGACATACGTACGGAATATTCCATTTCGGAAATCGTTAGGGAATTCAATATTTCGAGATCCACAATGTCAATACTATGTCGAGAATACCAAACTTCAGTCATTGCCCCTCACCACGGCCTTCACTTAACGACCAAGAGCAGCGGCGTTTGCGTAGAGTTGTCAGCGCTTACAATCAAGCGACACCGCGTGAAATACCCACAAAAATCAATCGGAGACTTACGATGAACAAATACCTTAGCTCTGCAAAATTTGGCGTTAATTTGCTTTGGCAACAGACGATGGCCGCGTGTGCCTTTGGTAACAGCACGACATCACCTCCAGCGCCCCTGCCGAGCTCGTGACCATACCGTTGGACCCTAGACGACTGGACAACTGTAGCCCGGTCACAAGAGTCCAGATTTCAGATGGTAAGCCGGCCGAAGTGGCCGTGCGGTTAAAGGCGCTGCAGTCTGGAACCGCAAGACCGCTACGGTCGCAGGTTCGAATCCTGCCTCGGGCATGGATGTTTGTGATGTCCTTAGGTTAGTTAGGTTTAACTAGTTCTAAGTTCTAGGGGACTAATGACCTCAGCAGTTGAGTCCCATAGTGCTCAGACCTATTTGAACCATTCAGATGGTAAGAGTTGGTGGTAGGATCCGAGTGTGGCGCAGATTCCAGGAAGCTTTGGACCCAAGTTGCCAACAAGGCTCTGAGCAAGCTGGGGGTGTCTCCATAATGTTGTGGGCTGTTTTTACATGGAATGGACTGGGTCCTCTGGTTCGACTGGACCGATCATTTAGTGGAAATGGTTATGTTCGACTGCTTGGAGACGATTTGGCAACGGCCTTGCCGCAGTGGATGCACCGGTTCCCGTCAGATCACCGAAGTTAAGCGCTGTCGGGCGTGGCCGGCACTTGGATGGGTGACCATCCGGGTCGCCATGCGCTGTTGCCATTTTTCGGGGTGCACTCAGCCCCGTGATGCCAATTAAGGAGCTACTCGACCGAATAATAGCGGCTCCGGTCAAAGAAAACTATCATAACGACCGGGAGAGCGGTGCGCTGACCACACGCCCCTCCTATCCGCATCCTCAACTGAGGATGACGCGGCTGTCGGATGGTCCCGATGAGCACTTGTAGCCTGAAGACGGAGTGCTTATTTTGCTTGGAGACCATTTGCAGCCATACATGGACTTCATGTTCCGAAACAACGGTGGAATCGTTTCCTTTGCGGGTATTGATTCTGCAGCCACACCTTCCATAAGCTGGCTCTCGAAGCTCTAAACGTTTCCTAGCGGAGACCTCCATCCATGGCCTTCACCTTGGTTGCTAGCTTTCTGACTTGTCTTTCTCTGGATCGAGTGTATATGAATTAAAGTAAATTACTTGTCCGTTACCTTCAAGAAATCCGTCCAGAAGATAGTGCCGATCAGTGTCTTGACTATGAGGCACAGCGCTACCTCTAAGACATCACTGAAATCTGAAATGGCAGCGATCTTTATTTTTTCAGAAAATAAGCAAATTCCTACATGTTAATGTATGTTGTTGGTATTTTGACGAACAAATATTATCTCAGCTGACAGAAGTAGTGACTTGAACCGCAACTAAAAAAAGAAAAAAAATCTTTCAGTACTGTCCCCTACCTTGGGCAGTCGTTCCAATACGTTAAATTAACTGAACTTTATCATTATTATAAAAATCGTCGTTTAGCTCGATCATATCGACGACTACTGTCTTATTAACTAGTAACCACACCCATAATTGTTTAAAGAATGGAACTCCTATGTCTAAAACCTCTTCACACCTCTGATTACAAATGAGCTACGTGTTAAATATTTGACGTTAAGGGTGTACACCTTATGGTTGATGACGCAAAACCCTAATTATGTTGCTTTAAGCAGTTACGGATTATTCACCAAAAGACTGATGAAAAAAATGGATAGCAAATTGAGTCAGTACGAAACAAATATTTGGGGACCGGAAAGTAATGTTGTTTCAGCACATGTCGATATTCGTTTGTTACTTATCAGCTCATTGTCGACTTCAGAGTCGTGCAAAGGACATTTTAAAGTTGGAGTGACGTGTTTACTCGCAATTAATTGTTTTTTCTTTTTGTATTTATGGCGAATTGGCTAGCTAAGTACCAGAAGGAAAACAAATTTGGAAATTTGTAGTAAGTTCCTATGGGACCAAACTGCTGAGGTCATCGGTCCCTAGACTTATACACTACTTAATCTAACTTAAACTAACTTACACTAACGACAACACACACACCCATGCCCCAGGGAGGACTCGAACCTCCGACGGGGGGAGCCGCGCGAACCGTGGCAAGGCGCCCTTGACCGCACGGCTAAACCGCGCGTCGTACTAGAAGAGATACGTGCCCAGAAATGTACGCTTTTTCAGTTTCACAAGGATAGTAACGCAATAGTATCTATTAAAAAACATTTGAGATGTTTATACAAGTGCATTAGACGTTCGTGAATGCCAACGGTGTTCTTTTAAGTTGAAATCCGGTAATTTTGATCTCCCCGACTCGTATCGACCAGGAATACCAAAAACCTTAGACAATGACATGTTAAGGGCGGAAGTGGAAGCAAATCCGTGTCAGACAATCGAGGAACTGTTAAACACTCTTAAGAACATTTCCAGCAGGCTGGTAAAGACAGACAAATCTAATCTATCCACCAAATGCAACTTCTTGGTTCACCGGCTCAATACAAAATGTTTTTTGATCGCTTGATTGATGGAGATGAAAAATGGGTTTTCTGTGATAATCTGAAACGTAGAAAGGCAGTGACTTTTTCCGAATGAAAGGCGCGTTTGTGTTTTTGGTGAGTATTCGAGAGGTCGTTCATTCTGTTAAAACTGCGAATGCAGACCTTTGCTGTGAACAACTGGGTCGAGTAAATCAATCTTTAATTGAAACGTGCCCAGCGACAGCAACAGAAAAGGAATTACTCTGCGCTACGATAACGCAAGACCGCAGTGCGCAAGACGAACTCTGGAAAAAATTTATGAACTACGCCTCACCCACCATACTCGCCTGAAATTGCGTTATCAGATTTCCATTTATTCCGATCGCTGCAAGGTTTTCTGAACGGCAAGAAAATTTAGAAGTGTGCTTAATGTCCGCTCCAAAAATTTCATAAAAAAACACTTGATTTTTATTGATTCCGCATTGAAAATTAGCACACTAGATGGCAAAAGGTTGTTGATAAAGAGGGTGATTACATTATTGATTAAAAATAGAATCTAGTTAACAATTTATCTGTTTGAATGTAATGTAAAAATGACTTCCTTATCCTCATAATAAAACAAAAACGCCATTCTTAATGCTAAAGTTGTACCGCGTCAACAACAAACTTTTAACAAGCGGTGAACTGTGTTTCTTTCGTTATTTTGTGGGACTGTAAGCAAGAAAAAGTTTGGAAAAGGTTTGAAATTATGTTTAAAATTAGCTAAAAGTCGCTAAATGGTCAAATAATCAAACACTGGATGAATATAGTCCGGGAAATTTGCTCTCCCTTTGAAGAAAAGCTAGTTTTTTTTTCTCATGTCATTCTTCATGACATCATAGCTGATAAACTTTATGTCGTACGACGATATAATGTTGCAGGTACATGCAGTGGTATATGTGGATACTGTCTGCGAATTTTTTTGCCAGTAGACTTAGTAGTAGAGACGTAATAAATTAAAACTTTATGCCTAATGCTGAAGTTTAACTGCATGAACAGCGAAAACGTTATAACCGATAATCTTTTTTGGTTTCACTATTTTGGTGGGAGTATCAGCGACAGGTTTGAAGAAATTTATAATGTTTATGGATATCGTCCAGTGTTTTTCTCAAATGATGGAAGAATTTGGCCTGTGTAAGTTGCGCAAGCACAAGCTACACTGCCTAAAGACATATACACAGTTTTTAACTTTAATACTTTAACAGAAATAAAAGAGGACGTATTTGGAGATGAGATGGAAGATATGATACCGCGAGAAGAATTTGACAAAGCGCTGAAATATCTAAGTCGAAACAAGACCCCAGGAGTAGACGGCATTCCTTCGGAAATACTGATAGACTATGACCAAACACTTCCATCTGGCGTGCAAGGTGTATGAGACAAGCAAATTATTCTCAGACATAAAGAAGAGTGTAATAATTCCAATTCCAAAGAAAGCAGGTGCTGACACGAGTGAACGTTACCGAAATATCAGGTTAATAAGTGATGGTTGCAAAATACAAAAACACGAATTCTTTACAGAAAATTGGTAAATCTTGTAGAAGCCGACCTTGGGGAAGATCAGTTTGGATTCCGGAGAAATATGGTGACACGTGAGGCACTACCAACCCTACGACTTATCTTAGAATATAGGGAAAGGAAAGGCAAACCTCCATTTATAGCATTTGTACAGTTAGAGAAAGCTTTTGATAATACTGAGTGAGATTCTCTCTTTGAAATTCTGAAGGTATCAGGGGCAAAATACAGTGAGCGAAAGGCTATTTACAACTTGTACAGAAAACAACGGCGGTTATAACAGTCGGAGGGCTTGAAAGAGAAGCAGTAGTTGAGAAGGGAGTGAGACAAGGTTGTAGCTTATCCCTAATGTTATGAAGCAGTGAATAAAACAAAAGAAAAATTTGGAACGGGAATTAAAAATCAGGGAGAAGAAATAAAAACTTTGAAGTCTGCCGATGACGCCGTAATTCGATCAGAGACAGTAAAGGACTTGGAAGAGCGGTTGAACGGAATGGCCAGTGTCTTGAAACGGGGATATAAACTGAACATGAACAATAGTAAAACCAGGACAATGGAATACAGAAGAATTAAATCAGGTGATGTGGGGAAAATTTGATTTAGATATGGCAAGAAAATCGTTTCTGAAAAAGAGAAATTTGCTAACATCGAACGTAGATTTCAGTGTACTGAGTGTAGCCGCGTATCGTAGCAAAACATGGATAATAGAGAGTTTGGACAAGAAGATAATAGATGCTTTTGAAATGTCGTACTGCAGAAGAACGCTGAAGATTAGATAGACTGGATCACATAAGTAATGAGGAGGAGTCAATATAATTGGGAAGAAAAGGACTTTAGGGCAGAACCTGACTAGAAGAAGGGACCAGTTGACAGGAAGCATTCTGAGACATCAAGAGATCACCAATTTAGTATTAGAGGGAAGTGAGGGGGGTAAAAATTGAAGAGAGACCAAAAGATTAATACAGTAAGCAGATTTAAAAGGATGTAAGTTGCAGTAGTTATTCGGAGACGAAGAAAGTCGCACAGGATAGAGTAGCATGGGGAGTTGCATCAGTCCAGTCTTCGGACTGAAGACCACAGCAACAACGACTTGTTCTCTTGTGTTAAACCTTTAATGTAAGATTATGCTTCTTAATGAGGAAATTATAACAGCATTTTCAATTTTTAAACGCGGTCAATAATTTTATGAAATGGTGAGACTCAAATTTTTGTTGTCGCTGGAAACTGATAGATAGGCAACATGCTACTTTTACTGTGCGACAGTCTTGTAGTAGAGTAACATAGATAATTAACAACGGGTGATACCATGGAACATGAATTACTGTTCTTCCGCTCATTATGATTTCATGAGCCGCCGAGGATAGCCACCTCCTTTTGTTATGTAGCACGTCAGACATCGTACACGCCACCTGCAGAATCCATAGCGTCCGACCGCTCTTAGAATGTGATTATTCAAATTTTCCAGGCGTAAGGAGCATTCCATGAAGTTTCTGGATTGCAAGCCGTACGACATCGAATTCTTGCCACGATATTTCGGCTGACAAAGATTCAGCTGTCTTCAGTTGAACGTTTTGCACTGGTGGTTGGTGGGTCACATCGTTAACTTTATACGAAAAAATGGCGCGGAGACGAATGCAAGAAGGCAGCCGCTACATGAGCACCATCTGTCGAGTTTCGCGCCCTCTTCGAATATCGCTCCATCTAGGCGCGAAGGCGCATGAGTAGTATGTATACTACATGTGCGCTCCCTGTCGGAATGGCGGCTTGCGGAGTTAAAATTCAGATGTCAATTTTTTTAAATATCTACAGAAAGAAAACATTTTATGTCTAGCGAGACGACTAGCGACAGTTAGTTTTGTTAATCTGACATCAGAATTTTTGCTCCGCAGCCCACATTCCGACGCAGAGCACGCGGATGTACATGTACATGTACATCTACATCTACATCTACATGGATACACTGCAAATCACGTTTAAGTGCCTGGCAAAGGGTTCATCGAACCACCTTCACAGTTCTCTATTATTCCTATCTCGTATAGCGCGAGTAAAGAATGAACACCTATATCTTTCCGTACGAGTTCTGATTTTCCTTATTTTATCGTAGTGATCGTTCCTCCCTATGTAGGTCGGTGTCAACAAAATATTTTCGCATTCGGAGGAGAAAGTTGGTGATTGGAATTTCGTAAGAAGATTACGTCGCAACGAACAACGCCTTTCTTTTAATGATTTCCAGTCCAAATCCTGTATCATTTCTGTGACACTCTCTCCCATATTTCACGATAATACAAAATGTGCTGCCTTTCTTTGAACTTTTTCGATGTACTCCGTCATTCGTATCTGGTAAGGATCGCACACCGTGCAGCAGTATTCTAAAAGAGGACGGACAAGCGTAGTGTAGGCAGTCTCATTAGTAGGTCTGTTACATGCCCTTCCAATAAAACGCAGTCTTGGTTAGCCTTCCCCACAATATTTTCTGTGTGTTCCTTCGAATTTAAGTTGTTCGTAATTATAATATCTAGGTATTTAGTTGAATTTACGGCTTTTAGATTAGACTGATTTATCGTGTAACCGAAGTTTAACGAGTTCATTTTAGCACTCATATGGATGACCTCACACTTTTCATTATTTAGGGTCAACTGCCACTTTTCCCACAATACGTATATCTTTTCTAAATCGTTTTGTAGTTGGTTTTGATCTTCTGATGACTTTATTAGTCGATAAATGACAGCGTCATCTGCAAACAAACGAAGACGTCTGCTCAGATTGTCTCCCAAATCGTTTATATAGATAAGGAACAGCAAAGGGCCTATAACACTACCTTGGGGAACGCCAGAAATCACTTCTGTTTTACTCGTTGACTTTCCGTCAATTACTACGAACTGTGACCTCTCTGACAGGAAATCACAAATCCAGTTACATAACTGAGACGATATTCCATAAGCACGCAATTTCACTGAGAGCCGCTTGTCAATAGCATTCAGTACTCCATGTGTCCGCCCCCGGTAGCTGAGTAGTCAGTGTGAAAGAATGTCAATCCTAAGGGCCCGGGTTCGATTCCTGGCAGGGTCGGTGATATTCTCCAATCAGGGACTGGGTGTTGTGTTGTCCTGATCATCATCATTTCATCCCTATCGACGCGCAAGTCGCCGAAGGGCGTCAAATCGAAAGACTTGCACCCGGTGAATGGTCTACCCGACGGGAGGCCCTAGTCACACGACAACATTTAATGTGAATAAAGAGCTAGTTGTGTTTCACAGGAACGATGTTTTCTAAATCCGTGTTGACTGTGTGTCAATAGACAGTTTTCTTCGAGGTAATTCATAATGTTCAAACACAATATATGTTCCAAAATCACGCTGCATATCGACGTTAACGATATGGGCCTGTAATTTAGTGGGTTACTCCTACTACCTTTCTTGAATATTGTTGTGACCTGTATGTGATGATGTATATGATTGTTAAGTATGGAGCTAATGCATCAGCATACTCCGAAGGGAACCTAATTGGTATACGGTCTGGACCAGAATACTTGCTTTTATTAAGTGATTTAAGTTGCTAGACTACTCCGAGGATATTTACTTCTACGATATTCATGTTGGCAGCTGTCCTCGATTCGAATTCTGGAATATTTAGTTCGCCTTCTTTTGTGAAGGCATTTCGGAAGACTGTGTTTAGTAACTTTGCTTTGACAGCACTGTCTTCGATAGTATCTCCATTGCTATCGCGCAGAGAAGGTATTGATTGTTTCTTGGCGCTAACATACTTCACATACGACCAGAATCTCTTTGGATTTTCTGCCTGGTTTCGAGACAAAGTTTCACCATTACTCACGCGCCTGCGCGCCAAGACTGGAGCAATATTCGAGGAGGGCGCGAAACTCGACAGCAGCCTTTGCGCATGCGTCTCCGCGCCATTTCCTTGTATTGGTTAACGATGTGAATTAGCAGTCTCCAGTGCAAAACACTTACCTGAAGGTGACTGAATGTTTGTCAGTCGAAATATCGTGGCAAGAAGTCAACGTCATCTGGCTGCAATCCAGAAACTTCATGGCACTTTCTTCGAATGTTTTTGACAGCTACCTAATTGTGCTCACGTACAATGAGAGAATATCAAGTAGTTCCAGGGTTTTAGACGCGATGAAAGTAACAATTTCAGCAGACTATACTTGGTGTAAAGAATGATTGGTCTTTTTTACCAACCTCGCCTACATCATCGTAAGAAAAAAGGGCCATCTTCCCTCGGCTCAATATACGTTCAGTTCCACATGAAATCACCCGCACTTCTGAGCACTGAAGAGTAATTTCGCAGCAGTTTAATTGGAAGAAGTGGCGCTTCCTTTCCTCCGGAGATCTTCGCAGCGGCTGCGCGATTCCGCGAGAACGAAATAAAAGGTCGCGGAAAGAGAGGATAAATTGCGTGAAAGCATCGCTCGCCAACTTTCTCCGGCGCGGCGTCTGAAAGGACGAGCAGCAGCAACAGCAGCGGGCCGGGGCGGGCGATTTCCTTTGACGCGGGCGGCGGCTGCCTGTTAATCAGGTTACGCGCGCTGGCCTCGCCCGCCCGAGGCGCTCTGCGGAAGACTCGCTCTGTCCCTCTCCCCCGCCCCCGCCAGCCTGCTGGTAACTCAGTTTGTGCAATCAGCCGCGCCTCCTGCCGTGCCGCCAGGCCGCACATAGAGCCCTGCCGGTCTCTCTCTCTTCTGTCGAACCTGATGGACTGCTGCTTGAAACAGGTGGCCGATGGCGGGTATGGAGCGGCAGTTTCTGGCCACGCCAGTACGCTGTTGACCATTAAGACTGCATCACCAGGAAGCATAGCACTAACGAAATTTTACTTAAGTTGGGTCACGTTTAAAAAATTTAAGGCATAATTTCGGGGATTTGTTCTTCATATGAAAATGCTAAGAAAAGTTCATTTCAGTGTGGTTCCAGAAGTGTTTGGTTTCGCAGTTACGGCCTTCAAAACAGTAATACTGACCAGAACGTTATTCTTCTTGTAAAAAGCTGTTCAACGTGTCCAACTCTTGCCTGTCTGACATAGATGTCTCATGGCGATGCGTAAGCGATCCCAAATTCCAGGAGTACTTTGTATTTCCTCACAGCCTGCTGAAGGTTGTCTTCTACATCTACATCTACGTGATTACTCTGCTATTCACAATAAAGTGCGTGGCAGAGGGTTCAATGAACCACCTTCATGCTGTCTCTCTACCGTTCCACTCACGAATGGCACGCGGGAAAAACGAGCACTTAAGTTTTTCCGTGCGAGCCCTGATTTCTCTTATTTTATCGTGATGATCATTTCTCCCTATGTAGGTGGGTGCCAACAGAATGTTTTCGCAGTCGGAGGAGGAAACTGGTGATTGAAATTTCATGAGAAGATCACGTCGCAACGAAAAACGCCTTTGTTTCAATGATTGCCACTCCAATTCACGTATCATGTCTGTGACACTATCTCCCCTATTTCGCGATAATGCAAAACGAGCTGCCCTTCTTTGTACTTTTTCGACGTCATCCGTCTGTCCCACCTGATGCGGATCCCACACCGCACAGCAATACACCAGAACAGGGCGGACAAGCGTAGTGTAAGCAGTCCCCTTAGTAGACCTGTTGCACCATCTAAGTGTTCTGCCAATGAATCGCAGTCTTTGGTTTGCTCTACCCACAATATTATCTATGTGATCGTTCCAATTTCGGTTATTTGTAATTGTAATCTCTAAGTATTTAGTTGAATTTACAGCTCTCAGATTTATGTGACTTATCGCGTAGTCGAAATTTAGCTGAGTTCTTTTTAGTACTCATGTGAGTAACTTTGCACTTTTATTTATTCAGGGTCAATTGGCACTTTTCGTACCATGCAGATATCTTATCAAAATCATTTTGCAAGTCGTTTTGATCATCTGATGACTATACAAGACGGTAAATGACAGCATCATCTGCAAACAATCTGAGACCGCTACTCAGATTGTCTCCTATGTCGTTAATATAGATCAGGAACACTTCCTTGGGGAACGCCGGATATTACTTCTGTTTTACTGGATGACTTTCCGTCTATTACTACGAACTGTGACCTTTCTGACAGGAAATCACGAATCCAGTCGCACAACTGAGGCGATACTCCGTAGGCACGCAGCTTGATTAGAAGACGCTTGTGAGGAGCGGTGTCGAAAGCCTTTTGGAAATCTAAAAATATGGAATCAATTTGACATCCCCTGTCGATAGCACTTATTACTTCATTAGTCTTAATGAAGACACTAACATTGGCGTTATTCATTAAGAGTAATACTTAATGAAAGGAATAAGTTTTACTGAAACAGATGTCTCATGGTCCTGCAAAAGTCACGAATTCCGCGGATTAAGGCTTTAGTAATCACATTGATCCACGTTTGACGAAATATTACTTCACATGATTGTGATTGATCATTACTTATGACCTTATTCTTTTCAACATAGGAATTCATAACTTTGAATGCGAGAATTCGACTTGAGAATCTATTTCAAACTCTGACTGCGAGAAAGTAACTTGAAATCGCCTATCTGGTTCCCTGTCTGTTCAAACATTCGTAATGGCTAGAATACTGTCTAAATTCAACACCGTTAATAATTGTTACTCCCATAAAGTGGTCCTGGAAAAACTCTATATCTCTTTTTACTCATTTAATTTTGGCTTACCTGTCGCTGTTACGGTCTTCAAAATAAACATCCACCAGAATATAAACACCGTGACACTTCTGTTGTGTTGAAAGCGCATGGCATTTGCTGACCTACTATAAATTATTGAGAAGCGTCTTGCGCATTTGCGCTCTCTTTTTTTTTTTTAAAAAGGCAAAGCATACTTGGTTCATAACAAATCTGAATAAGTAACAATGATAACTCATATTCTGGCACAGACTGTAGACGCGGACAATTACGTAGTATAAATTATAACATCAAATGTAACTAATTTTCTGATTTTTTTTCTTTGCATCACAAACATTAACACGCAAAAATTACAGTTCTTGAGTGGACAAATGTAAATAGTTTTCAACATCGAATGAGATCTTTCCTAAAATGCAACTTGTTAAATATACAACAGTTTTTCTGCTCCAAATTCAAACTGAAAATTATGCATGGCTGTTTATCTTTGTTTATACACAAGTTTCTGGATTTCTAAACCAACAATGCGTAATTAGAAGCCGTTGCACATACAAAATCTAAAATCAATTACTTTAAGTTACATTGTCTTCTATTACCCATCACAATAATCACAATAAATAATATCCTCAAAATGCTTCAGTCTCTTTCCTCATCTCAAACAATTATCTTGTAGGCCGGCCGCGGTGGCCGAGCGATTCTAGGCGCTTCAGTCTGGAACCGCACGACTGCTACCGCCGCAGGTTCGAATCCTGCCTCGGGCATGGATGTTTGTGATGTCCTTAGGTTAGTTAGGTTTAACTAGTTCTAAGTTCTAGGGGACTAATGACCTCAGCTGTTAAGTCCCATAGTGCTCAGAGCCATTTGAACCAATAAACACGTTCCATTTCCTCAGTATATAACTGTAACTGTACCACTCGGCCTATGTCGTACTACCCTCGTGACACACCACTGCCGACTACTGTGTCTCATCTACGATTAACATTGCGCATCTTGCACAGCACAGATGGTCCAAGCAAGCCTCCAGGCGACACAGCATCTCTGTTGACACTGCGTGCTAATAATTTCAAAGAGAATAAAGGAGCTTACGCGTTCATGACATCCAGATGCTAGAGCAATGCCCAGGGAATTATCTACAGCCACCTATCACCGCCACAATTTGATTTCGAAGGGAATCGATGTCAGACACCGGCTACCAATGGTTTCAAGCGGATCCACAGGTAGAAATCGATAGCATTCAAATTAGGTGAGTGTGGAGGCCAAAACTGTTGGACCACCTTCATCTATTCATCCATCAGGAAACATTCGATCCAAGCACCGACGAACTGTACGGCTGAAGTGTTCAGCAGTGCCATCATCCAAGAAGCGAGCTTGTTGGAAAATGTCTTGAAAATGATTGAACTATGCTGTTTTCCAGAATGCATGAGTCCTATACCTCTGTTTACAAGTACGTAGTGCCCAACTAAACCATCACAAATGATACCAGCCCACGTGTCGAAGGAGACTTAGTACTGAAATGGAACAATATTGCATATAGGTTTTCATATCTCCATACACCCTGATTGTGAAAATTTGTAACACCATCTTATATGAACTGTGCCTCATCTGTGAATAATATATGAATAATACTAACGCAGGATGATTCGGATTTGTAGCACACTACAGCAAGAACCAATGGCCCAACATGACATGTTCGGGGTAATGTGCTGGAGACGAGGCCAGTACATTGTGCAAATGATAAGGGCACAACTATGGCTCTCGCCACAGTTTTCAGACCATCGTACGAGGAACATTCACTTGCTACGCTAACCTTCGCATGTAGTAGAAAGAGTGGTGTGTACAGAATGCGGAATCTCCCCCTCTATGTCTGGAGTTGTAGATCTCGCTTGTCCCTTCTACAAACCAACAGATATGAAATTCCCATGGTCACGAATATTTCCCGACTTGGACATCTTCGCTGTGGGTACATCCCCCGGTACAGGCAACGAGCCACCACAGCATCGCAGTACCATACATGAGGGGCACTTGGGCCAGATCTTCATCTGAAAACATATCGAACGCCAGACACAATATTTAATGTCCCCTTCGCCTCAACATTAACTACCTAGATAATAACCTTCGCCACAGCCACTACCTGAGGGAAGAAAAACACTCCGCTGAATATCACTGTTTTGAAGGGCGTAACTTGGAAACCAATCATTTTCGGACACATGTTGTACGGGAATTTTTTATGATCCGCAAATGGGGAATACATTTCTAAAATGATGCACTCTCATCTTGAATATGTGTTTAAATTTATAGGTGATTTGGGGGTTTACACGGTGTGGAATTTAGTACATCGAGCTGCCAACTTTGGCAGCCACAACGGACGTCTCTAGCCCGGCTGGGCATCAAGTGCTGACGAGGAGAACACAAGGGCCATCGCCCGATTTCCCACGATATTCGCTCACTGAAAGAGGGTCAAAATAAGCGAAAACGTGTCTCGGCTAAGTCAGAGTTTTCTATCTACTTTAGACGCCTTTTGGCAGGCGTTAATCTCCGCCTTACTTTTTCATTTATCTACGTCCGTACGGAATTTCTATTATCAAGTTACGAGGCACAAGGACCTTATATTAACAGTAAAATTACAACTGGATTTCACAGTAAATGTCATACATGTGCTGTATCATAAATGTGTGCGATATTTTCAGAGTTTAAAATCTTTTTAAATTATCATGTTCTTATAATTCGTTGTTATATCAATGCTTATATAAATTATTATAATTTATTATTACGTTTATTCTTAAGAAAGGTTTGCTGTATTCACTTTGATGATACCTATTCTAGGAACATTCCAGGGATGGAAATTCTGAGTATCACGCGAAGGCAGGTTTGTCACACTGACGTTTCTTCGTATGAGCCTCACTCAGGGAAGAAACGCCGTTAACACTGCTGAAGGTTTCACGCGTGGGGAATAATTTCGGGGGAAACCACGCATAGCTTTATCGAAAACTGGCACTTGCAACTGATTATGAATCACGATGTATTACAGGAATTTCACCGAAAACATTTCAAATAAGCTTTTCATTTTTATAAAATTCTTTCACCAGACATGCAGTTAGTAGACGAATAAGGAGAACGTTATTTCAATATACACTATAAAGTCGCGAGTCAATACACAATAGCATTTTATTGCAGTAAGCTACTTTGAAGCACGGGCTCTTAGCTTTGGAGCCGTCGGCGGTGGCAATATACAGCGCTGGTATCTTAGCGTGACTCACTCGCACCTGTCGCTAGCCTAGCCGTGGGAAGCTCAACCTTAGTTCGAGAGACAGAATATTCATGCCCCTAAGAATCTAAATAAACAGTATTAAATATTATTCAATGTTGTTTAAAGTCAATAAACAGCACTTTCTTATTAAAAGGAAGGTTCCGTTAAAATCTGAACTATCTAGCTGAGATACTTTCAGATTTAGAGACAATTACCTAAAACACCAAAAACCGACACTTATAAGATTAAAGTCAGTTAGGATTCATAGCAGTTTGTCTTTTAGTATCATTTGGAATTATTACTGAGGTTCACTAAATGACAGAACAATTCATTTAGATTTTTATAATTAAAAACGTACACTATTTTTCGTTTTCATAACATAGAATTCAAAAAGGATTAATATTTATTTAATAACTATTTGATTTGTTTTGTGAATAAATGAGAGTGAACGAGAGTGTATATGTGGGACATACGTAAAGATTCAATATTATCTGATGTTAAACATTACCTAACTGTGTCATGGGAAAGTGTGAAGCAAGCAGTTGCAATGAAAGCTGTAATTTCCCTAGCTTGCTGATGACGTATGTCCAATGGTACTTACTTTTGTAAGAAGGCAGGCAGAATAGCCATTTGTAGAGTAATGATTTTCTAAAGTCGTTTCAAGATTAGTTTTTTTTTCGTTTGGTTTTGTTAAAAATTTTATTAAGATTTGCATGATGAAGTGACGTAAATGCATCGGTGAATACTGATTGACGTAGGACACTTTCGGCACGAGAAAGAACTTGAAAGATCGTTTTGATTGGCTTGTCATTTTGAACAACCAATCAGAGTTAAGCATTTCCCGTGCTCTATCAAGTAGTTATAGGCTCTGGAAGGAACGGCAGTCAGTCGTTGGCTAGCTATCGGGCGTACAGGTCATGTTGGACGTGTCCATCTACGTTATGAGTAAAATGGAGAAGTTACTGGTGTTTTGCGTCCGGATGGTGTTGCCGTGAAAGCAGTTGCATTTACCGACAGATTGTGGAAATTTGAACTTTGTGAAGTGTTTAATTGGAAAGATAAACGCGTGTGAACTTTCGGTCTTTGTAGAATTCCGCGTGGCATGTTTCATAGTCATCTGTGGAATAGCTGGCGAGCAGTTTCTTTATTAGAAATCCACTGAAAAAACAGACCCAATGTGGAACTCATATATTGTAGCAGAGCATCGACTATAGATCACGTAATAATTCGGGTCGGATTTAAGTACGTAAGTATTGACGATGTTTATCTTCAACGCTGCTTTTAACATCGTCTGAACAGTACCTACGTATGCAGAGAACCGGGCTGGTGATCAGACGCCGTACTGAGGTAGTTGGAACTTTTTGTAGTGCACAGTACGACGAAAGACAGTGGTCAAACAATCACGCAACGCGACTTTTAACCCGCCACACCGCAACAATTCACTGGAAAATATTCCTGCAGTAATCGTTTACAGATTGGATGGAAAAAAGAAAAACAAAAATAAAAGTAATAATCGAGTTTCGAACAGAGGGCGCGAAAGTGTCAAACCGCGTCGCTAACCACTGCCCCAGCGTTGCAGCCGAACATTATTTTACCGGCTAAGACGAACAGCAAGTACCTCGAAAACTTTGACCATCGTTTTCTCAGAAACGGTCGAGTATGTATGGATAAGCCGAAACACGTTCTCGACTCCTCTTCCACTGAGCAAATCCGGTCATGACGCTTGCCCTGTTCTCCTCGTGAGCTTGACTGACATGTAGGGGTACGTCATTCCATGCTGCTTCAGCCCTATGACAGATCAGGAGTCGTAGCTCTACGATAAAAATTCAGAATTTTTGCAAAGATAATTCTGGAAAATCAACAGAATCTGACGACAAAACCAGGTAAATTTCAGTAAAAAAATTTTCAGTTCGACAGTGACTGGAAACTGCCTTTCCATTTGCCTGAATTACTTTAAAATGTTCTTTTTCTTTGTGTGTAAAAAAGCACCATTATTTATTGTAGGAACTCCTGGTACTGTTTCCCTTCATGCTGAGGTCCCCATAGGTGGGAACGACTTGGAAACCGCATATGCAGTTGAATAGGTTAGGATCACAGGTATAACACCCTACAATCATTTACCGTGGCGGGCCCTTGTTTGCGAGTAATCAACATTAATTTCTTGCGATCCCTTGACGATTGAAGCTGCAATAACAACGTCGATTTTTGTAGCCCCGCCGAAACGTGGGGATTATTTGGCTGGCATGCTGAAGACACTGGGTTCCAGTTCTGTCTTTTTCTTTTCTTATGCATTTAGAAGTTGATGTGTGTGATCTGTACGCCCTACGGACCGGCAACCCTTTTCACACCAGTGGTACAGCAGCGGCCTATCGTCGAAGGGGTTCCATCAGCAGATGGCAGAACTTAGCCATCCACATGGTCTAGGCCAGAAGGCGCTAGAGCGGGCATTGCCAGAGGTCCCTGGACGCCGCGGACCTGTTTGCCTCCGCAGGCAATGTGATTGCAGATAGGCCCCTCTGTATATCTGCGCATCCTGGGCTCTTAGGGTGGTGCAAAGCCGCTCCGAGGCATCTTCCGCTCTGGGCCACGCACTGACTGCACCTGCAGTTCTTCGACCGTTGGAGCTGCCAATGTCTGTTTTAAATCACCATGACTTAGCCTCTGCATTGGGAGCGACCAGGATATTGGTATCGGCCGCTGACTTTCATTACGCTATTTTGTTCTGAGTTAATATTAAACGTTGGCTATTTCAACATATGTCCTTCTACGTAATATCGGACTTGTGTATATTCGATGAGAATTTCGGACGTTTACAAACTATTATAGTGACAAACTTTTTCAAAAGGAGGAGTATTTTGGTTTACGTACTTTTCAATAAAAGTGTTCTATATCGTATACCTAGGTTGTGTATCCATTGCTTCTCTACCGGCGCAAGACCTAGCAACTGACGACGAAGAGATTCTCTGTGAACCCATATTTTCACGCGTGTCTTACGCCACAGGTTGTGACAGTGTAAGTGTACATTTGAATCTTATAGTGCAAAGACTTTGATAGTGAATTTTTGTTCCACTATGTGTAACCCTTTGGACGTTACTGCGCAGGTGTTGTTGCTACTCCCGAACATGCAACAGGCCATATATGTGATGATGGGCAAGACGGAGGCCATCAACTTATCCAATCCGGAGCTGTCCAACTGCCACTCCGCATCGGTTTGCTGGTGAAATGATTCAGACTACCGCCGCTGAGGTTCCGGGTGTTTCACTGGTAGATCAAGTCCTGGGCTAACTACTTGGACAGAATGGAGCAAAATTTTCTGGCTCCTGGTATCACAAGTGACACACAGCAGCACGCATTCTTCATAGGCAATGAAGGACCAGAAATTTGTCGTCTTCTGCGGCAACTTAATCCTGGACTGAAGCCCCATGCCCTCCCATACGATCGCTTAAAGACTTTAATAAATATTTCGGCTCTAAAGTGCACATTGCGGTGGCCCGCTGTAAGTTTGCTGTCGCCCGCCATAAGTTTTTTAGCTGCCACATAGTTAGTGGACAATCTTACAAAGTGCGAATAGCCAAATAGCAGGGATTAGCCTGTGACTGTCGGTTTCAGTGGACTAGACCCCATGAAAATAGTTCTACGCAGCTCTCCTTGTCAGAGTCACGCTTTTTGTACATTCATCAGATGTAGAACTCCGTAATGACCTCTTCACTTTCAAGGATCCCACGTTAGAGACATACCGCCCTATCATTTGGGCATTTGAACAGTCTCTACGGCCATCTTTTCGCAATCCACTCAACTCGCCACCCCCAACCCCAGCCATGGCCTTCACAGTATTCTATTCAACCGTAGCTGGCGAGCATTTTCCACAACGGTTACCCTCATGCAGCAACTTTTTTACCGCTCGCCAATGGCAACAGTGCTGTTATTGCCGGACTAAATGTTCTTTCTGCGGCAAGACAGGAGACAAGGATGAAGCTCCTAGTTAAGTGAGCTACGCTACCATTGTCATCAATTGTTTTGAGGCTCTTGACACCATACTGCTAACAGCCGATCCTCACTTCTTCAAAGCACAGACTGTTCCATTGGCTCTTAAGGACAAGATACCGTTGGAACTATAGCGCCTTCACGAGGAAGGTGTTATCACGGCAGTCACCAACAGCCACTTGGCTAAAATGGCTCTGATCACTAAGGGACGTAACATCTGTGGTCATCAGTCCCCTAGAACTTAGAACTACTTAAACCTAACTAACCTAAGGACTTCACACACATCCATGCCCGAGGCATGATTCGAACCTGCGACCGTAGTGGTCTCGCGGTTCCAGACTGAAGCGCCTAGAACCGCACGGCCACACCGGCCGGCCCCAATGGGCTACCCCCATTGTTATTGAGGAAATGCCGATTAGGTCACTTCAAGGCTACAATCAATGCACAGTCTGTCACTGATGCTACCGATTCCAAAGTGGACTACATTATGGCGTGACTCGCGGGACGGAAGATTTTGGCCATGATTGGTTTCCAGGATGCTTTCCTTCAGCTCCTTCTGGATATAATATCATGGACCAGCCTGGACATTAACACTCCGTTTGGACTGTTCTGCTATAACATTCTTCCTTTTGGCACTGCCAGTGCTCCAGCTATTTTTCAGCAGGACTTGGAGCGGCTAATGCTAGATGTACCGAGCACAGCAAACTATTTGGATGACACTCTACTCACTGGTACAAACGCCCAGCAGTTGGTGGCCATTTTTGATGCCCTTTTTGCTGTACTTGAACAAGCCAATCTCAAGTGAAACAGATGAGCCCCCTTTTTTTTCCTTAATGTGGATTATCTTGGTTACGTTAGCAGTGCTTCACTAACACGACTCACACCACAATATATTTAAGCGGTCCAGAAACTTCTCGTCCTGAAGGATCTTAAGCAACTACGATCAATGCTTGGCCAACTTCATTATTAATGCAAGTTCATATCACATGCCGCAGCCACAGCAGAACCGCTCCATTAGGTGTTACACAAAGATGTGAATTTGAATTGGACTCCTGCCTGAAATAAAGCTTCAAGTGAGTATTGCTCCCTCTGAGATGCCTTGTGGTCTACGACCCAGTAAATCCTTTAACTGCAGCATTGGTCATTTAGATTACGGCTTGGACAAGGTGTTATATCGTGAAGTAGATGATGTGGAACGTCATATAGCGTTCACATCGAAAACTCTGACACAGGCACAACACAATAGCCAAGTGGAAAAGCTGCCCCTGGCTACTGCGTTCGCTCTTACAAAATTCCACCATTATGTGTACGGCTGGCGTTTTACGTTATTGAATGACTATAAACATCTTTTAGAGTTATTCAAGGCAGACTCGAATATTCCGACCAAATCGGAACGTCGCCTTCAGAGGTGGGCATCGTTTTTGTCTAGACATCACTCGATTGCTCAACATGCCAGTGCCGACATTCTCGCCACGTTACCATTGGGACAAGACACGCATTTCGATTTGGAACCTGATGTCTGTTACCACATGGACTCAGAAGCAGAATAATCCGTTACCACCCTTCCCTCATCTACATAGGTCATCGCCCGTCATTCCTCAGACTCTACAGTTATCGAGGAAATACGTCGTCTAGTGCACCGAGGATGGCCGACGGATTGGAAACAGTTGGATCGACTGGGAAGTCCAAATGTTGTAGCACAGAAGCCGTGAATTTTCCGTCCTCAGTGGAATCGTGTTCTTGCAAGGTGAAAATGGTCACATTCATGTTGTGATCTCATTCGCCTTGCAAACCAGATCCTGCCCTTCCTTCCCCAGGGTCACTAAGGAGATATGCTCACAAAGAGACTGATACATTAACATGTTAGAGGTGTGGCTAGAAAAAAACCGGACTAGTACTGGTGAAACAATAAAACGAATGCAATAAGGCTGAAAGTCGCGTGCCCTATCACGTGACTCTCGCTCCGCCTACTGCTCGAGTTTCATCTGCCTCCTGCACTCAGTCTGCCTGTGGCGTCTGTTTTAAGTAGTTGACGTTTTGTCTGTGCGTCGGAAAATGTTGAGTGTACAGAAAGAAAAGCGTGTTAACATCAAATTTTGTTTCAAACTAGGAAAATTTGCAAGTGAAACGTTTGTAATGTTACAACAAGTGTACGGCGATGATTGTTTATCGCGAACACAAGTGTTTGAGTGGTCTAAACGATTTAAAGATGGCCGCGAAGACACCAGTGATGACACTCGCACTGGCAGACCATTGTCAGCAAAAACTGATGCAAACATTGAAAAAATCGGTAAACTTGTTCGACAAGATCGCCGTTTAACAATCAGAGCAGTGTCTGAGTTAACAGGAGTTGACAAGGAAAGTGTTAGGCAGATTCTTCATGAAAGTTTCAACATGAACAAAGTGTGTTCAAAAATGGTTCCAAAGTGTCTCACAATTGAACAGAAGGAACGCCGAAGAATGATTTGTTCTGACATCCTGGAAAACATTGAAAGTGATCCCACCTTGTTCCAAAATGTTAATACTTGCGATGAATCGTGGTTTTTTACTTACGATCCCGAAACTAAACGCCAATCGATGCATTGGAAAACTCCTGGTTCTCCACGACAAAAAAAAAGCACGAATGTCAAAATCGAAATTCAAGGCAATGATGATTGTTTTTTTTTGACATCAAAGGGATTGTGCACATTGATTGGGTACCAGAGGGACAAACAGTGAATCATAATTACTACATTAGCGTCCTGGCTACCCTACGTGAGCGAGTACGGAGAAAACGGAACGATTTGTGGAGAAAAAAGTCATGGATCCTTCACCAAGACAATGCCCCAGCTCACAGTGCGTTGTCAGTGAAGATGTTTTTGGCAAAACACAACATTCCCATCTTAGATCATCCACCCTACTCACCTGATCTGGCCCCCTGTGACTTTTTTCTTTTCCCTAAAGTCAAGTCAGCTTTGAAAGGAACTATATTTGAGACTGTTGAAGCAGTAAAAGAAAAAGCGACGGAAGTAATGTATGGACTTACCGAAAATGATCTGCAGCATTGCTATGAACAGTGGAAAATTCGTATGGAGCGGTGTAGAGACCGAGGAGGAGAGTACATTGAAGGAGATAACATGAAATTGTAAATAATTGTAAATAAATGTTTTTTCCAGCATCAGTCCGGTTTTTTCTAGCCGCACCTCGTATACTGATGAGAGATCAATGCTGATATTGCACACTTGGTCGCGACATGCAAGACTTTCCAAAAGAAACTGACAGCACCCACTCGCAGTTACTGCACTTGGCTGGATGCTTCATCGACGTAGTCGCAACTCCATTGAAACTTTTATGAGGCTTTCCATACTGTTCTATCCTGTGGAAGCCGGTTCGTCTCCGCTGCAACCCACGTTGATTTCAGCCTGCTTATTATATCCAAGCCTTTGGCTCCCTACACAATTTTTTTCTCCCACATTTCTTTCCTTTAACAAATCCTCAGAGTGTGTCTATCAACCCGCTCTTCTTTTAGTCATGTTTTGCCATTAATTTCCTTTTTCCTCAATTCGATTCAGTACTTCGTCATTTTTTATTCAATCTACCCATCTAATCTTCAGCATTTTCGTGTACCCCCACATTTAAGAGGTTTCCTTCTTCTTGTCTGAACTACCTAATACTGATGCTACTCATTTCCAACATTTTACATTTTCATCTTTTCTTTATCAATTTAACTATCTTATCTGTTATACACGGCTCTCTCTTTTCTGCCTTCATCAGAGCTAGTCCTTTTCAGCTGCATTCGCAACACATGTTCTTTCAAGGTGATTCCAAAACTCCAGCTTGTTTAGATTCCAACATTTCAGCTTTCTATTTACCTTCTTGCATTTCAGCTGGCATTTCATCAATACGAGGTTATGGTTGTTAACAATGTCAGCACGTGGCTAACTGTTGCATCCTTAACTTGATTTCTGAATCTCTATATTATCAGAATATAGTCAAACTGTTATCGTATTTTACCCCTGGCATCTTACACGTACTAGGGGCGTTCAGTAAGTAATGCAACACTTTTTTTCTGAAAGCAGGTTGGTTTTATTCAGGTTTCCTATACACTAAATAATTCCGCACTCTTTTGGCTACAAAATCCTATTTTTAACAGCATCTCCTGTTTCATGCCAACCTTGTATATAACGGGTAAAATTTTCAAAGTGTCAGAGCGAAGCTATCTCGCTACATTAGGGCAATGTCGACACGAGGCTGCCACAATGAAAACATTTCACCACCAAGACTGAGTCAGGGCAAAACACAACATCGGCGTTTCTGGTAAGCCAGGCAGCAGACTTCAGCAGGGGTAGTGCGTCAGAGTAGCCAAACAGGGTCATGTCACCTTCGTTATGCGATGAAAGAAAGACTAAGGCGAATGCAGCAAATGGTACCAAGAGCTTTTACGAATAAGTTGTATGCTATAACAAACTTGTTAACCAATAATGTCGGAAACAAAACCGCTGATACTTTCTTAAGGGGGGTAGGACGTCAAATGGGCCGACTTGGAGCAGGACAGGCACCACACGACATTTTAATTTCCACTGTCTATACTCTTAAAAATAAATTCATAAAACTTTGTCAACACGACCAGGAAGGATTCAGGATTCAAACTCATAGCTATGTAAGTTCAAAAGTATAACAGAATAATTTTTTTTTACGTCTGAAATATCATCATTTTTTCACTTACTATTGGCTGCATTTGTTGCTATAGGTACACTTTTCTTCACAAGTAAGAGAAATTCTTCGATGAATTTTGCACAGCATACAAACCATGCTTACAGGTGTATGAAACTCTAGAATTTATTTAGTTAATGAGAGCTGTTACATTTTAAACTTCATCTTTAGAAGAGACTCAAATTTTATGGTTAATTATCTCAATTTGTAGCACAGTTTTTAATAGATTTGGAAAATTCTAGACTTTCATACACCTGTAAGTATGGTTTGTATGCTGTGCAAAATTCATCGAAGAATCTCCCTTACTTATGAAGAAAAGTACACCTATAGCAACAAATGCAGCGAATAGTAAGTGAAAAAATGATGACATTTTACAAGTAAAAAAAAATTTAGTTATATTTTTGAACTTCCACTACTATGAGCGTGAATCCTGAACCCTTCCTGGTCATGCTGACAAAGTTTTATGAATTTATTTGTAAAAGTATAGACAGTGGAAAATAAAATGTCCTGTGGTGCCTCTCCTGCTCCAAGTCGGCCAGTTTGACGTCCTACCCCCCTTAACAGCAAGCCCTATGCGGTCATGAAGAATGACGTTAGTTAAACATTAGCCAGTACTTCGCTCCATAAGTACCCCAGCAATTTAGCTCGTAATGCAGTCGATCAGACGGACTGGTGGAGTATATGACGTCTGCACTCCATTCCCTGATTGCAGTGAAGTGACCTCCGGCACAAGTCTGTCGTATATTTCCTGCACGCTACAGACAAGAACAGGCGCTCGCAGAGTTCAACACCAGTCTGTGTCTGTCACAGATGGGAGGACCTGGAGGTCTTTTCTTCCCATCAGGATCAGAACACCAGCGTTCCTGAAATTCTGACGGACTGAATAGGGCCTAGCTGGACGGCGGGCCAATATTGTCTAACCTGACTGCTACATAGCAACTGTCATCGTGGTACGACGGATGGCGAAGAAAGGGAGGTGAGTGGGAGGTGACAGAGCACCTCCCAAGTCGGGGTGTGTAAGTTCAATACACGCGCTACCGTCGATCACTGCCGCGGCGTCGCGGTACAACCGGTACTGGGAGCACTGCAACCGGCGAACTGCCAGTGCAGCAGCCTGCTGGAACGAAGTGTACGGCGTCAGCTGCTTTGGGCTCGCTGAAGGTCGCTTACGACATGATTCCTCAGTGGGAATTGACAGATGATGCCAGCTACGAGTCAAGCCGCTACCTCTATTTTTATGGAAATAACATTTTCTGACTCTTCTTTAACTGCGCCTACCTGCGACCACAGGTCACTACCACCCTTCTGAGGAAAATTGGCAAGTGCCTCTTGACACAGAATCAACTCTACTTACGCCCTCCAAATAGTCACCTCTTGCACTCCTTTCAATGCGACGGCCTTAAACCACCTTACTAGGAGGGTCTGTATACACGTATTGTACCACTCTATTGGTCGACATCGGAGCCAACGCCTTGCTGCATAAATGTCCTCCCCATCACCCATGTGCTGCTTCCCATGGCATGCATCCTTCATTGGGTCAAACAGATGGAAGTCGGAAGGTGCGAGATCCGGGCAGTGTGGTGGATGAGGAAGAACAATAAGATTTCTGAGCTCCTCGCTGCTGCCTCAGCACTACCAACAGAGACGTCTAATTGGGCCGGCGAGATGTTTGATTGTGATCCACAGGTCACCTCAAACGACTGTGTCTGCACTTTCCAATATTGCAGGAGTCACAGCTTCGTGCTTTTGTTCACTGCCAAGTCTCCGTAGACATTCTGCAAGTGCCTATGAATATTTGCGATACTCTGGTTTTTCGCCAAAAGAAACTCGATGGCAGCTCTCTTACTGAAAAACACATCCGTTACAGGCTTCATTTTGAAAGCTACGTATAGTGCCACCACCTACCGAAACTTGATGAAACTATAGGAGCTGAAGTGAGAATATTCCAAGGTGTCCCACGACAAATGCTGCATTTTTTAAAAACTAAATTGGTTGAGAAAAGAATGTATTGCTTTAGTTATTGAATGCCCTCGTATATTTTCCATTCAAAAACGTAAAAATACTGCAGTTTGCATTTAACGAGAGAAGTGGCGGCGCTCAGTCTGTATGACCGAGACGACAGCGAACACGTGGCGGTGCGATATGTCTGGAGAGACTCCAGAGAGCGCGCAGCTGGAGCGCAGAGGCACCCCTGTGGCCAACAACGGTGCTGGCGCTTATTTCCCTGGAGAGGATCGAGCCAACAGGGGCAGGCAGGCTGACCCGCAGTGCGTAACCACTGTTCACCTCTGCCGCAGCACAACCGGCCGGTCACTGGAGCTCCAGAAACCTACCTGTTCTTCAACGGCGACAGTTGCACAGAATTACTTGGAGATCAGACCCAACACTGCGCGGAACACGCTGTCGTAGCGCGTTGTCAGAGAAAATATTTTACTTTATAGAAGACATCGGGGCTCAATTTAGGATCAGCTTTAGACGCGAGCACATAAGGCAAGTCGTCGAAGATGAAGGATGCAGCGGTTACGCTAAAATGATGTGGATACCTGGTCACGTCGTAGATGGAGAACTGTATTAATTCAACCATATGCGCAATAACGGTTGGCGTATTTCATTACAGTGCTGTTGTTGTTGTGGTCTTCAGTCCTGAGACTGGTTTGATGCAGCTCTCCATGCTACTCTATCCTGTGCAAGCTTCTTCATCTCCCAGTACCTACTGAACCCTACATTCTTCTGAATCTGCTTAGTGTATTCATCTCTTGGTCTCCCTCTACGATTTTTACCCCCCACACTGCCCTCCAATACTAAATTGATGATCGCTTGATGTCTCAGAATGTGTCCTACCAACTGATCCCTTCTTATAGTCAAGTTGTGCCACAAATTCCTCTTCTCCCGAATTCTATTCAATACCTCTTCATTAATTATGTGATCTACCCATCTAATCTTCAGCATTCTTCTGTAGCACCATATTTCGAAAGTTTCTATTCTCTTCTTGTCCAAACTATTTATCGTCCATCTTTCACTTTCATACATCGCTACACTCCATACAAATACTTTCAGAAACGACTTATTGACATTTAAATCAATACTCGATGTTAACAAATTTCTCTCCTTCAGGAACGCTTTCCTTGCCATTGCAAGTCTACATTTTATGTCCTTTCTACTTTGACCATCAGTAGTTATTTTGCTCCCCAAATATCAAAACTCCTTTACCACTTTAAGTGTCTCATTTCCTAATCTAATTCCCTCAGCATCACTCGACTTAATTCGACTACATTCCATTATCCTCGTTTTGCTTTTGTTGATGTTCATCTTATATCTTCCTTTCAAGACACTGTCCATTCCGTTCAACTGTTCTTCCAAGTCCTTTGCAGTCTCTGACAGAACTACAATGTCATCGGCGAACCTCAAAGTTTTTACTTCGTCTCCATGGATTTTAATACCTACTCTGAATCTTTCTTTTTTTCCTTTACTGCTTGCTCAATATTCAGATTGAATAGCATCGGGGAGAGGCTACAACCCTGTCTCACTCCCTTCCCAACCACTGCTTCCCTTTCATGCCCCTCGGCTCTTATAACTGCCATCTGGTTTCTGTACAAATTGTAAATAGCCTTTCGCTCCCTGTATTTTACCCCTACCACCGTCAGAATTTGAAAGAGAGTATTCCAGTCAACATTGTCAAAAGCTTTCTCTAAGTCTACAAATGCTAGAAACGTAGGTTTCCCTTTCCTTAATCTATTTTCTAAGATAAGTCGTAGGGTCAGTATTGCCTCACGTGTTCCAACATTTCCACGGAACCCAAACTGATCTTCTCCGAGGTCGGCTTCTACCAGTTTTTCCATTCGTCTGTAAAGAATTTGCGTTAGTATTTTGCAGCTGTGACTTTTTAAATTGATAGTTCGGTAATTTTCGCATCTATCAACACCTGCTTTCTTTGGGATTGGAATTATTATATTCTTCTTGAAGTCTGAGGGTATTTCACTTGTCTCATACATCTTGCTCACCAGATGATAGAGTTTTGTCAGGACTGGCTCTCCCAAGAAACGACAGTTAATTGTTAACGTAACGACCGCACATTTACTTTCTTTATTAACTTTACCCCTTTTCAAAATTAATTTCCACCAGTTTCATTTGCATTTTTCCTTTCATTTAGATGTAACCCTTTCCTCCCTCTTTACCGACAGATTAACTTTGGTGACGATTGCTTTTCCCAAATTTCCATTAGGGACACGCGGTTTAATTTTTACTGTCATTAAGGTCGATAAGTGAGGGGGAAGTTACTCGCTGACGTCCCATATGTGGTCGATTGGAGACAGATCTGGTGATGTAGCATGCCAAGGCAACATGCTGACAGTCTGTAGAGCTTTTTTGGTTAAAACAGCGGTATGTTGGTGAGCGTTACCCATTGGAAAACACCCCTGGAACGCTGTTTATGAATAGCAGCACAACGGGTCGAACCGCCAGACTGACGTACAAATTTGCAGTCAGGGTGCGTGGATAACCACGAGAGTACTCTTGCTGTCATACAAAGAGCATCCGGGTGTAGGTCCAGTGTGCCTACTTCGCAGAAGGTTGGTTGCAGGCTATCAACTGGCCTCCTAATCAAAACACGGCCATCGCCAGCACCAAGGCAGAATCAGCTCTCATTAGAAAACACAATAGACCTCTTCCCTGCCAGCTGATAAGCTCTCGCTTGACAAGACTGAAGTCGCAAATGTCGGTGGTTTGGGGTCAGTGTAATGCACGCTACAGGGCGTCTGGCTCGGAGCTGTCCTTGAAGTAACCGATTTGTAACAGCTCGATGTGTCACTGTGGTGGCAACTGGTGCTCAAATTGCTGCTGCACATGCAGTACGATGCGCCAGAGCCACACGTCGAACACGATGGTCTTGCCTCTCGATAGCGGCACGCAGCCCCGTCATCTTGCGACCACCGCTAGCTTCTAGTAGCCCTACTACACGACCTCGTTTGAACTCCGTGAAATGTAATAATGGCGTCTTTGACGCCTTAAAAGCATTCTTGAGAACATCAGCTCACCTCCTCCAATCTCAAAGGTAACTAACGCTCACGACCGTTCCAGCGTGTGTTTCAAACAAACCTGGTTTGCATCATAATAGCGGCGGTACTAGCGCCAGTCTTATGCGACTGCCACGAAAACTGAACAGACATCATCTATCAGATGTAGAAAATCGCCTACCAACTATCCTTTATGCCGCACAACTTCTTAGTATAGAATGTTTATTTTCCGTCAGTGTAGTAATTTTCGTGGCCGCATGCCTAAGTGGATGAGTGTTACAGTACAAAGCCAAAGGTTGGGGCAGTGTATCCCAAGATTTCAGATAACTCATATTTACCTTCTGTCAATGATTTATATTTTATGTGAAAAGTATTGAGTGCTCTGCGATTCGGAGCACACGGTAAACTTGAAACAAAAAAGTCGTTTTGGGAAAGGGCGCCTTTCACGTATCGCAGAAATGATCCGCGTTCGCCATAGTTATTCGTTTGATCACAGACATTCAGTTATGCGTCGTTCTTTCTGCTAGAACGAGGTATCGTCGCCAAATAGAGAAAGTGCATTTCTATCTTACCGCGAGCTAGGGGCTTCGGACTTCTTCCTTGTATGTCGTCCGCGGTATATGATGTAGCAAGCAGCTGCGCACGCATTTTGTCTAGTGTGAACACGTAGATTAGATTAGATTAGATTAGATTAATACTTGTTGCATAGATCATGAATACGACACTTCGTAATGATGTGGAACGTGTCAGGCTAATAAAAGATGTCTGTACAAGATATTACATTACACAAAATATTGCATGACACTAATGTTTAAGTTGTTGTTTTCTTTTTTTTCTTTTTTTCCTCTTAATTTATATCTAAAAATTCAGCCAATGAGCAGAAGGAGTTGTCTACTAGTAATTCTTTTTATTTATTTTTAAATGTTAGTTGGCTATCCGTCAGGCTTTTGATGCTGTTTGGTAGGTGACCAAAGACTTTTGTGGCAGCATAATTTACCCCTTTCTGTGCCAAAGTCAGATTTAACCCTGCATAGTGAAGATCATCTTTTCTCCTGGTGTTATAGCTATGCACACTGCTGTTACTTTTGAACTGGGTTGGATTATTAACAACAAGTTTCATAAGTGAATATATATACTGTGAGGTTGCTGTGAGGATCCCTAGATCCTTAAATAGATGTCTGCAGGATGACCGTGGGTGGGCTCCAGCAATTATTCTGATACCACGTTTTTGAGCAACATTTGAACATGTTTCTTCGGATTTCACGAAAAACGACACACACACATACACGACTGTTACGAAATATGCATGCTCCTTACACAACAGTAGCCAAATAGTGGAAGTGAACAGACCATAAGCGGCAGATTGTCAACAGCAAACAGTCTGGACGTGACGTTGATTGCTCTTGGAGGAAGACAGTGAAATTTTAATTACCAAGTAATTTTAATCAGGCTATAGTGTGTTGAACAAAGGGAGTAAATCTACTGGTAAGTGTCTGGATACAATGGGAATATAAATTGTATCGTTAATCTCAAGTTGTTTTCATTCATCTCTAAACCAAAGACTATTGATACTTCGGGGAACATGGCACTTGCATTAAGAAGCTTTCAGTCCCCATGGGTTTCATGGGTTTCGCTCTGAAATTTAAAACTACTGTGCTCTTGACTGACTAGGGGTCCGCCATGGATTTTCGACTGAAGAAGGGGTCCGCCAGCTGAAAAGGTTGGGAAGCCCTGGCCTATACAGTTCGTCTGTACAGTGACGTCAGTGGCGCAGCCCCACGACCACTTGCAGCCCGCCTAACAGAAACTGCTGACCGCAGGACGTCGGCAGCGTATAGCAGCGGCCCTCGCGCTTATCACTGTAACGCAGCTTAGAGTTGTATAGCCTCTCTTATTCTGCATTGAGGCACCCGCGACAGCCTCACAAGTGTTCGGGCTGCCTGAAACTTCATAGGCTAATGCGGTATACGGAAAATTCATTCTGGACGGAAGGACACGTCACGTAAATCATTCCTCAATGCGTTTCAAATACAGGCATTCATACAAACCGTCAATAATACGGTGCGCGTATCCGTGCCGTTCTGTTGACAGTGGATAGTTAGCACTGATAACTTGAAACGGCTCCATGTGAGCCACTACATGACTTGACACAATAGTCTTATACTGAGAAAACACCCGAGTGACCTTCCGACACTCAGGGAAGAGCAATGTAAGATTTATTATTCGGAATTATGTTACATTATCACTCTTAATATAGTCTGCAAGTGTGAATGCGGGTCGTCTGCTGACGTATGCGTTGGCTGCCTGCTGTGGGATCTGTGAATGTGGAGATGCTGTCTAGCTAACCATTGTATTAAGTAGGGTGCGACTGCACTGCACCAGAGAGGCATAAATTCCCCGTGCGTTAGCAGGCCCCGTTAGGTTGGAAAATAGCCTCTGTGCAGACACTCTGAGCCCTTCCGGCCACCGTATGTGGACCCCAGACGAGGGGAGACGGTTAGCCATTCCCTGCTAAGACTCTGGTAAGTACGGACGCTCAGCGTGATGGCTCCTACAGTCATCTTAGTTAGGAGAGATAGTCAGGTTGGACAAAAATGCTATTTAGGTTTTGTATTACGGATGATGGGCCAGCATTCCATACAATCGTACTATTAAGTAAATTGAGTGACTAAGAAGTATTTTCATGAATTTTAGGAAATGAATGCTGCTGCTATAGAAAATTTGTAACTTGGTTTCTCACAGCAACGCCATATTTCCGTTTCCATTCCAATTAAGTTAGTCAAACTTTCAATTTAAATTAATGAATAAGCAGAAATTTATGTGTAGTGATGTTTGCTCACACAAACGGTCGTAGATATCTTCCACAAAAGACAGGTGCCATTTTCAAACTGAGGAAGCCTGCCATGGCTTTGCGGAGAGCAAGTATCATGCACACTTGCGGGAACAACACGGATGTGCATCGCTGAAGACCGTAATGAACGGACAAATCTGGAAGAGACTTTTGCTAAGCGGTGGACGAGGAACGGCTAATTGTGCGGTTACGGCTGTAGCTTCGGCTACTACACCTGACGTGCTACCTCGAAGATCCGTCACTTTGTGTCGGTCTTTGTAACGCAACGGATTCAGCCAGAATCAGATTCCTGAAAACGGAACACAATACCACTCGGCAACACTAAAGGGTCGCCACCAGACTGTCTAGAAGTAATATTAATTTATAGAAATGAGACTGTAGGACTGCTCATTGTAGTATACAAGTGGGCTTCATTCCCTCGACCTGACTGGTCGACTGGCATCACCCTGGTATACAACATATTGGATTATAAATCAGTTAGCCTCAGTACATAATGTGCTAATTAATTCATTATCTCTGCACTCGCTGTAGGCAGCAAGTTTTCAATGACTTGCATCGTTCAGCGATATTGACCTGGATCTCACAATCCACCTACTATATCACAGCGTTCGGGTCCTTTTTCTTGATAATAAATGGGAAATTGCAAGAAAAGTAATCACCTAAGGAAGCTCCACCGCAGTTCTGTAATACAGCGCCCATTATTACCCACAATGAGTTCGGTAGGGGGCAGGAGCTGGTAGCGGCGTGTTTGTACACGCCCCGAGTCAGACGCAGATTTTCCAGTAGATCTCGTCGTATGACGATAACTGTTCTGACGAAAGGCTGCAGTGTCAGAAACGGCCAGCTAGGGGACATCATGGTGGACATACACAGCAGGAGGATGCTTTCCGATCAGTTGGCGGCAGAGGCCTATAAGCCGGCTGCGCCTGCCATTAAATCAATCCACGCACGCACGTAATGGACGCTCCAGCGCACACCATGCAACATACAGTAGTGCGTAATCGATTGGGAAGTAGAGGGGCCCAGTTATCAGTGACAGTCTGCCCGTAACACTCACAACGTCAGTCGCCGCTTCCATTTCATCTCCTCCACTACGGAGACTAGTTCGTAGCACCACCGCGACAGACTCGCAGAAATATAAAATAAAAGTGATGCACGAAGAATTACCTATATCCATAGTACTTACATGTAAAAAAAACTCGAGGAATCAGTCAAAATGAAACTGGAAGCGCAACTGTAACGGGCAATGAATTCATGTCGAAAGGAGAATACACAACTGGAAGTTTGCTACTTCACAAGAGGAGTTGCTTAAAAGAAAGAGGAAACTATCTACTGCAACACAGTGAAGGCAACTTGCAACAAACATCGAAGTGCCGTGATCCATGCTCGGGTATGTAAACGATTACGCTAATTTTTCAGTGCAAATACATAAATTAAGCAGGAGTACACCATTTATGTTCTGTGTACAAGAAAAGATTACGCTGCGAGTTTATCATTCAAAAGTCACATCTGAACGTTTGTCTGTGAGAAGATCGTTCTGTGCCTCGCGTAAGATGCAGGAACGTCTACCAGATTGCTGGACAGCGGCAGACCGCGGTTTGTCGTTCCGCGACATTGCTGCTACATCTGGTCGGGATCCCAGGATTGCCACTTAAATATGAAGTCGGTGGGTTCAGGAGAGCCATACCGCTCCATGCAGCTATCGCCCGAGAGAACAGACGTGTCTACATCAACATCCGTACTCTGCGACCCTCTGTAAAGTGCATGACAGAGGGTACATCCCAATGTCCTCCCTCCCCCATGTTCCAGGATTCCATTACTGCTTGTTACCGTTGTATCCTGTAGTGGTGCGTAGTTTCCAAAGGATAAAGCAGAGAATGAAAGACAACAGTTAGACAAAATTCGTTTACTTAACTACAATGGATTGGGCTGAGACGAGTGCAGTCAAGGCCATCGTACAATCTAGAATAATCCGTGCCCGTTGCCAAGTCCATATTAACACTAGTATCACTAGAGAGGCTGAGTACCCGCAGGACACACAACGGCAATGATAGCTTGCGGGGGCCTTTTATTCCCCTCGATAGCGGCACTGACAGAGCGGGGGGCGAGGGGAGCGTGTCCGTGGAGTGACCGTCGGTTGGTAGCTGCGGATGCTGTGTGGCTGCCTCTAGTGGGGTACTCTGCAGGTCAGGTGTCAACCTCTGAAGTGAATGACACCGCAGTCACCAGTGGACCAATGGGTCAGATTCAAGTCAGGGTGAGGACACTAACCATAGTGCTTTCCCTCTTCCCTCTGAGTCCCCCGCTCCTTGTAGTAAGCTACCCAATACTCCCAGGGCGCCAACAGACGCGGTGAAAACTGAAGTCACCGCCCAAACTGCTTATCTCTGTGACCCCACATAGAGCCTTAGCAGGAGCGCTCAAACACCCGTTGCTGGACGAAGTTCTCGTCCACACTGCTTGCCCAACAGTGTGCCATAAAAGCTCCAGTTAGACTCCTACTGGTACCTCCGTAAGGTGCCTTCTACAGCTGCGTCAAAAACCTCCAGCGCATCGTGAAACGGCTCAACTGAAGTTAACGGAAGCAACCAGCAGACAGTTAACTGGAAAAAACATTTGTTACAGTAACACGGAGATGAATGTGAAATTAAGGAGGCTATAGTCTAAAGAAATGTTTCAGATGTCACTGCGTGTTTTAATCTGGCTAACATATCTCAACGGAAGCATGATCTGCTACACTACAATGGAACAAACAAACAGAACAATATTACAAACCGAAAACTTACCGACAGACCAGTGCGAGCTGTGTAAACTCGTGCATGGTGCACAAGAGGATCAGAAGGCCTTGGGATACATAAAATATACAGGGACGTAGTGAGGGCGTACAGACGAGTGTACTACAAATTGTAGAGATCTGCAGTTCATTGTTACATGCACACTATGCCTCTGTAAATAGAATTCCACAACTGAATGCTACGAGAAGTACTTTGGGAATGAACCAATCGCTGAGATACAGGGAGTGGACAAAAATATGGAAATACCAAAAGCATACGGCATTATCATGCTTAATCTGTTGGAGGAAAACAGTTAGCATTCAAAACAGCATCCGATCATCTGTGAATGGATATATACAGGTCCTGTATAGGTTTGGATGGAATCTTATACTACTCTTCCTACAAAACGGTGGCACGTTCTGGTAACATTAATATTGGGTAAAGGTCGTTCTGAGCCATTTTGTTTGTGTAGGCCGTTTACATTCAGGGGTAAGCATACACTCAGGAGCAAATTATCCCATCCCATATAACTATTGTCCTTCTCATTAATTTATGATTCCCTTGAGGTTGATTTACCACCTCCGGGGGGTAATCTGTCCTTCTGAGAAACCCCTCAAATCACCCCTCCCCTTCCCCCTCCACCTCCCCTGCCCATCCCCCTCCTCCTCCCCCATTCCTCTGGGAAAAGCGACACGTTTCTGTCATCCCCTCCCCAGTTCAGTTTGGAGCCATTCTTCCCCATTCTGGGAAACCCCTCAGCCCTCCCATCCTCTCCCCTCCCCCACTTCCCTCCTCCCTACACCAATCCAGAAAGTGTCAGGAAAAAGAGCCAGTATATGCTGGAGAGCAAGGATCTCATGATGAGAAATTCTAATCAGTGTCGATAAGATGTTGTGATATCAAAAATGGTGGAAAATAATTCATTTGCACCATACTATCAAATTAATTGTTTAACGATTTACGTGAGTAAAACAGATCGCTTAAAACACTCACCAAAACTGCATGATGATTCTTCTTCGTAATAAAACATTTTCAGCATTTGAGAATCACATGCAAACATTTTGCAGATAAAGTATCTGTATTTTCGCCCCAAGTAGATCGTAGCGCTAAATATCTCCGAGATCTTCTACGCGCCAACGTTTGAGGAGAACAAGCACCAACCTCCTCCACCACAACGTTTTTACCTGATACTAAACATATCTGGCGAAAAAAAAAAAACATTCCAGTCTCACACCATCGTGAATGCGAAGGGCGCGCTGTCTGTCAACTGTCGGGGAGCAGCAAACATACCTGAGTATCCGTTACGTTCTGCATCACGGTAATAGAATATAAAACTCATTTTTGACTCGAGAGGGAGTGCACAGAGCGTTTTCTACCTCTGTTACAGGAGGCCTCCTCGTTTTCGAAAGTAACTAAATGTCTGGTCACCTATAAAGTCTTTTAAGGTAGCAGCACAGAGTGGTTGTAAATATCAGGTTAATACTACGTATCACTTTATAAACCCTGAAATATAGCTGATTTTATTGTAATGGTCATCCATCCCTGTGTAGGTGGGAGATTGAAATTTCATTGAAAGATCTCACTGCAACGGAAAAACGCCTGATTACGGCTACAATCACGGATTATATCCATGGTACTCTTGCCCTCACTTCCACCCGCCCGGCGGGACATCATTGATATAAAACTGACTGACTAATTAATTAAATTGATTGTGAGAATCCCTTTGTAAGGCCAGTAATTTTTGTTCCTGCAGTCGGATTACACTCGCGAGGTAATCTTTATAGAAGCTTCTGTGACGGCTCTGCGGGCTTCCCACAGGCTAGGTGGTCACTCTCCGATATTAAAATGGCTTTAGATGCGATGTTGTGATCCTCGGTCCAGAGACTGGCCTGATGCGGCTCTCCATGCTACTCTATCCTGTGCAAGCTTTCTCATCTCCCAGTACCTACTGCAACCCACATTCCTCTCAATCCGCTTAGTGCATTTATCTCTTGGTCCCCCTCTACGATTTCTACCCTCCACGCTGCCCTCCAATACTAAATTGGTGATCCCTTGGTGCCTCAGAACATGTCCTACCAAGCGATCCCTTCTTCTAGTCTAGTTGTGCCACAAACTTCTCTTCTTCCCAATTCTATTCAATACCTCCTCATCAGTTATGTGATTTACCCATCTAATCTTCAGCATTCTTCTGTAGCACCACATGTCGAAAGATTCTATTCTTTTCTTGTCTAAACTATTTATCGTCCATTTTTCACTTCCATACATGGCTATACTCCATACAAATACTTTCAGAAACGACTTCCTGATACTTAAATCTACACTCGATGTTAACAAATTTCTCTTCTTTAGAAACTCTTTCCTTGCAATTGCCAATCTACATTTTATATCCTCTCCACTTCGACCATCATCAGTTATTTTGCTCCCCAGACAGCAAAACTCATCTACTATTTTAAGTATCTCATTTCCTAATCTTATTCCCTCAGCATCATCCGATTTAATTCGACTACATTCCATTATTCTTGTTTTGCTTTTGTTGATGTTCATCTTATATCCTCCTTTCAAGACACTGTCCATTCCGTTCAATTGCTCTTCCAGGTCCTTTTATGTCACTGACGGAATTACAATGTAATCAGCAAACCTCAAAATTTTTATTTCTTTTTCATGGATTTTAATTCCTACTCCGAATTTTTCTTTTGTTTCCTTTACTGCTTACTCAATATATAGACTGAATAACATCGGGGATAGGCTACAACCTTATCTCACTGCCTTCTCAACCACTGCTCCCTTTCATGCCCCTCGACTGCCATCTGGTTTCTGTACAAATTGTAAATAGCCTTTTGCCCCCTAAATTTGACTCCTGCCACCTACAGAATTTGAAAGAGAGTATTCCAGTCAACAATGTCAAAAGCTTTCTCTAAGTCTAGAAATGCTAGAAACGTAGGTTTGCCTTTCCTTAATCTTTCTTTTAAGATAAGTCGTAAGGTCAGTATTGCCTCACGTGTCCCAACATTTTTACGGAATCCAAACTGATCTTCCCCGAGGTCGGTTTCTACCAGTTTCTCCATTCGTCTGTAAAGAATTCGTATTAATATTTTAAGCCCGTGACTTATTAAACTGATAGTTCGGAAATTTTAACATCTGTCAACACCTGCTTTCTTTGGGATTGGAATTATTATATTCTTCTTGAAGTTTGAGGGTATTTCACCTATCTCATACACCTTGCTCACCAGATTGTAGAGCTTTGTTAGGGCTGGCTCTCCCAAGGCTATCAGTAGTTCTAATGGAATGTTGTTTACACCCAGGGCCTTGTTTCGACTTAGGTCTTCCTGTGCTCTGTCAAACTCTTCACTTACTATCATAGCTCCTATTTCATCTCCATCTACGTCCTCTTCCATTTCCATAATAGGTCTATTGTCCTCAAGTACATCGCCCTTGTATAGACCCTCTATATATTCCTTCCACCTTCCTGTTTTCCCTTCTTTACTTAGAACTAGTTTTCCATCTGAGCTCTGGATATTCATACAAGTGGTTCTCTTTTCGCCAAAGGTCTCTTTAATTTTCTTGTAGGCAATATCTATTTTACCCCTCTACATCTTTACATTTGTCCTCTAGCCATCCCTGCTTAGCCATTTTGCACTTGCTGTCTATCTCATTTTTGAGATGTTTGTATTCCTATTTGCCTGCTTCATTCTGCATTTTTAGATTTTCTTCTTTCATCAATTAAATTCAATATTTCTTCTGTTACCGGTGGATTTCTACTAGCCCTTGTCTTTTTACATATTTGATCCGATGCTTCTTTCACTATTTCATCTCTCAAACCTACCCATTCTTCTTCTACTGTATTTTTTTCCCCAATTGTTGTCAGTTGTTCCCTAATGCTCTCTCTGAGACTCTCTACAACCTCTGGTTGTTTCAGTTTATCCAGGTTCCATCTCCTTAAATTCCCGCCTTTTTTGGAGTTTCTTCAGTTTTAATCTACAGTTCATAACCAATAGATTGTTGTCAGAGGCCATATCTACCCTGGAAATGCCTTACAATTTAAAACATTGTTCCGAAATCTCTGTCTTGCCATTATATAATCAATCCGAAACCTTCCGGTGTCTCCAGGTCTCATCCAGGCATACAACCTTCTTTCATGATTCTTAAACCAAGTGTTAGCTATGATTAAATCATGCTCTGTGCAAAATTCTACCAGTCAGAATTCTCTTTCATTCCTTTCCTCCAGTCCATATTCACCCACTACTTTTCCTTCTCTTCCTTCTCCTACTATCGAATTCAAGTCCCCTATGACTATTAAATATTCGTCTCTCTTAACTGTCTGAATCCGCCCCTATAGCTGAGTGGTCAGTTCGGCGCTAGCGGCCGTGTGAAGCGGAGGTCCGATACTTCCGCCTGTGTGGCGTGTGCGAGTTTTGTTTACTTGCGAACTTCAGTCTGCGCGCGGGCTAGTAACAACGATCATGGCGAACAAGTACAAGAAAACTACATTATGATTCAATTTCTGCAAAGACTACGAACGACCGAGGGCTTTAGCAGTGGAGCGATTCATTCGAGAGGAAGTCAAGATATTGTCGGAATTCACCTGTCCATCATTAGTCCCACGGTGTATGTTAAGATGAGAAATGACGAGGCGTGTGAGAGAATTCTACAGGCGACAAAAGCAGGTCTCCGATTTTGCCATGGTGACGGGAATGTCGGCACGGTTTCTGTAGAACAAGCTGGTCTGGGTGTACGGACAATACGTGTTTTTGAGCTGCCCTTTGAGCTCCTGGCTGACGAAGTTATCGAGGCTTTTAAGCTATACGGCACGGTACATGGTCACACGGCAGAACGCTGGACACAATTCGCCACGTACCCCGTTCTTAACGGAGTGCGACAGATCACTATTGATCTTCAAAAGCATGTACCGTCCTATCTGACAATTGGTGGTTGTCGGGCGGTGGTGATTTACGATGGTCAACCATGTACATGTTCTGGCTGTGGCCAGGAGGGACACCTCAGGTCGAACTGTATGCAACGGCGGATTACGCAACTGCCTTCAGATGTGCGGGAGCCGTCGCCGGCGATGACAGTACTACCGAGCACCTATGCCAAAGCCCTCACTGCGACCGCTGATCACCGAAAGGACACAGCCCCGGTGGAAGATCAAGATGGCACTCTCCGAAACCTTGTAGCAGAGCATACAATGTACGGCGATAACATCAGATGAGACCGAACTCCCTCCAAGCACACCGATGGTACACGAAGCAGTTCCAGCCACTATGGATGCTGTTCCGTCTGGAACGCACTCTGTGACGACAACATCAGTTTCGACCGAACTCCCGCCAAGTGCAACGATGGGACTTGAAATACTTCCAGTTCCTACGGATGCTTTTCTGTCGGGCAGCCGTGATTCCCTACAATCTGAGGACACGGAAGGAAGATCACTCAAACAACGTTCCCCGAAAAGGAGGAAACGGCGGCGTCGCACGACATCTCCTCGAGATGACTCCCCTTGCCCCGACGACGAAGTGCCTGTGGACCAAAACGACACAAAAGCCTCTACGAAACAGGATGAGACAATGGAAACTGTTCGATCAGACGGGCAGCGGCCTGTCAAATGGTTCAAATGGCTCTGAGTACTATGGGAATTAAAATCTCAGGTCATCAGTCCCCTAGAACTTAGAACTACTTAAACGTAACTAACCTAAGGACATCACACACATCCATGCCCGAGGAAGGATTCGAACCTGCGACCGTAGCGGTCGCGCGGTTCCAGACTGAAGCGCCTAGAACCGTTCGGCCACAAGCGGCCGGCAGCGGTCTGTCACATTGACGGTACCGGGAGGTGGTGATGCTGAAGAGGAATCACAGCCAGTTGGCTCTCCAGACGCAGATGCTGTGGCTATGGACACGAATATATCACTGCCTGAAAAGATGTGGTATGAGGATATTGAGGAGACGCCGGACGTCATACAGAGGCAGCCGGCACTCACGAAGACGGCCTGATAAACGCTGAAGGTGAAGGGAGAGGGGCGGGAGAACGTCTTGTAACTCAGCCCCCAGCGCCGATGCAGGGAGATGTTGTTGCGCCTCGACAGAGTGGGATTCAAGGCCATGCGAACCGTTTTGCGACATTAAATATAAATGACGTGCGTTCACCCGCCAAAATACACCTACTGATGGAAACGATTTGGGCATCTGATGTGGATATTGCTTTGCTGCAGGAAGTCCACATAGCTGCACTCCCATACATCGCAGGCTACCAATCCTATTCGTCACATGGAGATCACAATGGGAGTGGGGTGGCAGTTTACGTGCGATATGGCTTCCCAGTGGAAAACGTGTGTTATCTTCCGTCGGCCAGGGGAATGGCTTACACGACGTTTGGGGCACGCATCATCAATCTTTATACACCGTCGGGAAATAATAGGCGGCGGGAAAGAGCGCGATTTTATGCAGAATACATTGCCCCACTATTCCATGGACGTTATGAATGTGTAATAATTGGTGGAGATTTCAACTGTGTTCTCAGCCTGAAAGACGAATGACCGCAAGCAAACATCAGCCAGGAGTTGCGAATCGTTGTCAACGACCTTGTACTTAGTGACACGTGGGAATTACGACATGGAGATGCACCGGGATACACCTATGTGACAAGTCATTCGGCGAGCAGATTAGATCGCATTTATATCTCATGCAAATGATGTCCAGGACGCGGTACGCTGGCCATTGGCATTTTCCGATCACAGCGCTTACATCTGTACGGTGCTTCTTCCCCGAGAGAGGTGTGGAACAGTAAGGCCCCGTGGAAACTAAACATTCAACATCTACATGATCCTGAATGCCGTCAACGGATCCTTGAGACAGGGACGATGTGCGAGCGAAGGGTTGGAAGGTATGCGACGATGCTTAATTGGTGGCTGACTTGTGCTAAACCGGCGCTTCGCCGTACGTTCATCTCATATAGCAGGGAGGTGGCAGAATGGCGCCGCCGTACGACCGACTTTTATTTTGCAGCACTGCGCGACCTGGATGACTGTCCGCCGGGACAGGACATCTGGATCGAACGCAAAAGGATAGAAGCTAAACAAGTGGCTTTAGTTCGGAAACATCTTCAGGGAACCATGGTGTGCGCCAGATGTCACGATACGATAAGGCACGAGATTCCTTTCATGCACCACGCCGTGAATGAACGAAAGCAGCGACGACGCGTTTTGGTACGGGAATTAATTACCCGCGAAGACCGAAGAGTGACGCGTCAAGCGGACATTGTCTCTGCATTTGTCGACCATTACCATCGATCGGGAAGAAGCAGCCCCTGTCGATGACCTCGACCGTATAGCCACGTACGTCTCCCGTACACTGACGGTGGAAGCCGCGGGAACCTTACTAGAAACCATTAGCTGTGAGGATGTACATGATGCGATCGCACAAGGTGCGTTGAATCGGTTCGCAGGCATTGATGGGCACCGAAATGGCACCGCGATGGACGGAAATGTACAACGAGATGTTAAATTCCGATGCGCCTATTCCACCGGCTTTTATGGAATGCCTCTTGGTGCCAGTACATAAACCGAAGCTAGGAATTACGGTCACACATTATCGCCCCATCACCCTTCTTAATGCCGACTATAAGATCTTTGCACGGTTGCTAGCGTCCCGATGTCGTATGTTAATTAGTAGCGTTCTCTCTCCAGAACAGACGACACCGGGTGGATCTGTGAATGTGCAAACAGCTACTGGCGAATGCCGTGATGTGATAGCGCTGGCGGAGGAGTGCCGGCTTAAAGCGGCGATGATGGTGGTTGATTTTGACAGTGCTTTTGATAAGGTGCGCCACAACTATCTGTACGCTGTACTGAAACAAATGGGATTTCCCGACCGTTTTACTGGTCTCATTAGATGGATTTATGGGGGCGCACAATCCTTGGTACAGGTTAATGGGCGTATAGCAGGGCCCATTCAAATTCGACGATCCATTCGCCGGGGCTGCCCTCTTTCGATGCTGCTGTTCGCGATAGCGTTGGAACCATTAATTGGGAGGCTAACAAATTCTCTTTCTGGGATGGAACTACGGGGCTACACCTTCAAATGTCGTGCCTATGCGGACGACCTCCTGCTGCTCGTTCGTTCTGAGGAAGAGGTGAAGACGGTCCTTGAACTGTTGTTAGACCACAGTGTGACGGCGGGTAGTGCAGTGAACATGAACAAATCGGCGGCAATGCCAGTTGGAAGGGGCCTTACGCCGAAGAAATCAGTCCGTTTCCTTATGTGCAACGATTCTGCTGTCTCGGCATAGACTTTACCTCATCTGTAAAACATACTGCGGCAGTTAACTACCGACGTATTTTACAGACAACACGTACCATGGTCCGACAACATCTCCTACTGCGCCTTGATCCTTTGCAGCGAGTCGAGTACCTGAACACTTATGTGGTTTCTCGAATGGTGCATATTTCGCAGATCCTGCCCCTACCACTCACGCTCGGACGTCGACTTCAATCAGCACTACGCTATTTTGTGATGACTGGATCGCCCGTCGAGGTGCGATACGCAACGCTCACACTCCCTACGGACAAGGGGGGACTCGGACTTACGAATGTTCATTGCCGAGCGACGGCGCTCCTTCTAGCCACGATGTACAAGCAATGTTTGTTCTTTATCAAAATCTTTCATTTGTTAACTATGCCTATCAGTAGTTAGTGCCTTCAGTAGTTTGAATGTTTTATTTAGCTGGCAGTAGTGGAGCTCGCTGTATTGCAGTAGTTCGAGTAACGAAGATTTTTGTGAGGTAAGTGATTCATGAAAGGTATAGGTTATTGTTAGTCAGGGCCATTCTTTTGTAGGGGTTTTTGAAAGTCAGATTGCGTTGCGCTAAAAATATTGTGTGTCAGTTTAGTGTTGATCAGAATAAGTAAAAAAATGGTTCAAATGGCTCTGAGCACTATGGGACTCAACTGCTGAGGTCATTAGTCCCCTAGAACTTAGAACTAGTTAAACCTAACTAACCTAAGGACATCACAAACATCCATCAGCTTACAAGGGGAGGCCGCCAATTGTGAAATTCAGATTCGATTCATACTGCGCATAATAAAAGCTCATGGCGAGAGGTGTAATGTGGCAAAGCACCAAGATGCACATCTCAGCCGTTGTCGAGAAAATCGACAGTTAAAAGAAACCGCTAGGGACCGCATCTACCTCCTTTCGAAGTTAGCAGGCAACTACGCTGTTATGCGGCGGCTCGTTTCGGCCCATTCAACATCTGTCCTTCAAGTGTAACGAGCGAGTAACGGAGTTTATATTTCATACCTGCCACAGCAAGTTTGTGTTCGTGGGGTCTCTATTCTAATTCGAACGTTTGACTTACGCTATACGTATTCGTTTCGGAATATCGTTTCTACGTCTTCCGTTAACTATACGTGGTTAACATTATGAAGATAATTAATAACATTTGTGAAATACAACTTTGTTTGCGGAATACATAATGATGTTCGAAGTCGCCAGTTTTTCCACGACAAACGACTTTCAACAACTTATTATATGCATAATTGTTGCAACTGATTGCCGGGAATTATATATATATTACAAAAAACAAATACTAAAAAAAAAAGGTAGCATGGCGCGAGAATCGATCCGGCGACCTTCGGATTACGAATCCGACCGCTTACCGCTGCACCACGAGGGTGTAGAAAATTAGTAATCGTAGAGAGTATTTCACCGCAACGGTTTCTTTTAACTGTCGATTTTCTCGACAACGGCTGAGAAGTGCATCTTGGTGCTTTGCCACATTACACCTCTGGCCATGAGCTTTTATTGTGCGCAGTATGAATCGAATCTGAATTTCACAATTGGCGGCCTCCCCTTGTAAGCTGATACGAACATGTTGCTTTTTACTTGATGAGAAAATACTTACAGGAAATATAGCCTATGCCATAGTGTTGTGCAGGGTTTTTACGACAAGTGGCTCTACTTTAGCCACGCGAAAGCACGTTTGTTCACCGATTTCTTCTGTCTTCGAAAATAATTCATATAAAAGGGGTGGATCTACTCGTACATTTTGTGTGAGATGGTTCAAATGGCTCTGAGGACTATGGGACTTAACTTCTAAGGTCAACAGTCCCCTAGACCGTAGCACTACTTAAACCTAACTAACCTAAGGACAGCACACACACCCATGCCCGAGCCAGGATTCAAACCTGCGACCGTAGCGGTCGCGCGGTTCCAAACTGTAGCGCCTAGAACCGCTCGGCCACCCCGGCCGGCTTTGCGTGAGAGATTCACGGTGTGCCGTCAGTAAAATTACAGTTTTAGAATGAGTGAAGTGGAATTTTTAACCTGGTGATTCTATGACGTTGCAGTTACGACAATACTCGTATGTCCAAGTCGTGCATGCTTGTCTCGCAGTGTGCCACGGCCAGTGGAAATAATGGTCACGAGGTTCCGGCTGACCAGAAGCCGCGGGTTAGCCTCGTCTGACTGGGAAGTACGAAGAAAGATTCGGGCTAGTCGGCTTTTGCCCATAGCCATCGGGCAGATGTTTGTGTTGCGCATATTCTCCGATTTTTACGTAGAAATTTGAGAAGTTCATCATGGCGAGTGTTTGCGTTGGACGATTATTCCCCCATGTAAATTGATCAGTTGATGGCTGGGCGGTCGCAGCGGTTGTCTCTGTGGTTTCGAAGAGTATGGTACGGCTGAAGATGTGTCCGCAACTGCCGGTGTGGTCGACAAAGGTCAGTCCTCTCCCGGCCAGTGCAGCTACGGCTCCCTAGCTCTCGGCTGATGGCGCACTTCGCCATCATGAGTGTGTGCGATCGGAAGTTTTTTTTAACTAATATGTTTTCAATAAGGTGGAAACATTGTGGTATAGCAGGGTGCTTGCGTTCTCACACGTCAGTGCATACAAGACCTTGGATATATTTGTATTGTATTGTATTGTATGTTGACCGGAGACCTAGAAACGACGGAGAGGTTCCGTCCCCGCCGCAGCCGCAGTGGTCCACAACCCCACGACGACTACCGCAGTCCACTTCACCCCTCCGCCGCCCCACACCGAACCCAGGGTTATTGTGCGGTTCGGCCCCCTCTGAACCCCCCAGGGAACGTCTCACACCAGACGAGTGTAACCCCTATGTTTGCGTTGTAGAGTAATGGTGGTGTACGCGTACGTGGAGAACTTGTTTGCGCAGCAGTCACCGACATAGTGTAACTGAGGCGGAATAAGGGGAACCAGCCCGCATTCGCCGAGGCAGATGAAAAACCGCCTAAAAGCCATCCACAGAGTGGCCGGCTCACCGGACCTCGACACAAGTGCGCCGGGCGGATTCGTGCCGGGGACCAGGCGCTCCTTCCTGCCCGGAAATTTGTGCGTTAGACCGCACGGCCAACCGGGCGGGCACTTGGATATATTTAGTTGTACGATATACTTGTGGCGGAAATTTGATTACTTGAGCTGCAAAATGTTTGCGTGTGATTCTCAAATGTTGAAAATATGTTATATTACAAAGGAGAATCATCATAACGTGGTGGTGAGCATTTTAAGCGATCTACTTGACTCCTGTAAATCGTTAAACAATTAATTTGATAAGGTAGTGCAAATGGGCTATTTCCCGCCATTTCTGATATCGAAATTGCGCCAACTCTCCCTTTGTCCCCAGCATTAGTCAATAAAAACACAGTATTCTCCAGAGGGAAGAGAACCTTTTGCATGTTTGGACACACTGGTTGATGAAAGTGTTCACACAAAGAGGATGTAACCACTTGGGGAAGAGAGACAGGAAGCAAGTCCTGAATTTCACTGTCAAAGCAATTCCGCCACCAGATGCTTTGTCTGGGGGCTGTTGGAAGCAATGGAGGTCCCTCAGGCAGGTAGGCTCGCCACCTTGGTTGTTTGATTGGCTTGGGGGAGAGCTCCTAGCAGCGAGATCATCGGTCTCATCGGATTAGGAAAGAACGTGGAAGGAAGTCGGACACGCTCTTTCGAGGGAACTATCCCGACATTTGCCTGAAGCGATTAAGGGAAATCACGGAAAACCAAAATCAGGATGGCCGGATGCGGGTTTGAACGCCGTCCTCTGAAGTCCGACTCCAGTGCGTCACTTTGGTCTATGGGTTTGAGGTGCAGGTGTTACAACCGTTAATAGTCACTTCAAGGAGTGGATGTGGTTTCACCAGTATCCAATATCAAGGGACGCCAACTTCCGGTACACGGTAAGTGGTGTTTAGTATCATGATGTATAATTAGGACACTGTATGCTTTTCGACCTCAATGGTAGCACCCGGACGACAGACACACGTGAAAGCGACCGAAACAGTGCCTAATATACAGCAGTTCATTCCTTTCCTCGATGCTTACAGTTATTACTTCATGAGAAGTGCGGGTGGGGGTGCAGACGTGAGCTCTACCCAAGTGGGGGAGCTCTGTGTCCAGCAAACCGGTGAAATAAAGAATATGCAAACTGAATAGAATAACGTATAATTGACATTGATTTGAATTTCGTGTTGTGAGATCCTTGCTCTCCAGCATAGACTGAGACTTTTTCCTGCCAATTTCTAGATGGTGGACGGGACGGGGGGGGGGGGGGGGGGGGAGGTTGGGGAATTTCGTAGGAGGATGAAAAGTGGCTCAGAACTGAACTAGGGAGGGGAGAATACAATTATGAATGTCTGCATCTTCGATTAGCTTCCTTTTGAGATCAAGTGAATGTGGACTGGACTCGAACCAGGCACCAGTTCACAGTACTGGATATGCCGTCCAACAGGGTTCTGACAAATAACGCCGTCACATACTCATAAAACATACAAATAAAATAGTTTAACAATTCAGAAAGAGGGCAGCTCTTCCAAGTACCCCCAATTACAGGTTGTATAATCCACTCCCAGAGACATATTTCAAATAATCTTTCATGATACTAATCTAAACCCCACAAATGCGAAGAAGAAGAAATCTAACAACAGTACTTACATCTGACAGTAATACGTGTTAACTTGTCAACAATAAACCACCAATGACAAGTCCTGGTAAACATAGTACAATTGTAATACAGGCAGGTTCAAAGTTGCAAGAAACAGTGTTAATCACGGAAGTCTAATCAAATATAATCAAGCAAATGTACAGCATCAACTAAGACAACTTGGAAAAAAATAACATAATAAAAATCTTAAAACGAGACGCATTTACTGAGCTAGATCAGAGCAGCTGTAGCACTCAAATATATTCTGCCAGTCCACTGCGGTACCCAAACCAGTAAATGAGCAGTTTAAATGTTAGACAAAAAGGATTTAATTTCCACCCGCCACAAAAAGAACAAATTAACGGGTGGAAGCCATTTAACATGAAACAATGAGTAATCCATTCTTTTCAATTCTGTCGGATTCAAGTAATCCAGCCGACTGTAGCTCAGTGGGGGGTAAGGTCCGGTAAATAGCAGACCGAACTATATGTTAAAGTCAGCTCTGCGGCACAAGTGCACGGTAACCGGCAATATTCTGAAACGTGAGCCACGAGCGAAGTTATTGCTTGGTAACGGTCAAAGAGCATGACCATGCACAGCATCGATGACAGCTGATGCCGCTCAATCTCCTTTCTCCCCCTTTTAAACTAAAATACTCTGGGGTTTGATGTTTTCAAAATTTAAAGTACCACGACCAGTATTAACATGAATTAGGTGTACTCGGTGCGTCTTAACTTGGACTGGTTCTCAACCAGAAGGGTAACTGGAGTGAGCTCTTTTACGATATTACAAGGTACCACAGAACGAAGTAAGAACTTATTGGACATTTACTTATCAGCTTTCCCTTTGTCACAAAAATTCTTAATAAAAACTACATACCGATATCACGCCGCCTATCTCCAATGCGCACAGTCAATATTAATCTTTGCCCTTCTCGAATTAACCTAAATAACTTCAGGAGTCATCTGCTCCAGTAGAAGGTCGTCCACTCACGAAAGATCGACAAGGACGAATTGGCAGAATAAGCAAACATTAAAGCATCGAGGTCATCTTATGGACTTGTGAGTGGTGGTGATAAACGTTAGATTCAGTCAAGGAATAGAGCTGCCTCATTTTGTCTGGTCCCGAGAGTGCAATATTATTAGAGCAGACTTCAATTACGACTCTTCCTCTCAGCGGTAGAAGACTGAGTAATAAGAGATGATTTTCATATTGTAAGCTAAACCGATCTGAAAGCAAAATCTCTTCAATTCCCTCGAAACAAAAGCAGGTGCATTGTCACTGATGGCCCAATATATGGAAAAGATTTTAGGAAGATTCTTAATCGTTAGTCCTCAACCATGTTTCATCCATGAGAAACACGAAAAGGCATAATTGACGGTGAGTACATATTTATCACCGTTCTGTGTATGAGGCAGCAGCCTTACACAATCAATGAACACCTTGCCTGTAGGCATCTCAGCCCGTGTGGAATGATGGAAATGCCTTGTGTGTTGGAAATCGGCTTGGCAAAACTAGAAGCTTCACCCTGGGCAAAGCTAGAAGCTTCACCATGATTTACCCACATCCTCACGTCTTTGTTTTGGGATGTCCAAGTGAGGCATTCCTCAAACTACTGAATTGTCATATTTCCCGGTGCCCGTCGAACATAGACTAGTGGAAATATTTGGAAACAGCTAGCAATGGCTCCTGCGGAAAACAGATTTTCAACCTGTTATCTCCAGGAGCAAGATAACGGAGAAATCCATGTTGTAGTTGGTAAGCAGGCACTTTCTTCCCAGTAACAAGTCTCTGTTTCAGCTGCTGAAGGGTGGGGTATTGCCCTAGTCTTTCCTTTCCTTCAGATCTCCAGATGAGGAGGGTACCTCAGCTAGTACAGCGGAAACCCAAGCCCTGCCCTCGGTGTCTTCGGAATTACCAGGATCGCTGGCATTCTGTGAAACTCAACTAGCTCTTTGTTCACATGAAGTGTTGAGTGCTATTGACAAGGGATTTCAGATCGATTCCGTATTTCCGGAAGGCTTTTGACACTGTACCACACAAGCGGCTAGTATTGAAATTGCGTGCTTATGGAAAATCGTCTCAGTTATGTGACCGGATTCGCGATTTGCTGTCAGAGAGGTCACAGTTGGTGGTAACCGACGGAATGTCGTCGAGTAAAACAGAAGTGATTTCTGGCGTTCCCCAAGGTTATAGGTCCTCTGCTGTTCCTTATCTATATAAACGATTTGGGAGACAATCTGAGCAGCCGTCTTATGTTGTTTGCAGATGACGCTGTAGTTGTCATCAGAAGATCAAAACAAACTGCAAAACGATTTGGAAAAAAATATCTGAATGGTGCGAAAAGTGGCTGTTGACCCTAAATAACGAAAAGTGTGAGGTCATCCACATGAGTGCTGAAAGGAACTTGTTAAACTTCGGTTACACCATATATCAGTATAATTTAAAATCCGTGAATTCAACTAAATACCTAGGTATTACAATTACGAACAACTTAAATTGGAAGGAACACATAGAAAATGTTGTGGGGAAGGCTACCAAAGACTGCGTTTTATTGGCAGGACACTTAGAAAATGTGACAGACCTACTAAGGAGACTGCCAACACTACGCTTGTCCGTCCTCTTCTAGAATACTGCTGCGCGGTGTGGGATCCTTACCAGATAGGACTGACGGAGTACATCGAAAAAGTTCAAATAAATGCAGCACGTTTTGTATTATCGCGAAATTTGGGAGAGAGTGTTACAGAAATGATACAGAATTTGGGCTGGAAATCATTAAAAGAAAGGCGGTTTTCGTTGCGACGGAATCGTCTCACGAAATCCCAATCACCAAATTTCTCCTCTGAGTGCGAAAATATTTTGTTGACACCGACCTACATAGGGAGAAACGATCACCACGATAAAATAAGGGAATCGGAGTTCGTACGGAAAGACATAGGTTTCCTTCTTTCCGCGCGCTATACGATATTGGAATAATAAAGAATTGTGAAGGTGGTTCGATGAACCCTCTGCCAGGCACTTAAATGTGATTTGCAGAGTATCCATGTATATGTAGACATCCTCTTGAAACATGCTGCTTAGAGCATCGGCTACCGATCGTTTGAGCCTCTTTTATGTTTGACGGAGAAACGGAATGTTGAAATACGGACGGCCAAGTGGTCAATGCGATCCGTTTTACGTGATCGAACAAAGACCCAGCTTAAAGCCTGATTATCCATTTCAAGAGAAAACTCTCGATGCTCACGATGGAACATTAATTTTTCTGCAGCAAAAAGGGCCGCCAATGCCTCTAATTCACAAACCGAATATTTTACGTAGGCAGGAGACAAAGACCTGGAAGCATACGGCACAGGACGTCTGTTATCGTCTTGTTAATGGAGAAAAACTGCCATGATGCATGAATTAGAGAGACTGGCCAGGAGAATGAATTCCCGGTTAAAATCTGAAGTAGCCAAAGCAGTGGCGTTACTTAAGGCGGATCTCAGAGCGTCAGAAGCCAGCTGCTGCCTTTCAGTCCAGGGAAACAGCTGATGTTTCTTACGTAACTGATTCGAGGGGGCGGCAAGCTGGGCAAATTTGGGCACGAAATTCATGAAAAAATTCACGATCCCTACGAATCAGGCTATTGTCTTCTTATCCTTTGGTGTCCTGAAGTTTCAGGTTGCCGTAGTTCGCTCCTTGTCTATTGTAACCCCAATGGCCGACTCTAAATGCCTGAGGAAGGAGATTTTCTCATAGGCCACATTAACCTTAGGTGCCTTTCCTGTGAGACAAACGCTCCGCAAACACACAAATACCTGGTGGACATGTTCGACATGATCAGAAAATGTGCAACTACAGATGACAATGACATCCAGACGATTTTTTAAAAAAATTTAAATTTCAGCGCCCTGAAAACAGAACCGTAGAGCCTTGAAAGTACAGCCACTCCTGTAGATAAACCAAGGAGCACCTGATTAAACTCATAAGTTATAATTAGTATAAAAAGCGGCTACATTTTTCAAATTCTCAGCCAAGGGCATTTGGTGGTAAGCTTGGTTGAGATCTAGAACGGAAAAGCACCGCCGGCCGCGGTGGTCTAGCGGTTCTAGGCGCTCAGTCCGGAACCGCGCGACTGCTACGGTCGCAGGTTCGAATCCTGCCTCGGGCATGGATGTGTGTGATGTCCTTAGGTTAGTTAGGTTTAAGTAGTTCTAAGTTCTAGGGGACTGATGACCACAGATGTTGAGTCCCATAGTGCTCAGAGCCATTTGAACCATTTTTTTGGAAAAGCACCGCGCCCCAGCGAATCAAGTAAAGCAGTTGTGGAGGTCGGGCAGAGGAACCGATTCCAAACTGACGTTTTGATTTACCGCGTATAACACAGAACTGGCCTATCATCCCTGTGATTAGCCTTGAGAACCAGCAACGTCGGCGAGGTCGGTAACCTAACCACTCTGTCAAGCAAATTCTGTTCAGTCAGTTGGGGCAGGATCTTCCTTTATGGTTACCACAGCTGGTAAGGGGCTCGGCGCACCAGTACCTGATCCGATAGCTATATCCTACACTTTATTTTGTCCGATATCCCTAGCTTATCAGACAAAACGTTGGAAAAGTCCCTAAGCCCCTGGAGTAACAACTGCGCCTCACAGGATTGTAAATGAGCAATTTCAAAGTCTGTAGCTTCACTGGACACGTTATACACGTCTTCATACAACTTAAACAACTTATGAGCCAGAATTCTAAATAAAATTCACTACTGGCCTAAACTAAAATCAGTCCAGTACTCTGAATAAAATCGCAGCCCAGCAGCAGTTCTGTACTAAGTAAATTTTGTGCTAAGTCCTTTAGGCATTATTACGAATCGGTGTGTTTATATTGTCAGTAATCGTATCATTTTGAGTTTATAGCAGAACTTATATCTAGAAATTAAACACATATGGGCTTAATTTCCGTTTATCTTCTGTTTTGTAAAAACAACGCAGTGATCTGAGTCATCTTATTGATGTTCTTTTGTCTACAAACCGCCAGCCGGAAAGGTTCTGTATGATTAATTCTCTGTAAATTAGTTTTAATAATAAGAATAATGAACTTAAATACATTCATTTATTGTCAAAGTAATCCATTCCTTCTACTAATATTATCTGAAGTTTGTGTTTATTTGTTCTAGTTAATTAACCCGTTGGAAGTGGGCAGTTTGGTGACGTGATTATCGCGCACCATCAGTGCGCTGTTGGATGTACATCTACGTCTTTCGCAAGTCAAACATGCTGTCTAATTTTTCTTTTACAAAGTCCGGTTATCACTGGTTCTGTTAAGAAAATCATTTATCAAACTGCAGTTCACTACGGCCCTACGCCATCAAGCTTTTCCACTCTCCAATGACGACAACTGAGCCTGACTTGTAGAAAGATCTGAGAAATCACAAAACCAAGTCTTTAGTACACGTAACAGGATTTCAACATGCACTTTAACTCAAAAATTTTGCCTATTCATGACAATCTTACGCTCGTGATGTCGTCAACGCGATGTGTCCTACCTTTAGAACAATTTATATTCAAAATTTCACTTTATCATTTTATTTATCCATTCTTTATTTTTTGGGATACTTTATATTATGAATACCCTTATTGGCCATGAGAAACTATCAATTTTACAATAGGCATGTTCCCACCCAACTAATGGTAATAACTGATCATTCGCTTTGCAGCAACTCTGATGAGTTACAGCGAAGCATACGTGCATATGTCACAATTTCCTAAATATCAGGTATGATCGAGAAGAGAGGCGCTGCTCCCCGAATCCAATAAGGCACAAATAGGTTTCCGGATGAGCAGCTCAAACGCAAAGGGAAGTTTACGTCTTGTCACCGCCATAACCTCATTACAGCCACTCGGTAGGGCTCCAGCTCGATAATGCGCTATTTTTTTCCAGGCATCAGTCACTCACCACTTTCTTTCGTTCCGAACGCGAGTTATATGCAAAATACCAAGAGCTACCGCAGTGCTAACAAGCTCGTCTGGTCAGCGTAAGACTAATTAGGTTCATGTGCACCACGCATCTCGCAGTAGACCATGCCAAAGGAATCCCTGTGATTACGTCTTTCATCGGTAAACATGATGCTTTCTATGCTAGCGACTATCTGATCCATGTCAACAAAGGTTATAGGTTCGTCAAAAAATAAGATTCGTAAACAGTAAATGGAAATGCCGTCGGGTTGACCGTTCGCCCGGTGCAAGTCTTTCGAGTTGACGCTACTTCGGCGACTTATGTGTCGATGGGGATGAAATGATGATAAGGACAACACAACACCCAGTCCCTGAGACGAGAAAATCTCCGACCCAGCCGGGAATCGAACCCGCGCCGTTAGGTATGTCATTGCGTTGCCCTGACCACATTTTTTTTTTAATTTTTTTTTACCACTCAGCTACCAGGGGCGGACCGTAAACAGTCATCCGTTCACATACCCTCCAAGATATTCACAACCTTAGCGCCCTTGACCCAAACGTTCAGAGCCACACTTGCCATTCGGATTTATTGTATATTCTCTGCTAACGTCATTACACCACTGTGCACGATACACATGTTGATTAAGTCAGACATTTCTAACCCTAGTTAATAATCCCTCCGCCCGCATCTCGTGGTCGTGCGGTAGCGTTTTCGCTTCCCACGCCCGGGTTCCCGGGTTCGATTCCCGGCGGGGTCAGGGATTTTCTCTGCCTCGTGATGGCTGGGTGTTGTGTGCTGTCCTTAGGTTAGTTAGGTTTAAGTAGTTCTAAGTTCTAGGGGACTTATGACCACAGCAGTTGAGTCCCATAGTGCTCAGAGCCATTTGAACCATTTTTTGAATAATCCCTCCCATAAAATCCTTTCTCATAAATCTAACGTGCCACAATCACGGAGGATGGAGGATGGCACTGGTCATTCGGCTCAAACAACCACAAAACAAGCGATATAAAATTTGAATAATTACTGAGTGCTCGGCCTTAAGAATATTAGACTGGTTTTCCAAAGTAAGGGAAAACAACAATCTGACGAGTTCTTGAATATTCTCGTTTGAGAGACTGTCATTACTGTGAAACATCGTCAAAATTGTGCTGGTTAACTTAGCAAAGTGGTGCCCTATACACTCTCTCTCATCCCACTGTTAACCTCTGTTATCCTCATTCATGAGAAAGAGAGAGAGACAGAGAGGGAGCGAGCGTCAGACCTCCTCCTAATCTACAAATGAAGTGGCGCCCCATTATAACGCACTGAACTTCATTTGTAATTCCATAACTCTGTTCTGCTATTCGTTAATCATAGCTGCCTGTTCCTGATTAGTATTAACTACGTTTAAGTCTTGAATACGGCTATACCACTGGCCACGGCACAGATTACTAAATTTAAAAAAAACCGAACATTGTTCCATACACTCAAGAGAGATGCGGCGCAAACACGTAGGGCGGCTCTTACCTCACCACTTATTGCCCACGGTGACTTGCTGCCGATACGCCACCGCCTCGCACAGCCGTGAACTCAAAAATGGTTCAAATGGCTCTGAGCACTATGGGACTCAACTGCTGAGGTCATTAGTCCCCCAGAACTTAGAACTAGTTAAACCTAACTAACCTAAGGACATCACAAACATCCATGCCCGAGGCAGGATTCGAACCTGCGACTGTAGCGGTCTTGCGGTTCCAGACTGCAGCGCCTTTAACCGCACGGCCACTACGGCCGGCGCCGTGAACTCACCTCAGCTCTGCTTCACTTCCAGACTGGCCACATAGCCAGAGCACTTACTGCAGCTACTCTTTCTTTAAATACATTATGCCCAGAGCAGCCCTTGATTAGGTAACTCACCCAAGTACCTTTAAAACGTACGAAAAACACAAGAAACAAAAAATCACCTAGACTCCGCACACAATTTCCAATTTTTTTTAACTATCATGAATGATGTTTGCACGAACTCTACAATTTTTTCAGCTCCCGGAGAACCACTCCCTACTTTTACTGAAATATCCAGTGAGCAAAGTTCTTGGGGGATGGCAGGGCAAGGCCATCAAATAAGCATCATTCACACAAAAACGATTTTATAAAAATAAACCAGCACTGCCCTTATAAATAAGAAAATACAGAATAGATAGAAAGATTACAACACAATTATAAATGCCACCAGATGCTCAATTAATTTACAGTTACAACCAGCGAAATGTGAGTTGGACTGATACTTGGCACCAGTTCACAAAACTGGATGCGCCAGTCTACAGAATCTGGCCAAATAGTGCCGCCACTGGTTCTTTTGAACCACATAAATAAAATACTTGTAACAATCCCACAATAACCAATTCATAAAGTGGGCAACCCTTCCGAGTTCCTCAAATTACACACTGAATGGCCACTCCCAGAAATATATTTCAAATAAGCTTTCAAGATACTAATAACTAATCTAAACTCCACAAGTGAGAATAAGAACAAATCAGATAATAGAACTTTTATCTGACAGCAATAGGTATTAATTTTCCTATAACAAACCAGCAACAACAAGTTCTGGTAAACCTAGTGCAACCGTAATACAAGTAGGTTCGAACTTGCAAGAAACAGTGGTGATCATCGAAGTCTAACCAAACAGAAGTAAGCAAGGATACAGCCTCAGGTAACTTCCAAGAATGATTGCCTATCGAAGTCGCGGGGTCCAAACAATACCTATCGAACGTGCGACTGTAAATCGATCATGCGACTCTTGTGGTGGGGCGTTATGAGTATGTTCACGGTGGTCACTACAGCAGCAACAAAAGAAGAGCGCTGCAAAAATACTTTTAATTACAAAGGAGACGACTTACCTCTCTGTTTGTCGGTGTTGCGTCATGTGAAAGTTTATGTGATGTGTACGCTACAGTGACAATTCCCTTTTTGCCATAGCCTGGGTAAATTTTGCCAATATCACTAAAGCATATCGGCGGATTGTCACACGCGTTAACTTTTCCCTGCAAACGCAAGTTCTGGAAACAGAGGTACTGAAACAAGTACAGTTAGTCTCTTTGTCCTGGACGCCCTTCTTTTTTAATGGAAGACTTCACAGATTGTCACTACCACGTTACACACTTCTCTGCAAAACCCGAAATAGTCACACTCGGTATTAGCAGATAAATCAGTTTCCGATGCTGTTGCTTGCAAGGTGTAGTCTCGAATCCAGCAAGGTAGAAGAATTACGCTCGTCTGGATGGATAATTTGGAAGAGTCGAACCACGTATTCTTCTCGATACTCGGTCGTTTTCCGCACTGTCCGCAATGAAATTGTAACGGTATTTGAGCATCGAAACTCCCCTCACGAAGTTTTAATCACTTTGCACCACCACAGTCAACACAGTCCTCATACGGTAGTAGTACTCCATATCTGCGACAAAACGTCAAACAATTTTCTACGCTGGATAAGCATGGAATTAGATTTTTCCATGTGAGAGAATCCGCCGAAGAAACGTCAGGAACACCAGACATCACACTCACTATCGACAGGAATCGTCCGCGTTCCCCAAAGAACTCACAAATAATTCGCGTAGGTATGTAATTTGGAGCAACTGAAGGAACGATGGAAAACAGATAAAAATGACGATCACAAATAATTGATCATAACGCCAGCAACCGGAGTTGCATGATCGATTTACAACAGCACGTTCTACATCTACATCTACAATCCACCATAAGGTGCGTGGCGGAGGGTACCTCGTACCACAACTAGCATCTTCTCTCCCTGTTCCACTCCGAAACAGAACTAGGGAAAAATGACTGCCTACATGCCTCTGTACGAGCCCTAATCTCTCTTATCTTATCTTTGTGGTCTTTCCGCGAAATGTAAGTTGGCCGCAGTAAAATTGTACTGCAGTCAGCCTCAAATGCTGGTTCTCTAAATTTCATCAGTAGCGCTTCACGAAAAGAACGCCTCCTTTCCTCTAGAGACTCCCACCCGAGTTCCTGAAGCATTTCCATAACACTCGCGTGATGATCAAACCTACCAGTAACAAATCTAGCAGCCCGCCTCTGAATTTCTTCTATATCCTCCCTCAATCCGACCTGATAGGGATCCCAAACGCTCGAGCAGTACTCAAGAATAGGTCGTATTAGTGTTTTATAAGCGGTCTTCTTTACAGGTGAACCACATCTTCCCAAAATTCTACCAATGAACCGAAGACGACTATCCGCCTTCCCCACAACTGCCATTACATGCTTGTCCCACTTCATATCGCTCTGCAATGTTACGCCCAAATATTTAATCGACGTGACTGTGTCAAGCGCTACAGTACTAATGCAGTATTCAAACATTACAGGATTCTTTTTCCTATTCATCTGCATTAATTTACATTTATCTATATTTAGTGTTAGGTGCCATTCTTTACACCAATCACGTATCCTGTCCAAGTCATCTTGTATCCTCCTAAAGTCACTCAACGACGACACCTTCCCGTACACCACAGCATCATTAACAAACAGCCGCACATTGCTGTCCACACTATCCAAAAGATTATTTATGTAGATAGAAAACAACAGCGGACCTACCACACTTCGCTGAGGCACTCCAGATGATACCCTCACCTCCGATGAACACTCACCATCGAGGACAACGTACTGGGTTCTATTACTTAAGATATGTATCGTTTGGACTCCGCGACTTCGGGCAATTATTCTCGGAAATTATCCAGCCTCAGGTAAGACAAATTACAAATGAATCACATAATAAAATTTAACAAAAATCTTAAAACGAGACACATTCACTGAGCAAGATCAGAGCGGCTGTACCACTCAAGTTTAATATCCCTGCCGATCCTGGTACCAAACCAATAACTGAACAATTTGAAGGCACTTATGCAGTTTAGCAGGTACGGAAAAAATTTTTCATTTTTTTTCAAAATTTGATCGATTATAGTCAAATTTGATACGCTGATTACGAATACGATATTTATTTTCGCCCCAGTCAATTATTTACATCAAAAAAATTGTTTTAAATTTTTTTAAAATTTTTTTATTTTTCAATATTTTGTCGATATAGTGAATTCTGATGCGCTGATTTCGAATATAACATCCATTTTCATTTTCCCTTGACCGTCGGCGATATCTTCTGCCCGATAAGCGCGGCGCTGCCGATGACGCAACATTGCGTACAATTATTTACATAAAAAAAATTGTTTTAAATTTTTTTTTAATTTTTTTATTTTTCAATATTTTGTCGATATAGTGAATTCTGACGCGCTGATTTCGAATATAACATCCATTTTCATTTTCCCTTGACCGTCGGCGATATCTTCTGCCCGATAAGCGCGGCGCTGCCGATGACGCAACATTGCGTAATACACTAACTAATCAGTATTTTCAAATCATAGGCGGCCGCTGCCGCGGCCGCATTCAAAAAAAAAAAAAACTCCCAACCTAACCTCAAGTGGGCTACGCTACAGATCAATTTATGCAGTTTAGCAGGTACGGAAAAAATTTTTCATTCCAAATGTATCTGGCTTGGAGAGCTTTGTGGGTGAATATGTAAAGTTTGTTGGTGATTGTACTTTGTATTTTCATAAATAAAGTGATCTGTAGCGTAGCCCACTTGAGGTTAGGTTGGGAGTTTTTTTTTTGGAATGCGGCCGCGGCAGTGGCCGCCTATGATTTGAAAATACTGATTAGTTAGTGTATTACGCAATGTTGCGTCATCGGCAGCGCTGCGCAAAAAAATTTAAAACAATTTTTTTGATGTAAATAATTGACTGGGGCGAAAATAAATATCGTATTCGTAATCAGCGTATCAAATTTGACTATAATCGATCAAATTTTGAAAAAAATTGATAAATTTTTTCCGGCCGGCCGAAGTGGCCGTGCGGTTAAAGGCGCTGCAGTCTGGAACCGCAAGACCGCTACGGTCGCAGGTTCGAATCCTGCCTCGGGCATGGATGTTTGTGATGTCCTTAGGTTAGTTAGGTTTAACTAGTTCTAAGTTCTAGGGGACTAATGACCTCAGCAGTTGAGTCCCATAGTGCTCAGAGCCATTTGAACCATTTGATAAATTTTTTCCGTACCTGCTAAACTGCATAAGTGCCCAATTTGAATATTTAAACTTTAAGACAAAAAGCATTTAATTCTCACCAAAACAACAAGAACAAATTAAAGGACGAAAGCCTTTAAAAATAAATAAAAAAGAAGAGAAAAAATAAAAGAAAAAAGACATAGTAATCCACTCTTTTCAAATCCCTCGGAAATAAGTACGTAATTCAAGTGCCTGCAACTCGCTGGGTAGAAAAGATCGGTAAATAAATATCTCTAGACAGACTGAACTGTATGTTAAAGTCAGCCCCACGTCATTACTGCAGAGCAAAAGGCAGTGTTCTGAAACGTGCTCACCGAGTTTAGTTCTTTTGGTCTGAACAGGAGCTGTCCCATTAGACAACGGGTACACTAATCTTCCTTTGACTACGGCCCCGCTACCCGACGATTCCTTCGCCGATGTGCTGCTGCCCACTTTTCACTTCCTATCCTCATGCTCGTATAGGCTCTGGCGCCGACGTCGTGTATTCGGCTACGCACTGCTCTGAAGACGGCCGCCCAGCTTTTACATTACTAGTCGAGGCGGCCACTGGAAACTTCCTTGTTCATCACCAGACCGGGACTGCAGCAAACGCGAGCCCGGTACGCCTATAGAAGGCTCGGAACTCGCGGCACACTTCCGTTGTGGCGCTATGCGGGAGACCGTTGCCTGGTAACGGTCAAAGAGTGTAAACCAGCGTGATGGAATAGGAGCCGACGCGCCTCATCAGTATTACCAACACTGAGGCGGGACGATGGTGAAATGATACAGGGGCGGAGGCATAAGGCGAAATTTCTGCTGTGTAAGTTTCTCCCTGACGAAGATCCACAGAGTGGCTAACCTGATCACACGGAGGTACAGCTTGAAACAATACACCCAAGAGAAAACCGCCTCGGCCATTAAGAGGCTAAAGAGAAGGAGGGCACCCGACACTGATGGAATTCATTCAGAAATGTTACAGCCGGTCGCACTACAAATCACACAATACCTGCCGAAAATTCTTAACGGCGCCCTCCGGCTGGTACAACCACAGCTTGGGAGGTAGCGAATACGGTTATCATTAGGCAATCCGTGGATAGTATTCAGTCAGAACTCAAATCTTACCGACAGATCTGCCGTTTAAATTCAGTGCGTCAGATCCAGGACCGACTCCTTCATGATCGCCTTCAGCCTGCATCAATTCGGATCTACGTTCGGAAAATGGATAGATGACGCGGCTAATCACGCTATCCGAATAGTGAACAGAACAGAAAAGAAAGATGCGGTAGCAGTACTAATAGATGCGGCGCTGCCGTACGACCATTTATGGTGGCCCGCGATGTTTTCACGCTTTCGAGAATTGTAGCTACTGGCGGCTGTATACAATGTCTTCTTGACTACTGCAGAAACAGAGTCGCAAAGTGGCGAACGGGGAACCGCAAGGTTACCAAAATGAGCACTCATCGATGCCTGCAGGGGTCGATTTGCGGACCTGTCTTCTGGAATGATACTAATGAATCCCTCGCAACATTAACGGAAAGGGACGATCGCACGACGGAAGGAGTAGTCGCATATGCTGACGATCTTTTTCTTCCGATAGCGGCCAATTCAAGAGAGCATCTTTAAGCCAAAACGTCAGGAGTAGTATATTCATGAATAAATGTTGTGCTTGAAATAAACTCATCATTGCGGCAAGAAAAACCCTCTACATTACGTTGAAAGTATGTTGTTGTTGTTGTGGTCTTCAGTCCTGAGACTGGTTTGATGCAGCTCTCCATGCTACTCTATCCTGTGCAAGCTTTTTCATCTCCCAGTACCTACTGCAACCTACATCCTTTTGAATCTGCTTAGTGTATTCATCTCTTGGTCTCCCTCTACGATTTTTACCCTCCACGCTGCCCTCCAATACTAAATTGGTGATCCCCTGATGCCTCAGAACATGTCCTACCAACCGATCCCTTCTTCTGGTCAAGTTGTGCCACAAACTTCTCTTCTCCCCAATCCTATTCAATACTTCCTCATTAGTTATGTGATCTACCCATCTAATCTTCAGCATTCTTCTGTAGCACCACATTTCGAAAGCTTCTATTCTCTTCTTGTCCAAACTATTTATCGTCCATGTTTCACTTCCATACATGGCTACACTCCATACGAATACTTTCAGAAATGACTTCCTGACACTTAAATCTATACTCGATGTTAACAAATTTCTCTTCTTCAGAAACGCTTTCCTTGCCATTGCCAGCCTACATTTTATATCTTCTCTACTTCGACCATCATCAGTTATTTTGCTCCCCAAATAGCAAAACTCCTTTACTACTTTAAGTGTCTCATTTCCTAATCTAATTCCCTCAGCATCACCCGACTTAATTAGACTACATTCCATTACCCTTGTTTTGCTTTTGTTGATGTTCATCTTATATCCTCCTTTCAAGACACTGTCCATTCCATTCAACTGCTCTTCCAAGTCCTTTGCTGTCTCTGACAGAATTACAATGTCATCGGCGAACCTCAAAGTTTTTATTTCTTCTCCATGAATTTTAATACCTACTCCGAATTTCTCTTTTGTTTCCTTTACTGCTTGCTCAATATACAGATTGAACAACATCGGGGCGAGGCTACAACCCTGTCTTACTCCCTTCCCAACCACTGCTTCCCTTTCATGTCCCTCGACTCTTATAACTGCCATCTGGTTTCTGTACAAATTGTAAATAGCATTTCGCTCCCTGTATTTTACCCCTGCCACCTTTAGAATTTGAAAGAGAGTATTCCAGTCAACATTGTCAAAAGCTTTCTCTAAGTCTACAAATGCTAGAAACGTAGGTTTGCCTTTCCTTAATCTTTCTTCTAAGATAAGTCGTAAGGTCAGTATTGCCTCACGTGTTCCAACATTTCTACGGAATCCAAACTGATCTTCCCCGAGGTTGGCTTCTACTAGTTTTTCCATTCGTCTGTAAAGAATTTGTGTTAGTATTTTGCAGCTGTGGCTTATTAAGCTGATAGTTCGGTAATTTTCACATCTGTCAACACCTGCTTTCTTTGGGATTGGAATTATTATATTCTTCTTGAAGTCTGAGGGTATTTCGCCTGTTTCATACATCTTGCTCACCAGATGGTAGAGTTTTGTCAGGACTGGCTCTCCCACGGCCGTCAGTAGTTCCAATGGAATATTGTCTACTCCGGGGGCCTTGTTTCGACTCAGGTCTTTCAGTGCTCTGTCAAACTCTTCATGCAGTATCATATCTCCCATTTCATCTTCATCTACATCCTCTTCCATTTCCATAACATTGTCCTCAAGTACATCGCCCTTGTATAGACCCTCTATATACTCCTTCCACCTTTCTGCTTTCCCTTCTTTGCTTAGAACTGGGTTTCCATCTGAGCTCTTGATATTCATACAAGTCGTTCTCTTATCTCCAAATGTCTCTTTAATTTTCCTGTAGGCGGTATCTATCTTACCCCTAGTGAGATAGGCCTCTACATCCTTACATTTGTCCTCTAGCCATCCCTGCTTAGCAAAGTATGTAAGAATTGTATATTTCTATTGTCTATTGTCAAACCACAATTTATGAAAGATGTTTATATTTTATTAATAGGATTAAGTAGGAATAATTAATATTTGTCATGTTGGAAATAACTGTGGTAGCAGGGAATGTCTGCACCAAAGAACTGTTGGCAAGAGAGACCGCACATTGATATAATTTTAAAAAGGACGGGAGAGACCGCGTATGGATACATTTTAAGAAAAGAACGGGAAAGACCGCGTATTGATACATTTTGTAATGGTAGCAGGGATTGTCTGCACCAGAAAGCATTGTTGGCAGGAGAGACTGCACTTTAGCGCTCGTAGGAAGTCAGTAGTAAGCGAGATGTGAAGCGAGTTGGTAGCAGGTCTAAAGCGAGAGGTTGAGAGGAGCAGTGTGCCTGCCAGCCACCAGCTATGATATTCAAGAGACTATAAACGGATGTACAGAGACATCAGCTAACCATTATCATAAGAGGAACTAATATTATTGAATTATTTTCTTTGCGAAACTCAAGACAACTGAAGGTATGTTTGCGCAATGCTAGTTGTAAGATTATTGTAAAAAGTAAGTCCCATTTGAACGTTTGTAAAATCATTTCATTACCAGCAGTAAATATTTGAAGAAATGTTTTCAGAATATAATTAATTTTTGCCAGCAATGTTGCATTACTGATAATAATCCATCCCAAAAAGCATCGACGTGCAACTCTGCAAAAATTTTATTGTTGTCAAGAAAAAGTGTAACTATGAATTACGTAACTTCAGTCAAATTAATTAAAGAATAACGTCAGCTTTGCTATTAATGAATAACGGCAACTTTGGTAATAAATCAGCCACTTATTATGACAGCCCACCAGCAGTTAATAGAGTATAGTAAACCAGAGTAAGTATATTCATGTCGCAGTTCAATGTAGCAGTCAGATGGCGATCCAGTAACAGAAAAAAAAGAAACAGTTTTGGGCTATTGCAGATAACGACTGAGGGCCACGACGACGACACATTCTATGTTTCGTCGAAATAATCAGAAAATCACTTTTAATAAGCAGTAATTAAATTTGTATGCGAAGATTGAGAAAGAGAATAAATTTCAAAGGGAAGATTTCATTTGTTATTACTAAGCAAGAGATAGAAATCCTAAGGAAAGGTTTCATAGGTTATTGTAAAAGGGAGGGTTGCGAAACAAAAGAGATATAGAGGAAACGGTTATTGCGTAACAACAAAAGAGATATAGAGGAGACAGGAAGGTTTCAGTGTGCTTGAAATAAACTCATCATTGCGGCAAGTAAAACCTTCTACATTATGTAGAAGGGAACTTACAAAAGAATCCTACAGTTAAACAAAAAAAAGTTACACGATGCTTTAGCCTACACCTGGACCATAAATTAAGCTTTAATCAAGTTATCAATCCATCACTACAAAACGAACGTATCACTGCGTTCTCTTCACGTCAACAATGTTTTGCTACCAGTGTGTGGGCACATCGACTCTGCACCGCGACTAATATCATGGCGGTAAGGCGCGAACAGACGAGTGCGTTCCTACGGCTGTCGGGGGCTTTTGGCACCTCGTTACTAAAGGCACTATGCGCGCTGCTCGGGCTGTACCGGGTAGAGATAACTGTTAAGTATCACGCGGTGAAATATTGGTTAAAACGGTGGTCGCAGGGAACATGACACACACGACGACGTAACACAATCGCTTAGGGGCCAGACCGGAGCGATGTCAGCGACTGTCCAGAAAGAGTACCGAGAGCGCTGCATAAAGTGAACTGCCAGCAAAGAGAGTACAGGCAGCAACGGGCACACGCAGCGAATGACTCCACAGACAGTACTAGCGAGACAGATGGCAGCAGTGGCGGTGGCACATCAGACGACAGCGGCTCATGTGAAGACGGACAAAGGTAGAATAAGGAATAAATATGTAAATTTCTTTTATTTCCGTCTATGATCACGAAATTGTAAGGTGGCTGGACCACTGGTTTCGGTTAACGATGCTCATCGTCGTATCTGTAGGAAAATATTGGAAAAACATAAATACAACAAGTGGACTGTGCATATCCTGAAACTATAACATAAGCCAGGTATTCCCAACAAAATTATCTCGAGGACCCCCGCATCGAGCATGATTGGTACCTTGACATATCACAGTATCAACTGCCAAAAAAGCCAAATTAAGAATCTTTTTATACGTTTCCTATTTTTGGTACTTAGAAAAAACATTGACATATTCATTATTGAAAAAGTATTGAGCTTAAAACTTTTTCAATTTAGCCATCATCTATTTGCCTGTATCTAATTCTAGTTTTGCGCTAGAGTGTGCTAGTGTCAGTTGGCTCTAGGAAGTCGCTAGACGCAGAAGTTAGCGTTCGCTAAAGCTCTGCTCATGCAGGAAGCAGCCAAAACAAAAAATCTGTTATCATACGAAATATATTTAATATATTTCTTATTCTAATAGCATCTTGCGGACCCCTCTGGCATAACTCCTGTTGGGAACCACTGACAATGCCATTATGAAAAGTATTACCAACACACATGTGAGAAACATGCGCTTTAAATATGACGAGAAGCACCTGTTTTAAAACATTTCCTGATATGTTGAAGCTTCCTCAAAAGATAAACACAAAATCAGCTTTGCATCGCCACACATATTCGAGAAAGGTATAAACTAGGCCACAATATCGGTGGAGACATCTCGTTAACAGCGCTACTGTTTATAACAAACTGCTGTGCAGCAGCCGCATGATTGTGTGCTGTGAGCTCGTTATATGTCGCTGCCGTAAGCCTTCACGTATTCATCTCTTGTTTACTTGGCGCTTCTCTGTTTATATATTTCGTTAACTATATAATCTTTTTACTTAATTTGTACTGTGTTTTATCATCCTTTTCTTGAAACGACCTGTCGCAGGGTACGAGAGGCCCTCTTGCGGACAAGTTCCTCTGACTACTTCTCGCCTATACGGCACTGAGGCAGCCACGCCATCAGAGGGCGCTGATTACTTACTACTGCCTGTTATTTCATGCATTGGGCTTCTTTTCCCGTTTATTTCATCATATTTGTACTATTGTGTTAGCTCCGTAAGCTAGTTCTTATCCATGTCACTATATTTTAGTTTAAATCACCACAAGAGCGTATCAGAATTGTTGACACTTTACCATTTTCCTTTTAACAATCTAAATTTAACTTCAGTCGTGTTTTTAATTTATATCACTTTATCACTGTAATAACTGCTCCACCTGGTAAGCGCACTATAGACTTTTACCTATTGGATTCGTAGTTTCATTACATATCCTACAGTTCTATAATTGACTTATATGTGTAGGCTGACACTAGCGACATCTAAACAGACTACGACCCAAACATTTTGTGACTGCTGCAAAGCAGTTTGTTACGATTAGTAGTGCTGTTAACAAGACGACTCCGCTGCTACTGTGGCCTAGTATGTACCATATTTTAAATATATCCGGCGATGCTAAGCTGATTTTATTGTTTATCTATTGAGGAGACCATTAGAGCTTCGTTATATTAGGAAATATTTTAAAGCATATATGCCTCGTCATGTTTAAAGAGCATATTTTTCAAATGGATTGCAGTAATAATTTTCATTACCGCCTATTTTATTATTTTAAGATGTAGACAATTCACTTGTTGTATTTGTGTTTTTTTCATGTTTTGCTGCAGACCTGAAGACCGAAATCGGTAGTCTAAGTGCCTAACAATTTTGTGACCATAGAGTGATACAAAAAAGAAATGTATTCTACAATTTCTGGATCGCTGTTCTATTCAAGACCATGTCGCAGTTTGTGACATTAATAGTAGACTGTAAGAGAAATGTGGAGAAAGATGCCAGCTTACGCTGTCATGTAAAGTAACCCTAACCTAGATGTCGAATCACCCCCTCTGAGGGCGAGAGACTCAAAGTACTGCTGAAGTCTCCGCCCTCGCATAGAGAGTAGTAGTAGTAGTAGTAGCAGATGGGGCGGTGGCCGTCCAGAAACCAGATGTTCGATCTCTTTCTGAGGTACTCCCTCCTGGAGGACGTCGATGGTGGCATTCTACAAATCTAAACTCTCTCTTATCTTCCTATTTTCCTATAGTCTCAATACGTACATGACAAATTACAAGGATTTCAATTTCGCAATTAGTTGGAAGTTTACAAATACATAAAGCTGTATCATGGTTAAACTTTGTTAATATAAGAAGAAATCAGATAACCTTCATATTCTGCATTCGTACAACTTAATACTGAGAAAACGGGAGCTGTCTTACTAAGTAGGTGGCTGACTATTCTTAAATGACAGGAAATAAAATAAAATTACGGTTTCTTACCGTTCCTTTTACGTATGGAGCGCGGGAGGATCGATTTTTTAAATGCCGCCGTAGGCACTGTAATTAGTATTATCCAGTTCACGCGATCTCTACGGGAACTAAACATAGAGGATTCTAGTATATTCATAGCTTCATCATTTAATGCTTGTTCTTCAAAATTTGTAAGTAGTCTTTCGCGGGACAGTTTGTCTCTATCTTCGAGTTCAAAAATGGCTCTGAGCACTATGGGCTTAACTTCTGAGGTCATCAGTCCCCTAGAACGTAGAACTACTTAAACCTAACTAACCTATGGACGTCACACACATCCATGCCCGAGGTCTGATTCGAACCTGCGACCGTAGCGGGCGCCCGGTTCCAGACTGTACCGCCTAGAACCGCTCGGCCACTCCGGCCGGCTATCTTCAAGTGATTGCCAGTTCTGCTTCCTCAGCATCTTCCTGACACTTTCCCATGTGTCAGACGAATCTGTGACCATTCATGCTGCCCTTCTATGTATATGTTCAGTATATCCTGTTAGCGTTATTTGATACGGGTCGCACAAACTGCAATGCTAGGCATGCTCAGAAGGTAAGTGTAATAGATTTTATATTGTTTTCGAAAGAGTATATTAGAATACATTACAGGATATTGTTGATACACTTGTTTACTATTTTTCCACACAATCGCCATCACATTCAATGCGTGTGGTGAGTCGTGACACAAGCTTCTTTATGCCCTCCTCGAAGAACTCTCCCGCCCACTCTTTCCTCCACTTCAGAACCTCTTTCTGTACCTGCTTAAAAATTTAATTCCACTAGAGTGTGCCTTCAGCGAGGTGAAACGATGCTAATCTGAAGGCGCCAAGTCAAGGAAATGTGGGAGTCGTTCATCACATCGCAACAAAATGAATCCAAGAGAGACATGGTGGTTATGGCTGTGAGAGCATGGGCGTTGTTGTGCAACTAGCACACTCCTCTCTTCATCATTCCCCTCCTTTTGTTTTAAAAGCTCCTTCTGAATCTTTTCAGAGTCTCACAATAGCATTATGCATTGATGGTCTCCTCCTGGGGCAGAAATTCGACCAAAATTATGCCTTTCCTGTCTCAAAACACTGAGGTCTTGATATTTTTGCCCGAAATTGTCGCTCCGATTTTTTTAGCAGTTGGGGAATTCGTGTGACATCTCTGTGACTTCTGTCTTTGTGTCTGAGGCGAGTAATGAGATACCCACGTTTCACCTTCAGTCAGAATATTCTAGGACGGGTCGCGCAAGTGTTTTATGACCAACCTACTTTGTAGACTGCTTGCATTTTCTTACTATTCTACCAATGAACCGCAGTCTGGCACCTTCAGTACCGCGTGAGCCCATGTGATAATTTCATTTCGCATCCTCGCAAATTCTTACACTCAGGTGTTTCTATGAGTTGACAGGTTTCAATTGTGAGTCTTTGATAATGTAGTCATAGAATGCTATGTTTTATTTTTTTTATTTTTGTGAAGTGCACAGTGTTAAATTTCTGAACATTTAAAACAAGTTGCAAGTCTTTGCACCTCTTTGAAGTCCTGTCAAGATACGACTAAATATTTAAGCAGCTTTTCTGAGACAATAGTTCGTTATGGTTAATCGCATCACCTGGGAAGAGCCAAAGGTTACTATTAATATTGGCTGCTAGGTCATTAATATACAACACACTTTCCTGGGGCACATCCGAAGTTATATTTACGTTTGTCGATGACTTTCTGTCTAAGATAACTTGCTGCGCCTTCCCTACCGAAAAATCCTCAGTCCAGTCACAAATTTCGCTTGATAGCCAAAACGATAGTACATCTGATAAGCACATGTGTTCCAACGATTTTCGGAAACCAAAAAACACTGTATCTACCTGACTGCCTTCGTCCATTGCTTTCAGAATATTTTATGAGAAAAGTTGGAATTGATTTTCACGTGATCGATGTTCTTGAAATCCATGCTGGGTGGTATGTAGCAGATCATACTATTCTATATACCTCTTTGCACTTGCACTCAGAATAAGTTCTAGAATTCTACAACAAATGGATGTTAAGAATATTGGGCGGTAGTTTTTGGATCACTTCCGGGGACCTTCTTGTAGACGAATGAGACCAGCTTTCTTCGGACTACTGGACACTGTTTTGTGTTCGAAGGATCTACGGTGATCATGATTAAAAGAGGAACTGACTCAGAAGTAAATTCGGTATAGAATCTGACAGGGACTGCATCGTGCCGTGGAGCATCGTTCAGTTTTAGCTATTTCAGCTGTTTCTCAACATCACTAACACTAATACCTGTATCACTCATCTTTTCAATGGTGCGAAAATAAAATTGTGGCAGTATCCCTGGGTTCTCCTTTCTAAAGGAAGATTTGAAAACGAAGTTCAGCAATTCTGGTTCTCTTCATTTACCCTTAATTTTAGTTCCTGTATTGTCCTTGAATATCTGTACATTAACTTTGGTACCACTAGCAGCCCTTACATAGACAACATCTCCCTTTGTATAGTACTATGTTTTGTTTTACACCTGTTATGCAGCCGTCTCTATTAGAAGTTTTTTACAGTGACTGTACAGCGTGGAGGTTCCCTCCCATCACAAACTATTCTACTAGGTTCATGTCTATCAAGTGCATGGTCAACTACTATTCTTCTCTTTAAAGCCAGTACCATCATTAGACTGTTGTTTATTTACAGTGTTACATTTATACTTACACCATCATGATGTCGACTTCAAAGTGCCATTATCAAGTGTTTCCCGAAAGCAGGTTAGACAATAACAGTGAAATACATAAAAAGTGATATAACCGTATAAGAATCCATATTTGCAATGCTTACTTACAAGTATTATGAATTGCCTAAGATAGCATACTGTCGTATTAACATACACTATTAGACACATTGTCTAAGAGTCGATATTCTTCTAAACCTGAGTTTCTTATTGAGAACGGCACTACTTCTGTATCTAGTTTCCTGAACGTTTAATTCCCTCTAGTTGTTTTAATTGCTATTTGGACTTTGGTAGTCATTATTGCTACAGCTGCCTCACGGTCATTCATACCAGTTGTAATGAGTACATCCTCAAAGAGATTTGGTCTGGGTGGTAGTTACTCAGTTACTCTCAATACCCCAGTGACGCAGCTGAATGAGGGATGCTATGAATCACTACAATTCGAGTGGTTTACATAATTTGGATTTGAACTGCGATAAAGTGTTGAACTACAAACATGGCTCATTACCTACAAATGTAGGAAACGAGTGTACCATGTTGAAAATAGCTTACGAAATAAACATGTAAGTATGTCAGCTGCGCATGTTTACGGGAAGCTAAGGAAGATAATCTTCAAGGTATGTAATGATTTCAACTACAAACATCCAATAGTGCTCCTTGAAACTACGGGAAACCTAAATCTGTACTTATGGAGAGATATTTGTTACGAAATATTTCCTATTTTGATCTAGTGTGTAGTCCACCGGACCATCTTGATCCGTAACATGATTAAGCACTTATCAATCTCATGTGGAATTTTTTATATAGAATACTGTAGTATTTGCGAGCTAACATCCCAGAGATGTTCGGGCTCACTGCGGTTCCTCTTCGTCGAAATGTCTTGGTTCAAACTCGTCTAGGGGTTGAACCGCACGTGTCGCATTACACACCCTAAATTAGACGCATGTGGCCCTTTGGTTAAATTGTCTGGCTGATGGTAAGTTTGCGAAATACCAAGTTAACATAACATATAATAACAGTAATTATAATATCTGAAACTAAAATAACGACCCATAATTGATGTAGGCCACACAGTTGCGATTTGGTTAGAACAATGTTTATTCAGAAAGAAAACTAATAACGTAACTGGTCGTATTTAGAGTTACTATTACACTCGAGTGCATATCCATTTGACACAGTTCGATCATTCACAATCTCATCGCGAAACAAGTCCAATACTTCACCTCGATATATCCACGAAAAGTTAGACTTCAACCCGGTGCACCGCTGCTCACCGCTGAGACTAAGTCCCGCGATACCACACAACGCGAAATTTTCTCTACATTGCGTTACATATTAATATATTTAAATAATCAAAGCTTGACCACTTTCACGTTCTACATAAAGTAACAATAATATCCATTACATAATAAACGTTAAATTCTTTTACATAAAATCAATACAATTTCCTTCTTAACTTTGAATGTCACGGGCAGTAGCCTTGCACCAATGTGCTTTCTGATAAATAAATAAAGAACAAAAGTAACTATTATGCACTAAACTTTACAACTATTCTATTACCTAATGATTCAATAGGATATCATGCTGCCATCGTTCAATGTGTTTTGTGTGGAGGAAATGATGATCTGATGCTAAACTGAAAATACTGATTATTTAAATTTACCATATCTTTTAAATAAATAAAGTTACAGAGTTGATATTTACAACGTTTGTCATTTTAATGATGCGCTTCTACACGAAATGTCGATCGTTAAGTCGACCAAAGCGTTCAGATTTTAGCATTCAGGTCTTTGTTACAAAACCTGTGAAATTCACTTTAACAGTAAGTCCTAAACTGTTATAGATATGATCAATATTCAAGTTTTATTGGGATCACCACGAAAATTTACGAATGATGGCAGATCGGATTTACTGTGGCTTCATTCTCTGCACTACTACAGAATTATATAGTTTTCATAAATATTTCCGTTTATGCCCGATCTTAGGTCCGCCATATTTAACACTGCTGCGTCTCCTGGGCTACAAACGGCTTCTACTGGGTTTCCCCATGAGGTAGGTTCTCGTCTGTCTCACTCACACACTATGTGTTAACTCACATATTGCAACATATTGTTCTTGTTATGCTCTTCCGTACGACTGGTTTCATGCAATGCTCCACTCTAGTCTGTACTGTGGAAGCCTCTTCGTCTCTGCGTAACTGCTGCAACCCATATCCATTTGAATCTGCTTACTGCATTCATCCTTTGATATGACCTATAATTTTCACTCTCCACACTTCACTCCAGTACCAAATTAACGATTTCTTCATGCCTCAGAATGTGCCCTAGCAACCGAGCCCTTCTTTTAGTGAAGTTGTCCATAAATTTCTTTTTTCCCTATTTCGTTACTGTACTTCCACCGATCTTATTTTCAAGATTCTTCTGCAGCACCACATTTCAAAAATACGAAGTTCCAACATATTGTTGAAGGGTACGACTGGCAACCTGGGTTATTACTGAAGTGTTGGAAGAAGAGCCAACACTGTGTTGCTAGAGGAGGCCGAAATGCACGCGTTTAATTACACGCTGACTGGCGCGAGGTCTGGAACAGTTAAGGGAATTAATAGTAGCAAATAAAGTATGTAGTTGATGTAATACTTAACTTTAATCCATAATTGGTGAACATTGGTCTGACGGTACAGGCATCAAAAGTTATATATCTATTGATAATGGCGCCTTGCTAGGTCGTAGCAAATGACGTAGCTGAACGCTAAGCTAACTATCGTCTCGGCAAATGAGAGCGTATGTGTCAGTGTAGCATCGCTAGCAAAGTCTGCTGTACAACTGGGGCGAGTGCTATGAAGTCTCTTTAGACCTGCCGTGTGGTGGCGCTCGGTCTGCAATCACTGACAGTGGCGACACGCGGGTCCGACGTATACTAATGGACCGCGGCCGATTTAAAGGCTACCACCTAGCAAGTGTGGTGTCTGGCGGTGACACCACAATTACAATCTTTACTTTCCTTCAGTATACGTCACAGTTGTGATAACAGTCTCACTTCTTTGTGGTAACTAGTTTCGGACAGTCACGTTCATTTTCAGGCTGTGGCCTAAAAAAGGTTTGTGATGTTAACAAAGGCAAAATTACAATATATGTCCATGATTGCACATACCAGTTGAACGTTGCTTAAAGGATTACAAAAAATTTTTACTTTTGCGCAATAGATGTCATAAACCATAGATGTAAGTGTAATGATACAGTTCCCATTGATATACATGTGAGTATACATCGTTCCTCACCGTTACCCATTCCACATGAACAATACGATAAACTACGCATGACCATACAGTATGAATTCTTTCTAATCGGACGCAAGAAACTGAAGCGCTGCACTACCCTAGTAGCCTCGTAACCTCCATAGAGGTCGCTAGCAGTCATATGTGGCAGCTACACACGTAGTAGAAACATCACAAGCACTTTCTGTCAGTGGTAACAAACAGCACAAACTTTCATCACAAAAGCTACAGTTAATTATAATCGTAATAAATGTCTTTTAATGTACGCAAAATTACGCGGCATTATAGCATAATTCCAGCCACTAGGTATAAGCATAAACATGAACCACGAGTCTTCAAACTAATTAATATGTGGAAGCAATGTATCACGTGCACTGTGTTACACAAGTCTGTCCATTTCAGCAAATTATGCTTGATGATTATCTTGGTAAAATTTACAAACAAAACTTTTTTTAATTGCAACTTGTTATGTCCGCCATGACAAATAGGTATTTGGTTTCGGGCATGACATGGTGTGGCAATGCTTTGGTTTCTTTATAATGCACGACCTGTCACAACTGTGTATGTAAAAGAAATTTAAATGATTGTAATTAACTGCAACATTTATAATGAAGGTTTGTGCTGTTAAGAGTGGTTTGTTACCACTGAGAGAAACCACATGTCATGTTTCAGCTGCATGTGAGGCTGTCGCATACCACTATTAGCGACCCCTATGGAGGTTACGAGACAACTAGGGCAGCGCAGCTCTTCAGTTTGCTGCGTCCGATTAGAAACGATTCATGTTGTATGCAAATACACGGTTTATTATACTGTATATAAGTAATGGTTAATGCAACTTTAGTTACTGACATGTACATCGATGGGAACTGTATGGTTACACTATTGTCTAAGGTATGTAACAACATCTAATGAACATATGCAAAAATTTTCTGTAATGCTTTATGTAATGTTCAACTTGTATGAAGAATCATGGAGGTACATTGCAATTTGCCTTTCTTAACAACACAAAATCTTTTGTACGCCACAGTCTGAAAATGAACATGACTCCTCAAAACTAATGAGCACAAAGAAATGACTGTTATCGTAACTGTGACGTATATTGAAAGAAAAACATTTCAAAAGCTTCTATTCTCGTCTTGCCTGAACTCTTTGTCATCCACGTTTTACCTATATGCAAGGCTACACACCACACAAATACTTTCAGAAAAGACGTCCTAACACTAAAATTTATGTTAGTTATTAACCAATTTCTCTTTTCCAGCAATATTTTTCTTGCTATAGCTAGTCTTCATTTAATATACCCTTTTAGACCACCCTTTGTCACCCATGGACAGTGAAATGAGTGAACTTCTTTGTTCTAGCCCTCGGCAGGTGTATGTCAGGAACAGCTTGGTGGAGGCGTCCAGCATCCTCTCGTGTCAAACAATGGACGCCTGGCATTGCTGACAGCGCAAAGAGCTGGGCTGAGCATGGCGTCTCTCAAATGCCACAGTTCGGCTGCAGCTGTCATGACAGCGTGGCAGCTCCGCTGGCTGTACCGCATTAGTGGCCGTGACCTCCCTCCAGCAAGCAGGTAGCTCTCTGCTCTGGCAGCGACTGCTTTCGTAACACAGGGCAGGCTGTCCTGCCTTGAGCTCAAACTGAGGACCCTGTACTGCATTCCAGGATATTGGGAAAACCAGTATCAGAAAGAGACAACACTGACTGCCAGCTGCCTTTCAGATTCCAGTGGATTGGACACCCCGAGCATAAAAGCAGGAGCATATCATGGTGAAAGCTGTGATGCTGAGATGCTAATATTTTAGCCCATGAATGGCTGAATACTCATACACTCCAGACTATATTTGTTTAGTGCTTAAGTCATGTACTCTAAACTCTTCCATGGTGGCAAGTCAGGAAAGGCTTCCATCCTTCCACTAGCATGCTGCAGTGTCGGCTGTTGCTATACCATGCCCAGCTGGCCTCTACTTTGCACCGACTGTGGGCCATGTTTTGTTTTACAATGTATAACACTCCTGCCTGTCTCTGGCTATAGCTGTCGCAACTCACTTGCTCTGTCATATTTTTTGACTGAATATGCCTGCTACACTACAGTGACCTCCTTTTTTTCTATCAAGATGTGGTCCCCCACATCATCCAATCTAGATTATCCTTTACACTAGAGTTCCTGGTGACCACCCCTCTGGCCCTTAGGAATTATTCTAATAGTTGGTTTCCTTAACCCTATCACTTAATCTTACACATTTATACAGGACCCCTTTCCCTGATCCTTAATTCAAACGCCATGCAACTTATTTCATTACTAGGCTTCTTTCACAGAAACTTCTAACACTCTATTCCAAACCTACAAGCTAAAATGAATAAATTATCCTTAATACACTACTGGCCATTAAAACTGCTACACCACGGAGATGACGTGCTACAGACACGAAATTTAACCGACAGGTAGAAGATGCTGTGATATGCAAATGATTAGCTTTTCAGAGCATTCACACAAGGTTGGCGTCGGTGGCGACACCTACAACTTGCTGACACGACGAAAGTTTCCAACCGATTTCTCATACACAGACAGCAGTTGACCGGCGTTGCCTGGTGAAACGTTGTTGTGATATCTCGTGTAAGGAGGAGAAATGCGTACCATCGCGTTTCAAACTTTGATAAAGGTCGGATTGTAGCCTATCGCGATTGCGGTTTATTGTATCGCGACATTGTTGTTCGAGTTGGTCGACATCCAATGACTGTTAGCAGAATTTGGAATCGGTGGGTTCAGGAGGGTAATACGGAACGCCGTGCTGGATCCCAACGGCCTCGTATCACTAGCAGTCGAGATGACAGGCATCTTATCCGCATGGCTGTAACGGATCGTGCAGCCACGTCTCGATCCCTGGGTCAACAGCTGGGGACGTTTGCAAGGCAAGAACCATCTGCACGAACAGTTCGACAACGTTTGCAGCAGCATGGACTATCAGCTCGGAGACCATGGCTGCGGTTACCCTTGACCCTGCATCACAGACAGGAGCGCCTACGATAGTGTACTCAGCGACGAACCTGTGGGCACCAATGGCAAAATTTCATTTTTTCTGATGAATCAGGTTCTATTTACAGCATCGTGATGGTCGCATCCGTGTTTGTCGACATCGCGGTGAACCCACATTGGATGCGAGTATTCGTCATCACCATACTGGCGTATCACCCGGTGTGATGGTATGAGGTGCCATTGGTTACACGTCTCGGTCACCTCTTTTTCGCATTGACGGCACTTTGAACAATGGACGACCTGTGGCTCTACCCTTCATTCGATCCCTGCGAAATCCTACACTTCTGCAGCATAATGCACGACCGCATGTTGCAGGTCCTGGACGGGCCTTTCTGGATACGCAAAATGTTCGACATCTGCCCTGGCCATCAGATTCTCCAAATCTCTCACCAACTGAAAACGTCTGGTCAATGGTGGCCGAGCAACTGGCTCGTCACAATACGCCAGTCACTACTCTTGATGAACTGTGGTATCGTGTTGAAGCTCTATGGGCAGCTGTACCTGTACACGCCATCCAAGCTCTGTTTGACTCAATGCCCAGGCGTATCAAGGCCGTTATTACGGCCAGAGGTGGTTGGTATGGGTACTGATTTATCATGCTGTATGCACCCAAATTGCGTGAAAATGTAATCACATGTCAGTTCTAGTATATTATATTTGTCCAATGAATACCCGTTTATCATCTGCATTTCTTCTTGGTGTAGCAATTTTAATTACCAGCAGTGTATTACCCCATTCTGTGTTCATGTTCCTTCTTCTACTTTTATGCTCGGGGTGTCCAATCCACTGCAATCTTAAAGGCTGTTGGCAGTCAGTGTTGTCTCTTTCTGATACTGGTTTTCCCAATATAAATTTATATGCTACCATAAGGTTTCCAAGGTGACTCGTCCCTCTTGCTGCTTCAGAAGCGTGCGTTAATTCCGGTCCCAGGGTTTGATGTGAGCTTGTTAGATTTGTGGCTCAAAGGAGGAAGCGAAGAATTCAAGTGTGTTACCCCTGCAATTGGTTGATATCCATCTGCCCATTCCCCACCAATACTTTTCTGCTACTCTCCTGTTGGTAGATGTCCAACCTCCATGACAATAGATGTCCGGCATTGCTGACAGCACAAAGAGCAGTGCCAAGCGTGACGTCACTCGTATGCTACTGTCGGCGACATCTCCGGCTGTGACCTTGATGGCCGCGTGGCAGCCCAGCTGACAGTAGCGCAGTGCCGACCATGACCTTCCTCCATCCAGTGGGCGGCTCTCGGCTCCGGCAGCAGCTGCTTTCGTGACTCAGGGCAAGCTGCCGTGTCCCATGGTCGACCAGTGGACCCCATACCACATTCCAGCACCTCGCTCTGGATGTCACAGGCTCGTGGTGCAGTTTGTGATACTGAGACAAGAATGTTTTAGTACACGAATGACTGAGTATTTATATGCTCCAGACTATTTTCGTTTAGGGCTGCACATACTCTGAACACTTCCACGGTGGCAAGTGAGGAAAGGCTTCCGCCCTTGTGCTAGCGTGCTGCAGTGTCGGCTGTTGCTATACAACACCCAGCTGGCTCTGTTTCGCAATGCCTGTCGGCTGTGTTTTGCTTCAAAAGGCATAACACTCCTGCCTGTCTGCAACTGGTTCTGTTGCAACTCACTTCCGCTTTGGCGTACGTTTTGACCGAATATGGTAGCTACGCTACAGTTACCTACTTTGGCCGTCAACAGCTATTTTGCTGCCCAAATAGCAGAACTCAACTGCTACTTCCAGTGTCTCATTTCCTGATATAATTCCCACAAAATCCTTTAATTTAACTCGACGACATTCCATTACCCTTGTTCCACTTTTGTTGATGCTCATCTTATAACCTCTTTTCAAGATACTATACATTCCATTCAAATTTTCTTTTCCTCTCCATGAAATTTATTTCCCATTCTAAATTTCTCCTCGGTTTCATTTTCTACATGTTCAGAGTGAAGATAGTGTACCGTCGAGGATAGGTTACAAACGTGTGTCATTCCCTTCTCAACCAATGCTTCCCTTTCACATCCTTCCTCTGTTACAGCTGCATATCAGCCTCGAAATTGGATCAGAGACCAACCTCCTCTCGCCGTGATCCGTACTCTGCTAGACGTGAAACACCGCCGCAATCATGTGACACGGCTATCTCAGATACTAATCAGCACGATGCAAATCCCGAGACCGAGCAACAACAAGCCAGTTGCTATTGTCATTTGAAGCTATACAGCTCGCGACGTACGACTTGCTCTATAAAAACTCAGGCTGCCCACTGATTTCTCTGGCAAAGTGTTTTGGAACTGCCGGCCGGAGTGGCCGAGTGGTCCTAGGCGCTACAGTCTGGAACCGCGCGACCGCTACGGTCGCAGGTTCGAATCCTGCCTCGGGCATGGATGTGTGTGATGTCCGTAGGTTAGTTAGGTTTAAGTAGTTTTAAGTTCTATGGGACTAATGACCTCAGAAGTTAAGTCCCATAGTGCTCAGAGCCATTTGAATTTTGTTTTGGAACTGAGCGTCCACTAATCAAACAGTTTTCGCCTCGCAAAGAGTTCGCATTGTAAATCCGACTCCTCGTGAACCTAGTGCTACATGCCACTGCGGCTGTGTTGCATCGACCACGTTAACAGACTTCAGCGTCTTGGTGCAGAGCACGATGCCAAAGCTACAGTATGGAGAATCTGGAACAACTACATCTACACTCGTGCCACGTCCAGTCACTTCCATGAACAGGAGAAACGAGCAAGTAGTTTGGAGCTAAAAAGCAGTGAGCTGACCACGAGGTATGGCAAGATGCCATATATCCGTTCTACGGAAGTGCACTTTCTATTGCGAGGCATTAGTCCCAACTGATAAATTGGCGCCGTTATTTCTCGTAAGTGGAGTTCAGCCCCAGTTCTTCTCTTCCTGTGTGTCGGCGAGAGAACCAGAAGAACAAAGCTAGCATTGCGTGTCCCTACCGTATATACTCCATCGTTTCTGACTCTACTGCAGTTCGCATGGTACGTTTGCAAATAAAAATATTTTGAATGAATTCAAAGAGCTACAATAAGGCATGGTTACATAATTACTAAGAGTCCTAATATCTCTTTTTTTGCCTTAATAGCTTTCAATAACTGTTGAATGGATCTGCGTTTACATAGGGCTTCGTGCTCTTTTTCTACACCACTATTAGTCTTCCTCTTATACCCTATTTAGGAAATACAATATATTCTTTATCGTTGTTCACAATATTCTGACGTCAATATTTACTTTAATTTTACTTCCTATTAAAAAAAATCACCTCTATTCTAACACATTCAGCTTATTAGTTGTCATACGACTAGGGATATTCTCTCCGAACCTTCTAAATAATTTTATAAAGCGATCAACAGTTCTCCTTCAGGCTTCTCTGCGTAATTATGGTTCGTAAATTCAATAGTTTTATGTACAAACGTATACGCATCGTGAATTTACAGTCGAGTGTAATTTGATACTAATGTGAAATACTCCCGTTGTTTACCAAGACTTTTACAAACGTAAATAATGATTTATGATTTATCACTTGCTCCAAAAATTAAACAGCGTTGCACACTGTAGTTTTTAGAGTAACAACAATTCCTTTTCAAGATTAATGAATCTTTAATTAACACGTTTCTGGCAGGTTTCTAAGAGAAATTCATATACCACGTCGCAGTTTCTTATAAAATGTAATTCGTTTGCCATTTCTGTAAAGAAGTGTCAATATAGCAGTCAAACTTGTAATGCATTTAAAGGATAACCATACGTAAGATAGTGTTATTCAAAGCTCAATCTTTAGAACGTGAAAATAATCTATTAATGTACACTATGTGATCAAAAGTGTCCGAACACCTGGCTGAAAATGACTTACAAGTTCGTGGCGCCCTCCATCGGTAATGCTGGAATTCAATATGGTATTGGTCCACCCTTAGCCTTGAAGACAGCTTCCACTCTCGCAGGCATACGTTCAATCAGGTGATGGAAGGTTTCTTGGGGAATAGTGGCCCATTCTCCACGGAGTGCTGCACTGGGGAGAGGTATCGATGTCGGTCGGAGAGGCCTGGCACGAAGTCGGTGTTCCAAAACATCCCAAAGGTGTTCTATAGAATTCAGTCAAGACTATGTGCAGGCCACTCAATTACGGGATGTTACTGTCGTGTAACCAATCCGCCACAGGCCGTGCATTATGAACATGTGCTCGAGCGTGTTGAAAGATGCAATCGCCATCCCCGAATTGCTCTTCAAAAATGGGAAGCAAGAAGGTGCTTAAAACATCAATGTAGGTCTGTGCTGTGATAGTGCCACGCAAAACAAGAATGGGTGCAAGCCTCTTCCATGAAAAACACTACCACATCGTAACACCACTGTCTCCGAATTTTACTGTTGGCACTACACAAGCTGGCAAATGACGTTTACTGGGTATTCGCCATACCCACACCCTGCCATCGCGTCGCCACATTGTGTACCGTGATTCGTCACTCCACACAGCGTTTTTCTACTTTTCAGTCGTCCAATGTTTACGCTCCGTACACCAAGCGAGACGTCGTTTGGCATTACCGGCGTGATGTGTGGCTTATGAGCAGCCTCTTGACCATGAAATCCAAGTTTTCTCACCTCCCGCCTAACTGTCGTAGTACTTGGAGTGGATCCTGATGCGGTTTGGAATTTCTGTGTGATAGTCTCTATAGATGTCTGCCTATTACACATTACGACCCTCTTCAACTGTCGGCAGTCTCTGTCAGTCAACAGACGAAATCGGCCTGTACATTTTTGTGCTGTACGTGTCCCTTCACGTTTCCACTTCACTATCATATCGGAAAGAGTGGACCTAGAGATGTTTAAGAGTGTGAAAATCTCGCGTACAGACGTGAGACACAAATGACACCCAATCATCCGACCACGTTCGAAGTCCGTGAGTTCCGCGGAGAGCCCCATTCTGCTTTCTCATGATGTCTAATGACTACTGAGGTCGCTGATATGGAGTACCTGGCAGTAGGTGGCAGCACAATGCACCTAATATGAAAAAAGTATGTTGGGGGTGTCCAGATACTTTTGATCACATAGTGTATCTGTGAGAATATTTCTTCTGTATTATATCTATAAATTGTTTTCTTCAAAATGTTTCCGCATACACAGACCGTTATCTAGCACTATATACGTTAGCTGACGCAGGCGGGGCACTTTTATGAGGAATTTTATTGTTCGATGTCTGCTTTTGCAGGCAGAAATATTCGTACACTTTGTTCACATTGAAATGTATTATGATATAATCTGCAGGTTTTGAATTGCAATCAGTCGAAGAATTAGTCTTATAAAGGAGTGACCAGTGCTTTCCTATTGCTGAAATAATTGAATCTGTGGAGCCCAGTTGCAACAAATGTTGACTTTATAAAGAAATCAACGTACCACTGGAAAAGTTACACCCACTGTTACTGTTTGGAATGGTGCTATAGTTTTATAGCTGTTCAAATCTTTGTACACGTTAGCTATGAGCTTTCTTTTAAGAAGCATATTTTATTTATGGTACAGAACAACCATTTCTACTGCAAGAGTCCTTCCAATGCCAGAATGTTGTGCCTAAATTTCCTAGGTTTTTCCGAATCGAGCCTGTTTTCGAAATGGAAATCCACATCATTTTCTCTGTCGTAACGAATCTAAGGAATAATTTTTTGCTCAGTGTCTCTTATCCACATTGTTAACTAGTTGGCGACTTTTTCGATCCTGGGACACCATGGAAGTTGGCAGGTAGCAGAATGACGATGTCGTATAAAACCGTGTTCACGTGGCAGGTGAAGGAAGTATTATTGTAATAAATCATGGAGCTATGTTGAAATCGCTGTTGTAAATTTCTATCGTCGTTTTTAGTCTCTGGACATGTAAGGTGGTAAATCGTCAGTGTGCATCCAAAGATACCTGTGTTATCACATCAAAAAGGTAATGCTCGAGTGGTACATAAACTGACTGAAGACTGTGGAGACTGAAGTTCGAATGTGTAAAGGAGGAAATCATATTACGATATACAGCAAAGTAATTTTGTGTGTTAGGAGAATTAGGATTACTCTAAAGCAAATACTGGCTTACAGACTGAAGCGAGGCATTAGCTTTAGTCATATCTTGTCTTGTGAGTGGTGTGTGTGTGTGTGCATGCATGTATGTGGAAAATGCGACGATCGCTCAATTTAGGCAGCCTCAGCCAGGAGCAATACATTTCGTAAAGCGATTCACTTCCGAAAACACATAACGTTGGCGCTAAGACAGTCTTTTGCAAATTTTAAAGTAGTTGTCTAGGTAAAAATGCTACAACTCTCGCTAAATATAATATCCGTACTGAATAAGGAAGATTATAATTTTCGCATTACAAAATACTTTATCCAATGATTACCAATTTGTCACGCAGAAAGGGGAAGCAGATACGGGCATCTGCAGAAATATTGCTAAGAGGAGGCAAAGTTCTGAAATAACTATTTTTTGTGTTACTGCTCCAGTGCGTTTTAAGACGTGTCGTGCCCCAAAAACTAAGTTTCATAAGAAGTACGTATAACTTACTGTATTTCAAACGACTGATAACCATAAAAATTCTTTTAAAGCTAGATTACGTTGATTCCTAAACAATAGCCATACACCAGAGTATATACAACATGCATCTTTAATTATGTTACGTTTAAATTAAACATTAAAAATGTGATAGAAAAAAGTCTGAAGGACTTAGAAAATCCTCTTGTATAACGACAATGATAACCAATAAAGGCTAATACTCGAAACGGAGGAGGAGAGCATAAACTTTAAAAAGAGGCTTATCCAAACTAGGTGCCATCTACAATATTTTTTTGCTTACAAAACTTCACATTTAATAGTGTTACTTAATTTATTGCGTTATTTTCATAACTTCTGTTTCTTTACTTAAGAGAACTGGGGACTGATGATGGGCATGTACACTGCTGTCAAGTCTTTGCTTTGGCGGAAATAGGTGTCCGCAAATCATGTCGTGGATCCATCCCTTTCTGCAGCTCGGTAAGACCGTTTCCGGGAATTGCCAGATGAAAGCTTGAGGACACTACTTCGGCACTTTTCTGTAAAGTCTCGCATCCTTCTTCACTGGAGAATAGCGCCAAAACCGACACCCCACCAAGGAATCTGTGCAATTTCCCGCGTACAGCATTACAACCAAAAAAGTCGAAGATATACAGGGGAGTCACGTAAGACGTAACACCCATTTTACTTCGCGAACACTTCCAGATATCGAAACTAGGTTTTCGGCAAATGATAACACGCTAAGGGCCACGTCCTTTGGTGTGTAATAAAGAATCTTAACTCTTATATGGATCGAGTTATTGAAGAAAGGATGATTTTTGACATAGAGTGATGTACTGGTTTTAACAGCATCCGAAAGCGCTTTAAAAGACGAGTACAGTGATAGAATGCATATTAATTTTGAGGTTGAAATTCTTCGCAAAAGAATCCGAGAAATATTTTCAAGCTGAAAACTAAGTCGGCCGACATCGGCTATTGCGTTGTGAACTGTAAACGCGCTCATGCCCGGCTAAGTAGTTGTATCAAGCCTTTCAACTGTTTGCTTGTCTGCAATGTAGAACTAGCAGGAGTTTTGCTGTCTATCGGCAGGTCATTTTTACTTCAACATTTCTTGCTTGCAGACATGTACACCAATGAGGGAAAGTTAGATGTGCTACTTTTATACGGCGAATGTCAAACAAATGGTGTCGAAATGGTAATGGAAAACTGCCTCACGAAACTGTAGTCATTTCCATGAAAACCTGAAAACGTACACAAATTTGAAAAAGTTTTTCCAAGCCCCATCTGATGCGCCAGAATCTAGCATATGCCATAGTTCCATTTACAATAATCATAGCTGATCCTGTCGTATAGGAAACGAGATTTTGTCGCAGTAGCACATAGGCCCGTGTCGCTGCGTAAACTAGGGTGACAAAAGTTATCGGATCCTCCTAATATCGAATCGGACCACTCCAGTACAGCAACTCGACGTGCCATGGAAAGTCGTTGGAAGTCCCCTGCGGACATACTGAGCCACGCTGCTCTCATAATTGCGGAAGTCTTGCCCGTGAGGAATTTTGTGCTCGAACTGGCTTCTCGATTATGTCCCATAAATGATCGATGGATGGCCAAATCATTCACTCGAACTGTCCAGAATATTCTTCAAAGCAATCGCGAATAACTGGGCGGCAGTGGCATTACGCATTGCTATCCATAAAAATTCCATCGTTGTTTCGGAACAAGAAATGGCTGGAAATTGATTCCAAGTAGCCGAACATATCCATTTCCAGTCAATGATATGTTCAGTTGAACCAGAGAACGCAGACCATTCCGTGTAAACACAGCCCACACAGTTATGGTGTAAGTAGGCTGTTCAGGTTTTTATGTTGGTAATGCCACGTAGCGCTCTGTTTGAAAATCACTGACTGTGCTGTGTGCAGTCTGTGGCTGGTTAGCATTGTTGGAATTCGCTATTGTTGTGTTGAGCGGATGCATGTGAACAGCGCTTAGCGTTGCGCAGTTGGAGGTGAGCCGCCAGCAGTGGTGGATGTGGGGAGAGAGATGGCAGAATTTTGAGAGCGGACGATCTGGATGTGTGTCCACCAGAAAGAGTAAATTTGTAATATTGGATATCATGAAGTGACTTTTGAACATTATTAAGGTAAATAAATTGTTTGTTCTCTGTCAAAATCTTTCATTTGCTAACTATCCCCATCAGTAGTTACTGCCTTCAGTAGTTAGAATCTTTTATTTAGCTGGCAGTATTGGCGCTCGCTGTATTGCAGTAGTTCGAGTAACGAAGATTTTTGTCAGGTAAGTGATTCATGAAAGTTGTAGGTTGTTGTTAGTCAGGGCCATTCTTTTGTAGGGGTTGTTGAAAGTCAGATTGCGTTGAGCTAAAAATATTGTGTGTCAGTTTAGTGTTGATTAGAATAAGTAAAGAGAGAAATGTCTGAGTACGTTCAGTTTTGCTCAGCTGTTTGAAAATCAAATAACGTAAGGGGTTTATCAGCACAGTAATTCACTAATTTTTCTAAGGTGACGTTTCAATGGAACCACCACCAGCTTGCACAGTGTCTTGTTGACAACTTGGGTCCATCACTTCGTGGTGTCTACACCACACTCGAGCCTTATTACAAGTTCTTACCAACTGGTCATCTGACCAGGCCACGGTTTTCCAGTCGTCTAGGATCCAACCGATATTGTCACGAGCCCACGAGAGGCGCTGGAAGCAATGCCGTGTTGTTAGCAGGGGCTCTCGCATCCGTCGTCTGCAGCTAAAGCCCACTAACGCCAGTTACACTGTACTGTTCTAATGGATACGTTCATCGTACGTCCCATATTGATTTTTGCGGTTATTTCACGCAGTGTTGCTTGTCTGTTAGCACTGACAACTCTACGCAAACGCCGTCGTCCACTGCGTTTTCCGCGGTGAGAGGTAATACCTAAATTTGCTATTCTCGGCACACTCTTCACACTGTGGATCTCGGAATGTTTCTTTCCCTAACGATTTCAGAAATGGAATGTGCAGTGTATCTAGTCTGTTGATTCCAGACAAGCAGGCATAATCACGTTGCGAACCTTTTCACATGAACCACATGAGTGCAAATGACAGCTCCGCGAATGCACTGCCCTTTTATACCTTGTATACACAATACTACCGCCATTTGTATGTGTGGATATCGCCGTCTCATGGCATTTGTCACCTCAGTTTACAAAGAGAGTTCTGCTGACCGTATTTACACCACGATAGCCGGCTCTAGCAGCACTGCTTTCCAGTTTTACTACGTGTCTCGTATGCTTTTCCGAAAGGTTTCAACGTCCATACTAAAAAGCGCGCTATCACTGTAACTGCCCATCCAAGAGCTACAGAATGCAGTTACGAAAAGTATACTGTTATATTTTTAAGCCGGTCGAAGTGGCCGAGCGGTTCTAGGCGCTTCAGTCTGGAACCGCGTGACCGCTACGGTCGCAGGTTCGAATCCTGGCTTGGGCACGGATGTGTGTGATGTCCTTAGGTTAGTTAGGTTTAAGTAGTTCTAAGTTCTAGGGGACTGATGACCTCAGCTCTTAAGTCCCATAGTGCTCAGAGCCATTTTTATATTTAAAAAAAAAATGGCCAAGTGGGAGTGGGACTCGCGGACTGAAGGTTAATACTTAATTATGTAATCTATAGTTCATCCATCCTGGGACACAAGAATCTCAGTTATATTTACCTGTTATCAATATCGATACTGGCAAGATATTGGTTCTGGGTATTCCAAGACCGTATCGTAATCCCTACAGTAGTTCCTCAGACTAGCCCGGACAAAAAGGAAGCGACAGAAGATTTAATAAAACAGTTTCTTTTATTCATTAAAACGTGACTGAAACTCACATTTTGTTTTTGCATGCAGTAATGTTTGTCTATTATGCTTTTGACGGATGATGAATTTGATGTATTTTCAAACGGCAAAATATATTTTTTACCTGATACAATTACAATTTTACAAGTTTAAGATTTTTTACTTTACTTTTACTGTGAAGCCTTGCCTTTTCCCGAATTTAATAGTTCTAGATCAGCGGGAAGTACACTATAGTATTTGATGAGTGAGATTGTATCGCAATATGCAACATAAATGAGCGAATCTTATGATTCCATTGACTTAGAATCTTAAAGAGTTTGCTCCGCCAAGGAAACTTAGACCCAAGTACGTGCCATAAATTTGAACTTGATACGCCTCAGTGATCCACCGAAAAAGAGTCTTGACAGACGGACAGACAAACAGACAATAAAACGATCTTACAAGGGTTCACTCTTTACAGGCTGAGGCACGCAGTCGTAAAGCCATACTTGATTAAAAGGCACGGTTCATAACAGACTTCAGAGATTTATTTACACCAAACATTACGTACCCCTCAGCGTACTATCAACTGCGGACAACGTCGTTTCGATATATAGAACCATTCAAGAAATAAAAGGCGTGTTACGTCTTATGTGACCACCCCCCCCCACCCCCCACCCCCTTCCAATGCGCTCTTTGCCGGCGTCTATGCAGATACTCGTGATTGTACTACAAACTAGCGAAGAAAACAATCATTTCCATCTCAATATTAATTCCGTGTCTTCTTTGGAGTTCTTAGAGCAATCGTTTCAACACTGTTTATGTGTTTTTATACAGATATTTTCACCAGGCCAATTACACTACTGGCCATTAAAATTGCTACACCAAGAAGAAATGCAGATGATGAACGGGCATTCATGGACAGATATATTATACTAGAACTGGCATGTGATTAGATTGTCACACAATTTGGGTGCATAGATCCTGAGAAATCAGTACCCAGGACAACCACCTCGGGCCGTAATAACAGCCTTGATACGCCTGGGCATTGAGTTAAATAGAGCGTGGATGGCGTGTACAGGTACAGCTGCCCATGCAGCTTCAATACGATACCACAGTTCATCAAGAGTAGTGACTGGCGTATTGTGACGTGACAGTTGCTCGGCCACCATTGACCAGACGTTGTCAGTTGGTGAGAGATCTGGAGAATGTGCTGGTCGGGGCAGCAGTCGAACATTTTGTGTATCCAGAAACGCCCGTACAGGACCTGCAACACGCGATGGTGCATTATCCTGCTGAAATGTAGGGTTTCGCAGGGATCGAATGAAGGGTAGAGCCACGGGTCGTAACACATCTGAAATGTAACGTTCACTGTTCAAAGTGCCGTCAATGCGAACAAGAGGTGACCGTGACGTGTAACCAATGGCACCCCACACCATCACACCGGGTGATACGCCAGTATGGCGATGACGAATACACGCTTCCAATGTGCGTTCACCGCGATGTCGCCAAACACGGATGCGACCATCATGATGCTGTAAACAGAACCTGGATTCATCCGAAAAAATGACATTTTGCCATTCGTGCACCCAGGTTCGTCGTGGAGTACACCACCGCAGGCGCTGCTGTCTGTGATGCAGCGCCAAGGGTAACCGCGGCCATGGTCTCCGAGCTGATAGTCCATGCTGCTGCAAACATCGTCGAACTGTTCGTGCAGATGGTTGTTGTCTTGCAAACGTCCCCATTTGCTGACTCAGGGATCGAGACGTGGCTGCACGATCCGTTACAGCCATGCGGATAAGATGCCTGTCATCTCGACTGCTAGTGATACGAGGCCGTTGGGATCCAGCACGGCGTTCCGAATCACCCTCCTGAACCCACCGGTTCCATATTCTGCTGACAGTCATTGGATCTCGACCAACGCGAGCTGCAATGACGCTATACGATAAATCGCAATCGCGATAGGCTACAATCCAACCTTTATCAAAGTCGGAAACGTGATGGTATGCATTTCTCCTCCCTATACGAGCCATCACAACAATGTTTCACCAGGCAACGCCGGTCAACTGCTGTTTGTGTATGAGAAATCGTTTGGAAACTTTCCATATGTCAGCACGTTGTAGGTGTCGCCTCCGGCGCCAACCTCGTGTGAATGCCCTGAAAAGCTAATCATTTGCATGTAACAGCACCTTCTTTCTGTCAGTTAAGTTTCGTGTCTGTAGCACGTCCTCTTCGTGGTGTAGCAATTTTAATGGCCAGCAGTGTAGTAAGATACCACATTTGTCAGTATCTGCAACACAGGTGCATGATTCATAAATAAAAAATATAAGTATCTACATCTATATCTGAAACTTAATGAAGACTGAACATTGCTGTTGTGTTGTGGTCTTCAGTCCGAAGACTGGTATGATGCAGCTCTCCATGCTACTCTAGCCTGCGCAAGTCTCTTCAGCTCAGAGTAACTACTGCAACGAGCATCATTCTGAATCTGCTTATTGTATTTATCTCTTGGTTTCTCTCTACGATTTTTACCCCCCCGCACTTACTTCCAGTACTAGATTTGTGATCCCTTGAAGTCTAAGAATGTGTCCTACCAATCGATCCCTTCCTCTAGTCAGGCTGTGCCACAGATTCCTTTTCTCCGCAATTCACTTCATTACCTCCTCATTAGTTACTTGGTTTTCTCATCTAATCTGTAACATTCTTCTGTAACACCACATTTCAAAAGCTTCTACTTTCTTCTGGTCTGAACTTCACTTCCATACACTCCACACAAATACGTTCATGAATGTCTTCCTAACACTTAAGTGTATATTTGATGTCGCGCTTTCCTTCTTCAGAAACGCTTTTTTTTGTCATTCCCAGTTTATATTTATATCCTCCTACTTCGGCCATCATCAGTTATTTTGCTGCTCAAAGAACGAAACGTATACTGCTTTCAGTGTCTCATTTCCTAACCTAATTCTCTTAGCATCACCTGATTTAATTCGACTACATTACATTATCGTTGTTTTGATTTTGTTGATGTTCATCTTATATCTACTTATCAAGATGCTGTCCATTCCATTCAACTGCCCTTCCAAGTCCTTCTCTGTCTCCGACAGAATTACTATGTCATCGGAAAATGTCAAGATTTCTATTTCTTCTCCATGAACTTTAATTCCTACTCCAAATTTTCATTTGTTTCCTTTGTGTTTGTGCTCAAAGTATAGGTTAAATAACACCGAGGATAGGCTATAACCCCATTTCACTCTCTTGTCTTTCTTTATCCTATTTTCTAAGATAAGCCGTAGGGTCGGTATTGCCTAGAGTGTTCTCCGGAATCCAAACTGGTCTTCCCCGTGGTCGGGGTCTACCATTTTTTCCATTCTTCTAGAAAGAGTTCGTGATAGTATTTCGCAACCATAACTTATTCAACTGACAGTTGCGTAATTTTTGCACCTTTCAGGGCCTGCTTTCTTTGGAATTGGAATTATCGCATTCTTATGAAAGGCGCAGGGCATTTCGCCTGTCTCATACATAATGCACACGAGGCAGAACAGTTTTGTTATGGATGGCTCTCCCAAGGCTCTCCCGCGCCTTTGTTTCGACTCAGGTCTTCCAGTGCTCCGTGAAATTTTTCTCGCAGTATCATATATCCTATCTTATCTTCATCTACGTTCTCTTCCCCTTCTGTAATATTGCCTTCAAGTTCATCTTCCTTATATAGACGCTCTGCATACTCCATGCGCCTTTCAGCTTTTCCTCTTTGCGTAGGACTGGTTTCCCGTCTCAGCTGTAGATACCCATACAGCTGCTTCTGTTTACTCCAAAGTTTAAAGGCACATTTGCGGGATGGGTATTGATGTACTGCAAAAACGTAGACATAAATTGAGAATATAAATAAAGAATTAATTAAGATATTTATTAATATAAGCGGTTGTATCGATTGTGGCGTGAAACAGCTGAAAAATTAGAATAATTACGCAGTTCAGTTGTCTTTCCGAGAAGACGGCACACTTTTTGTTCTTGTAGCCGTCCACATCGGACGCATATCTGCAATCGCTGCAGATAATTATTTGGCACACCGCCATTATTACTGTTTTATTGAGACGCAGTCTCACTAGGCGTACTCATAGTTACACACAGCAACACAATTGATGTAAGTGTCTATGTAATTTAATTTAGTGTAATATTTTGTGAATATAGTGATATTATTTAATCTTGTACTTCATTTATGTTGCAAGCTATTGTACCAATTAAACGCCGTCTTGGCATGGCTAAAGGTTCCGTGTTACAAATCTTATTAATGGTCCAGCACGAGCCAATGCTTTGGAATTACTCAATCTACGAAGTCCGATAAAGAAATATTTTCGGAAGAGTCACTCAAAGTCAAACTTACAATGAACGGGCCTTACACAAAAAGCCATTATCAAGTGCCCAAAGTTTGTATTAAGCACCATTAGAAATTTATACTCTGCTCACATACTATTACCATTATCTATTGTTATTTGTCTGTTATCCGATATTCTCAAACCAGACCGAAAAAGCCGATAAATTAAAAAAGGCCTCTTTAATTTTCCCGAAGGCGGTATCTATGTTTTCTCTAGTGAAATACGTTTCTAAATCATTATGTCTTTCAAATTCAATGTCTCCTGTGTTATCCATGGACTTCAACTAGGCTTTTCCTTTTTAGCTATTAGATCTTCTGCTGCCTTCTCTACTTCATCTCTCAAAGCTACCCATTCATCTTCTAATTTATTCCTGTCCCTTGTTATAGTCAGTCGTTGCCCAATGCTCCATCTGAAGGCCTCGACAACCTCTCGTTCTGTCGGTTTATCCAGGTACTATCTAATTAATTTTCTATTTTCTTGCAATTTCTTTAGTTTTCATCTACAGTTCATTAGCAACAAGTTGTGGTCAGAATCCACATCAAGCCCAGAAAATGTCTTACAACTTAAAATCTCGTTCCTAAATCTCTATGTCACCATTGTGTAATCAATCTGAAATGTTTTGGTGTCTCCAGGTCTCTTTCACGTATACAACCATCTTTGATGATTCTTAAACTAAATGTTAGCGATGATTATATTAGGTTCTGTGCAAAATTCTTCCTCTTTCATTCAATTCCAGTAGCCCATATTGACCTAATATATTTCCATATATTCCTTCTGCAGCTATCGAATTCTAGTTCCCCATCACAATTAAATTTTCGTCTCTCTTATCCTGAATAATTTCTTTTATTTCATCATATGTTTCTTCAATATCTTCATCATCTGCGGAGCTAGTTGGCATATAAATTTGTACTACTGTGGTGGGTGTGCGCTTCGTGCTTGTCTTTGCTAGATAATGTGTTCGCTATGCTCTTCATAGTAGTGTACCCGCATTCCTATTTTATTGTTCATTATTAAACCTGCTCCTGCATTATCTCTATTTGTCTTTGTATTTATAATCAGGTATTCAAGTGACCAGAAGTCCTGCCCCTCCTGCCATCGAAAGTCACGAAGTTACACTATATTTAAGTTCAGTCTACACATTTCCCCTTTTAAATTTTCATACTCATCTGCTGATTAAGGGATCTGACATTCTACGCTCCGATCTGTTGCATGCCAGTTTAGTTTCTCCTGATAACGACGTCTTCCTGAGCAATCCCCGCCCGGAGATCCGAATGGGGGACAATTTTACCTCCGGAATGTTGTAACCAAGAAGATGCCATCATCATTTAACCACACAGTAGAGTTGCATGCCCTTGGAAAAATTTACGGTTGTAGTTTCCCCTTGCTTCCAGTCGTTCGCTGTACTAGCAAAGCAAGGCCATTTTGACCATTTAAATGAATCAAATGTGACTTACAAAATAAACCTTCGTAAACTTCACGAAAACAAGTATTACAAAACAAAAAGACTTAAAAGTTTATGCAAAATTTGCATGCATGTATAGAAATTAAGAAAATATAATCGTTCATCACTAAATTAAGTAAAGGACCTTAATGTAGAAAATATAATCGTTTATCACTAAAATAAGTAAAGGACCTTAATGTAAAATCATTAAAAGATGAGAATTTGTGCCCCTCGCTATTTTTTCTTTTTTTTTAGTTCTATTTCCTATGAGCTGCACCCAAACGTGGAAGGAGAAAACTTTAAATGTAATATTTTGTATGGTCTATATGTGCTAATTCATTCTTTCTAATTCATCATCCAGCACTAAGTTAATATAAAGTCATTGCCGAAACAAACGTAGATGGTGTGATAGCACTTGTCAATAAAAGTGTCGATAAATTTTGTAATTGTAAATTTCATAACAGATCCGTCTAATAAACTTTTTTATTCTTATAGTGATTTCTGAATTTCTGCTAACACTAATATGATGTACGTATGATCTATGATGCGATTGAGCGCTTGAAGTGTAGGCAGTTTACGCCTTAACTTCCAGCACTCAGGCGGGCAATCACGCATTACCTTTTTAAGCGACCTCTAAACAGCTCAGTCAGTGAGAAAAGAGTACCGAGTTCTTTAGCGTATTTATGTGATTATATTTCTTAGGAAGTGACTTGAGTGAAAAACAGGTAAGTCATTTTTTCTTTTGTTAGTTCATAATCCGAATAAACGTATGTTAAAAGAGAAACCTCTGGAATGCCATTGAACTTTTACGTTATATCGTTGATAACAAATGACATCAGTTGTTTTGTGATTAAAATTTAATCTTTCTTCGGTGTGAGCTCCGAGAGAACACATTTAAGGTTCACTGCACTATTGTTTTCGAGTAATATAGAACTGTTCATTATGATTACTCGTGTGTAATTATTTAAAAATCAGATACCTTCGTTATGTTTGTATGGATAATTTTTATAGTATTCTGATGTTTAAAGCGAACGGATACAAGAAGTTGGAAGCGGATTTTTCGATGATGAAACAACCGAACACTGTTAATGTTCTTCCACTAATTCGTCTTTCATTGAAGACAGAATCCCCTTGAGATTATTTTCCCGATCGTTTTCTTTATCTTACGTATCTTAGTGCATAAGAATTGGACAATGACGTCATCCAACATACTCACTGGCTTGATACGGTCCCCTTCTTTAAAATCTCATACATGTAAAAGTTAATGAATGTGAATTTTTCACATTATTAACTTACTTGCATCTGAAAGTGCATCAGCAAAAGAGATTTATACCATCTTCATTGGAGCGTACATTCTTGTTCTGTTAGTTAATTCACTTGAAGCCTCGTATCATTCGCGATATTTTGTAAAGTCATTAATTCACAAAACCTTTCACTGAAATATCTTAATATACAAGAAAGACACGTTTCACAAACTCATATGGACATACACTTTGCTGAATAGATTAAAAGATGCTGTGTATCACCAGTTTCTACAAGACGAGTAACAAGTCTTACTGGAGAACTTCATCCTGGTAGAAATACAACGACTATGGTTTATTCACGATGGCGCATGGTACAATTTTCAACGTGTCATGTGTCCATAGCCCCCCCCCCCCCCCCCTATGAACCGTGGACCTTGCCGTTGGTGGGGAGGCTTGCGTGCCTCAGGGATACAGATAGCCGTACCGTAGGTGCAACCACAACGGAGGGGTATCTGTTGAGATGCCAGACAAACGTGTGGTTCCTGAAGAGGGGCAGCAGCCTTTTCAGTAGTTGCAGGGGCAACAGTCTGGATGATTGACAGATCTGGCCTTGTAACAATAACCAAAACGGCCTTGCTGTGCTGGTACTGCGAACGGCTGAAAGCAAGGGGAAACTACAGCCGTAATTTTTCCCGAGGGCATGCAGCTTTACTGTATGATTCAATGATGATGGCGTCCTCTTGGGTAAAATATTCCGGAGGTAAAATAGTCCCCCATTCGGATCTCCGGGCGGGGACTACTCAAGAGGATGTCGTTAGCAGGAGAAAGAAAACTGGCGTTCTACGGATCGGAGCGTGGAATGTCAGATCCCTTAATCGGGCAGGTAGGTTAGAAAATTTAAAAAGGGAAATGGATAGGTTGAAGTTAGATATAGTGGGAATTAGTGAAGTTCGGTGGCAGGAGGAACAAGACTTCTGGTCAGGTGACTACAGGGTTATAAACACAAAATCAAATAGGGGTAATGCAGGAGTAGGTTTAATAATGAATAGGAAAATAGGAATGCGGGTAAGCTACTACAAACAACATAGTGAACGCATTATTGTGGCCAAGATAGATACGAAGCCCACACCTACTACAGTAGTACAAGTTTATATGCCAACTAGCTCTGCAGATGACGAAGAAGAAATTGAAGAAATGTATGATGAAATAAAAGAAATTATTCAGATTGTAAAGGAAGACGAAAATTTAATAGTCATGGGTGACTGGAATTCGAGTGTAGGAAAAGGGAGAGAAGGAAACATAGTAGGTGAATATGCATTGGGGCTAAGAAATGAAAGAGGAAGCCGCCTGGTAGAATTTTGCACAGAGCACAACATAATCATAGCTAACACTTGGTTTAAGAATCATGAAAGAAGGTTGTATACATGGAAGAACCCTGGAGATACTAGAAGGTATCAGATAGATTATATAATGGTAAGACAGAGATTTAGGAACCAGGTTTTAAATTGTAAGACATTTACAGGGGCAGATGTGGACTCTGACCACAATCTATTGGTTATGACCTGTAGATTAAAACTGAAGAAATTGCAAAAAGGTGGTAATTTAAGGAGATGGGACCTGGATAAACTGAAAGAACCCGAGGTTGTACAGAGTTTCAGGGAGAGCATAAGGGAACAATTGACAGGAATGGGGGAAAGAAATACAGTAGAAGAAGAATGGGTAGCTTTGAGGGACGAAGTAGCGAAGGCAGCAGAGGATCAAGTAGGTAAAAAGACGAGGGCTAGTAGAAATCCTTGGGTAACAGAAGAAATATTCAATTTAATTGATGAAAGGAGAAAATATAAAAATGCAGTAAATGAAGCAGGCAAAAAGGAATACAAACGTCTCAAAAATGAGATCGACAGGAAGCGCAAAATGGCTAAGCAGGGATGGCTAGAGAACAAATGTAAGGATGTCGAGGCCTATCTCACTAGGGGTAAGATAGATACTGCCTACAGGAAAATTAGAGAGACCTTTGGAGATAAGAGAACGACTTGTATGAATATCAAGAGCTCAGATGTAAACCCAGTTCTAAGCAAAGAAGGGAAAGCAGAAAGGTGGAAGGAGTATATAGAGGGTCTATACAAGGGCGATGTACTTGAGGACAATATTATGGAAATGGAAGAGGATGTAGATGAAGATGAAATGGGAGATATGATACTGCGTGAAGAGTTTGACAGAGCACTGAAAGACCTGAGTCGAAACAAGGCCCCCGGAGTAGACAACATTCCACTGGAACTACTGACGGTCTTGGGAGAGCCAGTCCTGACAAAACTCTACCATCTCGTGACCAAGATGTATGAAACAGGCGAAATACCCTCAGACTTCAAGAAGAATATAATAATTCCAATCCCAAAGAAAGCAGGTGTTGACAGATGTGAAAATTACCGAACTATCAGTTTAATAAGTCACAGCTGCAAAATACTAACACGAATTCTTTACAGACGAATGGAAAAACTAGTAGAAGCCGACCTCGGGGAAGATCAGTTTGGATTCCGTAGAAACACTGGAACACGTGAGGCAATGCTCACCTTACGACTAATCGTAGAAGAAAGATTAAGGAAAGGCAAACCTACGTTTCTAGCATTTGTAGACTTAGAGAAAGCTTTTGACAATGTTGACTGGAATACTCTCTTTCAAATTCTGAAGGTGGCAGGGGTAAAATACAGGGAGCGAAAGGCTATTTACAATTTGTACAGAAACCAGATGGCAGTTATTAGAGTCGAGGGACATGAAAGGGAGGCAGTGATTGGGAAGGGAGTAAGACAGGGTTGTAGCCTCTCCCCGATGTTGTTCAATCTGTATATTGAGCAAGCAGTAAAGGAAACAAAAGAAAAATTTGGAGTAGGTATTAAAATTCATGGAGAAGAAATAAAAACTTTGAGGTTCGCCGATGACATTGTAATTCTGTCAGAGACAGCAAAGGACTTGGAATAGCAGTTGAATGGAATGGACAGTGTCTTGAAAGGAGGATATAAGATGAACATCAACAAAAGCAAAACAAGGATAATGGAATGTAATCTAATTAAGTCGGGTGATGCTGAGGGAATTATATTAGGAAAGGAGACACTTAAAGTAGTAAGGGAGTTTTGCTATTTGGGGAGCAAAATAACTGATGATGGTCGAAGTAGAGAGGATATAAAATGTAGACTGGCAATGGCAAGGAAAGCGTTTCTGAAGAAGAGAAATTTGTTAACATCCAGTATTGATTTAAGTGTCAGGAAGTCATTTCTGAAAGTAGTGTAGCCATGTATGGAAGTGAAACATGGACGATAAATAGTTTGGACAAGAAGAGAATAGAAGCTTTCGAAATGTGGTGCTACAGAAGAATGCTGAAGATTAGATGGGTAGATCACATAACTAATGAGGAGGTATTGAATAGGATTGGGGAGGAGAGAAGTTTGTGGCACAACTTGACCAGAAGAAGGGATCGGTTGGCAGGACATGTTCTGAGGCATCAAGGGATCACCAATTTAGTGTTGGAGGGCAGCGTGGAGGGTAAAAATCGTAGAGGGAGACCAAGAGATGAATACACTAAGCAGATTCAGAAGGATGTAGGTTGCAGTAGGTACTGGGAGATGAAAAAGCTTGCACAGGATAGAGTAGCATGGAGAGCTGCATCAAACCAGTCTCAGGACTGAAGGCCACAACAACAACATGTGTCCGTATCTCACTGCAATGTTTCATAAGCAATGGATTGGTCGACGAAGTCCGATAGCATGGCCTTCCTGATCACCGGTCCTGCAACTGTTGGAGGACTCTTAAAGGCGCTGGTGTGTTCCCAACACGTCGACAATGTTCAGACATTACGGTAGCATGTAATCAATGCGTGTGACGCGATCCGAGTGGGGCCACATGTCTCTGAAACAGTGCGTAATTCATTGCAAAGGAGGGCTGAAGGATGACTCAGGGTGCATGGTAATCACGTGCAGCGCTGTCAACAATCCCTGCTTCTACGTAACAGACAGATGGTAATGAAAGGACAGATTGTTCCATATCTCAACGGGTACTGGTTTCCACACATATCGTTATAGGAACTTTTACCCTAGTTTAAACCAGTTCCACCTCTTCTGAGCAATCTGACACTTTCTTTTTCGTTAAACACCGTGTACCTAGCTATACTGATGTGGTAGAACTTTGGAAACGCAAGTCTGAATACGTTCTATGTCTTCCGTCAGATAAGGGCAACAAGCACTAGAGCAACAGCTTGCAGTATAAAACCCTGTCTCATTTCTGTCTGCAGATCGCTTTTCTTTGTTTTCAAGTAGCCAGTTTCGGGCCAGTTGCCCATCTTTCAGATCATTTGGTGTACAGTTACGAAGTAACCTGTCGATAAGGAACTGTTGGTTCACTGTCATAACTCAGGTGACACTGAACTTAAAGTTGCGTGTCGACTAGTTCCTCCTCTCTATGAAGCTCCCAGGAGAAAATATCAGTTTTAGATCACCTCACTTTATTTTCTTTATTTTTACACTTTTCATTTTCTACTCCAAGGAGCAGAGGAGGCTGTTCGAGAACCTCCCTATTGAAAAGTCGCGTTTCCTATTCGCGAAATGTCCCAGCAAGGAAAGGTGCAGACGGAATCCCAACTGGAAACAAACTGCCAGACAAAGAAAGTGAAACATAAAGAAGACATAGTCCGATAACTTCGTACAAGTAGACACCGTCGCAATTCTCTTTGACAGAGCGCCGAGCAGAGAGCGTTAGTTTTAATCGGGTCAGTCTTGTTACCAGGCCTTGCCGTGAACCACGTCATATGTTAGGTAATAATAATGAGCTTAATGGCATTGGTGGCCTGGAGACCCCTCGCGGGGCGGTTCGGCGGCCGCTCCACATGTTCTTTAACGCCACTTCGGCGACTTGCGAGTGAATGATGATGAAAGACACACAACACCCAGTCATCTCGAGGCGGAGAAAATCCCTGACCCCGCCGGGAATCGAACCCGGGACCCCGTGCGCGGGAAGTGAGAACGCTATCGCAAGACCACGAGCCGCGGACATATTTTAAGTGATCGCTGTGAACTAGACGGAGGTGCCTAGTAGCTGTGCGAGACAGCGTTGTCAGTACCTGACGGAGTTTAAACCGGGCCTCAGTTTGAGTCGCCATTTGGCCAGCTGGTCGAGTCATTAAGCATCCAGATTGGTGATGAGTTCGGATGTGACAGTAGCCCGATGTAGGACTGTGTGGCAATGTGGGCTCAGGCATACTCCTTGTTGAGGTTCTGGTTGACCAAGTCTGACCACCACAAACGAAGATCGCCGTATAGTGCCCCAAGCACACCGTTATCCCTTCACATCTGCACTCCCATCCAAGAACAAGTAATGGACTCCCTACATTTTGTCTCATCCCACACCACGACCGGAAAGCTTGCGCTGCTGATGCATGGCATCACGTTGATTCAGCGATGATCACATTTCTGCGCCACCCCGGACGACCATCGTCGGAGCTTATGGTGGTGGCCTAGTACTAGGTCCCGAGTTTGCAATACTATGCAGAGGATAGCGGTGATACTCCTTGGATCATGTTGACGAGAGCCAAAAGCTATGACCTTAGGGAACGGCTCTTAGCGACTGAGGGAACTCTCACAGCTCAGCACTACGTTACAGACATCCTACTTGCTCGTGAGTTATCTTACATGCAACAATACCGCGCTGCTATTTTTCAACAGCACAATGTTTGTTCACACGTGTCATACTTCCCTATGAACCGTTTAAGTGGTGCTGAGGTATTCCTGTTGCCAGGAAGATCCCCAGACCTGTCCTCGATTGAACATTTCTGGGACCAGCTCGCACTCCATCCCAGCGCCAGTATGCAGGATATCAAAGACGAGTTACAACGGTTGTAGACGAACCTGCCTCAGTAGATGATACAGTGCGTTTATGGCAGCCCTCCCAACCGAATCAGTGCATCCATCCAACCCGTTGGAGGTGTAACGACGTAACGATAATTGGGCCCATACTGCCAAGTCCTTCGTAAATTTGACTCCGTTCTGTAATTGCTAGAATAACATTCACGTATCCTCTCAACCTATGGGTCTCATTTCTTTTCCACCTCCCGTTCTGGGTGCTTCACATTATTTTGTCAGACACTGTACGCTGAGGTAACAAAAGTCGTGGCACAACTCCTAATAGTGTGTCAGACGTCCTCTTACCCGGCATGGTGCAGCAACTCCACGTGGCGTGGACTCCACAAGTCATTAGAAGTCCCCTGCAGAAATAATGAGCCATGCTGCCTCTATAGCCGTCCATTATTGCGAAAGTGTTGTCGGTAGAGGATTTTGTGGACGAATTGACTCTCGATTATATCCCATAAATGTTCAATGGGATTCAAGTCAGGCGATCTGGGTGGCCAAATCATTCGCTCTAATTGTTCAGAATAATCTCCAAACCAATGGGAACAACTGTGTCCCGCTGACATGGCACATAATCATCCGTAAAAATTCCAGCGTTGTTTGGGAACATGAAGTCCATGACTGACTGCAAATGGCCTAAAGCTCTGCAAGTAGCATTCCCAGTCAATGATCGTTTCAGTTGGACCACAGGACCAACTCCATTCCATGCAAACACATCCCACACCATTATGAAGCCATCACCAGCTTGCACAGTGCCTTGCTGACAACTTGGGTCCATTGCTTCGTGGGGTCTGTGCCACGCTCGAACCCTACCGTCAGGTCTTACCAAGTGAAATCGGGACTCATTTGACCAGGCCACGGTTTTCCAGTCGTCTACGGTGCAATCGATATTGTCACGAAAGAGTGAAAGTGGCAGAGAAGGAAACAGTGGTAGGAAAGAGCGAGAGAAAGGGATGAAGACAGTGACAGAGGGAGAAATAGACAGCAGAAAGTGCCAGTGGAGGAAAGAGGAGACAGTGGGAGCCAGGAATTTATAGAAACTGTCAGTGAGAGCGATATGCTGAGTAAGAAGGTTTCACTACAAAGAGAGAGACTGGGTAAAGGGAGTTAGAATGTTCTGCTTTAAAAGAAGACGAATATGTTCGCATTCCAAAATTTTTGGTGAGGATAATAAGTGTGTTCCGCATTTTTGTGCTCCGACATGAGCGTTTTACAGGTGGTTGTGTAATGATCTAGTGAGCGAGTTATCTGCATCAAGGAGACCCTTCGGCCAACCACGTGAACCGGCAATTTTGCCACTGACGCCGTGCTGAATTTTTCATTCTCAATTTAATCCTCCCACTCACCGAGCGTTTTTTCAATGTAAACCAGCAGTGTCTGGCGTATAGAGTCCTTCATCATGGATTCATTTCCAGCCCTATTCTTACTGTTCAATATCGTGAAGTATTCATTAGTGCCATCCGTTGTACACTGCGCCTGCCATAACCTAAGCAGTCACACCAACATGAGTTAGGATTTTCATGGTTTTCCACACGCTTTTCAGGATGACTATGATCGATAAGTCCTAGTTGTAATAGGAGTCGCCACAGATATCTTCATACCTAATGCATCTAATGTAAGAAAGATTCCGCTATTACCAATAAATTTCATAAATTTAGTACATCTGCAAGAACTTCACCAATGTCTGTTTCTTCAGACATTGATAAAGAAATAGACAGTTGTAACATTTCCTTTTCCACGTTCATTATTACTGGTTCTGGTAATTATCTTCATATTAGTTGAGCGGTCTAAGGCGCTGCAGTCATGGACTGTGCGGCTGGTCCCGGCGGAGGTTCGAGTCCTCTCTCGGGCATGGGCGTGTGTGTTTGTCAAAAATGGTTCAAATGGTTCTGAGCACTATGGGACTTAACATCTGAGGTCATCAGTCCCCTAGAACTTAGAACTAGTTAAACCTAACTAACCTAAGGACATCACAAACATCCATGCCCGAGGCAGGATTCGAACCTGCGACCGTAGCGGTCTTGCGGTTCCAGACTGCAGCGCCTTTAACCGCACGGCCACTTCGGCCGGCTGTGTGTTTGTCCTTAGGATAATTTAGGTTAAGTAGTGTGTAAGCTTAGGGACTGACGACCTTAGCAGTTAAGTCCCATAAGATTTCACACACATTTCAACATTTTTATCTTTATTGTTATCGTGGTGCTTCGTGTTTAATTTTATGAATTGTAGTCGCATGTTGCAAGATCGTTTAGCAATGTTACAAAGCTACTATGCCATGGTAAAATCAGATGTGAGGCGACCCGTTCAGCGTGGACAACTAATAGCAATGCCGACTGCTGTTACTGACTGCGGCCTGTGTCAGCTCAAGTTAAGTCCTCGTCCTGTCACTCTGGCGCAATTTTTCATTGTTCAGTCGACGTAGTCTTCCTCTTCTAGACGCATTCCCACTTTACGGAATTTCTGCGTCCTGTTGTAAACAGTTTGACGTTACAGGCACTTGTCGCTGTAGTTGAGAACCGTTTCCTTATGAGTGCAGCGTGGTACCATACCTTTTGACCTCGATTACTGAACAACGGAATAATTCTTGAGGAGTGAACAGAAAGAGGCGCCGTCATCTCGAAACTGACCAGCGGAGTGATGCTTAAGGACTGGACGCAGAGATATGCCGCCGTCTTGAAACGGCAGTTTCTCTTTTGTGAGCACCCATTGTCTCGCAGTGCATTTCGACAGTATACCACCGGACCGCTGTCGCCTTCTGACAGCCATAGTCACGAGAGCTTCGATCGCACATTTTTCACATTTCACTTTCTAATTTACTTGATGACTTCCGATGTTAGATTAGGAAATGCTCTTAGTGAATAAAATGACTCTACACCTCTCAAGGTGGAGCGATTATTACGAATGCGAAGGCTTTCTGGTAGATGGGATAGCAATAACGACGATTGCAGTTCATCCAGTGAAATAAATCAAACACTCCTACCAGTGTCTCAGTTTGAAACAACCCGACAAAGAGAAAGTGACGAGTAGTACGGAGAAGTCAAGTTTTAGGACATCTCGGTCCTATAATATTAAACAGGTTTTTACGACATTCGCCTCACCGCGAGTAATATAATGTCGAAGTGGAAGTCAAGGGGGCACTACTGTGCTCGTCAAAAACAGTATCGGCCCCCATCTCGTGGTCGTGAGGTAGCGTTCTCGCTTCCCACGCCCGGGTTCCCGGGTTCGATTCCAGGCGGGGACAGGGATTTTCTCTGCCTCGTGATGGCTGGGTGTTGTGTGATGTTCAAATGGTTCAAATGGCTCTGAGCACTATGGGACTCAACTGCTGTGGTCATAAGTCCCCTAGAACTTAGAACTACTTAAACCTAACTAACCTAAGGACATCACACACATCCATGCCCGAGGCAGGATTCGAACCTGCGACCGTAGCGGTCGTGCGGTTCCAGACTGTAGCGCCTTTAACCGCTCGGCCATTCCGGCCGGCGTTGTGTGATGTCCTTAGGTTAGTTAGGTTTAAGTAGTTCTAAGTTCTAGGGGACTGATGACCATAGATGTTAAGTCCCATAGTGCTCAGAGCCATTTGAACCATTTTTTGAATAACAGTATCGATGTGCGCGCCTAACAACAGACTTCACACGCATACACTGCCGGACAAAAAAGCCAAGCACCCAGAAGAGGAGGAGAAAATGAAATGAAACCAACACGGGTTGACAGGTTATGTCATGTTGTTTCAGTGACTGCAATTTCGAGATAAAATTACGAACACAGTATGACGCACTTATCAGTATGACGTTGCACTAACTCTGGCCTGGATGCGTGCCCTGATTCTGTTGGTGAGGGTGTCATAAAGCCGTTGTCTCCCTCCTGAGGCAAACTGACTTACATAAAATAATCCTTGACATCATGGATATTGGCACGGGGGCTGAACTGATGCCTGAGCTGTCTCACAAATCTGTCGGGGATATATATGGGTATCTTGTGAAATGAGAGTAACTCAGAATCACTCAGACAGTGCATAGAGACACACCCCAAGTGTGGGCGAGCATTGATCTAGTGAAAAGTGGCACGACAGTAGTGTCGAATGAGAAGTACAGATGAAAACAAGGATCTCCGTAACGTACTGTTGTGATGTCAGAGTTCCTTCGAGCACAGTCAATCGAGATCTGAAGTCATACCCGATGGCTACGCACCTTGACGCCACAAGTAAAATCTCTGCGCCTCTCCAAAATACTGGAGTAACTGATCCTTTCCCGATGTCGCCTTCCTAGTGGCAGCCAATATACGTGTGGAGAAGTCCGGAAACTTGATTCATAGCTGAACACAGTGGGAAGCCATTCATCAGCAGTCCATACTACCTGGTCACATCATTACTCCAGACATCAGCCTTTCGTATTGTGGTGTTAAGAGCAAGCTACACTTGGGACAGTAATTCTCTAATCCGGCTGCTGCTAGTCTCTGGCCAATGATGCTGGAGAACACTGAATGCTGCATGGAGTCCATTGTTTGTTCTCGGTTGGCAGGTGCTGAAATGAAGAAGTTATGATGTGCTTGGTGCGATTCTCCCTCGTGGTGGGCTGGAATGTTGAGGACGAGTATGCCTGCCATCACGTTTCCATTCAGTCCACTATAAGGCTACTGTCACATCCGAATGCCCCACAAATCTGGATACTGCACGATTAGACCAGCTGGCCAAATGAAGACCCACAGTGAGGCCCCTTTCAAATGGATCAAATGACTCTGAGTACTATGGTCATCAGTCCCCTAGAACTTAGAACTACTTAAACCTAACTAACCTAAGGACATCACACACATCCATGCCCGAGGCAGGATTCGAACCTGAGGCCCCTTTCAAACGCTGTCAGTTGCTGATAACGCTGTCTCACGCGACTACGGGGCATCTCCGTGACCTTGATAGTGATCACTCAACGCCTGAAACTGTTTGCGCGCCTTATACACCCCACCAGACCTGATAACAATACTAAGCACTTACAATGGTAACGCACTTTGGCGGTTGTCCTACTTGTCATAGATAATTACAAATCTAATCATTTACATGCGCGACAATAATGTGTACGTGTACGAAGGTACATTGACATCCAGCTATGTCTTCTCGGTGCTTTAGCTTTTTTTGTCCGTTCCCCAGAGTAGTTAGAAGCAATTAAGAGACCAGTCAGCAATTCATGCTTCAACACTCAATTGTGGGAGTATGTATTGTTCAAAATGTACACTGCTTGACAATTTCCAAGGAACAGAGAGATGGAAATGAGCGTTTGGCGTCATTTGCCGGAAGGCACGTTTGCGGGGCAGGTCCGGCCGCCTTGGTGCAGATCTTACTACATTCGACGCCACATTGGGCGACCTGCGCCCCGGATGGGGATGAAATGATGATGAAGACAACACAACAATCAGTCTCTGAGCGGAGAAAATCTCCGACCCAGTCGGGAATCGAACCCGGGCCTGTAGGACGGCACTCCGTCACGCTGACCACTCACCTATCGGGACGAATAGGAACAGAACAATGACAGGCAATTGTGGGCGACATGAAACGCAGTACGTACGTAATAGAGGTTGACTGTTATATTGACAATAAAAGTGGTACAGATATTATCTCACAGAAAAGCAGGATAAGAGACATAAATAATGTTCACGTTTAACACAGATCAGACTCCCAGTACAAAGGTCTATATCGGACTCTCATTAAGGAATCTGTCCTCCTCGGGCACTAAAGAACATTTTGCACCCATTATTCGTGCTGGATACCAAATCGTTGAGGAGTCTAAAATTGTTAAGGCTTTCGTGGCCACCTGTTGACAAACTGCCTGTTGACTTTGAAACGTCCCCTAAACTGGCACACAATATTATTTTTAGTGCAACGCAATCAGACTTTCAATAATCCCTACAAAAGAATGGCCCTAACTAACAATAAACTATACCTTTCATGAATCACTTACCTCACAAAAATCTTCGTTACTCGAACTACTGCAATACAGCGAGCGTCAATACTGCCAGCTAAATAAAAGATTCTAACTACTGAAGGAACTAACTACTGGTAGGCATAGTTAGCAAATGAAATATTTTGACAGGAAACAGACAATGTATTCACCTTAATAGCGTTCAAAAGTCATAATCTTGTGACATCCAATTAAACAAATTTCCTTTTTGCTGACGGACACACATCCAGATCGTCCGTTCAAAACTCTGGCATCTCTCTCCCCATATCCACCACTGCTGGGGGCTCACCTCCAAATGCACAACGCTTCGCGCTGTTCACATCCAACTGCCCAACACTGCACTAGCGAATATTCCAACAATGAATCCAACCAGCCACAGACTGCACACAGCACAGTCAGCGATTTTCATACACAGCATTACATGGCATTACCAACATAAAAAGCTAAACAGGCTACTTACATCTTCTGTTTCGGGTTCATCGGCCGACGTTCGTTTGACGAGTTTTCTGACGTTTCGTCAGGGCGAGTGGCTGGTATTGTCAGTGCTTCACCATCCATTGCTGTCCATCGCAAGCAATGAAGGATGAAGCTTTGACCATGCCAGCTACTCGTGCTGGCAAAACGTCAGAAAACTCATGAGGCAAACGTCGGCCGAGGAACCCAAGACTGAAGCCAACAAGCAGATTGTTGAGAAATCCTTCTCTATCAAGTCGGTTTTCAGTTCTTTCACACATCGAGGAGGAGGTGTCTGTCAAGAGCATCCGAGGCATGTGCTGTAGGGTTTAGGTCCGCAGAGTCCGCAGACCACTCCATACGTTCATCACATTCCAGTGTGTCCAACACCTCAGCGGTCCTGTGTGGGCGGGCATTGTCGTCCAAAAACATGAAGTCGGGACCTACCACAGACTTAAACAGACGGACATGATCCACAACAATCACCCTGCATTATCTCTGTGCTGTAACAATACCTCGCTCATAGATATTCAGAGGTGTTCGGCCACTGTGCATAATGTCTACCCGCACCGTAACGCCGAAGCCGTACCGATGACATTCATGGACATTCAGTGGTGTGTAACGCAATCCCCTCCTTCTTCACATTAGCTGGTGGTTAGAATCACTTGCCACAGTGAACCGGTTCGGCGGAGAACTTCACTCTGGACCACTGTTGCTGACCCCAAACAATACGCTCCCCACATCGACGAACTCTTTCTCGACGATGGAGTGATTGAAAAGTGGTGCAGTTAACTGGCTTCCGAGCATAGAGACGAGCCTGATTTGAACGCCGCAAAATGGTTCTGGCAGAAACACGTGTACTGGTAGCGGTTGCAAGGTCTGCAGCGACCGATCTACGAGTGAGATCCCTGTTCCTTTTCGCCACTAGGGCAACGTATCGATCCTCTTGGTGTGTGGTGGTCCGTCTACAACCACCAGCATCTTTTCGCGTAGCATTTTCACCTTCAGCGGCATTTTCTAAACATGGGATGACACTTTTGGACACACCCAGTACTGTAGTCACAGCAGTGACACTTTGACCGGCTTCGAGCCGTCGAACTGGTTGTTCACGATCTTGAGGAGTTAGATAATGTATTGCAGACATGATGGTGTACCACACGGAATGTCGTACTAATCGCATCAAGCACCTTACCGCATTAACTGTCGACCACATACTGACCGTTCGTGCAGTTAGCTCGTCCCGCCCTCCGCACTTCCTTTTCATTATCCACGGTAAATGATAACAGCCAAACAGTTGCAGGATCATTTTAATAAATCTTTGTCCTGCAACTGTTTGGCTGTTATCATTTACAGTGAAGAATTTCAACACTTGCTGTTTCAGCCATGTTTAAAATCTTTTCTATTATCGTCGGTTGGTCCGTGGCAATTGTCGGTTGCTCCGTAGCGATTGGCACCTGTTCCTTAGCAAGCGTCAGTTGTTCCTTAGCAATTGCCAAGCATTGTCCAAGGTCCCTCTGCAGAAGAAAAGAATATTTCATTCATGGAATGTGGCTGTCTTTATTTAAAAGCTAATCACGTTACTATTAATATGAGGCAATAATTCACAGTATTTTGCCAGTGCAGAATTTTCTCTGTGTCTGTGCAGATGTTAATTTATTAGTGGAAGGTTTGTTTTTAACGTTGCGTGCGGAGGGAGAGATACTGGTTTAGCCGACAAAAGCAGCGTTGCCGAAAATTCGACTAAATACCTGCCACGCTAAGACCATATAACTCCAGTCCCTGGGCAGCAGCTGAAAGTTGCTTCGGTCGGTCGGGATTCTTGCATGACTCGTTTGAAAAATTGTCAAAAATTTCCTTTAAGTTGATTTGCTATCTTTAAAATATGGAAAACGGCTATCGAGTCCGTATTTAATATCCTGACATCAATTATGCAGTTCTACTGACTGTGTCTGTTACAAGTTCACACCCGAAAGCAGCCAGAAGATATTTAGTCCGACCCGATATTTTAAACGTCCTACACAGCCTCTGACCGACGACTACTTGCGAGTTAAGACATTCAGTCGTTCTGTAGGCTTCTTGTAATGAAGTGCTCGCCATAATGTCCCGTTACTTGCACGAAACACGCCACCTAGAATTTATGTACGACATGAAATGTTTGCACGCGAATTTCTCCTAAAATAAACCACTCAACGCCCAAACTTTCACACAATTCTCAATGTTGTAGTAGCTTTTCGTCAACGACACGAGAACCAAAGAAACTCCCGAATTTCTTCATTTCGGTACAAATCTGATCAGCACTGTTTAACATAGGTGTTTACCAGAATACGGCTCTTGAGCGACTATCTCTACTCATAGACCAGAGGCATAAAAGCCTTTTCAGACGCACGGGAAATGCTGAATTCCTAGTGGTTAGTATGTTAAGGAGCCAATCAGACCATCCTGAGCACTTCTATACTCGCGGTATTTCTAGTGTCTGTCAATCAGATTACCACAAGTAATTTAGACTACAAATTTCGCAATTTCGAAACTAAATAAAATTTAATGAAAATAAAAATCCGAACGGTTCCTTTCCACAGAATAAATTACTAATATATTTTATATTCGACGCACCTTACATCTACATCTACACACATACTCCGCAATCCACCATACGGTGCGTGGCGGAGGGTACCTCGTACCACAACAAGCATCTTATCTCCCTGTTCCACTCCCAAACAGAACGAGAGAAAAATGACCGCCTATACGCATCTGTACGAGCCCAAATCTCTCTTATCTTATCTTTGTGGTCTTTCCTCGAAATGTAAGTTGGCGCCAGTAAAATTGTACTGCAGTCAGCCTCAAATGCTGGTTCTCTAAATTTCCTCAGTAGCGATTCACGAAAAGAACTCCTCCTTTCCTCTAGAGACTCACACCCGAGTTCCTGAAGCATTTCCGTAACACTCGAGTGATGATCAAACCTACCAGTAACAAATCTAGCAGCCCGCCTCTGAATTGATTCTATGTCCTCCCTCAATCCGACCTGATAAGGATCCCAAACGCTCGAGCAGTACTCAAGAATAGGTCGTATTAGAGTTTTATAAGCGGTATACTTTACAGATGAACCACATCTTCCCAAAATTCTACCAATGAACCGAAGACGACTATCCGCCTTGCCCAAAACTGCCATTACATGCTTGTCCCACTTCATATCGCTCTGCAATGTTACGCCCAAATATTTAATCGTCGTGACTGTATCAAGCGCTACACTACTAATGGAGTATTCAAACATTACGGGATTCTTTTTCCTATTCATCTGCATTAATTTACATTTATGTATAGTTAGAGTTAGCTGCCATTCTTTACACCAATCACGTATCCTGTCCAAGTCATCTTGTATCCTCCTACAGTCACTCAACGACGACACCTTCCCGTACACCACAGCATCATCAGCAAACAGCCGCACATTGCTATCCATCCTATCCAAAAGATCATTTATGAAGATAGAAAACAACAGCGGACCTACCATACTTCCCTGGAGCACTCCAGATGATACCCTCACTGCCTGGCTGCCTTTTACAAAATCAAGCTCACTCGGACATATGTCACAAATTCCCCTATTGCACCCAACTTCCTCACGGATACATTTACATAGTTTTAATAAAATATCCCAATCACACTGTACTTATGTCCCCCATCCACTCTTCAGTATCTCCAAAACACTCGCATAACCAAAATACGATGAAATAATAATTTTCCAGAGTACTTTCAATTACGTCAGAAATCTGTGGCAATGAAACTTGGTTGTAGTTTTTATTGATGCTTTAGACGAATAGATTATAGTCCCTAACACAGTTGGTATGTGTTTTAGGTAAAAATTTGTATCTCCAAAAGTATTGAAGTTATTTATTTGAAATTTTAATAGTATTGTTGTGTTATCGATAGAATTTGGTATACTAAGCATGAGAAAAATCGATTAATATTTAACAGTACTTCTTCAGATCCATGCAGAGTACTTGTAACGTACTGCATGCAGCGTTAAGCAAGTACACAGCTCGCTCTGGCCAGTAACCAGCGTCAGCTGTGCCAGCGAGAGGACCAAAATCTGGTCTCCTCTCTGCTCCACGGCAAGCTTCGCTTTCAGTGCAAGGTGTTGAATCGTAGTAATGTGCTATGTTACAGTACTGCTCAAAACATACAGGTTTCTCTGCAGTATTTTTGGTTTTCATTGTTCTCAAATGTGTCATACTTAGTTACATGTTCCATTGATCTTCTGAACGATTCTTTTATCGAAACGATGTGGAAAGCGTCAATTTAGATGATATGTATACATCACAGTGTTAACAGTAATGAACTCATTATTTTTTTAGTCCTACACACGCGACTACACTTAAAAACAAGTTTTTTTTCTTTTTTCTTTTTTCCTGGCTACCAGTTTTTAAACACAATTCGTCAATGAAAGGGAGTTGTTCAGGAGATATTGTTTTACGTTAGGTTTAAAATTTTCTTTGCTGCCTGTCAGACATTTTATGGTATTGGACAAATGATCAAAACTTTTTGTTGTTACCTATTGAACTATCTTCTGACCCACTGACGCCTTTAATAACGCGTAATAAAGTTCATTTTACCGTCTAGTGTTGTAGGCATGGACATTACTTTTCTTCGTAAATTGGACTATATTATACTTTGCCACGGAAAATAACATAATCTTCATATAATGCAATTATTTGATAGGTTATCAGACTATTATTAATGACTTGAGACATTAATATCACGATTTTTTGTCAGTGAAGCATTTTCTCTGCAGAATAATGTCTGTGTAGGTGTCCATTCATTAGTGGCAGACTCGTTTTCAATGTTGCAAGCGGAGGGAAAGTGAACTTCAATTAACACAGTAGACACTAGAAAACCTCTAAAATGTCAAAAAAAGAAAAAGGAGTTCTCGTAGTCTTTTACGCTCTAGATGAAACAGTAGTTTCTTTGTTTCCAATACCACTGAATTCTGTGCTATCACGCTTGGTTACAGAAGGCAGGTATTGGCACTTGTCCAATCGATTTTGGCTCGTTTTCAAATGAAAACGAAGCGCTGAAAGATGTGAAATCGTTATTTGCCCGCGTCAGAATCCTACGTGCATTTCATGTTCTGTTATTATGTACAAGGACATTTTTTTGGGATTCATTTTGGATCTCGCTATACCTAACGCATCTACCTATTGCCATAAACACTCATCTTCCTGAATGACCTAATCCATCTTACCCATATACGTTCTAAGTGTTGTCGAACATTTTCCTTATCTCTGCTTCGTGTTTCACCAACTCTCAGATTCTAGTACGATGTGAGGGCGACTGCTTTTGTAGCAGAGACCTGAGCTCTGGGACTTTACTGCAAATACTCTGGTAGTTAACATCTAATATATTCTTTTTAACGATAAAATTCTCAAACAGCCATGCGGTTGACATTTTATTTTATTTTTACTATCAATTTCGCCATTCCATTACATCATCTTCAGGCCACTGTGCATCTCACAGAAATAAACGATATTGACACACCGGGCCATATGTTACTGCATGTCGTCGATTCTAAACCGTATCCCAGTTGCAATAAAGTCTTCGAAGGAAGCACTTGGTTCAAATGGTTCAAATGGCTCTAAGCACTATGGGACTTAACATCTGAGGTCATCAGTCCCCTAGACTTAGAACTACTTAAACCTAAGGACATCACACACATCCATGCCCGAGGCAGGATTCGAACCTGCGACCGTAGCAGCAGCGTGGTTCCGGACTGAATATAGAATAAAATAACATCCCAACTGTACAGCTGTTGGCGAATTTCATTGTTAAATACTTGGCCAGCCTCTGTCCCATGTCTACAATGGATCAACAGAGACTAATATTTTGAGATTCTCTCTCTAATCGTACAGGAGAGCGAAAGAGTGAAGATGCTATTAGGATAAAGTAAATATAACGCGAAAAGCTCATGTTTTGCATTATTAATTGAACATTCGGAATTGTGTACTATCCTTCACTCGCTGCATTTACATGACGCTGTAAGTAGGCTGTTTAGGTTTTTTTATTGGTAACGCCACCTCTGTATGAAAATCACTGGCTGTGCTGTGTGCAGTCTGTGGCTGCTTTGCATTGTTGTAATACTCGCCATTGTAGTGTTAGGCAGCTGGCTGTGAACAGCGCGTAGCGTTGCGCAGTTGGAGGTGAGCCGCCAGCAGTGGTGGATGTGGGGAGAGAGATGGCGGAGTTTTGTAATTTGTCATGAACTGCTATATTTATATATGATGATATCAAGGTAAATACATTGTTTGTTCTCTATTAATATCTTTCATTTGCTAACTATCCCTATCAGTAGTTAGTGCCTTCCATAGTTTGAATCTTTTATTTAGCTGGCAGTAGTGGCGCTCGCTGTATTGCAGTAGCTTGAGCAGCGAAGATTTTTGTGAGGTAAGTGATTTGTGAAAGGTATAGTTTAATGTTAGTCAGGGCCATTCTTTTGTAGGGAATTTTGAAAGTCAGATTGCGTTGCGCTAACAAAATATTGTGTGTCAGTTTAAGCACAGTCATGTATAATTGTTCAAAAGGGGACGTTTCATATGTCGACCCTTAGCCTAGGATACCTCACTGGAATCTTCTGATTTTTCTTGTAGTTTGTGTAATTAGTGTAGATTTTGTTTATTGCTAGCGCGTAACTGTAGAGAGAATCTCCTTTGTAGTTGCAGTCTTTCATTGTTGTACAGTAAAACAGGTGTGGCATGCATGTAGATTTGCACCAAGTATTTCGCAGCTACGCTTGCAATTAATTAGATATTATTTTCAGTGCTATGTTAATGTGTTCTCCTATTTTTGCACTTCAAATTGTGCTTTTCTGTGTTATCGGGTGAAATATTGTGACAATTATGGCGTGTGAAAAACGTAACACTAGGCTCCAAACTAAACTGAGAAATAATAGTGACGACGAGCGCAGCTTATCAGCGCCGCCGAGTAATGAATTTACTAATGTTCAAAGTAGTAATTTGGTAACTGTGCATAGGGAAATGGAGCGGGCGGCAAACAATGGCGTGGACAGTGAAACAATTAGTGAAGAGGGACGCATTATCGATCGATCGGTCGGCAACAGCTCGCCTCAGGAATCGGGAATGACAGGACACAATTTTGCAAATACTGTAGATTCAGGTTTTGGATCCTCACCGTTTTCTCAAATAAGTCAAGACACATTTTCTGCTTGTCAAAATGTGAATGTTTCCGGTGCAAATTCACTGCCGAAAAGCACTGAGGAACATGTTTCAGACACCAATGCATTGTTATTACAATTAATACAACAAATGGGACAAACACAGCAAAACCTTCAAAAGTTAGACACAATGGAACAAAATCTTAAAAAGTTAGACGCAATGGAACAAAATCTTCAAAAGTTAGACTCATTGGAACAAACTCTTGAACAAACACGTGAAGATTTAACTACTGAGTTACATAACATTGAATCGAAATGTCAAAAAGTCTGTAATGACGTAAAAACACAAATTTGTGAGCATTTTCAACCTATTTTTTCGCGTCATGAAAATGCGCTACAGAATCACGAAGCAGCCATAAAAGAACTGCAAACTATTGTTCATGAAAATCACGAGACCTTGCAAGCAAAATTTGACTCAGTTGCATCTACTGATACGGTTATGCAACTTGCAAAAACTCAGGAAAACTTAAAGGACACAGTAGATACGATTTCAACACAAATGGACACTCTGAAACTTGGTTCAGAAAAACATACAGAGGAAATGATTTCACTATCGGATAAAGTAGCCGAACTTTCAGATCAGTTCACTAACTTATCTACAAAGGTAGATGATGATCTGAATGACACAACACCTGTAGCCTTCACGGACACTGAAGAGTATGAACAAATTAGAAAATTCAAACAAAATCAAAATCAAATCAATACACAGTACAAAAGAGAAATCCGGGAAGTGCAAGATCAGTTGGCACAAGTAGTACAAGAATTACGTATTTCAGAGGACACTCGCGCTCCAACATGGGAAGAAGAACTTAGAAATACGGAAAAGCCACAACATAATAACACAGGGCATTTCGGTAATTATGAAAGGAATTGGCAAGGTGGACCGAATTTTGAGATGGAACCGCCGACGCGACATAACAATGACTGATATGCTACTCGCCGACACGATGACTTTGACTATAAGCTGTTCATTACTACACGTAAATTCAAAACATTTAAGAATTCTGGCAACGACATTCATCCACAAGCATGGCTCCATCAATTCTCTCATTGTTTTCCTCCCAACTGGTCATTGCAGCACAGATTAGAATTTATGTGTGGCTACTTGGAGAATGAACCAGCTGTAAGAATGCGATCGGTAATTCACGATTGCCACAGTGAAGGAGAGTTTTACCATGCCTTCTTCTCAGAATATTGGTCTCAAGCCACACAAGATCGAGTAAAACATAGCATCATAATGATGAAACATTTCGAACAATCTGAATTTTCCAGTCTTGTGAAATATTTTGAAGACATGTTGCACAAGAATCAGTACCTGTCAAACCCATACAGCCCCTCAGAACTCATCCGCATTTGCTTAATCAAATTACCTGAACGTTTGCGACATATTATTTTGGCAGGACGTTGCAAAGACGACATTGAAGCTTTTCAGGGACTCTTACAAGAATTAGAATTTGACACAGACAGTCGCGGGATGCGAAAACAGGAAAACAATCACTACAGGTCACATCCGTCACAATTTCGTGATGACAGAAGCAATAACTGGACACGACAAGCCTATTCTTACAACGTAAATCGTGACAAAAGCAGACACCACCCGTATGACAACCACTGGCAGAGTAATAGTTACAGAGAAAGATCGCATTTCCGTAGTAATGAATATGACAGAGACAATCATAGAAACAGACAATTTGGCAACCAGAACTATTATTATCACGGGAGACAGAATAACTTCAGACGCAACGGTCCACCGTGCAGTAATAATTCAGGGAGAAATTCTCCACCACTTAACCGACAAGAAAGAAACTACAGGAACTACCGACATGACGACAGACGATATAATCATAACGACAGACCTGAATTTCATCAGAACTGGCGGGATTCTAACAGAGCTGGGCCCTCTCGGCAAGGCGAATTTGTAGAAGTTAGGTCTCCTAATCCCAATAACAACGCGCGCCAACAAAGAGACAGATAATGACTCGCGCCGCAGGCACCCACATGCGCCGGCTGTCTCAGAGAAAAATAACACAGACGCTAACCTTGAGAAAAGATTTAACATTCCTTACCGACGTCTAAAACATGACAATTGCTTTTCAGTTGAAACTCTGCGTACTAGGAAGAGTAAAGGTTTACACCACATTTCACATGTAAAACCGTTTATTGAAAGATAATCTGCTTTTTAAGTTTGTCTTTGCCGTATAACTTTTCACTTCACATTGCTAGTATGCTTTGTCAGACTTAGAATCTGTTAATATGCAACAATGTTTGAAGTTAAATATCCAATCAAGAACCTAGGGAACATTTTTAAACAGAAATTACGAATGCATTGTTATAGTGAACAGACGACACAGTGTTATTGTGTGTGTACATTCTTGCTTGTTAGTTGCACGTTTACGTAACGACTATAAGGCTCACATACTTAGAACATTTACCAGTACTGCTAATGAGATTTTAATGCAAGATTTTGGTTTACTTGAAAATACATTATGGATTCAAGGTGCTTTCTGAGAGATACCAGGTGACACAGTGGTTAGTTTATTTGACAGCTACATGACTATATCACGACGCTACTAATGTGTGACACAATTTACCTTGTTGCTTTTGCGGTGTATCTGTTTTATATCTGCACAGTTTTTCTGAATTCTTCTGGAAAGTAAAACATGTTTCAATTGTAACTTTTGTGGTATAGCTACAATGAGACAGCCTTTTCCGTAGCACAACAATATGTTACAGCACAGTAATTTCTTCATCACAACAATAAGCGTAATAACTAAGATATCTATACGCAAAGCATTTCACTTTTGTGTATCATGAGGTAAGTACATTGGCTTCTGCAGAACTTAGCCTTTGGAGGATGATAACTACGACACTTCCACAGACATTATATTACAACAAGATGCACATTTAGCGCTACAGGACACGCATTTCAGTGATTAATGTTGTACTTAAAACATTTATTTTTAAAGATTTTTGAATTACAAAGAAAGTTTTCCGTGATACATTTCATTCCATTGCTGTAATCTGTAACACCTGAGGGTATAATTACATTAATCCTCAGGGGGTACACGCCTACTTTGTGTACCATGTGTTTGGCAAGCACAAGGAGCCCTAGCTAATATGGTATTTGCTTATACAACTTTACACATCGGTACCATATTTCTCTAAGACAGAATTACACAGCTATCTGATCATTTAACTGAGAGAGACAAACATTTTTTTTACTATGTCAGTGACAGATGTTTACGTAATTACACAGTTGGATAACTTCACACTTACGAAATTGTATTTTGTCTGTACTTTGAGAAATGCTCACATTTTTCAGAACCATTGTGATACTATGAGAGCTTTGAATGATGTATTTGGTATGAGATCATGATTTTTAATGTACGTTTGAGGCAGATGACACTATTGAAATGAGCAGAGAATATTTTTTATGGTTTGAAATTATTGCAGAAAGCTACGACCTTTTTGAGATTTGACTGAGGTGTTATGATGTTATTTTTACGACGACGATGTGTATTATGCTGTTGAGGTATGTTTATGTCAATAAGATGATGCTACCATATACGAGGAATGTGATTACGTGTTTATATGTATATGAATAATGAATAGAAGTTAGGGACTCTTGACTTGTGAAACAGGATGTTGGAAACCAAGAATCGTACTTTAAGAGTTATGAAATGTGTGTAAATGCGTGAATGTATCACAATGCCGGCGAAAATTTTTTTTTGGACACTGTTATATTCATAGGATTTTGTTTCTACACATTTGCAACGTAAATTCTCGACCTGTGAAATTTTTATATGAGACTGTCACTGTAGCGGAAACTGCTGTCGTAAATATTTCCGTAAGAAAGTTAAGTGACCACCTGCACGTAATGCATCGCGGGCACCCACCTGGGCGACAGCCGCCCGAAAAAAAAAAAAAAAAAGCCATTAGCCTTTCAGCGGCACAGGTAGAAAAAAAAAAAAGGGGAGGCCATTGTCTGTGCTACTGACATTTCCTTGTTGAAAGCATACTGTGGAGCTCGTAATTTATGATATTTACTGAAATGCCTAATAAAATGACAAGAAATATTTTACATCTGCACACCTGATTATGACAAGCGTCTTTCTATGAGAGTTGAGAGAATTTCTAGTAACTTATAAAATGTCACATGACTACTGAATGATATTTTTATGCTTTGCTTTTCATAGTTGCTTATTTCATTTGATATCTGGTTTCCAGCTGTGTTGCAACATTGCTTTTATAAAATGAAATGCATTTGTTAATGTGAACACTTTCTGTCAACAGATCTATTAAATAATTATTTTATGATCCACATTCTTTAAAAAAGGAGCACTTGGAAAGGAAAGAACAATAAGAAGGAACTAGTAACAGTAACACATAATTTTCTTTTCAAGTACATGGTAATATTTCTTTTTACAATCAGTTGTTGTGGTGCACCACTTTAATTACATAGATATTAAGATGTGAATATACATTTCCCTTATCTGCATTGTTGTTTTTACTGTAATATTTTTTCTGCTTGAGCTATGTCATGTTTAGGTATAAGTTACTGCTGTTTGCCAGGCGTAGTGTTACTGAATTTGACTTTGTGTTACTCTGCTAAGCCAATTTTACTACTCATTTATTTTTCTTGTTGCTGCACATTGGCTCATATTAGTTGTAATGTTGCATTGCTTGGTAATTTAGATTTACTGTAGCTTGCTTTGCAATTTTCCATTTTTTTGGTCATTGTTGTTTGTGTTACTTATTTTGTGCTGCTGCATTGCCTCGTTCCTTAGTTTAGCATCTGAGCTCAGTAGATTTAAGTTGGCTTAAGAGGGGGTAGCCTCTAAGAGAATGAGTTTCGATGAATTGGAAGAAATGCATTGAGAAGTTATACGAAAAAAAAGTACAGAAAACAGGTTTAGGTAGGATTTTCTTGGAAATAAATGTTGAGGTAAGAAATGTGTGAACATATAAATACAGAAAGCATGCTTAGATAGAATTTTTTTTGGTGGAAACAAAGGATGAAATAAGAGTAAAGATATATGAAGTTTTGGGTTGGACTGCAGTACCACATGTTACACTGAAAACGAACCCTGTCCTTTCCTATTGGTGTTATCCCACTATGTGTTTGTGTACCCTTGTGTATTTGTTTTCTTCCTGTCTCTGTGTAATTTCATAGAATTTTTTTCTTCTTTTAATATTAAGCTACATTCACTATGATGAGGAATACTGTTATCCTCGAATATAATTGGCATTAATAATATGTTATTTACTTTGTAAAGATGTTAGATATTATTAATTCTGTTCTGTTTAATGCTCATGTGTGAAGTTGATGTTTCGAAAGTTACTCTGATCTTTTATGTATGTACTCATGTCATAATTCCTGTAACACTGATGTATATGTTATTTCGATTCTTTTGTAAAGCCCATATTACTACAAATGTTATCTGTACTATTATGTTCTTTAATGATGTATTTGTACCTTTGTAATTGTATTCTTATGTTATTAAATTGTAATTGTCACCAGTTCATGATATATTAACTTGTTAGTTACAGTTCTGTTGGTCATAGTATATGGACAATATGTGAGAAGTAGGGACTGTTAGTGTTTGCACGTGTGTTAATAACTCAGCAAGGGACTGGATAACAGCATTGCTGGTTCTAAGGACAATTTCAAAAACTTTGTGAGTGCACAAGTGGTGGTTTATGGACTTGCTATATTATCCGCAAGACTCTTCAATGGTGATTGTGCACCTGCACAGTCACAACAGATGGCTGCTGGCTATCTCTACAAGGACTACAGTGGGTCTGCATCTTTGATGACCCACCAGTACCATTATCTCTACAAGGACTACAGTGGGTCTACATCTTTGATGATCCATCAATACCATTATTTCTACAAGGACTGCAGTGGGTCTGCACCTCTGGTGGCCCACCAATACCGTAATCTCTACCAGGACTACAGTGGGTCTGCTCTGTGATGACCTACCTACCAATACTCTTGAAAATTTCGACTGACTCTGCTGTGGGTTTGCTCTGTTGTGGCCCATTACCTGTATGCATGTCAAGAGTCAGTAACAGTAGTTAGTGCCTTCCATAGTTTGAATCTTTTATTTAGCTGGCAGTAGTGGCGCTCGCTGTATTGCAGTAGCTTGAGCAGCGAAGATTTTTGTGAGGTAAGTGATTTGTGAAAGGTATAGTTTAATGTTAGTCAGGGCCATTCTTTTGTAGGGAATTTTGAAAGTCAGATTGCGTTGCGCTAACAAAATATTGTGTGTCAGTTTAAGCACAGTCATGTATAATTGTTCAAAAGGGGACGTTTCAACGCATGCAGTTACCAACCTGACATCCACTGCTGATGAATAATAATTATAATTTGGGATAGCACCATTTGTGACAGTCAGTCTTTGATTGATCGAAGCTCATTGGCTGTACGCTCTACAGCTGGTAGCTCTACAGGAGCTAGTCGTGAATAAGCTGCCTCAGCGGCATACAGCATACATAAAGGAAGATGTGGGCTACCTTCTCCACCAAACTGAGACCAATATCAAGGCTAAAGGCGATGGTGCACGGCATTAGAGTGATGTCTCTTGTGTGTGTGTGTGTGTGTGTGTGTGTGTGTGAGGGGGGGCTAATTTGCTGTCCGATGTGCTTATGTTTCACAACCAAAAAAGGTGGCGCATAAAATGTCTGTTTGGCGCCGTAGCAAGAAGAGCCCTCACGGAAATGCGTCAGCTCAGAGTATCTCTTCCCTGTGTATTCAGCGTGAAGGGTATGCGCCCCATGAAAACTTCACCTGTACGGAGAACGCGATGTAAACCTTCCTCGTACCCGTGATACTTTATGAAGTAAATATCTCCGACACGCCGGTCTAGAAATAAAGTATCCGAAACACTACACATGTTTCACTGTACACCTTGAGCAGGGGACTGATGACCTCCGATGTTAAGTCCCATAGTGCTTAGAGCCATTTGAACCTTGAAAGCATGGTTCAGCAGCGGTAAAAGCACTGATACAGAGACACGAAACGATGCAAGACATAGCGTAAGAGTAGGGGGAGAGAGTTAAAACTTGTAACACTTCCTACAGTCGCCTCTAGCCAGCCATGTAATACAAGCTACATACATTTTCGTATCACATTTTAAAATGATGGTCTTCACTTTACGTATGCTACAGTCTTTTTCTGAAAATACGAAGTTTACTTCTGAAATGTTAGGTTTTTTTCCCAAACGTGAAATACTGTTCCAAGGTAAAACTCAGTCATGTACTTAGGAACAAATATTCTATTCGAATTTAAGGGGAGCTGTACAGCAGAAAAATGACAAAATTTGACATTTTTACTTTTATGATGATTACGAAAATATGGATATTTATGCTTAATTTGGTGTATGTTTTATGAAATGATCGAATATTTAGTATTTTAAATAAATATTTGAAAATAATCATGCACTGACGTTTCAGAATTTTTTTTTGCATCGTTGGTGGATAGTAAACCCTATGTGACTTCTCAATTACAAAACTAGAGCGCGTTAATCATGTGCAGAAGTGAATGAGCACGTGACTGAGTAGACTAAAACAGCAACTGAGAAGTACTAAGTTACGAAATGGTCTAAGAATAAGGCATCGACTGACTGATAAACAAATTGATCAGGTTATACAGTAATATAGATGGCTATTAGAAGTTACAGGGATAATTTACATGGTATGAAGAGAGCTGTTTGGGCAATTTATTTGCACAAGCTGTCTATAGATGCTGAAACAATCCACAATCTATGTTACATTGAGTGATGTAAATACTGGAAGGCAAAAGTGGAAGATAATTTCTCACACAAAATGACTGTACCAAATGCTCGTCTGTCTCTCATGAAATCTATGGGTCAGGATCTTGCCCATCAATAGCTGTTGAAGAAATGTCTCAGAAGTAAAATACAAAATGACAAATAATCTTTTAACTATGTTATATGGTCATGGATACCAAAATTTTTTTATCGGAATGTCAGTCTTCGAATTTGGTGTTTTTGACGCTGCTTTTACTTTTAAAGATGGCTGTTCTGGAAGACTACAGGTTTTGGAGCATGTTGGGATTCATAAAAGTTGAAACACCACTAAAAGTGTGTTGGACTTGGACCAACTACGAATCATGAAGGCAGAGATTGTAGCAAACAATTTGCCAAAGAAGTCAGATCTAAGGAAGGGAGGGCAGCACTGGTTGACAAAGATGAAGAAGGAGATGACTACCAGCCTGGAGGATTCTCACATATTTTGTGTGTATCAGTTAGTCGTGTTTTAAATTTTTTCTTTAAAACACAATTTTCTCAAAACGCCATTTTTCACTATAAATGCTCCCTTTCCTCAGAAATTGTGTATCTACATATATGAATTATAACATACATAGTACCGTGATGCTGTATGTCTGCGTTAGTAGCACTTACACTAAAAGTTAAAATTCAAGAAACTGAAATTGTGAAAATTTACATCAAAAAATTATATTTTTAGGAAACTCGAAACGTTTAAGGAAAAAATCATAACAGCTCCTAAAAAAGTGGGCTCTTTATATATGCATTTTAACAGTGCCAAGATGGGGTGGTACGACTCCTTTTCAGTGTGTCGCAGACGAGAAAAATTTTGTCAGTACCGTATTTCATTGTCTATGTGCTACACTATTACTCTACTACACACCAATAATCTGTAAGTGAAATCAAATTAAGAAGAAGTATTATCAAAAATCAGTTACAAGATAAAAACATTTTGAAATGTGAACTGCTGAAAACTAACACAAATTTCCGTCTTCGAGGCAGGGAAGATCGTTAATACATTAACTAAATTCAGTTCGTTTGAAAACCTCAAGTGTTGCACAGAAGCAGACGTTCTTCCGTTTCAAGGTATAAGATTTTGCACTACCGACGGAGTGTGGCTCAACCACCCACACATTATGTAACTAATTTTAAAGGCATACAGAATTTTACTCACTATAAAACTGTGTTACCGAACACCTAACAAGAATTTTAATATATTGTCCAGCATTTGAATAGGTAGAACTCTTAACATTTACAATCGCTGAATAAAACACAACCTCGTGTCACACAATAATAAAACCAGAGGAAAAAGTCGAAAACTGCTCATGTTGGTCTCTAGCAGGCATTCCTTCATGTGATTCTGAAATCGGTCATTAAACTGAAACACCGACCTGAAAATATCACGTTTTTCTACGTACACTCTCCGTCAGGTACGACACTAACTACATTATTCAAAAATTCAAAATACACTTCATAAAAACACTAAGCACTTGAACTGAATCTGAAAGCTAATAGCATTTGCAGGCGAACACCTTAAATAACTTCTTCGTAATCTGCACTGTGCCGAGACGTCCGTCTTCGCTCATCGCTCATCACCCACCGCCCAGTCTCTTCCCACCCTCTCCACGTCACCCTCCGTCCATCCACAGGCTACGTCCTTCATACCTTCTCATTATCGATTCCGATTCCACTTCAGATGTTTGTTTTCTAAGACGAAAGCCTTCCATAATAGATTGTCTGAACATTTGTTCTCATTTTATCGGTTTAGTGCGTTATTATTCCTTACACTCCTCTAACGCCATATGAACGAGTACATTTATTGAGGGGTGTATTTGCAGGTTAGCTGCGTCTTTTAAACATCTGTGTACCGGAAGGCCACCTACAAGGAACGTCCTAGAATATTCTCGAAACTCTTATACGGGCGCCATTTGCGGTGCGCTCGACTTCTTGCTTCATTTGAAAAGAGACAGATTCACGGTTCGTCGCCGCCAGTCAGCTGCTGTCCACTTTCTGTATCGTTTGGTCCACTGAAGACCAGCAATTTTATGGAGCACTGCGAATGTTGGGGTTTTACGAGACACTAAACTCCGAATGTCCACTGAAAGCGGGTTTGCTTCACAATGTTCGCTCGGAAACTCTTGAGATTGACGTTCTTTCACTGACAGAAGCAATTCCTGTCGTTCTTGAAACCGACTGCCATTGAGAACGAGTGACACTTGTCTCAGGACTCTGTCAGTTAGGATCTTCCCACGACCACTATTTTTACGCCCTGTTACATGCCTGGGAGTGGTACATCATTGACGGTAGACACTTTGGACTGTCCGTGTTGATAGACCAACAAATTGGGAAGATTCGTTCACGGTGTGTAGACTTCTAAACACGATTGCATCTTTCTGTCGTGTCGTTACGTTGATCCGTCTTACTGAGCTGATTCCGTACAACAGACTGGTATATACACTCCTGGAAATTGAAATAAGAACACCGTGAATTCATTGTCCCAGGAAGGGGAAACTTTATTGACACATTCCTGGGGTCAGATACATCACATGATCACACTGACAGAACCACAGGCACATAGACACAGGCAACAGAGCATGCACAATGTCGGCACTAGTACAGTGTATATCCACCTTTCGCAGCAATGCAGGCTGCTATTCTCCCATGGAGACGATCGTAGAGATGCTGGATGTAGTCCTGTGGAACGGCTTGCCATGCCATTTCCACCTGGCGCCTCAGTTGGACCAGCGTTCGTGCTGGACGTGCAGACCGCGTGAGACGACGCTTCATCCAGTCCCAAACATGCTCAATGGGGGACAGATCCGGAGATCTTGCTGGCCAGGGTAGTTGACTTACACCTTCTAGAGCACGTTGGGTGGCACGGGATACATGCGGACGTGCATTGTCCTGTTGGAACAGCAAGTTCCCTTGCCGGTCTAGGAATGGTAGAACGATGGGTTCGATGACGGTTTGGATGTACCGTGCACTATTCAGTGTCCCCTCGACGATCACCAGTGGTGTACGGCCAGTGTAGGAGATCCCTCCCCACACCATGATGCCGGGTGTTGGCCCTGTGTGCCTCGGTCGTATGCAGTCCTGATTGTGGCGCTCACCTGCACGGCGCCAAACACGCATACGACCATCATTGGCACCAAGGCAGAAGCGACTCTCATCGCTGAAGACGACACGTCTCCATTCGTCCCTCCATTCACGCCTGTCGCGACACCACTGGAGGCGGCTGCACGATGTTGGGGCGTGAGCGGAAGACGGCCTAACGGTGTGCGGGACCGTAGCCCAGCTTCATGGAGATGGTTGCGAATGGTCCTCGCCGATACCCCAGGAGCAACAGTGTCCCTAATTTGCTGGGAAGTGGCGGTGCGGTCCCCTACGGCACTGCGTAGGATCCTACGGTCTTGGCGTGCATCTGTGCGTCGCTGCGGTCCGGTCCCAGGTCGACGGGCACGTGCACCTTCCGCCGACCACTGGCGACAACATCGATGTACTGTGGAGACCTCACGCCCCACGTGTTGAGCAATTCGGCGGTACGTCCACCCAGCCTCCCGCATGCCCACTATACGCCCTCGCTCAAAGTCCGTCAACTGCACATACGGTTCACGTCCACGCTGTCGCGGCATGCTACCAGTGTTAAAGACTGCGATGGAGCTCCGTATGCCACGGCAAACTGGCTGACACTGACGGCGGCGGTGCACAAATGCTGCGCAGCTAGCGCCATTCGACGGCCAACACCGCGGTTCCTGGTGTGTCCGCTGTGCCGTGCGTGTGATCATTGCTTGTACAGCCCTCTCGCAGTGTCCGGAGCAAGTATGGTGGGTCTGACACACCGGTGTCAATGTGTTCTTTTTTCCATTTCCAGGAGTGTACAATGAAGACCCACAGAAACTGGCACATCTCCCTAATATCGTGTAGGGCTCCAGCGAGCACGCAGAAGTTCCGCAACACAACGTGGCATGGACTCGACTAATGTCTGAACTAGTGCTGGAGGAAACTGACACCATGAAGGCAGGGCTGTCCACAAATCCGTTAAGAGTACGACGGGGTGGAACAGCACGATGCACGGCATCTCAGATACACTCAATAACGTTCATGTCTGGGGAGACTAGTGGCCAGCGCAAGTGTTTAAACTCAGAAGAGCGTTCCTGGAGCCACTCCGTAGCAATTCTGGACGTGTGGAGTGTTGCATTCTCCTGGTGGAATTGCCCAAGTCCGTCGGAATGCACAATGAACGTGAATGGATCCAGGTGACTAGACAGGATGCTCACATACGTGTCACCTGTCAGAGTCGTATCTAGACGTGTGAGGGGTTCCATATCACCCCAACTGCACACGCCTCACTCCATTACAGAGCCTCCACCAGCTTGAACAGTCCTCTGCTGACATGCAGAATCCATGGATTGGTGGGGTTGTCTCCATATCTGTACACGTCCATCCGCTCGATACAATTTGAAACGATGCTCGTCCGGCCTGGCAACATGTTTCCAGTCATCAACAGTCCAATGTCGGTGTTGACATTGAATGGTGGCTACACTGAGTCACAGCGCCAGAGATCGCGCCAAAGAGTTTTATTCTGCCGCTTCACTGGCAGTGCTTGTTCAGGAGTTGTGGTGGTTAGTGCTTTGCTGAGAGGATGTTGATAGCTGTACTATTTGAGGCCATGTCGTGTGCAGTTGTTTTGATGGGCTAGACAGCAGATGTTGCTCGAATGGAGATGTTGTAATGATCAGAGCGTATTTTTAGTCAATATATATGAAAGTAAAAAACATTTTTTTTATTTTTTATTTTTTTACGAATTTGGTGGTATTTTCATCACCGATGCTGGCAAAAATACCATCAAATTCTAGCCCGTGGAGGAAGGGCATATGAAAGGTGGCTACACTGAGTCTCCGCGCCAGAGATCGCGCCAAAGAGTGTTATTCTGCTGCCTCCACTGGCAGTGCTTATTCAGAAGTTGTGGTGGTTAGTGCTTTGCTGAGAGGATGTTGATAGCTGTACTATTTGAGGCCATGTCGTGTGCAGTTGTTTTGATGGGCTAGACAGCAGATGTTGTTCGAATGGAGATGTTGTAATGATCAGAGTGTATTTTTAGTCAATATATATGAAGGTAAAAACATTTTTTTGTTTTTATTTTTTTTTTAATTTCCTAACTAACAATGCCTCTTGGTCACAGGTTCAGTCAACAAAGCATCTGGCTTGTGTTCATGTATTAGACTGTAATTCGGGTTTCTATGTGCGATGATAGTATTTCAGTTTTATTTAATTAATTCAGTGTAAATGATATTTAAAATATCTTCTCTTAATTGAGGAAGAACCGTGCCAGATGTGTACGTTGAATCACACTTCCGCACACAGAACAGTTACACTTGTGCTTTGTTGTTCCGTAGTTTTTGTTTCGTAGCTTTTATAGTTGCTGGGAACTTAATTAATTAATTGTGGTAACGGGAATTTCCTTTCATTCTTTGTTGTTATTCTATGCAGTCAGATTGCGTACTAATACTAGTAAGGGCCAACCGGTTACGAGACTTCGTAGCCGGACAAACAGCGACTAAAATTAAAAATATTTGCATTATATTTAATTAAGCCCCCATGCAACATGCCCAGGCGAGGCGTAAAATTTTCTGTCGCGCAGTCATCAAGGGTACACGAGTGGGCCGTCGGCTCCGGAAAGCCCATATCGATGATGTTTCGTTGAATGGTTCGCACGCTGACACTATTGATGGCGCAGCGTTCTGCAGTAATTTGCGGAAGGGTTGCTCTTCTGTCACGCTGAACTATTCTCTTTAGTCGTCTTTAGTCCCGTTCTTGCAGAATCTTTTTCCAGCCGTCGCGATGTCGGAGATCTGTTGTTCTAGCGGATTTCTGATATTCATGGTACACTCCTGAAATGGAAATGCCGTGTGGCTAGGGCCTCCCGTCGGATAGACCGTTCGCCTGTTGCCAGTCTTTCGAGTTGACGACACTTCGGCGACTTGCGTGTCTATGGGTATGAAATGATGATAAGGACAACAGAACACCCAGTCCCTGAGCGCAGAAAATCTCCGACCCAGCCGGGAATTGAACGCGGGCCGTTACGTATGACATGCCGTCGCGCTGACCACTCAGCTACCAGGGGTGGATACTCCTGAAATGATCGTAGGGGAAAATCACCACTTCATCGCTGCCTCGCAGATATTGTGTCCCAGTCGCGTGACGACTGTAACACTACCATCAAACTCACTTAAATCTTGATAATCCGCCAGTGTAGCACCAGTAACCGATCTAACAACTTCACCTGCCCGTTTACATAGCTGTATTTGAATACGCATGCCTACACCAGTCTCTTTGGCGCTTCAGTGCACGGGGTGTGCTCAAAAAGTAACGGGATTTTTTGTTTTTCTTAAAGAATCTTTATTTATTCGTCAAAATCAACTTCGTCCTCTTCAAACCAATCCCCCTCGGATAAAACAGAATTGTACTAGCTCTTTCTACAATCATGAAACCATTTCCGGAACTCACTTTTCATTACGGTGTTCAGATCATTCAGCGAGTCTGTTTTTATCTCATCAACGTGAACAAAACGACTTCTTTTCAGGGTTCTCTTCGGGCATGGGTATAGAAAGAAGTCGCAGGGGGCCACGTCTGGCGAATAAGCAACATAACGGTTTTGTTTGTTGCCAAAAAAGCACTGAGGTGGATGCGGGAGCATTATCGTGACACAATTTCCACGAGTGGTTTTGCCAGAATTCTGGTCGTGTTCTTCGAATTGCTTCACGCAAACGGCGTTTAATTTCCAGGGAGTATTCCTTATTGATTGTACGACCATTAGCCTGGATCTCATGATGTATTATCCCACTGCTGTCAAAGAAAACAACGAGAAGCACTTTCACATGTGGTCCAACTTGTCTAATACTTTTCGGTCTTGTGTCTTCAGGCAGTCTCTATTTGGACGGTTGGGTCTTGGTTTCGACGACACACCCGTACACCTACCTTTCCTGATCTGTTTTAACCGTGTTTAGAAGTTCTGGATCGTCGTCTACTTCATTCGACAATTCCTGAGCGATGTCTGCGCGGCGTCGTTTTTGTTCGAAATTCAATAATTTCTGAACAAACTTTGCTGCTACACGTTTCATTCCCAAAACATCCGAAAAAATTACTTGCGTGAGCCAAAGGATACGCCGACATCATCAGCGACCTCTCTGGATAGTGATTCGGCAATTTTCCAGAACCATTCTCTACACTTCCTCCACACTGTCGTTGGTAATAGATGTGCTATCGTCTTCAGTGTCTTCTAGACTCCTTTTTAACGTTTATACCACTCTTAAACTACTGTCTTACTCATAGTAGATTCGCGAAAAGCGTCAGTCAACAGGTCGAACGCAGTGCTGCACTTTATTCCATTTTTCAAACAAAATTTAAACCAATGTCTTCGACCCATCTTTTTCGAAACCAAAAATTCGCCGAGCTCTTGAAAACATATATAACCTTTTCGACTGTCAACAATAAACTAAATATTCAGAACAGCTAATAATGCGAACATACATCAGGAACATGTATACCGACAAGATAAACTTTTTTTTGAAACTCTGATGTATAAGGCCCGCTAAATTAAAAAAGTTCAGTTACTTTATACAGGGTGTCCAATTTACCTTGACCACCCTAAATAACTATTTGTCCAGATGCAAATTACGAAACCTTTCAAGTAAGTGTTCTTTAGCCGTCAGGGAGACATCAATCAGCGTGATTGCCTTCATTGTCGCTTTGTTTTTTACAAAGATATGTACAGGTGTATGACTTTTTTAAATCACATCCTGTATTTTTTATTCGGTAATTCATTTCCTCTCATAAAGACCTATTCAAAAATATGTCACACTGTACCATTTACTGAAACACAACGTTATTAATTACATAACACAACACTGACATTGACGCTCCCAGCGCTTAGTGCAGGTACTCGAGATAATGGAACTCTTCCATGTGCTGACGTTGATGAGGACAAATACAAACGTAAGTAGAATGAACACCCGTCATTCCGTTAACCATCGTCAGTTGAAGAGTTCTGTGAGTAGAATGTACACCAACGAAGAGAAAGTAGAAATGCTACTCATCTATGGGGAATGTAAGATAGCTGAACAGTAATTGCAATACTGTTTTCTTGGGTACGGGTACATTTAGTATAGTAGTTTAGTCCTTTTAAATAATGTTGTGTAGAGTAGGCGTACAGTAAAGGCTGAAAGGCTGTCTTTCATACAAACTGCATCGACATAACGTTTCTTTTATTGTTGTTGTTGTTGAAGGAAGGTGAAATGCTACGTAGGGATCGGAACTGTACAGAGAACGATATCCTGACAAGAACCCACCTTCCCGACGGACGTTTTCTCGTCTTGTTGCGACGCTTCAGGAAACGGGAAGTTTCAACCCACGACAATGCAATCGTCATAGCACTCGCACAGACGAAGCTGCCGAATTTACTGTTCTCGCTTCCGTTGCTATGAATCCACATGTGAGCACACGACAGCTTGAACACGAGACTGGTATTCCTAAAACCAGTGTACATCGTATTCTTACACGTCACCAGTTCCATCCATACCATGTACACCTACATCAAGAATTGAATGGGAATGATTTCCAGAATCGTTCACAGTTCTGTCAGTGGGCACAGCCGCAAATGCCCGCCAACTCGAACTTTTTCTCCAATGTTCTATTTACCGATGAATGTTCCTTCTCAAACAAAGGACAGGTAAATACAAGGGACATGCATTATTGGTCCAGCGACAACCCATGATGGTTTAGACAGGTGGAACATCAGCGTCAGTGGAGAGTTAATATCTGGTGTGGGATTCTTGGTACTACAATTATTGACCCTTATTTCATGAATGGTAGTCTAAAAGGCACAGCGTATGCCAACTTTCTCAGACGAATACTTCCTCCTCTTCTGGATGAAGTGCCGCTAAGACTCAGAATGCTTATGTGGTATCAACAGCACATAATGCCTTGCGTGCACGTCGGTTCTGAACCAAAGATATCCTGCCAGATGGATTGGTCGAGGAGGAACAGTTACTTGGACTGCCAGGTGTCCTGATTTAAATCCTCAGGACTTTTTTCTTTGGGGATGCATTAAAGACGTTGCCTATCGCGATATTCCAACAACTCCAGGGGACATGAAGGAACGTATCGTGCTTGCTTGTAATTCTCTTCAGCGGGCAACACTGGAAGCAGTAAATAATTCTTTCATTCAACGAGTGCACCAGTGTATCGGTGTCCAGGGTCACCACTTCGAGCAACTCTGAATGTTCTACTCCTGGCCAATGTTGCAGGACGGTCAAAGTCAATTTTGTCTTATGTTTTTACTTGATTTTCATTTGTTTACTGACAACTCCAGCAAGTGGACGAGTTTGTGATCCCGGACTCAAAGTCAGTGTTGTGTTATGTAATTAACAACGTTGTGATTCAGTGAATGATATACTGTGATACTTTTTGAATAGGTCTTTAGGAGAGGAAATGAATTATCGAATAAAAAATACAGGTTGCCATTTAAAAAAGTCATACCGCTGTTCATATCTTTGTACAAAACAAAGCTACAACGAAGGCAATCGTGCTGATTGATTTCCCTCTGACGGCTAAAGAACGTTCGCTTGAAACATTTTGTAATTTGCATCTGGACAAACAGTTACTTAGAGTGGTGAAGATAAGTGTGACACCCTGTATATGGAGAGTCACACGATCTGCTACCAGTTCTATACTCTCTGCAGCGCTCCAATGAAAGCAGCGAGCTCTTTTGAAGGGATGAATTACATTTTATCTGGTTAGTTTATATCTGATGATGTAAATAACGAACAAGTAAATTATAGCCTATTTGCAAAATAATACTAAGACTCTTCAGTTCTATTTGGCATAGATGGCAGTCAGATCCATCCCAACGGGAACAATATTTGCAAACGATTACTTTGCTGTGGTACCCAGCATCTGAAGTCACTGTTGGGAACAAAGACTGGATGGAAATTCAAATCTATTTCTGGACGGTAAAATATCTCATTTTTCATGGAACTGATTACAACCAAGCAAATGGCATGGCGCAGACTTCACACTATTGTGAATGTGTTGTAAAAGAAGCGACTTTGAGATTCGAATTGCTAACAACCTAATCACCACCACAGTTGCGGCTACAGGCTCTGGAAAGATTGGGAGCAGGCAAGTGTATTAGCCAAAGGGAGAAAATATGAACCCAGCAGCGACAGTGAACTAGTGTCTGATGCAGGCGGAGCACCTGTGGATCCCCTGCTCATTCAGACGAAGCATCGGACAGCGTTAAGCGAACAAACTGCAAACGGAGCTGTTACGGATCCACGATGTGAGGCAAGGGGGAGAGCGTATGTAGTACATTGATCAGCCAAAACATTATAACCACTTACCTAATAGCCCGTATTCCATCTTTGGCACGAATAATAGCAGCAATGCGCCGTGCCGTGGAAGCAATGAAGCCTTGGTAGTTCGCTGGAGGTAGTTGGCACCACATCTGCACACACAAGTTACCCGTAAATTCCGGGGAGGGAGGTCATGAGTTCGGACCCCCCGTTCAATCACATCCCAGATGTGTTCCATCGAGTTCAGATCTGGAGAGTTGGGGGGCCAGTACATCAACTGAAACCACCCTGTGTGCCTCGAACCGCTCCATCACACTTCTGGCTTTGTCAAAGGTGCATTATCTTGCTGAAAAGTGCCACCGCTGTAGGGAAACATGATCGGTGTACGTGGTCTGCAATCACTGTACGATACTCCAACATCTGCTGGCTTGCACGCGCTCCACTGGACCCATGGGTGCCCAGGTGAATATTCCCCAGAGCATTATGGAGCCGCCACCAGTTTGTCTCCGTCCCGCAGTACAGATGCCAAGGATCTGTTGCCCTGGAAGACGGCGGATTGGCGCTGTCCCATCGGCATGGTGAACGAGATATCGAGATTCACCAGGCCATGGAACGCTCTGCCACTGCGCCAACGTCAACGTAAAGCGACGGTGGTCACGTGCTCATTTCAGTCGAGGTTGCCGATGTTGTGACGTTAACATTGTCACATGCATGGGTGGTCGGCTGCGGAGGCTCACCGTTTGTGTTCGGTGCACTGTGTATTCAGACACATCTGTACGCTGCTCAGCATTAAAGTCTGATGTTATTTCCGCCACAGTTCACCGTGTGTCCTGTTTCACCAGTCTGCCCAACCTTCGAAGTTCGACCTCTGTAAAAAGGATGACCGCCAAACCCCACGACGTATGGATGTGGCTTGACCTTGGTTGCGCCACATGTTTGCAGATACTCACCGTAGCACTCCTCGTACACGCGACAAGTCGTGCAGTTTCCGAAATACTTGTGCCGAGTCTCCGAGCCGTCATTCGTTGACAGGTGACGCTACTATCGCCTGGCGGGGTTTATGTCGATAATGTTCTGGCTGGTCAGTGTAAATAGAAGTTCTCGTAGACACCAGTCAGCAATCAGCTCACTTGATAATGGAAACGTTATCGTTCGCCGAAATATTGTTTTATCTGAACACCGAGATCTGGCTGTTCATCCCCGAACTAACATCTCACAAACGTTAGCGTTTGTGTACAATTAAGTACTTGATTTTAAATTCGCGTTCTTCGAAATTACTTCAATCGAAAGAACACTGAAGAATATGAAGTTAAAATGCACATACTTCAACACGTTTTATTCACTTTTTGTGTCTCCAAACAATTAATATGACATGAGCCATACATATACTTTCCATTAATTGTGTGAATTTTTAATCATCTTAAGCGGCACCAAACACAAAAATAACATCATACAGAAGGACTGTAATCGACATGTTCCTCATGATATGATGTGTGTGAAAAATGCAAGTGTCTGTATCTCATAATGGGCACAACCTCCCTGAACGTATTTTGGTCTTAGGCAGAAATGAACTTGTATGTTGATGATGTCTTACAAATGTGTCTTTGTAGGAACAGTGGTTGTGACAAGGAGGTGGATATATTATTTACCAGGTTCATATCTTGTTACGATAACTAGCTCGGCTATTGGCATAATTATGAAAACTAGGGAGGAATTGGGTGATACGCAACGAAGCGTGTAAGCGAGATGTTTCGCAAAATCGTCCATGAGTGGGAAATTCCTACCGACATAGACCGCAATCGTGCGTAAATGGTGTGCTAGCAGTTACAGCAATGCCTGGGTAAAAAAAAGAAGAACGGCAGAAGAGGACAGGAGAAAATAACCATACTAAATAAAAGTAATTTGTTTTCATCAAATATTAATTGCATTATTGTTACATTTTGCCGCACTGAATTTAAATGAAAATGCAAGAGCTCAAAATAAAAGACTAACTGCTATTGCGAAAGATGTCACAATCAACATTCATTGACAGTGGATGAATAAACGCAAAAGTAAAAACCAACATTTCAGTTCTGAATGGATGTACGAGGAGACTTCAAAAAGTAAGTTACGGTTTATCGTGGTAGGCCGAATAACATTTACAGAATGCTACACTACACTTTGAAGTGACACAGATACATGATTCTGTTTTTCAACAAAAATCTCAGTAAACGTTCAGGACGCTGTACCAATCGTACAGCTCCTCGACGGTACAAATCAGCCACTTAAGTACGATACTTACTGTGTGAACGTCCTCATCGTCGGGAAATCTGTGATTGTAGCGAATCGGTTCGTCCATCGCCTGGACATTGTCTTCTGTCTCTGTTGATCCATTATGGACATGGGCTAGCGGCTCGTCAAATACTTAACAATGAAATCACCAAACAGCCGTGCAGTTCAGACGTTATTTTACTTTCTTTTTGCTACCAGTTTCGGTGACACTCATTATGCCATCTTAGGGCCCAATATGCTCAAGAGCTGACTTGAGCTGCGAATTCAAGACATACAGAAGCATATTGTCCCAATATGCCAATATCGATTGTTTTTCAATGGTCGATATGGGGCCTGAAGATGGCATAGTGAATTACCGGAACTGGTAGCGAAAATAAAATAAAAATAACATCTCAATAACACGGCTGTTTCGCGAATTTCATTGTTAAATTGTCTTCTGTGTTCGATATCGGTGGCCTTCTCTCCCGATCAACATCACCCGCGCCTGCGCAGCGTTGGTCAAATTGTTGGCAGCATTTCACTACTTCTGCACGTGACAATGCATTTCGTCCATACACCACCAAAATTTCATTGTGAATGTATGTGCAGTTTATGCGTTTTACCCACAAGAATCGTACCGTCCCATGTCTTCAACCTGAAGTGTGTTTCCAACTGCCCGGCCAATTCATGCCCACATTGTGATGCACCTGTTATACCCATCACGACAGAACTGTCTCTGCGGAAAACACAGAACATGTACTCTCTTTCGAGAATACAGCACTACTGTTGCGAAGTTGTGTTAACGGTGGACGACATCTCTGTCTTTCTTCAAGGTTTGTTGAACAAAAGGTATCCCATATTCAGTAGCTGTAGCGTTAGCTCTGTTGTTAACAAATAGTCGTGTCATATACGAGCGTCGTTCAATAAGCAATGCTCCACATTTTTTCTCAGAACTTATTTATTATTAGGAGTTAGGGTTTGGGGACAATGTACATCAATACGTCTCGTCCATGTCCTATTTTTTTTTTTCTACGTAGTCTCCATCACGTCCTATGGCCGTACGCCAATGTTGTGGAAGAGCATGTATTCAAAAAATGGCTCTGAGCACTATGGGACTCAACTGCTGAGGTCATTAGTCCCCTAGAACTTAGAACTAGTTAAACCTAACTAACCTAAGGACATCACACACATCCATGCCTGAGGCGGGATTCGAACCTGCGACCGTAGCGGTCTCGCGGTTCCAGACTGCAGCGCCAGAACCGCGCGGCCACTTCGGCCGGCAAGAGCATGTATTCCCTGCTGGTAAAAGCTCTTGTACTGTAGGCGTAGCCATGTTTTCACAGCATGACTGACACTTTCGTCATCTTCGAAGTGTATTCCCTGTAGAGAATCTTTAAGCGGCCCAAAGTGATGGAAGTCCAAGGGTGCCAGGTCTGGACTGTTGAGTGGATGAGGCAATGATATCCAACCCAATTTGGCGACGTGTTCTCGGGTTCTCAGACTTGTGTGTGGGCGTGCATTATCGTGTTGAAGCAAGATTACTCGATTCTTGTCCGAGTTGTGATGCGCCGGTCAGCACGAATAATGGCATCCGCACGGTTCAGCGTGGCTGGAGCAATGGCTGTGACAGGACGTCCCGAGGGTGGCTGATCATGGAGCTCTGTTTCTGCATTTACTAAGGCTGTAACTTTCTTTACCCATCGCAAAACTGTATTCCTACCAAGTGCAGCATCGCCATACACAGCACACAAACGTTTACGGATTTTCACCACGGTTTCTTTTTCTGCACACAGGACTTCAATAACAGCACGCTACTTGTCACGTGAGTCGCATGTAGACGCCATTTTGACGCTGTACTTCGGCTCTGCCATCTGCCAGAACGGTTCTAAACTTCACCGGCCCACATAACAAACATCAAATGTGAAGTACCAACAAGAACGTTTGTCTATGTGTTAAAAAAAAAGTGTGTGGCGCTCCTTATTGAACGACCTTCGTACTTTTTTTTTTTGTTCATCAGTCTACTGACTGGTTTGATGCGGCCCGCCACGAATTCCTTTCCTGTGCTAACCTCTTCATCTCAGAGTAGCACTTGCAACCTACGTCCTCAATTATTTGCTTGGCGTAGTCCAATCTCTGTCTTTCTCTACAGTTTTTGCCCTCTACAGCTCCCTCTAGTACCATGGAAGTAATTCCCTCATGTCTTAGCAGATGTCCTATCGTCCTGTCCCTTCTTCTTGTCAATGTTTCCAAATATTCCTTTCCTCGTTTATTCTCTGCAGAACATCCTCATTCCTTACCTTATCAGTCCACCTAATTTTCAACATTCGTCTATAGCACCACACCTCAAATGCTTCGTACTAGGAACGATATTTTTAGTTCAGTAGGTTCATTTCCAGCCGATGGTAGTAGAACTACTGCCCAAATAAGCTGTCTCTGATGTGTAGTCCCTATTCACGGACATCCATGCGATCCTCATGTTCTCCATTAGGCTAGTATTACACTACCAAATTTCTTTGTCCAATATTTTTGTCAAAGAAATTTGATGGTGTAATAGGGAACTTTGTCAAATGTCGTCAAATATTTGATCAAATCTAGGGCCTCGCTGTAGATATGATCAAAGAAGTAGCTTGTCGTCTGTTCACTGCAATGTGACATGTTACCACGTGGAGCGCCTAGCATCATTGTAGCGCTCTGTCATCTGTAGTGTTTTTATAAACATTGCTCGTAAATACAAATGGTGTGCACCGACAACTACAAAATTAATAGAGATGTATGAAGCTAATGAGGCGCTTTACAACGTGAAGCACCCTGAATACAAAAATAGATTAAGAAGATTGGAGACGAGACCTGACCTGACCTAACCTAAACTACCCCAACTCTCTCCTGTAGCAAGGAGCCGGAGTGTTACATTGAGCCTGTCGTCTGCAGAAATAGCAATTCTTAAGTGAGTGTTGTGCTCGGTGATATGAGATTACACTTCACTGAGCACATACAGAAATGTATGCTCATCCATTCTTAAGTAATTGATGTAAGACTTGACGTCCTCCACTATAACCTCAAGTAACAAATTTTGCTGAATTCTTTTATCGTGTCGTCGTAAAACTCACGGCTTCACCCAGGTACGTTTCCTTTCTTCCCCCGCTTCTCTTCCGGATGTGCACACAGTGCAGTTGTGGTACATGCAACTGCTGCGGTTAATAACAAATGTTGCTGTCAGCCATCTTGAATTTTGACGAAAAATATGACGACAGTGAAATACCCCAGTTTAGCGCCACGTCAAAGATCTTCGTCAAATATGTTTGACGAATATTTGATCACATCTTTGATCAAATCTTTGACAAAGAAATTTGATAGTGTAATACCAGCCTTAAACCGACGCAATCTGTACCGAAAAGCTGCCTTTCCCACTGTTAGCCAGAGAAATAAGAATTGCAGGAGGGAAATTGCGTGGCACAAATGTTATGCGCTGGGGAAAGGGAGGATGCTATAAAAGGAGGAGAAGGTGGGTAGGTTTTGTCCCTTTCGCCTGACACCGCCCCCCCCCCCCCCCGCCCCCTCCCTGCTCCCTTCCTCACTCTGGCGCACTGCCAGGTGCTCCTCGGCGGTGAATGTAATTACATTTTATGGGGCACGACCGCCAAGGAGATTGGCCCTTCTCACGGCGCACTTGTCCGTAGACGAGGCGGTCACCGGGCCTCTTGTTAGTCCGGTAGGGGTGGCTGGGATTGCGCTGCGGCCGACTTCTGTGGAGGAGAAGGTTCACCATGAGAAACTTTGTCAGCGTAGTGAGCCTTATTTCTCCGTTCTATAGCATTATTTTCAGTGAAAAATACCTTATCCAGTCAAATTTTTTTTTGAAGGTCGATCCCTACTATACCTCAAAGGTAGGTATAAGCTTTTTATTACTGACGTGTATGACAAGTAGGAAACTTTCGAAAACAACTGTCCAACTTGACGGTAGAATCAACTCTTGACAGCCTAGTACTCAATAAAAAATGGTCTTCGTTTACCTGGTTTGGCGCGTTGCTGTGTAGATATGTTAGACATGGTGACGGGATTATAGAGCTCATATGAATGTCGCACAGCACTGCATCCCACGTAGAGTAAGAACCACATCTTTTAAGAAAGTCCAAATGCCCCTCTTGTTAGTCCGGAAGGGGTGGCTGGGATTGCGCTGCGGCCGACTTCTGTAGAGGAGGAAGGTTCACCACGAGAAACTTTGTCAAAGTAGTGAGACTTACTTCTACGTTCTATAGCATTATTTTCAGTGAAAAATACCTTATCCAATCAAAATTTTTTTGAAGGTGGATCCCTACTATACCTCAAAGGTAAGTAGATTTCAGTAGCATATCCAAAGTAAAGCTTTTCATTATTGAAGTGTATGGCGAGTAGTAAACTTTCGAAAACAAATATCAAACTGGATGGCAGAACCAACTCTTGACAACTTAGGACTCAACAAAAAATGGTCTACGTTTACCTGGTTTGGCGCGTTTCTGTGTAGATATGTTAGACACGGTGACGGGATTATAGATCTCAGATGAGTGTCGCCCAGCACTGTGTCCCACATAGTGTAAGAACCACATCTTTTAAGAAAGTCCAAACGCCTTTCCGCGATCTTGATATTTCAACATTTTTTCTCTCATCGAGGGCAGACATTTGTGTTTTTTTCTGTATTTAGGTCCGCAGCTGAAGTATAGAAAGAACTGATTCGTAAAAAAATGGCTCTGAGCAGTATGGGACTCAACTTCTGAGGTCATTAGTCCCCTAGAACTTAGAACTAGTTAAACCTAACTAACCTAAGGACATCACACACATCCATGCCCAAGGCAGGATTCGACCCTGCGACCGTAGCGGTCTCGCGGTTCCAGATTGCAGCGCCTAGAACCGCACGGCCACTTCGGCCGGCGAACTGATTCACACCTGAGGAATACACACCGTTGTTTGACCGTCGTACAGACTCCCATACGGAGCACATAGTAATGGGCATCCCTGGCGTAGAGAAGCAACTGAAAAAATTGCAAACAACCGGGTGGAACCTCAGTTCTGTTCGGTAGAGTGCTCTACGGCGTCGGCCCATTACTTGGCTTGCGTTTATCGCAAATCTCTCGCCTGGTGCAAAGTCCCAAGCGACTAGAAAAAAGAGGGGTAAAAGAACGGATCAGCAAAATTACAGACCAATATCCTTAACATTGGTCTGCTGTAGAGTTCTTCAACTTATTCTCAGTTCGAATATATTTAATTTCCTTAAGAAGGAAAAGCTCCTGTCCACAAATCAGCAGGGATTTAGAAAGCATTACTGGTGCGAAATTTGCCCTTTTCTTGCACGATATCCTGCGAACAACTGATGTAGGGCAACAGGCAGATACCATACCTTCTTACGTCATAGAACATGGTACTTCGTCCTCGACGGCGAGTGCTCGTCAGACATAAGAATATCGTCAGGAATGCCCCATGGAAGTGTGACAGGACCGCTAAATACGTAAATGATTTGAGGGACGGGATAAGCAGCAGTCTGCAGCTGTTTGCTGATGATTCTGTGGCGTATGGGAATGTGTCGTTGAATGAGTGCAGGAGGATACACGGACACTTAGACAAAATTTCTGCTTGGTGTGAAAAATGGCAGCTCGCTCTTAATGTAGTAAAATGTAGGTTAATGCAGATGAGTAGGAAAAACAATGCCGTAAAGTTGGATTAGAGCGTTAGTAGTGCACTGCTTCACTCAGTCACGTCGATTAAGTATCTAGACGTAAAGCTGCGGACCGTTATGCAACAGAGCGAGCACTTAGTGACGGTAGTACCGAAGTCGAATAGTTGACTCCGGTTTATTGGAGGAATTTCAGGGAAGTGTAGTTCATCCGCAAAGGTGACCACGTAAATAACTCTAGTTCGACCCATTCTTAAGTTTGCTGGATTGTGTGGGACCCCCATAAGGTAAGATTATGGGAATTCAGAGTTGGGTTGCTAGATTAATTGCTGGTATGTTCGATCAACAACCGAGTATTACCGAGGTGCTTCGTGAACTCAAGTGGGGATCACTGGAGGAAAAATGACGTTCTTTTTGTAGAACACTATTGAGTAAATTTAGAGAAGCGGCATTTGAAGCTGGCTGCACAACGTTCCTAATGCCACCAACGTACGTTTTCGCGCAATGGCCACGAAGATAAAAGATAATAGGGCTCGTACGGAGGCATATAGACTGTCGTTTCTCTCTCACTCTATTTGCGTATGGGACACGAAAGGAAATGATCAGTAGTGTTACGAGATACCCTGCGTCATGCACCGTACGGTCGCTTGTGAAGTATATTTGCAGATGTAAGTGTAGATATCGAATGCAGTCACTGAATAGAATTACTGTGTTTTTTGTACTCTAATTCCTCTACCGTATGTAACTGAGTGAAGGTCAGGCATGTCTTAAAGAGTCAAATGTGAACTTATACTTGAGCTTAAGATATGCGCAGTGGGCATACCTCATACAGAGAATCAACTGAAAGTATTGAAAACAAATAAGTCGCCAGCTCCGGATGGATTCGGTATTCGGTTTTAGAGAGAGAACTCTGCGGAATTGACCTCTTACTTTGCTTGCTGTTCTTGTGGGAATTGATGGCTATCGGCCAGGTACAGTGCTCCCATGTTTGTTCTGTGCTACGTGCTGGAACTGTTCCTTTCTGTAGGTCAATAAGGGTTGAACAGGGAAATAGAGGGAAGATCAGGTACTCTATTCTGGTAACGTTCTGTTAACGAGAGCTTCTATGAAGTTTGGAAAGTAGGAGTCGAGGTACCAGCAGAACTGAAGCTGTGAGGACGGGGCGTGATTCGTGCTTGGGTAGCTCAGTCGGTAGAGCACTTGCTCGTGAAAGTCGAAAGTTCCGAGTTCGAGCCTCGATCCGGCACACAGTTTTAATCTGCCAAGAAGTTTCGATGTAGTACTTACTAAAGCCTCTATCTCACCCCATGCATGGGGCTGAATGTAAAAAGGTACAATCATTTCTAGAAATACATGAGAATCTTGAAATCAATGAAAACTCTACCACAGATTCCAGGAGCGGGCAAGTACCCTGTCTTGAATCAATCCTTGCGGAAGACGTCTACGATCATGGGTCATGCCGCTACATAAGGTGAATATTAATGAAATACGTACTTCAGTTTTCCAGCGGGCTGCACTGTTTTGTTTTGGTTGCTGTAACGGCGTACTGCCTTACTGTCGCAGTGGAAATAAATGTATACTAGGATTGCAGACAAGCATCTGCATTACGTAACTTACTTTCGAGGTGATACTTAACACAATATGGCTATCCCTTGCGATGAAACAGTAACATTAGCAGTAACATAATAAAAAAGCAAAATAGGTGAAAAAGAAAAGTCATTGTGAAAAATCTGGGTCCGGCAAGAGATGGAGAATGGGAAATATGTACTAAGGAATAACAAAGAATTCCACAAGAAACACCAGAAACTCTCAGACGCTATTCGGCATATATATGCAACGTTCTTTGGGCACGTAAAAGGAACGGAGGAAAGCATACCAACTGAACAGATATTCCAGTACTTCAACAGCAGAGAGAAGAAAAATAACTGACTCAATGAAACTCAAAAAGACCTAGAGGAAATAAATGTTCCTAAGGAAGACACCTAAAACCGAGAAAAGGTTAGAGCTAAAATTAAGAACTTTGGGAGTTTCCAAGAAAAAAGAAAAATGCAAATGCATAAGAATGTTCACTGAGGAAAACATGAAACAGCAGAGTGAAAAAAATGAAAAAAGTATTGGTAAGAAACAAAAAAGGAACACCACTGGAAATAAGCTACTATCAATAATTTTTGTACGTTGTTGTTTGTTGGCCTGATTCGCTAAAAAGAATTACAAATGACTCAGCGAAGTGTGTAAATCCATGAACAGTGGACAATTGCTTTGATATAACCACTGCAAGAAAGTAAGACGCACTCAATCATTATACCGGAGCTTCTCTTCACCCTGTCACAACAATATTTGGATGCAAAACTGAGGAAATATCGAACAGATTTCAGACCAAATAAAAATTGCTCAGTTCACAATTTTACCTCTGAAAATATATAATAAGGCCATATTTTGTACGTAAATTTTAATACAAGATAATTACTCATTGATCGTCTCTCTTGAAAATTCTGAAGGAGCAAGATGTGAACTTCAAAACCGTAATTATCCACAGGGAAATTCTAAATGATACAAAATCGCGGAACAGTCTTAAACAAAAATGAGACAAGGTGATGGACTCTCGCCATTACTTTCGAACTGGGTCCCAGAAAAAGTAACCTAACCACGGTGCGAAGTGGAATCGGAGCTTAAATTTGATCATCGAACAGAATGAGGAGGAACAAATATTAGGATGGACTGTAAGGTTGTGCAAACGATTTGACGGTTCTGTGTTAAAATATTTTACAAAGTATAAAAGCAAGTAGTAATTCTTAAAGAAAAAGCGGAAAGAGTTGGTCTGCAAATGCCATTCGATAAAACTAAATGGGGTCATACGTGTGCAACAACTGTCTGGCACCCAGAATTCTAGAAATTAAATTAAAAAAAGTTTCTTCAAGAGTACCGCAAGGGAGCGTTCAGAACCGTTATTGTTTACAGTGTCTATAAATAATATGCTGAATAGCGTTGGAAGTTCTGAGAGACTGTTCGCAAGCGATCACGTTGTCTGTAAAAAAGCTGTAACATACAGAGCTCTAGGGAAATGTAGGAAGAACTGCAGAGGAAGACGACTGCTGCAAGGACTGGAAAACTGAACTGATAATACATGTACCATTTTGTGTGGAAGCGAAGAGAGCCATTACTGTTCGACTTCGCTATTGGCAATGAATCATATGTAACTGTAACAACCATAAAATACTTAAGAGTAACAGTCTAGAGCTACCTGAACTGGAATATCCACTTAAAACAAACTGTGGGAAAAGCAGACACCAGTCAGAGATTCATTGGAAGAATTCTTAAGGGGCTCCGGAAAGGCTCAAAATCATGAAAAGTTCAATTTTTACTTTTTTGCGTTTTCTGAATCTGCAGACTATAACCTTTTAATAGATATATAATTTATTCAATTCCGAAGACTACAACTATTTTTAAATTTTTTTTGAAATGTGTTTTACATGGGCGTGACCCACTGTAGCGCTGTTAAACTGCTGTCAAATGGTGTTATTATTAACGTCCGTGTTCATCAGGTACATTTTAGTGATGTGAGATAAAGTATGTGTTGTGGCTAACCTGTGATGGTTCCATATATATCGCTGGTGTGATTGTCGATTGTTTCATTTTTATTTACTCTGTCGTTATCTCGAAAATATTCGTAATTAATTCTGTTTCTTGAATCTCTGTTTTGTTGAAGTATAATAATGAGTAAAAGTAAAGTTATTAGAAATCCTCTGAAGGCTTTTAAGAAAAGCAGAAATGTTGGAAAGCCAAAGGTATGTGTTATTACTGTAAACAATAAAGACGATAACCAAGTGAGTGAACTTAACCTCTCAAGTACACCTGCCCATAGCAGTCAAAGCGGGAAAGAAAATACTTCACAGAAGAGGCTTGGTTCAATGAGTGAAAACTATGAATGTTTTATGGGCGAATCGGATGTGAATGAAATATTTGATATGTCGGTTCTCAAAGGAATTTTTTCAAACTGTGTAAGATGTATTCATTGTAGTGAAGTTGGTCTGGAACTCTCCATAATAAAGCACGTAGGACTTGCTAGTGAAATACAACTGAAATGTGATAAGCGTTCATACATGACCACCTTTTGGAACAGTGTTGCAGTAACTGCAACTGAAGAAAATGGTAGCAAAATCTATGAACACAACAACGAGCGATGCTTGCTTTAGACAAGAAACGCCTTCGGGCTGCAGACAGGGCTGTAAAGAGTCTAGAAATACAAGCAAGAGTAAACAGGAGGAAGAACAAGAGGAAGCTGGAGGAGGAGTCTGCAGAGGATGAAGATAATTCATCTTATGGACCTGGAATGCACTAAAAAGTTAATCCAATCTTTGTCGCTCGATTCCCAAAACTTTTATTTTCTCATACTAATTACATGTTTTCTAAGGATCTTCCAAACATATTTGTTTCAAATTTTCAGTAAATGTTACACAGTACCTTCTGCATAATTTAACACAGCCTTTTTCCAAAAAACTGTATATTTTTGAATATATAAATAAAAAATTGCAAAAAAATGTTGTGAATTTTCATTACAATTGAAAAAAAATCATCTTTAATAACTGAACTAAAATTTTGTAAAATCCCTGTGTTAAGTTGTAGCCCATATTCCAATAAATAATCTGTGAAAAGTTCAACTTCCTACCTCAAATACTTTGTGAGGAAAGATGTAATTTATAAGCGTTATTTTAACATTGCAAGTATAGGGCGTTCCGGAGCCCCTTAAGAGTTGACATCCACCCAAGCATGATGCAGCTTATGCAATCCTCGTTCCACCGACACTTGAGTATTGATCCTTAGTCTTAGTCTTAAAGTGAGACTAGTAGAAGAGACAGCGAGGATAAAACAAAAAGCTGGGCGGGAGTCTGGTGTAGATGCTCAACAAACACAGGTGGCAGACGTTACAAGAGACGCGTCGTGCATCAAGGAGGGGTGTGGGGATACAATCCTGACAGTGTACGTTCCAAGCAGAGATGGACTATATATAATGATGGGAGACCTGATGATATTCATCAGTACAAGAAGATGAAACCAACTAGACTAAAAAATAACCTAAATATTTGCACCCTTAATATATTAACCCCCAATGGAAAAATGGAGGAAATGACAGATGTATTAACAGAGAGGAAGTTAGATATATTGGGATTAAGCGAAACAAAGTGGAAGGGAAAAGGTGAGAAGAATTTGAGAGGAGGGAGAAAACTGTACTGGAGTGGGAATAACAGGTCTGGAAGAAATGGTGTGGCAGTGATGGTGAATAAGAATGTACAAAGCTGTATTGAAAATGTGAGATATATATCAGACAGGATCATAATCTTAAACCTGAGATTCCAAAAAGAAACACTAAAAGTAATTCAGATTTATGCACCTCAAGTGGGATGTAGCGAAGAAGATGGACTGTGTTAGAAAACCATATAGAGAGTGCTAATATAGTGATGGGAGATTTTAATGCACAGGTAGGCAAAGACAGAAAGGGATTTAAGCAAGTATTGGGATGTTTTGGATATGGAGGCAGAAATGCAGAAGGGGAAAGACTTCTGGATTTGTGCCAGAGAAATGGAATGAAAATAGCAAACAGCTGGTTTATGAAGAGAGAAAGTCATGTTATCACCAGATACAGTTGGGATGGAAGTACCAAGAGTGTAATTGATTATATTCTAATAGATAGGGAATGGGGAGAGAAAGTAACAAATGTGAAGGTAATTCCAAGTGTGAGTGCAGATGGAGACCATAGATTATTGGCGGGACAATGGAAAATGAACCAGTGTGTGAAAAATAGAAAACAGAAGAAAGTGATGAGGATACGGGATTGGAAACTAAAAGAGAGTGAATGTGCTGCGAAGTAGAGAGAATTAATCACACAAAAATTTCCAAAAGAAGTTTTCTGCGATGTAGAAAAAGAATGGAGTTTATTCAAAGACACTTTAGTCGAAGCAGCACAAAAAGTATGTGGCAGAACGTCTGGAAAGGAAAAAATAAGACAGACAAGTTGGTGGGATGATACCACACTCCAAGCAGTTAGAAGGAAAAATGGAGCGTGGAGAAAGTGGTGGAAAACTAAAAATGATGAAGACCATAAAAGATATATAGAGGAAATAGTGGAAACAGCAAAGAAAAAGGCATGGGAAGAGTTTACAAAAAAACTTGAAGAAGATGTGAAGAGCATAAGAAAATGTTCTATAAAATGATGAAAAATAAAAGGAAGGCTTCTGAAGTACCAGTAAAGATGGAAACAGAGGACGGTACCATTATTGAAGATCCAGGGAATATAAAGGATCTCTGGAAAGAACATTTCAAGAAGCTGTTAAACGCTGAGGAGCAGGTACATGAGGAAACAACAAATAATGGAGAAATTGAGAGAAATTGGGAAGCAGAATTAGGACAAATTACACGGGAAGAAATGGAAAAAGCTGTGAAGAAGATGAATGGGGGGGGGGGGGGGGAAGCCCCAGGACCTGATGAAGTATCAGTGGACATGATAAGAGCGGCAGGTCCAGTGGGAATGCAGTGGCTGTATAGAGTACTATCAAGCGTGTTGAGAAATAGTACAATACCTGACGACTGGAGAACAGGAGACATTGTTCCCATTTTCAAGAAAGGCAATAAAAGACTTTGTAAAAACTACAGAGGAATAACCCTTCTGAGTCATACAGCCAAGATTTTTGGAAGACTTTTACTAAATCGAATAAGTGAAAAGATAGAAAAGGAGCTGAGTGAAGAACAGCATGGGTTTAGGAAAGGAAGAAGCACGATCGACTTGATATTTTCTATCCGTCAACTGATGGAAAAAAGTTGGGAGTATAACAAAAGGGTGATAATGGTTTTTATAGACATAGAAAAGGCATATGACTCAGTTGACAGGGAATGACTCGGGGAAGAAATGAAGAAGATAGATATAGAAGATGGATACATTAATGTTATAATGACAATGTACAGAGGACACAATTGTAGAATTACAACACCATTGGGGAACTCTGAATACTTCGAAATAAGACAAGGACTTAAGCAAGGCAGTATCCTATCGCCTGCACTTTTTAATGTTGTGATGGAGGGAATGAATAGGGCAGTTAAAGATACAGTAAAAGAAAAAGACAAAAAGATGATTTTTGCAGATGATATGGTAATATGGGGTGATAAAGAGGTAGATGTACAGTTACAGCTTGATGCGTGGAAGGAAATAATGAAAAGGTATGGATTAAAAATAAATAAAGATAAGAGTGAAGTAATGGTATTTGGAAGAGAGAAAGGAATCAACGGAAATATTACCTTGAATGGAGAACCCCTCAAAGTGGTAGAAAGTTTCACTTATTTAGGGAGTGAAATATCTAGGGATGGAAGAATAACTAACGAAATTAATAGGAGGTTAGAGAAGGGAGACAATTTCTACCAAACAATAAAACACCTGATTTGGAATAATGAAGTTTCAGAAAGGGCAAAACTCCTTATGTATTACATCCCTATTGTCACCTATGGTGGAGAAACATGGACAATGACAGAAAGGGACTGGAGCAGACTGCAAGCAGGGGAAATGAAATTTCTCAGAGCAGTTAAGGGAAAAACAAGAATGGACAGAGTAAGGAATGTAGAGATTAGAAATGACCTCAAACGAGAAAGTATGAGAGAAGAAATTGAAAGAAAGAGATTAAGATGGTATGGGCATGTTAAGAGGATGCATGGGATGAGACTCCCCAAAATTATGGAAGAACTAAAGATGGATGGGAAAAGACCTAGATGACGCCCAAGAACACGGTGGAAAATGGGAGTGAGAATATCTGTAGAAAGGAGATGTGTGACCTGGCAGCAAGTGGAGGAAGAAAAGAGGTGGGAGGACTGAACCAAATGGAGAGGACTCATCAGCACCCAGACCCGGCAGTAACTGGATCGGGATTCGGATATAGATAGATAGATTACTTTCTTCCATATAAGTCTCTTTAATTGACCACGATGAGAAAATTAGAGAAATTAGAGATCATACGGATGCTTACCAACAGTCGTTCTTCCCCCATTCAGTTCTCGAATGAAACAGGAAGGCGGAGGAATTGACTGTGGTACTGAAGAAATCTCTGTCAGAAACCGTACGTCTACCTGCGGACTATACATGGAAATATTGTTTTATGCGGCACTGCGTACGAAACAACAACACATAACTTTGTTTGAAGTGCGTCTGATTTTGCTAGTTATAGGAAAAAGGTTACAAAGCACAAAAGTTAGTGTCCAGACATGAAAGGATGACACAGAAACTGAAACTGATGGTAGCAAACCAAAAGCAGAAATGCTGAATTCTATTTTCAAATACTCCTTTACAAAGGAAAATCCATGCGTAATATCCCAGCTTAATTCAGGCACCATTGCAAGGACGAATAACGTAGATATTAGTGTCAGAGGCGTTGATAAATTATTGAAATCGCCAAAACTAAACAAAACTACAGGGCATGCTGATAACCGCATCAGATAATATACAGAATTTGACTCGCAGTTGGCTCCCCCTTGTAACATGAGATTCAACTTCTACTTTTCTCACATTACGTGCTGAAAGCCATGTAGTACTATGATAAAGTGTGCTACCGATAATTTTTGCCCGTAATGTTTGTTGTAAATAGGATGTACTTATTTATTATCTAAATCTTTAAATTCTATATGTTAATTAGAAATGTGATTGTGCTGCAACCCGTATAAATTATTTTTTATGATGATGATGTACTTATTCTGGGTTAATGCCGTTAGAGAAAGTTAGAAAAAGCGATATCATTGGCGTGCAATAAAGACACGTATAGGAGCGCTGGAGTGAGACGTCAGAGCAGAGTCCGCAGGGGACTTAACTTTGTTATGAGGCGTAAGAGAGAACACACGCAAGTGGTGTGTACTGTCTGACCTATTGAAGCGCAGTTGTTACTGTCGAGGCACCAGGAGCATGAAAAGTGTGTGCAGATGCAAGAGGTTCCACTAACATCAAGATGCTGCCCATAATTGTACCGGCGTAACAAGTGTCGGCATGAAGATCAAGAACGATACACCAGAGAGGGCTGTGAGACGGCGTCAGCCAATAGCACGCTGACTAGGACGTCACCACGACAGGAGCGGCGTCTACAAGATGAGAACAGAAGCGACGCGCCGGCTGGCCTCGGCCGCACCAGAAGAGAGAGACTAGAAGAGAGCACTAGAAGAGCCGCAGTGATATTAACTATAGCAGTGACTTATGAATTTGTGTGATTAGCTTGCATGGAAATTGTATCTCTTAAATGTTGCATGTCGCCAATTGCTTACGACCCATCACGTAGAAACGAAAGTTAAGTATTGTCAATTCAATTACTGTAATAAACTCCATTAATATGATTTGCTTGTATGTTATCTAGCTATCCGAGAAAACAGCTTCCTAGGCTCCCTCTAAGAGACGAGTGGGCAGGATCCCACAGTGGTGACGAGTTATCAGAAGAGCCCAGTGCCTTGCGGCCATGGAATTTTCGTTTATGTTCTGCTGGCGCATTAATTATCTCTTGTCTATACTTTGCAGGGGCGTTTACTTGCTTAATAGTCACTTTTGCTAATCATTGTTTTCAGGTGGGCGTTCCAGAACATTTCTGTGCTTTCCTACTTATTTTTCTTGCTTGCCTTGTCTGTTTGTTGCGTTTGTCTCTTCCAAAACGCCCAACCTGCTTATCCCACCCCCTGTTCAGGCGCCACAGCTGCAAGAGCTACACGCAACACAGCTAATGCCGATGTTTCAGTTCCAGATGCAGCAAATCTCGAACCTGCTCAACATGGTGCAGCAGCTACTGGGCAACACAGCACGCCCGACGGAACAAGCACCACCTACAGCTATACTGCCTTTTCACCAGTTTCTTGAATAAGAAGAGGAATAACTCGAGTGGCTGCAACAATTCGGAGCACACATACTTGCTCATAATGTCCCAAGTACTGTGAAACGTCCCTATCCATTACCTACAGTAGGAAGTGCAGTGTTCCAATGAACTCAGAAATTGTTTCCTAACGCCACTCCGAGCGAATTTACTTAGGAACGGGTGCTAGATTCGCTAACAAACAATTATGACCAACAAGTGAATACGTTAGTAGCTAAGTATCAATTCTTTTATTGCAAAAAAAAACCGGTTAGAACAAACTTATCTCGAGCGGGTAACAGATTTGCAGGATATGACGAGGAAATGCAAATTCAAATGTGCTTGTGGTGCTTTATATTCAGATGTTATGTTGCGTGATGAGATCATGTACAGTGTACCTGATGTCAAACTCAGGGAACAGATTCTGAAACAGTCCAATCCGTCATTACAGCAGGTAGTGCAAATACTAGATCAGTATGATACAGGTGCCTTGTTGGCTGATAAATTTGAGCAGCCAGCAGTTTGCTGGATTGAGTCCTATGCCGCGCCCGGGTTCTCGGGTTCGATTCCCGGCGGTGTCAGGGATTTTCTCTGCCTCGTGATGACTGAGTGTTGTGTGATGTCCTTAGGTTAGTTAGGTTTAAGTAGTTCTAAGTTCTAGGGGACTGACGACCATAGATGTTAAGTCCCATAGTGCTCAGAGACATTTGAACCATTTTGAGTCCTATGTTTGCGATCAGCCCATTCAACAGCGGCAGCTTGTGCTCGCCATGCAGATGAAACAACGCTTCATGTCATGTAAGCAGTTTGCTAAACAGGCGGCTACACAGGCGAACAGAATTAAGTCTTATCCTCGGTGTTATTCACGGCGCAATCGCCAAGACTGTCCCTCCCGACAAGCTCAGTGTTACGCTTGTGTTAGGAAAGGACATGTACATACAATCCGTATGACTCGGGCATAGATATGTGTGATGTCCTTCGGTTAGATAGGTTTAAGTACACTCCTGGAAATGGAAAAAAGAACACATTGACACCGGTGTGTCAGACCCACCATACTTGCTCCGGACACTGCGAGAGGGCTGTACAAGCAATGATCACACGCACGGCACAGCGGACACACCAGGAACCGCGGTGTTGGCCGTCGAATGGCGCTAGCTGCGCAGCATTTGTGCACCGCCGCCGTCAGTGTCAGCCAGTTTGCCGTGGCATACGGAGCTCCATCACAGTCTTTAACACTGGTAGCATGCCGCGACAGCGTGGACGTGAACCGTATGTGCAGTTGACGGACTTTGAGCGAGGGCGTATAGTGGGCATGCGGGAGGCCGGGTGGACGTGCCGCCGAATTGCTCAACACGTGGGGCGTGAGGTCTCCACAGTACATCGATGTTGTCGCCAGTGGTCGGCGGAAGGTGCACGTGCCCGTCGACCTGGGACCGGACCGCAGCGACGCACGGATGCACGCCAAGACCGTAGGATCCTACGCAGTGCCGTAGGGGACCGCACCGCCACTTCCCAGCAAATTAGGGACACTGTTGCTCCTGGGGTATCGGCGAGGACCATTCGCAACCGTCTCCATGAAGCTGGGCTACGGTCCCGCACACCGTTAGGCCGTCTTCCGCTCACGCCCCAACACCGTGCAGCCCGCCTCCAGTGGTGTCGCGACAGGCGTGAATGGAGGGACGAATGGAGACGTGTCGTCTTGAGCGATGAGAGTCGCTTCTGCCTTGGTGCCAATGATGGTCGTATGCGTGTTTGGCGCCGTGCAGGTGAGCGCCACAATCAGGACTGCATACGACTGAGGCACACAGGGCCAACACCCGGCATCATGGTGTGGGGAGCGATCTCCTACACTGACCGTACACAACTGGTGATCGTCGAGGGGACACTGAATAGTGCACGGTACATCCAAACCGTCATCGAACCCATCGTTCTACCATTCCTAGACCGGCAAGAGAACTTGCTGTTCCAACAGGACAATGCACGTCCGCATGTATCCCGTGCCACCCAACGTGCTCTAGAAGGTATAAGCCAACTACCCTGGCCAGCAAGATCTCCGGATCTGTCCCCCATTGAGCATGTTTGGGACTGGATGAAGCGTCGTCTCACGCGGTCTGCACGTCCAGCACGAACGCTGGTCCAACTGAGGCGCCAGGTGGAAATGGCATGGCAAGCCGTTCCACAGGACTACATCCAGCATCTCTACGATCGTCTCCATGGGAGAATAGCAGCCTGCATTGCTGCGAAAGGTGGATATACACTGTACTAGTGCCAACATTGTGCATGCTCTGTTGCCTGTGTCTATGTGCCTGTGGTTCTGTCAGTGTGATCATGTGATGTATCTGACCCCAGGAATGTGTCAATAAAGTTTCCCCTTCCTGGGACAATGAATTCACGGTGTTCTTATTTCAATTTCCAGGAGTGTAGTTCTAAGTTCTAGGGGACTGATGACCTCAGATGTTAAGTCCCATAGCGCTCAGAGCCATTTGAACCATTTGAAGATCAAGAACGATACACCAGAGAGGGCTGTGAGACGACGTCAGGCAATAGCACGCTGACTGGGACGTCACCACGACAGGAGCGGCATCTACACGATGAGAATAAAAGCGACGCTCCAGCTGGCCTCGGCCACACTAGCAGACCCGTACTAGAAAAAAGAACTAGAAGAGCCGCAGTGATATTCACGATAGCAGTGACTTATTAACTTGTGTGATTAGCTTGTATGAAAATTGTATCTATTAAAGGACATTGATTATCTGCATGTCGACAATTGCTTGCGACTCATCACGCAGAAACGAAAGTTAAGTATTGTCAATTCAATTACCGTAATAAACTCCATTAACATGATTTGCTTGTATGTTGTCTATTTATCCGAGAAAACAGCTTCCTAGGCACCCTCTAAGAGACGAGTAGGAAGAATCCCACAGCAATTGATCACTGAGAAACAAGATTGCCCACAACATTATATGGAGCAATTGGACCAGAGCATTGTAGACGACAATGAAGACGACGGCTTAAGATCTTCAACGAACTGTGAAACTGTTTTATTTTCGTTATCGTTGAAGACTTTGTGAGCCGTTACCCAGTGACATTCTCAGTGAATTTCATTTCAATAATTCGTGTTGCCCGTAAAAACTGCTGTTACCTATCCTCAGACATTGTCACCGACCTAGGGTCCCGTTTCTTTCCAATAATCGAATACCCGAGGGTTGATGCTTAAATAGTTAAAACAAAAGTACTGAAAGACTATCATTGTCAATTTTGTTCGTTTTCGAAAAGATAATTGAAAGTAATTAATTGTGAATTATCAAGAAAATAACATTGTTGTTCAATAACATTTAGAGGCAAAGTCATTCTTGCTTAGTGATTGAAGACAAAATGAAGCAAAGTAACTGAAATGAAAGTAATTCTGGCAATCTCAAATCAAACAAAGAATAAATTAAGTTCACATATTTCATGTATGTTAGTACTGTAATAATGCTATTGCGTACTGGCTTGGTTGGTATTTTGTCGTTGTCTATGTACTGAAAGCCAACAGTTTGTTATTTGAGCCAGTAAAATTTCATAGCAATTAGAATCCATCCAAAATACGTAGCTTACCACGCACAGAACTCTAGTGTACATAAGTAAACGTTAATCTGAGGTTGCGTAAATTACCTACCGTCAGTCATTTACTTTCCAGTAACGAGTATATGTATCTTTTCCTAATTAGCGCATCTGAATATTAACGGTAAACGACAACTACTTTATTTATCCATTATTATTTCGTAACGTACTGTGTTGTGAGAAACGTGTACCAACCTTCTGTTGCCAACACCTACAGCCAAACGGTTACGCATTCAGACATTGGACAGAAAGTACCCAATTGGGCTGGAAACCTTAGTAATTAATTTCTGTATTATTGCAGATTTCTTTTGGTCATGTAATACCCCTCTTCGTTTTGTACTTTACATGAGTGTTCGCTCTGTTTAAGTATGAAAGTAAATCCAAGTAAGTAGAAAATGCAGGAGTAAAATAGGTTGCTCATTAAAATAACCTGTTGTTCACTTCCCTTCACTAACCGGTCAAAATTTCTTCGAAGACGGTAGCCTTGTCCAAAATCAAATTCGTTAGGGATACACAATCACGGTCATATTATCGCCTTAGCGGATTGATAAGGGCGCAGGTTCAATGGCCCAAGGAAAGAAGGTAGATGCAATTTTTCTTCGCTTGCAAAAAGATTTTGGCTTGGGACCACACTAACGTTATTTAACAAAAGTTCGTTCACAAACGAAATTTACGACTGCAATGAGAATTTCTTGGTAGGAGGACGCAGTATGTTATCTTGGATCGAAAGTAATCGAAAATTGTGCTCCAGGGCAGTGTGTTGGGCGTCTTGCTGTTAAAGTTGTATATTAATGACCTAATAGACCATATTAACACTAATATCATACTTTTGTCGATAATGCAGTCATCTCAAACGAAGTAACGTCTTGGTAAGGCCGCACAAATATTCAGTTAGAGGCTGTCAAATGATACAAGCTCTGGCAGATAACTTTAAATGTTCATTACTGTGCATGTCATACATCGCAAGAGGCCTTGTATCCTGTGACTACATCAATGAGTCACAACTGGAATCAGTCAACGCATACAGACAACTCCGCGTGACAAATCACATATGATCAGTCGTAAGTAAAGCATGTGGTAGTCTTAGGTTCATTTGTGGGATACTGTGGAAATACAGTGTGCCTGCAAGGGAGATTGCATACAAAACGCTCGTGCGACGCCTTATAGAATTGACAGCGAAGTATCAGTAAAATGGTGAAAAGCTTGAATCATCAAACTTCAACAACCAATATTAAGTGATAAATCTAGGAATATGTTAGAGACCGTCACGTGTGTTCCCGCAGGGACCACGAAGACAAGATTAGACTAATTAGAGCACTCCAAGAGGCATCTAAATATTCATTCCTGCCACGCTCTTAACTGCGAATAGAACGAGAAGAAATCTTAATACACGTTTCAGATGATGGAAACACCACCAACTGCGACAAAATGATTTTTTAATCACGTATAGTCCAGTTTCGTAACGTTAAGTCACATCTTGAGAAAACAAACTGTTGGCCTTTCAATACATACTGTCCCTAAAACGTTCGTAAGCGTAAATAATAAAAGTCGTCTCGCTTCCTGCACAAAATTTTTGTCACAAAGTACTTCATCGCCATTAATAAAATAGCCAGTGGACGCTTGCTTACTTCATGAAGCCAGTTTTTCTGCAGGAAGATAGGGACTTCTATTATTTATCCTTACGGAGATTTTGGGCAACTGTGTATTGAAAGGTCAAGAGTATATTACAACAAGATGCACTGAAGTGACAAAAGTCATGGGACAGACCCTAATTCCATGTCGGACCTCCTATTGGCCGGAATACTGCAGTAAATCGACGTAGCATGGACTCAACAAGCCAGTGGAACACCCCTGCAGGTATATTGAGCCGTTACGGTTCTATAGCCTTCCATAATTGCAAAAGTATTGCTACTGTAGCATTTTGTACACGAACTCATTTCTCGATTATGCTACAAAATCTTCAATGGGATTCGTGTCGGGAGATTTCGGTGCACAAATCATTCGCTCGAATTGATCAGAATGTTCTCCAAACCAATCGCGAACTATTGTGGCCTGGTGACACGAGGCATTCTCATCCATAAGAATTCCAACGTTGTTTGGGAAGAAGTACTTATTTCCAGTCAGTGATCGTTCATTTGGACCACAGGACCCAGACCAGTCCATGTAAACACAGCCCACACCGTTGTGGAACCACTACTAGCTTGCACAGTGCCTTGTTGACAATTTGGGTCCACAGCTTCGTGGCGTCTGCACCACACTCGAACCCTAGCACCAGTTCTTACCAACTGAAATCGCGACTCACCTAACCAGGCCATGGTTTTCCAGCTGTCTAGGATCTAACCGATATGGTCACGGGCCCAGGAGAGGCGCTGCAGGCTATGTCGTGCTGTTAACAAAGGATCTTACATCGGTCGTCTGCTGCCAATTCAAATTATCTCCAAATTTCGCCTTACTGTCCTAACGGATACGTTCGTCGTACGTCCCACATTGATTTTTGCGGTTATTTCAGGCAGTGTTGCTTGCCTGTTAGCACTCTAAGCAAACGCCGCTGCTCTCGGTCGTTAAGTGAAGACAGTCGGCAACTGCGTTGTCTGTGTTGAGAGGTAAAGTCTGAAATTTGGTATTTAACTCTCGGAATAGTGAATTCCTGAACTATTTCCGAAATGGAATGTCCCATACGTCCAGTTACAACTACCACACTGCGTTCAAGGTCTGTTAAATCCCGTCGTACCGCCATAATGACGTCGGATACCCCACATAAATCATCTGAGTACAAATGACAGCTACACCAATTCACTGCCCTTTTATATCCCATGTACATTATATTACGCCATTTGTATATGTACATATCGCGATTGTATGACTTTTGTCACCTCATTGTATGTCTATAATGTCATCAATCTAGTCGTGATTAACAAACAATTTGACGTAGCTCGTGTGGTTTTCATTATTGGAAATGTATCATGACAGCTGTGGTTACACTCATTCCAAGTGGTTTGCACCTTAATACATAGATGAAAGGTAAATACCCTCCGCCATTCAGCTCACAGTGTTTTGCACTGTGCAAATGCAGATTTTTGACTTGTATGCTGCGCGGTTGCAGTGAGATTTGAGCTCTGCGTAGAACACTGTTTGCGGTAATTGACACCACGTCCAGAGGCAAGGCCAGATTCCACGTATTTAACGCTGGGCTGGCGTCTCGCGGAGCCAAAACTCGGCGCCAGAGAGCGTCTGCGGCTAATAGCCGGGCAAGATCAAAGCGAGGCCCCGGGGCGGCCGAAGTGCGTGTAAACGCGTTACGCTCCGCCTCGCGCGCCACAGACTTGTGCCGGTCCGCTCTTAGCGCTCGCCCCGCCTCGTTAGGCAAGCCTGAGAAGCAGCAGCAGAGGGCGCTAAGTGTCAGGTGTCTGGGTGAGGCGCGTAACCCGGGCAGCCGCTATACAAGGCGTACCACGTTCCGGCCGCACGGGGTCTCAGACAAGTCCATCCGACGACGTATGTGGCTACCAGTAACACAGCAGATTGTTCGAAACAGTGATGCTGACAGTCTGCATAGCTCTGGTGACGATCTACTCTTTAATAAGGTAAACCTCGGATCTGATTGGTGTTCAACACAGCTTGGACGTTGTTTCTGAGGAAAGAAAAGTAATAGGCCCACTATCATATTGACCACATTTATGCTTGTACATTTTAATTTTTTTCCTTCCAAATTTGGCAAAAATGAATAAGAGTGATGTCCTGCGATATTGATATGGGAATTGGAGAAAGCAATTCAGGGCCTCTGGGAGAGGAAAGCATTGGGCTGCGACAGAACACCATCTGAGGCAATGAAAGTCTTAGGTCCAAATTCAATAACCAGACTGACAATGCAGTAAACAGAATTTATGACACAAGAATTTTCTCTCAAGGTCTGCTTAAGACCATTCTAGTACCTTTATCTAAAAAGCGCAACGCAAAAGAATGCAAAGACTATGGCACAATTTGTTTTATCATTCATGCTATAAGGATTATAACCAGAGTCATACTAAGGGGAACTGAAAAGAAAATTGTAAAAAATACGGGGGAAGACCAGTTCGAGTTCAGCAACGGTGAAGAGACAAGAGATGATATAGGCTACCCGAGGATCATTGAAAAAGAATGATAGAAACGAACCACGTAGTGTATATTTGTTTTATCAACTGAGAGTATACTGCTGAGAATTTGAATGCGGGTATAGACCGGAAAGATAGGTTTATCAAGGGGATGTGTACAAAGCAACAATGATATAGAGACTGTGGAAACTGAAGAGATGAGGATTGCAAGGGGTGTAACGCAAGGATGCCGACCGTCACCGAAGTTATTAAATAAATATAGAGAAAAACTGATAGGTGAGACCATAGAGGATACAAGCGGCATTATAATTGGAGAAGAAAGGTAAAGACCATAAAATACTTAGACGACCAACCAGTGCTGGCGGAATCAGAAGAGGAATTACTGAAGACGTAGAAGAGTATTGAAAGAAGTGGGAAAGAGTGTGGAATGATGATAAATATGGAAAAGATAAAAGTGGTGAAAATGGGCAAGAAGAAAGTGCCGGTTACCACATTCCTAGACGGAAAAAATGTAGAACATGTAAAGTCCTTTCTGTACCTGGGAGGTTTAATGACATGGAGTGGACGTCATATAGAAGAAATAAGGAGGATATCTATGGGAAAGTAAGTATACGAACAGGCGAAGCAATTACCAACATTTAGAAGAATTCAAATGGAGCTGAGGTAACGATTTGCTAAATATTACGCGCGGGATGTAGTATTATGCAGCAGTGAATCATGGAAAGCTAAAAAGAAAGAAGAAAGATGTTTGGAAAGTTTTGAAATGTAGCTGTGAAGAAGAATTGTTAATATGAGAAATGGACTTAAAGGCTTAATAACGAAGAAGTAATAAAGAAAACAGGGGAAGGAAGAAGATTATTGAAAGTGATCAGAAAGAGGAAAAAATCTTGAGTAGACAGATATTGCGTAGGAATTGTCTGCAACAAAATTCTATAGGGGGAAAAGTGGAAGGAGTGAGAAGAAGAGGTAGGAAGAGAATTGGAATGATGGATGATATTAGGAGAAGACGAACATACAGACAATTGACAGAAGATGCTCACAATATCACACGGGGTGCCTCCACTTGAACTTGTAATAAGACAGATATACTAAAGAAGAAATAAGAAGAATGGCCTATGTAGAACTTAATGCTTCTTGACCTTCCTTTTCCTCTCTTGCCAGAACCTCTGTGTTCTTCACTTTATTTCTTCTCTCCTTCTGGGAAATATAATGTGTGGACATCCATTTAAGTGGTTTCTCTTCAAATGATATTATGCTTTCGACTATGCTTCTGAATTCTTCTCTGTTTTGGATTATCTCTAAGATAATGCGTTTCTTGTGAGCTCTTTTGACGTCTTCTACCCACTTAGGGGTGGACTTTAATGATACGACATAACTGTAGATACTTTTGCTCAGTTGACTTTCGTCCATTCTGACTAGGTATACATAAAATTTCAGCCGTCGTTTTCGAATTGTATCCATGATCTTTTAGGTGTATATTGCAAAGCTCCTCGCTTTTCTTATTCTTCCAAGTCGCGTCAGTAGTCTTCTGAGGTCCCACAACTTTCCTGAGAATCTTCATTTCCTTCTTTTCAAGTTCTGCCAACTGTCCTTTTTTATTTAAAATGAGACACTCCGTAGCATAGAGTCCTTATGGCCTTATGACTGAATTATAGCACCTGATTTTGGCCTTGTAGGATATCGCTAGTTTGTTGTACTTGTTCTGTTTTAGTTTGAGTGCAGGGTCTCATTTGCTAGCTTTTCCTTTAACTGCCCCTTCATCCGATCCATTGGGTTGGATCCATTATCCTAAGTTTCTGAATTAATCTGTCCTTTTAATGTTCCCATATTTTACCTCTAAGTATTTCTCCCCTTGATATCTGTGTTCCATATATTCCGTCTTTTCATGTGACTCGTTTTTACAGCGATTTCATGAAATATCTGTATTCAGCTACTCGTCGAATGCGAGAATGCGGTTATCCCCAGTATCATTGAACCTCGTCCTATCCCATTGCAGTTTAGGAAAAGAGTAACGTTCTTGACTCGCAAGCAATGATATTCTTTACTTTAGGCCAGAGATAAGCTACGTCTAATATATTCTGTATAGCCGTCACGCCATAACTGCTGGAAATTTACTTTCGTCTGTATGTATTTGTTCTTATACAGTATACATAGCCATTATACACTTATTCGAGCCAACAGTCTTGTGACTGGTTTGGTACGGTCAGTCACGGTCTACTCTCCTGTTCCGACCCGTTCATATCGGAACAACACTCCAATCTCTGTCTTCCTCTGCTGATTTCGTCATTCATGGCTCGCTCCAATACCATGGAAGTTATTCTCTGCTGTCTTCACACATTCTAACACTCTCACCTATTCCAACCCGGTCTTATCCTTTCGCAGTCCGCAGGACTTCAGTCTCTTTTTTGCTGCATATAAACCTGCCGTTTTAGTATTACTGTGAAAGTATCGGCCGATGATGCGGGCAATGAGAACCGTAAGTTAGAATAGTCAGTTATGGTAACAAGCTCGAGTTTACTGTCTCGTTTACCACATGTACATCAACAACCGTTAATACACAGTGTCTGTAAAATGCCTGTATGCCACAACTTTCGAGAAATTCCTTTATACTGAAACTTTGAGGTTGATAAAAAATTCTGACATGGCTAATCCAATACAAACTATCCTATCTGAAACACTAATTAGTGTGAAAATGTGCCATGATTTATCATGTAGTAAAGTCACCAGAAGATCAATATAAATTGCAAAATGATTTAGAAAAGATATCTGTATGCTGCGAAAATTGGCAATTGATGCTAAATAATGAAAAGTGTCATCCACGTGAGTGAGAAAGGGAATCCGTTAAACTACGGTTACAAGATAAATAAATCATATTTAAAGACATTGCCTACACTACGCTTGTCCTTCCTACGTAGGAATGCTGCTGTTTAGTATGGGGCTCTTACCAAATAGGATGAACTGAGTGCATCGAGAAAGTTCAAAAAAGAGCACCACGTTTTGTGTTATCGCGAAATAAGAGAAAGAGTGTCGGTGACATGATACAGGGTTTGGGATGCGCATCATTAAAACAAAGGCGTTTCTCGTTACGGCGGGATCTTCTCACAAAATTTCAATCCATACTTTACCCTCCGAATGCAGAAACATTTTGTTGACGCCGACCTACATAGGGAATAACGATCACCATAATAAAGTAAGGGAAATCAGAGCTCACACGGAAAGATGTTGGTGTTCGTTTCTTCCGTGTGCTGTTCGGGAGTGGAATAATAGAGAATTATTGTGAAAGTGGTTCGATGAACGGTCTGGCAGGCATTCAAGTGTGATTTGCAGAGCATCCATGTAGGTGGGATACATATCCATGCATCCACGCCTCTTGACTGCTACCAACGAACAGTAGCTACCAAGTAACTCACACTAATCTTACGCCAGGTGCTGAGAATGCAAACATCAACAATGAACGACGAAACATACTGACCCTCAAGAAAAATGTAGGATTTCAATGTCTTAAATATATTTTACTTGAAATTTCCGTCACTTTTGTTATACTAGTCAACTACTTCATGATTAAATATTGGTAGTACAGTCCCACCTAACTGCGTATCAATGAAAACTGACGATTTATAAATAAATTAAGCAAGAAATGTGGAAGTAACACGAATGGATTCATATCTTGTGAAGATATTGATAATTATGAGAGATAATTTTTTCTCATTCTTCTTTCTTTTATGCTGCTCCTGTTACTGTGTACACACATCTTTGATGGTTTAGAATATTTTTTCTTTTGTTCTATATTGGGTAATGTGATTATATTTTGCTTTGTTAGTGTTTATACATGAATCTTTTATTAATCGTGTATGTCAATGCATGTTTTATCTTCTTTGTAAAGATTTTGTGAAATGCGCTTTGTGAAACCAAATGCAATACACTGAACTGTTGTACGAACTGTGATGCGTGAGCGATATCCATAAATGGCAGTCGAACAGTGACACTGAGCGGGTGTGCAGTGTCGTGGCATACGCGCGTGCGTTGTGTAATTGAACTAGACAGCTGCAAGCGAAAATTTATGGCCACGTTCTCTATTTTCGGCCGCGAAGTAAATTAAATTTCGAAGTGGATGATATGATGCGAAACGTTAGACTATGAGCACTGTGGCCTTCATTGACTACTGTAAACAGCTGTCACAATGCGTACGCGAATGGACGGTGATTGCGCGTAACTGAGTTGCACGAACTAATGTATTCGGAATTTGTTATCTCGTGTGGTGCAACTTAATGAGCTGCCACGCGCGTTAAAGCATTAACTGTAGCCGTAGAGACTAACGAACAGATTGTGACATTTGGCGCTGTTTTCGCCAATCTGTGAATTTGCGATCGTGATTACTACAAGTGTACGGGCTGTAATACAGCGATCAGTGGGTGGAATTGAATACTATACTGTTTTAAAACCGACTACGGAACATTAAAAACACAAAAGTGTATGTATGGATCGTTGCAATATCGCACTTACGAAACTGTATCTATACAACAACGATTGCGTCCGACCAATCACTGACCAAAGAAAGGCCATTACTGCATCGAGAATTATGTACTGAGCAAGATGATGTAGCCATGGACGTTTCACGTCCGATGGAGCTATCGTGATTACGCCGCCAGCATCAATGAGCTGCCGTCGACGGTACAACGACAAAACGCTCAGATAACCTTCAAAGCCAAGTACTGTCTCCCTATAAACACTGAAAAAAAAAAAAGCATTTCAAACTCTTTCAGTCGTAATTTCTTTTTCTTTTGTAACTAACTTTCTTCAATATTTACTTTCCTTAAAAATAAAGGTAGCTTAGTATCAGCAAAGTGTGTTCGCAAACCAGTTTTGACATTGTTGAGTCCACCATTAATAGTACTTATTACTGTTCACTTTCTCTGTCTTATTCATTTGTTTTATTGCAGTTGTTATCACATGTGAATTCTTCTGGAGGGTGTGTTTACCTGTATGTGGACCATGTTCTATCAGCCGTATTTACATGTTATGGTTGAGGTACATGCGAAACGTTAGACTATGCCAGCGTAAGTTGTGGCGTTAGTCTTTAATCTTTTTCGGAACAAATTTTATGTTACATTAGAAAAAAATTAAAATGATGTTCTTGACTCACAAATATTTCTAGCAACACATTAAACATGCAGTTTTAAACACGGCTGTTACTTAGCAACCGTATATATAGGATTATACAACCAGCCGGTTGCACAGAACGTAGATACATTGACCTAGGTTTCGACACTGACTAGGTGTGATTCATCAGAATGAAATGTTTATAAATCGTAAAATTACATTGATAAAAGCAGTGGTCAGAATTTAGAGCAGTTATGCTCAAGTCAAAAGTCTTTTGACTTGGCCGTTGCATTGTAAGAGTACAGGAGCACGTGAACACTAACTTTCGACACCCACAAAATAGGTTTTTCCGTCGGTATAACTATAAAATATATTGATGTCCGATGTAATTATACTATGTTGTTGTTGTTGTGGTCTTCAGTCCTGAGACTGGTTTGATGCAACTCTCCATGCTACTCTAACCTGTGGAAGCTTCTTCATCTCCCAGTACCTACTGCAACCTACATCCTTCTGAATCTGCTTAATGTATTCATCTCTTGGTCTCCCTCTACGATTTTTACCCTCCACGCTGCCCTCCAATACTAAACTGGTGATCCCTTGATGCCTCAGAACACGTCCTACCAACCGTTCCCTTCTTCTGTTCAAGTTGTGCCACAAACTTCTCTCCTCCCCAATCCTATTCAATACTTCCTCATCAGTTATGTGATCTACCCATCGAATCTTCAGCATTCTTCTGTAGCACCACATTTCAAAAGCTTCTATTCTCTTCTTGTCTAAACTATTTATCGTCCATGTTTCTCTTCCATACATGGCCACACTCCATACAAATACTTTCAGAAACGACTTCCTGACACTTAAATCAATACTCGATGTTAACAAATTTCTCTTCTTCAGAAACGCTTTCCTTGCCATTGCCAGTCTACATTTTATATCCTCTCTACTTCGACCATCATCAGTTATTTTGCTCCCCAAATAGCAAACCTCCTTTACTGCTTTAAGTGTCTCATTTCCTAATCTAATTCCCTCAGCATCAGCCGATTTAATTCGACTATATTCCATTATCCTCGTTTTGCTTTTGTTGATGTTCATCTTATATCCTCCTTTCAAGACACCATCCATTCCGTTCAGCTGCTCTTCCAAGTCCTTTGCTGTCTCTGACAGAATTACAATGTCATCGGCGAACCTCAAAGTTTTTATTTCTTCTCCATGGACTTTAATACCTACTCCGAACTTTTCCTTTGTTTCCATTACTGCTTGCTCAATATACAGATTGAATAACATCGGGGAGAGGCTACAACCCTGTCTCACTCCCTCCCCAACCAGTGCTTCCCTTTCATATCCCTCGACTCTTATAACTGGCATCTGGTTTCTGTACAAATTGTAAATAGCCTTTCGCTCCCTGTATTTTACCCCTGCCACCTTCAGAATTTGAAAGAGAGTATTCCATTTAACATTGTCAAAAGCTTTCTCCAAGTCTACAAATGCTAGAGACGTAGGTTTGCCTTTTCTTAATCTTTCTTCTAAGATACGTCGTAAGGTTAGTATTGCCTCACGTGTTCCAACATTTCTACGGAATCCAAACTGATCTTCCCCGAAGTCGGCTTCTACCAATTTTTCCATTCGCCTGTACAGAATTCGCGTTAGTATTTCGCAGCTGTGACTTATGAAACTGATAGTTCAGTAATTTTCACATCTGTCAACACCTGCTATCTTTGGGATTGGAATTATTATATTCTTCTTGAAGTCTGAGGGAATTTCACCTGTCTCATACATCTTGCTCACGAGATGGTAGAGTTTTGTCAGGACTGGCTCTCTCAAGGCCGTCAGTAGTTCTAATGGAATGTTGTCTACTCCCGGGACCTTGTTTCGACTTAAGTCTTTCAGTGTTCTGTCAAACTCTTCACGCAGTATCATATCTCCCATTTCATCTTCATCTACCTCCTCTTCCATTTCCATAATATTGTCCTCAAGAACATCGCCCCTGTATAGAACCTCTATATACTCCTTCCACCTCTCTGCTTTCCCTTCTTTGGTTAGAACTGGGTTGCCATCTGAGCTCTTGATATCCATGCAAGTGGTTTTCTTTTCTCCAAAGGTCTCTTTAATTTTCCTGTAGGCAGTATCTATCTTACCCCTCGTGAGATAAGCCTCTACATCCCTACATTTGTCCTCTAGCCATCCCTGCTTAGCCAATTTGCACTTCCTGTCGATCTCATTTTTGAGACGTTTGTATTCCTCTTTGCCTGCTTCACTTACTGCATTTTTGTATTTTCTCTTTTCATCAATTAAATTCGATATCTCTTCTGTTACCCAAGGCTTTCTACTAGCACTCGTATTTTTACCTACTTGATCCTCTGCTGCCTTCATTATTTCATTCCTCAAAGCTACTCATTCTTCTTCTACTGTATTTCTTTCCCCCAATTCCTGTCAATTGTTCCCTTATGCTCTCCCTGACACTCTGTACAACCTCTGGTTCTTTCAGTTTATCCAGGTCCGATCTCCTTAAATTCCCACCTTTTTGCAGTTTCTTCAGTTTTAATCTATAGTTCATAATCAATAGACTGTGGTCAGCATCCACATCTGCCCCTGAAAATGTCTTACAATTTAAAATCTGGTTCCTAAATCTCTGTCTTACCATTATATAATCTATCTGATACCTTCTAGTATCTCCAGGGTTCTTCCATGTATACAACCTTCTTTCATGATTCTTGAACCAATATTTTACTATATAGTGAGTGAAATGGCATATTTAAGGTGTGCTACCGTCTAGGGGGATTTATGCGAACCGTACCGGTGATAAAAGTCTACTGCAATGTGCTGCCACCTGGTGCATGCATTTATTGTTTACTTTTCTTGGAGTGCTGTTAAACGTAACATAGATCCGGTAGTCTGAAATACACGGCACTAAATATATCGCGCTATGCTACACTGTTACTCCTATAGACTCTGTGAAACTTGGTATCAAGAGCGCAAGCAAATCTTCCATGGTGCATGTTTTAAGAGCTTCTGCGCATACGCAACTGGTGTGACGTAATTGTCTTATGGGCTAAATACATAGGGATTTGATAAACAGCGTGCACGGTTCATGGCGTGCACAGCTAGCCCTTACCACCCAACTAGAAGCGTACGTCAACGTCACCAGGTGGCAGCACATAGCAGCAGACTTTTTTCCCCGGTACGGTTCGCATAAATCCCCCTAGACGGTAGCACACCTTAAATATGCCAATTCACTCACTATATAGTAAAATTAGATCGAACACCAATATATTTTATAATTACACCTGTTTTGTGGGATTCTGAATGAGATAGCATATTAAGTTTTGTATTTAATCATACATTAAACCATTTTATTCGTTGAGAACCATAAAGTACAGCATCGTCGATTATGAGACTGTAACATTTACTCATGCTGCTGATATGTGTTGATCTTATGGCGGATCAGGTTTATCTGTGCTGTAGGGTCACACTGTGTATGTGAATAGTCACGAAAATCTGTCTCACTGCGTTCTTCGATATTCACTTAAATGTGAGATCGACAGCGGTGTGCTTTTGGTACTTATAGTTCTCAGCGCTTCATTTCTATGCCAGTCAGGTGATCATGTTGGTAAACAGTACTACTTGAATTTAATCATTTTTATACGGCAGTTTGTATTTGATTTGGTTGTTTACTGCAAGTGAACAAAGAAGTGTATAATAAGGGTACGTTCTTGTGTGCGTGCAATGTAACAATGTCTGATTTTCAGCCCGCAAGTTCATTCGTTAATTAATATGTGTGTTAGGGGTCTTGTCCAAAAAATAAAAAAAAACACGAAAACTCCCACTTAAGCCAAAATGCGGAACGGACAGTAAAGAAAGCTTAAACGGTATTTCGTTCTTGCCCTAACCTGTACCTAATTATGTATGAAACAACAAAATTCCCCCAAAACAGTTCTTTCTTTTTTGAGATAAGTTATGCTTATTATTATTATTATAGGAAAAGGTGTAACTATGGACACCCTCTTTTATTTTTGACTTAAAGGTACTTTCTTTTGCAAAAATTCTACATTTTATACCTTCGTTAACAACTATAACAAGTTTAAGAAATGGTGAAAGGCGAAACATATGATTAGTATCCAATACTTCTATTCCAAAACAAAGATTTACAAAAATTTTGTAAAATGGAACTTAAAAAAAGGGTGTGGAAATACGGGCATCTACAAAAAGGAGTAAGAAATCTTTTGAAATATTTTAATGAAATAGGTTAAAACAATATAAAATGATAGACAAGTCTACAAAAAGCAACTTTCGTACATTTATGCATGAAATTGGAAATTACTTACAGTAATCGTTAACGTAAGTAGCTCCTTCAGCGCCAGCACAATCTCAATGTACCCACATTTGGCAGATAACACATTTGATCCATACCTCTCCTCTCCTGTCTTCAGAGAACTTTTCATCACATAAGATGCAACTTGCATCGCTTGAGTCTGGTGTATCCCCATCGTTCACATCAAGGTCATTATCGCTGTCCAAAGGTTGAGGGCTGCAGGAGCCTGGAGAGTCCGATGATGAATCAGATAGTTTTGTGGAACAATTTTCTGTTTTTGAAGGCCTTTGGATTTTGCATCTCTGTACGCAGGGCGGCCTCTAAACACAGAGAAACTCAACGACCTCCTCTCGACAGCACTTTTGTCAAGCGACTTTGTCAACCGATCTTTGTATGGCGTTCCAGTGATGTAGCAGGCGGTTGCAGCTTTTCGTCTCCACGTCGTGGTTCTCTTCTTAATGTTGGGGACAGGAGATATGACGAATGGCTTTGTTGAAGTCCCTGGAGAAATTTCCGGTGTTTCAATGCCTTCATAAACTGGCATAACTATAGCTTGATTTGACTGTAGACCAGGATAACTCGAAGAAGTAGTAGATGATGTCGATGGTCCAGAGACAGCAAGTGGAGGAGCACGTGATTCATTAGGTCTATGTTCCACTGTGGAGCAAATTTTTCCTACAACCAACTCAACAGCTATGAAAGCAGCGTCGGTGAAGATGCAGTGGTTCATAGGGTACAACTCAGTTACTTTGAATCCGTTTTTTGCTATCTCAGCTGATTGGGCACAAAGGTAGGCTTGGCCAAAAACCTCCATAACGTCGTAAGGTGTGAGAGGACGCCCTTTGTGATGAAATTATTCTCTCACTGCCTCGTTGTAGTACGTTTTCAGAGTTCCCACGAACGTCTTATCTAGAGGCGGCAGTTTGTGGGTGCAATGTGGAGGAAGTGAGCTGATAGTCATTTGGTGGTCTTTAGCTAAGTCAATCACATCTTATTTCGAACGTGGCTATAATGACCTTCCAAGATGAGGAGAAAAGGCCTTTGCCTAGTGGACATGTTTTCTCAGTGAAATGAGCGAGCCGTTCGGTGAACAAATTGTTCTGAACCCAGCGTGAAGGACGGTCTCTACCAATTGCACCAGGGGGTGTAGCCTCTCATTAGAGTTTGGGACATGTTGGTTCTAGGGAAAATTATCATTGGGGGGACATAATGTCCCGAAGCGCTCACGCATGTGATACCTGTGATTGTAGCCCCTCTTTCTGCAGACGTTGGAGCTGCAATTTGTTTCTTCCCTTTCATCCCTACCACTACTGGAATTTTGCTTTGGATAATGGGCAGGCCTGTCTCGTCCACGTTATACAGTCGGTCTGCTGGATATAAGCGCCTGCCAATAAATCAAGGAAAACCATCACATTCGCTTTATTGAAGCCTAAGGCTCTGGCATATGAAGTTCCACAAGGTTTGCGAACTGACAGCTGATATTTGTGTCTCTCAAGAAAAAGCTCAGTCCAACCTCGTCCTGCTCTTCTTCTTTGAAAGGGGTTGTCATACTGTTTCTCTGGGCAAGTAAAAATTCCGTTCTTCTAAGATCCGCCAAAGTGCATCCAAAGAATTTTTGCTCCATCTCAAGGAGACAAGAAACTAGCTGTTTTTCGAGGTCTGCATTTAAAATCGGCTTCCTTCCAAGCTTTGTCTCTTGAACCGCTTCCTCAGGGATTTTATCAAGTTTAAGAAATCTCTGCAAAGTGGCACGGGGCACTCCGAATGTCCTTGCAGCACCTTTCACAGAAGCCTCGTTTGCTTTCACAGCTGCTACGGCATGTACCATCTGACATTTATCCCACTGATGCCTCTGGTTCTTACATTCGTAGAGCCTGTTCGTTCTCGGCATTCTGCAAAGACGAACAAAAGCACTGGGGTCTATTATCGCAGTTTGAAAATACTATTTGTTTGTTTATTGCTGTGTGAGTTGTATATATAAACTTTAAACAAAATTCGTCTAACCATATACCCATAAAATTATTTAAATGTTTTAAGTTGTTTAAGAGAAAAGATGGTGCAATTTTTACACCAACCCAATGGGCTCATATTTACACCAACCATTTTTAAGCAACATGGCCACTATCGCATCTAATCTAAAAGCGTGTGTAACTTAAAACGTGCTTCTAAAAGTAGCTTAGGATTCCGTTATTCCGGATATCACTGAGAAATTGTTTTAAATTATTCAGAATGCTACAAAAAGAAAACGATTTCACACCTGCCAAATGTTTGCTGTCCTGAACAAAATACAATTCACACAATAACCGACGCTGTAACTACACTGCTTGAAACAATGCTTCCAACTGTTCACTGCTACCATCTATCAACAACAGGCAACGTTTTCAGTCCTTGTCGCCAGACTGCAGCAGTTCCCACACCCCCTTCGTGAGGGGTGCCCATAATTACACCTGTGCCAATTTTTACACCTTTTCCTCTATTACTATTATTATTGTTATCATTGGCAGTGAGTGTTGTCGTATAAATATGTTGATAAACATAACTGTTATACAGCAAATGCTGTTAATCTCACACTCTAATTTTTTCCTGAATCTAAAAATTTGTCAACGCCCAGGTTGTATACTAACGAGCCGCCATTGATGCTGCGACTGTCTCCCTCTAAGGCAACAGCTTTTGCAGCTTCTTTAGGGCTTGACAGCATGTTTTCTCCAGACAGCTGATCTCGATAATCACAAAAAGTTCCGACAAACTTTTTCGATTGAAAGAGGAACAATACAAGGTACAACAATAAGTGCTACAAAAGTAAGAAAACATTATAACGTTAAATATATTGGTGTGTTTGCGGGTTCAGCGGGAAAACTATTAAAGCTAGTGCAACAAACAATCGTTGCCCCATTATTTGCTCGAAATCAACGTCAGTAACACCTCAGTACCGTACCCCATCTAAACATACTCTTTGATTGCATAGATAATTACAATTAATTTATTAAACAAATTTATAAATCAAATAATAATCGACGTGTGGCGGCTTATCTATACAGGGTGTTACAAAAAGGTACGGCCAAACTTTCAGGAAACATTCCTCACACACAAAGAAAGAAAATATGTTATGGGGACATGTGTCCGGAAACGCTTACTTTCCATGTTAGAGCTCATTTTATTACTTCTCTTCAAATCACATTAATCATGGAATGGAAACACACAGCAACAGAACGTACCAGCGTGACTTCAAACACTTTTTTACAGCAAATGTTCAAAATGTCCTCCGTTAGCAAGGATACATGCATCCACCCTCCGTCGCAAGGAATCCCTGATGCGCTGATGCAGCCCTGGAGAATGGCGTATTGTATCACAGCCGTCCACAATACGACCACGAAGAGTCTCTACATTTGGTACCGGGGTTGCGTAGACAAGAGCTTTCAAATGCCCCCATAAATGAAAGTCAAGAGGGTTGAGGTCAGGAGAGCGTGGAGGCCATGGAATTGGTCCGCCTCTACCAATCCATCGGTCACCGAATCTGTTATTGAGAAGCGTACGAACACTTCGACTGAAATGTGCAGGAGCTCCATCGTGCATGAACCACATGTTGTGTCGTACTTGTAAAGGCACATGTTCTAGCAGCACAGGTAGAGTATCCCCTACGAAATCATGATAACGAGCTCCATTGAGTGTAGGTGGAAGAACATGGGGCACAATCAAGACATCACCAACAATGCCTGCCCAAACGTTCACAGAAAATCTGTGTTGATGACGTGATTGCACAATTGCGTGCGGATTCTCGTCAGCCCACACATGTTGATTGTGAAAATTTACAATTTGATCACGTTGGAATGAAGCCTCATCCGTAAAGAAAACATTTGCACAGAAATGAGGATTGACACATTGTTGGATGAACCATTCGCAGAAGTGTACCCGTGGAGGCCAATCAGCTGCTGATAGTGCCTGCACACGCTGTACATGGTACGGAAACAACTGGTTCTCCCGTAGCACTCTCCATCAGTGACGTGGTCAACGTTACCTTGTACAGCAGCAACTTCTCTGACGCTGACATTAGGGTTATCGTCAACTGCACGAAGAATTGCCTCGTCCATTGCAGGTGTCCTCCTCGTTATAGGTCTTCCCCAGTCGCGAGTCATAGGCTGGAATATTCCGTGCTCCCTAAGACGCTGATCAATTGCTTCGAACGTCTTCCTGTCGGAACACCTTCGTTCTGGAAATCTGTCTCGATACAAACGTATCGCGCCACGGCTACTGCCCCGTGCTAATCCTTACATCAAATGGGCGTCTGCCAACTCCGCATTTGTAAACATTGCACTGACTGCAAAATCACGTTCGTGATGAACACTAACCTGTTGATGCTACGTACTGATGTGCTTGATGCTAGTACTGTAGAGCAATGAGTCGCATGTCAACACAAGCACCGAAGTCAACATTACCTTCCTTCAATTGGGCAACTGGCGCTGAATTGAGGAAGTACAGTACATACTGATGAAACTAAAATGAGCTCTAACATGGAAATTAAGCGTTTCCGGACACATGTCCACATAACATCTTTTCTTTATTGGTGTGTGAGGAATGTTTCCTGAAAGGTTGGCCCTACCTTTTTGGAACACTCTGTATATTGGTAGGAAATTTTATAATGCTTCTGTATCCTCAAACTTCATAGATGTTTATCATTTTTAAATTGAGCTCGTTCTTTCATGCGGTGGCAAGTATCGCTAAATACCGATAGCGACGTAGCAACCGCTGGTTCGATTTCAGCCAGTAATGAAAAAGCAGTACAGTGACCAGCACGAAACGTCAGTCAAACTAGCTGTTGCTACGTCACCATCGATATCTAAAGATACCGTACAGCACTGGAAAGAACTAAGTTTGAGGATGCACAACGATCATAAAATTTTCTATCGTTGTACCAAAGTGCAGATAAGCCACCACACGTCGAGTATTATTTGATTTATTTCTATAGTTTCGTTCATCAGAAGCGAGAGTTCTCAGATATTCTTTGCGCTGGTGGCAACACGTAGCACTTTAAAAGCGCCTCTTGGCACCATCGTCAATATACCACCTTGTGTTAACGAAAATACTAAGCGGTGCTTTAAAACCTTATGATAAACGTGATTCATCTGAACAGGTAACACGTTTTCACTGATCCACAGTCCAGTCTCGTTGATCCCATGTCAACTCGAACCGCAACTGACGGTGTTGTTGGGTCGAAATGGGAACACGTCTGCTCCGGAATAACAGTCCTTGCACCAGCATTCCACTTTGTCGTCAGATCTGACACAGATCGCTGTCCATCTTGTTTTAAAGAGCGTGCAAGCCTTCGACTTCCCCGTTCTGTGATGAGTGGACATCCAACACGTTGTCGTTTGAGATGCTCGTTCCCAGGCACCGAACCATGACACTATGCCGACAGAGTCGATTTTATGGATGGACTTCCCCATCTCCGTCCTTCTAGTTGCTAGAACGATTCCCCTTTCCTCTATGCCCCGCATACGTAGTTTTCTTACTCCGTCATGTTCCCGTAGCACCACCTCGCCGAGTGCAATCTTAAAGTGAGCAGTAGAATTTTCTCGACTCCACGTCTCACAGATTCATATAGTTTGAAGTAGAAAGACATGTCAAGGAGACGTCGAAAAATATCTTGGTGTCGCTAGGAGTCCCGTAGAAGACAAGATGTAGCAGCTAACACATGCCGCTACAATCGTACCCAAAATGAGCAAGTATTTCAAGGTGCAATATTCCCTAAGTTACAGTGGCGAACTGTCTGAAGTAAATAATTATGTTACTGACATCTCTATGGGAAGTATATCCCTTTTTAGTGGCTTTGGATTTAGCTTTCCAAGAGAACTTCAGCGACGTGACGTATGTGGGCTATAATCATATAGTAACAAGATACCAGTGCCACACATTACTAACTGTCACGAGGACGGCCCACAAATATCCGCCGTAGTTACGTATACTTGAAACTCAGGTACGGTTCGTGCACTTACTTGTGCGTTTGAGGCCACTCAGTCCGTGATCTGATGATGTAGCGATCAGAAACTCGATAGTGAATAATTCAGACTTCCACAATTTTTAAAGCAGTCAAAAATGTGATACGGTTTTCGTTTATGGTGACTGTCGCCGAACCGTTAGAGCACCATTGTGGTTGTGTGCTGAAAGATATGTTGAACGTGCCAAGTCCTCGCGATCTGAAAAAGATTTGCACTTTTATTTCGTCTCCTGACAACCGATGCCGGTAACAAGTACTATCATTATGCCACCCTACGGTCACAACATCGCAGCACGTAGCTAAAATATTATTCAAGAAGCATTTGCAAGATTTTTTTCTCTTTAATAGCAAACGTGTGAAGTAAAATGCAACGTTGTAATATAAGCAGCTCCTAACTATAGGCGTGCAGGTCTCTAGCTCACTTTCCCAAGTAGGAGTATCATATAGTAAAAAATGAAGGTCAATTACATGCTTTACGCCCATTCAGACCAGAAGTGGTAAGAGTGCCTCCAATGTACGTAGTTTTTCTTATCGGTTCTGGTCGCAATTTGAGTCTATTTGAAGCATACCACTGAACTTTACTATCGACTATAGACTAAAACTGGTTGTGTTGGTCGTTGTTCCAAGCGACAGCATCACAAAAATACACTCCTGGAAATTGAAATAAGAACACCGTGAATTCATTGTCCCAGGAAGGGGAAACTTTATTGACACATTCCTGGGATCAGATACATCACATGGTCACACTGACAGAACCACAGGCACATAGACACAGGCAACAGAGCATGCACAATGTCGGCACTAGTACAGTGTATATCCACCTTTCGCAGCAATGCAGGCTACTATTCTCCCATGGAGACGATCGTAGAGATGCTGGATGTAGTCCTGTGGAACGGCTTGCCATGCCATTTCCACCTGGCGCCTCAGTTGGACCAGCGTTCGTGCTGGACGTGCAGACCGCGTGAGACGACGCTTCATCCAGTCCCAAACATGCTCAATGGGGGACAGATCCGGAGATCTTGCTCGCCAGGGTAGTTGACTTACACCTTCTAGAGCACGTTGGGTGGCACGGGATACATGCGGACGTGCATTGTCCTGTTGGAACAGCAAGTTCCCTTGCCGGTCTAGGAATGGTAGAACGATGGGTTCGATGACGGTTTGGATGTACCGTGCACTATTCAGTGTCCCCTCGACGATCACCAGTGGTGTACAGCCAGTGTAGGAGATCGCTCCCCACACCATGATGCCGGGTGTTGGCCCTGTGTGCCTCGGTCGTATGCAGTCCTGATTGTGGCGCTCACCTGCACGGCGCCAAACACGCATACGACCATGATTGGCACCAAGGCAGAAGCGACTCTCATCGCTGAAGACGACACGTCTCCATTCGTCCCTCCATTCACGCCTGTCGCGGCACCACTGGAGGCGGGTTGCACGATGTTGGGGCGTGAGCGGAAGACGGCCTAACGGTGTGCGGGACCGTAGCCCAGCTTCATGGAGACGGTTGCGAATGGTCCTCGCCGATACCCCAGGAGCAACAGTGTCCCTAATTTGCTGGGAAGTGGCGGTGCGGTCCCCTACGGCACTGCGTAGGATCCTACGGTCTTGGCATGCATCCGTGCGTCGCTGCGGTCCGGTCCCAGGTCGACGGGCACGTGCACCTTCCGCCGACAACTGGCGACAACATCGATGTACTGTGGAGACCTCACGCCCCACGTGTTGAGCAATTCGGCGGTACGTCCACCCGGCCTCCCGCATGCCCACTATACGCCCTCGCTCAAAGTCCGTCAACTGCACATACGGTTCACGTCCACGCTGTCGCGGCATGCTACCAGTGTTAAAGACTGCGATGGAGCTCCGTATGGCACGGCAAACTGGCTGACACTGACGGCGGCGGTGCACAAATGCTGCGCAGCTAGCGCCATTCGACGGCCAACACCGCGGTTCCTGGTGTGTCCGCTGTGCCGTGCGTGTGATCATTGCTTGTACAGCCCTCTCGCAGTGTCCGGAGCAAGTATGGTGGGTCTGACACACCGGTGTCAATGTGTTCTTTTTTCCATTTCCAGGAGTGTATTATTCAAGAAGCATTTGCAAGATTTTTTTCTCTTTAATAGCAAACGTGTGAAGTAAAATGCAACGTTGTAATACAAGCAGCTCCTAACTATAGGCGTGCAGGTATCAAGCTCATTTTCCCAAGTAGGAGTATCATATAGTAAAAAATGAAGGTCAATTACATGCTTTACGCCCATTCAGACCAGAAGTGGTAAGAGTGCCTCCAATGTACGTAGTTTTTCTTATCGGTTCTGGTCGCAATTTGAGTCTATTTGAAGCATACCACTGAACTTTACTATCGACTATAGACTAAAACTGATTGTGTTGGTCGTTGTTCCAAGCGACAGCATCATAAAAATATATAACATGTTACGCCAACTACTTGTCACTGAAAACATTATAAGAAATTAAGTAATTCGAAGTGTGATGGGTAAAATATTCCAGCGAAACGAACAGCAACTGATAAGAGAAATGCAACTAACATTTTATGAGCGGTAACACACAGCCCACAAGTCACTACGGGGCAGTTTGAATGTGCGAGGGATATCAGGCGAAGTAGTTTTCTTTGAATAGGACAGTACAACAAATTCAATCCCTTCCATCTTTCCATCAGCAGCTTAAAGACAATAACGGAATCGGTTACAGTACACCCAATGGTGACTACAGGAACTATAAGGTACGCGGCGTTCCTATGTAAGATTTTGGTTGCGGATGAAACATTGGTTACAAACCATGCCCAAGTCAATCTTCGCAGTATGCACCACTGTTCTGATGAAAATCCACGTTGACTGAGAGACGCAGATAATCAATGAACGTGGTCTGTCGACTAGTGGGGCAGATTTTCTGGGTTTTTCAGTAATCATATCGTTGGCCCCTATTGTACTTGCCCGACTGTAAATAGCCGCAACGTTCTAGAGTTCCTAACACATATGCTGCAACATTTGTTGGAAAAAAACTTGCCGGACAAAAGCAGTCCATGTGCTGTCTATATGTTGGAAGTTCCGCCTGACAATCTCGTATCATTATAGTCCTTCATAACAGAACATTTGGAGATCATTGGACTGATCGTTCAGGAAACAGGAAATGGCCTGCGCGGTTTACAATACTTAGCACCTCCGGCTAAACGAAAAGTCTACAAGCGACGAATCCTAAACATATGAAATGCCATATGACACGGGCCATTGTTGAGGTAAGTCCAAATTAAAATTCAACATGCAGCTTTATCTGTCCACAATAGCAATGTGGCATGTTTCGGTGTCGGCTGCATAGAGCTGCGACTCTTGCAGTGTTGTAAAGTGTGGACACTCTCATTCGAAGTGATGGACAGAACACAATCACACACCTCCTTCTCCATGAGAACCCAAGCCTGACACAAGTCCGTGCACCCGAGACAGCTCAAAAAACTTCGTTGGCCTGTTCTTCATCCCGGATCCCGCACCCTCCGACTTCCATGTGATTGGTCCAGTGACTGATGCACCCCACAGGAAGCAGTACGTGGATGATGGGGAGGTTATTGATGTAGCAAGACGTTGGGTTGAACGTCCACCAATAGAGTGGTGCCATGCGGGCATACCTGCCCTTCTACCAAGGTGGCGTAAGGCAGTTGCACTGAACGGAGATTATGTTGGAAAATAGGGTCTTGTTGCCAAAAGAGAGGGGAATAATATGGTGTATTGGAATCTCGAATAAAACCAAACTGCTTCCTGCAAAAAATGTGTTGAATTAGTTACTGCAAGCCCCTCGTAGTTATGCTTGCGCAGTGAGGAGGTAGGGAATCCTGACACAGCAGTCTCCTGGACTTTTTCTTCGGTGTGGTCTCAATGCTATAGCCATAAATGACAGACGTTTTTCATTCGGTGATCGTGTCAGGATACGCCGTCATCTGGACGAACGGCTGATCGAAACTTACACGCCGGCCGAAGTGGCCGTGCGGTTAAAGGCGCTGCAGTCTGGAACCGCAAGACCGCTACGGTCGCAGGTTCGAATCCTGCCTCGGGCATGGATGTTTGTGATGTCCTTAGGTTAGTTAGGTTTAAGTAGTTCTAAGTTCTAGGGGACTAATGACCTCAGCAGTTGAGTCCCATAGTGCTCAGAGCCATTTTTTTTAAAACTTGCACCGCACGACGGACGCAGTTCAGTGGGGTTAGTACACCACTGGCCATTAAAATTGCTACACCAAGAAGAAATGCGGATGATAAAAGGGTATTCATTGGACAAATATATTATACTAGAACTGACAGGTGATTACATTTTCACGCAATTTGGATGCATAGATCCTGAGAAATCAGTACCCAGAACTACCACCTCTGGCCGTAATAATGGCCTTGATACGCCTGGGTATTGAGTCAAGCAGAGCTTGGATGGCGTGTACAGGTACAGCTGCCTATGCACCTTCAACACAATACCACAGTTCACCACGAGTAGTGACTGGAGTATTGTGACGAGCCAGTTGCTCAGCTACCATTGACCAGACGTTTTCAATTGGTGAGAGATCTGGAGAATGTGCTGGCCAGGGCAGCAGTCGCACATTTTCTGTATCCAGAAAGTCCCGTACAGGACCTGCAACATCCGGTCGTGCATTATCCTGCTGAAATGTAGGGTTTCGCAAGGATCGAATGAGGGGTAGAGCCACGGGTCGTAACACATCTGAAATGTAACGTCCACTGTTCAATGTCCCGTCAATGCGAACAAGAGGTGACCGAGACGTGTAACCAATGGCACCCCATACCATCACGCCGGGTGATACGCCAGTATGGCGATGACGAATACACGCTTCGAATGTGCGTTCACCGCGATGTCGCCAAACAGGGATACGACCATCATGATGCTCTAAGCAGATTCTGGATTCATCCGAAAAAATGACGTTATGCCATTCGTGCACCCAGGTTCGTCGATGAGTACACCACCGCAGGAGCTCCTGTCTGTGATGCAGCGTCAAGGGTAACCGCAGCCATGGTCTCCGAGCTGATAGTCCATGCTGCTGCAAACGTCGTCGAACTGTTCGTGCAGATGTTTTTTTTGTCTTGCAAACGTCCCCATCTGTTGACTCAGGGATCGAGACGTGGCTGCACGATCCGCCAGAGCCATGCGGATAAGATGCCTGTCATCTCGACTGCTAGTGATAGGAGGCCGTTGGGATCCAGCAGGGAGTTCCGTATTACCCTCTTGAACCCACCGATTCCATATTCTGCTAACAGTAATTGAATCTCGACCAACACGAACAGCAATGTCGCGATACGATAAACCGCAATCGCGATAGGCTACAATCCGACCTCTAAAAAAGTCGGAAACGTGATGGTACGCATTTCTCCTCCTTACACGAGGCATCACAGCAACCTTTCACCAGGTAACGCCGGTCAACTGCTGTTTGTTTATGAGAAATCGGTTGGAAACTTTCCTCATGTCAGCATGTTGTAGGTGTCGCCACCGGTGTGAATGCTCTGAATAGCTAATCATTTGCATATCAAAGCATCTTGTTCCTGTCGGTTAAATTTCGCGTCTGTAGCACGTCATCTTCGTGGTGTAGTAATTTTAATGGGCAATAGTGTATTATGCCATGGGAGACATTCACCTGCCCTCTCATGCTACCTATGGTGGTAATAGAGGGCACGATGAGACTACTGAACTATGCGAACGTTATTGCGAAGAACACGAATGCCTTCGTCGTTTGTGTCTTCCACGATGGTGATGGCATCTTCCAGCAGGATAAATGTGCGTGTCAAAAAGGCTAGACTCGTGCTGCAGTGTATTTTTGTGGCTTGCTGCTGAACACAAGTTGATGCTTTGGCCATCAAATGGGCCTGATCTTGCGTTTATTGGACAATATAGGTCGCCAGCTCAGCAACTGCTGACTTCCAAAGATGGACCAACGCGACATAAAGCAGGTGGTCCTTAAGTTCTGGCTCATCAGCGTATGTTGTTCATTTAAAATAAATACTCTGTTCGTAGCTTTAAAATGCAAAGACTCTTAATTCCAAAACAAATAATACCAGATGGTGAGAATTAAAGTGCAGCTACTGACGGAGATCCAGAGTGGGTGTAATCATCGTATGGCAGCATAACTTGGTAGATATTCTAATACGTTAATGTGGGACAGACTTACGCTGGAAAAAATAGTTCCAATTTTGACCACCAGGTACAAATCTGGAGCTGCGAATGCAAGAAACACGTATAGAAATTTTTTCCATGTGTAATTGATTGAGAACAGGCTGTGGACAGAAAAGGTCAACAAGTGAGAAACTCATACTGTTGATATTATTGTAAATTTGTGGTAAGGTCTTATGGGACCAAACTGCTGAGGTCATCAGTCCCTAAGCGCACACACTATAATCTAACTTAATCTAACTTACGCTAAGGACAACACACACACACCCATGCCCGAGGGAGGACTCGAACCTCCGACGGGGGGAGCCGCAAGGACCGTGACAAGGCGCCTCAGATTATTAACCACCATATACACACGTTGTTCAATATGAGCACTGGAGTGCTCATATGCTGTACAGCGTCAGATTTACATCTGGTGGCCAAGATTGGAACTAATTTTTTTCCAGCGTAAATTGGTTCCGCATTAACTCATTAGCGTATCTAACAAGTTTCGGTGCCATACGATAATTACATTCCGCACTGGACCTCTGTGAGTAGCTGCACTTTAATTATAATTACTAGGAACAATGCATCAAAGTCCCACAGTCTGCAATGTGACAAATGTCTTTGTTCCTTTACTCTTTATTTTCTCTTATCATCGCTTCACTACTTTACTGTTTGCGTCTCTTCTTTTTTCATTCGCTTTAGACCGACGCCCACCGAGGATTTCCTCCACAGTCAGCTCTTGAAATGTTTACGAGCGGGATACCGTCTACGTCGATCCACTCCTCCTTTGGTGCCTGCGTAAACACTGTATCCAGTGTCCATTGTGGGTGGCAGATGTACACACTTTGCACACAGATTTCTTTATAATGGAAGGAGACATTGCACCGCAAACGCGGGCAGCCTCTTTGCATGCTTTTAGCCGCATTCTCCACGCCTCCGCCTACCTCTGCAGACCTCGGCGTGACGACTCGAGACCTCACAGAGAAAACTGGGCCCGAGCGGCGTCTGCTTTCATCTTCTTTCTGGGTAAGCCGTACTCCGTGAGAATTGCTTTCGCCTTTAAGGCTACACGCCGCCCGTGCCCATCATCTTGCTAAGGTAAGTGGAACAAAGGAATTTCCAGCAGCGAGAAAACGTCTGCCGTTTGCTGCTCTTTCTAGCGAAATGCCAGCGAACACGCGAACTCAGCAGCAAGTACTATATCAGACACCGGTGTCCTGAGGCACGAGATTTGTGATCGTCTTCCTGTGTCCAAGTTACCGACATGCGAGCCGTCAAGCATAGATTATGTCCTAGGACCTGTTCTGGGCGCATTCAAGGCCCTGTGATCGTGTCGTAATTTTACTAAACCAACTAGAATCATTAGGAGTAAGAAGTAAAGGTGACGACTGCCTGCGATCATAAGTAGCAGATAGGGTGCAAAGTTTAGAGGCAGAACAAATTTCAAGTAAGACTGAACTTCTAGTTGTGAAAACCAAAACAAATTGATACAGGAGTTCCTCAGTATTGCATGTTGGCGCCGATACTCTTCCTGATGTACATCAATGACTTTCAAAATATGTTAGTCTTAGAAACAAATTATCTTTGCTGATCACAGCAACATTACTGTCAATGAAAAAGCAAAAGAACTCCATGAACAAAGAGCAAACGAAACTATCTAGGAAGTTTAGAGTTGAACAGTACACAACAAAGCTACGTTGAACATAAAGCAAATGAATGTTACGAATTTCAGTCGGAAGAGAAAAAAAATTGCACTTTAAAATTAGATTAGATGATACGTCTATAGATTTCGTAAAATTGATTTCTGGGAATGAATGTTGAATCTCAATTTAAGTGATCTAAACACACAATGATACGCGTGAACAAAATTTAATCGGCTTTATTTGCCCCTACAGATCTGTTATCAGTGTGCAACAGCTTTTAGTTATATACCATTTATACTTACATTCAGTTCTTTGTTTCACAATGTTTTTCTTTAGAACGAATGCCAAAAATATGACCTTAGTTTTCAAATTTCAGAAGAGGACTGTAAGACTAGTAACTAAAAGGAATAATTGGGCTCATTTTTAAGGATTTGTTCAAAAGTTACAACCACACGATCTGAATACATTTACTAACCAGTTACAAACATTAAAGGCGACCACTATAATTTCTACACAAACGTCTCTGTTCACGACCATGGAAAATGACCTAACCTAACTTACATCGATCAAGCAAGAATAAATATAAAACTGGAAATAGAATTTTCTTCCAAAGCATATAGTCGTGCAATAAATTGTCTAAGCACATTAAAGTTATTGCTAGAACAAACTTATTAAATAATCAGTAAAAAAGCAGTTCTTAAGCGATCAATCCCATACAGTGTGGTTATAATTTGGTAGCACAGATTAGAATTCTGGTAAAACATCTAACACAAGCAAATAATAATAACATATCCCTCTCATTTCACAACACAGTTTCACATTAAAGTACTCTTTTCTTCTGAAAAACTTTACATGTAAACTTTGAAACGGATAATACTAAAAAGTTATTCCTATTATGAATTTACATGAAAACTTTGAAAGGGATAGTACTAAAAATTTATTCCCATTATGGATTCAACAGCTCATTCGTTATGGAGGGATGCTGACTCAATTTTTCAAGCTAGCAAATGCGAAGCTCCGGTACACAAAATGGATGTCAAACATTATCTTCATGTAGCCGATATCTGTTGTTATTCTGTGAACAGAGTGCACGGTGAACGTCGTTTGGAAATAAACTCATAGTGTAGCACTAGCTGTTTGCATTATGAGATAAATGCTTATATGGTACGAATGGTCATTGGTGCTGAGAAAATAATGAAAAGTGTAACACTAGGTTATTACATTATGAAATAACTTCTTCGGTAGAGTGTGTAAACAAACCAGTATACCACAACTGGGATAACCAATACGACGTTATGATGTTTTGAACAGATTCGGAAGAATTGAAGATGTAATCCTCACCTGATCATTTTGATTTATGTTCTCTGTGGTGTACCTAACTTACTTCAGGTATAACATTATATGTGGAGTGAAGTTTATTTTTTTATGCGCTGAAGTGTACGAGCCTTATGGTGAAAAAATTAAGAGTGGATCACATGTAAAGCTGACTTTAAACTGAAAGAAAACAAATCTCGCACATTACCGATCCTAAAAAGGGAAGGTGACAATAATGAGTAGAAAATTCTGTTCCTGCGTAGTATCGCTAAGTGGGTCTAAGCCTCAATGCAGCTACTCGTTGACCAATATGTTGTGGCAGTAGAAAATAGCAAACGTAAAGCCGAAGTTTAAAATTTATCATCCAAGAAATTGTTGACGCAGGAGTATCGTACAAACATACGGTCATTTTACCTTATGGGGATGTAGTAATAAGAATCGCTAGTGTAGAGAAACAACTGAAAGAGTTGAAAGCAAATAAGTTGCCAGGTCCTGACGGAATTCAAATTCTGTTTTAAAAAGGTTTTTCTACAGCATTGAGCCCTTACTTAGCATTGTCGCGAATCTGTCGCCCAACCCAAAGTCCTAAGTGACTGGAAAAAAACGCAGGTGACTCCTGTATGTAAGAACGCTAAAAGAACGGACCCGCAGTCTGTCACGCAATCCTTGACATATTCTCAGTTCGAATATAATAAATTTTCTTGGGACGGAGAAACTTTGCCCACAAATCAGCAAGCGTTTAGAAAGCATCCCTCGTGGGAAACTCAGCTTGCCTTTCCACACATCAGATCTCACGAACCATGGATGAAGTGCAACAGATGGATTCCATATTGCAAGATTTCCGTAATGTATTGGACCCGACGCCATACTGTCGGCTGTTAACAAAGTACGATCAATGGAAAACACTGCTGAGAAAATTTGGAGAGCCTGCAGAAGGATTCTACTTTCACCAACGTACATTTTGCATAAGGATCATAAAGATAAGATTAGAGAGATTAGGGATCGTACAGATTCATACAGACAGTTGTTGTTCCCTCCCTCTATTTGAGAGTGGGGCGGGAAAGGAAATGATTAGGAGTGCTAAGAGTACCCTCCGCCACTCACCATACGGTGGCTGGAGGAGTATGTATGTTGAAGTAGTTATAGATGAGTTTGTTAGTTATAAAAGGGATGTAATTAATATAGCGCTTTTCATTTGATAGGATATTGGCAGGTTGTGTTACCTATGGCGACTGTAATAGAAAAACGAGAGCTGCAAACACACATCTGGAGGTGCAGTCTGATCGCCAACAGCAAGATTATGGTGAGTGTTCTTCTACAGCGGCGCATTGTACATAAAAAAGGAACGAAGTTGAATGTGGAGTGAACAATGAATTTCCATTATTGCAAACTATATTTGATTATTTAATTGCGTGTGCTGGGTTCAAACTTAAAAATGAAGATCAGTAGTCAAAATGCAAGTATTTTAGGGGTGGGGGTGGGGGGCACTGTCAGAGCTAACTGTAACAGCAAAATGAGGCCTGACGACAACAACATACTTTCTAATACCGAAGAAGTCGAAAATCTCAGTTTAGCTTCCATCACACCAGTGCAGGAGTTAAACCCACTTACGAGTTTTTTGCCTTTGTTTTATATTAGCAGCCGTTCTCCGGTGACGTTGCAGCAATATAATATCCTGAGGAAGATAGTAAGTACAGGGCTGCCAAGAAAATGATCGTAGACATCGCGAAATTGGCATTAATGTACCATCCAGTAATTACTGGTAACGATAAAATACGAGCTCTCCATGAATTCTCCCACAATCGAAAACTGCTAACGCCCACGAATTATATATAATGAGTGGCTGTAAATTTCTGCAAAGCATTCGGCATGCTTCATAATTTGCGTCGCCGCTGCTGCGTAAAGGCTTTCAGAATGCGCACGGTGGCAACACAAGAGGAGAAGGATGAATAAACCATGAGTTCCGCGGGATGCAGCGGAATTATCGGTTTCTGCAAGAGAAGGCGCTTCGTGTCCCATAGATCTTCATATAGGTGCCTGAAGATAAACAGCAAGCAAATATTCCATTCATGCGTCACTACAGGTGATCTAGTGTACCAGCAGAGACAATCGGATGATTTACTACACCTTCACAAACCGGAGTTGAGATATTAAATCCTAAACAACGCAGAAAATTGTGATTTCTAAGTGATCAGTGCGGGTGCTTAAAATTTGCCTCAGTTTGTCTCCAAAGTGTAGACTGTAGCTCTACGTTCAAGATTATGATTTTCGGTGGAAGGGTATCTTTCTTTATACCACTGTTTATCTGTTCACAAAAGAATACGTTGTATATAATTATGGTGGAATTTACCACTATTTCATGAATGAGTGTCGAAGCTGGAGAATTATGCGTTCCACGAACTTGAAGACAAGCATTTAATGTGTGGTGCAACGGGATGCAGAGTTCAGCTGCTGAACAACTTGAGAGAGAACAACATTTCGAAAATTTAAAGCTGGATGTTGACGAAAAACCTGAAATTTACCCTAGAATTCTGATATTTACCCTAAAATTATCAAGACGGTCCCATGGGAAGTTAGTATGACTTCAATAATAATACTTTGAATGTGGCAGAAATTCTGCAAGCGCAACAGTGGGATATTCTGAAGTGACTAGATTTGAGTTTCAAAATTGACGACAAACACTGCATAATTAACTACAGTCGTACATTAAGCCTTACCTTATAGACTCAGCTAGTGCAAGGCAAATGTGTTTACCATTTGTAGCCTTCAGTACCGTGAAAGATCTGAGAAGCAATGAGCTGGCGTGGTGGAGAGACTATATTCTGGTGACGCTGTTTCTGAAACTGCATACCTCGGATAAATGCATGTCGTAGTCTTATCCGCAACGGCGCAAAAGCTCTATGGATAATAATATCAATGGCACTCCACAGTTAAATGGTTCAAATGGCTCTGAGCGCTATGGGACATAACATCAGAGATAATCAGTCCCCTAGAACTTAGAACTACTTAAACCTAACTAACCTAATGATATCTCACACATCCATGTCCGAGGGAGGATTCGAACCTGCGACCGTAGTGGTCGCGCGGTTCCAGACTGAAGCGTCTAGAACCGCTCGGCCACATCGGCCGGCCACAGTTAAGTGCTACTGGCAATGAAAATAACATGATATAGGAAAACGAGACCCATTTCCGCGAATCAACTGTGATATAAATATGATAAAGTGAAGGGCATGTGATCAGAAGCATAAACAAAAGGAAGTATGTAAAGTAATGAATTCACGAACTCCAAAAGTATTTCGTATCCATTATAATGATCCAAATGGTTATAGACTGAGGGGACAGAAGTCATAGGATACCTCCAAATAACGTGTCGGACCTCCTTTTGCCCTGGGTAGTGGAGCATCTCGACATGGAATGGACTCAACAACTCGTTGGAAGCTCCCCTTAGAAATGTTGAGCGATGCTGCCTCCATAGACGTCCATAACTGCGAAAGGGTTGGCGGTGTAGGATTTTGTGCGTGAACGACGTCTCGATTGTGTTCCATAAATGTTCGATGGGATTCATGCTGGGCGATCTGGGTGGCCAAATAATTCTCTCGAATTGTCCAGAATGTACTCCAATCCAATCGCGAACAATTGTGGCCCAGTAACATGGCGCATTGTCATCCATAAAAATGTCGTCGTTGTTTGGGAACATGAAGTCCATGAATGCCTGCAGAGGCTCTGCAAGTAGCCGAACACAACCATCTCCACTCAGTGATCGGTTCATTTGGACCAGAGGATCCAGTCCATTCCGTGTAAACACAGCCCACGCCATAACGAAGCCATTACCAGCTTGCATAGTGCATTGTTTGCAACTTGTGTCCATGGTTTCATGGGGTCTGCGCCACATTCCTACCTATCCAACACTTTTGTCAACTAAGTGTAAACAGTGAACTATTCTTCATACGTGAATACAATCCATCCGATCAACAGTATTCAACATCCCGAATTTATATTTTCAGACAAGATATCTTCAGAATAGTATTACGAAGCTGCTTGCTGTGATTTTACGAGAGAGAGTGAGAGATATACAGTAAGTCAGTTACATCCAAGGGTGGATATGTCAAAAACCGAGTACTGACTCCCAAGTGCATAGATGAAGTCAAATGGAGCTCAATAAACACAAAGTTTCCCCTGTAAATCGAATTAAAAATCCGATATTGGAAGTTCGATTTAGCGTAGTTTGAACAATACAATGAAATTCGAACAAAGTAGATGAAACGTCAATGAATGAAGCAAGCAACTACCTCATCAACTGATTTGAACAGAATGCTGATTATGCCCATCTCATTCAACGAATAAGCAGTAGTCAGTGTCCAGAGCAGAAGTCGAAGCAAGTAATAGAAAGTGCTTTGTTCAATAACATGCGGTCCCCCAGCTGAAGTTTGGTGACCACGTTTTTCATCGGCTGTCACATGTCAAAGCATCACGAGTGACAAAGAGGAGTGACATGATGCCATGCAAAGACATACCTCGCTGGAAGACAAATTCGGCAGCGAACGACACAATCTGAGGAAACAAGTGACTGACATTTGGCATGGCACGGTGTGTGTAATACGAACAAGGCCACGCTGGAAGCAGCCATGTTTCACTCTATATACAGAATACAGAACAGTTTCACAGCAGATGTCGATCTAAATGTAATCATTGTGGATAGTAAACATATGACAAACTGGGTAGTTGAGGACACAGAGTGCTGCACAAGATCTACATATCGAATTCTCTTGAGGCGCTGGATGGATTAAACAAAAGTTGGCAAACATTAAGTGTCTTCTCTCAGTTAATTAAGGATCTGATTGTGCCGATCACAAAATATTAATGCAGAAGTTGGCCAATTATGGATTAAGAGGAGTAGCTCGCAAATGTCCCCCTCATACTTCAAGAACAGGCAGCAAAAGGTCATACTTCACAATAATGAGAATGACTGTGAGATGAAGTCTGATTGGTGCACAGTTATATTGGGAGTGCATCAGGGGGCAGTGCTGGAACCACCATTGTTTCTTATACACATACTTATTATTCCCTCTGACACGACAGGATTCTAATATATTTCTTTTTTCTGATGACACTAACTTGGTAATGAAAAAAATGAGTGTAACATAGGTCACATTTCAAGGCAATAAAAGACATTTCATGACTTGTAGAACATAAATTGTTGTTAAATCACAGTAAGACTCAATTTTTAGAATTTCTTACACACAATGCAACGAAAACGGACACTTTCATTACACCAAATGGGCATATCATTTGTGAGTCTGAATAATCCAGTTTCCTAGGCGTTTAGATACAGTATATAGTAATATGTCATGACAAGCCCATGTTCGGGATCTTTTTCAAAAACTGAATGCTGCTGTATTTATATTAGAACAGTATCAGCAATAAGTATAGTCCAACACGAAAATTGACCTATTTTATGTATTTCCAACCGGTTATGACACATGGCACTAGATTTTCGGGCAGTTCTTCCCGTTCAAAAAGGCTGTTTTTGGCTCAGAAACCATCAGGTCAAGCAATATGTGGTGTACTTTCACAAACCTCTTGTCGCTCCAAGCTCCCGATTCAGGGGATTCTGACAATGGCTTTGCAATACATATTTCCTTTGACGTCGTTTGTTTTTAATGATGTGACTTTATTCCCAAGAACTAGCAGCCTTCATTCAGTTAACACCAGGCAGAACTCGAAACTGCGTTTGGATCGCAGCCCCGTGACTCTTGTGTTGTAAGTTGTACACTACTATGCTGCATCCATTTTCAACAAGCTAACGACAAACAAATTTTAGCAGTATGAAATCTTCGCTCTGTAGTAGAGTGTGTGCTGATACGAAACTTCCTGGCAGATTAAAACTTTGTGCCAGGAAGAGACTCGAACTTGAGTCCTGAGTCGTGCTTGGTAACTCAGTCGTAGAGCAATTGCCCGCGAAATGCAAACGTTCCGAATTCGATGATGATGATGATGCTGATGATGTTTGTTTGTGTGGCGCTCAACTGCGCGGTTATCAGCGCCCGTACGAATTCCCAACCTTTGCTCAGTCCAATCGCGCCACTTTCATGAATGATGATGAAATGTCCCGGTCCGGCACACAGTTTTAATATACCAGAAATTTCGATTTGAGCAGTAATCTCGTACTTTTGGTTCTAAATTAAATATTTTCCTCCTAGCTCACTCCTTCTATTCTGTCGGGGAGTTCTTGGAAAACGAAGGTGAGGATGCCGCTTTTTGTTTTGCAGATATACCGGTCTACATGTAACACTGTAAGCAGAACATTAAAAAATGCGTGAAGTTACACAAACATGGAATTCTGTAAGGTGATTGCTGTACCTGTTCTGCTGTATGGCAGTGAAACCTGGGTTTTAAAGAGGAAAGAGTCAAGTGACATTCAGGCATCTGAAATGAAATTTTACTAACAGCCGAACATCTGTAAAGAATGAAAAATGCAAGCATTCGAAAGATGATCATAGAATTATGAGACTACAATTGAGCATTTAGCATACCCCACAGCTGCTAACAAGTTTTGAACCTATTGTTCTATGAAGCGAATAGACCACTCCTCATAAGATTATGTGATAAATATTTGAAGAAAAAGTGGCGCAACGGAAACTACTATACATCTTAATCCAAACAGGGGTGGTAAAATTAAACATGAAATATTGGTGCCATAGTCCACATAGATAGGGGTTTCATCGACCCACAAAATGAAACCGGAGGTCACAATAAAATCTTGTTGCTTAGTAAGGCACAGTGACTTGAGTCCAGTCATCGAATAGGGAAAACAAATAATTGTAAAATGCACAGGGTGTAAATGAATTAAAAAAGATACACGACAGTCCCTTGGCACAGGTGGGTGAAATTGGACAGGAAGTGATACACTTTGCTATGTTCATATAAAACCACTGATGAGTGCTGAATTAGTCAATAGACTAAAGAAAAGGCCCAGAAACGTACAAGTGAGCACCAGTTTGCTTGCCTAACTGCATTTTGTGTTTAACTATCTGACTGCGTGAATTAATTTACAAAAGCAAAGTTGCAGCCATAAATAAACGTCTTTGTAGTTCACTCGTCGCAATGCGCGCAAATGCTGCTATGATTGTCATCATTCTAAAATTCAGTGGCAATTCAGTAGCATTCTAAAATTCAGTGATAGCTAACAGTTATAAGTTCAGCCCTAGAATCGTCCAAAACGAAGAGGCTCACCCTCTGAAGATTTAAGATGATGTATTCCCCTCTGAGGATCTAGGACGAAGGCCGCTCTCCCTCTGATGGTCCAAGACGTAGAAATTCGCTCTCTGGCCATGCTAAGCGAAGCGTGTATGCTATTTCCTCCCCAAAATCTTGTTTGTCCTGCCAGCAGTGGATTCTCATTAGCCAACTGTGACAGACGTTATGAGTTCCAATCAATGAGAAATTTATAATATTAGCGACAATCTTCCCTTTTCTAAAGAATCTACTGTAATTAATCAGTAATACACATTTATCTCTTAGCGTGGGATGGAAAACAGAACTGCTCTGCCACCATCAGAGTGGTTTAAGGATCCCTCCTGTAATAGGGATTGAAGGTACTGGGGCAGTAACTGACGGTTAGTGCTTGTGCTGTTGGTCTTCCAAACAGCATCCCATACATGCAAACCATTTGCGACTTGGCCTGATATAGCTCGCACCTTAGGTACTTGGACTATGCATGGCTCTGTTTACAAAGAATAGCTCGATATAGTCATATTGTCGAGCCACGAACGCCTGCTTTCACACCCCGCAGCTAATTCGCTGCAAATAATAACCTGTAGCTGTGATCCTGCAGTCAAATAGTCTATGCATTGGCTAGAACTGCGAATTAATAAAATACGCAGAAGTACGAAATAAAAGTTAAACGTTAAATTTATTAACAAGAGTCGTGATCTAACATGTGTAATTGATATCAACGACAGAGAATTATATTGAACAATGCTTATTCAAGAAAGGGCCCTGAAATAAATGGGAAGTGGTCCTACGATATTCAGTTAAAATGCAGACAGAAAATACCCTTAACAAATGCAGTAAAGTTACATTGAGAGCGATACGAGAACGGTAGCAAAATACCCAACGAAAACAGCCATCAAAGACTAGCAAAATCGAAGTCCATTTCGTGGCCACAAGGCACGAAAAATTCATCAGCTCAAAGTAGTTCAGGGTTCAACAGGGTGACTCACAAATTAATAAATGTGATACGAGGAATAGTATCTCACATAATGTCTATTCTCAGTTTCGTAAATAAAGTCGCGAAAGTTAGAGTCCTACTCTGGAGCACATTCAGACCTCTCGAAATATAAAGTCCCTTTAAAAGTTAGAGTATTGTAGCGGCCTTTCACAGTCCAGAAATAGTCACCCATATGACCGAGTCGCATACCGTACTATTCACTCGAGAAGTCCCAGTCTCGAACCCCATAGTGTTCCGCTACTTTCTGCTTTTACATTGGCTGAAGGCCATCCCCACGAAAACACATCACTTTTATGCACTACCAATATGATTTGACTCGTTTTGAACACTTTTTCGCACTAAACTAATATATTATAAAATATTTAAACAAAAGAAATATTATAAACATTCGGTTACATTCAGATCATTTAAAATACGTGCAAACAATACTTGGTTCATAAGCAAATAACCCAATATTCTTGCACAAGTGTGCTCACCTTAAGTGACTACAGATTATCGCTAAATATTATTTAAACTATTATGTATGCCTCCTTAACAGAAGCGTCTTTTGGTTCTCTCTTCAGTCGTAGTGTCTACTAACATACGTGACTGAACACTTTCAAAAAGCACTTGCGATCAACATTTAAATAAAGTTACTTACAAAATAGTAAACTTTTAATTAAATAACTACACAAGTATGACAATATGTGAGGTATTCACGCTGTACTCATATGCTCTGCAAATGTGGAGAATACGATGTTCTGATAAAAATTTGCGTCACAAAAAATATAAAAAAGACATAATAAATCGATAAATAAAGTAGATACAGACACGTAGTTTTCAGGGATGGTGCCTGTAGTGCAATGCTATCATCTGAGATATCGTTTGATGAAATCAGATGAAGCGATTATGACATCGCAGATGTCTACATCTACATCTACGTGATTACTCTGCTATTCACAATAAAGTGCCTTGCAGAGTGTTCAATAAACCACATTCAAGCTGTTTCTCTACCGTTTCACTCTAGAACGGCGCGCGGGAAAAGCGAGCACTTAAATTTTCCTGGGCGAGCCCTGATTTCTCTTATTTTAACATGATGATCATTTCTCCCTATGTAGGTGGATGTCAACAGAATGTTTTCGTAATCGGAGGAGAAAACTGGTGATTGAAATTCCATGAGAATTCACGTATTATGTCTGTGGCACTATCTCTCCTATTTCGCGATAATACAGAACGAGTTGCCCTACTTTGTACCTTTCCGATGCAATCCGTCAGTCCCACCTGATGCGGATCCCGCGCCGCAGAGCAATACACCAGAATAGGGCGGAAAAGCGTGGTGTAAGCAGTCTCTTTAGTAGACCTGTTGCAGTTCTAAGTGTTCTGGCAATAAAGCGCAGTCTTTGGTTTGCTCTACCCACAACATTATCTGTGTGATCGTTCCAATTTAGGTTATTTGTAATTGTAGTCCCTAAGTATTTATTTGAATTTACAGCCTTCAGTTTCTTTGACTTATCACATAATTGAAATTTAGCGGATTTCCTAAAGTTCTCATATTCGCTTTAATATATAACTGTGTTTTAATGTCGAAGTTCAGAGAGCTGCAGCTTAGCCATCTTTAAGATTGTCTGACACTCTGCCTTTTCCTGGAGCATTGCCTGTCCTAGGCGAACATCCATAGCCAATATTTCCGTACTGGGACTCCTTTGCAGACACCCTTGCACCTGGAACCGCTGGAGTGGTCGCCTATCCAGAGGCCGGAATTGCCACTGCGCCCCCTGAGACCTGGGCCCGCTAGTGTTCAGCCGTACTTTCTACTAATACTGAGCAGCTGATCAGCTCACACAAGTGTGCTTAACGTTACAGTACGTTCTCGTGAGTCTTCTTCCTCACTATGAAAATAATTCTGGTGAACTAACGTGGAACTCCGTTACAAAATTTAGACATGTACGACTGGTGACCTCCTTTGACACTAATAGCTTCTTTTCGCTCTGAATGCATCATGTTTTTCTACCCCCTTGCAGCCCTTTATCTTTCTTGAAAGCATTCCTTACCCTGATATACACAATGAATGATTGCAACTCACCGGATTCCGTCTTCAGCCCTCTGTGAGGCTTCTATCAGAATAGGGAACATTCTCTCTGACAGCGCCCATCAGTTTCCATTGCACCTGTCTTTGTCCTTGGCCTGTTATACCAGAAACGTATTGTTGTTGTTGTTGTTGTTGTTGTTGTCTTCAGTCCTGAGACTGGTTTGATGCAGCTCTCCATGCTACTCTATCCTGTGCAAGCTTCTTCATCTCCCAGTACTTACTGCAACCTACATCCTTCTGAATCTGCTTAGTGTATTCATCTCTTGGTCTCCCTCTACGATTTTTACCCTCCACGCTGCCCTCCAATGATAATTTGTGATCCCTTGATGCCTCAGAACATGTCCTACTAACCGGTCCCTTCTTCTTGTCTAGTTGTGCCACAAACTCCTCTTATCCCCAATTCTATTCAATACCTCCTCATTAGTTATGTGATCTACCCATCTAATCTTCAGCATTCTTCTGTAGCACCACATTTCGAAAGCTTCTATTCTCTTCTTGTCCAAACTATTTATCGTCCATGTTTCACTTCCATACATGGCTACACTCCATACAAATACTTTCAGAAACAACTTCCTGACACTTAAATTTATGCTCGATGTTACCAAACTTCTCTTCTTCAGAAACGCTTTCCTTGCCATTGCGGCCGTGCGGTTCTGGACGCTGCAGTCTGGAACAGAGCGACCGCTACGGTCGCAGGTTCGAATCCTGCCTCGGGCATGGATGTGTGTGATGCCCTTAGGTTAGTTAGGTTTAATTAGTTCTAAGTTCTAGGCGACTGATGACCTCGGAAGTTAAGTCGCATAGTGCTCAGAGTCATTTGAACCTTGCCATTGCCAGTCTACATTCTATATCCTCTCTACTTCGACCATCATCAGTTATTTTGCTCCCCAAATAGCAAAACTCCTTTACTACTTTAAGTGTCTCATTTCCTAATCTAATTCCCTCAGCATCACCCGACTTAATTCGACTACATTCCATTATCCTCGTTTTGCTTTTGTTGATGTGCATCTTATATCCTCGTTTCAAGACACTGTCCATTCCGTTCAACTGCTCTTCCAAGTCCTTTGCTGTCTCTGACAGAATTACAATGTCATCGGCGAACCTCAACGTTTTTATTTCTTCTCCGTGGACTTTAATACCTACTCGGAATTTTTCTTTTGTTTCCTTTACTACTTGCTCAATATACAAATTGGTTTTTGATTTACCCCTCCAGCCTTTACTTTCCCATAGTCAGCTAGTTGATCCAGCTTACAGAGAAACATAACACATTACCTCCACTGAATAAATGTAATTGAGAAGTACCTGTTATATTCACACAAATCTCTAATTCAGTTGTATCCACACTTTCATGCATCGCTTGCAGTTTGAAGTAATTTGGTTAGTCTAATTTGGATACTGTGTTATTAAAAAGGTTATGGATTAATTTTTCGTAAAAATGTTATGTAACACAGAACAATCCCAAAGGAAAGAGGGCGTAGGTCAGCCAGTTGAAAGATGTAATTTGAGGCCTGAATAGGTCGATAGGGCTAATCTGTAAAGGCAGAATAAGAAGGACTACTTCCTAAGATAAAAGAAATGACGAACCACGACGGAACTATCCAAGTGTGACGGAAATTGGTAGATGTGATGTACATGTACAGACAAGCAAATGATTACAGTTTCAGAAAAATTGGAGAGAAAGTGCTTCAGAAATTGAGCAAGTCAGTAACGCGATGGTCCACCTCCCGGCCTTATGTAATCAGTTATTCGGCTTGGAAGTGATTGATAGGCTTGTTGGTCGTCAGAATACCGAGCATGTTGGAGGGCCCTGCCCATAATGCTTCAAATGCTCTAAATTACGAAGAGAACAGACGACCTTGCTGGCCAAGATAGGATTTGGCAAGCACTAGACAAACAGTGGCAACTCTCGCCGTGTTGTTTTTATTGCAATGTAAGCCCAGGATGGCTTGCCAAAAGGGCAACAAAATGGGACATAGAATATTGTCGATGTACCACTGTGCTGTGAGGGTACTGGGGGGGATGACGATCAAAGGCGTCCCGCTATGAAAAGAAGTGGCACCTGTGAGGTAACGCGCGAATTGTGGCTCCCTGAAAATATTCTAAGCTCGGAGTTACGACGGGCCCACAGGACGCTCGGCCAGCCGGGACCCGGCAGAAAACACGTCGAGAGAGGTAGCCCCAGCGCATGGTCCAGCCGCGTGGCTGGAATTCCGCTGTGACGAGGACGGTGCTTTGTGTCGATGAAGGAGATGTCTATGCTGGCAGTGCCAAAGATGGCGGACTTTGTGAAACCTTAATGGTAGACATTTCACAGTTCCAATAGGAATTAATAGTAGCCAGATGAATCATGATACCTCAAGAAGAAACCTGTACATTACTATTATTTGCACGACGATTCTGATGGTGTAATCAGATTTCCAATATCTTTATTACTTTAAAGTTTAGTATCTGACAGTAAATTTTACAAGTAACACCCAGCAACGAATTTCCAAAATATAAACGCTTCATCCGATTTTGTCGATCGCCGTGTCTTTAGAAAGCTATTAGTGTAAACCTAAATTGGTATAAGTTACAGGCATGTAACCTACATGGTACATGAGTTATTGGAGGTCCAAGTCGCCGATTACAATCGATCGCGTCAGGCCATAAGTACTCCACAGTTACACGAAAAGACGGTAGCAGCATGCTTATAAATATATTTATTCATCTATGTCTTTGTTAATATCCGATATATGCTATTCGTGAAGAAACTGGTCAGTTATTTACTGTGTTTTAGAAAGCACAGAGACATTAGGCTCCTGGCCTACCGTTTGCTTCTTTTCTTTTCATATATGTTTATTTAATTGTTCATGTATTTAATAATGTGTGTTAGAGCGTGTTTATGGTCCATCCGGAGGAATATTTATTTAATTTCATGTTATTTAAATGTAAATCCAGTATTTCGAATATGTTTCATGATGTTTATGAGTGTGCGTTGGCTAGGAGACATGGAGGGAGTGCGCTAGCCAATCACAGCGCTCGTTAATGGTGAGACTGTATGGAAGTGCGAGAGCGGGATCGTTTCGAGAGAGGACAGGGCAGTTTCGAAAGTGTGGCAGTTCGGGAGAGTACGCCACAGGACACGGGAGAGACTGTTGGACGCGGACAGTACAGCGCGACGGACGCAAAGACGGCGGAAAGACTTGGACAGTGGAGCAGTTTGCGCGTGGTCGCGGAGGATAGAAATATTTCGGAGTGCCGACCTGTGCTCTTGTGTGATTTCCGTGGCTTCTGCAGTGAAGACATAGTGTGCGTTTAGAAGTGAATATCTCGCGAGCTATGTTGTTGCTCATAACTAATTACGTGCACTAGGAATGTATTGTTTCCCTGTTATTCAACTTTTATTTAATTACTGGACCATCGACACCAATAAGTGTTTTGCAGAAATATACTGAAACCCTAGTCGCGACACTTACGGAAGACGTAAATAAACAGAAAGAACAATTAGGTGACTTATCGGAAAGAGTTGAAGAGATTTCAGATAAATTGACAAATCTTAGTTTACATGGGGACAGAGATTCAGATGATACAGCACCATTGCCATTTGCAGAAACCGAAGAGTATCAGAACATAAATAAGCATGTTGAAAATCAGGGAAAATTTAATGAACGCGTTAAAAGGGAAGTTGAGGCATTACGAAAGCAAGTCAAGCAAATTGAAGGCGAAATCGTAGGAAAAGTAGCAGAAGAAATTTAGAATCACAGATACCAGAGGGCTTTGAAGAAAGTAATTTGTTTCGTGTACGGGATGCAACAAGAGAGCGCCCTGCGCGTGAATTTAACAATAATCGTCATTGTGACTGGGACAGACGCGGTAGGTCTTTGTCGCCACGAGGCGAAAACTTTTGACTATAAACATTTTTTGACTGTTCGGAAATTTAAGATCTTTCGCAATTCTAAGAATGACATACATCCTTGTGCATGGTTAGATCAATTTATGTACGCACTTCCACCAAATTGGCCACTAAGTCACAAACTGGAATTTATGTGTGGATATTTAGAAAACGAACCGGCGACGAGGATGCGCGCACTCATTAGAGATTGTAATAATCTGAATGATTTTTATCATGCATTTCTATCGGCATATTGGTCCGAAAACACGCAAGACAGAGTCAAACATAGTCTGATTATGCAGCGTAATTTTAAACAGTCTGAGTTCCGCACGCCAGCAGAATATTTTGAAGACATGATTCGAAAGAATCAGTTCCTGTCCAACCCTTATAGCCCGACTGAATTAATTCGCATTTGTTTAACCAATCTGCCACAATCCATAAGACAAATTGCTTTAGCTGGAAGATGTAAAGACGACATCGAGACTTTTAAGACTTTGTTGCAAGAACTTGAGTATGACAACGACGACGGGACTTCTTGTAACTTTTTCAGTAACAGTAATTACAATAGATTTTCAGAGAAAAGGGATGGTGATCGGAACGGGCGTTATATGGGTAATTTTGAGAATGACAGACGTAACAGACAGGACAATAGATACCAGCCTTATGACAATAACAGACGTTCTAACAGAAATTACACAGACAATTATAATAACGGTAATTCGTACCGGAATGATCAATCATATGGAAACAGTAATCGGTATCATCAAGACAGAAATTATTCATACAGTAATAGAAATTCTTTCTACAGAAATAACCAGGGTAGTAGATACAACAATAATTTCAGAAGTGACAGTCGAAATTACACAAGAAGTAGTTATGCAGACAGACAGGAAAATAGAAATTTTAATGACAGACACAACCAAGAATTTACATGTAACCGACAGGAGGGACCTAATTGGCATCCTCCGCGTGACAGGAATTCAGAGAGACAAGTGCAAATAGTGGAAATTGATCCGCGAAATGACGGGAATAATCAAAGACGTGACGCAAACAATCGACAATGACTTGCAGCTTCGGCTTCTGTCAGCAATATAGACGGTTCAGAAAGTAATGACACTACGACTTTACACTACGTACGCCTGGAAGACATGAGAGACGTTTTGCTAGACGAAAAGGAAAATAATGTAGACGCATTTTTACATCCTGTTATTGAAGTATGTGTCGGTAAGAATAAGTTCACTGCAGTTTTAGATTCTGGGAGCCCATTGAACGTCATTAGTGAATCAGTTTTTCTTATATGTGAAAGAACTATTGCCTGTCCTGTGTTACCTATTTCTAAAACTACAATTCGAGGAGCGATTTCTGGAAAAAGTGTGGAAGTTAAACAACAGACCAACTTAAACTTTATTTGTCAAGGATACGAATTTTCTGCTAATTTTATTATTGTTCCATTACTCAGTACACAAATTATATTAGGTATGGAGTTTCTTAACACACATAAGGCAATTTTGAACTTTAAAGAAGGAAGTGTGAATTTGACTGTTGCCGGAATGCCGAAAAGTTTGAAATTTTTCGAGTTTTTAACAAGATCTGAGTCAGATACAAAATGTTTAAGGTTTCTTACTTCTGATGTTTTCGTTGAGCATTATGACGACAGTGTGTTTATTTATGACAATGACAATAGATACAGAGACGCGATGGATGATATAATTAATAGCGAAGAATTAATTAATGAAAAGGTTAAGAAAGCTGAAGTGCCAGATGACGTTGCAAGAGAAGAGCTGCACCACATTTTGACTTCACATGCTACAGTGTTCAGTCATCACACAGGAACTATACAAGGCTTACAATATTTATTTAAAGTAAAAGAACACACACCATTTCGCGGGAAAACGTACGCTATTCCTTTGGCTTACTGACGCTCTAAGGGAATACATCATATATCAAACGTTAAAATTTTTGTGGAATGACATACTTTCGAGAAACCAACAGTTTACGTAAACATGCAGAGAATACAAGGATACCGCGCTGTGTTTTGGCGGCGGCATATACTCAAAGCAACAGTCAAGTCTGCGCGCCGCACAAGGCAGTCGTTGACCGCAAACAATTGCTTCCTACGTCACGCGCCTACAGCTGGTCGAGCGCTCAGTGCGAATGCACTGACAGCCATAAACAAATACACAGTCTAATTTCTCCGACTAAATTAAGTATAAAGCTATAGTGACTTGATGAATTATGTTATTAACGTTCAGTATTTTTCAGGATACGGTTCTAAAAAATATTTAAGAACTTCAGGTAAATTCTGTGCGTGTCCGACGTTAAGAGGACTTGCTATCGAGAAAATTTCAGGAAGAATGTAATTTCGAAGAAGAAACTAATAAACTAAAACAGGTAACTATTAATTGAGTTCATTTTTCAGGTAACGTATTTCCACTTAGGTGCGTACTTTAGACGTAATTTGCTGCTCGCAATTACGTGATTCATACTTTGTGCTTGCGTACATTTTCTGATTTTTGTCAATGTTTTATTAATGAACAGGGTTGTTATTTGTATATATTATGCATCGCTTGGCTGCACTGCTTTTTCACTGATGTCATATTTTTTTCTATTATGTGCCTGCTGTGCTTATTTATTTAAATTATAATTGTAACCTGATTAATTGTGCTGTGATTATGTATGTAAGTTATACTTTGTGATTTATCTGCTTGCGTCTTCATGTTTACTTATTAAGATTACATATGAACATTTATTTGCTTATGCTGATATGATGCTAATGACCTGTTTATTATATTAGATAACATATTTGCTGCCTTGCTTATGGATTGCATATTTACACATTTCTGTATTGTTGTCATAACTACTCTTTAATTTGGTATATAGAAATGCTGATATACTGTGTATGAACATAGAGTTTAGGTCACATTATTGTATTAATTATAGATTGTTCGCTTGGCAGAGCCTCGTTGTAAGAATTGTGCTGTATCCACTTGTTGACATTCTGTTCTCTACTGGTATATTTACTCGCTATTGCATGTTTTGCTTACGCTCAGTACCTTATATTTTTAAGATAAGAAAATGAACTGCTATAATTCGACATAAACGACATTAGTACAAGGAACTTCATAGAAGTCACATGAGCTGGAGGTTTTATGAAAGCTGTATAAATTTATGCTAATAGGAAGGAAGCTAACGACATGACATACCAAAACTAGGTTTAGACCATTGACAGTTATTACACTGCATTTTTCGTGAGCAATTGAAATAGGAAGTGACACTTGACACAGGAAATACTCCACATGTTTGCTTCTGTTTGCCATAATTCTTGAAGTGGTGTACACACTGTGAAATATTACGATCATTCACACTCCGTAATCGTACTTAATTACTGAGAGTTATTCGAACTAAGTCTGTTAGAGGTCATGTATGCATTTCTTTGTTTATAATTCATAATGAGTAGAAGATTTGGCTCAGATGGATTACACAGAGGTTGTGTGTTGACAGTGTGTCTTCGGATTGTATAGGATGATGAGGTTTGCATTAGGATTTTATCTGTACTTGTTCGAGGAGACTGACTAGAGGAAAGAGTTGTTATGGAAGTGAAATGATATTGGCGATAAGGTTTATATGTGTCGACGTATTGAAGAGATATTATTGAGGTATTGAGATTATATGAAGTTGATGATTATTGGAGTTTTTGTGGACAAGAGGTAAGGTAAATGATATTGATGATAAGATTTATATGTATCGACATAAGAGGTATTATTGAAGTATTGAGATTATGTGATGCTGATGATTATTGGAGTTTTGGTGGATAAGAGGTAAAGTAAGTGAGGTGCATATTTTTTTTTGTTGTTGGTCTATATGGAACAAGGAGGATGAAGATAGCAGACTAGAACACTCAAGTAGAAGGAAGATAGTCTATACACACACTTTGTTAAATCACTAAGCAGTATATACTTTTTTTTCGAGAGAGGAAGTAATTGCATATCTTGGCTCACTGACAGTTGTTCAACAACAGTACATTTGATTTGGCTTGGCAAACATTGGTCTTGACATGATGACTATAACTTTGACTTAACTATTATTGACTGTTGTACATTGCTGCCACTACTACTTGATACACATGATGAACATCAAATTTTGACAGAATTGCATTTACACAGTTAACACTATTCAATTACACAGTAGTACTTAATGTGGATGAAAGATGAGTGAGTGTGTTTTGTGTGTTTTCCTTTCCTAATCCTACCCACCTATCTCCTAAATATTATTTTATTTGTTTGTAGTGGCTTGCACTGACACCCATAAATATTATAGGTTTACTGATGTTTGTGTATTTTTAATAGTTAATATGACAATTATCTGACATCATTTGTGTGTTTGTTATGATTTGTATGTTTAGTGTAAAAGCATTTGTATGTGGATTCAAACTATTGTTCATGCCTGAACTGTCTGATTAGTGATGGTGAATATTATGGACTGTTACCTGCACTTGTTGAACATTGATGGGTGCCACTTAGAAATGTTTAATTTCTGCTGATGAACTGTGTGATTAGTGATAGTGAATATTATGGACTGTTACTTGTACTTTTTCTACATGATTGGTGCCACTAGGACATGTTTAATTTCTGCTTATAAACTCTGATGAACAGTGTGATCAGTGATAGTGAATATTATGGACTGCTCTCTGGACCTGCTCATCTTTGCTGGGTGCCACTGATGAACTGCTTCTACTGAAATAATGTGATTTGTTGCTGTGTGTACCTGTTCAACATTACTGGGTGCCACTGATGAACTGCTTCTACTGAGATAATGTCACTTGTTGGTGTCTGCACCTGCTCAACATTACTGGCTGCCACTGACGGACTGCTTCTACTGACATAATGTCACTTGTTGGTGTCTGCACCTATTCAACATTGCTGGGGGCCACTGATGGACTGCTTCTACTGAAAAGATGTCACCTGTTGGTGTCTGTACTTGCTCAACATTGCTGAATGCCACTAATGGAACTGCTTCTGCTGAGATGATGTCACTTGTTGGTGTCTGCACCTGTTCAACATTGCTGGGTGCCACTGATGAACTGCCTCTACTAAAATAACGTCACTTGTTGGTGTCTGCACCTGTTGACCATTGCTGGGTGCTACTGCTGGAACTATCAACTATTTTTTTAATCATTGAAAGCATTTTATGTGAACATTTGTATAAACTGATTTTTTGTGTATTGTGTAAACTATTATGTAAAGTCACATGTATGAAAGAATTTGTATTGCTTACTGTATTTTATATGTTAGGTTATTGAAAGGTCAGTGCAAAGCCAAAATTTTATCTAATTATGTGATATTTACGTATTAATATTATCTTTTATTTTGGTCTGTATTTTGTGGACGAATTTGGTGGTATTTTCACCACCAATGCTGGCAAAAATACCATCAAATTCTGGCCCGTGGAGGAGGGGCATATGAAAGGTGGCTACACTGAGTCACTGCGCCAGAGATTGCGCCAAAGAGTATTATTCAGCCGCCTCCACTGGCAGTGCTTGGGGAGAACTTGTAGTAGTCAGTGCTGGTCGAGAACTCATAGTGAAAAGTGCTTGCTGAGATGTCGTAGTGAAGAGTGCTTGCTGAGATGTGGTACTGAAGAGTTCTTGTTGAGATGTGGTAGTAGAGAGTCGGTGTGGAGATATATTGTAATGATTAGAGTGATTTTCGTCAATATATGAAGGTAAAAAAAAAAAAAAAATTTTTTTTCTTTTCTTTTTATTATCTCAATGTCTTAAATAATGCAGCATTACAGGTTCAGTCGCAAAGCATCTGGCTTGTGTTCTTGTATTAGAGTGTAATTCTGGTTTTCTTGCGCAATTATAGTATTTCTATTTTTTAATTACTTCAGTATAAATGATATTTAAAATTTCTTGCCTAATTGAAGAAGAACCGTGCCAGATGTGTACGTTGAGTCATACTTCCACACACAGAACAGTTACACTTGTGCTTTGTTGGATTCGTAGGTTTTATAGTTGCTGGGGACTTAATTAATTAATTGTATTAACGAGAATTTTCATTTCATTCTTTGTTGTTGTTCCATGCAGTCAGATTGCGGACAAAAACTAGTCAGGGCCAACCGTTTACGAAACAGCGTAATCGGACTTACAGCTACCAAAAATATTTGCATTTTAAATAATTAAGCCCCCATGAAATCCCTCAGGAGGACAAGCAACGACTCTTATCAATCAATGCCAAGCCGAATAATTTCTTGCATAAGAATCAGAGGTGGATCAACACGCTGTCGACTTGCTCACTTCGTAAAGCTCTTTCTCCTGAATAAATCATCCAATTTTTCTGAAAATGTATTCACTTGTTTGTCTGTACATCTGCATTACATCTACCGATTTACGTGCCATTTGGATAATTTGTTCGTTGTGCGTCGGTTTATTTATTTATTTATTTTTATCTTAGAGTGCATTTGAAACAGCGGGTTAAATGTAGCGATCAGTATCTAGTAGTTTGGTAGCTCTACGCGATGTAATTATCAGTGAAAGGTTTCAGCTAGATATGGGGTATGTGAATAAATTTGTGAACTCTATTTCTCGTCGAATGAAGGCCATCATCCCAGCTGGAGGCGGTATTACGCGCTATTAGCATGAGGTCTGCAGGGAGTGGCACATTTTTTTGTGGGTTAGTTGGGCCACTCGCTGTACGCACTGTACGTCCGAACGCCCCCTCACGACCTCTCGCCGAAAGCTGCTGCCGCAGCGCCTCTAGCGGCAGCCGTCGTAATGGCGGCAATTAGTGACGCGGCCCGTACTCTGCATGGGATTCACGTCCGGCGGTCGCGGACAGAAATTTGATGAGCGCCGGCGGTCGTTAGTGACTCCAGTCCCACCGTCCGGGCGCGCCGGTGGAGAGCGCGATTTTTTTCCTATAAATTATCTTCGCCAACCTCTCATTTTGATACGTTTCATTAGCATTTCCGCGGTGTGTGCGACTACGAAGGCAGATCATCACTCGCCTGCCTCTAATGAATCACCCATCGGCTTCGGTCATTCGCCACTAGTGCTTTTTAACTCCGACGCGGATATAACAAAAGTTGTTGAAGGAATTGTAGCATTATAAGAACCAGGCACTGCTCGAAGGTGATTATAAGAGCAGAAAAATAAGTTTGGTTATCTCTTTTTTCCGAGTTATTGGTCTTCTGACTTGGTTGATGCAGCTCGGCACGAATTCCACTCCTGTGTCAACCATTTCATCTAAGAGTAGCTCTTGCAATCCACGGCCTCAATTTTTTGTTGGACGTATTCCAGTCTCTGTCTTGCTCTGCCGGTTTTGCCCTCTACAGCTTCCTCTTGTACCACGAAAGTTATTATCTGATGTTTTAATACGTGTTCTATCATCCTGTCTGTTCTTCCTGTCAGTGTTTTCAATATATTCATTTTCCTCTCTGATCCTGTGAAGAGCCACCTCATATCTTATCAGACCACCTTATTTTCAATACTCGTTTGTAGCACCACATCTCAAATGCTTCCATTCTCTTCTGTTGCGGTTTTTCCACAGTCCATGTTTTACTACCACACAATGCTGCATTCCGAAAGTACATTCTCAGAAATTTCTTCCTCAAATTAATGCCTATGCTTGATACTAGTAGATTCCTCTTCTCCAGGAATTCCTATCTGCTGTCCAGATGGCAGGATTCCTTAACTACATCTACTTCGTGATCCCCAATTCTGATGTTAGGTTTCTGACTATTGTCATTTCTGATACTTCTCATTTCCTTCGTCTTTCTTCGATTTTCTCTCAGTCCATATTCTACATTGATGAGACCGTTCATTCCAGTCAACAGATCCTGTAATTCTTCTTCATTCCCACTTAAGATAGCAATTTCATCAGCGAATCTTGTCATTGGTATCCTTTCACCTTGAATTTTAATCCACTCTTGAACCTCTTTTTATTTTCGTCATTGCTTCTTCGATGTACAAATTGAACTGCGTCTGTGTCTTGCGCCGTATTCTATTCGAGAACTTCGTTCTTGGTTTTCCAGTCTTATTGTTGCTTCTTGGTTCTTGTACGTACTGTGCATTATCTATCTTTCCCAATTCCTTACAACAAATTTTCCCAAAATTTCGAATATCTTGCACTATTTTACATTGTCGAACGCTTTCTCCATGTCTACAAATCTACAGAAAAATCAAGATACGTTCATAAATATTGTTTCAATCATCAACGGCAACGTCAGAATTGTCTCCCTTGTGCATTTGCCTTTCCTATAGCCAACACATCCTCAATTTTATTTTCCGTTCTTCTTTATATTACTCTTGTCAGCAACTTTGATACATGAGTTTTTAAGCTGACTGCGTGATAATTGCCCGATCTGTCGACTCTTGCTATCTTCAGAATAGTGAGAATGGTGTGGATGATGTTTTTCCAAAGTCTGATGGTAGGTCGCCGTCTTATACGAGGGCTGTCCAGAAAGTAAGTTACGATTGATCGCGAAATGAGAATCACAGTGAAAATCAGAAATGTTTCATTTGTAACAGTTAGCTACACCTTTTAGCTACTTCTCTACGTAGTCGCCGTTCTGGCTCAGACATTCGTCCTAGCGTTGTACCAACTTTCCAATACCCTCATCATAGAAGGCAGCCGCCAGTGCTTTCCGCCAATTCTCTACGCTGGCCTAAAGCTCGTTGTCTGTGCCAAAATGTTGTCTTCATAGCCAGCGGTTCGTTTGAGCAGAGATGAAACTCAGTGGGAGACAATTACGGGCTGTATTGTGGGTAACCGAACATTTCCAATTGAAACGATGCAGGAACATCTTCATTGCCCCTGCAGAATGAGGCTGAGAATTGTCTTGAAGAAGAAACCGCACGACAGCTATGTAATGATGGTTGCATAGCTACAGGGGAAAATTCTCACCAGGCCCTCGTACTTGGCGGGAGACACTATTTTCTATAACATCTTTACGCGCTCACTAAGAGCTCAGGAATGAAAAGAGCGATATAATTCTACCTAGAGTCATACTAGAGACACTGCCCAACACATCTTTGCAAAGCTTTATCGGATTTTCATAGTCGTTTCCATTTCGCGACCGATCATAACTTGCTTTCTGGACAGCCCTCGTACATTGTGCACACCAATGTCAATAGTCGTTTTGTTCCCTCATGATTTCAGAAGTTCCGATGGAATGTTATTTATCCTTTCTGCCTTATTTGATCTTAAGTCGTCCACAGCTCTTTCAAATTCTGATTCTAATTCTTGATCTCCTGTCTCATCCCTGTAAACTCCTGTTTCTTCTTCTATCACGTCATCAGACGACATCTACCGCTTGTAGGCTATCAAGCTACAAGTCGTAACGTGTAGAGTGTGGAAGGATAGGGAAGTATGGAAGAAAGGTTTTCTTGAGCCGTCAGTCTTCTGTCTGGTCTGATGCGGTCACTCACGAATTACTCTCTTGTACCAACCTCTTCTACTAAGAGTAGCAACTTACGTCTTCCTCTGCAGTTTTTAATCTCTACAATTCCTTCAACGGAATTTATTCGCTGATGTCTAAACACATGCCCCTTGTTCTTATCAGCGTTTATCAAATGTTTCTTTCTTCTTCGATTCTGCGGATAACCTCCTCATTCCTCACATTATCAGTCCACTTAATTTTCAACATCATTTTGTAGCACCATATCTCAGCTGCTCCGGTTCCCTTCTATTCCGATTTTCTCATAATCCATGAATCACTACCATACAATTCTGTAATCGAAACGTAGGTTCTCAGAAATTTGTTTCTGAAATTGAGGCCTGCGTTTCATACTTCTTTAGATCAATAATCCCCTCTTTGTCTGTGTTAGTCAACTTTTTTATGTCCTCCTTGCTTCGTCCTTCATGTGTTACTTGTATGCTAATCATCTTTAATAGGCACGGAAAGGAATTAAATAAGCTTCATTCCTTCTGTCTGTAAGAAAATCAGTCTACGTTAACCACTTTCAAAAACATGAGTACAATTTTTATAACAATATTTAAATAAAATCGATATAAGTTTTACAAAAGATGAAATTTCCTTGTTCGAAAAAGATTTACAGTAAAAAGCTATACCTAATTAGTGTGGCAAAAATGCTATAGCAAATGTCATTGCATATTTTAAAACTGGTCTCGACAGCATAAAAATGGTAAGTGCCGTCAGACAAGAATAGCTCATAACGTGCACAGTATCGTAAGCAAAAATTTAGCTAATTTTCGATGTAGAGTTCATTGTGACAAAAAGTTAACTAAAGCCATTAATGTAAAGTTTAAAAAAATAATTCATTAATAACGAAATCTGATAAAGGCAATGTGATAGTTGTTGGTAGCAAACAAGAGTACGTAACGTCAACCTTACGTTTTTTTGAGGAGAACTATGTTGTCGTGCTACACGATGAGCCTACTCCAGTTTTGCAAAGGGAAATTAGATTCGCTATTAGCGACGCTAAATCTTTACTTATACCCTTTGATAAAACAAAAGTAACATGAACCCTCATCTTCCAAAGTTGTGTCCTCAGTTTGAAGTCCTCAAGATAGATCACCCAGTTTGGCCGATATCGTATAGTATGAATACTGCTTACAACGACATAGCAAAGTTTCTTCACGATAATATTTCAATTTCTGACAGTCAAAATCTAATTAGCAAAATAAAAGACTTGCATTATGATCAAAATACATAGTTGATATGAAACTTCCTGGCAGATTAAAACTGTGTGCCCGACCGAGACTCGAACTCGGGACCTTTGCCTTTCGCGGGCAAGTGCTCTACCATCTGAGCTACCGAAGCACGACTCACGCCCGGTACTCACAGCTTTACTTCTGCCAGTATTGTAGCGAAAATAAGTTTTTCTATTACAGTGGACAGTTGTATCAGCAATCCGATGGTCCTGCAGTGGGTAATCCATTGGCTGGTATCCTCGCAGACATATTCATTAATTCCTTAGAATAACATTTTTTAAAAAAAATTTCAGCTGCCATTCTAGGTGTTCTTTCACACTCCAGATATGTGGACGACATTTTGATTATTTACAGACTGCCTAATAATGGCACTGATCGCCTGTTCAAAGTTTTCAACGAGCTTCACGAAAAAATTACTTTCAAATGTGAGTTTGATAACGAATTCCGTCATTAAATTGTTTGGATATAAAACTATCAATAATTCTTAACAATTGTTCTTTCAATATTTTTCGCAAAGAAACTTGCAGTGATCGAATAGTGTCGTCTCTTTCAACACACGTTCATTCTCACAAAAATTCCTTCCCATTCTTTCATTACAGCGCTGTGTCTACTCCTTTATCTGATGACAATCTCGAAGCGAAGATTAGCTCGATTCAAACTGTTGCAGTCAATAACGGATACGTGCCAACCGTAGTGGATAAAATTTGGAAAAATAAAACCTGTGACGGAATTACCACTCTTGGTACTTCTCCTAATGAAGAAAAGAAAATAAATAAATTCTATTCTGCTTTTCCCACCTGTGTATTACAGGATTCAGCGTGTCCTCCAAAACAAGTACGACTGTAGCGGAGAATTTTCTACTAATAATAGTTTAAAAAAATTTTATTCATAATTTGAAACCAGAGCCCTCTCCTTTACAGACTTCAGGTGTCTAAAAGGTTAGCTGTGACACATGTGCAGCCTCTTATTTAGGACAAACAGGACGAGCAGTTTCTGTTAGATACAAAAAACATGTCTTCGGGAAAAATGTACAAACATATATAACTCGTCCTATGTCGAACATTTATTAATTAAAAGCTGTAGGCGTGAAGAAGTTCATGACGTCAGTATCCTGCACACAGAAATTTATATTCTTAGAGAATTAGAAATTTTCAAACCTCATTCTTTTAATTCTTAATTAGCAGCTGCAGTTATGTAATGGAAAAAAATTTAAAGGTAGAAATACCTAAAGTTCACTCCTATTTTTCTTCAGTATAGACTCTAAAATATCGTCTTCTTGTCTCTTCTTCATTTATTACACTGTAATCGTTTCGTACAAAAATGTATCTAATATGTGCTTTTGCATTGTCCTATATATTTTTTCATTTTGCTTAACACTGGCTATTGATATGTAAGATGGATGAACACTTTAAAATATTTTTCGTAAATTAAGCAGCTGGTAGTGTTACTAGACGTCGCAACTTGTTCCGCGTCCACGCTGTGGCAACTTCGGCATGTGAGAGTGTTGGTCTGATGCGATATCCAGTGACTGTCATTTCTTGTAGCCTTTAGTTGTACTACGGCATATAGCTACGGATTTACTGGTTGTTACCAGATTTACGCTACTCTGAATGTTTTTAATTGTATGTTTTTTACATATTAGCTTCTGAATGAAGCATTTTATGTGACGAGAGAATTATTGCTCTCAAATTTATTCGCCAGAAATCACATGTGAACACAGCCTTGCTATGAATCTGCTCGGAATGAATATTGTTAATTCCTTAGGTTTTTCTCTTTGTTGATATTTATTTACAACATTTTTAGGTAATTGTGGATTTTCTGATGAAAAAATCCTTAGTCGGTGTCAAAAAATGGTGAAAGGAATTTTTTTTTGTAACTGGCTGGCTGTTTTATACCTATCACTTCCTATAATTCAGAATTCCCTCACTTCATGTTCTTCATGGACCCTAGTTATGGTGTTAAGTTTACTGTTAATCTCATTTCTGCTACTCCTCGTTACTTTCGTCTTTGTTCGCTTTACTTTCCATCCATATTCTGCTCTCATTAGACGGTTCATTCCATTCAACAGATCCCTCATTTCTTCATCACTTTTGATGAGGATACCAAAATCTTATCATTGATATCCTTCCACATTGAATTAGCGTCCCGTATTTGACGTACAGACTGCACATTGGGGGCGAAAGACTACTCAGTGTCTTACACCTTTTCAACCTATACACTTTCTCCTTGGTCTTTCATTCTAATTGTTTCCTCTTGTGTCTTGCTCTTTCCTTAGTTTTTTTTGCATTCTCTCATCATCAGCTTTGATACCTGAGCTGTTGAAGTTTTACCATTGAGGGTTGATTGTGTGATTACACTTCATGTACGATCTGTCATCCTGATACGTTCATGTCGACTTTACCTCGTTAGTAATTTCCGGTCGCCGTTCTCCGAGCTGATTATCTCCGCGGTCCTTCTACGCAGTGCCACAAACTCGTGCCGTTGGACTTCTTCACCTTGTTGCGGTGCGCTGATGCTGGAACAGAGCTCCAGTCTGTTCAAGCTATAAATGACGTAAACAGTTTTGAGTCAACTCTTCTATATTCAACGCGCAATGTTTTTCTTGTACAGCTTCAGTTACAAAAACGGGTGAACAGATCTACCTTACTTATCAGCCCATGGCAGATTACAACATATTTATGTATAACTTTCACATTAGTGTTCAAAACAATGATAATTCTTATAATTGTTTCTGATTTTTTACATTCTTGTACACGTCTTTTTACACATTGACCTCCAAGGTACAACCAGGTCGCGACGATCAAAGAACAAGCGAGCCTCCACAGCAGGTAGAGAACCATAATCACTCCATCTATATCTATGTTAATAATGTGTCCCGCAGACGGATGCCCCGACACTTTCAAACTGCCTAAACTACATTTTCAGTCACCACGAATGTCATTCGTCGGCCTAATAGGATGAAGGTAGAACGCGTTATTCCGAAGAATTCCATGTTACAGTACTGGTACCCCCACTTGACGAATCAAGTTATGTATCTCAACATAATTAATTAAAACATCACAGAACTAAAAATGTTGTTTACATGATAATAAGCCAATTTTTATTTCTATTAAAATGATTTTCGAGCTTAAAATCATTTAAAAAATCTACTTCTATGTTTGATGTATCTCCATCAATTAACCCAGTTTGGTCAGACAACGAATAGAGTAACATTGAGCATACTTCGTTCCATTACTTCAGAAGATTCAATCTATCACTCTCTTCTGTCGATGAGAGTACGAGCAGTGGCTGAACTGTTCAGTTGGGTGGTATTACGTGTAATCCAATATAACTGCCTTCTCCATACTTCGAAATTATCGCTCCCACAGGCATAAGTTTTTCAGTTGTATTGATGTATAAATAACCCGGTAAGTGCGAGTAGTACACGCACGCCTAGGGTTCCATACAAAACTTAGTCATATATATATATATATATATATATATATATATATATATATATATATATATATTAGTGGAAGTGGAAGATTAGGGAAGGTAAACCTTGCCTAGGGGATATACACCATCACTAAATTGATCAGTGAGAGCTTACCGTAAACTGAAAAAAACACAGCCACTAGTGAAAGTGAACCATCACTGTACTCGGCTAGGGAAAGTGTACAGTAGCATATCCTCCACTAGTAAAGGTGTACTATCGCTGCTGCCGGGTTATTAACGGTGCGTCCAAGAATGCTACCACGCATCAACATGAATGTAATTGTCGTCAGCTCGTTATTGCTGTATTATACAGCAATGCAGTTATGGTTGACAGTAGTGAAGTTATGGTTTACAGTAGCAGCTGTGGTTGACAGTAGTGCAGTTACGGTTCTCATAAGTGCAGCTATGGTTGAATCAGTGAAGTCCTACGAACATTTTAGAGTGGAGCGGGGAATTCTCTTCACGGACAGAGAAAAGTAAGAGTCACTTATTAGCAGGGCTAAATCACTAAAATTTGGACGAAAGAGGAATGTCAACGACTTCAAGTGTTTGAAGAGATATGAAGTGCTGGAAGTGACTGGAGTAACCAAATTAATACAAACTGTTAATTGAAGAAGGTAAGATTAAATACTGTATTTATGATGAAGATCTGTATGATATTCAGTATGATACTCATGTAATGACTGGCCACGGTGGATGCGACACAGAAAATATGATGACTACATGGATGCAGCAGCACAACACCGTACATTAATAGTTGTGCAGCTAACGAAGAATAGCGCTGCACGTTCTGGAATTAAAAGACCTCCATACTGTAATTTTTCCTCCTATCTACGTGATTATGTAGCTCTCAATTCGTTCGAGCAATCAATCATTCATGATAGGAAATACAGTCATAGCTCAGTCACTCAAAATGATTCTGAAATTTTACTTGTTAGAATGAAATCAGGCGATGATTCTTCTTCTCTGCAGGCTCGTGCTTTGCGGCAGTCTGCTAATCTGCACAAATAAAATGCCTCGTAATTTTGGGAGCGTTGTATAATCAGTTGGGAAACCTCAGATCAAGCGGATATTTGGCTTTGATGAAGTTTAACCTTCCGAAGAAGCAATGGAGCTCTTGGATCATTAAGTGCAGGTTCGTATCCAGTCTTTCGGAAGTCCCTTCTGATTAACAACTACGCAATATATCGATAAATATCATTAATTCTCAAATTTAAAATACACACCATTTACTTGAAGGAGCCATCTATATATATTTCCATTTAATCGTACAGTTCATATCAGTTATCTTCTGTAATAAATCTCAATAATCAGATTACAGTTCTTCCAAACCAAGCACAGGCTAATCGGCACGAAGACAATCTCGGAACCTCCCGTTCTCTCTCTCTCTTTTTTTTTTTTTTTTCTAACAACTACCAGAGAGAGTACTACAAAGAATACTTATGCGCTCATGGCATAGCTATTGTATGAACTACTTTTCGCATGGATTCTGCGAGTATGAAGATAGAAAATTAGTAAACGTCATTCAGGGGTAGAATTGTATCTGAATAATTCATCGAATATACGAAGCGATGTTTGGCTGCCCTCCTAAACATGGTTTGCCTTCAACAAGTTTACCTCCTAAAGCACTGATGACCGTTCATTCTGAGGATAGCCTTGCAAATATATTTAATCAAATGAGTGTTATCAGTGAGACAGGGACTGAAACTATGCAGGATAATGAACACAATAAATCTCCATTGCAATAGGATAACATACCAGCAGGAACAGAGGTTTAAAACAGAGAGAACGAAAGTATTCCTGACAATAATGATTACTCCCTGACTGATTTAGACGAGTCAACTCGTGCTATTAAAAAACACAGAACTGAAGCGTACAAGTGCTTAGAAGAACAAGCTCAAAGAATGTGACAGTGTTCAGATCGCTGCTTTCCAACATTGGAAAATGGCGTACTGTGAGTGTACCATTTCCCGACTTCGATAGCCGGCCGTTGTGGCCGTGCGGTTCGAATCCTGCCTCGGGCATGGATGTGTGTGATGTCCTTAGGTTAGTTAGGTTTAAGTAGTTCTAAGTTCTAGTGGACTGATGACCTCAGATGTTAAGTCCCACAGTGCTCAGAGCCATTTGAACCATTTGAACCGACTTCGACAGAGGAAGAAGGGATGCTAGGTCGATCTTGGGTGTCGTCCTCGAGACAACGGCCGATGGCTTCTACCGAATCGGGACGAGAGATGGTGTGCTGAGCCAACTATACGCACGGTAACAAATTGTTCGCTTTTAAATAATTATGGAAAAGACGATACGAAACGGCACTGCGGCTACAACAACATTTTGTTTCAGGTCGCAGTTCAGTAATCTCAGAGGAGTAAGTTCCAGCAGAGAAAACTGTTGCCCTGAGGACAGTTGCGACGCCTCAGCCGATGGGAAGCGGCCAGGGGTTCTTCAAATGCTACTGCCAGCAAAAATGTCAGACACTGGGATGCTTTTGCCAAAACAAAAATGTGTTGTGCAACTCAAAGTGCCTTGGTGCACATCATTGCTGCAATAAATAAATTTTACATAACATAACTATGTTTTCAGACTACAGGTGGTAAATGCAACTTTCGAAGTACGACTGTTTTGTTATTCAACTATGGCTCACGTTCCTTACCTCTTGGCAGTGAAGTTATACATTCACTAGTGATAGTGCACTATCTCTAGTCACTGTGTATTGTTTGACAGAAGTGGAATCAGTAATCCACTTTTACTAAATGGGCCAGTGAAGGTGCATCCTGGAAATCGAGAATCTCGACGATTTTCGCCTGTTATCGATAATAGCAACATACCGGTCGTGGAATTGCAAGGCTTTCGATATGAGTTCCAAGATAATTGTCGGATTTTTTTTCCTTTAACTGTACTGTGTAGCCTTGCTTCATGCCACATTTCATGATTCCCGGTCGACGGGACGTGAATCTGCGAGTATGAAAATATCTGACATAAACGGCCGTATCATTTGACTGTAGTCACTGAGTCGCTTAAAGTTTTTGCATCTCCAAAGGACCGTTGCCCTTAGTGTGTGAAATAAATTTGAATTGATACCCGTTCCTGAGAAAAAGGGTTCTTAGCGTACTGACAGGCAGGTAGATGGATAACAAATGATAAAACTTTTTTCGCGTGATATAATTACAAATTAACAGTTTTCGAATTCTTCCTTTACTTTTACATCTACATCTATACTCCATAGGCCACCTGACGGTGTGTGGCGGAGGGTACCTTGAATACCTCTATCGGTTCTTCCTTCTATTCCAGTCTCGTATTATTCGTGGAATGAAAGATTGTAGGTATGCCTCCGTGTGGGCTCTAATCCCTCTGATTTTATCCTCATGATCTCTTCGCGAGATATACGTAGGATGGCGCAATATACTGCTTGACTCGTCGGTGAAGGTATGTTCTCGAAACTTCAACAAAAGCCCGTACCGAGCTACTGAGCGTCTCCCTTGCAGAGTCTTCCGCTGGAGTCTATCTATCATCTCCGTAAACGCTTTCGCGATTACTAAATGATCCTGTAACGAAGCGCGCTGCTCTCCGTTGGATCTCCTCTATCTCTTCTATCAATCGTATCTGGTATGGATCCCACACCGGTGAGCAGCATTCAAGCAGTGGGCGAACAAGTGTACTGTAACTTACTTCCTTTGTTTTCGGACTGCATTTCCTTAGAATTCTTCCAATGAATCTCAGTCTGGCATCTGCTTCACCGACGATTAATTTTATATGGTCATTCCATTTTAGATCACTCCTAGTGGCTACTCCCAGATAATTTATGGAAATAACTGCTTCCAGTGGCTGACCTGATATAGCTAAATGATAAAGGATCTTTCTTTCTATATTGTGGAACTTTTCTTCTTGCTGAATTTCATGACTCTAGGTTAACAGGAAGTATACTGTAGGTTCTGACTCGTGAATTTGCTACAGTCAATGACAAAAATGGTCGTGATTTGTGACTGCATTCACTTAGAAGCATTTACTTTTTTACACTGCCAAAGGTCCGTTGCCCTTAGCATGTGACGAAAATTTCCGCGTGATACGTCTACCCATTCCGGAGGAAAAGGTATCCAAACAGTCGGACAGACAAAAGGACAACAAAACGATCCTATAAGGCTTCTGTTTTATGCCACCTGAGTCACAGAACCCTAAAAACGATTAAGTTCATCAATACCATAAGGACTTACATGGTGACTTTTTAAATTACAACACTCTGGAATCTCAAATCTCAGGTTTGTAGTAAATCAAACGTGTGTGTTGAAACGTGGATGCAAAGAATCAGTGAGTCTATTAGAGTCTAATTATTTTGCAGTGTGACTAATCGTCATTGTATTGCTCCCTACATCTGTAAGAGCAGCACCTTCACCTATTGTATGGGCAAATACCGTTTAATTACCTTTTCATCTCTTCGATTCGAGTGTCCCTCTATTCACGACACTACATAAAAAATGATTCAGATTATTGCTTCTGTGGATTCACCTGACCTGGGTGTAGGCCATTTCTTCTATAGGTCCGCCAACCCTTTACTCTCCAGTAACTACCTGAAACCGGGTATACACCATCTTAAACCTTCAATAGCATGCGCAGCCTCTGACTCCTATCTTTACACCTCGCAAAGGCGAGGATTCTCCGTTATCGATCCATTTTACCTGGCTTCTCCGTCAGATGTTTCCTAACTCCTCCTTTTATAATTTCTACCTTAACTCCTTTCACTGTTACATACTACCTTCCTATAGATACCGTTTCTTAATTACTATTTGTCAGAGATTTATTCACTGCTACTCGATTATATGATTTATTTTCCTCTTTTATCACAGGGGTTACTTTCTGCTCACACTAAAAATCATTCAACAGTGCTGTTTGCAATGAAAGATAACGTACTCTCTAATCTTCCCTTCCTGAGGCTTATACTCACATTATATATTTAAAGGCTCTTCTCAAGTTCTTTTGAGAATAATTCTACATTTCCTCCTTGGCTGCGTTTACTATTCTTTGTGATTATAAGATACGACACATTTACTTAATGATCTGAAGTCTGCAAAATGGTTACATGTTAGCACGTCATAACTGATTTTACTTACGGAAATGTTTCCTTTACCGTCCATTTCCAGAGTGACTAACGTATGCATTATGACAAAATGTCACGTCTGCATCAGTTTGGTGTGCATTACTTGGTCGGCGAATGTGTGTTACTGCCCCAGGCTATCCTCCCCTTGTAGGTTGTGATCACCACGTAGTGGTCTGCGGAAAAGAAGAGTTTCAGGTATAGAAACGTAGGAACATGGAAATACGGATAATAGAATCGGTGCTCCTATTGGAGAAAAATGAAGTTAAAGGTAAGAGAAAATGTGTTAGACTGATGAAATAAAGAAGATAGCTCAAAAGACAAATTCCCATACCACCTCTGTCAGAAAGAGGCATGATTTTCTCGCATTACTTTCTGTACGATTTCGAGAGAAGGATACTAATTTCCGCTTTATTTTGCGATATAGATATCCGTCTAATTTTGATGATTTTCTAAACCTAAATCACTAAATATTTTGTTATTATGGTCCTGAATTATTTACACAATTGGTAGACGTACAAGTTACTAATAGATAACCAAAGTTATTTTATTATATTCCCGATTACGATTATATAACACTTACATTGCATTGTCACTGGGCCATCCTACCCATGCTTTACTTCGTGAAAGGTAACACTGCACTGTTACAATGGAGCTCTCTTTCATTAGTTGTTTCCGGACGTTGGCCGTGAAATTATGTGTCTAAAAAATCTCTCTGCGTCAACGGATGAACAGGGGACCCAATCAGACTTTAAGACAGCATTTATAAAGTTGAGATGCATTAATTTCAATTCTTGCAGTGAGTGAATTATTTCAACTTGTTGATTGGGATTTTTTTTTCAGTTTGATTTAGCAGAATATCTTAAAATGTTACGTACCCTGTAATAATATCAGGCTCTTTTAACACTTTAAAGACAGATAATTTTTGTGCTCATTCACTTACTGTCGAACTTTTTGTAAAGTTTATTTGATCTACATTAGATGGACGAAATAAATTCAAAAGTCCAAATAACATGTTAGCGTCACTTGGAGATATGTGATTTTCAGTTTTCTTTGTAACAAATATATTAACATTTTGCAAGAGGAGAGCCGCTTAACTTTTTAACGAGACACTATATCCTTCAATAATCTCAATAAATAGTTCAACATGACCTGACGCAATTACATTTATCCTATCCTTCATTCCTGTTATTTTTGAAACCAGCAAACGAAAATAAGGATAATTAAGCCCTTCTAATTCCAATATAACGTCTGCAATAATCCTGCAACTTTTAAAAACAAATACTGTTTGGAATTTTACCAGATTGCAAAATCTGACATCTTTCATTTCCACCAACCAGTTTACTATGTGAACACATCTTAGTGACTATTGTTTGAAAAGTGAGTGGAGTATATCTAAATTTGTATGTATGTAACAGGCAGCTTTAAACCAACTTCTCCATCGCCTCAACTCAGGCTTCGAATACAATGAAATTGACATATCTGGGAAGTTTTTGTCTGAGTATGAACGGAACAAGTGTTTGATTTTCCTTGACGTATGAAAACTTTTGTTTTCGACACAATGGCATTAAGCTCTTTCATATTCCTTTGCAAGACATCACCTAACAAACTGAATTTATGAGCCCAGCAAGTGACGTGAATGAAATGTTCTCCGGTAATTCCCTTCCCTTCAAAACATTTTAACACACACGGGGCAGAATCACTTACTACATACTTCAGATTCTGAAGGTTAATTTCAAGAGAATGCAAAACAAGCAGAATCGCTTGAGAACACATTCTGCTGTTCGCGGCATTCAGAAACGCACACTCTAATAATAATATTTCCTTCTCCGATATTGGATCTTGAGTTTTGATCAAGAATGGCAACACAAAACAGCCTGAAGCGTCGGTAGTTCCATCACAGATTAGAGCCAAGTCCGATTTCCCTTAGAAGGCTGTTTTATGCCTGATAGAATTTCGTTTACACAACGTGGGACGTATTGTTTCCTTAGCTGGCTAGCTATAGGAAGGTCTCCAGCTCCTAACCAATACCAAGAAGAAAAATTAGTATCAGAGAGAGAGGTCTCAGAAACCCTAGCTTTACTATCAACGGAGTTTTATTGATAGACAGGACATACCTGGTAGGTACATTCGAAAGAAGTTCCGGACTGCAGAGTCGTCCTGCCATCTCCAGCGCGATGTTAGCTTTGAGTAGCATCGCAATTGTTTCGTGAATAAATTCTTTCTTTTCAGTCTTAGGATTATTTTACTTGTCTAAAGGTAGTTCTATTGTTGCCTTCCGTTTCACTGTTGAAGTGCTTAAAATACGTTCTAAATTTTCCTTATTTTTCAAGCAATGTTTTGAGACAGTATCTTTTTTCTCCAGCTTGATACGAACTTTACAAAATTTACACATTAAAGTATTGATTTCGCAAACATATAAATCTTCACTCGCAACTCTTAAGCTGTGCTGTGCTCCGTAACATGTGTCGAGCGACCCAACTACTCGCAAACTACCGGTTGTCTGATACGTCACTTCCTATTTTTCAATAGTTATAATTTCTTTATTTGTGTACCAGGTTTTGCAGAGCTACTTTTGCCAGAAACGGCATTCCTTGAGGTACTGTTTAACATAACTTTAGACCCCTACATAAATTCCAGCATACTCTAGGTATTTTTTAAACGAACTAGGACATGCGATACTGCTGCCTGCAGCATGTTAGTAGGAACATTGGCTAACACATCAGATATTACTGCCTCCAATTCACGCAAGTTCCGCGGTTTTCTCTTGTAAACCTCCTCCTTAGTTCACTCCAGGAGAAAAATACACTCCTGGAAATTGAAATAAGAACACCGTGAATTCATTGTCCCAGGAAGGGGAAACTTTATTGACACATTCCTGGGGTCAGATACATCACATGATCACACTGACAGAACCACAGGCACATAGACACAGGCAACAGAGCATGCACAATGTCGGCACTAGTACAGTGTATATCCACCTTTCGCAGCAATGCAGGCTGCTATTCTCCCATGGAGACGATCGTAGAGATGCTGGATGTAGTCCTGTGGAACGGCTTGCCATGCCATTTCCACCTGGCGCCTCAGTTGGACCAGCGTTCGTGCTGGACGTGCAGACCGCGTGAGACGACGCTTCATCCAGTCCCAAACATGCTCAATGGGGGACAGATCCGGAGATCTTGCTGGCCAGGGTAGTTGACTTACACCTTCTAGAGCACGTTGGGTGGCACGGGATACATGCGGACGTCCATTGTCCTGTTGGAACAGCAAGTTCCCTTGCCGGTCTAGGAATGGTAGAACGATGGGTTCGATGACGGTTTGGATGTACCGTGCACTATTCAGTGTCCCCTCGACGATCACCAGTGGTGTACGGCCAGTGTAGGAGATCGCTCCCCACACCATGATGCCGGGTGTTGGCCCTGTGTGCCGCGGTCGTATGCAGTCCTGATTGTGGCGCTCACCTGCACAGCGCCAAACACGCATACGACCATCATTGGCACCAAGGCAGAAGCGACTCTCATCGCTGAAGACGACACGTCTCCATTCGTCCCTCCATTCACGCCTGTCGCGACACCACTGGAGGCGGGCTGCACGATGTTGGGGCGTGAGCGGAAGACGGCCTAACGGTGTGCGGGACCGTAACCCAGCTTCATGGAGACGGTTGCGAATAGTCCTCGCCGATACCCCAGGAGCAACAGTGTTCCTAATTTGCTGGGAGGTGGCGGTGCGGTCCCCTACGGCACTGCGTAGGATCCTACGGTCTTGGCGTGCATCCGTGCGTCGCTGCGGTCCGGTCCCAGGTCGACGGGCACGTGCACCTTCCGCCGACCACTGGCGACAACATCGATGTACTGTGGAGACCTCACGCCCCACGTGTTGAGCAATTCGGCGGTACGTCCACCCGGCCTCCCGCATGCCCACTATACGCCCTCGCTCAAAGTCCGTCAACTGCACATACGGTTCACGTCCACGCTGTCGCGGCATGCTACCAGTGTTAAAGACTGCGATGGAGCTCCGTATGCCACGGCAAACTGGCTGACACTGACGGCGGCGGTGCACAAATGCTGCGCAGCTAGCGCCATTCGACGGCCAACACCGCGGTTCCTGGTGTGTCCGCCGTGCCGTGCGTGCTTGTACAGCCCTCTCGCAGTGTCCGGAGCAAGTATGGTGGGTCTGACACACCGGTGTAAATGTGTTCTTTTTTCCATTTCCAGGAGTGTAATAGCAAGGCGTTTAAGTCAGCGCTGCGGGCAGGCCATGCACCACGTCTGCCAATCCAGTGATCTGGCAAGTGATCATGCAGCCGTTTGCGGCCATCATTTGAAAATGTGCAGGTGCTTCATCCTGCATGAAGTGAAGTTGTGGGTTGTTCCATTGTGAAATTACTGTCCATACACCATCCCGCAGCGTTTCAAAGTATCTTTCGCCATTCATTGTGTTCCGCAGAGGAAAGGACCAACAACTTCGGATGACGTAATACCACACCCTACAGTCACCTTCGGACACCCCTGCAGTTATAACAATTTCGGGTGGGTTTCCGGCTGCCCAGTAATGGCATTGACAATAGTTTACGAATACTCCAATGTGTAAAACTGTCTTATCAGTCCACACAATTTTCTCAATAAGTTCAGGCCAATAATCTTTCCAACCCAAGAAATTTTCTACGAACTCCATTCTTCTGTCAAAGTCATCCGGAAACAGCTGCTGCACTTAATGTGTTTTCCACGGCGTAAAAGTGAGATCTTTTTTAAGAATCAGTGCATCAGCGTAACGTGAAAGACCACTTTCACAAGATCCTTGAAGCAGTAATTTCTTAGGCCTCTTCGTGAACATTTCACGAACTCTGTCAACATTCTTTGGTGTCCTCAAAGTTGATGGTCTTCCTCATCCTCTTGCATCGGCAGCACTCCCTGTTGTTAGTAATTTGGGATGATAATTTTTAACTGTTTTTGCATCCAATGTTACGTGGATTCCTCGTTCAGTGCTGCACCGCCTTTGTACTTGCACCACGGGTCCCCAGACCTCATAACGACCTGCTTTTTTGGTCCATTCTTCCACAGTCAACAAACGAAGCACTTTCCAACTGAAATAAAAGAAAAAAATGTTGTTAAACACAACATCAAGGAGTGTTGATTCTAACAAAAGTAGTTGTAAGAAGACTGGTTCATAAATAAAGGAATTATAACTGTTTAAAAATAGGGAGTGAATTATCAGACAGCCTGTATAGCTTGGCATTTGGCGCGCAGGGGCTACGAGGAGAGGGGAGGGGGGATAGGGTATGTTCTGGAGAACGTGGGATGCGGGGGGAAGCAAACTTCTCCTTCATGTACTGTAAGTACACAGTGCAGGCAACAGAAGCTTGTGTTTTGAGCTTCCACGATCTGCTGATAATCGGCTTCCTATTCTGAACTGGAATAGAAATTAAACCTGCAATGCGCCAGCAACCACACCATAACTCATTTTCAAAAAATATCACAATGAAAAGATTACAACAAAACACGTTGACATTACAGTTCAGCAACAATGCTGACTACAATGGCTAATAGTACGCTGTACAGTTGGCAACGAACATTTACAAATTACTACGGCACGAAGTGTTCCGACTGCTGCCGACAGCAGCCGATCAGAAGTATGGAGTCCGTGTACTGTGCAGCCAGCTGACGTCATCAGGGAATTCCAAGATTATTAGCACTGTAGCATGAGGAGACAGGCTGAGGTGGGATTCCGATCCACCCTGAGAACAACATTCCAAGCATCCCGTTTCCCAAGAAGCCTGGTGTCGAAGGCGGCAATATTTGTGCCGAATTCCATAGAAAAGATCTGGTACTCCCTAAACCCTTTCACTCTTTGGCTTCATGCCTTAAAGAGATTTTCCGTAATGTTAAAGATAACAGGTATTTCTGTCCTGTTGAAGTATCTTTGTTCACTCTTCCCCTTCTCTTCATACACATAACACTGGAACAAAAATTCAAGCTCGTTCTTCTCTACAACTTTGGCTGTAACATCGCGCTTACCGTGAAATAAGTTAATTTCACTTTCAAACGACCTTATCGCTTTAATTCCACTCTTTACTAAAGAATAAAGAACTTTCGATATTAATGTGCTCATCCTTCGGTCCGCTCCTTCTAGTACGTTGTTGGTGCAATGTCGCCTTCCACTGCAGTTCCACATATTTCTTGGCATGTGCTGGTTATCGAAACTCTGGTCCACAAAATAGTCATAGAACTCCTGAAGTTCCTGGTTTTCACGTGTGCTCTCCTGAATACACAGTTAATCATCATGCAACATTTCCAGAGGAAGACGAGCCAGAGCTGAAGATATTGTTACGTGACACCGAACCTCTTCATTTTCCTTATAGGGAGGAACAAAGCCGCAGCACTAAACATTTTTCCACAAACACTAATTTAAATGATGATTGCAACCCAACCCTCTGTTTCACGAAACTCGGTTGTTGCTGATTGGACGATAGCAGTTTCGAAATCCATCAAGAGAGACGCAGGATTCCATCTCGGCTACCTGGATTTCACAGTTTAAAAAAAAAGGAAAACGATCATATTTTTCTGGCGTTTTGAACGACAGCAAAGCTTAGACAGCAGGAATAGTGTTTTTTTCCTCCCAAATACTTCTAAGATCTGCGGGTGAAGTATTAACAACTGTCCAAAGCGCCTGCCCGAACTCTTGAACGTTTCATCCAGAAAGAATGATTCACACCTTAAAAAACATGATTTTTCCCTTTTCGCTGGCAAACACCAATATTTCCTCATGCAGTCCTTTGTTGTTAACTGCATCATTTATCAATAAATTATTTTCTTGGAAGAATATTTCTCCAGTGTCTAACGGATATTGTGTAGATCCGTATATTTTCGTCTAAGCGATTTAGCGATTGTAACTCTTCAGGCTTTCCCGGCGATCTAATGACATCTTGGGTTGTCGGGTGTTCTGCCGGATATCAGCGTCGTACTTGCACGATATTTCGGTCACGTAGCTCGAGACCTTCATCAGGTGCGACCTGAGACTGCTCCTCGAGTTTTTTTTTTTTTTTTTTTTTTTTTTTTTTTGCACTTTTCATTCCCTTCTCAGATGGAGAAGGGCGGGCTGCTTGAGAGCGCGCGATGCTCTTTTCAGCCATTTGGTTTGGTTATTCTGCTTTGGCTCTGTTTATTCTTTTTTGCTGGGGTGCAAGGAAGGGGGGGGCATTTCTCCCAATTGGGAATTTATTTGCAGGAGTTTATAGGGGACAGTTCCGGTATTTACCTTAGCGGCCAAGGAAAACCTGCAAAACCCGGCCAGAACTGCTTGTGTCTTGCCTTCTCTTTATTTTCCGTGTTGCCAGCGTTGCCGCTGGCGATCACGGCGGGCTTCGCGTCTTCTGTCACGCTCCGCCTCTTGCTCGTCTCTCTGTCTTCGGAACTGCTCTTCTAGGGCTTCCTCCTTTCTTCTTATGAGCTCCCTGCTTTGCAGGAAGCTCATTTGGTGTTCATCTCGGTCGGTCAAGTTTGGGATGGTGTCGTCCAGGATTTCGCTGTCCACTAGGGTTTTCCAGTGGTTGACGAACTCCTTGGTTTGGACGCTTTGGTCCTGACGTGCTCCCAGTGCTCCCGTGCCTTCTGACGAGACCTGTATGGCTCGACCGATGGTCAACTTCTTCGGCCAGGCCGTTTGTGTGGCCTGGTCACGCCTGGGGTGTGCTGCGTCTGTTGCCGGTGTTGTCGGCCCGTCGTCTTTGTGCTGCTGATCCGTCTGCAGCGCCTGCGTCTCCTTGCTGGTATTGCGGCGGAGGTGTTCACGGAGAGTGAGGCAGGCGGCCTCCATCTCTGCATGGAGGACCATGCGGAATCGTGATTCCGCCTCCTGGAGGGCCGAGTCGATGTCGGGACCAGCTGTCGCCGCCGTCTTCCCACTCGCTGCGTCGCACCGCCGCCCCCCTCCACCGCCCTTGCCACAGGCGGCGGGGGAAGGCGGCCGCACGTGAGCGGTGGCCGTCCTCGAATCTCCTCCGGGTGCCGCCGTTGTTCCCGCGGCGTTGCCTCCTCCTCTCGCTGTTTCTGTCCCTCCGTTGCTCGCCGCAGCTGCAGAACGTTGTCTCCTTCTCCTGCGGCGTCGCCTCTTTGTCTGGGCCGCAGTCTTCTTAGCAGTGGCGGGATTTGGGCCGTTGAAGGCCTGACATCCGCGCCAGCTGGCGACGTGCTCACCGCCGCAGCGGGCGCACGTCGGTTTGACGTCTTTGGTGCTGGTACAGGTGCGGGTGTCATGGTGACGCCCGCACTTGACGCACCTGGCGGCGTTGCGGCAGTGTTTTGCCACATGCCCTTCCTCCTGGCACTTGAAACACTGCGGCTTCATGTCCAGGTGGGGGGGGGGGGGGGGGGGGGGAGAGTCTCCGGCTGCACGTGGAAGCCCAACAGCTTCCGGATGTCAAGAACGTCCCTGCCGTTGTCCGCCGCTGGTGTGGCGACAATAAACAGAGGCGGCTTCGTCCTATTGGTTCTGTTGTGCAACCTGACGGTTGCCCCAACAAAACCTTGGCGGCGCAGTCCTTCTTCCACTGCTCGCTCCGTCAGGATCCAAGGTAGTCCCCTCAGAAGCGCCTTGGTGACTTCTTTGCGACGAGTCTTTTGACCCATCGCACCTGTTTCCGGGGCGTCCACCGTGTGAGCGGCCACAAGGGCCTTCAGGGCCCTGTAGTCGTTCCAGTCAGCGGCCTGGAGCTTGATGGTGGCGTCGGAGTCGACGGACTCTACGACGACCTCCTTGTCGCAGCTCTGCCCCATCTCATCGTATAGTTCTACCCACTCGACCTCCTTGCACTTGATGTACAGGGCGGGAGCGGGGGAAACTGCTTCTTCTGTCGCCGAGTTGCCGCCTCTCGCGACATCACGTCCCACGCTGCTCATCTTAACCATACTGCGCGAGGGTTTGACAATTTGCTTTTTTGCCGTCAAAACAGCAACACGACAATTTGCCACCCGCGCGCAGTACGATCTCCTCGCTCACTCTCCCGTAGTAGCAGAGCGCCGCGCTATCTCCTCGAGTGGACCTGGTCCAATATTTATGCCTATGGCCTTCCCCCTCCACCAACGGCTGCAGGCGCTTCCTCTGTGGTCCGGGCCCATTCCCTGCGACCTGCTGGAGCGTTGCTGCTCCGTTTTCCGTCCGCTGCGGTTCTAGGTGTTCCCTCTGCGGTCCGCGCCCACCAAACCCGCTCCTGGGGGTTTCATCTACGGTCTGGGATACCAGGCGTTCCCCCTGCGGTCCGCGCCCGCTCACCACGACCTGTAGGAGCGTTGCCGCTCCGTTTTTCGTCCGCTGCGGCTCTGGGGAACGCCTGGTATCCCAGACCGTAGATGAAACCCCCAGGAGCGGGTTTGGTGGGCGCGGACCGCAGAGGGAACACCTAGAACCGCAGCGGACGGAAAACGGAGCAGCAACGCTCCAGCAGGTCGCAGGGAATGGGCGCGGACCACAGAGGAAGCGCCTGCAGCCGTTGGTGGAGGGGGAAGGCCATAGGCATAAATATTGGACCAGGTCCACTCGAGGAGCAGTCTCAGGTCGCACCTGATGAAGGTCTCGAGCTATGTGACCGAAATATCGTGCAAGTACGACGCTGATATCCGGCAGAACACCCGACAACCCAAGATGTGATTCAGCGATTGTTAGGCACTTCTCTTTGACGGTAACTATGTTACTAACACGTAGCCACGATTGGACAGCTACCCTACTTCTTCAGCGTAAATTGATGAAATCGTAGTATATGTTTCTTTTGCACAATATAGGATTCCCTTTGGTGGTCTTGCTAAATTCCATATCCGCAACACTGTAACACGGAACCCTACTTGCAATTCAGACGTCAACTGCAGTTACGCACCACAGCCGTTCTGGTCTGTCAATAAGTGATGCGCGAAGAGGGTTGTTAGAGCAGGAAGTGAACTTCCCCAATACTACGAGGCGGGTAGCGGTTGACAGTACGCTATATCCTACTTCTGTAACAGCCTGTTGCTATGCACCACTACCTGATGAGGCTTGGGCTCCTTCGAAATGTCAACACATTCTATCTCCGTGGAAGTGTCACTTCGTTCGCGAAATTTATTACCTTCGTAGTTCTGGTAGGCACTGTCATAAATTCACGCCGTGGACATACTCACCTTGCGATGTGCGGGTGCTGGAAGAGAGCTCCAAACTGTCCGAGCTACTAAATGACGTAAACAGTTTTGCGCGCAATGTTTTTCTTGTGAACTTCAGTTGTATTAATGGGTGAACAGGTCTCTCTTACTTCGTAGATCTGGAACAGCGCGACCCCTACGGTCGCAGATTCGAATCGTGCCTCGGGCATGGATGCGTGTGATGTCCTTAGGTTAGTTAGGTTTAAGTAGTTCTAAGTTCTAGGGGACTGATGACCTCAGCAGTCCCATAGTGCTCAGAGCCATTTGAACTATTTGAACTTTGTAGATCATAACAAATTACAACATACAGTTGTATTGTTTTGATATTGCCGTCGAAACAATAACAGTTCTTACAATGATTATTCAGTTAGTTTTGATCGTTTACATTCCTGCTCGCGTCTTTTTGTTTCTTGACCTACAATGTCTCGCCGCGCCGTTTGAAGAACAAGCGAGCCTCCACAGCAGCTGGAGACGCACAACCGCCATCGCACCTTGCCTGTGTCTGGAGGTGACAGCTTTCACACGCAATCTGTACGATGTGATAATAACAGTCCCCCCCCCCCCCCCCCCCCCCCCCACTATGGCATGGCCCAACAATTACAAACTACGGTTTCAGTTAACACTAACATATTTCGTCGACCTAAGTGGGTCGGTTCAAAAAAAAAATGGTTCAAATGGCTCTGAGCACTATGGCACTTAACTTCTGAGGTCATCAGTCCCCTAGAACTTAGAACTACTTAAACCTAACTAACCTAAGGACATCACACGCATCCATGCCCAAGGCAGGATTCGAACCTGCGACCGTAGCGGTTGCGCGGTTCCAGACTGTAGCGCCTAGAACCGCTCGGCCACCCCGGCAGGCCGAGTGAGTCGGCCTAAGAGAATAATGGTGGAAAACATTCCGAAGAATCCCATGTTACACCGTACTGTTAAACCGACTGCGTGATAGTTATCATCCTTACCTGTTCTTGCTATCTTCGGAATTGTGAGGATTATACTTCTTCTGAATCCTGATGGTATGTCTCCAGTGTTATACATTCTAAGACACCCCCCCCCCCCCCTCCAAAAAACGCGACGTACCACGAAAACATTTTCCGAATGAGATGGAAATCGGTAGACGTAATGTACACGTATAAACAAGCGGAGGATCACAGTTTCACAAAATTGGATGATTTATTCAAGAGAAAGAGCTCTACAAATTGAGCGGGTCAGAAACGCGCTTTGGTCAACCTGTGACGCTTATGCAAGCAGGTATTAGACTTGGCATTGATTGGTAGAGTTCTTCGATGGCCCCGTGAGAGATATCGTGCCAAATCCTCCCTAACTGGCGCGCTAGATTGTCAATCTTCTGTGCTGGTTGGAGGGCGTCGTCCACAATGCTCAGAACGTTCTCAATTGGGGAAACATCCGGCTTCCTTGCTGGCCAAGGTAGGATTTGGCAAGCACGCAGACAAGCAGTAGAAACTCTCGCAGTGTGCGGGCGGGCATTATCTTGCTGAAATGTAAGCCCTGGATGGTTTGCGATGAAGGGCAACAAAAGGGAGCGTAGAATATCTTCGACGCACCACTGTGCTATAATGGTGCCGCAGATGACTACAAACGGGTGTTCCTACGAAAAGAAATGGCACCACAGACCATCACCCCTGTGTGTCGTGTTATACGGCACATGACAGTCAGGTTGGCATCCCAAAGCTCTCCGGTCCTCCCCAGATGTGTCTTCACTGCTCATCGGGAAATAATTCAGAGTAAGACTCATCACTGAAGACAATTCTACTCCAGCCAATGAGATTCCAGGCCGAAGACGTGCCTATAGACAACGTGGGCAGCGGTGGGATTCCACCCTGACTGTCGCCAGCCATGCGGCACGACAACCAGAAATGAAGGTCTGGGGTGCGGTTCCATTTCTTAGCAGGGCCCATTTGGTTGTCATCCACGGCACCCAGCGGTATTCGACGTTATTCTACGCCTCGTTTTGTTGCCCTCCATGGCAATCCATCCTGGCCCTACCTTTCAGCAAAGTAATGCCCACCCGCACACCGCGAGGATTACTACTGTTTATCTTCGTGCTTTCTAAAACCTACCTAGGTTAGCAAGGTAGGCGGATCCCTCCCAATTGAGAACATTTGGTGCACTATTGGCAGGACCGTTCAACGTCTGCGAATTTTGAGGATCTAACGCCGCAATTGGACAGAATGTGGCACGATATCCCTCAGGAGGTCATCCAACAAATCTAACAATCAATGCCATGCCGAATAACTTCTTGCATATTGGCCAGAAGTGGACCAACGTCTTATTGATTTGCTCTATTTGTGAAACTCTTTCTCTTGATAAATCATCGAATATTTCTGGAATTCTCGTCATTTGTTTGTCTGTACAAACAGATCACATCTATCGAATTCCGTCCTATTCGGATAATCCCGAATTGCGTATTTTTCTTCTTTTTTCTTTTCTCAGATTCTAGATTCTACGCGGCACGCGCCGGTGGAATAATCAATTGCTTACCATTTCCCCTACTGATTTTAGAAATTCTGAAGAATATTAATTCTGTTTTCTTCCTTATTTGACCGCAGGTCCTCCAAAGCTCTGTATAACTTTGGCACACATCGACTCATCCATATCACAACAGACAAGCCTTTCCCACCGTAAAGGCCTTCAGTGTGCTCTTTGGTACTTAGTAACTAATGAAGTGAAATGGAAAGAGGACAAAATCTTCTGTACTGACTGAGTTCACTGAGACAAAGCGTGTTGGAGCAGGACCTATCCAACTACCTAGATCCAAATTTTATCTGGACTCCCTAAGCCACTTAATGCCAATACTGTGATGTTTCTTTACAAAAGGTCACGCCCTCCACCTATAGGACATTGCGCTTGTCTACAGTGACATCGACATCAACAACCGAGCGAGACATCGTTGTCAATAAGGCATTGGACTCGTATTAGAGTACCCTTAATTTTTCAGCGAAACAGACAGCTTTTCTAGTTCTCGTCCCATTATAGAGCTTGAATCTTTTCAGCCACAGCTCAGCGAGCTGGGGCTGGAGCATTGACTTCCGACTGGAAATGCAGGATGCTGCAACAAGATTCATCCGATACCTCAAGACTATATCGTCTACTTACATGGAGATAGAAGCTAGGAGAAAATTTTGAATAAACTAAAAGTTTATCTTGATGCAAATTGTATGTGGCCGTTTCTTGTGATTGACGGTACTGGTCTCCTCGGTGGAACTAGGGATGGTGAGAACACAGCAACGGACAGTGTTTTGCGATCTCATTTGTTGAAAATCAGTTACATCTGTGTGGCGTCATCACGGCCGGTATGAATGCACGAACAATATTTTCCTGTAAATGTGTATAGATAAAGTGGAAGGTTTAATAGGACAGTGTCTTGTACATCACATTTTTATTCCATCCACTAGAAGTTTCTCTGACCACCTCATCATAATTGTGTGTTATCTCCTGTTTTATGTTTTGAATTCCTTTCAGCGGTTGCACCTAAGATATCTTGTTTGCTGCTAGCGATACAACGAAAAGGTTAAGTGATGTCTTGCGTGTGTGATAGGAATATAAGACTCAATGTATGCAGCCAGTGCACACCACCTTTTTTGTCACGTCGCTTGACCTCAAAAATACATCACATGTGCGTGCGACAACACTAAATAATCATCTTGATTATAGAATCGAGCAGTGACTGGAAAAAGTTATTGCAAAAGAAGTTTATTTACGCATTACGGTCCAGCCACCGCCATAAGAATACGTTGTGGAAGAAATAATGTTAGTAATAAACAAATGGCGGAGAATTGCCGATAGCCGAATGCAGGATAGCTACAAGACCTAATTTAAGGAAATATGTAAGCTACATTGTTCACCCAGACAGGAAAAAAGTAGACACCGTATTGAGGAAGCATTAGTTATTCATCTTATAGATAGTAACTACCTCATCCATAAATGTTTTTTTCAGTTGATGCACCATTTTTCCACTTGGGCTGTATTTACGTGGGTCATTCAGTAATTATAGAGACAAATTGGTCTGGAGAAAAAAGCATTTATTTTTACAAAACAATACTTTTTCTACTTTTCAATATAAGCCCCTTGAATATTTATGCACTTGTTCCAACGGACTACAAGCTTTTTTATTCCGGTTGCAAAGAACTCTTTATCTTGATATTTGAACCAATTTCCCAAGAACTTTTTCTTGTCCTCGTTGCCCGGCAACCTCTTCCCACGTAATGCCTCTTTCACTTCCCCAAACAAATGGAAATCACTAGATGCTAAATCAGGACTGTAAGAGGGATGAGGCAGTATTTTCCAACCCATTTTGTCGATGGTTTCACGGGTTAGTCATACGGCGGTCGTCACGAATAATGTCATCAATTCGACTTTCAAGTGAAGGAATTGAAACTGCAACTGGTCTGCGAGAACAGTGTTCGTCAGTCATTGAGTCGTGACCACTTTTGAACTGCTCTACCCGCTTGTAAAATCTCGTACGACTCATACAAACTTCACCATAAACTTCAGACATTCTACGGTATATATTCACTGGTTTCTCGTCTTCAGCAAGTAAAAAACGAATAACAGAACGTTGTTCAACTAATGTGGACGTTTCAAGCAGATTCACCATCTTGAAATGTATTTTGGGGTTATAAACCAAACAATGTTGGTACATCAGCTGATCAGGACTCATCCCAGTGATGCCAACTTAAAACCATAAAAGTACCAAACTTGCTCTACTAGGTGGACTGATGCGGTAAGGAATGAGGACATTCTGGACAGAGGAAAGGAATATGTGGAAAATACTGGCAAGAAGAAGAGACAGGATGATAGGATATTTGTTAAGACACCAGGGAATGACTTCCATGACACTAGAAGGAGATGTAGAGAGCAAAAACTGTAGAAGAAGACAGAGATAGGAATACATCCAGCAAGTAGTCCAGGACGTAGGTTGCACGTGCTACTCTGAGATGAAGAGGTTGGCACAGGTGTGGAACGTATTTTTTTCGTTACTTAGACAACCAACGATGATATTTAATCCGACACTCAGCTTAATCCGTCAATCGCTGGTTTTTGCACTATGACTTACATTTGAAATTAAAAGTCTTTCACATTAATACGCAACTTTATGGTTAAAAAGTAATGCCTCCTATATCGTAAAAAATTAATAATGAACATATAACAGGGATATTCGTACAGACATTACCATCCAACATAGCCACTATCCAGGAAATAAAAGCAGTTTCAAAAACATTCAGTGCTTTGCTTCTTGACACATGATTTTAAAACTGTTTTAACCTTATCTATGAAGAAAGTGTGTGGAGACGCGGTAATGGACATCAGCAGTGTACGGCGTCGAGGGGGGAAATATAGTGACAGAGAAACGGACATTGTAGATGAACCGTGCAAGGCCAGCTGACAACATCTGTCACACGTGCCAATCGCGCTGGTGAAGTGATTCGAGCATACAGTTACGTTAGAGCTGACAATCAACAGCGAAACCTATGCAAGCAATAACGCAATTAGAAAAAAACCCAGATTTTTTTTTCCAAGCTGATTTTTATGACTGGGGTCAACGATTGCGCAAGTGTGTACAGATGCATGGTGACTACGTTGAACGGTAGTGACGTATAGAGGACAGTTACGTACTACTTCCGCTGTTATATGTTCATCATTAATTTTTATGACACAGGGGGCAATAGTTTTTGATCCACCTTCGTAGTTTTCCATTCAATGAAATATAGCCATAAGAAGTCATTAAATTAATTATGTGTTGTACAGTATATCGTTTAGGCGGGAACGTTCTCTGTGATACTGCACAATTTCAGTATCACCACATAACCCACTTACTAGCGCCGTGATATTTGGTTTCAGGAATTCACTTCGAACTGTAAACAATTAATTGTAACTCACTCTGTACTTTGTCAAATTTTAAATAATTTTTTACTTTAGAAACATTGATGTTCTGTAATTTGAACAACTCTCATTTATACAGTACGTGGTAGGAAATACGTAATGTGGCGTGTGCCTCGGCTTCGCCTACAACGCCGCCAACTAGCAACGCATTGTACTTCGCAAGTTATCGTCAGCTCAGCCCTTGCGTTCAGGCTGGTTTCCGTGGTATCAGCCCCGAGAGGGCCTCCCAGTAACCATCCAGAGGGCGCAGAAGATAACAACACGGGTCACTCCAACACGCACCTCTTGCTGCATCCGCCGCAACTTCTTTAGCCAATTGAAAAATTGTAACCCTCGGCCGCGCGAGTATTTCTACTTGCGCGCAGCCGGCTAGAGCCAGTCGAGGCGAGCAGGGAGAGGGAGCAGATGCGTGAGCGCGCGCACCTCGGCAAACTTGTCGTGTTGCTGTTATCACAGCGAGCAATCAAACTGTCTTTTAGGTGCCGCGATCAGAAGGGCAACAAGCGACCCGGAAGCCGCAAGGTGACGAAAAAGACGACTGGATCGACCGAGGACCCACTCGCCAAGCCGTCTGAGGGACTGGTTGACGCTACGAATGACGATCGACGAAACTTCGAACGAATAAACTCAGATAACGAGATGGACGGACCATACGAACAATTATGAAGAATGAAAAGGCGAAAATCCGACGGGTAGATTGCACTTCGGCGTGACTGTGCACATCGGCACACAGGAGGTGACGGGATGGAAACTGACAACGAACTCGCAGTGAAACTTTGTTATGCATCCAAGGTCAAATCGAATGACAATGAAGCGACACTGAAGATTTTTGAATTCTCCTTGAATGGTGAAGCAACAGTGAAGAGGATGATGAAGGATTATCTGATGATAATACAGTCAGAACGGATCTTAAAAAGAAAACAACGCAAGTCAAGGCCTTACTGCCAGGTCTTCCTGGATCTTTAATACAGAAGCAGTCCGCAACCTGCCGCAACGACGGAACGGGGAGGCTACATCAGCGGTGTAATAGGAAACGACCACCACTGTTCATCTTAGCAGTGGGCGCGTCAGACGACGCTGCGACTAGGAAAGCAGGGCAAGATGTGGCCTCCGACGTCTTTAAGAGGTCCAACCTCGCAGGCTTCGATGTGAAAATTGAACCTCTCCCGGCCCGACTCGAGTCGAAGCCACAGTGCTTCAACTGTCAACAAGAAAGCCACGTGGTAAAAAATTTCCACCGTCAAACGAAGATGCACCTATGCGTGCCCGCTGCGGTGGGCAACATGTAGCAAGTTGGCGAGGCTGTAAGGCCTTCTCAGGCAACAGCAGAGCAAACGAGAAGAGAACATCGAAGAAGACAATCCTGGTGATCTCAGCAGGTGCTGAAAACGCCAATAATGTGAAGAAAAGAAGAAGGAGAAAAATCCGTGATCAGACCGCGGCTCTTCCTCCCGGAGGCAGGCAAGAAAGCGCCGAAGACGCCCCCCCCTCCCCCACTGGTCGGCAACCAACCCTCATCGCGGCCAGTGAGAGAGACCTTCGGGGCGGAGGCCGTCCGATAGGAGCAGAGGGTCAGCAGTCACCACGTGCACGCCGGACAGACAGAATCGATGCCGCCACCACGACGACGTGCGGAAATCAAGCAGAAGAAAGAAGACAATCCTTCAGCCAGCCGAAGAACGACTAAAAAATGATGATCGAAGTTGTCATCTCCCGGCGACTTGCACAGATGGAAAAACGGCTGCTTGAGGAGCTCACAACCGAGCTAGGGCAGCAGCACAACAAGAAGGAAGAGTCGACGGAGCAACATAACACAAGAACAACAAGAAGATGGAAGAGAAAACAGGAGACCAGGGCTTCAAGAACCATAAAATAAAAACGCCGGAACCATTGTTAATGTATCGCCAAGAAAATTTTAATTGTAATGTCAAACCAAATCTCCAAGAAAACTTTAATTATAACGTAAAACCAAAATGATTTTTGCAAGGAAAGGGAAAGAAGCAAGCCATCGAACAGCCCGCTCTTCCCTTAATGGAGGAGAATGAAAAGTGCCCCCCCCCCCCAAAAAAAAAGAGAGAGAGAAACAGGTGTACCGGTATGAAATGACCGTTTTTTTTTTGTGAAAATGAAACACTAATTTTGAATTGAAAAGTAAAAACATTTTATTCAAAGAACTGAACATTGCTTTCTATACATTTTGACCACCTTTCTGGCAATTTGTGGACACCACACCAATAGAAATGTTCGTCTTTTGAAGCAAGCCAATCAGACACCCTGTTTTTGACTTCTTCGTAGGAATCGAAGTGTTCCTCAGCCAATGCGTGCCCCATTGATGAAAACAAATGGTAGTCGGAAGGGGCCAAGTCTGATGAATACGGCGGGTGGGGTAGCAGCTCCCAGCCAAGTGTTTTGATTGCATCCTGAACCAGTTTTGCTTTGTGTGCAGGTGCATTGTGTAAAAAAATTACTTTGACTTGTCTTCTGGCCCATTCTGGTCTTTATTCGATCAATGCATAATTCAAATTGATCACTTGTTGTCTGTAGCGATTAGTATTCACAGTGTGACTGGGTTTTAGAAGCTCATGATACACCACACCATTCTGATCCCACCAAACACATAGCATTGACTTCTTGCCCAATCGATCTGGTTTTGCAGTCGATGTTGATGGTTGTCCTGGATTAACCCATGATTTTTCCCGTTTAGGATTCTTAAATGGTTCAAATGGCTCTGAGCACTATGGGACTTAACATCTGAGGTCATCAGTCCCCTAGAACTTAGAACTACTTAAACCTAACTAACCTAAGGACATCACACACATCCATGCCCGAGGCAGTATTCGAACCTGCGACCGTAGCGGTCGCACGGTTCCAGACTGAAGCTCCTAGAACCGCTCGGCCACACCGGCCGGCCGTTCACAACAAATGTTCCCTATCGACACATTTGTATCTTAACGCTCATTTCATACCGGTACACCTGGTAATGGCTATAGCCAGTTCCATCTTCGCCAGCCAGCGACTGTTGTACCATCACCGTTTTGGACACTGCCTCGGATCGGACTTTGTCGGACTTTGCCTACACCACCCAGACGGCTGCTCTCCCGTGACTTATGCTCCGAGCCTTGGTATTCTGCGCCGTGGACAAGTCGTGCTACTCATGACATAGAACTGTGAATATCCACTTTGTTTTGAAGGCACATCTTTCATTGCTCGACAGAACGTAATCTACGCTCTGAACAATCTATTTTCGTTTCTTTGAAAAAACAGTTGTTTGTGATAAACATTTCCTTCACATTACTAAGCAAAATTTCTGAAGAACGTTATTTTCTTTTGTTGTAATGCATCAGAGGAGGCTGTTTGTATCTGATGTTTACTTGTTCAAATAAACAAAGTTTAATTACATCTACTTGTGATATTGTGGAAGTATTTCGAGCGAGGAATGCCTGATAATGCGCCATGCACAGCCTTAAATTTTAATATTGTGCTCAAATAACGTCATTCAGTTAAGAGCATGAATACTGGTTCTGCATAAGTGCTATCAGATTTGAACTACGCTATTCGACCGTGAAACGGTGCATGTTTCGACTAGCCATTCACGTGGTTTCGTACAAGACATCTACCTTCTGTAACAAGAGACGAGATTTGTCCGACCAGGCGACCTGTGTCCACTGTGCAATCTCCATGATCCGAGGTCAGTTTTGATGGTAATCGACGACGTCAATGGGTCACCATGGGAACACGTTGGGATCGTCTGGTGCAGAGCCACATGTTCAACAACGTACGCTGAACGGTGTGCACCGAAACACATGTGCTGGCAGTAGACCTGCCACAGATCGCTGTCGCTCCGAGCCTTGTTTACACTCTGCCCAAGCCTCCGACCGCCTCATCTGTGAGGCTTGTACGTTCAACTCGTTGTCACCTACTCATGGTTCCATCATTCTTCCGCAGCTTTCCAAAGATATCCATGACAGCAGTACGCGAACAGCCGACCAGCTTCGCCATTTACTGACGCTTTATGGCCTCACCTGGTTTATTCAACTGATATGAATGTAGTGTAAACGAGAAAATAATGCCTGTAATATTACGAGTCGCCGGCCTCTGTGGCCGAGCGGTTCCAGGCGCTTCAGTCCGGAACCGCTCTGCTGCTACGGTCGCAGGTTCGAATTCTGCCTCGGGCATGGATGTGTGTGATGTCCTTAGGTTGGTTAGGTTTAAGTAGTTCTAAGTCTAGCGGACTGATGACCTCAAATGTTAAGTCCCATAGTGCTTAGAGCCAATGTTATGAGTCATTTTGTCGAATCTGATAATACACTACTGGCCATTAAAATAGCTACACCACGAAGATGACGTGCTACAGAAGCGAAATTTAACCGACAGGAAGAAGATGCTGTGATATGCAAATGATTAGCTTTTCAGAGCATTCACACAAGGTTGGCGCCGGTGGCGACACCTATAACGTGCTGACATGAGGAAAGTTTCCAACCGATTTCTCATACACAAACAGCAGTTGACCGGCGTTGCCTGGTGAAACGTTGTTGTGATGCCTCGTGTAAGGAGGAGAAATGTGTACCATCACGTTTCCGACTTTGCTAAAGGTCGGATTGTAGCCTATCGCGATTGCGGTTTATCGTCTCGCGACATTACTGCTCGCGTTGGTCGAGATCCAATGACTGTTAGCAGAATATGGAATCAGTGGGTTCAGGAGGGTAATACGGAACGCCGTGCTGGACCCCAACGGCCTCGTATCACTAGCAGTCGAGATGACAGGCATCTTATCCGCATGGCTGTAACGGATCGTGCAGCCACGTCTCGATCCCTGAGTCAACAGATGGGGACATTTGCAAGACAACAACCATCTGCACGAACAGTTCGACGACGTTTGCACCAGCATGGACTATCAGCTCGGAGACCATGGCTGCGGTTACCCTTGACGCTGCATCACAGACAGGATCGCCTGCGATGTTGTACTCAACGACGAGCCTGGGTGCACGAATGGCAAATAGTCATTTTTTCGGATGAATCCAGGTTCTGTTTACAGCATCATGATGGTTTCATCCGTGTTTGGCACATTGGAAGCGTGTATTCGTCATCGCCATACTGGCGTATCACCCGGAGTGATGGTATGGTGTGCCATCGGTTACACGTCTCGGTCACCTGTTGCTCGCGTTACATTTCAGATGTGTTACGACCCGTGGCGCTACCCTTCATTCGATCCCTGCGGAATCCTACATTTCAGCAGGATAATGCACGACCGCATGTTGCAGGTCCTGTACGGGGCCTTTCTTGATACAGAAAATGTTCGATTGCTGCCCTGGCCAGCACATTCTCCAGATCTCTCACCAATTGAAAACGTCTGGTCAATGGTGGCCGAGCAACTGGCTCGTCTCAATACACCAGTCACTACTCTTGATGCACTGTGGTATCGTCTTGAAGCTGCATGGGCAGCTGTACCTGTACACGCTATCCAAGCTCTGTTTGGCTCAATGCCCAGGTGTACCAAGGCCGTTATTACGGCCAGAGGTGGTTGTTCTGGGTACTGATTTCTCAGGATCTATGCACCCAAATTGCGTGAAAATGTAATCACATGTCAGTTCTAGTATAATATATATGTCCAATGAATACCCGTTTATCATCTGCATTTCTTCTTCGTTGTAGCAATTTTAATGGCCAGAACTGTATTTTGTGACAAATATTGTAAATATTTTTCATTAATCTCAGAGATAAGAAATACGATATTTCAATACGTTCCATGAAAACATGAAACTTCACGTGTAATGTATATATACACACAAGAGCCATGTTGCTCGCCCCTGTTTGTTTTCGGTTTTCCGCCTCTTTGTTCTCTCTCGTCTGTGGGTCGATGTTTGCATAACTCGCTGTCTGTACAATTTAATGAGCTTTAAAGTTACAATATATTGTTAATTGAAAGTAATTTATGTTTCCTTTCAGAAATACTTCTCTCTCCACGTCAAATTTATTTAAAAATAATAATATTGCGGTCGATTGCCCATCTGGCTTCGACTGTTTCGGTGGCGCTGAGTCCACCATTACATGTACTAAAGAATATTTCAGTGTTTGCGAGCTTCACTCGCAAGCGAATGTAATCCGAAGTGCTTTTGTGAATTTTTACAGTCAGTTTTCAATATTAAAGTTAGTTCATATTTTTGATTACGGAACTTATTCAGAGATTTAACACCGCAAGGCTTGGGTGAGGCTTCACCTCTGGTTTAATATAGTTCCAGTTAATTCAAAGGATTAAAAGTTAACTCAATTCTTAAAGAGATAAAGTCAAAGAAATTCTCTGAAATTATTTCAATGATGCGCAAGTGTTTGTGCCATTCCTACTTTCTGTGTAACATTGGATTAATTTGTTGGGAAAAGATATCATTCCATGCTCTATATTATCGCTGGGTTAGTTGCAGGTTACATTACATTGTCATTTGTTGAAAGAGAGCGTAACATTTCGATTAATAATAAATATCTTTTTGCCTGCGTATTGAGGTTACGTCACGCTAAGCATATTTAAGACGCATTTACGCGCGCTCAAAAACAATATTCACAGTTTAAACTGCTACGTTACATTATCATTGCTGTAGGTTGCGACGGACTCCCGCGCGCGTATTTGAAACCAAGCGTAGCAATCTGCACTGACTAATACGAAATAACTAAATTAATTCTACACCACAACAATTACGGAGAAAGGAGGTAATGGTACAGCTCCTAGGAGCTTGGCCATAACGGTAGTCACTTTGTCAAAGCCATGTCGGCGTATTTCGCCATTTGTGGCCGGTACCATCGGTCCAATGATTCCCCAATATCCGATTCTGCCACGGATCTTCACTGAATCGTCCACAGTTCTAGACTATTATTGAACTTCCTAGCAGGAAAATGCTTTCCCTCGTATTCTGTGTTGATTTATGCATCGCTTACATCAGCTGTGATTGTATTTTTGTTTATCCAGTATGTCTTGTGTCAGCAGCAGCTGCCTATGCAGTTAGCTGTTACGACCATCTCGTATGTGATGATTTTTTTCGTCTTAGCGCCCGAATTATCGTGTTGTACGACCGTCACGTTTGCTCGTAAAAGATACCGACAGCCGCTGTAAAACTAACTTTCGGACTAGCGATCTCAGCTATTTCGTGCGGCTGAGTTGCAGGAAAGGTCCTTGTCAGGTGCAGAGACACCCGCAGTGAGCGCTTCTCCACTCTTCATAGCGTCTGCGTATGTGTTTCGGCCGCTTGATCCCAAACGACGGCAGCGTATTCTGGTACAGGGCGGCACCTTGAGAAATGTTACAACAAGCTGCGGCGGTAGGTCGGAGACGAATTCAGCAGTTGGTGAAATTCGTTTAGACGGCGATCTAGCGTGACACCAGGGTATAGAGGCGTGTCAGTCCATGGAACAGGGCGGCCTACGATGATGATGGGTGATAGTGCTGCAGGGATGGCGCGACGAGTGACTACCAAGGATTGTCCCTCTTGGTAGCGCGCCAATTCACAGTCCAGGTGAGAAAATTATCACAGGCGAGCAGCAGTCGTCGTTGGAGCGTGTTGGCGTTCATACTTCGGATGAAGATCGCTGGATCATCGACGTGCAGCGCGTACTGTGCACGGTCGGTGGCAGGTGCGTCGCGGTGTAGAGCGAGTGGTACAGTAGCACAGGTATTACGTAGCATAGGTATTATGAACTACCGACATTCCAGCTCCAGCTCGCACACCTGTCCCGTCCAGACAGGAGCGGATGAGGCCTGCATGTCACATCAACACCCCCCCCCCCCCCTTCTAAAGTAACTTCAACTAGAGGCTGGTCGAATACGTTTTAAATGGCTGATATGGCGGTCATGGATGATGATAATCTGGAAACCTTCAAAAATCTCCACGCAGTAAAATTGTCGCAGAAAGTCTACTGGCAGAAAAAGGGACCCGTCTCCGAACATAGGTCTCAATCGCAGGTAAATGAGTTCGCAGACTTTATTTCATTCGTGAGATACTGGGAAATGCAGTCTACAAAGGAGACCCTAGAATATTGCTCATGTTTTCTGGAAACAAAGCCAGATAGGACTACACGGGATACTGAACGTATACATGGTCATTGGTTTATTTGCCTCACTGGAGTACGGCAGGTAAACGCTGAAAAAAACCAATTTGTCACAGCTTGAAGACAGACGCCTTGTGAAACTGCGGAACACATCTTCTACTGCATGCTCTTTGGTTTCCATATTTTTCGAGGACTTAGGATAGACCAAAACAAGAATAAAACAATTAACATAAGTTCTAAAATGCATACCTAAGGAGCTATGGGCACTTGTTCAGTGGAAGGGAAGTGTTTCTTGTAGCGAAGATGAATCACTAGACTTTTTTTTCTTGTTTTGGTGCCTATTACCACCTCTGAAGTCCACCCCCGGTAGCTGAGTGGTCAGTGCGACGGAATGTCATACCTAACGGCCCTGGTACGACTGAGTCGGAGATTTTCTCCGCTCAGGGACGGGGTGTTGTGTTGTCCTTATCATCATCATTTCATCCCCATCGACACGTCAGTCACCGAAGTGGCGTCGACTCGAAAGACTTGCACCAGGCGGACGGTCTAAACGACGGGAGTCCCTAGCCACACGGTATTTCCATTTACCACCGCTGGAAGTTACCTATTCTGTAATCTTAGCAACAAGCGTTCCAGTACACTGTCAGAGGTACTTATATATCTGCATCCACATCTTCTTGATTACTCTGCAATTCACAATTAAGTATCCGGCAGAGGGTTCATCGAATAATCTTTCAGCTACTTCTTTATCGTTGCACTCTCCAACGGCACTAGGAGAAAACGGTGTCTTTCCATGCTAATTCTGATTGTGTATTGTGTATTTAACCAGTGACCTAGAAACGACGGACAGGCTTCGTCCCCCCCGTAGCCCTCAGTGGTTCACAACCACACAACAGGCTACAGCAGACCACTCACCCCACCGCCGCCCCACACCGAACCCAGGGTTATTATGCGGTTCAGCCCCCAGTGGAGTCCTCCGGGAACGTCTCATACTGGATGAGTGTAACCCCAAATGTTTGCATGGTAATTATGGTGTACACGTACTTGGAGACAGCATTTGCACAACAATCGCCGATGTAGTGTAACTGAAGCGGAATAAAGGGGAACCAGCCCACATTCGCCGAGGCAGATGGAAAACCACCTTAAAAACCATCCACAGACTGGCCAGCACACCGGACCTCGATACTAATCCGCCAGGCGGATTCGTGCCGGGCACCGGCATGCCTTCCCGCTCGGGAAGCAGCGTGTTAGACCGCGCGGCTAGCCGGGTGGGCTAGCTCTGATTTCTCTTATTTTATTATGATGATCATTCCTACCTACGTAGCTGTGGGTCAATAAAATGTTTTCACATTCCCAGGAGAAAGTTGGAGATAGAAATTTAATGAGAAGGTCCTGCAGCCGCGAAAAACGCCTTTGTTTTAATGATTGCCACCCCAATTTGTGTATCATATTTGTGGCACTCTCTCCCTCATTTAGCGATAATACGAAACGAGCTGCTCTTCTTTGAACTTTTTCGATGTCCACTGTCAATTCTATCTGATGCGGATCCCACACAGCACAGCAGTACTGCAGAAGACGGCAGACAAGCGTAGTGTAAGGAGTCTCTTCAGTAGACCTGTTATGTTTTCTAAGGGTTCTGCCAATAAATCGCAGTCTTTGGTTTCCTGTTCCCGCAACTTTATCTCTGTGATCGTTCCAATTTTATTCGTAACTGTAATCCTTAGATATTTAGTTGAGTTTACAGCCTTCAGATTTGTGTGATTACCTGATAACTGAAATTTAGCGGATTATTTTTATTGATCACGTGAATGATCACAGTTTTCGTGATTTAGAGTCAATTTACACTTCTTGCGCCATACAGATATCTTATCTAAATCGTTTTGCAATTCGTATTGATTATCTGATGACCTTACATGACGGTAAATGACAGCATCATCTGCAACCAATCTAAGACGGTGTAACCTCCCCTTTACTAATCGGCCTATCCTGCTTGCGATATAAAATATGACCATGCGTCACATGTATACCTAATGAATTTTTACTAATCGGATAAGGCTATCATTCCCGAGGAAATAATACCGATAAGTAGGAGTAGAGTTACAACAGACCCTTCTGATGGAGAAGTCTACTAAAAATAAAAAGCAATAAAACCGAACAGGGTTATAATGTGAAAAAATGAAAGTTATTTTGTGCATTCACTCACGAACAACACTGGACAGAAAAGGGGTACTACTGATCATGAATCCAAAAGTTGAACTAATGAAAAAAGGAAATAATTAATGGTCGCCAGACCACTAGGGGTCTCGTCGCGTTCCAAATTTCCCTGCTCGATAACGGAAACTTTATTCGACATCGGCTCTATTACTTCCACTGACGACTCATACTCTACTGAAACTTGCGTAAACGTTGTTGCTTTAACAGTGGCCGCTTCCTTCTCCCCTACCAGTACACTAATCTCATTATTACATTTACGAGCAGTGACAGCTGCATCGACTGCCGTTCCTAGCTCAGTTATCATTACTCTATGTGCGTCGCTCTCTTTACTCTCTCGCACATTCTCCCATCGCTGAGCTATCCTCTCGGATTTATCATAGCGGTATTGTCTACGTTTCCGTTTGGGCCGCCAAGGTCTCCCCACGCCCGGTGCGCCCCTAACCGGCGCGGCTAGTTGTTTCCTTGACTAATTTCGACAGACCTGTTGCTACCAGACTGCCATGCTGTATTATTCTGCTCCTGTCTACTATCGTTCCTCCAAGTATCACGTACCATATTTACTTGATACTGGTCTCTTATCATTTCTACAGTTGTTGTTGCTATTGCTACTGTAACCGTTATTGTTATAGTGCTGTGGATTGTTATTACCATGGTGGTTGCACCATTATTGGCATGGGTTTTGTAACTCTTCTCATTGTGACTATGGTGGTAATTCTTACCATTCCCACGGCTTTTAACATTTTTTGCGGTTATTCTGCCAATTGTCTTTGCCTTCTACTTTCTCTAAAAACGCAGCAGTCGTTCTTGAACTACTGCCGATGTATCTCCTGGAGTCATCAGGAAGCTTCTTCCACTGCTCCCAGACAATCTCCGATTCAGTTTTCCGTTCGCGCAAATATGTTAATTTGCGGATCCAGTTTTCACAATATTCTTTCATGGAGCCGCATGTATTTACATCGTAGGTCGCGACACTACGAAATCGCGCCATACACACTCTTGTCTCTGCTCTGATCAATACTCTTTCAAGAATGCATTTTGACCTCTTGAAACGTCATGTTTCTAATATCGAGGTTTAAGCCCCATCGCTTAGCCTTGCCAGCTAACACGTCGATTCCTGCATTTATTTTTCTCTTATGATTCCAGCAATACTCTTTCACAGTTTTTAATGAAGTCGGTAGCGTGCAGTTCACCCTGCTTTTTGAGTGGATCGAAACGCTCCTCCTTTACTAATATTTCAGCACTATGTGCGTGGTATGACACATAGTGCTGATTTTCTCCTAATCATTTCTCTAACTCATTTATCCTTGTAACTACTTGGCAAGTGGTAACTGATAACGTTTCCACCTCCTGATTCTTTTCATTACACACAACCAATTGTCTATTTACTTTAGCACCTACGTCGGATACTAAGGTCTGTAAACTCATTTTTTCCCTACATCCTCTTCTTGAGCTACTTTCACTTTCTCAACTACCTTGCTCTCTATTGTGAGACCTACAGTCTCTACCAGTTTCTGTTCGATCCTCCCTACTTCAATTTTGAAACGACTATTTATGTCTCCTATCTTTGTTTGGGCTTCCTCCACGTCACGCTTCAGATTACCGATTTCGGTACTCAATGCTACTACTTCTGCTCCAATTTTATCTACCATTGTGTTAACCGATTTCGGTGCTCAATGCTACTACTTCTGCTCCAATTTTATCTACCATTGTGTTAACAATTCCAATATTACTGTTAACAGTTTTAATTGCTTTATTCTGGTCATCTGTTTTTGCGATTGGGCATTCATTTTAGCGTTCATTGCTGCCGAATGGGTATCAATTTTACTGACAAACTGAACAAATCTTTTATATTTTCTGAAATCACAGATTGCAACATCGGTTCTGTCTTAATAGATTCCTCATATCCCTCATCAATAGGATCTGTTTTAATTTTTATACCATATTCCGTAGCATTTGCAAATGTCTGGAATTCCATTTCTGCCATTGTTCGATTTTCAGCAGCAGCATCTGTGATGGTAGCCGCTGAACTCTGAACAATGGGTCCCGCTTCCTGGGTCGTCCTTTGTCTGCCCGATTGTTCCTCATTTGGTACTATCAAATTACTCGTTTCGCCTATTTTATTCATGTTGCCCAGTTTGCTGATTACTGTGAAATTTAAATGACCGTCTTATTTCTGCCACATACTGTTATTGTACGTGAGTGGCTTTGTTTATAGCAAATAGTTATTATTCGCTACAAAACTGCACAATGCAAATTCGCGTCCAGAACAATACCAAACTGATATTGTCCTGTCACCTGCATCGCCACGTGTAACCGCCCCCTTATTAATCGGCCTATCCTGCTTGCGATATAAAATATGCCCATGCATCACATGTATACCTAATGGATTTTTACTAATTGGATAAGGTATCTTTCCCGAAGACATAATACCGATAAGTAGGAGGAGAGTGTACAACAGACTCTTCTGATGGCAAAGTCTGCTAAAAATAAAAAGTAACAAAACCGAACAGGGTTATAATTTGGAAAAGAGAAAGTTATTTTGTGCATTCGCTCACGAACAACACTAGGCAGAAAAGGGATACCACTGATCATGAAACCAAAAGTTACACTAATGAAAGAAGAGGAAATAATTAACGGTCACCAGCCCACTAGGGTACTTTACATCCAAAATCCTGTACAAGATGATGGGAAAGAAAAAAATGTATTATTAAACACTGACATGGCACCTGATGGTTGCGATGTTTTTTTTACACTAATTTAATGATAAAGAAAACTGAGAAGTCACTCTTGCGTTATGTTTGGCATTAGATTTTGCGTAATGATTTGAAAATACGCAATTAAACCGTATGTTAGTACCGAACTTCGTTACATGAACAATGACTTTAAGTGGCCTCAATGTAACGTCATCAAATAAATTTAGAAAAAAAGCAAGCACTTTTACTTTGTAGTTACTCATTTTGCAGATTGGATATCTAATCATTGTCTGAACAACTGAGCCTTTTTTACTGACTCGAACAGAAATAAATAATAGAATACGTACCAAACCAAACAGCCATGTGCTCCAAGCTATATGTAAAATAAATAAAACTTCTGCACTCTTAATTTGTACATTTCTTTAGATTTGGATTTTTTCCAGTGTTTGATTCTCAAACTTGAAAAATGAACTTGCCTTACTTTACTCATATACTGAAGCCTCTGTTGTGCAACAGTTAATTGAAAGTAGACTGAAGCTAAAATTCTTAAAGTGAAATAAAACTGGCTGTAACTATTCAATATGTTTCTTATGTCACTCGGTTAGCATATAAGGAAAAAAAAAGGAATAAGGACCCTGCTAGGTAACAATGTCTGAAGACAATGAGGACACTATCACCCTGAGTTTAACTGATTATTATTTAAATAAATTTTATCAATCGAAACTAATTCAAGTGTGCTGCTGGGTGAGCCATTAATAGTTTCCACCAATGAACAGTCTTACTTCAGTGTTGTGCATACGACGAAACTCGGAGCCGATGACGAATCTGTGTTGCTGGAACTGCTGCTGTTGTTGAAGACGGTAGCATCTTGAGGAGCATGGCGAATTACTGGAACGGGCAATAGTAATTAATGGAGACTCTTCCACCAGTCCATTGTCCTTACTCCTGCTACTACACATCTAGCCGGCGCGCGTACATGATGCCGCCGAAATGGTGCTCTCTACTGTGAGAGCGTTAACACCACACTTCTGCACACTACTAGTGCTAGAGCCTGTCTGTCTCCCTCCGCGCGCTCCGCCCAACAACTTCCTACCCAAAGATTTTACAACGCACAAGCACTGCTATTATCGTTGCTAGGCGATGCGAATAACAATTCCTTTGGCTTTTTCACAGAGCTTAATGTGGTGTCACCGCCAGACACCACTTTAAATCGGCCGCGGTCCGTTAGTATACGTCGGACCCGCGTGTCGCCACTATCAGTGATTGCAGACCGAGCGGCGCCACACGGCAGATCTAGAGAGACTTCCTAGCACTCGCGCAGTTGTACAACCGACTTTGCTAGCGATGGTTCACTGACAAAATACGCTCTCATTTGCCGAGACGATAGTTTAACATAGCCTTCAGCTACGTCATTTGCTACGGCCTAGCAAGGCGCCATTATCAGTTACTATTGATATTATGAATCATGTACCGTCAAGACCGACGTTCTTCATTAACAGATTAAAGTTAAGTATTGCACCAGCTACGTCCGTTTTTCTAAATTCTAATTTCCTTGTCCTGTTCTAGACCTCACGCCAGCCTGCGTGAGCTAAAACGCGTGCCTTTCGGCTTCCTCTAGTAAAACGGTGTTGGCTCTCCTGCCAACCAAAACACTTATATGTTTCACAGTAAGATACAGATAAATACAATGAAATGTCAACAGACTTCTACCTAAATTTACACATACAGTGATGCAATGTCCTTACTTATTGAAAGAAATCATTTAAATTACAAATATTTACATACAATTCAGCAAAAAATTTATATATAGGTAGCAGGTGCCATGCATTCTGCATTTTCGGTGTTACAACGGCCGCTCAGATTGTCACCTAAATCGTTTGTGTAGATCAGGAACAACAGAGAGGCTATGACACTTCCTTGGGGAACGCCAGATATTTCTTCTGTTTTACTCGATGTGTTTCCGTTAGTTATTACAAACTGTGGCCCTTCTGACAGGAAATCACGATTCAGTCACACAGCTGAGGCGATACTCCATAGTCACACAATGTAATTAAAAGTCACGTCTGAGGCACGGTTACTGTCCAGATGAGGACACGGAATGAAATTCGCAAAGACCTGATGGCCTGGTATTGGCTTATTCCCTTTTTACTGTCGTTGCCAGCTGCAAGGTGAAATTGAGCTACAGCATCACACACTCATGCAAATTTGAATTTCCCTCCGATACTTGTATGAATACGAAGTTATGAGCAATTTGTGTAATTACTTCTTTGTGCGTCTCTCTCTCTTCTTTTTTTTTTCTTAAGCCTTCCCTCCAGTATCAGTCGTAACGTCAGAAATGCCTCTCACGTTCTCTTACATTTCCGAAAGCCAAACAGATCATCTAACAGAACCACAATTTTCTTTTCTTTACGAAGAGTATTAAACGTAGGAAAGTGCTTGAATCTATCAGCATCTTAGAGACTGTGGAGGGATGTTACCAAGTGTCACGAAGCCAGAACAAAAACCAGACGAAAATCACAAGTGTACGGAACGTAGAAAGGGTAAACGTCGGCTCATCTCGCGTGCCGAGCGGTCCCGTGACGTGAGAATTAACTAAGGGGAGGACGATGGCGGTTCGGTTGGCTGGCGGGAGCGGCTGTGTGAGTACTCTGGAGAACACTTGAGTGAGAGACAGCCGCGCGGCCAGTCACGCAGGCAGCGACTGGAGGAACGAATCAGCGCGTCACGGCCCCCGTGGGAACGAGGCCGCCGCCTGCGCGGATGATGTACGATGTCATTGCACTTTAAATAATAGCTTCCGAGGGCAATTTTCCAGCTCGCCACCTGGCGCCCCCGGCTCGCCATCGACCGCGCGGAAAGGTCGTTAGCGCGACGAGAACCGCGCGCGCTGCCGCCGACGGCTAATGTCGCCGTGACAGCTCGTCCAGTCCCGTTCTCCAGGCTCGCAGCTGGAGGAGGTGCCTCCAGCCCACGGCGATTCGTAACTTAATGAGCGCTTACTCCTTAACGACGAAACGTTTTCTTGGGGTATTACGATCGTGCTTAGGCCATTAGTGTGCGAAATATACGATCTATTTGCTTTGTTATTTATCCTCCACACTTTTTGAGTCAGTATTCTTCTTAACTGGTCTGATGAGTCCCTCCACAACGTTCTCATTTGCGTCAACTTCATCTGATAATAGTACATCTGTACCCTGGGTCCTCAGTCGTATGTACTGTAATCTCTGTCCTCCCTTACACTTTTTAATCCCCTACAGCGTTCTCCAGTGCCATGAAACTCTGATGTCTTAACATGTGTTGTGCCATTCTGTCCCTTCTTCGTGTCAATTATTTTCACATGTTGCTTTCTTCGCCAATTCCGCGGAGAACCACTTCATTCCTTTTCAGTCCACCCAATTTTCAACATCCTTTTACTGCACCACATCTCAAACCCTTCGACTCTTTTCTTTCCCTTTTTTCCCTCAGTCCGTGATTCATGATGCCGACCTCCAAATGTACTTTCGCAGATATTTCTTCCTGTAATGAATGTCTGTATTTGATACTAATAGACTTCTTCTGCATTACAATGCCCTCTTCACCGGTACTGGCCTACTTTTTATGTCCTCTTTATTTCATCCGTCATGTGTCATTTCGCATCAAAAGTAGCAGAATTCTGTAACTTCGTCTACTTCATGGTCGCCAATTTTGATGTTAAGTTTATCGTTACAATTATTTCTGACACACTTAATTCGTTCCATATTCTGTAGTCAGACTATTCATTCCATTAATTACGTCCTGTATACGTCCTGTAAATCTTTTTCCCTTTCACGGAGGATAGCAATGTCATTAACGAATCTTATCACTCACGTCCTTTCACCCTGAATTTTAAACTCGCTCTTGAACCTTTCTTTTATTTGCATGATTCCTTCTTCGATGTATAGATTGAACAGCAGGAGCGAAAAACTGCATCCCTGGCTTACACCCATTTTTTGTCTTAGCATTCTTACTGTTCACTCACATCCTTTCACCATGAATTCTAAACTGACTGTTGACCTTTCTTTTAACTGCATGATTCCTTCTTCGAAGCATGGATTGAACAGCAGGAGCGAAAGACTGCATCCCTGACTTACATCCCTTTTAGTCTAAGCATTATTACTGTTCACTCATGGTTCTTGTACGCATTACATACTACTCCAAAGCCATGCGCTGCATCTCGCATTTAACAAGACTTAAGCTCTGCAAAACGACTCCTTTACGTACTTACAAAACTCCTTCGTATTGTCACCATCATTGAACAACTATGTATGTTTACACAAACTTGATACCAACAAGATCTTCCGTTCTCCCCTAATCTGTAAGCCAAACACTGCTTTACATACGTATTGTGCCCCGAACCATGGCTAGCACCACTGTTATTACAAAATTTCTAAGACGTATAAACCAATATTAATTCAAGCTTAAGGAACTGGATGGTTATTAACAGCTGCTACTTGAATGACGAACTCAAATCTATATTAGTACTGTCGGAAAAAGGTTTCCGCCTTGAGCTAGGTTAATGTAATAGCTTTCTAAAACGTTGTAACGCCATGTTATGTTATGTTACGTTAACCGGGGACCTAGAAACGATGGAGAGGCTCCGTCCCCGCCGCAGCCGCAGTGGCCCACAACCCCACGACGACTACCGCAGTCCACTTCATCCACACCGAACCCAAGGTTATTGTGCGGTTCGGCCCCCGGTGGACCCCCAGGGAACGTCTCACACCAGACGAGTGTAACCCTTATGTTTGCGTGGTAGAGTAATGATGGTGTACGCGTATTGGAGAACTTATTCGCGCAGCAATCGGCGACATAGTGTAGCTGAGGCGGAATAAGGGGAACCAGCCAACATTTACCGAGGCAGATGGAAAACCCCGTAAAAACTATCCACAGACTGGCCGGCTCACCGGGCCTCGACACAAATCCGCAGGGCGGATTCGTGCCGGGGACCAGGCGCTCCTACCCTTCCTGAAAGCCGTGCGTTAGACCGCACGGCCAACCAGGCAGGCAACGCCAGGTTACTTCTGATGGACTCTGTAATTTGGTGAATGTGGCGGGGGCAGAAAGTGTACGTAAATTTTATGTACTCACTTTTGCTTGTTGATGAACGCTAAAAAATAGTTAAAGGATAACTAACAAAACAGTGTTGACACCAGAATGTGAGATAATTCCAGTACTATAATCTAACATTAACAAATCGGAAAAAGCAATAGCGAGGCCTAATATTTTGTCAACAGTATGCAATATACTACTGAGAAATCCCAGTTATTTGATGACGACAAACTAGAGCTAAATATTAGCTGTAGCCCTGCTGCAAATAATAGACAGCTAGAGGAAGATTAATACATGATATTAAAATATATATTATGTCAATAATGTTATGAATACAAATACCGTAATCTCAGAAATTTCTATGTGTACTTATTAAATATTTACACGTTATTCGACAGAAAATAGTGTGAACTCGCTGACAAGGGTGAAATTTCACCAGAACATGTATTCGTCTTAAAGAAGAAAATTGTATTTGCTTGCGGCAGGACCCTATTTAGAAATTATATATTTGAAAGCAAACACCGACGAACACTGAGCTTCAATCACGAAATGAATTACCCATGTCGATTTAATTGGCGACGAACTTCAATAAAAATCTTTCTTTAAGAAACGACAGAAGAGGAAATACTGCATAATATCATACTACAACTGATTAGTACCCCATGTGAAGCTTAATTACGTTCATAAGCGCTAAATGGATTGTATGCTGGATAGACAGCAAAAGCACGCACTCTCCTTCTGCCGATCTGCGCGTACCCTGAGCAGCCAGTATTGTTGAACTCTAAAAACTGAAGCTGTTTTTATCAACGATTACGGATTTCTCTGCCGCATTGCTATTCTGCAATGTTATGCTTGAGGAGTATTAACAATTGTACAGTGCTAAAGAAATAAATAAAGCAATAAACAGACACCTCTTTGAGCATGGTATGTTCACAACCTACAATCTTAGTCGGAGAGTAGGGTGACAGTATCGATCCCCTGCAATGTTTATCTAATTTAGACTCGACATCTTACCCCTGACAAGATAATAATTTAATTAATTGGTCTCTAACTGGTCTCTCATGTAATTGTGCTCTGTTCACTCTATACCTTCTCTGTCGCTCCCTCCCCCTCCCTTTTGTCTTAGTGTTTTGCGGAGTCCAGTAGTATTTCAGTACCGACGCATTATGGTCAACGTGCTCCTGGGCCCGCGGACTCCACGTGGGGAAGCATTTCGTACTATCAAATGGCTGGGCTGCACCAGTGCCACCTGCCCTCTGTACTTCGAGCAGTAATCATGATGAAGTGCATTCAGCAGCAGCTAGCAGCCATGAAGAATAATAAGAACACTGCATTTAAAAGTAAGTGCTTGCTCATTATTATTGCTGCTGCTGTTATTATTATTATTATTATTATTATTATTATTACTATGTGTGTGCATATACGGGGTGTTCAAAAGTCTCTGCACAGTGCCGTATGATTGTTAGCCGCGCGTATCATATAATTGTTCGCCTGCCTGGGTTAGTTCCCTTCAAGTGGACTCTCCCATCATTCCACTGTTTATCTCAGTAAAAATGAATATTCAATAAATTAATAACTTGTATTTCACTGAGTTTCATTTCGGTATATTCACTGCGGCATACGGCACGCGCGGTTAACAATCATACGGCACTGCGGAGAGACTTTTTGAACACCCCGTATTACTTATGTTGCAGAACTGCATGGCTCCAAACAGCACTAACGGCGGTAGTGGCGGCAGCAGTGGCAGCAGCAGCAGCAGCATTACCAGCTCAGCTCTGCGACCTGTTGGCGTTCGATCGACCCCAGCCAGCAGCAACAACAGCTTCCAAACTGCAGTCGAGTGCAATTATTAGCATAATGCCGCCACTGCTCTTTCCTAGTATGTTCAATGTAGCAGCAATTGGTTCGTGGCGTGCGAATGTGGGGCTAACGCCGAAGAAAGACTTTGAAGTTGTTATCAACATAGAGAACGTACAGGAAAGTGGTACTTAAGTGCGCTATCCGTGGCTGGAATCAGACTGCTTGTGTGGCACGACTGAGTACATTGAAAGAAAAATGACTGATGAGTGTAGTTCTTTGCTTATGCCAGTTAATGGCAGAATATTAGCAGGTGAAGCAAGAGCAGTGGGCGTTATGGAGGGGTGATACTCGAGTTAAGAGCTGATGGTGCAGCCATATACTTAAACATTCATGAGCAGAGCATTTACGTGAACTATACTGTGCATTAATGATGGTGGCAGACAAACTGTATCGCTGGCAGCAGTTGTTAGAGCAGCATTCCATCACTTTATTGCACATTTGCACGCCAATAAAGTGATATTGGACTAGCTACGTCAGTGTATTAATACGTGTATTTCACACGTGCTGCAGTCGATAAAACTTGATCCTGTAACTGTGGACGCTGAATTTACTGAGGGGATAATTGCCTCAATAGGATAAAATGTAATCCAAGCCGAATTCAAGGAGTACAAACACGAGCTATTTAGGCAGTACTGTAAATGAATATGTATGTATATATGTGAAATAATATTGTAATAGAATATATTACGCTCAAAAAATGCTTCTTTTAACTTGTCAGACTCCTCCTATCATCATCAACACATAAAAAACTTATAAGCTTACAAGGAGCGGATTTCATGAATGAAGAAGAACACGTTTTGTAACTCATATATTTCAAAAAAATCCTTTAAAATTTTTTATTCCCAATATATTCACAAAAAGTTCTTTGGTGATTTCATTTCATACTTATAACATATATTTACGAAACATTCTTTGGTAATTGGTGTCCAGAGATAAGCACGCATTCCTAGTAGACAGTAGTGAAATTTTTTGTCTGCAGTATGTTTACAACAGCAACAGTGGCAAGCAGCAAGAGGAAAATCACATATACATACATACACACACATACACACACACACACACACACACACACACACACACACACACACACATATATATATATATATATATATATATATATATATATATATATATATATATATATATAAGTGATTCATACTTCTCCTCTTCTGCATGCAAACATGTCCTCCCCTGTATTTACAAATAATACTCCCATTCTCACACACAGACATTGTCACAATGTTGTCATGACGTGACAATCCGACTTTCAATTGCTGTGTGGTGTGCACACATGATTTCACGACTGAGTGTCTACTTTTCGCACCATATGCAGTGGCTCTTGTGGAGCACCACCGATGCCGTCTAAAAGGCACATCTTGTAGTGTTTGATCATTAGATACATTAAAGCCGCTTGCTGCACATCCTTAGCCCTCCTGTAATTGGTGCCAGTATCTCTACAGTATGTGTACACCTAAGGTTGGAACCCTACGAACTCCAAAATCTGCCAGTCGTTCACCTCGTCTTTCATCAGACTGATATCCTTGTTTTTTTTTTTTCGGTGTTATAGTGCAACGATTATCGGTCGTGAACCGCGATGTGTCGAATTTCTCTGGATGGTACCAAATTTCTTCATATGGATTGCAACCATGCACCCAGTAGATGAAACTAACTGTATCCAAAGTAACTCTGGGTTTGCAAAGTGCTCCTTAGGGATATTGTAATGAAAGCTGCACATGGCGAGTTTAGAGAAGTCCTGCACGAACATACTGACATAGATAGGCTACGTAACCACACCAAAACCTTAGCCATCTCCAGAGCAACTAGTTTGTAATCTGGTTTCTGAAGATAGAGCAGATCAGGTTATGGTTGTGGGAAGGGGCTGTAATGAGTTACTGTTAGTTGCACAAACTTTTATTTTCCTAAGAATAACTTAATCACACATTGCCTTAAAAGGATCAAATTAAAACAATACTGCTGAAGCCATAGTTAAGAAAACTTGTGATACCTCCTGGGCTGAAGGTCCAAAACCTCACCATAAACAAGAATGGCTGAAGACCTGAACACAAGTTATTAAAAATTGCTTTAAAGAATACACGAAGCTGAAGGCCTTTAAAAGAGAAAATAAATACTTGGCTGGAGGCCACACACAAGACATTGAACAACTCAGAACTTAGGGCCGGGATAACAAGAATATTTTAGATAGCAATTTAAAAAAATAGTTTTAAACAAATCAATTTTCAAATTTTAATTTAAGAGAGTTGACGGCCTTATTTTAAAATTAAAACAAAGTAAATTAGTAGATGGCTGAAGGCCTCGCACAGTACTTCAGACTAAAACGAAAATCACAGTCTAAAACCAACAGAACTGTGGTGCTCAGAGGTGTTCCAAGGGTCGCCCTGTGGAGGTAGCTCTAACATAAGGTGAGGCGAGTCAGGCAGTAAAAAGCAAGGTTAAACAATCTGATGTCAACCCAACCCAGGGACGGCTGAAGAACAGACCAACAATCTAATCAATTCCCTTCTGCCCAGCCAATGGCACGGCAACGGAAAGTATCAGCCGAGGACGAAGATACCAGCAGCACTACGTCTTCAAAATTGGCATCTAAAAACAGCCAAGGCACAATAACCATTCTAAGAAAAAAAATATCAACAAGCAACTAAAAGGCTGTCGAACTACATGTCGTGCCGGACAGAATCAACGCAGTGAGGAAAAATACACTGCCGGAAAACTATGCTAATGAGCAGGGCAGGTAACTGGGGTGTCAATGGCCACAAGGCAGAAAATACCGCTGGTGCACTTCACTGACAAGTAACAACCAATTTAATAGTTAAAAACCATACAGGAAGATGGCTGCAAAATTTCACTGACTCCAACACACTGTATGTTGCTGCTAGGTGGAACGGCCCAGGAAGCAACAACCGACAATGGAGGAAGAGATGTCACATCAGTTGAGGTTTCATAACAAGTTAACTGATCACTCAACCTTAGTGTCCAGGTTTGGTGCGCAACGAACTTTGTAGCTCTCGCAGCTAGCGCCTCACAGTCCGACCGCGCGCGCACGTCGTCAGCGGTCTCGGCATGACTTTGCGCCGCGGAGACTTCCTCGCTGCTCTGTTCCAACCGACCGACAGCCTGCAGCTCGCAGACAACATTAAAATAGCTGCTCAGTCTAACCACATAAGCTATACACGGTTTCACGAAACACTTCCACAAATAACTCGAACAATACTGAAACCATTGACTATGGAACAACAAGCACCAATCAGATGTCAACACACACAGAGAACTCAGAAGTGGTCGGCGACACAAATATACGTCCTCCGATGAGACGACCGACCAAACGACCAACCAAGGTCGTCCCCACTCAAGTCCTCTGTGTCAGCAACGGTCGGGCAAGTCATGGCTGTCCAGACCTCACTGCTGCTCCATCCCCGACTCAACTCCCCAGAAATAGTCGTGGTCGCTCCAAAGGCAATACGACAGTGCTCTTATCGATAAGCGCTGCTGCTGCCACTCACAGGCAGGCAAGCCAGCAACTTAGTGACGACATTAAATCGAATAAGAAACGAAGCTGCAGTACTGTAAACACAAGATGACAAGCAATAAACGGCATGAACACGAGCCGCGCATGGCTCTTAGTCTTTGACTGAAGATTTTGGCCCACTTGAAATGTGGCCTCCCAAAGATAACATAAATCGTGATATTCTACAACATTTTCCATAGGTTTTTCGAAAATCGAATGTTCATTAGTTTTAAAAAATCTTTTTGAAAATCACATTTCGCAAGAGTCCTCTTATCTGTATTTAAATGAATATACTCCTTCAAAATGGTTCAAATGGCTCTGAGCACTATGGGACTTAATTGCTGAGGTCATCAGTCCCCTAGAACTTAGAACTACTTAAACCTAACCAACGTAAGGACATAACACACATCCATGCCCGAGGCGGGATTCGAACCTGCGACGATAGCGGTTGCGCATTCCCAGACTGTAGCGCCTAGAACCTCTAGGCCACTATACTCCTTCAACCAGGGGCTAAGTACTCTGAACATAATGGCAAATCGGTGTGCATATCATGCAAGTCACTGGGATATTTGAGGTCTGCCTGCATGACATATACCATGTCAGAGTTAGCAGACACACCTTTAATCGTTTTCTCTTAACTGATAAGTTCATCTTCATTGAATACCCATCGGAAAATCAGCAGGTATTGTTACATGGCGCATCTGCGTCATTCAATTCCAAGTAGAGGATATAACTCAACTCATCATCAGAAGCTTTGTACTCCCCATTACTCACTCATAGGTTATTCATTTTAGCTCACCTATGCACACAATGGCAAAATCCCCACAAATCCCACGTTCAGAAACCAGTAGCACATCAGCATCAGCTAAAATCTGTTGCTGACAAACTTTCGTCACAACATTGTGTCACAGAAGCCCCTAAATTAGGCTACTGAACTCCTGCCAAGCATTCACTGCATGCTCATACTCGGGGGTGCCTGAGAGTCCACTGGAGAATGCAGCTATGAGGGGCGGTGTGGCTTTGCTGAATATCTCCTTCGAAAATATTCGTAAGGAAAGAATCCTTCTTCATCAGAAGTTGAAAATTTGCATCAATGTGGTATATGGCTCTCATGACATCCATACCCTCTTGGTGGATTGTTTCACCAACTTTCTGAAGGGACACAGGTATGAAACGAAGAGAATCCACGAAGCAGAGCGTAATTTTAGGTGTGATCAATTTGGAGAATGAAATCTATCTTTCAGTAGTGTCAGGAGTGACATTACTTTATAAAGCAGAAATCACCCAAGTATTCAGTAGGAATTTCAGCAGCATCTTTGCCCAGTGGGAACCCACAGATATGATAATCGATACCTTTCTTGTACAATTCCCTGTTCTCCTGCAATTCAGCCATGAGAATTTTGTCACTCTAATAGTTATCAACGACCAAAGCGAGTTTTTCGAGCTGCCCCTACATATGATCTGAAAAAACTAAGATTGAATCAAACGAGCACACAACCTGAAATGCAGCTTTATTCTGTGAAGCTCACCTTCACAATAAGGCACAGAAAATAGCAGCACTCGAAGGCAGTGTAAACTACAAAGGGACATCACCCTTGGCGGTGACTGTTCTTAAACTTTAAGAACTTGCCTGCCTCACTCAGAATTTTCGTACACACTGATTCCTGGGATGAACTGTCAATGAGATATTTACCTAAATACTCGCTCAAAGTAAATCAGTTGACGCATCCTTGGCAAAAATATTGCTTTTACCCATGTTTAGTAATTTGGGAGGAAGTAGATGGGACTTGCACTCGGTCTAGATGTAGTGATATCTGTCTCCTTAGCAAATTAACAGCAAATCCACATATTTGGGGTGCTGACCTGCTACTTTTGAAAAATAGAGAAGTTCAACTCCTTTATGTTTCACATCCTTTTTCCTTTTTTGCACGTTGTACTCATTTCCTAGTTCTGTTGTCTTCATTCAGGCCACAAATATCTACAGGATAATTTGGATTCTGCCTCTCAAATTTTTATAAGCTCTGGAGTTTGACGAGGAATGACACACATTTGAAGTTATAATGGATATGAAAATTATTCATTTTGTATTTGGTACAAGATACTGCATCCCCCTCGTAATTTGTATCACTAGCCAGAAGTGACCATGCGAAGCCAAATACATCTTCTGTAGCAGTATTTTGGACGTTGATACAGACTTTTTTAGCGGCTGTATTTTGCGGAAGATGGATGAAGCTGGACCCAACATTTCTTGGATGATAGGAATACGACTACACATAAAGGTGGAGTACATGAATGAGCGCCTTACCAGACCCTCTTTCTTGCATTCTGGTGAACTGGCCCAGTATGACGCTTGAGATAATAGTGGTGAACCATTCTGCACTAGAATCACTCCATGATATCACACAATTTCCCCGCAACTATAGACAATGTCTGTCTCACCAACATCATTGGTGCTATGTTTTTTATTTTATTTTATTATTTTTTTTCAGGGGAAAGCTGAGTTCACAGCACAGAACTGCACTGTATATAATTGCAGAATAATGGGGTTTCTAATTATTCTAGGAATTTCTCTTTCCAAATCGGGCATTGAGGAAAGAGGTAAGGTCCCTATGCTCTGTAGCGATTTATCTCTATTGGTATAGGAGATGGTTGAAATGGCTCCGAGCACTATGGCACTTAAAATCTGAGGTCATCAGTCCCCTAGAACTTAGAACTACTTAAACCTAACTAACCTAAGGACATCACACACATCCGTGCCTGAGGCAGGATTCGAACCTCCGACTGTAGCAATCACCAAGTAAGTTAAAGCAAGTGTGTGACTAACCTGACAGTCCCCACTGACAGGAGGGTCTGGTAGAAAACTGCTGTTGCTGCATAGCATGTATGCTGGGGCCACTGCCCCCATTCCCCCAGTACCAGTCTTTTCTGCTGAAGGCCCAGGTCATGGTGATGATGTTGATGTTATGATGGCAATATGGGCTGGCTGCCAGGTGGATGGACCTAGCTGTGGTGGTGCAGGCGGTCACCAGCGAGATGATCCAGCCTGTGCTGGTGGGGGTGGGAGCACCAGTGAGATGGCCTGGCCCACTGAGTGGGTAATGGCGGGAGTGGCGCCCCAGCATGTAGCTTCCAGTGGGGTGGGTCTACCTGCTGACATGGCCACCCCGTTGTGAAGGTGGTGCGAGGTCTACCTGCTCAGATGGGGCTAGCTGTGCCAGCAATGATCACGACAGAAGTGCGAGCCGGCCATCATCCATTATTTCTGCACAGAACAAGAAGTTTGAACGATACTGATTAGTATCTAATGCTTCAGAAATAAAAAAAAAGATCACAGTATGTGGTCATTGATATTAATTTCCGAGCACTTATGCGTACAATGAGTGTTAACCACATAGTCGAACGTGTATCAGGTCATCATCAGTCACTAGAGACCTATCCAGCGGGATTGGGATTGTTGGTGGTGGAGCAAGAGAGGGTGGTGTGCGACGCCAGCTGGCGAACCCATCCAAGAGAATCCTATCAATGCCAAATGGCAAAACTGAAGTGACAAACTGACAGCAGGTGGTCATGGTGAAATACCAATATTATCATGGGACACATTTGCAAGAAAAGAACATTTCATAAGTAACAACGACACCAAATTTATTGTAGAATAATAAACGAATCGACCCATGCACCTGTATTCCACATGGATCATAATCAACCGTGGGGTTGAGGTCCCACAGCGACGCCAGATCATCCAGAAAGGAAGAAGAATACGTAAGAATCATAAGTGAAAATAAAAGCACAAATAGTGCTTTACAACCTAGAACATACATGCTTACTTTTATATTCATCCTCCTCATTTAAGACGTACATCATCACACCATCATATGCAAATAATAATAATAATAATAATAATAATAGTGTGGTGCTGTCGTCATGCGACATGTGGTGGCCGCTTGCTGTAGTCCTCATCGCTGTCACGACTACTATTACTGCCTGAACCTATCATTTTTCGTACAGCGGTATCAGGCAGCGATCTGAGACAGAATGAGGCGAGGCTGGCGTTAAGCTCGTGAGAGCTATTTACTATCTCTGACTCTACCAGCCTTGCTGATGAGGATTTCAAATCGTTGCCCACTGCTGCTGCTCCTTCTCGTACTCAAGCAGTACTGGCAGTAAAAACGAGTTACCCATTATGTGCTGCGCAGGTTGCTGTGTGTTTGAACATGCTCGGTACTACTACCGCTACTACTACTACTGCTGTGTGGATCCAATACCGTTACTCATCTTGGAATATGTTGGTTGCAGGCAGTTACATTTTTTTTTTTTTTGAGTGACGTATTGGCTCTTCGGTGGTAAAATCTTTATCCATAAATCACTGAAACAGGTTCCAGCGTGTTGGTACACACACAGTGACACTTACCAGGCATGGAGAGGCTGCAGGAGCTACATAATTTCTCTAAAGAGGAAGTAGTAGTCTGCATATCAAACGGCTGGCATTATGCTGTATACAAATATGAACGAGAAGGAATATTTTGGCTGCAAGGAGTTGCTGACTGCCAGCATTTTCAGCGACGTATTGCAGAGACTTCTAAAATCATTTACTAATTCTTGAGGAAGAACATAGACATCATGTGTTAAAAATTTACCTAACAGATAAACCCACGAAGTAAAATATGTGAGGTCAGGAGCCCATTGGCCAAAAGATGTCGATGCTCAGACGCTATTGGACTCCTAGAGCACTAGGCCAGGTGGAAGAGGAGTGGGGAGTGGAGGAGTGAGCGACAGAGAGGATTCAGAGAGAGATAGAGTTCAGTTGCTTGAGAGACCAATTACAGGCCAATAAATTAAGTTGTCATCTTATGAGGGGTCAGGGCTCAAGTCGTAAATTATAGAAAAGTGGCGGGAAATCTGGAGTTAGTACAGTTGCTGTAGCGAAAATGAATAGACACACTCACACGTAGGTTATAACGTCCCCCTTCCCTTCCCTTCTATCAACAATGTTAGAAATATATGACCGTGTAAGCATGTGCCTAAACAGTTGGAATCAAATTTTGAAACGGCTATCGTTCCGAAGATTCAATATAAAGTCGATAAATGAGGGGGGGGGGGGGGGGGTTCAACAACAAGATACCTTCTAGGAGAACTTATTCCGCCTATTTCATTGCTGTAAAATTTAGTATGGTTGTTCGAAAGGTTTGTGCTATCATTCACGTACTGTGCCAACGAGAAAGGGTACCACGTGGAACGGAACAGAATAATAAGAGTTACTGAAATAATTATAGCTAAAAGAAGTACCGTCGCCAGCCCAATTGGGCAAAATTTCTGTTCGGTAGGTGAATTAATGAGCCGAACAGCCAATGTCAAGAATTACTCGAACACGCGCGGCAACAGAGGGGCTGCACACACGTTAGCAAAAACAACTGAAACATTTACGTAATAAAGCAAGAAAGAAAACAGTTTGCACACGAAATATCATTAACTAATACAGCTGAAATTTTGAAAACATACAAGATAACACTTAGATTAATGGTTACTTACTGTTGTAAGTGACAATGGTGCTACCTCACAATAACGTTACTATTTTCATATGAATTTTGGAAAATGGCAAAAAATAATTAAAAGAAACTCTGTTGACTTCTGAAGAGCGAAGTAGAAATTGATAATTACTGTATCAAAAGATAATTATTATACTTTAGCACGACTGCAAGTCAAAATGTGAACCAGAACTTTACTAACCACAAATTACAATAATCACTAATATTTGCACTCACTTATTAATTGTAGTTAGTGCTTTTGTTCAAAGTGCCAGGAATCATTTTAATTTGATTAGTTGATTCACTGTTTGCAACAATTGGAGCGCCTCAGATTAAAGTTCAAATTTAAAGTTAGTGAGACTGAACTTACTGAATGCTTTAAGTTCAAATCTTTAATCTAATTGAATCATTTTGTACATAATCAGAATTAACTGGCACTGCAATTTTCAGTTTTCATAAACGGCACTCGGATTATTATAACAATAGGACAGGACAGGAACCTACTTGGTGAATGATTTTAGGAGAATCACGAGTAAAGAGTTTTGATTAAACTATGGTAATTATTCACTCGTGAAACACCACAAAGCTGACTAACGCCGTTACAAAACAAGTTGACAATAAGCTGTGATGCAGCAGCCTTACTTCAGTCCATTCTCGCCGTGACGAAGTTGCTGACGACGATACTGCTGCTGGCTCCTTCCCATGATAATGAGCGAGCACGGGAGTTATTGGCAATGATATTGGCGTGGCGGGTTCTAGATGTTGCTGCAGCCAATATTTCCACCGCCCACGCTCATCACTTGCCACGTGCCGCTAAACAATCACTGCTCCAGTACAGTCCACGCCATCCATGCGTCCGCACTTCACCAAGTCTCACACCAGAGTCCTCTCTCTGTGTAGCGCGCGCTCTGACGTAACATCCTCCCGCGTCCAGAGACACCGCTACTCCGACGATACTTATTCGTTGACAAAAACCTAACGTTTCTCTAACATTCCCTCAGCGATTACTCAGCGATATTTACATAATATACATAATTGATTATACAACAAAATAAACAAATTAATTCATACATCTTCTACATATAAATTTACATAAAGATAAAAGCAAGTATATATAAAATAATAAATGGTCAAAGAGCACATTGGCATGAAAATGTTACAAGGTGTTTAAGTAGTTAAAATTTCCAATGTTTTTACCACACACATGTAGACAAAGTTAGGAAAGGAATAGATGGGAATAAACATAAGAACAAAAATCGGAGACCAGGGCAGTACGCTTCCCCTACTTTGGTGCTATTTCACAGAAAATTGCTAAAGTACTGAGACCATATAATGAGAGTGGTGGCGCAGTGGTTAGCAGACTGGACTCACATTCGGGAGGAGGGCAGCACAAAGCTGCGTACGGTCATCCAGATTTGTTTCCCATGCTTTCCCTAAATCGCTCGAAGCAAATCCCGGGATGGTTGTTTTGAAAGGGTATGGCCAATTTCCTTCCCCGTCCTTGACTCAATTCAAGCTTGTGCTCCGTCTCTAATAGCTTCGATGTCGACGGGACGTTAAAATAAATCTTCCTCTTTTTCTTTCTAATAAATTATATGATAGACTGCCACACAACATAAACTCCAACAATGAAAATTTGTACAACTCAGGCGTTTACGAGATAAAGTGCAATGAATGCCCAGTACAATATGTGGATCAGGCCCAAAAAAGCTTCCGAACCAGATTAAAAAAAAAAATGGTTCCAATGTCTCTGAGCACTATGGGAATTAACATCTGAGGTCATCAGTCCCCTATACTTAGAACTACTGAAACCTAACTAACATAAGGACAGCACACACATCCATGCCCGAGGCAGGATTCGAACCTGCGACCGTAGCGATTGTGCGGTTCCAGACTGAAGCTTCTAGAACCGCTCCGTCACAGCGGCCGGCAACTAGATTTAAAGAACATATAAATGCATTTAGATACAATATCCCCAATAAACCTGCTATAGCTACTCACATTACTTATTATTCGTACGGCACATACATGCGGTACATTTATAATACGTAATTATACTACGTAATGAACGTCATTGTATAAAACCAAACAAAAATCAATTCAAAATTAATACGTAGGTTTCCAACCCATTCAACCACTGTGGCATTAGCATTCATAAAATCACTGCACTTGGCCTTATAGAATCGTAGGAAACAGCCCTCTCTAATGTATCGGATAGATTGTTTCAGTGCACCATAGTTACAAATCGGAGATTCCACAATGTCCCATTCATAGAGTGAGTCAGAGCATCTACCACGTCCAGTGCGGATTCTATTTAATTTGACCCACAGTCTCCTGCCAAGTTCGACACATGTAGTATCTCAGTCATATTTCTCGAATCATTCTCATTCGTGATTATTTCCGATGAGGTTGCTTGTTCCATAGATCTCTTATGATTACTTTGGTGTTACTTGCAGCTAGCCATTCAGCGTACAGTAACGGCGGGTACCTCGAACGAAGCCTATTTCTTAGTAAGACTGGTGTGTCGTGATGAATCGGTAGTTCCTTATTCTCTTCCATAATGTGGTAATCTTCAAGGCAGGGAGTCAGTTCTGCGGATCTGTGGTAGATAGATATCGTTTAACAGCGGAAGCCAGTAGGCAGAAGTTGTTCTAACTGTACCAGTAATCATGTGCATTATGTTGTTGAGCTGATGTTGATGAGACTGGTATGGCAACTACTATACGACACTGAAGCACAATACTCCGCGGCCGAAGAAACCAGTGCAAAAGCCTACGCATGCAAGGTCTCCATTGAAGAGCAACAGGTTGTGCCACACAGCCTGTGAATGATGTTTTTGGAAGTTTTTGTCTTGGACGATGTGTTTTCCAGGCGTGTTTTGTAAGACAGAGAGTGATCAAGTATGATGCCAAGATACTTGGGGTGCTTATCGTGGCGGAGAATACCGACAAAAAATTGGATCTTGAGCTCAGCGTTAGCTTGTTTGTTGTTAACGTCAAACGCACAAACCTTGCTCTTATTGGTTCTGGGCTTCAATCTCCTTTTTTGAAATATGAGCTAAGGGCCGCTAAGTCCTCTTTTACTGCTCGCTCTGGCCAAGTTCTTTTGATTGACATGCCAGAGCGATATCTTCTGCATAGCAAAATTTCCTTGAAGATGTATTTGGAAGATCAGAAACATGATGGCTGCACAGGCGAGAAGCGAGGACTGAGTACTGTGGCGGGTCATTATTTAGTTTCCTGATTGAGCTTACATTTTCGCGCAAGCAAATCTGAAAATATCTAGTACTTATGTAATTAATAATAGATGCTGCTGTTCGGCATCTAATTATTTTCAGTAATTTGTAAATCATCCCTTTTCTCCAGATGGTGTCATCTGCTGCCGTAATGTCGGTAAAAGACCACAGATGTTTTTAGTTTTTTCTGGAAACCGGCCTGTATGAAAGTCATCAGAACTAGTACCTGCTCGTTGCAGCTTCGGTGGGACCTAAATCCCGCTTGTTCTATTCGAATGTGTTCTAAAATATCCCCATTAATTCTATTGTAAATAAGTCTTTCCAACAGGTTATACGGGTAACTAAACAGGAAATTTGGTCGAGAGTTCTGGGAGAGAACTGGTGATTTTTCAGTTTTTAAGATTGTCACAATTTTTGTATTTTTCAGTTCCTTGGGATGTGTTTGTGTTTTAGTAATAATAGAGAAGAAGCGAGGCAGCCAGTGTTTGGCATTTTCCCCAAGATGGGATAAAATTTCAGGAGCTACTCAAATTAACGATGCAAGACATACTTTTGACGACATAGAGAATAATGTAATAATACTTCACAGACTAAACAATGACCGCAAACCGACCCTCTACGAAGAATCTGAAATTTTTATCCACAACAGAAAACATGGGCAGATCACACTCCATGACAAAGCTGAAACAATGGCAATGAAGGTCTTTAAGAGCTTCTCAACCATATTAGGTGATGTACCGTAACTTTCGCTACTATCTGTTTTTGAGCAACCAGAGTTAGAACATAATCTCCATATCATAAATTCCAAACATAACAATTAAACCTGCTGAAATTAGGTTCTTCATATTTTATTTTCGGAGTAATAATATTCTTAAAAATAACGTTTGTAAAGTATTAAACAATTATCCGTTTGTTATCTGTATCTTTGATTCATAATGTAAGCTCTTAATGAATGTTCTTTGACTTACAAACACTGGAACTCTACATCTGTCCAATCTCTGGGTTACTTATGTTATTCGTTCGTATTTGTGTGGCATCTAAAACTAAAAATGTATATTTGTGATAAGCCTCTGGGTTCTTTCTACTAAAACATATTATAAGTAAATTTATAATCATCTAAAATTTGCGATCATAGAGCCGTATTACGTTAAACAATTCCTAATTATATCTTAACTGTAGCGAAATGAAATTGAAAACAGACTACTGGCTACCTCGGGCCAACAAAAATGTAATTTAACCTACTGATCCACCTGAATAGGAGGGTGAAAGCCCTCGAAACGCGTCATGGAAGTAAATAAAAAGTGACTGACACAGGTAACTGTTTTAATTTACATTTTATCCCTTTCTTTTTATCTTTAAGATTACTTGCAGTGTCACAGTTACTTCACATTTTTTTCTACATTTCTCTGAAGCATAATTCATCTTCCTGCGGATTGGGTTCAGAAAGTCGTTCCATACTTCAGTAAATAATTCGTATCAGTATTTGGAAAGTATGACTTATTAAACCGATAATTCGGTAATAATGACACTTGTCAATAGACGACTCCTTTGTAACTGGAATCATTACATTCTTCTTAAAGTCTGATGGCATTTCGCCTGTCTCATATCTTGCGCACCAAGTGAAATAGTATTCTCACGGCTGGCTCTCTCAGTGAATTCATGAATATTGGAGGAAATCATATTGAATAATAGATTAACAATATAACGATTAAACTATTTTAAAGTGCACTCATCAACCATGCAGTTCAAAAATTTACTGGTGGCCTGTAAGACATTTGACCCAAGTAGTCCCACTTGCACACAAAATACAAGTAACAACTGGATGTTTACTGAAATGGCAGTGAAACGAGAAAATACCACTGTTGTGTAATTACTTCTCTAACTCAGTACATTTAGGGCAACTTTTACACTACCGTCCCAGCTTTGATTTGTACCCCTCAAAATGCTCTACAAAACCTTGGGCCATGAACACTGCATGTCCTTGCTGATGACTCACAGACACGGACACAGAAAAAAGCATCAACATATTATATCTGTACTGGAATAAACGTGTGTGTACCAGAAGTCTGTCTGTCAGCACTGTGCAGTTACTTTTCCTTAAGATTCTACTGTCTTAAAACAATCAGATCACATTCTATCACTTGAAAATACCAATGTTACACTCGACTGGTTTCAGTAATAATAATCTTTTGCGATTAACTATATCTCGTACTGGCATCCTATCAAATACCAGGTTGCACGAGATAAATCACATTCAGATGGACAGTGATTTGAGCCCCTACCTAATCAGTCAACCCGATGTGTGTTTACTATGGTTTCCCTGATTTCGCTCTCCGTCATTGTACAACTACACAAACTCTAATGACTTTAATGTCGGTGGGACGCTATGTCTAACCGATCTTCCTCTTATTTCTTCATTTTACAGGGTGGCGCACGGAATGTGTTACCAATTGTTTCTTTCACAATTTACGACGCACATTAGATATCCCGCTGGGATCTCTACAGCAGTACCAGCAGAGCTTGGAAAAACAAATGAGTTACGAAGTGACGTGTAATTCACGATACTGCCGCTAGGAGACTAGTAAGCAGCAATGGCTGACAATGGAAGACTGACGACACAGCAACGATCGGCAATTCTGTTACTTTTTCATGAAACGGAAAGCCTTGTTGTGACTCAGAGGCGTTTTCGACAACAATTTAACACACGATGCGTCCCTTGCAAGAAGACCATCCACAGGTTGTACGATAAATTTGCACACGAAGGAACAGTATTGGAAACGAAGCGACCTCGGCCTAAGCCTGTTTGTTCGCCGGAGAATATTGAAGCGGTACGAGTTGCTGTACAGAGAAGTCCAGGGAAATCGTGTAGAAAGGCAGCAATGCAAGATGGAGCAAGGCCACATACTGAAAACACTGTGTTGGAGTTTTTACAAGAGCATTTCGACATGCGATCATTTCACTCAGGTTTCCAGGTCGCTTCAATGACAGACAAAATTGGCCCTCCAATAGTCCATACCTCAATCCATGTGACTTTTTTCTTTGGGGGTACCTAAAGGAAAAAATTTTCCCGAAACGTCCACGTGATTTAATGGAGCTCGGAAGACTTATTCTTCAAGCTTGCAGTGAAATTACCGAAGACATGGGCCGTAGGGTAATCAATAACTTCAGTGTTCGTTTGAAGGACGTTAGGAAACGAATTGGTGGACATATTGAGCATGTGCTGAGTTAGAACAAATCTCCATGGACGGCTCTTCATTGTAGTATATACTACAGATTGTATTGACAATGAAGTTTATATTCAAAAACAAAATGGTAACACATTTCGTGTGCCACCTTGTATTTCCTAGCTCCAGCTATGCAGTTCTCTCTCGTCCAACATCCATAGATAACAAACTGTAGACCATTTGCTGCAAGACACATATGCTGTCCTGATTCTTCAGTACATCTGCTTCTTAATTTCATTAAGTGGATGTCCCAATGACTTTCGTCAATTCGCTCCTAGACACACAAAAGTTTACAAGCAAGTAGTTTATCAAGTAACGTCAGATGCTGTATCACAGAGTTTACTACGTCTAAACCTGCAATCGTGTTTGCGAAATGGTCCTGACGCTTTAAAGGGGACGAAGGACGGAGACATTCTGGTAAAGGCTTGATCATTTGAAGTGGATGGGCAATTCTATAGGTCATTACCTCGATGAAAGAGGTCATTGCATCACTATCTTTAAATGCTGGCAACATACAGGGTGTTACAAAAAGGTACGGCCAAACTTTCAGGAAACATTCCTCACACACAAAGAAAGAAAATATGTTATGTGGACATGTGTCCGTAAACGCTTACTTTCAATGTTACAGCTCATTTTATTACTTCTCTTCAAACCACATTAATCATGGAATGGAAACACACAGCAGCAGAACGTATCAGCGTGACTTCAAACACTTTGTTACAGGAAATGTTCAAAATGTCCTCCGTTTGCGAGGATACATGCATCCACCCGCCGTCGCATGGAATCCCTGATGCGCTGATGCAGCCCTGGAGAATGGCGTATTGTATCACAGCCGTCCACAATACGAGCGCAAAGAGTCTCTACATTTGGTACCGGGGTTGCGTAGACAGGAGCTTTCAAATGCCCCCATAAATGAAAGTCAAGAGGGTTGAGGTCAGGAGAGCGTGGAGGCCATGGGATTGGTCCGCCTCTCCCAATCCACCGGTCACCGAATCTGTTGTTGAGAAGCGTACGAACACTTCGACTGAAACGTGCAGGAGTTCCATCGTGCATGAACCACATGTTGTGTCGTACTTGTAAAGGCACATGTTCTAGCAGCACAGGTAGAGTATCCCCTACGAAATTATGACAACGTGCTCCATTGAGCTTAGGTGGAAGAACATGGGGCCCAATCAAGACATCACCAACAATGCCTGCCCAAACGTTCACAGAAAATCTGTGTTGATGACGTGATTGCACAATTGCGTGCGAATTCTCGTCAGCCAACACATGTTGATTGTGAAAATTTACAATTTTATCACGTTGGAATGAAGCCTCATCCGTAAAGAGAACATACAGCAGCAACTTCTCTGACGCTGACATTAAGGTTATCGTCAACTGCACGAAGAATTGCCTCGTCCATTGCGGGTGTCCTCGTCGTTCTAGGTTTTTCCCAGTCGCGAGTCATAGGCTGGAATGTTCCGTGCTCCCTAAGACGCCGATCAATTGCTTCGGACGTCTTCCTGTCGGGACACCTTCGTTCTGGAAGTCTGTCTCGATACAAACGTACCGCGCCACGGCTATTGCCCCGTGCTAATCCATACATGAAATGGGCATCTGCCAACTCCGCACTTGTAAACATTGCACTGACTGCAAAACCACGTTCGTGATGAACACTAACCTGTTGATGCTACGTACTGATGTGCTTGATGCTAGTACTGTAGAGCAACGAGTCGCATGTCAACACAAGCACCGAAGTCAACATTACCTTCCTTCAATTGGGCCAACTGGTGGTGAATCGAGGAAGTACAGTACATACTGACGAAACTAAAATGAGCTCTAACATGGAAATTAAGCGTTTCCGGACACATGTCCACATAACATCTTTTCTTTATTTGTGTGTGAGGAATGTTTCCTGAAAGTTTGGCCGTACTTTTTTGTAACACCCTGTATAACCTACAATTGGGTATTTGAAGGGTGATTTGTGTCCCAGACTTCCCTAGCACGATATGTATGGTGTGAAATAGAGATCATTGTCTTAGGTACCCTACCACCTTTCTCAGCCCCGCCTCACGAATGCAAGGGAAACATTTTATATCGAATTCTGCTCTACATCAGGTGCAAAATTTTGCACCAGTGAGGTGATTTGTGCGTCAGGTGACTAGTTTAGTATCTAAATAACACTTCATTAAGCGATTAATAGTTCTGCATCGTGTTTGAGGAATCGTCCTGGATTAGTTCGGGTATCAGCTTGGGCACCCACCAGCTTGTTTCGCTGAAGGCGGAGTCGATGGACTAAATCAGGGGTCGCCAAACTACATCCTGCGGGCAGGATCCGACTCTCGAAGTCAGTTCATCCGGCCCGCCGACGGTTCTTGAGTATACCTGATAAAACGTCTCTAACACGACATTTTGTGATACAATTTAATTATAAATTTTGTGTTTAGAATATTAAGACATCTCCACACGTGCGCTGGACTCCTGACTGCTATGTGCCTTGAATTTACTATCTACAGTTTTAAATTATTGCCGGCCGCGGTGGTCTTGCGGTTCTAGGCGCTGCAGTCCGGAACGGCAGGACTGCTACGGTCGCAGGTTCGAATCCTGCCTCGGGCATGGATGTGTTTGATGTCTTATAGGTTAGTTAGGTTTAAGTAGTTCTAAGTTCTAGGGGACTGATGACCTAAGATGTTAAGTCCCATAGTGCTCAGAGCCATTTGAACCATTTTTTTTAAAATTATTGTGTCATAATATTGCACAGAATGATGATGCGGCCCACGCTCGATATTTTTTCAGTTATCTGGCCCGCTATTAAAATAGTTTTGTGACCTGTGGACTAAATGGACCGTTCGAAGCCCTTCTTCCGGAACATCTCCAGTGATTTCGTCTGGGCGTAGAACGACGGCTCCAATTCAGACTTTTTGAACTGGGGATCCCTTCATGACAAATCCGTCTAATTAGGACATACCTCCAAGAAGAATATTTCATTAGTAGTACGACACGGGGCTCACAACCCGAACCACACGTCACTGTTAAGCACTAATGAAGGACTGGGTCCCTTACTTCGATTGCACATAATTCATTAAGGTCACTCCAACACATTTAATTCAAATAACATAAATGAAGTTACATTTGAATCTGACATTAAGCAGGAATAAAAAAAATATTTCAAAAACAGCTGATTAAATGCGTGAAGCGCGAGTTAAGTCAATAACCAGATGAACTAAACAATTCACCGTAATTCGAAGAAAGGGAAAAACAAAATTGAATTAATACCCCCCACCGACAAATATCCAAAAAAATCTTACAATACTTCTCAAAAGAATACACTGAAGTGGGGAGCAGTCGTTCACGCAACATAACACTTCAAAATGAGTTGAATAACACAGCTGCGTGCCCCAGAAAACAGCAAGACATTACATACATTTAATTTGACAAATACTCATTAACATTACGCCACTCCTGTTTGAACTGCACTGTCCCAAAGAAACAGGCGCTTATTCTGAAAGAAATTTTTTTTATATATGTTTAAATTACAGCATTAAGGAATTCCAAATCTTTCCCCTTTCTAGGCGGAGACTGAGCCAGAGACACAGGATGCCACAAAAACACAGTTTTGCTGTGAAATCTTACAGGACACCCGGAAGCAGTAACAGACAAGGGGTCGGCACCCACAAATAACACAGGCTAAGAGTCAGGCTGGGAGCACATCCTACGAGAACTTGTTCACACTATGCTTACCACAAACTGTAGACATTCCGGCCGAACATCCGCTTGCGGTGACTGCCAAAAGGACGAAGCAACCAACAGGCCCACGCCGTGCTTCTCACACACGCACCTCAATTTTTAGAAACATCTGGGCCAGCACCAACTCCGGACTCCCCTCTCACTGCCAGGCCTCTCACAGTTTATATCAGATGCCTTCCAGGCAACCAGTAACCGCCGCAGGAGTTTCACGATTAGCAAACAGGCCCAGCGTAACAGACATCACACATGTGCTTACGCCCGAGCCACAACTCCGCCAGTCTCACCGGCCGCCCCAAACCGACTGCCTCTCGCGGTCCCTCGCGCCCCAGCCGAAAACGCTAAGATGCCATGCCCGGGGACGCCCCAAAGATAACAAGCCGATCGCTGATGATCGACTAGCGATCTGGCTCAGCCTCCCCCCCCCCCCCCCCCCCTTAACGTATAACCCCCGCGATGAGGTTACACAAGCAGGAACTTAGGCAACTATCCAACATTGCTAAGCTTGATTTATGATTGTGCACTCTTTTTTCCTGGCCAGATTGTTGATGCCGTTCACGGTAGGTCACCGGGGTGAGGACCTGAAGAACCTGATAGGGGCCCTCAAAGCGAGGCTCAAATTTAGATAACGCTTTACGTCCTTTCACCCGTCCTGGCACACGCCTAACAAAAACCAGGTCGCCTCCTCTGATGTTAGCAAGTCGACGGCCCTTGTTGTATCGTGCCGCCTCCCTCTTGTGTGCGAGATCTATATTGGCCCTCGCTCTCTGCCAGTTCTCGTGGATAATTTCTGCTGATATCTCCTCTGGCAACAGGTCCGAGATTGACCACAAGTTAGCAAGCGGAGAATTTACAGAATAGGCCAACAGTAAAGCGGCCGGGGTGGTTTGATGCGACTCATGGCGGGCGGTATTGAAGGCCAAATTGAGCCACAGGAGGGATCTATCCCATTTGGTCCGGCTCTTCTCGTGATAAATTATCAAGGCTGATTTAAGGTTTCGGTAAAAACGCTCAGCGAACGAAGGCTGCGGATAATAGGGTGTCGTCGTGACATGAGTCTCGGCTTGATGAAAACAAAACCTTCGAAAGTCTTTTGAAACAAAGCCAGGCGCATTATCGCTAACCAAACCATTGGGCGGAACAAACAAGGAGAAAATCCTCTCGAGATGAGCAATAGTATTCTTGGGCGTGACTCCGGTGCTCGGAAACATCCAGACAAATCGAGTGAAAGCATCAAATGGTTCAAATGGCTCTGAGCACTATGGGACTCAACTGCTGAGGTAATTAGTCCCCTAGAACTTAGAACTAGTTAAACCTAACTAACCTAAGGACATCACAAACATCCATGCCCGAGGCAGGATTCGAACCTGCGACCGTAGCGGTCTTGCGGTTCCAGACTGCAGCGCCTTTAACCGCACGGCCACTTCGGCCGGCAGTGAAAGCATCAAACGCAACCAAAATATATTTGTACCCAGCCTGGGTACGGGGCAGTTGGTCCGCATAATCAATAAAGAGGCGCTCCATAGGACGCTCAGCACGTGAAGACTGAAGCAACCCCCGACGCGCGGTAGAACTGTGTTTAGCCATACTGCATTCCCTGCAGGCTCTCACCATTTTCCTAACATCCCAATAAAGGATTGGCCACGTCAAGAATTCTCTAATCTTACTAATAGTTTTAAAGACCCCCAGATGTCCTCCAAGAACCGAACAGTGATAATACCTAAAGACAGCCGGGATCAAGGATTTGGGCAAGCAAATCTTAAACGTCTGATCGCAGCGAGTACAAAAACACAAAATTCCTCTCCTAAGCTCGTAACCAGAGATAGTACCTCCGGCTTCCAGCCGCTCCCTGATCCTGGCCAACTCCGTGTCCTGGTGCTGCTCCTCTTCCAGGTTCTTAAACAACTCCGGCACTTCCCCTAATACAGCAGCTACCAGAGCTTCTTCTCGCGTGCCCGGTTGGAAACGTAGCTGATCCTCGCTAGCCTCTTCATCGGATTCCTCAAACATGCGGCTCAGGGTGTCGGCTAGCAATTTTCCGGTCCCCTTGACATGCCGAACTACGAACTTAATGGCCGACAAACGCACAGCCCAAGGGGCAATGCGACCCGTTTTCCGCGGTCGCGCCAAAACCCAAGTGAGAGCCTGATTATCGGACTCTAAAAGAAACTCGCGACGCTCAAGATAGAACTTGAATCGCTCGGTGGCGAAGAGCACCGCTAACACCTCCAACTCATAGGTGGAATACTTCATCTCAGTGGCAGTAAGGGCACGTGGGCACGTGAGGCATAACCGATCGGTCGGCGCTCTCCGTCCTGTTCCTGAAGCAACACGGCCGCGATACCGGAGCCCGAAGCATCCGTTTGAAGAATGAAGGGCAAATCAAAATTCGGAACGGCCAGAATCGGAGCATTACTCAATGCAGTTTTAAGAGCATCGAAGGCGCCTTGCTGACTTTCATTCCAATTAAAGGGCACCCCTTTCTTTTTCAGAAAGTTCAACGCAGCCGCCAGTTCCGCAAAACAGGGAATGAATTTCCTAAAAAAATTTACCATACCCACGAGCCTAGCCAGTCCCTTTTTACTCTTAGGTGGTCGAAAATCACGGATGGCATGAGTCCTCGAGTGATCAACCTTGATGCCACCTGCAGGACACCACATGGCCCAGAAGGGAGATTTCCTGACGGGCAAACTCGACCTTAGAAGGTTTAGCAGTTAACCCTGCCTGTTCTAAACGAGCTAGCACTTTATCAATATGTCCTAAATGCTCTTCGAAGGTCTTACTATAGATGACCAAGTCATCCAAGTAATTAAAAACAAACTGAAACTTTATGTCCCCCAAAACAGAGTCGAGGAGCCTAGAGAGAACCGCAGCTCCGGTCGCTAAACCAAAGGGCACGCGGTTAAATTCGTATAGATTCCAATCTGTCGTGAATGCAGTAAGGGGCTTAGACTCCTCGTCAGCGAAATCTGGTGGTAGGCTTGATTGTGATCCAACACAGTGAAGTAACGCGCTCCCGAAAACCATGTAAAGCAGTTGTGCAAATCAGGAAGTGGGACCGATTCCAAGACCACCTTTTTATTTAAGGCCCGATGTGTCAAGCACCGGCCTGTAGCCACCTCCATTACTTTTAGGAACCAAGAATATTGGGGAAGCGTAAGGCGAAGTAGACGGCCGAATAACCCCCTTTTCAAGCATGTCGTCAACTATCTGCCTCAACACCATCTTAGGAGGCGACAATATATACGGTGCTTGCCTCACCGGTTGATTATCGGTGACACGGATACAGTACTGAATTTTGTTGGTGACCCCCAGCTCGTCCGTTAACACACGAGGAAACTTCTCCAAGACTTGGAACAACTGAAGGCTTGCTGCTCGGTAAGATGACTCAAGTTACAACCAGAGGCATTACTACTAGCACTACACACCCGAAAATCCCTCGTATAATGGTTACAAAACAAACTTGGTAACTGGAGAAAATCGAAAATAGAACACGCCTCCCACGTAATCCAATACCATCGCAGTAAGCTTTATAAAGTTACACCCCAGTAGGATATCCATTCCCAAATACCTCACTACACATGCCTTAACAGGCCAAGAAAAATCACCAACTCTGCACCCCACCTACATTTCGCCAACCACATCTAAACGCTGGCCATTCACACCCCGACAGATTACCGAAACACTCCGCAGCACCGGGAACTTACAAATGGACTTTTATCTTTGATACCACCGATAGTGGAGAAGAGATATATTACTGCCACAATCAATCAGAGCATACACCGGCTCATTGTTCATGATGCCAGCTGGCGTCAGATGTTCGACATTGCTTCCCCCTTGACCTTGCACTCACGTACGAAATGTCCCGGTTGGTTACAACGGTAGCACACGACCTTAGCGGGAACGCTACTTGCAGGCTGGTAATTGCTTCCCTTTTCCTTATACCCACTGCTACCGGCAATTCCTTCGCACTCCCGCATGTCATCTGCTCGCGAAACCCCCTCAATTTCATGAACGGTAATCTAGCGTTCGACACCGCCCGGACTCTATTGCAGGCTACAGTGTCCGAAAGATTAGATACCATCTTAGTATCTATATAGTTAAGGCTGACCGGCCACTTGACCATCTTCTTCTGTGCGAATGCACAAACAGTGCCGAACTCTTACGGGAATCGGCAACGCGCCGCGAGTAATGAGTATAATGGGCGGGGGCACTACGAATGTAGTGCGGGACAATACGCTGAGAATGTGGGTGTCGCGGGAGGCGTGCCAGAGATAAATCCCTGCAGTCGCGCTATCCTCTGTGTCCTCGGTGGCTCAGATGGATAGAGCGTCTGCCATGTAAGCAGGAGATCCCGGGTTCGAGTCTCGGTCGGGGCACACATTTTCATCTGTCCCCGTTGACATATGTCAACGCCGTAAGCAGCTAAGGGTGTTCATTTCATTGCAATTTCATTTCAACGAGCTGCATGGTCACCGATGGTATCTATTGCAGGCCTAGGCATGGGACCGCGGCGACCTCGCCTGCGTGCCAGCTGGCGTCAGATGTTCGACATTGCTTCCCCCTTGACCTTGCACTCACGTACGAAATGTCCCGGTTGGTTACATCGGTAGCACACGACCTTAGCGGGAACGCTACTTGCAGGCTGGTAATTGCTTCCCTTTTCCTTATACCCACTGCTACCGGCAATTCCTTCGCACTCCCGCATGTCATCTGCTCGCGAAACCCCCTCAATTTCATGAACTAGCCGTTCCAAGTGTGTGTAAGAAGTCGGCCTTTCACCGAACAATACACGACTCCGATCTTCCGGTTTCAACCCCCGCACTATACTTGAAACGACTTCATGCTCCGGGAGGCAAGTGTGAGAGGCCAGCACCGCTGTTCGTACATCGGTTATGTAGTCACTCAGGGACTCCTGCTTCCTCTGTACTCTGAATACATATTTATTCACTAGGTGGCTTTGTCCCAAGTGGACAGCCTTTCCTGCACGATCTTTATTCGCAACACACTCAAGCTACCGTCACTCTCAAGAACGGATGCTACTAACTGAGTCAAGGAACCACTGGACACAGGATAGAGCAACTGACACACCACCCTTACCGGCGCATTTAACACATCAGCAATCCTCTCCAGCTTAACTAAAAACCACAAAAACTGAACTAAATGCTCCATGGATTCAATCGACAAGGACTCAACTCCCTGAAATATGGACACCAAGGGGTTTGGAAGTTTAACAAAATAATTATCCCCACTAGTCTGATCTCGAGATCTGGTGCCAGAGGACTCCATTGGCAAATTCAACGAAGCGTCACCTCCCTGTTCACTCTCCACCGCAGCGCTTTCCCATTCCAAAGCACTCAACTGAACTTGCAATTTCAAAACCCGCTCGCGTAACTCGTTTGCCTTATGCTTGGAACCCGGGCCAACAGCCACCTGTCGGTTAATGAAGTGAGTGATTTATACCTGCAGACGGTATAAATGTGAGCGGGAGGGAGAACTACCCGTTAAGAAATCTAAGTTTGACTGAATCTGATCCAGGGGGGCGGCACAGGACAACAAGGCGCCACCCGCCTGACCGACGCTCTCCGCGGATCCCTGGACCGGGAGCGCCACCGCGTCTCGCAGCCGCGCAGACAGCTCACTCACGCCACCGTCGTCAGGCTGCCCTCGAATCCGTAACTCGTATTGCAGTTGGTCCTTCTTCAGGCACCCAGTCCCCATGACCGCTCGTGCCGACATGGCAATTCTGTAAACACGAACAGCACACAGCAGAACAACAAATTTACAATTTAAAGACAATATCAATTAATTAAAACATGAACCATGTGGAATAGCAGTTAGCACAGAGCAACCACGCTCTGCTACCAGAACTGCTCCGAGCACGAGGCTCACAACCCGAACCACACGCCACTGTTAAGCACTAATGAAGGACTGGGTCCCTTACTTCGGTTGCACATAACTCATTAAGGTCAATCCAACACATTTATTTCAAATAACATAAAGTTACATTTGAATCTGACATTAAACAGGAATTAAAAAAAAAAATATTTCAGAAACAGCTGATTTAATGCGTGAAGCGCGAGTTAAGCCAATAACCAGATCAATTAAACAATTCACTGTAATTCGAAGAAAGAGAAAAACAAAATTGAATTAATACCCCCCACTGACAAATATCCAAAAAATCTTACAATATTTCTCAAAAGAATACACTGAAGTGGGTAGCAGTCATTCACCCAACATGTTGTTGTTTAACACTTCAAAATGAGTTGAATAACACAGCTGCGTGCCCCAGAAAACAGTAAGACATTACATACACTTAATTAAATTTTACTATATTATCAAGTAGGTTTTGTCATTGTGCGGCCGACGAAGAATAATGGGCTGTAGATCTTAACCGCTTAATTGGACAGAATGTAATCTGCCTACACGCTGCAGTAATTAACGACATGTGTGCCTAATGTTCTCTAATCTTCTGAAAAAAAACCCAATTCCGAAAAATTTGTCCTAACAGAATGCGTATAAGTGAACCACTGATAGTCGTAATGCCAACGAAATACGTTGCACTGATAACGAACGAAAAAAAAAATTGTATTGATGTGTTTTAATTAGTTAACGAAAATGTTATTTATTATTTATTTAGCGTATGGCTATACATGCAACATTAATACATCAAGTGTTAGACATTAAAATCTTATAACAATCATAAATATAATTTATGTTTATATTGGTCAGTTAAAAGGTTATATCGAGGTTTGAGATCCATTCTAGCGCCGATGGGGATGCCTCCAGGAAGTCGGACCAGTTCCCTGCATATGCTCGCAAGGAGCATTCACAATGGATGTGTTGGATCGTCTGTCTAGGGGCACCGCAGTCGCATTCTGGTGACACCGCTCTTCCCCATTTGTGTAGTGAATCCGCACACCTGCCATGTCCAGTACGTATTCGATTTAATGCGGACCATGTTTTCCGTGTTAGTTCCATTCCAGAGATGTTGCAGTTATAGCTCTCAAACCAGGTCTGTAGTTGGTCATTTGTCTTTTGGTTCCAATCTAGTCTCAACTGTTTCATGTGGTCATAGCTACTATTTTGAAGCTGCTCAGCTGTGCGTATGGGTGGCTTTCTTGATTTCAATCGAGTGTGTCGCAGTTGTGAAAATTCTTCTTTAATTGGTAGTTCTGGTTTTGTCTCAATCTTTCTGAATTCGTGCAGTAGGGCCACTTTTCTACGCAGGTCCGGGGGCAGGATATTACATAGCACCGGTAACCAGTACGTGGGCGTTGATTTAACAGTTCCAGAAATCAACCTCATTGTGTTATTTAATTGCCTGTCAATAAGTTTGGTGTGACAGCTATTAATCCAGACTGGAGCGCAGTACTCAGCCACAGAGAACACTAAGGCGATAGATGAGGTGCGTAATGTTTTTGCGTTAGCTCCCCAAGTAGTACCGCTAAGTTTTTGGATGATGTTATTCCGTGTTACAATTTTTGCAGTGGTGTTCTCCAGATGTTTTCGGTAAGAAAGAGTGCGATCCAATGTTATACCTAAGTACTTTGGAAACTTATTATGTTTGAGGTTGGTGTTTCCGAGTTTTATGTTAATAATTTCATTTGCCATTTTCTTATTAAGATGGAATGTAGATACTTCAGTTTTGTTAGGGTTTGGCTTGAGTCTCCATGTCTTGAAATAATTGTATAGTATTTCAACGTCATTATTAAGGACGTCCTCTGTATTGAAGAGATACTTGTCTCTGGTAGCCAGTGCTATGTCATCCGCATAGCAAAATTTTCTTGACTTTGTGTTTGGGAGATCTGCTATATAGAGGTTAAACAGAAGAGGGGCCAATACGGAGCCTTGCGGAAGCCCGTTGTTAATAAGTTTTGTTTTGCTTGTCTTTCCGTTTAGGGTGACCTGGAAGGTTCTGTTACTCAGCATATTACGTATTAAGGATGTTAGAATCTGGCAAGGAATCACTTTTAAGAGTTTTTAAATTATTCCATCTCTCCAAACAGTATCATATGCAGATGTTAAGTCTAGAAATACAGCACTTGTTTTCAATTTCTGTTGAAAGCCAGCCTCTATGTAGGATGTTAATGGCAGAACTTGGTCACAGCAACTACGGCCAGATCTGACGCCTGCCTGTTCTGTGGGTAAGTTCTCCATAATAATGCCGCTAATTCGGTTATGGACAAGTCGTTCGAGAAGTTTGTATGTACAGCTACGAAGTGCTGTTGGTCTGTAGCTTAGCGATTGGTCTGCTGGTTTCCCTGGTTTCAGCGAAGCTATTATTCTTGCCTTTCTGAATTCTCTAGGGAGATGGTTTGTAGTCAAAATGTTCGAAAAGAAATTTGCCAGCCATTTGACTACGTTCTTTCCAGCGTAGGTTAGAAATTCTGGATGTATGTTGTCAAAACCTGGGGCTTTGCCCGGTTTCATATCCTTGAGGGCAGTAATGACATCATCCTCAGTGAATGGTCTGGAAAGCTCTGATATATTTGGAGTATTCTTTTTTAGTGTTCTGAGTTCGCGCTTAATCATCCTGGTATGTGGTTTGTCTCTCGGAGCTCTTGACATTTCGACAATGTTATTTGCAATTTTCTCTGGTGTTATGGTTGGATTTTTCTGGGCTAGTCTTGTCGTACCTCCGAGTTTACGTAACAAACTCCATGCCTTCCTACTTGATTGAGTGAAATTCATTCTTTCAGTTGCTTCAGTCCATCGTTGTCTTCTTGCGGAATCTAGATTGTGGAGGAGGTCATCAGCTATTTCTTGGTCACCACTACTAGTAAAATCCTCATATAGCTGATGGCATTTTGCATCCCATCCTGGGATGTATTCTTTTCGAAACCCCCTAGGGATGTGTTTTTTAGCTGTGGTAATTATAGCTTTCCTGAAACGATCGTAGCATTTAGGTAGTGACGGCATAAACCGGATGCATTTATCAAGGTCCGCTGAATACTTCTCCCAGTCAGCTTTTTGGAAATTCCATCTAGGTCGAGGGAAGGACCATATCAGGGGTATAGTGTCACCGATGTCTAAAATAACAGGCCTATGCTGGCTGTGTGGGAAATCTGTGGCAACCCTTCTATGTATAGGCACTGGTTTTCCTTCGTTATCGGTAGTTACAAAGCAGAGGTCCGGATTGTAGTCCCTGCGCCAGGCGGCCGAGTGAAATGTGCCCCTCTCCTTGGCATCGAATATAAGATGTAGATTGTTCTCGTCGGCCCATTCCACCAGCGCTTCACCATGTTCATTATTTTGGGTGTATCGCCACATTTCATGATGGCTGTTAAAATCACCGGCATATATCGTTGGGTGTTCATGTACGGGTAGTACAATACTCGGCCAGATTTGGTTTGGTGGTTTGTAGACATTTATAAGTCTTACGTTGTCTAATTTTATATCAACAACATGGATGTTGTTTTCTGTGCTTGTGGACAGCAGGTGTGCATGTTCAATATCGGATCGGGCATATGTGGCGGTGCCATAGGCGTGATGGTATGTTGCGCCTATTTGTTGGAAGCCTTGAATACGTCCTCTTCTTTGTAAGTCTTCCTGCGAGTCGGTATGTGTTTTCTGAAGGAGTACCACATCGACGCTATTGTCCAATAGAAACTTTGAAAGATATTCAGATTTGGATCGACTAATTCCCTCAATATTTAGCTGGCAGATCCGGACTGATGGTCCCAATCTTCTAGTCGGATGGTTCCCAAAGGAATCGTTCGTTTGGTCGCTTCGTTGCATGTTTGAATTACCAGGAGATCCCAAAGGATAGTCTGGTAGCCAAGTTTGTAGACTATTTAGCCGCGATATAATCACGTTGCCCGGGGTGCACCACGTGGAGGCTAGTCTACTACGCACCCCACGAAAATGTTATTAATTGTAAACTTGAAATTTGGCAAAACTGATTGTTATTGAAATAATTTGATCACCAGTACGTTTGAGGACTAAATTTATGGAATTGACTGTGCTGGGTAAACTTTGAATTATGTAACAATTGCTGAAATTAATGTAAGCGACAACTGTCATTGCACGGGAGGGAGCTCGGCTGAAAGTGCAATATGTTGTGAAATGTGTGAAAGTTAATTAACGTGCCGCTGAGCAGTTTTCAGTCATTCAAAACCAAAAGCAGTTTACTAACTGCAACAAGTTATGCAGTAATCATAGAGAAACGTTGCTACACAATAATGTTAATTTTATTCAGGTTTCACTAATCATTTCTTTCTAATAACCATAACTCACTACCAGAAATACAGTAACTAAACAATGAACGCGCCACAATGAGCAGCAATTAAAACAGGGAACGAGAAATATTCTGAAGCTGACGCATGAATAAGTACATAAAATAATAACATACTGTTGAATTATTAGGCGAAAGGCTAGTATTCAGTTTAGGAGAAAAATTTATTATATAAAGGGTGATAAACAAAGGTCGGACAGAGGGCGTCGCTGCAGCGTATATGTAACGTAGCGGGATTCCGATGCGTGTAAACAAGCACCGACATGTAAGAAGGGATGAGTGTGCCATTCTTATATTCCCGAAGTGCGTGCGGATAATGGGGGCACGTGAATTGTGGCGATGTTATTACGAAACACTTCCAACGGGACCAACGTGTTGGTTATATTTTTCTTGGCTGCCGAAGGACAAACATCAGTATATGTCCATCGGAGGATGAAGAAAGTGTATGGGCAATAAAGGCGAAATGTCCAGGAAAACTGGGACAAGGAGTGCTGTTGCTAGATGTAACGCACGCCCCCATATCGATAATAGCACCGGCCTTGCCACATTGGATACACCGGTTCCCGTCAGATCACTGAAGTTAAGTGTTGTCGGGCGAGGCGGGTACTTAGATGGGTGACCATCCGGGCCGCCATGGTCTGTCGCCATTTTTCGGGGTTCGCTCAGCCTCGTGATGCCAATTGAGGAGCTACACGACGGAACAGTAGCGGCTCCGGTCAAAGAAAACCATCATAACGACTTTGAGAGCGGTGTGCTGACCACATGCCCCTCCTATCCGCATCCTCATCTGAGGATGACTCGGCGGTCGGATGGTCCCGATGGGCCACTTGTGGCCTGAAGACAGAGTGCCATATCGCTCATATGGTAACTCACTCAGGTGGGAGACACTCGAGCATCCGCCCTGTACTTTTGATCTCTCCCCATCCAATTATCCCACCTTCGCTTTGTAAGGGGTCCGCGATACCACGAACATAGATGCTAGTATCCGACACCCAGGTCGATAGCAGACAGGAGCCGATGGTCGAGCGCTGCAGGAGGCAGTGAGACGAGTGTCGAGAGAGATGTAGTGCTGGAGAGATGGGCAAGAATGATGGTCGAGTGAGTAGTAAACGACAAATTCGCCGGAGTGACAAATGAGCGCGCCCCCCTGATCGTCGTGGGGTGGACCCTCATCGATACCGATTCGCGAGTGATATGAAACCAAAAGTGACAAGTGCCGAATTACGTGTTTCGCGTCAACAGCGTCGGCAGCAACAACCATGTATTGCAGTGAGGATTGTTGTGAAAGTTAACCATCATCATTGCATGTGACGAAGTACCTAAGATTAGCAACCAGTAAAAGACACAACCGTAATTAAACGTGTAAGGTGAAGATAGCAATTGCCTCAGAATTTGTGTGTTAGTGAAAATACATATCAGTTTGTACATCGCAACCTTTGTGGTCCTTAATAATAGACAAACTTTCAATCATTCCACTATTCGGTCTCAGAACAGCCGCGCTCGGCTGAAATACCCCCAAAACCACAGCAGAAAAACCGATGGCCTTTCATCCATTAAGCACACGGTCATATAATTACAATAATTAACTGTTTGGCGACTTCGCTAAATTACACAAAACCCAATTAAAGACAAAACGGGGGTGTTTCAGCTTCCTTAAAGAAGACCTTAAGGGTCGACAACGTTGCACAGCAGGGAGTTACGAATTTATCCACGCAGGACACAGTATTTTACCAAACAGGTAAATTAATTGGTGCGCGAGTGGGATGATTGCCTCAACGCTCAATGTGGTTTTGCCTGATTAGCATACCTATTCTGGACTGTACGGCCTTCAAAAGAAAACTTTTTGATCGCCCCTTATACTTGGACACCCAGTCCTCTTCTATTCTTGACACACTTCTCAAATGAATATTGTACTGCAGTCCACACCACTGACTGTTCGTTAAGTTCATAATGCCTTGCCTAAGATTTTACCACCACGAAGTTCACACGTGTAACCTGCGTGCACTTTGTAGTGACACGAATATTTTGATACGCTAGGTTACACGGGCGTATGTTAATGAGACAATATTATGTGTGTAAAGATACATTGATGATCCAAAACATAATAACTCTGGCCCTCCGCGAGTTTCAGTGCCACCTGGTGGCGTCGCAAGCATATAACGCCAAAAGGAAAATATACAAGCGGAGCAGAGGCGAATGGGAAACGATACAGTCCACACGTGGGGAAACCCACTGACACGGGCAGATTGTTATGACTGGGTGTCTGGGAGCGAGCATCTACGAAACGGCGGAGCTATTCGGTGTGAGCATCTATGGAAAGTGGTTGAATGACGCTAAAACCATTAGTCGACAGGTTGTTGCACGATCACGTCTCAACACAGAACATAGAGGCCGTATGCTTTTTCGGTCTGTAAATCCGGACAGAAGGCCATTTGTGGCAGATCAGACGATAGAGTACAATGCTGGTGCAGAGAAATAACAATTATTTCAGAGCACCCCAATCAGCGCACATTGCTGGATATACCTCAACACATCGTCAGTTACGCATGCAATGGGCACGGGCTTGGATTGTTGATCAGTGGAAACGTGTCGCCTGGTTGAGTGAAAGATGTTTATTGCTACACCAGGTCGATTGTCGTATCTAGATGCGAGGGTGGTTTGATAATTATCGTAAATTTACGTCAAAGAATGGAAATTTTTTGTGCCTTCATGGTTGATAACCTTGATTATACCAAGGACTGTGTAAAGAATTTCAAAAATGTACAGTGTACAGTTTCTTGTTGACAACCGTCTGAACTGACAAATGTGTCGACTGTGATTTAAAATGGTGAAAACAGATTCATTTAACATTCTCAGCACAAATCAAAACAGAATTGGATGAAGTTCACGCGGGCTCCTCACCATCAGTGAAAACCATTTACTTTGCCGGACAAGCACCGAGGACGAAGCGTGCATCGCCTATCCGATTCACGTCACCACAAAGGAAACCACTGATAAAATGTTTGATACGGTAATGCAAGACTGCCAACTAAAATTCGTAAGATTTCTGAGACTTTAGGCATCTCAAATGAGCAAGTGCATAATATCCTGCACGGAGCTTGCCTATTAAGAAACTGTGTGCGAGGTGTGTGCCGCGATTGATCACAGTCGACCAAAAGCGCATCTGGCTAACATTTCAGCACAATATCTGGCGATGTTTAATCGCAATCCGCAAGATGTCTTGCGCTGATTTGTGACTGTTGATGAAACCAGGATCCATCAATACACACAAGAGACAAAACGTCAGTCAAAATAATGGATAAAGACCTGTTAAAGGGCACCGAAGAATGCAGCTGGTAAGGTGGTAGCCACTGTTTTCTTTTTTTTTTTTTTTGGGATTCCCAAGGAATAATCCTCGCAGATTACTTGGAAAAAAGGCACAACCATACCTAGGCCCTATTACGCTTCATTGTTGGATCGTTTGAAGCATGCGTTGCAAGCTTGACAAGGAAAAATCCGCCCTTTCACCATCCCGCACATCAGCGACAAGAATGGTGAAAATGTATGAACAGATCTTTGAACTGGTTCTTCATCCATTCCATTCACCGGACTTAGCTCCGAGTGACTTCTTCCTGTTCCCTAACTTGAAACTTTGACTTGTTGGGAGGAAATTTTCACCAAATGAGGAAGTGCCAGTTGCGGTCAATGAGTATTTTACAGAGTTTAACAGAACCATTTTTCCGATGGGATGAAAAAGCTGGGGGACTGCTGGTGCAAATGTAGATCCCACTGTACCGATTATGTCAAGAAGTAGGGTGAGTTGTTTTTGAAACAATCATTTTTCCTCGCACTTTTACCAAACTTATCACTGGTATGCTGCTATCCAAGCGAACTGCTTCTCTAAACATGCACTGCGCCATGGACGCAGTCCAGTGGGAGCAGAGTTATCCTATTGCTGGCGGGGAGGGGGGCGGGGGGGCGAGAGGGTGCAATTTACATGGGATTCCATGGGACGTGTGGTAGCAATGAAAGGTACACTGAAAGCTGAGGCGCATAACTGCGGATCGGATCATTTGCATCCCTTCGTTTTTGATGTCTTCCTCGATACGATATCATCTTCTAGCAGAATAAGTGTGCGGGTCACAATGCAGAAACTGTGCTAAAGTGGTTTGGGAGATGTGATAGTGAACTCACGTCAATGTCTGACACACCAAATTCGCCTGATCTCAACCCAATAAAGCACATGTTGGACGCTATTATATATCAGCTCCACACCCACAAAACACCTGTTCGTAATTTACGGGAATTGCACGACCCGTGCCTGGACATCTGGCACCACCTAACTCGGGAAACCTACGAAGGACTTGTAGAATCCATGCCAAGCAGAATCGCTGCGATGTTGTCTTCCAAAGGTGGACCAACTTGTTGTTAAGTAGATTGCCATAATCTATTGGCTCCTCACTGTGTAGCTTTAAACCATTCAGTGATGTGAGTGGGGAGATAACAGGCCGTAATAACAGCTTGGTGCACATTGGGCGACACATGTCCCTTGTTTATGTCTCGCGGCAACTTTGAATCCGTCTCTTCTTGAGATAGGAGACGTGAGGGAGACCGTTAAGTTCAAACTCAGTGGAGTAGGAAAGCCGGCCCTCCCAGGAAACTCAACACAAATAAATCCTTCTGTCATTCCTGAGCGAGGAGCGCGTTTGCAAGACCACCTGGATGGACGAAATGGGAAGAGAGATCCGCTGATGACAATCGGCAGTCGCAGTTGTTCCTCTGGCTGCTTCATGCTCTACAGAATTCTATGTGTCAGCATACATATGCACTGGAAGTAATTAAGAATATAAGCAGGTTTTGGGAGGGATCCAGTGTTAACAAGTTATCTTGCACAAGTAGCCCAAATAATAAATTGTGTGTTGCAATGTACACCAGTCTTGCAGTTATGGTATCGATTCACGGTCACAAAATTGTTGGCGTACCCTTCTAGTATCATCAAACACTGTACCCAGAGAATTTCTGTGACTAAGGGGCAGTGTTGTACATGGGAACATTTCTCAGATTTCCAGCTCTCGTCAGCTTTGTGGTACATTAAAAAAGGAAACCTTGCGATCAGTCCCTGAAGACCATGCGATAGTCAATCGACCTCCATGTCGTCCTAAGTCATTCATCATCAGGTGCAGTGTGCAGGTGATTGGGGTCAGCACATCCCACTCCCAGCCGTTGACACTTCGACCTTGGAGCGACTACCTCACAATCAAGTAGCTCCTCAATCGATATCGTGAGGCTGAGTGCACCCCGGTTCAGTCTTTCCGCCACGGAAAAATCTCTGGCCGTACCAGGAATCGAACCCTAGTCCCCTGCATAAGGTTCTCTCGTGCTGACCACTCGGTTATGGAGGAGTACAGCCATTTAACAGAGAGTTAAATATATTTTCTTATTCTATTTTGAAATGATAGCATTCATTTTACACGTGCTGTAGTCTCCTTCTGAGAGTAAAAAAATTACCCCAGATAAATAAGTTTTTTCTAAACGTGGAAAAATGTTCCAAGGTACAATATGGCCAAGTACGTAGGGACAAATATTCTACTCAGATTTAAAAATGTTGCAATAAAAAAAAAGTGTTAATACTGTATTTAATAGTCTACATGTTACGTTTTACTCTGTTATGTATCAATAATCAATTAATAAAATGAAATTAAGAAAATGTATTATCAAAGCAGAGTTACGCGTTAAAAAAAACTGACATAGACTCTGCTGGCAACTAACACAGATTTCCATTGTCGAGAAAGGGAAAACTGTTGAGACTAAATAAACTCACTTCTTTTTAACATATCACATATTCCATGGTGACTAGACCCTCTGTTTCGAGGTGCAAGATGATGCACAACCAACAAACTATGGCTTAATGGTCCACACATTATATACCTATTTTTAAAAATTTGTAGTTTTTTTCAACGTAAAACTCTTTAACTGAAGTACCAACAGTATCCTCAAAATAGTTTTAATATGCTGTACGCACTTAAATATGTAGAACTCGTTGTGCGAGTACACTGACGGAAAAAAGATCGCAACACCAAAAAATAATTAATCTAAAGTAATGAAATTTCGGGAATACGTTTGACTATGTAACATATTTAAGTGAATAATATTGAAATATCACAGGTTAGTGTAACGGTGAGATAATCCATTGAAAATGTGAAATGCTGGTACATTAGTAACGGGTGTAATCGCCAGAATGTTGAATGCAAGCACGCAAATGTCCGTGCATTGTGTTTGCAGATGCCGGACGTAGTTTGTGGGATGGAGTTACATGCGTATTGCATTTGATGGGTCAATACTGGGAGGTTTAATGCTTTTCCTGGATGACGCTTGAGTTCTAGTCTGATGATGTCCCTTACATTCTCGACTAGAGAGATATCTGGTGATCCAGCAGGCCGAAGCAACATATCGACATTCTGTAGAGCATGTTGGGTTACAACAGCGGTATATGGACGAGTGTTATTGTGTTAGTAAACACTCTCCGGAATGCTGTTGATGAATGACAACGCAACAGGTCGAGTCACCAGACTGACGTACAGCCTTGCCGTCAGGGTGCTCCTGCTGTCATACGAAATCGCACCACAGAGCATAAATATAGGTGTGTGTCCAGTGTGTCTAGCACGCAGAGAGGTTCGCTGCAGGCCCTCCTCCTAACGAGCACGCAGCCGTCATTGGCACCGAGTAGAACCAGTTTCATCAGAAAACTAAACAGACCTCCAACATGCTTTCCAGTGACCTGTCGCTTGACACCACTAAAGTCGCAAATGGCAGTGGTTTGGGGTCAGTGGAATGCGTGCCACAGGGCGTCTGGCTAGGAGATATCCTTGAAGTAACCGATTCATAAAACTTCGTTGTGTCACAGTGGTACCAACTGTTGCTCAAATTGCTGCTGTAGATGCAGTTGGATGCGCCATGGCCACACGCGAAACAGTTTCTCGTGACTACCGTTGTCAGCTGTCATGTACAGTGGCTTCATTCCGGCTAACACTTTCTGCAGTATCGGAGAAGAAACATCCAGCTTCTCGTAGCCCTGTTACACGACGTCGTTCAAACTGGGTTGTTTGTAATGGCGTCTTTGCCGTCTTAAAGGCATTCTTGACTAAAATAAACTCACCATGTCCAGTGTCAAAGGTATCGTTACAGCCTGTGTTTAAAACAAACCTGATGTGCAGCCTCAATAGGAGCCACTCTTAGGCGACTGGCTGCGAAATTTGAATAGACATCATCTTTCAGATGTGAAACATGCCTACCAACTTTCGTTTATGTCGTACAACTCCTTCTTCGTGTTACAATTTGTTTACGTGAGTGTGGAAGTCATTGGTAATTAACACAAATATCCACTTTCAAATCAAGGAACATCTGTATGACGTTAAATAAATTCAGTTGATTTGGAAATATCTCATGTTCCTTCGTAAAAAGATCTTCCATTTCAAGGTACAAGATGGTGCACGACTAAAGAAGTATGGCTTAATCGTCCACAAGCTATGTATCTAGATTTAAAAACATGCAGAAGTTGACTCACCATAAAACTCTGCAACTGAAGAACTATGAATCTTCTCTAAACAGCTTTAATATACTAACAGTAATTAAATATGTAAAAATCAAAGTACGAGGGTGACTCCAAAAGAAATGCACACTATTTTTTTTTTAAATCCATCTTTTATTCTACATGTTTGAAAGTTTTACGTTGTATAGATACATACTTTAGGAACAATATTTTCATTTCACCACATAATTTCCATCCCTATCAATTGCCTTACGCCATCTTGGAACCAGCGCCTGTATACCCGCATGGTAAAATTCTGGACCAACCTGTTGGAGCCACTGTTTGGCAGCGTGTACAAGGGAGTCATCATCTTCAAACCTTGCTCCACGAAGAGAGTCTTTCAGTTTCCCAAAGAGATGATAGTCACATGGAGCCAGGTCAGCACTGTAAGGTGGGTGTTTCAGTGTTGTCCATCCGAGTTTTGTGATCGCTTCCATGGTTTTTTGACTGACATGTGGGCCATGCATTGTTGTGCCACAGCAAAATATCCTGCTTTTGCCGATGTGGTCGAACACGACTCAGACGAGCTTGAAGTTTCTTCAGTGTCGTCACATATGCATGCATTTATGGTGGTTCCACTTGGCATGATGTCCACAAGCAAGAGTCCTTCGGAATCGAAAAACACCGTAGCCATCACTTTTCCAGCAGAAGGTGTGGTTTTGAATTTTTTTTTTCTTGAGTGAATTTGCATGATGCCTCTCCATTGATTATCTCTTCGTCTCTGGTGAAAAATGATGCAGCCATGTTTCATCACCTGTCACAATTCTTCCAAGAAATTCATCTCCACCATTCTCGTACTGTTCCAAAAGTTTGCTGCATACCGTTTCTCTTGTTTCTTTGTGAGCCACTGTCAACATCCTGGGAACCCACCTGGCACAAACCTTTTTTAACGCCAACACTTTCAGTAGTCTGTAAACACTTCCCCTATCCCAACGTAGCGTGACAATTCGTTCACTGCGTCTGTCAGCAGTCACCAATTCGTAAACTCTCTGCACATCTTCCGGAGTGTGTGCAGTACGAGGCCTGCCGCTGCGAGGACAATCCTCAATATTGCCGTGCCCGCTTTCATCACGTAACCTGCTTGCCCACCGACTAACTGTACTGCGATCGACAGCAGCATCTCCATACACCTTTTTCAACTTCTTGTGGATGTTCCCCACTGTCTCGTTTTCACAACACAGGAATTCTGTGACAGCTTCTGACGAACGTCAAGTGTAGCAGCCATCTTGAAGACATGCTGTGACGGCGCCACTCACGGGAACAGGTTGAACTAAGTATGAAAACAAGCGGGAAGGATGTGTCTACACACTGTAAAGCTTTCTCACATGCAGAATGAAAACTGCATTTTTACAAAAATAATGTGCGTTTCTTTTGAAGTGACCCTCGTATTTCAAAAGTTGCATAAAACACAACCTCATGTCTCACAGCAAAAAAACAGCGCAAAATGTCGGAAACTGCTTATGGTGGTCTCTAGTGTACATTCCTTCATGTGATTCTAATGTCAGGCACTAGACTGAAACACCAACGAAGGAACATCATGTGTTCCTAGGTACACCACCCTGCGTACACTGACTTGTTAGTTTTTTGTAGTCGCTGCAATTAACAGAGCCCTTCTAGAAGAGGAAACCATGGAGTACTACAAACAATTACACAATGGTGGCATAACAACAAACTCAGCATAGTCGAAAACAAAACAACGTATGCCGGTACAGTAATGAATGGATCACTCCTTCAGTTAAAATAAGGGAACGCAAACATCAAACGAGCACATGTTACACGCTATCTTGTCGTGTGACTAGGGCCTCGCCGGCCAGAGTGGCCGAGCGGTTCTAGGCGCTACAGTCTGAAGCCGTGCGACCGCTCCGGTCGCAAGTTCGAATCCTGCCTCGGGCATGGATGTGTGTCCTGTCCTTAGGTAGTTAGGTTTAAGTAGTTCTAAGTTCTAGGGGACTGATGACCACAGAAGTTAAGTCCCATAGTGCTCAGATCCATTTGAACCATTTGTATACCGATACTGACAACACACCACCTTAATAGTTAACGTTTGGATACACGGCAAAGTAAGTGGGATGCAAGTGATAGGGACGTAGACTGCATGATTTCCTCCCTGACATAAGGGAGAGGTTGAGAATGAAACATATCGATCCCAGCTGCGGCATGGTACGTTTCTTAACCGGACACGGACCTCATCCTACATATTTAAACAGCGTGAGTCTGAGACAGACAGCTACATGCCCATGTGGGGAAGAAGGTTCCTCAGAACACGCCGTTTTCTTCTGCAGGCAGTACATAAACAAATGGCTCTGAGCACAATGGGACTTAACATCTGAGGTCATCAGTCCCCTAGAACTTAGAACTACTTAAACCTAACTAACCTAAGGACATCACACACATCCATGCCCGAGGCAGGATTCGAACCTGCGATCGTAGCGGTCGCGCGGTTCCAGACTGAAGCGCCTAGAACCGCTCGGCCACACCGGCCGGCAGTACATAAACAACAGACATACATTACACTTGGAGTTTACGCAGATAGACATACATGTATGCATAGCAATAAGAGACCAGGAACAATGCCTACAATAAATGCATTAGCAAACAGTATTTAAAAAAAACTACACATGAAGAGTTATCTGCGGACACGACATAACAGACATGTCTATATGCAACGTGACGACAATCTCCAGAGGCCGGACAGGGGAACCCACAAAGACAGCGAAAACAGTGCTATTGAAGACGAACAGGAGGAGAAGGAAGACGAGACACCTGGAAATATGAATGACGCATAGCATGCCAAAATGCACTGACAAATTGTACATATCAGTCAAATAATTTTTAAGGATAGCGAATACTAGAGTAAATGTCGTGTAAGGTGCTGGAGATCTACCACGAAAGCATCCAAAGCTGTACACGGATGAGCACCTGATCTTAATACATAGGATTAGCAATACAGTTTCTCTACTACTAACTAAACTTTTTTGTAGTGACTGACGATCAGGAGCTCGAAGAAACCATTCCAGGGTATTCATCACCAATCACAACCGGTGAGGGCACTAACAAATGAGTCCTCTACTACATCATTTTTTTACATTCTTCTTACAACAGCAAAAACCTGCTTATATTTCAGTCTCAAATTATTGTTATTTCGAAAAAGTACTACTCTTTGTCAAATGTTGTAGATAAAAACAAACGAAAACAAAATACTACAAGAAAGATGACAAACTAAAACTGTACTATGTACGATCTATTTTAAAACATCAGGTAACAGGACTTTAAATTTTCAATAAATAAAAAAATATAATACATTATCCTCCAGGAATAACACTCTCCGCTACCATTTCGATTACTGTAAGTGGTTACGCTTTCAGAGAAGCTGTCTATATGTTTATTGCTTTTTATTTATTTGTTTCAACCAGCTATACAAGTGACAGTCGGTCGGAGTGTTTGGAATAATGTTTGAGATGCTTGATATGAACTTCCTTCGAGGAACACGAACCATCTTTGTGGGTGTGAGCGTAAATGGAATTCTGCCAGAACCAGGAGACTGGTCGTGTGCCAAGGCACGGAAGCTCGCGAGGGACAGTGCGGCTTTGAGGCAGGCCGTGCGCTCCCACGGCTGTCCGACCGGACAGCTGTCAGGACCTCGCCTCCGCGTCGGACAGTTGGCAGCCGTGGAACGCGGTGTCGGGTTGCGCTGGGTCGCTGGTCGCTGATCTCTGACAGCAAGCGCGGCGGGCGCCAGGGCAGTCCTCCCGACGACAGTCTGTTGTTTCACGAGAGAGCACCGATCTGAGCATACGCAGACCTCGCCGAATAATAATACCGACGGTCAAGTTCAGTGGGTTAACTAAACTGGAAGTCTGTTGCTCGAAGCAAAGACGTCACAGCCGCCATATTAAGTCGGGGCAAACTATAAGATTTTCCTGCTATACGGCAGAAATACAATTACTATACTGGATACTTCGCGACGCTGTCTAGAACATATTTTGGACATACCATAAGTAACAGGATCTCTACTGGACTACTGCAAAATAAGCACATAAAGCAAAAGTAACGACAATATGCGTCGGGCGCAGAAAGACGATAATCAGGAGCCTATACGGGTCTCAGTTATTTTTTAAGGTGAAGAACGAATATCATAGCAACGATGATTATAGAGTAATACAGGTACAACGTAGTATCTTTGCAGTAGCTTAGCGCCCGCTGCTTTGCTCGCGAAGACTGTACGGCCTGTAGAGATTTCTGTTTTGCATTTATCTTATGGAATTTTTATGATCTTTACAAACTGAAACACCTTCTAAGCTTTTCACACTAGTTAAGGTCATATAATCATAGCCTTTTCCGAATGTACTTCTGCAAACAGCGATTCTGGTGGCTGGATTTCAAACTTTTTGTCAATCACGCCTTCTACGTTCTTCCGTAGCAACTTTCACCCCATAACAAATATTTCTGTATATCTAACCGAGAAACGAAATATCAATGTTCACAAATTCTGCTTTAAATTGTTTTTTAATGAAACGAAATACACACATCAAAAAGTTTTGCTTCACCCCGGTTATCAGAACTCCTGAAGATAGACGTTGACTGTGGATATTGTATCACAGACACAGTCCCTTTGACTGCTCAGAGATGTCACTAAACCCGCCCAAAGATGTAAACAACCATGCATGAGCAGCGCCTATTAGACGGAGGAGTCTGACAGCCGACCAGTTGCAGTCACTCCACCAAGAAGGAGGTACACGTATCATGTTGTCTGTAGTCCAACCATGCCTACACGGTCAATACCGCGGTTCGATCGCGTCCGCATTGTTACTTTGTGCCAGGAAGGGCTCTCAACAGTGGAAGTGTCCAGGCGTCTCGAAGTGAACCAAAGCGATGTTGTTCGGACATGGAGTAGATACAAAGAGACAGGAACTGTCGATGACTTGCCTCGCTCAGGCCGCCAAAGGGCTATTGCTGCAGTGGATGGCCGCTACCTACGGATTATGGCTCGGAGGAACCCTGACAGCAACGCCACCATGTTGAATAATGCTTGTCGTGCAGCCTCAGGACGTCTTTTTACAACTGAAATTGTGCACAATAGGTTGCATGATGCGCAACTTCACTCCCGATGTCCATGGCGAGGCCTGTCTTTGCAACCACGACACCATGCAGCGCGGTAACAAGGGCCCATGCAGAATGCACCACTCAGGATTGGCATCACGTTCTGTTCACCAATGAGTGTCACATATGCCATCAACCAGACAGTCGTCGGAGACGTCTTTGGAGGCAACCCGGCCAGGCGGAACGCCTTAGACACTGTCCAGCGAGTGTAGCAAGATGGAGGTTCCCTGCAGTTTTGGGGTCGCATAACATTAGGCCGAAGTACGCCACTGGTGGTCATGGAATGCGCCGTAACAGCTGTACGATACGTGAATGCCATCCTCCGACCGATAGTGCAACCACATCGGTAGCATATTGGCGTGGCAAACGTTTTCGTGGACGACAATTCGCGTCCCCATCACGCACATCTTGTGAATGACTTCTTAAAGGATAACGACATCGTTCGACCAGAGTGGCCAACATGTTCTACAACATGAACAATATCGAACATGCCTGGGATAGACTGAAAAGGGATGTTTATGGCCGCCGAGACCCACCAACCACTCTTGAGGGATCTACTCCGAATCGCCGTTGAGGAGTGGGACAGTCTGGACCAACAGTGCCTTGGTGAACTTGTGGGTAGTATGCCACGACGAATACAGGCATGCATCAGTGCAAGAGGACGTGCTACTGGGCATTAGAGGTACCGATGTGTACGGTAATCTGGACTACTACCTCAGAAGGTATGCCACGACGAATATAGGCATGCACCAGTGCAAGAGGACGTGCTACTGGGCATTAGAGGTACCCATGTGTATGGTAAACTGGACTACTACCTCAGAAGGTCTCGCTGTATGGTGGTACAAGAAGCAAATTGTGGTTTTCAAATGAGCAGTAAAAAGGGTGGAAATGATGTTTACGATGATCTTTATTCCAATTTTCTGTACAGTTTCCGGAACTCTCGTAACTGAGGTGATGCAAAACTGTTTTTGATGTGTGTATTTTCTTAAAAATTGTCATCCCCTATTTCCAGAAACACTGAAACACGTATTTTTTTAATTTCTAACCGAGAAGCCTTAAAAATCCTTTAGTAGCTCTAAAAACGTATTTTTTATTTTCTGACTGAGATACCGAATACCAGTTTTCGTAGCTCCAGCTTCAAAATTTCCTTAACAGCAACATATTTTCAAAAAGCCTTTCATCCCCTATTTTACCCCCTTTGAAGTAGAGTTATGACAATCTCTTCTTAAACGATTCCTGCAATATAAAATCCACAACCTCTCCAAACTTCAAGTTTCTATCCTTAACGGTTTGGGCTGGGCAATGATGAGTGAGTGAATCAGTGCGACCCTATTTCACCCGCTTAGGGGTTGAATTTCTGAAAACAGTAAAAAACAAATTTTTTCATCTCTAAGCGAGAAGCCAACCACTAGGCTTCAAAGATTTACCTTTAAAAATGCATTCACAGTGAAATATTTCCATCAAACGTTTCAGCCCCTATTTCACCACCTTAGGGGTTGAATTTCCAGAAACAGTAACATGCGTATATTTTGTTTTAGCGGAAAAGCCAAATACAAATTTTCATAGATTTAGCTTCAAAAATGCTTGCACAATGAAATATTTCCAACAAAATTTTCATCCACCGCTTCACCAATAGGGGTTGAATTTCTAAAAACAGTGAAACAGGTATTTTTTGTTTCTAAATGAAAAGACAAATTTAATTTTTCATAGATATAGCTTTAAAAATGCTTTCAGAATAAAACATTTTCATAAATAATATCATCCCCTATTTCACCCTCTTAGAGGTTCGTTTTCCAAAAATACTGAAACACTTATTTTTTATTTCTAACCGAGAAGAAAATACCAGTGTCCATAGATGTAGCTTTAAAAATAATTTATTAGTTCTTTAATAATGATATAATTTTTAAAAAAAGCTTTCAGCCGTTATTCCACACCGTAGGGTTAAATCTCCACAAATACTGAAAAAGTATTTCTTTATTTCTGACCGAGAAACCAAATACCAATTTTCACAGGTCGCTTCAAAATTGCCTAAATATCGACATTTTTCCAAAAAAAGAAAAACGCCCTTCATCCCCTATTTCATTTCACACCTTTAATATTCGAATTTCGAAAAATCGGAACTTAAACAACGTCTATAGTATAATATTCACATCTTCAACAAAGTTCAACTTTCTATAAATCAGTCAGTCAGTCCAGACATCGCCTTTATGAGTAGAGATAAAGAAAATTATTTGAACAAATTAATTTATTAACTCATCCTTAAGAAAGAAAGTCTTCACTGCCCAAAAATGTGCCCTAAGAATAATATGTGGTGCTCACATACGATCTTCTTGTAGACATCTGGTTAAGGAGTTGGGCATTCTGACTACTGCTTCACAGTATGTTTATTCCCTCACGAAATTTGTCGTAAATTTCTTTAATGAAAATTAATCATTTCCGTTTACTTTTTGTGACGCTGACGATGGTTACTCGACAGCTGAAACACGCAATCCAATTGTTTCTTTATATCGCAAATAGAGACAGGTAAATGTACAGTGAATTTCAAGCTTTTACAAAATTCTTCACAAGCCTCAATTTTGAATGTAATACTAAAAGAAATTCTTTGCTTGGTTCAGTCAGTGGCTGATGCATAGCTTTTTTTCATTCTGGCATCATAGCTTCTTCGACCAACTTTTCAGTGGGTAGGGTTTGCCGGTTACTCGACTACTCCACTCGCATATGGGACGACAGTACTTGGTGCGGTCAGATTGCAATCCCAATAATACGACAATAGCTTTAAAATTCCTACAAACTTCCCCACACGTTACCTGGAGTTTTGCCATATTTGGATACGTTTACTTTATACTGACAACATACGTCACACGAATAGAAGGAAAAGTTACCATTGCGTAAAAAAACTGTTTTAAGATTTGTGTTTGGGATATCGACGAATAGTATTTGATCACGGATGCACATCGCATTCAATGCATTCATCACACCACATATACAATTTGAATCCAGCTCCGGTTTTCTGGAACTGTTCCAGTTCTTTAATTCTAATGACGAATATGAAAGCTTCACAAAATCGTGTAAATGGTTTCGTTGTTCCAAAAGTGTTTCAAAAGTTTTGACTTATTTTAAGTGAGATTGCTGTGCTTCCTTTGTGTCATTTTCTAAGTCGAAGAGGGCGTGCTTGAAGAAGTGTTTTCTAGCTAGACGGTTTTTAATCTTCAGTTGAATATTCAATATCTCTCCGTGATGCACAACGCCTCTCTGTTAACGTCTGCCAATAGAGTTCGTTGAGCATCTCCGTAACTGTTTGCTTAGTATAGCACACACGAGTTACAAGAATAAAAGTTGTAGTTCTTGAGTACTTTTACTGTAATATGAAATTTAAATCCGGCTCAACTGTTAGCATGGGGATCCAGGCTTTAGTCTATCAGCAGACTCGGATCTAGGTTCAACTTTTTAGTCACAACACAATATTAGAATCACTATGAAGTATATAACACGTGAAATGATAAACACTGTTATTTCCAAATCTGCAAAAAAATTTAATCCTTATGCTGATCCTTCAAGTCTACCAGCCAGTAACTATATGAATCAACAATATTTTTCATGGTAACTGTAGTACTGTTCCGAGTTTTCAATAAGAAGAATCTTTAAACTGAAAACTTAAACTGAAATCTTCTCTTAGTAATTGTACTTTGATGGAACTTTAACTACCCTTTTATTAAAAAATTAGACGGAGTATTTTCAAAATAATGCACACTGAACAATTATGTCTTTTGCTGCTCCACAAAAGTTTATTAACTCTAGTGAAAATGACCTGAAATTACTTTCAGGCCGGCCGGGGTGCCCGAGCGGTTCTAGGCGCTACAGTCTGGAACCGCGCGACCACTACGGTCGCAGATTCGAATCCTGCCTCGGGCATGGATGTGTGTGATGTCCTTAGGTTACTTAGGCTTAAGTAGTTCTAAGTTCTAGGGGACTGATGACCTCAGAAGTTAAGTTCCCATAGTGATCAGAGACATTTGAACCATTACTTTCAGTTCAGTAAAATAGAATACTCGGAACTATTGTGTCACTTGGGATATGACTGAGTAAAGGTAAATGACTGAAGATAAATATGGGTGCTGAACACAAAATTTAAGGAACACAAACGTATTACTGAAAAGAAACCACGTAAGTGGCCCATGCTGTTATACAGTACTCAATTGATTCTTCGAGATGAGTGTCGATCTCCTGTGGCTATGCAATAAATGCGGCAAAAGTATCCATGGCTCTTGCTATGTAACTGGCTCTCAAAATTCTGTTCTTAGCGCCGGATTTTAGTAGTGCAGAGATAAACAATAACCAATGAGCAATAAGTCAAATAGCTTCCAGATCTGAGCCTATGTGTCATAATTTTTCTGTTCTTATTGCATTGTTCAGTTCACAAGATGTGAAAACTTTGCCTGTTGGCCACTAGTAGCACAAAAAAGAGAGCTTTGGGCCATTATGCTAGTGCGGGTTATTAGTAGGGAGACTTTTGATATCAACTTGATACACAAATTCATTGAAGTGATCAATTAATTCCCCCACCCACCCTTTCCCAAGACAATTCCCCTCCCAACCACGCCCACTGCCACCCCCAGATGACATCATGTGTTTTTGTCAGCCTGTTTATGGGCCCCCAGACCTCTCCCCCCCTCCCACTCCCCCTCCCCCTATTGGTGGGAATTTCCAATTTTGGCGGGAATTTTTGTCCCAGGGCTATGCTGATGTGTCCACCCCCACCCCCCATCTGGGAATTGGCTGGAAATTAAAAATGGCCATATCCTTTCCAGGACTCGAACCTGGGTCCTCCTGTACAGAAAGCCCAAGCACATCCTCCTAAAACAACTATACCACTAGAGGCGCTTGGAACAGTCAGGAAATTGAAAACGGTGGTGCCCTTTCTGGGACTTGAACCCTGGTTCTACTGGATAGAAAGCCCAAGTGCAACCACCAACACATGGAAACTATCAGTAAGCAGGATAGGAAGGTTCAGTTAGTGTATGATATACATCTAGATTGGGAAAATGAGGTAAAGATAGATACTAATTTCATAATTATTCATAAAGATTGGGCCTAATTAAACAACTATATGTCTGGCGGTACCCACGGATGGCCGAAAATCGCAAAAGCTCAAAAATTGGCGATACCATTGGAAATTGGGACTGTTAAACTGAGGACCTAGAAACAACGGAGAGGCTTTGTCCCGCTATAGCCTTCAGTGATTCACAACTCCACAACAGACCACAGCAGTTCACCTACCCCACCGCTGCCCCACACGCTATCCAGGGTTATTGTGCGGTTCAGTCCCCAGTGCCCCCCCTCCCCCCCCCCCTCAGGAACGTCTCATACCAGACGAGTGATTGGTAGAGTAATGATGGTGTACACATATGTGACGTGGAGACACTAATCTGCCAGGCGGATTTATGCAAGGGACCAGCATGCCTTCCCGCTCGGGAAGCAGCGCCTTCGACTGCATGGCTAATCGGGTGGGCATTGATGATACCATACAATGGTGTTATCCTACTGGGAAAAAATTTCCCAATACCACTCTAAACTAGTGACAGACACACTCAAACTTTACACATCACCTACAAGCTGTCAGGAAAAAGGAAGGGTGTAAGGTACTACCTTTATTCTTCTTGGCTGAAACTATGTTCAACTAATGAGATGCTGGTAATGGACAGAGGAGTTTAAAAAGTGTATTACCTGAAAGTATACAGTATGTGTCGTTGTTTGACGGTTGAGTTTGCTACAGATGCATACTAAAAAAACACCCTGCAGCCCAGGTAATCGAAGCCGATACACACTACCACAACTGATGGAAAAAATGCATCACATTTCTAATTGCACTCCAAAATAGCCGTGAAGAAACCAGTACTTGTAATGTATGGGTCATAATGCAATACATGTACTGGAGAAAATCGTCGTCCTGAAAGACTGAAGAATGGGCAGTAGTTGAATGTGCATTCGCCTTGATGTACAATCACAAACTGCCGAAAATAGAGGCCTCTCATGCCTCACTTCTCTCCCTCACTACCTCCATGCAACTACGTGGCGACACAGCCTTTTTCAAACGGCCAGCTACTCCACCAAACATCCCGTAGCAAAAGCTAGCTGCTGTTCAACTTGAGGTGAGCCAACACAAAAGTGCGTATAACAACAGGAGACAAAGAGACGGCAGCCTCAAGTGCCACTTGTTCATCTAAAATATAGCGACATGGCTCCCCCACACTGCTCCCTCAAAAGAGCATTGCTGTCTGTGTCCAGCGACCACCCGCAGTAGACACAACGCCCTCAACCCAGCAGCCTGCCATTCTTCGATGGAGAACAATTGTATTCAATGTCAATGCATTATTTCTTACAAACTGTAAAACATATTTCTCAGAAAGACTGGACCCCTCTGGAAAAAAAAACGAAATTCCAGAGAATGCTCCAGATGGCTTCTTTAAAAGTCGGCTGCTTGGGCAACAGGAAGGCATCAACCTTAAGCAACTGCAGCTTCACTCCACAGTGTCTTCAGTGCAATGCGTCCCAACGAGCTCGCTGCTGGGTGGCCAGCGTTATCGATGCTCACAAAAGCTACACATACAACAGAGTGTAACGCCGGCAGCCCTCACACCTGTGATAAATAACGGCTATCCCGAAGGTTGGTTGTTTGTCCAAAGAGACAGCCGTGACTTCTTAGGGAACACAGCCACCACGCCATTCTGAGCACTGGACTGCACCATTAGTATTTAACATCAATGTCACCTGTATAATAAAGCAATTATTAAAAAAGACAAAAACAGTTGTGATGATAATAAATGTCCCACTTACACGAAAATAGGCACAGTCCACATTCTTATAGTTTTATGCGCAAGATCGGTATAGTTTTTACGCTCAACTTCACGAAACAATCCACATCTCATTATTTTCGACATCCAGCGAAGTCCATCGCCGCCGATCACAGATGATTACGTGTGTTTCACAATCATTTCAGACATCTGAAATAAAAAAAATGGTTCAAATGGCTCTGAGCACTATGGGACTCAACTGCTGAGGTCATTAGTCCCCTAGAACTTAGAACTAGTTAAACCTAACTAACCTAAGGACATCACAACCATCCATGCCCGAGGCAGGATTCGAACCTGCGACCGTAGCGGTCTTGCGGTTCCAGACTGCAGCGCCTTTAACCGCACGGCCACTTCGGCCAGCTCTGAAATAACATTAGAGAACGCAATCATAACGCCCTTACATCACATGTTGGGAAAAAAACACAATCATTTTACATTCGACAACAAGAAGCTATAAATCAAGAGGACACAGCTGTTTTGTACACTGCGGCAGGTATCGTTTTACTTTTGCGATGCTATATCATACAGGAATTTACAAAACAAATTCAGAGAATCTTTGACTTTACCACCTCTCTCTCTCCCAATATATCGAAACACAATGACCGTCTGTGTGTTATCATTAAGCATTATACATATACCGTATTGCTCCACTGGAGCTGGAGGCCAGTGCTCGAAGTCCTTTGTGCAGATCTGCACAAACTTTTGTTGTCTGTTCTGAAGCTACTCCATATCCAGCAAACTATTAATCATACGAGAGAGTGTAAAAATCTTTCATTCCCCTTGCGGCTATCGCAACATTAGACGTCAGATCCATACCTTCCCTTACGACAGGACGTAGATATTTTCTTTGCACATGCCAGAACACCCACATTCTTTATAAGCCTGCTGCTCAAGGCGAATCTGTCACACATCTCCTACAGCTACTAAGTGTAATACTTCACCAAAAACTGAACACTGGCGATACGAAACAATACTGAGCGAAAAATCAGCGATGGGTGGACATGTCTCATAAGTATTTTTCCTTTTGCTTGGTACCACTGTCTCTTAGAAAGAGAGGATAATCGTCATACAAGCTGCCAGATGTTAAAAACACGATCGCAGCAGCAATGTTACTGTCACATGTGGTCTTGGTTCTACAAGTGCTCACAAGTATCGCTAATGATATCCATGTTAAAAACTATACAAGCCATATAAATCAAGGTATGGCATTACCTCTGATTAAGTGGTTTTTAGCTACAAATACGTCAACGCCCAATATAGATGGTGATTGCTGGAGTGTGTATTAACAGACAAACAGTGCTGCTACACGTTGCTGATGATGTATGCTCGTATTAAAATCACCGAAATTTGAAAGTGATTTGGCTAAGGAAAGAGGTATGAAGCCGAAATTTGCAACTCCCTCTTGCCGCCGCTAGATATTTGTCCAGTATTTGTAACGCATTCTGTCTCGATACCACGTCAGAGGTTCTGCGATATATCTGCTGGAATATGGGTGATGGTTGATTGAGAATGATCACATACAGTGGATGGTGTGCTGATTGAGGTCGTAAGAAATGTACACTGGCTTCTATGATCTCTAGTGTTGCACTTTCTGGTAGAAATGCGGTCTGCGATTGGGAATCAAGTCTTTCCATTCAGCCACATATCTGTTTTGGATCCTAAGGAGGCCTTTTAATTACAGCCAGTAGTGAATCATATTCGTGGCACTCTCGTATGTAGAAACAAATCAGCTTTTTCGAACCTATCTGTTTCAGTAAAATTCCAACAGGATTTTAAATAGTCCCTATGCATCGTCTAACTGCTCCTCTGACTCTGCCCCACCATTCCTGCAGCTTTGCACATATGATCGTCCTAATTTAAGTCGGAACTGAAGTCAGAGAGAGCTATATCTTTCACATTCTGCAACCCGTGTAGACACAGCTGAGTTAATGCTATAGGAAACGGATTTGACCACTTGGTGAAAGTGGTAACATGTTGCCGTAGCTCTGCCAACTGTGTACGATGTCTAAGGACAGCACAAAACGGAGCCTGCTCCTGCAACATGAAGTGGCATAAAGGACAGTACAAACAGTTACGATGGAGTTTCTTATCAGTATAATTAGGAAGATTCAACATCGTACAGTTACTGCAGTCCAAAGCAGATCCACGTCCCTCAGGGTCCATTTACGTCTATCACCCAAACATTCTGTCGTCATTGTTCTGTACCATGCAATAGAGAAAAATTACGAACTATAAAAGCTCTGATAACTACATCCAATAGATTTTTACTCCATCTCTCTTTGACAAATCGAAAACAAATACCGTCAGCATGCTGGCATCGAGCATATGCGGCGATCCTATTAAATGTAAGGTATTGATCCACTGGAGCAGGTGGCCTGTGACCGACGTCGCTTTCACAGGCAAGTGTACAGTTTCATCGCCTGTACTGTACGAGGACCATCTCCCACAGATTATCAGTCACAAGTGAAGGTCCCTGTTTTTGTTGTTTGATGTACCGCTTTTCCTGCTGTAACATGCTTTGTACACTGCCATACATTTTGTTTTTTCTGCCATGACTTCGAGGTCTGTGTCAGATTCCAAACTGATATTAACACGTTTTGATACACTGGCTCTCACAGAAAACTAGACATCACACAGTGTAAATCGTATTGTTGCTGCTGCCCCCACAACAAATGCAAACACACACACCGAGTGATTGAAATAAAAGACCATCGTAACATAAGGGAACTCGAAGAATTTTGAGGCATTGTGGAACGTTTCCAAACTACTGTCCGAAGATGATTGACGATCTCTACATTTCAACTTATCATTCACAATGATGGGATAGCTGATGGCGCTGTGTTCCATTTGATTGATTCCTCATATTACTGCCATGTATGTGATCACTGTTACAGTGCTAGCCATCCCCAGAAGGAATTGCCCCCTCCACCAAGACTCTTTCTCCATCTCAAACAAGCGATGTTAGTCAATCATTATGTGGTAAATAATAGTATACCAGTGTAGAGATGCGATGGAAAAGACACCGTTGGTTTACTGAAATAATAAGCGTCACTGTTGATGGTGCGATCAATTTTAGCAATTTTACTGTAATTTCAGCGCTAACCAATCATTTGGCAGCATACTTCCCAGCTTCTGTACCATCGATAAACAGCCCCTCCAAAACTTTGCGAGTACCTTTGGGAATGTAAATAGATGATTGTGCAGTACATTTTTTTCATTGTTAATTGTCGAACGTATGCACCAAAGTATACCAGCCCGCGACCTAAATATCTCTAGCACTTCCATCGTAGTGTGTAATTTACGATCTTTCTCTATGTAGACGAGAGTCTTAGGGCATACTCGCATTTTTAAGATTAAGTTAGAGACCGAAAGATCTCCTCGCATTGTCTTTGACCAATATTCCCTGCAGTACTGGCACCGATTTAATTTGCAGCTGACCAGAAGTAGACCGATACATTCCGAGTTTGGTGATGGAACAATGCGAACCGAGGCTGTAACTGTTGTCCCGCACCCTTCCAAGAGCACAAGATTGATGGTATAACAGACGGCTGAGGACAAGAAACGGGTGGTTTATGTATGGTGGAACACTCGATAGACGGAGTTTGCAGCATTTCGCGTATATCAACTGCGCCATCAGCTCTACAGTATTGTTCTAGTGTCTGGTAAGGTATTGGTAAGAGAGGTTACACAGTTCTGCACGCGAAACAGGCTATAATGTTAGATCGTTAAGGTATCTGACCTATTAGTCATATGGAATGCAGCACTGTTGCTATCCCAATGTAAGATATATAATTTCAGAGCCTAACATACGTCGTCCTTGCAGGTTTCTCTATGGTAAACTATGGCGACAAACTGTAAAATGACAAACCGCTTCCTTAAAATATCGTTTCCTTCTGATACATGTACAATATAGCTATCCAGAGGTGTATAGCTCACACTACATCCGATCGCAGTTCAAAAATTACACTACTTTCGCATAGGTCCTATATAAATGATTGTTAGTAACGGAGAATGCCTCTTACAAAGAAAGAGAAACACATAGCAGCGGAGTCTGACATGTGAAATTACACGTCATGCCGCCACTAACTCCGTAAACAGGACATCTGTCAAACATATGTATAGGCAGGGATTGTAGTACCTCCCGAACACCTGTCGCTAACTTACAATCACAGTTATTATGAAACTGAAGACTCGATTTTATGCTCAATATGCGTCAGGGGAATGGAGTACGTCACACAGATCTTCGTTGGTCTAGAGGAATATGTCGAAACAGGATGGAAGTCCTCTGATGACAGAGAGGTTCGCTATTAACGATCGCAAGTAGACAGTGCTCTAAGTCACACACAGAACACGCAGTTGTATGCGAGTCGAACACAGATAATGTTACACAGCTGATGCATCCCGACAGACCAATGGGAAAAAATGGCCAAAAGACGTGCAGCAACAAGTCATTCCTCTCTCTAGAATGCACCATCAGACTACCATTAAATCCTACCTCGTTACAGCTCCACCTCAACTGATCACTACATCCACTCTCTGTCATCCTTCAACGCATATGCAAGTAAGTTTAGAGGCAAATGGATCTCTTTCTTCCAGGAAAGCGCCAAACACAGCAGTCAACTGGAAAGTATCACTATTACCACAACACACATACAGCAGAATGTTGCCTTGACGAAAAAGGAAGACTGTTTACCCGGCTCCCGGTGCTTCCATCTCAACGTTTCCTCGTATTCCTCTTGCTGTCGTATACTAGTTCCCATATACAGAAGTTGTTCTGCACCAATCAGAAGACATGCAAGTACTCCCTCAATTTAATCACATTTCGACGTATTTTCCCTCAATTAATACGTATTTTCCGTCATTTTTCGTAATTTTATGTCAATTCTATCCATGTGATCTAGACGTCACTTCTTGTTCCGTGTTCTAAAACTGCTTGTAAATGTAGTACGGCTGCCAACACCTAGAGCAAATGCACTATTTTTCTTATCGGGTCGTATAGTATAGCACCGTATTCGAATGCATCCAATCACCCCCAGCCTCATATTCTACAGTTGCAGTACTTCTGCTCGGTTTTCTATGTGTTTACGTATGTGCATGTGTCGTGGGTGACTCCCAGGTCCCACAGTAGACCCGAGTTAGAAGTCGAGTGTGAATCCACCGAGTGTTATACCGGAGCGATGTTGGGATGTAGATCCACAATATGCCATGTCCGGAATAGGATTTGAAGGTGGACCCACCGGGCGCTAAAATCGGAGCAATGTTGGGGTGAAGATCCACAACACGTCACCTCTGAGACAGGGCTTGAAGGTGGACCAACCACCCATTACGTCTGAAGATGTGTCTGACTCTCCAGTCTCTTTCAGATTCGTCAGACATCAGCAAAAACATCCTGTGAGTGCATTAGCGTCACTAGAATAAATGATAGGGGTTAGGAGTGGATCCTTATTCTATGAGAGCGCACATCAGTGTTTAGCTGTAAAATTGGTTTAATTCTCTATTATTATCAAAGAAGCACATGAGTTCACATAGAGTGTGACATGACAGTTTCAGAACAGTTGTCAATATAATGCATTACACCCTGTTTAACAGAAATGACACTGAACACAACAATATCAAATTTAAATAGAAGGTCTCAACAAGATTTTTCTTACTTCTAGACAGTGAAGGTGGCTAATATTAACGACAAATCATCCGATTCCGGTTCTAAGTTCGGTACTATTTAGGATGACAATCAAGTCTATGGAGGATGGTTAGTTTTCGTGACAAGATGAGCAAAAGATTACTGAAGGTTGCTCGAGTTCACAGTGGACGCAAGCTGGTGATCCAACAATTTTACGCCTCTGCCAGCGTCATTAACCTTTAGGTGTTGTCGTGTTGTCGGCTGCATGGCTGCTCTCGCCCTCTGAAAATCCTATAAAAAGCTAATCAAAATCTTTACTAATTTTATCAGCTGAAACTGTCCTCTGTTTCTCGTTAGGCGAGAAAATATGCACTCATCCCTAGTCTGTAAAATATGGCGATATACACGTGCATAGATGGAGCAGCTTGTATGCTTCAACGTCCTCTCAGTTCTCGCAAGAACAATTAACTACGTGGCTGTTTCGTTTCTCCGCTATTGGAGCTCAACGATTCTTCAGCTTATTCCTAGTTGAATGTCAGACAAAGTGAATGCAGTGTTCGCACAGAAATTCCTGTTTTGGCGTCGTACAGATCATGATGCACCCTGTTCTGCATTTGACGCTTGTTCAGAGGAGAGTACCCAGAGTTTTCGGGTTTTTTAGACGAATGGGAGCGTTCCTTTCATCTTTTGGAAATTACCCCTGCCAGTCGCAAAGGGCCTACCTTTAAACTACGTCGAAATACCGCCGCTTTTACTCCTTCCTAGTTTATTTCAGCGAATCGGACATTTTGTGCCCACTCCTGACGCCTAAATGTTACACACATACATCATGAGCATACCATGGAGCCTTCACGTGATTAACTCGTTGCTGGTCTGTCTGTATGCATCTGGGCATTCCCCAACACAGTTTTCTAAAGAATTTCTCCGTCTCTAGCAGTGCTGGGCCGCTACCTGCTCCCCTCGATGTATCGCCCTCTCTCCATGGGTCACCAATTCCTGTTAGAAGCCTTCTGCTGTACACGGGCCATGATGGCACATTTCGTGTCTCCCACAAACTAAAATGTATCTTCCAGCAGCTTTTTTTACCTTTTGCTGATTGACATATAGGATTTGAGTTCGGTGTGTTCTTATCATCGAATCGAGTGTCATCCCTTTGCATTACATACTGTACATTTTGATAGGAAAATCAGCTCAGTATTGCTGAAGTACGTCAGGTGACATATCCATCTGCTTGTTACAACATATAAAATTTCATGTAAGGTGCGAAATTGACATTAATTCAAGCTGCCACCTTACATGTGTTCCGTATTCGAAGGCGGATCTACCAGCAGGAGGAGCACATCATTGGAGCATTCAGCATCAGATGCACAGACACAGAGAGAAAACAGATCAGACATACTGCAACTCTAGAATATGTGGTTGGAGGTTACTGGACGCATTCAAGTAGAGTGGTACCTGACTTGAAAAATAGTGCATTTGCTCTAGGTGTTGGCAGCAGTACTACATTTACAAACAATTTTAGAACACGGAACGAGAAACGATGTCATGACTGCACGGATAGAAGTGACATAAAATTAGGAAAAATGACGGAAAATACATATTAATTGAGGGAAAACACGCCGAAATGTGGGGAAATTGAGGGAGTACTTGCATGTCTCCTGATTGGTGCAGAACATTTCTGGTACATGGAAATGACTGTACGACAGCAAGAGGAATACAAGAAAATGTTGAGATGGAAGCACTGCGGACCGGGGAAACAGTCTAATTTTTGTTGAGGTAACATTCTGCTTTATGTCTATTGGGGTAATAATGATACACGCGAGTTGACTGCTGTGTTTGGTGCTTTCCTGAAAAAAAGAGAACTATCTGCCTTTAAACTTACTTGCATATACGTTAAAGGATGAAAGAAAGTGGATGGAGTGATTGGTTGAGGTGGAGTATTAACGAGGTAGAATTTGATAGTACTCTGATGGTGCACTCTACATGCTATGTTGCTCCAGGTCATTTGACAATTTTTCACGTTGTTCTGTCGGGATGCATCAATAGTGTGACATTACCTGTGTTCAACTTGCATACAACTGCGTGTTCTGTGTGTCACTGTCTACTTGCAATAGTTAACAGCGAATCTCTCTGTCACCAGAGGGTCTCCATCCTGTTTTGACGTATTCCTCTAGACGGACGAAGATTTATGTGACGTACTCCATTCCCCTGCCGTATCTTAAGCATAAAATCGAGTCTTCAATTTCAAAACTACTGTGATTCTAAGTTAGCGATAGGTGTTTGCGAGGTACTACAATCCCTGTCTATACAAGTGCTTGACAGATGTCCTGTTAACAAAGTTAGTGACGGCATGACATGTAATTTCAGCTGCGCTTCATAGCCGCGTGGTCAAGGGTCCTTGCCACAGTTCGTGTGGCTCCACCCCTCAGAGTTTCGAGTCCTCCCTGAGGCATGGGTGTGTGTGTGTGTGTTGTCCTTAGCGTAAGTTAGTTTAAGTTGGATTAAGTAGAGTGTAATCCTAAGGACCAATGACCTCAGCAGATTGGTCCCATAGGAACTTACCACAAATATCCAGATTTAAATTTCATACGTCAAACACAGCTGCTATGTGTTTGTCTTTCTTTATAAGAGGCATTCTCCATTACTAACGGTCATTTTATATAAGTCCGATGAGAAATTAGTATAATTTCTGAGCCGTGATTTAATGTGAAGAGTGGGGGCTATACACCATTGTAAAGCTATATTGTACATGTATCAGAAGGAATTGATATTTTAAGGAAGTTGTTTATCATTTTGCGAGGGGCGTTTGAAAAGTCCGCGCAAAGTGCAAGAGATGGCACCACCGGCCAGTATCGAGGTCATGTTTAGTTAGTAGCATCTTTGGAAAGAATGCACACCAAGTTTCAGCCATATTGGTCAATTGCTTTGTGTTTGGCATTCGTGTGGATCAACGAAGTCGAGTGATTGTCAAAAAATGGACGAAAAAGAATTTCGTGTTGTGATTAAACATTACATTATGAAAGGCAAAACGTCTCAGGAGACTAAAGAGGTGCTTGAGAAACATTACGTTACTCTGCACCTTCTATTAGAACAGTTTATAAATGGTTTCAAAATTTTTGGAGTGACCATATAGGCACAAGTGATGACGAACGTTCTGGACACCCTGTGGAGGTTACGACTCCAGAAATCATTGATAAAATCCATGATATGGTGATGGATGACCAAAGATTTAAGGTGCATGATATTGCTAGTGCTGTGGGATCTCGAATGAACGGTTACATAATATTTTGTATAAACATTTGGACATGAGAAAGCTATCCACAAGATGGGATCCGCGATTGCTCACGCTTGACCGAAAACGCATTCGTGTGAAGTGTTGCTAGGATGGGTTGCAGCTGTTCAGGAAGAATCCGCAGGACTTAAAGCGCCGTTTCGTCACTGTGGATGAAACATGGATACATTGCTATACTCCTGAGACCATAAAACAATCTAAGCAATGGGTTACCAAGGGAGAATCTACTCTAAAAAAGGCGAAGACCAGTCCTTCGGCCGGAAAGGTTATGGCGACTGTCTTTTGGGATTCGCAAGGGATAATCCTTAATCTGGAAAAGGGTAAAGCTATTACAGGTACACATTATTCATTATTATTGGACCGTTTGAAAACCGATCTGCAAGAAAAACTCCGGCGATTGGACCGCTAAAAAGTCCTTTTCCATCACGACAATCCACCAGCACACATCTCAGCAATTCTGTGGTCGCAATATTAATGGTAATAGGATTCTAACTCGTTTCACATCCTCTACTCTCCAGACTTGGCTCCCTCGGACTACTATTTGTTCCCCAATTTGAACAAATGTCTGGCGGGACAAAGATTTTATTCAAAGCAGGAGGTGATTGCAGCAACTAATAGCTATTTTGCAGACTTGGACAATTCCTATTATTCGGAAGGGATCGACAAATTAGAACAGCGTTGGACGAAGTGTATAAGTCTAACACGAGACTATGTCGAAAAATAAAAAAGGTTTACCCTAAACATGTTAGTAGTTTCTATTTTTGCACAGACTTTTCAAACGCCCCTAGTACAGTTTGTCACCATAGTGTATCGTAAAGAAACCTGTAAGGGGGATGTACGTCATGTGCTGGAAATAGAAGTCTTACATTGGGATAGTAACAGCGTTGCATTGCATGGGACTTATGGGTCGCAAACCGCAACGATCTAACATTATAGGGTGTTTTAAGTGCAGAACCGTGTAGCCTTACAAGTGCAAGTGTTTATGTTCTTTCTTACCAATACCTTCTTGGTAATGGCCCCAGACACTAGAACAATACTTTAGAACTGATAGCGCAGTTTATTTACGTAAAATGTTGCAAACTATGTCCATCTGGAGCTCCATCATACATAAAAAACCCGTTTCTTGTCTTTAACCTTCTGTTATATCATCACAACAGTTTAATTTCTACTATACCCGATAGGGGAGATAACGTACTTGACATTCGCGCATCTGGGGAAATATTGTGTCCTTGGATGGGTGCAGGAGAGCAGTTACAGCCTTGGTTCGCGCTGTTCCTTCACGAAATGTAGCATGTAGCGGTCTACTTCTAGTCAGCTGCAGATTAAATCGGTGCCAGTGCTTCGGGGAGCTTTGGTCAAAGACAATGCGATGAGATCTTTCGGTCTCTAACTTTATCCTAAGAATGAGAGAATGCCCTGTACCACCCAACCACATAGAGGAAGGTGGTAAATTAAGCACTATGATCGAAATGCTAGAGATACATAGTTCGCTGTCGGGTATCCTTTGGTTTATATTTTTGAGCATTAACAATGAAAGAATGCACTGCACAGTCATCTATTTACATTCCCAATGGCACTCGCAAATTAGTGGAGGAGCTGTTTATCGATGATACAGAAGTTGGGAAGTATGCTGCCACATAATTGGTCGGCGTTGAAATTACAGTAAAATTGCTAAAATTGATCGCACTATGAAATGTGATGCTTATTATTGCAGTACATCGATGGTGTCTTTTCCATCCCATCAGTACACTGGTATGCTGTTGATTACCACATAATGACTGACTAAAATCACTTGTTTGAGATGGAGAAAGGGTCTTGGTGGATGGGGCAACACCTTCTTGGGAATGCCTACCACCAAAACAGTGATCACGTACATGGCAGCAATGCGAGGAATCAATAAAAGCCGGCCGATGTGGCCGAGCGGTTCTAGGTGCCACAGTCTGGAATCGCGTGACCGCTATGGTCGCAGGTTCGAATCCTGCTTCAGGCATGGATGTGTGTGATGTCCTTAGGTTAGTTAGGTTTAGGCAGTTCTAAGTTCTAGGGGACTGATGACCTCAGAAGTTAAGTCCCATAGTGCTCAGAGCCATTTGAACCATTTTTTGGACCAATCAATAAAATGAAACACAGCGCCGTCACCCATCCCGTAGCTGTGAATGATAAGTTGAAATGTAGAGGTCGTCGATTATCTTCTGGCAGTAGTTTGGGAATGTTCCCCAATGCTTCAAAACTCTTCCAGTGTGTGTTTTTGTGTGTTGTGGGGCAGCAGCAACAACATGATTTGCACTGTGCGATGTCTAGTTTTCTGTGAGAGCCAGTGGATCAAAACGTATTAATATCAGTTTAGAACCTGGCACAGAGCTCGTAGTCATGGCACAAAAAAAGTATGGCAATATACAAAGCGTATTACAGCAGAAAAAGCGGCATATCAAACAACAAAAACAGGGTCCTTCTCTTGCGACGGATAATCTGTGGCAGATGGTCCTCGTACAGTACAGGCGATGAAAGTTTACACTGGTCTGTGAAAGTGACGTCGATCACTGGCCACCTTCTACAATGGATCAATACCCATATATCTAATTGGATCGCCGCATACGCTCGGTGCTAGCAAGCAGACGGTATTTGTTTTCGATGTATCAGAAAAGAGAGATGCAGTAAAAATCGGATGAAGTTATCAGAGCTTTTATTTAGTTCGTAATTTTTCTCTGTGGTATGGTACAGAATAACGATGATAGAATGTTTGGATGATAGATGTAAATGGACCCTGAGGGACACGGATCTGCTTCTGACTGCAGTACCTGTATGCTGTTGAATCTTCCTAATTATCCCGATAAGAAACACCACCGTAACTGTTTGTATTGTCCTTTATGCTATCTTGTGTTGCAGGAGCAGGCTTCGTTTGGCGCTGACCTTACACATGGTACACAGACGGCAAAGCTACGACATATTCCCATATCCACCGAGTGGCTAAATCATAGTCCCATAGCATTAACTCAGCTCACTCTGTTTCTACACGGGTTGCAGGATGTGGTAGATGTAGCTCTCCCCGACTTATGCTCAGTTCCTACTTAAATTGCGACGATCACATGTGCGAAACTGCAGGAATGGTGGGGCAGAGTCTGAGGAGCAGTTACAAGATGCGTAGGTACTGTCTAAAACCATGTTGGAATTTTGCTGATAACAGATAGGTTCGAAGAAGCTGATTTGTTCGGCATACGAGAGTGCCACGAATATGATTCACTAGTGGCTGTAATCATTAAATGTCCTCCATAGAATCCAAAACAGGTATGTGGCTGAATGGAAAGACTTGATTCCAAATCGCAGACTGCATTTCTACCACAAAGCGTAACACTAGAGATCTTAGAAGCCAGTGTACATTTATTACGACCTCAATCAGCACAACATCTACTGTATGTGATAATTCTCAATCAACCATTACCTATAATCCACTAGATATATCGCAGAAGGTCTGACGCTGTATCGAGACGAATGCGTTACAAATACTGGACAAATATCTAGCGGCGGCATGAGAGAGTTGCAAATATCGGCTTCATACCACGTTCCCCAGCCATATCACTTTGGTCGGCCGGTGTGACCGAGCGGTCCTAGGCGCTTCAGTCTGGAACCGCGCGACCGCTACGGTCGCAGGTTCGATCCGGCCTCGGGCATGGATGTGTGTGTTGTTCTTAGGTTAGTTAGATTTAAGTAGTTCTAAGTCTAGGGAACTGATGACCTCAGATGTTAAGTCTCATAGTGCTCAGAGCCATTTGAATCAATTTGAACCAAATCACTTTCAAAATTCGGTGATTTTAATACGAGCATACACCATCAGCAACGTGTAAGAGCGCTGTCTGTTTGTTAATATACTGTCTGGCAATCACCATATGTATTGGATGTCTACGTATTTGTCGTGAAAACCACTTAAAAATGGTTCAAATGGCTCTGAGCACTATGGGACTTAACATCTGAGGTCATCAGTCCCCTAGAACTTAGAACTACTTAAACCTAACTAACCAAAGGACATCACACACATCCATGCCCGAGGCAGGATTCGAACCTGCGACTGTAGCAGTCACGCGGTTCCGGACTGCAGCGCCTAGAACCACACGGCCACCGCGGCCGGCCCGAAAACCACTAAATTCGGAGGTAATGCCATACCTTCATTTATATGGCTTGTATAGTTTTTTACGTGGATATCGTTAGTGATACTTGTGAGCACTTGTAGAACCAGGACCAAATGTGACAGTAACATGGCTGTTTCGATCGTGATTTTAACATCTGGCAGCCTGCATGACGATTATCCTCTCTTTCTAAGACACAGTTGTACCAAGCACAAGGGAAAACTTATGAGACATACTCACCCATCGCTGATTTTTCGCTCACTATTGTTTCGTATCGTCAGTATTCAATTTTTGGTGAAGTATTATACTTAGTAGTACTAGGAGATGTGTGACAGATTCGCCTTGAGCAACAGGCTTATAAAGTGCGTGGGTGCTCTGACATGTGCAAAGAAAGTGTCGTAAGGTAAGGTATGGATTTGACATGTAAAACTGCGATAGCCGTAAGGGGAATGAAAGGTTTTTAGACTCACTCGTATGATTAATAGTTTGCGGGATATGGTGTACCTCCAGAACAGACAACAAAATTTTGTACAGATCTGCACAAAGGACTTCGAGCACTGGCCTCCAGCTCCAGTGGAACGTTACGGTATATGTAATATGCTCAATGACAACACAAAGACAGTCATTGTGCTTCGGTATATTGGGAGTGAGAGAGGTGGTAAAATCTAAGACTCTCACAAACTGTTTTGTAAACACCTGTATGATATAGCATCGTAATGGTAAAACGAGACCTGGCACAGTGCACAAAACAGTTGCGTACTCTTAAGGGGAGCCGGAGGTGCCTATGCTGCCCATGTTAAAATCACTAAGTTTGAGGAACATTTATGAATAAACTACCAAATAGAAAAATTTGAATTCTTTTTTACATATAGCGTGGTTTAGTATTGCAGTTATGACAGAGGGATTTTGGAGTATCTTTTCTGGTTTCCTTCAAATTATTTTTTTATTAATGACCCAAATTTTTGTACAAATAATTGCTTTATAATTAAACTGAAATGAAACTACTGAACATATTGCAAAATGGCTGTGTTACAATGTAAGTTTGACCACTAGGAGTGCTATATAAAAATTTCATCTCTCTAGCTTGAGTGGATTTTGAGGAAATGTTCCTTATATTCGAAAAATTCTAATTTACGGGAAATGGCTATCAAAGTTTCTCAATACATTCCTGCACTATAGGATGGATTATCAGGGTCTTCTTCATCCTCCAAAAGCTTCCTCTTCTGTCTTCTTTTCTGGCCTGTTGCTCCATCATACTTCATATGCCTTTCTCTTCTTTCTGCTCCTCTTATCCTTTCTCTGTCAATACTTCTTAGTGCTCGTACAGTATTCACCCCAGCTGTAAATCCTAATGCCTTCAGAACTTCACACTTCACACTGTTCCCTTGGTTGTAGGTTGCTATTGCATCATAAATGCCAAAGTGCAGTGTTTTTATGCTTACAAACACTCTTTTAGGAATCACTTTCCAAATCAAATTGTTTACGCTCTCATTAGGATTCTGCGTCTTTCCGTGTAGACATTTGTGTAACAATTCTGGCTGTGCTAAGTCATGAAAAATTGGTTTTATTGCATTTATCACAGCTGCTGGCAAACCATGTTTGTGATCATAGTCCTTTTTTGCATTATATTTGCACCAGGAATCTTTTGGGCACAGGCTGTGTTGAGGGTATTCATTGGAAGAGGCAATATGAAGGAACAATGCCCACACTGCTTTTCGCATGTCACTAACATTACTAGTATTTTGCCTTATAGCATACCCATAGTATCTCTGTAGACGTTCAATCACCTCATCAGGAATCCTGCCTCTCCCTCCTATTGTCTTTCCATCACTGAGCTTACTTGAACCCAAAATTTGTTTGAGCCTTCGAAGTGGTGCACCCATACGCTTTTGCACATGCCCAATGCATTCCAACTTTTCAACTACAAACTCATTTCCATATGGTTTCCGTTCCTCTATAGTCTTGAAACCTTTGGAGTCACCATCCCCAAGGTAGTATTTGTACCCAATGTTGTATCTGGGAACTGAACGTTCAAAAATTTGTTTCACTCCATCCACTTCCATTGCTCCACTTGATCCACTAAAATTTGCCTCACAGGTTCCACTGTGCTCTCCTTTGATTTTATTTTTGCACCTACAATGTTTTGATAATATTGCAACATCTATCACTTTTGCACTATCACCACAAGTAGCAGTTACAACCCCATTCAGGGATTTATGACCCCTCTTTTGGCAGGAACCATGTAATGCCACTACCAAATCCCTAGAACCACCATTCATTTCTACAGATTCCTCCACTGCTTTCTTCATGGTTTTCAAAGCCACATCTTCAACAGAGGATCCTACCAGTTCACAGTAGTACCCAAATTTGCTTGGAGGTGATGGCATGTTCATAATACCCCAAAACAGTTTACCAGCAGCAGACCCTTTTCCATTGGATCGAAGACCATACACAAGTCGAACATTCACATCAAACACTCTAGATCGTCCATTTTCACCAAAGAGACTGGCATGTGAATTGTAGAAAGTCACTTGATACTTGCAACACGCACAGATTATCTTCATCTCACAAGCTAAACCAAAGTGCTTTGTTATCTCTAGTCCCACTCCTACACTTGAACACATTTTGCACAGAACACTTTCTTTCTGCACAGAAGATAATAATCCAATATTCAGTACTTCGTTAATATCATCACTGTCACTAACATATTCACGAAATCTGTCACTTCCACCAGTCAGCTTCTTGCTAGAAGATGTCACAGGGCTATGGCCGGCCATGTGTTGCTTAGCAGAAGAACGCACTGATTCAGTAATTGTAGTATCGCAACTTGGTATTAGTGTTAATTTTCTTTTCCCTACGTTCTTCCTCTTCTTATATACACGGTTACTAAATCGTGGCATCGTAACCAGAACAACGCTTTACACAAGAAGTATAATACTACCAACAACAGGCGCAACACTGAACTAATTCGAAACGGTAAACAGCAAAGAGATGATGTTCCGCGCTCTTAGCGCTTCATTTGTCACAGAAAACAATGTAGCCAACCCTTGCACACTCGCTGTATGCGTAACATAAGGCACTGTATGCCTAACAGGCCGAGGAACTCCCAAGCAGTTCGCCAGGAAGTCACGAGAGGGTGTTAGATGCATTCAGCGGCCGCCCATTTCCTCTGCATGCGTGGGGGAAAATGGTAATAACTTCACTTCTAGGGCGAGTAGAACAATAATTCAAAGTTTACATTAAAGAGGAATGTTCCAATTAATTTTTGGTAGCAAAAAAAAAAAATCGTAATTTTTTTGGATTTGACCACCTCCGGCTCCCCTTAATTTACAGCTTGTAGTTGTCGACCGTAAAACGATTGTGTTTTGTCCGACATGTGATCTAATGGCGTAAAGATCGTATTCTGTAATGTTATTTCACACGTCTGAAATGTTTGTGAAACACACGAGATCATCTTTCACCGGCGGCGGTGCACTTCATTGGATATCGCAAAATAATGAGATGTGAATTGTATCCCGAAGTTGAGTGTAAAAACTATACTGAATTTGCTCATAAATCTAAAATAAAATGGACTGTGTCTATTTTCGTGGAAAGAGGACATTTATAATCACCACAATTGGGGTTTCCTTTTTTAATAATTGCTTTATTATAGAGGTGACATTCATGTTAAATACAAATGGTGCAGTCCAGTGATGAGACTGGCGTAGTGGCCGAGTTCCCTAAGAGGTCACAACTGTCTCTTTATACAAACAATCGACATTCGGGGTAGCCCTTTTTATCACAGGTGTGTTCTGAGGGCTGCCGGAATTGCTCTGTCTTGTATGTTTAGCTTTTGTCAGCGAGCTCGCTGGGACGCATTGCACTGAAGAAACTGCGGTGTGAGGCTGCAGTAGCTTAAGGTGGATGGCTTCCTGTTTCCCAAGCTGCCGACTTTTGGATAAGCTATCTGGCACGTTCCTTGAAATATCGTCTTTCTGAGAAATATGTTTAACAGATTCTAAGAAAGAATTTCGTTGACGTAGATTAAAATTGTTCTCTACTGCTGAACGGTGGGCTGCTAGGGGTGATGTGGTCGTGTCAACTGTGGGTGGTCGCTGGACACAGACAGCTGCATTCTGACGAAGGAACAGCGTCAGGGATCTGTGTCGCTATATTTTAGATGAACAAGTTGCACTTTAGCCAGCCGTACTTTTACTTCCTATTGTTTAGTTGACTATACATGCTTTTGTGTTGGCTAAGGACATTGCCTCAAGGTGGACAGCAGATAGCTCGTGCCTCGAGGCGTTTGGTGGAGTACCTGGCCATTTGAAAAAGGCTGTGCCCCCTGCCCCCCCCCCCGTAGGTGGCTGGAGGGTGGAAGGGGGAAGAGGGTAGTGATGGTGGGAGGGAGAGAGTTGAGGAATAAGGGGCCTCTATTTTTGGCAATTTGTGATTGTACATCGAGGAGAATGCACTGCCCCCTCTGCAGTCTGTTTGTACATCGATTTTCCCCAGTACATGTGTTGCATTATGACCCATTTGTTATAAGTGATGGTTTTTTCATGACAATTTCGAAGTATAATTAAAATTGCGATGCATTTTTTCCATCAGTTATGGTAATGTGTCTTGGCTTTGGTTACCTGGGCTGCAGCGTCGTTTTAGAGCAGGTGTCAGTATTGAACTCTGATGTCAAACAGTGATAGATACTGTGTGCTTAGAGGTAATACACTTCTTAAACTCCTCTCTGTCCAACACCAGCATTCCATCAGTTGAACATGTTTCCAGCCAAGAAGAATAAAGATTCTTACACCCCTGCGCTGGCCGGTGTGGCTGTGCAGTTCTAGGTGCTTCAGCATGGAACTGCGTGACCCCTACAGTCTCAGTTTCGAATCCTGCCTCAGGCATGGATGTGAGTGATGTCCTTAGGTTAGTTAGGGTTAAGTAGTTCTACGTTCTAGGGGACTGATGACCACACATGTTAAGTCCCATAGTGCTCAGAGCCATTGAAAGACGTCGTGGTCTCCTGACCTTCATTGCTTACATATTCCGCCCTCACAATCATATTCTATACATCAAGACGCTTCATTCGAACCCAAACTCGATAAGATAAAGTCAATATTGTATGAATTCATGTACACGATACGCAAATATCTAACAAATCGCAAGTGCGCACCGTGGTTGAAATACTCGATGCTTGTGTACACACGTACATTCCAGACATGACGATCACAGGAGCTTTTAGTTCGAGAAAGGCAACCGCATGCCAGGAGGCCTGTCCCAACCCATCTACGGCGGTCGGTGGCCGCCCGGGGAGTGGACAGCATTCCCCCGAGGGAAAGGAGGAACGACCCAATGTTTGGCTTAAAAGCAAATTCCACTACATTGTGTGGGAGCGGCGAGCCTGCACATTCTTTACACCTAGCACGCACTTTTAGAGATTTTCACAGGGAGAAAGCAAACGCCAAACGCCGATACCACAGATTTCCGGATTGGTCGCCTTAAACGATACGTCATTCTCCCGTTTTAGAAGAGCAGTGCTGATTCGCAGATGATATTTCTGACGCCTTGAGCTGAAGGAGTAAAAAAGAGACTGAAAGATATACCCCTTCACGTCTGGCGTGGAGAGGCGCCGCTCCGTTGTCACTCTTGGAGCGAGGAACAAGTCTCTCCTCAGTACTTCACTGGGAGAGCACCTCTGTCGAGAGCGAATCGAAGTGCGACTATCTATATTGAGTACTTGCAATTAAGCATTGTTCACTGTGTTAGCCGACACACTTATTGTGCGGTGTGAACGGACAGAGTTATAGTTAAACGCCTGCGAGCGACTTTTTCAGAGGCATCGTGGTGGACTGGTTATCTCACCGGTGTACCACGCCAATAGTTATACTAGGGGCGAATAGTAATCCATGACTTCATCAAGGCGTAGGGAGAGTTTGATTGGCGAAGGTCAGTCTGGATAGAAAGAGAGTTATCTTATTTGTCAGCAGCAAGTGGCGCAGACAGCAGTCATCACAGCTTACGGTATTGTGTGCTACAGCTCTTGCGAACCCCATATTTCCTCCACAACAGTACACTTCACTGCATTTCACACGCGACAGCCTTGACTGTACCTAGCAATATTCTAATGGATAATTATTCAAGTTGAGTAGGTGTGGCTCTCAGCCATTCTACCAAGTCAATAACAATCTTAAACTTTGTACAGAAGTTTCATTAGCGAATCCTATCCATAAGAGGTAACTTCACATTCCGAAAAGAGCCTGGAAATAACATGTTCAGTTCATAACTATAAGTGCCATTGTGATTTCTCAGAATTTTTCCAAAAAATAATAACTTTCTTTAGTTTCATGTTTCTCTTACACTGACTAGCGCTACTCCAGTACCCAAGTATCCCACTAGTTACGTAAGAGATTTGGTGAATTTTTGTGTCAATTCGTTACAGTAGATGCCTCCAGAAAATATTTATTGCTGAAAATTTTTCAGGAATTTCTCTTTAGAACGTTAGGAGCGTCTGTCTGACTTCTGTAGTAGTGTGGGGTTGGAAATTGCATCTTTAAGGAGCCACAGGGTAAAGGTGTAAGTAGGCTGTTTAGGTTTTTTTATTGGTAACGCCACCTCTGTATAAAAATCACTGGCTGTGCTGTGTGCAGTCTGTGGCTAGTTTGCATTGTTATCTGCCATTGTAGTGTTGGGCAGCGGCAGCTGGATGTGAACAGCACGTAGCGTTGCGCAGTTGGAGGTGAGCCGCCAGCAGTGGTGGATGTGGGGAGAGAGATGGCGGAGTTTTGTAATTTGTGATGAACTGCTATACATATTATGACTTTTGATGATATTAAGGTAAATACATTGTTTGTTCTCTATTAATATCTTTCATTTGCTAACTATCCCTATCAGTAGTTAGTGCCTTCAGTAGTTTGAATCTTTTATTTAGCTGGCAGTAGTGGCGCTATCTGTATTGCAGTAGCTTGAGTAGCGAAGATTTTTGTGAGGTAAGTGATTTGTGAAAGGTATAGTATAATGTTAGTCAGGGCCCATTCTTTTGCAGGGATTTTTGAAAGTCAGATTGCGTTGCGCTAAAAATATTGTATGTCAGTTTAAGGACAGTCGTGTATAATTGTTTAAAGGGGACGTTTCATATGGCGACCCTGCCAGGATTCGAACCTGGAATCTTCTGGTTTTTTCTTGTAGTTCATGTAATTAGTGTAGATTTTGTTTATTGCTATTGCATAATTGTAGAGAGAATCTCCTTGGTAGTTGTGGTTTTTCATTGTTGTACAGTAAAACAGTTGTGGCATGCATGTAGATTTGCACCAAGTATTTCGCAGCTGCAATTAACTAGATATTTTCAGTGTTATGTTAATGTGTTCTCTTATTTTTGCTCTTAAAATTGTGCTTTTCTGTGTTGTCGTGTGAAATATTGTGACAATAATGGCGTGTGAAAAACGTAATACTAGGCTCCAAAGTAAACTGAGAAATGACAGTGAAGAAAGCAGTGTGTTAGCGCCACCGAGTAATGAATTAACTAATGTTCAAAGTAGTAATTTGGTAATTGTGCATAGGGAAATGGAACGGGCGGCAAACAATGGTGTAGACAGTGAAACAATTAGAGAACAGGGAAGCATTATCAATCGATCGGTCAGCAACAGCTCGCCTCAGGAATCCGAAATGACAGGAAACAATCTCGCAAATACTGTAGATTCAGGTTTTGGATCCTCACCATTTTCCCAAATAAGTCAAGACACATTTTCCGCTTGTCAAAATGTGAATGTTTCCAGTGCAAATTCACTGCCGAAAAGAACTGAGGAACATGTTCCAGACACCAGTGCATTGTTATTACAATTAATACAGCAAATGGGACAAACACAGCAAAAGCTTCAACAGTTAGACACAATGGAACAAAATCTTCGAAAGTTAGATACAGTGGAACAAAATCTTAAAAAGTTAGACACAGTGGAACAAAATCTTAAAAAGTTAGACACAATGGAACAACATCAGAGACAAACACAGCAACAGTTAGACACAATGGAACAAAATCTTCAAAAGTTAGACACCACACTTGAACAAACACGTGAAGATATAACTACTGAGTTACATAACATTGAATCGAAATGTCAAAAAGTCTGTAATGACGTAAAAACACAAATTTGTGAGCATTTTGAACCTATTTTTTCGCGGCATGAAAATGCATTACAGAATCACGAAGCAGCCATAAAAGAACTGCAAGCCATTGCTCATGAAAATCATGAGACCTTGTGGGCTAAAATTGACTCAGTTGCATCTACCGATTCGGTTACGCAACTTGCAATAACTCAGGAAAACTTAAAGGACACAGTAGATTCGATTTCAACACAAATGGACACTCTGAAACTTGGTTCAGAAAAACACACTGAGGAAATGTGTTCACTATCGGAGAAAGTAGCCGAACTTTCGGATCAGGTCACTAACTTATCTACAAAGGTAGATGGTGATCTGAATGACACAAGACCTGTAGCCTTCACTGACACAGAAGAGTATGAACAAATTAGAAAATTCAAACAGAATCAAAATCAAATCAATACACAGTACAAAAGAGAAATCCGGGAAGTACAAGATCAGCTGACACAGGTAATACAAGAATTACGTATTTCAGAGGATACTCGCGCCCCAATATGGGAAGAGGGACACAGAAATACGGAACAGCCACAAAATAATAACACAGGGCATTTCGGAAGTTATGAAAGAAATTGGCAATGTGCACCGAATTTTGATATGGAATGGCCGACATGACCTAACAATGACCGATATGCGACTCGCCGACATGATGATTTTGACTATAAGCTGTTCATTACTACACGTAAATTCAAAACATTTAAGAATTCTGGCAACGACATTCATCCACAAGCATGGCTCCATCAATTCTCGCATTGTTTTCCTCCCAACTGGTCGTCAGAACACAGATTAGAATTTATGTGTGGCTACTTGGAGAATGAACCAGTTGTAAGAATGCGATCGGTAATTCACGATTGCCACAGTGAAGGAGAGTTTTACCATGCCTTCCTCTCAGCATATTGGTCTCAAGCCACACAAGACCGAGTAAAACATAGCATCATAATGATGAAACGTTTCGAACAATCTGAATTTTCCAGTCTTATGAAATATTTTGAACCCATACAGCCCCTCAGAACTCATCCGCATTTGCTTAATCAAACTGCCTGAACATTTACGGCATATTATTTTGGCAGGACGTTGCAAAGGCGACATTGAAGCATTTCAGGGACTTTTACAAGAATTAGAAATTGACACTGACAATCGCGGAACGCGAAACCAGGAACACAACAATTACAGGTCACATCCGTCGCAATTCCGCGATGAAAGAAGTAATAACTTGACACGACAAGGCTATTCTCACAACACAAATCGTGACCAAAACAGACACCACCCATATGACAACCGTTGGCAGAGTAGTAATAACTACAGGGAAAGATCACCTCTCCGTGGTAATGACTATCACAGAGACAAGAAGAGAAACAGACAATATGGGAACCAAAATAAATACTATCAAGGGAGACAGAATAACTTTAGACACAACGGACCAGCGCGCAGTTACGATTCAGGGAGAAATTCTCCACCATGTGACCGACAAGAAAGAAACTATGGAATCTACCGACATGACGACAGACGATATATTCGTAACGACAGACCTGAATTGCATCAGAACTGGCGGGATTCAAACAGAGCAGGGCACTTTCGACAACGTGAATTTGTAGAAGTTAGGTCTCCTAATCCCAATAACAACGCGCGCCAACAAAGAGACAGACAATGACTCGCGCCGCAGGCACCCACGTGCGCCGGCTGGCTCAGAGAAAAATAACATAGACGCTAACCTTGAGAAAAATTCCAGTATTCTTTACCGACGTATACCGCATGACAATTGCATTCAAATTCAAACTCTGAGTACTATGAAGAGTAAAGGTTTACACCACATTTCACATGTAAAACCGTTTATTGAAAGATAATCTGCTTTTTAACTTTGTCTTTGCCATAAAACGTTTCACTTCACGTTACTAGTATGCTTTGTCAGACTTAAGAAACTGTTAATATGCAACAATGTTTGAAGTTAAATATCCAGTCAAGAACCAAGAGAACTTATTTAAACAGAAATTACGAATGCATTGTTATTGCGAACAGACGACACAGTGTAATTGTGTGTGTACATTCTTGCTTGTTAGTTGCACGATTAGAACATTTACCAGTACTGCTAATGAGATTTTAATGCAACATTTTGGTTTACTTGAAAATACATTTGGGATTTAAAGTACTTTCTGTGAGATTAAAGATGACTTAGTATTTGGTTACTTTGACAGCTACACGATTATATTACGAAACTACTAATGAGTGAAAATTTACAATGTTGCTTTTGCAGTGTTTCTGTTTTATATCTGCACAGTTTTCTGTTTTATTCTGGAAAGTAAAACCGGTTTTAGTAGTATCTTTTGTGGTATAGCTACAATGAGACTGCCTTTTCCGTAGCACAACAATACGTTACAGCACAGTACTTTCCTCATCACGGCAATAAGTGTAATAACTAAGACATTTATACGCAAAGCATTTCACTTTTGTGTATTATGAGGTAAGTACATTGACTTCTGCAGAACTTAGCTTTCGGAGGACGATAACTACGACACTTCCACACAGATTATGTTGCAACAAGACGCACATTTAGTGCTACAGTACACGTATTTGAGTGATTAATTTTGTACTTAAAACATTTATTTTTAAAGGTTTTTGAATTACAAAGAAAGTTTTCAGTGATACATCTCATTTCATTGCTGTAATCTGTAACACCTGAGGGTATAATTACATTAATCCTCAGGGGGGTACACGCTTACTTTGTGTACCATGTGTGTGGCAACCACAAGGAACCCTAGCTAATATGGTATTTGCTTATACAACTTTACACATCGGTACCATATTTCTCTAACACACAAATTACACAGCTATCTGATCATTTAACTGAGACAGACAAACGTTTTTACTACATTAGTGACAGATGTTTACGTAATTACACAGTTGGATAACTTCACACTTACGAAATTGTATTTTGTCTGTACTTTGAGAAATGCTCATATTTTTCAGAACCATTGTGATACTACGAGAGCTTTGAATGATGTATTTGGTATGAGATCATGATTTTTAAAGTACGTTTGAGGCAGATGACACTATTGAAATGAGCAGAGAATATTTTTTTATGGTTTGAAATTATTGCAGAAAGCTACGACCTTTTTGAGATTTGACTGAGGTGTTATGATGTTATTTTTACGACGACAATGTGTATTATGCTGTTGAGGTATGTTTATGTCAATAAGATGATGCTACCATATATGAGGAATGTGATTACGTGTTTATATGTATATGAATAATGAATAGAAGTTAGGGACTCTTGACTTGTGAAACAGGATGTTGGAAACCAAGAATCGTACTTTAAGAGTTATGAAATGTGTGTAAATGCGTGAAAGTATCACAATGCCGGCGAAAATTTTATTTGGACACTTATATTTATAGGATTTTCTTTCTACAGATTTGCAACGCTAATTCTTGACCTGTGAAATATTTTTATGTGAGACTGTCACTGTAGCGGAAACTGCTGTCATAAATATTTCCGTAAGAAAGTTAAGTGACCACCTGCACGTAATGCGTTGTGGGCACGCATCTGTGTCAGACGCCGGGAGAACAAGTCATTAGTGAGTGCCTCATCAGAAGCACAGGTAGAATAAAAGAAAGGGGAGGCCATTGTCCTCGCTATTGACATTTCCTTGTTGAAAGCATACTGTGGAGCTCGTAATTTATGATATTTACTAAAATGCCTAATGAAATGATTAGAAACATTTTACATCTATTGTCTTTGTAGTTAAGAGATTGCTCATTTTGTTTAATATCTGGTTTCCAGCTGTGTTGCAGCATTGGTTTTATAAAATAAACTTAAATGCATCTGCTAATGTGAACACTTTCTGTCAACAGATTTATTAAATAAGTATTTTCTGATCCACATTCTTCGAAAAAGGAGCTCTTGGAATGGAGAGAACAATAAGAAGGGACTAATAACAGTAACTGCATCTATAATTTTCTTTTCAAGTACTTGGTAATTTCTTTTGTAGAATAATTTGTGGTGCACCACTTTAATTACATAGACATTAAGATGTGAATATACATTTCCCTTATCTGCATTGTTGTTTTTACTGTAATATTTTTTCTGCTTGAGCTATGTCATGTTTAGGTATAAGTTGCTGCTGTTTGCCAGGCATAGTGTTATTGAATTTGACTTTACATTATTCTGTTAAGCCAGTTTTACTAATGATTTATTTTTATTGTTTGCTGCACATTGCCTTAGATTAGTTGTAATATTACAATTGCTTTGCTAATTTCTTAATGCTGCTTGCTTCGCAAATCTGCGTTTTTTTTTCATCGCTGTTTATATTAATTGTTTTATGTGATGCTGCATTGCCTCGTCCCTTAGTTTAGCATCTGAGCTCAGTAGATTTAAGTTAGCTTAAGAGGGGTAGACTATATAAGAAACTGACTATGGATAGTAGGTAAAGAATGCGTTGCGAAGTTATATGAAAAAGATTTGGGCCAAAATGAGTATTGTACACTGAGAAATAATTATATTGAAAGAAATATGAATAGAATACAGAAACCAGGTATATATAGGACTTTTTGGGAATAATGATGAATGAAGGGAGATCTCCAAGAAGTAAAGAAAGTTTTGTTTGCAAAATACTGCAGTACCACAAACCCTGTCCTTTCCTTTTGTGTTATCACACTATATGTTTGTGTACCCTTGTGTATTTGTTTTCTTCCTGTCTCTGTGTAGTTTCATAGAATTTTTTCTTCTTTTAATATTAAGCTACATTCACTATGATGAGGAATGCTGTTCTCCTCAAATACAATTGGCATTAATAATGTGTTATTTACTTTGTAAAGATGTTTAGACATTATTTATTCTGTTTTGTGTTAATGCTCATGTGTGAAGTTGATGTTTCAAAAGTTATTCTGATCTTTTATGTATGTACTCATGTCATAATTCCTGTAACACTGACGTATATGTCTATTTCTATTCTTTTGTAACGCCTGTTTTACTACAAATGTTATCTGTATTGTTATGTTCTTTAATGATGTATTTTGTACCTTTGTAATTGTATTCTCATGTTATAAAATTGTAATTGACACCAGTTCATCTTATTATGAACTTGTAAGTTACATTTCACTGCACACGTTTCTGTTGGTCATAGTATATGGACAATATGTGAGAAGTAGGGACTGTTAGTGTTTGCACATGTGTTAATAATTCAGCAAGGGACTGGATAACAGCATTGCTGGTTCTAAGGACAATTCCAAAAACTTTGTGAGTGCACAAGTGGTGGTTTATGGACCTGCTATATTCTCCGCAAGACTCTTCGATGGTGAATGTGCACCTGCACAATCGCAACAGATAGCTGCTGGCCATCTCTACAAGGACTACAGTGGGTCTACATCTTTGATGATCCATTAATACCATTATTTCTACAAGGACTGCAGTGGGTCTGCACCTCTGGTGGCCCACCAATACCGTAATCTCTACCAGGACTACAGTGGGTCTGCTCTGTGATGACCTACCTACCAATACTCTTCCAAATTTCGACTGACTCTGCTGTGGGTTTGCTCTGTTGTGGCCCATTAGCTGTATGCATGTCAAGAGTCAGCACTGTCTTTCCGTTGGAAGGACAACACTACTTCTTCAAGACTGCATGGAAATCCACTACTTCTGTGTGCATTTCCTTTTACTGTTCAGACTTTGAGAAAAACTCTGCATTTTTACTGTGATGAACAATCTGGACTGTCTTTATGGACTGTGAGAAAATTTGAGCTTTTGACCAACATTGTATCAATAAGTGTGTGCATTTGATTTCTTTGTTATTGTAATTATGAAAAATTTTTTCAAATCTGTATTGGCCACTGCCCAATCCAATTTGCAAAATTTTTTGTGGGGAGCATGGGGGCTATGTAAAAGTAGGCTGTTTAGGTTTTTTTATTGGTAACGCCACCTCTGTATGAAAATCACTGGCTGTGCTGTGTGCAGTCTGTGGCTAGTTTGCATTGTTGTCTGCCATTGTAGTGTTGGGCAGCGGCAGCTGGATGTGAACAGCGCGTAGCGTTGCGCAGTTGGAGGTGAGCCGCCAGCAGTGGTGGATGTGGGGAGAGAGATGGCGGAGTTTTGTAATTTGTGATGAACTGCTATATATATTATGACTTTTGATGATATTAAGGTAAATACATTGTTTGTTCTCTATTAATATCTTTCATTTGCTAACTATCCCTATCAGTAGTTAGTGCCTTCAGTAGTTTGAATCTTTTATTTAGCTGGCAGTAGTGGCGCTATCTGTATTGCAGTAGCTTGAGTAGCGAAGATTTTTGTGAGGTAAGTGATTTGTGAAAGGTATAGTTTAATGTTACTCAGGGCCATTCTTTTGCAGGGATTTTTGAAAGTCAGATTGCGTTGCGCTAAAAATATTGTATGTCAGTTTAAGGACAGTCGTGTATAATTGTTTAAAGGGGACGTTTCAAAGGGTACATCTCATCCATTGTGCAGAATGACAGAATAGCACCCACAAGTCACCAAAGAAAATGGCGACCCTGCCAGGATAGGTAAAATAGGTAATCTACCAGGATAGGAAAGTGTCAGGATTGTTTGGTACCACATGTCGCAGCAGTAGCACTTTGAAGAACTTTCTTTTATGTATTAAACAGCTATTTGCAAAGATTGGGATCAGAATAGATACAGGTAGTGAAGAAAGCAGAATTGTAGGGAAAAGGGCGTGTGTTGGAAAATTTTGCATTTTTTTACAATTTTTCTGTACCTGTTAGGGCATAGAATTTTCAGGTGATAGGCACAGATGCAGAGTGACGCAGAGACGCAGTGACGCAGCATCATATGAGTTAGAATTATGAAATAACATTTTTCTCCCTTTGCGAGCGCACAGGTGGAGATTGGAGACTGTAGCAGAGCAGACAGAACATTAGCCGAGAAGTCACGACGTTGTTATTGTTGTTGGTTCAACCAACTGGTAAGTGGTCGTACAGTTTTGTAGATAGGGTTGTGGTGTGTTGAATGAATTTCCATGTTAACGAGAGCACAAGCCAAAAGGTTACGTGAGAGACAGCAAGTAGACAAGATGGGGGAGAATCAACCAGATAGACAGCAAGTAAACGAGCTTATTGAGAATAGGACAGAAGGTGAACCTGAGAATAGGACAGACGGTGAATCAGAGAATAGGACAGTCGGGGAGCTGCAGAATCACCAGGCTCAGTTAGACTGGGATAAAATTGAGACAGATCAGACAGATGGGAATCGAGGGGACAAGAACATAGAATTTCCAGAATATGAAATTCCAGGCAGGGCACATTCTGAGCCAGAAATAGGCAGCCCACGTAGGAAATGGCAAAGATTAGAAGCGAAACGAGCACAGGAAACGCGATTGTTTGCCGCATATTCAGGGACAGAATACGCGTCAATGCAATCAATGAACCGGCAGTCAGCTAACGTACAAAGAGAAGTAGACAGTGAGGAAGAGGGGGAACATATAGAATACGTCGAACCTATCGTACACATTCTAAATATACCGCAACAGCAGACACAGAATTTTGCGGAGTTACGAGCGCCACGAAAAGGTTCCGTAACAGACGCAACTGTACCTGCAAACACAAGACATACACAACAGAGAAGGTAGAATGCGCAGTTGTTCGCGCCACGTAATGGTTCAATGGCAAACGCAATTAGTCCTCAACACAGAAAGCACGGGTTATTGCAGTTATTAAACTTAGAAACGCCACAGCATAGCCCAGTAAACGACGTAACTGACCGAGTAGAAAACAAAAGATCGAGAATACATAGTGCAGCAGAAGATACTGTTACAGGACAGGACGCGATCATGGAGATGTTACAAAAAATGAACGCTAGTGTGACCAAACAGAATCAGGATATTAATACACAGATAACGAAACAGAATCAGGCTATTAATACACAGATGACAAAACAGTATCAGAACTTGAGACAAGAGATTAAGACACAGATCCAACAGGTTAAAATCCAGATGGAAGAAGGGATCGCCAGAATTGATAGTCAGATCACTCAGATAAACAAAGACGCGGAAGAATCTAGAGAAAGAATTCAGGTACCAACACAAGGTCAGCAGCAATTACGCACTGACGTGGACAAGGTCCAATTGGACATCGTAAACGTTGACAAAAACGTGGAACGTTTTACGAAAAAAGCCACTCGAGCAGCAATACAAATTTCGGAAGGACAAGCAATTCAAAGCAAGGTCGCAAAGGTTGCACTGAAAAAATATGATCAGCTGATCAATAAAAGAGAACTTAAAAACAAAGATCCGTTTGAAAAGCTTCGAACAGGGTTGATACAAACTATCGAAGAAAAGATCGAGACCGATTACACCTGTAGCGAAACAACTGACACGTCAAGCATTAATTGAGTACACGAACACGCGCCGTCTAAGAAAGTTCAAGTAGAACCAAAGCTAGACGTAACACTCGCGCAGGAATCAAAACAGAAAACCCCGATTAAAGTAATACATGACACGCCACATTACCAGGCACAGTATCTAGAACAACGGAACACATACATTCAGCCGATACCAATCGAAAGACAGTCAACTGAACCAGTAAATCCAGTGACACAACATAATAGCAGCACAGGTACTATACAGCGAACGACGAGAGTAGAAACATACGAACAATACTTATGTTCACCAATGATACGATATGACGCGGATATGAGTCAGGAAATTGAGAATAGGCAGACAGGCAGTAGATTACCAGAGAATAAACACGACGACACAAGCAGTGGCAGATTATTTGAGTCCATGAATCAGCCACAAACCGTATTTATGAGTAGATATGATACAGACCACTTCCTTACAGCTAGAAAATTTCAACGTTTCAAGGAAGAAGGCGGTAGCTTGCATGCACGCACATTCATCGACCAGTTTCAAGTAAGCCTACTTGAAACTGAACCAAACCACTGAAGCGTAGCTCACAAACTTGACTTCATTTGTGCACACATGTCAGGGACAGTAGCAGAGGTGATGCAAAAGATCGCGGCTACCTGTACATATTGCCTACAGTTCAGAACAGCATTTCTCGAAAGATATTGGTCCAAGGAGACGCAAAACAAAATTAAATTCAGACGACACCATATGAAAACTCAGGAGAGAAAAGCGTGGTAAAATTCTTTGATACAATGGACAAAAAGAATCAATGCCTAGACAAACCATACAGTAACGGAGAGTTGATACGTCTGTGTAGAATGAAATTACCGGTAAAGTATCAACAGGCAACAGTAGGAAAAAATGAAAATACCGAAGAATTCAAAGAGGTTTTAAGGGAACTTGAATTTATGTTTAAAGAAGACGAGGTGAAAGAAAAAAGAAAGGAAAGGGAACAGCAAAAGGAGAGGACTAGGAACGAATATTTCAATAATAATAATCGTAATCGTGACACCAATAATTTCAGGCAATTTAACAGACAAGGACAGAGGCACAATGGAGACAATTGTCATAGAAACGATAACCAAAATAATTGGTACCGAAATAGGAACGGTAATGTACACTCGTACAGTTGAAGATATGGGTTTAGGAATCAAAATGCCAACGGTCAGGGGTGCTTTGAAAGAGGTCACGATTTTAGAAACAGCAACTGGCGAGACCAGGGCGCGAATAATTTCCGAGGAAATTATGGTCCACAGAGACAAGAACAACACAGCAAAGAGAAACCAGGTATAGAAGTTAGGCCACCGAATACTGCAAAACGTAAAGATTGAATTGAAAAATGCAGAAGAGGTTAGGCAAACTAACGTCCATCCTATCTTATACTAACCACTAAATAAAAGTTAAATTGAGAATCAACAAAATAACACTTTAATTAAAAGAAAAAGAGACACAATACACACTAACAATCTCTTGTAGTATCAAGTACACTACAACATGCACACAAACAATAAATGGTACACAACAGTTAAAAGAATGAAGAAGTGGTAGGACATAATTAGAACAAAGAAGAGAAATCATATTGACAGGTACCCACATGTCTTACTCATACTGTGGCATCAAGCAGTCAGGCCTGCAAGATGAGTGGTCTGCCAACCGAGTGGATTCATTCTTATTTATCAAGTAACATAAGTTCTAGTACTCACAATTAAGTTACATGTTATTCTCCTGTTTGCGTATTACGCAACGGAAACGGATAACGCACTACTGACTATTAGTAATTTACACAACTCTGACTGTTCACTATGCACTGGCAATACCACATTTTCTTTCATACCCAACGGCTTTGTTCAACACGTGGCCATCGCACTGAATATGAATGGCGCACACATTATAAATTCTGGGTATCATGACGACATACTATTCGAAGGTAAAGGCCACCAATCTTTTTCTTTTCACTATCTTATTTATTCCGTTAAATTCTATTACATTTTCTGCAACAATAACACATGAGAAACTCCGCCCAGTGGGCATGGGTTTACATTGGGGACTCTCTATCTTATGGTCTCGTAATTATCTAACACTACAGTCCACTTTCTGGATAGGATGGTGGATCTTTTGCTATATCTCACACTTCGACTCTCACACCCATCATCACGAAAATTTCCTTCAGACCGAGTGGTACAAAAGGAACATGCATAACCCACTACCTCTGAACCTATCTTGCTACTCTCCCATGCAAACCACACATACTTAAATTACATGAAATACACCACACTGGCAACATGGAATACAACATTAGGAATAGTCACAACGTTATAATCACATCACTTTCAGCTGTCCCACTTCAATTAGAATTCATCCCAGTTTCACACGACACTGCCCCACTTCGTGGCTTTTCTTTCCTACTATGAAGTCTGGAGGATATATGCACGTCTTTCTGTGCAATGCAAGCCAAGTGGCGTTGCTGGATAGACGGCTGACTCACCTTGCTTCACTCTCAGAGTATTATTGTTTGAATCAAGCGTCACACAGAAACATAACACGCAAAGTAATATTAAGAACATATTCGTCACACACGCGAGTCCTCAACTGATACCATGGACGAGTACTTCTCTTTATCCTTTGTCTCACACACAGATTGAGACTCACAGAGTACTCACCACGTGGAAGTGCTCGTCTCTAATTTCAAGTCCTGCACACGCCATATCTTAAATATTTCCAACTTATAGTACACACGCCAGTAATTCAGCTAAACTTATGCACTCGGAAGTATTTCAACTTATTGCTACACGTGGTTTCATTGTGACCGTTGATCACTTCCGAAGATTACTACGATCCCTTAATATTACCTGCCTGACATTTAATTCTCCCCTCAAAAGTTCCTGAAATAGAGAAATTATTATTCAAACTACTCTTAAGTACTTCACATGCATACCATGTCTCCACTCTTTTGTCTTTACAGAACACACCTAAGACAGGTCTTACCAACACAAAATCCAGCGGCAGAGTGCTGTTCTTTAGGTCAGCTCGCACATCCGTTGAGGTGGGGGCGCACCATGTTACCGTTTTGGTCAGCCACATTTCAGGCGCTGAAAGCTCAGGTAAGTTTCATCTCTTTGGTTCCACCAAAGGTGACCAAAGGACCGTCTCAAAGATGATCATATATTGCACATTCACTATCTGTGGTAAGCAGACGACCATACATTCATTCATTTTGCAGATCTCACCAAATTGGATGTAGGGATTTATTTTGTGGGAGTGCACATGTGATCAATTAAATAAATAAATTGTCATTCTTTCCTGCACTGGTATCCGGCTTTGGTGTATTAAGTGAAATTGAGTTATTATTACAAAAAATATGTTGTTCTGACAAGAATAACGAAGAATGTTGTACCTATTTTCAATGTCGGGCGGTACTGTACCCTTTCACCACCGGTTACCCATGCAGAAAAAAATGGCATGGTACTATCCTTGCAATGCGAGGGTAGTTCCAAACATTTTTTTTAAGAAAACTGTATTAGAACAAACGTAGCAAGTCATCAAAATAACCAGGAGGAGACCTTAGCCCCTGGTGACCTCAAATAGACGACCAAATGGTGTTACTTTACCAAATTATTGACACAGTTGTTGCATTATTGTACTCTCCACAATCTGGAGTAACGTACACATACAAATTTACAACAGTCCAAATGACAAATAAAACATTACATCACACGAATAAAAAAAATGGTGAGATAAAAATTTGCTTAGTTACCGGGATCTCCGTTATTTTTAGGAGTAATCCAAACTTCACTAATTCTAAAACAAAAAAAATACTAATTATACTCATGAAATTTTAAATAGCTCACCGTCCAAACACAGAGCAAGTAATCTGACATTCATAAAGTGCAGGGTAATAATCTTTACACAGCAATGTCTAAATACAAAACAAAATCAACAAAAGAAAAAAGTTGCGTACACTAGTTACTTGTAGAAGTCAGACTCCATATCAGTACTCTAAAATATACATCAAACCTACAGAGAAATAAAACTGAGAAGAAAAACAATGAAATATACCACAAGTTACATATTGGTTACGTAATATAGTCTGTCTAAGACATCATGTCATACCTCATTAACTATCGTCACTTAAGCAATTACCACCACTACTCGACTGTGAGTTTTACCTTATCCTTGTCCACCAGTGCAAATACCTGCTGCTGAGCTAGTGAGTCCATCAACTTTGATCAATACACGCAGTAAATAGTTAGCAATAAGTGCTTGAATCCACCAGTGGCTGTCATATTTTACTCTTCTGCTCATTTCTCTGTTGTTACATATTTAGACGACAAGAACTTGCATTTCGACTAGCCTCCGTTACACTTCAATGTGAAATATCACCACTGTGATAATGAAAATAAGTGGCTTCAGTCAACACACCAACAAGGTTATTACTGTTCACGACATCAAAATGCATCAGTTAATTCCGATATTTGTTGTGCAATGCAAACTCTTGTCTCCTGTGACAATCTTACTGACCAATGCAACAAGAGCCGCTATGTTAGTATTACGCCACTGGCTAATAATTAAAGCATCCTTGTACCAAATATTCTTATAACCATGCTACATGAACTTGATAACCCAGAACAAACAAAAAAACACACTAACTATTCTAAACACATACGTTAATGAAATACAATTACACTTGCTGTCCCTTCAGGAATAAAACATATAAAAAAATTTACACAGTTACAAATACAGATACATTATTCCCTGTCTTGTGAGTCACACGGAATCATTTCATTCTGTGGTTTTCTTGGGGTCAAAAAGTTGCTGATAGTTTTCCTAGAAACACTGTCACGGTGTCAACGCTCTCCCATGGTTACCCAGACAAAAGTCTTTAGGTCACTCAAATCGGCATTTTGAACACGCACTGAACAGTAAACTGTATCTCACATCAAACACAAATGTCATAATCACTCTCAGATTACCATCCACATGAATCTGGTCGTCCAGAAATGACCCTACAACTACTGTTACCCACGGTTCTGTCCTTTCAGTTCATGGTGCAATTAAAAGTCGTTAGTTCCAACAAACAGCACTTATTCCCGCACCAATTAAAGAAATGTCTCCTACTACAAATGCAAATGTCAATGTCCCACTTTAGTTTCTTGCGTTCAGACAATAATTAGTCACCAAATGACAACTGTCCTCTTTAAGTATAACAAGCGTCCCACATGCAATTTACAAAGCACACTTAACAAGACACTGCCAAAAGTTTATGGATTCCACCGTCAGTGGTCAAGACAAAACAAAACAATCGTCCTGTCTGCTAAAGACAAAATCTTTTCCACCACTCACAACGTGGAAACACCAGTCCTTCACTTTCCACTTTACTGAGACATACGAGCAGTCATCTTGTTTCACGGTTCCACAGTCCAGTACTAGTTAATAGTTGCTGTTAAAAACTTCCCGCCGGACTCTGCCGCGCGTCGTTCATTCCGCCATCGCGCCGCCGCTGTGCGAGCTGTTGAGCAGAAAAAAACACCCGCTGTTGCCTGCGCGGGATACTGTCGCCTGTAGTAAGGGTGGCGGAACTTATGAATGGCCAGTGGTAGGTGCGTGTCGCCCCAGGCCGTTGACCTGTTGTAGCGGGCGCGTGGACTGTACCTCGACCGACAGTGGAGTGGGAAGCGCCGCGGCTCTGTCGCCTCTCCCATGGAGACGTCAGCTTGGCCTCCTTCATTTTTATGTAGGTACGGGCGCCTTCTGTGTGGGCACCTCAGCGCTACGACACCCAATCAGTAAGACCCTTCCGTGCATCTCGCAACATTACAGACAAAAGGATATTCTTACAGTATTTAAATACTCATTGATTACCTGTATGATCTATTAGATACATTCTTAATAAAAGAATCTTTGTTCTAAAAAACATAAAATCATACACCCTAGTTTTCAACACATACAACAAAAAAATAAGAAACAATCTATACAGCTCACGATTACCTACCACATAATGTTAAATAGTAAACTACTTTAACAGACAGGAATTAGTATCTGTTTACATATTTTACCTTTTATTATATATTACAACATTTCTAGGATATGTATGTACCATCCACATAACGTCATATCCTGACCTGCCATCGAGGTTCATCCAAATCAAACAATAAAGCACAATAATGTTTTAGTTATGGATCGGTAGCATCCCCTTTACCGGAGTGTGCGCATTGATGACATTACTCTACCATTCTCACTCACCAGACATCACATTTTTCTTCTCATTCAATCCATTAACACACCAACAGAATAGGTCTAGAGGTCAGCTAACCTAAACACCACCACACTCATGACAACATACAATACCTTTGCTCCCTTATACTCAACCACATAACACATGCAGTTGTTTCGGAGATAGCATTCCAGTCTCCGAATTCGTCCTTTCACTCTGGCACCTCTCTCCATTGGCTTACCTCTGCATTCACTTCATCGATTATTCATCCTGTTAAATATCAACTTAGAATTGCGACATTTCATCTAAGAAGAAAAAATACACGAATTATTCATCCTGAAAAATAACTGTACACATTCTTGGTACCGTTTTGATTAGTTATACTGGTACCAGGCTTCAACAACAACAACAACAAAATATTATTTTTGCCATATTGCAAATGTTATGGTAAGAATTAGATTTACACTTGTATCACATCTTACGTCAGTATTCCACAACGTTCACCATCTGGATCTCATACTCCCTTTATGTTCTTTCACGTTATGCAGTTGTCCTCCTCTCTTCATTCGTATTTCGGTTCTCCGTCCGTCCATTACTCCATCATTTCCTAGTCTTCAATCTCGATTGCAGCATACACAGGCCTCTCTGCAACATACATCTAAGACATCTCCACATTATTCAATTCTACTCACCTTTATTTACCACTGTTTCATCACGTCGAATCTCTCTTTATTAATCACACTGCTTCACGTCGCTTCTCTCCTTAAATATCACCTTTATCCACTACTATTTATCACGTCCCTTCTCTATCTACCATCTTGATCCACTCATTAATCATCACGTCGTTTCTGCTTGATCCTTATTCATATGACAACAAAAATACGTACGTACACCACTCTGTCGACTCCTGTTCATGACTCATTCGACCAGTCTCTTCCGTCATACTTCCTGACATTCCGCCTGAAAATTCTTTTGTTCGATTTGACCCTGCACAACGTTACACACCATAAATAAATACACTGACTATCTACCATAACTTGCCTACTTTCGATCTATCCTTAACTTTTCCATAATTTGATTTTAGAAATGTGATGAAGCCCACGCGATTGTTTTCCCTTGATCGTCTCAATCAGTACAGCATTTTCATGGACAATCCGCCTCACTCTGAATGGTCCACTATACACAGTAAAGAATTTGCTAGTTAGGAGTCTGTGCTTCTTCGATAATCGATGAGTTTTAATTAGAACCTTGTCTCCTACTGCTAATTCGATTTTACGGATCTTTCCTTTCTGCTTCTCCTGCCTATCCTTAGCTGCCTTCTTAATACGCTCTATCGCAATCTTGACAATTTCCGTGTGCCTTTGCTTTCCTGATCACGGAAAATCTACCAGCTCCCTGACTCGATCTGGTGGTGCTTCATTCTTTAATACCGTAATTGGTGATAAACCAGTTGCTCCACGTGGTAGCTCATTGAGGATGTCCTGAAAATCTTTGAGAAAAATACTCCAACTTCTATGTTGCCTATGGCAATAGATCTTACACAACTTTCCCAGTTCTTTTACCACTCATTCACTGGGGTTACTTGCAGCATGGTATAGAGATATGAACACCGGTTTTATCCTTCTTCTCTTCAGTGTGGTTAGCCATTGTCTGGATCTATATTGTGGTCCATTGTCAGCTATGAACTTTTCTACAGTTCCTACTTCTCGCAAAAAGTTTTTAACGATCGCTGCTGCTACTGTCCTTCCCGTCGCACGTTTCAGTGCGGTAAAAGTCACATACTTTGACACCAATTCCACTGCTACCAAAACATATCTATATCCCTGCACTGACTTAGGTAGCGGGCCAAACAAATCTGTTGCTCCGAATTCTCTCAATCTACCTGGCACTATCGGAAAAACGGTACTTTGCATGAGATAGTTAACGATTTTGCCTTCTGGCACAATTTGCAACTACCAAGCACGTTCTTGATCCTCCATTCCATACTAATGAAATAAACTGATTCCCTTAACTTCTTACAGCATTTCCTTGCCCCGTAATGCCCATAACTTAGGTGCGTATACTAGATCAGCTTGTTGGCTATTTCATTTGGTATACACAACACCCAGTCCTCTGTGTTCGGATTTCTACGGTAGAAAAAGACCCCGTTCAGAATTGTATAGAAGTGCGCTATATTGGCATCTAAGTTCGCTCTAACTCTGTCCTGCACCATTCTCCATGACGCGTCTTTATCCTGCTCTTTCGCGATATTTGTGAGTACCGCCCCTATGTATTTCTCGACCGGCACGCCCTGCATGTACAATATGTGATATCTATTCTCGTTTACCTCCTCAAAAAATGGTTCAAATGGCTCTGAGCACTATGGGACTTAACTTCTGAGGTCATCAGTCCCCTAGAACTTAGAACCACTTAAACCTAACTAACCTACGGACATCGCACACACCCATGCCCGAGGCAGGATTCGAACCTGCTACCGGAGCGGTCGCGCGGTTCCAGACTGTAGCGCCTAGAACCGCTCGGCCACCCCGGCCGGCTTACCTCCTCATCAAAGCATCTACATCTACATCTACATTGATACTCCGCAAGCCACCCAACGGTGTGTGGCGGAGGGCACTTTACGTGCCACTGTCATTACCTCCCTTTCCTGTTCCAGTCGCGTATGGTTCGCGGGAAGAACGACTGTCTGAAAGCCTCCGTGCGCGCTCTAATCTCTCTAATTTTACATTCGTGATCTCCTCGGGAAGTATAAGTAGGGGGAAGCAATATATTCGATACCTCATCCAGAAACGCACCCTCTCGAAACCTGGCGAGCAAGCTACACCGCGATGCAGAGCGCCTCTCTTGCAGAGTCTGCCACTTGAGTTTATTAAACATCTCCGTAACGCTATCACGTTTACCAAATAACCCAGTGACGAAACGCGCCGCTCTTCTTTGGATCTTTTCTATCTCCTCCGTCAACCCGACCTGGTACGGATCCCACACTGATGAGCAATACTCAAGTATAGGTCGAACGAGTGTTTTGTAAGCCACCTCCTTTGTTGATGGACTACATTTTCTAAGCACTCTCCCAATGAATCTCAACCTGGTACCCGCCTTACCAACAATTATTTTTATATGATCATTCCACTTCAAATCGTTCCGTACGCATACTCCCAGATATTTTACAGAAGTAACTGCTACCAGTGTTTGTTCCGCTATCATATAATCATACAATAAAGGATCCTTCTTTCTATGTATTCGCAATACATTACATTTGTCTATGTTAAGGGTCAGTTGCCACTCCCTGCACCAAGTGCCTATCCGCTGCAGATCTTCCTGTATTTCGCTACAATTTTCTAATGCAGCAACTTCTCTGTATACTACAGCATCATCCGCGAAAAGCCGCATGGAACTTCCGACACTATCTACTAAGTCATTTATATATATTGTGAAAAGCAATGGTCCCATAACACTCCCCTGTGGCACGCCAGAGGTTACTTTAACGTCTGTAGACGTCTCTCCATTGATAACAACATGCTGTGTTCTGTTTGCTAAAAACTCTTCAATCCAGCCACACAGCTGGTCTGATATTCCGTAGGCTCTTACTTTGTTTATCAGGCGACAGTGCGGAACTGTATCGAACGCCTTCCGGAAGTCAAGAAAAATAGCATCTACCTGGGAGCCTGTATCTAATATTTTCTGGGTCTCATGAACAAATAAGGCGAGTTGGGTCTCACACGATCGCTGTTTCCGGAATCCATGTTGATTCCTACATAGTAGATTCTGGGTTTCCAGAAATGACATGATACGCGAGCAAAAAACATGTTCTAAAATTCTACAAGAGATCGACGTAAGAGATATAGGTCTATAGTTTTGCGCATCTGCTCGACGACCCTTCTTGAAGACTGGGACTATCTGTGCTCTTTTCCAATCATTTGGAACCCTCCGTTCCTCTAGAGACTTGCGGTACACGGCTGTTAGAAGGGGGGCAAGTTCTTTCGCGTACTCTGTGTAGAATCGAATTGGTATCCCGTCAGGTCCAGTGGACTTTCCTCTATTGAGTGATTCCAGTTGCTTTTCTATTCCTTGGACACTTATTTCGATGTCAGCCATTTTTTCGTTTGTGCGAGGATTTAGAGAAGGAACTGCAGTGCGGTCTTCCTCTGTGAAATAGCTTTGGAAAAAGGTGTTTAGTATTTCAGCTTTACGCGTGTCATCCTCCGTTTCAATGCCATCATCATCCCGTAGTGTCTGGATATGCTGTTTCGAGCCACTTACTGATTTAACGTAAGACCAGAACTTCCTAGGATTTTCTGTCAAGTCGGTACATAGAATTTTACTTTCGAATTCAATGAACGCTTCACGCATAGCCCTCCTTACGCTAACTTTGACATCATTTAGCTTCTGTTTGTCTGAGAGGTTTTGGCTGCGTTTAAACTTGGAGTGGAGCTCTCTTTGCTTTCGCAGTAGTTTCCTAACTTTGTTGTTGTACCACGGTGGGTTTTTCCCGTCCCTCACAGTTTTACTCGGCACGTACCTGTCTAAAACGCATTTTACGATTGCCTTGAACTTTTTCCATAAACACTCAACATTGTCAGTGTCGGAACAGAAATTTTCGTTTTGATCTGTTAGGTAGTCTGACATCTGCCTTCTATTACTCTTGCTAAACAGATAAACCTTCCTCCCTTTTTTTATATTCGTATTAACTTCCATATTCAGGGATGCTGCAACGGCCTTATGATCACTGATTCCCTGTTTTGTACATACAGATTCGAAAAGTTCGGGTCTGTTTGTTATCAGTAGGTCCAATATGTTATCTCCACGAGTCGGTTCTCTGTTTAATTGCTCGAGGTAATTTTCGGATAGTGCACTCAGTATAATGTCACTCGATGCTCTGTCCCTACCACCCGTCCTAAACATCTGAGTGTCCCAGTCTATATCTGGTAAATTGAAATCTCCACCTAAGACTATAACATGCTGAGAAAATTTATGTGAAATGTATTCCAAATTTTCTCTCAGTTGTTCTGCCACTAATGCTGCTGAGTCGGGAGGTCGGTAAAAGGAGCCAATTATTAACCTAGTTCGGTTGTTTAGTGTAACCTCCACCCATAATAATTCACAGGAACTATCCACTTCTACTTCACTACAGGATAAACTACTACTAACAGCGATGAACACTCCACCACCGGTTGCATGCAATCTATCCTTTCTAAACACCGTCTGTACCTTTGTAAAAATTTCGGCAGAATTTATCTCTGGCTTAAGCCAGCTTTCTGTACCTATAACGATTTCAGCTTCGGTGCTTTCTATCAGCGCTTGAAGTTCCGGTACTTTACCAACGCAGCTTCGACAGTTGACAATTACAATACCGATTGCTGCTTGGTCCCCGCATGTCCTGACTTTGCCCCGCACCCGTTGAGGCTGTTGCCCTTTCTGTACTTGCCCAAGGCCATCTAACCTAAAAAAAGCATTGACCATGACCTACCGGGTTCCTCGACAACGCAACTGCCACTATATTCTGTGGCCCAGGAACATACATGACTGTAAACTGGAACTTCTGTAAACAGAGTGCCTGCCTAGCGAGTCGTCTATGGTTAAGTTTGGCCGACATCAGAAACTGTAGTGACTTGTGGTCGGTATAGATTTTAGTATGCCTCCCATACAAATCGTATCTAAACTTACTAAAACCCCATACTATTGCCAAAGCTTCAAGCTCAGTTACCGTGTAATTTCTCTCAGCTTTGCTAAGCACTTGGCTCGCAAATGCAATACGTTGTTGTATTACTTCTCCTCATTGCTCTTGCTCTTGGAACAATGTTACCCCAAGTCCACTACGGGAACTGTCTGTGGCCATACAAAATTCTTTCCCTAGGTCTGGATGCCCGATAAGAGGTGCCGATAGCAGTGCCTTCTTTAACGCCTCATACTCTTCCTGCGCGACAGGGTCCCAATTTCATACCGTTTTCTTTCCAGTCAGCTGACATAGTCTGGGTGTCGCTGCACCCCCAACCTTAATAAACCTCCTGTAAAAATGGATTAATCCTGAATAACCCCGTAGCTGACGTTTTGTTCTTGGCACCGGAAAATCTCTGATTGCTTCGAGTTTGTCTGGATTTGGTCTTATTCCCTCTGGCGTCACAATGTGACCTAGAAACTCGATTTCTTTTCGTCCAAATTCTGACTTTCCCAAATTCACCGTTACCCCATGACTTTCCATTGTGCCGAGCAATGTGCTTATCGTTCTATTGTGGTCTTCCCAGTTTCTTTCGCTATCAGGACATCATCCACGTACTGTGTTACCTTATCTTTTATTTCATTAGGAAGGACAGTATTTAGCACTCTGATAAAGGCCGCGGATGATACATTTAACCCAAATGGTAGTTTCCGGAATTGATACGATTTCCCGTAGCACAAGAAAGCTACACCCCCTATCTAACTCCACCTGCCAGAAACTCATTCTCAGATCAACTGAGCTGAGAACTCTGATCCCGTGAAACTTTTGTAGCAATTCGTCAAGTGTCAGTGGCCGATCTGTCTCTGGCTCTATTAGCTTATTAATCCTTCTTGCGTCCCAAACTAGTCTAATTGACCCATCCTTTTATCAACACAAACTAAAGGGCTGTTGTACGGACTGGATGCTGGTTCGATAATCCCTTGTTGTACCATGATTTCGATCTCAGCTTCTACTCTTTATTTGTACACAACAGGTATCGGGTACACTTGGGCCCTAAACTTTTTATGGGGCTTGACTTTGAATCTATACACAAAATTTCTTATTGTACCCGCATCATGTTTAAATACCTTCCTATTCTCGTATAAAATTTTCTGCAATTCCCCGTAGACCGTGGTCCCTCGTAAATGCCAGATTTTCTCCCTGATCTCCTCCTTCAAACATTTATGAATTTCCTTCTTCTCTTGTTCGAACCCCGTATTCTGTGCCTGTCTACCGGACTTTACCGCCAGACATAATGCTAAGTGTGCGTTATCCTTGGCACACAAGCAATCGTCGAATCTTAATGTAATTTCCTCCGAATCTCGTTTCAACTCCATTGAACCATTTCTCATGTTAACGACTGCTTTATATTGGTTCAAAAAAATTAACGCCTAATATCTCTTCAACAGTTAGCGACGACACAATCATGAACACTGTACTAAACCTCTTCGCCTCGCACACAAAGTCTACCTGCGCTTGTAACTTCACCTCAATTCCCATTCCTGTAACTGCCCCTCTCACTCTTGTCCTTTGCAATGGCAACGTTGGCCATGGTTTTGTAAGACTACAACACTTAAACACATCTTCCCTCAAAACACTCATTACACTGCCTGTGTCGATGACACAAGGTACGATTATATTACTTATTTCTACGCTAATTATTGGGTGGACTTCACTCCCCACATCTCCTCCCTCCTCTAACAGATTCTTCCTTAGTTTTCCTTAATCGATATACCTAATATTTAAATCATTAATAGTCCTGGCTTGTACCCCTCTATCATGTAGTCACCTTCTTGTTCTTCCGTCATTTTGGCAGTGCTCGTCCTGTCGTGAACCCAATGACTGCCTATCCTCCCTTCGCCCATCATTTTCATTTACCCTTTTTCTTCCATCTCTGTCCCATCTTCTATTTTCCCGGTTTGACGGTCGATATCTCCATGAATTCTGCCCCCTATTTCCTCGCCATCTTCCATTTCCGTCATTCCTCTGATTCCATGCTCTCCTGTCATTCTGATAGTTTCTACCGTTCCTATCCTCAACTCTGTCTGACCAATGAGTCATGTCGTCGTTCACAATGTTGCTCTCATTACCCAGTTCCTGTAAGAAGTGCTGAAATGACGCAGAAACGTCTAAGCCTCTGCCTGCTATCACTATATCTCTGCGCAATCTCACTGGCAACTTCGTTATACAGATCCTAATGAGCTCCCCAGTTTCGTATGGCACATCCAAATACCTATTTCGTCTCAGCATTTCCTGATAGCGCGCCACTGGATCTCTTATACCACCTTCGTTACAATTTGGCACCATCAATATGCTTTGCTTAACCTGGTCCTGCTTACTTTTCGACCAGAATTCATTTAAAAACTTGTCACAAAATATCTTGTAGCTACTACAGTCTTTAATAACTTCCTGCATTTTCGCTCTAGCCTCGTCCCTCAAATGGTTACACTCAAACTTCATTTTGAGGAGCGGTCCCCACGATGAAGGTAATGAATCTTGAAACTGAGACAGCCACAGGCATGGATGTTGGTAGTTATCAAGATCCGGAAAACAGGTGTACGTTTGTACCGACACGAAGTGCCTCCTACATTCTTCTTCCGCATTTATGTTTTCCGACCTTGTAACGATACTGTAACGATGTGGAAACACGTGTATGATCAGATTTCTTCTGTGGTGTCACCGCCAGACACCACACTTGCTAGGTGGTAGCCTTTAAATCGGCCGCGGTCCGTTAGTACACGTGGGACCCGCGCGTCGCCACTAACAGTGATTGCAGACCGAGCGCCGCCACACGGCAGGTCTAGAGAGACTCCTTAGCACTCGCACCAGCTGTACAGCCGACTTTGCTAGCGATGGTTCACTGCCGACATACGTTCTCATTTGCAGAGACGATAGTTTAGCATAGCCTTCAGCTACGTCATTTGCTACGACCTAGCAAGGCGCCATATTCAGTAATTAGAATGAATTCTGAACAGACAATATTGTGAATCATGTACTGTCAAGAGCGACGTTCATCATTAATGGATTAAAGTTAAGTATCAAGCTAATTACATCCGCTTTCTGAATTCTAATTGGCCGGAGTGGCCGTGCGGTTCTAGGCGCTACAGTCTGAAACCGAGCGACCTCTACGGTCGCAGGTTCGAATCCTGCCTCGGGCATGGATGTGTGTGATGTCCTTAGGTTAGTTAGGATTAATTAGTTCTAAGTTCTAGGGGACTGATGACCTCAGAAGTTAAGTCGCATAGCGCTCAGAGCCATTTGAACCATTTGAATTCTAATTCCTTGTCGTGTTCCAGACCTCACGTCAGTATAGTTCTTCCCTCCTCACGCCAGCCTGCGTGAGCTAAAATGCGTGCATTTCGGCGTCCTCTCGTAACACGGTGTTGGCTCTTATGCCAACACAACACCTTCTATCTTCGAGAATAACTCGTACAAAAGGCAGAAATCTACATTTCGGATCAGAAATTATATGTGTACTCACAAAAGAACATCCCCATTTCAGATTTTTTAGACTGGGTCGGAGGATGTATGTCAGGGATGAAACTACTGTATACATCCAAACCACTGGTGTTTGACTCCCATCGTGTGCATTAGGGACGGGAAACAAGAGGGGATCGGGCAGCAACAGGAAGTTGCGGATTAGCATGGGCTCTGGCGACTGGCGATCTCTCGGCTGGGCAGGTCTTCAGGTACACAAGACAATCAGTAGACGGCACTTGACTAGAGTGGAGGTGACTGGTCAGTATTCTTTTTCGTCTTGAAAAACGATGTTCAGTAGTTGGGAGGGGAATGGAAGGCAGAGGAGGGGCGGTGTTGTGAACTAGGTCGGTTGGTCTCTGGACCTCTAAGTAAACACACTAAATTTGATATTCCTACCAATAAATTTCAATTTACCATCAGTTTTCGAATTTCCTGTCAAAATTTCAATTTCCCATCATTTCCAGGGTAGGGGGGATGGTGGGGGGTGGATGACATCATAGTACCTGGGGAGGATTTCCCAGAGAGGTGATGGGGGAAGGAACAAGTGCCAGCTAGAGAAAACCCATGCATCACCAGAGGGTAACTAATTAATTAATTTACACAATTAATCTGATGTCAATTTGATATCAAAAGTGGCATATGACAATAGGTTAAGGACTTGTCAATCAAAAGAGAGCAGTAGGTTAAGGGCGCACATGCAGCTGAGCAATAGGTTTGTCTCTGATGTATAGGCAACCCACACTAACAAAATGGCCTGATGCCCTCTTTGTCCCACTACCACCAGTAACTAACTCTTGCCACAAAGTAGCCTTGCCATTCGACCGCCAGATCCACCTTTTCTATTCCTGCCAAGTTTCACGTCCAACTCTCTCGCGATTGTAAAATTGTTGCTCTTTGGTTTATTTATTCTCTTTGTAACAACACATTTACGAAAAGAGTTACGTGAAATACTTTTAGCAATGCTGTGCTTTGCTTTTCTTTATCATCATTACCTTTTAGCGGAATAAAATGTATATATGGAAGCCTTATTGTTCTGTATCTGGCCTACAATTTAAGGAACGATTTTTCATAACTGCAACTCATGCTAAGAATCAATATATCTTCCCTACTTCATAGTGATTAAAAGTTGAAATTACTTTGTTATGAACACTGATGTTACAGTTCGTGTGATCGTTCAAAAACACAAGTTCGCAGTGGATTTTATTTCTCATTAAAATGCTATTTCATACCACGACTAGCCCAAGAACATGAGACTCTCATTAAAAAATACGTTGTCACTATAAAGTTTGCCAGATCAGAACGGAGCACAGCAAGATTCCTATCAGATTCTGAAGGTACATTAAATTATTTGCACTGTAAATTATATCCTATCAGCAGCCCGCGTCAATCTGCAACACATCATAAAATCTGCTGATCTTCACTGCCAGTCTGGGAGCTAAAAGAAATAATATTATTTTACTATTATTTTACCGCTTCCTTGCGGTATGCTCGACTGTATTGTAAGTCGTTTAAATACGCCGCGGCAGCGGCTCTTCGTTCTCCACGCAGCTCAGCACCACAGATAATATTTATATAACTGAAAAATGTCTCAACAGGATGGGATAATATGCAAGCAAGCTTAACAATAAATAATACAAGTTTTCATTTAAACACCTCTATTAAAACCTTTAAATATCTCAGTGATTACAGACCTTTGTGAATTCACACGTAATGGCGTACATTGCTTAGTCTCGACAAAAGAATGCTACACTAGCGTTCGCTACTACGACACAGGATATCTTACTCGTTCGACTCCCAGATGAAAAAGACAAAGAAATTGCTATTCGTCACGTATTATATACTAGTTACTTATTTTAATCTTTGTTCGACATTTATCGTCTGTGGCGGTTTCATTACTCGCCGACGCAGATATTCTCAAAAATAAATAATAAAAAAAAAATACATAATTTTATACAATAACACAATATGATACATATAATTTTCTCGTTACTACATAATATGTTGTTTTTGTTTCTTACTAGACGTTACAATGCCCCCTGGCAGCAATTGACTAACGTTAAGAATGTTCGGCAATATGCTGCCACTAACGTCTGTTTGGTTATTGTCTGTTACCTTGGTTAGAACATTCACTTTAAACTTCTTAGTTCTTTTACACTGTAGGTTTAATTACACTTTTTATACTGTTCTTACACTTTGCGAGGTGACCATAAACCTAGTCCCAGGGTCATTACATTTATTTGGCTCCCCCATTCGGGCTACGTGCGATCAGAAAACCTGGGAAAACTGCGCCGGAGCCATGGTCATCTCGTCTGGTTTGTTTTAATACCCAGTTTGATCACAAAAAGTTCAGATTCTATCCAATGTTCACATATAACAAAGGCTATTTGTGAGAGCATGTTAAACCTTTAGTCTCTTTGTTACCCATATAATATTTGTGTTTTGGATTGTAATGAAAGTCACTTATTACACATTTTTACAGTAGTATCATGAATCGTCCTTGCATTTACTCGCGACAATTGGTTTAAAATGTCTAGCATTCATGCGAGTATACTTCATTAACATGACGAAAACATATTATATCTATATATCACTGAACCAATGAATACTTTGGGTCCGTATTGAATAACTCAAGAAAAAAAAAACAAATGTTTGTCACGTCATTTCGTGTCCACTAAACCCTATTCATGTTAGTGCATTAAACACATATTTGGTAGTTCATTTGAATGACAACAATGTTGTACGGAGCTGGCGGCGCGAAGCAATTGTTGAGTCGCGTCGTCTGGAACGCCGCGTGCCGACGGCCGCTGGGTTCGACGACCTGCTCTCAGTAACAGCGACGTCGTGCTGACGTGGCGCCCAAGCAGTCGCGAACCGCGGCGAACCATTCGCCGATGTCGGCGAGTGGCAGTGGTTTACCGCGACCGGCTGGCTGGCGGCACGGCACTCGTCTCGGCTTCTCCGCATGGCTCCCCGTTGTAGCGCATGAAACAAACATTCCACAACGGTGTACTGTCTTTAAGGACACAGATTACTAGCTGTGGAAGAAGATGCAACTTGTTAAAAGCGTTTATTGTTCAGTAAGCCGTCGCTTCACTGGTATGCACAGGATGGTTTGGCGTGATAACAGGTTTCTTGTGGCATTGTGACACTGGTATTCAAGGTTCGTCACACGCACATTGTACTACACATTTTCACTCACTCCACGGTTGGTACACTGCCAGAGCGTCTTTCAACACGTGAAAATGTTTCGTAACACACATACTAAATGTCCCCGTCGAGCGATGTTCGTTTAACTCGACTCCGAACGGATCAATAACTACTGTTTTTATACACTGTCTATTGTTCGTTGAGCACTGCACTAGGACAGTCTGTCACTCAACACTAGACTTATCGACGTATATATTGGTGCAGATACAACAGTCATTTTCTGTCCCTGCTACACACAATATTCCGTCCTTTCCTCCATTGTTTATGCACACAGTTTATTTTTTAATACCTTTTAACTGTTCTTCGCATACTCACTCTCATCTACATGGCGTCTATTTGTTTTTACCTTATCACAACACACTTGTCATATTGTTACTAGGCGTATACAGCCCTTTTGTAAAAATTTTTTTAATTTTCTTATCAGTGTAGCTTGCCTGGTTATCACCCATCTATCAAACAGATTTTACCATGTGCATGACAGCTTGACTTGGGTATATTGATCAATAAATACTTCATTTAGCACTGGCATTATTTTTAATAATTTTTCCTATATGACTACAGTGTAGGTTCCACATTGGTTGACTTAATTCGCGTATCGCGTAATGAATATTCAAGGGCGTGTACCAAGTACACAGGCTTCAATTGAAGCATTGTTATATACAAAGCGGATTTTCCACGGAACGGGCTTGTTTTTTGATTAGCTTATGCTCCAGTGTCGTTCTCATATCACTACTGGCAGCAAACATCACATAATTGTTGCATATTACAGAGTCCATGTTTGGCTAGTCAAGACTCTCTCTCTCAGGGTTCCTTATCCTAATACAATTACAACAGTTACCTTACTATATTAGATTGCATCATTAATTGCACTTACATACTACACATAGAAAATGGTTCAAGAAATTAATCCTTTGTATAATGATTCAAGAAATTAATCCTCACTTTATCAACAAAAAGATTGTTCGTTGCTTAATGAGCCTATAATTTTTAAATGGCTCTAATTGTCTGTAAACAAAATCTTTCCTGTGTAAGCTATTGCCTACTTTCTGAATCCACTTCCTCCAAGTTTCATTACACACAAATTTCTTTCTTAATACTAACATACTTATATTCTAAAACACAATTAAAATCTTCTTACAACTATTACTCTTTATATGTGATATGTCACTGAATAAATAACTTCACATCTTTACGTGGATACAATCCTTTGATCTTCCCCGTATGGGGATGTGCTAACAAATAGCTACATTCGTGTGGCACGCTTATTACTTCAAAAGGCCCTGAATATAGCAATTGCCACTTACTATTCTGTTTTAAGGTGGCTGAGGATTTAGCGTGGTTACGAATAAGTACTAGATCCCCTACATTATATTTCTGTTCGTTAGTTACACCTCGGTCGTACTTCCTTTTCCTCTTTGCCGCACAGCTGGTTAGTCTGTTCCATATCTTTTTCATCTTTTCCTCCCTTTGGTTCTGCCTTGACTGGTAGTCTCGGCAAAGGCATGAGCCATTCATTCGGTGTCTCACTAAATCCCTTCAATATCTCTACCGGTGGATAGCCTGTACTTGAATGGGGTGTTAAATTGTGTATTTCTACAAATTTCGGTATTAGCCCTGGCCATTTTGTATGTTGGTTCCCTATGTAGATTCTAAGGAACTTATTCAATTCTCTGAGTATTCTTTCAACTAGACTGGCTTCGGGATGGAATCGGGATACCAGAATATGCTGTATATTTTGTTCCCGTAGGTAATTTTTCCAAGTTCGACCCGTGAAATAAGAAGCATTATCAGTCGTTATGGCTTCGGGTTTTCCCACTTGAGGCAAGTATTCTTGACTGATCCGCCTGACCATGGTTTTGGCAGTAGCTGATTTTATGCAATAAATTGCCAAGTATTTGGAAAAAATATCGTACATGGCCAGTATATATTTCATACCTCCTCTGGCCATGGGATAAGGACCGGCTACATCCACAGATACTATTTGAAGCGGCCTGAGTGGAACTATGGGATGTAGCTCAAACTTAGTGGATCTATTATAATGTTTTGCTTTTTGACATATCACGCAAGTTCTAACTGTTGCCTGAATCTGGTGTTTCATACGGGGAAAGTAGCAGTATCTCGCCATGATCTCTGCACACTTTCCAATCCCTGCATGGCCCCATGCCAAGTGCGTGTGCCATATCATAACTTTTACCGACTGGTTAGGTATACATACTGCCCAGCAGTCTTCTTTCGTACTAAGTTTATGATACAAAATATGGTTCACTATTTTAAAACCTTGCTCACCTCTATTGTTAACACTATCTTCAATATTATTAATGATTTTTTTCCACATCGGATCTGCCCTTTGTAATTCGCACATGTTTTTACATATATATAAAAAATCCTTCATGTAAGTATTGTCACGCACTAACAGCACTTTATACTCCGCGGATTGCTCTAACATTTCTGCTAAATCCGGTAATCCTACCGGCAGTCGCGACAGAGCATCCGCTATTACGTTATCTTGGCCTTTTATGTACATAATCTTTATCCGGTATTCTTGTAAGACAAGCATCCATCTCCTCAGTCTGGTATGGAATAGTTTGCATGACATCAAAAAACTTAACGCCTGGTGGTCACTATACACTTTAATCTCCTTCCCTTGTAAATAATAATTAAACTTTTTCACAGCCCAGACTACTGCAAGTGCTTCCAGTTCGGTTGCCGAGTAGGCTCTCTCGCAGCTAGTTAAAGTCCTACTGGCGAAGCCGATAATCTTTATTGTTGTCGGGTCGTTTCCTTCCTCCCACTGAAATAAGCACGCTCCCAGGCCATAGGAACATGAATCCGTCGCAAGACAAAAATCTTTTGACAGATCTGGGTGCTGCAAAATATTTGCATTCAGTAGGGCGGTTTTAATCGCTTCAAAAGCTTGTTGACATTTGTCAGTCCAAACCCACTGCACACTTTTTCGTAGCAGATTTAGTAGCGACGCGTCATTTAACAACTGATTGGGCACGAACCTTCTGAAAAAAGACGTGAGCCCAAGAAACGCTTTCAATTGCCTCTTAGTGCAGGGCTTGGAAATTCTCGGATCGCCTCTAGTTTTTTGTTGTCTGGGCGTATACCAAGTGGTGTAATAAGATGGCCTAAAAATTTAATTTTATTTCGTCCAAATTTTGACTTTTCTAGGTTTGCTGTCACACCTGCTTGCTTAAATCTCTCTAGTACTCTACGCAACAATTCCATATGTTCGTCCCAAGTAGCAGTAGCGATTACCAGATCATCAACATATACAGTGATTTTTTCTAATAAGTCTGGACCCAGTACCGTATCTAGTGCAGTAATAAACACTCCAGCACTCACATTCAATCCGAAGGGAAGTACCTTGAATTGGTAACTCCGCCCTCCGAATATGAAAGCTGTGTACTTCCTGGATTCCGGTGTAAGGGGAATTTGCCAATATGAACTTTTCAGATCGACCGATGTCAAGTACTGTGCTCCATGAAATCGTTGTATCTGCTCATCTAAATTCTCAGGGCGAGTCCGGACAGGTATGATAATTTTGTTAATGTCCCTCGCATCTAACACTAGCCTGATTTTTCCATTGGCTTTCGCCACTGCTACAAGAGGACTACTGTATGGAGAGAAGGAGGGCTCAATGATATCCCAATCTAACATCTTCCGAATCTCTTTAGCTACTAATTCCCTCCTCGACCAAGGGATGGAGTAAGTCGCGCGACAGTATGTTTTGTGGGGCATCACCTCTATGTGATAGTGGTACCCTTTGACTATTCCTGGTCGGTCGGTAAATACCATAGTGTATTCCGATAGCAGCTGCGTCAACTGTTGCTTTTGTTTATCGCTTAAACCTTCAGATTCCTGCACTTTGGTTTGAAATGCCTCAATATTTGTTTCAAAATTTCGATCCTCTATATTCGGGTAATAGAGGTCTGCTGCATGTGACAAATCATCAAGGTGTAGTACCCAAGGGTTCCTACCCTTGATATTGATTCGATTACAACACGGCACAAGTACCTCCTTCGATTTCATCATAGATAACTCAATCCTCCTACCCCTATTAACTATGCTTAATTTCCCCAAGGAGAGGTCGACCAATGCATCCCTCTCACGGAGAAAATCTACTCCCAGAATGCAGGCCACCTTCAATCCTTTAACAACGAGGAACGAGCTCACTATGGCTTCGCCCTCCTTACAAATCTCCACCTGCACCTGGTACTTAACTGATTGGCTCTGTGCACCAATGGCTCCAGACACCTTACAATTATCAACCGGGAAAGTCGGAATGCTATGTCCTTTTCCCAGTGCCTTAAATAACTCCATACTCATTACACTTACTGAGGCACCTGTGTCGATGATTATATTCACTGCAACATCATTGATTTTCGCTTCGATAATAGCTTGCACATTTTGGTTATTATCTTTCTTACATTCGTGTGGTTCGTTCAGTAGATCTTTATCCATACTGACACCATCGTTGTATCGCAGCATACGTATCCCAGGTATATTATTATCACTCGTGTTGCTCTCACTCCATCCCTCGGCCATCGATGGAGAGCATATCGAGGCCGATTCTAGTTTGTTGGATTAGTTGCTTGTGAAGTACTTGGAAGGCTATTGTCCGCGACCTCCACTATATGTACACTCTGATTTGTCGGCCGCCACGGCTGCGCAATAGGCGCGTTTTGCGGCGGTGGTCTATTGTTGTCATACCGGTCATTACCCTGTCGCTCTGGGCTTCTTCGCTGATTTTGCTGCCAATTTCGATTACTATCACCATAATTGCTCTGCCACTGACCTCGCGCATTTTTCCCGCGGTTGGTCCCTGACATTCCAGATTCGTACCGGTCGTCAAATCGACGCCTTTTGTTATAGGTTGTTTGTCCATACCCGTTCTGGCCTCTACCATTACTACCATTTTGCGAATGTTCTTGCCGCTTGTTACCACCCCCACCATTTCCATGGTTGTGGTTTTGTGCACTACTATTTCTGTCATGTTTACATCCTGACCCATTATTCCGCGAGTGATCACACGCTGATTTTGCGTCTTCCTGTATCAAGTCTATAGAATCTAGAACAGACAGGAAGTTTTCCATATCGCTTTCTCGTACGTGTATTAATTTCTCTTTGATATGAATGGGTAAATGTGATTTTAGTAGTCTTATTATGTCTCTTGGTGATATAGGCTCGTCCCAGTAGCGTGTTTTGTTTATATATTTTTCAAAATACCGTCTCAAATTCCCCAGACGAGGTGAGTACGGTTCGGGATTATATACTTCTTTCCTTAGCCGCTCTTGTATACAAGGCGACCAATATTTCGATAGAAATGCCCTTTCGAACTGTTCATATGTCATGCAGCTGTCTGCTACTTCTGTAGCCCACAACGCTGCGTCACCTTGAATGTACGACATTACGTATTGAATTTTCTGTGTTTCGTTCCACACACTGGGCAAGATATTTTTAAAGCTTTTTATGAATACTACTGGGTGTACTGATTTCCGTTCAGTAGTAAACGTTTGAAATTGTCTATTTTTAATTAAACTTTCTTCCACTAATATTTTTGAACTACATGGTTTTGCTCCTTGGACATATGCTGTGTGCTCCGAACCGAAGCTACAGCTCTTCGCATTATCGACTACGGATTCCCCATTGTTGTATCGCGTATGAGTTTGTGCGTTGCCAAAACCATGGGCTGTTGGCGACAGAGGATCCTGTTCCAAATGTTTTCTGCTTTGTGCTAAACCCTTCTCCAGGTCGGATATCCGTTTGTTCATATTCACTTGCCACTGCTGAATATCCTCACTGAGTATTTGTTTGATGGTTTGCACGTCGTTCTGTACCTGACTATTCACTGCGGTACTGAACGATTCGGATCCTCTATTTGCTATGGCTGCTTGTACTTTGGAATTAATGTTCTTGTCAATCTCACACTCCTTCACTTCTAGCCATGAGTTGAATTCTGTTTCAATTTTAGTTGCTTGTTCGTTCCACTTCTGCTCTACAAGCTGCGTGGAATCTGTTTCTAGCTTTTCTACTCGATTGGCTAATACACCTATTTCGTCTACCCTGTTAGTGTTTGCTACTTGCAGGTTGTTGACCTGTTCAGTCAGCTCCTGCACGGCCTTAGGTATCGACTCATAATTCTGTTTCATATCTGCAATCTCTTTTTTCATGTTTTCTAACGATTGCACAAGTTGCTGGTACCGCTCAGCTTGCCGGCGATCTCGCTCAGCTTGCTGGGCAAGGAAACTTTCTGTTAACTGGCGATCTCGCTCAGCTTGCTGGGCAAGTAAATTTTCTGCTAGCCTACGATCTCGCTCAGCTTGCTGGCGGTCTCGCTCGACTTGCTGTTGCGCAAATTCTGCCTGGTAATTCAGCACGCGCTCTAATATAGCCTGAAGCGAATACCCACCAGGCAGATTACCACTCTCTGGTTCCTGCTTTTCTGGTGGTGGTACAACTTCTTTCTCTACATCCCCTTGAGGAGTAATGGGCGGTGGCACCACTTCCTGTGCCCCTGCCCCCACATTCTCACATGTTATATCCTCAAAGAGAGTACTAGTACTACTTGAGGTACCCGGTTCCACATTTCCTGCACTAACTAATTGTTGTTCCTCAGTATCCATATTGCTCGGACGTTGACTACGCAACTTAACCATATTCATAAATTGCTTACTAAACCACAAAGTCTGACAGTTTTGCCCCTTGCACACAAAATACGTTAATTTATCTACACTAACTGCACACTAAAATTTACTATCTACCATCAACTTTGTCCTGTCACAAACACTAACATCAAACTACGCACAATATGCACACCACTAGCGAAATGAGATCACTTCACTGGAGCTCGACTTCTACAAACAGGACAACTACACTGTAGTCTTACCTTTAGTTTATCTTATCTCGGGGTTCGGCTGCCCCCGGATTACGTAGTCGTTACAGCTTCTCAGTACTATCAGGATCGTCTTCTCAGACTCGTTTGCAGTAGTACGGTTTGTCATGAAAGAGTATTTACACATTCATTAAAACATAGCATTGATCATGATATACATACATACATTTATCACTAAATACATATATATCTACACATACATAACAATCAACACTGAAAGAAAAATACATAAAATTTTATATTTGTGGCCACTGCAAATTCGGGCCCCGCGTTTTTGGGCGACAGTTTCACGTCCAACTCTCTCGCGGATTGTAAAATTGTTGCTCTTTGGTTTATTTATTCTCTTTGTAACAACACATTTACGAAAAGAGTTACGTGAAATACTTTTAGCAATGCTGTGCTTTGCTTTTCTTTATCGTCATTACCTTTTAGCGGAATAAAATGTATATATGGAAGCCTTATTGTTCTGTATCTGGCCTACAATTTAAGGAACGATTTTTCATAACTGCAACTCATGCTAAGAATCAATATATCTTCCCTACTTCATAGTGATTAAAAGTTGAAATTACTTTGTTATGAACACTGATGTTACAGTTCGTGTGATCGTTCAAAAACACAAGTTCGCAGTGGATTTTATTTCTCATTAAAATGCTATTTCATACCACGACTAGCCCAAGAACATGAGACTCTCATTAAAAAATACGTTGTCACTATAAAGTTTGCCAGATCAGAACGGAGCACAGCAAGATTCCTATCAGATTCTGAAGGTACATTAAATTATTTGCACTGTAAATTATATCCTATCAGCAGCCCGCGTCAATCTGCAACACATCATAAAATCTGCTGATCTTCACTGCCAGTCTGGGAGCTAAAAGAAATAATATTATTTTACTATTATTTTACCGCTTCCTTGCGGTATGCTCGACTATATTGTAAGTCGTTTAAATACGCCGCGGCAGCGGCTCTTCGTTCTCCACGCAGCTCAGCACCACAGATAATATTTATATAACTGAAAAATGTCTCAACAGGATGGGATAATATGCAAGCAAGCTTAACAATAAATAATACAAGTTTTCATTTAAACACCTCTATTAAAACCTTTAAATATCTCAGTGATTACAGACCTTTGTGAATTCACACGTAATGGCGTACATTGCTTAGTCTCGACAAAAGAATGCTACACTAGCGTTCGCTACTACGACACAGGATATCTTACTCGTTCGACTCCCAGATGAAAAAGACAAAGAAATTGCTATTCGTCACGTATTATATACTAGTTACTTATTTTAATCTTTGTTCGACATTTATCGTCTGTGGCGGTTTCATTACTCGCCGACGCAGATATTCTCAAAAATAAATAATAAAAAAAAAATACATAATTTTATACAATAACACAATATGATACATATAATTTTCTCGTTACTACATAATATGTTGTTTTTGTTTCTTACTAGACGTTACACAAGCCAGCTCCGTTGCTGAGGGATCTCCAAAAATGTTCAAACGTGTGTGAAATCTTATGGGACTTAACTGCTAAGGTCATCAGTCCCTAAGCTGACACACTACTTAACCTAAATTATCCTAAGGACAAACACACACACCCATGCCCGAGGGAGGACTCGAACCTCCGCCGGGACCAGCCGCACAGTCCATGACTGCAGCGCCATTAGACCGCTCGGCTAATCGCGCGCGAGGGATCTCCCTATACGTTTAAATAATTGCAGACTACTTTTATGATGTATGAATCAGTATTACAAGCAAAGTTATAACATTTCCGTTCTTTTGCAGCCCTTTGCATTTGAAATTACATCCAAGCATTAATTACAATTACACAGGGAGATACAGACTAAAAATAACCACAATATGCATACAACTATGCACTAAAATTTTTGAAATGTAAAAATATGAGGTTCATTCCGATACTTCTGTCTCCTACTTATTTGCGTTGACTTTGACTATCCGAGCCAGATTATGATAGTGTAGTATTAATTTTTGAATCTTCCCGCTAATATCCTTCTCAGTTTCGTCTTCCCGTGACATATATTTTGAATTTTCATGGCAGTATATTTTTCAAGAAATATGTTTAGTACCTAATTGTTCAGCTTCTTCCGTGCTGCGTTTGTCGACTCAGAACTTAACTGTTTCTTGCAGTGCTTTTCAGTATCCCAGAAACGTGGATATTTCATTGCCATAAGTAAAAATTATTACCAAATCACGAGTTTAATATTAATAGTTACAGATCTGTCGTAAGTTTGGAGGCGTCAATCATTAAACCTGTGTCTATTTAAAGCCACTCGAATTTCAAATTTCTTTAATCTCCCTTAACCCTAGAACACTAGGGGCGGGGGAAGGGAATGCTGCATTGCTACAAAAGCATCGTAAATTGTACTATTCCAAATTTATTCAAAATAAGTTATAATTTATGGGTTATGCATTAGTTAATTTCAGTTATTATACCTCTAATGGTAAGTTACATTCCAAATGAAACAAAATGTCGTGTTTTATACTCTACTGCTGTCTTAAATTTTTACGAGGGTTTAGTAGCTAGGGATAATTAAGGTATGAAGTCACAAATTGTAAGTGATGGTAAATTTAGGCCTTTAGCTACACACTACAACCCAGAGACTTTTCGGAGACATATAGAGCATGTGACAAAGCTTCAGCAGATGCCCAGACCTGTCCCATCACAAAAAACTGCTAGATAAAATTATAATAGCCTTTCCAATCACAGATTCGTCTTGCTGTTGCAACGACGAGGTCAGTGGTAGCAGGGCATGGCGTGTAAATTAGTTAATTAAAATATGAATGAATTTAATCTACTTATTTATGCATTAAAATTTTCCCCAGATAATTGAAACCACCGATAGCTTGCAGTAGAGGACTGTGGAATGGTAGGAATGGGACAGTTCTCGTGATCACCAATGATTTAAATCGTAAAGTACACAAGATGGAGTAAATCAGTAAACGTTACGGGGGCTGTTACTCTGAAATTTAAGCCACGGCAATGTCGGCATGCGGGAACACGGACCCCATACGCAGTCAGCGAACTTGCGCCCCCACATGCTCAAAAACGTGCACATTGCGGGATAGTCACAGCAGCCATCGGCATTGTCACCCCAGTCAAGTTGGCTACAGGAAGTTTGTTCTGTTGGTGGCAGCACACTGCTTCTTAGTAGGCTTCACTTCGTGGCTAGCCATAGTGCAGTAGGTGTCGCCATTATGGCGATACATATATAGGTTTCCATTATCTTAGAAGCAACCATGCGTAACCACATTCATTCGGATTTAGTCAAGAAATTTGCTGTAGAACGCTTGTAGCCATTTGTTCGTGATTAACACGCAAATTCGCGATTTGCACCGAGCGCAATCAGCATTAAAGTTCCACCTATGTTAGAGCGGTAAGTTTTATTGCGATGCTATCAATATACACTGAAGACCCAAAAAACTGGTACACCTACCTAATATCGCGTAGGGCCCTCGCGAGCACGCAGAAGCGCCGCAAAATGTGGTGTAATGGACCCGACTAATGTCTGAAGTAGTGCTGGAGGGAACTGACTCCTTACTCTCCATAAATCCGTAAGAGAACGAGGGGATGGACGTATCTCCTCAACAGCACGTTGCAAGGCATCCCAGATACGCTTAAAAATGTTCATTTCTTGGGAGTTTGGTGGCCATCGGAAGTGTTTATACTTGGAAGAGTGGTCCTGGGGCCACTCTGTAGCAATTCTGGACGTGTAGGGTTTCGCATTGTCCAGGTGGTGTTGCCAAAGTCCGTCGCAATGCACAATGTACATGAATGGATGCATGTGATGAGATAGAATGCTTACATACGGTCGCCTGTCAGAATTGTATCTAGACATATCAGGTGTCCCATATCACTCCAGCTGCATGTTCCCCACACCATTATAGAGCCTCCACCAGCTTGAACAGTTTTCTGCTGACGTGCAAGGTCTTTGGATTCATGAGCCGCGCGGGATTAGCCGAGGCGCTGCAGTCATGGACTGTTCGGTTGGTCCCGGCGCAGTTTCGAGTCCTCCCTCGGGCATGGGTATGTGTGTTTGTCCTTAGGATGATTTAGGTTAAGTAGTGTGTACGCTTAGGGACTGATGGCCTTAGCAGTTGAGTCCAATAAGATTTCACACACATTTGAACATTTTTTTGGATTCATGAGGTTGTCTCCTTCCCCGTACACGTCCATCCGCTTGTTACAAACTTAAACGAGACTCGTCCGACCAGGCAACATATTTCCAGTCATCTACAGTCCAATGTGGGTGTTGATGGGCCTAGGCGAGATTCAAAATGGTTCAAATGGCTCTGAGCACTATGGGACTTAACATATGAGGTCATCAGTCCCCTAGAAATTAGAACTACTTAAACCTAACTAACCTAAGGACATCACACACATCCATGCCCGAGGCAGGATTCGAACCTGCGACCGTAGCAGTCGCGCGGTTCCGGACTACAGCGCCTAGAACCGCATGGCCACCGCGGCCGGCCCTAGGCGAGGCGTAAAGCTTTGTTTCATGCGGTCACCAAGGGTACACGAGTTGACCTTCGGCTCCGCAACCCATATCGACGCTATTTCGTTGAATTGATCGCACGCTGACACTTGTTGATGGCCCAGCATTGAAATCTGCAGCAATTTGCGAAGTGGTTGCACTTCTGTCACGCTGAACGATTCTCTTCAATCGTCGTTGGTCCCGTTCTTGCAGGATCTTTTTCCAGCTGCAGCGACGTCGGAGATTTGATGTTTTACTGGATTCCTCATATTCACAGTACACTCGTGAAATGGTCTTATGGGAAAATACCCACTTCATCACTACATCGGGAATGCTGTGTCCTATCGCTCGTGCACCGACTATAACACCACGTTCAATCTCACTTAAATCTTGATACCTGCCATTGTAGCAGCAGTAACTGATCTAACAACTGCACCAGACACCTGTTGTCTTATATAGGCGTTTCCGGCCGCAGCGCCGTATTCTTCCTGTTTACTTATCTCTGTATCTGAATACGCATGCCTATACCAGTTTCTTTGGCGCTTCAGTGTAGACTTGCATGAGAAACAACAAGACTGTCTAGCATTTCTGTATTTTATCAAGAATATAACTGATTTAATTATATCTCTCTGTCTGTTATTTGTTTGTAGGCTCCTTATATTCCCTTCATTAATGTAGTTAATTATCTTGGCGAAGGAATTCCCTGCTCTAAGGAAAGTTGTCTGACGTCTCCACGATCCAGAGAGAGGAAGATTATCAGGTTAGATAATTTTTAAACTGACGCCAGGAGAAACGGTGGCAGGCAGAACTCCTCGCTCACTGCAATTTACAGCTGACAACGTCCACAATACCGCACAGCATGTTGACTCGTTTAAACAATACATACCATCTAACCATGACTAGGGAAGTGTCGTAACCAACACAAGCTAACAGAGACGGCTTTCTGTAATATATAATTTTCATAGTTCGTTTCAACAATATAGAATTTTTTTCCAAGAGTAGCTAACTAGGTACGTTGAATGTATGAGACTTACAGCGTTTTCATGATGCATAGCCAATAAAGCATAGACCAAAAGGTATCGAATAGGGGAAGATTCGTGCGGTCGCAAATTTTTGTAGAAGGAGGGAGTGTCTTGAACACTACGAAAAAAATATCCACCGGTGAGATGTGAACGTATGGGTGGGAGCGGATGGGGTAAAAGCTCACTTTTTTATGTTTTTCTTGAAAACTCGAAAGCCGCGGTTTCTAGCAAAATTGTTTTCCGGTACAAAAGTTAACTTCATTTAACTACCTACAAACAAGACCCTGTTAATTTTTTCTCTAGGACTAACGGTTTCCGCGTTGCAGGGGATGGGAAATCGCAGATTGCCGAAAATAGTGCTTTAATGCTTAGTGATATGTTGCAACAACAAATATTAACGGTGAGTACCACATGTAAGTTCTTTCTTGGGGCATAAAGGGGCGGAGGGGGCGGGAGTGTCTCAAAAGAATACCGGCAACGCTTGATGTGTAGTACAAGAATGCACACTGACCGGTTTTCAAGAAGGAACCCATATCCAGAAACATACGACTTGGGCCCTGGAGCGCGTTGAAGTTGAGCCCATATCGGCGGTGCTGAGCTTCAGTGATAAGCCAATACGTGCGGCTGTATTTGAATCGCTCCGTGGAATCGAGATTTAATGTCCTTCGCTGACATTACAGGTATGCCTTAACCACGCTCTTGACACTACCCCACAAAAGTAGCCGAATGTGTCAGATCTGGCAACATTGCTTGACATGGAACTGGTCCACCCCAACCAATCCATCGACTGGGATATGCGAGATTGAGTTGATTCCACACATTAGCCTCAAAGTGTGCTGGAACACCGTAGTGTTGCAGCCACATGCCCATCCGAAGTTTTAATTGCACTGTATCCGTTCGGGTAGGCGTAACATTTCTAGTATCTCTGATAAGTATGAGGTAGATCGATCCTGTTAGTCTATTTGGCGACAGATATGACCCAATGATTTGTCACCAATTATCTCGGCCCAGATGATACTACCAACATGTGTTGGTGATTTTGAATCACTTGCGCACGTAATTTCGTCAGCGTAAACATGCACGTTGTGAAAGTTTAATACGCCGTCTCCAGTAAACGTGCATTCATCCGTTAATATCACAAAACTCGGGAACTGTGGCTGGAGTGCGAATTGTTGTAAATACCACTGCACATACTGTACCCGTCGTGGGCAGTCGTCCTCCCGAAATCCCTGGATTTCTTCAGACAGCATGGGTGGAACCGGTGTTCTTGGACAACACGGCACACGGCACTTCTACTCGCGAGCAGGGCCTGTGCCATGTGCCGAGTGCTGGTAGTTGGGTCCTCTTCGAACATGGTCAGCACGTCCTCCTCCAGATGTATTGATCGAGCCGAGCGCAGACGACCCGCATCATCTTTCGGCACCTACCAGAGTGCAAAAATCGCAAGTAGGAAGCACAATGTGCTACTACTTTGCTTTACAATGGATACGCCTCAGGTAGACCTACGTGCAACATTCCGACTTCTCTGAAGCGTCTCTCGATGGCCGCGAGTGTGGAATGATGTGGGGTACATCAGTTTGGAAAACATTCTGCATAGAATCTTGCAGCAGCTCTCCCACTGCAAAAATGTTCAAATGTGTGTGAAATCCTAAGGGACCAAACTGCTGACGTCATCGGTCCCTAGACTTACGTGCTACTTGAACTAACTTATGCTAAGAACAACACAAACACCCATGCCCGAGGGAGGACTCGAACCTCCAGCGCGAGGAGCCGCGCAATCACTGGCATGGCGCCTCTAAACGCGCGGCCACTCGGAGCGGCTCTCCTTCTGCAATTAGCTTCGTCATATGCAGGCACCATGTCCTTAATTTCCGCAGCTGTCGCACTGCTGCCAACAACGTTATTGCACTGACAGACCACACTTGGTCTGCAGTAGGATACGCACATGGGCTGTGTGAAGAGATGTAGCGCATGCATAGGAATGTTATTACACTCAGGGCGTCCATCAACAGTACACAGACGGGTAATACCTCTCGTATTCAGACACCAAATCGAATCGGAGCAAACCGAAGCAACCGTTATCAGACTTCGACGCTCCCCAGAGCACAAGCCACGCATTTCCGGACTTTGGTTCTTTGAAAACCGATCAGTTTGCTCTCTCACACAACATACTAAGCATTTCAGCGTTCTGTATTTGTTTTTTTTTTAAACCCTACATAAAAAAACGAGATCAATGAAGCTATTTTGTCTACTTATATAAGACAGGAAATGCTGGTGAGGTATAGTCCGTCCGTAAGCCAGAAAGCGAGCGGCCCTCATGGTGGGGGAAGTTGCCCTTCCCGAAAGAACGCTTCAGCTCCTGTGCAGGATTATTAAAAACCAATTCCGTCTCTAGCAGTGTAGAACAGTGTGCAGAGATTTACGTCAATTCTGTCCATATGTGTTTCTTGTGCTAGTGTTATCGGTAACTCATATCAGATTTCTATGTGTAATTAATGCAGTTTCTGGAAAATACACATCCCCAAAACATGTCTGCACACTGCGTCGCCAGTGAGGAATAAGACGCTCTGTGAAGGGTCGGTACAACTTTGTGAAACATCCTGTATGAGTGGGACAGTGCACAAATGGTTTAATTCATACTTAAGTGGAAGAATGCAGAAGGTTGAAATTAACAGTACAGATAGTCTACAAAAACCAGCAGAGTCCTCTAACTGGGGAGGTATCAAGAATAGCGTCCCACAGGGTTCAGTCTTGCGTCCCTTATTGTTCTTAACACATATTAACGACTTACCACTCTATATTCATGAAGATGCAAAGTTAGTTCTTTTTGCTGATACAAGTACAGAAATCACACCCAAGAAGCAAGAATCAACTGAGGAAATTGAAATAATGTCTTCCAGAAAATTATTAAGTGGTTCTCTGCAAATGGACTCTCACTAAATTTTGAGAAAACACAGTTTATACAATTCTGTACAATAAATGGCATAACACCATTGATAAATATAGACTGTGAACGGAAGTCTGTTGCTAAGATAGAATACTCAAAATTTCTGGGTGTGAACATTGATGAGAAATTGAATTGGAAGAAACACATCGATGATCTGCTGAAACTGTTAGGTTCAGCTATTGCACTATTAGGATTATTGCAAATTTTGGTGATAAACATTAGCCTACTATGCCTATTTTCATTCACTGCTTTCATATGGCATCATATTTTGGGGCAATACGTCATTAAGAGAGAAAGTATTCCTTGTACAAAAGCGTATAATCAGAACAATAGCTGGAGCCCACCTAAGATCACCTTGCAGACATTTATTTAAGGAACTCGGGATATTAACAGTGCCTTCGCAATACGTATATTCACTGATAAAATTTGTCATTAATACCCATCCCAATTCATAAACAACAGCGAAGTGCATAGCTACAACACTAGAAGAAAGGATGATATCCACTATTCTGGATTAAATCTCGCTTTGGCGCAGAAAGGGGTGAATTATGCTGCCACAAAAGTCTTTGGTCATTTGCCAAATAGTATCAAAATTCTGAGAGATAGCCAACCAACGTTTAAAAGCAAATTAAAAGAATTCCTGAATGACAACTCCTCCTACTCAATAGATGAATTCTTAGATATGAAATAGTAACTGTAAAAAAATAAATTAATTATTTTCTGTAAAGAAAACTTATGTTAACGTGCCACGTTCCACATCATTACGAAATGTCGTATTCATGATCTATGGAACAAGGATTAATGTATGCATGTGTATATGTATGTAAAATGGTTCAAATGGCTCTGAGCACTATGGGACTCAACTGCTGTGGTCATAAGTCCCCTAGAACTTAGAACTACTTAAACCTAACTAACATAAGGACATCACGCACATCCATGCCCGAGGCAGTATTCGAACCTGCGACCGTAGCGGTCGTGCGGTTTCAGACTGTAGCGCCTTTAACCGCTCGTCCACTCCGGCCGGCGTATATGTATGTATGTAGTTGCTTCTTGTGACATACTGGGGTAGGCAGAGTGGGGACTCACCTGCTCCAACTTCAGTTTGCAGACCTATGAAGCAGGGACTGGCATGACTACAATCCGGCAACCAACCTACCCTCGCCCTTCAAGCCTCCTCCAGCTCCTCCTCCGTTCAGTTACATCCACAGGATACAGTTTATTCCTTGATATGGCTCTACTGCACTGGACGTGATTCTGCCTCTATGGTCTCCTTATCTCTTATTTGTCGCTGCAATTCTCTTTTGCAGGTGCACAGCCAAATTGTTATAGGATGCACTGTGTGATACATGTCGCACATTCTGTGCTTTCAGTGTTACTGTTTCTCTTGACTTACTATTTCTCTTGCCTTACTCTCCTTCTTTCGATTGAGGTGTGTGCTATGCGTCACACGTTCGGTTGACATTTGGTATTAATTTCGGTTCCGTCCTTACCGTCCGCTCCATTCTTCTCTTTCCCCTCTTTCTCCCCTAGAACTTAGAACTACTTAAACCTAACGAGCCTAAGGACATCACACACATCCATAACCGAGTCAGGATTCGAACCTGCGACCGTAGCACCAGCGCGGTTCCAGACTGAAGCGCCCAGAACCGCTCGGCCACTCCGGCCGGCAGTGATAGCAACTATGACTGCAGGTTTTATAATGCAAATTAAGAAAGGCAGAAAAATATTTTTGTTTGGAAAGAGTAGCAGGATATAAATTTCAGAGTATCTGAGTGGTTCACATCAAATAATCAGTGCTGAGTTCGAAAATGTGGGGCACAAATGGAAAAAATTCAAAGGCATCCTTCAGTATGCCCTAGACAAGTGCGTTCACAGCAGGGTCTGGGGGGATGGGAAAGATGCATTCCGGTTTAATAGCCCTGTTAGGAAACAGCTGCGCAAACAAAGAGAGTTTCATCATAGATTCAAGGGAAGTGAAAACGTAACTGACATAGAAAAGCTGAACGAAATAAAAATGAACGTAAGGAGACCAGTGAAGGAAGCGTTCAGTAATTGTGAAAGTAAAATTTTGTCAACCTGTCTGAGTAAATAACCTAAGAAGTTCTGGTCATACCTAAAATCAATAAATGGTAAGAAATTCTCTACTCATTAACTCAGCGACCATACTGGATCCGAAACGGAAGATAACAGAGAGAAGGCCAAACTCTGAATTCGGTCTTCCGAAATTGTTTCACCGCAGAAGATTGTGCCACTATCCCTCCCTTCAATCGTCGCGCGAACATCGAACTGGCGGGTATCGAGATAACCTTTGGCGGAATAGAAATGGAACTACAGTCGCTTAGTAGTGCAAAGGCATCAGAACCAAATGAAATACCCATAAAATTCTACAATGATGATGCGAAAGAAGTCGCTCCCCTTCTACCGGCACTTTATCGTAGATCTCTGGAGCAACTAAGGGTGCCTAGCGACTGGAAAAAAGCGCAGGTCATTCCCGTTTTTAAGAAGGATCGTAATTCAGATGCACATAATTGTAGGCCTATATCGTTGACGTCAATCAGTTGTAGAATTATGGGACATGTTGCATCCACAAGAATTATGACGTTTTTGGAGAATGAAAATCTCCTCTACAAAAACAATCATGGACTCCGCAAAAAGAGATCAGCTTTCTCTGTTCCTGCACCGGATCCATAGCCCTGTAGACAACGACGCTCACGTTGATGCCGCGTTCCTTGCCTCAGGAAGGCAATTTACACCGTCCCACACTGCCGTTTAGAGAAAAAAATACGAGCTTACCGAGTATCGGACCAAATTTGCGACGCGACTTGATTCAAGACTATCTTGCATGTCGAACACAATATTTCGCTCTTAAAGGAAACAAATCGACAGATGTAAAGATAATTTCATGAGTATGCCAAAAACGTGTAGCAGGAAGTATTGCTGTTTACAAGGATTATAAATGGTCTAATACAAAGCGTCAGAAGACTGTTTGCAGATGGTGCAGTTTTCTACAAGTAGCAACGCCAGAAGACCGTATCCATTTGCAGAATGACCTGCAGAGGATTGATGAATGGTACAAGCTGTGGCAGTTAACCGTGCACGTAATTATATGTTACATATTGCGCGTACACAGGTAAAGAAATCCACTAATGTGACACTACGCTATTCGTGATACCAAATTGCTGGAAACAGTATCTACCGCAAAATTTCTAGGCGTAACTTCCCAGATCAACTTTAAGTGGAATGACCGCATGAAACAAATAGTAGGAAAAGCAGATGCCAGACTGAGATTCGTAGAAAGAATCTTGAGGAAATTTAACTCATCAACGAAGAAAGGCGTTTCTTCACGGGTTCGTTTAGTCGGCACGAGAGCGTTACAGAGACGCTAAACAAACTACAGTGGCAACCACGCGAGGTGCCGGGGCTAGCAGTGTATTTAACACTAAATTCTTCTCGAATCTTCATATGGAAATGATGCTCTAAGCCCCCCCTTTTCTAACTCCGATTTTTGCTGTTGCACATGGATTAAGAAGAAACGCGAACTGACTGTAATCGACCCTGCAAGTGGAGTAGTTTGGCACCTGCAATAATCTAATTGGATAGACATTACTTAGGTAAAGGAAAGTTTCATTAACGTAGTGAGAAATGAAAGGGTTGCTCTACCCATTAACAGAATGAAAGTTCTGTCCAAAATAACAATTTGATTTATTATGACTAAACTCAAAATAATAAACAAAACACATGAAACATTTACAATGCATCAAACTGTATACTCAAATAAATGCTGTGAAGCTGAAGTTGTCCATAAACTAGATTGTGACATTTATGACCAAGTGGTATGTGGAGCCAATTCCTTGCAACTCAAATCTTAAGAGAAACACCCAGCCAACCCAATTTTAATTGCTGCTACAGTAAGGAGAACTCAGACAATGAACACCCAAGACAGAACAAAGTTAGAAAAGACGAACAGGCGCGCTCTGATTATCACCTAGTAAAATGCCCTAATCTGCCGGTGCTGCGGACATACATTACCAAGCTGTCTTCTTAACTGCTAGGACACGATCTGGCATACCGGAGGCGATGGCTGGTTGTTTCGATGTCCCGTCGTGGTGATGATAATGTCGCGAGTATAGCCCGAAACAAATTATTCTGGTCTGGTTGTTCCAGGACAAAGACTTCCTAGCAACACAAATGCACCTCTGAGGGAGACGAAGAAGGCTCGCTACACAATCACTGACGGTACAGTGAGTGATTTTAACAAGCTAAGTCACACAGTAACTCCGATACAGTCAACTTTAGCCAAAACTGTTCAAGACTGACAATATACGTCGCTTGTACGCAGAACGCTCAATTGGCAACTGTACTCGGAAAGTTACGTTGAAGTAGAAACTTCAGCAACTTCGTCAAACAGTTACAATTAAATGAAAGTATATTAGACAGCCAATGGAAGGCAGGCTGTCCAGAGAAGCGAGAGCTCAGTCTTGTAACCTACTCCGACCGAAAGGCGAGAGCAGACTCTCACAAGAGCACACAGAACATTCCCGCCCCCACTACAGTGGCCATGGTTAAACGTTCCAATCAGCAACTCGAAAACCGGCGGAAGATTCCACTCTATTGCCGAAGCACTACCTTTCCACCAATGGAGATTCTTGGCGCCAATTTCTGCGCCGATTTTGCTACGTCACGGAGCTATGCCCTGAGCAAGCCAATCACAGTTACGATTTTGCAGAAAACGCGGGAATTTGCCCGCCAAGACTACCTGGGAACGCAAGTCATTCCCACGCCTCGCTGGTAGCCCGCCAGAAACGGTTTTCACTAAGTTTCTGCGAAGTAACGGAATCTCTAGTCCAGCCGCCCTTTCTGGCCCCTCTGGGCGTGTCGCTCCCGCTCTTATGGCAATGTCGGCGTCTGGAAAGCATCCACTCGACTCCCTCACACCCAACGGCTTAACCCTTTCAAGCTCAGCAGAACTCGCCTGTCACCGGACCACCCGGGTGACGAGAGACGCTGTGTGGGAAGTCCGCGTGTGAAGGAATAGCAACTTTTCACCGCATGCAATCAGAGAGGAAAATCGAATTACTCAGAGTAAGATAGAAATATGAGAAGCGGCTGATGCCACCTCTCAACCGTTACAAGAGAGACGTTATGCATCACGGAGAGGTTTCCTATCGAAATTTCAAGTGAATACTTTATGGGACGAGTCGGACAATATATTCCTCCCACATACATCTTATGAAATGACCGCAACGAGAAAACTCGAGAAATATAGAGGTCTACCGGAAAATATTCTTTGCGTGCTCCATTCACGTGTGGAACAGGGAAGGCGTTGTCAGTTAATGGTACCAGAACTACCCTCTGCCACACATCTTTATGTGGCTTTCGGGGTGTGATGTTATGAAAATAAGTCAAGGCCATGTCTGGAACGACTGTATACTGCCCACAGTACGAAACTGCATGGTGAAAAAGAAATTTATTTCTGATTTGATGGGGATGCAATTAAAAAGAAAATCGCATTGTAGAAGAGACAAATTCTGACAAATATAGTAAACTTCACTGAGCTCACTGGCGTTAAGGAGGTTTGAAGAATCCGTTGTGGCCTTTAAAGATTTACAAGGATAATTTTCTAAACGTTTTGAGGATACTGCCAGTGTTACATCCGTTTTCGCTCTGTTTTCGAGACCGTTTGCGTTTCAGTTGAGACATCCTGCACATGCGCAGATGCAACTCTAAAGGGCGATCACAAACTTTCCGTTCGAAGGCCGTATAGTCCAGAATCGGTGTGCCAATCGGGCAAAATCGCCATGAGAATCGAGACAACTATCTACCGACGCACCAGGTTGAACATGCCCGTTTGGTTAAACACCGCGGCCTGCTGCGCGAAGAAGTCCATAACTGTGTGTAGCTGGGACCGAAGGCGTAATAATCGCACTGATACATTAAGACTGTAGGACTGGTGCTCAAGTGGCGAAACTTCTACGTTACATTTGCCATAAGGTAAAGAAGGTAATGTGCATTACCATGAAGCAGAAGCTCACCTTGATGCACTATTCTGCATTGGTGGTTTTCGAAAGACATGCTACCCTTATACATTCTTCATTCTCCGGTGGATGTCTATACTGGCGTTCCTGATTCGACTGCCACGGAAACAATAAAAGCACATTGCTCTTGTGTGTGTGATCACATTGCTCTTGTGTGTGCGATACACACACACACACACACACACAAACACACACAGACACACACACACACACATAGAGAGAGAGAGAGAGAGAGAGAGAGAGAGAGAGAGATAAGGAGGCGTAGTTTGCTAGAGAAAGACGTAAAACGTGGGAGGCTTGAACTGCTTGTCGTATCCGTAATTTTCATTTTCTATGCCGTCTCTGACGGTGACCGGATCGATCTTTAACTAGGACAGCTTTCTTGTGAAGAGGTAGTCCTTTAATGAAAGTACCACCTTCCTTCGCTCAGTGCAACATAAGCAAAAATATTATCATTAAATTATAGAAGACACGTCTTCCAGCGATCGCCGAGTATTGCATATAAGGTCAACCTCAACGAACGCAGACCTCTGTTTCATATAGTACCGAAGTTTCTAAACGAACCTTAGAATATCAACACTAAAATAATTTTTATAAAGGATTACAGTTATTAATCTCTAGATCACACTCATTGTGACCAAGCAGTTCCAAGAGTCGACTATGAAGGCATGTTTATTTCTCAAATAAGTATATATGAGTGTTCACAGTGGCTTCAAGGGAGAAAAAGATCGGGCAACATTGCTGTGGATGAGTTCCTGAATACCACTGAATAAAATATGTGGGTTTATATAAATTTATCCAAAATCTTACACTACGATCCATTGTTTCGGAAATCTTATTTTATCGTGCTCATGGATTTAACATAAATTAGGTTTTCCGTCGGGCTACAGAGGGCAGAAGCAAGTCAGCAAAATAGAAAACAAGCGTTAAGGAAGTAGAATTACGAGGTTATTATTCTTTCTATTAATAGTTCAGCGGGAAATTCAGTATTTTTTGGAGATAATACTAGTATTTTTATTTAGTTCACAATGCGACTGTATTAAAGGAAGAAGCGTATGTTACAGCATAAAAAGTGAACTATGGTATGTTACAAAGAGTATAATTATGTCACTAGCTTTAGAAATGATTTTCACAGAGCAGTTAAGTGAAAGAGCCTGAGAGTGCTATATCACTCTGAAACAGGTTGTTACACATTGAGTGTAGAAATGAGGGAAATGAAACAGTTAACTTCATTTAAAACAGAAAGACACTAATATTTAACGGAACGAATCTTTCACCTTAAACTGGAGTGCATGCTGTTGTGTTACTTTCTGATAGAGATTTTCTCCCTAGGTGCAGTCTAGTACACATCTTTATCTGTCAGTAACTTCGAATGAACCAACTCTCTCAGCACATTTACGGTAAACAGATAAGCAATTGAAATTTCTCAATTACGCTGCAGTCAGATACTGGGATCCCGTTACGCATGCATAGAACAACTAAAGAGGCTAGAAACAGTGTGGAAAGAGAGAGGAGAAAAGATAAAAGGAGCTTGGATGAGAGAGGAGAAAAGAGAAAAGGAACGCTTGAAGCGAAACGACGCATGGGTTGAGTTGCTTCCCAGCGACAGTGTGTGGTTTCATTTCTGAGGACGGAAGGAAATCGCAGCTATAGGCTTTGTCGGGTACTACTTCAGTATACTGTGAGTCGTCATTCTTTCGGCAAATTATAGCTGCACTGGAATGGGCCCCAGTTCAGAATATTGTTCTTAACCGCCGGCGCAAACAGAGGGGTGTTATAAGTTTAATATACGTACAGAATGACAATTATTGAACTACACTCCTGGAAATGGAAAAAAGAACACATTGACACCGGTGTGTCAGACCCACCATACTTGCTCCGGACACTGCGAGAGGGCTGTACAAGCAATGATCACACGCACGGCACAGCGGACACACCAGGAACCGCGGTGTTGGCCGTCGAATGGCGCTAGCTGCGCAGCATTTGTGCACCGCCGCCGTCAGTGTCAGCCAGTTTGCCGTGGCATACGGAGCTCCATCGCAGTCTTTAACACTGGTAGCATGCCGCGACAGCGTGGACGTGAACCGTAGGTGCAGTTGACGGACTTTGAGCGAGGGCGTATAGTGGGCATGCGGGAGGCCGGGTGGACGTACCGCCGAATTGCTCAACACGTGGGGCGTGAGGTCTCCACAGTACATCGATGTTGTCGCCAGTGGTCGGCGGAAGGTGCACGTGCCCGTCGACCTGGGACCGGACCGCAGCGACGCACGGATGCACGCCAAGACCGTAGGATCCTACGCAGTGCCGTAGGGGACCGCACCGCCACTTCCCAGCAAATTAGGGACACTGTTGCTCCTGGGGTATCGGCGAGGACCATTCGCAACCATCTCCATGAAGCTGGGCTACGGTCCCGCACACCGTTAGGCCGTCTTCCGCTCACGCCCCAACATCGTGCAGCCCGCCTCCAGTGGTGTCGCGACAGGCGTGAATGGAGGGACGAATGGAGACGTGTCGTCTTCAGCGATGAGAGTCGCTTCTGCCTTGGTGCCAATGATGGTCGTATGCGTGTTTGGCGCCGTGCAGGTGAGCGCCACAATCAGGACTGCATACGACCGAGGCACACAGGGCCAACACCCGGCATCATGGTGTGGGGAGCGATCTCCTACACTGGCCGTACACCACTGGTGATCGTCGAGGGGACACTGAATAGTGCACGGTACATCCAAACCGTCATCGAACCCATCGTTCTACCATTCCTAGACCGGCAAGGGAACTTGCTGTTCCAACAGGACAATGCACGTCCGCATGTATCCCGTGCCACCCAACGTGCTCTAGAAAGTGTAAGTCAACTACCCTGGCCAGCAAGAACTCCGGATCTGTCCCCCATTGAGCATGTTTGGGACTGGATGAAGCGTCGTCTCACGCGGTCTGCACGTCCAGCACGAACGCTGGTCCAACTGAGGCGCCAGGTGGAAATGGCATGGCAAGCCGTTCCACAGGACTACATCCAGTATCTCTACGATCGTCTCCATGGGAGAATAGCAGCCTGCATTGCTGCGAAAGGTGGATATACACTGTACTAGTGCCGACATTGTGCATGCTCTGTTGCCTGTGTCTATGTGCCTGTAGTTCTGTCAGTGTGATCATGTGATGTATCTGACCCCAGGAATGTGTCAATAAAGTTTCCCCTTCCTAAGACAATGAATTCACGGTGTTCTTATTTCAATTTCCAGGAGTGTATATGACATAATGTCGTCATAACTTATGAACAGTTCGCGTTAGGAAATTCAAACTGCACGACTGGCCGCGGGCATGATGGGAATTAGTATGCGCATGTATGGTTTGGTTTAACGACGAAACCCACTTTCATTTGGGTGGGTTCGTCAATAAAAATTGGCGCATTTGGCGGACTGAGAACGCGCATTTCGCGGCCGAGAAGTCTCTTCACCATAAATAGGCGCCTGCGTGATGTGCAATGTCCAGTCACAGAATAGTCGGCGCGACATTCCTTGATGGCACGGTGGCTACCGAACGGTACGTGAAGGTTTTGGAAGACGAGCTAATCCCCGTTATCCAAAGTGACCCTGATTTCGACAAGACGTGGTTCATGCAAGGCGGAGCTCGACCCCATCGAAGCAGGAGGGTGTTTGATGTCCTGCAGGAGCATTTTGCGGACGGCATTCTGGCTCAGGGTTACTCAGGGACCACTGGCGTGGACCTTGACTGGCCGCCATATTTCCGGATCTGGACACATGCGACTCCTTTTTGTGGGGCTTTATTAAAGACAAGGCGTACAGCAGCAACCCAAAAACTATTGCTGAGCTGAAAACGGCCATTCAAGAGGTCATCGACAGGCACTTCAGCGGGTCATGCAGAATTTCGTTATTCGTCTGCGCCACATCATCGCCAATGACGGCAGGCATATCGGATGTGTCATAAACTGAATCAGAATATCTGTAGTGACGGTTATGTGTTGAATAAAGTGTGTGCACGCGGTAGTTGGTAACTAATTTACATTTTTTTTCATATTGTTCAATGATTATCACCTTGTATCCGTGTGTTTCTCTGTGGCATTGTAGCTCTCAAATGAACGGTCCGCTTTTATTGCAATTTTTTTAAATTTGAGAGCTGCTTTAATCGGGATGGTTCTTAACTATGCTCCCTGAAAGTCTGTTCAGCCGTTTAAATTTCGTCAGCTAAATTAAGTAAAAATGTTTTCCGCCAGTGCGCTCTCTGGATATGCGCTACATAGTACATAAGAGCTGCATCAAATGACGTAGTACTTAAAAATATCTAAAAAAAAGTCCGCGAGGACGTATATTAATCTTTTACGGTTTTCCAACAGCGATGATTTTTGTCTTTTCACGTCTCCCGTTTCAGCACCTACAAAGCAGAAAAAGTGACTTTGACTCAACAGTAAAACGTAAACATATGCTTTAGCCAGACTTTTTTGCAGTTGTTTTTCTGGTCTACACTTCAGTACTAAATCAAATGATTTGCTCTAACAGTTTAGGCCGTCTATTGCAGGAGAGCGCACTGCCAGCCCTCTTTCTTCCGAACTGATTTGGAATCATCGGCACTGCTCATTGCTTACGTTACCTGAATCACGTAAATATGTACTGAAACATTGTCAGTTAATGTATGTATGAATTTAAAAAAAAGATACACGTAAGTCCATAAGAGGACAAAATATTCAAAGCAAAGAAAGTCGTGTGAGTTAACGAGCATTGCGCTCTCATTTAAATATATGGCGGAAAGAGTCAGCCTACAGAAACTGTGAAACGGACCCTGTCGTCCAGGACCGCGTGCCACAAAGGGCGTGAAACTTCTTTATTTAAATGAGTGTGTCTGTACCTAAATTTCAGAGTGACTGAGAAGATGAAACTTCTGCGTTATATGATTCTGAAACAGCTGAGTAAAACTGAACGTACTGAGCCAACTTTCTCTCTACTTTTTCTTATCATGTCAACACTCACAGCCCAACGCAATCTGACTACCTCCCCCCCCCCCCTGCCCCCCCTCCCCCCAAAAAATACAACCTGATTTCAAATAATTAATACAATAGAATGGCCCTGAATAAGAAGCAATTCTGACAATAACCTATACATTTCATTAAGCACTTACCTGACAAAAATCTTCATTATGCGAACTACTGCAATACAGCGAGCGTCAATACTGTCAGCTAAATAAAAGATTCTGACTACTAAAGCTACTAACTACTAATAGGCATGTTGTTAGCAAAGGAAAGATTTTGTTGCAAACCAAATAATGTACTTTTTTTTACCTTAATAATGTGACATCCAGTTCAGACACGAAAATAAATCGTCATTACATCTGGTACAAAGGTATATAATCATGAATACTATTCAGTCTCCAAGTCGGATACTTCCAGATCGTTAGCCTACGCTAACACTTCAGACCTCTACTCTCCATCAATGCTAACTTCTCACATTTAACATCCATCACTGCTGGCTGTTCACCTCCAACTACCCAACAGTACTTCCATCACTGCTGGCGACTAAGCCACAACTGCCCAACACTACTGGCGATTAACTTCCAACGAGTCCAACCAGTCACAGAGACTCTTACAAAGAAAGCGCAGTCTGAGATCCCATGCAAAGCGCTAGCGCTACACAGCACTGCCAACACAGAAGCAGCCCCCTTACAGGCGTAGATTCACCACGAGATGGGGAAATTCACAGACGTCTATTGTCTATTGAGGCCTAAGCGTTGCAGTGTGCGAGTCAGATAGACGAGAACTACGTCATAGGGAAACCCAGTATAAACCTTTGTGGCCAAGGAGACGTAGCAGTGTTAAATACGCCGGACGTAAGATCGACCATAAAGGGAAACATTTATGAAAACTATTTAACTCTGTAGTAATGCAGTAATTTTAATCTGCCATCCCCCATAAATTTTCACGGTGATCCCAATAAAAATTGAATATTGATCATATCTGTAATAGTTTAGGATTTACTGTTTAAGTGAAATTAACAACTTTTGTAACAAAGACCTGAACGCTAAAACCTGAACGCTTTGGTCGATCTTAACGATCGACATTTCATATATAAGCGCGTCATTAAAATGACAAACGTTGTAAACATCAACTCTGTAACTTCATTTCTTTAAAAGATATAGTAAATTTAAATTATCAGTATTTACAGTTAAGCATCAGGTCGAAATTTCTTCCACACGAAACGCATTAAACGATGACAGCATGACACTTTATTGAATCATTAGGTAATAGAATATTTGTTGTAAAGTTTAGTGCATAACAGTTACTTTTGTTCTTTATTTATTTATCAGAATTCACATTGGTGCAAGGCTACTGGCCGTGGCATTCCAAGCTGAGAAGGAAATTGTATTGGTTTTATGTAAAAAAATTTAACGTTCATTATGTAATGGATATTATCGTTACTTTATTTAGAACGTGAAAGTGGTCAAGCTTTGATTATTTAAATATGTTAAAATGTAAAATAATGTAGAATAAGCTGTAGCCAATCAGATGGACTTCCTCAGGAAAAGGAACTGCCCTAGTCGGTTGGGCGAGGATATTCGCCGCGCGGGAAACGCGGCCGGGACGGGCAGTTCTGGTCTAGACACCAAAGACTACAGTTCGGATGCAGACGCGAAAGCGGACAGTCGGTCTTTAGGCAGCTATGAAGTGAAACGACTTAGAAAATTTCGCGTTGTGTGGCATCGCGGGACTTAGTCTCTGAGCCGTGAGCAGCAGTGGGCCTGGTGTGAACTCTAACTTTTCGCATAGTTAACGAGGTGTAGTATCGAACTTATGATTCGAGAAGAGATTGTGAATGATCGAACTGTGTCAAATGGATATGCGCTCGGATGTAACCGTAACCGTAAATACGACCACTTTCGCTATAAGTTTGCTTTCTGAATAAACATTATTCTAACCAAATCGCAACTACATCATTTATGAACTTAGAATTGTGTATTAATACCTTCAGCTGCTGACGAGCGTTGATATACATCAGCGGAGAAAGGACAAAATGTGTGCCCCCACCGGGACTCAAACCCGGGATCTCCTACTTACATGGCAGACGCTCTATCCGTAAGAGCCACCGAGGGGACAGAGGATAGCGTGACTGCAGGGACTATCTCGCGCACGCCTCCCGCGAGACCCACATTCTCACCTTGTATGTCCACACACTACATTCTTAGTGTCCCTACCCAAGACACTCATTACTCGTGGAAGACATACTTACCAATTTCCGTAAGAGTTCGGGTAATATGTGTGCATCCGCACAGGAGAAGAAGGTCATGGCCTGTATTGCCAGAACATATACTTATATGGATATGGTGTCTGTTCTTTCGGACATGACCGAATATTTCGAAAATTGCCATCAGGCAGACAATTTAAACAAAGGGTCACAAGTGTCGAAGTTAGGGCGTGTTATGCGTCATGTGCGGTTCAACCCCTAGACGAGTTTGAGCCAAGACATTTCGATGAAGGGGAACCGCATGTGAGCCCGAACATCTTTGGGATGTTAACTCGCAGTCGGAATAATAATTTCAGATTGAAACTCAAAACCGCACCTGCGATATTGGACTGCCAGAATCATGCAACTGTAATAATATTCATGAAAACATATCTATTGTCAGAATACCCATATTTCGGCGAGGTAAGTTCTCGCATGGCAAACACCTGTTTCGTTCCGGAAAGTATTAGCGTGAAAGTGGGGATAGAGTGACGATCGTATCGTGTCTACTAGTAAAATATAATGATTAAAAAGCATGAAATAAAACTGAAAACAGCCGGCCGCCATGGCCGAGCGGTTCTAGGCGCTTCAGGCCGGAACCGCGCGACTGCTACGGTCGCAGGTTTGATTCCTGCCTCGGGCACGGATGTGTGTGATGTCCTTAGGTTAGTTAGGTTTAAGTAGTTCTATGTTCTAGGGGACTGATGACCTCAGATGTCCAATAGTGCTCCGAGCCATTTGAACCATTTATTGAAAACTGAAAACAAACATTACAAAACCCCGAGACAAAAAAATCTCATAAATAACATGTATTGCCCCTATAAATTTAATATACGTAGGAGTACTTTGATCCAAGCGTCATCACGTTTTAGGACTGCTAAGTAAAAAAATAAATAAATAAATAAATAAATAAAAAGAGTGCATCTAGAAATGATAAAGTATGAAATTTAAGTACAAGTAAGCTACCTAGGCAATTTAGGTAAATATCAAAACAACAGTGTGTTATCGTTGAATCTAAGTTTTTATTAATGTACTCCGAAATATTCGCAATATAGACACACAACCGTGTAGGACGGCTGTCCTCACGCTACTGTCCGTTCGGATCGGTTGTATGAAGCTTGAGTTAATACACTATCGTCAAACCAGTGCAGGACATTGGCCTCATAAGATAGCAGAGGTTGAAAATAACGTTACAGTTCTTTTATTTAGAACATGGCCGGTTTCGAGCTCTTATACGCCCATCTCCAGGTGTTATAACATGGTGCTGTGACCCCGCGATGGACGAGTACAAGACGCGGTGTGCTACCAGCAAGCGCAGAGCACGGTATTTTCAACCACTGGTATAACCCTCAGTTGAGGATATTCCTCCGACAGGATTGTTTCTCGTAAGATAGATTAATCCATGAAACTAAATTCGTACGTAACTATGTAAAGACATAACGTAAAATAAATAGGTAACACCATTCTTTAACTACTTTAGGCTACTTAAAGACGGATTTTTTTCTTATTTTATAAGTAATTATAACTTCACTAGCTACTTTGATATGTGTTTGGGCTCCGTGCACAACTGGAAGAAATGACGCCAAACAGAAAAGGCTTATACTCAGTATGTTCTGCAGTCCGATTAAAATTACTTGATACACTCCTGGAAATTGAAATAAGAACACCGTGAATTCATTGTCCCAGGAAGGGGAAACTTTATTGACACATTCCTGGGGTCAGATACATCACATGATCACACTGACAGAACCACAGGCACATAGACACAGGCAACAGAGCATGCACAATGTCGGCACTAGTACAGTGTATATCCACCTTTCGCAGCAATGCAGGCTGCTATTCTCCCATGGAGACGATCGTAGAGATGCTGGATGTAGTCCTGTGGAACGGCTTGCCGTGCCATTTCCACCTGGCGCCTCAGTTGGACCAGCGTTCGTGCTGGACGTGCAGACCGCGTGAGACGACGCTTCATCCAGTCCCAAACATGCTCAATGGAGGACAGATCCGGAGATCTTGCTGGCCAGGGTAGTTGACGTACACCTTCTAGAGCACGTTGGGTGGCACGGGACACATGCGGACGTGCATTGTCCTGTTGGAACAGCAAGTTCCCTTGCCGGTCTAGGAATGGTAGAACGATGGGTTCGATGACGGTTTGGATGTACCGTGCACTATTCAGTGCCCCCTCGACGATCACCAGTGGTGTACGGCCAGTGTAGGAGATCGCTCCCCACAGCATGATGCCGGGTGTTGGCCCTGTGTGCCTCGGCCATATGCAGTCCTGATTGTGGCGCTCACCTGCACGGCGCCAAACACGCATACGACCATCATTGGCACCAAGGCAGAAGCGACTCTCATCGCTGAAGACGACACGTCTCCATTCGTCCCTCCATTCACACCTGTCGCGACACCACTGGAGGCGGGCTGCACGATGTTGGGGCGTGAGCGGAAGACGGCCTAACGGTGTGCGGGACCGTAGCCCAGCTTCTTGGAGACGGTTGCGAATGGTCCTCGCCGATGCCCCAGGAGCAACAGTGTCCCTAATTTGCTGAGAAGTGGCGGTGCGGTCCCCTACGGCACTGCGTAGGATCCTACGGTCTTGGCGTGCATCCGTGCGTCGCTGCGGTCCGGTCCCAGGTCGACGGGCACGTGCACCTTCCGCCGACCACTGGCGACAACATCGATGTACTGTGGAGACCTCACGCCCCACGTGTTGAGCAATTCGGCGATACGTCCACCCGGCCTCCCGCATGCCCACTATACGCCCTCGCTCAAAGTCCGTCAACTGCACATACGGTTCACGTCCACGCTGTCGCGGCATGCTACCAGTGTTAAAGACTGCGATGGAGCTCCGTATGCCACGGCAAACTGGCTGACACTGACGGCGGCGGTGCACAAATGCTGCGCAGCTAGCGCCATTCGACGGCCAACACCGCGGTTCCTGGTGTGTCCGCTGTGCCGTGCGTGTGATCATTGCTTGTACAGCCCTCTCGCAGTGTCCGGAGCAAGTATGGTTGGTCTGACACACCGGTGTCAATGTGTTCTTTTTTCCATTTCCAGGAGTGTAGTTGCCGTCTGCCGCTTGCCACTACACTGTTGCCATATCCACTATCGGCTATGGCCAATACCGACTCAAAGGAAGGCCTCGGCGCTTGTTGGTGACGTCACGTCAGCTAGGCACGGCGAACGCCAGAAGATGCTTTGCCCCATTGCAAGCTTCGGAAATTTTACATTCAAGTAACTATATTTACTTGATCCATTTTGTTGTTGAAACTTACCCCAACCCCCTTACAATTAACTCATTTCTTTTATTTATTTATTTTCGTTTGACACCGTCACTGGAAATGTGAACTAATTTACATTTGTAAATGTCCAACTGTTGCCAGTCATTAGATTACAATAGTTTTTAATGAAAGGAATTCTAAACAGGAAACAAAATAGCTTCATACATCGAAAATACTGCTGAGCTTAAACTTTTTTAAACAAGCACATTATAAAAGATAAATATTCCCCTCTTGCAACTGAAAGGAGAATCTTTATAAGATAAAAAAATTTTATTTGATAAAAAAAGTATTTCTCTTTTCCCTCTTCTTCTGTCCCCCAACCCCTCCCCCAACGTGTACAATCGCAAGATATTTCATTACCATTCAGTGCTCCTCAGCCCATAGTCAACCAAGATACCTATAGAAGAGCACCAATATGTTCACAGATTCTTGTACAAGCAACCCAGTACAAACGTAACTTCCTCAGATTCACAAATAAGGTAAAGAAGCATGAATTCTGTTGCTGCTGGATCATGAAGTTGTTTTTGTATGCCAATCCTTAAAACAGGTGGAAACTTAAGTTCAGGAGTACACTATTTGTTAAGAAGTGTAATGAATTGCACAATTAATTGATTGCAGAAATCTCTCAGAACAATGTGTGTTGGTCAACTACCACCAATAGTTTCACATTTTCCTGTGTCAGAGAGGGAGACACAGCCATTATCAGCATGCCTGCAACAGACCTGGCGTTCGCCGTGCCTAGCTGACGTGACGTTACGAACAAGCGCCGAGGCCTTCCTTTGAGTCGGTCTTGCTACGGCGCTGTTATCGACGAGAGACAAACACGGCGGGTCATTTCACAAACACTATTAAAGTGTAACGAGGAGCAATGTTGGAAGACGCCTCCGCGATATATGACGAAAATGGGAGACGTTCTGTATCGAGCTGACTTTAAGTGACCAATGACTGAACTGCAGCAGACGACGCGTACTGAAGCCCTGAATTTGAACCCGTGTGCTAGCCTAACTACAACCTTGAGAGGTGCAATATATCCTTCGAACAGGCGGTCACCAGTATGCAACAGAAATGAAATTACGATCGCTTTGTCCACGATGTTTAAGGCTATCCTCTACGAGCAAACTCAAGACAAAAAGGTTTGGTAATATATTTGTTTGCATAGCCATTTTCCGCAGCAAAATTTCGCTTTCAGCGATAACAGCGAACTGTAATTTCTCGCTATCTCTGGTTACCAGAAACTATCCTTACACTGGCTACCGGGTTCGTTGGCACTTGACTGCAGATTATAGGCGACACAAGCAATTCCAAACGAAGAAAGAGTGCTAGCAAGAAAAATAACTGGAATCAAAAAAGTCAACACGATGATGAAAATGACGGGGTGAATTATTAGAAATAAAAAATTACATTTAAACCAACTACAAAACGGAAATGATGATAAAAGTATTTTTATCAGATTTAGTAAATTTGTATATTAAATTGCATTTAACAGGATTCGAACCCACGACCTCTCGCACTTTTTTAAAATACCTTATTTTTGTTCGTTATTGATCGTTGTATTTGTTCGGGGCGGACCTCCCATGACGTCCGTTCAAGTTCATCGTTGATCCGTTCATTAAGTTTCTTATTACGAAGGGCGGCTGACCGAACACATTGAGCTATCGTGCCGGCTATCCCACTAGGCCGTAACATTACGCTACAAAATATTCTTGTATTTACAACGTCCATTACCCAGTCGCTAAAATTAATTGCAGCAATGTCGTGTGGAGAGTATTTAATATAAGCCGATCTCTGTGTGTACGTGATGCTGCATCGGATCTTGTCTCGAGGGTCCAGTAGTGTTTCGTTAGTGCTGTCCATGAAACGTGTAATTCCTTAGCATCGTTGTGTGTGTGTGTGTGTGTGTGTGTGTGTGTGTGTGTGTGTGTGGTTTGGTTTGTTTTGGACCAGAAAGAAAGCCGGACAAGGAACTGGAAGTAAACTATTTGGTGCATCGAAACGATATTGCAGTGCCTGTGTTATTCCGATTGCGATGCAATGTTCCTTTGAACGTGCAAGCATGCTGCGAAATACATTAAATGTATTCACAATTGCAGCTGCATGCATGCATGTCCAAAGCAAATTTGCATCGTAATCAGAATAACATAGGCACTGCAATAGCGTAATTATCTGTTGATACCGGGCAAGCGGTTTACAAGTACAACTTCTGACCCATAGAGGAATATATACATTATGTGGTCAAAAGTAGCCGGACACCTGGCTGAAAATGACTTACAAGTTCGTGGCGCCCTACATCGGTAAGGCTGGAATTTAATATGGTGTTGGCCCACCCTTAGCCTTGATGACAGCTTCCACTCTGGCAGGCATACGTTGAATGAGGTGTTAGAAGGTTTCTTGGGGAATGGCAGCCCATTCTTCACGGAGTGCTGCACTGAGAAGAGGTATCGATGTCGATCGGTGAGGCCTGGCACGTGTCGGCCTTCCAAAACATCCCAAACGTGTTCTATGGGATTCAGGTGAGGACTCTGTGCAGGCCAGTCGATTACAGGCATGTATTGTCGTGTAGCCACTCCGCCAGAGGCCGTGCATTATGAACAGGTGCTCGATCGGGTTGAAATATGCAATTGCCATCCGCGAATTGCTCTTCAACAGTGGGAAGCAAGAAGATGCTTAAAACATCAGTGTAGGCCTGTGCTGTGATAGTGCCACGCAAAACAACAAGGAGTGCAAGTGTAGTTAACAAGATAAATCTATCCTGTTAACTACACTTGCACTCCTTGTACATAGCTTGTACATAGCTTGTGCCAGTAACCAATTAAGCATAAGCTGCTTTTGTTATTGTATGATAAAAGGACCCACTAATTAGATAAGGTGGTGGGTTATTGTGTATGACTATCAATGTTTGTTGTTTTGAATTATTGTTTCATTATCTTTGTTTTGCATTTGTATAATTATCTTGTGTTGTATCAAATAAAGTTTTTTTTTTAAAAAAAAAAAAAAAAAAAAGACGGTGCAATCTGCCCCCTCCCCCATGAAAAAGACGAGCACACCACCGCCTCCGAATTTTACTGTTGGCACTACACATTCTGTCAAATGACGTTCACCAGGCATTCGCCGTACCCACACACTGCCATCGATTCGCCACATTGTGTACTGTGACTCGTTACTCCACACAACGTTTTTCCACTGTTCAATCGTCGAATGTTTACGCTCCTTACACCAGGTGAGGCGTCGTTTGGCATTTACCGGCGTGATGTGTGGCTTATGAGCAGCCGCTCGACCGTGAAATCCAAGTTTTATCACCTCCCGCCTATATGTCATAGTACTTGCAGTGGATCCTGATGCAATTTGGAATTCCTGTGTGATGGTCTGGATAGATGTCTGCCTATTACACATTACGACGCTCTTCAACTGTCGGCGGTCTCTGTCAGTCAACAGACGAGGTCGGCCTGTACGCTTTTGTGCTGTACGTGTCCCTTCACGTTTCCACTTCACTATCACATCGGAAACAATGGACCTAGGGATGTATAAGAGTGTGGAAATCTCGCGTACAGACGTATTACACAAGTGACACCAAATTACCTGAGCACGTTCGAAGTCCGTGAGTTCCATGGAGCGCCCATTCTGCTCTCTCACGATGTCTAATGACTACTGAGGTCGCTGATACGGAGTACCTGGCAGTAGGTGGCAGCACAAACGTATGTTTTTTGGGATGCCCGGATACTTTAGATCACATAGCGTGTAATGGATATACTAGTACATGTGGTAGATGCGTGGTTGACGATGTACGGAAGTTTGAGGTGAGCCGTGAGTTGTGCACGGATAGCCAAATGGAAAGGCGACCGCTCGCGATAAATGGGGAAATCCGGGTTCGAGTCCCAGTCCCACTCAAATTTTCATTGTCGTCATTGCTTTCTACAGTTGATGGTTGTCCTTATTCCGAATTGTGAATACATTTAATGTCTTTGTGGCACCAGTTCGGCAATGCCGAAACGTTCGGGAGTGATGTTGAGCGGTTGGATTAGAGGAAAGCGGCTACAACGCGTGAAGTGTTAACTATCAAGTAATTTTAATCTGACTATAGAGAGGATAGTTGCTGTTACCTTCTTTATTTTTACTTTTCGGCTTCCGACGTGACGACGCTTGGATGAAAATATTACTACTTACATTAAATTTAAAGCGGCAATACATTTTTTTTTTACTTTTTTGAGGTTTTCTTGCTTTGTATTGTTTTAAATTTGTTGATTTAAATTTTAGTCTGTCACAAAGGCGTACCTCAGCGAAACACAGCTGAATGTTGACCCCCCTGAGGCTGTGAAATTAGTGCGGCTGCTACACGTGTCTGGTCACATTTAGCTGCGGCGCAGTGCTCGTAATACCGCTGTAATCGAGGCAGCTGGATTGGGCACGCTCGGTTGCGATGTGAGCACAGGCTGTGGGAACCCGCGAGTGATTGGCAGACATCAACAGACGGAATGAGTTCTGTGTAAACACGCCGCGAAACGTGGTTTTGCAATCGACAGACAGCCTGGACACGGGACACTGCGGAAGCCCGAGTACACCAATTCGTGCAGCCATCGTATTTCGTGTCGGAACATGCATACAGATAACACGGACAGGTCAGTATTGATTTCACGGCAACAACTGCATCGATGCTTGCGTGTTTGTCATCGGAAGGGCAGCGCCCTCGTAATTGGGAGACGCTGCGACGTCCATCCTTTCACCTACGTTTAACCCTATACAGTTACCGTGAAAACGTTTCCTTGTTAGTACTGCCTAGGTAAATCGATTGCCCTCTTTGTTTTTCATCACACCTCAATAAACGGTATGATCTGCGTAGCGTGGTTATGTCTAGTACTTCATCAACGGTTCGAGGAATCTGAAAACGATTCTGTACCAGTTTTCCTTGCCGAAATATTGAATAGTTTATTAAAATGAAATGATGTAGTTTCGAAGCGCCATTCAGTTCATCGCAAGTATCACATACAACGCCTTCATCAGAAATTTTCGTGGTTTATTGAGTTGTGCACTGTAATTCGGTCTTTGCAGGTCCATTAAAGACAATAATTTGCAAAAAAAAAAAAAAAAAAAAAGTTCAAAAATGTTGAAATGTGTGTGAAATCTTATGGGACTTAACTGCTAAGGCCATCAGTCCCTAAGCTTACACACTACTTAACCTAAATTATCCTAAGGACAAACACACACACCCATGCCCGAGGGAGGACTCGAACCTCCGCCGGGACCAGCCGCACAGTCCATAACTGCAGCGCCTTAGACCGCTCGGCTAATCCCGCGCGGCCAATAATTTGCTTATCGAATTATTTTCTTTGCTCTTGAGCTGGATAAGGTTGTCGAAAAGTCAATTCCTTTTTACTAGAAGGTTATGTACAGAAGGGGAATGGTTAGTCGAACGGCAGTTAGTCGCCACGTAGCGCTCTGTATGAAAATCACTGACTGTGCTGTGTACAGTCTGTGGCTGGTTGGACTCACTGTTGGAATATTCGCTTGTGTAGTATATACACTTTTGAACGCTATTAAGGTAGATACATTGTTTGTTCTCTATCAAAATCTTTCATTTGCTACCTATGCCTATCAGTACTTTGTGGCTTCAGTAATTAGAATTTTTATTTAGCTGGCAGTATTGGCGCTCGCTGTATTGCAGTAGTTCGAGTAACGAACATTTTTGTGAGGTAAGTGATTCATGGAAGGTATAGGTTATTTTTAGTCAGGGCTATTCTTCTGGAGTGATTATTTAAAGTCAGATTGCGTTGCGCTAAAAAAAATATTGTGTGTCAGTTTAGTGATTATCATAATAAGTAAAGAGAGAACTGTGTGAGTACATTGAGTGTTGCTCAGCTGTTAGAAAATCAAATAACGTAGAAATTTACCAGCACAGTAATTCATAAATCTTTTCTAAAGGGACGTTACAAGTTTAAACTCTGGAAAAAAGAGAAATAAAAACATTATTTTTATTTTTATTTTGTACGTGGTTCCGTAGGACCAAACTGAGGAGCAAATCTCAAAGGTCTTGGAACGTGTCAGTACATGAATTTATGACATAAAAGTAATAACAGGTGAAATAAAATGTTTATGGACCCAAAAAAAGACAAGCCATGAGTTTATGTAAACGCAATCAACAATATAACATAGGAATCATCTTAATTTTACAAGGAACTCCTCGACAGAATAGGACTGAGCCGTGAGGGAACTCTTCAGTTAAGATTTGAAAGCGCATCGGTTATTGCTAAGGTGTTTGGATTCTTGTGGTAGCTTTTTGAAAATGGATGACGCAGTATACCCGCACACCTTTCTGCACAAGAGTCAAGGAAGTGCAATCCAAATGCAGGTTGGATTTCTGGCTAGTATTAACTGAGTGAAAACTGCTAATTCTCGGGAATAAACTGATATTGTCAACAAGAAACGACAGTTAATAACATGTATATTGAGAGACTAATGTCAGAATATCCAGACTAATGAACAGGGATCGACAACTTTCACCACTTATTGTCCGAACCGCCCGCTTCGGAGCCAAAACTATCCTTTGAAAATGGGAAGAGTTAGCTCAAAATATAATACTATACATCACAAGCGAACGAAAATAAGCAAATTTGACTACTTTTCGCGTCGACCTATCGCTTACTTCAGATACCGTTCGAATAGTAAAAATGGCAGCATTAAGTGTTTGAACAAGATCCTTACGCAACAACTAAGCCATTTATAATAATTCGTGAAAAACATATAAGTAAGTAAATGCACGATGTTGCCCGAAATAAAGGTCTGTTACAACCACCAACGTCATCCCTTGTGCGGTGTTGCAGGTGGGAAGTCACGTGCTACGTGTACCTGAGACACAACATCCGGATGGCGAAAACGGAAATTCATACACTATTTTTCGATGTCGTGTTTACATGTTAAGACCTGAAGTGGTTTTGCTACACTGGTCCACTATCGTAGTGATCAGCACACTGGACCCGCATTGAGGAGGACGGCGTTTCAAATCGACGTCCAGCTATCCCTAAATCATTCCTGGAGAGATGATGATTCCTTTGAAACAGCACGGCCGATTTCCTTCCTCATCCTTGAGATAGACAGAGCTTGTGCTCCCTCTCTAATGACCTCGCTGTCGACGAGACGTTAAACACTAATTCTGCTTTCTTCCAGTTAAATATCAGTTTTGCGATTGTGTTTTAGACAGATGAATTCTGAAAATGAGATCTTCCGGTGTCTGATTTAGTTGGTTCAATGGGTGCGTCAGTTCAGTTAAATATCGGAGGTAGACAACTTCATCCTCAGTCTAATATTTCTACGTCTCCTTTGCAGCACAAACGTTCACTTCGTCTAGACTAGACGAATTTTACGTGTATACCAAGTACGTTTCACAAACAGTTGTGCATTTAAATGGGTGCAAAAATCGATTGTGAAGAGGAAATTTAGCAGCCAGAGCTGCATTTCCGGAGACGATATTGGAGCGTTTGTATGTGCAACCAGAACCGGTATTGGGAAATAGGTTTACGAAATCCGGTTTAGGGAGCCTCATGTTGACGTAGTGACAAGAAACTCCGTGATTATTTTCTGTTACTGTTGCCATAGAATGCTGGCGCCAAACCAGGGTTCTTATCGACGATATGCGGTATCGGTAGCATCTCCATGGACCACACCCGACCATAACTGCATCTACATGTACATTATACTCTGTAAACCCCTTATGATGTGTGGCAGAGGGTACTACTGGTACTATTAAATGAGTCCCAGTTCCCCTCAGCCAGTTCCAGCCGCGGATGGCGCGTGGGAAGAATGATTGCGGTAAGCCTCTGCATTAACTATAATTTCTCGAATATTTTCGTCGCGGCCATCAGGCGAGATGTACGTGGAAGTAAGTAATGTGTTGACCGACTCTTCTTGAATGTTCTCGCTCGAATTTTCAGTTGCAAATCTCTCAGTGATGCACACCGCCTCTCTTGTTAACGTCTGCCATTGGATTGTGGGCAGCCGACACTTTTGAACCGCTCACAGCTGGCTTGGCGCCAGGCTTACGCGCAACCAGAGAAAGCTGAATTGACATGATCGCACTGCACGCGACTATGATTAGCTGGCGCCTTTTTTTTTTTTTTTTTTTTTTTTATGAAGCCACACTCAGAGTTTCCCCACACAGCGAGTGCATCTATAGACTTAACGTTGAGAGTGCAAGACTGCAGTGAGGGCATGACACATACGTAGCACGACCGACTGAACGTTACTGATATTCCGTGACTTGTGTAAGTGCACCAGCATTGAGTACTGTTTGTTTCTATCAAAAACTTAACTCTTGTATATAACTCTGCACCACAGAAGAACCTATAATATTCAGAGTTATATGTATCAATTGTTAAGTATACATTTGTGTCTTACCTTTCTGTTAATGTCTGTTTATTGGCCGCCTCCACTACTGGTACATTTATTTGAAGGCCTAAGATACGAACGAAATGTATTAAAATATAGCAAATACAAAGATGGGAGCTACCGTTTCATCTATGTCTGCGTCTACATCTACATGATCACTTTGCAGTTTGTAACATTCCAGGCTTTTCGTTACCGCCCGTGCATTATGTATTACTAGATCAATACTCTTATATCTCCAGCTATAATTAAATTCAATTACTTTTCGATAACAGGAAAACGGCTTTTAGAAGAATAACAGCATTACCTAACAATAGTAGTTACAATTCCCTTTTTACCATAAACAATCAAAATCAGATAAAAGAATAATATATTTCGTTTTCATCATCTATAAATGGTAGGAATTAAGTCTCGAACGTAATTAACAAAATATAGGTAATTGATCGTTTAGCATTGTTAGAATGCTTATTTATGCAATTTCAATATTAATGTAGTTTTGATGTGTTTAGAAAAGTCTTTAACTTGTTCTAGCAAAGCAGGGAATATTATAGAGTGTTTGATAATGTTGTTAAACTATTTCATATTATAAATTATATTTTGCCGTATTATAACCAGTAGTACATTGTAGGGAGAGTATAAATACTCGGCCTTGATTATTGTTAGGGCAGATGAGTGCCGGACCCACTAGAGGACTGTTCTGTGTGTACAGTTGAGATAAGTTCTATGTGCATGATTCAGGTTTGGATTTACAATAGAACAACTCGTATGTTGGACATTGTCTAAAACAGCATACTAGAACAGTGCAGTGACGGATTATTTCGGAGTTTGATTTAGTAGTGCCAAAGGCATAATGATATGTGACTTTATATTCGTACTTTGTTGAGCATTGGTGTTGAAAGGCAGAATGATATGTGACTTTATATTCGTACTTTGTTGATTACTAGTGATGAACAATGCAATGGACCTCACAAACGCATTTCTATCAAATTACTGCATCTGGACCCCAGTGTAGTATGTGCTACCATCGGTTAGCTGTGGTAGTAACAACGAGGCTTATTACACCGAAAATTGATCAAGAGTGCATAAGATATAGGTTTTGAAGTGAATAAATCTACATACTTACTTGACTTCAGTTGTGGCCTACATCACTGTTGTGAAATCCATTATGGTATCCTGTATTTATTGAACAAGCATATTTTAGTTCATGTATGCAGTCATCGAGGGACACCGAAGGCAAGATATTCACAGGTATTTAAACCATTTTTTACTACTCACTAGCCGGTGGGACTTAACAAGTTCACAATTAAGTGCACGGCAAAGGGTTCATCCAACCACCTCCAATCTATTTCTCTACTATTCCGCTCTCGAACAGCTCACGAGAAAAACGAACACTTAAATCTTTCTGTGCGAGCTCTGATTTCTCTTATGTTATTACGATGGTCATTCCTCCGTAAGTATGTGGGCGCCAACAAAATATTTTCACAGTCTGAGGGGACTCTTGGTGACTGATGCTTCATGAAAACTTTTTGCCGCAACGAAAAACGCCCTTATTTTAATGATTCCCACCCCAATTCATGTACTATATCCGTGGTGCTCTCACCCCTAGTTCGCCGCAGTACAAAACGAGCTGCCCTTCCTTGAACTTTTTCGATGTCCTCCGTCGAACCTATCTGATGCGGATCGCACATCGCACAGCGTTGCTCCATAAGAGGACGGACAAGCGTGGTGTATGCAGTCTCTTCGGTAGACCTGTTGCATTTTCTCAGTGCTCTACCAGTAGATCGTAGTCTTTGGTTTGCTTTACCCACAACATCATGTTTGCGATCGTTCCAGATTAAGTTATGAATAATCATAATCCCCAGGTTTTTACTTAAATTTGCAGCCTTTACATTTGTTTGATTTATTGCGTAGCCGAAAATTAGCGGATTCCTTTTGGAACTCATGGGCATGATTTCACACTTTTCATTATTTAGGGTCAACTACCGCTTTTCGCGCCATGCAAATATCTTGGCTAAATAGTTTTGTAATTTTTCCTGATCATCTGATCACTTTATAAGACAGTAAATGACAACATCCTGAGTGCTACTCAGATTGTTTCTTAAATCGTTTATGTAGATCAGGAACAGCAGAGGGCCTGTGACACTACCTTGGGAAACGCCAGAAATCACTTCGGTTTTACTCGATAACTTTCCGTCAGTTATTATGAACTGTGACCTTTCTGACAGGAAATCACGAATCGAGTAGCACAGCTCAAACGATAGTCCATAAACACGAAATTTGATTAGAAATTGTTTGTGAGGTACGGAGTCAAAAACCTTATGGAAATCTAAACGTAAGGGATCAATTTCAAATCCCCTGGCAATAACGCTCATTCCTTCGTGAGAATAAAGAGTTAACTGCGTTTCATAAGAACGGTATTTTATGAATCCGTTTTGGCTGTTTGTCTATAAATTGTTTTCTTTGAGATAACTCATAACGTTCGAACATAATATGTGTTCCACAATCCTACTGCAAATCGACGTTAGCGATATAGATCTGTAATTCAGCAGATTACTCCCATATCCTTTCTTGGGTGTTGGTGTGACTTGTGCAACTTTTCAGTCTTCAGCTATGGATTTTTAAACAAGCTATCGTGTGTATATGTTTGTATTAGCATAGTCTGAGAGGGACCTGACTGGTATACAATCAAGACTGGAAGCGTTCCCTTTAGGAAGTGATTTAAGCTGCTTTGCTACATCGAGGGTATCTACTTCTTAGTTACTCATTTTGGCAATTATTCTTGGTTCGAATTCTGGAATATTTACTTCTTCATATTTAGTGAAAGAATTTCGGAGAACCGAAGTTAGTAATTCTGCTTTAGAGGCACTATCATCTGTAACATCACCATTGTTATTGCGCAGTAAAGGTATTGATTGTGTTTTTCCGCTGGTGCACTTTAAATACGACCAGAATCTCTTTCGATTTTCTGCCAGATTTCGAGAAAGTTTTGTTGTGGAATTTATGAAAAGCATCTTGCATTGGAGTTCGCGCTACATTTCGCGCTTTGGTTAAAAGTCGGCAATCCTGAGGGTTCTGCGTTCTTTTAAACTGCGCATGCTTTTTTCATTGCTTCTGCAGCAGTGTTCTGACCTGTTTAGTGTGCTATAGGGGATCAGTACCATCTCTTAATTTTCTTTCCATACGTTCTCTCAATAGCCGTCGATACTATTTCTTTCAATTTAAGCTTCATCTGATCAGCGCTTATATATTCGAATTGGAAGGAGTGGAGACTGTCTCATAGGAAGACGTCAAACGAACTTTTATCTGCTTTGTTGAACAGACGTATTTTGCGTTTGATTTGTTTGGATGCTATGGTATTCAGTTTCTCTACAACTTCCTTGTGGGCTCTGATTCCTATATCCGTCATGGTGTTTCCTATTTGCTCAAGGTTATTTGTTGCTAAGAGGTGAAGTATGTTTTCGTAATCATTTACACTTCGAGTGGCCTCCTGTGGTAATTGTTCAAAATAATTTTCAGAGGTCGATTTCAGAATGATTTCGGACGACGTTTTACGGCTAACTCCGACTTTAAACACGTATTTTCGCCAATATATCGAGGGTAGATTGACGTCATCACCAACTATTCCTATTTGAAATGAGACTCAAGTTTTCTTTGAACTGTTCATCAACTGTATCCTCTGACTCGAGAGGACGGTCGGTAAAAGGACCCAATTATTAATTTATTCTCGTTGTCAAGTATAACCTCAACCCAAACTAACTCGCAGAAACTCTATACCTCGATTTCACTACAAGGTAAACTACCTCTGACAGCAATATACACTAGACCACCAACTGTTTTTAATCAACCGTTGATGAACACGCTTAGATACTTTGTAAAAATTTCGGCTGAATTTATTACCAGCTTTCCGTGTACATCACGATTTGAGCTTCAGTTCTTTCAACTAGCGCTCGGGACACTGGTTCATTTCCAACACAGCTACGATAATTTACAGCACCGATTATGGTAAGTCTACTTTCCTTTGTTTGTTCTGCACATTTTTAGACGGATGCTCCTTCTGTAGTTTACCGAGACCCTCTAATCCAAAAAACTACCCAGTCCTCCCTATAAGACCTCCCTGCCTATATAGTCGCTTCCTGTGTGTAATGGACCCCTGACCTGTTAAGTGGAACCAAGAAACCCACCACCCTCTGGCGCAAGTCGAGGAATCTACAGGCACTGATTCAGACTCGCCACTCGCCTCTGCACCAAAGGATCACAGTCGTTTTGTCGGCAATGCTACATATGGCGACCTCCGCCTTCATCTCGCAAACAAAACTGGCAGTCTTTACTACTTCAGGTAGCTGCCCGAAACCAGAGAGAATCTCTTCCAGTTTAAAAGCAGCACATATTGTTAGTTCTGACATGAGCCACTGCTTGCAATTGGTTGCACGCTGTGCTCTTCCTGCCATGTGGAAGCACCTTTTCCACATCTGGAATGGCTCCTCTCACTATGTACAAAGAGTGCATATTCGATTCCTTCCCCTCCTTGGCAGAACTATCCCTGATGGGCCCCATTATGCACCTAACGTTGGAGCTCGAAGCTATCAGGAAACCCACTCTCTGTGTATGCCCAGACCTTATGGGCTGAGAGGCTTCCTCTGGAACAGGTGAGTGACTTCATCCAGCTCAGGGACCTTGTCAGCCAGAGACAGTGCCTGAAACCTGTTCGTCAGACGAACTGGGGTGGCCCTAGCAGCAGCCCTCCAGAAAATCATTCACTACCAGCCTCTCCTTGGAGTGACCTCCCATTCAACTAAGCGTGAGGGATCAACTTCAGAGTGGGCAGCACCCACAGTAGCCACACTAGGGGACTGATCGGAGGATATGCGGGGAATGCTGGACATCCCCAGATGTGGCACCTCTCAGTGACGACCGTGGGGAACAGCCTCGAGCTGTGTGACTGAAGCCAGCACCACCTGGAGCTGTGCGTGAGGGGTCATCAACTCAACTCGCATCGGAAAACACAGCAATCACAGTCACTACCCAGACCAAAGACGGCAAAAATATTCATCACACAATTATTAGAACGTTAGACTTACCCAGTAAGCACACAAACATGCAAGAAATTAAGAAAATAAACTAGTATCCATACAGGCAGCTGAAGTTCGTAAATTTAATTCACAAACAAACTGTGTACTCACCTATTTGCAACAGCAATGGAAGGCGCTCCCTCTCACTGTTTGTCAACCGACACTGATCCGATCCGAGAAAAACAAACAAAAAAAAGCCTGCATGATACGAGGATCGACACAAGCGTCGATACTGGCGTTGGTACTGTGCACTATACTGCTATTAAAACGAAAGTCTGTGCCTAGTCAGCAGCCAAACTCGCAAGACATTAAGAAGTAGACTATTATCTACACAGACAATTGAAAGTAACTCGCTCCTGCTTGAAGGTCGTAAATATAACTCGCGAGCAAGTGGTGTATTCGCCTTATATGCAGTAGCAACAGAAGGCGTTCACTCTTGCTGACGGTCCAAGTGACACTAACTGAAGTTTGGTTATCAAGACAGTCCAAAATGTCAAACAGATTAATTGGTTTATAATAAAAGGATTTTAACACCTTACAATAAAAGACAGAACTTAAGGCCACACAAAATGTAAAGCGTTGTGATGTAATTGTGGTTACCATTGAATCTTGTGTATCGATGTAGGTTGGTATCATAGATGACACACTTGAAGCGTACTAGCTAGTTACTTTGCAAGGGGTTCGATTGATACCGATTCAGTTGTTGTTCTGCTGACAATGTAGACGTGTCCCTTCACGTTGCTTCTGTGTTCTGTCCCATCTAGCTCCACACATCGCGAACAGAACACGTCTGAAAACAGTGTGCACTAAGGTATAGCTCGCTGTCATCAGCAGCTACATCGCTGAACGTGAATGCTCTGTAATGATGTCACAGTAAATGGTGATATATGTATTACGATTAGACTGACTTGCTTGTTGTGCATTGATTCTGGTTTTTTTTTATGTGTGACTTTCAGTTACTTCTGATAGGTTTAATACGTTTTGTTCATAACGTGAAATAGTAAGGTTTTCTTCCACATTATTGATAGTATGCTTGTTTGCTACACTACTGGCCATTAAAATTGCTACACCAAGAAGAAATGCAGATGATAAACGGGTATTCATTGGACAAATATATTATACTAGAACTGACATTTGATTACATTTCTCCGGAGAAATCAATACCCAGAACAACCACCTCTGGCCATAATACCGGCCTTGATACGCTTGGGCATTGAGTCAAACAGAGCTTAGATGGCGTGCAGAGGTACAGCTGCCCATGCAGCTTCACGCGATACCACAGTTCATCAAGAGTAGTGACTGGCGTATTGTGACGAGCCAGTTGCTCGGCCACCATTGACCAGGCGTTTTCAATTGCTGAGAGATGTGGAGACTGTGCTGGCCAGGGCAGCAGTCGAACATTTTCTGTATCCAGAAAGGCCCTGCAACATGCTATCGTGCATTGTCCTGCTGAAATGTAGGGTTTCGCAGGGATCGAATGAAGGATAGAGCCACGGGTCGTAACACGTCTGAAATGTAACGTTCACTGTTCAAAGTGCCGTCAATGTGAACAAGAGGTGACCGAGACGTGTAACAAATGCCACCCCGTACCATCACGCCGGGTGATATCCCTGTATGGCGGTGACGAATACGCGCTTCCAATGTGCGTTCACCGCGATGTCGCCAAACACGGATGCGACCATCATCATGCTGTAAACAGAACCTGGATTCATCCGAAAAAATGACGTTTTGCCATTCGTGCACCCATGTTCGTCGTTGAGTACACCACCGCAGGCGCTCCTGTCTGTGCTGCAGCGTCAAGGTTAACCGCAGCCACGGTCTCCGAGCTGATAGTCCATGCTGCTGCAAACGTCGTCGAACTGTTCGTGCAGATGGTTGTTGTCTTGCAAACGTCCCCATTTGTTGACTCAGGGATCGAGACGAGGCTGCACTATCCGTTACAGCCATGCGGATAAGATGCCTGTCATCTTGACTGCTAGTGATACGAGGCCGTTGGGATCCAGCACGGGGTTCCGTATTACCCTCCTGAACCCACCGATTCCATATTCTGCTAACAGCCATTGGATCGCCAGCAACGCGAGCAGCAATGTCGCGATACGATAAACCGCAATCGCGATAGGCTACCATCCGACCTTTATCAAAGTCGGAAACCTGATGGTACGCATTTTTCTTCCTTACACGAGGCATCACAACAGCGTTTCACCAGGCAATGCCGGTCAACTGCTGTTTGTGTATGAGAAATCGGCTGGAAACTTTCCTCAAGTCAGCCACCGGCGCCAACCTTGTGTGAATGGTCTGAAAAGCTAATCATTTGCATATCACAGCATCTTCTTCCTGTCGGTTAAATTTCGCGTCTGTAGCACGTCATCTGCTTGGTGTAGCAATTTTAATGGACAGTAGTGTATATGTTGTTCAAAATCCCTTTTGTTATTTTGAAGGCGTGAATGGTGATGGTAGCGCATATTAACTGTTAATACAGGAATGTAGGTACTAAGGGCCGTTTAGATGAGGTCGAAAGTTATTCATGCAGATTTTTCTGATCTGACATTTTCCTCTTCTTGCTGAGCCCTTCTTCCAGGAACTAGCTGCGCACTGTGGCGCACTGCCAAATTTGCTCTAATGTAAGGACTGTGTTCCCCGCATTTATCATCATCGATGTTGATAACTGGTTGTCGACTAACGCTTCCTTGGTGCGTGGGAGCGTTCATCGGCGCGCGAGCTGCTGGAGGGCGGGCGGTGGGCGTCGCCTTGTTTGTGTCTGTCGCCAGTGGCGGCGTCGTGGCACTGGGGGCAGGAAGGCAGGCAGCCAAGCAGCTGCTAGCTCAGAGCTGTCGTCACCATTAGGAATTCCCACTGCCTCTCTGACTTGCAGTTTGCAACAGTACTGTGCTTTAGCTAAACCTCGAACGATAACGAAGTCTGTATCCAGACCAAATCTACATCTACATCTACGTGGATACTCTGCAATCGCATTTAAGTGCCTGGCAGAGAGTTCATCGAACCACCTTCACAATTCTCTATTATTCCAATCTCGTATAGCGCGCGGGAAGAATGAACACCTATATCTTTCCGTACGAGCTCTGATTTCCCTTATTTTATCGTGGTGATCGTTACGCCCTATGTAATTCGGTGTCAACAAAATATTTTCGCATTCGGAGGAGAAAGTTGGTGATTGGAATTTCGTGAGAATATTCCGTCGCAACGAAAAACGCCATTCTTCTAATGATTTCCATCCTAATTCCCATATCATTTCTGTGACACTCTCTCCCATATTCTGCGATGATACAAAACGTGCTGCCTTTCTTTGAACTTTTTCGATGTACTCCGTCAGTCCTACCTGGTAGGGATCCCACACCGCGCAGAACTATTCTAAAAGAGGACGGACAAGCGTAGTGCAGGCAGTCTCCTTAGCAGGTCTGTTACATTTTCTAAGTGTCCTGCCAGTAAAACGCAGCCTTTTGTTAGCCTTCCCCACAACATCTTCTATGCGTTCTTTCCAATTTAAGTCGTTCGTAATTGTAATACCTAAGTATTTAGTTGAATTTACGGCTTTTAGATTAGACTGATTTATCGTGTAACCGAAGTTTAACGAGTTCCTTTTAGTACTCATGTGGATGATCTCACATTTTTCGTTATTTAGAGTCAACTGACAATTTTCGCACCATTCAGATATTTTTTCCATATCGTTTTGCAGTTTGTTTTGATCTTCTGGTGACTTTATTAGTCGATAAACGACAGCGTCATCTCCAAACAAACGAAGACGGCTACTCTGTCTCCCAAGTCGTTTATATAGATTAGGAACAGCAAAGGGCCTATATAACTACCTTGCGGAACGCCAGAAATCACTTCTGTTTTACTCGATGACTTTCCGTCAATTACTACGAACTGTGACCTCTCTGACAGGAAATCGCAAATCCAGTCACATAACTGAGACGCATGCAATTTTACTACGAGCCGCTTGTGTGGTACAGAGTGAAAAGCCTTCCGGAAAGCCAGGAATACGGAATCGATCTGAAATCCCTTGTCAATAGCACTCAGCACTTCATGTGGATAAAGAGCTAGTTCTGTTTCACAGGAACGATGTTTTCTAAACCCATGTTGACTGAGTGTCCATAGACCGTTTCCATCGAGGTAATTCATAATGTTCGAACACAATATATGTTCTAAAATCCTGCTGCATATCGACGTTAACGATATGGTCCTGTAATTTAGTGGATTACTCCTACTACCTTTCTTGAATATTGGTGTGGCTTTCCAGACTTTGGGTACGGATCTTTCGTCGAGCGAACGGTTGTCTATGATTGTTAAGTATTGAGCTAATGCATCAGCCTACTCCGAAAGGAACCGAATTGGTGTACAGTCTGGACCAGGAGACTGCTTTTATTAAGTGATTTGAGTTGCTGCACTACTCCGAGTATTTAGTACGTTCAACTATGGCTGGCTTGCTAAGTTGCTAAAGGTACGCATGTCGTTCATGCTATTTCAAACGGTCTCTAACTGTTCGACCTGCTCCCTCGTTACAAATTTTATCATAGTTGTGCCTATTTTCGTACACTCCAGCTGTTTGTAATGGTTCTTGTTAGTTTTTCATCGCTTGCAAGGAAATGGCTTTAAATCATTACGTTAGAGGATCTTTCCTATGCATGCGTACTTTAAATTATGAAAATTGCGAATGAGGCAATAGGATAGGAAATGAGACTGAATTGAGCCTGTCTGATATGTTGGCAGCTTCTCCTGTAAGTCTCTCACGCCTGTTTATTATCCACAAATGGTAAACCCCGCAGGCTGCAACGGGCACGTGAACGCCGCTGCTGGCGTCGTTGTTGCCGATTTATTTGGTTACGAACGAAAGCCCCGTCCACATGTCTACAGTGATGACCGCTTACTTGTTTGGCGCTTTCGTGACAGCTGCAATCTAGTAGGCGGCAAAGGTAATAAATGTCTTTTATGTAATTGTTTGTAGTGGCACTGGATACACGATCTCGACTCTTACATATTGTGATCAGTCTGAACAGCATGTGCTACATGATGCAAGTTATAGAAAGGGAAGTATCCTTCTTCACGGAGCTATACATGCCATATCACAGTGGTATAATACTCCAACAAAAGTGTACAAGCCTTTCTTTTTATTGGTTCCTTGGTTGGATGTTCACGTCTCATGCGGCCCATCGAGATGAGTATTTCACACGCAGTCATCGAATTTGGGTGCAATACCGCATCCATCCCCGCAGTCAGTTACTAGTGCGCCCTGGTTGCGATCGTAAATCTTGGCTACGAAATCCTCTGCTCCAGTTATTCAACCGAATCAACGGAAGTGCTGTACACTTCAAATCTGTGATTACTCCAGACAAAAATCCAGAGAATGAAGGTCGGATGATCTTTGAGCCCAAAGTACCGACGCTGCTCAGTCCATCCAGCTTTGATCTTACTGGGTCTTTGGATGTCGTCTTACATCAGCAGCAAAATGTGCCGGTGCTCTGTCATGTATAAACGGTGTCCCATAAAAACACTGACAAACTTTAGCTTACTTACACCAAAAAAAGAAAAAAAGTCTAGTAAACATGAGCTCTAAAATGCATACCTTAAAATCTATGAACATTTGTTCTGCAGAAAAATTGTTTCAAATTAGCGAAGATGAGCAAGTGCTTATAGTTCTTAAGGTGCGAGTATGCATTTTAAACCCCATGTTTACCGGACAGTTTTTTCTTGATTTGGCCCACACCACCTCCTCCCAAAATATGGGAAGTAAAGTCCTTGCTGTAGACGAGATCTGTTTCATAGTATGGAAGATGAACAAGTGCTCATAGCTCTTAAGATACACCTTTTAGAGCCCATATTTATTAGACATTTTTTTCTTGTTTAGTGTGAAAAATATGTCCCCAAAGTTTGTCGGTGTTTTTTCGGAATATAAGACGAACACCCAGTACCCTAACCATATATTCAAGGAGAAAATTGTTACTTTGGTGACTTTTGTACAGCATGCAGATTTACGTCAAATTTGAGCCCAACTCCATAGGGATGTGATGTGAAAGAGTGTGCACGTCTAATATATTTGTACTTACACGTACAATATTTCGTGAGCGCTGGTAACCACACATTCGCCGTTATTTCACAAACAACTCATCTGTGGACCCCTGTTTACTGTAGTGTTCTTCCTCTGTTATCGTATACTTTCACACGTGCCAGTTTTCCCTATTAATTATGATACACCATGTACCATTTTTTACACAACATGTCTGGAGCTTCCGCTACTGATCATGAAATACTAACCTTGACACAGCCCAAGTAGCTTTATTTATTTTCTGGCAACTTGTTTCATCTACATCTACTAGATCTACATTTATACTCAGCAAACCACCCAACGATGTGTGGCGGAGGGCACTTTACGTGCCACTGCCGTTACCTCCCTTTCTTGTTCCAGTCGCGTATGGTTCGCGGGAAGAACGACTGCCGGAAAGCCTCCGTGCGACCTCGAATCTCTCTAATTTTACATTCGTGATCTCCTCGGGAGGTATAAGTAGGGAGAAGCAATATATTCGATACCTCATCCAGAAACGCACCCTCTCGAAACCTGGACAGCAAGCTACACCGCGATGCACAGCGCCTCTCTTGCAGAGTCTGCCACTTCAGTTTGCTAAACATCTCCGTAACGCTATCATGCTTACCAAATAACCCTGTGACGAAACGCGCCGCTCTTCTTTGGATCTTCTCTCTCTGTCAACCCGACCTGGTACGGATACTACACTGTTGAGCAATACTCAAGTATACGTCAAACGAGTGTTTTGTAAGCCACCTCCTTTGTTGATGGAGTACATTTTCTAAGGACTCTCCCAATGAATCTCAACCTGGCACCCGCCTTACCAACAATTAATTTTAATTAATTTTATGTGATCATTCCACTTCAAATCGTTCCGTACGCATACTCCCAGACATTTTACAGAAGTAACTGCTACCAGTGTTTGTTCCGCTATCATATAATCATACAATAAAGGATCCTTCTTTCTATGTATTGACAATACATGACATTTGTCTACGTTAAGGGTCAGTTGCCTCTCCCTGCACCAAGTGCCTATCCGCTGCAGATCTTCCTGCATTTCGCTGCAATTTTCTAATGCTGCAACCTCTCTGTACAGTACAGCATCATCCGCGAAAAGCCGCATGGAATTTCCGACACTATCTACTAAGTCATTTATATATATTGTGATAAGCAATGGTCCCATAACACTCCCCTGTGGCACGCCAGAGGTTACTTTAACTTCTATAGACGTCTCTCCATTGAGAACAACATGCTGTGTTCTGCTTGCTAAAAACTCTTCAATCCAGCCACACAGCTGGTCTGATATTTCGTAGGCTCTTACTTTGTTTATCAGGCGACAGTGAGGAACTGTATCGAATGCCTTCCGGAAGTCAAGAAAAATGGCATCTACCTGGGAGCCTGTATCTAATATTTTCTGGGTCTCATGAACAAATAAAGCGAGTTGGGTCTCACACGACCGCTGTTTCCGGAATCCATGTTGATTCCTACAGAGAAGAGTCTGGCTTTCCAGAAATGACATGATACGCGAGCAAAAACATGTTCTAAAATTCTACAACAGATCGAAGTCAGAGATATAGGCCTATAGTTTTGTGCATCTGCTCGACGACCCTTCTTGAAAACTGGAACTACCTGTGCTCTTTTCCAATCATTTGGAACCTTCCGTTACTCTACAGACTTGCGGTACACAGCTGTTAGAAAGGGGCAAGCACTTTCGCGTACTCTGTGTAGAATCTAACTGGTATCCCGTCAGGTCCAGTGGACCTTGTTGAGGGCGGCTACAGAAGAATAAAATGTATTAACAAAATTAATATACGATAAAGACTGAGAGTAAGTGCAATGCCACTGATGTGGCAGGGCCGGCAAGTGTGAAATATTTGTACCCTGTACTGGGCAACAGTCATTTTCATATTTAAAATATGGAAACGGCGATATCTGTCATCGGCTATCACTGGCATCCCCTCGGCATTTTACATCTCAAGTTGGCCTAATTCAACCGAAGCCAATCGCCGCAATAAAAATATGTGCTTCCTTCGGAAAGCACATCTCCGTAACTAGTCTACAAGCCATCGTAGACTGAGAAGTGGACCACACATACACAGTCCAGTCACATTAATGTGACCGCCTGTCGGAAACCTGAATAACCACCTTTCGCAGCACGGAGCTCTGCGAGAAGGGCAGGAAGAGAGTCAGTGAGGTTCGGGGAAGGACCCACAGGAATGTGGAGCCACGCCGACTCCAGTGACGTGGCCTGCTGCGCTAGCTTTCTAGGCTGAGGATTCATGGCGCGAACAGTTCAACCGAGTTGGTCCCACAGATTCACGATTGGGTTTAAATTAAGAGAGTTTGGTAGCCAGGGGCGTTTTGATGACGACGCACAGCTTCAAGAAGAGGTAACCACGTGGTTGAAGGCGCAGGCGGCCGAATTTTACGACGAAGGAATTTCCAAGCTCGTCCATCGCTACAATACGTGCCTTAATTTAAATGGCAACTACGTAGAAAATAGTATTTAAGTGTGGCTTTCATCTGTATACAATAAAAAAAATTTCCAATACTTTATTTATTTTTAATTCCAAAACGTAATGTACTTTGTGGATAGCCCTCGTAGTTGTTTTAATATACTGGGTGATCAAAAAGTCAGTATAAATTTGAAAACTGAATAAATCACGGAATAATGTAGATAGAGAGGTACAATTTGACACACATGCTTGGAATGACATGGGGTTTTATTAGAACCAAAAACATACAAAAGTTCAAAAAATGTCCGACAGATGGCGCTTCATCTGATCAGAATAGCAATAATTAGCATAACAAAGTAGGACAAAGCAAAGATGATGTTCTTTACAGGAAATGCTCAATATGTCCACCATCATTCCTCAACAATAGCTGTAGTCGAGCAATAATGTTGTGAACAGCACTGTAAAGCATGTCCGGAGTTATGGTGAGGCATTGGCGTCGGATGTTGTCCTTCAGTATCCCTAGAGATGTCGGTCGATTACGATACACTTGCGACTTCAGGTAACCCCAAAGCCAATAATCGCACGGACTGAGGTCTGGGGACCTGGGAGGCCAAGCATAACGAAAGTGGCGGCGGAGCACACGATCATCACCAAACGACGCGCGCAAGAGATCTCTCCCGCGTCTAGCAATATGGGGTGGAGCGCCATCCTGCATGAACATCGCACGTTCCAGCAGGTGTTCATCAGCCAGGCTGGGGATGATGCGATTCTGTAACATATCGGCGTACCTCTCACCCGTCACGGTAGCAGTTTTGCTGTCCAGCGCCATCTGTCGGACATTCTGTGAACTTTTTTTTTGGTTCTAATAAAACCGCATGTCATTCCAAGCACGTGTGTCAATTTGTACCTCTCTATCTACATTATTCCTCGGTTTACTAAGTTTTCAAATTTATACTGACTTTTTGATCACCCGGTAAATTGCGGAGTTTGTCACACCACATCTAGCGCGTCCCCAGGTGGCGGATGGGGGAATGCCCGGCAAATATGCAGGGTAGATGGGAAATAAAATACGATCCGTGGATCAAAATGACAACAAAAATACATGCTCCGTCTGACTTGGAGCAAGCGGAAGTATCATCAGCGTCTGTTCACCAAGAGAGATGCGGCTGAAAACATGCTCCAGGAAGTCACAATCCCTGATTCTCCATCACTAGCTAAAGCTAGAAAATTATGAAAGCAAACATGACTAGGACAAGTAAAGACAGAATTTACCTAGGCGGACGATCCACCCATTTCAACGTGGCAACCAAACATTCTGATCCTGAGGAGCTTGGACTTACACGAGATAGCAAGTCGAAGCGCTCTGGTAAACTTCCGGGAAAAACACACGCCTACATTGGCACTTTTCAACGTTCAGACACTCATTCGAGCAGGAAAACTACACAATCTCACAACAGAACTCTCGAAGCAGAAAATCAAAATTCTCGCCCTGCAAGAAACACGCTACACAGATTCGGAGACGATAGACTACAATAATTACAGAATCCTGAAAAGTGAAACAAAACAAGAAAATTGACAAAGAAGCAGTACTATTTGGCATGGCCTTCGTTGTAGACAAATAGGTTACGAATTCAGTGAAAGATGTGAAACCCATCACAAACCGACTTGTAACGTTAAGAATGGCACACACAAACAAAAACAATAAAAGAAGTAACAAAGATTCTGGGAAAAACTTCAAACAGAGATGGTCAAAATTCCAAAAGATGATGCGAATATTCTACTTCGTGATTTTCATGCCCAAAGTAGCAGGAAACGCATGTATAAGAGCGCAGGGGGAGACTATCCTGCTTACAAGTTCACCAGTAATATTGGGGACACGACTCGTTGAGTTATGACAACAAAATAATCTAAACATTATGTCGATCTCATTTCGGAAAAAACTAAAGAAAAACCACACAGAGATCACCACACTATCATTTGGGAGAACTACAAACAGATCCATGTGTATGACTACCAACAATAAATCCACGATGTACAATTATGCAGATATGTGTAAATCAATTCAGATCATTATGTAACCACAATCGAAATTAAATTCACATCCAAAAGAAAATTCAACAGAACAGTAGGTGACCCCCAGAATTTGATCTACACAAAATCAAAGACTAAAATATCAGGAAAATGGGAAGTACAACCTGCAGATGACTGGAAGTAATTTCAAACTGAAATCAGCTAAACAGCGAGAGATCTGATCCCCCTTCACAAACATGGAAACACTCTTGGTAGTATCACGATTGTGAAAACGTACTAGAAGAAAGAAAAAAGGCATTTCAAAATTTTGATTGCAACGCATCAGGAGCAACAAAGAAGAAATTCCTCGAAGTTCGCAAACAAACATTCAAGATTACAACACAAAATAAACGAAACTATGTCAGTGATCAACTGGAATCAATTGAAGACAACTTCAAATATTACAACACACACGACTTCCACAAGGCCTTTGCGAACCAAATCAAATAGTACTCATAATCAATTATTCAAAATTACAGTCACGACCTCATTATTTATTTTGCCGCCAACCGGTTTCAACTCGCGATGGGATCATCTTCAGGGCAATTTACACCATTTGGTCGCTCTCTGGAACCGTCACCCTGCCAGTGCACGGTAGATACACCACTGGCCATTAAAATTGCTGCACCAGGAAGATGACGTGCTACAGACGCGAAATTTAACCGACAGGAAGAAGATGCTGTGATATGAAAAAGATTAGCTTTTCAGAGCATTCACACAAGGTTGGCGCCGGTGGCGACACCTACAATGTGCTGACATGAGGAAAGTTTCTAACCAATGTCTCATACACAAACAGCAGTTGACCGGTGCTGCCTGGTGAAACGTTGTTGTGATGCCTCGTGTAAGGAGGAGAAATGCGTACCACCACGTTTCCGACTTTGATAAAGGTAGGATTGTAGCCTATCGCGATTGCGGTTTATCGTATCGCGACATTGCTGCTCGCGTTGGTCGAGATCCAATGACTGTTAGCAGAATACGGAATCGGTGGGTTCAGGAGGGTAATACGGAACGCCGTGCTGGATCCCAACGGCCTCGTATCATTAGCAGTCGAGATGACAGGCATCTTATCAGCATGGCTGTAACGGATCGTGCAGCCACGTCTCGATCCCTGAGTCAACAGATGAGGACGTTTGCAAGATGACAACCATCTGCACGAACAGTTCGAAGACGTTTGCAGCAGCGTGGACTATCAGTTTGGAAACCATGGCTGCGGTTACCCTTGACGGTGCATCACAGACAGGAGCGCCTGCGATGGTGTACTCAACGACGAACCTGGGTGCACGGATGGCAAAACGTCGTTTTTTTCGGATGAATCCAGGTTCTGTTTACAGCATCATGATGGGCGCATCGGTGTTTGGTGACATATGTACATTTCCCTGCGAAACCCTACGTTTCAGCAGGATAATGCACGACCGCATGTTGCAGGTCCTGTACGGACCTTTCTGGATACAGAAAATGTTGGACTGCTGCCATGGCCAGCACATTCTCCAGATATCTCAACAATTGAAAACGTTTGGTCAACGGTGGCGAAGCAACTGACACGTCACAATACGCCAGTCACTACTCTTGATGAACTGTGGTGTCGTGTTGAAGCTGCATGGGCAGCTGTACCTGTACACGCCATCCAAGCTCTGTTTGACTCAATGCCCAGGCGTATCAAGGCCGTTATTGCGGCCAGAGGTGGTTGTTCTGGGTACTAATTTCTCAGGATCTATGCACCCAAATTGCGTGAAAATGTAACCACATGTCAGTTCTAGTATAATGTATTTGTCTAATGAATACCCGTTTATGATCTGAATTTCTTCTTGGTGTAGCAATTTTAATGGCCAGTAGTGTAGTTACCAACCGTGCACATGCAGGGTGACGACACCAGCGAGCGACCAAATGGTTTAAATTGCCCTGAAGATAACCCTATTGCGGGTTGAAGCCGGTTGGCGGCAAAATAAACAATGCGATTGTGCCTATCACTTTTATTAATTTATTATAAGTAAATTAATCGCTGTTTATCTCCATACAACTATGTTGTCTAAAAATTCAAACCGTACTCACCACAGAAACTCTGCTTTCGAAAACAAGGTGGTAATTTAGTCTTAATAAACAAAGAAAACTTCCAAGAACTAGCTATGTATTTTTCACAGGCTTTAAATTGTCCAGAACACAAAGAGAGATTAATCCATCCTTTATGTAAAAAAGACAACAAATCAAATTTAAACAACTACACAGGGATTTTTCCTGTTACAGGTCACGTACAAAATCCTATCACCTTTTCTTTTGTATAGAGCACAAAAGCAATTAGCACCCAAATTAGCAGAATGTCAAGCAGGATTCAGACCGAACAAGTCATGCCGAGAACAAAATTTTAACCTCAAAGCAATACTCAAAATGACAGCGCTCACACAATAACCTCTAGTATGCACGTTAGTAGATTTCAAAAAGGCGTACGATACGGTAGACAGGCAATCACTATTCCAAATTTTAGAAGAGATGGGACCATATCCCAAAACATGAGAACTCATAAAACAAACACCAACTGGCACGAAATCTAAAGTAAAATGTATGGGGGAAACCTCTGAACCCTTCGACATTCAAACAGTTGTGAGACAAGGAGTTGGACTCTGTTCTATTCCGTTCAGTGTCGTTCTGTATAAGGTTGTGGAAGAATGCGAAAAGGAACTCAAGAAATGTGGGTTTTAAAAGCCAATTGTAACGTTGTTGCTTTAATTTGCTATAAAAGCGGTACTGATAAACAATAAAAGCGATTTTAAAGCTGTGAGCTATGTGGGGAAGTTAACCTTGCAGTACTGCGCAACTGTTTCACCGGGTATCCAGTCTAGCTTACCAAATTCCCAACCAGAATAACATTAATTATAATCTTTTAATAGTCATACGACAACCGGTGATATATATATATATATATATATATATATATATATATATATATATATATATATAAGAGAATTTAAATAAAAAGAAATAAATCAGTTTACATTTGGAAATTTATTTTAACATTGATCATTGAAATTTCAGCATATTAAACTTGAGTCATAACTACGCTGGTGCCTTATTTAGGACTGTGAAAATGTGAGTTTGTAATCTTACGGAACACATCAAATATGGAGCCAAGATTGGGAGACTGCATACAACACTGCATTCATAAAATAACACACGAAGAACGTTGAAACATATGCAAGAGGAAATTAACCACAACCAACCGATTCAATTTTCATCCAAAGAAGTTACGTTCGTAGCGCAATCCTGTCCGTCATGAAATTACCACTCACTGGTATACTAAATTCATACTAACTCTCTGTGAAATCTTCCCGAAAAGAATAGCTGAGGGCTACTTTGATGCTTTCACCACATGCTTCACGTGGTCAACTTGGTTTACACAAAGAGTGTAACCCCACAATAATTTTGATAATTAAAATAAATTAGATCGAAAAGCAATTTACAAAAGAAAAACCTCGAACTGGTTACTATCGTCTTACTATTAACCTGATGGGTCAAACAATTGTATAAGCACGTGGTAATGGTCTCACAAAGTACACCCGACGTGGGCATTCGCATTTAAGATTGATGATCTTAGTTAGAGTTACTGATCAACACATGGTTCCACTTTACTCACAAAGTAGTGACAAAGCAACTACTGGAAGATATTCTGAATTTCACACTCGAAATACACTGCATTGCAATCTAAGATAACATTAGATGTTTTAGAGCTAAATCTCAAATAAAGGTGATTAAATTTTCAGTTTGGCTGAACATAAGAAATCCATTGTCCTACGGACTTAGCAGACACGCGCTTAGCCGGAGATCTTACCACTTCAGACGCTCGCCGCGGACAGACTGACCTGGGCTCCTACCTGAGGGGTGCCTCACAAATACAAACGGAAGTGACCAGAGAGGCAGCTTCCTATACCAACATGACAAGGGACGGACAGGACTATACTAAGGATAGAAACCTCTTTGCTTTTAGAAAGCGTAGCTACCTGTTCCGACGTTGGTCCTACTGTTCTCTAGCAGACAGGCTTGTCTGCTACCATCCAGCATGCAACTAGAAATACATTTGATCATTCATCGTCTCACACAGAAGGGAAGGGGGATGACAGTATCTTATCATATACAGTATATAAAAGAAAGCGGATGTAGGTTCCGTATGAGACTGTGTGACATGAAATACATATAAACAGTGTTTTAAAGTGTAGTAGTGTGACAGATCGTTCTTGTTTATGTGTAAAAGTAACACGTTCCACTACTCAGTCTCCTCCCAGATAGTCAGAAACGCCACAGTAAATTTAGAAGAGGAATTTATGCCGTAAATGACAACAGATTTAAGAGTTCAACATGAAAGGAATCCTACAGAGACATTTCATAACCCCAACGCACCGGGAAAAGACTGTGCAGGGCATTTTCTGGCCATGCTAGGACATTTCCAAGCAGGCTTCTCACACCCAACTTAAACCAAAAATGTAAAGAAAAGGCAAAAGGTCACCAGCTACTTGCTAAAACACAATAATTTCAACACATCTTTAGAATCTACCAATTTCAAAGGGGAAAAAAAATCTGTGACACCTATTTACAAGATAGTGTAGACCTAATTCGGTCAGCAAGTAAAAACAATGGTTCCTGTGTCATTAATATGAAAACAATTTCTGGTTGTTACCCTTATGGAGTTCACCAGTATTTGCTCATTGCAAGAGCCAACTGATCACAGGAAAATTTATGACTGTTTAGTAACAAGTAATATTTATGAAAATCGCAAAGGTGCCACAGCAATTAAAAAAAGACATGAAAATAACATCAGTATTATAAAGCAGAACATTACAATGCACAATCCGCAAAAGTAAAAAAAAGATAAGAGAAAAAATATGTTTTACAAAGTGGTTATCCCAAAAAATTCTATATCTTATAAAACTAATAATTTGTAGAATTAAAATAACTTTGTGGCACTAATTTAATCACTCTACTATATTTCAGTTAGTTAGCAAACAATGATCGCTGTGTCATTATACTGAAACTACAATTAATTATGTGATTGTTGCCCTTATGGTGTTCCTCACTATAAATATGCCCCATGCAAAGGCTAATCGATCACAGTCCAATGAGAATGAATAGCTATCTGACTGATAAACGAAGCAATGCCACAGGAATGAATTTACGAAACAAAATATCACAAATCTAATACAACACACAAAAACAAATATTGAGTAATAAAACAGCTCTGAAAGTACAGTAGTCAACGTGTAAAAAAAACACCAGTAAATAAAACACCTGCAAAATACAAGAGTCAAAGACTAAAAAGAACAATAAATAGAACACCTGCAAAATACAAGATTCAGAATTTCTCTGACAGAAACACACGTATATGCATTGAACTAAGAACCGTATAGTCACTGTTCACTGACACACTCAGTAGTTCCATTGTTTCGAGGCACAATATAAGGTGAGGGGCGGGGGGGGGGGGGGGGTTCGTCGCCGCAGCTGTCAGTAGGGATTTTTTGTCCATCTGTTGCGTGCAATCCCGCCGTCTCTGCCCTCTCATGAAGTTTCTCTTGGTGGCCCGTGTCACGTACATCTCGATTTGGTTCCATGTTTGTGTTGTCAAATTCGTGCGGTATCCTCGTTTGACACGCCAGGTTGATATTCCTGGGCAAGGATGACACTTAATGGCTCTTCTTTGTGCCACCCTTAACACACATAACGAATGCCATACTAAAACACCAACACTTCCCCGCCTTTTGGAAGACGGCCAAGGTCCTGATGTTCAGGAAGCCGGGGAAAGACCACAGCCTCCCACAAAATTACCGACCCATCAGCCTTCTGAGCTCGCTCAGTAAGATTGTTGAGAAGGTGATTCTCAAACACATCACTAGGCACTGCATAACAAATGACATCCTGAGACCGGAGCAATTCGGCTTCAGGAATCACCACTCCACAACACAACAACTCCTATGGGTCATTGAACATATAACACATGGCTTCAATATAAACAAAGCTACAGGGGCAGTGTTCCTGGACATCGAAAAGGCTTTCGACCGTCTATGGCACAACGGCCTCATCCGCAAACTCAGCGACGCGGGATTCCCCGACGGGCTGCTGCGTCTAATACACTCATACCTCACAGACAGGAGTTTCAACACTGACGTGCAGGGAAAACAATCAACACGACACGGTACACACGCGGGAGTACCCCAGGGAAGCATCCTAGGGCCCCTACTGTTTAACCTCTACATAAACGATCTCCCAACCACACACAACACAATGATGGCAATCTACGCGGATGACACAGCCATCCTTGCGCAAGATTGGAAACAATCAAACATTACGTCACGCCTACAGGCTGCACTCAAGAGTGGCCGAGCCTTGGTTGGGGAAATGGCGTGTTAGAGTAAACGTCGACAAGTGCAAAGCCGTTCTGTTCACTAGAAGACCGAAGCAACTGCGCAAACACCGCTACTGTAGACCAATAACTCTACATGCACGCCCAATACGTTTCCGCGAGAAAGTCAAATACCTCGGTGTCTGGCTGGACCGGAAATTACTCTGGGGGGACCACATACAACACATGACCAACCGAGCTAGCGCGAGGCTCAAACAGCTCTATCCTATGCTCAACAGGCGTAGCACACTGAACAGAAGGGTGTCGAGGTCCATGTACATGACACTTATCCGACCCCTGATGACGTACGCAGCTCCTGTCTGGGGATACGCTCCGCCTACACGCCTGCGCCGTCTGCAGCTCATACAAAACAAAGTTGTCAAAATCATAAGCAATGCTCCACGATACACACGCATCGCGGACCTTCACCGGGAATACCGACTTAAGACTCTCACGGAGGTAATCCACAAACTCACCACAAGACTATACAGAAACTCCAGACATTCGCAGAACCCGTTTATTCTGTATTTGGGGAACTACGACCACAACCATAGATGGAAACATAAAAGACCAAAAGACATACTTGTAAGGACATAACATCTATGGCCAAGCATACGCAAACATAACGGCACAGGCGAGCCCCTGTTAATCAGACGCCATTACTGGATATCTAGCTGAAATACACTGTCGAATAACTGGCACCACACAGGGAAGCCGTACCGTACACTGCATGCAAACAAGCTCCACACATCCACCACACAGTGAGATGATCTATTGCCGATCTCCCACTACTGTATAACGATCTTGATTGTTCCAGGAATGTAGCAGCTGCAGCAACTGGGACACATCGTCATCGCTTGTCACGGTAATGATGCATGATACCTATACTAACAAATCCAACCTTGCATGAGCTATCGCAGCTAGTAAGCCACTACTGCTCTTACTACCCATCCCACTGTCGCAGAGGTTTTTTTCCCACGGCATAAGCCATGGCACTTTTTTCCCTCTGCTCTTCAAATTGCTACCCTCACTCGCGTTTCGTCCACTATCTATCACCTGATGGACCGTGTTAATGCGTAGCCTTACTCAGACGCACGGACAACATCACAGCCCAGCATCCTGTGACCCACTTACTAGACAACTAACATGTTTACAGAGGTGACAGTAGAACTTTTGGTTTGGTCACCACGTTGGTGCGGGCGTGGAGGGGCCCCATCTCTCTTTTGACCAGAGATCATCGAACCATGATTTACTGTCGCTTGACAGTGGGCATCCGTCAGGAAATGTTGATAGGCGTCGTTGAAGTCTGCCAATTTCTCTGGACAGTACGTGTCAAAAGGCTCCACGCCCCTTTATCCCCTGTCTTCTGTCGTTTCACCGCGGCCGTCTCGTCACGGCCGCGTGCGTGTGGTGCGTTGCCAGCAGATGGATTTCCGCGCGGTGGACCGCTCGGCCATCTCAGGTCATCGCCTCCACGGAGGGTCGCACTGGTGCGGCCGGCCATTAGCTCCGGGTGCAAGGGAAAGTGTTTGCCGCGTACCCTTCTTTTGTGGTCGACCGCTCTCCCGAAGTGGCCCGGTTGACAGTGTGTCCTGCTGGGAAACCCGCCAGTTTACAACTAGCCCTCCTCCTCGCTGCTCCCGCTGTCGCGTAAGAGTTTAGCCAGTTCGCTTTCACGTTCTCAACTGCATTCACAGAAATTGTTCATCATCGTTATGTGATTACAAAATGTCATACATAATACCACTTAGTATTGTCTTTCACAATTTTTAAGAACAAAAGTGAGACTTAATTTTTTAAATAAAAAAGTTAGATGAATCGACAATATAAAAATAAAAGTTAAATGACTTGACAATATAAAAAATAAAAGTGAAATGACTTGACAGAATAAGAATAAAAATTAAATGAACTGACAATATAATATCTAAATCCACATCACTAATGTGGTTCACTTGCGTTTTAATAAATCAAATGCTACTTATTAATTCACTAAAATGAATAGGATTATGCCTTGTGCAAGTATAGGTCAGGACAGCATAGGGTTCACATGTTATTTACACACACACACACACATGCAAACCTGTTGTCTATACTACAAACTAACTACCGATAAACATGTATTACTCAAAATTCTACTTCAATCCACTACTAGTTAATCCAACAAGCTACTTCAATGCTACTTCAACACAGTGTTTATACCACTACAACATTGTTCTAATTCGTCCTCTTCTTGACGCTCACGGCATACGTCTTGTCACATGATAAATATGGAGAAACGTTCCTTAAACATACATAGTAGAAAGAACAATGGTTATTTGCACGTCAAAACATTTATACCAGTTCACACACCTGAAAAGAGACTCGCAATTATACATTTATCATTCTCATATGTTTACACACAAAACAGTAAGACAATTTCATCTAAAATATGGTAATCACAAGAATTAATCACACAGATGACTCTGAGAAGGGTAAAAATATTTTCGTTATACAGGTTATACTACATTTTCTTACCCATTTCGTTCCTTCTTTAAGTTACCTTTCGCTTCGAAATCAGTTATTTCGCCTGTGGTAGTTATTCTGGATTCATTTCTCATGACTGGCAAAATTGTGGTCTCCTCTATTCTGTAAAACAGTTTCATCTTAACTTATTGAACTTACAACAGACAGAAAGATCCGAATCCTCCTGTAGTTGAAATGACAAATGTTTTGCTTCATCCTTATTACATTAAACCAAGCTTTCCTTCGGTCCCATAATCAAAATTATTCAATCTTCCTTACCTTCAAGAGGGAAATTTCCTCAGTAGAAATCATATAGTCTGCAGTGCATCCCGCACCAGCGAAAACAGTATGCTGTAATGCTCACAGCATCAGCAAAACACATAAACGTCGCTTTTCTGGGACAAATATTAACGCAGAATAATTTTTCAGGCTTTGGCTCAACATCATCAATCAAGACTACATAAAGGATCCATATTTCTGTTCCATTCTCCATTTGCTGAAAAACTGCTCGTATTTGACTACCACAATAATATTTCAGTGTCACGTAAATTATACAAACCACAATTCTTCTTTCACCTAGAAGGGAATCAATATACTGACGAAATCCACAGACAGCACTTCACATACTCAGCTATGAAGAACAAAAAAGACATACATCATCAATATTAACATATCATCGCATATTGGGAAGCCAATGGTTAAACAATCGTATTATTGCATTCTGTTTTCAAGATTCTAAACCTACTCATTCCTTTCTCAGAGTTCTCCTATCTTAAAATATTCTTACAGCACGCATACTATAGTAAGAGATCCTCATTTATACTGACAGATATAGAATAGTAATAGATAGATAGTAGCACTGAAAGCAGAAAATCGGAAACAAGGCTACTAACAGCTGGGGACCTGGGTTTGCCAGACCCATAATACCCACAGATCGGATATTCCCCTGAGTTTTGCATTAATTCAACACAGATCTTGCTTCTCTCAGGAGCGACTCTTTTCAATTTACACAAAAAAAAACATAAACAGCATTTTACTCGTTCACAAAGAAACCTTTTATCTTCACATTTCAACCAACCTAAATCCTAATTGCACAAGGAAAGAAAAAAAATTAAAAACATCACTTCAATCAATCACATAGGAACACCTTTATCATTATTTTTACCAACATATTATTCAAAATGCATACGTCACAAATTTAAACTAATCAATTCTTTCTCCTCACCGTCCTCTCTACTTCTCACTGTCCTTTCTATTAATTTGATATGTTGCTCATTTGTTCCGATTGGGCGCCTTCTGCGCTGATCGTTTGTCATTGCCGGTTTTGTTCATTTCCATTTGCTGGATTATGTCTAGGGTTAGCCGGCCGAATTTCAACATCATGAGGTGCTCCGCCTACAGTCCTATTCCCACCGTATTCATCGTAGTATCGATTCTGGTTGCCGTACCTGTAGCGTTCACGATCCTGTCCACGTCCTCGATCCTTTCCGTTGTTCCACCTGTGTTCGCGACTGTTACCCCAGTTTCTATACGGCCGGTCCCGAATATTGTTCCGTTCTCGTCGCGACGACCAGTCACGCCGTTAATTAGTACTACGGCCACGACTGCGATCGCGCTGCTGTGCCCCGTAATAACTTTGTGCCTGATTAGGCGAGCATTCTGCTATATTATATTCCAACTCTTGGAGAAGTGTCTTAAACGTTTCCACGTCCTCTTTGCATCGTCCCGCAAGAATGACGTGGCGCAAGTGCATCGGCAATTTGGTGATGCATATCCTAATTAGTTCCGCAGGTCCGTATGGATCGTATAGAAATTGATTCGCCTGCAGCATGTGGTCGAATAGGCGTGCTGGGCTGCCGAAACCAGACTGGTTTAAATTTGGCAGCATAATTATGCCATGCTTGACCCTATCTTGTGCCGCTTCCGACCAATAGGCGGAGAGAAAGGCTTGTCGAAACTCCCGAGTGGAGTTGCAGTGACGCGCTGCCGACCTCATGCGAATCGCCGGTTCGCCTTCCAAATAGCCACACATATATTCTATCTTATGTGAACTTGCCCAGTCGGGGGGAAGACAGAACTCAAATTGCTCGAGCCATGCTCGCAGATGTATTCCTTTTTGCGAATTTCGAAATATCTCAAACTTTCTCACCGTAAGCAAATGTTTGAAATCAAATCCCCGCATTTCCTCCCGGCGAGGCCCTTGAATGTTTCTATTTTTCTCATGTCTGCCCCTCAAAATACATTCTTCCCTGTCGTCGAAATCTCCCTCGTGGCCGGAGTCCCTCTCTGCACTGTTCGTACGGCTATTTTTAGTGCTATTGGGGGCAAAAATGGCTCTGAGCACTCTGGGACTTAACTTTGAAGGTCATCAGTCCCCTAGAACTTAGAACTACTTAAACCTAACTAAAACCTAAGGACATCACACACATCGAAGCCCGAGGCAGGATTCGAACCTGCGACCGTAGCGGTCACGCGGTTCCAGACTGTAGCGTCTAGAACCGCACGGCAATCCCGGCCGGCGCTATTGGCGAGTTCGTAATCACACGCGATGCGGTTTTCCAGATGCGCCACGCGTTCTTGTAATTCGCCTGTTACAGCTTTGTGCCACCTGTTCACTTGGAGCTGTCCCTTCTGAAATCTAAGAAGCGAACGCACTTCTTCGGTCTCTGCGGCCGCTACCGGTGTAATATTGTTCTCGCTTTCCGTCACCTTCATCGCGCCTACGATTTCCGCTAATGCCGCAATCTTATCATGTATTTGTCTGTTGTCCTCCGCCCCAGTCTGCTTCAATTGTTCTACTTGCTGTTCCAGTGCGTGAATCGCTTGACTGTTGTCCGCTACTGTGTTGCCAACGGACGTGGGACAATGCGTTTCCGCCTCTTGGACCCTCGAGAGTACCTGCTGGTGTTCTCTTTGGCATTCTTCTCTCAGCGCTTGGAAATTCCTAAGTAGCTGTTCTTCACTCTCTTTAGATTCCGCATCGCGACTCCGCTTGCCCTGTTCTAAGGCTTGCAGACGGTCATCGATTTGTTCAAATGTACGGCCTAATTCTTTCGTAATATCACTTTTTATTGCACTTGCTAGATTGTTTATTCTTTGTGAGATATCATCGGACACTCTCTGCATCGACTTGTCGACTTTATTTGTCTGCTGGATTAGTTTTTCGTCTATTTGTTGGCCTAGCTCGTGGGTCGATTTTTCAGATTTCTGCGTCATTTGTTCGCCTAGCTCACGGATCGATTTTTCAGATGATTCTTTTTGTTCTCGGAACGTTTATTCAGATTTTTGCGCCATTTGATCGCCTAGCTGTCGGATTGATTTTTCAGATTTCTCTGCGTTTTCTTTATTTTGTTGCAATAAGGCTTTCATGAGTTCTGCCAAATCAATTTGGTTAGTTTGAGGCAAATTAGTTTCTGGCTCTGATGTGTGCCCGTTCGTCCTGTTTTGCATTTCCTCTGAAGTATTCTCCAATGCATTTTCGGAACCGTCCAACGCGTTAATATTCGAAATCAAATTATCCCCTTGGTCCATGATGCTTAAGTTATTGGACCGCCTACTTTTAGCTTGGTTACGTGTCTGCATTAGTTGAATTTATACCCGGTACGCAACGCACTAATCAGAATAAATGTATCCCCAAAAATTACGACAGTCACACGAAAGGTACCCAACCTAGTACGCACTTTTTCACACGCAAAACAAATTTGTATCTTTGATCGAAATCAGTGCAATTTACAAGCGAGAAGAAAAACACATACATATAAAACACACAAATATAGAAAACAAAACAAGACAAACAACACAACGACGCTCAACAACGCCGTGAATCTTTTGAAAGTCTGCTCAGAAACAACGCAGAAGTTGTTTGAGCGCTGCAGGGGAAAAAATTAAGATTATACAACGCTCGCACTCTAACGTTTCAAAGATTCCAGAGTCTAGCGGAATCACAGAACAGGGTCTCCATGTGTAACGTCGTTGCTTTAATTTGCTATGAAAGCGGTACTGATAAACAATAAAAGCGATTTAAAAGCTGTGAGCTACGTGGGGATGTTAACCTTGCATTACTGCGCAACTGTTTCACCAGGTATCCAGTGTAGCTTACCAAATTCCCAACCAGAATAACATTAATTATAATCTTTTAATAGTCATATGACAACCGGTGATTATATATATATATATATATATATATATATATATATATATATATATATATATATATATATATACATGTATATATAAGAGAGAATTTAAATAAAAAGAAATAAATCAGTTTACATTTGAAAATTTATTTTAACATTGATCATTGAAATTTCAGCATATTAAACTTGAGTCATAACTAAGCTGGTGCCTTATTTAGGACTGTGAATATGTGAGTTTGTAATCTTACGGAACACATCAAATATGGAGCCAAGATTGGGAGACTGCATACAACACTGCATTCATAAAATAACACACGAAGAACGTTGAAACATATGCAAGAGGAAATTAACCACAACCAACCGATTCAATTTTCACCCAAAGAAGTTACGTTCGTAGCGCAATCCTGTCCGTCATGAAATTACCACACACTAGTATACTAAATTCATACTAACTCTCTGTGAAATCTTCCCGAAAAGAATAGCTGAGGGCTACTTTGATGCTTTCACCACATGCTTCACGTGGTCAACTTGTTTTACACAAAGAGTGTAACTCCACAATAATTTTGATAATTAAAATAAATTAGATCGAAAAGCAATTTACAAAAGAAAAACCTCAAACTGGTTACTATCGTCTTACTATTAACCTGATGGGTCAAGCAATTGTATAGGCACGTGGTGTTGGTCTCACAAAGTACACCCGACGTGGGTTCAACATAAAGAAAAGTTGCTATATTGAAAAATATTGTCAAGACGAGACGTTATAATCACACGAGCATTCGCTTTTAAGATTGATGATCTTAGTTAGAGTTACTGATCAACACGTGGTTCCACTTTACTCGCAAAGTAGTGACAAAGCAACTACTGGAAGATATTCTGAATTTCACACTCGAAATACACTGCATTGCAATCTACGATAACATTAGATGTTTTAGAGCTAAACCTCAAATAAAGGTGATTAAATTTTCAGTTGGGCTGAACTTAAGAAATCCATTGTCCTATGGACTTAGCAGACACGCGCTTAGCCGGAGATCTTACCACTTCAGACGCTTGCCGCAGACAGACTGACCTGGGCTCTTACCTGAGGGGTGCCTCACAAATACAAACGGAAGTGGCCAGAGGGGCAGCTTCCTATACCAACATGACAAGGGACGGACAGGACCATACTAAGAATAGAAACCTCTTTGCTTTTAGAAAGCGTAGCTACCTGTTCCGACGTTGGTCCTACTGTTCTCTAGCAGACAGGCTTGTCTGCTACCATCCAGCATGCAACTAGAAATACATTTAATCATTCATCGTCTCACACAGAAGGGAAGGGGGATGACAGTATCTTATCATATACAGTATATAAAAGAAAGCGGATGTAGGTTCCGTATGAGACTGTGTGACATGAAATACATATAAACTGTGTTTTAAAGTGTAGTAGTGTGACAGATCGTTCTTGTTTATGTGTAAAAGTAACACGTTCCACTACTCAGTCTCCTCCCAGATAGTCAGAAACGTCACAGTAAATTTAGAAGAGGAATTTATGCCGTAAATGACAACAGATTTAAGAAATCAACATGAAAGGAATCCTACAGAGACCTTTCACTATCGTATTGTGCTTTCCCAAAAACAACCTCTACATACTAATTTTAGGGGCAAAACGTACCCAAGACGTTTACAGGGTACAATCAATCAAAAGAACAGAAAAGTTTTTAAAGGCCGAAATTGACAGTAAGAATGAAAATTCTTGGGTCATCTTAATAGATTGCCAAAAAAAGCGACTGGCAAAGCGGAGAACAGACTAAAATGCCTGTTCAAAAAATTCCGGAGCTTCGTCCACAAAATTTTTCTACGCTTACCTTTTACTTATTGTGCATGGTCTCCCTCGATATACTCTCCTTCACAATTGATACACCGCTCCCAACGCCGTCTTTAGTTCCGGGAGTAGTCTTGGTACGCCTGATGCTGGATCGCGCGAAGCGCCGTCTGCAAATTTTCGTTGATCTCGTCTATCGTTGCAAACCTTCGTCCTTCAATCGGGTTTCCAGCTTTGAAAATAAAAACGTCTGCAGGCGGCACGTCTGGAGAGTACGGAGGATGAGACAGCACAGTGATTTCGTTTTTTGTGCTCTTCACAGATTGCTTGGCGAATGTCTTTCTGGTCTTGACTTGGCTGCAGCACGATGTTGTGTCAGGATTTCATGACATAATACAACTCAAATGATACATTCTTCTGCGATCTCTCGGACACCAACAGTTTCGTTGACGCTCCTGACATGAGCGTCGTCGGTAGACGTCGAAGGGCGTCCTGAAGGGGGTCATCTTTAACTTCCATCCGGCCATTTTTAAAGCCTGTGAACAGTGATCTCTATACTACATGGATTTTGAACTTCAGCTGTCTGATCGTGCCAGTTATAGTTGCTCATATTTAGCTTCTTGCCAGACTACACATGGCTACTAGTACAACGCAACAAGACGACAAGAAAATACGTTTCGATTCCGCTACCACATCAGCCAATTACATCACTTATTGGCACAAAGTTCAAAACAAGAAATCAGTCTGCAATTCTTTTTCACGTACAGACCGATGGAGATTTGTGTGCCAAACTACAACATGGCGGACGACGCAAATCACATGGATCTGCAGCCACGCTGCAGTTCTATACTCAGAGACCAGACTTCTGCATCCTTCCTTGACTTCCGGAAGGCGTTCGATACAGTTCCGCACTGTCGCCTGATAAACAAAGTAAGAGCCTACGGAATATCAGACCAGCTATGTGGCTGGATTGAAGAGTTTTTAGCAAACGGAACTCAGCATGTTGTTCTCAATGGAGAGACATCTACAGAAGTTAAAGTAACCTCTGGCGTGCCACAGGGGAGTGTTATGGGACCATTGCTTTTCACAATATAGATAAATGACCTAGTAGATAGTGTCAGAAGTTCCATGCGGCTTTTCGCGGATGATGCTTTAGTATACAGAAAAGTTGCAGCATTAGAAAATTGCAGCGAAATAGCGAAATGCAGGAAGATTTGCAGCGGATAGGCACTTGGTGCAGGGCGTGGCAACTGACTCTTAACATAGACAAATGTAATGTATTGCGAATACATAGAAAGAAGGAGCCTTTATTGTATGATTATAAGATAGCGGAACAAACACTGGTAGCAGTTACTTCTGTAAAATATCTGGGAGTATGCTTGCGGAACGATTTGAAGTGGAATGATCATATAAAATTAATTGTTGGTAAGGCGGGTGCCAGGTTGAGATTCATTGAGAGAGTCTTTCGAAAATGTAGTCCATCAACAAAGGAGGTGGCTCACAAAACACTCGTTCGACCTATGCTTGAGTATTGCTCATCAGTGTGGGATCTGTACCACGTCGGGTTGACAGAGGAGATGGAGAGGATCCAAAGAAGAGAGGCGCGTTTTGTGACAGGGTTATTTGGTAAGCGTGATAGCGTTAAGGAGATGTTTAGCAAACTGAAGTGGCAGACTCTGCAAGAGAGGCGCTGTGCATCGCTGTGTAGCTTGCTGTGCAGGCTTCGAGAGGGTGCGTTTCTGGATGAGGTATCGAATATATTGCTTCCTCCTACTTATACCTCCCTAGGAGATCACGAATGTAAAATTAGAGAGATTCGAGCGCGTTGGAGGCTTTCCGGCAGTCGTTCTTCCCTCGAACCTTACGCGACTGGAACAGGAAAGGGAGGTAATGACAGTGGCACGTAAAGTGCCCTCCGCCACACACCGTTGGGTGGCTTGTGGAGTATAAATGTAGATCAAGATGTAGATGAACGCTCCCTGGTGTTTCAAGACGTACACGCAAACAGCTGTCAGTTCGACGGAGCATAAAACGTGATTCATCTGAAAAGGCCACCTGCCACCACTCAGTGGACGTACAGTTACGGTATCGGCGTGCAAATACCAGTCGTCTGTTTGCCTGTACACATCTCCGGAGCCGTCGTTCACCACCCTTGTCTACGACCCGTGGTGCATCGCAATTGCCTTACCGCTGGTTTTGGATAGCGCCATTTTGCCATACATGGTACACTTTAACCACAGCGGCACGCGAACGGTTTACTTACTTAGTCGTTTCGGAAATATTTCCATCCTTGGCCCGAAAGTCAATGATCATGCCGTTTTGGACGTCAGATAAACCTCTCCGTTTCCGCATTACAACAAGTGAACTGTTACCCGCGTCCGCTCCCAATCCGCACTTGATGTACAGTCCACTGCTAGTGCTACCACCAGCCGTCTGTGACTAGTTACTGCACTCTGACGTCGTAAATGTGGGGTGGTCCGATTAATGTGAGTGGATCTTTGTAAGTAGGCTGTTTAGGTTTTTATATTGGTAACGCCACGTAGCGCTTGAAAATCACTGGCTGTGCTGTGTGCAGTCTGTGGCTGGGTGGCCTTGTTGGAATAGTCGCTATTGCAGTGTTGCGCGGGTGGATGTGAACAGCACGGAGCGTTGCGCAGTTGGAGGAGAGCCGTCAGCATTGGTGGAAGTGGGTAGAGAAATGGCGGAGTTTTGAGAGCGGATGATCTGGACGTGTGTCCATCAGAGACAGTAAATTTGTAACACTGGATGTCATGAACTGATATATATATATATATATATGTATATAATGACTTTTGAACACTATTAAGGTAAATACATTGTTTGTTCTTTATCAAAATCTTTCATTTGCTTACTATGTCTATCAGTAGTTAGTGACTTCAGTAGTTAGAAGCCGCGTGGGATTAGCCGAGCGGTCATGGACTGTGCGTCTGGTCCGGCGGGGGTTCGAGTCCTCCCTCGGGCATGGATGGGTGTGTTTGTCCCTAGGATAATTTAGGTTAAGTAGTGTGTAAGCTTAGGGACTGATGACCTTAGCAGTTAAGTCCCATAAGATTTCACACACATTTGAACACACAGTAGTTAGAATCTTTTATTTAGCTGGCGGTATTGGCGATCGCTGTATTGCAGTAGTTCGAGTAATGAAGATTTTTGTGAGGTAAGTGATTCATGAAAGGTATAGGTTATTGTTAGTCAGGGCCATTCTTTTGTACGGATTATTGAAAGTCAGACTGCGTTGCGCTAAAAATATTGTATGTCAGTTTAGTGATGATCAGAATAAGTAAAGAGAGAAATGTCTGAGTACGTTCAGTTTTGCTCAGCTGTTTGAAAATCAAATAACGCAAGGGGTTTATCAGCACAGTAATTCACTGATTTTTCTAAGGGGACGTTTCATCTTATAGTTGCAGCAGTATCAATTGCGAGAAAGATTGTTAATAGTTTCTCACGTAAGCCCGAATTATTCTACTTTTACCGTCTTAGGATTCACTGAAATGCGTCTGAGGTGGTTCACTGTGATTCATATTGTTGTGTGTCCGCCCCGATAGCTGAGTGGTCAGCGTGACGGATTGCCGTCCTACGGGCCCGGGTTCGATTCCCGGCTGGGTCACGAATTTTCTCCGCTCAGGGACTGGGTGTTGTGTTGTCTTCATCATCACTTCATCCCCATACTGCGCGCGGGTCGCCCAATGTAGCGCCTACTGTAATGAGAGCTGCACCAAGGCGGCCAGACCTGCCTCGCAAGGGGCCTCCCGGCTTATGACGCCAAACGCTCATTTCCATATTGTTGTGTTATCCTGGTCTTCGGTTCGAATACTGGTTTCATATAGCTCTCCACGCTAAGCTGTCATGTGCAAACTCATCTCCAAATACACTCCTGGAAATGGAAAAAAGAACACATTGACACCGGTGTGTCAGACCCACCATACTTGCTCCGGACACTGCGAGAGGGCTGTACAAGCAATGATCACACGCACGGCACAGCGGACACACGAGGAACCGCGGTGTTGGCCGTCGAATGGCGCTAGCTGCGCAGCATTTGTGCACCGCCGCCGTCAGTGTCAGCCAGTTTGCCGTGGCATACGGAGCTCCATCGCAGTCTTTAACACTGGTAGCATGCCGCGACAGCGTGGACGTGAACCGTATGTGCAGTTGACGGACTTTGAGCGAGGGCGTATAGTGGGCATGCGGGAGGCCGGGTGGACGTACCGCCGAATTGCTCAACACGTGGGGCGTGAGGTCTCCACAGTACATCGATATTGTCGCCAGTGGTCGGCGGAAGGTGCACGTGCCCGTCGACCTGGGACCGGACCGCAGCGACGCACGGATGCACGCCAAGACCGTAGGATCCTACGCAGTGCCGTAGGGGACCGCACCGCCACTTCCCAGCAAATTAGGGACACTGTTGCTCCTGGGGTATCGGCGAGGACCATTCGCAACCGTCTCCATGAAGCTGGGCTACGGTCCCGCACACCGTTAGGCCGTCTTCCGCACACGCCCCAACATCGTGCAGCCCGCCTCCAGTGGTGTCGCGACAGGCGTGAATGGAGGGACGAATGGAGACGTGTCGTCTTCAGCGATGAGAGTCGCTTCTGCCTTGGTGCCAATGATGGTCGTATGCGTGTTTGGCGCCGTGCAGGTGAGCGCCACAATCAGGACTGCATACGACCGAGGCACACAGGGCCAACACCCGGCATCATGGTGTGGGGAGCGATCTCCTACACTGGCCGTACACCACTGGTGATCGTCGAGGGGACACTGAATAGTGCACGGTACATCCAAACCGTCATCGAACCCATCGTCCTACCATTCCTAGACCGGCAAGGGAACTTGCTGTTCCAACAGGACAATGCACGTCCGCATGTATCCCGTGCCACCCAACGTGCTCTAGAAGGTGTAAGTCAACTACCCTGGCCAGCAAGATCTCCGGATCTGTCCCCCATTGAGCATGTTTGGGACTGGATGAAGCGTCGTCTCACGCGGTCTGCACGTCCAGCACGAACGCTGGTCCAACTGAGGCGCCAGGTGGAAAGGGCATGGCAAGCCGTTCCACAGGACTACATCCAGCATCTCTACGATCGTCTCCATGCGAGAATAGCAGCCTGCATTGCTGCGAAAGGTGGATATACACTGTACTAGTGCCGACATTGTGCATGCTCTGTTGCCTGTGTCTATGTGCCTGTGGTTCTGTCAGTGTGATCATGTGATGTATCTGACCCCAGGAATGTGTCAATAAAGTTTCCCCTTCCTGGGACAATGAATTCACGGTGTTCTTATTTCAATTTCCAGGAGTGTAATTGCTGAAATCTACATCAATTGCCGCGCGGGATTAGCCGAGCAGTCTAGGGCGCAACAGTCATGGACTGAGCGGCTGGTCCCGGCGGAGGTTCGAGACCTTCCTCGGGCATGGGTTTGGTCTATAGTTATACTTCCTGATCGTATATTAATTGCTGTTGTAATAAAGTTTACTGCACCAAGAATTGATGATACACCTGCTAAGTGTAGTGAAAAAATGGCTAGATGTGTGTGTGTTTGTCCTTAGGATAATTTAGGTTAAGTAGTGTGTAAGCTTAGGGTCTGATGACCTTAGCAGTTAAGTCCCATAAGATTTCACACACATTTGAACATTTTTTCTACATCAATTTGCACCTGATTACTGTATTCCTCTATTGGTGTTCCTCTACAATTTTCACTCCTCGCACTTCCTTCCAATACTAAACAATTTCTTGATGTCTCAGAATGTGTCCTGTCAGCAGAGTGGTTCTTTCAATAAAGTTTGTGCCACAAATTTCTTTTTTCCCCAGTTCTGTTCAGTACCTCCTTTCATCAATCAAATTCAACATCTACTTCTAGGCCTTCTTTTCTTTTACCTACTTGCTCCCCTGCAGAATTCGTTACTTCATCTCTCGAAGCTACGCATTCGTCTCCTATTGTATTCCTTTCCCTTGCTTTAGCCAACTGTCTCATAATGCTCCCTCTCAAACTTTCAGTTGAACTCTTGTCCTTTCAACTTACGCAGGACCCATCTCTTTAATTTCTTACCTTTTTGCAATTTTTTCTCTTTTAATATGCAGTTCATAACGAATAAACTGTCCACATCTGCCCCTGCAAATGTCTCATCGTTTAAAATCTGGTTCCGAAATCTCTATCTTACCTTTATACAGTCTATCATTATAGAATCAACGGGTGAGAACAATGGTCGTAAAAATATCCTACGTGGGGACCGGAGGCGAGGAACGGGTGGAATCCTTGAACGCTGGCCCGTCTCAACAATCACTTTTCGAAGGGGACTGCGTTCCGTGGACGTTTGGAGTCAGGTATTTCAAAATAAGTCGTTTCTCTCAGCGGCACATAAGGCTGCACTGCACGTCTTCAATTGGTCAAACAACACAGAAGTTGAACAGGAGTTGAATGCAGGAGTTTAGCGTGGTCCAACAAGTCGCAGTTTTCCTTCTTTTCAAATGAAGCGAGCGTCGAATGCAACGACGGACCAATGAAGGGTTTGACGTTCGGTGTATAAAAGGCGTAGTTCAGACTCACTCAGGCTATTGTGAACATGAAGCGGGACGTTTATCTCAACATTCTCGGTAGCAACTATTCTTCTTTCTTCCACATATTCATGAGTGTGCTGTGGATTCCACGTCTTCCAAGTCGGCGACAGTCGTGTTCACAAGGCTGGACGCTGACGTTCCTGATTTGACGAAGGCTGAAGCCGTCCTCTCGTATCACCACTGACATGTCAACTGAGCAGACCTTAATCCCATGGAAAATATCTGGCACTGACTGCAACCGCAGGTGAATTATGACATCGACATCTCCTAATCTGTTGTCTTTAGTATTTGTACCTTTGAATTCGTGACAAATGAAGTATTAGTTTTACGAGGGATAATCGGAAAGTAAGTTTCGATCGGTCAAGAAATGGAAACCACCGTGAAAATCAAATAAAGCTTTGCACATATGTGTTCGACGGTGTCTCTAGTATGCCTGTCGCTTACGTCACTTCGCCCTTTTCAGTTCTGAGCGCATGGTGATTGCATAAAAATGCGTAGAAAATAGTGTCTCCCGCCGAGTATGAGGTCCTGGTGAGAGATTTCGGCTGATGTTATGCAGCCCACATTACAGAACTGTCATACGGTACCTACTGTGTGACAATTCACGGTTGCAATCTGCAGGGGCAACGAAAATGCTACTGCAGCGTTTTTGATGGGAAGTGTTCCATCACCCGCACTACAGCCCGTAATTGGCTCCCTCTGTGTTTCATCTCTGCTCACATTAACTACTGGCTATGAAGACAACATTTTCGCACAGACAACGACCTACAAATGAGCGTAGAGAATTGGCGGGAAGCGTAGGCGGCTGCCTTCTATGACGCGGATGTTGGAAAGTTGGTACAACGCTACGACAAATGTCTAAGTCGGAGTGGTGACTATGTAGAGCAGTGGCTGGAAGCTGTAGCTAACTGTTGCAGATAAAATATTTCTGATTTTCAAAGTGGTTTCCATTCTGCGATCAATCGGAACTTACCTAGCATATGACATGAAGATATATCTACAGGATACGAAATTGATCGTCAGACAGTGAAAACACAATAAACAGCTATCGCGGATTTGGACTTCCACCCAGTTTTAATATAGACTGTTTTACCACCTCTGATTTTAAATTGTTTGATTGTCCTTCACATTGTGTACAACAATTTATCTGTGGTTGCCCGACCCATAATGTTACTTGTATTAATAGGAATTCGTTGGATGTTATTGCTATGTATCAGAGTCCTGCTGGTAAAGAGAATTCTACTAATGGTTAGCAGAATTCTTATAATTACAGATTGCGCCTATAGGTTGTGCAGTCCTGATGTTTCATTGCTAACTCTCGTCACCTTGTGGTCACACAGTATTAGTTCGCAATTGCAAATAGGCAACCCGATTACGAGATTCACAAAGTGGGCTGCCTTCACGCCTTCCCGGACACATCATGTCAACGACTTGCGCCCACAGATTGATGCTTGCCACATCACAAACGAAGCCCCTATTGAGCACCTGTAGAGTGAATTACAGACATGGAGAGCTGCTCTGTCCTCTGATGTGTGTTTGTTTGTTTGTGTGTGTGTGTGTCTGTGTGTGTGTGTGTGTGTGTTTCAGAACGCTTTGTAGGTTTTGCGCAATCATCTCCTGGAACCCTGGCGGTACTGATGAATCCTGTTTGTCCTATTCCCAAGTGCCCATCCCCCGGCCCCCTTGGAAAACAAAACGGCGGGAAATATTCTTTTCATATGGTTACTTCTGATTGAGTCATTAATTAAAATAACCATAACTTAATATGTTTGAAATAAAATTGGCAGTCAAAGGCTTAAAGTTTGCAGTGTAAGACGTCGTGGTGTGCTGGCCTTCATTGCTTACATATTCCGCCCTCACAATCATATTCCGCACATCAAAACGCTTCATTCGAACCCAAACTCGATAAGATAAAGTCAATGTTGTATGAATTCATGTAAACAATATGCAAATAACTAGTAAATTGCCAATGTGCACCGAGATTGAAATACTCGAGGCTGGCATACACACATACATTCCACACATGACAGTCACAGGAGCTTTTAGTTCGGGAGACGCAAACTGCACACCAGGGGGCCGGTCCCTTCAGAGGATGCCTCAACCTATTTATGCTGGCATGCGACCGCCCATAGAGCAGACAGCATTCACACGAGTGAAAGGGAGAACGACGTCGTGTTCGGCTTAAAAGCAAATTCCACTACAGTGTGTGGGAGCGCCCAGCCTATGCATTCTTTACAAATATAGCATGCAGTTTCAGAGATTTTCACAGGGAGACAGCAAACGCCAAACGCCGATGCTACAGATTTCCAGATTGGTCGCCTTAAACGAAACGTCATCCTCCCGTTTTAGAAGAGCAATGTTGATTGGCAGGCGATATTCCTGACGCCTTGAGCTGAAGGAGTAATGGAAGAGACCGAAAGATATATCCCTTCACGTCTGGTGTGGAGAGGGGCCGTTTCGTTGTCGCTCTTGGAGTGAAAACACGTAACGAGAGTGTGCGCGCTCGTATGTGTACTCAAAGAGTGAGGAACAAGTCTCTCCTCAGTACTTCACTGGGAGCACCTCTGTCGAGAGCAAATCAGAGTGCGACTCTATATTGAGTCCGTGCGATTAAGCATTGTTCACTATGTTGGCCGCCACACTTATCGTGCGGTGTGAACAGACTGAGTTATAGTTAAACTCCTGCGAGCGAATTTTTGAATGGCATCGCAGTGGACTGGTTTTCTGACTGGTGTACCATGCCAATAGTTAGACTAGGGGTGAATAGGAGTACTTGACTTCACCAAGGCGTAGGGAGAGTTTGATTGGCGAAGGTCAATCCAGATAGAACGAGAGTTATCTTGTCAGCAGCGAGCTCCACAGACAGCAGTCATTGCAGCTTACGGTATTGTGTGCTACAGCTCTTGCGAGCCCCATATTTCCTCCTCAACAATACACTTCACTGCATTTCACACGCGACAGCCTCGACCATACCTAGCAACATTCTAACGGATAATTATTCAAGTTCAGTAGGCACGGCTCTCAGCCATTCTGCCAAGTCAATAACAATCTTAAACTTTGTATAGAAATTTCTTTAGCGAATCCTTAAGAGGTAACTTCACATTCCGAAAAGAACCTGGAAATAACTTGTTCAGTTCCTAACTAAAAGTGCCATTGTGATTTCTCAGAATTTTTGCAAAATAAATAATAATTTTTGTTAGTTTCATGTCTTTCTTATACTAAGTAGCACTACGCCAGTACCCAAGTATCCCACTAGTTACGTAAGAAATTTTGTGAATTTTTGTGTCATTTCCTTACAGCAGACGACTCCAGAAGGTATTTATTGCTGAAAGTTTTTCAGGCATTTCTCTTTAGAACGTTAGGAGCGTCTGGCTGACTTCTGTAGTAGCGTGGGGGTGGAAATTGCATCTTGCAGGAGCCACAGGGTAAAGGGTACATCTCAGATTAATCCGTTGCACAGAATGACAGAATAGCACCCACACACTCACAACGGTTGCAGCCTGAACTTTCTTGGCTTTGGTGTAGTGGTTAAAGCCATGCATTTAAAAACGCAAACTCCAACCTATCTAACCTTGGTGTAATTTAAGTAATTCATCATTCATGTAAAACAATGACCTGTATTGAATTATTGCGCAAGGAAATGCTGTAGGATGCGCCCTCGATCAGAGGTGGTTGGTGCTTGTGAAGAATTTGAGTTACTGAATGCCTAGCACGTACAAAAAGAAATGTTCAAATGGCTATAAGCACTATGGGACTTAACATCTAAGGTCATCAATCCCCTAGAACTTAGAACTACCTAAACCTAACTAACCTAAGGACATCACGCACATCCATGCCCGAGGCAGGAGTCGAACCTGTGACCGTAGAAGTCGCGCGGTTCCAGACTGAAGCGCCTAGAACCGCTCGGCGACCGCGGCCGTCTGTCTAGTACAATTACGGGTAAAAGGAACGTTTATTGACTTCGACATATTAATTAAAACAATCGGAAACACAAAATGTGATGACTGCTGGTGCCTGATACATCTTCAGTTCCATACTTTATGAATCTTAAACTTTGATTCTGAGTCCGCTGTTAAATTCATGGTTTATGGATGGAAATAATCAAAGGCTGGGATAACCATACACCCACTTAGCATCAACGTGCAGTTGCTGAGGTTTATACACAGGAGAAAAGAAAAGTGCAAATGTCCTCCACCATGACTACATGTGGCTAGCAAAGATCTTAACACACAGAATTAATACTTAAAATTACTGTTGAAATACATATCCGAAGATCAAAGCATGAATTAAAAACACATGTAATTTGGATACACCATATGAAGGGCTTATTTCAATAGCGGTACATGTCCATTACCTCCACTTTTATGCCTATAATGCTTCTGCAATTAATGATCCAAACAAACACAACGAAAGGTTCATCTCTAGCAAGAAGCCATATGCTTGGATATTTCTGGTATCTCAACTGCAGATTTTTCAGCGCTCATTTAACTTTAGGACTCTGTATCTCACAATGAACAAAAATGGACTTGTATCACTATTCAAATAAGCCCTTCATATAAGAGGAAGATTACAGAAGCTATAGCACAGAAATCTCTTGAAAGTGGACATGAGCAAATGGTGGTAATGAAAAAAGGAAAGTACAGAATAAACAGAAATTTCAGCATAAACGGAGTGGAACTTCACTGAATTTATTGCAAAGCCAAGAAGTTGTGAGAGCTGACAGCTCTTATATATGAACACTAAAACGTGGTGGTTATGTACAAAGGCAAGTACCGAACAACGGAGCTAAAGAATAAAACTGACTCAAAAATCGGTGGCAGAATCACAGAGGTAACATATAATGTAGTAAGAAAATTGAGACGCTGTTTGGACTGGGCCGTTACCCACTCCACCTGTTCAAACAACTAGGTGAATCAAACAATAGCCTACGAAATCGCCTATATTTAAAGGTATTCAACACTCGCGATACGAAAATAAAATCCGTCACACAACTACTAACTTATAAAGCTAAACAAGAAAAGCGTTAGGACTTCAGTTAGGCTGAAAATGTACACAGATTCGACCGTTGACTGGAATATCGAGGAGGAGCCCTTACGCGTAACCGATCTTACCAAGCTCCCAGCGGATAGTGAAGAGCTCCCTCAACGAAACCGGGATTTATCCCTCCAACGGTAGTAACCAAAGTGCATGCCTGTTTTATTGTGTGAGCCTATACAGAAGGTTCGACCAAGGGAAATAGAAATCCCTTTGCCACCCATCAATTATTTACTGAAGTTGGCCATACTGTCAACAGTAGCAGACTACTCTTGGTTCAAATGGCTCTGAGCACTATGGGACTTAACATCGGAGGTTATCAGTCCCCTAGAACTTAGAACTACTTAAACCTAACTAACCTACGGACATCACACACATCCATGCCCGAGGCAGGATTCGAACCTGCGACCACAGCAGTCACGCGGTTCCAGACTGAAGCGCCTAGAACCGCACGGCCACAGCGGCCGGCAGACTACTCTACTCCCACTGTTATGCACGTAGAATTCGTAACCAGCCACTCCCATTCATTCGTTTTATATTCCAGGAGGGTAAGGGTAGGACAAGTACAGCGGAATATGGCACTGAAGCAATGTATACATGAATGTGTGTGGAACTCAGGGAAGTAACAAGACTTAATGGACTTCGCACAGGTGCAGCTGAATAAAACATTTAACAGACAAAAAGAAATGGTCAAATGTGTGTGAAATCTGATGGGACTTAACTGCTAAGGTCATCAGTCCCTAAGCTTACACACTACTTAACCTAAATTCTCCTAAGGACAAACACACACACACCTATGGCCGAGAGAGAACTCGAACCTCCACCGGGACCAGCCGCACAGTCCATGACTGCAGCCCCTTAGACCGCTCGGCTAATCCAGCGCGGCATTTAACAGACAAGTTTAGCATAAAAATATCTTAACAATGTGTTACCGTGATATCTCCCCGAGGTGTTTAACTTTTTGTACTGTGTGATTATAAATTTTTCACTGCCGGAAAAGTTACTAATTTTTTCTGTGATATTATCCATCTGCAGAGAGGATTTCTTAATAATCACAGCGTTTCGTCTCAGTCTATGGATGGCCTCTTTAAGGGACTAGTTACATCGATTCACTGCAAGCAATGGCTTGCTGAGGACTGAAGCGAAATTCCGTAACGAGATATATTCGCGCCAGATAGTTATGTCATTTGCAGTTGGCCGTTGTCTGTTGTGGCTTTAGTCTCATGATGAGAGTTTGGTGCAATTCTTCTTCCATAACGGAAGCCAGATACCGCTGAGCTTGACACCTTAATCTTTCCCATTGTCATGTTCGACAATTATATTGTGTCATTATATGACCATAATATCTGGTCGTGGCTGCTAGGACCTGGGTCTTTTGAAGCAAGACTCTGTGATTTCGTGACTGAAAAACGTATTTTGTTGTTTTTTATGAATGTGTCGCAGCCTCTCTGAATGTTTCTGGTTTTTGTAATTATGTTTTTAAGAACTTTTCTCTTTTAACTTTTGTAGTTCATAACGCATTTCTGCAGTGCACTCCCCTCTTGTTTTCCGTTTGAATGGGCTGTTTGATCAGGGTCATTTGTAAGAGAAATTGGTGAATGAATTCTGCTCCCTTCTGGTGTGTCGACGTGTGACGCATAATTTTATATACACTCCTGGAAATTGAAATAAGAACACCGTGAATTCATTGTCCCAGGAAGGGGAAACTTTATTGACACATTCCTGGGGTCAGATACATCACATGATCACACTGACAGAACCACAGGCACATAGACACAGGGAACAGAGCATGCACAATGTCGGCACTAGTACAGTGTATATCCACCTTTCGCAGTAATGCAGGCTGCTATTCTCCCATGGAGACGATCGTAGAGATGCTGGATGTAGTCCTGTGGAACGGCTTGCCATGACATTTCCACCTGGCGCCTCAGTTGGACCAGCGTTCGTGCTGGACGTGCAGACCGCGTGAGACGACGCTTCATCCAGTCCCAAACATGCTCAATGGGGGACAGATCCGGAGATCTTGCTGGCCAGGGTAGTTGACTTACACCTTCTAGAGCACGTTGGGTGGCACGGGATACATGCGGACGTGCATTGTCCTGTTCGAACAGCAAGTTCCCTTGCCGGTCTAGGAATGGTAGGACGATGGGTTCGATGACGGTTTGGATGTACCGTGCACTATTCAGTGTCCCCTCGACGATCACCAGTGGTGTACGGCCAGTGTAGGAGATCGCTCCCCACACCATGATGCCGGGTGTTGGCCCTGTGTGCCTCGGTCGTATGCAGTCCTGATTGTGGCGCTCACCTGCACGGCGCCAAACACGCATACGACCATCATTGGCACCAAGGCAGAAGCGACTCTCATCGCTGAAGACGACACGTCTCCATTCGTCCCTCCATTCACGCCTGTCGCGACACCACTGGAGGCGGGCTGCACGATGTTGGGGCGTGAGCGGAAGACGGCCTAACGGTGTGCGGGACCGTAGCCCAGCTTCATAGAGACGGTTGCGAATGGTCCTCGCCGATACCCCAGGAGCAACAGTGTCCCTAATTTGCTGGGAAGTGGCGGTGCAGTCCCCTACGGCACTGCGTAGGATCCTACGGTCTAGGCGTGCATCCGTGCGTCGCTGCGGTCCGGTCCCAGGTCGACGGGCACGTGCACCTTCCGCCGACCACTGGCGACAACATCGATGTACTGTGGAGACCTCACGCCCCACGTGTTGAGCAATTCGGCGGTACGTCCACCCGGCCTCCCGCATGCCCACTATACGCCCTCGCTCAAAGTCCATCAACTGCACATACGGTTCCCGTCCACGCTGTCGCGGCATGCTACCAGTGTTAAAGACTGCGATGGAGCTCCGTAAGCCACGGCAAACTGGCTGACACTGACGGCGGCGGTGCACAAATGCTGCGCAGCTAGCGCCATTCGACGGCCAACACCGCGGTTCCTGGTGTGTCCGCTGTGCCGTGCGTGTGATCATTGCTTGTGCAGCCCTCTCGCAGTGTCCGGAGCAAGTATGGTGGGTCTCACACACCGGTGTCAATGTGTTCTTTTTTCCATTTCCAGGAGTGTATATAAATTTTCGGTGCTACAGTGTCACGTCTTTCAGTGCCATACAAATTTTTATTTTTAAAGGGGATCACTTAAGGCTATTTCCATGGGCCCGCCCCTCAAATTTCTCTCTCATATCACAAAATTGTCGTCTGATGTAGTACAACTGAAAAAATAAATTCCTTTAAAAGCACAGTTTCGTATATAATTTATATTCAAAACCTTACACCTGTGTCACAGAACAAATCCTACCTTGAGAATAGTTTACACAAGTTTAAGGAAAGAAATGTTTCTGATAATTATTACAGTATTTAAAGAACATCAAAATATGAACAGGCTGAAATGAACAAACAGTACATGAGACTATGTAAATCAATTCAACTGCAAAAAGCTAACAAGGGAACCTCCCCATCGCACCCATATCAGATTTAGTTATAAGGTGGCACAGTGGATAGGGCTTGAAAAACTGAACACAGATCACTCGAGAAAACAGGAAGAAGTTGTGTGGAACTATGAAAAAATAAGCAAAATATACAAACTGAGTAGTCCATGCGCAAGATAGGGAACATCAAGGATAGTGCGAATTTAGGAACGCCGTGGTCTCGTGGTTAGCGTGAGCAGCTGCGAAACGAAAGGTCCTTGGTTCAAGTCTTCCCTCGAGTAAAAAGTTTAATTTTTTTTTTCAGACAGTTATTATCTGTCCGTCCGTTCGTCCGATGCGAGGTAACTGCGACCTAGTATGGGGACGCTACACCTAAACAAACATCGAAACACACGACGTCAGTCAACTACAGCGCAAAAACGTTAAAAACATATGTTTTGAAAGAGCACAAGGAAAATTGTGCGACTGTGAAACTGTTGCAAACATTTTTTGCAGTTTATGTGAAAAACTCTTACGTTTTCATCACTTTTTTGGGAGTGATTATCACATCCACAAGAGAACCTAAATCGGGCAAGGTAGAAGAATCTTTTTACCCATTCGCCAAGTGTACAAGTCAGATGGGTCGACAACATATTCCTGTCATGTGACGCACATGCCGTCACCAGTGTCGTATAGAATATATCAGACGTGTTTTCGTGTGGAGGAATCGGTTGACCTATGACCTTGCGATCAAGTATTTTCGGTTCCCATTGGAGAGGCACGTCCTTGTGTCTACTAATCGCACGGTTTTGCAGTGCGGTCGCAAAACGCAGACACTAAACTTATTACAGTGAATAGAGACGTCAATGAACGAACGGACAGATCATACCTTTGCGAAAATGAAGAAAGTAAACTTCTCACTCGAGGGAAGACTTGAACCAAGGACCTCTCGTTCCGCAGCTGCTCACACAAACCACGGGACCACGGCGCTCCTGAGCTCACACTATCCTTGATGTTGTCCATCTTGCGCATGGACTACTCAGTTTGTATATTTTGCTTATTTTTTCGTAGTTCCACACAACTTCTTCCTGTTTTCTCGATCGATCTGTGTTCAGTTTTTCAAGGCCTATCCACTGTGCCACCTTATAACTAAATCTGAGGGGGGTGCGATTGGGAGGTTCCCTTGTAAGGAGCATATTATTAGCAAAATGAGAAATATGCAAAAGTGAAATGGCAAAATGAGCACTTCTCAGTTGGGAGTAAATCAAAACAATCAGAATGGCTGAAAAAGAGCACAATAACATGAGCCATAATCGAATAAGAGCTAAGCAACTAAGCAAATAAGAGAATAGGCAAAAACGAGATGCCAACAAAATGAGAGCTGGCCGAATTATTTTTTTTCTTTATTGTGATTTTGATACCCGTACAACAACAGGTAGGCTGCCAGCAGCACATTACGCTGCTCTTCAGCCCAAGAGTAAACAATAATAAAACAGAGAAGACACATGAGTTTGAACAAACGGCAAGGAAAAAAACAGTAGACACAGTAACATAAAAAACAAGAAGCCATTCACACTCGATGATAATCCACACGACAAACTGTTGATACGACGCACAAACACTGATGATAGCGATGGCACATGTGAACGATGGAGCGTGACGGTGAACACTAAACACAAAACACGACGGCACACGCGAAAAACGGATGGCGATGATCTCCAGCGCACGAATGTCCACGTAACATGTGCGAGTCTGGGGACCTGCCAAGAGGGGAAGAAGGGTGAGGGGGAGGGAGAGGGGAGAGCAAAGATGCCAGTGGCAGAGGAGATGGGAGAAGGAGTAGAGGGACGGGGGTAGGGGAAGCCCAGGGGAGAAGTGGGGATAAAGGGTGGAGGGAGGGAAGGGGGAGAGAAGGGAGGGAGGGTGCCCAAAGGAACAAAGACAGGAAGAGGGAGGGAGGATCAAAGTTGGTAGGAGGTGTAGATGGAGGGGAGGAGCGCATCATCAGGGAGGGGGAGCTGGCGGAAGCCACCTTGGGAGAGGGTAAGGAGGGTGGAGAGATGGAGAGCAGGTGGGGCGTGGGAATACAGATGCGGCAGCGGGCGGGGGTGGGAGAGGATGGGTGAGACAAGCGGGTGAGGAGGATCGAGTTTACGGAAGGTGTAGAGGATCCGTACCTGTTCGAGGAAAAGGAGGAGGTGGGGGAACGGAATTAGGTCGTACAGGATCCGCGTGGGGGAGCTGGCCGAACTCTGTTGGCAGTTATATACGATTGCGCTCGTGGCGGAACCTCGCGGCCCGTACGCAACACGCGCGCCTGCTACTGCAATGCACTCTTTGCGCACGCGGCGGCGTCTAGCGGCCCGTACGCAAGTTGTGTGATTGTTGTCGCAGGTCGCCCTTTAATCTATGATGTTACAGACGGGAGATGCGCTTTGCTTGGCACAGTAACTCGGGATGTAGCTAGTCCCAACTGTTGTGTATACGGTGCAGCCGGCTCGAATGCAACAGGTGTTTGCATTTACGTAGCTTGTTAAAGAATTTGATTTTCATTAACCTATTAACTTTGAGCTCACTTGGACGCCAGTTCGCTCATTACTTAATTATTGACTTTAATGTATTACACTAACCCTGCCTGCGTCCTTCAGTCCAAATAAGTGCACTTACATTTATTTAAATCATTTGGGTTCAGAATCAAGTACAAGAATTTATTCAATTTCTTGTCAAATGTTAAACTTCCAGTTTTGGTTTAAGCGCATGTACGTCCATTAAATCTCTAACACCTTGCTGTGTCGTTCGAACAAGACACAGCCAGGACAAAGCACCACCAGGGCAAAGATGTGAGCTGGTGTCAGGGCCATAGACTCACCATGTGCTGAGTTCCACCAGCGCCACGGGCGGCGCTGAGGATGAAGATATCTACTTCGCCTCGGCCAATTGCCGGCCGAGTATAATCCGCCAATGACCGGACAACAACTGACTGAAGCCTATTCAGAAGATATAAGAGCAACTTTTGCCCACTTGGTTATAGATTATCGTCTAGGGCTGACTGAAACAGGGAGCGTCTTTAGTGAACTCTTAGAATTGAACAGATAGTTCGTGTAATTGCATTTGCTATGTACTGTGGAGTTTACCTACGATTATTTGCACTTAGGCATTGAAGGTTTTTTGTGTTATATTACAAGCAGTGTTGCAGACTTCAATGTTCAGCTAAACACAAAGATAAGTAAATCTTTTAACACACTTGTGTGACTTTGTTACCTGACCCTGGGGTATAGATGTGTAATAATGGCAGGGAGAAATTGTCTTATCAGTGTAATGCACCAGAAGCCGTTTCACTAACTCACAAACTCGGAGCCCACAGCAGTAGCGACGAAGCCTTTACAAATATCTTGCTCTCAAATTTTGGTGCGTTTCCTTTTATACCATATGATTTTGTTGCTAATAACCTTGACGTGCACGTTTTACTCGCCGTTACGAACACACATGCCGTTAGAAGTTACTGGGAGTCGGTTGTATGTAGTTTAAATGCAACTGTTGTAGAGAAAATGAGATTTTTGTAGTTAATGGTAGTATCTAAGGTGTAAATTTGGTCAGTTGTTTTCACACGCACTTTAATGTTATTTTTCGCCCGTGTTTTAGAATGAGATTATGTCTCAGTTTCTTGACCAGAATACCATGTGAAGCGTGCCAATTAGTTGGTGGCGTCGGAATTGAAATTTGTTCCATTTAACTTCAGTTCAAATTTTTCATTGTTTTGTTAACTTCTATATATTTTTTCAAGAAACTTGGTTATTGTAATGAAGTGTATTTTAAATTTATCTGACTCCATCCATCTCCAAAGGGACCAAGAGGCAAGCTGCGTTTCAGGTACTTCTTAAGTTCAAGAACAGAGTGCCTGGGTCCAGAACGAGATTTTTCACTCTGCAGTGGAGTGTGCACTGATATGAAACTTCCTGGCAGATTATAACTGTGTGCCGGGCCAAGACTCGAACTCGGGACCGTTGCCTTTTGTGATTGAGCACTTTCCCGCGAAAGGCAAAGGTCCCGAGTTCCAGTCTCGGTCCGGCACACAGTTTTAATCTGCCAGGAACTTTCAGAAGAGTGCCTGAATGTGCTAAGAACAAGATGAAAACTTGAGGGATGGTTTGACATGTTACGTTAATGACATCATAAATGGACCGAGAATACTTCGATTAAAGAAAATTTTTGCTTTTAAGTAGGTGTGCCAGCCATATGGTAAGGTCTTTCTCCCCGGCTAGCTACGAAAAATTGTTCCTCTCAATAGCATTATTACATAATAGGCTTGATTTAAATTAAACAGCCGCGCGGAGTGGCCGCGCGGTTTGAGGCGCCACGTCACGAAGCGGGTCGCCACTCCCGCCGGAGTTTCGAGTCCTCCCTCGGGCATGAGTGTGTGTGTTGTCCTTTGCGTAAGTTAGATTAAGCAGTGTGTTAGTCTAGGGACCGATGACCTCAGTAGTTTGGTCCCATAGGAATTCACACACATTTGAACATTTAAATTAAACATCTACATCTACATCTACATCTACATGACTGCTCTACAATCCACATTTAAGTGCTTGGCAGAGGGTTCGTCGAACCACAATCATACTATCTCTCTACCATTCCACTCCCGAACAGCGCGCGGGAAAAACGAACACCTAAACCTTTCTGTTCGAGCTCTGATTTCTCTTATTTTATTTTGATGATCATTCCTACCTATGTAGGTTGGGCTCAACAAAATATTTTCGCATTCGGAAGAGAAAGTTGGTGACTGAAATTTCGTAAGTAGATCTCGCCGCGACGAAAAAGTCTTTGCTTTAATGACTTCCATCCCAATTCGCGTATCATATCTGCCACACTCTCTCCCCTACTACGTGATAATACAAAACGAGCTGCCCTTTTTTGCACCCTTTCGATGTCCTCCGTCAATCCCACCTGGTAAGGATCCCACACCGCGCAGCAATATTCTAACAGAGGACGAACGAGTGTAGTGTAAGCTGTCTCTTTAGTGGACTTGTTGCATCTTCTAAGTGTCCTGCCTATGAAACGCAACCTTTGGCTCGCCTTCCCCACAATATTATCTATGTGGTCTTTCCAACTGAAGTTGTTCGTAATTTTAACACCCAGGTACTTAGTTGAATTGACAGCCTTGAGAATTGTACTATTTATCGAGTAATCGAATTGCAACGGATTTCTTTCGGAACTCATGTTCAAGAATGTTTGATTGATGTGGAAGGGCAGCAGAAAGGGAGGGGGGCGGGGAGGAGGGAGTGGATGTTACAATGGAGGAGGGACCGAGAGGAAAGGAGGTTGTTGGAGGTGGGAGGGAGAGGAATTCCGGCATCAAGGTACTTCCTCCGACCCCCCTCGACCTCTTCCACTAAGCTGAACTGAAGGCAGTAACCGGCGTGGTGAAAGAGGCGGATGACAAATGTTATAATTGTAAATAGAACAATGTACATTGTTAACTGGAAGACTAAGTAACATCTGAAATGCACTGAAGCACCAAAGAAACTGGTATAGGCATGGGGATTCAAATACAGAGAGATGTAAACAGGCAGAATACGTCGCTGCGATCGGCAAAGCCTACATAGCCGGTCGAAGTGGCCGTGCGGTTCCAGGCGCTGCAGTCCGGAACCGCGAGACCGCTACGGTCGCAGGTTCGAATCCTGCTTTGGGCATGGATGTGTGTGATGTCCTTAGGTTAGTTAGGTTTAAGTAGTTCTAAGTTCTAGGGGACTGATGACCTCAGAAGTTGAGTCCCATAGCGCTCAGAACCATTTGTACCAAAGTCTACATAAGACAACAAGTGTGTGGCGCAGTTGTTAGCTCAGTTACTGCTGCTACAACGGCAGGTTATCAAGATTTAAGTGAGTTTGAATGTGATGTTACAGTCGGGGCACTAGCGATGGGACACAGCAATTCCGAGGTAGCTATGAAATGGGGATTTTCCCGTACGACCGTTTAACGAGTGTATTGTGAATATTATGAATTCGGTAAAACATCAAATCTCCGACATCGCTACAGCCGGAAAAAGATGCTGCAAGAACGGGACCGACGACGACTGAAGACAGTCTTTCAACATGGCAGAAGTGCAACCCTTCCGCAAATAGCTGCAGATTTCAATACTGCGCCATCAGCAAGTGTCAGCGTGCGTAACATCATCGATGCGGGCGATCGGAGCTGAAGGCCCACTCGTCTACCCTTGACGACTGCACGACACAAAGCTTTACGCCTCGCCTGGGCCCATCAGCACAGACATTGGATTGTTGATGACTAGAAACATGTTGCCAGGTCAGACGAGTCTCGTTTCAGATCGTATCGAGCTGATGGACTTGTACGGCTATGGAGATAACCTCATGAATCCAGGGACCCTGTGTGTCAGGAGGGGACTGATCAAGCTGGTGGAGGCTCTGTAATGGTGTGGAGCGTGTGCAGTTGGAGTGATATGGGACCCCTCATACGTCTAGATACGACTGACAGATGACACATACGTAAGAATCCTATCTGATAACCTGCGTCTATTCATTTCCATTGTGCACTCCGACGGACATGGGAAATTCCTGCAGGACAATACGACACCCCAAACGTCCATAACTGCTATAGAGTGGCTGCAGGAACGCTCTTCTTAGTTTAAACTCTTCCACTAGCTACCAAACTCCCCAGACATCAATATTATTGAGCATATGTGGGATGCCTTGCAACGTGCTGTTCGGAAGAGATCTTTACACCCTCGTACTCTTACGGATTTATGGACAGCACTGCAGGATTCACAGTGTCAGTTCCCCACAGCAGTACTTCAGACATTATTCGAGTCCATGCCACGTCGTGTTGCGACACTTCTGCGTGCTTGTGGGAGTCCTACACGATTTTACGCAGGTATACCAGTTTCTTTGACTCTTCAGTGTAGAATGTTAAGTTCTCTAAGGAGCAGCAACTTGTAGACATATCACACATCCAAATATCTGATATGTTTGAGAGGGCACGGTCGTGGTAAACTTACAATAGTTAGACTGTGCTGTATGTAGCAAATATATTTTGAGAAACGTAATTAACTTTACAAGTACGAGGGTCACTTCAAAAGAAATGCACACTATTTTTGTAAAAATACAGTTTTCATTCTGCATGTGTGAAAGTTTTACAGTGTGTAGATACATCCTTCCTGCTTGTTTTCAAACTTAGTTCAACATTGTGCAGAGAGTTAACGAATTGGTAACTGCTGACAGACGCATCACAGTGAACGAAATGTCACGCTACGTTGGGATAGGGGAAGGAAGTGTTTGCAGAATACTGAAAGTGTTGGCGTTAAAAAAGGTTTGTGCCAGGTGGGTTCCCAGGAAGTTGACAGTGGCTCACAAAGAAACAAGAAAAACGGTATGCAGTGAACTTTTGGAACAGTACGAGAATGGTGGAGATGAATTTCTTGGAAGAATTGTGACAGGTGATGAAACATGGCTCCATTATTTTTCACCAGAGACGAAGAGGCAATTAATGGAGTGGCATCATGCAAATTCATCCAAGAAAAAAAATTCAAAACCATACCTTCTGCTGGAAAAATTATGGCTACGGTGTTTTTCGATTCCGAAGGACTCTTGCTTGTGGACATCAAGCCGAGTGGAACTACCATAAATTCTGATGCATATGTGATGTCACTGAAGAAACTTCAAGCTCGACTGATTCGTTTTCGACCACATCGGCAAAAGCAGGATGTTTTGCTGTTGGACGACAATGCACGGCCACATGTCAGTCAAAAAACCATGGAAGCGATCACAAAACTCGGATGGACAACACTGAAACACCCGCCTTACAGTCCTGACCTGGCTCCATGTGACTATCATCTCTTTGGGAAACTTAAAGACTCTCTTCATGGAACAAGGTTTGAAGATGACGACTCCCTTGTGCACGCTGCCAAACAGTGGCTTCAACAGGTTGGTCCAGATTTTTACCCTGCGGGTATACAGACGCGGTTCCAAGATGGCGTAAGGCAGTTGAGAGGGATGGAAATTATGTGGAGAAATGAAAATATTGTTCCTAAAGGGTATATCTACGCACTGTAAAACTTTCAAACATGTAGAAAAAGAGATGGATTTAAAAAAAAAAGTGTGCATTTCTTTTGGAGTGACCCTCGTAGATAGCCGTAGCTAACGGTAATGATATACTGAAGTAGTTTATAGATAGTGTAACATATACACGAAGCGCTAAACAGCGCTACAAGATTTACTCATATACGCAAATGTCATTTTCGAAAACTTTATATTCTTTTTCTGATAGATAACACCTGTTTCTGACATGTAAAACTGTAACATATTCTTTTAAATAGCTCTCATTTAGTATCTAGGAAAATAACCTCACTATAAGCAATAAATAAACAGAAGTTCTAATGTATCGGTGAGTTTTTTTTTCTGTAGTCATATACTGCTTTCATGCAGCAACAGCCGAAAGCAAGGCGCTACTCTCTCCGCTGAAATATAATCCTCGTCAGCGAATTCCTTTGGATGAAAATTTTTGTTTCCACTTTTACTGTTCTCCTTAGCACCCAAAAAAATGGTTCATATGGCTCTGAGCACTATGGGACTTAACATCTATGGTCATCAGTCCCCTAGAACTTAGAACTACTTAAACCTAACTAACCTAAGGACAGCACACAACATCCAGCCATCACGAGGCAGAGAAAATCCCTGACCCCGCCGCTTAGCACCCACAATGGCGACTTGGAAACTACTGTTCTGAAAATATTTAACGAGCAAGCAGTTGCAATGGGACGTTGGAAGGGCAGCTGCTGAGTTGTGGTACGAGTATTAATTTTAATTCCCTGCGCGGAGAAAATTCCCCGGTGTTGGCGTTCCTGCGCCGAATTGTGTCACGGTATGTGCAGCTGTGTCTGCCTAACTGAGCTTTAAGTATAATCGTTGGCTGCTACATCCCTTCCGACAGCGCTTATGAATATTTAAAACAAAGCAATTTGTTTCTTTATCCTCTTTAAATTTCCAGCGTGCTGCACGTTCTTCAAGCTTTAACGAAACAGTAGATTCTCGGATCTCACGGCGGCGTAAGTTTGTGTTATGATAATACCTTGTACACAGCGGAGAAGATGAACCTGCACCACTGAGAAGTTTACGAACCCATCTCGCGTAATTAAATTCTCGTCGAGCTTATATAGAGCTGGCTTAATACTTGTACTGAGCCGAGCTGTACGTGCGACCAAATGAAGCCGCTTTACACAGTCCGCCCTATCGATTTTAGCATGTTTCCTCACTCCTGTCCATTGGTCAACGTGTCGCTGGTAATGGGCTTGCGGGCTTTCACAAATATATGACGAAATGATGTGGCCCTCAGCTACATACCCTCAGACACCGAGTTGAAATATTAAAAGTTTTGGCTGGTTTCGTTGTCTAGGGGCTGGGATACGTCGTTGCCGCATTACAAGCCAAATACTGCTGAGTCTACAGTATACAATATGAATACACATGTAAATCGAATGGTCGAAGGTTCCTATCACCCGGCAACAGTGAATGTAACGTAGAAATTTATGAATGAAAGATTGCAATTAAATAAAATCTGCAGGTACTATTTTAACAACTTTAAATGATGAGTAGGATAGTAGAAGTACTTTTGAGAATGCGGAATATTTCTGAAAACACTTATTGGTGTCGATGGTCCAGCAATTAAATAAAATATAAGTTGAATAACAGGGAAACAATAGATTCCCACTTCACGTAATTAGTAGGAACAACAACATAGCTCGCGAGATATTCACTTCTGAACGCATACTACGACTTCACTGCAGAAGCCACGGAAATCACACAAGATAACTGGTCGGCACTCCGAAATATTTCTATCCTCCGCGACCATGCGCAAACTGCTCCACTGTTCAAGTCTTTCCGCCGACTCCGCGTCGGTCGCACCGTCGAGTCCAGCACTTCCCGTTTCCTGTGCCGTACTGTCCAGAACTGCTGCCCTGCTCAGGACTACCTCGTGTCCTCTCTGGAAACGATGCTCCTCTCCAACCTCCATACGTCTCTCTTCGTAACGAGCGCTGTGATTGGATAGAGCGCTCCCTCCATGTCTCCAAGCCAACGTGCACTCACAAACATATTGAAACACATACGAAATACTGGATTTACATTTAAATAACTTAAAATTAAATATATGTTCCTACGGCTGGACCATAAACACGCTCTAACACATATTATTAGATACATAATCAAATTAAATAAACATATATCAAAGGAATAACAACAAAAGGTCGGCCAGTAGCCGAGTGTCTCTGCGCTTTATGAAACACAGTAAATATTTCACCAATTTCCTCTTGAATAGTATATTTCGGATATAAACAAAGACATGGATGAATAAATATATTTATAAGCATGCTGCTACCGTTTATTCGTGTAACTTGGAGCATTTATGGCCTGACGCGATCGTTAGTAATCGGCCACTTTGGCCTCCAATAACTCATGTACTGAAACTTCCTGGCAGATCATTACTGTGTGCCCAACCGAGACTCGAACTCGGGACCTTTGCCTTTCGCGGGCAAATGCTCTACCATCTGAGCTACCGAAGCACGACTCACGCCCGGTCTCACAGCTTTACTTCTGCCAGTATCTCGTCTCCTACATTCCAAACTTTACAGAAGTTCTCCTGCGAACCTTGCAGAACTAGCACTCCTAAAAGAAAGGATACTGCGGAGACATGGCTTAGCCACAGCCTGGGGGATGTCTCCAGAATGAGATTTTCACTCTGAAGTGGAGTGTGCGCTGATATGAAACTTCCTGGCAGATTAAAACTGTGTGCCCGACCGAGACTCGAACTCGGGACCTTTGCCTTTCGCGGGCAAGTGCTCTACCATCTGAGCTACCGAAGCACGACTCACGCCCGGTCTCCCCCAGGCTATGGCTAAGCCATGTCTCCGCAGTATCCTTTCTTTTAGGAGTGCTAGTTCTGCAAGGTTCGCAAGAGAACTTCTGTAAAGTTTGGATGGTAGGAGGCGAGATACTGGCAGAAGTAAAGCTGTGAGAAAGGACGTGAGTCGTGCTTCGGTAGCTCAGATGGTAGAGCACTTGCCCGCGAAAGGCAAAGGTCCCGAGTTCGAGTCTCGGTTGGGCACACAGTTTTAGTCTGCCAGGAAGTTTCATATCAGCGCACACTCCGCTGCAGAGTGAAAATCTCATTCTGGAAACTCATGTACTATTTAAGTTACATGCCTGTAATTTGTACCAATTTAGGTTTACACTAATAGCTTTCTAAAGACACGTAGACTGACGAAATCGGATGAACCGTTTAGATTTTGGAAATTCGTTGTTGGGTGTTACTAGTATAATTTATCGTCAGATACTAAACTTTAAGCTAATAAAATATTGAAAATCTGATTACACCATCAGAATCGTCGTGCAAATAATGGTAAAATACATGTTTCTTTTTGAGGTATCATGATTCATCTGGCTACTATTCATTTCTATATGAACTTTGAAATGTCTGCCATGACGGTTTCACAAAGTCCGCCATCTCTAGCACTCTCGGCATTCAAGTCTCTTTCACCGACACAGCGCCACCCTGGAACTCCCAGCCACGCGGCTGGACCATGCCCTGAGGCTACCCCTCTCGTCCGGCTAACGTTCGCCACCACGCGTTTGCTGCCGGGTCCCGGTTGGCCGAGCAGTCCTTGTGGCCACGCCAACTCCGAACTTAGAATATTTTCAGGGCGCCACAATTTGCCCGTTACCTCACAGGCTTCAGCTGTACTGTTTCCGACACATTCATCGCAACTGCGCTTTTCTAGCAGAATAGTCTACAAAAGTTCGTTGTCCGAAAGACGCATGTTGCCCACCAAGTCTCCATATTGCAGATCTCCACTCTGCGTTCCTTCACCTGCGTCCTGTTCCACGATCTTGCTTCTGTACCACTTCTTCTTCTTCTTCTATGAGCTGCTATCCCCTGCCATACTCGTTTCGGCCATTTCGTACCATCCATCCTCACATGATGCCTGTACCAAAGTAGGATTTTTGTTTCAACTGTGTCTGTAATATTCCTTTCAACTTCCTCATTTCTCATGTGATACAATCTTCATATTACACTCCCTTCCCTCCAGTAGTTCATTTCCATTGCAAGAAGCCTCATTTTAGCTATGTTATTAATTTCCCAGTTTCTTTTCACCCAGCCGGCCGCTATGGCCGAGCGGTTCTAGGCGCTTCAGTCCGGAACCGCGCTGCCGCTACAGTTGCAGGTTCGAATCCTCCCTCGGGCATGGATGTGTGTGATGTCCTTAGGTTAGGTAGGTTTAAGTAGTTCTAAGTCTAGGGGACTGATGACCTCCGATGTTAAGTCCCATAGCGCTTAGAGCCATTTGAACCATTTGAATCTTTTAACCCATAACTTGCAATTCTTTCCACTACTGTATGATACGTTACATTTTTGGTTTGGAATGTTAGTTTTTATTCCCTAAGGCAGAACCTAACTGCCGGAATGATCTTCTTGCCTTGTCCAACTTAATTTTTAATTTCATCTGCGTTCTTTCTACTAGCAAATAAGGTTGCTCCAAGACATTTAAATGCTTTACTTTTTATCTTGCCAACAACAGTTTCCATATGCATTACCTCATTTTCTGCCACTGAAAGATATTCGTTTTTGCAAAATTTGTTACAAGACCGCTTTGGTCTTATTGTTTTATGGAACAACTAGTCCGCTTCTTCAATATCCGTTGCAATAATCACTTGGTCGTCCGCAACAAGTATAGCATACAACGTTTGTGTTCCAACTGGAATTTCCATGCCGCAGCATTTACATTACCATCCTTGTAAAGGTTCCTCCAAATATACGAGGGTTGGAACTTAAATAGTGGCAACTATTTATTCACAAGCGATACAAAAGAATTGCATTTTTGCACCTGTTACTGTCCTTCAAAGTAGTCACCAGCGTTGTGTATAACCCTTGCCAGCGATGTGGAAGGCGTAGTATACCGTTAGCACAGCCTGTTCTGTTGATGGTGCGAATGGAGCCGTCTACTGCCTGTCGAATCTCTGGAACAGTTCTGAAGAGAATGCCACGAAGTGGTTCCTTCATCTTCGGAATCAAATGGTAGTCACAAGGACTTAAGTCCGGGGAGTATGGTGGATGGTACAGTACTTCCCAGTCCCATCGACCGAACACAGCAGCCACAGATTGCGCTGTATGCTCCTGCGCATTGTCGTGCAAAATGATGGGTGGGCTGGGCAGAAAGCGTCGCCGCTTCTTTCGCAAAGCTGGTCGCAGGTGATACTCGAAAAACGAACAGTAATACTGTGCATTGACGATCTGCGGTGGAGGAACGTAATGTGTAGGAAAACACCATCACAGTCGTACACGAGAATCACCATAACTTTAGACCGCTCCATTCGCACCATCAACAGAACAGGCTCTGCTAACGGTATATTACGCCTTCCACATCGCTGGCAAAGGGTTCTACACAACGCTGGTGACTACTTTGAAGGACAGTAACAGGTGCAAACATGCAACTCTTTTATGTCGGTTGCCAATAAATAGTTGGCATTATTTAAGTCCCAACCCTCGTATTTAGAACAGAATACAAAAACACAAGCTGCCATTACATAATACTTTATTCTGCCTCCAATTAAGAACAGTTTGTTGCCTAAGAGAGTTCCCTTATTATAAAGCTCAAAGTGAACGTAGAAATACAGAGTGTTTCCAATACGACTATATCTTCCACATGAAAGACGAAAGAAATTTGCGGTGAATTTTAACCAGCGAATAGGGCCACAACGTTTCTATTTTCAAGAAAACCATTCGATTTTGAAAGAGTACATCATTAATGTACAAGCACTTACATCCTCGGGAAATATTTCACAGTTACGTTTACGAGAAAAGTTTTCATTTATATGTCACAAATGTTTCAATATGATATCCAGCAAACGAACGCCAAATGTCCAGACGATGGTCAGTCTTATGCTACAGTTTCGCTAGCCTGTCTGGAGCTGCAGTATTCACTGGTGTTGCTGTGCAACACTCAGATTTATTGGAAGTGTAGGCACAAACAAATTAAAATCACTTAGCGAGAGGTAAAACGATCCTGGTGGAGAATGGTGCTATGCGAGATCTGTACGCCCCCAAGGGCCGTTCTTCTGTTGAAGCAGATTTTTTAAAAAGATTTTGATAAGAAATACTGTCACATGCTGGGGCCAGTGCGGTGGTGTTCCGCCCTGTAGAAAAATTAATTTTTTGTTGCTGTGTTATGGCCATCCGCCCCAAGCGCATTGGGTAACAAATGAACGAGCGCGTGCTCAAACTGCACCAGAGGAACAATTACAGGCTGCCTCATGAAACGGCTATTTGCAGCTGGCACAGATGTAAACCATTTATTTAACCCTAGTTTCTGACGGAGACAGGACTTCTGTAAATGAACCCTTCGTCTTAAAAGCTGTGTATTTTCCAAAGTTTTACATGTACAAACATGACTGATGCATGAATAGAACCATAAAGCCACCTGGTTTGCAGCTTTCGCTTTACAGTCTTCTCACAGAAGAAAAAAAGTCTGGATAACTGCGAGTAGGACTCGCCCACCGCTGGTTCTGTACAAAATTAATTGGCTCAAATGGCTCTGAGCACTATGGGACTCAACTGCTGAGGTCATTAGTCCCCTAGAACTTAGAACTAGTTAAACCTAACTAACCTAAGGACATCACAAACATCCATGCCCGAGGCAGGATTCGAACCTGCAACCGCAGCGGTCTTGCGGTTCCAGACTGCAGCGCCTTTAACCGCACGGCCACTTCGGCCGGCACAAAATTAATTATGTATACTGTATACATAGTTCACCCATCCTTTCAATCGAGTATTTCGGCGTTTTGCCTCTTATTGATGTCGATATTGGCAAGATATCAAGATATGTACATTAATGGCCATATCTTTTGATTGCATTGACATAGACGTTGCGAATTTTACACCGCAAAGGGACCATAGAGCTTACTTAGTACTTGACATTAATTTCTACTATATACATCCACCCCTTCCTGAGAAAAAGTTGTCTTAACAGACGGACGGACAGACAGATGGATAACGAATGACAAAAAAATATTTTTTCGTGTGAAATAATTAAAAATTAACAATTTTCGTATATTTTCCTTCACTTGTTCTGTACAACCCCACTTCTAGCCAAATTCCACGATCAGTGTCAGTGATTAAATGACCTACAGGTTTTGATGAGTGAGTTTGCGAGTATCAAAATATGTGACACAAATGCCACATATTTTAATTGCATTGACTTACAGGTTTAATCTAGCATGAATACCCAATCGCACTGATAGGAAACCTTTATAACTGTAGGAAGCCAGTGCATCGATGTCTAAACGGTATCAGTGGACGTAAGGACAGTGTTCTAACATATCGCCAGAGCACTGTGAAAAGAGTCTAAAGTGATTTACAAGTGAATAAAAACAGGTATTGACACCTAGAGATTGCTAATGTCGCTCATCAGCGACTATTAGAATCTTATACGGGGTACCTCGAGCTTCACGGGCAAAAATTTCAGAGTTTGTTCATGGATACTTTCTGAAAATTTTGGTACAACTGACCTATGGTCACTTTGGTCACTTGTCCCTCGTTACAGCATAATGGTGCAATTATATCTCATTCATTTTGCTTCAACAGTATTTTTCCTGTGTGAAAACACCTCCTGAACCGTGAAAACCGTACAATATGCATTTACCAAAATGTACAGCAAACAACAGAGTAATGCAACAACCATCACACGAAACACACGCACTTCAATCACAATGTGATCCATCTGTACTTTCAGAGTACCGTACGGCACCTAACGAATCCAGAAATGTTCCGTTACAGATGTTGTTTAAAGTAACGTCCAAAACTAGCGTCCACCAGGATCATGGCAGAGTGTACAAGGACATCTACATCTACACCATACTCAGCAAGCCAACTGTTTCACTCGCGAATAGTGCGTGGGAAAAATGATATTGTCGGCAAGCCTCTGTATTGGCTCTAATTTCTTGAATTTTCTCCTCGTGGTCGACACACGAGATGTTTGTGAGGCATAGTAATATGTTGTCTAACTCCTCCTGAAAAAGTGCTGTCCCGAAATTTCAATAGTAAATCTCTCCGTGAAGCACAACGTCTCTCTTGTAACGTCTGCCGGTGGGGTTTGCTAGCGTCTCCGTAACGCTCTCTCGCCAGCTAAACGATCCCGTGACGAAACGCACCACCCTTCGTTGGATCTTCTCTATCTCCTCTATCAGTCCTACCTGGTATGGATCCCATACAGATGAGCAATATTCAAGAATCGGGCGAACAAGCGCCTTACAAGCCACTTCTTTCGTGGATGAGTTACATTTCCTTAAGATTCTTCTGATGAATCTGAGTCTTGTGTCTGCTTTTCCCACTATCTGTTTTATATGGTCATTCCACTTAAGGTAGCTCTGGATAGTTACTCCTAGATATTTTACGGCAGATGCTGTCTCCAGCTGTTTGTCATCAATAGTGTAGCTGTACAGTAGTGGATCTCTTTTCATATGTACGCTTAATATGTTACATTTATTTACGTTTAGGGTCAACTGCCAGAGTCTGCACCATTCATCAATTCTCTGCAGCTCGTTCTGCAAATTCTTACTATCTTCTGGCGTTGCCACTTTGGTATAATTAACTGCATCATCTGCGAGTAGCCTTAAAGAGCATCCGACGCTTTCTACTAGATCATTTATATACAGGGTGGTCCATTGATCGTGACCGGGCCAAATATCTCACGAAATAAGCGTCAAACGAAAAAACTACAAAGAACGAAACTTGTGTAGTTGGAAGGAGGAAACCAGATGGCGCTATTTAAAAAAAAACGCAGTTGATATCCGTTTGACCTATGGCAGCGCCATCTAGCCGGCCAACCATAGCACTATCTGGTTTCCCCCTTCAAGATAGATGACTTTCGTTCTTTGTAGTTTTTTCGTTTGGTGCTTATTTCGTGAGATATTTGGCCCGTTCACTATCAATGGACCACCCCGTGTATATATTGTGAACAGCAACGGTCCTATCACACTTCCCTGTGATACTCCTGATATTACCTTTACATCTGTCGATTTAGTTCCGTTAAGAGCGACGTGCTGAGTTCTATGTATAATAAAGTCTTGAATCAAATCGCAAGTCTGCTCCGATACGCCGTAAGCTAGTATTTTTTTCATTAAACGGCATTGGGGGACGGTGTCTAATGCCTTACTGAAATCAAGGAACACGGCATTAGCCTGAGCGCCGTTGTCCATTGCCCTGTGGACCTTGTGGAGGAACAGAGCGAGCTGAGTATCGCAGGATCTCTGTTTGCAGAATCCATGTTGATTTTTATAGAGGAGCTGTTCATTTTCCAAGAAAGTCATAATTCTTGAGCATAAAACATGTTCCATAATTCTACTACAGATTGGCGTCAACGCTACAGGTCTATAATTGTGTGGATCTGTCTTAAGGCCTTTCTTAGCCGGCCGGGGTGGCCGAGCGGTTCTAGGCGCTACAGTCTGGAACCGCGCGACGCTACGGTCGCAGGTTCGAATCCTGCCTCGGGCATGGATGTGTTTGATGTCCTCAGGTTAGTTAGGTTTAAGTAGTTCTCAGTTCTAGGGGACTGATGAACTCAGAAATTAAGTCCCATAGTGCTCAGAGCCATTTTTCAGAGCCAGCCTTTCTTATAAACGGGAATGACCTGCGCCTTTTTCCAATCGTTAGGTACCTTTCGTTGCTCAAGCGATCTATGATAAATTACTGCTAGAAGGGGAGCAAGTTCTTTGGCATAATCTTTACAGAATCTTATTGGTATCTCATCTGGTCCTGAAGCGATTGTAGCTGGTTTTCAATTCCGCGATCTTTTGTCTCAATATCTGACATTTCGACGTTCACACGACGATTGAAAGGAGGGACAGCGTTACGATCTTCCGCGGTGAAACAACTTCGGAAGATCGAATTCAGTATTTCGGCCTTCTCTCTGTTATCTTCCGTTTCGGTGCCGGTGTGGTCGCTGAGAGAATGAATAGATGATTTTGATCTACTTACTGATTTTAAATACGAACAAAATCTCTTAGGGTTTTTACTGAGGTCAGTTTACAACGTCTTACTTTCGAAATCTTTGAACGCTTCTCTCATTGCTCTCCTTACGCTCATTTTCGCTTCGATCAGCTTCTGTTTATCTGCTAGGTTTTTACTTGTCTTGAATCTGAGATAAAGTGCTGTTTGTTTACGTAACGCTTTCCTAAATGTTCAAATGTGTGTGAAATCTTATGGGACTTAACTGCTAAGGTCATCAGTCCCTAAGCTTACACACTACTTAACCTAAATTATCCTAAGGACAAACACACACATCCATGCCCGAGGGAGGACTCTAACTTCCGCCGAACGATTTTCTAACACGGCTGTTAAACCATGGTGGATCTTTCCCATCCCTTAAAACCATACTAGGAATATACTTGTCTAGGGCATATTGAACGATGCCTTTGAATTTTTTGCATTTGTTCTCTACATCTTCGTCCTCGACACCGAATATTTGATGCTGACTGCTGAGATATTCTGAAATTTGTATCATGTCACCCTTGCTGAGCAAATAAATCTTCCTACCTTTCTTAACATTCCTTGTAGGACCCGTCGTCATAGATGTGCCGACGAGTATCTTAAATGGTCAAAAGTCCCAGTGGTCTGTGGTACGGTGCTATTTCTACGAATGTGACAATCATGTCAACCACGTCCAAGGTTCTTCACATGCTCCCAGAAGAAGACGTCCATTGGTATCATGGATTGAAACAGAATTGACTGTGAAACAGAACCAATGTGACTATTTCAGTGTTAATAAAATGAATAATGGCATTAGCTGCTTGTGGGCATTGAATTAAATCAGTGAGGAAATTTGATAATTTGTGTTGGACCAGGACTCGAGCCAAGATTTTTGTTTCTCGCGAACAGTTGCCTTGAGCGCCTCAGCTATCCGGACACAGTCCCTGACCGACCCAAACCCCGCCTCATTCACGCACTACTGACGTAGTGTCCATGTCCATCACTTTCACTACTCGCAGTGACCTTTGACTCCCGTCGGGATTCGGTCTTGTATATGTATCTGCACTGAAAGGATCATTGGCTGTGTCGCCCTAGCTATACATATGTGGTGTCTGTTCTTACAGACATGTCTGATCAGAAAATACATGCATCGTCTTTGATTGATCTAATTCTATGTCCACTAGCAGCCAGTGTATAAACTAGGGCGACACGGCCAATGATCTTTTCAGTGTAGGTGCGCAAAAAACACCATATTCCTAAATTCCTACAGAAATCAGTGATCTCTGCGAGTTGTGAAGGTAATGGAGAGGGGCACTAACTCAGTAGTGTGTGGATAAGTTGGGAGTGTGAGACGGTCGGGAAACAAGTCCAGATAGCCAAGGTGGTCTAGACCACCGCTAGAAATGGAAAAATCGGGGTTCGAGACCCAGTCGGGCAGTAATTTTCAACTTCACCCACTGATTTAATTGACTGCCCACTAGTAGGTAAGTCATTACTCCTTCGGTTCGTTGTCATATGGTGCCTGTTGTTTTGCACATGTCTGAAACAATATACACCATATAAGTATTCCATTATTGACCAAACTCTGTGTCAATGTGGCTTCCACCATCAAGTGCAAAGTGTGCAGGCGCCGCATTCTGTTGAAACTGTATAAGCTGACTAGCATTCAGTGGGACATTAAGTAGGAGCTTGAAGCAACGTTTGTACCACCCCAAATACTGTCAGGAAACTTAGGTTAATGGATCGACAAACTACACTGCACTACTGGCCATTAAAATTGCTACACCACGAAGAAGCGTGCTACAGACGCGAAAGATGCTGTGATATGCAAATGATTAGCTTTTCAGAGCATTCACACAAGGTTGGCGCCGGTGGCGACACCTACAACGTGCTGACATGAGGAAAGTTTCCAACCGATTTCTCATACACAAACAGCAGTTGACCGGCGTTGCCTGGTGAAACGTTGTTGTGATGCCTCGTGTAAGGAGGAGAAATGCGTACCATCACGTTTCCGACTCTGATAAAGGTCGGATTGTAGCCTATAGCGATTGCGGTTTATCGTATCGCGACATTACTGCTCGCGTTCGTCGAGATCGAATGACTGTTAGCACAATATGGAATCGGTGCGCTCAGGAGGGTAATTAGGAACGCCGTGCTGGATCCCAACGGCCTCATATCACTAGCAGTCGAGATGACAGGCATCTTATCCGCATGGCGGATCGCGCATCCATGTCTCGATCCCTGAGTCAACAGATGGGGACATTTGCAAGACAACAACCATCTGCACGAACAGTCCGACGACGTTTGCAGCAGCACGGACTATCAGCTCGGAGACCATGGCTGCGGTTACCTTTCGCGCTGCATCACAGAAAGGAGCGCCTGCGATGGTGTACTCAACGACTAACCTGGGTGCATGAATGGCAAAACGTCATTTTTTCGGATGAATCCAGCATCATGATGGTCGCATCCGTGTTTGGCGACGTCGCGGTGAACGCACATTCGAAGCGTGTATTCGTCATCGCCATACTGGCGTCTCACCCGGCGGGACGGTATCGGGTGCCATTGGTTACTCGTCTCGGTCATCTCTTGCTCGCACTGACGGCACTTTGAACAGTGGATGTTACATTTCAGATGTGTTACGACCCGTGGCTCTACCCTTCATTCGATCCCTGCGAAACCCTACATTTCAGCAGGGTAATGCACGATCGCATGTTGCTCGTCCTGTACGGGCCACGAAAGTGGAAAAACCAGTTTTCGACACATTGCTGTAAGAAATAATTAACAAACTCTGGTTTTCATGTGACGTCCTATGGCTGTAATAACTAATCTTCTGTTTGTAGCTACCACGTCAGTCTCTTCCCTTTTCTAGAATTACATAAAATTTGTGATAAAATTATTAGAATAATCCAAATAGATAATATGACCCTATAGGTCCTTAGGGAACGTACTATGACTGGGGTTGGATGTTAATTTGCCACACATTTATTTAAAGAATTAGTTGAATTTGCTAATTTTCTGAACAGGTTTGATTGGAGCCTTGACTTTACTTCATAATGTGCCAATACCTAGTTCTCCCAGGATGCCCCCAACTTAACATGTGTTCACAATGTCAACATCATAATGGACAGTTTAACTTTTGGCACATTACTATAAACGTTCATTACAGTAAACACGGCGAAATATACAAACAGAAAAGTTACTACAAATACGCTAACATAGTATTTAAGTCTCAGGCATCAATTACCTGACTCCTAAACCGCTGATTGGCTGGCTCTGAGCACTATGGGACTTAACATCTATGGTCATCAGTCCCCTAGAACTTAGAACTACTTAAACCTAACTAACCTAAGGACATCACACAACACCCAGTCATCACGAGGCAGAGAAAATCCCTGACCCCGCCGGGAATCGAACCCGGGAACCCGGGCATGGGAAGCAAGAACGCTACCGCACGACCACGAGCTGCGGACTAAACCGCTGATTAGTTTTGTCCATGTGTTCAGGCATAGAGCGCAATAGAGTACAACATCAAAAGTGTAACAATTGGTAAAATGGGAGTATTTAGTGTCTAGAACGTGCAGCATATCTATCAAAACTAATGAACAGAGCAACATTCTTTGGAAAATTGACTTCTAGGAATAATGACAAAATTACAATGAATACCAGTACCACCTTTGAGAATGCTAACTGGATCAACTTAGAACTAATGTTTCAGTGCAGTTGAAACGCTTGTAATTCCAAACTACCCAAGTACATGTTCGATGCAGCACTCTTTCATCGTAGGCTATTAATTTATTATAGTGCAGCTCACAGCTTTCCACACAGATCTGCTCTTTGACCAACAATGACGTGATATATTTAGCTTTCCATGGGTCAACTGAAATGATTCTATATCAGCGTTGATGCAATAGCATAAGCAGTTCTCTCTTTTCTACTCCATTATATTTACTATAGAAAACTCTACAAAAGATCGTGAGAGACAGGAACTTTATGATTAAACGAACTTTTAGTTCATGTCACTGTTTATCACAATTGCACTTGAAGGTGCGTTTATAATTTATGAAAAGATCCACACGTACCAAGTTAACATCAGCTTCAATGGGTGACATCTCTTCTCGCCGCTGCAACAGGTGGCAACCGATTTCACGTACCTTCGGTTCTATCCACAGGAACTACACTACTGGCCATTAAAATTGCTACACCAAGAAGAAATGCAGATGATAAACGGGTATTCATTGGACAAATATATTATACTAGAACTGACATGTGATCACATTTTCACGCAATTTGTGTTTATAGATCCTGAGAAATCAGTATCCAGAACAACCAACTCTGGCCGTAATAACGGCCTTGATACGCCTGGGCATTGAGTCAAACAGAGCTCGGATGGCGTGTACTGGTACAGCTTCCCATTCTGCTTCAACACAATACCACAGTTCATCAAGAGTAGTGACTGGCGTATTGTAGCGAGCCAGTTGCTCGGCCACCATTGATCAGATGTTTTCAATTGGTCAGAGATCTGGAGAATGTGCTGGACAGGGCAGCAGGTGAACATTTTCTGTATCCAGAAAGGCCCATACGGGACCTGCAACATTCGGTCGTGTATTATCCTGCTGAAATATAGGGTTTTGCAGGGATCGAATGAAGGGTAGAGCCACAGGTCGTAACACATCTGAAATGTAACGTTGAAAGGGTACAGTACCGCCTGACATTGAAAATAGGTACAACATACTTCATTATTTTTGTCAGAACAACAAATTTTTTTTGTAAAATAACTCAATTTCAATTAATACAGCGAAGCTGGATACCAGTGTGGGAAAGAATGACAATTTATTTATTTAATTGATCACATGTGCACTCCCACAAAGTAAGTCCCTACATCCAGTTTGGTGAGATCTGTGAAATGAATGAATGTATGGTAGTCTGCTAACCCCAGATAGTGAATGTGAATATATGATCATCTTTGAGTCGATCCTTTGGCCACCTTTGGTGGGACAAAAGAGATGAAATTTACCTGAGCTTTGAGCGCCTGAAATGTGGCTGACCAATACGGTAGCATGGTCTTCCCCCACCTCGACACAGGTGCGAGAGAACCTCAAGAACGGCCATGTTTCGGCACTCTGCCGCTGGACCCTGTGCTGTTCAGACCTGTTTTAGTTGTGCTCCGTAATGACGAAAGAGTGGAGACATGGTATGCATGTGGAATATTTAAGAGTAGTTTGAAATATTAATTTCTCTATTTCAGGAACTTTTGTGGGGAGAATGAAATGTCAGGCAGGTAATATTAATGGGATTGTAGTAATCTTCGGAAGTGACCAACGGTCACAATAAAACCACGTGTAGCAATAAGTTGAAATACTTCCGTGTGCGTAAGTTAAGCTGAATTACTAGCGTGTGTACAATAAGTTGAAATATTTAAGAAATAGCGTGTGTACCATAAGTTGAAATATTTAAGAAATGGCGTGTGCAGGACTTGAAATTGGAGACGAGTACTTCCACGTGGTGAGTACTGTGTGAGTCTCAATCTGTGTATGAGACAAAGGATAAAGAGAAGTACTCGTCCATGGTATCAGTTGAAGACTCACGTGTGTGATGAATATGTTCTTAATGTTACTTTGCGTGATATGATTCCGTGTGAGGCTAGATTTAAACTCTGAGAGAGAATCTAGGTGAGTCGGCCGTCTATCCAGCAACGCCACTTGGCTTGCATTGCACGGGAAGACGTGCAAATATCTCCAGAGTTCATAGTAGGAAAGCAGAATTACAAAGGGGGGCAGTGTCGTGCGAAACTGGGATAAATACTAATTGAAGTGGGAAAGCTGAAAGTGATAGTGTTGTGACTATTTTGTGTTTTGTATTCCGTGTCGTAGTGTGGTGTATGTCATGTAATTTGGGTATGTGTGGTTTGCATGGGAGAGTAGTTTCAAAAGATTGGTGGGTTATGCTTGTTCCTTTGGTACCGCTCGGTCTGGAGGAAAGTTTAGTGATGATGATTGTGAGAGTCGAAGTGTGAGATATAATAAAAGATCCACCATCCTATCCAGAAAGTGCACTGTACCGTTAAATAATTACGAGACCATAATATAGAGATTCACCAATGTAAAGCTGTGCCCACTGGGCGGAATTTCTCATGTGTTATTGTTGTAGATTATAGAATTTGTGTGTTTAGGTTAGAGAATTTATCGGAATAAATAAGATAGTGAAAAGAAAAAGATTGGTGGTGTTTTCCTTCGAATTGTATGTTGCCATAATGTCCCGAATTTATAATGTGTGCGCCATTCATATTCAGTGCGGTGGCCACGTGTTGACAAAAGCCGATAAATAAAAAAAAAAGAAAATGTGGTATTGCCAGTGCATAGTGTACAGTCAGAGTTCTGTAAATTACTGATAGTCAGAGCATGTTTCCGTTACGTATTAATCATATAGGAGGATAACTTGTAACTTAAGTGTGCGTACTAGAGTTCATGTTACTCGATAAATAAGAATGAATCCACTCGCTTGGCAGACCACTCATCTTGCAGGCCTGACTGCTTGATGCCACAGTATGAGCAAGGCATGTGGGTGTCTCTCATAATGGCGACCCTGCCAGGATTTTTTTGCCAGAATTTTTTTGCTGTTAGGGTTTGCTGTTAAGATTTTTTTTTGGAATGTATTGTGATAGCGCTAAGAAGTATAATTTTTTCTGTTTGCAATTTCTTTCTGGATTGGTGAGGATCTTTTATTTTTTTTATGTAATTAATTGCTATATCGCCCAAGGCTGGAAGATCGTTGTATAATTTTTTTGGCGTAATGTCCATAGTAACTAGGTCGCAGTCGAAAAGCGTAGTCACCATGGAGAATAGCGATTCTAGGGTGAACGTAGCAGTGCAGCAGGAAGTAGCTGTTGACCATGGGTTAATGAGCGGGGACGGCAAACACTCGGAAGGGGCTGAATTGTTCAGTAGACCGCAGCTAGGTGATCCTTTATGCGGCGGGCTTTGTCCACAAATGGGGGGCTTTTCCTGACGACGCGGGCGAGCCAGGACTAGGTCAGGTGTGCAGTGAAAGTGCAGCTACCCTTAGCGAAGCTACGGTTTCTCAGGCGAACGAGGTGAGCGCACCGAAAGTAGCAAATGACAGTGTGCTACTGCAGTTTTTACAGTGGATGGATAGAGATAATAAGGAAAGATTAGAAGCGATGAATAGAGATAATAAGGAGAGAGATAGCGAGACTAAGGAAAGAGATAGGGAGAATAAGGAAAGATTGGAAGCAATGGATAGGGAGACTAAGGAAAGATTGGAAGCAAATAAGGAAAGATTGGAGGCGATGGATAGAGATAATAAGGAGAGAGATATGGAGACTAAGGAGAGATTGGAAGCAAATAAGGAAACATTGGAGGCAATGGATAGAAATAAAGAGGCAATGAGGAAGCTACACACAGTTATCGATGACGTCTGTCCGCTGTTAATAATCGGTTAGATGAGGGGGAGAAGAATCTGGGTGCGTTGAAGCAAGTATGTGATGCCGTGAAAGAAAAAGCCAATAATTTGGAGGTACGAATAAGTGCAATAGAGAGCGATATTACAGAACATAGGGGCGTGTGGCTGGATGAGCGAATCAAAGAGATAGTGGAGGACTTACTTGCAGATAAACAAGGGGCATTAGACAGCGTGGAAGCTCAAGTCACACGGCAGGAAATGGCGCTAAATAAACACAGGGATGAAGTTGCGGAGGTAGTGGTCAGAATGAATACAATTAGCGCAGATGTAGAAAAGATCAGTATAAGAGGCGAAACAGGCTCTGACAGTACGCAGCGAGAGGTTTATGCCGACCAGGAGGAGATACAATCACTATTACAGTTTAAAGAGGCACAATTAGGAACAAATAGGAAACATAGGGAAGAACTAGCACAGTTGCAATTAGCGTGCAGAAGCGAAGGTGAAACACCACCAGGTAGACTGCAGAGGGAGAGTAAGATAAATTCAAAAAACGAAAATAAGTAGAAAGAGGAAGACGAAGAGTTAGAAGAACGGTTGTGTCGGATAAAACAGGTGGCAAACCCAACTGGGTATAGTCCAAGGTCGGAAAACATAAATGCGGAAGAAGAATGTAGGAGGCACTTCGTGTCGGTACAAACGTACACTTGTTTTCCGGATCCTGATAATTACCAACATCCATGCCTGTGGCTGTCTCAATTTCAAGATTCATTACCTGCATCGTGGGGACCGCTCCTCAAAATGAAGTTTGTGTGTAACCATTTGAGGGACGAGGCTAGAGCGAAAATGCAGGAAGTTATTAAAGACTGTAGTAGCTACAAGATATTTTGTGACAAGTTTTTAAATGAATTCTGGTCGAATAGTAAGCAGGACCAGGTTAAGCAAAGCATATTGATGATGCCAAATTGTAACGAAGGTGGTATAAGAGATCCAGTGTCGTGCTATCAGGAAATGCTGAGACGAAACAGGTATTTGGATGTGCCATACGAAACTGGGGAGCTCATTAGGATCTGAATAACGAAGTTGCCAGTGAGATTGCGCAGAGATATAGTGATAGCAGGCAAAGGCTTAGACGTTTCTGCGTCATTTCAGCACTTCTTACAGGAACTGGGTAATGAGAGCAACATTGTGAACGGCGACATGACTCATAGGTCAGACAGAGATGAGGATAGGAACGGTAGAAAGTATCAGAATGACAGGAGAGCATGGAATCAGAGGAATGACGGAAATGGAAGCTGGCGAAGAAATAGGGGGCAGAATTCATGGGGATATCGACCAGCAAACCGGGAAAATAGAAGATGGGACAGAGATGGAAGAAGAAGGGAAAATGATAATGATGGGCGAAGGGAGGATAGGCAGTCATTGGGTTCACGACAGGACAATCACTGTCACAATGACGGACGGACAAGAAGGTGACTACATGATAGACGGGTACAAACCAGGACTATTAATGATGTAAATATTACGTATATCGATTACGGAAAACTAAGGGAGAATATGTTAGAGGAGGTAGGAGATGTGGGGAGTGAAGTCCACCCAATAATTAGCGTAGAAATAAATAATATAATCGTACCTTGTGTCATCGACACAGGCAGTGTAATGAGTGTTTTGAGGGAAGATGTGTTTAAGTGTTGTAGTCTTACAAAACCATGGCCAACGTTGCCATTGCAAAGGACAACAGTGAGAGGGGCAATTACAGGAAAGGGAAATGAGGTGAAGTTACAAGCGCAGGTAGACTTTGTGTGCCAGGCGAAGAGGTTTAGTACAGTGTTCATGATTGTGTCATCTTTAACTGTTGAAGGGATATTAGGCGTTAATTTTTTGAACCAATATAAAGCAGTCGTTAACATGAGAAATGGTGCGATGGAGTTGAAACGAGATTCGGAGGAAATTACATTAAGATTCGACGATTGCTTATATGGTAAAGATAACGCACACTTAGCATTATGTCTGGCGGTAAAGTCCGGTAGACAGGCACAGAATACGGGGTTCGAACAAGAGAAGAAGGAAATTCATAAATGTTTGGAGGAGGAGATCAGGGAGAAAATCTGGCATTTACGAGGGACCACGGTCTACGGGGAATTACAGAAAATTTTATGCGAGAATAGAAAGGTATTTAAACATGCTGCGGGTACAATAAGAAATTTTGTGTATAGATTCAAGGTCAAGCCACATAAACAGTTTAGGGCCCAAGTGTACCCGATACCCGTTGTGTACAAAGAAAGAGTGGAAGCTGAGATCGAAAGCATGCTACAACAAGGGATTATCGAACCAGCATCCAGTCCGTACAACAGCCCTTTAGTTTGTGTTGAAAAAAAGTATGGGTCAATTAGATTAGTTTTGGACGCAAGAAGGATTAATAAGATAATAGAGCCAGAGACAGATCGGCCGCTGACACTTGACGAATTGCTACAAAAGTTCCACGGGATCAGAGTTCTCAGCTCAGTTGATTTGAGAATGAGTTTCTGGCAGGTGGAGCTAGATAGGGGGTGTAGAAAATACACTGCTTTCTTGTGCTACGGGAAATCGTATCAATTCCGGAAACTACCACTTGGGTTAAATGTATCATCCGCGGCATTTATCAGAGCGCTAAATACTGTCATTCCTAATGAAATAAAAGATAAGGTAACACAGTACGTGGATGATGTCCTGATAGCCGAAAGAAACTGGGAAGACCACAATAGAAAGTTAAGGATATTGCTCGGTGCATTGGAGAGACATGGGGTAACCGTGAGTTTGGGAAAGTCAGAATTTGGACGAAAAGAAATCGAGTTTCTAGGTCACATTGTGACAATAGAGGGAATAAGTCCAAATCCAGACAAACTTGAAGCAATCAGAGATTTTCTGGTGCCAAGAACGAAACGTCAGCTACGGGGTTATTTAGGATTAATCAATTTTTACAGGAGGTTCATTAAGATTGGGGGTGCAGCGACACCCAGACTATGTCAGCTGACTGGAAAGAAAACGGTATGGAATTGGGACTCTGTCGCACAGAAAGAGTATGAGGCGTTAAAGAAAGCACTGCTATGGGCACCTCTTCTCGGGCATCCAGACCTAGGGAAAGAGTTTTGTATGGCCACGGACAGTTCCCGTAGTGGACTTGGGGTAACATTGTTCCAAGAGCAAGAGTAAGGAAAAGAAGTTATACAACAACCTATTGCATTTGCGAGCCGAGTGCTTAGCAAAGCTGAGAAAAATTACACGGTAACTGAGCTTGAAGCTTTGGTGATAGTATGGGGTTTTAGTAAGTTTAGATACTATTTGTATGAGAGGCATACTAAAATCTATACTGACCACAAGTCACTACAGTTTCTGATGTCGGCCAAACTTAACCATAGACGACTCGCTAGGTAGGCACTCTGTTTACAGGAGTTTCAGTTTACGGTCATGTATATTCCTGGACCACAGAATATAGTGGCAGATGCTTTGTCAAGGAACCCAGTAGGTCATGGCCAACGCTTTGATGAGGAGGTAAACGAGAACAGATATGACATATTGTATATGCAGGGCGTGCCGTTCGAGAAATACATAGGGGCGGTACTCACAAATATCGCGAAAGAGCCGGATAAAGACGCGTTATGGAGAATGGTGAAGGACAGAGTTAGAGCGAACTCAGATGCCAATATAGCGCGCTTTTATACAATTCAGAACGGGGTCCTTTTCTACTGCAGAAATCCGAACACACAGGACTGGGTGTTGTGTATACCAAATGAAATAGTCAACAAGCTGATCTGGTACACCCACCTAAGTTACGGGCATTATGGGGCAAGGAAATGCTGTAAGAAGTTAAGGGAATCAGTTTATTTCATTAGTATGGAATGGAGGATCAAGAACGTGCTTGGTAGTTGCAAATTGTGCCATAAGGCAAAATCGTTAACTATCTCATGCAAAGCACCGCTTTTTCCGATAGTGCCAGGTAGATTGAGGGATTTCGGAGCAACAGATCTGTTTGGCCCGCTACCTAAGTCAGTGCAGGGATATAGATATGTTTTAGTAGCAGTGGAATTGGTGTCAAAGTATGTGACTTTTACCGCAGTGAAACGTGCGATGGGAAGGACAGTGGCAGCAGCGATCGTTAAAAACTTTTTGCGAGAAGTAGGCACTGTAGAAAAGTTCATAGCTGACAATGGACCGCAATATACGAGGGCGGTTCAGAAGGTAACCTCCGATTGGTCACAGTGCGGGTTGTGGGGGGAGTAGCGACGCCATCTGTGCGTTCACGCACTCAACAGGTCAGTCGGCATCAAGCCTTGGTCGAGTGAACGTCGTACCTGCGCTAGTTTAGTTTTTGTGGCAGTTTGAAATGTGTGCTGCAATAAAAACCCCGCCAAATGTGAAGTGCGTGCTGTCATAAGGTTTTTTACAGCCAAAGGATATTCTGCAGCAGCTATTCATCGTGAGCTTTGTGCCGTGTACGGACCAAGAGTTATGAGTGAAGGAGTTGTCCGTGAATGGGTACGTTTATTTAAAAGTGGACGAGAAAACGTTCATGATGAAGAGAGGAGTGGTAGACCATCATTGGTGACTGACGAACTCGTTCAGACAGTTGATGCAAAAGTTCGTGAAAATCGACGTTTCTCAATGTCGGAGTTGTATACTGGTTTTCCACAGATTTCTAAGACTCTCTTGTACGAGATAGTGACAGCAAGATTGGGTTACCGTAAGTTCTGTGCATGATGGGTGCCCAAAATTCTTACCGCCCACCACAAAACTCAAAGAATGGCCTCTCCATTAGACTTTCTGTCACATTATGAGGACGAAGGAGAACCATTGTTAAACAGAATCGTGACCGGTGACGAAAACCTGGATTAAGTACGTGAACCCTGAGACAAAAGAACAATCAAAGATGTGGGCACATTCAAATTCGCCTACCAAACCAAGAAAAGCCTCGCAAGATTTTTCTGCCAGAAAACTGATGGCAACGGTGTTTTGGGATGCCAAAGGGGTGTTGTTGGTTGAATTCATGGAACGTGGTACGACCATTAATCAAGACGTGTACTGTGAAACAATAAAAAAGTTACGACGGACTATACAGAACAAACGCCGTGGTATGCTGACTTCCGGTATCGTTTTTTTGCACGATAACGCCCGTCCTCACTCTGCTCGCAGAACAATGGCCCTTCTTGAGTCCTTCAAGTGGGACGTTATCAACCATCCACCTTACAGCCCAGACCTGGCGCCAAGTGATTATCACCTCTTCATGCATTTGAAGAAATGGCTCGGGTCACAGCGGTTTGATGACGACGAAGAGCTGAAAGATGCAGTCACAGGCTGGCTCCAGGCACAAGCGGGTGATTTTTATGCAGAAAGAATTTCAAAGGTTCTGAAGAGATATGATGAGTGCCTCAATCGCTATGGAGACTATGTAGAAAAATAGTGCAAAGATGTAGTTGTAAGATGTATATATTAAAATATTTTTATTTAACTTGGTGTATTTTTTTAAATCAACCGGAAGTTACTTTCTGAACGGCCCTCATAGATCCAGACAATGGCTAACCACACTGAAGAGAAGAAGGATAAAACCAGTGTTCATATCCCGATACCATGCTGCAAGTAACCCCAGTGAAAGAGTGGTAAAAGAACTGGGAAAATTGTGTAAGATCTATTGCCATAGGCAACACAGGAGTTGGAGTAATTTTCTCAAAGATTTTCAGGACATCCTCAATGAGCTACCACATGGAGCAACTGGTTTATCACCAATTACGGTACTAAAGAATGAACCACCACCAGATCAGTCAGGGAGCTGGTAGATTTTCCGCGATCAGGAAAGCAGAGGCACACAGAAATTGTCAAGGTTGCGATAGAGCGTATTAAGAAAGCAGCTAAGGATAGGCAGGAGAAGCAGAAAGGAAAGATCCGTAAGATCGAATTGGAAATAGGAGACAAGGTTCTAATTAAAACTCATCGATTATCAAAGAAGCACAGATTCCTAACTAGCAAATTCTTTACGGTGTATAGTGGACCATTCAGAGTGAGGCGGATTGTCCATGAAAATGCTGTACTGATTGAGACGATCAAGGGAAAACAGTCTCGTGGGCTTCATCACATTTCTAACATCAAATTATGGAAAAGTTAAGGATAGATCTAAAGTAGGCAATTTATGGTAGATAGTCAGTGTATTTATTTGTGGTGTGTAACGTTGTGCAGGGTCAAAATCGAACATAAGAATTTTCAGGTGGGATGTCAGGAAGTATGACGGAATAGACTGGTCGAATGAGTCATGAACAGGAGTCGACAGAGTGGTGTATGTACGTATTTTTGTTGTCATATGAATAAGGATCAAGCAGAAACGACGTGATGATTAATGAGTGGATAAAGATGGTAGATAGAGAAGCGACGTGATAAATAGTAGTGGATGAAGGTGATATATATAAGGAGAGAAGCGACGTGGAGCAATGTGATTAATAAAGAGAGATTCGACGTGATGAAACAGTGGTAAATAAAGGTGAGTAGAATTGAATAATGTGGAGATGTCTTAGATGTATGTTACAGAGAGGCTGGTGTATGCTGCAATCGAGATAGATGCGAATGGCGAAGGAAGACCAGGAAATGATGGAGTAATGGATGGACGGAGAGCCGAAATACGAATGAAGAGAGGAGGACAACTGCACAACGTGAAAGGACATAAAGGGAGTATGAGATCCAGATGGTGAACGTTGTGGAATACTGGCGTAAGATGTAATATAAGTGTAAATCTAATTCTTACCATAACAGTTGCTATGTAAAAAAAAATAATAATTTTTGTTGTTGTTGTTGTTGAAGCCTGGTACCAGTACAACTAATCAAAACGGTACCAAGAATGTGTACAGTTATTTTGCAGGATGAATAATTTGTGTATTTTTTGTTCTTAGATGAAATGTCGCAATTCTAAGTGATATTTAGCAGGATGAATAATCGGTGAAGTGAATGCAGAGGTAAGCCGATGGAGAGAGGTGCCAGAGTGAAAGGACGAATTTGGAGACTGGAAAGCTATCTCCGAAACAGCTTCATGTGTTATGTGGTTGAGTATAAGGGAGCGAAGGTATGGTATGTTGTCGTGAGAGTGGTGGTGTTATGAGTATAAGGGAACAAGCGTATGGTGTGTTGTCGTGAGTGTGGTGGTGTTAAGGTTAGTTGACTTCTAGACCTATTCTGTTAGTGTATTAATGGATTGAATGAGAAAGAATATGTGATGTCTGGTGAGTGAGAGTCGTAGAGTAGTGTGATCAATGCGCACACTCCTGTAAAGGGGATGCTACCGATCGGTAACTAAAACATTATTGTGTATTGTTTGATTGGGATGAACCTCGATGTCAGGTCAGCATCTGACATGTGGAAGGCACATACGTGTCCTAGAAATGTTGTTATATATAATAAAATGTACAATGTATAAAGAGATACTAACTTCAGTCCGTCACAAGCACAAAGGTGCATTGTATGTTGTAGATTTAGAGTCCCCAGTTTCTAAAATGTTTATTGTGTTAGGATGTTAAACTAGTTTACTATTTAATAACATGTGGTAGGTAATTGAGAGCTGTGTAGATTATTTCTTATTTTTTTTGTTAGAACACTTTCAAGGGGTATTAATTTCAGTCTGTCACAAGCACAAAGGTTCACTGTATATTGTAGTTTTAGAATAAACAGTTTCTAATATTTTCACTGTGATAGGATGTTAGAGTAGCCTACTACTGGATACTGTAATTATGAGCTGTATAGATTGCTTATTATTCCTTTTTTTTAACACTTTCATGTTTTGTATGAGGGACAACAGGTACAATCAATAGCACAAGTGTGGGCTGTATATAGAAAAGGGATAAATGTTGATGTTGTATGTGTAGAAAACTAGGTGGTATGATTTTATGTTTTTTTAGAACAAGGATTCTTTTATTACCAATGTATCTAATAAATCATACATGTAATCAATGAGTATTTAAATATATCCTTTTGTCTGTAATGTTGCGAGATGCATGGAAGGGTCTGACTGATTGGGTGTCGTAACGCCCATACCGCTAGCGGGCCGAGGTGACGTCGCCATGGCGACGGGCGACAGAGTCGCGGCACTCCCCACTCCACTGCCGGTCGGGGTACACTCCACGCGCCCGCTACAGCAGGCCAACGGCCTGGGGCAACACGCACGTACCACTGGCCATTCATAAGTTCCGCCACCCTTACGACTGGGGAAAGTATCCCGCGGAGGCAACAGCTGGTGGTTTCTTCTCCTCAGCGGCGGAGCGACGGCAGAATGAACAGAGTCCGGCGGGCATTTTTTACCAGCTCCTATTAACTAGTACCGGACTGTGGAGCCGTGAAACAAGATGACTGCGACTTTCCATAAGGTGGAAAGTGAAGGACTGGTGTTTCCATGTTGTGAGTGGTGGAAAAGATTTTGTCTTTAGCAGACGGGACGATTGTTTTGTTTTGTCTTGACCACTGGACGGTGGGATCCATAAACTTTTGGCAGTGACTTGTTAAGTGTGCTTTGTGAATTGCATGTGGGACGCTTGGTATTCTTGAAGAGGACAGTTGGCCTTTGGTGACTAATTATTCTATGAACGCAAGAAACTAGAGTGGGACATTGACATTTGCGTCTGTAGTATGAGACATTTCTTTAATTGGTGTGGGAATAAATGCTGTTTGTTGGAACTTATGACTTTTAATTACACCATGAACTGAAAGGACAGAACCGTGGGTAACAGTAGTTGTAGGGCCATTTCTGGACGACCAGATTCGTGTGAATGGTACACTGAGAGTGACTATGGCATTCGTGTTTGATGTGAGATACAGTTTACTGTTCAGTGCGTGTTCAAAATGCCGATTTGAGTGACTTAAAGACTTTCGTCCGGGAAACCATGGGAGAGCTTTGACACCGAGTCAGTGTTTCTAGGAAAACTATCAGCAACTTTTTGACCGCAGGAAAATCACAGAATGAAAGGTTTCCATGTGACTCGCAAGATAGGGAATAATGTATTTGTAATTGTGTAAATGTTTTTTTTATATGTTTCATTCCTGAAGGGACAGCAAATGTAATTGTATTTCATTAACATTTGTGTTTAGAATAGTTAGTGTTTGTTTTTTGTTTGTTCTGAGTTATCAAGTTCACGTAGCATGTTTATTAGAATATTTGGTACAATGATGCTTTAATTATTAGCCGGTGGCGTAATACTAACGTAGCGGCTCTTGTTACATTGGTCAGTAAGGTTGTCACAGGGGACAAGAGTTTGCGTTGCACAACAAATATCGGAATAAACTGATGTATTTTGATGTCGTGGACAGTAATAATCATGTTGGTGTGTTGACTGAAGCCACTTATTTGCATTATCACAGTGGTGATATTTCACATTAAAGTGTAACGAAGGCTAGTCGAAATGCAAGTTCTTGTCGTCCAAATGTGTAACAACAAAGAAATGAGCAGTAGAGTAAGATACGAGAGCTACTGGTGGATTCAAGCACTTATTGCTGACTATTTATTGCGTGTATTGATATGGAGCCTGACTTCTACGTGTAACTAGTGTACGAAATTTTTTTTTTGTTGATTTTGTTTTGTATTTAGACATTGCCGTGTAAAGATCATTACAACACAAATTATGAATGTCAGATTACTTGTTCTGTGTTTGGACGTTGAGCTATTTAAAATTTCATGAGTACGATTAGTATTTTTTTATTTGTTTTAGAATTATAGAAGTATGGATTACTCCTAAAAATAACGGAGATCCCGGTATCTAAGCCCATTTTTATCTCACCATTATTTTTTTACTTGTATGATGTGATGTTTTATTTGTCATTTGGATTGTTGAAAATATGTATGTGTGCGTTACTCCGGATTGTGGAGAGTACAATAATGGAACAACTGTGCCAATAATTTGGTAAAGTAAAGCATTTGGTCGTCTATTTGAGGTCACCAGGGGCTAAGGTCTCCTCCTGGTGATTTTGATGACTTGCTACCTTTGTTCTAATACAGTTTTCTTAAAAAAATGTTCAGAACTACCCTCGCATTGCAAGGATAGTACCGTGCCATTTTTTTCTGCATGGGTAGCCGGTGGTGAAAGGGTACAGTACCGCCCGACATTGAAAATAGGTACAACATACTTCATTATTTTTGTCAGAACAACACATTTTTTTTGTAAAATAACTCAATTTCAATTAATACAGCGAAGCCGGATACCAGTGTGGGAAAGAATGACAATTTATTTATTTAATTGATCACATGTGCACTCCCACAAAGTAAGTCCCTACATCCAGTTTGGTGAGATCTGTGAAATGAATGAATGTATGGTCGTCTGCTAACCGCAGATAGTGAATGTGAATATATGATCATCTTTGAGTCGATCCTTTGGCCACCTTTGGTGGGACGAAAGAGATGAAATTTACCTGAGCTTTGAGCGCCTGAAATGTGGCTGACCAATACGGTAGCATGGTCTTCCCCCACCTCGACACAGGTGCGAGAGAACCTCAAGAACGGCCATGTTTCGACACTCTGCCGCTGGACCCTGTGCTGTTAAGACCTGTTTTAGTTGTGCTCCGTAATGACGAAAGAGTGGAGACATGGTATGCATGTGGAATATTTAAGAGTAGTTTGAAATATTAATTTCTCTATTTCAGGAACTTTTGTGGGGAGAATGAAATGTCAGGCAGGTAATATTAATGGGATTGTAGTAATCTTCGGAAGTGACCAACGGTCACAATGAAACCACGTGTGGCAATAAGTTGAAATACTTCCGTGTGCTTAAGTTAAGCTGAATTACTAGCGTGTGTACAATAAGTTGAAATATTTAAGAAATAGCGTGTGTACCATAAGGTGAAATATTTAAGAAATGGCGTGTGCAGGACTTGAAATTAGAGACGAGTACTTCCACGTGGTGAGTACTGTGTGAGTCTCAATCTGTGTATGAGACAAAGGATAAAGAGAAGTACTCGTCCATGGTATCAGTTGAGGACTCACGTGTGTGATGAATATGTTCTTAATGTTACTTTGCGTGATATGATTCCGTGTGAGGCTAGATTTAAACTCTGAGAGAGAAGCTAGGTGAGTCGGCCGTCTATCCAGCAACGCCACTTGGCTTGCATTGCACAGGAAGACGTGCAAATATCTCCAGAGTTCATAGTAGGAAAGTAGAATTACAAAGGGGGGCAGTGTCGTGCGAAACTGGGATAAATACTAATTGAAGTGGGAAAGCTGAAAGTGATAGTGTTGTGACTATTTTGTGTTTTGTATTCCGTGTCGTAGTGTGGTGTATGTCATGTAATTTGGGTATGTGTGGTTTGCATGGGAGAGTAGCGAGGTAGTTTCAAAAGATTAGTGGGTTATGCTTGTTCCTTTGGTACCGCTCGGTCTGGAGGAAAGTTTAGTGATGATGATTGTGAGAGTCGAAGTGTGAGATATAATAAAAGATCCACCATCCTATCCAGAAAGTGCACTGTACCGTTAAATAATTACGAGACCGTAATATAGAGATTCACCAATGTAAAGCTGTGCCCACTGGGCGGAATTTCTCATGTGTTATTGTTGTAGATTATAGAATTTGTGTGTTTAGGTTAGAGAATTTATCGGAATAAATAAGATAGTGAAAAGAAAAAGATTGGTGGACTTTTCCTTCGAATTGTATGTTGCCATAATGTCCCGAATTTATAATGTGTGCGCCACTCATATTCAGTGCGGTGGCCACGTGTTGACAAAAGCCGATAAATAAAAAAAGAAAGAAAATGTGGTATTGTCAGTGCGTAGTGTACAGTCAGAGTTGTTTAAATTACTGATGGTCAGGTGCGTGTTTCCGTTGCGTATTAATCATATAGGATGATAACTTGTAACTTAAGTGTGAGTACTAGAGTTCATGTTACTCGATAAATAAGAATGAATCCACTCGCTTGGCAGACCACTCATCTTGCAGGCCTGACTGCTTGATGCCACAGTATGAGCACGGCATGTGGGTGCCTCTCAACGTCCACTCTTCCAAGTACCGTCAATGCGAACAAGAGGTGACCGAGACGTGTAACCAATGGCACTCCATACCATCACCCCGGGTGATACGCCAGCATGGCGATGACCAATACACGCTTCCAATGTGCGTTCACCGCGATGTCGCCAAACACGGATGCGACCATCATGATGCTATAAACAGAACGGGGATTCATACGAGAAAATGACCTTTTGCCATTCGTGCACCCAGGTTCGTCGTTGAATACATCATCGCAGGCGCTACTGTCTGTGATACAGCGTCAAGGGTAACCGCAGCCATGGTCTCCAAGCTGATAGTCCATGCTGCTGCAAACGTTGTCGAACTGTTCGTACAGATGGTTGTTGTCTTGCAAACGTCCCCATCTGTTGACTCAGGGATCGAGACGTGGCTGCAAGATCTGTTACAGCCATGCGGGTAAGATACCTGGCATCTCGACTGCTAGTGATACGAGGCCGTTGGGATCCAGCACGGCGTTCCTTACTACTCTCCTGAACCCACCAATTCCATAATCTGCTAACAGTCTGTAACCTCCCCCCTCACTTATCGACCTTAATGACAGTGAAAAATGAAACCGCGTGTACCTAATGGAAATTTGGGAAAAGCAATCGTCACCGAAGTTAATCTGTCGGTAAAGAGGGAGGAAAGGGTTACATCTAAATGAAAGGAAAAATGCAAATGAAACTGGTGGAAATTAATTTTGAAAAGGGGTAAAGTTAATAAAGAAAGTAAATGTGCGGCCGTTACGTTAACAATTAACTAGCGGTAATTAGATATTTGAGATTTGGGGGAAATCACGGTCGCCAGTCCTAAGGACAATTACTATAGTAACTGAAAAAGAAAGGTTATTACACATATAATTAACACTAGAAGCGTGGCAACTGGAGGTTGACACGTGTAGTGTGAAAACTGAAAGTTTGTCAGAAGTAATAAATTTCGCTACACTCTGACTTAATTTAGCAAAAGAATTAATAAAACCGGAAAATCGAAAGTTAATTTAGTGACTGAAGTTAATAGTGAGCTTTCTTTCTGACACATCGAAATCCAGTAAAATACGGTTAGTCTTGGACTACCTCAACAATCATTTCAAAAGCAACTTGACTCTACGCAATTTAGAAACGAGAGATTTAACTTTGAACTTGAATTAAATGATTCTGAACAATTAACAATAGTAAAATGTAGTACGTACCAAGCTGAGCTGCAGTCACAGGTAACTAAAATACGGTAACAAAACTCGCACTCTTAATTTGTGCTTGTGCAATCTAAATATTGTAGCCAGCTGAACTTTGAAATTAAAGCAGTGAAATGGAATTATGCTGGCGTTTGAATTTCAACGACACTCGGGTTCATTTCGGAAAAGGAAGGGACCCTGCTTGGCAGTGCAATTGGGACAATGAGCAACAAAGGTTCATGCTAAGTTGCTGTAATTTTGCGAGGCAAATGGAACAATTTGAAAAGCTGAGGTCTGCCATACAGTTCTGAAACTTTACGTGCTTTTAGTCTTCCTTGTTGGTTGATTGAAGGTTTGAAGCCGTCGATCGAGGAGGTGGCGACAGTCACTCATTGTCGGCCGTCGCTGTTGCAGAAGCTGGATGTTGGCGCGCCTTCTTCTCGACACGGTCACCAGGCGAAACGGGCTCTTGATGTGCGCCAGCTAATGCTCCCCGTCCGCGACACCATGTCAGAAACTATCATCGCGAGTCGAGCGCAATTACATGCTGCCAAACCCCGAAAGCGCGGCAACTCGCGGGAGCATCACACAACACACCTGCTCCACTCGCTACTCCAGCCAGACTCTCTCTGCCCGCGCTCCACGCGGCAGAGTTAACACTACCAAAGATCCTACACACTTTGATTCTTCACACGACCTATCGATGTAATCGTTCGATAGCAGTTTTCCCTAGGCAAGACCCAGCGTAAAAATACAAATAATATTTACGAAACAAACCAATTATACATCGACATAAGTGCATAAATATATATATATCCAAACAGTAAAGCAATTACAATATATAAAGAGACAGAAATGTCATATCTTGAGGTAACAAAACAAGGAAAAAATAATAGTACAATAGATGGAAATAGGAGGATATGCATTTCCGGCGTTACACGTGCCCCACATTGTCTGAGGATGTTCGTGTAACGTAAACAGACTCAGAAAATGTCCCAAAAAAGAAACGGCGGAAATGCATACGCTCAAAACATCAACAAAATTTAGCATTCGTCTAATTAAGCATAAATCAATTTTTAGACCATAATAATTGAGTGGAGACACTCCTAATCTTATTCCACTCTGTCATCTTGCACAAAATAAAACAGGTTGACAACATATTAAAATTCATAGAAAACATAGAAAATGGTTTAGCTATTCTAAAATTGTCAAAATTCCTAACAGTATCAAGAAATGGAACACTATTTACAAAATTAATCAGAGTACATGGTCATAAAAACAGGTAGATCAAAATACGCAAATTAATAATTAATTACATAGAATACACATTTTTACATAACCCTTTCATAATTAATATTCTCGTCATGGGAGTCCATTAAACGCTAAACAAGAAAATAACACACATCAGATCGAAAAAAAACATAAATATTGACAGTAGAGTTCTTTCAGCTGTCCAGGAAGAAAAACAATTCCGCCTAACGTACTCGCAAGTACAAAGAATGCCGACAGCGGCCCAAGAGCCGACAGCGGCACCGCCTCGCCAGTATTGTTGCGCCCGCCTGTGCGGCACGCTTGATCTCACTCGCCTGTGTAACGGCATTTCCAGAACGTCCGTTTCACTGAATTCTTTCGGAAAAACTCACTCCCGAGTAATCTCAAGGAGTCCATAAACACTATCACAGTGGATAACTCAACACTGTCCATCATCACACGCATGTACTAGCCTGAAACTTAAAACAGCGTCTAAGTACATCGGCAATGACTAGTAAATCACATATTTATGAAATCTTACAGCTATTTACAAAACCATATTTACATTCCTTAATCTACTGTGACTCAGCTGAAAACTTAAACTAGCAGCTTGGATTTTTCAGTTGATTAGATTATGATTAAATTGATTAAAATTAAATTGATTAATCAAAATTAATTACTTATTAATTACAACTTCTTTAATGACCTTGGTCAGTCAAAAGCATGGCAATCTAGCAAATCGTTAAATCTTACACTCTATATTTACATATTGTACAAATTACCCATTGTGTGGTATTAATCGATCCTAGGTTGGTACAATTTCAAGTCTACAATAGCTTTCCAGAGCTTGGATACTCTAAGCAATAAGCATTTGTGTGAGGTATACCAATGACTTTATATGGTCCATTATAAACAAACTTAAATTTAGAGATTTCATTGTGTATCTCGCTCGATTTCTCATGAGCTTTTACAAGTACTAAGTCTCCGATTGCAAACTTAGCAAAACGCACTTTAGCGTCATTACGACGTATGCGAGCATCGGCTTTTAGCTTCATTACTTCTCGCAAACGATCGTTTTTCACACCAATACTAATGTCAATCCGTGGAGGGAATTTGATTATCTCTTCCAATTCACTTTCTACACTTTTGTCAATGCCAAAATTCCTCATGTTACGGCAGTTCAAACTCATTCCTACGTCAATGTCATCCGGCCAGTTAACAATCTGCATAGGCTGGTATTGCCTATGCACACCGTCTCCTGCCTCGTCAAAACCAACTACCATTGTTTTATCTAGTGACATACATGTCAAAGTTTTCCTTTCGCAGTTAATCACTGCACGGTACTTTAATAGCAAATCTAACCCGATAATTACTTCCGTAGTTAAGTCTGGCACGACGACAAACTCTTGTTCAAATCGTGCCCCACATATCTCGAAGTGGACAAAAATCTGTTTTGTGACCGGTTTACTGGCCTTCCCAGTAGCACCGATAATTTTCACTCCTGTTACCGGCATAACTACGATGCCAGGTCTGTCTTTCAGTAACTCAAATATTTTCCCAGATACAGCACTCAATTCTGCACCGGTGTCAATCAACACGTTTAGTTTTAGGTCGTGCATATTAACAGACACTACTATCTGTCTACACTTGTCCTCGATTGTTTCTTTATTTTCCCACAGTAAATCCTCGTCTATATCCAGGTCATTCCAGAAAAAACCATCCGGCTTTGATCCTAAATCCGGTTTATCTGGCGGCTTTTTCAGCCTCTGTTCACATACAGTTTTAATTTCAACACGTTTGTCCTGAGGCTTAGTCTGTAGCTTCGCCTCCAATACCGAAACCTTTTCCTGTAACTCGTCAACTAGTGAGTGCTGCTTTGCTATCAATTCACTAATTGTCACCTTCGTTGATTCCTCTTTAATCAGATTGATCTCATCTGCCAATCTACCTGGAGACATGTGCCCAGTAGTATCTGCAATTACTTCCTCTAGATCTGCGCAACCCACACTGTTATCTTCTGACCGTATAATGTCAGCTCTAACCTCATACACGCTGTAATCTACGTGCTTTTCTACCAATCGTGTCCGGCTATCACCAAAATTTTCGTAATCTTTCTCCTTAATACTCTCGCAATGTTTAAACTGGATGTTCGCGTCGGATGGGTCGGCTACTTCTACCACTACAACTTTCGGTAAAGTCTGTCGGTTAGGGCCAGAACGTTCCGTTACTACTTCAACATTCAACTCCTGCGGGACGAAACACGACGCATCTTGCTCGTGCTCCCCCTTAACATCAACTATTTCTAGTAAAGTCTGCCGGTTAGGGCCAGAACTTTCCATCACTTCACAATCACTATCTTCCTGCGGGACGAGACGCGGCAAATCCTGCCCGCGCTCCCCATAAACACTTCTCCCGTACAAGCCCCTATAATCTCTTAGTTCGTCGTATAAGCGACCGAACTGCCTTAACCAGACCTCATCCCTCTCTGCATCCCCTCGCTCGATGACGGACGTTTTATCCGACATCTGATCTTCTTTCAACACTTGCGAATCATTCTTAAACTCAATCTCCAGTTCCGCTGTGGGTATTACAGCTGCCACTTTATAGTCGATTTCCGGAACACTACTTAAATTGTTCTCACTGACAGTGAATGTATTTTCTACTGCCGTGTATACAGTTGATCTACTACTTGTGGACGCACACCTTTCTCCTAACACTGGCACACTCTCCCGCCGTTGATTAGACCATACGGAATTTTCATAACGACGACACCTGGGTTTTCTCCTGTTATTGGGCCGCCAAAATTTCTCCACGCCCGGTCGGCCCCTCACCGGCGCGGCTAATAGTTTCCCTGTCTCTTCCCAGCAGATACGCTCTCCGGATGCTGCTGAGGCGGCTTATCACACCCTCTGACGTTATTACTATTGCGCGAAGCCCGTATCACGCTAGTATGATACTGGTTTCCGTTATTCCTGTTATTATTTGCATTGCACCGATTGTTATTACGGTCCGAACCATTATTGTTATTGCTGCCATGGTTGCGGTATGCATTATTCCCATGGTTGTCGTTGTTGTGGTTGCTGTCGTACCCGTTGTTGTTACCACGGCCTCTACCACTGTCGCGATTATTGCGCCAATTGTCCTCGTCCTCCACTCTTTCCAGGAAATCATTTATTGTCCTGTAATTGCTTCCTACGTAGCGTTTTGTATCATCTGGAAGCTTTTTGTAGAGTTCCCAGACTATTTCGGATTCCGTGCGGCGGTCACGCAAATATTCCAACTTGCGGATCCAGCCCTCACAAAACTCCTTCATCGAACCGCGCGAATTCGCATCGAAAGGCCTCGATACGACAAATTCGCGCCAGACACTTTGCTGTTTCTGCTCTGACCAGTATTCAGCCAGAAACAAATTTTTAAACTCGTCAAAAGTCAGGTTCGTAATGTTGAGGTTTAAGCCCCAACGCTTGGCATCACCAGCCAACACATCAATAACCGCATTAACTTTTCTCTCATTAGTCCATGATCTGGGTAAAACTCTTTCACAATTTTTAATGAAGTCCGTCGGGTGTATACCGCCTTTTTTCAAGGGGTCGAACCGCTCCTCTTTCGTCAACAACTCCGAACTATGTGCACAGATTGGCACATAGCTCTGTTTTTCGTCAAGTTTCCTTTCTAATTCCGACACCCTCGTAATCACTTGGCAAGTGGTTGTCGCAAGCGTTTCCACTTCCCTCTTTTTCTCTTCGCAGGTATTAGCCTGCTTCGTCACTTTGGTATCTACTTCGGATACTAAAGCCTTTAAAGTTTCCACCTTCTGATGATCCTCTTTTCTCACTAATCGAATTTGTTCCGTCACCTTATTCTCGATGATCGGAGCAACTGCGTCTCCTACACTTTTCTCGATTCTGCTAATTTCGGAATCAAAGCGAGTATTTATGCTCGCAATTTCCGCCTGAACACCTATCATTTCCTGTTTAAGATTACCGATTTCGGTATTAATTACAACAATATCTTCTTTGATTTTATCAACTTTTGTGTTAACAACTCCAACATTGTTGATAACAACGTTAATAGCTTTGTTCTGATTGTCTAGCATCCGTTCAAATTTTTCAGACTGAGCTTCTTGCTTGGCAGCCTGAGCTTCTTGTTTGGCAGCCTGATCTTCTTGCTTGGCCGATTGACTCTTGATTTCGTTAATCAAAACATTCAATAAATCAGTTAAATTCCCGGAAACTACCGGTTTTACTTCCGCAGCGGCTTCCTCTTTAATTGTCCCCCCGTATTCGTCATCAAGGGATTCAGATTTGATTTTCACTTCTGATTCCGAAACATTTTCTAAACTTTGGAATTCCATTTCTGCTCTTTGTTGCGTTTCGGCGGTCGCGTCTTTCATGCTAGCCGCCTGCCCCTGAACAATGGGTACCGCGGCGCGCGTTTCCCACTGTTCGACCGATTGTTCCGTATCCAAGTCTACCAAATTTTGGCAATTGTTGCCTTCACTCATTTTAATAATTTTCAATATAACTGCCAAATCTCAAATATAATTAGGATTACTCCCACTACTTATTCTCGCTGACGTATCGACCATTTCGTAACCAGTACTTTGTTACGAGATTTGCACAATGCAAAATTCGTGTCCAGAACAACCTCAAATCCGAAGATTGTCCTGTCACCAGGTCGCCACGTGTAACCTCCCCCCTCACTTATCGACCTTAATGACAGTGAAAAATGAAACCGCGTGTACCTAATGGAAATTTGGGAAAAGCAATCGTCACCGAAGTTAATCTGTCGGTAAAGAGGGAGGAAAGGGTTACATCTAAATGAAAGGAAAAATGCAAATGAAACTGGTGGAAATTAATTTTGAAAAGGGGTAAAGTTAATAAAGAAAGTAAATGTGCGGCCGTTACGTTAACAATTAACTAGCGGTAATTAGATATTTGAGATTTGGGGGAAATCACGGTCGCCAGTCCTAAGGACAATTACTATAGTAACTGAAAAAGAAAGGTTATTACACATATAATTAACACTAGAAGCGTGGCAACTGGAGGTTGACACGTGTAGTGTGAAAACTGAAAGTTTGTCAGAAGTAATAAATTTCGCTACACTCTGACTTAATTTAGCAAAAGAATTAATAAAACCGGAAAATCGAAAGTTAATTTAGTGACTGAAGTTAATAGTGAGCTTTCTTTCTGACACATCGAAATCCAGTAAAATACGGTTAGTCTTGGACTACCTCAACAATCATTTCAAAAGCAACTTGACTCTACGCAATTTAGAAACGAGAGATTTAACTTTGAACTTGAATTAAATGATTCTGAACAATTAACAATAGTAAAATGTAGTACGTACCAAGCTGAGCTGCAGTCACAGGTAACTAAAATACGGTAACAAAACTCGCACTCTTAATTTGTGCTTGTGCAATCTAAATATTGTAGCCAGCTGAACTTTGAAATTAAAGCAGTGAAATGGAATTATGCTGGCGTTTGAATTTCAACGACACTCGGGTTCATTTCGGAAAAGGAAGGGACCCTGCTTGGCAGTGCAATTGGGACAATGAGCAACAAAGGTTCATGCTAAGTTGCTGTAATTTTGCGAGGCAAATGGAACAATTTGAAAAGCTGAGGTCTGCCATACAGTTCTGAAACTTTACGTGCTTTTAGTCTTCCTTGTTGGTTGATTGAAGGTTTGAAGCCGTCGATCGAGGAGGTGGCGACAGTCACTCATTGTCGGCCGTCGCTGTTGCAGAAGCTGGATGTTGGCGCGCCTTCTTCTCGACACGGTCACCAGGCGAAACGGGCTCTTGATGTGCGCCAGCTAATGCTCCCCGTCCGCGACACCATGTCAGAAACTATCATCGCGAGTCGAGCGCAATTACATGCTGCCAAACCCCGAAAGCGCGGCAACTCGCGGGAGCATCACACAACACACCTGCTCCACTCGCTACTCCAGCCAGACTCTCTCTGCCCGCGCTCCACGCGGCAGAGTTAACACTACCAAAGATCCTACACACTTTGATTCTTCACACGACCTATCGATGTAATCGTTCGATAGCAGTTTTCCCTAGGCAAGACCCAGCGTAAAAATACAAATAATATTTACGAAACAAACCAATTATACATCGACATAAGTGCATAAATATATATATATCCAAACAGTAAAGCAATTACAATATATAAAGAGACAGAAATGTCATATCTTGAGGTAACAAAACAAGGAAAAAATAATAGTACAATAGATGGAAATAGGAGGATATGCATTTCCGGCGTTACACGTGCCCCACATTGTCTGAGGATGTTCGTGTAACGTAAACAGACTCAGAAAATGTCCCAAAAAAGAAACGGCGGAAATGCATACGCTCAAAACATCAACAAAATTTAGCATTCGTCTAATTAAGCATAAATCAATTTTTAGACCATAATAATTGAGTGGAGACACTCCTAATCTTATTCCACTCTGTCATCTTGCACAAAATAAAACAGGTTGACAACATATTAAAATTCATAGAAAACATAGAAAATGGTTTAGCTATTCTAAAATTGTCAAAATTCCTAACAGTATCAAGAAATGGAACACTATTTACAAAATTAATCAGAGTACATGGTCATAAAAACAGGTAGATCAAAATACGCAAATTAATAATTAATTACATAGAATACACATTTTTACATAACCCTTTCATAATTAATATTCTCGTCATGGGAGTCCATTAAACGCTAAACAAGAAAATAACACACATCAGATCGAAAAAAAACATAAATATTGACAGTAGAGTTCTTTCAGCTGTCCAGGAAGAAAAACAATTCCGCCTAACGTACTCGCAAGTACAAAGAATGCCGACAGCGGCCCAAGAGCCGACAGCGGCACCGCCTCGCCAGTATTGTTGCGCCCGCCTGTGCGGCACGCTTGATCTCACTCGCCTGTGTAACGGCATTTCCAGAACGTCCGTTTCACTGAATTCTTTCGGAAAAACTCACTCCCGAGTAATCTCAAGGAGTCCATAAACACTATCACAGTGGATAACTCAACACTGTCCATCATCACACGCATGTACTAGCCTGAAACTTAAAACAGCGTCTAAGTACATCGGCAATGACTAGTAAATCACATATTTATGAAATCTTACAGCTATTTACAAAACCATATTTACATTCCTTAATCTACTGTGACTCAGCTGAAAACTTAAACTAGCAGCTTGGATTTTTCAGTTGATTAGATTATGATTAAATTGATTAAAATTAAATTGATTAATCAAAATTAATTACTTATTAATTACAACTTCTTTAATGACCTTGGTCAGTCAAAAGCATGGCAATCTAGCAAATCGTTAAATCTTACACTCTATATTTACATATTGTACAAATTACCCATTGTGTGGTATTAATCGATCCTAGGTTGGTACAATTTCAAGTCTACAATAGCTTTCCAGAGCTTGGATACTCTAAGCAATAAGCATTTGTGTGAGGTATACCAATGACTTTATATGGTCCATTATAAACAAACTTAAATTTAGAGATTTCATTGTGTATCTCGCTCGATTTCTCATGAGCTTTTACAAGTACTAAGTCTCCGATTGCAAACTTAGCAAAACGCACTTTAGCGTCATTACGACGTATGCGAGCATCGGCTTTTAGCTTCATTACTTCTCGCAAACGATCGTTTTTCACACCAATACTAATGTCAATCCGTGGAGGGAATTTGATTATCTCTTCCAATTCACTTTCTACACTTTTGTCAATGCCAAAATTCCTCATGTTACGGCAGTTCAAACTCATTCCTACGTCAATGTCATCCGGCCAGTTAACAATCTGCATAGGCTGGTATTGCCTATGCACACCGTCTCCTGCCTCGTCAAAACCAACTACCATTGTTTTATCTAGTGACATACATGTCAAAGTTTTCCTTTCGCAGTTAATCACTGCACGGTACTTTAATAGCAAATCTAACCCGATAATTACTTCCGTAGTTAAGTCTGGCACGACGACAAACTCTTGTTCAAATCGTGCCCCACATATCTCGAAGTGGACAAAAATCTGTTTTGTGACCGGTTTACTGGCCTTCCCAGTAGCACCGATAATTTTCACTCCTGTTACCGGCATAACTACGATGCCAGGTCTGTCTTTCAGTAACTCAAATATTTTCCCAGATACAGCACTCAATTCTGCACCGGTGTCAATCAACACGTTTAGTTTTAGGTCGTGCATATTAACAGACACTACTATCTGTCTACACTTGTCCTCGATTGTTTCTTTATTTTCCCACAGTAAATCCTCGTCTATATCCAGGTCATTCCAGAAAAAACCATCCGGCTTTGATCCTAAATCCGGTTTATCTGGCGGCTTTTTCAGCCTCTGTTCACATACAGTTTTAATTTCAACACGTTTGTCCTGAGGCTTAGTCTGTAGCTTCGCCTCCAATACCGAAACCTTTTCCTGTAACTCGTCAACTAGTGAGTGCTGCTTTGCTATCAATTCACTAATTGTCACCTTCGTTGATTCCTCTTTAATCAGATTGATCTCATCTGCCAATCTACCTGGAGACATGTGCCCAGTAGTATCTGCAATTACTTCCTCTAGATCTGCGCAACCCACACTGTTATCTTCTGACCGTATAATGTCAGCTCTAACCTCATACACGCTGTAATCTACGTGCTTTTCTACCAATCGTGTCCGGCTATCACCAAAATTTTCGTAATCTTTCTCCTTAATACTCTCGCAATGTTTAAACTGGATGTTCGCGTCGGATGGGTCGGCTACTTCTACCACTACAACTTTCGGTAAAGTCTGTCGGTTAGGGCCAGAACGTTCCGTTACTACTTCAACATTCAACTCCTGCGGGACGAAACACGACGCATCTTGCTCGTGCTCCCCCTTAACATCAACTATTTCTAGTAAAGTCTGCCGGTTAGGGCCAGAACTTTCCATCACTTCACAATCACTATCTTCCTGCGGGACGAGACGCGGCAAATCCTGCCCGCGCTCCCCATAAACACTTCTCCCGTACAAGCCCCTATAATCTCTTAGTTCGTCGTATAAGCGACCGAACTGCCTTAACCAGACCTCATCCCTCTCTGCATCCCCTCGCTCGATGACGGACGTTTTATCCGACATCTGATCTTCTTTCAACACTTGCGAATCATTCTTAAACTCAATCTCCAGTTCCGCTGTGGGTATTACAGCTGCCACTTTATAGTCGATTTCCGGAACACTACTTAAATTGTTCTCACTGACAGTGAATGTATTTTCTACTGCCGTGTATACAGTTGATCTACTACTTGTGGACGCACACCTTTCTCCTAACACTGGCACACTCTCCCGCCGTTGATTAGACCATACGGAATTTTCATAACGACGACACCTGGGTTTTCTCCTGTTATTGGGCCGCCAAAATTTCTCCACGCCCGGTCGGCCCCTCACCGGCGCGGCTAATAGTTTCCCTGTCTCTTCCCAGCAGATACGCTCTCCGGATGCTGCTGAGGCGGCTTATCACACCCTCTGACGTTATTACTATTGCGCGAAGCCCGTATCACGCTAGTATGATACTGGTTTCCGTTATTCCTGTTATTATTTGCATTGCACCGATTGTTATTACGGTCCGAACCATTATTGTTATTGCTGCCATGGTTGCGGTATGCATTATTCCCATGGTTGTCGTTGTTGTGGTTGCTGTCGTACCCGTTGTTGTTACCACGGCCTCTACCACTGTCGCGATTATTGCGCCAATTGTCCTCGTCCTCCACTCTTTCCAGGAAATCATTTATTGTCCTGTAATTGCTTCCTACGTAGCGTTTTGTATCATCTGGAAGCTTTTTGTAGAGTTCCCAGACTATTTCGGATTCCGTGCGGCGGTCACGCAAATATTCCAACTTGCGGATCCAGCCCTCACAAAACTCCTTCATCGAACCGCGCGAATTCGCATCGAAAGGCCTCGATACGACAAATTCGCGCCAGACACTTTGCTGTTTCTGCTCTGACCAGTATTCAGCCAGAAACAAATTTTTAAACTCGTCAAAAGTCAGGTTCGTAATGTTGAGGTTTAAGCCCCAACGCTTGGCATCACCAGCCAACACATCAATAACCGCATTAACTTTTCTCTCATTAGTCCATGATCTGGGTAAAACTCTTTCACAATTTTTAATGAAGTCCGTCGGGTGTATACCGCCTTTTTTCAAGGGGTCGAACCGCTCCTCTTTCGTCAACAACTCCGAACTATGTGCACAGATTGGCACATAGCTCTGTTTTTCGTCAAGTTTCCTTTCTAATTCCGACACCCTCGTAATCACTTGGCAAGTGGTTGTCGCAAGCGTTTCCACTTCCCTCTTTTTCTCTTCGCAGGTATTAGCCTGCTTCGTCACTTTGGTATCTACTTCGGATACTAAAGCCTTTAAAGTTTCCACCTTCTGATGATCCTCTTTTCTCACTAATCGAATTTGTTCCGTCACCTTATTCTCGATGATCGGAGCAACTGCGTCTCCTACACTTTTCTCGATTCTGCTAATTTCGGAATCAAAGCGAGTATTTATGCTCGCAATTTCCGCCTGAACACCTATCATTTCCTGTTTAAGATTACCGATTTCGGTATTAATTACAACAATATCTTCTTTGATTTTATCAACTTTTGTGTTAACAACTCCAACATTGTTGATAACAACGTTAATAGCTTTGTTCTGATTGTCTAGCATCCGTTCAAATTTTTCAGACTGAGCTTCTTGCTTGGCAGCCTGAGCTTCTTGTTTGGCAGCCTGATCTTCTTGCTTGGCCGATTGACTCTTGATTTCGTTAATCAAAACATTCAATAAATCAGTTAAATTCCCGGAAACTACCGGTTTTACTTCCGCAGCGGCTTCCTCTTTAATTGTCCCCCCGTATTCGTCATCAAGGGATTCAGATTTGATTTTCACTTCTGATTCCGAAACATTTTCTAAACTTTGGAATTCCATTTCTGCTCTTTGTTGCGTTTCGGCGGTCGCGTCTTTCATGCTAGCCGCCTGCCCCTGAACAATGGGTACCGCGGCGCGCGTTTCCCACTGTTCGACCGATTGTTCCGTATCCAAGTCTACCAAATTTTGGCAATTGTTGCCTTCACTCATTTTAATAATTTTCAATATAACTGCCAAATCTCAAATATAATTAGGATTACTCCCACTACTTATTCTCGCTGACGTATCGACCATTTCGTAACCAGTACTTTGTTACGAGATTTGCACAATGCAAAATTCGTGTCCAGAACAACCTCAAATCCGAAGATTGTCCTGTCACCAGGTCGCCACGTGTAACCTCCCCCCTCACTTATCGACCTTAATGACAGTGAAAAATGAAACCGCGTGTACCTAATGGAAATTTGGGAAAAGCAATCGTCACCGAAGTTAATCTGTCGGTAAAGAGGGAGGAAAGGGTTACATCTAAATGAAAGGAAAAATGCAAATGAAACTGGTGGAAATTAATTTTGAAAAGGGGTAAAGTTAATAAAGAAAGTAAATGTGCGGCCGTTACGTTAACAATTAACTAGCGGTAATTAGATATTTGAGATTTGGGGGAAATCACGGTCGCCAGTCCTAAGGACAATTACTATAGTAACTGAAAAAGAAAGGTTATTACACATATAATTAACACTAGAAGCGTGGCAACTGGAGGTTGACACGTGTAGTGTGAAAACTGAAAGTTTGTCAGAAGTAATAAATTTCGCTACACTCTGACTTAATTTAGCAAAAGAATTAATAAAACCGGAAAATCGAAAGTTAATTTAGTGACTGAAGTTAATAGTGAGCTTTCTTTCTGACACATCGAAATCCAGTAAAATACGGTTAGTCTTGGACTACCTCAACAATCATTTCAAAAGCAACTTGACTCTACGCAATTTAGAAACGAGAGATTTAACTTTGAACTTGAATTAAATGATTCTGAACAATTAACAATAGTAAAATGTAGTACGTACCAAGCTGAGCTGCAGTCACAGGTAACTAAAATACGGTAACAAAACTCGCACTCTTAATTTGTGCTTGTGCAATCTAAATATTGTAGCCAGCTGAACTTTGAAATTAAAGCAGTGAAATGGAATTATGCTGGCGTTTGAATTTCAACGACACTCGGGTTCATTTCGGAAAAGGAAGGGACCCTGCTTGGCAGTGCAATTGGGACAATGAGCAACAAAGGTTCATGCTAAGTTGCTGTAATTTTGCGAGGCAAATGGAACAATTTGAAAAGCTGAGGTCTGCCATACAGTTCTGAAACTTTACGTGCTTTTAGTCTTCCTTGTTGGTTGATTGAAGGTTTGAAGCCGTCGATCGAGGAGGTGGCGACAGTCACTCATTGTCGGCCGTCGCTGTTGCAGAAGCTGGATGTTGGCGCGCCTTCTTCTCGACACGGTCACCAGGCGAAACGGGCTCTTGATGTGCGCCAGCTAATGCTCCCCGTCCGCGACACCATGTCAGAAACTATCATCGCGAGTCGAGCGCAATTACATGCTGCCAAACCCCGAAAGCGCGGCAACTCGCGGGAGCATCACACAACACACCTGCTCCACTCGCTACTCCAGCCAGACTCTCTCTGCCCGCGCTCCACGCGGCAGAGTTAACACTACCAAAGATCCTACACACTTTGATTCTTCACACGACCTATCGATGTAATCGTTCGATAGCAGTTTTCCCTAGGCAAGACCCAGCGTAAAAATACAAATAATATTTACGAAACAAACCAATTATACATCGACATAAGTGCATAAATATATATATATCCAAACAGTAAAGCAATTACAATATATAAAGAGACAGAAATGTCGTATCTTGAGGTAACAAAACAAGGAAAAAATAATAGTACAATAGATGGAAATAGGAGGATATGCATTTCCGGCGTTACAAGTCATTGGAACTCGACCAACGCGAGCAGTAGTGTCGCGATACGATAAACCGCAATCGCGATAGGCTACAGTCCGACCTTTATCAAAGTCGGAAACGTGATGGTACGCATTTCTCCTCCTTACACGAGGCATCACAACAAAGTTTCACCAGGCAACGCCGGTCAACTGCTGTTTGTGTATGAGAAATCGTTTGGAAACTTTACTCATGTCAGCACGTTGTAGGTGTCGCCACCGGCGCCAACCTTGTGTGAATGCTCTGAAAAGCTAATCATTTGCATATCACAGCATCTTCTTCCTGTCGGTTAAATTTCGCGTCTGTAGACCGTCATCTTCGTGGTGTAGCAATTTTAATGGCCAGTAGTGTACTATTGGCAGCGCGAATCGCCTGTTGTTTGTCACTGATTATCTCTGACAGAGCGAGTCCTAAAGTAGGTCTTGAGCAGCGTTGGTGAGGCAGTAAGAGCGATGCAGCGAGTGACAGCGGACTAGAGCGCATCACGGGCCAAGTTCGGTACACAGTGGGTCAGTCGGCCATTAGGTCGGCTGTTAGCTCTGTTTGTCAAGACTTGGTGTAACTGGCGAAGTCAGAGTTACAACACCGAGCTTAGTACGGCGTGCCGTCCGCGTCCGCTAATTTGTCCGGCTTTGGTATTTCATGCTGTGTGGGACTGGGTGCGGGGAGCGGCAGGGGATATTTCCAGGATCTCCAAATATCTGCTACAGCGTGTGTTTATGGTCTGTATTTCTCACACTATGATACGCCCACCTTTATTGCCTCCACTTGGTGGCTTACTGAAATATTACGTTGAGAGTAATCATCTGAGCTAAGGGTCTGTTGCTTCATATTATTTATATTTCTCATCAGTCGAATGTTTCGCTGTAAATATAATTGTACCTGTATTGGGGATTTCTTTGTACCAGTGAGAGCTTCATTGTAGTGTATTTGGGTTGGCTATGTGCGATGTAAGACTAAATTCAGTGGTTAACTTTAACGTTATATTTTCCCATTGATATGGCCATCGGCTTTGTAGTGCCGTAGTATGCTGGCAAAGTGTTTTGGCAATAAGGTGTGGCAAAATCTTTGCAGGTTAAATTGTGATCTTAAGTGTTTTAAGGAATTTGAATCTAATCTTTTATTTTATAGTTATGTTTGATTTAACTGCAATATCCTGTACTTGCTATGTGTTAAAATTGTGTTTTAGATTTCCATGTCTAAATACTACGGAAGAAAGCATTGCTTGTAATATTTAATTGTCATGTACCGCTTTGTCACTTTCCTTGCATAACCATTTGATTCACGTAAGGTCCTTGCTGTGTGGCTTGGCTAAACTACTGTACTGTCAGATCTTGTTCTATTGGCATTTATTAAGGTTTCCTATATAAAATTTTACCCAGCTAAACCGTTTAAGAAGCGTTATCGTCGCCACTATTATGCATTCTAAAAGTTCTGTAAACTTGGTTAAAGATCAATTTTGAAATTTGGTGCCATATTAAGGGGTCTTATGCTGACCATTTCTCGAGAAGGTGACCATTAATATTTGCTTAACTTATTTGTTTGGCCTATGTTTCACCTAAGTGGTGTTTGTTAACAGCACTACTTAGCCTTCTAGGCTTCGCATCCGGTTTTTCGATGGCTGGTGATCACGGAAGGGGTGTTGCTATTACGCACCGCCTGTCTTTGAGGCGCATCTGCGATTGTTTTAGCACGCTGGTTCTTGCTGCCTGCTAGTAAATTTTAAGTTCAGTGGTAGCTATATAACTTAGTGGTCTGATCTATGTAGCCTTATTCAAAGTTGTACATATCCTTTGGTATACTCTTGTATTGGCAATGTTATGAATTTCGGATAGCTAAGTTTTTTCTAAGCTTGCTTAAGCACGAGATACTTTCTTGATTATTATCTTATGTGAATATTTTCAAATCATTTAACCATAAGAACTGGTTTGAGCGTAAATTAGATATGTACTTGCCTCACGTGTGGACAAGCGTAATCTAGTTTGCTATTTTGGTGCTTGATAAAATTTGCAGTATATTTTATGCTGATTTTACTAGCGTAACTGCCCTGTGTTAAGGGGCTGTTTGTTTTAAAAAAAAAATTAGTTATTTAGTTTTCCAAAAATCGTATAAAAGCCTTCAGTGACTTTTTCCCAAATTGTCTTAAAGATGTCTTTGCTGTTTCTTTTGAGCATCTTCTGTTTTATAAGGAAAGAAGTTTTATTTATAAGATTATTGTTTTATACTTATCTGGCACTGTCTTGTAGGTTGTTGAGGTAAAATCATTTGCTAAAGGCGATTATTGCTGTAAGCAACTAATTAGCCTTACCAGGTCACTCACAATTATTTTTGATTAATGTATTTATTTATTTATGCTACTATGTGGTGGTTAAGTAAATGTAACTGTTCAAACGACAAATAAGGCTCTTACTGTCAGTTCGCCCTTACATGCTTTCCAGCCGGCCAGGGTGGCCGAGCGGTTCTAGGCGCTACAGTCTGGAACCGCGAGACCGCTACGGTCGCAGGTTCGAATCCTGCCTCGGGCATGATGTGTGTGATATCCTTAGGTTCAGACATTAGCCACGTCGTGTTGCGTCACTTTTGCTTGCTCGTAGGGGCCCTACACGATATTAGTCACTTCCCGCGCCCTGGTTCCCGGGTTCGATTCCCGGCGGGGTCAGGGATTTTCTTTGCCTCGTGGTGACTGGGTGTTGTGTGATGTCCTTAGGTTAGTTAGGTTTAAGTAGTTCTAAGTTCTAGGGGACTGATGACCTCAGAAGTTAAGTCCCATAGTGCTCAGAGCCATTTGAACCATTTTGAACATGCTTTCCTTATCCTACGCCATTCTGTGTTAGGGATTTCACAGAGTGGTCCGAAGTGCTGTTACAAACTTCTAGAACTTGTAGAGGGGTGTGAGTACGTAGTATTTTGAACAGAAACCCATATCCGAAAACGTCATGTAACAATACTACATAGGCTCGAAATTATAGGCGCTGGTGCTAGTAAAAATGTGTGTACACAGCGTCATCCTGTGGTGTTACAAACTTTCTAGGAAGATGGGTACGGATAAATGTATCAATTTAAAGTAAGGATCCCTGATCCTGAAACGAACGAGTCTAAATTTACAAGTTAAAATCGTTCTGGTACCTCGGACTGTGCAATACATGTACCGCTACTGTTGTCGCTAAGAATGACGGGTAGGCAACTTTCAGAGGTGGTAGTATGGAGCAAAACAAGGAAAAAAAATGTCTAGTAAACATGGGCTCTGAACTGCACACCTTAAGAACTATGAGTACTTGTTCAGGAGGAGTGATGTGTATCACAGTAGCGAAGATGAACAAGTGCTCATAGCTCCTCAGGTATGCGTCTTAGAGCCCATCTTTAACGGACATCTTTTCCTTGTTTTGGTCCATACTACTGCCTCTGAATGTTGCGTATTCTACATTCTTAACAACAACAGTAGTGGTTACCTACTCCACTGTCAGAGGTATCAGAACGATTCGTTCGTTTCCGGACCAGGGATCCGTACCTCAAATGGATGTATTTATCGGTCTCCATTTTCCTAGAAAGTTTGTGACATCACGGAATCACCCTGAGTGCACGTATAGTTACAGGAGCCGGCGCCTGCAAATTTGATGCTAAGTAGCGTCGTTCAATGAATTTCAGGACATGGGTTCCTATTTAAAATATTATGTGCTCAGTTCCCTCTAGAAGTTCTAGAGCTTTATAACGGGAATTTCCGAACACCCTGTATGTCAAAGAGTTGTACGAAGTATGTAGCTTGGTGGTGAACTTATCGAGCTCTCATTGGTTGAAGCGTCATGATACTGGTGGATGTCGGTTGCTCTTGGGAGCAGGATAGTCGAAGAGAAGGGAAAATAGTTCGGGACACGGATCGAGAAGTAGAAACTCTGTTTTTCTGCCATCGGAGAGCATGGCAGAGTGTTGCGACTGAATTTATGTAGACACACTTCAGATCACTTAACGGGTCTAAGTTACGAGCATCGAAGAATGTGTATGAAGAAATATGTTAAGTACATGTCGTGGCTTAATCTGAGAGGGTATTCTGTCATCTTTCATGGCACAATAGATAATTCAAGGCCTGTGATATACACAGAAGCGGAAACGAAACTGGTATAGGCATGTGCATTCAAATACAGAGAGATGTAAAGCGGTAGAATACGGCGCTGCGGTCAACAATGCCTACATAAGACAAGTGTGTGGTGCAGTTGTCACATCAGTTACTGCTGCTACAATGGCATGTTATCAAGAGTTAAGTGAGTTTGAACGTGGTGTTATAGTCGGGGCACTAGCGATGGGACACAGCAATCCCGAGGTAGCCATGAAATGGGGATTTTCCATACGACCATTTCACGAGTGTACCGTGAATATCAGGAAACCGGTAGAACATCAAATCTCCGACGTCGTTGCATTCGGAAAAAGATCCTGCAAGAACGGGACCGACGACGACTGAAGACAGTCTTTCAACATGACAGTAGTACAGCCCTTCTGCAAATAGCTGCAGATTTCAATACTGCGCCATCAACAAGTGTCAGCGTGCGAAACATCATCGATGTGGTCGTTCGGAACTGAATACTCACTCGACTACCCTTGATAACTGCACGACACAAAGCTTTACGCCTCTCCTGGGCCCACCAATATCGACATCGGACTGTTGATGACTGGAAACATGTTGCCTGGTCAGACGAGTCTCGTTTCAAATTGTATCGAGCGGATCGACGTGTATGGGTGTGAAAGCAACCTCATCAATCCATGGACCCTGCATCTCAGCAAGGACCGTTCAAGCTGGTGGAGACTCTGTAATGGCATGGGGCGTGTGCAGTTGGAGTGATATGGAACCCTTGATGCGTTTAGATACGACCGTGACAGATGACGCATACATAAGCATCTTGTCTAATGACCTGCATCCATTCGTGTTCATTGTGAATTGCGACGGATTCGGGCAATTGCAGCAGGACAATGCGACAGACCACTCGTCCATAATTGCTACAGAGTGGCTTCAGAACACTGTTTTCAGCTCAAACATTTCCTCTGGCCACTGAACTCCCCAGACATGAACATTATTGAGCATATGTGGGATGCCCTGGAACGTGCTGTTCAGCAGAGATCTCCACCCGTCATACTCTTACGGGTTTGTGGACAGCCCTGCAGGATTCATGGTATCAGTTTCCTCCAGCACTGCTTCAGACATTAGGCGAGTCCGTGCCACGTCGTGTTGCGTGACTTTTGCTTGCTCGTAGGGGCCCTACACGATATTAGTCACTTGCCGCGCCCGGGTTCCCGTGTTCGATTCCCGGCGGGGTCAGGAATTTTCTCTGCCTCGTAGTGACTGGGCGTTGTGTGATGTCCTTAGGTTAGTTAGGTTTAAGTAGTTCTAAGTTCTAGGGGACTGATGGCCATAGATGTTAAGTCCCATAGTGCTCAAAGCCATTTGAACCATTTGATATTAGTCAGGTGTACCAGTTTCTTTGGCTCTTCAGTTTATTTCAATAATTAATTTTATTTACGTGTAAAACTAGTTGTAGGATTAGCGTTCAGTAGGAGTTTGGACCTTACTGCATAAAACAACTGTTCTTAAAGTCAAATCAGCCGTGTTGCCTATGTTTATTAGAAATGTTTACCTATCTGTTTATGTTCATTAATTTAAAATTCACATAACTGGCTGAATCTCAGTTATTCGACAGCAGGATCACCTTTTAATAAAACATTTTGCTAATACAGCAATAGGGCGTAATGCAGACGGTGTTCTACTCGTCCATAGGACGTTTATGAGCGAAGCTTTACTCATAGCCGTAAATTTTCCCTTCTCTCATTAAAAGCGGAGCAGTAAAGTCGTATTCCCAGTACAGTCGTCTGGCTTATGTTCAGATGTCGCGCAACGTGCTGGTTACTGGTGGCACGATCGTTACCAATCGTATGTAACACACTCTCTTCCAAATCAGATTTTATGGTATACCTCCAAAGGCCAGCGTTTTCCATTCTATCACTCAGGAATCGCGTTTCTCGTAGGCGCCTATGTACAGATGCGAAAGTACTGCGATGTGGTTCCCGTAGCTGCGGAAGCAATTCAGCGAAGCATCGTTTTAGCGCTCAATTACCGTATTCGGTGACCGCATACGTGAGATACATTTCGATCAACTATCAGTAAATCTGTCCATACCGCAGTGTATCACCGTTTACATATAACTAACGCTACCGGAAAATCAAACTTAAGACACAACGGAGCAGTACTGATTGTAAGCTTGAGGGCGAAAATCCACGTTCTGTTGTCAATAGCAAATAAATGAATCAGTTGTGTTCGAAACAAGTCACAGAGCGCGCATCGTCGAGATCTGCACATTGTGCAGATATTTTCATTGCAATACATATACAGTGATAAATGGGGGACAGTAATCAAACGAAATGCTATTATTCTGTGAGGACCCACTGGAGAGCAGAAATTCCTCGTACCAGAATACTCTCTTTTAATTTTTTCAGTGGAGTTCAGCTTCAACCCCCATATTGCAAACAGAAATATTGTTTAATATTATCAGTGCACAGAAGGTTTCAGTGCCCGGCCAGTCTGTTTGTTATATCAAATTATTCATTTTGTTTTTTTATTTAATATTCTAATGTTCAAGTATATTTCATGGTGGCCAGTGAATCAAGTTGTAAGGGGTCCATGAGTAAGGAATTTATCGCTAGCGCACTCGAGCAGATGTTATTTCGATGGATTGCTCACGCGCTGCCTGCGATATGTAAGCTACAATAGAATCTCAGACCAGAGAGCAGTGTCGGCAGCTGTAGTAGTAGTAGCTCGCAGTCGGGCGGTTGGGTCAGGTCGCTGGTATAGAGCAGTTGTCTAATTACGTAGCACACAGAGAGCACTTGTGTCCTGTATGGAATTACCAAGGCCGGTCGTGGAGAACGATGGCGGTGCCTGAGCGACGTAGTACAAGGTAAAAGCAAAAATTATTATTATTTATTGCGCATATGTAATTTGCAACAACTCATGTTGTACTATTGTTATATCAAAGTCACATGTAAATATTTTTCAGTAATTTTTCAACAATAATCTTTCTTATAAAGATAACTTTTGACAGTCATTCATCTGAATTTAAAGTTTTTACTAATTTCTCCTTCCATAGTCATGCCAATTATCGTAAATAAAATCAGTTGCTTTTCATACATAACAAAGTCTAGTGGCCAGCACTGCACTGGGCTGTGCCAGAAAAATTTCTTATAGGAGCAGATATATACGCGTTATCCGGCGACTTCATTGAGGTAAGATTTTTCAATTTATTCAGAATGACTTTTCAGGGCCTTGACGCAGCATTGCTGACGTCTAGATTTACCAGTTTAGATTCAGAGTCAGTAAATTATTGAAAGGTTATATATGAGTCACACTTTCATTGGGAGGTTAGTCACATTATTATTGCGAGGTTACAAAAATGAATTGTTGGGAGGTTACAAAGTAGGATCGCGGCTCTAGCAGGGTTGTCTGTACCAGTGGAAGGTGATCTACATGTTCGAAAGGACAAACACTATGCATTCATATAATTGATTCGCACTATGGGTAATGAATTCACAACATTCATTGCGAATGAAAATTTTCGTTAGACCTCCCGTGGGACTCTAAAATTAGCGAGCATGAAGGATATGTACAGGGACTGAGGATAGGTGTGTGTGTGTGTGTGTGTGTGTGTGTGTGTGTGTGTGTGTGTGTGTGTGTGTCTATGTGTGTGTGTCAGCCAGGGAACGTGCCGAGATAGTCCGCACATTTGCGATAAACACGGTGCCCAGGTGATGCAGTGGTTAACGCAGCTGTCTAGTAAGCAGGAGAACCGGCATGCACTTTCACTGATCACCACTGATTCCACGCAAGGTTCCGATGCAACTGATATCATTAGTTCCTTGCCTTTTATTTCTTACCTCTCCACCTTTAATTCGCATAACAGGAATTTGATCTGCTGACAAAATTCCGTTATGGGTAGCCAGTAGGGAGTGTGGGCGGGAGATCACGTGATGTCTGCTGGATGACGTCTGGAAGCTCCCAGGCACCGGTTTCCCGCTACCACCGACATTAAATCCTTACCACCGACGTGAAATCCTTCCTACACTTTTTTCAAACTTCCTTCCGACACACCACGAATTTCGTCTTTTGTTCAGGCGAGGAGCTGCATTTCATAATAATAAAGATGGGCCATTGTTCACAGCTCTTAAGATATGCATTTCAGAGCTCATGTTTACCAGGCTTTTTTTCTTGGAAATTTGTGGTAAGGCCTTATGGGACTTAATCTGACATAAACTAGCTTACGCTAAGAACAACACACACACCCATGCCCGAGGGAGGCCTCGAACCTCCGACGATGGGGGAGCGGCGCAGACCGTGACAAGGCGCCATAGACCGATCGGCTACCCCGCGCGCCTCTTTTATTCCTTGTTTTGGTCCATACCACCTCCTACCAAAATATGGAAAGCAAGGAGCTTGCTGTAGAAGAGACTTGTTTCACAGAATCGAAGATGAACTGTTCATAGCTCTTAAGGTATGCGTTTTACGGTCCATGTTTACTAGTCTTCTTTGCTTCGAATGAGCGTTCGTGTCATATCCCTGAATGTTGACCGTTCCTGCCGCGACACCTTGTGAATGTGAACATACTTGCCCGTTGTCTATTTTCTGACGGCAGCATTAAGTGCTGCAATCTGAAGCCACGATTTTGTTATGATAATGAACTACTTCTTGTAACAGGAAACAAAGAAAGTATTTTATGGTTCAAAAAATGGCTCTGAGCACTATGGGACTCAACTGCTGAGGTCATTAGTCCCCTAGAACTTAGAACTAGTTAAACCTAACTAACCTAAGGACATCACAAACATCCATGCCCGAGGCAGGATTCGAACCTGCGACCGTAGCGGTCTCGCGGCTCCAGACTGCAGCGCCTTTAACCGCACGGCCACTTCGGCCGGCAAGTATTTTATGACAAGATGCTTGGATGACAGTGAATGCTTCCACGAGAGCACTGGAGATATAAACTGGAGTGAATTGCTTGAGAGCGCAGTAATACATATAAGCATCAACCTGTCAACCTGTGTATGGGTTTCTGATATGGAATTACCTAAAGACGTGATCAGATGTGTAGATATGATGCAAGCTTCATCTATTGCTGAGCCTATGACTATTTCAGTTTCTACGTAAACTTGTATACCAATGGAACTGCTTGGAGAAATCTGACTGTAAAGAAGTGAAATATGCTGCTCCCACGTGAGGGCAGCAAACAAGTGACTAGTGATATTTCACTTCACTGTCGTTTGCGTGTATATGTGATTTCCCATGACATCCTTAAAATGTGTGGCTCAGAAATATCGTGAATGGAACTCATTTTCAAGGATACACGTAACACCGTTGCTTACAATTCAGTAAAGAATATTGTGGCAGACAAATATCAGTAGCCTCTTGGGATCGCAGGTTATTTGTAAGTAACGATTGCTCCTGGGACGCAATTACTCAACAACTATGAAGAAAGATTGGCGGTGTATTACGGCGCCTGGCGTCCGCTTTCAAAATTAATGAAGAATAACGTCTGCTATTAAATGAATTAGCATTGATTACAGTCTCTATAAAGCCATTAGAATAATTGAAATCGATTTAATACCCCGGGGGTGGCCACGAAAATAGCTGAGAGTAAACAGATGGATTTTATCGACTAGAGAGGTACAGTGGTGGTTAATGAACGCTGCAGATTCGCTGTCAAGGTGACCGTGCATTTCAGGATTCTCTAAAAGCGTTTAGACTTACCTCGTAACTGGATGTATTAAACACATATTTAATAAGGGATGACGATTATTTTTTTGCATTTTCAGCCAGATTCTTATAGTTTCATAAAATGAGAGTATTCAATTATACTAACATTTTCAGGGTTATTTGATTTTCTATCGTTTGCCGGGTACTGTATATAAAATACAGAATGAAATAGAAAATGAAATGAAATGGTTAAAATATAGCAGAATTTACAGAAAATAAACATCTGTTGTTGTTCTGATTTACTTGATGCCTGCACTGCACTACAGTCTTTTAAAAGGTGTAACAGTAAATATGTACTAAAGGATGCCGTAGACGTCATTTTAGCCAAGTTATTTTTCTAGCAATGGACGTCTCGAAACCCCATGAGCAGCAGTTTATTTGAACACTTTCTGTTGTATGTGGCACGTTCTCCGTAGTGAGTGAGTGTACACTACTAACAACTCTTTTTTTCTGTTACGTTCATTTAAAAATAGTTTTGAATGTGAAGAAATGTGAGTCACACACCAGTATTATTAGTTGATAGGCGTACGTTTAACTACAGAGATTCTCCTCGACATATTTATAGAGACACTGTGTTACAAATTCGCTACATCATTGGAAGCATGACTATCAAGTGAAAAAAAAAAAGTGTGCTACACTCATGCAAACGTAAAGGAAGCATTGTACGCAATAGCACTCGATCACGTGGACATGTATGCGAACGTATATGCTTATACAGATGCAGTTTGAGTTAATCTGAAATTAGGGAACTGAAATGGTACTGTATTAGCAAATTTTAAAATCGATGGATAAAGTACAAAATCCATCAATGGTGAACCGTATCAACAGTAGGTGTATATAACAAAAAAGAAACAGAGCTCAAGTGGATAATCGGTAAAGGTAGACTCAAATGTATGTTTTCCCTTCTGAGCAATGTTTTCCAAAGTGTTTCGTACATCAGTATTCTGTAAAAGTATTCTGTAAAAAGAAGGCGTATGTATCAACCATAGGGCTACTTCTGAACGGAATTTTGATACCTCAGGAAGACTTAAGTTGGAAGAAGACGCGAGAGAGAGAGAAAGAGAGAGAGAGAGAGAGAGAGAGAGGGGGGGAGGGACAGAGAGAGAGAGAAAGAAATGGATCCTGTTTCATTCAACTGTTCGCAATTGATCAGACTGACATTCACTTGAAGATCCTTAGCGAATCGCTCAAGATGTATGTCAGATATCCAGACGAGTATGTCAGATGTGATTGAACATATTGCTATCATATGCTGTATTATTGCAACGGGTTAAATCGGAGTTTGTTAGGTTACGTTTTAGGTCCAACCAGGTATTAATTATCGTATATACGATTCTTCTAAAACAAGTATGAACTGGGATGAGTATTGTTCTAACTTGTTTCCGACCCTGTTCAATTCGTACAGCCACTTAATGGTGAAAGGTCCCAAAGGCTTCTGATTGATCGAAATTACTTTACGGTAGGCAACGAAGTTGATTAATTACGACGACAAAAGAGTGTGGTAAGAGTCGTTTTTAGAGGTGTAATCCGTATAGACTAGCAATTTCCTTTTACTGTTTTCATTAAACAAATAATTAAACGTATTACTGTCGCACACGTTTCAGGTAAGAGTGTAGTTTGACTAGGGGTTTAAAAAGTGAACTAATTAATCATTTCTTACCAAACAGCCACAATTTACTGCACCACAGCATATACAAATACAACAAACCCTCGCTCTCAGCTCTTGCAATAATTAACATCCGTTAAAAAATGACTTAAAGAAAAACTATTATTCTTCCCACTATACCGAAATACATTCCATGCCAAATTCAGAAGAACGCAAAATCCCCAAGACTGGCTAAGTTTCACGGAAGCTCGAAATTTAGTGCGTACATCAATGCGAGATGCTTTTAATAGTTTCCACAATGAAACATTGTCTCAAAATATGGAAGAAAATCCAAAGAGATTCTGGTCGTATGTAAAGTACACCAGTGGCAAAAAACAGTCAGTACCGTCACTGCACGATAGCGATGGAAATGTTACCGATCATGGTGCCACTGAAGCGGATTTATTAAATACAGTTTTCCGTAATTCCTTCACGAAGGAAGACGAAGTAAATAGTCCAGAATCGAAACCAGAACAGCTGTCAGCATGAGTGACATAAAAGTAGATATCTTAGGTGTTGCGAAACAACTCAGATCACTTAAGAAAGGCAAGTCTTACGGTCCAGATGATATACCAATCAGGTTCCTCTCAGAGTACGCAGACACAATAGCGCCTTCTTAGCAATCATATACACGCAGTCCGGAACCGCGCGACTGCTACGGTCGCAGGTTCGAATCCTGCCTCGGGCATGGATGTGTGTGATGTCCTTAGGTTAGTTAGGTTTAAGTAGTTCTAAGTTCTAGGGGACTGATGACCACAGCTGTTAATTCCCATAGCGCTCAGAGCCAGCCAGCCAGCAATCATATACAACCGCTCACTTGACGAAAGGTCTGTTTCTAAAGAGTGTAAAGTAGCACAGGTCACACCAATATTTAAGAAAGGAAATAGGAGTAACCCATTGAATTACAGACCCATATCACTGACCTCAATTTGCAGTATGATTTTGGAGCACATACTGTACTCGAACATTATGAATCTCCTTGAAGAAAATGACTTATTGATACATAACCAACACGGATTCAAAAAAATATCGTTCTTGTGCAACACAGCTAGCTCTTTATTCCCATGAAGTAATGAGTGCTGTCGACAAGGGATCTCAGATCGATTCCATATTCCTAGATTTCCAGAAGGCTTTTGATACCGTTCCCCACAAGCGACTATTAATCAAATTGCGTGCATATGGAGTATCGTCTCAGTTGTGTGACTGGATTCGTGATTTTCTCTCAGAGAGGTCACAGTTCGTAGTGACAGACGGTAAATCATCGAGTAGAACAGAAGTGATAGCTGGCGTTCTGCAAGGTAGTATCATAGGCCCTCTGCTGTTCCTGATTTAGGTAAAGGACCTACGTGATCACCTGAGCAGCCCCCTTAGATTGTTTGCAGATGATGCTGTAAATAACCGTCTAGTAAAATCATCAGACGATCAATTCCAATTACAAAATGATCTAGAGAGAATTTCTGCTTGGTGCGAAAAGTGGCAATTGGCACTAAACAAAGAAAAGTGAGAGGTCATCCACATGGGTACTAAAAGAAATCAGATAAATTTTGGGTATACGATAAATCGCACAAATCTAAGGGCTGTCAATTCGACTAAATACCTAGGAATTACAATTAAGAGCAACTTAAACTGGAAAGACCACATAGATAACAATATGGAGAAGGCGAAACAAAGACTGCGCTTTGTTGGCAGAACACATAGAAGATGCAACAAACCCACTAAAGAGACAGCCTACATTACACTTGTCTGTCCTCTGCTGGAATATTGCTGCACGGTATGGAATCCTTACCAGGCGGGATTGACGAAGGACATCGAAAAAGTGCAAAGAAGGGCAGCTCGTTTCGTGTCAACGCGCAATAGTGATGAGAGTGTCACTGATGTGATACGCGAGTTGGGGTGTCAGTCACTGAAACAAAGGCGGTTTTCCTTGCGGCGAGATCTATTTACGAAATTTCAATCACCAACTTTCTCTTCCGATTGCGTAAATATTTTGCTGAGACCCACCTACGTAGGGAGAAATGATTATCATAATAAAATAAGAGAAATCAGGGCTCGAACGGAAAGATTTACTTGTTCCTTTTTCCCACGCGCCATTCGAGAGTGGAATGGTAGAGAAGTAGTTTGAAAATGGTTCGATGAACCCTCTGCCAGGCACTTCAGTGTGAATTGCAGAGTAACCATGCAGATGTAGATGTAGAATACTCTACCCAGAGTAGGAAGCAATGATGTTTAGTAAAAAGTTATCCTAAGATAGAAGCACAGGATACAAAAGAGTACTGCTTTTGCCATCAGGTGACTTCAGAACAGGGTGGCAGAATGATGCAGCGACGAGCGGTAAAGCCTCACTAGAATGATCCACTGTCCACTACTACCAACAGCTCCATTGTGTCCCTGGACAGGACAACACTACGTACACGGGTATCAAGAAATATGCATAAACAAGCAAAAGATACAATGGCTTACCACTAATACACAATTACATCGCAGTGGCCTCTCTGTGCTATTAAATAGGACTTAATAATTGTACATTCACCATGCAAAAAGACTTAAATACAGTGATGGCACAAATTCCTCACGGCCTCACTGTACTTCTTCACAACAACAGACAATACCAGGCCGACATCACTGATCCGTCGCACTCCGCTGCAGTGTCTTGGTTGGTTAAAATTCTGACAACTACCAGTGGCCAGCAGTTGCAGTTATCACGAACACACAGGCGCACATCACTGTATGCTCTGCACTGTCTTACTATAGGTGAAGCTCTCCACTGTCCTTCCTACCAGTTTATTAGATGCTATGTTCCTCTTACCACCGGAAGGAAGACACCACAATCTACCACAGTTCTACGATGAGCGTTCAGTAAGTAATGCAATAGCCTTTTTTTCTCGGCCACTTTCGGTTGAAAAAATACGGAATTTATTGTAGGACATCGTGAAATCATTCCATTTCAGCCGCTATAGTTTCAGGAAGTTCCGACAGGTGGCCGTCCTATCCGTAGCCTTCAAAATGGCGTCTGTAACGGAGGCGCGTTCCAAGCAGAGAGCTGTCATTGAGTTTCTTTTGGCGGAAAACCAGAGCATCGCCGATATTCATTGGCGCTTGCAGAATATCGACGGAAACCTGTCAGTGAACGAAAGCACGGCGAGCCGTTGGGCGAGACGTCAGTCATCATCGCAGCATGGTCGCGAGTAGTTGTCCTTCCTCCCGCATGCAGGCCTGCTGCACACGGCTGTGACTCCTGGAATGTTGGAACGTGCGGACACTCTCATTCGAAGTGATCGACGAATTACAATCAAACACCTCACTGTTGAACTGGACGTGTCTGTTGACAGTGCTGACAAAAGTTGGGGTACTGAAAGGTGTGTTCCTCGCCGCCTAACGGAAGACCATAAAGAGAAACGAAGGATCATCCGTGCGGAATTGCTTCCGCGTTAAGAGGCTGATTGTGACATTTTATATAGAACATCGTCACAGGCAAGGATCAATGAGTTTCTTCACCTCGAACCGGAAACAGAACGGCAGTCCATAGAGTGGCGCCGCACGACCTCTCCTCCGAAGAATCTACATCTACATCCATACTCCTCAAGCCACCTGACGGTGTGTGGCGTTCAAAGCCGCACCCTCATCCGATAAAGTTATGGCGCCGGTCTTCTGGGACTCTAAAGGGGTTATTCTGTTTGATGTCCTCCACGGTACAACAATCAACTTTGAAGTGTATTGTCCTACCTTCAGGGAACCGAAGAAACGACTTCAGCGTGTTCGTCGCCACAAAAATGCAAAAGAACTTCTCCATGAGAACGCAATGCCTCACACATGTCTGCGCGCTCGATAGTAGTTCACATAACTTCATTGGCTTCTTCTTGCTCATCTTCCCTGCAACTTGAATCTCGCACCTTCGATCTGTTTGGCCCAATGATGGGTGCACACCGCGGCAAACAGTGGTGGATGACAGACAGGTTACTGACGGCTCCTACGTCGACCAGTAAGGTGGTAACGTGCGGGCATACATGTCCTCCCAATAAGGAGCGTAAGGCCGTCGCATTGAACGGAAATTATGTCGAAAATAGGGTTTTGTGGCCAAAAGGGGGGGGGGGGGAGAATAATATGGTGTATCTGAGTCCTAAATAAAAGCAAGTTGCTTTCAGAAAAAAATATGTGTTGCATTGCTTATTGAACGCCCCTCGTACGTTGCAGCTGTCCATGGCCTTCGCTGTTGCAGTCCACAGGTGGTTTTTTCGCGTTACTGCCGCGTCCACTGCAGTTTGCTTCCACAGGGACTGTTTTCCGTGGTGACCATTGCGGGCTTTCCAATAAAAATGATGTGTAGCGTGGCCCTCAACTACGCACCCTCAGAGTTGAAATATTAAAAGTTTTGGTTGGTTTCATTGTCTAGGGGCTGCTACCGTTTTTTCGTGTAACTGTGGAGTACTTATGGCCTGACGCGATCGATAGTAATTAGCCACTTTGACCTCCAGTAACTCATGTATTATTCAAGTTACATGCCTGTAATTTATACCAATTTAGCTTTCTAAAGACACATCGATCGACAAAGTCGGATGAACCATTCAGATTTTGGAAATTCGTTGTTGGGTGTTACTTGTATAATTTACAGCCAGATACTAAACTTTAAACTAATAAAGATATTGAAAATCTGATTACACCATCAGAATCGTCGTGCAAATAATGGTAATGTACATGTTTCTTTTTGAGGTGTCATGATTCATCTAGCTACTATTAATTTCTATACATACTGTGAAATGTCTGCCATGATGGTTTCACAAAGTCCGTCATGTCTGGCACTCTCAGCATACAAGTCTCTTTCATCGACACAGTGTCATCATGGAATTACCAGCCTCCTGGCCGATGGACCACGCACTGGGGCTAACGTTCAGCACCACGGCGACCAGCTGAGAGGTCCCCACGTGGTCTCGCCAACTCCGAACTTATAATATTTCCAGGGCGCCACAACTCGCCCATTACCTCGCACCATTAACAAACTCTCAGATACTCCTACACAAGACTCCACCCACGGAGTGCCCAAATGGCACACGACTTGTCAGCTGCCGGACACAGCAGCCTCTGGTGCTAGTTTCCAGATTATGTGTCCGCTTCAGCTCTGTAGCTCTCACTGTCAACCACTGTGTCGTGGCACCTCAGGAATGTGCAGGGCACTGCCTTTATCAACTGTCAACTCGCCACCATGTGCCTCTCAGAGGAGACAACAGCGCATGACCTTCACTGGCATCACTGACTGATCAGGCAAGAAGACAAATGTGCTGTAGAACTTCAATTTCGTGGTACATTACCAAGTATACTTTCGTTGACGGAATTGTATGTTGACTCGGGTTGACTATTTACTGAAGCAGCTCTTCATTACGCTCATCTTAATTTTTATTATCACCGCAGCTGACCTGGAAACTAATTTCCCTTTGAGGGAATCCCACAAATACGTTACAGAACAGAGAAGACGCATGAAATTCAAATGCAACTACACTTACGTTCAGAAAAGACAGATCACGTTCAACGACTAGAGCCAGGACGTTCATATTCACAGGACGTGTACATTAGTATGATCTGCAGAAATTATTAGCATATCAGCCACCTCGGATCAGCATGTGTCCTGTTGCCTAGTAGGAACAGGCCTCGCCATTGGTCCTGACAATTTGTTCCATGCGTTGTGGCACCGACGCGTACAAGGCGCGAATAGCGTCCTGTGGTATAGCCATCCATGCTGCGTTCACCTGGTTGCAAAGTCCCTCTGTGGTACTTGGCATTTGGTCACAGTGCTCCACCTGTCGTTTCACCACATTCCATAAATTTTCGATTCTACATCTACATCTACATCTACATTGATACTCCGCAAGCCACCCAACGGTGTGTGGCGGAGGGCACTTTACGTCCCACTGCCATTACCTCCCTTTCCTGTTCCAGTCGCGTATGGTTCGCGGGAAGAACGACTGTCTGCAAGCCTCCGTGCGCGCTCTAATCTCTCTAATTTTACATTCGTGATCTCCTCGGGAGGTATAAGTAGGGGGAAGCAATATATTCGATACCTCATCCAGAAACGCACCCTCTCGAAACCTGGCGAGCAAGCTACACCGCGATGCAGAGCGCCTCTCTTGCAGAGTCTGCCACTTGAGTTTATTAAACATCTCCGTAACGCTATCACGGTTACCAAATAACCCTGTGACGAAACGCGCCGCTCTTCTTTGGATCTTCTCTATCTCCTCCGTCAGACTGATCTGGTACGGATCCCACACTGATGAGCAATACTCAAGTATAGGTCGAACGAGTGTTTTGTAAGCCACCTCCTTTGTTGATGGACTACATTTTCTAAGGAATCTCCCAATGAATCTCATCCTAGCACCCGCCTTACCAACAATTAATTTTGTATGATCATTCCACTCCAAATCGTTCCGCACGCATACTCCCAGATATTTTACAGAAGTAACTGCTACCAGTGTTTGTTCCGCTATCATATACTCATACAATAAAGGATCCTTCTTTCTATGTATTCGCAATACATTACATTTGTCTATGTTAAGAGTCAGTTGCCACTCCCTGCACCAAGTGCCTATCCGCTGCAGATCTTCCTGCATTTCGCTACAATTTTCTAATGCTGCAACTTCTCTGTATACTACAGCATCATCCGCGAAAAGCCGCATGGAACTTCCGACACTATCTACTAGGTCATTTATATATATTGTGAAAAGCAATGGTCCCATAACACTCCCCTGTGGCACGCCAGAGGTTACTTTAACGTCTGTAGACGTCTCTCCATCGATAACAACATGCTGTGTTCTGTTTGCTAAAAACTCTTCAATCCAGCCACACAGCTGGTCTGATATTCTGTAGGCTCTTACTTTGTTTATCAGGCGACAGTGCGCAACTGTATCGAACGCCTTCCGGAAGTCAAGAAAAATAACATCTACCTGGGAGCCTGTATCTAATATTTTCTGGGTCTCATGAACAAATAAAGCGAGTTGGGTCTCACACGATCGCTGTTTCCGGAATCCATGTTGATTCCTACATAGTAGATTCTGGGTTTCCAGAAATGACATGATACGCGAGCAAAAAACATGTTCTAAAATTCTACAAGAGATCGACGTCAGAGATATAGGTCTATAGTTTTGCGCATCTGCTCGACGACCCTTCTTGAAGACTGGGACTATCTGTGCTCTTTTCCAATCATTTGGAACCCTCCGTTCCTCTAGAGACTTGCGGTAGACGGCTGTTAGAAGGGGGGCGAGTTCTTTCGCGTACAAGTCTGCTGACCTGGCGGGCTAGGACAAAAGGCTGACATCCTGTGACACCAAGAAGATACGTGTTCGTGCAACAAAATGTGGTCGTGCATTGTCTTGCTGAAAAATAGCGTCTGGGGTGTTGTGCAGAAAGGGCGTGACTACAGGTGGCAGGATGTAATTCACGTATGTCACACTGGTCTCAGTGGTCTGGACACGCACCAACTCTGATTTGCTTTTGTACCCAATAGCAGCCATACCATAGGGGCTGTATATCTAGTGCGAATGCAGTCATCTACATCTAAATCTACATTTATACTCCGCAAGCCACCCAACGGTGTGTGGCGGAGGGCACTTCACGTGCCACTATCATTATAGTCTGTAAACTCAAGAGCAAGCAGCGCTTTTGGTGGGGGAAGTGGCCTTTCCTGGAAGAACTCTGCCACCGGCCTACAGGGGCACCCAAAATCTGTTGCCCGTTACCTGTCTAGAGGTGAAGATCGGCCTGTAGTGATGTAAGTCGTTTCTGTTCCTGCGATCTTAGTTGCCAGTGTCAGTGAGTTAACTTTGTGTTGTTACTGATATACTTCGATATCTGGAAGTGATGCATAATCGTCTAGCACTGCAAGAAAATGTGCAGAATACGAAGAAGCGGACGTGTTTGCGGATTAACGAGCGTTCGATCGTCTCTAATGTTATTACAGCGTGTATTAAAGAGGCAATCCAAACATAACTGTTGGCTAATATTACCTGTCCCAATCAAAGGGCTGCCATTTATGCAACCGTCAGTCTCAGCCAATAGGGCGCATAAGGAAGGAACGCGAAAATAAGCCGCATGTTTTACTGGAATCACTACGAAGGAAAACTAATAATTTTGGGAGGAAACCCATCATTATAGACAGTTTCAAAATCACGTAAAATCTGTCATGCTTATGGAACACTAAATCTCTATCTCGGACACCGTTCACCTCATTCTAAGACATAGTGCTTAAAACATATGCGCAATAGCTATTCCATACACTGTTGAAATTTCCTTCGAAACATACACACCGATTCTGAACTTCAAAGCAAAAAGCTTCACATATGGGGTGTGTTCACATATTACTTTTTATTTTTTTGGTAAGAACTTTATTTGTTAACCTACAGTAATACTATCCTCTTCAAAATATGTCCCACTACATACTATACACTTATGCCAGTGCTTTTTCCAATTCCCGAAACACTTTAGGAACTGTTTCTTCGGGATGTGTTTCAAATGCCTCTGAGCACTATGGGACTTAACATCTGAGGTCATAAGTCCCCTAGAACTTAGAACTACTTAAACCTAACTAACCTAAGGGCATCACACACATCCATGCCAGAGGCAGGATTCGAACCTGCGACCGTAGCGGTCGCGCAGTTCCAGACTGTAGCGCCTAGAACCGCTCGGCCACCTTGGCCCGCTCTTCCGGATAGTCATAGGTCTCTTAACTATGCATTTTTAATCTTATCCATGCTTATAAAACCGCTGTCCCTTAAGGCCTGCTTTGAAATGTTTATACCACTTGTCTGCCCTCAGTTTACTCAAAACAGGCTCACCAAAAGCAATATTTACCATTTCTAAAAAGTTCATACACTTTATTCCATTCTTATAACAAAATTTAATACAAATTCTGTAATTTATTTTTATACAAAACAAATAATCGTTGATGCTACCAAAACCCAGGTAACCTTTCTGACAGCTGACAAAAGAGTAAATACCCAATATGCATAACATTGTACACATACTTTTCAGGCATGCTTACGAAGACAGTGACAAAAAAATGGTGCAAATCGGACTAATACAACATACAAATTTATAAAATTTCTGGTAACTTTTTAAACACTCTTCGTGTTGCAAGAACTGTTAAGTTTCAATCCAGTGCTTCAAAGGAAACTTCTGCCTTTTAGTAGAAACACAAAATAAGAAAAAGCCCTAAATTCTACAGACCGATAGCGTTATATGGGGTTAGTTTTACGAATAGCAATAGAGGAACATACATTCACATGAACAGGCATTTGGTTCTATGTGTGTCGTGGAATCCTGACTTCCGTTCTTATGTTAATATTATTTAACCTATAATGTTGTGTTTCGGAAGAAGCTTTCGTGATTTGTATGCGTTATGGCTTAATGCGTTTGTCTAAAATTGAACGCTGCTGTACACGGCGTCCCCACAGATTTGAAGCGCTCGCCGCGGCAGGGACGGTACTACGTTGTGAAGCAGCCTGTAGAAGCGCCTCGTGACGTACGTGGGTAGGCAGAGTGGGGACTCGCTCGCTCGCTCTTCAGTTTACCGACAGACTATACCTCCCTTTCCTGTTCCAGTCACGTATGGTTCGCGGGAAGAACGACTGCCGGAAAGCCTACGTGCGCCCTCGAATCTCTCTAATTTTACACTCGTGATCTCTTCGGGTGGTATAAGTAGGGGGAAGCAGTATATTCGATACCTCATCCAGAAAAGCACCCTCTCGAAACCTGGACAGCAAGCTACACCGCGATACACAGCGCCTCTCTTGAAGATTCTGCCACTTGAGTTTGCTAAACATCTCCGTAACGCTATCACGCTTACCAAATAACCCTGTGACGAAACGCGCCGCTCTTCTTTGGATCTCCTCTATCTCCTGTGTCAACCCGACCTGGTACGGATCCCACACTGATGAGCAATACTCAAGTATAGGCCGAACGAGCGTTTTGTAAGCCACCTCCTTTGTTGATGGACTACATTTTCTAAGGAATCTCCCAATGAATCTCATCCTAGCACCCGCCTTACCAACAATTAATTTTGTATGATCATTCCACTCCAAATCGTTCCGTACGCATACTCCCAGATATTTTACAGAAATCACTGCTACCAGTGTTTGTTCCGCTATCGTATAATCATACAATAAAGGATCCTTCTTTCTATGTATTCGCAATACATTACATTTGTCTATGTTAAGGGTCAGTTGCCACTCCCTGCACCACGTGCCTATCCGCTGTAGATCTTCCTGCATTTTGCTGCAATTTTCTAATGCTGCAACTTCTCTGTATACTACAGCATCATCCTCGAAATGCCGCATGGAACTTCCGACACTATCTACTAGGTCATTTATATATATTGTGAAAAGCAATGGTTCCATAACAATCTGCTGTGGTACGCCAGAGGTTACTTTAACGTCTGTAGACGTCTCTCCATTGAGAACAACATGCTGTGTTCTGTTTGCTAAAAACTCTTCAATCCAGCCACACAGCTGGTCTGATGTTCCGTAGGCTCTTACTGTGATGCCGCTCCCCCTGTCTGCGGCGAACCAAAATGCGGCCATCATTTTCAAACACACAGAATCTAGATTCGTCCGAAAACGCAACCTGATGGCATTGCTGTCCCCAGTGACGTCGTTGCATTCACCATTTCCGTCTAGCATGTTTCTGCACATTCGTCAAAGGTAGCGGAGAAGTGGACGGCGCGCACGCGACCCATACCGTAATAAACGGCGACGGACTGTTACTCTTGATAATGCACGATGTATTATACTGTTCCACTGTTGCGCCAGAGCCGAGGAGAATGCAGATCTGTCCTGAAACGCCATTCGGATGAGGTGTCGATCTTCTCTAGATGTGGTCTGGGTGGTGCGACCTAACCCATCTCATCGTGTTCTACGGCCTTCCGTGAACCATTCTACACACACCCGTTGCACTGGCCAAACACTTCATCCCACACGAGCAGCAATTTCTCATGCCATTAACGCGCCCCCTTTCAACTCACTGATTTGAGAGTATGGTTCGCGTCTACTCAAAGCACACTCATCCGTAACCTTGGGTTTATAGCAACAACGAGAGCCGCAGGCACATTTTACCGATAGGCGGTGTCGCGCCACGATATCGGTGTTGACCCTGAACCCACGCGTCGACATGGTTCAAGGCAAATCATTTCTGTAGAACTTATTAAAGTGCGTGTCCTGCGAATGTGATCGTCCTATCTGTAGTCATTCAAGGTATTCTGCTTTTTTTCTGATCATAAGCGTATATGATTCCAGAGACCTTTCCAAGTCTCAAACATTTGAAATGTATGTAGGCAGACTGAATCGATGAATGAAAATTTGTACCAAGGACAGGATCTGAACCTGGGTCTTCTACTCACGAGGCACACGCACTAACCACTACGCCTCCCTGGCACAGTGGCTTCACACAGCTGCACCGACTACCCAAGCACGCCTCCCTCGTCAGCTAATTTCCATTCACGCCGCTGCCCACTTGGTATTCGCCCTAAACTCGAACATCATTGCAGAGGCTCTTCAACAGTGTAGGAACAGCTCTTTAGCTTTGAAAGAAACGGGGGATCCTGCCTGAACCTGAAACCCAGGCATTGGTGCTTTAATCAAATGAAATATATGGTTCCAGAGACCTTTTCAAGTCTCGAACATCTGTGAGCTATACGACGGATGCAAATGTGTACCAAGAGCAGGATTCGAACATGAGTCTCCTGTTCACTAGGCAGATGACACTAACCGCTATGCCACCCTAGCACAGTGGCTTTGCACAATTGCACGGTCTACCCTAGAACGTCCCGTCCTCAATCCAAATTCCAGTTATGCCTAGTGACCTGGAGACCCACGTTTGAATCCCGACCTTCATATAAATCTTCATTCGTCTCTTCAGTGTTATTGAAGGCAAATTTGGTGCCCAAGACATCAACATGAGTCATTGTCACGTCCCTCAAATGACTGTAGAATGATTCTGACTTCGTGACATGGATGGTTATCCTACTGGAGTATGTAACCGCCTTTGCGGAATGGATGAAATGATGTAAGTGGTCCGTAGTAATCTTCACGTAGTCTGCAGCCGTGAGGGTGCCTTCTATGACTAACATAGGTCCCTAGCATAACACTGCCGCTGTCAGCCAGGATATGTGGCACATAGCATGATTAGAACAGCTGTTCACCTGTATTTTAGCATACCTGAACACGACAGTAGTCCTGGTGTAACAAGAAACACTATTCATCCGACTAGGCCACACGTTGAAAGGTGGCTACACTGAGTCACAGCCCCAGAGATTGCGCCAAAGAGTATTATTCCGCCGCCTCCACTGGCAGTAGTTGTTCAGAGAATGTCGAGGGCAGTAGTAGTTCAGAGGTTGCCGTGGGCAGTACTAGTTGAGAGAATGTCGTGTGCAGTTATTGTTCTGCTGGGCGAGAGAGTAGATGCTGCTCGGTTGGTGTGATGTATATATGGAAGATGTTGCAATGATCACAGTGTATCTTTCGTCAATACATATGGAGGTAACAATTTTTTTTTAAATTTCAAATCTCCTTAATAATAATGCCTCTTGGTCACAGATTCAGTCAACAAAGCATCTGGCTCGTGTTCATGTATTAGACTTGTAATTTTGGTTTCTGTGTGCAACTATAGTATTTCTGGTTTTTTTAGTTAGTTCATTGTAAATGGTGTTAAAAATATCTTATCGTATTGAGGAAGAACCGAGCCAGATACATGTACGTTGAGTCACACTACCACACACAGAACAGTTACACTTGTGCTTTGTTGTTTTGTAGGTTTTGTAGTTGCTGTGGACTTAATTAATCAATTGTGCTAACATATATTTCGCTTCATTCTTTATTGTTATTTTATGCAGTCAGATTGCGTACTAACATTAGTCAGGGCCAACCGGTTACGAGACTTCGTAACCGGACACACAGCTACTAAAATAATTGCATTCATTCTATAATTAAGCCCCCATGCAACGTTTCCAATTAAGCACGCTCCAGTCTTAATGATCACCTCGTTAACATAAGCTGTCGATGTCGCTGGGTCAACATGGGGATACCTAACGGTCGTCTGCTTCGTAGTTGCATGTTCAGCAAAGTTTACTCCGTTGTAAGTTCTACCTCATATCCCCACCGACGCCACTTATCAGAGTTGGCTAGCCTCCGACGTCTAAGTCCTCTGATGAGGCTTGGATAATCACAACCTTGCAACCTATTCGCGGCGACACGAGACTTCAATCACTTTTCATAGATTGTCACGGGAACAGCACGCGAACAGCGATCTAGCTTTACCATTTCCGAGATGTTCATTCCAAGGTGCTAGGCCATGACAACCTACCCTCTGTCAAAATCGTTTATGTCAGTGGATTTCCCTACGTGCAACCTCTTCTGTCTCTAGAATGACAGTCCATTCGTCTCTGTTCTTTCCTAATGCGACGTACATGTGGTATGGTACTTGAGCGATGTGAGATTCTATTGATAAATGTAGTTTATTTACTGTCGAGCCATAAACGCCTGTATTCATGCCCAGCAGTAGATTTCACTGCAATATTGTAGTTTACTTGCGATCCTGCAGTTGAATTACCCGAGCACTGAGATGTAATGCGAATTATCAGGTAACACAATTTGAGACATATTACAAACAATAATAGTAAATGATAAGGTTTGAGTTACAGTGAATAATTGTTGAAGGCAACAAGAAATTTTTAAGCTGAATGAACTGTTTACTGAATCAGACCACCAACACTATGGATAATAGTGGTCCACAGAGTTTCATTTAAATATGCAGCAAAACAACGATTCTCGAATGCAGTAAGGCTTGTGTAAACGTGTAAAATGAATGGTAGTATAATCCTCAAAGGCTAACTAAACATCACTGGTCAGTAGAACAAAGTCTCTGAGACAAAAACCTCTATCAATCAGAATATTTAAAAATATGAACAGAAAGTGAAGTATCTGCGGCCACTTTCCACCCACAACTCAACACTTTACCTACATTCAAATTACCCACCTGGTGATCAGAGAGCGTCCTCCAAATTGCCTCACGAATCCTTCTAGCTCCCCAGAACCAATCATAATGGTTGAGCGCCAAACCACTCGCGCCAATGAAAATGTGTATTTATGTAAACCTGCAACATCTTCAGAAACCACAAGCGAAATGTTAATATTCTATCGCTCTTTATACGCGAACTATTAGTCGTACATTGAAAATGATCAAAACCATTTTGTAAAAAATTTAATAATAATTTAATTTAATAATAAAATAATATGTAAGAAATTTAATATAGTAAAATTTTGTACTCGGATTCGTATTCGCTGGAGGCCGTGTGTTTAGTGTTACACTAGAAAAACGCGGTTGAAAATTACTTTTCTATGTTTTTCTTGAATACTTGAGAAACTATGGCTTCAAGCAAAAACATATCCCAGTACAAAATTTAGCCACATTAAATTTCCTATAAAAGGGTACTGTTCATTTTTTCTGTAGGACTAATAATTTTTACCCAGCAAGCATGACAATATAAAAATCTTGCTCGTGCATTTGAAGGTTTTGGGGTTGTATAAAAGCCATAGGTAGACGTAGCTGAATCACCCAGTGTATAAAAGCTTACACATAAATAATTTATCAAGTAACTAGCGAATTCGCACACTTGACAATCAAAAACATTTCGAATATACGAAGTACATGATCTTGGCATGCGCTATTGAAGTGTCGTCTAAAATTCAATCTACTGATAGAATCATATCGTACTGCTGCTGTGTCAGTTTTAGATTCTAATTGTTTTTAATACTTTTGATTAAATAAATTATATATTAATTACCAGTCTTGATATATACAGTGCGATAATGTATGGTGTGATATGAGACGTGCCATGCTGCATTCATTTACTCTGTGCTGTGATGGATAAGATGGTCTCCCTCATTTTGATAATAAAGATATAAAATGGCAATAGCTCAATAAATAAAATAAATATAAATATGAGGCATTCAGGAATAATAGCTGCAGTGCTAGGCTGTCATGCGACACCTTGTTTATTTTGACACTGACGGACAAAAACTCGAAACACTAAGAAATAATTAATGTGCAGCAATGAAATTTCGGGAATACATATTTCTAGGTGACATATTCAAGTGATAAACATTGCAAGATCACAGGTCAATGTAACAGAGAGACAAACTATTGCAATTGTGAAATTCTGGTACATCTGTAACCGATGTAACCGACAGAATATAGAGTGCAAGCATGCAAATGTGAATGCATTGTGCTGTGCAGGTGCCGGGCGTGAATTTGGGGGATGGAGTTCCATGGTTTTGACACTTGGTTGGTCAATACTGAGGTGGTTAATGCTATTTGGGGATAACGTGAGAGATGTCGTCCGATGAAGTCCCATATGTGTTTGATTGGAGACAGATCTGGTGACTGAGCAGGCCAAAACAACATGTCGACACTCTGTAGAGAATGTTGGGTTACAACAGCGGTATGTGGGCGAGCGTTATCTTGTTGGAAAACCCCCTGGACGGCAGTACATGAATGGCAGCACAACGGGTCAAATCAGTCACCACATTGACGTACAAGTTTGCAGTTAGGCTGTGTGATCAAATGGTTCAAATGGCTCTGAGCACTATGGGGCTAAACATCTGAGGTCATCAGTCCCCCAGAACTACTTAAAACTAACTAACCTAACGATAACACCTACCCCGAGGTAGGATTCGAACCTGCGACCGTAGCAGTCACGCGGTTCCGGATTGAAGCGTCTAGAACCGCTCGGCCACACCGGCCAGCCAGGATGTGTGAGATAATCAAGAGAGTGTTCTTGCTGTCATACGAAATCGCACCCCAGACCATAACTCCAGGGGGAGGTTCAGTGTGTCTAGCACGCAGACAGGTTTGTTGCAAGCCCTCAACCGCCCTCCATCTAACCAACGCGCGCCATCACTGGGACCGAGGCAGAACGTCCTTTCATCAGAAAACTCGACATTCCTCTACCCTGCCCTCCAGTGGGCTCTCATTTGACATTACTGAAGTCGCAAATGGCGGTGGTTTGGGATCAGTGGGATGCACGCTACAGGGCGTCTGTCTCTGAGTTGTCCTTGAAGTAATCGATTAGTAAGAGTTCTTTATATCACTGTGGTGCCAACTGCTGTTCAGATTGCTGCTGCAAAAGCAGTACGATGTATGTAGAACACGGTGATCTTCCCTCTCGATAGTGCCATTTGGCCGCCCGCAGCCCGGCCTTCTAGCGACTGAACATTCACGTGACCACCGCTGTCCGCAGTAATATAGAGTAGCTACAGGGTGTTTCAAAAATGACCGGTATATTTGAAACGGCAATAAAAACTAAACGAGCAGCGATAGAAATACACCGTTTGTTGCAATATGCTTGGGACAACAGTACATTTTCAGGCAGACAAACTTTCGAAATTACAGTAGTTACAATTTTCGACAACAGATGGCGCTGCGGTCTGGGAAACTCTATAGTACGATATTTTCCACATATCCACCATCCGTAGCAATAATATGACGTAGTCTCTGAATGAAATTACCCGAAACCTTTGACAACGTGTCTGGCGGAATGGCTTCACATGCAGATGAGATGTACTGCTTCAGCTGTTCAATTGTTTCTGGATTCTGGCGGTACACCTGGTCTTTCAAGTGTCCCCACAGAAAGAAGTCACAGGGGTTCATGTCTGGCGAATAGGGAGGCCAATCCACGCCGCCTCCTGTATGTTTCGGATAGCCCAAAGCAATCACACGATCATCGAAATATTCATTCAGGAAATTAAAGACGTCGGCCGTGCGATGTGGCCGGGCACCATCTTGCATAAACCACGAGGTGATCGCAGTGTCGTCTAAGGCAGTTTGTACCGCCAAAAATTCACGAAGAATGTCCAGATAGCGTGATGCAGTAATCGTTTCGGATCTGAAAAATGGGCCAATGATTCCTTTGGAAGAAATGGCGGCCCAGACCAGTACTTTTTGAGGATGCAGGGACGATGGGACTGCAACATGGGGCTTTTCGGTTCCCCATATGCGCCAGTTCTGTTTATTGACGAAGCCGTCCAGGTAAAAATAAGCTTCGTCAGTAAACCAAATGCTGCCCACATGCATATCGCCGTCATCAATCCTGTGCACTATATCGTTAGCGAATGTCTCTCGTGCAGCAATGGTAGCGGCGCTGAGGGGTTGCCGCGTTTGAATTTTGTATGGCTAGAGGTGTAAACTCTGGCGCATGAGACGATACGTGGACGTTGGCGTCATTTGGACCACAGCTGCAACACGGCGAACGGAAACCCGAGGCCGCTGTTGGATCACCTGCTGCACTAGCTGCGCGTTGCCCTCTGTGATTGCCGTACGCGGTCGCCCTACCTTTCCAGCATGTTCATCCGTTACGTTCCCAGTACGTTGAAATTTTCCAAACAGATCCTTTATTGTATCGCTTTTCGGTCCTTTGGTTACATTAAACCTCCGTTGAAAACTTCGTCTTGTTGCAACAACACTGTGTTCTAGGCGGTGGAATTCCAACACCAGAAAAATCCTCTGTTCTAAGGAATAAACCATGTTGTCTACAGCACACTTGCACGTTGTGAACAGCACACACTTACAGCAGAAAGACGACGTACAGAATGGCGCACCCACGGACTGCGTTGTCTTCTATATCTTTCACATCACTTGCAGCGCCATCTGTTGTTGAAAATTGTAACTACTGTAATTTCGAAAGTTTGTCCGCCTGAAAATGTACTGTTGTCCCAAGCATATTGCAACAAACGGTGTATTTCTATCGCTGCTCGCTTAGTTTTTATTGCCGTTTCAAACATACCGGTCATTTTTGAAACACCCTGTATATTCCTGCCGAGTCTTTCTGCAACATCGCAGAAGGAACATGCAGTTTCTCGTAGCCCTATTACACAACCTCGTTGAAACTCAGGTTTTGATAATGGCATCTTCGTCGCTTTAAAGGCATCCTTGACTAACTTCAACTCACCACGTCCAGCCTCAATAGTAACTAATGCTCACAATCGTTGCAGCGCGTACTTAAAGCAAACCTGATTTGCGTTCTCATAGTAGTGCTAATAGCGCCACTCTTATGCGACTGGCGCGAAGTTTGAACAGACATCATCTTTCAGATGTAGAAACATGTGTACCAGCTTTCGCTTATGTCGCACAACTCCTCCTTGGTACTGTGATCTTTTCTTTCTATCAGTGTGTCAAGTGCCGTGAGTTAGCCAATATGTCGTATTTGTGCAAAGCATGGAATTATTACTAAATTAACGAGTGTCTGAATGTCAGCAAAGCACCACCGTAATACGCGTTTCATGCACGTTGCCGGCCAGATGCACTCCTCGTCCGTCTGCTTACTTGGGAAATTCCGGCGTACATCTGCCACAGACGACTTCTTGGCGAGCGTGTGGCCGTCCCTGCAGGTCCACTCTTCCGCGCTGTCTGCACCGTCCAACCTCAGCCGAGTTTAATCTTATCTGCCACATCTTAAACACTGTAGAATTCTCGACAGCATATCAGTTTTCTTACGCTTGTTATTCGTCTGCCTGGGACGCCCCTAGGCGGCGTTTTATCTCGCGTTGTGCAGTGCTCATAATGTTTAGGATCAGCAGTGACCTGACCAATATTTCGGGCATCTTCACGAGGGCGATATACTGACTGCACGACCACTACCACTCCAGAGCTTACGCAAGGGAGCCCAGTGTTAGTTGGCAGAACGGGCGAGTTGGCAGAGAGCTTCTGTTTCCTGCCACCGTGGAGCTAGAGCGCTGTCATCACCCTAATAGGGAATTTTAATAGACGTGCACCACCTAGCGTATCACCTGTCTGCTTGGAAGCGTCACGGAGGATGCGCTCTTGTTTCATCGTCATCATAATCATTTGTTTCTGACGTTCGGGACTGTGCGGTATCCATCTCGTTCCTGTTAACTCCATGAGGCTGAATGGCGTTGTTACGTGTGAGGATCAGTAGTCACAGCTGTGAAAACTCCGATCCACACCATGCCAAGTGGACCTCCTGTTGCTATTCACCAGAAAAGACACGATATCTATAAATAAATGCCACTAAAAACAATTCACCATGGTGAAGTTAGCTGAATAGAACGGAAATCGGTAGATTTGTTGGAGATGTACAAACAAACAAATGATTATAATTACAGAAAAACTATGTAATTTATTCAAAAGAAAGAGCTTCACAAATTTATAAACCGAGGAAGTCAACATCGCTTTGGTCCACCTCTAGCCCGTAAGCAATCAGTTATTCGGTTTGTCATTGACTGACAGTGTTTTTTGATGTCCTGAGGGAAATCGTGCCAAATTTCTCCAATTGGAGCGCTACATCGAGCAGCTTGGAGGGGCCTGCCCATAATGCTTGCAACGTTCTCAAATGCGAAGAGATCCGATGACGTTGATGGCCACGATAGGGATTGGCAACCACGAAGACAAGTAGTAGAAACTCTCGTCGCGTATGCGTAGGCATTATAATGAGAATCTTTGGAGTATTATGGGCAGGTCCCACCAGCCAACTCGGCATTTCAGCGATCTAACGCCCCAGTTGGACAATATTTGGCGCGATATCGCTCAGAAGACATCCAAGAACTCTATCAATCAATGCCAAGCCAAATAACTGCTTGCTTAAGTTCGAGAGGTCGACTAACGCGTTATTGTTGGGCGAAAAGTGTCAATTGACCCCGAATATAGAAAAGTGTGAAGTTGTTCACGTGAGTACTAAAAGAAATCTGCTAAATTTCGATTACGCGATAAGTCACACAAATATGAAGGTTGTAAATTCAACTAAATACTTAGGGATTACAATTACAAATAACGTAAATTGGAACGATCACATAGATAATGTTGTGGGTAGAGCAAATCAAAGACTGAGATTCATTGTCAGAACACTTAGAAGGTGTAACAGGTCTACTAAAGAGACTGCTTACACCACGCTTGTCAGCCCTATTCTGGACTATTGCTGTAAGGTATGGGATCCACATCAGGTGGGACTGACGGATGACATCGAAAAAGTTCAAAGAAGGGCGGTTCGTTTTGTATTATCGCGAAATAGGGGAGATAGTGCCACAGACATGATATTTCAATCACCTGTTTTCTCCTCCGTTTGCAAAAACATTCTGTTGGCACCCACCTACGTAAGGAGAAATGATCATCACGGTAAACGAAGAGGAATCTGGGCTCGCACAGAAAAATTTAAGTGCTCGTTTTTCCCGCGCGCCGTTCGAGTGTGGAACGGTAGAGAGACAGCTTGAAGGTGGTCCATTGACCCCTCTACCACACACTTAATTGTGAATAGCAGAGTAATCACGTAGATGGATATGTAGATTGACTTATTCAATTTTTGAAGCTCATTCTCTTGAATTAATCGTCCATTCTTCTGAAAACCTTATCATATGTTTGTTTTTATATGAACACCACATTTACCGATCTCAATCCTGTTTGGATAATTCCTTCATGGTACGTTGTTTTTTGTGGCTTTGAATTTACACACCACCCCAGAAGCAAGTCGTCCACTCTGGAAAGACGAGCCACGAAAGCAATCCAACCCTGACCTAAAAATATAGTTTACCGCTATTCTAAGAGATGGTCCTATCAAATACAGAATAAATGGTGAAAGGTCCAATAAGAAGGAATAGCCAGATATAGTTAAGAAGGATGGCATGATTAAAAAATTTCTCGCTTCCCCTTACCTATGACTGGGTGTTATGTACGTCCTTAGGTTAGTTAGGTTTAAGTAGTTCTAAGTTCTAGGGGACTGATGACCATAGATGTTAAGTCCCATAGTGCTCAGAGCCATTTGAACCCCTTACCTAACGACAGTTTTGAGGCCGAAGAACCTAACCATTGCTAAGAGAACCTCAAAAAGATGCGAACAGGTCACACCGAAAAAAGTCCAACGAGGGCCTCCTAATAAAACCTGCATTCCCCTGAGTTCCAGATAAATGACTTTATTTTGGTGAAGTAGCACGCCAGCAAAAAAATAAACGCCTTAGAGAAAGCAGCGGCGACACTTTCTGTAAGAACAACCCATCACTTTTGAGGACAGTGTTGGGGCACATATGGTGCAAGTTGTGGTTCATTTTTTTGGTCGATTAGACTGGGACGTTCTGTAGCATGAGTTCTGTCAATTGTATCCTACGACTTCCACCACGCTGACAACGGGTTATGTACAACGCCGGTGACTACTTCGAAAGACATTAAAACTTCGGAACTTGTACCTATTTTGTATAAGCTATAAATAAATAGTTACCACTATGGAAGTTCCAACTGTAAGTAGGCTGTTCAGGTTTTTATATTGGTAACGCCACGTAGCGCTCTGTATGAAAATCACTGGCTGTGCTGTGTGCAGTCTGTGGCTAGTTTGCATTGTTGTCTGCCATTGTAGTGTTGGGCAGCGGCAGCTGGATGTTAACAGCGCGTAGCGTTGCGCAGTTGGAGGTGAGCCGCCAGCAGTGGTGGATGTGGGGAGAGAGATGGCGGAGTTTTGAAATTTGTAAGACTGGATGTCAATTATGACTATTAAGGTAAATACATTGTTTGTTCTCTATCAAAATCTTTCATTTGCGAACTATCCCTATCAGTAGTTAGTGCCTTCAGTAGTTTGAATCTTTTATTTAGCTGGCAGTAGTGGCGCTCGCTGCATTGCAGTAGTTCGTGTAACGAAGATTTTTGTGAGGTAAGTGATTTGTGAAACGTATAGGTTAATGTTAGTCAGGGCCATTTTTTTGTAGCGATTTTTGAAAGTCAGATTGCGTTGCGCTAAAAATATTGTGTGTCAGTTTAAGCACAGTCATGTATAATTTTTCTAAGGGGACGTTTCATATGTCGACCCTTAGCCGAGGATACCTCACTGGAATCTTCTGATTTTTTCTTGTAATTTGTGTAATTAGTGTAGATTTTGCTTATTTCTAGCACGTAACTGTAGAGAGAATCTCCTTTGTAGTTGCAGTCTTTCATTGTTGTACAGTAAAACAGTTTGCACCAAGTATTTCGCAGCTGCAATTAACTAGATATTATTTTCAGTGCTATGTTAATGTGTTCTCTTATTTTTGCTCTTCAAATTGTGCTTTTCTGTGTTATCGTGTGAAATATTGTGACAATAATGGCGTGTGAAAAACGTAAAACTAGGCTACAAAGTAAACTGAGAAATAATAGTGACGACGAGCGTAGCTTATCAGCACCACTGTGTAATGAATTAACAGACATTCTAAGTGGTAATTTGGTAATTGTGCATAGGGAAATGGAGCGGGCGGCAAATAATGGCGTAGACAGTGGAACCATTAGTGAACAGGGAAGCATTATCGATCGATCGGTCGGCAACAGCTCGCCTCAGGAATCCGAAATGACAGAACACAATATTGCAAATACTGTAGACTCAGGTTTTGGGTCCCCACCGTTTTCTCAAATAAGTCAAGACACATTTTCTGCTCGTCAAAATGTAAATGTTGCCGGTGCAAATGCACTGCCGAAAAGCATAGAGGAACAGATTCCAGACACTAATACATTATTATTGCAATTAATGCAGCAAATGAAACAAAATCAGAGACAAACACAGCAACAGTTAGACACAATGGAACAAAATCTTCAAAAGTTAGACACAATGGAACAACACCAGAGACAAACACAGCAACAGCTTCAAAAGTTAGACTCATTGGAACAAACTCTTGAACAAACACGTGAAGATTTAACTACTGAGTTACATAACATTGAATCGAAATGTCAAAAAGCCTGTAATGACGTAAAAACACAAATTTGTGAGCATTTTCAACCTATTTTTTCGCGGCATGAAAATGCATTACAGAATCACGAAGCAGCCATAAGACAACTGCAAACTATTGTTCATGAAAATCATGAGACCTTGCAAGCTAAAATTGACTCAGTTGCATCTACCGATACGGTTACGCAACTTGCAAAAACTCAGGAAAACTTAAAGGACACAGTAGATACGATTTCAACACAAATGGACACTCTGAAACTTGGTTCAGAAAAACATACAGAGGAAATTATTTCACTATCGGATAAAGTAGCCGAACTTTCAGATCAGTTCACTATCTTATCTACAATGGTAGATGATGATCTGAATGATATAACACCTGTAGCCTTCACTGACACTGAAGAGTATGAAGAAATTAGAAAATTCAAACAAAATCAAAATCAAATCAATACACAGTACAAAAGAGAAATCTGGGAAGTGCAAGATCAGTTGGCACAAGTAATACAAGAATTACGTATTTCAGAGGACACTCGCGCCCCAATACGGGAAGAGGGACATAGAAATACGGAACAGCCACAAAATAATAACACAGCGCATTTCGGAAATTATGAAAGAAATTGGCAAGGCGCATTGGATTTTGAGATGGAACCGCCGAAACGAAGTAACAATGAGCGATGTGCGACTCGCCGACATGATTATTTTGACTATAAGCTGTTCATTACTACACGTAAATTCAAAACATTTAAGAATTCTGGCAACGACATTCATCCACAAGCATGGCTCCATCAATTCTCTCATTGTTTTCCTCCCAACTGGTCGTTAGAACACAGATTAGAATTTATTTGTGGCTATTTAGAGAATGAACCAGCTGTAAGAATGCGATCGGTCATTCACGATTGTCACAGTAAAGGAGAATTTTACTATGCCTTCCTCTCAGCATATTGGTCTCAAGCTACACAAGACCGAGTAAAACAGAGCATCATGATGATGAAACACTTTGAACAATCTGAATTTTCCAGTCTTGTCAAATATTTTGAAGACATGTTGCTTAAGAATCAGTATCTTTCAAACCCATACAGCCCCTCAGAACTCATCCGCATTTGCTTAATCAAATTGCCTGAACATTTACGACATATTATTTTAGCAGGACGTTGCAAAGACGACATTGAAGCTTTTCAGGGGCTGTTACAAGAACTGGAATTTGACACTGACAATCGCGGAACGCAAAAACAGGAATACAACAATTACAGGTCATATCTGTCACAATTCCGCAATGAAAGAAATAATAACTGGACATGACAAGGCTATTCTCACAACACATATCATGACCAAAACATACACCACCCGTATGACAACCGTTGGCAGAGTAGTAATAATTACAGGGAAAGATCACCTCTCTGCGGTAGTGACTATCACAGAGACAATCATAGAAACAGAATATTTGGGAACCAAAATAATTATTATCAAGGGAGACAGAATAACTTTAGACGCAACGGTCCAGCGCGCAGTTACGATTCAGGGAGAAATTCTCCACCACGTGACCGACAAGAAAGAAACTATGGAATCTACTGACATGACAACAGATGATATGATCGTAACGACAGACCAGAATTGCATCAGAACTGGCGGGATTCAAACAGAGCAGGGCCCTCTCGACAAGGTGAATTTGTAGAAGTTAGGTCTCCAAATCCCAATAACGACGCGCGCCAACAAAGAGACAATAGGCAATGACTCATACCGCTGGCAGCTACGAAATGTACGTATGAAACTGACGACGCAGCTGCCGTAGCTAGTAATTACGTAAAAATGGAAGACATTAGAGACATCTTACTCCAGGAACACGACGTAAAACAGAACAACATTGCATATCCTGTGATTCACATTACAGTAAATGACGTAAAATTTACGGCAGTACTTGACTCTGGCAGTCCCATTTCAGTAATTAGTGAAACAGCCTTTAGCAAATGTAACAAATCGAACGATTGCCCCACACTTCCGTTACGTAAGATTAAATTACAAGGTGCAATCTTTGGAAAAAGTGTAGATGTACGCCAACAAACCAACTTAGAATTCTTTTGTCAAAGCCACAGCTTCTCTATGAACTTTCTCATTGTTCCATTATTGTCGACGGAAATTATATTGGGAGTAGACTTTTTGAATGAATACAAAGCTATCTTAAACTTTCACGATGCTGAAATAAGTTTAGAGAAAGAAGGTAAGTCAATAGCTTTGAAATTTGAAGATTGGCTCTCAAACCATGACGAGGAAATTAATCGCCTTTACCTTCTGTTAGACAACAGTTCGGAATTTTCTATGGAACTAGACACTAACAATCACTCTGCAAGTACTGACAGAGATGATATCAACGACATATTTCATACTAATGAGTTAATTCAGAATAAAATTCGAACAATTGAAAATTGTACTGACACTGATAGGCAAGACCTTTTTGAGATTTTACAAGCACATTCCACAGTTTTTACTCACAAAACAGGAACAATCAAGGGATTTCAATACCAATTTCGTGTTCGTGAGCATACTAAATTTTGTGTTAGACCATACGTAATTCCAGCACATTATAAGAACCGTGTTAGAACAGAAATACAGTCTAAGCTTAATGAGGGCATTATTGAGCCTGCAGTAAGCTCATACAACAATCCATTACATGTTGTTGAGAAGAAAAATGGATCGATCAGACTTGTCTTAGATTCGAGACAAATCAATACTATCATCATTCCTGAAACAGACAGGCCGCAAACGATGGAAGAACTTCTTCAAAATGTTAATGGCGTAAAAGTGTTGTCTTCTATTGATCTCAAATCCAGTTTTTATCAGATCGAACTTTATCCAGAATGTAGAAAATACACAGCTTTCCTTTCTTTCGGCGTTTGTTATCAGTTTCGGAAACTTCCTTTTGGTTTGAACATTTCTTCGGCAGCATTCATTTGCGGGCTAAATTCCATATTACCTGAGTTCTTAACACATCACATCACCTTATGTGTGGACGATATTCTGATAGCAGAAGCCTCACGGGAACAACACAATCGCATCCTCAACAGCGTGTTACATATTTTTGCAGAACCTGGAACTACAGTTAACTTGGAAAAGTCTGAATTTGGTAGCACAAAGGTGACGTTTTTGGGACATATTATTTCTTCTGAAGGTATTCAGCCGGATCCTGAAAAGTTAGAAGTAGTAAGAGCCATTCCAGTTCCATCCACAAAAAAACAAGTCCGCAGTTTTCTAGGTCTTGTAAATTTTTACCGTCGTTTTCTGAATATGCAAATTCTAGTTACACCAAAACTTTGTTCTCTCACTGGAAAAAATACTATTTGGAACTCGGACGAACAAGCACAGTTGGAATTCAATTCTTTGAAAGAAGCGTTACTTCACGTGCCAATACTATCTCATCCAGATCTGTCACAAGATTTCTGCCTTAGCACGGATTCTTCTAAAGTCGGTCTTGGTGCCCATTTATTTCAAGAAGCCATAGAAAATGACACTACCGTTCAGAAAACCATTGCTTTTGCTAGCCGAGTGCTAACACAATCTGAAAAAAATTATTCCGTTACTGAATTAGAAGCTTTAGCTATCGTTTGGGCATTTAACAAATTCCGTTTCTTTCTTTCTGGTAAGCACGTAAAACTATAAGGGGATCATCGTGCATTACAATTTCTTATGTCTTCAAAATTAAATCATGACAGGTTAAAACGTTGGGCATTGTTTCTGCAAGAATTCCGCTTCACAATAGTCTACATTCCCGGCAAGGAGAACATTGTTGCGGACGCACTGTCACGCGCACCGGCTGGGCTTGAGAAAAGTAATACAGAAGGCAACCTCGAGAAAAATTTCAGTATTCTTTACATTCAGAAAGTCGCCTTTGAAAACTTCATCACCACATCTTTAAAGGACATTGCTCATGAACAAGATAAAGATCCGATTTGGAAAGACATCAAGAGCAAATGGCATGAAAAGACACACACACAGATTCGGTATTATTACCTGGTTAGAAACAACATACTCTTCAAACGCTGCACTGTTGATGACAAGCTATTGGTACTTTGCATTCCAGACGATTTTGTTAATAATCTCATGTGGTACATTTATTTCAGCTACGCACATTTTGGTCCACGAAAATGTTATCATATTCTTCGAACGACTTGTTTTTTTAACAATATGGAAAAGAGAATTCGAAGAGTCTTGTCTATTTGCAAACTTTGTCAAAAGGCGAAATCATCTACTGTCTCACATCGTGCTCCTTTCTTTCCTATTATTCCTTCTAAATTAAAAGAATTTGCTGCTGTTGATCTCTTGGGACCGCTTGTCACAACATCTAATGGATTTTCGTACGTTCTAGTCGCTGTTGAACTTACTTCAAAATTTGTTTCTTTCACTCCGTTACGTAAAGCCACTGGACGGTCTGTATCCAACGACTTTGTTAAAAATTTCTTACGTGAAGTTGGACACATTAGTAAAGTCATTTCAGATAACGGACCGCAATTCAGATCTGCTGTTTGGTCACGCATGCTTCGGAGTCATAAAATCAAACCTGTTTTTATTTCATTGTACTCACCACATTGTAACCCGTCTGAACGGATTATGAAAGAAATCAATAAGGTTTGCGGACTTTATTGTCACAGAAAGCATCAGCATTGGGACAGATATTTACACTTATTTCAAAACGTGCTGAATGAAATGCCTCATGACTCCACTGCTTTACCACCTACTCTTGTACTGAAGAATGAAGAACCACCGAACAGAATCAGAGAGCTTGTACCTTTCCCGAATACACGTAAACTTCGACACAAAGACATAATTGATTTGGCTCTTAAAAATATAAAATCTGCAGCAGACAAAAGGAGAAAACTACACTGCAAAGAAATTATATATTGGTCAGAAAGTTCTCATTAAAGCTCATTCATTGTCACATAAGAAGAAACACTTGAGTCACAAATTCTTTCTAGTTTACAATGGACCTTACAGAATCCGACATATACCACATAATAATTGCGTTGAAGTTGAAACTCTGCGTACTAGGAAGAGTAAAGGTTTACACCACATTTCACATGTAAAACCGTTTATTGAAAGATAATCTGTTTTTTAACTTTGTCTTTGCTATAAAATTTTTCACTTTACATTACTAGTATGCTTTGTCAGACTTAGAATCTGTTAACATGCAACAATGTTTGAAGTTAAATATCCAGTCATGAACCAAGAGAACTTATTTAAACAAATTACGAATGCATTGTTATTGTGAACAGATGACACAGTGTTATTGTGTGTGTACATTCTTGCTTGTTAGTTGCATGATTACGTAACGACTATAAGGCTTACATACATAGAACATATACTGCTAATGAGATTTTAATGCAACATTTTGGTTTACTTGAAAAGACATTCCTTATTTGAAGTAGTTTGTGTGAGATTAAAGATGACTTAGTATTAAGTTTCTGTGACCGCTACACGATTTTATCACGCCGCTACTAATGAGTGACAATTTACAATGTTGATTTTGCGGTGTATCTGTTTTATATCTGCACAGTTTTTTCTGAATTATTCTGGAAATGTTTTAGTAGTAACTTATGTGGTATAGCTACAATGAGACAGCCTTTTCCGTAGCACAACAATACGTTACAGCACAGTACTTTCTTCATCACGGCAATAAGCGTAATAACTAAGATATCTATACGCAAAGCATTTCACTTTTGTTTATCATGAGGTAAGTACATTGACTTCTGCAGAACTTGGCTTTCGGAGGACGATAACTACGACACTTCCACAGAGATTATGTTACAACAAGACGCACAGTTTAGCGCTACAGGACACGTATTTGAGTGATTAATTTTATACTTAAAACATTTATTTTTAAAGGTTTTTGAATTACAAAGAAAGTTTTCCGTGATACATTTCATTCCATTGCAATAATCTGTAACACCTGAGGGTATAATTACATTAATCCTCAGGGGGGTACACGTTTACTTTGTGTACCATGTGTGTGGCAAGCACAAGGAGCCCTAGCTAATATGGTATTTGCTTATACAACTTTACACATCGGTACCATATTTCTTCAACACAGAATTACACAGCTATCTGATTATTTAACAGAGAAACAAAAATTTTTTTATGTCAGTGACACATGTTTACGTAATTACACAGTTGGATAATTTCACACTTATTAAATTGTATTTTGTCTGTACTTTTTGAACTGTTCATATTTTTTTGGAACCATTGTGATACTATGAGAGCTTTGAATGATGTATTTGGTATGGGATCATGATTTTTAAGTACATTTGAGGTAGATGACACTATTGAAATGAGCAGAGAATTTTTTTTAGGTTTTGAAATTATTGGAGAAAGCTATGACGATTTTGAGAGTTGACTGAGGTGTTATGATGTTATTATTACGATGACTATGTGTATTACGCTGTTGCAGTATGTTTATGATCAATAAGCTGATGCTATATGAGGAATTTGATTATGCTACGTATTTATTATGATGAAATATTGAAGAAGTGTCGACGAATATGTGTATGTGTAATAAGGTAGGGAATAATGAGTAGTGGTTATGGACTCTGACTTGTGAAAAAGGATGTTGGAAACCAAGAATCGTACATTAAGAGTTATGAAATGTATTTAAATGCGTGAATGTATTACAATGCCGACGAAAATTTTTTGGACACTGTTATATCAATAGGAGTTTGTTTCTACAGATTTGTAACGCAAATTCTAGACCTGTGAAATTTTGTATATGAGACTGTCACTGTAGTGCAAACTGGTGTCGTAAATATTTCGGTAAGAAAGCCAAGTGACCTTGACGTAATGCGTCTTGAGCGGCCAGCTGTGTCAGACGCCTGGAGAAAAAGCCATTAGTGTGTGCCTTTTCAGAGGCACAGGTGGAGAAAAAAAGGGGCCATTATCCTCGCTATTGACATTCCTTTGTAGAAAGCATCGCAAATACGACACGCTCAAACTTGAAAACATATGATAACACTGTGGAGCTCTTAATTTATGATATTTACTAAAATGCCTAATGAAATGATGAGAAACATCTTACAAATATTGTCTTTCTAGTTGAGAGATTACTCATTTTGTTTGATATCTAGTTTCTAGCTGCACTGCAGCATTGGTTAAAATAAAATGTAATAGATGTACTAATATAGATATTTTATGCCTACAGTTCCAGTAAATAACCATTTTATAATCTACTTCAAAAAAACGATGGAGCACAAAAAGACTATTTCCCTTCACAGGAATTGCATACATAATTTTTGTCAATGGCTGGGTAACTTATTTAGTAGTGTAAGTTAAGGTGATGCATCACTATAGTGTTAAGATGTGACATAGGTATTAAATATGGCCATTTTTACTGTACTATTTTTTCTGGTTGAGCTTTCTCATGTTTAGGTATAAGTTATAGCATTTGCTGCTGCTGATTGCCAGACATAGTGTTACTGAATTTGACTTTGTATTACTCTGTTAAGCCAGTTTTACTACTGATTTATTTTTCTTGTTTGCTGCACAGTGCCTTATATTAGTTGTAATATTGCAATTGCTTTGCCCATTTGTATTTTTTTTTGTCATTGCTATTTGTATTAATTGTTTTGTGCTGCTGCATTGCCTTGTCCCTTAGTTTAGCATCTGAGCTCAGTAGATTTAAGTTAGCTTAAGAGGGGGTAGACTATATAAGAAAGCAACTATGATGAATTGGAAGAAATGCATTGAGAAGCTATAAGAAAATGGTTTGGTCGAAAGAGTATTTTGAAAGAGGATATGAACCAAAAAAGTAGGGTTTAGGGACAACAGGTTTAGGTAGGATTTTCTTGGAAATGAATGATGAGGTAAGATAATGGAAAATAAATAATGAGGTAAGAAGAACATATAAATACAGAAAGCATGCTTGGATAGAATTTTTTTGGTGGAAACAAATGTTGAAAAAAGAGGAAAGATATATGGAATAAAGTTTTGGAGTGGACTGCAGTACCAAATGTCACACTGAAAACAAACCCTGTCCTGTAATTTTGTGTTATTACACTATGTGAATTTGTTTTTTTCCTGTCTGTATGTGTCTAGCTAATAAGATTTATGTTGTAGAATTTTTCTGATAATATGTTATTTACCTTGTAAATATGCTTAGACATTATATATTCTGTTTTGTTTTAATGCTCATGTGTGAAGTTGATGTTTCGAAAGTTATTCTGATCTTTTATGTATGTACTCATGTCATAATTCCTGTAACACTGACGTGTATGTTATTTCGATTCTTTTGTAAAGCCTGTACTACAAATGTTATCTGTATTGTTATGTTCTTTAATGATGTATTTTGTACCTTTGTAATTGTATTCTTATGTTATAAAATTGTAATTGACACCAGGTCATCAAATTAAGTAACTTGTAAGTTACGTTTCACTGCACACATTTCTGTTGGTCATAGTATATGGACAATATGTGAGAAGTAGGGACTGTTAGTGTTTGCACGTGTGTTAATAATTCAGCAAGGGACTGGATAACAGCATTGCTGGTTCTAAGGACAATTTCAAAAACTTTGTGAGTGCACAAGTGGTGGTTTATGGACTTGCTATATTGTCCGCAAGACTCTTCGATGGTGATTGTACACCTCTACAAGGACTACAGTGGGTCTGCACCTTCGATGACCCACCAATACCATTATTTCTACAAGGACTACAGTGGGTCTGCGTCTTTGCTGACTCACCAGTACCACTATTTCTACAAGGACTGCAGTGGGTCTGCGCCTCTGGTGGCCCACCAATACCGTAATCTCTACCAAGACTACAGTGGGTCTGCTCTGTGATGACCTACCTACCAATACTCTTCAAAATTTCGACTGACTCTGCTGTGGGTTTGCTCTGTTGTGGACCAATACCTGTCTGCATGTCAAGAGTCAGCACTGTCTTTCCGTTGGAAGGACGACACTACTTCTTCAAGATTGCATGGAAATCCACTACTTCCGTGTGCATTTTCTTTTACTGCTCAGACTTTGAGAAAAACACTGCAATGTTACTGTGATGAATGATCAGGACTGTCTTTATGGACTTTGAGAAAATTTTAGCTTTTGAGAAACATTGTATGTGCATTTGATATCTTTCTTACTGTAATTATGAAAAAATTTTTCAAATCTGTATTGGCCAGTGCCCAAAACAATTTGTGAAATTTTTTGTGGGGAGCATGGGGGCTATGTAAGTAGGCTGTTCAGGTTTTTATATTGGTAACGCCACGTAGCGCTCTGTATGAAAATCACTGGCTGTGCTGTGTGCAGTCTGTGGCTAGTTTGCATTGTTGTCTGCCATTGTAGTGTTGGGCAGCGGCAGCTGGATGTTAACAGCGCGTAGCGTTGCGCAGTTGGAGGTGAGCCGCCAGCAGTGGTGGATGTGGGGAGAGAGATGGCGGAGTTTTGAAATTTGTAAGACTGGATGTCAATTATGACTATTAAGGTAAATACATTGTTTGTTCTCTATCAAAATCTTTCATTTGCTAACTACGCCTATCGGTAGTTAGTGCCTTCAGTAGTTTGAATCTTTTATTTAGCTGGCAGTATTGGCGCTCGCTGTATTGCAGTAGTTCGTGTAACGAAGATTTTTGTGAGGTAAGTGATTTGTGAAACGTATAGGTTAATGTTAGTCAGGGCCATTTTTTTGTAGCGATTTTTGAAAGTCAGATTGCGTTGCGCTAAAAATATTGTGTGTCAGTTTAAGCACAGTCATGTATAATTTTTCTAAGGGGACGTTTCACAACTTTCGTATAAAATCCCTCATCCATTATTCCGATGCACGATGTGAAAGTCCCTGATCATTACAGCATATAAGGCAATGTTAGTCAAAAGGCTTTTTGTTCACTTATTGGTCGGTTATACTATTTAAAGGGAAATGTTGCACGGCATTAAAATCAGGTTCATAGTATCTTACGAACTCACAGGTTTAATGTTGTGACAGACGTTCAAGCTACTTCAAGACATTCATGATTGTGATAACCAATGGTGTGTATAATATTGTAAATTAATTCTAGGCATGGAAATGGAAGGTAACAATTCCCTTTCAGATTCAGTGTTCAGTGATGAGGTTACATTCCATTTAAGTGTAAAAGTGAACCACCACCGCAGCCACAAAGTTGGAGTACGTGTAAAACAGCAGTCATACTTTATACTAGAACAAAAGAGATTCCCTCTAAAGCTAAACGAGTTTTGTACCGTTCCTCGACAAAACAGTTTACAACTCTTTCTTTTTTACGGAAACTGTAGTTACAAGAACCACACACCTGAATATGTTGGAGATCTGGCTTTTTCCACAGTTCCGAGATCATGCTGGAAATATCATTGTTCAATAGGATGAACGCATTGGAACCCGCATGTATGAGCATGTCGTAAGGATGAGCTCCCTCGAAGATTTCTCTGTCGTAAAGTCTGTACGGATCTTGTCTTGCACTGAACCACTGGCCTCCGAGGTCACTTGATCACACTGAACGCGATATTTATTTATTGTTGGAGCTTGTGAAAGACTGCGTATACGAATCTTATTTTTCAACAAATGTATGTGAACTGCAATGTTGCATAGCAAGAGGAGTGAATGCCATAATTTGAGTCCCATATAGATGTTTCTGGGCCTTTTAAGAATTGTGAAAAAATGAAAACGTGGATCCTAAACGTAATTGCAAAAAGTACCCAAAGCCGTGTAACAATACATGTAAAATATTGTATATATCTGTGCGACCATCGACCCTGGAACACTATCATCGCCGGACGGAGTGGCCGTGCGGTTCTAGGCGCTACAGTCTGGAACCGAGCGACCGCTACGGTCACAGGTTCGAATCCTGCCTCGGGCATGGATGTGTGTGGTGTCCTTAGGTTAGTTAGGTTTAATTAGTTCTAGGCGACTGATGACCTCAGAAGTTAAGTCGCATAGCGCTCAGAGCCATTTGAACCATTTGAACACTATCATCCGTCTTTGATGTTATGATCTTTGACTCCGCTCTCTTTGTACTTGTATCTTCACGCCACAACGAGTTGCTCAGCTGTATTGTGCTTCTACGTTTCATTAAATTTTTTGATAGCGAATCGCTTCTTAGTAATTTATATCCTCTACTATGTCATCCTCAGGACCAGAAATACCTCATACCTTTATAAAATCGAACGGTTGTTTTAAAAATAAATTTAAAAAATTGTTGTGTTCTTCAAAGTTAAGATTAAGGTCAAATTTAAATTTTCAATCATGTGGGAGATATAGTCTCGTAAGATCAGAAGAATATTTTGAAAAAAATTTGTGTATAGGTGACACAGTGTTCAGATAGATAGGAAACTGCCGTGGAAAACCCACGTTCAGGAGCTTGTTCAAAGACTTAATGCTGTCATTTTTACCATTAGAAGGGTATCTGAAGTAAGTGATCCGTTCGACACGAAAATTACTCTACTTTGCTTACTTTCATTCACTTATGTCGTATGGTATTATGTTTTGGGGTAACTCTTCCCAACCTAAAAGGATAATTTTAGCTCAAAAACGGGCGGTTCGTGCACTAAGTAGTGTAAGTTGGCGAACCTCTTGTCGACCCCTGTTTACTAGTCTGGGTATTTTGACATTGGCCTCTTTATATATATATATATATATATATATATATATATATATATATATATATATATATATATATTCTTTAGTGTCATTTCTTGTTAACAACATCAGCTTATTCCAGAGAATAAGCAGCTTTCATTCAGTTAATTCACAGCAGAAATCCGTCCTGCGTTTGGATCGGACTTCCTCAATTCTTGTGCAGAAAGGTGTGCGGTATGCTGCTGCATCCATTTTAAATAAGCTACCATAAGAATTCAGAAATCTTAGCAGTAATCCATGCGCTTTCAGATCGAAACTGAAGAGTCCCCTCAAGGGTCACTCCCTCTATTCTGTCAAGGAATTCCTTGCAAAATTAAGCTGGTTCTTCTTGTATTGTTGATAGCGTTTTCGTAAACTTACGGCTTGAATTTTGGGTTCATAAACATTTTTTTATCTGTTATTACTTTTACGTTGTAATTTCATGCGCCGGCCGGAGTGGCCGTGCGGTTCCAGGCGCTACAGTCTGGAGCCGAGCGACCGCTACGGTCGCAGGTTCGAATCCTGCCTCGGGCATGGATGTGTGTGATGTCCTTAGATTAGTTAGGTTTGATTAGTTCTAAGTTCTAGGCGACTGATGACCTCAGAAGTTAAGTCGCATAGTGCTCAGAGCCATTTGAACCATTTAATTTCATGTACTGACACGTTCCATGACCTTGGAGATTTGCCCCCCAGTTTGGTCCTACGGAACTTCACGTGTAAATAAATAAGTAAATAAATAGTTATTAAGTGCTTCTATGAAAATGGACTTTCCATCAGTTTTGAGAAAACACTCTATATTCAGTTCTTTACAACAAACAAGAGTCATTTCAACAACTGATGTAGCACACTAACTGGAGTGAGTAAAGACGGCAGAATGCTCCAAATTTTAGAACGCGCTTAAACTGAAAGAAAGCATGTTGTTGGGATTGTCATACAGTTACGTTCAGGTATTTTTGCTCTTCGTATATTTGCTAGTCTTTGAAACGGATCAACCTACTGATTATTTTGGATATCTCCATTCAGTATTGTCTTACGTAATGTTTTCTGCACTACGTCATCACTTAAAAAGAGAGTATTGCTTTCACATAAGCGAGCAGTATGAGTTGTGTAGGTAACCCTTTACAAAGTCAGGTATTTTAACCGCACCATCTCAGTACATATGTATATCCGCTAATTAAACTGGTCATAAAAAATTCATCACAATATAAGGAAAATGATGATGTGCATACCTACAAAACTAGAGGAAAAAATGACCTTTATGGCTCATTATTAGGCCTACATTACGAAACCCTCGTAAAATTTTCGATTGCAGTGGGGTATAAAACAAGACATTTCTAACTTAATTGTGTATGTTAGATATCGTTGGAGATATAATAATGGTAATTAACGAATGAATATACTATAAACTTTGACTTAGTTGGAATAAAATATGGAGTAGTAAACTTTACGATGGTTTACTAGCAATGTAACATTTCTCCCCCACACCCTCTTTAGTGTTCCAGGATTAAAACTGTGAATGGCTCGGGATTGAGTTTAATGTTTAGTAACAAAAATTTTCGATCATGTGCCCAAACAACATAAAATGTGTAACAGGTAGCAAAGGAGGCATCTAACCTAAAATCATTTCTCTTGGGCAACTCCTCTTGTCCCATCTGTCAAACTCTGCGAATTTATCGTTGGTGGCAACTACCACTTCCACATTTGATGAAAATTTCTTCCCAGAATGCCAAAGTTTCAAGTTAAGGAACAGGCAGAAGTCACTTCGTGCCAAGTCTGGTGAGCAGGGTGGATGAGGAACCAATTCAAAGCCCAATTCCTTAACTTTCGTCATTGTTATTGCTGATGTTTGGGATGGTGCAGTATCCTGGTGTGAGAGCACTTTCTGCTCGACAACTTTGGTCTTTTTTTTCAGCCAACGCAAATTTCAAACTATCCAGTAATAAAGTATAATAGGATCGACTTATGGTTCTGCCTGTTTCCAAGTAATCCATGACGATTATTCGTTGGAAATCTCTAAAAAAACATCTGACAAAATTGTTTTTCCCTTCTTCCGTGCACTTTCACCAGACTTTGTCCATTGTTTTGACGTTTCGACTGAGGGTAATGAAGGATCCAGGTTTCATCAGCGGTAACAAATCAGCGCATAAAGCCTTGCAGGTTGCGAATAAACATCGCCAGACGTTGTGTTGAAATGTTGTGCCGGATACGCTTTTGGTCGACTGTGCACTCATGGCACCTACCTCGCACACAGCTTCTTCATCGCTAGTTCTCCGTGCAGGATATTATGCACTCGCTCAGTTGAGACACCTACAGTCTAAGCAATCTCAAGAATTTTTATTCGGCAGTCTTGCCTTATCATGTCATGGATTTTGTCAATGGTTGCCCGAACGCATGTAAATTCATTAATCCAAAATTAAATGGTCTTCAATGATGGTGCGCGTGAACTTTATCCAATTCTCTTTTTGGTTTTTGCGGCTTTCAGCAAAGAACACCACGCTGACGTTGTTGAAATCCTTTATACGATCCTTGGAATAATGAAGCTGACCAACCACGAAGGCGCAAAAAAATGTTCCAGTTCATGAAAATTTACCAGGCTTCTCAAACCACTCTTGTCCATTAGTAGTGACACTAAACTGTAGGAACCAGCATGGGTTTCGAAAAAGACGATCGTGTGAAACCCAGCTCGCGCTATTCGTCCACGAGACTCAGAGGGCCATAGACACGGGTTGCCAGGTAGATGCCGTGTTTCTTGACTTCCGCAAGGCATTCGATACAGTTCCCCACAGTCGTTTAATGAACAAAGTGAGAACATATGGATTATCAGATCAGTTGTGTGACTCGATTGAAGAGCTCCTAGATAACAGAACGCAGCATGTCATTCTCAATAGAGAAAAGTCTTCCGAAGTAAGAGTGATTTCAGGTGTGCCGCAGGGGAGTGTCGTAGGACCGTTGCTATTCACAATATTCATAAATGGCCTTATGGATAACATTGGAAGTTCACTGAGGCTTTTTGCGGATGATACTGTGGTATATCGAGAGGTCGTAACAATGGAAAATTGTACTGAAATGCAAGAGGATCTGCACCGAATTGAGGCATGGTGCAGGGAATGGCAATTGAATCACAATGTAGACATGTGTAATGTACTGCGAATACATAGAAAGAAAGATCCTTTATCATTTAGCTACAATATAGCAGGTCAGCGACTGGAAGCAGTTAATTCCATAAATTATCTGGGAGTACGCATTAGGAGTGATTTAAAATGGAATGATCATATAAAGTTGATCGTCGGTAAAGCAGATGCCAGACTGAGATTCATTGGAAGAATCCTAAGGAAATGCAATCCGAAGACAAAGGAAGCCCGCTGCTTGAATATTGCTCACCAGTGTGGGATCCGTACCAGATAGGATTGATAGAAGAGATAGAGAAGATCCAACGGAGAGCAGCGCGCTTCGTTACAGGATCATTTAGTAATCGCGAAAGCGTTACGGAGATGATAGATAAACTCCAGTGGAAAACTCTGCAGGAGAGGCGCTCAGTAGCTCGGTACGGGCTTTTGTTGAAGTTTCGAGAACATACCTTCACCGAGGAGTCAAGCAGTATATTGCTCCCTCCTACGTACATCTCGCGAAGAGAGCATGAGGATAAAATCAGAGAGATTAGAGGTCACACAGAGGCATACCAACAATCTTTCTTTCTACGAACAATACGAGACTGAAATAGAAGGGAGAACCGGTAGAGGTACTCAAAGCACCCTCCGTCACACATCGTCAGGTACCTTGCGGAGTATGGATGTAGATGTAGATGTAGAAACAGGTACGGTATATGTATCCTGTAAACCGATTCGTTGCACATCACGTCGACAAAAGAATCGTTGAAATTATATATGGAACATGTAACTAAATTAACTATGAGCAACTGCCTAACCGAACACAGGGAAGGCATGCTACTCTGACAACACGACAAATGAGCGGTATCAGAACATAACAATGGCTACTAGTTAGGCGGCTTTTAAAGAGAAAGATACAAGTGGTGACTGAGCTTCTGAACCAGTCTGCCAACACGAATCTCGATGATGGACGCGTCGTGCTGTCGCCGTGGCTCCCAGCACACACCTTGCTTACGAACAAACATCGCTCGCCAGACTGCCCGCCCCCTCGGGCGCGACGGTAAACACCCGGCCGGGGGCGCACAGTGCATGCAGAGCGCCGTGTTGTCGCAGCCGCCTCCGGGCACCGAGGGGACAGCACTTCGCTTCTGTGGCTGCAGGCCATTCAAAATTACTTTACGACTGACACTTCTACACTGAAGTGCCAAAGAAACTTGTATAGGCATGCGTATTCAAATACAGAGATACGTAAACAGGCAGAATACGGCGCTGCGATCGGCAATGCCTATATAAGACAACAAGTGTCTGACGCAGTTGTTACATCCGTTACTGCTGCTAAAATGGCAGCTTATCAAGATATGAGTTTGAAAGCGGTGTTGTAGTCGGCGCTCGAGGGATGGGACACAGCATCTCCGAGGTAGCTATGAAGTGGGAATTTTCCCGTACGACCATTTGGCGAATGTACCATGAATATCATGAATCCGGTAAAACATCAAATCTCCGACATCGCTGCGCCCGAAAAAAGATCCTGCAAGAATGGGAACAACGACGACTGAAGAGAATCGTTCGACGTGACAGAAGTGCAACCCTTCCGCAAATTGCTGCAGATTTCAATGCTGGCCATCAGCAAGTGTCAGCGTGCGAACCATTCAACGAAATATCATCGATATGGGCTTTTGGAGCCGAAGGCCCGCTCGTGTACCCTTTATTACTGCACGACACAAAGCTTAAAGCTTCGCGTGGCTCCGTCAACACCGACATTGGAGTGTTGATGACTGGAAACATGTTGCCTGTTCGGAGGAGTCTCGTTTGCGGGTACGCAGACGACCTCATGAATTCATGCAACCTGCACGTCAACAGGGGAATGTTAAAGCTGGTGGAGGCTCTGTAATGGTGAGGGACGTGTGCAGTTGGAGTTATATAGGACCCCTGATATGTCTAGATACGAAACTGACAGGTGACACATACGTTAGCATCTTGTCTGATCAGCTGCATCCATTCACGTCCATTGTGCATTCCGACGGACTTGCGGAATTCCATTGGGACAACGCAATACCCCACACGTCTAGAATTGCTACAGAGCGGCTCCAGGGACACTCTTGTGAGTTTAAACACTTCCACTGGGCGCCAAACTCCCCAGACATGAACATTATTGAGCATATGTGGGATGCCTTGCAAAGTGGTGTTTAGAAGAGTCCCCCCCCCCCCCCCCCCCTGCCCCATCGTACTCTTACGGATTTATGGACAGCCCTGTAGGATTCATGGCGTCAGTTCCGTCCAGCACTACTTAAGACATTAGTCGAGTCCTTACCATCATTTCCCTCCAGCACTACTTAAGACATTAGTCGAGTCCTTACCATCATTTCCCTCCAGCACTACTTAAGACATTAGTCGAGTCCTTACCACATTGTGTTGTGGCACTTGTGCGTGCTCGCGAAGGCCGTACACAATATTACGCGGTTTCTTTAGCTCTTCAGTGTATAAGAAGAAGTGCAGGCACGAAGCACGGTTGCCACGTCCTGCACAGAACACGTGAGTAATCTAACATTTCATTCAGTTTGCTCAAACTCGTGAATAATTCCATGTGCTTGGATGGAAGGGGCGTCCTTGTGTTGTGGAAGAACAGCATTATGTTTTCATTTTAGTTTTAACTGTTGTTTTCATTTTAGTTTTAACTGTGTTAGTAGATTTTTTAAGGCGATGTACGGAAGTTTATGAAATACGTTGCCTGTCGCCGTCATCGAATTTTCAACATGTGGAAAACATTTTTGCTGTTGGATTTCGGTGAATACAGTACGAGAACGAAATAGAATACAAAATATTTTCAGTTACTCTAAACCGCATCTTGCGGCGGTTTGGTTTGTAAGTCCTTCTCTCTAAGAGTCATCGACCTACCTCGAAAGGCTTCTTGCTGTCCGTCCCTTTCGCTTTATGTTTGTGTACACTGATTTAGCCAGACAGAGCCGCGATGAAGAAACATCTACTAAACACCTACTAATCAAAGGCCGCATAACTCGAGCTTTGAGGCAGGATCTGAAAGTTCGTAAAAATATCGGACGTTCGTGATTCTAAATAACACGAGTGGCCGGTATGGGTGACCGAGCGGTTCTAGGCGCTGCAGTCTGGAACCCTGCGACCGCTACGGTCGCAGGTTCGAATCCTGCCTCGGGCATGGATGTGTGTGATGTCCTTAGGTTAGTTAGGTTTAAGTAGTTCTATGTTCTAGGGGACTGATGACCTCAGAAGTTAAGTCCCATAGTTGTCAGAGCTGTTTTTTTGAACTCGACTGAAATGTTTTATAATTGAACTAATAAGGATTAATTACCTCGATGACATGTTATAAATGCCTACCAAGCCCGTATTTACTGTCAAACTTTTATTGTTATAAGTTAAAGACTTTTTACTACAAGTGCTCCACACAAAAGCAGCCAGAAGTTCACCATTGTGATGAGAATGCTTTTCACGTTCTGTACAGTCACTGACCCGCAATTACTCGCGAATTACTATATCAAGTCATCCACTGGGCTTATTAAAAGGAAGCGCTCGCTAAACTGTATTGAAATGTTAACGAAACGCGCCACATGGAGTTTAATTACGTCAATAAACTTCAAAGTTATCAAAATTCTCAGCTCTTCATTAGAATGTTCAGTACGGTTGTCGCTTTACCGTCCCGAGTAAATAACTGATAGAACACAAGACGTTAACCATCTAGAGAAAATTTTGGGTGGCGTGAGACCACATTCATCGTATGTAGCAAGACGGTTCCCGAGCGATTCCTAAGGACACAGAACTGTAGCACAAAGCGCTACACTGATTGCGGGAAATGCTTACTTCCTATTGGCTGATGATTCAATCAGCTAACCAGAAAAGCTGCAGCCCTCAAATGCAGTAATCCTAATTAATTCGATAGAATTACAGAAACAAATTTCGAAAAGAAATTCTGAATTTTCAAAACCAAATTTAATTTAAATAAAAAAATACGGTATTTAGGACAGATTTCAGTCATCAGTTGCAAATAAATTTTATTATACTTTACCAGTTTCGACATATTAATTTGTCATCTACAGAACCTTAGTTTAGCAGACGTCAATATCACCTTCATAGAATTATAATGCAATTCTATGTTCAGAAATTTATATATTATATGTGATTATTTCAAACTGTTTCACAGTTTACAGTAATTGAATCACACCTGTTACTGTAAACTGTCAAATGTGATGTGATGTGAGCAAAAACGTTATCCTCCTCCCGGCTACATGACAAGACATATCTCAAAATCGCTTACTTCACCGCAAAGGAATTAAGATTCGGAATAATCTGCTACGCTACAACCTCCGATGGGGATTTCTAACACGAGACAAATTGAGTTAAATGTGACCCATGTTGCCAGCCGGAGTGGCCGAGCGGTTCTAGGCGCTACAGTCTGGAACCGCGAACCGCTACGGTCGCAGGTTCGAATCCTACCTCGGGCATGAATGTGTGTGATGTCCTTAGGTTAGTTAGGTTTAAGTAGTTGTAAGTTCTAGGGGACTGATGACCTCAGAAGTTGAGTCCCATAGTGCTCAGAGCCATTTGAACCATTTTTGACTCATGTTACTCCGCTCTAGCGTCAGAACCTCATAGGTCGACAGTTTGGTTTCATTACTAGAAACTGAACGCCAAATATTTAATTACCCTGTTTTTGCGTTTTCTGATCAGACTTTCAATTTATTTTCAAGCATCACCTTTTTAAATTTATCACTTACTCTGACGTTTCGACGCTGAAACCATTCTTCTCCTTTCGCTTTGCCACAGGTATCTTGCCAGATACAACAGAATACGAAGTACATGGGACCACTATGAGGAAAAACTGTTGACGGTGTAGACACACAAAGCCCAACCACTTCTCTGGATTGACCTCAGATGGTGATCCCCTAGCTAAGAGAGCGCCGTCGAACGTTCCCACTGAATAACATTTGATGGACGTTGTTCTGACATCGTTCAGTGTCACAGAACACGCGACAAACAGCCGTAATAAGGGATAAAAAGAATTCTGTGCGCGCTGTCCGGTTTTTTTCTGAAAACGTCGGGATAAAATCATGACAAGTACTTAGTATTAATATGCAATTTATTATCAGTCTCTCAGTCTCTTTAAAACAGTGGTTACACAGAGCAGTACGTATGATAGTTACAGAATCGGACTGTCGGTCGCCGCAGCATGCCCGCTGGGCCAGCTACGTAATCGCTTTGGCCCTTTTTTCGGCTCCTTTTCGACGGTGTCGTAGCCCCAGCATTCTCACAACACTAAGCGTTTTACGCTTATTTGGATTGCCTTCGACGCGAATTTCCTCGGACTTCAGTTTTCTAGAATTCCGATGATATTTATAAGTAATATGAGACGATATCTTTCTCGTTTTATTATTTTCATCTTAATACCGGTTTTCACTTGTATTCTGACAAATAATAGGTGATCAAAAAGTCAGTATAAATTTGAAAACTGATTAAATCACGGAATAATGTAGATAGAGTGGTACAAATTGACACACATGGTTGGAATGACATGGGGTTTTATTAGAACCAAAAAAAAAACGTTCAAAAAATGTCCGACAGGTGGCGCTTCATCTGATCAGAATAGCAATAATTAGCATAACAAAGTAAGACAAAGCAAAAATGATGTTCTTTACAGGAAATGCTCAATCTGTCCACCATCATTCCTCAACAATAGCTGTAGTTGAGGAATAATGTTGTGAACAACACTCTAAAGCATATCCGGAGTTATGGTGAGGCATTGGCGTCGGATGTTGTCTTTCAGCATCCCTAGAGATGTCGGTCCATCATGATACACTTGCGATTTCAGGTAACCCCAAAGCCAATAATCTCATGGACTGAGGTCTGGGGACCTGGGATACCAAGCATGACGAAAATGGCGGCTGAGCACACGATCATCACCAAACGACACGCGCAAGAGATCTTTCACTCGTCTAGCAATATGGGGTGTTTTTTTTTTTTTTGTTCTAATAAAACCTCATGTCATTCCAAGTATGTGTGTCAATTTTTACCTCTCTATCTACATTATTCGGTGGTTTATTAAGTTTTCAAATTTATACTGACTTTTTGATCACCCGGTACTTTTATTGCCCAGCCTTGGGTGCAAGTAGTGCTCTCACAGCTCTTCGCAGTGACACCCGAATCCTTGTAAACGCGTTTTCATGCTACATCAATTTATAATTTTACACAAAGCTAAGTCCTAACATTCACGCTCATGTGCCAATACTGTTGCTATGACGTCACAGTGCGGCGGCGCGGTTCTCTCCGTCCCTTTACGGCGAACCGGCACCTACCTATGAACATTCTGTCAGCAGATCATCAGTAGGAAAGCCGAGTGAAACCTACTGTACTTCGACGTGATCCAGGCTGCAATTAAAGTCAATAATCTACGTTTCGGGAGAAACACGAAATGAAAGGTTGGAAATTTTGCCCTCAATTAATATATTCTGAAACTTACGTGAAAAAGTATCACTGCCAAGCCCGTGCTAGTCTTAACACAGTCACTCACAATCCCTTTCAGTCACGTTAGCAAGTTTATGGTGTTGCATTTCCCGAAAACGTAATAGCTACAAAAATACTGATTGTTTGTGATTGATAATGCTCGCCAAATATTAAGTCTGTCGGTGCCAAATGCAGTCACAGTTTTTAGCCACCGACCTGCTCAATGCGCCACGCGGAATATATGTCTTTTCTCGTCACAAAATTCACTTATAATTTCTGAAATTTCTACACACACATCGGAATAATTATGCCGTCACTTTCGAACACTTTTGATGTATGAAACACTGCTAGATCCGGCAACTTATCGTTTCCATCGGAACTACTACTACACACGCCCGATCTGTTTCATGGCTAGGCTCCGATTCTTTCTAGAATACTCTAAGTCTTCTTTTCCAGCAGAGAAAGGTGCGCGAAGAATATTGCTTTACCATTTGTCAGTTTAGTCAACAGCCAATAGCAAAACAACCTTCTCCTGCGTCAATCCGCACTTTTCATCAATAAGTAATCGCAAAATAGTAAACTTAACGACTGCACTTTTTGCCGACGTGATTATCTAATATGCTGAAGTTTTGATTATGCATAAAGTTGTTTACTATTGTTATTTATACCTGAAGTAACTTTCCCTTTACCATAAACTTACTTTACAAATCTATTCTACAAAAATCCCCTTTGTCCATATCCATACTTCTTGTAAATGTTCCCACACTAAATCCCACTACATAACTCGTTAAACAATTATCTTCATATTAACCTTAAACCACACTCACGCATCATTCATACTGCTAAAACACTTTTATAAGATTTTACATACACAAAAAGACATAATAACACTTTATGAAAATACTAGAACAGTTTATGAAAAACATTCTATTACTTTAGTGCACTCTAGTGGGCACAATCGAAACTAAAATCACAGTCCTCCTATCCAATATTGTCCTCTATCGGCTGATACATAAACTACGTGCGCGTCCAGTCTCGCGTCACCATCTGTCACTATCCAGCTCTGAGACACATCTCCCACTTAACTGCCTCCCAGGCACCATCGTTATATGGCGCTACGCCTCAACAGACAAAACAATTTATAACACTACTGCTCCGCTCGTTATACTGACATGCAGTTTGCCTAGTGACGACAAGGTTTATTTTTGTCACAAGGCAGCCACGTATAACACTCAGCGGTAGTAAATTTCCCAAATATGGCCTAAACTTCCAGTAAATGTTACCGTCTGAGAGGAATTTAGAAATTTGACCGAGTTTACCTATCGGAAAATTGGAATCGAACCTAAGTTTTGCAAGAATAGCTGTAGCTAGATGACAGAAAGAAATAATTTTGCAAGGAGTAACAGTAACTGGTTACTGTTAAATGAAATAGTTACACGGTCTCCAGCCTAATTAGGCACAATAATGTAAAAGCATTATTAATCAAGAACCTGTTTTTACTACTACAACAGCGAAGTTTCATTAAATACTGTTCTATGAAGTGCAATGAACACACCCAAATGGACAAATTACTCAGTGGGAAAAATGGTTCAAATGGCTCTGGGCACTATGGGACTCAACTGCTGTGGTCATCAGTCCCCTAAAACTTAGAACTACTTAAACCTAACTAACCTAAGGACATCACACACATCCATGCCCGAGGCAGGATTCGAACCTGCGACCGCAGCAGTCGCACGGTTCCGGACTGCGCGCCTAGAACCGCGACACCACCGCGGCCGGCACTCAGTGGGAAGCAGTAGTTGTCACTTTAGTAGTTAAGTAGTCACTAGATTTGCAAATCAGCCCTTCTCTTGTTAACTTTAATCAATACTTTTGTCCGAAACTAATATGGCTTAAACCTGCCCTTCACTAACCACACAAGACCACATAGCACATAATAATAGGCAAGTACAATTAATACACACATTCACTACACAGAAGCAAAGAGGACACACAGTATACAAACCTTCTATCTTTGTTTCTCAGTGATTAATTCAACAATCATTAGCTAGAAACCTATTAAGCTGATTTATTCTTTTTCTTATGATGGAAAAGGAATGTGATCCCACAAACTAGCCCTTTCATTGTAACAACAAAATTGTATAATCTTTCCTATCTGAGATCATTAAGTTTGTACTATTTTAACACTCTTTACAAGACAATAACCTCTACAAAACAGCAACAAATTCCAGTAAAATTTTACTTCAAACAACCTCTACACAAAATGCTTATAGTACCACTTGTGAAACAAGTAAGCTTTGAAAACCGTTTTAAATCAGTAAACACTATTATTTTCTTTTCCAAGTAATACTATTTCCTAAACTGATTTTTAAGTTCATTTTCTAGTTAAGTTTCAAAACATTCAAACGTGGACCGTCGCTGTTCTATGTATGAGAAACAAGTAATTCTTGCCCATCACATTAAGTGTACTGGCATAAAGCTTGGCTATACATAAAAAAATGCACCATAGAATTGTTAATGCTTTTTATGCAAAGGACATCCTCGGATTTCATTACTTAACTGAGAGGATTCTACTTTGAAAAGTGCTTAGGATGGACACTTTGTTCAGACAAATTTTTGAACATTAGGATTATATTTCCATATAATCAAACACAACATTAGTGGGTCACTCAATAATCCATTTCTGACCTTTCGTGAGTGTGACGAAGTGGATGCGCAATTTAGGTGGCGAGTATGTGGCGGCTAGGTGGTCTTTCCATTGGCAATAATAAGCTCTGTTTACCTCTTCTTGGCGTTGTTAATAATAATTTTAGAGCTTTTCCCAAATCGAGAGCACCATTTTACAGCCGCATATTAAATCCGAGGCCACTCCATTCCACTTGTAATACTATAAGCCTCACTCGGCACCTGCGCTGTTTGCTCGTCAATTACTTGCTGTCGACTGACTGCTGTGCTCTCTCGTTTGGCGCCCAGACGAGCGCCACATCTGCCTTTTCTTAGCGCGCCAACTCACTTCCGTTGCAGAGGGGAACTACATTGGGTTTTTCTTTGTATAATGCAAAGTCCCTATGTACGAACCAGTTACAATGTAGTTACCAACAAACATATTTTAAAAAATCTCATCATGTAAGCATATTAAGAAGTCAACACACATAAGCATAATTAATGCTACTCTCTTCCAAATAATACAAAGAACTTGACTTGCAAAGAGTAAACATGTCACAAAACCTTTACATTTCTTTAAAGTAGATCAAAGACATTACATATTAAAGAATATATGCTTTACATTACTCATAATAAATCAATACAAATTATTTACAGTATTAAACTGTGGCGTTACAAAATATTTTACATTAATTTTTTTATTTATTTAGTTAACCTGACACGATCAGACTCTCTCTTACATCGGACCATGGTTCCACACATACTGTACCTTTCTTACACCATGGTCATAAGAGTTTTAACATCAATAATAGTACTCAAATGATTTGAGTGCCTCTAGTGACGAATTGAGTAAGTAATACCGACTGCGAAGAAATAAAGTTAATACTGGCAGTATTTGTCCTACTGCTGCTGCCACTAATAGTGATAACAGTAATAATAACAACAACAATAATAATAATAATAATAATAATATACCCCGTGGAGGCCCTGGAAAAGAATAAGCCTCCGGTATGTTCTGCCAGTCATAAAAGGCGACGAAAAGAACAAACCACTAATAGAGCTAACCCCCCTTTTAGTGTGATTAGTTGGTTCAGGACAGAACTAATAAAGCCTCGGACAGGCGTTGTCATGGTCGGGTACGACGCTTGAACCCTATGCCCGTCCACAATGGAAGCAACACTGCTAGCCACATGGAAAATGATTTAAATCCAAACAGAGGTGTTTTGCACGATATGCTTCCTGCAACCACTCTAGAAGGAAAACAAAGACAGAGGATGAGATGGTCAAATGAAGTTAACTGACACCTCATATTCTATTATTACCAAGCAACAAACTTAGGAACCAACACAACTGGATACATATCACAAGTATACACAACATTTATTACCAGAGGCCCAGAATTAAATTTTTTAACAGAACAGCGACTAGCTGATGAGAACCGTGTAATAATCAAAAATAGCAGGATACCCCAGTAAGAATTAGAAAACATTAAACAACAAGTACAACAAATACTGGAACAAAATAATGTGCAATCAGAAGAAGAAAATACAGTACTGGACTCAAACATCCCAGAGCAAACAAACAAAGAACAATACGCATCAATTACACAATCAGAGGAAAATGAAATCTTAAGACAGCCACCAGAACAAGCACAAATGGAACACGAAGTGACACACATCTTAGTTAAAGAAGAAAAATTTCAGCTGACATATATAGAATACAAAGACACAAGTACAGACATTAGACCATTCTTGCATAGACCACCAAATAACCCACAAGTCGAAACAACAATGACAACTATCAACACAATCATACACAACAACAAAAATGAAAATACAACTATGGAAGAGTTACAACTACTGGTTTATATAGGAGCACTCACTACACTAAATATACACACTAGGTAGAGATCAGAACCAACCAACACACAGAAGAAACCCACAAAACCAGCATGGCAACACAGGCTACAGATCAGAATAGAAAAACTGAGAAAAGACATCAGACAGCTAACACAATTTATAAGAAATGAAATATCAGACAAAAAACGAAAAAGGTTAGGTATAATCTGACAACAAGAAGCGATAGAGCAATTACATGAAAAGAAGCAGAAATTACAAGCATTGGCAAACGACTTAGAAGATACAAGAAAAGTGAAAATAGAAGGAAACAAAACCAGACATTCAACACAAACCAAAAGAAATTTTACCAGACAATAGATAAAACAAATATTAAAATAGACAATCCACCAAACGTAACAGACATGGAACACTTCTGGAGCAACATATTGTCAAACCCGGTACAACATAACAAACATGCATGGTGGATACAAGCAGGAACAGACACACACAAGATGATACCACAAATGCCTGAAGTGATAATTTTGCAACATGAAGTCACCTGAGCAATTAATTCTACGCACAATTGGACAGACCATGGTAAAGATAAAATAGCAAATTTTTGGCTAAAGAAGTTCACCTCAACACATTCACATCTAACTAAATTATTTAACTGTTACATTGCAGACCCATTTACACAGTCCCTGTTACACTTACAAAAGAAGTAACTTATCTGAAACCTAAAGATCAAGCAGACACAGCAAACCCAGCAAAATATCGCCCCATAACATGCCTACCAACAATATACAAAATATTAACTTCAGTCATTACACAGAAATTAATGACACATACAACACAGAACAAAATTTTAAATGAAGAACAAAAAGGCTGCTGCAAAGGAGCACGAGGATGTAAAGAGCAACTGATAATAGACGCAGAGGTGACATATCAAGCTAAAACTAAACAAAGGTCACTACACTACACATACATTGATTACCAAAAAGCTTTTGATAGTGTGCCCCACTCATGGTTATTACAATTATTGGAAATATACACAGTAGATCCTAAATTCATACAGTTCCTAAACATAGTAATGAAAAATTGGAAAACCACACTTAATATCCAAACAAATTCGAATAATATAACATCACAGCCAATACAGATTAAGCGTGGAATATACCGAGGAGACTCATTAAGTCCTTTCTAGTTCTGCCTTGCTCTGAACCCACTATCCAACACGCTAAATTATACAAATTATGGATATAATATTACTGGAACATACCAACACAAAATCACACATTTGCTATACATGGATGACCTAAAACTACTGACAGCAACAAATCAACAACTCAACCAATTACTAAAGATAACAGAAGTATTCAGCAATGATATAAATATGGCTTTTGGAACAGACAAATGTAAGAAAAATAGCATGGTTAAGGGAAAACACACTAAAAAAGAAGATTACATATTGGATAACCACAGCGACTGCATAGAAGCGATGGAAAAAACAGATGCCTATAAATATCTAGGATACATACAAAAAATAGGAATAGATAACACAAATATTAAAGAAGAACTAAAAGAAAAATATAGACAACGACTAACAAAAATACTGAAAACAGAATTGACAGCAAGAAACAAGACAAAAGCTATAAATACTTATGCTATACCAATATTGACCTAATCATTTGGAGGAGTGAAATGGAGTAACACAGACCTAGAAGCACTCAATACACTTACACGATCACAATGCCACAGATATAGAATACATCACATACATTCAGCAACAGATAGATTCACATTAAGCAGAAAGGAAGGACGAAGGGGATTTATCGACATAAAAAACCTACATTATGGACCAGTAGACAATTTAAGAAAATTCTTTATAGAACGAGCAGAAACTAGGAAACTAGACAAAGCAATCACTTATATAAATACAACAGGTACACCATTGCAATTTCATAACCACTTCTACAACTCTTTAGATCACGTAACATCAACAGATACGAAGAAAGTAAATTGGAATAAGAAAACACTACATGGCAAGCACCCGTATCATCTAACACAGCCACACATCGATCAAGACGCATCCAGCACATGGCTAAGAAAAGGCAATATATACAGTGAGATGGAAGGATTCATGATTGCAATACAGGATCAAACAATAAACACCAGATATTACAGCAAGCTTATTATTAAAGATCCCAATACCACAACAGATAAATGCAGACTTTGCAAACAACAAGTAGAAACAGTAGATCACATCACAAGCGGATTTACGATACTAGCAAATACAGAATACACCAGAAGACATGACAATGTAACAAAAATAATAGATCAACAACTTGCCATACAACATAAACTAATGAAACAACCCGTTCTGACATACAAGTATGCACCACAAAATGTACTGGAGAATGATGAATACAAATTATACTGGAACAGAACCATTAGAGCAGATAAAACAACACCACATAACGAACTTGACATCATACTTACCAATAAAAAGAAGAAATTAACACAACTAATCGAAATATCCATACCCAATACAACAAATATACAGAAGAAAACAGGAGAAAAAATTGAAAAATACATCCAACTGGCTGAGGAAGTCAAGGACATGTGGCATCAGAATAAGGTTGACATTATACCAATTATACTATCAACTACAGAAGTCATACCACACAATATCCACCAGTACATCAACGCAATACAGCTACATTCAAATGTGTATATACAGCTACAGAAATCTGTAATTATTGATAAATGTTCAATTACCCGAAAGTTCCTAAATGCAATGTAACATATACCGTACAGTTAAAAGGAAGTCACGCTTGATCAACGTCCGTGTCACGTTCCATTTTTACCAGACATAACGTCTGAGAAATGAAAAGGAATAATAATAACACTGACATTAACAACAATAATGATCATGACAAATTTAAAAAGAATTTATACGTGTACAAAATAGATGTTATCCGATGTGGCGAGTTATGGGAAAAGGCAGTTAATGGAGACTGCAGCAGCTAAGAATGCTGGAAAATGAGGAAGATTTGGGAGGAAGAAAGCATCTTCAAGGGTAATGTATATGTACAGGAACAGTCGTCGCTGTAGTATATAAGTCATTAACTGTCTTCTGAAGAGGGAAATGTTATTCAGTTGTCTAACATATTGCGTGAGGTTATACCAGAGTCGCGTTCTTGCTACTGAGAACGGCTTCCAGAAAGTGGCTGAACGATGGAGTGGGACAGGGAAGATTTTCCACCTATGCGAACGGGTGTTTCTGTCATGTTGTCCAGGCTAGAACCCTAAGGACTAGAAGAGATAGGAGGGACAGTGTACGTTGATAATGCAGTGGACAAGACAGGGCACGTGGAAAACTCATCTCTTGTCTGCACACAGCCAGAATAGCTCTGCATACGACAGTGAAATATCTCCAATGAGTCGAATTCCCAAATATAACGAACATAGGCATTCATAACCAGTTCCAGGCGCCGTGAACTTCACTGAGAAAGCCCTTGCAGGATAACATCGCTGTAATCAATAACTGAAAGTACGTGAGTTCGTATACGTTTCTTTTTCAGGTCAAGAGGAAAGAGTTTTTTATATTTCTGTAAATCATGCAGAGGTGCAATGCTTTCTTACACACTCCATTTACGTGCTCAGTTTCATTTGGATTTTCATCTATTATTACTCCTAGACTCTTTGCTGAAGGACAGAAATCGATATTTGTCCCATTTACGGTTAAAGGTGGTAGGGATTCCAAGTATTTCGGGATAGTGAGCTTATAATGATGAACCAGTACCGCTTGGCTTTTTGATGGGGTGGTCTTGAAACTCATATCCTGCGCCTATTTCGATAGTGTGCAGAGGTCGGTACTGAGATTCTCAATAGATGTCTTCAAGTTTATTGGTTTTGCACTTAGATTCTACTGAAGGTCATCAGCGCACATGTTGTATTTGCAGTAGGGCAAAACTGATGACACATCATTGACATGTAATGGAAAGAATATAGCACCTAATACCGAATTTCTAGGGGACGCCTGATACTAGCTGCCTCTGTCGTGACTTTATGACCATTGCGCTGCACTTGGTTCCATAGATCCAGAGCGCCCTTTATCCCACTTTATAGCTTCTGCCAATGCCATTCAGTGTGTGTGTGTGTGTGTGTGTGTGTGTGTGTGTGTGTGTGTGTGCGTGTGTGTGAAATAATGTTAACCGTTTATTCTAGTGTAAATGGTTGCATCCAAAACCCAACCAGTACTGGTTCATCATTCTAGGCTCATTATCCCGAAATACTTTGAATCCCTACCATCTTTAAACTATTTAATTATTAAATCTACTCCCATACACTGGCTACCAGCACCAAGTCATATCCCCCCGCCAGATCTCAGACTTAAAGACGTTCTCTTAAGAGAATTCAACAAAATGATGGACAATTCAGAGCTACCGATACATTCTGACATCAGCAATGCAAATGCTAGTCGTCTGCGCTTGAGGAAACCAACAAGAGATGACATGAACTTGATGAACGGCAACTACCAAACTACCATAGAGTGGAAGAAGGCACTTAACGACAAATGCTGCCCAACAATGCCTCATGTGAAGAAGGCGCCACCACCTGGTTTCAACCTCCCTCGCAGACAATGGTCCATACTATAAAGAATCCGAACCAACCATGTGAATTGTGCAGCCTCCCACTTCAAGTGGAGCACAACTTCAACGCCTGAGTGTGACTGTGGTGCTACACGACGGACGATCCAGCACATCATCACTGAATGTAGGACAAGAAAGTATAATGGCAGTGCCAGTGACTTTGCTCTCGCGACTCCGCAAACTATAGACTACATTCGTAATGTAGACCTACAAGTGTAAATTTCAATCATGATAGATGTTGTGTAAATAAAGTTGCTTGTATGTGTCTGTACTATGCTTGAGCTGATCGCACACTATTGTGTATAATATATGTGCGTGGAAAAATGTTACAAGTGTAGGGATATATATTACAGTTTCATTAGTTTTATTTCTTCACCTGTCTTCAAAGTCTCAAGTTTTTGGCATTTCCCGTGTTAAGACCTATTTTTAACGCAAGAATAACTACAGTAACATTACAACTGAAAAAGAATTACGCTGAATTGTAAGTTTTCCATTGCAAAAGATGTATACATCAAAAAAGAAGAAGCTTAATTGTAAAAATGTTTTCTATCGCAACAAATGTGTGTAGAAAACAATGACATCTACAGAGATCTTTTTGGGGGAAAATGTACTGTGTAAAATTTGTTACCAAATATTGTAATACATTAGCTGTTGCGAATATTTAAGTAATTTATAAAGTATTACATATATTGTGAATAAAATAATTTACAATAAATGAAAAAATTTGTTATCCTATATTCTTGTTCTTTTTTACAAACCATACTTTGAATCCTCCAAACCAAAACACATTGATAGTCTCACTGCACATAACTGTAAAATGCAGTTCTACTGCAAATAAAGGTATTAAAGTTTGAGAGTCTCATGTCAGTCATGTATGAGAGTATATAGGAAACATGACTCGGTTCACAAAATGTAAAAGTGTCTGCTTCATGTCTGATGGTGTTGATTGTAGACCATTGTATTTCGAATTTTTAAAATTTTTCGTCATTTTGAATATAAGCTTTCGAATTTTCTCGTCATCTGTTTTTAATTTCCCACCGAGAAACAACTGTTTTAGAGGTAAATAACAGTTTTGGGTCATAAATCACTATAACTGAGTAATAAATTATAAGGATTACATATAAAAGGCATGGCTGGATGTGACATGTCATTACTAATGGTAATAAATTAGATCCCCACCTTGGATAAATCTGATAGCCAGGCAGGCTGTCCTCATATCCCTGACCAACAGGACAACACTTCTTTTATTTTCGTAGCATTTTTAACTCACACAGCTGGCCTTGAGTAATGTGGGTGGAGGATGAGGGAGAAAGGAGAGGGCGATTTTGACCTACACCTTGGCAGAGATCTGTCAACTACGCAGACTTCGTTGTTTGCTTCTGTTTTACTACTAAAGGTAGATCAGACCAGTGACGACAAATACTTAGGAATTTTAATGATCAAGAAAAAAGTCGCCATGTCTGAGATCCTCTTACCAACATTTCGTTTCAGGGAGATTGCGTCATACGAACAGACACAAAAAAAAAAAAAAAAATTGAAATTGGAATACAGCTTCTGTTCAGCTATGGTGAATGTATATGAATGATTTGAGAAAATCAGCCATCCAGTTGCAGGTATGAAGGTTTAGTAAAAACCCTTGACCATGGTTTCAACAATTTTAGAAATCGTTTTCTTCGGAACTATGGAGAATTTTTTACTCTATAGTTAAAAAGAATAGCCAATGTGTAAAGGATGTGGAAAACCACTGGATAAAAATACAACAAACAAAATTACTTACTCGTACAGCCACAGATTGGCAACGACAAATTTCAGAGCGAAGAAGCTCATTTCAAGTAACATGGTATGTGTGACCATCAGTAAAATGAAATAAAATCCACTCAATCTCATCAGATTTATATTTGTTTGTGAAGTATTTTATCTCTTTCTATTTATCCTCCTTTTTACTGTTAAAGTTCATTTTTAGAGTTTCCCTTCCTCCCCCCCTACCTTACATCTTCCCTTTTTTGTACCTAAACATTTTCTCAGTCATTTTTTGATATAACGTGGCCATTGATACTTTACACTTTACCTTTTTGCTATGCGCATATGTTTTCGTGCAGGTACGCCACCTACTGAAGTTTCCTATCTCGTGCACTGCGACAACTTTGTCAGTCGCCACATGGCACCAGCCACATGCAGACCATTTCACTGCATTTTAATTTCGTGTACATTTCAATATGAAGACTTTGCTATATGACTGCTCGTTGGCTGTATGCTGGTTCTTTATATATTTTTTATTTATATTGAACCTGTGTGACCCTCTCCTCGCATTGCCTTAGAGAATTGTACTCGACTGTGCGTCCTGGCTGCTAATATACCAGGCCCATAAGAACTGGTGTCTATATTGTGACCCTTATTTGAATAACCTGATAAACAAATTAATTATTTTTGAAATGTGCGCAACGGAAACTGGTGCGAGTTTCTCTAAGATAACACGTTCTGGGGAGGTTGAACTCAAAGCCGTCACTATAGCAGCTGGTAGCCTATCTAAATTCACATTGCAGATTATTTCTGTCTTTCATTGACTTTATGTGTCAGGTGAATGGGGGAATATTTCTTAACTGAAATGCTGACTCTCATTTAATAGATTTATTTTCTACTTTGATGAAAACTTTAGAAGCCGACACATTACAATTTTTCTTTCGTTACAAAACTTACGTCTGAATCAGCGTTACCTCTCATGGGTAGGACAATGACAAAACGAAAACACTACACGAATAATTTCATATATGACACATAATTTCATAATAACACAAAAAATATATGATACATAATTTCATAATAACACAAAAAATATACGATACGTAATTTCATAATAACACAATAAATACATAAGTGGGCCACACCGCCTTTAGCGGGAAAATCGTCATTCATTCTTTAAGACTCACTTATCCTCATGCATGAATTACACCACTAGAAATTTAAGCTAGGCCACTGCTGAAGGTAGATAATCTCTATCAGAGAAAAGATTCTGGGCAAAAATGATGTACTATTGGCCCCAAAATGAAGTGCGAAATGAACTCACAAAGAAAGTACCAAAAATAATTAAATTTCGCGACAGAAATTTCTCGATCTACCATCCGATACGCAATCTGCACTCATTGAGCTAAAAGTGAAGCTTATAACTCGGGAAACAGCAACATGAACTGATGGTTCCTGTTGCATGCTCACTACCACAAAGCAAAATTTCACAAACACATTTCAGAGAAAACTATTGCAAATAAATTAAAACCATAACCTGTACCGGTGAAGATATGTTGAATGCGTGCTATGAGCATACCCTGTCGTGAATTTTTAGCCATATTTACTCATTTCTATCTCACCAAATCTGCGAGCTGCTGTGCTCCCTCGTCCGGTCCGTCTCATGGCTGGCCCCACTGTGCTCTCCACGCGCCAAAATCCGACCAACGTTCCTATTCAGACGCGGTGGTGGGGAGACTCACCTCACTCCCGCATCAACTTTATAACCTACCCTCGTGCCTGTTTTCATCTTTGCCTGCTGCTCTGGTCTACCTGCCGTTATTCTTGTAATGTTGGCAATGACTGTTGTTCCCTTAAACTGTTCCCTTTGGTCCATGCTCCCGCTACATTTGACTTCCATTCATACCCATGCCCACTCATACAGGATGGAACAAGGAGTATACATATAAACGGTGTGTGACCTCTTTGTGAAATGACGAAAAAAAAAACAAATGCGTCAAATATTCCTTTCACCCAGCGAAGTATTGAAGCTGCTAGCAATCAAAGAAAAACTTATATCTCGATATAGAAAACATAATTACTTCCTACTGTAACCTGAGGCAAAACGAAAGTAACGCCTCAACTTTTACGCTAAGCCCAGCTCCAATGGAAACGTTTTTCAATAGATTTTATTTGGTTTAGCTGGTGATCGTCTTACCATGTTGCTTGACACGAGATTCTTTGCTCTGAAGTTTGGTGTCGGTAATATGTGATTTTACCTGTAAGTAATTTTGTTTATTATACTTTTATCCAGTGGTTTTGTACGCACTTTACACTTTGATAATTCTTAGTTAACTGTGATGTAAACAATTTCCTCAATGTTTCCATGTTCTTCTGTAGAAGACAAATTTACACTTGTTGAAACCATGATCAAGGGTTGCTAATAAAGTGATAAACCTTTGTACCTGTAACTCGTTGGCTGACTTTTCTCAAATCAATCAGGTATAAAAATTTCGTTGCACAAATAAAAATTTAAAAATTATCACTTAAAATTTAAAAAACCGAAAAATTCACTAGACAGCGCATTATGTTCTCTTATAGGCAACAACTGTTTTGCTAAGTTCTTTTGTAGTTAGTTGGTTAAAATTTCCGTAGAACATTTGATCGATTCTTTTATTGAAATGATGTGGAAAGAGTCAGTCGCAGGCTATGTATACATGATTAGCGTTAACATTTATGAGGACGTTAGGTTTTAGTCCTACTCATGAAACTACAGTTAAAAAGTAGGTTTTTTTCCAGGCAACTAGTCTTTAAATAGAAATTCGTCGGTGAAATAGAAAGTGTCGTTCAGGAAAATGACTTTTCTGACATTTTACGTTTAATGGGCAAATGACCAAAAATGTTTGTTGCTGCATACTGAACTTCTGTTCGAATGAATGCTTTAATTGAGAGTAATGAAGGTAATTTTTTCCTCTGGTGTTGCAGATATGAACATCAATGTTCTTTTGAAATTGTGGATTATTTACGACGAATTTCATCTGTGAATAAATGTATATGAACAACACAATGTGGACCACATTTTTTTTACCATTCTTACCGGTTTTGGACGAATTAAGGCCATAGCGAACAGCAGCATTGATACGCCAGAAATACTTGTTGATACCAAGATGGTGTAGCAACTGGGAGTGTGAGCAGTGACCTATATTTGTGTTGTGCCATTGTGATATTGCTAATCCGAAACATGTTCACAGGCCTTATAAAACCATTCGTGACAAAAGGAGAAAACGGGAAGAAAACATAGGAGAGAAGAGGTGTCGCAATAGAACACGATAAAGGACGCTATCCAAACTTCCAACAACAATCTTGATAAGACTGACGCATGTCTAAGTTTGTTGTGTTTTATACATGTTTGCAGGCACAATAAGAGGGACGTCTGCCACATAGGGCACTCAGGAGGAAAAAAAAAAAAGACAAGGTGAGAGATAAGAAGCAGTAAATAGTAGATATGTAGTCGGGTTGGCCAATACCATGTTAGTTGGAGGAATTGGTAGTTCGAAATGGTGAAGGGATCCTCTCCAGATAATATTGATTCCCTATCCCTTGATTTTGTGTGTGTGTGTGTGAACGACTGTGAAGCAAGTTATCTTGTACATTTTTATGTTTATGTGTAAAAAAGTTCTGATACATTTCTATTTTAATTGATCCTGAAGCTGATTTACAAACAAGTAAAATTATTCCTTTTGTAATGAAAAAAGCTCATTGTCTTTAAAAAAAGTATGGTACTGATGGTTAAACATAAGCACTTTCCATGTACTAAAATTAGTTGTCTTAGTGTGTTAAGGTGGAGTAACTGAGCAAGAGGGAGTTGAAGCCACGACACCTGGCACGCCACACACGAGCTGACAAGGAACGAGGACGACAGCATTGAGGGGAACACACAGCTGACGATGGTGATGGCATGCAGACCACGCCCTGAATCGACGGGGACGGTGGTCAACTCCGCAGCCAAGGAGAGGTGACATCCAGCACCTCTGTGTACGACAAAGGTCCCTGTACACGGTACGGATCGGGGGCACCAATGAAGAGGTCCAAGACGGTTTCTATATTTGTTGCTCGCCACGTCAGGTGGAGCGACAGCCCAGCTGACCTTTTGTGCCTAATGACACCAACTTTGAGGACCTGAGCTAAAAATAGACTCTCGACTGATCACGGTCCCTCCCTTGCCCTAAAGCGTCTATAGAAGGAGCAATGACCTGTGGCTGGGCTGCGAGAGGTCACCGATCATAGATGCACCGATGGGATCTTGGGCCTGTCGGACAAGATGTCAACAACGAACTCTTAGGTGAGAGCCATCCTGCCTCAAGAAGATGCGGGTGCCTGTGGCGCCATCTCCGTAATCGACGTTGCTCTCTTCTCAGCCGTTAGCCATCCCTCAACTTGCTGGTCAGAACTAATGTCACTTCCGTTCCTGCTAGAAACTTTTGCCGTGTGTGTGAGTGTGTCAGTGTGGGTTCAAACGAATAACATGCGCATCAATAAACGTAAAGTACTCATTTTTCCTGTTTATGAATTATGTTATAAGAAGGTTATGATTTTATAAATGTGCCATTTGTTAAAACGTCATATATTTGTCACGCCACGTCTCTTTGTGTAAGAATAAGATTTCATACTTATACTTTGTTACAAATACACAACAGTGGTTGCTCAATACGCAATGATTCTTGTCATTTTGGTTTTGTTTAATAGATACATATTGTAATGTTGTTACTTTATTTCTCTATGAAAGAGGTACAGATAGACAATAAAAGCGGGTTAAAATCTGTGAGCTGTCTGGGGAAGTTAACCTTGCATTACTGAGCAACTGTTTCACCAGGCATCCAGTCTAGCTTACCGAATTACCAACCAGACTAACATTAATCATAATCTTTTAATAGTCATACGACAACCGGTGATATATATATATATATATATATATATATATATATATATATATATATATATATATATAAAAGAATTTAAATATAAAGAAATAAATCAGTTTATATTTGGAAATTTATTTTACCATTGCTCACTGAAATTTCAGCATATTAAACGTGAGTCATAACTAAGCTGGTGCCTTATTTAGGACTGTGAAAATGTGAGTTTGTAATCTTACGGAACACATCAAATAGGGAGCCAAGATTGGGAGACTGCATACAACACTGCATTCATAAAATAACACACGAAGAACGTTGAAACATATGCAAGAGGAAATTAACCACAACCAACCGATTCAATTTTGACCCAAAGAAGTTACGTTCGTAGTGCAATCCTGTCCGTCATGAAATTACCACTCACTGGTATACTAAATTCATACTAACTCTCTGTGAAATCTTCCCGAAAAGAATAGCTGAGGGCTACTTTGATGCTTTCACCACATGCTTCACGTGGTCAACTTGGTTTACACAAAGAGTGTAACTCCACAATAATTTTGATAATTAAAATAAATTAGATCGAAAATCAATTTACAAAAGAAAAACCTCGAACTGGTTACTATCGTCTTACTATTAACCTGATGGGTCAAACAAATGTATAAGCACGTGGTACTGGTCTCACAAAGTACAACATAAAGAAAAGTTGCTATATTGAAAAATATTGTCAAGACGAGACGTTATAATCACACGAGCATTCGCTTTTAAGATTGATGATCTTAGTTAGAATAACTGATCAACACGTGATTCCACTTTACTCACAAAGTAGTGACAAAGCAACTACCGGAATATATTCTGAACTTTACACGAGAATTACACTGCGCTGCAATTTAAGATAACCTTAGATATTTTAGAGCTAAACCTGAAATAAAGGTGATTAAATTTTCAGTTAGGCTGCACTTAAGAAATCCATTGTCCTACGGACTTAGCAGACACGCGCTTAGCCGGAGATCTTACCACTTCAGACGCTCGCCACGGACAGACTGACTGGTCCCTTTCTGAGGGGTGGCTCACAAATACCAACGGAAGTGGCCAGAGGGTCAGCTTCCTATACCAACATGACAACGGACGGACAGGACCATATATAAAGGCACATTTGCATGCCGAGCGTGAGTTTCCTCGGAAACGCGAGATATTAATTAAATAAATAATCAGTGACAAATAAATAAAGCCTATGGCACACAACTGCAGCGCTGTGTCGCTGATAAAACAAAAGTACATTTACGTTACTCGTATGTTTTATTAAAAAAAAAAAAAAAAAGAGCCCTGGTTGAAGTGGTGCGAGAAGCACGTATTTTAGTTTATTGTCTGGCACACCGCCATATTTCATGATATAGAAAATTACTGCGAGTTGCAACCATACTAGGCTCTCGATTCTGTAAAGAATTTATATTTATAAAAGTAAGTAGGATTATGAACTGTAGGCTTATTCATTGAATATATCTGATTTAACTAACTGTGTAATTTTTTGTTTAGTAGACAATCACCTCTGTACGACGTTTTGGCATGGCTGGCAAATTATTGTAATATTGAGATTTAGTTTATGAGTCCGCACCTACCGCAGCAGTCTTTGGAAACGATTTAATTACGAAGTCCGATTATTTCAGTTTTATTTCACGGTCAACTACGAGTAACATTGCCTTTACGAAAAAGCCATTGTCAAGCGTCTGATACCGAATAATCAAAACCTGACGACTCATAGGAGAGCCAATCATACAGATAAAAATAATTAATATTTTATTTTATTTTATTTTATTTTATTTATTTTATATTGGCGACCGTGACAGGACGTTGTTCAGTTTGTCATTTGTTACATTGTTCTCTTTGTTTCATGTGAAAAATCAACCTTCTGGACCTGGACTTGACTATATGAGAGAAAAAAAAAAAAATCAGAAGATATTTGCCAATTATAAAATTTTGCGGGAAGACGCAAAGAAGCTTCCAGCAAAATAAGGTAAGACGCAGCATCTTTGCATTAGCAGGCTTGACCAGACGTATAATTCAGTGTATTAGCTTTTCAGTAAAATTCTGTAGTGTTTCTTTTCCGCATAACAGTTTCAGTGATAAATTCCATTCTCAGTATTTTTCCTTAAACAATAACGTATGCAACAATACCAATACACGAGTGTACAATATGGCCGACTTCTGTACGATATCATGTAACATGGCCAGCAGCCATTACCAATAATCTCAAATTTAGTTTATATTTTTAAATTAACAGACAGCCATTGTTGCTACGACCGATTCATACTCAACTGTATTTTATTTTAAAATCAGTGTCAAATATTTTCTTGAAACATATATCACGTGTGGCATGGTAATAACTAGAAAACAATACGCAAAAATGGAACAGCAAAGACGTACTATTCAGACGCAATCCGACTCGGACGAGAGACAAATGTTAGAAAATGACTTTACGACAGCAACCGGTAGTGACGATTCATCAAACATTGACGCGAGTGTTGACGAAAATTTTGACAATAGGCCTTCCACCACAAAAATTTCAAAGTCTCAATCAGAGCCCATGTTAATGCATGACGTCACGTCTAATGACGCGGCGGGGGCAGAGACCTTGCAAACGGTAAACATTGCCGACATGTTACAAATGCTAATGAAGCAAAACGCCGAAAACATGGCAACCTTACAGATGCAAAATGAACAGTTAAAGACACAAAATGACGGAATCAAATCTGATCTCATAGCACTCAAGACAGCTAATGACACTTTATGTAAGCGTGTGGAACTTATAGACGCCACACTGACCAAACAGATGACTGAACTCAGTACGAAATTTTCCAAGCTTAATACGAGACAAGAAAAGACTACAAATGACGTAGCACTTTTACAGACACAATTAAAAAACCTTAATGTCACGTGTGAAGCTCTTACTGAACAAATTCAAACATATCCTTCAGTACACGACAACCTTGAAAAACGAATTACTGACGTGCAGAATAAATTTGACGATGTTGAACAACACCTGACTGACATCTTACAATCTGATGCCACAGCTCATTTTCAAAATATTAATAAAGAATTTCATGATTGGGTAGAGAACAAAGACAAACATTTTGATAGATGCATACGTGAAAATTTACCAACAATTGTGCACGACTCCGTAGCGGAATACATCACTAATAACAAACAGCTGATTAGTGACGCAGTACAATCCGTCACTGCACCCATGAGACAATTCACCGATCAACCACAGTCTGAATGTAACGAAAATATCAGTCAAAATGTACAGTTCAGAAATCAATATACATTCGAGTATGACGCACACATACCGCACACAACATACACACAAGAACAAAACACACCACGACAACAACACATACCACAACGTGCAAACACAAACACAAGGTATTATCATGGTAAACCACAGCAACATTATCGTAATTACTCGCCAGCTGAGCATTGCAGTAATTACAGTGGTACAAATCCATATCATAATGCAAAGGAAGAAGAAAGCTTAATGAAACACAGGCAATTTCAGATTTTTATCCCAGAAAAACGAACCATTCATCCGGTGATTTTTCTCAAATCTTTTAGTAACGCATTTCCACGCACTTGAAGTGACCGGAAAAAGATTTCATATATTGTCGGTTACATCCAAGGCGATGCAGCTGTCTGGGCATACAGTCAAGCTGACGTATGTACCACGTACAGTGAGTTTGAGCGTGCTTTTCTGAACAAATTCTGGTCGCAATCCGTCCAGGAGCGACTCAGAAGACAAATCTTAGAACCTGAAACTTTTAACAGTAAAAATGGTAACTTACGCAGATATTTTGAAAAATACTTGAACATGGGACACTTTTTAGACGAACCAGTCGCAACGCGAGATATACTCCGTGCGTTGAAGGCCAAATTGCCTTTCAACATTAAAGAAAAACTCCTACATATCCCGGATGACGATTCAGATTATTTTTTAACAGCTTTAGATTCGGTTGACATGTTACTTGAAGATCAGCGCTTCGCGCGGCAAAACAGCAGCCACAATGTTTACACTAGTGGTATGCAAAACATGCAGGCTTGCCAACTCAATTCTGGCGCGCCCACAGTTGGATACGCGGTACGACAAAAACAGCAAACTCACATGCCGTCTCAGTACGGAAATCAAAATCAACACGCGTATTCCAATACAAACAATAGTTACAACAGTAATAACATTTCATGCGGCAATCCATACAAAAGGCACCGCGATAATAACTACAACGGTAACAACGGATATAAAGGTAATAACAAAAACACAAACAGAAATAGAAATAATAATAACTACGAGCCAAGACAGCATCAAGGTTGGACTCGTAACGATCAGTACTTTCATTCAAACTCTGCTTTACCACAGCAGCCACCAGGTCAAAATTGGAGCATACCTTACGACCGACAGGTAAGTTATAATGCGCAACAGCAACAACAACCGCAAAAGTTTGGAGATCATAATAGGCAATATCCGAATGTGAATATAATAGAAATGACACCTGATGCACAGCCTCAATCTGTGTCAGTACCTAGTACAAATGCTAATCCAACAAACTAGAAACAGTCACTACTTTGCCCCAGGTCGTGGCTGAAGAATCCTTGGGGGGCGGCTTCAATGTTAATCAGTTATTTGACACCACACTTGAACAACAGAATAATGATATGCCGAGTAATTCTAAACAAAAACTACCTGTTTTATTTATAAGATACAACCACAATAACAATATATTAGATGAACTTTTACAAGACAGTACACAATGTCGTTTAAACACAAATGAAATTGTTTTAGCATCCACTACTGGTGTAGTAGGTGGGATTCCAACTACTATTATCCTAGATACAGGTGCAGCTGTGAGCGTTTTATCTTTTAATTTTTATAGAAAGATGTGTGAATTGGAACCTGTGCCTGAGTTTCCTGCCCAAAACTGTAAAATAACTACTGCACTAGGTAATAAGTCATGTAGGGTTACGAAGCAAGTTTTTGTAAACGTTAAAATAGGTAATGGAACCGTACAATGGCCATTCCTGGTTGTACAAAACCTTGTGACTAATTGCATATTAGGAATAGATATTATGAGCGAGAAGGACTGCATTATAGACTTCTCCAAAGGTAAATGTATTTTAAATGATAAAAGCAGGGTAATTATTATTGATTTGGACAGAAGAACTCTAAAGCATGACAAACACTGTACAGGGTACAAGGTTCAGTTAGTACTTGACAAAGACATTCAAGACATGCAAACACACTCATCTGACACAGAGCTAATGGACTTGAAAACATTGCTTGATCATAAGATAAGTGAAGCTACAGCTCTCAGTGTACATGAACGTATAAAACTACAGGAAGTGTTATCCAAATATTTACAAGTTTTTACCAAACGATTAGGTGTTATCAACACGTATGTGTACAAGATTGAAGTTAAGCCTCACAAGATCTTCTACCATAAGACATATAACGTACCGTTATCTCAACGACCTGCTGTGTGGCAAGAACTAAAACAAATTACAACATAGATTATAAGTAGTATAGAAATTTTCATTTCAGCGGTTCCAGTGACGCAGTTGAAGACAGAAGAACTTTTCTTTCAACGCCGCGGCTCCACCGAGAAGACTGAATATTAAAGTAAAATTTATGATTACGTAGCAGTGAATGATATATAAATTTTTCACGGAACATTTGTGACTGTAGGTACCACTGACCTGGTGTGACACCTGACGAACTGACAGACGTCATCTGTGAAGCGATCTTTTACTTTGAGAAATAGATTAGACGCACATCTCTCAACACGAAAAGCATCTATCAGTAGTCAAGGCCACACAGACACTCTACACACACGCACAAAACGCGAGGAATCGAACATTTTCTCTCTCTTACTATTTTGAATATTTATTGAGTAGCGAAAACGCCTGGTCTTGCCTACTGATGTAATGAATGTTGTGTCTAACCTATCTTAATTTCAGATGACATCACAAAAAACATCGATAATATCCCAGCAAAACCGCTAAAGAGGATGCAATTCATGTAATCAAATGTGACACAATGTAATAACCTATAGCTATGTAATGATGATGTAAACATGTTTATGTGCAACTGTATTATGTTTATGCTAAGAAAATATGTGACGTGTGTATGTATAATTACTTATTTTTTTAACTGATGTATCATGTAAAAATTTGAACAAAACGAGTGCCAAAAAGACATTGCATAGTGAACCTCTGTTCACGGACATTAACGAACATTTAGGTGAGCTATATTCAGCAAAAAACTGAAAATGTGAAGTGAATAATTCGTGCATCGTCTAGTGACATTACTACAGTACCCAACTTCAAGATGTTAACTGGATTAAATGGACACAAAGTGCCTGTCCAGAAAACAACACGACGGGTGGAAGAGTTTTGGTTGGAACTTCAGGGAATGAAATGTTCTCGAAATGTGATGGACACTCTTACCTGGACTGTCCAAGGATCGACGCCAGCTATGTGCCGTCCGAGGTTCTGCAACCAAGCTTCCACGGAATGTAAAAAAAAAAACGAACTGCACGTGGACCAATTACTCGACGGGTCACGTCTGATCTGTAATAAACAATGCTTTTTGTCACAACGAACTGCATCACAACGACTATAATGGAAATAGGAAATGGACACGCTTATGTATTAATCACGTTGTTATACAACGATGTTACTGTGATCAAAAAACTTTACCACGACGATACTAACCTGTAAAAAATTATTGTGCAGCAGATGAATATGAACTGTGATAACGACACCATGTGTATAGGTCAACGCACCTGAAACAACAGAACATTTTTCGTTGAAGCATTTCATTGCAATGCTATGTAACTAAGAACATTCAACAATCTAAAGTTGTATTGTATTATAACAAATATTGTAATTTTAAAACTAAGTTACCTGTCATAGAATGCAGTCTTCATATGTAATCTTGGTGGAATATTTTCTTTGTGCAACGACTAAGAAATGCGCGCGCACACGAACAATATGAACTGCAATACTGTGCCGCGTGATCTAAATTTACGAAATAACGGCAGTGCCGTAGTTACACAGACGCTTCTGCGCATGCGCGCACTCTGTTTTGCCAACATAAGAACTTTTTCGGCGCACGCGCGTCATTCAAATTTTGTATATAATATACAGTATAATGTAAGTCATGTAAATAGTTGTAGATAACTTAGATTTTCTTGTGCCTTTAGGTGAATTGCTCGCCTGCAGGTGTGTCCTTTCGCCTCGCAATTCAGGGGGCAATATAAAGGCACATTTGCATGCCGAGCGTGAGTTTCCTCGGAAACGCGAGATATTAATTAAATAAATAATCAGTGACAAATAAATAAAGCCTATGGCACACAACTGCAGCGCTGTGTCGCTGATAAAACAAAAGTACATTTACGTTACTCGTATGTTTTATTAAAAAAAAAAAAAAGAGCCCTGGTTGAAGTGGTGCGAGAAGCACGTATTTTAGTTTATTGTCTGGCACACCGCCATATTTCATGATATAGAAAATTACTGCGAGTTGCAACCATACTAGGCTCTCGATTCTGTAAAGAATTTATATTTATAAAAGTAAGTAGGATTATGAACTGTAGGCTTATTCATTGAATATATCTGATTTAACTAACTGTGTAATTTTTTGTTTAGTAGACAATCACCTCTGTACGACGTTTTGGCATGGCTGGCAAATTATTGTAATATTGAGATTTAGTTTATGAGTCCGCACCTACCGCAGCAGTCTTTGGAAACGATTTAATTACGAAGTCCGATTATTTCAGTTTTATTTCACGGTCAACTACGAGTAACATTGCCTTTACGAAAAAGCCATTGTCAAGCGTCTGATACCGAATAATCAAAACCTGACGACTCATAGGAGAGCCAATCATACAGATAAAAGTAATTAATATTTTATTTTATTTTATTTTATTTTATTTATTTTATACATACTAAGGATAGAAACCTCTTTGCTTTTAGAAAGCGTAGCTACCTGTTCCGACGTTGGTCCTACTGTTCTCTAGCAGACAGGCTTGTCTGCTACCCTCAAGCATGCAACTAGAAATACATTTGCTCATTCATCCTCTCACACAGAAGGGAAGGGGGATGACAATATCTTATCATATACAGTATACAAAAGAAAGCGGATGTAGGTTCCGTATGAGACTGTGTGACATGAATTACATATAAACTGTGTTTTAAAGTGTAGTAGTGTGACAGATCGTTCTTGTTTATGGGTAAAAGTAACACGTTCCACTACTCAGTCTCCTCCCAGATAGTCAGAAACGCCACAGTAAATTTAGAAGAGGAATTTATTCCATAAATGACAACAGATTTAAGAAATCAAACATGAAAGGGATCCAACAGAGACCTTTCATAACCCCAACGCTCCGGTAAAGACTGTGCAGGGAATTTTCTGGCCATGCAAGGACATTCCCAAGCAGGCTTCTCACACCCAACATAAATCAAAAATGTAAGGAAAAGGCAAAAGGTCACCAGCTACTTGCTAAAACACAATAATTTCAATAAATCTTTAGAATCTACCAATTTCAAAGAGAAAAAAAACAATCTGTGACACCTGTTTAAAAGATAGTGTAGACCTAATTCGGTCAGCAAGTAAAAACATTGGTTCCTGTGTCATTAATATGAAAACAATTTCTGATTGTTACCCTTATGGAGTTCACCAGTATTTGCTCATTGCAAGAGCCAACTGATCACAGGAAAATTTATGACTGTTTATTAACAAGTAAAATTTATGAAAATAGCAAAGGTGCCACAGCAATTAAAAAAGAACATGAAATAACATCAGTATTATAAAGCAGAACATTACAATGCACAATCCGCAAAAGCAAAAAAATGATAAGTGAAAAAACAAGTTTTACAAAGTGGTTATTGCAAAAAAATTCTATATCTTATAAAATTAATAATTTGTAGAATTAAAATAACTTTGTGGCCTTAATTTAATCACTCTACTATATTTCAATTAGTTAGCAAACAATGAGCACTGTGTCATTATACTGAAACTACAATAATTATGTGATTGTGACCCTTAAGGGGTTCCTCACAGTAAATATGTCCCATGCAAAGGCTAATCGATCACAGTCCAATGAGAATGAATAGCTATCTGACTGATAAACGAAGCAATGCCACTTGAATGAATTTACGAAACAAAATATCACAAATCTAATACATCACACAAGAACAAACATTCATCAATAAAACAGTACAATAGTCAACATCTAAAAAAACACCAATAAATAAAACACCTGCAAAATACAAGAGTCAAAGTCTAAAAAAAAACAATAAATAGAACACCTGCAAAATATAAGAGTCAGTCTAATAAACACCAATAAATCGAACCCCTGCAAAACACACCAGTCAATGTTTCTGTGACAGAAACACACGTATATGCATTGAACTAAGAACCGTATAATCACTGTTCACTGACACACTCAGTAGTTCCACTGTTCCGAGGCACAATATAAGGGGAAGGGGGGGAGGGGGTTCGTCGCCGCAGCTGTCAGTAGGGATTTTTGTCCATCTGTTGCGTGCAATCCCGCCGTCTCTGCCCTCTCATGAAGTTTCCCTTGGTGGCCCCTTGTCACGTACATCTCGGTTTGGTTCCATGTTTGTGTTGTCAAATTCGTGCAGTATCCTCGTTTGACACGCCAGGTTGGTATTCCTGGGCAAGGATGACACTTAATGGCTCTTCTTTGTGCCACCCTTAGCGACCAGAGAACATCGAACCATGATTTACTGTCACTTGACAGTAGGCATCCGTCAGGAAATGTCGATAGGCGTCGTTGACGTCTGCAAGTTTCTCTGGACAGTACCTGTCAAAAGGCTCCACGCCCCTTGTGTTGTTACATTCTTGAGTTATCCTCAATTGGCTCGCTGGTTTGATATTCCTGGGCAAGGATGACACTTAGTGGCTCTTCTTTGTGCCACCCTTAGCTACCAGAGAACATCAAACTATGATTTACTGTCGCTTGACAGTGGGGATCCGCCAGGAAATGTTGATAGGCGTCGTTGAAGCCTGCCAGTTTCTCTGGACAGTATGTGTCAAAAGGCTCCACGCCCCTTGGGTTGTTACATTCTTGAGTTATCCTCAATTGGCTCGCTGGTTTGATATTCCTGGGCAAGGATGACACTTATTGGCTCTTCTTTGTGCCACCCTTAGCAACCAGAGAACACCGAACTATGATTTACTGTCGCTTGACAGTGGGGATCCGCCAGGAAATGTTGATAGGCGTCGTTGACGCCTGCGAGTTTCTCAGGACAGTACGTGTCAAAAGGTACCTGTCAAAAGGCTCCACGCCCCTTTATCCCCTGTCTTCAGTCGTTTCACCGCGGCCGTCTCGTCACGGTCGCGTGCGTGTGGTGCGTTGCCAGCAGATGGATTTCCGCGCGGTGGACCGCTCCGCCATCTCAGGTCATCGCCTCCAGGAAGGGTCGCACGGGGCGGCCGTCCATTAGCTCCAGGTGCAAGGGAAAGTGTTTGTCGCGTGCCCTTCTTTTGTTGTCGACCGCGCTCCCGAAGTGGCCCGGTTGACAGCGTGTCCTGCTGGGAAACCCGCCAGTTTACAACTAGCCCTCCTCCTCGCTGCTCCCGCTGTCTCGTAAGAGTTTAGCCAGTTCGCTTTCACGTTCTCAACTGCATTCACAGAAATTGTTCATCATACTTATGTGATTACAAAATGTCATACATAATACCACTTCGCATTGTCTTTCACAATTTTTAAGAACGAAAGTGAGACTTAATTTTTTTTATAACTTCCTCTTGAATCGACAATATAAAAATAAAAGTTAAATGACCTGACAATATAAAAAAATAAAAGTGAAATGACTTGACAGTATAAAAATAAAAATTAAATGAACTGACAATATAATATTTAAATCCACATCACTAATGTGGTTCACTTACGTTTTAATAAATCAAATGCTACTTATTAATTCACTAAAGTGAATAGGATTATGCCTTGTGCAAGTATAGGTCAGGACAGCATAGGGTTCACATGTTATTTACACACACACATGCACATCTGTTGTCTATTCTACAAACTAACTACCCATAAACATGCATTACTCAAAATTCTACTTCTATCCACTACTAGTTAATCCAACAAGCTACTTCAATGCTACTTCAACACAGTGTTTATACCACTATAACATTGTTCTAATTCGTCCTCTTCTTGACGCTCGCGGCACATGTCTTGTCACATGATAAATATGGAGAAACTTTCCTTAAACATACACAGTAAAAAGAACAATGGTTATTTACACGCCAAAACATTTATACCAGTTCACACACCTGAAAAGAGACTAGCAATTATACATTTATCATACTCATATATTCACACATAAAACAGTAAGAAAATTTCATCTAAAATTACATTACCACAAGAATTAATCACACAGATGACTCTGAGAACGGTAAAAATATCTGCATCATACAGGTTATACTACCTTTTCTTACCCATTTTGCTGCGATTTCGTTCCTTCTTTAAGTTACCTTTCGCTTCCAAATCAGTTATTTCGCCTGTGGTGGTTATTCTGGATTCATATCTCATGAATGGCAAAATTGTAGTCTCCTCTATTATGTAAAACAGTTTCATCTTAACATATTGAACTTACAACAGACACAAAAGATCCGAATCCTCCTGTAGTTTAAATGACAAATGTTTTGCTTCATCCTTATTACCTTAAACCAAGCTTTCCTTCGGTCCCATAATCAAAATTATTTACTCTTCCTCTACCTTCAAAAGGGAAATTTCCTCAGTACAAATCATATAGGCTGCAGTGCATCCTGCACCAGCGAAAACAGTAAGCTGTAATGCTCACAGCATCAGCAAAACACATAAACGTCGCTTTTCTGGGACAAGTATTAACGCAGAATAAGTTTTCCAGGCTTTGGCTCAACATCAATCAAGACTACAGAAAGGATCCATATTTATGTACCATTCTCCATTTGCTGAAAAACTGCTCGTATTTGACTACCATAATACTATTTCAGGCCACGCAAATTACACAAACCACAACTCTTCTTTCACCTTGAAGAGAATCAATCTACTTACGAAATCCACAGACAGCACTTTACGTACTCAGCTATAAAGAACAAAAAAGACATATATCATCAATATTAACATATCATCGCATATTGGGAAGCCAATGGTTAAACAATCGTATTATCGCATCCTGTTTTCAAGATTCTAAACTTACTCATTCCTTTCTCAGAGTTCTCCTATCTTAAAATATTCATACAGCACGCATACTATAGTAAGAGCTCCTCATTTATACTGACAGATATAGAATAGTAATAGATAGATAGTAGCACCGAAAGCAGAAAATCGGAAACAATGCTACTAACAGCTGGGGACCTGGGTTTGCCAGACCCATAATACCCACAGATCGAATATTCCCTTGAGTTTTGCCTTAATTCAATACAGATCTTGCTTCTCTCAGGAGCGACTCTTTTCAATTTATACAAAAAATATATAAACAACATTTCACTCGTTCACAAAGAAACCTTTTATCTTCACATTTCAACCAACCTAAACCCTAATTGCACAAGGAAAAAAAAATTAAAAACATCACTTCAATCAATCACATAGAAACATCTTTATCATTGTTTTTACCAACATATTATTCAAAATGCAACTATCACAAATGTAAACTAATCAATTGTTTCTCTTCACCGTCCTCTCTACTCCTCACTGTCCTTTCTACTCAATGTATGGTTTTACGTTTGACACATGGTGTAGGCCTTTTGATTTCTTCGATCGAAGAGTTTCAACTTCTATGGCGTTTTCATGGGGAATCTTCCTTATCCGATACGGGCCGTTAAAGATATTAAAAAATTTCTTGCAGACACCTGACCGTTTGTTAGAAAACTTTGTGTCCTACGTGAAACACCGTTTTTCTCACGTTTTTCTTATACGCTTTGACTCTAGCTTCTGCTGCACGCTTGATGTTGCGTAAAGCTAAGTCAACAATTGCGTTCCGTCGTAGTCTCGGCTGTAGTGGCCAAGACACCACCTCTTTGATTTTGCTCGGGGGCTCCTTGTTTTTTAGCACAATGATTGGCGGAAGCTTTGTTGACGTATTAGGCAACTCATTAATTATGTTCTGAAATCCTTTTAGGTGTATGTCCCACGATCGGTGATCACGACTGCAGTATAACCTACATAATTTTCCTAATTCACGCATAATACGCTCACTGGGGTTCGAGCTGGGGTGAAATAGAGATATATATATAGGTTTAATTCTTCTCCTTCGAAGCATCCGCTGCCAGTATTGCGATCTAAATTGTGGTCCATTATCCGAGATTACCCTTTTCACGCTCCCAACTTCATGCAGGTACTGCTTTGCAAATGCAGTTGCCACTGCCCTTCCTGAGGCTCTCTTCAGCGGAGTCAGACACACAAACTTGGAGGTTAGCTCCACCGCTACGAAAACATATGCAAAACCTGCTTTAGATCGTACTAGTGGCCCAAATAGATCCACGGCCGCGAGGTCACAAAGTTTGCTTGGTATTATCGGGTGCAATGATGCAGCATAAGTCACTGTGGCCGCCTTTGCTCGCTGACAAGGTCCGCATACTCTAAGTACACCACGAATACGCCGTAGCATGTTATTAAAATAGCATGTCTCTTTCAGTTTTTCACAACATTTCTGTGCTCCGAAGTGACCATAACTCAAATGTATGTACCATATAATTTTGTTTACGAGTTCCTCCGGAATCACCAACACCCATCTGGAGTCGTCCTCGTTTCTTGAATAGTATTCTATTGCGCACTAAGTAGTACTGGCGTATTCCTACATTCTCCTTGTCCTCCCACTTCTTCTTTATATCTTTCAATACTGCGTCCTTATCCTGTTCGTCCGCTATACTCCCTAAAGAGGTGGTAACAAAATTCTCGAACGCTACATTCTGTAAGTATAGGATGCTAAAATTATTTTCACCGAGTTCCCCTTCTTCTGTGTGAATCAAACCTATAGGAATGCGCGATAAAGCGTTAGCAATTACATTTTTCTGTCCAGGAATGTATTATACAGTGAAATTATATTCCTATAGGCATAGTGCCCAGCGTCCTAGTCTCCCATGCGTGATTTTTGTGCTCATAAGATATTGGAGTGCACGATGGTCAGTGTACACCCTGGTGGTCCTCCCAAATAAGAAATACCTAAATTTTGAGAATGCCCAAACTAACGCGAGTGCTTCGAGTTCCGTCACGGAGTAATTTTTTTCACATCGAGAGAGCGCCCTGCTCCCAAACGAGATTGTTTTCCAAGTTGTAATATCATTATTTCCTTCCGTTTGAAACAGTACCGCACCTAATCCTGACAAGGAACTGTCCGTCATTAAAAAGAATTCTTGTGTCAGGTCGGGGTGCACGAGGATGGGAGCCTCTACCAATGCCTTTTTCAATTTATAAAATTCATCCTGTGCCTCTTGATCCCAGACCCACAAAGCGTTCTTCCCTGTTAGTCCACATAGACGGGGTGTACCAAGTACACTAAAATTTATAAATCGCTTATAAAAATTACACAGGCCTAAGAATGCTCGCAACTGTTTTTTATTTGTCGGCATTGCACACTCCGCTATCGCCGCAATTTTCTCCGGGTCAGGTTGTATTCCATTTGCTGAGACAATATGGCCTAAGAATTTTATGTTCTCTCGTCCGAACTGTGACTTATCTAAGTTGACTGTTACACCTGCCTTCTCAAAAACATCCAGTAGTCTGTTCAGAACGTCATTATGGTCCTCCCACGACTTTTCCGCAATTAATATGTCATCCACGTAAATTGTCACTCGCTGTTTCAAATCATCAGGTAAAATGCTATTTAATCCCCTTATAAAATCAGCTGATGAGACGTTTAGTCCGAACGGGAGACGCCGGAATTGGAAACAATTTCCGTAACACAGGAACGCTGTATATAATCTGCAAGATGGGTGTAGCACGATTTGCCAAAAACTCGAACGGAGGTCGACAGATGAAAGTACCTCTACCCCGTGGAAACGTTGTAAGAGTTCCTCAAGGCTCTCAGGCTTGTCCGTTTCCGACATAATAATTGTGTTTATCTGTCTCGAGTCTAGCACCAAACGAACTGAGTTGTCGCGTTTTGGCACGACAAGCAAGGGTGAGTTGTACGAGCTTACTGGCCGCTCAATTATTCCTTGTTCTAACATCTTGTTTATTTCCTTTTCCACCTGGGCTTTATACGCCACGGGAATAGGTTATGGTCTAACAGAAAACTTCTGATGTTCACGTACTCTGAATTGGTAAGTAAAACCCTTAATCGCCCCCGGAGTCTCAGAAAATACCCGTTCATGATTCCTAAGTAGGCAATACAATTTCTCCTTTTCCCTGTCCGTGGTTCTGACACCCGCGATGCTCTTTCTCAGTGCATCAGCAAAAGCAACATCTTTCCCCTGCTCACCAGACGTAGAGCACGACTCACTTACATAGTTCACGAGTAGCTCCAGTCTGGGTTGCGACTCGGTTTGAGCTTGAAATTTTAGGCAACTAATTCCTGACTCGGCACGTAATATGCATTCATCAAATACTAAATTAATTGGCTGATCCCCAGCTTGAACTGTCATTACTCCTCCACCCATGTCAATTACTGCATGGTGGGCATTCATGAAGTCATTTCCTAAAATCATTGCCACTTTCAGCATTGGGAGCACAAAGAAGCTGTACTCAAACTCTCTTCCCTGGCAGGTAAAATTAAGCCGAGTCTGCCTTCGGATTTCTATGCTCTTACCGTAGATTGCGCCCTTCACCTTTATTCCTCGCCCTTGAAAAACGGGCCAAGTCCCAGTCCCTTCGCATTTTTGAAATGCTGCCTCGCTCACTATCGAGAAAGGGCTTCCAGTGTCAATGACACACTTAAAACATATTTCGTTTACTGCAACTGTCACGACTGGATTTATTCCCGAAATTTTAGCACTCGTAGTTTCTTGCAACAAATCCTCTCTAATATCTTCCCTCTCTATATACCGTATGCACTCCTTTGCCATGTCGTTCATTTGTTCCGATTGGGCGCCTTCTGCGCTGATCGTTTGTCATTGCCGGTTTTGTTCATTTCCATTTGCTGGATTATGTCTAGGGTTAGCTGGCCGAATTTCAACATCATGAGGTGCTCCGCCTATAGTCCTATTCCCACCGTGTTCATCGTAGTATCGATTCTGGTTGCCGTAACTGTTGCGTTCACGATTCTGTCCACGTCCTCGATCATTTCCGTTGTTCCACCTGTGTTCGCGACTGTTACCCCAGTTTCTATACGGCCGGTCCCGATTATTGTTCCGTTCGCGTCGCGACGACCAGTCACGCCGTTGATTAGTACTACGGCCACGACTGCGATCGCGCTGCTGTGCCCCGTAATAACTTTGTGCCTGATTAGGCGGGCATTCTCCTGTATTGTATTCCAACTCTTGGAGAAGTGTCTTAAACGTTTCCACGTCCTCTTTGCATCGTCCCGCAAGAATGACGTGGCGCAAGTGCATCGGCAATTTGGTGATGCATATCCTAATTAGTTCCGCAGGCCCGTATGGGTCGTATAAAAATTGATTTCCCTGCAGCATGTGGTCAAATAGGCGTGCTGGGCTGCCGAAACCAGACTGGTTCAAATTTGGCAGCATAATTATGCCATGTTTGACCCTATCTTGTGCCGTTTCCGCCAATAGGCGGACAGAAAGGCTTGTCGAAACTCCCGAGTGGAGTTGCAGTGACACGCTGCCGACCTCATGCGAATCGACGGTTCGCCAAATAGCCACACATATATTCTATCTTATGTGAACTTGCCCAGTCGGGGGGGAAGACAAAACTCAATTTGCTCGAGCCATGCTCGTGGATGTATTCCTTTCTGCGAATTTCGAAATATCTCAAACTTTCTCACCGTAAGGAAATGTTTGAAATCAAATCCCCGCATTTCCTCCTGGCGAGGCCCTTGAATGTTTCTATTTTTCTCATGTCGGCCCCTCAAAATACATCCTTCCCTGTCGTCAAAATCTCCCTCGTGGCCGGAGCCCCTCTCTGCACTGTCTGTACGGCTATTTTTTGTGCTATTGGCGAGTTCGGAATCACACGCCATGCGGTTTTCCAGATGCGCCACGCGTTCTTCTAATTCGCCTGTTACAGCTTTGTGCCGCCTGTTCACTTCGAACTGTCCCTTCTGAAATCTAAGAAGTGAACGCACTTCTTCGATCTCTGTGACCGCTACCGGTGTAGTATTGTTCTCGCTTTCCGTCACCTTCATCGTGCCTACGATGTCCACTAATGCTGCAATCTTATCATGTATTTGTCTGTTGTCCTCCGCCCCAGTCTGCTTCAATTGTTCTACTTGCTGTTCGAGAGCGTGAATCGCTTGACTGTTGTCCGTTACTGTGTTGCTAATGGACGCTGGACAATGCGTTTCCGCCTCCTGGACCCTCGAGAGTACCTGCTGGTGTTCTCTTTGGCATTCTTCTCTCAGCGCTTGGATATTCCTAAGTAGCTGTTCTTCGCTCTCTTTCGATTCCGCATCGCGACTCCGCTTGCCCTGTACTAAGGCTAGCAGACGATCATCGATTTGTTCAAATGTACGGCCTAATTCTTTCATAATATCACTTTTTATTTCACTTGCCAGATTGTTTATTCTTTGTGAGATATCATCGGACACTCTCTGCATTGACTTGTCAACTTTATTTGTCTGCTGGATTATTTTTTCGTCTATTTGTTCGCCTAGCTCACGGATCGATTTTTTGGATGATTCTTTTTGTTCTCGGAACGATTTTTCTGATTTCTGTGTCATTTGTTCGCCTAGCTCGCGGATCGATTTTTCAGATTTCTGCATCATTTTCAGATTTCTCTGCGTTTTCTTTATTTTGCTGCAATAAGGCTTTCATGAGTTCTGCCAAGTCAATTTGGTTAGTTGGAGGCAAACTAATTTCTGGCTCTGATGTGAGCCCATTCGTCCCATTTTGCATTTCCTCTGAAGTATTCCCCATTGCATTTTCGGACCCGTCCGGCGTGTTAATATTCGAAATCAAATTATCCCCATGGTCCATGTTGCTTAAGTTGTTGGACGGCCTACTTTTAGCTTGGTTACGAGTCTGCATTAGTTCAATTTATGCCCGGTACGCAACACACTAATCAGAATAAATGTATCCCGCAAAAATTACGACAGTCACATGAAAGGTACCGACTCCTAGTACGCACTTTTTCACACGCAAAACAAATTTATATCTTTGATCGAAGTCAGTGCAATTAACAAGCGAGAAAAAAAACACACACATAAAAAACACACAAATGTAGAAAACAAAACAAGACAAACAACACAACGCCGCTCCACAACGCCGTGAATCTTTTGAAAGTCTGCTCAGAAACAACGCAGAAGTTGTTTGAGCGCTGCAGGGAAAAAAATTAAGATTATATAACACCTCGCAATCTTACGCTTCAGAGATTCCAGAGTCTAGCGGAATCACAGAACAGGGTCGCCATGTGTAAAGTTGTTACTTTATTTTTCTATGAAAGAGGTACTGATAGACAATAAAAGCGGGTTAAAAGCTGTGAGCTGTCTGGGGAAGTTAACCTTGCATTACTGAGCAACTGTTTCACCAGGCATCCAGTCTAGCTTACCGAATTACCAACCAGACTAACATTAATTATAATCTTTTAATAGTCATACGACAACCGGTGATATATATATATATATATATATATATATATATATATATATATATATATATAAAAGAATTTAAATAAAAAGAAATAAATCAGTTTATATTTGGAAATTTATTTTACCATTGCTCACTGAAATTTCAGCATATTAAACGTGAGTCATAACTAAGCTGGTGCCTTATTTAGGACTGTGAAAATGTGAGTTTGTAATCTTACGGAACACATCAAATAGGGAGCCAAGATTGGGAGACTACATACAACACTGCATTCATAAAATAACACACAAAGAACGTTGAAACATATGCAAGAGGAAATTAACCACAACCAACCGATACAATTTTCACCCAAAGAAGTTACGTTCGCAGCACAATCCTGTCCGTCATGTAATTACCACACACTGGTATACTACATTCATACTAACTCTGTGTGAAATCTTCCCGAAAAGAATAGCTGAGGGCTACTTTGATGAATACACCACATGCTTCACGTGGTCAACTTGGTTTACACACAGAGTGTAACTCCACAATAATTTTGATAATTAAAATAATTAGATCGAAAAGCAATTTACAAAAGAAAAACCTCGAACTGGTTATTATCGTCTTACTATTAACCTGATGGGTCAAACAATTGTATAAGCACGTGGTACTGGTTTCACAAAGTACACCCCACGTGGGTTGAACATAAAGAAAAGTTGCTATATTGAAAATTATTGTCAAGACGAGACGTTATAATCTCACGCACATTCGCATTTAAGATTGATGAACTTAGTTAGAGTTACTGATCAACACGTGGTTCCACTTTACTCACAAAGTAGTGACAAAGCAACTACCGGAATATATTCTGAACTTTACTTAACTTCAGACGCTCGCCACGGACAGACTGACTGGTCCCTTCCTGAGGGGTGGCTCACAAATACCAACGGAAGTGGCCAGAGGGTCAGCTTCCTATACCAACATGATAACGGACGGACAGGACCATACTAAGGATAGAAACCTCTTTGCTTTTAGAAAGCGTAGCTACCTGTTCCGACGTTGGTCCTACTGTTCTCTAGCAGACAGGCTTGTCTGCTACCCTCAAGCATGCAACTAGAAATACATTTGCTCATTCATCCTCTCACACAGAAGGGAAGGGGGATGACAATATCTTATCATATACAGTATACAAAAGAAAGCGGATGTAGGTTCCGTATGAGACTGTGTGACATGAATTACATATAAACTGTGTTTTAAAGTGTAGTAGTGTGACAGATCGTTCTTGTTTATGCGTAAAAGTAACACGTTCCACTACTCAGTCTCCTCCCAGATAGTCAGAAACGCCACAGTAAATTTAGAAGAGGAATTTATTCCATAAATGACAACAGATTTAAGAAATCAAACATGAAAGGAATCCAACAGAGACCTTTCAATATACATATAAAAAGGTACATGTGTGTACACAGTCCAGACACTGGACTAGGCCAGACCTTGTTGAATTGTGTAAAGATGACACTTACACCATGCACAATATAAACGTCCAGAGACAGTGAGACACAAAAAAAAAACCTTTATTTATAAAATGTCAAATGGGCATTCACATATAATTGAATGAGAGCAACCACTATCAACTTCACAAAATGTTACATGAATATTGTTCATGTATGTTTTTAGTAATTTAAGTCAAGTAGGGATGGCTAACTGAGTTGTGATTGGACCTTCAGTTATAATTGCGGGTCTTGCCATTCAAATGACAAGCACAGAGGTGCTTAAACATGTGTATTTGCCCTTTGCGACGTGTGTCCTTGTAATATAATTGTAGTTTCCTTTTGAGTACTCTGACCAATAATTGTGTCAGGAATCGGCAGAGATTAAAGTAAAAGTAAGACTAATTAATGACCACGTCTTTAACAGTAAATCCAGTTACTGAAGGCAGGTACCTAGGAATGAGTGGAAGTTTGCATCAGAGAGGAGGCAGTGGTAATCAAGCGCCCGTAACTAATCACGTGAACGGATTAAAATACCAGTTATGGAGATATTAATTTTGTATCACAGGTGGTAACACCATAGGAGTCATCACCTGTACTACAAAACTGATTTGAAGAGAGGGGCTATGTAAGATGGCAAGAACTATGCCACTTACATGAAGTCATTAAAGATCACCTAACAAATGGTGAGCGAACAGTAGGGCTGAACAAAAATGACTGACAAGGCACAACGCATCTTGTAGAGGGTATAGCATGGACATATTGGAATAATTAATGTAGGGTGATGGTTTTAAAGTAATTCACACGACATGAAAAACTTTGTGGAAACGTGTCGATTTACTAGAGGCTAGTTCATCCCAGGGAAGTATTCTGAGTTGACCACGGCGCGCGGCTGGGGAGCGACGAAGGGAAACGACAATAGGCAGCTTAGGACGGCTCAAACTCTTGAGAAAGCGGTAACGGGGCGCGGCCTCCAGCTGCCTTAAGATGAGTGACAGTGTGGGGGGGGGGGGGGGGGGGGGGGGTTGACCCCATGCTGGTGTACCGGGAAGCAGACGGAGAACTTGTACGCCTGTTGATAAATGTCCGTCGTCCCGTTTTCAGTGAAACATGCGAGAAAGCCGCGCAAAGGTACGGTGGAGCGGTCAACAGAGGCCAAAATATGCGTGTTCGTGACTATAGCAACTTCACGCTGAATTCACTGTCCGCAGAGTCTGAAGTAAATCAGGTGAAGAGCGACAGAATGAAATATGCCAGCCTCCGATGGGACATAGGACCAAGGAATTTGAAGTACTCTCCTGGAAGTCAGATTTCCGGAAAAATTGGTGTTTTGTGCAGACGCTAACCTAGATGGGTGGCCTGGGAGGAGCTTAATAGCAGAAGTTGAGAGGAAGGGAAATTTTGTGGGAATTTGTTCACTTCCCAGATCAGGCATTGGTCGGCGCTGGGAAGCGACTCATAATTAAGGCGACTTGCACTGCAATTGGCGTAAGAGATTTTGCTGGAGGGGGAAACGGAGGTAATGAGCGGACTGGGAGAAGTCCCCGTAGAGGTCTGCCGTTCCCATCTTGCGTAGAGTGCGGACGTGGCGATCTTTACTCAGCTTGCCTGAGAAAGAGTGAGCAATTCTGCAGTTCAGGACTTAGCAAATGGAACGATTGAGCTTGGAGATAGGAAGTTTTGGTTCAGCTATGTATTGAGGAAGATAGCTAGGAGTGAATAGACGAGTGCAGCCTTGCAGCACTACGAGGTCGGCTGACGTCCACACAACGACGCCGCTCCGCCACACTGTATTTAGTGATATTGCGCCCGCTCCGGCCACTGATTAATTTGTTGGATCACGTCGGTAAAGTTTCCACGAGGGTTTCATGGGTCGTGTATTGTAGAGTTCTTCTTGCACTTCGCATTACGCCTGGGTCAGTCGATAGGAATTACTTTTGAGTTATCGCCCTTTACTCCACGTAAACGCAATTTATTACCACTGCCTGTTAGGATAGTCATGTAATGTATTGATTGAAGGTCGTGAGTTAAAATAAATTTGTGCTAATCGACTGCATCTGCTTTCAATCAAGTAGTTGAAATCCCAAGTCATTTTCTTAGTTAATTTTATGTTCAACATTTGCATCTGGTGTTCAATAGCTGAATATAACATCAATTCTGAACCAATTAATGTCAACACTGCCACCGCAGTTCAATCAGGAGTCACAGGGCCTTATTACTTTCTTTGCGTTATCCGATATTGCGGCAGTTTTGCACTCTCTGTTGATCTGTTAGTCAATTAGCTGGGGTGAACACACGCCAAAACCAGATAAGTGACGGGTGGGGTGTTACAACATTAAAGCACAGGACGTTGCTACCACCAGCGAAAGCTCCTGTGCGTCGCTACAACTCTTTGCCAGGATTTGTGCTGGTGTCATAGGATATCGATAAACAGTTTGCGTCAGCTAGCAGAGCGTGAAAGTTATTCCCGTTGTGAGTTATCTGTAGCAAGTACTTCAGTTCATCGTTTTAATGCATTGTAAGAACTGTACCGAAAATACAGTCACGAACAAAATTAAATTTTTGATTCGTTAAACGCGTAGAAATTCACAGGAATCAAATTTATTTTTACTAAACCTCAGGAAAAAGAGAATACGAGGAATTAATGTCTAAAAGAATGGGTTATTTGAAAACACGGCTCTTGTACGAGAGGCAGCTTGTTAATAAAATGAAACAAGTGTTACATTTCATGAAGAGTTGAGATCAAACAACAGACGTTCTGAATATTGCCAAATATTTTCTGTCTTTCAAAAGCTTTTGGTTCATACTTAAAATCCTTGGAAGCAACCCAAACCGATAATTAACTGCTTTACATCTTTCATTAGATTCAGTGAGACGTCTGTGACCTTTCACTTATCATCTACTACTAAATGAAGGTTTGTATTAGATATCTTCGCATATTACGATCTTTTGCTTGGCGTGAGGGGCTTTCTTATTTTCTGAGGGCCCATTTTTCTCCCGATAACTTGTCGTCTAGGCTGTTTCTTGCCTCAAGAAATCTGAAAATAATTTCCCTCTTCCATTCTGATTAGTTTGTCCAGCTGTATATCCAGTTGCTGTAATTCTGATAATTTCTCGTACTCTCTCCTTTGTCTTCCTATTATTTCACATTATTCTAAATACGATTATTTTCAGTGTCCGTTTCTCATTTCAGATTTTAGATTGTTGATATCTTACAGTGCCCTACTGCATTGTTTAGTATGTGCTATGCCATTCGAAAGTGGGGCAGTGAACAGGCCGATCGGGCTGCCAAGGAAGCCTGCAGAGAGCAAAATGTGGTCCAGTGTCCTATTCCCTTGCAGTCTGTCATCTCTGCACTCCACAAGAAGTGCATGGAGTTGTGGGAGGAAGAATGGCTGGTGGTGATGGCCAATAAGCTGCGGTTGATGAAGTCAACAACTCGGACGTGGCGTTCCTCCTGCCGGTTGCTGAGGCGGGAAGAAGTGACCCTCACGCGTCTTCGGACTGGGCACTGTCCTCTCACACATAGCTTTCTATTACGGCGGGAGGATCTCCTGTTTTGTGATGCTTGTGGCGTGCACATCTCTGTCCGCCACATTTTAACAGACTACATTTTATACCGTGATGCAAGAGCAGAAGCACAAGTTGATGGGGATCTGCCCTGTGTTTTAGCTAATAATGAGACGTGTGTGCATAGGGTTTTAAAGTTTTGCGATGTGTCTAGACTCTGGCCTAAACTTTTAAGCTGGAGGTTTTAGTGTATTGCAAAGTGGCTGGCTCCTCCCTTTTTTCGTTGCGGTCAGCCAGCCACTTCCATCTGCTATATTGTTTTAGCTCCCTCTACCACTTTCTTCCTGTGTTGTCCCTGTCTTACTGCTGGCGGCATGCTTCGTCCCACGCTTTGGCACATATTTTTCCAAGATTGTTACCTGTGTTTTACGTTCTCTTTTATCTTACTGTTCTGAGTCTTTTCTTGACACCCGTCTCAATCTATTACTGAGTGGGCGCTGAAGACTTTGCCGTTGTGCGTCCGTACAACCCTCTCCATCCATCCATCCAGTGTCAGCTTGGTGACGATTCTAGATTTAGTGCAACAACAGCCAAGAACAGGGTTTTTTACTGCTGTTGATAGACGAAAAACTTGCGGTTTACTGTGATGTGTACATCGCAATCGGAATTTAGTTAACTGTTAATAGTTCGTCTACAACCCCGTCAGCGGAGACAAATACACCCTGTCCCTACTCTACTAGCAAAAAAGTTGAAAATCCAGTGCAGCCTTTCCTTATTCTAGGAGTGTCATTTCAAAAGTACTACACACTGTAAGACAGAACTGAAGAAAACAATTTATTGTACAAAATACCTTTACAGGCCTTCAATATAATCTTCAATCTTACTTATGACAGATTCCCAACTTTTTGGCAGTTTCTGTATTCCGGATAGGGTTCGTTCATTGCTGGGATGTCTCACTACTCGGGTCACTTCACTGGAGGCTTCAGCAATTATATCAAAACGTTTTCCGTGGAATTGTTCCTTTAGTTTAGGAAGCAAATCAAAGTCCGGACGGCTCGTATCAGGACTGCATGGTGAGTGTTAAAGTATATACATTTTTCGAGCGTTTCTTTCAGTAGTAGGACAATATGTGATCTTGGATTATAGTGCAGAATGAGAACACCAGATGCAAGCATGTCAGGCCTGGTGGATTTCTGGCACAAAGCGTTTTGCAGAAACAACCTGTAGTACGCGCCTGTTACGGACGACCCTTGGCGTTAGCTATTTATAGTCAAGATTTCATTCACGTCATATGCAAAGATCATCATCTGCTTCATCTTTGATTGTTGGCTGCGGAATTTTTGTGGGGGGTTGAAGAGAAAGATTTTTTTACAGTGACGAATGAGGCTTCCAGTCCTCACTCAAAATCTCGTACACAAGTTTCATCAAGTGCAACAATCATTTTCAGAGACTGTTGTCCTTCTGTTCGATAACGTTGGAGCAATCTAATGCGATTCTTTTGCGACCTGCTTTCTGCTCATCACTCAGATCATGCGGAACCCATCAGGCAGCAATTTTTCTCATCTTCAACTTCTTAGTTGTGATTCAATAAATTAAAGTGACAGACATTCTGGCCTCATGTGGAATTTCATCACACGAAACAGTACTATCTGACAGTTCCAAGTGTAATCTTCTAATCTATTTTCAAATGAAGATTCGATTGGTAGTGTAATGACCATACTGTTTGAGACTGTAAAGCGATCTGTATGACACTTCTTCGACTGTCGAATCTGTAAATTAGTAAATGTCACGTGATTTGATTTATCTGCATGACATAATAAAAATTTTTAGTTTAATTTCTTTAAAGTGTTTAGTTGGTATTTTCAATTCGATCAACTAAAGTCAGTTGATATTACTATCTGAAGTTAAGATAAACGGGTTTATTTTCGTGGGAAAAAGCATCAGAAGACGGCAAGAAAGAGTTTAACCAGGGTCCACTGACTGAGCTAGAAGTATTCACACAGACATATTAAAAACTCAAGTATACGAGGGATGATCAATAAAGAATTACCATAATTTTTTTATGGTCATAATTTCTCACGCTAAAATTTAATCTTATGATATTCTGTTAGCTTAATGTGCAACAAACACGCCGTAGTAGTTTTATTGTAGGGACTCTTCGTTCCCACATGTGAGAGGCAGGCAAGGTCAGATATGTTCATCAGTATCGCCTACCGCTGCAACTGAGGTAACACGCGAGGAACGATATGCGGCTTTAAAATTCTGCTTTCGTCTCAACAAATCTTCAGCTGAGGCCTATACAATGTTACAGGAGGCCTATGGAGAGTCTGTTCTTCCCTGCAGAAAAGTTCGAAGGTGGTTTAAAATGTTCAAAGAGGGTAGACATTCAATTTTGAAGGAAGGTGGACCCAGTGCTCCAGTTACTGCTCTTACGGAAGAAAACATCAACACTGCTCCTGTCATTGTGAGAATTACCTTAAGATCACTTTCTGAAATACTGAACATTACATTGGGTGTCAGCCACACGTTAGTGACAGAAAAATTACACATAACAGGTGTTTGTGAGCAATGGGTTCCAAGACTGTTGAGTCCCAAACAAAAGGACATTTCCGTGCAGGTCTGCATGCAGTTAAAGTAGAGGAAGATCCGGAGTTTCTCTCACATGTATTCACTGCTGATGAAACTTAGCTACATCATTTTGATCCTGAGAGCAAACAACAAAGCTCAGTGTGGAAATCTCCTTCATCACCAACCCCCAAAAAAGCAAAAGTATTTGCTTCTGCTGGGAAAGTTATGGTCATCTCATTCTTTGATATTCATAGAATGGTTTATTAGCATGTTGTAACTGCACACACATCAGGAACTGGAAAATACTACAGGGATGTCCTGAAAACATTGCAAGTCCATATCAGGCGCAAAAGACCACATTTCCGTGAAGCAGGCTGGATGCTCTACCACGATAATGCGCGGCCGCATATTTCCAATGTTTTTGCCGAATATCTTGCAAAAATCAACGTGAAGAACATCCCTCTCCCTCCCTATAGTCCGGATTTAGCCCCATGTGACTCTTTTCTATTCCCTAACATGAGGAAACGCCTTCGAGGGAGGCATTATCAATCATCAGAAGCAGTGGTGAAGGCTGAAGAAGCGATTTTGAAGGACCTCTCAAAAAATGGCTTGCAGCATGTATTTGAAGACTGGCAGAAACGCTGGAACAAGTGCATCGCATTCATGGGAGACTACTTTGAGAAGGACCATCAAAATTATGAGGATGAGTGAAGGTATGTTGTCATGTTACTGAACAACCCTCGTACAATGCTGATGTTCCACAATAATTTTTACTTTATAGTTGTTATAAAACGGCGTTCTGCTTTCTAGACCATTCTCAGACAGATTAAGGCTAAAGAAGCAGGCCACACAAGATCACGAAACTTTATAGCAGTACAACGACTGTTTCTCCAAAGACAGGTGGCCTTTTACTAATATATATCAACACAAAAACATACTCATAACTAAATTCTCAAAGCAGCTCTGGACAAATAAATATTTGTCTTTACTACCGAACAAAATAAAGCAACACTATTCCTTGGTATAAAAAGCTGGCCGTTACGGTCGCAGGTTCGAATCCTGCCTCGGGCATGGATGTTTGTGATGTCCTTAGGTTTGTTAGGTTTAAGTAGTTCTAAATTCTAGGGGACTGATGACCTCAGAAGTTGAGTCCCATAGTGCTCAGAGCCATTTGAACCATTTTTATAAAAAGCTGGGGTATATTTCCTGGATTTTAGTTTGCTGACAAGTTACCTTTCAAGTCCTACCTACGTATAGCAGGAGGACATTTGTTATTAGTGTCGCTTAGTGCTTTCAGAGGAGGATCCGTAAGTGCTGCTATCCTCGGTCTCTTCTACTGAGTATCTTATCAACTAGAGGAGGATTACAGCCATTAAAGTAAGTCATTTCTATAATTAGTTTCAAAATCTGATTTAGTTTGTGGTATAGATAGCAGGCATCACTACATGGAATGGAAGCCCAGCATTCTTTCACATACCGAGACCGGTACTGTATTTTAGAGCTTATGGGCCCTTTATCTAAAAATGTTTCTTCAAAATTGTCCATAAATATTTCATCTAAAAAGGGCTCAGAGGGGACCCCATTGCTAACCCACCTGACTGATTGTTCAGAGTCCACTGAAACTGAAAATAATTTTGCTTTAACCATGTCTCTGTTTACAATCTGTCTCCACTAGATTTGTTCTGGTTTTATATAAAAAGTCTGATAAGCTTCCCATAGCCTCTCCAGCAATAGTACTGGGAAATAAGCTGCTAACATCAAACGAGGCTAGCTTAGTACTATATAGAATTTATATATCCTTTAGTTTTTCAGTGACGCGTGCAAATTAGGTAGACCAAATTTTTGTTATAATTTAGCTTTCGTTTCGATTAGTGAATCTAATTCTTTGACTAATTAATGCAGGGTGCTGAATCCTAAGACACTATTGGAGTATCTTCTTTGTGGAGCTTAAGTAACCCATACAATCCGGATGATACTGGATACATGTTTATGAGGAATTTGGAGTCGTTGTCAGTAAATATGGATTGTTAGGTTTTAATAGGCTTCTTCACTTCAACAGCATATTTCACAGTGGAACTGTTAAGTAAATAATGGAACTCTACGAGGTAGAGGAATGTAAACGTTTTTTCAGTATATTCTGACTTATGAAGTAACCGTGAACCGTTCCCCTTGTCAACTTTGGTGGCAATCACATCTTTAACGTGATCCACACACTTTGCTCCGTACAGCTAGCGTTGAACTTATCTGTATTTACAATTTTTAATTCGGATGCTACCAAATGTTTTGCTGACACTTCATCTGACAAAGAATTTTCGAAATCCACTTTCACTTCACAGATCCTTTGTGAATTTCATTATAATTGTGTTATTGTACAGATACATGATATAAAAAGACGAAATGTCGTTGTTAAATCACCTTTGCTTGGCTATATACTCTCGACGACATCTCGTTGACTGTTTAGTCTTCAGTTTTCTAAGAATGGTCTAAAAAGCCGGAAGCTGATTCACGAAGTATAAAACAAAAATTATTGTGGAACATCAATACTTTGTATTTCAGTTTTTGACCATTCCCATATTATAATGAAAACAAATTTGATCGTGAAATTTCGAGGAACAGGGACGCTTTATGTTTTTCTACCGATTGGAAAGATGTAAATGCTTGGAAAAAGAAAATTATAACAACGAACTAATCCCCAAAATGTAACGAGAACTGCGGAAACGAAATAAATTATTTTTTGAAGTCCTTGATCATTCAGGATTAATGAAGTTATTGGTAGATTTCCGGTTTTAAAGCAATGCAGAGTAATAAGATACTGCAGCTGATTATGAGTGTTCCGGTCTGAATGTAGTAGTCCTAACACTGAAAAGATTTCTTACTGCCCAGGTACTAGTGGTCATTCAGCATTATGAAATTACTTGTGTGCTTAACAATGCGTCAGCAATTCTCTAAGAAAAATTTGGAAATTTGTGGTAAGATCTTATGGAACCAAACTGCTGAGGTCATAGGTCCCTAAGCTTACACACTTCTTAATCTAACTTAAACTAACTTACGCTAAGGACAACACACACACCCATGGCCGAGGGAGCACTCGAGCCTCAGACGGGGGGAACCGCCCGAACCGCGACAAGACGCCTCAAACTACGCGGCTACCCCGCGAGGCAAATTTTCTATGCACACAACGTTGGCAGTAGTGTGGATCCTCCGTGAAATGACGGAACAGAGTGACCAACTATTGGAAAAAAATGTAGTTTCCACTTACAATTGACATCGAACGACTAGAGCACAGAAAAACGAATCAAATCTAACAAATACAAACAGGAAACACTGGCAGACAAAAAAGAAAAACAGGAACAACACTGAAGGGGAGGAGGACACAAAATAAAACACGGCTTGAGGAGGTGTGTGACGTTATTTCAGTGATTACAAAATCGAGTTAAACATGTGGCTGTTGTTTGGGGTGCTCTGATGAACACTCACCAATCGATACGCAGCAAGGGCAGTCAAACGGAGTTCAGAGTAAAGACATTTCGACTGTAAAAATTTTACCAGTAACCTGTCAAAGTGTTCGTAATAAAGTTCCAAAATTTACTGCCATCTAGGAAAGTTCTAGCGCTCAAATTACTCTTGGGACCGAGAGCTGGCTGAAACCTGAAGTGCAAAGCTCTGAGATACTTAGCGAGTCGTGGAATGTATATCGGAAAGGCAGATGGGAGGCCACAGAAGGGGGAGTGTTCATTGTAGTTGACAAAAATATTGTCTCTATTGAAGTCGAAGGTGAGTGTGACAGTGAAGTGACCTGGTCGCGTATAACATGTGTAGGTGTAACTAAGTTAATTGCTGGAATTTTTTCAGCGGTCACACGTCTCCGCTGGGACAGTTCCAGTGTCAATCAAAGAAAATCGACGGTCAGTAGAGCGGAAATGTCCAGATAACGCAATACTAGTTGGAGGCGACTTCAAATTACCGAATGTAGACAGGGGTCTCTATGGATTCATTGCGTGGGGTCGGGATGGTGGGTGGGTGGGTGGGGGGGTTCAGACAAACAGTCATGCAAAATACTTTTGAACACGTTTTCTGAACATTGTCTTGAGCATCTAGCTCGGCAGCCCATACGCAACGTAAACATCTTTGATCTTGTAGCTGCACATAGGCCGGGCCTTACGGACAATGAGATTACGCAAACGGGCGTTAGCGATCATGCTGTCATTATAGCAACTATGGCTACAAAAGTTAATAAATCTATCAAGAAGCCTAGGAGAGTGTTTCTGCTAGATAGTACAAATAAGCTATTGTTAGCATCTCACTTAAACAGTGAATTGACATCACTTGGCCGGCCGAAGTGGCCGTGCGGTTAAAGGCGCTGCAGTCTGGAACCGCAAGACCGCTACGGTCGCAGGTTCGAATCCTGCCTCGGGCATGGATGTTTGTGATGTCCTTAGGTTAGTTAGGTTTAACTAGTTCTAAGTTCTAGGGGACTAATGACCTCAGCAGTTGAGTCCCATAGTGCTCAGAGCCATTTTTTTGACATCACTTAGTTCCAGCAAGATGAACGCAGAGGAATTGCGAGAAAAGTTGAAGCAGATTGTAAGTCGTGGTCTGAAGAGTTATGTGCCTAGTAAGTGGGTAAAGGATGGAGAAGACCCACCATGGATTAATAACTAAATTCGGAAGATGCTGAGGAAACAGTGGCTTTTGCACCCTCGGTTCAAAAGAGAAAACACAACTGACAAGAAGCAAAGGTTAGTAGAGATTCGTGCGTCTGTGAAAAGATCTATGCGCAGAGCATACAACAACTACCACCGCCACACCTTTGTAAAAGACCTGGCAGAGAACCCGAGAAAATCCTGGTGCTATGTAAAATCGCTAAGCGGGTCTAAGGTTTCTACTCAGCCCCTTGTTGATCAGTCTGGTGTGGCAGTTAAAAATAGAAAAACGAAAGCCGAAGTTTTAAATTTCGCTTTCAAGAAATCGTTCGCGCAGGAAAATCGTACAGATATTCCGTCATTTGTCCATCGGACAGACTCCCGTACGGACGACATACTAATAACCATCACTGGTGTAGAGAAAGAACTGAAATATTTTAGAGCAAATAACTCTCCAGTTCCGGATGCAATTCCAGTTCAGCTTTACAAAGAGTACTATACGGCGTTGGCCATTATCTAGCTTGAATTTATCGTGAATCTCTCGCCCAGCACAAAGTGACAAGCGACTGGGAAAATGCGCAGGTGAGTCCAGCATATAAGAAGGGTAAAAGAACGAACCCGCAAACCTCGGTTTGCCACAGAATCCGTGATCATATTCTTAGTTCGAATAAGCTTATGTCCGCGAATCAGCATGATTTTGCAAAACATCTCTCGTACGAAACTCACTTTCCCCTTTTCTCCCTCATTTACTGCAAACTATGGATGAAGGAAGACAGACAGATTCCATATTTCTAGATTTTCAAAAAGCATTTGAGATGGTGTCTCATTGAAGGCTGTTAACGAGGGTACGAGCATATGGAATAAGTTCACGGATATGTTAGACTTCCCACGTAATAGAAGCCAGTACGTCGACCTCGGCGGCGAGTGTTCATCAGAGACAAGGGATCGACAGGAGTTATCCAGGGAAGTGTGATAGGACCGCTATTCTTCTCCATATGCAGATAGGGTGGGCAGCAATCTGCAGTTGTTTGCAGATGACGCAGTGGTGTACGGTAAGGTGTTGAAGTCGATTGCATGTAGGAAGATGTAATACGACTTAGACAATATTTCTAGTTGGTGTGATGAATGGAAGCTAGTTCTAAATTTGAAAAAAAGAAAGTTAATGCGAGTGACTAGGAATTACAAACCATAATGTACAGTTACAGTATTACTAGTGTCCTGCTTGACAAAGTCAATCGTTTAATGTCTGGGCGTAACGTTGCAAATCGATATGGAATGGAATGAGCATGTGAAACCTGTGGTAGGGAAGGCGAATCGTCGACTTCGGTTTATTGGGAGAATTTTAGAAAAGAGTGGTGCACCTGTAAAGGAGACGGCATATGACGCTAGTGCGACCTATTTTGAGTACTGCTCGCAAATCGATATGAAATGGAATGAGCATGTGAGAATTGTGGTAGGGAAAGCGAGTGTTCGATTTCGGTTTATTGGAAGAATTTAAAAAAAGAGTAGTTCACCTGTAAAGGAAACCGGATGTAGGACGCTGGTATGACCTATTCTTGAGTATTGCTCGAGTGTTTGGGATACGCACCAGATCGGATTAAAGGAAGACATCAAAGCAATTCAGAGGCGAGATGCTAGATTTGTTACCTAGTAGGTTCGATCAGCTTGCAATTATTACGGATGTGCTTCAGAAGCTCAAGCGGGAATCCCTGGAGAGAATAAGACAATTTCGAAAAAACACTACTGAGATAATTTAGAGAACCGGCATTGAAGCTGACTGCCGAACGATTCCACTGCCACCAACATACATTTCGCGTAAGGACCACGTAGATAAGATTCGAGAAATATGGGGCTCTTACGGAGACATACAGACAGTCGTTGTCCCTTCGCTCAATTTGCGAATGGGACAGTTAAGGAAATGGCTAGTAGTGGTACAGGGTACCCTCTGCCATGCTCCATACTGTGGCTTGCGGAGTATCTATGCAGGTGCAGATGTAGATGTACAAAGAACTTAGCAGTTTGAGCCCATTCTGTAAGACGTCTGGCCTGAATCAACGCACTGATTCAATTGGGAAAGGTCTGCCATCTCTTGACGCAAGCTGACACACAAAAGTAGTAACTTGCCGTTGATATCCTCGATGCTCGCACTGAGACAGAGTGAACAGTTCAGACTGGTTCCACACATTTTCACATAGACTCTATTGGGGACAGACCTTGGGATCACGGTGGCCGCGGGAGTGAGCGGACGTCACGAAAACATTTAATAGAGACACCTAACACCTGTGGACGAGCGCTGTCCTGTTCAAAAATGGTACCACGACACTGTCGCATGAGAGGTGAGACATGAGGACATAGGATGTCCGTAAAGTACCGTTGTGTGGTGAGAGTATCTTCAGCCACTGACAGGCGTGAGCCCAAACCATGGTGCCAGGAGTAACACTGCTGCCCCTCTCCAAAACATGGAAGATAAGGCTTCTCCACAGATCACAATCATATTTGCCAACGATAGTCCTCCAGGGTCGTACAGCCGGTCGCGGTGGCCGAGCAGTTCTAGGCGCTTCAGTCCGGAACCGCGCGACTGCTACGGTCGCAGGTTCGAATCCTGCCTCGGGCACGAATGTGTTTGATGTCCTTAGGTTAGTTAGGTTTAAGTAGTTCTAAGTTCTAGGGGACTGATGACCTCTGATGTTAAGTCCCATAGTGCTCAGAGATATTTGAACCAGGGTCGTATAGAACAGGAATTCATCGCTGAACACGTTGAGATGCCATTCATCAACAGTCCTGTATCACAATCATTAGGAACGCAGCCGACTGTTTTGTGTAAATGACAGCATACACATTAGGCTAGATATCCCGTCTGTCCGCTGTCAGTCTCCGACCAATGGTGCAAGATGACACAGAATTTTACAGTCTCCGTTAGCTGTTCTCGGAAGGCAGACGCAGATGTGAAGGGGTTACGATGTGCTTTATGCACTATAAGGCGATGCTCCTTTGTGGTGGTCACATGTTAGTCGACCGGAACCTTGATGAAGTGTATGCCTGCTCTCACGTTCGTATGCAGTCCAACATCGGGTCAGTATCACACCCGAATGCCCCACATATGTAGATACTGCACAATTCGACCAGCCGACCAAGTGGAGACCTACAATGAGTTGCCTTTCGAATTCTGTGAAATGCTGATAACGCTGTCTCATACGAATGCGTAGTATCTCAGTGTCCCTCGCAGTTATCACTTAATATCTGATGCTGTTCACTCCCCTAATGTATTGTACAGAGTGGCGCACGTAAAACCGGCCCGAATCGGAATGCGAACGCGCGTGATTAGCATTACTAGCTTGTCAGTTTCTTTGCCACCTTCCAACAGCAGCAGCGCGTGAGTAGTTCATACGGAAAATATTCGTTATAAACCGCTTACTTCATTGTCATGTCTCACTCCATTGAACAACGTGTGTTCATTGTTGAAGAATATGTGTGCTCTGAATCCATAAAAGTTGTTCGTGACACTTTACATCAAAAGTTTCCTGAAAGTAATATTCCTGCAAAATCAACGATTCAGGATCTAGTGAGAAAGTGGCGTTCGACAGGCAGTGTTGTTAATTCAAAGAGAAATAAGGCACCGACTGTACGTACACCTGAAGTTGTGGCAAACGTGACGGCACACACTGCAAGAAGTCCCTACAAGTCAACACGACGATTATCACAGCAGTGTGGAATATCTCGTAGGTAATGTCAACGCATCCTTCATGGCTCAAAAATGAAACCTTACCGTGTGAGTGTTGTTCAGCAAATAAAAGAAGCGGACAAGGGTTAGCGTACACATTACTGTAATTGGTTGCTGGAAAATGTCGCTGGGGGACATCTTGATCCGTTCCTCCTTTTTTCCACGGATGAAGCTTGGTTTCATCTGTCAGATTACGTTAATTCACAAAACACAAGACAATGTAGGTACAGAGAATCTCCACGGCGTACTGTATCTGGTAACAGAATTATCGGGCCATTGTTCTTCAACGAAACTGTCAACACACGTTTACTTGCAACTCTACAATGAATCTTCGTATCTCTTAACTCCAAACGAAAAATATTGTTGATATTTCCAGCAAGATGGGGAAACTTCTCATACGTCGGATTTGTCCTAAGCTCGTATACATACTGATTTTACAGAAGAGAGGTCCATTATGTGTGTGTGTGAAATCTTATGGGACTTAACTGCTAAGGTCATCAGTCCCCAAGCTTACACACTACTTAACCTAAATTATCCTAAGGACAAACACACACACCCATGCCCGAGGGAGGACTCGAACCTCCGCCGGGACCTGCCGCACAGTCCATGACTGTAGCGCCTTAGAGGACCATTAGAAAGGGCTTATGGCCACCCCGCCCTCCCGACTTGTCACCATGTGACTTTTACCTCTGGGGATTTCTAAAGGCTAGAGACTACCGCAACAATCCCAGAACACTTGACACAATATAAAACAACATATGTGAAGAAATTTCAAAGGCTAGAGTCTACCGCAACAATCCCAGAACACTTGACACATTATAAAACAACATATGTGAAGAAATTTCGAACATTCCTCAAAGAGTACTGAAAAGTGTTTTCCTTAACATGCTTCGACGTGCACAACTTTGCTTGGATGTTGGCGGAGAACATTTTGAACACAGACTTTAAATTCCTTTCTAAAATATGCTTATTAAACTAATAAAAGAAAATCTGTTACTTAAACTGTAAATGACATAGTTAATAATGAAACTGTACAATAAAAATGTAAGAAAGCGAAGATGCACGTTGATTTTCTTCAGTCATATTTCTTTCAGCGCAGGTGCCGGTTTTATATGCGCCACTGTGTACCATGCTTCGTAAGAACACCAAAGACGAACGAATTAATGCACTCTGGTGCTGGTTCTACGCGTGACAGAGAATTGCAACTCTAATCATTTACATACTCTCCGATGGTGCATACTTATACGAGGGAATAGTAACATCTGACTGCGTCTCCCCTTCTGACCCCTTCCCTTTTTTTTTTATCAGGCAGTGTATTCTGCACAAACTCCATCTTCAGTGAAATTCAATGGAAGTGAAGGCGGTTAGGTTTAGATTTTGGGTATAAACAGGAATGTTTGAAGTAATGAGTGGCCCAGAGCAACTATGTCATTCTGACTTCGAAGATATTTAGGTTTGTTAGTGGCATGAAGAGCGTGTCATTTCCTTAGTAACGTTTTCCTGATGACCGTGCTCGCAACGAGGTGTCAGATTAATGAAGAAGAACTAGCAACAACCTGTAACTGTTCTTATGCTCACGTTCATTTTCTCATCCTCTACAGGTTTTGTATGTTGTCACACCCATCTCTGGAGTGTGCACTGTTATTTTATTGCATTAACTTTCATAATCTAAATAAAAACGTCACAATGCGCTAAAGGGTAACAAGTCCCCTAGAACTTAGAACTACTTAAACCTAACTAACCTAAGGACATCACAAACATCCATGCCCGAGGCAGGATTCGAACCTGCGACCGTAGCGGTCGCGCGGTTCCAGACTGTAGCGCCTTTAACCGCTTGGCCACCACGGCCGGCTTATTGCATTGTTGTTGTTGTTGTTGTGGTCTTCAGTCCTGAGACTGGTTTGATGCAGCTCTCCATGCTACTCTATCCTGTGCAAGCTTCTTCATCTCCCAGTACCTACTGCAACCTACATCCTTCTGAATCTGCTTAGTGTATTCATCTCTTGGTCTCCCCCTATGATTTTTACCCTCCACGCTGCCCTCCAATACTAAATTGGTGATCCCTTGATGCCTCAGAATATGTCCTACCAACCGATCCCTTCTTCTGGTCAAGTTGTGCCACAAACTTCTCTTCTCCCCAATCCTATTTAATACTTCCTCATTAGTTATGTGATCTAAATAAAAACGTCACAATGCGCTGAAGGGTGACAAAGTAAATCTGATGACCTAAATAGTGACTGGTTGCTGCATATTCTTTCTTATTAATATACGACGTAGTCAGGGGGTTCCTTAATCTATTACCTCACGGAAGAAAGAAGCACAAAAGACCATGAAACGTTCAGATTACTTATACGTTGCTGCTGTAAGTCGGAGAAGGCAATGAAAAACCATTCCAGCAAATTTACTGAAGAGAATGCCTCGCTCACCGGTTTCTAGTGATTAGTGATGTAAACAAGAGTACGAGATCGTCAGCGAAACCCCCAACAAACCCGCTGTGTAATACGGGCTAAGTTCTGGCCCAGAAGTTCTGCTGAAGACGTTCTCGGTTGAGAGCCTTAACAGCGGTTTCACTCTGGGATATCGTAAGTTAAGGAATGGATTAGAGACACGCAAGTCTCTCAGATGTTACCATTTTGGTGCAGTGGGACTGTCGTTAAAGGAAAAATTTTAGATAATCACTCTTTGTATCAATACGAAAGAGGGCGAAAAGCGTGGGCGAATCCTATTTTGGTTTTTAGGGCCAGAATGTCTGAGGCAATTCTCTTCGATTGAAAAATGTAGCTGTTTGCTCATTCGCCGCATTCAATAGGCCAAGAGTGATCACATACTGGTGACTGCATGGCGTGGACTGGGATCTAGTATTTCTCGTTGGAGTCGACGAGAGTATAAATGCTGCAATTACTTTTCAATTTTACTTGCAGTCACTGATTCTCACAGCTTCTTGGAGGGAACGTTGGTCGCTTCAAAAAATTGCTTCGTGTTTAATGGGGCCACCACTTCCACTATGTATACCTCTCTGTCTCTCTCTCCTGCTGACTGTTACGAACAATTAAATTCATAATCCGGGAAATTCACTTTTGTGAGTTTTTTGATCAGACAGCACCAAAAACGTGTAGAGATCGATCTTAGACAAGATCAGTCTGGGCTCCGAAGAAAAAGGAATAGATGAGACAATGCTGACTTGTCATAGAAGATCGGTTGAAGAAAGCCAAACTAAGTTTATAGCATTTGTAGATTTAGAGAAAGCTTTGACCATGTGGATTGGACTACACTCTCTGAAATTTTGAAGAATACAGGAAATCAAAGGCGGTTTACAGCTTGCAGAGAAACCAGACTGCAAGCTAAAGGAGTCGAAGGACTTGAAAGAGAAGCAGTAGTTGAGATGAGAGTGAGCTAGTGTTGTAACGTATCCCAGATGCTATTCAGTCTGTACACTGAGCAATCTGTGAAGGAAATACAGAAGAAATTTGGAAACGGGATCAAAATTCAGGGAGAAGAGATAAAAGCTCTGTGATTTGCCAGAGACACTGTAAAACAGTCAGAAGCGGCTAAGGGCTTGAAAGAACAGTTGAACGGAATAAATAGTGTCTTCAAAACAGATTGTACGATGAGCATTAATAAAAGTGAAACAAGGGTATTGGAATACAGCCGAATTAAATCAGGCTGTGCTAATAATAAATAAAATGTCGTGTTACTATGGCCTCCCGTCGGGTAGACCGTTCGCCGCGTGCAAGTCTTTCGATTTGACGCCACTTCGGCGACTTGCGTGTCGATGGGGATGAAATGATGATGATTAGGACAACACAACACCCAGTCCCTGAGCGGAGAAAAATCTCGACCCAGCCGGGAATCGAACCCGAGCCCTTAGGACTGACATTCTGTCGCGCTGATAACTTTTTTATTTTTTTAATCTCATTTTGTTCGATATTGTTCGTTGTATTTGTTCGGTGCGGATGTCCTATGACACGCGTTCAAGTTCAGTGTTCAGCCGTTGACTCAGTTTTTTATTATACAGGACAGCTAACCCTGTGACCGAACACGCTGAGCTACCGTGCCAGCTACCACTCAGCTGCCGGGGGCGGACAGGCTGTGCTGATGGAATAAGATTAGAAAACGAGAGACTAAAAGCAATAAATGAGTTTTGCTATTTAGGGTATGATTTCCTATTACGGCTGGTAGTCATTGAAGGAACTCGGCCGCCGCTGTGGTATGTCATGTTGCGTCCTCATGTGTTACCTTTCATGCAGCAGTACTGTAGTGACACTTTTTAATAGATCAATGCTCTATCATAAAGACAGAAGCTGAAGAAACGAATTAAAAATTGTGCTATAGCCAGGACTCGAACCCATGTCTCCTTGCTTACCAGGGAGGTATATTAGCCATTACACCACCAGAACAGGATAGCTAACAGACCTCCATGGACTACCCTAGTCAGTGACCTCCCTAGTTATATTAGCTCTATAGACCAATGTTCGTCGCCGTATGACTTGAATCTCCAGTAATTTTCTGTGTGGTGTTGGTGTACTTCTGCAGTCAGCAAGATCGCCCCTATAGAAATGTGTGGAAGCTTTTCGGACGTCAACTCCGTTCCAATGCGAATATCAAGGACATCAAGGATCAGTTACAACAACTGCAGGTTAGCTTGCCTCAGGAAAGTATGTAACAGCTTCTTGACACCCTTCACAACTGAATCAGTGCAAGTATACTACTCACAGTTGGTGCAACATTGTCTGATAAGTAGGTTCATACTGACACAATATTTGTAAACTTGACTTCATTAGGTAACCTTTGCAATAACTTCACATATCCTCTCAACCCGCGAAGTTTCATTTCGTTTCCTCGTTCCCTTCTGAATGCTTCACTTGTTTTGCAAGGGAGTGACAGCCTTGTCGGTTAGTCCCTTTACTCTACGAACCAACCAACCAACCAGTTTGTTTTGTCAGACAGTGTTGGTCTCGTACAGACTATAACGGCCTTCACGAAAATAGGCATCTCAAGATCATCTCACGGTCCTATAGCATTGCCACTTCGTGATGATTTAAAATGCTAGTAAAAATTCCGAATAAAGTGTTAAACATCTCTATTTTTAGTCTAGAATGTGATGGTGAACTTTCCAAAAGAGAATTCCTGACATCTGCTACGAAAAAAAATAAAAACTGACGTTACAAATAGTTGTGAAAATAAATTATTATTATTTTTATGGTGTCACCGCCAGACACCACACTTGCTAGGTGGTAGCCTTTAAATCGGCCGCGGTCCGTTAGTATACGTCGGACCCGCGTGTCGCCACTATCAGTGAACTGCAGACCGAGCGCCGCCATACGACAGGTCTAGTCTAGAGAGACTCCCTAACACTCGCCCCAGTTGTACAGCCGACTTTGCTAGCGATGGTTCACTGACTACATACGCTCTCATTTGCAGAGACGACAGTTTAGCATAGCCTTCAGCTACGTCATTTGCTACGACCTAGCAAGGCGCCATATTCAGTTAATATGTCTTCTGAACAGATAATATTGTGACTCATGTACAGTCAAGAGCGACGTTCATCATTAATGGTTTAAAGTTAAGTATCAAACTAATTACGTCCGCTTTCTGAATTCTAATTCCTTGTCATGTTCCAGACTTCACGGCAGTATAGTTCTTCCCTCCTCAGCTTGTCTGAGCTAAAAACGCGTGCATTTCGGCCTCCCCTCGTAAAACGGTGTTGGCTCTTCAGCCAACACAACAATTTTTTACTTTGTCCTGAAGAAAAAACAGAACCACATACATATTAGGTCTGGAAAAGATATACGAACATTCTCAAAGTTTATATATGCATCTGATGCATATTTTATCATCAAAACATAAAAATATTCTGAGAAAAAAAACAAAATACGGAAGAGGTGTGCAACCGTTGCACCTGTATAGCGAAAAATGTCGACGCTGGTGTATTTGCGTCATGTTGAACCGCGCAGAAACTGCCTGCGAAAAAGTTGTTAATGAACATATTTTGTTTACGAGAGACTGTTCGTGATAGCGTGCGAATACTCGTATGCCAGGATTTTAGTTATTACAGTTCGCCTGAGCACGACCCGAGAATATTCCGTATCTCCCGAAAAATTTTTATTCGCAGCTCTTACTAACCCTTCATCACTGCACCCGTCAGTCAAATCGCTGATATACGCTTCACAAAAGTGACTGTAGGTACTTTCAGGCCAATATTTCCGTCGAAATCGAGCAAAATTTATTTTTGCGTGTGGTTCTGGGAAACAGGAATTTTATCGAAATGTACTCCAAGGCTGTTGTCCTCAATTTGCATTCAGTAAGAGCATTTTACACAAAACTTCGTTCTTGCTGCTGCTGTGTCCCTGTATTCCATTAAAAAGTTTTTCCCATCATTAGACTTTCTAAATCAAGAACCAAGCGGAGAAGAGAAAGAACGGAGGTATCTGAGCCAGAACAATTTTTTTTTTTTTCACGGAGAACACTGTATTTTTCTAGCGGTCAGATACTCTGTCAGAGTATCGAAGTACAGTTCTACGCATTAACTTTTTGTCAGAATTGTCAAATTCCGTGATTTTCGTTTCCACTCATATCCCTTTCCTGGAGACTCTAAACACGTGCTCACATCTAGAGATTCTGCCGATGTTACTGCACCGTTAATACAGAACACAGTCGATACGGAAATACCGCAAAGTTTAATTGCCATTTTATGATCATGCGCAGAATTTATATTATTCCTGGATTATTCACTTCAGTACATTCTATATGACAATTTTATATTGTTTCCAAATGTCTTTTCGCCACTCGCTCCTGAATTTCACACCGTACTAGACACACGTCAATGCACCGCTCCACGTAAGATTGAACCTACATGTGAACACACCATATCGCACAGAAACACTGCACATTCATCTGGCGCTGCCTACTGCACTTTCACCAGAGTACATGAGGCAACAAGGCGATTAGGCGAGCGAATCATAGCGTTGTAGCAACGTTTGCCTACGTATGGAAATTCAACGCAGCGTGCTGCGGAATACGTTTTCGTCTTCTGTCGTCCGCTGCGGGCCGCAGGACGCTGCATGAAACATTTTCCTAGACGCGGATCGGTGCGCGTAAAAGCGTAAAAAAATGAAAGTGCTGTTTTCTTATAATTTGACAGTTGTACACAATAGAGTGGTACGAGATCTATCTACTGACGCTTCTCTTTTAATTCTATGAAAATTTTGTGCTATTGAAATATAGAAATATGTAAGCTTTTAAGAAAAGTTGAATTTTTCGCTACTCAGTACTTACCATGATATATTTGCTAAACTGTGTTGTACAAAAAACATAATTTTATTCTTCCCTTCAATAGTACAGGGCGGGGCAAATAAAAGTGGCCCAAAGAACAGAGTTCCAGGGTACATACAAACAGAGCAGGGGAAAGGAAATACAGTACTAACCTGACTGTAGCAGATGTTGAAAGTGACCACCGTTGATCTTTGACGCTTTTGTGCGCTGGTCAGCAAGCTATTGAAGACAAAACAATAGCTCTGAGCACTATGGGACTTAACTTCTGTGGTCACCAGTCGCCTACAACTTAGAACTACTTAAACCTAACTAACCTACGGGCATCACACACATCCATGCCCGAGGCAGGATTCGAACCTGCGACCGCAGCGGTCGCGCGGTTCCAGACTGAAGCGCCTAGAACCGTTCGGCCACTCCGGCCCTTTGTTGAAGCCGGATCCACACTGGACTGCTGGATTTGCTGCAGTCTCATCTGAAATGTTCTGCTGCACTTTTTGAAGACTATGAGGGACGCTGCGATACATCCTAGAGAAGAGGACTCCCAACACAACGTAATCGCACTCTGACGCTTCAGCTGAGCTGGGTGGTCAGCAAGAGCCGCGACCAGACTGACACCTCTGCTAACAACTCTGTCAGGCGTGAAGATTGGATAAATACGCTCCTAGGTTGGTTTGGTAGGACTCTGAAGCGTTTTCTGGTCAATTGCAGCCATATTTTCTGGTGCGCGGGCACGGTTCGGAATGTTTTTTGACTTGTTCATAACAGGTCCTGTGTGAGGCCACTTTCGGACTAAGCGTTGCATCGCACCCTTTGCTAGCACCTTGATGCCATTAAACTTCTCAACAAACAACTGACCACACCGTTTCTACGACTTTGTTGTCACGATACATTCCACAACGAAACCCGTTGCTCCATTGTGAGTACCATTATCTCACACTGACACGGCCCAGCGTACACATGATGTGCGCGTCACGGGGTGCGTTTATATGCATACATCCACCTCCAATCTTATTCACTCGCCCGGGGCCACTTTTGTTTGACCCACCCTGTACATGTCGATAAGGTCTGAACTTTCTGGCCAATAGAGTCAGCATCAGTGAAGCAATGAACTAAAATCTCACGTCTGACACGGAACATTTACCAGACCAACATCAGAAATGTAGTAAGCGGAAAACTTGATTTCTTTTACATTTCTTGTGAGGGGGTGAAAGCGAGAAAAAGCTTCGGAGAGGTTTGAATTTATTTTTACAGTTTTCTCGAAGTCCGTGGTTGCTACAGTTTCTCCTAGACGAGAGGTGCATTGTGTGGTTCATTGGCGCGACGCGAGTTCTAGTGGGGGCGGTGCCGTGTGGTGCTACAATATGAGGGGTATAAAAAAAATAGCGTTGCAATGGGCAGAGGTTGTGTAGTACGTATTTCCCCCGCTAGGCGCGTTTACGCAGCTCATTGCCAGTTCAGTGTAACCCGTGTTGTCGACCTGGCTTGGTCTGTTGATCTGCAGTGATTGCTTTTGCTAGCGCTGTTTTGTTCTTGTTTCGATTTTTATGATGGCTAGTTTAACAACGTCCACCTGTGAAATTTTGTTTTCTATTCGGTAATAATGCTGCTGAAACTGTTTTAATGTTGAAAATAGCACACCGACACGACGCTATGTGAAAAAAAAAAAAAACACGTGTACGAGTGGTGGCGACATGTCCATTGATGACAAGTGTCGTTCTCGACATTCAGCAACTGTCAGAATCTACGAAAATATTGAGAATATTCTAGAGCTTGTGCTCACAGACCGTCACCAGATAATTGATCAACTATCAGAGATTAGTGGGCTATCATGAAGCTAGGTTGAGGGAAATGTAATTGAAGATTTAGGAATGAAAAGGGATGCTGCTAAGTTTGTTCGTCGGATTTTGACTGACAGTCAAAAGGAACATCGAGTTGAAACATGTCGTGCCTTGGAACAACAGCTTAAACACACAGATTCTCTATCAAAGGTCGTTACTGGTGATGAGCCATGGAGCTATGTTTACGACCCAGGAACAGTGCAACAGTCAAGCCAATCGTCACCCCATCCAAAAAAATGTCGTCAAGTCAAATCAAACATCAAAACAATGCTGATTTACTTTTTTGATGCCAAGGGTATAGTTCATTCAGAATTTGCTCCCCCAGGTCAGACCGACAATCAAACCTTTTATTTAGAATTTTTAGAAGATTGTCCAATAGTGTTCGTCTAAAAAGACCCGATTTGTGGCACACAGTAGACTGGTTCTTCCACCACGACAATGCACCTTCACACACAGCCATCTGTGTTACACACTTTTTGGGTAAAAATGGCGTGGTTTCGCTGCCCCAAGTACTCTACTCTCCTGACATGGCTCTGTGCGACTTTTTCTTATTTCCACGCATGAAAATGGACATGAAAGGACAGCGATTTGACAACAATGAAGAAGTCAAGAAAAAAACGAGGGAGGAGCTGTCAGTCATTTCTAAAGACGACTACAAAATATGTTCCGAACAGTGGGAGAAATGTATTAGGTGTAATGGAAAGTATTCTCAAGGGGATAAGATTGCTTTGAAAACAATCTGAAAATACATAGCTTTTAAAAAATAATTCCGGTTATTTTGGGTACACCTCGTAGTAGCGGAAGCAGCAAACGCCAAACATACAGTGCAGTGATCGATCTAAAATACAGCAATTTTGGCACTCCGAAAGTAGATGCGTTTTAGGGAACAGGAGGAAGACTGTATTGTTGGGAAGAGTACTCAGGAAGCGCAAAGCCTTGAGATGAATGTTGTTATATTGTGAAGAAGAAGGAGTGTATAACATTGGTAACAAAACATTCGCTCGACGAAGCGGGGAATGCCAGTCCCCATTGCCTTATAACGGAGACGCCCAAGGACTACATCATACCCTTGGCAGGTGTCAGTGGTTATGCCAGAGCCGAGGAGTTCACTGTGAGGAGTGGATTCACTGATTACTTCAAGGGGCCGAATGTTAATCGTCGTTCAGAGCACTCATCACAGTAACAACAACATCCCACTCATAAGTATGGTTAAAGGCTCAGTAAAAGTATATTTCCAAATGTATTAAATTGGAGTGACTGGGCATAATAAAAGATAATTCTTCTTACTCGTTTCATTCATTTTTCTTTCGATTTCTCCCCAAATTAACTCCTTTTCCATTTGGTTTTTCAACTCTGCGGCAGCCCTGTTCCACAAAATACACTGTATGGATACCAACTCGATAAGGTATTCGGCTTCTCAGGCATACAAGCCATCAGCCGAAATATCTGGTGCATGTTTCAATAAGTAGATTGGAGTGATTAGCATTTCTGGTACTGCCCGTGCGCAGCGTTAGATGTAATCGCAGTTACGAATATGGACAACCATCAGCTGTAGAATGGAATGACGGCAGTGAAAATTTGTGGCGGACCGGGACTCAAAACCCGATTGCCTATTTATCACGAGCTGTCGCATTACCTTTTGGCTATCCGTGCACGACGCTCGGCCATACCCAAACTTCGATATGCCGTCAACCATGCGTCTACACCCTGTACTCGTACATCTGTTGTATATATTCCGATACAGGTAACATGTTACTTGAAAGCAGCTCGCCCGGTGTCAGGGCCGGCCTGAGCGGCCGAGCGGTTCTAGGCGCTTCAGTCTGGAACCGCGCGACCGCTACGGTGGCAGGTTCGAATCCTGCCTCGGGCATGGATGTGTGTGATGTCCTTAGGTTAGTTAGGTTTAAGTAGTTCTAAGTTCTAGGGGACTGCTGACCGCAGATGTTAAGTCCCATAGTGCTCAGAGCCATTTTGAACCGGTGTCGGGAATAAATACGATATTGCGGTGCCTGTGTAAGTAGGCTGTTTAGGTTTTTATATTGGTAACGCCACGTAGCGCTCTGCATGAAAATCACTGGCTGTGCTGTGTGCAGTCTGTGGCTGGTCGGCATTGTTGTAATACTCGCCATTGTAGCGTTGGACTGTTGGCTGTTAACAGCGCGTAGCGTTGCGCAGTTGCAGGTGAGCCGCCAGCAGTGGTGGATGTGGGGAAGTGAGATGGCGGATTTTTGAGAGCGGATGATCTGGAAGTGTGTCCATCAGAAACAGTACATTTCTAAGAATGGATGTCATGAACTGCTATATAAATTATGACTTTTGAACACTATTAAGGTAAATACATTGTTTGTTCTCTATGAAAATCTTTCATTTGCTAACTATGCCTATCAGTAGTTAGTGCCGTCAGTAGTTTGAATATTTTATTTCGCTAGCAGTATTGGCGCTCGCTATATTGCAGTAGTTTGAGTAACGAAGAATTTTGTGAGGTAAGTGATTTGTGAAACGTATAGGTTAATTTAGTCAGGGCCATTCTCTTGTAGGGATTATTGAAAGTCAGATTGCGTTGCGCTAAAAAAAATATTGTGTGTCAGTTTAAGCACAGTCATGTATAATTTTTCTAAGGGGACGTTTCACCTGTTTTATTCTAAACTACGAGTCAAAGTTCCTTTGGACATGCGTGCATAGCCAAATGGTAAGGCGACCGCTCGCGATATGTGAGAAATGCGGGTTCGAGCCCCGGTTCGGCACGAATTTTCATGGTTGTCATTCCATTCTACAGATGGTGGTTGTCCATATTCGCAATTCCGAATACATTTAATGTATTTCGCAACGGCTGAAATCGCCACAGTGCCTGTTCCTTCGGACATACATGCATGTCCAAAGGAATGATATTTTCACTCTGCAGCGGAGTGTGTGCTGATATGAAACTTCCTGTCAGATTAAAACTGTGTGCCGGACCGAGACTCGAACTCGGGACCTTTGACTTTAATGGGCAAGTGCTCTACCGACTGAGGTACCCACGCTCGACTTACGACCCGTCCTGACAGCTTCAATTCCGCCAGTACCTCGTCTGCTACCTTCCAAACTTCAGAGAAGCTCTTCTGCGAACCGTGCAGAATTAGCACTCCTGGAAGAAAGGATATTGCGGAGACATGGCTTAGCCACATCGAGGGAGACTTTCACTCTGCAGCGGAGTGTGAACGAAAGGCATTGGTCCCGACTTCGAGTCTCGGTCCATTTTTAAACTGCCAAGAAGTTTCATGTCCAATGAAATTTTGCATCGTAATTAGGAATGACACAGACACTGCAACATCGTAAATACACTACACGCCATTAAAATTGCTACACCACGAAGATGTCGTGGTACAGACGCGAGATTTAACCGACAGCGAGAAGATGCTGTGGTATGCAAATGATTAGCTTTTCAGAGCATTCACACAAGGTTGGCGCCGGTGGCGACACCTACAACGTGCTGACATGGGGAAAGCTTCCAATCGATTTCTCATACACAAACAGCAGTTGACCGGCGTTGCCTGGGGAAACGTTGTTGTGATGCCTCGTGTAAGGAGGAGAAATGCGTAACATCACGTTTCCGACGTTGATAAAGGTCGGATTGTAGCCTATCGCGATTGCGGTTTATCGTATCGCGACATTGCTGCTCGCGTCGGTCCAGTGACTGTTGGCAGAATATGGAATCGGTGGGTTCAGGAGGGTAATACGGAACGCCGTGCTGGATCCCAACGGCCTCGTATCATTAGCAGCTGAGATGACAGGCATCTTATCCGCATGGATGTAACGGATCGTGCAGCCACGTCTCGATCCCTGAGTCAACAAATGGGGACGTTTGCAGGACAGCAACCATCTGCACGAACAGTTCGACGACGTTTGCAGCAGCATGGACTATCAGCTCGGACACAATGGCTATGGTTACCCTTGACGCTGCATCACAGACAGGAGCGCCTGCGATGGTGTACTCAACGACGAACCTGGGTGCACGAATGGCAATACGTCATTTTTTCGGATGAATCCAGGTTCTGCTTACAGCATCATGACGGTCGCATCCGTGTTTGGCGACATCGCGGTGAACGCACATTGGAAGCGTGTGTTCGTCATCGCTATACTGGTGTATCACCCGGCGTGATAGTATGGGGTGGCATTGGTTACACGTGTTGGTCACCTCTTGTTCGCATTGACGGCACTTTGAACAGTAGACGTTACATTTCAGATGTGTTACGACCCGTGGCTCTACCCTTCATTCGATCCCTGCGAAACCCTACATTTCAACAGGATAATGCACGACCGCATGTTGCAGGTCCTGTACGGGCCTTTCTGGATACAGAAAATGTTCGACTGCTGCCCTGGCCAGCACATTCTCCAGATCTCTCACCAATTGAAAACGTCTGACCAATGGTGGCCGAGCAACTGGCTCGCCACAATACGCCAGTCACTACTCTTGATGAACTGTGGTATCGTGTTGAAGCTGCATGGGCAGCTGTACCTGTACACGCCATCCAAGCTCTGTGTGACTCAATGCTCAGGCGTATCAAAGCCGTTATTATGGCCAGAGTTGGTTGTTCTGGGTACTGATTTCTCATGATCTATGCACCCAAATTGCCTGAAAATATAATCACATGTCAGTTCTAGTATAATATATTTGTCCAATGAATACCCCTTTATGATCTGTATTTCTTCTTGGTGTAGCAGTTTTAATGGCCAGTAGTGTAGGCGTCACCAAGCAGTTCGCTGCTGCTCTGTTCGACTCCCCCCTCCCCCCACTCGTACTACCTAGCAAATCGGTGCGACGTGCGGGACGCAGTGCTTACGAAGCACGCAAGCGTTTCCCGCAGGTAAAGCCCGCAATGGCACTGTCTTTTCCGCACCTTAGTGTGTGTGAGGGAGAGCGGTCTCGCATACGTTTTACGCAACACATTGCGGGAAAATCCTGCAGCTGTGAAAACGTAGATTCAGCGCCGGTTGATTGCGAGGAGTGACATTGAGGTGTCTAATTTCGTGACGACCACTCTGGCTTACATGCGACGCACGACAGGCCATCGATGCGAAAAGATAAATAAGGGGGAAAAAATAAACAGGAATGGGCGCGAGGCAGGCGGGGTGCAGTAGCGGAAGTCGACTGTGGGCTGGTGCGTCCGCCACTCTTCCTCTGTGACCGCCAGCGCTGGCAACTCTTTCGCAGGCGGCGGCGGCCGGCCGGCCTCGATTTCCGCACGTCTGAAAGGCACTCCGCAGCCGGGGGCCATTGTTCCCGCCGCCTGCGTCTGCGCTAATTACGGCGACTCGCGCCGCTGTTCAGTGCGTGCGGATTAAATACGCAGCGGTGAAGCGCCGCCGGGGGTAGCGCAGCACAGCGCGGCGCTCGCCGGCCGTACATTACCGCTAATAACGCCGGCCCACACCGCTTACCGGGGCCGTTTGCCGGGCTTCCTCCCATCTGCCCACTGAGTCCGGCTATCGACGGGAAATTAAAAAGCGCGCAGGCTATCAGCTGACGAGTGATTGCCCCGTTAGTCCACGTTCTGCAGTGCTCTCAGTCGCTCGTCGAACTGAATACGTGTTTCAAGTTTGTTCGTGGAACGCCGGTTTTTCGCTTCTAACTGTATTTATTTAGATTCCATACGCGTTTTGTCTATTACGTTAAGGGGATACAGAATCGCCTATCCCCGGAATGTTAAAATGTGCATACTGTAGGGAACATTTTCTCACAAACTACTGGAGACACAGAGATAAAATTGTAGCTGTATGTGCATTGATATGCTATAACAATACTGATATAACAATTTATTGTCAAAGTATTTTCTTATAGAGATATTTTACATTTATTTTTAAGTTAATTTTTTCCATCAATTTTTACTAGATTATCATCCCTAAGTCTTTTGTAAATCAAGTAATTAAAAAATCGTTGTTTCACTGTGTAAAAGAAACCCATGTGACTAAGTCATAAAAATTTCAGACTTCTAGGTTCACCAGTACCTGACACAATGTTCCTAGAAGAAGTAAAAAGCAAACTTACGGAAAACGGAGAAAGAAGATTAAAACATTCCTGATCCATAGTTAATACCCCCTTCACAGTCTTCATAATCATCTTCAAATATACTTTTGGCACCCCTCTGCACCTGTATTGCTTTTCTCACTAATGTCTTGATTATATTGTCAGCATGCCTTAGTCAAAATGGTTCAAATGGCTCTGAGCACTATGGGATTCAACTGCTGAGGTCATAAGTCCCCTAGAACTTAGAACTACTTAAACCTAACTAACCTAAGGACAACACACACATCCATGCCCGAGGCAGGATTCGAACCTGCGACCGTAGCGGTCACGCGGGTCCACACTGTAGCGCCTAGAACCTCTCGGCCACCCCGGCCGGCTGCCTTAGTCTGTGCTGATCTTAAGTCAACATAGCACGTACTGTGCGGAAACCAACACGCAAACCCAACTTTTGAAGGACCTGGCATTTAGATATATTCCCAACATTGAAGGCTGCCACAGCATCATACACACCAAAATGTAGAGTATTATCCGACAATACTGTTTTTGGGAGACGAAGCTATATCACATTATTCAAGCACTCGTTGAGGTTCTGCGATTTTCCATGAAAACATTTATTCAGAAGACTCCTGTCAGGCAGATCTCTGAAAACGGGCTTTACTTCTTCCATGATGGCTAATGGTAGACTCTGGCGGTGAATGTGTTTCTCTCCAGTTGTTAGTCCCCTATTGTACACTCCTGGAAATGGGAAAAAGAACACATTGACACCGGTGTGTCAGACCCACCATACTTGCTCCGGACACTGCGAGAGGGCTGTACAAGCAATGATCACACGCACGGCACAGCGGACACACCAGGAACCGCGGTTTTGGCCGTCGAATGGCGCTAGCTGCGCAGCATTTGTGCACTGCCGCCGTCAGTGTCAGCCAGTTTGCCGTGGCATACGGAGCTCCATCGCAGTCTTTAACACTGGTAGCATGCCGCGACAGCGTGGACGTGAACCGTATGTGCAGTTGACGGACTTTGAGCGAGGGCGTATAGTGGGCATGCGGGAGGCCGGGTGGACATACCGCCGAATTGCTCAACACTTGGGGCGTGAGGTCTCCACAGTACATCGATGTTGTCGCCAGTGGTCGGCGGAAGGTGCACGTGCCCGTCGACCTGGGACCGGACCGCAGCGACGCACGGATGCACACCAAGACCATAGGATCCTACGCAGTGCCGTAGGGGACCGCACCGCCACTTCCCAGCAAATCAGGGACACTGTTGCTCCTGGGGTGTCGGCGAGGACCATTCGCAACCGTCTCCATGAAGCTGGGCTACGGTCCCGCACACCGTTAGGCCGTCTTCCGCTCACGCCCCAACATCGTGCAGCCCGCCTCCAGTGGTGTCGCGACAGGCGGGAATGGAGGGGCGAATGGAGACGTGTCGTCTTCAGCGATGAGAGTCGCTTCTGCCTTGGTGCCAATGATGGTCGTATGCGTGTTTGGCGCCGTGCAGGTGAGCGCCACAATCAGGACTGCATACGACCGAGGCACACAGGGCCAACACCCGGCATCATGGTGTGGGGAGCGATCTCCTACACTGGCCGTACACCACTGGTGATCGTCGAGGGGACACTGAATAGTGCACGGTACATCCAAACCGTCATCGAACCCATCGTTCTACCATTCCTAGACCGGAAGGGAAATTGCTGTTCCAACAGGACAATGCACGTCCGCGTGTATCCCGTGCCTCCCAACGTGCTCTAGAAGGTGTAAGTCAACTACCCTGGCCAGCAAGATCTCCGGATCTGTCCCCCATTGAGCATGTTTGGGACTGGATGAAGCGTCGTCTCACGCGGTCTGCACGTCCAGCACGAACGCTGGTCCAACTGAGGCGCCAGGTGGAAATGGCATGGCAAGCCGTTCCACAGGACTACATCCAGCATCTCTACGATCGTCTCCATGGGAGAATAGCAGCCTGCATTGCTGCGAAAGGTGGATATACACTGTACTAGTGCCGACATTGTGCATGCTCTGTTGCCTGTGTCTATGTGCCTGTGGTTCTGTCAGTGTGATCATGTGATGTATCTGACCCCAGGAATGTGTGAATAAAGTTTCCCCTTCCTGGGACAATGAATTCATGGTGTTCTTATTTCAATTTCCAGGAGTGTATTTACACCAGCTGTTTTTACCTCTGGGGCACAAACCATGTTCTTGATACTTATCTGTGGATGCGGTGTGGAAATACAAAGCCCATATAGCTTTCCTTATTTCTTCCAGATTGCCTGTATTTTGCCTGATTGCAAAGCCATAGCAATTTTGAATGTGGTCTATTATGGAATCAGTCAATATTCCTTTGCCTTGCAAGGTTTTCCCATCATATACTTTTTCTCTTTCACAACTGATTTTTAACCTTCTCAGCCTGGCACCCATTCTCTTCTGCACATGTCCTATACATTGCTTGTATTTTCCCATATGGTTTTCCTTCCAAAACTTCTTTGAATGCTTTAGAGTCACCATCTCCCAGATACCTGACAGCGAACCACTCTGAAGAGCGATAAAAATTTTTTTCACCCCAGAAACCTCCATGCCACCACTACTACCATAATAATTAGCAACACAGTCATCACTATATTCATTTTTCAGCCTGTCTACAGTATTTACACATTATTGCAACATCAATAACCTTGCCAGTGTCAACACTAGTTGCTGTTACAACACCATTGTTGGAGGTGTCACCTCTTTTTTTACCATGTGCCAACAAAAGCTACTGTGAGGTCACGACTGCCATCATTTTCTTTCACTGCTTCTTCCACAGCTACCTGCATTGACGTCTGTGCTACATCTTCAATAGCAGATTCTAGTACATAGTTGTAAGCATCAAACTTTGAAGGTATACTTGGAAGATTTAGAACATCACATAGCGTATCACCAACTGCTTTGCCCTTACCAATTGCTCGCAATCCATAAACTAACCTACTATTTACACTATAAAGTTAAGTTTTCTTGTATCCATTATTTACAGTTACTGAAGCAGAACTTGGAAACTTACAGGTGTACTTACAAATATTGTTAGGTTTAAGTAGTTTTAAGGTCTAGGGGACTGATGACCTCCGATGTTAAGTCCCATAGTGCTCAGAGCCACTTGAACCATTTGATTTAAGCCAAAATCCGATTCCATATCTACATCTACATCTATACTCCGCGAGCCACCTTACGGTGTGTGGCGGAGGGTACTTATTGTACCACTATCTGATCCCCCCTTCCCTGTTCCATTCACGAATTGTGCGTGGGAAGAACGACTGCTTGTAAGTCTCCGTATTCGCTCTAATTTCTCGGATCTTTTCGTTGTGATCATTACGCGAGATATATGTGGGCGGTAGTAATATGTTTCCCATCTCTTCCCGGAATGTGCTCTCTCGTAATTTCGATAATAAACCTCTCCGTATTGCGTAACGCCTTTCTTGAAGTGTCCGCCACTGGAGCTTGTTCAGCATCTCCGTAACGCTCTCGCGCTGACTAAATGTCCCCATGACGAATCGCGCTGCTTTTCGCTGGATCATGTCTATCTCTTCTATTAATCCAACCTGGTAAGGGTCCCATACTGATGAGCAATACTCAAGAATCGGACGAACAAGCGTTTTGTAAGCTACTTCTTTCGTCGATGAGTCACATTTTCTTAGAATTCTTCCTATGAATCTCAACCTGGCGCCTGCTTTTCCCACTATTTGTTTTATGTGATCATTCCACTTCAGATCGCTCCGGATAGTAACTCCTAAGTATTTTACGGTCGTTACCGCTTCCAATGATTTACCACCTATGGCATAATCGTACTGGAATGGATTTCTGCCCCTATGTATGCGCATTATATTACATTTATCTACGTTTAGGGAAAGCTGCCAGCTGTCGCACCATGCATTAATCCTCTGCAGGTCCTCCTGGAGTACGTAGGAGTCTTCTGATGTTGCTACTTTCTTGTAGACAACCGTGTCATCTGCAAATAGCCTCACGGAGCTACCGATGTTGTCAACTAAGTCATTTATGTATATTGTAAACAATAAAGGTCCTATCACGCTTCCCTGCGGTACTCCCGAAATTACCTCTACATCTGCAGATTTTGAACCGTTAAGAATGACATGTTGTGTTCTTTCTTCTAGGAAATCCTGAATCCAATCACAAACCTGGTCCGATATTCCGTAAGCTCGTATTTTTTTCACTAAACGTAAGTGCGGAACCGTATCAAATGCCTTCCTGAAGTCCAGGAATACGGCATCAATCTGCTCGCCAGTGTCTACGGCACTGTGAATATCCCCTTAAGGCGTACAAACAGTCGCCTCAGTGTCCTTCTGTCTTTACACTTGCAAGAACATATCGTGACATGAATTACCACGAGTCTGCTGAATGATAACGAAAATGTACTGAAGATGGCTATTTATAGCCGAAATCAGGATCTGCAAAAATAATAAAAATTAACGCGATGACTAAAATTGTTAAAATTCATGGTGGAACCTTCAGCTGTCATTTATTTTGCACAATTCGCTACTAGTTCCGGTCAATGAGCATTATCAGCCTAGCTGATAATAGTGATAATAGTCATTGACCGAAACTAGTAGCGAATTGTGCGAAATAAATGAAAGCTGAAGGTTTCACCATGACTTTTAAAATTTATTTAACGGCTGAATACCCCACCTCAGAATATTTTTTTTTTTTTATGGGACTGCGACTGACTGCTATCTTCCTCTCCTTCCTTATAGTCAGTGTGTAAGGCGGCTATAATTTCGCACCTTACAAACACTCATCTACATACTTCGGTGTGATTTACAACCGGAATTAGGTATCATTTGACAGGTTGTAATCGTATATATGAATATTTAAAGAAGACTGACATTCTCACGTACACCTTGTAAATAGTTGTTAACGCTTGCTGCATGAAAGGTGACGGAGTGTCTTTATCATCAAAACGGCGTCATGAATGGTTGCCTATACTAGTAGAGGTTGGAACGTCAGTGGAAATGAAACAGCAGGCGTAACTCAAGCCCTAAGTGGAAAAGCCCGCACTGGTGTGTTGGTGGTGCTTGACACAGGAAGCAGCCAAAACGGACGGTCGCCGCACCTGAGTGCTCAAGCACAATACAGCAGTGGTCGGCCGGCAACGTACCTAGGCCAGAAGCATAACTGGAAACTCTGAAAATCTTGGACGCAGCTGAGAGGAACAGGGAAGCGTTACCTCGGAAATCACGCGGGCTGGGTTATTTGCGAGGAATTTCAGTCTGAGGAGCGTACTATTCTATGAATTCCTAATTAACGGGATACGTATTTCCTTGCAAACTTTCCACAAGGGATGACAAAAGACTAAAATATGTTTGGTCGGAGTTTGGAATAATCTGTAGAAAGGGAGAATATTCCGTGGTTTCGAGAATATGATTCGCCTTCTGTAGTTACGAGGGTGGGGAGCTGAGCTTTGCTGGGAAGTCAGGAGTGGAGAGAATGGGGTCTTCCGTTTTGAGCGCCCATGTTTGACGGTCGCTCAGTATCAGCTTTGTTGCTACAGGTGGACTTGCTGTCTTTGCTCTCAGGAGATTTTGTAGTTAGAACGATTAGGCACTGTACTGTTGCGAACTTATACGATTGTAGACTTCGCCTGTATGCAGTGTTCAGTGATTGAGAGCACTTCTTCTGTCTATACTCACATTGAGATGATATTTGGTTTCCGTCCTTGTGGCCGGGAGTTCGCGTTTCCTGTCTGTAGAACACAGAGAGGAGAAGACAGTATTAGAGGACCGCCTTCTGCCGTCCTAGTGTTTGAAAGAGTTTTTTATTTTGTGGCTGGAGTTCTTCCATCATCACAGACATGTACGAGAACCATCACTCCGACACACCGGAAGCAGTACAAACGGTGATACTGCTAACTGCTTCAGCTCATTGCCACTATAAAGCTAAACAGCTGTACTCATGTAAGTTTTATTTCCACTGAGGTTGCACACCACTGTGGATCATCTTTGAAAATAGTGTCTTCTAGTGTTTGGTACGTAGATGTCAGTCATCTTGCTTTATTTATATTAGATCGCGTAGCCATAAATAGTGGCAGATTTGGGAATTTATCAATCATATTAGTTAGGAAATCCATTTGTATCTCTTTATGTTCATTGGACATTGATATATAAACATTGGACATTGATATATAAACACGTACTGTCGAGTCCCAGTACAAAGGCAGACAGCGCCGTCGGAAATGGGTAAATCCCAGTACGGGACCTTTTGCTTAAGAGATCTGACAGTGCTCCGAGACATGGCGGATTGTCAGATAATCTGAACAATGTCTTCCAGCTCTTCAAAAACGTTTAGTAATTCACAGTCAAGTATTAAAGCAAATCTGAATACATCTACGACCTCAGAAAAATGAGGTGCATCCAATGACACAACAGTTTTCAATATATTTGGAACTACAGAAGTTTATATTTCACAGTGAACAAATATTTTCACAATGAACGTCTGAATTAACAACTTTTAAATTCTTCATACGATTTCAACATACAATACTTCAGATGATAGCGTTGCACTATAGGTATGATCTCAGAAAGCCAATCATCTCTATCTGTTTTATTTATTGACTTATGATATCTTTTACATCTTTTCTATTATGCACAACATCGTATTTTCCACAATTACACAGGCAAATCAGTACCGTATGAATAGTTCTTATATTGTCATACTTCTGCACTTATTTAATAAACAGTTTACTATTTTGCCAGTAACTTTATTTAAATTTTGATTAAAAATTCTATTCAACAATTGAGTTAATTTTGAAAGTGGTTAGTTGCATGTGTTGCGGACATCACAACTGAAAAGAGAACCAAAACACCCTTGTGTCAAGAAGGCATAAATAGTTGTTTAAAGAACATTTAACAACAGTCTGCCCTCATTTTTCGTGACCATACTTGCACAAGAATGCTGGCTTATTTATTTATGTTCAAACTATTACTTACGTTTATTCTAAATTATCTGAGTGTAATGGAATGCTTATAACATTTCTTTATTTAAATATTGTTGTAATATATTGGTTTAGCCTGGGAAGAGATCATGTTGAGTCAAATCATGTTTGCACAGCTTAAGAATGATGTATTTTTGGTGAAGATGACCTTCAGGCAATGGAAAAGCAGACAGCAGCAGAACACTATGGAGTCAAACGGAGACTTGCACTTTTCGAGTGAACAGTTCAAGGAAGCGACTCTGGACACTTTAGTGTCGAGTGCTGGAAAAAGGCAGACTTGCCTATGGTAACGACTGCAATTCAGTCATATACATGATTGATTCGGGGCAGTGAACAGCCACTACAATACTTCAACTTTTGAACGTACTCTAATTCACGAGAGGCCTGAACGTGCTCTAATGTGAGAATCTAACTTCTTGCGCTTTTATTACGGAACTGAGGATAGATAAAGTATGTGTTACTATTCTTGTATTGTACTATATGGAACTGAGGACCTAAAAACGATGGAGAGGCTTCGTCCCCGCCGTAGCCCTTAGTGGTTCACAACGCCACAACAGACTACAGCAGTCCAGTCACCCACGACTGCCCCACACCGAAAACAGGGCTATTGTCATTCTCAATGGAGTGAAGTCTTCCGAAGTAAGAGTGATTTCAGGTGTGCCGCAGGGGAGTGTCGTAGGACCATTGCTGTTCACAATATATATAAGTGACCTTGTGGATAACATCGGAAGTTCACTGGGGCTTTTTGCGGATGATGCTGTAGTATATCGAGAGGTTGTAACAATGGAAAATTGTACTGAAATTCAGGACGATCTGCAACGAATTGACGCATGGTGCAGGGAATGGCAATTGAATCTCAATGTAGACAAGTGTAATGTGCTGCGAATACATAGAAAGATGCTTTATCATTTAGCTACAATATAGCAGGTCAGCAACTGGAAGCAGTTAATTTCATAAATTATCTGGGAGTACGCATTAGGAGTGGTTTAAAATGGAATGACCATATAAAATTAATCGTCGGTAAAGCAGATGCCAGACTGAGATTCATTGGAAGAATCCTAAGGAAATGCAGTCCCAAAACAAAGGAAGTAGGTTACAGTACACTTGTTTGCTACTGCTTGAATACTGCTCACCGGTGTGGGATCCTTACCGGATGGGGTTGATAGGAGAGATAGAGAAGATCCAACGGAGAGCAGCGCGCTTCGTTACAGGATCATTTAGTAATCGCGAAAGCGTTACAGAGATGATAGACAAACTCCAGTGGAAGACTCTGCAGCAGAGACGCTCAGTAGCTCGGTACGGGCTTTTGTTGAAGTTTCGAAAACATACCTTCACCGAGGAGTCAAGCAATATATTGGTCCCTCCTACGTACATCTCGCGAAGAGACCATGAGGATAAAATCAGAGAGATTAGAGCCCACACAGAGGCATACCGACAATAATTCTTCCCACGAACAATACGAGACTGGAATAGAAGCGAGAACCGATAGGGGTATTCAAGGTACCCTCCACCACACACCGTCAGGTAGCTTGCGAAGTATGGATGTAGATGTAGATGTAGACTGTGCGGTTCGGCCCCCAGTGGACCCCTCCCGGGAACGTCTCACACCAGACGAGTGTATCACCAAAGTTTGCGTGGTAGCGTAATTATGGTGTACGCGTACGCGGAGATAGTGTTTGCGCAGCAATCGCCGACATAAGTGTAACTTAGGCGGAATAAGGGGAACCAGGGTGCATTCGCAGAGGCAGATGGAAAGCCGCCTTAAAACCATCCACGGACTGGCCGGCACACCGGACCTCGATACTAATCCGCCAGGCGTATTCGTGCCGGGGACCGGCGCTCCTTCCCGCTCGGGAAGCAGTGCGTTAGACCGCGCGGCTAACCCGGCGGGCCAGTACTATTCTCTGTATAGCATGTAATAATTTGTGAATCGTCATGTTCAACTCTGAACTGTTTTGAGCTGGTGAATCTTTCGTGTATTGTGATCATTAAATGACTATTTCGTTTCTGAATTTTGCTACGACTCACACAACGCCCTCTACGGAACTTTACTGTATTTAATAAGGGTATTTTCTATTCGTATTTTAACTGAATATCATAGACCCACTTCCCATTTATTTGAGATATCCTGTTTGAATAAACATTATTAAACACATTTGTCTGTCATCTGCACCAATTACAGACGTTAGAATAGAACCCTTGTTATTAAATTATTCATTTAACCTCTATTTTGTGTTTCTATGTATTTTATTAACTCGCAATTCTAGACAATGCACAGACTATTTGAAAGCAGGATCACAGCTGCAGATAATTATTTGCAGCGTTTTAGCTGCGGGACATGAAGGCAGACATATATGACTCGAGCGTATAACTAAATCGAGCTATTCTTCTTAAACAGAGCCGTGTAAAGCCCAAGTACCTATGAGTAACCGGAAGTAAAGACCCAACTGGTTTGCTCGTGTGGGATGCTGTTTGGAAGAGCAACTATCCAGCAGTAGCAGTTAGGTAAATAATAAATAACTGCAGCAAATTTCAAAATTTTAATGGTATATTCTCTGGGCATTTATCTAGAAGTGTCTTCTTCCCTTTTTCATAAATATTTGTTAGCTCACGGGCAGTCCTTATAAAACCGCTGAAGAAGCATTCTTTTGCTATTTTTTCGTACCAAAACCGAGCCGCGAATTCCAAGAAGGCTATGCACAGCAAATGTCTGAAATTTTTACGAAACGTTCCTAAGATCCCGATCTCGATCCATTTTCAAAATTTTCTTCATATATTTATACGCTTAAGAGATAAATAGGTTGAACGTTACTCTACTTGTTCACGTAAAATACGGTGTGAGGTGAAAACGTAATTAATAAAAATGGTTCAAATGGCTCTGAGCACTATGGGTCATCAGTCCCCTAGAACTTAGAACTACTTAAACCTAACTAACCTAAGGATATCACACACATCCATGCCCGAAGCAGGATTCGAACCTACGATCGTAGAGGTCGCGCGGCTCCAGATTGTAGCGCCTAGAACCGCTCGGCCACCCCGACCGGCTCGTAATTAAGAAATTGACGTAGCACGGTGAAATATGCTGTAAAGCGTCTCCATTATTATCAGAAGGGATCTAGGTACGCCATGTTCTAGTACTGAAGCACATGCAAAATTTTTGTGCGTGTAAAATCTGGTCTGAGTTGTAAAATAATTTTGAGTTATTTCAGTTCCACGTAAGTTCAATGGTGAAAATGGTTCTGAGCACCATGGGACTTAACTTCTGAGGTCATCAGTCCCCTAGAACTTAGAACTACTTAAACCTAACTAACCTAAGGACATCACACACATCCATGCCTGAGGCAGGATTCGAACCTCCAACCGTAGCGGTCGCGCGGTTCCAGACTGAAGCGCCTTCCACGTAAGTTAACTATCAAAATTTTACTAATCCATAAAGTTCTTTTCATATGAATTACATGCCCTTCAGCTGCAGAGAAAAGAAGAGAACTGGCTGCAAAATGCTCCTGGTGCCTCAATCTATATACCTTCCTCAGCACCTTTAAAAAACTTTCCCAAAAATTTTGGCACGTGAACATATTCGCGCGTTTTTGTGCTGAGATAGAGGGAGACAGGAGCAGTGGGAAAAAGACCGAGAAGTAATAAATACTGTAATATAATAGACACTGTTTGCGGTATATAAACAGCGAAGGAGACAATGACAATGTGCGAAAAAGAGATAGACTCATTGGTAGTGGAACATAGTTGAAAGTGACAGAACAAGACAGGAAAAGAGTGAAGGAGACATTGCCAGTGGGAGAGGAATAAAGAGAAGGAGAAAGTGGAAGTGGATGAGAGCCAATTATAATGAGAAACAGAGTCTATGGCAATGACATCGAGGAAGAGAGAGATAGTGACAGTGAAACGAGAGAGCAGCAGTGGGAAGAAATGAATGAGATAGAAGCAGTAAGAGACGACAAGAAGGAAACAGCGACAGCAAGACAAGACAGTAGCAGTAGGACAGTATGAAGGAGACTGTAGCTCTGAGACAGGAGCCTGTGACAGAAGGTCGCCAACAAATTATGAGTTGGCGAAGAGTTCTCGGGCTTCCAGCCGGGTGGCGGTGTCTTCAAACAGCGACGTTTCGACGAGTGACATACTCATCATCTTCTGGCGAAGTGCCGAGACTTTGCGGATGCCGGTCCCTTTATACCTGCGGTGTGCCCCCCACCACCTGGCCGCGGGAGGCTGGGTCCAGAGGAGCCGGCGGGCGAGGTGGAGGGGGAAGCGGGTGCGCCGTTCGTGTCTCCGTCAGAGCATTCTGATTGCGTCTCGTGAGCTGGACGGTTCTTGTTGCGTTCCTGGCGTATTGCGGCTAATGCTGGATTCCAGGCCGCGCTCAGTTGATAGCCTTCGTCCCTGTTCACAACGTTCTCGTGGACCCGTATTTCTATTGATTCTTTAATGACGCTATCCCAATAGCTCCCGGCTCGGCATAGCACCCTGGTGTTTTCGAAGTCAAAGGTGTGGTTTTCTTTGATGCTATGTTCAGCTATAGCAGATTTCTCTATCTGTCCAAGTCGAACATGCCTGATGTGTTCCTCGCACCTTTTTGAGATGCAGCGCTGCGTTTGACCAATGTACTGCACACCACATTCGCAGGCAATGTTGTATATACCAGGTGTGTTTAGTTTGAGTGGGTCTTTAGCTGAGCCGAAGACGAAGGAGCTGCTGGGCTCAGCTAAAGACCCACTCAAACTAAACACACCTGGTATATACAACATTGCCTGCGAATGTGGTGTGCAGTACATTGGTCAAACGCAGCGCTGCATCTCAAAAAGGTGCGAGGAACACATCAGGCATGTTCGACTTGGACAGATAGAGAAATCTGCTATAGCTGAACATAGCATCAAAGAAAACCACACCTTTGACTTCGAAAACACCAGGGTGCTATGCCGAGCCGGGAGCTATTGGGATAGCGTCATTAAAGAATCAATAGAAATACGGGTCCACGAGAACCTTGTGAACAGGGACGAAGGCTATCAACTGAGCGCGGCCTGGAATCCAGCATTAGCCGCAATACGCCAGGAACGCAACAAGAACCGTCCAGCTCACGAGACGCAATCAGAATGCTCTGACGGAGACACGAACGGCGCACCCGCTTCCCCCTCCACCTCGCCCGCCGGCTCCTCTGGACCCAGCCTCCCGCGGCCAGGTGGTGGGGGGCACACCGCAGGTATAAAGGGACCGGCATCCGCAAAGTCTCGGCACTTCGCCAGAAGATGATGAGTATGTCACTCGTCGAAACGTCGCTGTTTGAAGACACCGCCACCCGGCTGGAAGCCCGAGAACTCTTCGCCAGCTGTATACGCCGGGAAAGCATACACTCAAAATTATGAGTTGCGGTGAAAGAGAATGGGCAAGTGGCAGTGACTGGGTATGAGTGGCTTACAGCGATGGACTAATGGGTGTGGGCGAGTTACAGTGAGTGGAGTTTGTGGGAGTGAGAGGTGAGTTTCATACTAAAGAGAGTACGAATATATTTGCATGCCAAAATTTTTGGGACGATTATTAAAGGTGTGAGAAGGGTAGAATGAGTGTCTTTCAAAGAGGAGCATATTTGCCTTCTTTTTTGCTCGTATTGGAGAATTTTCCTGCTGGAAAACGAATAATTGTGTTGTGTACCAAGCAAGAGGTGCACAACACATGCCATGAGAGGCATACCACACAGGTATACAGTTATACCATACAGGAACAACTATTTGCCTGCTGCCTCAGTTTCAGCAAGAGGGCTCCATATGGTGATCACAATCCAGGACCTCTTCCCGCTTCCGGAACCCTTCCTTCGGCTCATTGTATACACCAGCCAATAGTGTGGACAGCAGCCACCATAGAACGCTGTCAACCACGGACTACATTGCTTCTGTCTTGTACTGGCGGGCATGGAAATCCCTCCACCGACAGGCACCAAAATACGATGGGGCAGGCCTCTCAGGCAGTTACAATCTAGCAGTGAGACATTCAGTTCAGTGCCTACAGTCAGCACAATACAGTACTCTGAAGAGTGACTTCCAGCTTAGTAGTCGGTATTTACAGTATATATATGAAATGATCGTATGGCATTGTTGGCCGGGAGGGGAGTTCGGCTGCCGTATTGCAAGTCCTTTTTAGTTGACGCCACTTCGGCGACTTGCGAGTCAATGATCATGAAATTGATGATGAAAACACAACACTCAATCCCCTGCCGGGAATCGAACCCAGGCCCCCTGCGTAACAGGCGGTAACACCACCGCTACGCTACAGAGGCGGACGATATTTACAGTGAACGAGGATCATTGACAGAGTGTCCGTACATTGCTAGCAGCTACAACGACAACCTCATAGACTGCCAAGGTCAAGCAAAGTTATTCAAATACCTTTATAGTAGGTTTATGACAACAAGTGCCAAGCACCAAATTGTACCAAAGTGAAGTAGTATTTCGTAACATACATTTACTAAATGTTAGTTATTACTGTGTTGCCACATCTCTGTTATAGAGCTGGCCTTCAGCCAAGTGTTTAACAATCATGCAATGGCTATCTTTAGGGAACTACAGCAGGGAAACACTTTACTGCTACTGTGGACACTTGGGCTGAATTAATACTAGCAATCACTTACTACATACACAACAAACAGTAACTAGTAACTGATAAATGTAAAATTATGATGAGAGCTGTTTTCTGTTCCCTGAGTATATCCCAGATTAATTCCACTGAAGTGGCTTGTAAGGTGGCAGAATAAATGGTCAGATTCGCGCCTTACATGAGACCTTAACAAAAAATGGTTCAAATGGCTCTGAGCACTATGGGACTTAACATCTTAGGTCATCAGTCCCCTAGAACTTAGAACTACTTAAACCTAACTAACCTAAAGACATCAAACACATCCATGCCCGAGGCAGGATTCGAACCTGCGACCGTAGCAGTCCCGCGGTTCCGGACTGCAGCGCCTAGAACCGCACGGCCACCGCGGCCGGCAGACCTTTACAAATCACAATGAGAAGGTGAAGTTGACACCTAACGTAAATCGACAGCTATGAGAACATTTACTTATCAATATGTAATGCAAAAAGGGATGACAGTCAATCAACGGTAATTAACACATCATTCCTATACAATGCGTGTCTTTGAGCGGAAGGTAGAACAGGGAACGTGAGTCAAGTCACTTTTAGTTTTGAAAAGTGTAGTGAAGCTGCGCTGCGGGAGTTACACCGGTAACCACTTAAAGGGGTGGCAGGAAAGATGACAGCGACCCTGGGCCAGGTGATTCAAGGTGGAAGGCCGCCTGTAGCTAGGGCATCGGTACAAGAACAGAGAAGAAGCTTTAGAAAACTGTGTTTCGAAATTCCAACAGGATACGAACAAACCCAAGTGACGCATTTTCGTCCAGCGAGTGCGACACACGGAAAGGTCAATGTACTTTAGGCGTCTGGAACGGGCACAAAACGTCCAATTGGCGGAAACTCACTAGGAAGGAGAAAACTACTGAAGTTTCGACGCAGTTTGATAGAAGGGACGTTGCGATTGGTAGAGAGTGTTTCTACAAAATAAGAGGAACGCTCCTATTGGTCGAAAAAAGCCGTGACGTGAGAAAGGAACCCAAGTGGAGGGAGGCAGTTCTGCCATGAGAGGACAAGAGAGAAATTTTGGAGGGAACTCTTCTCTGAACTGGCGTCAAGTGCAGAACGGATTGCTTAACACTCCGTACGACGCAGAGAAGCAATTGGTGTGGACACTGCGTTCACAGCGGCTGCACTCCAGCTAAAGTTAGCTGTAGCAACGTTTAGCTCCAACTGTGGAGAAACGAACCAGCCATATTAGTTAATTGTTCTTGCGAGAACTGAGAGGGCGCTATAATATGCACACTGTTCCAACCATGCGCGTGTATATCGCCACATAATAAGACTAGGGCTGAATACATGTTTTCTCGCATAACGAGAAATGTAGGGAAAGTTTCTGCTGGAAGTTCAGCAAAGGCCAGATTAGTTTTGTAGGAATTTCAGTGGGAGTGAGCGGCCTTGCAGTCGGCAGCACGTCGCAGCTTAACGTAAATACCGCGTGCAGAGGTGTAAACTTTGTTGGTTCACCAGCTTGCGTTTACTGTAAACTCGAGCGGCCTAGGGTAATCTTGCTCTCAAGTTTGTTACTTGACTAATAATATTTAACATTGTTGTGTATAAACATATTTCACTTTTTGATGTTGGCAAGATGTGTTATCCGTTGCGCTGTTTTTATGTTGGCGAGTTGAAAACTGTGTGAAAAGCTGTAATGTGGTGAGAAATATTGCGACATTAAAATTTGTCATTTCACCTCACACAATTGTTCTCAATTCTAGAATTAGCAAACACAAAATCCCCACCATTACAGTCTTAATGTAAAAGGCAAAAGGCACTCCTATCTGGAACATAAATATAGATTGCAACAAGAAACAGGCGTTTCAATTTACAAAAGGAATAAACAGATGTTTGTTTACCACTGTTTAATGGCATCCAAAGGTTTATTCCTTTTTCTGACGCGAAAGGAAGTAAAGACAGAATTTAGATTCTTAGTGCTGGAAAATATATTCGACATTCAAGTCACCAGAAGAGTTGTAACAGCTGTCTCGGAAAACAGCTACGAAAAGAATCTATTACAGTGTGACATTCTTGTTCACATTGCACGTGGGGATGGTTTTTATTGATGGGATGTTTTATTGCAATAGGTAGGGCAATACGAGCTCTACTGGACAGCGGTTTTTTCGAGGGACAGCCCAAAAATTTTCATTCAAATGAGTAGCGTAGTTTTAATAGACGTTTACAAAATAATTATTTTAATAAAAATAAATTTTTAATATAACACGTTTTTAAACCGAAGAGGTCCGACAATGAAAACGAGTAGCACCCCAGACGATCACTCCCGATTATCGGGCCATATGGCGGGCGATGTTGACGGTGGTATACCACCACTGGCCAGGGCGTCTCCACGCACTCCTTCGCTGGTCACCGGGGCTGGTTTCCAAGCGGGACTCATCACTGAAGACAGTTCTATCCCTGTCAATTAGACTCTAGGCCGAAGACACTCTGGACAGTCATGGGATACCAGCATGACTGGCTTGCTCATTAGCTACGGAAAGGGACGGGAAACGCCTAAGGCATTCGGATCTGCGCTCGTTCCGCAGCAGTGTCGGGGCTACAACTGCAAGGAATAGTTCCTATCTGTCTTCTAATACTATCAAGCTTCACCCATATCGTCACAACGCAGAGACACGCTCTGCTACTAATTGTTTCATAGAATTTAGGTGGAGTGAGGTATGGGTTGTAGGTTGTGCAAATATTAAATTCAAATCAACAGTTGTTTTATTTAACGTCAACAGAATAGAACAGAACAAAACATTCATGGAGCCCGAAAATATCCTTAAGTGGGGCTCCACACAATCAATACAACAAGGTCTTACATTCCATACAATAATAAAATCGTACCTTTGCCCTAATATCCCTATATATAACCAGGCTACAAAATAAACAATTTCTGATTCCTGGCCCTCGGCCATAACCACTCATTATATGCGAGACAACCTCAGCAGTAAAACATAAGATGGCAAAGCAACTGATTATTCACATAGGAAATGTATCATGATGAATTCTTAACAGTGACACTGATGGCGTAGTTTGACATGCAGATCTGCTTTTTTCTGCCTGCACTGGTATCACTGTCCTTTCTGTCGGGAAAAGTCACCAACCGCTCTGCAAGGCTGTTGTGTACACAAGTGGCCACGCTCCGTAGAGGCGTTGGTGATGTCTGGCTGTCAGTGCCACAGCACAGCAGATACTCGAGGCCCTCGCTCTCGGCTCTACCCGGAAATCGCTCTTTCGTCTCTGTGCAGGGATTAAGCACCTCAATCCTCAATACCAACAAGCCCAGCCCTCTATTTTGGACAACACGGCCGCCGCGCCAATCTAGCCCCATGCGATGGCCCCCACGCTTGTCAACCGCATCTACGGCGGCGAAGCCGCTGGCCTCAGGGAGATGCTGTTGGTTCCACTTGCTGTACCTGACCGCCGCGTTCCCCTCCCCCCTCTCCCCCTCTCTGTACATCGTCTCTGCCACCAGCTCGACCACAGCGGCACTCACAGCAAAAGTGAGTCCGCACCATCCGTCCTTTCACGACCACAGCATGACAGTCCGTACAGAATGGCTCTGTGGAGGCGCGGAAATCAGCCATAGCATTCGACATGACACAACTGCAAATCCATTAATCCCTATACTGACTGAACCACAGAAATAGGGGGAAATACCTCTATGCCTGAGAAATGTCATTATGCTCTCGCAATCTCTGTCGCTTGGAAGAAACATAAAATTTATATGCAGACTTAAGTACTTTGTAAATGAAAACATTTTCTGTTAATTTTTAGGTTAGTGCACTTTTATTCGTGTTCACATGATGGTTAAACATAAAGTGATGCCACAACTTGTAAACATTGTCCGTGAACGTGGTCAGGTGAGAGACCATCACTGGAGACTGTGAAACGTCCCCTTAGAACAATTACATGACTGTGCTTAAACTGACACACAATATTTTTTAGCGCAACGCAATCCGACTTTCAATAATCCCTACAAAAGAATGGCCCTTACTAGCATTAACCTATACCATTCACAAATCACTTACCTCACAAAAATCTTCGTTACTCGAACTACTGCAATACAGCGAGCGCCACTACTGCCAGCTAAATAAAAGATTCTAACTACGGAAGGCACTAACTACTGATAGGCATAGTTAGCAAATGAAAGATTTTAATAGAGAACAAGCAATGTATTTACCTTAATAGTCATTATATATATATATATATATATATATATATATATATATATATATATATATATATATATATATAGCAGTTCATGACATCCAGTCTTACAAATTTCAAAACTCCGCCATCTCTCTCCCCACATCCACCACTGCTGGCGGCTCACCTCCAACTGCGCAACGCTACGCGCTGTTCACATCCAGCTGCTGCTGCCCAACACTACAATGGGAGACAACAATGCAAACTAGCCACAGACTGCACACAGCACAGCCAGTGATTTTCATACAGAGCGCTACGTAAAGTTGCCAATAAGAAAAGAAACAGCCTATTTACATAGCCCCCATGCTCCCCACAAAAAATTTTACAAATTGTTTTGGGCACTGGCCAATACAGATTTGAAAAAATTTTTCATAATTACAGTAAGAAAGATATCAAATGCACACACTTATTAATACAATGTTGGTCAAAAGCTAAAATTTTCTCACAGTCCATAAAGACAGTCCTGATCATTCATCACAGTAAAACTGCCGTTTCTTTTCTCAAAGTCTGAGCAGTAAAAGACAATGCACACGGAAGTAGTGGACTTCCATGCAGTCTTGAAGAAGTAGTGTTGTCCTTCCAACGGAAAGACAGTGCTGACTCTTGATATGCTGACAGGTAATGGGCCACAACAGAGCAAACCCACAGCAGAGTCATTCGACGTTTTGAAGAATATTGGTAGGTAGGTCATCACAGAGCAGACCCACTGTAGTCCTGGTAGAGACTACGGTATTGGTGGGCCACCAGAGGTGCAGACTCACTGCAGTCCTTGTAGAAATAATGGTATTGGTGCGTCATCAAAGATGCAGACCCACTGTAGTCCTTGTAGAAATAATGGTACTGGTGGGCCATCAAAGATGCAGACCCACTGTAGTCCTTGTAGAGACGGCCAGCAGCCATCTGTTGCGACTGTGCAGGTGCACAATGACCAACGAAGAGACTTGCGGAGAATATAGCAAGTCCACCACCGATGCACTCACAAAGTTTTTTTTTATCTAATTGTCCTTAGAACCAGCAATGCTGTTAACCAGTCCCTTGCTGAATTATTAACACAGGTGCAAACACTATCAGTCCCTACTTCTCACATATTGTCCATATACTATGACCAACAGAAACGTGTGCAGTGAAATGTAACTTACAAGTTACGTAATTTGATGAACTGGTGTCAATTACAATTGTATAACATAAGAGTACAATTACAAAGGTACAAAATACATCATTAAAGAACATAACAATACAGATAACATTTGTAGTAATACAGGCTTTACAAAAGAATCGAAATAACATATACAACAGTGTTACAGGAATTATGACATAAGTAAATACATAAAAGATCAGAATAATTATTGAAACATCAACTTCACACATGAGCATTAAAACAGAACAGAATAAATAATGTCTAAGCATCTTTACAAAGAAAATAACATATTATCAGAAAAATTCTACAACATAACTCTTATTAGCTAAACACATTAAGACAGGAAAAACACAAATTCACATAGTGTAATAACACAAAAATACAGGACAGGGTTTGTTTTCAGTGTGACATTTGGTACTGCAGTCCACCCCAAAACTTCATTCCATATATCTTTCCTCTTATTTCAACATTTGTTTCCACCAAAAAAGTTCTATCCAAGCATACTTTCTGTATTTATATGTTCACACATTTGTTACCTCATTATTTATTTACCATTATCTTACCTCATCATTTATTTCCAAGAAAATCCTACCTAAACCTGTTGTCCCTAAACCCTACTTTTTTGTTCATATCCTCTTTCAAAATACTTTTTTGGCCAAACTATTTTCTTATAGCTTCTCAATGCATTTCTTCCAATTCATCACAACTCATTCTCTTATATAGTCTACCCCCTCTTAAGCTAACTTAAATCTACTGAGCTCAGATCCTAAACTAAGGGACGAGGCAATGCAGCAGCACAAAACAACACAAACATCAATGACAAAAAAATCAAATTGGCAAAGCAATTGCAATATTACAACTAATATAAGGCACTGTGCAGCAAACAAGAAAAATAAATCCGTAGTAAAACTGGCTTAACAGCGTAATACAAAGTCAAATTCAGTAACATTATGCCTGGCAAACAGCAGCAGCAAATGCAATAACTTATATCTAAACATGACAAAGCTCAAGCAGAAAAAAATTTTACACTAAAGACAACACTGCAGACAAGGGAAATGTATATCTACATCGTAATGTCTATGGAATTAAAGTGGTGCACCACAAAAACTAATTCTACAAAAAAATTACCAAGTACTTGAAAAGAAAATTATATATGCAGTTACTGTTATTAGTCCCTTCTTATTGTTCTTTCCATTCCAAGAGCTCCTTTTTCGAAGAATGTGGATCATAAAGTAATTATTTAATAGATCTGTTGACAGAAAGTGTGTGGTGTCACCACCAGACACCACACTTGCTAGGTGGTAGCCTTTAAATCGGCCGCAGTCCGTTAGTATACATCGGACCCGCGTGTCGCCACTGTCAGTGATTGCAGACCGAGCGCCGCCACACGGCAGGTCTAGAGAGAATTCCCAGCACTCTCCCCATTTGTACAGACGACTTTGCTAGCGATGCTACACTGACAAATACGCTCTCATTTGCCGAGACGATAGTTAACATAGCCTTCAGCTACGTCATTTGCTACGACCTAGCAAGGCGCCATTACCAGTTTATATTGAAATGGAAATTATGTACCGTCAAGAGCGATGTACACCACTTACGGATTAAAGTTAAGTATTACATCAACTACGTACTTTATTTGCTACTATTAATTCCCTTAACTGTTCCAGACCTCGCGCCAGCCTGCGTGAGCTTAAGCGTGTGCCTTTCGGCTTCCTCTCATAGTGACTTGGATGTCTTGCCAAGTCACAACAAAGTGTTCACATTAGCAAATGCATTTAATTTTATTTTATGAAACCAATGCTGCAAGACAGCTGGAAACCAGATATCAAATGAAATAAGCAACTATGTACAAAGTAAAGCATAAAATAATCATGCAGTAGTCATGAGGCATTTCATAAGTTAGTAGAAACTCTCTCAATTCTCGTAGATAGACACTTGTCCTAATCAGGTGTGCAGATGTAAGAATGTTTCCAAGTTATGAGCGTGTCGTATTTGCGGTGCTTTCTACAAAGGAATGTCAATAGCGAGGTTAATGGCCTCCTTTTTTCTCCACCTGTGCCTCTGAAAGGCACACACTAATGGCTTTTTTTCCCGGCAACTGTCGCGCGGCTGGGTGCTTACAGTGACCTACCTTCCTTACCGAAATATTTACATCAGTTTCCACTACAGTGACAGTTTGGTAGAAATAAGATTTCACAGGTCGAAATATTTGCGTTCCAAATCTGTAGAAACAAAATCCTATAAATATAACAGTGTCCAAAAAATTTTCGCCAGCATTGTGATACATTCACGCATTTACACACATTTCATAACTCTTAAAGTATGATTATTGGTTTCCAACATCCTTTTTCACAAGTCAGAGTCCCTAACCACTACTCATTATTCCTTACCTTATTACACATATACATATTCATCAACACGTCTTCAATATTTCATCATAATAAATACATAGCATAATCAGATTCCTCATATAGCATCATTTCATTGATAATAAACATACCTCAACAACATAATACACATCATTGTCATAATAATATCATAAAACCTCAGTCAAATCTCAAAAACGTCGTAGCTTTCTGCAATAATTGCAAAACTTAAAAAAAATTCTCTGCTCATTTAAATAGTGTCATCCACCTCAAACGTACTTTAAATATCATGACCCATACCAAATACATCATTCAAAGCTCTCATAGTATCACAATGATTCTGAAAAAATATGAAGAGTTCACAAAGTACATACAAAATACAATTTCATAAATGTGAAGTTAGCCAACTGTGTAATTGCGTAAACATGTGTCACTGATATAGTAAAAAAAATGTTTATCTCTCAGTTAAATGATCAGATAGCTGTGTAATTCTGTCTTAGAGAAATATGGTACCGATGTGTAAAGTTGTATAAGCAAATACCATATTAGCTAGGGCTCCTTGTGCTTGCCAAACACATGGTACACAAAGTAAGCGTGTACCCCCCTGAGGATTAATGTAATTATACCCTCAGGTGTTACAGATTACAGAAATGGAATGAAATGTATCACGGAAAACTTTCATTGTAATTCAAAAGTCTTGAAAAATAAATGGTTTAAGTGCAAAATTAATCACTCAAATGCATCTCGTGTAGCACTGAATGTGCGTCTTGCTGTAAGATAATTCTGTGGAACTGTCGTAGTTATCGTCCTCTGTAAGCAAAGTTCTGCTGAAGTCAATGTACTTACCTCATCATAAACGAAAGTGAAATGCTTTGCGTATAGATATCGTAGTTATTACGTACCTTACCGTGATCAAGAAAGTACTATAATGTAACGTATTGTTATGATATGAAAAAGGCTGTCTCATTGTAGTTATACCACAAAAGTTACTACTAAAACATGTTTTACTTTCCAGAAGAATTCAAAAAAACTGTGCAGATGTAACGCAGATACAGCACAAAAGCAACAATGTAAATTGTGTCACACATTAGTAGCATCGTGATATAATTGTGTAGCTGTCAAAGAAACCAAATGCTAAGTCATCTTTAATCCCGCAGAAAGTGCTTCAAATAAAGAATGTCTTTTCAAGTAAACCAAAATGTTGCATTAAAATCTCATTAGCAGTATATGTTCTAAGTATGTGAGCCTTATAGTCGTTACATAATCGTGCAACTAACAAGCAAGAATGTACACACACTATAACACTGTGTCGTCTGTTCACAATAACAATGCATTCGTAATTTCTGTTTAAATAAGTTCTCCTGGTTCTTGACTGGATATTTAACTTCAAACATCGTTGCATGTTAACAGTTTCTCAGTGTGAAAAATTGTACTAGTATCGTGAAGTGAAAAATTTTATGGCAAAGACTAAGTTAAAAAACAGATTATCTATCAGTAAGCGGTTTTACATGTGAAGTGTGGTGCAATACTTTACCCTTCATAGTACTCAGAGTTTGAACTTGAATGCATTTATCATGCGGTACACATCGGTAAAGAATACTGGAATTTTTCTCAAGGTTAGTGTCTATGTTACTTTTCTCAAGCCCAGCCGGTGCGCGTGACAGTGCGTCCGCAACAATGTTCTCCTTGCCGGGAATGTAGACTATTGTGAAGTGGAATTCTTGCAGAAACAATGCCCAACGTTTTAACCTATCATGATATAATTTTGAAGACGTAAGAAATTGTAATGCACGATGATCACTGTATACTTTTACGTGCTTACCAGAAAGAAAGAAACGGAATTTGTTAAATGCCCAAACGATAGCTAAAGCTTCTAATTCAGTAACGGAATAATTTCTTTCGGATTTTGTTAGCACTCGGCTAGCAAAAGCAATGGTTTTCTGAACAGTAGTGTCATTTTCTGTGGCTTCTTGAAATAAATGGGCACCAAGACCGACTTTAGAAGAATCCGTGCTAAGGCAGACATCTTGGGACAGATCTGGATGAGCTAGTATTGGCGTGTTAAGTAACGCTTCTTTCAAAGAATTGAATTCCAACTGTGCTTATTCGTCCCAGTTCCAAATAGTATTTTTTCCAGTGAGATAACAAAGTTTTGGTGTAACTAGAATTGGCATATTGAGAAAACGACGGTAAAAATTTACGAGACCTAGAAAACTGTGGACTTGTTTTTTTGTGGATGGAACTGGAATGGCTCTGATTGCTTCTAACTTTTCAGGATCCGGCTGAATGCCTTCAGAGGAAATAATATGCCCCAAAAACTTCACCTTTGTCCTACCGAATTCAGACTTTTCCAAGTTAACTGTAATTCCAGATTCTGCAACATTACGTAACAAATTGTTGAGAATGCGATTATGTTGTTCCCGTGAGGCTTCTGCTATCAGAATATCGTCAACATATAAGGTGATGTGACGTTTTAAGAACTCAGGTAATATGGAATTTAGCCAGCGAATGAATGCTGCCGAAGAAATGTTCAAACCAAAAGGAAGTTTCCGAAACTGATAACAAACGCCGAAACAAAGGAAAGCTGTGTATTTTCTACATTCTGGATGAAGTTCGATCTGATAAAAGCTGGATCTGAGATCAATGGAAGACAACACTTTTACACCATTAAAATTTTGAAGAAGTTCTTCCAACGTTTGCGGCCTGTCTGTTTCAGGAATAATAATAGTATTGATTTGTCTCGAATGTAAGACAAGCCTGATCAATCCATTTTTCTTCTCAACAACATGATATGGATTGTTGTATGAGCTTACTGCAGGCTTAATAATGCCCTCGTCAAGCATAGCTTGTATTTCTGTTCTAACATGGTCCCTATAATGTGCTGGAATTACGTATGGTCTAACACAAAATTTAGTATGCTCACGAACACGAAATTGGTATTGAAATCCCTTGATTGTTCCTGTTTTGTGAGTAAAAACTGTGGAACATGCTTGTAAAATCTCAAAAAGGTCTTGCCTATCAGTGTCATTACAATTCTCAATTGTTCGAATTTTATTCTGAATTAACTTATTAGTATGAAATATGTCGTTGATATCATCTCTGTCAGTACTTGCAGAGTGATTGTTAGTGTCTAGTTCCGTAGAAAATTCCGAACTGTTGTCTAACAGAAGGTAAAGCCGATTAATTTCCTCGTCATGGTTTGAGAGCCAATCTTCAAATTTCAAAGCTATTGACTTATCTTCTTTCTCTAAACTTATTTCAGCGTGAAAGTTTAAGATTGCTTTGTATTCATTCAAAAAGTCTACTCCCAGTATAATTTCCGTCAACAATAATGGAACAATAAGAAAGTTCATAGAGAAGCTGTGGCTTTGACAAAAGAATTCTAAGTTGGTTTGTTGGCGTACATCTACACTTTTTCCAAAGATTGCACCTTGTAATTTAATCTTACGTAACGGAAGTGTGGGGCAATAGTTCGATTTGTTGCATTTGCTAAAGACTGTTTCACTAATTACTGAAATGGGACTGCCAGAGTCAATTACTGCCGTAAATTTTACGTCATTTACTGTAATGTGAATCACAGTATATGCAATGTTGTTATGTTTTACGTCGTGTTCCTGGAGTAAGATGTCCCTAATGTCTTCCATTTTTACGTAATTACTAGCTACGGCAGCTGCGTCGTCAGTTTCAAAAGTACGTTTTGTGGCTGCCAGCGGTATGAGTCATTGCCTATTGTCTCTTTGTTGGCGCGCGTCGTTATTGGGATTTAGAGACCTAACTTCTACAAATTCACCTTGTCGAGAGGGCCCTGCTCTGTTTGAATCCCGCCAGTTCTGATGCAATTCAGCTCTGTCGTTACGATCATATCATCTGTCGTCATGTCGGGAGATTCCATAGTTTCTTTCTTGTCGGTCACGTGGTGGAGAATTTCTCCCTGAATCGTAACTGCGCGTTGGACCGTTGCGTCTAAAGTTATTGTGTCGCCCTTGATAATAATTATTTTGGTTCCCAAATTGTCTGTTTCTCTGATTGTCTCTGTGATAGTCACTACCGCAGAGAGGTGATCTTTCCCTGTAATTATTACTACTCTGCCAACGGTTGTCATACGGGTGGTGTCTGTTTTGGTCACGATTTGTGTTGTGAGAATAGCCTTGTCGCGTCCAGTAATTATTTCTTTCATCGCGGAATTGCGACGAATGTGACCTGTAATTGTTGTGTTCCTGTTTTCGCGTTCCGCGATTGTCAGTGTCAATTTCTAATTCTTGTAAGAGTCCCTGAAAAGCTTCAATGTCGTCTTTGCAACGTCCTGCCAAAATAATATGTCGTAAATGTTCAGGCAATTTGATTAAGCAAATGCGGATGAGTTCTGAGGGGCTGTATGGGTTTGACAGGTACTGATTCTTGTGCAACATGTCTTCAAAATATTTCACAAGACTGGAAAATTCAGATTGTTCGAAATGTTTCATCATTATGATGTTATGTTTTACTCGGTCTTCTGTAGGTTGAGACCAGTATGCTGAGAGGAAGGCATGATAAAATTCTCCTTCACTGTGGCAATCGTGAATGACCGATCGCATTCTTACAGCCGGTTCATTCTCTAAGTAGCCACACATAAATTCTAATCTGTGCTCTAATGACCAGTTGGGAGGAAAACAATGAGAGAATTGATGGAGCCATGCTTGTGGATGAATGTCGTTGCCAGAATTCTTCAATGTTTAGAATTTACGTGTAGTAATGAACAGCTTATAGTCAAAATCATCATGTCAGCGAGTCGCATGTCGGTCATTGTTACGTCGTTTCGGCGGTTCCATCTCAAAATTCGGTGTACCTTGCCAATTTCTTTCATAATTTCCGAAGTGCCCTGAGTTATTATTTTGTGGCTGTTCCGTATTTCTATGTCCCTCTTCCCGTATTGGAGCGAGAGTGTCCTCTAAAATATGTAATTCCTGTATTACCTGTGTCAACTGATCTTGTACTTCCCGGATTTCTCTTTGGTGTTGCGTATTAATTTGATTCTGATTTTGTTTGAATTTCCTAATTTGTTCGCACTCGTCTGTGTCATTCAAGACTACCGGTTTTGTGTCATTCAGATTATCATCTACCCTCGTAGATAAATTATTTAGCTGATCCGAAAGTTCGACTACTTTCTCTGATAATGAACTAATTTCCTCCATGTGTCTTTCTGAACCAATGTTCAGAGTATCTACTGTGTTCTTTAAGTTTTCCTGAGTTTTTGTAAGTTGCGTAACCGAATCGGTAGATGCAACTGAGTCAATTTTAGCTTGCAAGGTGTCGTGATTTTCATGAACTATAGTTTGCAGTTCCTTTATGGCTGCTTCGTGATTCTGTAATGCGTTTTCATGACGCGAAAAAATAGGTTGGAAATGCTCACAAATTTGTGTTTTTACGTCATTACAGACTTTTTGACATTTCGATTCGATTTTATGTAACTCAGTAGTTAAATCTTCACGTGTTTGTTCAAGTGTGGTGTCTAACTTCCGAAGATTTTGTTCCATTGTGTCTAACTTTTGAAGCTTTTGCTGTGTTTGTCTCTGATTTTGTTCCATTGTGTCTAACTTTTGAAGATTTTGTCCCATTTGTTTCTGATTTTTTTCAAGTGTTGTGTCTAACTTTTGTAACCTTTGTCCCATTTGTTGCATTAACTGTAATAACAGTGCACTGGTGTCTGAAACATGTTCCTATGTGCTATTAGGCAGTGCATTTGAGCCGGCAATATTCGCATTTTGAAAAGCAGAAAATGTGTCTTGATTTATTTAAGAAAACGGTAAGGACGCAAAACCGGAATCTACAGTATTTGCGAGATTGTGTCCTGTCATTTCGGATTCTTGAGGCGAGCTATTGCCGACCGATCGATCGATAATGCTCCCATGTTCACTAATTGTTTCACTGCATACTCCATTGTTTGCAGCCCGCTCCATTTCCCTATGCACAATTACCAAATTACTACATTGAACATTAGTTAATTCATTACTCGGCGGCGCTGATAAGCTACGCTCGTCGTCACTATTATTTCTCAGTTTACTTTGGAGCCTAGTGTTACGTTTTTCACACGCCGTTGTTGTCACAATATTTCACACGATAACACAGAAAAGCGCAATTTGAAGAGCAAAAATAAGAGAACACATTAACGTAGCACTGAAAATGATATCTCGTTAACTGCAAGCGCAGCTGCGAAATACTTGGTGCAAATCTACATGCATGCCACAACTGTTTTACTATACAAGAATGAAAAACAACAACTACAAAGGAAATTCTCTCTACAATTACGCACTAGCAATAAACAAAAGCTACACTAATTACACAAACTACAAGAAAAAATCAGAAGGGTCGACATATGAAACGTCCCCTTTGAAAAATTACATGACTGTGCTTAAACTGACACACAATATTTTTTAGCGCAACGCAATCTGACTTTCAATAATCCCTACAAAAGAATGGCCCTGACTAACATTAACCTATACGTTTCACAAATCACTTACCTCACAAAAATCTTTGTTACTCGAACTACTGCAATACAGCGAGCGCCACTACTGCCAGCTAAATAAAAGATTCTAACTACGGAAGGCACTAACTACTGATAGGCATAGTTAGCAAATGAAAGATTTTAATAGAGAACAAGCAATGTATTTACCTTAATAGTCATTATATATATATATATATATATATATATATATATATATATATATATATAGCAGTTCATGACATCCAGTCTTACAAATTTCAAAACTCCGCCATCTCTCTCCCCACATCCACCACTGCTGGTGGCTCACCTCCAACTGCGCAACGCTACGCGCTGTTCACATCCAGCTGCCGCTGCCCAACACTACAATGGCAGACAACAATGCAAACTAGCCACAGACCGCACACAGCACAGCCAGTGATTTTCATACAGAGCGCTACGTAACGTTGCCAATAAGAAAACAAACGGTCTTCAGTGGCGGACACTCACCTGAAGTTGGCTAGAAGTTTGCCAGCCTAAATATTGTGGGATGAAGTCAACATGATCGGGCTGCAATCCCGAAACCTAATAGGATAACTTTGTGTCTCTTCATACCATAGCACTGAACCACGAAAACTATCATATCCGACAGTGCTGGAAGTACCCTCATATGGCGAGGAACACGTAAGGCCGGCCGGAGTGGCCGAGCGGTTCTAGGCGCTTCAGTCTGTAACCGCGCGACCGCAACGGTCGAAGGTTCGAATCCTGTCTCGGGCATGGATGTATGTGATGTCCTTAGGTTAGTTAGGTTTAAGTAGTTCTAGATTCTAGGGGACTGATGACCTCAGATGTTAAGTCCCATAGTGCTCAGAGCCATTTAAACCATTTTTTTGAAGATGGAGGAGTTCTTGACGCGAGAGGATAATCAGCGAAAGGCCTGGTCTGTCCACTCCCCCGAATTAAATTCCATCCAGCACGTGTGTGGTGCTTAGGGAGACATACTTCAAGCACGTCCACATGCACTAAGTACCATGCAGCAGTTGTCGATCGCTCTGTTGGAAGATAGGCACGCCCTGCCACAAGAACTCCTTACGAAACTTGTAGTCCGCATTAGAGCACGTTGTAGATCATCCATTGCCTTCCGACATGGTCACACATCCTATTAAGAACCATATCACGCCTTTTATATTGTCCACGTGACCATGAATCGCGATGACTTCAGTGAATTCATTGTCTTTAAATAAACATGTCATCTCTGTTTCTCTCATTGCGTATTTCTTTCACTTATCTTCTGTACTCTACTGTTGTATTTCTTTCTATGTATGGCCGAAATTTCATCGAGCTGTGTTGGTTGATCTTAACACATTATGCAGAAGTTACGTTCTTCGGTAAGTTTTGCACACGAGTGCATAAATCTTTCAGTATACAAATTGAAACCTATTCAGAACGGTGTCGTAGGACCAAAATGTGCTTGGGATATAATGAACAAGAAGGAATTACGTTGTGCTCGATGCGATATCCTCAAATTTAAGTTGTTTACGTGGTGACTTTCTGAAACTATGGAGAGAGGCATTGTGGCGAAACAAGCGCTGTATCACTGGAGAGATAGAGAGGCGAGCGAGTGTACCGGGACTTAAACCAGTTCACTGCTACTAGTGCCGCGTCACCATAACGCGTCGGTGCGTAGCATACAAATATTGCACCATAATCTAAAGATGAAATTACAAATTAAAGTAGCTTTTCTAAATTTTGTCAACATATGCTTCAGTATATTAATGTTTAAGTTGTCAAATTTCACAGTGATCAAATGAATATCTCTCCCTAAATACAGCGTTTTTTATAAAAAAAAGTGGCGCTAAATAATAAAGCTAGAAATCCAAAAATTTGTATGAAGCCTCAGTTCGATATAAAAACCTTAAGTATGTGATCCCATTGAGCAACCTCTAATAGTTTTCGAGTAATTTACTGAAAACTAAATTTGGAGCAAAAGCGTCTTTATTTGAAGTAGATTAAGTATCATTACAGCACCTAACGAAACCTATTAAATAGTGAAGCAGTAACAAGTTTCAAGACCTTGATGTAAATAATAACCAGTACAAGGTCTCTTAAAGTTGTAGTTAAGAGGTCATGCTCTTCTGTCAGTTCTGTTCTGAAAATTGTAGACGGCGAAGTCTGAATGTAGTCGAGCAAAAACTTTTTTCTGTGATTAAAGCCATCTTAACTGCAATCATACAAAAATTACACAGATTCCAAATTGATACACAACAGTGGTATAAAATATTATGTGTCCGAGAAAGCGGCCATTTAGAGTCTACTGCCGGGCCATACAGCGGATGACAGCAGGTGTTCCCTTGGCCGTCCGCTGCGCCCGTATACAGTATATTGATAGTGACAGGGCCAAATATCTCACGAAATATGCATCAAACGAAAAAAACTACAAAGAACGAAACTCGTCTAGCTTGAAGAGGGAAACCAGATGGTGCTATGGTTGGCCCGCTAGATGGCGCTGCCATAAGTCAAACGGATATCGACTGCGTTTTTTTAAATGGGAACCTCCATTTTTTATCACATATTCGTGTGGTACGTAAAGAAATATGAATGTTTTAGTTGGACCACTTTTTTCGCTTTGTGATAGATGGCGCTGTAATAGTCACAAACGTATAAGTACGTGGTATCACGTAACATTCCCCCAGTGCGGACGGTATTTCCTTCGTGATACATCAGCCATGTTAAAATGGACCGTTTACCAATTGCGGAAAAGGTGTATATCGTGTTGAAGTATGGCTATTGTGATCAAAATGTCCAACAGGCGTGCCCTATGTATGCTGCTCGGTATCCTGGACGACATCATCCAAGTGTCCGGACCGTTCGCCGGATAGTTACGTTATTTAAGGAAACAGGAAGTGTTCAGCCACATGTGAAACGTCAACCACGACCTGCAACAAATGATGATGTCCAAGTAGGTGTTTAGCTGCTGTCGCGGCTAATCCGCACGTCAGTAGCAGACAAATTGCGAGAGAAACGGGAATCTCAAAAACGTCGGTGTTGAGAATGCTACATCAACATCGATTGCACCCGTACCATATTTCTGTGCACCAGGAATTGCATGGCGACGACTTTGAACGTCTTGTACAGTTCCGCCACTGGGCACAAGAGAAATTACGGGACGAAGACAGATTTTTTGCACGTGTTCTATTTAGCGACGAAGCGTCATTCACCAACAGCGGTAACGTAAACCGGCATAATATGCATTATTGGGCAACGGAAAATCCACGATGGCTGCGACAAGTAGAACATCAGCGACCTTGGCGGGTTAATGTATGGTGCGGCATTATGGGAGGAAGGATAATTGGCCCCCATTTTATCGATAGCAATCTAAATGGTGCATTGTATGCTGATTTCCTACGTAATGTTCTACCATTGTTACTACAAGATGTTTCACTGCATGACGGAATGGCGATGTACTTCCAACATGATGAATGTCCGGCACATAGCTCGCATGCGGTTGAAGCGGTATTGAATAGCATATTTCATGACAGGTGGACTGGTCGTCGAAGCACCATACCATGGCCCGCACGTTCACCGGATCTGACGTCCCCGGATTTCTTTCTGTGGGGAAAGTTGAAGGATATTTGCTATCGTGATCCACCGACAACGCCTGACAACATGCGTCAGCACATTGTCAATGCATGTGCCAACATTACGGAAGGGGAACTACTCGCTGTTGAGAGGAATGTCGTTACATGTATTGCCAAATGCATTGAGGTTGACGGGCATCATTTTGAGCAATTATTACATTAATGTGGTATTTACAGGTAATCACGCTGTAACAGCATGCGTTCTCAGAAATGATAAGTTCACAAAGATACATGTATCATACTGGAACAACAGAAATAAAATGTTCAAACGTACCTATGTTCTGTATTTCTATTTAAAAAAACCTACCTGTTACCAACTGTTCGTCTAAAACTGTGAACCATATGTTTGTGACTATTACAGCGCCATCTATCACAAAGCGAAAAAAGTGGTCCAACTAAAACATTCACATTTCTTTACGTACTACACGAATATGTAATAAAAAATGGGTGTTCCTATTTTAAAAAAACGCAGTGATATCCGTTTGACCTATGGCAGCGCCATCTAGCGGGCCAACCATAGCGCCATCTGGTTTCCCCCTTCAAGTTACACAAGTTTCGTTCTTTGTAGTTTTTTCGTTTGACGATTATTTCATGAGATATTTGGCCCGGTTACGATCGATGGACCACCCTGTATAAATACGGCCTGAGAGCCAAAGTTTCACGTCCCGCCGCACCCAGCTATCGGTAGGTCCGCGTCAATCAAACGCCGGAGTACGCGCTGCCTCGTATGACGTCACAGATAGGCTGCTACTAAACGCGTATTTTCAGTAATAAAAAAAAGTGAATTCGCGAGGATTGTACACCGTTCTGGATCGTTTAGATTCCTGAAAAGACTTCATTTCGCAGCCAGCTACCATCCAGTCCACGTCTGTCAAACACCGGCTGTCGCGCTGCCTCGGGTGATCATATCAGGTATGCTGCCGCTAAACGCATGTTTGTGGCACAAATAGGAAGTGAACTCACGAGCACTGTACACTGTCCTGGGTCGCTTAGATTTCGCGGAAGTAACTGTTTGTTACGACTTTTGCGGCGAGCAATTAACTTAGATTATTAGAAGTCAGGACGCGAAAGACCATTTATTAGGAATTTCGCGTAGGGTCCCTTATGAACTATTCGTAATGCTGTTTATGACGGAGATATCATATTTATTATTATTATTATCATCGTCAGGAATAATACGGTGTTGTTCAGGTGAAAGTTGATCAAATATATCTATCAATTAAAACTCAAAATCTTAATTTATAGTCATAGTTCCTGAGGCCACTGAGTAATAGTGAATAGAAATATTTCTTTCAGGAGGAAAGATAAGAATGTGGACTTGCTGACTGGAAACAATTGTCAGTATGTTCTCCATCGCTTTCTGGCTGGCCACAGAAATAGTTTCCAGGCTCTTGGAAGAGACGGTGTTGCCGCCCCACAGCTTGTACAACAATTTGAGATTAGAAACCCTGGTCCGGAAACGACCGCACCGAAAGTTACGAATCCAAACTCTGCCAGTGAAATATTAAAACCTACCACGATTCGTAGAAAAATGTGTTTGTACGATGTAATAATACGAGATTTTCACTCTGCAGCGGAGTGCGCGCTGATATGAAACTTCCCGGCAGATCAAAACTGTGTGCCGCACCGAGACTCGAACTCGGGACCTTTGCCTTTCGCGGGCAAATGTTCCACCATCTGAGCTACCTAAGCACGACTCACGCCCCCTTCTCACAGCTTCAATCTGCCAGTACCTCGCCCCCTACCTTCCAAACTTCACAGAAGCTCTCCTGCGAAAATCTCATTCTGGAAACATCCCCCAGGCTGTGGCTAAGCCATGTCTCCACAATATCCTTTCTTCCAGTAATGCTAGTTCTGTAAGGTTCGCAGGAGAGCTTCTCTGAAGTTTGGAACGTAGGAGCCGAGTTACTGGCAGAACTGAAGCTGTGAGGACAGGGCGTGAGTCGTGCTTGGGTAGCTCAGATGGTAGAGCACCTGTCCACGAAAAGCAAAGGTCCCGAGTTCGAGTCTCGGTCTGGCACACAGTTTTAATCTGCCAGGAGGTTTCAAATGAGCGCACACTCCGCTGCAGAGTGAAAATATCATTCAAATCCTATAGATGTTCAACGGGATTAATCTCATGCGATCTGAGAGTCAAAATGATTCGCTCGAATAGTCCAGTATATTCTTCTAACCACTGGTGAACAGTTGCGGCCCGGTGGGAACGTCGTTTTGGAACATGATGTCCATGAATGAAAATGGTCTCCAAGTAGCCAGACGTAGCCATCTCCAGACAATAAGGGTTCAAAACCACGTCAGGTCATCCAGATTTAGGTTTTCTGTGATTGCTCTACATTGTTCCAGGAAAATGCTTGGATGGTTCCTTTGAAAGGCAGGGAACATCAGATAACTTAATCGGACAGGTAGGTTAAGAAATTTAAAAGGGGAAGTGGACAGGTTAAAGTTAGATATAGTGCTAATTACTGAAGTTTGGTGGCAGGACGAACAAGACTTCTGGTCAGGTGAATGTAGGGTTATAAATACAAAATCAAATAGGGGTAATGCAGGGGTAGGTGTTACAATAAATAAAAAATAGGAGCACGGGTAAGCTACTACGAATAGCGTAGTGAATGCATTATTGTTGCCAAGATAGACACGAAGCCCTCGCACACCATAGTAATAAAAGTTTACATGCCAACTAGCTCCACAGATGATGAGATTGAAGAAATATATGATGTGATATAAGAAATTTAAAAAATGTTCAAATGTGTGAAATCTTATGGGACTTAACTGCGAAGGTCATCAGTCCCTAATCTTACACACTGCTTAACCTAAACTATTCTAAGGACAAACACACACACCCATGCCCGAGGGAGGATTCGAACCTCCGCTGGGACCAGCCGTACAGTCTATTACTACAGCGCCCTAGACCGCTCGGGTAATCCCGCGCGGCTATAAGAAATTATTCAGACATTTAAGGGAGACTAAAGTTTAATAGTCATGGAGGACTGTAACTCAATCGTAGGGAAAGGAAGCAAAGGAAAAGTAGAAGGTGAATTAGGACTGGGGTAAAGAATGAAAGAGGAAGCCTCCTAGAAGAATTTTGTGCAGAGCATAACTTAATCATAGCTAACACTTGGTTTAACAATCATGAAAGAAGGTTGTATACGTGGAAGAGGCCTGGAGACACTGGAAGAGTTCAGATAGATTACATAATGATAAGACAGAGATTTAGGAACCAGATTTTAAATCGTAAGACATTTCCAGGGGCAGATTTGGGCTCTGACCACAATCTATTGGTTATGAACTGTAGGTTAATATAGGGGAAAGAAATACAGTATAAGAAGAACGGGGAGCTTTGAGAGATGAAATAATGAAGGCAGCAGAGGATCAAGTAGAAAAAAGACGAGGGCTGGTAGAAATCCTTGGGTAAAAGGAAGGATATTTAATTTAATGGATGAAAGGAAAAAAATTAAAAATGCAGTAAATGAAGCAGGGGAAAAGGAATACAAACGTCTCAAAAATGAGACTGACAGGAAGTGCAAAATGGCTAAGCAGGAATGGCTAGAGGACAAGTGTAAGGATGTAGAAGCATATATCACTAGGGGTAAGAAAGATACTGCCTACAGGAAAATTAAAGAGACCTTTGGAGAAAACAGAACCACTTGTATGAATATCAAGAGCTCAGATGGAAAACCAGTTCCAAGCAAAGAAGGGAAAGCAGAAAGATGGAATATGGAAGTCCTATAGAAAGGCGAGGTACCTGAGAGCAATATTATGGAAATAGAAGAGGAAGTAGATGAAGATGAAATGGGAGATCTTATACTGCGTGAAGAATTTGAACTGGCACTGAAAGACCTAAGTCGAAATAAGGCGCTGGGAGTAGACAACATTCCATTAAAACTACTGATAGCCTTGGCATAGCCAGCCATGACAAATCTCTACCATTTGGTGAGCAAGATGTATGAGACAGGTGAAATACCCTCAGATTTCAAGAATATAATAATTCCAATCCCAAAGAAAGCAGGTGCTGACAGGTGCGAAAATTACTGAACTATCAGTTTAATAAGTCAAGGCTGCAAAATGCTAACACGAATTCTTTACAGACGAATGGAAAAATTCGTAGAACCCGACCTCGGGGAAGATCAGTTTGGATTCCGTAGAAATGTTGGAACACGCGAGGCAATACTAAGCCTATGACTTATCATAGAAGACAGATAAAGGAAAGGCAAAAGGCAAGCCTGCGTTTGTAGCATTAGTAGACTTAGAGAAAACTTTTGACAATATTGACTGGAATACTCTCTTTCAAATTCTGAAGGTAAGTTGGTTTAGGAGAGGGAGGAAGGGACCAAACTGCGAGGTCATTGGTCCCTTGTTTCTGGTAAAATAATTGCACAAGGGGAAAAAAAGAAAGAAGACGTACAGCACAATAACAGGAGAAAGCAAGAACCAGGAGAACGATAGAAGGACAACCAACATTACTAAGGACAAAATAGGAAAAGAAAACCTCAGAGAGAAACAAGAAACAGGTAGATGAGGTAAAAACAGGAGAGCAGATGACCGTGGCTGGCCGACCACGAGAATAAAAAGCAAAAGCCAGCCACTCTGCGACGCATTAAAAGATCCACCCTAAAAGCGTTAGAATCGAGAACACAAAGGGACAAAGGACATGCGCAAAAGCCTATATAGAATGATTAAACCCACCGTCACGTATAAAACGTAAAACTAAATTAGCCGATGAGGCATTGTCAGCTAAAATTAATGGAAGCGCTTCCGGGAACTGAAGAGTCCGTTGAAGGCCAGCCAAAGAAGGACAGCTCACCAAGATATGGGCCTCTGTCAGCCGGGCGTCGCACCGACAGTGAGGTGGGTCGTCACGGAGCAGGAGATAGCCGTGTGTCACCCAAGCGTGGCCAATGCGGAGCCGGCAGAGAACCGCAGAGTCTCTGCGAGAGGCCAACATGGAGGACTGCCACCCATTCGTAGTCTCCTTAATGGCACGCATTTTGTTGTGCTTGTTGAGGTCATGCCATTTCGTCTCCCAAAGCCGCAAAACCTTGCGGCATATTACTGAACGCAGGTCAGTTGCAGGGAAACTGATCTCCATAAGAGGTTTCTGCGTAGCCTGATTGGCCAGCCTGTCGGCAAGTTCGTTGCCTGGGATTCCGACGTGACCTGGGGTCCAGACAAACACCACTGAACGACTGGGCCGTTCCAGAGCATAGATGGACTCCTGGATGGACGTTACCAAAGAATGACAAGGGTTGCACTGGTCGATAGCTTGTAGGCTGCTCACGGAGTCATTACACAGAGGAAACGACTCCCTAGGGCATGAACAGATGTGCTCAAGAGCACGAGATACAGCCACCAGCTCGGCAAAAAGAAAACACTGCAGCCATCGGGCAAGGAATGCTGTTCAGTATGTCCACCATGGACATATGCGAAGCTGACGTGTGCATCAGCCATCGAGCCGTCGGTGTAAACCACTTCGTGGCCTTGGTACATGTCAAGAATGGAGAGGAAGTGGCAGCGGAGAGCCGCAGCGATAACTGAGTCGTTAGGGCCATCTTTTGGCAGTGGAAAGTGGCAAGTTTCAACGAGGGTACAACCCTGACCTCGCATTTATGAGTGAAAATGCAGCGCAACACTGCCACAAATCAGTGTGTCAGCCCATACCTAACATACAGCATAGTCCAACATGTGCCGACTTCTTCCCATCATAAGACCCCGAGAAATTGGTTTTAGACGAAGGTATAATTTCAAGAAGGCAGACTGACTGAAACTTTCTAAAATGCTGGACGATAAAGGTCATACAATTAGGCCTATGCCTGAAGAGTATGAACACTTTGTTGAGCTTGTTAAATTCTGCTCGCGAGCATGTATCCCGAGAGGCTGCAAGACAAACTACCTGCAGGGCGTAACTTCAGAAACAGCTACATTGCTCGAGGAGTATTATACCCAATACAGTGAAAACCCATTCATTGAAGAATCCTCCGAAATAACTAGATCCGTCCTCTCCTCAATCTCCGCAGCAAAGAGAACACAGTGGGAGAAACTGATGGAAGACTGTGATATGAGTAGAAGTAGTCACGAGGCCTGGAGGCTTCTAAAACGATTGAATAATGACCCTTCACAGGCGAATATGCATGCAAATGTCCGAGCTGATCAAATTGCACACCAGCTAATACAAAATGGGAAACCACCTTATTCAACCAGGTCTGTCAAGAAGACATGTGAGAGACGACCTGACCAAGAAACCAATACTCTGTTTCAACCATTTACCCAGACTGAGGTGGATCTCGCTCTGAGTAAGTGCAAAAATGGGAAAGCCGCAGGCCTTGATGATATAATAGTCGAGCAGATAAAGAACTTTGGGCCGATAACAAAAGCATGACTGAGAGACCTAATGAACAACTGTGTCCAATCCTGCAAGATTCCTAAACTCTGGAGGAAAGCCAAAGTCATAGCTATCCGCAAGTCAGGTAAGGACCAAAATGATCCTAAAAGCTACCGCTTAATATCTCTCCTATGTCATCTGTATAAACTTCTTGAAAGACTCATCCTACACCAACTAATGGAGAAGCTAGGACAATATACATTCCACAGCAGGGTGGATTCAGACAGGGAAAGAGCTGTACATCTCAAGTGTTGAAACTAATACAGCACATTGAAGATGATTTTGAAAGAGAAGAGATTACAGGAGCTGTATTTATAGATCCAACAGCAGCTTATGACACAGTTAATCATAGAAGACTTCTTATGAAGCTGTACAATGCCACTAAAGACTACCAGCTCACCTGTTTCATAAAGAATCTCCTTGAAAATAGTAGATTTTTTGTTGAATTCCAGGGCAAGAGAAGCAGATGGAGATCACAGAAAAAAGGATTACCTCAGGAAAGTGTGCTTGCTCCAGCTTTGTTTAACATCTACAAAAATGCTCAACCACTACCTGAAGGAACACAGAGCTTCATCTGTGCAGATGATTGTGCTGTCAGCGCCCAAGCCCGCTGCTTTGAAACTGTTGAAGAGAATATGTCCAAGGCATTGAGAGAACTGTCAACGTACTACAGGGAAAACCAGCTGAGACCAAATCCTGGAGAAACACAGACTTGCGCCTTCCATCTTAAAAACCGGCAGGCAGCCAGAGCCCTAAAAATCACCTGGGAAGGAACATCACTAGAACAATGTAGGGGAAGGCGGGGCAAGACGGGGAGGTGGGGTAAGACGGGGAAGGGCTATAAGCTACAGTTAGAGTGCTGCCATCTGTGGATAGCTACGTCAACATCATCAATACACAGGTCCCAGTGTGTTGACATTGCTGAACCTTAGTTTCGCGGCGGTTTCTGTGAGCTTTGCAAGGCACGTACAATTGTCATACTGATTTGCAATGTTTTACATCTTTCAAGGTCCTAAAACGTGTGTTTCGTGAACATTTCTCCAGACTGTATGTATATCACTTAATAGTACATCTTATTAACGGTAATCTGCTGTGTCAGTAGTCAATGTTCACTAAATAGTGTTCATGTAGGCGTAACATAACCTGACAGCATGGTAGGGGGCAAGACGGGGTTGGGCAAGATGGGGAGCTTCCCCGTCTTGCCCCTTCTATTTGTCCAACCATTGCGTTCTTATCGTCTCATGTGTTTACCTCGCTGCGGGTTTTGAACAAGTACATTATACGTTGAATACAATTGTAAATAGAATGGTATTCGTTATTCCAACGTTTCCTGATTAATTACAAAGTATGCCTTAGGCGATATGGTGAATACAAATACACAAAACGTGCAAAGTCAGTATTCTTGCTATACTTTAACGACTGAATATTGGAAATATGGTATTTACTATATAATATAGATTACCAGGAGTAATCTGACTCAATACTACGTTCAACGTGTTTTATTTCAGATGGTTCGCAAATATCGGCGACAAATGTCTAGGCAAGATTGTCATTGGAGTCAATGGAAGGCGCTGTAAATGCTGTTATAGAAGGTCATATGGGTTCTTTCAGGACTGCTCGACAGTTCAACGTGCCACAGACAACGATTGAACGACATGTGGCAAAGAAACGTGCTAATCCTGGCTGTACAGTTGTGAAAAGGTTAGGACCAATCACTAGTGTGTTTACCCCAGAACAAGAGGCAGAACTTAAAGACTACTTAACACAGATGGAAGGACAGTATTTTGGCCTAACACTTAAAGAACTTTGTGAACTTGCTTTTCAGCTAGCTCAATGAAACAACATCAAACATCCATTTAATACTGCAGCCAAATCTGCTGTAAGAAATTGGTTAAATGGGTTTCTTGCACGAAATCCTACCTTAACAATACGAAAAGCAGAGGCCACATCAATGGCATGAGCAATAGGGTTTCATCGAGTTGCTGTAGATAGGTTTTTCGATCTGTCAGAAAGTCAATTAGACTCATTCAAGTTTACGGGTGACAGAATTTTCAATTGCGATGAGCCTGGTTTAGCGGTCATTCCAAAAGGTCACACAAAGGTGGTTCCTTTGAAAGGGTGTAGACAGGTGGGAGCAGTTACTTCAGCAGAAAGAGGCCAGACTGTGACTGCAGAAATCTGTGTTTCAGCGTCGGGGTGCTACGTACCACCTACGTTAATTTATCCTCGAAAACAAGCGTTTGAGACTGGCCTGCCCCTGGTTCCTGGACAGATGTCCAGGAAACTGATTGGAAGACGAAAGAACTATTTTTGACTTGGTTTAAGAAGTTTATTGCATTTACTGGAGCGTCGAAGGAAAGACCAGTACTTCTCATATTGGACGGCCACAAAACGCACACCAAGAATTTAGAACTGAAAGATGTGGCCCGCGAAAATGGGGTTGTCTTGCTGTGTTTGCCACCACACTGCTCACACCCTCTTCAACCAGTAAGCGTGGCATTTATGAAACCTCTCAGTATATTTTACGAAGATGAAGTAAGATCGTGCCTTCGCACCCATACTTGAAAAGTTGTTAGGCTGCATCAAATCGCAAGTTTATTCGGCAAATCCTTCATTCATTCAGCTACAATGTCCACAGCAGTGAACGGGTTTCGGAAAACAGGCATTTGGCCTGTAAACAGAAATGTGTTTCAAGAAGGTGATTACCTTCCCTGTTCAACTACAGACATTCATCAAGCTCACACATCTGAAATTACAGAAACGGAAGACCAAATACCAGAGATGTTGTCAAGACGTAAAACAGCTGAACAATTAACAACTGATGATCAAGCCTCTGTTTCGTCTAACTTTCAGGTTACCAGCTATGAAATGGTGTTAGCTATTCCAAAGGTGGATAAAAAAACCAAATGGAAACCATGTAACAGGCGTGAAAAACCCGATGTTTTAACCGAATCTCCTTATAAGAGCGAACTATCTGAAGAAATTAAACGAAAAGGAGTCCCCAAACGTGCTGCATGTAAACGAAAACTCTTCTCAAAGACGCTTAATAAACGTGGGATACCACCAAAAGGACATAATGACAACGAAAAAGTGGCGAACGTTACTGACGTCTTAACCACCCCTTCATGCTCAAGGGATAATAACCTCAGGTCGAATGACAACGAGGAAGAGAGTGAAGAATGTTTATACTGCTATGACTTCTCTGAAGAAGGCTGGATACGGCGTATTAGCTGCGGACGCTGGGCCCACGACACTTGTGCAGGAATACAAAGTGATGATGTCGAGGCTGTCCACACTTGTGTACTATGTGAAAGTAAGAGGCCTAAATAAAACCTAATACCTGATTCTACAATTCGCATAACCGTGTTTCGAAACCTTATCGTCACATAATTTCGTATTGCAGTCCTTATTTAAGCTTTAGAGATGAATTAATGCTAGTTCCCCATCTTACCCCGCATATGGGGCAAGACAGGGAATTGGTAGTTTATGTTTCAAATCGAGATATTTCTAACCAAATGTAACAAGTTTGCAGGTTTCTTTGCATGCTATTGTAATTCAATGGTTAAGTAAACAAATGATAATCAACCCTACTTGTTTATTTTTGTCCCTTTTGTAAGGGTTTAAAGTTAGCTTCCCCATCTTGCCCCGACTTCCCCTGCGTATTCCAAATACCTAGGGGTCAACCTTGACCGTGCATTAACATATAAGAGGCACTGCCTAAATACCAAGCAAAAAGTGGCATCCAGGAACAATATCATCAGAAAGCTAACAGGCACAATGTGGGGAGCACACGCCAACACTGTGAGAACCTCTTCCCTTGCATTGTGTTACTCTGCCGGAGAATACGCAAGCCCAGTGTGGTTCAATTCTTGCCATGCCAAAACAGTAGATGTCGCTCTTAATGATACTTGTCGCATCATCACCGGGTGCCTGTGTCCTACTCCTCTGGATAAACTGTACAGGATCGCGGGAATTGCACCCCCGACGTCCTCCGAGAGGTACCAGCAAAAAGTGAGAAGAAAAAAATCAGAAACTTTTGAAGCTCACCCCCTATATGGCTATCAACCAGCAAACCCACGACTAAAATCCAGAAGGAGCTTCTTCAGATCTACCGAGGCTCTAGTTGGGGCATCACAGCAATGCCGAATCGAACTATGGCGTGCAAGGCTTACCAGTACTGTGGGATGGATTACACCAAGCGAAAGACTACCAGCCAGCTACACAAAGAATTGGAGTACATGGAGATCCCTCAACAGACTACGCTTGGGTGTCACAAAATGTAACAGCAATTTGATTAAATGGGGTTTCCTAGAGGAGCCACCACTCTGTGAGTGTGGAGCAACGCAGATCATCTTCCACCTGCTCCAGTGTACCCAATGTAAAGCAACATGCACAACAGAAGACCTGCTACATGCAGCGCCAAATGCAATAAAGATCGCTAACTTCTGGGCGGAAAAAGTGTAGATAATTGTCATGTAAATGTATATACACATGACAAGTAAATATTGTACATTATTTTGTACATCGTAAATGCTTCTGACACGAATAAATAAAATAAATAAATAGGGACCTGTGAAAGGTCCAGGTGAAACCGCGACCTAGGTGTACACCATGGAGGTGTACGTGAATGGACCTCTAGTATACGGGGCAGCTCCAGTTCGGAAAGAAGGGATCGGACACGAACTGCAATTGGAAGCTCTGACCTGGGCTGCCGATGAACCGCCATGAGTAGGAAAAGGAGATGGTGATTCGTATGCTCAGGAGAATTACGAAAGTGCGCAACGTAACTGGCCGTAGTTGTGCATGCCTAACTTGCAATGGAGGGACTCTGGCCTCCACAAGGACGCTGGTCACTGGACTCGTCCTAAAAGCTCCTGTCTCTAGGCGAACGCCACAGTGGTGCACTGGATCGAGTAAACGCAACGCTGAGGGCACCGCCGAACCATAAACCACACTCCCATAGTCAAGGCGGGATTGAACAAGGGCTCTGTAGAGCTGCAGTAGCGTAGAGCGATCTGCAGCCCAGTTGGTGTTGCTCAGGCAGCGGAGGTCATTGAGGTCTGACAGAACTTCCGCTTAAGCTGACGAAGGTGAGGAAGCCAAGTCAATCGGGCGTCGAAAACCAGTGCTAAGAATCGATATATCTCCACTACAGTGAGTGGATCGTCATTAAGGTAAAGTTCTGGTTCTGGATGAAAGGTATGACGCCGACAGAAGTGAACAGCACACGACTTTGCAGCCGAAAACTGGAAACCATGGACTAGAGCCCATGACTGCACCTTGTGGATGGCTCCCTGCAGGCGCTGCACAGCAATACCAGTACTGGTGGAGCAGTACGAAATGCAGAAATCGTCTGCATACAGAGAGGGTGAGACCGACGGCCCTACAGTTGCTGCTAGACCATTAATGGCCACTAAAAATTGAGAGGCGCTCAATACAGATTCCTGCAGGACCCCATTCTCCTGGATATAGGGGGAACTATGGGAGGCACCGACTTGGAAAGTACGAAGCGACAGGAAATTTTAGATAAAAGTCGGGAGCGGGCCTCTGAGACCCCATTCGTTTAACGTGGTAAGGACATGATGTCGCCAGGTCGTAAATAAAAAAAGACGCTACCAGGTGTTGGCGTCTGTAAAAGACTGTTAGGGTGGCAGACTCGAGGGACGCAAGATTATCAGTGGCAGAGTGACCCTGGCGGAAGCCGCCCTGACATAGAGCCAGTAGGCCACGAGACACCAGGACCCAACCCAACTGCCGACATATGTTCCAGCAGCTGTCTGTTGGTGAGGCTGATGGGCAGATAACTATCCACATCAAGCGGGTTTTTTACCGGGTTTGAGCACCGCAATGATGGTGCTCTCCCACCATTGCGATGGAAAGCCGCCATCACACCTGATCTGGCTGAAGATGACGAGGAGATGTCGCTTGTAGTCAGATGAGAGATGTTTAATCATCTGACTGTGGATCCGATCTGGCCCAGGAGCCGTTCAGGGCAATGTGTAAGAGCACTGAGGAGCTCCCACTCTGTAAATGGGGCGTTATAGGATTCACCGTGGCGTGTAGTAAGCGAGAGGTCTTTTCCATCCAGCCGCCGTTTGAGAGTGCGAAAGGCTGGGAGGTAATTCTCGGACGCAGAGGCTCGAGCATAGTGCTCAGCAGAGTGCTCGGCAATCGCGTTAGCGTCGGTAGATAACACGCCATTTATGTAATCACTGGGAACACCTGTTGGGGTCTGGTACCCGACAACACGTTCGATCTTTGTCCTGACTTTGGAAGGTAACGTATGGCACCCAATGTTCGAGACATGTCTCTCCCAACACTCCGTCGTTTGATAAGTTGGCGCTGGCCGGGGTGGCCGAGCGGTTCTACGCGCTACAGTCTGGAGAGGCGCGACCGCTGCGGTCGCAGGTTCGAATCCTGCCTCGGGCATGGATGTGTGTGATGTCCTTAGGTTAGTTAGGTTTAAGTAGTTCTAAGTTCTAGGGGACTGATGACCTCAGAAGTTAAGTCTCATAGCGCTCAGAGCCATTTGATAAGTTGGCGAACGCGGGCATGGACCCTTTTAAAGGCTATGAGGTGCTCCAGGGAGGGGTGCCGCTTATGCCACTGTAGAGCTCGCCGACGATCCTTAATTGCTTCAGTGACTTCTGGCCACCACCAAGGGACTGTCTTTCGCTGGGGGCACCCTAAAGAGCGAGGGATCGTGTTTTCTGCCACAGAAACGATTTTTGTAGTCACCCGCTCAACCATCACATTGATGTTATCGTGTGGCGCAGATTCAGCGGTGACAGCAGAGGTGAAAGTTACCCAGTCCGTCATGTTTAAAGCCCATTTGGGCAGTCGTCCGTGGGCCTGTCGCCGGGGCTGTGACAGGAAGATGGGGAAGTGAACGCTACCACACAGGTCGTCATGTGCTATCCAGTGGATAGACGGGAGAAATCCTGGGTTGCAAATTGATAAATCAATGGCTACCACGAGCCACACTGAAATAAGTGGCGGCCCCAGTATTTAAGAGGCAGAGGTCGAACTGAGACAGTAAAGTTTCGACATTTCTGCCTCGGTCAGTAAGCACAGTGCCACCCCACAAGGGGTTATGGGCGTTAAAATCTCCCAAAAGTTGGAAAGGTTTAGGGGGTTGGTCAATCAGTACAGTTAATACAGTCAGGAATACTGCACCATCTGGAGGAAGATATACATTGTAGACAGTTAATTCCTGTGTCGTCCTCATTCTGATAGCCACAGTTTCAAGAGGGGTTTGAAGGGGCACAGTTTCACTACAGAGGTTAGGACATAAACGCAAACTCCACCTGACACTCGATTATAGTCGCTATGGTTCCTGTAGTATCCCCTATAGATGCAGAGGACAGGGGTCCGCACTGCCGGGAACCAGGTTTTCTGTAGGCCAATGTAGAAAGCAAGTGTAAAGCTTAACAGTTGCCGTAGCTCAGCCAGACGGTGGAAAAAACCGCCGCAGTTCCACTGGAGGATGACGTCATCATGAGACTGAGTAGGCATGGAACACACAATGAGGCAGTCTATATTCTGAACTTCACACGAGAATTACACTGCGCTGCAATTTAAGATAACATTAGATATTTTAGAGCTAAACCTGAAATAAAGGTGATTAAATTTTCAGTTAGGCATAACTTAAGAAATCCATTGTCCTACGGACTTAGCAGACACGCGCTTAGCCGGAGATCTTACCACTTCAGACGCTCGCCACGGACAGCCTGACCTGGTCCCTTTCAGAGGGTGGCTCACAAATACAAACGGAAGTGGCCAGAGGGGCAGCTTCCTATACCAACATGACAATAGACGGACAGGACCATACTAAGGATAGAAACCTCTTTGCTTTTAGAAAGCGTAGCTACCTGTTCCGACGTTGGTCCTACTGTTCTCTAGCAGACAGCCTTGTCTGCTACCCTCAAGCATGCAACTAGAAATACATTTGCTCATTCATCCTCTCATACAGAAGGGAAGGGGGATGACAGTATCTTATCATATACAGTATATAAAAGAAAGCGGATGTAGGTTCCGTATGAGACTGTGTGACATGAATTACATATAAACTGTGTTTTAAAGTGTAGCAGTGTGACAGATCGTTCTTGTTTGTGTGTAAAAGTAACACTTCCAATACTCAGTATCCTCCCAGATAGTCAGAAACGCCACAGTAAATTTAGAAGAGGAATTTATGCCGTAAATGACAACAGATTTAAGAAATCAAACATGAAAGGAATCCAACAGAGACCTTTCAACTTAAAGCACTGCATTGGGGAGGGATATATGGCTTGACGTCACAGTGGTAGACCATCACCTCGACCTTTTCAAGCGATGTGTCACCTTCGAAGGCCAAGATGAAGGCACCGGTAGCAACCTGATCATCCCTTTGATCCTGATGGACGCGCCAGACAAAACGAACACGTTGCTGCTCTAAATTGCTGCGCAGCTCGTCGTCAGACTGCAAAAGAAGGCCCCTGTGGAATATAATACCCTGGATCATATTTAAGCTCTTATGGAACATGATGTTAAGAGAAACATCCCCCAACTTGTCACAAGCGAGTAATGCCAGTGACTGGGAAGAGGATGCTGTTTTTATCAAGACTGGCCCAGAGCGCATTTTGGAAAAGCCCTCCACCTCCCCAAACGTGTCCTCCAAATGCTCCACAAAAAACTGAGGCTTCATGAACATGAAAGATTCCCCATCAACTTTCGTACATACGAGATACTGGGGCGAATAAGCGTCACTGCCATCCTTGGACTGGCGTTCCTCCCATGGTGTGGCCAGAAAGGAGAACGACTTGGGATCATATTTCTTAACATTAAAGTTAGACTTTGCCCGCTTAGAGACTGCTGGTGGCGGACCACCAACAAGAGATGACATACTACCCTACAGGGTGTGTCATCCACCCTGATACCACCCACTCTGACCAGGGGCCCTCCCCATGGGCGCCATCCAGCCTCAGCAAGGGCCACCTGGTAAAATAGCCATTACCAGGAGTCCAGATGCCCCAGGGAGATGGGCATCCACTCCATGGCATACGTGGGGAGATAACGGTGCAGACGTCTGCAGAGCGATCCCTGTGTTGGCAGAGGTCTACAACCAACAGGGTACATGGCGGCCCCACCACAATGGCCTGGCTACTGTGCTGGATATGAGGTGCAAAGAATTCCATGGTCCTCGTCGGCGCAGAAGACGACACATAGTGGGTGGAGGAAAACGCACCCAGGAAAGTGTCCTCGCCCAAGAAATGGAGGATGAGCGGGACTGCAATGCCATGACGAGAAAGTGGGCTAAAGATCTCAATGCACGATGGACACGATGCACCATGTAAGGCGCCCTTCCCCAATTGGTTCGCTTTTTTGGAAAATGGAGGTCAGACCCTACAGGGGACGATCAGATAAAGGCCGAAATGTGTGAGACTCCTTTTAGTCGCCTCTTACGACAGACGGGGATACCTCGGGCCTATTCTAACCCCCAGACCCGTAGGGGGCAATTCTGAAGGTGTCAGGGGTAAAATACAGAGACAAAAAGCTATTTACAATTTGTACAGAAGCCAGACGGCAGTTATAAGAGTCGAGGGGCACGAAAGGGAAGCAGTGATTGAAAAGGGAGTGAGACAATGTTGTAGCCTATCCCCAACGCCATCCAATCTGTATATTGTGCAAGCAGTAAAGGAAACAAAAGAAAAATTTGGAGTAGGAATTAAAATCTATGGAGAAGAAATAAGAACTTTGACGTTTGCCGATGACACTGTAATTCTGCCAGAGACAGCGAAGGACTTTCAAGACACTGTCCATTCCGTTCGATATAAGATGAACATCAACAAATGCAAATCGAAGGTAATGGAATGTAGTCGAATTAAATCAGGTAATACTGCGGGAATTAGATTAGGAAATGAGACACTTAAGGTAGTAGATGAGTTTCGGTATCTGGGGAGCAAAATATCTGATGATGGTCGCAGTGGAGAGGATATAAAATGTAGCCTTTCTCTGGCGAGGAAGGAGTTTCTGAAGAAGAAAAATTTTTTAACATCAAATATACATTTAAGTGTTAGTAAGTCTTTTCTGAAAGTATTTGTATGGAGTGTGGCCATCCATGGAAGCGAAAGATGTACGAAAATGGTGTAGACAAGAAGTGAATAGAAGCTTTCAAAATGTGGTGCAACAGAAGAATGCTGAATATTAGATGGGTAGATCAGGTAACTAATGAGGAGGTGCTGAATATGATTGGGGAGAAGAGGAATTTGTGGCACAACTTGACTAGAAGACGGGATCGGTTCGTAGGACACGTTCGGAGGCATCAAGGAATCACCAGTTTAATATTGGAGGGAAGCGTGGAGGGTGAATATCGTAGAGGGAGACCAAGAGATGAATACACCAAGCAAATTCAGAAGGATGAATGCTGAAGTAGCTACTCGAAGACGAAGCTTGCACAGGATAGAGTAGCATGGAGAGCTGCATCAAACCAGTCTCTGGGCTACAGACCACAACAACAACATGAAGAATGTTCATAGTTCCAGTGGCTGTTTGCAAAAAAGGAGGTAGTCTAGTGATCTATTGTCACAATCTTTTAAAACTAATCTGAATGTCAAAAGAGAGGGATGAGAATTCTCAGTTCGCATTAACCACTGTGGAACTGAACGAAGACTATGATGGCTTTATGTATCACTGCAAGGTTCGGTATTTAAGTCAAGGGGCAACGATTTTTTGATTTAAATCTCGCTATTGTTGAATCTATGAGGGAAGAAGGAGTGCAGCAACGAAAATTAGAACATCCGGAATGGAGTGCATCCTTCGAATTTTACGTGTGCTTGACTGCACACTGCCCACAGCAAGACACTGCAAGGTAACTTCTTTTTGATTTGATGGGTATACATTTAAGAAGCATATCACGTTGTAGAAGGAACGCAGTTTTCTAAGCTCACTGCTGTTAAAGAAAACGCGAGGTTTGAAGAATTCATTGTGGCCTTGAAAGAATTGCAGAGATAGTTTTATAAAGATTTTGAAAACACTGTCAACGTTACATCTGTTTCCGAGCTGTTTTCGAGACCGTTTGCCATTTCAGCTGAAAGCGTCCATGTGCATATTCAGATGCAACTGATTCACATGCAAGTTCATTCCAGTTATAAAGACAAATTTGTTTATGTTAAAACTGTCCAGGACGACTGCATTGCTTTCCTCAGGCAGAGTTTCCAAGTCTCTATAACGATGTTCCAGAAGTACTACAAAATTTCGATCGACATATTTGTCTGAAAGAACGTTTTTCGATTATGATACTAAATAGGTCGCGATTAAGTACAAAACGTCTGAAATTGTCTGCATCTGTTCGTATGCCGACAGTTTGTGCTCTTAAAAATCAGATTATGTCTTCAGCGCGCCGAAATAATCAAATAATACTGAAAATTTGTTTTGCTTGTGACCTATGTTGTTGAGCGATGTGAAATATGAAATGAAGTGGTGTGCAATGCGACTGCGCTGCCACTTACATGCGACACATTCGTAGTTTTCCCCTCTTCCCCCTCCTGTCTCTAAGACATCGCGGTGTGGCAGTGGGGGAAGTGTGAAGCGAGGGTAAGTGCTTTGCCACTCATGTCTGAGCATGGCCCTCAAGTCGAAATCTTGGCCGCTCTTGCACTACAAAAACTTGAAGCATTAGCCATATTGATCGGATTAGAACGATTCAACTTTTACCTCGAACACAAGCCACTCCACTTATAAGCCGACAACCAAACCCTGACTTGGGTGCTATCTGGGCTACGCAAGACTGGGAGGATAGCCAGGTGTGCTTTGTGGATGTATTCCATCCATTTTAATGGTGATCTTGTAAGGGGTACAAACAATCGTGTGGCTCATGCCCATAGCCAAATGATCCAACATGAATCTGGCGTTGCAGATCTCCTGTAAGGCGAGGAAGAAATGGCTTCTGTGGGAAAGTTCGTGGGGACATTCAAGGCATGTTCAGAAGGCTGTCTGAAAGACAGGAAGCTGGTTTGAAGTCAGACAACTTAAGGGAAGGCAAGAGGTGCCAAGGTATTCCAGTAATGAGGGATTATCTGGATTAAATCAATCTAGCCCAGGAGGTGATCATTTCGTATTTAGGTGCTTCTAGAGCTGCGCTGTACCGAAAATACGGATCATTAGATTTGGTTCACTACATAAATGACGTAGTAAATGGTAGGATTATCGGTAATATTGGTAGAATTGGTAAAGAGGGAAACACAAATGAAAGTGTAAGAAAGAAAACGGGAGCCGACGACTTCTCTTAGTTTCTTTGTTTGTCTGGTTGTTTGTTTTGCACGTAATTATAGCTGCACATCATTCAGTGTTAGTCCATTGTGTATTTTATATCTTTACAAAATATAAACTGCATTTTATATATAATAAAAACTGGTAGATTGCGTGACTTTTGCGCTTTCATGTAATCAAACCAATTACTTTTGATGTAAGTACAACTGACATGCACAAACATAAAATTTGTACTTATCGTTATTTTGTACTCAATAAAACGTTCTTCGTCATGATCAAAGCCAAGAGTTTTCTGTTATTATTGATAAATGTGGAAGTTGTTTATGACTAACAGAAACATGTTTTATGTAAGTCTGACGAAGTATTGAAGTGATGTTTGATATACTTTTGTTTTGCGTTTTATTATTTTGTCTTTTTATGAAGATAACTGTGTTTTCATGCGCTATGTGTTTACTACAACTTCCCTCTGTGTCATGTTACAAATAAGCAGTTTTCGAATAAAATGTTGGCAATTTTAGTTTTGCTATAAATACTGTTTTGTCTTAAGTGACAGACAGGAGGATAACTATGTAGAAAAAAAAAAAGTTCTTTAGCTCATTCGGCCTTTTATATATTACCACTCGGTTTCTAGACGGTTTACCACTTACGGTTTTTAGGAGAATCTATTAAGATACTCATCGCATGCATAAAGAAAGTGGTCATTGTGAGGTAACGCCTGGTAGACATGCAACACACCCACTGCATAGGTAGCGCAGGTACTACCTTAACTGACCAAAGCTATTACGACGATGTCGATAAATCAGAGCGAGGAGCGCTTGAGAGCAAAACCTAAACTAAACACCTGGCTGGGAACTTTGCTCGGATAAGGCGGAGCATCTGATGGACAAGGTGTACATCGATTACCGAGAGCTCCTGTCCCACACTAAACAAGGCTATCGGCTCAAATGGCTATGAGCACTATGGGACTTAACTTCTGAGGTCATCAGTCCCCTAGAACTTAGAACTACTTAAACCTAACTGACCTAAGGATATCACACACATCCATGCCCGAGGTAGAATTCGAACCTGCGTCCATAGCGATCGCGCTACTCCAGACTGTAACGCCTAGAACCGCTCGGCCACTCCGGCCTGCCAAGGTTATCGGTATTTGTTGGTAATGGTGGGCGCCTTCTCCCATTATGTTTGGCTGCTGCCGAGAGGTGCTTCGAGTGTAACAGTTAAGCATCTTCGTCATGTTTTTTCTACCTCTGGGCCCCCGTAATTTCTGGTGAGCGTCAATGCGCCAGTTTTCGTGTCCCGTGAATTTAAGAAATTCTGTTCTAACAGCGCTATTTCTCACGTTACAACCACATCTTACTATCCACTCCCTAACCAGCTCCCTACCGCTTCAGTGACAGCAGAACGGTCGCTATTCAGCTCCTTAATAAGCTATTTCCATTGTGGACTGCAGAATATTCTGGTTAATTACGGACTCAATACACTAGTTCAAATAATTTTAACGTGAATAAACCTCGTGTTATATTATTAACTTTATACATGACACATTGCTGTCGTTATTATCGACACAAATTTTAACCCTTGGGAGCTAATAGACAATTTTCAGATTTATTACGAAACAATATTGAAATGACTGCATTTAAAATTGTTTCAGCGATACAGAATAAATAAATTTAATTTAAACACTGTTTACTGCACATAGTGCTGTAGGGCAGAAATACGTAATGTAAAACAGCCGATAACTCATTGCACTGTGTACCTCGCATGATATACCTGTTTTACATGTAATGTCATATACATTATATAAACTCGAAAGGAAAGAAGGAAGTTTTCGCTTTAATGTCCTGCCGACAATTATTAGTAGAGACGCAGCACTTGCATGCACTAGGGAAAGACGAGAAAAGTAACAGTCCTTGCCCTTTTCAACTACAGGGTATACTGCTGGTTGGCTATGTATTTTATCTTGGCACTAATACGATAAAAACTGAGGTCACGCAAGCAAATTTTGTTTGAGAATGGACGAAATGGCAGACATGCTCATGACTACCATCCTGATGGACGAGTGCTTCGTAGAGGAAGAAATGTGGCGTCCCGCACCAGACGTGACAGGAGAAAAGAAAACAAAGTTTGGGCAGATCCAGTGCAAAACCTGTCACGATCTCCTAGCAGGCAGCACACCACAGGCGCACACACGCGTTTTTGTGAGCTCGCACGTTACAATGGGTGGGTAGTGGGGTGTGCGGACAGCTGCCGGTTGTAGGAACACATAAGTAGAGAGGATGTTTGCGTCCGCGACATTGATATATTGTTAGAAACGCTGCTGTTGTAATTGTCGCACATAAAACTTGTGTCAAAACGAAGTATTTAACGATACTCAATAGAAAGCATCGTCTTTCACACTTGATTCGAGACGCCGTCTTCGAGTCGAACGTCATATTTAACTTACTTTGTAGATTTAAAGGCCGCGCCGTATTTCACAATCTGTAACATCATAGCTTAGACACTACATACCTTTTGTTGATTCATTTAGCTTTCTATTTTGTTCAACACCCCATCGTTGAACTTCTGTAATTAGTGTACGGTTAATTCGATACTGCAATGAAGTATAATCTTCGTAAAGACCTTTTGTCTTCCTCATATAATCTCTTTGGTTATCTTTGAGGATGAATAATTTTGTTTAAATAATTTTTTATAGAAATATCAATATGTGCAAAGGTTCTGTTTTGTGTTTCTGTTATGTGAACTGCTGATCCTCACTTAGGGTTCTCAATCATTTTGTTTGTAAAAGGTGTAGTGGTTCCCCTCGGGAACGGAGCTGTGTAGCGCGCGCAAATTGTTGTTGGCCTGGGTAGAAAAGGTGGAACAAAGAGTCAGTCGGGGACGAGCTACCAAACTGTGAACTGCCCATGTAAAAGCTGTATATTGTGCTGGTTCCGAGAGAGGCTTTTCCTGACGCTTTCCAATGCCTCGGATGGATGGATAAAGAGCTGGAACTATTCTGAAATTGGTATTTGTCTTCGCCACCAAGAAATGACAGAGTCCAGCAAACCTACCCGCAAATCCACCAACCAACATGCAATCGCCACTACATTGCGAAATCACTATAATGGAACACTATAGTAATGTACAGTGAAGGATCTGCTTATTGGATGTGTTAGTGTGCTCAAATATAAGGTAATTTTAACTGAATTTATGTACCTACTTCTATTTTTTTCCTTATCATAACACCTTTCAGGTTCCTCTCCGTTTTAACTAAAGTGATTACCGAGAGTCTTTATTGAAAGAACATTAAAGCGTAGTGTTTTAACTAATTAATGCCTCTTGAACATAGTAAAAAGAAAGTTAAAGTGGCGAGAGAGTGAGTTAAAGTAAATGATGCTTGCTGAAAATAATTTTCCTAATAAAACTGCTTATTAATATGTTGTTGAAAACTTCAAAATTAAAAGTTCTTAAAACTGAGGCTTATAAAGTTTTGATTAATAAATGATCACACTGCTGCCTGTTGTAAATCGCAAAAGGTGAGTCAGTATCTTACAAATATGTCACTTTTGTGTCTCATTGTAGTAAAAGTTGAAAACTGCAATAGTGGAAAATTATATACTCATGCTTGCTAAGCACTTGTTTTTTTGTGTATTGAAAGTACATATTAATAGTGTAATAGGATCCACAGGTTATTCTTTTATACTCATGATAAATAACAATTAATAGAGAGACCACTATCTATGAAAACAGTAATTTCTTTATTCAAAAGACAGTGAGCAATAACCTGTTAGTGAATTCCATTTAACTTTCATTCTAAATAGAAAAGTATTTAGCTGAAAGAGACTTAACCTGTGATCAGTTCATAATTTTGCAGTGAACTACATTTACAATTCTATGTCAGGTAGGAAAATGTTTGAAAAGTAATACTGAACCTATGTCCAATTTATGATTCTACAGTGAATATTAATAGTAATGATTTAAAGACCATTCAGTTTGAATAAGCCCTGTTATCTGTTATATTTATGCAAATAGTTTGTTCTGCTCTGTGAGCTTCCAATCTTACCGTGTACATATGCAGGTGTCAGAGTTCATTGCACTCGCGTGCGGCAAAGTATAGGTTGTGTTTGTCCGTTAAAGTTACTCATACTTATTTTCTTGAACAAGAATGTTAATAGTTCTCTTGCCTAATTAGGCTGGCGACCGTTTTCTTTATTCTTTGAACAGCGTAGCTTAGTAAAATATTATTTGTTACTATTTAAATATTTACGTAATTCTTACTTTCTCTTCCAAGAAGCCACCACTGTTAGGTACAACACGGTCAACATAGCAAAATTCCTCTCACAGGGTAACACTGCTCTGCTTCTTCGTACTATAATTACTTGAATAAAAATAATTTCATTATACGAACTGCCTTCAGCTTTGTGGTTATGGCATAGTAGTAGCAGACGGTAGTGTTATAAGTCTTCATTACAGCCATGGTTATCTCAGAATTTGTTTTTTAAACGTAACTGGTTCTTTCACGTGGGCACTGCCATTAAGAGGACATACAAATTTCCTTGGTTTGATGATGTCAGGGGAAAGAAGGAGTGAAGTCTGTTCGCAGACGTTATTACAGGCGGACCATAAATGTAACTCATCCACGAAACAAATTACACTTGTGAGGCTGATTCTTTAGTATTGCTCATCAGTCTGTATTCCTTACCAAGTCAGGTTAGTAGAAGAGATAGAGTAGATTCAACGGAGGGCGGCTCCTTTTATCATTGGGTCTTTTAGTCGACGTAAGAGCGTTACAGAGATGCGTAACAATTTATGGTGGCAGATGCTGCAGGAGAGAGGTATAGTCCTGAAATTACCGGAGCTTAAGTTCCAGCGAGAGTCGGGAAACATATTACTTCCTCCCACATAAATCTCGTGAAATGACCATCGCGAAACAATAAGAGAAATTAGAGCTCATAGAGAGATTTGTTCCAAAGCTATTACTCCCAAGCATCATTTTGGAAATGAATAGAGAAGGGAGTAAAAGATGTTGGCATCAGAAGTACCTTCTGCCACATACCATAAGGAAGCTTGTGGAGTATAGATGCAGATGTAGATAAGCTCCTTTTCCTAGGAGCAATCTCGGAATTTGTTTCCAGAGAACCTAAATCAACAAAGACTGGCAGTGATTTGAACCACTGTCTTGCCAAATGCCACCACTTCGCTTGATGACGTAATCGAACGACATATAAATAGTATCGTGGCTATCAGTCTTGGTTGTAGCAACTAGCAGAAGTCTTGTCTTCAGCATCGGGTAGGGAGAGCAAGATAAGGAGCGATGACAGTTCCCTTGAAGCAAATCTTATCTGCTTATAAACTGGAGTCACTGGAATCGCAGCACCACTGATTAGTTTACCTGGTGCATTTGATGATCTCTTAAAGCAGGGATGTACAGAATTCCAACTATCGCGGACCACAAATCGCTTGCTTTGACTTTATAAGGGCCGCAAGTTCAAATACACTGAAGTGCCAAAGGTGTAGGCATGAGTATTCAAATAAAGAAATATGTAAACAGGCAGAATATGGCGCTGTGGTTGGCAAAGCCTATATAAGACAACTGTCTGGCGCAGTTGTTAGATCGGTTTACTGCTGCCACAATGGCAGGTTATCAAGATTTAAGTGAGTTTGAACGTGGTGTTATAGTCGGCGCACGAGCGATCGGACACAGCATCTCCGAGGTAGCGATGAAGTGGGGATTTTTCCCGTACGGCCACTTCACGAGTGTACCGTGAATATCAGGAATTCGGTAAAACATTACACCTCCGACATCGCTACGGCCGGAAAAAGATCCTGCAAGAACGGGACCGACAACGACTGAAGACAATCTTTCAACATGACAGAAGTGCAACCCTTAGGCAGTTTGCTGCAGATTTCAGTGCTGGGCCATCAACAAGAGTCAGCGTGCAAACCATTCAACGAAACATCATCGATATGGGCTTTCGGAGCCGAAGGCCCACTCGTGAACCCTTGATGACTGCACGAGACGAAGTTTTACGCCTCCCCTGAGCCCGTCAACATCGACATTGGGCTTTTGATGACTGGAAGCATGTTGCCTGGTCGGACGAATCTCGTTTCAAATTGTGTCGAGCGGACGGACGTGTACGAGTACGGAGTAAATCTCATGAACCCATGGACCCTGATGTCTGCAGGGGACTGTTCAAGGTGGTGGAGGGTCTGTAATGGTGTGGGGCGTGTGGAGTTTGAGTGATGTGGGACACCAGATACGTCTAGATACGAATCTGACAGGTGAAACGTACGTAAGCATCCTGTCTGATCACCTGCATCCATTTATGTCCATTGTGCATTCGGACGGACTTGGTCCATTCCACCAGGACAGTGCGACACCCCACACGTCCAGAATTGCTACAGATTAGCTCCAGGAACACTCTTCTGAGTTGAAACGCTTCCGCTAGCCACTAAACTCTCCAGAGATGAACATTATTCAGCATATCTGGGATGCAACGTTCTGTTCAGAAGCGGTCTCCACCCCCTCGTACTCTCATGGATTTATGGATATACGTGCAGGATTCATGGTGTCAATTCCCTCCAGCACTACTTCAGACATTATTCGAGTCCATGCCACGTCGTGTTGCGGCACTTGTGCGAGCTCGCGGGGGCCCTACACGATATTAAGTGGGTGTACCAGTCAGTTTCTTTCGCTCTTCAGTGTATATCGTGCCGTGAGACATGTTATTATTCCTAAATAGGATTCCCCTGCCCTATCGCCAGCTAGACTGGGTTCAAAGGAATTCGATACGGGCCCGCCCTCTGCATTTCCAGAGGTAATAAAAGACGAGTTAAAAAACTAAAAAATTACCAAAACGAACAGTGAGAGGAGAGCCGTCAGTAGGTCAGAGGCAGGCTGTGGTCTGTGCACCCCTGGAGGAGAAAGGAGGTGATTAGTTTTTAACGACCCATCGATAACGAGGTCATAAGCGATGGAGCAGAAGCTCGGATTTGGAAAGGATGGAGAAGAAAATCGGCCGCCCCCTATCGAAGGAACCATCCCAGCATTTACCTTAGGCGATTAGGGAAATCACGGAAAACGTGAATCAGGATGCCCTGACGCGGGTTTGAACCGTTGCCCTCCCGAACGCGAATCCAGTGTGCTAACCGCTGCGGTATCTCTGTCGGTTTGTGCATCACTGTCGTAAAGCATCCAGGAGACTATTCATCGCAAGTAGTTAGCTAACGTTTCTTTTTTTTTCCATGGCATCAACAGTACTTCCGGTAGAATCGCTGTAACTTCAGCTCATCTTCTGCAGCCTGTGTGTGTGTAAATCCTTATGGGACTGTCGATAAGCCTTGATGGAAACACTTTTTGCTTATTGAATTCCCCAAACTAATTTCGGCGCTATACTGTGATCTTCAGTGGTTTTCTTTATTATAATATATGAAAATTTACATCGTTGTATTAAATTATGAAAAACTTTATTGTATGTTGTAACGTTTTGTTCCAGATATATGTGTGAACAACCTAGCAGTACCTATTTACTTTAATGTAACTACATATTTCTATGTTTTTTGTGGTTTTTGGGCACACAGCATTTCATCTGGTATTTGCGGCTGTCGTTAAAAAGTGCGAAAATGTGAACTTGAAAACATCCGTGTTCTTAAATACTTGATTTGTGGCTGTATTGTGAGACAATTTTGGGAGCCACTAGGTTGTGACGCATACTGCGGAGTACTTGTATTAACAGGTTGCTATAATAGCTCCGAAAATCACAGAAAAAGCGGAACTTTCACTACGGCAATAATTTAATTATTGCTACATCTTGAGGTTGATACCTGAAACCAGATGTATCGGATATCGCGAAATATTTTCAAAGCTGTAGCAGGAATTCTGTCTAGTTCTGTTCTTTTTACCTAAGCCGGTTTGTTTCTTTTTTCAGGTTGAAGTGGCCACATCTGAAACAAGAAAAAATGCTACACGCTGACATATAAAGATAAAATTGTACGCAGAACTGGAAATATAATGAACAAGCAACGAATTCCAGCAGCAATCAGAACAAATAACAAGGTAACGTATAAGAGGAGACAATAGAACACCAGGCAATTCCTGCAGTGCAGGAATGCACTGACTTACACGCAACTCCCGTCAGTCCCAATAAATAGGACAAACATAAAAGAATTTTCACACAATGAACGCGAAGCACGTGGGAGCTCTAAACAGTGAATACGCACATCCCACTTTCGTAGAACACTTAAATGAAGGCCACCATTCCACAAATATCGAAAGTGATTTTGAAACGTAGCAAAGACTACATGTTGTAGCTTTCTGCTGGTACTTGACTAAATCGATGTACGTTAAGTACCAGTTTGCATGCACACTTAAGAATTGTGCGCAAACAGTGGTGATTCACTTGTTAGGGATAAATGCTCAATTAAATCAGAGCGTCATTACCAACCCAGCCCCTCCCTAATACACGAGAAACGACTGAACAGGAAATTATTAGATTACTTGTTCAAAAGTGAAGGTAAAAAAATTTCAACTGTTGTGAACTGTTGATGAACCTTTCTCGGGTCTCCAGCCGGGTGATAGCGTTGATATCTCGCGACGTTTCTGGCGAACTGTCGAGATTCACAAACACACAACAAAGGATGGGGCCCCTCCACGCCCGCACCAACGTGGTGACCAACACAAAAGTTCTACTGTCACCTCCGTATGCATGTTAGTTTTGAATCAGGCGTCTGGGTAAGGCTACTCATTAACATGGTCCATCAGGAGATAGAAGTGGTCGAAAACGATCGAAGGGTAGCGGTTGTAAGAGCAGAGGGAAAAAAAAGTGCCAAGGCTAGCGCCAAGGGAAAAAAAACCTCTGCGACAGTAGGACGGGTAGTAAGGGCAGTAGCGGCTTGCTATCTGCGACAGTGCATGCAAGGTGTGGTTGTGTTAGTTCGAGGTATCGTGCATCGTTACCTTTGTCGTTGTTGGAGCTTGTTGCGGCGCTTGCTGCAGTTGCTGCGTCCCTGCAACAGTTCAAGGTCGTTGTGGATTAGTGGGCGATCGGTCATAGATCGGCTCACGGACTGTGTAGGGGGGTGTGTGTGGCTGGTTTGCGTGCTGTGTACAGTACGGTTTCCCTGCGGTTGCCTGTTTTTCGGCTAGTCGCACATCTGGGTTTCCAGTAATAACTGTGTTGCAGGGGCTCGCCAGTACTGTCGTGTTAGCGTTCTATAGACCATAGATGTTCAGTTCCTAGCCAGTAATGTCTTTGGTCTGTTATGCTTCCATCTATGGTTGTGGTCGTAGTTACCCAGAGAAAGGATAAACGGGTTGCGCGAGTGTCTCGTGTTATTGTACAGTCGTGTGGAGAGTTTTTGGAATACCTGCAAGATAGTATCTAGCCGGTATTCCCGGTGAAGGTCCGCGATGCGTGTGTAGCGCGGAGCGTTGCTTATGATTTTGAGTACTTTGTTCTGTATGAGCTGCAGACGGCGCAGGCGAGTTGGCGCAGCGTATCCCCAGACAGGGGCTGCGTACGTCATCAGGGGTCTAATAAGTGTCATGTACATGGACCTAGACACCCTCCTGTTTAGTGTGCTACGCCTGTTAAGCATAGGGTAGAGTTGTTTGAGCCTCGCGTTAGCTTTGTTGGTCACGTGTTGAATGTGGTCCCCCCAGAGTAGTTTCCTGTCCAGCCAGACACCGAGGTATTTGACCTTCTCGCGGAAACGTATTGGGCGTGTGTGTAGTGTTATTGGGTTGCAGTGCTGATGATTGCGCAGTTGCTTCGGTCTTCTAGTGAACAGAACGGCCTCGCACTTGTCGACGTTTACTCTAACACGCCATTTCACCAGCCAAGGCTCCGCCGTTCTGAGTGCGGTCTGTAGTCGTGAGTTAATGTTAGACGGCTTCCAATCTTGCGCAAGGATGGCAATGTCATCCGCGTAGATTGCTACCGTCGTGTTATGTGTAGCTGGGAGGTCGTTGATGTAGAGGTTAAACAGTAAGGGCCCTAGGATACTTCCTTGGGGTACTCCTGCCTGTATACCATGTCGTGTCGATTGTTTGCCCTGCACGTCAGTGTTGAAACTCCTGTCCGTGAGATATGAGTGTATGAGACGTACGAGCCCGTCGGGGAACCCTGCGTCACTGAGTTTGCGTATTAGGCCGTTGTGCCATAGACGATCGAAAGCCTTCTCGATGTCCAGGAACACCGCCCCAGTTGCCTTGCTTGTGTTGTATCCGTGTGTTATGTATTCAACGACGCGGAGGAGTTATTGTGTTGTTGAGTGGTGATTCCTGAAACCGAATTGCTCCGGTCTCAGGGTGTCGTTTGTGATGCAGTGCCTGGTGAGTCGTTTTAATATTACCTTCTCAACGATCTTGCTGAGCGCGCTCAGCAGACTGATGGGTCGGTAATTTTGTGGGAGGGAGTGGTCTTTCCCCGGCTTCCTGAACATCAGGACCTTGGCCGTCTTCCAAAAGGCGGGGAAGTGTTGAGATTCGTGGAGAGCGGGCTATTTATATGCGCGGTCGCCCCCCTCCACTGGAACTCCGGTGGCTGCGGTGGACCAGCGGCGTGCGCGCAGTGGTGGGGATGACGGTCGCTGTGAACTAGATAAAACGGATAAATAAACTAAAAAATAAATCAACTGCTTGTCTTTGTGCAGCATGTAAAACCAAGCTAATATTTTAAAGAGCCTAGACACAAAAAGCATTAACTTGAAAATTACGTAATTATTTGGAGAGCTATAGACACGGTAACAGAACGCACGATATGAGATTTTACTAAACATGTCTATTCAGAGAAAGCCACAAACAATCATGGATGGACATCCCATCAACATTGCGTGGCGCCTGAACATGAAATAAATTAATGTGCTTTCATGAAATTAACTTACGTTAGACAATTTAACTGGGCGAATTTAAGGAGAAAGAGGGGTGAAGGAACAGAGGCACACGACTTCATTCATCCAACGTAGATCCAAACGGAAAGAGATGAAGTTATATTGTGGTTAAGACACGTTGTACACACACACACACACACACACACACACACACACATACACACATACACACACACACACACACACACATACAGACAGTCTATTTATGTTGCGTAACACCGAAGTGGCTTTCATTAGGTGCTTCTTTTTCCTACTAAGAGGCAACTACTATATTTCACACAAATGTAATTCATTTTTACATTTCCATTAACATACTATGATTACTATATATTTTCGTATTTTTACCGTATTTCATAAATATTGCACTGTGACTGCAGTCTCATTTTTTCTGTCCACCTTGGATCTCCCACCTATCCCACACCCCCTACCCCCTCCCATATACCCCTCCCCTGTGTCCTCTGGTCTCTCTCCCATTCACTCATTCCCTGCTCTCTGTCCTGCCAGCATTACTATCCCAACCCAATCCAATGGATCACTATCCTTCTCCGCCCAGCCCCCCCCCCCCCCCTTGCCGTTCCTCAAAACTTTGTTTGTCGTTGTATATCACAGTCTCTTGGCAGCCCCCCACTCCAACTTTACCAACTTTGAGTCTATGGGTAGGTCGATTGAAGTTTCTTCCCCCCCCCCCCTTCCCCAGTCCACCACCCCAACTTTCTCCCACCTCTTCACTCTCATTTTGATTTTGCCCACTTCATCATTTAATCAGATATACGCTCTTATCGTTACTGTCATTTTATTCAGTCCCCCCCCCCCCAATCCCCCACATATACATACCTCTAACACTGCTTTACCTACATCTCCATCTCGCTGTTGTACTTTGACATTGCCCCCCCCCCCCCCCCGATCCCCCGTATTTGCTTCCAAACCCATCTCTCTCTCTCTCTCTCTCTCTCTATCTATCTATCTCTCAGTCACACTGTTAACAGTCTTAATTTTCTTAATCTTTCGTATTTTGTATTATCAATGGCACTTACTATATTCTTGTATGAGATTCAGCGTCTTTGAAATTTATTTCGTTTTATTCCTTTTAGACTTAAGTTCCTCATCCAACTTAATGTGGGTTCACTTACAGTGGTTGACGATCTGATATATACATGTTTATTGCGAAGATCATGGTGCACAGTACCACCCAAAATATATAATCTGAAGATATTTAACGTTAATAGTCATCAATCTTGTCATTTTTATATTCAGTTGTTCTATTACTCATATTCTTTGATTTCAATATTATTACGTTTTAAGGACATGTGCTCATTTTTTATTACCAACGTAATTTTATTTTATTTTCATAAACATGACGTACTTCCACGATTATTTACTGATCCGTTAAAAAATGGTGACTGGCATTTCGTGGGGAGCCAATATTTTTCTCAATTTTTGGTCAACTTTGACCTTGACAACATGTTAAGTGTCCTAAAAAATATATGTGAAAGACATATTTCGTAATTATACACCAACTTACATTCAATCTTTAAGACATTTTGCGTCTTTTGAAATTTTACGTGGTCTTGTTGTATGCAATTTTTGCTTTTCTTTATAATACTTGAAAATGGTATAAAAGGCCGAAACCTGGATTGTACTTAAATAAACAATAAAACAGTCAAATGGCGGTACGTTCCTTTAAAAAATATCGTATGATTGTTGCTCAGCAACATGAAAAACTGTTACTTACATATTCGAACGATCAAGACCGCCAAGTCTGAGCTATGATTTACGACTGCAACAAACATCGTATACTGTGCGTACAAGGTTCAAGTTGCTCCAGATTTTATTGGTGGTTCATGGTACACGATCCGGACGGAATTTAAGATCTCAGTGCGTATTTCTGCCTGAGTTCGGATTTTAGATTTCTAGAAAATATTTTTTTTCCACTTCACGATATTGGTAGTTGTTTTTACTTCGTACCTGTAACAGATTTTGCGGAAATTGGTTCAGACGAAGAGTAATGTAAATTTTTATGTACGAGTATGTTTCCGAAATCGGGTTTCTGTAATCAAATTAACTTTGTCTACGGCCTCTATTACCAATAACGTAGATCCAGAGATAAGATCAATTAAATGAAATATCATGTGACCACTTTCAGTGGCTGCTGAACTGTTTGGTTAAGTTACCACAAATATGACGTTACCTATAGCTGAATGACTTTATCCAGGATATCAGCCTACAATTGGTAGATAATCAGTTACTTTCAATATTTAAAAAGTAGAAACTACAGCACCTAATATCGAATAATGTGTTATATTCTGACACCACATTTTTAACACAACTTTAGCTGGAAAACGCTTATAACTGCACGCATTTGTCATTACACTCCATAACGGTCGACAAGCGAGAACTAATACCTAGGACTCATTCACAGACATCCGAACAATAACGCCTCGTTATTGCAGCCTCAACAAATTCAAGTCGTGCAAATAGTTACTTTGACGTCTGCAGTCATTATTTAACATTTCAGTTGTATTCCACTGGCTGTAGAAAATAATATTATCGAAATAAACATGGAAGGAAGGAAGTATGCCTGAAAAGAAAACGTATGTATGGAATTGGTTTGTAGCATTCTGAGATGGCCAAAGCGCAATATGCTAGGAAATACACTTATTTATCTAGAGAAGATTTGGTAAATATGTATTGTAGATTGATGCACGCAATTTTTTTCTGTTTTAATTTAAAGTAAGACTGACCGTGTTCCAGTTTTTCTCATACCGGTACCTTTTGAAGTTTTCCAAATTAATATTAGTCAAAAATTTGACTGGTGACTACTTTTGTCTCAGAGTTTTACGTCGTTGCGTTCATTTCTCGTAGTACAAAAATGTTCTCACTGAAAATATACATGCAGGTGTTCACAATATTGAGCAGTAGCCAGCGCAGGCCTTTGAGTCTGTTATTAAAAGTGAAATGGATTGAAAAATGCTCGAGGAATCGTAATAAAATTGGGGAAGTACGAAATGAAATGCGTAGTCAGTGAAACATCCACTTACGAGGTGGTTGAGAAAAGTAATGAGACTGATTTTTTGTCTACCATTTCTTTATATTTTTTTCGAACAACAGTATTGTCCCCTTCGGTGTAGTCCCCCTTAGCAGCTATTCGTTGTTTCTAGTCTTGGATGCTGTGCTGAAAGGCTTTAACTGGTAGGGCCTTTAACATTTCGGTCACATTATTTTGATTGTTCTCCAGAGTGTTAAAATTACGTCCTTTTAAGACATGTTCGTATTTCAGGAAAAGAAAACAGTCACTAGGACTCAGACGAGGTGAACAGGGCACTGAGCCGTGGCGCGGCTCTCGGGCGCAAGACGCTATCGATTACTCCTCTGGTTGAGGTTGGCACTATGTGCGATCGCGAACGCCTCCTGTCGGAGCGGGTCCTAACGGGGGAGTGAGTACGAGTAAAGAGAGTCTGGGGCGGACAGGAGGGGAGAACGGACATGGCGGCCGCACTCTGAGGCGACAAGAGAAGACTTGTTGTGCGCGGCCGGCCGAGAAGGGAGCGTTGAGCAAGGCGGCAGTCAGCATCGCTTTCCGGGGAACAGAGAGTTGCGGCAGTCCAGCGAGCAGACACCAGCTCCGGGAGCAGTGCTCCGGTTTGTGGACGTGACGTGGGTCGTATTTTGGCGCCGTATAGTTTGCTTGGTACGCATCTGCTGCTCCCTTATGCCCACGTGTGTTGTTCTGTCCGTATGTGCATTGAAAAGGTTACGCTCCGGCTGGAACAGTGGCTTGCGCTTTACGTTCATGCAGCCTGATTCATTTGTTTGCTGCAGGCAGCTGTAATTTCAGAGTTTTTTTTTTTTTTTTTGTTTTCGTCGTGAACAAGACAGCTAACGTGTGACCTGTTTTGGGTTTTGGTGTCCTGTTTTGGGCAACCTAGTTATCATGCACACAAATGTATTGCTGCCGAGCGAGGTTAGCCCTCATCTTGTGAAACTGAGCTTTCAGTGACTGTGTAAGTAGGCTGTTTATGTTTTCTTATTGGCAACGTTACGTAGCGCTCTGTATGAAAATCACTGGCTGTGCTGTGTGCAGTCTGTGGCTAGTTTGCATTGTTGTCTGCCATTGTAGTGTTGGGCAGCTGGATGTGAACAGCGCGTAGCGTTGCGCAATTGGAGGTGAGCCGCCAGCAGTGGTGGATGTGGGGAGAGAAATGGCGGAGTTTTGAAATTTGTAAGACTGGACGTCATGAACTGCTATGTATATTATGGTTTTTCAACACTATTAAGGTAAATACATTGTTTGTTCTCTATTAAAATCTTTCATTTGCTAACTATGCCTATCAGTAGTTAGTGCCTTCCGTAGTTTGAATCTTTTATTTAGCTGGCAGTAGTGGCGCTCGCTGTATTGCAGTAGTTCGAGTAACGAAGATTTTTGTGAGGTAAGTGATTTGTGAAAGGTATAGGTTAATGTTAGTCAGTGCCATTCTTTTGTAGGGATTATTGAAAGTCAGATTGCGTTGCGCTAAAAATATTGTGTGTCAGTTTAAGCACAGTCACGTGTACAATTGTTCAAAGGGGACGTTTCAACTGGCTCGTCTGCAAATTAATTAATTTAACCTTTGTGGTGTGTTTTGCTTTCAATGGTGAATTTGTCATTCATTCGTGTATGTTTCGCCGTTAATGACAACTGTAAGATAGCAAGGTCTTGAAGGGCTTGCGTATCGTGACTATATTTTGGCTACTGTTTAATTTGATTTCTTGTTTATCGGTCTGGTGAAAACTTATACCAAGTTTGCTAATTTCCGCCAGTGGTTCGGAAGTTGGTTTTAAGGTAAATCCGTGGGTAAATCATTACTGCATCTAACTGTTAACTGATCTTGCGTGGAACTAATGCCAGTATTAAATCGTTTCTTGTGTGCTATAAATTGTATTACCATAGACAAGGAGACAGGGCACATTCTGTGGTCGAGGGGTAGGCACGGTTGCTGGTTTGCGCGTGGCGTCTTGTAGCTCGCTATCATTTCCCGCGTTAGTACGGGCGGCGTGAGATTTGTTTGCTCGCGGTAGTATGGCCGCTAGTCAGCTGTGCCTGCTCCCGCTTCAGGGTGTGCCGTGTTTCGTAAGGCGTACGCCGACTTTGTCACTGTTACTCCTGTGTTATTGTCGGTCGCTTACCGAAACGTTAGAAGTTTTAAGACGGTGGCCACTGGGCCGTGACGATGTCAGTTGATGACCAGCGTTGGAGCGGTCGTCCGCTCTGATTGGCTTCGGTCGCTTGGACTTGGCAGTTACCTTCTGATTAAAGACATCAGATTTGTTTATTTGCAGTAAATTCCTAAGTAGTTTGTGAGAAAGGTTGAGCTTTTCATGATTTTACACAATTCAAGCATTTTGGTAAGGTATTTTCCTATCTGTTTTATTTAAATGAGAATTATCTATTGGGGTTATTCACCTGTTGAAGCTTAACATAAAATTTGTAACTTAGCTTTCATGATTTTAATTTAAGCATTCTTGTAAAGCAGTCCTTTATCTACGTTTCATTGATTGGTAATTCTTTATTGGTGTTATTCACTGGTTGAAGGTTAACATATGTTTGTAACCAAGTTTATGTCCTTGCTTAATTGAGATTTGTTAAGAGGCTTTATTGTTGGAAGATCATTAAAGCTTGGGTGCTTGTAATTGTGAATACTGTTGTCTATGTTGTGGGCTACCCTTCCACTTCCATAGCCAAGCTGTCCTACCAACCACTTCAGGGGCACTGTGGAACAACCTAACAACCTTTTGAGGTCCGTCATGGAGCTGGCCGTGATGGGATGGAAGCGGTCGTGTGACAGGGACCGTTTTCATGATGCAGTGTCCGGTCTTCACCCGTTTTCTGAGACTTTCAAGGATCTCTTTGTAAAACACTTGATTGACAGTTTGTCTTGGAGGAACAAAACCTTTATGCACGATGCCACGACGTTTAGAGCACAGCACTGTATGGTAGCAAAACAAGGACTTTGGAAAAACCGGTACAGAAGAGAATAGAAGCATTTGAGATGTGGTGCTACAATCGAATGTTGAAAATTAGGTGGACTGAAAAGGTAAGGAATGAGGAGGTTCTATGCAGAATCGGAGAAGAAAGGAGTATGTCTAAAACACTGACAAAATGAAGGGACAGGATGATAGGACATCAGTTAAGACATCAGAGAATGACTTTCATGTTATTAGAGGGAGCTGCAGAGGGCAAAAAGTGTAGAGGAAGACAGAGACTGGAATACATCAAACTAGTAATTGAGGAGGTATTTTGTAAGTGTTCCTCTGAGTTAAACAGGTTGACACAGGAGAAGAATTCGTAGGGGGGAGGGGGCGCCATCAAAGTAGTCATCAGAAGACTGATGACTAAAAAAAAGCAAATCGACATTCTTTTGATCTTTGGTTTGTTTGTTTGAGTTTTTTTCTGTCGAGGAGATGTCTCAGTGTACGACTCCTCACTTTGTCGCTTTGTCTCGGGACCATGCTTCATCACCTGTGACCAAACGACTGAACTATTCGTGGTCTTTGGCAATGCTCCAAAAAACATCAACGCACACGTTTCTTCTATTATCCTTTTGTTCACTTGTCAGGTTTTTGAGCACTATTTTGACACAGAACTTCTGCAGGTGCAGAACTCGGTGAAAATTTGACGTACAGTGAAAGCGCTTAAGTTTAGGTCTCCCATCACCCTTATTGTTTTAAACGTCGGTCCGATTCCACAAAAGCATGCACACATTAGACGTTTTCGTCGGTTTTTGAAGTTGAATGTCTCTCTCAGACAGGTTCATCTTCAGCGTGTTCTCGGAATTCCAAAAATCATTCGTGGCAGTGAGAAACTTACGCTCTTGATAAGGATTGTTCGCCATAGGCCTGTTACAACTTTTCACAGGTCATACTCGCGGATTCCCCAGGTTTAACACAAAACTTGATGGAATAACGTTGCCGTAAATTCCGCTGTTCAATTTTCGTAACACACAACAAAAAATACAACTTCATCGATGGCGTACAGAGCTGAAACTCGAACGGAGCATGTGGAAGGGACGTAAACACTGGTCTGCAAAAGTAAAAAGCACAGCGTTACCAGATCGCTCGCACTGTTGTCAGTCTCATTACTTTTCTCACACATCTCGTAGTTCACTTGTTCTTCCAGTGCCACCAACGTCCGTGTTACAAAACCTGTAGAGATTAGCGAAAAGTGAAACTGTACTAAACGCTCTCACGTAATAACAAATGACGTTCTCATCTCGAAATCACAGTTATTAGGGGTGGCAACAGTGTTTCCTCTCCTATAAGTGTTAGAACATAAGCCCCTACATGCTATACACTCATAGTTCCTGAAGAGTTTTGTATAATGTTTGTGTCAAGCGTTCATGAATGCAGACAGTCAAAAATGCATACCCACAAATATCGTTAGCCCGATGAGAAACGTTGAGGTGGAAATACGAGACCGAAAGCAGGTCAATAAGCAGTTAGTCATCGCAAGGGGACCTACACTTTAGCCTGTAAACACTCTTGTGCCCAAAATTAAAGCAAGAAACGGAAATTTTGCAAGGTTGCTTTTATTTTGCCGAAAAACAGTATACATAGTTGATGGTAAAGTAGAAACAATGCAGAGAATACAGAACGTAAACAACTGCAAGATGCATAACGGTGGAAAAAGATTTTCTTCGTTTTTTCCAACTCAGCGGATTTGCAAACACATTCCGACAACTGGTTAATGTGCTCAGTACAGTGTGTGACCACCTCTGGCAACAATACAGGCCTAACAACGGGGCATGCTGTGAATGATGTCAGTCTTATGGTGAGGTAATGACGCCCATTCTTCCTGCAGAGCCGCTCGCAGTCTTGGAGAGTGGTTGTTGGATGCTGACTTGATGCAAGCCGTCTCCCTCGTGCATCCCAGACATGCTCTACGGGTTTCAAATGGAGAGAGCGAGCGGACATCCATAAGTGCAGTATCTTCTGTTCCTAAGAAAAAATCAACCACGCCTGCTCAATGAGGTCGAGCATTATCGTCCATGAGTTCGAAGTCTGGGCGCACAGTAATTAGCAACAATCGCAATAACGTCCCAAAATCTCGCGTCACCGTCCCTGGCAGCAATTAAACCTTGCCACTTCACCCGTACAACTTCATGAAGAGGGGTTCGAATGGTAAACATAATCGCTGCCCACACCATTTGGGTTCCTTCTCGATATCGGTCTCTTTCCACAATTTCTGTGTTCCAAAATCGTGTTCCGCCTTCCTTCATGATACGAATCCATCGAGAATTACTCTCCAGACTAAATCAGGACTCATCTTAGAAAACATTGACCCACTGTTCCACCACCCAGGTGACTTGTTGATAACTCCACTCTAAACGTTCCCTTCCGTGAAGACGCATCAGAGGTAGACAGACAGCAGGTCTCCAACAATAAAAGCCACTCTGCCGAAGCCTTCTGCACACCATTTGCCTCGATACCACACGTTCAGTGTATGCTGTGAGGTCAGATGCCAGTAGCAGTGCAGTACTAAGGCGGTGCTGCCATGCCCATCTCTTTTGAAGTCACACTTGGTCGTCCCTCCCTTGTCTTAGGGATAGAGTTTCGGCCTCTATAAACTGTCGCCACATCCGAGAAACAACACAACGATTCATATTAAGCCATCGGGCCATATCAGTTTGCGACCGTCCTGCGTCCTTTCTTCCTCTGGCCCTCCACCACAGAGAGTCTAGTAGCCATCCTCTCTACGGCATACTGCACCGTCTGTGACTGTCTACACAGCGATTGTGGATGTGTACCCGACAAACACTTCCTCGCTTCGAAAACGGTTCAAATGGCTCTGAGCACTATGGGACTTAACTTCTGAGGTCATCAGGCCCCTAGAACTTAGAACTACTTTAATCTAACTAACCTAAGGACATCATACATACCCATGCCCGAGGCAGGATTCGAACCTGCGACCGTAACGGTCACGCGGTTCCAGATTGTAGCGCCTAGAACCGCTCGGCCATCCCGGCCGGCTCCTCGTTCAACAGTGCCCTGACGTCATGGTTGTCCGTTGACCAGAAGGCCATCTTCCGTGCAGAACACAATCGTACGGATATCTGATTAAGAGTCGGTATGATTATGTCGTGAATTGGACACAGGACTGGGAAATAGCTGCTTGTTGCTTTAATTGTACATATTTAAACCTGTGTATCCTGATTTTTGTTTAAAAAAAGTACAATAACATTTGATGACAAAGCAAAGCCCAAACAGTATAAAAAAATGGTTCAAATGGCTCTAAGCACTATGGGACTTAACATCTCAGGTCATCAGTCCCCTAGAGCTTAGAACTACTTATACGTAACTAACCTAAGGACATCACACACACACATCCACGCCCGAGGCAGGATTCAAACCTGCGACCGTAGCAGCATCGCGGTTCCGGACTGAAGCGCCTAGAACCGCTCGGCCACAACGGCCGGCCCAAACAGTATAGTTCTAGTTATTGGATGTATGTTAGTTGACGTATGACAGCGCTTAAGACGTTTAGCCGTAGTGAGCAGCTTATGAAAAGTCTGTGTCCTATGAAGCGGAATACCCTTACGAAGACGCTGGAGTCTTAAGTCATATATAACACTGGAATTGTTCGGTGTGTATTTTGTTGTTGACTTTGGACATGAACTGATGGAAGTTTTAATGTAATTTTAATATTTTAGTTCTAGTTGCTTTAATTGACCCGCCAGGATAGCCGAGAGTGCAAACGGGCTGCTTCCTGGCCTCGGGTAATCGCGCCAGCTCCGGATCGAATCTGCCCGGTGGATTAACGACGACGGCCGGTGTGCCGGCCAGCCTGGATGTGGTTTATAGGCGGTTTTCCACATCCTACTAGGTGAATACCGGGCTGGTCCCCACGTCCCGCCTCAGTTACACGACTCGCAGACATTTGCAAGACATTCACACTCTTTCACGATTTACACTAGACGCAGACAGCTGGGGTACACTACTTCCGTTCCGGGGGGTATGGGGTGGCGGCAGGAAGGGCATCTGGCCACCCCTTCAAATTAACCATGCCAAGTCCGTACTTAACCCTGCCGACACTACGAACAATGCGGGATCAAGGCAGTAGCAAAAGAAGAAAAAGAAAAAGAAGTTCTAGTTGGTTCAGTTAGAGAGAAAGACAACGAAGACAGCACTGGGATGGCTAAGGAAGGAAGACTAGGTAGGAAAGTGAGAGAACGCTGGCAATTATAACTACGGACTTAGAGCAGCGCAAAAGACCAGGCGTGGAGCATTGGATCGGTGCAGCGTCTGGTAGAGACCCAGAGGCGACTGTCGACAGTTCCGTGGAAAATTCGCAACTACACCGCGTGTTAGCGAGGCGGTGCTGTTTTTGCCAGTGCTATGCGCCGGTGTTAGGAGGATGCGACGGGGGTACTGTAAGGCATCTCGCAGCAGCTCCCGCCTCTAATTAAGAGGTTCGTTTACAACTCAGTAATTAAATTTCAGCCTAGTCTTCAGGTGCGAAGTTCCTCGGTGTCGACTTCACAGTTCGAAGAAACTTACTGAGAATTATAATAACCGAATTACGTTGGTTCTGTGTAATTAGGTCATCGATGAGTGCTTTTGCACTTCGCATTACAGAAAATTATCTTATGGGGAATAAATATCTGTGATCTGCGTTACGTCTTTCATTTGAGTACAGCTGTGCTTTATATATATATATATAAAGCGCAGCTGTACTCAGTATATATATATATATATATATATATATATATATATATATATATATATATATATATATATTCAATGGCGCCGGCCGCGGTTGCCGTGCGGTTCTAGGCGCTGCAGTCCGGAACCGCGGGACTGCTACGGTCGTAGGTTCGAATCCTGCCTCGGGTATGGATGTGTGTGATGTCCTTAGGTTAGTTAGGTTTAAGTAGTTCTAAGTTCTAGGGGACTGATGACCTAAGATGTTAAGTCCCATAGTGCTCAGAGCCATTTGAACTATTTTTTTATTCATTGGCCATCGGATACTTGCATAGAATTAGTTCAAACAAACAACGCCTTAGATAGTTAGAAAAAAACTTGAATTACACGGTGAATAATACAAAAACAAAATATACGTCTTAGAATAATGCTGAAATAAATACAATGGTCCCTTAAACACTTTCAGTACCATCGGAATGTTCGTGTCCCACGATTGGTTATCAGAGAACCTGTGGGAATTTGTTGCCTGTTACTGCTCTGTAGCGATGTCCAACTGATAAAGGTAAGCCTGCTAATGGTTTACAAAATTCTTGTACTTACAGATTGCACCTTTAAGTTAAGCTGTCTACAATATCTGCTCCGTGCCTGGTTGGGGATTTTCTCTGCCCGGGGACTGGGTGTTGGTTTTATCATTTCATAAAATTTGAAAATTTGTCGTAAGATCTTATGGGACCAAACTGTTGAGGTCATCCGTCCCTCAGCTTACGCACTACTTAATCGAACTTAAACTAACTTTCACTATGGACAACACACACACCCATTCCAGAGGGAGGACTCGAACCTCCGACAGGGGGAACCGCTCGGCTATCATTTCATCACCATCATCATCATCATCATCATTTGTGGCAGTGTCTAACTGGACTGTGTCAAAACTGGGACTCTGTACGGGCTCTGATCACCGCGCAGTTGAGCGCCCCACAAACCAAACATCACATCTGCTCCGTTTTTGTGCATAGAATTATGGCGCGCCTGCAGACAAACAACACAACGGAAAGTTTAGTAAAGGGAGCTGCTGTCGTGCTTTCCCGGACAATTCACGACAATGAGCTGCAGTCGCGTATGGACGATTACCCCTTCATATACGGTGACCATAATGAGCACCTGTAATGCGAGGTAAAAACTTGGAAAGATAATCTGTCTACTGAGGCGCGTCTCATTTCTGAACGTCCGGTAGCTTTTTCGCAGTCGTCTTCTGCAACCACAGAGGAGCTTAGGAATAACGCCGTATGTCGCACAGCCTCACTTTGTTGAATAACGAAACGGCGCGAAATACTTTCTTGATATTGTTACTTCTTACCGTGACATTAATTAAAATAACCATGCATTAATGCCATCACGCGGAAAAAGAAATTAGTAGTCATTTATTTATTTGCACGTCAAGTTCCGCTGCACCAAGTTGAGGAGCAAACCTCCAGGATCATGGAACATGTCAATACATGAAATTACAGCATAAAAGTAATAACAGAAAGAAACTAAATATTTATGATCCCAAAAAAGTCAAGCCGTAAGGTTAAGTAAACGCAAGCAACAATATAACATTAGAATCAGCTTAATTTTTCAAGGAACTCTTCAACAGAATGGAAGGAGTGACCGATGAGGACACTCTTCAGTTTCAGTTTGGAAACGTGTGGATTACTGCTAAGATTTTTGAATTCTTGTGGTAGCTTATGGAAAATGGATGCAGCAGTATACTGCACACCTTTCTGCACAAGAGTTAAGGAAGTCAGATCTAGATGCAGGTTGGATTTCTGCCGAGTATTAACTGAGTGAAAGTTGCATATTCTTGGGAATAATTAACAAAAAAAATGATATTAAAGAATACATATATTGAGAGGCCGATGTCAAAATACCCAGACTAGCGAACAGGGGTCCACAAGAGGTCCACGAACTTACATCACTTATTGCTCAAACCACCCGTTTCTGAGCCATAAATATCCGTTTAGAATTGGAGGAGTTACCCTAAAATGTAATACCGCACGTCATAAGCGAATGAAAATAATCAAAGCAGACTAATTTTCGTATCGAACGATCACTTACTTCAGATACCGTTCGAATAGTAAAAATGGCAGCATTAACTCTTGGAACAAGATCCTGAACATGGGCTTTCCACGACAGTTTGCTATCTACCTGAACACATAGAAATTTGAACTGTTCAATTTCACTAATCATATGCCCGTTTTGTGAAATTAAAACGTCGGATTTGTTGAATTGTGTGTTAGAAACTGTAAAAACTGAGTCTTACTGTGATTTAACGTTTGTTTATTTTCTACAACCCATGAACTTATGTCATGAACTGCACTATTTGAAACCGAGCCAGTGTTGCACACAACATCATTTACTACCAAGCTCGCATCATCAGCAAACAGAAATATTTTAGAATTACCCGTAATACTAGAGGAAATATCATTTATATAGATAAGGAACAGTAGTGGCGCCAACACAGATCCCTGGGGCACTCCCCATTTGACAGTACCCCACTCAGACACCGCATCACAGCCGTTCTCAACACCGTGAATAATGACCTTTTGCTGTCTGTTGTTAAAGTAAGAGGTGATCCAGATGTGAGCTACTCCCCATATTCCTCAATGGTCCAACTTCTGGAGCAATATTTTGTGATCAACACAGTCAAACCCCACAGGTAAACTAAAAAATATGCCTGGCGTTCGAAACCTTATGTTTAACCCATCCATTAATTCACAGACAAAATAGAATATAGCATTTTCAGCTGTTAAACGACTTTTAAAGCCGAACCGTACTTATAATAGCAATCGTATGATATAAAATGATCAGTTATCCTAACATAAACAGCCTTCTCAATAACTTTAGCAAACAATGATGGCATAGAAATAGGTCTAAAATTGTCCACATTATCCATTTCTCCATTTTATAAAGAGGCTTTACTAATGAGTACTTTAATCGTTCAGGAAACTGACCATTCCTAAAGGAAGAATTACAAATAAGGCTAAGTAAAGGGCTAACATATGGAGAACATTACTTTAATATTCTGCTAGGCACTCCATCATATCCATGAGAGTCCTTAGCCTCCAGTGATTTATTTATTGACTCAATCTCACCCTTGTCTGTATCACAGGAGAGTATTTGAGACATCAATCTCGGAAAGGCATTTTCCAAGAGAGTTATATGATTCCCTGTAGAAACTAAATTTTTATTTAATTCACCAGCAATGCTCAGCAAATGATTGTTAAATACTGTACGTATACCTGATTTATCAGAAACAGAAATATTTTTACTACGAATGACTTTATATCGTCGACATTGTGCTGTTGACCAGACACTTTCTTCACAACTGACCATATGGCTTTAATTTTATCCTGTGAATTAGCTATTCTGTTTGCGTACCACATACTCTTTACCTTCCTAATAACAATTTTAAGCACCTTACAGTGCTGCTTGTAATGGGCTACTGTAGCTTGATTGTGATTACTTCTAACATTTTGATGTAAATCCCACTTTGTTCTACATGATGTCTTTATCCCACTAATCAGCCACACAGGCTGCCTTTTGCTGCTAGTAACCCGTTTAGAACGTTCTAATGGAAAGCAACTCCAAACGAGCATGAGAAATGTATTAAGGAAAGCATTATATTTGTCATCTTTGTTATTGGCACTATTAACATTGTGTCACTCTTGTTCCTTGGCGTGGTTTGGAGAACTCTGTTGCCATTGGATTAACTTTCCCACGTAGTTCGTAATTATATGTGATATTTGTTTGAGTACAAAAGCCTTTTAGTGTTAAAATTTGTGCATCATGGTCTTAAAGGCCATTCACCCTTGTACGAACACATTGATCATCTAGTAATAAAGAATGAATAAAAATTTTGTCTATGGCTGTGCTACTGTGCCCCTGCACCCTAGCTGAAAAAAAACATAGTCTGCATCAGATCATATGAATTTAGGAGATCTACCAACATCCTTTTTCTTGCACAAACATATTCAAGATTAATATTGAAGTCACTACATATAACTAATTTTTGAGACTTCTTATAAAGGGAATCAAGAACCCTCTCTAGATTGAGCAGAAATGCTCTGAAGTCAGAGTTAAGGGACCTATAAACAACAAAAATTAGAAGTTTAGTTTCAGTAAATTTAACTGCCCGTGCACAACATTCAATATCCGTTCAGTGCAGTGCCGTGATACACCTACGGACTCAAATGGAATACCGTTTTTTACGTACATGGCCAACCCCCCCCCCCCCCCCCCGCCCCCTACTCTGCAAGGAACTCCTTGAAAAACAGCCAGCTAATCTGGTTAAGGAAGGCTGTGAATTTCAAATTGTTTAAGTCGTGCTCAGATATACCAATAATTTCAGAGTCAACACCTCACTAACTTGATCTCTAATACCTCTTATATTTTGATGAAACAGGCTCATTCCTTCTCTATTTGGAAACATGACATCCTCTGAAGGTGATTCCTTACTTAGAGGGACTTCCTTTAAGCAGATATACCTATCAGCTGACTTCAATCTAAAAAGGTGCAACTCCTACCACAGGAATTATTCCATGAGTGATCCTACCAACACCCACTACACTGCCTCCTATAAGCTTTGCCAGGCACCCCTTCTCGTGCCTACTGAGGTGCAGTGAAACCCGATCTACTGACAGACTCAACTGTACCACTACGATGTGACCCATGGCCTCTGCCATGAGTGCCCTCCCCAGCCCCATATTAACGTGCCTAACAGCCGCATTAAGATGAGTCCGTTTGTGACCTGAAAAAGCTGCACGAAATGCTCATTATTGCCACCAGTTCGAGTAGCTATCTTTACCAGGTCACCACCTACATCATATTCCCCACACCTATCAAGACTCTTCCCTGCTCCATACACTATCACTACCTGATCCTCCTCCGTAAAGTTCCTATGTGACTGTCAGTCACCGGAGCCAATCCTGCACTAGGCTTAACAATGTTGGTGACATGGTACTCACTCCCCAACACTTCCTGCAGCTCCTGGCCCACACCTCTACCATGCGAACTACCAAGCAGCAGAACCTTTGCAACTAACCTAGGTCTCCTAACTGCTGAGCACTGCTACATGTTCCCTACATCTACAGCTACAAGAGGCTCCTCTCCTCTCAACTCTGACAGTTTGCCAGATCTATTGCATATACGCAAAGTACAACTGTATGAGTACGTCCTCCTCCTCCTCCTCTTCCTCCTCCCCCCTCTCCCCCCTCCTAGCTGCCTTCTTGCCAACTGCCAGTTCCCATTCCCCAGCACCCTCACCCTTCTCAACATATCTAGTTCCTCCTTTACGTGTTGTAACTGCACCTGAAGGGCACAGATCTTACGCTCCTTCTCCTCTATCAACTTATTTCTACTACAGATTATGCATTCCCAGGACAGGATCTCGCTAAAGTGCCCACTGGCTTCCCCACTGCATTCCCCCCAATAAAAATACTTTAAACAAATCCCACACCGTAACCCACTACTCACAAACCTCCCACACAGCCCATACTTCTCACTCGTGGTAAAATTTTATAGTTACTGAAAAAACTGAAAGTCCACGTTACTTAAGTTCGGTTACACCTGTGGAACTATATATCGAACTAGCAATGGCGGTCTCGAAATTGTCTCTCTACTAAGAAAGCAACAACTTTTATTAATACTACTAAACCACAACTAATACCAATACCAAAAATTCAAGCGGCCACTGGAACACTCAACAAAGTTAAAACAGTGAATGAAAATTTTACTGAAATACTTCACTAGAAACAATAAGAAACGTCAGTCGAAAACTAAGGCACGAAATTTACTACACGACTTCAACGCATAGAAAGCTCTAAAACACACAGCGAGTGTAGTTTCCAAAAGTTTATTAAACCGGTATTTCGCCACAAACAGCACGAAACACCGTTGAAAACTATTAAATTTAATAACTGCGTAACAGTGCACAAACAACTTTGTCAGTAGTTAGCTTTATAACCGCTACAGCTGCAATTGCACGCCGAAAAGTGTAAACACGCTACTGAGGCGTGAGGCTTGTAAGAACGACGTAAGCACACTCACGGATAACAGACCACTCCAGTCAACAACACAGGAAGAAAGACTGAGATTAATGAAAATACACTAATAATTTGCTTTTACAGGAAATATTAACACAAGTAACATTAAAATAAGTAATTGAAGACTAATACTTTATAAAATATTGACGAGCAGTTTCAACAGCAGTCCAGCACACGTGACGTCACACCAAAGAACATAGAGTCATAGAATTAAGTTAACAATCAGATATCAAACAGTGCGAAAGAACATCTTTGCAACACACACTCACACACACACTCTCTCTCTCCCTCTCTATCTCCCTCTCTTTCTCTCTCTCTCTCTCTCTCTCTCTCACACACACACACACACACACACACACACACACACACACACACACGACACAAACCCGAACTTAACAGTTACAATTTAATTACAACTTTTAAAACAAATACTACTAATAACTTATTAATATCGTAGTTCTTCGGGTGCAAGAGGGTTAACACACGAGATGGAAGAGGTTGATGCATGCGGATGCGCTACGTATTCAGCCAGTCGGGGTCACTTGTGTATGGAGGGCAGTCAACTAAGATGTGATCGATGTCCGGGAGCTCCTCAAGGTCGCAATGTGGCGATGGTACGAGGCGTAATCTATAAAGGTGATGTAGGTGGCGGCCGTGGTTGTATTTCAACCTTGCAGTGGTCCTTACAAATTGTCTTATGGTCCGCATGCCAAGTAACTTGCAGTACAGAGCCCTCTTTGCTGTATACCATTGGACCTTCGGTAACTGCTAATGGACACGCCTGTTCCCAAGTGCCCTTGTGCAGATTCAGTCTTCCGTACCTCGTCTCAGTCAGTTTCGCTCAAGCTCTAAAAACGGCAATGAGATCTTCCTCAGGAATGCCTTGTTCTCGCATATCAGTCATCGTCGTGTCCTTAGCCAGTTGGTCGGCTTTCCGTTGCCCACAATCCCAGCATGGCACTCGATTCACACAAATTCGGTAGAGCTCTGACATAGGACAGCTATTCGGTATGTCCTTACCAATTAAAGTAAGTGTTTTCACTGTGGAGAGAGAGTCCGTGGGTATGACGAAATGATCAACCACTAATGATCATGCCGCAACTTAGTGCTTTGTTAGTGCCTAGGAATTCAGCTGCGTAAACTGATGCCTCTTTCTGTAGACGAAGTAATTCAGTCTTGTTATTTTTATGTAATTACATGGACACAGTGGACAGATCGTTGTATTTAGCCCCTTCTGTATACACACACATGGCATCTGGCCATTGCTCAAGAAGGCTTTCTAAATTTCTGTAGTAGTGGAACAACTGATGCCTCTTTCTGTAGACAAAGTAATTCACTCTTGTTATTTTTATGTAATAACATAGACACAGTGGACAGATCCTTGTATTTAGACCCAACTGTATATACACACATGGCATCAGGACATTGCTCGAGAAGGCTTTCTAAATTTCTGTAGTAATGGAACAAAGCTCGTTCTGCAACAGTATGAATTGTTGCCAAATTGATTCAAGACGGTGGGTCTCCATGAGTGCTCCCTACACCTATTCTCTGAGGAGGGGGTTAGGTGTAGCAATGTCCAATTGTTGACATCACCACCCGCACTCCTGCCCCTCACCAATTTCTCCTCACTTCGCCCATTTCCTGTCTCCTACCTCACTTGTGAATTGGTGGGAGAGAGACACAGTTTGTGCTGAGCTGCTGGAGAGGGAGGTCGTAAGGTCCTGTCTTTATTTATGTGTGGACTGTTGTGCACTGGGCCCCATCCTCCACTTATGAATTGCTGCGAAAGATGAATGAGCTCTTGGCGAGGAAGGTAAAGTGTGTGTGTGTGTGTGTGTGTGTGTGTGTGTGTGTGTGTGTGCAATGAGTACAACTGATGAGATGTGGGCATTCAGCAGATAGGAGTTTAATAACCATAATACATGTAAACATACAGTTGACCACGGAGGGGCGTAAAAACAATACTTCTCGCCAAATAATGGCAATGCAGAGGGATGGGGTGAAAACGTATTTTGCTATTCTTACAGATGATTGCTGGTACTCGAACTGCCGATCTCATTCTTTGAAATGGCTAGTGAACCTGCTTCTTCCACTGTGCAAGAATCAGTTGCTTCTAGTCCAGAAGGTATCGTTCTTATGTGCTACATTTTTTGTGGTGGGCAGCATCCCAACAGTAGTGGCATGTTGAACTAATAATGGTTGTTCCTGCAGACAAACAGTCTGCTGCAGTCTGTCCTCTTCCACAGCCGCAGAGGTACTGACCTAGTTGTCAAATCTGCCACCAGAGGGCGCCTTGAATTGTGAGGTCATGAGCGAAAAATTGGCGGGAACCGATGGCAATACTCCATCCGATCACACGATCGTGACGTTGATATACGAGGCAAGCGCAGCAGCTCATTGGTTTCAGTCAGTCAGTGGAAGGTTCGTGAGGCATCAACAGCTACTGAAATCGTTATTCAAGAATCCGTGAAGAGTTTTTCGATCGTGGAAATGAGAATGAGTTGTTCCTTCAGAGAATCATAACTCATGATGAGACGCGGGTCTACGGTCATGATGATGAGACCAAGGTTCAATCTTCACAATGCTTCTGTACAGGTTCTCTAAGACCAATAAAAGCTCGTCAGGTCAGGTCAAATGTCAATGGCATGCTGATAGTTTCCTTTGATTTTTAAAGATTAGTTCATCACGAATTCGTACCACAGAGAGAAAATTTTAACCGAAGGTACAATCGCGACGTGTTGCGATGCCTGCGAGAAAATGTGGCCTGAAATGTGGCGAGACTGTTCATGGCTCTTGGATCACGATAACGCACCCGCATATTCATCCCCGTTGGTGCGTGACTGCCGCGCAAAAAACGAAATCACTGTGCCATCTCATCCTCCTTACTCTCCACACATAGCCCCTGCGGACTTTTTTTTATTTCCAAAGCGGAAAATCCAATTTAAAGGCCCAAGATTTTCAGCGACAGACGGGATAAACGAAAATTTGCAGACGGTGCTTCACTCGATTCTGCAAGGTGTGTACCAAGACTGCTTCCGGAAGTGGATACGGAGATGGGAACGGTGTATCAATTCTGGAGGAGAGTATTTCGAATGAGACCATAAACAATAAGTAAAAGGCAAGCGTAGAAAAATTTTGTGGACGAAGTTCCGGAATTTTTTGAACAGGCTTCGTACTTCATTCGGGGCGCATCCCGCGGGCTGCAGTTTGACGGCCACTGGTGTAGAGGGACGGGAAGTAGTCAGCTGCTTAGCTACACGTGCAAAGAGATTATATCACGCAGCACACGAGTCAAAAATAAAGGGACAAGTTTCATTCGACAATTGTCGAACATAATGAATCGATGTGGAGCAGTCGGTACTACTTCCGTATGTTAACATTTGCTACCGCCGAAAACGTGGAAGCGACAAGTTATAATTCAAAACGAATGATTGTAGATTTATTTTTTCAGCTGCGACAGGAGGCTATGATAATGCAGATCTCGAAATTCGACACGCGCTGGTGGATGTTTTTTCTCCTTGCACAATTCCTGGCAGGATCTTCTGACGAACAAACAACATTTAAACACTGCATCTGAATGAGGAAGCTTCCGCGTAATCTTTCCTTGTATTCAGAGTGTAGTTGCGCCGCTTTGTGCTAGGAATGGCGGTTATCACCGAAACAACCGGTTTTCGGATGTATCGGTTTAACAGTTTAACAGTTTAACCTAGCTGTTAAAACCGCTAAAATGACCTGTTTCTGAAACAACCGATTTTCGATTTTTTTTAACGGCTACTATTTCCAATAACAAATGTAGACACCGAACCAAGATTGAAAAGTTCTATGGCTTCCTCAGACGTTTGTAATATATGTTTCAAGATACATAGAACAAAAGTACCAAATAAAATAGGTAAATAAAAGAAAGCTTAGTGCGTTCACCACTCGCCGCTTTTCTCAAGAAGTAATGAGGACTTGAATCCTACAAAATATTTAGCATTATCCTCCAGCTCATTCTAATTTTTTAATTATTTGTTCAAAAATCATGTTGTAAACGTGAGTCATACCGCTAAAGGCCATTACGAATATTTAATAAGTGTAGAGTGAAAACTGTGCTTGAAGAACGCTATTTTTCGTCTTACGTTTTCCTTTCCAACGACTACAAGCACGTTAAGGTTCAAATGGCTCTGAGCACTATGGGACTTAAAATCTGAGGTCATCAGTCCCCTAGCACTTAGAATTACTTAAACCTAACTAACCTAAGGACATCACACACATCCATGCCCGAGGCAGGATTCGAACCTGCGACCGTAGCGGTCGCGCAGTTCCAGACTGAAGCGCCTAGAACCGCTCGGCCACATCGGCCGGCGCACGTTAAGGCATGTCATGTAGACACAGACAGCAGATCATCTACTTTCTATCTTTATCATAAACTATGAATTAATCATTAAGTTTTTAATTTATTACTGTTACTATAACTCCCGTTCTGTTTTGTTACTTCACACAGAAAACCGGCAAATAATAAGTTTATGTGTAAAATCTGTGGCGTTTTTTCTTTAATTGTTTCGAATGAAAAACTCGCTTTTAGCCGAACATATAATATTTATTTACTTTTTACGGGAATTAAGATACGTTACTGATTTTTCCTGACAAAACCTAAAACTGTTTTTAAAAACATTTAGGTAAACAATTTAGATTGTAGATAAAATAACATTTACCAGGGACAATTACATGACAGTAGTTGAAATTTAAATAATGAATTAAAATCCATTGGTCGACATTAACTAGCCAGTCTGTTCACAAATACTTGTTCTATAATGTGTTTCATCAGGGACAATATCACTGAAAGACGACATCAATCTTTCAGAAGCCACAAAAAGTTCTAGCAAAGTCACCTTCAAGAAAAAGGTCTTATTTAAAAATACAAATAATTTTAGCACCAATGCTGTGGCAGATTGATACATCCGCTTTACACATGATTACCAGTAATGAATAAAAAATATCTGTTATATCGGGGACCAAGTAAGTACAGAAAAATACCGGTTGTACAGAACTAAAATATCGGTGTCCGTTGTAACCGGTCGGTTTTTCCCATCCCCACTTTGTGCAAGTGCGGTGAAATGCTAATCATCTGCATATCCAAGCATGCCAGGTTCACGTTGGTTTGCACGCGTCCTCCGTGGTGCTGTAAATTTAATGGCCAGCAGTGTGATTTCCTTCATAATGTCCCGCGTTTAACGACCAGCCGTGATACTTGCGGTGGGACGGCAGTGCGTCACGGAGAGACGTCCCGACAGGGAGGGGGGGGGGGGGGGGCAGCGGGAGGAGCCACAGAACTGAACTGGCAGACCACTACCTTACAGAGAGATGACAGGGCCGTCGCTCCCGGTGTGATTGCGCGCGCCGCCGGCGCGGTCCTCTGGGAGAACCGCGAGACGTCGGCGAGGCCGGCCGTGTCTCGGCTCCTAATATCTGCCAGGCAGCGCCTTGGCAGCTGTCGGCCCGTCGGTACGTTTTCGTGGACTGAGAGGCGCTATCTCAAATGCGGATGATGTCCGGCGCGCCGCAAAACCGACACCGCAGCTTCTACCGTCAGCGCGAATTACGTGGGAGCAGAGTGCGCTGTTGGAAATATCCGGTGTCTGTAGAGTCTGTTCTTTCAGACGTGTCCGGTGGATCATACAGGTTGGTCCATTGATAGTGACAGGACCAAATATCTCACGAAATAAACATCAAACGAAAAAACTACAAAGAACGAAACTCGTCTAGCGTGAAGGGGGAAACCAGATGGTGCTATGGTTGGCCCGCTAGATGGCGCTGCCATAGGTCAAGCGGATATCAGCTGCGTTTTTTAAATAGGAACCCCCATTTTTTATTACATATTTGTGTAGTACGTAAAGAAATATGAATGTTTAATTGGACCACTTTTTTCGCTTTGTGATAGATGGCGCTTTAATAGTCACAAACATATAAGTACGTGGTATCACGTAACATTCCGCCAGTGCGGACGGTATTTACTTCGTGATACATTACCCGTGTTAAAATTGACCGTTTACCAATTGCGGAAAAGGCCAATATCTTATTCATGTAATTACGCTGTAACAGCATGCGTTCTCGGAAATGACAGGTCCACAAAGGTACATATATCACATTGGAACAAACAAAATAAAATGTTCAAACGTACCTACGTTCTGTATTTTAATTTAAAAAACCTACCTGTTACCAAATGTTCGTCTAAAATTGTGAGCCATGTGTTTGTGACTATTACAGCGCCATCTATCACAAAGCGAAAAAAGTGCTCGAACGAAAACATTCATATTTCTTTACGTACTACACGAATATGTAATAAAAAATGGGGGTTCCTATTTAAAAAACGCAGTTGAATCCGTTTGACCTATGGCAGCGCCATCTAGCGGGCCAACCATAGCGCCATCTGGTTTCCCCCTTCAAGCTAGACAAGTTTCGTTCTTTGTAGTTTTTTCGTTTGACCCTTATTTCGTGAGATAATTGGCCCAGTCACGATCAATGGACCACCCTGTATACACTGAGGTGACAAGTCATTGGATACCTCCTAACATCGTGTCGGACCTCCGTTTGCCCAGCATGTGCAGCAACTGGACGTGGCATGGACTCAAGAAATACTGAGCCATGGTACCTCTGCGAAACTGTTGCCAGCGCAGGAATTTGTGCACGAACTGACATTCCAATTACGTCCTGTAGATGTTCGATGAGAGTCTTGTCGTACGATCTGAGTGGCCAGATCATTCGCTCGAATTGTCCAGAATGATCTTGAAACCAATCGCGGATAACTGTGACCCAGTGACAAGGCACATCGTTGTTTGGGAACCTGAAGTTCATGAATGGCTGCAGATGGCTCCAAGTAGCAGTACATAACTAATACCAGTCAATGATAGGTTCAGTTGGGCCAGAGAACCCAGTCCATGCCATGTAAACACAGCCCACACCACATTGGTGCCACCACCAGCTTGCACAGTGTCTGGTTCACAACTTGGGTCCATGGCTTTGTGGGGTCTGCGCCGCAATCAGACCCTACCACCAGCTCTTACAAACTGAAATTGAGACTCATCTGACCAGACCACGGTTTTCCAGTCCTCTAGGGCCCAACTAATATGGTCACGAGCACAGGAGAGGCGCTGCAGGTGACGTTGTGCTGTTAGCAAAGGCGCTCGCGCCGGTTGTCTGCTGCCGTAACCTATTAACGCCAAACGAAGCCGCACCGTTCTAACAGATACGTTCGTCATACGTCCATCACTGATTTCTGCGGCTACCGATGCACTGTTGCCTGTCTGTCAGCGCTGACAACTCTACGCAAACGCCGCTGCTCTTGCTCGTTAAGTGAACGCCTTCGCCCACTGCGTTGTCCGTGGTGAGAGGTAATGCCTGAATCTGGTATTATCGGCACACTCTCGACACTGTGCAGCTTCAGATACTGAATTTCCTGACGATTTTCGAAATGGAACATCTCCTAGCCTCGCTCCAACTGCCAAGCCGCGTTGAAAATCTGTTAACTCCCGTTGTGTGGCCGTAATCACGTCGGAAATCCTTTCACATGAATCACCGAAGTACAAATGACAGCTCCGCCAATGCACTGCCCTTTTGCACCTTGTGTACTCGGTCCTCCAGTCACCTGTATATGTGCACATCGCTATCAAAATGGTTCAAATGGCTGTGAGCACTATGGGACTTAACTTCTGAGGTCGTCAGTCCCCTAGAACTTAGAACTACTTAAACCTAACTAACCTAAGGACATCACACACATCCATGCCCGATGCAGGATTCGAACCTGCGACCGTAGCGGTCGCACGGTTCCAGACTGAAGCGCCTAGAAAAGCTAGGCCACACCGGCTGGCTTTTCATGTTCAATGAACGTGAATTGACCTCTCTTTTTGTTCGATGTGTCACACTTCGTTTGTACTCTGGATATTTTTCAAATTGATGCCTTCATATAGTCGATACGATACGCCACAGAGGTTCTCAGTAAAACCAATGTCATCTTCGGTTGTCAGTAGCGTGTCGTTGCCAGTGTAGGATTCAGTGAGAAGTACGTAAGAGAGGAGGTATTGGTCAAGCTGCTTACAGGCCTGAAATACCTAAGAAAACACAGATATTCAAAAGCAGAGCATATTGCTTTTCGGAAAGAGGTTGTGCGTAAATTATATTTTCAAATTTAAATAAACTTTAAAACTGTACCAGATACTTACAAATGGTTTTCAGCATGTGATAAGACAACCTATAAAGCGTTTTTTTACCTTCCAGGTGACGCAATTTTTATTCCGAATTGCCGCGCGGAGTGGCCGCGCGGTTTGAGGCGCCTTTTCACGGATAGCGCCGCCCCTCCCGCCGGAGGTTCGAGTCCTCCCTAGGGCATGGGTGTGTGTGTTGTTCTTAGTATAAGTTAGTTTGAGTAGTGTGTAAGTCTAGGGACCGATGACCTCAGCTGGTTGGTACCTTAGGAATTCACACACATTTGAACATTTTTATGCCGAATTGACTTTATAAAACCTGTTAGAAAATTCATTGTGTGGCCTGGCTCATACAGACAAACTCCGATACCCAAGTGCAAAAACACTTCCGATCATGGTATGGAAGGTAATCACCATCCCGGCTAACTACTCTGTAGGGGGAAAACGCCGTTTATGGGTCATGTAGTGTTTTCAATAAAAAGGGGGCGTTTGCCCCTTTGTATCAGACGCCAGCTGTACAAGATATGATAGGCGTTTGATAGGAGTCTGACAAAATCGGCGCCTGCGGAGGCCAGAGAGTTGAAAATGAGATGATCAGCGGTGCACAATGTCTTGGATGAGAGGTTACGGCTGTAGCCCTACAAGGTGCAGGTGCTTCAGACATTAAAACCTACCGACAAATATCAGCGCGAACAGTTTCGCGACGGACTTGCTAGGCAAGAGAGGGGGAGGGGGAAACGCAAACAATGACTTTTTGGAAAATATTTGTTTCTCCGATGAGGCAACGTTTCATGTATCCGACAAACTGAATCGTCATAACGTTCGTATATGTGGTTCACAGCATCCTCATGTTGCCCGTGAAATGGAAAGAGTCAGTCCCAAGGTCGATGTCTGGTGTGGACTGATGCACAATTACATCACTGGTCCATTCTTTTCATCGAGTCTGTCGCGAACGGTGGCGTTTATCCGGGCATGTTACAAGAGTTTGCTGCATCACAATTGTAACACGTCCATCCTGATATTCCAACAGGATGGGATACCACCCCACTAGTCCCTAAATGTCCGTCGATTTCTAGATGAAAAGTTTCCAGATAGGTGGATTGGACGAGACGGTCCAATTAGTTGGCCCCTACGATCACCTGGCATTACTCCAGTAGACTTCTTCCTGTGGGGTTTTGTAAATATCTGATGTGCCGAACAAAAGTTAGAGACCTACAGGACTCGAAGGCATCCATTCGCAATGCATTTGAACACCCTGAAGATCTTGAATTGTATGCGGAGGAAACGGAATTACGACTAGACATTATCCGTGCCACTAAGGGTGCACACATTGACGTTTATGACTATGGAAGCAAAACTTTATGAGTTATCTCATCACTTGTTGAAAACCATTGGTTAGTATGTAGTATATTTTTAGAGGTGTTAAAGTCTTAAGTTGTAAACGTAATTTATGGACACGGTGTATGATCTTGTTAGATCTGACTTGAAAAGTGTGAAGACGTTTAGGTATCGTTCTCACGGTATTGTTACCTCGCGGTATTCATGATAAGTTCGAGAAGGGCAAATTTTTCAGCATTATTTTTCTTTACTGGATCGGGGCAGTTAGTTTGATTGTCGACACATGATTAAAGAAAATTATCCGCTTACGTAGCTTGGTCTCAGAGTTGCAAATTCACCACTCCTTTAGCATTTCAGTAACATATTATATGGCGCAATAATAATTTTTATAAGAAATTAATTTTGCAAAAATTGTTGCAGTTGTTCAGGAACCAAAGTTTCACAATACAGTTTCTGAATGCTAGTCTCTTCTACATCAGTCAGTAAATTCAGTTTCTGCCAAAGTCTCCTAACGAAAGTTGTATTTTCTAATCGTGTGTTGCCGCATCACTCAAACTTGAAGCACGATGTGCTTAGCACAGCTGTTTTTTCCTTGCATTGCATCTGGCAACGTTCATCTTCAGCTGGTTCGCTATTGCGTTACACTTTATTGTTCATCACTTTCGAGCGTTGCCGAGCTTCCGTTGCCACAAGGTAAGTCGTGAAAATTTGTCAGAACCAGCTTAACAGTACACAGTAAAATCGTTCATAGTCAAGATTTGCATTTCAAATTATGAGATTTACTTAAGTAAAGTTCAATTCAGATCTTATTTCCTATGCAGACATTCTTACTCCTCGAATGCAGTCTGTTCACGTGTATATAGTTTAGTGTTCTGAATTTTATTTAATCAGCCTGCGTACATAAATGTAAAGAGCATTAGAGAAGTGTTTTGGATAGTTATTCTTTCAAAATCCGATTTGTAATTTTATGCGGAATTTTTATTCTGTTAGCTTTGTGCGCCGGAACCGTAAGACAAGCACTGTGACGTCACGCATTGTAGCACTGCACAATACACAATCTCACAGGACAGCTTACTTAATATATAGTTTTACGTTTTCGATTTAGTTTTGGTAAGCGTTAAGTAGATTACAGTTACCCATTTTCAGATAGATTTGGCGACTATTTTTATCAAATGGTATTCACATGCATTATTCAGGTTCAGGTTACTACATACGAAAGTTAAGAATGGGCAACCAGATTACATACACAACAACAACAAGAACAAAAAACGAAAAATAAATTAAAATTTACAACTGTACTGAAAACTCATTTAACTGAGAACAGCGTTGTTGAACACCTTGGTTTTGACTTAAGTCATATACAGTATAATCGTTTGCGAACACCTGAGCCAGACAAAATTTTCGCTCTTAATTTATATCTTGACATATCGCAACTAGTTTCGATCTATAACTGAACAGTCACATCCGTTGATGTTTAATATCGTACGCGAGGATAATTGTATCAGGAGTGTCCGCAGGTTTTCTGGGTTAGGTTCCCGGTCTCTCACAAATTTTCATTGTAGTCATCCCATTATATTGATAGTCATCTGTTCTTCTGCGTAGATCTTCTGCTGAATTTTAGGTTCTCGAAATCTTACATCTCCTCTTCTTTTATGACAATTCCAAAAGCGGTGCCTCCTCTTAAAATTTTGGTATTTAACTGCAAAAATGCTGCTATGGTAACTGGCTGGCTACTTCTTCGTTTTGTCAGTTTCAGTGTTCTAATGAAACAGTTTTCCACAGTCTCACTTCTGTCACTTTTTTTATACGACATAGTTGTCAACTACTGCTATAAAGAAAACTGCCTCCTTAACGCAAAAATATCACTCCTTTCCTCTATTAAACGACACGTCACTGCTATATATCTTCACAAGTCCATGTCGCTGCAATCACTCCTCCACTTTCATTTGGCGCTTCCGTCTTAAGAACAATTTGCACAAATTAAACTTTTCCTGTTGGATCAAATCACTATCTGTTACATATGCATAATACAGAACTCATATAAACCATGGGGATACATACATTTTTATTTCATTTCTTTGTATTTGCATTGACAGACGCATAAATACATACAAAACAATTTGATAAGATACAGGATTCGACGAGTTAACATTACACACAACATCTGTCTCTAGAATCTATGAGTCTGGAAACATACCATCAGACTTTCGGAGAAAATGTCATCCACACAATATCGAAGATACCAAGGGCAGCTGAAGTGCGAGAACAATTGCACAGTCAGTTGAACGTGTCATGCATGCAATTTGCCGAAAAGAAAAACAAAGAGAATAATGGATAAGAAATAAGAGGAGCTGCTCGGCAAGGATCAGTGTGGCTGTACGAAAGGTAAGGCCACCAGAGAGGCTGTTCTGACGCTGAGACTGGTAACGGAAGCAAGACTAAAGAAAAATCAAGGAACATTCAAAGGACTTGAAGGTCTGTAAAAAGCGTTCGTCAATGTAAAGTGGTGTAATATGTTCTAAATTCTGAGAAAAATAGGAATAAGCTGTAGGAAAAGTCGGGAAATACACAATATGTATATGAGTCAATGGGAAAAATAAGAATGGAAGACCAAGAACGAAGTGCTCGGGTGTTCTCTTCAGTCTCCACACCGAAGGAGCAATGAAACAAATAAAAGCTAGATTCAAGAGTGGGATTAAATTTCAGGGTGAAAGGATATCAATGGTACGATTCGTTGATGACAATGTTATCCTCAGTGAAAGAAAGGATTACAAGACAATTTAACCTAAGAAACACGTAAGTAATGAGGAGGAGCAAAAGTGAGATTATCAAAATTGCGAACCACAAGGCAGATGAAATGAAGGAATTCTGCTATCTTGAAAACAAAATTCCACATGATAAATGAAGCAAGGAGGGCATACAAAGCAGATTAATATAAACAAATAGGGCGTTCTTGGCCAAGAGAAGTCTGGTACTATGAAAAAATGGCGTTAATCTGCGGAAGAAATTTCTAGGAATGTACATCTGGAGCGTAGCACTGTATGGTAACGAGTGACAGACTGTGGGAAAACCGAAAATGTAGAGATTCGAAAAGTTTAAGCTTTGGTGCTATAGAAGGATGTTTAAAATTAGGGATAATAATGAGGTAAGGGTATGAGGAGGTTATCCACAGAATCGGCGAAGAAAGGAAAATATGAAAAACACTGACAAGAAGAACGGAGAAAGAGATACTACATGTATTAAGACTTCACGGAACAACATATGTGGCACTAGATGGAGCTGTAGAGGGTGATGACTGAAGGTGAAGACAGACATTGGAATACATCGAGCAAATAATTGAGGCTGTAGAAATGCAACTCTAAGACGGAGAGGCTGGCTCCAGCGATGAATTCGTAGCGGGCTGCATCATATCAGCAAGAAGGTTGCTGACAAAACGTATGTTTTCATTTAAAATCTGCCGCATTCACCAAAATTCTTTGTGTGATGACAGAACAGTTACGCAAGGCATTTTATTTTGTTTTCACATCATACCTTAATTTTTGGACGTTTCTTTCAATGTTCCAGCTACAGAGCTATAATACACTGAAGCGGCAAAGAAACTAGTATAGGTATTCGTATTCAAATACAGAGATACATAAAAAGGTAGAATACGGTGCTGCGGTCGGCAACGCCTATATAAGACAAGTGTCTGACACATTTGATAGATCGATTACTGCTGCTACAATGGCAGGTTATCAAGGTTTAAGTGAGTTTGATGTTACAGTCGATGCACGAGTGATGGAACCCAGCATCTCCGAGGTAGCTAGGAAGTGGGGATTCTCCCGTACGACCATTTCACGAGTGTACCGTGAATATCAGAATCCGGTAAAAAATCAAATCTCCGACATCGCTGCGGCCGGAAAAAGATTCGCAAGAACGGGACCAACGATGACTGAATAGAATCGTTCAGCGTGACAGAAGTGCAACCCTTCGGGAAACTGCTGCAGATTTCAGTGCCGGACCATCAACAAGTGTCACCGTGCGAACGATTCAACGAAACAACATCGATATGGGGTTTCGGAGCGTGAGGCCCAATCGTGTACGCTTTATGACTGCACAACACAAAGTTTTAATCCACGCCTGGCCCCATTAACACCGACACTGGACTGTTGATGACTGGAAACATGTTGACTGGTCGGACGAGTGTCGTTTCAAATTGTATCGAGAGGATGGACGTGTACGGGTATGGGAACAACCTCATGAATCCATGGAACTTCAGGCAGAACGATTCCGGCAGGTGACACGTACGTAAGCATCCTGTCTGATCACCTGCAACCATTCATATCCATTGTGTATTCCGACGGACTTGGTCAATTCCAGCAGGACAACGCGACGCGCCACACGTTCAGAATTGCTACAGAGTGGCTCCAGGAACACTCTTCTGAGTTTAAACACTTCCGCTGGCCACCAACCTCCCCAGACATGAACATTATTGAGCATATCTGGAACGCTTTGCAATGTGCTGTTCAGAAGTGATCTCCACCCCATTGTACTCTTACGGATTTATGGACAGCTCTGCAAGATTCATGGTGTCAGTTCTCTCCAGCACTACTTCATACATTAGTCGAGTCCATACTACGTCGTAATGCGGCACTTCTGAGTGCTCACGGGGGCCCTACACAATATTAGGCAGGCGTACAAATTTGTTTGACCCTTCAGTGTGTTATAGGATAGATATTTGTACGGAGAGAACGAAGACAATTACAGAGCGAAACCGGGCAGCAGTCAGACGGCCACTGTACTCCTGTTCGGGAGGGTGGCTGTTCACATCCCCGTCCGGACAATCAGGTTTGTGTTTTATGTTGTCCCTCTAAACTGCCTAAGGAGAATGGTGCGACTGTGCTCTGAGCGTATACAGCAGACTGCCTTCCAGTTGTTTCCAAATCCAAGCTTCTTCTGCGTGTCTAATGACCATGTCGTCGGCGGGACGTTACACTGTAATCTACCGTCCTTCCTTCCTTCCTTCGAATGCTATTTCACTACAGTGAAAATATTGAGGGAGGAGCGCTACAGCAAATATAAACGGATCTCCGCCTTGGTAAACAGTAATTAACGAGAATGCGGCGTAGTTTGCTGCGTGTAACGGTCGGATTAGTTTTATTGTTATTGCCACTAAGTAAACAAACCTTTTGCCGCCAGCAGGCGTTCTAAAGCAGAGAAACCTACCTATTAGTGTTCCGTCGTCTTTCATGTTATTTACGTATTCTAGTAAGAATCATAGCTGGACAACGCAACGCAAAGGAGTATGTATGAATTACGCAGCGCTCCAGCCAATATTAACCATACTCGGATAACACAGGTGTAAGGATTTAGTACTCCCACATGGATTTTTCTGTGAATCCTATTATTTGTTAATTCTCTTTAAGGCTGACAGACCGGTGCAATAATGAAACAGCATCTAACCACCAAGAATGGGTAGTGTGATGCCGTGAGGTCAATGCTTGCGCGGTGCAGGTTTAGTACCCTTGCTGATACTGAGAGGCTTATAACGTGGGCAGTCAAGATGGATGTGTGTGTTGCCTCATTCTTTCGGTGACTCGTTGGAGTTAAATATTCAGTGCAAAATATCTCATGCACAGCAATTTTTACGGAATGTTCTCGTCTATGCAGTTCGTTAATAAAGTAACTAATAAAACGCACTCGTTACTTATTCGCATTACGAGGCATTATCAGAAAGTAAGTGTATTGTGATCATAATGGTCTGTGGCTTTTTGACTATTGGCAACAATGGGTGGTAGATGGGGATCCTCTGATCAGAGTGAGCGTGGTAGGAACACTCTAAAACGCACACTCACGTCGTAGTGTCAAGTTGCGTGAAAGATGGTAAGACGTTCCGGCAAAATGTGTGAGGCACGTGATGTAACCTGCTACCTACACGCAGAAGGAACAACAGCTACCGAAATTTTTTAGCGAATCAAAACGGTGTTTATGAACACAACGAGCGTGTTTGAATGGTGCAGGGAGTTTAGTGAAGGCAGTGGAAGCCTTCAATTTTTGATGCCTTAATTACATGAAATTTGCTTTATATTACGTATATGATACGCAACAGCATGTAATGTTAGGTAAAACTGTTATGGAAACTTTATCTTTTGCGGTAACGTTATAAGAAAACTGGGACCTTATGCTCTTTTGTTTAATCTGAGTTACTTTCGTAAAAGTAAAGAATGATAATAATTACTGTTAACTTTCATTTACTTTTGAGCAGCAAAATAGCTACTGCCCATAGCTTGGAAACAATTAGTTTGGTATTTTACTGACCACGAAAAGAAATGAAGTTTAATTTCGTAATAATTCCACTCAGAAAGTTTTTGGACTTCAACAAAAATAAATGACTGCCTGTTCTGGTGAATGTAATATGCAAATAGTAATTACAACCAAAATGGCTTTTGAAATAATCACGAACCAAATGAAAAGCTTCCGTATTTCATTTCCTCACTTTTAATGAATGAAATCCATTTCGTCTTTTTGTCTAAAGTGAAGGAGGATCTTCAAATAACGTAGTCGTAATGCGCTATTTATCTTTTATGCTTTAATGAGCATTCAGTCTGCGCACATAAATCCTACTCACTTTTATCAGCGACAAAGAACTAATTCCATCCGAGACCTAGTAGCAAGAGAACAAGAGAGCTTTTTACTCGTGTATGTACTCTTATAGCATCTTAACAGTCTCATTTTTATCTCAGTACTAGTTAAAAGGTTCATGCCTCTCTGAATTTAGTAGGTGTTGGTACTGATAAATTTAAAAATTTACTTTCACTTGAGCGTACTTGATGCTGTCACTTAATAACTATTTCTCTCGAAACAGAGGAAAATTCGTCCAGTCTCGCTGTGACGCCACAAATGCCGCTGAATGTTGAGCCTTACATGCACATTTGCATGTGAGATTGACTTTCAATGACAAAACTCTCTTCACTTCGTACATATGCAGTTAATTGTTGAGGACTGACTTTTTGCTTTTGGTTGCATTCGTACTGTTTCGACAAAATATTACATACAGAGCCTTTGATTGGACTGTTGTTGTTCTGGTCTTCAGTACAAAGACTGTTTTGATGCAGCTCTCCATGCTACTCTATCCTGTGCAAGTCTCTTCATCTCCAAGTAACTACCACGATGTACATCCTAGTGAACCTGCTTAGTGTGTTCGTCTCTTGGTCTCCCTCTACGATTTTTACGCCCCGCGCTTGCCCCCAGTACTGAATTTGTGATCCATTGATGCCTCAGAATGTGTCCTAGCAACAGATCCCTTCTTCTAGTGAGGTTGCGCCACAAATTTTTCTTCTGCCCAATTCTGCCACAAATTTTGCTTCTCCCCAATTCTATTCAGTGCCTCCTCATTTAGTTATGTGATATACCCATCTAATTCTCAGCACTCTTCTGTAGCACCACATTTCAAATGCTTCTATTCTCTTCTTGTCTAAACTGTTTATCGTCCATGTTTCACTTCCATACGTGGCTACACTCCATACAAAAACTTTCAGAAAGGACCTCCTGACACTTCAACCTGTACTCGATATTGATAATTTCTCTTCTTCAGAAACGCTTTTGTTGCCATCGCCAGTCTGCATTTTATATCCTCGCTACTTCGACCATCATAAGTTACTTTGCTTCCCAAATAGAAAAACTCATCTACTATTTAAGTGTCTTATTTCCTAATCTACGTCCTTAAGCATCACCTGATTTAATTCGACTAAATTCCATTACCATCGTTTTGCTTTTGCTGATGTTCATCTTATATCCTCCTTTCAAGACACTGCCCGTTCCGTTCAATTGCTCTTCCAAGTCCTTTGCTGTCTTTCGCAGATTTACAATATCGTCGGAAAACCTCAAAGTTTTTATTTCTTCTCCAAATTTTTCTTCCGTTTTCTTTACTGTTTGCTCAATATACAGATTGAATAACATCGGGGATAGGCTACAGCCCTGCCTCACTCCCTTCTCAACTGCTGCTTCCCTTTCGTGCCCCGTGACTCTTATAACTGCCACCTGTTTCTGTATAAATTGTAAATAGCCCTTCTCCCCCTGTGTTTTACCCCTGCCAGGATTAAAATTTGAAAGAGAGTATCCCAGTCAACACTGTCAAAAGCTTTTTCTAAGTCTAAAAATGCTATAAACGTAGGCTTGCCTTTGCTTAATCTATCTTATATGAGAAGTCGTAGGGTTAGGATTGCCTCGCGTGTTCCTACATTTCTCCTGTATCCAAACTGATCTTCCCCGAGGTCAGATTCTACCAATTTTTCCATTATTCTGTAATGAATCTGTGTTAGAATTTTGCAGCCGTGACTTATTAAACTGATAGTCCGATAATTTGACAACCGTCAACACCTGCACCTGCTTTCTTTGGAATTGGAATTATTATATGCTTCTTGAAGTCTGAGGGTATTTCGCCTGTTTCATTCATCTTGCTCACCAGGCGGAAGAGTTTTGTCATGGCTGACTCTCCCAAAGCTATCAGTAGCTCTAATGGAAAGTTGTCTACTCCTGGGACCTTGTTTTGACTTAAGTCTTTCAGTGATTTGTCAAATTCTTCACGCGGTGTTATATCTGACTTTCCATCTTCCTCTACGTCCTCTTCCATTTCCATAACATTGCCCCCAAGTACATCTCCCTTTTATAGCCGCTCATATACTCCTTCCACCTTTCTACTTTCCCTTCTTTCCTTAGGAATGGTTTTCCATCTGAGATCTTGGTATTCATACAGGTGGTTCTCTTTTCCCCAAAGGTCTCTTTAATTTTCCTGTAAGCATCATCTGTTTTATCCTTAGTGATATATGCTTCTGCGTCCTTACATTTGTCCTCTAGCTGTTCCTGCTTAGCCATTTTGCGCTTCCTGTCGATCTCGTTTTTAGACGTTTGTATTTCCTTTCACCTGCTTCATTTATTGCATTTTTATATTTTCTCCTTTCAATGGATTATAAATCTGATACAAATTAAGTGATTGTAACTCATGTAATTAAAGCCAACGACCTTTCCGCAGTGGTAACACCGGTTCCCGTCAGATCACCGAAATTAAACGCTGTCGGGCTGGGCTAGCACTTGGATGGGTGACCATCCGGTCTGCCGAGCGCTGTTGGCAAGCGGGGTGCACTCAGCCCTTGTAAGGCAAACTGAGGAGTTACATAATGGAGAGGTAGCGGCTCCGGTCTCGTAAACTAACGTAAGGCTGGGAGAGAGGTGCACTGACCGCATGCCCCTCCACATCCGCATGCAGTGACGCCTGAGGGCTGAGGATGACACGGCGGCCGGTCGGAACTGCTGGACCTTCATGGCCTGCTCGTGTGAACATTTTTCTTAGCTCATTTAACTAGTCTTTATTAATATGACATTTGCTCTCTATTGACTGTTGTCGCTTGACAGAGGTCTGTGTTTTAAGAGATGAACCCGTATTTTTATTCGTCCACCTACTCAGACAAAGTGGTCAAAACCAGATATGGGCGTACAGGCCTCAGTTTTATTTTGCTTTTTATAATTATATTTGATGTCTGCATAACGACATAAAATATTACGCAAAACCTTAACACGTTTCAGTAGGATTTTGTGGAAACTTCTTTCGACGTATTTCACACATCTTAGTTGCAATGCCACATGGTCAGTTCGTTGGAACTTTTTTCTTTAGATTTTTATGGAGAATAAAGTTTTGGAATCGTTCAAGTGTCATGTGATATTGACGTTTGTTCGTTTTGTTTCTAAATAGTTATTACATTCAGTGTTCTTCACAAAGGAGAAATCAGTCAGTAATTATTACATTTTTTAGAGTTTTCCATTACTCTTGTTTAAAAACACTGGAAAGCCAAAGGAACTGGCACAGCTGACTAATGTCGTGTAGGACCCCCGTGAGCACGCAGAAATGCCGCAACACGACGTGGCATGGACTCGACTAATGTCTGAAGTAGTGCTGGAGGAAACTGACACCATGAATCCTACAGAGCTGTCCATAAATCAATAAGAGGACGAGGTGGTGGAGATCTCTTCTGAACAGCATATCGCAAGGCACCCCAGATACGCTTGTTCACGTCTGGTGAGTTTGGTGGCCAGCGGAAGTATTTAAACTCCGAATGGTGTTTCTGGAGCCACCCCGAAGCAATTCTGGACGTACGGGGTGTCACATTGTCCTCTTGGAATTGTCCAAGTCCGTCGGAATGTACAATGGACACGAATGGATGCAGGTGATCAGACAGGATGCTTACGTACGTGTCACCTGTGAGTCGTATCCAGACATATCAGGAGTCGCATATCACTCCCATTGCACACGTTCCACACCATTACGGAGCCTCCACCAGCTTGAACTGTCTCCTGCGGGAATGCAGGGTCCATCGATTAATGAGGTTGTCCCCTTACACGTACACGTCCATCCACTCGATACAATTTGAAACGAAAATCGTTCGACAAGTCAGCATGTTTCCAGTCATCAACAGTCCAAAGCCCGTGTTGATGGGCCCATGTCACGCGTAAGGTTTTGTGGCATGCAGTCGTGAAGGGTACACGAGTTGGCCTCCGGCTCGAAAGCTTATATCGATGATTTTTCGTTGAATGGTTCGCACGCTGATACTTTTTGATGGCCCATCACTGAAATCTGCAGTAATTTGCGGAAGGGTTGCACTTCTGTCACGTGGAACGATTCTCTTCAGTCAGCGTTGGTCCCGTTCTTGCAGCGATGACGGAGATTTGATGTTTTACCAGATTCCTGATATTCACGGTACACTCGTAAAATGGTCTTACCGGAAAATCCTCACTTCATCGCTACGTCGGAGATGCTGTGTCCCATCGTTCGTGCGCCGACTATAACACCACACTCAAACTCACTTAAATCTTGATAACCTGCCATTGTGGCGGCAGTAACCGATTTAACAACTGTGCCTGACACTTGTTGTCTTAAATAGGCGTTGTCGACCGCAGCGCCGTATTCTGCCTGTTTACGTATCTCCGTATTTGAATATGTATGCCTATACCATTCTCTTTGACGCGTCAGTGTACTATTGTAACGTTGAATGGAGAGTTGTAATTTGCTGAATTTCTGCTGTGTTGTTGAGGTGAAAGCGAAGCGCAACAGCTCGCTGGGCAGGCTGTCCATCGATGCGAGGACCCTCGAAAGCGGACTGTAACATGGAGAGGTTGGCCAAGTTGTCGAAGGAGGCTGACAGCATGAAGGACGACCAGGGAGTTTTCCTCCGGAGGTCAGGTATCTCATTATTCATGGGTACATGAAAAAGAACACTTTAGTATCAAAATACACATACGACAGGTTGATGTGTCGGCTGAGAACGATGTTTCATTAGTAGAGAGATTCTTACAATGAAGCATGGTTCATCTTTATTTTATTGTTTGTGGTGACAGGTTTCTATTCCGGTATGCTTCTTCGAAGTATTTTCCTGTGGTGTCGTTTTATTTGAGGCACTCCGAGAGGTTCTAGGCGCTACGGTCTGGAACCGCGCGACCGCTACGATCGCAGGTTCGAATCCTGCGTCGGACATGGATGTGTGTGATGTCCTTAGGTTAGTTAGTTTAAGTAGTTCTGAGTTTTAGGGGACTGATGACCTCAAAAGTAAAGTCCCATAGTGCTCAGAGCCATTTTTTTTATTTGAGCCACTGTTGCACATACCATGCGGTTATTTACTGCACTGCATGCATTGTTAATAGTCTGTGATGTGGTTCACAGTTAGTTTTATTGCTTTACGATGCAACTACACGTCCCTGAGAAGTGTCCTTGGTAGAGAAATCGTTTGTGGTGCACCACGGGCCTTAGATGAGAGCGGTGAACGACGGCTGTTGAAACGTCCCCTTTGAACAATTCTACACGAGACTGTGCTTAACCTGACACACAATATTTTGTTAGCGCAACGCAATCTGACTTTCAAAATTCCCTACAAAAGAATGGCCCTGACTAACATTAAACTATACCTTTCACAAATCACTTACCTCACAAAAATCTTCGCTGCTCAAGCTACTGCAATACAGCAAGCGCCACTACTGCCAGCTAAATAAAAGATTCAAACTATGGAAGGCACTAACTACTGATAGGGATAGTTAGCAAATGAAAGATATTAATAGAGAACAAACAATGTATTTACCTTAATATCATCACAAGTCATAATATATATATATCAGTTCATGATAAATTACAAAACTCCGCCATCTCTCTCCCCACATCCACCACTGCTGGCGGCTCACCTCCAACTGCGCAACGCTACGCGCTGTTCACATCCAGCTGCCGCTGCCCAACACTACAATGGCAGACAACAATGCAAACTAGCCACAGACTGCACACAGCACAGCCAGTGATTTTTTATATTGAGCGCTACGTAACGTTGCCAATAAGAAAACATAAACAGCCTACTTACATAGAGAAAACATAAACAGCCTACTTACATAGCCCCCATGCTCCCCACAAAAATTTTTACAAATGGTGTTGGGTACTGGCCAATACAGATTTGACAAAAAATTTTCACAATTACAGTAACAAAGATATAAAATGCACACACTTATTAATATTATGTTGGTCAAAAGATCAAAATTTCTCACAGTCCATAAAGACAGTCCACATTGTTCATCACAGTAAAAATGCAGAGTTTTTCTCAAAGTCCAAGCAGTAAAAGAAAATGCACATAGAAGTAGTGGATTTCCATGCAGTCTTGAAGAAGTAGTGTTGTCCTTCCAATGGAAAGACAGTGCTGACTCTCGACATGCAGACAGGTAATGGTCCACAACAGAGCAAACCCACAGCAGAGTCATTCGAAGTTCTGACGAATATTGGTAGGTAGGTCATCACAGAGCAGACCCACCGTAGTCCTGGTAGAGATTACGATATTGGTGGGCCACCAGAGGTGCAGACCCACTGCAGTCCTTGTAGAGACGGCCAGCAGCCATCTGTTGCGACTGTGCAGGTGCACAATCACCCTCGAAGAGTCTTGCGGAGAATATAGCAAGTCCATAAACCACCACTTGTGCACTCACAAAGTTTTTGGAATTGTCCTTAGAACCAGCAATACTGTCATCCAGTCCCTTGCAGAATTATTAACACACGTGCAAACACTAACAGTCCCAACTTCTCACATATTGTCCATATACTATGACCAACAGAAACGTGTGCAGTGAAATGTAACTTACAAGTTAATAATAAGATGATCTGGTGTCAATTACAATTTTATAAATTTACAACATGAAAATACAATTACAAAGGTACAAAATACATCATTAAAGAACATAATAATACAGATAACATTTGTAGTACAGGCTTTACAAAAGAATAGAAATAGACATATACGTCAGTGTTACAGGAATTATGACATGAGTACATACATAAAGGATCACAATAACTTTTGAAACATCAACTTCACACATGAGCATTAAACAGAATAAATAATGTGTAAGCATATTTATAAGGTAAATAACATATTATGAATGCCAATTATATTTGAGGATAACAGTATTCCTCGTCATAGTGAATGTAGCTTAATATTAAAAGAAGAAAAAATTCTATGAAACTACACAGAGACAGGAAGAAAACAAATACTCAAGGGTACACAAACACATAGTGGGATAACACCAATAGGAAAGGACAGGGTTCGTTTTCAGTGGAACATTTGGTACCGCAGTCCATCCCAAAACTTCATTCTATAGATCTTTCGTCTTATTTCAACCTTTGCTTCCACCAAAAAAATCTTATCCAAGCATGCTTTCTGTATTCTGTTCATATTTCTTTCAAAATAATTATTTCTGATTGTACAATACTCATTTGGGCCCAAATCCTTTTTTATATAACTTCGCAATGCATTCTTTACCTATTCTCCATAGTCAGTTTCTCATATAGTCTACCCCCTCTTAAGCTAACTTAAATCTACTGAGCTCAGATGCTAAACTAAGGGACGAGGCAATGCAGCAGCACGTAAAACAATTATTATAAACAGCAATAAAAAAAATGGAAAATTGCAAAGCAAGCTACAGTATAAATTAGCAAAAGTCAAATTCAATAACACTATGCCTGGCAAACAGCAGCAACTTATACCTAAACATGACATAGCGCAAGCAGAAAAAATATTACACTAAAATGGCCATGTCTAATACCTATGTCACATCTTATCATTAGAGTGATGCATCACAATTTATTCTACAAAAGAAATTACCAAGTACTTGAAAAGAAAATTATGTGTTACTGTTATTAGTTCCTTCTTATTGTTCTTTCCTTTCCAAGTGCTCCTTTTTTTAAAGAATGTGGATCATAAAATAATTATTTAATAGATCTGTTGACAGAAAGTGTTCACATTAGCAAATGCATTTCATTTTATAAAAGCAATGCTGCAACACAGCTGAAAAACAGGTATCAAATGAAATAAGCAATTACGCAAACCAAAGCATAAAAATATCATTCAATAGTCATGTGACATTTCATAAGTTAGTAGAAATTCTCTCAACTCTCATAGAAAGACGCTTGTCGTAATCAGGTGTGCAGATGTACGAATATTTCCCATCAATTCATAAGCATTTCAGCAATTAGCACAAAGTGCGAGTAATCATATGTTTTCAAGCAACGAGGGTGTCGCATTAGCGATGAAAGGCACACCCTAATGGCTTGTTCTCCAGGTGTTTGACACAGCTGTGTGCCCACAACGCATTACAAAAATCATATGTGGTTAATGGCGTCCCCTTTTTTTTCTACCTGTGCCGCTGAAAAGGGCTCGCAATAATGGCTTTTTCTCCAGGCGTCTGACACAGCTGGGTGCCCGCGACACATTACGTGCAGGTGGTCACTTAATTTTCGTACGGAAATATTTACGACAGCAGTTTCTGCTACCGTTGAAGTCTCATTTAAAAATATTTCACAGGTCAAGAATTAGCGTTGCAAATCTGTAGAAACAAAATCCTATAAATATAAGTGTCCAAAAAAAATTTTCAGTGGCATTGTGATACATTCACACATGACTCACACATTTCATAACTCTTAAAGTACGATTCTTGGTTTCCAACAACCTTTTCATAAATCAGAGTCCCTAACCCCTACTCCTTATTCCTTACACATATACGTATCCATCGACACTCGTCAATATTTCGTCATTATAAATATGAAGCATAATCAAATAACTCATATAGCCTCAGCCTATTAATCATAAACATACCTCAGCAGCATAATACACATCGTCGTCGTAAAAATAACATCATTAACACCTCAGTCAAATCTCAAAATCGTCGTAGCTTTCTGCAATAATTCCAAACCTAAAGAAAATTCTCTGCTCATGTCAAAAGTGTCAGCTGCCTCAAACGTACTTTAAAAATCATGATCTCATACCAAATACATCATTCAAAGCTCTCATAGTATCACAATGATTCCCAAAAAATATGAACAGTTTACAAAGTACAGACAAAATACAGTTTCATAAGTGTGAAGTTATCCAACTGTGTAATTACGTAAACATGTGTCACTGACGTAGTAAAAAACATGTTTATCTCTCAGTTAAATGATCAGATAGCTACTGCAATACAGCAAGCGCCACTACTGCCAGCTAAATAAAAGATTCAAACTATGGAAGGCACTAACTACTGATAGGGATAGTTAGCAAATGAAAGATATTAATAGAGAACAAACAATGTATTTACCTTAATATCATCACAAGTCATAATATATATATATCAGTTCATGATAAATTACAAAACTCCGCCATCTCTCTCCCCACATCCACCACTGCTGGCGGCTCACCTCCAACTGCGCAACGCTACGCGCTGTTCACATCCAGCTGCCGCTGCCCAACACTACAATGGCAGACAACAATGCAAACTAGCCACAGACTGCACACAGCACAGCCAGTGATTTTTTATATTGAGCGCTACGTAACGTTGCCAATAAGAAAACATAAACAGCCTACTTACATAGAGAAAACATAAACAGCCTACTTACACTGTGAAGATTTGTATGGGTGAAGAGACGTACAGCTGCTGAGCAACTAACTGCCCAGATGAACCAACAGTGTCTCGCCAACGACCGTTCAGCGAACGTTGCTGCTTATTAGCCTCCACAGAAAGTGCTTGGTTCATACACCCATGTTGACTACTGTTCATCGGCCACGAAGGCTGGAATTCGCAAGTCAGTACCGCATCTGGACGTCCAATGAGCGGCGGCAGGTGGTCTTTTCAGATGACTCACGTCTTATACTACGTAGGACAAATGGTCGTTGACATGCACGATGTGAAACGTCTGAAAGCAAACGAAGATGGAGCATTGCGGTATGGGGAATGTTTTCGTGCCACGCCCTGAGTGGTCTCGTTATTCCGGAAGGCACAGTGGACCAACAAAAGAATGCATCTGTCTTTTGGGACTATGACCACTCCTACATGCAGTTTACTTTTGCTCTGCACAGTGGTATCTACCAGCAGGACAATGCAACGCGCCACACAGTTTGCAGTGTACGAGCGTGGTTCGATTGCACTAGAATGAGTTTACCATACTCTCATGGCCACGAAACACCCCGGATTTAAACCCAGTCGACGTAATGTGGGACTAGCTACATAGTGCTATTAGCGTCAACGGATCCTCAACCGAGAAACAACGCAGCTGTCCGTCACAGCGGACCGCGCTAAAAAAGATAGTTATTCAAGCTTTTGACAGGCAGCCACGTTTATGTGACTTGACAGAGTATGAGTTACTCATGTTCAGAAGTTATTGTACGGTGCAGGGTACAAGTTCTTCCGGAAGGACACGGTGTGATAGACACATGTAACAAGTAAATGTTAAGAGTTTATGCCCTTGAGCGAAACCATAGGAGCGTCTTTCGAGCATAGCAGATGTGTCCAGCGTGGTGTGATGGATGTGGGTGTAGGGACATTGTTTTACTCCATATCACTTTTTTTCAGCACAGTTCCTTTTTTTAAAAAAAAAAAGTTTCTGGTAAAATGCACATTATAAATATATCATTTGTTGAATTCAAAAAATTTCTTGTCTTTTAAAAAAAATAATTGTCGTAGATTTGCAATAAGAGTAAGATTTCTTGCTATTCTGCAATAGTTATTGTATTTCAAAACAATAAATGAAAATTTTACAGTTTTCTAAAAATAAATATTTGGAACATAGCTCCTTTTCCCCCTAAGCAGCCACTGCCATTAGGGTCTGATCTCAGCACAGCCACACTTTTTAGAGTGGATTAGATGTACTTTACGTTCCAACTGGTCTGTAATGAGGAGATCCTCCAGGATGTAGACCACGACAGAGGAACAAGTATACACAGTAACTATTTACAATGAAAAACAAGTACGAGAATGCAAATGTACCTTCCACAGATCCCAAGTGGAATGATCGTTTTGGATATGGAATGAGTCAAAGAAATTTTTAACGAATTTTCATGTATGACTAGAAGAATCATTATACAATACTTATTTACACTTTCAGATTGTACTAACATTCGCATTATTTTATATTATAAGTAAAACACACACACACACACACACACACACACACACACACACACACACACACACACTCCACTGCACACATACGCACATCAATTGTTTCTAGTAAGAAAAGTAGGAGTAGTTGGTCACTAATAAACCCTTTAGGGTCCTCTTAAGCTTAACTTCATTACTAGTTAAACTTTTTATGGTTGCTAGAAAGTTATTGAAAATATGTGTTTCTGAATAATGGACACCTTTTTATACCAAAGCAGGTGTCATTAAACCTTTGTGTAGATTATTCTTATTTCTAGCATTGATTCCATGAACTGAGCAGTTGGTTTGAAAAGAGATGTATCTTTAATGATAATTGCATTAAGGAATAAATATATTGAGAAGCAGTAGTTAATATCCCTAGTTCGCTAAACAGTCCATAACAGGATGTTCACACCACAAATAATTCTTATTACACTTTTTAGTACCCATAAATCGTTAACTTGGCTTGATGAATTACCCCAAAAAATAATCCCATATCACATTATGGAGTGAAAGCAAGCATAGTATTTCAGTTTTTTCATTTTTATATCACCTATGTACGCATTCGTACTGCAAACATAGATTTGTTTCGGCGCTTCAGCAGTTCTGTGGTTTGATCCTCCCAGTTGAACTTATTATCAAGTTATAATCCTAAGAATGTAACACAGTCCACTTCCTCTATCTCTTTGTCATCATATTTTGGGGATATACTGGTAGGAAACCTCTTATACGTTCTGAATTGCATGTCTCCTTTTTTTTCAAAGTTAGTGACAAAGAACTGTCTAGGAAGCATTTCTTAATGTCCATGAAAATATAAGTAACTGATCTTTCTACGACTACACTCGATTTGCTATTTATTGCAATTTTTGTATCTGCAAACAAAACAACCTTGGTATCTCGTAACGTTAGTGTGAAAGGACATTGATATACTGATTGACACAAGAAAAATCAAGGGCCTTAAGATGGAACATTGTGGGACGCAACATGTAATTAGCTCCCAGATGGATGACGCCTGATAGCATAATTCATGTCTCTTTCCTAATGACAATGTTTGTTGCCTGTTGTCAGAGATGTAGGGATTGAACAATTTTGCAGCATTTCTTGTTACTCCATATTATTCTAATTGCCTTAATAGAACATTTTAATTTACCCTATTAAATGCCTTTGGCAGATTACAAAATATACCAGTAGTCTGCAGTTTTGTGTCTAATGTGATACATTTTGACTGTATGTGTAGATAGCCATCTCAATTCACAACCCTTTAGATGTCGCAACTGAGACTTTGGCAATATATTATTTGTTGTCAGGTGGTTAAAAGGAACTGACTGTATATTATCTTTTCTACAATTTTTATGAATGCTGGCAATTCCACAATGACAGAAATCTGTAGGTATTTCATTATCTCCTTTCTTAAACAAAGGCTTAACTTGAGCACATTTCAATCAATCAGATAATGTTCCACTGATAAACGACTGGTTACAAACATAGCTTAATACGTTACTAAACTCAAATTAACATTGTTGATATTTTATCATATACTCTAGAATTTTTAAGCTTAAAGATTTTATAATGGACATTAATTCTGCTTCAGTGGTGAGGGTCATATTCATGTTAGTGGAATTCTCTGTACTGTCTGGTCTGAGGTATTCCAACTGAAGCCAACAACACCATCTTTCCAGGAACAGCTATGACATGTTCATTAAAATGTTTTGTAATATTGGACACATCTGTTACTAAAAAATTATTTTCTCTCAATGGTATTTGCCCCTCTTCATGTCTTGTTCTACCAGTCTTCTCCTTCACTATATAGCATGTTGTCTTTATTTTGTTATCTGATGTGATAATCTTTTTCTTGTAATGCATTTGCTTTGCATCTGTATTACTATCATTAAAATTTTGTAGTATGACTTTTAATGTGCTACTGCGTCAACATCAGAGCTTTTTCTGGCTGACAGATACAGTTTCCTTTTTGTTTTACACGATTTCTTTGTTCCTTATTCTTTATAGACTTTGGCCTAATCTAGGTTAGTTTTTCGGGACATCAGTGTTCAAATAAAATAAGTTCTTTATTAATAAAATTGTTGTATTTTCATTCACGCAGTTAGTGCTGCATACATCACTCCAGTTCATGTCTTTTAGGAGTTTCCTGAAATAATCAAGTTTTTGCTTATTGAGCAGCCTCTTGAATTCGATTCGGCAGATTTTGTATCCTGTCCAGTATCAAAGTTTAACAAAAGAAAAGGCATGGCATAGTGTGGAAAGCCAGTGGCTCTTGGTTTTACAACATAATTTTTTTCATTAGACCTCTCTATAAAGATATTATCAGTGGCTATTTGTAAGCAAGTGGCTAACCTAGTTGGGAAGGTTAAGGTATGAATTTACTCTAATGATACTGTTACTGATTGTAAAAAATCCTTGCTGGAAGAACTCTTAAGACAATCTACGTTAAAGTCATCAGCAATCAATATTTATTTGTTTTTTATGTTAAATATGACAGCAGAGCTTCAAGGTGATTTAGAGACGTCCACTTCAGTTCAACTGAACTGACTATCGTGGTATTCATTATCGTAGTATCTACAACTCCACAGAACGTAAAACACATTTCATCCCTAAGTACTTCAGTATCCTTCTTCTCCCCATATTCTTTCTTCCGCATACCGAGTGTAAAGCGTCACAGCATAGTTAAGTAACGCTTTAAGATTTGCTACAAATTGCGAGAAACATGAACTGTTGATGCAACTGTACAGAACACAATATGTGGGCTGAGACCTTGATTACATCTGGTTAAGGTCCTTCCGGAACAAGAAGGAAACAATTCCGGTCAACCATCAAAATGTCGAAGATAAAAATTGTTGTACAAAAAAGACTGATGAGCGCACAAAATTGAGAACTGCCTCTGATAAAGTTTTTGGAGGAATTGTGGACTGACGGGCATTGTCGAAACACCATAGTTTATATTGATTTGGGCAGATGATCTGTTATTGATTTGTGTATACAGATTGACTGACGAGCAATGTGGATTGAATCTACTGAATATTTCATTGACAAGTATGACCGATTTTGATAATTCCTGCAAATTATCCTTACAGGAGACGAAATTTGGTACTGCCAGTGCTGTGCAAGGTGGGTAGAAAACAATCGCATCTGCAGTGCACAACAAAAGACGAGTAACACGAGTGCTACGATAGGTTCTAGAAGAAGAATTATCTGTTTGCTTTTATGGTCATTATAAAAATTATCTTGGAGCACTGTTCAGTTTTAACGATATCGTCTGGTACTCAGCACTGCTGACAGTAATATTTATTTCAGTCATCTTTTCTGTAGTAAGAGAATTAAACTGGGTAATGCTTCTGGGTTTTCCTTCGTAAAGGAACATTTGAAAACAGAGTTGAGCATTTCTGCTTTTGCTGGGCCACCCTCAATTTCGGTTCATGTCTCGTTCATCCGTGCCTGGACACTAACTTTGGTGCCTATATCAGCCTGTACATGCGACCAGAATTTCTTCGTGTCTTGTGAAAGATCTTCCGATCATATTTTGCTATGTTAATCATTAATCGCTTCACGCATTGCCGTCTTCATAGACAAACGTGTTTCACTCAGCATCTCTCTATCTATGGCGCTATACTTTGTTACACACCTATTATGCAGTAGACACAGTTGCTTTAGAATTTTTTTTACAGTAACTGTATATCATGGATGATCGCTCCCATCATGAACTGTTATACTACATACTTATTAATTCAGTTCATGGTCAACTATTCTTTTGAACTTGAGTTATAGTTCCTCTACATGCTCCAGTCCTGAGTTGAAAGATTCAATGTTCTAATTGACTTTATCCAGTTTACCGAACATATACATTGGTACTTTGTTAATACTTATTACTACAACTGCCTCATGGTTACTGATCTCAGATTTAGTGTTATTAGTATTAGATTTAATATATTTCCATCATGAGTGGGGTTCCAAACTACTTTTTTTACATAGTGTTTACAGAAAGAATTTTGCAATGTTGACAAGTGGCACGCCACTCTCTTTCTTTAACAATACTGTCAGTCAGATTAATATTCATATTGTAGGTCATGATTTTGGTTCTCCCCAGTACTAAATTTTAGTTTATCACTTTTTTATATCAAGAAATTTTGGGCAGAACGTTCATGTAACTGCATTTGTAGCATGTAGAGTACTTGTAGCCAAGGGGCCATAGTGGAGGTGACGGAGAACAGGGAAAGAGAGGGATTGCAGGCCACAAATGCTGAGTCCAGTGACCTGGCTGTGCGAGTGATTCTGGTAAGCAGCTCTCTGTGGAATGCACCTGCAGAGGTACTTCAGACCGTGGCACTCCCCTCTTTCCACTTAGGGTCGGAGGAAGAGGGCGCTGCTTTGCAAAAAATGTTACCTGGACCATGCGGCAGTCCGTCGCGAAGGTTGCCGGAAAGTGGGTGAAGGAAGCCATTTAAGAGAAATTGCTGCAATCTGAGCATTTGTGCAAACGGTGGGAATCCCATAACACTCTAAGCACTCTCGTGTTAGAAGCTGAGGCGTACAGGCAGTGCAGCTGGTGTACGTGTTTAGTGGAGGCAAGCCTGTAACTCCACTGACACCAGGGAGCTGCCAGGTTCTTTTAGTGAGCGGCAAAAACATATTGTCGCAGAAGAAGCCGAGTAGTGCAGTCGCCGTTGAGTAGTGGTTACGATACTGGATTGTTGCTTGGAAGATCGTGAGTTAGAAATGCATGTGAACTGAAAAATTTTAATTTCTATATTCGGTTCGAGTACATCCTAGAAGCATCCACAAATGGCAAGAATTATTGTACTGGAATGTTCTGTAGCTGTATATATACGGTATGTGTTCTGGGCGGAGGCAGTACGCTCCGCGCTCTTGTATGTGCAAGTGCTGAATAAACCTTCGTTACATGAAGTTTGTGTTTGTGTTTGTCATTCATCTTCTTACATCTTCCTCTCCGGGACATTATTCTGGTGGAGGCGCAGGGTATTTGAACTTGTGATACCGCACATTATCGACGACACAGTGGCTCCCATCAGGCCACGACGGAGCCGCCGTTTACGTGGGAGAGACCCGAATTCAAGCCATATTCAACAGATCGCAATCTATCGAAGACAGAAGAAGAAGAGGACGTCACGATGACAGCAACTGTGTGCCACAACAGAGACATCCTCCCGGGTTCTCTGGTGACGATGGCCAAGATCCAAACAAGTAGCTGAAGGTATATAAGCGTATAGCCAAATTTAACAAATGGGATGACACCGTGTGTTTGGCTAACGTATTTTTCTACTTGGAGGGCACTGCCAAGCAATGGTATGAGAACAACGAGGAGAAGTTCACAACTTGGGAAGTATTCCAGGTAGAACTGCGTAAGTATTTCGGCGATACACAGCGACAGAAGTGCAAGGCTGAAGATAAATTAAGCAGGGCACAGCGTCCAGGAGAAACGCCAGCATCCTACATTCAAGACGTTTTGGAGCTGTGTAAAATAGTGTATCCTCGAATGAAGGATGAAGATAAGGTTGCACATCTCATGAAAGGTGTTGCTGAGGACATGTATCAAGCCCTACTCCTGAAGGAGGTTTCGACAGCAGACGACTTCATAAAATGGTGCCAGTATATAGAGAAAATGCATCAAAATTGAACTACACGCAAGAAGTGTGAACGGCTTCCAAACGTTGTATGGATATCTGTGATGGAAGAAAATACTGATTTCACAAGTGGTCTTCGTCTGATAGAGGAAATCTCTCGCCCTTCATTTCCCTTTAAAACAGTAAAAAAGTTGAGACCCAGGCGGATTTATGTTCCTACAATGCCGCATGAGGAACGTGTTTGGGCACCAAGGAAGACTGACGTCTGGAGGATCCAGGATAACCAACCAGTATGTTTCCACTGTGGACGACCGGGACATGTGGTGCGCTATTGTCGAGAAAGGCGGCGGATATTTGATGACGTCCGTGCCAGAAGACAGCAGACCGATCTTAGCCGACGCCAACTCCGGGACGACGAAGGTGAACAAGAAGATGTGGGTGCAGGACGACGTAGGTCACCATCGCCGCAAGCTAGCCGCCGGTGAGGACACTCCCTAAAACGCCGATCAAGGTCTCCATTGCCGTTTAGAAGTTCCTGTCGATCACCTTAGCCGCTGCAACCTGGAAAACTAAAGGGTGCGACCTTCCTTGAAGGTGAGGCCGCCGAAGAGAAAAATTCTCCGCCGTCGATCACTACAAAAATGATAGGAAACTACGTCGATATCCTCATGGATGGCCGACCAGCCCAAGCTCTTGTGGACTCTGGAGCAAATACTCAGTCATTTCGGAGAAGTACCGCCGCCAGTCGCAGAAAACCGTATTCGTCGACAACAAAACATCTCTGCTGAAGGTGGCTAATGGGAAATACGTAAAACATACAGGAAGATGTGTTATTCGTGTGGGTATAAGTGGCCATACTCAGCCCTTAGAATTCATCGTCTTACAAGAGTGTAGTCATGACGTCATTCTCGGATGGGACTTTTTGAAAGCTTGTCAAGCAATTATAGATTGTGGTCGCTCGAAGATTATGCTAGACGAGATGAGATACTGTGGACAGGAAGATGCGCGTCCGAGTGCGTGGAGACTACGTGTGCTGGAAGAAGTGATCATTCCTGCAGTCAGAGCTAGAATGGTAGCTGTCATGTGTCATGTCATGCATTAAACCATGGATCTTGTAGTGGAATGTAAGAGAAGCATTCAACTGAAGAATAACTTGGTCATCCCAGCCTTTGTCGTCTCGTTTAAGAATTGATTCGGTGAATTGTGGATAGTTAACTGTCGCTGAGAACCGCAGATCCTTCCAAGACGCATGTGCATAGTAAACGCTGAGCCGTTAATTGCAGAACAGCTGAGTGTCATAGAAACCTCCCATGCCGAGTCTAATGGCGAAATTAGCGCTACCACTACGAGACACGATCTTCTTGCTCGACTATCACCAGATCTCACTAAGTAACAACAGAAGAAGCTACTTTCCACTCTTCAAGAGTTCTCTGAATGCTTCAATCCACAGGTGAAGAGCAAATTAGACAAATCGACGGTGAAGCACTGGATTAGCACTGGAGACCATCAACCAATAAGCCAAAGAGCATACCGTGTGTCAACAACGGAACGTCGATTAATTCTCGACGAGGCAGAGAAAATGATGAACAATGACATCATTCAGCATTCGCAGAGCCTATGGTCGTCACCAGTGGTTCTCGTCAGGAAGAAGGATGGCAGCTGGAGCTTTTGTGTTGATTACAGGAAGCTTAATAAAGTAACTGAAAAGGATGTTTACCCTCTTCCACGAATTGACGATACACTAGATTGTCTGAATGGAGCTAAGTTTTTCTCAACCATGGACATGTATTCGGGATATTGGCAAATCGAAGTAGATGAGGCTGATCGTGAGAAAACTGCATTCATCACCCCTGAGGGCTTGTATGAGTTTAAGGTAATGCTGTTTGGTTTGTGTAATGCACCTGCAACTTTTGAACGGGTGATGGATAATCGTCTACGGCACCGGAAGTGGACGATGTGTCTTTGTTATTTAGATTACATTATTAATGCTGTTTAGTTTGTGTAATGCACCAGCAACTTTTGAAGGGATGATGGATAATCTTCTACGGCACCGGAAGTGGACGATGTGTCTTTGTTATTTAGATTACATTATAGTGTTCTCAGAGACATTTGATGAACATATAAAAAGACTGAGGGCCGTTCTTGTCTCCAACAAGGCAGACTGAAACTTAATCCAAGAAAGTGTCTCTTTAGAGCAAAAGAAATTACAATACTTGGACACCTTGTGTCAAATGAAGGTGTGCGACCAGACCCTGAAAAGGTGAGATCTTTAACGGAATTTCCTATTCCTAAAAATATTAGAGACGTGAGAAGCTTCCCCAGGTTGTGTTCTTATTACCGTCGTTTTATCAAAGACTTGTATCAAAGCCAGGCCACTCCAAGAGTTGTTAAAAGCCGATGCTAAGTTTATCTGGGGTGATGCTCAACAAGATTCTTTCGATGTGCTGCGAAAAGCTCTGACGGCTGACCCTGTACTTGGTCTGTATGATGAGAGAGCATCTACAGAACTACACACAGATGCCAGTGAGTATGGGATCGGTGCTGTTCTGGTGCAGATTTCGAATGGAAAAGAGAAGGTTATAGCCTATGCTTCTAGGTCACTTACAAAAGCCGAGAGAAACTACTCAACTACAGAAAGACAATGTCTTGCTGTGATCTGGGCGATGTCCAAATTTCGACAGTATCTCTCTGGAAGGCCATTCACAGTTGTTACAGACCATCATCACTTGGTTGACTGGTCTTAAGGATCCAACAGGTCGACTCGACAGGTGGGCACTACGTCTTCAAGAGTATGACACTACTGTAGTGTACAAAAGTGGAAGAAAACACCAAGATGGACTGTCTCTCAAGAAACCCTGTGCAAGACCATCAAGACTTCGATGAAGATAGTGACTGTCTCTCTGAACTCCAGGGTCTCTCTGCTGAGCAGAAGAAGGACGCCAAGATATCTCCAACTATGCTTGCCTTAAATCGGTCAGAGGATGTCAAAGGACAATTTAAGGTAGTTAATGGATTACTTTGCAAGAAAAACTTTGATCCGTTTGGAAAGAGGTGGCTACCAGTGATTCCTAAGCACATGCCCTTAGATGTTCTACAGAAATTCCATGACACACCTGAGGCCGGACATTTAGCATTTATTTAGACATACGATATGATCCGCAAGAGATTTTTCTAGCCAGGTTTATTTAAGAGTGTCCGTCACTATGTGTCGCACTGTCGAGAGTGCCAGAGGAGAAAGGCAGTTCCTCAGAAACCACCTGGCCGACTCATACCAATTCCACCAGTCGAAACGCCATTCCAGCGTGTTGGGATTGACCTCTTCGGACGATTTCCAATGTTTGCTAGTGGCATTAGATGGATTATTGTTTGCACTGATTATCTGACGCTGTATGCCATTACAAAAGCTGTGAAAACAGCCGAAGCATTCGAGATAGCCAAATTCAGCGTAGAAGACATTGTATTAAATCACGGTGCCCCAAGGTCGTTAATTACGGACCGAGGGAAAGTTTTTCAATCGAATCTTGTGACCGAGATAAACCTTCGGTGCAAACATTGCTCATCACATGACGACTGCCTACCATCCGCGGACTAATGGGATTACTGAACGCCTTGACAAGACCTTAGCCAACATGCTATCAATGTTCGTCAATGTTGAGCAGAACGATTGGAATGAGGTGCTATCTCTCGTGACGTTTGCCTACAACACCGCCAAACAAGACACCACAGAATTTACGCCATTTTTCCTGTTGCATGGGCGTGAGATGACGACGACGATGGACACTGTGTTTCCGTTACATCCTGATGACGTGGACGACGACTACATCGGCCAGGTGTTAACCAGAGCTAAGGAAACTCGACAATTAGCTCGACCCCGCACGTTGCAGGCTCAAGAAAACGATCGCCGAAGCTATGACGCGACCCACCGCCCTGTTGCCTACCAGCCTGGTGATCTCGTCTGTATCTTCACTCCTGTTCGGAAGGTTGCTCTCTGACAATCTCTTCAGGTGCTACTTTGGGCCTTATAAGGTTGTAAGACAGTTGTCTGATGTTACTTATGAAGTTGAAGATTTCGACCCCGCCACAAGACGACGAAAGATCTGAGATACGGTTCACGTCCTTCGAATGAAGCCCTATAAGAGTCCTGCAGCCCAGGGAAAATTGGAAGCTCCAGCGACAGGTAACAAGCGGAAAGGTAACGAAGAACGTAGCGGCAATACTTAATGATTTCAGCGTCAGCTCCACTGCACCCCCTCTAAAAGAATCTTAATACTAACTAAATTTAGTGGAAGGGGTTCAAGGCTTTCCTATTTTTAGTTAGCTGGTAAAATAACGTCGAAAAAGCAGTTAAGTTTACCATTGGAATTTTTATTCTACTCACAAAACATTGTTTATAAATTGCGCTATTGATGAAAGGAAATATTTTAATATAAGATGATAAAAACCACTACATTCAACAAAAATGTGAACGAATATTCCCTGAATGGGTTTCCAAGTTCTACAGTGAATCGAAGAATGACCTTGCCATCTATAATCTAGGTTTAAATTAAAACTATCAAACTGGTCTACAGTGACCCTCAATTATCTTTAATTACTTATTTAACTTGTCGTAAATTACAATGGCTGATGTGGCTTCTCAATAATTATATAACAGAAAAATCATCGCGTTTCAGATTTTAACTTCAAGTAGCAAATGTGAATACCATGAGCTTTAATTGACGATTGACACTAGTACTACGCAAAAAGGAGATATAACAGATGAGACTTCTGCAGTTCTGAGTGAAGCCTTATACGCTCTTATGCGGCATCGCGTGCGTTCATTACCTTGTCGGTGGTCAGGCAGCGTCAGGGGCAGCGGGCGGCGCAGCTCCACACACGTCGCATCTCGGTAGCAACTCTCTCGAACTTCTCTTTACTACAATTTACCGAAGTTGGTTTAAGAAAAAGGTATTTGGCTGTGTTTTCAACTGACCAGTCAGGGTCTCAATGTTAACCTTCAGCTCCGCCTACAAAAATTCTGTCTATCCAATGAGAAGCGTTATACTTTTCGTGGTGGGGCAATGTTTTTAATGTTTGCTATGTATAGACTCGTATAGACTCACGCTAAAACTTGCAGCTGGTGTGGCCCTTTTAGTGTTATCGTAAGATCTATACTATTCTTCTGGAGGGCTCTATCTTTTAACATGGGCTGGGGGCTGCTCTTGGCGATCGGCCGGAGATGTGGGTGTCCGTCCCTTATCGTAGGGCCTCCTAGCCTACACGGCTCTGCTCTCGGCTTCTGTTCTCGTTTCTCCCCTCGGAACTGCGTCTGTTTCTCGGTGGGAAGGTATGACATGCATTTAGGCGTTCTTGTGTTAGTCTGTGGTATTCCATTTGCTCATTCATTGATCGTATTACTTTGGTTAATTTAATGTCAGGATTTATTCGGAGCTATGTGACATACTGCCGGATTTGCTATCATGTCAGGGTTTTCATGGAAGGTGTTGGATTTGCCTGACACCTTACATAGTGAAGGCGACATAATGCACTTTTTTGGTGTATATATACGCACATAGTGTGGGGGCCACACACACACAAACACACACACACACACACACACACACACACACGCGCGCGCGCGCGCGTGCGCGCGCGCGCGCGCGTGCGCGCGCGCGTGCGCGCCAAAAGATTTTCAGCCATACCACAGTGTAGCGCTGAAGTATTTGTGTTCGAAAGGTTGACCAGCAAGCTCTTAAGCCGACAGCCATAATGTTTTGGCTTCTCAGTGTCTGATCAGAAGCGCAATAGTTCCAAAATGGCAGTCACCGAAAAGCTTGCTGTACTTTCGCTACACAGTCTACCTGCGATCGAGGGAATCTCTGCTAGTCTCGGTGGCTAGAAGTAACTGGCACCATGACAGGCAGATGGCAGTTCGTTCGTCTCTCCATGAGAACAAACGTCTCTTTAAAGGTCCATCGCGCGGATACGACATTGCTTTGTATTTGGCGACTGATTCCATTGAGTTACGAGTTAACTAACTCAGCTAAAGATAACTTTGCACTCATACTTCTGGTACACGCATTCGGCTCACACGTGACCGTGTGGTTTCTATTTCCTTTCTCGAGTTGGTTTTGTGCCATAAGAGTACTGATTGCAGCTCCACTGCCACCACGTTTATTGAGGAAGCAGCTGCTGAATGCAATAGAACTGGTGCCTACGTGCTCTATCGAAAGAAGAGCGTTTATTCAACAACGAAAACAATAAAGAAATGACACAAAATGGAAGACTCGAGTACGTTATAGGACACAAACCTCAATGACGTGATCAAATATTAGTACCGTGTTCGAAATAGACCGCAAGTTCGTCTTACAGAACTACACTGACGGGAAAAATGTCGCAAGACCAAAAAATAATTAATGTACAATAATGAAATTTAGGAATAAATTTGTCTAGATAATGTATTTAAATGATTAACATTATAAGATTACAGGTTAAACTAAGCGCGAGATACGCCATTGCAAATGTGCAATGCTGATATATCAGTTACCAGTGAAACTGCTAGAATGTTGGATGGAAGCACGCAAATATGCATGCATTGTGTTGTACAGTTACCGCCGGCCGGAGTGGCAGAGCGGTTCTACGTGCTACAGTTTGCAACCGCGCGACCGCTACGGTCGCAGGTTCGAATCCTGCCTCGGGCATGGATGTGTGTGATGTCCTTAGGTTAGTTAGGTTTAAGTAGCTCTAAGTTCTAGGGGACTGATGACCTCAGTAGTTAAGTCCCATAGTGGTCTGAGCCATTTGAACCATTTGTACAGTTGCCACATGTTGAAACTTCTATATTAAATTTTTACTTAAGCTGAAATAACTGGGAAGGTGAAAATTCTAAATTTAATTCTGAAACTGCTGAGTGAAACTGAATGCAAGTGAACCTGCTTATACTGCTGAGTGGAACTGAGCGTACTGTCTCTTTGCTTGTCTTTATCATTTCATATCTGACCTACAGAATTATTCCTGGCAAATACTGCACAAACGTAATCTGACTGCTCAAATAATTAACACAAAAGAATGGCCCTGAATTAGAAGAAATCCTAACAATAACCTATACATTTCATAACACACTTACCTCACAAAAAGTATTCATTACACGAACTACAGCGATGTAGCAAGCACCAATACAGTCAGCTAAATAAAAGATTCTAACTACTGTAGGCTCTAACTACTAAGAGACATGTTGTTTTGGAAAGGAAAGACTTTGTTGCAGAGCAATCAATGTACATATTTAGCAAATTTTACCTTAATAATGTGACATACAGTTCAAAAAATTATATAATCGTCCGTGACATCCGGCTCTAAAAAATTATATAATCGTCAATAATTTTAAATCTCTATGACGGACACACGTCCAGATCGTCCGCTCGCGCTAACACTTCAGACCTCTAACCTCCATCCCTGCTAACTATAAACATCCAACCTCCATCACTGCTGGCTATTCACCTCCAACTGCGAGTCCGACCAGCCACAGAGTTTCTTACCGAGGGCGCACAGCACTGTCAGAGTTAATAATGCAGTCCATCACGCTGCCAGGGTACAAACATGTAAACAGGCTACTTACAATGTCACTTTGTGGGACAGAGTTCCATGTTTGTTGCACTTGATCGGTCAATACAGGTTGTCGTTCGATGATGTCCCATATGTGCTCGAGACAGATCTGGTGATTGAGAGGGCCAAGGCAACATGTCGACGCTGTAGAGCATATTGGGTTACAACAGCGGTGTTTGGGAGAGCGTTACCCTTCCTGAAAGCACCCTCTGGAATGCTGTTCTTGAATGGCAGTACAACAGGTCGAATCATCACAACGAAGTACAAATTTGCACTCTGGGTGCATGGGATAATCGGCGCGAAATTTGAATGGACATCATATATAAGATACACTAGGGTCACTCCAAAAGAAATGCACACTATTTTTCTTTTAAATCCATCTTTTATTCTACATGTCTGAAAGTTTTACAGTGTGTAGATACATCCTTTAGGAACAATATTTTCATTTCTTCACATAATTTCCATCCCTCTCAACTGCCTTACGCCATCTTGGAACCAGCGCCTGTATACACGCACGGTAAAATTCAGGACCAACCTGTCGGAGCCACTGTTTGGCAGCGTGCACAAGGGAGTCATCATCTTCAAACCTTGTTCCACGAAGAGAGTCTTTCAGTTTCCCAAAGAGATGATAGTCACATGGAGCCAGCTCAGGACTGTAAGGCTGGTGTTTCAGTGTTGTCCATCCGAGTTTTGTGATCGCTTCCATGGTTTTTTGACTGACATGTGGCCGTGCCTGCTTTTGCCGACACTTTCAGTATTCTGCAAACACTTCCTTCCCCTATCCCAACGTAAAGTGACAAATCGTTCACTGTGATACGTCTGTCAGCAGTCAACAATTCGTTAACTCTCTGCACATTGTCTGGAGTGTGTGCAGTACGAGTCCTGCCGCTGCGAGGACAGTCCTCAATACTGCCGTGCCCGCTTTCATCACGTAACCTGCTTGCCCACCGGCTAACTGTACTACTATCGACAGCAGCATCTCCATACAACTTTTTCAACCTCTTATGGATGTTTTCCACTGTCTCGTTTTCACAGCACAGGAATTCTATGACAGCACGTTGGGCTGGGTTGGGTTGTTTGGGGAAGGAGACCAGATAGCGAGGTCATCGGTCTCAGCGGATTAGGGAAGGACGGGGAAGGAAGTCGGCCGTGCCCTTTGAAAGGAACCATCTTGGCATTTGGCTGGAGCGATTTAGGGAAATCACGTGAAACCTAAATCAGGATGGCCGGACGCGGGATTGAACCGTCGTCCTCCCGAATGCGACTCCAGTGTCTAACCTCTGCGCCACCTCGCTCGGTAACAGCACGTTGCTTCTGACGAACGTCAAGTGTAGCAGCCATCTTGAAGATATTCTGTGACGGCGCCACTCACGGGAACAGGTTGAACTAAGTTTGTAAACAAGTGGGAAGGATGTATCTACACACTGTAAAACTTTCAAACATGCAGAATGAAAACTGTATTTTTACAAAAATAGTGTGAATTTCTTTTGGAGTGACCCTCGTAGAAACTCGCCTACCAAACTTCGCTTATATCGCACAACTCTTTCTTGGTGCTGCGGTTTTTTTCCGTCAGTGTATAACACATTCAAGCACAGAAAACAAGTTACAGAAGCCCAGCTCTTCTGTAACTTGCGCAAATGGGTGGGACCTACTTTTCGACTTTAAAAAAAATGTAACATAGAGTAGCACGGTATGCAAATTTTAGTAATTAAGTCCAAGCGTAGATGATACAGTCTTAACTGATTGCAGGTCGGTGAGAACAGGTCAGAGATATTCATGCATGAAATATGAAAATGGCCATTTCAGTCTGGTCCCGCGACGTCGCAAGGGCGACGACACTAACCTCGCACGGCTAAGAACTGCGCTGGATTTTGTAATCAAACAAAGTCGCCGCCTAATGAGCACGCCCAACGAATGAGGGGGTGCCATCTTAACGGAGACAGTGCTTTAGTAATGCCACCACACTTTTGGAAAAAGAAACAACAGAAAATGATGTTTTGTATGCCTGTGTCTTAAGTACAGAGTCACCTGTTTTAAGTTCCTTAGACGGCAATTCCTAATTGTAATGGCTGAAAGTGTAAAAAAAAATCGTATTGTAAAACATATTGTAGGAACCAATGAGAGATAAAACTTTTTTTAAAGAATCACACGCGCTATTCTGTCCCAATATATACGAGAACTACCACGTTACTGCCAGGTGGTGTAATGGTAAGACACTAAACTCGCATTTGGGAGAATGGCGGTCCTAATGCCAGTCTGGCCACACAACTCCGTGAGTTCCCTAAATCGTTAAAGGCGAGCAACAGGATGCTTTCATTGTAAGGAAACGACCAGTTTCTCCTGCAGTCATGGCTTCTGCTAAGTCTCTATTGCCTCATGATTGAACAGGAGTTATTCCTCAACATTCATTCGACTTTCTTTAGTTACGGCGTCCTGACACTGCATCAGTTATAAATTAACGCAAAATTACCTCTCAATCCAGCGGAGCTTAATAAGGTTGAGCAGCCGACTGAAAATGTCGTGAGATTCGAAAACCTTTGCCAGACCCAAGTTGTCACGGAATATTTACTTCATCCTCATCCACCGAGTCATTCCATTTCGGTGCCTTTAATTTAATGCATCGAGTATTTTAGGTGATCACACTCTGCGAACCCATTGTCACTTATCTTACCAAAGTCACAACATATTTCCTGCTCCTGATTAATGAAGTACCATCTATTTAATCCTTAACGCAAAATGATGAAGTAATTTCTACATGTATTAAACTTTTCTATCTGGTGTCCGTATCCGATAGCTGAAATGAGTGTAGAGGAGATTAACTCAGATATTCATGATGAAAAATATCTCACTATTGATGTTTACCTGGAAGCTGACAGGGCAAGTTATGTTACGATATATTGACACAATTCCGAATTTCAGTGTGAAAATTGTACGTGAAATTCTCGATTTATGCTCTATTGTTACCAAATAAACAAAAGACGGAGGAGTCTGTTGTTTAGAATGAGTGCCTCTTGGCTTGGCGATTGAGAACTTTTTCAGTGTTCCAGTTTATAGCGCATGGCGATTGAGAAGGCAAGTTTCTAGCGTAAAGTTTCATCTACTTTTTCTTCGTATACGTATTTGATCGTCTTAGACATTAAACGCATCATTAATTCATTCAATTGAGATCATTCCAGTTTGTCATTAGGTGCTACAAAGCTCTGAGGAAAGTTGTATGCTATTACTTTGCTTAGGGTTTACTTCTTTGTGTACAACCTTTAGTGTATATACTAGTCAAAAAATCCGTTAGTGCTTAAGCTTTTAGAAGCCACACAAAGTGGATGATATCTGGGGATGGTAAAGAAGAACAGAAGGCATTTAATCCTGCACATTTTTTATAGTTCGACTCCGTAAAAAGTTTCTCGCGTTACCTACGCAACTTTTTTTCTCGGTTGACACGAAAAATGAAAGGACATCTCGTTTCATACTATGGAAGGCACGCTTCCATTCAAACAGTACACTGGGCTGCTTTTTCATTTTTCCTTTGCATTTCGACATTGTGCAACAAGAGTAGACCCGCGTAGAATGTAAACCCGGTGGCCGACTGAATGAAAATATAATGAGTATGAAAGCTCCCTTTCAAAGTCTGAGGACCACAAATCCGCTTCGAATGGTACAAATACCGTTGTTTTAATGAACCGTCGCTTTCAACATTATTTTCCCGTACGTTGTTCACTAGAGCAGGAAGTTATTCCCCAATGTATTTCTATTAAAGACCTCCTACCATCTCTATATTAGGTATTTGTAGGCGACGACGAAGTAACCATTATTTGAATGTTGTAACCTAACCTTCGTGATACGGTGTTTGCCATCTAGCTTCGTCCATACAGGTTTTTCACCAGCTCTTCATCATTGTATTTTGGTATCAACACGTGTCTGACCATTCACTCTCTCCCCCTTTGTGCTTATTGATACTGCCTATTATTTCTACATGACGCCCGGTCACACATTAGACCTGTATTCCCAGGCACGTCGAATAAATACTGAGTAAGAAATTGATTTTGTCATATTTGTTGTTGTCTCAAATGAAACACCAAGTGCAATACCGACAGTAACAAAACAACATGGTCGATGCGGTGGCTACGCAGCTAGAGTTCTTGCGAGGCCCTGTTTTGTAAAATTGAAATCCGTCGTTTGGGAGAAGAATGTGCGACAGTTATGTATATCTCGTGTACGGATGATGTGAATAGTCAAGAGGGGTTTGTGCACCTTTTGACAATGTTGACTGGAATACTCTCTTTCAAATTCTGAAGGTGGCAGGGGTAAAATACAGAGAGCGAAAGGCTATTTACAACTTGTACAGAAACCAGATGGCAGTTATAAGAGTCGAGGGACATGAAAGGGAAGTAGTGATTGGGAAGGGAGTGAGACAGGGTTGTAGCCTCTCCCCGATGTTATTCAATCTGTATATTGAGCAAGCAGTGAAGGAAACAAAAGAAAAATTCGGTGTAGGTATTAAAATCCATGGAGAAGAAATAAAAACTTTGAGGTTTGCCGATGACATTGTAATTCTGTCTGAGACAGCAAAGGACTTGGAAGAGCAGTTGAACGGAATGGATAGTGTCTTGAAAGGAGGATATAAGATGAACATTAACAAAAGTAAACCGAGGATAAGGAATGTAGTCGAATTACGTCGGGTGATGCTGAGGGAATTAGATTAGGAAATGAGACACTTAAAGTAGTAAAGGAGTTTTGCTATTTGGGGAGCAAAATAACTGATGATGGTCGAAGTAGAGAGGATATAAAATGTAGACTGGCAATGGGAAGGAAAGCGTTTCTGAAGAGGAGAAATTTGTTAACATCGAGTATAGATTTAAATGTCAGGAAGTCGTTTCTGAAAGTATTTGTATGGAGTGTAGCCATGTATGGAAGTGAAACATGGACGATAAATAGTTTGGACAAGAAGAGAATAGAGGCTTTTGAAATGTGGTGCTACAGAAGAATGCTGAAGATTAGATGGGTAGATCACATAACTAATGAGGAAGTATTGGATAGGATTGGGGAGAAGAGAAATTTATGGCACAACTTGACTAGAAGAAGGGATCGGTTGGTAGGACATGTTCTGAGGCATCAAGGGATCACCACTTTAGTATTGTAGGGCAGCGTGGAGGGTAAAAATCGTAGAGGGAGACCAAGAGATGAATACACTAAGCAGATTCAGAAGGATTTAGGTTTCAGTTGTTACTGGGAGATGAAGCAGCTTGCACAGGATAGAGTAGCATGGAGAGCTGCATCAAACCAGTCTCAGGACTGAAGACCACAACAACAACAACAACAGAGAGAGATACAGACAGTCATTTATCGCTCGCTTAGTACGTAATCGACACGTAACGGTAACATTGGTATGATGAAACCTCTGAGATGCAGTATACTGCCTGTTCAATGTATATGTAAACGTAGAGAATAACCTTGTTATCGACGAGTCGTTGATCACTAACTCCCTCTTCTTTGAGATGATGCATCATTCCTGACATAACTTGCGCCTGTTTCGTCCCTGTTATGTATATGAAGTTGCTGCAGTTGCGACTGTTCATGCTGAACTCAAGAATAGCAACTTTTCACTTTCGGTAACATTCAAATATTTTAGTGATTGTACATGCTGAGTTACCCGTCTCCTAAGTCGACATTGCTAACGCACGCCTGAGCGGTAGCGCTCGACTCGGAGGTATGCCGGTTCGGAACCCTGTTTGGTGGAAATTTGTCCCCACCACTTATTTAGCCGGCAAGGAGAGGAAGGCTGTTGGCGTAAAGTTCCTGTTCACCAGTCTTTGAGCCAAATTCCTGGATTAAATTCCCAAATAACGTATATAAATCATAATAGCGCAGCAAAAATGGGACGTGTTTTAGCATAGGAATCACACAGACAACAAGTTGCAGATAACTATTTGGTGCATTGGCCTAGGTTTCGACACCTCTAAGGATGTCTTTATCAGAATGAAATTTTGAGAAACCAAACGAAATCATAAGTAGAAAATTAAGTTTGACTAAATTGTTAACCAAGGTGACAATTGCCATGGCATGCAAAGGCTGCTTACGTAAAATTACATTGCGAGAAAGCGGTGGTCAAAGTTTCGAGCAGATGTGCTCAAGTCAAAAATTAAAATTAAACATGTTGAAACTTTTGGCATGTACGCCTTGCTAGGAACAACATCAAATTAATCGGTCCAGCGGCTTACATTGTTGCCACGAAAACAATACAAGATGCGTTGCCTATCGGGCACGGACAGTGACCTGTGCTCATTTGAGACATTATAAAAGAGATAACTGAACTAAGCAACAGTTAAGTATAAAAATATACTTTTGAAAATACAAAAAAGTCGAGCAAAGTATAACAAAGCCATCAATTAGGCTGTACAGAAATTACCATTACGTAAATCACAGAATATTAAAGAATATTTGAGCAAACAGCTGCACAATCGAAAAAATATCTGCATGAAGGTAACTTTAGTTAGTATACACCTATGAGATTCGAAGAAAAACGTTTCAGAACTAGAGGCAGTTTCAAAAATGGTTCAAATGGCTCTGAGCACTATGGGACTTAACATCTGTGGTCATCAGTCCCCTAGAACTTAGAACTACTTAAACCTAACTAACCTAAGGACATCACACACATCCATGCCCGAGGCAGGATTCGAACCTGCGACCGTAGCGGTCGCGCGGTTCCGGACTGAGCGCCTAGAACCGCTAGACCACAGCGGCCAGCTAACTAGAGGCAGGAAAACACAGGAAAAAAAAGGAATCAAAATTCCGCGAGTAGTGTATTAAAACCACAGAAAAAAATTTTGTTGCGTAACTTTAACTGTTCTTTGAGTATGAGGCCATAGTTCTCGGACATATCCTTGAAAATCTCCAGCTCTTTGAGTCTTTCGAGCCTATGACATGTTTTAATTTCATTTGTTTTAATGTGTCCCTGTTGAGAAGCGGTTTTTCTCTTCTGTTATTAGCAACACTAGATTATAAACACTAACTGTGCAAGTAATAATGACAGTGTTATCCGAATCAGTGACCCGCCCACGTACTCGCTAGTAGACACTAGTTGGGATTTCTCGCGTAAATGAAGAGGGGTAACTCAAGTGTAAATGAGACACTGTAAAACAAAGAAATAGTATTTGTTAGACCAGTAAACGGTTCATTATAAAATTCATATTAAGAAGCCATTTTGTAATCTCGACCTCAAGAAAAGATCATTCGGCGTGTAATGTCCCTTACACGTCCCAGCGTATTTGGGGAGAAATCTGTACGACCCAGACACTTGATATTCTCATGTTCAATCATCCAAGAGTCCATCTCTGTGCGATTGCACTCTATCACACACAAGATGGAAATCAGATTCAGATGCACCACAACAAATGCGCAAAAGAGGTTGCATTTTGTCAGCAGTATTGTTTGCAGAAAACATCGGAAACAAGACCCGCTAACACATTCTCGATACAATACCGCTTCACCAGCTAACGTTGTAACTTCTCTCAGGGGCACCCTGTACGGATAGGCGGTGAGAAACAGTTTCCACGCCAAATTGCAGCTATGCGTGTCCAGGACTTTCATGCCCCACAGTTCACTTGCTACTATCCGTGACCAGGGCATTCATGTCTCACAGTCCACTCAGAGTAGGCAAGAATCCACACAACAAATTCACCAGACCACGAGGTGTCTTTGGGTGAGCGAGATGCATGTGGATGGACGCCGAGCATGCAGATCAACCCTCAAAGCCCGTGATGCCAATTCGGGTGGGTGATGCGTGATCCATATAGCCGCGCGGGATTAGCCGAGCGGTCTCAGGACGCTGCAGTCATGGACTGTGCGGCTGGTCCCGACGGAGGTTCGAGTCCTCCCTCGGGCATGGGTGTGTGTGTTTGTCCTTAGGATAATTTAGGTTAAGTAGTGTGTTAGCTTAGGGACTGATGACCTTAGCAGTTAAGTCCCATAAGATTTCATACACATTTGAACATTTGATCCATATAGGCTTCCACGACGTGTCTGGATGCATGAGGGCGAATCATGTGTTTTGCTGAAATACACACATAAAAAAAAACTTTACAGCACCCCTCTATTTCGAAATTCGTGGCACGGATGACAAAAATTGACTCTGAGGCATGTTTATACAGGTTGTTTCAGAAGTGATGATTGACCAATAATTCACACGTGGGAAGTACAGGCCAAAACTAACTAAAAAGCTCCAAGAAACATGGGTCCACAAATCAACCATTGTCAAGGTACAACACACTCTCTGTTGCGGTTTATCAGTGTCTAGGAAAACGTGGAATCTAAACGTTACAGTAGGTGTTTGAAATGTTGTCCATGTGTCTGGATTCAACATTCAACTCGTTTCTGAATTGAGCTGCGAATCTTCTGAGGCACTCCTGGGGGACTTCTGTAAATGCTGGATGGCTGTTTCAATCCGCAAGCATAATTCCTAAAGTTAGTTGATCTCGGTAGCATACGTCAGACATCTGACATGGCCCCGCACACAAAAATCCATGGGATTTAAATCCAGAGACCTTGGAGGCCATGCCACAGGCCCTCCTCTACCTACCTAATGTTGACCATATGTCCGAGTTGGAAGCCGGCGCAGTCGTAAATGAATATGTGCTGCAGGGATTCAGGGTAAAATTCTCTCTAGGAGGGAAGTATACATTGTTGAGGGCTTGCTCTCGCTGAAGTGGATGGAGTAATTGCTGATGTAAAACCCGCCACACACTGCTATGACTCAGGACACGCTCCTGGGTACCAATACTTCTCGTTGAAGTACTCGGACGTTCTTGTACAATGCGTAACAGCCTTTCCTCAACATCGGGTGCTATGGATCTGGGTTGACCTTCTGGTACATAGCTTGCCAAACTCCCGGTTTCTGTAAGGCACTGATGTAACCGGCTAAACGTACGCTTTGCCCTACATGAAGTGCATGTCAGCGTACTCTTCGTTGGCGTAACCTCTGTCTATGGAGCCTTCCCGTTCATAACTGACTGTGAGGTCGGTACATTACAGTGCACGGAGGGGAAAAGGGAAGTAGTTGCGCATGAGTAAACAGATAGACAGTCGATCCCAAACCTTGGGATATCAACGTAAATATCGCGGTATCCAGGAACGTTTACAGTTGATTCCCAACTCGAATTAATGCGATACCTCGTCAACGGTTGATTTGCGGACCCATGTTTATTGGAGCTTTTTAGCTACTTTTGGCCCGTACTTTCCATGTGTGAATTATTGACCATCACTTCTGAAACACCATGCATATTCATCTGCAATGCATCAATCAAATAAAATAAATAAATAAACTGATATAACGACAAAATCATCTCTCTTACAATGTTTTCTCACGACAGTCCTGAGCAGAACGTCAATAGGTGGTGGAATGTCGAATGTAAGTTTTAATCCGGCGTGGAATACCCTCGATGAGATCATCAAGCCAGCTCTCGTCCAAATTGTCCCATTCCTCAATGGCGATTCTATGTTAGTCTCGCAGAGCACAAGATTGTTGTCTGCGTGCAAAAACTGCTCCTTTTAATTGATCCGACATATTTTCAATTGGATTCATGACAGGAGAACAGGCAAACAACACAATCCTAGTGATACTAGAATGCTAAAGGAACGTCTTCGCGAGACTAGCACGATGAGAAGGCGCATTGTCATCCGTCATTACGAAGTTTTCGCCAAAATGTTTGCTATACCCTTCCACTACTGACTACAGAATCTCGTCTCTGTACCGTTGAGCAGTGAGACTGCCCTCAAGCACCACGTTAGGTATTCGGTGTCTCTATGTAATGCCGCCCTAGGACAAAACTCCATTGCTTCCTTGTCGTACATGTGGGACAAAGGGTTTGAGGCGTTCGATGTTACCAGGTTGCCTCCAGACACGCAGTCTAAAATTATCAGGGTACAAATATTGGAGTTTAGTCCGTAAACAACACCCGACTCCTATCCTGAGGCGTCCACTCTGCATGATTTCATGCGCATCTTTAACAGAGTCCATGGTGTTGTCGTGCACGGCATCGTGCTCTCCATGGTACTCGGGAATGGAGATTGGCATTATGCAACCGTCTGTTTACAAGCTGGAGCGTTATGTGACGTTCTGTAGCCTCTTCTTACACCGATTTCAGTTACTTTAACTGAAAATTCGTAGATATGCACTATCCTGTACACCTGTCGAATGTGGAGGCCTGTGTGGGATACATCGTCAACACTAGCTGTCAACTGGAAGCGAGTCCACGTTCACCCCCACATCACTTTGACTCTAGTGCACACATCGATTAATGTCCCTCGTTTACAAGCCTTTTACGCGAAGCATGATGATGTGAACCCATACCTGGTCACTGTTTTGCGTTATGGCACCATGGATGTTCGCTCCACCGTTACACAGACGCCACCAATGAGTGCCTACTGGTGCTTTACACTGACGTTACGAAAATCGTGGGATACCTCGTAATATTGTGTCGGACCTCCTGCGTAGTGCAGCAACTCGATTGTCCACGAACTCAAAAAGTCGTTGGAAGCCCTCTGCAGAAATATTGAGCAGTGCTGTCTCTATAGACGTCCATAAGTGCGAAGGTGTTGTCGGTGCTGAATTTTATGTACGAACTAATCTCTCTATTATGACCCATAAATGTTCGATGGGATTCATGTCGGGCGACCTGGGTGGCCAAATCACTCGTCCGAAATGTAAAGATGTTCTTCCAACCAATCGCGAACAGTTGTGAGCCGCTGACATGGTGCATTGTCATCCATAAAAATTCCAGTGTTTTCTGGCAACATGAAGGTCATGAATGGCTCAAAATGGTCTCCAAGTAGCGGACCACAACCATTTCCAATCAACGATCAGTTCAGTTGGGTCAGAAGATGTAGTCCACTCCATGTAAACACAGCCCACACCGTTATGGAGCCACAACCAACTTGGTTGTTGACAACCTTGGTCCATGGCTTCGGGGGTTCTGCGCCTCACTCGAACCTTACCATCACCTGTTATCAGCTGAAATTAGGGTTTATCCGAAAAGGGCACGGTTTTTCAGTCGTCTAGGGTCCAACTAATATGGTCACCAACCCAAGAGAGGCGCTGTAGGCGATGTCGTACTTTTAGCGAAATACAGTCACGTCGGTCGTGTATGGCCATAAGTTTTACTCTTCCGTTCCTGTACTATCTCGGTGCGTAACAGTTACTAAAGTTCATCTACTGTAGATTGGTATGCACACTATTCCACAACTTCACTTGTGTTAGCCATTGCTTTGCTGATTCAGTGTAGTCACCGCACAACTTTATTTATTTATTGTTCAGCTAATTCAGCCTTTATAAGGTGCAGCCGCTTTACTTTCAAACTAACAAATACAATTTCATTAGCAGCTTCTATCCTCTCTGTCTCCTATTGTCCTCTGCCAGTTGAAGCCTGCGTCTTTCTTCATTTCTTTATCCCAACGGCCGGGTGGTTTGACTCGTGGCATTTGTCTTTCTCTAGGACTCCACACCAGTACTGTCTCTGCCCATCCTTCTTCCTTTCTTCGAGTGGTATGTTCTACCCATATGCATTTTAGCGCCTTCACGCTTCCCACAACATCCAGCCTGTTAGCGCTCTTTTGTCTCCACTTCTTTTCCAGTCTTTCTTAGTGAGATCTAGTAGCGAACTTCCCATAGCTCCCTCAACTGTTGGCAGTTGCCTTTCGAAAAAGTAGTTTCAAATCGAAGTTTCACAGCCATATGTTAGTACGAGAAGAGCACACGGAGTTCGAAAACAAATTTTTTTTAAGTTTTTTTGGCATATTACTTTATAAAAGACTTGCGTTTCCTCCTCAAGCCCTCCAGTCCAGCTTGATCCGGAGAAACATTTCGGTGCCGCGAGCATCAATGACGTCACAGTTGACAGCTAGTGTATACAGGGTGAGTCACTAACAATTGCCACCAAGAAGAACTCCGAAAGTATGATAGGAGCTGAAAAGTTTGTAGTACAAATGTTGCATGGGACAACGGAGGCCATAATATGATGTTGGTTTTTTGTTGCTAGGTGGGGTCGCTTCAAAGGTTTGCAGATCAACTTTGTTTTTTAGATGGGATGCTATACTTTGATACTTATTTTCTGATAGCGGCTATAGAGACTAATCCAATGATGTGTAACAGTAAGGTCTTTGAAGGTCAACGAAGGTCAAAAAGGTGGCATGAACGTCCATTTACAGGTGTCCGAAGTGATGATCATTGGTGTCAATGCAGTGCTGCAATCTTCTTATCATTGATTGAGTGGTATTCCTTAACACATCGGCACTTATCGAAGCACATGTTCTGACAATTCTCTCTCGCATATCTTCAGGTGTAGTTGAAACATTTTTATAAACAATGTCTTTTACGAATCCCCACAAGAAAAACTTCAGAGTCGTCAAGTCTGACGAACTAGCCGGCCACGACACATCTCCTCCGCGTCCAATCCAACGATTTGGGAATTGCCTCCGCAACTCATTTCTAGCCATCAGTGAAATATGTGCCGGACACTCATCGTGTTGATATAACATTTTGTTCCTTGTTCCTAAAGGTATTTCTTTCAATAACAGACCTAATGTTTCTTGCAGGAATGTGGTGTAGTTCCTACCATTAAGATTTAATTCGATGAAATAGGGACCTATAATTCAGTCCTCCAGAATCCCACACCATACATTCACCGACCACGGTTTTTGGTGTGCAACTTGCCGCAGCCAACACGGATTTTCAGCTGCCCAATAATGCATGTTATGCAAATTAACATTTCCATGGTTCGTGAATGTAACCTCGTCAGTAAATAAAATCAAATTAATAATTGTGTCATTCCTCTGAATCTGAAGTTGAGCCCATTGGCGGAATTCAGTGCGACGCATAAAATCCGTACCAGTTAATTCTTGGTCGCGACTGATATGGCAAGGATGATATCTACGGCGATGCAGAACACGAACAACACTACTCTGGCTCATGCCAGATACTCTTGCGATTTGACGCGAACTAAGAGAACGATCTCAAACCACAGTTACCAGAGTAGCAATTTCCGTTTCCTCGTTAGTAGCTTTCCTTTGTCGGATATGTTTCCGATGTGTTAAACTTCCAGTTGTTCTCAATTTATCATACGCATATTTAAATGTAAGGCGTGTAGCGTGAGTACGTTGAGGATATCTTTCAGCGTATTAGTCTCTAGCTCTCAGTGAATTTCGTTGGCATTCTCCGTAAATGAGAAGCATATCGACTTGGTCTTCGAAGGAATACATCATTCACATTCGCTTGATTCGACGACGTTGTGTTGTATTGCGAACCCGTCGAATGGTGTTTACATGTTAATGGCACGTTTGATGGATACGCCGTATTCGGCGAATATTTACTACTTGCACGATATACGAGAGAGCATTGTCAGAGCATATTTTTCGATAAGTGCCGAAGTGATAAGGAATACTACTGAATCCATGATAGCAAGATTGCATCACTGCACTGACATCACTTCGAACACCTTCTCTAAATCGACGTTCATGCCACCTTTTTGACCTTCGTTGACCTTCAAAGACCTTACTGTTACACATCATTGGACTCGTCTCAATAGCCGCTATCAGAAAATAAGTACAAAAGTATAGCATCCCATTTTAAAAAAAGTTGACCTTCATATCTCTGAAGCGATACGACCTAGCAACAAAAAACCAACGTCATATTATGGCCCCCATTGTCCCATGCAACATTTGTCCCACAAACTTTTCAGCTCCTATCATATTTTCGGAGTTATTCTAGGTGAGAATAGTTAGTGACTCACCCTGTATAACGGCGTACCAACAGTAATCATATTACTTGACACTGGCCAAGGAGTGCTTGGCCCAAAGCTCGTGTAATTTTAATTACTTGTCGTAGCTGGAAACCAAGAGCTTTTTATGGAACCATGAAGTGGGTGCTCATGTTCCTCAGTGCCCGTGTCACCAGCTACGTCACAGCCGGCAACTATATATGTAAAGGTGTACCAGCAGCCCGCTAGTAGTCTTACTCCTTGAAAATGGCTGAGACATTTTTTCTTAAAAAATTTTCGCCATTTGAATGCTAATTGTTCATTTACTGTACACAATCGTCGAATATATCAGACACATTTTAATATTGTAGCATGCGCTTGAGAGTGGCTACACAGCCGAAATCATGATTGTGTAAAATAAGTGAACAATTAAGAATCAAATGGGTAATACTTCGTTTAAAAAATTTTTATGGCTGTAGTCCCCCACATAGGAAAGATCGAGAGCTTTTTATTCAACCTTGAAGAAATTGCTCATGATCCTCGCTGACTTGGCATCGCTACAAGTGAGTTTCGGATTTTCCGAGCGATGATAGACGCATTCTATAGTCCCAAATTCTCAAGTCTTCAGAAAAATTCTGGTGATCAAAACAGACTCCTAAATAAATTGTCCACAGCGGCCATGGAATCATGTGGTGGACGCTGAGAAAAGTGTGTACAACTGCAGGGAGATTCCTTTTACATCTACATCTACAAAGATACTCCTCAAGCCAGCGTACGGTGCGTGGTGGAGGCTACCCTTGTCTTTTTATCTTTCCTGTTCCACTCGCAAATGGAGCGAGTGAAAAACGACTGTCTGTATGCCTCCGTATGAGGCATCAGCCCTAATTTCTCATATCTTCGCGTCCTTACACGTAATGTATGATTGCGGCAGTAGAAGCTTTCGGCAGTCAGCTTCAAATGCCGGTTCTCTAAATTTTCTCAGCTGTTTTTCTCGAAAAGAACGTCGCCTTCCCTGCAGGGATTTCCCCCCCCCCCCCCCCCCCCAAAAAAAAAAAAATGGCTCTGAGTACTATGGGACTTAACTGCTGTGGTCATCAGTCCCTAGAACTTAGAATTACTTAAACCTAACTAACCTAAGGACACCACACACATCATGCCCGAGGCAGGGTTCGAACCTGCGACCGTAGCGGTCGCATGGTTCCAGACTATAGCGCCTAGAACCGCTTGGCCACTTTTTTTTTATCGTGTTTGGTCGTTGCGGACGTCACATGACATCCGTTCCAGTTCGTTGTTGATCCTTTCGCTCAGTTTTTTATTACAGAGACCAACCAGCCGTCTGACCGAACACGCTGAGCTACCGTTCCGGCAACCACTCCGGCCGGCAGGGATTCCCATTTGAGTTACCAAAGCATCACCGTAACATTTACGTTTTGTTCGAACATACCGGTAACACATCTAGCAGCCCCCCTCTGAACTGCTTCATTGTCTTCCTTCAATCCGATCTGTTACTGATACCACACACTCGAGCTGTACTTTGAGATATTATAAAGGTTGCTAATTTTTTGTGTGGTTATTTTGCGAAAAATAAAATCGGGTACCTGAGAAGTTGAACGCACTTCGTATTTTTAAGGAGACCTTCAAATCCTTCACAAATGATACTGGTTATATGTGAGTTGCTTATGTTGCTGCTGTGTTAATGTTTTGCATTTACCCGGGCTGAAACACTTCTGATGAGAGATGTTAGTGGAGGAGAGGAGCCATGCATTCATACCCAGAAAATCGAGTCCATTTCATCATGTGGACTCCATAAAATACGGTCTCTCTGGCTGTCAAATGGTGCGCTGTGAGCAGTGAAAGCTTCAGTCAGTGGTGCGTTCGTCTTTGATGTTCCTTCGGATGGGAGATAATACACTCTGCTTTCCTTTCGGGAGCCGTCAGCATATAACGTATACAATCATACTGCAGGCGGCAGTTTAGTAATGCAGCGGCGGCAGCTCACGGCGCTGTGATAAATGTAAACAGGTGGCGCGGCGCGAGGTGCGGAAGGGAAGCCCCACTCAGTCTGCTGATTAATCCCCTGTGGAGGCCGACAGAGCCGTGGCAGCCCGCGTCCGCCGTGCAAACGAGTTTCCTGTCTGCACTAAGCCCTGTCTCCCTCTCTCTCTCTCTCTCTCTCTCTCTCTCTCTCTCTCTCTCACACACACACACACACACACACACATACAAACATTGCCATCAGTGTGCCTCTACCAGGACTGAGATTAAATTTATAATACTGCTTTCCTCCAGAAACTGCGTCGTATGAAAATAAAAACAATTTGGACCTCCAAAAACTTCCACAACCCCTCAAAAAGGCTAAGCGTACAAGACGTCTCCAAGAAGCTGGGCAGATATTGACCTGTCGGAGGCCATCCGTCTACAGTAAATCTCGCTTACTTTTTCATCAAATGATTGTCACGCTTAAATGTAGTCAGCTAACATTTGGCTGATTCCCTTATGCAGAATATGCTCGTTAAGCAATCGAGCCGAGAATTGGACTCGCTTCTGGCTCGAAATGTCAGATCCAATGCAGAACACATGTACTAGTATGAATATCTTGATATCTTTGGGCATTGTCGTTGTGTTCATCAGTCCTAAGACTAGTTTCATGTAGCTCTCGACGCTAATCTATGACGTGAAAACTTTTTTCATTTCTGCATAATTTTTGAAACTAACATTTAGTACCATCGCACTAACCACAATTTCATTAAACTTACTTAATTTATCCAGATTCAAAAAGTGGTTCAAATGGCTCTGAGCACTATGCGACTTAACTTCTGAGGTCATCAGTCGCCTAGAACTTAGAAATAATTAAACCTAACTAACCTAAGGACATCACACACATGCATTCCCGAGGCAGGATTCGAACCTGCGACCGTAGCGGTCGCTCGGCTCCAGACTGTAGCGCCTAGAACCTCACGGCCACTCCGGCCGGTTCATCGAGATTCAATAGGTGCTCAACTCCTTCCGCGTACCCTTCTTTACTAGGTACTTCTATTCCTTCTGCAGATTTTGCGTAATTAGTCTTCTCTAATAATTCTGTTTCCACATTATTCTACTCAATTCTTTTACATCCAAATCCATCCACATTTTACACAGCATTCATAATCACTCCCTTATGTGCAGTTACAATTCTCTTGTACATTTATTTCCTTTCTCCCTTACTGTAAACCAATCATTCTCTTCATAATGCCTACCTTTTTTTTTTACTAAGTACACCACATTGTTTTACGTCTTCAGGTTTTGTTTTGGTATGTCAAGCCCCACACATTCTTTTCCTAGGCCATCCCATTATTCTTTGTTGCCGTGCGGGATTAGCCGAGCGGTCTAAGGCGCTGCAGTCATGGACATCTTTCTAATTGACAAAGTTGATTATCGTATCTTTTTTATCGTAATAAAACTCATTAATTTTTCTTGTTTGATTGTTTGCCTAGCGAGGCGAGTATGCAGGTTTCCTAGACACTACAAGATCGACGACAAGGCTGGATGTAAGACTTTCTATCCACCTCAGAAAACAATTAACAGTTCAGCACTTATTCTGTAATACTCATGGATTAGTTTCTATATACAGTTTCAGTTGTTTCCTCATCTAGGTGTTCCAGTTGCTTTAATACCTCTTCAAAATGCTGTTCGATTGATTTAGAGCCCCTCTTATAAGAAGGTGCCCTCCGAGTTTCCTTTTTTTACTTTTCTTTGTCCTCCTTTGGAACAGTATCTCGCTAAAATTAAATCTTGAAAGTCTTCAAACATGCTACACTTCTTATTAGCTTCACAAGCCAATGAAATACTATCACCCTTCAACATTTCCTTAAAAAAAAAAAAAAGAAAAAAATTCTTATTTTCAGGAAGTTTACTTGGTTAGTCTCAATTGTCCCAATGAGGTTTAGAGAATGTAAATTTCCTTCTGGCTTAAATTACTGGTTAATAGGGCAGTGCCACATTGTACTCCCTATTCCCAATGGTCTTATTCTTGCCAAACATGTACCTTCCAAACCACTTTTAGCATTTTCCACCTTATTATCTACCTGAGTAAGTAGTTGTGTCCTCTCTACCTTTTTCCAGGCCCATAATTCTCTTGTGTCATATATAACTTTTTCCTGCCCTGTTTTCTCTGCAGTTGACGTTTCTTTTCCATAAACTCGTCACCTTGCTTTTACAAGTTTCCTCTCACTTCATTCACTTGACTTCTAAATTCACTGTCTCTTCTCCTCATTTATTTCTCTAAATTTTTTATCTCAGTATCCAAACTATTTACTCTTGTTGTATCTAATTATCATGTGAATTCCTTTCTCCTTAAATTTACCTTCTATTCCTTCGCTCAAACTTTTAATCTCTTCACTGAAATCCTGGGGCACGATTTTTGTTTAATCTGTTCACTCTCTCTTTTAATTTCCTTAGTGTTATCCTCCTGGGATTTTAACTCTTGTTACAATTAAATTTTCAGACGGTCATATGTGTCCACTGATGTAGAAGAACCTACAATTCCTTGCTTGTACTCTGGCATTTTGATCTCGTTTTCGCAACTTTCTGTTTCAGTCCACATTATTTCTTCTCATAAAATTCATTTAACTTTAATGGTAACAACTGATAACATTCAACTGTTTTCTGTCCCACACACTACGCATTTCGAGAGACAAGGCTCCCATCATCATTTTTTCAAACTTACCTCTTGAAATTAAAACGCTGAAAAGTCTACAAACACATTTGCGACATTTATAAAATATATTGGCAGACTTTTTAGTGTTTCAGTCATTTTAAGCTGAGTGTGACAACTTGATAGTCTGACAACTTGGTGGTCTTGAAATGTATTGTTGAACTGTGATTAGAACAGAAAATGCTTGAATGCTACTGATTATCACTGTAAAAATACAACCACTACCTCATTCTTCAAACTTCTTTGCATTTGCTGCACATTCCTCATCAGGTAGGTTCCCTTTCTCCTCAGTATTTTCATTTTGTAATTCCTGCATCACTGATTCTTCCATGTACTTAAATCCTGATGGAATCTCATTGTGACTTCCGTCCCACTACCATTTCCTCTGCACTGTCTTCTGCCCTCTTATCGTCTGCCTTTCCCGTTACCCTCCTTGCTTGACCACGATCAGCCGTTACAAATATGGATGATTATAGTTTAAAAAAAGCTTGCTGTACACTAAAATTTAGCTCTAGGATGAGAACGAAGTCTTTTGCGATGGCGCTGATCTCTTACTGCGGCAATTCAGGGTGAAACCTCGAGCTTTCGACGATTACCTACACTGTCTTCATCAGCAGCAACTCACTGTCAAAGCTGTTTTTTTTTCTTTACTGTATTTCAATGCTCATATGGGGCAGGCTGGCAGCAGCAGCATAGGGGCCGCTCTTCAGCCGAGAGACAGACAGTAGATACAGAACATGGAGACATTTAAAACAAACTAAAGGAGGAAATGCGGCAAAACAGACATATGAGAGTGGAAACATAATGGAAGATTGCGTAAACAAAGGGGTTGACCGTAAAACGGTGATAAAAACCTAAAAACTGTACACAAAAACCACTCACTGTGATGATTAAAAGAAACACAAGGCAAAGTACGGCTGGAGCATGAAAGTAGCGATGGGCGGCACAGCACATAACAATCACTGACAGCAACACTATGTACAAGTCCAGCACACAATAATAGTTCTTGATGTCACAGGAGAACAGCACTAAACACAACACTGACATAGCACACCAACGACGATGAACGAACTGAGAGGATCTACCATGGGGATGGAGACGAGGGAAATGTAAGTAAAGGGGGGAGGGGCGGTGCTAGAGGGAGGGAGAGGGGGCAGACAGGCAGGGAGCACACCGAAGGGGGCCAGGGAGGGAAGGACGTGGGAGGGAAACATTCGAGGAAGGCGTGCAGAGAATTGGGGGGGGGGGAGGAGGAAAATCCGCTCTGGGAGAAGGAGGGGAGTGGAAAAGAGGGGGCCCTGGGGATGGGGGGGGGGCAAGGCCAGGCTACAGTTGGGAGGGTAGATGTCACGTCGAAGTTCAACATCCGGGAGGGGGAGGTGCTGGAAACTGCCCTGATGAAGGAGAGGGAGGGTGTGGAGGTGGAGAAAGGGAAGGATACAGTGATAGAGGCGCGGCAAGGGTCGAGGGGGTGGGGTGGGGGGGTGGGGTGGAGAGGAAGGAGGAGACGTCAAAACTGATGTGTGGTGGCCTTATAGAGCCCAAAGGCGGCCTGTGATTGGTCGATAATTATGATATGCTGTCGCAGATGAGGTCAACGCCTGCACTGGTGGCGCCACCACTTCTGAAGTGGCGTAAACATTGCAACGAATATCTCTGGCTCTTCTCTGCATCGAGAGCTCCATTCGACGCACCACTAAGATTCAATCTGCTGTCACAGTTAAAGAATTTCTCACATAGTCTCATTTCTACAGAGTTTCGGTATGTAGGAGCCTATGACAAAACTTTTGTTTCGTCAAACAGTGTTTTATGTTTGTTTATGAGGCTGTGCTCAGCAACTGCAGATTTCTCCAGCGCTTGATTTTTACGATGTCGTTTATGTTCGGCACAGCGGTCGGAAGTGCAGCGGGTGGACTGACTGATGTAGCTGCTTCCACACTTACAAGGGATGTTGTAAATCCCAGGAATCCTGAGCCTGACATTGTCCTTAACAGGGATTAGCATCTCCTTTTTCTTTTCAGGAGGACAGGTCGACCAATCAGAAGTCTCCCTGAGGCTACATAAGGCCACTGCAGCAGGAGTTTGGTAGTCAGTGGTTCCTTAGCTCAAGGACATTTGAACCATTGTGCAACCATCTCTTACAGTGTGCTGCGAGGTAAGCTGCAATAAATTTATGATATAAAATTTTAAGTTATTCATATTTCTCAAAAGATCGGAGATTACAGGTTCAGAATGCTAAGAACTATTGTTCCATTACTGCTGTCACTTTATGGTCGCCATTTGTGGCGATATGACAGCTTGCCAGTGGATTACGCTGAATGCAAAAGGTAACTGGGGCAAAAACAATTCCTTCCAGTATTTACTGGAGTAAAAGAACCATTCACACATGGATCTAGATGCAGTTCGCCTACATGTGATATATACTGATAATTATCGAAAAGTCTAATAATGTTACAAAATGTCAAATTTTAAATCCTTTCGCCTATAAAGTATTCATATAAGCATAAAACAGTACATAAAAGAATAAACAAGGCGTCCTTGTAACAACAAATACATCAATAACATGTGGCGATTGTGGGCATTTAAACATCATTCCATACTAGAAATGCAAATACTATAAATGTTTTCAGAACAATGCAGTTATCGTCCTTATAAGCTGTTTTTACTACACTGCACTCAAGTTATACTTCTTCCTTTACTAGACGTTAGTACGACAACATTTTCCTCGATTTCCTCAAATATCATTCGTGGAATGACGAAATGTGTTCTCATCAAACAGAAAAGGAAGAATAACTTTTCGCCGCCCTTTTAGCTGACTTAATGTTGCAGATCGCTGGCAGTGTCAATGGAGTGTGACATAAAAAAGAAGAGACATCATACAAGTCACTTGTGCATTTGTGAAAGAAGGCAAGATCAAGTGATAGATATAACAGTTCAAATACACTCAATGAACAATTTATTATCAAAGAGTAATGAGTTCTTCGGTACAAAAAGCCATTCTCATCTCAGACTTTGAGCAAAGTAAAATAGGTTGTTGAATAATCCTGCTTTACAGACGTTGAAACTCGGCCCCTTGTTCGAATTCGGTCTGATGCTTGTTGGTGTTATTCAGTCCGACACTGACAATCTTCACAGTCTTGACACAGTTTCTCAAGATGGCAGAGCGACATAACAGTACAATAGGCAACACATACAACTTGTAGTCTCCCTTGCACACACAATCAGTCATTTTTTTCCATATTCCGGCTAAAACTCCCCACATCGTCACTTTCTGTTGGAATCTAAATTATCCATTAGTCAAACGATTTACTGATGGGATGGGGGCGGAAAGTGAACGAACTGTAAATAAAATGCTAAAAGATCTGAATAGTGTTTGTGTGGAATATGGGATGAGAATCAATACAGCAAAAGCAAAAAGTATTGTGATTGGCAAAGGAAGGAGATTCGCACATAAAAAAATGGGACAAGACGTTAGTAGCCAAGTAAGATCATTTAAATATCTTGGAAGCACAATTGCTGAATATCTGAGATGCCATCAGGAGGTGAAAACTTGGACTGATATAGCGAAGGAGGTATTCAGTAGGAAGAGAAGATTATTATGTGGCAAAGTAGATAAGGGTTTGAGGAAAAGACTTGTCATGTGTTTTGTCTTGAGTGTGGCACTCTACGGGGCAGAAACATGAACACTGAGACATGGGTATAAGAAAAGGCCAGAAGCATTTGAGACACCGATGTGGAGGAGAATAGAGAGGACAAGCTGGATGGAAAGAATAGGTGACGAAAGAGTGTCTGAAAGGCTTGGTGAGAGGAGAAGACTGCTGCAGGTTAAAAGAGAAAGGAAGAAGAACTGACTGAGACATCCGATGAGACGGGTGAGCACGCTGACGAACGAACTGGAAGATCGTGGGAGGAGATTGAGAGGAAGGAGGAGATACTAGATGATAGGCAACATCAAGGAAGTGGAAATTACGTGTACCTGAGTAGGATAACAGAAGACAGGAGAGTATGGAGAGATGCCCTTTGGGCGGAACACTGATGATGAGATGAATTAATACCATTAATCTGATTTCACATATCGTCAGCTACACTTATATTTCGTCATCCGAGGCTCGACAGACACTACTCTCAAAAACAACTGCTACAACTATAAACCTATAAAATAAATGTAAGTGTCGTGTGACTAGGGCCTCCCGTCGGGTAGACCGGCCGCCGGGTGCAAGTTTTCCGATTTGACGCCACTTCAGCGACTTGCGAGTCGATGGGGATGAAATGATGATGATTAGGACAACACAACACCCAGTCCCTAAGCGGAGAAAATCTCCGACCCAGCTGGGAATCGAACCCGGGACCCTTAGGATTGACATTCTGTCGCGCTGACCACTCAGCTACCGGGGGCGGACGCTATAATCCACTAATTAATCCTCTAATCATCAACAATTATTTTGGCTTCCGTACCAGTATACAAAACTGATATCCTTTAGAGCATTCCTTAAAGTCAGAAATACTTTTCTAAATACGTTGTTAATATTATGCTGAAAACAAATGCCAGTATAATGTTTTATACTAAATAATGAAGACTGTGGCACATGCCCTTGACATGGCCTGACTAGGGGCAAAAAGCAGCCTTACTTCGCCGCGGCACTAGGAAGGAGAGGGCGATGGCGAGATGCCCATCGCCCCAGCTTCCTGTCACCCTCGAGGACGGCTGGGAGGGGGGGGGGGGGGAGGAAAAGCACCCGGTACTCATTTGATGGCAGGATGAGTGGACATTGGTCTATTTTGGAAAGTCTAGAACGATGAATAATCCCGGCCCCCTTCCGGGACTGAAACCGTGTCCTCCGCGTCTGTAGTGTAGCGTTGTACGCTCTCGATTACCAAGGCAACTTGTGCTAAAGAATAATTATGCTTGTTCATTTAGATCCATAATGATCTATGAAATACGATGCTATCGATACAGGGCCTTATAAATCGGTGTTTTTGCTTGAATTATTGCTTATTCATCCAGTACCTAACAATAAACACTGACGGGAAAAGATGGCAGCACCAAAAAGTAATTAATATAGGGTAATGAAATTTCGAGAATGCATTCGTCTAGGTAACATATTTCAGTAGTTAACGTTCCAAGATTGCAGGTTACCTTAAGCGCGAGATAAGCCACCACAAATGTGAACTTTGGTGCATTAATCACCAATAAACCGCCTGAATATGGAATGGAACCACGTAAACGTGTATGCATTGTATTGTACAGTTGCCGGATGTCAGTTTGTGGGATGGTGTTCGATGACTGCAGCATTTGGTCGGTCAATACAGGGACGATTAATGCTGGTTCTGGAGTTGTCCGATGATGCCCCTAGTAGATAGTGTCGGAAGTTCCATGCGGCTTTTCGCGGATGATGCTGTAGTATACAGAGAAGTTGCTGCATTAGAAAATTGTAGCGAAATGCAGGAAGATCTGCAGCGGATAGGCACTTGGTGCAGGGAGTGGCAACTGACCCTTAACATAGACAAATGTAATGTATTGCGAATACATAGAAAGAAGGATCCTTTATTGTATGATTATATGATAGCAGAACAAACACTGGTAGCAGTTACTTCTGTAAAATATCTGGGAGTATGCGTGCGGAACGATTTGAAGTGGAATGTTCATATAAAATTAATTGTTGGTAAGGCGGGTACCAGGTTGAGATTCATTGGGAGAGTCCTTAGAAAATGTAGTCCATCAACAAAGGTGGTGGCTTACAAACCACTCGTTCGACCTATACGGGTTGACGGAGGAGATAGAGAAGTTCCAAAGAAGAGCGGCGCGTTTCGTCACAGGGTTATTTGATAACTGTGATAGCGTTACGGAGATGTGTAACAAACTCAAGTGGCAGACTCTGCAAGAGAGGCGCTCTGCATCGCGGTGTAGCTTGCTCGCCAGGTTTCGAGAGGGTGCGTTTCTGGATGAGGTATCGAATATATTGCTTCCCCCTACTTATACCTCTCGAGGAGATCACGAATGTAAAATTAGAGAGATTAGAGCTCGCACGGAGGCTTTCAGACAGTAGTTCTTCCCGCGAACCATACGCGACTGGAACAGGAAAGGGAGGTAATGACAGTGGCAGGTAAAGTGCCCTCCGCCACACACCGTTGGGTGGCTTGCGGAGTATAAATGTAGGTGTAGATAGATATATGCTTGAGTGGGGACAGATTTGGTGATCGACCAGGCCAAGGCAAATTGTCGACACTCCGGTGAACATACTGGGTTACAACAACGGTATGTGGGCGAGTGTTATCCTGTTGGAAAACACTACTTGGAATACCCGTTCACGAATGGCAACACAGCAGGTCGAATCACCAGATTGACTTACAAATTTGCATTCAGGATACGTGGGATGACGATGAGAGACCTCCTGCCGTCATTCGAAATCGACACCAGACCACAACTCCAGGTGTAGTTCCGGTGACTGTAGCACACACACAGGTCAGTTGCACTATCCTTTACTCAACCTATCTTTGGTACAGAAAGGGGCAAAATATGCTGCTATAAAAGTTTTTGACAAATTACCAGATGAAATAAAATGTCTGACAGACAGCAGTAACAGCTTCAAAAAATAAATTGAAATCATATCTCCTTGAGAACTCCTTCTATACCATAGATGAATTCTTGAATAGCAATAAATAAATCTATTAATATAGTATATGCATACTGTGCCACTTAAGGGAATGGGGTAAATAATAGAAATATTAATCTTTAACACTGTAGTTATATATATATATATATATATATATATATATATATATATATCACTACAGTGTTATAGATTAATATTTCTATTATTTGTGTGTGTGTGTGTGTGTGTGTGTGTGTGTGTGTGTGTGTGTGTGTGCTTTTCTTGTGCAGTTGGCACGTTCCACATCGTAACGGCTACCGTACCATGCATTTCATCAATGGAACGCACAACAAACTAACTAACTAACTAACAGGCCCTCAACTGTGTAAGAAGTCAATGATTAAGGAATTTGTTGATAGGGCACTCGAGCAGATGTAATTTCGATGGATTGCTCACGCACTTCCTGCGATATGTAAGCTATAAGAGAATCTCAGACCAGAGAGCAGTGTTGTATGCAGTAAGAGCAGTGTCTGTAGCAGTAGGAGTATGCAGCAGCGAGCAGTCGTGTGCATGAAGTTGGCTGTGCCGCTCGTGTGGAGCGATAGCGGGGCCTGAGCGATTTGATATAAGGTAAAAGCAGCCTCGCGCTTATGTAGTATTGTTATATCAAGTCCCATGTAAATGGGACCAGATCTCTTAATAATAATCCTTTTTATAAAAATTAACTTTTGACAATCATTCATCTCAATTTAAAGAATTTACTAATTTCTCCAATCCATGGTCATCCCGATTATTGTAAAGAAAAATCAGTTGTTTCCTTTTATACATGACAAATCCATCGACCAGCATTGCACTGGGCTGTGCCAGAAAAAATTATTATAAGAGCAGATATATATGCGTTATCCGGCAACTTCATTGAGGTAAGAATGTTAAATTTATTCAGTATGATCTTTCAGGGCCTTGATGCAGCACTGCTGAAATCCAAAATTTACCAGTTTAAATTCACAGTCAATTATTGAAAGGTTATCTATCAGTCACATTTTTTTGTTAGGAGATTAGTCACATTTTATTGTTCCAAGGTTATGGGATTTATCTGTGGGAGGTTACACTGAATGGGAATTATAGAATTATATTTTTTACTGTTGGGAGGTTATAATATAATTATCTTTGGGAGGTTACACTTGTCGACAACCTGCCAGAACCGTATTTTCTTTGTGAATTTCTGAGACGTAGTTAGTTATATATCTGCTCTTATTTACACTATTGTTAAAGGTAGTTTGCATCTGGCGCAACGCATTTACAAATTTGTCACTCTTTCTTTCACATATCATCGGCAGTTTATTGCCCTTTGTTGTCACTGTATTTGTTCCATTTTTGCTTTGTCTTTGTTTGATTTTGTGCTTATCTTTGACTTGTGAAAATGCCGCGAAAAACTGCTAACAGCACATCCCGATGCGCAATGAGTGAGAAAGCCGACTCGAATAATTTGACCGATAATACTAGCGACACTCAGTGTCATAATGATAATCCTCTAATTACAGATAATCAGTGCGTACAGACCACCAGTAATGATTTTATTTCAAATGATGAACAAACAAATTTAGTTATGTCCACACTAAATTTATCGACAATTGATGACACAGCACGTTCCGCTACAATGAACGCTGCCCAGTTGGACATACCTGATTTGTGGAATTTACGTAGTAAACAAATAAATGTTGTAAGCGTAGGCTTCCGCGGCCGTTGTCTTCTTCAATAAAATTCTTCAGGGTATCAGACCGCATCGTCATAATTTTAAAATGCGCCAACGTTTCGGCCAGCGTTGCAGCTAGCCTTCATCAGGGCCTTACGTAAGGCCCTGATGAAAGCTAGCTGCAACGCTGGCCGAAACGTTGGCGCATTTTAAAATTATGACGATGCGGTATGATACCCTGAAGAATTTTATTGAAGAGGAAATAAATGTTGGTAACGAAGGTGAACTATGTAGTCAAAATATGTCAGATTTATTTGATTCCGATGTAGTGACCAACAGTATACATCCGATTGGCAAACCTTTTTGTGAATCAGACAATGACCAAATGGTTACACAAAACGTGACACATGCAGATACACCATCACACAGCACAGAGAATACAGCAGCTAATTTTGGCATGGATAAAGTTATGGCATTTTTGCTACAACTTAATGAAAATCTCAAACAGCGGAGTGAAATACTAGACAACCGTTTCAAACAACTTAATGAAAATCTGAAACAGTGGAATGAAAAACTAAACAAAAATTTCAAACAAATTATTGAAAAACAAGCAAAAATTACAAACAACTTAATAAAAATCTCAAACAGTTGAATGAAAAACACGACAACCTTAATCAGTCAAACAAACAACTTAATGAAAGTTTCAAACTGTCGAATTAAAAACACGACAGGTCGCTTATACAAAGTAATGAAAAAATTGACACCCCTATTAAACAGCTTAATGAACAGATTACAGCCATTTCCGTGCAATGTAATGATACTAAAGAACAATTACATGAGGAAATTAAGGCTTGTGCTAGGAATAGTAGTGAAGAGTTACGTAGTACACATGCAGCCACAATAAAATCACTTAGAGATGAAATTAGTGCGGTTGGTAAATAATGTTCAGAAAACGCAACACAGTTACACGACGAGTTTAAATTAATGTCAGCAGAGCTTTCACACACTCTGGATGCGAAAGTCGATAAGAGATTTGAACAACAGAACAGCCAAATTGACGAACGTTTTTAAGTGACAGAAATGAAAAATGGTTCAGTCTCTAACACGTCACAGCATACGCCACATCTTGAACATTTGTCACACTCAAACAGCCAGTGTAACTTTGGTAATTTAGAGAGTACGTGTCTTAGATTCCGAACAGTCACAGACAAACAGATTGTTACACAAACCTGAACCTGCTCAGTCATGTAGAGCCGATAACTTTGATTACAAGCACTTTCTATCCGTGAGAAAATTTAAGGTATTTAAGAATGACAGAACACAGATTTACCCTTTGGACTGGATACAACAATTTGCTTTCGCATTTCCACCCGCTTGGCCTGTAATGCAGAAACTAAAATTTATTTGCAGCACGTAAGAGACCTCAGGGGATTCATTACACTTCGATGAATATGTACCGTAGCGTGCACAGGGCCCCGAGCCGTAGTAGTGCTATTTCATCTTTAGTTTTCTACGCTGCTGCCTTCTCTTTTACTATCCTTTACATCTGTCAAAACAACTCTTCAACTAACGATCCATCTAGGATTAGGGATGAGTAAAGCAAACCTGATACGACAAGTTTTACCTGAAAGTGACAGTTTTCATTAGACACTCCCGAAATGAAAAGAAATACAAGTATAATTTTAATAACAGACAAAATTTTAATCATCAGTATGTAGAAAATTCTCAGCAATCGCAGAAAGATTTTGGCAACAATAGAGGCTTTTCCCCACAACAGCAACAAAACTAGCCGATTAGCATACCTAACCAACAATGTAGTCTCCAAGGTCAACCAAGCTTTAATGTTTCGCCGCCTAAACGTATAGCGTCGGTTCCACCAGATAGTAATGCACAGCAACAAGGAAATCACTACGTACAGAAAACACCATTTCAACTCCTATCGCAATGCGCCGTATAACAATGGTTATTATCACAGACGTAAAAGCAATGAGCACAGTTTTCAGCGTAACAGTCGGTCTTACCAGCAGCAGAATCATCCGCAACAACAGATTATCATGAATGAACCAGACAGTCAGTATCATCCCGTACCTAATACGTCAGGAAGAAATAACAGAACAGTACAGATAGTCGAAATGCCACAGCATCCTCCCGCAAATAACAGCACGTCAGAAAGAATTTGACTAGATACACTACAGGTTGCATCTTCCAGCAACGTAAGCAATACTTTTGACACGCAGAATGTTGTTCACGAAAATGTTATTACTTTTGACGACATCCGTGACACACTTTTGCATGAAAAACCAGTTATTCAAAAAACCATTTCCCACCCTGTCATTGAAGTAAAGATTGGATCATCCACATTTTCAGCAGTAATCGATTCTGGATCACCTATGTCAGTTATAAATGAAGAAACATTCAACGAATGTAACAAAGAGAATACTTATCCTATTGGGCAAAACTAAAGTAAAAGGAGCAGTATCCGATAAAGGAGTAGATGTAAAATTACAGACACACTTACCATTTTGTATTGCAGGTCATACATTCCACTCAAATTTTTGGATTGTTCCATTATTGACAACAGACGTTATTTTAGGTACGAATTTTCTGGTACAACATGACGCAATTATTGACTTTCAAAATTCCTATTTAATGTTAAAGGATGAGAATGTACAACTGGCATTAGAATTTCAGTACGCTGTATCTGCAGATGAACAAGCAATTAATCGAACAGAGGTCTTTTCTACATCGCGTAACACGGACTGACATTCCACATTGTTCACAGATGCGTACGTACACAACTATAATACACCAGACGAAGCCGACTATGACGTTATGCAAATGATTTCTGATAAAGTAAAACAAAGCAGTGCAAATACAGACGACGAACGTACGCAGCTACACAAAATACTTTTACAGCAAGCTCCAGTTTTTGACAACGTCCCTGTCCAGTTTTATATGTGAATTTCAAGTTAAACAGCTTGACACATTTAAAGTTAAACATTATCCTATTCCGTATATCCGTACACAAAATATTTTAGCACACGCACTATCACGTTCTCTCAGCAACAATCACCAAGACATCGCAACCAACTTCTGCCAAGCAAATTCTAGCGTCATGTACACTCCTGGAAATGGAAAAAAGAACACATTGACACCGGTGTGTCAGACCCACCATACTTGCTCCGGACACTGCGAGAGGGCTGTACAAGCAATGATCACACGCACGGCACAGCGGACACACCAGGAACCGCGGTGTTGGCCGTCGAATGGCGCTAGCTGCGCAGCATTTGTGCACCGCCGCCGTCAGTGTCAGCCAGTTTGCCGTGGCATACGGACCTCCATCGCAGTCTTTAACACTGGTAGCATGCCGCGACAGCGTGGACGTGAACCGTATGTGCAGTTGACGGACTTTAAGTGAGGGCGTATAGTGGGCATGCGGGAGGCCGGGTGGACGTACCGCCGAATTGCTCAACACGTGGGGCGTGAGGTCTCCACAGTACATCGATGTTGTCGCCAGTGGTCGGCGGAAGGTGCACGTGCCCGTCAACCTGGGACCGGACCGCAGCGACGCACGGATGCACGCCAAGACCGTAGGATCCTACGCAGTGCCGTAGGGGACCGCACCGCCACTTCCCAGCAAATTAGGGACACTGTTGCTCCTGGGGTATCGGCGAGGACCATTCGCAACCGTCTCCATGAAGCTGGGCTACGGTCCCGCACACCGTTAGACCGTCTTCCGCTCACGCCCCAACATCGTGCAGCCCGCCTCCAGTGGTGTCGCGACAGGCGTGAATCGAGGGACGAATGGAGACGTGTCGTCTTCAGCGATGAGAGTCGCTTCTGCCTTGGTGCCAATGATGGTCGTATGCGTGTTTGGCGCCGTGCAGGTGAGCGCCACAATCAGGACTGCATACGACCGAGGCACACAGGGCCAGCACCCGGCATCATGGTGTGGGGAGCGATCTCCTACACTGGCCGTACACCACTGGTGATCGTCGAGGGGACACTGAATAGTGCACGGTACATCCAAACCGTCATCGAACCCATCGTTCTACCATTCCTAGACCGGCAAGGGAACTTGCTATTCCAACAGGACAATGCACGTCCTCATGTATCCCGTGCCACCCAACGTGCTCTAGAAGGTGTAAGTCAACTACCCTGGCCAGCAAGATCTCCGGATCTGTCCCCCATTGAGCATGTTTGGGACTGGATGAAGCGTCGTCTCACGCGGGCTGCACGTCCAGCACGAACGCTGGTCCAACTGAGGCGCCAGGTGGAAATGGCATGGCAAGTCGTTCCACAGGACTACATCCAGCATCTCTACGACGTCTCCATGGGAGAATAGCAGCCTGCATTGCTGCGAAAGGTGGATATACACTGTACTAGTACCGACATTGTGCATGCTCTGTTGCCTGTGTCTATGTGCCTGTGGTTCTGTCAGTGTGATCATGTGATGTATCTGACCCCAGGAATGTGTCAATAAAGTTTCCCCTTCCTGGGACAATGAATTCACGGTGTTCTTATTTCAATTTCCAGGAGTGTATATTCAACGAGTTGCATTTGAAAATTTCCTTTCGTCGTCATTACGAGACATAGCACAAGAGCAGAACAAAGACAACGTATGGAAAGAAATTAAGCACCTTTGGCAAGATAGGAATAACGTTACCATTAGAGACCATTATACTGTACGCAAGAGCCGGCCGAAGTGGCCGTGCGGTTAAAGGCGCTGCAGTCTGGAACCGCGAGACCGCTACGGTCGCAGGTTCGAATCCTGCCTCGGGCATGGATGTTTGTGATGTCCTTAGGTTAGTTAGGTTTAACTAGTTCTAAGTTCTAGGGGACTAATGACCTCAGCAGTTGAGTCCCATAGTGCTCAGAGCCATTTGAACCATTTGAACTGTACGCAAGAATATTCTGTTTGGCCGCTCTCATCCTGACAGCAACAACTGGATATTATGTATTCCTGACGAGCTTGGTAACAAATTAATTTGGTATACTCATTACAGTTACGCACATTACGGAGCCAGAAAATGTTTTCTTATACTGAGACAGAACTCTTATTTTATCAACAAGGGGAAACGTATTCGACGAGTTTTAGCGTCACGTAAAATTTGCCAGAAAGCTAAATCAGACATGACTTCACATATTCTTCCGTTACATCCCATTGTACCCGTTAAATTGAGACACATGGGCGCTGTAGACATTTTTGGTCCGATTCCCAGAACTAATAGAGGTTTTTGCTACATCTTTGTCGCTGTTGAACTCACTTCGAAATTTGTTACCTTCACTCCGTTATGCAAAGCTACTGCTAAATCTATTTCGAATGCATTTGCAAAACATTTTTTATTCCATGTAGGGCATATATTGAAAGTAATTTCCGACATTGGACAACAATTTCGATCTGTAATATGGACACGTATGTTACGAGCTAGAAACATTTCTCCCATCTATACATCCAGGTATCACGCTTCTTCGAACCCTTCTGAACGACTGGTGAAAATTGGTTAACTATGTAGAATATAGTGTCATAAAAGACATATTGATTGGGATACACACATACTCTCATTCCAGGATGTAATTAACTCCATACAAAATGAATCTACTATGCTATCTCCGACTGTTATATTGAAAAATGTTGAACCACCTAACAAAATTAAAGAATTAGTATCTTTTCCTACATCTCGTCGACTACGCCACCATGAAATAATTGACATTGCGCTCAGCAACATCAAACGTGCCGCAGAACGCTGGAGAAGACAGCAGAAACAGGTTTGTACACGCCGTGACTTCCACATAGGACAGAAGATATTAGTACGCACACATTATTTATCCAACAGAGGGAAGAGTAAATCCAGTAAATTTGAGCTTCTATTCGCAGGTCCATATAGGATACGAAGCAGTCCTCACCCCAATGTAGTACATGTTGAAACTTTGAGAACCAGAAAAAGCAAAGGCAATCACCATGTCTCCAATATTAAACCCTTTATTGAATGAACATACTTTAAGATTTATCACACCGTAATGCCATTTCCTGATATTTCTATGACCACTTACGCAATTATATTTATGTGACTACTTACTGATGATGATTGTATTTTTTCTTGGCAGTGCCCGGCAAGGTAAGGTTAGCAGGTCGCTTTTCTTGTCGTTATATATCTGACTGTGCACATTTCCCATTTTTTGTGTATGTATGATTGTTTTCCTATCGAAAGTAGAATTTTTCTCTGTATGAACTATGAAATCGTTAAGATATAACAAACACCAGTTGACATTGACATTTTGCCTTATGATATCTCAATATTTTGACTATTCTACATTTTTTGCTACTACATTATGATAGTGTGTGTACATTTTTTTGCACTTGACGATTGCCTATGTTTTTGACATAATACGTTTTCTGTCATGCTATGCTGTATGCTTAGTTATATCACTAGAAACAAGTTTTTATCTAATGGGTATGTGATTTAAATGCAAGATATTAATCCTTATCCATCATTTTCAGAAAGCAATAACGTGTAAAAGAAATAAATTAAACAGCCACAGTGGTTTACTATGAAATGGAAATTTCATCATCAGAATGAATGAAAGAAAATGCAATACGTTGTCATGAAGAGTAAATGGGTCAGAATTAACAAGCATTAACGAGAATATACTATACACACTGTATAATAGCAGTCTTAACTAATTATTTTTCTTTCAGAATACGAGGCGATTTATGCAAGCTGTCAGACAGAACTACACATGTTAATTTTAGTGATGAAATATGCTAGAAGGAAGAAACTCTATACTATGAATAGTTGTTTGAAGTAAATGGTAATGTGAATATGGATAATGAAGTGTCTATTTTTCGCAGATGATAATAAATGATGATGAATAGTTATATGAAGTACATGGTAATATGAATAATGAAGTTGTTCTTTGCAGATGATGATAATGATGAAGTTTATGTATTTACTATTAGTTAAGAAATGCTATGTAGTTATTTAAGTATTTGTTGCAGTTCCTTTTGACAGTATGTCTTATGTCGCATAGTATAATGACTGTATGTTTTGGGAAAGACAGCTAGAGTACATATGTATTAATTACATGTTTCATTACCTGTTAATTTGAAGTTTACTACTTTTCAGCATAATATACATTTTTCTTTCAGGTCAATAATCCATTTTGTATTTTCTCTAAGAGAATCTTTTCTTGATATTAATATGCTATAAGCACTTAGTTATTAGACCTGTTCTAGTACTTGCATTTTTTTACCCAGTTGTGTCTATCATTTATGAATGTGATCACATAACCTTGCTACAGCTGACTCATGATGGATGACGTTATTAATCCTTATTTCCAGCAATAAGTCAGAAGCAAATATTTTCATGTCCCAGCAATCAATTATCGATCCCAACGCAATGCATTGCTAGCACAAAAAAATTTTTGTTACCGGTTCCAACTATTACCAGTATACAACTAAATAATGCTGCCAGTTTAAGATATATTTCTAGTCCTAAATATAATGAAAATTTTTCTGATGTATTGATTCCCTTATGTCTATGTATTATTGGACTACAGACCTTGAGTAATAGTTACAATGAGTAACATTTTAAATATGTCTTATGTCACTTGCATGATATCATATATAAACACTAACAACTTGATGATATACACAATAACTCTTGTTTTGAATGATGACTTCTGAGTAATACTGAATGACATTTTGTAATAGTGCATAAATGCTATGCCAATGATTACTGCAATGAGATGACTTATGCATAAATGCTATGCCAATAATTACTGTAATGAGATGACTTATTAATGATGTTCTGTTACATTCCATAAATGCTATGCCAATAATTACTGTAATGAGATGACTTATGCATAAATGCTATGCAAATAATTACTGCAATGAGATGACTTATTAATAATGTCCTGTTACACTCCATAAATACTATGCCAATAAATGCTATGCCAATAATTACTGTAATGAGATGATTTATTATGCTTAGTAACTAGCCAATGAGTACCAATAATTATTCAGATCGGTTGATACACTAGTGTAATTCCGAATGATGACTAGCATAAGACTTAATGTATCCTTCACCTTCTGACCTAATCACCACCAACTACTGCAATATCCGTATTTCCTGTCCATCCTCATGATCATGGAGCACTATATTTGGTTTTTGCACTTGTTCTACGTTGATGTAAGAGGATGGATTCTACAAGAATGTGGTGCTGACATATAAAGCTGTCCACCACCTTGAACGATGGAATTGTTATTATGGTCCTACTGTTTGGAGTACCTAATGTACTACCAAAATGATAACATACAATATTAATGCAACATTTCAGTGTCTTGGCTACACTGATAAATACTTCAGGAAGAGAACTTCTGACTGTCTCACTTGGTGTTGTGCTTCTGCAGAAAGATATGCACTTTCAATGCAGCTACGTGCAACCCACTGTGCTACAACCATGATGCTATCCTTCCCAACCCTATCCTAGTTCTTGTAAAATGTTAAAGACTTTTACAGTGCGTGTGCACTTCATTTCATTTGTTAATATGATCAGTTCTCCTAAATATGCTAAAGACTTATACAGTGCGTGTGCACTTTATTTCATTTCGCAATATATTTAAATTCTTGTAAAATGGTAAAGACATATACAGTGCGTGTGCACTTTATTTCATTTCTTAATGTATTCAGTTCATGTAAATATGCTAACGACTTCTACAGTGTGTGTGCACTTTATTTCACTCCTTCATATGTCTAATTCATGTAAAAATGCCAAAGAGTTTTACAGTGCGTGTGCACTTTATGTCACTTGTTAATATATTTTGTACTCATTGCGTATACATTTTGTCATTTCTTAATATGTTATGAACTCAGTGTGTGTGCACTCTATTTCATTTCTTAATATGTTCTGCACTTATCAATAATGTTTATACTCTGTGGCTGTAGACTTAGTAAACTAAATAGATTATAGAAAAATTTGTTGCTCATGGCAAGTCCAATTGACTCACCACCGCTGCCAAATTTTTGCCCCCCCCAGTGGAGGGTTATGTAAGAGGTCCATGACTAAGGAATTTGTTGCTAGCGCACTCGAGCAGATGTAATTTCGATGGATTGCTCACGCACTGCCTGCGATATGTAAGCTATAAGAGAATCTCAGACCAGAGAGCAGTGTTGTATGCAGTAAGAGCAGTGTCTGTAGCAGTGGGAGTAAGTAGTAGCGAGCAGTCGTGTGCATGAAGTTGTCTGGGCCGCTCGTGTGGAGCGATTTCTGTGCCTGAACATTGTAGTATAAGGTAAAAGCAGCCTCGCGCATATGCAGCATTATTGTATCAAGTCCCATGTAAATGTTTTAAAAAATCTCTTAATAATAATCTTTGTTATAAAAATTAACTTTTGACAATCATTCATCTCAATTTAAAGAATTTACTAATTTCTCCAATCCATGGTCATCCCGATTATTGTAAAGAAAAATCAGATGTTTCCTTTTATACATGACAAATCTATCGACCAGCATTGCACTGGGCTGTGCCAGGAAAAATTATTATAAGAGCAGATATATATGCGTTATCCGGCGACTTCATTGAGGTAAGAATTTTCAATTTATACAGTATGATCTTTCAGGGCCATGACGCAGCACTGCTGACATCCAAAATTTACCAGTTTAAATTCACAGTCAATTATTGAAAGGTTATCTATCAGTCACATTTTTTTATTAGGAGATTAGTCACATGTTATTGTTCCAAGGTTGCGTAATTTATCTGTGGGAGGTTACGCTGAATGTGAATTATAGAATTATATCTTTTACTGTTGGGAGGTTATTATATAATTATCTTTGGGAGGTTTCAACTGGCCTTCTTCTGACCAACACACACCCATCACTGACACCGAGGCGGGAGCAGATTTTATCAGATAAAACAACAGTCGTCCATCATGTACTCTAAAGAGTACTTGCTTGACACCGCAGAAGTCGCAAACGGTGATGGTTTGGGGTCTGTGGAATGCACGCTTCAGGGCGTCTGGCTCGGAGCTTTCCTTGTAACAGTTCTTTGTGTCTCCGTGGTGCCAAATGGTGCTCAGATTGTTGCTGCAGACGCCAGAGCCATACGTCGAACACGATGGTCTTCCCTCTCGGTAGTGCCACGCGGCCGTTTGGAGCCAAGTCTGCTCGGTGCAGTACATTCTCGTGACCACTGCTGCCAGCGGTCATGTACAGAGGCTACATTCCTGCCAAGTCTTACCGTAATATCGCAGAAGAAACATCCAGCTTCTCGTGGCCCTATTATTCGACCTCGTTTAAACTCAGTGGGGTATTGATAACGGCGCCTGAGAGACATTTTTGGCTAACACCAACTCACCACGTCCAATCCAAACGGCAACTAACGCTCACAATCGTTCCAGAGTATGTGGCGTTCGCTGTGTTATTCAGTGGTTTGATATTTAACTAATTTGTAAATTAAAATGATAATGTTATTTCATTATAGTGATTAATTACAAAATAATTTTTTCTCCTGTCTAAAGATTTGGTCAAGTCGCTAAGGAAATCCAAGTTAACGTTGTGTTAAAGTGTCATGTGTAAGTTGTGTGTCACTAAATCACAGTTCATACAACAGATTCTATACAACGATTGATTATGATGGTAACAGTTATCATCAGCAATATGATCATTAAAACCACCGAATATCAGCCGCGCACAACACTGACGTATATTACCTGAAACGATATTCTTTGCAACTCGTGGGTAATTAATTTCGGCTCCATACATCAGCAAGAAACGTTTGTCATATGGATCGTGTTATGAGCACTGTTTTTAAAGAACCAATCTGATTCGAATTTTTTCATTAAAATGAGTTCGGGATCACCGGTCTACATTTATTTTTACACATTATTTTTTACCTTCGGCATTTATGTCTGCAGATTTGCGTAATTTGAATTTGCCGCCGAGATAATTGTTAAGATGGCGGCGGACAATTGACAGAGACTTTCTATTGTTAGAGCAAATTTCCTTTTAACAGGATAAGTATTTGAATTAATGCTTATTAAAGTTTACTTTTATATTGTGCACTATTCAGACTAATTTTCTTCAAGCAAACCTTTGATGCTTCCGTAAGAAACACAGATAAAAATGCCATACAAATCGCCATCATCAATGGTGGCGCTTCTTGAGCGGAAATAGATAATTAACACAGGTAATGCTTATTGAGAGAGGAATTAAAAATAATTATTCACTCATATTTATAATAATAATGAACTCTATTGTCAAGTTATAACTAACAAATAATTACAATTTCTCAACAGACGTTAGTTTGATATGCGTCTTGCCTCCGCAACCTACAAAAGCCAACCAAAAAAAGGTAAAAACAAAGGAAGGCAAACGAAGATCGTAAAAGGAATTTACAATTATAACCGTCTTTGTATAATACACATCGATATGTTCATTTACATCCGAAATATTGTATAAATAATTAATATTTATCATCGTTTTGTTTTATTTCACTGTTTTCCATATGTCGGATAGATAATGTTTATAACTGTTAGAGGCATAATTTCCTCTCGTCGCACTGTAGCTAAACTTTATCTCGTGGATGTTACAAGTGTATTTGAAGCAAACCTGATTTGCATCCTCAAATACACAGGGTGTTACAAAAAGGTACGGCCAAACTTTCAGGAAACATTCCTCACACACAAACAAAGAAAATATGTTATGTGGACATGTGTCCGGAAACGCTTACTTTCCACGTTAGAGCTCATTTTATTACTTCTCTTCAAATCACATTAATCATGGAATGGAAACACACAGCAACAGAACGTACCAGCGTGACTTCAAACACTTTGTTACAGGAAATGTTCAAAATGTCCTCCGTTAGCGAGGATACATGCATCCACCCTCCGTCGCATGGAATCCCTGATGCGCTGGTGCAGCCCTGGAGAATGGCGTATTGTATCACAGCCGTCCACAATACGAGCGCGAAGAGTCTCTACATTTGGTACCGGGGTTGCGTAGACAAGATCTTTCAAATGCCCCCATAAATGAAAGTCAAGAGAGTTGAGGTCAGGAGAGCGTCGAGGCCATGGAATTGGTCCGCCTCTACCAATCCATCGGTCACCGAATCTGTTGTTGAGAAGCGTACGAACACTTCGACTGAAATGTGCAGGAGCTCCATCGTGCATGAACCACACGTTGTGTCGTACTTGTAAAGGCACATGTTCTAGCAACGCAGGTAGAGTAACCCCTATGAAATCACGATAACGTGCTCCATTGAGCGTAGGTGTAAGAACATGGGGACCAATCAAGACATCACCAACAATGCCTGCCCAAAGGTTCACAGAAAATCGGTGTTGATGACGTGATTGCACAATAGCGTGCGGATTCTCGTCAGCCCACACATGTTGATTGTGAAAATTTACAATTTGATCACGTTGGAATGAAGCGTCATCCGTAAAGAGAACATTTGCACTGAAATGAGGATTGACACATTGTTGGATGAACCATTCGCAGAAGTGTACCCGTGGAGGCCAATAAGCTGTTGATAGTGCCTGCACACGCTGTACATGGCACGGAAACGACTGGTTCTCCCGTAGCATTCTCCATACAGTGACGTGGTAAACGTTACCTTGTACAGCAGCAACTTCTCTGACGCTGACATTAGGGTTATCGTCAACTGCACGAAGAATTGCCTCGCCCATTGCGGGTGTCCTCGTCGTTCTAGGTCTTCCCCAGTCGCGAGTCATAGGCTGGAATGTTCCGTGCTCCCGAAGACGCCGATCAATTGCTGCGAACGTCTTCCTGTCGGGACACCCTCGTTCTGGAAATCTGCCTCGATACAAACGTACGGCGCCACGGCTATTGCCCCGTGCTAATCCATACATCAAATGGGCATCTGCCAACTCCGCATTTGTAAACATTGCACTGACTGCAAAACCACGTTCGTGATGAACACTAACCTGTTGATGCTACGTACTGATGTGCCTGATGCTAGTACTGTAGAGCAATGAGTCGCATGTCAACACAAGCACCGAAGTCAACATTACCTTCCTTCAATTGGGCCAACTGGCGGTGAATCGAGGAAGTACAGTACATGCTGACGAAACTAAAATGAGCTCTAACATGAAAATTAAGCGTTTCCGGACACATGTCCACATAACATCTTTTCTTTATTTGTGTGTGGGGAGGAATGTTTCCTGGAAAGTTTGGCCGTACCTTTTTGCAACACCCTATATATATATATATATATATATATTGGCCACGACATCTTGGTAGATGATTGTTGCAGTGTCTGTGTGTTCATGGGTTGCATTTTTTCATATGACTTGTCAAGCCAATGGCAGCACGGCATCTCTTGCCGCAGTTCTCACAAGTGTATCTGGCTGCTGAGGCAGGAGCAGTGGTAGCATTGCGAAGCTTTTTCTGCCTTAATCTGTCTAACAAACCTTCATCATGCTTTGACATTCCAGATGATATATCATCATGCCACTCTGGTCTCATTCTAGCTCGTGCCTCCCATCTGTTTGTGTCGATTCCAAAGCTCTCCATAACTCGTTTACAGGAGTCCTTGAACTTCAATACAAGACGTCCGCCGGCCGCGGTGGTCTAGCGGTTCTAGGCGCTCAGTCCGGAACCGCGCGACTGCTACGGTCGCAGGTTCGAATCCTGCCTCCGGCATGGGTGTGTGTGATGTCCTTAGGTTAGTTAGGTTTAAGTAGTTCTAAGTTCTAGGGGACTGATGACTACAGATGTTAAGTCCCATAGTGCTCAGAGCCACAGGACGTCCTACAGGTCTTTTAGCTATAGAAATCTCTCCAAGCATCACCTCACGAGGTAATCTGTCAGGATCCATACGGTGGACGAGTCCCAGCCAGCAGTTAGTTTTAGATAGCACTGCTTCGTTGGTCACTCGGTCCTTCCACGTTATTCCGAGGATGGATCTCAGGCATCGCATATGGAAAGCATTAAGGCGACGTTCTTTTTTGGCATAGGTAGTCCATGCTTACGAAGCATACAAAAGGATGCTGAGGACGCAAATTTGATATACATCCTCATATTGGCTCAAAAATGGTTCAAATGGCTCTAAGTACTTTGGGACTTAACATCCGAGGTCATCAGTGCCCTAGACTTAGAACTACTTAAACCTAACTAACCTAAGGACGTCACATACATCCATGCCCGAGGCAGGATTCGAACCTGCGACCGTAGCAGCAGCGTGGTTCCGGACTGAAGCGCCTAGAACCGCTCGGCCACAGCGGCCGGCCTCATAGTGGCGCTACTAGCGCCTCTCTTATGCAGCTGGTGCGAAATTTGAGTAGACATCATCTTCCACAAGTAACCAGTCGTTTGTATGGAAGCATAACCAGGGTTGTTAGTTCAAGACGTCGAACCGTGTATTCACTTCCGATAGTTGGTTCCGTAGCTGAAAATAGTTTGGGATCGCTCAACACTAGATTAGATTAGATTAAATTAGATTAGTTTTTCGTTCCATAGATCCGTGTTGAGGAGATCCTCGTTGATGTGGAAGATGTCCAAAAAATTTTTTTTATTCTTTTTATATTTTTTTTTAAAAAAGCTGAAATAACAATACTAATAGTATGAATATATACAATATATCATTTGTTTCTATTAAAAAGTTCGTCAATGGAGTAGAAGGAGTTGGCCACTAGTCAGTCTTTCAGGCTCCTTTTAAACTGATCTTTATTTGTAACTAAATTTTTTATGTTTGCTAGCAAATTATTGAAAATGAGAGTTCCTGAGTAGTGGACCCCTTTTTGAACTAAAGTAAGTGCTTTTGAGTCCTTGTGCAGATTATTTTTGTTCCTGGTATTGTATGTATGAACTGAGCTGTTTGTTGGAAAAAGAGATATACTCGTATTATTTACGACAAATTTCATTAAGGAGTAGATATACTGAGAGGCAGTAGTTAGTATACCCAGTTCTTTGAAGAGGTTTCTACAGGACGTCCGTGAATTTACTCCACAAATAATACGTATTACACGCTTTTGGATTCTGAAAACTTTTGTTTTGCTTGAAGAGTTACCGCAAAGTATTATACCATTTGATATTATGGAATGAAAGTAGGCAAAGTATGCAAGGTTTTTCATTTTTATGTCGCCTGTGTCTGCTAACACTCGAATTGCAAATACAGATTTGTTAAGGCGTTTCTGCAGTTCTGTGGTGTGCTCCTTCCAACTGAATTTATTATCAAGTTGTAATCCCAGGAATTTAAGACTGTCAACCTCATCTATCTGCTCTTCTTCATACTTTATGCATATACTGGGTGGAAACCTCTTACAGGTTCTGAATTGCATATAGTGAGGCTTTTCGAAGTTTAATGTCAGTGAGTTGCCTTTAAACCATTTATTAATATCCATGAAAATATCATTAGCAGATCTTTCTAGAACTACACTCAACATACTATTTATTGCAATGCTTGTGTCATCTGCAAATAAAACGAACTCTGCTTCTGGCAGTGTAACTGATGAGAGATCATTAATGTAGTCAAGAAAAAGCAATGGCCCTAAGATGGATCCTTGTGGGACACCACATGTAATTTCTTCCCATTCTGATGATGACTGATGACTTAATTGACTAGTCCCTTGAACTGACACCCTTTGTTTCCTGTTAGCGAGGTATGACTTGAACCATTTTGTAGCACTGCCTGTGACACCATAGAATTCTAATTTATTTAAAAGTATGTCGTGGTTCACACAATTGAATGCCTTTGACAAATCACAGAAAATACCTGCTGCTTGTAACTTGTTTTCACTGTAGTTGTAAATAGCCTTGTTGCTATCAGAACCCTTCAGAAATCTAAACTGTGTTCTTGATAATATGTTATTTGTGATCAGATGGTTGAGAAGCTGCCTGTACATTACTTTCTTTAAAATTTTTGGGAATGCACTTTTATGAATCTAAATGTTGGGACATGCTGTGTTTTGTGAGTTTCCAAGAGCGAACGCTGCCGCAAGTAGCGTTGGTACTGTAGAGGAGCGGTCCAGAGACGAGAGGAGTCGCAGCTGGCGACACCTGTCGGGACGCGTCACCGGCGAGCGGCGTCTCCTTTCCGGCGAGTGGGCGCGCGCCTTCCTGACTGAGCGGGACGCCAGCCACTGCACCCGCACTGTATTGATCGGCGTGGGCGTCGCGACGTCCCTCGCGCGGTCCACGGGCCACTGCAACAGGCGGCGGCGGCGGCTCCCTGCCCCAGGGGAGCGGCGCTCACAGCCGGAGGGTAGCGGGAGGGTGCCCCGCCCTCCCCTCGCCGCCCTCTATGTGGGTGAGCTGCCGACCACACAGCCTGCGAGGGAAGACTCGAGCGCAAGCCTGCCAACAATCTGCCGGAAGATAAGTGGTGTGACAAGTGGTGTGACCGGTAGTTCATCATCGTAGGAGTACACTGAGGTGACAAAGATCACGGGATAGCGATATGCACATACACAGATGGTGGGAGTATCGCGTATACAAGGTAGAAATGGGCAGCGCATCAGCGGAGCTGTCCACTCAGGTGATCCATGTGAAAAGGTTTCCGACGTGATTGTGGCCGGAAGACGGGAATCAACAGACTCTGAACACGGAATGGAGCTAAACGTATCGGATATTCCATTTCGGAAATCGTTTGGAAATTCAATATTCCGAGATCCACAGTGTCAAGAGTACACCGCGATTACCATATTAGAGACATTACCTCTCACCACAGATAATGCAGAGCCCGACGGCCTTCACTTAACGACCAAGAGCAGCAGCAAGTTGTCAGTACTAACAGACAAGCAAAACTGCGTGAAATAACTGCAGATATCAATGTGGGACGTACGATGAACATATCCGTTAGGACAGTGCGGTGAAATCTGGCGTTAACAGGCTACAGAAGCAGATGGCAGACGCGAATGCATTTGCTATCGTCACTGTGCATGCTCATCGTGGCATAATGGCGTAGACTGTGTTTACAGCTAGCCACTGTGACCGAGCGGTTCTAGGCGCTTCAGTCCGGAACTGCGCTGCTGCTACGGCCGCAGGTTCGAATCCTGCCTCGGAGATGGATGTGTGTGTTGACCTTAGGTTAGTTAGGTTTAAGTAGTTCTAAGTCTAGGGGACTGATGACCTCAGATGTTAAGTCCTATAGTGCTTAGAGCCATTTGAACCAACTGTGTTTACATGGAATGGGCTGGATCTTCTGGACCAACTCAAACGGTCATTGACTGGAAATGGGTATGTTCTATTACTTGGAGACCATTTGCAGCCATTCATGTTCCCAACAACTATGGAATTTTTATAGATGACAATGCGCCATGTGAGTGGGCCACAGTTATTCACGATAGGTTTGAAGAACATTCTCGATATAATTTGGCCACCCAGAATGCCTGCCGTGAATCCTATCGAAAATATATGGGACGTAATCGAGAGATCAGTTCGTGCACATCATCCTGCACCGGCATCAATTTCGCAATTATGGACTGCTACAGAGGCATTATGGCTCACTATTCCTGCTTGCCCCCCCATGAACCATGGACCTTGCCGTTGGTGGGGAGGCTTGCGTGCCTCAGCGATACAGATAGCCGTACCGTAGGTGCAACCACAACGGAGGGGTATCTGTTGAGAGGCCAGACAAACGTGTGGTTCCTGAAGAGGGGCAGCAGCCTTTTCAGTAGTTGCAAGGGCAACAGTCTGGATGATTGACTGATCTGGCCTTGTAACAATAACCAAAACGGCCTTGCTGTGCTGGTACTGCGAACGGCTGAAAGCAAGGGGAAACTACAGCCGTAATTTTTCCCGAGGGCATGCAGCTTTACTGTATGATTACATGATGATGGCGTCCTCTTGGGTAAAATATTCCGGAGGTAAAATAGTCCCCCATTCGGATCTCCGGGCGGGGACTACTCAAGAGGATGTCGTTATCAGGAGAAATAAAACTGGCGTTCTACGGATCGGAGCGTGGAATGTCAGATCCCTTAATCGGGCAGGTAGGTTAGAAAATTTAAAAAGGGAAATGGATAGGTTAAAGTTAGATATAGTGGGAATTAGTGAAGTTCGGTGGCAGGAGGAACAAGACTTCTGGTCAGGTGACTACAGGGTTATAAACACAAAATCAAATAGGGGTAATGCAGGAGTATGTTTAATAATGAATAGGAAAATAGGAATGCGGGTAAGCTACTACAAACAGCATAGTGAACGCATTATTGTGGCCAAGATAGATACGAAGCCCACGCCTACTACAGTAGTACAAGTTTATATGCCAACTAGCTCTGCAGATGACGAAGAAATTGAAGAAATGTATGATGAAATAAAAGAAATTATTCAAATTGTGAAGGGAGACGAAAATTTAATAGTCATGGGTGACTGGAATTCGAGTGTAGGAAAAGGGAGAGAAGGAAACATAGTAGGTGAATATGGATTGGGGGACAGAAATGAAAGAGGAAGCCGCCTGGTCGAATTTTGCACAAAGCACAACATAATCATAACTAACACTTGGTTTAAGAATCATGAAAGAAAGTTGTATACATGGAAGAACACTGGAGATACTAAAAGGTATCAGATAGATTATATAATGGTAAGACAGAGATTTAGGAACCAGGTTTTAAATTGTAAGACATTTCCAGGGGCAGATGTGGACTCTGACCACAATCTATTGGTTATGACCTGTAGATTAAAACTGAAGAAACTGCAAAAAGGTGGGAATTTAAGGAGATGGGACCTGGATAAACTAAAAGAACCAGAGGTTGTACAGAGATTCAGGGAGAGCATAAGGGAGCAATTGACAGGAATGGGGGAAATAAATACAGTAGAAGAAGAATGGGTAGCTTTGAGGGATGAAGTAGTGAAGGCAGCAGAGGATCAAGTAGGTAAAAAGACGAGGGCTAGTAGAAATCCTTGGGTAACAGAAGAAATATTGAATTTAATTGATGAAAGGAGAAAATATAAAAATGCAGTAAGTGAAACAGGCAAAAAGGAATACAAACGTCTCAAAAATGAGATCGACAGGAAGTGCAAAATGGCTAAGCAGGGATGGCTAGAGGACAAATGTAAGGATGTAGAGGCCTATCTCACTAGGGGTAAGATAGATACCGCCTACAGGAAAATTAAAGAGACCTTTGGAGATAAGAGAACGACTTGTATGAATATCAAGAGCTCAGATGGAAACCCAGTTCTAAGCAAAGAAGGGAAAGCAGAAAGGTGGAAGGAGTATATAGAGGGTCTATACAAGGGCGATGTACTTGAGGACAATATTATGGAAATGGAAGAGGATGTAGATGAAGATGAAATGGGAGATATGATACTGCGCGAAGAGTTTGACAGAGCACTGAAAGACCTGAGTCGAAAGAAGGCCCCCGGAGTAGACAATATTCCATTGGAACTACTGACGGCCGTGGGAGAGCCAGTCCTGACAAAACTCTACCATCTGGTGAGCAAAATGTATGAAACAGGCGAAATACCCTCAGACTTCAAGAAGAATATAATAATTCCAATCCCAAAGAAAGCAGGTGTTGACAGATGTGAAAATTACCGAACTATCAGCTTAATAAGTCACAGCTGCAAAATACTAACACGAATTCTTTACAGACGAATGGAAAAACTAGTAGAAGCCAACCACGGGGAAGATCAGTTTGGATTCCGTAGAAACACTGGAACACGTGAGGCAATACTGACCTTACGACTTATCTTAGAAGAAAGATTAAGGAAAGGCAAACCTACGTTTCTAGCATTTGTAGACTTAGAGAAAGCTTTTGACAATGTTGACTGGAATACTCTCTTTCAAATTCTAAAGGTGGCAGGGGTAAATTACAGGGAGCGAAAGGCTATTTACAATTTGTACAGAAACCAGATGGCAGTTATAAGAGTCGAGGGACATGAAAGGGAAGCAGTGGTTGGGAAGGGAGTAAGACAGGGTTGTAGCCTCTCCCCGATGTTGTTCAATCTGTATATTGAGCAAGCAGTAAAGGAAACAAAAGAAAAATTCGGAGTAGGTATTAAAATCCATGGAGAAGAAATTAAAACTTTGAGGTTCGCCGATGACATTGTAATTCTGTCAGAGACAGCAAAGGACTTGGAAGAGCAGTTGAATGGAATGGACAGTGTCTTGAAAGGAGGATATAAGATGAACATCAACAAAAGCAAAACAAGGATAATGGAATGTAGTCTAATTAAGTCGGGTGATGCTGAGGGAATTAGATTAGGAAATGAGGCACTTAAAGTAGTAAAGGAGTTTTGCTATTTGGGGAGCAAAATAACTGATGATGGTCGAAGTAGAGAGGATATAAAATGTAGGCTGGCAATGGCAAGGAAAGCGTTTCTGAAGAAGAGAAATTTGTTAACATCCAGTATTGATTTAAGTCTCAGGAAGTCATTTCTGAAAGTATTCGTATGGAGTGTAGCCATGTATGGAAGTGAAACATGGACGATAAATAGTTTGGACAAGAAGAGAATAGAAGCTTTCGAAATGTGGTGCTACAGAAGAATGCTGAAGATTAGATGGGTAGATCACATAACTAATGAGGAAGTATTGAACAGGATTGGGGAGAAGAGAAGTTTGTGGCACAACTTGACCAGAAGAAGGGATCGGTTGGTAGGACATATTCTGAGGCATCAAGGGATCACCAATTTAGTATTGGAGGGCAGCGTGGAGGGTAAAAATCGTAGAGGGAGACCAAGAGATGAATACACTAAGCAGATTCAGAAGGATGTAGGTTGCAGTAGGTACTGGGAGATGAAAAAGCTTGCACAGGATAGAGTAGCATGGAGAGCTGCATCAAACCAGTCTCAGGACTGAGGACCACAACAACAACAACAACAACATTCCTGCTTGGTAGTTTTTAAAGGCATATTTGCAGGATGCGAGTGGATATATAGCAAAAACGTAGATATAAGTTCAGAATATAAATAAAGAATTACATAAGATATTAATTAGTATAAGCGGTTGTATCGATTGTGGCGTGCAACCGCTGAAACATTAGAATAATTACGCAGTTCAGTTCTCTTGCAGAGACGGCACCTTTTTTTGTTCTGGAAGCCGTCCTGATCGGATGCATGTCTGCCATCGCTGCAGATAATTATTTGGAACACCGCCATTACTATACATATTGAGAAGTAATATCACTAGGCGTACTCATAGTTGCACACAGCAACAGAATTAATGTAAGGGTTTGCGTTATTTAATTTAGTATAATATTTTGTGAATACAGTGATATTATATAATCTTGTGTTTCACTTATGTTGCAAGTTATTGTTCCAATTAAACGGCGTCTTGGCAAGACTATAGATTCCAGGTTACAAATTATATCAAAAGTTCCAGTACGAACCAAAGCTTAGGAATTATTCAAACAACGAAGTCCGATAAAGAAAAATCACTCACAGTCCCATTTACAATGAAAGGACCTTACGCAAAAAACCATTGTCAAGCACGCAAAGTTTGTACAAACTAATAACATACTATTGTCATTAATTATTATTATTTGCTTGTCCTTCGATATACTCAAACCAGACAGAAAAAGCCACGATAAATCAAAACTTCCAGCGATTTGTTGAGTCCATGCCACGCCGAGTTGCTCCACTATATCGGGCAAAAGAAAGGCGACATTATATTAGAAGGTATCCCATGACTTTTGACACCACAGTGTTTTTATTTATATATGGTACATAGTATAAGATGAAAACTATATGGGACATTGTCAAATGGGAGACAGCTCAACCAGTCAATATGCAAGATTTCGTAAGAATTAAACTAAATGACAATGTTGTGACAATTTCCAAGTATGAAATTTCATGGCAGATTAAAACTGTGTGCCGGACCGAGACTCGAACTCGTGACCTTTGCCTTTCGCGGGCAAGTGCTCTACCAACTGAGCACGACTCATGGCTCTGGCTAAGCTATGTCTCCGCAATATCCTTTCTTACCAATATTCTTTCTTCCAGGAGTGTTACTTCTGCAAGTTTCGCAGGAGAGCTTCTGTGAAGTTTGGAACGTAGGAGACGAGGTACTGGCGGAATTAAGGCTGTGAGGAAGAGGGCGTGAGTCGTGCTTGGGTAGTTCATTTGGTAGAGCGCTTGCCCGCGAAAGGCAAAGGTCCCGAGTTCGAGTATCGGCCCGGCACACAGTTTTAATCTTCCAGGAAGTTTCATATCAGCGCACACTCCGCTGTAGAGTGAAAATTTCATTCTAATTTCCAAGTACTTTTAACAGTCACTTGCTGAACGGAGCAGCAAACATAGGAGTAAATTGGCCACCTGAAGAAGCAGCAGAAAATACCAAAAATGTCATCCACAAAACTTTAAACAGCTAGCAGTATCTCCAGCATCCTACAGTGAAATTAATAGAGTCATAAATACTTCTAAAAAACAAAACCTCTTGCGGGGTTGATGGGATTTCAGACAGAATTCCGAAAAGTTATTCTTTTTTAATTCAGTAAGTAAGTCCTTAGTGATACATGCAATGTGCCAATGGCACAGGGAATTTTTACAGATGGGTTAAAATTTGCAATTATTAAACCGCTTCATAAGAAAGGTGGCAACACAGACTGAAACAATTGTCGTCCATTTTACTTATTGACATATTTTTCCAAACATTCGAAAAAATAATGTACTCAAAAGTGGTCGCATACTTAAGTGGAAACAGTTTACTTAGCATCATAGTTTGGCTTCCAGAAATGATGATCGATACAGAATGCTGTTTATGCAGCTCTCATCAGATAGGAAAGTCTTAAATAAAATATATCGCCAGTTGGCGTTTTTTGTGATCTTTGAAGGCGTTTGAATGCATAGATCACGGTGCTCTCTTAGAAAAATTCAAGTTTTATGGAACTTGTGGATCTATGCTCAGCTGATTCGAATCATACTTAACAGACAGAATGCAATATATTGTGTTGAATAATTCAGACACTGTTGGAAAGGTAGAGAATTTTTGTGACTGGGGAAGAAAAAAACAACACAGAAGGGGGTTCGACAGAGTTCAATATTGGGTACACTCCTATTCCCCTCATATGCGAATAATCTTCCACTTAACTTTCAACAAGGAAAATTAGTACTTCGCGCAAACGATACTATTGTTATAATAAATCACATTTGAGAAAAAGCAACAGGAGAGTTAGGAAAAGATGTTTTACAAAGAATTATTAATTGGTTCTCTGGAAATGATATAGCACATGCGCAGGAGTCAGTGAGGAGGCTTGTTGTTGTGGTCTTCAGTCCTGAGACTGGTTTGATGCAGCTCTCCATGCTACTCTATCCTGTGCAAGCTTCTTCATCTCCCAGTACTTACTGCAGCCTACATCCTTCTGAATCTGTTTAGTGTATTAATCTCTTGGTCTCCCTCTATGATTTTTACCCTCCACGCTGCCCTCCAGTACTAAATTTGTGATCCCTTGATGCCTCAGAATATGTCCTACGAACCGATCTCTTCTTCTGGTCATGTTGTGCCACAAACTCCTCTTCTCCCCAATTCTATTCAATACCTAATCATTAGTTATGTGATCTATCCACCTAATCTTCAGCATTCTTCTGTAGCACCACATCTTGAAAGCTTCTATTCTCTTCTTGTCCGAACCATTGATCGTCCATGTTTCACTTCCATACATGGCTACACTCCATACAAATACTTTCAGAAATTACTTCCTGATACTTAAATCTATACTCGATGTAAACAAATTTTTCTTCTTCAGAAACGCTTCCTTGCTATTGCCAGTCTACATTTTATATCCTCTCTACTTCGACCATCATCAGTTATTTTGCTCCCCAAGTAGCAAAAGTCCTTCACTACTTTAAGTGTCTCATTTCCTTATCTAATTCCCGCAGCATCACCCGATTTAATTCGACTACATTCCGTTATCCTCGTTTTGCTTCTGTTGTTGTTCATCTTATATCCTCCTTTCAGGACACTGTCCATTCCGTTCAACTGCTCTTCCAGGTCCTTTGCTGTCTCTGACAGAATTACAATGTCATCGCAAACCTCAAAGTTTTTATTTCTTCTCCATGGATATTAATTCCTACTCCGAATTTTTCTTTTGTTTCCTTTACTGCTTGCTCAATATACAGATTGAATAACATCGGGGATAGGCTACAACCCTGTCTCACTCCCTTCGTGACCACTGCTTCCCTTTCATGATCCTCGACTCTTATAACTGTCATCCAGTTTCTTTACAAATTGTCAGTAGCCTTTCGCTCCCTGTATTTTACCCCTGCCACCTTCAGAATTTGAAAGAGAGTATTCCAGCCAACATTGTCAAAAGCTTTCTCTAAGTCTACAAATGCTAGAAACATAGGTTTGCATTTTCTTAATCTAGCTTCTGAGATAAGTCGTAGGGTCAGTATTGCCTCACGTGTTCCAATATTTTTACGGAATCCAAACTGATCTTCCCCGAGGTCGGCTTCTACCAGTTTTTCCATTCGTCTGTAAAGAATTCGTGTTAGTATTTTGCAGCCATGGCTTATTAAACTGATAGTTCGGTAAATTCCACATCTGTCAACACCTGCTTTCTTTGGGATTGGAATTATTATATTCTTCTTGAAGTCTGATGGTATTTCGCCTGTCTCATACATCTTGCTCTCCAGATGGTAAAGTTTTGTCAGGACTGGCTCTCCCAAGGCTATCAGTAGTTCTAATGGAAGTTGTCTACTCCTGGGCCCTAGTTTTGACTTAGGTCTTTCAGTGCTCTCTCAAACTCCTCACGCAGCATCATATCTCCTATTTCATCTTCATCTACATCCTCTTCCATTTCCATAATACTGTCCTCAAAAACATCGCCCCTGTATACACCCTCTATATACTCCTTCCACCTTTCTGCTTTCCCTTCTTTGCTTAGAACTGGGTTTCCATTTGAGCTCTTGATATTCATGCAAGTGGTTTTTTTTCCAAAGGTTTCTTTAATCTTCCTGTAGGCACTATCTATCTTACTCCTAGTGATACATCCTTCTAGGTCCTTACATTTGTCCTCTATCCATCCCTGCTTAGCCATTTTGCACTTCTTGTCGATCTCATTTTTGAGACGTTTGTATTCCTTTTTGCCTGCTTCATTTACTGAATTCTTGTATTTTCTCCTTTCATCAATTAAATTCAATATCTCTTCTGTTACCCAAGGATTTCTATTAGCCCTCGTCTTTTTAACTAATTGATCCGCTTGTAACGCCGGAAATGCATATCCTCCTATTTCCATCTGTTGTACTATAAATTTTTTTCCTTATTTTGTTACTCGAAGATATGACATTTCTGTGTCTTTACATATTGTAATTGTTTCACTGTTTGTATATATATATATATATATACACTTACGCATTTATGTCGATGTATAATTGGTTTGTTTTGTAAATACTATTTGTATTTTTACGCTGGGTCTTGCCTAGGTAAAACTATGTTATCGAACGACTACATCGATAGGTCATGTGGAGAACCAAAGTGTTTAGGATCTTTGGTAGTGTTATCTCTGCCGCATGGAGAGCGGGCAGAGAGAGTCTGGCTGGAGTAGGGCGATGGAGCAGGTGTGTTGAGTGACGCTCCCGCGAGTTGCCGCGCTTTCGGGGTTTGGCAGCATGTAAATGCGCTCGACTTGCTATAATAGTTTCTGACACGGTGTCGCGGACGGGAAACATTAGCTGGCGCACATCAAGAGCCCGTTTCGCCTGGTGACCGCGTCGAGAAGAAGGTGCGCCAACATCCAGCTTCTGCAACAGCGACGGCCGACAATGAGCGACTGTCGCCACCTCCTCGATTGACGACTGCAAACCTTCAATCAACCAACAAGGAAGACTGGCAGCACGTAAAGTTTTAGAACTGTATGGCAGACCTCAGCTTTTCAAACTGTTCAAATCACAAAAGTACAGCAACGTAGCATGAACCTTTGTTGCTCATTGTCCCAATTGCATTACGAAGCAGCGTCCCTTCCTTTTCCGGAATGAACCCGAGTGTCGTTGAAATTCAAACGCCAGCATTAAAGTAATATCATACCATTTCACTGCTTTAATTTCAAAGTTCAGTTAAAGTATTCATAGCTGGCTACAATATTTAGATTATACATGCAGAAATTAAGAGTGCGAGTTTTGTACTATATTTTGGCTCACCTATGACTACAGCTCAGAGTGGTACGTACTAAATTTTACTATTGTTAATTATTCGGTATCATTGAATTCAAGTTCAAAGTTAAATCTCTTATTTCTAAATTGCATAGATTCAAGTAGATTTTGAAATGATTGTTGAGGTAGCCCAAGACTAACCTTATTTTATTGAATTTCGTAGTGCTTCAGAAACAAAGTTCACCATTAATTTCAGTCACTAAATTAACTTTCAATTTTCCAGTTTTATTAATTCTTTTGCTAAATGAAGACAGAGTGTAGCGAAATTTATTACTTCTGACAAACATTCAGTTTTCACACAACACGTGACAACTTTCAGTTGCCACGCTTTTAGTGCTAATTATATGTGCAATAATCTTTCTTTTTCAGTTATTATAGTAGTTGTCCTTAGGACTGGCGACCGTAATTTTCCACAAATCTCAAATATCTAATTAACGCCAGTTAATTGTTAACGTAACGACCGCATATTTACTTTCTTTATTAACTTTACCCCTTTTCTAAATTAATTTCCACCACTTTCATTTGCATTTTTCCTTTCATTTAGATGTAACCCTTTCCTCCCTCTTTACCAACAAATTAACTTCGGTGACGATTGCTTTTCCCAAATTTCCATTAGGTGCACGCAGTTTAATTTTTCACTGTCATTGAGGTCGATAAGTGAGGGGGAGGTTACACGCTGCTGCTTTCACTATTTCATCCCTCAAAGCTACCCATTCTTATTCTACTGTATTTCTTTCCCCATTCTTGTCAATCGTTCCCTAATGCTCTCCCTGAAACTCTCTACAACCTCTGGTTCTTTCAATTTATCCAGGTCCCATCTCCTCAAATTCCCACCTTTTTGCAGATTCTTCAGTTTTAATCTACAGTTCGTAACCAATAGATTGTGCTCAGAGTCCACATCAGCCCCTGGAAATGTCTTACAGTTTAAAACCTGGTTCCTGAATCTCTGTCTTACCATTATATAATGTATCTGACACCTTTCAGTATCTCCAGGCTTCTTCCATGTATACAACCTTCGTTTATGATTCCTGAACGAAGTGTTAGCTATGATTAAGTTACGCTCTGTGCAAAAGTCTACCAGGCGTCTTCCTGTTTCATTCCTTAACCCCTTTCCATAATACCCTACTACGTTTCCTTATCTTCCTTTTCCTACTGTCCAATTCCAGTCACCCATTACTAATAAATGTTCGGCTCCCTTCACTATCTAAATAATTTCTTTTATCTCATCGTACATTTCATCAATCTCTTCGTCATCTGCGGAGCTAGTTGGCATATGAACTTGTACTACTGTGGTAGGCATGGGCTTCGTATCTATCTTTGTCACAATAATGCGTTCACTATGTTGTTTGTAGTAGCTTACCCGCATTCCTACTTTTTTATTCATTACTAACCCACTCCTGCATTACCCTTATTTGATTTTGTATTTATAACCCTGTATTCACCTGACCAAAAGTCTTGTTCATCCTGCCACCGAACTTCAGTAATTCCCACTATATAACTTCAACCTACCCATTTCCCTTTTTAAATTTTCTAACCTACCTGCCCGAATAAGGGATCTGATATTCCATGCTCCAACCCATAGAACGCCAATTTTCTTTCTCCTGATAACAACGTCCTCCTGAGTAGTCCCTGCCCGGAGATCAGAATGGGGGACTATTTTACCTCCGGAATATTTTACCCAATAGGACTCCATCATCATTTAACCATACAGTAAAGCTGCATGCCCACGGGAAAAATTACGGCTGTAGTTTCCCCTTGCTTTCAGCCATTCGCAGTACCAGCACAGCAAGACTGTTTTGGTTATTCCGGAGGTAAAATAGTCCCCCATTCGGATCTCCGGGCGGGGACTACTCAGGAGGACGTCATTATCAGGCGAAAGAAAACTGGCTTTCTACGGATCGGAGCGTGGAATGTCAGATCCCTTAATCGGGCAGGTAGGATAGAAAATTTAAAAAGGGAGATGGATAGGTTGAAGTTAGATATAGTGGGAATTAGTGAAGTTCGGTGGCAGGAGGAACAAGACTTTTGGTCAGGTGAATACAGGGTTATAAATACAAAATCAAATAGGGGTAATGCAGGAGTAGGTTTAATAATGAATAAAAAAAATAGGAGTGCGGGTAAACTACTACCAACAGCATAGCGAACGCATTATTGTCGCCAAGATAGCCACGAAGCCCATGCCTACTACAGTAGTACAAGTTTATATGCGAACTAGCTCTGCAGATGATGAAGAAATTGATGAAGTGTATGATGAGATAAAAGAAATTATTCAGGTAGTGAAGAGAGACGAAAATTTAATAGTCATGGGTGACTGGGATTCGAGAGTAGGAAAAGGGAGAGAAGGAAACATAGTTGGTGAATATGGATTGGGGGAGAGAAATGAAAGAGGAAGCCGTCTGGTAGAATTTTGCACAGAGCATAACTTGGTTCAAGAGTCATAAAAGAAGGTTGTATACATGGAAGAATCCTGGAGATACTAGAAGGTATAAGATAGATTATATAAAGATAAGACAGAGATTTAGGAACCAGGTTTTAAATTGTAAGACATTTCCAGGGGCTGATGTGGACTCTGATCAAAATCTATTGGTTATGAACTGAAGATTCAAACAGAAGAAACTGCAAAAAGGTGGGAATTTAAGGAGATGGGACCTGGATAAACTGACTAAACCAGAGGTTGTACAGAGTTTCAGGGAGAGCATAAGGGAACAATCGACAGGAATGGGGGAAAGAATTACAGTAGAAGAAGAATGGGTAGCTCTGAGGGATGAAGTAGTGAAGGCAGCAGAGGATCAAGTAGGTAAAAAGACGAGGGCTAGTAGAAATCCTTGGGTAACAGAAGAAACATTGAACTTAATTGATGAAAGGAGAAAATATAAAAACGCAGTAAATGAAGCAGGCAAAAAGGAATACAAACGTCTCAAAATGAGATCGACAGGAAGTTCAAAGTGGCTACGCAGGGATTGCTAGAGGACAAATGTAACGATCTAGAGGCTTATCTCACTACGAGTAAGATAGAGGCCTTTGGAGAAAAGAGAGCCACTTGTATGAATATCAAGAGCTCAGATGGAAACCCAGTTCTAAGCAAAGAAGGGAAAGCAGAAAGGTGGAAGGAGTGTATAGAGGGTCTATACAAGGGCGATGTACTTGAGGACAATATTATGGAAATGGAAGAGGATGTAGATGAAGATGAAATGGGAGATATGATACTGCGTGAAGAGTTTGACAGAACACTGAAAGACCTAAGTCGAAACAAGGCCCCGGGAGTAGACAACATTCCATTGGAACTACTGACGGCCTTGGGAGAGCCAGTCCTGACAAAACTCTACCATCTGGTGAGCAAGATGTATGAGACAGGTGAAATACGCTCAGACTTCACGAAGAATATAGTAATTCAAATCCCAAAGAAAGCGGGTGTTGACAGATGTGAAAATTACCGAACTATCAGTTTAATAAGTCACAGCTGCAAAATACTAACGCGAATTCTTTACAGACGAATGGAAAAACTGGTAGAAGCCGACCTCGGCGAAGATCAGTTTGGATTCCGCAGAAATGTTGGAACATGTGAGGCAATACTGACCCTACGACTTATCTTAGAAAATAGATTAAGGAAAGGCAAACCTACATTTCTAGCATTTGTAGACTTAGAGAAAGCTTTTGACAATGTTGACTGGAATACTCTCTTTAAAATTGTAAAGGTGGCAGGGGTAAAATACAGGGAGCGAAAGGCTATTTACAATTTGTACAGAAAACAGATGGCAGTTATAAGAGTTGAGGGACATGAAAGGGAAGCAGTGGTTGGAAAGGGAGTGAGACAGGGTTGTAGCCTATCCCCGATGTTATTCAATCTGTATATTGAGCAAGCAATAAAAGAAACAAAAGAAAAATTCGGAGTTGGTATTAAAATCCATGGAGAAGAAATAAAAACTTTGAGGTTCGCCGATGACATTGTAATTCTGTCAGAGACAGCAAAGGACTTGGAAGAGCAGTTGAACGGAAATGGACAGAGCCTTGAAAGGAGGATGTAAGATGAACATCAACAAAAGCAAAACGAAGATAATGGAATGTAGTCGAATTAAGTCGGGTGATGCTGAGGGAATTAGATTAGGAAATGAGACACTTAAAGTAGTAAGGGAGTTTTGCTATTTGGGGAGCAAAACAACTGATGATGGTCGAAGTAGAGAGGATATAAAATGTAGACTGGCAATGGCAAGGAAAGCGTTTCTGAAGAAGAGAAATTTGTTAACATCGAGTATAGATTTAAGTGTCAGGAAGTCGTTTCTGAAAGTATTTGTATGGAGTGTAGCCATGTATGGAAGTGAAACAAGCACGATAAATAGTTTGGACAAGAAGAGACTAGAAGCTTTCGAAATGTGGGGCTACAGAAGAATGCTGAAGATTAGGTGGGTAGATCACATAACTAATGAGGAGGTATTGAATAGAATTGGGGAGAAAAGGAGTTTGTGGCACACCTTGACAAGAAGAAGGGACCAGTTGGTAGGACATGTTCTGAGGCATCAAGATATCTCAAATTTAGCGTTGGAAGGCAGCTTGGAGGGTAAAAATCGTAGAGGGAGACCAAGAGATGAATACACTAAGCGGATTCAGAAGGATGTAAGTTGCAGTAGGTTCTGGGAGATGAAGAAGCTTGCACAGGATAGAGTAGCATGGAGAGCTGCATCAAACCAGTCTCAGGACTGAAGACAAAAACAACAACAACAACTTTGCTCTTCGGCAACGGCCTTGCCGCAGTGGTTACACCGGTTCCCGTGAGGTCACCGAAGTTAAGCGCTGTCGGACGTAGTCGGCACTTGGATGGGTGACCATCCAGGCCGCCATGCGCTGTTGCCATTTTTCCGGGTGCATCCAGCCTCGTGATCTAATTGAGGAGCTACTCGACCGAATAGTAGCGGCTTCGGTCAAGAATACCATCATAACGACCGGGAGAGCGGTATGCTGACCCCACGCCCCTCCTATCCGCACCCTCCCTGAGGATGACCCGGCGGTCGGATGGTCCCGGTAGGCCATTCGTGGCCTGAAGACGGAGTGCCTTTTTTACTTTGCTCTTCGTATAATTTCTAATCTTGGAAACAAAAGTATCAACTTCCTGACAAATTTTGCGTATTTCCACTCAGTAATGTCATACCGGGTGATTTCCTGGGGTAACTCGTTGCTTAGAATGTACTGATTACAGGAAAGCGCACAGTAAGAATAATCCGTGGTGTTCTCTGACGGGCGCCAAGTACGTACCCGTACAAGGAGTTAGGCATTTTAACTGCGCCGTCAGAACGCATATACTCGGTAATGTAATTTGTCATAAATAAACCATCACAGTTTCAAACGAACAGTGGTGTCTACCTACAACATTGGAGGGAAGAATGACCGTTATTATCATTTCTAAGGCCATTAGTGGCTCAAAAAGAGTACAACATGCAGCAGCAAACATTTATGGTCCTTTGCCCAAAAGCATAAAATGTGTGACAGATAGAGAAAGTAAGTTTTCAATCTAATTTAAATGAATTTCCCCTGGACTAATCTGTCTATTCCATTGATAAATTTTAACTTAAAAACTTGTAGACAGTAGAAAAAAGTATAACTGCATGAGTAAGACCAAAACTAACACTTTTTTCATTTGTCTTAACACTAATCCTGGGTACATATCCTGTAAACTGACCCGTTCCACGTCATTTCGTTAAAATGATTTATGGAACATGTAACTAAGAAATCCAGACGAAATGAAAGACACTTGTCCCAATAAAGGGTGATCAAACAGTCGCATCGGTACACACTGTTCCTTCCTCTGGTGGCAACGCAGACCTGTATTCTCACATGCTAACGAGGATAAAGGTGCCGAATGGCTTCCAGCAATAGAATGTTCCAAGCATCTTCCACCTTCTGTAGCAAGGTGGCAATGGTCCTTGCAGGGTCTGGAGAACGAGTAGTTTCCCACCTCACTATGTTCCATACGTCTTCAGTTGGCGAGAGATTTGGTGACGTTGCTAGCAAGAGTAGTTGTACAGCACTAAGGGCTCGGCGCGTTAGAACAGGGAGCGCATTATTCTGACGAAAATGCACATCAACTTCTCGTCGAAAACTGGGCAGAGCAGTAGGCACTGATTACTTTTCCTGCAGAAGCACCGAATGTGATCGCCAGTAGTAACTGATGAACCCCTCCCCCCTCACCTCATGAAGCATCTGGTGGGACATGTATGTCGTGGGCGGATGCTCTCAGGAATAGCCAGTTCACGAGGCCTAGGCTGTGCACGTGTAATTCCATTACTCGCATACAGACACAGCGTCCTCCATCACTTATGACAACAGATCGCCATTCCCCTCACCAATCGACACTTTCACGACAGCAGATTAGCTCTGCTTGGCGGCGTAGTGGTGTCAGTGGTGATCTTTGTTCTGTTGCAGAAGTAGACGGTTCCCAATGGTCGTTGATAACACAGCAGGTACAACATGTTACCAGATTTGTTCCTTTGATGATGTTTGGTCCGACAGCGCTGCTCGTCAGTGCATCGATCTTGACGTGTGTCTGTACTACGCAGGCGCCCAGGACTTGGTCTACGTGTTTTGAAACGTTCCACAGACTGCTGTTGAAAGTAGCGGGATTCAACCGATATGCAGTGGTCAACGTGTGCAGCAACCCGTCGATGCGTCTATACAGCTTCCTGCAGGTCCTGAATGCAACCCTATTCAAATGGCTGAAGTTGTTCAAAGGACTACATAATCGTCCGTGGGGCATGGTTGTATCCTAGAATCACTGTTGTTGACTCTGTTCACCTCTAAAATCGGCACAGTTACTGCTTCAATTGTCAAAATAGAAGGCCTAAAGACATGTCTACTGAAGGCCATTTGAGCGCCGATGACTGTGAAAAATGAGTCACTAACACTCAAACCCTTCAGTATCCAAGGAAGTGTACCGCCCTTTGCCATAAGCGATTTAAGGAATTCATGGAAAACCTAAACCTGGCGGGTATTTGAACTGCCATCCTCCACATCGTGAATCCATTGTCCTACCTTTGCGCCGCCTCGCTCGACAAATTCATACAGAAGACGACCATAGAAGATCGCACCAAACAAACAGTGGTTTACCACAGGGCTCAGTTCTGACTACATTTCTCTTCGACATGTAGGCCAACATCTACGACCCCTCAGATCTTGGAGAAGTCATCAATGGTGACGATATCAGCCTCACAATACTAAGAAGAGATTTCATAGGAGCAGGACGCACTGACCAAAGACCTTCAGAAATTAATGTTTAATTTACAAACGCGGAGAAATAACGGGGAAACTGAAGAAATATTCAGCTGATCAAGAAAGAATGAAGTACAAAAATGTTTAGGGAAAATCAGAAATACGGAAATACAAGTCACTTCAGGAATATAGAAATCCAAGTCACTTAGGAATGAAATTAAAAGTAAATGAAGGAAAGCTAAGGCGAAATGGCTGTATGAAAAATGTGAAGAAATCTGAAAAGAAAAGCTTTGTCGGAAGCACTGACTCAAAACAACCGTCGGTGAAATTAAAAGGAATTGTCTTGACATTAAGAGTGCAATGAGAATTCCACTGTTAAATGCAGAAGAGAGAGCGGATAGGTGGAAAGAGTACAACGAAGGCCTCTGTGAAGGGGAGGGCTTAACGTGGTAGAAGAACCGGTACTCGACAGGGAAGAGATAGGGGACCCAGTATCAGGAACAGAATTTAAAATAGTACTGGATGAATTAAGATCAAATAAGGCAGAAGGAACAGAAGAAATTCCATATGAATTTATAAAATAATTGGGCAACAAAAAGACTACTGACGTCTGTTTAGAATGTATGAAACTGGCTGAAAAACATTATCCACACAATGCCCGAGACCCCAAGAGCCGACAAGTGTGAGGATTATCAAAGAATCAGTCTCAAGGCACGTGCATTCAAGTTGTTGAAGTTGTATACAGAAGAATGGAAAAGAAAATTGAGGATCTCCTGGGCGACGATAAGTTTGGCTTTATGAAAGGTAAAGGCACCAGAGACTTAGTTCTGACATTGTGGTTAATAATCAAGCAAGAGTGAAGAAAAATCAGGACGTGTTTCTAGGCTTTGCCGACCTGAGAAAAGCGATTGACTGTATGAAATGGTGCAAAATATTCTAAATTGTGAGTGGAATAGCATTAAGCTGTAGGGAAAGACGGGTAATAAACAATATGTGCAAGAAGCAAGAGGAAACAGTGAGACTAGAGGATGAAGAACAAAGGGCTCGGATTAAAAAGGGTTTAAGACAGTTATGCAGTGTTTTGCCGTTACTGTTCAATCTACCCATCGAAGCGGCAAAGTCGGAAATAAAAGAAAGTTTGAAGAGTGGGATTAAAATTCAGAATGAAAGGATATCAATGATAAGATTCGTTGATAACATTGCTATCGTCAGTAAATGTGAAGAAGAATTACAGGATGTACTGAATAAAAGGAACAGTCTAATGAGGAAACAACATGGATTGAAGGTAAATCGAAGAAACACGAAAGTAATGAGAAGTAGAAGAAATGGGAACAGCGAGAAACTTAACATCTGAATTGGGGATCACGAAGTAGACAAAGTTAAGGTACTCTGCTATCTAGGCAGCAGAACAACCAAGACGGACGGAGCAAGCCGGACATCAAAAGCAGACTAGCACTAGCAAAAAGGGATTCTTGGCCAAGAGAAGTCTACTAGTATCAACCATAGAAGAACAAATTTCTGAGAATGTGCGTTTGGAGCACAGCATTGTATAGTAGTGAAACATTGACTGTGGGGAAATCGAACAGAAGAGAATCGAATCCTCTGAGATATGGTACTACAGAAGGATGCTGAAAAATCAGGTCGAGTGATAAGGTAAGGAATGCGGAGGTCTTCCGCAAAATTGGCAAGGAATATATGTACAATATTGACAAGAAGAAAGAACAGGATGCTAGGACATCTGTTAAGATACCAGGGAATAACTTCCATAGTACTAGAGGGAGCTGTGGAGGGTAAAAACTGAAGAGGAATTGCAATGTATCCAGCAAATAATTGAGAATGCAAGTTGCTTGTGCTACTCTGCGATGAAAAGGTTGTCACAAGAGAGGAAATCGTGGTAGACCTTACCAGATCAGTCACAAGACTGATGATTCAGAAAAGAACGTACGGCACAAGATGTAGACGGTGCCGATACAGCTACTGAAACCAAATAATGGAGCGCAGCAACGTTCTGAGTTTTCTCTTCGGTTTCTGGCGCGGATAGAAGTTGATGACGTGTGGCCGGGCAATATTGTATAGAATGACGACGCACTTTTTGTGCTAAGGGTGCAATGAATACGCAGAACTGCCGAGTTTGGTATACTGTTAGACCACGTGCTGTGCACGAAGAGCCATTGTACTCGCCGTACTGTGACTGTTCGGAGTGAATTCACAAGCATCTTTACTCTCGGTCAGTTCTTCTGTTTAGAGGTCGCGCCCAGAGCTCCTGTCAGGTGCACCGAGACGTCTGCAAGTTACCGAGATCTCCTTGTACAGCAAGCGATTCCTGCTTTGGAAGAGCGTAACTGTGTGGAAACCACTGTTTTCAAGCAACATGGGCGACATCTCATTTCGCTCGCTCCGTAGAATATTTGCTTAATGCAGCCTTTTGCAAACGTATTATCCCCAGACGTTTTCCACATGTATGGCCTGCAAGATCAGAATACTTGAAACATTTGGCTCTGGGGATATCTAAAAGAACGCATTCATCAGGAATATCGGTCTCTACCTCATCAGAAGTCCAGTATACAGGAACACATTGCTCAGATCCCACCGGCACTGCTGCGAATAGCTGCTGATCACGTCGTTTTAAAGAGACGGCACCTCGCCGATGTCTCCGGTGCTCATATTGAACAAATTGTGAAAGCGGCGGCTAATAATAACATCAACATTATGCCTTTGTCACTTGTTTGACCTATTCTGCCGACATGCCACTCCTAATCCATTACATATGGAAACATTTCTGAGACGCCCTGCTAAACCCGCAGGACAGGACAGGTAGTTTAAGTTGTGGAAAGGGGCCAAAATAAGCGGCTGTCAGTTACACTCGAACATACAACCCTTTAACATTATAAGAGCCAAGAAAATTAAAAAAAAAAAACACAGCTTGTCAACGGTACTCCCTTGTCTTCCTTAATTCTTTCTCATATCACTAACCATTGCGTCACAATAGTTTCTCTAGTGACGTTATTTGTCAGCAGTTGAAATGGGCATTTTGCAGTACATCGTCGCTGTTTTTTATTCTTCCGTATGTTTTCTTGTAAGCATGAAATATTCAATCTGCTTTGAAAATCCGTATCCGTTCTGTCATTAGTTATTGTGCGGTTGTCAGTGTATTGTGAATTTTCGGTGTTACCTGCTCTGTGTTATACAGTCTGAACATATTGAACAGAAAGAAATGACATGTAAATATCTACCTCAATCAGAAGCAATATATTTTCAATCAAAGACATCGACATTTCGGAAATTATTGGTCCTTGCTCACATGCTTTAGATTCTATATCAGTTATATGGATACTTTCATGTGATATCTACAACAGGCCTCAAAAAGTATATATATATATATAATGTTTCAGTAAGAGCGTGAAAAGTGTAAGAATACAGCGATAATGCTCAACTGAACAGTTTGAGTAGGGAACCTCGGTTTGGAGAAGCCAGCTTAAGGAGATACGGTAGTAAACTTGTCTACCGCTTTGTCTAGCATTACTGCTTTCCAACTTATTTACAACTAACATGCCTACAAGTTTACACATACTGTGCTGTTTATTTACATGTACATTCTTTATTTCCTGCAAGGAAACAAGGAGGACGAGCCTGATTACTAGGAAGTCTTGATGGAGCTTTTGTTTACTTTACATATACATAAGGTGGCTGTTGTATCGTATTTAAATTGTCCCATGACAGAACGTGCTACGAATCAACGACAGACCCATTCATTACTCAGTGCCATTCTGAGATGTAGAGTACAATAAGATGGAGCAGTAGCGGTACAGTTTCGCAAAGGCCACTGACATGCACATTGCATATGCAGAAGTACGTCGCAATGCTCTCGCCGCTGAAAGCCTGAACAGGAAATCAATTCCTAACAGGCATCATCCGTCACGCAGAGTATTTATTTCTCTTTAGCGACGAATGTGGGAGACTGGCTCAATGGAAACAAGAAACGAGCGATCTGGCACCATGAGGACTACACCAGGGATATCTGTCAGGATGCTACAGAATCTTGTCCGCCGATGTCATGCTTGCATTGAGGTTGATGGCCGTCAGTTTCAGCACATTTTGCAAGACGCAGTACAAATGGTACACTCATTGTGTCAGTGATGGTATTTGCAGTGAACTGTAACTAATGTAAGTAAAAAAGTGCACAGGAAGGTGATTTAATTCTTATTATCTCCTTAAGCTGGCTTCTCCGATCCCAGGTTCCCTACTTCAAATAAGTCAGTGGATGAACCTCTATGTTCTGTTGAATTTTTGTGCACTCTTACGGAAGCGCCCTGCGTAGGGTCAGTTACCTGAAACTTGCACCACAAATATTGAGGAAATGGAAAGCGCCAGTGACGTGCGGTTTTCACAGAAAGGATTGGTAGTCAGTGACTCGTCTTGTTAGCCAAGAAACAGATTGTAATATTACATAAAAAGTGTATTTTTGCGCAAATATGCACTTCCTAAATGAAACTATGTCTACTGACATTAAAAAATAAAAGTAGGGTAAATAAGAATGTCAGTGGTATTTGTTGCAAGAGTGTAGGGAGAGTGGCTTACGAAATATCGTGGTGTATGGAAAGTGTAGAAAGCATGCAGGCCGTTCTTGTACGGCGTATGCGGCAAGATATCTCAATGACGTCAAGCATCTCGGAAATCTCTTCAACCAGTTACGTGAACGTGGTATTGGAGCACTAGATAACGTAACAGAGGGAAGCAAGTGACGACACAAAGGGGAAATTAATGTTCTGGCGGCTGTTTCAGTTGATCCGCACGTTAGCTTCCGCGCAGTAGGACGACGAAGTGTCATGAGGCAGGCAAGTGTCTTATGCGTTCTCCATCGACATAGGCTCCATACCTATCACATCTCGCTTCATGAAGAGCTGCAAGGAAACTACAATGAGAATCCTGTTGTCTTCTATACACGGGCATTTAGACAGAATACTCCAGTTGTTATCATGTATCTTTTCCAGAAATGAAGCCACATTTACCAATAATAGCCGGCCGGGGTGGACGAGCGGTTCTACGCGCGTCAGTCTGGAACCGTGCGAGCGCTACGTTCGCAGGTTCGAATCCTGCCTGGGGCATGTAAGTTTGTGATGTCCTTAGGTTAGTTAGGTTTAAGTAGTTCTAAGTTTTAGGGACGCCCGGGTTCCCGGGTTCGATTCCCGGCGGGGTCAGGGATTTTCTCTGCCTCGTGATGACTGGGTGTTGTGTGCTGTCCTTAGGTTAGTTAGGTTTAAGTAGTTCTAAGTTCTAGGGGACTGATGACCATAGATGTTAAGTCCCATAGTGCTGAGGGCCATTTGAACCATTTTAAGTTTTAGGGGACTGATGACCTCAAAAGTGCTCAGAGCCATTTGAACCATTTGAACCAATCATAGCCGGGTAAACCGCGGAAATATGCGTTTTTAGTCTATTAACAGTGGCCGTTGGCTTTGTCAGGTGGCACGTCAGCGTCCATGGAGTGTAAACGTGTGGTGTGGGATAGTAAACCATCAGCTCATAGGTCCGTTTTTCATAGACGGAACAGTGAACGCGCCCAAGTATCGCAGCATCCTAACAGACTATCTTCCACTCATGCTAGAAGACATTCCTCTGTGGACTAGGAGAAACCTGTGGTACCAACATGATGGCTGCCTAGTGCTCGATGTACTACAGCATATCTTCCCAAATTGTTGGGTTGGCTGCAGAGGACCTGTACCTTGGCCGGCCTGTTCCCCAGATTTTGTGCGTGTAGACTTTTTTCTGTGGGGAAAGCTGAAAGGCGCTGTCTACAAAGACATACTAACTACATCCGATGATATGCGACGCCGTATTACTTCAGCCTGCTCGGACATCTCCGCTCAAATGCACGTGTGTAGCAATCGTTCTATACCAGCCTGGAAGCGTATATTGCCGCTGCCAGTGGTCATGTTGAACACAATCTGTAACGGTCAGTTGTCTCGTTACTCCGCATAACTAGCGCATGCGCTTGTGTTGCCCTTTAGTGTGTGCTATCACAGGTATTGTACAAATGCCGGTGTGGGAACTTTTCAGAATAAGATATCGTGTAGACGAATCGCACTGTAATACTGCAGTAAACTTCACTGACATTCTGATTTACGCTAGTTTTAGTTTGATAATGTCAGCAGGCAATGTTCCATTTATTTTTGCAGAAAAAGTATACTTTCTGAGTATTATCGCAGTCTGTTGATTGGCTAATAATACGAGCCCCTGACTATCAATCCATTCCATGAAAACCGCACGCCAATAGCACTTTCCATTTCCGCAGTATTTGCGGTGCAAATTTTAGATGATTCACCCTTTATACAGGGTGGAGAAAAATTGTGCCACGAAATTTTAACCGTGGATAGCTGATGCCAGTAGGAATCAAAATTACAAATGTTATGTAAGTCGACAACGCACCATTTTTAAACTACGTAAACTTGGTGCCACGCCCCCCCATTGGCCAGGGATTGCCCTGTTGCCGTTCGTCGGTCGACGGGCAGAGCTATGGTTCTCGGTTCACACATACAAACGTCCCTCGCCCCGTCTCTGCCACAACGTGATACGCACAGGTGTCGAATAGGTCTTGGTCTTTGTCTACACCTCACGTCAGAGGCATTCACACGTAAGCTTCGCTTCGGAGCACATACACGTCACTTGCGATTTAGTCATACAGTAAGCATGGTGGCACAGCACTCGTTTGAAGAACGAGACATGGTTTTTGTTTATGGACTAGCCGACGGTAATGCGCATGAAGCTTGACGGTTGTATGAGGAACGGTTCCCAGCAAGACGCCACCTACACCCGCAAACGTTTACAGCAATTCACCGGCGACTTGACGATACAGGCTCTTTAGCGGGATATCATGGTGAGCTGGAAGACGACGGGATGCTGCATTTGAAGAGACTGTTCTTGAGCGCTTCGAGGAAGCACCTACGACAAGTGCTCGAGCGGAAGGACACACCATGGGGGTCACTTATCGGTTACTCTGGGATGTTTTGATCGATGACGATCAGCATCCATTTAATTTCCATCCTGCCGAAGACCTAAATCCTGTGGCGTACTACGAACACTGGCTAGGGTTTGCCGGTGGTTTCTGCGACGTGGTGCGCGAGATCCCGACTTCCCCACCGTTGTGTTGTTTACCGAGTGCACCTTCCATCGGGATGGTCTTTACAACACACGAAACATTCGTTGCGGGGCAAGGGGAAATCCTCACGTCACGTGCGACCACGGACACCAGGAACGATTTTCGCTCAACATTTGGCCAGGCATTGTGGGTGACTATCTGATTGGTCCGATCCGTCTACCTCCTGGACTTACTGGGGCAAATTATCTTCGCTTTTTGTAAGAAACTCTACTCAGCCTGCTGGAAGATGTTCCCCTGGACATACGTCTACGCATGTGGTTGCAGCATGATGGGGCGCCCGCACATAACAGTCGTGCTGTGAGCGACTATTTAAATGAACTCTCCGACGGCCGGGTAATCGGCAGGAGTGCTCGGAGGACATGGCCTCCGCGACCAGCAGACCTCACGCCACCGGACTTTTTCCTGTGGGAATTCTTCAAGGTTTAGTTCACCCAACCGGAAGCGAATCACCTACAAATGAAGAGGAATTAATGGATCGCATTCAACTTGCCACCAATCACATCAGGGCAATGCCCGGAATCTTTGAAAGTGTTCGGCAAAATGTCTTTCGACGTTATCAAGCTTGTATCGCATCAGAAGGTCGTCAGTTCGAGCACCTGCTTTAAGTAAATAATGTCCTGGCCCTTATAAGGGCCAACACAATTTGTAAAACACTTTCTGTATGCGAACTAACAGCTGTTGACGGGTTTGTTCCCTGTATGTGTTACCATGAAACTACAATGGATGAGTCGGTATCCCGGCGGATTCGGCACCAGGCCCACAGGGTGGAAAGCTGGCGCGCTACCACCGAGCGTGCGGCCCGCCTTGGATACATCGCGATCTCCAGCAGGCAAAGCATTCGCGATCATGCGTTGTCCAGAGCAACCGGCAACAAGGCAATCCCGCGGACAATCGGGCGCGTGGCGCCTAGTTTCCGTAGTTTAAAAACGGTGCGTTGTCGACCTACACAAGATTAGTGATTTTGGTTCCTACTGGCATCAGCTACCCAGGGATAAAATTTCGTGACACAATTTTTCTCCACCTTGTATATGTGTTGAGTCTGGTATGTCATGTCTATGAGCATGACGGCTCTTACAATTATTTCAGTGCGGATGTACATTACGTGCGAATTCCTGTAGAAATAAGGATAAATTGCCAGTAGGAGGTGGTTGGACAAGGACGCTACTTGCGTATGACAGGATGAGAATTTGGGTCGGCTGAGAACCATCCCAGGATAGCCGACGAGTTCAAGGAGATGGCTCACATTAAGCGGGAAATGCGAGTTGGAGTCCCTGTCCGGCACAAATTTTCACCTGTCGTCTTTCGATTTATTTCAAAGCCCGATTGCGGTTAATGTCTGTGGAGTCTCTTAAATCAACGTCTATAAAACATTAAAGAAAATGTGTGATAAAAATAAGTTAACATTGTAAGATGGCAAGAACTATGCCCCTTACATGAAGTCATTAAAGTTCACCTAACTCACGTTGAGCGAACAGTAGGGCGGACGAAAATGACTGACAAAGCACAATGCATCTTGCAGAGGGTATAGTATGGACGTATTGGAATAATTAATGTCGGGTGATGGTTTTAAAGTAATTCACACGATATGAAAACTTTGTGGAAATTCGTCGATTTACTGGAGGCTACTTTATCCCAGGGAAGCGGTGGCCGGCTGGGGAACGGCGAAGGGAAGTGACAATAGGCAGCTTAGGGCAGCTCAAGCTCTGAGAAAGCGGTAAGGGGGCGTGGCCTCCAGCTGCCTTAACATGAGAGACAGTGAGTGGGTGGTTGACCCCATGCTGGTGTACCAAGAAGCAGACAGAGAACTTGTATGCCTATTGATAAATGTCCATCATCCGATTTTCAGTGAAACATGCGAGTAAGCCATGCAAAGCTATGGTGGAGCGGTCAACAGAGACCATTATATGTGTGTTCGTGACTACAGCAACTTCATGCTGAATTCACAGTCCACAGAGTCTGAAGTAAATCAGGTGAAGAGCGACAGAATGAAATACACCAGCCTCCGATGGGAACGTAGGACCAAGAAATTTGAAGTACTATCCTGGGAGTCAGAATTCCGGAAAAATTGGTGTTTTGTGCAGACGCTAACCTTGATGGGTGGCCTGGGAGGAGCTAAATAGCAGAAGTTGAGAGGAAGGGAAATTTTGTGGGAATTCGTTCACTTCCCAGAGCAGGCATTGGTCGGCACTGGGAAGCGACGCATGATTAACGTGACTTGCGCTGCAATTGGTGTAAGTGATTTTGCTGGAGGGGAAACCGAGGCGAAGAGCGGACTGTCAGAAGTCCCCGTAGAGGTCTTCCGTTTCGAGCTTGCCTAGAGTGCGGACGTGGCTTTCTTTACTCAGCTTTCCTGAGAAAGAGTGAGCATCTCTGCAGTTTAGGACTTAGCAAATGGAACGATTGAGCTTGGAGATAGGAAGTTTTGGTTCAGCTATGTATTGAGCAAGATAGCTAGAAGTGAATAGACGAGCGCAGCCTTGCAGCACCACGAGGTCGGCCGACGTCCACACAACAACACCGCTCCGCCATGCTGTATTCGGTGATATTGCGCCCGCTCTGGCCACCGATTAATTTGTTGGATCACGTCGGTAAACTTTCCATGAGGGTTTCATGGGCCATGTATTGTAGAATTCTTCTAGCACTTCGCATTATGCCTGGGTCAGTCGATAGGAATTACTTTTGATTTACTCCATGCAAACGCAATTTATTACCACTTCCTGTTAGGAGAGTCATGTAATGTGATGATTGAAGGTCGTGAGTTAAAATAAATCTGTGCTAATCGACTGCATGTGTTTTCAATCAAATAGTAAAAATCCCAAGTCACTTTCTTAATTAATTTTATGTTCAACATTTGCATCTGGTGTTCAATAGCTGAATATAACATCAATGTGCACCCCTTTTAATCAAAAGGGATCAATTCTGAATCAATTAATGTCAACAATGCCGCCACAGTTCAATCAGGAGTCACAGGGCATTATTACTTTCTTTGCGTTATCCGACATTGCGGCAGTTTTGCACTCTCTGTTGGTCTGTTAGTCAATTACCTGGGGTGAACACACGCCAAAACCAGATAAGTGACGGGTGGGGTGTTACATATGGCGACCCTGCCAGGATACAATACTTCGGGATTTGCTAGGAAGTAGTCTTGAAAAAGGATATTTTTCCACTTGATCCATTGCTTAGCCATTTTTAATTGAAAAATGGGTAGCATTAGTTACAATAAGTTACATTGACTTGGCCGGCCGAAGTGGCCGTGCGGTTAAAGGCGCTGCAGTCTGGAACCGCAAGACCGCTACGGTCGCAGGTTCGAATCCTGCCTCGGGCATGGATGTTTGTGATGTCCTTAGGTTAGTTAGGTTTAACTAGTTCTAAGTTCTAGGGGACTAATGACCTCAGCAGTTGAGTCCCATAGTGCTCAGAGCCATTTGAACCATTTTTTACATTGACTTCTTCACGTGCTGTCCTTTCAAATTGACACTTATAGGTGCCTGTGCATTGTATTTGTGATTTGTTGGAGTACTTATGATGTGCAGTGCCGTAATCAGCCGATGTTGAGCACTCAGAACACAATCATTGGTACTAGCCTTTTTGGGGGAATTCTTCATGAACAGTTTGTCAGGTCATTGCTCACACCCAGTGTATCAATTTGTGTCCTGATATATGTTCTGTGTTATCTAATTATTGAGTGTAAGGGGTACCTGGATTTTGAGTTTTTGTGTAACATAAAAGTGCAAATGATAACGAGGGGAAAAGCCAAGACAATGGCAGAATATAATCAGACCGTTACTCGGGAGAACATGGGTGATAGTAGGGAATGCTCTACCGAAGATCGTGACGAACGCGAGTTGCAACTTCCTGAAACTGCGTCTCATGACTGGTTTAGTCTACTGAATAGCAAGGTCGTTGATTCAGGCAGTGAAACTGAGGGCTCAGGGGAGTACAGGATTAATCCATAAGTATGGAAGATCCAGGCTAAGAAGCCAGAGTGTGTTGGGGCAAAACGGTGTCCGACCGTTATCAAACGATTCATTCACAAGTGATCCGACGGGGGCGCGGAGACGGTACTTGTCTAGATATCGAAGGGTTCCTCAGAACAGTGGAGAAGAGTCGCATTTTCAACCACAAAAGAACGAGGATCAAAATGCGGCTACTCTCAAAAACATTACAGACCTGTTGCAACAGATGCAAACCGTGAACTTAGAGCAGAGCACCAACCTTAATGCCGAAATTAAAAAGGCGAATTCGGAGCTGAAAGAGTAGAGCGCCAACCTTAATGCCGAAATTAAAAAGGCGAATTCGGAGCTGAAAGAGCAGAGCGCCAAGCTTAATGCCGAAATTAAAAAGGCGAATTCGGAGTTGAAAGAGCAAGTAAAAGAGGAGGTAAAGAATCTCGGCGTCAAAATAGAGAAAGAGATTGCCATCATCAAACGAACAGCAATTGAAGCCAAATTAATTGCGAAAGGTGCAAGGAAAATAGCGAGAGAAACACGGGACTCCACGCAAATCAAGGCAAACGTAGGAAGGGTCATGTTATCAAGGCTACAAAGCCGGATAAAACGTGTCGAAGAAAAGCAACAAGAGCAACCGGACATAGGGCCTAACGAGATGTTGAAAGAGGAGGTGGCGACATTAACAAGAAATTTAGAGGACGGGGTAAAACGTCTCATTACAGAGACATCAGGAAAGGAGAAGGGTGTAATTACTGCGTCGACTGAACCGTCACTTGCCGGAACACAGATAACCGCTTCACGGTGTGACAAAGTTGACACTATAAGCAACGGGAGCCACGCCTTCATTCACAGCTCTGAGGCAACGACCGAGGTAAACACGGACAGCGCGCAGCAGTCCAGTGAGCACAATTGCTGCCGGCTGATTAGATGTACCGAACAACTGTCGAACAAACTAAGGGTGAGAGATGCCGTCGGAAACCAATTAGTTCACGTCCCGAAGTTCATACGAATCGTAAGAACGGTCGAAATGATAACTGGAATGAAGACCGGTTTGACTATAAGCATTTGGTATCAGTCCGAAAGTTCCATCAGTACAAAGACGAAGGTAATAGCTTGCATCTAAAAACGTTCATGGGACAATTCGAGTTATCTTTGCCCCCACACTGGCCATTGCTGTACCAGCAGGATTTTGTGTGCTCCCATATGGAGGGCGCGACCGCTGAGTACATGAGAAATATAGCGAAGACGAGCGTCTCGTTCGAAGAATTCAAAAATGCCTTCTTGGGCAAGTATTGGTCTAAAGAAACCCAAGAAAGGATCAAACAAGAAATTATGATGTCCAGAGATATGGAAGGGGCAGGGTACCGGAGTCCAGTCAAATTTTTTGAAAATCTGACAAAAAGGAACCAGTACCTAGACAACCCATGTAGTGGTGCGGAAATCATCAGATTATGCTACATGAAACTTCCCATCTCGTATCAACAATTACTTGCCGGTCGTTGTGGTAGCGATACTGAGGTATTTAAGGGCATTTTGCGCGAACTGGAATTCGCATTCAAGAGGAACAGGCACGGGAGAAACGCCGACAACGTGAACAAAATAACACCAGTGGGATAGTAGGCCAGTGCCGAACTACAACGGCCACAATCAAAATTAGAGGAATGGCAACTCGAAAAGAAGGTACACGGAAGAAGAGCGACACTCTCCGGTGCAACATAATAAATTACAAAGGACCTGGGGCAGTAATCAGCAATCGGGAAGGAAAAGGAATAATAGTTACCAAAATAACAACCAGGAAGAGGTCGAAGTCCGCCCTCCGAAGCCTGATCCATCCCACCTTAACGGGCAGGATTACGAATGACTAGACCAGAGCGCTGACAGGAGTTATCGAATACGAGGATGTCACCGAGTTACTCCTCGAAAAAAAGGAAGGGCAACAAAATAAAGAAATATACCCAGTAGTCAAAATCAAAATACGAGGTGACTTAACGGTCGCCGCTATAATTGATAGTGGAAGCCAGCTTTCAGCGATCTCAGAAGCGGTATTTAAGACATGTAAGAATGTACTGAACCCACCGCCTCTTGCCACACAAAAGACGAAGGTCAGGGGTGCATTACTTGGAAATAGTATAGAAATATCTCAACAGACACGTTTAGAATTCGAATGTCAGGGACATCAGTTGACTGCTAATCTTTTTGTCATTCCTAAACTGTCCACCGATATTATCATTGGTATGGATTTCCTATCAACGTACAAAGCCATAATCGATTTGGGTCGAGGAGAAGTCACATTAGGAGAGGGTGGCAAAATCCATCTTCGTTTCGATGAACAAGCAATCCCAGGGCAGGTACAAAAGAGCTGTCTCAGACTACAGTTTCCAAACCAGGGGTCAACAGGTGAAGCCAACGGCGGACAGTACAATCGAGATAGTACTTCGAAAGAAGTACAATTAGTAGAAATACATAAGGAAATAAGCGAGAAATTGCAGGGCATAAAAGTCGTAAGAGACACAGACAAAGAAGGGTTAGACAATGTGCTAGAAGGAATATTGAGGTTTTTCTCCCCAAGACGGGCTCCATAAAGGGCTATCAATATAAATTTGACGTAAAGAGGCACAAACCGTTTCCAGTACCGCCGTACCCGATTCCGTGGTCCTACCGAGATCGTGTTTTTATCGAACTCCAGCGGATGCAGAGGGAGGATGTGATAGATCCAGCAAAGTCACAATTTAGCAGCCTCCTCAGGATCGTAGACAAAAGGAACGGGGAAATTCGACTTGTTAGATTCCCAGCAGATCAATACGATCATAGTTCTGGAAACCGACAGACCCGAGAGGCTCGATGAGTTGCTGCTGAAATTCCATGGAGTTTCGGTTATTTGCCTCTCTGGATTTGAAATCTAGCTTCTGACAAATCGAGTTGGATCCAGAATGTAGAAGATACACGGCGTTCATCGCATTTGGTAGATGCTACCAATTTAGGAGATTCCCCTTTGGCCTGAATATTTCGTCTGCAGCATGTATAAGAGGATTAGGAACAATTTTGGATGAGGGGTTAAGGGAGAGAATAACATGTGTAAGTAGGCTGTTTAGGTTTTTATGTTGGCAACGCCACGTAGCGCTCTACATGAAAATCACTGACTGTGCTGTGTGAACGCTGTGGTTGGTTTGCATTGTTGGAGCATATGCTATTGTAGTGTTGGGCAGTTGGCCGTAAACAGCGCGTAGCATTGCGCAGTTGGAGGTGAGCCGCCAGCAGTGGTGGATGTGGGGAGAGAGATGGCGGAATTTTGAGGGCGGATGATCTGGACGTGTGTCCATAACAGACAGTAAATTTGTAAGACTGGATGTCATGAACTGATATATATTATGACTTTTGAACACTGTTAAGGTAAATACATTGTTTGTTCTTTATCAAAATCTTTCATTTGCTAACTATGCCTATCAGTAGTTAGTGCCTTCAGTAGTTAGAATCTTTAATTTAGCTGGCAGTATTGGCGGTCTCTGTATTGCAGTAGTTTGAGTAACGAAGATTTTTGTGAGGTAAGTGAGTCATGAAAGGTATAGGTTATTGTTAGTCAGGGCCATTCTTTTGCAGGGATTATTAAAAGTCAGATTGCGTTGCGCTAAAGATATTGTGAGTCAGTTTAAGCACAGTCATGTATAATTTTTCTAAGGGGACGTTTCATATGTCGACCCTTAGCCGAGGATACCTCGCTAGAATCTTCTGATTTTTTCTTTTAGTTTGTGTAATTAGTGTAGCCTTTGTTTATTGCTAGCGCGTAATTGTAGAGAGAATCTCCTTTGTAGTTGCACCTTTCATTGTTGTACAGTAAAACAGTTGTGGCATGCATGTACATTTGCACCAAGTATTTTGCACCTGCGCTTGCGATTAACTATATATTATTTTCAGTGCTATGTTAATGTGTTTTCTTATTTTTGCTCTTCAAATTGTGCTATTCTGTGCTATCGTGTGATATATTGTGACAATTATGGCGAGTGAAAAACGTAATACTAGGCTTCAAAGTAAACTGAGAAATGACAGTGACGACGAAAGCAGGGTGTTAGCGCCACCGTGTAATGAATTAACTAATGTTCAACATAGTAATTTGGTAATTGTGCATATGGAAATGGAGCGTGCGGCAAATAACGGTGTAGACAGTGAAACAATTAGTGAACGAGGAAGCATTATCGATCGATCGGTCGGCAACAGCTTCCCTCAGGAATCGGGAATGACAGGACACAATCTTGCAAATACTGCAGATTCAGGTTTTGGGTCCTCACTGTTTTCTCAAATAAGTCAAGACACATTTTATGCTTGTCAGAATGTGAATGTTGTCGGTGCAAATTCACTTCCGAAAAGCACTGAGGAACATGTTTCAGACACCAGTGCATTGTTATTACAATTACTACAACAAATGGGACAAAAGCTTCAAAAGTTAGACACAATGGAACAAAAGCTTCAAAAGTTAGACACAATGGAACAGAATCTTCGAAAGTTACACACAATGGAACAAAATCTTCAAAAGTTAGACTCAATGGAACAAACGCTTGAACAAACACGTGAAGATTTAACTGCAGAGTTGCTTAACATCGAATATAAATGTCGAAAAGTCTGTAATGACGTAAAAACACAAATTTGTGAGCATTTTAAACCAATTTTTTGCGTCATGAAAATGCATTACAGAATCACGAAGCAGCCATAAAAGAACTACAAACTATTGTTCATGAAAATCACGACACCTTGCAAGCTAAAATTGACTCAGTTGCATCTACCAATTCGGTTATGCAAATTGCAAAAACTCAGGAAAACTTAAAGGACACAGTAGATACGATTTCAACACAAATAGACACTCTGAAACTTTGTTCAGAAAAACACACTGAGGAAATCAGTTCACTATCGGAGAAAGTAGCCGAACTTTCGGATCAGTTCACTAACTTATCTACAAAGGTAGATGATGATCTGAATGACACAAGACCCGTAGCCTTCACTGTCACAGAAGAGTAGGAACAAATTAGAAAATTCAATCAAAATCAAAATCAAATCAAACCACAGTATAAAAGAGAAATCCGGAAAGTACAAGATCAGTTGACACAGGTAATACAAGAATTACATATTTCAGTGGACACTCGCACTCCAATACGGGAAGAGGGACATAGAAATACGGAACAGCCACAAAATAATAAGACTGGGCACCAGAAATTATGAAAGGAATTGGCAAGGTACACCGAATTTTGAGATGGAACCGCCGAAAAGAAGTAACAATGACCGATGTGCGAATCGCCGACATGATTTTGACTATAAGCTGTTCATTACTACACGTAAATTCAAAACAATTAAGAATTCTGGCAACGATATTCATCCAAAAGCATGGCTCCATCAGTTCTCTCATTGTTTTCCTCTCAACTGTTCATTGGAGCACAGGTTAGAATTTATGTGTGGCTATTTAGAGAATGAACCAGCTGTAAGAATGCGATTGGTTATTCACCATTGTCACAGTGAAGGAGAATTTTATCATGCCTTCCTCTCAGCATATTGGTCTCAAGCTACACAAGAGCGAGTAAAACATAGCATCATAATAATAAAGCATTTCGAACAATCTGAATTTTCCACGCTTGTCAAATATTTCGAAGACATGTTGCACAAGAATCAGTACCTGTCAAACCCATACAGCCCCTCAGAACTCATCCGCATTTGCTTAATCAAAGTGCCTGAACATTTACTACATATTATTTTGGCAGGACGTTGCAAAGACGACATTGAAGCTTTCCAGGGACTCTTACAAGAATTGGAAATTGACACTGACAATCGCGGGACGCGAAAACAGGAGCACAACAATTACAGAAGACATCCGTCACAATTCCGCGATGAAAGAAATAATAACTGGACACGACAAGGCTATTCTTACAATGGAAATCGTGACCAAAACAGACACCACCTGTATGACAACTGTTGGCAGAATAATAGTTACGGAGAAAGATCGCATTTCCGTAGTAATGAATATGACAGAGATAACCATAGAAACAAACAATATGGGAACCAAAACAATTATTATCAAGGGAGACAGAGTAACTTCAGACGCAAAAGTTCAGCGCTCAGTTACGATTCAGGGAGAAATTCTCTACCACGTGACCGGCAAGAAAGAAACTATGGAATCTACCAACATGACGACAGACGATATAATCCTAACGACAGACCTGAATTTCACCAGAACTGGCGTGATTCAAACAGGGCAGGGCCCTCTCGACAAGGTGAATTTGTAGAAGTTAGGTCTCCTAATCACAATAACGACGCGCGCCAACAAAGAGACAGACAATGACTCGCACCACAGGCACCCACGTGCACCGACTGGCTCAGAGAAGAATAACATAGACGCTAACCTTGAGAAAAATTTTAGAATTCCGTACTGACGTATACCGCATAATAATTGCGTTCAAGTTTAAACTCTGAGTACTATGAAGAGTAAAGGATTGCACCACATTTCATATGTAAAACCGTTTATTGACAGATAATCTGTTTTTTTAACTTAGTCTTTGCTATAAAATTTTTCACTACACGTTACTAGTACTCTTTGTCAGACTTAGAAACTGTTAACATGCAACAGTGTTTGAAGTTAAATATCCAGTCAAGACCAAGAGAACTTAGTTAAACAGAAATTACGAATGCATTGTCATAGTGAACAGACGACACAGTGTTACTGTGTGTGTACATTCATGCTTGTTAGTTGCACGATTACGTAACGACTATAAGGCTTACATACTTAGAACATATACCAGTACTGTTAATGAGATTTTACTGCAACATTTTGGTTTACTTGAAAATACATTATGGGTTTAAAGTACTTTCTGAGAGATACCAGATGACACAGTGGTTAGTTTATTTGACAGCTACATGACTATATCACTATGCTACTAATGTGTGACACAATTTACATGGTTGCTTTTGCGGTGTATCTGTTTTATATCTGCACAGTTTTTCTGAATTCTTCTGGAAAGGAGTACATGTTTTAGTAGTAACTTTTGTGGTATAGCTACAATGAGACAGCCTTTTCTGTAGCACAACAATACATTACAGTACAGTACTTACTTCATCACGGCAATAAGCGTAACAACTACGATATCTATACGCATAGCAATTCACTTTGTTTATTACGAGGTAAGTACATTGACCTCTACAGAACTTTGCTTACGGACGACGATAATTACGACACTTGGCACATTTTTTACCCTTAAGTAATGACAGAGATTGTCTTACAACAAGACGCACAGCTTAGCGCTACAGTACACATATTTGAGTGATTGATTTTGTACTTAAAACATTTATGTTTAAAGATTTTTGAGTTACAATGATACAAATGTTTTCCATAATACATTTCATTCCATTTCTGTAATCTGTAACACCTGACGGTATAATTACATTAATTCTCAGGGGGGTACACCCCTACTTTGTGTACCATGTGTTTGGCAAGCACAAGGAGCCCTAGCTAATATGGTATTTGCTTATACAACTTTACTCATCGGTACCATATTTCTCTAGCACATAATTACACAGCTATCTGATTATTTAACTGAGAGAGAAACAAACATTTTTTTACTACGTCAGTGACACATGCTTACATAATTACACAGTTGGATAACTTCACACTTATGAAATTGTATTTTGTCTGTACTTTGTGAACTGTTCATATTTTTTCGAAACCATTGTGATACTATGAGAGCTTTGACTGACGTATTTGGTATGGGATCATGATTTTTAAAGTATGTTTGAGGTAGATGACACTATTGAAATGAGCAGAGAATTCTTTTTAGGTTTTGAAATTATTGCAGAAAGCTACGACGATTCTGAGATTTGACTGAGGTGTTAAGATATTATTATTACGATGACGATGTGTATTATGCTGTGGAGGTATGTTTATGATCAATAAGCTGATGTTATATGAGGAATTTCATTATGCTATGTATTTATTATGATGAAATATTGAAGAAGTGTCGCCAAATTTGTGTATGTGTAATAAGGTAAGGAATAATGAGTAGTGGTTAGGGACTCTGATTTATGAAAAAGGATGTTGGAAACCAAGAATCGTACTTTAAGAGTTATGAAATGTTTGTAAAGGCGTGAATGTATCACAATGCCGACGATAATTTTTTGGACACTGTTATATATATATATAGGATTTTGTTTCTACACATTTGCAACGCAAATCCTCGACCTGTGAAATTTCTATATGAGACTGTCACTTTAGTGCAAACTGGTGTTGTATTGCTCCTCCATGATACTGACAAGAGGGAGATTGAGTTAATAATTAAATCACTAAAGACCAAGAACTCTCATGGATATGACGGGGTATCTAGCAGAATACTGAAGTATTGTTCTATGTATGTTAACCCAGTTCTCAGCCATATCTGTAACTTTTCCTTTAGGAGTGGTCGGTTTCCTGACCGATTAAAGTACTCGGTAGTGAAGCCACTTTATAAAAAGGGAGACATTGATAATGTTGACAATTTTAGACCTATTTCTATGCCATCGGTGTTTGCTAAAATTATCGAAAAGGTTGTATATACAAGGATACTGGAGCATTTAAATTCACATAATTTGCCGTCAAATGTTCAGTTTGGTTTCAGAAATGGTTTGACAACTGAAAATGCTATATTCTCTTTTCTCTGTGAGGTTTTGGACGGATTAAATAAAAGGTTGCGAACGCTAGGTGTTTTCTTTGATTTAACGAAGGCTTTTGACTGTGTTGACCACAAAATATTACTGCAGAACTTGGACCATTATGGAGTAAGGGGAGTAGCTTACAATTGGTTCACCTCTTACTTTAAGAACAGAAAGCAGAGGGTAATTCTCCGCAATATTGAGAGTGGTAGTGATGTTCAGTCCCAATGGGGCACTGTTAAGTGGGGCGTTCCCCAAGGGTCGGTGCTGGGGCCACTGCTGTTTCTTATTTATATAAATGATATGCCTTCTAGTATTACAGGTGATTCAAAAATATTTCTGTTTGCTGATGACACCAGCTTGATAGTGAAGGATCTTGTGTGTAATATTGAAACAGTAACAAATAATGTAGTTCATGAAATAAGTTCGTGGCTTGTGGGAAATAATTTGATGCTAAATCACAGTAAGACTCAGTTTTTACAGTTTCTAACTCACAATTCAACAAGAACCGATATTTTGATCAGACAGAATAGGCATATTATAAGCGAGACGGAACAGTTCAAGTTCCTAGGCATTCGGATAGATAGTAAGCTGTTGTGGAAAGCCCATGTCCAGGATCTTGTTCAGAAGCTAAATGCTGCTTTATTTACCATTAGAACAGTATCTGAAATAAGTGACACTTCAACACGAAAAGTAGTCTACTTCACATATTTTCATACACTTATGTCGTATGGTATTGTTTTTTGGTGTAACTCTTCTGATTCAAAAAGGGTATTTTTGGCTCAAAAACGGGCTGTTCGAGCTATATGTGATGTAAGTTTGAGAACCTCTTGTCGACCCCTATTCAAAAATCTGGGAATTTTGACATTGCCCTCACAGTATATATTTTCTTCAATGTCGTTTGTTGTTAGCAATATTAGCCTATTCCCAAGAGTTAGCAGCTTTCACTCAGTTAATACTAGGCAGATATCAAATCTGCATGTAGAATGCACTTCCTTGACTCTTGTGCAGAAAGGAGTGCAGTATTCTGCTGCATCCATTTTCAATAAGCTACCACAAGAACTCAAAAATCTTAGCAGTAGCCCAAACACTTTTAAGTCTAAACTGAAGAGTTTCCTCATGGCTCACTCCTTCTATTCTGTCGAGGAGCTCCTGGCAGAGCTAAAAAATTAAGCAAATTCCAGTGTTACATTGTTGATTTTCTTCATTTAAACTTACGACTTGTCACCTGAATATGTTTTTTTATATTTCATTTTATCTGTTTCTAATATCGTGTTATAATTTCATGTATTGACTCGTTCCATGACCATGGAGACTTCTCCTTAATTTGGTCCCATGGAACAATAAATAAATAAATAAATATTTCGGTAAGAAAGCTAAGTGATCTTGACGTAATGTGCTGTAAGCGCCAAGCTATGTGACAGTCGCCTGGAAAAAGAAAGCCGTGTCTTTCAGAGGCACAACAAAAAAAAGGAGAGGCCATTAACCTCGCTATTGACATTCCTTTCTAGAAAGCATCGCAAATACGACACGCTCATTACTTGGAAAGATACTTACATCTGCACGCCTGTTTATGACAAGCGTGTTTCTATGAGAGTTGAGAGAATTTCTACTAACTTATGAAATGCCACATGACTACTGAATGATATTTTTATGCTTTACTTTGAACATAGTTGCTTATTTCATTTGATACCTGGTTTCCAGCTGTGTTGCAGCATTGGTTTTATAAAATAAAATTAAATGCATTTGCTAATGTGAACACTTTCTGTCAACAGATCTATTAAATAATAATTTTATGATCCACATTCTTCAAAAAAGGAACACTTGGAAAGCAAAGAACAATAAGAAGGGACTAATAACAGTAACTGCATATATAATTTTCTTTTCAAGTACTTGGTAATATTTTTTGTAGAATAAGTTGTGGTGCACCACTTTAATTACATAGACATTAAGATGTGAATAGACATTTCCCTTATCTGCATTGTTGTCTTTAGTGTACTTTTTTTTTGCTTGTGGGTTTGTCATGATTAGATATAAGTTATTGCATTTGCTGCTGCTGTTTGCCAGGTATAGTGTTACTGAATTTCACTTTGTATTACTCTGTTAATCCAGTTTTACTACTGATTTATTTTTCTTGTTTGCTGCACAGTGCATTGTATTAGTTGTAATATTGCAATTGCTTTGCTAATATAGATTTACTGCTGCTAGCTTTGCCAACTTGTATTTTTTGTCATTGCTGTTTGTGTTAATTTGTTGTGTGTTGCTGCATTGCCTCGTCCCCTAGTATATATATCAGAGCTCAGTAGATTTAAGTTTTCTTAAGAGGGGGTAGACTATATAAGAAACTAACTATGAAGAATAGGAAAAGAATGCATTGAGAAGTTACATGAAAAAGATTTGGGCAAAAAATGAGTATTGTACAATGAGAAATATTTATTTAATAGGGTTAGATAGGATTTTTTTTTTTGCAGGAGCAAATGTTGAAATAAGAGGAAAGATCTATGGAATGAACTTTTGGGTTGGACTGCAGTACCAAATGTGACACTGAAAACGAACCCTGTCCTTTCCTTTTGTTTTATTCCTCTATGTGCTTGTGTATCCTTGTGTATTTGTGTTCTTCCTGTCTTTATGTGTTTAGCTAATAAGATTTATGTTGTAGAATTTTTCTAGTACTAAGCTACATTCACTATGATGACGAATACTGTTATCCTCAAATATAATTTGCATTAATAATATGTTATTCTCTTTTTAAAGATGTTTATAGACATTATTAATTCTGTTCTGTTTCAATGCTCATATGTGAAAGTTATGTTTCGAAAACTATTCTCATTATTTTATATATTTACTTATGTCATAATTACTGTAACACTGATGTATATGTTTATTTCTATTCTTTTGTAAAGCCCATATTACTACAAATGTTATCTGTATTATTATGTTTTAATGATGTTTTCTGTATCTTTGTAATTGCATTCTCATGTTATAAAATTGTAATTGACACCAGTTTATCAAATTAAGTAACTTGTAAGCATACATTTCACTGCACACATTTCTGCTGATCATAGTATATGCACAATATGTGAGGAGTTGGGACTGTTAGTGTTTGCACGTGGGTTAATAATTCAGCTAGGGACTGGTTAACAGCATTGCTGGTTCTAAGTACATTCCAAAAAGTTTGTGAGTGCACAAGTGGTGGTTCCTGGACTTGCTATATTATCCGCAAAGACTCTTCAATGGTGAGTGTGCACCTGCACAGTCGCAACAGATGGCTGCTGGCCGTCTCTACAAGGACTACAGTGGGTCTGCATCTTTGATGGCCCACCAATACCATTATTTCTACAAGGACTGCAGTGGGTCTGCACCTCTGGTGGCCCACCAATACCGTAATTTCTAACAGGACAACAGTGGTCTGCTCTGTGATGACCTACCTACCAATATTCTTCAACTTCGTCTGACTCTGCTGTGGGTTTGCTCTGTTGTGGCCCATTACCTGTCTGCATGTCAAGAGTCAGCACTGTCTTTCCGTTGGAAGAACAACACTACTTCTTCAAGACTGCATGGAAATCCATTACTTCCATGTGCATTTTCTTTTTTACTGCTCAGACTTTGTGCATAAAATTGTAATTAATATTGTGATGAATAATCAGGACTGTCTTTATGGACTGTGAGAAAATCTTTACTTTTGACCAACAGTGTATCAATAAGTGCGTGCATTTGATATCTTTGTTATTGTAATTATGAAATTTTTTTTCAAATCTGTGTTGGCCACTGCCCGAAACAATTTGTAAAATTTTTTGTGGGGAACATGGGGGCTATGTAATTAGGCTGTTTAGGTTTTTATGTTGGTAACGCCACGTAGTGCTCTACATGAAAATCACTGACTGTGCTGTGTGAACGCTGTGGTTGGTTTGCATTGTTGGATCATATGCTATTGTAGTGTTGGGCAGTTGGCTGTTAACAGCGCGTAGCATTGCGCAGTTGGAGGTGAGCTGCCAGCAGTGGTGGATGTGGGGAGAGAGATGGCGGAGTTTTGAGAGCGGATGATCTGGACGTGTGTCCATCAGAGACAGTAAATTTGTAAGACTGGATGTCATGAACTGATATATATTATGACTTTTGAACACTGTTAAGGTAAATACATTGTTTGTCCTTTATCAAAATATTTCATTTGCTAACTATGCATATATGAGTATATCGAAGGACAAGCAAATAATAACAATTAATGATAGTAGTATGTTGAAACGTCCCCTTAGAAAAATTTATGAATTACTGTGCTGATAAACCTCTTACATTATTTGATTTTCAAACAGCTGAGCTGACATTTCGCTCTTTACCTCTTCTGATCAACACTAAACTGATACACAATATTTTTAGTGCAACGCAATCTGACTTTCAAAAATCCCTACAAAAGAATGGCCCTGACTAACAATAACCTATAACTTTCAAGAATCACTTACCTCACAAAAATCTTCGTTACTCATACAACTGCAATACAGCGAGCGTCACTACTGCCAGCTAAATAAAAGATTCTAACTACTGAAGGCACTATCTACTGATAGGCATAGTTAGCAAATGAAAGATTTTGATAGAGAACAAACGATGTATTTACCTTAATAATACACAAAAGTCATCATATATATATCAGTTCATGACATCCAGTCTTACAAATTTACTGACCCTGATGGACACACATCCAGATCATCCGCTCTCAAAACTCCGCCATCTCTCTCCCCAAATCCACCACTGCTGGCGGCTCACCTCCAACTGCGCAACGCTACCCGCTGTTAACAGCCAACTGCCCAACACTACAATAGCATATACTCCAACAATGCAAACCGACCACAGTCTTCACACAGCACAGTCAGTGATTTTCATATAAAGTGCTACGTGGTGTTACCAACATAGAAACCTAAACAGCCTACTTACATAGCCCTCATGCTTCTCACAAAAAATTTTACAAATTGTTTTGAGCAGTGGCCAATACATATTTGTTAAAATTTTTCATAATTACAATAACAAAGATATCAAATGCACACACTTATTGATATACTGTCGGTCAAAAGCAAAGATTTTCTCACAGTCCATAAAGACAGTACTGATCATTCATCACAGTAAAATTGCAGTGTTTTTCTCAAAGTTTGAGCAGTAAAAGAAAATGCACATGGAAGTAGTGGAGGTCCATGCTGTCTTGAAGAAGTAGTGTTGTCCTTCCAACAGACAGTGCTGAATCTTGACATGCAGACAGGTAATGGGCCACAACAGAGCATACCCACAGTCGAAGTTTTGAAGAATATTGGTATGTAGGTCATCACAGAGCAGACCAACTGTAGCCATTGTAGAGACGGCCAGCAGCCATCTGTTGCGACTTTGCAGGTGCACTATCACCATCGAAGAATTGTGGACAATATAGCAAGTCGATAAACCACCTCTTGTGCAGTCACAAATTTTTTTTTTAAATATCCTTAGAATGAGCAATGCTGTTAACCAGTCCCTTGCTGAATTATTAACACATGTGCAAACACTAACAGTCCCAACTTCTCACATATTGTGCATATACTATGACCAACAGAAACGTGGGCAGTGAAATGAAACTTAATCTGAAGAACTGGTGTCTATACAATTATAAATTTACGACATGAGAATACAGTTACAAAGGTAAAAAAATACATCATTAAAGAACATAACAATATGGATAACATTTGTGGTAATACGGGCTTTACAAAAGAATCGAAATAACATATACATCAGTTTTACAGGAATTACGACATAAGTAAATATATAAAAGGTTAGAATAACTTCCAAAACATCAACTTCACACGTGAGCATTAAACAAAACAGAATAAATAATGTCTAAACATCTTTACATAGTAAACAATATATTATAAATGCAAATTATATTTGAGGATAACAGTATACCTCATCATAGTGAATGTAGCTGAGTATTAGAAAAATTCTACAACATAAGTCTTATCAGATAAACACATAAAGACACGAAGAACACAAATACACAAGGTACACAGACACATAGTAGAATAACACAAAAGGACAGGACAGGGTTTGTTTTCAGTGTGACATTTGGTACTGCAGTCCAACCCAAAACTTCATTTCATAGACGTTTCCTCCTATTTAACTTTTTTTTAAATACCTTGTCAATGCATTGCTTCCAGTTCATCACAACTCATTCTCTTATATAGCCTACCCCCTCTTAAGCTAACTTAAATCTACTGAGCTCAGATGCTAAAATAAGGGAAGAGGCAATGCAGCAGCACAAAACAATTAACGCAAACAGTAATGACAAAAAATGCAAATTGGCAAAGCAAGTAACAATAAATATAAATTAGCAAAGCAATTGCAATAAATCACTGACTGTGCTGAGTGAAGACTGTGGTTGGTTTGCATTGTTGGAGTATATGCTATTGTAGTGTTGGGCAGTGGGCTGTTAACAGCGCATAGCGTTGCGCATTTGGAGGTGCGCCGCCAGCAGTGGTGGATGTGGGAAGAGAGAGCGGAGTTTTGAGAGCGGATGATCTGGACGTGTGTCCATCAGGGTCAGTAAGTTTGTAAGACTGGATGTCATGAACTGATATATATATATGATGACTTTTGGATATTACTAAGGTAAATACATCGTTTGTTCTCTTTCAAAATCTTTCATGTCTATCAGTAGTTAGTGACTTCAGTAGTTAGACTCTTTTATTTAGCTGCAGTATTGGCGCTCGCTGTATTGCAGTAGTTTGAGTAACGAAGATTTTTGTGAGGTAAGTGAGTCATGAAAGGTATAGGTTATTGTTAGTCAGGGCCATTCTTTTGTAGGGATTATTAAAAGTCAGATTGCTTTGCGCTAAAAATATTGTGTCAGTTTAGTGATGATCAGAATAAGTAAAGAGAGTAATATCTGAGTACGTTCAGTTTTGAAAATAATGTGAGAGGTTTATCAGCACAGTCATTCATAAATTTTTCTAAGGGGAGGTTTCACATGTTACGTTGAAGACATCCTCATTGCGGAAAAGACATGGGAATCTCACAACAATCTTCTAGGAGAAGTGATCTCCAAATTAAGAAAACATAGGGTGACGGAAAATATAAAAAAGTCCTGTTTTGGAGGAAGAGAAGTACATTTTTTGGGTCATGTCATCTCAGGGGAAGGAATTATGCCAGACCCAGAGCAGATGAGGGAAATCGCAGAATTTGCAACGCCTACCACAAGGAAACAGCTGAGAGGCTTTCTCGGTGTCGTGAATTTTTACAAAAAATTCATATATACAGAGGCATTGGCGACACCAAGACTGTGTCAATTAACCGGAAAGAATGCGGCGTGGGTATAGGACAATGATGCAGAAAGCGAATTCAGTATGCTAAAATCAGCTCTGGTAAAGGCTCCGATTCTGTCACATCCTGATGTGGCGCATGACTTCTGTATGGCCACGGATAGCGCGAAAACCGGGCTAGGCGTAATGGTCTTCCAAGAATATGAAGAAGATAGAGTAAAGATACACAAAACGATCGCGTTCGGGAGTCGGGTTCTGAGTAAAAGCGAAAGGAACTACTCAGTAACCGAACTGGAGGCCCTCGCGATAGTGTGGGGGTTCCAGAAGTTCAAGTACTTCTTATTCGGACGTAAGACACATGTCTATACCGATCATAGAGCTCTGGAGTTCTTACTTACGGCCAAATTAGCGCATGGGAGGTTTGCGAGATGGGTTGCTGTCCTCCAGGAATTCAATTTCACAATAGTCTACGTACCGGGACCCACAAATGTAATAGCGGATGCACTATCCCGTTCCCCTCTGGGGATAAGCGATTATCAGGCTGAAGAACTGGAACAAGAACATTTCTCCTTGTTCTATCTACGAAAAGTGGCATTTGAAAATTATATCACAGTGACAATGCGTGATATTGGGTGAGAACAAGAACAAGATCCTGTGCTGAGAGGAATAAAAGAAAAGTGGAAAGATTGAACGCAAGCCTGGCTTAGGCAGCATTATCTGTTAAGAAAGGGGGTCCTGTTTTACAGAAGATATCCGGGTGAGACGTTGTGTGTCGTGTGTGTGCCAGAGGAAGTAATAAACAAACTCATCTGGTATACACATCTCAGTTATGCTTACTTCGGACCCAGGAAGTGCTTCTTGAAACTAAAAAGCGTCTGTCACTTCAAAAACATGGAGAGACGAATGCGCAAGGTTCTCGCGGTATGTAAGAAGTGTCAGAAGGCGAAAACAAGTACTGTAACCATGCAGCCGCCTCTGCACCCTATTATTCCGGAGAAATTAAGATAAACAGCGGCGACGGACTTCATGGGTCAGTTACCAACCACACAAAGGGGTTATAGATACATCATGGTGGTCTTAGAATTAACGTCTAAGTACGTCACCCTGACACCATTGAAAAGAGCAACCGGGACAACGGTGAGCAGGGCGCTACATAAAGATTTCCTGGCACAGGTAGGGCCAATAGAGTATATTTTGTCAGACAATGCGCCGCAGTACAGGTCGGAGGTATGGAAGAGAACACTTGAAAGTCATGGAATTAAACCAGTTTTCATATCCCGCTTCCACCCCAGTTCTAATCCCTCTGCAAGAACAATGAAGGATTTACGAAAACTTTGCAGATTGTACTGCAGTAAGGAGCACGCCACGTGGGACATCTTCATCAAAGATTTCCAGGAAGTAATTAGTGAGATACCCCACAGCACCACACTGTTAGCTCCAATTACGGTACTAAAGAACCGGGACCCGCTGGGCAGGCTCCGTCAGTTAGTGGAGTTTCCTCCAAGAACACGTCAGCGACATGGCACCGTCGTGGAGGAAGCCCTACAAAATATCCGACGTGCAGGCGAGAAGCGCAAAGCACGAGCGGATAAAGGGGCGCGAGTACGACACTTTGTGGTTGGGGAAAAGGTACTCATTAAGACACACCGGGTGTCAAACAAGCAAAGGAAGCTGTGCCACAAATTCTTCGCCGCGTATAGTGGGCCTGTGCGCGTGCGGAGAATAGCGCATGCTAACGCATTGGAAGTAGAATCCATAAAAACAGGAAAATCACTGGGAGTGCATCCGATAGCACATGTAAAGGCATTTGTGGAAGGATGATCTGCAGACTTTGTACATGGAATTGTAGTAAATATAGGCTTAGAATAAGGATTTTTTAAAGTGTCTTGTTTGTTTGTATATGTACTGATCTTAGTGGTAGAATGTCTCGTTTATATGTGCCTATATTTTCTGTTTTTATTATTAATGATGATATCTCGCCTCTAGATGTTGAGAAAATGAAGTGCGCTAGATTATTTTGTAAAAACACATGACTAAAGAATAGAAAACAAGTATTTCTGGGCGTACCACAGAAAAAGATAGATTAGGGACTCTGTAAGTTACAGGAAGGTTCACCGTAATTGTATCACCGTCATTGGAGAACATATTTAAGGTGGCCCGTCCCGTAGGTCATTACGAGGACGCACCGAAGCATCTCGCACATCCCTGAATACGTAAGAGGTGGACAGCTATGCGCAGTTGCGTGAATTAGCGCACCCAGTGCATGTTAAAAAAGAACCGGATATAATCATCTACAGAGCAAACAGCAGCATTAATAAGCCAGAAATACTTGTTGATACCAAGTTAGTGTAACAACTGCGAGCGTGAGCAGTGAGCTATATTTGTGTTGTGCCATTGTGACATTGCTAATCCGAAACATGTTCACAGGCCATAGAAAACCATTCGTGACAAAAGGAGAAAACGGGAAGACAATAGAGGAGAGAAGAAGTGTCGCAATAGAACACGATAAAGGACGCTATCCAAACTTCCAACAAAAATCTTGGTAAGACTGACACATGTCTAAGTTTGTTGTGTTTTATACATGTTCGCAGGCACAATAAGAGGGACGTCTGCCACATAGGGAATTCAGAAGAAAAAAGAAGATAGGGGATAGGAGGTAGTAAATAGTAGATATGTAGTCGGGTTAGCCAACACCGTGTTAGTTGGAGGAATTGGTAGTTAGAAATGGTGATGGGATCCTGTCCAGATAATCTTGATTCCCTATCCCTTGATTGTGTGTATGTGAATGACTGTGAAGCAAGTTGTCTTGTAAATTTTTTATGTTTATTTATAAAAAAAAGTTCTGTTACATTTCAATTTTAACTGATCCTGAAGTTGATTTACAAACAAGAAAATCATTCCTTTTATAATGAGACAATTTCATTGTCTTACAAAAAAATGTATGGTACTGATGGTTGAACATCAGCACTTTCCATGTGCTAAAATTAGTTGTCTTAGTTTGTTAAGGTGGCGTAACTGAGCGAGAGGGAATTGAAGCTACGACACCTGGCACACCACACACGAGCTGACAAGGAACGAGGACGACAGCAATGAGGGGAACACACAGGTGACGATGATGATGGCATGCAGACCACGCCCTGAATCGACGGGGCCGGTGATCAACTCCGCAGCCAAGGAGAGGTGAGATTCAGCACCTCTGTGTACAACAAAGAGGTCGGTCCTGGTCTCTGTACACAGTGCAGATCGGGGGCAGCAGTGAAGAGGTCGAAGAAGGTTTCTATATTTATTGCTCGCCACGTCAGGTGGAGCGACAGCCCAGCTGACCTTTTGTGCCTAATGACACCAACTTTGAGGACCTGAGCTAAAAATAGACTCTCGTCTGATCACGGTCCCGCCCTTGCCCTAAAGCGTCTATAGAAGGAGCAATGACCTGTGGCTGGGCTGCGAGAGGTCACCGATCATAGATGCACCGATGGGATCTTTGGCCTGTCGGACAAGATGTCAACAACGAGCTCTTAGGTGAGAGCCATCCTGCCTCAAGAAGATGCGGGTGCCTGTGGCGCCATCTCCGTAATCGACGTTGCTCTCTTCTCAGCCGTTAGCCCGCCCTCAACTTGCTAGTCAGAACTAATGTCACTTCCGTTCCTGCAAGAAACTTGTGCCGTGTGTGTGAGTGTGTCAGTGTGGATTCAAATGAATAACATGCGCCTCAAAGAAACGTAAAGTACTCATTTGTTCTGTTTATGAATTATGTTATAAGAAGGTTATGATTTTATAAATGTGCCATTTGTTAAAACGTCATATATTTGTCATGCCACGTCTCTTTGTGTTAGAATAAGATTTCATACTTATGCCTTGTTACAAATACACAACAGTGGTTGCTCAGTACGCAATGATTCTTGTCATTTTAGTTGTGTTTTATATATACATATATATATCAAGGTACATGTGTGTACACAATCCAGACACTGGACTGGGCCAGACCTTGTTGAATTGTGTAAAGATAACACTTACACCATGCACAATATAAACGTCCAGAACAGTGACACACACAAAAAAAAACTTTATTTATAAAATGTCAAATGGGCGTTCTGATATAACTGAATGAGAGCAACCACTATCAACTTCACAAAATGTTACACGAATATTGTTCATGTATGCTTTTAGTAATTTAAGTCGGGTAGGGATGCATAACTGAGAGTGAATGGACCTTATGTTATAATTGCGGGTCTTGCCATTCAAATGACAAGCACAGAGGTGCTTAAACATGTGTATTTCCCCTTTTCGACCTGTGTCCTTGTAATATAATTGTAGTTTTTTGTAGTTATCTTTTGAGTACTCTGACCAATAATTGTCTCAGGAATCGGCAGAGTTTAAAGTAAAATTAAATAATGACCACGTCTTTAACAGTAAATCCAGTCACTGAAGGCAGGTACCCTAGGAATGAGTGAGAGTGTGCATTAGAGAGGAGGCAGTGGTAATCAATCGCCCATAACTAATCATGCCAACGGATTAAAAATACCAGTTATGGAGCTATTAATTTTGTACCACAGGCGGTAACACCATTGGAGTCATCACCTGTACTACAAAATTGATTCGAAGAGAGGGGCTATGTAAGATGGCAAGAACTATGCCCCTTACATGAAGTCATTAAAGTTCACCTAACTCACGTTGGGCGAACAGTAGGGCGGAACAAAAGTGACTGACAAGGCACAATGCATCTTGTAGAGGGTATAGTATGGACGTATTGGAATAATTACTGTCGGGTGATGGTTTTAAAGTAATTCACACAACATGAAAACTTTGTGGAAATGCGTCGATTTACTGGACGCTAGTTTACCCCAGGGAAGTATTTAGAGTTGACTGTGGCCGGCTGGGGAACGGCTAAGGGAAGCGACAATAGGCTCAACCTCTGAAAAAGCTCCTCCAGCAGCCTCCAGCTGCATTAAGATTGGGTGATTGACCCCGACTCCATGCTGGTGTACCGGGAAACAGATGGAGAACTTGTACGCCTGTTGATAAATGTCCGTCATCCCGTTTTCTGTGAAACATGCAAGTAAGCCGCGCAAAGCTACGGTGGAGCGGTCAACAGAGGCCATTATATGTGTGTTCGTGACTACAGCAACTTCATGCTGAATTCACGGGTCACAGAGTCTGAAGTAAATCAGGTGAAGAGCGACAGAATGAAATACGCCGGCCTCTGATGGGAATTTAGGACCAAGGAATTTGAAGTACTCTCCTGGGAGTCAGAATTCTGGAAAAATTGGTGTTTTGTGCAGACACTAACCTTGATGGGTGGCCTGGGAGGAGCTAAATAGCAGAAGTTGAGAGGAAGCGAAATTTCGAGGGAATTCGTTCACTTCCCAGAGCAGGCATTGGTCGGAGCTGGGAAGTGACGCATAATTAACGTGACTTGCGCTGCAATGGGGGTAAGTGATTTTGCTGGAGGGGAAACCGAGGTGAAGAGCGAACTGGGAGAAGTCCCCGTAGAGGTCTTCCGTTTCGAGCTTGCCTAGAGTGCAGATGTGTCGTTCTTTACTCAGCTTTCCTGAGAAAGAGTGAGCATCTCTGCAGTTTAGGACTTAGCAAATGGAACGATTGAGCTTGGAGATAGGAAGTTTTGGTTCAGCTATGTGCTGAGCAAGATAGCTAGGAGTGAATAGACGAGCGCAGCCTTGCAGCAGCACGAGGTCAGCTGACGTCCACACAACAACACCGCTCCGCCACACTGTATTCGGCCACTGATTAATTTGTTGGATCACGTCAGTAGAGTTTCCACGAGGGTTGCATGGGCCGTGTATTGTAGAATTCTTCTAGCACTTCGCATTATGCCTGGGTCAGTCGATAGGAATTACTTTTGAGTTATTGCGCTTTACTCCACGCAAACGCAATTTATTACCACTGCCTGTTAGGAGAGTCATCTAATGTGATGATTGAAGGTCGTGAGTTAAAATAAATCTGTGCTAATCGACTGCATCTGTTTTCAGTCAAGTAGTTGAAATGCCAAGTCACCTTCTTAATTAATTTTATGTTCAACATTTGCATCTGGTGTTCAATAGCTGAATATAACATCAATGTGCACCCCTTTTAATTAAAAGAGATCAATTCTGAATCAATTAATGTCAACACTGCCACCACAGTTCAATCAGGAGTCACAGGGCCTTATTACTTTCTTTGCGTTATCTGACACTGCGGCAGTTTTGTACTCTCTGTCGATCTGTTAGTCAATTACCTGGGGTGAACACACGCCAAAACCAGATAAGTGACGGGTGGGGTGTTACAACATTAAGCAAGAACTAAAGGCTTGGCAATCTGTTAACGTAATACAGGGGTTGGAACTTAAATAGTGGCAACTATTTATTTACAACCGATACAAAAGAGTTACATATTTGCACCTGTTACTGTCCTTCAAAGTAGTCACCAACGTTGAGTAGAACCCGTCGCCAGCGATGTGGAAGGCGTAGTATACCGTTAGCAGAGCCTGTTCTGTTGATGATGCGAATGGAGCGGTCTACTGCCTGTCGAATCTCTGGAACAGTTCTGAAGCGAATGCTACGAAGTGGTTCCTTCATCTTCGGAATCAAATCAGAGTCACAAGGACTTAGGTCCGGGGAGTATGGTGGCTGGTACAGTACTTCCCAGCCCCATCGACTAAACAGAGCAGCCACAGCTTGCACTGTATGCGCCCGAACATTGTCGTGCAAAATGATGGGTGAGTTGCGCAGAAAGTGTCTTCGCTTCTTTCGCATAGCTGGTCGCAGGTGATGCTCCAAAAACGAACAGTAATACTGTGCATTGACGGTCTCCCGTGGAGCAACCTAATGCGTTAGGATAACACCATCACAGTCGTACACGAGAATCACTATAGCTTTAGACCGCTCCATTCGCACCATCAACAGAACAGACTCTGCTAACGGTATACTACGCCTTCCACATCGTAAGCAACGGGTTCTACACAACGCTGGTGACTACTTTAAAGTACAGTAACAGGTGCAAACATGTAATTCTCTTGTATCGATTGTGAATAAATAGTTACCACTAAATACGTTCCAGCCCTCGTATATAAATACAAACGTATTTAATAAAATGTTATTTGGTAGTGGTTCACTTAGAAACCTCTCACTATACAATGCAGTACGGTATACTATGCCCGTAAAACCATAACTTTCACCATATTGGGGCTGTGACGAACTTTCGACTTTCGCGGTGACCTATAATGGCGCAATTCGTTGGATTGGCGTTTCAGTTTTGGCTCGTACAATGTGGCCCATGTTTCATCCAGTGTTACGATACGGCGTAAGAAAGCCTCTGCTTCGCACTCATAGCGCTCCAAGTGCGTCTGAGCAGCGTCGTAACGCATCCGATTCCCCGCATGCCTCTTGAAGACCTTGATGACACTGTCGTGCTGCACGACCTCTGGCACATTCAATCTTGATCCAACTCCGTTGTTCCTGTTTCGAAAACATAGTGACACCGTTACGTTAGACCGTTCGCTTATAAGTGACCGTGTTTCCCTCGATTGTGCGCGCGCCGGTGACGCGGGACGGGCCAGTCCATTTGCTCGGAGATAAGGTATTTATGCCAACAACGTGGGCTATCAGCGACAATAGTAGATTCCATTGCATAGTGTCTCCACAGCAATGGTGCCACTATTTAAGATCCAACCTACGTATTTCGATTACTGTTCTGATTCCAATAGATTTGATAGTCTGTCCCAGCTGCATGCGTCTATTTAGTCTTTTTCCTCCTTGTTGCCAGCGAGAATTCTTCTACGCTATTTTTTCATGGGACAGATCTAGTAAAGAGATTGTCTACACTACGCTTGTCCGTCCCCTTTTCGAGTACTGCTGCGCAATGTGAGATCCTTACCAAACAGGATTAACAGAATACACCGAGAAAGTTCAAAGAAGGGCAGCATGTTTTTTAATATCGAGAAATAGGGTAGAGAGTGTCGCGGAAATTATATATGATTTGGGGTGAACATCAGTGAGACAAACGCGTTTCTCGCTGCAGCGGAATGTTCTCACGAAATTTCAATCGCCAACTTTCTCCTCCGAATATGAAAATATTTTGTTGACACCGGTGTACATAGGGAGAAACAGTCATCATAATAAAATATGGGATTGCTTAAGGGGAACATAACAGCCTAGTAGAGACTGACTGGGCTATGACCATCTGAAGTTGAAATGGAGTTCAAAAATGGCTCTGAGCACTATGGGACTTAACTTCTGAGGTCATCAGTCTCCTAGAACTTAGAACTAATTAAACCTAACTAACCTAAGGACATCACACACATCCATGCCCGAGGCAGGATTCGAACCTGCGACCGTAGCGGTAGCGCGGTTCCAGACTGCAGCGCCTAGAACCGCTCGGCCACTCCGAATGGCTGAAATGGAGTATTTATTATTTGTATTACTGAGTCATTACTTTAAGTACGATTAAAATGTTTCGAAAACTTTAAACTTTCGTTAATTACTTACCTACAGACAATAATCTGATGGAAACTTCAAATGGTTCAAATGGCTCTGAGCACTATGGGACCTAACATCATAGGTCATCAGTCCCCTAGGACTTACAACTACTTAAACCTAACTAACCTAAGGACATCACACACATCCATGCCCGAGGCAGGATTCGAACCTACGACCGTAGCAGTCGCGCGGGTCCGTACTGAAGCGCCTAGAACCGCTCGGCCACACCGGCCGGCCTGATGAAAACTATGGAGTACTTTATGCTTCTTAGGTCTGCAAGTTCTACTCATGTTACTGTACTGAAAAGCAGATCAGTTATCAAATTAGTAACGTATTTTGTCTCGAAATTAATTTTCGTTCGCTTTAAGAAAGATATACCCTACCGTCGAAGTGAACAATCCACATTTCGCAGACGTATTTTGGTTACGATTAGAATTACAGTCGGATCGAATTCCAAAAATCCTCATACATTTCAAAACGATGTGCATTTGGTGGCCACACATCTGAAAGCCAGTCTGCGAAAGGTTTCAGCTGTATCGAGTGAGCTGAAGTACGCTGCCCAGTCGGTCCATTAGCAGTTCGGAAATATTCAAACGTTCTTTGTCACAGAGAATAACAATGCTTTTCGACAGGATTACAAAGTATTTCGGCCGCTTTTTACTTTTTCACCGTGCATAGCAGCCGTTATTCCATTGTGTTTTCGCGGAATTCAAATACGAGATACATGTTTCGTTTCCTGTGAGGATACACGACAGAAACGCGTAACTTCCCTTAATGTGCCTCTGCGTTAACTCCACATTCTGTGATTCCTTTGTTCTCCACGCGCTTTGTGTAGAACCTACTCAGCGCCGCATTTAATCTCGATTGTGAAGCACTAGCTACTACTCACACCAAGCAAAGCTCTTTGGTTCATTCAGCTTTCCATCTGTTTGCGCTGTATCATTTGATGTAATCATGCGACGACTCTCTGGCGGACATATTATGTTGCAAGGAAAAGCGTTCGTCATAGCTGTTTAAGCTGATACGGTGCTGTTCACATGCAAGGTGGCAGGCTTGATGGCATGACCAAGCCGGCCGGTGTGGCCGAGTGGTTCTAGGCGCGTCAGTCCGGTACCGCGCGACTGCTACGGTCACAGGTTTGAATCCTGCCTCTGGCATGGATGTGTGTGATGTCCTTAGGTTTAAGTAGTTCTAAGTTCTAGGGGACTGATGACCTCAGATGTTAAGTCCCATAGTGCTCAGAGCCATTGGCATGACCAAAATATTGACTAATTGCGCCTTATTACCCCGTAACTGGAGGCATGCATCTATTGAAATAAAATCTAAATCTGAAGGGATTATATTTTGTAACAGTAGGATGTCATCGTTCATGTATTTGAGTGCTTATGTGCCACGCTATTAATGAGACAGAGCAGGCTGCGTGACAGCAACAGTTTACCAGTTTGTAGGTTGCCGCGAGAGCCCCAAGCCCAAACACGTTAGCGTCTCGCCGTTACTGCACTCCCGAGGATAATCGTGCTTTCCGCCCTCGTTACTATCCGCTGTAGTTATTTAGAAATACCTTAATAATATGACGTGGCATGGGAAGTAGTAGCTTAGCTACAAATAAAAATAACGATACTATGATGAACCGTCAATTTTAATTAATGGATGCATTACCCTCTTTGAATCTGCATCTCACATTAGTAAAGGACTGATAATTATAGTCATGCTGGGCACCTACTGTTTATGACGAGAGCACAAGAAAAGCTTCCAAGTCTGGCAAACGTCTTCCCTCGCATGCCCATTAAACATATTTCATCAGTTCATGTTCTTTAGCACGAAACAGGTACTCACTACAGAAAGCAACCATCCATTCCTTAGCCATACATGGGAACTACCACAAACGCCCTGAATTTACAAAATGTATAAAATTGTGAAACATTATATAACGAAATTTGCGCTGCCGCGCGGGACTTTAAACGAAGATTCTAAAAGAAATGCTCGCTTACCAACGCGTTATAAAACTGTATCAAAAGTCCGGGCCTTAATATTGCCTACACGCTATCAGTAGTCCACCTGTGTGACTGAATAATGAAGACAAAACGTTAGAAATTCTTGTGTATGAACAATGAAGACAAAACAACAGAAATTCTCGTAAGTGTAAGGCCACGCACCGCAATCACCCATTATGTTGAAACAGCTTTTTGACTCGAGAACACAGACCAACGAAAATTGCACTTTCACGCACAGTTAATAGTCACTTACTACGCGGCCGGTTACTTTCGCGTAATTAGTGCGAAATTTACTGACGGAAAGAATCACAACACCAAAAATAATCAGGTTTGCTTTAAATACACGCTGTAACGGTCATGAGCTTAGTTATTTTTGAGACTGGACGTGGTGAGTTGATGTTAGTCAAGAATGCCTTTAACGCGATAAAGATTCTGCTATCAACATAGGTAAGGCATTGCAAATGTGAAATGCTGGTACATCAGTAACCTGTGTAGCCTTCCGCCCCCGGTAGCTGAGTGGTCAGCGCGACAGAATGTCAATCCTTAGGGCCCGGGTTCGATTCCCGGCTGGGTCGGAGATTATCTCCGCTTAGGGACTGGGTGTTGTTTTGTACCATCATCATTTCATCCCCATCGACGCGCAAGTCTCCGAAGTGGCGTCAAATCGAAAGACTTGCACAAGGTGAACGGTCTACCCGACGGGAGGCCCTAGTCACACGACATTTCTATTTTTACCGGTGTAACCGCCAGAAAGTTATATGTAAGCGTGAAAAGATCATGCATTGTATTTTACAGGCGCCGGATGTCAGTTTGTTGGATGGAGTTCCATGCCTATTGCACTTGGTCGATCAATACAGGAACGGTTAATGCTGTTTGCGGATGACACTGGAGTCATCGACCGATGGTGTCTCAACCAAGACAACATATTGACACTTTGTAAGGCATGTAGAGTTACGACAGCGGTATGCGCTTGAGTGTTATCCTGTTGGAATGCTGTTCATGAATGGCAACACAACAGGTCGAATCATCAGATTGACGTACAGATTTTCAGTCAGAATGCGAGGAATAACCACCAGAATGCTCCTGCTGTCATGCGAAATCGACACCAGACCACAAGCCGGCCGGGGTGGCCGAGCGGTTCTAGGCGCTACAGTCTGGAGTCGCGAGACCGCAACGGTCGCAGGTTCGAATCCCACCTCGGGCATGGATGTGTGTGATGTCCTTAGGTTAGTTAGGTTTAAGGAGTTCTAAGTTCTAGGGGACTGATGACCTCGGAAGTTAAGTCCCATAGTGCTCAGAGCCATTTGAACCATTTGAACCAGACCACAAATCCAGGTGTAGGTCCAATGTGTCTGGCACGCAGACAGGTTGGTTGCAGGCATTTAAATGGCCTTCTAAACAACACACGGCCATCACTGGCACCGTGGCACAACCATTTTCCATGAGAAAACACAACAGACTTCCACCCTGCCCTTCAATGAGCTGTCGATTGACACCTCTGAAGACGCAGATGGTGGTTTGGGATCTGTGGAATGCACGCTACTAAGTGTTGGCTCTGAGCTATTCTTGAAGTGACCGATTTGTAACTATTCGTTGTGTCACCGTGGTGCCAACTGCTGCTCAAACTGCTGCTGTAAATAAAAGTACGATACGCCAGAGCTGTAAACCGAACACGACGGTCTCCCCTTTCGTTCGTGACTTGTGTGCGACCGGAGCCCGAACTTCTTGCGCCGTACATTCTCGTGACCATCGCTGCAAGCAGTCACGTACAGTGGCTACGCTCCTGCCAAGTCTTGCTGTAGTATCTCAGATGAAACAACCAGATTCTCCTAACCCTACTACATGATCCCTTTCAAACTCAGTGAGATGTTGATAACAGAATCTTTATCGCGTTAAAGGCATTCTTGACTAACGTCAACTCACCACGTCCAATCTCAAAAGTAACGAAGCTCATGACTGTTACAGCGCGTATTTAAAGCATCTACATCTACATACATACTCCGCAATCCACCATACGGTGCGTGGCGGAGGGTACCTCGTACCACAGCTAGCATCTTCTCTCCTTGTTCCAATCCCAAACAGAACGAGGGAAAAATGACTGCCTATATGCCTCTGTACGAGCCCTAATCTCTCTTATCTTATCTTTGTGGTCTTTCCGCGAAATATAAGTTGGCGGCAGTAAAACTGTACTGCAGTCAGCCTCAAATGCTGGTTCTCTAAATTTCCTCAGTAGCGATTCACGAAAAGAACACCTCCTTTCCTCCAGAGACTCCAACCCGAGTTCCTGAAGCATTTCCGTAACACTCGCGTGATGATCAAACCTACCAGTAATAAACCTAGCAGCCCGCCTCTGAATTGCTTCTATGTCCTCCCTCAATCCGACCTGACAGGGATCCCAAACGCTCGAGCAGTACTCAAGAATAGGTCGTAGCGGTCTCCTTTACAGATGAATCACATCTTCCCAAAATTGTACCAATGAACCGAAGACGACTATACGCCTTCCCCACAACTGCCATCACATGCTTGTCCCACTTCATATCGCTCTGCAACGTTACGCCCAAATATTTAATCGACGTGACTGTGTCAAGCGCTACACTACTAATGGAGTATTCAAACATTAAGAGATTCTTTTTCCTATTCATCTGCATTAATTTACATTTATCTATATTTAGAGTTAGCTGCCATTCTTTACACCAATCACAAATCCTGCCCAAGTCACTCAACGACGACACCATCCCGTACACCACAGCATCATCAGCAAACAGCCGCACATTGCTATCCACCCTACCCAAAAGATCATTTATGTAGATATAAAACAACAGCGGACCTACCACACTTCCCTGGGGCACTCCAGATGATACCCTCACCTCCGATGAACACTCACCATCGAGGACAACGTACTGGGTTCTATTACCTGATTAGCATCCACATAGGGGCGCTACTAGCACTACTCTTATGCGACTGGCGTTAAGACATCATTTTTCAGGTGTAGAAACACGCCTTCAAACTTTCGTTTATGTCGCCCAATTCCTTGGTGTTGCGATTTTTTTCCCATCAGTATAATTACCTGTCGCTATTCATATGCCGTTCCTGACGCTCAGAACAGTGCCCAAAAGAGTTATTATTTTCAAAAGTGTTGCACCAACGCAGAATGAACATTTTTAGCGGTACGTTCATGTACGCGACGTGCCTCCAAGGCTGTCTGAAAGTGAATAGTTGTTGCGAACGCGACGGTTCTTCAACCGGCGTCACTCCCCACCTCACGTATGTATCAGCACAGTGAGACACATCGGAATACTCAATTTTGGCTCTGAGCACTATGAGAGTCAACTGCTGAGGTCATGAGTCCCCTAGAACTTAGAACTAGTTAAACCTAACTAACCTAAGGACATCACAAACATCCACGCCCGAGGCAGGATTCGAACCTGCGACCGTAGCGGTCTTGCGGTTCCAGACTGCAGCGCCTTTAACCGCACGGCCACTTCGGCCGGCAATACTCAATTTTACAAATGAGTAAACGCGTACTAAATTTCATGAAGAAAACTAACTCATTAGGTTCTGTCATCCACTACTTTCTTAAATATGTCAGTAAAATAAACAGACAAATCTGAAGGGTGCGAAATACACAGGGGATATTTTACTACGTTTCCAATATATCGAGATATCCGATGGCAGATCGGTATGGGGGTTCCCCTTCGACATAGGCGATCAATAAGCTTATTAACTGATGGAAGGTCTACCTACACGAAGACTGTTGTAGAACAGTCTAATTACTCTCCATACCCATATAACTTCCAGCCATGTCAGCTATCCGCCCTTACAACACACAGTGACTCACCGACCTCTGTATGTAATGTCCAGTAGAATGACTGGCCAGCGCCATTTCATGTGCTCTCTTTTACTTGAGTTTAGTTATAAACAGTTTTTCCCAAGTCACCTGGTGGGTTGGGCGAATTCATCTTTCTGAATTTACGTGAAGTCTTCACGTTATTACTATTACGAAAATATTACTTGCGACTTTAAATAAGAGTAAATTAAAGATAGATGGGGAGATATTTATACAATACTACGCAACTCAGTTGCTACGGTACACTTTCTACAAAGCCTACAGACAAAGCTGCATATACGAGGGCTGTCCAGAAAGTAACTTACGATTGATCGCGAAATGAAAATCACAGTGAAAATCAGAAATGTTTCATTTGTAACAGTTAGCTACACCTTTCAGCTACTTCTCTACGTAGTCGCCGTTCTGACTCAGACATTCGTCGTAGCGTTGTACCAACTTCCCAATACCCTCATCATAGAAGGCAGCCGCCAGCGCTTTCCGCCAATTCTCTACGCTGGCCTAAAGCTCGTTGTCTGTGCCAAAATGTTGTCTTCATAGCCAGCGGTTCGTTTGAGCAGAGATGAAACTCAGTGGGAGACAATTACGGGCTGTATTGTGGGTAACCAAACATTTCCAATTGAAACGATGCAGAACATCTTCATTGCCCCTGCAGAATGAGGCTGAGAATTGTCTTGAAGAAGAAACCGGACGACAGTTGTGTAATGTTGGTTGCATAGCTTCAGGGGAAATTCTCACCAGGCCCTCGTACTTGGCGGGAGACACTATTTTCTATAACATCTTTATGCGCTCACTAAGAGCTCAGGAATGAAAAGAGCGACATAATTCTACCTAGAGTCATACTAGAGACACTGCCCAACACATCTTTGCAAAGCTTTATCGGATTTTCATAGTCGTTTCCATTTCGCGACCGATCGTAACTTACTTTCTGGACAGTCCTCGTACCTGCAAATAATGTGGGTTTTGGTTAGGAACCCCCCGATATTACCAAAGCTCACTTCTCGTTTCCCTACAGTAACAGTAAAAGAACCTCTCTACTCTACTCCCGTCGTCTATATTTATAAAGCTGGTCGAAATTAACTTCACCTGGCGGCATATCAGTGCTGAGAAATCGCTTTGGGGCGCTGCAGGCAGAGGTGCACAAATTTTCTTTCCTGCCTGCCCACCCCTGTCTCGCCGCAACCATTAAAGCAGCTCCGCCTGCCGCTACGGAGATAAAAGGAAACGTGTACTGAAGTACAGGCCAGCTTAGGTTTCCGCAAGCAGGGCAAGTTTCACGGAACTCTTTCAGCTTGCTGCATCTGACAATAGGTTGCGCTGTCAATCCAGAGTTACTACACAAAAGCCAGGTCTATGTTTGCTTGGATAGTTTTACTGCAGCTCTTTTATTATAACGGTAGAAGTTTGTAAAATGAACAAAGAAAACTCAAAGGAGATGGAGGATTAATTAAGGATTTGGGAATATATACTAGTCCTGAAACAGATCCGGAGGTCAACAACCGAAAAGTGGTCGTGTATTTATGAGGCAGCTACAGATAAATCAGTAGGTGTCTCGCAATGCAAATTTTTTTAAAAAGTCACTAAACACTCATTTGGGAATCTCGAATATGTTACGATATGTTTGTAAATTTGACCATCAGTTACATCACTCCATGAATGCTTTGAAAGAGGACAAAGACTTGGTGGCTGACAGCGATGTGAAAAAGTGTGCTAACGACTTTAGGCCATTTAGAAATATAAGTTGTTGTGGTCCTAAGCCCAAAGACTGGTTGGAAAAATTTGGAAATTTGTGGTAAGGTCTTATGGGACTAAACTGCGGAAGTCATCGGTCCCTAAGCCTATCCACTGCTTAATCTAACTTAAACTAACTTACGCTATGGACAACACACACACCCGTGCCCGAGGGAGGACTCGAACCTTTCGCACGGACCGTGACAAGGGGCCACAGACAGCGCGGCAACCCCGAGTGGCGAAGATTGGTTGGATGAAACTCTACAAGCTAGTATAAACTGTGCAATCCTCTTCATCTCCTAGTAACTACTGCAGCCTACATCCATTTCAACCTCCTTACTTTATTCATCTCTTTATCTCCCTCTACATTTTTTTAGTCAGACACTTCCCTATAATACTAACGTGGTGATTCCTTAATGTCTGAGGATGTGCCCTATCAAAAAATTCCTTCTTTTGGTCTATTGTGGTATAAATTTATTTTTTCTCCAAATTCGATACATTACCTCTTCATTAGTTGCTCGATTTACCTGTCTAATCTTCAGCACTCTTCTATAGTGTCACACTTCTAAAGTTTTTATCATCTTCTTGTGTGAACTGCTTATCGTCCACTTCCACCGCCGTACAAAGCTATACTCCTTTTTATTTGAGTCATCAGTCTTATGACTGGTTTTATGCGGCCCCGTACGAATTCCTCTCCTGTGCCAACCTCTTCATCTTGAAACGTCCCCTTTGAACAATTATACATGGCTGTGCTTAACCTGACACACAATATTTTTTAGCGCAACGCAATCTGACTTTCAAAAAAATCCCTACGAAAGAATGGCCCAGACTAACATTAACCTATACGTTTCACAAATCACTTACCTCACAAAAATCTTCGCTGCTCAAGCTACTGCAATACAGCGAGCGCCACTACTGCCAGCTAAATAAAAGATTCAAACTATGGAAGGCACTAACTACTGATAGGGATAGTTAGCAAATGAAAGATATTAATAGAGAACAAACAATGTATTTACCTTGATATCATCATATATAAATATAGCAGTTCATGACAAATTTCAGAACTCCGCCATCTCTCTCCCCACATCCACCACTGCTGGCGGCTCACCTCCAACTGCGCAACGCTACGCGCTGTTCACATCCAGCTGCCTAACACTACAATGGCAGACAACAATGCAAACTAGCCACAGACTGCACACAGCACAGCCAGTGATTTTCATATTGAGCGCTACGTAACGTTGCCAATAAGAAAACATAAACAGCCTACTTACATAGAGAAAACATAAACAGCCTACTTACAATCTCAGAGTAGCACTTGCAACCTACGTCCTCAGTTATTTGCTGGATGTATTCCAATCTCTGTCTTCCTCTACAGTTTTTGCCCTCTGCAGCTCCCTCTAGTACCATTGAAGTCATTCCCTGATGTCTTAACAAATGTCCTATCATCCTGCATCTTCTCCTTGTCAGTGCTGTCAACATATTCCTTTCCTCTACGATTCTCCGCAGAACCTCCTTATTCCTCATCTTATCAGTCCACGTAATTTTCAAAATTCGTCTATAGCATCACATCTCAAATGCTTCGATTCTCTTCTGTTATGGTTTTCTCACAGTCCATGTTTCACTACCATACAATGCTGTGCTCCAAACGTACATTCTCAGAAATTTCTTCCTCAAATTAATACCTATGATGGCCAGGAGTGCCCTTTTGACCAGTGCTAGTCTGCTTTTGATGTTTGCCTCGCTCCAACCGTCATCGGTTATTTTGCTGCCTAGATAACAGAATTCCTTAACTTCATTCCTTACTTCATTATCACCAATCTTTACGTTAAGTTTCTCGCTGTTTTCATCTCTGCTACTTCTCATTACTTTCTTCTTTCATCGATTTACTCTCAGTCCATACTCTATACTCATTAGACTGTTCATTCCATTCAGCAGGTCCTGTAATTCTTCTTTTGCTGGGGATAGCAATGTCGTCAGCGAATCTTATTACTGATATCCTTTCATCCTGAACTTTAATTCCACTCTTCAAACTTTATGTACATCATTGCTTCTTCGATGTACAGATTGAACAGTAGGAGTGAAAGACTACATCCCTCTCTAACACCGTTTTTAATCCGAGATCTTCGTTCTTGGTCGTCCACTTCTATTATTCCCTCTTGGCTCTTGTACATATTCTCTCTCCCTATAGCTTACTCCTATTTTTCTCAGAATTTCGAGCATCGTGCACCATTTTGCATCGTCGAACGTTTTTCACAATTCGACAAACCCTGTGAACGTGTCCTGATTTTTCTGTAGTCTTACTTCCATTATCAAGCCCAACATCAGAATTGCCTCTCTGAGACCTTTACCTTTCCTAAAGCCAAACTGATCCTCATCTAACACATCCTCTATTTTCTTTTCCATTCTTTTGTATATTATTCTTGTCAGCAACTTGTATGCATGAGCTGTTAAGCTGACTGTGCGATAATTCTCGGACTTGTCGGCTCTTGCAGTCTTCGGAATTGTGTGGATGATATTTTTCCGAAAGTCAAGTGGTATATCGGCAGACTCATACAATCTACACACCAATGTGAATAGTCGCTGTGTTGCTATTTCGCCCAATGATTTTAGAATTCTGATGCAATGTTATCTATCCCTTTTGCCTTATTCGATCTTAAGACTTCCAAAGCTCTGCTAAATTCTGATTCTAACACTGAACCCCCTATCTCTTGTATATCGACTCTCGTTTCTTCTCCTATCGTATCATCAGACAAGTCTTCTCTCTAATAGAGGCCTCCGCTGTACTCTTTCCATCCATCTGTTCTCTCCTCTGCATTTAACCGTGTACTTCCCATAGCACTCTTAATGTTACAACCATTGCTTTTAATTTCACCGAAGGTTGTTTTGACTTTCCTATATGCCGAGTCAGCCCTTGCAACAATAATTTCTTTCAATTTCTTCACATTTTTTTTTTTTTTTTTTTTTTGCAGCTATTTAGCCTTAGCTTCGCAGTACTTCCTATATATTTCACTCCTAAATGAACTGTATGTCTGTATTCCTGAATCTTCCCGAACATTTTTGTGCTTCCTTCTTTCATCGATCATCTGGAGTATTTCTTGCGTTATCCATGGTTTCTTCGCAGGCATCTTCTTTGTGCCTGTGGTTTTCTTTCCAGCTTCTACGATTGCCCTTTTTAGAAATTTCCATTCCCCTTCAACTGAACTGCCTACTGAGCTATTCCCTATCGCAGTGTCTATAGTCTCAGAGAACTTCAAGCACATCTCGTCATTCCTTAGTACTTCTTTTCCCACTTCTTTGGGTATTGATTTTTCTTTACTAATCTCTTAAACTCCAGTCTATTCTTCATCACTACTAAAACGTGATCTGAGTCTTTCCCTGCTCTTGGATACGCCTTACAATCCAGTACCTGATTTTGGAATCTCTGCCTGACTGTGATGCAATGTAACTGAAATCTTTTCTTATCTGCCGGCCTTTTCCAAGGATACCCCTCCTCTTGTGATTCTTGGACAGAGTGTTTGGTATTACCAGCTAAAATTTATTGCAGAGCTCTATTAGTCTTTCTTCCTTCTCTTTCCTTGTCCCAAGCTCATATTCTCCTGTAATCTTTTCTTCTACTACGACCCCTACGATTGCATTCCAGTCCCCTATGACTATTAGATTTTAATCTCCCTTTACGCACTGTATCACCCTTTCAATATGCTTATATACTTTTCCTATCTCCTTATTTTCGGTTTGCGACGTCGGCATGTATACCTGAACTATTGTCGTCCGAATTTATTTGCTGTCGATTCTGATGAGAAGAACCCTATCACTGAACTGTTTGCTGTAACTGACTTTCTGTCCTACCGTCCGATTCCTAACGAATCCTACTCCCATTATACCGTTTTCTGCTGCTGTTGGTATTACCCTATACTCATCTGACAGAAATTCTTGTCTTCTTTCCATTTCACTTCACTGACCCCCACTATATCTATATTGAGCCTTAGATTTCCATTTTCAGATTTTGTAGCTCCCCTACCACGTTGAAATTTCTGACATTCGACGCCCCGATTCGTAGGACGTTATCCTTTCGTTTGTTATTCAATTTCAATCTTTTCTTCATGGTCATTTCTCCCTTCACAGTCCCCCCCCCCCCCCTCCGCGGAGGTCCTAATGGAGCACTATTCCGGAATCTTTTGCCAATGGGGACATTACAAGCCCCATGTCCTGTGGATGCACAGTATGTGTCTGTAATGCAATAGTTTCCATTGCCTTTTCCCTCCTCATGCCATTGACCGTTGCTGATTCTTCTGACTTCAGGGTCACTTTCCCATCCCAAGAACAAGAGGGGACGCTGAACCTCTGTCCGCTCCTTCGCCCTCTTTGACAAGGCCGTTAGCTGAATGAGGGTGACTTCTTTTGCCAGAAGTCTTTGGCTTCTATTGCTGATGATTTTTGTTCAAAATTTACGTGGTGGCAGAGTTCGAACCCGGGACCGAGGACATTTTTGTTAGTAAACTACTCGGCAAGATGCAGCAGAGGAGCGCCTCTGAGGATGTCCAGCGCAGTCCTGGACGAAACGTCAGGAACAGAAGAGTTTCTTGGACCACGACCTCACATCCCGAAAGGTTTACCTGTAGCTACGTCATCCGGTCGTGAAAGCCTTCATTCTCCACTGCGATCTCTTCTGGAGCATACCGTTTCTCGATTTCAAATTGTGACACACAACGACGGACAGAATATTGACCATTTCTCGCGCCAGTATCATGACAATTAGAAACCGATGTCATTTTGCTGTTTATGCAGTTTTTGGACCCAAGACAATTAAAAACCAACATAACTTTTTATGCGGTTTTTGGCCTCCGGACAATTAAAAGTAATGTCATTTTTCTTTTTAGGCCGTTTATGGCCGAAGAACAATTAAGAACGGATGCGGCCTTTGGCCGTAGGATGATTAAAAACTGATGCGATTTTGCTTTTTATGCTGTTTATGGCCTCGGGACAAGTACTTTTAGAAACTGTTTTTTCCCATCCGATGTGGTACGACCTTGCAGTGACGGATGGGCTTACCTAACTAACAGTGCCACAACTTTTGACAGTCGAGCTTGTGCAGTCATGCACACTAAACAGTACGGATGGTGTAAATTGCAACTCAAACCATAGCCGTCGTATTACGATTCATCAGTCCTTTGTAGCCGACCCCATTTACATTAAGACCCTTACAGCGCCAATTCGTTCTTCTTCTGCTTTTACAGCCTCAATGGACGACTTCAGTCAATCATTTTCTGGTCATCTTCCTCAGCAAGCCAGCGCCATCTACAGTACCAAATTTTCTTTTTTTTTCATGACTTTTCTCTTGCGTCAATAATATGCTGTTCAAATTTGACGTCATTCTGAGTAGTTCTTCTCTTTCTATAGTGTTTCGAAACTGGAAGTTTAATCACAGACATCCCGTACGCGTTTTTATGAAAATGCATGCGCCATATCACAGCGCAACACTCTCTCAAAATCACCCGGTATTAACCGTTCACAAAATGTGTGTGGCTGCTTGGAACAGCGCTTGAAACGTAAGAGTCCACATCCATTCAGTTTGGTGGTTCCACGGAGGTTGTTAGTGACGGGTATTTGGCGCGAGTGGACAAGACAAGGAGCGGAAACAGAGCGGTTCTGGCTGGGGCGAAACCTCTCCTCCCTTCCTCCCCTCTTCCACTCCTCTCCTCTTCCCCTCCTCCCCTCTTCCCCTCCACGCCTAGATCCACCCCTCGTCGACCAGCCATCGTCCCGCACCGCTACAGAGAACACAGGCTGTGTGTTATGCCCTCCGCTGTTCTTGCTTTTTTCCCCGCATCTCGTGGTCGTGCGGTAGCGTTCTCGCTTCCCACGCCCGGGTTCCCGGGTTCGATTCCCGGCGGGGTCGGGGATTTTCTCTGCCTCGTGATGGCTGGGTGTTGTGTGCTGTCCTTAGGTTAGTTAGGTTTAAGTAGTTCTAAGTTCTAGGGGACTTATGACCACAGCAGTTGAGTCCCATAGTGCTCAGAGCCATTTGAACCATTTTTTTGTTCTTGTTTTTCACACATGATTTACGAAGCTGTCAGTTGCAGAACCATTCTTGTTTGTTGATGCTACTAGCATTTTTAGGAAAGGACACGAGGAAGCTGATTCACAACAGAAAGTCGCTTTAACAACGGAAGAAACAGAAAGATAACTCACAGATATTTGTATGGTAGTAAATTATCAGGAGACGGTATGAATGAGCCTTAGAGACATCAGAACAACATCAACAGGAATATAATCCTACTGGTCTGCAGCATCAAACAAACGTCTTGTAACCTGCCCCTTCCTCATCGGCCTATTGGATTGCGATATAAGTGACCGTGATCGCTTATGCCTGGTGAAATTTTACAGGGAGGTAGGCTATCATCACCGAAGGAAAATAATACTGGTCAGCAGGAGGAAAGTATACAACAGACCTGGAGGAAGAATCTATTGAAAACCTAACCGAAATAGTGACAATACTTTTGAAATGGGTGGAATTTCGTGCAGTAGTTTGCGAACCACGCAAGAGGGAAAAGGGTACAAGTAATATTTAATACAAAAAATACTCATTACCGAAAAAAGGGATAATTAAACGGTCGTCAGTCCAATAGGACAATGAATATCCGAAATCCTAAGAAAGGTAATGATAAAGACGCAAACAATCACTGGCGTGGCAATAGGAAGTTGTCACCCCTTTTCACAACACAACAGTTCACGAGGAAATAAATGAATCAGAAAACACTGAGTTTGCAGTTATTTAATCCGAAATACTACATTTTGAAAACAATGTTAAATGAAGTTGCTGGTTAAATAAATGACTGACTGTAACTGAAACTTGGTTACGTAAAAAATGACTTATAATAACCTCATCGTAACGTAATGCAAAATTTGTAAAGGCAAATAATTTACTTTTAATTATTGAAACATTGAATTGAATTTATTTTAAGAAAATAATCAACTGATTTACTTATAACATAAGAAATATGAAATACGTTCCAGGCCACCAGAAGACACTTGCTAAGCTTAATATAGAAGAGATGAAATTTCCCACTCTTAATTTGTGCTTATTAGTTTCGCCAGTGAAATTTTACGTTACCATAAGTGGGTGAAGTTAATACTCAAAACTGCAAATTAGTTAAGTCTCTGTTGTGGAATACAATAATGAACACTTACTGAGGCAGCAAAATTTACAGTGAAACTGGTCATTATCAAACAAACAAAACTGGCAATCTTCATATTTTTACAACACTCGGTTATTGCATGGAAAGGAAAGGGAGCCTGCTTGGTAATAATGTCTGAGGGCAACAATAACACAAGTACCCTGTGAGTTTTAAATAATGCAGGCTATTATTCATGAAAGATAGTTATTAAAGTTTGTGAAAGAAATGCCACTGGGTAATGCCAGGTCAATATTAGTTATACTCTGACAGCTGTTGTAGCCGATGACAATGCTGAGCTCCCACTGTTGCTGCTGCTGGATGAGAACCCCGAATCGCCTCCCGAGCTACGAATAAGTATAGGCAGGCAGTAGTTAGAATTGCAGCTTCATCCACCTGTCCACTGTGACCAGGCTTCCAATACTCGAGGATTAATAAAGTAGGAGCGCCTACGTTGGCGCGATCGTAACTGCACACCACGTCTGCGCGTGCGCCCAACAATCACTTCCGCACTTTTTCGAGACTGAATCTTGTGTATCTCCTCTCTGCTCGCGGAGCGACTGAGACTCTCCATACGCAAAAATAAACAACGGCACAGCTACTGCCACTTCTTCGTTGCTATCGAAACATTTAAACATAGGTCCCTTGGCGATTACCCTGCAATATACAACATTTACTTTATAATTACAATCAATTCTGCACTGAAGAGCTAAAGAACCTGGTACACCTGCCTAATATCGTGTAGAGACCCCGCGAGCACGAAGAAGTGACGCAACACGAAGTGGCATGGACTCTCCTAATGTCTGAAGTAGTGCTGGAGGGAACTAACACCATGAATCCTGCAGGTATGTCCATAAATCCGTAAGAGTACGAGGGGATGGAGATCTCCTCTGAACAGCACTTTGCAAGGCATCCCAGATATGCTGAATAATGTTCATGTCTGGGGAATTTTGTGACCAGCGGAAGTGTTTAAACTCAGTATAGTGTTCCTGGGGCCATACTGTAGCAATTCTAGACGTGTGGGGTGTCGCATTGTCCTGCTGGAATCGCCCGAGTCCGTCGGAATGCACAATGGACGTGAGTGGATGCAAGTGATCAGATAGGATGCTTACCTACGTGTCACCTGTCACAGTCGTATCTAGACGTATCAGGTGTCCCATATCATTCCAACTGCACACGCCCCACACCATTACAGAGCCTCCACCAGTTTGAACAGCCCCCTGCTGAAATGCAGGGTCCATGGATTCATGAGGTTGTCTCCATTCCCGTACACGTCCATCCGCTCGGTGCAATTTGAAACGAGACTTGTTCGACCAGGCAACATGTTTCCAGTCATTAACAGTCTAATGACGGGCCCAGGCCATGCGTAAAGCTTTGTGTCGTGCAGTCATCAAGGGTACACGAGTGGGCCATCGGCTCCGAAAGCCCATGTCGATGATGTTTTGATGTTTCGTTGAATGATTCGCACGCTGACACTTTTAATGGTTGTAACTCCGCTTCCTTTGAATGAAAAATGAAGAATATAGAAATAGTACCCCAACGCCCAAAAGTCCCAAAAACCAAGTTCCAAATTTCATAAAGAAAAACAAAGAAAAAATGAAACAAAGTCGCTTTTGGAATAATGTTGCTTGAATAGTAGCCCGTAGATAGAAAAAAAATCAGCACCAAGTAGATTAGTGTTTTGAAAAAGAAAGAAATAAAAACGATAGAATCTCATTAGTTTCAAAATAAAATCATTGTAGATCGCAAAAAACCGTAATTAGAAATCACGGAGCAGGACGAACGATCTCAAAGAATACTCCTTATGAGTACTCTTTAAGAATCGTGTGTAATACCTAATAAAAAGTCATACATTGTTACTGTGTTACGAGAGTTTGCCGGAGCAAGTCGTACCTCGGCGTGTGCTCGTATACGTGGGCGCGACGAGATTGTTTTCTTGAACGCTAAAGATTTGTGATCTACTACGACGCACTGAACTTGTAGGAAGTAAATCAGTAACTTCAAATAGGATCTCACGTAGAATCTAGATAGTCAAAGATTCGAAATTGTCTTAAATTGAATATTTTCAACAAAAGACTGGACAGTACCCACAGTTAGAAACTTTTAATGATGGACCGACATAGAGATTAAACTTTGAAACCGAATTATGAGAAAAGAATTACCTTTCGTAAAATCAGTTAATGGACTCTGGAACTTGCATAATATCTTGGACTGAAGTATACGTCATTAATTCCACCCAGATAGGAAAAGCTACTTCCTTACGGCAATGTCAGGATGTGAAAATAGTGCAATAAACCAGTATTCAATGTTATTACTGCTTTAATAACTTCTTTCAATCCGTTCACCATTGTGTACTCAGTAAATAATTATCTGTGCGGCGACATTGATTGCCCAAGGGACGCGGCGTACATAAGTACTCTTTGCCCCATTAACAAATTATCGCTCTGTTACGAACTACTAGTCTCTAGTAAACTGAAAAACTTTAGTGGAGATATTGGTGTTGTGCATGTAATGAAGCTATGATTAATACTGGAATAGGAATTGATATATCCCTACGTGCAGCTGTGTTTAAATACGCCGGGGAGCACATAATTGTTTGACTTGATCGAGACAAATAATACGCACTCGATGGAATTTCAGAGCAGCCCAAAAAGATTTTTTATATAACGTCAATATATACAGCTTTACCGCTAGTTAGCCAGACTGAGACGTTATGTGGTCCAGCATTGAAATCTGCATCAATTTGTCGAAGGACTGCACTTCTGTCAAGTAGAATGATTCTCTTCAGTCGTCGTTGGTCCCGTTTCTGCAGGATCTTTTCCTGGCCGCAGCAATGTCGGAGATCTGATGTTTTAACGGATTCCTGATATTCACGGTACACTCGTGAAATGGTCGTGCTGGAAAATTCCCACTTTATCGCTACCTCGGAGATGCTGTGTTCCATCGCTCGTGCTCCGACTATAACACCACGTTCAAACTAAGTTAAATCTTGATAACTTGCGGTTGTAGCAGCAGTAACCGATCTAACAACTGCGCCACACACTTTTTGTCTTATGTAGGCATTGCCGATCACAGCGCCGTATCTTCCTGTTTACATATTTCTATAGTTGAGCACCCTTGCCTATACCAGTTTCTTTAACGCTCCAGTGTATATGGTCACAAATAAATGCACTATTCATTCATTACGTATTAAATATAGTTTCTGTAATAAAGCTCACAGATTCAGAAATATCAATATATTACAAGCTATCCATAGATATTAAACGGCAAAAAATTTTGGATGGTGCAGATGGTGTTTCATCTGCATTTTCGGTGTTACAATTTGGCCGAATATATAGTTTGTTAGTTACATGTTCCGTATATCATTTGAACGATTCTTCTATCGAAATGATATGGACCGATTCAGTTTCAGGATATGTGATTAGCGTTAACATTAATGAACACATTTTTAGTTCTACTCATGCACCTGAACTTTTTATACTGAATTTCCATTTTCAGGTACAAATTATTCACTGTAATAGAAGGAGTTTTCCGGGGGAAATGATTTTAAATTAGATTTAAAAGTTTCTTTCTCTACCTGTCAGACGTTTTATGATGTTAGGCAAACGACCAAAAATATTTGTAGCTATATGTTGAACTCCTCTGTGAGCCACTGTCAGTATTAACGATGGGTAATAAAGGTCATTTTTCCCTCTAGTGTTTTAAGTATGCACATCATGTTCTCCTCAAATTGTGATGGACTACTAATGACGAAATGAATTTCATTAGTGAATATATGTATTGTGATGGCGGAGTTACAATGCCTAGTTCCTGGAGGAGGTACGAACATTACTTCCGCGAGTGTACACCACATATTATTCTTACTGCTTGCTTTTGTGTAATCAATACTTTCTTTCTAAGTGATGAATTATCGCAGTAAATTATTCCATATGACACTATTAAGGAAAATATTCCAAATATGTCAGGAATTTGATACCTTTGCTTCCAAGATTCGCGATTGTACGAAGAACAAATGAGGGGGTTAAAGCCAAAGTGGTGTAAGTCATGTTTCATGCATTTTGAGAAACAGGTTTTGTGAGAAGCATTATAATAAATTCCACAAGAAATCAATACCACTTTTTTTGTGTTTTACATCACAGGAGGGTGTCATTGTTTCAATGTGTTCATAATTGAAAACGGTTTAATACAAAATTATGTGTCTTTTGAAGGGCCCAAATGACTTACACCATTTTGCCTTTAACCAATCATGTATTTGCAGCAAATTTAAATAAAACCAAAAAGTATTTTTCATGACAAATGATATATTTCAGAAATAACTAAGAGCAGTACAACGAAATATCCTTTCTTAGCTATGACAACGTTCAGTCATTCAGTCACGTTCAATATCAACAACATCAAGCGGGCCTGCATCATCTACTGTTGCTTCGGCTGTTGTAAGTCGCTGGAAGTAAGCATGGTTGATGGGTGGAATGTATGGTAGAAGATCTAGCATCTCCCTTTTCTTTTCCTCGGTTACAGGTCTTGGTCCATGGTATAGGTTTTCCATAGCAATACGTCCAAGTGAAACTGGCCTTCCTGGGTTGGCTGGCTTTAGACATAGAGCGGAGAATGGAAAATCCTCATTAAGAGTCTCCTTGTAATAGAGCATAAAAGGTTCGTTCTTCGGTAACGAATCCACTGCATATTAAGCCACGATACTGGTTTTTTAGCGACATTTTGTTTTCTCCTTGTAGTAGCTTGTTCAAGATTCTTCGTTGACTTGAAGTCTTCACGTGACATTTTCGTAACAATAAAAGCTTTTTTTCTTCTTGAGTTTGCGATTATGGAGCACCAATCAGCAGGAACATAAACTGTTTTACCTCTTGCATAGGATTCTATAGATTCAAAATCTGAATCATTAGGGAGATATGAGTGGCCACTAACCATAAATTTATGGTCCATAATGTCGATGTTAACACTGGTGTGAAGCAATTTCATGAGACACAATGCAAATTTCAAATTCCTATTTTGCCCCGTACAAGTGTCACTATACATGACAACATGTTTTGAAGCTGAAGCTCTTGTAGTAATATGTTTTGTAACACAAGAACCTATTTCTTGTGACCCACGTGAGGCCATTCTCTCATCCCATGTGTACATAAAGCCAATATCAGTTGACAGCTCATGACAGCCAAGATTGTATAAGTACATGTTTCTTTTATAATAGGCCACAGAAGTGGTCAGTTTGGGGAATGGTAGAGCTTTCTGCAAGTCAAAAGTGAAGGCATAATACAATTTATCTTTCTGTGACTTTTCTTTATCTAATTTCATGGATGTCCTAGCAGCCTCCGCCTTTCGAAAATGAAGTTCGTGTTGTACTTGGACGTTCTTTCTTTCTAATGCATCTTCTAAAGTGGACATCTGTATTTTGTACTTGTCACACTTCACACAGGTACCTTTATGTGGAGCATGAAACGGCAAGTTGAAGTCATGACTGAAACATCTGCGATAAATGGGCTCTTTAACAGGTAAGATTTTTTTCTCTTTGCAGCATTCTCTGTACAAGTTATACATAAGACGTACATTAAGGTCAGGGGATAAATATTTTCTGTTTGGATTTTGAGCTCTTGTATAATGAGACTGGTATGAGGGGAATGATGAAATATGCTTCTGGACAATATCCATTCTTTCATCAGAGATTTTGTTCACGGGTATCCCACTTCCTCGTTCGTCCGATCCTGGTTGCTCTCCCATTTTCAACTTTTGTACAGCTCTGGTCATCCGCCCATATGATATTTGGAATGTTTGAAGGAAATATTGTTTGCGTACTTTAGCACTAGTTCCACCAACTTGAATACAAAATTGATTGCTGGTTGACTTTGGCAATCTTGACCCTTCTCTAGGGTGCCTGTGTTCAGGACTTATTTGCTTAATTAACCGACATAGAAAAGCATTCTGACAGGAAAAAGAACCTAAATTCCAAAATGTTTCGAATGAACTTCTGCGTGCCACTTCTGATATCTTATCTATACATTTTAATCTGCAGTTACAATTTATGTTTGAGAACGTCTTTTCAGGAACCTTTCTCCCTTCCTTAGTTTCATATGCCTGACCCAAATTTCTTTTTTTCTTTCTTTCCTGCTTTTTTGCCTCTTTCTACTTCGATTTGGTAATTCTTGTTGTGTTATTTCCACTTCTTCCTCTACAACCAAACAAACACGCATAATTATTTTCCGAATGTTATGCTACGGCGTTTTGAGGTTGTGTATCAAGACTGTTATTATTTTTCCGAATTGTTTTGCAGAAATTATGCTACATCGTTTAGTTTGCGCACCACGTTTGCTACTATTTTCAGTGAAATTACGTTTATAGGCCAGTCATTGTTAAACTTCAAAGACATGATAATGTGTTACTAACGTAATTGGCCAAATGATACACTACGTGAGTTAAACTTACCTGAAGAACCAAACATTTCATTCTCTGAAGGATCATAATCATCACTAGATCCTGCATTTTGCAACATACTGGGCTCACTACTTGTGTCTTCATCAAATTGAGGATCCATCTTCACCAAAACACGTAAACTACACAGTACGAAAGCACACCTTAGAAGCACTTAGAGGAGTAATGGCGTAAGTCAGACTTGCACCGCAATGCCTGTAAACAAAGCGGCCGTTTCATTCACAAGTGAAACTGCTAACGCCATCTATGGCGGTAAGAACAAAACTGTGAGTTACACCATTCTTCCATTTAACAGATCTATATTTCAAAATTGTATTGCAGCACTTACGTCAATAATTTTAAAAACGTGATTTACACCACTTCGGCTTTAACCCCGTCAAATGTAGCTGAACTTAATTGTTTGAGAAGCTCAATAATATGCTTCTTCCAGTTCACTTTTTCATCAGTATGAACAACCAAAAGTTTGGAGGATTCTACTCACTTACTGACTTCTACTCATGTCCTACATCATTTGATGGTACGACTGTATTCGTTGCACGTAACTGAATATACAGTGTTTTTTTCAAAATTGTGGGAGAATCCATTTTCAGACAACCATTTATTAAATCTTCAGAAAATTTAATTTATCAATTCTTCTGTTGCTTTCTCTCTATAGGGATATATTATAAAATTAGTATCATCTGCAAAAAGCACCAATGTTGTTTGTTGACTGTTAAGTGGAAGATCATTGACATATATAAGGAATAGGAGTGGACACAAAACTGAATCCCGTGGAACTCCCCAGCCACTAAAATTTTCTACCTTTCGGACATTGTATGAATTATTCAGCCCGATCTTTTGCATTCTGTTTGTAAAGTAAGACTCAAATCAGCTGTGTGTACAGCCATCAATCTCAAATCTTAAGTTTTTGTAAGAGAGTATCATGATACTGCATAAATGCTATGCACTATCAATCACCTTCGGATGTAAAACAGACGGAAAAAATACTTTTCGTAAAAAGTTCTATCTACTGATATGTGCAATATAAAAAGAAAACAAAGTGACAAAAATGTCATTACAGGGCGTAGCATGTCACATGTCGTGCAATCAAGTTGGCTCAAATGGCTCTGAGCACTATGAGACTTAACTTCTGAGGTCATCAGTGGCATAGAACTTAGAACTAATTAAACCTAACTAACCTAAGGACATCACACACATCCATGCCCGAGGCAGGATTCGAACCTGCGACCGTAGCGGCCACGCGGTTCCAGACTGAAGCGCCTTTAACCGCACGGCCACACCGGCCGGCTGCAATCAAGTAATGTGTCTTTAAAATTACTCTGTGTTTCCTGATAATGCTATTTAAGGGAAAAAGAAACTTACAATTGCTAGAGAGCACCACTAACTGGTTTGATGCAGCTCTCCAAGCTACCCTATCCTGTACAAGCCTCTTCATCTCCGAGTAACTAGTGCAACCTACAACCGTCTGAAACTGCCTACTGTATTCATCCTTTGATCTACCTCTACGATTTTTACCCCCCGCCACCCACGATTTCCTCCATTACTAAACTATTGATCCTTTGATGCCTCAGAATATGTCCTACCAACCGATCCCTTCTTTTAGTCATATTGCATCACCAATTTCTCTTCTCCCCAATTCTGTTCAGTAGCTCCTCATTAGTAATGTGATTTACCCATCTAATCTTCAGCATTCTTCTGTAGCATCACGCTTCAAGAGCTTCTATTCTATTCTTGTCTAAACTGTTTATCGCTGATGTTTCATTTCCATACTTGGTTACACTCCATACCAATACTTTCAGAAAGGGCTTCCTGATACTTAAATCTATAATCGATGTTCTCCCCTTCGAAAACGCTTTTCTTGTTATTGCCAGTCTACGTTAAATATCCTCTCTACTTCGACAATCATCACATATTTTGCTTCCAAAATAACAAAACTCATTTACTATTTTAAGTGTCTCAATCCTAGTCCAAATCCCTCGCATCACCTGATTTATTTCTTCTACATTCCAGTATCCTCGTTTTGCTTTTGTTGATGTTCATCTTATATCCTCCTTTCAAGACACTGTCCACTCCATTCAACTGCTCTTCCAAGTCCTTTGCTGTCTCTGAGAGAATTACAGTGTCATTGGCAAACCTCAAAGTTTTATTTATTCTCCTTGGACTTTAATTCCTACTCCAACTTTTTCTCCTGTTTCCTTTACTGCTTGCTCAATATACAGATTGTATAACATTAAGGATAGTCTACAACTCTGTCTCACTCCTTCCTGAACCACTGCTTCCCTTTCGTTCCCCTCGTTTCTTATAACTGCCGTTTGGTTTCTGTACAAATGGTAAATAGACTTTCCTCCCTGTATTTTACCCCTGCCACATTCAGAATTTGGAAGAGTGTGTTCCAGTCAACATTTTCAAAAGCTTTCTCTAAGTCTACAAATGCTAGAAACGTAGGTTTTCATTTCCTTAAGTCATCTTCTATGAGAAGTCGTAGGGTCACTATTGTCAACCGTTTCCCTGCATATCTGCAGAATCCAAACTGATCTTCCCCGTTGTCGGCTTCTGCCAGATTTTCCATTTGTCTGTAAAGGATGTGTGTTAGTATTTTGCAACTGTGACTTATTAAACGGATAATTAGGTAATTTTCACATCTGTCAGCTCGTGCTTTCTTTTGAACTGGGATTGTTATGTTCTTCTTGAAGGCTGAGGTTATTCCGCCTGCCTCTTACAACTTGCTTACCGGATGCAAGAGTTTTGTTAGGACTGGCTCTCCTAACGTTATCAGTAGCCTAACGTAATGTTGTCTACACCTGGAGCGTTGTTTCGACTAAAATTTTCTGTGCTTTGTCAAATTCTTCACGCAGTATCGAATCTTCTTGTTATCTTCCTCTACGTCCTCTTCCATTTCCATAATATTGCCGTCAAGTACATCTCCCTTGTATAGACCCTCTATATATTCCTTCCATCTCTCTCCTTTCCCTTCTTTGCTTAAAAAAGCAATTTAACAAACAAAATGTAAAGTACAAAAACAGAATGTTTTAATGTAAAAAGGTTCGTTTCGCATCAGAAAATTGCGAAATAATTTAATAAATAAAATGTAAAATACAAAAGGGAAGCAGAGGGGGAAGGTGGTTGTGTCACGGAAGAATTCATCACAGCCGCCAGGAGCAGCTTCTACCCGGCACGCTGTGTGCTGATGTTGTTGCCGGTACTCGCCAGTGTGCTGTTGCGGACGAATGGCGCAGCGCCACGCGGAAGCAGAGTCGCCGTCCTTCCGTCTTCAGACGAGGCAGGAAGTGTGATTGTAGTGGACTGGCCAGACAGCCAATCCACTATGACCGGTAGCCGAAAGGCACGCGTTTAAGCTCACGCAGGCCGGCGTGAGGTCTGGAACAGGTCAGAGAAATAAGACTAGCAAAACAGGAGGTAACTGGTAGAATACTTAACTTTAATCCATAATTGGAGAACATCAGTCTGATGGTACAGGCATCACAAGTTAAATATCTATTGATAATGGCACCTTGCTAGGTCGTAGCAAATGACGTAGCTGAAGGCTATGCTAACTATCGTCTCGGCAAATGAGAGCGTATTTGTCAGTGAACCTTTCCTTGCAAAGTCGGCTGTACAACTGGGGCGAGTGCTAGTAAGTCTCTCTAGACCTGCCGTGTGGCGGCGCTCGGTCTGCAATCACTGACAGTGGCGACACGCGGGTCCGACGTATACTAATGGACCGCGGCCGATTTAAAGGCTACCACCTAGCAAGTGTGGTGTCTGGCGGTGACACCACAGTGATAATCACTTTTTCTTCAGCACATCATCGTGTAATATTTTAACACACGTCGTCAAAATATCACGTCACCAGAGCAGTTCCTCAGCAATGTTAAAATACTCGTTCTGATGAAACTCGCAGTTTGCATTTAAAATCTGTTCTGCACAACATTTTTCTACTAAAGATTTCGATTTCCTGTAGCACACAGAGCAATCTTCCTTTAGACGCTGTATGTAGCAGCTTCATGTTAATTTGTATATCTTACGTAGTGTATTTATTTCTGACAAGGGATTTACCAAAATCTTTTTTTTATTTTGGGAGTGTGATCTTTAAAACGTGTTTTACATGACAGTCTTATCATACCTGTGTAAAAGTGATCACAGTCACAGTAATTAATTTTGTACACACCTGAATTGGGGAATTTGTCACGTTTAGGTCCAGGTTTATGCCGTGACATAAACTCCACGTATTGCTCGTTTGAACGCCTATTGTAACATCCGGTATTTTAAAAATATTGTTCTATTTTTTTGTAATTTTTGCCATTATATGTCATAGAAAAATCAAAGTCTTCAGAAAGTTTAGGTTTCAGACAAGCATTTAGTTTAAGAATGAAACCGAATAGCATAATTCTACCATAATTAATACATACAAACAGTTATGAGTTGAACATTTCGTCAGACACAAGAATTTGTACTTCCAGTTATATTTCTTGCAGTCTAGAATGCCATTCAGCTGTTCTTCAAGTCTTCAGACCCAGTCATAATCTGCCTCTTTGAACATTTGTTACCACTGGTGTAATTACGTTAAATGCTACAGGATTAACATAATATTTCTATAGAGTGAAAATCAAGGAACAAGGAGTTGTCACGTTCACCAGTTTTTCGAAAATGAACATCTCCTCTGTGGAAATCAACATATATTTCGCAAAGAGAGATCCTGCGAAACTCAGCTCGGTCAGGTTGATGCCGTGTTCCTTGATTTCAGTAAGGCATTTGACACCGTCCCGTATTGCCGCTTAATGAAAAAAATACGAGCTTACGGAGTATTGGAGCAGACCTACGATTGGATCCAAGACTTTCTTGCAGATAGAACTCAACACGTCGTTCTTAACGAAAGAAAATCGACAGATGTAGAGGTAATATCCGGAGTACCACAGAGAAGTGTGATAGGACAATTGCTGTTGACAATATACATAAATGATCAAGTAGAATGCGTCGGATGCTCTTTAGGGCTATTCGCAGAAGATGCAATTGTCTACACCGAAGTAGCAACGCCAGAAGATAGTAAGAATTTGGAGAGCGACCTGTAGAGAACTGATGAATGGTGCGGGCTCTGGCAGTTAGCCATGAACGTAAATAAATGTAACATATTGCGCGTACACAGGAAAACAAATCCACTACTGTACAGCTACACTATTGATGACAAACACCTGGGGACAGCGTCAGCCGTAAAATATCTAGCCGTAAAATATCCAGAGCGACCTTAAGTGGAGTGACCACATAAAACAGATAGTGGGAAAACCAGATACCAGACTCAGATTCATCGGAAGAATCTTAAGGAAATGTAACTCATCCACGAAAGAAGAGGCTTATAAGGTGCTTGTTCATGCGCTTCTTGAGTATTGTTCATCTATCTGGGATCCCTATCAGGTAGGACTGATAGAGAAGATCCAACGAAGAGCGGCGCGTTTCGTCACGGGATCGTTTAGCTGGCGAGAGAGCGTTACGGACATGCTTAACAAACTCCACTAGCAGACGTTGCAAGACAGGCGTTGTGCATCACGGAGAGATTTACTATTGAAATTTTGGGACAGCACTTTTCAGGAGGAGTCAGACTACATATTACTTCCCCCTCAGATACAGCTCGCGTATTGACTACGAGGAGAAAATTCGAGAAATTAGAGCCAATACAGAGTCTTACTGACAATCATTCTTTTCACGCACTATTCGCTAGTGGAACAGGGATAAGATAATGGTACTGGAAGTGCCCTCCACCACACACCATTAGGTGGCTTGCGGAGTATGATGTAGATGTTGAATTACATCGCATTTCGGAACTCAGACATTAATAAATTTTTCAGTTCAACAAACGTTACCATCAGCCGTACACTTTAAGATCTTCCATTTTATTTCGAAAGCAACCAGTTACGGTAATTCATTTTGCCATCTTCATGCCGCATACGCTTTATTCGAATCAACGAACTTATCGTATAGCGCCATAAATCTGGATATCGTGAATCCCAGTCGCTGTGCAGCTGAGTCATACGAAAGCGCGACGGTAATTCATTATTTAAGGTCAGTTGCCAATTTCCGTATCACACAGATTTGCTTTGATCTAATGATGACTTTACTACACGACAAACGCCAGCATTATCTGCAAACAACCTAAGATGGCCGCTCAGACTGTATCCTAAATCATTTATATAGATAAGGAACAGCCGAGGGACTGTAACACTACCTTTGGGAACGCCAGAATCACTTCTGTTTTAATCGATGACCTTCCGTGAATTATTACGAACTGCGACATCTCTGACAGGAACTCACAAATCCAGTCACATAACTGAGACGATATTCTATAAGTACACAATTTCACTTCAAGTTGCTTGTGTGGTACATTGTCAAAAACCTGGAAATCTAGAAATACGGCATTAATTTGAAATTCCTTCGTGTGAGTAAAGAGCTAGTTGTGTTTCGCAAGATAAAGTATTCATTATATGTTAGTAACAGATGTGTATAGAACGCAAAAGTTTTTGACAAGCTTTCCATAAATATTACGTAAGCGATGGGGTTTGTCACGTTGAGTCGATGCTGCCATGGAATGTATTACGACAGTTATGCTTATAACTTCAGTAATGTGAAAATAATCCTCACTGTACCAGACAAACTAATGTCTAGAACAAAATCTTGAAAATATAAAAACAATTATAATCGTTACGATGAAATACTGACAAAGTTAATTAGTGTATCCTTCTGTGGTCAGTAGTAAGTTATTTGTGTAACCAGTCGTTTGTCACTGGAACATTTCCCAAGTGGCTGAAACGTCCTTGAGTTAAGCTTCTGTACAGAAATGCCAGCATTTTCGAAAATTTTGGGAAACAGTAACTTACAAATGAATTGTTAATCATATGACCACAAACAATATGTTGTCAAATTCACAGTTTGAATTTCTTGAAGATCCTGCTGTTGAGAAGTCTGTTTACACGTACACTGAAAATGTACTTAATATTTTAGGTAAGAAATTACAGGGTGCTGATGTCTGCGATCGGTCAAAGATGTCTGACTGTGTAAATCACCGTATCATTTGAAGTAAATGTGCGGTAAGTGAAACTAACATGGGAATTAATAAATTGTTGATAGAAACTTTTTTGTTATTAAACTTTGAAAATCCACGCTATATGCTATTCGAAAACTATTGAAAGCGCCTCCCAGTACCCGTCTAAAATACAGAGCAGATAGAAAATGTTGACAGTGGTAAGTGTTCTTGGAATTTCAACTCGATAATAAATTCAGTTGGGAACAGAATACCTCAGAACTGCTGAAGCACATAAACAAATTTTTACTTGCCATGCGAATGTTATCAGACACAGGTGACATAAAAGTAAAAAAACTAGCATACTTCTCTTATTTTCAGTTTGTAACGTCATACGGGTGCCAAGGGCCTTGTCGCAGTGGTGACAGCGGTACCTGTCAGATCGCCGAAGTTAAGCGCTCTCGGGATGGGCTAGCACTTGGATGGATGACCATCCGGTATGCCGAGTGCTGTCGGCAAGCGGGATGAACTCAGCCCTTGTGAGGCAAATTGAGGGGCTACTTGATCGAGAAGTAGCGGCTTCGGTCTGGCAAACTGACGTACGGCAGGGAGAGCGGTGTGCTAACTTCATGCCCCCTCTGTATCCGCATCCAGTTACGACTGTGGGCTGAGGATGACACGGCGACCGATCTGTACCATTGGGCCTTCATGACCTGTTCGGGCAGAGTTTTGTTTTAGTTTAATGTCCTACGGGTAAGCTAAAATTTTCAGAGTCTAAAAGCGTGTAATACGAATTATATGCTGCGTGAATTCAAGAACGTTCTGCAGCGGCCTCTTCATGGAACTGAGGAAACTTAATGAAATATGACATAAATAAATCATGGAATCAGTACTAGAAACAAGAATAATCTTTACAAATATTTTAAGCTGTTTGCTTTATTCCCGAAACATTTCTTCAACAACTTTCCTGCAGATGTAAAAAGTTTAGATACTAGTAAAGCTCATTTTAAGAGGACCATTAGGGATTTGTTAGCGGCAAACTCCTACTCCACTGACGAATTCCTTTGTAGAACTAACTGACGCAAGTATATTATTAATAATACGAAATAACGTGTTACGAAAAACGGAATTCTGTACATCCTCAATCCCAATTGAAATTACAAGTTTACAGATAACAGGAGCCACTTATTTTATTTTGCCCGTACGTTTCAGAGACTTAAACTTAGATTATCTGCTGGATGCATGTCAGGTAATAAGACAGGCATGTGTCTTGGATACGACTCTAGGGCACATACATACATTAATCCTTGTTCTATACATCATGAATACAACATTTCGTAATGATGTGGAACGTGTCATTTTAACACAAGTTTTCTTTATACAAAATAATTTTTTTTTACAGTTACTACTTCATATCTAAGAATTCATCTACTGAGTACATGGATTTGTCATTCAGAAATTCTTTTAATTTGCTTTTAAATGCTGGTTGGCTATCTGTCGGACTTTTAATACTATTTGGAAAATGACCAAAGATTTTTGTGGCAGCATAACTCACCCCTTTCTGTGCCAAAGCGAGATTTAATTTAGAATAGTGAAGATCATCCTTTCTTCTAGTGTTGTAGGTATGCACCTCGCTGTTATTTTTTAATTGGGATGGGTTATCAATGACAAATTTCATAAGTGGATATATGTATTGCGAAGGTACTATGAATATCGCGAGTTACTTAAATAAACGTCTGAAAGGTGATCTTGGGTGGGCCCAGCTGATATTCTGATTACCAGCTTTAGAGCAACGAATGCTTTCTCTCTTATTGACGGACTGTCCGGAAATATGATGCCATATGAAAGAATAGAAGCTTTCGAAATGTGGTGCTACAGAAGAATGCTGAAGATTAGGTGGGTTGATCACATAACTAATGAGAAGGTATTGAATACAATTGGGAAGAAGAGAAATTTATGGCACAACTTGATTAGAAGAAGGGATAGGTTGCTAGGACATATTCTGCGGCATCAAGGGCTCGCCAATTTAGTATTGGAGGGCAGCGTGGAGGGTAAAAATCGTAGTGGGAGACCAAGAGACGAATACACTAAACAGATTCAGAAGGATGTAGGTTGCAGTAGGTACAGGGAGATGAAGAAGCTTGCACAGGATAGAGGAGCATGGAGAGCTGCATCAATCCAGTCTCTGGATTGAAGGCCACAACAACAACAACATGAAAGCAGTGAATGAAAGTAGGCATAGTAGGGTAATTTAATGATATGTTTATCATCAAAATTTGCAATAACCCTAATAGCATAAGTAGCTGAACCTAACTGTTTCAGCAGATCATCGATGTGTTTGTTCCATTTCAATTTCTCATCAATGCTCATACACAGAAATTTTGAGTACTCTGTCTTAGCAGAAGACTTCTGTTCATAGTCTATATTTGTCAATCGTGCTATGCCATTTACTGTACAGAATTGTATATACTGTGTTTTCTCAAAATTTAGCGAGAATCCATTTGTAGATAACCACTTAATAATTTTCTGAAAGACATTATTTACAATTTCCTCAGCTGATTCTTGCTTGTTGGGTGTGATTACTATACTTGTATCATCAGCAAAAAGAACTAGCTTTGTATCTTCTTGAATATAGAGTGGCAAGGGACCCAAGTCTGAACCCTGTGGGACGCTATTTTTGATACCTCTCCACTTATAGGACTCTGCTGATTTTTGCAAACTATTTGTTCTGTTAATTTCAACCTTCTGCAATCTTCCTGTTAAGTATGAATTAAACCATTTGAGCACTGTCACACTCATACCATAATACTTAAGCTTATCTAGAAGAATTTCATTATTCACACAATCAAAAGACTTTGAGAGATCACTAAATAACACAATGGATGATGTTCGGTTGTTCAGTGCATTTAATATTTGAGCAGTGAAATCATATATAGCATTTTCTGTTGAAAATCCTTTTTGAAAGCCACATTGACATTTTGAATTTTTACAGATATTTGATGAAACTCTTAAATACATTACTTTTTGAAGAATTTTGGATAAAGCTGTCAGAAGTGAGATAGATGATAGTTGTTAGCATCAGCCCTATCCCCTTTTTTATGCAATGATTTAACAATAGCATATTTCAGTCTATCTGAAAAAATTCCCTATTTCAGTGAGCTACTAAATATGTGGCTGAGAATCCTACTTATTTGTTGGGAACAAGCTTTTAGTACACTGTTGGAAATGCCATCAATTCCATGTGGGCTTTTACTTTTGAGTGAATTTATCATTTCCTAATTTCAGTAGGAGAGCTGGGTTGAATTTCAATTTTATCAAATTGCATAGGTGCTGCCTCTCCCACATACTGCCTTGCATTTTCTAATGAATAACTGAATCCTATTTTTTCTACAACACTTAAAAATTGTTTTCTACTTCTGACTTCTTGTTAACAAACTTTCATTGTGTTTGATAAAAATACAGTCTTCCTGTGCTCTGAGTTGCCCTGTTTCCTTTTCAACAGTATTCCAATTTGTTTTAATTTTATTATCGGATGTGCCAGTCTCAGACATAATGCACGTACTTCTGGACTTTTTAATAACTTTTCTTAACACAGTGCGGTAGTTTTTATAATGTTTCAGTGTTTCGGGATCATTACTCCTCCTAGCTATAAGATACATTTCCCTTTTCTGTTTACAGGATATATCTTATCCCTTTAGTAAGCCATGGCTTTTTACATGGTTTCTTACATATATATTTCACTGTTCTCTTAGGGAAACTGTTTTCAAATATACTCCCAAAGGTATAATGAAGTAGGTCAAATTTTAAATTAGCACCTCTGTACACCTCATCCCAGTCTAACTGTTGCAAGCTTTCCTTAAAATTTTGAATTGTTAAATCGTTAACTGCACGCACTACTTTGGAAGACTGTTTTGCATTACTGTATGGAGCTATACCAAATACTGTAACCAGTGGAACTGATTTCAGTGGTCTCAGGTTGCTTTTTCGGTCGTGTTTACATTGCATACATCATCACACACATCACTGGAGAGAGGGCAGAAGTTGCCCCAAGTATGTACACAAAATAGATATATCTTCGTAACTGACATAAATCCAAGTGATGATGGAGGTTTAAACATCTTAAACGCATAGTGGAAATAAAATAAACTGTGACTGGTAACTGTGACCCAGTAGTTTCAAAGTATATATATACACATCTGTGTGTGTGTGTGGATTTTGTGGTGCGAGTATTTCTACTGATTTCTGTTGGTGACTGAGGATGGGGTACTGAACAACATTGCATCAGTACTTACGTCATTTGCAAACTAATAATTATAGCTATTACAAGCCACATGTTTTTAGGTCAGGTACTACCTCTAAGTAAATATGGCAAGAGCGAGGCATTGATGCTTGTACAGCTGGTCAGGTATTGAAGTGCGGATGTTTGAACGCTAAACAGTCCGCGTTGACAGGCGTATTATGCTTAGTGGTGTAGTTACAACCAAGCAGAAAACATCAGGTAGTAAATTAGATGACATGTTTGCAGATAAAAAACAACCAATACACTGATGAGTCCACATATTAAGGTACTACATATAAAAATATCTGCACTTATATATATTCCAGAGAAAACATCAGTACACTCTTTTTGGAGGTTTCCAATCCACTGATGATTTATTGTTGTAACAGTGCGACTGGAATACATGGAAAGGTTACATTTTCATATTAATAACACAAGTCGTTCTGAAGAACTAGGTATCGACTCAAGGTGGAACACCCATCTTAGTATGTGGTGGCAATACAGGAACTGACTCTGGCATCTAGTGCATCGTACAGATGGTGAATACTGCCCTGGGATAGGTTAAGCCACGCCTACTCGACGTGTTCACGTAGTTCTACAAGAGTTGTTGGTCGACGACTCGCACAAATAACTTCTCACGTCATCATATCTCATTCGTGCTCGATTGGAGACAAGCCCAAAGGTGGTGCTAGTCAGGGAAGTTGCTGCACGTCTTGCAGAGCACGTTGAGTTTCAAGGACAGAGTATGGGCGACCATAATCCTGTTGGGACAACACATCACCTTCCTGTTGCAAGAAAGGCAAAAGAATGGAGCTAAAAACATTCTGCACATGCTGAGCGCCGGTTATCTCCCTTTCTTAAACACGAAAGGTGAACGAGAGTAGCTTATCGCACCCCAGACCATGAGGCTGGGGTTTGGACCAGTGTGTCTTGAACGGATGCATTCTACGTCACAGCGCTCACCAGGTTAACGTCATACGCGCAAACGACCATCAGTTGTGTGCATACATTATCTGCTTTTATCACTGAACACCACGGGACGCCATTCTATCTTCCAAGTGATCCTCTGACGGCAGCAGTCGAGCCGTGCACGTCGATGCTGTGGCGTGAGTGGGAGACGGGATAGAGGTGTGCTTGCCCATAGTCCCACTGCTAATAACCGATTCACAACAGTTCGTGCTGATACATGTGGGCTACAAGCCCTCTCATCTGTGCTGTGGTAGCTGTACGATCTGCCAGTGCTGCCCTTACAACACGACGACCCCAGCGGGCGTCTGCACTACGTAGACGACCAGAACCTGGTCTCCAGGTTTGAGAATGTTTACGTGAACACTGATACTATCATGCTGCACAACTGACGCAGCATGTCCACTTTGTGTGGTAGTTCTCCGAATGGACCATCCCGTCACTCAGAACGCCACAATTTCACCCCTTTCAAACTCGCTCATTTCGCTGAAGGAAGCACGAGTGCGTCTCCGTGGTATGATTGGGTGCATGCTTCACACATCTGCACCAGACTTAACCTTCTGCCTGTGAATACTCCCCGTAAAAGGGTAGACTGTCTAGTGGCTATGCCACTACGCAATCTGTCGGCGGACGATGCTGAAACCATTATCAGTAGACCTACACCTACTACCCCCAGGAGACATATGTCGTCGATGGATAAAAATCGACGTCGTCTTTCCAGCTGTACTAACTCTTTTGCCGGCAGTATATACAGGGTGTCCTATTTATCTTGACCACCCTAAATAGGCCGGCCGATGTGGTCGAGCGGTTCTAGGCGCTTCAGTCCGGAACCGCGCGACTGCTACGGTCGCAGGTTGGAATCCTGCCTCGGGCATGGATGTGTGTGATGTCCTTAGCGTAGTTAGGTTTAAGTAGTTCTATGTTCTAGGGGACTGATGACCAACAGATGTTAAGGCCCATAGTGCTCAGACCCATTTGAACTATTGGAGCCACCCTAAATAACTGTTTGTTCTGATGCAAATTACAAAATGTTTCAAGCAAATGTTCTTTAGCTGTCACGGGGACATCAATCAGCATGATTGCCGTCGTTGTAGCTTTGTTTTTAAAAAGATATGAACAGCGGTATGACTTTTTTAAATGGCACCGTGTATTTTTATTCAGTAGCTCATTTCCCTTCCTCAATCAATCAATGTCGTATGACTAGGGCCTCCCGTCGGGTAGACCGTTCGCCTGGTGCAAGTTCGATTTGACGCCACTTCGGCGACTTGCGCGTCGATGGGGATGAAATGATGATGATTAGGACAACACAACATCCAGTCCCTGAGCGGAGAAAATCTCCGACCCAGCCGGGAATCGAACCCGGGCCCTTCAGATTGACATTCTTTCACGCTGACCACTCAGCCACCGGGGGCCTCATAAAACACAACGTTATTAATTACATAACACAAAATTGACTTTGAACCCGGGGTCACAAATTCGTCGACTTGCTGGAGTTGTCAGAAAACAAATGAAAACCAAGCAAAAAGAAGACACAAACTTGATTTTGACTCTCCTGTACCATTGCCCAGGAGTAGAACATTCAAAGGTGCTCAAAGTGGTGACCCTGGACACTGATACACTGGTGCATTCGGTGAATGAAATAATTATTTATTACTTTCAGTGTTGCCTGCTAAAGAGAATTACAAGCAAGCACGATACATTCCTGCATGTCCTCTGGAGTTGTTGGAATATCGCGATAGACAACGTCTTTAATGCATCCCCAAAGAAGAAAGTTCAGAGGATTTAAATCAGGAGACCTAGCAGGCCAAGTAACTGTTCCTCCTCGACCAATCCATCTGGCAGGATACCTTCGGTTCAGAACACGACGTGCATGCGAGGCATTATGTGCTCGACATCCGTGGTGTTGAGACCACATAAACATTCTGGCTCTTAGCGGTACTTCATCCAGAAGAGGAGGAAGAATTCACCTGAGGAAGTTGGCATACGCTGCGCCATTTAGACTCCCATTGTTGAAATAAGGGCCAATAATTGTAGTACCAAGCATCCCACACCAGACGTTAACTCTCCATTGGCGCTGATGTTTCACCTGTCTAAGCCATCGTGGGTTGTCGCTGGACCAATAATGCATGTTCCTTGTATTTACCTGTCCTTTGTTTGAGAAGGAACATTCATCAGTAAATAGAACATTAGAGAAGAAGTTCGGATTGGCGAGGATTTGCTGCTGTGCCCACTGACAGAACTGTACACGATTCTGGAAATCATTCCCATGCAATTCTTGATGTAGGTGTACATGGTAAGGATGGAAACGGTGACGTTTAAGAATAGGATGTACACTGGTTTTAGGAATGCCAATCTCATGTTCAAGCTGTGTGTGCTCACATGTGAATTCATAGCAAGGGAAGCGAGAACAGTAACTTCGGCAGCTTCATCTGCGCGAGTGCTACGACTATTGCGTGGGTTGAAACCTCCCGTTTCCTGAAGCGTCGCAACAAGACGAGAAAACATCCGTCGCGGAAGTGGGTTCTTGCTATGCTATCGCTCTCTGTACAGTTCCGCTGCCTGCGTGGCATTTCGCCTACCTTCAACAACAACAATAAAAGAAACGTTATGTCGATGCAGTTTTTAGGGAGGACAGCCTTTACTGTAAGCCTGCTCTACACAACAGTATTTAAAAGGACTAAACTACTGTACTAAATGTACCCGTAAATAAGACATTATTGCAATTACTGTTCTGCTAACTTACATTCCCCATAGATGAGTAGCATTTCTACCTTCTCTTCGTTGGTGAACATTTTACTCACACAATTCTTCACCTGACAATGGCTGACGGAATGACGGGTGGGCATTCTACTTATGTTTACATTTGTCCTCTGTCAACGTCAGCACGTGGTTGTGTTCCATTATCCCCAGTACCAGCACTAAGAGCTGGGAGCGTGAATGTCAATGTTGTATTATGCAATTAATAACGTTTTGTTTCAGTGAATGGTACACTGTGATACATTTTTGAATAGGTCTTTAGGAGAGGAAACGAATTACCGAATAAAAAATACAGGGTGCCATTTAAAAAAGTCATACTGCTGTTCATATATTTGTAAAAAACAAAGCTACAACGAAGGCAATCAAGCTGATTGATGTCCCACTGACGGCTAAAGGACATTTGCTTGATACATTTTATAATTTGCATCTGGACAAACAGTTATTTAGGGTGGTCAAGATAAATGGGACACCCTGCATACAGAGTGGTCCATTGATCATGACCGGGCGAAATATTTCACGAAATAAGCGTCAAACGAAAAAACTACAAAGAACGAAACTTGTCTAGCTTGAAGCGAGAATCAGATGGCGCTATGGTTGGCCCGCTAGATGGCGCTGCCATAGATCAAACGGATATCAGCTGCGTTTTTTAAAATAGGAACCCTGATTTTTTATTACATATTCGTGTAGTTCGTAAAGAAATATGAATGTTTTACTTGGACCACTTTTTTCGCATTGTGATAGATGGCGCTGAAATAGTCACAAACGTATAAGTACGTGGTATCACGTAACATTCTGTCAGTGCGGACGGTATTTGCTTCGTGATACATTACCCGGATTACAATGGACCATTTACCAATTGCGGAAAAGGTAGATATCGTGCTGATGTATGGCTATTGTGAAGTGGGGTTCGAGCTGTACTTGGAGTTTAAACTGAGCATTGACATGAAAGTGTTATGCTTGCTGGCTCCGCTATTTCTCCGTCGAGATCACGAATTGTATATGCGATACTGAATGTGCTGTCTGTTTTATCTAATGGTCATCGGGCGCAACAAGTACGGAGCGTGTCATTTGGTAATTTGGCTGGATTTCGCCGTACTGCTTGCGGATTTTTAGCGTAGCCATAGGAGGGGTCAGATCCCTTAATCGGGCAGGTAGGTTAGAAAATTTAAAAAGGGAAATGGATAGGTTGAAGTTAGATATAGTGGGAATTAGTGAAGTTCGGTGGCAGGAGGAACAAGACTTCTGGTCAGGTGACTACAGGGTTATAAACACAAAATCAAATAGGGGGAATGCAGGAGTAGGTTTAATAATGAATAGGAAAATAGGAATGCGGGTAAGCTACTACAAACAGCATAGTGAACGCATTATTGTGGCCAAGATAGATACGAAGCCCACACCTACTACAGTAGTACAAGTTTATATGCCAACTAGCTCTGCAGATGACGAAGAAATTGAAGAAATGTATGATGAAATAAAAGAAATTATTCAGATTGTGAAGGGAGACGAAAATTTAATAGTCATGGGTGACTGGAATTCGAGTGTAGGAAAAGGGAGAGAAGGAAACATAGTAGGTGAATATGGATTGGGGGACAGAAATGAAAGAGGAAGCCGCCTGGTAGAATTTTGCACAGAGCACAACATAATCATAACTAACACTTGGTTTAAGAATCATGAAAGAAGGTTGTATACATGGAAGAACCCTGGAGATACTAAAAGGTATCAGATAGATTATATAATGGTAAGACAGAGATTTAGGAACCAGGTTTTAAATTGTAAGACATTTCCAGGGGCAGATGTGGACTCTGACCACAATCTATTGGTTATGACCTGTAGATTAAAACTGAAGAAACTGCAAAAAGGTGGGAATTTTAGGAGATGGGACCTGGATAAACTGAAAGAACCAGAGGTTGTACAGAGATTCAGGGAGAGCATAAGGGAGCAATTGACAGGAATGGGGGAAATAAATACAGTAGAAGAAGAATGGGTAGCTTTGAGGGATGAAGTAGTGAAGGCAGCAGAGGATCAAGTAGGTAAAAAGACGAGGGCTAATAGAAATCCTTGGGTAACAGAAGAAATATTGAATTTAATTGATGAAAGGAGAAAATATAAAAATGCAGTAAGTGAAACAGGCAAAAAGGAATACAAACGTCTCAAAAATGAGATCGACAGGAAGTGCAAAATGGCTAAGCAGGGATGGCTAGAGGACAAATGTAAGGATGTAGAGGCCTATCTCACTAGGGGTAAGATAGATACCGCCTACAGGAAAATTAAAGAGACCTTTGGAGATAAGAGAACGACTGGTATGAATATCAAGAGCTCAGATGGAAACCCAGTTCTAAGCAAAGAAGGGAAAGCAGAAAGGTGGAAGGAGTATATAGAGGGTCTATACAAGGGCGATGTACTTGAGGACAATATTATGGAAATGGAAGAGGATGTAGATGAAGATGAAATGGGAGATACGATACTGCGTGAAGAGTTTGACAGAGCACTGAAAGACCTGAGTCGAAACAAGGCCCCCGGAGTAGACAATATTCCATTGGAACTACTGACGGCTTTGGGAGAGCCAGTCCTGACAAAACTCTACCATCTGGTGAGCAAGATGTATGAAACAGGCGAAATACCTTCAGACTTCAAGAAGAATATAATAATTCGAATCCCAAAGAAAGCAGGTGTTGACAGATGTGAAAATTACCGAACTATCAGCTTAATAAGTCACAGCTGCAAAATACTGACACGAATTCTTTACAGACGAATGGAAAAACTAGTAGAAGCCAACCTCGGCGAAGATCAGTTTGGATTCCGTAGAAACACTGGAACACGTGAGGCAATACTGACCTTACGACTTATCTTAGAAGAAAGATTAAGGAAAGGCAAACCTACGTTTCTAGCATTTGTAGACTTAGAGAAAGCTTTTGACAATGTTGACTGGAATACTCTCTTTCAAATTCTGAAGGTGGCAGGGGTAAAATACAGGGAGCGAAAGGCTATTTACAATTTGTACAGAAACCAGATGGCAGTTATAAGAGTCGAGGGACATGAAAGGGAAGCAGTGGTTGGGAAGGGAGTAAGACAGGGTTGTAGCCTCTCCCCGATGTTGTTCAATCTGTATACTGAGCAAGCAGTAAAGGAAACAAAAGAAAAATTCGGAGTAGGTGTTAAAATTCATGGAGAAGAAATAAAAACTTTGAGGTTCGCCGATGACATTGTAATTTTGTCAGAGACAGCAAAGGACTTGGAAGAGCAGTTGAATGGAATGGACAGTGTCTTGAAAGGAGGATATAAGATGAACATCAACAAAAGTAAAACAAGGATAATGGAATGTAGTCTAATTAAGTCGGGTGATGCTGAGGGAATTAGATTAGGAAATGAGGCACTTAAAGTAGTAAAGGAGTTTTGCTATTTGGGGAGCAAAATAACTGATGATGGTCGAAGTAGAGAGGATATAAAATGTAGACTGGCAATGGCAAGGAAAGCGTTTCTGAAGAAGAGAAATTTGTTAACATCGAGTATTGATTTAAGTGTCAGGAAGTCATTTCTGAAAGTATTCGTATGGAGTGTAGCCATGTATGGAAGTGAAACATGGACGATAAATAGTTTGGACAAGAAGAGAATAGAAGCTTTCGAAATGTGGTGCTACAGAAGAATGCTGAAGATTAGATGGGTAGATCACATAACTAATGAGGAAGTATTGAATAGGATTGGGGAGAAGAGAAGTTTGTGGCACAACTTGACCAGAAGAAGGGATCGGTTGGTAGGACATGTTCTGAGGCATCAAGGGATCACCAATTTAGTATTGGAGGGCAGCGTGGAGGGTAAAAATCGTAGAGGGAGACCAAGAGATGAATACACTAAGCAGATTCAGAAGGATGTAGGTTGCAGTAGGTACTGGGAGATGAAGAAGCTTGCACAGGATAGAGTAGCATGGAGAGCTGCATCAAACCAGTCTCAGGACTGAAGACCACAACAACAACAGGAGGGGTCGCGCGGACGAATAACCGGTGAGCTTCAGTTTGATGCACAAGCATTTGTCAGGCTTGTATTAACACACGCCACCGATTAATCTTGTTTAATAATCACATGATGTCTGGGAGATTTGCGTTCTAGTCTACATTGTGAGTGGTACATTATGTTTTGTTTTGAGTGAGTTCCGTTATGTTTTGTGTGTTCACATCGATGGCTTTTGCAGCTGTGTTTTTTAAAAATTATTAATGAGCAGGCACCCTTACCCTTCATAAAGTTTTTTTAATTTTTTTATAAGTAAATATATTTTCTAGCTTTGTTCTTGGTTAAGATTAGTGAGTTGTTTTCCTTAGAGAGGTATTGGCTAATCTTTGACTCATGCCATGCAAGATGTTTTTGAAGTCATGTTGTGGGAGAGTCGTTTCAATCTTTTAGTACCTGATACGTATTTTGTCTTAAGTATTGATAAAACGTTATTATTTAAGTCATAATTAATAGTAGAAATTTATTCAGTGGAGCTCCTGATTTAAGATCTGTTTCAGATCACATTGCCCAAGAAAGTGTTCCGGCTTCTTTTAGAGCGTCAAGGATAAAATATCTTATTTAATTTTGAGACGTGTTATAACAGCTTCTTTTGTCAGTTGTAGATCACTGAAGAGTGTGATCCCCTCCTTATCATAATTAATCTATTTGAGACAGTTCACTGCATTTTGGGAGACCGGATCAGACGGTTATGTTGGAAGCTGTTGTGTGATGTTGTATGACACAAAGGTTTTGTATGTAATTTAATGTTAAAACTGCACATGTCTTAAAGAAAAATAGTTGTTTCCGTTGGCGGCCCGTATTGTGGTTTTCAGTTTTTTAAGATGGCCGCTTTTATTGTATTTATTTGATAACATAAAATTATGTAAAAAATTATAGGTCTTCATTTATCGATACCTTACACTACTGAATGTGTATACAACCTCACGGTGATTTTGAGGTAGCTGTATAACATCTAAATCTGCATGGATACTCTGCAAATCACACTTAAGTGGCTGGCAGAGGCTTCATCGAACCACCCTCACAATAATTCCCTATTATTCCAATCTCGAACAACACGCAGAAAAAACGAACACACATTTTTCTGTGAGAGCTCTGATTTCCCTTATTGTATTATGACGATCGTTTCTCCCTTCGCATTCGGAGGAGAAAGTTGGTGACTGAAATTTCGTGAGAAGATTCCGCTGCAACGAAAAACGCCTTTCTTTTAATAATACCAACCGCAAATGCTGTATCATGTTAGTGACACTCTCTCCCCTATTTCGCGGTAATACAAAACGTACTACTCTTCCTTGAACTTTCTACATGTACTCCGTTAATCCTTACTGTAAAGATTCCAGACGGCGCAGCAGTACTCCAAAAGTGGATAGACATGCGTAGTGTAGACAGCATCTTTAACAGATCTGTTACATTTTGCAAGAGTTCTGCCAATGAAACACAGTCTTTGGTTTCCCTTCCTCACAACATTTTCTGAGTGCCCTTAATTGTGACTCCTAAGTATGTAGTTGAATTAACGAGCTTCAGATTTGACCGACTTATCGTGTAACCGAAGTTTAACGGTTTCCTTTTAGCACTCATATGGATGACCTCACAATTTTAATTATTTATGCTCAATTCCCAATTTTCACCCCATACATATATCTTTTCTAAACCGTTTTGTAGTTTGTTTTGACCTCCTGATGACTTTATTCGACGATAAACTATAGCATCATCTGCAAACAACATAAGACGGTTGCTCAGATTGTCTCCAAAATCGTTCGTATAGATAAGGAACAGCAGAGAGCTTATAACACTATCTTAGGGAACGCCAGAAATCACTTTTGTTTTACTCCATGACTTTCCGTCAATTACTACGAACTGTCACCTCTCTGACAGGAAACCACGAATCCAGTCACGTAACACAGACGATAATTCATAAGCATACAATTTGACTACAAGCCGCTTGTGGGGTACAATATCAAAAGCCTTCTGGAAATCTAGAAATACGAAATCAATTTAAAATCCCTTGTCAATAGCACTCAACACTTCGTATGAGTAAAGAACTAGTTGTGTTTCACAAGAACGATATTTTCTAAATCCTTGTTGACTATGAGTCAATAGACCGTTCTCTTCGAAGCAATTCATAATGTTCGAAGACAATATATGCTCCAAAATCCTGCTGCTCGTAGACGTTAACGATGTGGGCTTGTAACGTAGAGGATTACTCCTACTACCTTTCTTGAATATTGGTGTGACCTGTGCAACTTTCCAGTGTTTAGGTACGGATCTTTCGTCGAGCGAGCGGCTTTATATGATTGTTAAATATGGAGCTGTTGCATCAGCATACTCTGAAAGGAACCTAACTGGTATACAGTGTGGACCAGAAGACTTGCTTTTATTGTATTGAGCTGCTTCATTACTCCGAGGATATCTACTTGTAAGTTAGTCATGTTGGGATATTTGTGTATAGGGTGAATCACCTAAAACTTGCTCCGCAGATATTGCGGGAATGGTAAGTGCTATTGATGTGCGGTATTCACATAATGGATTGGTAGTAAGGGGTCGTATTGTTAACCAATAAACAAGCTGCAATAATACTTAGAAAGTTTTTTATGTGCAAATATGCACTTTTCTAAATGGAACAATGCCTGTCGACATTAACAGACTAAACGTAGGGTAAATTAGAATGACATTGGTCTTTGCTGCATGATTCTAGTGCGTCTCGGTTACAAGATATCATATTTTGAAACTTTTCCACTCTGACATTTGTACAATACCTGTGGTAACACACACTAAAGAACAACACAAGTGGATACGCTAGTTATGTGGATTCAGACCAGTAACGAGACAATTGACTATCACAGGTTATGTTCAAAATGACCGCCGGCAGCGGCAGCACACGTTTCCAGTCTGGTATGGAACGACTGCTGTGAACGTGCTAAAATTTCAGTGGAGGTGTCCAAGCACGCTGCAGTAATACGTCGTTGCATATCATCGGGTGTAGTTGGCATGTCCTTGTAGATAGCACCTTTCACCTTTCCCCTCAGAAAAAAGTCTACAGGCGTAAAATCGGGTACAGGTCCTGTGCGTCCAGTCCAACGATTTGTAAACAGTCCGTGAAGACGTTCTGTAGTACTTCGTGCTATGGGCTGGACAGCCATCACGCTGGAACCAAACGTTTCTCTTAATTTGCTGAGAATTCGGTTACGATTGTGGACGTGGCCGTAATCAATTACTATTGGTTGCCTCTTACAGTTACACACAATTTATTTTAAACCAGTAATTCCATACTCAACAATAAATTAAAATACCACACGTTATTAATGAAGGAATAAACAACTGTGTAAATAATAGTGCTTTCAGTGAGTTACGATTTAGCAAATCATCATTAAATGCAGATACAGCAGATAATGTTTTTAAAAGCAAGCCACTGTGATCTGGGCAGTTTGCCTTACACGCCAGGAACGGCAATAATATAAAAAATTTAGAAAGCTGCTGTGAAAGAGCAAATACAATAGCAAATGTTAATTTAAAAAAAAAAGCAACTGATCACCAAACGGGTGACATAAGATGATGGTAAACTTTGTAACAAAACCCTTAACACCCACTGAACACCACACTGCTAGATTTATTCCAGAAGGCGACCAGAACTATTAACTAGAGATATATAATCTTTAATGTAGGCATTACAAGGTATTGTAATAAGTAACATAATAATAAAACACAAGGAGCAGTACATACGTTCCTTAAAGGGTACTGAGCCAGATCACTCCCGCAGAAGGCGTGGGCTGAAAGAGCGTTACACTGAACTACTGGCCATCAGACCTCCTTTTAGAGCACACATGCCTTACAAGAACCAAGGGGCCACAGACGATGCTCCAGGAATCGACCTCTGAGAAGGTCTGGCAACAAACACTTTCGCGAGCGATGAGATAGGCAGCCAAGAGTTGCATTCACTTCACAAGATGGTAACTCAGACTAGTGGCAGTCTAACGAATGACTAATGATAATCTTGCTGAAGCTACCTGACGTCCAATAAACCAAATGCAACGATGGAACAATACGCCAAAGCCGGAACCGGCGGCCTGCACTACGTCCCCAGAATACTGTGTTTAGAGCGGCCGGAACGAGAAAGGAACCACTACCACCAGAGCAGAAGACTCACCAACCGGCCTACAATCAAGAAAGCTGTCAAAACTACACGCCTTACCGGACAGTAGCGGCAAGGCGAGGAAACGTACACTGCCGTTACATACACTAACCCCCCAGGGCAGGTAACTGGGGCGTTAGCGGCCACCAGGCAAGAAAAATTACCACTGGTTGAACTTAAGAAATTGTAACAAGTTGTACGCAGTAAATAGTAATAAGAATTCGAGGAAAGCTAATCAGATTCGTCTTCCCAAAGCACTCCACTCGCTGCTCTTCACGTCTGCGACACTACCAGCAGTACCACGGACCGAAGTCACTGGAGAATCGCGAGATATGACAATGGTGGAGGTTTCTCTACTTGGAATGAAATGCACTCATCTTAAAGCTTGCAGGATCCGGTTTACGAGCACCCTCGCGACCACAGTCCTTCCATCCGGCAGTCCACACGGCGTGTTCTGGCACTGCGCGGACCTGGCTCCTCCGAGTCCCCAACCGAACTGGCCCACTCACACGACCCGGAAAAATAGCGACGTCGCCCCAAAAATAGGGCAACAGTTACTACATATCGATAACTGCCGCTGCTGCCACTAGCGGACAGGCAACGCTTGAGAAACCGAGTGGCGCCAGTCAACACGAGAAGAAGATAAACAAATGCAACCATACCAACTAAACTCTACCGTCGGGCCTCCAACGGAGGGCGGAAACCTACAAACAGCACCGACACGAGCCGCGAAACTGGCCCATGAGCTGATGGTTCACAATCCCACACCACACGTGTACAGTCCACATACGCTGACGTTCCATTTGACGAAGCCAACAGTTCACTAGTACAGGTTTCGGCTGGTTACCTGGTCATGAATGGTAAATGTGACTTCATTAAAATCGAGATACTGGAGTATCTTATAGCCCATGTACAGAAATTAACACGATTCTCATAATCGTTTCCATGCAGCTCTTGATGGAGATAGATGTGATAGGGATGGAACCTATGTCGATGGAGAATGCGCAAGACACTCGCCTGATTCATGCCGTTTCCCCCTGCGACTTCGCCGGAGCCTATGTGCGGATCAACTGCAACAGCAGCAAGAACATTAATGTCTCCCTCTTCTGTCACCTCTTGTTTCCTTCTTTTATGTTGTCTCGGTGTTAAACTACCACTTTCACGTAACTCATTGAAAAGATTGATAAATAATTTCCCTGATGGTTGACGTATATTGCGATATTTTGCCGCATGAATAGTACAAGAACGAACTGCAATCTTCCTACACTCACCATACACCATGAGCAAGTCGGCTTCTTTGCTTTTGGATTTCCCATCCTTCACTCAGGACCTACTACTTGGACTGCCCCACACTAACTGTGTGTGCACAGTCGCAGTGCACTTAAGAAACACACAAGCACACTGTAAATATCCAAATTGAATGGCGCAAACTATTTCGTTGTGGGAATTTTTCAAAATACATTATCTTGTAAACGCCTCGTTCTAGAATCCTGTAACAAACAGCACTGTCACTCTTATTTACGCTACTTTTTGTTTGTTAATGTTAATATGCATTGTTGCTTATAAAAAGTCTATGTTTGCACAAAAGTTTACACTTTATAAGTATTATTACAATCTGTTGATTCTTTAAAATACGAGCCCCGGACTACCAATCCATTCCGCGAAAACCGCACATCAATAGCTCTTTCCATCTGCGCAATATTTGCGGTTCAAGTTTTAGGTGGCTCACCCTGTATATATGAGACAAGATTTGGTACTGTCCTTTAAAGACTCTTAAAGCTTCTTCATTTATCCCTGAGTACCGCAACATACATTTAGTTGAGACTCCTTTGAATAATCAATCCTTGGTCTCCGTCGAAATTTTTATCCTCCCTTCACTCCCTCCCCCCCCCCCTTACCCCACTTTCTTTTATTAGAAAATTAACTATTAAGTAGCTCCTCAGGATGCGTCCTGTCAATCGATCGCTTGTTTTAGACATGTAGTTCCATTTTCTTTTACTCCCAAAATCTGTTTTGTGGCCTTTCACTAGTTTCCGCTTTTCCCATCTGCTCTTCAGCATTCTTCCGTTGCACTACACTTTAGAGCCGTCTGTTCTTTTCTTGACTGAACTGTATCTCATCGATGTTCCACTTCTGCACAAGGACACACTTCGGACCAGCACGTTCAGACGTTCAGAAAAGACTTCCTAACATTTAATTTCATATTCGGGGTTAACAAATGGCTTCAAATGGCCCTGAGCACTATGGGATTCAACATCTGAGGTCTTCAGTCCCCTAGAACGTAGAACTACTTAAACCTAACTAACCTAAGGACATCACACACATCCATGCCCGAGGCAGGATTCGAACCTTCGACCGTTGCGGTCGTGCGTTTCCAGACTGAAGCGCCTAGAACCGCTCGGCCACTCCGGCCGGCCGGGGTTAACAAATTTCTCTTTTCCAGACACGTTTCTTGCTATTGCCTGTCTGCTTTTTACACCCCCTCTAATTCATCAATGGTCAGCTGTTTTGCGGAGTTAACAGTAAACCTCATCTACTACGTTTAATGTCTCATTTCCTAATCTAATTCCCTAGGCATCACCTCATTTAATTCTGTTTCAATCCGTTACTACCGTTTTAGTTTTGTTAATATTGATGTTATAGCTTCTTTTCAAGATACTGTCCGTTTCCATTTCGTTCAACCGTTCTTCCAAATTCTTTGTTGCCTCTGTTAGAATTAGTCAAAAAAAATAAATAGAAAACAGCTTTCGCAAGCGGTCTGCGACATGTGACCTTGCCATATTCTCAAATAACGAAAGAACAATTACCAAATAAAAAGAAATACAAAAATAACACGCAGAAAAAACTGGTCTGCAAATCTCTGCCGACCGATGTGGCCGAGCGGTTCTAGGCGCTTCAGTCTGGAACCGCGCTGCTGCTACGGTCGCAGGTTCGAATCCTGCCTCGGGCATGGATGTGTGTGATGTCCTTAGGTTAGTTAGGTTTAAGTAGTTGTAAGTCTAGGAGACTGATGACCTCAGATGTTAAGTCCCATAGTTCTTAAAGCCATTTGAACCATTTTTCAAATCTCTCTCCAGATGTCTGAAATCTCCTGCTGAAAATTAAACATACAAAAATTAGACATAAAATACGTCAATACATACAGAGTTCCTCATTTCAAATATCTAGGTGAAATCCTCGAACCTACAGGAGAAGAGAGAATCTCACAGATGATTCGACTACGGCCAGATACAGGACTTACATAATATGAAATGCATATCCGTTCACACAAACATCAGACACTGCAACGCCTACATAAGACAGCAAGTGTCTGGCGCAATTGTTTAATCGGTTACTCTGGCCACAATGGCAGATTATCAAGATTTAAGTGAGTTTCAAGGCGGTGTTATAGTCGGCGCACGAGCGATGGGACACATCATCTCCGAGGTAGCGACGAAGTGGGGATTTTCCCTACGACCATTTCACTAGGTACAACGAATATCAGGAATCCGACACAAGGCTTTACGCCTCACCGGGGCCCGTCAACACCGACGTTGTACTGTTGATGACTGGAAACATGTTGTCTGATCGGACGAGTCTCGTTTCAGATTGTATCGAGCGGACGGACGTGTACGGGTATGGAGACAATCTCATGAGTCCATGGATCCTGCATGTCAACAGGGGACTGTTCTAGCTGGTGGAGGCTCTGTAACGATGTGGGGCGTGTGCAGTTGGAGTGATATGGGACCCGTGATACGTCTAGACACGGCTCTAACAGGTGACACATAGTTAAGCATCCTATTTCCCCATGACCTGCATCCATTCGTTCCGCTGGCTACCAAATTCTCCAGACACGAACATTATTGAACATATCTGGGATGCTTTGCATCGCGCTGTTGAGAAGAGATCTCTCTCTCCACCCCCCCCCCCCCCTCCACCCTCCCCGCGTACTCATAGGGATTTATGGACAGCCCTGCAGGAATCATGGTGTGAATTACTCCAGCACTACTTTAGACATTAGTCGAGTCCATGCCACTTCTGCGTGCTCGCGAGAGCCCTACACGATATTAGGCAGGTGTACCAGTTTCTTTGGCTCTTCAGTGTATCTCTGGAAGTTTTCCACCGCATTTCCAGAGTGTGCAGCAGGCCTGAGAACAGCACATACCGCAAGTCATATGTTCACACTGGAAATAAAGCAAGTAGCACCGCTTCCGCCCCCGCGCCGCTCCTGCGGAAGTGACAGGCGGCTGCCAGCGGCGGCAGGTGCGATGGCACGTGGGCGCCGCCTCTTCCTGTCTGCCGCGGGCAGAGCTATAGCTGTGAGCTGTCAGTCCCGTCCAAGCAAGCGCCACATTGCCGCCCAGAGGCAGACACTCCACACACTGGATCACGTACTGCTTTCGCTTTGGTCTCCACCAAAACTCATGCAAGCTTCCAGTCTGCACCAACGGCTTTGTTGCAGCGACTCCATTTGTGTGTCTAAGATTAGGTATACGTTTTGTTCCCTAGAAGCAGTATGAAGAGATTCTCAAGGATGCAGAACATCTCACTAAACAAGAATACACAGTACATATTTGAAAAAAAAAGGAAAGAACTTTTCGCAAATCGTGACAAGGTTCCTATGGATATCAAATTAAAAAAAAAAGATGTTGTTGTTTTCTTTGGTCCGAAGACTGGTTTGATGTAGCTCTCCAAGCTACTCTATCCTGTACAAGTCTCTTCATTTCCGAGTAGCTGTTACAACCTGTGTCCTTCTCAATCTGCTTACTGTATTCGTCTCTTGGTCTCTCTTTACAATTTTCACCCCCCACTCTTACCACCAATACTAAATTAAATTGATCAAGTTGTGTTACAAATTTCTTGACTCCCCAATCCTATTCAGTATATCCTCATTATTTACGTGATCCACTGTTATCTAACCAACAACATTCTTCTGTAACACCACATTTCTAAAGCTTCTATACTCTTTTTCTCTAACATGTTTATCGTCCATGTTTCACTTCCATGTATGGTTATGCTTTAGACAAATAATTTCCGAAAAGATATCGAGACTTAAATCTATATTAGATGTTAACAAATTTCTCTTATTCAGAAGTTTTTTTCTTGCCATTGCCAGTCTACGTTCTACATCTTCTCTGCTTTGGCCATCGTCAGTTATTTTACTGCTCAAGTAGCAAAACTCATCCACTACTTTAAGTTTCTGGTTTCCAAATCTAATTCCCTCACCTTCATCTGATTTAATTCGATTACATTCCGTTATTCTTGTTTTGTTCTTGTTGACGTTCAGCTTATATCCTCCTCCCAAGACACTATCCCTTCCTTTCAACTGCTCTACCAAGACCTTTCTGCCTTTGACAGAATTGCAATGTCATCGGCAAACTTCAAGGGCTCTGAGCACTATGCGACTTAACTTCTGGGGTCATCAGCCGCCTAGAACTTAGAACTAATTAAACCTAACTAACCTAAGGACATCACACACATCCATTCCCGTGGCGGCAAACTTCAAGGTTTTTATTTCTTTTCCCTGTACTTTAATTCCTACTCTATATTTTTCTTTGGTAACCTTTGCTGGTTGCTCAGTGTACAGACTGAATAATATCAACAATAGGCTAAAACCCTGTCTCACTCCCTTCTCACCCACCGCTTCTCTTTCATGCCCGTCGCTCTTATTACTGCCGTTTGGTTTCTGTACAAGTTGTAAGTAGCATTTCGCTCCCTGTATTTTACCCCTGCTACCTCCAAATTTCAAAGAGAGTATTCCACTTAACATATCTAAGTCTACAAATGCCATTTAAATAGTTAAAACATTAAAAAGTGTAAATTATGATGAACCAGAACTACTCCTACAAACTTTCAGAGGTTATTCAGGGATCCCTTCCGAATATTTTCCTATAAGGGAAACGTGATCTTCGGCTGCTCTTAACCAAACTGTTGCATTTTATTTTGGTTTCTTACCCCAGTTAGCTCTGCATTGCACTGAAAATAGTGCGTAACAGTGCAAATGTCGACGCTGTACGCTGTGTGTCTCGTTTGCATTCGCTCACCGTACCTGCGGTTGAAATAGTAATGCCCTCTTTAACTCGTTGCCCTCCAGTCTGCGTTCTGTACTGCTCGGTTCTGCCTTGGGTTTGCTTTTCCAGCATTGTCAGTTGTGCGTTAACAGTGCTACACAGCAGTACTGTGGTTAGGTTCACTGATGAAGAGTTGCCGGATATGCACTTCGAGTATGGGTTTTCACTGAATACAGTGCAGCAGCGACAACAGCCACGGCACAGCAGGCCCTCAGTGTTTCGTATAATGGTTGTGGCATTAACCTGCGTTGTGTGTCCCGTGACGCACGTTTTAGTTATTGCGTATTACAGGCTCATTCTATGTCGTGAAGATATTTTCACAGAAACAAGATACCAAATGAATAAATTATAATTACGTTATTACTATGTAACGGGCCGCCGGAGGCAGTATAATTTGCATCGAGACCATTTAGATCAGGCAATGCATTTTGCCTCATTTGAGCTTTCTTTCTGATCCACCACGATTCTCTCGTTTTTTCCCGGTGGAGTCTCTTCCTATCTTCCTTCCAGCTTGCCCCTGTTTTCTTCAGTACTTTGTTTTCTGACTTCAAAAATGGCTCTGAGGACTATGGGACTTAACTTCTGCGGTCATCAGTCCCCTAGAACTTAGAACTACTTAAACCTAACTCACATAAGGACATCACACACATCCATGCCCAAGGCAGGATTCGAACCCGCGACCGTAGCGGTCGTGCGGTTCTAGACTGTAGCGCCTAGAACCTCTCGGCCACTCCGGCCGGCGTTCAGTATTTCACTTAACACAAGTTATCCTATGAATGGGTACAGAATATCACTGCAGTATCGTTGTGCGTTTATTGTTTCGTTGAAAAAATATGGGACCCACAATCCGACGTCTAGAAATTGCAATCCAAAGTCCTATATTCACAGAATTAAATGGTTCCTCATGAAAACACAATGGATTTGCAGTACTCCACATAAGAGAATTTTGCGAGTTCATGTACCCGGATAAATGAAACCACGCCTCATCAGTCAAAAACGTTTCGTTAAGAATATCCCTTCCATTTTTTTGAACGAAATATTTGAACCATTGACAATAATGTAGTCTCTCACCATGATCAGTATTTATCACTTCTTGCACGACTGTCACTTTGTATGGGAAAAGTTCTAATTTTTTCTTACAGCTGTGTGGGATGTTCCGACACTTAACATCGATTTCCTGGGCGAATTTTCTTACTGACTTGTTCGGACTCATGGACATATTATCGGAAATATCGAGTAGTTTATCCTCAGATAAAACGCTAGGACGACCACTTCTCGGTGCATCTTTCACTGAACCCATACTTCGAAATTTGTTAATCAAGTCTCGCACAGTATCGCGATGTGGGAGTGTTGTCTCCGCGAAAACTGAATTAAATGTTTGACGGACTGAAACTGTATATTTACTGTCAGCTTTGAACACTTGTTCGACTAGAAACACACGTTCTTCAATGGTTAGCATTTTAACAGTGACAAAAACGAACAAACGAAAAATGAATTAAACGTTCACGTCAACACGTAACGACCCACACCAACGATACCACTGACGCTGGCTGAGATAAACAAAATAGTGGAACGTTGGGAGAGTCCACTTGAAGGGAAGTAACCCAGGCAGCAGAACAATCATACAGCACGCGCGACTAACAATCATACGGCACTGCGGAGAGACTTTTTGAACACCCCGTGTATTCTTTTGCTCTGCTGAAGCATCTCATTTCTCGCCTTTGGATAGAAATCTCGTTTCTGTTCGTCTCATTGCGTATTTCTTTCACTTACCCTCTGTACTACGGTGTAGCAGTTCTTTCTACGTACGGTCCAATTTCATCGAGCTGGTGTCACTTGGCAATAACACATCACGCGGAAGTTAATTCCGACATTAAGTTTTGCACACCATCTTCGTCTCATGTGAAGGTGATGAAGATTAAATCCGCAAGTTTCGATTCACCTTCTATGTTTTGCATCCATATATAGAGTTCAACACTAGGATAAGGAAAATTGACTAATGAATTATATAGAGCTTTCAGTTAAAAAGATACACAACAAACGAGCAGTTGGAGAAGTTTACCGAAAATCAACATGAACCGATACATTGTGACAATTATTGAACTATATGAAACAAAAGGCAAATTAGTCACAAACTATGTCGTGCACACACTTTATTCAACACGTGAACGTCACTACAGATATTCGGATTTAGGTTATGACATGTTCGATATGTCTGCTATCATAGACGATGATGTGGCGCAGAAAAATAGCGAAATTCTGCATGCCCCGTTGAAGTGTCGGAACATCAAAGGTTCAATTGGCTCTAAGCACTATGGGACTTAATATCTGTCATCAGTCCCCTAGACTTAGAACTACTTAAACCTAACTAACCTCAGGACATCACACACATCCATGCCCGAGGCAGGATTCGAACCTGCGACCGTAGCAGCAGCGCGGTTCCGGACTGAAGCGCCTAGAACCGCTTGGCCACAGCGCCCGGCTGTCGGAATATCGATGCTCCCGATGACATCCTGAATACCTTTTATCAGCTCAGCGATGGTTTTGGGATTACTGCAGTACACCGTGCCTTTAATACAGCCCCACAAAAACGAGCCGAATGTGTTTATATCCGGAGAATATGGTGCCCATACTAGTGGCCTCTCTATACCCCAGAGCCAGAATGTCGTCCTCAAAGTGTTCCTCCAGGAGATCGAACACCCTCCTGCTTCGATGGGGTCGAGCTCCGCCTTGCATGAAACACATCTTGTCGAAATCAGGGTCACGTTGGATAATGGGGATTAAATCACCTTCCAAAACCTTCACATAGCGTTAGGTAGTCACTGTGCCATCAAGGAATGTTGCACCGATTATTCCGTGACTGGACGTCACACACCACACATTCACCCGTTGAGGGTGAAGAGACTTCTCGATCGCGGAATGCAGATACTCAGTTCCCCAAATGCGCCGGTTTGGTTCATTGAAGAACTAATCCAAATAAAAGAAGGCTTCGTCGCTAAACCACGCATGCGCATACTAATTCCTATGATGCCCCGCGGCCAAATCGCTCAAAAGTTATGACGATTTTTTTCATATAGTTCAATAATTGTCGCCCTGTATTATCATGACTAAATATTCCGGGATACCGTCAGTTCAGAAGAAAACAAATTTTATTCCTTAATGCGGATTTACTGTACTTTGATGTGGTACACATATTAAATATTTGTTCTTAAACCACTTCATTCAACAATAAAGATTAATTTTATACCATTACAACACTATTTTTAATAATCTGTGAATATTCCGTCTACCTGCACCTGCGGAAAGTTTTGGTCCCAGAGGAAAAAAGGACCAAGACCATTTTTGAAGGAAATTTAATGTAGTTTAATTCTCTACTATGAGACATTTTCGCTAGAAGCCGCAGTTCTAGAGTTACTCAAGAAAAACATAAAAAGTGACCTTTAAACCCAACCCCAACCCCCCCGCTCACACCCCACCGAACAGGAGTTTTAGTATGCTGTAGCCTTGCTCGCCAGACTGCAGGATTCTCCAGAGAGAAAAGAAAATCATGGAGAACAAGACCCTGGATCGACTGACCTACACTGAGGCCAAGAGAAAATTTGAACCCCTGCATCCTGTGCGTATGACATCGTCTTACGCTGCCGCTACAACATTTATGGCACCATTAGCTTCGCCAAACCAAGTCACCCCTCAGAGCAAGAAGACTACACCTCTACACCTGCCCCCTTGATGGTGGGGGGCGTTTCCTTCCCTGTTGCAAGGAGCAGCGACATAAATCCAAAAAGAAACCCCTAAGACCAAGGAAATTGCGGTGGCACCCACACCACCGCTACCTAGAAGCTCTGCATCTGAGGAAGGGGTGGAATTTTGGCGTCTGCTTAGGACCTAAATCTCGCCAGACCGTCAGACACAATGGATATAGACTGCTCAGGCAATAAGTCAGTGGCAGCAGGTGACTCTGAGGCGTAAAATGCCTCATTGAATGTTCCATGCCTTACCAGTCTCACGACGTCATCCTCCAGTGGTATTGCGGCGGTTTCTTCCATTGCCTGGATGAGCTACGGCAACTGTTAAGCTTTACGCCTGCTATCTGCATTGCCCTCCAGGAAAGCCCGTTCCTGGCAATGTGGACCCCTGCCCTCTGCAGCTATAAGGGATATTACAGGATGCGTAGTAACTATAATCGAGTGTCAGGTGGACTTTGCGTTTATGCCCTAAACTCAGTTTGTAGTGACACTGTGCCCCTTCAAACCCCTCTTGAAGCTGTGGCTGTCAGAATAAGGACGACGCAGGAAGTAACTGTCTGCAATGTATATCTTCCTTCAGATGGTGCAGTACCCCTGAATGTATTAGCTGCACTGATTGGTCAACTCCCTAAACCTTTCCTACTTTTGGGAGATTTTAATGCCCATAACCCCTTGTGGTGTGGTACCATGCTTACTGGTCGAGGCAGAGATGTCGAAACTTTACTATCACAGTTCGACCTCTGCCTCTTAAACACTGGGACCGCCACACATTTCAGTGTGGCTCATGGTAGTTACTCGGCCACTGAATTATCAGTTTACAGCACACTACTTCTCCCATCTATCCACTGGAGAGCACATGACGACCTGTGTGGTAGTGACCAATTCCCCATCTTCCTGTCACTGGCCCAGCTTCAGGCCCACGGACTGGGCTCTAAACAAGGAGAACTGGGGAACTTTCACTTCTACTGTCACCGTTGAATTTCCCCCACACGGCAACATCGATGTGATGATTGAGCAGGTGACTAGAACAATTGTTTCTGCGGCAGAAAAGCGATCCTTCGCTCTTTAGGGTGTCTCAGGTGTAAGGCAGTCCCTTGGTAGTGGCCGGAAGTCGCTGAAGCAATTAAGGAGCGTCGGCGAGCTCTACAGCTGCATAAGCGACACCCTTCCCTGGAGCACCTCATAGCCTTTAAATGGCTCCGTGCCCGTGTTCGCTACCTTATCAAACGACAGAAGCAGGAGTGTTGGGAGAGATACATCTCGACCATTGGGTACCATACATCACCTTCCCAAGTCTGGGCAAAGATCAAACGGCTTTTCGGGTACCAGGCCCCAACAGGCGTTCCCACTGTTAACATAAATGGCGTGTATCTACCGACGCAAACGCGATTGCCGAGTACTTTGCCATGCACTTTGCTCGAGCCTCTGCGTCGGAGAATTACCCCCCCCCCCCCCCCCAGCCTTCCGCCCACTCAAACGGCGGCTGGAAAGGAACGTCCTTTCATTCAGTACACGCTACAGTGAATCCTACAACGCCCCATTTACAGAGTGGGAGCTCCTCAGTGCCCTTGCGCATTGCCCCGACACTGCTCCTGGGCCTGATCGGATCCACAGGTTGATGATAAAACATCTCTCATCTGACTACAAGCGACATCTCCTCGTCATCTTGAATCGGATCTGGTGCGATGGCGTCTTTCCATCACAAGGGTGGGAGAGCACCATCATTCCGGTGCTCAAACCCGGGAAAAACCGCTCGATGTGGCCCATCAGCCTCACCAACGTTCCTTGTAAGCTGCTGGAACGTATGGTATGTCGGCGGTTGGGTTGTGTCCTGGAGGTAAGTGGCCAGCTGGCCCCATGTCAGGGCGGCTTCCGCCAGGGTCGCTCTACCACTGATAATCTTGTGTCCATCGAGTCTGCCATCCGAATAGCCTTTTCCAGACGGCAACACCTGGTTGTCTCCAGGGTCCGCTCCCGATTTTTATTTAAAACTTCCTGTCGCTCCGTACTTCCCGTGTCCAAGTTGGTGACTCCCATAGTTCCATCCATATCCAGGAGAATGAAATCCCACAGGGCTCTGTATTGAGTGCCTCTCAATTTTTAGTGGCCATTAACGGTCTAGCAGCAGCCGTCGGGCCCTCCGACTCATCATCTCTGTATGCAGACGATTTCTGCATTTCGTACTGCTGCTTCAGTACTGATGCTGCTGAGTGGCGCGTACAGGGAGTCATCCAGAAGGCGCAGTCATGGGCTCTATACCACGGCTTCCAGTTTTCGGTCGCAAAGTCACGTGTCATGCACTTCTGTCTGCGTCGTACCGTTCATCCGGAACCTGCACTTTATCTTAATGACGATCCACTCACTGTAGTGGAGACATATCTATTCTTAGGACTGGTTCAAAAAATGGCTCTGAGCACTATGGGACCTAACATTTGAGGTCATCAGCCCCCTAGAACTTAGAACTACTTAAACCTAACTAACCTATGGACATCACACACATCCATGCCCGAGGCAGGATTCGAACCTGCGTCCATAGCAGTCGCGGGGTTCCGGACTGAAGCGCCTAGAACCGCACGGCCACCGCGGCTGGCTCTTAGGACTGGTTTTCGACTCTCGATTACTTGGCTCCATCATCTTCGTCAGCTTAAGAAGAAGTGCTGGCAGCATCTCAATGCCCTCTGTTGCCTGAGCAACACCAATTGGGGTGCAGATCGCTCTACGCTGCTGCAGCTCTACAGAGTCCTTGTCCAATTCCGAATTGACTATGGAAGTGTGGTTCATGGTTCGACAGCGCCTTGAGCGTTGCATTTACTCGACCCTGTGCACCACTGCGGGGTTCGACTAGCGACAGGAGCTTTTACGACGAGTACCGTGACCAGCGTACTGGTGGAGGCTGGAGTCCCTCCATTGCAGATCAGACATGCGCAACTGCTGGCCAGTTACGCAGCACATATTCGTATTTCCCTGAGCATCCGAATTACCGTCTCCTTTTCCGACCCGCGGCAGTCCACCTCCCGCATCGGCGGCCCAGGTGGGGCAACGATTGCGGTTCGTGTGTGGTCCCTTCTCTCCGAACTGGAGTCCTTCTCTCTACCACCTCTACTTGCGGTCCGTTCACGTACGCCTCCAGGGTGTACGCCTCGGCCGCAGCTTCGTCTGGACCTTTCACGAAGCCCTAAGGGCTCCATTGACCCTGCAGTTCTCCGCTGTCACTTCCTCTCGATTCTTGACGTGTTCCGGGGCTCTGAAGTGATTTACACCGACAGCTCGATGGCTGATGGTCGCGTTGGCTTTGCCTACGTGCACGGCGGCAGTATTGAACAGCATTCCTTACCCGATGGCTGCAGTGTATTTACTGCAGAGCTGGTGGCCATTTCACGTGCATTTCAGTATCTCCGTTCATGTCCTGGGTGTCTCTTCTTTTACGTATTGTGTCCTTGAGCAGCCTGAAAACTATCGACCTGTGCTACCCTAGTCATCCATTGGTAACGTCCATCCAGGAGTCCATCTATGCCCTGGAATGGTCCAGTCGTAGGTGGTGTTCGTCTGGACCCCTGGTCATGTCGGAATCCCAGGAAATGAACTTGCTGACAGGCTGGCCAAACAGGCTACACGGAAACCACTTCTGGAGATAGGCATCCCCGCAAGTGACCTACGTTCGTTATTACGCCGTAAGGTTTTTCAGCTTTGGGAGACAGAATGGCAAAATCTCAGTATGCACAACAAACTGCGAGCCATTAAGGGCACCACGAATGTGTGGAAGTCCTCGATGAGGGTGTCTCGCAGGGACTCTGTGGTTCGCTGCAGGCTCCCCATTGGCCATGCATGTACGACCCACGGCTACCTCCTGCGCGATAAAGTCCCACATCAGTGTTGGTGCGGCGCCCGGTTGACATATTCTTCTGCTCTGTCCGTCTTTGACTGCCCTGCGAATTCATCTTCGGTTGCCGGACTCGTTATCACTGATTTTAGCAGACAACGCCTGATCGGCTGATTTGGTTTTACATTTCATCCGTGAGGGTGGGTTATACCATTCGATCTGAGTTTTAGCGCATGTCCTTTGTCCCTCTGTGTCCTCCACCCTAGTACTTTTGGGGTGAAGGTTTAATGTGTGCCGGCCTGTGTGGCCGAGCGGTTCTAGGCGCTTCAGACTGGAACCGCGCGACCGCTACGGTCGCAGGTTCGAATCCTGCCTCGGGCATGGATATGTGTGATGTCCTTAGCTTAGTTAGGTTTAAGTAGTTCTGAGTTCTAGGGGACCGATGACCTCAGATGTTTAGTGCCATAGTGCTCAGAGCCATTTTTTTTAATGTGTTGCAGGGTGGATGGCTTTTCCTTTTTATTTTCGTGATCGGCCAACCACTGTAATCTGTTTCCTTGTTTTACTCTCTTCTAACAGTTTCTTGAATCTCTTTGTTGTTCTCTTGTCGTCTGTCGTTCCTTTTAGTGTTCGTTGCCTCTCCTCCGTTCTTGTGGTCTTTCCTTTCTTTCAGATTTGTGTTATATTTCTTGTCTATTTTATTCTCACACTTGTGGCATTGTTTTATTAGGAACAAGGGACCGAGACCTCGTAGTTCGGTCCCTTTCCCCCTCTTTTAAGCCAACCAACCCAGAGCCTTGCTTCGACATAGGTCTTTCAGTGCTCTGTCAAATTCTTCTCGCAATATCATGTCTCTCATCTTCATCTACGTAGTCTCAGCTTTCCCTTCTTTGCTTAGGACTGGTTTACCATCTGAGCTCTTGGTATTCACACATCTGCTTCTCTTTCCACCAAAGGCCTCTTCAGTTTTCCCGTATGCGGTTCTTTCTCCTAGTAAAATATGCTTCTAAATCCTTACATTTGTTCTCTATGCATCCCTGCTTAGCCATTTTGCACTTGAAGTCAGTCTCATTTATAGACGTTTGTGTTTCCTTTCGTCTACTTCATTTGCTGCATTTTTGTATTTTCTCCTTTCATCAGTTAAATTTAATATCTCCTTCTTATCCAAGTATTTCTATTAGGCCTTGTCTTTTTACCTATTTGATCCTTCGCTGCCACCACTATTTCATAGCTGCCCATTCGTCTTCATCTGTATTCTTTTCCCCTGTTCTAATTAATCGTTGCCTAATGCTCCCATCTGAAACTCCCTTCAACTTATCCAGGTTCTAACTCCTTAATTTCCTACTTTTTGCAATTTCTTTGGTTTTAATCTACAGTTCATAGTCAATAAATTGTGGCCAGAGTCCACATATACCACTGGAAATTTCGCAAATTTAAAATCTCGTTTCGAAATCTCTGTCTCACCAAATCTTCCAGTGTTTGCAGGTCTCTTCCACGTGTATAACCTTCTATCATGATTCTTAAACAAAGTGTAAGCTATGATTCGAATATGCTCTGTGAAAAATTCTACCAGGTGACTTCCTCTTTCATTCTTTTCCCTCAGTCAGTATTCACCTACAATTTTTCCTTCTCTTCCTTTTCCTAGTATCGAATTCCATTTCCCCATCACAATTAACTATATGAATAATTTTTTTTTTTTTTACTTCATGACACTTTTCTTCAATCTCTTCACCGTCTGCGGAGCTAGTTGTCATTTAAACTTGTCTTACTTGTTTTCTTTGTGTCTATTTTGACTATGGTAATTCGTTCACTATGCTGGTCATTGTAGCTCACTCACGTTTTTATTTTCTTATTCATTATTAAACCTACTTCAGCATTATCCCTATTTGATTTTGTGGTTGTAGACCTGTCCTCACCTGGCCAGAAGTCCTGTTACTCGTACCACAGAACTTCACTAATTCCCACTACATCTAACTTCAACCTACCCACTTCCGTTTTTAAATTTTCAAACTTACCATTAAGGTATCTAACATTCCACGCTCCGATCCGTAGATGGCCAGTTTTGTTTCTCATGATGACGACATTCCCCAGAGTACTCCCCACTCGGAGATCCGAATGGGGGACTATCTCGCCTCCGGAATATTTTACCCAAGATGATGCCATTATGATTTAACCATACAGTAGACCTGCGTGTCATCAGGAAAAATTTCGGCTGTAATTTCCCCTAGTTTCCAGCCCTTCACAGTACCAGCACAGCAAGGCCGTCTTGGTTGATCTTAGAAGTTGAGATCAGTCCATCATCCAGACTGTCGCTTTGCAACTACTGAAAAGGCTGCTGCCCATGCTGGAACCATACGTTTGTCTGGCCTCTCAACAGATACCCCTCTGCTGTAGTTGCACCTACAGAACGGCTATCTGTATCACCGAGGCACCCAAGCTACCCCACCGACGGTAAGGTCCATGTCCACGGAGGGTGGATCTTGTTACTTACATAAGCTAAATACACGACTCATATGCACCTTGATAGCCGGCCAGTGTGGCCGAGCGGTTCTATGCGCTTCAGTCTGGAACCGCACGACCGCTACGGTCGCAGGTTCGAATCCTGCCTCGGGCATGGATGTGTGTGATGTCCTTAGGTTAGTTAGGTTTAAGTAGTTCTAAGTTCTAGGGGACTGATGACCTCAGATGTTCAGTCCCATAGTACTCAGAGCCATTTTTTTTGCACCTTGATCGATAGATAATCGCCTGTCGAGTTGCCACTGCATGCTGTTAGGTTTCAGGTGCTACAAAAGACAGGTCGACATGTGCTGCTCTCCTGAGTCCCTTTTGCATTACATTGCATACGTAATATCGTTCACTGTTATGGTGTTACGTAAGAAGGGTACTGAGGATTTAGATAATTATTCTGATTATATAATTGTGTTTGCATACCAAATCTATGTACACACGAATGAGGAGAAAGCATCACAGCGCATCCGGATGCTATAAGGAGAATGCTAACCCATACCCATTGTAGTCCATTTCCTTTACAAACAAATCACTAATTGTTGAATGTACAAATTTTAGATCCGCAGGCTCATTTCGTTTTGTTGTGCTAATTTTATGAGAGTGAGTGTTTTTGCGGCTATTTTCTGTTAAGTTTACTGGTCAGATCGTATTTCCTATTTGTTTTCCTGACCTTTAGGACTATACATATAGCGTATCCTGAAATCATCATGGCTTGATTATCGCTACTTACAGCAGCAGTCTATGCTTCTAAACAGACACACGTGTTTCAGTATATTAATTTATTGTTCCAATTCGAAAATTTCATGTTCTCAAGAATTCTTGGCAAACTTTGTGAATCCCTGCACAAATTAAAACTGCCCTCCTGTGAATTAATACCCATTATTTTGTCGTTTTCTAAGTATACGGTTTTTGGTTGAAGCAATTTACTTCACCAACTGCCGTGTGTTTGTATCATTAATGTTTTCTGTCCTTTATATCAACAAATAATATTTAATAGCCCTGTATTTTAATATTTTTAAGAGCTATACTACCCGCTACTAATGACAGGCATCACGCCTGAAGCTGCAGACAGACAGAGCCTAGCGCTCAATGCGTAAACATCTGCGTTACTGAGCAGTCGGCAAGCTTTCAAGCAGTTCAAGCACTTTGTCACTTGTTTCATCCAGTTTGAGTATAGTATCTACGTTGTTCGGTTCTAAGTGTTTATTTACAATGAGCCCGGCAACTGAAACTAAACTTCTATGTCAGTTAGTTAGTTTTTGCACTTGCTGACTTTCGAAACTCCCAGTTGGTGGAACTTACTGATCTATGTTAAACACTGATGTTCACATATCTTACAAGGCTTCTGCTTGGCCGCTCGAAAAGTATATGCTGCAGATCTGTCCACATTATTTAAAAGCTATTCATCATACCCAAAAATCAGAGGAGAACTGTAATACAAGAAAACCCGTGAGACTTAAGACATGAAAAAAGGTCGGTAGCGCTACACTGTGATTTAAATGCACTCCAAACATCTCGTCTGCTGATATCTGCTGATAGTAGGAACAGTTGCAAAGGGGATAAGGGATGAAGGTGTCACAGCTGCCCTTGGGTCCACAAGGTCATGAGATTCAACATGTACTGCGGAATAAACATTGGCGAACAATGATTTTATGACCACGTTGCTTGTTTTGTTCGGTAGAGGAGGAGGGTAGTTGGAGGCTATGCTGCTCTCTGCTGAAAGGAGATCTGAGGAAACAAGGTATGAATCACAGCAGGAGTTGTTGGTTCCTCTGGTACTAGCAACCTATTGCTATAAAGCATGGGTGTTCTCCACTAAAGTGATACGTAGTAGCAAGGAGCAGTGTAACACAAACAGCGTCATTCTGCAGCATCTGTCCATAGCGTGCGCTGCTAAGTGCATGGACATCATTTGGCGTTGATTTACATATTGCTGAAGGTATGATGATGCTGTTTAGCTATTGTAGTGTTCATTACAGGTGACGCAAGGTAAACACGACTAGCATTATTCGTGTGTAAGTTAGTAGCGTTTTCCTCAAGTTTATCAATAATAGACTGAAGCGCAAAAGAAACTGGTTTAGGCATGCGTATTCAAATACAGAGATGTGTAAACAGGCAGAATACGGAGCTGCGGTAGGCAACGCCTATATAATACAGCGAGTGTCTGACGCAGTTGTTAGATCGGCTACTGCTGCTACAGTGGCAGGTTATCAAGATTTAAGTGAGTTTGAACGTGGTGTCATAGTCGGCGCACGAGTGATGGGACACAACATCTCCTAGGTAGCGATGAAGTGGGGATTTTCTCATACGGCCACTGCACGAGTGTACCGTGAACATCAACAGTCCGGTGAAACATCAAATCTCCGATATCGCTGCGGCCGGAAAAGAATGGGACCAACGACTACTGAAGAGAATCGTTCAACGTGACAGAAGTGCAAACCTTCCGCAAATTGCTGCAGATTTCGGTGCTGGGTCATCAACACGTGTCAGCATGCGAACCATTCAACGAAACATCATCAATATGGGCTTTTGGAGCCGAAGGCCCACTCGTGTACCTTTCATGACTGCACGACATAGAACTTTATGCCTCGCCTGGGCCCATCAACACCGACATTGGGCTTTTGATGACTGGAAACATGTTGCCTGGTCGGACGAGTCTGGTTTCAAATTGTATCGAGGTATGGAGACAACCTCATGAATCCATGAACCCTGCATGTCGGCAGGGGACTGTTCAAGCTGGTGGAGGCTCTGTAATGGTGTGGGGCGTGTGCAGTTGGAGTGATATGGGTCTCCTGGTACGTCTAGAAACGACACTGACAGATGACACGTAGATAAGCATCCTGTATGATCACCTACGTCCATTCATGTCCATTCTGCACTTGGAACATTCCAGCAGGACTATGCAATACTTAGACGTGCATAATTTCTACAGGGCGGCTCTAGGAACACTCTTCTGAGTTCGATCACTTCCGCTGGCCACCAAACTCTCCAGTCATGAACATTATTGAGCGTATATGGGATGCATTGCGACGTGCTGTTCAGAGGAGGTCTCCACTGCCTCGTACTCTTAGGATTTATGGACAGCCCTGCAGAATTCATGGTGTCAGTTCCCTCCAACACTACTTTAGACATTAGTCGTGCCCATGCGACGTCGTGTCGCGGCACGTCTGTGTGCTCGCAAGAGCAAGATTGGTCCACATTTGCTTATAACAATTAGTGATTGTTCATTTCTCACTTCGGGGGATAGAATTCAGAATTTACATTCTCTTGAGCTTAACAACTAATACATGAGTACAGTGAGTGTTTAATTTCACTAAACTAGAGTGGACAATGTTCGAGCCTCTGTTGACTCATTGTGGTTCAGTTACAGTTTAATAACGTAGCACTACACTTGGTGATGCTTTCAGGTTCTGTGTTAGTTGTCTACGGCGTTCATCACGCAGTACATATATCCTTTCCATTGTGGTGCCAGGAATTCGAGTGGCTTCCCGAGTTTTTACTTACAATATGAAACAGAATTGGATACATTGGTTAAGGATCGGGACTGGTCTGGAGTTCAGAGTCTTCCTATAGTGCGCATTCATTTTCTTTGTCCATCAAGAGACAGGATTATAATTCATTTTAGCAGTGTTCAGGAGTGCCGGTATTAATGGCGTTAAGGTCTGAGTAATCTGACAATCTACTTCCCATTCATCTTAACTTCAACTCAAGAAAATTGTTTAATTTTCATATGAAAATGTAGTCACACAAGTGTGCAAATGTCTTTCCTCCAGTATGTATGGCGGTTAGCAGTTTGAAGTTTGGATTGTTTCGTCACCCACACGTCAGCCACTCACAGCGGCTGCACAGTGTTGCGTGAGCTCAAATACTCAGTATCCGTTCGCGCTCAGGCTTTAACAGAGCTGCCGGTCGTCGATCGCCTGCCCCCCCCCCCCCTCCTTCCCCCACTTTTTTTGTGGACTTCGTATCACGCGAGTGCATCGATACACACACCTCGCGCGCATTTTCCGACGGAGGAGCCGGACATTGAAGCAGCCTCCATACTTCCCTGTCAACTGCCTCCCATGAGGCTCACAGGTAAGTGACGACGAATATTTTAGCTGTCGCTGCACATAAAACGACACTGAACCTTGCGTTGCACCTATCGTCGTAGCCTTGACTTCTTTCTTCTTTTTACACTTGCGCAGTATAACACTGCCACTATTACACACTGAACAGTTGTTCTTATTATGCACGTCGCTCTGTAGTGTGCATCTTCACACAGCATTCGTACTCACTTCGTCGTTGATAGCGTTCATTTACAAAACAGTGAAATTTGCAGGTTTCCTCCACTGGTTCGGAAAGACTTATATTCTACTGTTTACAAATGATCACTTACAAGCTGAGGTTTACAAAAAAAATGGTTCAAATGGCTCTGAGCACTATGAGACTTAATATCTGAGGTCTTCAGTCGTCTAGAACTTAGAATTACTTAAACCTAACTAACTTAAGGACATCACACACACCCATGCCAGAGGCAGGATTCGAACCTGGGACCGTAGCGGTCGCGCGGTTCCAGACTGAAACGCCTAGAACCGCTCGGCCACACCGGCCGGCTAATATTTACAATTAATAGTCACTCCTTTGGTTAAGTCCAATGAACAACTGCTTTATGAATAGACTCTTTATGTGTCAAAGTTTACTTTCACTAATGAACCTAAAAATATTCCTTCAAACCTTTTTTTTAAGAAAAAAGGGCTCATCTCCTCATTATGAAAACTACAGATTTCGCAACACTCGTTGCATTTATTCTTTAGTGCACCAAAGATCATTTTCTACTGCCACATAGCATATCTACTACTTAACGAGTACGCATTTAAAGCTCAATCTTTTCTTTTGTGCTTTCCTTTGTGCTTGCCAAAGCTTTTGTATTTGAGGGCAGACTGTATAACAATAGGTCCTCCTCTTCGCTTCATGTACTCAGCAATCGTTCTCTAAAAAAAAAAAAAAAAAAAAAAAAAAAACGCGTATCTACTATTTTTTGCATGGGCATGAATGGAATTGCCCACATTCCACTGGGTTTACGCAACCTGTCCATAACGAACATTATCAAAGCTAGGGAAGTTCGTCGGGCTACGTGTCTCATTTCTCATAAGCAGTGCTTTGCCTCCAAGCACACGTGCCTTTTACAAGTCGATCCTTGGTCTGGGTCAATGAACCAAGATCAAAAGGAATGGGCACAAGGAAAATGGCTTTCGTAAGAGGAGTGTCTTAGGAGACATTTTTACAATAAAATCTGCATGTAAATAAAATTATCATTATAAACATAGACACATATATAAATTTTTAACCTCTTTCGTTGCAGCATGCTTTGCTTCTTCTACGTCTTACTCTCGTTACAGTCAGTATTAAGTTTAAACATCGCTGCATTGCTTATTCTTTAGATTAGCCTTCAATTAGGGTATTGAATGGTCGCTAGATTACACTACAAAGCATCTGAAGATCTTTACTTGGTCTTATTTATGATGTAGGGGGCTTGCTGTATGGTTAATTAGTACCCTGATTCTCCTGAAATCAATTCGTCATCTAACATTCCTCATATAGTCTTTAGATTGGGCTCAGATCACAGGGAAACAGTTTACTTTCACGGCAATTAATGGCCTCGTGGTGTACTTACGCTATATTATTCATGCTTCATGGTTTGTCTCTCTTTGTACTGTATTTCAACTAACTTAGTTTACTGCAACTTATTGTCTCCTTACGTGAACAAATGTGGGTTACCACATGTTTTCTCATTTAACAGCACGCTTTAACTGAACTTTAAGCTATTTCCTCCTCTCCTGTTCACTGTCTGGACGTTTTGAACATGTATTTTTCAAGCAGGTAATTTGGGCGTTTACAACAGAACGTCAAACACTTACATTAGTAAATATAAATCTATAAATCTTCTTGTACCTTGAGAGAAGTGCTTATTTGCGCACCCTCCTCCATTTCTCACCTTTACATATTCACATAGCTCCGGGCAATCACCTCACAAGCATTTTTTTTTTTTTTTTTTTTTGTATACTAACTCAAAGTTAAATTCAAATTCTTTCTGCAACTTTAAATTTCCTGCTTCAGCTTGTTGAAGACAAATCAGTTCATCTCCATCACTATAAACAATTTTTCCATACTTAACATTTAATACTTGAAGTTTCCATGTAGCAGCCGTTACCATGTAGCCCGGGCGCTGTTCAACACAATACTTATCATCAACAGTTCTCACAATTTCCAGTACGCAAAAGGCGAGAACACAAAACAGATGCTACCTGCAGTTGAGGCTGTGTCTGTAAACTAACTCTCTGTTTCAATAGACCAATCGCTCCCGATATGGAGCAACCCTGAATCGGAAATGATACAGCTTCTGAAACAGAAGTCACCTGTTTGAAGAAACATGATTACATGACATTGATGTTTGCTCCTGTATCAACAATGGCTGTGACAGAAATGTTGGCAATAGAAATCTTAATCGAAGCCTGAATCTGTTCATCATAAATGTCATTAATGTCTTGAGCTTCTTTGTCAGGTGCAAGGTTATCTCGTAAGTCTGTCTCATGGTCGTACAGAATGGCACTAATGTATTCAGAACCAGAGGATTCGTTAGTGTCCCACTCAAATCCGCAGCGACCACTAGGACGCTGAAACGCGCTGCCTCTAATTTTCCGCAGGATGTTTAGTCTGTTTGTCATTCATGGCCTTAAGTGTTAGTTCCGTTTCATATTGGTGCTGGTTATGTGGTACAAATGCCGGTGTAAAGGGGTCAAATTCACTGGGTGCATTCACTTGTGAATAGAATACCTGAGACGGCTGCTGTTGCCCCATCTTTTGGTTGGCGGCAAAACCATTTCCTTGTGAAGGAAAGTTCGCATTTGGAGCCGTTTGAAAATTGTTCCGCGGTCCTCTATCCTGTGAAAAGTTGTTTTGATGCTGTGCTGGGTGGCCACCGCCTTGCTATTTTTCCACCTATAACACTGATTGTACACTGGCCCATTTGAAAAATTACCACTCGTTTGTGGAGAATTTCCATACTGCTCAAGCGCAGAATTAAATGGCCGGTTTCCATACTGATATTGTACCTGGTGGTTATAGATTGGGTGGTATCTGCTGATTACTGTAATTGGTTTTCTGCTTCCTTTTAAAGCTATTGCCGTTTGTGTTTTCATAACGGTTGGCAGGTTGGTACCAGCGATCGCGGTAGCGCGCTCTCTCTTTCGGCGCATTGTTGTTCGCGGGCGATACATTCTGGTGGCTGCCTGGCAAGAATTTTCCGCTGCCAACCTTGGAGTGCACATACTCGCTAATTAAATCTAAGGAATCCAGCACAGAAAGAAATGCATCCGTGTCTTCCTCGGACACATTTACCAGTTTCTCTCTGACAGACACTGGGAGTTTGCTTTTGAGAATCATAATTACGTCTTTGGAAGAATTTAATTTTTGCTAGATACTTCTCAAAGTATCTCCGGAGACTTCCATGCTTCTCATTGAAAATATTCGTACAATACACCTCTTTCCTTAATCTCTGCTGTACCCCATTACTCCAAAATTTTGCCAAGAGCATTTTCTCAAACTCTTTATTATTCCTACACGTGTCTACCATTTCCGTTCCCCATAATGCTGCACCACCGGACATAAATCCAGTGACGAACTGAATACGCTGTCTGTCTGTCCAGCTCCTGGGAAATATGCCGGAAAAAATCTTTAGGAACACGATCAGGTGTATTTCTCGCTTCTGCGGATGAAAAACAGGGAAAGTGCGATGCTTAATCACACTTTCCTCTTGCATTAAACTCACAATTGTGGGCGGATCATTTGTTTTCCCCACTCGGGGCTCAACAGGACTGTTGTTTTGCACGTACTCAGGCGGTGAACCATAAAGAGTTGACTGACATTCGTCACCGTCTAAAGAGTTGTTCCCTATAGTTTGCGTATGCGGGTGCGGAAAGTTTCTCAGCATTCTGACTTCGTCCACTACTTGCTGCTTCCACTCAGGAAGATCCCGCGTAAGTGTCCTCCGAATCTGCCCAATTCAGACACCACCGTCTCTCCCGACTTACCTGGAGCAGCTTTCGTATGTTACAACCTTGACAGTCTCCCTAAGCTCCTCCCTGACCTTCTTTTCGATAAAAATATCATTACCATTTATCCATTCACCGTAGTGTTCCGACAATGTCTCCGCGTGTGCTTTCACGGTGTTCTTAACCTGTTCTTTGATATTGATTGATTCTATCTGCCTCGACAGATCCTCTACTACACTTTCAATGTCAGTTACCGCATTTCTAACTGAGTTTATTTCTTTGGTAGCTGCCTGAATTATTATGTTTAATGTTCCAGATACTTCAGCTATTTCACCTTTCACCTGTTTCTGCATTTTCTGAATTTGATCAGTGATCTTAGTTTGCACCTCACCCAACTGGGTATTTAATTCAGCCGTAATTTCTTTATGCAGATCTGTTTTGATTGTGCGTAGCTGTGTTTTTACTGGTTACAGCATCTAATCGGGCATTAACAGTCTCATTTTGTGTTTTTACAGTCTTATTTACTGCGTCCAACTGTTGTTTCAGTATTTCCATTAACACACCCAAGTCATTTGTAGCTGCAGCGGGAAGTGTTTGGATTTTGGAGTCACTTTCCCGTGTTACAGACATAGTTCCTTCAGTTTCCACACGGGAACCTACCGTTCGCGATCGTAAAGGGTATGGAATACTATTAACGTCTTTACTCTACTATCTGCCATTTTCGTCAGTAAGTCACGTGCTACTGGTCCACTACGCAAGGCTTTCGTCGTTTGTCAGTGACGTGGTGCACTGCTAGCTGGGAGTCCGCTAAGAGAACCGCTCTCGCGTGAGCAACAAATGAAATTCTATCTGGCGAGAAGAGAAGATGGAATCTAAACATTTCAGACAAATGAATGAAGGTGCTCCTCACTGCAAATTGCACACAATGTCCTCCGTGTTGAAAATGTAATACAGCTATTCTAACAATGGAGAAAAAAAAATTCTATTACCAGACTACGAAGAATTTTACTTTGAAAGATAAAATAAAGCAAATTTTCTATAGCGGGAACGAGATAGAAAGGATGTGGATCGACTTGGAAAAGCAACGTTGCTACTAAAGTACTACACTGCGTATGCAAAATTCTGACTTACTTTTTGATGGCTTGATTACCGCTATGTTTTCTCAGCAAATTCGCGTCTCTCTTCTTTTCCTTCCTCTCGGTAATTAAACTGCGTTATCGACCAGAACATTTTCCGTCTTTCTCTCAGAGGGATCTACATCTACATTGATACTCCGCAAGCTACCCAACGGTGTGTGGCGGAGGGCACTTTACGTGCCACTGTCATTACCTCCCTTTCCTGTTCCAGTCGCGTATGGTTCGCGGGAAGAACGACTGTCTGAAAGCCTCCGTGCGCGCTCTAATCTCTCTAATTTTACATTCGTGATCTCCTCGGGAGGTATAAGTAGGGGGTAGCAATATATTCGATACCTCATCCAGCAACGCACCCTCTCGAAACCTGGCGAGCAAGCTACACTGCGATGCAGAGCGCCTCTCTTGCAGAGTCTGCCACTTGAGTTTATTAAACATCTCCGTAACGCTATCACGGTTACCAAATAACCCTGTGACGAAACGCGCCGCTCTTCTTTGGATCTTCTCTATCTCCTCCGTCAGACCGAACTGGTACGGATCCCACACTGATGAGCAATACTCAAGTATAGGTCGAACGAGTGTTTTGTAAGCCACCTCCTTTGCTGATGGACTACATTTTCTAAGCACTCTCCCAATGAATCTCAACCTGGTACCCGCCTTACCAACAATTAATTTTATATGATCATTCCACTTCAAATCGTTCCGCACGCATACTCCCAGATATTTTACAGAAGTAACTGCTACCAGTGTTTGTTCCGCTATCATATAATCATACAATAAAGGATCCTTCTTTCTATGTATTCGCAATACATTACATTTGTCTATGTTAAGGGTCAGTTGCCACTCCCTGCACCAAGTGCCTATCCGCTGCAGATCTTCCTGCATTTCGCTACAATTTTCTAATGCTGCAACTTCTCTGTATACTACAGCATCATCCGCGAAAAGCCGCATGGAACTTCCGACACTATCTACTAGGTCATTTATATATATTGTGAAAAGCAATAGTCCCATAACACTCCCCTGTGGCACGCCAGAGGTTACTTTAACGTCTGTAGACGTCTCTCCATTGATAACAACATGCAGTGTTCTGTTTGCTAAAAACTCTTCAATCCAGCCACACAGCTGGTATGATATTCCGTAGGCTCTTACTTTGTTTATCAGGCGACAGTGCGGAACTGTATCGAACGCCTTCCGGAAGTCAAGAAAAATAGCATCTACCTGGGAGCCTGTATCTAATATTGTCTGGGTCTCATGAACAAATAAAGCGAGTTGGGTCTCACACGATCGCTGTTTCCGGAATCCATGTTGATTCCTACATAGTAGATTCTGGTTTTCCAGAAATGACATGATACTCGAGCAAAAAAACATGTTCTAAAATTCTACAAGAGATCGACGTCAGAGATATAGGTCTATAGTTTTGCGCCTCTGCTCGACGACCCTTCTTGAAGACTGGGACTATCTGTGCTCTTTTCCATTCATTTGGAACCCTCCGTTCCTCTAGAGACTTGCGGTACACGGCTGTTAGAATGGGGGCAAGTTCTTTCGCGTACTCTGTGTAGAATCGAATTGGTATCCCGTCAGGTCCAGTGGACTTTCCTCTATTGAGTGATTCCAGTTGCTTTTCTATTCCTTGGACACTTATTTCGATGTCAGCCATTTTTTTGTTTGTGCGAGGATTTAGAGAAGGAACTGCAGTGCGGTCTTCCTCTGTGAAACAGCTTTGGAAAAAGGTGTTTAGTATTTCAGCTTTACGCGTGTCATCCTCTGTTTCAATGCCATCATCATCCCGTAGTGTCTGGATATGCTGTTTCGAGCCACTTACTGATTTAACGTAAGACCAGAACTTCCTAGGATTTTCTGTCAAGTCGGTACATAGAATTTTACTTTCGAATTCAATGAACGCTTCACGCATAGCCCTCCTTACGCTAACGTTGACATCGTTTAGCTTCTGTTTGTCTGAGAGGTTTTGGCTGCGTTTAAACTTGGAGTGGAGCTCTCTTTGCTTTCGCAGTAGTTTCCTAACTTTGTTGTTGTACCACGGTGGGTTTTTCCCGTCCCTCACAGTTTTACTCGGCACGTACCTGTCTAAAACGCATTTTACGATTGCCTTGAACTTTTCCCATAAACACTCAACATTGTCAGTGTCGGAACAGAAATTTTCGTTTTGATCTGTTAGGTAGTCTGAAATCTGCCTTCTATTACTCTTGCTAAACAGATAAACCTTCCTCCCTTTTTTTATATTCCTATTAACTTCCATATTCAGGGATGCTGCAACGGCCTTATGATCACTGATTCCCTGTTCTGTACATACAGAGTCGAAAAGTTCGGGTCTGTTTGTTATCAGTAGGTCCAAGATGTTATCTCCACGAGTCTGTTCTCTGTTTAATTGCTCGAGGTAATTTTCGGATAGTGCACTCAGTATAATGTCACTCGATGCTCTGTCCCTACCACCCGTCCTAAACATCTGAGTGTCCCAGTCTATATCTGGTAAATTGAAATCTCCACCTAAGACTATAACATGCTGAGAAAATTTATGTGAAATGTATTCCAAATTTTCTCTCAGTTGTTCTGCCACTAATGCTGCTGAGTCGGGAGGTCGGTAAAAGGAGCCAATTATTAACCTAGTTCGGTTGTTTAGTGTAACCTCCACCCATAATAATTCACAGGAACTATCCACTTCTACTTCACTACAGGATAAACTACTACTAACAGCGACGAACACTCCACCACCGGTTGCATGCAATCTATCCTTTCTAAACACCGTCTGTACCTTCGGCAGAATTTATCTCTGTACCTATAACGATTTCAGCTTCAGTGCTTTCTATCAGCGCTTGAAGTTCCGGTACTTTACCAACGCAGCTTCGACAGTTGACAATTACAATACCGATTGCCGCTTGGCCCCGCATGTCCTGACTTTGCCCCGCACCCGTTGAGGCTGTTGCCCTTTCTGTACTTGCCCAAGGCCATCTAACCTAAAAAACCGCCCAGCCCACGCCACACAACCCCTGCTACCCGTGTAGCCGCTTGTTGCGTGTAGTGGACTCCTGACCTATCCAGCGGAACCCGAAACCCCACCACCCTATGGCGCAAGTCGAGGAATCTGCAGCCCACACGGTCGCAGAAAACCGTCTCAGCCTCTGATTCAGACCCTCCACTCGGCTCTGTACCAAAGGTCCGCAGTCAGTCCTGTCGACGATGCTGCAGATGGTGAGCTCTGCTTTCATCCCGCTAGCGAGACTGGCAGTCTTCACCAAATCAGATAGCCGCCGGAAGCCAGAGAGGATTTCCTCCGATCCATAGCGACACACATCATTGGTGCCGACATGAGCGACCACCTGCAGATGGGTGCACCCTGTACCCTTCATGGCATCCGGAAGGACCCTTTCTACATCTGGAATGACTCCCCCCGGTATGCACACGGAGTGCACATTGGTTTTCTTCCCCTCTCTTGCTGCCATTTCCCTAAGGGGCCCCATTACGCGCCTGACGTTGGAGCTCCCAACTACCAGTAAGCCCACCATCTGCAACTGCCCGGATCTTGCAGACTGAGGGGCAACCTCTGGAACAGGACAAGCAGCCATGTCAGACCGAAGATCAGTATCAGCCTGAGACAGAGCCTGAAACCGGTTCGTCAGACAAACTGGAGAGGCTTTCCGTTCAGCCCTCCGGAATGTCTTTTGCCCTCTGCCACACCTTGAAACGACCTCCCACTCTACCACAGGTGAGGGATCAGCCTCAATGCGGGCAGTATCCCGGGCAACCACAGTCGTAGTCCGATCAGGGGATGCGTGTGACGAGCTGGCCGTCCCCGACAAACCCCCATCCGGACCCCCACAGTGATGCCCATTGGCAACAGCCTCAAGCTGTGTGACCGAAGCCAACACTGCCTGAAGCTGGGAGCGAAGGGATGCCAACTCAGCCTGCATCCGAACACAGCAGTTGCAGTCCCTATCCATGCTAAAAACTGTTTTGCAAAGAACGTCTGAACTAATCTACAGAGAGCGCAAACAAATCGACAATATTTAAACGGTTATTAAAATACAAGATTGCCTAGTAAATGCAGTAATGCTGCTACTTGCGCACTGCTGACACTTTTCGGCGGCGGAAGGAGACTAAGCGAACTTACACTATTCAGGTACTAAAACGCGATGCTACACTCTCAAATACTATAATACGCCCGAAATTTATGAATTAAACAATGCAAGTACCAAAAACACGCAAAGAAATTAAGAATTAAACTATGTAACAAACGAGTGAGCTAGGAGTATACGACTTGCTGCTCAGCTGCTTATCCAACGGCGGCAGGGAGCACGCTGACTGTGACCAACCGACACTGGCCGTTCAAAACAAAAACAGTAGACAAACGACTAAGCGAATTTACACTATTCAGGTACTAAAACGCGATGCTACAACTCTCAAATACTATAATACGCCCGAAATTTATGAATTAAACAATGCAAGTACCAAAAACACGCAAAGAAATTAAGAATTAAACTATGTAACAAACGAGTGAGCTAGGAGTATACGACTTGCTGCTCAGCTGCTTATCCAACGGCGGCAGGGAGCACACTGACTGTGACCAACCGACACTGGCCGTTCAAAACAAAAACAGTAGACAAACGACTAAGCGAATTTACACTATTCAGGTACTAAAACGCGATGCTACAACTCTCAAATACTATAATACGCCCGAAATTTATGAATTAAACAATGCAAGTACCAAAAACACGCAAAGAAATTAAGAATTAAACTATGTAACAAACGAGTGAGCTAGGAGTATACGACTTGCTGCTGCAGCTGCTTATCCAACGGCGGCAGGGAGCACACTGACTGTGACCAACCGACACTGGCCGTTCAAAACAAAAACAGTAGACAAACGACTAAGCGAATTTACACTATTCAGGTACTAAAACGCGATGCTACAACTCTCAAATACTATAATACGCCCGAAATTTATGAATTAAACAATGCAAGTACCAAAAACACGCAAAGAAATTAAGAATTAAACTATGTAACAAATGAGTGAGCTAGGAGTATACGACTTGCTGCTCAGCTGCTTATCCAACGGCGGCAGGGAGCACATGTGTACATGAAACGACAGAACATTTATTAACAAAAGCACGCAGAAAATTTTCCAAGTATTTGAACCAATTTTTGGTCAGGTCCCTGTTCGGGCGCCAAGTGTGATGTAATAAAATAAAAGTGATGTTGTTACTCAGTGGAAAAGTTGAAATTTGAGATTTCGTTTAGTGTTTTATCAAATTGGCGGAAGAATCATGGACTGACCATTGTCATAAGATATTGCATTATGAAATGTGAATATCCTTTACTTGCAGTTTCGGGGGGGCTTTAGGCAACCACAGCTAGCAAGCTATTGATTAAGAAATTGCATTATCGTCTTTATAATTACTTCATGATCGTAGATACGATCATACCCGGTTGTGAAGTTATTGTTATGACAAAATAATTTCCGAAGGACCAGAAAGTTCTAAGGGCGCAAAAACAACTGTAACACCACACAAAAGGGTTCAAATGGCTCTGAGAACTATGGGACTTAACTTCTGTTGTCATCAGTCCCCTAGAACTTAGAACTACATAAACCTAAGTAACCTAAGGACATCACACACATCCATGCCCGAGGCAGAATTCGAACCTGCGACCGTAGCGGTAGCGCGGTTGCAGACTGTAGCGCCTAGAACCGTTCGGCCACTCCGGCCGGCCCACAAAAGGGGAATTCAGTATTAAAGCTGATGCAAGAAGATGATAAAACAATTTTTTTTTCAATGTAACACGCGCATTGGACTGCTGATCCTGATGTCTGTAATCTTAGCAAAATGCATAATTAAAATGAAAATAATACTGACGAGATGATAGGAAAGAGCACTGCTAAATGATTCAATATTTCCAGAACAAATATTTATTATAACTAAAACATATGTATCGTACCATATGCTTAGTACAACAATGACGGTAGATTTTTATGTCTGTTTCATGTCCATTGAGCGCTCTTTTATGTAGCCATTGTCCTCTTGAATCGCCCATGCGTCGTCACGATAAGTTATAACAGTTCTTCTTTTTAGACTTCACTCAAACGTAGACGGAACACGTTTTTATATATTTAGTAAAAATTAGATGAGACCGCCACAAATCTGCGTCCGTCTTACTTAAGAAAAACAGTAAAAGTGCTTAGCGCTCAAGGCTTCATTTGTTCTCCAGCGAACAAAATAATGAAGGTCTTCTGTTGATATTGCCGCCCAAAGACGACGAATTACATTATTTAGGAACTTCCTCCGTCGCTAATCGGCGCCTTATTGTACAATAATCGTTCTTTATAAAGAAGTAGTCGCCTTCTGGATGAAAGTGTTAACTATTTGCTGTTTTAATTAAGCCAAAAACAGCGAATATCACAGTACAAGTGTTTAGCGCTCAAGGCTTCATTTGTTCTCCAGCGAACAAAATGGTGAAGGATCGCATATCGATCCGTATTCTTTTGTTTATATGGCCGCCCAAAGACAACGAATTACATTACTTAAGAAATTCCACCGTCGCTATGCGACGCCTTATCATACATTAATCATTCTTTATAAAGAAGTATTCGCCTTCTGGCTGAAAGTGTTAACTATTTGCTGTTTTAATGAAGCCAAAAATAACAAATATCACAAGATGTCCGAGCAGGCTGCAGTAATACGTTGTTGCATATCATCGGGTGTAGGTGGTATGTCCCTATAGACAGTCTTTCAACTTTCCTCACAGAAAAAGTCTGCAGGCGTAAAATCTGGGGGACGGCCCGGCCAAGGTACACGTCCTCTGCATCCAATCCTACGATTTCGTGCACTATGGGCTGGACACGTGTTCCTCCTAATTCCGCAGAGGAACGTCTTCTAACATCCCTGGAAGATAGTCTATTAGGAAGTTACGATACTTGTGCGTGTGTTCAGTGTCCTGTCTATGAAAAAACGGGCTGATGGTTCACTTCCCCACACCACACGTTTACAACCCTTGGACGCTGACTTTACACTGTCGAAGCCAACGGGGAATGTCAACTGTCCAACAGTGCACGTATTGGAGTTTACATGGCCGTTATTGGTAACGGTGGCTTCATCACTAAACAAGATACATGATACGTCTGCAGTACGCTGTCTTAATGTACGGAAGCTAACACAGTTCTCATTATCGTTTCCATGCAACTTTTGGAGAGAGCTGCGATGGGAATGGAATCTACGTCGATGGAGTATCCGTAGGACGTTCTCCTGACATGCCACTTCCTCGTGCGACTGCACGGAAACTAACGTGTGGATCAACTGCAACAGCAGCAAGAACAGTAATTTCCTCCTTTGCTGTCGTCACTCTTTTCCTTCTATTACGTTGTCTAGGTGTTACACTACCACTTTCACGTAACTGGTACAAAAGATTGGTAAATGATTTCCCAGATGGTTGACGTCTATTGGGATATCTTGCCGCATAAACCGTACAAGAATGAACAAATTCTTCCTACACTCGCCTTACACCATGAGCACGTCGGCTTTTCTTACATTTGTGAATCCCATCGTCCAGTCACGACCTACTGCTTAGCTCCACACTGACTAGCAAGTTGCAGCGCACGCAAGGGACGTACTAGCACACAGTAAGCCAACATAAAAACATCGTACGTAGCAACTACGCAAGCTGAATGGCACAAATAAGTATCGATGTGGAAACTTGGCACAATACGACTCTCACTAGACTCCTGCAACAAACAGCACTGACATTCTAATTTACCCTACTTTTAGCTTGTGAATGTCGGAAGAGTGCAGAAAGTTGAAATAAGTAGTTCTCGTAACATGCAAAGATCAGCACATTCCTCAAACTGGGGAACAATCAAGAATGGGGTTCCACAAGGGTCAGTCTTGGGTCCTTTGTTGTTCTTATTATATATTAATGACTTGCCATTCTATATTCATGAAGAGGCAAAGTTAGTTCTCTTTGCTGATGATACAAGTATAGTAATCACACCTGAGAAACAAGAATTAACTGATGAAATTGTCAATACTGTCTTTCAGAAAATTACTAAGTGGTTCCTTGTAAACGGACTCTCACTGAATTTTGATAAGACACAGTACATACAGTTCCGTACAGTGAATGGTATGACGCCATTAATAAATGTAGACCTTAATCAGAAGCATATAGCTAAGGTAGAATATTCCAAATTTTTAGGTATGTCCATTGATGAGAGACTAAATTGGAAGAAACACATTGATGATCTGCTGAAACGTTTGAGTTCAGCTACTTATGCAATAAGGGTCATTGCAAATTTTGGTGATAAACATCTAAGTAAATTAGCTTACTACGCATATTTTCACTCATTGCTTTCATATGGCATCATATTTTGGGGTAATTCATCACTGAGGAATAAAGTATTTATTGCACAGAAGCGTGTAATCAGAACAATAGCTGGAGTCCACCCAAGATCATCCTGCAGACATTTATTTAAGGATCTAGGGATATTCACAGTAGCTTCTCAGTATATATACTCTCTTATGAAATTTGTTATTAACAACCAAACCCAATTCAAAAGTAATAGCAGTGTGCATAACTACAATACTAGGAGAAAGGACGATCTTCACTATTCAAGATTAAATCTAACTTTGGCACAGAAAGGGGTGAATTATACTGGCACTAAAGTCTTTGGTCACTTACCAAATAGTATCAAAAGTCTGACAGATAACCAACAAGTATTTAAGAAGAAATTAAAAGAATTTCTGAATGACAACTCCTTCTACTCCATAGAGGAATTTTTAGATATAAATTAAGAAAAAAAATATTAAAAAAATAAAAACAATAAAAAAATAAAAATAAAAAAACACAAAAAAGTAGTTATATTAACTTAAGTATGTTGTTAAATTAACCTAATTATGTCATGTATTGGAAAATTCGACTCGTTCCACATCATTACGAAATATCGTATTCATGATCCATGGAACTAGTATTAATCTAATCTAATCTAATCTAATCTAATCTAATCGGTAAGCATTGTTCCATTAAAAAATATACACTTTCTAAATATTACTACAATCTGTGTATTGATTAACAACACGAGCCTCTCATTATCAATCCATTCTGTGAAAAACGCACCTCATAGCACTTGTCGTTTCCGCAAGGTGCAAGTTTTAGGAGATCCCCTTGTACATTACGATATTGTGTACTTGAAACCTTCCCGTCTCCTCTATATCTCTTTTGTTACGCAACCTTCCCTTCTACAATAACCTATGAAACCTTCCCTTAGGATTTCTATCTCTTGCTTAATAATAACAAATGAAATCTTGACTTTGAAATTAATTCTCTTTCTCAATCTTCGCATACAAATTTAAATGCTGCTTATTAAAAGTGATTTTCTGATTATTTCGACGAAACATAGAATGTGTCGCCGACGTGGCCCTCAGTCGTTTCCTGCAATAACCCAAAACTGTTCCTTACCTTTTTTACTGTTACTGGATCGCCATCCGACTGCTACATCGAACTGCGACATGAATATACTTACTCTGTTTTACTATACTCTATTAGCTGCTGTCATAATAAGTGGCTGATTTACTACCGAAGGTGACGTTATTCTTTAATAGCAAATCTGACGTTATTCTTTAATTAATTTGACTGAAGTTTTGTAATTCATAGTTGAATGGAATGGACAGTGTCTTGAAAGGAGGATATAAGATGAACATCAACAAAAGCAAAACAAGGATAATGGAATGTAGTCTAATTAAGTCAGGTGATGCTGAGGGAATTAGATTAGGAAATGAGGCACTTAAAGTAGTAAAGGAGTTTTGCTATTTGGGGAGCAAAATAACTGATGATGGTCGAAGTAGAGAGGATATAAAATGTAGGCTGGCAATGGCGAGGAAAGCGTTTCTGAAGAAGAGAAATTTGTTAACATCCAGTATTGATTTAAGTGTCAGGAAGTCATTTCTGAAAGTATTCGTATGGAGTGTAGCCATGTATGGAAGTGAAACATGGACGATAAATAGTTTGGACAAGAAGAGAATAGAAGCTTTCGAAATGTGGTGCTACAGAAGAATGCTGAAGATTAGATGGGTAGATCACATAACTAATGAGGAAGTATTGAATAGGATTGGGGAGAAGAGAAGTTTGTGGCACAACTTGACCAGAAGAAGGGATCGGTTGGTAGGACATGTTCTGAGGCATCAAGGGATCACCAATTTAGTATTGGAGGGCAGCGTGGAGGGTAAAAATCGTAGGGGGAGACCAAGAGATGAATACACTAAGCAGATTCAGAAGGATGTAGGTTGCAGTAAGTACTGGGAGATGAAAAAGCTTGCACAGGATAGAGTAGCATGGAGAGCTGCATCAAACCAGTCTCAGGACTGAAGACCACAACAACAACAACAACAGTTAAACTTTTTCCTGACAACAATAAAATTTTGCAAAGTTTTACGTTGATGGTTTTCGGGATGGATTATAATCAGTAATGCAATATTACTGGCAAAAATTAATTATATTCTGAATGAAATGATTTTACAAACCTTCAAATGGGACTTACTTTTTACAATAATCTTACAACTAGCATTGCGCAAACATACCTTCAGTAGTCTTGAGTTTCTCAAAAAAATAATTCAATAATATTAGTTCCTCTTATGATAATAGCTAGCTGATGTCTCTGTACATCCGTTTAAAATCTCTCGTAAATCATAACTGGTGGCTGGCAGGCACACCGCTCCTCTCAACCTCTCGCTTCAGACCTGCTACCGACTCGCTTCACATCGCGCTTACTACTGACTTCCTACGATCGCTGAAGTGCGGTCTCTCCCGCCAACAATGCTTTCTGGTGCAGACAATCCCTGCTACCATTACAAAATGTGTCAATGCGCGGTCTTTCCCGCTCTTTTCTTAAAATTTATCCACACGCCGTCCCTCCCGCCCTTTTTAAAATTATATCAATGTGCGGTCTCTCCTGCCAACAATACTTTGGTGCAGACATTCCCTGCTACCACAATTATTTCCAACATATTAATTATTCCTACTTAATCCTATTAATAAAATATAAGCATCTTTCATGAATTGTGGTTGACAATAGACAATAGAAATAGACACGTCTTACATAGTAAACGGAAGAAAATTACGTTTTATACAAAATTCTTTGGTCTGCTTTTGTATTAATGTCTTATACTTAATGTATCATTATAAACTAACAAATTAGAAAATAAAATTTTGAGTTTTCTCTTTATTTTTAGTGCTTACATTATTTACAGTAATGAGTATAGCACTGAAACCAGCGGCATTTCGAAAGAGCGTTTATAAGGAGTACGTGAGATGGCAATGTTGTGGAGGTTTGAGAACATGCCAAATGCACGTTGCGTACGAATTGCACTCGCAATCAGCCAGCGGTCGTCCTTCATGAATGGCACATGCGACGCAGCGCTCAAGTGTCCCGCGTGACGTAGGAGGCACGTCACGGACAGCTGACGCCGCTACCTGCGTGACTGTGGATGCGCTCCGAGCCGCAATTAGCGCGGTGCCCTGGAGTGCGCTGGACGGCTCTCGTGCGATCTGCGCGCTGCCCTCGCTTCCCAGCTGTCCAGCCCTGGCGAAACAGCTGCAGTGTAACGTGGCAAAGGTCTTCCGCCGTTGGAGAACGCCACGCAACCTGGTTCCTCGCAATACCTACTGCTCTAAATATCATGTCCAGGAAAAAAAATTCAACACTTTAACTCTTTCAGACCCTCTGGCTACAATTGTGTTCATCAACTTTCACTATTTCTTGCTTGCAACAGAAGTATTTTTTCCCAGTGGAAACTTGAGATATACATTTCTGAATTTTCAACCTTATTATGCGCACGTGCTGCCAACTGTTGAGCACCACTATGAAAATATCAGCAAGTCAATATAGCAGTGCACAGCAGCTCTTGTCCACTAGAATATACGGATGTGGTTGGTTCGCTATATTCCACTGTATAATTGAATACTGCTAATGTTATTTTGCGTGGTAAGTGTTGAACGATCATTTAGCTTTTATTGCAATAAAGAACATTTCGTAATTGTTTTAGTCCATTGTAGCCAGAGGGTCTGAAAGAGTTAAAGAGTTGAATTTTTTTCCTGGACATGATATTTAGAGCAGTAGGTATTGCGAGGAACCAGGTTGCGTGGCGTTCTCGAACGGTGGAAGCCAAGTGTTGGTGTTGTGGTCTTCAGTCCGAAGACTTGTTCAATACAGCTATCCCTGGCAGTCTTTCCTGTGGTATCCTCTTCATCTCAGAATAGTTACTAAAACCTACTTCCTTCTGATTCTGATTACTGTATTCATCCCTTGGTCTCCCTCTACGATACTGACCTCCCACACTTCCCTCCAGTACTAAGCTGGTGACCCCTTGATGTCTGAGGATATGTCCGATCAACCAATCCCTTCTTTTGGACAAGTTGTGCCACAGTCTTTATTTCTATTCAGTACCTGTTCATTAGTTACGTGATTCACCCACCCAATCTTCAGCATGCTTCTGTAGCACCACGTTTAGAAAGCTATTCTTTTTTTTGTCTAAACTGTTTATCGTCCATGTTTCACTTCCATGCATACAAATACTTTCAGAAAAGACTTCGTAACACTTAAATTATATTCGATGTTAAGAAATTTTTCTTCAGAAACACTTTCCCTCTCGTTGCCAGTCTATATTTTATGTCCTCTCTACTTCGGCCATCATCAGTTATTTTACTGCCCAAGTAGCAAAACTCATCTACCATTTTAAGTGTCTCTTTTCCTAATCTAATTCCCTTAGCATCACTTGATTTAATTCAACTACATTCCATACTCCTTGTTTTGCTTTTGTTGATGTCTTTGTCTTAAACCAACATTCAAGAGACTTTTCATTCCGTTGAACTGCTCTTCCAAGTCCTTTGCTGTCTCTGACAGAACTACAATGTTATGGTTCTTTCGACTTATCCAGATCCCATCTCCTTAACCTCCTACCTTTTCCCCAGCTTCTTCCGTTTTAAACTACAGTTAATGACCAATAAATTATGGCCAGAGACGACATCTGGCCGTGGAAATGTCTTACAATTTAAGACCTGTTCCCTAAATTGCTGTCTTACAATTATATAATGAACTAGAAACCTCCCGGTGTCCACAGGTCTCTTCCACGTACAGAATCTTCTTTATTGTTAAACCAAGTGTAGAAAGTATGTTTTGAAAACGGGTACATATTTTTGTGGAAATCTTTCATCTAAAATCATTAAAAAAATCATCTTATTAGAATTAGCACGTAAAGAAAAATTTTCCTGCCTCAAAAAAAAAGAACAAAAAATCAGAACTGAAAGGGCTACCTAAAGTGCCGGAAGCATTCTCACACTTTCCTATGGCATCGATGTTCTCTAAGCCTACGTATACAAGATGTGAGATAAAAGCGAGCTGATTGATTTTTATACATCATAGTTGTTTTTTTTTCAAATAACGATGTTGTCCCCTTCAAAATGGTTCCCTCTGGCAGTTATCCACTGGCGGAGTCGTTGCCTATCTTGGTAGCCGCACTGAAACGCTCCAAGTGGTAGGGCCTTTAACATTTCAGTCACATTATTTTGAATGTTCTCTAGTGTCCCAAAATGACGTCCTTGTAAGACATTTTTGAATTTCGGGAAAAGAAAAAAATGATAAGGACCCCGATCAGGTGATGAGAGGGCTGCCTTCTGAAGTAAAAAAATTTCTTGATGGGAATCGCCACGTCCGGTCTCACTCACCCTTTTCCTGGGCCTTTCAAGGAGATCTTTGTAAAATACTCGGTTGACAGTTTACCCTGGAGGAACAAATTCTTTATGCACGATATCCCTACTGTCAAAAAAGGAAATCGAATTGCACTGAAGCGCCAAAGAAACTGGTATGGGCATGCGTATTCAAATACAGATATGTGTAAACAGGCACAATACGGCGCTGCGGTCGGCAACGCGTACATAAGACAACAAGTGTCTGGCGCAGTTGTTAGATCGGTTACTGCTGCTACAGTTCAGGTTATCAAGATTTAAGTGAGTTTGAACGCGGTGTTATAGCCGGAGCACGAGCGATGGGACACAGCATCTCCGAGATAGCGATGAAGTAGGGACTTTCCCGTACGACCATTTCAAGAGTGTACCGTGAACATCAGGAATCCGGTAAAACATCAAATCCCCGACATCGCTGCGGCCAGAAAAAGATCCTGCTAGAACGAGACCAACGACGACGGAAGAGAATCGTTCAACGTGACAGAAGTGCAACCCTTCCGCAAATTGCTACAGATTTCAATGCTGGGCCATCAACAAGTGTTAGCGTGCGAACCGTTCAACGAAACATCATCGATATCGGCTTTCTGAACCGAAGGGCCACTCGTGTATCCATGATGACTGCACGACACAAAGCCTTACCCTTCGCCTGGGCCCACCAACATCGACATTGGACTGTTGATGACGGGGAATATGTTGCCTGATCGGACGAGTCTTGTTTCAGATTGTATCGGGCGGATCGAAGTGTACGGGTATGGAAATAACCTCATGAGTCCATGGACGCTATATGTCGGCAGGGAACTGTTCAAGCTGGTGGAGGCTCTGTAATGATGTGGGGCGTGTGCAGTTGGAGTTACGTAGGACCCCTGATACCTCTAGATACGACTCTGACAAGTGACACGTACGTAAGCATCCTGCCTGATAACCTGCATCCATTAACGTACATTGTGCAATTCGACGGACTTGGGCGATTCCATCAGGACAATGCGACACCCCACAGATCCAGAATTACTACAGAGTGGCTCCAGGAACACACTTCTGAGTCTCAACACTTTCGTTGGCCACCAAACTCCCGAGACATTATTATGCATATCTGGGATGCCTTGCAACATATTGTCAGAAGAGATCCCCACCCCTCGTACTCTTTCGGATTTATGGGCAGCCCTGCAGGATTCATGTTGCAGATTCCCTCCAGCACTGCTTCAGACGTTAGTTGAGCCCATGCCACGTCATATTGCGGCACTTCTACTTGCTCGCGGGGCCCCTACTCGTTATTAGGCAGGGGTGCCAGTTTCTTTGACTCTTCAGCGTATTTTGATCTTGATTTGCTCATTCGAGCTTGATTTGGTCGAGAAGATGTCTCAGTCTGCCACTTCTCACTTTGCAGTCTTATACAGGGTGAGTCACCTAACATTACCGCTGGATATATTTCATAAACCACATCACATACTGACGAATCGATTCCACAGACCGAACGTGAGGAGAGGGGCTAGTGTAATTGGTTAATACAAACCATAAAAAAAATGCACGGAAGTATGTTTATAACACAATCCTAGGTTTTTTTTAATGGAACCCCGTTAGTGTTATTAGCACATCTGAACATATAAACAAATACGTAATCAATGTCGTTTGTTGCATTGTAAAATGTTAATTACATCCGGAGATATTGTAACCTAAAGTTGACGCTTGAGTACCACTCCTCCGCTATTCGATCGTGTGTAGCGGAGAGCACCGAATTACGTAGGGACCCAAAGGGAACGGTGATGGACCTTAGGTACAGAAGAGACTGGAACAGCACATTACGTCCACATGCTAACATCTTTTTATTGGCCTTTTTCACTAACGCACATGTACATTACCATGAGGGGTGAGGTACACGTACACACGTGGTTTGCGTTTTCAATTACGGAGTGGAATAGAGTGTGTCCCGACATGTCAGGCCAATAGATGTTCAATGTGGTGGCTATCATTTGCTGCACACAATTGCAATCTCTGACGTAATGAATGTCGTACACACCGCAGTACATCTGGTGTAATGTCACCGCAGGCTGCCACAATACGTTATTTCATATCCTCTTGGGTTGTAGGCACATCACGGTACACATTCTCCTTTAACGTACCCCACAGAAGGAAGTCCAGAGGTGTAAGATCAGGAGAACGGGCTGGCCAATTTATGCGTCCTCCACGTCCTATGAAACGCCCGTCGAACATCCTGTCAAGGGTCAGCCTAGTGTTAATTGCGGAATGTGCAGGTGCACCATCATGCTGATACGACATACGTCGACGCGTTTCCACTGGGACATTTTCGAGCAACGTTGGCAGATCATTCTGTAGAAACGGAAACGCGATGTATGTTGCAGCTGTTTGGGCCCCTGCAATGAAGTGAGGACCAATGAGGTGGTCGCCAATGATTCCGCACCATACATTTATAGTCCACGGTCGCTGTCGCTCTACCTGTCTGAGTCAGCGAGGATTGTTCACGGACCAGTAATGCATGTTCCGTAGATTCACTGCCCCGTGGTTTGTGAAAACCGCTTCATCGGTTTACAGATAGAACTGCAACGCATTCTCTGTTAATGCACATTGACAGAATTGCACTCGATGATTAAAGTGATCACCACGTAATTGCTGATGTAGTGACACATGAAACGGGTGAAAGCGGTGACGATGCAGTATGCGCATGACACTACTTTGACTCAGTCCACCGGCTCCCGCAATGTCCCGTGTACTCATGTGTGGGTTCATGGCAACAGTAGCTAACACACCAACTGCACTCGCTTCTCCTGTGACGGGTCTGTTACGGACCCGTTTGCGTGCTACGACCATACCTGTTGCATACAGTTGGCGGCAGATGTTTTGCAATGTGCGGCACGTTGGATGCTCTCCGTCCGGGTACCGCTCTGCATACACCCTGCAGGCTTCAGCTGCATTTCGTCGACACTCGCCATCGAAGAGTATCATCTCCGCCTTTTTAGAGTTCGAATACACCATGGTCACAGTTCCTACATCACTACACTATCACAGACGTCTGGTAACACGGTGTACTACAGTTGGTCTGCGTACGGAGACGAATGCAGAATAACAATAGCAGCAAGCGCTACATGCGGACACTGCGACAGCTAGACCAAACCACAACAGTGCACTACAGCCACACTCGTAAACACGGTCGTCATCGTAAACATGTCCCTGCAGATGCTGCTCGCCGACCGTGGCCCATGTTTGTTACAACACGCAACTGAACGTCGGAGGTTTCAAGCGTCAACTTTAGGTTACAATATCTCCGGATGTAATTAACATTTTACAATGCAACAAACGGCACTGATTACGTATTTGTTTATATGTTCAGATGTGCTGACAATACTAACGTGGTTCTATTTAAAAAAAAAACGTAGGATTGTGTTAAAAAACATACTTCCGTGCATTTTTGTATGGTTTGTATTAAACAATTACACTAGCCCCTCTCCTCACGTTCGGTCTGTGGAATCGGTTCGTCAGTATTTGATGTGGTTTACGAAATATATCCAGCGGTAGCGTTAGGTGACTCACCCTTGCGGCCACATACAGTAAGCGTTGCGCCACGCAGTGGAGAATGGCAAAACAGAGGCACGCCGGCGACTGAGGAGGAGTTGCGAAGCAGGCAGGCACAGATAGCCTTGCTGACAGCAGCAGTCTACCAACAGACTGACGCAAGGACGCACACAGACCGAGCGCCGAGCGAAGCTTGGAGAGTGCTGAGTAAGGGGAAGTGAGACCAGCACGTTAAGTTACGCTGCAATGTACTGCGTGAGTAATAACACCGAGGGTAAAAAACGTCCTCCTGCCGGATATAAATAGTGGAGCGCAGGCAGCAACAGGGAGAAGCCATTAGGAAGCAGTTCGGATCTGAGGACGGACGTGGTCCGTGTCCGAATGTTGAATCTTGGTATGTGGCGATTCCAGAAGTCTGTTCCAGGTTGCAGGAGTCATCCGTTCGTCACCAGATGTCAACTTCAGCTCTGGGGGTCGGCCCGAGTTCGGTCTGCACCATGGCTGACAGACTACGGCGAGAACTTTCAGCAGGAGCGGCCGAAACGCGGTCTTGGTCATAGGCGCCGCCGGAGACTGACGCCCCGACTTCACGGCAACCCGGCCCCACGGCGCGTGATCCGTCCATGACGGGACCTCGCGGACATCGCGACTGATAGCTTCCCACCCGCCGGTGCAGCAGCCGTCGGTAGCTGACCTCACGACGACGCGCCATGTGGGCGTGCCCGTACTGGGGGCGCCGAGCGGCGACGAGTTCATCTCAACCACAGGGCATTCTGGCTTCAGCGGAGCACTGGTGGCCTGAGGCTCCAGAGTGCGATCAGCGGCGCGCGTTGCGCGTATTGTCGGAGAATCTGCACAGCAGCAGCCAGGCGGAGGGATCCACAGGGCTGGGCAGCGACGACGAGGAAGAAATTGTAAAGAAAGTTTCAATAAGTAATTGTAAAGCTCCACGCCGTCTCAGTCTTTGGCGCAGCCACTGTGTTTGCTGCTAACAAGTGGTGCGGAACCCGTAACAATGTATAGACTGAAGCGGAGAGCGAAAATTTATATCAAGACCAGGAATCGAATCCGGATCTCCTGCTGACTAGGCAGGTGCGTTAGTTCAAATGGTTCAAATGGTTCTGAGCACTATGGGACTTAACATCGATGGTCATCAGTCCCCTAGAACGTAGAACTACTTAAACCTAACTAACCTAAGGACATCACACACATCCATGCCCGAGGCAGGATTCGAACCTGCGACCGTAGCAGTCACGCAGTTCCAGACTAAAGCGCCTAGAACCGCTCGGCCACAACGGCCGGCCAACTGCGTTAGTCACAGGCACATTGGCACAGCAGTTCACACAACTGCACGGATTATCCTGACACGCCTCGCACCTCGATCCAAATTCTCCCTGGCGTTCTAGGGTAATGCAGTGTTGTGTAGCTCTGTGCGCAGGTGGCTTAGAAACCAACGCCTACTATGCAGGAGCCCGGGTTTGATTCCTTGGTACAAATTTTCAGTCTCCACTTAAGTCTGTATACGTAAAATCATATCTGAATGAAGTCTCTGAAGTTGTGACAGTCTCTTTTATTGCCGTCCATTTTCTTCCTTAATGGTTAAATTATGTTAGCCAAATTGTATAACGAACTGGTCATGGACGACTTGTAATCACACATGTAGGGAGTCACGGAATGGGCCTTTGACCAGAGCCAAGGTAATACACAGTGAAGAAGGCAAGCGGAAACTAAGTTCAGTGATCGTCGGTGCAGAATAATAATGCGTGTTTGAAGTTATGAAAAACAGTTAATGCTGTAGTGGGAAGTTATTCACAGCTTAAAAGTTAATTTATAGCGTAAAGGGAATATAAATTAGCTTGTGATTGTGTATGCTGCGGGCTTTCAAATAGAAAATGAAATGAAATGAGGTGATGGGCCGGCCTCAACTACATACCCTCAGAGTTGAAGTATTAAAAGTTTTGGCAGGTTTCGTTGTTTAGGAGCTGGGATACGTAGTTTCCGCATTACAAGCCAAATACTGCTGAATCTACAGTATACGATAAGAATACACACATGAATCGAATGGTCGAAGGTTCCTATCACTCGGCAATTGCGAATTTTGGATGTAATATAGAAATTTATAAATGAAAGATTTTAATTAAATAAAATCTATCAGTACTATCTTAACGACTTTAAATGATGAGTACGATAATAGAAGTACTTTTGAGAATGTGGTATGTTTCTGCAAAACATGGTCCAGCAATTAAATAAAATATAAGTTGAATAACAGGGAAACAATAGATTCTTACTGCACATAATTAGTTATGAACGACAACATAGCTCGCGAGATATTCACTTCTAAACGCATACTACGTCTTCACTGTAGAAACCTCGGAAATCTCACAAGTTCACAAGTCGGCACTCAGAAGTATTTCTATCTCTCGCGACCATGCGCAAACCGCTCCACACTCCAAGTCTCTCTCGCGACCGTGCGTCCCTCGCGCCATACTGTCCCCGACCTCCCGTGTCCTATCCAGCACCGTTCCAAAATACCCGTGTCCCCTCCAGAAACGACGCTCCTTCCCAACCTCCATACCTCTCTCTTAGTAACGAGCGCTGTGATTGGCTAGAGCCATCCCTCCACGTCTCCAGCCAACGTGAACTCACCAACATATTGAAACACATACGAAATACTGGATTTACATTTAAATAACTTGAAATTAAATAAATATTCCTAAGGCTGGACCATAAACACGCTCTAACACACATTATTAAATACATAAACAAATTAAATAAACATATATCAAAAGAAAAGGAGGAAAAGGTAGGCCAGGAGCCTAATGTCTCTATGATTTCTAAAACAAAGTAAATATTTAACCAATTTCTTCATGAATAGTATATACAAACAAAGATGTAAACGAATAAATATATTTATAAGCATGCTGCTACCGTTTTTTAGTCTAACTGTGGAGTACTTATGGCCTGACGCGATCGATAGTAATCGGCCACTTTGACCTCCAATAACTCATGTACTATTTAACTTACATGCCTGTAATTTATACCAATTTAGGTTTACACTAATAGCTTTCTAAAGACTTGTAGATCGACGAAATGAGATGAACCGTTTAGATTTTGGAAATTGGTTGCTGGGTGTTAATAGTATAATTTACGTCAGATACTAAACTTTAAACTAATAAATATATTAAAAATCTGTTTACACAATCAGAATCGTCATGCAATTAATGGTGATGTACAAGCTTGTTTTTGAGGTATCATGATTCGACTGGCTACTCTTAATTTCTATACGAACTGTGAAATATCTGCTATTATTGCTTCACAAAGCCCGCCATCTTTGGCACTCCTGGCATAGACATCTCCTTAATCGACACAAAGCACCGTCCTCGTCACAGCGTCAACATGGAATTCCCAGCCACGCGATCGGGCTGGATCCTTCTTGCTTTGCCCAACGTCCGGCACCATGTGGTCGGCCTGCCGAGCGGCCCGTGCGGCCACGCCAACTCCGAACTTAGAATATTTTGAGGGCGCCACAATTCGCGTTACCTCACAATCCTAATGACTATCGGTGCAGAGTGATTGTCCGATTGAAATGAAACAGTGGCGCTGCACACGAAAAAACGAAAACGGCTGGGTCTCTAGCGAACTCTATAGAGCAGGGCTTCCCAACCTTTTCAGCTGGCAGACCCCTTCTTCAGTCGAAAATCCATGGCGGACCCCCAGTCAGTCAAGAGCACAGTAACTGCCATGTTCCCCCCCCCTCCCCCCCCCCAAAGTATCAATAGTCTCAGGTTTAGAGATGAATGAAAACAACTTGAAATTAACGATCCAATTTGAATTTCTACTGTATCCAGACACTTACTAATGGATTTACTCCCTTTGTTCAACACACTAGTCTGATTAAAATTACTTGCTAATTGAAATTTCACACGATGGAGCTGTCTTCCTCCAAGAGCAATCAACGTCACGTCCAAACTGTTCGCTGTTGACAAGCTACCGCTTATGGTCTGTTCACTTCCACTGTTTGGCTACTGTTGTGTAAGGAGCATGCGTATTTCGTAACAGTGTGTGTGTGTGTGTGTGTGTGTGTGTGTGTGTGTGTGTGTGTGTGTGTGTGTGCGTGTGATTTTTCGTGAAATCCGGAGAAAAATGTTCAAATGTATGTAAAGTCTTCCTTTGGTCGTCCTCCCTCCTCATTCATTTCAACTGGAAACTTCTCTTGTTGTGAAGGCGATGGAGAAACTGCACCCTCCTTCAATGATCCTGACTTCAGCCACCGATCCATGTTAGAAGTAATAAACTGGTCAAAAATCGACTTATGAAATAGGCAGTGTACTGACAAAGCAAGTTTTAACATTTAATGATGCCTAGGGCCGCATACGTGCCAGCGAGCGCTCTGATTGGTCGATAAAGCTCGCTCCGCGCATACGTAAAAGATTTCAGCGCTGGTGTGAGCCGGCGCACAAACGACCCCTGTATTGTTGCGAAGCAGTCGATCAGAGAAGCCGCATTCTCCCGCACTAAACTGTGTATACGTTCTCACTTAGGAACCGCAAAGGCTGCTTGGGGATACGACCTGAAGTAAAAGTACACATGTTTTTCACAAGGAAAAAAAAATAGTGATGAATTTCATTTTCACATTTTTATTCAATAATTTTACTCATTATTTTACACAATTTGGTGAAAGGTGGCCGCGGACCCCCTAAGGGGTCCGCGGACCACACGTTGGGAAGCCCTGCTATAGAGTGTTCACAGAAAAGTACGATTTTACTGTGAATGTTGAAATGGGTTACATAACTTTTAACTGCCAATAAATGAAAGCATTAAATTTAAACAGCTTAAGGTTTCTGGGCATGGTAACGCATGATATTGTAAAATAACTGTCACTGAATAAAACAGATGTTTCGGCCACAGTTGCAGAGTGTCAGTATAGTGCCAGTAGACAATTCATCCAGAATGATCTTTGCAGCCATATTCTGGGCAGGAATTTGACTTTTTCACGGTGACTCAAAATGAAGCCGACTTTATAAAAAGTCTAAGGGCTTTTTGCAGCAATTGTTTATTTCCTTTTTTTTAAGGAACTTTAACACTTTTTAAAGCTATTATTTGTATCTTACATACATGCTTGTATGATTTACTATGCCATTCACTAAATAAAACAAAATACAGTCTCGTTTATGACATTCATGATTTTCCATCTGATTCCTTAGTGGTATAGAAGCTCCCACATTAAGCAAAGTTCATAAAAGTTGCTCTTTTTTATCAGTCACTAGTATCGGTCATAGCTTGATAGTTCTACATTCTTCCATCCGTTACGCCTCTTTCCACTCTGTCCGCAGCTCCTGGTCTAGTTGTTAGCGTTGCTGCCCCTGGATCACCGAGTCTTGGGTTAGGTTCCCGGCTGGGTCGAGAATTTTCTCCGCCTGAGAACTGGATGTTTGTGTTTTCCTCATCATTTCACCATCATTCAGGAAATGGCGAGACTGGAAAGTCAAAACATCATCATAATCTTTCCGCAACACCAAAAGATTTCAGTCATGCATGATATATACTTCAGTAATGTTTCTCATCTGCTGCTACTGGGTGCCTGTGTTGTCCTCGTCATTTAAGAAATGGGGCGACTGGAAAGTGAAAACATCATATTTCTGCTACACCAAAAGATTTCAGTCACGCATGATACATACTTCAATATTCTATGTCGCCTCCAGTGCTCCGCTGGACTTGCTTTCTCCATTGCCGCACTACTGCCACCATTACCAGTTAACATGTTCCACTAACCCGAAATTTTGTGTATTAAGGGTCACCAATGACTTTTGTCTATTCTAACACTCCACCATTTTGTATTTGCTCCGCCCTACATTATAACAGTTTTGGTAGAAAAATGTTTCAAATCTCTTCCTACACGGTTATCAGTTACCCACTATCACATCCTTGTTGCAATCTGTTCTGCCAGGATGCTTCTTCAGACCACAAAAGATTAACGTTTTACAGTAGTGGCATCGATGTGAATACACTTGACAGTGAAACCTCATGGAGACGTTACAGTACTCTAATTTTAGAAATCTAAAGTACCGGTTTATTAATTCAGTCTTTTCCTGACGGCTTGTTTGCAAATAAACCGGATATTCGCCTCAGTATCGTGTTGTTGTGGTGGTCTTCAGTCGAAAGAATGGTTTGATGCAGCACTCCATGCTATTCTATCTCGTGCAAGCCTTATCATCTCCTAATAACTACTGCAACCTACATCCTTATGAATACGCTTAATGTTTTCATCTCTTGGTCTCCCTCAACGATTTTTATCCTCCACGCTTCCCTCCAATAATGCACTGGTGATCCCTTGATGCCTCAGAACGAGTCCTACCAACCATTGCCTTCTTCTTGTCAAGTTGTGCCACAAATCCCTCCTCATTAGTTATGTGATCTACCCCTCTAATCTTTAGTATTCTTCTGTAGCACCACATTTCGAAAGCTTCTATTCTCTTCTAATCTGCACTGTTTATCGTCCATGTTTCACTTCCATACAGGGCTACACTCCATACAAATACTTCCGGAAAAGACTTCCTGACACATTTATACTCGATGTTAACAAATTTCTCTTCTTCAGAAATGCTTTCCTTGCCATTGCCACTCTACATTTTATATATACTCTACTCCGACCATCATCAGTTATTTTGCTCCCAAAGTAGACAAAACATTTGCTACTTTAAGTGTCTCATTTCCTAATCTTATACTCTCAGCATCACCGTCGATGCTCATCTTATATCGTCCTTTAAAGACACTGTCCATTCCATTCAGCTGCTCTTCCAGGTCTTTTGGTGTGTCTTACATAATTACAATGTTGTCGGCAAATCTCAAAGTTTTTATTTCTTCTCCTTGATTTTAAATCCTACTTCGATTTTTTCTTTTGTTTCCTTTACTGCTTGCTCAATATACAGATTGAAGAACATCGGGCATAGGCTACAACCCTGCCTCACTCCTTTCTCAACCACCGCTTCCCTTTCATGCCCCCGGACTCTTATAATTGCCATCTGGTTTCTGTAGAAATTGTAAATAGCCTTTCGCTCCCTGTATTTTACCTCTGCCATCTTCAGAATCTGAAAGAGTATTCCACTCAACATTGCCAAAAGCTTTGTCTAAGTCTACAAATGCTAGAAACGTAGGTTTGCCTTTCCTTAATCTATCTTCTCAGATAAGCCGTAGGGTCAGTATCGCCTCGTGTGCTCCAACATTTCTACGGAACCCACACTGATCTTCCCCGAGGTCAGCTTTACCAGTTTTTCTATTCGTTTGTAAAGAATTCGTGCTAGTATTTTGCAGCCGTGACTTATTAAACTCATAGTTCGGTAATATTCACATTTGTCAACACCTGCTTTCTTTGGGATCGGAATTATTATATTCTTCTTGAAGTCTGGGGGTATTTCGCCTGCCGGCCGAAGTGGCCGTGCGGTTAAAGGCGCTGCAGTCTGAAACCGCAAGACCGCTACGGTCGCAGGTTCGAATCCTGCCTCGGGCATGGATGTTTGTGATGTCCTTAGGTTAGTTAGGTTTAATTAGTTCTAAGCTCTAGGGGACTAATGACCTCTGCAGTTGAGTCCCATAGTGCTCAGAGCCATTTGAACCATTTATTTCGCCTGTCTCATACATCTTCCTCACCAGATGGTAGAGTTTTGTCAGAACTGGCTCCCCCAAGGCTGTTAGTAGTTCTAATGGAATGTTGTCTATTCCCAGGGCCTTGTTTCGACTCAGGTCTTTCAGTGCTCTGTCAAACTCTTCACGCAGTATTGTATCTCCCATTTCATCTTCATCTACATCCTCTTCCATTTCCATAATATTGTCCTCAAGTACATCGCCCTTGTATAGACCCTCTATATATCCCTTCCACCTTTCTGCTTTCCCTTCTTTGCTTAGAACTGGGTTTCCATCTGAGCTCTTGATATTCATACAAGTGGTTCTCTTTTCTCCGAAGGTCTCTTTAATTTCCCTGCAGGCAGTATCTACCTTACCCCTAGTGAGATAAGCCTCTACATCCTTACATTTGTCCTCTAGCCATCCATGCTTAGCCATTCTGCACATCCTGTCGATCTCATTTTTTGGATTTTTGTATTCCTTTTCGCCTGCATTTTTATATTTTCTCCTTTCATCAATTAAATTCAATAGTTCTTCTGTTACCCAAGGATGTCTACCAACCCTCGTCTTTTTACCTACTTGATCGTCTGCTGCCTTCACTACTTCATCCCTCAAAGCTACCCATTCTTCTTCTACTGTATTTCTTTCCCCCATTCCTGTCAATTGTTCCCTTATGCTCTCCCTGAAACTCTCTACAACCTCTGGTTTAGTCAGTTTATCCCATCATCTTAAATTCCTACGTTCATAAAGAGAGTTGGTCATAGTAATAAAATAAGACAAATCAGAGCTCGCACGGAATGGTGTAAGTGTTCGTTTCCCCTGCGCAAGAGTGGGATGGAAGAGAAGTAGCTGAAATGTAGTTCGGTGGACTTTCTGCCATGCACTTAAGTGTGAACTACAGAGTAGTTAAGTAGATGTAGAGTTAATAACATGTAAATTAAGCAAGTAAAATAAAAGTAATAAAGTATGGTCTAATTAAATCAATGAAAGCTGAGGGAACTAGATAAGAAAATTAGTTAAAATTCCCCACTAAATCCATATTATGTCTATGAAGGAACTACCAATGACTTTTTCCTTTGTCTGCTCTGTCTAACACTTCTTCATTTTGTATTTGGTCTGCTACAACATTTTAACCGTTTAAGTAGAAAAATGTTTCAAATCAGTTCCTACACGGTTACCATTTACCCACTATTGCATTCATGATGCAATTTGTTCTGCAAGGTGCTTCTTCAGACCTCAAAAGATTAACGTTTATCAATAATGGACCCGAAATGTAGACTATTGACAGTGAAACCTCATGGAGACGTTTCAGAAAGATAAAGTAGTTCTTCATTAATTCTGTCAGTCCTTGACGACCTGTTTACAAATAAATCTGATATCCGCTTCAATACCGTGTAAATTATGGTTCATTCGGATCGCTGCCATCAGTGACATAAACATATTTTGCGATAATACTCCGCTTGACAGGACTTAATACATCAGGGAATAACTTTCTTGGTACTATAAGGAGCTGTAGAGGGTAGAAACTGCAGGGGAAAACAGAGATCGGAATACATCCAACGAATAATTGACAACGTTGTTTCTGAGTTCTATCTGAGATGAAGAGATCGACACAAGAGAGGAATTCGCGGTGGGCCGCGATAAACAATTCAGATGACTGCTAACCACCTCCCCCGAAATATTCTGAAAATTCGAATTAAGAAAAGGCATTGGTATTCAGTACGCGGCAGCAAAGTGCAGCTACCAGGATTCAAGCTAGCAGTACAACAGAAAATCAGTTCGGGAAACAGAGTATTCTACTATAGGAGATACAGCTCTCAACAGTTCTCTCAGAGTAGTATATGTCGCAGGTCTCTTCAACCTCTGGCCTTCTTTAGAGGTGTTGTGTGTTGGTTAATTACCCGCGTAATGCCCCTTCCATCTGAACTTCCGAGTAACTGCGCCGCTCTTACACGCTTCCAACTTCTTTACTTATTCTGTAATTCCAATTCTCTTTCTAGTTTCATACCGTTAAATTTTCAAAGATAATGTCCATTAACAGTGTCAGTGTGTACATAGTTTCCGCCACATCTCGTTTTTTTATGCCCTACGAACGTGGCGTCATAAAGTATCAGCGCAGTCCTCAATATTGGCAGTGGAGTCGATCGTGGCGGAAATGAAACAACCATCCTGACACTCAAATGGAGTGGCTTATGGAAACTGAAGATACAGTATACTGGGATGGTACAGTTTTGTTCATAATGAGTGACTTTACCTTTAATATAATTATCACACAATAAGCAAACCCTGGAGGCGAAACCACAATGTTTGTTATGACATAGCGTCAATGGTACCGGACCTACGGTCCATTGCAGAGAGACTATTTCGTAGCTACATCTGCACCCTACCTTTCATCTGTACCCCGAAAACCTCAGTGAAGCGGATGCAGAGGATACTTTGCATTGTATCACTTAGTGTGGCTCCTTCCCTTTCCATCGCGTATGGAGTGCAGGAACAATTATTGCTTAAAATACCTCTAACACGAATTCTTTACAGAAGAATAGAAAAACTGCTAGAAGCCGATCTCGGAGAAGATTAGTTCGGATTCCGGAGAAATGTGGGTAGATGCAAGGCAGAATTGACCCTACGACTTATCTTAGAAGATAGGTAGACGTAGAGAAAGCTTTTGACAATGTTGAGCATACTGCCCTATTTGAAATTCTGAAGGTAGGTGGGGTAAAATACAGGGACCGAAAGGCTATTTACAACTTGTACAGAAACCAGACGGCAGTTATAAGAAGCGAAGAGCAGGAAAAGGAATCAGTGATTCAGAAGGGAGTGAGACAAGGCTGTAGCCCATCCCCGACATTACTCAATCTGTACACTGAGCAAGCAGTAAAGAAGACAAAAAAAAGTTTGGGGAAGGTATTATAGTTCAGGTTCAAGAAATAAAAACTTTGCCGGCCGCGGTGGTCTCGCGGTTCTAGGCGCTCAGTCAGGAACCGAGCGTCTGCTGCGGTCGCAGGTTCGAATCCTGCCTCGGGCATGGATATGTGTGACGCCATTAGGTTAGTTAGGTTTAATTAGTTCTAAGTTCTAGGGGACTGATGACCACAGGTGTTAAGTCCCGTAGTGCTCAGAGCCATTTGAACCAAGAAAAACTTTGAGCTTTGTCAGTGGCATTGTTGTGGTGTCACCGCCAGACACTACACTTGCTAGGTGGTAGTTTTAAATCGGCCGCGGTCCATTAGTACATGTCGGATCCGCGTGTCGCCACTGTGTGATCGCAGACCGAGCGCCACCACAAGGCAGGTCACGAGATACGGGATAGCACTCGCCCCAGTTGTACGGACGACTTTCCTAGCGACTACATGGACGAAGCATTGCTCATTAGCTGAGCAGATAGTTAGAATAGCCTTCAGCTAAGTCAATGGCTACGACCTAGCAAGGCGCCATTAGTAACATTGCATGTATCTATGGAGTCTCACTTATATCGTCAATAGCGATGTACCAAGGATGGATTAAAGTTAAGTATTCCAGAAGCTACGTACTTTTCTTTATAGCATTCATTACGTATCCTGTTACAGACCTATCTCTTGCCTGCGTGAACTAAACGCGTGCCTTTCGGCTACTTCCGTGGCGTGGCTGTCTTGCTACGCCACTACAGTTGGCGACGACGATTAAAACGATTTTCTTCTTTATCCTTACTTGATTTACTTGTGTCATGACTTCGCCACACTCTCCAGATGTATTGTCCGAATTTTATCGCTTGCAGAATCAGCAGACACAGGCGTTATTGGATGCCCTTGGACAGCTCGTCCAGGGTCAACGTGCACTGCAAAACGATGTGGCAGCCGCCGCTTCACCGCTCCCGCAGCCACAACATGCTGTTGCACCCACGTTCCGGCAATTTGACCCAGCTAAGGAAACATGGACGGAGTGGTCACGCCAGTTTGGATTTCATCTCGCCGCTTACAGAATTCAAGGTAATGAGCGGCAGCCTCATTTATTGGCGTGTGTAGGGGTGCAAACGTACCGTGTGATAGTGAAATTATTTCCCCGACGCGACGTAGCAACTCTGTCCTACGAAGAAATTTTGTCTGCTTTAGATGACTATTTCAAGGAAACAGTTAATGTAGTTGCAAAAAGGTATACTTTCTTTCGTACAAAACATATGGCCGGTCAAACTAATAGGGAGTGGGTTGCAACATTGCAAGGCCTTACAAGGGATTGTGCTTTTGAGTGTGAATGTGGACTCCCTTATTCAGATACTATGGTACTTGATGCAATAGCACAGAACGTTTCTGATGTTCGCATATGGGAACAGATTTTGAAACTAGTTAATCCCTCCCTTCAACAAGTGATAGACATATTGGATAGACAAGACACACTTGACTTTGCACAGGAATCATTTGAAACTTCGCCGGCCGTGTGTCACATTAACCGGCCTGTCGGGCGTGCTGCACGGACCGATAAACTGCCCTCGCGCACGTCCATGCAGCTGCCGCCATGCTCTAAACCAGGCGTGCCGCGCCAGCATACAAATGCAGTGAAATCATGCCCACGGTGTGCTACTAGACATTCGCGTGAAAATTGCCCGTCACGCCAAGCTATTTGCTTTTTCTTTAATAAGAAAGGACATGTTGAAAGTGTTTGCCAGAAAAAGCTCAGATCAGACACTCTTAATCATTCCAGGCCCTTTGCTTCGCGCCGGAATCGAACCAAGAATACTCAGGCTCGTGGACCTTCACCCATGGACATTCATGTAGTTAATTCCACTTCGTCCAGTGCCACTGTCTCTAACAGTGACTGTGTTCGTCCCACACAAAGTGTGCGTCGACGTCGCCGGAAATCACGTCAATTAGCAAGTGATGCTGTACCTGTATCAGTTCCAATTGCACGAGACAGTCGTCTGGTCCTCAGCAGGACAATAAACTTTTTGTAGATTTGGACATTCATGGCCACGTGATAGCATTCCAGCTCGATACCGGAGCTGCTGTTTCATTGCTCAATCACGACACGTACAAACAACTGGGCAAACCTCCATTGCGTGCCGCAAATCTTCAGTTAAATAGTTATTCAGGTCAGAATATCCCTGTGTTAGGACAGTGCACTCTTCTTGCAACATACAAGGGACAAACAAAACTTGTGTCATTTTACGTTCTTCGTTCTTCTTCTGCAGTGAACTTGTTTGGTTTAGATTTATTTCAGTTGTTTAACTTGTCTATTGTAAATCAGGTCCTATCAGTGAATCAGACTGTGCCTTCCGCCAGTGTTTCTCGGCTATGTGAAGAATTTGCAGACATTTTTGCACCGGGCTTAGGTTGCGCTAAAAACTATGAAGCACATTTGGAACTGATAGTCAACGCGCAACCGAAATTTTTCAGAGCGCGCAATGCTCCTCACGCATTGCGTGATGAGGTCGCAAGAACATTACACGATTTAGAATCACAAGGTGTGAGTGAATGTGCGCAATGCCTCTTCCATTTCAGCTCCGCTTCATCGCTTATGCCGTACAGGTGTTCCGTTCGTCTGGACGAAGGACTGCGACCGCGCTTTTCGCCAGTTGAAATCGGCGTTGCTTTCAAATACTTGCCTTACGCCATTCGATCCCCAGAAACCCCTTTTGTTGATGGTAGATGCATCGGATTTCGGGATCGGTGCTGTGCTTGCGCACAGAGATGGGTCGCATGATCGCCCTATTGCCTTTGGGTCCAAATTGCTCTTGTCTGCGCAAAGAAATTACTCGCAGATAGAGAAAGAAGCTTTGGCTCTCGTGTTTGGTGTTACAAAGTTTCATGATTTCTTGTATGGTCGTCACTTTACCATCATCACAGACCACAAACCTTTGACATCGCTTTTTGATCCGAACAAGGCTGCACCTCCGCGTACAACGCAGAAATTTATTCGCTGGTCTATTTTCCTCTCGCAGTACCGCTACGATATCTTGTATCGGTCCACTGCTAAGCACGGAAATGCTGATGCGTTGTCCCGTTTGCCTGTTGCTGAGGATAGAGCATTCGATTCTTCCGAACTTGCTTGCATGTTCATTGATGCGGAAACTGATGACGTGGTCGAATCGTTTCCGACTGATTTTCGTCGTGTAGCTACAGCCACAGCTGCTGACCCAGTCCTTGCTACCGTTTTGCGTTTTGTTGCTACGCAATGGCCTTTGTCAAAGTCTCGGATCGAGGATCCGTTGGTTCGCCGATGTTTTGCTCACAAGGAGAGACTTTTTGTTCGACGTGGTGTTTTGTTGTTGCGTTCTGATAATGATCGGTCCAGAGTCGTGGTCCCACGTTCGTTACAGTCCTCTGTTTTACGGCTTCTTCACCAAGGACATTGGGGTATAGTGTGAACGAAACAACTTGCTCGCCAGCACTGTACTTGGTTCGGAATCGATGCTGCGATTACGAATATGTGCTTTTCTTGCCTGGCGTGTGCCGAACAACAATCCGCACCGCCGCGGAAATTCTTTGCATGGCCGAAAGCCACTTCCCCTTGGCAACGCTTGCACATCGATTTTGCTGGTCCATTCTGGAATGCTAGATGGTTGGTTGTGGTAGATATCTTCAGTAATTTTCCTTTTGTTGTCCGGATGTCTTCCACGACGTCAACTGCCACCATCCAAGCGTTGTCTGCTATCTTTTGCATTGAAGGGCTTCCGCAGACTATTGTTTCCGACAATGGCCCACAATTCATGTCCGCAGAATTTCAGTCATTCTGCAAGGCCAATGGTATTCAACATCTGACATCCGCGCCGTTTTCGCCTCAATCAAACGGTGCCGCTGAACGATTGGTCCGCACTTTCAAGTCACAGATGTTGAAGTTGAAAGAGTCGCATTCTCGGGAGGACGCGTTGTTGCTCTTTTTGTCATCGTATCGCTCTCAGCCCCGAGATGGTCGCTCGCCGGCTGAGTTGCTCCACGGTCGTCCTCGTCGAACCTTGATGTCTTTGCTGCATCCGCCGCATCAGGTTCCTGTGCAGCGGCAGACTCCTGCTTTTGCTCCAGGCGACGTTGTATTCTATGGCAACTTTCGCGGTTCACGGCGTTGGCTCGCAGGGCGCATTCTTCGCTGCCTCGACCGCGCGATGTATTTGGTTTTGGGGGCCTCTGGTGAGGTGCGGCGGCATCTCAATCAGCTGCGCCTCTGTCGTCGCACGGGTTCTGCCGCTCCCCGTCTGCTTTCAGCGACGGTGCCGTCCGGTCAGCGCCCTGGGGACCCATCTACTGGCTCGCCTCATCCCCAGGTGTTACCGACGATGCCTTCCATTTTGCCCCATGGCGACGCGCCGCCGCCGCCTCCGCCGCCGCCGCCTGTCCTCCAGCCGGAGCCGCCCGCAGTGGACGCTTCGCTGCAGCCGCCAAGCGCCTCCCTGGGTCACGCGCCGCCGATCGCTTCCCGTGACCAGCCGTCCTCCGCCATGGAACTCTTGCCCGCTCCGGACCACATGGCGTCTTCGCGCATCGGGTTCCCCGACGCAATGGAGGTCGACCCTTCGGCCCCTCCTGTCTCTTTCCGGGCGCATACACCGCATGTTGACGTGCACCCTGGACTAGGTTTTCAGGAGTTTCCTAGCTCCCCTCGGACCGAATGGCCGGGTGCGGGTGGCACAGCCTCGCCTGTTGTTAGGCTCCCCACCTCATCGCGTACGTCAACATGGGTTCCTCCCCACGGCGGGCGGAAGCCTTATCACACGACCGTTCGCCGATTTGCGGGGGAGGATTGTGGTGTCACCGCCAGACACCACACTTGCTAGGTGGTAGTTTTAAATCGGCCGCGGTCCATTAGTACATGTCGGACCCGCGTGTCGCCACTGTGTGATCGCAGACCGAGCGCCACCACAAGGCAGGTCTCGAGATACGGGATAGCACTCGCCCCAGTTGTACGGACGACTTTGCTAGCGACTACATGGACGAAGCATTGCTCATTAGCCGAGCAGATAGTTAGAATAGCCTTCAGCTAAGTCAATGGCTACGACCTAGCAAAGCGCCATTAGTAACATTGCAAGTATCTATGGAGTCTCACTTATATCGTCAATAGCGATGTACCAAGGATGGATTAAAGTTAAGTATTCCAGAAGCTACGTACTTTTCTTTATAGCATTCATTACGTATCCTGTTACAGACCTATCTCTTGCCTGCGTGAACTAAACGCGTGCCTTTCGGCTACTTCCGTGGCGTGGCTGTCTTGCTACGCCACAACAATTGTAATTCTTTCAGAGACTGAAAAAGACTTGGAAGAGCAGTTCAACGGAATGGACAGAGTCTTGAAAGCAGGATATCAGATGAACATCAACAACAGCAAAACAAGAATAATGGAATGTTGTCGAATTAAATCAGGTGATGCTGAGTGAATCAGGTTAGGAAACGAAACACCTAAAGGAGTAGATGAGTTTTGCTATTTGGGCAGCAAAATATCTGATGACGGCTGAAGTAGACAGGATATGAAATGTAGACTGGCAGTGGCAAAGAGAGCATTTCTGATGCAGAGAAATTTGTTAACATCGAATATAGATTTAAGTTTTGGGAAGTCTTTTCTGAAAATATTTCTATAGAATGTAGCCATACATAGAAGTGAAACATGGCGTCGATGAAGAAACAATACCGCGTAACTGACAAATTGCCGATTTTTCGTTTTTCAGTCTGATGATGTCGTTGACCGTATGCGCATATGCTCTTAACGCCATAACGGCGAATTTTTAATTATTTACCATGAAAAAATTATCTCAAACAATAGATGGCAATACCGCGGAACTGTAGGGAATTAATTACCACGTATCTACAATCTGTGGATACTGTAAACAATACCGCGTAAATAGAAAAGTGCGAGCGGCCACAGCACATTGTTACTGCCTTATTACGTATTTAACAATGCTCGAAAGTGGTTCCGTGCTTGTAGCTTTATTCGTGATAATGGACAGCGATATTGATGACGATCTTTTTACTGAAGAAGAAATTGTTTCTCAGCTGAAGTCAGCTTATGAAAGCGGAGAATCGTTTCTGAGAGTGACTGACAGCGGTAAAAAAATTGTTTTATTATTCACTTTTGAACATTAGTAGCACTGCAAGTGTCTTATTGTGATATAAATCAGAACGCCCCCTCTTCACTTGTTCTGTGCTTTATTCATTTCTGCCAGATTTCTAGACATTCCACTTTCTTGTAGGCTCTCCCGTAAATGCAGATCAAACAACAGGCACGAAAGTCGTAACGCTGAAGTTACATTTACCGAAGAAGAATTAATTTTGTATAAGGCGCTCTCGATTGCTATTCCCGCAACATCTAATGCAGATAAATTTTCTTGGGATTATTGTTAATAGTATGACTGATGTCGTCGTTCTCATAAATACACGAATTTGAGCTTCATCTTTGACTCCATAGTTTAATTTACAAATATTTTTCCATCTAGAAACTTCAGTGGCTGTATCCAACAATGCTCAAAATGAAACCACAGTCACAGTTTCCCCTAGAGACGATAGTAGTTCACACTCATTGCTATGCGATGGTGCTCATTGTTTGCCAAACACACTGGATAAATTATCGGAAAATCACGCGAGCAATAATGATGCTGACAGTGAAGGCCAAGAATTTTATGGTGACGTAAGCAGTGACACGAAAAGGAAGTCTAAACCACATCTTGAAGATTGGAAGAAAAATGCCAAAAAAATTCTGCGAATGGGTAGTCAGGCGTATATTGGATACAAAATAAGTCGAATTGGTAAAATCACTCATGATACTCCAAGAGAGGCTCGAAAATTTGGATAATCCAGGAGAAAAGGGACGCTCATTTATCATTTGAAAAATGAGCTGGGGAAACATAAAGTATGCAAAGAGACGTTTCTCAATACTCTTGGGATTAAAGAATGGACTGTCCGATATTCGCTGCGTAATTCCACACATGGGATGAGCCCTGATACAGAATCGTCACGACCTCGAATCAAACAGCTGAAGAAGAAAGGTGAGAGAACCTTCATGAAAGAATTCCTGGACTTTCTTCCGAAACTTCCGTCGCATTACTTCCGGAAATCTTTCTCGAAGTTGTACCTTGAGCCTATTCTACAATCCAAACAACAGCTATATGAACTCTATGTGGAAAAATGTCATGCGGAGAAGGTTTCACCTTTAAGTCGGGCTACCTTTAACTTGATTTTTGGAGATCATAATATTAGCTTATTTTCCCCCAAGAAAGACCAGTGCGACTTGTGTTGTAGTTACAGGCTTGGTAACTTGAGTGAAGACGTGTGGAAGCAACACACAGAACGGAAAGAGCAGAAAGAGCGGGCAAGGGTGCAAAAAGATGCTGACGAGAAAGAAGCCCAGCAGAAGCTCTGCTCAGTGTACACCATGGACTTACAGACCATGAAAGTAGCTCAGTTTTTAAGTGCAAGTGCTCTTTATTATAAAACAAAGTTGGCTGTTCATAACTTTACAATGTATAATTTATAAAGTCGTGATACAGTATGTTACTGGTTCGATGAAACGTAAGGTGGTTTGGTTGAATCATGTTTTGCCTCATGCATCGTGGAAACCCTATCCAGAACGATTAAAGAAAATCCCGTTCAAGTCATTCTATATTCTGACGGCTGCACATATCAGAACAGAAATGTGATGTTATCAAATGCTCTTTTAAGATTAGCAATTGATACTGGAGTATTGATTACACAAAGGTTTTGGAGAAAGGCCATACTCAGATGGAATGTGACTCAGTTCACAGTTCCATTGAGTGCAAGCTTAAAGGATGTGAATTTACACTTCCTAGCCAATGCGCTATGATACCTAAAGAAGCGAGAAAAAAGCCACAGCCATACGAAGTCCATTACCTAGATTATTCCTTTTTCATCAACTACGCAGAGAAAAGCTTGTGGCTGTGAGACTCAGTTAGGCCTGGAAGAGCTGTAAAAATGAGCCTACAGTTACCGATCTGAGGGCGCTACAGTACCGTCCAAATGGTATTATATACTACAAGTGCTCTTTCAACGAGGTGTGGCAAGAATTACCGAGGCGTCCGAGGAAAATTCTTGGAGTGTTTGCTTCACGAAAATATACAAGGAAAGACTGAAAATCAGGAAATCCAAATGGGATCATTTACAACAACTTAAATCTGTTCTTCGTAAAGATTGTCATAGTTATTATGACAACATTCCTTATGAATGAAAATTATCGCGGAGGTAACTGTGTGACGAGTATCAGTGCAGTATAATTCTCTGTTGCTACTTCGACTGACGTTTAGGATTTTTCTTGAAGAAATGTTGTGCGACATTATCGGAACTATGTAAACAGTATATTTATTTAAAATGTTTCTATGAAATCTTTCAATAAAATATGATTAATGCTCCGAAACGTGTTCTTATTAGCTTTCTCAGCACCAAATACCAACGTAAATGTGTCAAGTCATGCCGGGATACAGACAAACAAATACCGCGTAAGTAACAGATCATGGCATAAATACCGAGACAAGTCCGTGTATGTGCCGTAATTAAGCTTTCTAAAGCGTATTTTTTTGTTTCACATTTTTATTTGATCCAATATTTCCTTGTAGTACTACGATGCAAATTTAGCGCCGCTGTGAAATGTATTAGGCATTTTAGACAGTTTTTTGTGTCTCGTGTAAAATTATTATTTTGCTATTACGCGGTATTGTTTCTTCACTGACGATGGACGATAAACCGTTTAGACAAGAAGAGAATAGAAGCTTTCGAAATGTGGGATCGTTTAATAGAACACACTCTGAGACATCAGAGGACCGCTAATTTTTTTATTGGAGGGAAGTGTGAGTGATAAAAATCGTAGAGGGAGACAAAGATGAAAAAAGTTAGCAGATTCAGAAGGATGTAAGTTCCAATAGTTATCCGGAGATGAAGAGGCTTGCACAGGCACAGGATTCAGTAGCGTGGAGAGCTCCATCAATCCAGTCTTCGGACTGAAGATAACAACAACAGCAGCAGCAGCAACAACAACCACCTCTGTGTGCCCTGCGATTGGTCTAAGTCTCTCGTCGTGGTCACTACTGGAGCAGTACATATGGGTTTGTAGCATGTTCCAAGACGTCTCCATTAATACCTGTTGCTAAATGTAAATGTCGTGTGATTGGGACCTCCCGTCGGGTAGACCGTTCGCCGGGTGCAAGTCTTTCGATTTGACGCCAATTCGGCGACCTGCTCGTCGATGGGGATGAAATGATGATGATTAGGACAACATAACACCCAGTCCCTGAGCGGAGAAAATCTCCGACCCGGCCGGGAACCGAACCTTGGCCCTTAGGATTGACATTACGTCGCGCTGACCACTCAACTACCTGGGCCGGACTGCCCGTTACTGCAACTTTTAAGTAAACTTCCGTGTGATAGTTATAGTCTGTTTCTGGGGGAAGAGACCAAACAGAGAGGTTATCGGTCTCATAGGATTAGGGAAGGATGGGGAAGGAAGTTGGCCGTGCCCTTTCAAAGGAACCATCCCAGCATTTGCCTGGAGCGATTTAGGGAAATCACGGAAAACCCAAATCAGGATGGCCGGACGCGGGATTGAACCGTCGTCCTTTCGAACGCGAGTCCAGTGTGCTAGCCACTGCGCCACCTCGCTCGGTCATACGTCTACCATTTATTGTTTTTCAGCACCTCCTCGTCGTTCTCCCATTGGTCAAACGAACCAGCGATCAATCATGCTGGCCTTGTTTGTATACGTTCATTATCCCCCGTTAGCCCTATTTGGTATGGCTCCCATACACGTGAGTATTATTGTGGGGTAGGTCGTGCGAATGGTTTGTAAGCTTTGTAGACCCACTGCATTTTTCAAGTATCTTATGACTGAGCCTATTTGTTCATTCCATTTTATATCCCTACAATGTGTTACACGCTGGTGTTTCCTGATTCCAGTTCTGGCTCATTGGTACTACAGTTATCAGATTATACTTTTTTTTTTTTTTTTGCATGTTGTGAAGTACATAATTATGAACAGTTTACAGGTAGTTGACAATCTTTGCAACCCTTGTAAGCCTTATAAAGAACTGACTGAATTTTTGTGACACATTACTTCAGACAGAATGATGTTACGCAAACTGCGTCGTCTCCAGAAGTTTTAGGCTACAATTAATATTGCCTGCCAGGACTTGATATACAACATAAACAGCAAGGATCCCAACACGCTTCCCTGAAGCACGCTTGAAGCTATTTCTTCATCTGTGGATGACTCTGAGCCCAGGACTACATGTTACTAAGAAATTCACAAATTTGGTAACACAAAAAATAGTGCTTTCATTAGGAAGCTTTGATGGGGTACTGAGTGTTCTGTTCTGTTCTAATCTATGGAGTGCAGGATGTGATGTGAGAAAAATCCGAGATGGATTTCGCATGACCTAAGTTTGGGGATCCATGGGGGTTGGCGTGGTGGTGTTCACTTTGTTCGAGATATCTCAGTATGTTTCAGCTCAGAATATCGTCTAGGACTCTAGAACAGATGGATGTGAATGATAGTGGACGGGAGTTTTGTGGATCACGTCTGTTACCCTTCCGGTAGACTGGTGATACTTTTACTTTCTTCCAGCTATAAGGAACAGGCTTTTTATCCCTAGGGGTCTACGGTATATCGTCGTTAAAAGAAGGACTAACTCGGCCGAAAATTGCGTAGAGAATCTGACACAGATTCCATCGGTCAGTGGTCCTTCATTCAATATTTGCGATTTCAGCTATTTCTCAGCACCTCTGACTCTAATATCTATATCACTCCACTTTACAGTGCTGCGAAAATTAAACTCGAGCAGTACTACTGGAATTTCCTTTGTAAAGGGACATTTGCAAATGAAGCTCAGTATTTCTGCTTTTATTTTGATACCCTCAATTTCAGTTCGTATCCCATCCATGAGTGTCTGGACAGTAATTTTGGTGCCACTGACAGCCTTTACGTATGATCAGATTTCTTCGTGTTTTGTGAGAGACGCTAGATAAGTCTCTTTTAGAAAACAATGATCTTATATCCTTCAAGCGTGAAAGGTTTGTGGAATGGTAAAGTAGGGTGTCGAGGTAGGGTTTTCAACCAATTTATCCTGAATACCACCCCTTGCTTTTCACACTGGTCCACGGCGTGGCAATTTCTATAAAAATAAAAACTCCGTTCTCCGAAACCATTCTCATCGTCTCAGCTCGTGTTCATAGTTGAATTATGACCGTGTTTGACGAAGGCACTAATCGTTTTCTTGCCGTTAACCCACGACAGAATTAGTCGACAGAATGTTAGTGTAACAGAGCATCATTCCTTTGATAGTTCCGGGAAATCTCTGGGAAAATATAGTTTTTGTATCAGTTCGTTTACCGCTCTGTCCAGTGATCAAGCCGACATACATTTGCATCCTCACATTCGCGTGCTGCCATGTTAGAAGTTTTCAAACCTGGCTCAAAATACTGTTGAATATATTCATTGAGGTCACGCAGAATGTTTACATAAATGCAGCAATTAATTCAAGGCTCATAAAGAAGTAAGTAAACAGACTCGAGTTGCACCCACTACTGCAGGATTCAGCGTACGTTATTTTATTCGAGAATTTGTAAACGTCTGTTGTGGTGTCCACCTGCGAAGTCCCGGTAAAATTAGACATAGCCAATGGCCATCATGCACTGACACCATTCTTTGTCTGTTCTGAAAATACTGCAAAAAGCTCGCATAATAATAAAACATACAACATGCTGAGTCTCACTTTGATAGCGTTCGAGGTGTTGTTCATGGTGCAACGCTTTCGACTCCGTCATTGAATTTGCCAGACGAAATTATACTTATGTTAGGATATTTTCTATAAAGTTTCTACCAGTTATGCTGTATGGGTGTGAGACTCGGTGTCCCACTGTGCAAAATGAAAAGCCCTTTCGAGTATTTGAAAACAAAATTTTGAGGAAAATTTTCGGAGCAAAAACGGATGACATTAGCGGAGAGTGGCGAAAACTGCATAACGAAGAGGTTCACGAACTCTATTCAAGCCCTGACATAATCAGTATTATTAAATCACGTAGGCTGCTATGGGCGGGTCACGTAGCTCGGATGGACGAGGATAGGGCAGCGTGTAGAGTACTGGCAGGGCACTTAGAGGGAAAACGTCCTGTGGGGAGACCGAGGCGTAGATGGGAGGACAATGTGAAGGCTGATTTGAGGAGCCTAGGTAGGGTGAATGGAAGGAAATAGCCCAAGACAGGGACAGATGGGGAAAATACGTTGCTGCGGAAATGGACTCTCGAGTCCGGTTTGACCAGTTAGTGAGTGAATGTATGTTAGGACATCGTGTGCTACCTCGAACGACCCCCTATGCTATTGAGTTTTCCTATAAAATGTGGGATGTCCACACATATTATTTGTTTTCCTTATGCTACACTGGTGTCCAAAATTAATGCAACAAACGGAGATTTTGCAAGGTTGCGTTTATTTTGCCACAAAATAGTATAAAGAGGTGACAGTAGAAACAGTGTAAGAAATACAGAACATAAACAATTGCAACATGCATAAGGATAAACAAAAATGCTTTTCGTTTTTTCCAACTTAACGGATTTGCACACACATTCCAACAAGTAATGTGCTCAGTATGGCGTGTGACCACCTCTGCAGCAATACAGGCCTGGCATCGACTGGGCATGCTGTGAATGATATCATCAATTTCATGTTGAGGCAATAACGCCCATTCTTATTGCAGAACTGTACACAAGTCTTGGAGAATGGTTGGTGAATGCTGACGTGGTGCAACCTGTCTCCCTAGTGCATCCCAGACATTCTCCATGGAATTCAGACCGGGAGAGATATCAGGCCACGCCATTCGTACAATATCTTTCGTTTCCAGGAACACAACAACTACCTGTGCTGTACGAGATCGAGCATTATGGTCCAGCAGTACGACGTCTGAGACCACAACAACTCACAACAACCACATATGATGCCCCCAGATCTCGTCACGATACCTGACAGCAGTTAAACCTTGCCAGTTCACCTGCATAATTTCATGACGAGCTGTTCGTGTGGTCAACATAATGTCTGCCCACACCATTAGGGATCCTCCTCGATATCAGTCTCTTTCCACAACATCTGGGCCCCAAAATCATGTTCCAAGTTCCCTCCAGATACGAATTCATTGGGGACCACTCTCCACACCAAACTGGGACTCATCTGTGAAAAGAATATTTGCCCACTGTTCAACCATTCACGTGGCATGTTGACGACTGCACTCTAGACGTTCTCTTCTGTGAAGAGGCGTCAGAGGTACTCCCACAGCATGTCTCCGACAATAAAGGCCACTCTGCCGAAGACTTCTCTACACCGTTTGCCTCGATACAACACGTCCAGTGGATACTGCGACGTCAGACGCCAGTTGCCTTGCAGTACTAAGGCAGGACTATCGTGCCCTTACAGCCAAATGACGGTCCTCTCTTTCTGATGTCACACGTGGTCGGCCCTACCCCGGTCTTTTGGATACCGTTCCGGTATCTATAAACTGTTCCCACATACCGGAAAGAACAGAAAGATTCACATTAAGCCATGGGGCCAAATCAGTTCGCGACTGTTCTACTTTCATTCTTCTTATGGCCCTCGCGGGCAGAGAGTCGGCAGACGTCTTCTGTGCAGCATGTTGCACCATGTGGGACTGTGTACACAGTGATTGTGGATGTGAGACTACCCAGAAAACACTACCCTGAATGAGATTTTCACTCTGCAGCGGAGTGTGCGCTGATATGAAACTTCCTGGCGGATGAAAACTGTGTGCCGGACTGAGACCCGAACTCGGGACCTTTGCCTTTCGCGGGCAAGTGCTCTACCAACTGAGCTACCCAAGCACGACTCACGCCCCGTCCTCACAGCTTTACTTCTGCCAGTACCTCGTCTCCTACCTTCCAAACTTAACAGACGTTCTCCTGCGAACCTTGCAGAACTAGCACTCCTGAAAGAAAGGATATTGTGGAGACATGGCTTAGCCACAGCCTAGGGGTTGTTTCTCGGTCCGGCATACAGTTTTAATCTGCCAGGAAGTTTCAAACACTACCCTGTTTGATAGGTGCACTGACGTCAACGTTGACGTGGTTGTCCATTGACCGGAATGCCATCTTCCATGAAGAACACCATCGTACGGACATCTGTTGACAATTTGTATGATATGTCGTGAATTAAACACGGGACGGGGAAATACCGGTTTGTTGCTTTAATTTTGGACACTAGTGTATATACTTAATTCAAAGCTGTTTCTCAAGTACAGTGGGCCAAATGCGACTCGGCAAGTTAATTTTTAGTTATATATTACGAGGTTCATTCGAGTTTTCGTGTGCAGAGACAGTGGAAACAGCACGTCGATTGCAGACCGACGATGTGGCGTTGTCACTGAATGTTTCACGTACCGCCCGGTCAGAGGTACTGTCGACCCTACTTGGTCGAAATTAATAAACGATATTCAAGACTTCAGGCCTCATAGATGGCTGTGTTGATACCTGTCTTTCTCGCAAAGCGAATAACTAACTTAGAAAGCTACAGTGTCATACTCTGTATCTCTCAGTGTCACTTACTGCTTATTTTTGTTCCTCTTTTTATTCCTATGTTCGGTTTACTTCTCTGTGTAAAAGATGACACGCTCATTTACGCCATAACAATATGACATGTGATCTCACGATTGCACACGTTCATTCCTGTGTGTACGTATTATGGTGCATATTTGTTATCGGTACACATGGAAACGGCCAACGGCCTTGCTGCAGTGGTACCACCGAAGCTAAGAGCTGTTGAGTTTGGTTAGCACTGGGATGGGTCACCGTCTGGATCTGCCGAGTGCTGTTGGCAAGCGGTGCGCATTCAGCCCTTGTGAGACGAACTGAGGAGCTACTTGATTGAGAAGTAGCGGCTCCAGTCTCGTAAACTGACATAAGAGCGGTGTGCTGAACACATGCTGAGGATGACACGGCGGCCAGCCGGTGCCCTTGGACCTTCAAGGCTTGTTCGGACGATGTTTGTCTTTTCACCCATTGAAACGCTGTTGTACGTATGGGTCGCATTTTAAATCTTAAGTCTACTTCACGTGAGATTTTTGTGTAACATAATGAAACTGTTTATTGTTTCTTAAAGCTATTGGTTTTCTGCGTGGCACTGAATGCTGCAGCGCTGATAATGGATGATAAACCCAAAATAATAACGGATAAAAAAAGAGAACTTCTTAAGCGACGAATTAAGTCAGTGCTTTACTGCAAGACGTATCTTTCCTGGCGAGACAGAGCAGTTCGAAAAGTGTAAAAAGAATAGTAAATAAAAACTGAATAAAACAAGGCACCTGGTTACAATTTGTTTGAAAGCATTCAGTTTCTGTTGACAGCTTTCTGTCTGGAATAACATGCGCCGGCCGCGGTGGCCGTGCGGTTCTAGGCGCTGCAGTCCGGAACCGTGGGACTGCTACGATCGCAGGTTCGAATCCTGCCTCGGGCATGGATATGTGTGATGTCCTTAGGTTAGTTAGGTTTAAGTAGTTCTAAGGGACTAATGACCTCAGATGTTAAGTCCCATAGCGCTCAGAGCCATTTTTTCTAATAACATGCTGTAAAAAGTCTGTAACATTATTGTTAGCTGATAATATTCTTCTCGGGTATGCAGCCGGATCATAACGTCATCTTGACATAATATTTCCGTGGTAAAACTGGCAGCCATCTTCAGGTGAGAGTGCTGGTACACGATTTCGCCGCAACTGACTTCTCAGCGCAAGCGCCGGCTCCTATATAGGCCGCAGAAGGCCCACGACGCGTGCGCGAGAAGGTGCCGTAACTGCCCTCGAGCGCAAGTAAACATACCGCGTCGCCAGTGGTGGAAACAGGCGAAATCGGGATATCGCTATCAAAAATTAAAAATTATTCCGATGATCGAAACACAGACCGTTGTTTTTTAATGTCTGATAACACCGGTTTCCAAGTCTTACTTAAAAGGTAACCCTTGTCTCTATTAATATGATTATCAGATAAACGAATCTCTATAGATACTTCTAAAACACAGTCCCAATAGCGAGATGCAGGGGCAACCATTTGTGTCTAGTCATACAGCATTCTATGTCCCTCGGTGAGACAGTGCTCCGTCACTGCAGATTTCTCGATCTGAAGCAACCGTGTGTGCCACTGGTGCTCAACACATCAGTCCTGAATGGTCCGGATTGTCTGACCAATATAAGCCTTCCCACAATGGCAAGGGATCTTGTACACACCTTGCTTCCTCAAACCCAAGTCATCCTTAACAGAGCCAATAAGCGCACTAATCTTGGCTGGCGGACGAAAAATACTTTTGATATGATGTTGTTGTGGTCTTCAGTCCTGAGACTGGTTTGATGCAGCTCTCCATGCTACTCTAACCTGTGCAAGCTTCTTCATCTCCCAGTACCTACCGCAACCTACATCCTTCTGAATCTGCTTAGTGTATTCATCTCTTGGTCTCTCTCTACGATTTTTACCCTCCACGCTGCCCTCCAATACTAAATTGGTGATCCCTTGATGCCTCAGAACATGTCCTACCAACCGATCCTTTCTTCTAGTCAAGTTGTGCCACAAACTTCTCTTCTCCCCAATTCTAATCAGTACTTCCTCATTAGTTATGTGATCTACTCATCTAATCTTCAGCAATCTTCTGAAGCACCACATATCAAAACCTTCTATTCTCTTCTTGTCCAAAGTATTTATCGTCCATGTTTCACTTCCATACATAGCTACACTCCATACAAATACTTTCAAAAATGATTTCCTGACACTTAAATCTGTACTCGATGTTAACAAATTTCTCTTTTTCAGAAGCGCTTTCCTTGTCATTGCCAGTCTACATTTTATATCCTCTCTACTTCGACCGTCATCAGTTATTTTGCTCCCCAAATAGCAAAACTCCTTTACTACTTTAAGTGTCTCATTTCCTAATCTAATTCCCGCAGCATCACCCGACTTAATTCGACTACATTCCATTATCCTCTTTTTGCTTTTGTTGATGTTCATCTTATACCCTCCTTTCAAGACACTGTCCATTCAGTTCAACTGCTCTTCCAAGTCCTTTGCTGTCTCTGACAGAATTACAATGTCATCGGCGAACCTCAAAGTTTTTATTTCTTCTCCATGGATTTTAATACCTACTCCGAATTTTTCTCTTGTTTCCTTCACTGCTTGCTCAATATACAGATTGAATAACATCGGGGAGAGACTACAACCCTGTCTCACTCCCTTCCCAACCACTGCTTCCCTTTCATGTCCCTCGACTCTTATAACTGCCATCTGGTTTCTGTACAAATTGCAAATAGCCTTTCGCTCCCTGTATTTTACTCCTGCCACTTTCAGAATTTGAAAGAGAGTATTCCAGTCAACATTGTCAAAAGCTTTCTCTAAGTCTACAAATGCTAGAAACGTAGGTTTGCCTTTCCTTAATCTGGCTTCTAAGATAAGTCGTAGGGTCAGTATTGCTTCACGTGTTCGAACATTTCTGCGGAATCCAAACATCTTCCCCGAGGTCGGCTTCTACTAGTTTTTCCATTCGTCTGTAAAGAATTCGCGTTGGTATTTTGCAGCTGTGACTTATTAAACTGATAGTTCGGTAATTTTCACATCTGTCAACACCTGCTTTCTTTGGGATTGGAATTATTATATTCTTCTTGAAGTCTGAGGGTATTACGCCTGTATCACACATCTTGCTCAGCAGACGGTAGAGTTTTGTCAGGAATGGCTCTCCCAAGGCCGTCAGTAGTTCTAATGGAATGTTGTCTACTCTGGGGGCCTTGTTTCGACTTAGGTCTTTCAGTGCTCTGTCAAACTCTTCACGCAGTATTGTATCTCCCATTTCATCTTCATCTACATCCTCTTCCATTTCCATAATATTGTCCTCAAGTACATCGCCCTTGCATAGACCCTCTATATATCCCTTCCACCTTTCTGCTTTCCCTTCTTTGCTTAGAACTGGGTTTCCATCTGAGCTCTTAATGTTCACGCAAGTGGTTCCCTTATCTCCAAAGGTCTCTTTAATTTTCCTGTAGGCAGTATCTACCTTACCCCTAGTGATATATGCTTCTACATCGTTACATTTGTCCTCTAGCCATCCCTGCTTAGCCATTTTGCACTTCCTGTCGATCTCATTAAGGGATCTGACATTCCACGCTCCGATCCGTAGAACGCCAGTTTTCTTTCTTCTGATAACGACATCCTCCTGAGTAGTTCCCGCCCGGAGATCCGAATGGGGGACTATTTTACCTCCGGAATATTTTACCCAAGAGGACGCCATCATCATTTAACCATACAGTAAAGCTGCACGCCCTCGGGAAAAATTACGGCCGTAGTTTCCCCTTGCTTTCAGCCGTTCGCAGTACCAGCACAGCAAGGCCGTTTTGGTTAGTGTTACAAGGCCAGATCAGTCAATCATCCAGACTGTTGCCCTTGCAAATACTGAAAAGGCTGCTGCCCCTCTTCAGGAACCACACGTTTGTCTGGCCTCTCAACAGATACCCCTCTGTTGTTGCACCTACAGTACGGCTATCTGTATCTCTGAGGCACGCAAGCCTCCCCACCAACGGCATGGTTCATGGGGGGGATATGATATCTTTTCAGAATTCTTCCTATCTTCGAGGAAATGCTCCCAGAAAAAGGTAGAAAAGCCACCGATTTGCATGTATCTTCTGGTGGTTCAGGCGAAGGTCCAAACCCGAAAGCACGACGGATCTGTTTATCTGTATAGCCATTCTGCTTGTACACAACCTTAAGATGGTCCAATTCTTGTGTCAAGCTTTCTCCATCTGAAATGGCATAAGCTCTTCTCGCCAACGTCCGCAAGACCCCCATACGCTGGAACGATGGATGACAGCTGGAAGCATGCAGGTAACGGTCCTTGTGCGTAGAATTTCGAGAAACACTGTGTCCCAGTGTCCCGTCATCCTTCCTGTACACCAGAACATCCAGAAACGGAAGCTTCCCATCACTTTCCACCTCCATAGTAAACTTGATGCTAGGATGCAGGGAATTAAAATGATCTAGGAGGCGGTCAAGGGAGAGAAGTCGTACAACCAGAACGTGTTTCTTTTACTAGCTTTTGAAAGTGAACAGCCCTGTACCCTTCACCATAATGGGAGCCGTAGCTGCGGAAGGACGATAGTTAGTTCCAATTTCACTTTTCCTGGCTGAGCTGCCGGTCGTAAAATTCTGGGAAACGTGGAGGAAGACGGTGGCATTGAAAACCGGGTACCGGATCTTCCCGAAAACGGACGCCAGCAGCTCGGCAGAGCACGTGTCGCCGCCTGCCGACTAACGAGCGCCATTCCCGGTGGTCAGTTCCACAGGGCTCCGTCCTCGGCCCGACGCTGCAGCGTGGAAGGAGGCACGCGCCGGCGCAGCGGACGTCTGCGGCTGTAAAACAGCCGACCACGGCGTCCGTGACCAAGCGTGCGTCCCGGACGTGTCCTCCGGGGCTCCGGCTAGCCTCAGGGTAAGCCACGGGGTGTGCGTGTCTACGCGTCCGCGGCCTGCACGCAATCCTCACGCACGGACAGGGCGCTTCGTCACCTAGACGGGTAGCGCTATAGCGAATGGGGCCGTTATCTGCCGTGAAGCCACCGCGTATTGAGCGCGTCACACGCTGATTATTGCAGATGTCAGGGTTTCGAAAGTACAGGAAGTGCGTCGGCACTAATTCCGCAGCCAGAATATCAGACACCTCGAATCGGCAACTTCTCGTGACTCGTTATTCTGTCCGGAGTAACTTAAGAGAAACAAGACAAATACGAGAAACGTTTCTTGAAAACGAAGACAAATCTAGGACCGCAAAACAATTCTACAGAACACTGGACTCGCATTCGGGAGGATGACGGTGTAAATAGGCTGTTTAGGTTTTTTTATTGGTAACGCCACGTAGCGCTCTGTATGAAAATCACTGGCTGTTCTGTGTGCAGTCTGTGGCTGGTTTGCATTGTTGTTCGCTATTGTAGTGTTGGGCAGCTGGATGTTAACAGCGCGTAGCGTTGCGCAGTTGGAGTTGAGCCGCCAGCAGTGGTGAATGTGGGGAGTGAGATGGCGGAGTTTTGATAGCGGATGATCTGGACAGAGACAGTAAATTAGTAAGACTGGATATCATGAAATAATATATATATTATGACTTTTGAACACTATTAAGGTAAATACATTGTTTGTTCTCTATCAAAATCTTTCATTTGTTAACTATGCCTATCAGTAGTTTATGCCTTCCGTAGTTTGAATCTTTTATTTAGCTGGCAGTAGTGGCGCTCGCAGTAGTTCGAGTAACGAAGATTTTTGTGAGGTAACTGATTTGTGAAACGTATAGGTTAATGTTAGTCAGGGCCATTCTTTTGTAGGGATTTTTGAAAGTCAGATTACGTTGCGCAAAAAATTTTGTGTGTCAGTTTAAGCACAGTTATGTATAATTTCTCTAAGGGGACGTTTCATATGTCGACCCTTAGCCGAGGATACCTCACTGGAATCTTCCCATTTTTTTTCTTGTACTTTTTGTAATTAGTGTAGCTTTTGTTTATTGCTAGCGCGTAATTGTAGAGAGAATCTCCTTTGTAGTTGCAGTCTTTCATTGTTGTACAGTAAAACAGTTGTGGGATGCATGTAGATTTGCACCAAGTATTTCGCAGCTGCGCTTGCAATTAACTAGGTATTATTTTCAGTGCTATGTTAATGTGTTTTCTTATTTTGCTCTTCAAATTGTGTTCTTCTGTGTTGTCGTGACAATAATGGCGTGTGAAAAACGTAATACTTGGCTCCAAAGTAAACTGAGAAATGACAGTGAAGACAAAAGCAGTGTGTTAGCGCCACCGTGTAATGAATTAACTAATGTTCAAACTAATTGTTGTTGGTTGTTTTTTTTGGGGAAGGAGACCAGACAGCGAGTTCATCGGTCTCATCGGATTAGGGGAGGACGGGGAAGGAAGTCGGCCGTGCCCTTTGAAAGGAACCATCCCGGCATTTGCCTGGAGCGATTTAGGGAAATGACGGAAAACCTAAATCAGGATGACCGGACGCGGGATTGAACCGTCGTCCTCCCGAATGCGAGTCCAGTGTCTAACCATCAAACTAGTAATTTGGTAATTGTGCATAGGGAAATGGAGCGGGCTGCAAATAATGGTGTAGACAGTGAAATAATTCGTGAACAGGGAAGCATTATCGATCGATCGTTCAGCCACAATTCGCCTCAGGAATCCGAAATGATAGGACACAATCTTGCAAATACTGTAGATTCAGGTTTTGCATCTTCACCGTTTTCTCAAATAAGTCAAGACACTTTTTCTGCTCGTCAAAATGTGAATGTTGCCAGTGCAAATGCAATGCCGAAAAGCATAGAGGAACAGATTCCAGACACTAATACATTATTATTGCAATTAATGCAACAAATGAAGCAAACTCAGAGACAAACACAGCAACAGTTAGACAGAATGGAACAAAATCTTCAAAAGTTAGACACAATGGAACAAAATCTTCAAAATTTAGACACAATGGAACACCACCAGAGACAAACACAGCAACAGTTAGACGCAATGGAACAAAATCTTCAAAAGTTAGACACCATGCTTGAACAAACACGTGAAGATTTAGCTACTGAGTTACATAAAATCGAATCGAAATGTCAAAAAGTCTGTAATGACGTAAAAACACAAATCTGTGAGCATCTCCAGCCTATTTTTTCGCGTCATGAAAATGCATTACAGAATCACAAAGCAGCCATAAAGGAACTGCAAACTATTGTTCATGAAAATCATTACACCTTGCAAGCTAAAATTGACTCAGTTGCATCTACCGATTCGGTTACGCAACTTGCAAAAACTCAGGAAAACTTAAAGGACACAGTAGATACGATTTCAACACAAATGGACACTCTGAAACTTGGTTCAGAAAAACACACTGAGGAAATCAGTTCACTATCGGAGAAAGTAGCCGAATTTTCGGATCAGTTCACTAACTTATCTACAAAGGTGGATGATGAGCTGAGTGACACAAGTGGGTATTGTGTGCTGTCCTTAGGTTAGTTAGGTTTAAGTAGTTTTAAGTTCTAGGGGACTGATGACCATAGACGTTAAGTCCCATAGTGCTCAGAGCCCTTTGAACCATATCTTTGAGTGACACAAGACCTGTAGCCTTCACTGACACAGAAGAGTATGAACAAATTAAGAAATTCAAACAAAATCAGAATCAAATTAGTACGCAACACAAAAGAGAAATCCGGGAAGTACAAGATCAGTTGGCACAAGTAATACAAGAATTACATATTTCAGAGGACACTCGCGCTCCAATACGGGAAGAGGGACATAGAAATACGCAACAGCCACAAAATAATAACACAGCGCATTTCGGAAATTATGAAAGAAATTGGCAAGGTGCACCGAATTTTGAAATGGAACCGCCGAAACGACGTAACAATGACCGACATGCGACTCGCCGACACGATGATTTTGACTATAAGCTGTTCATTACTACACGTAAATTCAAATCATTTAACAATTCTGGCAACGACATTCATCCACAAGCGTGGCTTCATCAATTCTCTCGTTTTCCTCCCAACTGGTCAATAGAGCACAGATTAGAATTTATGTGTGGCTATTTAGAGAATGAACCAGCTGTAAGAATGCGATCGGTCATTCACGATTGCCACAGTGAAGGAGAATTTTATCATGCCTTCCTCTCAGTATACTGGTCTCAAACTACACAAGACCGAGTAAAACATAGCATCATAATTATGAAACATTTCGAACAATCTTAATTTTCCAGTCTTGTGACATATTTTGAAGACATGTTGCAGAAGAATCAGTACCTGTCAAACCCTTACAGCCCGCATCTCATGGTCGTGCGGTAGCGTTCTCGCTTCCCATGCCCGGGTTCCCGGGTTCGATTCCCGGCAGGGTCAGGGATTTTCTCTGCCTCGTGATGGCTGGGTGTTGTGTGATGTCCTTAGGTTAGTTAGGTTTAAGTAGTTCTAAGTTCTAGGGGACTGATGACCATAGATGTTAAGTCTCATAGTGCTCAGAGCCATTTGAGCCAAACCCTTACAGCCCCTCAGAACTCATCCGCATTTGCTTAATCAAATTGCCTGAACATTTACGACATACTATTTTGGCAGGACGTTGCAAAGACGACATTGAATCTTTTCAGGGACTGTTACAGGAATTGGAAATTGACACTGACAATCGCGGGACACGAAAACAGGAAAACAGTCATTACAGATCACATCCGTCACAATTCCGTGACGACAGAAACAATAACTGGACACGACAAGGCTATTTTTACAACGCAAATCGTGACGAAAACAGGCACCACCCGTATTACAACTGTTGGCAGAATAATAGTTACAGAGAAAGATCGCATTTCCGTAATAATGACTATTACAGAGACAATCAGAGAAACAGACAATATGGAAACCAATACAGTTATTATCAAGGGAGACAGAATAATTTCAGACGCAACAGTTCAGCGTGCAGTCACGATTCAGAGAGAAATTCTCCACCACATGACCGACAAGAAAGAAACTGTGGAGTCTACCGACATGACGACAGACGATATAATCATAACGACAGACCTGAATTTCATCAGAACTGGTGGGATTCGAACAGAGCAGGGCACTCTCGACAAGGTAAATTTGTAGAAGTTAGACCTCCAAATCCCAATAACGACGCGCGCCAACAAAGAGACAGACAATGACTCGCACCGCAGGCAGCCGTGTGCGCCGGCTGGCTCAGAGAAAAATAACATAGACGCTAACCTTGAGAAAAATTCCAGTATTCTTTACCGACGTATACTTCATGACAATTGCATTCAAGTTCAAACTCTGAGTACTATGAAGAGTAAAGGATTGCACCAAACTTCACATGTAAAACCGCTTATTGAGAGATAATCTACTTTTTAACTTAGTCTTTGCTATAAAAATTTTTCACTTCACGTTACTAGTACTCTTTGTCACACTTAGAAACTGTTAACATGCAACAGTGTTTGAAGTTAAATATCCAGTCAAGAAACAAGAGAACTTACTTAAAAAGAAATTACGAATGCATTGTTATAGTGAACAGACGACACAGTGTTGTTATGTGTACATTCTTGCTTGTTAGTTGCACGATTACATAACGAATATACGGCTTACATACTTAGAACATATACAGGTACTGCTAATGAGATTTTAATGCAACATTTTGGTTTACTTGAAAATACATTCTTTATTTGAAATATTTTATGTGAGATTAAAGATGACTTAGTATTTGGTTTCTTTGACAACTACACGATTATATCACGACGCTACTAATGTGTGACACAATTTACATTGTTGCTTTTGCAGTGTGTCTGTTTTATATCTGCACAGTTTTTATGTATTATTCTGGAAAGTAAAACATGTTTTAGTAGTGACTTTTGTGGTATAGCTACAATGAGACAGCCTTTTCCGTAGCACAACAACACGTTACAGTACAGTACTTTCTTCATCATGACAATAACCATAATAACTACGATATCTATACGCAAAGCATTTCACTTTTGTTTATGATGAGGTGAGTACATTGACTTCAGCAGAACTTTGCTTACAGAGGACGATAACTACGACACTTCCACAGAATTATCTTACAGCAAGACGCACATTTAGCGCCACAGGACATGCATTTGAGTGATTAATTTTGTACTTAAAACATTTATTTTTAAAGATTTTTGAATTACAAAGAAAGTTTTCCGTGATACATTTCATTCCATCTCTGTTATCTGTAACACCTGAGGGTATAATTACATTAATCCTCAGGGGGGTACACGCTTACTTTGTGTACCATGTGTCTGGCAAGCGCAAGGAGCCCTAGCTAATATGGTATTTGCTTAAACAACTTTACACGTCGGTACCATATCCCTCTAACACAGAATTACACAGCTATCTGATTATTTAACAGAGAAACAAACATTTTTTACTACATCAGTGACAGATGTTTACGTAAGTACACAGTTCGATAACTTCATACTTACGAAATTTTATTTCGTCTGTACTTTGTGAACACTGCATATTTTTTCAGAACCATTGTGATACTATGAGAGCTTTGAATGATGTATTTGGTATGAGATCATGATTTTTAAAGTACATTTGAGGTAGATGACACTATTGAAATGAGCAGAGAATTTTTTAGGGTTTGAAATTATTGCAGAAAGCTACGACGTTTTTGAGATTTGGCTGAGGTTTTATGATGTTATTATTACGATGACAATGTGTATTATGCTGTTGAGGTATGTTTATGATCAATAAGCTGATGCTATATGAGGAATTTGATTATGCTATGTATTTATTATGATGAAATATTGAAGTGTCGACGAATATGTATATAGTAATAAGGTAAGGAATAATGAGTAGTGGTTAGGCACTCTGATTTGAGAAAAAGGATGTTGGAAACCAAGAATCGTACTTTAAGAGTTATGAAATGTGTGTAAATGCGTGAATGTATCACAATACCGGCGAAAATTTTTTGGACACTGTTATATTTATAGGATTTTGTTTCTACACATTTGCAACGCAAATTCTCGACCTGTGAATTTTTTTTTATATGAGACTGTCCTGTAGTGCAAACTGGTGTCATAAATATTTCGATAAGGAAGCTAAGTGACCTTGACGTAATGTGTTATGGGCGACCAGCTCTGCGAGTCGCCTGGAGAAAAAGCCATTAGGTGAAAAAAAAGAGACCATTAACCTCGCTATTGACATTCCATTGTAGAAAGCATCGCAAATACGACACGCTCATTACTTGGAAACATATTGTACTTTGTGCTACTTACTGAAATGCTTATGAATTGATGGGAAATATTCTTACATCTGCAAACCTGATTATGACAAGTGTCTTTCTACGAGAGTTGAGAGCTACTGACTTATGAAATGCCACATAGCTACTGAATGATGTTTTTATGCTTTGGTTTGCGTAATTGCTTATTTCATTTGATATCTATTTTCCAGCTAAGTTGCAGCATTGGTTTTATAAAATAAAATTAAATGCATTTGCTAATGTGAACACTTTCTGTCAACAGATCTATTAAATAATTATTTTATGATCCACATTCTTCGAAAAAGGAGCTCTTGGAATGGAAAGAACAATAAGAAGGGACTAATGACAGTAACTGCATATATAATTTTCTTTTCAAGTACTTGGTAATTTTTTGTAGAGTTAGTTTTTGTGGTGCACCACTTTAGTTACATAGACATTAAGATGTGATTATACATTTCCCATATCTACATTGTTGTCTTCAGTGTACTATTTTTTCTGCTTGTGGGTTTGTCATGTTTAGATATAAGTTATTACATTTACTGCTGCTTGTTTTGCCAATTTGCATTTTTTTGTCATTGCTGTTTGTATTAATTGTTTTGTGCTGCTGCATTACCTCGTCCCTTAGTTTATGCATCTGAGCTCAGTAGATTTAAGTTGGCTTAAGAGGGGGTAGACTATACAAGAGAATGAGTTGCGATGAACTGGAAGAAATGCATTGAGAAGTTATACAAAAAAAGTACAGAAAGCAGGTACAGATAGGACTTTTTGGAAATAATGATGAACGAAGGGTGATCTCCGAGAAGTAAAGAAAGTTTTGTTTGCGAAATACTGCAGTAAAACAAACCCTGTCCTTTCCTTGTGTTATCCCACTATGTTTTTGTGTACCCTCGGGTATTTGTGTTCTTCCTGTCTTTATGTGTTTATCTGATGAGAGTTACGCTGTAGAATTTTTCTGATAATATGTTATTTACTTTGTAAAGATGTTTAGACATTATTTATTCTGTTTTGTTTTAATGCTCATGTGTGAAGTTGATGTTTCAAAAGTTATTCTGATCTTTCATGTATTTACTTATGTCATAATTCCTGTAACACTGATGTATGTGTTTATTTCTATTCTTTTGTGAAGCCTGCGTTACTACAAATGTTATATGTACTGTTATGTTCTTTAATAAAGTATTTTGTACCTTTGTTGTTGTATTCTCATGCTATAAACTTGTAATTGACACCAGTTCATCAAATTAAGTAACTTGTAAGCATTCATTTCACTGCACACATTTCTGTTGATCATAGTATATGGACAGTATGTGAGAAGTAGGGACTGATAGTGTTTGCACTTGTGTTAATAATTCAGCAAGGGACTGGATAACAGCATTGCTGGTTCTAAGGACATTTCAAAAAAAAAATTTTGTTCGTGCACAAGTGGTGGTTTATGGACTTGCTATATTCTCCGCAAGATTCTTCGATGGTGATAGTGCACCTGCACAGTCGCAACGGATGGCTGCTAGCCATCTCTACAAGGACTACAGTGGATCTACACCTTTGATGACTCACCAGTACCATTACTTCTACAAGGACTGCAGTGGGTCTGCAGCTCTGTTGGCCCACCAATACCATAATCTCTACCTGGACTATAGTGGGTCTGCTCTGTGATGACGTACCTACCAATATTCTGCAAAACTTCGACTGACTCTGCTGTGGGTTTGCTCTGCACGTGGCCCATTACCTGTCTGCATGTCAAGAGTCAGCACTGTCTTTCCGTTGGAAGGACAACACTACTTCTTCAAGACAGCATGGAAATCCACTACTTCCGTGTGCGTTCTCTTTTACTGCTCAGACTACGAGAAAAAAAAAAACACTGCAATTTTACTGTGATGAATGATCAGGACTGTCTTTATGGACTGTGAGAAAATTTTAGCTTTTGACCAACATTGTATCAATAAGTGTGTGCATTTGATATCTTTGTTAATGTAATTATGAAAAATTTTATCAAATCATTATTGGCCACTGCCCAAAACAATTTGTAAAATTTTTTGTGAGGAGCATGGGGGCTATGTAAATAGGCTGTTTAGGTTTTTTTTATTGGTAACACCACGTAGCACTCTGTATGAAAATCACTGGCTGTGCTGTGTGCAGTCTGTGGCTGGTTTGCATTGTTGTTGGCTATTGAAGTGTTGGGCGGCTGGATGTTAACAGCGCATAGCGTTGCGCAGTTGGAGGTGAGGCGCCAGCAATGGTGGATGTGGGGAGTGAGATGGCGGAGTTTTGATAGCGGATGATCTGGACAGAGACAGTAAATTTGTAAGACTGGATATCATGAACTAATATACAGGGTTATTACAGATGTTTGAAGCGATTTCACAGCTCTACAATAACTTTATTATTTGAGATATTTTCACAATGCTTTGCACACACACACAAAAACTCAAAAAGTTTTTTTAGGCATTCACAAATGTTCGATGTGTGCCCCTTTAGTGATTCGGCAGACATCAAGCCGATAATCAAGTTCCTCCCACACTCGGCTCAGCATGTCCCCATCAATGAGTTCGAAAGCATCGTTGATGGGAGCTCGCAGTTCTGGCATGTTTCTTGGTAGAGGAGGTTTAAACACTGAATCTTTCACATAACCCCACAGAAAGAAATCGCATGGGGTTAAGTCGGGAGAGCGTGGAGGCCATGACATGAATTGCTGATCATGATCTCCACCACGACCGATCCATCGGTTTTCCAATCTCCTGTTTAAGAAATGCCGAACATCATGATAGAAGTGCGGTGGAGCACCATCCTGTTGAAAGATGAAGTCGGCGCTGTCGGTCTCCAGTTGTGGCATCAGCCAATTTTCGAGCATGTCCAGATACACGTGTTCTGTAACGTTTTTTTCGCAGAAGAAAAAGGGGCCGTAAACTTTAAACCGTGAGATTGCACAAAACACATTCACTTTTGGTGAATTGCGAATTTGCTGCAAGAATGCGTGAGGATTCTCTACCGCCCAGATTCGCACATTGTGTCTGTTCACTTCACCATTAAGAAAAAATGTTGCTTTATCACTGAAAACAAGTTTCGCACTGAACGCATCCTCTTCCATGAGCTGTTGCAACCGCGCCGAAAATTCAAAGCGTTTGACTTTGTCATCGGGTGTCAGGGCTTGTAGCAGTTGTAAACGGTAAGGCTTCTGCTTTAGTCTTTTCCGTAAGATTTTTCAAACCGTCGGCTGTGGTACGTTTAGCTCCCAGCTTGCTTTATTCGTCTACTTCCGCGGGCTACGCGTGAAACTTGCCATCACGCGTTCAACCGTTTCTTCGCTCACTGTAGGCCGACCCGTTGATTTCCCCTTACAGATGCATCCAGAAGCTATAAACTGCGCATACCATCGCCGAATGGAGTTAGCAGTTGACGGATCTTTGTTGAACTTCGTCCTGAAGTGTCGTTGCACTGTTATGACTGACTGATGTGAGTGCATTTCAAGCACGACATACGCTTTCTCGGCTCCTGTCGCCATTTTGTCTCACTGCGCTCTCGAGCCCTCTGGCGGCAGAAACCTGAAGTGCGGCTTCAGCCGAACAAAACTTTATGAGTTTTTCTACGTATCTGTATTGTGTCGTGACCGTATGTCAATGAATGGAGCTACAGTGAATTTATGAAATCGCTTCAGTCATTTGTAATAGCCCTGTATATATTATGACTTTTGAACACTATTAAGATAAATACATTGTTTGTTCTCTATCAAAATCTTTCATTTGCTAACTATGCCTATCAGTAGTTTATGCCTTCAGTAGTTTGAATCTTTTATTTAGCTGGCAGTAGTGGCGCTCGCTGTATTGCAGTAGTTCGAGTAACGAAGATTTTTGTGAGGTAACTGATTTGTGAAACGTATAGGTTAATGTTAGTCAGGGCCATTCTTTTGTAGGGATTTTTCAAAGTCAGATTACGTTGTGCTAAAAATATTGTGTGTCAGTTTAAGCACAGTCATGTACAATTTTTCTAAGGGGACGTTTCAACGGTTCAATCCCGCGACCGGCCATCCAGATTTAGGCTTTCCAAGATTTCCCTAAATCGCTCCAGGCAAATGCTGGGACGGCTCCTTTGAAAGGGCACGGCCGACTTCCTTCCCTAATCCGATGAGACCGATGACTTCTATTCTCTTCTTGTCCAAACTAGTTATTGTCCATGTTTCACTTCCATACATGGCTACACTCCATACATATACTTTCAGAAATGACTTCCTGACACATAAATCTATACCCGATGTTAACAAATTTCTCTTCTTCAGAAACGCTTTCCTTGCCATTGCCAGTCTACATTTTATATCCTCTCTACTTCGACCGTCATCAGTTATTTTGCTCCCCAAATAGCAAAACTCCTTTACTACTTTAAGTGTCTCATTTCCTAATCTAATTCCCGCAGCATCACCCGACTTAATTCGACTACATTCCATTATCCTCGTCTTCCTTTTGTTGATGTTCATCTTATATCCTCCTTTCAAGACACTGTCCATTCCGTTCAGCTGCTCTTCAAAGTCCTTTGTTGTCTCTGACAGAATTACAATGTCATCGGCGAACCTCAAAGTTTTTATTTCTTCTCCATGGATTTTAATACCTACTCCGAATTTTTCTTTTGATTCCTTCACTGCTTGCTCAATTTAGAGATTGAATAACATCGGGGAGAGGCTACAACCCTGTCTCACTCCCTTCCCAACCACTGCTTCCCTTTCATGTCCCTCGACTCTTATAACTGCCATCTGGTTTCTGTACAAATTATAAATAGCTTCTCGCTCCCTGTATTTTACCCCTGCTACCTTCAGAATTTGAAAGAGAGTATTCCAGTCAACATCGTCAAAAGCTTTCTCTAAGTCTACAAATGTTAGAAACGTAGGTTTGCCTTTCCTTAATCTAGCTTCTAAGATAAGTCCTAGGGTCAGTATTGCCTCACGTGTTCCGATATTTCTACGGAATCCAAACTGATCTTCCCCGAGGTCGGCTTCTAGTAGTTTTTCCATTCGTCTGTAAAGAATTCGCGTTAGTATTTTGCAGCCGTGACTTATTAAACTGATAGTTCGGTAATTTTCACATCTGTCAAAACCTGCTTTCTTTGGGATTGGAATTATTATATTCTTCTTGAAGTCTGATGGTATTACGCCTGTCTCATACATCTTACTCACCAGATGGTAGAGTTTTGTCAGGACTGGCTCTCCCAAGGCCGTCAGTAGTTCTAATGGAATGTTGTCTACTCCCGGGGCCTTGTTTCGACTCAGGTCTTTCAGTGCTCTGTCAAACTCTTCACGCAGTATCATATCTCCCATTTCATCTTCATCTACATCCTCTTCCACTTCCATAATATTATCCTCAAGTACATCGCCCTTGTATATAGCCTCTATATACTCTTTCCACCTTTCTGTTTTCCCTTCTTTGCTTAGAACTGGGTTTCCATCTGAGCTCTTGATATTCATACAAGTGGTTCTCTTTTCTCCAAAGGTCTCTTTAATTTTCCTGTAGGCAGTAAGTACCTTACCCCTAGTGATATATGCTTCTATATCCTTACACTTGTCCTCTGGCCATCCCTGCTTAGCCATTTTGCACTTCCTGTCGATCTCATTTTTCAGACGTTTGTATTCCTTTTTGCCTGCTTCATTTACTGCATTTTTATATTTTCTCCTTTCATCAATTAAATTCAATATTTCTTCTGTTACCCAAGGATTTCTGCTAGCTATCGTCTTTATACCTACTTGATCGTCTGCTGGCTTCACTACTTCATCCCTCAAAGCTACCCATTCTTCTTCTACTGTATTTCTGTCCCCCATTCCTTTCAATTGTTCCCTTATGCTCTCCCTGAAACTCTGTACAACCTTTGGTTTAGTCAGTTTAATTAGGTCCCATCTCCTTAAATTACCATATTTTTGTAGTTTCTTCAGTTTTAATCTACAGTTCATAACCAAGACCATATCGGTTTGGAAAGAAGACAACGCTCTGTGTTTGGTTGGATCAGAAGGGTGTCATCTGAGTTGCTAAAACCTGGCGAAACCGTTAACACTGATAGCTACCAAAAACAAATGATCGATTTAAATTGAACATGACGTGAAAAACGACCGGCGTATGGAAAAAGTCAATCCAAAGTCATATTGCTCTATGATAACGCCCCATCACACACAGCAAATCGGGTCAGGGCAACGATCGAGGCGCTCAGTTCGGAAACACTAGGGCATGCGGCTTCTTCTCCAGACTTGGTTCCGTCCGATTATCGTCTATTTGCATCACTGGGACTCGCTCTCGCTGAACCACGCTGCAATTCGTATGAAAATATACGAAAATGGCTTGCTGGCTGGTTCGCTTCAAAAGAACTACTGTATTTTGTTGTTTTTTTTTAAGTGGTATTCATTGCCTGCCGGAGAGGTGGGAGAAATTTATAAATAGCAATGGAGATTATTTTGAATAAAATATTGTTTATCAGTTGCAAACAATACAAGTGTAATTGTTACAACCAAATCTCGGTTTCATACTTCTACACGTGGTAACTCAAGTGGATACTGCGTCACATAGTTTCGAAACATGTGTGATTGTCGTTCAAGAAGTAACGAAACACATCTTTTTCGCGGCCAGGTTTGGTTGGGAAAATTCGGAATTTGCTGTGGGACATCGTGGAATATTCCCGCTTTAACTCCTTTAGTTTCATGAAGTTCCGATAGGTTGCGGCGCCGCACAAAGCCTTCAAAATGGCGTCTGTAAAAGAGGTCCGTTCCAAGAAGAGAGCTGTCTTTCTTTTGGCGAAAAACCAGAGCATTGGTCATATTCATAGGCACTTGTAGAATGCCTACGAAGACCTGACAGTGAACAAAAGCGCGGTGAGTCTTTGGGCGAGGCGTCTGCCGCGTGCCGGCCGGTCGCACACAGCTGTGATTCCTGCTATGCTGGAACGTGCGGACATTCTCATTCGAGGTGATCGACGGATCACAAACACCTCTCTACTGAACTGGACGACTTCGAACAGGAAACAAACGGCAATCCATGAACTGACGCCACACCACATCTCCTCCGAAGAAAAATTTCAAAGGCCGCCGGTAAAGCCATGGCGACGGTCTTCTGAGACTCTGAAGGGGTTATTCTGTCTGATGTCCTCCCTCACAGTGCCATAATCTACTCGAAAGTATGCCGTACTACTCTCAGGAAATTGAAAAAACTATTCCAGCGTGTTCGTCACCAAATAATGCAAATGAACTTTGCCTTCTTCAAGACAACACAAGGCCGCACACAAGTCTTTGGACCCGAGAGGAGCTCAAAAAACTTCATTGGACTGTTCTTCCTCATCCTTCCTATTGCCTGGATTTCCCACCTTCCTATTTCTATCTGTTTGGTCCAATGGATGATGCACTCCGCGGGAAGCAGTACGTAGATGAGGGGGAAGTTATTGATGCAGCAAGACGCTGACTCCGACGTCGACCAGTAGAATGGTACCATGCGGACGTAGAGATTCTCGCAGTAAGGTGGCGTAAGGCCGACGCATTGAACGGAGATTATATTGAAAAATAGCGTTATGTAGACAAAAGAGTGGAGAATAATATGGTGTATTGGAATCCCGAATAAAACCAACCTGTTTTCAGAAAAACATACGTTGCGTTACTGATTAAAAACAGCCCCTCGTGTTTCTCTGATTCACTCGCCTGCGACATGACCACACGGGGCAGCGATGGACGCCCTTCAGTTGCTCGACCTCGCAATTGCTTAAGATTACTGTTCGCTCCTTGCCACGCCTTATATCCTTTGAAAACACGACTTGCTATTTATACTCTGCTTACGAATTTGTTTTCATAAAATGCTGACTGTAGACTGTGTAAGTAGTCTGTTTGTGTGTTTGTATGCTGGCAGCGCTATGTAGCGCTTTGCATTAATCACTCTGACAGCGCCGTTCGCATTCTGTAAGAGAACCTGTGGCTGGCCGGACTCAGTTGGAGGTGAACAGTCAGCAGTGATGGAGGTTGGAAGTGAGTAATTAGCACTGATGGAGGTTAGAGGTTTGACGTGTTAGCGAAAGCGGACGATATGGACGTGTCCGATTTGGAGATTGAATATTATTCATGATTATATAATTTTTGGAACTGGATATCATGCATGATTATATAATTTTTGAACTCGTTGTCACATTCTTAAGATAAAAATATATTGTTTGCTTTGTAACAAAATCTTTCCTTTGTTAACCATATGCCTATTAGTAGTTAGATCCTACAGTAGTTATAATCTTTTATTTAGCTGGCTGTACTGGCGCTAGCTGTATTGCAGTAGTTCGAGTTACGAACATTTTTGCGAGGAAAGTGACTTACGTAATGTATAGGTTATTGTTAGGATTTCCTCTAATTCAGGGCCGTTCTTTTGTATCAATTGTTTGAAGTCAGGTTATCATTTTTGAGCAGCCAGATTGCGTTGTGCTGGAATATTCTGGGTCATTAATAAAGAGGAAAAGTTTGAGTTCTGTTTGTCAGAGCAGATTCTGTAGGTCAGAAATGAATGGATAAAGTAAAGCAAAGAGACAGTACGTTCAGTTTCACTCAGCAGTTTAAGCAAGTTTACTTGCATTCAGTTTCACTCAGCAGTTTAAGAACACTGAGTAAGCATTCAGCAGTTTAAGTGTTGTTGTTGTGGTCGTCAGTCCTGAGACTGGTTTGATGCAGCTCTCCATGCTACTCTATCCTGTGCAAGCCTCTTCATCTCCCAGTACCTACTGCAACCTACATCCTTCTGAATCTGCTTAGTGTATTCGTCTCTTGGTCTCCCTCTACGATTTTTACCCTCCACACTGCCCTCCAACACTAAACTGGTGATTCGTTGATGCCTCAGAACATGTCCTACCAACCGATCCCTTCTTCTAGTCAAGTTGTGCCACAAACTTCTCTTCTCCCTAATCCTATTCAACACTTCCTCATTAGTTATGTGATCTACCCATCTAATCGTCAGCAGCAAAATCTTTTAAATAAAGAAGTTACAACTGTACCATACTGTTAAGCGATCGCTACTGCAAATGTGCTTCGTCTGGGTAGTGTTGTATAGCTTGAAGAACATTGCCCGATAGAATAGTTGTTGCCATTTCACCCTTCATTATAAAACTTTGTTAATGTTACTTCTAACTTACCTCGAAATCTCATGTCTAAACCAAACCGAAGGCGTTTCTATGTGCGAGTCTATTTAAGGACTCCCAAATGAGTCAGCGTACTTGTGGGGACCTCACGTGGATAATGATTATCAACGTTTTGGGATACAGCCTGTGATATAATTCTATTGAACTAACCAGTCTTTCCGTAAATCCGAGGCTGGTTGCGATAGTTTCGAATGAAATCTCGTTTGTGAACTGTAACATAAAATTCTACATACTAAAAGATGATTGTGATGTACATAACAGACACTTTCGGCCACTACATCAAATTGCTTGAATTTGTCCGTACCTTTCGATATTTGTCTTATCGATCTTTTTACTTGTATTTATTTGATCAGCTTTCTGCATGTGTTTAATGTTTTCATATTTAGTTTTCCTTTTAGAAGATATCGTCAGCTTTACTAATATGTATAAGAAGTAAAATCGCCTACCATTCGCAGTGTGTAATTGATTGTGTATGGCAACCAATCCCATGTACTAATCCTGAATTGCCTGATAAGAGAACACTGTTCATCTTAACTTTGACTTTTTTTTAGAAAGCCTATTGAAGCAAGTGATTTCTTTCAGTCGAAGCATGATGTCAAAATACCTCGATTATGGCAACTAGATTTACTTAACATTTAGAAGACGAAGTTTTAATTGCGTTTAGTTAAAACATCGATAACTCCCATAACACCTCGCTTAGACGAACTCCAATTAGGGTTTCGTAATCGTCTGACCAAACAGAACTGTATGATGTACATCACAATAACATTCTTTGACTTTTATTTTCACATTTTTATTCTAATTTTCGATATTAGTAAATAATGGGCTGGTAACACTGACTATTTATGTGCTGAACAATAACTAACAATCTTTATGCTAAGTATTTGTTTGTTATTTATAAATATAGAAAAAATCCTCAGTCAAAACATAGTCAACTAGTCACCCTGGCGACGAACACATTTCTCCCAACAAGAGACCAGTTTGTTCATTCCGTCACCGTATAATGTTCGACGTTGTTGATGGAGCTACAGCCTCATCTCTGTTTACAAAGCACCATCACTATGAAAATGAAGTCTTCGAAGGCGTTCTTTAAGTTTTGAAAACAGATGAGAATCGGGTGGGGCTAAGTCGGGACAAATGGAGGATGATCGATGACAGTGAACATAAAGCATCGGATTGTTGCAGATTTCGCAAAGTTCGTGTGTCATTTGGCATTGCCATGATGGGCTGGGGTGTATTATGTATTGAGCCGGGGGCCTAGAAACGACGGAGAGGCTTCGTCCCGCCATAGCCCTCAGTGGTTCACATGCCCATAACAGGCCACAGCAGTCCACCCACCCCACTGCCGCCCCACACCGAACCCAGGGTTATTGTGCGGTTCCGCCCCCAGTGGACCTCGCCCCCCTCCCCCACATCTCCCCCCGCCCCCGGAAATGTCTCATACCAGACGATTGTGCCCCAAATGTTTGCGTGGTAGAGTAGGCACTTCTTTATTAAAATATTTTACTTAAACTGCTGAGTGACATTGAATGCAAGCGAACCCACCTTCTCTTTACTTATTCTTATCATGTCAACACTGACCCACAATATTCTAGCGCAACGCAATCTGACTACTCAAAAAAATTACAACCTAACGTCAAATAATTAATTCAAAAGAATGGCCCTGACTAAAAAGAAATCCTAACAATAACCTATACATTTCATTAAGCACTTACCTTGTAAGTAGGCTGTTAGGCTGTTTAGGTTTTTTTATTGGTAACGCCACCTCTGTATGAAAATCACTGGCTGTGCTGTGTGCAGTCTGTGGCTGCTTTGCATTGTTGTAATACTCGCCATTGTAGTGTTAGGCAGCTGAATGTGAACAGCGCGTAGCGTTGCGCAGTTGGAGGTGAGCCGCCAGCAGTGGTGGATGTGGGGAGAGAGATGGCGGAGTTTTGTAATTTGTCATGAACTGCTATATTTATATATGATGATATCAAGGTAAATACATTGTTTGTTCTCTATTAATATCTTTCATTTGCTAACTATCCCTATCAGTAGTTAGTGCCTTCCATAGTTTGAATCTTTTATTTAGCTGGCAGTAGTGGCGCTCGCTGTATTGCAGTAGCTTGAGCAGCGAAGATTTTTGTGAGGTAAGTGATTTGTGAAAGGTATAGTTTAATGTTAGTCAGGGCCATTCTTTTGTAGGGAATTTTGAAGGTCAGATTGCGTTGCGCTAACAAAATATTGTGTGTCAGTTTAAGTACAGTCGTGCATAATTGTTATAAGGGGAAGTTTCATATGTCAACCCTTAGCCGAGGATACCTCACTGGAATCTTCTGATTTTTTCTTGTAGTTTGTGTATTTAGTGTAGGTTTTGTTTATTGCTAGCGCATAATTGTAGAGAAAATCTCCTTTGTAGTTGTAGCCTTTCATTGTTGTACAGTAAAACAGTTGTGGCATGCATATAGATTTGCACCAAGTATTTCGCAGCTACGCTTGCAATTAACTAGATATTATTTTCAGTGCTATGTTAATGTGTTCTCCTATTTTTGCACTTCAAATTGTGCTTTTCTGTGTTATCGTGTGAAATATTGTGACAATTATGGCGTGTGAAAAACGTAACACTAGGCTCCAAACTAAACTGAGAAACAATAGTGACGACGAGCGTAGATTATCAGCGCCGCAGAGTAATGAATTTACAAATGTTCAAAGTAGTAATTTGGTAACTGTGCACAGGGAAATGGAGCGGGCGTCAAACAATGGCGTGGACAGTGAAACAATTAGTGAAGAGGGAAGCATTATCGATCGATCGGTTGGCAATAGCTCGCCTCAGGAAGCCGAAATGACACGACACGATCTCGCAAATACTGTAGATTCAGGTTTTGGATCCTCACCGTTTTCTCAAATAAGTCAAGACACATTTTCTGCTTGTCAAAATGTGAATGTTTCCGGTGCAAATTCACTGCCGAAAAGCACTGAGGAACATGTTTCAGACACCAATGCATTGTTATTACAATTAATACAACAAATGGGACAAACACAGCAAAAGCTTCAAAAGTTAGACACAGTGGAACAAAATCTTAAAAAGTTAGACACCACACTTGAACAAACACGTGAAGATTTAACTACTGAGTTACATAACATCGAATCGAAATGTCAAAAGGTCTGTAATGACGTAAAAACACAAATTTGTGAGCATTTCCAACCTATTTTCTCGCGGCATGAAAATGCATTACAGAATCACGAAGCAGCCATAAAAGAGCTGCAAACCATTGTTCATGAAAATCATGAGACCTTGTGGGTTAAAATTGACTCAGTTGCATCTACCGATTCGGTTACGCAACTGGCAAAAACTCAGGAAAACTTAAAGAACACAGTAGATTCGATTTCAACACAAATGGACACTCTGAAACTTGGTTCAGAAAAACACACTGAGGAAATGTGTTCACTATCGGAGAAAGTAGCCGAACTTTCGGATCAGGTCACTAACTTATCTACAAAGGTAGATGATGATCTGAATGACACAAGACCTGTAGCCTTCACTGACACAGAAGAGTATGAACAAATTAGAAAATTCAAACAGAATCAAAATCAAATCAATACACAGTACAAAAGAGAAATCCGGGAAGTACAAGATCAGCTGACACAGGTAATACAAGAATTACGTATTTCAGAGGACACTGGCGCTCCAACACGGGAAGAGGGACTTAGAAACACGGAAAAGCCGCAAAATAATAACACAGGGCATTTCGGAAGTTATGAAAGAAATTGGCAATGTGCACCGAATTTTGAGATGGAACGGCCGACACGACCTAACAATGACCGATATGCGACTCGCCGACATGATGACTTTGACTATAAGCTGTTCATTACTACACGTAAATTCAAAACATTTAAGAATTCTGGCAACGACATTCATCCACAAGCATGGCTCCATCAATTCTCGCATTGTTTTCCTCCCAACTGGTCGTTAGAACACAGATTAGAATTTATGTGTGGCTACTTGGAGAATGAGCCAGCTGTAAGAATGCGATCGGTAATTCACGATTGCCACAGTGAAGGAGAGTTTTACCATGCCTTCCTCTCAGCATATTGGTCTCAAGCCACACAAGACCGTGTAAAACATAGCATCATAATGATGAAACGTTTCGAACAATCTGAATTTTCCAGTCTTATGAAATATTTTGAAGACATGTTGCATAAGAATCAGTATCTTTCAAACCCATACAGCCCCTCAGAACTCATCCGCATTTGCTTAATCAAACTGCCTGAACATTTACGACATATTATTTTGGCAGGACGTTGCAAAGACGACATTGAAGCATTTCAGGGACTCTTACAAGAATTAGAAATTGACACTGACAGTCGCCAGATGCGAAAACAGGAAAACAATCACTACAGGTCACATACGTCCCAATTCCGTGACGACAGAAACAATAACTGGACACGACAAGGCTATTCTTACAACGCAAATCGTGACCAAAACAGACACCACCCATATGACAACCAGTGGCAGAGTAATAATAGTTACAGAGAAAGATCGCATTTCCGTAGTAATGAATATGACAGAGATAACCACACAAACAGACAATATGGGAACCAAAACAATTATTACCAAGGGAGACAGAATAACTTTAGACGCAACGGTCCAGCGCGCAGTTACGATTCAGGGAGAAATTCTCGACCACGTGACCGACAAGAAAGGAACTATGGAATCTACCGACATGACGACAGACGATATGATCGTAACGACAGACGTCAATTGCATCAGAACTGGCGGGATTCAAACAGAGCAGGGCCCTCTCGGCAAGGCGAATTTGTAGAAGTTAGGTCTCCTAATCCCAATAACGACGCGCGCCAACAAAGAGACAGACAATGACTCGCACAGCAGGCAGCCGCGTGCGCCAGGTGGCTCAGAGAAAAATAACATAGACGCTAACCTTGAGAAAAACTCCAGTATTCTTTACCGACGTATACCGCCTGACAATTGCATTCAAGTTCAAACTCTGAGTACTATGAAGAGTAAAGGTTTACACCACACTTCACATGTAAAACCATTTATTGAAAGATAATCTGCTTTTTAACTTTGTCTTTGCCATAAAACGTTTCACTTCACGTTACTAGTATGCTTTAGAAACTGTTACCATGCAACAATGTTTAAAGTTAAATATCCAGTCAAGAACCAAGACAACTTATTCAAACAGAAATTACGAATGCATTGTTATTGCGAACAGATGACACAGCGGTTAGTTAATGTGACAGCTACACGATTTTATCACGATACTACTAATGAGTGACAATTTACAATGTTGCTTTTGCGGTGTATCTGTTTTATATCTGCACAGTTTTCTGAATTCTTCTGGAAAGAAAAATATGTTTTAGTAGTAACTTTTGTGGTATAGCTACATGAGACTGCCTTTTCCGTAGCACAACAATACGTTACAGCACAGTACTTTCTTCATCATGGCAATAAGCGTAATAACTAAGATATCTATACGCAAAGCATTTCACTTTTGTGTATTATGAGGTAAGTACATTGACTTCTGCAGAACTTAGCTTTCGGAGGACGATAACTACGACACTTCCACAGAGATTATGTTGCAACAAGACGCACATTTAGCGCTACAGGACACGTATTTGAGTGATTAATTTTGTACTTAAAACATTTATTTTTAAAGATATTTGGAGTACAATGATACAAAGGTTTTCCGTGATATATTTCATTCTATTGCTGTAATCTGTAACACCTGAGGGTATAATTACATTAATCCTCAGGGGGGTACACGCTTACTTTGTGTACCATGTGTGCGGCAACCACAAGGAACCCTAGCTAATATGGTATTTGCTTATACAACTTTACACATCGGTACCATATTTCTCCAACACAAATTACACAGCTATCTGATCATGTAACTGAGAGATAAACTTTTTTTATTACATCAGTGACAGATGTTTACGCAATTACACAGTTGGATAACTTCACACTTATGAAATTGTATTTTGTCTGTACTTTGTGAAATGCTCATATTTTTTCGGAACCATTGTGATACTATGAGAGCTTTGAATGATATATTTGGTAAGGGAGCATGATTTTAAAGTACGTTTGAGGTAGATGACACTATTGAAATGAGCAGAGAATTTTTTTAGGTTTTGAAATTATTGCAGAAAGCTACGACGTTTTTGAGATTTGACTGAAGTGTTATGATGTTATTATTACGACGACGATGTGTACTATGCTGTTGAGATATGTTTATGATCAATAAGATGATGCTACTGTATATGAGGAATAAGAAGTATGTTGGAAACCAAGAATCGTACTTTAAGAGTTATGAAATGTGCGTAAATTCGTGACTGTATCATAATGCTGACGAATATTTTATTTGGACACTTATATTTATAGGATTTTCTTTCTACAGAATTGCAACGCTAATTCTTGACCTGTGAAATATTTTTATGTGAGACTGTCACTATAGCGGAAACTGCTGTCGTAAACATTTCCGTAAGAAAGTTAAGTGGCCACCTGCACGTAATGCGTTGCGGGCACCCACCTGGGCGACAGCCGCCCGAAAAAAAGCCATTAGCCTTACAGCGGCACAGGTAAAAAAAAAAAAAAAAACAAAAGGGGGGGCCATTATACTCGCTATTGACATTTCCTTGTCGAAAGCATACTGTGGAGCTCGTAATTTATGATATTTACTGAAATGCTTATAAACTGATGGGAAATATTCTTACATCTGCAAACCTGATTATGACAAGTGTCTTTCTACGAGAGTTGAGAGCTACTGACTTACGAAATGCCACATGACTATTGAATGATATTTTTATGCTTTGGTTTGAGTAATTGCTTATTTCATTTGATATCTGTTTTCCAGCTGTGTTGCAGCATTGGTTTCATAAAATAAAATTAAATGCATTTGCTAATGTGAACACTTTCTGTCAACAGATCTATTAAATAATTATTTTATGATCCACATTCTTTAAAAAAGGAGCACTTGGAAAGGAAAGAACAATAAGAAGGAACTAGTAACAGTAACACATAATTTTCTTTTCAAGTACATGGTAATATTTTTTTTACAATAAGTTGTTGTGGTGCACCACTTTAATTACTTAGACATTAAGATGTGATTATACATTTGCCTTATCTGCATTGTTATCTTTAATGTACTATTTTTTCTGCTTGAGCTATGTCATGTTTAGGTATAAGTTACTGCTGTTTGCCAGGCATGGTGTTACTGAATTTGACTTTGTGTTACTCTGCTAAGTCAGTTTTACTACTCATTTATTTTTATTGTTGCTGCACATTGGCTCATATTAGTTGTAATGTTGAATTGCTTGGTAATTTAGATTTACTGTAGCTTGCTTTGCGATTTTCCATTTTTTTTTTTGTTGCTGTTTATATTAATTATTTTATGTGCTGCTGCATTGCCTCGTTCCTTAGTTTAGCATCTGAGCTCAGTAGATTTAAGTTAGCTTAAGAGGGGGTAGCCTCTAAGAGAATGAGTTGCGATGAATAGGAAGAAATGCATTCAGAAGTTATACAAAAAAAGTACAGAAAACAGGTTTAGGTAGAATTTTCTTGGAAATAAATGTTGAGGTAAGAAATGTGTGAACATATAAATACAGAAAGCATGCTTAGTTAGAATTTTTTTGGTGGAAACAAAGGATGAAATAAGAGGAAAGATATATGAAGTTTTGGGTTGGACTGCAGTACCAAATGTTACACTGAAAACGAACCCTGTCCTTTCCTATTGGTGTTATCCCACTATATGTTTGTGTACCCTTGTGTATTTGTTTTCTTCCTGTCTCTGTGTAGTTTCATAGAATTTTTTCTTCTTTTAATATTAAGCTACATTCACTATGATGAGGAATACTGTTATCCTCGAATATAATTGGCATTAATATGTTATTTACTTTGTAAAGATGTTAGATATTATTAATTCTGTTCTGTTCAATGCTCATGTGTAAAGTTGATGTTCCAAAAGTTATTCTGATCTTTTATGTATGTACTCATTTCATAATTCCTGTAACACTGATGTATATGTTTATTTCTATTCTTTTGTAAAGCCTGTACTACAAATGTTATCTATATTGTTATGTTTTTAATGATGTATTTTGTACCTTTATTGTATTCTTATGTTATAAAATTGTAATTGTCACCAGTTCATGATATTATTAACTTGTTAGTTCCATTTCACTGCACACGTTTCTGTTGGTCGTAGTATATGGACAGTATGTGAGAAGTTTGGACTGTTAGTGTTTGCACGTGTGTTACTAATTCAGCAAGGGACTGGATAACAGCATTGCTGGTTCTCAGGACAATTCCAAAAACTTTGTGAGCGCACAAGTGGTGGTTATGGACTTGCTACATTATCCGCAAGACTCTTCAGTGGTGATTGTGCACCTGCACAGTCACAACAGATGGCTGCTGGCCATCTCTTCAAGGACTACAGTGGGTCTACATCTTTGATGATCCATCAATACCATTATTTCTACAAGGACTGCAGTGGGTCTGCACCTCTGGTGGCCCACCAATACCATTATCTCTACAAGGACTACAGTGGGTCTGCACCTCTGGTGGCCCACCAATACCATTATCTCTACAAGGACTGCAGTGGGTCTGCACCTCTGGTGGCCCACCAATATCGTAATCTCTACCAGGACTACGTTGGGTCTGCTCTGTGATGACCTACCTACCAATACTCCTCAAAACTTCGAATGACTCTGCTGTGGGTTTGCTCCATTGTGGCCCATTACCTGTCAGCATGTCAAGAGTCAGCACTGTCTTTCCGTTGGAAGGACAACACTACTTCTTCAAGACTGTATGGAAATCCACTACTTCTATGTGCAATTTCTTTTACTAATGAGACAGTGTAATTACTATTATGATGAATGATCAGGACTATCTTTATGGACTGTGAAAAAATTTTAGCTTTTGACCAACATTGTTTCAATAAGTGTGTGCATTCTATATCTTTGTTACTGTAATTGTGAAAAATTTTTGTCAAATCTGTATTGGCCACTGCCCAAAAAAAATTTGTAAAATTTTTTGTGGGGAGCATGGGGGCTATGTAAGTAGGCTGTTAGGCTGTTTAGGTTTTTTTATTGGTAACGCCACCTCTGTATGAAAATCACTGGCTGTGCTGTGTGCAGTCTGTGGCTGCTTTGCATTGTTGTAATACTCGCCATTGTAGTGTTAGGCAGCTGAATGTGAACAGCGCGTAGCGTTGCGCAGTTGGAGGTGAGCCGCCAGCAGTGGTGGATGTGGGGAGAGAGATGGCGGAGTTTTGTAATTTGTCATGAACTGCTATATTTATATATGATGATATCAAGGTAAATACATTGTTTGTTCTCTATTAATATCTTTCATTTGCTAACTATCCCTATCAGTAGTTAGTGCCTTCCATAGTTTGAATCTTTTATTTAGCTGGCAGTAGTGGCGCTCGCTGTATTGCAGTAGCTTGAGCAGCGAAGATTTTTGTGAGGTAAGTGATTTGTGAAAGGTATAGTTTAATGTTAGTCAGGGCCATTCTTTTGTAGGGAATTTTGAAGGTCAGATTGCGTTGCGCTAACAAAATATTGTGTGTCAGTTTAAGCACAGTCATATATAAATTGTTCAAAGGGGACGTTTCAACCTCACAAAAATCTTTATTACGCGAACTACTGCAATACAGTGAGCATCAATACTGCCATCTAAATAAAAGATTCTAATTACTAAGGCCACTAACTACTAATAGGCATGTGGTTAGCAAAGGAAAGATTTTGTTGCAAACCAAATAATGTATTTTTTACCTTAATAATGTGACATCCAGTTCAAACACGAATATAAATTGTCATTGACATCCAGTACTAAGGTATATAATCATGAATAATATACAATCTCCAGATCATTAGCTTACGCTGACACTTCAGACCTCTACCCGCCATCAGTACTAACTTCTCACATCTAACATCCATCACTGCTGGCTGTTCACCTCCAACTGCCCAACAGTACTTCCATCACTGCTGGCGACTAACTTCCAACTGCCCAACACTTCTGGCGATTAACTTCCAACAACGAGTCCAACCAGCCAAGGAGTCTCTTACAAAGAAAGCGCAGTCAGAGATCCAATGCAAAGCGCTACACAGCGCTGCCAAGACAGAAGCAGCCCACTTACAGAGTAATTATAGAGCCAGTGTTTGTGCAACAATCGCCGACGTAGTGTAACTGAGGTGGAATAAGGGGAACCAACCCGCATTCGCCGAGGCAGATGGAAAACCACCTAAAAACCATCTACAGGCTGGACGCCACGCCGGAACTCGACACTGATCTTCCAGGCGGACTCATGCCGAGGACCGGCACGCCTTGCCGCTCGGGAAGCAGCGCATCAGACCGCGCATCTAGCCGGGCGGGCTATGGAGTGGGTGCTCCATGTGTGGACGAACTCTGGGTAATCGAAACTCGCGCACCGGCATAGCTACGTTAATGGCCCATAGCCATGTTACACGCTGCAATTTGGAACCCACTAGTGGCAGAGGCCTACAAATATGTAGACATGTGGAGTAAAGATGTGGAACGACAATAAGGTTTGTTTTATTTAAAATCATTTAAAAAGTTTTACCACTGTTCACAGAAAAAAATCGGAAGCATTACATTCCATCTCGCCCTCGTTATTAGCTTTGTAACGTCGTTTCATTTATTTCCTTATAGAGATGTTGAAAGCAACTGTTTCGTAAAAACCAATAACAAATAGTTCATTGTCATTATCTTCGGTTATTTGACATGAAACCCGAAAGTTATTGAATAGCTCCTGCATTTAAAAAAAAAAAAAAAAAAACACACACACACACACGCACACGCACACGCACACACACACGCACGCACCCTGACTTTCCATTGCAGACACATAAAAATCTTAGTTCTGAAAATTCTAATTTGTCAAAAGCATTCCAAACAATTCTTACTCTTCTGCTCAGTCCTTTTGCTGTTTATCTCATAGTTGTCTTCATCTACTCAGCATACAAAAGCCTTTCAAGTGGTTCTATTGTTTGAGTGTAAATTTTTCTTCTTGATCTAAATTTTTCTTCTTGACGTATTGATAATGCACTATTTTAGTTTTGTTGTGACTGATTTTTCAGACCAACTGTTAAGCAAACCGTAGTACAATGTCATGAGGTAAATGAAACTGGTGTTCTATTTACACATATTCTTTCACACTTTTCACAGTTTTAGGATCTGAAAACTCCCTCTAGCATTTGGAATATATTCGCCATATACCTCTTTCAGTTCTGAATTTCACCTATTCAGAATGGAAGATGAAGCACTGATGTGCCATCTCTTCACTATACTAAGAGTTAAAAGCTTTTTTTTTTCAAAATATATTAATCTCAGAAAATACTGGTTCATCTTCATTGCCTCGGTCGATAATTTCGTTCACAACTTTTAAATGATCTACTGTACTCAGTACTAAGCTTTACAAAAAAAATGGCTCTGAGCACTATGGGACTTAACATCTGAGGTCATCAGTCCCCTAGAACTTAGAACTACTTAAACCTAACTAACCTAAGGACATCACACACATCCATGCCCGAGGCAGGATTCGAACCTGCGACCGTAGCGGTCACGCGGTTACAGACTGAAGCGCCTAGAACCGCACGGCCACACCGGCCGGCACTAAGCTTTACAACAAGTAAGTTATAGTCTGTGGTTGAGCTGAATATAGTCGTCTACATATGTCAAGCCATTTTTTCCTGCACAGGAGATATACCACTTGCCCTCTTCCATTCGTCTGACGTGTCACTTCTTGGAAATGTCTGGGACTCCATTGGTCGACGTCTCATTGCTGAAACTCACCCAACAACCGAAAGAACTAGTCTTTGGATTCGATAGATTATCAGGAATGTCATTCTCGGAGACATATTAAAGGCTCATTTCACACCCCCGTAAGTGTAGCTCTCTCATTGCATGACGTGGTGGCATCTTCACATACTGATTTTGGGCATGCGAACTTGTTTTATTGTTTTGTGTATTCTGTGGGTCGTTTTTATTATGAAAGGCTACACAAAGGCGTCAAAGAAGTGTTCCATATTCCTGTAGGAGACAGTGCTAGACAAAACTAGAGCACCATATTATTACTCTTACCTACAGACAACCTTACTTATACTCTGAATATTATTGTTTTATGCAGATGTTATTCTTTCAGATTGTAGGAATTTTCAGTTTCGATTACTTCTCCTAACGCAAAGTTGTTACTAATCCTTTTTGTGGATCTCATTTATCATTTGTTTACTTTTTGTCATTATTCTTTTATTATTGTTGCTCGTAAGTTATTCATTTTTATTTTAATATTCAAAATTTGCTATTGTAAACTACCTCTCATATTTTCTTATAAGTTATCATCAGGTATAGTCATTTTTGGGAATCTTTCTTAGTTACTAGGAACATATTACTAACTAACAGCATGCATACACCATGAAGGCATGTATTCCTTACTCACTATAGACAGAAGAGAACTTGAAAGGAAAATAAAGTTTCATCCAGTTGGGACCGCAAGTACGCCAAACTGTGTATACGCCAAAGAGTGGCAGACTCGCTACAGAATCTAATCACTGCCAATTTTGAAAGGCTTTAAATCTACAATATTTCGCAGACCTAGTTGTCCCCTAAATTTCGGGTCTTTCTTAACAGCTTACTTTCTCGCAACATTTATCTGATAGTATTCCTTGAAAAATACCTGCCCAGGCTTTCATTCAGACGGCATTTATATCTTTTCCCTTCACCAGGTTTATTCGAGAATACATTGTAATGAGTGGTTAATTCTTCCCTTAATTCTGCCCTTTGTTTATCACAAATATGCTCTGTTGTCTGTACCTTAGCCTCTGTTTTTTCCAGGGTATAGTTCTCTTCCGCATTAGTATGTTGCACATTATTCCTGAATTCAGTATCTTCCTGCAAGTATCCCTTATTCCTCATTACTCTAATAGACAGTCCCATGCGTCATTATTACTGCCCACATAATCTGATCAATTTCAATCTTTCATTGATATTTAGGTAAAAGTTCAGTGCCAGTCAACATTCCGACACCTAATCCGAACACGATTAAAGGAGGATGATCGATTATTATGCTACCTATGCCAGTTGGTATCAAACTTCCCTGCTGTAGTGGTCTAGAAACTTTTTCAGCAGAACCTATTATTCTTAAACCATTTACTTTCATGACAGTTAACTCATTCTTATTGGGAATAGACTCAAAGAAGCTTGGAACAAAACACTTGCTTCGCTGCCACTATCAAGAAGCAAGGTACTGTTATTCCTGAGATGATAGTTTTTATAGTAGGGTGAGCTATTTCAGTTTGAACAGTGGCTTCATGAAAGTCTTCTAATAAATCATTCTGTCTGTCTCCAGCTAGTATAATTTTGTTCAGTCGCAAGTACATTTACACATAGATTGACGGGGTCACCAGCCTCTTCATCGGCAGCTGCATTTTCCAACCTGTCCTCCAATTTTAAATCGAAGCACTTGATGACTTTCTCTACTTTCGTTTGCTGCATATCAGCTAAACTATTCTGTACCTCTGAGCAACAATGTCGCTGCACAACAATGCTATCCATAATACAGTAGTCTGCTTTTACAGTTTTTGGCAAGGCCATATAGCTAACAGGTTCCCTGACTTCATTGTTATTGCCACCCCCTTCATCTAACAACTACTCCAACTCCTCAAATCCTTGCAAAACTGACTCTGTTCCCTCCATCGAAGCTGTGTTCTTTAGATTCACATCAGTGTCGAAGACGTAAGCTCTTACTTCATCTTCTTTCTCATATGATCCAAACCACTTCATTTGTTCTTCCCATCTATAGGTAACGTTTTCTTTTTCCTCCTTGTCCTTATCTGCAGCGTTTTCTTTTTCCTTCTTGTCCTATTTTTCTAATATGTTCAGAATTCTGTCAACTAGGTAATGAAAGTGGTTTAGCACATTACTGGTATTGTCTTTTTCTATTTCATCATCCTTGCTATCGGTTTGCATGTGCTGACTGTCTGTGGTCTGTGTTTTTGTTACTGCCTCTGTTACTGCTTCCACATGGTGAGTATCAGTTCCTCATAGATGGGACTTAGTTTTCCACACGCGGGCTAAAGTGTTCAATTCTGAATCAGATCGGGTAGCATTCTGCTCTCCGTCGTGTCTCAACAATACATTATTTACATTTCTTCCTTCGTCATAGTAATTATTACGAAAACGTGGCTCTCTATTTCCTCTTCTTCTACCACAGACTTGACCACGATAATTAGAGTGTGTATTCTGAACTTCCATATTTCTAACATTCACGATCCCACTGCCATTATTTCAGTTCGTTATACACACATCAAAAAAAGTTTTGCATCACCCCGGTTGCCAGAACTCCTAAAGATAGACGTTGACTGGCGATTCTGTATCACAGACATAGTCCCTTTCACTGTTCAGAGATGTCACTAAACCCGCCCAAAAACGTAAACAACCATGCATGAGCAGCGCCTATTAGACAGAGGGTGTCTGACAGCCAATCAATTCCAGTCAACCCACCAGGAATGAGATACACGGCTCATGTTGTCCGTAGTTCAACCATGCCTAGACGGTCAATACCGCGGGTCGATCGCGTCCGCATTGTTATTTTGTGCCAGGAAGGGCTCCCAAAAATGGAAGTGTCCAGGCGTCTCGCTCAGGCCGCCCAAGGGCTACTACTGCAGTGGATGACTGCTACCTACGGATTATGGCTCGGAGGAACCCTGACAGCAACGCCACCATGTTGAATAATCCTTTTCGTCCAGCCACAGGACGTCGTGTTGCGACTCAAACTGTGCGCAGTAGGCTGCATGATGCGTAACTTCACTCCCGACGTCCACGGCGAGGTTCATCTTTGCAGCCACGACACCATGCAGCACGGTACAGATGGGCCCAACAACATGTCGAATGGGACGTTGTGGATTGGCATCACGCTCTCTTCACCGATGAGTGTCGCATATGCCTTCAACCAGACAATCGTCGAAGACGTGTTTGGAGGCAACCCCATCAGGCTGAACGCCTTAGACACACTGTCCAGCGAGTACAGCAAGGTGGACGTTCCCTGCTGTTTTGGGGTGGCATTATGTTGGTCCGACGTACGCCGCTGGTGGTCATGGAAGGCGCCGTAATGGCTGTACGATACGTGAATGCCATCCTCCGACCGATAGTGCAACCACATCGGCAGCGTATTGGCGAGACATTCGTCCTCATGGACGACAATTCGCGCCCCCATCATGCACATCTTGTGAATGACTTCCTTCAGGATAATGACATCGCTCAAATAGAGTGGTCAGCATGTTCTCCAGACATGAACACTATCGAACATGTCTGGGATGGATGGGAAAGGGCTGTTTATGGACGACGTGACTCTGAGGAATCTACGCCGAATCGCCGTTGAGGAATGGGACACTCTGGACCGACAGTGCCTTGATGAACTTGTGGATAGTATGCCACGACGAATACAAACATACATCAATGCAAGAGGACGTGTTATTGGGTATCAGAGGTACCGGTGCGTACAGCAATCTGGACCCCCACCTCTGAAAGTCTCTCTGTATGGTGGTATAACATGTATCATGTGGTTTTTATGAGCAATGAAAGGGGCGGAAATTATGTTTATGTTGATCTCTTTTCCAATTTTCTGCACAGGTTCAGGAACTCTCGGAAATGAGGTGATGCAAAACTTCTTTTGACGTGTTTATGAGTGTTAGAAGACCTACTATTTCCTACACCTGCTTCTCAACATCAGTTACTCTTTGCACTCGTCCAGATTCTCAGTGATTCTATCTAAATTATCTCCAGGTGCCGAAATGATTATTTTAGGCCCATACCAACGCAGCTTACCTTCTAGTCCCATGACCATCATTACCGGTTTCACCGTTTGTCAGAGGTGACAGCAGTGAAACTCACTTTCTAAAAGCTCTTGAACTGTTTCACTATCTGCGGTAAACTTTTTACCACTCCAGAATTCTCTCAAAATATCATTTTGTTTGTTGTGTAACAAGTAGTCATTAATAAATGCAGTTTTAAATTCATAAAAAGTTTGCATCTAACCATTGCATCAGCTGACCATTGAAAAGCATCTCCTGACAAATGGTTTTTAACAAAGGAAATTTTCTCTCCTTCTGACCGTGCAATGGGTGAAACGTCTTCAGAAATTTTCTCTCCTTCTGACCGTGCAGTGGGTGAAACGTCTTCAAAATCATTCCAGAACTCCAACGGGTGAATTTATTTGTCTGGATCAAAGCGTAAATATTGACAACATTCGAGAAAAGTTGCGTCAACTTGTAACCTCCTCCTTTCTAATCAGCCTATTGGACTGCGATGTAAATGTCAATGCCTAATGAAATTTTACAGTGAGTAAGGCCATCGTTATTGAAGGAAAATAATACCGGTTAGTAGGAGGAAAGTGTACAACAGACCATTCCGAAGGAAGACTCTGTTCTAAACATTAACTGAATACTGATGATAATTTTGAAATGCGTGGAATTTAGTGCAATCGCTCATGAACTACACAGAGGAGAAAAAGGAACCAAGTAACACTTAATAAAAAATACTGATTAGCAAAAGAAGGATAATTAAACAGCCGCCAGCCTGCTAGGGCAGTGAATATGCAAAATCCTAAGAAAGGTAATGGCAAAGAAAATTAAACAAATAATCACTGGTGTGGCAATAGAAAGTTGTCACAGTTTTGCACAAAACAGCAGTTCACGAGAAAATAGATGAATCAGAAAGCACTGGTTTTGCATTTACTTAATCTGAAATACTAATTTTTGAAAGCAAAGTTAAATGAAGTTACTGCTTAAATAAATGACTTACTGTAACTGGAACTTAGCTACGAAAGATATTTTCAGTAACCTCAGCGTACCTTAATGCAAAATTTGGAAAAGGGAAGCAATCTACTGCTAACTGTTGAAAGATTGAATTGATTTTAGTTTAAGCAAATAACCAACTGATTTAGTTTTAACATAAGAACAATAGAATATGCACCAAGCCAATCAGTCACTCGCTAAGCTAAATACAGAATAAATGAAATTGCGCACTCTTAATTTGTGCTGTATCTTTAGTTTTGTCATTGAAACTTTACGTTACTTTACGTAAGTGAAGTTAATACTCAAAATTAGAAATCAGTTAAGCCTCTGTTATGAAATACAGGAATGAACGGTTATTGAGGCAATAAAATTTAAATTGAAACAGGTCATTATCAAACAAACTAAACTAGCAGCAAATAATTGATTAGTTTTCCTACTTTTACAACACTTGGTGAATGCATGGAAAGCAAAGGGACCGTGTGTGGTAACAATGTCTGATGACAGTGACAACATAGGTGCCCTACAAGTTTTAACTATTGCGGGAGATTATTCAAGATAATTACTCAAAGTCTGTGAAAGAAATTTCACTGGGTAATGCTTGTACAATATTAGCTATACTTCGTCAGTTAACAGACTTACGGTGTTGTAGATGTGCGCACGACGAAGAATGTAGCCGACGACAATGCTGAAGTGCTGCTGTTGCTGCTGCTTGCGAACCTCGAGTCGGTCCCAGAGCCACAGATAATTATGTGACAGTCAATAGTTACAATTACTGCTCCCTCCACCTGTCCACTCCAGCCATGTTCTCAATATTTGCTGGTTAACAAAATAGGTGAGCCTGCATTGGCCCGATCACATCTGCACACCGCCTCTGGGGAGCGCCAACCACAATCTTCCGCACTCTTTCAAGACTCAAGCTGCTGTCTCCTCTATGCTCGCAGTACGACAGAGACTCTCCGTACGCAAAGATAAACAACGGGACAGCTACTGCAATTTCGTCGTTACTATCGATCTCTTTAAACAAAGTTCTCTTGCCAATTACCAAGCAATTTACAGTATTTACAATATAACTGCAATCAATTGTACACATTCAAAAATAAATACACTATTACATCCACCATGTACGAGGGTGAGTCAAATGAAAACCTTAAATATTTTTTTAAATATTATTTACTGTGCAGAAGTGGCACAAAGCTGTATAACTTTTCAACATAATCTCCCCCACGCTCAATGCAAGTCTCAGCGCTTACAAAGTGTATAAATCCCTAAAAAAAAAAAAAAATCTTTTGGTAGTCCGCGCAACCGCTCATGTACTGTGTGGCGTACCTCTTCATCGGAACGGAATTTTTTTCCTCCCATTGCGTCTCTGAGTGGGCCCAACATATGGAAATCACTTGGGGCAAGGACTGGTGAGTAAGGTGGAAGACACTCAAAATGCACGTCTGTGATTGTTGCAACTGTTGTACAGGCAGTGTGGGGCCTTGCACTGTCCTGTTGCAAAAGGACACCTGCTGACAGCAATCCACGTCGCTCTGATTTGATTGCAGGCCGCAGATGATTTTTTAGGAGATCTGTGTAACAACTGGTTGCGCCTGACCTGGACGAGGAGCATCTTCCACTGAAGTCACACCATTTGCGAACTTCCTTCTCCATTCGTAGACTTGCTGCTGTGACAAACATTCATCACCGTACTGAACCTTCATTCGTCGATGAATTTCAATACGTTTCACACCTTCACTACGCAAAAACCGAATAACGGAACGCTGTTCTTCCCTGGTGCAAGCCGTAATTGGGGCCGCCATCTTTATACTGATACTGCGACGGTGTGTGTGTCCATCTGCACTATGCTGCCACCTACAGGTCATTCTGCACGCTGTTTGTAGCAAGTTTGCCGGCCGCGGTGGTCTCGCGGTTCTAGGCGCGCAGTCCGGAACCGTGCGACTGCTACGGTCGCAGGTTCGAATCCTGCCTCGGGCATGGATGTGAGTCATGTCCTTAGGTTAGTTAGGTTTAAGTAGTTCTAAGTTCTAGGGGACTGATGACCACAGCTGTTAAGTCCCATAGTGCTCAGAGCCATTTGAACCATTTTTGTAGCACGTTTACCGACTTGCAGGATAACGGCGCGAAATTTCGGTTTGTTATTACCAATTTAAGGATTTCATTGGACTCACCCTCGTATTAAATACAGTTTCTGTAATAAAGCTGACACCTCACAGATTCAGAATTAACAGTACGAGGGCAGTTCAATAAGTAATGCAACACATTTTTTTTCTCGGCCAATTTTGGTTGAAAAAACCGGAAATTTCTTGTGGAATATTTTCAAACATTCCCGCTTCGTCTCGTATAGTTTCATTGACTTCCGACAGGTGGCAGCGCTGTACGGAGCTGTTAAAATGACGTCTGTAACGGATGTGCGTTGCAAACAACGGGCAGTGATCGAGTTTCTTTTGGCGGAAAACCAGGGCATCTCAGATATTCATAGGCGCCTGCAGAATGTCTACGGTGATCTGGCAGTGGACAAAAGCACGGTGAGTCGTTGGGCAAAGCGTGTGTCATCATCGCCGCAAGGTCAAGCAAGACTGTCTGATCTCCCGCGTGCGGGCCGGCGGTGCACAGCTGTGACTCCTGCAATGGCGGAGCGTGCGAACACACTCGTTCGAGATGATCGACGGATCACCATCAAACAACTCAGTGCTCAACTTGACGTCTCTGTTGGTAGTGCTGTCACAATTGTTCACCAGTTGGGATATTCAAAGGTTTGTTCCCGCTGGGTCCCTCGTTGTCTAACCGAACACCATAAAGAGCAAAGGAGAACCATCTGTGCGGAATTGCTTGCTCGTCATGTGGCTGAGGGTGACAATTTCTTGTCAAAGATTGTTACAGGCGATTAAACATGGGTTCATCACTTCGAACCTGAAACAAAACGGCAATCAATGGAGTGGCGCCACACCCACTCCCCAACCAAGAAAAAGTTTAAAGCCATACCCTCAGCCGGTAAAGTCATGGTTACAGTCTTCTGGGACGCTGAAGGGGTTATTCTGTTCGATGTCCTTCCCCATGGTCAAACGATCAACTCTGAAGTGTATTGTGCTACTCTTCAGAAATTGAAGAAACGACTTCAGCGTGTTCGTAGGCACAAAAATCTGAACGAACTTCTCCTTCTTCATGACAACGCAAGACCTCACACAAGTCTTCGCACCCGAGAGGAGCTCACAAAACTTCAGTGGACTGTTCTTCCTCATGCACCCTACAGCCCCGATCTCGCATCGTCGGATTTCCATATGTTTGGCCCAATGAAGGACGCAATCCGTGGGAGGCACTACGCGGATGATGAAGTTATTGATGCAGTACGACGTTGGCTCCGACATCGACCAGTGGAATGGTACCGTGCAGGCATACAGGCCCTCATTTCAAGGTGGCGTAAGGCCGTAGCATTGAATGGAGATTACGTTGAAAAATAATGTTGTGTAGCTAAAAGATTGGGGAATAACCTGGTGTATTTCAATGCTGAATAAAACAACCCCTGTTTCAGAAAAAAAATGTGTTGCATTACTTATTGACTGCCCTCGTATATTACAAGTTATCACCAGATTTTGAACGACGAAAAATTATTGGATTGTGCAGAAAATATTTTATCTGCATTTTCGTTGTTTCATGTGTCCCACATTCCATGAATTTTTTCCTGAAAGGGCACAGAATCAGGGAATGTCCGAAGAAATACAAACGGAAATGCAGATCCATAACGGCATTCAGTTTTGTCTATATAAATTTTGTTAATCATCCATTAAACTTCTCATAAATTATCATTATCATGTACAGACACGTAATTAGTATCGCAACACTGTGTCATTATAACTCGAAACGTCGAAGTGTACCATAAGATATTTTAAACAACAAAATTATGGTTCAAATGGCTCTGAGCACTATGCGACATAACATCTATGGTCATCAGTCCCCTAGAACATAGAGCCACTTAAACCTAACTAACCTAAGGACATCACACACATCTATGCCCGAGGCAGGATTCGAACCTGCGACCGTAGCGGTCACGCAGTTCCAGACTGAAGCGCCTAGAACCGCACAGACACACCGGGCGGCAAGAAAATTATGTTTTTCAAAAAAATCATTACGTTTGAGGTGGTTCATGTGTTACGAAAATTTTATGTCAGTGCTGTACAAGAAAATATAAATTATATACTTAAAGGTATACAAAAGAATAAGTAAAAGGATGAGAAACTAGGTAACAAATACGTCAAAGCTTTAGAATGGTTGTGCTGAAAAGACAAAGGAGCCCACTGCGACTCGGTCCAGAAATGCACTGGTGCATGTGCCAGAGCGGCACGCTTGATCTATTTGTTTCTGCAGTGGCCTTCCAGGCAGTTCACCTGACTCGCATTCTTCGAAAACTCACTCCCGAGTAATCTAAGGAGTCCTTATACACTCCTGGAAATTGAAATAAGAACACCGTGAATTCATTGTCCCAGGAAGGGGAAACTTTATTGACACATTCCTGGGGTCAGATACATCACATGATCACACTGACAGAACCACAGGCACATAGACACAGGCAACAGAGCATGCACAATGTCGGCACTAGTACAGTGTATATCCACCTTTCGCAGCAATGCAGGCTGCTATTCTCCCATGGAGACGATCGTAGAGATGCTGGATGTAGTCCTGTGGAACGGCTTGCCATGCCATTTCCACCTGGCGCCTCAGTTGGACCAGCGTTCGTGCTGGACGCGCAGACCGCGTGAGACGACGCTTCATCCAGTCCCAAACATGCTCAATGGGGGACAGATCCGGAGATCCTGATGGCCAGGGTAGTTGACTTACACCTTCTAGAGCACGTTGGGTGGCACGGGATACATGCCGACGTGCATTGTCCTGTTGGAACAGCAAGTTCCCTTGCCGGTCTAGGAATGGTAGAACGATGGGTTCGATGACGGTTTGGATGTACCGTGCACTATTCAGTGTCCCCTCGACGATCACCAGTGGTATACGGCCAGTGTAGGAGATCGCTCCCCACACCATGATGCCGGGTGTTGGCCCTGTGTGCCTCGGTCGTATGCAGTCCTGATTGTGGCGCTCACCTGCACGGCGCCAAACACGCATACGACCATCATTGGCACCAAGGCAGAAGCGACTCTCATCGCTGAAGACGACACGTCTCCATTCGTCCCTCCATTCACGCCTGTCGCGACACCACTGGAGGCGGGCTGCACGATGTTGGGGCGTGAGCGGAAGACGGCCTAACGGTGTGCGGGACCGTAGCCCAGCTTCATGGAGACGGTTGCGAATGGTCCTCGCCGATACCCCAGGAGCAACAGTGTCCCTAATTTGCTGGGAAGTGGCGGTGCGGTCCCCTACGGAACTGCGTAGGATCCTACGGTCTTGGCGTGCATCCGTGCGTCGCTGCGGTCCGGTCCCAGGTCGACGGGCACGTGCACCTTCCGCCGACCACTGGCGACAACATCGATGTACTGTGGAGACCTCACGCCCCACGTGTTGAGCAATTCGGCGGTACGTCCACCCGGCCTCCCGCATGCCCACTATACGCCCTCGCTCAAAGTCCGTCAACTGCACATACGGTTCACGTCCACGCTGTCGCGGCATGCTACCAGTGTTAAAGACTGCGATGGAGCTCCGTATGCCACGGCAAACTGGCTGACACTGACGGCGGCGGTGCACAAATGCTGCGCAGCTAGCGCCATTCGACGGCCAACACCGCGGTTCCTGGTGTGTCCGCTGTGCCATGCGTGTGATCATTGCTTGTACAGCCCTCTCGCAGTGTCCGGAGCAAGTATGGTGGGTCTGACACACCGGTGTCAATGTGTTCTTTTTTCCATTTCCAGGAGTGTATTTCGATCACAGCGGACAACACAATATAGTCCATATTCACATGCACGCACAGACCTGAAACTTATACATTGTCTTAGTGCAAAGAAAAGAATTTTAAATGTTATTTACAAAATTACAAAAGACACATATACGAGGGTTGGAACTTAAATAGTGGTAACTATTTATTCACAACCGATACAAAAGAATTACATGTTTGCACCTGTTACTGTCCTTCAAAGTAGTCACCAGCGTTGTATAGAACCCGTTGCCAGCGATGTGGAAGGCATAGTATACCGTTAGCAGAGCCTGTTCTGTTGATTGTGCGAATGGAGCGGTCTGCTGCGTGTCGAATGTGTGGAACAGTTCTGAAGCGAATGCCACGAACTGTTTCCTTCATCTTCTGAATCAAATCAAAGTCACAAGGATTTAAGTCCAGGGAGTATGGTGGATGGTACAGCACCTCCCAGTCCCATCGACCGAACAGAGCAGCCACAACTTGCGCTGTACGCGCCCGCGCATTATCGTGCAAAACGATGGGTGGCTTGCGCAGAAAGTGTCGCCGCTCCTTTCGCAAATCTGGTCGCAGGTGATGCTCCAAAAACGAACAGTAATAATGTGCATTGACGGTCTGCCGTGGAGAAACGTAATGTGTTATGATAACATCATCACAGTCGCACATGAGAATCACCATAAATTTAGACCGCTCCGTTCGCACCATCAACAGAACATGCTCTGCTAACGGTATACCACGCCTTCCACATTGCTGGCAACGGGGTCTACACAACGCTCGTGACTACTTTGAAGGACAGTAACGGGTGCATACATGTAATTCCTTTTTTATCGGTTGAGAATAAATAGTTGCCACTATTTAAGTTTCAACCATCGTACTAGGGTCACGATTTGTACACATTGGTCATGACTTGGGTTCTTGTTTCATTTCAGTTATTTCAGAACATTTACTCTGTAAGCTTAATTTCTCGTTATAATTTTTGCAATTCGTTGATGACCTTCTCATTAACGAAATAAATTTTCAATAATTTTTGAAAATCACTGTAATAATTAAGTTTTTACTACAAATTCTTTCTCAGATTAATTAATTCTTGACTGACACAATTTCAAGTCAACATACAATACTGGCCATAAAAAATTGCTACACCAAGAAGAAATGCAGATGATAAACGGGTATTCATTGGACAAATATATTATACTAGAACTGACATGTGATTACATTTTCACTCAGTTTGGTTGCATAGATCCTGAGAAATCAGTACCTAGAACAACCTTCTCTGCCCGTAATAACGGCCTTGACACGCTTGGGCATTGAGTCAAACAGAGCTCGGATGGCGTGTACAGGTACAGCTGCCCATGCAGCTTCAACACGATATCACAGTTCATCAAGAGTAGTGACTGGCGTATTGTGAAGAGCCAGTTGCTCGGCCACCATTGACAGACGTTTTAAATTAGTGAGAGATCTGGAGAATGTGCTGGCCAGGGCAGCAGTCGAACATTTTCTGTATCCAGAAAGGCCCGCACAGGACTTGCAACATGCGGTCGTGCATTATCCTGCTCAAATGTAGGGTTTCGCAGGGATCGAATGAAGGGTAGAGCCAAGGGTCGTAACACATCTGAAATGTAACGTCCACTGTTCACAGTGCCGCCAATGTGAGCAAGAGGTGACCGAGGCGTGGAACCAATGGCACCCCATACCATCACGCCGTGCCAGTATGGCGATGACGAATACACGCTTCCAATGTGCGTTCACCGCGATGTTACCAAACACGGATGCGACCATCATGATGCTGTAAACAGAACCTGGATTCATGCGAAAAAATGACGTTTTGCCATTCGTGCACCCAGGTTCGTCGTTGAGTACACAATCCCAGGCGCTCCTGCCTGTGATGCAGCGTCAAGGGTAACTGCAGCCATGGTCTGCGAGCTGATAGTCCATGCTGCTGCAAACGTCGTCGAACTGTTCGTGCAGATGATTATTGTCCTGCAAACGTCCCCATCTGTTGACTCAGGGATCGAGACCTGGCTGCACGATCCGTTACAGCCAAGCGGATAAGATGCCTGTCATCTCGACTGCTAGCGATACGAGACCTTTGGGATCCAGCACGGGGCTTTCCGTATTACCCTCCTGAACCCACCGATTCCATATTCTGCTAACAGTCATTGGATATCGACCAACGCGAGCAGCAATGTCGCGATACGATAAACCGCAATCGCGATAGGCTACAATCCGACATTTATCAAAGTCGGAAACGTGATGGTACGTATTTCTCCTCCTTACACGATGCATCACAACAACGTTTCAGCAGGCAACGCCGGTAAACTGCTGTTTGTGTATGTGAAATCGGTTGGAAACTTTCCTCATATCAGCACGTTGTAGGTGTCGCCAACGGCGCCAATCTTGTGTGAATGCTTTGAAAAGCTAATCATTTGCATACCACAGCATCTTCTTCCTGTCGGTTAAATTTCGCGTCTGTAGCACGTCTTCTTCGTGGTATAGCAATTTTAATGGCCAGCAGTGTATAACGTAGCCAATTATTACGATTTGACATCTTGCATTTAAAGCGTAGCTTACCTTGCAGCCGGGATGAGAGCAGGTTATGGTCTCACACTGTGGCGTTTTTCGTTGCGACGGAATCTTCTCACGAAATTCCAATCACCAACTTTCTCCTCCGAATGCGAAAATATTTTGTTGACACCGAGTTACATAGGGATGAACGATCACCACGATAAAATAAGGGAAATCAGAGCTCGTACGAAAAAATATGTGTTCATTCTTTCCGCGCGCTATACGAGATTGGAATAATAGAGAATTGTGAAGGTGGTACGATGAACAGGCACTTAAATGTGATTTGCAGAGTATCCATGTAGATGTAGATGTAGATGTACTCAAATCCGGCACGACGGTAAATTCATGTTCAAATTATTCCCCTTGAATTTCGAAACAGTCATAAATTTGATGGGTTGCTACTCTTTCCGGTAGCAGTGATTATTTTAATACCCATTACAAGCATCACTCCTATTCCTGGTCTTTCCTTTAGCAAATCGAAAATTTTTCCAGACAAAGAACTTAACTTCGTCACGGTATCCATTAAAACTTGCATTTGTAGGCCGTGCAAGTCGACGGGCACTGTTATTTGTCTACACTAATCTGTGTCTAGTTCTTTGTTTTCCCATAACAAGTCCTCATCCACATCAAGATCATTCCAGAGGAATTCGTCTGGCTCTGATACCGATAACAGTTCTGGTGATATTTTAATTTTCTGGTCTTGGTCATTCTTAATTTATATCTGTCTGTTCTGCGCTTGCTGAAGCCCTTTTGAATCCAACGATGTAATCTTTTATCAGTTTCTTCGATTAATGAAGCTTGTAATATCAACAATTTGCTAATTACCAAGTCAGGTAAATTTTTTTCGGAAAGATGGCTATCGTCTTGCACGTTACATGGAGGAATTTGATCTGTTTCTGCCTCTAATTCTTCTCCCGAGCTCAAGAAATCCAAACCACTCTCGGCCCACTGTATGATATTAGCCTTAACCGCGTAGATGTAATCTATGTGGTTTTCGATTAGTCGTACTCTATCATCCTCGGTCTTACTTCTCTACAGAGATTTCGCCTCGGTTTTCTTTAGGATCAGCATGGTTGGGGTCGACTACTTCAGTTAGTACATTTGGGCAAGCTTGCCTCTTTGGCTACAGAGCTTTCGTTTCTTCACAAACCATAATTTCATGCTGGTTGAGAAGCGTCGAGTATTGTCCGCTCTCCCCATTAGTAAACCTCCCATACAATCCCCTATAATTCTTCAGTTCGTCGTATATCTGACAGAACTGACGTAGCCACTACTACTGCGCGATAATGGAATTTTATCCTATATCGGCTTCTTCAATTTCGTCGACGAATCACGCAGAGCTGGAGCCAGCGGTACCATTGTTGCTTTAACATCGGTCGCCTCGTCTATGTTGACCGGTACTCTATTTTCATCGTTATTATGGACAGTCGACTACCGTTTCCACTTCACTGTTGTTAATGCGGGTTGGTTACTCACTCTGCCTTCTTGCACACTCTGCCATCGAGGATGTCTCTATACGGATCTGTCACAGCGACGTTGCCTATGCTTTCTTCAGGGCCACCTAGGTCTTCCCACACCTGGTGGGCCCCAACCCGGTGTGGCTAATTGTTTCCATAATTAAGTACGCCGGCCGAAGTGGCCGTGCGGTTAAGGGCGCTGCAGTCTGGAACCGCAAGACCGCTACGGTCGCAGGTTCGAATCCTGCCTCGGGCATGGATGTTTGTGATGTCCTTAGGTTAGTTAGGTTTAACTAGTTCTAAGTTCTAGGGGACTAATGACCTCAGCAGTTGAGTCCCATAGTGCTCAGAGCCATAATTAAGTACGACAGGTCTGCTTCCATCCGGTTGTCGCAATTGCTGATTTTGCTCCTGCCTACAATGGTTCCGCTGAGAACCACGTACATTGTTCACTTGATAATGGCCTCTGTCATTACTACTATTATGGTTCCCTCTATGACTGTTATTCTTACGATGGTGTGAGTTGTTCTTAGCATGGTGGCGGTTACCATTATTGCCATGGTTATTGTTATTGCCGACCGTTGTGGCCGAGCGGTTCTAGGCGCTCCAGTCTGGAACCGCGCGACCGCTATGTCGCAGGTTCGAATCCTGCCTTGGGCTTGGATGCGTGTGATGTCCTTAGGTTAGTTAGGTTTAAGTAGTTCCAAGTTCTAGGGGACTGATGACCTCAGGTGTTAAGTCCCATAGTGCTGAGAGCCATTTGAACCATTATTGTTATTATCGTTGTTGCTGTTGTGGTAATTGTTGCTATTACCACAACCTTTAACATTTTCGCTGTTATTTCGTCAATTATCTTCATCTTCAATCTTTTCTAAGAAATCAGTAATTTTTCTGTAACTACTGCCTATGTACGTCTAGGAATCACGTGGAAGCTTCTTCCACGACTCCCGGACAATCTCCGATTTAGTCCGTCGATCACGCAAGTATTCAATTTGCTGATCCAGTTTTTGCAAAACTCTTTCATCGAACCGCGCGAGTTTGCGTTGTCGTATTTCGACACTATGAAAACGCGCAAAACGCTCTTCTGCTTCGCTCTGACCAATATTCTGTCAAGAACGCATTCTTAAATTATTAAAAATGTTGTGTGACCTGGGTCTCCCGTCGGGTAGACCGTTCGCCTGGTGCAAGTCTTTCGATTTGACGCCACTTCGGCGACTTGCACGTCGATGGGGATGAAATGATGATGATTAGGACAACACAACACCCAGTCCCTGAGCGGAGAAAATCTCCGACCCACCCAGGAATCGAACCCGGGCCCTTAAGATTGACATTCTGTCATGCTGACCACTTTTTTTTATCATTTCTTTATTGGTATTCTACTTGGATACAAAATTAGGCAGTTCACAAACACTAAATGAAATGCATCCCCTGCAAAAAAAAAAAAAAAAAAAGGAAAAAAAAGGAAAAAGGAAAAAAATTGTAAAACAAATCACAAATTTAAAGTTATAGGGATGTTGTTTTATTTATTTATTTTCAATAAAGATCACTCTGTTAAAAGGAACATGTAGATCATTTCATGGTATAATACGTGCATTACATATTGAGTGTGAGAGAAGCGTGACGTTCATTATCAGCTGTCAAATGTGCACACCGACTGCACCCGGCAAATTCCAACTGCGTGGGGGGTCGAGGAAGACTGCCTGAATATAATTGGCAAAGGTTTTCCGATAGTGTGACCATCTATGAACCTCATTGTAGGCTTGCTGCAAGAAATACCAAAAGTCAAGTCCCGACTTGGCAGCATCCCCATAGAGGTACGCGATCGTCCAACCTTTGACCCAGATGATCGACTGTGATTTAGTCGCCGGAAAGCAGTCACTCTCCGGATGTAAGAAGGAAGCAGGTGTAATATGTTGCGGGGTTACACGGAGGTAGCAACCCACCATCCGTCTTCCTAGGAGCCAGACGTCCTCCACCGCGATACATGTTAAGCGGTGATGGTCGTCATCCACTTGGCGACATTTCGGGCATAGTGGAGTGTCCACTAGTCCAATTTCATGGAGCCGTTGGTTGGTGTTGAACTTGCCACAGGCGACAGAGATCCACAGTGACCGAACGAAGGTAGGAAGGAATTTTTGATGCACATGTCTCCAAATCTTCGGCCGGTGCAACCTGGGGTGTTTGAGTTCAATGACATTACGACTTATCCGTCGTAGCAGCCAAACATAAAAATCCTTCGCGCATGGCGGTCTCGTGCGCGGAAGCTCGTCTCTGATATAACTAAGTTCCACGATAAATGTTGATACATGCACAAAATGTGGCGTAATGTTGCCCACCGCCACCGGAGGTGTGAGGGATGCTGGAACCAGGAGATCCAATAGGCGGGATGTAAGGGAATCACCCCCGCTACGCCATTGCTTGTACATCGTGGCTAGAAGGAGCGCCGTCGCTCGCCAGTGAACATTCGTAAGTCCGAGTCCCCCCTTGTCCGTAGGGAGCGTGAGCGCTGCGTATCGCACCTTGAGGGTCTATCCAATCATCACAAAATAGCCTAGTGCTGACTGAAGTCGACGTCCGAGCGTGAGTGGTTGGAGCAGGATCTGCGAAATATGCACCATTCGAGAAACCACATAAGCGTTCAGATACTCGACTCGCTGCAAAGGATCAAGGCGCCGTAGGATGTAACGCCGGAAATACATATCCTCCTATTTTCATCTATTGTACTATAATGCGTCCACAAGTAGTAGATCAGCTGTAGACACGGCAGTAGAAAATACATTCACTGTCAGTGAGAACAATTTAAGTAGTGTTCCGGAAATCGATTATAAAGTGGCAGCTGTAACACCCACAGCGGAACTGGAGATTGAGTTTAAGAATGATTCGCAATTGTTGAGAGAAGATCAGATGTCGGATAACACGTCCGTCATTGAGCGAGGGGATGCAGAGAGGGATGAGGTCTGGTTAAGGCAGTTCGGTCGCTTATACGACGAACTAAGAGATTATAAGGGCCTGTACGGGAGAAGCATTTATGGAGAGCGCGGGCAGAATTTGCCGCGTCTCGTCCCACAGGAAGATAGTATTTGTGAAGTGATGGAAAGTTCTGGCCCTAACCGGCAGACTTTACCAGAAATAGTTGATGTTAATGGGGAGCACGAGCAAGATTCGTCGTGTTTCGTCCCGCAGGAGTTAGATGTTGAAGTAGTAACGGAAAGTTCTGGCCCTAACCGGCAGACTTTACCGAAAGTTATAGTGATAGAAGTAGCCGACCCATCCGACGCAAACCTCCAGTTTAAACGTTGCGAGAGTATTAAGGAGAAAGATTACGAAAATTTTAGTGATAGCCGGACACGATTGGTAGAAAAGCACATAGATTACAGCGTGTATGAGGTTAGAGCTGACATTATACAGTCAGACGATAGCAGTGTGGGTTGCGCAGATCCAGAGGAAGTAATTTCAGATGCTACTGGGCACATTCCTCCAGGTAGATTGGCAGATGAGATCAATCTGACCAAAGTGGAATCAACGAAGGTGACAATTAGTGAATTGATAGCAAAGCAACACTCACTAGTTGACGAGTTACAGGAAAAGGTTTCGGTATTGGAGGCGAAGCTAGAGACTAAGCCTCAGGACAAACGTGTTGAAATTAAAACTGTAAGTGAACAGAGGCTGAAAAAGCCGCCAGATAAACCGGATTTAGGATCAAAGCCGGATGGTTTGTTCTGGAATGACCTGGATATAGAGGAGGATTTACTGTGGGAAAATAAAGAAACAGTCGAGGACAAGTGTAGACAGATAGTAGTGTCTGTTAATATGCACGACCTACAACTAAACGTGTTGATTGACACCGGTGCAGAATTGAGTGCTGTATCTGGGAAAATATTTGAGTTACTGAAAGACAGACCCGGCATCTTAGTTATGTCAGTAACAGGAGTGAAAATTATCGGTGCTACTGGGAAGGCCAGTAAACCGGTCACAAAACAGATTTTTGTCAACTTCGAGATATGTGGGGCACGATTTGAGCAAGAGTTTGTCGTCGTGCCAGACTTAACTACGGAAGTAATTATCGGGTTAGATTGGCTATTAAAGTACCGTGCAGTGATTAACTGCGAAAGCAAAACTTTGACATGTATGTCACTAGATAAAACGATAGTAGTTAGCTTTGACGAGGCAGGAGACGGTGTGCATAGGCAACACCAGCCTATACACATTGTTAACTGGCCGAATGGTATTGATGTAGGTATGAATTTGAACTACTGTAATGTGAGGAATCTCGGCATTGACAATAGTGTAGAAACTGAATTGGAAAGTATTGTAGACGGTGTGTCAAACGTAACACACGAACAAAGACGAGGCCTGTATGAAGTAATAATGAGGAATAAGAGTGTGTTTTCAGACAAACCGGGACTTATGGAAGGATATAAATGCAAGTTGCACGTAATTCCGCACGAACTATTCTTCGTGAGACCGTATGCTATACCGCTGTCCAAAAAGGAAGCAGTGCAACGGGAGATAGATAAGATGATCGAATGGGGAGTGATTGAAAGAAGTACGAGTCCATACAATAACGGTTTGGTCATTGTAGCAAAACGGGATGGTAGTGTGCGTATTGTGATTGACGCACGCACGTTGAATAGGGTCGTTCAACGCGAAACAGACAGACCAGAGAGTATGGAGGAGATTTTGCAACGTTTTCATGGCGTTAAGTTCATGACTAGCCTCGACCTGACGGCTAGTTACTGGCAAATAGAACTCGAAGACGAATCTAGGCCATACACCGCCTTCTTGTTTGCGGGCAGGTGTTATCAGTATAGAGTACTGCCGTTTGGACTTAATATATCTGTGTCCGTATTCATCAGGGCCCTAGATAAAGTGCTAGGACCGGCTTTGAGTTCAAGGTTAACTGTATATGTTGACGACCTATTGTTGGCCAATGCCACTTGGCGTGACCATTGTGACCTGTTAGATGAAGTTTTTAGAGCATTGCGCCGTGGCGGAATGACTCTAAAGCTAAAGAAATGCGAATTTGTGAAGCAGGAACTGAAATTTTTAGGGCATGTAATTACCACTGCTGGTATTACGAAAGACCCAGAGAAACTAGAGGCAATAAGGAATTGTCCTCCACCCAAGTCTAGGAAACAGTTAAAAAGTTTTCTGGGGCTCACAGGATTTTACCAAAAATTTGTAAAAGGACAAGTGTTTAATGATGAAAATTTGAATAACCTCTTACGCAAAAATGTTCCGTTTGTGTGGACTGACGGGTGTCAGACCGCTTTCGAGAGATTAAAAGACGAGTTGTTAAGATCTAACATACTATTTCATTCTGATTTATCGCTACCCTTCCATCTGGGAACGGATTCGTCGAATTACGGGCTGGGGGTAGAACTGTTCCAAGAAGTTGGTAAAGGAGAGGATAAGGAACACCGGACGATAGCGTTCGCGAGTCGAACTTTATCAAAAAGTGAGCGAAACTACACGATTTCTGAGAAAGAGTGTCTCGCTATCGTGTGGGGATACAAGAGGTTCAAGGGTTACCTATGGGACCGTAAGGTGATTGTTCATACGGACCATAAGGCGCTCACGTATCTGAAGGATTGTAAACTACTTCACGAAAGACTGACTAGGTGGTCGTTGTATTTACAGCAATTTAACTATGACATCTGTTACGTAAAAGGGACCGACAATTGCGTAACGGATGCGCTGTCGCGGTTGCCCGAGACTAATCAAGGTCTATTGAAAGATGAGGCAGATGGAGTGGTCAAATTGTACTATTTTAAAGAAGTTGAGGGACGTAAATTAATAATGAACATCTGTAAGAATCTACGTCGTCATCAGAACGGGGATGGTTGTTTAAATATGGTGAAAACCCGATATGATGAAAAGAGTCCAGAAGGAGAGAAATTAAGGAAGTATTACAAGATATACGATCATATCTTGTACATACGTAAGGGTGAAGATAGTAATATTTGGCGGGCATGCTGGCCCACCAAATACGTCACGGAAATAATAGACTACTACCATTTGGCGTATGGTCACTGTGGACCAAAGAAATGTACGGAAAAGCTGAGTGAAGTAGTGCATTTTAACAACATGTTAAAACGAGTTACTGACAGAGTGAAAACTTGCGATTTATGTCAGAAGGTGAAGGTTACCAACTGTACGAGTCGTGGTCCTATGCAAAGTATAAGGCCTAACGACACCTTTGAGTTACTGAGCGTGGACTTGTACGGACCTTTGCCCAAGTCATCAGGAAACTTCGCCTACATTTTAGTAGTGCTAGAAGCTTTTTCCAAGTTCATCAAACTATACCCGATTAGGAAAGCTACAGCCAAAGCGGTCTATAGCAAGCTTGTGAACGATTATTTTGTTCATATTGGTAAGCCCAAGGCGATTCTATCAATGGGGCACAATTTACTTCTAAGTTGTGGAATGAAGGCATGGAAAGTAATGGGGTCGAGGTGATCCATATTTCAGCTTATTGTCCGGCTGGGAATCCCGCTGAGAGGTATATGCGCGAGCTAGGCCGACTTTGCCGTACCTATTGCCATCACAACCATAGGGCATGGGGCAAATATGTAGCAGTATTTGAGAGAATTATGAACACCTTGAGACATGAATCGACGGGATTTTCTCCAGAGGAAATCCTGTTGGATGACAGAAGTAAAAGTTTAGTGGAAGAGATAATCAAATTCCCTCCACGGATTGACATTAGTATTGGTGTGAAAAAAGATCGTTTGCGAGAAGTAATGAGGCTTAAAGCCGATGCTCGCATACGTCGTCATGACGCTAAAGCGCGTTTTGCTAAGTTTGCAATCGGAGACTTAGTACTTGTAAAAGCTCATGAGAAATCGAGCGAGATAGACAATGAAATCTCTAAATTTAAGTTTGTTTATAATGGACCATATAAAGTCATTGGTATACCTCACACAAAAGCTTATTGCTTAGAGTATCCAAGCTCTGGAAAACTATTAGGTATACGGAACATTGTAGACCAGAAATTGTACCAACCAAGGATTGATTAGTACCACAGATAGGGTAATTTGTACAGTATGTAGATACAGAGTGTAAGATTTAAGGATGTGCCATGTGGCGATGCTTTTGCCTGACCTAGAGGTCATTAAAGAAGTTGTAATTAATAAGTAATTTATGTTGATTAAATGATTTAAGAGTTACTGAATATTAATCAATTTAAAAATCCAAGCTGCTAGTTTAAGTTTTCAGCTGAGTCACAGTAGAATGTAAATATGCTCTTGTAACTAGCTGTCAGATTTCATGAATGTGTGTTTTATTAGTCATTGCCGATGTACTTAGACGCTGTTTTAAGTTTCAGGCTAGTACATGCGTGTGATGATGGACAGTGTTGAGTTATCCATTGTGATAGTATTAAGGGACTCCTTGAGATTACTCGGGAGTGAGTTTTTCCTAAAGAATTCAGTGAAACAGACGTTCTGGAAATGCCGTTACGCAGGCGAGTGAGATCAAGCGTGCCGCACAGGCGGGCGCAACAATCCTGGCGAGGCGGAGCCGCTGTCGGCTCTTGTGCCGCTGACGGCATTCTTTGTACTTGCGAGTACGGAAGGCGGAATTGTTTTTCTTCCTGGACAGCTGAAAGACTTCTACTGTCAATATTTATGGTTTTTTCGATCTGCTGAATATTATTTTCTTGTTTAGCGTTAAATAGATTCTCATGACGAGAATATTAATTATGAAAAGGTGATACAAAATGTGTAGTCTATTTAATTATTTATTTGCGTATTTTGATCTACCTGTTTTTATGCCCATGCACTCTAATTAATTTTGCAAATAGTATTCCATTTCTTATAGTGTTACGAATTTTAATGATTTTGGAATAGCTAAACCATTTTCTATGTTTTCTATGAATTTTGATATGTTGTCAACCTGTTTTATTTTGTGCAAGATGACAGAGTGGAATAAGATTAGGAGTGTCTCCACCCAATTATTATTGTCTAAAAATTGGTTTATGGTTAATTAGACGAATGCTAAATTTTTTTGATGTTTTGAGCATATGCATTTCCGCTGTTTCTTTTTTGGGACATTTTCTGAGTCTGTTTACGTTACACGAACATCCTCAGACAATGTGGGGCACGTGTAACGCCGGAAATGCGTATCCTCCTAGTTTCATCTATTGTACTATAATTTGTTTTCCTTATTTTTGTTACCTGAATATATGACATTTCTGTGTCTTTACATATTGTAATTGTTTTACTATTTGTATATATATATATATTTATGCATTTATGTCGATGTATAATTGGTTTGTTTCGTAAATATTATTTGTATTTTTGCGCTGGGTCTTGCCTAAGGAAAACTGCTATCGAACGATTACATCGATAGGTCGTGTGAAGAATCAAAGTGTGTAGGATCTTTGGTAGTGTTAACTCTGCCGCGTCGAGCGCGGGCAGAGCAGAGTCGGAGTCTGGCGGGAGTAGCGAGTGGAGCAGGTGTGTTGTGTGACGCTCCCGCGAGTTGCCGCGCTTTCGGGGTTTGGCAGCATGTAATTGCGCTCGACTCGCGATGATAGTTTCTGACATGGTGTCGCGGACGGGAAGCATTAGCTGGCGCACATCAAGAGCCCGTTTCGCCTGGTGACCGTGTCGAGAAGAAGGCGCGCCAACATCCAGCTTCTGCAACAGCGACGGCCGACAATGAGTGACCGTCGCCACCTCCTCGATCAACGGCTTCAAACCTTCAATCAACCAACAAGGAAGACTAAAAGCACGTAAAGTTTCAGAACTGTATGGCAGACCTCAGCTTTTCAAATTGTTCCATTTGCCTCGCAAAATTACAGCAACTTAGCATGAACCTTTGTTGCTCATTGTCCCAATTGCATTGCCAAGCAGGGTCCCTTCCTTTTCCGAAATGAGCCCGAGGGTCGTTGAAATTCAAACGCCAGCATCATTCGATTTCACTGCTTTAATTTCAAAGTTCAGCTGGCTACAATATTTAGATTGCACAAGCACAAATTAAGAGTGCGAGTTTTGTTACCGTATTTTAGTTACCTGTGACTGCAGCTCAGCTTGGTACGTACTAAATTTTACTATTGTTAATTGTTCAGAATCATTTAATTCAAGTTCAAAGTTAATTCTCTTATTTCTAAATTGCGTAGATTCAAGTAGCTTTTGAAATGATTGTTGAGGTAGTCCAAGACTAACCTTATTTTACTGAATGTCGATGTGCTTCAGAAAGAAAGCTCACTATTAACTTCAGTCACTAAATTAACTGTCGATTTTCCAGTTTTATTATTTCTTTTGCTAAATTAAGTCAGAGTGTAGCGAAATTTATTACTTCTGACAAACTTTCAGTTTTCACACTACACGTGTCAACCTTCAGTTGCCACGCTTCTAGTGCTAATTATATGTGTAATTACCTTTCTTTTTCAGTTACTATAGTAATTGTCCTTAGGACTGGCGACCGTAATTTCCCCCAAATCTCAAATATCTAATTACCGCTAGTTAATTGTTAACGTAACGGCCGCACATTTACTTTCTTCATTAACTTTACTCCTTTTCAAAATTAATTTCCACCAGTTTCATTTGCATTTTTCCTTTCATTTAGATGTAACCCTTTCCTCCCTCTTTACCGACAGATTAACTTCGGTGACGATTGCTTTTCCCAAATTTCCATTAGGTACACGCGGTTTAATTTTTCACTGTCATTAAGGTCGATAAGTGAGGGGGAGGTTACAAGGAGATGTTGTCGGACCATGGTACGTGTTGTCTGTAAAATACGTCGGTAGTTAACCGCCGCAGTATGTTTTACAGATGAAGTAAAGTCTATGCCGAGATAGCGGAATCGTTGCACATAAGAAAACGGAGTTATTTCTTCCGGCGTAAGGCCCCTTCCAACCGGCATTGCCGCTGATTTGTTCATGTTCACTGCACTACCCGCCGTCACACTGTGGTCTAACAACAGTTCAAGGACCGTCTTCACCTCTTCCTCAGAACGAACGAGCAGCAGGAGGTCGTCCGCATAGGCACGACATTTGAAGGTGTAGCCCCGTAGTTCCATCCCAGAAAGAGAATTTGTTAGCCTCCCAATTAATGGTTCCAACGCTATCGCGAACAGCAGCATCGAAAGAGGGCAGCCCTGGCGAATGGGTCGTCGAATTTGAATGGGCCCTGCTATACGCCCATTAACCTGTACCAAGGATTGTAGTCGGTATTAAGCAGGGTGATGGGGCGATAATGTGTGACAGTAATTCCTGGCTTCGGTTTATGTACTGGCACCAAGAGGCCTTCCATAAAAGCCGGTGGAATAGGCGCATCGGAACTTAACATCTCGTTGTACATTTCAGTCCATTGCGGCGCCATTTCGTTGCGAAATTCTCGATAAAATTCAGCAGGAAGCCCATCAATGCCTGGGGACCGATTCAACGCACCTTGTGCGATCGCATCATGTACTTCGTCACAGCTAATGGCGTCCAGTAAGGTTCCCGCAGCTTCCACCGTCCGTGTATGGGAGACGTACGTGGCTATACGTTCGAGGTCATCGACAGAGGTTGCTTCTTCCCGATAGATGTGTTGGTAGTGGTCGACGAATGCAGAGACAATGTCCGCTTGACGCGTCACTCTTCGGTCTTCGCGGGTAATTAATTCCCGTACCAAAACGCGTCGTCGGTGCTTTAGTTCATTCACGACGTGGTGCATGGAAGTAATCTCGTGCTTTATCGTATCGTGACACCTGGCGCGCACCATGGTTCCCTGAAGATGTTTCCTAGCTAAAGCCACTAGTTTAGCTTTTATCCTTTTGCGTTCGATCAAGATGTCCTGTTCCGACGGACCGTCATCCAGGTCGCGCAGTGCTGCAAAATAAAAGTCGGTCGTACGGCGGCGCCATTCTGCCATCTCCCTGCTATATGAGATGAACGTACGGCGAAGCGCCGGTTTAGCACAAGTCAGCCACCAATCAAGCATCGTCGCATACCTTCCAACCCTTCGCTCGCACATCGTCCATGTCTCAAGGATCCGTTGACGGCATTCAGGATCATGTAGATGTTGAATGTTTAGTTTCCACGGGGCCTTACTGCTCCACACCTCTCGACGGGGAAGAAGCACCGTACAGATGTAAGCGCTGTGATCGGAAAATGCCAATGGCCAGCGTTCCGCGTCCTGGACATCAGCCCGTGAGATATAAATGCGATCTAATCTGCTCGCCGAATGACTTGTCACATAGGTGTATCCCGGTGCATCTCCATGTCGTAATCCCCACGTGTCACTAAGTACAAGGTCGTTGACAACGATTCGCAACTCCTGGCTGATGTTTGCTTGCGGCCATTAGTCTTTCTGGCTGAGAACACAGTTGAAATCGCCACCAATTATTACACATTCATAACGTCCATGGAATAGTGGGGCAATGTCTTCTGCATAAAATCGCGCCCTTTCCCGCCGACGATTATTTCCCGACGGTGCATAAAGATTGATGATGCGTGTCCCCTGTCCCCTGGCCGACGGAAGATAACACACGTTTTCCACTGGGAAGCCATCTCGCACGTAAACTGCCACCCCACTCCCATTGTGATCTCCATGTGATGAATAGGATTGGTAGCCTGCGATGTATGGGAGTGCAGCTATGTGGACTTCCTGCAGCAAAGCAATATCCACATCAGATGCCCAAATCGTTTCCTTCAGTAGGTGTATTTTGGCCGGTGAACGCACGTCATTTATATTTAATGTCGCAATACGGTTCGCATGGCGTTGAATCCCACTCTGTCGAGGCGCAACAACATCTCCCTGCATCGGCGCTGGGAGCTGAGTTAGAAGACGTTCTCTCGCCACTCTCCCTTCACCTTCAGCAATTATTAGGCCGTCATCGTGATTGCCGGCTGCCTCTGTCTGACGTCCGGCGCCTCCTCAATATCGTCATACCACATCTTTGCAGGCAGTGATATATTCGTGTCCATAGCCACAACATCTGCGTCTGGAGAGCCAACTGGCTGTGATTCCTCTTCAGCATCACCACGTCCCGGTACCGTCAATGTGACAGACCGCTGCGGGTCTGATCGAACAGTTTCCATTGCCTCGTCCTGTTTCGTAGAGGCTGTTGTGTCGTCTTGGTCCACAGGCACATCGTCGTCGGGGCAAGGGGAGTCATCCCGAGGAGATGTCGTGCGACGCCGCCGTTTCCTCCTTTTCGGGGAACGTTGTTTGCGTGATCTTCCTTCCGTGTCCTCAGATTGTAGGGAATCACGGCTGCCCGACAGAAAAGCATGCGTAGGAACTGGAAGTGTTTCGAGTCCCATCGTTGTACTTGGCGGGAGTTCGGTCGAAACTGATGTTTTCGTCTCAGAGTGCGTTCCAGACGGAACAGCATCCGTAGTGGCCGGAACTGTTTCGTGTACTATCGGTGTGCTTGGTGGGAGTTCGGTCTCATCTGATGTTGTCAAATGGCTCTGAGCACTATGGGACTTAACATCTGTGGTCATCAGTCCCCTAGAACTTAGAACTAATTAAACCTAACTAACCTAAGGACATCACACACATCCATGCCCGAGGCAGGATTCGAACCTGCGACCGTAGCAGTCACGCGGTTCCGGACTGCGCGCCTAGAACCGCTAGACCACCGCGGCCGGCTCTGATGTTGTCGCCGTAGATTGTATGCTCGATGGAGCAGCATCCTCTGTCATCCCGACGTCTGCTACAAGGTTTCGGGGAGTGCCATCTTGATCTTCCACCAGGGCTGTGTCCTTTCGATCATCAGCGGACGCAGTGAGGGCTCTGGCATAGGTGCTCGGTAGTACTGTCATCGCCGGCGACGGCTCCCGCACATCTGAAGGCAGTTGCGTAATCCGCCGTTGCATACAGTTCGACCTGAGGTGTCCCTCCTGGCCACAGCCAGAACATGTACGTGGTTGACCATCGTAAATCACCACCGCCCTACAACCACCAATTGTCAGATAGGACGGTACATGCTTCTGAAGATCAATAGTGATCTGTCGCACTCCGTTAAGAACGGGGTACGTGGCGAATTGTGTCCAGCGTTCTGCCGTGTGACCATGTGCCGTGCCGTATAGCTTAAAAGTCTCGATAGCTTCGTCAGCCGGGAGCTCAAAGGGCAGCTCAAAAACACGTATTGTCCGTACACCCAGACCAGCATGTTCTACAGTAACCGTGCCGACATTCCCGTCACCATGGCAAAATCGGAGACCTGCTTTTGTCGCCTGTAGAATTCTCTCACACGCCTCGTTATTTATCATCTTAACATACATCGTGGGACTAATGATGGACAGGTGAATTCCGACAATATCTTGACTTCCTCTCGAATGAATCGCTCCACTGCTGAAGCCCTCGGTCGTTCGTATTCTTTGCAGAAATTGAATCATAATGTAGTTTTCCTGTACTTGTTCGCCATGATCGTTGTTACTAGCCCGCGCGCAGACTAAGTCCACTAGTAAACAAACACTCGCGCACGCCACACAGGCGGAAGTATCGGACCTCCGCTTCGCACGGCCGCTAGCGCCGAACTGTCCTCTCAGCTACCGGGGGCGGACTCTTAAATTATTGAAAGCTTGTGGTCACAACATCGAGGTTTAAGCCCCGTCGCTTAGCCTCGCCTGTTAGTACGTCGATTACAGCGTTAATTTTTCCCCTGTCCATCCACGAATCAAGCAATGCCCTTTCGCAATTTTTAATGAAGTCGGTAGCGTGCATCCCCGCTGCTTTTTTGAGGAGATCGAAACGTTCTTCCTCTGCTAAGATTTCAGTATTACGTGCATGGCATGGCACATAGAGCAGCTTTTCGCCTAATATCTTTTCTAGTTCAGTCACTTTTGTAACTAAATGGCAAGTGGTCATTGCTGACGTTTCCACTTTGCTCTTTTTCTCATCATAAGTAGTCAATTGTTTCTTCACTCTAGTATCTATGTCTGATACTACAGTTAGCAAATTCGTAACCTTTATCCTACAGCCTTTTCCTGCTAATTCTACCTTTCCAGTTAATTTATTTTCAATAATGGGATCAACAGTCTGTTCCAGTTTCTCTTCGATCCTCTCTACTTTTGTCTAAAAACGGCTATTTATACTCCCTGTTTTTGTCTGTACCTCGTCATGTCCTGCTAAAATTACAGTTATCTCTTTCCTGATTACATTATTTTCCTGTTAACAACTCCAATATTATTGGTAACAATCTTGATTGCTTTGTTCTGATCATCCATTTTACTTAATTGTGCAACAGTTTTATTGTTAACTGATTCGGAGTCAGCATTAATTTTAGCATTAATTGATTCTGATTGAGCTTTATTGATTTGGACTGAGCATTAATGTTATTTATCAACATGCTGAACAAACTGTTTATATTTCCAGGTATTACTGGTTTTGACTCTAACACTATTTCTTTCTTAATGGTTTCCTCGTATTCAATGTCAATGGATTCGGTTTTAACATGTATTCCGAATTCCGTAGCATCTGCAAATGCCAGGAATTCCATCTTTGTCAGTTTCGGTGTTTCAGTGGTAGCGTCTGTGATACTAGCCACCGGTTCCTCAATAAAGGGTTCGGTGCCAGCGTTCCCCACAGTTCTGTCTATTGTTCCTGGTTAAGTACAACCCAATTATCCTTTTCATTTATGTTCATCATGTTGCCCGTTTCACTGATTAATACAAATTCAGAAATTTTGTGGCTTATGCCCACCACTTAACTACTGTCGGACTTCAGCGATTTTATTGGTAGCGAAAGGATTTAATTAGCTACGAATCTGCACAATGCAAAATACGTGCCAAGAACAATACCAGATTGATACCGTCCTGTCACTAGCGTCGCCACGTGTTCCCCCGTCCTAAGCGGCCTATCGGTTTGCGATATAAATGACCGTGGTTGCACATGCGCAATGAAATTTTATAGAGAATAAGGCTATCATTACCGAAGTAAAATAATGCTGGTTAGCAGGAGAAAAGTGTTCAATAGGCGCTTCTGAAGAACGAATCTATTCTAAACCTAATGTAAATACTGATAACAACTTTGAAATGGGCCGAATTTAGTGCAATTGCCTACGAACCACAAAGGGGAGAAAATGGTACCAAGTAATATTTAATACAAAAAATACTACTCAGCAAAAGAAGGATAATTGAACGATGCCAGCCCATGGGGCAATGAATATCCAAAACCCTAAGAAAGGGTATGGCAAAGAAAATTAAGGAAATAATCACTGGCGCGGCAACAGAAGGTTGTCACGCTTTTCCACAGCACAACAGTTCACGAGAAAACAAATGAATCAGAAAGCACTGAGTTTGCAGTTACTTAATCTGAAATACTAAATTTTGAAACCAAAGTTAAATGAAGTTACTGGTTCAATAAATGACTGTAATTGAAGCTTTGTTACGTTAAAAAAAATCAGTGATCTCATCGTAACTTATTGCAAAATTTGGAAACTCAAGCAATTTACTTTTAATTATTCAAAGGCTGAATTGAATTTACTATAAGCAAATGAGGAACTTACTTTTAACATAAGAACAATAAAATACATACAAACCCAGCAGAAGTTGTACACGGAATTAATGAAATTACGTTCTCTTAATTTATGATGCAACTGCAATTTTAGTCGTGCCACTGAAATTTTACGTTACTTTAAGTGAGTGAAGTTAATACTCAAATTTGCATATTCGTTAACACCCTGTTACGGAATATAAGAATGAACAGTTGCTGAGGCAACGAAATTTAGACTGAAACTGGTCTTTAGGAAACAAGCAAAACTGCCAGTTTTCATATTTTTACGACACTCCGTGATTACAGGGAAAGGAAAGGGACCCAGCGTGGTAACAATTCTGAGGATAATGACAACACAAGTACTCTGTAAGTTTCAACTACTACAGATTATTATTCGAGGAAGTTATTTATTAAAATTTGTGGAAGGAACACCACTGGGTAACGCCAGTACAGTATTAGTTATACTTCGTCAGTTAGTTCGTCCGATGTTGTAGCTGTGCGGACGACGAAGAATATGGCCGACGACAATGATAAGCTACTGCTGCTGTTGCTGGTTGCTAACCACGAGTCGTTTCGGGAGCCACGGATAATTATAGGACAGGTAACCTTCCTTCGCCTGCCCACCGCAGCCGTGCTCACAATACTCGCGGATTAACCAAGTAGGTGAGCCTACACTGGCGCGATCATAGCTGGACACCGCGCCTGCGGGAGCGCCCCCACAAACTCTTCCACGCTCTTGGAGGACTCAAGCTGCTGTCTCCTCTCTGCTCGCAGCGCCACAGACACTCTCCATATGCAAAGATAAACAACGGCGCAGCTACTGCCATTCCGTCGTTGCTATCAATATATCTATACAAAAGTCCCTTGGCGACTACCCAACAATTTACAATATTTACATTATAATTGCAATCAATAGATGAAGTGTGGTGTTTAAACCGATAGGACCATGAAAGTCGGTGGAGACAGCCTGGAGGAAGTGAAGTAATTCAAACATCTCGGCTCACTCATATGCAGTGATGATGAAAGTCCACCGGATGTCCACGCCCTTGTTAGCACAGTCTGGATGAAATGCGCCAGGTGACTGACGTCCTGTGTGATCGCCTTATACCTTTACGCCTTAAATCAAAGATTTATAGGTCTGTAGTACATCCATTCGCACTTTGTGGGTCTGAGTGTTGGCCAACGACAAGGAAGCATAAGCAGGTTCTGGCCGACGACCATGTGGCAGACCCAAGACACGATGCATGGACCGTTTCAGGAAGGATATGGAATTCATAAATGACACCTCTGAATATGCCTTTGACAGACCCAAATGGATGCAAATGTGTCAACTGAACCCTACTAGCGCGGGATGAACGCGAAGAAGAAGAATTATAATTAGTTATATACAGTCACAAATAAATACACTAGTACATCTGTACTGTCCGCTGCTCGTGGTCTCGCGGTAGCGTTCTCGCTTCCCGCGCACAGGGTCCCGGGTTCGATTCCCGGCGGGATCAGGAATTTTTCCTGCCTCGAGATGATTGGGTGTTGTTGTGTCGTCTTCATCATCATCATTCATTCCCATTACGGTCGGAGGAAGGCAATGGCAAACCACCTCCACTAGGACTTGCCTAGTAAAGCGGTGCGGGTCTCCCACATCGTTCCCCTACGCTCTGTAAAGAAGCATGGGACTTCATTTCCATTTTTCCACATCTGCACTGCAGAGCCAAAGAAACTGCCTATCATCGTGTATGGCCCCCGCGAGCGCGCAGCAGTGTCGCGACACGATGTGGCATGGACTCGGCTAATGTCTGAAGTAGTGCTGGAGCGAACTGACATTACGAATGCTGCAGGCTGTCCATACATCCGTAAGAGTACGAGGCGGTACAGATCTCTTCTGAACAGCACGTTGCAAGGCATCCCAGATATGCTCAATAATGTTCATGTCTGGGGAGTTCGGTGGCCAGCGGAGGTGTTTAAACTCAGAAGAGAGTTCCTGGAGCCACTCTGTAGCAATTCAGGACATGTGAGGAGTCGCATTGTCGTGCTGGAATTGCCGAAGTCGGTCGGAATGCGCAATGGTCATGAATGGATGTAGTGATGAGGCAGGATGCTTACCTACGTGTAACCTGTCAGAGTCGTATCTAGACGTATCAGGGTTCTATATCACTCCAATTGCACACGACCTACACTATTACAGAGCCTCCACCAGCTTGAATAGACCCCTGATGATGGATTCATGAGGTTGTCTCCATCCCCGTACACGTACATCCGTTCGATACAATTTGAGACGAGAATCGTCCGACCAGGCAACATGTTCCCAGTCATGAAGAGTACAATGTCGGTGTTGACGGGCCCAGGCGAGACGTAAAGCTTTGTGTCATGCGGTGATCAAGGGTACACGAGTGGACCTTTGGCTTCTAAAGTCCATATCGATGATGTTCAGTTGAATGGTTCACATGCTGACGCTTGTTGATGGCCCAGCACTGAAATCTGCAGCTGTTTTCTTTGACCGGAGCCGCTACTATTCGGTCGAGTAGCTCCTCAATTGGCATCACGAGGCTGAGTGCACCCCGAAAAATGGCAACAGCGGATGGCGGCTGGATGGTCACCCATCCAAGCGCCAGCCACGCCCGACAGTGCTTAACTTCGGTGATCTCACGGGAACCGGTGTATCCACTGCGGCAAGGCAGTTTCTATAATAAAGCTTAAAGATTCTGAATTAGCAGTATATTATCATTTACCACCAGACATTAAACGGCAGAAAATTTTTGGACGCTGCAGAAGGTATTTTACGTTCATTTTCGATATTACAAACCGAGCAACATGATGCACAGTAGTATTAAAAGAGCTACCGGAGGCTACTCTGTTTTCTACGTTAGTAATACTAGTATTTTGTTGTCCTACTTGTTGTTCTACTGTCTCCACTACGCCAGAAAATTTTTTTCGTACATCTTCACGTAATTTCACACAGTCAGATTTTACTTTCTCGATGTCCTTCTGATAAGCTTTTACTTCATTAGTCACTTCCTCAAACCGATTACAGCAAAGTTTGGATACAATGCTTATTCTTTCTGGCAATCTCCCTTCCATAAGATCGCCTGCGCCTTTGAAATCTTTACAAACTTTACCACTTGCAGTTTTGAAAATACTGTGAAATTTAGTTAGCTGCCCTACTTTGACTTGCAGATCATCACTTTTATAATTTCAGCTGTTCAGTTGTGAGTTCATTCTTCAGTTCTTTATGATGAGATTCAAGTTTAGTAAACACTAATTGCACTCAATTTGGTGCCTCTACCTTGCCACTTGGCGTTTCAGCCGGCTTTAAAGGAGTTTCTAGCATTCCCTGATTTTGCTGAATTTCAGAGATACTGAACTCACTTTCACTATCTGATAACTCTATTAATTCTACTTTTTCTTTTCTAACTTCAACTTCAATTACATTGTCATCAGAAATTTGTTCTAACTTCGCAGTAACATTGAAATTTACCTGCGATTCTAGTTTTGGCAATTTATCTTCAGATTTTGGACTTATTACTTTGACAGAACCATCTTCGTTAATCTCAGTTTCTAGTTCTGAAGAGTCATCGTCAGAGACTGTTTCCATCTTCGCTTTTACATCATGCTTATCAGTAGATTCCATTTTTAATAGAATGTTAGAAGGAGTTAACAAATTCATTAAATATTCTTGACTTAACGCAACTGATTGACCAGACAAACGATGCCGGCTTGGTGTACCAGCGAACGTAATGAGTGACGTTGCGACGTAATCTAGGCAGCAGCAGCAACAACTATGGCGGTGAGGATGGTGGCGTGTACTGGCTACCGCAGTATCTCCGTGGAGGCTTGGGCGCTAGTGAGCGCTCGCAGTAGCTTGCAAGTAACTTGCAGGTGACTTACAGGTCCATGCATCACTGCGGAGACGTGCCGTCTTCTTCTAACTCCAGTCCGGCCGTAGCAGCTATGTAGTGTCGACTTCTTACCTCCTTCCGTCACGTTCAAGGTTGCTGCGACAAACATCTACAGTTAAGTTTCCACACTCGTGAGCGAAGCTTAACACCCTTCTTGCACTGGTTTCGGCATATTTCACTTCGGTATACTGTTAGTGCCAACCTAGTTCTCCGTTTTGTACCGATGACTTTCATAGTTCAGTTTCCCGGCCGATGCATCATATGTGGGTGGTGGGTAATAACTAAATCGCCTTTGTTTTTCGTTATGTTGTTATGAAAATACTCTTAAATTGTCTGTAGGTGTTTTACACCTATCTTTGCCGTTTACCAGACACTGAAAACTGTTTTTGCGGTCGGCCAGAAAGCAATTGAGAACACACTGACCATAATTCCCAATCTGCAAGTCCACATTACTCTTTGTGTTCACTGAAAGATAATGTTTCTACTTTCTGTTCACTCAGTGGTATCAGGAACAACACGTATAACTGTAAATAAAAGTTTTGCGTTCTGAGTGACGTATTTTATAAAAGTTCACCTGCACAAAAAATAAATCTTAGTATTGTAAATAATATCACTATCGGAAACAGCATTATTAACAGTTCAGAGACGACCTCTGAGGGAAGTTCCAAGTAAAATTGTACATCACCCTGGCTCACCAAAAGTTAATTACTCGACTTAAAAGTGGAAAATAATTTCACCACTTGCCACACGGCTTCTTCAAGATTACAGGCGGCCCACAAACGGCTACTTCCGTGAAAAATAAGTGATCCAGGACGGTGTACAGGCCTGACGAGTTCTCTTCCTACTTTTACCGAAAACGCACTCAAGTTTCCCCAACTCTGATGTCAACTGGGGCACAACGCACGTTGGCATCCGACTGGCGCGGACAATTTGATATCTCTGTGCGGAGTGTCTCTACCCACTGCCACTCTAGCTGTATTTACAGGATGAGAATATCAAATAAAATCGTCGTAACTTCTGAACGGTTTGTGTTAGGACGTTCAAACTGCACTGTTGGCCAAGGGGCATGATGGGAATTAGTACGCACATGCCCACGCTTTCGTTGTTGTCGGCCATTTGCACGTGAAAATGTCACGGCACAACGCACTTGAGCGTATAGCGGTTTTGAATGCTTCCTATGCGACCAGCCCATCTACGGCTCAAAGGAAGTTTGCGGCAGAGTTCAAGCTGAAGACAACCGGTCCAAGTGTGCCAACAATCAAGAATTTGATTCGCAGGTTTGAGAGAACGGGTGGTGTTCATGATGACAGTGGTGGAAATGTCGATCGTCCAAAAAGGGTGAACACGCTTGAAAACATCGAGAAGACACGCGCTGTGCTGCAAACAAGCCCCAGGTAATCGACCAGACGAGCTGCACAACAGATGTGAATCAACTTGTAGACACAGCGACAAAGATGTTCAAGACCTGCATTTCTTCCCATACAAAATTAAAACCCTTCAGCATTAATCCCTAGGGCCATGGAACATCTGCTGTGTCCACATAATTGAAGAATAGGACTTTGATGTGAATATGGTTTGGTTTTTGCTACGAAGCCCACTTCCATTTAGATGGGTTCGTCAATAAGCAAAATTCACGCATTTGAGGGACTGAGAGTCTGTATTTCGCGATCGAGAAGTATCTTCACTCTCAGCGGGTGACTGTGTGATGTGCAGTGTCTAGACACCGAATACCCGGTGCGATATTCCTTGATGGCACGGTGACTACCGAATGACGTGTGGTGATTTTGGAATAGGATTTCATTCCCATTAACCAAAGTGACCCTCATTTCGACAAGACGTAGTTCATGCAAAATGGAGCTCGACCTCATCGGAACAGGAGAGTGTCTGATGTCCTGGAGGAGCACTTTGGGGATAGCATTCTGGTCTGGGGTACACAGAGGCCACTGGCATGGACCTCGATTGGGTACCATATTCACCGGATGTGAACACATGCGACTCCTTTTTGTGGGACTGTATTAAAGACAAGGTGTACAGCAATAACCCCAAAACCATTGCTGAGCTGAAAACAGCCGTTCTGGAGGTCATCGACAGCATCTATGTTTCGACACTTCAGCGGGTCATGCAGAATTTCGCTATTCGTCTGCACTACACCATCGCCAATGATGGCAGGCATATCAAACATGTCATAACCTAAATACGAATATCTGTAGTTACTTTGACAGGTTGAAAAAGGCAGTTTGTAACTAATTTTCGTTTTTTATATACTTCAATAATTTTCACATGTATTTAAAAAAAGTGACTGAATAAAAACGAAGTATTAATATCGTGTATTCTCCAGGTGTTATTCTTATGCTTGCTACAACCAATACTGTAGCGACAGACCTCACCTCACATAGTCTAAACGGTGTAGTCCTATGCTTTTAATCGGAATACTGTAGTGGCAACAGTGTAAACAGCGGATATACTAAAATCATGAAATCGTCAGCTAAATAAATGTAAACTCAATGTCATAGTATCAACTTACGTTTGATACAATGAATACTGAACCGAGAACAATAAATCTTGTGTTGAATATACTACAAAATAAGCACTTAACAACATCCAAGAGTCCTGGTTCAAATGGCTCTGAGCACTATGGGACTTAACATCTGAGGTCATCAGTCCCCTAGAACTCAGAACTACTTAAACCTAAGTAACCTAAGGATATCACACACATCCATGCCCGAGGCAGGATTCGAAACTGCGAACGTAGCGGTCGTGGGGTTCGAGACTGAAGCACCTAGAACCGCTCGGCCACACCGGCCGAGTTCTTAAACATACATTCAGCTAGCAATTTCCACAATCTATGATGAGTAGGTGACATCATCAATAACGTAATGCTGGTAGGAACAAACAACAATACGATAACCAATATTGAGCTAACATTCCGGGATGGATAGAGGCGTTTTTCTTGTGAGTAGCACCATTGTGTCTTAGGGGGAGAAGAGACGTAATCTCCGTTTAAGTGAGCAACTATTTAAAAAAAATAGCAACGACTATGTTACGCTAAGAGTGCTCTACAGGAAGATGGTACATTGTAATAACATCACAAGACTGTCGAAAAAAAAGCCTTCCACCGAAACAGTACATGTGTCTTCACCTTGATGTGTGGATACAGACTAAACTGCTTAGAACTAGTCTTACCTCCCCTACCATATCCCCTCCCCCTTCCTCCCTTTCCATGATACGTACGGATACTGGTTTTCCAGGTTTGTTCTAGCCTGTCGCTGATGGTACACGAAGAGGTCCATCCACTGCAGGTGCTCTGCTTTGGTGACTTTTGGGTTGACAATGATATACTGTTTCCGGTCTGCAGCTGGATCCGCATATAGGTAGGGATACTGCTTTTCCAGGCCTGGTCTAACCCCTCGCTGATAGTACACAAAGAGACCCATATGCTGGTGATGTACTGCTTTGATTGGTGTTGGGTTGAGAGTGAAACACTGTTTAAAGTCAGAGGAAATCAACCGAATTTTGAGGAATTGCCGACCCCTGCAACAATAGCGAAATACTCGACTGTTCGTCACAGGTTAGGCAAAGACAACTCTCCAGAATGACAGCCAAAAGCATGCTATGGCCATTGGCTGCATCTCACTGTAGGGGCTCTACGGGCTGCAGTCGCCAGAGAGGCAGGAGCCGTGACCAACGGCCACTCAGGTCGCTGAAGGCAGTCGCTATTCAGAAGCCCTGACAACCACACCCTCTCCCCCCCCCCCCCCCACCACACCCACACCCGCTGCCGCCAGCCGCTTCCCGCAGCCTACTAGCCCCTCAGGCACTTAGAATTACTGTCTGTGGAAGCATTGTAAAAAAAAAAAAAAAAAAAAAAAAAGTCATGCTTATGTGTATTACATCAAAGGATTGGAAAAGGGCACAGGTCATCCCCGTTTTCAAGAAGGGACGTCGAATGTGCAGAACTTATAACGATATGTTTGCGTAATGTGTATGCATAAACATACAGTTATAAATGTCCCCGTTCGTAGTCGCTGCCGGCCGGAGTGGCCGAGCAGTTCTAGGCGCTACAGTCTGGAACCACGGAACCGCTACGGTCGCAGGTTCGAATCCTGCCTCGGGCACGGATGTGTGTGATGTCCTTAGGTTAGTTAGGTTAAAGTAGCTCTAAGTTCTAGGGGACTGATGACCTGAGCAGTTAAGTCCCATAGTGCTCATTTGAGACATCGTAGTCGCTAATTATAACAATATGTTTACTTTTGTGTTGTAACATACAGCTATAATCAGCGGTGGAAATATATTTGCGAACGCCGACCGACAACTTCATGAAGTTGTGAGACATAGATTCTATACTAAATAAATAGTCCATACACCAGTTCCGTTTAACTCTGAATTTATGGCAATTAATAGATGAACTTACCCTGCAATGAAGGATTTGACATGGATGCCGCTTTGACTGGCACTTCTCTTCTCGTAATGAAAATAATTTCTTTGACGTTTTCACATACACGTCGCACAATAAATCTACTGCTATGCAGTATTGTACTTTCAGTATTGCACTTTTACTTTACACTAAAATAATATTATTTTTAAAAATAATAATACGGCGGCAAGACATGCGCGTCCGACACAAGTTACACGAGACAAGAGAAAAAATGAGTAACTGAATAACTGTTCATAGTGAATATCTCGTACATCAAAAAAATGTGTAAAAGTGTTCTTCTTCTGTTCGTTTTTCGCGCCGTGGTTTTCAAAGTCAGTAACTCACTGCATCTCTGACGGCGCTTCGACAATAAGCAAGTTACGTCACAGGACGTTCATCTTTTACATTCTCGCAACATTATTTGCTAACTGTAGCTGTTGCCGAGCGACTGCCCAATTAGTGAATGATTTAAAATGATAAGGCAATCACATAATGTTACAAACTATAGACCTATATCTCTAACGTCGATCAGTTGTAGAATTTCGGAACACGTATTATGTTCGAGTATAATGACTTTTCTGGAGACTAGAAATCTACTCTGTGGGAATCAGCATGGGTTTCGAAAAAGACGATTGTGTGAAATCCAGTTCGCGCTATTCGTCCACGAGACTCAGAGGGCCATAGACACGGGATCCCAGGTAGATGCCGTGTTTCTTGATACTTCCGCAAGGCGTTCGATACAGTTCCCCACAGTCGTTTAATGAACAAAGTAAGAGCATATGGACTATAAGACCAATTGTGTGATTGGATTGAAGAGTTCCTAGATAACACAACGCAGCATGTCATTCTCAATGGAGAGAAGTCTTCTAAAGTAAGAGTGATTTTAGGTGGGCTGCAGGGGAGTGTCGTAGGACCGTTCATATTCACAATATACATAAATGACCTTGTGGATAACATCGGAAGTTCACTGAGGCTTTTTGCGGATGATGCTGTGGTATATCGAGAGGTTGTAACAACGGAACATTGTACTGAAATGCAGGAGGATCTGCAGCGAATTGACACATGGTGCAGGGAATGGCAATTAAATCTCAATGTAGACAAGTGTAGTGTGCTGCAAACACATAGAAAGAAAGATCCCTTATCATTTAGCTACAATATAGCAGGTCAGCAACTGGAAGCAGTTATTTCCATAAATCATCTGGGAGTAGGAATTAGGAGTGATTTAAAATGGAATGATCATATAAAGTTGATCGTCGGTAAAGCAGATGCCAGACAGAGATCTTAAGGAAACGCAATCCGAAAACAAAGGAAGTAGGATACGGTACACTTGTTCGCCCACTGCTTGAGTATTGCTCACCAGTGTGGGATCCGTACCATATAGGGTTTATAGAGGAGATAGGGAAGATCCAACGGAGAGCAGCGCGCTTCGTTACAGGATCATTTAGTAATGGCGAAAGCGTTACGGAGATGATAAACTCCAGTGGAAGACTCTACAGGAGAGACGCTCAGTAGCTCGGTACGGGCTTTTGTTGAAGTTCCGAGAACATACCTTCACCGAGGAGTCAAGCAGTATATTGCTCCCTCCTGCGTATATCTCGCGAAGAGACCATGAGGATAAAATCAGAGAGATTAGAGCCCACACAGAGGCATACCGACAATCTTTCTTTCCACGAACAATACGAGACTGGAAATGAAAGGAGAACCGATAGAGGTACTCAAGGTACCCTCCGCCACATACCGTCAGGTGGCTTGCGGTGTATGGATGTAGATGTAGAAGAAGCTACAGTTCGCATTCCCCTCTCCTCGTTATTTTGTAACATCCAACTGAGTAAAACTACCAACTCGGTCTGCGATACTGTAGTCAGTGACGGACGAGCAAATTGCTGAGGTTGGAGCTTCATAACAGTACATCTGACAAATGCATTCAATTGTCACACATCTCTTGTACATTTCTATCATGTACGAAATCAATAACGTATCCTAAATGACTCTAATACTTCCACCATGTTTGTGAGAAAATTACCAATCACAACAGAACGTCCTTGTTGTTTTGGAACGTGCAACTGAGTAGAAGTGAGTTAATCTCTGAAAACATGAAATCTACCGAAACATCTACGCCATGAGCTGTCGTGTGATGGAAATTTTCAGTAGAACAGTTGTATCTAACGGCAACTTACCGCAGTGACCAGAGGACAAAACTTTATACGGATCTTAGATACGTGTATGGAAACGACTTCAACCACAGACGTGTTCATGCACACGATACGTAAAATCCCAAGCAGTTATTCTCTGAACTGACACATTTCCACAGCAATCTAACTATAAATTCACGTATTCCACAACAACATATCGCAACAGAATTTTACTGATTCTGTGAAGTTTTTGCATGCTTTAGATATTTATCTGTATGTACGAGTATATACAATTCTTGCTTACTCGATGTGGCGTCCTCTTTCTGTTAATACCGTCAAACTCTGATCATAGCTCTCCCCCCCCCCCTCCCCCAAACCAGTCATGGTGTCTACAATTATCGCAAAAACAGATGCACATAAATGCATTACTGTACTGCAGTACTGCTGACTTTATTCTGATGTAAACACACATGTAGCAGAGCACGGTTACGCTATTTCACGTGTTGGATCTCCAAGCAGAGACCTCCCAAAGCCTCTCTCCATTACTCCACCGACGCCTAAGGTGTCGTCGTCATTGGCGGTGGTGGTTCTTGGAACATCAGATCTAAAGTAAAAGGATCTGCCTTTTAGACAGTACCTCACATCATACGTGGGGTACATCCATACTAAACGTTGTCCACGAATTGTTATGCAGATGAATCTACAACTTCCGTTACCCGGGAGTATAGGCAGCTGGAACCGTTTTGATAAATATTTCTTAACGCATAATGGTGGTGAATGCATCTTTTGGCTGATGTCTCGGATCATACACTGGGAGCATCAACAGTAAACATTATCTGCAAATTACACTGAAGAGCCAAAGAAACTGGTACACCTGCATAATGTCGTGTAGGGTCCCTGAGAGCACGCAGAAGTGCCGCAACACAATATGGCATGGACTCCACTAATGTCTGAAGTAGTGCTGGAGGGCACCATGAATCCTGCAGGGCTGTCCATAAATCTGTGAAAGTACGACTGGGTGGAGATCTCTTCTCAGCAGCACGTAGCATGACATCCCAGATACGCTAATTAATGGTTATGTCTGGGAAGTTTGGTGGCCACCGGAAGTGTTTAAACTCAGAAGAATTTTCAATATGTCCCCAATGATGTATATCAACACCTGTTTGCAGCTAAGGTGTCGATTTAATTATCATTTTATTTCAGAAAAATGTTCCTGGAGCCACTCTCTAGCAGTTGTGGACGTTTGGGGTGTTGCATTGCCCTGCTACAATTGCGCATCGGAATGCACAATGGGCATGAATGGATGTAGGTGATCAGACAGGATGCTTACACACGTATCACCTGTCAGAGTTGTATCTAGACATATCTGGGGCCCCATATCACTCCAACTGCACATACCCCACACAATTACAGACCTCCACCAGCATGAACAGTCCCCTGCCGACATGCAGGGTCCATGGATTCATGAGGTTATCTCCATAACCGTACACGTCCATCTGCTCGATTCAATTTGAAACGAGACTCGTCCGACCAGGCAACACGTTTCCAGTCATCAAAAGTCCAATGTCAGTATTGATGGGACTAGGCGAGGGATAAAGTTTTGTGCCTTGCAGTCATGAGGGGTACACGAGTGGGCTTTTGGCTACTAAAGCTGATGTCAATGACGTTTCATTGAACGGTTAGCACGCTGACACTTGTTGATGGCCCACCACTGAAATCTGCAGCAATTTTCGGAAGAGTTGCAGTTCTGTCACATTGAACGATTCTCCTTAGTCATCGTTGGTCCTGTTCTTGCAGGATCCTTTTCCAGCCCCAGTGATTTCGGGGAGTTGGTATTTTACCGAATTCCTGATATTCACAGTACATTCATTCATGAAATGATCGTATGGGAAAATCCCCACTTCATGGATACCTTGGAGATGCTGTGTTCCATCGCTCGTGCACCGACTATAATACCACACACAAATTCACTTAAATCTTGAGAACCTGCCATTGTAGGAGCACTAAACGATATAACTACTGTGCCAGACATTTGTTGTCCTATATAGGCGGTGCTGGCGGCAGCGCCGAATTGTGCTGGTTTACATGTCTCTGTATTTGTATATCCATGCCAATATCAGTTTCTTTGGCACTTCAGTGTATTATACAGATGGAACCAGCCCAACCATACCTCGGAGTATATGCAGGTAGATCTGCCCAATAAATGTTTCCGGAGGCATAATGCTGGTGGGTCCACCTTTCGGATGCACATCGGTACTCACCCGCGAGTTGCAAGCACGGCAACAAATGACGACGATGACATGTCAGATGTTAGTGGAGCGACGGAGAGAGGCTGTGGGAACTAAAGCGCGTGATGTCATACCTGAGCTGTACGATCTTGTCTTCTAGACGGCGATTATTGATGCAGTCATGAAAGCAAGTACTGTACAAATGAGAAAAAAATGCTTTAAGTGAAGCGAGTGGTGGAACAAGGCCTCATGTGACAGTGGCATGTGGTTGAGAGGTGGCATGAGCCCCCTCTCATATTTCTATCTTACGATTTCCCTCTCTAATTGCATGCAGTGAAAAGTCGCTATTCCTTCACACGCGGACTTCCCACGCAGCGTCTCTCGTCACCCGGGTGGTCCGGTGACAGGCGGACTCTGCTGATCTGGAAAGGGTTAAGCCGACGGGTGTGAGGAAGTCGAGTGAATGCTTTGCAGACGCCGACATTGTCAAAAGACTCGCCCGGAGGGGTCTGAAGTAGCGGCTGGGCTAGAGGTTCCGTTACTTTGCAGAAACTTAACGAAAACACTTTCTGGCGAGCTACCAGCGAGGCGTGGGAATGACTTGTGTACCCAGGCAGTTGTGGTGGGAAAATTCCCGCGCTTTCTGCAAAATAGTAACTGTGATTGGCTTGCTCAGGGCATAGCTCCGTGACGTAGCAAAATCAGCGCAGAAATTGGCGCCAAGAATCTCCATTGGTGGAATGGTAGTGCTCCGGCAATAAAGTGGAATTTTCCTCCGGTTTTCGAGTTGCTGATTGGAACGTTTAACCACGGCCACTGTCGTGTGGGCGGGAATGTTGTGTGTTCGGCCTGTACGGGTGCTCTAGGTAGTCGGCTCTCGCTTTTCGGTCGAGGACGTCGAAACAACCAGCCATCGCCTCCGGTACGCCAAATCGTGTTCTTGCAGTTAAGAAGACAGATGGGTAAGGTATGTCCACAGCACCGGCAGACAGGGACTTTCCTAGGTGATAATCAGAGCTCAGCAGAGCGCACCTGTTCGTCTTTTTCTAACTTTGTTCTGTCTTGGTTAGCAGCAATTAATGTTGGGTTGGCTATGTGTTTTCGCTTAAGATTTGAGCTGCAAGGAATTGGCTCCACATACCACTTCGTCATAATCCGCACAATCTAGTTTAGGGACAACTTCACATTCACAGCGTTTGTTTGAGTATCGAATTTGAGCCAATTTGATGTATTGTAAATGTTTCATGTGTTTTTGTTTATTATTTTGTGTTTAGTCTTAATAAATCATATTGTTATATTGGACAGAACTTTCATTCTGTTAATCAGTAGAGCAACCCTATCATTCCTCACTATGTTAATGAAACCTTCGTTTATTCAACTTATTTATCAAATTAAATTATTGCAGGTGCCAGACTCTCTTCTACTCCACTGGCAGGGTTGATTAGAGTCAGTTCGCGTATTTTTTTTAATCCTTGTGGAACCGCAAAAGTCGGAGTTAGAATAGGGGGGGGGCTTAGAGCATCATTTACATATGTAGATTCTAGAAGAATTTAGTGTTAAATACACTGCTAGCCCCGGCACCTCGCATGGTAACCCAGCAGTATATAGGTGTGCAGCTGAGTCGCGTGGGCTGAGGCACGAACGACGGCCGCATGGGGGGGGGGGGGGGGGGCGGGTATTTCGGTACGCCTACTGGCCTGTGGCGGCTCTGACGTTGGCCTGGTGCATCCGTGCCATTACTGTCCGACCGTCGCTAGCGCTGGTCATCGGCGGGCGTAATGTCTCACGGCGCGGCCAGTAATTACCCCTCTGATGCAATTAGCATCGCGCCCATCCGCCCCCGTCCCTTCCTGTCCCATCCAGCTATTTCCAGAGCTGCCACTCGTAGGTCAGAGGCTAAAGAACACTCAATCGCAGCTGCATTTAGCTCTCTGCTTACCCCACTTGATCGTCTCTAGAGCGGACTGTTGCGTCCAGCTCACAGGTACAAACTCTATCCTACACACGTTACTGGTATGTCAGCTCAGGTAAATAATTAAAACTTTTTTCTTTTTTAGAACCAGTGGACAACACTTCTTAAAATTTTTAAGTCATAAGGGTTTAGAAAGAAAAAGCTGGCTCAATTTTAATGACGCTGGCTAAGTATAAAGGCCACAAATGCCGTGAAATAGTTTTCCGCAGACAGCGCTCGTAATGGAACTGGCCTGCGCACCTCCTTTTTTTTCGTTGCCTATTGGAGAATCCTATACACAGCACTTCACAGCATGATCCAATGAGATCAAAATTGTAATTCTGCATTTACTGTAATTTCGATTGTATAAGGAAAATGGTCTTATATTTTACTTTTCCAAACACAATTAACACATGAACTGAACTTAAGATTTACTTTTCGAAAAAAAAACAATTATTTTTCTTAATTCCAAAATTAATTTGAAACTGTAATTACACTACAAATTGTCATTAGTAGGGGACGCCACCCCACATTCCATTGTTGCCATATGTATCCAAGATGGCGGCGTTGACGTCATCCAAGATGGCGTCGTATAGACTTGGCAACAGCGCAAGACATCAATCAAGATTGCTGCTGTGATGTCAATCAAGATAATGCATTTTGGCGGGAAGAAGGTCAACTGGGCTACCTCCACTAACCTAACCCATCCCCAAGAAAAATGGTGCGAAGTTCAAACTCCAGCAGGATAATACACCACACGCCTGTTATTTCTACTTAACAAAGAACATGGCAGGAAAAATGACTTGTCTTTATTATTTAAGCAATTTCAAGCAGATGTGTTCTCCACTGGGTCTGGGCTCCAACTGGCTTAGTTCATATCTTCGCCACCAGAGGACGCCACTCTGACATCAGGTGATGAGGCAAATAGCGTTATTCAAGATGGCGGTACCCAGTGTGTTCACCACGAGCTCCAGAGTCCAATTAACGTTGTTCATATGGTCGCCACCAGAGAGCACTCTCCTGAAGTCAGATCATGATGCAGGTACCGGTATTCAAGATGGCGGCACCCAGTGTGTTCACAGCGAGCTCCAGAGCCCAACTGACTTAGTTCATATCGTGACCACCACAGGGAGCTACCATGATGGCGGGTGATGACACAAGATCGTCCGCTCTCTCTCTCGCATGCATTAGAAGTGGACTTGTGCGGTGTTAGCGGCCCACGGCCGAGTGACCGCTTCCCTCACAGTCTCAAGCCCTCACCTTTATACTCGAGCTGGACATAGTCTTCTGTAAATATGCTAACGAATTTAACTGAACACAAGTGACACCATCACTCATCTAACGTATGAATTACCTAAGTACTTAATTCTATTTCAATTTTAATCATATTGAATGAGTTAATTTACAATTTCAATATTCAGTGATCAAATGAGAATTTCCACAATTTCCCGCTACCAGTGCGGTGTTCATTCATGACCTAACACCCCCACCCCTAGAACGCTGCACTCCTATTGGCTATTGCATTAGTCACATGATTCGACTTCATACAACCTAGGACTTGGAATCAATTTTCGTGAATGCTGCACCCACCTGGACTTGGAATCAAATAGTTCGAGTCTCCACCACAATCCTCAACCCAGCACCACGCCCCCTTACCGACCCATGTTGGTGGGCTAACGTGTACTAACATGCACTAACGTGCACTAAACTGTACTAACGTGCACAGAGCACAACTTCATCCAAGATGGTGCGGCGAAATGGCGGGGAAACAGATCTGAACACAAGTCTTTGTTTTGCAGGCGGTGTCTCCACCACGAGATGTAGTGTGCAACTGACCTAGTACACATTACTGCCACCAGATCGTACTTTCATCCCTCCTATGACCTAATCCCAGATGGTGGCTGCGATAGGCTGCTGGGGAGAGTAAGGAAGGAGTGCACTCTATTCAATTTCGAACATTTTATTCACTTACGGGATATATTTATCACACTGACGAAAATACTCGGCATCTTATGCTTGGGCTCACAATCTACATTCTGCAGACATGCAAACAACTCCTAATTTACTCAAATAATTCAGCACAGTTATGTCTAGACAAGCTCAGTACTCATAAACTGTCCAAATAACTAACAGCAAAGCCTACACACCTGCTCGTAAAATTATTTAATCAACACCCGCAAGTACCCTCCGCCAAATCCTGTCCAGTAGAGCACACAGGCAGCCCCAACGACATGGCGCGGCCGTCAGCTGTCAAAGCACATACAGGCCCCCGCCCGGGTCATGCAAGCGGCGACATCTCATTCATACTTCATTTCTCAGAAATTCCCATCCAAATACATGTCCACCTAGACACATGTGCTGACGTGATTGGGCGGGAGTGCAGCCACAAGCTGCACCTGAACGCAGGCGAAAGTTACATCTATTCAGTTGCCCTTATACCCACATCATAGAACTCCAAGGTGCAGCCCCATACTTGAGACACCTCAGGCCAGCACTGTTTTTACACCGGATGGCAGAATAGCGCAGCCTGCTTCCATCTAACAGAACATATGTGATGTGTTCAGATGTGCGTACCCACCCCCTTCATGGCTCACGCCGAGTCTCCCAGCGAAACGTCTGCATGGCGGCTATGCATGTAACAACAGTCCCAATGTTATTCTTACCTCACATGGCTTTGTAAAAAAAAAAGAATACGCGCTAACTCGACCTCTCCAGAATTTCATAGTCTCCTGGAAATAGTTAACACTAGCTTTCTATATGTCCCAGCTTGTATTCACAGAAATTCCTCCTCTAACAGAATCTCCTTCTGAAAATAACATCGAATGCACTCATCCCAGCGATCCTAACGTCTTTCCCCTCCAGATTTAAACATATGCAAACGTTCCCTCCGATGTATACAGACCCCTATATCCCAGCACAAACGATGGAGCATTCTTATTTGCTCTTATAGAATTTACACGCCGAATTACTTACGCCGCTGGTATCAAAGCACCAGCCACCAATTCTTTCTGATGCTTTCAGATAGCTAAATTTCATCACAGTTAAATCCGCAAAATTGTCTCCACATTATCAGATACATACAAGACTCACAACAATATTGGCAAACCAGGAATATATTTACCACTGTAGGCACAATTAAATATTACTATTGCTGCATACAGTCTGACACCAATAAATGCACAGGTAATCTCTCCTCTTGATGACTGTACTTCAGTATTTATAGCGAATATAATTTTCCACTTAAGAATTGTCATATGCCTACACTCACACCGGCTATAAGTTACGATGCTTCCCAGTCCTAGCGAGGCAACATCAGCCTTTTCTTTCTTTCTAGAGATGCGACATTCAGAGATAATAAGCTACTTCACACTGATCACTACTTCGCACCAACAAATAAATCTCGCAAAGTGCCATACATATCGTCAAATACGTAAACACACCTACTCATTTATACTCTCCTCCCACTGGGGCCAGGAGCTTGAATATTAGTGTGTGAAACCGATCTCCAACTCAGAAATATTACAACATGTCCCGTATAGAGATGGGCAAAACTGTTCTTTTCAGAGATCGGATCAGAACTGTTCACTCCCTGAAATGAAGTAGCTCTTTTTCATGACTCACCACTCATTCACAACAGATAATAAATGGAAGGCACATTGCCCTTTAAACTTGGTTTATTCCAGTACTATACCTGTATTTTGATCTTATTTGATCCTATTTTGAAGTAACACAGATAATGAGTAAGAATTTTGTGTTGTTTATTGAAATTTCCACGATATGACAAAGTTTTTGATTATTGATTTATTTTGCACTATCGTGGTTTTTTGGGTGATCGGAAAATGTTGTAACTTAAGATTTACATTAACAATATATTTGGCTATAATGTATTAAAATTTCATTAACCTCGTACAAATACATCGCAAGCCATATATTTTTAAAGTGAACATTTCCTTCCGAAGACGCCTAAAATCGCAAAATCCGCACTAAAATAAGAAAAAAATATATAAATTTGACTGTAAGACCAAAGTGCTGCATATAGCCTTCCGCAGAATAAAACAAGGAAAATATTGGTGTATCACTTTTGCTATACGTTTATCGGTTCACTCGTAATTAAAGTGTAAATTCGAGTGACCATAATAAAAAATCCTATAGTAAGAGGAGCCGTCAGGAACCTAATCTGATCAGTTTAAACAAATAAAAATAAAATAAAAACAAATGATGTATACATAACATAATTATGTAATATACATAACGGTATTACTACGAAGAACAATATCCAGTAGAGACGAACTCCGATGCAGAGGCGCTGAATCAAGCAGGTCGAGCCGCGAGCTGTATTACTGCGTGAGCTAAGACCGCAGAGACCGGAGTGACACCTGAGTTGCTTTGCTCAACGCTCTGGCTAGAGTCGAGAACGGTGGGGTGAGCGTTGAGCGGGCGAGTTCCGAGGGTGGGGGGAGGGGTGAACTGCCACCACTCACCCGCTCGGAGACAAATCGTCCGTTCTCTTGCGAGCAGGTTGTTGCAGGTAGTTCTTATGTTCTCCGCTAGGAGGCTCTCTGTCCTGTTGCTCGCATCAACTGCCCAGAGAACAGGACGTGCGACTGAAACGATCGCCGACGAAGTGGTATGCCAAGGTGCGCCAGACACTGCACGCGGCAGAGGAAGCACAGAGAGGGCACAGCATATGTGAAACACAAAATCCAATGGGGCACTGCACAATGCAGGCAGCCAAGGTAGAAGCAGGGTAGAGGCGGACGCTTGCTGTGTTGTGTGGCATGCAGTGTGCTCTGACCAGCAGAGGCCCCACTGGTCTGCTCCGACTCTCTCTCTCTCTCTCTCTCTCTCTCTCTCTCTCTCTCTCTCTGCTGTGGGAAACGTTTGGAGCTACCGTTCTTTTTTTCTGAATCACTGATTGTTCACTCCTTTGAAAGATTCAACTCTATGAATTAGTTCAGGAGCGGATCCCCCATCTCTAGTACCGTATCGATCTAGTAAACACACAAGTCATATCCTATGCCATACAAATTCACCCATTTTACATCAGAAAGCCCTCAGTGAAACCAAGTCACTCTCAGAACTGATGTACAAAGATACATTCGTCTCCCCATCGGTACCAACGCGTTACACTTTCTGGTCTTGACTTGCCTGCTTGCTTGCATTTCTACAGGCATCTCCAGACTCTGGGATTACATGAACAGACCTATTTTCACCATAATATTACATCATTTTCGCCCTACTTCTCGATATCAAGCACACAGCAGTAGCCTATCGATCGCTAGCGCAACATAATTCCGAAGATATACACTGGAAATTATTTCTCTACAAACCCGAACCTTAAGCTACGTGGAACGTGCTCTAGACCACTGAGTAACTAGCAACAAACACATTAAAAATCATATCTCCACCTGCGAATACCGATCTCGCTGATGTAACACATTCCAAATCATTCCTATAATTTACTAGCCAGCAAAGGTCTTTCCCATGTCTACAGAACAGGCATCCATGTCTTCCACATGCCAGATGCACACACCACAATCGATCTTCTCTCAACTAAATAAAGGCACCAAATGTGCAGAAGGAGTGAACAGAATAATTAACTTGGGAGTGAATAACGCTCCACCGCAAACGCACCATCTTCTCAAAGTTACACTTGATCACGAAAGCAGCCCAACACATACTAAGTATTGGTTCGCTATTCAGTCGTGTAGAGGACTGCAAAGTTAACTCTCATACATTACACTCGAACAGGCCGCTGCATTCGGAAGACTGCTGCCGTTAACGGCGAACGTCAATCAGTACCATCACAGACTTTGCATACACGGAAACATTCTAGAAAACCAGCCACATATATCCTCTATTATTATACTTACAATTAAATGTTACGATCGCAGTCTCAGTTGAATGGCATTCGGCAATGAGCGAGGTATCAGAAATACACGCCGCTGAAGGCTGTTGCTCTGGAAATGGAAATATCTGTACCTTTGTTACTACTTGACATGCTCTTCCCTTTGCCATCACAGTACCCCAAGTCAAATCCATACCCACCTTACCGTTGAAAATAGTGATTTCCTTTACACAAAAACAAACTTTATAAACCTCATGCACAAATGTGAACATATCACGCACCCAGCACTAATAATGTTTATAATACTTCGTCAATAACTGTTTGCCTGTGATACGAAATAACAATAATATTATCTTGAAACTCTTCCATTTGGTATGTGTTCGCATAGAAAAACAGTAATATCAGAAACTGAGTCCGCCTTGATGCAAAACACCTTGTTATTCGTTTATTTCTTTATTATCCCAAAGGTAGTATGAAAGTACCAATATAAAACTATATTTCAAAAGGCGATTTGTAAAAATGTAATAATGTTTTACTGTGTTTGTACAACCATACCATTTTCCGCATGTTTTAGATTAAAAAAAAAAAAGAAAAAAAAACACTGATGCTGGTGATATTTATCGCCGAAACTAGTTTGGGATAATAAAGAAATAAACGAATAACAAGGTGTTTTGTATCAAGGCGGACTCAATTTCTGATATTACTGATACGAAATAATACTGATCGAAAATCAACGATCCGTGTTCACGTCTCTTGCGTTTTCCGGACAAATACCGTGACGGTGATCGTACGAATATGTACTATCAGCCAACGATGCAACCTCGTCATAAAATCAATGAACTTTGAAAGTGATTCTGCTAAGGAACGTGGTATGTATTTGCGACTCCCTCACACCGCCCCAACTAGAAAATTCTTTGGTATTTGGAACGCATTCTGTCTCGAGACCATATCAGAGGTTCCGCGATATATCTGCCCAGTTATAGGCGATGACCGATTGAGAAGGAGCACAAACAGTAGTAGTAGTAGTAGTAGTAGTAGTAGTAGATGTGCCGATTGAGGTCCTAAGGAGAAAAAATGTACACTAGCTTTTCAGATCTCTAGTCTTAAGCTATATGTTAGAAATTATGTCCATCATTTGGACACAGGTCTTTCCATTCAAGCACATACATGCATAGGCTTACACCCACAAGTGAATCATATTTCTTTCACTCTCATATCTCTAAACGAGGCGCCTTCATTGAACCTGTCTGCTACAGTAAAATTACAACCTGCTTTTAGTCACACCCTACACATCTTGCAGTTGCACCCATTTCTACAGCTTTCCGCAAGTGTTCGTTCCAATTTAAGTCTGAACTGAGCAGAAGTCAGAGAAAGACATTTCCACCACCTTCTGCAACCCGTGTAGAAACAGAACGACCTGAGTTATTGCAACAGGTCCGTGTTTTGAGCATTCGGTGGAAATGCGCGCAATGTGGTATGTCCCAAATTAGATACAAGTACTACAGATCCTTGTCCATTCAAATCAATCAGCCCAACATGCTATCATCGGTATTCTTTACCCTCCCAACACAGAAAAATTACGTACTATAAAAGCTCATACGATTTACAAGTCATCTAGGCGTCGATGGGGATGCAATGACGCATAACTGCGGCAGAAACAGATTTCGCAATACTTCCCCAGAATATCGCAGAGTGCAGCTATCCAAGCATTCCTAACGGCGCTCCCAATCCCTCACCTCAACCTGCTACTGCCACTGCAGATGCCTATGTGGACACGATGCTATTGAATATATACAGGAAATGCAGAGGCCACTTTAAATTCGTATGAGACGCTCCCCAACTCAAACAAGCGTTGTCAGTCAATCATTGTGTGGTAACCAACAGCGCACGAATGCACGGATGGGAGGAAAAGACACCGCCGATGTACTGTAATATTAAGAACCACACTTGATAGCGCGAAGAATTTTACAGTTTCTCCAACACCGGCCAATCATGTGACAGCATGTTTCCCCAATTTCAGTATCATAGCTAAACCATCCCTTCTTGATTGTCACCAATTTTTTGCATATTATGTGAACTGCTTATTTCCACTTTTTGCCGTCTTCCAGTTAGGTATGATTTAAACCATTTGAGCACTGTCCCATTCATACCACAGTACTTGAGCTTATCTAGAAGTATTCCATGATTTACACAATCAAAAGCCTTTGATAGATCACAAGAAATCCAAACGGGTGACTTCCGGTTACTCAAAGTATTTAATATTTCATTAGTGAAAGTATATATAGCATTTTCCGTTGAAGAAACCCTTCTGGAAACCAAACTGACATTTTGTTAAGACTTTATTTTTACAAAGGTGTAGAGCTAGTCTACATTACATTACATTACTTTTTCAAGAATTTTGGATAAGGCAGTCAGAAGAGAGACTGGGCGGTAGTTGTTGACATCAGACGTATCCCCTTTTTTATGCAGTGTTTTAACAATGGCATACTTCAGTCTATCTGGGAAAATGGCCTACTTCAGAGAGCTATTACATATGTGGCTAAGAATCCCACTTATTTCTTGGGAACAAGCTTTTATTATCCTGCTGGAAATGCCATCAATTCCATGTGAGCTTTTATTCTTGAGAGAGTTTATTATCTTCCTAATTTCAGAAGGAGAGGTGGGTGGAATTTCAATTGTATCAAATGGTGTGGGTAAGGCATCTTCCATAACTAGCTTGTTTCTTCTAATGAACATTTAGATCATATTTTCTCTACAACATTTAAAAAATGATTATTCAAAATGTTTTCGACTTCCGGCTTGTTGTTTATCGTTTCCATTCGCTTTGATGGTGATGCCGTCATCCTGTACTCTTGGTTGCCCTGTCTCCCTTGTAATAATATTCCAAATTGGTTTGATTTTGTTATCAGAGGTATTAATCTCAGACATGATGCACATGCTTCTGGACTTTTTAATAACCTTTCTTAATGTTGAACAGTAGTTTTTATAATCTTTGGCAGTTTCTGGGTCATTACTCTTTCTTGTTATTAGATACAGTTCCTTTTTGTAGTTACAAGATATTTTTAATCCTTTAGTAAGCCAAGGTTTTTTGCATGGTTTCTTATAATTAGATTTAACTACTTTCTTGGGGAAACAGTTTTAAAATTCTACTTTGGTTCTTTTTTCACAGTTCAGTATCCCATCTTCCTGTTTCTATGTTTGATCTGTGTTCAGTTTTGACGGGCTGTCCACTGAGCTGTTTATGACTTAATCTGAGGAGGATGTGATGGGGAGTTTTCATTGTCAGTGAAGTCGCTACGAGCTACCATGCGGCAGCTTGCAGAGAGAACTGGCCAGTGCGCATGCGGCTCGAACAGCGGGCATGCGCTTGCGTTGCGCGTGGATCACCCTGTGTCGTCCAGAGAGGCCGCCACCGCTGCTGCAGGGTCGGCCAACCGTGGGTCCTGGGTTCGTCCCAGACCGGGGCATCCGCCGGTGGCGGCCGTAAGCCACGCAATTTCCGGTTATCACCCCCTCACCCACCCCTCTTCAGCCCGCAGCTCTACGGCATCATCGTTTCGGTAAACCGCAGGACGAGGGTCCGTTCCGAGGCTCTACGCTGATGTCGCTCCCAGTTCTGTTTCGCCTTTTCTTTCTTCAGTCAGTTATCAGACGGCGCGCTGTTTTCGCTCACCTCATCGAGGAACAGCGGCGGTATTCTGCAGTCGTGACGGGCAATCGCGATACGTCAGCTTTTCTCTCTTCGGTCGCGCAGATGTCTGTCTAATAAATAGTTGAATGTAGCGAGCGTTTGCTGGAATGGGAACTTGTCGCATTTTCCAATTCCGTTTATTTACACAGCCGTCAAAATAACGAATTCAGATTTCTATAAAGCTAAAATTGATAATAAAACAGAAACAGACTGTATTCATCAACACGAGAAGCATACAGCGATACCGAAGGAAACACGATAAATGGCCTGGGTGGTTCAACATTCCAAATTGTTAAAAACCATTCAAAAGCCAAGAACCGACAAAATATTTTTGATTCAAAACAACCGGTTTCAACAGTCATTGCTGTCATCTTCAGGTCTTTAACATCCTTTTGTTGTAAACTTGTTCATTTTAAATGGTTCAAATGGCTCTCAGCGTTATGGGACTTAACATCTGAGGTCATCAGTCCCCTAGAACTACTTAAACCTAACTAACCTAAGGACATCACGCACATCCATGCCCGAGGCAGGATTCGAACCTGCGACATAGCGGTCACGCGATTCCATACTGAAGCGCCGAGAACCGATCGGCCACCACGGCCGGCTGTTCATTTTACGCTGACTTCGTGTACAAGATGTCAAGTGGATAAAACTCGGCAATCTATAAACGTTTGTCATCGCTAAAATATTTAAAAACACAGAGCATCTTGTTCTAAAGGCCACGTCCATATACATATTACTCGCAGATGTTTGTGACATGATACAAATACGTCACACAATGACATACGTTTACATATGCTGCACACATACTAAACAGTTCCAATACATTTTAAATGACGTACCTCGTACCTCGTACCTCCATGTTTGAGAAAGGAAGATGACATTGACATATACAAAAAAATCTGGTCTTTACCAACTCCCTTGTAACGGCTGCGATGCTCTATACTTAGGGCAGACTAGCAGAACACCTGAAACAATATATAAAGAACATAAATGAGCTCAGAAGGATGGCACCACCCAGTCAACAATTTTGGAATGCCTCCGACAAGAAAACCACCCCCAACTGCAATAGAAATATGTATGCAAATAGTCAAACGCAGCAGTAAAACATCTCCTAATACTACAAGAAATCTTTCAAATTCGACAGGTAATCACAGAAAAGATCACATAGAACGGCCAAATAAATATCAGCAGCCAAAGGTCATTTAAATTAATAGAACATAGCAAATAAATAGCCATCCCTCTAGCCACCACGAAAACTGTATCACATTAAGAAGCTAACACACCCACTCAGATTCACCGCCACATTACCTCTTTATCGAAGTAATAATACGTGTACACAGAAGATAGGACATATATCTCTCCTGAAAACACACACACACACACACACATACTAGTCGAGAAATATAAACATACACCCACGAAGGATTCGCAGATGCTTCCGCACCCACAGAAAAAAAAGGACGATCGCCTTTCACAAATTGAAAACAAACTACACGAGATAATGTACCTTCACACAACACGAAAAAAATGGTCAAACTAAAACATTCATAATTCTTTAAGTACTACACGAATATGTAATAAAAAATGGGGGTTCCTATTTTAAAAAAACGCAGTTGATATCCGTTTGACCTAAGGCAGCGCCATATAGCGGGCCAACCATAGCACCATCTGGTTTCACCCTTCAAGCTAGACAAGTTTCGTTCTTTGTGGTTTTTCGTTTGACGCTTATTTCGTGAGATATTTGTCCCAATCACGATCAATGGACCACCCTATATAGTCAGCGAAGTACAGTGTTCTAAAATTCGAGCATCTGTATCTGGAAGAACATTAGGAAAGCAGAAGGAAGCAAACATAGTTAGTTATAAGTTCAATTTAATACTGCTTAATAGTAGTAACTGTTACGATGTAGATAAGCAGATATGCAAGAAATATTCTTGCAATGACTATTGAAGGTGCTTGGAACTGCGACTAAAGTGAAAAGCGTACGCCCTAAATCCTATATTACATGAAAAACTAAGAGTTTTCTTTCAGTAGCAGATGGTGTGCTTTTTGAAATAAACGTTAGATAACATGCAACAATAAGACAATAGAAAAATTTTGTTGTTTTTATGTAAGTTTTCTATGTTTAAATGTACTGTGAATGTAGTAAGGACATGTCATGTAACAGCTTAAAATGTATATCGTTCCAAGTTTAATTTCAGAACTAAATTTATGGATGTATAATGATATTTAATAACGCGGCAGTGAAAATAGAAGTTGATATTACTTGCCTGACACGCCGCATCTTGTGGACATTTTCTCTGAGGGACAAAGAAAATCCTATATCGAGTTCCGCCTCAGCAAAGTTTCGAAGCTTCCTTGCTCTATTCTGACGGGTAATTTAAACTTAGCAGTTGTCACGACTGGCTAGTAAGAGAATGAATTTGGTACGATGTAACGCCTTAATGAAACGTCGTCGTACTGGGTCTTGGGTTTACTCTGCGAGAGGTAATATTTTACGTGTACGTAAATATACATGACTGTCAGATTGGTGAACCATTTGTGTAGGAAACGGAATGATGGAATTTTAGGACATCATGTTTTATACTAGCTGAGTGGCGTTGTAGGTTTCTTTCTGCAATTTTCATAGTGCCTGCCAAGGGGCGACAACCTAAATTGATAAACAGAATATTGTACAATGTCCAGTCACTTTAATGTGATCACCTGTCTGAAACCTAGTAATTAATGATGGCAGGATTGGGTTACGATTGTGGACGGGCCTCGAATCAATTACTATTGGTTTGCTTTGCAATTTCACTCTTTTATTATAGCAAATAATTTTTGAAAACAAGCCAATGAGGTCGAAATCAGACTTTAAAGGCACGTAACCACAATCACAGCTGAAGGCCTTTAACGCGATAAAAGGCAATTATTTAACATTTAACAAATACGTAAAATACAGACAGCCAATAATTTTGAAGAGAAGCCAATGTGGTCGCAATCAGAGTTTTAAGGCAAGTAACCACAATCACGGCTGAAGGCCTTTAACGCCCAAAATGTCAATTATTAAAAAGGATTTAGCAAACATACATAAAATACAGACAGTAAAAATTTTTTGAAAACAACCCAGTGTGGTCACTTAGAATTCTAAAGCAAGTGACCACAATCACAGCTGAAGGTCTTTAGCGCCAGAATGTTAATTATTAAAATATAAAAAAACACACATAAAATACAGACAGCACATAATTTTTGAAAACAAGCCAATGTAGTCGCAATCAGAATTTTAAAGCAAGTAACCCCAATCACAGACTTGTAACGCCAAAATGTAAATTATAAAAAATTTAACAAATATACTGTCAAACGGCGAATAGCACAGCAAAAGTTAGTTAAAAACACAATACAATAATAAAATAAAATACAAGGGCCAGTGACAGACGGTGCTCCAGGAATCGACCTCTAAGTAGGTCACACCAAAAACACTTTTGCAAGCGAAGAGAAAGGCATCCAAGAGTTGCATTCAAATCACAAGATGGTAACTCGGACTAGTGGCAATCTAACGAGCGACAAATGATAATCTTCGTGAGTTTACCCGACATCCAACAAAAGAAATGGTAGATGTAAAATTAAGCCAAAGCCAGACACGGCAGTCTGGGCTCCGCCCACAGAATATTGTGCGTAGAGCGCCTGGAACAAGAAGGAATGACTACCACTACGGTAGAAGAATGCCACCAAACCTACAATCAAGAAGCTGTCAAACTTACATGCCTCACTGGACAGCGGCGGCAAGGGGAGGAAATGTACACTGCCGTTACATACATTAACCCCCAGGGCAGGTAACTGGGGCGTTAGCGGCCACAAGACAGAAAAATACAAGTGGTTGAACTTAACAGTGTAAGAAGCAGAAAATAGTAAATAGTAATTAGAAACTCAGGAAGGTTAATCAGATCCGCCTTCCCTAGGTACTCCACTCACTGCTTTTCGCCTCGGAGACACTACGAGCAGCAACACGAACCCAAGTCACTGGAGAATCGTGATATTTCACAATGTTGGAGGTTTCTCTACGCGAATTGCAATGCACTAGACTTAAACATGCAGGATCCGGTTTCGACGAGGTCGTGCACCCTCGTAACCACTGCCCTTCGATCCGGCAGTCCATACACGCCGCCGGCGGTCCCGGCGTGTTGCCGCTCTGCGCCAACCTCGTTGCTCGTGCATCCCCAACCGAACTCCACACCACCCGAAAAAGAACGAGGTCGCCTCAAAGATAGTGCAGCAGAACCACATATCGATAAGCGCCGCTGCTGCCACTAGCGGACAGGCAACGCTTACGAAAGCGAATAGCGCCAGTGAACACGAGAAGACAAACAACGCAGCCATGCCAACTGAACTATACGGTCTGGCAGAAACCTACACACGGCATCAACAAGAGCTGCAGCACAGCTCACAGTCAAAAGCCAGAGTAACCATCTTTTGCAGAGCAGACTGCTGCGAGACATGCGGGAGGGGGGGGGGGGGGGGGGAAGGGGGGTCAATGAGGTTCCGGGGAAGGTACCGACAGGGATTTGGAGCCATTCCGACCCCAATGCCATGCCCAGCTGAGCGAGGTTTCTCTATCCATGGCGCCAACAGCCCAATTGAGGTGGTCCCACAGATTCTTGATTGGGTTTCAATCTTACTTTGGTTATAGCCTGCCTCGGAGGCCCAGACGCAGCAACGTTCGCTGAATGGTCGTTGAGGAGACACTGTTCGTAGCTACTTGGTTCATCTGGGCGGTTAGATACTCAACTGCTGCACGTCTATTCGCCCGTACGCATCTCTGCAGCCGTTCAAATGGCTCTAAGCACTATGAGACTTAACATCTGAGGTCATCAGTCACCTAGACTTAGAACTACTTAAACCTAACTAACCTAAGATCATCACACACATCCATATCCGAGGCCAGATTCGAATCTGCGACCATAGCAGCAGCGCGGTTCCGGACTGAATCGCCTAGAACCGCTCGGTCACACGGCCGGCTCCGCAGCCGTCGTTCACCAATGTCACCTATGGCCTGTCGTGCACCATAGTTGCTTCAGCACCGGTTCTGGATTTTGGCACGCACGGTATAATTTAATAACGGCAGCACGCGAACAGTTTACAAACTTAGCAGCTTCTAAAATGCTTCCACCATTGGCCCGAAAGCCAATGATCGTGCCCTTTTGGACGTAAGATAAATCACTCCGTTTCCGCAATACGACAACGACTGCACTGCTTTCCCCGACGCGTCGCGTCGCGTGGATCTTCACAAAGATAACTTGTCCTCCGATGTGTGATGGAGTTGCTGGAGTTGCTTTCCCGTCTCCCCGACACGCTTTATATACCCTCCACTGATAGTGCTGGCATCTGCCGTCTGCGAGTGGTTATTGCCCGTTGACACGGAAAATAGGTGCTCCTCACGTTAATGTGATAGGACCGTGTAAACAGACTTGGAACTGCTGTTTGTCGTCATAGAATTTAAGTCCTGACAACATTGCACTATTTCTATTTGGTGTCATCTGCCAGTCAAACAACCTATTGACTCGCCTTACCTGCTAAATCCACTCTCGTTCAGCACTCATATTACAGGAGGTAGACTGGTGAATCAAGCCATTACTACCACCCACTTTGTAGCGTGTTGACTCCTTGGTAAGTTTCTGGAGATACGTAGCTCCAGACGTCCACGCACAGGTCAGGTAAATGTAAATGTCATGTGACTACGGCCTCCCGACGGTGAGACCGTTCGCCGGATGCAAGTCTTTCGATTTGACGCCACTTCGTCGACTTGCGTGACAAATGGTTCAAATGGCTCTGAGCACAATGGGACTTAACTTGTGAGGTCATCAGTCTCCTAGAACCTACAATTTCTTAAACCTAACTAAACTACGGACATCACACACATCCATGCCCGAGGCAGGATTCGAACCTGCGACCGTAGCGGTCGCGCGGTTCCAGACTGAAGCGCCTACAACCGCTCGGCCACTCCGGCCGGCACTTGCGTGTCGATGGGGATGAAATGATAATGATTAGGACAACACAACACCCAGTCCCTGAGCGGAGAAGATCTCCGATCCAGCCGGGAATCGAAACCGGGCCCTTACGATTCATATTCTGTCGCGCTGACCACTCAGCTACCGGGGACAGGTCAGGTAACTCGTGTTAATTATGGGGCGGTGGTTTGTGGACGCGGAACTGGCAGCAAATAGTGTTCCTGGCGTCATTTAGGTGAGTTTCGCTCTAAGAGATCTCTGACCTTGTGAGATGTGTAGTTCTCGTTCTGGAAGATCCGTTCGCCATCCAGGAAGACACGAGGCGTGAGGGCATGCAGGTGGTTCGAAATAATTTCCCCATATTTTCCAGCTGTCATGATGCTTTCGATTATTAGCACAGGATCCATGGAAGCCAAGGTGTATGTCTCCCATGGCACAACACTGGCCACTTGAGCCTCTGCCCGTAGCGCGGTAAATCATTCGAGCAGCCGTTCGCATAGATTACGGCGACCTGGTGCAGCAATAAATATCATTCATCTGACCACGAGACACGTTTCAATTGATCCACAGTCTAATGTTGACGATGCTGTGTCCAACGCAATCGTAACTGACGGTACCACTGGATCAGTACGCTAATACGAGGGTCGTACAATAAGTAATGCCCCAAGAGTCAGAATTTGGTGACAGCATACATCAACATGTCTTGTCCATGTCCTGTTTTTCTACGTATTCTCCATTACGTTCTATGGCCGTACGCAAACGTTGTGGAAGAGCATGTATTCTCTGCTGGTAAAAGCTCTTGACCTGAAGGCGCAGCCACGTTTTCACTCCATTACTGACACGCTCATCATCTTCAAAGTCTGTTCCCCGTAGAGAATCTTTAAGCGGCCCAAAGAGGTGGAAGTCCGAGGGTGCCGAGTCTGAACTGTAGGGCGGATGACACAATGATGTCCAACCTAATTTGGCGATGTGTTCCATGGTTCTCAGAATTGTGTGGGCGTGCATTATCGTGTTGGAACAAGATTTCTGCTGCATTCTTGTCCGACCGAACACGTCGGAAACGGTTTTGAGTTGATGGTTGACCCTCTTGGCATCACATCTACGAGAATGATGCCATCACAATCCCAGAAGACTGTCGCCATGATTTTTCCGGCAGAGGGGTTCTTCTTTTGTGGTGAATCAGGATGATGTCACTCCATGGACTGCATTTTTGTTTCGGGTGCAAAGTGGTGCACCCAGCTTTCGTCCTCCGTGACGATCCGTAACAGGAAGGCCTCTCCGTCGGTCTCAAAACGCTCCAGCAATTCAGATGACATTGCCTTTCTTTGAACCTTCTGGCCCGCTGTGAGCATTCGTGGAATCCATCGTAAGCATCTCTTTGAATATCCGAGAGTCTCTATCATTGCAGACGAACTTCCACTGCTGACCGTCAACTTCAGAGCCAGTCGCCGAGTTGTGATGCGCCGGTCGCCATGAGTAATGGCATCCGCACGATTCAGCATGTCTGGAGCAATGGCTGTGACAGGACGTCCAGAGCGTGGCTGATCATCGAGCTCTGTTTCTGCATTTCCTGAGGCTGTAACTTTCGTCACCCATCGCCCAACTGTACTCCAATCAACTGCCGCGTCGCCATACACTGCACACAAACGTTTGTGGATGTTCATCACGGTTTCTGTGCCTGCACACAAGAATTCAATAACTGCACGGTGCTTGTAACACGAGTCGTATGTGGCCGTTTGTACGCTATACTACGCCTCTGCCATCAACCAGAATGGTCCGAAACTTCACCGGCACACAGAACAAACATCAAATGTGAAGCACCAACAAGGACGTCTCTCTATGTATATTAATGGCTTTTTTTTTTTTTAATGTGGAGCATTACTTATTGAACGACCCTCGTACATACAGATGGTCTGCTGCAGGTCACCGTGTTCGACAATTGCGGTAAACGGTTTACTTCGAAACACCCGTGCCTGCACCAGCATGGTACCCTGTCGACAGTTGGGCCACAGGCTGCCGCCTAACCTGCTTTACACAACGGGCAAGTCTCCGACTTCCACGTTTTGTGATGAGGCGTGGACGTCCAGACTCTTGTCGACTTTTCGCGGATGATGCTGTAGTATACAGAGAAGTTGCAGCATTAGAAAATTGTAGCGAAATGCAGGAAGATCTGCAGCGGATAGGCACTTGGTGCAGGAAGTGGCAACTGACCCTTAACATAGACAAATGTAATGTATTGCGAATACATAGAAAGAAGGATCCTTTATTGTATGATTATATGATAGCGGAACAAACACTGGTAGCAGTTACTTCTGTAAAATATCTGGGAGTATGCGTGCGGAACGATTTGAAGTGGAATGATCATATAAAATTAATTGTTGGTAAGGCGGGTACCAGGTTGAGATTCATTGGGAGAGTGCTTAGAAAATGTAGTCCATCAACAAAGGAGGTGGCTTACAAAACACTCGTTCGACCTATACTTGAGTATTGCTCATCAGTGTGGGATCCGTACCAGATCGGGTTGACGGAGGAGATAGAGAAGATCCAAAGAAGAGCAGCGCGTTTCGTCACAGGGTTATTTGGTAACCGTGATAGCGTTACGGAGATGTTTAACAAACTCAAGTGGCAGACTCTTCAAGAGAGGCGCTCTGCATCGCGGTGTAGCTTGCTCGCCAGGTTTCGAGAGGGTGCGTTTCTGGATGAGGTATTGAATATATTGCTTCCCCCTACTTATATCTCCCGAGGAGATCACGAATTTAAAATTAAAGAGATTAGAGCGCGCACGGAGGCTTTCAGACAGTCGTTCTTCCTACGAACCATACGCGACTGGAACAGGAAAGGGAGGTAATGACAGTGGCACGTAAAGTGCCCTCCGCCACACACCGTTGGGTGGCTTGCGGAGTATAAATGTAGATGTAGATGTAGATGTAGATGTAGACTAACAGCCCTTCCGAGATGCTAGTTCCCGGGCACCGGACTATTACAATCAATCCTTTCTAAAAGTCGCTCATGTAAGTGGATTTCCTCACTTGTGGCTCGTATCGTCGCTATTCTTATTTTGGCCCAGTCTCCATGTAACTATGGTAACAAAGCTACTCGTCATGGAAGGAGTCAGTTCATAATTCAGAGAACCCTAAACAATGTAATCTATAAAAAAAGTGAACATCTGAAAGAAAATAACAAATAATTAATAATGCGTAACAACGAACAAGTCAAGTTTATAAAAAAAGAGTATCCCAGAATGAAAATTTAAAAAAAACATGAAACATTTTGGAGATTATCGTTACAGCTCGAAAGTCCGTACCCAGAATAGCGTTTTTGTGTTTGTGTGTGTGTTGGAGGGGGGGGGGGGGGGGGGAGGAGTTTCTCAGTGCTTGATTCCTATTTGAGCTACTAACATGGGATGAAAAGCTGTTTGGTGTCTGGCCCACACCAGCAGCAGTTGCATAGCCATTCGAGCATCTGTCTTGCTGTAGCTGTGTTACAGAATATTAAACAAGCTTTGAACGACGAACTGAAGCGGGCGCCGAAGCAAATTGTGCGAATCGATTTATTCTTTTTGCAAAAGATTTTATTGGAGTGAAATTAATGCACAGTTAATAGCACCTGATCATCGTTCGAATGCTACATGCAAAAACAGTCACCCTCGTTCGGATTTTAAGTGCAAAAACAATCGCCCTCACGTGATTCCGGACTGGAGCGCGACTGATGGTTCGGATCTGGTCCACCAGTGTATCGGACCTTGGTCTAAGATAAGCTTTAGCTCTTGGAAAGAATTTCACTTCGTTTGAGTTTCACGTGCAAAAACCACATTCATTTGGGAGGTTTTTGAAGTTCGTCACTGTTGTACTGTAAATTTGGACGAATCGGTTCAAACTTTGCACGAAGGTAGATAAGTGGATAAAACGAAAACAAATTTTTTTTATCCAATAGTCTTTATCCGTTGTCGAATACGATGGTTTAAAGTCGAACTAAACGTAGCACGTAAGATTCGTTCTTACGTCAATGGAATGCACGGAAACGGTAAGTGAATCAGATAAATAAAGAATATATTCTTACAGAAAAATTGAAAACACGCTTTCAAAGATGTAGCTTTTTAGTGCATAACTCCGTTTTTGTGCTTTTTCCTAAGCGTACCATTTCTTCGTTTCAAACTTACGCGAACTGGTTTGGATTGTGTGAGAAGGTGACAAACACTTGGAATTAAAGGTTGTCCTGTTGTTTTGTGAAACATTTATACGTTGCCACGAGATAGCGGTCAAATCGCATCTGCTGAGACAGTTTAAAGTGGCACAGATGATATATATATATATATATATATATATATGTTGTTGTGGTCTCCAGTCCTGAGACTGGTTTGATGCAGCTCTCCATGTTATTCTATCCTGTCCAAGTTTCTTCATCACCCAGTACTTATGCAACCTACATCCTTCTGAATCTGCTTAGTGTATTCATCTCTTGGCCTCCCTATACGATTTTTACCCTTCACGCTGCCCTCCAATACTAGATTGGTGATCCCTTGATGCTCTTCTTTGGATCTTCTCTATCTCCTCCGTCAACCCGATCTGGTACGGATCCCACACTGATGAGCAATACTCAAGTATAGGTCGAACGAGTGTTTTGTAAGCCACCTCCTTTGTTGATGGACTACATTTTCTAAGCACTCTCCCAATGAATCTCAACCTGGTACCCGCCTTACCAACAATTAATTTTATATGATCATTCCACTTCAAATCGTTCCGCACGCGTACTCCCAGATATTTTACAGAAGTAACTGCTACCAGTGTTTGTTCCGCTGTCATATAATCATACAATAAAGGATCCTTCTTTCTATGTATTCGCAATACATTACATTTGTCTATGTTAAGGGTCAGTTGCCACTCCCTGCACCAAGTGCCTATCCGCTGCAGATCTTCCTGCATTTCGCTACAATTTTCTAATGCTGCAACTTCTCTGTATACTATAGCATCATCCGCGAAAAGCCGCATGGAACTTCCGACACTATCTACTAGGTCATTTATATATATTGTGAAAAGCAATGGTCCCATAACACTCCCCTGTGGCACGCCAGAGGTTACTTTAACGTCTGTAGACGTCTCTCCATTGATAACAACATGCTGTGTTCTGTTTGCTAAAAGCTCTTCAATCCAGCCACACAGCTGGTCTGATATTCCGTAGGCTCTTACTTTGTTTATCAGGCGACAGTGCGGAACTGTATCGAACGCCTTCCGGAAGTCAAGAAAAAAAGCATCTACCTGGGAGCCTGTATCTAATATTTTCTGGGTCTCATGAACAAATAAAGCGAGTTGGGTCTCACACGATCGCTGTTTCTGGAATCCATGTTGATTCCTACATAGTAGATTCTGGGTTTCCAAAAACGACATGATACTCGAGCAAAAAACATGTTCTAAAATTCTACAACAGATCGATGTCAGAGATATAGGTGTATAGTTTTGCGCATCTGCTCGACGACCCTTCTTGAAGACTGGGACCATCTGTGCTCTTTTCCAATCATTTGGAACCCTCCGTTCCTCTAGAGACTTGCGGTACACGGCTGTTAGAAGGGGGGCAAGTTCTTTCGCGTACTCTGTGTAGAATCGAATTGGTATCCCGTCAGGTCCAGTGGACTTTCCTCTATTGAGTGATTCCAGTTGCTTTTCTATTCCTTGGACACTTATTTCGATGTCAGCCATTTTTTCGTTTGTGCGAGGATTTAGAGAAGGAACTGCAGTGCGGTCTTCCTCCGTGAAACAGCTTTGGAAAAAGGTGTTTAGTATTTCAGCTTTACGCGTGTCATCCTCTGTTTCAATGCCATCTTCATCCCGTAGTGTCTGGATATGCTGTTTCGAGCCACTTACTGATTTAACGTAAGACCAGAACTTCCTAGGATTTTCTGTCAAGTCGGTACATAGAATTTTACTTTCGAATTCACTGAACGCTTCACGCATAGCCCTCCTTACGCTAACTTTGACATCGTTTAGCTTCTGTTTGTCTGAGAGGTTTTGGCTGCGTTTAAAGTTGGAGTGGAGTTCTCCTTGCTTTCGCAGTAGTTTCCTAACTTTGTTGTTGTACCACGGTGGGTTTTTCCCGTCCTTCACAGTTTTACTCGGCACGTACCTGTCTAAAACGAATTTTACGATTGCCTTGAACTTTTTCCATAAACACTCAACATTGTTAGTGTCGGAACAGAAATTTTCGTTTTGATCTGTTAGGTAGTCTGAAATCTGCCTTCTATTACTCTTGCTAAACAGATAAACCTTCCTCCTTTTTTTTATATTCCTATTAACTTCCATATTCAGGGATGCTGCAACGGCCTTATGATCACTGATTCCCTGTTCTGTACATACAGAGTCGAAAAGTTCGTGTCTGTTTGTTATCAGTAGGTCCAAGATGTTATCTCCACGAGTCGGTTCTCTGTTTAATTGCTCGAGGTAATTTTCGGATAGTGCACTCAGTATAACGTCACTCGATGCTCTGTCCCTACCACGCGTCCTAAACATCTGAGTGTCCCAGTCTATATCTGGTAAATTGAAATCTCCACCTAAGAGTATAACATGCTGAGAAAATTTATGTGAAATGTATTCCAAATTTTCTCTCAGTTGTTCTGCCACTAATGCTGCTGAGTCGGGAGGTCGGTAAAAGGAGCCAATTATTAACATAGTTCGGTTGTTGAGTGTAACCTCCACCCATAATAATTCACAGGAACTATCCACTTCTACTTCACTACAGGATAAACTACTACTAACAGCGACGAACACTCCACCACCGGTTGCATGCAATCTATCCTTTCTAAACACCGTCTGTACCTTTGTAAAAATTTCGGCAGAATTTATCTCTGGCTTAAGCCAGCTTTCTGTACCTATAACGCTTTCAGCTTCGGTGCTTTCTATCAGCGCTTGAAGTTCTGGTACTTTACCAACGCAGCTTCGACAGTTGACAATTACAATACCGATTGCTGCTTGGTCCCCGCATGTCCTGACTTTGCCCCGCACCCGTTGAGGCTGTTGCCCTTTCTGTACTTGCCCAAGGCCATCTTCCTTTCAAGACCCTATCCATTCCGTTCAACTGCTCTTCCAAGTCCTTTGCTGTCTCTGACAGAATTGCAATATCATCCGCATACCTCAAAGTTTTTATTCTTTCTCCATGGATTTTAATATCTACTCTGAATTTTTCTTTTGTTTCCTTCATTGCTTGCTCAATATACAGACTGAATAACATCGGCGATAGGCTACAACCCTGCCTCACTCCTTTCTCAACCACTGCTTCCCTTTCATGTCCCTCTACACTCATAACTGCCATATGGTTTCTGTAAAAATTGTAAATAGCTTTTCGCTCCCTGTATTTTACCCCTGCCACCTTCAGAATTTGAAAGAGAGTATTCCAGTCAACATTGTCAAAAGCTTTCTCTATGGCTACAAATGCTAGAAACGTAGATTTGCCTTTCCTTAATCTAGCTTCTAAGATAAGTCGTAAGAGCAGTATTGTCTCACGTGTTCCAATATTTCTACGGAATCCAAACTGATCTTCACCGAGGTCGGCTTCTACTTGTTTTTCCACTCGTCTGTAAAGAATTCAAGTTAGTATTTTGCAGCTGTGGCTTATTAAACTGATAGTTCGGTAATTTTCACATCTGTCAACACCTGATTTCTTTGGTATTGGAATTATTATATTCTTCTTGAAGTCTGAGGAAATTTCGCCTGTCTCATACATCTTGCTCACGAGATGGTAGAGTTTTGTCAGGACTGGCTCTCGCAAGGCTGTCAGTAGTTCTAATGGAATGTTGTCTACTCCCTTCGACTTAGGTCTTTCAGTGCTCTATCAGACTCTTCACGCAGTATCATATCTCCCACTTCATCTTCATCTACATCCTCTTCCATTTCCATAATATTGTCCTCAAGTACATCGCCCTTTTATGTACCCTCTATATACTCCTTCCACCTTTCTGCTTTCCCTTCTTTGCTTAGAACTGGGTCTCCATCTAAGCTCTTGATATTCATAAAAGTGGTTATCTTTTCTCTAAAGGTCTCTTTAATTTTCCTGTAGGCAGTATCTATCTTACCCCTAGTGAGATAAGCCTCTACATCCTTACATTTGTCCTCTAGCCATCCCTGCTTAGCCATTTTGCACTTCCTGTCGATCTCATTTTTGAGACGTTTGTATTCCTTTTTGCCCGCTTCATTTACCGCATTTTAATATTTTCTCCTTTCATCAATTAAATTCAATATTTCTTCTGTTACCCAAGGAGGTCTACTAGCCCTCGTCTTTTTACCTACTTGATCCTCTGCTGCCTTCACTACTTCATCCCTCAAAGCTACCCATTCTTCTTCTACTGTATTTCTTTCCCCCATTCCTGTCAATTGTTCCTTTATGCTCTCCCTGAAACTCTGTACAACCTCTGGTTTAGTCAGTTTATCCAGGTCCCATCTCCTTAAATTCCCACATTTTTGCAGTTTCTTCAGTTTTAATCTACAGTTCATAACCAATAGATTGAGGTCAGAGTCCACATCTGCCTCTGGAAATGTCTTACAATTTAAAACCTGGTTCCTAAATCTCTGTCTTACCATTATATAATCTATCTGATACCTATTAGTATCTCCAGGATTCTTCCAGGTATACAACCTTCTTTCATGATTCTTGAACCAAGTGTTAGCTATGATTATGTTGTGCACTGTGCAAAATTCTACCATGCGGCTTCCTCTTTCATTTCTTAGCCCCAATCCATATTCACCTACTACGTTTCCTTCTCTCCCTTTTCCTACTACCGAATTCCAGTCACCCATGACTATTAAATTTTCGTCTCCCTTCACTATCTGAATAATTTCTTTTATTTTATCATACATTTCTTCAATTTCTTCGTCATCTGAGGAGCTAGTTGGCATATAAACTTGTACTACTGTAGTGATGATGAGCGTTTTGGCGTCATTGGCCGGGAGGCCCCTCGCGGGGCAGGTCCGGCCGCCATATCGCAGGTCTTATTACATTCGGCGCCACATTGGGCGACCTGCACGCCGGATGGGGATGAAATGATGATGAACATAACACAACACTCAGTCCCTGAGCGGAGAAAATCTCCGACCCAGCCGGGAATCGAACCCGGGCCCAGAGGACGGCAATCCGTCACGCTGACCACTCAGCTACTGGGGCGGACCTACTGTAGTAGGCGTGGGCTTCGTGTCTATCTTGGCCACAATAATGAGTTTACTATGCTGTTTGCAGTAGCTTACCCGCACTCCTATGTTTTTATTCATTATTAAACCTACTCCTGCATTACCCCTATTTGGTTTTGTATTTATAATCCTGTATTCGCCTGACCAAAAGTCTTGTTCCTCCTGCCACCAAACTTCACAAATTCCCACTATATCTAACTATAACCTATCCATTTCCCTTTTTAAATTTTCTAACCTACCTGCCCGATTAAGGGATTTGACATTCCACGCTCCGATCCGTAGAACGCCAGTTTTCTTTCTCCCTATAACGACGTCCTTTTGAGTAGTCCCCGCCCGGAGATCCGAATGGGGGATTATTTTACCTCCGGAATATTTTACCCAAGAGGACGCCATCATCATTTACCCAAACAGTAAAGCTGCACGCCCTCGGGAAAAATTACGGCTGTAGTTTCCCTTTGCTTTCAGCCGTTCGCAGTACCAGCACAGCAAGGCCGTTTTGGTTAGTGTTACAAGGCCGGATCAGTCAATCATCCAGACTGTTGCCCCTGCAAATACTGAAAAGGCTGCTGCCCCTCTTCAGGAAGCATGCGTTTGTCTGGCCTCTCAACAGATACCCCTCCGTTGTGGTTGCACCTACAGTGCGGCTATCTGTATCGCTGAGGCACGCAAGCCTCCCCACCAACCGCAAGGTCCATGGTTCACGGGGGGAGGTATATATATATATATATATTCTTCGGTAATTGTAAGACGCGTTTTCAAAAATCTTTCATCGTTCGCGTTTTATGTGCGTAAAATCACGTGTTTGTACATGAAACTGTGTTTCATATAAATGCTTTGCATTTTAAGATCTGGTTTCGATATAATTAAAAATAGTGGTTTTACAGTTGATAATTGTTTCGTTGCTTATAATTTAAATATTTTATTCATCAGCGGCTCAAAATTCACAGAAAAATCTTTGGACGTGCAAAACTGCCAATGTGCCAAACCAGAATTATGGCCGGCCCTGTTCAAAATGGTATACTGCTTGATCCAGCGTTTATAGCTTTCTCGATGACCACGCAAAAAATTAAACTAATCCGAAAATTGCTATAAATATAATTGTCAGGAAAAACGTCACCTTATTTGAAAGCAAGAAAAAGTTTTACTGCGTTTTCTTCTAAATCTACTGTGCTACCTTGTAAAAAAATTTTTTTTGGACAAAAGAAGCTTAAAGTTCATTAATATTCTTACAGGATTGAAAAGCTGATAGTATTTTGACGTGCATACATTGTTTCGCAGTTCTTCTGCTTATTTCAGCCGCTCATACTCATAGTTAGTTCGGACTGATCATTGCGACATTTTGCGCCATAATTACTTTCTAGCGGCGGTATCTTAATTTTCAGTTTCTATTATTTCTTACCTTAAATAAACAATGACATGAATTTTAAGATAAGAGAGTATAATAACAAGGTGTGTGGTTTTCAGTAGTTTATCATTTGTTGCGCCAATTGTTCAGCTTGCGATACAGTAAGCTTTAAGTAGGTGTAATAAAATAATCGTTAAGACAGCGCTTATTTAATTTTTTGTGGAGAAATATAGAAGACCTTATATTACGCAACCTCCCTGTAGACATCGACAGCTAATCAACAGCTGCCAAAAGCTGATATTTTGCAGCCGGTGATAATTGAATGCTTCGTTCGGTCTATTTCAGCGGCAGTACTGCCCATATGGCTTTGAATAGGTCAGCTGCTAACAGGAGGAGGGTTTAATAATCTTTTTAAGAAAAATATCTCTCTTACTTTTAAAAAATGATGAATTTTGGGTAAAATAAAACAACTTTTACAATACTGGCCATTAAAATTTCTAACCAAGAAGAAATGCAGACGATAAACGGGTATTCATTGGACAAATATATTATACTAGAACTGACACGTTGTAAGTAGGCTGTTTATGTTTTCTCTATGTAGGTAGGCTGTTTATGTTTTCTCTATGTAAGTAGGCTGTTTATGTTTTCTTATTGGCAACGTTACATAGCGCTCAATATGAAAATCACTGGCTGTGCTGTGTGCAGTCTGTGGCTGCTTTGCATTGTTGTAATACTCGCCATTGTAGTGTTAGGCAGCTGGCTGTGAACAGCGCGTAGCGTTGTGCAGTTGGAGGTGAGCCGCCAGCAGTGGTGGATGTGGGGAGAGAGATGGCGGAGGTTTGTAATTTGTCATGAACTGATATATATATTATGACTTGTGATGATATCAAGGTAAATACATTGTTCGTTCTCTATTAATATCTTTCATTAGCTAACTATCCCTATCAGTAGTTAGTGCCTTCCATAGTTTGAATCTTCTATTTAGCTGGCAGTAGTGGCGCTCGCTGTACTGCAGTAGCTTGAGCAGCGAAGATTTTTGTGAGGTAAGTGATTTGTGAAAGGTATAGTTTAATGTTAGTCAGGGCCATTCTTTTGTAGGGAATTTTGAAAGTCAGATTGCGTTGCGCTAAAAATATTGTATGTCAGTTTAAGGACAGTCTTGTAAGAATTGTTCAAAGGGGACGTTTCATATGGCGACCCTTAGCCTAGGATACCTCACTGGAATCTTCTGATTTTTCTTGTAGTTTGTGTATTTAGTGTAGCTTTTGTTTATTGCTAGCGCGTAATTGTAGAGAGAATCTCCTTTGTAGTTGTAGCCTTTCATTGTTGTACAGTAAAACAGTTGGGGCATGTATATAGATTTGCACCAAGTATTTCGCAGCTGTAATTAACTAGATATTATTTTCAGTGTTATGTTAATGTGTTCTCTTATTTTTGCTCTTCAAATTGTGTTTTTCTGTGTTGTCGTGTGAAATACTGTGACAATAATGGCGTGTGAAAAACGTAATACTAGGCTCCAAAGTAAACTGAGAAATGACAGTGAAAATGAGAGCAGTGTGTTAGCGCCACCGAGTAATGAATTAACTGATGTTCAAAGTAGTAATTTGGTAATTGTGCATAGGGAAATGGAGCGGGCGGCAAACAATGGCGTGGACAGTGAAACAATTAGTGAAGAGGGAAGCATTATCGATCGATCGGTCGGCAACAGCTCGCCTCAGGAATCCGAAATGACAGGACACAATTTCGCAAATACTGTAGATTCAGGTTTTGGGTCATCACCGTTTTCTCAAATAAGTCAAGACACATTTTCTGCTTGTCAAAATGTGAATGTTGTCGGTGCAAATGCACTGCGGAAAAGCGTAGAGAAACAGATTCCAGACACTAATACATTATTATTGCAATTAATGCAACAAATGGAACAAAATCAGAGACAAACACAGCAAAAGCTTGAAAAGTTAGACACAATGGAACAACACCAGAGACAAACACAGCAACAGTTAGACACAGTGGAACAAAATCTCAAAAAGTTAGACACAGTGGAACAAAATCTCAAAAAGTTAGACACAATGGAACAAAATCTTCAAAAGTTAGACACCACACTTGAACAAACACGTGAAGATTTAACTAGTGAGTTACATAACATTGAATCGAAATGTCAAAAAGTCTGTAATGACGTAAAATCACAAATTTGTGAGCATTTCCAACCTATTTTTTCGCGGCATGAAAATGCATTACAGAATCATGAAGCAGCCATAAAAGAACTGCAAACTATTTTTTATGAAAATCACAACACCTTGCAAGCTAAAATTGACTCAGTTGCATCTACCGATTCGGTTACGCAACTTGCAAAAACTCAGGAAAACTTAAAGATCATAGTAGACACGATTGCAACACAAATGCACACTCTGAAACTTGGTTCAGAAAAACATACAGAGGAAATGATTTCACTATCGGATAAAGTAGCCGAACTTTCAGATCAGTTCACTAACTTATCTACAAAGGTAGATGATGATCTGAATGACACAACACCTGTAGCCTTCACTGACACAGAAGAGTATGAACAAATTAGAAAATTCAAACAAAATCAAAATCAAATCAATACACAGTACAAAAGAGAAATCCGGGAAGTGCAAGATCAGTTGGCACAAGTAGTACAAGAATTACGTATTTCAGAGGACACTCGCGCCCCAATACGGGAAGAGGGACATACAAATACGGAACAGACACAAAATAACAACACAGGGCACTTCGGAAATTGTGAAAGAAGTTGGCAAGGTACGCCGAATTTTGAGATGGAACCGCCGAAACGACGTAACTATGACCGAGATGCTACTCGCCGACACGATGATTTTGACTATAAGCTGTTCATTACTACACGTAAATTCAAAACATTTAAGAATTCTGGCAACGACATTCATCCACAAGCATGGCTCCATCAATTCTCGCATTGTTTTCCTCCCAACTGGTCGTTAGAACACAGATTAGAATTTATGTGTGGCTACTTGGAGAATGAACCAGCTGTAAGAATGCGATCGGTAATTCACGATTGCCACAGTGAAGGAGAGTTTTACCATGCCTTCCTCTCAGCATATTGGTCTCAAGCCACACAAGACCGTGTAAAACATAGCATCATAATGATGAAACGTTTCGAACAGTCTGAATTTTCCAGTCTTATGAAATACTTTGAAGACATGTTGCATAAGAATCAGTATCTTTCAAACCCATACAGCCCCTCAGAACTCATCCGCATTTGCTTAATCAAACTGCCTGAACATTTACGACATATTATTTTGGCAGGACGTTGCAAAGACGACATTGAAGCATTTCAGGGACTCTTACAAGAATTAGAAATTGACACTGACAGTCGCCGGATGCGAAAACAGGAAAACAATCACTACAGGTCACATACGTCACAATTCCGTGACGACAGAAACAATAACTGGACACGACAAGGCTATTCTTACAACGCAAATCGTGACCAAAACAGACACCACCCATATGACAACCACTGGCAGAGTAATAATAGTTACAGAGAAAGATCGCATTTCCGTAGTAAGGAATATGACAGAGATAACCACAGAAACAGACAATATGGGAACCAAAACAATTATTACCAGGGGAGACAGAATAACTTCAGACGCAACAGTTCAGCGCGGAGTTACGATTCAGGGAGAAATTCTCCACCACGTGACCGACAAGGAAGAAACTACGGATTCTACCGAAATGACGACAGACGATATGATCATAACGACAGACGTCAATTGCATCAGAACTGGCGGGATTCAAACAGAGCAGGGCCCTCTCGGCAAGGCGAATTTGTAGAAGTTAGGTCTCCTAATCCCAATAACGACGCGCGCCAACAAAGAGACAGACAATGACTCGCACAGCAGGCAGCCGCGTGCGCCAGGTGGCTCAGAGAAAAATAACATAGACGCTAACCTTGAGAAAAACTCCAGTATTCTTTACCGACGTATACCGCCTGACAATTGCATTCAAGTTCAAACTCTGAGTACTAGGAAGAGTAAAGGTTTACACCACATTCCACATGTAAAACCGTTTATTGAGAGATAATCTGCTTTTTACCTTTGTCTTTGCCATATAACTTTTCACTTTACGTTGCTAGTATGCTTTGTCAGACTTAGAATCTGTTAACATGTAACAATGTTTGAAGTGAAATATCCAGTCAAGAACCAAGAGAACTTATTTAAACAGACATGACGAATGCATTGTTATAGTGAACAGACGTCACAGTGTTATTGTGTGTGTACATTCTTGCTTGTTTGTTGCACGATTACGTAACGACTATAAGGCTCACATACTTAGAACATTTACCAGTACTGCTAATGAGATTTTAATGCAACATTTTGGTTTACTTGAAAATACATTCCGGATTTAAAGTGCTTTCTGAGAGATACCAGATGACACAGAGGTTAGTTTATGTGACAGCTACACGATTTTTATCACGACGCTACTAATGAGTGACAATTTACAATGTTGCTTTTGCAGTGTATCTGTTTTATATCTGCACAGTTTTCTGAATTCTTCTAGGAAGAAAAACATGTTTTAGTAGTAACTTTTGTGGTATAGCAACAATGAGACAGCCTTTTTCGTGGCATAACAATACGTTACTGTACAGTACTTTCCTCATCACGGCAATAAGCGTAATAACTAAGATATCTATACGCAAAGCATTTCACTTTTGTGTATCATGAGGTAAGTACATTGACTTCTGCAGAACTTAGCTTTCGGAGGGCGATAACTACGACACTTCCACAGAGATTATCTTACAACAGGATGCACATTTAGCGCTACAGGACACGCATTTGAGTGATTAATTTTATACTTAAAACATTTATTTTTAAAGATTTTTGAATTACAAAGAAAGTTTTCCGTGATACATTTCATTCCATTGCTGTAATCTGTAACACCTGAGGGTATAATTACATTAATCCTCAGGGGGGTACACGCTTACTTTGTGTACCATGTGTTTGGCAAGCACAAGGAACCCTAGCTAATATGGTATTTGCTTATACAACTTTACACATCGGTACCATATTTCTCTAACACACAAATTACACAGCTATCTGATCATGTAACTGAGAGAGACAAACATTTATTTTACTATATCAGTGACAGATGTTTACTTAGTTACACAGTTGGATAACTTCACACTTATGAAATTGTATTTTGTCTGTACTGTGTGAACTGTTCATATTTTTTCGGACCCATTGTGATACTATGAGAGCTTTGAATGATGTATTTGGTATGAGATCATGATTTTTAAAGTACGTTTGAGGCAGCTGACACTTTTGACATGAGCAGAGAATTTTTTTAGGCTTAGAAATTATTGGAGGAAGTTACGACGATTTTGAGATTTGACTGAGGTGTTATGATGTTATTTTTACGACGACGATGTGTATTATGCTGCTCAGGTATGTTTTAGATTAATAGGCTGAGGCTATATGAGTTATTTGATTATGCTTCATATTTATAATGACGAAATATTGACGAGTGTCGATGGATACGTATATGTGTAATAAGGTAAAGAGTAATGAATAGTGGGTAGGGACTCTTGACTTGTGAAAAAGGATGTTGGAAACCAAGAATCGTACTTTAAGAGTTATGAAATGTGTGTGTATATGCATGAATGTATCACAATGCCACTGAAAATTTTTTTGGACACTGTTATATTTATAGGGTTTTGTTTCTACAAATTTGCAACGCTAATTCTTGACCTGTGAAATATTTTTATATGAGACTACCACGGTAGCAGAATCTCCTGTCGTAAATATTTCTGTACGAAAGTTAAGTGACCACCTGCACGTAATGCGTCGCGGGCACCCAGCTGTGTCAGACGCCTGGAGAAAAAGCCATTATTGCGAGCCCTTTTCAGCGGCACAGGTAGCACAAAAAAAAAGGGGAGGCCATTATCCTTGGAAATATTCTTACATCTGCAAACCTGATAATGACAAGTGTCTTTCTACGAGAATTGAGAGCTACTGACTTACGAAATGCCACATAGCTATTGAATGATGTTTTTATGCTTTGGTTTGCGTAATTGCTTATTTCATTTGACATCTGTTTTCCAGCTGTGTTGCAGCATTGGTTTCATAAAATAAAATTAAATGCATTTGCTAATGTGAACACTTTCTGTCAACAGATCTATTAAATAATTATTTTATGATCCACATTCTTTAAAAAAGGAGCACTTGGAAAGGAAAGAACAATAAGAAGGAACTAGTAACTGCATTCATAATTTTCTTTTCAAGTAATTGGTAACTTTTTGGTAGAATAACTTCTTGTGGTGCACCACTTTAATTACATAGACATTAAGATGTGATTATACATTTCCCTTATCTGCATTGTTATCTTTACTGTAATATTTTTTCTGCTTGAGCTATGTCATGTTTTGATATAAGTTATTACATTTGCTGCTGCCAGCTTTGCCAATCTGTATTTTTTGTCATTGCTGCTTGTGTTAATTGTTTTGTGCTGCTGCATTGCCTCGTTCCTTAGTTTAGCATCTGAGCTCAGTAGATTTAAGTTAGCTTAAGAGGGGGTAGCCTCTAAGAGAATGAGTTGCGATGAATTGGAAGAAATGCATTGAGAAAACAGGTTTAGGTAGGATTTTCTTGGAAATAAATGATGAGGTAAGATAATGGAAAATAAAAATGAGGTAAGAAATGTGTGAACATATAAACACAGAAAGCATGCTTAGTTAGAATTTTTTTTGGTGGAAACAAAGGATGAAATAAGAGGAAAGATGTATGAAGTTTTGGGTTGGACTGCAGTACCAAATGTTACACTGAAAACGAACCCTGTCCTTTCCTATTGGTGTTATCCCACTATGTGTGTGTGTACCCTTGTGTATTTGTTTTCTTCCTGTCTCTGTGTAGTTTCATAGAATTTTTTCTTCTTTTAATATTAAGCTACATTCACTATGATGAGGAATACTGTTATCCTCAAATATAATTTGCATTAATAATATGTTATTTACTTTGTAAAGATGTTAGACATTATTCATTCTGTTTAAATGCTCATGTGTGAAGTTGATGTTTCAATAATTATTCTGATCTTCTATGTATGTACTCATGTCATAATTCCTGTAACACTGATGTATATGTCTATTTCTATTCTTTTGTAACGCCTGTTTTACTACAAATGTTATCTGTATTGTTATGTTTTTAATGATGTATTGTGTACCTTTGTTATTGTATTCTCATGTTATAAAATTGTAATTGTTACCAGTTCTTCAAATTAAGTAACATTTCACTGCACACGTTTCTGTTGGTCATAGTACATGGACAATATGTGAGAAGTAGGGACTGATAGTGTTTGCACGTGTGTTAATAATTCAGCAAGGGACTGGATAACAGCATTGCTGGTTCTAAGGACAATTCCAAAAACGTTGTGAGTGCACAAGTGGTGGTTTATGGACTTGCTATATTCTCTGCAAGACTCTTCGATGGTGATTGTGCACCTGCACATTTGCAACAGATGGCTGCTGGCCGTCTCTACAAGGACTACAGTGGGTCTACATCTTTGATGGCCCACCAATACCGTAATCTCTACCAGGACTACAGTGGGTCTGCTCTGTGATGACCTACCTACCAATATTCATCAAAACTTCGACTGACTCTGCTGTGGGTTTGCTCTGTTGTGGACCAATACTTGTCTGCATGTCGAGAGTCAGCACTGTCTTTCCGTTGGAAGGACAACACTACTTCTTCAAGACTGCATGGAAATCCACTACTTCTGTGTGCATTTTCTTTTACTGCTCAGACTTTGAGAAAAACACTGCTATTCTCCTGTTATGTACGATTAGGACTGTCTTTATGGACTGTGAGAAAATTTGAGCTTTTGACCAACATAATATCAATAAGTGTATGCATTTGATTTCTTTGTTATTGTAATTATGAAAAATTTTATCAAATCATTATTGGCCACTGCCCAAAAAAAAAATTTGTAAAATTTTTTGTGGGGACCATGGGGGCTATGTAAGTAGGCTGTTTATGTTTTCTCTATGTAGGTAGGCTGTTTATGTTTTCTCTATGTAAGTAGGCTGTTTATGTTTTCTTATTGGCAACGTTACGTAGCGCTCAATATGAAAATCACTGGCTGTGCTGTGTGCAGTCTGTGGCTGCTTTGCATTGTTGTAATACTCGCCATTGTAGTGTTAGGCAGCTGGCTGTGAACAGCGCGTAGCGTTGCGCAGTTGGAGGTGAGCCGCCAGCAGTGGTGGATGTGGGGAGAGAGATGGCGGAGGTTTGTAATTTGTCATGAACTGATATATATATTATGACTTGTGATGATATCAAGGTAAATACATTGTTCGTTCTCTATTAATATCTTTCATTTGCTAACTATCCCTATCAGTAGTTAGTGCCTTCCATAGTTTGAATCTTTTATTTAGCTGGCAGTAGTGGCGCTCGCTGTATTGCAGTAGCTTGAGCAGCGAAGATTTTTGTGAGGTAAGTGATTTGTGAAAGGTATAGTTTAATGTTAGTCAGGGCCATTCTTTTGTAGAGAATTTTGAAAGTCAGATTGCGTTGCGCTAAAAATATTGTATGTCAGTTTAAGGACAGTCTTGTAAGAATTGTTCAAAGGGGACGTTTCAACGTGATTACATTTTCACGCAATTTTGGTGCATAGATCATGAGAAATCAGGACCCAGAACAACCACCTCTGGCCGTAATAACGGCCTGGCCTTGATACGCATGCGCATTGAGTCAAGCAGAGCTTGGATGGCGTGAACACGTACAGCTGCCCGTGCGGTTTCAACACAATACCACGGTTCATCAACAGTAATGATTGGCGTATTGTGACGAGACAGTTGCTCGGCCACCATTGACCAGACGTGTTAAATTAGTGAGAGCTCTGGAGAATATGCTGGCCAGGGCAGCAGTCGAACATTTTCTGTATCCAGAAAGGCCCGTACAGGACCTGCAACATGCGGTCATGCATTGTCCTGCTGAAATGTAGGGTTTCGCAGTGGTCGAATGAAGGGTAGAGCCACGGGTCGTAACACATCTGAAATGTAACGTCCACTCTTCAAAGTGCCGTCAACGCGAACAAGAGGTGACCGAGACGTGTAACCAATGGCGCCCCATACCATCACGCCGGGTGACACGCCAGTATGGCGATGACGAATACACGCTTCCGATGTGCGTTCACCGCAATGTCGCCAAATACAGATGCGACCATCATGATGCTGTGAACAGAGCCTGGATTCATCCGAAAAAATGACGTTTTTCCATTCGTGCACCCAGGTTCGTCGTTGAGTACACCATCGCAGGCGCTCCTGTCTGTGATGCAGCGTCAGGGGTAACCGCAGCCATGGTCTCCGAGCTGATTGTCCATGCTGCTGCAAACGTCGTCGAACTGTTCGTGCACATGGCTGTTGTCGTGCAAACGTCCCCATCAGTTGACTCAGGCATCGAGATGTGGCTGCACTATGCGTTACAGCCATGCGGATAAGATGCCTGTCATCTCGACTGGTAGCAATACGAGGCGGTTGGGATCCAGCACGGCGTTCCGTATTACCCTCCTGAAGCCACCGATTCCATATTCTGCTAGCAGTCATTGGATCTCGACCAACTCGAGCAGCTATGTCATGATACCGCAATCGCGATAGGCTACAATCCGACCTTTATCAAAGTCGGAAACGTGATGGTACGCATTTCTCCTCCTTACACGAGGCATCACAACAACGTTTCACCAGGCAACGTCGCTGAACTGCTGTTTGTGTATGAGAAATCGGTTGGTAACTTTCCTCATGCCAGCACGTTGTAGGTGTCGCCACCGGCGCCAACCTTGTGTGAATGCTCTGAAAAGCTAATCATTTGCATATCACAGCATTTTATTCCTGTCGGTTAAATTTCGCATCTGTAGCACGTCATCTTCGTGGTGTAGCAATTTTAATGGCCAGTAGTGTAGCTAGTGTTTGAGCAGCCTGAGTGAATTTTGAGAAATTTTAATTTGTTGTTGTTGTGATCTTCATTCCAAAGTTTTGTTTGACGTAGCTCTCCATGCTACTCTACCCTATGCGAGCCTCATCTCCGTGTAACTACTGCAAAGTACATCCTTCTGAATCTGCTTACTACTGCTTGCTATATATTCATCTCTTAGTTCTTGGTCTCCCTTTATGATTTTTACCCCCCCCCCCCCCCCCGCTCCCCACACACACACTTCCCTCTAGTACTACCAAATTGGTGATCCCCTGATGTCAGTTTAAATTTATGGTCCCGTAAAATTTTTGTACACCATGTCAGAAGGTACCCCCAAATCTTTTGCTGTTGTTGGGTGGGTTTATATGAATAAAACGTTTGTAGCTATAAAACAGAAAATAAAAAATAGAAAATTAAACAAAATTTTAAGTAATGAAAAAAACAAATCAAAATATGGTTCAAATGGCTCTGAGCACTATGGGACTCAACTGCTGAGGTCATTAGTCCCCTAGAACTTAGAACTAGTTAAACCTAACTAACCTAAGGACATCACAAACATCCATGCCCGAGTCAGGATTCGAACCTGCGACCGTAGCGGTCTTGCGGTTCCAGACTGCAGCGCCTGTAACCGCACGGCCACTTCGGCCGGCAAATCAAAATAATAAAAACAATAAAAAATATGATAAAAATAAAGCTATAAAACAAAAACTTCCTTTGAGCATGTGACCTCGACGTGTTATTGAGGATTATGTGTGCTGACGACACAGTACTCTGCACTGGACAGGTTCAGCCATACCAGGTAGGTAATCACAAAGGTGCGAGGCTAACGATGCCCAGCTCAAGCAACATGATTCGGAAGACAGGTTAAAAACCCAATACCGGGTCTGTCGTCGCCCTAATCAGCAAAGATCTACACCGGTAGCTAAGCTATGGCAGTCTAATTTCAAAATTACGGTAGAATAAAAGTTAGGAACCAGAATGAAAAATGCTACTGTCATACCACAAAAAAGGCGAATATGTCCTGGGCAGAGTCAGGGATGTAAAAGAAGGGAGCTAGCTTTTCGTCTTGTCTGGCAGCTTCAAAGAAATTTAAATCAAAACCGTTTTGTCATGTCCTTTTTACGAGTTAACCCTATTTCCACATGGAATTGAGTTTTCTTAGCTGCAAGGTGCATACCTATATCTTGTAATCCTGATCCTGTATCCAACATCCAGAAAATTCGTCAACCACAGTAAACAATACATAATATCATATGGCTGAAGAGCATACAAGTAACAGCTAAAAAAGTTTTCTGGGGGGAGAAAATTTCTGAAGGTGGATTTGCTACTAGAAGGACGCTAAAGCAATTTTGTATTTCTGAGTGGGGGCGGAGGCTAGTTTTTCCCCGAGGGGACCATTTCTCCCCCGAAACCAACCCCTCTTATGTGATTGGTGAGGGGTGTAAGAACAAATGGCCACAATTTAACGTACTTGTAGAGAGTGGAACGCGTCTACAGTAGGAAGTATCCGAAAGTGGGTATGTATCTTTGACAGTACGTATCCCAGAGGGGGGATGCATGCATCCTTAAACTTAAATCACACGTTGTGTTATACTGCACGACATGACAAATGCCATGTTGGATGGCATGATTGCATGTGTTATGTCATACTACATCACATCATGTATAATGAGACACGATGCCCTACATCACATGACTTTGGTAGTAATACTGACAGTAAAGAACCAGGAATATGTCAAGATGTTTTGATGTAAATATCTTTAAAGCAGCTAGATAAGTCGAAAAGCTTCCCTTCTTTTTGAGTCCCTAACACTGCCCAGGACATATTCGTCTTTTTTGTGCTATGATAGAGGCATTTTCCATTCTGGTATTATATTAAACACGAAAGCCTTTTAAGTAGGATTTGGATTTATCAAACAAATTTTTCAGGTCTGTTAGTAGGTATTTCGAAATTGCAGCCTGAGAATAATAGACACGTTCTCGTGCAATGGGATGGAAATGTTATACAACAAGTGAACATATTACGTTCGCAGAATGTTCACTGAGATAATGTCAATGTTCCTTTCGAATGAGACCATTTTATCAATCAAAAATCACATGGGGCAGTATGTTGACTGAGATGACACAACTGAAATAACGAAGCGTTTAAACAACGCTCTGGACGGAATTCACGAATTGACATTACAGTCATTTTGACCACCCTTTTCTGAGCTTCGAATATTCGTTGTGTCGACACAGAATTACCCTGAAACATGACAATGGAAGATATTTTGAGCGAAAATGTGAATAGCACGCAAGCGTTAGAGTTGTCTTGTCAGTGATAGTATATAAGGACACACAGCAAAACCAACCATAGATGATTAGATATGAAAGCTATAAAGTTACGGAGATGTTGGATCATGAGTCGCGACACAGTCGCAGCAAAAATCTACATCGATCCAGGAAGGCTTTTCAAATATATCCAGGTTGCGAACCACAATATTGTACACCAAGTTATTAATTTCTATTTATGATGACAATAACCAAGAGTATAACCATCATTTCCAACCTCGTCTCATGTAAATATGGTACAGTCAGAAAGTTATAAAATTTTTGTTTTTACTTAGGTCTCAAGATGGTCATCATAGGGTGAAATTAATTAACTGGTGTCAAATATTGAGCCCCATAACTGTAATAAGTATAAAAGAGAGATGTTGGATGTTAACTATCAGCTGCTGTTCAAAACAGCACACAATATTTTCTACGGATTTAGGGTCGGGATGATTAACCGGGCACACGAGATGCAAAAGTGTGCAAGAGAGTTCGTCACACCAGCAGTACTGTGACGATGGCTGTTACCTTGGAACGCAGGTGTGTCGACAGTGTATTCATGTAGAAGATGTTCATTCATGTTCAGAAAAGAACAGATAACCTTGAATGACTAGAGATAGGACGTTCATACTCACGGGACATATACATTAGTATGTTCTGCAGAAAAGATCAACATTTCAGCCACCGCAGTTGAGCATGTGTCCTGTTGCTTGTATTCGCAGGGTCCGTCCTGGGCCCTGATAACTTGTGCCATGCGTGATGGCATCGACTTGTATTAGGCGCGAATGGCGTCCTGTGATATAGCCATCCATGATCCATTCACTTGATTCCAAAGTCCTTCTGTGGTGGTTGGCATTGGCTCACAGCGCTGAACCGCCGTTTTTTCTATGTCCCATCCATTATTGATTGGCGACAAGTTTGGTGATATGGCGGGTCAGGACGAAAGACTGACATTCTGTGACACCAAGAAGTTTCGTGTTCGTGCAGCAACATGTGGTCACGCATTGTCTTGCTGAAAGATAGCGTCTGGGGTGTTGTGTAGGACGGTTTTGGCTATGGGTCGCAGAACGTCATTCTCGTAGGCTACTCTTGTCACAGTGCCCTGGACACCCACCAACTGTGGTTGTACCTGATAGATCCCCACTCCATACGGCCATGAGTTAGTGAAGTATGTCTCGTGCGAATGCAGTCATTGTGATGCCGCTCCCCCTGTCTGCGGCGAACCAAAATGTGGCCATTATTTTCAAACAAACATAATCTTGACGCGTTCGAAAACACTATCTGATGCCATTTCTGTCCCCAGTGACGTCGTTACGGACACCTTTGCCGTCTACCATGTTTCTGTAGATTCGTCAAAGATAGGTGGAGAAGTGGACGACGCGAACGTAACCCATGCCGTAATAAACGGTGAAAGTCTGTCACCCCTGATAGTGTACGATGTGTTACACTGTTCCACTTTTGCACCAGAATGAGGAGGGCGCAGATCTGTCCTGCAATACCATTCGGATCTGCTGTCGATCTTCTCGCGGGTTAGTCTGGGTGGTGCGACCTGACCCATCTCGTCATGTTCTACGGCCTTCCGTGAACGATTCGACACACACCCGTTGCACTGCCGAAACACTTCGTCCCGCGTGAGTAGCAATTTCCCGGATGGAAGCCTCGCATTCTCTCATGACAATAATGCGCCCTCTTTCAAACTCACTGATCTGACGTTACGGTTCGCGCATACGTCTGCGAGGCATCCTGCACATCTGCTCGGGTTACACTGATCCATTACCTTCGGTTTACGGCGACAGTGAGATCCGCAGGCACATTTTACCGGTGGGGGGTGTTGCGCCGCGATATTGATGTTGGCCAAGAACCCGTCGGCCGACTTGGTTCAAATGCTAATCATTTCTGCAGAGCGTACTAATATGCATGTTTTGTGAATATGAACGTCCTATCTGTAGTCCTTCAAGCTGTAATGTTTTTCCTGAACATGAGCGTAGAAGAAAGGGGAATATTTGCTCATCGAGAAAGCTGAAATAAAACTTCGGCATTCCATCCGGACCTGGTGTTTTATTTGCTTTCAAATATTTCAGTAGTTTCTCTACGCCAGGGATACTTATTAGTATGTCGTCCATATGGGAATCCGTCAGATGGTCAAATGACTGTGTGACCGATTTCTTGAACGTGGAATTTAAAAGTTCGACTTTCGTTTTCCTATCTTCAACTGCCGCACCAGACCGGTCAACAAGGGACTGAACGGAAGCCTTAGACCCGTATTTTGCATACGATCTTTATTTTCTCGGGTTCACTGCAAGATCTTTTGTTAGGTTATCACGGTGCTATTGTATGCTGCCTTTCCTACCTCATGCAGTTTTTCTTGTTTTAAAATTATGTACCTACTCCACACATTGCGCTTAATTGTTCGAGTTATCCTAATCAATCGGATACAATGTTTCTCATCTACGTTTAAAATGTCGAACATTGGCTGAATACACTATCCGATCGAGTGTTCAGTCACTTAGAGCACAGCATAGTCGTTGGGTATCACCCTAGTAACAAATATGTCAAAGACATTACATCCTTCTGAATCTGCTGAAAATTTCCTGTGAAAAATTTGTTCCCTTTTGATTTGATTTTGAACTCGTACTGGCTTGACTGTAACTTTTCTGTTATTTAGCTTTAGGTGGCTGTGCATTTCCAACTGCGAGAGAAACGAAATATATCTGCCTGCGAGAATACAGCATGAATTTGGCCCTGTTTTGTAAGCTTTCTAGAAAAATCAATTATTCATAATAACAGTCACAATCGCATTATTTATTTCGCCGCCCACCGGTTTCAACCCGCGATGGGGTCATCTTCAGGGCAATTTACACCATTTGGTCACTCACTGGAGTCGTCACCCTGTCTGTGTACGGTTGGTAACTACACGTTCTCTTTACCGATGAGTGTCGCATATGGCTCCAACCAGACAATTGTCAGAGACATGTTTGGAAGCAACCCGGTCAGGCTGAATACCTTAGACACACTGTCCAGCGAGTGCAGTAAGATGGACGTTCTCTGTTGTTTTGGGGTTGCATTATTTGGGGCCGAAGTACGCCACTGGTGGTCATGGATGGGGCTTAACGCCTGTACAATAGGTGAATGCCATCTTCCGACCGATAGTGCAATCATATCGGCAGCGTATTGGCGAGGCATTCATCCTCATGGACCGCAATTCGCGCCCCCATCGTGCACTTCTTGTGAATGACTTCCTTCAGGATGACGTGTGAAGGAATAGCAACTTTTCACCGCATGCAATTAGAGACGAAAATCGTAAGATAGAAATATGAGAGGGGGCTCATGCCACCTCTCAACGACATCTCTCGACTACACTAGTCAGCATGTTCTCGAGACATGAACCCTATCGCATATGCCTGGGACAGATTGAAAAGGGCTGTTTAAGGACGACGTGACCTACCAACCACTCTAAGGGATCTACGCCGAATCGCCGTTGAGGAGAAGGACAATGTGGATCAACAGTGATGAACTTGTGGATAGTATGCCACGACGAATACAGGCGTGCATCAATGCAAGAGGGCGTGCTACTGGGTATTAGAGGTACCGGTGTGTACAGCAATCTGGACCACCAGCTATGGAGATCTCGCTGTATGGTGGTACAACATGCAATGTGTGGTTTTCATGAGAATGAAACGGGTGGAAATGATGTTTATGTTGATCTCAATTCCAATTTTCTGTACAGGTTCCGGAACACTCAGAACTGAGGTGATGCAAAGCTTTTTTTTTATGTGTGTATATACGTGCGTATGATAAACCCCATCCCTCGACAATTTCTCCCCTTCATACCTCCTCTGAGTTACCACAGGCGACGTTTCACCGATCTCAGTTGTACTAAGACTGCAGTACACAGAAGGTGCCTATTTGCTTCCATCGCCCTGAGAGGAATGCATAAGATGTAATAAATGTTCATCAAACCACAGTCTTTCATAGTTATCCCCTGCGCAAGAAAACAGCAAGTAGCTCGTGAATTCATTATCTTGAGGCTATAATAAACTCTTAGCGAGGAACAAATGTATTAAAAATGATTAAATTTCCAATCAGTTTGTTTGTACGGGAAGCCACTCGCTTTTTATTAGCAGAACACGAGAAACTGCACAATTACATTCCACTCTAGAGTCACCGATGGGCTTTGTAGTCTGGTCCCTTCAACCAATTTCCATTATTCAACAGATTAACGAATTTCGTATTTCCGTAATTACTTTCACACTGTTCTCCATTTCTGTCCAAATAACCAGAAACTGCTAATAAAGACTTAACTGACACCGATCGTGGCAGACAACCTGTCTGTCCTCCGACACTTCCGAACCAGCTCTGATCTTACAGCCGAACCAATTCGCCCGCCATCCAAGTCAGGCTCGATCCGAAGACCACCGAAGTGCTTCGTCTGCCGTATCGTTTAGCAGTTGTTTATTATTCTGCTGTTTATTAGCACTTGTAAAATAATGGAATGATAGCACGCTACTGAGACATGTTTTAATTTGAAAAGCAATTTAGGCGGTTTTTCTCACGATGCCCCTACCAAACAACCCATCTGTCATCGGTACATCACACCACATTACGTCGTCTTCCCACTGCTGCCTTCATATCATCCAAGAAGAGCTTCTTGTACCTGAATATGATGGCTGTCGCAGACAACAATCAATTTTGGAAATAAATTTGATTGTTACCATCAATAAATTTGTGTGAAAAACTTATATCCCAAAATTATTAATCTTTAGTAACACTGCCAGTACTAATGCAACGTACCTACAATAAATATGTAACTTACCAATAACAAATATTGCCTATCTTCGTCTGTGAAAATGAACTCGATAAGCTACCTGTGCTATGAGTTTCGGAATCTAACCTACATAACGCTGTGTACCTGCCGTATGAGTGTCAGTTTCACTGTCATTTAAGCCCTCAACAGACAGTTAAACTTAAAACTAAAATTTGGATAAGCTATCTGACTGCATGTTTGAATATGAAAAACTACAGGAACGAATGAACCTGTAACAATGAATACCTAAGCTATCTGACTGCATTTTTGAATAAAAATTTACAAGTGATGCGGAATCTGGCTTGTGAAACGGAATTTACAGGATTAGAGTACATGGCATGTTGTGGTGTGTCAGTGTCTCTGTTTTGGCCGTAAGTTTTGCACTCACCTCTTTAGAGGACTGCCTTCTTCCAAGTAGTTTACAGCAATTCGCAGCAGCATTCAGCAGCAGCGGCTAAAGCTTATTGTTAACAAGAATGACTTTAATAAAAAGGAGTTTGTTTGGGTCCTGTTAATTACTAAATAACTTGTGACAAGGGATTTCATAAATTAAGTCTATTTAAAAACTTCATAAATCATCATGACCAATAATAGTTTGACAAGTATTTATAATGGCGAAATGCCTGACAATGACTTTGTAATTATCAATTGTGTATGTGTGCCAGATTAACAAATTATTTCCATTTCAAAGTTACATTAACAATTAATAACCACAACATATTTATTTGGAGGATAAGGAGGCTTCTTTAACTGACAAGCAAAACATGGGATTATTGCAAACTCGCACTAACAATCACGAGCCTAAAACTGCAATACCGCTTTACGCTATGCTTGCGAAGTTTACCTTGAATTCCATCTTCAAGCGTAGTCAAGCCCTCGAAATCTCTCCTGGCCATATAAATGAAATCAGGCCTTGAGTGTGATAAGATCTGCCATCACCGACGTAAGGACAGCATGACACGTCTTCAGTTTCCGAGCTCTCTACCAACACTACTGATTCGTCTCACAACAATGCTTAGAATTGCACTCCCGTGTTTCGTCCTCACAATGTTACTATCGATATCTCAAGTTCTTATCTTATTTGTTTCCAATCTTATACAGTGCAAAGAATAGCATTACTTCATATTTAATCACTGTAATGGAGAGTTCTGACAGAGTCCTTACACTAATTACATTATTCTTGACACGGTGCCCCATTACAAGCTGTTAAAGAAGGTACGAGCATATGGAATAAGCTCACAGATATGTGAGTTGCTCGAAGACTTCTTAAGTAAGGTAACCCACCATGTTGTCCTTGACGGCGAGTGTTCAAGAGACAAGGGTATCGTCCGGAGTGTCGCAGGAAGATGTAATAGGATCGCACTTGTTCTCTATAAGCATAAATGATTTGGTGGACAGGACAGGCAGCAATCTAGGGTTGTTTGGTGATGATGCTGTGGTGTACGGTAAGATGTCGATGTTGAGTAACTGTAGAAAGATACAAGACGACTTAGACAAAATTTCTAGTTGGTGTGATGAATGGCAGCTAACTCTAAATGTCGAAAAATGTATGTTAATGCGGATGGGTAGGTGGAACAAACCTGTAATGTTCGTATACAGTATTAGCTGTGTCCTGCTTGACACAGTCACTTCGTTTAAATATCTGGACGTAGCGTTGCAAATCGATTAAAATGGAACGAGCATTCGAGGACTATGGTAGGGGAGGGGAATGGTCGACTTCGGGCTATTGGGAATATTTTAGGAAAGTGTGGTTCACACGTAAAGGAGTCCGCATATAGGACGCTGGTGCGACCTATTCCTGAGTACTGCCCGCGCGTTTGGGAACCGTACCAGGTCAGATTGAAGGAGGATATCGAGGCAGTTCAGAGGCGAGCTGCTGGATTTGTTACCGGTACGTTCGAACAACTCTTAGGTGTGACGACGTGCTTCGCTACATCAAATGGGAATCCCTCGAGGGAAGGCGATGGTTTTTTTTTTTTTTTCGAGGAACGCTATTGAGAAATTTAGAGAACCGGAATTTGCACCTGACTGCTGAACGAGGCTACTGTCACCAACATACATCATGTGTAATGACCAAGAAGATAAGATACGAGGAATTTGGGGGGAAATAGATTGTTGTTTTTCCCTCGCTCTATTTGCGAGTGGAACAGGGAAGGCTATGACTAGTAGTGGTACATGATAACCTCCGCCACGCACAGTACGGTGGCTTGCGGAGTATCTGTGTGGATGTATGGAGATGTGAGATATATCGACTTTGAGACGTAACAGAATGGCAGAAAGCAGCTATCGTGTTTCAACTTCCCCATGGCCACATCGTGAATGAAACTGACCGATTTGTTGGTTTACCAATAAGGTCTGCTCTACGTGGTTAGAAGGAAGCGTAGCCATGTAGCACGGTATTCGGACATTGGTCATAAAAATATCGTAAACAGCAGGGACCGCAGAAAAGTGTCTCGCCCTGTCAATGACGAGTGGTTCCAAATCCTGTGGGAATTGCTGCTGTCGACGAGTGCTGGTCCATCTCGACTAGCCTCCGGTCTCCGATCGACCCTTGCGAAAACTGCACGAAATGGCCAAATGCGTGCGCTACCCCGCAAACGGCCAACGCTCACTGCTACACAAAAAGTTGAACCTCTTCAGTGGACCAAATAACGTCGGAAGTGGAAACTGGACAGTACCAGACTATTGGTGTGTGCTGTGGTCCTGTAAGTCATGACTTTCTGTCTTTTCAAATGGTGGAAGCCCCTGAATGTACCGATGGCTCAACGAGACGCTTAACTAGCATTGTGTGAAGGGGTGAGTTTCAGATCGAAGGTTGTTCTGCAATGTTTTAGTGTTTTTCCCTCCATGACTTGGGCCAGTTCATTCAGGTTACCTTGAACATGAACCCGAAGTTTTGGTTGGTTCAAATGGCTCTGAGCATTATGGGACTAAACATCTGTGGTCATCAGTCCCCTAGAACTTGGAACTACTTAAACCTATTTAACCTAAGGACATCACACACATCCATGCCCGAGGCAGGATTCGAACCTGCGACCGTAGCGGTCACGCGGTTCCAGACTGAAGCTCCTACAACTCCACGGCCACACCGGCCGGCTACAACATTACAGACCACTATCCCTAACTTCGGTTTGATGCGGAATCCTTGAACATATTCTCAGTTCTAATATACTCGTAATAAACGTTCTTCATAGTGAGAAACTTATGTACACGAATCAGCAGCCGGCCGAAGTGGCCGTGCGGTTAAAGGTGCTGCAGTCTGGAACCGCAAGACCGCTACGGTCGCAGCTTCGAATCCTGCCTCGGGCATGGATGTTTGTGATGTCCTTAGGTTAGTTAGGTTTACCTAGTTCTAAGTTCTAGGGGACTAATGACCTCAGCAGTTGAGTCCCATAGTGCTTAGAGCCATTGGAACCATTTTTGAACGAATCAGCATGGTTTAAGAAAACTGGCTCAAATGGCTCTGAGCACTATGGAACTTCTGAGGTCATCAGTCCCCTAGAACTTAGAACTACTTAAACCTAACTAACCTAAGGACATCACACACAGCCATGCCAGAGGCAGGAGGATTCGAACCTGCGACCGTAGCGGTCTCGCGGTTCCAGATTGTAGAGCCTACAACCCGCCCGCCACCCCGGCCGGCATGGTTTTAGAAAGCATCGCTCGTGCTTGCCCTTTACTCACGTGATATTCTGCCAACTATGGATAAAGGACAACAGGCTGATTCCATATTTCTAGATTTCGGGAAGGGAACTGACGCGCTGCCCCATTGCAGGCTGCTAACGAAGGTACGAGCATACGGAATAAGTCTACAGATATGTGAGTGGCTCGAAGACCTCTTAAGTAAGATAACCCAGTATGTTGTCCTCAACGGTGAGTGTTCATCAGAGACAAGGGCATCGTCAGGAGTGCCCCAGGGTAGTGTGACAGGACCGCTGTTGTTCTCTATACAGGGTGTTACAAAAAGGTACGGCCAAACTTTCAGGAAACATTCCTCACACACAAAGAAAGAAAATATGTTATGTGGACATGTGTCCGGAAACACTTACTTTCCATGTTAGAGCTCATTTTATTACTTCTCTTCAAATCACATTAATCATGGAATGGAAACACACAGCAACAGAACGTACCAGCGTGACTTCAAACACTTTGTTACAGGAAATGTTCAAACTGTCCTCCGTTAGCGAGGATACGTGCATCCACCCTCCGTCGCATGGAATCCCTGATGCGCTGATGCAGCCCTGGAGAATGGCGTATTGTATCACAGCCGTCCACAGTACGAACACGAAGAGTCTCTACATTTGGTACCGGGGTTGCGTAGACAAGAGCTTTCAAATGCCCCCATAAATGAAAGTCAAGAGGGTTGAGGTCAAGAGAGCGTGGAGACCATGGAATTGGTCCGCCTCTACCAATCCATCGGTCACCGAATCTGTTGTTGAGAAGCGTACGAACACTTCGGCTGAAATGGGCAGGAGCTCCATCGTGCATAAACCACATGTTGTGTCGTACTTGTAAAGGCACATGTTCTAGCAGCACAGGTACAGTATCCCGTATGAAATCATGATAACGTGCTCCATTGAGCGTAGGTGGAAGAACATGGGGCACAATCAAGACATCACCAACAATGCCTGCCCAAACGTTCACAGAAAATCTGTGTTGATGACGGGATTGCACAATTGCGTGCGGATTCTCGTCAGTCCACACATGTTGATTGTGAAAATTTACAATTTGATCACGTTGGAATGAAGCCTCATCCGTAAAGAGAACATTTGCACTGAAATGAGAATTGACACATTGTTGTATGAACCATTCGCAGAAGTGTACCCGTGGAGGCCAATCAGCTGCTGATAGTGCCTGCACACGCTGTACATGGTACGGAAACAACCGGTTCTCCCGTAGCACTCTCCATACAGTGACGTGGTCAACGTTACCTTGTACAGCAGCAACTTCTCTGACGCTGACATTAGGGTTATCGTCAACTGCACGAAGAATTGCCTCGTCCATTGCAGGTGTCCTCGTCGTTCTAGGTCTTCCCCAGTCGCGAGTCATAGGCTGGAATGTTCCGTGCTCCCTAAGACGCCGATCAATTGCTTCGAACGTCTTCCTGTCGGGACACCTTCGTCTGGAAATCTGTCTCGATACAAACGTACCGCGCCACGGCTATTGCCCCGTGCTAATCCATACATCAAATGAGCATCTGCCAACTCCGCATTTGTAAACATTGCACTGACTGCAAAACCACGTTCGTGATGAACACTAACCTGTTGATGCTGCGTACTGATGTGCTTGGTGCTAGTACTGTAGAGCAATGAGTCGCATGTCAACACAAGCACCGAAGTCAACATTACCTTCCTCCAACTGGGCCAACTGGCGGTGAATCGAGGAAGTACAGTACATACAGACGAAACTAAAATGAGCTCTAACATGGAAATTAAGCGTTTCCGGACACATGTCCACATAACATCTTTTCTTTATTTGTGTGTGAGGAATGTTTCCTGAAAGTTCGGCCGTACCTTTTTGGAACACCCTGTATACATAAATGATTTCGTGGGCAGGGTGGGCAGCAATCTGCGGCTGTTTCGTGATGATGCCGTGATGTACCGTAAGGTGTCGAAGCTGAATGACTAAAGGAAGATATAAGACGATTTAGACAAAATTTCCGGTTGGTATGATGAATGGCAGCTAGATCTAAATGCGGAAAAGTGTAAGTTAATGCGGTTGGGTAGGAAGAACAAACATGTAATGTTTGGATACAGTATTAGTAGTGTCCTGCTTGACGCAGTCAAGTCGTTCAAATATATGGGCGTAACGTTGCAAACCGATATCAAATGGAACGAATATATGAGGACTGTAGTAGGAAAGGAAAATGATTTATTCGGAGAATTTTAGGAAAGTGTGATTCACATGTAGAGACTTGAATTCGGGACCTTTGCCTTTCGCGGACAAGTGTTCTACCACCTGAGCTACCCAAGCACGACTCACGCCCCGTCCTCAAAGCTTTAATTCCGTCAGTACCTAGTCTCCTACCTTCAGGCAAACGTCCCGAGTTCGAGTCTCGGTCCGGCACACAGTTTTAATCTGCCAGGAAGTTTCACATCAGCGCACATTCTATCTTGAGTATTGTTCGAATGTTTGGGATCCGTATCAGGTCGGACTGAAGGAAGACATCAAAGCAATTCAGAGGCCGGCTGCTAGATATTTTACCGTAGGGTTCGAACAACACATGTTACGAAGATGCTTCGGGAACTCAAATGGGAATCCCTGGAAGGAAGCCGACGTTCTTTTCGAGGAAAACGATTGAGAAAATTTAGAGAGCCGGCATTTGAAGCTGACTGCCAAAATAATCTATTGTAGCCAATAAACATTGCGCGTAAGGACAGCGAAGATAGGATACGAGAAGTTCAGACTCATACGGAGGCGTGTAGATAGTTGGTTTACACTCGCTGTATTTATGAGTGGAACAGAGGAGAGAAAGACTACTAGTGGTGCATGGTACCCTCCGCACGAACCGCACGGTGGCTTGCGGAGTATCTTCGTAGATGCAGATGTAGATGTAGATGTAGAAAGTGCGTATGGTGGTATCAAATTAGTTGAAAGATTGATGACAGTGAGACGGGAAAAATGTTACTCCGTCTTTCGGCACGAACTCGCTTCAGTGCCGTTATACCGCTGTCGTTGCAAGGCCGTTTGACAGGCGCGACGTGCCCCGTTTGACGACCTGTGAGTCGCCGCCGTGCCTTGTCGTTGTTTATCGTCCGCTGAGACCGCCTTCAGCTCACCTCGCAGCAGTCACGCAATCATAGCAGTTCGCAACTGCCCCGAAATGGCACACCACTATTGACGACCTCTCATAAAGGGCACTCCTTAACAGCTCGCGACTGCCAAAGTTTACAGTGTGCCGGCCACATAAAGGATTTAATTGGCCTTAGGCGAGAGTCCCTTCTAACCTCTGGCATTATTCGCTCCGGCTCGTAATTTCACGCGGGCCACCGTTGTAAGGACACGCCTCCGTGGCTGCGGTCGAAAATGTTACCGTCACAAACACCGGCAACGGTCGCCATCGCCAGAGGTCGCCCGATGCCATCGCCCGACACCTTGGTCACAGTCTGCCCGATTTCCTTCGTCAGTTTTCTGGGGGAATCAAAGGGGTGACAATCCATTCTAATGCAACGACCACTCTCTGCTTCGAGATGAGTGCTGCATTGTGACTTTTTCTACGAAAACGACGCCGAATGGATGTGGATGAGCTGTATCTGGCCCGAAAGGGACTTGCCGAATCCCGCACATTCTTTCAACTGTTACTGGAATAACCAGAGAAGTTTAACGGAAATATGAGATGAAGACAGAAACGTTGTATTACATACAGGAGCCGGCCGGGGTGGCCAAGCGGTTAAAGGCGCTACAGTCTGGAACCGCGCGACCGCTGCGGTCGCAGGTTGGAATCCTGCCTCGGGCATGGATGTGTGTGATGTCCTTAGGTTAGTTAGGTTTAAGTAGTTCTAAGTTCTAGGGGACTGATGACCATAGAAGTTAAGTCCCATAGTGGTCAGAGCCATTTGAACCAATATTACATACAGGAGATGACCCGCCATGTCAATGGAAAGCAAGATTACAAACACTCCTCATTATTTCATATAAAATTAGAAGACCAGACGTATTGAGAGGCACCCACATGCACTTGCTCATACTGTGGCATCAAGCAGTCAGGCCTGCAAGATGAGTGGTCTGCCAAGCGAGTGAATTCATTCTTATTTATCAAGTAACATGAGCTCTAGTACTCACAATTAAGTTACGAATTATTCTCCTGTTTGAATATTACACAACGGATAACGCACATCTGACTATTAGTAATTTACACAAGTCTGACTGTTCACTACGCACTGATAATACCACATTTTCTTTCTCACCCAACGGCTTTGATCAACACGTGGCCATCGCACTGAATATGAATGGCGCACACATTATAAATTCTGGATATCACGACAACATATTATTCGAAGGAAAAGGCCACCAATCTTTTTCTTTTCACTATCTTTTTTATTCCGATAAATTCTGTAACCTAAGCACACCATTACATTTTCTACAACAACTGCACATGAGAAACTCCGCCCAGTAGGCATGGCTTTACATTGGTGATTCTCTATCTTATGGTTTCGTAATTATCTAACACTACAGTGCACTTTCTGGATAGGATGGTGGATCTTTTGCTATATCTCACACTTGGACTCGCACACCCATCATCACGAAAATTTCCTCCAGACCAAGCGGTACAAAAAGGAACATGCATAACCCACTGCCTCTGAACCTATCTTGCTACTCTCCCATGCAAACCACACATACTTAAATTACATGAAATACACCACACTGTCAATATGGAATACAACACAAGGAATAGTCACAATGTCATAATCACATCACTTTCAGCTTTCCCACTTCCATTAGTATTCATCCCAGTTTCACACGACATGCCCCACTTCGTAACTTTTCTTTCCTACTGCGAACTCTGGAGGATATATGCACGTCTTCCTGTGCAATGCAAGCCAAGTGGCGTTGCTGGATAGGCGGCTGACTCACCTTGCCTCACTCTCAGAGTATTATAGTTTGAATCAAGCGTCACACGGAAACATAACACGCAAAGTAATATTAAGAACATATTCATCACACATGCGAGTCCTCAACTGATACCATCGACGAGTACTTCTCCTCATCCTTTTGTCTCACACACAGATTGAGACTCACGCAGTACTCACCACGTGGAAGTACTCGTCTCTAATTTCAAGTCCTGCACACGCCATTTGTTAAATATTTCCAACTTATAGTACACATGCCAGTAATTCAGCTTAACTTATGCACTCGGAAGTATTTCAACTTATTGCTACACGTGGTTTCATTGTGACCGTTGGTCACTTCCGAAGATTACTACGATCCCCTTAATATTACCTGCCTGACATTTAATTCTCCCCATAAAAGTTCCTGAAATAGAGAAATTATTATTCCATACTACTCTTAAGTATTCCACATGCATACCATTTTCTCTCCACTCTTTTGTCTTTACGTAGCACACCTAAGACAGGCCTTACCAACACAAGATCCACCACCAGAGTGCTGAAACATGTCTGTTCTTCAGGTCATCTCGCACCTCTGCCGAGGTGGGGGAAGACCATGCTACCTACTGGTCAGCCACATTTCAGGCGCTCAAAGCTCAGGTAAATTTCATCTCTTTGGTTACACCATCTCAAAGATGATCATATATTCCACATTCACTATCTGTGGTTAGCAGACGACCATACATTCATTAATTTCGCAGATTTCACCTAATTGGATGTAGGGATTTATTTTGTGGGAGTGCACATGTGACCAATTAAATAAATAAATTGTCCTTCTTTCCTACATTGGTATCCGGCTTCGGTGTATTAAGTGAAATTGAGTTATTATTACAAAAATATGTTGTTCTGACAAGAATAACGAAGAATGTTGTACCTGTTTTCAATGTTGGGCGGTACTGTACCCTTTCAGTATGTCAAGTGAATTTTACCCATACCAGATGCAATTGAATTCCGTAACTGTTAGTTTTTATGGTGTAGAGTAAACACCGCTACCAGTCACAATTGAAAGTGATTTTGTTTAACGCACGACCGGTTTCGGGCACGCTCCCATCTTCAGGTGGTTAACATTCACGTACATGCTCTCATTCTCAATTCTTGAGTTCACTGTTCAACTGAAACAACTGGGAGTAGCTACGCTTAGTCGCTTAGCCACTTATAGTTGTTTCTGTTGTGTGTATTTAGTCATCATCACCTTATCTGATTTTTATTTGAAGAGAGATTTCCAGCATTGAGTATGAAAACGTGCACATGTATGTAAACCACCTGTAGCTGTGCAAAGCCCGAAGTCGGTCATGTGTTAAGTAAAATCACCTTCTGTTATGAGTGGTAGCGGTTATTACTCTACGCTCTGGACATATGCTGCTTAATCTTGAATGACTATCATTCAGTATACGTTTGAAAGACCAACATAAATTTTAGAAAATTTGGAAATTTGTGGTAAGCACTATGGGACCAAACTGCTGAGGTCATCGGTCCCTAGGCATACACACTACTTAACCTAACTTAAACTAACTTTCGCTAAGGACAACACACACACCCATGCCCGAAGGAGGACTCGAACTTCCGACTGGAGGAGCCGTGCGAACCGATGAATTTCAGAGTGAGATACTCTGAACATCTAGAGTACTGAAATGTAGAAACACATACACCTAATCTGCAAACCACCTCATTTAGCAAAATCACAACCCTACTGGCATAAGAACACCATAAGCAGAAATAATACTTGGTTGACAGTTAACGTCCATCTCCCACGGCCCAATGTGATCGACTATAGTATCTGAAAGCATCGAAATTGACATACATCACCTTTCTCACTTGAACGCACAATTTCTTCCATGTTATAATGTTGACGCAATATTTGCGATACAGATTGTGCCTGTGCTGCAGACGACATGCTGCATTAAGTACAGACATGAAGCTGAAATGACTAAACAGCCAAAGACAAGACGTAATGCAATATAAGGTAAACTTCCATTAATTATTATTAAATTTTTAAATTATTCGAAACTCGCGGTTTCCAATAAAGTAGCAATTTTAGACCATATCTCCAATAGATAGTCCTGCTATAGTATTTTTCATCCTCAGCATGCCACAAACTCGTTCTTTGTCGTCCTAAATCAAAACATTTCTTACAGTTCATGTTTTGCACGTGGGCACGGTAATCGATTCGACCGCAGAAAACAGACTGGAGTTCTGCCGACCTCTGTCCGAAGTGTATACGTTCAGGCATTGAGATTGGTTGCACCAAGACAGCGCACGTGCTGGCTAGAATCTGTGAGTTAGGATCTGTCTAACTTAATCTTCTGATCTTTTTGCGAAATATACTTGGCAGGACGGAATATACTGGTTGACTCTTCTAGGAACTTACGCTCTCGGAACTTTTATCAGTCGGCTACACCGAGACGGGGAACGGATCTCCTGCGACTTCTGCCACTAGCGTTGGCTGACCGTCTACGTGAGGCATTCATGTTTACTAAATGAACGCATAACGAAACGCGCTGCTCTTCTCTAGACCCTCTTTATTTCCTGTACTAGTCCTACCTCGTAAGGATTCAAGTCTGACGAGCAACATTCAAGAGTCGGTCGAACGAGTGTTATGTAAGCTACCTCCTTTGTACGTGTACTGCATTTCCTGAGGATTCAGCCGATGAATTACCTGCGATTACTTTTATGTGATCGTCGCACTTCAAATCGCTTCGTGCGCCCATTTCTCGATATTTTATGGAAGTAACTGCCTCCAGCTACTGTTCTGCAATCGTGTAATCACACAATAATGGGTCTTCTGCCTATTAATGCACAAAACGTTACATTTCTTTATGTTGAAGGTCAACTGCCAAACATTGCTCCAAACGTCGATCATTTGCAAATATTCTTCAATTAGCCATGATTTTCTACCTTTAAGACTTCTCTGACTTCAGTAGCTTCATCCAGGAAAAGCATCATGGAACTTCTGAAGGTATTCTGGCCCCGTGGGTTCTGCCCAAAGTTTCTTTTACTTCTGAAGATTCTAATTCTTATTTATTTATTTAGTTATTTCTTATTTTACACTTTTAGTTCCGTAGGACAAAATTGCGGAGGTCCGCGCGGGGTAGCCGTGCGGTCTGGGGCGCCTTGCCACAGTTCGCGCGGCTCCCCCCGTCGGAGGTTCGAGTTCTCCCTCGGGCATGGGTGTGTGTGTTGTCCTTAGCGTAAGTTAGTTTAAGTTAGATTAAGTTGTGTGTGTATGTCTAGAGATCGATGGCCTGAGCAGTTTGGTCCCATAGGAACTTACCAAGAATTTCCAAATTTTCAAAAATTGCGGAGCAAATCTCCAGTATGCGAAATTACAACAGAAAAGTAATAGCAGATAAAATAAAATGTTTATGAACCCTAAAAAGACGTCAAGTTATAAGTGTACGTAAACGCAATCAACAATACAGGGTGGAGAAAAATAGTGGCATGGATACCTATTGTCAGTAGGAACCAAAATTACTAATGTTGTGTAGGTCGACAAAGCACCATTTTTAAACTACGGGAACTTGGCGCCACGTGCTCCGATTGGCCGCGGGATTTCCCTGTGCCGGATGCTCTGGACAACGCATGACCGTGAATGCTTTACCTGCCGGAGATCGCGATGTATCCAGGGCGGACCACACGCTTGGTAGTAGCGCGCCAGCCTTCCAATCTGGGAGCCTTGAGGGCGAATCCGCCAGGGTCCCGTCACATACACTGTAGTTTTCATGATAAGATTCCCGGCGGGCTCAGGGATTTTTACCTGCCTCGAGATGACTGGGTGTTTGTGTTGTCGTCAACATTTCATCATCATTCATGAAAGTGGCGAGTCTGGACTGGGCAAAGGTTGGGAATTTGTACGGGCGCTGATAACTGCGCGGTTGAGCGTCCCACAATCCATCATCATCATCATCATCATCATGAGATATACCGGAAACAAACCCGTCAACAGCTTAGTTCACGTACAGAAAGTCTTTCACAAATTGTGTCGTCCCTGAAAAGGCCCTTTTTTGTAGCTAGGACATTGTTTACTTGAAGCAGGTGCTCGAACTGGCGACCCACTGACGCGACACAAGCTTGGTAACCTATTCGACACGTTTGTGGATCACGTTGGGGCAGTTGGGACGTTTGAATGTGTTAACCGACAACCAATAGCTCTGGCCGTCAACCGACAAACGGCAACAGGGCAATCCCGCGGCGAATCGGAGCGCTTAGCGCATAGTTTCCGTAGTTTAAAAATGGTGCGTTGTCGACCTAAACAGCATTATTAATTTTGTTTCCCACTGGAATCAGTTATCCAGGGTTAAATTTTCGTGACACAATTTTTCCCCACCCTGTATAACGCAGGAATCAGCTTAATTTTTCAGAAACACCTCGACAGAATAGGAGTGACCCATGAGGAAACTCTTCAGTTTAGATTTGAAAGCTCGTGGATTACAGCTAAGATTTTTGATTTCTAGTGGTAGCGTATTGAAAGTGTTTGCAGCAGAGTACTGTACGCCTTTTTGCAACCCGCCAGATTAGCCGAGCGCGCTAACTCGCTGCTTCCTGCACCCGGGTAGGCGCGCCGGCCCCTGATCGAATCCGCCCGGTGGATTAACGACAACGGCCGGTGTACCGGCCAGCCTGGCGGTTTTCCATATCCGACAACACGCCAGCAAGCACCACCAACATCAGTGAAAAACGTGTGAAGGCAAAAAGCATTGAAGAAGCGTGTGACAAAACGAAAAGTAGCCGTGTGACATCCCAAAGAGGTCTTAAAATGTCTCCCAATCAGCGGCCAACACCAAGCCACAATCCGTCTAGTACCACCTCAGAGACCGCAACAGAAACCAGCACCAACAGCAAGCCAGCTACACCTAATTATGATCATTTAGAATTTAACTTACTTTTAAGTAGGCTAGAGAAAAAGAGATACTGCAGACAGCGCAGCGGATGCTAATTACATTGTGCCATCCAAAGGGAGATTCTCCCTGTTTTCCAGTAACTGAGCAAACAGACAGAATCATCCTAAGGACAGAAAATATTCCTACATCAGCAGAGCCGCTGCTCGATCTCATGCTCCAGGTCTGCCTGCGCAGGTCAGAATCATTCGACTTGGACAAAATATATACAGGCCATGTAACGCACACGGACGAACATATTTCGATTACTCACAGACAGGCAGTAAATGTTTTGTACCCGTAGGACACCCAGAACACATAGACAAAAAATGAATATCTTACAACATAATACAAAAAACAGTACGACAGTCAGCGCGGAAATCCCTAAAATAGCACAAGACTTGCAGGCAGACATCATCTGCTTACAAGAACCTTATAATAGAAATGTGCAACTGATATGTCTACCAAAACGTGCTACCACAATAACAGACAGCAATGACTGTAAGGATGCAATAGTAATTCTAAATAGAAGTTATAACATAATTAAGGTAACACAGTTATGCAATCAACACTTGGTTACCATAGAGATAACTAACGGAAACATCACATGGGTTATTGCATCCACGTACTCCCAATACAGCCATCAAATACAGCCGTACGCAGACTACATCAGAGACCTAGTAATGTATGCCAGAGGCAAAAAATTAGTGATAAGTGCTGACATTAATTCCAGATCGACCCTCTGGAACTCAGACAGAACAGATGACAGAGGACGCATAATCACCGATCTAATACAAGATACACAATTACATGTAATGAATACGGAAGGACCTATACCAACATATGCAGGGTTCGATTGTATGAGCAGTAATATCGACTTTACGCTAGCAAATAATGCAGCAATGGCATACGTAACAAACTGGACTGTACACGACAACATAACCAGTAGTGATCATAATGCCATAACATACACACTAACTCACACTCAGAACACAATGACCAAATCACACACCAGACACTTGCTACTGCACAAAGCAGACTGGAACAAATTTACGGAAATTATCCAACGACACGATCTAGAAAACATCAATGGAAGTATCGATTATAGAGCACACAAGTTAACACAGGTATTACAACATGCACAGAACACTTCAATGCCGAGAGCAAAGAACACAAAATGCTCACCAGTACCATGGACCAACGAACTCACGAAACTCAAACAAGAAGCAAGACGCAAACGAAAATTATATCAAAGGGCGATAGGAGATAGGGACAGACGAATAAGACTTGAAGCATATAGACATGCACAAGACTTATATAGACAGACCCTGTACAACACGCGTAGACAACAATGGGAGCTATTTGTAACAACACAAACAGAGCAAAATATGTGGGGGGAACCATACAAAATACTGACAGAGAAGATAAAAACCCCACTAGTTCTGGGAACGCTAAGGCAGGATGACGGCACGATGACGAGGGGATGGAAGAATACAGCGGAGTTTCTGCTGTATAAACTGCTCCCTGAAGACGTTATCGATACAGACACACAATATCATTCAACACTAAGAGAAAACCTACACACACCATACAACAGTGCAACTGTCACCTGTCCTTTTGAGCAAGAAGAGGTTGCGCTAGCAATCTCAGTGCTGAAAAACAAAAAAGCACCTGGACCAGATGGCATCCACTCGGAAACACTGAAAAAACTAGCACCGCAGATCACCCCGTTCCTGACAACGTTACTGAACGATGCCTTACGGTTGGGGGGGTCTCAGGGGTATGAACCAACACCAGTTCGTCTTCAGAACTGGCAGATCAATTGATGATGCCATCAACCAGACCCTGCACATAGTTAACACTACAAAACAGAAATACGCCATGGCAATAATGATAGACATTGCCGCAGCATTTGATAATCTTTGGTGGCCCGCACTGTTACAGAGGCTAAGACATCTGGAGGTACCGCAGTCACTGTACAACAGTTTTCTAGACTACTGTAAAGACCGAGTAGTCGAATGGCAGATGGACAGCCGGAAAGTAATTTAAAGAATTACCAAAGGCTGTCCTCAAGGGTCGATCTGCGTCCCCATCTTCTGGGACATAACAATCGAAACCCTCCTTCAACTTCTGGATGGGGATGACAGGTCAGACGGAATTGTCACCTACGCAGATGACCTATTAGTTGTAGTCACTGCAAACAACAGAGCCCAGTTAGAAGAGAAAGCCAGTGGAATACTACAAACAATTACTCAGTGGTGTCACAACAACAAACTCAGGATAGCCGAAAACAAAACAACATAAACTCTACTGAAAGGATCACACCAAAGGAATCATTCGGTTAAAACTGGGGACACAAACATCAAACGAGCACACATTACGCGCTGTCTTGGGGTACACATAGATGAAAAATTGAATTTCCACGAACACATAAGGCTAACAACAGACGAGCAGAAAAAATACTACACAAACTGGTGAAGCTAAATTCAAAACAGTACAGACTACCTCTACTAGTCACACGTACGTACCACTGTGCGCTCTTCGAATCAGTACTCAGCTTCGCAGCTAGCACGTGGGCACATAGACTGAACCCGGTCACCAACAAAACATCCATCAGACTTAGGCTGTCTGGAGCCTTCGGTGCCACCTCAGCGGATGCACTGTGTATGGTGCTCGGAATATGCCCCATAGATATCACGATCAAATACAGAGCTGCAAGGTACTGGTTAAAGGTGGGGAGACTAGATAAGGTACACACAATAACCGGTGTGCAGATAGACACGATACGCCACCTTAAAAGTTGGCGTTTGGTTACATGGCAAGGTGAGTGGGATGTAAGTGATAAGGGACTTAGACTGCACGACTTCCTCCCTGACATAAGGGAGTGGTTGAGAATGAGTCATATCGATTCCAGCCGCAGTATGGTACATTTCTTAACCAGACACGGACCTTATCGCACGCACTTAAACCGCGTGAGTCTGAGGCAGACACCTACATGCACATCCGGGGAAGAAGGTTCCCCAGAACACACTGTCTTTTTCTGCGGGCAATACGCGAACAATAGACATGCACTACACTTAGACCACACAGATACAGACGTAGATATATACACAGCAATAAGAGACGAAGAACAATGGGCACAATTAAACGCACTGACAAACAGTATTTCAAAAACACATGAAGAGTACATGCGGACACGACATTACAGACATGCCTGTGTGTAGCGTAACTCCAGAGGATGGACAGCGATACCCACAGTGACAGCAAAAATAGTGACAATGAGGATGAATAGGAGGAGGAAGATGAGATGTGACAGTAAATAAGCAAAAGTGCTGGCGATCTAACCAAGAAAACACCAAATACTGTACATGGATGGGCACCTACAGTAGTTAATACATAGGATTAGTAATAAATAGCTTAAGCAACATTATTTCTCTACTAATAACCATTTCTGTGTGTGTGTGTGTGTGTGTGTGTGTGTGTGTGTGTGTGTGTGTGTGTGTGTGACTGGCGGTAAACGGCTCGAAGAAACCATTCCGAGGTATTCACCGTCAGTCACATTCGGTGATGGTACTAACAAATCTCTCCTCTATCCTATCTTCTTTTTATATTCTTCTTAAAAAACAACAAAATTTTATTTGTATTTCAACCTTAAATTATTGTTATTTTGAAAAGTATCATTGTTTGTAAATGTTGTAGATAAAACAAAAGAAAAGAAAACTGTAAAAAGATGAAAAACGAAAATTGTAAGACGTACGACCTGTTTTAAACATCAGGAAAGAGGTCTATAATTTGGCAATAAATAAATAAATATCTCCCTAGGTGAATACCGGACTGGTCCCCATGTCCCGCCTCAGTTACACGGCTCACAGACATCTGTACACTTTCGCACTACTCCATGGATTACACTAGTCGCAGACAGTTGGGGTACACTAATTCCTTCCCGGGGGATACGGCGTGGCGGCAGGAAGGGCATTCGGCCACCCTTTCAACTAACATTGCCCCATCCGATTAACCATGCCGATTAACCAAGCCACTGTACACCTTTCTGCTCAAGAGTCAAGGAAGTACGATCCAAATGTAGACTGGATTCCTCTGTTGTTTGCTAGAAACTCTTCAGTCCAGTCACACAGCTGGTACGATATTCTGAACGCTCGTATTTTGTTTCTTTGGTGGCAGTGCGGAACAGCATAGAACACCTTCCAGAAGTCAAAGAACACGGCATCGACCGGAGCGCCTGTATCTACCGTTGCCTGTATCTCGTGAGCGGACAGATACAGCTGTGTTGCACACGATCGACGTTTCCAGAACCCGTCTTGGTCCTAAAGGGGAGATTTTCAACCTCAAATGGTACATAAAACATGGTCCAAAATTCTACAACAGATCGACGTCAGAGATATGGGTTCATAGTTCTGTGCGTCTGCTCGACGCCCATTCTTGAAAACTTGAATGACCTCTGCATTTTCCAGTCACTGTGGACGCTTAGTTCCTCCAGCGACCTACGGTCTATTGCTGCTAGAAGAGGAGAAAGTTCTTCCGAATACTCTGAGTGGAATCGTACTGGTATCAAGTCAGGTCCAGCGGCCTCTGTTCTGTGGAGCGATTTCAGTGACTTTTCTATTCCGTGGTCACTCGTTTCGATATCTGTCACTCTGTTTGGCCATGGATCATTGTCGGTCTCTGTATGTTAGTTTGTTGTGTACTGTTGCGAGCTTGCAATAAACTCGCGTTGAAATACAGAAGGCACAGTGTCCCTTCGCGGCTTTGCTGAGCTCTGCAAGTCGGTCACACTGCCGAATTGCACGGCGCTGCCTTGGCGGGAGTGTGCTACTGTGCTGTGCCGGAGACACACGGCGCGGTGGGGGAGGGCAAGGCCGCGGTTTATGGCGGCTGTTTGAGCAGTGCGTGACGGCGGGCTTCTGCGGCCTCGCAGATCCTCAGTGCCGCCGCGACCCGCATGTCCGACCCTGGCCGACTCTGCGCCGTCGCTGGTGAACATCTCAGCAAACACTCACTCATCTGTCGCGAAGAGAAACCTCCAGGGCTGCGGGACGAGTCAAGGTGCACATTACCCAAGAGCAGCAGCTGCGAGCAACTGCTTATAACCAATGAACTGTCATTAAAATGCAATGTACTGTGTTACGCAAGCTATAAACGAACATGATAAGACTAGTGAGAAATATGCGGTCAAGAATTCTGCTTTCACCATTCAGCTATGCAGTCGCTGTTAATGTGCTGCTGCAAGCTAAACTTTTACATGAGTCCACTAATAACAACAAGAGAACAAAAAGCAGTAATCTACAAACTGTAAAAATAGAGGCTTGTTTATCATCGTCATTTTTTAAAGAAAAGTTTATTTTCACATTCTCAAATATGCCTTCTTTAGGATGATGATGATGTTTGGTTTGTGGGGCGCTCAACTGCGCGTTTATGAGCGCCCGTACAAATTCTCAACCTTTGCTCAGCCCAATCGCGCCACATTCATGAATAATGATGAAATGATGACGGCCGGCCGGTGTGGCCGTGGGGTTCTAGGCGCTTCAGTCTGAAACCGCGTGACCGCTACGGTCGCAGGTTCGAATCCTGCCTCGGGCATGGATGTGTGTGATGTCCTTAGGTTAGTTAGGTTTAAGTAGTTCTAAGTTCTGGGGGACTGATGACCACAGATGTTAAGTCCCATAGTGCTCAGAGCCAAATTATGAGGACAACACAAACACCCAGTCTTCTCGAGGCAGATGAAAATCGCTGACCCCGCCGGGAATCCAACCCGGGACCCCGTACTCGGGAAGCGAAAACTCAACCGAGAAACCAGGAGCTGCGGACACTTCTCTAGGAACGGACATTTTTATTAAGAAAATTTTATTATCACGGGCTCTGTTGCATGGCATAAATGACTGATGAGTATTTTCGGTCGTACACAGGGCATTTGTTTCATCACAAGACAACTAAACGTCACGACACCGACGTACCGCACGTGAAACAATTCTAGGTGAAAAGTTTACGTTAAAAAAGGGTCACCTGTCTGTGCTACAACTGGCCACTTCCTACACAGCCCTCTTGCGTGGGCGGGGTCAACTTCTAATTTCAAAATAGGAGCCCCCTCCCCCCGCCCCATTTTTATTGTATATTCAGATTGTACGCCAAAAAATACTTACAGTTTACTTAAACCAATGTTTCGCACTCGTGGTAGGTGGAGCTGTAATCGACAGATATCAAGTGTGCCTGTTTCTGCAGTTAAGAATCGACTCATTTGATTCTACGTTTCATTTACGGTGTAAACCTTTGTGTCGTAAGAGCTGATATTAACACTGAAGCGCCAAAGAAACTGGTATAGGCATGCGTATTCAAATACAGAGATATGTCAACAGGCATGATACGGCGCTGCAGTAGGCAACGCCTATGTATGTAAGACAGCAAGTGTCTGGCGCAGTTGTCAGTTGGGGTACTGCTCCTACAATGGCAAATTATCAAGATTTAAGGGAGTCTGAACGTGGTGTTATAGTCGGCGCTCGAGCTTTTGGACACAGCATCTCCGAGGCAGCGGTGAAGTGGGGATTTTCCCGTACGACCATTTCACGAGTGTACCGTGATAACCAGGAATCCGGTAAAATACTAAATCTCCGACATAGCTACGGCTAATAAAAGATCCTCCAACAACGGGAACAACGATGACTGAAGAGGATCGTTCAACGTAACAGAAGTGCAATCCTTCGGAAAAATGGTGCAGATTTCTATGCATAGCCATCAACAAGACAGCGTGCAAAACATTCAACGAATCATCGATATGGGCTTTCGGAGCTGAAGGATCACTCATGTACCCTTGATGAATGCACTGCACAAAGCTTTGCACCTTGCCTTGGCCCGCCAACACCGATATTGGACTGTTGATGACTGGAAACATGTTGCCTGGTTGGACAAGTCTCATTTCAAATTGCATCGAGCAGATGGACGTATACGGGTATGGAGACATGGAACCTGCATGTCAGCAAGGGACTTTTCAAGCCGTCGAGGGTCTGTAATGGTGTGGGGCATGTGCAGTTGGAGTGATATGGGACACCTGATAGTTTTGGAACAAAGTTCCAAGATGGCGACGATGACGTCATAAAGGTGGCGGTGTGTAGACTTGGCAACAGCGCATGACGTAATCCAAGATGGCGGCCATGACATAATCCAAGACGGTTGATTTTGGTGGGAAGTTTGAATTTTCGCAGGGAAGTGCCACGCCCCCCTCCCGTCCACACCCAATAGGCCACTTGGGCTAACCTAAGTCATCCGACTGCCACTTCTTCCTGTGAACTTGCACCAAGCATGAATTTTTGCGGTACAAGATGGTCAATTCGCGTATCTCTACTAAGCTAAGAAAATGGCGTGAAAGATAGGACAGTTGTACTAACTTCAGTCACCCAACTGCCACCTCCTCCTAAGGATTCGTGGGAAAAGGACTTGGACATAAGTTTTTATTTAAGCAATTTCAAGCAGTACGGCCATCCAGTGTGTTCACCACAAGGTCCGGACTCCAACTGTCTTAGTACACAGCGCCACCACCAGAGGGTGCTCCAATCTTTGACATAATCCATGATTATGGCAAACAGTGTGTTTGCCACGAGGTCTGGACTCAAACTGAATTAGTACACAATACCGGCACAAGAGAGCACTACCATGATGGCAGGTGATGACGTAAGTACCGTTATCCGATATGGAGGCATACAATGTGTTCGCCAAGAGCTCCAGACTCCAACTGACTTAGTACACAGTACCGGCACCAGAAGGCGCTCTCATCTGTGACGTAATCCAAGATGGCGGCATACATTGTATTCACCAAGAGCTCCAGACTTCAACTGACTTAGTACACAGTACCAGCACCAGAGGGTGCTGTCATCCATGACGTCATCTGATGACGCAACTACCATTATTCAAGATTGTGGCATACATTATGCTCACCACGAGGCATAGTAAATATTGACATCACCAGAGTGTGCTACTGTGGACTTGGAATGTATTTTCGCGGATGCCACACCCACATTGACTTGGAAGGAAATAGTTTAAGTCTACACCACAATCCTCAACCGACCACCACATCCCCTTACCAACCCATGTTGTTAGGCTAACGTACACTAACATGCACTAACGTTTACTAAATGGTTCAAATGGCTCTGAGCACTATGGGACTTAACTGCTGAGGTCAGCAGTGCCGAAGAACTTAGAACTACTTAAACCTAACTAACCTAGGGACATCACACACATCCATGCCCGAGGCAGGATTCCAACCTGCGACCGTAGCAGTTGCGCAGTTCCAGACTGTAGCGCCTAGAACCACTCGGGCACTCCGGCCGGCAACGTTTACTAACATGTACTAAAGTGTACTAACGTGCACAGTGCATGACCTAATCCAAGATGGTGGGTAGAAATGGTGGGAAAACGACGCTGCCTACGCCGAACATAAGTTGTTATTTCGCAAGCAATGACTCCACTACGAGATCTAGACTCCAACTGACCTAGTACACATTACTGCCACCACAGGGTACTGTCATCCCTGCTGTGACCTAATCCCAGATGGTGGTCTGTAGGGGAAATGGCACGAAAATGACTCAGGCTGTGCTGGGCTGCTGGGGATAAACGTAAATTGTCCAAATAATGCATAGCACAGCCTTCACACCCACTCGCAAAATAATGCAATCAACTTGCACGAACACCGTCCGCCAAGCCCTGTCCACTAGAGCGCACAGGAGGATAGCGGCAACCCCCGCCATGTGACACGACCGTCAGCTGTCAAACCACACACAGACGCCTGTTAATGTGCCGCACATATGAGGCGATGGCGCCCCTTTCATACTTAACACCAGAGAAATTCCTACCTTAATACATGTTCACCTAGGCACAAGTGATGGCGCGGCCAGTATTTAACCCTTTCGTGAGCCATGGGAAACATGCTTCCCACTACAATGAACTTGCTCCTAGTCCCGTGGAATTCACAGTTCCCACCACTGTACGGTGCTACTACCTAGTGAACAGTATAGGGTACTACTTCCAATCGGAAGTTCCCACCGTGTTTGCTATACTTTGGCGCAGATGCATTGTGTAGCTGAGTGTTGCTCTGTAGAGGAGCCTTTCAGTGCTGTTTGCGTGACATTTTGTGATTTTTCCTCAAAGCTATAGTATAAGGTAAATACTTTTGATTTACCCAAATTTATGAAGGAAAACGTAAAATTGGAACGAGGAGAGTTCCAGTTTGAAACAAAAGGAGCCATTTCTGTAGTAAAATGGATGGATAACCGTCCAGTCACTTTCCTGTCCTCAATTCATGACCCATGAGAAACAGCCACAGTGGAAAGGAAAAACGAGGATGGTACTAGTGCAGAGATTTCTTGTCCTGAAGTTGTGGCAGAATACAGCAAAATATGGGTGGTGCCGATAAGTTTGATCAGTTACGAGAAAGGTATGCTACTGGCAGACGTTCTGCAAAATGGTGCCACAGAATATTTTACTTCCTGGTGGACGTTACTGCAGTGAACAGTTTTATCCTGTGGAAAATAAGTAAAAGAGAAAGTGGACAGCATGATCAGCTCACATACAGGATCCATCTAGCCAGACAATTGATCGCTGGCTTCTCATTCCAAAATAGGCGTGGACAAAAACCTGTCTTTCTGGCAAAAAGGGGTACCTGAAGATTTTCGTCATGTAGCTGTAGGGAAGCATTAATTCATTTTCGGAGAAACCTACTGGACGTGTCGTCATTGTAGTACCAAAGCTGCGTAAAAGAGCACTCGCTTTGTTTGTACATATTGTCAAATACCACTTTGCATAGACCCATGTTTCAGAAAATTTCATGGCAAGTAATTGTGAACAATCATTGTAACAAGAGAAGTAAATTTATCAAATAAATATGACACATATTGAAAAAGTTGTTTTTGTCATTTAACTCCAAGGAAGGGCAGTGGCAAGAATACTTCCCACCTTGTTGTGTGACCTCACTTTCACAGTTGGAGCAAATTTGATATTCTGTATGATAAATATACCTATCTGTTAACTACTGTATGCTCTCCATTCATTAAAAAAAACTGCTCAATAATTTTGCCCACGAAAGGGTTAAGACTGCGCTCTGGACGTCCCCGCCAGTTGGTCCATCTGCTGAAGTCTAGCGTTTATCTCCAAAGTTGTCCTTGCTGCCGGCACTGCTGCCGCCCTGTCCACACGCTTTCGACGTCGCGCTTCTGGGGACAAGCCCTGCTCAGCACAATTTCGGACCTGCAAAAGTTTCCACTGGTGACTATTCAGACAAATTTTCATGTCCCGTGCTGGATGTGGACTATGGTTGAGAACCAAGGCAGGACATAATATGCGCCCGCCAGGGTACTGACTTTACCTGTTCTTTTTCCCTCAACTTTTCCTTGAGTTTTCTGCCAGGAACTGAAAAAAAATTTTGCTCTTTGAACATAGACACTTCAAGAAGAATTTAACCTTTTGCTGAATATTCAGAAGAGATTTGTTTCCTTTTTCGATTCAAGCATCAGGTCAATTTTGTTCGAAGTCCTTTCAAACTGCGTGTTAATAAACGTGCTAAACGACAGCGTTTCCTGTTGTCAGTCTTTGAGAGAATTTTCACATACCGTTTCCAGAACGCTGCAACATGATTTTGAATATATCGTTCAAAAGACATTCGTTCGAGAACTGGTAAGACCAATTCCACGATGCTTGACGGTATAGGTGTTAGAAATCTTCAGTTTTTCCTAGTAGTGATTCATACAGAAGATTTAAAGCAACCCATTGGTGGAACGACCCAAGGAATTCGTTAAGGTAGTTTGAAACAACAATCAAATGTTCACGTTAATAGTTCCTTGACATTCACCACTACAGTGAGATTACTGTTAATTTCATGAACGCGACGCATCTACGACCAGAGTTTTGGGGTGTGCAAAGTACTATAGAAAGTTCTATAGAGGCATCGCAATAAAAAGAAAATTGGGAAGCTGCTGCCCATGAACACACGTGATGAATCATTTGTACTGGCTTTTCCGTCTGAAACTAAAGGCAATCGCTTTAATTTACAAAACATCTTTTGTAGTCTTTTTTTGCCACATATTTTTCAAACCATTGTTTTTTTTCCTTTTTTGCTGTAAGCTTAAGGCATAAAAGCCAATAATTTATTAATACAGCGGCTATAGGAGATGGGCACGCAAACAAACATTAAACATGTGAACCTTCAAAAAAATTTAGATATTTCAAGAACCTCTACAGGAAAAAAATTTGGCTCACTACTCCAACAATAGCAGTGATAACGTCCTTTTTCAGATTTCGGTCTTTGAATGCACTATTTTATTATCTATATATTACATGTGGCCCGACTCTTAGCAACACTACCATCTACTGCAGAGACGTACCCGTCACACATTGTCATAAAACATGGATCGTCTCAGCGTTAAGAGCGTTAGAATTGAAGTGTAACAAATGTTGAGACTGTTGTAAGATGTTAAAATTGTAATTGTGCGTCTGGTCCATACATAGGCAATGTGTTAGGATATGTAGAATGCAAAACCTCTGGTGAATACCCTGTCTGTAGGGGAGCGGTAAAAGGTGGATGGTAGGTGAGCGCGGGAAAATGCACACGGGCGCTGCACGACACAACGAGCTCAGCAGTGGTAGTCGGAGTTGGGCATTGGTCTGAGCACCACGTTCTGGATCGAGGAGGCTCTCCTGGAAGACGTAGTTTCATTGAGCCTCGGATATGCCGTTCCGACGCCTATACAGCATGGCAAAATTCCATAGGCACTAAACGGAAAAGTATTGCGACGCTATGAAGAAATAAAGTACCGGTACGTCAAGAGCCATAGCTGTGGTTGTATGTGTGTTCTGTGCCTCGTCATCTCGCCGCCCGCCAACCGCCGCATCGATACAAACAGGTTGAAACTTTTAGTACTGTATTCGTATGGACCAGTGTTACTTTTGTTCCATACTGTTCAATAACAACTTAAATTTCACCAGAACTTTTCTACCATTTAACTATCCTCACAACTAACCTAGATAGGGTCCTTTCCAAATGTTGTGCAATCCGAGTGTCCCGAAATGAAAAATTAAATTTTGTGTAGATAATAATTACCTGCCGACCTAGCTATGTTAGAATGATGTTTAAAGAACTTTTTTGTTAATGAACTAATAGACGAATAAGAAAGGTCTGACAAAGTTGGAAGATAATTTTGATATTGATTCAGTAGTGAAGTTTAATCATTTCGAGACAGATGTAATGGTATTTAAATGAGCAGGAAATAAAATGAAAAGAGTAGTAACTAATATATTAGAAATCTCGAGCACATAATGATTTCAGTAATCGAATTTTTTAATACAGTGATCATAACAGTTTCAGGGTCGCCCCCCCCCCCCCCTCTTTTTTATTCATTTGAATTCTGAAGTGTTCTAGACTGATTTGATCAGCAAAGTTAAAGTCAATATAAAAAACCAAAATTTATCAGTGTTTTACCTTTATCAAAATTGACATTGTGTGTGTGATTCGAAAGTGCTATTTCTAGGGTAACCTATGCCCGATTTTAATCAGATCAATAGACAGTACGAAGTTTTGTAGTAAACATTATAGTGTAGTGTTATGTATTTATGGTTTATCCCTATCAGTACAGAAAGTGAAATTATCAGTTCAATAGATTTTCTGGTTCTAAAATTTACCATATTATGCTGTGTTACTACGTGTTGTTTTGCTTGAACGTACATCAACTTGTACAGGGAAGAAACTCAGTTAATGCCTAATTAGGCTGGCGACCGTATTATTAACAAATTGGTAGCATCTTCTGTGTTGTTTCTTGTCCGTCCTGACGTGTAGTTGCATTTCGGACTTGCTTGACGTATCATTGTTATTACAGAGTGGGTGTAAGTCTGATTTGCCTCCATGCAAGTACACGCGGTCAATTTCTATACAAAAATACTTTCTCATAAGGTGAAGCCCGTCAACTTACCATAGTACAGGCTTTAATGAGTATCGTGCCCCAAAGCGCAGTGTTACATACCTTGCAGAAATATCGAGCCACGCTGCCTCGATAGCCGTCCTTTGTGCGCGTGCTGACCTCTCGATTATGCCCGAAAAATGTACGATGGGATTCATGTCGGGCAATCTGGGTGGCCAAAACATACCCTCGAAATGTCCGGAATGTTCCTGAAATGAAACACGAGCAATTCTGGCCCAGCGATATGCTGCACTATGTAATATTTCTGGCTTAGTCAGCCATCATATTAGGCTCCAAGAAGCTGTTCGCAGAGCAGTGGAGATGCAAGAAGTATATAGATAACGAAATGTGGTGTGAGGTACGTGTGACAGATGTTGGATTCGGTACCATTCCCGTGAGAAAGACCGCCTGCATAACGCTACTGATCTGTGATTGGCTGCTGTGTTCGGAGCAAGGGCGCCAAACCGTTGAAGTATAGTTATTATTATTAGTTAAACTACTCATTGGAATGACTTCACTTTTTTATATAAATGTCTCTCAACAGCTGACTATCAATTAGTCATTTTACAGTTATTAAAAACAACTTAAATGAAAAACAAGAGACTCACGAAATTGCAAACGAAGCACTTCGGAAGCGTTCGGGTCACGCCTTTTCTGGTGTAACCAATGGCACCCCATACCAACACGTCAGGTAATACGCCAATATGGCGATAACGAATACACGCTTCCAATGTGCGTTCACCACGATGTCGCCAAACACGGATGCGACCATCATGATGCTGTAAACAGAGCCTGGATTCATCCGAAAAAATGACGTTTTGCCATTCGTGCACTCAGGTTCGTCGTTGAGTACACCATCGCAGGCGCCCCTGTCTGTGATGCAGCGTCAAGGGTAACCGCAGCCATGGTCTCCGAGCTGATAGTCCATGCTGCTGCAAACGTCGTCGAACTGTTCGTGCAGATGGTTGTTGTCTTGCAAACGTCCCAATCTGTTGACTCAGGGATCGAGACGTGGCTGCGCGATCCGTTACAGCCATGCGGATAAGATGCCTGTCATCTCGACTGCTAGTGATACGAGGCCGTTGGGATCCAGCACGGCGTTCCGTATTACCCTCCTGAACCCAGCGATACCATATTCTGCTAACAGTCATTGGATCTCGACCAACGCGAGCAGCAATGTCGCGATACGATAAACCGCAATCGCGATAGGCTATAATCCGATCTTTATCAAAGTCGGAAACGTGATGGTACGCATTTCTCCTCCTTACACGAGGCATCACAACAACGTTTCAACAGGCAACGCCGGTCAACTGCTGTTTGTGTATGAGAAATCGGTTGGAAACTTTCCTCATGTCAGCACGTTGTAGGTGTCGCCACCTTGGCTAACCTTGTGTGAATGCTCTGAAAAGCTAATCTTTTGCATATCAGAGCATCTTCTTCCTGTCGGTTAAATTTCGCTTCTGTAACACGTCATCTTCGTGGTATAGCAATGTTAATGGCCAGTAGTGTATTAAGATCATGCAGTCGTCTCGTGTGGCTATATTAAAATACGCGACTGGCATCCGAAAGAAGTGACACATTATTTCAGAACAGAACCTCGCTATAAGTCAGTTTCAGCCTCAAGATACAGGACCTACAACCTGCGTGCTGTTTTCTGCGCTTGGGACATCAACTTGAAGACTGCAGGTTAGTGACAGTGGAAACAACTAGGAGCCTCACGTGTACTGCATGCACAGGACAAATGTGCTCAGTGAGACGTCATCTGCAGTAATGCAGAGGAGGTAAAGGAGGATGATCGTTATTAACACCAACAATCAATTCAGTCTTCCTTTCTTGCCGCACATGGCATCCCTGGTGGAGAAATCTTCGATGTTTGAGTGCTTTGGAGATATGAGGCTTGATTATTAGCGAGAACTGTGCACGGGGGAAATTTTTCGTAAAAATTCGTAACATCGAAAGTGACTAATTTGCAACTAAACTACGACAGAACTGTGTCAAATGTCTTTGAACTGTATTTGAACTCTGTTTTGATCTTTAGATGAACTTTGATTAATGATGCCACAGACAATTTTTTTTATTCACGAGAACATAACGTTTGTTGAGAGTGAAACTGGATGTGTTGATGTGCAATAGTCAAAAAACCAAATACGTGTGCGCTCTCCAAGGGATTACGTTATTATTTCGTCGAGAAGTTTTCGTCGTACTACGAGGCGACGCAACGCAACCCGGGGAGGCAGCAGTAGCAGTGTGAGCCGGCGCAGTTCACCGCGGCAGATACACGCCTTGGCAGCCAGCAGCAGCGCCGAGACTCAGCTGTAGCAGCGTTCCTGAACTGGGTGTTTCAGCAGTCCGGAAAGCAGTACGTCACGCCAGCATCAGCAGATGGGGGCGGAGAAAGAACTTCTCGACGGCAGCACACAGAATAGCATCTAAGAGTAAGTGTTACTGTGGCACGACAATTTAGTCTATGTAACGGACTGTTCAATAGTTGTAAAATCTCAAAGTGTAGTCCTAAATTGATTCATTTAAACATATTTGGCTAAAATTCATAAGACGAAAGAAAAAAGAGATACCTTCTTAGAAGTAAGGAAAGAGATCAAGTAAATATTGATGGCAATGATCCTTCAGGTCAGCCACAAGACTTGCAAATAAATAACATTGTAGACGATTTAGCAGGTCAGTTGCAAAGTTCAGATAATAATGAGATTAATGATGTTTCTGAAAAATGTTGATTCTATGTTAAATGTTTGCACTGAGAACGTAGATACTGTCTCTCCTGACAACAATGACGTGGTAAATTCGGATGACGACGTCAGAGACACAGAATCTGACGTCGACATTACAAATGAGCCGACAGTGGAGTCAGGTAGATTAAGTCACAGAACTGATCCTGCTGACACCTTGCCAACTGAGAGTAATAGTCAGGATAAAGGAGTCGAGCAAGATCAAAATCAGTCTATAATGTCGATGTTTCAATCATTTATAGCAGAGCAAACATTACTTTTAAAAGGACAAAAAGAGGAAATTATAGCAGGGCAAAATGAAACTGAAAAGAAAATAGAAGTATTGGAGAGGAAAATAGATAATGGTTAACAAGAAAATAAAGAGGAATTAGGAAAGAAAATAGAGAAAGCATATGCAGGAATAACTCAAATCAATAGCAATTTCAAGGCTTTAGAACAAAAGGTATCAAAACTTGAAGCTAAAACAGAAGCTTGTTCCAGTAAAATAGATAGGGAAACAAAAGAATGGGCTAAGAAATTAGAACTATGTAAGCTTAAAATAAATCAGAAGTTTGATAGTAAAGTTAAAAAGCTGAGTCATGATATGGAGGCTCAGGATTGTATAATATCAACAATTAATAGTAATGTTAGTCAAGTAATAAAGGAGCAGGTCAAGGCTGCTAAAGAATGTAGTGATGAACATGACCAGCAGTTGAGTGAGTTAGAAAACATCAAAGAAGAAAAGCAAGTACTTAGTCATAAGGTTTCACAAATAGGTGCTCATTGTAAACGTACCACAGATGCGATTCCAGGTGAAATGAAAGAAATTAGGAAGTAGTGAATCGACTTCCAGATAAAAGCAACGATAAAGTGTGTGTGCATGTTAGTGATGTAGCATATCCCACTATTGTTTTTTATCCTTTTTCTAGTAGTGATAACATACATGCAGTTGATTTTATTAAACAGTTCGAGGGTACACTTCCTGAAAACCTAATAGAACAACAAAAATAAAGCCTGTGGCAAGCAGATTTCAAGGAGACGTAATATCATGGGGAACAGGGGTCAGTAACACATTACTGCATACAAGGAATTTGTACAAGCATTCTTAAATCAATATTGGTGTACTAGCACACAAAACAGTGCCAGGAGTAGAATTTTTGAGGGAAGAGGTTTTGCTAGTAGTGGTTGTAATAGCTATAAAGAGTTTCTTCAACACTATTGGGAAAAGAACCAGCACTTAAATGACCTGTTAAGAGAATCAGACCTTACAGAAATAATCAGACTTAAATTTCCAGTGTCTGTACAAGAGAAGTTAATCAACACAAACATAAGCGATGTCAATAACCTACTGCACTTCCTTGAGCAGTTAGATCCGTTGTCCGGCAACAAGAAAGTGCAGGAGGGCTGAAGAAGGAACAGGTGGCGAGCAGACCGCCGTAATGACCGTGAGTCAAGCCGGAGCAGAGGTACAGACAGAGGTAACGAGCGTCGCAATCGAGAGGAAGATAGGGCACCTCGTTACAGTCGTAGTCCTTCAAGAAGAGGGAGAGGTGCTTTTCAGTGGGGTATGAATAGGGGAGGATATTGTGATAGAAATAGAGAATATCATAATAATGGAAGGGATCATGCTCCTGAAAGAGACAGGAATCAGGAGGAGCCGGAAAACTAGTGGGTGGTTCGACCTGGTCCACTCGCGAACGGCAGAATGTAATGGACCATTGGTAAGATTCTTGGACTATGACGAAAGGGATGAGATAAAAAATGCACTAATGGACGAAGATAGGCAGGAAATAAAGGAGGTTTACCAACCAGCTATAGAAATTGAAATACAGAACATGAAAACAGTTGCGATTTTAGATTCTGGTAGTGAGATCAGTGCTGCCTCAAGTAATTTGTATGAGAAGATAAAGAAAGATACTGACGTTCCAGAGTTATCTGTTCAAGGGGTCAAAGCAGTTACTGTGTATGGGTCTAGAAGTAAAGTTATAAAGAAACAGATTTTATTAAAGTTTACAATTCAAGGTAGGAAGTTTTCAGTGAATGCAATGGTAGTTCCCAGGCTCTGCGTCAATTTAATTTGGGGAACAGATTGGTTAATTGCTAATAGAGCAATGATAGATTTTGCAAAAGGTGTAATGAGGATAAGCTGGCCGGTGTGGCCGAGCGGTTAAAGGCGCTTCAGTCTGTAACCGCGTGAACGCTACGGTCGCAGGTTCGAATCCTGCCTCGGGCATGGATGTGTGTGATGTCCTTAGGTTAGTTAGGTTTAATTAGTTCTACGTTCTAGGCGACTGATGACCTCAGCAGTTGAGTCGCATAGTGCTCAGAGCCATTTTTTTTGTAATGAGGATAAAAGAAGAACAGCAGGAACAAGAATTTAAGTTCGAGGGAAATGAGGCCACACAAAGAAACTTTAATGATGCTAGACTGCAGATTATAAGGGAACAAATGTATTGGAACATAGAAGCAGAAGAGAGTATATGTTTGTTTGTGGGAGTGACATCAAATGAAGAGGTAGACATAGAGGTCAGAATCCGGGAAAAAGTCGCAAATATTGAAGGGTTAAACGAAGAACAGGCATATGAGCTGGAGGAAGTATTGTTGCAACATCGAAAAGCTTTCTCAAAGAAACCTGGGTGCATGAAAAATTACGAATATGGTTTCCAGGTAAAGCCACATGATCCATTCAGATTTAAGCTTTATTCCATTCCACTTGCAAAAAGGGAAGCAGTAGATAAAGAAATGAAGAAAATGTTAGAGGAGGATTATTGGGCGCTCTCAAAGTAATTATTGTTGCCCTCCGTCATTGTCCCAAAGAAAGATAGATCGGTGCGCATAACATTAGACGCCAGAGCACTAAATAAAGTTATTTTACCACAGATGGATGGGCCTAAGGTACTAGAGGAGCTTGTACACAAGTTTTATAGCGTCAAGATATTAACAAGCATTGACCTGACCACCAGCTTTTGGCAGGTTCCGCTAGTAGAAAATTGTAGAAAATACACTGCATTTATTTATGGTGGACGAAGCGACCAATTTAGAGTGTTACCTTTTGGTCTAAAAATATCTACTTCTGCTTTTATATGTATGTTAGACAAGGTTCTGGGTGAGCAGTTGTTGGACAAAATTACAGTATACATTGAAGACATTTTGATTGCTGCAAAAAGTTGGAAGGAACACAATGACATTTTAAAACAGATTCTATCGAAATTTGAGAGAAACAATATAAGTGCAAACCTGGAGAAGTCCGAATTCGGAAAGAGGGAGACCAAATTTTTGCCGGCCGAAGTGGCCGTGTGGTTAAAGGCGCTGCAGCCTGGAACCGCAAGACCGCTACGGTCGCAGGTTCGAATCCTGCCTCGGGCATGGATGTTTGTGATGTCCTTAGGTTAGTTAGTTTTAACTAGTTCTAAGTTCTAGGGGACTAATGACCTCAGCAGTTGAGTCCGATAGTGCTCAGAGCCATTTGAACCATTTGAACCAGACCAAATTTTTAGGGCGTGTAATATCTGCTGAAGGCATCAAACCAGACCCAGAAAAGATATAAAGCCATCAGGAATTTCCCCAGACCTAAGAACAAGAAGCAGATGAAAGCTTTTTTCGGTGTCACCGGATTCTATCGCAAATTTGCGAAGAATCGAGCAGTTAATGCGAAGGCTTTACTAGAATTGACTAAGAAAAATGCCACATGGATTTTGACAAAAGAGTGTAAGCAAGAATTTCAAACAATGAAGGATGAGTTATGTAACGCTATTGTTTTGTCCCACCCTGATTTAAATGTACCTTTTTGTATTTTCACTGACAGCTCAGAATACGGGCTTGGGGCTCATCTTTGTCAATTTCAGAAAATGGGGGCACTGTAGAAAGAAAGTCTATTGGATTTGTTAGTCGTGTACTCAACAAATGGGAGAGAAGATATTCTGTAACGGAAAAAGAGGCGCTAGCAGTAGTATGGGCGTTTAAGAAATTCAGATATTACGTCATGGGAAGGAAAGTTGAAGTGTTCACAGACCATAAGGCACTGCCATTTCTGATGGAGTGTAGGCTAAGTCATAATCGGCTAACACGATAGGCTTTAGCGCTGTAAGTGTATGATTTTTCAATAGAACACCTACCAGGGGAAAATAATACGGTAGCAGATGCATTATCCAGATCGCCATTGGCTATGGATAAAGCAGATTTTAATGATTCAGGGCAGAAGGAGGTTTCCATACTGTACTTAACAAAGGTAAAGCATGAAGAACAAATAAAGGATATACTGAAAAATTTGGGAAGGGAACAGAATAGAGATGACACAATAAAAATGATCAAAGCAGAGTGGCGTAGGAAAACTAGTGACAAAGTGAGGAAATACTATATCATACACAAGGGAATATTATACCGTAGCGCTGATCCACAGAAACAACAGTGAAAAATCTATTGGCCAGAGCATGAGACTGAGAGGCTTGTTTGGGTTACACATTTTGCGTATGCTGATTTTGGTGCTAAAAATGTGCAGAGAAAATTAAGGAGAGTTGTTACTTTAACAACTTAGAAAAGAGGGTATACAAAATTCTTAGAATCTGCAGTGTACGTCAGAAAACTAAAGCACCAAATGCTAGTAACAAAACAAAGATGCATAGTATGATCCTTACAAAGGTGTTAGAAAAGGTATACGTCGATCTCTATGGTGCCCTCCCCACTTCAAAAGGAGGTTATAAATATTTGTTTGTTGTGTTGGACATGTTATCAAAACACGTAAAACTGTATGCACTAAGATGAGCAACAGGTAAGTCAGTCTCAGACAAAATCAGGAATGATTATGTAATAAAGGTGGGAAAACCAGGTAGGATAATTAGTGATGATGGCTCACAATTTACATCAGAGTGTTGGAAAAATATGTTGCGTGATCTCGACAGAAACCCTATTTACTTATCCAAACACCATCCTCAATCAAATATGAGTGAACGGATGACGAGGGAAATAAACAGACTGTTTAGGGCTTACTGTTCTAAAAAGCCTCACACGTGGGTAGATTATGTGGAAGAGTTTGAGAGAGTTATAAATGAGTTGCCTCACTCTACCACAGAAATACCTCCACAGAAACTATTGACAGGAGAGAAAGTACCTAGTATTATTGAACAGCAGGTAAGTTTTCCACCAAGAGATGACCTCTCAATTACTGAAAAAAGGGACCTAGCTCTAAGCAGGATTAAAGAGAAAGCAAATAAACGACAAAGCACATACAACAGTCAGCTTAAGAAAAGGAAATATCAATTTGACAAATTGGTATCGATCAAGACAAGAACCAGGTCTTCTAAGATAAACTCAGAAATTAAGAAGTTTCATGAATTGTATGAAGGGCCATACAAAATAATTAGGATACCACACCCCAATGCTGAGGAAGTAGCTAACACAAAAACGGGAGTAAACAAAGGACTCTACTGTATTGTAGACATCTAAAAATACTTTGAACATTAGTTACCCTCAGGGGGCAATAGCATTCTTTGCATTGCTAGGTAGATGACGACTACCAGGTACTCAAGTTAACTAACAGCGTTACTTCATTTCCTTTCATGCTGTTCGTCCTTCCTCTTCTTTCATTCTGAGCTGTATTCTGTCTTCTTCAACATTCTTCTCTACCCACGTCTATGACAAAAGTTTTACGCGAACTGTGACAGCAAACCCAATTATTGACAGCATAGTAACCCAGCAGGATAAACATATGTATTGCACGGGTGAAAAACAGGAATTGACGGAATATATGTGAACAGGAAGTTTTATACCACGAAAGCATAGGATCACAGATGTACAAGCAAGAGAACACGGTATTAGGTTGCATTAAGAAACACCAGAATAGCTTTAAATGATATTTGAAACATCTATCACAAAGTACACAGTGGAACGATTCATTTTTGAATTTTAAAGAACCAGCAAGAATAATATTACACATTGTGTTTGAAAAATCTGGCAAAAGGAGCAGATAAGTGAAACAAGGGCTTAAATTATATCAGACATGAAATAGAATAAGTTTTCTAAAGATAAGCTAGCAGTCGCAGAAGAAGAGGACGACGCCAAACCAGGTAAGTGAATATGACGAAAATTACGAAAGAATAAGATTTGGTGACAGAAAAGAGGTCAAGAGATTACTACTGCAAAGGATGTGTTACGCTTTATGGAGTAAATAATATATTCTTAAGTATTAATTGCCGGCTACGTAGTTTCCACTGAGGTAATTGAGTATGTGTTTATAGGCAAGGGATGGTCCTGCCAAAGAGGTTTATGTTGTGGAGGAGTATTATTTTTTGGCGACAGGTAAGTTGGCCAATTGTAGATGAGAAGTGAGCCAAGAAGAATTATTCGGCGACGTGTAAGTCGGTCCATTATAATGTAGTGTGAGGAAGTGGAGGTTTAAGGCGACATTTGAGTCGGCCCATTATTCTGGAGGTATTCATTGGCGAAGCGGATTCCTCCAACTGGTTATGAAGTACAAGGGAATAGACGTGTTATCATTGACATGAGCAAGACACAACACTAACACGAAAATCTCAAGGGACACAGACAATACATTTACGTTTTAAAGATAAGGTCACATGGAGAGTAGTTCACTGGTTTCAGTATGTAGAGTAGAGTGAACAGTTTAGTCAGCCCCTACGAAATGAAGTCAGATAATGCTTAACATAAGAATATTGACGCTATAATGTTATGAAATGATTAAAGATGTGCACATATGAATACAGTTCCACTGACTGTGTAAGTAGTACCAAGATTTATGATAAGATAAAGGTATGGTAAGTCTTACTGTTGAGTGACGCAACATTTCTGGTAGCCGAAATTTTCTTAAAGAGATTTATTCTGAAATGTTCTCTCAGTGTCTGAGAATTGCAACTGTGTGCCTATTAATGATTAAGAAACTGTTGAAGTAACAACTAAAATGAGATTGTATTAACAAAATGTAGATATAACATTAAAGAATATGAGAGATGTAGCAGTCAAATAAGTCTGCGTAACGAAACAGTTACACGTCGCAGCGCCTTCTGCCAGATTTAAAGCGCGCAGACACCAGCTGTCGTCTGTATGAATGAATCGGCGAGTACGTCACATGTTGTGAATGGACGCTGACCTTACATTGCTACGGGCAACGCCCTAGCCATATATTAGCAGTCACTGTTTACAAACAGTGGCATTGCATGTAAACAAAGAATAATGTTCACCTTTTAATTAAGTCTATTTAGGTACATATTCATTGTATGGTATAACCAAAAGTTTATTTCAGGGTTTATTTAAGTTCAATTAGAAATCTAATATAAGGTATTTTGTATTGTTACATGAATTTTACTGGTTCTGTACGCTGGAGTTGGAGACTGAGAATGGAGAGTCACTTGTCAAACCCAGCACCAATTTAGACTGAATTACGCAATGTAAGACCACGGCATTGACAACGGAATCTCAAGTTGCTGTTGTGGATCGCAGGTGTTTGTTCCTGTAATGGTGAGAGTGAAGTGCTATTTCAAAATGTACGTCAAATAGTGAATTGCAGATCTTTTTTTTTCATTCTTTGTCTTTCTAAAGTGGACGTCAGTTTGACGAAGTGCTAGTAAAGTGTCCTTTAAAAGACGGAAAATAGCCGATAATATATATATATATATATATATATATATATATATATATATATATATATACACTTTTATGTAATTTATCTAACAATGTAATTTTCTTTGTGTCTCTTAAAGGACGGCAATGAGCCGATAATAGGCGATTATTTTTTGAGGTGCTATGTGTTTAGGTAACTTCATAACTTTCTTTGGTGAATTTGAAAGACAGCTATGAGCTGATTTTTATTCTGTTTTATGTGATTCCCTTTAGAAATTCTATTATTTCTCATATGTTTTGTGTAATCATACAATGATATGCTGTTTGTAAAATGTTGACGTCTTGTTCAAATTATTGTGTGATCAGTAGATGTAACTTCATGTTGGTAATGTTTGTGATGTAGGGTGTTACTGTTTTGCATTTATTGCAGTCATCATATAATTTTCTTATTCTCAGATTTTGGAAGAGTTTACTAATAATGATAGGGAAAATAACTAAAAGCCATCTCAATGGTTACGTGTTGATTTAAAGTAGGGATATTGTGATAGCTTGGCTCTTGAGAGATTACCTATTAGTTTACAGTTCTATCAAAATTTGGTTCAATTTATTTATATATTTCCAAAATTGTGTGTTGTCTTCGAGAACATCCCAATTTTTGGAAATCTCAGAAAGAAGGCGATGTGTAATATTTCTGGCTTAGTTAGCCATCATATTAGGCTCCAAGAAGCTGTTCCCAGAGCAGTGGAGATGCAAGAAGTATATAGATAACGAAATGTGGTGTGAGGTACCTGTGACAGTTGTTAGATTCGGTACCATTCCCGTGAGAAAGACCGCCTGCATAATGCTACTGCCCTGTGATTGGCTGCTGTGTTCGGAGCGAGGGCGAAAAAACGTTAAAAGTATAGTTATTATTATTAGTTAAACTACTCATTGGAATATCTTCACTTTTTAATATAAATATCTCTCAACAGCTGACTATCAATCAGTCATTTTAGAATTATCAAAAACAATTTAAATCAAAAACAAAAGACAGATGAAATTGCAGACGAAGCACTTCCGAAGCGTTCAGGTCACCTCTTTTCTGGCAAGGCACGCAAAGTGTTTCGGGCTGTTCATCATTCTGCATTAGGCAGTCGAGAAGAACAGATATGTTGTCTGTTGTAGGATGTGTTTCCAATTTTTATTTAAGTTCCTGTTCGTCACTCTGGATTAGGCAGTCGAAAAGAACAGACATGTCTGTTGCAGGATGTGTTTGCCAGTATTCAGTATTAAAAGATTCACTCCGGTAGTCATGAGGCACAGACACGTGAGTAGAGGGACAACCTTCGTGTCAGCTCACGTTGCATTGTTGCCAAATTAATTCAAGCTGGTGGCGATGACGTAATCCAAGATGGCGGCATGCAGACTTGGCAACATCGCATGACGTCATCCAAGATGGCGGATTTTGATGGGAGAATAGTCCAATTGTGCTATGTCCACTAACCTAACCTCAAGAAAAAATGGCAGGAAAATTGAATTTTGGCGGGAAAATAGGCCAATTGTGCTACATCCACTCACCTAAGCCTCCAGAAGACAAAATGGCGGGAAGTCTGAATTCCAACAGGATGTTGTTGTTGTTGTGGTCTTCAGTCCTGAGACTGGTTTGATGCAGCTCTCCATGCTACTCTATCCTGTGCAAGCTTTTTCATCTCCCAGTACCTACTGCAACCTACATCCTTCTGAATCTGCTTAGTGTATTCATCTCTTGGTCTCCCTTTACGATTTTTACCCTCCACGCTGCCCTCCAATACTAAATTGGTGATCCCTTGATGCCTCAGAACATGTCCCACCAACCGATCCCTTCTTCTGGTCAAGTTGTGCCACAAACTTCTCTTCTCCCCAATCCTATTCAATACTTCCTCATTAGTTATGTGATCTACCCATCTAATCTTCAGCATTCTTCTGTAGCACCACATTTCAAAAGCTTCTATTCTCTTCTTGTCCAAACTATTTATCGTCCATGTTTCACTTCCATACATGGCTACACTCCATACGAATACTTTCAGAAATGACTTCCTGACACTTAAATCAATACTGGATGTTAACAAATTTCTCTTCTTCAGAAACGCTTTCCTTGCCATTGCCAGCCTACATTTTATATCCTCTCTACTTCGACCATCATCAGTTATTTTGCTCCCCAAATAGCAAAACTCCTTTACTACTTTAGGTGCCTCATTTCCTAATCTAATTCCCTCAGCATCACCCAACTTAATTAGACTACATTCCATTACCCTTGTTTTGCTTTTGTTGATGTTCATCTTATATCCTCCTTTCAAGACACTGTCCATTCCATTCAACTGCTCTTCCAAGTCCTTTGCTGTCTCTGACAGAATTACAATGTCATCGGCGAACCTCAAAGTTTTTATTTCTTCTCCATGAATTTTAATACCTACTCCGAATTTTTCTTTTGTTTCCTTTACTGCTTGCTCAATATACAGATTGAACAACATCGGGGAGAGGCTACAACCCTGTCTTACTCCCTTCCCAACCACTGCTTCCCTTTCATGTCCCTCGACCCTTATAACTGCCATCTGGTTTCTGTACAAATTGTAAATAGCCTTTCGCTCCCTGTATTTTACCCCTGCCACCTTTAGAATTTGAAAGAGAGTATTCCAGTCAACATTGTCAAAAGCTTTCTCTAAGTCTACAAATGCTAGAAACGTAGGTTTGCCTTTCCTTAATCTTTCTTCTAAGATAAGTCGTAAGGTCAGTATTGCTTCACGTGTTCCAGTGTTTCTACGGAATCCAAACTGATCTTCCCCGAGGTTGGCTTCTACTAGTTTTTCCATTCGTCTGTAAAGAATTCGTGTTAGTATTTTGCAGCTGTGACTTATTAAGCTGATAGTTCGGTAATTTTCACATCTGTCAACACCTGCTTTCTTTGGGATTGGAATTATTATATTCTTCTTGAAGTCTGAGGGTATTTCGCCTGTTTCATACATCTTGCTCACCAGATGGTAGAGTTTTGTCAGGACTGGCTCTCCCACGGCCGTCAGTAGTTCCAATGGAATATTGTCTACTCCGGGGGCCTTGTTTCGACTCAGGTCTTTCAGTGCTCTGTCAAACTCTTCACGCAGTATCATATCTCCCATTTCATCTTCATCTACATCCTCTTCCATTTCCATAATATTGTCCTCAAGTACATCGCCCTTGTATAGACCCTCTATATACTCCTTCCACCTTTCTGCTTTCCCTTCTTTGCTTAGAACTGGGTTTCCATCTGAACTCTTGATATTCGTACAAGTCGTTCTCTTATCTCCAAAGGTCTCTTTAATTTTCCTGTAGGCGGTATCTATCTTACCCCTAGTGAGATAGGCCTCTACATCCTTACATTTGTCCTCTAGCCATCCCTGCTTAGCCATTTTGCACTTCCTGTCGATCTCATTTTTGAGACGTTTGTATTCCTTTTTGCCTGTTTCACTTACTGCATTTTTATATTTTCTCCTTTCATCAATTAAATTCAATATTTCTTCTGTTACCCAAGGATTTCTACTAGCCCTCGTCTTTTTACCTACTTGATCCTCTGCTGCCTTCACTACTTCATCCCTCAAAGCTACCCATTCTTCTTCTACTGTATTTATTTCCCCCATTCCTGTCAGTTGCTCCCTTATGCTCTCCCTGAATCTCTGTACAACCTCTGGTTCTTTTAGTTTATCCAGGTCCCATCTCCTTAAATTCCCACCTTTTTGCAGTTTCTTCAGTTTTAATCTACAGGTCATAACCAATAGATTGTGGTCAGAGTCCACATCTGCCCCTGGAAATGTCTTACAATTTAAAACCTGGTTCCTAAATCTCTGTCTTACCATTATATAATCTATCTGATACCTTTTAGTATCTCCAGGGTTCTTCCATGTATACAACCTTCTTTCATGATTCTTAAACCAAGTGTTAGTTATGATTATGTTGTGCTCTGTGCAAAATTCTACCAGGCGGCTTCCTCTTTCATTTCTGTCCCCCAATCCATATTCACCTACTATGTTTCCAACAGGATAATGCATGCAAAGACCATTCTTGTCTTTTTATTATTATTGATTATCATTCATTAACATTCATTATCATTTATTATTATTTATTATCATTTATTTCAATATTATTGACTTATCTCCACTAGAAAATTCCCTCCAAAATCAAATTCCAACATGATAATGGCTGCAAAAACTTACTTTTGTTCATTATTATTCATTATCATTTATTAACATTCATTATCATTCATTGTCATTTATTATCATTCATTATCATTTATTAACATTCATTATCATTTACTATTATTATAGGCTTACCTCCACTAGAAAATTGCCCCAAATTCAAATTCCAACACGATAATGTCTCGAAAACTATACTTCTATTTGTTATTATAATTTATTAGTTATTCAAGATGTCCGATTTTCTCGGCAAGAAAGCCATTTTCCTTACATCCATAACAAAAATCTATCACAAGTTCAAATCCCAACACCATCATTGATCACACCTACGAACTTTCTCCGTCACTTATCTTTTTTCACTGGTAGCCTATCATAATCGCGTCAAATAATAAACTGCTCTTATGATAACCTAACTCACGTCCTTTGATTTTGCAGGGAGGAAGGGACTAAAGACTTTATTTCAAGCAGAGCGGTCATCACTTGTTCTCCAACACAATCAATCTTTGATATCGCAGTGCTGTCACCACGACGTCCGCGCTCCAACTGAATTAGTTCAAATCCTCGCCACCCCCTGGCCAGCGTGCGGAGACACTGCCAACGCCTGTCACGTGAGGCGGCCGCCTGCGCTGGACTGGCGGTACGCTGGGGGCGAGCCCAGCGATCGCTCCCACGTCGTAAACATGTTTTTGCCGGACACGCTGGAAGTTGCCGAATTTGACGTCACAGCGGTCCCTTGTCCGCTCACCACGTGTATTCGTCGCCTCCGCGCGTTTCCCGCCAAAATTGTTTGCATCGGAGATGAACCACACAACGGTCGGCTGATCCCTGCTACACTTTTGGCGCCAAAGTTGTTTTCCTGGGCACGTTCAGACCTGTCGATGCCGACCGCTCACCATCCACCACGTGTCCTTGCGCGTTCGAGAACGCAGTGCTACACTTTTGGTGGCAAAGTTTGCTCAACAATGGAATCCGCCATTACTATATAACAGCACGTTTGGTGCGCACTAGAACGCTCGCTAATTGACTCGCTCTCGCGCGCGCTTAATTATTGTACAATCGCTGCGCCGCCGCCCCGCTTACGTCACACACCCTCCATGCACGCAAACGGACATAGTCTTCTGTAAATACCTGGAAAATTACTCTTTATTTCAGACATTATGGTCATGCAGGTGTATCCCAACTGACTTCTCCATGCTCACACAGCGAAACTCCAGAGCGCAGTTGAAGTACGCGCGGCCGACTGAGCCCGCTCCATCGGCAGCTCCCTGGCCGGGCGACGCCAAGCGGCCAGCGGTGCCCGCACAGCCCCCACGGCCAGTGCACGCCTCAGAGTCCAGCCACAAATGGTCAGCCGCGCTCGCCTCAGAGTCCGACTACGTAAACATCTTTCTACGCCCGCGAGCACTTACCGCTGGACAGGATGGAACCTGTTGACCATGTGCTGGACAAAGGACGCGTTCCACCCCCAAATTTATTTTTCTGAACATGTTCGAACCCGCCGATACCTACTTCACACAACCGCCCGAGATGTTTGGAAAGTTCTGTCACGTGACACGCTAAAAGCTATATCGGTCCTAAAGTTCGCAAATTCTCAGCACCGACAGACAGGAACGGAGACGCCTCCTCTGTCCAAACAACCCTCACGCCACATACCGCCCCACCAGCACGTGTGATGGAGCACATAGGACACTCTCATCCTCATAAACTTTGCAATTCAAGACCGATAGACAGGAACCGACACGCTCGAACTGGAATGTTTTTTCTACCGAGTTGGAAACTTCTTTCACATCACAACGCGCGATCGACCACGTGGCTCTGTTGGACAAAGAACACTCTCACTGATCACATGATTCTCATTATTCAACCCACATGCTTCGATTATCTAATCCAGGATCTTGGCGAAAACACAAGTCCGTACACATGAGCCATCGCGCGCTCCTAGCTTAGTACCTACGCAAGTGAATGTAACAAAGTCTGCATGACTATTTAATTAATCTGATCAATTAATTAACCTCTCTGATACGGAAAACTCCTTCGTTCACCTAGACGTGGAATCAATTTTCGTCACTGCCACACCCACCTGGACTTGAAATGAAATAGATAAATTCCCTACCGACCACCACGTCCTTTTACCGACCCATGTTCGTTGGTTAACATGTACTAAGTCTTGCTTCCATTTACTAACGTGCACTAACGTGTACTAACATACATTGACTTCTATCACATTTTGTCTATACAAATAAGCCAAGCTTCAATTCTGATGGTCAGTTCGTGTTTCGCTACCAAACACAAGAAAATTGTGGAAACGAAGCCACTACCCTAAGTCACCTGTGGTGACTCAAAATCGTCTGCTTTGCCTCTCTCACACACCACGAGCGCGAGACCGCACACATCACAGTCTGGACCTTAATACTCACGTCGGACATACTCCTCTATAAATATTCTAGTTAAACTATGATCCTAATACTGTTGTTCAGTCCACACGGTCTAGCACATGTCCAGAGCACACCCCCAGTACCTAAGCCGAGAACAATGTTCGCCTCATCTACCCTCCAAGTAGAAAAAATAACAACCAACTCGAACTCTCTCATATTCTATATCGTCCCACAAATACTTAACTTACATTTTATTTACTCATCGAGTATACCTATCATTCTCATACAAAAAACACTCGCCCTGATATACCTGGTGTCATGTTGCACAGTCGGCAGACACGCAAACAGCTCCTAATTTCAGTGCACAATATCAAGCTGCTCCTAATTAATGCAGTACACATAACTATAAACACCATCAGTACTCGTAATCTGTCCAAATAACGCACAGCAAAGTAACTCAACAGACGTGTGCAATCAACCTGTGCCACACTAAGTCACACGTCTGACAGCTCTTAATTCGCTCAAAGGCCTCTGTTCGGCCCTTCAAACATGACTTGATGACAGCCGCATTCACACCTAACACCTGAGAAATTCATATCACCTACACGCCGAACATGACTATCCAAGCCAGGCCACGCGAGTCGTCTGTCACTGTCCTAACTCAGTGCGGTCCAACACACATGTTAAGGCCGCATTCCATTGCTTGCCGACCTATATGCGACACATCTCCACCTTCACGTCTGTTGTCAGACTATCTGAGAGCAAGTTCACACATACACCATCCGCACACATCCCAGCGCTTCACTCCCCTCACAATCTAAAACGATCTTTTGAAAATTAAAAAAAAAAAAAAGAAATAAGAGCCCAGTCAACCTCTCCGAAATTGTATAGTGCCCCCAAAAATAGTAAACGCTCGATTTCGTGTTTTCTCAGCTTATTTGTAAATTCAAATTCTTACCCGAACAGAACTTGTTCACGAAAATAACACTGAATGCGCTCCCCACCTCCTACCTTTCCAGCTCTCAACATACGCAAATGTTCTTAACCCTCCTATATCCCAGCACAACCGATTAATCATTCTTATTCCTTCTTATCGAATTTACTGGCCTAATTTCCTAAGGACCCGTTATCGAAGTACCATCCTGCTTTTCTTTCTGAGGCTTCCTGTGCTTACTTTTACAGTGATCGCTAAATTACCTCCACAGCCCCCCTCAATCTACACACACACACACACACACACACACACACACACACACACACACACACACACATGGTCATCCTCTCTACTCATCCCATAACATAAGCAACAGTAACTTCACAATCCATTATATACAAACCCTACACAATGTAAGCCACATTAACTTTACAATACCCACTCCATGCCCCAATTCTCTCAATTCCTAAGGAAGCACTGTGAACCTGCTCTTTCTTTCTACACATCCCACACTCAGCGGTAATCTGCCCATCAACCTGTTCTCTCTACAGACCCTACACTCAGAGCTAATCTTCCCTCTTACATCAGCGGACCTAAGTCACCCTCAGAACTCTTTTTACAAATTCGGGAGCCGTCCGCGAGTCGTGCATGTACACCGACATACAGGAAACAGAGCAAGCGCTCTCCGAATGTGGAGGTGACTGGATAGGCGTGGGTTACATTTACAGGCAATTTTAGAACACAGAACGATTATGTTATGTCGCGGTCGCATGGATCGATCTGACATAAAATCGAAAGAAATGCAGAAACTGATTAGCGCATACGTATAAACTAACCTAATATAGACCGAGATGCGGTGAAAGTGAGGACGTGCTTGCTTATCTTCTGGTTCGCAGGGAGCAATTTGTACATGGAGTCAAGCATGCGGCAACAAGAGGAGTGTAGGAAAGCGAAGACATCGAAGCGAGCTGAATCAGGAAGGTAGACAATTTTTTTCTCTTTGAGTTCATATTATAGTGTATGTCTACTAACGTGCAGTGATACACGCGAGTTGAATACTGTATTTGATGCTTTTCAGGGGCAGAGAGAATCATTCACGTCTAAACTTACTCACCTCTGTGTTAAATGATAACAGAGAGTGTACGGGATGATCGATTGAGACAGAGCTGTAACTAGGTACGATTTAAACGTTGACTCATTTATTCTGGAGAAAGACAAGTTGCTGAAGGTCGATTTTTTTTCCAGTGCTCTATCTGGATGCTTTAGTCACGTGATATAGCCTGCTTTCTAGCCCTATGCAGCTACAGTGCTTTACACATGATACATTGGATGATTTGCGTAAATATGTGTCGAACTACGTTGCGTATAAATATCACTCCGTTCTTGTTCTTCTTAACTGTTTGCTATTAAATTAAGGCACTTTGAGATCTGTTACTATAGATCGATATGGTGTGCTAAGCTCCAATACTTGGGTACATCTCGAGAAATGTGGTGCACTTGGAGGGCTTAGGCCTAGGAATGCTCTATTCAAACGAGAAAGGTGAAGTGTAGCTATATTCCTCTGCTCGGTTGAGGATTAATTGCGTAGCGACGTTGCGGGGTAGAGTGGTCAATGACGAAGTCAGGATGGTCTTTTAACGTAAGAGGGCGAGATTGCTCTGTGACCGCCATAGGCAGAGCGACTGATTGAGTACTATGCGCGAGGTCTTAGAAATATGTATATCGTTGTCTGGTATACTTTGATCGTTTTTATGTGTTCGAGAATTAAGTGTGAATGGACGTACTGAGCAGTCATCTATCAATGCTTGCAATGATACTTGCAAAGTAGAGGAGGTATGGTTTAGCTATGACATTGAAATTAGGATAACATGCTGTCACATGTTTGGCCAGTGTGCTTTATTACGAGGACAAGGTGCGCGTCGGAATATTGTTATCATTGGTTTGTGTTTAAGTATACAATATTAAATGCCCTATCCTCAGTGAGAGGGGTGTGTATGTCGGTAAAACTATTTGCTCATTTGACTACATGAATGCGTAATTTAGTACATTCAAGTGTTTACCGAATATAGCTGTCTGTGGAAAAAGGAATTATTATGTTCTATTGAGCTGGGTTGTACGTGGGGGCGTAAATGCTTGTCCAAAATTATTCCAACAGGGTGGGTGGCATATAAGTTCCGTGAAAGCATGTATAGGAGTGAGCGAGTGGATGACACGACTCATCTACGACTGTATCATTAGGACATGTAAATAAATGTTGGATAATCTAAATTGAGGTAATTTTTTTTCTTTTTAATCATATGTATGACTTCTGCTTGGAGTTATGTTTGTCTATTTGTTCTAAATGAATACTCATCTTTGCTTAGAAAGTGAGTTTTGACAGAATTGTCGGCACAGCGTGAATGACGATGGGTTCGCTGGCTGGGGGAAACACTGTTTACATGTCGAGTTGGAGATGCAGAGGAGGGTAGAGATCTGTGCTATTCAGGAATCCATCTGTGCAGTGTATATCGTTAGACAATAGCTGGAGAGCAGGTATAGAGAGAGAGAGCACACTACGGCATGCTGGTCCTGGGGCTTAGTCGACAGCTGTTTAGATGGACAGATATGTGGATTTGACATGCCGCCGGCGGCGCTTGCATTTCATGCGAATGGTCAAGACAAGGTCCTGTTGCAGTAACTGAGGTCATTCAGCTTGTAGACAGGCTGCAGAAGGTAACTGATATGTCTTTCCCCGACTTAAATTGCATGTATCAGATGCGCAAAGATCTGGAAATGGGATCAGCTGAACGATGTGTAGGGTGTGACTAAAGCCAAGTTGGAATTATAATGTAGCATGCAGATTCGGGAAAGGTGACACGTTCTGCACTGGGTGCAGCCACCTTGAATAGTGGTAATTGCGTAATCAACTGACGTGATGACAGAGCGCTCTGGTGGTTGTCATAGGAGCTAAACACAGTTGAACTTGGAGCCATTTTTGTTAGGTAACATCATATAAATAATAATAAATTATAACAAATTATCATAAATGATAATAAATAACTGGAGCAGCTGTCCCAATGCAGAGACCTGTTGGAGTGTATGGATCTGTAAGAGCGAACTCTGATGTCCTCTAGACGACCGAATAGCGAAGTAATAGTATGTGTTGGGCGGCTTTGGTGATCAAGTCAGAATTTGAGAACATGATTGATTTGGGTTGGAGTGTTATTATACGGGATGTAGATTGTTCCGTTGATTACTTCTGCACATTTGCTTCCTTTATTTAGCTGAATGAAGATCGATTATGGTGTGTTGGATACATGCTTGTCTGGTCTCTAGACCTGGGACAGACCTTAGTTGACGTGTAAATTATAGCTAAGGTCTCGAAAATGTTAAATGACTGAGACCGGTATTCGATAGTGGAAATATCATTTTGAGTATGTTTGTTTCTAGTTAGTCTGTGGTTTACAGCTTGCTGCACATGGATAAAGTTCGGCGTTTGTAGAGAATTAATTTGAAGTCTATATCTTGGGAATTATGATGAACTAGTGATCGGTAGGGTGTAGCCTAGTGCATGGTATTGAGAAGTACAGCTAAAATGGTGTAATATTATGGAGAAAGTACATGTGTTCTTGCAGTCTATGAGTCTGAGGAAGTTTGTAGAAAAGCCAACAGATAAGGAAGGAGAGACAGTAAGGCGTTTGTGCTGGGGGATGGGGGGTGGGGGGGGGGGGGGGAATCGATACCGAATTTGTAAAAAGAGTTCTGAGGGTGACTTAGGTCCTCTGATGTAAGAGGGAAGATTAGCTCTGAGTGTCGGGTCTGTAGAGAGAACAGGTTGACGGTGCTTTCCTAGGATTGGGGAGCATTTCTGTATAAAGATGCTGTAGGAATAGGATATTTTTTTCCCATGCTATAGAAATATACTGGAAAAGTGAACTGTTTTGTGTCAATTGTGTATATACTGTATTGTGAAGTTAATGTGGTTTACATTGTGTAGCGTTTGTATATACTGCAATGTAAAGTTAATATTGATTATGTTATGTGACGAATAGCGAGGAAGTTGTAAGGACGGTAGAGATATTTCCAGATTAACAGCTGTCAAGAGAGTGTATTTCCGATACGTAGCTCATTGTGGAATGCCAATCAAATGAGACCGCGATCGTAAGATTTAACTGTATAAGTATAATGAGATCAACGATTCGGTATTCGAGAGTGCGAATATAATTTTTTGGCCTGTTTGTTTCTAGTTATTCAGTGGTTTAAAGGATGCTGTACTTAGAAAATAAATTGGTGGGTTCTTGTAGTCTATGAGTCTGGATAAGTTTGTAGAAACGAAGCGAGCAGGCAAGGAAGAAGAAGAGAGAGTAACGTATTTGTGTTGAGGGGGAGCGATCGCCAAATTTGTGGAACAGTTCTGAGAGGGACTTCCGTCCGTTGATGCAGAAGGGCTGATTACCGCTGAGTGTGGCGTATGTAGAAAGAAAGAGCAGGTTCACAGTGCTTCCTTAGGAATTGAGAGAATTGGGGCATGGAGTAGGTATTGTAAAGTTAATGTGGCTAAAATTGTGTAGGGTCTTTATATAACGGATTGTGAAGTTACTGTTGCTTATGTTATGGGATGAGTAGAGAGGATGACCGTGTGTGTGTGTGTGTGTGTGTGTGTGTGTGTGTGTGTGTGTGTGTGTGTGTGTGTAGATTGAGGGGGCCTGTGGAGGTAATTTAGCGATCTCTGTAAAAGTAAGCACAGGAAGCCTCAGAAAGAAAAGCAGGATGGCACTTCGGTAACAGGTCCTTAGGAAATTAGGCCAGTAAATTCTATAAGAAGGAATAAGAGTGATTAATCGGTTGTGCTGGAATATAGGAGGGTTGAGAACATTTGCATATGTGGAGAGATGTGTGTGTGTTCGGTTAGGGTAAGAATTTGAATTTACAAATAAGCTGAGAAGACGCGAAAGCGAGCGTTAACTATTTTTGGGGGCACTATACAATTTCGGAGAGGTTGACTGGGCTCTTATTTCTTTTTTTTTTTTTTAATTTTCAAAAGATCGTTTTAGATTGTGAGGGGAGTGAAGCGCTGGGATGTGTGCGGATGGTGTATGTGTGAACTTGCTCTCAGATAGTCTGACAACAGACGTGAAGGTGGAGATGTGTCGCATATAGGTCGGCAAGCAATGGAATGCGGCCTTAACATGTGTGTTGGACCGCACTGAGTTAGGACAGTGACAGACGACTCGCGTGGCCTGGCTTGGATAGTCATGTTCGGCGTGTAGGTGATATGAATTTCTCAGGTGTTAGGTGTGAATGCGGCTGTCATCAAGTCATGTTTGAAGGGCCGAACAGAGGCCTTTGAGCGAATTAAGAGCTGTCAGACGTGTGACTTAGTGTGGCACAGGTTGATTGCACACGTCTGTTGAGTTACTTTGCTGTGCGTTATTTGGACAGATTACGAGTACTGATGGTGTTTATAGTTATGTGTACTGCATTATTTAGGAGCAGCTTGATATTGTGCACTGAAATTAGGAGCTGTTTGCGTGTCTGCCGACTGTGCAACATGACACCAGGTATATCAGGGCGAGTGTTTTTTGTATGAGAGTGATAGCTATACTTGATGCGTAAATAAAATGTAAGTTAAGTATTTGTGGGACGATATAGAATATGAGAGAGTTCGAGTTGGTTGTTATTTTTTCTACTTAGAGGGTTTATTAGATCTAATTGCTGAGGTGAGTAGCTACGAGAGAGCGAGGGGTGTGATTGAAGCATATCTCCGTCTCTCAGCGGTTAACTGAAGATGAGGCGAGCAATGTTCTAGGCTTAGGTACTGGGGGTGTGCTCTGGACATGTGCTAGACCGTGTGGATTGAACAACAGTATTAGGGTCATAGTTTAGCTAGAATATTTATAGAGGAGTATGTCCGACGTGAGTATAAAGGTCCACACTGTGATGTGGGCGGTCTCGCACTCGTGGTGTGTGAGAGAGGCAAAGCAGACGATTTTGAGTCATCACAGGTGACTTAGGTTAGTGGCTTCGTTTGCCACAATTCTCTTGTGTTTGGCAGCGAAACACGAACTCACCATCAGAATTGAAGCTTGGCTTGTTTGTATAGACAGAATGTGATATAAGTTAATGTAGGTTAGTACACGTTAGTGCACGTTAGTAAACGGAAGCAGACAGTAGTACATGTTAGCCAACGAACATGGGTCGGTAAAAGGACGTGGTGGTCGGTAGGGACTTTAACTATTTCAAGTCCAGGTGGGTGTGGCAGTGACAAAAATTGATTCCAAGTCTAGGTGAACGAAGGAGTTTTCCGTATCAGAGAGGTTAATTAATTGATCAGATTAATTAAATAGTCATGCAGACTTTGTTACATTCAGTTGCGTAGGTAGTAAGCTAGGTGCGCGTGATGGCTCATGTGTACGGACGTGTGTTTTCGCCAAGATCCTGGATTAGATAATCGAAGCATGTGGGTTGAATAATGAGAATCATGTGAGCAGTTAGCTTAGTGAGAGCATTCTTTGTCAGACAGGGCCACGAGGTCGATCGCAGGTTGTGACGTGAAGGAAGTTTCCAACTCGGTAGAAAATAGATTCTAGTTCGAGCGTGTCGGTTCCTGTCTATCGGTCTTGAATTGCAAAGTTTATGGGGATGAGAGTGTCCTATGTGCTCCATCGAACGTGCTGGTGGGGTGGTATGTGGCGTGAAGGTGGTTTGGACAGAGCAGGCGTGTCGGTTCCTATCCGTCGGTGCTGAGAATTTGCGACCTTTAGGACCGATATAACTTTTAGCGTGTCACGTGATAGAACTTTCCAAACATCTCATCAGGTTCTAACCTGTTCAGAAAAATAAATTTGGGGATTGGAACGTGTCCTTTGTCCAGCACATGGTCGACAGGTTCCATCCTGTCCAGCGTTAAGTGCTCGCGGGCGCGGAAAGATGTTTACGTAGTCGGACTCTGAGGCGAGCGCGGCTGATCGTTTGTGGCTGGACCCTGAGGCGTGCACTGCCCGTGGGGGCTGTGGGGGCACCGCTGGCCTCTTGGCGTCACCCGGCCAGGGAGCTGCCGATGGAGCGGGCTCAGTCGGCCGCGCGTACGTCAACTGCACTCTGGAGTTTCGCTGTGTGAGCATGGGGAAGTCAGTTGGGACACACCTGCATGACCGTAATGTCTGAAATAAAGAGTAATTTTCCAGGTATTTACAGAAGACTATGTCCAGCTCGTGTATGGAGGGTGTGTGACGTAAGCGGGGCGGCAGCGCAGCGATTGTACAATAATTACAAACGCGCTAGAGCGAGTCAATTAGCGAGCGTTCTAGTGCGGACCAAATGTGCAGTTATACAATCATGGCGGATTCCACTGTCGAACAAACTTTGCCACCAAAAGTGTAGCACTGCGTTCTCGATCGCGCAAGGACACGTGGTGGACGGTGAGCGGTCGGCATCGACAGGTTTGAACGTGCCCAGGAAAACAATTTTGGCGCCAAAAATGTAGCAGGGAACAGCCGACCATTGTGTGATTCATCTCCGAAGCAAACAATTTTGGCGGGAAACATGCAGAGGCGACGAATACTCGTGGTGAGGGGACAAGGGACCGCTGTGACGTCAAACTCGGCAACTTCCAGCATGTCCAGCGAAAACATGTTTACGACGTGGGAGCGACCGCTGGTCTCGCCCCCAGCGTACCGCCAGTCCAGCGCAGGCGGCCGCCTCACGTGACAGGCGTTGGCAGTGTCTCCGCACGCTGGCCAGGGGGTGGCGAAGATTTGAACTAATTCAGTTGGAGCGCGGACGTCGTGGTGACAGCACTGCGATACCAAAAATGTGTGTGCTGACTGTGTTGGAGAACAAGTGATGACCGCACTGCTTGAAATAAAGTCTTCAGTCCCTTCCCCCCCCCCCCCCCCCCCCCGCAAAATCAAAGGACATGAGTTATTATAAGAGCAGATTATTATTTGACGCGATTATGATAGGCTACCAGTGAAAAAAGATAAGTGATGGAGAAAGTTCGTAGGTGTGATCAATTATGGTGTTGGGATTTGAACTTGTGATAGATTTTTGTTACGGATGTAAGGAAAATGGCTTTCTTGCCGAGAAAATCGGACATTTTGAACAAATAATAAATGATAATAATAAATAGAAGTACAGTTTTCGAGACATTATCGTGTTGGAATTTGAATTTGGGGCAATTTTCTGGTGAAGGTAGGCCTATAATAATAAATAGTAATAATAAATAATAATGAATGTTAATAAATGATAATGAATGATAATAAATGAGAACGAATGATATGAATTTTAATTATTGATAATGAATAATAATAAACAAAAGTAAGGTGTTGCAGCCATTATCGTGTTGGAATTTTATTTTGGAGGGAATTTTCTAGTGGAGAAAGGTCAATAATAATAAATAATAACAAATGATAATAAATAATAATAAATGATAATAAATAATAAGAAATGATGATGAATGTTAATGAATGATAATCAATAATAATAAAAAGACAAGTACGGTCTTTGCATGCATTACCCTGTTGGAATTCAAACTACCCACCATTTTTTCTTCTGGAGGCTTATGTGGGTGGATGTAGCACAATTGGCCTATTTTCCCGCCAAAATTCAAACTTCCCGCCATTTTTTCTTGTGGTTAGGTTAGTGGAGGTAGCACAATTGGACTATTCTCCCGCCAAAATCCGCCATCTTGGATGACGTCATGCGATGTTACCAAGTCTACATGCCGCCATCTTGGATTACGTCATCGCCGCTATCTTGAATAAATTTGGCAACAATGCAACGTGAGCTGACGCGAAGGTTGTCCCTCTACTCACGTGCCACAAATACCGTAAAGATACATTTTCGTAAACATTGTGTTTGATCAGTAGTGTATTAAGATCATGTAGTCTTCTCATGTGGCTGTATTAAAATACGCGAGTGGCATCCCAAAGAAGTGATACATTATTTCAGAACAGAACCTCGCTAAAAGTCAGTTTCAGCCTCAAGATACAGGACCTACGACCTGCGTGCTGTTTTCTGTGCTGGGGACATCAATTTGAAGACTGCAGGTTAGTGAACTATAACAGAACCTTCGTATTCCACACAGTGCAGTGGAAACAACTGGGCGCCTCACGTGTACTGCATTAACAGAACAAATGTACCCAGTGACACGTCATCTGCAGTAATGCAGAGGAGATAAAGGAGGATGATCGTTATTAACACCAACAATCAATTCATTCTTCCTTTCTTGACGTAACTGTCATCCGTAAACATTCCATCGTTCTTTGTGAACATGAAGTTCATCATTGGCTGCAAATGGTCTCCAAGCAGCTGTGCACGATTTAGTTGGACCAGAGGACCCAGTCCATTCCATGTAAACACAGCCCACACCATTATCGAACCACCACCACCAGCTTGCACAGTGCCTTGTTGACCTCTTGAGTCCACGGCTTGGTGGGATCTGCGCCATACTCGAACCCTACTATCAACTCTTGCCATCTGAAATCGGGTCTTATTTAACCAGTTTTCTATAATCCAAACGGTAGAGCCATGTGCTCAGGAGAGGCGTTATCAAAGGCACTCGTGTCGGTCGTCTGCTGCCATAGCCCACCAACGCCAAATTTCGCAGCACTGTCCTAACGCATACGTTCGTCGTACGCCCCACATTGATTCCTGCGGTTACTTCACGCAGTGTTGCTTCTCTGTTAGCACTGACAGCTCTGCGTAAACGCCGCTGCTCTCGGTCGTTAAGTGAAGACCGTCGGCCTCTGCGTTGTCTGTGGTGACAGGTAATGCCTGAAATTTAGTATTTTCGGCATACTCTTGACACTGTGGAGCTCGGAAAACTGAACTCCCTTACGATTTCCCAAATGGAAAGTCCCACGTATCTTGTTCCAATTACCATTCCGCGTTAAAAGTCGCAAATTCCCGTCGTGCGGCCATAATCACATCGGAAACCATTTCACATGAACCATCTGAGTACAAATGACAGCTCCGCCAACGCACTGACCTTTCATACCTTGTGTACGCGGCACTACCGCTACCTGTATATGTTCATGTCGCTATCCCATGACTTTCGTCACTTCAGTGTAGTACACATTGTTTCTTCGCTGTGCAAAGTGATCGCAGGGAATCACTTCTCCAACAGCCACAGTGGTACGTGAATGACAAAGGAACTGTAGTACCAACGAAGATGGTGACGCAACATGTAACCAAAGTGTTGCAGTTGAGTATGTCGATGGCGCGCAAATTACGGAAGAATGGGCACGCGGCTGAGGGTCTGCGCTTCAGATATCTATCCCAAAGAAGATGGATAGAGTGCACACAACATGAGTCCATTGACGATGTGGATACAGGTGTTACTAGTGAACAGTTTCTGTGATGCGAATTCTAACGATGTTGAACGAGTTAACAGAGATCTGACGTTTCCCACGTTAAATATGACTGCAAAATGCACCTAATACTCCGTAATCTGAAAAGCCACGTGACGTACACTCAGGTAAATGCGGCACAAATATGCAATCAAGAAACAATCTCACCATAATCCAGAACTAAGTAGGATGACTGCGCCCATGTCGCTATCACAAGACAAAGCGTCTTAACTACCAAGCAGATCAGCACAGCGGAAGAGGAGACTGTCCATCTGTCTGCCGGCCATGAGGCATCGCGAAAGAATTCTGCCACCAAGTTTTCCTATTCACTGACTCGCGGCAAAGCTCGAAGTCAGCTTCATTCAGTGATTTACTACCCCAACAGACAGCTAGTTAAGTACAGGTCTTTGAGTAAGAGAAGCGATAATAAATCTTACAGGGCAGGCAAAAGTCATAAAAATTCTTTCACTGTATTTTTCCAGCTACGAATTATACCTGTGGTTTTTATTTCTTAGAAAGTCAGATGGTCTTTTCAAACAGAAAGAAAAAGAAGTACCGTAAAATACTAACAAATTAGATTACAAATTCAAACATACTTCTATATATGCGTTTCCTTAGGTTAGTAATTCGTCATTGCACGACCGAACAAGGTAGAAGGGGCACTCACTATGTAACCATATCAGGACTCTGATTGCTGAGACTGAAGGCTGCAGCTAAATGCGCAAACATTATAAAGTTGTTGAATGGTAACGGTTAAAAAATGTCCAACTTCAGATGACAGCTTAAGGCTCTGAGTTCACGTTTGTGGTGAGGGATATACATCTTAATCCAAAAACAAACATCGGTACAGCAAAGATGGCGATAATTACCCAAGTGCACTCTCTGATCAAAAGCATTGGGATACGTGCTAGTGGTCACTAATATGCGTTGTGTCCACCCTTCGCCTTTCTTACGACTTTGCTAGGGACGCTTTCAATGAGGTATCTGGTTGTCTGTAGAGGAACAGTAGACCATACTTCCTCAAGAGCCGAAACCAGGGATAGTGGTGATGTTGAACGCCAGGATCTGGCCGAAGTCTACGTTCCAACTCATTCTAAAGTTATTCCACTGGTTTCAGTTTGGGACTCTGGACAGATCTGTCCATCCGAGAGACAATTGCTTAACAGATACTGCTTTATGACAGGACGAATTGTCATGCCCGTGCAAATAATCACCGTCTCCGAACTGTCCCTCTGCTATACACAATACACAGTGCTGCAAAACGTGTTTATATCCATCGGCATTTCGAGTTTTCTTGAGCGCAATAAGGGCACCTAAAATTAATCACGAAAAACACCCCCATACCGTAAAACTACCACCTCCATATTTCACTGCTGGCACAACACATGATGTCAGGTAAATTTTTCTAAAAACTCTTTTTTTCTTCTTCATTGGGGCCAGCTGCATAATATACATCTGATAACGACATGATTATTAGAGTAGATGAACCAAATAGCTGCTTATAATAAGTTATCTTTATTCACGACGCACTGTTTCGGGCTTATCGCAATTTTCAAGTATCTGCGATTACAGTTTTGATTGAAATATATATGAATGTGAATGTTATTTATATTAAAGTAGCTGTTTTGTACTCTGTCACCGTCCATATTATGTCTTCAGTGGAGTGTCTTATAACTGTCACTCTTTTAATAAGATGGCAAATGATGTCATTATGTTAAAAATACAATGTTAACTTCAATGTGTCAGTAATTTGATAGTTCCACCCTTACGACGCTATACGTTTACAAAGATTGTGCAAACGAACAGCAATATTATTCTAAGGAAATTAGCGTTTGGCGTCATTGGCCGGGAGGCCCCTTACGGGGCAGGTCCGGCCGCGTTGGTGCAGGTCTCATTACATTCGGCGCCACATTGGGCGACTTGCGCGCCGGTGATGAGGATGAAATGATGATGAAGACAACACCACACCCAGTCCCTGAGCGGAGAAAATCCCCGACCCAACCGGGAATCGAACCCGGGCTCGTAGGACGGCAATCCGCCACGTTGACCACTTGTTTTTTTCTGTTTTTTCATTTTTTTTCGTTGTTGATCGTTGTATTCGGTCGTTGCGGACGTCACATGACATCCGGTCAAGTTCGTTTGTTGTTCCTTCCACTCAGTATTACAGAGGCCAACCAGCTCTCTGACCGAACACGCTGAGCTACCGTGCCGGCTAAAACTGAAATGGCAAACGCTTGAACATAGACGCTAACTATTCCTTAAAGCCTATTTACCAAGTTTAAATACCCAACTTTAAGTGATAAATATATGAATATACTACGTACTGTACCACTCAGCTATCGGGGCGGACGATATTATTCTATTAACTAAAATTTGTTACGACTGTTTTTGGTTGTTGCATGTGTTACCTCCGGTTTACCCATTTTCGTGTTTTAAAAGTTCAATAAAGTTTTTGAGGTAGTACTTGTGTCTAAATTCTGTATGTTCGTTTAGTATTTCTTGTGGGTATTTTCTCGTGTATATACAGATTTGTAGTTCTTCAAGGATGTTCATTCAAAAACCTGTGCAGAATCTGGAGTGTATTTTCGATAGTAACAGCAGTGTGATTATAACTTTACAAGTATAGAAAGAAGCTCGACTGATTATATTCGCTCTAAAAACCCTTATTTGTGATTGCCACAGGGTACATCGTGATTCATCCTCCAAACCAGTCGTTTCCATTCAACCACTATTCAGTGGCATCGCTCTTCATACCACCTCAAGCATCGCTTACCGTTGACTACAGAAATGTGTGGGTTATGGATAGCAGGCTCATTTATTGTGCTAGCTGAACTGCTGGCAGCGCTTTGTAACTCATGAGTGATTCCTTCCTCTGAATTCATGCAATTTTTACAACCACTCTCCACCATGACCTGTGGTCCCTGTCCACTTCTATAGACACCTGTTTGGTTGAAAGGGTACAGTACCGCCCGACATTGAAAATAGGTACAACATTCTTCGTTATTCGTGTCAGAACAACATATTTTCATCTACATCTACATCTACATCTACATACATACTCCGCAATCCACCATACGGTGCGTGGCGGAGGGTACCTTGTACCACAACTAGCGTCATCTCTCCCCGTTCCACTCCCAAACAGAACGAGGGAAAAATGACTGCCTATATGCCTCTGTACGAGCCCAATCTCTCTTATCTTATCATTGTGGTCTTTTCGCGAAATGTAAGTTGGCGGCAGTAAAATTGTACTGCAGTCGGCCTCAAATGCTGGTTCTCTAAATTTCCTCAGTGGCGATTCACGAAAAGAACGCTTCCTTTCCTCTAGAGACTCCCACCCGAGTTCCTGAAGCATTTGCGTAACACTCGCGTGATGATCAAACCTACCAGTAACAAATCTAGCATCCCGCCTCTGAATTGCTTCTATGTCCTCCCTCAATACGACCTGATAGGGATCCAAACGCTCGAGCAGTACTCAAGAATAGGTCGTATTAGTGTTTTATAAGCGGTCTCCTTTACAGATGAATCACATCTTCCCAAAATTCTACCAATGAACCGAAGACGACTATCTGCTTTCGCCACAACTGCCATTACATGTTAGTCCCACTTCATATCGCTCTGCAATGTTACTCCCAAATATTTAATCCACGTGACAGTGTCAAGCGCTACACTACTAATGGAGTATTCAAACATTACGAGCTTCTTTTTCCTATTCATCTGCATTACTTTACATTTATCGATATTAAGAGTTAGCTGCCATTCTTTACACCAATCACAAATCCTGTCCAAGTCATCTTGTATCCTCCTACAGTCACTCAACGACGACACCTTCCCGTACATCACAGCATCATCAGCAAACAGCCGCACATTGCTATCCACCCTATCCAAAAGATCACTTATGTAGATAGAAAACAACAGCAGACCTACCACACTTCCCTGGGGCACTCCAGATGATACCTTCACCTCCGATGAACACTCACCATCGAGGACAACGTACTGGGTACTATTACTTCAGAAGTCAACAGCGAGGTCATCGGTCCCATCGGATTAAGGGAGGATGGGAAGGAAGTCGACCGTGCCCTTTCAAAGAATCCATCCCCACACTTGCCTGAGGCGATTTACGCAAATCACGGAAACCTAAATCAGATGGCCTGACGCGGGTTTGAACTGTCGTCCCCCGAGTGCGAGTCTAGTGTGTTAACCACTGCGCTGTCTCGCCCGGTCTGGAACTACGGATACATCGGAGAAATAGCTTGTTTTTAGACTGAATCTTTCACTCTGTAGGGAAACAACAGAAGCACAAGAAATATGAAAATATTATTTTCAGCCAGCCACGGGAACTTGCTACTTGTTGCAGCCGCTAGCTAACTGAAGGTCGTTTCTCTAACGTACGGCCGTGTGGTAACATGTCAAGGCCTACGTCGGACTTGCAGCTACTGCTGCCCAATTGCAGGAAACGAATAAAGACGATTTTCGAGACTTTTGTCATTTTCTGCGCCATGGCAGCAAGTCCTACGGACGTCTTCAAGGGTACAGGACAGCTGTCTGACAATGTGCTGACACCGTTTTTAGTCTCCGCTTTTAGTTTCCAGTACATACTAGTACAGGCTGACTCAAAAATAGACAACAGGTTCCAGTTATTTATTACAGAAAAATTACGAAAGATAGAAAAATATTGCCAATATCACTGGATATAGGAAGGTTCAAAGGTTGATGTTCACACAGAGACTACACCACACATTCAACATGAGCACCAGGCTTCGCTCGAGAAACAGCGTAACGGTAGTCCCTTTCATTTCACACACGAGTCAACAGGTCCCTACTTACTGAATCAACAGCACCAACAATTCGATTTTACTCGAAGAGTGGCTGGGTTAGGTGGGATAAAGACTCTGTCCTTTATGTATCCCCACAGAAAAAAAAAACGCAAGGTGTGACCTCTGGTGTCCTGCGAGACGAAAAGCATGAACAATATCCTGTCGTCCACCTTTTCTTGTCTAGCGGTGTGAGATGGTCTCACCTCTAGTTGAAAGCGAGGCGGGGTGCAGTCATGCATACAAACGAAATCATTGGAATCTTCGTGAAATTGAGGAAACAAACAATTCTGCAGTGTGCCCAGGTGTGACTAGAATTTTGTAACCCCCGATGTCTTACATTAGCGCTATCTACTTTACCTTATAGATGAAACGTCGATTCGTCCCCCAGAAGGCAAGTCGTTCGGAAAATATGTCATCTATCACATACTGGAAAAGCAAAATTCATACCTTCTGATACGGTCGCCAGGACGCATTTGCTGCAGTAACTACAACTTCTAACGCTTCAAATGCAGGTATTTTTGGAACACGCCACACCATTGTTTGAGGAACTTGAAGTTCCCGGCCTGCACGTCTTGTGGACTTCGTAGAGCTCCGTGTCAACGCACTTGGGATATGCTCGACATCTTCACTAGACATGCCCGATCTACATCTACATCTACATTTATACTCCGCAAGCCACCCAACGGTGTGTGGCGGAGGGCACTTTACGTGCCACTGTCATTACCTCCCTTTCCTGTTCCAGTCGCGTATGGTTCGCGGGAAGAACGACTGTCTGAAAGCCTCCGTGCGCGCTCTAATCTCTCTAATTTTACATTCGTGATCTCCTCGGGAGGTATAAGTAGGGGGAAGCAATATATTCGATACCTCATCCAGAAACGCACCCTCTCGAAACCTGGCGAGAAAGCTACACCGCGATGCAGAGCGCCTCTCTTGCAGAGTCTGCCACTTGAGTTTATTAAACATCTCCGTAACGCTATCACGGTTACCAAATAACCCTGTGACGAAACGCGCCGCTCTTCTTTGGATCTTATCTATCTCCTCCGTCAGACCGATCTGGTACGGATCCCACACTGATGAGCAATACTCAAGTATAGGTCGAACGAGTGTTTTGTAAGCCACCTCCTTTGTTGATGGACTACATTTTCTAAGCACTCTCCCAATGAATCTCAACCTGGTACCCGCCTTACCAACAATTAATTTTATATGATCATTCCACTTCAAATCGTCCCGCACGCATACTCCCAGATATTTTACAGAAGTAACTGCTACCAGTGTTTGATCCGCTATCATATAATCATACAATAAAGGATCCTTCTTTCTATGTATTCGCAATACATTACATTTGTCTATGTTAAGGGTCAGTTGCCACTCCCTGCACCAAGTGCCTATCCGCTGCAGATCTTCCTGCATTTCGCTACAATTTTCTAATGCTGCAACTTCTCTGTATACTACAGCATCATCCGCGAAAAGCCGCATGGAACTTCCGACACTATCTACTAGGTTATTTATATATATTGTGAAAAGAAATGGTCCCATAACACTCCCCTGTAGCACGCCAGAGGTTACTTTAACGTCTGTAGACGTCTCTCCATTGAGAACAACATGCTATGTTCTGTTTGCTAAAAACTCTTCAATCCAGCCACACAGCTGGTCTGATATTCCGTAGGCTCTTACTTTGTTTATCAGGCGACAGTGCGGAACTGTATCGAACGCCTTCCGGAAGTCAAGAAAAATAGCATCTACCTGGGAGCCTGTATCTAATATTTTCTGGGTCTCATGAACAAATAAAGCGAGTTGGGTCTCACACGATCGCTGTTTCCGGAATCCGTGTTGATTCCTACATAGTAGATTCTGGGTTTCGAAAAACGACATGATACTCTAGCAAAAAACATGTTCTAAAATTCTACAACAGATCGACGTCAGAGATATAGGTCTATAGTTTTGCGCATCTGCTGGACGACCCTTCTTGAAGACTGGGACTATCTGTGCTCTTTTCCAATCATTTGGAACCCAACGTTCCTCTAGAGACTTGCGGTACACGGCTGTTAGAAGGGGGGCAAGTTCTTTCGCGTACTCTGTGTAGAATCGAATTGGTATCCCGTCAGGTCCAGTGGACTTTCCTCTATTGAGTGATTCCAGTTGCTTTTCTATTCCTTGGACACTTATTTCGATGTCAGCCATTTTTTCGTTTGTGCGAGGATTTAGAGAAGGAACTGCAGTGCGGTCTTCCTCTGTGAAACAGCTTTGGAAAAAGGTGTTTAGTATTTCAGCTTTACGCGTGTCATCCTCTGTTTCAATGCCATCATCATCCCGTAGTGTCTGGATATGCTGTTTCGAGCCACTTACTGATTTAACGTAAGACCAGAACTTCCTAGGATTTTCTGTCAAGTCGGTACATAGAATTTTACTTTCGAATTCACTGAACGCTTCACGCATAGCCCTCCTTACGCTAACTTTGACATCGTTTAGCTTCTGTTTGTCTGAGAGGTTTTGGCTGCGTTTAAACTTGGAGTGGAGCTCCCTTTGCTTTCGCAGTAGTTTCCTAACTTTGTTGTTGTACCACGGTGGGTTTTTCCCGTCCCTCACAGTTTTACTCCGCACGTACCTGTCTAAAACGCATTTTACGATTGCCTTGAACTTTTTCCAGAAACACTCAACATTGTCAGTGTCGGAACAGAAATTTTCGTTTTGATCTGTTAGGTAGTCTGAAATCTGCCTTCTATTACTCTTGCTAAACAGATAAACCTTCCTCCCTTTTTTATATTCCTATTAACTTCCATATTCAGGGATGCTGCAACGGCCTTATGCTCACTGATTCCCTGTTCTGTGAATACAGAGTCGAAAAGTCCGGGTCTGTTTGTTATCAGTAGGTCCAAGATGTTATCTCCACGAGTCGGTTCTCTGTTTAATTGCTCGAGGTAATTTTCGGATAGCGCACTCAGTATAATGTCACTCGATGCTCTGTCCCTACCACCCGTCCTAAACATCTGAGTGTCCCAGTCTATATCTGATAAATTGAAATCTCCACCTAAGACTATAACATGCTGAGAAAATTTATGTGAAATGTATTCCAAATTTTCTCTCAGTTGTTCTGCCACTAATGCTGCTGAATCGGGAGGTCGGTAAAAGGAGCCACTTATTAACCTAGTTCGGTTGTTGAGTGTAACCTTCACCCATAATAATTCACAGGAACTATCCACTTCTACTTCACTACAGGATAAACTACTACTAACAGCGACGAACACTCCACCACCGGTTGCATGCAATCTATCCTTTCTAAACACCGTCTGTACCTTTGTAAAAATTTCGGCAGAATTTATCTCTGGCTTAAGCCAGCTTTCTGTACCTATAACGATTTCAGCTTCGGTGCTTTCTATCTGCGCTTGAAGTTCTGGTACTTTACCAACGCAGCTTCGACAGTTGACAATTACAATACCGATTGCTGCTTGGTCCCCGCATGTCCTGACTTTGCCCCGCACCCGTTGAGGCTGTTGCCCTTTCTGTACTTGCCCAAGGCCATCTAACCTAAAATAATAATAACTCAATTTCACTTAATACACCAAAGCCGAATACCAGTGTAGGAAAGGACAATTTATTTATTTAATTGATCACATGTGCACTCCCACTAAATAAATCTCTATATCCAATTTGGTGAGATCTGCGAAATGAATGAATGTATGGTCGTCTGCTAACCACAGATAGTGAATGAGCAATATATGATCATCTTTGAGACGGTCCTTTGGTCACCTTTGGTGTAACCAAAGCGATGAAAATTACCTGAGCTTTGAGCGCCTGAAATGTGGCTGACCAATGGGTACCATGGTCTTCCCCCACCTCGGCAGAGGTGCTAGATGACCTGAAGAACGGACATGTTTCAGCACTCTGGTGGTGGATCTTGTGTTGGTAAGGCCTGTCTTAGGTGTGCTACGTAAAGACAAAAGAGTGGAGAGAAAATGGTATGCATGTGGAACACTTGTTAGTAGGCTGTTTAGGTTTTTATATTGGTAACGCCACGTAGCGCTCTGTATGAAAATCACTGACTGTGCTGTGTGCAGTCTGAGGCTGGTCGGCATTGTTGCAATATTCGCCATTGTAGTGTTGGGCTGTCAAAAGCGCGTAGCGTTGCGCAGTTGGAGGTGAGCCGCCAGCAGTGATGGATGTGGGGAGAGAAATGGCGGATTTTTGAGAGCGGATGATCTGGACAGCGACAGTAAATTTGTAAGACTGGATATCATGAACTGATATATATATTATGACGTTGTGAACACTATTAAGGTAAATACATTGTTTGTTCTCTATCAAAATCTTTCATTTGCTAACTATGCCTATCAGTAGTTAGTGCCTTCAGTAGTTTGAGTCTTCTATTTAGCTGGCAGTATTGGCGCTCGCTGTATTGCAGTAGCTTGAGTAACGAAGATTTTTGTGAGGTAAGTGATTTGTGAAAGGTATAGGTTATTGTTAGTCAGGGCCATACTTTTGTAGGGATTATTAAAAGTCAGATTGCGTTGCGCTAAAAAATATTGTGTGTCAGTTTAAGCACAGTCATGTATAATTGTTCAAAGGGGACGTTTCACACTTAAGAGTAGTTTGGAATAATAATTTCTCTATTTCAGGAACTTTTGTGGGGAGAATTAAATGTCAGGCAGGTAATATTAAGGGGATCGTAGTAAACTTCGGTTAGCAATAAGTTGAAATACTTCCGAGTGCTTAAGTTAAGCTGAATTACTGTTGTGTGTACTATAAGTTGGAAATATTTAAGGAATGGCGTGTGCAGGACTTAAAATTAGAGACGAGATCTTTCACGTGGTGAGTTCTGTGTGAGTCTCAGTCTGTGTATGAGACAAAGGATAAAGAGAAGTACTCGTCCATGGTATGAGTTGAGGACTCGCGTGTGTGATGAATATGTTCTTAATATTACTTTGCGTGTTATATTTCCGTGTGACGCTTGATTCAAACTATAATACTCTGAGAGTGAAGCAAGGTGAGTCAGCCATCTATCCAGCAACGCCACTTGGCTTGCATTGCACAGGAAGACGTGCATATATCCTCCAGAGTTCATAGTAGGAAAGAAAAGTTACGAAGTGGGGCAGTGTCGTGTGAAACTGGGATGAATACTAATTGAAGTGGGAAAGCTGAAAGTGATGTGATTATAACATTGTGACTATTCCTTGTGTTGTATACCATGCCAGTGTGGTGTATTTCATGTAATTTAAGTATGTGTGGTTTGCATGGGAGAGTAGCAAGATAGGTTCAGAGGCAGTGGGTTATGCATGTTCCTTTTTACCGCTTGGTCTGGAGGAAATTTTCGTGATGATGGGTGTGCGAGTCGAAGTGTGAGATATAGCAAAAGATCCACCATCCTATCCAGAAAGTGCACTGTAGTGTTAGATAATTACGAGACCATAAGATAGAGAATCACCAATGTAAAGCCATGCCCACTGGGCGGAGTTTCTCATGTGTAATTGTTGTAGAAAATGTAATGGTGTGTTTAGGTTATACAATTTATCGGAATAAAAAAGATAGTGAAAAGAAAAAGATTGGTGGCCTTTTCCTTCGAATAGTATGTGGTCATGATATCCAGAATTTATAATGTGTGCGCCATTCATATTCAGTGCGATGGCCACGTGTTGATCAAAGCCGTTGGGTAAGAAAGAAAATGTAGTATTGCCAGTGTGTAGTGAATAGTCAGAATTGTGTAAATTACTAATAGTCAGATGTTCGTTATCCGTTTCCGTTGCGTAATATTCAAACAGGAGAATATTTTCCTTAATTGTGAGTACTGGAGCTCATGTTACTTGATAAATAAGAATGAATCCACTCGCTTGGCAGACCACTCATCTTGCAGGCCTGACTGCTTGATGCTACAGTATGAGCAAGGCATGTGGATGCCTCTCATGGTCTTGGTTTATCTGCGGTTGTTCCTTGGTGTTTCCAATTCACAATCACGTTAGGAATGTTCGATTTGGACAGCTTTACTAGGATTGAAATTTCGCTAACGAATTAATTACTCAGGGGACATCTAATAATTAGTCCACGTTTGAACTTACTGAGCTGTCCTGACAGACCCATTCCGCAGTGACTGCTTCTCTACTGACAACACAACACTCCCCGCGTCTTTTTACACTGGCGGGTCAACCTCTCGTGACTTCTATAGTTCAATCCTTTTATGTTGGCGGCTCGCGCATGCCAGCCCAGACGCGGGAGATTGCTGCGTTGCCAGTTGCAAATGACGCACGCGCCAAGAGAAGCAGCGCCATAGTATAGTATAGTCCGCAAACTTACGTTTAGGGGGGAGCGTGCAGTTTATGAAGTAAAGCCACCATGGTCGCATTAACCCTTTCGCTGCTACAGAGACGTGCTCCCCGCATTCCGCGCTGTGCACGATTTTGTCATCACTGCACTGCTCGCCTGTGCAGACACATGGTGTTCCGACTGCTTTGACACACTTATCATTCGATTTCATAAAAACTGGCCCAAAAATTTGATTTTTACACATCTTCTTGACTGATACCTTCCCCCATAAATGAATTAATTTTGTTTCGATGTTCAACGCAGTTATTGTGCAGCATTAAATATAGTAAACCATTGCACGAAATTTTGAAGAGTTTCCAGAGGTAAAAGTCCATAGCGTATAATTTCCGTATGATCGATTTTAGTTGCCACAATGTTGAGAATGAAATGTGGACAAGATACCTAAATTTCATATAAAATTTACCGTATAAGAATATCTTATTTAATTTAAGTACTAGATAAGTGTCATATGTAATATTGAGAAATATTCCGTCTTTCGCGACTGTAATAAATCTTTTGTTTATACCAGAGTCATTTCGCTTTTTTCCAAAACGTTCTGATTAAAACAAAGTTGGCGAACTACACAAAACTGAAATGTGGACGTAATAAAAAATAGAAACTAAAATATATTGTCAGTGAGGCACAGTACGCAAACAATTAGTGTTTGTCACAACGGACAGCAAATACTTGCCAAAACATAGATTAGTCGACGAAAATATTGAATGTGATGTTGCCAAAGCAGCGAAGAAGGAATTGCGTCATACAGTCAAGTAGCTCGGCAACGTACGAGCCGAAATTCTGCTCTAAATAATACTTTTAGTACTGTCTCAAAAGAATATATCTCAATATGTATAGTAACGACTGCGGAAGAGAAGATATACAAACAAAACAGATAACATGAATATTGTATGTGTGCCTTTTCATCGTTTTTAATTGCTGTGAAAAGAAATATTGGAGGACAAAATTATAAAAACCGAGAACTTATTATGATTATAATGAAGAGACAAAGCACTAGAAATTTCCAAAAATTACATTCAAACGAATAAAATTCATGAAGTAAGACACTTCGATAGTGTTTTTAAATAAAGAAAATATTAAGCTCTGAAGAAGGCTTTAACTTCGAAACCCTTGCTTAGCAACCAAACACCTTAACCATTACGCAATCGCAGCTCGTTGTTGAACAATTCTGCTGGAGGACTCTAAAATATCACGCAAAATACCGATAAACTGTTGGTATGACTAAGAATTACTCACGTCTCGTCGAAGTACAATAGGAAATAACCAATTACCGTTGTTCTTTATTGCGAAAAAGCGGTTCGTGAGAGTGATACAAACATCTTTCCCTGCTATCGCCTGAACTAGGAGGGCTTATTGCTTGCTTGGTTTAATTAATTAATAGAATATGAAGCAATTGGTATAAAGTATGCTTTTTCCAAACTTTCTATAAAAGAAAGCGTGCTATCAAGACATTGCTTTTGTTCAGTTACTTTATTTATGACTGAACGTTTCTAAAACTGAAGACAGTCGTCCGTGCTCTGCACTGCAGTCGAGCTCCGGCAACGTCGTTCTCTGTTCATTGGCTGACTGTTTTGTGACGTCAGATGCGCAGAACGAACCTAAACTCGGTCGCCGTCGTAAATGACGCGCACTATAGTGCCCAAACTCACATTAGATAGCAAAGTCCAGATACCTTTTATCAGATAGTGTTTAGTCGCAACTACTGAATCCACTGAAGTTGAAGCACTGGATTCAGTAGCTGAAACGGGTCATCTTCACCTTTCGCTTTCCCATGGTAAGCGTCTTGTCAGAAACAACGCACAACCATGTCTTCCCTCACCTCTTACAGCATTACCCTGGCCAAGACATCGACGTCCACCTTTTCCACAACAGCAAATTTGACGAACTAGGCACTGCCTTTGTTCAATATCTCACAACAAAGAGTAGTAACAACAGATAAAGTATTACCCCTGCAGCTGTAAGACATGAAAAGAAACGAAACGTCACCGCACTGCAAACGTTCCCACAAGACAGGAATTCGCAGCTGTTAGACATGAAAACAAACAAAATATCACCACACTACAAACGGACAAAAAAGGACAGGCATTCGCCTGACACTGCAGCTTAGTGCGAGCGGCAAGTGCTGTATAGTGGGACAAGGTCTGGCAAGCGCGCATGGTTGCTGTGGCAACAGATCTCGTGGGATTGGCAGAATGCGAGTCGTGCCGTCCTCGTGGGCCTCACGCCACCACACCCTTCGGTGCAGTCAGACCTAAAGTAATTCTAAACAGACTGACAGACAGAGCAGAGACACGCGGAGCAGTTGACGCTGAACATGTGCCCAGAGGAGGTGAGGAGCGAACTGTTGTCCGGGCTGCCTAGCGTCCAGGCGCCGACCGGCGGGGAGAGTCCCTGTTAGACCGATGCAACCACCTCAGGCTCCGTCAAGATCACCCGGAGCAAGAGCGGGTAGATCCAGCGCCTCGCGCCGCCTTACAATCTTGCTGTCCCTTCTACTGACAAGATCTTATCCCATTTTCCTGCGTTTCATGGACCATCCTCAAGCTAAGTTTTGTCAGTCGTTTTCTATGCTGGGCTCCACAGCCGGGAAGAATTCGTTGAACCTTAAAATCAGGGTTCCATCAGGGCTGTACACTTTCCAAAATAATTAAAACAATTTGTTAACATACACTGCAGCCTTGTCAGTTTGCGTTTAAGCTGCAATCTCCCTGCTCGCACATGGCCGACACTGAACGGTGCTGATGAAACAAGCCCACTGAGCCTTACCCGCTCATTTAAGCTGAGCCATCAATGATTGCCCCTTTTCTCGCTACGATCTTCGCCAGGCGAGGATATTACGATGGTTTGTGTTCCGGGCAGTGACCATCGCCGCCCGTCGTCAAACTTGAACTGTGATTAGCTGATTCAAGAGCGTTCTAGAAGCGCCATTCTTTAGATGCTCCTCGTTCACGCAGTTTCTCGCACATTATAAATCGACATGTACATCATCTACACTTATACTCTGCGAACTACAGTCAAGTGCATGGCAAAGAGTGCTTCCCGCTGCACCACATATTAAGGCTGCTTCCATCTCCACTCGCGTGTCGATCTTGGGAAAAACGAGTGCAGCAGTGCCTCTCTGCAAGCTGTAATTAGTTTGTTTATAAATAACTTTCTGCTACCAGCCACGGTTTTCTTTTATTTGTGTTTTACACGACTCGTGTAAATCCCATTACACTATTCTATTCCCATTACACTTGAAAATAGTGACTGATAGCAGAAAGTTATTTATAAACTAACCCATCTTTTTCACAGTTACAGGATTTCAAAAAACCATTTATAATTGATAAAATCAGAATGTAATTACACTCCTGGAAATTGAAATAAGAACACCGTGAATTCATTGTCCCAGGAAGGGGAAACTTTATTGACACATTCCTGGGGTCAGATACATCACATGATCACACTGACAGAACCACAGGCACATAGACACAGGCAACACAGCATGCACAATGTCGGCACTAGTACAGTGTATATCCACCTTTCGCAGCAATGCAGGCTGCTATTCTCCCATGGAGACGATCGTAGAGATGCTGGATGTAGTCCTGTGGAACGGCTTGCCATGCCATTTCCACCTGGCGCCTCAGTTGGACCAGCGTTCGTTCTGGACGTGCAGACCGCGTGAGACGACACTTCATCCAGTCCCAAACATGCTCAATGGGGGACAGATCCGGAGATCTTGCTGGCCAGGGTAGTTGACTTACGCCTTCTAGAGCACGTTGGGTGGCACGGGATACATGCGGACGTGCATTGTCCTGTTGGAACAGCAAGTTCCCTTGCCGGTCTAGGAATGGTAGAACGATGGGTTCGATGACGGTTTGGATGTACCGTGCACTATTCAGTGTCCCCTCGACGATCACCAGTGGTGTACGGCCAGTGTAGGAGATCGCTCCCCACACCATGATGCCGGGTGTTGGCCCTGTGTGCCTCGGTCGTATGCAGTCCTGATTGTGGCGCTCACCTGCACGGCGCCAAACACGCATACGACCATCATTGGCACCAAGGCAGAAGCGACTCTCATCGCTGAAGACGACACGTCTCCATTCGTCCCTCCATTCACGCCTGTCGCGACACCACTGGAGGCGGGCTGCACGATGTTGGGGCGTGAGCGGAAGACGGCCTAACGGTGTGCGGGACCGTAGCCCAGCTTCATGGAGACGGTTGCGAATGGTCCTCGCCGATACCCCAGGAGCAACAGTGTCCCTAATTTGCTGGGAAGTGGCGGTGCGGTCCCCTACGGCACTGCGTAGGATCCTACGGTCTTTGCGTGCATCCGTGCGTCGCTGCGGTCCGGTCCCAGGTCGACGGTCACGTGCACCTTCCGCCGACCACTGGCGACAACATCGATGTACTGTGGAGACCTCACGCCCCACGTGTTAAGCAATTCGGCGGTACTTCCACCCGGCCTCCCGCATGCCCACTATACGCCCTCGCTCAAAGTCCGTCAACTGCACATACGGTTCACGTCCACGCTGTCGCGGCATGCTACCAGTGTTAAAGACTGCGATGGAGCTCCGTATGCCACGGCAAACTGGCTGACACTGACGGCGGCGGTGCACAAATGCTGCGCAGCTAGCGCCATTCGACGGCCAACACCGCGGTTCCTGGTGTGTCCGCTGTGCCGTGCGTGCGATCATTGCTTGTACAGCCCTCTCGCAGTGTCCGGAGCAAGTATGGTGGCTCTGACACACCGGTGTCAATGTGTTCTTTTTTCCATTTCCAGGAGTGTATTTTAATGTTGTTTTCGCGTTACCTGCAAGAGCGACACTCAGGGGGCTGTGGTATATTCCTAGATTTCTCACTTAATACTGAACTTAAAACAGGCGCAAACTATTCTCGAAGTTCTTACTATTTTCAGAGATCTTTCACAACGGGTTGTTCTCCACTTTTGTGACGCTCTCAGGTATATTAAACAAACATATGACCATTCGTAATTCTCTTCTTTGTATACGTTCAATCTCTGTTGATATTTCTATTTGGCGTGGATCCCACACGCTTGAGTAGTATCCTAGGATGTATCAGATAAGCATTTTGTAAGCAGTCTCCTTTGTAGATCGACCCTATTTTCCCAGTATCCTACCAGTAACATCATTTTACGCAGTAAGTAATGTTTACTGAGAGTTTAACAAATAATTTCAGGAGTGTGAACTACAGGTGACTATGTTACACAGCACTTGTTACAGTCACTTTTGGACGCAACGTTATCGGGGACCTGAGGCATACAGATCATCAGAAACTATTCATAATGGATCATATAAGATTAATCATTTTAAGAAAATAATTAAAATGATTTGACCAGATTCTTTCATCATTGTAGAATCTCCACTCCAACACAGATCTCCACCAGGCAACGTCAGTCTTTGTCCCAAGCCAGAACACAGCACCTGCGCACAAGAGCACAATACAGAACTGAAACTGCCAGTAAAATGGGCAATACTATTTCAAACAAAGACGGCCTCGTGGCTTCTAACACGCAATGGCTTCCCATTGGTGCAAAATCGCGTCAGTGACCACAAAAAGAGGCTATTCACAGAACTTACGAGTATATCGACCAATCGAAGCTTAGTATAGCAGAAAAGCGGTAAGTATTGCACAGATAACTGTGCCGATCTGCTAAAATCAAAGTAAGGCGAGAAGAAAATGAAAAATGTCGAATGAACAGGTAACTTTCACCGGCGAGAAGCAAGATATCTGCGCGACTGTCGTTTCTGTTCCATTAACTCTTACATCTATTGCAAATTTGACTAGCCCATTCTACTGTATAATGTCTCCAGGATATTTAAATCTACTAACTCACGCTATTCAGATTATCTTTCTATCTTTCTTATTCTATCTACTTTTGATAAATTTTCATATGAGTCACGAATTTTATTTTTTCAGCTGAATTCTTGAGGCTAGTTCTATTGGCTACTTTCTCCAGAAGATTCACCTGAGTAACTGTTTCTGTAAGATTTTCTGAAAGTACAGCAAAATCGTCTGCAAAAATCTGGCAGTTTACCTTAATTCCAATTGTTTTCCTTCCTAGAACTAGTGACTATGTGTTGTGATTTTAATCAATTTGGTTGTCGCATAGTAACCACTGGTTTGCTTTTACAATTACCGGTTTCGGCTGTGATCAACAGGCATCCTAAGATAATCATAGCAACACAAGTAGCGTCTAACAAAAAGGTGAATTCACTCTCATTTGGCAACCAAAAGAATAAAAAAGCAAAAATTTTTTAATCATTATGTTCTTCGACAGGATAATTTAATCGCATTTCACAAAGCAATAAACTTCGTTTGCTTGGACTAGTACGCATGGCAACTAAAGATACTTTCTTGAGTTGTATGTATTAGTTATGTTACCGAAATAGCATAGGCCGATCTGAGGCTGACGATTCGTGCAACACGTTTTCTCCGGTGCTGCTCTGGAAGTTGTAAAACCACTCACATAGCTTTCTGCCGCTACGCGTGAATTTTACCATCAGGCACTTCTGCAGCTGTCGTGTTCGCGTGTTCCTTTGTTAAGACTGTCCCGCGTCACAAATGTCAGTGGCACCCGGTAGGCGCCTGCAAAGCTGCGGCGTGCGACAGACAGCTGCCATAAGAGGACACACATGTGGCGTTATGTAAGCCACACACTTGGCGTGCGGGATCATGTAGGTGGCCACCCTTCTCTTCTCCATTTCGATTAATTAAATCGCATACTCCCACTAGTATTAACTAATAATCAAACTCATTGCAGTGATACAATAACTTTAAATCGAAGTATAAATCGCAATAACATTTTACAAAGTTAGGCATTAGTGTCTAGTGGAACAAATGTCACTTCAACGCACCTAACCAATGGAACGGTAAGATGCTCTGGATACATATCGATTTAAAAGTCAATGACATTCAAATGTATTTTTTATTAAAATCCACTTCATTTCGTGTACATCTTCATAAATATTCTCAAGCCACTGTAGAATGCCTGGCATCTTTGTGTGTTATCGCATCCTCCCCAGATTTAAGATTTCCGCATTTTTACTAAATTGATGAAGGCGAATTCTGAGAGGACTTCTCTGGTAAAATAAAGGAAGACATGGATGATTTTCTTTCCCATTCTTATCCATTCCGAGACTGTGTTCTGACCTCTGATCTCATCGTTGATAAGTAGTTAAACCTACAAGTCCCTTCCCAGTCCACTCGCGAATGGAGCATTGAAAATATGGATGCCTCCGTAAGCGCCCTTGTCTATCTTATTATGCTGCTAGAACCTGAACCTGTAGTAGAGGTAGTTTGATCGTTTCACAATCGGTGTCGAACATTGGTTTCTCACACTTCCTCAGTAGTGTTAGTAGTTCAAATGGTTCAAATGGCTCTGAGCACTATGGGACTTAACATCTGTGGTCATCAGTCCCCTAGAACTTAGAACTACTTAAACCTAACTAACCTAAGGACATCACACACATCCATGCCCGAGGCAGGATTCGAACCTGCGACCGCAGCAGTCGCGCGGTTCCGGACTGAGCTCCTAGAACCGCTCGGCCACCGTGGCCGGCAGTGTTAGTAGTGTTTTCCGAGTGTGGTCTCCTGTTATGCTGTCATATCTCCTGCCTTCAAAAAAAAAAAAAAAAAAAAAAAAAAAAGTATATGTAACAGATAAGCTCTTGTAGCCACCATATCTTCATCTGGTGTCCATTTTCTTCTTGCGTGTCATTCTGTAGCATTTAAGAGAAGAAAGTAGATAAAGTGAAGCATTTTTGTGGAAGAGGTTATACGAGGTTTTTGCTTTCGGACGAACAAGCAAGGTCTTGGCAAGTGATAATCTTAGAAAATCTAAATATACGGTGTTTCAGTTGCCGCTACCCTGGGTTCCATGTAGCCTGCAAGGCCTTCAAATACCATGCATAAAATTGTCATTTTCTTTCGCTCACTATGTGCACTCTATTAGTCCTAAAGTAAAAAATGAAGAGGACCTTTTTGTAGGAAATTAAATGTAGTTAAATTTTATACTGGGATAGAAGTTAGTTGGAGGTCAGTTTTCGAGTTATTCAAGAAGTACGTATTCGAAGGCCACTTTTGTAGGCATTTCTTGAATAATTTGAAAAATACGGGGTGTAGCGAAAACACATCCCAATACAACATTTAAGTGCGTTAAATTTACTACAAAAAGATCCTGTCTATTTTTTTCTGTAAGACTAATGGTATGCACATAGCGCGCGAGAGAATATGAATATCTCGCACGTAGCATTTGAAAGCGTTGTGGGTTGCATAAAACCCAGCGGTAGGGGCAGTTGAACCACTCTGCATATTTCGTTCCGTGCACATATTCAATTAAGAGTTTTTATTAATATAAACGCTCCATTTTTAATAGTTACTCATTTCTGGATGGCATTCACCTACCCATGGTCAGAATTTGTGACCTGTGTAGCTGCATAAATACTGTACACTATCTGATCTAAAGCATACTCTCTGATCTAAAGCATCTGGACACTACTTCGTAATGCAGAAATGACCACCATATGTCACGAGAAGCAGACCTGCCAGGATACAAGGAGGCAAGGAGTATCGACTTGTCAGTACAGAGGCAGTAACAGCAGTATAGGTCAGTCAGGACAGCTCAGTGACTTCCAATGTGGAATAATCAATGGACATCACCTCTGTAACAAATCCAACCTTCTGAAGTTGCCCAAAACGACTGTTGCTGATGTGATTGTGAAGTGGAAACGCAAAGGAACAAGTGCAGCTAAACCAAGACTAGGTAGATGTCATGTACTTTGTTGACGGACAACCGGCCATTGTGGCCGAGCGGTTCTAGGCGCTTCAGTGTGGAGCCGCGCGACCGCTACGGTCGCAGGTTCGAATCCTGCCTCGGGCATCGATGTGTGTGATGTCCTTAGGTTAGTTAGGTTTTAAGTAGTTCTAAGTCTAGGGGACTGATGACCTCAGATGTTAAGTTCCATAGTGCTTAGAGCCATTTGAACCATTTTGATGACGGACAGGGACTGTCGAGCAACGCGGAAGGACAAAATGTCGCATGATTTCGGAGCAAAGAAGCACTTTCGAATTCCAATGCGCTACGGCAGTCCAGCTGACAGAATGACTGTGCGGTACAATAGTTGAGCAGCTTCTCATAATCCACACTTTTCTGTAGTCAGTATCAAGCGACTCGTCAGGCTGTGTACAGGGCGGCGTCAATGGGCATTTTATGATTCGAAACGATTCGGAACAGTGAATCGTGTTACACCTTGCGACATTCCGATGGAAGTGTTTGAGTTTGGACAATGCCTGGAGAACGTTAGTTGCCATCTTGTGTTCTGCAATGATTTGTGAACAATAATATTTCTGCAGTGGACTGGGTTGCCGAGAGTGCCAACGTGAACACACTCCACATCACCTCTGTAATGTTAGCACGTCGACTTCACTCCAGATAGCAGCTTCCGACATCACTACCTCCTCTGGTTTCGACTCTTGCGGAGGAACGCGTTTCAGTTCATACGGAGGCATTCAAACACCGCACTGTAAGTGTCCCCAACAGATTTCAAGCCGTCATAAAGTTGAAGGATGGAATCACCCCATATTAATGTCCACTAATCAGATAGTGTACGTATATAATGTATTAGTTCCGAAAACGGTAATATGAATAATGCAGGCACACTGAATGTGGCTGGCCGAGCGGTTCTAGGCTCTTCAGTCCGGAACCGCGCTGCTGCTACGGTCGCAGGCTCGAATCCTGCCTTGGGCATGGATGTGTGTGATGTCCTTAGGTTAGTTAGCTTTAAGTAGTTCTAAGTTCTAGGGGACTGATGACCTCAGTTGTCAAGTCCCATGGTACTCTGAGCCATTTGAACCATTTTTTTTTTTCCACTGAATGTGGCCGTGGTAAGAAATTTTATTCAGACTTCTTGCAATACAAATAAGAGCGCTTTATTACCGCTTTTTTGGGATGATTGGCTACAAAGAAGCAAAGAGGAATATTGCATGTTGTTTCTTTATTTTACACGTAGTGGATAAGTATTGAGTCGTGGGAATTTCAAGCTCTCACCTCGGGTTTCGCTTCTTTGCAGAACATTCTTAAGAGGAAATCCATTATTTCGGTTCCTACTTGCTCTCTATCTGTAAGAAATGTGTCCTAGTTTTCTTACAGTGGACATAGCGCCTCAAAACACACTTGGTCTGTCCTCCACAGGTCAAGGTCTGCATATACTCCGGTATTTATTCAGTAATAATTACTTTTGGAACAATAGCCTGTGACGGTGTGGACTGTCACTGATGTATCTGCAGATATCCACAACGATAATGACTTTGTGGTGACAATTTAAAAACATAGTTTCGGTATTATGATTTTGGTCTATTTACGTTACATACGATGGATAATACTAATTTTTATTGTATTAGATAGCTATTATTACCACTCGGGACGAAGTGCCACTGTGCATGATGTTTCAGCTGGCCCTGTCTAGGGGTTTTATGCAATCTGCAATGCCTTCAAAAACAATGTGCGAGAGTTTAGTATTCTGCCGACGGGCATCACACTGTTAAGGGAGCGAAACGAAATCTCTGTGGCCCGTTTGCAAACAGTTTTTTTACTTTGCACAGTATTTACCGACACAATATTTCACCCCGGTCTCATATTAAAATAACTGATGGCTGTAAGATCAGCAACAATATAATTTCTTACATCTCCACCGTTGCTTGTAATCATTACATAATCTTATTGTTAGGTATGCCAATGGCCTTGCCACAGTGGTAACACAGGTTCCCATCAGATCACGGAGGTTAAGCGCTGTCGGGCTGGGCTAGCACTTAGATGGGTGACCATCCGGTCTGCCGAGCGCTGTTGACAGGTGGGGTGCACTCAGCCCTTGTGAGGCAAACTGAGGAGCTACTTGACTGAGAAGTAGCGGCCTGGTCGCGTAAACTGACATACGGCCGGGAGAGCGGTGTGCTGACCACGTGCCCCTCCATATCCGCATCCAGTGACATTTGCGGTTGACGATGACACGATGGCCGGTCGCTACCGTTGGGTTTTCGTGATCTGTTCTGGCGGAGTTTAGTTCTAGTTCTAATGTTAGGTGCATGTGAAAATTTTCTGTGCCTTACGATGCTGTGAAAATAGTTACTTTTATTAATGGTTATCCTGCTAATTACCGAATTTTTTAAATACAAACCTAAGCATTTAAAAGTTTTTATTGACTAACACGGGTGTAAGACGGTTAGATAAAAGCAGAACTGTTGTCATATCGTATGATGTTCATCTTTTTCTCACCAAGTACACCTTTCCCTAGTCTGGCTTCCGACTGCAGCTTATCTGTCAGAAATTTTGTTAAAAAATCAAGTTCAAATTTGGAAAAAATTTCAAACACTGTTTCCATGCTCTATCTAGTAATAACAACTGAATTCGTAATCGCTTTGAAAAGACAACAATTTTGATGTACATAAGAAGTGTAGATTGAAACGAGCTGCTACTCTCATCTTGCAGTGACTAAGTTACAGAAAATAAATCTTTGTCACCGATGAGTTTCCGGTTACGTTTAAAGACGGATTTCCAAATCTATCAAATAAAGCGGTAACAAGTTTATTACCTGTCTCGAAAAGACTTTTACTTCTTACACGTATATAAAAAATGAGTCCAGAAACAAACTTCACAGCGAAAGTAATTTGATCCTTCTGTGCTTCCTGATTTTAAAATTAAATCACTTGCAAATCAGGTGGATCCTCCTTCAACGAATTCCAAGGTAGGGTTGAGCCACTCAGTTTCATAATGAAAACTTTTGGATTAACAGGAAAGAGTTAATATTGCACACTAATCAGCCATTTTGATGTGGTACAGATGAAATGTGAAGCATTATAAAAGCATTAGGGCTATTAAACCATTGGCTTTGAATTCAATTACTTCCATGTCAAAGTAACTACTTTTTTATGCTATATCCATCATTTTACATTACGCGTTTTTCTTTGTGAAGGATCCAGAACGCACTGTTCCTAGCACATCAAACCTTGACGATTCTTAAAGGAGTGAATTTCCGCATTTCGCATTCCGCACCCGACGACCCGCTCACTTCGGCGGCGCATTGCAGCTCGCGCACTCTGTAGCCGGTACAGTTTAAAGTTGGACTATCCGTAGTACGATGATGATGATGTTTGGTTTGTGGGGGCGCTCAACTGCGCGGTTATCAGCGCCCGTACAAATCCCCAACCTTTGCTCAGTCCAAACTCGCCACTTTCATGATGATGAAATGATAAGGACAACACAAACACCCAGTCGTCTCGAGGCAGGTAAAACTCCCTGATCCCGTCGGGAATCGAACCCGGGACCCCGATCTCGGAAAGCGAGAAGGCAACTGCGAGACCACGAGCTGCGGGCAACAGGACGGAGCGGTCGGACGCAGTCGGTCTCGGGCGGGTAAATGTGGGGCGACGCACGGCTTTGCAAGCCACAACCTTGTACATTATTGGTAGCGATTCCTTCAGTTTCGTTATTGCCAACTTTCATTATTATGCCCTTGCACAAGCTTTTTATAGTTTCATTAAGATGTATAGCATATCCATCTGTAGTCACATGTTCATCGTTTCTTTCTGTTCACACTATCAGAAAGCTTTTTCGAAGTCAATAAAAGTTCTATGCGTCCTTACATGACTTCTTATCGTTTCTCTAAAATTCTTTTTATGGTAAATATATTATCACTATATGAACTGTCTTTTTTAAATTAAAGAGGCAAATATTCCCAGGGGAACTCACAGAAAGCAATTGACTAGGTGACAAGAGCATTTAGAATTTCGCGGCTTGACCGCGTAACAAACGAGGATATAAGAGAATGAGGCGAACCCATTATAGTATTGTGGATAGAATAGAAGAAAGACGGTTTGCATAGTTAGGGCGTGTCAAAAGAATAGAAGCAAATGGCCAAAGAGAGCACTTTCATGGCAACCTCCTGTTGGAAAAATGAGAGGAAGCAAGAAAAGGGTGGCTAAGGGGTATCCAAGAATAGATGGAGATAAGAGGGATAGAAGAGAATGAGGAAGAATCGTGTGATCGAGATGTTCAGCGACAAAGATGTGGAATGTTGTGACAGCTGTAAGGCCCCCGCAGAAAGAAGAAGACAACGGACGGTCTTCCCGGAATCCACTTTGTTCTTCTAATATAGTCTATGTTGTTGTTTTCATACGCTCATTAAATATTTTTGCAAATATTTTATAGACTCAGTTTAGGACGCTAATTCCTCTATAATATTCAAAATGGTTTCTTTCATTTTTTAATAAAATGATAGACTCAGATATTCTCCAATTCTTCGTCGTTTTATACCAGTGCCAACATTCATTAAATAAATGTAACAATCTAAATTCATTATGTAACAGTACTATGGATTCAGTCACACTACAAGAACTGCAAGTAGTTTTAAAAAATATGAAAAACACAAAAACATGTGAACCCGATGAGATTAATATGAGAATTTTAAAATTTGGATATTCCCTTTTGTGACATAATATCCGGTATAAAATCTGTGAATATATCAACGTTTTTTAAATACATTTACGAGTGCACAGTGGAACATTTAATGCATTAAGATGTGTCACAGTTTCTGTTCTTCCCGTCCCTCTTGCCCTCCACCCTGAAATATAACTTACAGTCCGTCGCTTTTAATGTGCAAAAGATTCCAGCAGTTGTAATAATAATAATATTCAAATTATAGACTGATTTGATTGTACACAACTGAAACGTAAAAAAATAAAAATACATATATAATAGTAAATTAATAAATCAATAATAAAATAAAAACGTAAAAAATTGTGTCGACTGTTTTGATTGTAAACAAAATGTTTGTTTTGATGTAAAGTATTATGTGATCATATGTATGTATAAAGCAACTGAGGAAGTTTCGTTTTGTTATAGTGACCTTCTGCATCATGGCTCCCAGATCAACGGATAATGCATTTTGCGTGATGGATTTCTACAAGAGCAAATCGGCAACTGTTGTTCGTTGGAAATTTAGAACTGCATTTAACAAGGCTCCAACTACCAGACAATCCCTTTACGAGTGGGCACAGAAGGACGAGAAAACAGGATGTCTTTGTAAAGGACAGCTGTGAATGATACTTAGAGACTAGTGTGGTCTGAATTGGCCTATAGACTGGATATGTGCCGTGTGACTGTTCACACATTGAACATTTGTGACCATGGCACAAAGAGCTTCTTAAGCTGGTGTTTCTATACATATAATTATATGATACCTTACCTTCATACAAACATTTTCACACTGTCTTGAAAGTGTCTGGATTCCTTTGAAAAACCCTGTATATAAAATATGTTAACATAATAAATTATTTAATTAAAGTTAATATCATACATGTTATGATAATAACTTGTTTACATTCGTACATCACTTCAGCAAACTTCCAATAAATTTCCATTTAGAGAAACAGACAGCATTTGTAAATCATTCATATGGAAACTTGAGTTACATGTGACATGTAACTTATTTGAAAACTCTAATAGCAACAGTTTCGCACAATTATATCTCGTAATTTAAAAGATTTAAAATCCAATTGGTTATCAGTAATAAACATTGCACTACTACTCTGAACACAGTCTACAGATTACGCAAGCATGTAATTGAGGGGAAAGCTGGTTTTGGGAGTGCATTTTTTCTTTTTTCAGTGTGATTCACACTCTGTCTTGCCTTACTCAACTTTCTGTTATTTGTTGACTTACAGTGTCTGATTTGTTGTGGGCGGCATCTATGGTCAGCCTGTGGATGGACACTCAACTCTGCCTGAAGCTTTCAAGCCACAATCCCATCATCCGTGTGGGCAAGTCCTCAGGCAAACAGATAGAAAGTATCGCGCGCTAAATTTCTGTAATTCCTTGACAGTTTAGAGACTCTTAGGCCCATATTCTCCGAAAATTAGAAAATTGATATATGTGAAAATATAAACCTTTTACTGCAGTGTCTTTATTTTCAAAGGGGCTGTAGTAACATCCATACCACCACAGCCGTCCCCCCGGGTCTGTGGATAATACTTTGTGGCGATAAACGATGAGCATCAGTTTCCAATAATTTCAGTGATTCGTGGAGCCCAAGCCACAACATGTCTTTATCATTTTTAGACAATACGTGACGGTTCATTTAAAGAAGCTGTCGCACCGAAAATGCAGATAAAATACCTTCTGCACCATCAAAAATTTTTCGCCATTTAATTTCTGAATCTGTAGGCTTTATTACAGAAACTACATAATGGTTTTAATAATGTATTTATTTGTGAACATATATAATTGATTGTAATTATAATGTAAATACAGGGTGTTTATAAATGAATATCGGAGTTTTAACGCTTTATAATATTTATTACAGTAGACTTACAGTTATAAATGATATGTCAAATGAAAGAGCAACTCTAACAGTTTTACCAAGAACCTTTTAAATGTTCAATGTGAGCACTGGTATAGAAAAGTACGCGATTGGTTGAACTTCACCATACCCAAGCGTTGGATAGGCCGCAAGGAGCCCAATGACAGGGCTTGCTTTGCATGGCCTCCACGTTCACCCGACCTAACGCCATGCGATTTTTCCCTTTGGGGCTTCATCAAGTATCGTGTGTACGTGCCTCCGCTACCAGCAGACTTCCTGAATGAAGAAACTGGATTGAAGCAGCTGTTGCTATACCCACTGAAGACACACTTATCAACGTTTGGGAAAAACTCGGCTATAGACTTGATGCGTGCCGTGTGACAAATGGTTCTCACATTGAACATTTATAAGGTTCTTGGTAAAACTGTTTGAGTCGCTCTTTCATATGACATTTCATTTATAACTGTAAGTTTAATATAATAAATATTATAAAGCGTTGAAACCCCGATATTCATTTATAAACACCGCGTATTGTAAATCGCCAAGGGAACTTTGTTTAAATATATCGATAGCAACGACTAAATGGCAGTAGTTGTGTCGTTGTTTATTTTTGTGTATCGACAGCCTGTCACACTGCAAGCAGAGAGAAGACACAGCAGCTTGAGTCTTGAAAGAGAGTGTGTAACAACAACGACTCTGTACTGTTGTACATATAAGTAATTTTTTCCATCTAATTTTTCGATAAACTTGTGTAATTGATGTTCTGATTTCAATTTTTTTGTTTCACGCCATTTTGTTAAGAAAACTGTAAATAAGTTGCAATGTGAATATTAATGTTGATGTCAAATGTCAAGTAATATTGTAATAGAATTGAAATGTAACAAATGTTGAGATTGTTGTAAGATGTTTAAAATTGTAACTGTGCGTCTGGTCCATACGTAGGCAATGTGTTAGGATATGTAGAATGCAAAACCTCGGGTGAATACCCTGTCTGTAAGGGAGCGGTAGAAGGTGGATGGCAGGCGAGCGCGGGAAAATGCGCACGGTCACTGCACGGCACAACGGGCACAGTAGTAGTTGGAGTTTGGTACAGGTTTGAGCAACACCTTCTGGAGCGAGGAGGCTCTCCTGGAAGACATAGCTTCACAGAGCTCGGGTATGCTGTTCCAACGCCCACACAGCATGGCAAAATTCCATTGGCACTAAATGGAAAAGTATTGCGACGCTAAGAAGAATTAAAGTGCCGATACATCAAGAGCCATAGCTGTGGTTGTATGTGTGCTCTATGCCTCGCTCGCCATCTCGCCGCCCGCCAACCGCCGCATCGATACTAGCAGGTTGAAACTTTTAGTACTGTATTCGTGTGGATCAAAGAGTGAACTGTGTTTGATTGGTGCAATAATAACCTAAATTTTACCAGAACTTTCCCATCATTTAATTATCCTCACAACTAACCTAGACAGGGTCCTTTCCAAACGTTGTGCAATCCGAGTGTCCCAAAATGAAAATTAAAATTTGTGTTAATAATAATTATTTGCATAACTAGCTATGTTAGAATGGTGTTTAAAGAAATGTTTTGTTAAAGAACCAGTAAATGAATAACGAAGGTCTAACGAAGTTGAAAGATAACTTTAATATTGATATAGTAATGAAGTTTATTATTTCGAGACAGATTTAAAGGCATTTAAATGAGCAGTAAATAAGATGAAAAGAGTAGTAACTTATATACTGGAAATCTTGAACGAATAATAAACTCAGTAATCAATTTTTTTTTAAATACAGCGATCATAACAGTTTCAGGGTCCCCCCCTCATTCATTTGACTTCTGAAGTTTTCTAAATTGGTTTGACTAACATAAGTTAAAGTCAATATAAAAGTCAAAATTTAACAGTGTTTTATCTTTATCAAAATTGAAATTTTGTGTGTGGTACGAAAGTGCAATTTCTAGGGTAACCTATGCCCGATTTTAATCAGATTAATAGACAGTATAAAGTTTTGTAGTATACATTATAGTGTAGTTTTATGTATTCATCCATATCAGTACAGAACGTGGAACTATCAGTTCAATAGATCTTCTGGTTCTAAAATTCGACTATATTATGCCGTGTTACCACTTGTTGTTTTGCATGAATATATACCAACTTGTATAGGGAAGAAACTCGGTTAATGCTTAATTAGGCTGGCGACCGTATTATTACGAGGGCAGTTCAATAAGTAATGCAACACATTTTTTTTCTCGGCCAATTTTGGTTGAAAAAACCGGAAATTTCTTGTGGAATATTTTCAAACATTCCCGCTTCGTCTCGTATAGTTTCATTGACTTCCGACAGGTGGCAGCGCTGTACGGAGCTGTTAAAATGTCTGTAACGGATTTGCGTTGCAAACAACGGGCAGTGATCGAGTTTCTTTTGGCGGATAACCAGGGCATCTCAGATATTCATAGACGCTTGCAGAATGTCTACGGTGATCTGGCAGTGGAAAAAAGCACGGTGAGTCGTTGGGCAAAGCGTGTGTCATCATCGCCGCAAGGTCAAGCAAGACTGTCTGATCTCCCGCGTGCGGGCCGGCCGTGCACAGCTGTGACTCCTGCAATGGCTGAGCGTGCGAACACACTCGTTCGAGATGATCGACGGATTACCATCAAACAACTCAGTGCTCAACTTGACATCTCTGTTGGTAGTGCTGTCACAATTGTTCACCAGTTGGGATATTCAAAGGTTTGTTCCCGCTGGGTCCCTCGTTGTCTAACCGAACACCATAAAGAGCAAAGGAGAAACATCTGTGTGGAATTGCTTGCTCGTCATGTGGCTGAGGGTGACAATTTCTTGTCAAAGATTGTTACAGGCGATGAAACATGGTTTCAACACTTCGAACCTGAAACAAAACGGCAATCAATGGAGTGGCGCCACACCCACTCCCCTACCAAGAAAAAGTTTAAAGCCATACCCTCAGCCGGTAAAGTCATGGTTACAGTCTTCTGGGACGCTGAAGGGGTTATTCTGTTCGATGTCCTTCCCCATGGTCAAACGATCAACTCTGAAGTGTATTGTGCCACTCTTCAGAAATTGAAGAAACGACTTCAGCGTGTTCGTAGGCACAAAAATCTGAACGAACTTCTCCTTCTTCATGACAACGCAAGACCTCACACAAGTCTTCGCACCCGAGAGGAGCTCACAAAACTTCAGTGGACTGTTCTTCCTCATGCACCCTACAGCCCCGATCTCGCACCGTCGGATTTCCATATGCTTGGCCCAATGAAGGACGCAATCCGTGGGAGGCACTACGCGGATGATGAAGAAGTTATTGATGCAGTACGACGTTGGCTCCGACATCGACCAGTGGAATGGTACCGTGCAGGCATACAGGCCCTCATTTCAAGGTGGCGTAAGGCCGTAGCATTGAATGGAGATTACGTTGAAAAATAGTGTTGTGTAGCTAAAAGATTGGGGAATAACCTGGTGTATTTCAATGCTGAATAAAACAACCCCTGTTTCAGAAAAAAATGTGTTGCATTACTTATTGAACTGCCCTCGTATCTAATTGGTAGCATCTTCTGGGTTGCTTTTGATCCATCCTGATGTGTAATTGCATTTCGAACTTACTTGACGGATCATTATTATTACAGATTGGATGTAAGTCTGATTTGCCACCATTCAGGTACACGCGGTGGATAACTATAGGAAAATCCTTTCTCATAAGATGAATCCCGCTCACTTACCATAGCACAGGCTTTAATGAGTACTATGTGTCACGGGGGTTACAAGTGGAAGTGTTTGCTGGGCGCTCACACAGACGCAGTGCTCAGTTATGACCACCCCAATGTAGGCACATCTACTTTATTAAATAGCGAGTATCGAGAACAGGGTCGGAATGGACAGGCGGAGGAAGCTCTCAATTCTAACTGTTACCTGTCCCATAATTATCTGTGGCTCTGGAGACAACTCGTGGTTCTCAACCAAAAGGAGCAACACTAACAGCTCAGTATTGTCGCCAGCCACATTATTCGACGTCTGCACAGCTACAACATCATAAGACAGTTAACTGACAGAATACAACTAATGCTATACCGGCATTGCCTTGAGGTAGTTCTTTAAATAGCTGTAGTGATTGACTTTCTTGAATAATAACCTGCAATAGCTAAAAACTTGTAGAGCGCCTATGTTGCCATTGTCTTCAGACATTATTACCAAGCAGGGTCCCCGTCCTTTCCATCCAATCACCGCGTGTCATAAAAATATGAAAATTGATTAACTATTTACTGAAAGTTTTGTTTGTTTGCTAATGACCAGATTCAGCCACAATTTTGCTGTTTGAGTAACTGTTCGTTCTTGTACTGCATAATAGAGGCTTAACTAATTTGCAGTTTTGCGTATTAACTTCGTTCACTTAACGTAACGTAAAATTTCAGTCACAAAACTAGTAACTAAAGACATTGTACAAATGAAGAGAGCATAATTTCATTTATTCTTTATTTAGCTTAGCGAGTGAGTCCTGCTGTCTTGATACGTATTTTATTGTTCTTGTGTTAAAAGTAAATCAGTTGCTCATTTACTTAAAGTAATTTCAACTCAGTCTTTTAACAATTAGAGGTAAATTGCTTCCATTTTTCCAAATTTCGCATTAAGTTACGCTAATGTTACTGAAAGTCATTTTTATGTAGCAAAGTTTCAGTTACAGTCGTTTACTTAATCATCAACTTCATTTAACTTTGTTTTAAAAATTTAGTATTTCAGAGCAAGTAACTACAAACTCATTGCTTTATGATTCATTTACTTCCTCATAAAATGTTGTGCTGCGGAAAAGCGTGACAACCTTCTGTCGCCACGACAGTGATTATTTGCTTAATTTTCTTTACCATTACCTTTCTTAAGGTGTTGGATATTCAGAGCGCTAGTGGACTGCGACCTTTTAATTATCTCGCTGTTTTGCTAATCAGTATTTTTTGTACTACATATTACGTGGTACCCTTTTCCCCCCAATGTGGCTCGTGACCGATTCCACTAAGTTCCACTCATTTTGAAATTATCCTCAGTATTTACATTAGGTTTAGAATAGATTCTTCCTTCAGGATGGTCTGTTGTACCCTTTTCTCCTACTAATCGATATTATTTTCCTTCGGTAACGATAGCCTTACTCATTGTAAAATTTTGTTAGGCATACGGGATCACGGTCATTTGTATCGCAAACCAATAGGAGCAACAGGAAGGGGGACGCTACAAAGTTTTAGTCTGAAGATAGTGGTAAGCTCTGTAACGACTATTCTTTGGTCGAAGGGGGAATCTGGGAAACCCGCTATCTAGGCTGAAAGGAGATTATATCGATCAATAATGGTTTCTGACGAAAGAGCGGGAACGGTGGAAATTGCTCCTCGTCCTTGGGAAGCCAGAAGGCAGGGTTACCTACTCGCTCAGGTACAACTAACCGCGTAACGCCGAACACGACACAGATAACTCGTTCAAGATAAAATTCGCTGAGAAGCCTGTGCCACAACCGGAAGCGTCGGGGAGCCATAGTGGCTCCGAGAAATCCGTAGCTATTTGTCAACACCCAGCGGATATGGATCGGCAACTGCAAAGTGTTACTTCCCTGCTGAAGGTAATATATTGCTTGTTTCCAGTTCACACAAGATTTATTGTTACAACTGTGCATATGGAGTAAACAAAATGATTACATTTACAGATCAATAGCACAAGCGGTTCTGAAGTACCAGATATTGACCCATGGTTAAAAACAGGTGACAATGCAGATGCTGAGTCTGGCATCCAGTAGATCGTATAGATAGTGAATAGTGTCCTCGGAAACGTTATGCCACGCCTGCTCGACCTGTTCTCGTAGTTCTGTAAGAGTTGTTGGTTGACGAGTCACACGAACTGCTTACCGTCCCATTATATGCCACACGTTCTCGGGTGGAGACAAGTCCAGAGATCGTGCTTGCCAGGGAAGTTGTGTAAGGTGCCAGGACATGGGCACTTACACGTTAGCTTACCAACATTAGTATTAATAATAAAGGGACTGGCAAGGGCATCAGATCATGACTGTATTGAATTATGATAAATATGAGGCACTCTCGAGCAGTATTCCCTGCATGTCAGCATGATTGAGCCACTAACTTAAAGCGTTGGTGAAAAGCGTCTCCGAGCGGAGTTGCCGAGCGGTTCTAGGCGCTACAGTCTGGAACCGTGCGACCGCTACAGTCGCAGGTTCGAATCCTGCCTCGGGTATGGATGTGTGTGATGCCCTTAGGTTAGTTAGGTTTAAGTAGTTCTAAGTTCTAGGGGACTGATGACCTCCGAAGTTGAGTCCCATAGTGCTCAGAGCCATGTGAATCATTTTTGAAAAGTGCCGGAAGTTGAGAATTGTGGAACATAAAGTCTGCAGATGGCCGTAGCTCGCCGGGCCGCCGTGGGCGGCAGGTAGCGGTCACCGGAAACGCGAGACAATACGGCGCTTTTGGGGATAGCCCGGCATGCGGAGCCACCTGTGCTGGGCAACACGTGGGGAAGACGGGAATTTCGTTTGCCTAGGGGCGTTATGACCTACTCGATCATTGGGTAGATCTCAGAAATACCGTTCGAGGGATTTCGGCGATGATAGAGCGTTCGACATTGGCCGAAACTGAGTATTCTTCCGGCGCGTTCTCGTACGCGTGGGAGACGGGAGAATTGTGGAGAGAGTGGACTTCGCTTACAGCCATCGAGCGGTACGGACTTGGAGACGGCGTCTTGGTCATCGTCTTCGAAGGGAGACGTACGGTCTGTATCGCAGCATTGCACCAACGCGTGTTCCGTGCAGAGTTCTGCGGTTAGAGCTCTTTCTGTGCTCAGAAGCGAGATTTTCACCAACGCTTAACCACTTCCAACAGCTTACCTAATGTTCTTGAACTGGTAGTTATCCTTGCGAGGTGCCGAGTATTTATCAACGTAGCTGCCGGTAACAGGGGCGCGTAATTGCAAATTGTTACTGTGCCATTCTCAGAAGTGTGTGGGTGGACAAAGCAATTCACATTTTTTTGTAAATTTTGTCAGTTTTGGGGGATATCAAATAATGCCAATATTACAATCGAACTATCGACTTCATTGTAGCTAGCATTTACCCTGTCCCAGTAAGCTTTACACGTACTCTAGTCACTGCACAGCTTGCCCAGACGGGAAGGAAAGAAGACTTGCGGTCTTCTATGTCAGCGACGGACAAATAAGCTTACAGCTGCTGCCCGTCTCGCAGAGCACGTTGAGTTTCACGGGCAGTGCGTGGGCGAGCATTTCCTGCTGGAACAACATATCACCTTCCCGTTCGAAAAACGGTAAAAGAACGAATGAGACAACATCCTGCACGTACCCAGCGCTGATTATCATCCCCTCCAGAAACACCAAAGGTGAACGACAGTTGTAGCTTGTCACACTCCAGACCCTGAGGCCTGGCATGGGGATTGTATGTGTGGTATCACTGCCAGACACCACACTTGCTAGGTGGTAGCCTTTAAATCGGCCGCGGTCCGGTAGTATACGTCGGACCCGCGTGTCGCCACTGTCAGTGATAGCAGACCGAGCGCCACCACACGGCAGGTCTAGAGAGACGTCCTGGCACTCGCCCCAGTTGTACAGCCGACTTTGCTAGCGATTCTACACTGACGAAGACTCTCTCATTTGCCGAGAAGATAGTTAGCATAGCCTTCAGCTAAGTCAATTGCTACGACCTAGCAAGGCGCCATATTCAATTGATATTTATTATATGAAGCATGTATCATCAAGAGCGATGTTCTACAATTATGGATTAAAGCTAAGTATTCCAGAAGCTACGTACTTTTCTTTATAGCATTCATTACGTATCCTGTTTCAGACCTCACGCCAGCCTGCGTGAGTTTAAGCGCGTGCCTTTCGGCTTCCTCTCATTGTGTCTAGGCTGTCTTGCCTAGACACAACAGTATGTCTCGGACGAATGCACCCTACGTGACAGCATTCACCAGGTCTACGTCGTACGTGTAAACGACCATCATTAGCGTGCAAACAGAATATGATTTCATCACTTAAGGCCACAGTGCACCGTTCCATCTTCCAAGTGATCCTCTGACGGCACCAGTCCAGACTCGCACGTCGATGATGTGGCGTGAGTGGAAGACGGGTTACAGCTGTGCGTGCCTGTAGTCCAGTGTTAATAACCGATTCGCAACAGCTCGTGTTGACACATCTGGGCCTCTTATGTGTGCTGTGGTAGGTGTACGGTCTGCCACGGCTGGCCTTACAACACGACGATCCTGGGGGGCGTCACTGCTGGGTGGACGTCCAGAAACTTGTCCACAGCTGGTGAGGATGATCACGTGACCATTGATACCTGCATCGTTCCACAAGTTATGCAGCACTTCCAACTTGTGTGGAAATTCTCCGAAAGGACCATCCCACCACACGGAAGGCCACAATTTGACCACATTCGAAGTCGCTCAGTTGGTTGTAGGAAGCACGAATGCGTCTACGTGGTATGATTGCCTACTTGCTTCACACGTTTGCACCACACTGAGCCCTCTGTCTCTGAACATTCCCTGTTAAAGTGCAGATACAGATGGCGCTCTGGTAATTACGCCACTGCGTTATCTTCTGGCGTACGACGTCGAAACCACTGTCAGTGCACCAGTGGCAAAAAAAAAAAAAAACAGTCAATACCGTCACTACGTCATAGCGATGGGAATGTTACCGATCATGGTGCCACTAAACCAGAGTTACTAAATACAGTTTTCCGTAATTCCTTCACGAAAGAAGACGAAGTAAATATTCCAGCATTCGAAACCAGAACAGCTGTTAGCATGAGTGACATAAAAGTAGATATCTTAGGTGTTGCGAAACAACTCAAATCACTTAAAGGCAAGTCTTGTGGTCCAGATGGTATACCAATCAGGTTCCTTTCAGAGTATGCAGACAAAATTGCGCCTTTCTTAGCAATCATACAAAACTGCTCACTTGACGAAAGGCCTGTTCCTAAAGGCTGGTAAGTAGCGCAGGTCACACCAATATTCAAGAAAGGAGATAGCAGTAACCCATTGAATTACAGACCCATATCACCGACCTCAATTTGCAGTAGGATTTTGGAGCATATACTGTACTCGAACATTATGAATCACCTTCAAGAAAATGACTTATTGATACATAACCAACACGGGTTCAGAAAATATCGTTCTTGTGCAACACAGCTCGCTGTTTACTCGCATGAAGTAATGAGTGCTGTCGACAAAGGATCTCAGATCGATTCCATATTCCTAGATTTCCAGAAGGCTTTTCATACCGTTCCTCACAAGTGACTATTAATCAAATTGCGTGCATAAAGAGTATCGTCTCAGTTGTATGACTGGATTCGTGATTTCCTCTCAGAGAGAACACAGTTTGTAGTGATAGACGGTAAATCATCGAGTAGAACAGAAGTGATATCTGGCGTTCCGCAAGGTAGTGTCATAGGCCCTCTGCTGTTCCTGATTTACATAAATGATCTAGGTGATAAACTGAGCAGCCCCCATAGATTGTTTGCAGATGACGCTGTAATTTACCGTCTAGTAAAATCATCATACTATCAATTTCAATTGCAAAATGATCTAGAGAGAATTTCTGTATGGTGTGAAAAGTGGCAATTGGCACTAAACAAAGAAAAGTGCGAGGTCATCCACATGGGTACTAAAAGAAATCCGATAAATTTTGGGTATACGATAAATCGCACAAGTCTAAGGGCTGCCAATTCGACTAAATACCGAGGAATTACAATTACGAGCAACTTAAATTGGAAAGACCATATAGATAATATTGTGGGGAAGGTGAAACAAAGACTGCGCTTTGTTGGCAGAACACTTAGAAGATGCGACAAACCCACTAAAGAGACAGCCTACATTACGCTTGTACGTCCTCTGCTGGAATATTGCTGCGCGCTATGGGGTCCTTACTAGGTAGGATTGACGGAGGACATCGAAAAAGTACAAAGAAGGGCAGCAAGTTTCGTGTTATTGCGCAATAGGCGTGAGGGTGTCACTGATATGATACGCGACGATACTGAAACAAAGGCGGTCTTCTTTGTGGCAAGATCTATTTACGAAATTTCAATCACAAACTTTCTCTTCCGAATGCAATTATATTTTGTTGACAGCCACCTACGTAGGGAGACATGATCATCATAATAAAATAAGAGAAATCGGAGCTCGAACGGAAAGATTTAGGTGTTCCCTTTTCCCACGCGCCATTCGAGAGTGTAATGGTAGAGAAATAGTATGAAAATGGTTCGATGAACCCTCTGCCAGGCACTTAAGTGTGAATTGCAGAGTAACCATGTAGATGTAGATGTCAGTACATCTACTGTGCACCAGGTGACGTACGCTGTCATCGCATCAAAATCGACGTCGTCTTTCAGGTGTAGTATTTTTTTTCCGACAGTGTATTTACGGTTTTCAGACGGCAGGTGTGCCGGGACTTCACCTGTGTGGAGCAAGTAGGGTGGCGGGGCGAGAGGGAGCAGAGTGATGAAAGCGAGCACGTTAAGACAAGCAGTCAAAAGAGTGAAGAAGTCAAGAATGTGTATTTGGGTGCGGGAGGTGGAAGGTACTGGAATCAGTTATTGTCAGGCTGGTGTTGGCCGCACAATGTTGGGCTGGCGAGTGTGGATTGCGACGAGAGTTATCAAGGCAGCAGTGGGTATGCTACACGAAGGATGGAAGTTCTACCTGCAGTGGCGGGAAGCGGAAAGACGCCGTATGTGTAATTCGAGCTCATGTGCTGAAGGGTGCCCGTATTTAGTTTCCGAATGAGGAGGAGGAGGACTGGAAGATCAGTAGTCCGCCGTTACTGTGACTAATTTCAAGAAGGGCCTATGAGTTACTAAGGGTGTACCTGAGACTATGCGAAGTTCTAGCAACCACTTGAGTTAAGATACGAAGGCAGGAGTTGCTGGTCATTAATCTAATAGTGTGACTTTTAATTTAAATTTGACACTCTTAACTTATATTGTTTTCTTAGTATTAGTTAGTATTTCCTTTCTTTAAAGCGTTTTCAGGTATTTTATGATGTCGCTGCATTACAGTGTGATCTGTGACTTTTGACTGTATTTTTGTACAAGTATGTGAGTGGAAGAGTAGTTCAATCAGTTCCATTTACTGTTGCGCATTTTCCGACTTTGATATCCATATAGCTCGCGATCCTTTGAACAGATACTGGGTCTTCCGGAAATGAGAAGTAATGAGGGGTTAATAAGTCATAGTTAGCAAATTATCCTTGTCTCACGGGGTCTACATTTTATAGTGAGGCTGACCACTCAATTAATTACATTTATCGGGGAGTTGGGAGGGCTAGTAATAGAGTCAGCCGAAAGCCGACAAGTTCATTTAGGTATACAGGATGGTCCATTCTACATCTACATCTACATCCATACTCCGCAAGCCACCTGACGGTGTGTGACGGAGGGTACCTTGATAACCTCTATCGGTTCTCCCTTCTATTCCAGTCTCGTATTGTTCGTGGAAAGAAGGATTGTCGGTATGCCTCTGTGTGGGCTCTAATCTCTCTGATTTTATCCTCATGGTCTCTTCGCGAGATATACGTAGGAGGGAGCAATATACTGCTTGACTCCTCGGTGAAGGTATGTTCTCGAAACTTCAACAAAAGCCCGTACCGAGCTACTGAGCGTCTCTCCTGCAGAGTCTTTGCCTGGAGAGTATCAATCATCTCCGTAACGCTTTCGCGATTACTAAATGATCCTGTAACGAAGCGCGCTGCTCTCCATTGGATCTTCTCTATCTCTTCTATCAACCCTATCTGGTACGGATCCCACACCGCTGAGCAATATTCAAGCAGTGGACGAACAAGCGTACTGTAAACTACTTTCTCTGTTTTCGGATTGCATTTCCTCAGGATTTCAATTGATCGTGACCGGGCCGAATATCTCACGAAATAAGCGTCAAACGAAAAAACTACAAAGATCGAAACTCGTCTAGCTTGAAGGGGGAAACCAGATGGCGCTATGGTTGGCCCGCTAGATGGCGCTGCCATAGGTCAAATGGATATCAACTGTTTTTTTTTTAAATAGGAACCCCCATTTTTTATTACATATTCGTGTAGTACGTAAAGAAATATGCATGTTTTTGTTGGACCACTTTTTTCATAAGTACGTGGTATCACGTAACATTCCGCCAGTGCGGACGGTATTTACTTCGTGATACATTACCCTTGTTAAAAATGGACTGTTTACCAATTGCGTAAAAGGTCGATATCGTGTTGATGTATGGCTATTGTGATCAAAATGCCCAACCGGCGTGTGCTATGTATGTTGCTTGGTATCCTGGACGACATCATCCGAGTGTCCGGACCGTTCGCCGGATAGTTACGTTATTTAAGGAAACAGGAAGTGTTCAGCCACATGTGAAACGTCAACCACGACCTGCAACAAATGATGATGCCCAAGTAGGTGTTTTAGCTGCTGTCGCGGCTAATCCGCACATCAGTAGCAGACAAACTGCGCGAGAATCGGGAATCTCAAAAACGTCGGTGTTGAGAATGCTACATCAACATCGATTGCACCCGTACCATATTTCTATGCACCAGGAATTGCATGGCGACGACTTTGAACGTCTTGTACAGTTCTGCAACTGGGCACAAGAGAAATTACGGGACGATGACAGATTTTTTGCAAGCGTTCTATATAGCGACGAAGCGTCATTCACCAACAGAGGTAACGTAAACCGGCATAATATGCACTATTGGGCAGCGGAAAATCCACGATGGCTGCGACAAGTGGAACATCAGCGACATTGGCGGGTTAATGTATGGTGCGGCATTATGGGAGGAAGGATAATTGGCCCCCATTTTATCGATGGCAATATAAGTGGTCCAATGTATACTGATTTCCTACGTAATGTTCTGCCGATGTTACAAGATGTTTCACTGCATGACAGAATGGCGATGTACTTCCAACATGATGGATGTCCGGCACACGGCTCGCGTGTAGTTGAAGCGGTATTGAATACCATGTTTCATGACAGGTGGATAGGTCGTCGAAAAACCATACCATGGCCCGCACGTTCACTGGATCTGACGTCCCTGAATTTCTTTTTGTGCGGAAAGTTGAAGGATATTTGCTATCGTGATCCACCGACGACGCCTGACAAAATGCGTCAGCGCATTGCCAATGCATGTGCGAACGTTACGGAAGGCGAACTACTCGCTGTTGAGAGGAATGTCGTTACACGTATTGCCGAATGCATTGAGGTTGACGGACAGCATTTTGAGCATTTATTGCATTAATGTGGTATTTACAGGTAATCACTCTGTAACAGCATACGTTCTCAGAAATGTAAAGTTCACATAGGTACATGTAACAACCGAAGTAAAATGTTCAAATGTACCTACGTTCTGTATTTTAATTTAAAAATCCTACCTGTTACCAACTGTTCGTCTAAAATTGTGAGCCATATGTTTGTGACTATTACAGCGCCGTCTATCACAAAAGGGAATAAAGTGGTGCAACTAAAATATTCATATTTCTTTACGTACTACACGAATATGTAATAAAAAATGGGGGTTCCTGTTTTAAAAAACGCAGTTGATATCCGTTTGACCTATGGCAGCGCCATCTAGCGGGCCAACCATAGCGCCATCTGGTTTCCCCCTTCAAGCTAGACAAGTTTCGTTCTTTGTAGTTTTTTTGTTTGACGCTTGTTTCGTGAGATATTTGGCCCGGTAACGATCAATGGACCACCCTGTATAAGCAAAGGTGCGGTACGACACAAATAGAGGTTCCAACCTGTCACTTGGCACGTGTGGCTAATTCATTTGCCCTTGAGTGTACACATCTGCATATTATCGCACCGCTGCAATAAAGCCCTGTAACAGGACAGGTCCGACTGATACGCCCAGGTTTGACAGACGGTGCTAGTCCAAACGCAGTAGGGCAGTGGGTCCTAATCTGAGTGTAAACCAGCCTATGAGGGGTAAAATTAATTTTTTCAGGCGTAAAAGCCAAAATGGTTCGACTGTGCTTCAGTCATGAAACTAAATTATTTTGAAAATATCAATACAATTATCTCAATTTAGTTTGACTCTAATGCTGATTATATAAGTTATAAATAATTACTTCTTTTCCAAATCATTGGCATCAATGCGACACGCTATACCGAGGAGGTTACAGGTTCCTCGCATAGTCTACCAGCTACACACATACTCTGTGCTCTGTACCTTACATATCTGACAGTAACAAACGCTAAATATGTCATGAAAATCTCTCGGTTGTAGGCAGTTCCTGTTATAGACTAGAAACTGGTTTATCGCTCAGTTAGAAATAGATAAATGAACTAATCGACAGCACGATACAGCAGTAACAACGTAATGGTTACTATAGTGCTGTGTACAGTGTTGTTGTTGCTGTTGCTGTTGTGGAGGTGGTGGTCAAGCACAAAACATCAACAGTCTGAAGTCTTCCAATTTCTGCCGTTTCACCCGCCGGAGTGGTCGAGCGGTTCTAGGCGCTACAGTCCGGAGCCGCGCGACCGCTACGGTCGCGGGTTCGAATCCTGCCTGGGGCATGGATGTGTGTGATGTCCTTAGGTTAGTTACGTTTAAGTAGTTCTAAGTTCTAGGGGACTATTGACCTAAGAAATTAAGTCCCATAGTGCTCAGAGCCATTTGATCCTTTTTTTTCTGCCGTTTCAGAAGTAATGAGTATAGCGATCAAGTGTACACTGAGGTGACACAAGTGATAGGGTACTTCCTAATATAGTGTCGAACTTCCTTTTCCCTTCCTTGTGCAGCAACTCGTCGTGGCATGGAGTCAAGTCGTTGGAAGACCAATGCAGAAAGATTGAGCCATGCTGCCCCTACAGCCGTCCCTAATTGCTAAAGTGTTGCCGGTGCAGGATTTTGCACACAAAAAGGAACCTCTCGATTATGTCCCATAAATGTTTGATGAGATCTATGTCGAGAAATCTAGGTAGCCAGGTCATTAACACGAAATGTCCAGAATGTTCTTCAGATCAGTCTAAATTGTGACCAGTGACAGAGGGCATTGTCATCCACAAAAATTCCATCGTTGTTTGGAAACATGACGTCAATGAATAGCTGCAAATGGTCTCCAGGGAGCCGAACATAACAATTTTCCGTTAATGATCGACTCGGTTGGACCAGAGAACCCATTCCATTCCTTCTAAACATAGCCCACACCTTTATTGAGCAACCACCAGCTTGCACAGTGTCTTGTTGACAACTTGGATCCATGGCTTCAAGGGGTCTGCATCACACTCGAACCATACCATCAGCTCCTGCCGACTGAAATTGGGACTCATTTGACCAAACCGCTGTTTTCCAGTCGTGTAGGGTCCAACCGATGTGGTCACGAGTCCAGAAAATGCGCTGCCGGCGATGTTGTGCTGCTAGCAAAGGCACTCCGTCGGTCGTCCGCTGCCATAGCCCATTAAAGCCAATTTTCGCCGCACGCCCCTAACGGATACTTTCGTAGTAGGTCCCACATTGATTTCTGGAGTTACACTCCTGGAAATTGAAATAAGAACACCGTGAATTCATTGTCCCAGGAAGGGGAAACTTTATTGACACATTCCTGGGGTCAGATACATCACATGATCACACTGACAGAACCACAGGCACATAGACACAGGCAACAGAGCATGCACAATGCCGGCACTAGTACAGTGTATATCCACCTTTCGCAGCAATGCAGGCTGCTATTCTCCCATGGAGACGATCGTAGAGATGCTGGATGTAGTCCTGTGGAACGGCTTTCCATGCCATTTCCACCTGGCGCCTCAGTTGGACCAGCGTTCGTGCTGGACGTGCAGACCGCGTGAGACGACGCTTCATCCAGTCCCAAACATGCTCAATGGGGGACAGATCCGGAGATCTTGCTGGCCAGGGTAGTTGACTTACACCTTCTAGAGCACGTTGGGTGGCACGGGATACATGCGGAAGTGAATTGTCCTGTTGGAACAGCAAGTTCCCTTGCCGGTCTAGGAATGGTAGAACGATGGGTTCGATGATGGTTTGGATGTACCGTGCACTATTCAGTGTCCCCTCGACGATCACCAGTGGTGTACGGCCAGTGTAGGAGATCGCTCCCCACACCATGATGCCGGGTGTTGGCCCTGTGTGCCTCGGTCGTATGCAGTCCTGATTGTGGCGCTCACCTGCACAGCGCCAAACACGCATACGACCATCATTGGCACCAAGGCAGAAGCGACTCTCATCGCTGAAGACGACACGTCTCCTTCGTCCCTCCATTCACGCCTGTCGCGACACCACTGAAGGCGGGCTGCACGATGTTGGGGCGTGAGCGGAAGACGGCCTAACGGTGTGCGGGACCGTAGCCCAGCTTCATGGAGACGGTTGCGAATGGTCCTCGCCGATACCCCAGGAGCAACAGTGTCCCTAATTTGCTGGGAAGTGGCGGTGCGGTCCCCTACGGCACTGCGTAGGATCCTACGGTCTTGGCGTGCATCCGTGCGTCGCTGCGGTCCGGTCCCAGGTCGACGGGCACGTGCACCTTCCGCCGACCACTGGCGACAACATCGATGTACTGTGGAGACCTCACGCCCCACGTGTTGAGCAATTCGGCGGTACGTCCACCCGGCCTCCCGCATGCCCACTATACGCCCTCGCTCAAAGTCCGTCAACTGCACATACGGTTCACGTCCACGCTGTCGCGGCATGCTACCAGTGTTAAAGACTGCGATGGAGCTCCGTATGCCACGGCAAACTGGCTGACACTGACGGTGGCGGTGCACAAATGCTGCGCAGCTAGCGCCATTCGACGGCCAACACCGCGGTTCCTGGTGTGTCCGCTGTGCCGTGCGTGTGATCATTGCTTGTACAGCCCTCTCGCAGTGTCCGGAGCAAGTATGGTGGGTCTGACACACCGGTGTCAATGAGTTCTTTTTTCCATTTCCAGGAGTGTATTTCAGGCAGTCTTGTTTATCTGCTAGCACTGACAATTCTACGCCGACGCCGCGACTTTCGGTCGTTGTCCGTTTTGAGAGGTAATTCCTGAAATTTGGTATTCTCGCACACTCTTGACGCAGTGGATCGCGGGATATTGAATTCCCTAACGATTTCCCGTATGGAATATCCCATGCGTCCAGCTCCAGCTACCATTCCGAGTTCATCTGTTGATTCCCGTCGTGACGTCATAATCACGTCGGAAATGTTTTCATGTTAATCACCTGAGTACAAATAACATCTCCGCCAAGGCACTAGCCTTTTATGCCCAGTGTAGGCGGTACTACCTTCACCTGTATATGTGCGTATCGCTATCCAGTGAGATTTGTCAGCTCAGTGTAGCTGATTTTCAATGGCGCCACAGAGTGCAGAAGAAGCAAGTGCCGCTGGAGAGAGAAGTAGTGCAAGAGAAACACGTTTTATAACAAGAGCCTATTGTCAACTTGGATAGTTAGATTTCTTACATGAGAAAGAATTATAGCTAGCACTACCGTTGCACCGGAAATTGCTTCATCATTCATTCTAGCACACGCCGACACTAGCTTTACACAGCTCATGGTAAAGAAACGTGGCATACAGAATCTATAGATGCGATAGTAAATTTTTGAGTATGATAGCAATGAGAATACAAACAAGGAACTGAATGGATGCGGAACATGATTTATGTTGTGCTCTGGCTGAGAAGCAGTAAAATACGAAACCGTTGTTAGATGTAAACAGTATCAATTGTTTCGTTCAGTCATTCGTTCGTGGCTTAATAAAATACCGGGTGATCAAAAAGACAGTATAAATTTGAAAACTCAATAAACCACGGAATAATGTAGATAGAGGGGTAAAAATTGACACACATGCTTGGAATGACAAGGGGTTTTATTAAAACAAAAAAAAAAAACAAAGCTCACAAAATGTCCGACAGATGGCGCTGGACAGCAAAGCGTCAGTGACTGCGCATGACAATCGTGTATAAAAGGAGCTGTAATGAGAGAGAGAATCCAGGCGATCATTGTAGTCAAAACCACCCCTTCGTTCCGCCTCCTTGATTTCTATCTCACCATCTATGGCCGTCCTATCGCCCTCACTCCCACCCTTAAGTACCTTGGCGTCACCCTCGACCGTCGCCTCTCCTGGACTCCCCATCTCCGGACAATCCAAGCCAAGGCAAGATCCCGACTCCGTCTCCTCAAGCTACTTTCCGGCCGTATGTGGGGTCTGGACCCCTCCACCATCCTCCACACCTATAAATCCCTCATCCGCACTATCCTTTGTTATGCCCATCCGACCTGGATCTTCGCCCCCCCCTACCTTTTATAAATCCCTCCAAATCCTTGAACGCCATGCTCTCCTCCTCACCTATCGCATCCGTCTCCCCTCCCCCACGCGGATCCTGTATGATCTCATCCCCTTCCCCCACCTCCTCCTTGAAAGGATACGGATCCTGTACACCTCCCGCAAACTCGATCCTCCTCATCCGTTTGTCTCACCCGTCCTCTCCCACCCCCACCCGCTGCGGAGCCTGTTTTCCCACGTCCCACCCGGTCTCCATCGCTCCACCCTCCTTACCCTCTCCCAAGGTGGCTTCCGCCAGCTCCCCCTCCCTGATGATGTCCTCCTCCCCTCCATCTACCCCTCCTTTCAACTTTCATCCTCCCCCCCCACTTCCTGTGTCCTTTCCTTTAGGCACCCTCCCTCCCTTCCTTTTCCTTTTCCCCCGTCCCCTCCCACCTCCTCTCTTCCCCCGGGCTTCCTCCCCCTTCCTCCCTTCCCCCTATCACCCCTGCCCTTGGCATCTGCTCTCCCCTCTCCCTCTCCCACCCCCCTCCTCCTCTCTTGGCAGGTCCCCGGACTCGTACACGGTTAGTGAACATTCGCGCGCTGGAGATCAACGCCTCGTGTTCTGTGTGTGTCGTCGTTTTGTGCTTAAGTGATTCAGTGTTATTCGTTTTGTGCACCTACGTTCACGTGTGACAATTTTCGTTTCTGTCTGTGTCCAAGTGTCTGAACAATTTTATCTTGGACTCTACGTCCATGAACGGCACCTTGTATTTTAAAAAGTGTTTGTCTCCGTTTATATGTCCACCATCTCTTTTTCTCTCATTGTCTTCATTGTATCTTTGTGTTTCTCTGAGGCCAAAGAGCGGCGTAGTATGCTGCTGCAGGTCTGCCTGTATACAGGTTTCAAAATGACAATAAAGAAAAAAAAAGAGAGAGAATCTGATGCGCCAGCAGTCGCAGCATGTTGACGTTACCTGAAAAGGCGCTTTTAGTGAAGCTGTATTATGAGAATGGGGAATGTGCTAGTTCAGCGTTACGATCCTATCGCCATAGGAAGTGGATTCGAACGGGTAAAGGTCCGTTAACAAATGCAGCTGTGGCAAGAATGATTTCGAAGTTCGAAACCACGGCTTGTTTGGACGATAGACCCCGTAGTGGCCGACCGAGCACAAAGCGTAATGCTGCTGAGACAGTTCAGGAAGAAATGGAGACTGTAGCGGGTTCGTCTATGCACGGGGAAGTCAGCGCTCGTGCAGTCGCACGTCGCACCGGCGTTCCATACACTACTGTTTGGTTGGCACTGAGGCGTACCCTCCGATGCTATCCGTACAAAATCCATCGGCATCACGAACTGTTTTACCTGGCGATTTAGTGAAGCGGAGGGCATTTGCGGTGTGGGCGTTTCAAAAGATGGCGGAAGATGACGATTGGTTGAGTAACGTGTTGTGGACCGATGAAGCTCATTTCACGCTCCGAGGGTCTGTCAACGCCCACAACTGCAGAATTTGGGCTACCGAAAATCGTAGAACTGTTGTGGAAGCTCCATTGCACGACGAGAAAGTCACGGTATGGGTTGGATTTACCACATCTACCTTTTTTCTTCGAGGAAATGCGTGATTCTTATTTTGTAACTGCTACCGCGACGAGTGAGAGGTACGCCGATATGTTACAGAATCGCATCATCCCCAGCCTGGCTGATAAACACCTGCTGGAACGAACGATGTTTATGCAGGATGGCGCTCCACCCAATATTGCTAGACGCGTGAAAGATCTCTTGCGCTCGTCGTTTGGTGATGATCGTGTGCTCAGCCGACACTTTCGTCATGCTTGGCCTCCCAGGTCCCCAGACCTCAGTCCGTGCGATTATTGGCTTTGGGGTTACCTGAAGTCGCAAGTGTATCGTGATCGACCGACATCTCTAGGGATGCTGAAAGACAACATCCGACGCCAAGCCTCACCATAACTCCGGACATGCTTTACAGTGCTGTTCACAACATTATTCCTCGACTACAGCTATTGTTGAGGAATTATGGTGGACATATTGAGCATTTCCTGCAAAGAACATCATCTTTGCTTTGTCTTACTTTGTTATGCTAATTATTGCTATTCTGATCAAATGAAGCGCCATCTGTCGGACATTTTTTGAACTTTTGTATTTTTTTGGTTCTTATAAAACCCCATGGCATTCCAAGCATGTGTGTCAATTTGTACCGCTCTATCCACATTATTCCGTGATTTATTCAGTTTTCAAATGTATACTGACTTTTTGATCACCCAGTACCTAAAAAAAACTAAATGTCAGCAATCTTTCACAATTTTAAAAATATATATTCAAAGAAAATTATTTTCCATTCTAAACTTTGATTAGGTGTTTTGATAGGAGAGGGAAGGTGGGGGAATTAGCTAATATGGTTTGATAGGAGAGGGAAGGTGGGGGAATTAGCTAATATCTGACTGTACTCAGGTGTAATGGTCTAAGGAAGGTAAGAAACCATTGCAGTAGGGCGTAATTAGCGAAGAGGTGGCGTGTCATCAGACCTGCCAAAGATCGCGGCCCATTTTGCTTCACACAGCAATCAAGCCCCCGGGCTCCACGTCTGTGAGGCGACAGCCTGTATCAGGATTTTCTCCTCACATTTGTTCCTATTTGCATACGAGACTCTCTTGCTTCATTTACTTTCCGATTCGGTTTTTACTTGTCGACTTTTCGCCTGTATTGCGCAGTGATTAAATAGGTAATTAGGGGGTAGCTTGTAGCAATGTAGGTTACTGACCTCTCTGTACCTAATCTAACATTTCATTCTAGTAGCAGTTTTTTCTTTTTTCATTAAATGCGTCTGGTCTTGACCAAGGGAACTTCTTTTCGGTTGCGTAACAACACGAAGAACTATCGCACACTCTGGACGAGCTGCCGGTCACTAAGAATGCAGATACCAACCTACCGAACACTATGGCAGAAAGGGAAACCCTGGTAGGGGTGAGAACTCTGCTTATTAGTAAACTTCGGGTGGAGTCCTCAGCTGTCCACTTGCAGTTATCCTGCTGTGTGAGATCCCTAGATTTGTTTCCTCAAGCAAAGTATATAGCCACTCGTGTGTTTGCAAATTTCCAAATTTGCGATTCCTGTGGGAACGCTGTGTTTAGGCCAACAACATTTCCAGAATTTCTGACAGACGAGTCTGCACGCGGGAATGGAGCTACACTCGTTTCCCATTTCCATATATATATATATATATGTGTGTGTGTGTGTGTGTGTGTGTGTGTGTGTGTCTCTTTGACAGACACATCGTTATTGTGGGAGCTAGTGAGCGGATTCCCAGATCCCTGACTGGAAGAGCACTTAGGGCCTTCCAGGGATTGGCTAGAAAAAAATTGTACTGAGTGCCTTTCCAAGGTCTGACGGAAGGCTAACAATACTGAGAGAGGTATTCACATTCTGATTCGAATTTCCACTTGGTGATTCTACTCTGTACTCCGCGCTCCTGCCAAGTCTTTGAAGTTTCGCTTCGGGACTCGCATCTGCGTCCAGTAAAGACGACGAGATCCATTATTCGCAATCACATCACTTTGGCTCAGCGCGGCAGCAGTTAGAGCGGCTGCGGTGCAGTGCATCGTGACTTATCCGCAGCCTCTTCGACAGCAGTCACTGTAAGACCGCATTGGCAGTGACCCTCCCGACTTCGGAAATCGTGATATACCGAGGGAAGAGAAGTTCATTCCTGGTTTCCACTTTGTCTTCCTAACTTGATTTACGCGTTTCACACACTGGTATGCAAGTTTTTCTGCAATCTAATTATTGCTTCAAAGGGTGTCTTTTCCGTAACCACTCATGTTTTGTTTCGTTATCGAGTTAACTCATCGGAGATCACCAGCCTGCTGGCGTTTCTTTCTGATTTTTTGCTTTATTCTTTGATCCATTGTGTGCTCTGTTCGGGTTCAAATACCTTTTTTGTTTAACTGTATAGTTAAAAAACGCATCTTGTGTCCTTTATGTGCCTGGACACTATCTCAGTCGCAATTGTCCAGCACAAGATACCGGTGACAACCCTAAAAATCATTCATTATCTTACCATTGTTTTATTTTAATTATGTAAATACAGTCTCAAATTGCTTTATAACCTCAACGTTTATGTGTCCTGAGTAATTTCACTCACAGTTTGAATAAATATTTTTTTTACCAGATCAAACTCTATCATTCAGCAACCACTAAAGGAAATTAATCGACTGAAATTCGCAGCTCCTCCAACCACACACAATAAATGAGGCCCCTAACCAGTTCAGGAACTTACCAAATAATGTTTTCCGATGTGTGCAATAGTTGATTTTTTTCAAGCTGCCTGTTAGCTTCATGAGGGTAATGTATCATTTTATATAATTTGAGGTAATAGATTCAGCATTAATCTAATCTGCATAACCACAAAGTACCTGAACAGCCAGAGGTCGTATTCAAGTGGAATGTGACCCATTCTGTCGTGAGGTGTGCACGTCCAACACCATATCACCTAATCGTAATTTCACTGTCCTTCAAGCACTTCCAAGCAGATGGCCCTGACAATAGAACGTGAACAGCTGACTAGCTCTGCCGGTTGGGAGATGCTTGTGCCCAGACACCGCGCCACAAAAAGCTACCCTTTGTCAAAGCCGCTTATGTCAAAGGATTTCCCCACTCATGGTCCCTGTCGTCAGTGAAGTGTTTCCTCCTTTGTCTCTGTTGCGCTTAAATACAGGCTACTTTCCTTTATAGAGTTGTAAGGTGTTCAATAATGGTTCAAATGGCTCTGATTACTATGGGACTTAACATCTGAGGTCATCATGAAAGGTGGCTACACTGAGCCACTGCGCCAGAGATTGCGCCAAAGAGTACTATTAACCGCCTTCACAGTGCCTGTTAAGAACTTGTGGCAGTCAGTGCGTGGACAGAGCTCGTAGAAGTTGCCGAGAAGCTGTGATGGCCACTGCTTGTCGTGAAGTCGGAGTGGATATGTGGTAGTAGGGAGTGTTTGTTCCATGTTTTATGCAGTTATTTGATGGGAGAGATAGCAGTTGTTATTCTAATGAAGATATTGTAATGATAAGAGTGCATTTCGTCAATATATATGAAGGTAAAATATTGCGTGTTTTTTCATTATTTCCATGTTTTAAATGATGCGTCATGACAGGTTCAGTCAACAAAGCATCTGGCGTGTGTTCTTGTATTAGAGTGTAATTCTGGTTTTCTTGCGTAATTATAGTTTTTCTAATTTTCTTTTATCACGTCAGTATAATGGTATTTAAAATTTCTTGTCTTGTTGAAGAAGAACCGTGCCAGATGTGTACGTTGAGTCACACTCCCACATACAGAACAGTTACTCTTGTGCTTATTGGTTTTGTAGGTTTTATAGTTGCTGGGGACTTAATTAATTAACTGTGTTTACGAAAATTTTCTTTCATTCTTTGTTGTTGTTCTAAGCAGTCAGATTGCGTAATAATAATAGTCAGGGCCAACCGATTACGAAATAGCGTAATCGGACATACAGCTACTAAAACTAAAAAATATTTTCAATAATATTTAATTAAGCCCCCATGCAATCAGTCCCCTAGAACTTAGAACTACTTAAACCTAAGTAACCTAAGGACATCACACACATCCATGCCCGAGGCAGGATTCGAACCTGCGACCGTAGCAGTCGCGCGGTTCCGGACTGAAGCGCCTAAAACCGCTCAGCCACCGCGGCCGGCGTTGTAAGGTGTCAAACTAATAACACACCTTACATTGAATTCCTGAAAAAATTCCAGCTAACTCGATATGTCACTCGACATAGTTACTTGAAACTTTTATTGATAGGCAAAGCGAAGTGAATAAACAAAGCAACATTTTGTGAATATAAACCACTAACACTCACAGTAGTAATTGCTATGAGATGCGGTTCTGAGGTAAAGGAGAATTTTACGACAGCACGCCATCTCGCATGGCTGAAACCCACAGCGGGACATCTAGATGACAGTATGAGACGCCTGAGCCACTGCGCAGGCCTTCAGCAAAAGGTACCCCTTCTCCCTGCTTTAACGATGACCCTTCGGAAAGCCTTTCTACCAGATAAAACTTCCGAAGAAACCCAATCCAAAACATTTGTGACTCACTGTAGCCACCTGCATTAAAACTCGCATGAAAGAGAAAGCTACACTCCTGGAAATTGAAATAAGAACACCGTGAATTCATTGTCCCAGGAAGGGGAAACTTTATTGACACATTCCTGGGGTCAGATACATGACATGATCACACTGACAGAACCACAGACACATAGACACAGGCAACAGAGCATGCACAATGTCGGCACTAGTACAGTGTATATCCACCTTTCGCAGCAATGCAGGCTGCTATTCTCCCATGGAGACGATCGTAGAGATGCTGGATGTAGTCCTGTAGAACGGCTTGCCATGCCATTTCCACCTGGCGCCTCAGTTGGACCAGCGTTCGTGCTGGACGTGCAGACCGCGTGAGACGACGCTTCATCCAGTCCCAAACATGCTCAATGGGGGACAGATCCGGAGATCTTGCTGGCCAGGGTAGTTGACTTACACCTTCTAGACCACGTTGGGTGGCACGGGATACATGCGGACGTGCATTGTCCTGTTGGAACAGCAAGTTCCCTTGCCGGTCTAGGAATGGTAGAACGATGGGTTCGATGACGGTTTGCATGTACCGTGCACTATTCAGTGTCCCCTCGACGATCACCAGTGGTGTACAGCCCGTGTAGGAGATCGCTCCCCACTTCATGATGCCGGGTGTTGGCCCTGTGTGCCTCGGTCGTATGCAGTCCTGATTGTGGCGCTCACCTGCACGGCGCCAAACACGCATACGACCATCATTGGCACCAAGGCAGAAGCGACTCTCATCGCTGAAGACGACACGTCTCCATTCGTCCCTCCATTCACGCCTGTCGCGACACCACTGGAGGCGGGCTGCACGATGTTGGGGCGTGAGCGGAAGACGGCCTAACGGTGTGCGGGACCGTAGCCCAGCTTCATGGAGACGGTTGGGAATGGTCCTCGCCGATACCCCAGGAGCAACAGTGTCCCTAATTTGCTGGGAAGTGGCGGTGCGGTCCCCTACGGCACTGCGTAGGATCCTACGGTCTTGGCGTGCATCCGTGCGTCGCTGCGGTCCGGTCCCAGGTCGACGGGGACGTGCACCTTCCGCCGACCACTGGCGACGACATCGATGTACTGTGGAGACCTCACGCCCCACGTGTTGAGCAATTCGGCGGTACGTCGACCCGGCCTCCCGCATGCCCACTATACGCCCTCGCTCAAAGTCCGTCAACTGCACATACGGTTTACGTCCACGCTGTCGCGGCATGCTACCGGTGTTAAAGACTGCGATGGAGCTCCGTATGCCACGGCAAACTGGCTGACACTGACGGGGGCAGTGCACAAATGCTGCGCAGCTAGCGCCATTCGACGGCCAACACCGCGGTTCCTGGTGTGTCCGCTGTGCCGTGCGTGTGATCACTGCTTGTACAGCCCTCTCGCAGTGTCCGGAGCAAGTATGGTGGGTCTGACACACCGGTGTCAATGTGTTCTTTTTTCCATTTCCAGGAGTGTATTTATCTCAGTATTACGTAGCAGTAGGTAAACCCTGCTTCTTCTAGAACGGAGAATCGCACCGTGAACTGACATTTAATGCTTGCTAGCGATTTGAGGGCAATGATATATGTGCTATTCTAGCCAAATAGCGTGTACCATGCCAGTTAACTTAGTTAGGAAATAAACAGGGGACTTGTCTTTACCAAAGACGTAGGAAGAACTCGTGTTTGACAGTGGAGAAAGATTTAGAATAGGTTCTCAGATTCACAGCTCGCGCCGACAAGCGCCACTGCCGCCGCTGATGTAAGGTAAACACACGCGATCGTGCTATACCAGCAAGTGATATTCCTTTGACACTCAGAACTGCGGTTATCTCCATCTCTCCCTTTTTTTTTTTAATTCAACCATGAAGCTAAACATTCACAATTGTCAGGCTTCATTGAAGCAGAAACGCGAGATATCTTATCTAACAAAAAGGACTGATCTGCCACTGTAGAGTGTTTTATGCTGTGGATTGTTGAATTGTTTTTACTGTATGCTTCCTTTTGATTGTTCTTTACCGACCCCCATTCAGTTTGGGTATTTTCATGGTGCAGTTTAGCGCAATTGATATCTTTGGCCCCAACTGTATTTAAATTGTTTGTATTTTTATCGATCCCCACACATGGTCATCAACCATCTTACCATTAAAGAACCTTATAATAGTTAGGAATTTCTCTTCACAGTTGTGAATGCCCAGCATCAATATTTTACCATCCTGTAGGTAATTTTGCTAACATTGCTATGTCATGAAGTTATACTTAGAGTAAAAAGCAACCTTAATAACGAAATTCTAAGATTTTTATTTATTGCTAACATATAGTTACGCCCGAACCCGTACAATAATTAACTAATTTCTGTTAGCGATAATACAGGGAGCACAGTGGAACTGATGTTGAGATCATTGATTATTTCACTGGCCGTATTGATGCACTCTTCTGAACTCTGCATGTGTGGGATGATATTTCCTACTTTGCAGGCCGTACGTTCAACACCAAATTTCTAAAACACTCAGAGAGCGTCCTTGCACAACTGTGGTAGGAAAAGAGACCAGAACCAGTCTCACACGTGTTAGAGCATCATGTGCCCACAACACCACCAGGTGACATTCAGCCTCGCGAAGGGCTGTCGTCAATGTTTGGCCTCATCAGACTACAGTTACAATACTGGACCATAGATAAAATAGAAAATCTTATCAGTCTGTTGCAATCAAAACTTATACAAACTTGTGGAATAAATAATTATTTAGCGAACTGTAGCCAAACTAAGCAGCTGAATATGCCCATAAAATACACGAGTAAGCGTGCTCCATAGTAGGGATGGCAGTCACATCCGACACAATCGGTCTTCAGTTATATCGGTTTTTTTCACACCAGTTAAACTTTATCATTTTAACTGCTCAAAATAATCGATTTCTGAAATAACCGATTTTCGGTTTCTTGTTTCTATTAACATAGGAATCGAAAAGAAGATTAAAAATGTTTGACTTCCAGTTGCAAGATACATAGAATCCAAATATTAAATTATTTAACCAAATAAAAGAAACCTTCATCCGTCCACCGGTCGCTGCTACTATCGGAAAGTGATAAGTGGTTGAATTCTAGAGAAAAATTACCAGTATTCCCATACTGATTTTGATTGTTTTGAAACTCTGCTCAAAAATCATATTGTAGTCGGGAATCATATCAGTATTTTGGCATTACCAATAGTCAGCGCTAAAGTGTGAAAATTGAGGTTGAAGACGTCTGATTTTCATTTTAATTTGTCTGTTTTCAAGTTCTACGAGTAGTTGTTGTTGTTGTTGTGATCTTCAGTCCTGAGACTGGTTTGATGCAGCTCTCCACGCTACTCTATCCTGTGCAAGCCTCTTCTTCTCCCAGTACCTACCGCAACCTACATCCTTCTGAATCTGCTTAGTATATTCATCTCTTGGTCTCCCTCTACGATTTTTACGCTCCACGCTGCCCTCCAATACTAAATTGGTGATCCCTTGATGCCTCAGAACATGTCTTACCAACCGATCCCTCCTTCTTGTCAAGTTGTGCCACAGACTTCTCATCTCCCCAATCCTTTTCAATACTTCCTCATTAGTTATGTGATCTACCCATCTAATCTTCAGCATTCTTCTGGAGCACCACATTTCAAAACCTTCTATTCTCTTCTTGTCCAAACTATTTATCGTCCATGTTTCACTTCCATACATGGCTACACTCCATACAAATACTTTCAAAAATGACTTCCTGACACTTAAATCTATACTCGATGTTAACAAATCTCTTCTTCAGAAACGCTATCCTTGCCATTGCCAGTCTACATTTTATATCCTCTCGACTTCCACCATCATCAGTTACTTTGCTCCCCAAATAGCAAATCTCCTTTACTACTTTAAGTGTCTCATTTCCTAATCTAATTCCCTCATCATCACCCGACTTAATTCAATTACATTCCATTATCCTCGTTTTGCCTTTGTTGATGTTCATCTTATATCCTCCTTTCAAGACACTATCCATACCGTTCAACTGCTCTTCCAAGTCCTTTGCCGTCTCTGACAGAATTACAATGTCATCGGCGAACCTCAAAGTTTTTATTTCTTCTCCATGGATTTTAATACCTAATCCGAATTTTTCTTTTGTTTCCTTCACTGCTTGCTCAATATACAGATTGAATAACATCGGGGAGAGGCTACAACCCTGTCTCACTCTCTTCCAAACCACTGCTTCCCTTTCATGCCCCTCGATTCTTATAACTGCCATCTGGTTTCTGTACAAATTGTAAATAGCCTTTCGCTCCCTGTATTTTACTCCTGCCACCTTCAGAATTTGAAAGAGAGTATTCCAGTCAACATTGTCAAAAGCTTTCTCTAGGTCTACAATTGCTAGAAACGTAGGTTTGCCCTTCCTTAATCTAGCTTCTAAGACGAGTCTTAGGGTCAGTATTGCGTCACGTGTTCCAACATTTCTACGGAATCCAAACTGATCTTCCCCGAGGTTGACTTCTACTAGTTTTTCCATTCTTCTGTGACGAATTCGCGTTAGTATTTTGCAGCTGTGACTTATTAAACTGATAGTTCGGTAATTTTCACATCTGTCAACACCTGCTTTCTTTGGGATTGGAATTATTGTATTCTTCTTGAAGTCTGACGGTATTTTGCCTGTTTCATACATCTTGCTTGCCAGATGGTAGAGTTTTGTCAGGACTGGCTCTTCCAAGGCCGTCAGTAGTTCCAATGGAATATTGTCTACTCCGGGGGCCTCGTTTCGACTCAGGTCTTTCAGTGCTCTGTCAAACTCTTCACGCAATATCGTATCTCCCATTTCATCTTCATCTACATCCTCTTTCATTTGCATAATATTGTCCTCAAGTACATCGCCCTTGTATAGACCTTCTATATACTCCTTCCACCTTTCTGCTTTCCCTTCTTTGCTTAGAACTGGGTTTTCATCTGAGCTCTTGATGTTCATGCAAGTGGTTCTCTTATCTCCAAAGGTCTCTTTAATCTTCCTGTAGGCAGTATCTATCTTACCCCTAGTGAGATAAGCCTCTACATCCTTACATTTGTCCTCTAGCCATCTCTGCTTAGCCATTTTGCACTTCCTGTCGATCTCATTTTTGAGACGTTTGTATTCCTTTATGCCTGCTTCATTTACTGCATTTTTATATTTTCTCCTTTCATCAATTAAATTCAATATATCTTCTATTACCCAAGGATTTCTACTAGCTCTCGTCTCTTTACCTACTTGATCCTCTGCTGCCTTCACTACTTCATCCCTCAAAGCTACCCATTCATCTTCTACTGTATTTCTTTCCCTCATTCCTGTCAATTGTTCCCTTATGCTCTCCCTGAAACTCTGTACAACCTCTGGTTCTTTCATTTTATCCAGGTCCCATCTCCTTAAATTTCCACCTTTTTGCAGTTTCTTTAGTTTTAATCTACAGGTCATAACCAATAGACTGTGGTCAGAGTCCACATCTGCCCCTGTAAATGTCTTACAATTTAAAACCTGGTTTCTAAATCTCTGTCTCACCATTAGATAATCTATCTGAAACCTGTCAGTATCTCCAGGCTTCTTCCATGTACACAGTCTTATTTTATGATTCTTGAACCAAGTGTTAGCTATGATTAAGTTGTGCTCTTTACAAAATTCTACCATTCTTCCTCTTTCATTTCTTAGCCCCAATCCATATTCACCTACTACGTTTCCTTCTCTCCCTTTTCCTACTACCGAATTCCAGTCACCCATGACTATTAAATTTTCGTCACCCTTCACTATCTGAATAATTTCTTTTATTTCATCATACATTTCTTCAATTTCTTCGTCATCTGGAGAGCTAGTTGGCATATAAACTTGTACTACTGTAGTAGGCGTGGGCTTCGTATCTATCTTGGCCACAATAATGCGTTCACTATGCTGTTTGTAGTAGCTTACCCGCATTCCTATTTTCCTATTCATTATTAAACCTACTCCTGCATTGCCCCTATTTGATTTTGTGTTTATAACCCTGTATTCACCTGACCAGAAGTCTTGTTCCTCCTGCCACCGAACTTCACTAATTCCCACTATATCTAACTTTAACCTATCGATTTCCCTTTTTAAATTTTCTAACCTACCTGCCCGATTAAGGGATCTGACATTCCACGCTCCGATCCGTAGAACGCCAGTTTTCTTTCTCCTGATAACGACATCCTCTTGAGTAGTCCCCGCCCGGAGATCCGAATGGGGGACCATTTTACCTCCGGAATATTTTACCCAAGAGGACGCCATCATCATTTAACCATACAGTAAAGCTGCATGCCCTCGGGAAAAATTACGGCCGTAGTTTCCCCTTGCTTTCAGCCGTTCGCAGTACCACAACAGCAAGGCCGTTTTGGTTAGTGTTACAAGGCCAGATCAGTCAATCATCCAGACTGTTGTCCCTGCAACTACTGAAAAGGCTGCTGCCCCTCTTCAGGAACCACACGTTTGGCCTCTCAACAGATACCCCTCCGTTGTGGTTGCACCTACGGTACAGCTATCTGTATCGCTGAGGCACGCAAGCCTCCCCACCAACGGCAAGGTCCATGATTCATGGACGAGTAGATAAAAGCATATTATGTAGACATCGTCAGCAGATTAGCTACTTTCTATTTTTATTACGTGCGTTATGAATGAACAGTAGTTAAATTTTTAATTTATTAATGTTAGCATATCCTCTTTCCTCTTATTTCATATAAATGGCAGACAAGTCTTTAATCTTTGAAAGCAAATTAAACATTTTACATCACTGCTACGTCACGTCTTAAAAATATTTCCAGCCTAGGTTTGGTGCCAGTCAGAAATACAACAGATGTCTGCCGACAGCAGCGAGAAACTGCAGTATATACCAGGAGGGGGCAAATGTTGCACACTGCATGCTCACGCGTAACTTCAACCACCACACACTGCAACAGGGACATTATTGTGTCAGCAGTGCTATACCACTTCTTATACCATATGTTGGTCCGCACTGTTATTAAAATAGCACTTATCGCTTTTATTTTCTGTAACAACACAGAATTTCAAAACAACGCTGATTTTGAGTATAAAAATTACGTTTTTTAAGGAAGCTTTATTTAAAAACGGAAAACTTCGGCACTATGGCAAATTGATATTTCGGTGTTTTTACTCGGTTGTTAGTCAAAAATAAAACAATACCTGTTATAACCAAGACTAAACAAATTCCGAAAAATACCGGTTATTCGGAACTAAAATACCGGTATCGGATTTTACCCATCCCTACTCCATAGACCCACGGAAACTCGATAATCGACCAGGACCATCTCTGGAGGATCAGGCTACGTTAATACGTGGGAATTACCAGCAGCCGGCCGGTGTGGCCGAGCGGTTCCAGGCGCTACAGTCTGGAACCGCGAAACCGCTACGGTCGCAGGTTCGAATCCTGCCTCGGGCTTGGATGTATGTGATGTCCTTAGGTTGGTTAGGTTTAAGTAGTTCTAAGTTCTAGGGGACTGATGACCTCAGAAGTTAAGTCCCATAGTGCTCAGAGCAATTACCAACACCGGTCCCCTTGCCAGTAAACGAGGACCGCGATGTAGTCCTGGCATACTGCACGGCGAATAACCTATAAAACTGTCATGTATTACCCGATACCTTTGAGAACAGGTGTAAATGGCGTCTGTGGCAGAATAAAATGTGCAGTAGATGTTCGCGATTAGCGTCCTTGGCGGTTACTCGTTGGACGCTGCTAAATACCTAGATAAAACGAGTAGTAATATGTTGTGTCATAGAACGAAAAGAAGGGGACAGTCGTCTGAGATAACGGGCCATGCGATGGCGTGGGACTGACAAGTATTCGAGATCATTTGGCCACAACGAAGTCCCTTGGCAGACTGCGCGGTGGTTACCCAAAAACTATCGTTTGCCACTCAATCCCGAAGATTTGGGAAACGGAGATTTGTGGTAGAAAGACAGAAGTGCGGTAGATGCTCTATAAATAACCTCGAGTGTGACTCGTCTATGTGACACTTGGTGACACGAGTACCTTGCATTCGGCGAGGGAGGCACTGGGCTAACTGCTGTGGTAATCGTTCAGGGGGCGGTTCACGCGTGAACTAGTTTCCGAGTTCTCCTCGAGAGATAAAATGAGCCCTTTGGCAGACCACATGGCAAATACCCATGAAACTGCATTTATCTACCCTGCCCCCAACTTCACGTTTACGGTCGTTGCAACCAGAATGAGGAGTGCAGCAGAAGACGCGAAATAAAATGTCCTCGGCGGTACGCGTCAAACGTGGTGGGGCTGAACATCGATACGAGTAGTAATCATTGGCGTCTTTGGAAAATACGCCAGACGACTACATGTATGAGACAGCGTGTGAGACACCTGGCTTCATTTATCAGACCAGGAGAAAAGGAGACCATTGGACGCCTCCAACCAGCACAGTTTCGGAGCCTGTAGAAGCAGTAATCTCGTCTTGCATAATCTGACTGCATTGTAAGCAGTTTCCTATAAATGTCTGAACAGTAACCAGCCGATACAACAGTGGTGTGGGACCCTCTCATACGCAAACGACGCCAAAGAGCTTTAAACCCAATCAAACACTTTCAGAAAGCCCATAAATGAAAGAACTATTATTTGTTACAAGGATCGGAATTCGAAAGCAGTGTCACGTCGGAGTAATTGATTTATTAAATCACACAGATAAAATCAGCAAAACTAAATAAATAAGAAATGTGCATACTGAAGAAACAAAGTTGTTGATTCCAGGTGCCGATGTGGGTGAAACATATTAGCTTTCCATAGCTATGGGAAATCAAAGAAGCAGCGATAACTAGGAAAATAAGGCAACTCGCTTGAAGATTGAACGCTATCGCAGTAGCGCTTTAGAGAACTATCGCATACAATCCATTCGCGCTGTAATTCGTAAGCGTCTCTTGTACACACACCGGGTGCCTACATGTGTGAGAGAAGGGTACAGCTGCTGTTTTAGCAACGGGGTGAGACACCTGGCTTTGTCTAATAGACGAAATGCCGAGGAGACCATTGGAAGACTCCATTCTGAACAGTTTCACAACCAGCAGAAGTTGCATTCAATTGGTCAGGCGAATAGACCTCCCTGAAATGTAGAAGGAAGTCGAAGGTGCAAACTGCATATCATTGCAACTGAATGAAATGACTTAATGTGAAATATTATTGTGTTGTAGTGTCAATATTAATTATAAAATAACATAAAACATTTATTTTGAGACTTTCTTTGGAGCCCCCCCTCCCCCCCCCCCCCCCCCCCCCAACGAAGCAGAAGAATTGTCCAACAATCAGTTCTTTAATTCAGTCTTAAACTCCACAACAATACTCATAAGATATTTGATATGACCAGGTAAATTGTTCAGTGCATATGAAGCGCTTCATCTCACTCCTTTCTACTGACGTTAAACCTTTGAAGTTTCCGTAAAGATCTTTTAGGTTCTAGCGTTATTTTTACGATTTACACTATTTGGCAATAAAGCATATGCATCGTGAAACAAATGGCAAAATTCAACTTTTCTGAGATGCCGCTGCATGATTTTCTAGTCCTAACAACAGTATTCTGAAAATAATATCACTGTAACTATATTTTTCCCAAGAAGGGATTCTGTAGCTTTCATTAGCGAATGAAAATATACAGAATAAACTAATTTTTTTCTTTTTTAGTCACCAATAACAAAAAAACTTTCTACAACAAATCTGACTCAACTAACAGGGAAAGATCATAAACTCGACTTCTTATTATAAGGAGAAACAAGGCGTGCCTACCCGTCATCGCTGGTTCGCCCAAATTTACGCTGCATTCAGGGCTTCACCAGAAATGAATGTGACAGAAGGGCCAGCTCTACTTGGCCATGCAGAATGGTAACAAGAAGGACGTGCGACCAATTCCATATGCGGAAACCTTTTGTTATTATTTTTCCAATTTTTACGTTACTCACGCTGCAAATAAACCGAAATAGAGATCAATATATTGCATTTCTTAATATTTTTATAAAAGGGGTAGAAGGAAAGGCAAAGGAATATTTAGGATTCCAGATAAATTTCCAAGAAGGGGTCGTACTTCCGGTGCCCACGAGGACTCTGCAGATAACTTTCCAATTAGTCCCGTCAACGAATGAAAATCAGAAAGAATAATTCGTGTAGTCACCAATTGTTGTACAGTGGCAGGGGTATTATAATGAATAATATACTTAAAATCCGGAATGGTGGGTTGTGAGTGTGGGCGTGGGAGGGCGTTTGAAAGTCACTTTCATATGTTTTTTTTTTCCTTTTAATATTTCCAAAACCGCAGCTTCTAGCGGAAACATTGCCCAGCACAAAATGAAATTACACTGGTGTTCAAAATTAATGCAACAAACGGAAACTTTGTAAGGTTTATGTTGCGTTTATTTTGCCACATAACAGTATGAACGGACGATAATAAAGTACAAAAAATATAAAGAATACAGAACGTAACCAATTGGAACGTGCATAAGGAGAGACAAAAATGTTCTTCGTTTTTTTTTTCAACTTAATGAATTTGCTAAAATATTCGGACAATTCGTTAATGTGCTCAGTATGAAGTGTGACCACCCCTGATAGCAACACAGGCCTGACAACGACGGGGCATGCTGTGAATGACTTCATCGGTCTCATGTTGAGGCAATAACGCCCGTTCTTCGTGCAGAGCTGTTCGCAAGTCTTGGAGAGTGGTTGGTGGATGCTGACGCGACGCAAGCCGTCTCCCTAGCGCGTCCCAGACATGCTCTATGGAATTCAAATCGGGAGAGCAAGCAGGCCACGTCATGCGTCATGCGTGCAATATCTTCCGTTTCCAAAGAACATCAACCACCCGTGCTCTATGAGTTCGAGCACTATCTCCATCAGCACGACGTCTGGGCCCACAGCACCTCGCAACAACTGCAATTGATGTCCCAAGATCTCTTCACGATACCTGACAGCAATTAAATCTTTCCGATTCACCCGTAAATTTCATGAAGAGGTGTTCGAGTGGTAAACATGATCCCTGCCCACATCATTAGGGACCCTACTCGATCTCGGTCCCTTTCCACAAAGTTTGGGTCTCGAAATTGTGTTCACGTCCCTCCAGAAGCAAATCCATCGGGAATCACTCTCCAGACTAAATCGGGACTCATCTGTTAAAACAACATTGGCCCATAGTTCGACCGCCCAGGCGGCATGTTGATAACTCCACTGTATACGTTCCCTTCTATGATGACGCGTCAGAGGTAGACATACAGCACGTCTCTGAGAATAAAGGTCACTCTGCTGAAGCCTCGATACATCAGGTACAGTGGATGCTGCAAGCTCACATACCAGTTGCCGTGCATGAGCAGTGGTAAAATTCGCTAAGAGCGCGCCGTAACGCATAGTGTTCAGCAGTCGCCCTCCGTTCCTGGCGGTGGCGCCGCTGCGGCAATCACAGCTTTGGTGTCTCCCTCTGGTGGGAAAGGGGAAAAGCTGCCTGTTCACGTGCGTTTAAGAGGCGGTATGAGCTCCGCAGTCGGTCAGTCTGTCAGTCTCGGCGAGTGGGAGGCAGTTGGTCAGCTAGTATGTCTGTCGTTTGGATCAAACTTTAAAACCACAAAATGAGAGTCTTGCCACTCCGCCAGTAACCGAACTCAGCTAGTGGTCGCCCGGTCGGGGCTGAGATCTTGCACGGGACTCTGCAGTCTCGGCGAGTCTGGTCAGTTGGTCAGCCGGCTCAACGTGGGGCAGTCAGTGTCTGCCGTCCGGAGTGCTAGTATGTGTTGGGCCGCCGGTCTACTCGAGTTAGTCCGGGCAGTTGTCGTTGGCGGTTGCATCGATCGGTTGGTCGGTCGCGCGCTGAGACGCGGGATGACTTGTCCGTCTTGGGCGTCGGCGCGTGTGAGGTCGCCACGTCGGTCCATTGGCCGGCGCTGTGTAGCAGGAGGAGTGGCTTCGCGGCCGACGCGGGAGCGGCAGGGGTCGGCCCACGGCGACGCCATGAGACGGGAGATCGGCGCGCCTTCCTGCGTCCGTTGAAGCGGCTGGCAGCGGACGGTTCGGGAGAGCGTTTTGGGGGTGCTGGGCCAGGTCTTCACCAGAAATCCCAGTTCATTATAAGTTAAGTGACTGGAGATATGCTGTTCATTTACTTGTTAAATTCTACTTGTTTTCTTGGTCAGTCATTTGTTAGGCAGTTAGTATCTGTCTGTCTGTCTGTCGGTCTGCCGTACGTTAATAGCTGCCTCTGTCATGTTTGTCGGATTCGGTGTTAACGAATTTATAGAATTAAGGTAAAGGCCGAATTCCTGAAATATGTTTTTATCTTGCCTATCATCTTCCGAGGTGTGTAATGTAGAGCACGTTGTACACTTTATGGAAGTCTGAATTTCATGGGTTTTATGTAAATAGTCATTTTTATAAAGTTGCCACCCTTCCACCGTAAGAGCCCTTAAAAACAAATTGCACTTTTGGTGGAAAATAAGTTCTTAGTGTGGGTGTTTGTACCATTTCCATCCCTCTTACGGGGTGCATAGTTAATGTGTTTGTGTGAGTTGTTAAAAATTTTAGTTTAAAGTAGTCTGTTGTGTTGCAGATTTGCACCAGTGTAGTTTTTCAGAGGTCGTTGTGAGCGGTCGTGACTACGGCCGTGTTGAAAGGGAGCGAAAGTTTCTCAGCCTGAAGGCTCCTACTATAAAAAAAAAATTATTCTGCCTCTGAATAATTGTAACTTGATATTTCGAGGGTGCTTTTCTGCTTATAAAATTTTAATCTCTTTTTGAAAAGGCTTTTATGAATAAAATTTCCATTGGTTGAAATTTAATTTGTTTCCATCACTTACTCCTTGGCAACTACTTCCACGTTCACATAGTGTGTTAATGTTCTTGCTGAATCGCTAGTAAATAAAGTAAATTCTTTAAGAAAATATTTTGGAAGTAAATTTTCACAGTTCAGTGCGGTACTAAAGCGGTAATGTCGTGCGCTTACAGCCAAGTAATGGTCCTCTCTTCTTAAGTCACAACACCTGGGTGGCCCTGCCCTGGTCTTCGGGATACAGTTTCCGTCTCTATACACTGTCCCACTTCCGAGAAACAACAGAAAGATTCACATTAAGCCATCGGGCCAAATCAGTTTGTGACTGTCCTGCTTCCTTTCTTTCTATGGCCCTCCACTGCAGAGAGTCTCGTAGGCATATTGTCTGTGCTATATTGTACCATCTGTGACTGTGTACACAGCGATTGTGGATGTGGGGCTACCCCGCGAACACTACCTCTTTTCACAGGTGCCCTGACGTCATCGTTGGAATGGTTGTCCGTTGACCGGAATGCCATCTTCCGTGCTGAACATGATCGTACAGACATTGACAGTCTGTGTGATTATATCATGAATTAGACACAGGACGGTGAAACAGCGGTTCGTTTCTTTAATTTTGGACACCACTGAACTTTAAATTTCCTTAAGAAAAGTCTTATTCGCTAGAAGTAATAGTTTTCGCATTGCAGGGAATGAAATCGCAGATTATTAAAAACAGTGTTTTAATGATATAAAATAATTGTATTTTGTTAAATGCAGTGGGTGAAAGACAAATATTAAATGTGTGTATGATATCTAAGTGCACTACAACCGTGTTAAGAGGTAAGCTGGTTGCTGGTGGTGTAAGAACGTGGAAAGACTGAGGTGGAGTTTAGGAGTGTGTGGGAAGGTAGCTCGCCAAATTGTGGTCATGCACTTCCCTCCTACATAGTTGCACAAAATGAAAAGGAAGCATGTGATTCCCCATTTTCTCTACCACTACGTCACAAAAAGCAACTACAGGGTGTTGCACAAAGTTATACTCGCCTTCCGCAGCTAGTCTTATGAATCAATGGTGACGGAGTGCGCAGACATACCTAGGGGTACTTATTTTCCAAAAAAAGTGCGTTAACTCTACGTGGAATGCAGACATTCATTACTAATAATACTAACGCAAGAGGTGCATATGGACAGACTTTACGTTAATCTCTGCTCTGTTTTACAATGCTTGAGGAAAAGTGATTCACGGCCATCCTGTACAGTAGTTGTAGCTTTCTTCCGGGAAGAGCAGCTTCCCCCATCATGAGCGCTGTTCACTTTTCAGTTTACAATTAGACCAGACCTCTCCAGCATTTCCTGTCCAATTCTCCCTTTTGAGTAGAAAAAATAACTTCACTGAGCTCGTATATAGTGGAGTTGTTTTCGGTTTAGTCTGTGAGTATTTATTTGCTGTTTTCAGAAGAGCTATTATGTAAAAGAGAAAGAAAACTGGCGTTCTACGGATCGGAGCGTGGAATGTCAGATCCCTTAATCGGGCAGATAGGTTAGAAAATTTAAAAAGGGAAATGGATAGGTTAAAGTTAGATATAGTCGGAATTAGTGAAGTTCGGTGGCAGGAGAAACAAGACTTCTGGTCAGGTGACTACAGGGTTATAAACACAAAATCAAATAGGTGTAAGCCCGCATCTCGTGGTCGTGCGGTTGCGTTCTCGCTTCCCACGTCCGGGTTCCCGGGTTAGATTCCCGGCGGGGTCAGGGATTTTCTCTGCCTCGTGATGGCTGGGTGTTGTGTGATGTCCTTAGGTTAGTTAGGATTAAGTAGTTCTAAGTTCTAGGGGACTGATGACCATAGATGTTAAGTCCCATAGTGCTCAGAGCCAGCCAAATAGGGGTAATGGAGGAGTAGGTTTAATAATGAATAGGAAAATAGGAATGCGGGTAAGCTACTACAAACAGCATAGTGAACGCATTATTGTGGCCAAGATAGATACGAAGCCCACACCTACTACAGTAGTTCAAGTTTATATGCCAACTAGCTCTGCAGATGACGAAGAAATTGAAGAAATGTATGATGAAATAAAAGAAATTATTCAGATTGTGAAGGGAGACGAAAATTTAATAGTCATGGGTGACTGGAATTCGAGTGTAGGAAAAGGGAGAGAAGGAAACATAGTAGGTGAATATGGATTGGGGGACAGAAATGAAAGAGGAAGCCGCCTGATAGAATTTTGCACAGAGCACAACATAATCATAACTAACACTTGGTTTAAGAATCATGAAAGAAGATTGTATACATGGAAGAACCCTGGAGATACTAAAAGGTATCAGATAGATTATATAATGGTAAGACAGAGATTTAGGAACCAGGTTTTAAATTGTAAGACATCTCCAGGGGCAGATGTGGACTCTGACCACAATCTATTGGTTATGACCTGTAGATTAAAACTGAAGAAACTACAAAAAGGTGGAAATTTAAGGAGATGGGACCTGGATAAACTAAAAGAACCAGAGGTTGTACAGAGATTCAGGGAGAGCATAAGGGAGCAATTGACAGGAATGGGGGACAGAAATACAGTAGAAGAAGAATGGGTAGCTTTGAGGGATGAAGTAGTGAAGGCAGCAGAGGATCAAGTAGGTAAAAAGACGAGGGCTAGTAGAAATCCTTGGGTAACAGAAGAAATATTGAATTTAATTGATGAAAGGAGAAAATATAAAAATGCAGTAAGTGAAACAGGCAAAAAGGAATACAAACGTCTCAAAAATGAGATCGACAGGAAGTGCAAAATGGCTAAGCAGGGATGGCTAGAGGACAAATGTAAGGATGTAGAGGCCTATCTCATTAGGGGTAAGATAGATACCGCCTACAGGAAAATTAAAGAGACCTTTGGAGATAAGAGAACGACTTGTATGAATATTAAGAGCTCAGATGGAAACCCAGTTCTAAGCAGAGAAGGGAAAGCAGAAAGGTGGAAGGAGTATATAGAGGGTCTATACAAGGGCGATGTACTTGAGGACAATATTATGGAAATGGAAGAGGATGTAGATGAAGATGAAATGGGAGATACGATACTGCGTGAAGAGTTTGACAGAGCACTGAAAGACCTGAGTCGAAACAAGGCCCCCGGAGTAGACAATATTCCATTGGAACTACTGACGGCCTTGGGAGAGCCAGTCCTGACAAAACTCTACCATCTGGTGAGCAAGGTGTATGAAACAGGTGAAATACCCTCAGACTTCAAGAAGAATATAATAATTCCAATCCCAAAGAAAGCAGGTGTTGACAGATGTGAAAATTACCGAACTATCAGCTTAATAAGTCACAGCTGCAAAATACTAACACGAATTCTTTACAGACGAATGGAAAAACTAGTAGAAGCCAACCTCGGGGAAGATCAGTTTGGATTCCGTAGAAACTCTGGAACACGTGAGGCAATACTGACCTTACGACTTATCTTAGAAGAAAGATTAAGGAAAGGCAAACCTACGTTTCTAGCATTTGTAGACTTAGAGAAAGCTTTTGACAATGTTGACTGGAATACTCTCTTTCAAATTCTAAAGGTGGCAGGGGTAAAATACAGGGAGCGAAAGGCTATTTACAATTTGTACAGAAACCAGATGGCAGTTATAAGAGTCGAGGGACATGAAAGGGAAGCAGTGGTTGGGAAGGGAGTAAGACAGGGTTGTAGCCTGTCCCCGATGTTGTTCAATCTGTATATTGAGCAAGCAGTAAAGGAAACAAAAGAAAAATTCGGAGTAGGTATTAAAATTCATGGAGAAGAAATAAAAACTTTGAGGTTCGCCGATGACATTGTAATTCTGTCAGAGACAGCAAACGACTTGGAAGAGCAGTTGAATGGAATGGACAGTGTCTTGAAAGGAGGATATAAGATGAACATCAACAAAAGCAAAACAAGGATAATGGAATGTGATGATGAGGGAATTAGATTAGGAAATGAGGCACTTAAAGTAGTAAAGGAGTTTTGCTATTTGGGGAGCAAAATAACTGATGATGGTAGAAGTAGAGAGGATATAAAATGTAGGCTGGCAATGGCAAGGAAAGCGTTTCTGAAGAAGAGAAATTTGTTAACATCCAGTATTGATATAAGTGTCAGGAAGTCATTTCTGAAAGTATTCATATGGAGTGTAGCCATGTATGGAAGTGAAACATGGACGATAAATAGTTTGGACAAGAAGAGAATAGAAGCTTTCGAAATGTGGTGCTACAGAAGAATGCTGAAGATTAGATGGGTAGATCACATAACTAATGAGGAAGTATTGAATAGGATTGGGGAGAAGAGAAGTTTGTGGCACAACTTGACCAGAAGAAGGGATCGGTTGGTAGGACATGTTCTGAGGCATCAAGGGATCACCAATTTAGTATTGGAGGGCAGCGTGGAGGGTAAAAATCGTAGGGAGAGATCAAGAGATGAATACACTAAGCAGATTCAGAAGGATGTAGGTTGCATAAGTACTGGGAGATGAAAAAGCTTGCACAGGATAGAGTAGCATGGAGACCTGCATCAAACCAGTCTCAGGACTGAAGACCATAACAACAACAACATTATGTAAAAGGATCAACAGATGGAGATGTCAACTGTCTACCCCACTGAAGAGCCCCAAACGTAACACGCTGTCAGTATGTATTCGAAAATGTCGATTTAATTGTCTCCACTACTAATGGCTGGGAAAATGAGGCTATCAAATGCATCACCTCAGCCTCGGCTTTCCCAACAAGTTAAGAGGCCCGGCTCCTTCTGTAACAGAAGTACGACACATAGGTGTTATGGAACTTGAGATATTCCAACGCAAGTCAAGCAGTGCATTACAGCAGATTATTGTTCTAGATTTGAACATGAGTACTTCTATTTTACAGGCATACTGAAACCCATCCCAACCCCATGATGGTTGGAGTGCTGACACCAAAGTTTTCAGTTAGTCTGCGTAAGCAGTTATGTTGGCCACTAATGTGGTATGTATAGAGATCGTGTCAACCCTTTCAGCATCAACTACAGACTGAAGATGTCACACTGAAGCGCCGAAACTAGTAGCTACAAAATAAATAATATCATAAGGACGGCTGTAGGCGTTTAATTTTCTCACAATAGATGTGAAATAATCTCAGTGACATGTGAAATTTAGGAAACAGGTGATTGCTTACCAAAACCTGGAGCGGAGCCCTGGTCTTCCATTAGCAAACAATAAGGAAGATCTTCTCACAAGACTTCTATAATCTACAAAGGATGCTGCCATCCAAAGGCAGAGGCAAAAGAAGTAGTATGAAATTTCTGCTAAATTGACAATACCTACTTCTACAAAAGTGTTTTACTTATAAATGTTGTGGAATGGATGTTACACTGTGGAACGCATGAAGTTCGATCATGTGTGTGTACCTGTTTTACGTCTACTTGGGACTGTTTGTGGAATGTAATAACGAAATTCTTAGTGCCACTGATTTACACAACTGGCCACTAAAATTGCTACACCACAATGATGACGTGCTACAGACGCGAAATTTAACCGACAGGAAGAAGATGCTGTGATATGCAAATGATTAGCTTTTCAGAGCATTCGCACAAGGTTGGCGCCGGTGGCGACACCTACAACGTGCTGACATGAGGAAAGTTTCCAACCGATTTCTCATACACAAACAGCAGTTGACCAGCGTTGCCTGGTGAAACGTTGTTGTAATGCCTCGTGTAAGAAGGAGAAATGCGTACCATCACGTTTCCGACTCTGATAAAGGTCGGATTGTAGCCTATCGCGATTGCGGTTTATCGTATCGCGACATTGCTGCTCGCTTTGGTCGAGATCCAATAACTGTTAGCAGAATATGGAGTCGGTGAGTTCAGGAGGAAATTCCGGAACGCCGTGCTGGATACCAACGGCCTCGTATCACTAGCAGTCGAGATAATAGCCATCTTATCCACATGGCTGTAACGGCTCGTGCAGCCACGTCTCGATCCCTGAGTCAACAGATGGGGACGTTTGCAAGACAACAACCATCTGCATCTTGCAGCAGCATGGACTATCAGCTCGGAGACCATGGCTGCGGTTACCCTTGACGCTGCGTCACAGACAGGAGCGCCTGCGGTGGTGTACTAAACGACGAACCTGGGTGCACGAATGGCAAAACGTCATTTTTTCGGATGAATCCAGGTTTTGTTTACAGCATCATGATGGTCGCATCCGTGTTTGGCGACATCGCGGTGAACGCACATTGGAAGCGAGTATTCGTTATCGCCATACTGGCGTATCACCTGGCTTGATGGTATGAGATGCCATTGGTTACACGTCTCGGTCACCTCTTGTTCGCACTGACAGCACTTTGAACAGTGGACGTTGCATTTCAGATGTGTTACGACCCGTGGCTGTACCCTTCATTCGATCCCTGCGAAACCCTACATTTCAGCAGGATAATGCGCGACCGCATGTTGCAGGTCTTGTACGGGCCTTTCTGGATACAGAAAATGTTCGACTGCTGCCCTAGCTAGCACATTCTTCAGATCTCTCACCAATTGAAAACGTCTGGTCAATGGTGGCCGACCAATGGCTCATCACAATACGCCAGTCACTACTCTTGATGAACTGTGGTATCGTGTTGAAGGTGCATGGACTGCTGTACCTGTACAAGCCATCCAAGCTCTGTTTGACTCAATGCCCAGACGTATCAAGGCCGTTATTACGGCCAGAGGTGGTTGTTCTGGGTACTGATTTTTCAGGATCTATGCACCCAAATTGCGTGAAAATGTAATCACATTTTAGTTCTAGTATAATATATTTGTCCAATGAATACCCGTTTATCATCTGCATTTATTCTTGCTGTAGAATTTTAATGGCCAGTAGTGTAGTTAACGATTCGAGAACTTGTTCTTGTTCTGATAAATACGAAATATTCTACGTACTTTTCTTACATATTACCTTATTCCATTCCAGTCTGAGGGAGTTGTAAATCCAGCTTCCTAACCTGGCAACCAAGGAAAACTTCTCTAAACTCTCCGTCAGAGACGGCGGATTGAAACAATTTTAATTTATTTCTGGGACAATGTTATCAATTGTCAATTGTCCAAGAAAAAAATTCTAATTTAATGTGGTGCTATGTGTGTTTTTTACTCTATCCTATCGAAGTATCTGGGCAGCCCTAGGTAATGCGCAATTAACATCTCGAGAGACAGATCCGCCTATATGATAGGAGGTAGGGTGGTTAGCAGTAACAGCATAATGGGTCGATAACGAAGCTCGCTTGCTTCGAACATGGACTTCTCATTGTACGTCAGCTAAGCAACAAATCCATCAGGGTCATTGCCCTGATGGATCGCAGCTGCCTGTGGCTGCCCATGTCGACAGTTGGTGCTGTCACTGTGGAATGGAACCGCGAAGGAACAACCGGAACTAAATCAGGCAGACCCGATGTACTGAAGGATAGGAGTCGTCGAGCTTTGCGGAGAGTGATTGTAAGAAATCGCATGAAATAAGCAAAAGGAATCACTCGTGAGTTCCAGAGTGCTGCCAGCAGTCCAAGTCGCACACTGACTGTGCGTAAGGAGTTAAGAGGATGGGGTACAGTCGTCACCTACGTCACCTCCTCAAAAACATTGTATCTCTGTAATCGCTTGTAAGCGGCGCTTGAAATGAAATAAAGAGCGATACCACTGAAGAGTGGATGGCCGGAAACGAGTATTTTGGAGTACTGTGGGCATCCGATCGCAGAGTTTGATTTTGACGAATGCCTGGAGAACGTTTCATGCCATCATGCGTAGTGTCAGTAGTGAGATACGGAGACGGGGGTGTTACGGTACGAGGGTGAATTCCGTAAGCGTGGTGTGGTCCCATTAATGCGCTTAAGAAGACGCTAAATTCATTTGCGCTTTATTACTGTGCCAAAAGTGTACCTGAATGAGTAAAACTAGGAACTGTGAGAATATCGCGAGATACTTCGCACAAGATAGGAACAATATTGTTAACTGGGCGTCTAAACAATCACACATTAATAATTACTTCACATGACTCGCTGCTCAGTCCCTCGGTGTTCTCAAGAATCGCAGTTCTGTGAATCTAAGCAGCCTAGCGTACTCCAGAATGAGATTTTCACTCTGCAGCGGAGTGTGTGCCGATATGAAACTTCCTGACAGATTAAAACTGTGCGCCGGACCGAGACTCGAACTCAGGACCATGTCTCCGCAATATCCTTTCTCCCGGGAGTGCTAGTTCTGCAAGGTTCGCAGAAGAGCTTCTGTGAAGTTTGGAAGGTAGGAGACGAGGTACTGGCAGAATTGAATCTGTGAGGGCGGGTTGTGAGTCGTGCTTGGGTAGCTCAGTTGGTAGAGCACTTGCCCGCGAAAGGCAAAGGTCCCGAGTTCGACTCTCGGTCCGGCAAACAGTTTTAATCTGTCAGGAAGTTTCAGCGTAGCGTACTTTCCAATATTTTCTGAGAAGCGAACCGGTATCTATGAGTGGACTCTTCGACTAACGTTCTTTTCTTTAAATTAAATGGCTCTTGTCAGTCATTGACGGGCTACATCATCATGACGCACAAAACAAGCCTGTCGTTCATTGCGTCAATGGAGGGGAATGCAGTTACAACATACATACAACCCTACATACTTCGGAGTAAAGCCTGACCGAACACTCGCTTTCAAAGATCACTCCGAGAATACGCAAGCTCACAAATAGCTCGTGGGGAGCCCAACCAAATCTCCTACGCACATCTGCCTTAGCTTTACGTTTTTTCACAGCTGAATATGCAGCAGCAGTCTGGCAGAACTCTACACATGCCCAGCCTGCCGGTACCGCCCTCACCGAGACAGGCCGCATCATGACCAACTTCAGTCGACAAAATCTACCAGCTGGCAGGCATATCACCCCGGAAACAAGACGAAGAACAGTGGCAGAAGTTGAAATGGAAAAACAGGAAAACGATCCCAGGCACCCCGTGTCTGGAAATTTATGTTAAGGTCTCATGGGACCAAACTGCTGAGGTCATCGGTCCCTATGCTGACACACTACTTAATCTAACTTAAACTAATTTCCACTAAGGACGACACCCACACGCATGCCCGAGGGAGGGCTCGAACCTCCGACGGGAGGGAGCCGCGCGGACCGTGACAAGACGCCTGCGACCGCGAGGCTACCCCACGCGGCCCATGTTTGGAAGTGAAACACCGTGTTCAAGGCTGAAGTCCAGAATGAGTTCCCTGCAAACAACTGAAGCAATTACATCTTCACCTTCGACTCACCGAACTGAGCTGTAGCGGGACAAAATATTTGGAATTAATAGCCAAAACTTAAAGGAAGAGCCTGCTGCTGGTTTTCAACTACCCTATCACACGTGGAAGACTGAACAGACTGCGGACTGGAGTGATGCGGTGCAAACAAAACTTGAAACGATCGGGATACATTTCTGGAGATGCAGCCTGCGAATACGGAGAATCTCAAGACACCTCTTGGTCTGCCCGAAGTTGCCAAAATCCTGCACACTTGACGACCTGGTCGCAGCAAATGTTCCAGCAATCAAGACTGCCAATTTCTGAGCCTAAAAAAAAAAAAGGTTCAAATGGATCTAAGCACTGTGGGACTTAACATCTGAGGTCATCAGTCCCCTAGACTTAGAACTACTTAAACTTAACTAACCCAAGGACATCACACACATCCATACCCGAGGCAGGATTCGAGCCTGCGACCGTAGCAGCAGTGCGGTTCCGGACTGAAGCGCCTAGAACCGCTCGGCCACAAGGCCGGCAACCTCAAAACATATTTGACTTGTATAAAATCCTGCGTATACATTGTAGATATCTTGGATATTCTAAATAATTTTTTTATACTGTCCTGTATACGAAAATAATAATAATAATGCGTCCATCGAACAGAATGGCCTTAGCTCGGTCACAGATCAGTAACTTGACTCGTGTTTTATGACTACAGACAGCCATCTAAAGATGATACTGCTGCGAAGAAGAGACTAATTCCAGTGAGCCAAGCACGTGTCAGGGACAGATTTATCACGCTGAAAGGTGTGTATTTGGTGAGAAGTGGGTGTATTTTCTGTGCTTTTGCCACAGGGACTGTTGTAGTAAATCTCTTTGACAGCTCCACGGGGAGTGTTGTAATAAATTTCTTTGGCAGGCAGAATTAATTTTACGTGTAAATAATGTTTGCCGGCCTCGGTGGCCGTGCGGTTCTAGGCGCTTCAGTCCGGAACCGCGGAACTGCTACGGTCGCAGGTTCGAATCCTGCCTCGGGCATGGATGTGTGTGATGTCCTTAGGTTAGTTAGGTTTAAGTAGTTCTAAGTTCTAGGGGACTGATGACCTAAGATGTTAAGTCCCATAGGGCTCAGAGCCATTTGAACCATTTGTAAATGATGTTTGCTTCTTGCCGGCCAAGCTGGGAGATTAGTTTGCGGGGAGATTGGTTTTCGGGAGGCTGTTTTTTCACGCCAGTATATGCTGGGTAAGGCAACATGCATCAGAACTTCTGCGTTTGCTGCGATCGCTAACAGTGGCGCAAAATTCTTAGAGTAGATTCTTCATACCGCTTGTTGTTGTATGGAGACTAAAAAAAAATGGTTCAAATGGCTCTGAGCACTATGGGACTCAACTGCTGAGGTCATTAGTCCCCTATAACTCAGAACTAGTTAAACCTAACTAACCTAAGGACATCACAAACATCCATGCCCGAGGCAGGATTCGAACCTGCGACCGTAGCGGTCTGGCGGTTCCAGACTGCAGCGCCTTTAACCGCACGGCCACTTCGGCCGGCCTATGGAGACTAAATTCATGATTAGAAAATATTTTTCTTGGTAGCTAACTCATGATATCGAAATAAGTGTCCAAGGAATAGAAAAGCAACTGAAATGACTCAACAGAGGAAAGTCCACTGGACCTGACAGGATACCAATTCGATTCTACACAGAATAAGCGAAAAAACTTGCCCCCCTTCTAACAGCCGTGTACCGCAAGTCTCTAGAGCAACGGAAGGTTCCAAATGATTGGAAAAGAGCACAGGTAGTTCCAGTTTTCAAGAAGGGTCGTCGAGCAGATGCGCAAAACTATAGGCCTATATCTCTGACGTCGATCTGTTGTAGAATTTTAGAACATGTTTTTTGCTAGCGTATCACGTCATTTCTGGAAACCCAGAATCTACAATGTAGGAATCAACATGGATTCCGGAAACAGCGATCGTGTGAGACCAAACGTGCTTTATTTGTTCATGAGACCCAGAAAATATTAGATACAGGCTCGCAGGTAGATGCCATTTTCCTTGACTTCCGGAAGGCGTTCGATACAGTCCCGCACTGTCGCCTGATAAACAAAGTAAGCGCCTACGGAATATCAGATCAGCTGAATGGCTGGATTGAAGAGTTTTTAGCAAACAGAACACAGCATGTTGTTATCAATGGAGAGACGTCTACAGACGTTAAAGTAACCTCTGGCGTGCTACAGGGGAGTGTTATGGGACCATTTCTTTTCACAATATATATAAATAACCTAGCAGATAGTGTCGGAAGTTCCATGCGGCTTTTCACGGATGATGCTGTAGTATACAGAGAAGTTGCAGCATTAGAAAATTGCAGCGAAATGCAGGAAGATCTGCAGCGGATAGGCACTTGGTGCAGGGAGTGGCAACTGACCCTTAACATAGACAAATGCAATGTATTGCGAATACATAGAAAGAAGGATCCTTCACTTTATGATTATATGATAGCGGAACAAACAATGGTAACAGCTGATTCTGTAAAATATCTGGGAGTATGCGTACGGAACGATTTGAAGTGGAATGGCCATATGAAATTAATTGTTGGTAAGGCGGGTGCCAGGTTGAGATTCATTGAGAGAGTGCTTAGAAAATGTAGTCCATCAACAATGGAGGTGGCTTACAAAACACTCGTTCGACCTATACTTGAGTATTGCTCATCAGTGTAGGCTCCGTACCAGGCCGGGTTGACAGAGGAGATAGAGAGGATCCAAAGAAGAGCGGCGCGTTTCGTCACAGGGTTATTTGGTAACCGTGATAGCGTTACGGAGATGTTTAGCAAACTCAAGTGGCAGACTCTGCAAGAGAGGCGCTCTGAATGGCGGTGTAGCTTGCTGTCCAGGTTTCGAGAGGGTGCGTTTCTGGATAAGGTATCGAATATATTGCTTCCCCCTGCTTATAGCTCCCGAGGATATCAGGAATGTAAAATTTGAGAGATTCGAGCGCGCACGGAGGCTTTCCGGCAGTCGTTCTTCCAGCGAACCATACGCGACTGGAAGAGGAAAGGGAGGTAATGACAGTGGTACGTAAAGTGCCCTCCGCCACACACCGTGGGGGGCTTGGGGAGTATAAATGTAGATGTAGATGTAGATGATTGCCACGTAGTTGTTCAGAAAATCGTTATAGCACTCTTCACTTTCTTAAACGATCGTAACGTACAAATTACTTCTTTGCATAATTATTTACTGTATCAGTACAGTTTTCTGTTTCATGCTTGCGCCTATGTGATTGTTATTGACAATGATGTCTTAAAACAGTTAGGCAGTTTTCATTCAAATGTTACACAAATTTTTAACTGAGCTGAATTTCTGAGCTAGACTGTAACTTCAGCTTGAGACAGGACTAGATTCACTTTATCCCGAACTTCCACATTTCCTTTTTATGGTCAAAAACTTAGTTAGAAGTACCCTTCTTACATGTATTGAGCAGTCGCGAGCTTTAATTAATTAGCAGGGATACGTGCACTGCACTTTCGCTTAAGTTATTCAGTAGGCATTGCCTGGCAGGGCACTGCATAAGCGGCGTTACTTTAGGTCCACTTGCCGCAAAATGATTTATCACGTGTGCTGTTGCAGAGGGGGCAGATCTTCCTTGCGCAGAAAAGGATTATTTCACGCAGGGAGAATTGAACAGTTATATTTCTGTGTCGTTCCAAAGTAGTATCAGTAATTGCACGTGGTTTTTGCGTACGAAACTTAACATTACAAAGGTCTGACTGATGAAGTGCAAGTTGTTGAGTAATGTTTCACAGATAATTACTTTTCATGGCCAAGTTGATCATAAATCAATGAACAGATTACAAATTAACGTTTTCAGTTTTCCGTAATAAAATCTCACACGATAAAAAAAAAAATCGTAAGTTATGCAGTACTTTGTTTTAGGGCATGACGTTCGCACACTACAGCAAGAGAATAAGGTTTCTAAGAACAAATTACATTTACTAAGTTTTCATTCACGGTTGCTAGGACTCATTGTACATCACATTTAGAGTATTTAATTTAGAAAGTTCAAGACTGTTACACTCTAGAAATTTGCACAGCCATGCTGCGTTTAAAAAGCTGAAGTATAGAACATTTTGCAGATGTTACAGTCTAAAGATTACATTACAAACATAATTAGAAGTGTACATACAAACGTTACAGCATGTGAAAAGGAAAGTAATCATTAATTCTAACTGACGACAAGATGTATCACAAAACACACAGGTCTCTCACCACGTTAAGACCTCTGCATAGAGTTTGTGTATTCTCTTTTAAGAGCCCGTAAATGTACTTTTCTTCAAAAACTCTGAGGTTTATGTTTGTCGATGTTCTATTCCTCCCACTGTTGCAGTAAAGATGTATCCCGTGCAAGCAAGGAAAATAGTGGTAAATAGCCAGAAAACGGGTGCAAAGGTCTAAGGTTCGATGCGCAGACTGGCCTAGGATTTAAATCTTGTACTCATGGCTTCTTTCACTCCGGTTGTGTTCTTGTAAAATCAAAAGAAAGGTGAGCTTGTCACTCATTAGGAATAAACGTTGAAATGTAAGTCCTCCTAGAACTGGCTGGGTGAGTCAGTTTCATAGAATGAGGAAGGCGACGGTATGTCACATTCCAAGTAAAACACAATGATCCTTGTAAAGATATACCTCTACGGAGCCTATATCAATAATTCTTCCCTTTAGTTATCTGATTTATTCGTTATTTTTAATGATAAATGTCAGTACATTCAAATATTAGTAGTATCTGAATGTGTCTATGTACTTGCATGTATCTTTGCTGTCAGAGAGTCTGTTTTCGACTATCGAACCGAACAATCGAGTGATAGGGCGGTGACGAAATAACACTGATTGTTGACGTATGGCGCGACTATTATATTGGTTTTCTTGCTTAAAGACGCGTATAAAACATTTAAATCATTATGTGCACTGTATCGTGTGAACTGCAGAAAGACAGTGATTAATATCGAGTAAACAATGAACTGTATGCCCTGCTTTAAGTGCGAATGAAGCAAGACAGTTTTCCTGTGTACGACTGACGCAAATCGATAGTTCCGCTGGTGAAACAATTTGTTGAAATGTGACGTATACTCGTATCATTCACGGAGTACGACACTCTGTGGACGAATAACCACCATAAATACGACAGGGTCCCGTTTTTCAGATTGTACACACACTATAATTTCAGTGCGTTGACGTCAAGCTCAAGACAATATCTGCGACAGTACAGTACCTATCATTACTTGCAACAGATGTTTAACGGATCTGGAGACATTATTTTCAACTCAGAACCACCAAATACCAGCACAGCGCGGAATCTTGCGACGAGGTAAGGCACAGCCATAGCAGAAACTTTCGATAATGAATGAAAAATCAAATCAGACACTCAATATTACTTGCTTTTGTTTTAAAATAGAATGTTTGCTGGTCTTGAGTAATATGTGATTTACAACATTGTCACTGTAACAGTACCAACATATAAATGTAGGATTTGCTCCACATTCCTCCCAAAACGATATTTCTACTATTCAGTAAAATAATATTCATACCCTCTTCCATCCAGTCAGTGTATCTGCCAAGTTTTTCAAATTCTGATTTCTCACATAAGAAATAAATACAAGCGTCAAATGAACAGATTTGCAATCCGGCAATCCGCCTTTTTGTGGCGTATGAGCAAACCTGTTCTGACTGACCGAGAACCGCAACCCGCGCGATATTCGAATTTGGCAGCTGGTCTACACGTGTTGGGGGATGGTTTCATGGTTTGTTTACGATATTACGCGAACTGGGCGTGTCTGTTTCGAATAACGGAGCACTTTTCTGGATAAATTCATACTTATCATTTATCAACACTGGTGCTACATACTGTGCAACTATCACCTGAAACTTGCACCGTAAATATTGGAGAAATTGAAAGTGGTATTGATGTGCGATTTTCACAGATTGGATTGATAGTTGGGGCTCGTATTCTTAGCCAATAAACATATTGCAATAACACTTAGAAAGTGTATTTTTTGTGCAAACATACACTTTTCTTTAGTGGAATAATGCCTATTGACATTAACAGACTAAAAGTAGGGTAAATAAGAGTGTCAGTGGTGTTTGTTGCAGGGTTCTAGTGCTAGTCGTTCACGAGATGACGTATTTTGAAACGTTTTCCACACCGTCACTTGTCTGTGCCATTCAACTTGCATAGTTGCTACTTACAATGTTGTTATATTTGCTTAAAGGGTCCTTGTGCGTTCCTTGAGAACATTGCGACTTTCTAGTTGCTGTATGGCAATCCAAGCAGTAGGTCGTGAGTGGACGGTAGGATTTACCAATGCAAAAATGGCTCTGAGCACTATGGGACTTAGCATCTATGGTCATCAGTCCCCTAGAACTTAGAACTACTTAAACCTAACTAACCTAAGGACATCACACAACACCCAGCCATCACGAGGCAGAGAAAATCCCTGACCCCGCCGGGAATCGAACCCAGGAACCCGGGCGTGGGAAGCGAAAACGCTACCGCACGACCACGAGATGCGGGCTTACCAATGCAGAATAAACCGACATGCTCATGGTGTATAGAGTGTGTAGGAAGAATGCAGTTAGTTCTTCTACGGAGTATGCGGCAAGATATCCCAAGAGACGCCAACCATCTCAGCAATTATTTATCAACCTCTTCAACCAGTTACGTGAAAGTGTTAGTGTAACACCGAGACAACGTATCAGAAGAAAACGATTGACGACAGAAGTGGGGGAAATTAATGTTCTTGCTTCTGTTGCAGTTGATCTGTATGTTATCTCCCACAGAATCGCACGAGGAAGTGGCATGAGTGAGGCAAATGCCCTATGCATTCTCTATCGGCCTAGGCTCCGTCCTTACCACATGCTCCCACCCAGCAAGAACTGCGTGGATATGATTACGAGAATCGTGTTAACTTCTGTACATAGGCATTAAGACAGTTACTCCAGATTTATCATGTATTTTGTTTAATGATGAAGTCACATTTACCGATCATGGCCAGGTAAGCTGCCGAAACATGCATTATTTGTCTTTTAATCCCCGTTGTCTTCGTCAGGTGGAACGTCCGCGTCAATGGGGGATAAACGAATGGTATGGAATAGTGAACCATTAGCTCATATGCCCATGTATCATAGGCGGAAGACTGAATGCACACAAGTATCACAGCCTCCCAACGGATCATCTTCGATGGATGCTAGAAGACGTTCCTCTGCAAACTAGGAGGCACCTTTGGTACCAACATGATAGCTGTCCAGCCCATAGTGCACAGCATGTCTTCACGAATTGTTTCCAAACGAGGACCTGTACCTTGGCCGGTCCTTTCTCCGGATTTGACGCCTGTAGACTTTTTCTGTGGAGAAATCTGAAAGATACTCTCTTCAAGAATATACCAATTACACCCGATGATACGCAACGACGTACTACTGCAGTCTGCTCGGATATCTGCGGCGAAATATTAGCACACGTGGAGCAGTCGTTCCGTACCAGACAGGAAGCGTGTATTGCCGCTGCCGGTGGTCATTTTGAACACGACCTATGATGGTAAATTGTCTCTTTACTGGTGAGAATCCACATCAATTGGGAATGTAGGAGGACGGTATAGGTTATCTTCAATCAGAAATGATTCCCAACAATTAGTAATAAAATAATATTTATTAAACATGAAGAAATACTCAGATTAAATATGCTTCTTCTTCTGAAACGTCTAGCACAATTAGACGTTTGAAATTATTAGAAGTCCTGAGAGACATTAAAGTCCTGTCACTGTGCCCCTGAGTGACGCCCACGGATCCCAAGCCTCGGAGACGACGGACGAGCACTGCAGCTTGTTGACTCGGCGGTAACTGGAGACTGTACACAAGCCGGTGCACAAGAGAACTGTCCGCTGTAACTCACAAGGGAACCTCCCCATCGCACCCCCCTCAGATTTAGTTACAAGTTGGCACAGTGGATAGGCCTTGAAAAACTGAACACAGATCAATCGAGAAAACAGGAAGAAGTTGTGTGGAACTATGAAAAAAATAAGCAAAATATACAAACTGGGTAGTTCATGCGCAAGATAGGCAACATCAGAGAGACTCTGAGGTCAGGAGCGCCGTGGTCCTGTGGTTCCGTGAGCAGCTGCGGAATGAAAGGTCCTTGGTTCAAGTTTTCCCTCGAGTGAAAAATTTACTTTCTTTATTTTCGCAAAGTTATGATCTGTCCGTTCGTTCATTGACGTCTCTGTTCACTGTGATAAGTTCAGTGTCTGTGTTTTGCGACCGCACCGCAAAACCGTGCGATTAGTAGAGGAAAGGACGTGCCTCTCCAATGGGAACCGAAAACATTTGAGGCCATAGGTCCATCGATTCCTCCACAGGAAAACACGTCTAATATGTTCTATACGACACTGGTGACGGCATGTGCGTAACATGACAGGAATATGTGGTCGATCCACCTAACTTGTACACTTGGTGAATGGATAAAAAGATTCTTCTACCTTGCCCGATTTAGATGTTTCGATGTTTGTTTAGGTGTAGCGTCCCCATACTACGGCGCAGTTACCTCGCATCGGACGGACGGACGGACAGATAATAATTGTCTGAAAATAAAAAATTAAACTTCTTACTCGAGGGGAGACTTGAACCAAGTATCTCTCACCTCTCGTTCCACAGCTGCTCACTCTATCCACGGGACCACGGCGCTCCTGAGCTCACACTATCCTTGATGTTACCTATCTTGCGCATGGACTACTCAGTTTGTATATTTTGCTTATTTTTTTCATACTTCAACACAACTTCTTCCTGTTTTCTCGATTGATCTGTGTTCAGTTTTTCAAGGCCTATCCACTGTGCCAACTTATAACTAAATCTGAGGGGGGTGCGATGGGGAGGTTCACTTGTCAGTGCTCTGGGGTTTAACGAGGCGTCGCCCAATCGCTACGCACACACGTGTAGCCCATGGTTTGGCAGTTGCGGTATAGTTGGTACTGCCAATCCATACAGCTGCTGCGCTACTAGTGTGTAGGCCGCGGCTTGTCCATTGTGGTGCGGTACTCTCTGGAGTTGTGACTACGGCACCTCAACAATAACTAGTGTATGTTTTCGTGTTGTTCCTTAGTGTGTGGTACAGTTGGTATTGTACAATTGTCGCTGTTGGAACTTTTCGAAATACGAAATCTTGTAAACGACTCGCATTAGAATCCTGCAACAACCCCTCCGACATTCTAATTCGCCGTATTTTTAGTCTGTTAATTAAACAGGCATTGTTCATTTAAAAACTGCATGTTAACGCAAGAATACGATGTTCATTCAATTTCCTTAATCTTGTTTTTTGCATTTTTGGGTAAAGATGCAGGTCGAGTTCATGAGTACAGCTTTTATTGCTTTTTTGAGTTGCACATTAAATTTAATTTTATTCCTTTGGCTCAGAATGCCACATGCGGAATTAATCATTGTTAACTAACACACGAAAGTTTATTCAGTCTAAAATTTTCGATATTAGGTCACCATGTCATTATACGTTCATTTACACTATTTAAGTTTCGATCGACTATCTAGTTGTGGTACACGCCTAAACCAAGCTGCGGCCTGCTGGTAGCCTTATCTTATTTATATAAATATTCTCTTATTAAATACGTGTCTCCCTTCACACCAGCTGCGGCACGACTTGACATCTGAAGTCATCAGTCCCCTAGAACTTAGAACTACTTAAACCTAACTAACCGAAGGACATCACACACAACGATGCCCAAGGCAGGATTCGAACCTGTGACCGTAGCGGTCGCGCGGTTCCAGATTGAAGCACCTAGAACCGCTCGGCCACTCCGGCCGGCTACCCCACTATCCACTGCCTATATCGATACAGTGCTCTCTGTCTGTCTGTCTGTCTCTGGTCGATCTGCAAGCGGCAGTTATGGCTAGAAAGTACCGAGTGTTGGAAATAGAAATGAGAGTTCGGCGTCATTGGTCGGGAAGCCCCTAGCGGAGCAGGTCCCGCCGCCTTGGTGCAGGTGTTATTACATTCGACGCCACATTGGGCGACCCGCGCGCCGGATGGGGATGAAATGATGATGCAGGCGGCACTCAGTCCCTGAGCGGAGAAAATCCCCGACCCAACTGGGAATCGAACCCGGGATGACCACTCAGCTATCGGGGCGGACAGTACCGAGTGTTGAGACATTCAAACGTATTAAAGGGTTTTGCTCATAAACAATGAAATCGTTTCCAAACGATCACAGTCACGCTAAAGCCAATAAGATTGAGATAACACATGTCTGCACTCGGTATGGAATAAGTGTAAGAACAGTTACACACTGAAGAGCCAAAGAACTGGTACACCTACCTAATATTGTGTAGGACCCCCGCGAGCGCACAGAAGTGTCACAACACGACGTGGCAAGGACTCAACTAATGTCTGAAGTAGTGCTGGAGAGAAATGACACCATGAATCCTCCAGGGTCGTTCATAAATCCGTAAGAGTACGAGCGGCGGAGATCTCTTCTGAACAGCACGTTGCAAGGCATCCCAGATATGCTCAATAATGTTCATGTCTGGGGAGTTTGGTGTCCAGCGGACGTGTTTAAACTCAAAAGAGGGTTCCTGCATCCACCCTGTAGAAATTCTGGACGTTTGGGATGTCACATTGTCCTGCTGGGACTGCCCAAGTCCGTCGGAATGTACAATGGACATGAATGCATGCAGGTGACCAGACAGGATGCTTACGCACATGTCACCTGTCAGAGTCGTATCTAGACGTATCAAGGGTCCCATAGCACTCCAACTGCACACACTCCACAACACTGCCGGCCGTTGTGGCCGAGCGGTTCTAGGCGATTCAGTCCGGAACCGCGCTGCTGCTACGGTCGCAGGTTCGAATCGTGCCTCGGGCATGGATGTGTGTGATGTCCTTAGGTTGGTTAGATTTAAGTAGTTTCTAAGTCTAGGGGACTAATGACCTCAGATGTTAAGTCCCATATTGCTTAGAGCTATTTGAACCCACAACATTACAGAGCCTCCACCAACTTGGACAGTCCCCCGCTGACATGCAGGGTCCATAGATTCATGTTTTTGTCTCCATACCCGCACGCGTCTATCCGCTAGATACAATTTGAAATGAGACTCGTCCGAACAGGCAACATGTTTCCAGCCATCAGCACTCAGATATCGGTGGTGACGGGCCCTGGCGAGACGTAAAGTCTTGTGTCGTGCAGTCATCAAGAGTAAAAGAGTGGGCCTCCTGCTCTGAAAGCACATATCGATGAGGTTTCGTTGAATGGTTTGCACGTTGACACTTATTGATGGTCCAGTATTGAAATCTGCAGCAATTTGCGGAAGGGTTGCACTTCTGTCACGTTGAACGATTCTCTTCAGTCGTCGTTGGTCCAGTTCTTGCAGGATCTTTTTCCGACCGCAGCGAAGTCGGCGTTCTGATGTTTTACCGTATTCCTGATTTCACGGAACACTCGTGGTAAAACCCACTTCATGGCTACCTCAGAGATGCTGTGTCCCATAACTCATGTGCCGACTATAATACTACGTTCAAATTCACTTAAATCTTGATTACCTGCCATTGTAGCAGCAATAATTGGGGTAACAACTGAGCCAGTCACTTGTCTTTTACAGGCGTTTCCGACCGCAGCGCCGTATTCTACCTGTTAACAGATCTCTGTTTTGAATACACGTGCCTATACCAGTTTGTTTGGCTCTTCAGTGTATAAATAATATTGACTTTCGAATACATGTGTCGCGTTTTGGCAAGTAAGTCGGCACCGTCGGGACGATCTTCGAGAGACGTCAGCACGCGTGGCGTTAATGGTTTCGTGTGGAATATCAATGCAAGAAAAACTGTACGTTAAACGATATTTTTTAACGAGTGGCTGAAGATTCGCTTCGTTAACGTGTCGTGAAGATTACAATAACCCGTGTCGCGACAGTTAGCGCCCTCTTGTGTTACGCAGCTATTGTTAAGAGTGCACATCGGGACGACAGATAATTGTGTATTACAAAACTGTTTCTATATGAGTATCAGTTATCATTAGGACACGTCAGTCGGCCGTAGTGGCCGAGCGGTTCTAGGCGCTACAGTCTGGAACCGCGCGACCGCTACGGTCGCAGATTCGAATCCTGCCGTGGGCATGGATGTATGTGATGTCCTTAGGTTAGTTAGGTTTAAGTAGTTCTAAGTTCTAGGGGACTGATAACCTCAGCAGTTAAGTCCCATAGTGCTCAGAGCCATTTGAACCATTTTTTTAGGACACGTGAAGAATTAAGTACGGGTAGCTATAGTGTGAACAGTGCAGCCCACGTATTACGTAATGTATGTTTTTCCTGTGCCAATAATCGCACAATTTTACCGGAGCTGAAGAGTGATTTCGTTGTGTCTTTTCCCAAACATTGTAGACATTTGTTTTTTACAGGAACGCAACCTGTTGGTGCAACAGGAGCAAGTGATTGAGAATGTCGCAACAAATCAGGTATGTGGACATTACAACGACAGTGCACGTATTGTCCTGTCATCTGATTTCCGTCGGGTCGTTGACAAATATTTATTTATTTATTTTTCTGGTGACTCATCCCTTTAGGGTGACCATTTACGTGTAGGGAAAAATGGTTCAAATGGCTCTGAGCACTATGGGACTTAACATCTGAGGTCATCAGTGCCCTAGAGCATAGAACTACTTGAACCTAACTAACCTAAGGACATTACACACATCCATGCCCGAGGCAGGATTCGAACCTGCGACCGTAGCGGTCGCGCGGTTCCAGACTGAAGCGCCCAGACCCGCTCGGCCACAACGGCCGGCACATGTAGGGAAACAAGTAACTTCATGTGCATATTGTTTTCAATTTTGAAGTACCTTTGTTCGTATCTCGCGGGAACAAATAAAGTCCAGTGAACAGCCAGAGATTTGAAAGCCGTTCCCCATAATGTAAGTGCAGTGTCTTACAACTGTTATACGTATTTTGGCGTTACACTTCCAGTTGTTTATCGTAACTGCCTATTAAGGGAGAAAAACACTACGAAACAGTATATTTGGAGTGATTTACAACGTGTAGCTCTCTATCCACAACCCTTGTGAAAGTAAAAGAACTACGTAACCTCCCAACAGATAAATATAATTTATATATCATTCACATGCAGCGTAACAAGTGTAACCTCCCAACAGTAAAAAATATATAATTATATTATTCACATTCAGTGTAACTACCTAACAGAAAAAATGATTATGTATAATATTCATATTTAGTGTAACGTCCCAGCAGATAAATTCCGTAACCTACCAATAATACAATGTGACTAACCTAATAAAAATGTGACTCATATGTAACCTTTCAAAAATTAACTGTCTGTGAATCTAAACTGGTAAATTTGGACGTCAGCAGTGCTGCGCCATGGCCCTGAAAGATCGTACTGAATAAATTGAAAATTCTCACCTCAATTAAGTCGCCGAATAACGCGTATATATCTACTCCTATAAGAAATATTTTGTGGCACAGCCCAGCGCAATGCTGGCCGATAGATTTGTCATATATAAAAGGAAACAACTGATTTTCCTTTACAATAATCGGGATGACCATGCATTGGAGAAATTAGTAAATTCTTTAAATTGAGATGAATCATTGTCAACAGTTAATTTTCTTTATAAAGAATATCGTTAAGAGATTTTTTAAAAACATTTACATGGGACTTGATATAACAATACTACATACGCGCGAGGCTGCTTTTACCTTATACTACATCGCTCAGGCACCGCCATCGCTCCCCAAGACCTGCCCAGCCAACTCCATACACCAGACAGCTAGCAACGTCTTAGTCCTACGGCTACACAGTTCCTACCGCAGTCAACACTGCTCTCTTAGTCTGAGATTCTCTTATAGCTTACATATCGCAGGCAGCACGTGAGCAATCCATCGAAATTACATCTGCTCGAGTGCGCAAGCAATAAATTCCTTAGCCACGGACCTCTTACAACTAATTTCGTAAAAAGTGCGCACAATTTGTTTTACTGAAAGTCAAACATCAACGGCACCAGTTCGGAAATTCCCGTTACAAACTTGTAGGACTTGGAAGGGGAGAGTAACTACATAATATTTTGAACAGGTACCCAACTCATCCACTTCTGCTTGAGGAACTGAATTAGTCGTTGTTGTTGTTGCGGACTTCAGTCCAGAGACTGGTTTGATGCAGCTCTCCGTGCTACTCTGTCGTGCGCAAGCTTCTTCATCTACGAGTAACTAATGCAACATACATCCTTCTGAAACTGCGTAGTGTATTCATCCCTTCGTCTCCCTGTATGATTTTTACCCTCCAAGCTTTCCTTCAATACTAAATGGTGATCCCTTGATGCCTCAGCACGTGTCCTACCAACCTATCCTTTCTTTTAGTCAGATTGTGCCACGAATTCCTCTTCTTTCCAATCCTGTTCAGTACCTCCTCATTATTTATGTGATCTACCCATCTAACCTTTAGCACTCTTCTCCAACACTACATTTCGAAAGCTTCTATTCTCTTATTGTCTACACTATTTATCGTCCATGTTTCATTCCATACATGATTACACTCCATACAAATCGCCGGCCGGAGTGGCCGAGCGGTTCTAGGCGCTACAGTCTGGAACCGCGCGACCACTACGGTCGCAGGTTCGAATCCTGCCTCGGGCATGGATGTGTGTGATGTCCTTAGGTTAGTTAGGTTGAAGTAGTTCTAAGTTCTAGGGGACTGATGACCTCAGCAGTTAAGTCCCATAGTGATCAAAGCCATTTGAACCAATCCATACAAATCCTTCCAGAAAGGACTTCCTGACACTTAAATCTATACTGGATGTTAACAAATTTCTCTTCTTCAGAAACGCTTTACTTGCCATAGCCAGTCTACATTTTATATTCTCATCATCAGTTATTTTGCTCCCCAAATAGCAAAACTCATCTACTCTTTAAATTGTCTCATTTTCTAATCTAATTTTCTCAGCGTCACCTGATTTAATTCGGCCACATTCCATTATCCACGTTTTGCTTTTTCTTATGTTCATGTTATCTCTTCCTTTCAAGACACTGTCCATCCGTTCAACTGCTCTTCCAGTTCCTTTGCTGTCTCTGACATAATTACAATGTCATCGAAAACCTCAAAATACTTACTTCTTCACCTTGGATTTTAATTCCTACTCCAAATTTTCTTTTGTTTCTCTTACTGTTTGCTCAGTATACAGATCGAATAACATCGGGGATAGGCTACGACCCTATCTTACTCTCTTCTCAGCCACTGCTTTCCTTTCGAGCTCCTAGACTCTTATAACTGCCATCTGGTTTCTGTGCAAACTGTAAATAGCCTTTCGCTCCCTGTATTTTACTCCTGCCACCTTCAGAGTTTTAAAGAGAGTATTTCAGTCAACACTGTCATGAGCTTTCTCCAAGTCTACAAAAGGTAGATGGCTCTGAGCACTGTGGGACTTAACTTCAGTCCCCTAGAACTTAGAACCACTTAAACCTAACTAACCTAAGGACATCACACACATCCGTGCCCGAGGCAGGATTCGAACCTGCGACCGTAGCGGTCGCGCGGTTCCAGACTATAGCGCCTAGAACCGCTCGGCCAACCCGTCCGGCCTACAAAAGGTAGAAACTATGTTTGCCTTTCCTTAATTTAAGATAACTGGTTGGGTCAGTATTGGTTCAAATGGTTCTGAGCACTATGCGACTTAACTGCTGAGGTCATCAGTCGCCTAGAACTTAGAACTAATTAAACCTAACTAACCTAAGGACATCACACACATCCATGCCCGAGGCAGGATTCGAACCTGCGACCGTAGCGGTCACGCGGTTCCAGACTGAAGCGCCTTTAACCGCACGGCCACACCGGCCGGCCGGGGTCAGTATTGCCTCGCGTGTACCAATATTTCTATGGAATCCAAACTGATCTTCCCCGAGGTCGGCTTCTACCAGTTTTTCCATTCGTCTGTAAAGAGTTCCTGTTAGTATTTTACAGCCATGACTTATTAGACTCATAGTTCGGTAATTTTCACACCTGTCGACACCTGTTTTCTTGGGATTTGAATTATTATATTCATCTTGAAGTCTGAGGATATTTCGCCTGTCTCATACATCTCGCAAAAAAAAATGGTAGAGTTTTATCATGGTTGGCTCTCTCAATGCCATCGGTAGTTCTAATAGAATGTTGTCTACTCCCGGGGCCTTTTTTTTTTTTGACTTACTTCTTTCAGTGCTCTGTGAAATTCGTTACATAGTAGAATTATTAAGTAACAATTCTAAAAGTGAAATTAACGATACATCTATTCATCACTTAAGTTCATTTGTTGGTATTAACACTTAAACATTACGTACCGTATGCTGGGTTGGTTTTCGTTTCGGAATAACGTAAACATCCAATGTGTTAATACAAACAAATGTGCGTAAGAGATATTTGGATCTTTCGCTGTGTCTCCTTTCGAAGTGTTACCAAATAACTGTACTGCGTCACGCCTATTTCAACTCCTCAAGCAGAATTCGATGAGTTAAACAACTGAACTGAAACCTCCGTAAAACGGAAACGGTTCGTTTCCGGACATGGGTTCCTATTCAAAATATGGTCAGTATTGGGGGATATGCCAGGAACGACCTTTCGAAGCAAAAAATTCTAGTAATCATTGGCTGTAAAATGCATACCTTAAGAGCTATGTGTTTTTCTTCATATTCCTTACTGTGAAAGCAAGTGCTTTGCTTTCCATATTTTGCGAGGAAGTAGTATGGACCAAACCAAGAAAAACTTATCTCGTAAACATGGGCTCTAAAATCCATACCTTAAGAGAATGAAGAGTTGTTCAGTAAAAGAGATGTGTTTTAAAAGGGCGAAGATAGACAAATGCTCATACATCTTCAGGTTTGTACTGTAAGAGTCCATCTTTACTGTACTTCTTTTTTCATGTTTTTGTCCACATTACCACCTCTCAAAACATGGAAAGGAAAGAGGCTGCAATAAAAGGGATTTGTTTTACAGTATCGAAGACGAAGAAGTGCTCATAGCTCTTAAGGCATGCATTTTAGAACCCATTTTTGCTAGACTTGTTTCGCTTCGAATGGTGGTTCCTATCACATCCCTGAATATTGGCCATTCTTCCTGCGACCCCCTGTATCTGAAGATAACTACATATGGTGGAAACTAGTCACATTGTAACAAAATGTGCAACTGAGACGGAAAAATAAACGATATGTCAATTTTTAAAGAAGTTAGAATACAGACGTTTCTCCTCTTTTCTGTCTATTTTTCGTTAATATGAATAATAAGTTGACGTTAACGAGAATGATCAGTAGGGAAGCAGATTCTTTCGGATGAGACGTATCGACACTGTTACGCAAGTAACCTTCATTTATGTTTTTGTAGGGCACGGTACGCAGTTATAAAAAGAACATGAAGTCCTCTTAAAATAAATTATTACCGATCGGAGATAATTAAAGAGCCTCCAAGTGGCGCAAAATGCGTGCCCGTGTACACAAACGAAAAACTGATAATTATAGGCATACATGTGGTGTTTGAAAGAGGTACATACATTTTAATGAATTCTCGAGGAGTCGATTGACTGTACACACAGGCTGAAATGTTGTAGTGTTTACACATTAACTACAAAACTGCCGCTTTTCACGTTTGTTTGTCCGTAGAGCGCTCACCCGCGATTTAATCAGTTTTGCTGCATGTCAGCATCAAAAACATAATTACATGAGGGCACTGTGGTAGATACACAAAAGTCAAAAAACCGCGAATATACATCAACCACATGGTTACATGACTTAATTACTGAAATACTGCACAGAACTGCTGATGTTGGTCGCGTGCCATTCGTCCTGAAGAAAGCAGTACGCTACAGTGTTACAACATCGTATGCCGCGTTCTGTTGATCAGGCCGCTAGAAATGTCACGAACAAACAGTAAGCGTAAACGTTATAGGAAATAGCTTACGTAGCATATACGCAAATGTAATGCAGCCTTCGTAAACGCCCAAAAAGACTCGATATTGTTTGGTAAAATCGTCGCCGAGCAGTGACAGAAATAGATCAGAACCATATGCATACAATAAAATTCGCATCTTCTATATACGAAGACTATTCGGAAAGTAAGGTCCGATAAGTCGCGGTATGGACACGACAGTGAAAATCCGATGAAGCTTTGCACAGATGTGTTTGACAGTGTCTCTAATATGCCTGTCGATCTGGTCAAGTCGGTCGTTTCAGGTCTGAGCACACAATGAGCACATAAAGATGCCTAGAGCAGTACTGTATGGATGCCTACTGAGAGGTTTCGCCTGATTTCATGCAACTCCAAATAACGTACCTGTCATGCACCTCATTCTTCATGATAATTCTCGGCCTCACACTGCACGGGCAATGAGGATGCCCCTGCAGGGTTTTCGATGGGAATTGTATGATCACCCACTTTACAGCCCGGGCTTGGCTTCCTCTGACGTTATTCTCCCATGAACCGCTGACACAACATTTTGGCACAGGCAACGTACTGCAGACCAGCGTAGAGAAATAAGACACAGGCGGCTGCCTTCTAAGACGAGGGTACTGGAAAGTTGGTACAACGCCACGATAAATGTCTAAGCCGGAGCGGCGAATATGTTGAGAAGTAGCTGTGAGATGTAGCAAACTGTCGGAAATAAAACAATTTTTATTTTCGCTCTACTTTTCATTTCGCGAGTCATCGGACCTTACTTTCTGAATAGCCCTCGTGTATGCCAGGTATCCGATGGTTTTGATTTCTGGTTCATTTCAGTGATTGCCCTCGATAATTATACCAGACACTGTCGAGACACTTTGGATGTTTACGTGCATTGTATTACATTTGTTTATATTCGGAGTTGAGTGCTAATGTTACACGGGCGATTCTGACTCAAGAATTGTACGGAAGTTAACGGAACGTTTTTTACGCTGGCACTTTGCTGTAATGTAGCTTTAAATAACGCAACGTGAATGACGCAGGTTTGGAAACACGCTGGCAACACGATGTATCGTTAAAGTGGTTTCCTTTGTAACACGTGTGAAAGCTACCACTTGCGTCTTTTGATGGAAGAAAATGGACCCAGGCTCATACATCTGCGTTAGGACCTTGAGGACGCACCTGTCCTTCAACAATGTGTGTTAATTTCAGTACCGTGTAGCCACACCATATGCCACAACACTGTGTGCAAATTTTTTTTTGCATTAGAAACGCTCATGTAGCCACAGCCTAAGCTATCAATTCTTCATGGCAGGGTCTGAACATTTGACGAGATCTGTCTAATATGTGATCTCCTTGTATAGAATATACCACACATCACACACTTTAACGAAGCCTCTGCTTGCTTCGAAGATGATGGTAGCGAAAGCTTGTGATCGGCTCATAGCACATTGTCTAATGAGACAAGTCACGCGACGTTCTCCCAAAGCAGTCAGCTTATAGCTTATCCTCCTGCGCCCTGAAGGCACATATAATCTCCTATTTTAACGAAAGTCTGTTTCTGGGCTGCTATATGCATTAATAAGCACAAAATATTTTTCGGTTCTTCAATTTTTATGTTTAATAAAATTTTACAGATGGTATCATATTTGATACCTGGGTACTCAACTATTACGTAATATGCATGAAAGGAAAAAGCACATTATGTTCTTATTTTACAAATTTAAGCTTCAACATCAGTTAATGTGGTTTTTTGATTACATACTGTGAAACTTCAACAAACAGTTGCATTCACATGTGATGCATAAAAATACCTTGCATTCTGTACAACTAATGACAGTGAGATCCTTACATCCTGTGAAACTACATTTAAATCTACACTTCTGGTGAGAGTTTCTCATCTCTGACAAGTGTAAATCTTTTGATCAATTAGACTGAACTGGTTGCATCGCCTGAGGTACGCTCAGCTGTTTGCACCCCTGCTGTCCGTCATCCTCTTCTGAGATGCTCTTTTTTTTTTTTTTTTTTTTTTTTTTTTTTTTTTTTTGTAACGCCACGTAGCGCTCTGTATGAAAATCACTGGCTGTGCTGTGTGCAGTCTGTGGCTGGGTGGCATTGTTGTAATATTCGCTATTGTAGTGTTGGGCTGTTGGCTGTTAACAGCGCGTAGCGTTGCGCAGTTGGAGGTGACCCAGCAGTGGTGGATGTTGGGAGAGAGATGGCGGAGTTTTGAGAGCGGATGATCTGGACGTGTGTCCATCAGAGACAGTAAATTTGTAATACTGGATGTCATGAACTGATTATATATATATATATATATATATATATATATATATATATATATATATAATGACTTTTGAACACTAAGGTGAATACATTGTTTGTTCTTTATCAAAATCTTTCATTTGTTAACTATGCCTATCAGTAGTTAGTGCCTTCAGTAGTCAGAATCCTTTATTTAGCTGGCAGTATTGGCGCTCGCTGTATTGCAGTAGTTCGAGTAACGAAGATTATTGAAAGTGAGAATGCGTTGCGCTAAAAAAATATTGTGTGCCAGTTTAAGCACAGTCATGTATAATTTTTCTAAGGGAACGTTTCACTTGAATAGTTACAATTGAAAGAAAACAGCCCTCAGTCACTATTTTTAACGAATTACCCGGGTTTCAACACTGCTAGGAGTGTCTTCCTCAGAATTTAAATCAAAGAATGGTCCATAACATGGTCACAGAATTATGACTAAAAACGTATGATACAGAGTATAAGTAAAAAATCATCGTGAAAGACTAGCAGTACTTATATATCATTTATAAAATAATAAATATGCCAAAAGGGCATTAGTCACAAAGATATTTAAGATAAAAAATTGTGATGACGAGCCACTAAGGGCTGCTCGTTACTTGCGCGGTTACGGGTTGCAAACAGACTGAGGCGCCCGCGTTAACAAATGCGGCCAGGTGAACATGGCACTGCAACGAGCGCGCCATCTAGTAGCCGTAGATACAATTAGGCTGCTTCACATTGAAAAAAAGGCAGAAATTATTATAAATGAACAGTATTTGGTACATAATGGAAAGCAATGTTTGTTTGATAGTAGCATACAACATAACATTTTGTCTACATCGAAGCTTATAACAGTAAGATAAAACATGAAAACATCATTATGAAAATGCAGATAGGACTGAATGACAATATTGACGTGAAATACAGCCAAGAAACATTTGATAATTAGAAAACATAGGACTACCTTAGAAGGAAAAGAACATTTCGGCAACCTGCACAAGGAGACCCGAAGTCAGATATCGAGTAACGGCTTTATACCGTTGAAAAATTTTTTGTTACGTTGCTGTAGCTGTTCGTTAAGGATGAGGCTATCCTTTCGAGCAAGATGTTTGAAAATCTCTAATTCTTCTAGAATATCTAGTCTACACCCTTTCTTTTCAGTGTGCAAAATGTTGCTATCCCAGATGGCTTTAGGTGAATGACCTGTAATTAGAAGATGGTCGGCAAAAGACGAATTTTTGGGGCTAGTGCCATTTTTTCTTAGCAAGTGCTTTTTTATATCTGGTAGTGAAGGCACATCCAGTTTGTCCTATATAGTAAGAGGAGCAAGTATCACAGACAATTTTGTAGACACCAGAATTTTCTAAAGGGAAACGAATAGAATGTAAATTATGAATGAAGCTTTTTTTTTTTCAAATTGCTATTAGTAGAAAAAGCAACGTTGAAATCGTATTTCTTTCGAAGAATGCGTTGGATCTGATAAGAGATAGGCCCCACGAAAGGAATAGAGAAATATTTTTTTTGAGTTAGACTCGATAACAGAAGTGCCTAGCGTAGTAATTCTTTTAGCAGTTTTCTTTTTAAGGACGTCATCTACTATGTTAGGTTTATACTCGTTGTTGAATGCTATTGTTTTAAGTAAATTGATTTCGTCGTTGAACTTTTCTTTAGAAAGTGGGATGGAAATGGCTCGGTGAGCAGCGGAATGAAAGAAGGCTTTTTTATGCGATTGTGGATGAGTAGAAGATGCAGGAACGATCGTGTCGGTATGTTACTTTACGAAAAATATTGAAAGAAATTTTATTTGTTTCTATGGTAAGCTTGAAGTCAAGGAAGTTTAATTGACGGGCCTCATTTTCGTAAAGTAACATATACCGACCAGACCGTTCCTGCATTTTCTACTCACCCACAAGCGCGTAAAAAAGCCTTCTTTCATTCTGCTGTTCACCGAGCCATTTCCATCCCACTTTCTGAAGAAAAGTTCAACGACGAAATATAGAAAGGGGAGGCAGATTGCTCCAGACGTGTGTCATCTACACGGAGAATGTCACTGCAGAATTAACAGAAAGATAATCATCGTTGTTTTATGGGGGAGAGGTAATATTAAAATGAACGATTTACCACGTTCAAGACCTGTATACCCTTGATTAAGACTTCCGAAAATATTTAATCCATAATGAGACGAGTCATTTATTTCGAGAATCAGCAAACGAGATGAGCTATATCTTTCGGGAAATACTAACTGCAAGAGAATATTTTAAATATCCAGTGTAGCCACAAAAATCACTGCATTCGTAGACCCCTCAAAGGTCATCAGTTTGTTCGTGAACAGAGTCGCTCATTCTCCGCAAAAAGGTTCCTTTGTGATGAAAGACCTTTGCGTCAGCGCAATAAGGAACGCAATGGCTGAGGTCTAACAAAATAGTAATGCCTCCCATGAAATCGTCCTTCCATTCACAAAAGCTGATGTATACGTCTGGGAGGTTAAAGAAGATATCACGTTTTACGAATTACCTTCCAGAAATGTAACCATAAACGCTGACATTTATTGCCAACAACTCATACGCTTTGAAGCGGCAGCTGAGTAAAAACGACCGAGAAGTCCTTCTTTAACACCGGGGTAACACGATCTAGTGACCTCGGTGTTTTTGTACCCTTCCCGTTCCCTGCCCTACAGTCAGCACGAAAAGGTGACTCTACATCTACATCTAAATTTACATATATACTCTGTAACCTTCTGTGAAGCGCATGGCAGAGAGCACTTTGTAAGGAGTGCTGGATGAATTCTTAACTACCTCTGTGCGTGCCGTAATTAGTATAATTTTTTCTTAATGGTCTTTACGGGAGCGACGCGTGGGGGGTGAAGGATATCTCTCAAGTCTTCAGTTAATACAGTTTCTTAAAATTTTGTAAGTACACTTAGACGAGATAATTTGCGTCTACAAGAATCTAGTAGTTCAGGTTCGTCACTTTTTCCCTGGCGCTCTCCTCTGAGTCAAACAAACCTGTGACTATTCGTGGCGCCCTCCTTGGAATAGGTTCGACGCCCCTGTTAGTCTTATGTGACATGTGTGCCCCATACTGAGCAGTATTCTCAGATGGGATGCGCTAGTGGTTTGTTAACAGTCTCCTTTGTCGGTTGCATTTTACCAGCATTCTGCCAATGAATCTAAGACTATCACCCGTCTTACTTATGACTGAGCCTGTGTGATCATGACATCCACAAAATTGTCTTACCCCAGTAACTGTATTAGTTGAATGATTCTGTGACTGATTGATACACTGAGGTGACAAAAGTCATGGGAACCATCCTGAAAAGTGTCGGATCTCCTTTTACCCGATGGAGTGCAGTAACTCGACGCGACATGAACTCAACAAGTCGTTGGAAGTCTCCTCTATAAATAGTGAATCATGCTCCCTCTCTAGCCATCCATAGCCGGCCGGTGTGGCCGTGCGGTTAAAGGCGCTTCAGTCTGGAACCGCGTGACCGCTACGGTCGCAGGTTCGAATCCTGCCTCGGGCATGGATGTGTGTGATGTCCTTAGGTTAGTTAGGTTTAATTAGTTCTAAGTTCTAGGCGACTGATGACTTCAGAAGTTGAGTCGCATAGTGCTCAGAGCCATTTTTAGCCATCCATAATTGCAAAAGTATTGTCGGTGCATGTTTTTCTGCACGAACTGGTCTCTCCATTATATTCTATGGAATTCATGTCGGGCGAACTGGGTGGCCAGATCACTCGCTCACTCACTCACTAACAATTTTAACATGGCGCATTCTCATCCATAAAAATTGCATCACTGTTTGGGAACGTGAAGTCCATGAATGGCTGCAGATAGTCTTCAATTAAACTAAGAGAACCATTTCCAGTGAATGATCGGTTCAGTTGAACCAGAGGACCCAGTCCATTCCATGTAAACACAGCCCACACCATTATGAAATCGCCACGATGTTGCACAGTGAGTTGTTGACAATCGTGGGTCCATGGCTCCGTTGGGTTTCGACCCTCTCGAACCCGGCAGCATCAGCTCTTACCGACTGAAATCGAGACTCATGTGATTAAGCCACGGTTTTCCAGTCGCCTCTCCTGAGGCGCTGCAGACGCTTTCGTGCTGTTAGCAAAGTCACTCACATAGGTCGCCTGCTGGCCACTAACGCCAAACTTCGCCTCACTATCCTAACGGGTAATTTTGTCCTACATCCTATATTGATTTCTATGCTTAGTTCACGCAGTGTCGCTTATCTGTTAGCGCTGACAACTCTTTGCAAATTCCGCTGTTCTTGGTCTTTAAGTAAAAGCCGTCGGCCACTCCGTTGTCAGTGGTGAGACGTAATGCCTGAAATCTGATACTCTGCATACTCTTGACACTGTGGATCTCATAATATTGAATTCTCTAACGATTTTCGAAATGGAATGCTTATTGTGTTTAGCTCCGTATGCGCGATACTACTACCATCTGTATATGTGCATATCGTTATTCCATGACATTTGTCACCTCACTGTACTGTACACGTAAGATACTACGTTTTTTCGTTTTGTGAAATCTATAATTTCGTGAATGCACATTTCGTTGGGGCCTAAGTTACTTCTTTTTCTGCCGAGCACTCTCCATCCTAGGGAACAGGCTGTTTGCTGCCTGCGAAAAACCATCAACCCATACCATATTTTGTTTTGTACCCCGTAAAATAACACTCCAAGTCGCGGAATACAGATCTTCTACAAATCATACATTCCTATTCAAAGCTCTACATTTTGCAAAGCATTACATGTTCTAATATGATTGGTGCATGTCGCCGGCCAGCGTGGACTAGCGGTTCTAGGCGCTGCAGTCTGGAACCGCGCGACCGCTACGTTCCCAGGTTCGAATCCTGCCTCTGGCATGGATGTGTGTGATCTCCTTAGGTTAGTTAGGTTTAAGTAGTTCTAATTTCTAGGGGACTGATGCCCTCAGAAGTTAGGTCCCATAGTACTCGGGGCCATATGAACCATTTTTTTTTTTTTTTTTTTTTTGTGCATGTGTGAAACCGTCAACATACCAAGTTTGCAATACGCGCTCTCTCATATCACACGACACGCCTCCAAGCGGTAGTGAAGTTTGTTCTATACCTTTTATAGCAACTCCCTGTCAAAGATCATCGCAGTGGTATTAACGTGTTCTTTAAGCTGTTCAGTGTTCTTAACAGTGGGATACGTATCCCCAAAGGAAAAAAGTGATAAGGCGTTAGATCAGGCGGCCGAGTGAAAAGAACCACACCATCTTCACCACTACGCCCAACGAGGACGTAACCAGGATTTGTCAAAGTGGACCTCAAAAAGACTCGTTTTTCATTTATTCTGAAAATTTCCATAAATGATGATAAACCGCTTTATTTGACAATGACCTCCGAGTTTTCACCATGTAGAGATATCATCTCGTTACTTACCAGTGCTGTATTCTGGCTAACGACTAAGAAGCAGTCATGCTCCAATCTCCCGCACCCTCCAAGGTAAAATGGAAATGCCGTGAGGCTAGGTTCTCCCGTCGGGTAGACCGTTCGCCTGGTGCAAGTCTTTCGAGATGAAGCAACTGTGGCGACTTGCGTGTCGATGGGGGTGAATTAATGATAAGGACAACACAACACCCAGTTCCTGAGCGGAGAAAGATCTCCGAGCCACCCGGGCATCGAACCCTGGTCGTTAGGCATAACATTCCGTCGCGCTGACCACTCAGCTACCAGGGGCGGACAGCCTCCACCCTTCTTTTATACTTTTCTTCCTTCAATCTGGATCTGAGCTGAGAAGGTGATCAAGAGTGGACGAGCGTTTTTAGGACGCCGAGACTATTGCCGACAGCGCGTTTGGAATAAAGAAATCTCTGTTCGGCAGAGAAGCTAGAACAATTTTTGGTGGCAAAAATCCAAAGGATCCGGTATTATTCAAACTCACACTCTCCCAAGTTTCTTCCCTTAAGTATGCATCTGTCACTTTTTGCAATGGACGAAAGACCATTTTCTGCATTAAAGAATGTCCCGGCAGACAAATGCATGACCCTAAATGAGTAGAATTTGGACTATTATTTATTTCTCATATGACTTTTAGTACCGGGAGTCTCCAAGAGATGCTCGACTCACTTTCGATGCAGCTCTTTCCATTTAAGCAGAGGGCTGTATCTTTAAGAGAACTGAAATTTGTCAGGAAAGGAAGGAATTCGGTAGGAATTGGCTGTAGCCTATAGTAAGGAAACAACCCAGGCATTTGCCTAATTTGAAAATGGGAATCCACAGAAAAAAATTTACAGGTTGCCGGCGGATGGATGCAAATCACCTTGCCTCCCGAATCCAGGGATTGCCAGCTCAGCGGCTCGGCACGCAGAGCTACCCGAAGTTTGTGGGGTACATTGTTTTATAATACAATGCCCTCCTGCTTAGCTGAATGGTAACATGCTTTCCTCCTATGCAGCGGGCCCGGGTCCTATTCCCGGCTGGGTTGAAGATTTCTCAATTCGTGGACTGGGTGTTGTGTCGTCCTCTTCATCACTTCATCCTCATCACCGGCACGCGATTCGCCTCATGTGGCGTCGACTGCAATGAGACTCGCACTCGACGACCGAACTTCCCCGGATAGGGCCTCCCGGCCAGCAATGCCATGCGAACATTTTTTTTTAAATAAAATAAAATGCATCACAGCAAAAAACTGAATTCTGACATTGCGTGTCTTTCCTTTGATTGTGCGTGTTCAGTCATTTGATAGCGCGTGAATGCATTTATATTTTAAGATTTAATTCCTCATGGTGCCGGCCGCGGTGGTCTAGCGGTTCTAGGCGCTCAGTCCGGAACCGCGCGACTGCTACGGTTGCAGGTTCGAATCCTGCCTCGGGCATGGATGTGTGAGATGTCCTTAGGTTAGTTAGGTTTAAGTAGTTCTACGTTCTAGGGGACTGATGACCACAGATGTTAAGTCCCATAGTGCTCAGAGCCATTTGAACCGTTTTGAACCTCATGGTATTGCTGGCTTCCGTTATTATAAGAGCGTAAATAGATTTTGTATGAAAGGCGGATAGACGGATGCACGGCGTAATCGGTTCGGATGAATTTAAGTAGCCCGCTGAAAAAAAACTTTTAGAAACGTACGAACTATAGAAAATGGTGTCATCACATGCTACTTCCTCTTTCCACAAAACCCTCCCCATCCTTCCGTATCTGAACTGGTTTCCACGCTCGGGTACCGCCAAGGTGACCATACTGGGTGATATATTGGCGTTTTGGCTACTAATGATAGAATGTTGAGCAACTTTTTTAAAGAAATACAACCAACGCCATTTTTATTGATCAACGCGATTCTTGGTCGACGCAGACAGATCCAAATGAATTTTTATGCACCGACATTTAATTTAATGTTATTTATAATGATATTTATTGCTCTGCAGCCTTGTGAAATTGTGAAATATTGCAACCGCAAAGTTCTACAACTATCCAAATAACGACTCCAGTGTTAACATTAAACTGCTATAGAGAGGTAATTAGGCTGCTATAGTACTGCATACGTACTGTGTGTTTAACTTGTCGTAACGCTGGTGGCAGTTACATTAAATTCACCTGCGAGAAAGAACTGAACTGATCAACAGCACAACAGGTCTTGGCTAAAATAGGAAAAGGCGATAGCCGATAGTGCTATGTATGTATAGCTAGTTTAAATCTGTCGTTTTACCTTGCCGACTACCGATAGTGCATATCCGTTTCTCGTCGTATGACTGAAAATCAAAATATCTTTCATTTTCAGTACACGGCAAACAGGTCGTGTGAAATTTCATTTAGGTGATTGGAGGGGGGCGGGGGGGGGGGTGGAGGACATCCGGACCCACTGGACCCTCCCTTTGATTACGCCTTTGAGCCCGATCCCGCGGAAGTTCGTCGTTTAGGTTGCGACGAACCTCGGTCATCCAGTGAGGGGGAGTCTTATGTTGTTGCGAGATGAAAATGTTCAAATGTGCCTGAAATCACACTACTTAACCTAAATTATCCTAAGGACAAACACACACACCCATGCCCGAGGGAGGACTCGAACCTCCCCCGGGACCAGCCGCACAGTCCATGACTGCAGCGCTTCAGACCGCTCGGCTAATCCCGCGCGGCTTGCGAGATGGAAGTCTCGGAATCAGCAGTTAGTTGTGCAAACACTCATAACTGCAGCATTCAAGGTACCGTCACACTCTTCTCACAAAAGAAGAATGGCTCATACGGATTCGTCTGTGAAACTGCGCAGAAAACATTCGGAGAATGTCTTTTATGCGCCGGCCGTTGTGGCCGAGCGGTTCTAGGCGCTTCAGTCCGGAACCGCGCTGCTGCTACGGCCGCAGGTTCGAATCCTGTCTCGGGCATGGTTGTCTGTGATGTCTGTAGGTTAGTCAGGTTTAAGTAGTTCTAAGTCTTGGGGGACTGATGACCTCAGATGTTAAGTCCCATAGTGCTTAGAGCCATTTGAACCATTTGAATCTCGTTTATGCACCGAAATTTAATGAAGATGTTCAGTGCCCCACACTGTTACAATATGGTGATTAGGCTTTCCAGGTAAATGGAAGGTTGCTCCATTTACTAATTATGAGCTTGGAGGCGAAATGCTCATCCGCAAGTGCTTCCAACACTGGGAGGCAAAATTGAAGCCACTGGTTTTAATTGTTCCAGGAGTTGCAGACGGTATAGTTTTAAAATTAACCGCCGACGCTAAATCGTCCATTCAGTTTACTACGGTGTTCCAAATTCGTGGTTTGCACAGACCGTTGATTTTTTTGGTCTGAGTATGAGACCTCTTTAAGGATGCATCTGGCATACTTGGTCGACCAGTTACAGAGACAACCATTTTTCTTAAATTATCGACACCAACGCACAATGCACTGTTTACGCAGCGGTTCTTTTCCATAATTCCTTTTGAATACATGCTGCACCGTTGCAACAGATAAATATCTCGCATATTCCAGCAGCAAATACCCTTTTATTGTTTTGTCGCCATTTTGTGAAGCACTGGACACGAAACGACAACTAGTGGACACACTGAAAACTCGGTGAGTTTACGCTTCTATTCATGCATCGATCTTGTTTGTACATGTAACACTTTGGAAACCATAGAACTATGAAAACTATTAGAGCATTTGTAGTAGCCCTGTGTTTTATCTGCCTGATTTCCTTGACCAATGGCTTTTAGCATGTCGTGTGAGAAAGGCACAAGTTGGGTTTCACGTTATCGATGTTTTCTGAATCGATGCTGCTTGAAATGGAGGAGGTCATTCTGTTCGGCACGCGTTGTTATTTTTGAGATCAGAAAGTTTTCTAGGATTCTTCAACAAATAGTCGTCAGTACGATTGCACGGCAATTTTGTGGATCCTTCTGATATCCTTCTTGTAGACAGCTGTACTGAGCTTCTTTCCAACCACCGGGCACAGTTTTCTGTTCCAAGGATCTCTGGTATATTATGGTTATAATGGGAGCTAATTCACCTGCAAATTCTGCGTAAATTGTGACAGGGGTGTCTTCAGGCCCTGTTGCGTTGTTTAATTTTCGAGATTTTAGCTATTTCTCAACGTCACTGACAGTAGTATTTATTCTAGAGTAGGACCTGACAATTTCTCCAGCTACAAGCCATCATATTGTTTTTCTACATATGGAATCGAGAAACTGTATTTTTAAAAAGTTAGCGCTGTGGTACTACCAGTGATGGATATGCTTGAAGACATTACTAGAGTTGAGGAACAACACAGGAATATGTGAGAATAGGAACTTCAGAAACGCATATAATGTATTTATTCGCAGATGGTTTGTCTGTGTACTGTGCCGTCACAAGACGTGACGCAGTCGCCACACGTTAAAACCCACGTCAATGCGCGGCGTACATCTTGGAGCAGCACGGTGGCGTCGCTTCATCGCGTGCATGGCGACGCAGTTGCCAGCGAGCGAACCTTCGCTAAACAGCTAGCAGTACGAGACGAGGTGTCTGGTTTTAGACGGCGAGTGATTATCTACCAGGGTCAGAGCTCAGTAGTGTAAGTGGCCGTCGGATTTAACTGCACGCCTTGCATGCCGTTGTGGAGGGCAACAAGAAATATTGCGTTGACCGGAGACTTGCGATACGGCGCAACCTGGCTGGCTGTTACCGAAGCGGAAACTGGAGACATCGGAATTGCATGTGTGCGCGTAACTAGACAGGACTGTTCTCATGCGTTGGAGGGGTGCAGATGTTAAGTGGAGGGCGCTGTTGTGTGTATACCGGGTGAGTTAAGCCTGATAGGCACACGTAAAACCAGTACTTGCTTTATAACTGTGACTGTCTTTCATATCTGTGAGTTTGTAACACCGAAAATGCAGATAAAATACCTTTTACACGATCCAAAACTATCGCCGTTTAATATCCGTTGATAACTTGCACCGTAATTTTGATTCTGAAGCTGTAAGCTGTATTACAGAAACTGTACTTAATACGTAATCGATATACTAATGTATTTATTTTTGAATGTACACTACTGGCCATTAAAATTGCTACACCAAGAAGAAATGCAGATGATAAGCGGGTATTCATTGGACAAATATACTAGAACTGGCATGTGATTACATTTTCACGCAATTTGGGTGCATAGATCCTGAGAAATCAGGACCCAGAACAACCACATCTGGCCGTAATGACGGCCGTGATACGCCTGGGGATTGAGTCAAACAGAGCTTGGATGGCGTGTACAGGTACAGCCTGCCCATGCAGCTTCAACACGATACCACAGTTCATCAAAAGTAGTGACTGGCGTATTGTGACGACCGAGCTGCTCGGCCACCATTGACCAGACGTTTTCAGTTGGTGAGAGATCTGGAGAATGTGCTGGCCAGGCCAACAGTCGAATATTTTCTGTATCCAGAAAGGCCCGTACAGGACCTGCAGCATGCGGTCGTATCTCATCCTGCTGAAATATAGGGTTTTGCAAGGATCGAATGTATGATAGAGCCACTGGTCGTAACACATCAGAAATGTAACGTCCACTGTTCAAAGTGCCGTCAATGCGAACAAAAAGTGACCGAGACGTGTAACCAATGGCACCCCATACCATCACGCCAGGTGCTACGCGAGTATGGCGATGACGAATACACGCTTCCAATGTGAGTTCACCGCGATGTCGCCAAACACGGATGCGACCATCACGATGCTGTAAACAGAACCTGGATTCATCCGAAAAAATGACGTTTTGCTATTCGTGCACCCAGGTTCGTCGTTGAGTACACCATCGCAGGCGCTCCTGTCTGTGATGCAGCGTCAAGGGTAACCGCAGCCATGGTCTCCGAGCTGATAGTCAATGCTGCTGCAAACGTCGTCGAACTCTCCGTGCAGATGGTTGTTGTTTTGCAGACGTTCCCATCTGTTGACTCAGGGATCGAGACGTGGCTGCGCGATCCGTTACAGCCATGCGGATAAGATGCCTGTCATCTCGACTGCTAGTGATACGAGGCCGTTGGGATCCAGAACGGCGTTCCGTATTACCCTCCTGAACCCACCGATTCCATATTCTGCTAACAGTCATTGGATCTCGACCAACGCGAGCAGCAATGTCGCGATACGATAAACCGCAATCGCGATAGGCTACAATCCGACCTTTATCAAAGTCGGAAACGTGATGATATGCATTTCTCCTCCTTACACGAGGCATAACACCACCGTTTCACCATGCAAGGCCGGTCAACTGCTGTTTGTGTGTGAGAAATCGGTTGGAAACTTTCCTCATGTCGGCACGTTGTAGGTGCCGGCACCGGCGCCAACCTTGTGGGAATGCTCTGAAAAGCTAATCATTTGCGAATCACAGCATCTTCTTCCTGTCGGTTAAATTTCGCGACTGTAGCTCGTCATCTTCGTGGTGTAGCAATTTTAATGGCCAATAGTGTATATAATTGAATGTAATTATAATGAAAAAATTCTAAATTGGTGGGTAATAGCCAAGGGACGTTACTGAAATGTATCGATAGCAACGACGAAATGGTAATAGTTGTGCCATTGATTATCTTTGCGTATGGAGAGTCAGTCGCGTTGCGATCAGAGGGGAAGCAGAGAAGCTTGAGTCATGAAAGAGTGCGGAAGTGTTTGTTGGGCGCTCCCGCCGCCGCGGTGTGCAGCTATGCTCGCGCCAATGTAGGCGCGCCTGATTTGTTAACACGCGAATATCGAGAGCACGATAGGAATGGACTGGCGGAGGAAGCTAAAATTCCAATTACTGCCGCTGCAATTCCAACTACTGCCTGTCCCATAACTACCGTGGCTCTGGTAACGATTCGGGATTCTAAACCAGCAGCAGCAGCAGCAGCTCAGCACTGTCGTGGGCTAACTCTTCGAGCCGACCGGAGTGGCCGATCGGTTCTAGGCGCTACAGTCTGGAACCAAGCGACCGCTACGGTCGCAGGCCCGAATCCTGCCTAGGACATGGATGTGTGTGATGTCCTTAGGTTAGTTAGGTTTAAGTAGTTCTAAGTTCTAGGGGTCTAATGGCCTCAGAAGGTAAGTCCCATAGTGCTCAGAGCCATTTTTTACACTCTTCGTCGTCCGCACAGCTACGAGAGTGCTAAACTAAAAACTATAAACTTACGTTGACATTGCCCAGAAACATCGCTTTCACAAAGTATGAATAACCTGAATAATAACTTGCAATATTTAAGACTTGTAGGGCACCTGTGTTGTCATTGTCCTCTGATATTATTACTAAGCTGCGTCCCTTTCCTTTCCATGCAATCAGCGAATGTCGTAAGAATATGAAAAGTGATAATCTATTTACTTCTATAGTTAGTGTGTTTGCTTAAGTCCAGTTTCAGCCTAAATTTTCTGCCACAGTAACTTTTCATTCTAGTATTGCATAACAGACGCTACGTAAAGTAAAGTAAAATTTCACTGGCTAAACTAATAACTAGAGCTATAGCACAAATTAAGAGTGGATATTTACTTTATTCTGTATTTAGCTTAGCGAGTGACATCTGCTGGCTTGGTATGCATTTTATTGTGTTATTTTAAAAGTAATACTAACTGCTCATTTGCTCAAAGTAAATTCAATTCAATCTTTCAGTAACCAAAAGCAAACTGCTTGTCTTTTTCTAAATTTTGCATTACGTTACAATGGTGTTATTGAAAGTAATTTTCTTTACGTAACAGAGTTTAAGTTAAGGCAGTCATTCATTTAACCAGTAACTCCATTTAATTTTACTTTCAAAATTAGTATTTCAGAATGAGTACTTCCAAACTCAGTGTTTTCCGATTCATTTATTATCTCGTGAGCTGTTGGGCTGTGGAAAAGCGCGACAACCTTCTGTCGCCACGCCAGTGATTATTTGCTGAAATTTCTTAGCCATTACCTTTCTCAAGATGATGCGCATTCATTGCCTTAGAGGGCTGGCGACCGTTTAATTATCCCCTTTTTAGATAATCACTGTTTTCTTTGCATTATCAGTGATTTTGGTAGTAAACATTACGTAGTACCCTTTTTCCCTCCTGTGCTGTTCGTGAGCGATTGCAACATACTCCACCCATTTCAGAATTATTATCAGTATTTAGCTTAAGTGTGGAATAGATTTTTGCTCCAACTAACCGGCGTTACTTAACTTCGGTAGCGATAGCCTTTATCGACTGTAAAGTTTCATTGGGCATGTGCGACCACGGCCGGTTATACTAATGGCCATTAAAATTGCTACACCAAGAAGAAATGCAGATGATGAACGGGTATTCATTGGACAAATATATTGTACCAGAACTGACATGTGATTACATTTTCACGCAATTTCGGTGCATAGATCCTGAGAAATCAGTACCCAGAACAACCACATCTGGCCGTAATAACGGCCTTGATACGTCTGGACATTGAGTCAAACAGAGCATGGATGGCGTGTACAGGTACAGCTGCCCATGCAGCTTCAACACGATACCACAGTTCATCAAGAGTAGTGACTGGCGTATTGTGACGAGCCAGTTGCTCGGCCACCATTGACCAGACGTTTTCAATTGGTGAGAGATCTGGAGAATGGGCTGGCCAGGGCAGCAGTCGAACATTTTCTGTAGCCAGAAAGGCCTGTACAGGACCTGCAACATGCGGTCGTGCATTATCCTGCTGAAATATGGGGTTTCGCAGGGATCGGATGAAGGATAGAACCATGGGTCGTAACAAATCTGTAATTTAACGTCCACTTGTAAGGTGTCAGGCAAATCCAACACCTTCTATGAAAACCCTGACATGATAAGCAAATCCAGTAGTATGTCACATAGCTCCGAATAAATCGTGACATTAAATTAACCAAAGTAATACGAGTAACGAGTGAGCAAATGGAATACCACAGACTAACACAAGAATGCCTAAATGCATGTCATACCTTCCCACCGCGAGACAGACGCAGTTCCGAGGGGAGAAACGAGAACAGAAGCCGAGAGCAGAACCGTGTTAAGCTAGAAGGCCCTACGATAAGGGACGGACACCCACGTGGCCAGCTAACCACCATGACCACCCCCAACCCATGCTAAAAGCTAAAGCCCTCCAGAAGAACAGTATAGATCTTACGGTAACACTAAAAGGACCACACCCGCCGCAAATTTTATCGTGAGACTTTTTCGCGTCTCTGTTACGTTGCAGGACCACCCCCCAGCCCATGTTAAAAGATTGAGCCCTCCAGAAGAACAGTATAGATCTTACGATAACACTAAAAGGACCACACCAGCTGCAAGTTCTAGCGTGAGACTTTTTCGCGTCTCTGTTACGTTGCAAATTTTAAAAACATTGCCCCACCACGAAAAGTATAACGTTTCTCATTGGATAGACAGAATTTCTGTAGGCGGAGCTTAAGGTTAACATTGAGACCCTGATTGGTCAGATGAAAACACAGCCAGATAGTTCGGTAAATTGTAGTAACGAGAAGTTAGAAAGAAGTTGCTTGGGAGACGGCGAGATGCATGGAGCTGCGCCGGCCGCCGCCCCCTGACGAACACCGACAAGGTAATGAACGCACGCGATGCTGCAATTTTGAGCGCATAAGGCTTCACTCAGAACTGCAGAAGTCTCATCTGTTACATCCCCTTTTTACGTAATACTAGCGTCGATCGTCAACTGAAGCTCATGGTATTCACATTTGCTACGTAAGTTAAAATCTGAAATACGATGATTTTTCTGTTGTATAATTATAACAGTTATAAGATTCGAGGGGCATGAAAGGGAAGCAGTGGTTGGGAAGGGAGTGAGACAGGGTTGTAGCCTCTCCCCGATGTTATTCAATCTGTATATTGAGCAAGCAGTAAAGGAAACAAAAGAAAAATTTGGAGTAGGTACTAAAATCCAGGGAGAAGAAATAAAAACTTTGAGGTTCGCCGATGACATTGTAATTCTGTCAGAGACAGCAAAGAACTTGGAAGAGCAGTTGAACGGAATGGACAGTGTCTTGAAAGGAGGATATAAGATCAACATCAACAAAAGCAAAACGAGGATAGTGGAATGTAGTCAAATTAAATTGGGTGATGCTGAGGAAATTAGAATAGGAAATGAGACACTTAAACCAGTAAAGGAGTTTTGCTATTTAGGGAGTAAAATAACTGATGATGTTCGAAGTAGAGAGGATATAAAATGTAGACTGGCAATGGCAAGGAAAGCGTTTCTGAAGAAGAGAAATTTGTTAACATCGAGTATAGATGTAAGTCTCAGGAAGTCGTTTCTGAAAGTATTTGTATGGAGTGTAGCCATTTATGGAAGTGAAACATGGACAATAAATAGTTTGGACAAGAAGAGAACAGAAGCTTTCGAAATGTGGTGCTACAGAAGAATGTTGAAGATTAGGTGGGTAGATCACATAACTAATGAGGAGGTATTGAATAAAATTGGGGAGAAGAGGAGTTTGTGGCACAACCTGACAAAAAGAAGGGACCAGTTGGTAGGACATGTTTTGAGGCATCAAGGGATCACAAATTTAGCATTGAAGGGCAGCGTGGAGGGTAAAAATCGTAGAGGGAGACCAAGAGATGAATACACTAAGCAGATTCAGAAGGATGTAGGTTGCAGTAAGTACTGGGAGATGAAGAAGCTTGCACAGGATAGAGTAGCATGGAGAGCTGCATCAAACCAGTCTCAGAACTGAAGACCACAACAACAACAATTATTGAGAAGCCACATCAGCCACTGTAATTTACGACAAGTTAAATAAGTAATTAAAGATAATTGAGGGTCACTGTAGACCATTTTGATAGTTTTCTCTTTTGTGAAACTTAATTTAAACCTAGATTATAGATGTGGTACGGCATAGGTCATCCTTCGATCCATTGTAGAACTTGGAAACCCATTCAGGGAATATTCGTTCACATTTTTGTTGAACGCAGTTGGTTTTTATCATCCTGTATTAAAACATTTCCTTTTATCAATAGTGCAATTTATAAACAATGCTTTGTGAGTAGAATAAAATTTCCAATGGTAAACTTAACAGCTTTTTCGACGTTGTTTCACCAGCTAACGAAAAATAGGAAAGCCTTGAACCCCTTCCACTGAATTTAGTTAGTATTAAGATTCTTTTACAGGGAGTGCAGTGGAGCTGACGCTGAAATCTTTAAGTATTTGGTTATATTATCGCTAGTCTCACTGAACGTTTCTGAACTCTACATGTCATGTGTGGTCTGACGTCTCCTTACCAGCAACAGGTCCCAGGTTCAAACTAGTCAATTCCCTAAAAATCACGCTCAGAGCGTCGTTGCGCGAAAGTGGTAGGGAGACACGACTTAGAACAAACAGAAACCACGCAGAATGTTAGACACTGTTCAAAGTGCCGTCGATACGAACAAGAGGTGACCGAGACGTGTAGCCAATGTCAACCCCTACCATCACGCCGGGTGATACGCCAGTATGGCGATGACGAATACATGCTTCCATTGTACTTTCACCGCATTGCCGCCAAACACGGATGCGACCATCATGATGCTGTAAACAGAACCTGGATTCATCCGAAAAAATGACGTTTTGTCATTCGTGCACCCAGGTTCGTCGTTGAGTACATCATCGCAGGCGCTCCTGTGTGTGATGCAGCGTCAAGGATAACCGCAGCCATGCTCACGAAGTTGATGGTCCGTGCTGCTGCTAACGTCGTCGATGATGTTTGTGTCTTGCAAACGTCCCAATCTGTTGACTCAGGGATCGAGACGTGGCTGCACGATCCGTTACAGCCTTGCGGATAGGATGCCTGTCATCTAGACTGCTAGTGATGCGAGGCCGTTGGGATCCAGCACGGCGTTCCGTATTACCCTCCTGAACCCACCGATTCCATATTCTGCTAACAGTCATTGGATCTCGACCAACGCGAGCAGCAATGTCGCGATACGATAAACCGCAATCTCGATTGACTACAATCAGACCTTTATCAAAGTCGGAAACGTGATGGTACGCATTTCTCCTCCTTAACACGAGGCATCACAACAACGTTTCACCAGGCAACGGGCATTAACAGAGAATGCGTTGCAGTTCTACCTGTTTACCGATGAAGCGGATTTCACAAACCACGGGCAGTGAATCTACGGAACATGCATTACTGGTCCGTGGACAATCCTCGCTGGCTCAGACAGGTAGAGCGACAGCGACCGTGGACTGTAAATCTATGGTGCGGAATCATTGGCGACCACTTCATTGGTCCTCACTTCATTGCAGGGGCCCAAACAGCTGCAACATACATCGCGTTTCTACAGAATGATCTGCCAACGTTGCTCGAAAATGTCCCACTGGAAACGCGTCGACGTATGTGGTGCCAGCATGATGGTGCACCTGCACATTCCGCAATTAACACTAGGCTGACCTTTGACAGGATGTTCGACGGGCGTTTCGTAGGACGTGGAGGACGCATAAATTGGCCAGCCCGTTCTCCTGATCTTACACCTCTGGACTTCTTTCTGTGGGGTACGTTAAAGGAGAATGTGTGCCGTGATGTGCGTACAACCGCAGAGGATATGAAACAAGGTATTGTGGCAGCCTGCGGCGACATTACACCAGATGTACTGCGGCGTGTACGACATTCATTACGCCAGAGATTGCAATTGTGTGCAGCAAATGATGGCCACCACATTGAACATCTATTGGCCTGACGTGTCGGGACACACTCTAATCCACTCCGTAATTGAAAACGGAAACCACGTGTGCACGTGTACCTCACCCCTCATGGTAATGTACATGTGCGTCAGTGAAAAAGACCAATAAAAACGTGTTAGCATGTGGACGTAATGTGCTATTCCAGTCTCTTCTGTACCTAAGGTCCATCACCGTTCCCTTTGGATCCCTACGTAATTCGGTGCTCTCCGATACACACGATCGAACAGCGGAGGAGTGGTACTCAAGCGCCAACTTTATGTTATAATATCCCTTGTTGTAATTAACATTTTACAATGCAACAAACGGCACTGACTACGTATTTGTTTATATGTTCAGATGTGCTAACAAAACTAACGGGGTTCCATTTAAAAAAACGTAGGTTTGTGTTAAAAAACATACTTCCGTGCATTTTTGTATGGTTTGTATTAACCAATTACACTAGCCCCTCTCCTCACGTTCGGTCTGTGGAATCGGTTCGTCAGTATTTGATGTGGTTTACGAAATATATCCAGCGGTACATGTTAGGTGACTCACCCTGTATATACACTCCTGGAAATTGAAATAAGAACACCGTGAATTCATTGTCCCAGGAAGGGGAAACTTTATTGACACATTCCTGGGGTCAGATACATCACATGATCACACTGACAGAACCACAGGCACATAGACACAGGCAACAGAGCATGCACAATGTCGGCACTAGTACAGTGTATATCCACCTTTCGCAGCAATGCAGGCTGCTATTCTCCCATGGAGACGATCGTACAGATGCTGGATGTAGTCCTGTGGAACGGCTTGCCATGCCATTTCCACCTGGCGCCTCAGTTGGACCAGCGTTCGTGCTGGACGTGCAGACCGCGTGAGACGACGCTTCATCCAGTCCCAAACATGTTCAATGGGGGACAGATCCGGAGATCTTGCTGGCCAGGGTAGTTGACTTACACCTTCTAGAGCACGTTGGGTGGCACGGGATACATGCGGACGTGCATTGTCCTGTTGGAACAGCAAGTTCCCTTGCCGGTCTAGGAATGGTAGAACGATGGGTTCGATGACGGTTTGGATGTACCGTGCACTATTCAGTGTCCCCTCGACGATCACCAGTGGTGTACGGCCAGTGTAGGAGATCGCTCCCCACACCATGATGCCGGGTGTTGGCCCTGTGTGCCTCGGTCGTATGCAGTCCTGATTGTGGCGCTCACCTGCACGGCGCCAAACACGCATACGACCATCATTGGCACCAAGGCAGAAGCGACTCTCATCGCTGAAGACGACACGTCTCCATTCGTCCCTCCATTCACGCCTGTCGCGACACCACTGGAGGCGGGCTGCACGATGTTGGGGCGTGAGCGGAAGACGGCCTAACGGTGTGCGGGACCGTAGCCCAACTTCATGGAGACGGTTGTGAATGGTCCTCGCCGATACCCCAGGAGCAACAGTGTCCCTAATTTGCTGGGAAGTGGCGGTGCGGTCCCCTACGGCACTGCGTAGGATCCTACGGTCTTGGCGTGCATCCGTGCGTCGCTGCGGTCCGGTCCCAGGTCGACGGGCACGTGCACCTTCCGCCGACCACTGGCGACAACATCGATGTACTGTGGAGATCTCACGCCCCACGTGTTGAGCAATTCGGCGGTACGTCCACCCGGCCTCCCGCATGCCCACTACACGACCTCGCTCAAAGTCCGTCAACTGCACATACGGTTCACGTCCACGCTGTCGCGGCATGCTACCAGTGTTAAAGACTGCGATGGAGCTCCGTATGCCACGGCAAACTGGCTGACACTGACGGCGGCGGTGCACAAATGCTGCGCAGCTAGCGCCATTCGACGGCCAACACCGCGGTTCCTGCTGTGTCCGCTGTGCCGTGCGTGTGATCATTGCTTGTACAGCCCTCTCGCAGTGTCCGGAGCAAGTATGGTGGGTCTGACACACCGGTGTCAATGTGTTCTTTTTTCCATTTCCAGGAGTGTATATAATCTTGCAAAATTACACACTTGTATAAACGGAGCCCCTATATTAAACCACCATATAACACGACATTTAAGATGCAATACATACCCTTCGATACAAAATGGACATACAACTTTGACAAAGTTGTCAAGCAACGTCAAAAGCGAGATAACTTTTACAGTTCCACTCGGCAAAATGAGATTCCACCTAAACATGTGTGCTACTAACAGCCGAGTGAAGTGGCTGGCGGCCGTTCCTGCTTAAGAGAAGTACCAGGTGTAGAAGTATGAAACCGGAATTGACCTACAGATGGTGTTGGCCATGAGTGTAGGGCTCGTGAGACCGCGTCCTCAGCGCCATCTGCTACCTGTAACGGCAGACGTCGAATGTCAACACATAGTAACCCAAGTTCCATACATCGGTGTCTGGCCGTGCGGGGTAGCCGCACGGTCTATAGTGCCTTGTCACGCTCCGCGCGGCGCCCCTCATCGGAGGTTCGAGTCCTTCCTCGGGCATGGGTGTGTGTGTTGTTCTTAGCCTAAGTTAGTTTAAGTTGGATAAAGTAGTGTGTAAACATAGGGGCCGATGACCTTAGCAGTTTGGTCCCAGAAGACTTTACCACAAATTTCCAATTTCGGTATCTGTTTCAAACCCGTAAACATGTCGTATTTTGTGTCTACGAACTACGATTTGCGGACAGCATTGGTTTTGTGTTATCATTTGAAGAAAACTGCTGCAGAATCGCATCGAATGCTTGTCGAAGCTTTCGGAGAACATGCTCTTGGGAAAACACAGTGTTTTGACTGGTTCAAAAAATTCAAAAGTTGTGATTTTGACGTGAGAAACGACGAGTGCGGGAAACCACTAAAAAAGGTCGAAGACAACGAATTGGATGAAGATGATATTCAAACTCAAAAGAAACTCGGGGAACAATTGAATGTGACGCAGAAAGCCGCTTCACTTCGGCTGAAGGCTATGGGAAAGGTGCAGAAAGTGGGAAAATTGAGCCAGCCGCTGTGGTCGAGTGGTTCTAGGCGCTTCAGTTCCGAACCACGCGGCTGCTACCGTCGCAGGTTCGAATCCTGCCTCGGCCATGGATGTGTGTGATGTCCTTAGGTTAGTCAGGTTTAAGTAGTTCTAAGTTCTAGGGGACTGATGACCTCAGATGATAAGTCCCATAGTGCTTAGAACCATTTGGAGGGGGGGGGGGGGGGGCGGGAGTTCCGCATGAACTGAATGAAAGACAGGAAGCAAATCGAAAGACCACTTGCGAAATTCTGCTTGCGAGATACAAAAGAAAGTCGATTCTCCATCGAATAGTGATAGGTGATGAAAAATGGATGTATTTTGAGAATCGTAAGCGTCGTAAATCATGGGTGAATCCAGGCAAATCATTGGCATCCACTGCAAGACCAAATAGCTTTGGAAAGAAGGCAATGCTCTGTGTTTGGTGAGATCAGAAGGGTGTCATCTATTATGAGCTGCTAACACCTGGTGAAGCCGTTAACACTGATCACTGCCAACAGCAAATGGTCGATTTAAATCGAGCACTACGTAAAATACGACCGGAAAAGGCAACACAAAGTCATATTGGTTCATGATAACGCCCCACTACAAACAGCAAAACGGGGCAGGGAAACGATCGAGGCTATCAGCTGGGAATACTAGGCCATGCGGCTTATTCTCCAGCCTTGTTTCCGTCCGATTATCATCTGTTTGCATCACTGGCACACGCTCTCGCTCAACAACGCTTCAATTCGTATGAAAATGTACGAAAATGGCTCGCTGAATGGTTTGCTTCAAAAGAAGAACTATTTTTTTGGCCTGGAATTCATAGCCTGACGGAGAGGTGGGAGAAATGTATCAATAGCAATGGAGACTAGTTTGAATAAAATATTGTTTATCAGTTTCAAACAACAGACGAGTAATTTTTGTGACCAAATTCCGGTTTCATAGTGTTACACCTAGTAGTTGGTGCTAGGTCGCATACAACCTGTGGCTCTGACGTCAGGGCTAATACGTCATGACAAATAGCAAATAATATTATCAATTACAAAATTTATACGATTTTTTGTAAACAGTAAACTCTTTTTTATAAGAGTTAAGAAAAATTGTAAATTTGTGGTAAGGTCTTATGGGACCAAACTGCTAAGGTCATCGGCCCCTATGTTTACACACTACTTTATCCAACATAAACTAACTTACGCTAAGAACAACACACACAGCCATGCCCGAGGAAGGACTCGAATCTCCGATGAGGGGCGCCGCGCGGAGCGTGACGAGGCGCTATAGACCGCGCGGCTACCCCGCACGGCCAGATACCGATGTATGGAACTTGGGTTACTATGTGTTGACATTCGTCGTCTGCCGTTACAGGTAGCAGATGGCGCTGAGGACGCGGTCTCACGAGCCCTACACTCATGGCTAACACCATCTGTAGGGTAATTCCGGTTTCATACTTCTACACGTGGTACTTCTCTTAAGCAGGAACGGCCGCCAGCCACTTCACTCGGCTGTTAGTAGCACACATGTTTAGGTGGAATCTCATTTTTCTGTGTGGAACTGTAAAAGCTGTGTCGCTTTTGACGTTGCTTGACAACTTTCGGTATGTATTACATCTTATATGTCTTCTTGTTATATGTTGGTTTTGTATAGGGTCTCCGTTTATACACGTATATAATTTTCCAAGACTAATAAAAAAATTTTGTTTGTCGCCAGGTCATATGAAGATGGGCAGAGCCGGAAAGGCGTAATGAATAAAAAAAAGTGTTCAGAAACATTCAGTGACTATTACTTCGTGACCAAACATTACAGGCATTTTTATTCTTGTGATTACAATGGTCGCATACCTCTACCATGACTTTCAGTTGCCGGCCGCGGTGGCCATGCGGTTCTAGGCGCTGCAGTCCGGAACTGCATGACCGCTACGGTCGCAGGGTCGAATCCTGCCTCGGGCATGGATGTGTTCAAAAAATGGTTCAAATGGCTCTGAGCACTATGGGACTCAACTGCTGAGGTCATTAGTCCCCTAGAACTTAGAACTAGTTAAACCTAACTAACCTAATGACATCACAAACATCCATGCCCGAGGCAGGATTCGAACCTGCGACCGTAGCGGTCTTGCGGTTCCAGACTGCAGCGCCTTTAACCGCACGGCCACTTCGGCCGGCGGCATGGATGTGTGTGATGTCCTTAGGTTAGTTAGGTTTAAGTAGTTCTAAGTTCTAGCGGACTGATGACCTAAGATGTTAAGTCCCATAGTGCTCAGAGCCATTTGAACCATTTTTGACTTTCAGTTACGTCTACGACACCAATCACAGTTCCTCTCCATACTAAAAACGACGGAACTCAACACTCGACAGCCATTATAAGAGGGACTGTGCCTTGTAAATACATAAACACGTAAGATATTTAAGCTTATAAAGCCCACAGGCAAAGCAAAATATGTCGCTTCTAGTTAGAAGCTCGTAAAGTAATGCGCGCACTAACGTTGTGCTATTCCTTGGTGCTGCTGTAATGAAACCTGCCGCTTAACTAAGCGTACTTTAAACCTGCACTCACTCTTCAAACAAAAACATACAGACACGTCATGACAATGCACCCTGTCATAAAGCAGCATGTGTGAAGCAATGGTTTGTGCAGAATGACGTTCCTGAAATGTATTGGTCTGGCCAGAGTCCTGATGTGAACCCAGTGGAACTCCTCTGGGATGAGTTACAACTTCGCTCCGGACTCCAGTTTCGAACATCACTATCTTCTCTGCTATCGGTTCTTTAGGAAGCATGGCCTGCCATTCCTCTGCAGACATTCAGATATCTCACTGAAAGTGTCACCAACAGAACTTGAAAGCAGTCTACTGGGGCACATTTGCATGTGGCACCCGAATATGATTTTATAAACGATATATTTGTTAGGCTTTATATCGCTGACTGTGTAAGGCCGCAGACCCAGAGATACTGCTTCTGGTATGAGATTATTATAGTGTTGGAGTAAGAGAGAGCATGGCGCACAGCTGTAGGTAGCTGTCACTGAGGGAAAGACAATGGAGTAGGTAGTTTTTGTGGTGCGCTGCGTGAAGCCGTCACGTGTTACATTGATGTAGATATGTTATTATTGTTAAACATGGAAGCAGAAGTCTTCATGCAAGCAAAGTAAAAATGTTAAATAATTATGACTTCTGTTTATGCCAGCGCGTTAGTATAGATGCGCTGGCCGATAATTTGAAATTGCTGAAGAACCCCAGAATGTATGTAAACCGTTTTGATAAAAAGGCTAGTTAGATATTTCACTTTTGTAATGTTCTTAAGATTTGTTATCAGAGCTATATGTAATTTGATGATTTGCATTTATGTTGGATTAGTGAAGTTAGATAATACTTCTGTTTAAATCTCATTGTTTGTGAATCAGTTATATTACTCACAACTTCAATTGCCAGATATTTTTGAAAAGACTAACTTAACTTGCAAGATATTTTGCTAAAAAAAAACTCAGTGTCAGTAATTCACCATAATCAATACCGCCTCCCGGTCCAGGTCATAAGTTTTTAAAGAAGTTTTATTTTCATAAATGTTTTCATTTATCAGCCAAAATAATTTCATGTGCATTTCAAAGTATTACAGACAGCAATGCACACCACTGAGCCTATAGCCAGCATATATTTTGTTTCTCATGAGGGACCAGAATATATCGCGTTACTCCGTTGAAGCTTTAGATAGAAGTCAATTTAATTTATTTGTTATGTGCACAGAGACCAAAGTTATCAGTTTTGAACAGGGCCAGAGGATTCAGTGCTTAAGGGGTTGAATGTATTTTGCAGTGACTGTATTTCTTTATTGGTATTGGGAGTTGCATTGCCCAATCAGTTCGTGTAAATTTTTGCTAACAGTAACACAGAATAAGCACACCACTTGCAGTTACAACACGCCATACGATAACTCGAGTTTTGTACCCATTCCACAGATCAGACACTCATTCAACGTAATCGTAACACTTATTCGATTTTTTAAAAAGAAGGTACAAGCTGAAGCCGTCGTAAAGGTGAAGGGAGAACAGATCCCATATTATTGTCCACTAATAGTTGTCTGCGTACAGTGTATACTATTACATCTTACTGTCTTTAATGAGTGTTACCGTAAAACCAAAAACAAAAACAACTTTAAAAAATTGTGTTTATTCAGCCTTTCTCGGTGAAACTGATGCGTTACAAGTGGAGAACGCTGATCATGTCACTCGCTAATTTGGGCGCCGACCAAACTGTGATTGTATCACTGCACCTTTAAACAATAGCAGACAGCATAAATTTAAAAAAAGTACAAGCAGAATATCTGAAGACAATACTGTTTACCAAAAAGAGTCTCGGCTTTATTAGATGTGCGCTTCTCTTTACGTTGTGTAATCTGAGAAGTAACTTCTGTCGTGTTTCCTTCAGTAATACTACTGATTAAGGTACGCTTCCATTACTACAGATCTGTCTCGCAAAATTCCGGCACATGTGCCGGAAATTTGTTGATATGGAAACAGTCTGCAACATGTTGCGACACAAGTGCCAGGAACAAAAATGTCCCAAGCGACTACAGCACACAACACGTGCAGCAGATTGAGCCACGAGCAATGGAAACAGACTTCAGCATGTCCCGTGATTTGCACATGCGCAGTAAAAAAGTCTGTAATCGCAGTGCAGACCCTGCGAGTATAACCTGAAACGTGCTCCCTTGCGATAGTGTTATCTCAGTCTTGTAAGTGATAGTGTTTGTTTCGTCATGGAGTGCTCTAAATGTAAAGTGGCGAAACTTAATGAACTAAAAGAGCAGAAAACAGCGCTGTGGAATATAACAAATCCAAGCCATAAGAATTCGAACAATAGAGACAATGCTCTGCAACATACTTCTGACGTTGTGGAATGCACTACTGAAGAAGTTGAGGAGAAACTTCGCTCCCTGAAATCTCAATTCTAGAGAGAAAAGGAATATAATACAAAAGAACAAGAAAAGTGATGCTGTCGCTAAGCTTGTTTACACGACTAAATGGCAGTATTGTAGTTTATTGAGTTTTCTGTGTGAAACCACTGAACGAGTTGCACACACCAGATCACTAAACCTGGTGAGTAACTGACAATTTTGTAATGTTTCGTGAAATTTTATTTATATACATAATCAGGTACAAACGAAAATGCAGTTAATTATTCAGGGATCATATTTTGAACACAAATTAGTTTTCTGACTTATTATTGAAGGTTAAATTAAAGGTTGATTAAAGTGTGATCGTAATATGTAGTTGTAATAACTATTCATATCAATGTTGCTACGTCAGTTGCTCACTGTGAAAACAGTGAGCAAATTCTTGGCGGACAAATGTGCCAGAATTTTCTCCTCTTTGCTTACACCAATGGAGGCCAAAAAACTTTACTCCTTCATTTCTCAAAGTTCCGTTGATAACGTTTTCGTAGTCATTCTCTAAATCATACATGAGGAGAATACTAGGTCCCTGCAGAAGAATCCTTTCTTAAAAAGTTATGCAAATAAGCACAGCTTAACGTAATACATCTTGCTGTTTCGCTTTGCAGTAACATTGGTTTCCGGGGAAGTCCAAATACGCTGCTTATTATTCCGAAAACGTTTGGAATTACCCTCCCAGATTTTGAATGTATGTTATTAAAAGCTCTTTCAATTGAATCTTTACTAATCATTCCACAAAAGATCCCATAAAAAGTTCTGATATAGCAAATGCACCGTCAGCAACTATTACAAAGGCCATGTCTACATCTGTTTATGGTAAAGGCCGTTTAGGCGGTACTTGCAGCGTGTTTTGCTCAACAGTAGCATGCAAGTCTGTGTCCTGTGCATCGAACGCACGTCCTTACACTCCTGCGTCCACATACAAAAAACTGTACCCTGCGTCACACAACGATATGAGCACGATAGTGGAAGTTCATTTATAACTGCGGTATAAACTATCGCTGTTTATTGCAGGTTGGAGAACAACGTTCTTTCCATCAGGTGCATCGATGCAATTCGGATAGTGCTATTTAGATTAAAATTCTTTGGCAACATCATCCCATTCTCTTTCATTGTTGGTGCTTAAAATATAAGGAACTTTCGTTAAATTATTGTACAAGTAAAAAAAATACAAAAATATGCATTTTTAGTTCCATATTTCAACACACCCTAAAACACTATAGCTGCTAAAAAGCATAAAAAATAGAAGCCACCAGGACTACATATACCCCTAGTGGCTTATACTTCTTTATAGTAATAGTTGTGAATTTTTATTATTCCTACTTTTTCTACTTTTTTAGACCCTGCACGACTCGCCCGAAACTGGCGTTGACGAGAACGACCTTGATGACTCAGTCACAGAAGACGTAAGTGATCGCAGGGAAGCTGAAAATCCATAGAAAGTGTAGGATCAGGAACTGCTGCTGTACCAGATCCGTCCACAAACTCAACACAAAAATCAGAACCTGTTCTCAAGAAACGTCACGACGAACGTTCTGCACCAGATTAAAAATGTTCTACCCTAGAAAAACAGGGATGAAGATACATATTTTCAGAACATGTAGGTGAGTCTTTAAAAAGGATTCAAGATAGGGAAAGTACAGCTTCGTTTCACCACAGCATTTCAACCACACGTTATCGTTGCGTATGTGGAGGAACAGAAGGTCCAGTACCTCCACTATTCCATCTTGGATTTATAAGTTATGCTGGTTGACCATAAACAGCTGAATATTCTGCTCCTCATGCGGATAATTAGCCTCATTCCAGAAACTCGTCCGCTAGTAACTCTCAGCAAATTATTCCATAGAGTTGAAACCCTTCCCCCTAACAAACAAAAGCGAGCCTCAATGTTCTCCCCGGAAGAGTGTAGTTAAATCAAGAATATGATTATCTGAGGTGTGGGACGGCTCCAGTTACGCTCTAGAAAAATCAGAATTGCAATTTAACCACAGCTACTCAAAGGAGATAGGAAGCGAGGAATCTTTGCTGATGAACAAACTTCAGATTGGCACATAATTTTAATTTCCACTAAAGAACGAATTTCATTATTACGGAGTTACAAAATTGGAATAACAACATAAAATTTAATTCGGACCTTTGTCCTCTTAAGATAATATACAACTGACTAACCGTTTGCCATGAATTAATATAACAAACAATATTTTAAAGATAATAATTAGATCTGATTTCAAAGGGATCACAGACAGTCACCACCATAAGCCCACTGTTCAGTTCATTGCTTACGTAAGCAAAATGTACAGAACACAAATGATACACTTTGAGTTACTTATAAAAAGATCTCGTCCGTCCCGGCGGACAGGCCGGATACTTAACCAAAGGATGGCAGCACGGTTTATACATGGTAGTACTCGGAACAAACGAGTAGAAAGCACCGCCAAGCAATTTCGAAGATGATCAGGCTGCAACCAGAGCAGAAAACACGCCGCTAACACACACGATCTCAGCCTGCCCGCCAATGCGACGAACCCCATCAGCCCCACATACCAGACCATTTCTACATCAGCAAATACACTACTGGCCATTAAAATTGCTACACCAAGAAGAAATGCAGATGATAAACGGGTATTCATTGGACAAATATATTATACTAGAAATGACATGTGATTACATTTTCACGCAATTTCGGTGCATAGATCCTGAGAAATCAGAACAACCAGCTTTGGCCGTAATAACGGCCTTGATACGCCTGGGCATTGAGTCAAACAGAGCTTGGATGGCGTGTACAGGTACAGCTGCCCATGCAGCTTCAACACGATACCACAGTTCATAAAGAGTAGTGACTGGCGTATTGTGAGGAGCCAGTTGCTCGGCCATCATTGACCAGACTTTTCAGTTGGTGAGAGACCTGGAGAACGTGCTGGCCAGGGCAGCAGTCGAACATTTTCTGTATCCAGAACGGCCCGCACAGAAACTGCAACATGCGGTCGTGCATTATCCTGCTGAAATGTAGGGTTTCGCAGGGATCGAAGAAAGGGTTGAACCACTGTTCAAAGTGCCGTCAATGCGAACAAGAGGTGACCGAGACGTGTAACCAATGGCAACCCCTACCATCACGCCAGGTAATACGCCAGTATGGCGATGACGAATACACGCTTCCAATGTGCGTACACCGCGATGTCGCCAAACACGGATGCGACCATCATGATGGTGTAAACAGAACCTGGATTCATCCGAAAAAAATGACGTTTTGCCATTCGTGCACCCAGGTTCGTCGTTGAGTACACCATCGCAGGCGCTCCTGTCTGTGATGCACCGTCAAGGGTAACCGCAGCCATGGTCTCCAAGCTGATAGTCCATGCTGCTGCAAACGTCGTCGAACTGTTCGTGCAGATGGTTGTTGTCTTGCAAACGTCCCCATCTGTTGACTCTGGGATCCTGACATGGCTGCACGATCCGTTACAGCCATGCGGATAAGATGCCTATCACGTCGACTTCTAATGATACGAGGCCGTTGGCATCCAGCACGGCGTTCCGTATTACCCAACTGAACCCACCGATTTCATATTCTGCTAACAGTCATTGGATCTCGACCAACGCGAGCAGCAATGTCACGATACGATAAACCGCAATCGCGATAGGCTACAATCCGACCTTTATCAAAGTCGGAAACGTGATGGTACGCATTTCTCCTCCTTACACGAGGCATCGCAACAACGTTTCACCAGGCAACGCCGGTCAACTGCTGTTTGTGTACGAGAAATCGGTTGGAAGTTTCCTCATGTCAGCACGTTGTAGGTGTCGCCACCGGCGCCAACCTTGTGTGAATGATCTGAAAAGCTAATCATTTGCATATCACAGCATCTTTTTCCTGTCGGTTAAATTTCGCGTCTGTAGCATTTCATCTTCATGGTGTAGCGATTTTAACGGCCAGTAGTGTAATTCACGCAGCAGACAAATCCAGCTCGTGATTTAGCTTTTCAAGACCATGCAATGCTTACTAAGTACACGACTACCTGTAACATAACTGAGACTTTTACCGAATAAAAGAACCGTTAAAGTTACGCTGACTTACAAAGCTCTGCCCTTCATATTAAAAGAAAATCTAAAACCAAAACTGGGCGGAGAGCTCACTAATTAACATACTCCATCAAACTAACAGTGCAAGGAGCCTTTAAAACGAGCACTAAGCAATACTTGGAAGCCTTAGACTTTGTAAGTTCAGTATAACACTCTCTTATTCAGAACCTTCCTTAGCTGATCTCCGACAGATACAACATGCCACCATCAGTTTCACAAATCTTCACAGGTTAACAGCAGCGTATGAATCATACGTAACTTAATGCTTCCAGTTACGCGATGAGAAGATGTCCAGCCTGAGATGACGGACCCGCCACCTCCTCGCACGCAAACGCGTCGAGTAATCAGCACCGTACACCCGGCGCACGGCAAAGAGGCTAGGACGGCGGGGCCCAGGCACAGCGGATAGAGACGAGGGCCTGCCTTCAGATCATGTTGGTTCGTTGAGCACCGACCAGCGAGAGAGAGCTCGGGCACACGCCAAGCCGGAAAACCAAAGACGGAACCGTCAGAGATATAAGACCAAACGAGAGTCGATATCAGCGACACAAGTTTAGCATAACTAGCACCAGTTGCCACTACTCATTATCAATTAACGAATTTATTTCCTCAAAATTAACATTAAAGCGTACGTAATTTTAGGTACCATGTGAAAGCTGATCTGTTAAAGACAGGATTCCACTTTATAAAATGTAGACAATTATGAATAAACCATTTTATAACCAAAGTTTCTTGTTAACAGTTCTTACCTTAATGCAATGCCTTAAAGCTGCAACAATGGCCTTGCACATATCCGATATGAATTTTGAAATGGCGGATTTGGAGATTCTTTGTGTGAATATTAAAGAACTGTACCTATCAACCTGTCGCTAATAAACGAAGAGCAGTCACTAACAGTCCACCTGGCGATATTGGTTCTCGACATTTCCTGCTTTTTGTAATATCTGGTCCAACAAGGTTTAGTAAAACGTCGAAGTCACTTGCTGTCATTCTAACAAAACCTCGTATCCACTTTGGAAACGTTAGTCTCACATTAACTAATCACTGCGTCCTTCCGAACGCCTTTTCCCTAGAAAACTTGTAATATGCATTTTGGTCGTTTTCGACGTTTTCGTTTTTTTTTAGTAGTTTGTTGTAGAGAACGCGCCTGCCATTGCCACAAAAGCTGCAGTAGATGAGCTGTCCATATTCGGTCAAAATAGAAAGAAACTAAAAAACATTGTATCTGATTCACTGTAAAAACAGGCTTGCACTCTAGTCCTCTATAAAATGTTGCAGATTTCGCAGGTTGTTGGAAGCAGTAGACAAAATGACACGTACCATGTACCCGGAACTTGTTAGGAAAAAAAATGGTTCAAATGGCTCTGAGCACTATGGGACTTAACTGCTGAGGTCATCAGTCCCCTAGAACTTAGAACTACTTAAACCTAACTAACCTAAGGACATCACAAACATCCATGCCCAAGGCAGGATTCGAACCTGCGACCGTAGCGGTCTCGCGGTTCCAGACTGAAACGCCTAGAACCGCTCGGCCACACCGGCCGGCCTTAGAAAGGAAATCTACCTTTAAATGATAGTTGTCGAACTGCCTGTTTGTTCCATGTGCGACAGAAGTAAACTTTCCTGGCGTGTTACCGACTTTGCTCATCTTGCGCGCGATGCTATTACGCACTTGAATGTAACAGGTGCTGGCCTCGTACGATGCGCTACCGATGAGGTAAGACACTAAGCTCATATCTACATGCTCTCCAGGGACAAAATATTAGTGATTCCCCTAAAAGAGAGGAGACTGTTCCCTTTAGAGCGTCATAGATAGTGTAGGACTGGTACCAGGCGGCCGTGTAAACCGCCACCGCTGACGTTCTAGGTGATAGCAGTGAAGTCGTATGTACTAGACCGTCAGCGAGAGCGCACCGCGAGTTTCTGCTACTAATAAGGCGAGTACACCGTTCGCTTGTTACACATTTTTACGAGCTTCAAACAGGAGCGACTGCAGTAATGGATAGTAACTGTGATTGTTGTGTACAGATGCTAGCTGAGTTGGCGACCCTTCGATAAAACAGCTCCAGGCTGCTTTGGCCTCTGTCACACAGCTTGAGGCTGCTGCCAAGGGGCGTCACTGTGTTGGATCAAACGCGGGGATGCGAGGAACGTCGAGCACACCCCACGTGTCCTCCGATCGGCCCCGGTTACTGCCTGCACTGAGGCTGACCCCTCACCCGTGGCCGAGTGGCAGATCACTCCAAAGTCTGGCAGGCAGCGAAAAAAATTTCCGAGGGACCGATCGTAGGGCCTCACCGATTCGTTTGGCGAGCAGGTTTCGGGGGTTATCTGTGGCTGACGATGTCTCTGAGCCGGATGCAGTCGTCCATCCTGTTCCAGAGGAACGTTCTCGGCCCGCAAGGTCTGAGCATTCGCAGAGGGAGGGTTTGCTGGTAGTTGGGAGCTCCAACGTTAGGCACGTAGTGGGGCCAATGGGGCCTCTTAGGGACATGGCTGCCAAGGAGGGGAAGGAAGACAGTGTGCACTCCGTGTGCATTCCGGGGAGAGTCATTCTGGATGTGGAAAGGGTGCTTCCAGATGCCATGAAGAGTACAGGGTGCAGCCAACTGCAGGTGGTGGCTCATGTCGGTACCAATGACGTGTCTCGCTTTGGATCGGAGCAGATTCTGTCTGGTTTCGGGGGGCTAGCGGAAATGGTAAAGACTGCCGGTCTTGCTTCCGAGATTAAGGCTGAGCTCACCATCTGCAGCATCGTCGATAGAACCGACTGTGGTCCTTCGGTGCAGAGCAGAGGCTCAGGCGGTTCTGTGACCGTGTAGGCTGCAGATTCCTTGATTTGCGCCATCGGGTGGTGGGCTTCCAGGTTCCGCCTAATTGGTCAGGAGTCCACTACACACAGGAGGCGGCTACACGGGTAGCGGGGGCTGTGTGGAAGGGACTGGGCGGTTTTTTGGGTTAGAGGGTCTCAGGGAACCACAGAAGGGACGTCCGTCTAAAAGTGGGCGGGTAAAACACAGTAAGGTAGTAGTAGAAAGATTGATATTGAAGCTGTAAATTGTCGTAGCTGTGTTGGGAAAGAACCAGAGTTCCAAGCCCTAATGGAAAGCACTGAAGCTCAAATAGTTGTAGGTACAGAGAGCTGGCTAAAAACGGAAATAAGCTCAGCCGAAATCATTTCAAACGATCTAACATTGTACAGAAAGGATAGATTAAATACAGTTGGTAGTGGATGGAGTATTTATTGCCGTCAGAGGCAGTTTTCCTTGTAGCGAAATTGAAGTAGATAGTTCGTGTGAAATAGTATGGGTAGAGGCTATACCTGACAATCGGACTAAACTATTAATTGGATCGTTTTACCGACCCCCCGACTCAGAAGATATAGTTGCTGAACAGTTCAAAGAAAACTTAAGTCTCATTTCAAATAAGTACCCCGCTCATACAATTATAGTCGGTGGTGACTTTAATCTACCCTCGAAATCCTGGAAAAATTATGCGTTTAAAGGCGGCGGCAGGCATAAAACGTCATCCGAAATTGTATTGAATGCTTTCTCAGAAAATTATATTGAACAATTAGTTCATGAGCCCACTCGAAGCGTAAATGGTTGCGAAAGCCTACTTGGCCTTTTAGCAACAGATAATCCTGGACAAATACTGCGTATTGTGACGAATACAGGGATTAGCGACCACAAGGCAGTTGCTGCTAGGCTGAATACCGTAACACCTACAACCATCGAAAAGAAACGCAAAGTATATTTAAAAAAAAAAAAGCTGATAAAATGCTCTTAACGCCTTTTTAAGAGAAAGTCTTCACTCCTTCCGATATGATCATGTAGGTGTATAAATGTTGTGGAATGTTTTCAAAGAGGTAGTATCGCCAGAAATTGATGTATACCACATAAATTAATAAGTGATGGTTCTGATCCCCCATGGTACACAAAACGGGTCAGATCGCTATTTCAGAAGCAGCGAAAAAAGAATGCCAAATTTAAAAGAACACAAAATCCCCAAAATTGGCAAAGTTTTACGGAAGTTCTAAATATGGCACGTACTTCAATGCGAGATACTTTTAATAATTTCCACAACGAAATTCTGTCTCGAAATCTGGCAGAAAACCCAAAGAGATTCTGGTCATACATAAAGCACACCAGTGACAAGACGCAATCAATACCTTCACTGCGCGATAATAACGGTGAAGTCACCGATGACAGTGCCACTAAAGCAGAGTTATTAAACACGGTTTTACGAAACTCCTTCACCAAAGAACAACTGCCAAGATGAGAAACATAGAAGTACATATCCTCGGAGTAACGAAGCAGCTTAAAACATTTAATAAAGGCAAGGCCTCCGGTCCAGATCGTATACCAGTCAGGTTCCTCTCAGATTATGCTGATAAAATAGCTCCATGTTTAGCAATTATATACAACCACTCGCTCACAGAAATATCCGTACCTAAAGACTGGAACATTGCTCAAGTCACACCAATACTCAAAAAGGGAAGTAGGAGTAATCTGCTGAATTACAGGCCTATATCAATAACGTCGATTTGCACTAGGATTTTGGAACATATACTATATTCGAACATTATGAAGAACCTCGAAGGAAACGATTTATTGACACATAGTCAGCACGGATTCAGAAAATATGGTTCTTGTGAAACACAACCGGCTCTTTATACTCATGAAGTAATAAGTGCTGTCGACAGGGGATGTCAAATTGATTCGATATTTTTAGATTTCCAGAAGGCTTTCGACACCGTTCTTCACAAGCGTCTTCTAACGAAACTGCATGCCTACTGAGTATCGCCTCAGTTGTGCGACTGGATTCGTGATTTCCTGTCAGAAAGGTCACAGTTCGTAGTAATAGACGGAAAATCATCGAGTAAAACAGAAGTAATATCCGGCGTTCCCCAAGGAAGTGTTATAGGCCGTCTGTTGTTCCTGATGTATATCAACGACATAGGACACAATCTGAGTTGCCGTCTTAGATTGTTTGCAGATGATGCTGTCATTTTTACCGTCTTGTAAAGTCATCAGCTGACCAAAAAGACTTACAAAATGACTTAGATAAGATATATGTATGGTGCGAAAATTGGCAATTGACTCTGAGTAAGGAAAAGTGTGAAGTTATTTACATGAGTGCTAAAAGAAATCCGATAAATTTCGATTACACAAATCTGAAGGCTGTAAATTCAACTAAATACTTAGGGATTACAATTACAAATAACCTAAATTGTAACGATCACATAGATAATATTGTGGGTAGAGCAAACCAAAGACTGCGATTCATTGGCAGAACACTTAGAAGGTGCAACAGGTCTACTAAACAGACTGCTTGCACCACGCTTGTCCGCCCTATTCTGGAGTACTGCTGTGCAGTGTGGGTTCCGCATCAGGTGGGACTGACGGATGACATCGAAAAAGTACAAAGAAGGGCAGAGCTTTTTGTATTATCGCGAAATAGGGGAGATAGTGTCACAGACATGATACGTGAATTGGAGTGGCAATCATTAATACGAAGGCGTTTTTCGTTGTGACGGGATTTTCTCATGAAATTTCAATCACCAGTTTTCTCCTCCGATTGCGAGAACATTCTGTTGGCAGATACCTACATAGGAAGAAATGATGATCATGATAAAGTAAGAGAAATCAGGGCTCGCATAGAAAAATTTAAGTTCTCGTTTTTCCTGCGTGCCGTTCGAGAGTGGAACGGTAGAGAGACAGCTTGAAGGTGGTTAATTGAACCCTCTGCCAGGCACTTTATTGTGAATAGCAGAGTAATCACGTAGATGTAGATGTATCTGTAGTATGTATCAGTCAGTTTCATGGAAATAAGCGCAGTAAGACCGGTCGACGTGAGAGAACGGCAGAGAGGAGCTATCATGTTTGGACTTTCCCATCACCATACCGCGAATGAAGATGCCCGATTTGTTGACGTATCAACGCCACTGTCCAGCGTATCTAGAAGAGATGGTGTGCCACTCGGAACCATGTATCGCCGTATAAGAACAGTGGGCGTAGAGGACCGGAGACAAATGTCATGCCCAGTCTATGACAAACGGTTTCAAATCCAGCGATTGGTGCTGCCAATGAATGTACGTACATCTAATCCGGTTTCGTGGTTGCAAAGATGGACCTTGCCTTGGACGTCGGGAGTGTGAAGTTGCATATCATGCAACCTACTGCGCACAGTTTGAGTCGTAACAAGACGTCCTGTGGATGCACGAAAAGCCTTATTCAACAAAGTGGCGTTGCTGTCAGGGTTCCTCCGAGCCATAATCCGTAGGTAGTAGTCATCCACTTCAGTAGTAGCCCTTGGGCGGCCTGCGCGAGGCATCTCATTGACAGTTCCTGTCTATCTGTATCTCCTCCGTGTCCGAACAACATCGCTTTGGTTCACTCCGAGACGCCTGGACACTTCCCTTGTTGAGAGCCCTTCCTGTCACAAAGTAACGATGCGGACGCGATGGAACCGCGGTATTGACTGTCTAGACATGGTTGAACTACGGACAACACGAGCCGTGTACCTCCTTCCTGGTGGACTGATTGGAACTGATCGGCTGTCGGACCCCCTCCGTCTACTAGGCGCTGCTCATTCATGGTTGTTTACATCTTTGGGGGGGGGGGGGGGGGTTGAGTGGCATCTCTGAACAGTCAAAGGGTCTGTGTGTGTGATACAATATCCTCAGTCGACGTCTAACTTCAGGAGTTCTGGGAACCGGGGTGGTGCAAAACTTTTTTTGATGTGTGTATTTTAAGAAATACAGCAACCAGCGAACTTTTATGTACTTTTTTTATGCCGGTACGCATTTCGTGCTTTCATCTCTCTTCAGTTGTTCAAATACATTTTTTAATCTCGAATTAGCACATCGTTAAAAACAGTGACGGCAGGTCGAACGCTGCAGATGCCCCAAGCAAAATAACAGTTTTGTTTAACTACTGCCTTCGGTGAGTTGTATATTGAAATGTATTGCGTGTTATATGTTCTGTCTTTCTGTTCTGCTTGTTCTTACTCCAGTTTTTCGCGTCTAGAATCGCGACGCAAAAACTTTTACTTTGCATATTGCACAAAAACTACGCAGAACCCATCATGTTGTCATGTTGCCGACTGACATGTTTGTTTACATCGGAAATTTATTTCTGTATTCAAAGTTACACTTGATTACAGGTCCTGAAGGTAATATATATATATATATATATATATATATATATATATATATATATATATATGTGTGTAGGGTTAATAATACGTATGCATGTTGTATGCTTCAAATGGCCCTGAGCACTATGGGACTTAACTTCTGAGGTCATCAGTCCCCTAGAATTAGAACTACTTAAACCTAACTAACCTAAGGACATCACACACATCCATGCTCGAGGCAGGATTCGAACCTGCGACCGTAGCGGTCGCGCGGTTCCAGACTGTAGCGCCTAGAACCGCTCGGGCACCACGGCCGGCCATGTTCTATGGAATGGCATGTAGTCACACACAGCTCTTCCGCTCGTTGCCAGGCTTCTCGACTTTGTAACCGCCGCTAATCGGTCAATTAGATCCGTAGTTGGCATGACGACGCTGAGTGCGCACCGTACTAATCCTCCCAGCAAGGAAAAATCCCTGGCAGTACCTGTACTCGAACCTGGGTCCCACACATTGCAGTCAGCCGTATTGACCGCTTAGCTACGGATGTGGACATTCCTTTACGTTAAACCAACTATATTTTTGTGATATTCAATATAACGAGTCACTAGCGCACTTAATAAATACCCATTGTACATTAATGTAAGCAGTTTATTATTATTATTAGCATTAGCGAATTCTTCCAATAAATGGAAGGCGTTAAAGAAATAGCTCAGTCAACTTTTCTTTAGTTTCTTCCTCTTTTTGCAGTAGGTTTTCATTCTTTCTGTGAAGGCTTGTTTACGTTCTTCTGGACACCTTGTTCTGAACTGTGTTTGTTTTGGTTGCTCTCATTTAACTTCCCATTTGTCTACTTCGAGTCTGAAGGTGTCTCTTTCTAAAATGTCGATTAGTCTTATGTTTTTGAACCCCTTTCAAATTTTGTTCAGCCAAGGCGATGAGTTCTTAAGTGACGTTACACACGAGGTCTATCCAAAAAATTCCGGAATATTCATAATTTCGCGCCAATGTTGTGTTGGGGCGAATATCGGTTGACACCCTGCTCACACCCGTGTTTAATGTGTAACTGCTGGAAGTGTCATTGTTGTACGTCTGTTAATTACAGTTCAGTGACGTATTGAGTAGAACATTGTGCCGCACATAGAGTTAGAGGAACAATGCGTCTCCAGTAAATTTTGCGTGAAACTCAAGAAAACCTTAACAGAGACACACCAAATGCTGCAGGAAGACTACGGCGATAAATGCATAAGCAGTGCTCAGTGTTACGAATGGATCACACGTAGTGATCTCTACATCTACATTTATATTCCGCAAGCCACCCAACGGTGCGTGGCGGATGGCACTTTACGTGCCACTGTCATTACCTCCCTTTATTGTTCCAGTGGCGTATGGTTTGCGGGAATAACGACTGCCGGAAAGCCTCCGTGCGCGCTCGAATCTCTCTAAGTTTACATTCGTGATCTCCTCTGGAGGTATAAGTAGGGGGAAGCAATATATTCGATACCTCATCCAGAAACGCACCCTCTTCGAAACCTGGACAGCAAGTTACACCGCGATGCAGAGCGCCTTTCTTGCAGAGTCTGCCACTTGAGTTTGCTAAACATCTCCGTAACGCTATCACGGTTACCAAATAACCCTGTGACGAAACGCGCCGCTCTTCTTTGGATCTTCTCTATCTCCTCTGTCAACCCGACCTGGTACGGATCCCACACTGATGAGCAATACTCAAGTATAGGTCAAATGAGTGTTTTGTAAGCCACCTCCTTTGTTGATGGATTACATTTTCTAAGCACTCTCCCAATGAATCTCAACCTGGTACCCGCTTTACCAACAATTAATTTTATATGATCATTCCACTTCAAATCGTTCCGCACGCACACTCCCAGATATTTTACAGAAGTAACTGCTACCAGTGTTTGTTCCGCTATCATATAATCATACAATAAAGGATCCTTCTTTCTATGTATTCGCAATACATTACATTTGTCTATGTTAAGGGTCAGTTGCCACTCCCTGCACCAAGTGCCTATCCGCTGCAGATCTTCCTGCATTTCGCTGCAATTTTCTAATGCTGCAACTTCTCTGTATACTACAGCATCATCCGCGAAAAGCCGCATGGAACTTTCGACACTATCTACTAGGTCATTTATATATATTGTGAAAAGCAGTGGTCCCATAACACTCCCCTGTGGCACGCCAGAGGTTACTTTAACGTCTGTAGACGTCTCTCCATTGATAACAACATGCTGTGTTCTGTTTGCTAAAAACTCTTCAATCCAGCCACACAGCTGGTCTGATAATCCGTAGGCTCTTACTTTGTTTGTCAGGCGACAGTGCGGAACTGTATCGAACGCCTTCCGGAAGTCAAGGAAGGATGTAGAAGTCCGGTCTCTGAGTATAGAACTGCAGCGTGGCTGCAGATCCATGTGATTTGCGTCGTCCGCCATGTTGTAGTTTGGCACACAAATTTCCATCGGTCTGTACGTGACAAAGAATTGCAGACTGATTTCTTGTTTTGAACTTCATACCAATAAGTGATGTAATTGGCCGATGTGGGAGCGGAATCGAAACGTATTTTCTTGTCGTCTTGTTGCGTTGTACTAGTAGCCATGTTGTAGTCTGGCAAGAAACTAAACATGAGCAACTATAGCTGGCACGGTCAGACAGCTGAAGTTCAACATCCATGTACTATAGAGATCACTGTTCACACGCTTTAAAAATGGCCGGACGGAGGATAAAGATGACCGCCCTTCAGGACGCCCTTCGACGTCTACCGACGACGCTCACGTCAGGAGCGTCAACGAAACTGTGCGTGTCCGAGAGATCGCAGAAGAATGTAACGTTTGAGTTGGATTCTGTCATGAAATCCTGACACAGCATCATGCTGCTGCCATGTCAAGACCAGAAAGACATTCGCCAAGCAATCTGTGAAGAGCACAAAAAACGAAATCACTGCGGTGCCTCATCCTCCGTACTCTCCAGACGTGGCCCCTCCGTACTTTTTTTATTTCCAATGCTGAAAACTCGATTGAGGGACGAAGGTTTGCAACGGTAGACGAGATAAAAGAAAATTTGCAGACGGCGCTTCGCGCGATCCAGTAACAGGTGTACCAAGACTGCTTCCGGAAGTAGAGACGGCTTTGGGAGCGGTGTACCAATTGTGGAGGACAGTATTTCGAAGGAGACCATGCACAATAAATAAAAGGTAAGCGTTGAAAACTTTTGTGAACAAAGCTCTGAAATTTTTTGAACAGACCTTGTAGTCCGTTGTCCTCTTTGCCAGTCGCTTTCTTTGGCAATTTATTGAGATGACGAAAGAATTTCCATTCGCCTTTTCTTACTGCCAAGTTCGGCGTTTAAAAACTTTTCTGTTCTTTTGACTGATGGTACCCTGTAAACGTCTTTGGTATGTTTTGTCCCTAAAATTTATGTAGATGTTGTTTTTGGGAAAGCACAGTAGGATTGGCTTTCAAAACCCACGTTTCTTGAGTTCCTTGTCGCATTCTTCCGTAACCTTGTACAGTACGACACTGAACAGAATAGAACAGAGTCCAACTCCTTGTCTCACAACTGTTTGAATGTCGAAGGTTTCCAAGGTTTCACCCATACGTTTTACTTTAAATTTCGGGCCAGTTGGTGTTTGTTTTATGAGTTCTCATGTTCTCGGATATGGTCCCATCTCTTCTGAAATTTGGAATAGTGACTGCCTGTCTACCGTATCGTACGCCTTTTTGAAATCTACGAACGTGCATACTAAAGGTTTTTGTCTGAGCGCTCTCATTTTGACTATGACTTTTAGGTTAAAATTTTGTTCTCGGCATGACTTGTTCGGTCTGCATCCAGCTTGACATTCTGCTAATTTGGATGCTAATTGCTTTTGCGCTCTATTCAAAAGAAAAGCTGAAGGGATTTTGTACGTGACCTGTAACAGGAAAAATGCCTATATAATTGTTTAAATTTGATTTGTTGTCTTTTTTATGTAATGGATAGATTAGAGCACTCTTCCCGTCATCCGATATTTTTTCGGTTTGGGAAATGTTTCTGATAGTTTGCCAAATTTCTGTGTGTGAGTTTAAGCCTAAATTTTTTAATTGGACCGCTACAATTCTGTCCTCACCAGATGCATTGGTATTTTTAAGTTTCTCGATATGTGAATTAACTTCTTGTGTTGGTCGTGACGAAGTTTCTGTTGTAATTTCTGGACGTACGAGTATTTTCGGGAATCTCTCTTTGTGTTCTGGACAATTTAAAGGCTGTGAAAAATATATAGCTAGTTCTTGCAAATTTTCTTTGTTTATTAAGACTAAATTACCACCTTGTTTTCGAAAGCAGAGTTTCGGTGGTGAGTACGGTTTGAATTTTTAGACAACACAGTTGTATGGAGATAAACAGCGATTAATTTATTTATAATCAATTAATAAAAATGACAGGCACAATCGCATTGTTTATTTTGCCGCCAACAGATTTCAACCCGCAATAGGGTTATCTTCAGGGCAATTTAAACCATTTGGTCGCTCGCTGGTGTCGTCACCCTGCCTGTGAACGGTTGGTAACTACACTACTGGCCATTAAAATTGCTACACTAAGAAGAAATGCAGATCATAAACGGGTATTCATTGGACAAATATATTATACTAGAACTGACATGTGATTACATTTTCGCGCAATTTGGGTGCATAGATCCTGAGAAATTAGTACTCAGAACAACCACCTCTGGCCGTAATAGCGGCCTTGATACGCCTGGGCATTGAGTCAAACAGAGCTTGGATGGCGTGTACAGGTACAGCTGCCCATGCAGCTTCAAAACGATACCACAGTTCATCAAGAGTAGTGACTGGCGTATTGTGACGAGTCAGTGGCTTGGCCACCATTGACCAGACGTTTTCAATTGTTGAGATATCTGGAGAATGTGCTGGTCAGGGCAGCAGTCCGACATTTTCTGTATCCAGAAAGGTCCGTACAGGACCTGCAACATGCGGTCGTGCATTATCCTGCTGAAACGTAGGGTTTCGCAGGGAAATGTACGTATGTCACCAAACACCGATGCGCCCATCATGATGCTGTAAACAGAACCTGGATTCATCCGAAAAAAATGACGTTTTGCCATCCGTGAACCCAGGTTCGTCGTTGAGTACACCATCGCAGGCGCTCCTGTCTGTGATGCACCGTCAAGGGTAACCGCAGCCATGGTCTCCAAGCTGATAGTCCACGCTGCTGCAAACGTCGTCGAACTCTTCGTGCAGATGGTTGTTGTCTTGCAAACGTCCCCATCAGTTGACTCAGGGATCGAGACGTGGCTAAACGATCCGTTACAGCCATGCGGATAAGATGCCTGTCATCTCGACTGCTAATGATACGAGGCCGTTGGGATCCAGCACGGCGTTCTGTATTACCCTCCTGAACCCACCGATTCCGTATTCTGCTAACAGTTATTGGATCTCGACCAACGCGAGCAGCAGTGTCGCGATACGATAAGCCGCAATCGCGATAGGCTACAATCCGACCTTTATCAAAGTCGGAAACGTGATGGTACGCATTTCTCCTTCTTACACGAGGCATCACAACAACGTTCCACCAGGCAACGCCGGTCAACTGCTGTTTGTGTATGAGACATTGGTTAGAAACTTTCCTCATGTCAGCACATTGTAGGTGTCGCCACCGGCGCCAACCTTGTGTGAAAGCTCTGAAAAGGTAATAATTTGCATATCACAGCATCTTCTTCCTGTCGGTTAAATTTCGCGTCTGAAGCACGTCATCTTCCTGGTGTAGTGTAGTGTATCTACCGTGCACAGACAGGGTGACGACTCCAGAGACCGACCAAATGGTGTAAATTGCCCTGAAGATGACCCCATCGCGGGTTGAAACCGGTTGGTGGCAAAATAAATTATGAGGTCGTGACTGTTATTTTGAATAATTGATTATGAGTACTATTTGATTTGGTTCGCAAAGGTCTTGTGGAAGTCGTGTGTGTTGTAATATTTGAAGTTGTCTTCAATTGATTCCAGTTGATCACTGACATAGTTTCGTTTATTTTGTGTTGTAATCTTGAATGTTTGTTTGCGAACTTCGAGGAATTTCTTCTTTGTTGCTCCTGTTGCGTTGCAATCAAAATTTTGAAATGCCTTTTTTCTCTCTTCTAGTACGTTTTCACAATCGTGATACTACCAAGAGTGTCTCCATGTTTGTGAAGGGGAATCAGATCTCTCGCTGTTTAGCTGATTTTAGTTTGAAATTACTTCCAGTCATCTGCAGGTTGTACTTCCCATTTTCCTGATATTTTAGTCTTTGATTTTGTGTAGATCAAATTCTGGGGGTCACCTACTGTTCTGTTGAATTTTCTTTCGTATGTGAATTTAATTTCGATTGTGGTTACATAATGATCTGAATCGATTTACACATATCTGCATACTTGTACATCGTGGATTTATTTTTGGTAGTCATACACATGGATCTGTTTGTAGTTCTCCTAAATGATAGTGTGGTGATCTCTGTGTGGTTTTTCTTTAGTTTTTTCCGAAATGAGATCGACATAATGTTTAGATTATTTTGTTGTCATAACTCAACGAGTCGTGTCCCCAATCTTACTGGTGAACTTGTAAGCAGGATAGTCTCCTCCTGCGCTCTCATACATGCGTTTCCTGCTACTTTGGGCATGAAAATCACCAAGTAGAATTTTCACATCATCTTTTGGAGTTTTGACCATCTCTGTTTGAAGTTTTTCCCAGAATCTTTGTTACTTCGGACTCTTCTTTTATTGTTTTTGTTTGTGTGTGCCATTCTTATCGTTACAAGTCGGTTTGTGATGGGTTTCACATCTGCCACTGAATTCGTAACCTATTTGTCTACAACGAAGGCCATGCCAAATAGTACTGCTTCTTTGTCAATTTTCTTGTTTTGTTCCACTTTTCAGGATTCTGTAATTATTGTAGTCTATCGTTTCCGAATCTGTGTAGCGTGTTTCTTGCAGGGCGAGAATTTTTATTTTCTGCTTCGAGAGTTCTCTTGTGAGATTGTGTAGTTTTCCTGCTCGAATGAGTGTCTGAACGTTGAAAAGTGCCAATGTAGGCGTGTGTTTTTCCCGGAAGTTTACCAGAGCGCTTCGACTTGCTATCTCGTGTAAGTCCAAGCTCCTCAGGATCAGAATGTTTGGTTGCCACGTTGAAATGGGTGGATCGTCCGCCTGGGTAAATTCTGTCTTTACTTGTCCTAGTCATGATTGCTTTCATAATTTTCTAGCTTTAACTAGTGATGGAGAACCAGGGATTGTGACTTCCTGGAGCATGTTTTCACCCGCATCTCTCTTGGTGAACAGACGCTGATGATAGTTCCGCTTGCTCCAAGTCAGACGCAGCATGTATTTTTGTTGTCATTTTGATCCACGGATCGTATTTTATTTCCCATCTACCCTGCATATCTGCCGGTATTCCCCCATCCGCTACCTGGGGACGCGCTAGATTGGTGTGACAAACTCCGCAATTTACCGGGTGATCAAAAAGTCAGTATAAATTTGAAAACTTAATAAACCGCGGAATAATGTAGATAGAGAGGTACAAATTGACACACATGCTTGGAATGACATGGGGTTTTATTAGAATGTCCGACAGATGGCGCTGGACAGCAAAACTGCTACTGTGACGGGTGAGAGGTACGCCGATATGTTACAGAATCGCCTGGCTGATGAACACCTGCTGGAACGTGCGATGTTTATGCAGGATGGCGCTCCACCCAATATTGCTAGACGCGTGAAAGATCTCTTGCGCGCGTCGTTTGGTGATGATCGTGTGCTCAGCCGACACTTTCGTCATGCTTGGCCTCCCAGGTCCCCAGACCTCAGTCCGTGCGATTATTGGCTTTGGGGTTACCTGAAGTCGCAAGTGTATCGTGATCGACCGACATCTCTAGGGATGCTGAAAGACAACATCCGACGCCAAGCCTCACCATAACTCCGGACATGCTTTACAGTGCTGTTCACAATATTATTCCTCGACTACAGCTATTGTTGAGGAATGATGGTGGACTTATTGAGCATTTCCTGTAAAGAACATCATCTTTGCTTTGTCCTACTTTGTTATGCTAATTATTGCTATTCTGATCAGATGAAGCGCCATCTGTCGGACATTTTTTGAACTTTTGTATGTTTTTGGTTCTAATAAAACCCCATGTCATTCCAAGCATGTGTGTCAATTTGTACCTCTCTATCTACATTATTCCGTGATTTATTCCGTTTTCAAATTTATACTGACTTTTTGATCACCCGGTATATTAAAACAACTACGAGGGCTATCCACAAAGTACATTACGTTTTGGAATTAAAAATAAATAAAGTATTGGAATTTTTTTTTATTATATACAGATGAAAGCCACACTTAAATACTACTTTTCTACATAGTTGCCATTTAAATTAAGGCACTTATTGTAGCGATGGACGAGCTTGGAAATTCCTTCGTCGTAAAATTCGGCCGCCTGCGTCTTCAACCACGTGGTTACCTCTTCTTTTGGGACAGAAAAAGTGTGATTTTTGTGGATTTCCTGGAAAGAGGCACTACAATAAACTCTCAAAGGTATTGCCAAACTCTGCACAACCTCAGAAGAGCAATACAAAACAAGCGCAGGGGAAAGTTGGGCTCAAAGATCTTGCTGATTCACGACAACGCCCGGGCCCACACAGCAAATGCCACTCGTGAAGTTCTCGAATCTTTTAAGTGGGAGTTGTTTCCTCATCCGCCGTACAGTCCCGACCTGGCTCCGAGCGACTTCCACTTATTCCCAGCAATGAAGAAGTGGTTGGCTATGCAGCGTTTTGATGACGACGCACAACTTCAAGAAGAGGTAACCACGTGGTTGAAGGCGCAGGCGGCCGAATTTTACGACGAAGGAATTTCCAAGCTCGTCTATCGCTACGATAAGTGCCTTAATTTAAATGGCAACTATGTAGAAAAATAGTATTTAAGTGTGGCTTTCATCTGTATACAATAAAAAAAATTTCCAATACTTTATTTATTTTTAATTCCAAAACGTAATGTACTTTGTGGATAGCCCTCGTATATTTTTGTGATGTGCAATATATAACCAGTCACTTATAAATGATCACACATAGCGCTTTGTACATTCATGATAAGTAATTTTAATTTTTTTGTTATACAGAAGCTTAAATTAAAAATATTTAATGTATACACCGAACTGACGTCAGTAGTAACTTCAGAATTTTTAAGTGTAACTTTGACCACAGACATAATTTTATGATGTAAACAAGCACGCTAGTCGGCAACATGGCGGATAATACATTGTTTTTGTGCAATATAAAAAGTAGATGTGTTTAACTACACTACTGGCCATTAAAATTGCTACACCACGAACATAACATTGGAAGCGTGTATTCGTCATCGCCATACTGGCGTATCACCGGGCGTGATGATATGGGATGGCATTGGTCACACATCTCGGTCACCTCTTGTTCGCATTGACGGCACTTTGAACAGTGGACGTTACATTTCAGATGCATTACGACCCGTGGCTCTACCCTTCATTCGATCCCTGCGAAACCCTACATTTCAGCGGGATAATGCACGAGCGCATCTTGAAGGTCCTGTACGGGCCTTTCTGGATACAGTAAATGTTCAACTGCTGCCGTGGCCAGCACATTCTCCAGGTCTCTCACCAACTGAAAACGTCTGGTCAATGGTGGCAGAGCAACTGGCTCGTCATAATACGCCAGTCACTACTCGTGATGAACTGTGGTATCGTGTTGAAGCTGCATGGTCAGCTGGGCCTGTACACGCCATCCAAGCTCTGTTTGACTCAATGCCCAGGCGTATCAAGGCCGTTATTGAGGCAGAGGTGGTTGTTCTGGGTACTCATTTCTCATGATCTAAGCACCTGCGTGAAAATATAATCACAATCAATTTTAGGTTAATATATTTGTCCAATGAATACCCGTTTATCATCTGCATTTCTTCTTGGTGTAACAATCTTAATGGCCAGTAGTGTATTTAAAACGCGAGAAACTGGAGCAACAACAAGCAGAATAGAAAGTAATAACATCGAACACGTAATATGTCGTAACTATATTACTCGCGAAGGCTGGCAGTCAAAAAGAAATCATATTGCACGGGCCAGCTGCAGCATCCAAATTGCAGTCGATGTTTTTAACGATGTGCTAACTGGAGATTAAAAATGTATTACGCCAACTGAAGACGGGCGAAAGCATAAAAAAATACATAAGAAAGCGTGGCTGCTTTGTCTATTTCTTAATATAATACTTTGGCTTACGAGAAATAACTAGGCGATACTTTGGTTAATATAAGGTAACCAGTAGTATGTACGGTACGTGAAGTTTATGACAGAAATCGACAATGCGAATCGTCTCCTTGACACGCTGCGGCCGCTGTGAAGCGTTTCCAGGTCGTTGTCCTTGCAGATTCTCCAATCGGCACTTGATTGCCGCGCTGGGCCGGCTGGAGTGCGGGCGCGCTGGACACAGGAGCTAGTGCGCATGCGTCGCGCCGCGGCATCGACGGAGGCGCCAATAGCCGGCGAGGCGAGCGGGAGTCAGTGCGCGTGAGGCCGTTGTGCGGGCAAGACGTGTCGACAGACTCTGCGAGCGGCGCGCTGTCAGTCGCGACCCGTGCCGCACTTCACTGTCGCCGCTGCACAGCCATCCAGCCGAGCGATTCGTCCGCATCTCGCCTCCATCTGGCAGCCCGTCGCCATCGTCCTACAGGTAAAAAGCCGTTACTGGCCCGCACATGTACTCGTAGCGAGCGCTTGTCACGTGACTGGGTTCCGTCAACAAACACAGGTGGCGCATGTCTGGAGCGGATGTGCCGACTGACAACGCCGTCCACGCTTTCTGTAGCGGCAGTTTCTCGCCAAATTACTAGCTATGTCCGTACACCGTGTCGCTTCAGTGTCCCTTCGCGTGTTAATAGCTTTCCTACACTGCTGTGCTGGCATGTCAAAGGGCGTCGTTCCTTGGATCGCACTGTAAAAGTGAGCGTGAATGATCCAGTGCAGAAAGAAGAAGCGAAAGGTTGATAGAAGGATCAGCGGATGTAATGCAGTCTGTATTTACTCGTGGAAAAGTAGTGTTCAGACACACGAGGTCAGTGGTGATAACAAAGCTTAAATCAGTCTTTCAAAACAGATAAGCAGTAACACGTGTGGTGTAAAAGTACTAAGCTCGTTTTATCTACCTCAGAAGATACAAATTCTGCCAGAATTTATCCCCTGTGACTGCTCTCAAAAATTGTCATTTAAGTTCTACATTTATTCCGAAAAGCGTTTGTCCCCACTTCCATACACGTGGAAATCGGGTGTCTCTATTGGCAAAGAAACCATTTCATAAATGCAGTCAGTATGTGGGCCTATGGAACATCGACCTGTAGTACTTACTGCTTGCAGAAATATGGTGTATATGTGACGTTTTAGTGACTCTAAACTCTCTCTTTGGAAGGGACTAGTTTCATATTCGCCGCATGCTCACAGTGACATGTGCTGATTGGGACCCTTAAGGACTGATGAAATTGCTTTCATGATCACTGTCTGCGATGGAGGGATTGAAATTATGTTTGTGTTGTCAAAAGTACTGTCAGTAAGAAGTCACGAAGATGTTATTACTATGACAGTCAGATGTGAAAAGACCAGTCATGCAGTTATGGGAGATGGATAATTGTCAACTGTGGAAAAATGTTTTAGATTAGATTAGTACTTGATCCATAGATCATGAATACGACACTTCGTAATGATATGAAGCGTATCAGGTTAATAAAAGGTGTCTATACAAGATATTACATTACACAAAATATTACATGACACTTAATATTTTTATTTTCTTTGTGGGGGGTGGGAAAATTACCCACTTACTATATCCAAAAATTCATCTACTGAGTACAAGGAGTTGCCATTAAGAAATTCTTTTAATTTTCCTTTAAATGCTATATGGCTATCTGTCAGGCTTTTGATGCTATTAGGTAAGTGACCAAAGACTTTTGTGGCAGCATAATTTAGCCCCTTCTGAGCCAAAGTTAGATTTAACCTTGAGTAGTGAAGATCATCCTTTCTCCTAGTGTTGTAGCCATGTACACTGCTATTAGTTTTGAATTCGTTCGGATTGTTAACAACAAATTTCATAAGTGAATATATATATTGTGAGGCTACAGTGAAGATCTCTAGCTCTTTAAATAAGTGTATACAGGATGAACTCGGATGAGCTCCAGCTATTATTCTGATTATACGCTTTTGTGCAATGAACACTCTTTTACTCAATGATGAGTTACCCCAGACTATGATGCCATACGAAAGCAGAGAATGAAAATAGGCGTGGTAAGCTAATTTACTGAGATGTATATCACCAAAATTTGCAATGACCCTAATAGCATAAGTAGCTGAATTCAAACGTTTCAGCAGAACCTCAGTGTGTTTTTTTCCAGTTCAACCCCCCATCAATGCGTACACCAAGAAATTTTGAATATTCTACCGATTTCTGATCGAAGTATATATTTCTTAATGGTGTCATTCCATTTACTGTGTGGAACTGTATATACTGTGTTTTGTCAAAGTTTAATGAAAGCCCATTTGCAGAGAACCACTTAATGATTTTCTGAAAAAACATCGTTTACAATTTCACCAGTTAATTCTTGTCTGTTGGGTGGGATACCTATACTTGTATCATCGGCAAAAAGTACTAGCTTTGCATCTTCGTGAATATAGAATGGCGAAGCTAAATTTTAAAACGCCTAACCCCCGTGCACAATGCTCAGCTTGTGACGGTAATCACAACCTATAGAAGCGAAGCCACATCAAACGAACCCTTATTCGTCTGTGATAATGTATTGGTAGCGATAAGTTTCTGTCGCGGCATCTACGCTCTGTGAACGATGGCATCGTTAGACATGGGTTGGATTCCGGTTCCGATGATATATTTACTGGTTTGATGTAATATCTGTATATGGCATCTTAGAGACAAGTTATATTCTTAGCTATCCCCGGAGCTTTCGTTGCATTTTCTCGTATTCATTGTAAATTCTCAGTGGCATATAGGCATATTTTTCCAGTGGGTATTTACAAGAAATTGTTGTTCTATATGAACGCTTTTGTAATAGACGAAAAACGGACTGGAAAACGATGAATAATAGTCACATTTCTCAACTGAATTGGTTGAAATGAAATGGTGTTAGTTCTATTGAAATTAATGAAGATGAAAAGACATGAACATCTTCTTCTTCGGTCTTCAACCATCAAGTTGGTTGGCAACAGCTTGTCATGCATTTCTGTCTTCGTCTTGAAAGCAGTTTAGGTAACACAGCTGGTACCATCCATGATCTGGTTTATGTATTCCAGTCTCGGCCCGCCTCTCTCACTCTTCACGTCTATTGTCCTTAGTGGGACTTTTAATGACACGTCACGTCTCAGCAGATGGCCGACCCACGTCCCTTCTGTGTTGGAGACAAGCTCCTAATTAAGAAGTGGCTTCACTTCCTCCACTTTGTGGAGCACCTTTTCATTTGAAACCATGTCTATCCAGGCAATCTTTAGGATTCTGTGGTAGCATCAAATCTCGAAGACTATTATTTTGTGTTTTTCTGCTTCTCCGATCGTCCATGTTTAAACCTCCGCACAGCAGCACACACCAGACAAAAGTCTTCATGAGGTCTTTCCTGAAATGTTTGTCTAAGCAGTTCGATGTAAAACGGTTTGTTTTCCTATTAAAAAGCAGCCTTTGTGTGGTAGATTCGGTTTTCAGTGTCCTTCTTTGATCTTACATCTTGTGTAATTTTATTCTTTAAGCAGCCGAAGGATTCGTCTGTCTCCAGTTGCTTATTGTTAAGATATTGTTAATTGAGCATTGAGCAACTGTGTTTTTTTTGCTTATCTCTTAGATGTTTGTTTTACCGTTATTGATTTTCATGTCATAGAAAGAGCTGAGGGTGGTTTCCATTTGGGTCAGCATCGCTTGTAACTGTTCCGCACCTTCACTTACACTGCGATATCATCAGCAAACCACAACTTTTCTAATGTATTACCGTGGATTTTAATTCTTACCGTAGCTCCTGGGTTTTCTCCGACTTCATTTATTGTACTCTAAATGTATCCATTAGGCACGACAGGACATAATGAGCAGCCCTGTCGTGTACACTGCTTATAGTAGCGTTTTCTTTATGTTCTCCACATCTTACGACAGCCACCTCTTCTTTATATAGTCTCTAAACTACTCGTCAATCCTCATTCTTTTTCCAAGTGTCTGTCAGAATCTCAGAAAGCTGTCGCCAGTTTACGTTTTCGAGTGCTTTTTCTAATTTGACGGAGGCATTATATAGTTAGTACTTTATCTTTCTTCAGCAACCGTAAGTATCTTTGTTGAAAAAGTCAGCAACCAGTTGCACAAAAGAAATTTTATTTTTTTTACCGGTTTCAGGCACCTAGGCACTTCTTCAGAAGATAAGAATTATAGCAATATTATCGAGCGTCAAAAATACGCCGTATTTGCACATGAACCATGATCCACATGACAACAGTACTATGCTGCCTACACATGCTTACTTTTGATGCTTGCTAGTATGCTATAATTCCAATATTCAGAAGAAGGGAACTACGTGCCTGAAATCGACAAAGAAATAGTATTTCTTTTGTGCATCTGACTGCCGATATTTTTCAACAGAAGAAGACATTATATGTGTCATGAACTTTCTTTAGTCTTTTCTCAAGAATTAATCGTAAGCGGAGTAATTTTTTTCTTGTACCCACACCTCTTTTAAAGCCAAACTATCCTGCTTTTGACGAGTCGATACATTATCTATGATGCTCTCTGACTCTCCAGGCCACCGGAAGCTTTAGAAAAACTGAAAAAAAAAGGCTCTGAGCACTATGGGACTTAACTGCTGAGGTCATCAGTCCCCTAGAACTCAGAACTACTTAAACCTAACTAACCTAAGGACATCACACACATCCATGCCCGAGGCAGGATTCGAACCTGCGACCGCAGCGGTCGCGCGATTCCAGACTGTAGCGCCTAGAACCGCTCGGCCAACCCGGCCGGCAAAACTGCAACCTGAGTTTCTCCCACGGGGCAAGTGAGAATAAATAGTAGGGCGGAGGGCTTGGGGAGAGGGGGCTTCGTAATAGGAACTTATCTCACTTCTATTACGTAGCCTTATTTACATAATTTGAGCACACGGCAGGTCTGAAGGCGTGGTCAAACATCTCAAAGGCTCAGTCGACTGCTCGTTAATAGTAGGAAATCCAGATTCAACTCCTGCTCAGGCAAAAAGTTTCATCCTGCACTGCGTGCTCCTACATTTCTCTTCACATCCACTGTGCACTACGTTTGTCCGCAAAGAACTGAACACTTCGCCGCTGTCAACTAGTTCCTGTAATTTCTGTCTACTTATAATATTCTGGTGAGCAGACACCTACCTAATGGCGGGAGGGGCTGCTCCGTTACGCGAGATGAGCTTGACTGACGTCTAGAAAGGCCGAGTGCGGCGACGCGCGTCTGCCGCTATTAGGCGCTGACGTGACGTGACAGCCGACGAGCGCCGTCGAGAGTCGCTCGTGGTCGATATCCATCACCTTCCCCAAGCCGGCGGGATTTTATTCCCGCGCCCGGCCTCTGACGTCCCCCTCGCTCGGCTCGGCGGAAGTTCCGCGGAAAATGCGATCACTAATCGATGCTCGATCGCACCCTTGTTGACAAGACGGTATCGACAGAACCGTTCGTCAGCTGTCCTAGACTGGGACCTCCTCCTTGATTGTCTGTACACTAATGAAATGGTGGACGACTCCGGAACAACAGTACAAGCAGTCTAATATTTATTCGTTCCATCCATTTATTCCGAGGCTCTTCACATGGCTTACCTTATAGGCCGCACAGGGTGAACGTAGTCTTCCCCTGAATACAGACATTTATTTCTAACGAACTGTGCTAGATATAACTATGCGCTTTTATGCAAATGGTAGCTTAGCTCATTAAGTTTTTTCTCCACGTCTTTGCCAACATGTCTTCCGTCACCGCCTCTACATCATTTCGCATTCGTAGCGCACGAATTCGCACATCAAGAACTGGTGAAATGAACACTTTATCCTTAACGTAACGCCACAAACTATGCGAAGAAGGGCTATGTCTGATAGTGATGAGAAACAATTGTTTCAGTCTGTTGCTGGAAAACAATCCACTCATTCGGTTATAATTTTACGTATCGGTTGCATTATACGACGGTCGTTCAATAACTAATGTCCCACTTTTTTTCTCAGAACATATTTGTTTTTAAGTCAGAATTTGGTGACAATATAGATCAACATGTCTTGTCCATGCCCTATTTTTCTTCCTAGTCTCCATCAAGTTCTATAGGCGTCTTGCCTATGTCCTATTTTTCTACGTAGTCTCCATTACGTTCTATGGCAGTATGCCAACGCTGAGGAAGAGCATGTATTCCCTGCTGGTAAAAGCTCTTGTCCTGTAGGCGTAGCCACGTTTTCTCTGCGTGACTGACACTTTCGCCACCTTCAAAATGTGTTCCCCGTAGAGAATCTTTAAGCGGCCCAAAGAGATGGAAGTCCGAGGGTGCCAGGTCTGGACTGTAGGGTGCATGATGCAATGCTGTCCAACCCAGTTTGTCGATGTGTTCCCGGGTTCTCAGACTTGTGTGTGGGCGTGCATTATCGTGTTGGAGCAAGATTTCTGCTGGACTCTTGTCCAATCGAACACGTCGGAAACGGTTCTTGAGTTTATTCAGAGTCTTCACATATGCCTCTCAATTGATGGTTGGCCCTCTTGGCATCCCATCCACGAGATTGGCGTCATCACAATCCTAGAAGACTGTCATCATGATTTTTCCGGCAGACGGGGTTGTCTCGAATTTCTTCTTTTGAGGTGAATGCGGATCATGCCACGCCGTGGACTGCCTTTATGTTTCCGGCACAAAGTGGTGCGCCTAGCTTTCATCCCCCGTAACAGGAAGGCTTCTCAGTCGGTCTCAAGGCGCTCCAACAATTCAGATGAAATGGTCTTTCTTTGAATCGTGTGGTCCGCTGTGAGCATTCGTGGAACGCATCGTGAGTACCTCTTTGAATATCCGAGAGTCTAGATCATTGCTGACGCACTTCCAACGCTGACCGAGAACTGTAGAGCCAATTGTCGAGTTGTGAAGCCCCGGTCAGCATGAATAATGGCATCCGCATGGTTCAGCGTGGCTGATCTTAGAGCTCTGTTTCTATATTTCCTGAGGCTGTAATTTTCTTTACCTATCGTCCAACTGTACTCCTATCAAATGCAGCATCGCCATACACTCCACACAAGCGTTTATGGATGTTCACCACTGTTTCATTTTCTGCACACAAGAATTCAATAACAGCACGCTGCTTGTAACGTGAGTCGCATGTAGTGGGAATTTTGACGCTGTACGACTGCTCTGCCATCTGCCAAAACGGTTCGAAACTTCACCGGCGCACAGAATAAACATCAAATGTGAAGCACCAACAAGGACGTTTGTCTATACATATTAATGGCTTAAACAAAAAAAAAAACAAAAAAACAACAACAAAGGGGGGTGGTACTTGTTGAACAACCCTCGTACATTCAAGTCTATGGGGACAAACGAATAGAAACAATCTTTTTAGTCGGTTGTAGTTTTACGTATCGGATGAATTATCATTCACTGTTCCTTTCGAATGAAACTAATCTGTGGTAGCAACGGTTGAATTCAGTTCTGAGCGGAAAATTGTCAAATCATTTTTGTTGACTGCACTCTGTTATAGCCTGTCGTCACTATTCTCATTCCGTCGTTAGCTTTGTATTGAATGCCAATAAGTAGCTTTTACTCAAGTTTTTCGTTTATGTGTATGAATAGGCGTTTACTTACTAGCGAACTTTGTGTCTGGATCTAAATGCATAAATGCTCTGCGTCGTTGAATTGGAAGAAACCGTATGCCTGGATGAAAAGTGACTTTCAAGATAAATTTAATCCGATATACAATGTCTGGAAGGCATTCGTCTTCTGAAACTGTCTTTCTTAACCCTCGAGCGGACGTGTGAATTCTTCTAGTAGCGGTCGGGCGGCGTGCTTACTACTTTTCTCCATACCAATCTGTCACATACGCATCACTTCAAGGGACCAGTATTTCAGGAATACGTCATTTGTTAGTATTCTTTATTATTTCAAGTTGTTTAATCGACAATCTTTTCTGCAGATATCATGCTTCTAGTAGAATTATCTATAGTTAAAAACTATTCAATAGACAAGATCTCTCTCTCTCTCTCTCTCTCTCTCTCTCTCTCTCTCTCTCTCTCTCTCTCTCTCTCTCTCTCTCACACACACACACACACACACACACACACACACACACACACACACACACACACACATATATATATATATATATATATATATAACAACCGGTTTTAACAGACTATGCTGTCAACTTCAGATCTTAAAATCGTTTTGCTATTTTTATCCACTTGATATCTTATGCGTGAGTGCAGCGTAAAACGAACATGTTTTTACAACAAAGGATTTTAAACCTCAAGATGACAGCATAGTCTGTTGAAACCGGTTGTATTAAATTTAAAAACATATATATATATATATATATATATATATTATACGATCTAGGCTTTTGAATGGTTTTTAACAATTAAACAGATCGCCCTTCATCTCACTCAAAATGATAAAATGCAATAATGTGTAGATTCACAACACACGAAAGTGTGCTAAGTTTATGACATCATGCATTTTTGTTTATTATTTGTATTAAATCATTTCTTTTGTTAGAATCCACAATTTTTAACTTTGTAATAAAAAATCACGATGCTTTTTTTGTTTTGCCTGTACTGACATCATTGATATTTTACCATTTACTCTCTCTTAGCCTATGAAATACATCTCCGTTGCAAGCCCAGCATTACCTTCACCATTTTCATTTCAGGATCGTATTCCTGCTCACTTTGTGAATAATTGAATAATACTCGCTGTAGTAAATGCTTCTTCACCTGAGATGTCGTCATCCCCATCCAATGGTCTGTTCCAGAATCGAAATTTGTATTGGATAAATCATAAAATTTGGCAGTTGAGCCTTTTTTTTTACGTAATATGAACAAGAAGAACGTCGTTTTTACTTTACAGCCCACTTGCACACAAAACCGAATGGAAAATAGTAGGTACCATTTTTAGTGAAATTAGAAAATCTAAATAGGAGAAATTTTACTTAAATGACCAGGCGCGCGGTGTATTTTGTAAGCCAAACGTGACATATTCACTTTTAAACTTCTCACAGACACACTACAGGTGTTCGACAGTGGGAAGGATCTATTAGCACGGCGGCCGAAACAGTAATCAAGGAATAATTGCTTGCGCTGCCCCAACAGATGATCTAAACTCGCAAAAAATAAATTTAATTTGCATTTTTGCGCATTTAATATGCCAGCGCGTCCCAATGGAGGGCTAGGATTTCAAGGAGAATTAACGAGTGACGACGAATATTTGTCCTGTAAAAAATAGTTTCGACAAGCAACGGTATATGCGTAAAAAGCAAATGATTAAAGCACCAAGTAATTAAAAATTTGTTTTATATGCATTCTATTAAACATCATCACAGCGTTCATCCAAAGCGAATTATCGGTGATGGGTGCAAATCGGCGCGATGTGACAGAGCTTCAATAAACTTAACTTGAAGTTCAGGTTTTACTGTCTGCTTATTGACATGTTGCCTGTTGGCTTAGATCTCTGGTTCTTCGTCCGACATTTTTTTTTTTTTTTTGACGATTTTTCTGTCGTTCCGCCAGTAGGAGTGGCTGGCACTGTCAAAGATTCACCCTCAGTCCGCCATCCGTTGTGGGGGATAAAGCTTTGTCAGTACCAGTCAGTCATGCTTTCGAAACGTCAGAAAAATCTTCAAAAAACGTCAGGTGAAGGGCCCCAGCCAGAAGCGAACAGGCATACGTTAAATAAAAACTGTTCATTTATTTTAACATAATTTTATAGTGCAGAACCAGTTCTTTACCTTTTATAACCAATCAAAAACCCGTATTTAATTCCAAACGTACAAAAAGCTGGTATTTGGTAAGTAAATAACTAGGCCTACATAAACTTTGAAAATAAGTCACTTTCAGAAACATACATTTTTTATTCACCTGTCCTTGAATAAGATACGGTATTTGTCTTTAAACAAAAATTGGCAACCATAGTCATAGTTCACGTATAACCGAAACGACCAAACAGTATGTGAATGAAATCAAGCTCGTTGAGTGGGTGACAACATTCATATAACTGACTAAACAAACACTTGTTAGTCGGTTGACTTTCATTAAGTGAATCCACTGTAGCTCTAAGGGTGAATGAAAAACACTGATGCAGCTGACGCAGCCACAGAAACTAGTTAAAAAAAACTGAATGAGAAAACAGTCGATTGTTAAAACCAGTCAGTTGTCCCGTCACCAATGTATGGTAATTGTGAAAGTGGACCGTCTCTACCGATCCACCTGTCCCGAAAGATTGCATCCAAGAACTGGCAAATAAATAACCCCAATTCTGACGGTGCACAATTATGTTAAAGAGCTACCTCTACTTGAAATTCCTGTAACTGAGGTGGCTGAGCACATGCAGAAATGTATCCACAAAGACTATACGAATTAAGCTAACGTTTGCAACAATCTGCACAGCTGTTCCTTAGAGATAATTTTTTGTATACAGGGAAATACTTTACGCTCGCCCTGTACTTTAAGATGAATTGCAGGAAGTGGCAGTAATTCAGCTAAAGAAGAATATGTACCATCGTAAAACGCACGCGCTCGCTCACACACAAATACGTGCTGTGTGATCATTTGCGTCAGTTTGCTATTGGCTTAAGGCGTGTAATAACTTCTGCTATCTTCATTAACAATGGCTTCTCTACACGGACACTGAAACATGAATCCTTCTCAAGATTTGTTAGACTGTTATTGCGTACCGTGTTATATTCTGGAGTAACTATCTAGTCACAAAGGACGGCCATCAGTCACCAAAGTGTTCTCATAACCAGCTGCCCTTAAAGTGTCTATGAATCTTTACACTACCATCTCTGTATATTCACTTCCTATTACGGCTTGGTTTAAATAACTTGGCTACATTAAAAAAAAAACTACAAACAATTCTCTCGGATAAAAATCTTAATCCTTTCCACAGAGAAATGTGTACTATTCGAAAGGCATCATTTTAATAATCTTGCAACAGGAACCAAAGAACTAATTAAGAACTAAGTAAAAAATATTGTTTATTGAAAAAACTTACTGGTAGCTCGCACCCATTTTGTTTTGTCAGAGTCCCTCGTACTTCTTCAGCGAATCTCCGTATCCATTTTTTTTAAACCAAAATTCTGTTATCTTCGTGTGTGCTATGTGAAAATGGTTTTTTGCGACGAGTATTTAATGCGAAACTTGGCAAATAATCACAGTGGAACCTTTCTTTTTCGAAATATGCATAAAATACCCAAATTACACATAACTGCTCTGTACTACCGGTTTTAATTGTCGCAGCAATTACGTTCAGTCATGGCGGTATACCGACAAATTATAGTACGTTCAAATACATATGACATTGTAGCCGAACCAGATCAGCATTTCTAGTAGAGAACCAAATTATTGTGCGGCTGCCCAGTGGTAAAAAACGTCGCGCTTCGAAAACACAGTAACGCCTGGCACATTCGGCTGTAGAGGATGATATTTCAGGAGTATGAGTAGGGCAGCTTATTTGTGCTACAAGGCTATCATTAATTATACTCAATATACTAAAGGCTGTGAGATCTTTACTGATATTATTTCACTAAAATCGTTGCCGACGGGCAATAAGTGTGAGCTACTATTAACCTGCCCATCCACGGTAACAAGACTACAATAAATTATTTCCAAGTTACTGGTAACGGACGACTCCTTTCAGCACGGACAGAATATATCAGTTCTGCATCGAACAGGCTACCTCCTATAAGATGTTTACAAATCGTATCTGTGTCTAATTTCTGCCGGAATTACAGGAAAACTACAACTTCGCAAGAACTGTGTACGGCATGTTTTCTACTTGAACACGTAGTTTAGCTATGCTTTTCTGCTGTACAAGATTTGGTACACCAATCTGTCTGCGGCTTCAATCTTGTTAGACCACTCCGTCACTTAGAATACGTCTGTATATATTTCTTTCTCTTAATGTGAATTTCATTAGGCCTACGTCTAAAGAACTCTTTGGAACTGATGAATATCCATAGCGCATTTTGGTTGGTTGGTTGGGTGATTTGGGGGAAGGAACCAAACAGCGGTCCCATTGGATTGGGGTAGGAAGTCAGTCGTGCCCTTTCAATGGAACCGTCCCGGCATTTGCCTGAAACGATTTAGAGAAATCACAGAAAACTTAAATCAGGATGGCTGGACGTGGGTTTGAACCGTCGTCCTCCAGAATGCGAGTCCAGTGTGCTAACCACTCCGCCACCCCGCATTTTATTCATGAGATCTTGAAGTCGTCACTATCGGCAGATGTAGAGTTTAATATATCCTTCACGTACGAAAACTGCTCTTTCCTTCAGTTTGAGCACACCCACAGACATCAAGATGCCCAATAAAGATTTCGGGTGACGAGAACTTTCGAAATACATTAGGCATGTGCAAGCACTTCCTCAGCTTAGGAAGGCGTGCTCCTCCTGCTCAATTTGCAGTTCAAATGCACATTGGCTCCGATTTGTATAACTCTGACGCACTACCTGTCACCTTCGTAAAAGTAGTGTTTGAAGTGTTATCTACAGGTAAGTCGTTACGGAAGGACAGCCTGCTCGAAAGCTGCGCGGATTGCGTAACAAGCTAACTTCGTTGTATTGTGGTAGCTTCGCAAAACGGGTAGCAGGCAAATATAAATAGAATTCTGTCAACATTTCGCCACAGTACTACCTCGTTTCCTTATTAATACACTGAACTGCACAATTTTTTTTTAAATTAGTACTTGCTATAACTTACGTTGAGTGTCGTATGATGCGGCCTCAGTTTGATCAGCTCTCGGAAGCGTGGCACTGTTGCAAGCTTCACTATCTCTGACCTCATGTGGCGCGTGTCGGCCAGATGTACGCGCGAAAGATATTGTCATAGCACAGTCTCCCAAATCCACCGCGCATGTATACTTGCAGCAGGCCACTATAGGCACACCAGCGGCCTATACGCTGTCATAAACGTGTTGAGAGCTCTTGCCGACAAGATGGCGTCCCTGAAGACTACCAAACTAATTTCTCTGTAAGTGGTGTAAGCAAGAGCTTTCCCAGAGAACTGGGCTATGCCAGTGTCTAGTGTCAGGCAGTGGCAAGCGCTTAAGGTATCATAATTACTGTATACACGTGTTAAGTGGAGGAGAAACGATTCTTAGTGTATCTGTAATTAGATTTCCAGTAAACGTTATTTTACGTTTATAGTAGAATTATATTTATAGCCATAGATCTTTCGTATGTTTCGACCAGAACTGTTTCTATTTTGCCTATATTTCCTCTTTCTCTTTCTTTCCTTCAGCCTTTCATCCCTATCCCTGAACCACAACGAAAATGGTTATTTATGTATCATTTTACCACTTCTGGCAACATAATAGTTTGCACACGTCACCTGATTATATAAACGAGTATGAAATTTAAGCTGTATAAACTTGACTGATTTCTATGCCACCTCAAGGTTTGTTCCAAAGCATGTATCCAGCACCTCAAGCAAAGATCTCTACAATCGTTTAAAACTTATTCTAAAACAATAATGTTGATACGTTGCATGTTATTTGTAGTTTGTGATAATGTTTCTCTTTTGCTATATGTTCTTTGCACCCAATGGTTCCCAGGCGACATATTGGTTCCCAGGCGACATATTTGTTTACAAAATATCATAGTTTACATGTGATGTGTTACGACAGTGAAAGCAACCTGTGACCACTGGAGGTATTCTATTTTACTTGTTTTATTTTCACTGTTAGATATATGTTAAGTTTTTAGTTAAAAAAAACCGCAAAACTATGTTCTGAAACAGCCTTTTGTTTCTTAACTAAACAGTGCCACAAGTTCCTCCAAAAATCGACACTCACACACACACACACACACACACACACACACACACACACACTGGAATGAAAATACACCTGGATATGGAGGTTTAAACCTTCGAAACGCCTCGTGGAGATAATTAAACAGTGACTGGTAACGGTAAACTTGTTGCTTCATTTGATTCTTTTGTGTTCAGTTACAAACAGAAGCAGCCACACATAAGGAAACAATCGCAGATTTTCTTAGAGAGATCAAGTGCTGCTCGTAGCTCTTACTGCTCTCTCTTTTTCTAGAGATAATGATTCCACCAATTTTCTCTCCATCTGCACCGGTACCAAGTGATTTCTTATGAAGCTCGAGACGTAGTATAACTGTTACTGTTAATTGCGTTAAATTCGTTTCTTGTAGCTGTCGTGTACTGTATAAAGAGAGAAAGATTTCTCTTCCGCATCCAGTATTTTCTCGCTCGAAAGACATTCTCAGTATTGTAAACTTTTTTTGTATAATACATGTTTTGTGCGTCGGAAGCCGCTCTCACTATTTTAAACATTTTATCCGTATAACACATGTTTTTTACTTCGTCTAATATAAGATTTTTGTTTGTTTCTTTTTTTCTTTCACTGTATATTTATTTTCATAGACCAGCGTACTAAAACGATGTTCGATAGCACGTAAAAAGAGTACAATGAGGCCGACTATCCTAGATGGTAATGCAAAGCCTCCCACTAATATCTCTCATCTCATGGTAAGCGTCTGAAATAGCCTTCTCCCATCTGTTATTTTTGATACTTTATTTCATACTTTGTCTGTCAACAGCCAAACTTTGCGGTAAAGAAAGATGAAAGATTTGCTAAACGTTGAGTGGAAGTCTTCCGGCGGAACATAGTTTTTGCAACCCTATTAGGACCCAATTATAAAATTGTGGGCTGAAGAAGAATTGCATTAGCAGACAAAGAGCTGTCATTTACACAGCTTCCAGTTTTTCTTGCGAAATACAATAACATAGTACTTCTTTGTCGGGCTGTCGGATGCCATATGAAAAGTATTTTACACCTGCAAAGAAACTTGAAAGTAACTGCAGCAAAGTAAATAAAATTTAAGAGCATTAAGCGTATTACAAAATAATCGACTCTACGGCATTTCGGTATCTGCAACCGTTACGAAAATTTCAGGAAGTCGACGTTAACTTTTGGAATTTTGCGCCAGACAGCTGGTAGTGCGTCGAGATTGTAGCTTTGTCGCGCTTCTGCTGCTCATGTTGTGTATGGTTATGATTTTACTTTAATTTCCCTAGCAACATTCACAGAGGAGGCTAATTAAACGCTACACCTCGTACAGAACCGGAGGTAAAACGCTTCGGGCTACAGTTCTGCATGTATTTTAGCTATTTCTGTTGTTTTGCGGCGCAGTCGGTATCAGCTCTCTCATTATTCTTCTGCACTCTACGTTAATTAAATGGCGCCAATATTTCCACAGTTTCCTTCCTCACACTGAAAAATAATAGCACCGTGACCTTTGGGGCGTGTGGTACAGCATTCCGGCCCGTATACGAAATAGCTCCACAGGCTTCAGTCTGAAAATACGGCGTTCTCAGGTTGCGTACAGAGTGCTTTTCCGCACGAGTGTGTGGCGACGCACCGGAACTGCGTGGCACGCAGGTGCTCGCCAGCCCATCACGTCAGCCCCACAAGGCTACAGCTGGGATCGTCAAATAACAGCACATGTTTGAAGAAAAGGCAAAGGGAAACACCACTTGTAATAACACGACAGGTAACTCCCAGGAGGAAGTACGAAGAAAAAGGCCTTTGGTGGAAAAATGAGACGCCTTACACCTACAGGAAAGATCAGGCTAACAAACTCCTTATTTTTTTTAAGTGTCTGAAATTTTAAGTCCAAGTCAAGTACTAGGAGCTAAATCTAATAACAGTACCGACTGTCTGATAGTGCAAAATGCCTATCTAAAGTTTGCCATTACGTGTTTTACAACTTTCGATGACTTTGGTTAGCATCGGCATATTTATTGAAAAGACGAAAAAAGCTTCCCCTTTCTTGGTGCGCGATAACATGCCTCCATATGAGTTTTTAATGTTTTACCTGCTTGCACGTTGAAAGGTGAGATACATGGGCGCATCTCATTGTACAGCGGAGAATGTGTTGACGTAAACCTCTTTAAAAATGTCGCGTTCCGACACATATTTGTAAACTAAATAGGATGAAAATTTCTGGGTGATTCATTACGCAAAACCTCTGTCAATTTCTTCTCTCGTCCGTAATGACATAGCTGTCGTCTCAGGAGCGAATATTCACACTAATTTAAGAAAGAAATATTCTTAGAGGATGGGAAGGTGCGAGTATAGCATGTATATTTGTATTTAGTGTAGGAAATCTAACGTCGTGTTTCATTGGAAGACTACTGCTAGAATATATCGGAGTACTTTTTTACAGAGAGAATATAGCTTTTTCGTAACGTGCACACGTACAGCAAGTATTTTCACAAGTAACTCGAACTCCTGTGAAATGACGGTATTCAAAAACGTAGGCAGTTTGCTGTATGCAAGAAGAGATCGATGTTTTTCTATGGTTATTGGCTGCTTAAGAGTTCAGTTTGTTGGCGCAAAGCAATTTCAGTGCAGTTACTCAAAGTGTACCTGGCACTGGATGTGGAAGTACGCTGTATTTTCAGCCACTATAACCCACTTGCCAACAACTGTCGAATGAAGTGAAGAAAATCATATTCTTAAATTTGAAAAGAAATAGTTTCTTCAGTATTTAGATAGAGTTAGGTAAATATAAGTACTTACTACACAGAAATTACTTGACGTTTTTCATACTATCACTTAATGACGGTATTGTTTAGGTATCATGAACCGTCATGACTAATCAAGTATGTTCACTTTCCGTTCTAGACCGAGGGGGGGGGGGGCCGGCTATGAAGTATGAAAGCACTCGATTTCCAGATCAGAATGGAGTGCGTTAGGGCAGATTTTTAGGAAAATATTGATACGCTCAAGTTAGTACTTTCAGTCGCATGTTAAACTGTGTGTGAGAGCTGTGAACTGTATCGTATTTTTCCGACAGAAGAGCTGTTATTTGGCGTCAGCTAGCGCTGTATTTTTGAGACAGAGTTATACGTCAGTGCTGTTGTTTAGTGAAATGATGGTATGGCATTATTGGCCGGGAGACCCCATTTGGTGTTGTTCGGCCGCCCGGTACGTCTTACTATTTTGATAGTACTTTACCGATGTTATGGGAGTCAATCGTCAGCTGTCAACAGCTACTTACGTTGCCAGCTAAAGTGTTAATACAGATAACTGTCGATACTGAAACTTTCCGTACAAAAGTGATGTGCGTCCAACGTGACTTGTAGCTACCACCGTCTGGTGGGTGAAAGCCAAACGAAACTCGCTTGTTGACATGTAACACCTCGCGTCGCTTTGTCATCAAAACAGTTCGCCGCAAACCCAGCTGACAGTGGCAAGTCGTTGTAATGCAGCCATAACTTCCTATGACGTGGTACTCGTCATACAGCGATCTCTTCTGCTCAATAGACTAGTCTTAAGATTGCGGTAAATGTCTGATCAACTCTGCAGAGAAGTTAGCTTAACACACTGTAATGTGGCTTCTCTAAAAAAAATAAACCTGGTTTTCTGGGTTTGTTTTCCTTTATACCTACCACACCAGCGGAGTGATCTGATTCAAACTCTTTTGTCGTATCGGAAATGAGAGCCTTGTGTAACTTTTTAATGTAGATTTCTCGTGATTTATAGTTTGGTTTACAATTGTATCTAAGAATCTGGGTGACTTAAAAATAGAAGTTAACCTCATTTATACCAGTGCCTGGCCACTAACGTAGTGACTTTATTTGGACGTTAAAAAGTATAAACAACAAAGTACTCTTGTATTTATCTTCGTAAGACAACACAAAATTGTGAGAGAGGCTTATTGTGAAACATTAAAACTCAAATCACGTTGGGAATCTTGGAGCTACCTTCTATTGCATGCTTACAAGAAACACACTACAATGTTTGATTACTAAGTACACTATTTATACGTACATCCTTTCTCGATTATATTAATACTTCATAAACTATTCAAGGTACCTAACCAAGTCTTTTGTTAAATGTTAACGTGTGGATGTTAGGCTGTGAGGTTACGAAGCCTTTAACAACAGATGTTATCGGTTCATTTGGCGTGTTATTTCTCTTTGAAGAACTCAGCTTCCGATAATATCCGCCATTTTCTTCGTCAACAAAGCAGTTGACTGTCGAAGAAATAAAGGAGCTACACAGATGTAACCGATGAAGTAGACGCAATTGCGACCAAAGATTACATTGACGCCAACGATGAAACGTCACTCGCAACTTTGTTTCTATGACAATGTCTGATATAGCACATGCAGTCTGGCGGTGAGAAGTGTCGTTTTCTACACATTGGCGAATGTGAATCCTGTATCTCTGTTAAAGATGTTCACACTTATTCTCATCTCCACAGTCTCTTTAATGACTTAGTCTCAGTATTCTGAAAAGCGCGCTAGAATACGTGTCTGCTGAAACAAAACATTGTGCTTGTTCATAATGTTGTGTTCGGCAAACGCACATTTTTATTGTAGATTTCTGGTCTTGATGTGCCACTGATATTTGCTACAGTGCTGGGAAACGAAGTAGACTGTCCCACGTAGCTACTGCCACTTCGATATGCACGGTGAACATGGTCAAGCATTGAATTTCTTGTACATCGCGTTACAGTGATTCCGTATACTGTCCAGCAAGGAAGGTGCATAGTAAGGTTGTGTAATAGTTAAGGAAGTGAACTCGTACTCCCGTGAGATGGGAGATAAATCCCCGTGCTACTAATCAGGCTCTCCGCTGTTTTTCTAGAGTACTTCCGACAAATGACGCAATTTTTTAAAGAGCGCTGTAGCTTTGCTGCTCTTTTCTTCATCTACACCTGCACCTACATCTACATCTATACTCCGCAAGCCGCCTTGCGGTGTGTAGCGGACGAAATTTATGGTACTACTATCTCCTCCCCAACCCATTTTTCCTTTACAATTCACGAATAGTGCGTTGGGAGAATGATTGTCAATAAGGCTCCGTATGACCTCTAATTTCTCGGATTTTCTCGGCGTGATCATTTCGCGACACGTATGTGGAGTGAAGAAATATATTTTTCCTGATGCTGATTGGAACACGCAGTCTGGTAATTTCAATAGTAAGCTACTTGATGTACGGCGCCTCCCTTACAGCTTCTACCACCGGACTTCCCTGAGCATCTTCATAACGCTCTCGCACCGAGTAAACGATCCCGTGACGAAGCGCGCCGCTCTTTGTTGGAGCTTCTGTATCTTTTCTATTAATGCTAGTCGGTAAGGGTTCGAGATTGATGACCAATACTCAAGAATCGTTCGAACTAGTATTCTGTATGGCACTTCTTTCTTCTTCAGCTTGTTCCAATTAATCTGTCTGGCATCTGTTTTTCCTGAAAGTCGCTTCGGGTTTGGTCCACAGCTCGTGGTCTCGCGGTTGCCTTCTCGCATCCCGAGCACAGGGTCCCGGGTTCGATTCCCGGCGTGGTCAGAGATTTTCACCTGCCTCGAGATGACTGGGTGTTTGTGTTGCCCTCATCATTTCAGCATCATTCATGCAAGTGGAAGATTGGACTGAGAAAAGGTTGGTAATTTGTACGGGCTCTGATAACCGCGCAGTTGAGCGCCCCACCATCCAATCATCATCATCATCATCATCATCATCATCATCATCACCATCACCACCATCACCTTCGGGTTTGTTGCCGGATGCTAAAATCAACTTGATTCAATATTTCGGCGATCCAACTGTTCGCCATCTTCAGGAGAACGCTGCTGATGCTGCTGAGTCCCGCTGAGAACTCTTCTCAGTGGGACTCATCAGAAATACTGAATAGAGTTGATTTTAGTATCCGGCAGCTAACCCGAAGAGGCTTTCAAGACTTATTACGCCGGGAAAGCCTACGGAGTCACATCTGTTTTTCCTACTTTTCTTATGTGTCATTCCACTTTAGGTCGCTCCGGATGGTTCCTCCTAGGTAATTTACGGTAGTTTCTGTTGCCAGTGAGTTGCCGGCAATAGTGTAGTCAAACAGCATTTAAGGATCTTTTCGTTCATTTATGCTTATTACGTTACATAGTTTACGCACTACTTAATCTAACGTACTCTATGGACAACACACACTCCTACGCCCGAGGGAGGACTCCAACCTCCGTCGGGTGGGGGCGGGAGCCGTGATTTTGTCGTCAAGGATAGTTCATTCATACTGATCCAGGTTTATTTTTTGCTGTCATGTGATTTATTAAAATAAAGGATACAGCTCTATGTCTACAGTTCAGAGGATGTACCACCACTTTATTACATACTATTATACACAGTCATATCGCCAACTATTTTACATTTCACATCATCACTTCTACCACGGACAAAGACACAAATATTATCATCATGAGACAATTTACAAGACCTACGGGTTCTAACACACAATGCTTTATCAATAAAAAAATTAGTCGATGTTTCACCAACACCACGAACTTGACATGGTTACCATGAACGTCCGATAACCGAGATCATCACGAGGAGGTATCTGCTCCAAAGATGTTGCAGTAGACTTAGTAGTAGTATCAATACGAATTATTGCAATAGTCATCCAACATTGACCGACTTCTCGGTTATCGGACGTTCATGGTAACCATGTCTCAAGTTCGTGGTGTTGGTGAAACATCGACTAATTTTTTTATTGATAAACCATTGTGTGTTAGAACCCGTAGGTGTTGTAAAATGTCTCATGATGATAATATTTGTGTCTTTGTCCGTGGTAGAGGTGATGATGTGAAATGTAAAATAGTTGGCGATATGACTATATGTAATAAAGTGGTGGTACATCCTCTGAGCTGTAGACATAGAGCTGTATCCTTTGTTTTAATAAATCACATGACTGCAAAAAAGAAACCTGTTTGGTCAGTATGACATCGTGTCTTAAGATGGAAGCCTACGATTTACAAGTCTATTTTGGATGTGGAGACTGAGTATAAGATGAACGTCAGTTCGTCCGTTTTGGTTGACGTGTTGAAAGGACAGACTATTTTTCGAGGAGGTCGGTTTTCTGTTACTGACAATCCAGTCGTCAATGTTGGATGACTGTTGCAATAATTCGTATTGATACTAAGTCTACTGCAACGTCTTTGGAGCAGATACCACGCTGTGGGTTCGCTATGTAGTGGCTCGGGTGCACTGGCGACTCCACAGCACGTCGCGCAGAGGGCAGACAATGCGAGCGGCAGGGGATCAGCGCGTTTACAGCTGACGCATCCTGCCGGCCTCGCAGCAGAAGTGTGTCCTTGTAGCGGAGCGCGACGGCGGGACCTTGACGCTCGTGGCTGCTGGCAAAAGCAGTTTGTTACACTCTGCACCTACCACTGTAGTCATCCTGTGGATGCCGATGTCTTCCTGCGTTCTTGGCTCCACCTTTCATACTGGTCAATGTATACTGATGAGCCAAAACATTATAACCACTGCCCACCGCCAGACTGTATGCCTCCCGGTGACGTTGGCGCCGTGAGGGAAGTGTCTCAGCGGACCAGAGACGAATGGACAGTCATTCTAGCTAGAGATGGCAATACTCGTTCATCCTTGGTAACTAGTTCACTGGTAATCGCTCTTTTTTGGGAACCGTTCATTTTTAGTCGTTCCTCCTTCATTTGGTTCTTATGAAAAATTAGTAGCATAGGTGACTGAAAACGGAAAGCGCCTACAGGTGACACTTGGCTTCTCCCCCCCCCCCCCCCCTTCCCCTCCCCTGGAGTACAGAGTTTTCATTCACAACAGAATTCTCACACACTTGCAATTTTCGTGATTCTGCAAAACCTCTCGTTTAGCCAAATGTAGCGATATGTGGCTGATCGCAGTGAAATAATATAAAGTGGCGCACGAAAAACCGACCCCGAGTACAGACTGCTCGCCAGTTACGAACGATTTGTTGACCGCTACGAGCAAAATACATAAACATATATTAATTAGGCAGTAACGAAATAACAAAAAAGCTAATGCAAACAACAACTTAGGAACAATAGATGAAGATTGGTGGTGACAATGAGCAGTCTAGTTCTCGGGGTCGATTTTTCGTGCGCCACCCTGTACCACTGAAATATTGTAGAAGTTATCAAAATGTGACACCAGACACTCGACTATGGAGCGCGGGCTTCATTTGGTTGTAAGTCGGTCTGCCTTCCATAACAATGAACATGAACATGCCCTTTTATCTTGGATCAAAAAAAGACGGAAAATGGCCACTCGTGTGTACCGTGTCAACTTCCTTTGCATGTGTAAAAACAAAAAAATCTTGCCTTTTTACAAGTATTTCTTCTGCTATTTATCGAAATAGTGAAGTAAGCAGATAAGCCGTTTTTTACCTGAAAAAATGTATGTAAAACATACTACGTAATTTTTATATAATTTACGAGTACTTAATTATAAAATACTTTTTAATTACCGGTCATGGACGCTGAATAGAATACGAAAAGAACCAGAAGTTCAGAGTTAAAAAAAGGTTTGAAACTGATCTAGAATGGGCATGCGCAGCGAACGAAACGAACAACTCTATACTGAACTAACTATGAGCAGTCGGCAGTGGAACTGCGACGAGTGGCCACGCGAAGGAGGACGAGTCCGACCGAGACCGAGACAGGCGGGAACGGGACCGAGGCTGGAACGAGACCGGCCGACGTGCCGTTCGCGAACGAGGCCGACCGTTTCCCGTTCCCGGGTACTATAAGTAGAAATCCGCGACCGAAGTGAACTATGGAAGACCGTTCCTTAGAATTCGTTCCTCGCTCGTTCCGTTCATCTTGGTGAACCGTTCCTTTGTACCCGTTGGTTCGCGAACAACCCATCTCTAATTCTAGCGATGATGCGTGACGCGAACTGCACTGGTATAAGCGTCTTAGACAAAGGACAGATTACTTGCCAGCAGGTGGAGTGTGTTGATGCAGGTTCCACAACTGTGGTCTTGTTTTATAGTAAATTCCAACATCAGTTGCACTTTTTTTATTTCAAAAACTACTTTTGGGTTCGCCCCCGTGATCGCAGTGCTGCAAGTGAGGCGTCCTGAGAGAACCCAGACATACACCACAGGATAATGACATTGGAGTCAGGAACCGGTTGTTTTTAAGATAAAAAGAGAAGTGCGATTGGAGCCGGTGTTTTATTCAAAACGAAGGGCGGTTTGGTGTGTTCCCTGCGCGTGGGAACGAGCTTGTCCTAAGCGACGAAGCCGATAGGCTGTTGACGTGTTGCTTTCACGACCATCTAAATAAAGTGCTTGAAGAACAATGAAATCACAAGTGACAGAACGTGGAAGTTGAAGGCTTGCACACTAAGTAAAGCAGAATAGACGATGGTACGAGGGACGTTTGAAAAGTCCGTGCAAAGTCCGAGAGAGGACACCACCGGCGCGTATCGAGCTCATGTTTAGTTAGTAGCATCTTTGGAAAGAACGCGCACCAAGTTTCAGCCATATTGGTCTATTTCTTTGTGTTTGGCATTCGTGTGAATCAAAGAGGTCGAGTGATTGTCCAAAAATGGACGAAAAAAAATTTCGTGTGGTGATCAAACATTACTTTATGAAAGGCAAAACGCCTCAGTTGACTAAAGAGAAGCTTGACGAACATTACGGTGACTCTGCACCTTCGATTAGAACAGTTTATAAGTGGTTTCGGAGTGGACATATGGGCACAAGTGATGCTGAACGTTCCGGAAGCCCTGTGGAGGTTAAGACTCCAGAAATCATTGATAAAATCCGTGATGTGGTGATGGATGACAGAAGAGTTAAGGTGCGTGAGATTGCTAGTGCTTTGGACATAATATTTTGCATAAACATTTGGACATGAGAATGCTATCCGCAAGATGGGTTCCGCGATTGCTCATGCTTGACCAAAAACGGAATCGTGTGAAGTATTGCATGAATGGTTTTCAGCTGTTCAGGAATAATCCGCAGGACTTTAAGCGTAGTTTCGTCACTGTGGATGGAACGTGAATACATTACTATACTCCTGAGACCAAACAACAATCTAAACAATGGGTTACCAAGGGAGAATCTGCGCCAAAAGAGTTGAAGACCATTCCTTTGGCCGGAAAGATTAAGGCGACTGTCTTTTGGGATTCGCAAGCTATAATCCTCATCGACTATCTGGAAAAGGGTAAAACTATTACAGGTGAATATTATTCATCGTTATTGGACCGTTTGAAAACCGAGCTGCAAGATAAACGCCGGCGATTGGACCGCAAAAAAAGTCCTTTTCCGTCACGACAATGCACCAGCACACACCTCAGCAGTTGTGGTCGCAAAATTAATGGAAATAGGATTCCAACTTGTTCACATCCACCCTATTGTCCAGACTTGGCTCCCTTCGACTACTATTTGTTCCCCAATTTGAAGAAATGGCTCGCCGGAGAAAGATTTATTCAAACGAGGAGGTGATTGCAGCAACTAATAGCTATTTTTCAGACTTGGGCAATTCCTATTATTCGGAAGGTATCAACAAATTAGAACAGCGTTCTACAAAGTGTATGTTTACCCCAAACATGTAAGTAGTTTTTATTTTTGCACGGACTTTTCAAACGCCCCTCGTATGTGGCAAATCTGGTGGCAGAGTGCAGTCGTGGTATAGGCACAGGTGATTCGGAGCACACCGTTCACCGCACATTGTTGAACTTGCGGCTCCACAGCAGACGAGTCATACATTCTCCCATATTATTTCAGTCGACATGGGACACGCGATCATTGAGACTGGACCGTAGTTCAGCTGAAACGTGTCACCTGTTAGAATGAATCGGATTTCTTTTTGCATCAGGTCCATGGCCGTTTCCCGTTTCGCCGTCATCCAGCCATGCGAATGGTTGCTAGGAATGTATATCGCTTCACGGATGCTGGAAGTGGTTGGGCGGGGGAGGGGGGGGGGGGCAAGCAGGAAACGGTACTATGCCATAGGGGTTACTCATAAGGGCTTCTATAGGACCAGTGACAGTAATCGAAGGCACCACGACATCTGTGAACTGTTGTTGTCGTGGTGGTCTCTAATCCGGAGACTGGTTTCATTCAGGTCTCGAGGCTACTCTATTCTGTGCAAGCCTCATCATGTCCGAGTAACTACTGCAACTTACATCCTTCTGAACCACCTTACTGTACAAATCTCTTGGTCTTCCTCTCCGATTTTTACACCCCCCCCCCTACGCGCGCGAGCCACGCACACGCATACGCGCACGCGCGCACACGCGCGTACACGCGCGCACATGCGCACACGCGCGCACACACACACACACACACACACACACACAATCTCCCCTAAAGTGCTAAACTGGTGATCCCTTGATATCTCACAATATGTCTTACCAACTGATCCCTTCTTCTTTCTTTGCTCCCCAGTTCTGTTCAGAACTTCCTCATTAGTAGCACCACACTTCAAAAGCTTCTATTCTCTTCTTGTCTAAGCTGTTTGTCGTCCATGTTTCACGTTCTGTACATGGCTATACTCCATGCAAATACCTCCAGAAAAAACTTGTTGTCACTTCAATCTGTGCCGGCAGGAGTGGCCGAGCGGTTCTAGGCGCTACAGTCTGGAACCGCGCGACCGCTACGGTTGCAGGTTCGAATCCTGCCACGGGCATGGATGTGTGTGATGTCCTTACGTTGGTTAGGATTAAGTGGTTCTAAGTTCTAGGGACTGATGACCTCAGAAGTTAAGTCCCATAGTGCTCAGAGCGATTTGAACTATTTTTTGAACTTCAATCTGTACTGAATTTATACATCTGTGGACTACATCACCATTGATCTGGACCATCTTCATCCCATAATGCTTGAGACCTTCCCCGATGCAATGCCAATGGCAACTTCCAGCAGGTACCTGTCCATGTCACAAGACCTGAATGGTGTTGCGGTGGTCTATGGAGCATGATAGACGATAGTGATCTCACGCTGATACCTTGGCCACCAAATTCGCCTGATCTCAGTCCTTTCGAACACATCTGGGACGCTATCCGGCGCCATCAGCCACAGCCTGGGGGATGTTTCCAGAATGGCTAAGCCATGTCTCCGCAAAATCCTTTCTTTCAGGAGTGCTAGTTCTGCAAGGTTCGCAGGAGAGCTTCTGTAAAGTTTGGAAGGTAGGAGACGAGGTACTGGTAGAAGTAAAGCTGTGAGGACGGGGCGTGAGTCGTTCTTGGGTAGCTCAGGTGGTGGAGCACCTGCCCGCGAAGGGCAAAGGTCCCGAGTTCGAGTCTAGGTCCGGCACACAGTTTTAATCTGCCAGGAAGTTTCAGAACATATTTAGTTTCTCGGATTCCCAAAGAGTCACTAGAACTATTAGTAACTGATGATTTGAATTTGTATTTTTTAATTTTATGTATTGTTTCTTTCGTTTTGGGAAAGTCCATTTGCCTGCCAGCGTAAGATCTATGTTGCGCAAATTTCGTTACAGTCTGTTGAGTTATTTCAGTAAGAAACATTGAAGGACAGACCAATAAATGTCACACACAACACACAAACTAGGTTGCCTTTCCATTCTGGCAGCCAGCAGTGGCTTTGAACGTCCATCCATTGTCGAGTACAGGTTCTGTTAACATTGTAATGTAGGACAACTGCGGCGCTTGTGAGGGCAAACGTGATAACGTGTGTTGGGATGTCACGTACAGTAAGACTGCGATTTTCGCTGACGATGGAAAGATAAGGCAGCGGGCGTGCCCAGGCGGCGGCAAGCGATGCTGCTGTGTATCGGGAGCGACGCACGTGTGTGTGTGTGTGTGTGTGTGTGTGTGTGTGTGTGTGTGTGTGTGTGTGTGTGTGTGTGACCTCTATCTTATCAGCGACAGCCGAGCAGCGCGCCGCACGACAGGGCCGCGAGTGCTCCAGCAGCTGCAAAGCTTACTGGCGAGGATGCATCGTGTCAACCCGGCTGAAACGTCCAAAGCGGATATCTCTGTGTCAGAAATTCTAACTTTAGAACTGAGTTTGACATGTGCAAACGTATTGTCTGCGAGAGATACGGGCACTGTTCAGAATCGCCCATTTATTTCAGTCACAGCTGCCAGAAGATATGTTATCAGACCCGTTTCGGACATTAGAGGCCATCTTCAGATCCGTAAAACATGGAAATGAAAAAAAAATAGAAAAAGCGATAGTGTCGACTGTGTGATTAGATACATACGACGCTTCGCTGCGTGCAGAAACGTCACCTGCAGAAACAATTGCTGATGAAAATTACTCTTCCGTGTTTTTTTTCATTGGCCAACGGTTTAATCAGTAATGATTAACAACGTTCGGAAATCGCCTCTGGCTTAGGTAGGCAGCTGTCAGCAGTAGCCGAAACAGTCCGCCGCGTAGGAGCCTGACTGGTTCGTGTTGACAGCATGCGCCACACGCGTTCAAGGGAAAGGAAGTCACATTAGTTAGACAACATTTGAGAAGTAACGCTCTCTGTCTAGCTCGGAGAAGATATAGTGTGTTTCCGATGTCTTTCGCTTGGTTCACTGCTGAAACTGTTCTTACATTTTACGAGCGAAGTGCTTCGTTTGGACAAAGCAACTTCACGAAATCTGTATGACGTATTTTGTTTACGAATCAGTTCCGTTTCACCGATTTGTCAGCTACAGAAACTTACCAACTGCTTATTAAACATTGGTTTGCGTAAAATATGGTACATTACTTAGTTGATTCATTTTAGCATTAACTGTATCCCATTGGTTTACGATACGCATCGAAAACTCACTTTGTGTAAAAGTAATATGTCGATTCGTTGGAACATTGTAACATATCGCAGTCGTCGCTGCTACTGGCTGTGTTGATATTAACAAAAGGAGCGAGAAAGTGTCCAAGGAAGTGAGATAACTATGTAAGCATTAAGCGTCAAACGTCAAACTAAGCAGCACTTAGGGAAAGAGGGGGTGAGAGGAAGGCGCTAGTATGTCTTCTCCACATGAATATACAATAAATCGATATGTTATAAGTAAGAATATGACACTTCAACTGTAAAAATTACCATTCAAAATAATATCAAATCTAAAAATTACGAATTTTGGAATCGATTTTTTAAGGCAGATATTTGAATTAAAAACGGTCTTGTTATCAACTTATTTTTCTTAACAAGGTGTTTTACTTTCGTGGGCATCTTCAGATTATCTTAAAATTTTCCTTTTACAACATAATAAAAACCATAAAACAGCTCCGTGCTAGGCTGAAGCACGCATCGAATCAGATAAACCAGCGTGCTTCAGTCTAACACAGAGCCATTTTATAGCTTCTGTTATGTTGTAAAACGAAAATTTTAAGATAATCTGAAGATGCCCCACAAAGGAAAAATGCATCATTGTTAATAAAAGAATTAATTGTAACCAAGACGGTTTCTAATGCAAACATTCTACATAGGGTTGCTGTACCAGTCGGCCTAATGGAGTGAAAAAAATTTCACAAGTTCAGGTATTTTTATGTGTGGTATCTTAATATGTACATAAACCAGTGCATTCGTTGTTTTGTTTGGGTCGAACAGTCTTCCCAGAAATACGTCATAAACTGTACGACCAGAACTTTCCTGCATTGCCGTAACTGCACCACTAAGTGGACTACGCCTGTTAGTACAGACTACCCGTTTTGCTTCCGCGCGTCCATACATCAACACCTGGCCTGTTGCCCAGGAGAAAAGAACCATTAATTGCTTCTTCTTGGCGCATGAACTTTGAGGTACTAACCAACCTAAAAACACACGATCTGTAATAGCTATAATTACCACAAATAAACTCAGGTGGCTTTGCTGACAAAGCAGCTTCCTAGTAAGTACGTTCGTAATGAACACTCGTTTTGGGCTACTTTGTCAGCAGATGATACACTGAGGTTACCTGGGGCTTTACCGTAGCTGCTTCACAATACCGCACCAGCATTCGCTTTCCGTTAACAAGTGTAGTCTGGCACGACGCTGTCGCTTTCAGATGGCCACCAGGGATTCAATCACTCCTCCGTCAGTAGCAGAATGCGTGCCACCGAAATACGCTTTGTCAGCCATATTTAACGAGAGATTTTCACGTACGCCGGTGTCAGCCACCAACAAATTCCACTGTGGTGCACATAAATCTAAATATAATACCATTACACGATGTAGGAGTATTTCTGGTCAAATTATCCACGGATTACCCGAGAGGCGGCGGGGTGCAAGCACCCTGCCATGTGTATTGCCTGTAACACATTCAGCTGGTCCACTTGAAACAGGGGAGGCCGAGCCAATTAAAGTTTCTGATTCGCTTCTAAAACACCTTTCTCTGCTAACAGACGTTCGTTCTTAAGGTTTTCTTGTTCAAAATCACTTTTATCAGTTTACTGGGGTGGGTAGTATGCTGCATGTTCCGATGCAAAGATGAAGAACGCAAGAGCATAGAAGGCTGTGAGACGGCGTCAGCCAATAGCACGCTGACTAGGACGTCACTGCGACAGTAGCGGCCTCTACAAGAAGAGAATATAAACGCGGCTCCCGCCAACCTCGGCCGGACCACAATTAGCAGAGAGGCTTAGATGAACAGTAATATTAACGATAACAGTGACTTATGAGCGAGTGTGAACGCTTACATGGACATTGTATATAGTGGAGGACACTGACTGTTTGCACGTCGCCCATCGATTGCGACAACTCTTTGCAAATCTACAGTTCAGTATTATCAATCTTCTTTATTGTAATAAAAACTATTAATGTGATTTGCTTGAATTGTTGTATAGCTATCCGAGAGGGCAGCATCCTTTAGGCACCCTGTAAAAAGACGAGTGGACCCTACACCACACACCTCGTTAGTAGACCCTGCTAGTTCGGTGAAATTGCATCGTCCCAGGGCCGGCGAATACTAAACGACGCCTAATGTCCCCGAAAAGCGTAGGCGAACATTTTAGCTAACAAAAGCTGTTCCCCAAGACTCCTGGACGCTCGATGTGAAGTTTTTGAAACACCCCGTATATATATTCAAAGGTTTCTTGCAGTCACAGTGAAGACGTTTTTATGAAGTACTTGACAACAAATGACGAAAAAGGAAGCTGCCTGCATTGTAGTGCAGGACTTTTCTTCGACCTTTAACTGTTTCCTTGCTCCGTGACAAGCTATAACAAAATCTGCAAGCTCAGTGGCAGTGTGCGAGCAGTTTCAGACAGACGCAACGTTGCTTTCCGGCGAAGTACGTCATGCACGAATTCAGACCCACAAGGTACGAGGATGATGCTGTAATCTGTGTACTTTGTAAATATGTTCAATTAGTGACAGTTTCCTTCATCTCGATTTGACTTCGTAACTTGTCGGCGTTCCTTCCATACACTGCTCAAAACATTTCTGCGTATAGTTTTACGTGAAGCTCCGCTGTTGCTTCGCCACCCGGCAGAGCGCTAGAAAATTAGTACAATCAACTGTTTGTCCTGTTCCAAACGTGCCACAACACAAAAACTCAAGTTAGGTCGAAAAGCATTAACACGCGACGAAAATAGTTCCCTAGTAATACTAGCAGCCCTGTGTTTCCTTTGACCTTGTAGACCGATATTCGCAAAAAACACAGACAGAGTAGTGGCAATGAGGATGATCATGCTTTGTAAAGTTATTTTACTACAAAACTGGTGGTTGCCTATCTGTTATACAGTTCCCCCGAAGTCTTCGCAACCACTGATTGAGGAGTACAGACTCTGAAGCGCAAAGAAGTAATTAGTAGAAAGCAGTGGGCTACGTGAGTCGGTTACCATGTTCCCGGAATGGAGGAAGGAATCTGATAACATCTGCAACAGAACCATGCCTAGTGAAATAACCACTTATCATAAACGTTTTCTGGGTCTAAAGCAGCGTCATGTTGTAAGATAAATATTACTAAGAGGATAAAAACGACGTTTCAGCTACGGTTGCAGTGAAATTTCTCTGGATCTACTAATAGAGGGACGTAAAATAACCAAGTGAATCTTGATCTAATACATAAAAGTATTTCGTGATTACAATGCAGCTATACGATAGCACATACAAAAATTTGCTATCAAGTGGACTGAAAATATAAGAAAGTAATGTGGTGATGGAGACGAAAAATGAAGCTGTCAAGTAATTTAAGATTATTGAGCTTTTTAATGCAACGATGAACTTGAGCCATTAGCTTTCATTATCTGCGGTAGTTCTACCGGTAAGAAGTTGAATCTACTATGGACAAGGATTTCCTACCGTATGTTAAACGCTCTGAATCGCCCAGACCTTACGACAGTAAAGTCTCTAAATTGTCTACAAGTAGTCGAAGAAAACTAGTGTCTGTAATCGCTTAAAGATAACGAAATATTCTCGAAGGATATGGCAGAGTTTCGCGTCTCATGTACCTGCGAAAAATATTGGTGGGGGCTCAACAGCATAAAAGGCAGTGCAGAATTGCCGAAAGGCGTTAAGCAGTGATGAGCGTCACCAGCTTCCCAAAGGACCCGTCATGCTTTCCTCGCAGTCTCGTTCGATAGCAATGATAGAAACTTATGAATGAATCATCAACTTTAACAAGACTGAAGAAAGAAAAAAGTACGAATTGAAGAGGACATTCATTCTAAATATAAAAATTTAAGTATCGATGACACATTATTTGTTTGTTAACTCATGTGAGCAGTTACGAAAGTTTACTAAGTTTTGACAGTACCCTCAGGGATGCTGTAGGAGCACTAGTCAATACAAATACGCTGGAGCGGGAGTGAAACTGTTGTTACTTTGTTGTCTTCAGTCCAAAGTCTGGTTAGATGCAGCTCTCCATGATAATATAGCCTGTTGAAGCCTCTTCATCTTTGTGTAACTACCACAACCTACGTTCAATTGAACCTGTTCACTGTACTCAAGCCTTAGTCTCCGGCCACAGCAGTGCCACCCCCCCCCCTTTCTCACTCACATACATACACTCCTTGCACTACCAGACTAATGATGCCGCGATGTCTCAGAACATTTACTAGTTACCAATACATTCTTTAAGCCAAGTTGTGCCGCAGATGTCTTTTTTCTCCCAGTTATACTCAGTACCACCTCATTTGTTATTCAATCCACCCACCTAATCTTCAGCGTTCTTCTGTAGCACCACATTTCAAAATTTCTACGTCTTCCTTGTCTGAAATGCTTATCGTCCACGTTTCACATTCATACAAAGCTGCACTCAAGACAAATGCCTTCAGAAACGACTTCCAAACATTTAAATTTATATTAGATATTAACAAATTTCTCCTCTTTTGGGACGTTTTCCTGGCTATTGCCAGTCTGCATTTCATATTTTTCCAATTTTGGCCATCAACAGTTATCTTGCTGCCCGCCGGCCGCTGTGGCTGAGCGGCTCTAGGCGCTTCAGTCTGGACCCGCGCGACCGCTACGGTCGCTGGTTCGAATCCTGCCTCGGGCATGGATGTGTGTGATGTCCGTAGGTTAGTTAGGTTTAAGTAGTTCTAAGTTCTAGGGCACTGATGACCTCAGATGTTAAGTGCCATGGGGCTCAGAGCCATTTGAACCATTTTTCTTGCTGCCCAAATAACAAAATTTATCCACTACTTTTATTGGTGCATTTTCTAATCTAATTCACTCAGCAAGGCCTTGCTTACTTCGAATACATTCCATTACCTTTCTTTGGCTTTTATTGATGCCCGTGTCTTCAACATACACCACTGAGTCTCCATTTCTTTTCCCTGAACTTTAATTCTCTTTCCAAAATTCTCCTTAGTTTCCTTCACAGCTTGTTCAGTGTACAGACTGGATAGGCTCAGTCCCTCCTCAACTACTGTTTCTCTTTCATGCCCTATGATTCATATAACTTCAGTCTGATTTCTGTAGAAGTTATAAATAACCTTTCGTTCCGCGTGCCTTATCTCTGCTGCCTTCAAATTTCAAAGAGTGTAGTCCACGCCCCTTCATCAAAAGTTTTCTCTAAGTCTACAAATGCCGTAAAAAAATATGCATGGAACGTAATGTTTCGATGAAATGAGGACAACGTATTCCCATCGGTTACTCTAGACGCACTAGAGAATGGACAGTGGCAGAAACTAGAAGTGCAAATAAAATAATTTAAAACACAACCTCGTGGAATAACGTCCTCCTTCAAATTTATTGAAGCTGTGAAGCCCACACACAAGAAAATGATCTATAAACGTAGATTTGCCTTTTTTTAACCTATCTTGTCAGGTAATTCGTATGATCAGTATTACCTCACGTGTTCCCACATTTCTCCGTAGATCAACCTCTACCAGTTTTTACATTCTTCTGTAAATAATTCTTGTCAATATTTTTCAGCCATGATGTGTTAAACTGATGGTTCGGTACTATTCACACCTGTCAACACCTGCCTTCTTTGGAACTGGAATTTTACATTTTTCCTGAAGTAAGAGAGTATTTCGTCTGCCTCATACATTTTCCACACCAAGTGAAGTAATTTTGTCATAGCTAACTCTCCCAAGTATCTCAATAATTCTGAGGCGATGTCGTCTACTCTAGAGGCGAAACTATGGAGCTGCGTTCCTTCGGATGTATTCGCAAGCACCGCTACATCAGTGGACAATAGAGTATAAGGAACAGTCCAGCTGGGGCGGACGTTAGTGTTTGATCCTCGGGGAAAAGCGCACGGCTCCGAAGTTTAGTATTTCAGCATACCGTCCCTGTGCCTTGCAAGCGCGCTTGCGAACGTGAAAGCAAAAATGTCGAAGCTAGAGGACTGCTAGCAGCCCGGAACGCTACGTGTCGCCCTGTCTGGCAGCATATACGGTCAGCAACGGTACAGCGCAGTGCCATAACGTAAGCATGCAAATGCGCAGCTCAGAGAGTAGAAGGCGGCCCACGCGGCGCATACCATACCAGTACAGCGAGAGGCTGTCAACATCTCTATCGTGCGGCGCTCCTGTCTTGTCCTGGAACTGTTACATTCTTTCTCTTCCTCCAGTCTTTATCTGTATTTCGTTTTCTTGTTCGTTCTTCACTTGCGTTTGCAAATGACTGAAATGTGCGTTCACTGCTCAAAATCTTCAAAACGACATGAAACAGTAGATCCAATAATATGGTGAAGTCACGCAGTTCCTTTCTTTTACTACGAATTAAAGTACACTAGGATTCTTCTTTATGTCTTGCTTCTTTTCCACATTCTTGACTTTCCACTTTTTTCGTTGTTCTTTCCTTCTTTAGTTAATTCGTAACTTCTTTCTTTATTTTTTCTCTAATTTCTTATTCTTATTCCCCTCGTTTCGAGTCATTTTTCCCCACCGTTGTTTCTTATTTCCTTATTTTTTTCCATTCTTGTTTCCTATTTTGTCTTTTCTCCACTCTTGTTTCTTATTCTTTTTTTCTCGCCCTTGTTTCTTAAACATTTTGTTATGCTCTTTTCCCTGTACTTTTTACAAACTTTTACTCTATCTTATCTTTTCCTGGTTTCCGTTCTATTCCATCACATTAAGTTTTACAATTTTGTGTGTTTTCCTCGTTTTCTTTTCTTTTTGTCTTTGTGAGAGTGATCTGTCAAGTTTATACAGCATGGGGCAAGTAAAACTGGCCTGGTCGAGTGGATACGATTTTTTGGCAACATTAACGGAGGAGGAAAAAACTTCCAGAACGATGGAACAACTGGCCATACTACCGAACGGACTTTCGAACACATTTACAGAATCTTCACAGAGTCGTTAGCTGCGGTCAGTTGATCGCGGCCTTAGCCGGCCATCCAGTCAGCTGATCTGTCAGTGTGCAATTACTTCGCGTGCGGAGCCCTCGTGTCCAAGGAGTATCGCAGCAACCCTCATAGTCTTCGGGTGAGCCTGCAGCAATTCCATCTGTCGACCTTCGATCTGCCTTCAGCAACTTGTTGACTAGGGCCCAAACATACCAAGACATGAATGGTGGTCACTTTCAAAATCTGCAAGATAGTACTGCGTGCCCTTTCCTCTGCTGTGTTTGTTCGTACCCTGGAACTCTGTTCTCTGGCCCACTTTTGTTTGCCTCTCCCTGTAGAAATTTTCCGTTCTTGTTCACCAGAGATCCATCATTTGTTGCTCCATAAGCGTATCTAGAGCAGTGACAGAAACGTATCCCAATTTTTGTCTGTCATTATTATCTACTTGCATAAGAGTTCCCTTAAGGGGGAGCGTCGTCTTGCATTCATGCGTTCTCAAGGACATTCATTTCATTCGTAAAACCGAGTGAGGTGGCGCTGTGATTAGCACACTGTACTCGCATTCGGGAGGACGAGGGTTCAAGCCCGCGTCCGGCCATCCGGATTTAGTTTTTCCGTGATTTCCCTTAATCGCTTTAGTCGGGATGGTTCCTTTGAAAGGGCACGGCCGACTTCCTTCCCCATCCTTCCCTAACCCGATGAGACCGATGACCTCGCTGTTTTTTCCCCTCCCCCAAATCAATCAATCAACCAACAAACCTTACGTCAACCTTCTCGTACAGTAATGATTGCGCACACAACAAGGTCAGGCACTAGCAATAACAAACAGGCTGTTTCCTCTCACAAAGACGTCACCAGCATTCGGTAGTACGCGAGTGCAAGAGGACGTATAGCTACATGTAACATCCATTCTTCAACCCCAGACCTTTTCAAATGGATGCCAAAACGTCACATCTGCGATGAAAATAGGATAATTGATCTATATCTGAATATTCTGAAAACACATACTTTCTTCTGTTGAATATTATTCGCAGCTGCCCCTATCGACGGAAGCACGGCAGAGGTATACGTGCAGGAATATTAGAATGATTTTTTACATGTAAATTACACATGACGCAGGGATGAACCTTCATTCCGAATTATATGCTGTACCAGTGTTCGAAGGCGTGTCTATGGCTTTCTCTGGTTGTGTTGAATAATCTGAGATGTGATGACATTTATCAGCTGATGCGCTATCGAAAGACGGGCGCTCTGCTGTTAACTATGCTTGGGTTATGCGCAGTAATGGCTGATTGCAATAGACTGCTTCCACAATAATAAATTGTTGCTCCGAAACCGCAGACTCTTGAAGTCGGCTACCACGCTGGCAGAGATACGCAAATCTCATTTCTGTTTCCATCCCACCATATAGCTTAAAAGTAAACCGAAGATTTAATTTTGTGAAATGATTTCGTTGCAGCACGCAGCAACGACTATTTACGCCAGACGGCAGCCAGTTTCTGCTGTAGTCTTTATGAAAACAGAGCACTTCCATTTTCGCAGGGGATGCTATGTTAAGCCAGGAACAAATTAGCTTTCTCTGTACTTTCCTAAGGAATATAAGCTTTATACTCCGCGAACAGAGAATTCCTTCCGCTAACGCTATTTGGACCGTCGTTGAAGAGGCATTGAGGAAAATCCTTGCTTTCGGAACGGCAGACTTCAGTTGTGTGACCCTACAAAGCTTTCGACGGGATTTTGTGTTCTCTGGGTGCTCGAGTGTGGCCCTCTGCTAGGTTTTACGGGACGTGTTTTGTTGTGCATAGATTTGTTCAGCTGGCTGAACACCTGTGTTCAGCGTTGGCTTACGGCTTACAATAGCACGGCCCGAGTAGCGGGCACCTTCCTCTCTTCGGTCCCCCCCCTCCCCCTGCCCCCCCCCTTCCATCCTTGCGGCTTAGCCTCGAGTGGGCTAGAAGAGGGGCAGCCTGTGGAAATATCGGCGTGTTTTTCCTGCCACGAAAGATTGTAACCATGCGTGGAGCTTTCTGGGGACAGCTTCAGAATGGAGCGAATTACAACGCAGTTGACGGCAGAGTCACACGCAGCAAATATGAAATAATTGACTGACGGCGCTGGGATGCCCTGCTGTTCTTGTTAGATGATGGAGAAAATAGAACCTAGCCGCCGATATTGTCTTGGAGCAGGGATTCTCAGAGTGACAACGCGCAAGGTAGCCAGCGTGCCGTAATAGAGCAGAGACGATTGCATCTCAAAAGACGGGGGACAAAAAATCGAGAGTGGAGGAAGTATTGCACAAATCAGACCTCAGTATATGAAACCAGGAGAAGAAGAATGTGAAATACACGTAAAACCAATAAAGGATAAAATTATACTGAAATTGAGGAAAGGTACCGTAAATCGAAATTTGGCAAGGAATAAAAAGAGAGACAAAACTGGACGAATGGCTTATCGTGACGTATTTGCATGATCGTCTTGCATGCCAAACGATCCTCACTGATTCACAAGTACAGTTAGGGAGATGTATTGAAAAATATACTTGCTGATGTCATAAAGTTGTACAGGGTGGGCATAAAGTCTTCCACTGATTACAAAACTTTTTCTAAGGAATAGCGCAAGATACAGCTGTGCGGTATGATGCAAATAGTAACTTAACTTACAAAGTTATTTATGGATTCAGTTCCACATGTGTTCCGTTTGTCTCCCATAGAACACATAGGCATTACTCAATTTCTCTCCATGTCTTTGCCAACGTCTCACCGTAAGAGAATGCACATCACGACATGGTGAGCTGAACAATCTCTTAATAAATTAACTCCACAAAACAGGGCAAGAGGGGTTACGTTAGTTGTACGCGATGGCCACGATGTTGGACCGTCTCAACCGATCCATCTGTCTTGGAAAAGTTTCATCCAAGAACCGATGTTCGTACAAGCCCCAGTATGGCAGAGCGCCATCTTGCTGAAACATTACTCGTATCTTAATTTCCTGTAACCGAGGTGCAACGAAAAGTTCCAACATCTCCAGATAAACTGTTGCAGTGATAAAGAATGGCCCAATAATGGCGTTGTCCAGTTCCCCACACCACACGTTCATTGCCCGCTGTTATCTACTGTACCATGATACGTGGGTTCTCCAACCCCCATATCCGGATATTATGCTTGTTTACTTTTCCCGGAGATGTGAAAAGTCGCATCATCGGTAAAACTAACTTTATCTTATCGTTCGTAGAAAACTCAGCAGTCCTGGGCCTATCATCTGGGTGTGAAGCTTGCAGCAGTTGCACTTCACATGCACTGAAATCCAGCCGTTAAAATAGTGTGTAAAACATTTACTACCATGCATTAAGGTATCTTGTATGACTGGAAACGCGACGCTTCTATTTCCGCCGACTGCGCTGAAATCCTGTACGTACTTTATCGACAGTCTCGTCGCCCACTCCAAGTCCACTTTTCTTGCCTTGTTACCATCACTGCCAGTCTCTCTAAACTTTTCATGTCATCCTTTGGTGCTCTTCACATCTGGCAGATCTCGACGATAGGCACTTCGAAATTGCCGCTGAACTGTGAATGTAATAAGTCGCTGTAGTTTAGGGAAGCACAAAAAGCACTGCGCTTCCTTCAGCACAGAAACCATTGTCAGCAGTGATAAATTACGATACCTGTAACAAGAGAAGGAAGATAAATCAGACGATGTAAGAGCGTATGTGCAGCTGTAGCCATGAAAACTCGTGAGTAAAGCGGCCATTTGCAACAAACCTCAAAGCTACATTTAGCACAGTTTCTTAGAAATAAAATTTTGTTATCAAGGGAGGACTTCACGCTCATCCTGTACTTTATTTTAATGTTGTTGTACATGAATTTCATACCTAGTTTCAGACTAGCTTTGTTAAGCTATTACATTAGTTGTTGTAATTGATACGCACTAGAGGCAAACAACAAAACAAAGATGAAGCCATTTCAGCCTTCGTTTTCATTTTTTTCCTTTCTTTTTCTTTAATTCGAAAATTTGTTTTAGCACTGATGATAAATATTCGGGTGGACGCGCGAGTGTTATTGTGTCAATGTCTTCAAACGTGTAACCATGCTTGTAGGTCCGTAGAGATGTATTCATGACCATCGAAGGATGCTACCGAGCCCTGCTCTTCCAAGCGAAAGACTGCGCCTGGCGTCAACGCGTGAAACAGGAGCGCTTTTCCGCTACTGTCTGGCGTGCAGCTTCAGCGAAAGTGTCTGAAAAAGAGAGAGGTGGCGGAAACATCGCAGGCACAATCTAATTGGCTTTTCCTGCTAATTACTGTTATTCTTCACGCGTCGGCAGCCTGCAATTTACTGAAAACATCTGAGTTCCTGCGCTCGGCGTCGGAGATGTGAAGTGGATTCTGCAGATTGTTGTTGAGGATGGGAAGAGAGCGGGCGTTGGTTACCTGCAATACTGAACTCCCAAGAACGAACAGTGTGTGAGAGGCAGAGGGGGGAGGGGGGGGAGGGGGAGTTGAAAGTAAGAGCAGATATCCAACATTGATTATCATATGACATTGTGCTACACAAACAACGGAAACGTCTGAACACAACAACGCAACAGCAACACCAAAGAAATCAAACAAAATCATGCTATTGGCAGCGAACAAACCATTAAAACATTATAAGTAATATACTGGGGATAGGCAACATTATGTGAACACCTGCACTTACTCGGGAATGGTTTATTAATAACGGGTTGGACGCCCCATTTACTCGTAATGCAGCTGCGATTCTTCTTGGAATACTGGCATATAATGATTGTATAGTCACTAGATGAATGTTATACCACTCTTCGATCAGAAGCCCATCTAACTCCAGTAGTGACGAGGGAGGCGGAAATCTGCTCCGGAGTCTGCGCCTCAATACCGCCACAAGGGTTGATAATGTTCAAATCCGGAGACTGTGCTTGCCAGGGAAGACGCTGCAGTTCAGCAGCATGCTCCTTATACCACGACTGTACTGTCCTGGCTGTGTGGATGGGTGCATTATCGTCCTGAAGTATCGCACCATTGTTGGAAACAACATTTGAATCATGGGATGCACCTGACCAACTAAACTGTTCACATAATCGTTGGCTGTAATACGACCTGGTTGCCCACACCATCACACTTCCACCCCCATACTTAACCGTTGGAATAAAGCGGTCAGAATTGTAGGCTTCTTTTGGTGCTCTCCAAATGTTGGAAATAACGAAAACGTTGACTCGTCGGACTAAAAGACGCGTTTCCACTGATCAGACATCCAGATTTATGCTCCTGACACCATGTTTTATGCTTATTTACGTTGATTGTCGTCACTGATGGTTTCGGTATAGCAGCTCATCAATGAATATTCGCTTTATGGAGTTCTCGCCGGGACTTATGACCTCAGCAGTTGAGTCCCATGGTGCTCAGAGTTCTCGCTGGACAGTGTCGATGGATGCGGGGTTTCGAATATAGTTACTGAGCTCTGCAGTCACTTTAGCGCCGTAATTTTGTGTTGTTTTGACACAATTCGTGTTAGCGTACAACGATCTGTCATGTAGTTTTTATTTGCGTCCACTACTACGTTTACATGATGATGTCTTTCCATGTTTTGTGCAGGCTGTCATGACTGTTGGAACAGTTGCTCTTCAAACATGCGATAAGTTGGCTGTCTTGGTTACTAATGCTCTAGCTAATCGGTCACCCACACTCTCCCCTCTCTGTAACTCTTTCAGGTCTTTCATTGCACGTCAACCTCGGCCTCTGAATGTAATTACGAAGTGTGCACTACTCGTAAACAACCTGCACTGACGCCTAGTCCGGACTGAACACGCACAGTCGAGCGCGAAACTTACCTTACCTGCGTTGTTGACCGTGAAGCACAACCATCCCATTACTACCACTGTTCACATTTTGCCTATCCCCTGTAGATTATTTACCGGCTTTTCTGACTGTAACAAGTCTTATTTAAAACACGCTTTTCGCATAACATTAGAACATCTTCAGTGTCAGATTTTTTGCTTCCTACTTCGTTGCTAATGTTGTACCATACAGAGGTGCCCGATTTTTAGAACAATTTACTTCACAGACGTTGGGTGCCTCTACGCAGTAGAAAACGAAATTATATCCATTGTCAGTTAAGTGCGATGATCTAAACTCGAGCACCTATGGGTAGAAGAAGGTTAGGACAGAAATAGGAAGCAAAAAATTTGACCACTTAAAGTGCTTTGAAATAAGGCGAGAGGCGTATGGTCTAAATAAAAGTTTCACTGCTGTTGGAAAAGACGAAATTTAACATAAATTGCTTGTATAACTGCGACTTCGGTAAAAAAGGAAGCCTGAAAACAGTAAAAGGTCAGCATGCATTAAGTCGCTGTTTTTAAAAGAAAAAAACTGCCATTGTTTTACAATTATTTGTGTGAGAAGGCAATATGACAGGGTTGTAGCATCTCAGTCATGTTATTTAATCATTATATTAATCAAGCAATAAAGGAAAGCTAGAGGTGATTTGGAAAGGAAGTTAGAGTACAGAGAAAAGAAATAATAACCTCTTACAATTTCGTAGGCTTCCACGGCCAGTGCCATTTTGGATGAAATAATTCTGGGTGTTGGTGAAACCGGGAGACCCGTTAGCACCCGCGTTATGGAGCTTGGACGTTACGTACGACTGGGCTAGAATAGCAAGTCAGCTGTAGCAGAACATCACACGAATGTGGCTGTCCTATCAGTTTTCAAGAACCTCGCGTGCGTGCTCGACAGCCGTGGACGCAGAAATGGAAAATATGAGAGGCTATTCAAATAATTAAACTCCTTAAGAGCATGAACAGGGAGGATGGCTGCAAGTTATCTATGGCCTGGCTGCCAACGAGTCCAGCTCGGCGGACCGCGTGTGTTCGCCAGCCAGCAGCACTCTACCCGGGTTTGTCAGTACAAACAACGTCCGCGAGAGAATTGCCGTGCCGGCTGGAATGGCCGAGCGATACTAGGCGCTTCAGTCTGGAACCGCACGACTGCTACGGTCGCAGATTCGAATCCTGCCTCGGGCATGGATGTGTGTGATGTCCATAGGTTAGTTAGGTTTAAGTAATTGTAAGTTCTAGGGGACTGATGACCTTAGAAGTTCCATAGTGCTCAGAGACATTTGAACCATTTAGAATTGCCGTGCGGCCTTAACGCCTCGGTTATTACCTTCAAATCACAAACGAGAGTTTGCCTACCAATCACTCACGAGAGTGGTAAAAGTAACAGCCAGCCCATACACGCTACATTCTACCAATCACCTACTAGAGTTGCCTTCCTATCAGCCATCATGGTAGCACAAGCAAATGGTACCACACGGTTACCCCTCCATAACAGTCTTCTCAAATTGTCCAGTGACATCTCAAATATGTGAAGTCGGTAGAAACCAGATACCCGAAAATGGCAGTATATAAAGGAAGACATCCACCAGTATACAGCTGTGAACCGCTCTGAAGAGAACCGCAGCAAGTCGGTCAAAACGTCGGCAATTTAGTCGTTTTAGTAGTGTGCAATGACACGGTCCAATACCCAAAATTATTATATCCAAATAAATAGATAAATAATTAAAATACAACGTTATTTGCCGAGGATGCAGTAAATTTCGGTGATTGCAAAGGACTTCTAAGAGCATTTGTTTGAAATGGTTACTGTCTTGAAAAGAGATAATGAGATTAACACCAACCAAAGTAAAACGAGGGTAATGGAATATAGTCGAATTAAAACAGGCGATGTTGGAAGAGTTAGTTCAGAAAATGAGACAGTAAAAGTAACAGATGAATTTTGCTGTTTGGGCAGTAAGACAACTGGTGGTGGCAAAGTTAGAAACAATATAAATAGCAGACTGGCATTAGCAATAAAAGTGTTTCTAAAAGAAGAGAAATTACTTAACATCAAATTTAAATGAAGTGTTAGGAAGTCTTTCCTAACGGTATTTATTAGCAGGGTAGTCTTGCACGCAAGTGAAACGTGCACGATTAGCAGTTCAAACATGAAGAGAATAAAGCCTTTTGAAATTTTATGCTACAGAAATATATTAAAAATTAGATGGGTAGATTGGTTAGCTAATGAGGAGATTCTGGATCAGATTGGGGAGAAAAAAATTACGGCACAAACTGACCAAGAGAAGGAATCGGTTCTTAAGACCCATCTTGAGCCGGCCGCTGTGGCCGAGGGGTTCTAGGCACTTCAGTCCGGAACCGCTCGACTGCTACTGTCGCAGGTTCGAATCCTGTGTGATGTCCTTAGGTTAGTTAGGTTGAAGTAGTTCTAAGTTCTAGGGGACTGATGACCTTAGAAGTTAAGTCCCATAGTGCTCAGAGCCATTTGAACTATTTTGAACCCATCTTGAGGCATCAAGGAATTGTCAGTTTCGTCATGGAGGAAAATGGGGGGGAGGGGGGGTATTATAGAGGGAGGGCAAGACATGAATACAGTAAACAGGTTCAAATGGATGTGGGTTGCAGTAGTTGTGCTGAGATCCAGAGCCTTGCACAGGATAGGCAATCCGAAGAGCTGCATCAGACCAGTCTTTGGACTGAAGATAACACCAACAAGGACATGTCGTCCTCTGCGACGTATAAGACGTTGTTTCTTTTCACATTCCTCGAGATAGCGTCTAGGTTCGAATACTGCGATTATCGTCTGGATTTTTCTCTTTAATTTCACGCAGCGTCCTTCACAGTGTCGTCTAAGTTCGACAGCAATAAGCAGCGGACGATGCCACTGACACTGAAAACCATGGATAGCCGCTAAACACTGAGGTGTCATCTCTACCGCAGCACTCCGTCGGTGCTCGTACTGTGCGATTTAGCAGAATGCTGTTGAAGCTACGCGCAGCTGTTTTGATACAGAAAGCACTTTAGAAAAGAGTGCGGGGATAAACCCCGTCCAGTCGTTCAAATGATCGTGTTCCCAAGAGTACTTAAATCACTTACTGTGAATTTTGGGGTAGTTGCTTTAGAAAGGACATGGCCAACTTCTTACTACATCTTTGTCATATCACAGCACGTGCTTCGTCTCTAATCGCCACCTCATCGACCTGAACTTAAACTCTAATATTCCTTCGTTTCCTAGTTGCTCAAGTAATTTCTGAAAACCCAAGGTATTTTGTGACACAAAACTAAAATACCGTTACATTGCGGTGATGTGAAGTATGTTCGTGAGTTGAACTGGTATTTGTCTAGATGGTAGTTCTGCCCTGTTGACGTAACTTGTGGCATTGTAAGGGGCGTGGTCGGACATCTACAGCTTTTCTTGGAATTCATTTGGTTCATTTATGATTGTATTCAGCAACAGGCAGTTGCTAATGATAATCGATGACAGTTTTCTTTTAGTTCTCGCACGATTTTCAGAAACTTTAAACGAACATAGAGAAGTAGGCTAATTTCTTTACGCTCTGTATGCCTTGGAGACTGTCTAACTGAAAGCTCTGCAGTGAGATATTTTTTGTTGTTCCGTCGATTCTTTTTCAGGGACTAGATACTCTTCATTTCTGATATCAGATGTTTTTATTGCACCTTTCGGTGGCATCCGATCTTTACGTCGTCAGCTCCTTCAACTTCTCATTCACAATTACGACTATTATTGGCTTTTCATGAAAGACATTTATTTAGTTACTCCAAACTGTTAAAACAATTAAGTTGCTACTAATTTTGATGTAAACGCGTACCATTTTCTAGCACTTGTCAAAAAGTTTTTTATAGCAGTTTGCTATAAAGACGTAAAAATACCACCTAATGGTAAATTTATTTCATTTGATGTTACTGATCTATACACCAATGTGCCAGTACGGGAAACTATCCAAAGAATATAAGATAACCTGTTTTAACATAGCAATATATCCCTGGCTGGAACACTTGAAATTATAAAGCTTTTGGAAATAGCATTATCACTAAATTATTTTGAATTTAACAACAAAATTTATACCCAGCAGATGGAGTAGCCAATGGTAATAGTCTGGCAGGCACATCAGCCGATATTTTCCTAAATTCTCAAGAAGAGAAATTCTTTAACTCAGACTGGCCTACTCTCAACCAAATTGTGTACTACTTTAGGTGTGTAGATGATATCCTCGTGCTGGTAGATGGCAGCCACGCAGATATCGAAAACATCCACCAAAAATTAAACCAATTGCACCATAAAATTAAATTCACGATGGAGACTGAGAAAGAGAATACCATTAGCCGAGCGGTCTAAGGCGCTGCAGTCGTGGGCTGTGCGGCTGGTCCCGGCGGAGATTCGAGTCCTCCCTCGGGCATGCGTGTGTGTGTTTGTCCCTAGGATAATTTAGGTTAAGTATTGTGTAAGCTTAGGGACTGATGACCTTAGCACTCAAGTCCCATAAGATTTCACACATATTTGAACATTTTGAGAATACCATTCACTGTCTAATTCTCTCTGTCGGAAAAAATAATAATAGCTACACATTTGATTTTACGTTTTTTCGGAAGTTTGTGGTTTCACTAAAGTTGGACATTGAAATATTTACCGTTGCAGACACAACAAGGAAATAGACCAGATTAACCGGAAAACCGCTGCGCGTCGTAGTGTACCCGTAAATCAAATTGATACTCGACGCGATGGCTGAAGAGAGCATAAATTGGAAATTCCCTTTACGGTTGCCCCCATCAGCCGCCGCGTCAACTTGGTTTGCGCGAATAATGTCTACGCCGCACTTGCGTATTGATGTGGTTGTCCTAGTGAAGATTTTCTGTCGCGCACAGGAAGGAAACCTCGGTTCAGGGCAGATTTTTCTGGCGGTCTTGCCCCCTCAGCGCGCGGCATATATGCCGCATCCTGCTATTTGCGCACCTGTGCTCTATTTCTTCCTGTCTTGCATTAACACACGAAGGAACTTCAATGCCGAAACTGCTGGAACAAATTTCCGGCATACTGGTTGTCATATTTATTGAAGTGCGTCTTTAAGTTTTTGTAAGGTTCCTCGAGGCTGCTGCTGTTTGTAATTGCGTGTAGCTGTTCAACACACAAAGGAGGGTTTCTCAATGACATAGCGGTACGTTTCTTCCTCGCACAGTCATTCCGGACAGCTTACGGCATTTCGCCGTGCCGCAGGCCCACGTGTGGCCACAGTGGCGTCACGATGAGACAGCAGGGCGAACGCAAACCGCTGCGACCAGTTCACTCACCTGTGGTTGTGCAGAGGCGAGCCTTGAGTTGGATCTGACGACTGCTTAGCGACTGTTACACTGTAGTTGTAGATCTGCGTGTATAATCTAACCGTCTGTTTTTTCACCTATCTCTGCTAAGACAGCTTCCCACTCTTACAGCTTCCATAGTCACACCTTACTCGTTACTTTGCTACAGAATTCGAAGCCGTTCGGATCGAGCATGAGAAAACACGAACTTGTAAACAGCTGCGCGGCAACAAAAAAATGTTCAAATGTGTGTAAAATGGTATGGGACTTAACTGCTAAGGTCATCAGTCCCTAAGCTTACACACTACTTAACCCAAATTATCCTAAGGACAAACACACACACCCATGCCCGAGCGAGGACTCAAACCTCCGCCGGGACCAGCCGCGAAGTCCATGAGCGCGGCAACAGAATAGGGAGATGTTTAGCACTGTTACTGACCTCAGCCACTCTAAACACAGGACCGTGGCGCTGAGAAGCAACTGAAAGAAGTAAAATCAAGTAAGTCGCCAGAGTACTCTTCGGCATTTTCCCCTTACTTAGCTCGCATTTACCGCGAAACTCTCACCCAGCGCTAAGTCCCAAACGACTGGAAAAGATTGGAGGTGCCTCCCGTACACAAGAAGGGTAAAAGAACTAACCCGCAAGATTACAGACAAATAGCCTTAACAACAGTTTGCTGTAGAGCTCTTAAGCATGTTTTGAGTTCCAGTCTAATACATTACTTTGAGACAGAAAAGATTCTGTTGCCAAATGAGCACAATTCGGAAAGCATCGCTCGTGCAAAAAATAGCTTGTACTACGAAACGTGGATGAGGAGCAACAGCCAGATTCCAGATTTATACATTTCCAGAAAACGGTTTACACGGTGCCCCACTATAGACTGTTAACCATGGTCCGAGCATACGGAGTAGTTTCCCAGGTGTATGAGTGGCTCATACGCTTCTTGAGTAAACAGGACCAAAGACGTTGTCCGGAAGGCGAACGTTCATCAGAGACGAGAGTATCGTCAGTAATGCCCCAGAGAAATATGGTATGACCACTCTTGTACTTTCTGCAAGCAACTGATCTGATAGAAAGGATGAGCAGCAATCTGCCACTTCATAATGTAAATAGAACGAAATTAAATCTGTAACTGTTTGATGACGACGCTGTAGTGCACGGCAATGTGTCGTTGTTGAGTGGGAGTAGGAGGAAACAGATGACTTTACAGAATCTTTATTTTCTGTGATGAATGATAGGTAAGGCGATTGGTCGACTTCGGTTTACTGGGAAAATTCTAGGAAAGTATAGTTCATATAGAAGGGGACCGCGTATACCGTATAGGATACTCGTGTGACCCATTCTTGAGTACAGGTCGAATGTCTGAGGTCTTCACGAAGCCGGATTAAAGGAAGACATCTAAGCGATTAAAAACGTGCCGTTAGATTTGTTACCATTAGGTTCGATCAACAGCCGAGTATTACGGAAGTATTCCGTGAACTCCAATGGGAATTCCCGGAGGAAAGGTGGTGTTGTTTTCGCGAAATACTGCTGGGAAAATTTTAGAGAGTTGGAATTTGCGGCTGACTGCAGAACGGCTCCACTCCCGCCAACATATCATTGCGCGTAAGGACCACCATGACAAGAGAAATTAGGGCACGTAAAGAAGGCATGTGAACAGTCGTTTTTCGCCCCATTTGCGAATGGGGCAGGGAAGGGAATGACTACTAGTGATATAAAGTACCTTCCACCATACGCCGTACGGCGGCCCGCGGAATGTGTACCTAGACATTGATGTGGGTGTAGTAATCATTTGGCGTCTTCTACACACGTGCGATACGTCACTGTCTATATCGGTTACTGTTTTGTGATCTACGCACCGCAGGCTGTATCATCGCACTATATCTCTCCTCCTGCGTCCATTACGCTTACCGTCACCTGTAATTTACTGAATACTGGTTGGTGGAAGAGTAGTGGGAATATCCATCACAACGTTCTGGTAAATATTGCTGCGTATTATGACGACCCTGTACTCTGTTCACAATTTAAGAAACTTCATTTGGAAACGCCAGATCTCAAGAATTTACCGGACACTCTCGTAGGGAGAACAGATTTCGGTAAATATGATATCGTTGTTTGGTTGTGACCAGTGGTGATGCCGGATTCCCAGCGTGACAGCTTGGCGGTTGAGAGGAATGATTGCTTGAGCATGGAGCAGCGATTGCGAAACTAGCAACAAGAACGAAAGATACACAAAACAAAGCGTATGTGTAGCACGTCTGTTTCTGAAACACATGTCTTCTTGATACTTAGTCATTTTATTTGGATCGCACACTACCATTGAACTGCTGTGCCTTATTTCCAAGTGTAGTTTGCTTTCGGTTATTAACCTAGGACAGTCAGAATGAATGTGTGTTGGTTTTTTACGTTGTCAAATTATGCGATAATAACAAAAATAGGAAATTCAATTGAAGATTACACTACGCCAATAAATTCTTACTGTTGCCAGCTGAATTCCGATGAATTTAATTTCGACTGCCAGATTTGAACTTACATTAGGTATTATGATTGAAGTGACGCCATTTAACTGCGGCATCGCTTTGAGGAGAGGGGGAGGGAGAGAGGACACACAGCCGGCCGCGGTGGCCGTGCGGTTCTAGGCGCTCCAGTCCGGAGCCGCGCTGCTGCTACGGTTGCAGGTTCGAATCCTGCCTCGGGCATGGATGCGTGTGATGTCCTTAGGTTAGGTAGGTTTCAGTAGTTCTAAGTTCTAGGGGACTGATGACCACAGCAGTTGAGTCCCATAGTGCTCAGAGCCATTTGCACCATTTGGAGGACACACACACACACACACACACACACACACACACACACACACACACACACACACACACACCATAATTGTCAAAATAGCGTCTTACAGACCATCTCCAAAGTAGTGGTACAAAACGGATGTTAAAATAGACACAATTCTGAAGAACTCTTTCGTGGGTATAAAACATTTTCCTGGAGTTGCATACTAGTGACAGAATTATTTGTGGAACATCCCTTCGTTCCTTCCGGCTTTGTATCTGCAGTGCTCTTCCGAAATGGTTCAAGTGGCTCTGAGCTCTATGGGACTGAACTTCTGAGATAATCAGTCCCCTAGAACTTAGAACTACTTAAACCTAACTAACCTAAGGACATCACACACATCCATACCCGAGGCAGGATTCCAACCTGCGACCGTAGCGGTCGCGCGGTTCCAGACCGTAGCACCTAGAACCGCTCGGCCACTCCGGGCGGCAGTGCTCTTCCGAACAGCAGTCGCCAGTTACATGCTTATTTAGCCAGTTCAGTGAGAGGAACACTGTGCATGAAATACACGTCTCAGATACACTGTATTACACACTTTACTATAATGGTTCTCACAAGGAAGATACAGCTTCTCTCCGCTGATTCAAAGCCTATTCAACTCCGGTAATGTCTCGGAGCCGGCCGGTGTGGCCGTGCGGTTCTAGGCGCCTCAGTCTGGAACCGCGTGACCGCTACGGTCGCAGGATTCGAATCCTGCCTCGAGAATGGATGTGTGTGATGTCCTTAGGTTAGTTAGGTTTAAGTAGTTCTAAGTTCTAGGGGACTGATGACTTCAGAAGTTAAGTCCCATAGTGCTCAGAGCCATTTGAACCATTTAATGTCTCGGATGAGGTTCTACAGTTGTTACTTGATTACACTCCGAGGATGAATAACATATTTGCAGTCTATACATGTAAACATTTTCCATCATTACGCCAGTGATGTAAATGTAACCATTAGTGTTATATATTTTTTGTTTCCAAAGACGTAGATCGGGAAAAATCACTACACTGTCATCGTTCTTTTTTCTTTATTTCCTCACAAATTTCCTTTTCAGCCACCGCCGGCCTACTGTGAGTGATCCCTCGACTTCTATGATGGCCCCAGAGGACTGCTAATGAGTTTTCCGTTACCGGTGATAAATGGACGAGATAATCTCGTTTTAACTCGCTCTTCTCTTAATTGGCTACAAATCTATCATTTTAATTGTTCACGGTTCGTCCAGCACTGCATGGCCGATTTCGATTCTTCGAGTTTTCACGATACGGAATCCAGCATTATTTGAGCTGATATTTCAGATCACGTTGGCCCCCTTCTACGATCTCGTTCCCGGTTCTTTCAGGTTCGGGGAATACGCAGCGTCATTTCACAATTGCAAGCTGCGGAAAGGGAGGAGAAATTCATCGAAATATGTACAAATCACTTGTACACCGCCTGTTGACAGTGTACACTGGGAACCACTGTCCATAAATAGCGGCGCATTACATTGATACGTCGGCAGTTGGAGCCAATTGGATAGCCGTGGACTTCCCTCGTAATAACAGCAGACAGCACAAAGTCTCGTCTGTGGTTTCGGTTTTAAATGAAACTCAGATGCGTATGAAGTTGGAGGCAATGCCTAACCAACATTATCTGCGCCTGTTATTTGCGTGTATATTACTCTGGATAAAAGTAATCCTAAGCTTTTGAAGTGACTCCAGATAGAAAAGAAATGGTGTATTCGTTTTTAAAGTTTTATATTTTCCGAAGTACAGGGTTATTCAAAAAGGAGCAGGTTTCAAACATTTATTGCTTTCAAACGACAAAAGACAGAAACATAATTCCATCAAAGATAGAAGTTCTAATTTTTATCCATTCAATGTGAGCACCATGTCACACGACAAATATCAATACGGTCGCTCGTTTCCTGCCCCACACGAAGCAGCTGGTGTCTCGTTATCGAATGCACAGATTCAGCAACGCCATGCCGCAGAATTCCAAGTGTGTCGGGCATAGGGCGGAGGGATGGGGAGGGAGTCTTTGACGTAACCCCACAGAAAAAAATCACAACCTGTGCGGTCTGGAGACCTGGGAGGCCACCGGCGATGGTGTTCATCTGCTGCTCGTTATGATGTATCATGTAATAAGATTGCTATGCATTAATGTGACAGTATGAGAGAGAGAGAGAGAGAGAGAGAGAGATATTCTTCATTACTCTGTGGCGTAATGCGTTTAGATAATCATTCTTAGATAGTAAGATTTCGTACTTGTTAATGTTTAATCTCAGGAGAAAGAAGAGTCTGTTCTTTTTCGTGTAGTACATATCGACACCATTGCGAGATTATGAAGAAAATTTATTTATACTTCTATATATATGACAGAGAATCGCTAATTCATGTGCGAGAATAATTTCTTTGACACTAAGGTCAATAAGACTTCGTTCATTTCAAAATATGATGAATCTGTTAATGAATACCAGCTCGAGACCAATTCCAACGGCAGCGTTCAGTTATAATTAAATAATTTGATGCTTTCTTCGGAAAAGAAGTGATTTCACGGATCACTTTTTTGCCACCAGTGTTTCTAAGAACTGAAGGCAAATCTGATCGCTATGCAACAGAGCCCCGACGAATATTTCTCGGCAACTTTGATTAACACTTTCAGCTTAAATACAGCATCTGCAGCAGCTGGAGCAGATCGCCAGAACAACGGAAGCGTATAGTGTGAAAGCAGTTTCACCCATCGCCCTGTGTTCCACCAACGGTGTATGTATTCACTACAACAGAACACACACACACACACACACACACACACACACACACACACACACACACACACACACACACATAAAGCCACAACATAAGGTGGTATGGGAAACATCTCAGCATAAAAGGCTCAGTATAGGCAAAATACAAATAACAGTAAGTGAAGATATCTGAGTGATTTTATATCCTCCTCTTCCAGTCCAACATCCTGGAATGGTGTCATTCAGGTGACGTCGTCCGTGCTTAGAGAAATGAAGTGGAGCACCATTTTGCATGAAGATGAAGTCATCTCGATCATTTTCAGGTTGAGGAAGTAACCAGTTTTGAAGCTTGTCTAGATAGGTTAGTACTGTCACAGTTTTCTCCATGAAGAAGAAACAGCGCCTATCCGGCCGTGATTGGAACGTCTACCTGGACAGTTCAAATTTTAAGCTTTTGTCTGTCCAGGAACATTGGAATTATGATGTTACCTTTAGTAATTTGGAAGATGTAAATGTTTGAAATCTGTTTCTTTTTTTTTTTTTGAATAGGCCTGTGTTACATGTACAAATATGATCGATGCTTGAATACGAAGTCAGTTCAAAAAATTATGTAACATTCGTAATTTCGCGCCAGTGGTGTATTGGAGCGAAATGCGGTTGGCATCCCTGTACATGCCTGTGTCAGTGTGTAAAAGTGGGAAGTTTCAATGTTGTATGTCTGTTAGTTATTTTTCAGTGTTGTATTGAGTAGAAAGTTGGGTCGCACAGCTTGCAAATTTCGAGGTGACAGAGTTAGAGAAGCAATGCGTCTGACTTCAGTTTTGCGTGAAACTCGGACAAACCTTTACAGACACACACCAAGTGCTGCAGGAAGCCTACGGTGATGTGCGCTTAACCCGTACTCTGTGTTAGGAATGGTTCTCAATGTTTAAAAATGATCGGATGGAAGTTTCTTGTGCAGGAAGGTGTGCGGTATATTGCTGCATCCATTTTCAATAAGCTACCACTCGAATTCAAGAATCTTAGCAGTAATCCACGCGCTTTCAAATCGAAACTGAAGAGTTTCCTCATGGGTCACTCCTTCTATTCTGTCGAGGAGTTCCTTGAAAAATTAAGCGGGTTCTTGTTGTATTGTTGAATGCGTTTACTTAAACTTATGGCTTGACTTTTTTCGGGTTCATAAACATTTTATTTTTGTCTGTTATTACATTTATGTTGTAATTTAATGTACTGACACGTTCCACGACCTTGGAGATTTGGTCCTCAATTTGGTCCTATGGAACTTGAGGTGTAAATAAATGAAAATAAATAAAAATATGATCCTCATTCCGGACGCCCTTCGATGTCTACCGAGGACGTTCATCTCAGGAACGTCAACGAAATTATGCGCGGCAATCGAAGACAGACTGTGCGAGAGATTGCAGAAGAAAGTAAAATTCAGTTGGATCACGTTATAAAATTCTGACACAGTATCTTGGAATGTATCGTGTTGCCGCCAAGTTCTTCCCACGGCTCACGAGTGAAGACCTGAAAGACCTGCGCCTCGCAATCTGTCAAGAGCTTTTGGATCGCTTAAATGAGAACGAGATGTTCCTTAAGAGAATCAGAACTGGTGATGAGACGTGGGCCTTCGGTTATGATGTTGAGACCAAGGTTCAGTCTTCACAATGGGTCGAGGAAAGGTTCTCCAAGACCAAAAAAATCATGCCACAAGGACGTGTTGCGACGCCTGCGAGAAAATGTTAGAAGGAAACCGTCTGAACTGTGGCGAGGCAGTTCATGTCTCTTGCATCACGATAACGCACCAACACATCCATCCCCGTTGGTGAATAAGTACTGCACAAAAAACATCACTGTGCTGCCTCGTCCTCCATGTTCTACAGGCCAGGCCTCTGCGGACATTTCTTAATTTCCAAAGTTGAAAACCCTGTTGAAAGGACGAAGATTTGCAACAATAGACGAGATAAAAGAAAATTCGCAGACGGCGCTTCGCGCGATCCAGCAAGAGCCGTACCAAGACTGCTTCCGGAGGTGGAAACGACGTTGGGAGTCATGTTTAAATTGTGGAAGAGAGTATTTAGAAGGAGACCATGCACAATAAGTATAGGTGAGCGTAGAAACATTTTGTGGACAAAGTTCCAGAATTTTTTGAACAGACCTCGTAGAACGGTCGACTGACAGAGTTTGCATTCTGTCCACCAGTTGGCGTTAAGAGTGCAGTGCCTGGATAAAACAGCGACGGAGCAGAAAAAGAGTTGTTGTGTGCTGGAACATGCGAGATGTTTATCTGTTATAGAAGTGCAACGCGCATTCAGAAGGAATTATGGAAAAGAAACACCACTTAATCAGAGCATTGTGTGTTGGTAAGGAAATGAGACACTTAAAGTAGTAAAGGAGTTTTGCTATTTGGGGAGCAAAATAACTGATGATGGTCGAAGTAGAGAGGATATAAAATGTAGACTGGCAATGGCAAGGAAAGCTTTTCTGAAGAAGAGAAATTTGTTAACGTAGAGTATAGATTTAAGTGTCAGGAAGTCATTTCTGAAAGTATTTGTATGGAGTGTAGCCATGTATGGAAGTGAAACATGGACGATAACTAGTATGGACAAGAGGAGAATAGAAGCTTTTGAAATGTGATGCTATAGAAGAATGCTGAAGATTAGATGGGTAGATCACATAACTCATGAGGAGGTATTTAACAGGATTGGGGAGAAGTTTGTGGCACAACTTGACTAGAAGAAGGGATCGGTTGGTAAGACATGTTCTGAGGTATCAAGGGATCACCAATTTAGTGTTCTAGGGCAGCGTGGAAGGTAAAAATCGTCGAGGGAGACCAAGAGATGAATACACTAAGCAGATTCAGAAGGATGTAGGTTGCAGTAGTTACTGGGAGATGAAGCTTGCACAGGATAGAGTAGCATGGAGAGCTGCATCAAACCAGTCTCAGGACTGAAGACCACAACAACAACAACAACAACAATAACAACCGACAAGGACTCTGGTTCTGTCTCTAAACAGAGAAGTGCTGGTCGACCTAGTGTGCCAGATGCAGCCGTGGAGAGGTCAGAGAATGTGTCGTACGCTAAACAAAAAAAATCAACTGTCCGCTCAAGTCACGAATACCAAAGCAAGCTGTGTGGAGAATTTTGCGACGGCGTATACGTTTCAAGCCGTACCGTCTGAAGCTCGTCCAACAACTGACACCGGAAGATTACGACCGGCGCCTTCAATTTTGCATCGCAATACCGAAAGTAGCTGAGGACGAACATTTCGCCTCCAAGTTGGTACCGTGTGACGAAGCGACCTTCCATTTAGCTGGAAAGGCTAATCGCATGGACCTTGCGAAGAGGGCTGCGCTGTATTGCACATGTAAACATAAGACGCTATTCGCGAATTCAGAACACACAGAAAGTGGAATACTAGATATATTTCGTATGGGGGAACGAATAGGTCCTTATCATAGTTCCAGAATGAACTGTAGTCCTTAAAGGCATACACTTCGCTTAGTCGAGCTATGCGGCCTATTGAAAAATATTTCTAGAGTGGTTGAATAGCTTCACTTTCAAAAGTGGGGTATGTGTGACACGACAAAAATTATTTCGGTGACATCCTGACAAAGGCTGACACTAAATCTTGTAGAATTATGCATTTATAATGTACCGGCAATTGGAAGATGTGGAACGCTGAGACTAATAAAGTAAAATGTGAATGTCGTTTGACTAGGGCCTCCCGTCGGGTAGACCGTTCGCCGGGTGCAAGTCTTTAGATTTGACGCCACTTCGGCGACTTGCGCGTCGATGGGGATGAAATGATGATAATTAGGACAAGACAACACCTAGTTCCTGAACGGAGAAAATCTCCGACCCAGTCGGGAAACGAACCGGGGCCTTAGGATCGACGTTCTGTTGTGCTGACCACTCAGCTAGCAGGGCGGACGTCTAACACAGTACCGATGAATAAAACGTCAGAATACATATGAAGGATTGAAATAGAGAATATATACTTTTGTATCGTTCCAAATTACAACAATAACTAAAAATTACAGAAAAATGCACCACACTTGCTTTAACTTTGTCAGGTTCCTCTTCTACGGACCAGATATTCGAAATTGTGTCAAACTACACTATAAGCACTACAGAAGTAATAAAACGATAACGAAAAGTAAACTTACATCAACAACTTAGTAGTTCGAAGCCAAATACCTGAAATTCATTTTCGTCTTCATGATGTCCACAGAGAAAAATAATAATAATTATGATAGCGGTAATACGGGGCAATACTTTAATACCCGTATACATAAATACTGCAGAATTTATAATTTTTGTGATATTCTGGAGAATTTACGCTGTTTTGTTACCAGTGAGTGAAACACTGGATTAATAATTTTACGCAGTAGCTGAATGCTTATTTTGTTGACCTTCTTCCATATTATAAGTACGTCCGTCGGTTAAACAACCCGTAGTCCGCGAGTAGAGGAAACCACAGCTCTGTCCTGGTTTTTGCACACTGTATCACTCTGTCTGGCGAGTCGAAGCTTGCGTAATATTTTCCGTGCAATACAGAAATTGTAATGCGTGGGAGGAGTGAGATATATTAACCGTGTTATCAGCGTGACTAATTGAAGGCGTTGACGCAGACTTCGGCGGCACATCGTTAAAACCCATTTGCGCACGACCGATAAAATGAGTGCTCTGCTATACGTCAACGGGTGACATCTGCTGACACGCGCGATTTGAGTGACGGGCGCTTAAATCTACTTTGTTAACAGCGACGTATCGCGTTGCACTTGTTCTCACATTTTTCCTCAAGACTTGCTTTTTTTTGAAATGATTAGCTGCAAGTAAAACTAAACCTTAATGTTTCCATAAGGTGAGGTTCAACAGGTGTAAAGTACTGAATAAAATTCATTTTAACCACCAGCTGGTTTGTTTGTCCCATTAGTCATCTACCGGTTTCGGTTATTAAGCATCAGCCAGGATGCAGGGCACAACAGATTAGTTAAACGCATCCCATATTCCTTTGAAGCTGAACAATATCGAAATTACCCAGAGAAATTGTACACACTTGACATTATTTGTTTTAGAATACTGAAAGTCATATCTCATGTCACATTGACAGGCAGTTAAAATGTACTATCTTTGATATAACTTGAACGCTGGGGATTCTTTCAATTATTGTTCGTCCTGTTTCTCCTGAAATGTCTATGCATTTGACATGAGATATAACTGTCAGCATTCTAAGACAAAATATGTCAGGTGTTTGTACAATTTGACTGGATGATTGCGATACTGTTCAGCTTCAAAGGAATATGGGATGCTTTTAACTAATCTATTATACCCTACATCCTGGATGATGGTTATAACCGAAACCAGTAGATGACTAATGGGACAAACAAACAGCTGATAGTTAAAATGCATTTTATAAAATGAAACAAAGTCCATTTTACAGTCCTCAGCTAGCCTAGGGGATAAGAAAAGAAGTTGGGGAATTGTGACTTTAATCATATTTCTTCTTGGAGTTAGGAGATATAGCACTCGTCATTGTTGCTTGGGATTTGTTGTGTTGTTACTGAAGCAACCCATAGACGGCATAGATTAGGAGTGGTGAAATATCGCATTTTTTGGCCTTTTCTAAATAACGCTAAGCGCTAATTTTATTTCATTTCTCTTTCCCAAACTACATTTTGGACGAATAAATGTTTTTCTATACACAATAAATGTATCAAAAAAGAAATGCCATTTTAGCCATATTATATTACTCCTAAGGCGACTTCGATAGTTTGACTGAAATACCCTGTTGCATTTTAGGATTTTCACCACTAGACTGCGGGAATATTGCTTAATCTCCACCTCCTTGCACAAAAACTTTAGTGTTATTTATTTCTGATTTCCTCTGTCGGCTTATAAATTCAGGCAATGTACTTTTTTGTGGCGACGATGTTCTGTTGATGATGGTGGATTGTCAAAAAAATGGGGAAAAAGGAAGAAAGAATAATTCAGTTGCAGATTGTGGTAAACGCTGTATTGACTTCATTCCACATTCTGAGATTTCCAGATGGCTTTTGATATTGTTCCTTATGACCCGCTTCTAAGCAAATTGCGTGCCAACGGAGTATCGTCCCAGTTGTGCGACTGGATTGGTGGTTTCCTGTCAGAAATATCACAGTTCGTAGTAACTGACGGAGAGTCATCAAGTAAAGCAGAAGCGGTATCCGGCGTTCTCCAGGGAAGAGTTGCCGGCCCTCTGATATCTGTATAAACGATCTAGGGGACAGGCTGAGCAACCGTCTTAAATTATTTATAGATGATGCTGTCACTTACCATCTCAGAAAGTCATCAGATGATAAAAACCAACTACTAAATGAATTAGACATGATATCTGTATGGTGTGAAAAGTGGCGATTGACTCTAAATAATGAAAAGTGTGAAGTCATCCACATCGGCGCTAAAAGGAGTCCGCTAAATCTCAATTACGTGATAAATCACACAAATCAAAAGTCTGTAAACTCAGATAAAAACCTACTGATTACAATTACGAATAATTTAAAATAGCATGATTATATAATTTTGTGGGGGAATGCAAACCAAATACTGCGATTTATAGTACTAACACTTAGAAAATGTAACAGATTTACTAAAGAGACTGCTTACACTACGCTCGTCCGCCCTCTTCTGGAGTACTGCTGTGCGGTGTGGGATCCCCGTGAAATGGGATTGACGGAGGACGTCGAAAAAGTTCAAAGAAGGGCAGCTCGTTTTGTACCATCGCGAAACAGGGGACAGAGTGCCACGGATTTGATAACGCGAATTGGGATGGCGGTCATTAAAACAAAGGCGTTTTTGGTTGCGGCGGCACCTTCTCATGAAATTTCAATCAATAGATTTCTCCTCCGAATGCGAAAATATTTTGATGGCTTCCGTCAACATAGGGATGTAATAAAGTAAGAGAAATCATAGCTCACACGGAAATATGTAGGTAATTCCAGAATGAGATTTTCTCTCTGCAGCGGAGTGTGCGCTGATATGAAACTTCCTGGCAGATTAAAACTGTGTGCCCGACCGAGACTCGAACTCGGGACCTTTGCCTTTCGCGGGCAAGTGCTCTACCAACTGAGCTACCGAAGCACGACTCACGCCCGGTACCCACAGCTTTACTTCTGCCAGTATCTCGTCTCCTACCTTCCAAACTTTACAGAAGTTCTTCTGCGAACCTTGCAGAACTAGCACTCAGTTGGTAGAGCACTTGCCCGCGAAAGGCAAAGGTCCCGAGTTCGAGTCTCGGTCGGGCACACAGTTTTAATCTGCCAGGAAGTTTCATGTAGGTAATTGTTTCTTCCGCGCGCTGTTCGAGAGTGGAACTGTAGAAAAGTAACTTGAAGGTGGTTCGGTGAGCCCTCTGCGATGCACTTAATTGTAAATTGAAGAGTAGTCTTGTACTTGTAGTTCAGTTCTTTCGCTGTTGGCCAAATATCAGTTCACGAACTGTAAACCTTTTATCATATTCAAGCTCACACAAGGCAATTAATTAAATGGCGCCCCTATGCAGTAGCTCTAGGTCTCCTATGAATCGTGACAGAACTTTTGTAGTTTCGTTTTTTGTCTTCCTCTTGCTAAAAAGATTATATTCAGCTATTCCTATATAATGTTAAATTAGTCCTCCAAATACTTACGTTAGAAAGTTTTGCTGTACGTATCTGATCTACTCCATAAATCATATGAGAATCAGCAAGCGGCATTAACTCCAGCTTAGTATTATTACTTGAGAAATATATTTGTTATTAACAAACTCGGAATTCTAGAAATACCAGCGCTGTGAGACACAAAGGTTTACTTTATTACATTGCTATTTTGAAATTTGGACTGATCTCATTTTACGTCTTTGTACAATCTTTGTCCACGGTAGATAACGTGTTAATTTGGGACGTCTTTAGGAAAACATAAGACGATGAAGCGAAATATGTTCGAGATATGACCTACATGAAGCGAAAGAAAACGCGCAGTCGTATTTTTATTTAAAGTGGGTGGTTGATGGGAGGTGGAACGAAAACAAGGAGCTGCTGAGCGGATGACATTAGTGAATGGCATAAGAAGCACGCCTGACAGAGCATCATCATGGAGTGGTTTTTATTAATGAAAAGCACCTACATTCCAGCGATGCGCTGTTGAAATTCTTCTTGTCGGACTATCGCGATGTAGGTTTTCTGTGTCTTCCGTAGAATAATTAAAGCCAGTGTCAGAACGGTTTCTTTGAAACAATAAAGTTCGCGTTCTTAGTCGATTTGTCTATGTTGGTAATGCACACTGTATCAGTGACGCTGGACTCGGAGGTAGACGGATAGGATTCTGCCGTGGAAAGAAATTATAAACCCTTAGCTTTCATCCTTCCTTCACGGAAGCATGGGTGGGCAAGAAATCACGTACCTGTGACAAATCCAAGTGAATGAGAAGTCTCAGTTTTCACAATATTGTCTTTACACTATCTGGCTGTGATGTCAGTGACAACGAGAAATCGCAAGTATCAATTAAAAGTAGCATCCAGCGCCATGTGCCATCTTTTGATCGACATTCGTACTTTGTTCTAAGAATCTCATGTTTCACGCTGTGGATGTATAACGTAATTGTGAAAGAAGGTATGAACCAGGAAGCTATTTTTCTCCGAGAAAAAGTTTATAATTGGTGTTTCACCGGGTAGCAGCATTGATATGTTCGGCTGGAGTGTCATACTGGACCATTCCTGAAATCTTGGTTGTGGTGACAGGCTGATCAGTAGCGTAGCCTCAAGTATAAGTTAGATTTTAAAGTGATAATTCTGTTGAGAGTCGGCCAATGCCAAATAAAGATTGTGTTAAAAGATTGACCTATAGTGTAGCCTAATGTTTACGTTCGCGCCATATTTAAATGCACGCAACATACGTTTCATCACAAAAACTAAAACTGCTAGGTAAATTCAGAAAAAGGGTATTCAATAGTGGACAAGGCTCCGACGAGTTTTGATGCGTATTACAAACATACATAGCATAAGGGCCGTTCAAAAAGAAACGAGCCGGATACATAATTACAGAAACCAGTGTTAGAAGTATTGACACTGACTTGAGACACTTGCCCCACTGGGACACAAGGCGGTGAATGTCTGCCTCATAAAATTCCCGGGCTGCGATGTTAACCAGTTCCGCACCTACAGCTGGACGTCGTCGTCGTCAGAGGTGAATCGTTTGCCCCTCAGAGCCTTTTTGAGGGGACCAAAAATGGCGTAATCATAGGGAGCGAGGTCTGGACTGTGTGAAGGGTGGCCCAGAACCTTCCGTTAGAATTTCTGCAGGATTGCCGCGACTGTGTTGGCCGTATGAGGCTTTGCATTGTCGAGGAGCAGAACGACCCCACTGGCGAGATTGCCTGGTCGTTTTGATTTGATCACTTGGGGAAGGGTGGTCAAGGTTAGCGAGTAACGCTGGGTATTCACTGTTGTCCCGTGCTGCAGGAAGTGAATCAGACTGAGGCCATCTTGGTCAAAGAACATCAGCATAACCTTTCCTGCACTCATGTGGATGGCCTTGGCTTTTTTTGGTGGTGACCCTGGATGCTTCCACTGGAGACTCTGTCGTTTTGATTCTGGTTCGAATTGATGACGCCGTGACTCATCTCCAGCCACCACTCGTGCCAGGAACGCATTCCCTTCCCAAGCATAGCGCGGCAGACGAGCGAGACAGTGGGCCATTCGACATGCTTCCTGGTGTGGTTGAAGACTGTGGGGCACCCATTGGGCACACACTTTGCACATGTACAGTCATTCCTTCACAGTGGTGTGAACACTTCCGACGCTCAATCCGACCACGGCGGCTATGGCTTTCACTGTCGCTCGGCGGTCCTGGGTAATGAGTGCATCCACCAGCTGGACGATGTCATCGGTAAAGCAGTGTGGTGCTCCAGACCGAGCATCATCAGCTAACGACACCCGTCCTTCCCTGAAGCGATTGTACCACGCCTTGACCCTTCTAAGGGATATGCAGTGTTCGCCGTATACTTGTGACATTCGTCGATGAATGTCTGTTCCTCTCACTCCTTCCACTGTCAGAAAACGAACAACACCTCTTTGCTCTTCTGTTGACGCCTCCATGTCAGTGTCTGCAATGCTACTGGCAGCGTTGGACGATTGATGCATGCTGCTGCTATCTCTGTATAGTCACATAACGTGCACACGTGTCCTCTAGCGACGGGTTGTGAACTTCCACGCTCTGGTCGGAACCACAAGTCGTTACACACGCCACGATGTTACCCTCCTGCCACTGGCTTGCACATTCCCGACTCCGGCTCGTTTCATTTTGAACGCCCCTTATGCATAAATTACGAAAAATTCAAGGGGGCGCCCACTATATATGTTATGAATATTTTTCCAACACTACAATACACAGGAAAAAGTTTCTGTCTCTTCAAGTGTTGCACTTAAAGTATTCCTGATGTCAACTTTCAACTAGAAGTCCTGTGCTTCCAGTCCTTTTCACTTACACATAGCAAATCTGAAAAAAAGTCTTTATCAATAAGCATTTCACAGAAAAGATTAGGGGCTTTAACAAGGGGAGAGTGAAATTTTCACTATCCATTCACAGTCGCAGAAATCGCATTTGAATGTTAGTCGGGTACGTAGGGATACAAAATGTGAATTCGTGAACTGCGATTGTAAACTGTTCAATGTTGTTGTTGTGGTCTTCAGTCCTGAGACTGGTTTGATGCAGCTCTCCATGCTACTCTATCCTGTGCAAGCTTCATCTCCCAGTACTTACTGCAACCTACATCCTTCTGAAGCTGCCTGGTGTATTCATCTCTTGGTCTCCCTCTACGATTTTTACCCTCCACGCTGCCCTCCAATGCTAAATTTTTTGATCCCTTGATGCCTCAAAGCACGCCCTACCAACCGATCCCTTCTTCTAGTCAAGTTGTGTCACAAACTTCTCTTCTCCCCAATCCTATTCAATACCTCCTCATTAATTATGTGATCTACCCACCTTATCTTCAGCATTCTTCTGTAGCACCACATTTTGAAAGCTTCTATTCTCTTCTTATCCAAACTAGTTATCGTCCATGTTTCACTTCCATTCATGGCTACACTCCATACAAATACTTTCAGAAACGACTTCCTGACGTTTAGATTTACACTCGATGTTAACAAATTTCTCTTCTTCAGAAACGCTTTCCTTGCCATTGACAGTCTACATTTTATATCTTCTCTACTTCGACCATCATCAGTTATTTTGCTCCCCAAAGAGCAAAACTCCTTTACTACTTTAAGTGTCTTCTTTCCTAATCTAATACTCTCAGCATCACCAGACTTAATTAGACTACATTCCATTATCCTCGTTTTGCTTTTGTTGATGTTCATCTTATATCCTCCTTTCAAGACACTGTCCATTCCGTTCAACTGCTCTGCCAAGTCCTTTGCTGTCTCTGACAGAATTACAATGTCATCGGCGAACCTCAAAGTTTTTATTTCTTCTCCATGGATTTTAATACCTACTCCGAATTTTTCTTTTGTTTCTTTTACTGCTTGCTCAATACACAGATTGAATAACATCGGGGAGAGGCTACAACCCCGTCTCACTCCTTTCCCAACCACTGCTTCCCTTTCATGCCCCTCTTATAACTGCCATTTGGTTTCTGTACAAATTGTAAATAGCCTTTCGCTCCCTGTATTTTACCCCTGCCACACTTCAGCCCATCTCTAGAATATTGTAAAAGAGAGGATGGTGCACGCACGCACGCGCACAGACAGTGCCCCCCCCCCCCCCCCCCCACACACACACACACACACACACACACACACACACACACACACACACACACACACACACACACACAGAGAGAGAGAGAGAGAGAGAGAGAGAGAGAGAGAGAGAGAGAGAGAGAGGGGGGGGGGGGGGGGGGGAGGGTAGCTAGCGAACAAATATCTCACAAAACATAAACGACGTATTTTGTACAATATGGGAACAATGAACGACAGAAATGTAAGGCTGTTGCCAGTAAAGGAATGGATGGTTAGGTTAGGATCCTCTTCAGGGAGATAATTAACGACCTTTGCAATAGTGGAAGCTCTAGTTTAGCCATCCTTCTTGAAGTATACAAGAAGGAAAAAAAGACTTAAGTAACGAGAGCTTTCTTTCAAGATCACGTGCCACGGCCAGCAGACGGCACTACGCGTAGAATTCCGCTGCGGGACACGTCTCCGTAAGGTCTTGCGTGTAATCCGGTCACGTATTCCAGAGGCGCGTTGTCTGCGCCGTGTCTGCCAGCGCACTGAAGATAACTCACTACGTCCACACTCTAAAGAGACCATTACAGCCGACGAAATACGGAACTCTAGTGCGTATATGGTAGCTGAATATGGCAGTTGCAATTGTACAGGCTAAGTCCAGACCTTTTCTTTTTTAAGAAAAAAAAGAACGACGCTGACCTCTGACGTATATTGTGCAGTGGGGTACTACCTACTTTCAAGCTTCTACTCGTACGTCTCTTCCTCGTGAATGATGCCAGTGGTTCCTTTCGGGTGGTCTATCCATCCTATGGGCTGAAGCATGTCTGTGGGTATTATGTCTTGTGCAGTTACCCAACCGCATAGTCCTAATTTGTCCTTGCGGTTTGTGGCCAGACAAGTAGTTCAAATGGCTCAAATACCTCTAAGTACTATGGGACTTAACATCTGAAGTCATCTGTCCCGTATACTTAAAACTACGTAACCCTAAATAACATAAGGACATCACACACATCTATGCCCGAGGAAGGATTCGAACCAGCGACCGTAGCAGCCGCGTGGTTCCGGACTGAAGCGCCTGGAACCGCTCGGCCACAGCGGCCGGCAGACAAGTGGTCTTTCAGACTGGGATGTAATTGCAGTTGATACAACGGAAACTACTCCGTCCGGAATCGTACGTTTGACGCCGTTAAGCCGATGCGTTTAGCTGCGGTAAGAGTCAACCGATAGTTTGGTTGATGGAGTACGTTAGGTAAGATAAAAAATGAAATTCACAGGTGACTTACGAATCGCTTAGGCATCAGCCACTATAGGTGAAGATAAACAGCTGTGCAAATTCTTAAAATATTTTTAACTGCGCATAGAACAGCTCTAAATGTGTGTTATCTGTTAAAATTAAAGCTACGCTAATTGTTAGCAGCCAGAGCAAAGGACTGCTGACGCCTTTGGCTCCGCGTCAAGGTCTTGATCCCTCAGTCAACAGATGGGGACGTTTGGAAGACAACCATCACCTGCACGAACAGATCTACGACTTTTGCAGCAGTATGGACTATCAGCTCGGAGACCATGGCTGCAGTTACCCTTGACGCTGCCTCACAGACAGGAGCGCCTGCGATGGTATACTCAACGACGAACGTGGGTGCACGAATGGCAAAACGTCATTTTTTTCGGATGAATCCAAGTTCTGTTTACAGCATCATGATGGTCGCATCCGTGTTTGGCGACATCGCGGTGAACGCACATTGGAAGCTTGTATTCTGGCGTATCACCCGGCGTGATGGTATGGGGTGCCATTGGTTACACGTCTTGGTCATCTCTTGTTCGCATTGACCGCACTTTGAACGGTGGACGTTACATATCAGATGTGTTACGACCCGTGGCTCTACCCTTCATTCGATCCCTGCGAAACGCTACATTTCAGCAGGATAATGCACGACCGCATGTTGCAGGTCCTGTAGGGGCCTTTCTGGATACGGTAAATGTTCGACTGCTGCCCTGGCCAGCACATTCTCCATATCTCTCACCAACTGAAAACGTCTGGTCAATGGTGACCGAGCAACTGACTCGTCATATTATGCCAGTCACAACTCTTGATGAACTGTGGTATCGTGTTGAAGCTGCATGGGCAGCTGTACCTGTACACGCCATCCAAGCTCTGTTTGACTCAATGTCCAGGCGTATCAAGGCTGTTATTACGACCAGAGGTGGTTGTTCTGGGTACTGATTTCTCAGGATCTATGCACCCAAATTGCGTGAAAATGTAATGACATGTCACTTCTAGTATAATATATTTGTCCAATGAATACCCGTTTATCATCTGCACTTCTTCTTGGTGTAGCAATTTTAATGGCCAGTAGTGTATTTCGTATGTCGCCCTTTGCTTGCGACACATCCGTGTGATTGCCAAAGTTAATTATTGATTTTGATTAAATGTAATAAAGCTCATTAATGCGAGTTGTTTGATTGTTTGTCTAGCGAACCGAGTAGGTAGGATTCCTATACACAACAAGGGCGAATGGAAAGGAGTGCTTAGGAAGACTCCTCTAGAAGAGGAGACTGGCTTAGAAGCAAATACAGAGTAGGAAGACATTTTCGTACTTTTCGCTTAAGAGGAATTCTAAATAATCTCGTCTATCATGCATTCGAAGAGCTGGTTTCCGTGGTAGAACGCATGAGTAGTATCCACTGTCTTGTTTTCCACTCTGATCAACATAAAATAGATGTTTATCTGCAGACTGAAGCGACGAATGAAAATTTGTACCAAGACCATGATTCGAACCTGGGTCTCTTGCTCACTAAGCAAGCACAGTGGCTTTGTGTAACTGCATGGTGTACCCTAGCACGCTCTCCCCCCCCCCCCCCTCCTCCCCCCTCCCCCCTCCTCAATGCAGATTCCCATTCTCTCCCACTTGGTATTCCAGATTCGTTCTAACTGTGTTGGAGTAGCACCTGAATATCCAACGAAACGGCGGATCCTGCCCGAAATCCAGGCATATGTGCTTTGTTGATCGAAACGGCGTTCCTGCATAAAACCCAGCCAAAGGTGCCTAAGGCAGCATTCCCGTATCGTTGAATGCTGAGATACCGTTAAAATAAAATTCGGCAGCCTTTGCACTGCTGTTAGAGTTTAGTGGGAGTACCAAATAGGCTGAGGCGTGAATGGGAATTTGGTTTGAGAAAGGAGGCGTGCTAGGGTAATCCGTCCAACGTGCAAAGCCACGGTGGCGTAGAAGTGGCTGCCTATTGAGCAGGACACCCGGGTTCGAATCCTGACCTTGGTACAAATTTTCATTCGTCGCTTCAGCATGCATATAAACATCACAGATCTTTGAGACCTGAATAAGTCTTTGGTACCATACTGCTCCATTTGGTTAAAACATAAAATTAATTGATTAAGAGTGGTTCATGTGGAGGAACATTTAAAAAAAAGTATGCTTGACCTGCTACATCTGTGAGATGAAAACTTAAAACATTGCGCAATGAACCACATTCTCTGTCTCGCACCTTACAGTGAGTGAAGCAGTTTAAATTAAGGACGTAGGATGGAGAAAGACTTCACGTCAGGTGGCAGCCTTTCGTCTCTATTAGAAAGGGAAAAAAGCGCATTAAGCCTTTTTGAAACGTTCTGCGCTTCGAGTGAGATTTGGAATAACCACCACCACAAATATGTTTGGCTCATGTTGTACAGTAGCCAGTTGAGCTCTCAACGAATTTATTATAAAGTCCTCAGCGTTTTCTTTTTAACCAGTCATGTACACAGAGAAGTCGAAAAGCTAGGAAATTGTAGCGAGGTGCAGGGAGACTGCAGAGAGTCGATGATTGCTCTAGGTATTGACAACATAGATAAATTTACGAATTATGTGTAAATACGCAAAAAGACCCATTGTTGTATGATTATATCATTACAGAGCAATCGCTCTAAGCAGTAACACACCTTAAAAAGCGCTGGCCGCTGTGGCCGAACGGTTCTAGGCGCTTCAGTCTGGAACCGCGCGACCGCTACGGTCGCAGGATCGAATCCTGCCTCTGCCATCGATGTGTGTGATGTCCTTAGGTTAATTAGGTTTAAGTAGTTCTAAGTTCTAGGGAAGTGATGAGCTCAGATGTTAAGTCCCATAGTGCTCAGAGACATTTGAACATTAAAAAGCGATTTAAAGTGGAACTCCAAAATTAATCGCAGGTAAGACAGATGCCTGACTGATTCATAGAATAAACCTCGTGAAGTGCAGTGAATCCACGAAATAAAAAAAATATTACAAAATCCTCGTTAGACCACTCGAACATGGCTCATCAGTCGCGATCCGTATCAGGTAGGACTGGCATAGAAAATCGGCAAGATCCAAATAAGAAGCGCACGTTTCGTTACAGTTATTTACGAGGGACTCTCAATAAACAATGCAACACATTTTTAATTTTTTTCTGAAAGGTTGGTTTTATTCACGATTCCAGTACATCATATTATTCCCCTCTCTTTTGGTTACATATCACTATTGTACGACATATTCTCCGTTCAATGCGAGGGTCTTACGCCACTTTACCGGGATGGCCTGTATGCCCGCAAGGTACCACTCTACTGGTCGATGTCGGAGCCCATGTATTGCTGCACTAATAATCTCCCCATCATCCGCGTACTGCTTCATAAGGCTAAGAAAATGGAAGGTGCGTGATCCGGGCTGTAGGGTGGATAAGGAAGAACACTCCAATGAAGTTTTGTGAGCTCCTCTCGTGTGAGCAGACTTGCATAAGATGTCGCTTTGTCTTGGAGAAGGACAAGTTCGCTTGTATTTTTGTTTCTACGAACACGCTGAAGTTGGTTCTTCAGTTTCCTGAAGGTAGCAGAATACACTTTAATGTAGATCATTGCACCATATGAGAGGACATCAAACGGAATAACGCCTCCAGAGCCTCAGAACATCGTTCCCATGACTTCACCGGCTGAGCGTGCGGCTTTGAACTTTTCCTTCGGAGGAGAGGTTATAGGACTCCACCCCATGGGTTGCCGTTTGGTTTCAGATTCGAAGTGATGAACCCATATGTCATCGCCTGTGACGATTTTAGGCAAAAAAAGTCACGATTACGACCAGCCTCTTAACCTGCAACTTCAGCAATTTCGCACGGATTCTTCTTCGTTGTTCTTTATGGTCTTCTCTTGGGCGGTGACGAACCCAGCGAACACACACCTCTGACTACCCGAACTGGTGGACGAGTGTTAGCGCTACCAACAGAGACGTCTAATTGAGCAGAGAGGTTTTTGATAGGGGTCCGTCGATCACCTCGAATGAGAGTGTCCGCACGTTCCAGCGCTGCAGGAATCGCAGCTGAACGCGGCCGGCCGGCGATCGGACAGAGTTGCTCGACGTTGTTACGATGATGACAGACGCTTGGCCCAACGATTCACCGTGCTTTTGTTCAGTGGCTGGTCTCCGTAGACATTTTACAATCGTCTATGAATATCTACGATGCTCTCGTTTTCCATAAAAATAAAATCTGTGACAGCTCTCTGCTTGGAACACACCTCCGTTATAGGTGCTATTTTGAAGGCTACGTACAGCGCCGCTACCTATCGGAACCGTGAAACTATACGGGCTGGAACGGGAATATTCCAAGACGTCGCACAACAGATTCCGCACTTCTTTCAATGGAAACTGACTGGGGAAAAAAATGTGGAGCTTTGCGTATTGAACCCCTAGTAAGCGGGAAGGCGTCAGGGAGATGCTCAGCCTTTTCCAGTGGCAGACTCTACAAGACAGGCGTTGTACATCATGGAGCGATTTTGTTAAAATTTAGAGTGCGTTTCTAGAAGATTTAAGAGTGTTGCTTGCTCCTACCAGTATCTTACAAAAAGACGGTGAAGGTAAAATTAGCGAAACTGGAACTCACACGGAGGCTTACCAACTGTCGTTCTTCCCGCGGGCCATTCGCGTCCGGGATAGTGGACGTGATAGTGCTACACAATGTAGCTGGCCCAAACAACATAAGGTGATTTTTGGAGCATAAAGGTAGATGTTATGGAATGAGTCTCTTCCCGGTTTCCCTAGTCAGCTTCAATCTGCCAGTAGTCGACCTGTTTCTCCGTATGTGGTACTGAGTCGGCAGACTTCGATCTGAGCAGGACCAACGAAATGCTTGTCCAGCTCCCTCCGAAAGTCCGTGCAGTGCGCCACTCTCAGCCACAAATAGGACTTTTAACCAGGACGGGACCGGCAGTAGGACTGCGACGGCGCGCGCCCCCGCGGTGCGACGGCGAGAAGTGGTGTCGGGTAGGATTTTTCGTGGTGCCAGGAGGCGGGAACCGGTTAGAAAGCTGTGCCCGACCGCGCCGAGCGCCGCAAAGGCCGCGCCTCAACCTATTGTTCCGCGAGGCTGCCCGTGTCGCTGCCGGTCCCAGTGCTATGCAGTGGCTGCGCGCCCGATAGAACAAAACACAACATACAATGACACGAGAAAAGAGAATTATTTTAAGATTCTGTTCAGGTAAATAACATGACGGTTCTACCTCGTATATAGAAATGAAAGTAGAAGTAAGATCTAGAGAGGCTCCCAGAAAAATGTAGACGCTCTTTAAGAGATAATATCTTTGGAAGAAAATGACGTATCTCTGCTATTTTGTTCGATAGCGCCCGCTTGCTTACCTGGGCAGTAACGTGCTCGCCTCCCATGTAAGCGGGCCTGGGTCCGATTCCCGGATGGGTCGGAGATTTTCTCCGCTCTGGGACTTGGTGTTGTGTTGTCATCATCATTTCATCCTCATCATCAGCGCGCAAGTCTCCCATTGTGACGTCAGCTGAAATAAGACTTGCACTTGGCGGCCGAACTTCCCCGGGTGGGGCCTCCCGGCCAACGATGCCATACGCTCATTTCATTTTTTGCTCGATAACCTAGACCATTCTTTTCTGAACAGATCTTGGCGCGCGTTATCCAGCAGCTTATTCGCGATAAAGTTGAATCCGACGGTACTGTTCAGGCTGCGCATAAGGAAAGATCTGGCCGACCAAATACCGCGTGATCAGAAAGTCAGTATAAATTTGAAAACTTAATAAACCACGGAATAATGTAGATAGAGAGGTAAAAATTGACACACATGCTTGGAATGACATGGGGTTTTATTAGAACCAAAAAAAGAAAGTTCACAAAATGTCCGACAGATGGCGCCGGACAGCAAAACTGCTACCGTGACGGGTGAGAGGTACAGAATCGCATCATCCCCAGCCTGGCTGATAAACACCTACTGGGACGTACGATGTTTATGCAGGATGGCGCTCCACTCCATATTGCCAGACGCGTGAAAGATCATTTGCGCGCGTCGTTTGGAGAGGATCGTGTGCTCAGCAACCACTTTCGTCATGTTTGGCCTCCCAGGTCCCCAGACCTCAGTCCGTGCGATTATTAGCTTTGGGGTTACCTGAAGTCGCAAGTGTATCGTGATCGACCGACATCTCTAGGAATGCTGAAAGACAACATCCGACGCCAATGCCTCACCATAACTCCGGACGTGCTTTACAGTGCTGTTCACAACATTATTCCTCGACTACAGCTATTGTTGACGAATGATGGTAGACATATTGAGCATTTCCTGTAAAGAACCTCATCTTTGCTTTGTCTTACTTTGTTATGCTAATTATTGCTATTCTGATCAGATGAAGCGGGACCTGTCCGACATTTTTTGAACGTTTGTATTTTTTTGGTTCTAATAAACCCCCATGTCATTCCAAGCATCTGTGTCAATTTTTACCTCTCTATCTACATTATTCCGTGATTTATTCAGTTTTCAAATTTATACTGACTTTTTGATCACCCAGTACATCAACAAGTCGAACTTCAGGCGCTGCTGTGTTGCAACATTGTACTACGTAGGTCACCTCAAAAATTTGTGAAGCAGGGTGCACGCGAAAGCGGGGTATGGGATCAAGCGTACAACGAATGCTGGAGGCTACAAAGTGAGAAGGTATAAATTCCAAGATAGCTGCACACTATGAACGAGCACAACCTGGGTCGAAGGATGGAGTGCTACGATTGGTTTGAAGGCATATTTCACGAGGATGAACGGTTTGCAGGCATGATTATTTGGTGTGACGAGAGGCAGTTCAAACTGGACGGTACTGTAAACTGCCACAACTGCTTGTACTGAGCTCCTGAAAATCCTCACGTTCACGTGGGCAACGGGTGTTAATGTGTGGTGTGGTCTGTCATTGCGCTGTTTGAGTGACCCATTCTTTTTTTAAGATACCGTAGCTGGTGAGAGGTATCTTCACTTGATCCAACTATCGACTTTACCTGCCATCAGAGAGGTGTTTGTAAATGACAGATTTTACTTACAACAAGATGGCGCTCCACCTCACCACCACAGATATGTCAGAGACTACTTGGATGAAAATCTACCTGGACAATGGATTGCTCGAAGGGGAGATGTTGAGTACCTATCCTCTGTCTTCAAGCCTTACTTGTTTTATCATCTTGAAAAATGAAGTTTATTACCAGAAACCAGCTACACTGAACGAGCTGCAAGAAACACTGACAGCCGTAGTTCGGTAAGCAATTCAGCGGTTGTTTGGCTGTTAATGGGCGTCACGTAGAACACACAAAATAACCTCCCCCCTCCCCTTCCCCCGCCCCTTGCAAGAATTGGAACGGTATGTCATTTTATTCCATTAATATTGCCTATGAAACAGTAGCTACATAAAAATACGGAAGTGAAAACTTCTTATTAAAAAGCAGTCCAGATCACAATAAATTTTTATTTTTAATTCTCGTGGTTACCAGTTCGCTACATAAGACCGTTCTCAGCCCGGGGCTCCAGATGACTTGAGATCTGAGGATGGTGTTTGAGATCGGTAACCAGGATTAAAAATTTAAAAAATTTTATTGCGATCAGGGCTGCTTTAGTATAATATTATGTGCAACCGCTGTTATTCCATAATAATGTTAAATTAAAACGATTGTGGAGTTGCCTACATGCAGAATTCACAAGGGACTGCGACGTTAAGATGGAAATAACGTAGTAATTTGAAGGAGTAATGAAATGAGAGTAGTCTCAGTGCAAACACCATGAGAGAGAGAATGATTTACTTGACCGACTCAGATATCAGCCAGGGAGTTTCGTTTCGACAGAACAGTTTCCTTACGTGAATACGTGGTGTCTGTCTTTTCGGACATGTCCAAAAGAACACACACCACACGTTCGCGTGGCTAATTCGCCTCGATGGACAACGAATCCACCACCTTTAGTGCGACCGAACAAGCTCAGGGCAATTAAGGATTCTACAACTCCATGGCGGTCCTCCTTACGGGCCTCTCGTAAGGCCTCTGTCGCCCTCTGCTGGCTCCAAAATCGTTCAAATGTCTCTGAGCACTATGGGACTTAACTGCTGAGGTCATCAGTTCCGTAGAACTTAGAACTACTTAAACCTAACTAGCCTAAGGACAACACACACATCCATGCCCGAGGCAGGATTCGAACCTGCGACCGTAGCGGTCGCGCAGCTCCAGACTAGCGCCTGGAACCGCTCGGCCACACCGGCCAGCTCTACCGGCTCCACAGGTTCCACATCGGCCATACTTTTCTGATTCACGGTTATCGCCTCAGTCGTGAGGACCCCCATCTCTGTCGTTGTGGATCGATGTTGACTGTGGCTCACATCGTATTGGACTGCCCCAACTTAGCCACCCTACGATGGACTTTTAGCTTTCCAGAATCGCTACCCTTGGTGTTGGGTGACGATGCCTCAGCGGCGGATCTCGTTTTATATTTTATTCCTGATGGGGGTTTTTATCGCTTTGTTTAAGGGAAGGGCCTTTCATCTTATCGGTGAGTGGAGAGGATGGCAGGCTTTCATGCTCCTACCTTCACCCCGACTGGATTGGTTTCAGCTGGGCTTGGTGGTTCACCCCGGCCCTCTGCCTTCCCACGCCTTTCCTCATGGGGTCTGTTATGTCCTGAGCATCTCTCTTGTCTTCTGTGCTTGTTCCTTCATGCCCTTGTCATTAGTCACTTTCTTTCCCTCACCTCGTCTTCTGTCCTTTTCCTTCCTCCCCTGTTAATAGTTTATCATTTTGTGGATATTGTAGTTCCCTCTTTTAATGTGGGATTTTATCGGTTTTAGTTAATCTCAGGTCGGAGGGACTGATGACCGCGTAGTTTGGTCCCTTCTCCAACCAACCAACCTTCAGTGCGGATACACTATTACTTCCGACCTCCTGGCGGAATCTGAAAGTAGTGAGCATGGAGGACATGGGCAGAGACTGGGGATAGGTGGCGCTAGGTGAGAATGTGGGTCGGCCGACAGGCGTGCCGAGATGCTCCGTGCAGTTGCAATGAGTGCTGTGTCCGGGTGGCGCAGTGGTTAACGCAATTCCTTAGTGAACGGGAGATCTCGGGTTCGAGTCTCGATGCAGCACACATTTTCATTCGTTGCTGTTAGTTCCCATATAGTAGACCCTTATCTTTCCTTTCCTCTCCTTTCTCCCCCACTACCTTCAGTTTACAATTTCCTTACACTTCATGTGCATGGTGAAATGCGGAAACTTTGTGCTCTGAGGACGAGACTAGTTCATCAGCTTCGGAGATATGCATGAGCAAATGGACTGCAATCACGCTTTATACTGATTACTACATATCCTTGTCAAGGCCTAGGTTCGAACTTAAAGTTTAGTTCTTCTCACAGCGTTTCAGTGACAGAGGAAATCTTTGCAGTTTCCCAGTTATACGGAATGCACTTCTCGTCAAAATATGGTGGTTGCTCTGGAAATGAAACTACTACACGACCGTCCTTTAGAAAAGATTTGCAGTTTCCCAGTTACACGGAATGCACTTCTCGTCAAAATATCGTGGTTGCTCTGGAAATGAAGCTACTACACGACCGTCCTTTAGAAAAGAGTAAACTCGCCTTGTGTGATGCTGCATGTGTCCCGGAATTGTTAATTACATTTTAATTTTAATTCTGCGCAGAGGGTGCTAATCTGAGGTGGAAGCGGGAATTGCTAAGGACGAGTGCCGCGGAGTGCGGCCGTGACAACGTACAGGCACAAGGCTGCAAAAGATACAACCTCGCAAGATAATTTAGACACTTGTTCTTCAAATTACACCTGCAAGAATTCGCAATAACTTCTAAAATGGCACTTGGACATTTTCAAAATTTAAAGAGCTTTTGCTAACCACTGGTATCGCAATGTACCTCTTTACATTTCCGCTACAGTCAACGAGGTTTAGAGAAAGAACGCAAGTCTAGTTCCGGAAACGAGAAATAAGTTAGCACTAACAACAACTCGCGTCAGCTTCGCCCGTGCGAAGCAACGAGACTAATAAATATTTCAATACAGCGTTGATTTAACTAACCAGCACAGATTGTGATGAATATAAAAAAGTCAGAGAGCAACTAACTAGGCACGTGATAAATATTAGGCGCGTGATATTTACAGACGAGTAAATTTGATAGAATATTTTTGAATCCTTTGTATTCTTTCTGAAGGAGTCTTTCTACTCATTTCAGCTGTAGCATTGTATAAAATGGTATTTTCTGTGCTGCTGAAGTTAACAATCATACATTTGAGCACTTTCGTCAAATAACCATCTTTGTTTTGTACAATAAATGTAATTCAGACACAAAAGTAAGGGACGCCCGTTTGGAAGAAGGGGCTCCTTATCGTCCGTGAAAATCACGCTACATTTAATTCCACGAGGGAAGCCATTGACATGCTTCTTTTCCCTGAAACGCATTGTTACGTATTTATTGAGCAAATTATGCTATATGAGCAGATGCTAGAAACATAATTACACCGAGCGAGGTGGCACAGTGATTACGACACTGGACTCGCATTCCGGAGAAAGACGGTTCAAACCCGCGTCCGACCATCCAGATTTAGGTTTTCCGTGATTTCCATAAATCGCTTCCGGTGGATGCCGGGATGGTTACTTTGAAATGGCACGGCTGTTCGTCTCTAATGACCTCGATGTGGACGGGACATTAAGCCCAACCTACCTACCATAACTGCATTGCCACGGCACATTGGACAGTTTTCGTTGCGCTGACTATACCGCACAAGCAAGTAGCTGCAGTGTAAAGGGCGCTTAAGGTATTTCTGTGTGTTACCCCGAATTGGTCATGTATGGCTTCATCGCCCAATTACCCCCTACCGTCCACAGTTAAAATATTTTCTGCGAACCGCAAAGCTACGTTTGGAGTCCAGGAAGCTAGCTGCTATTTCCCAGCTGCTTTATCCTGTTTCTCCAACTAGCTGCTAACGTTGTTAGTGGCCCTGCAGCGACTGAACCATCCCAGGAAGTGGCGGCAGCTATCTATTCGTCCCGCTGACCACTGCAACTTTACAATAGCACCGATGAATGAATGGCCGGGCTCGGCTGACCGGCGCTGCGAAACGAACTTACGTCACCGGTCCTGGATGCCAGAATAGCGCGTAAATCTGAGCAGAAACCAGAAAAACAGTGTGCCTGTTAAAAGTTAAGGTGCATGATAACTTCTAGTCCGAGTGTAATATCGACACTCCTGTGGAAATTCAGCATTTCAAAATTGTTCAAATGGCTCTGAGCCCTATAGAACTTAACATCTGAGGTCATCAGTCCCCTAGACATACAACTACTTAAACCTAACTAACCTAAGGACATCACACACACATCCATGCCCGAGGCAGGATTCGAACCTGCGACCGTAGCAGCAGCGCAGTTCCGGAATGAAGCGCCTAGAATCGCTCGGCCACAGCGGCCGGCTTTCAGCATTTGATTGAGTTGTTCTTTTCATTCTCCTAGAGAACTTGTGCTTTTCATGTAAAATGTGATTCAGCACATTCCTGACTTAAGAAACGTAGTATCAAAAGCTATACGAGGCTGCTCGAAAAATTAAAAGGGATGCCATTCCGTCGACGTCGGAAGGAATTGCACTGGGCGGTCTACGGAGTTAGATCATGCGCTCTTTGCCGTTCTTAATTCTTAACTGCACTGAAGAGCCAAAGTAATTGGCAGACCTGCCTAATATCTTGTAGGATCCTCGCGAGTTCGCAGAAGTGCCGCAACACGACGTGGTATTGTACTCTACTAATGCCTGAAGTAGAGCTGGAGGGAACTGACACCATGAACCCTGCACGGTTGCCCATAAATCCGTAAGAGTACAATGGGGTGGAGATCTTTTCTGAACAGCACGTTGCAGGGCATCCCAGATATTCCCAAATAATGTTCATGTCTGGTGAGTTTGGCGGCCAGCGGAAGTGTTAAACGCGGAAGAGTGTTCCTGGAGCCATTCTGTAGCAATTCTGGATGTTTGGGGTGTCGCATTGTCCTGCTGGAATTGCCCAAGTCCGTTGAAATGCGCAATGTACATGATTGGGTGCAGGTGATCAGACTCGTTGCTTACGTACATGTCGCCCGTCAGAATCGTATCTAGACGCATCAGGGATCCCATATCAATCTAACTGCACACACCATCCTGCTTGAACAGTCCCCTGCTGACATGCTGTTTCATGAGGTTGTGTCCATGCCCGTACTCGTCCATCCTCTCGATACAATTTGAAACGAGACACGTCCGATCGGACAACATGTTCCCAGTCATCAACAGTCCAACGTCGGTGATGAGAGGCCCAGGCGAGGCGTAAAGCTTTGTGTCACGCAGTCATCAAGGGTACCCGAGTGGGCTTACGCCCCCGAAATCCCATATCGGTGATATTTCGTTGAATGAATGGTTCGCTCGCTGACACTTGTTGATGGCCCAGCATTGAAATCTAGAGCAATTTGCGGAAGTTTAACGATTGTCTGCAGTCGCCATTGGTCCCGTTCTGGCAGGATCCTTTTCTGGCCGCAGAGATGTCGGCCGCAGAGATGTCGGTGATTTGATGTTTTATCGGATTTCTGATATTCACAGTACACTCGTGATATGACCGTAAGGGAAAATCCCCACTTCGTCGCCGACTGGAGTGGCCGAGCGGTTCTAGGCGCTACAGTCTGGAACCGCGCGACCGTTACGGTCGCAGGTTCGAATCCTGCATCGGGCATGGATGTGTGTGATGTCCTTAGGTTAGTTAGGTTTAAATAGTTCTAAGTTCTAGGGGACTGATGACCTCAGAAGTTGAGTCCCATAGTGCTCAGAGCCATTTTTGAACCACTTGGGCGCTACCTCGGAGATGCTGTGTCCATCTCTCATGCGGCGAATATAACGCTACGTTGAAATTCACTGAAATCTTGATAACCTGCCATTGTAGCAGCAGTAACCGATTTAACAACTGCGCCAGACACTTGTTCTCTTACATAGACGTTGCCGACCGCAGCGCCGTATTCTGCCTGTTTACATATCTCTGTATTTGAATACGCATACAAGTTTCTTTGGCGCTTCTGTGTATTTTGTTTGTTAATTTATATCCACAATTAGCAAGCCGTATGGTGTATGACGGAGGGTAGGTAGCATTACTAGTGATTTGCCTTCCTGTTCCAGTCGAAAATGGACTGAGGGAAAAATAGCTGTGTATATGCCCCCGAACGAGTTCTCATTTCTCTTATCTTGTCTTCGCGGTCCTTAAGCGAAAAGTGCGTTGGCAGGAGTAGAATCGTTCTGCAGTCAGTTTCAGATGTCAGTACTCTAAATTTTCTCTGTACTGTTCCGCTAAAAGAACATCGTCATCCTCCAGAAATTCCCATCTGAGTTCACGAAGCTTCTCCGTAATTCTTGGGTGTAGATCGAACCTACAGGTAAGTAATCTAGCAGCCCACCTGAATTGTTTCGATGTCTTCCTTTTAAACCGAGGTGGTGAGGATCCCAATTACTCGAGAAGTACTCGAGAATGGGTTCCACAATTGTCCTATAAACGGTCTCCTTTATAGATGAGTCACACTTTCCTGAAATTCTACCAGTAATCCGTAATCAAACACCTCCTTCTCTACTACCGTCATCACGTGCACCTTTCATTTCATATCGCTTATGCCTAGTTATTTACTCTACAAACTGTGCCAAGCAGCGCATCACCAATACTGTGTTGGAATATCACTGGAATGTTTTTCCCACTCATCTGCCTTAACTTGCATTTTCGTTTTCCTGCCTTTAGGGCAAGCTGCTATTCATCACACCAAATAGAAATTCTTTTGAAGTCATCGTCTGTCATCCTACAGCCACACGACGATGGCCTTTTCCCATATTGTACAGCTTCATCAGCTAACAGTCGTAGAGTCCTGCGCAGCCTATCCGTCAAATCGTGTATGCATGCAGAGAACAAGAGCGGCCCTACCATACTTCCTTAGGGAGTTCTCTGATGAACACTGGCCGTCGAACACAACGTACCGAGTTGTATTACTTGGGAAGTCTTCGATCCACTCACTTACCTGGGAACCTGTTCCGTATGCTCGAATCTTCGTTAAGAGTCTGCTGTAGGGTACCAAGTCAAACACTTTCCGATAATCTAGGAACATGGAATCTGTCTTTGGCCAATCATCCATAGTTCGGATGATACCTGGCACGAGAGGCAGCATTGTCCTCTTTCAGATGCTGTTAAGCCGAGCATCTAGGTATCAATAATCAAAATAGCAAATTGTTTTGCAGGTTATTAACTGAACTGTACCTTAAAAAGATGCATCCGCCGCGCGTGGTAGCCGTGAGGTCTTGGGCGCCTTGCCACGGTTCGCGCGGCTCCCCCCGTCGGAGGTTCGAGTCCTTCCTCGGGCATGGGTGTGTGTGTGTGTGTGTGTGTGTGTGTGTGTGTGTGTGTGTGTGTGTGTGTTGACCTTAGCGTAAGTTAGTTTTCGTTAGCCTAGTTAAGCCTAGAGACCGATGACCTCAGCAGTTTCGTCCCATAGGAACTTACCACAAATTTCCAAGAAGCATCCAGTTTTTTCTGAAAAAATATCCCACTCCCGATTAACAGCCTATATTCTAAGAGCCGTATTTATGGAAACTTGAATAAGGAAAACTAAGGCTAAGGAATTTTCAATTACTTTTGTTACAAGAATAACTGCAAACTTTGAGGATGTTTAATCAGTATACTAATGTTGTCTCCATACTTCCATTCATTAACGTCATATGGAATAATATTTTGGAGTGAGGCCTGACATAGGCAGAAATTATTCATTGAGCTGAAGGAAGCAAATAGAATTCCATGAGGTGAAAGTGCTCATATTGTACCCATCTATTTAAGTAAATAGGATTATTAACAACAGCCGTACGGTAGCTTTGTTTTCTGCCTACAGTCGTGGTAATTGTCATAGCTCGTAGCGATGCAGAAATTTCTCGTAGATTTCTCGATTTTTACCAGGTAATTAATCATAGCGTGTTACTAGCGCATACATCGAAACGAACGCAGCTATATTTTCAGGGAATATTTCAGGCGACTATGTTCACACGGTGTTATATTTAAGTACAGTAATATTCTAGGTAATCAAGAAAATTTTGAGAAAAGTAACAAAAAATTGTATGCTAAGTTCTGCCCTTAGACTGTTGTGATAAGACCGTAGTTCTTAGAGAGACATATGCCTTGTACAATGTAATTTCTAAGTCATAAATAGAACTGACAACCTCGACGATGTTACATTACAGTCGCCTGCAAACTGTTGTTATTACACGAAATTGTCTTAAATGCGTCTCCGTAGCTGATGCAACCCGATATTCGGTTAATTATTGTCGGGTAAAGGAGCACTGTACAGAGTTTCCTGTCTCAGTAATGAGTTTGTCCACAGCAGTTTAGGTATTGATTCACGCGGCGGTGTGCCCTTCGTGACACGAACTTTGATTCAATCTTGCGGTAGGGAGGGGAGGGGAGGGTGGGGGACAGATAAACGTGTTTGCTATCGAACCTGTTCGTGTACTTAACATCTGTATATACACGCTTCTACTTCACATATTTACCGCTAGTACTACTATTTTCTGTCAGTCAGTCATTCCGTTGCATTGCATACCCTTTGTCGCTCACTGGTGACTTGGAGAGTATGGCTATAGACGTTAGGATAGTTTCAGGTGACTTGGAGAGTATGGGTATAGACGTTAGGATAGTTTCAGGTACGTGCGCCACGTCTCTAAAGAAAACAACATAGCCGGCAGCCCAGTTCTAAAGTACGTCTGAAACCTCATCACGTAGTCCTGAAGGTCGGAGATCTTGAATATATTCTTAGCGCTCTGCTAGGATCGTAAGAGACCTGCGTAGTACTTACGAAAGTAAAAATGAAATGCTTCGGGAACTTAATAAATCTGCAAGAGAGGCGACACTCTTCTCGCTAGACACTTTGGGGTAAATTTAGAGCCGGCAGTTGTGGAGACTATGTAACAGTTCTGCCAACGGCCTTGCCGCAATGGTAAGGCCGGTTCCCTTCAGATCACCGAAGGTAAGCGCTGTCAGGCTGGGCTAGCGCTTCGAAGGGTCATCGTCCGAACCCGCCGAGTGCTGTTGGCAAGTGGGGTGTACTCAGCCCATGTGAGGCCAATTGAGGAGCTACTTGACTGAGAAGTGGTGACAGCGGTCACGAACACTGGCTACGGCCAACGGGTCAATCAAAAACCTTCTTTCTTTTTTCCTATACTAGACAATTCCGCAGGTTTCCCCAGATTCGTAACACAACACATACCATGCCACATTAATCTACATACAACAGCATTCACAGTAACACAAAATATCTATAATTAAAAACACTTTCAAAATTCATTTAACTTAAACATTACAGCACTGTAATAGAACATGAATGTCTTTATGGAGCAGAAACTTCAATTTTAAATAGAAAGGTGGATATTAAATAAATTCAGAAGAAGGAAAGAAAGATTATCAGGAAAATATTAGGCTCCAAAATTACTTATGAAGAAACTTATAGACTGAGAAGTAATAAGGAAATAGAATAATGCACAGAAATAGATGTTGACATGAGAAAACGAAGACTGAAAATTTAATGTGAACATTAGAAGAATGGCACCCGCTAGCTTCACAAAACAAGTAGTAGAATTGTACGAAAAGTAAGGCCAAAACTGAATCAATTAAATGGATCGCTGCGAATGAGGAGGATCTTAAAGCAGCCGGTGTAAGTCAGGCAGACAGTACAGATAGAAAAACATTCAGAAAAAAATATTTGACTGGAAAGTTGGTCACAGGGAAATTAGAAAACGTACTGGAACACCGTGGCCTGATGAAAGAAAGAGACTTCATTCTGTAGGGATGAAACAAATTTAAACACAAAGGAAGGCCAACCATCAAAAGCGACATTGATTGATTGTACGTCGCGTGGCCCTGTTGGTCTCATATGTGAATAATAATAGAACCGCCTTACGATGAAGATTTTAACCTTTGCAAAGCTCCGCAGAAATAAGTAACTAGTGACTAGTAACTTGTTATTTCATTCGATGCTCTCTTGTTGTTATCATTAAGGTAGTAGGCAGCTCAGGCGTGTTAAAAGTGTGGGTGACCGTAAATAGAAGGTTATTCCAAATGATGGAACCATTTTCAAAAATTCGTATTTATTCAAGTACAAATCCAAAACGAACGAGCTTTATGCCAATGCAAAGAGGAAGTTTCAAAGATTTTTTCATAATGTTTGATATCAGTTTAATAAATTTAATAATTTGTAATTAATTACTTTTAATAATTATAAATGTAATAAATGTTATAAATCGTCATTGTTGCCACCGTTGGCTGCACGGCGAACTTCGACGTGGTAGCCAAAACTCGACCCACACACGCGAAAGCGTATCTGCTGTTACTGGGCGGACGGCAGCAGTGATCCGGTTCCGCAGATCGTTCAGAGTGGTTGGTAGACGCGGGACGTAAACAGCATAACCCCACAAGAAGAGATCAGGAGATCTCGGTGGCCAGAAGTGCAGAGCCAGGTCCTCAAGTCCCTTGCGACCGATCCAGCGCTAAGGAAGGGAATCAGTCAAGAAGCCTCTTACATAGCGGTGCCGATGGAGCGGAGCTCCATCCTGTTGAAAATGAAGTCCTGGGAATCTTCTATAACTTGAGGGACCAGCCATTGTTCCAACATGTCCAGGTATGGGAGTCCCATTACAGTTCTTTCAGCAAAGGAAAATGGTTCATAAACCTTTGTACGGGATACGGCAGAGAACATGTTGATCTTCAATGACTCTCTTTCGTGTTGCAATGGTGAATATGGCTTTTCCAAAGCCTACATGCGAACATTGTGTCTGTTGGCTTTTCCACTAAGATGAAACGTCGCTTCATCGCTAAAAATTACACGCTATAGAAATGCGTCATGCTACATTTTTGCCAGCACATAACCATAAAATTCTAGACGCTTCCATTTGTCTCTGGGGTTGAGAGGCTGCACAAGTTGTAATCGGTAGGGCTTGTACAGCAAACGCCTTTAGAACTTTCCATACAGTTGGTTGGGCTATTCCAAGTTCTCGAATGGGTCTATTGGTAGATTTACTGGGACTCCGCACAAAACTTTCTTTGATCCGTCGGGCGTCATCCTCTGACACACGCGGTGGGCCTGTGCTTTTATTTTTTCACACTCTCCCAGTCTGTTTAAATTGCTTAAACCAACGGCTAAGGCTTTAGCGAGTTGGTGGTTGAATACAGAATTTAGTACGAAATGCCTTCTGCACTGCAATTTGCGACTCACTTTTCTCGAACTTAAGAACGCAGAAAACCTTGTGCTCCACAGTCGCCATCTCACTCACAACAGGCAGTGAAAGAGAATGTCGGCCCTGCTGCTGCGCGAACTCTGCTGGCCGCTTCTGAAACAATCACAGCCCGCCAAAAACTTTGAAACGTCCTCTTTTCATTGGCATAAGGCTTGTTCATTTTGGATTTGTACTTGAATACATACGAATTTTTGGAAACGGGTCCACGATTCAGAACAACTCTGTATTACTTGCGAGAGACGAGGGCGGCAGAGGGGGTACAAAGTGAGAAACCCCCACCCCCTGCCACAGAACCTGTAATACTCCTCCTCTTGTGACTTGTATGTGTTATTTACTATCCTGATATGTAAAACGAAATGAAATACTTGCTTGTATTTTGTATTCTCTGAATTGGTTTACAAAACATACTGTCATGCAAAGCCAACTGTTAATATACTGTTAATAATAAGCAATGTAACAAACAGAAATACAGTTACCTATCCGGACAGCAAAACCACAAAAACAAGTGTAATAACCGTGTGTGTTAACCTAAGGAATAAGCATCAGACTTTAACTCGTTTCTTCAAATAAGTCATTAGTTCAGAGGTATGGGAAATAACAGTAGTTAGACTACTATTCTGCGTCGATAACAATATATGTAGTTGGTGGTACACTATTATTCGCCAGTCTAATTAGGCACACGTAATGAAGCTGAGGAGGACAGCAGAAAAGACTGCAACTCCCTACTTACCTAACAGACTTTACTTTAGATTTAGATAAAAGATGGTTCAGCAATACAAGAAAAGTTTAGCCGCTCGAAACAAAATTACAGTACCCAATTGTTTAACCAAACAGACTGATTACATGAAAACAAAAGTAAATTTGGACAGGGGGGGGGGGGGGGTTTCTACATCAACATATTTGGTACTAAACATTTCATTGATTCACTATAAACTGTTTAACGTTACTATTTATCACCATTAATCATCAACTTAGTATTTCCTTTCATTAATACGTAATGTGAAAGCAGCACACAATTTATCTGATGTGGTCTCTGAATCTGGCATAACCTTACGTAATCATTGTAACACAGAAAATAATAGCAATGTTAATTATGAAATTCTCAGTTATTCTTTCCATCAATTATTTCACTGATTAATCACTGATTTGCCAACAATATATTAAAGATTTCACAGTCTTGGCTGAATACAGGTCACTCGGAATTTTCATTTACCAGGTTAGGATCCTGCGTGGTTTATGAGCGGGATAAATTACCAGATGGACACAATTGTTAATTTGGATGATGGTTATTATTCTTAAAGCACATTTCATCTCCCTGGCACACACTATAATACAAAGCTAAAATGTCGTACCCTGTAAGATGTGATCAGCGGCGGTGGCGTTGGTGGCAACAACTGTATTAATATCAGAACGGCCAAGAGCAGTTATCGATGTCGGACTTACTTCCTCTTCATAGCGATGATGCATCTTATAATGAATAGCCCGTTTTTCTCTCCATACCAGGCCGTGATAAACTGCAGTCTCCAACCGAGGCAAGATGCAACAATATGGCGCACTCCACACTATGCTGGCGCTGTACGTGGGGTAGCATTCATTTGACGCTAGGTGAAGAGAGCCCTACGTCAACGTGACGTAGGCACGGGTCATCATGAGCTTCACGAGTTGTCCTATCGACTGTTGTGCGCATTCTGTATACATCGACTGTTGTGTGCGTCTTGAATCTGCACTGTTCATTGTTCTTAGTTGATTTACATCATGAAGGCAAAATTAAATGGAACTGGATGGTTTAATATTTCCAGCAACATTCGGAATTACTTCGAACTTCAGTTTCTCAGTTAACGTTTCTGCCCATATGAATTATGTACAATTCATTGGCTTTTATAAAAATACGAAACACTTTAATTTCTCCCTATTTCACGTTTTTATCCACATGATTTATGCACGATTAATCGGACTAAAATATGCCTAGACACTTCCGTTATGGTTATGATTCCTTCATTCAGATATTCGTTATGTTCATGAAACACACAATAACTACCCACATTCTTTAGATTGCAGCTTAATAATTAATTATTTCATGTTTCTATCAACAGGATTTAGATACGATTCATCGGATTTTTTTTTTTTTTTTTTTAATGGGGTAGCATTCATTTCAGGCTAGAAAAATAACAAGACACTTTCGTTATGGTTATGATTGCTTCATTCAGATATTCGCTATGTTCATGAAGCACACAATAACATCCCACATTCTTTGGATTGCAGCTTAATTTTTAATTATTTCACGTTTTTATCCACACGATTTATGCACGGTTCATCGGATTTTTTTAAAAAAAATTGACTGAAAGCTTTTTTTACTTTCGTTATGGTTCCTTTGTTCAGACATTCATTATGTTCCTGAAACACATAATACCATCCCAAATTGTTGGGATTACAGCTTACTAATTAATTCAACTGGGATGAGCGTAATAGATAACTCCTGTCACTTCATTTGTACACATGTATGCACATTTAGCTTTGACGTTATCGGCACAACCGCACTGATGTAGTCGATTTAGGTTATTTACGTCACGATGACGTAGTATTACGTCACTATGACGTAGGGTTCTCCTCACCTGGCGTGAGATGAGTGCTACCCCTGTACGTGCTGCCTCTAAGATGACTGGCCACCGACTGACTTAGTTCGCGCCCGCCAAAGCGCGCCAAACGTTTCCACTCCCACCTTTTCCTACGCGTACCCAGCTTTCCGTTCCTGACGGAACTACTCCATCTTTTATACTACACATATCTCATACAGCCCTAAGTGAGTGCCAGTAACTATTACATACACAGTTACATTATAGCACCTTTTTACATTTAATAATTATAACAAATAGAGATCTTCACAATATTTAAAAGTAAATATTACACCCTTTTTCTTAATATGTACATTCATTTTAATCTTATCAAAGAGTTTCAGTATCGATTTCGCTTCAGACAAGATGTCTCTACTTCTGCTTTAACAGTTTCAATAAAATATTTACAATTTTTTTTAAAAAAAAATGTGAACAGTAATGTCACAAATCGAACCCGGCATCCGTGCGCCCTCTTTTTGCGAGTCTTGAGGCGCAGTTCCGCTGCAGCCGCCAGCTTGTAGACACGCGGCGTTGGTCTCGGGCGATGATCACCCACCGCGCTGCGCTGCCGGCCGCGGGCAGTGGGCGCGAGCCGCTCAGCGCAGCTCAGCTCAGCTCAGGCGCAGCGCAGCTGCCACGACGCACGGGGCGGGTCCCGTTAGCGGCGCGCCGGAACCCGATCGTAACGGGACGGGAAGTGACGAGCGCGTCGCCGGGGACCGGCTGGTCGCACCCGCTCTTCTGTGTCGGCGCTTCCTCGTCCAGTCCCGCGGCCCTCTGCGTCGCCCGTCGTCGTAAATATGCTGATTGACCAGAACAGTATCGCCGCTCACTACCGCCAGACTGAATGCCGCCCGGTGATGTCGCTGGTGTGAGACGCGTAAGTACAGGGTGGCGCACGGAATGTGTTACCATAATGTTTTTGAATATAAACTTTGTCAACACAGTCTGAAAGGAACATATACTACAGTGAAGAGCCATCCGTGGAGATTTGTTCTAACTCAGCACATGCTCAATATGTCCACCATTTCGTTTCCTAACTTCCTTCAAACGAACACTGAAGTTAGTGATTACCCTACGGCACACGGCTTCCGTAATTTCACTGCAAGCTTGAGGAATAAGTCTTCTGAGCTCCATTAAATCACGTGGACGTTTCGTAAAAATTTTTTCCTTTAGGTACCCCCCAAACAAAAAAAGTCACATCGATTGACTATTGGAGGGACAATTTTGTCCGTCATTGGAGCGACCTGGAAACCTGAGTCAAATGATCCGCATGTCGAAATGCTCGTGTAAAAACTCCAACACAGTGTTTGCAGTATGTAGCCTTGCTCCATCTTGCATGAACCACTGCGAGTAGGTTACAGTACGCTTGTTCGCCCACTGCTTGAATACTGCTCAGCAGTGTGGGATCCGTACCAGATACGGTTGATAGAAGAGATAAAGATCCAACGGAGAGCAGCGCGCTTCGTTACAGGATCATTTAGTAATCGCGAAAGCGTTACGGAGATGATAGATGGACTCCAGTGGAAGACTCTGCAAGAGAGACGCTCAGTAGCTCGGTACGGGCTTTTGTTGAAGTTTCGAGAACATATCTTCACCGAGGAGTCAAGCAGTATATTGCTCCCTCCTAAGTATATGTCGCGAAGAGACCATGAGGATAAAATCAGAGAGATTAGAGCCCACACAGAGGCATACCGACAATCCTTCTTTCCATGAACAATAGGAGACTGGAATAGAAGGGAGAACCGATAGAGGTACTCAAGGTACCCTCTGCCACACACCGTCAGGTGGCTTGCGGAGTATGGATGTAGATGTAGATGTAGAGGTGTTGAAGGGCAAGGCAGTAGCAAGAAGCTGTGGAATGAAGCTATTGCGAAGCGTGCTCAAATAACGCTCGCTGTTAAGTTTCTTTAAACAAAAAGGGTCCAATAAGTCCGTGACTGGAAATTGCTGCCCACACTGTAATCCTCGGAGCATAATGTTGTCGTTCATGAAGCACTTGTGGGTTTTCAGTGGCCCAAAAGCGTACATGTTGTTTGTGAACCACACCGTCTAAATTAAAATGCGCCTCGTCTGAAAACCAAACATTGTTGAGAGTTTCTTCCCTGTCCTCCGCCCACTGAGCAAACAGAAGTCTCTGCTGCTTGTGTTCTTCAGTGAGCTTCTGTGCACAGGTCATCTTGTATGGGTACATGTGGAGGTCACTTTTTAGAATGCGTTGAACGGTGCGTGACACGCCCGTAGACACGTGGTGCCACACACCCTCTCCTAAATCTCCCAAGGACCCGTCGAATCCCCGTCAGGCAGAACCGCTGCTGTATTGGGTTCCAAAACTGTACCGACACGCTATTAAACAGGTGGTTATGTTTTGGCTCACCAGTATAGTTCTGGCAATCGCTCGCACAATTGGACAGAAATGACTGAAAGGACATCGCTTGATATAACCACAGCGTCAAGATGCAGGACGCGAACAGCACTAGTCGCAGCTGATCCCGAGGCCCATTAAGGCGGCAAAGCGCAGATGCAGTCCATTACACGGCTTTCCTGAGACTTACTGCTCCATTGTTTCTCCAGCCACACGCGTAGATCGTCCAGTGTCGGAACCTCTGGAGTGTGGCAAGACGTATTCACCGTGCTTCGGGAACAATAGAAGCAAATATCCGTTTCAGTGACTCAGAACCATTCTTCTCCGAAGATTAGACGCTGTAAAAATGCCTGAAGAAAGACAGTGAGAGATGATACCGTCTGGGTGGTATCACACCTCTCCCGGACGGGGTGGAGGTCCCCTTTGGCATGGTAATAAAATTATAAACTTTTTCAATTTGTTCACGTAATTATTTTTGGCGTTAGCAGCCACTCGTAAGGCAGAGAAATAGCTTACAATTTCAATTACAATAGCTTGAAGGGATTTCGAAGCTAATATCGTTTGAAAGAAGCAAAGAATCAAATAAGTAATGTAGAATCATTTACTCTGGCTTGCAAATTTAAGGAAAGAAGACTTACTTTACTGAATGCCCAATCCTGCTTGTAATATTGTTGTAGAATGAATGCTGAATTAATACACGAACAATAAACCTTGGTCAATGAAAACTTACGTGTTAAACGTAAGTTTTTGTCACGCGAAGTCATATAAGTATTCTGGTTTCTTATGTTATCCTGCGTCGGACAGTATAAATTGCTACGTTCTGTGTGGATTGTCAGTTTCGATGTATAATACAAATCATCAAGAGATCCACGTAACTGATAAAAACATACACACATTTCGACAGATCAAAAACGGTAGTAATGTGTCATTAAAAGGATGAAACTGCAGCAATAGGTATGAATTACTTCAAGATATTATGTGGTGTCACCGCCAGACACCACACTTGCTAGGTGGTAGCTTTAAATCGGCCGCGGTCCATTAGTACATGTCGGACCCGCGTGTCGCCACTGTCAGTGATCGCAGACGGAGCGCCACCACACGGCAGGTCTCGAGAGACTTACTAGCACTCGCCTCAGTTGTACGGACGACTTAGCTAGCGATGCAACACTGACGAAGCCTCGTTTATTTGCAGAGAAGATAGTTAGAATAGCCTTCAGCTAAGTCAATGGCTACGACCTAGCAAGGCGCCATAGCAATTGATAGTTATCGTATGAAGCATGTCTCATCAAGAACGATGTATACAAATGATGGCTTAAAGTTAAGTATTCCAGCAGCTACGTACTTTTCTTTATAGCATTCATTACGTATCCTGTTTCAGACCTCACGCCATCCTGCGTGAGCTTATAGCGTGCATTTCGGCCTTCCCTAGCTATATAACATATTATATTTTTATATTGCCATTCTTTATATGTATATTTACAGTGTAAAATTACGATCAGTTTTGAGGTATTGCTGCACTTTCTTCTTCTTTCGTTGTAGTTAGTGATCATGATTCCCAGACACACCACGTCAAAAAGCGACTGATTGCAGTTTGTTGTATTTGTGTACGATATACAATCGCTGGTTCTAGAACGTCTGTAATGGATGACTTGAATCTAGTAGAGACAGATATTCCACACACGTGGGTGTAAATGGGGAGACGTGCGGAGAAGAGGCAAGTGACGGCTTACATTTCTCATGTAAACGTGCTGTTCTTACGTGTAAATTCAAATACCCAAATTTAACTTAGCAGGCAGATTTATCTAAAATTAATGTGCCACCGGTATTTTATACGCAAGTTTTTTTCCTTTGCAGTCTATGGCATCGTTTGCGAATAGCAACGGAACGTCCATTACATACATCTGAAACTGTATAGTTTTGTGGCTGATTTTGTTGCATCCATAAACAGCGACAGAAATATCTATCAGTGATCACATTGCTGCTAATCAGAACTTTGAAGTGGCTAATGTAGAAACACTGTGACAACTGATGTTATTTTTGTTTGCAGTGTGTTGTATTGACTTTTAGAAATGCAATGTAATAGTGAAAGTTATGTTATATACTAAACAGATTCGTTTTCCCCTTCTTCTCGCAAAACGTACCACAAATTAACCAGAGAAGAAAAGAGGAAAAGGTGTAAACCATCCACGTGAGGTCAGTTTTAGAAAAACTAGCTGACCATGGTGTAATCCTCCGAATGCGTAATGGAAACCTAAATAAAGTCACTCGATACAGTTACTTGTACACATCAATTGATAAACGTGTGAGTTCACGAACAGTCTATCTGGTGGCATGAATATTGTGAGGTGCTGACGGTTTGACAACAATAATGTCGCACTGTGACCACCCTTTTTTTCAATTTAGGTAGTCTACACGTAAGCAACTCAATAATTATGATGAGTGTAGCCTGCTTCAGTCATCGCGAAAACATTCCCTCAATCATTTACGAGCTTATGGCACGTGGTTTTTCGTAACGTAGCTAGAATAGAACCAGTCACGAACTGTCAGGCAGATGAGAAACAGGAGGAGCTGAAGAAGATAACAAGACGGTCAAGGAGGGTATCGCTGCAATTACCTGTACTTCCAAGTATGCTCCGCACTATTTGACAGGTATGTTTGTGATGTGAGCGATGTATGATTCGCGGGCTGGACGGATAATAATCATTAGAAGTTCGTACATGAGTGTAGTAGAGGATGAAAACAAAAGAGCTGACGCTGCGTTTGTTTGTCGAAACGCATGAGACGCTGCATGGAGTATTGGGTACAAGGCGCAAAAATTGTATTCAGCTCACTGAATCCGGAAATTGAAAGCTTGTACATTAACGGATAAGATAATGGAAAATCTTGTACTGGAGGAAACATTAGCTGCTAATGTCGAACATAAAGTAGCCTCGTAGTTGTAGTTGAAGCAGGTAGATTAGAAGACGTACAGAGCCATTTTTTAAGAAACAGATGCTTAAGCAGATCGAAGAGCATGCACGGACCAATCTAATAAGGGGGAACAGCTGAAGGAAAGGTTTAAAAGGATCTGAAAAGCCATGAATAAGTGTGGAAAATAAAAGGAAATCACTTATATGATGGGTCTTGATGCTTTCACTGTGAACTGACAGAACATAGCTAAATCAGGAATGCAGGAGAGGGAATTTCAACCCCATTACCTTGTGAAACGCACAACCAGCACAAGGGAATCTAGATAGTTTGCGTCGCTAAGGACAGAGTTCAGTAACTGCTCACTGTTCTCCTTATTAGTCTCAGACGGTTCTTCGACCTTGCGCTGTGTCCTTCCACCGTACAAGTTTAATCGAAATCGATGTACTCACTGACAGTGAAGGAGCAGGTGACTACAGACGCGTTCCGTGACCTTGCGCAACGCTGAAAGATACAAACCCGGCTTCATTTAGAAGAGTTATGAGCGGTGGAAACATCTGTTGAGGTTGGGGATGGACTCACTGCTTTGAACCTATTTGCTATGTACACAAATTAGCAAGTAGAGTATCTTTATTTTCGCAACACGGCCCTTTCATGACATTTTCCCGCGAAGTGCGTGCAATGAACGTGTGTGTAGTAAATTGCTCGTCCGGAGACAATGAACTGATTCTGTTGCAGCTGGTCGCAGCATAAGGTCACAGTTACGGATCGAGGAGGAGTCGTTCAGTAACAAACCACGACAAATACGAGTAGTTCCACAGTAATGCAAGCCGTCGTGCTACTCCGTGTCAAAGAACCATTTCTGCGAAATACGTTCCAGGTCTAAGATGATACAAATTTCTTGAAAAAAGTTTCTCTAGAAGATGAAACATCGATATGACAGAAAGCGTACTTTCCTGAGGCCAAAAGAATAACGAAGGTTTGCAGACAGTACGCTGACTCCTTCCGTAGACCGTCTCGTGGTCAGTACAAATCCACGACTCTGTGTCGGACTCGCAAGTGTGTTTACATGCTGGTCCTACAGAGGGAGGCAGCAAGCCCCGGGCATTGCAGAGCGGTGTGCGTATCCGCAGTAGCAGCCAGACAGTAGGGGGCGTGGCTGCCGTGAGTAGACCGCCGCGGCGCCTGTGGCAACACTGATAGCGGGCGGACTTCTTGCCGTGGTTTCATCACGAGCGGCCGACCTCTGGCGGCGCTGTATGCTACAGCGCTACCGCCGAGGTTCTGGCCCGAGACATTCGCACCGTTGCAAACGTAACTACAGCTCACGTGAACCCATTACGACAGCAGAGAGAATTGTGGAGATGCGCAGTTCAAAAGACCTAGAAAGGGTGTACGAAATGTCTGCCTTTGCCGATGCATTGTTGCTTGGAGTCTGGGGCCATCAGGTCACGTATGTAATTGGAGTGGAGACTTCCTGGTAAAGAGAAAGCAGTAAGTCTTTATTCATTGGAAGACATCATCAGAAGCGAATGGAGCGTCTCCATAGTAGTGTAATAGTGTAATAAGAACATCATCGTTCGCGATAAATACAAATGACCTAGGCTGTTCGTGGATGACACGTTTAGGTCATACCATTAGAGAATGGTGACGAAAAACAGGAATACCTGCAGATAATCAGTGCTTGGCGCAAAAGTTTGCAAACCGACTGCCACAAGCAATGACATATGGAGTTAATCTATGCAGGGAAGCACTAACATTACTACGGAGCGAGGTGGCGCAGTGATTAGCACAAAGGGATCATATTCGGGAGGACGACGGTTCGAATCCATGACCGGCCACCCAGACTTACATTTTCCTAAATCGCTCCAGGCAAATGCCGAGTGATTTTTTTGTTTGTTTTTGGAATGACACATCCAATTTTCTTCCCCATGCTTGAACCTTGTGCTCCGTCTCTAATGACCTAGATTTCAATGAGATGTTAGACCATAACATTCCTTACTTCATTCCTTCCTACTGCCAGTACTGTTGGCCAACCGATTCTTCAGTACTGCTTGGAGATCTTCAAGAAAGTTAATATGATTAATTCACTAAATTACTGGATCATACCATTAACGTCGATATGCAGCAGGATTTTGGAACATATATTGTGTTCGAACATTATGAATTACCTCGAAAAGAGAGATCTATTAACACTCAGTCAACACTTTACTCGGCACGCACACTTTTCTTTTCACTCGGACGAAGCGTCGAATGCTATTTACAAGGGGGTTTCAAATTGATTCAGTATTTCTGGATTTCCGGAAGCCTGTTGACACTTTACGACACAAGCGGCTTGTAGTGTAATTGCGTGATTATGGAATAGTGTCTTAGTTACGTGACTGTATTCGTGATTTCCTGTCAGAGTCACAGTTCGTAGTAACTGACGGTAAGTCATGGAGTAAAAGAGAAGTGATTTCTGGTTTTCCCCAAGGTAGTGCTATAGGCCCTTTGCTGTTCCTTATCTATATAAACGACTTGAGAGACAATATGAGCAGCCGCCTTAGGTTGTTTGCAGATGACGCTGTCGTTTATTCAGTAGTAAAGACATCAGAAGATCAAAACAAATTGCAAGACGATTTAGAAAAGATATCTGTATGGTGCAAAAATTGGCAATTGACCATAAATAATGAAAAGTGTGAAGTCATTCGCATGAGTGCTAAAATGAATCCTTTTAACTTCGGTTAAACGATAAATCAGTCAAATATAAAGGCCGTAAATTCACCTAAATACCTAGGAATTACAATTACGAACAACTTAACCTGGAATGAACACATAGAAAATGTTCTGGTGAAGGCAAACCAAAGACTGTTTTATTGGCAAAACATTCAAAAGATGCAACAGAACTACCTACAGACTGCTTACACTACGCTCGTCCGTCCTCTTTTTAGAACACTCCTGCGCGGTGTGGGATCCTTACCAGATAGGACTGACGCAGTACACGGAAAAAGTTCGAAGAAGGGCAGCACATTTTGTATTTTCACGAAATAGGGCAGAGAGTGTAACTGAAATGATGCAGGATTTGGGATGGACATCATTAAAACAAAGGCGTTTTTCGTTGAGGAGGAATCTTCTCACGAAATTCCAGACACCTACTTTCTCCTCCGAATGCGAATATATTTTGTTGACGTCGCCCTACATAGGGAGAAACGATCACCATGATAAAATAAGGGAAATCAGAGCTCGTACGGAAAGGTATAGGTGTCCGTTGTTTCCGAGCGCTATACGAGAATGGAATAATAGAGAATTGTGAAGGTGGTTCGATGAACTCTCTACGAGTCACTTACATGTGATTTGCAGAGTATCCGTGTAGACGTAGATCCGCGAATCGAGGTGGGCATGGTTAGTTGGCGCTTCAGTCATGTACGCTCAACTATCTCTCCGTTGTGACAGACAACAAAGATAGCACAAATCACGAGACGGCATAGTCTTACGATTCCATGTGAGGGCGTTCCGATATGGAACCAGGACCACTACTTGTCACAAACATCTCACGACAACGTCATGACAAAAGTTAAATAAATTGTGGACCTGTAGTGAAAGTTTACCATAATGTTCGTGAATTCTGCACTTCGAAACTTCCTGCGAAAATAAACTCAATAGTAACTGAAGGTGGCGGGGGTAAAATACAGGGAGCGAAAGGCTATTTACAAGTAGTACAGAAACCAGATGGCAGTTACAAGAGTCGAGGGGCATGAAAGGGAAGCAGTGGTTGGGAAGGGAGTGAGACAGGGTTGTAGCCTCTCCCCGATGTTATTCAATCTGTATATTGAGCAAGCAGTAAAGGAAACAAAAGAAAAGTTCGGAGTAGGTATTAAAATCAATGGAGAAGAAATAAAAACTTTGAGGTTTGCCGATGACATTGTAATTCTGTCAGAGACAGCAAAGGACTTGGAAGAGCAGTTGAACGGAATGGACAGTGTCTTGAAAGGAGGATATAAGATGAACATCAACAAAAGCAAAACGAGGATAATGGAATGTAGTCGAATTAAATCGGGTGATGCTGAGGGAATTAGATTAGTTAATGAGACACTTAAAGTAGTAAAGGAGTTTTGCTATCTGGGGAGAAAAATAACCGATGATGGTCGAAGTAGAGAGGATATAAAATGTAGACTGGCAATGGCTAGGAAAGCGATTCTGAAGAGAAATTTGTTAACATCGAGTATTGATTTAAGTGTCAGGTAGTCGTTTATGAAAGTATTTGTATGGAGTGTGGCCATGTATTGAAGTGAAACATGGACGATAAATAGTTTAGACAAGAAGAGAATAGAAGCTTTCGAAATGTGGTGCTACAGAAGAATGCTGAGAATTAGATGGGTAGATCACATAACTAATGAGGTATTGAATAGAATTGGGGAGGAGTTTTGTGGCACAACTTGACTAGAAGAAGGGATAGGTTGATAGGACATGTTCTGAGGCATCAAGGGATCACCAATTTAGTATTGGAGGGCAGCGTAGAGGGTAAAAATCGTAGAGGGAGACCAAGAGATGAATACACCAAGCAGATTCAGAAGGATGTAGGCTGCAGTAGGTACTGGGAGATGAAGAAGCTTGCACAGGATAGAGTAGCATGGAGAGCTGCATCAAACCAGTCTCAGGACTGAAGACCACAACAACAACAACAACAGTAATATCAGCTTACGTCTTTCGCTTTCCGATATTATTTCAGTCTCTCGTTGTGACAGTTTCTCACATTACGCGTCAGAATATAGTCTCAGATTTGTTCTTCTTAGCTATCACTATTCTTGGCCTCTCAGGCTCGCTACCTTGACAGATGATGAACACAGTGGCTTCCTTACTGAGATACAGGATTTTATTTTAGGGAGCAGTGTTAACCTACAAAAAAATAGTAGATACTAAGTAGTGATTTTGTTATCGTCTCGCATGAATGGTTAGTTTGAATGATCCTCGGTCCCTCTATGCATTCTTTCTCCTGCGACTATCGTCAACATGGGATGTACCAGAATCTGAAGCGTTACGGGTGACTGCTTGTGGCGTCCGTGTTATTAGGCTTGTGATCACGGGGCCCATTTTCTTGCTGTTGTCCTTGGCAGTGGCCACTCATCCGACGTGAGCCACATTCCTGTGGTTGCTGTGAGTCATTGGTGAGCCACGGGCAACGTCTTTTTCATGTTTACTAATTGAGGGTCTGCGTTGGGAACAATGCAAAGCTGAAATGCAAATACCACTTGTTACAAGAGTACTTACGACTAATGGGGAGACTGAATTCAACACCGTGCATGGCTCCTCAGATACTGAAATTACTAGAGTTAACTCTCATACTGCGCCGTTTTCTTCCTTTGAGGTTTCGGTGTAAACTAGTGTTAGTCACTCAGAACTCACTGTTTTGACTATGAACTGTTAAACTCGACTATTAACGCTTTTTTTACTTCTTTATACCATTCCTGAGTCCTTGTCCCAGAGGCCGTACTGCTTATCTAGTCTGATTTCTCTTCCTCTGAACTAATCTTACTTTTAATTCAGTAGTTTCTGATTGACATTAGCAAGCAATCTTCTACACTGAACATGATGTCTCATGGTGGTATTCAGATATCTATGGATGAAGACGAAGAAATGTTCGAGGAATGGCAAGATATATAACTATAAGCTAGAATCGTTCAGAGCGCCCACTAATGTTAGAAACTTGACAGTCATTGTCTTTAGATTCATTAGCCGGCCGAAGTGGCCGTGCGGTTAAAGGCGCTGCAGTCTGGAACCGCAAGACCGCTACGGTCGCAGGTTCGAATCCTGCCTCGGGCATGGATGTTTGTGATGTCCTTAGGTTAGTTAGGTTTAACTAGTTCTAAGTTCTAGGGGACTAATGACCTTAGCAGTTGAGTCCCATAGTGCTCAGAGCCATTTTAGATTCATTAGCTCAGTTATTAAGCACACCGTGTGGGAAATGGTTTTTGTAGCAAAGAAACGTAATGGAAGTTCCCTTCTCAAGTAATCTCTTCCTTTTGAGACATTTATCTCCCCGGGTTACGAGAAGATAAATCTCACACTTTTGCAGGGCATTATGTCGCTTATACCAGTTTCAGGCTAATTCACCATCGGGACTATCTGTCTTATAGTTGTGATTTACCTGTCTAGGAGCATTGAAATTTTCTATAGCTCTCAACAAAATTCGTTGGACTTGATGTCAGCTGCATTTACTTGGACTTCTGTTTATATGTTGTTAATTAGGACAGTTGTTCTTGACCCAGTACGACCTCCTTATAACGTCGATGTTCCATAAAAGTTAGTGCCATACGCAGATTTCTCGGTTACGGATGATACAGACGATGCTGTGAGCCATGAGCCAAAAAGTTAGTGCCATACGCAGATTTATCGGTTACGGATGATACAGACGATGCCGTGAGCCATGAGCCATGCATAGTGTTTAATTCAGTCTCCCCAATTGTCAAATGACAGTTAAACAAGGCTTCAGTATCAATATCTCTGTGAGCGATTTGGTAGTTTGATTGCCTTAACCTGTGGAACAGGCACGTACACTTGTAGGAATGGTAGGTAGGTCTCTGAGCAGTTTGAAATTGCTTTAATTGCATATCTTTATATGAATTTTGCTTCGGTTCTAAGTTTCCGCTTCGAATACATAATTTTGGAAAACGGCCAGTCTTGGCAATGGTTAAGGCATTGGACCAACATTTCGGAGAAACAGGATCCAGTCTCCGTGCCGTTAACCACTTTTAAGATTTCTGTGAATTTCCTAAATGGACAAAAGCGAATTTCCTTTTAAAACGACATCTTTAATTTCCCCCCACAGCCGTTCTTTTTGTTTCTGTAGTACAGAAACAGTGAAAACAAAAGAAAAAATATATTGATTATACGGTTTACGGGTGTTTGAGACTTCCGTTAGGGTAGTTAACGTTTTCAGCAAAGACATCCTTAGGTGTATAACCTAAATCAACGCTGAGCGATGGATTCCATACTGTGAAAGACGAATACGAAATGAAACATCTGTTGTAATGGGCAATAGAAATTATGGACCTCGACTTATTGATGGGGTAACAGTAGTTTGTATACGAGAGATACCGCCTACAGCGCACTTGCAGGGGCTGAATATTGCGTGTGTGAAGTATCTGTTAGTCATGTTGGCCAGTCTCGGGACTTTAAACAAGTACGAAGTAAGGCAGTATGAATGGCTGCGGATTCGTGTTACTGGCGTGAGCGTAACTGAGGTGCTGCAAATCTGAACCGTAGTTCTTTCGAATAGCTACCATTTTATGAAAACGAAATTAGAAATTTCGAACATGTTTTTCATGGCGAGCTCTAAGAACATCTTTTATTATCACATACTTCGCTTCCATTGAGAAATCGAAGATTAAAATACACGCAACAGTTCGCCGAATCGTTTATAAAGACTGGCCTTACACACACATCACCTGTGAGCGGAAGAGAAGTAAAAATTAATTTACGGATAACAAGAGGGGATAAAAATATGCATGGAACGAAAGGAGCGGTTTGTTTGAAGGCATTCCTTATCCGTCCTATTCGGTCAATACGCTACTTTAATTTGTTTTGTTGTTGTAGGAAAATAATATAAAGGATCTTCATTTTCCTCTCTAGAAATTTACTAGGCAAGCACTCCGACATTCACCTTGCGGCCATGGAAACCTATAATCTTGTTTCAACTTTTTCGTACGGTTAATAATATCACTTAAACGCAGTTTAGAGTGTTTTTGCGTAATATAGTTAAAGAAAAAGATAAAGAACAGCACGTCGCGAACTTTGGAGAAATGTGTTTAAAATACGTTATGAATCAATCATTCACGATTAGAATGGTATAATTATAATATGGACGCAAAAAATGTTCACATATGTGTGAGTTCTTAAGAGACCAAACTGCAGAGGTCATCGGTCCCTAGACTTACACACTACTTAAACTAACTTATGCTAAGAACAACACACACACACCCGTGCCCGAGGGAGGACTCGAACCTCCGGCGGGAGGGGCCGCGCAGTCAGTGACACGGCGCCTCTAACCACGTGGCCAATATGGATGCACGTAAATAAATTATACCCACTGACTGTTAATGAGTAAGGCAGTTTTAAAGTAATGTTGTTGACATGGATGATTCTTGATGTAGTGAAACCTTCCCGTCTCCTCTATATCTCTTTTGTTACGCAACCTTCCCTTAGGATTTCTATCTCTTGCTTAATAACAACAAATGAAATCTTCCCTTTGAAATTAATTATCTTCCTGAATAATAATAAGTGCTGTCTTCGCAAAGAAATTTAAAGGCTGCGTATTAAAAGTGATTTGCTGATTATTTCGACGAAACATAGAATGTGTCGTCGTCGTGGCCGTCAGTCGTTACCTGCAATAACCCAAAACTGTACCTTACCTTTTTTACTGTTACTGGATCGCCATCTGACTGCTACATCGAACTGCGACATGAATATACTTACTCTGTTTTACTATACTCTATTAGCTGCTGGTGGGCTGTCATAAGTGGCTGTATTTATTACCAAAGCTGACGTTATTCTTTAATTAATTTGGCCGAAGTTACGTAATTTACAGTTAAACTTTTTCTTTGAAAACATTTCTTCAAATATTTACTGCTGCTAATGAAATGATTTTACAAACGTTCAAATGGGACTTACTTTTTACAAAAATCTTACAACTAGCATTGCGCAAACATACCTTTAGTATTCTTGAGTTTCTCAAAAAAAAAAAAAAAATTCTACCTCCTCTTATGATGATAGTTAGCTGATGTCTCTGTACATCCGTTTATAATCTCTTGTAAATCATAGCTTGGTGGCTGGCAGACACACCGCTCCTCTCAACCTCTCGCTTCAGACCTGCTACCGACTCTCTTCAAATCTCGCTTACTACTGACTTCCTACGAATGCTAAAGTGCGGTCTCTCCCGCCAACAATGCTTTCTGGTGCAGGCAATCCCTGCTACCATTACAAAATGTATCAATGCGCGGTCTTTCCCGCTCTTTTCTTAAAATGTACCCATACGCGGTCTCTCCCACCCTTTTTAAAATTATATCAATGTGCGGTCTCTCTTGCCAACAATACTTTGGTGCAGACATTCCCTGCTACCACAATTATTTCCAAAATGACATATATTAATTATTCCTACTTAATCCTATTAATAAAATATAAACATCTTTCATAAATTGTGGTTTGACAATAGACAATAGAAATATACACGTCTTACAATAGTAAAACAAGAGCTGAAGGTACTGTGCTGTGAAAGACGAAAACTCATTTCTTTTTAGCTCTGTTGATATGTTCTTATTGTAATCAGTGTTCTTATAAGAATATAAAATGCAGAGATATTTTAAATTATTCTGCTCTTTGCAGACTTTCTTTGAAAACTACTTTTCCCGAATTGAAGAGGAACGAACAACACGCCTCCGTCCGGTTACTGTGTGGGCAGTGCAGTGTTGTGGATAATCCCGCGGGAGAGCTGTGTAGTTGCGATTTCGCGGTTGCGGCATCAAGCGTGTGAGTTTTTCAAGAGCAGAGGTGCGGTGAAAGGTGGACGGGAAGACGAGCGCCAAAGAGCAGCAGCAGCAGGAACAAGAGTGTAGTGGGAACACTTTCGCTCACTGTGCAGGCGGACCCCCGCCAGTCAACATTGGGTGCTCTTCGCACATTTCCACTGTGCAAACATGCACCAAGTTGCACCACCTGAGATGTTTGCAGGCAGGAGAAATGCTCTTTAAGAGACAAACGGCGAGGCCTGCGCAGCGTTTCCGTTGCAGTAAAAGCGCTGGCAGCGCGTCAGCGAGAAGTAAACTCCCGTACGTGTTCTAGACTTAGGTATGCTTAAGCGTTCATCATAGCCTCTTCTCCGTTCTTCTTCTTCTTCTTCTTCTTCTTACTTTCTTCTTCTTCTTCTTACTTTCTTCTTCCATTGTCTTTCTCGTCTGCATTCCTTGAACTAATTTTTCTCATCATAGTTTCGTTTCCCCATTTGTCCCTCTTTCTTTTAGAACTTATTTACTTAATTCTGTCATGGTATTTTTCTCTCCATGATATATCAATATTTATTATGAGATACTAATATCTATATACAGGGTGTTACAAAAAGGTACGGCCAAACTTTCAGGAAACACACACACACAGAAAGAAAATATGTTATGTGGACATGTGTCCGGAAACGCTTACTTTCCATGTTATAGCTCATTTTATTACTTCTCTTCAAATCACATTAATCATGGAATGGAAACACACAGCAACAGAATGTACCAGCGTGACTTCAAACACTTCGTTACAGGAAATGTTCAAAATGTCCTTCGTTAGCAAGGATACATGCATCCACCCTCCGTCGCATGGAATCCCTGATGCGCTGACGCAGCCCTGGAGAATGGCGTATTGTATCACAGCCATCCACAATACGAGCATGAAGAGTCTCTACATTTGGTACAGGGGTTGCGTAGACAAGAGCTTTCAAATGCCCCATAAATGAAAGTCAAGAGGGTTGAGGTCAGGAGAGCGTGGAGGCCATGGAATTGGTCCGCCCCTACCAATCCATCGGTCACCGAATCTGTTGTTGAGAAGCGTACGAACACTTCGACTGAAATGTGCAGGAGCCCCATCGTGCATGAACCACATGTTGTGTCGTACTTGTAAAGGCACATGTTCTAGCATCACAGGTAGAGTATCCCGTATGAAATCATGACAACGTGCTCCACTGAGCGTAGGTGGAAGAACATGGGGCCCAATCAAGACATCACCAACAGTGCCTGCCCAAACGTATCTGTGTTGATGACGTGACTGCACAATTGCGTGCGGATTGTCGTCAGCCCACACATGTTGATTGTGAAAATTTACAATTTGATCACGTTGGGCTGAGTGTACCCGTGGAGGCCAATCAACTGCTGATAGTGCCTGCACACGCTGTACATGGTACGGAAACAACTGGTTCTCCCGTAGCACTCTCCATACAGTGACGTGGTCAACGTTACCTTGTACAGCAGCAACTTCTCTGACGCTGATATTAGGGTTATCGTCAACTGCACGAAGACTTGCCTCGTCCATTGCAGGTGTCCTCGTCGTTCTAGGTCTTCCCCGGTCGCGATTCATAGGCTGGAATGTTCCGTGCTCCCTAAGACGCCGATCAATTGCTTCGAACGTCTTCCTGTCGTGACGCCTTCGTTCTGGAAATCTGTCTCGATACAAACGTACCGTACCACGGCTATTGCCCCGTGCTAATCCATACATCAAATGGACATCTGCCAACTGACTGCAAAACCACGTTCGTGATGAACACTAAGCTGTTGATGCTATGTACTGATGTGCTTGATGCTAGTACTGTAGAGCAATGAGTCGCATGTCAACACAAGCACCGAAGTCAGCATTACCTTCCTTCAGTTGGGCCAACTGGGGGTGAATCGAGGAAGTACAGTACATACTGACGAAACTAAAATGAGCTCTAACATGGAAATTAAGGGTTTCCGGACACATGTCCACATAACATCTTTTCTTTATTAGTGTGTGAGGAATGTTTCCTGAAAGTTTGGCCGTACCTTTTTGTAACACCCTGTATAACTTGAAACGTGTCAGCGATAAAAGTAAAACATGACTTCTAGTGTTTTGCAGAGAAAATTACTAGTCGCCTGCACAGTGCCATTTTACGAGTAAAGTTGAAATTCTGTGAACGTTGATGGATTGTCATTTCCCTCAACCTTGCCGAAGTTCATTAATTCACTATGAAGTTTGTTTTGATACAAGAAAAGAAGTCACGCCAGTTGACAAGAAATATAAAGACTACGATTATTTCTAATATACTGTATAGTGGGACACATTTACAGTTTGGTTTTGGGTCACCTTATTTTAAAAGCATCATTACCGATTTTGGATACACCCAATTTTTTAGAATGCTTACATGCTTTCATGTCTTACGTTGTTTTACAAGCTGTGTTGCTCTAAGGTTAAGAAAAACTGACAGCTTTATATGTCTTAACAGTGATGGTGCAAATGGACGTTACGTTATAAAACTCGTGTTAGAGTGCAGCTTCTGTGGTACAGCGGCGTGTAATATTTGTTTTCGGCGTATGTACAGTCGCATACAGTGGGGTTCATTCTTGTCCACGACTGTTGTCCTACGCACTAATTTCGCGGATTTCATACTCGGTGGGACTTTAAATTGCCTGAGGCATTTTAAAGAAATACAAGCAATCTCACGCGCGGACGAATGCTTTTATTACGCAGCATGCGCGTAGCCAAGAGCCTTTTAACTTTGTATTTTAATTAATTTAAACTGAATGGAAACGAAAACAAAGGAGTTCACAGACGATACTTCCTTGTGGGCAGCAGCATCCCCAGTGAACAATGTGACAACATTGCTGGTCCCACCTGATACGTCGCTTACTTGGGCAGAGAAAATTGATGATACTGTAACTACCCCTCAGTCATCCAATGTTGACTTCGTTTCTACTGAACGTCCGCTGTCCCCGTACAGTACACAGAATTCTATAAATCAAACATTCTTAGATCCCAACACATGTGCACGAAGTTTTTTCGTATGGTCATAATGTGACTTATCAATCCACAATATGGGACGGCGTTAAAGGTCTTTAGGAAACCTAGGGAGAGTGAATCTACCTGTTCACTTTCATTTGCCATTTGCAGAATTTCTTGTATATAAAAAAGCAAGCTGCGTGATGTACGCAATGGTTCTGCAGAATCTTAATCATTTGTTTGGTTTACGACAAAACTACAGAAAAATGCGACACGGCTGAAACAGAAAGATAAGCTGTAAACCAAATATACGAAGACATCTATATACTAGTAAAAAATTATAAGGGAACATGTAGAGCCGTTGTTAATTTCACAGTTCCATCAGAGGTCTTTATGAAATTCCACTCTCCTTGAGATCTTGGGCTTTCACGAATAATATGTTCTACTCATTGTTCCATTGCGCCAGAATCACTTTCAGGGCTGTTTGCGATTCCCCATTTATAAAGGCCGGCTTCGTTTCTTGCGTAGCTGGTTGTAATAGCGTTAAGCTTGCTCCAGATGTTCTTCCAAGCTGCTTGCGATTTTAAAATCGCAAGATTGTAGAGATCCCGTATGGCGTTTCTAGCTCTATCCCTGGAATGTGCACGGTGAAAGAGAATTTTGTTGTTTGGGAATTTTCTAGGAGCTGATTCGTTGTCTGGGTTCTTCTCTGTCCGCTGCGTTTTATCATCTGGTATCTGGTCGCTATATTATACAAGATATTGTGTAGTTTAGTTGTACATCAATCTTGCGGACATGACTGCTTCCATCCCACACAGGAATGCAGTAATAGCAGAATACATACAATACACACACTACGTAAAGTATCAGCTTTTGTTCCAGACAACATTTCTGACAATGTTGTTAATTTTTGGCAAGTTATTTAAGGATGCATTCTAAATGTTGGAGCGATCAAGTATAGCTGTTAGATACACTGGATACACATGATGATTTAACTGAGCTCCAACAAAGTTGACATTACGTAAGTTTTACATCGGGGCGTTTGTTATTTAGGTGGAATACGCACAGCTCTGGTTTACTGAAGTTGAGACAGCCTCTCGATTGTTCGTGGTATCTGTTCAGAATATTTAGTTTTTCCGAGAGGGTTTCTTCTCTTTCGAAAGATTTTACTTGTGTTGCTAGAGCAATATCTTTTGCAAGGGTTCATATATTGGATCCTTGCTCATTCCTTATATAAATTTCTTTTAACTCCAGGAACATCGTATGGTCGAAGAATATGTCCTACGGCTCGGAAATGGAAGACCATTGCTCTGTGGCTCTCTACATCCAATCTTTTGTTCTTGTATTAACAGGAGTGACTTACGCTCTTCTCCAGCTAGTTTTACGAACATAACTGCAGCAGTAGGTTGTAGTAATGTGAGCTGAATACACACATCTCGTTTGCCGTGTTAAATCCATCATTCTGTATGAGAAACTTCCCCCGTATCCCCCAGTACCGATGGTGCTGAGGATTCATCCATTATAATTGGCAGCTGGCTTCTTCCAAAGATCTCGTGTTTGGCCTCACCATATTAAGTGTTACTGTGCCCATTACACCTTACATATTGGTAGTATTGGAGAACTTTCTCCAACTAACTGTACTAAATCTGTCACCCTTTGTTAAAATTCGTAGAAATCTTCCAACGCCAGTCCAGTATGAGTACGTATGAGATGATTTGCACTGAAAATATATAACAAATGTGATAACGTACTCAAGACTGATTTCGTTCTTTCCAACAACAAATGGCATTCGCACCGCTGTTAATCAGTATTGTAGCTCACGAAGTTCCTGCCTTGCTGCACGTAATGTATGCTGTTATTTTGATGACTGTCAGTGTTTCAGACTGTCTAACGAAATGCATGCAGAGAGCTAATGACGTTAGTTCTTTGGGTGGTGAAGTGAACGTTAGAGTTAAATCTGTTTGGAGGATACCTGGGAAGTGGTGATTTATCTGTAATTTCAATCAGTCGTAAATTACGGGCGACCTGTTTTTCGCTGAAGAAAGCGTGAGGGGGTCTGTACTCGCACCAGCTGCAATGGCTGGAGTTGGTCGAGCGGGTTGTACGTGGTAAGAACATCGCATTTGCGGCCGGTTTTTGTTATTTCACGGAGGAACCTCGTGTAAGCGTTGCAGCGTTGTCTGCCGAGCACAATTTTCTCCTGGTGTTGCTTCTAAGAGGATAGGTCAACTGTAAGGTTAGAATTTGCAGTCATTTCAGTATGTTTGTTTGTGGTAGAATTTATTTAATGTGCTGTGAAACTGTCACTATGGACACAACCTGCAAAAATATTACGAGATACTGGAAAGCAAACGTAGGTAAAAAAGTTCTTTTCGTGTAATTTTCTGCGTCTCAGTAAACAATGACGCTATCTCAAATACTTCGTCTCTCAAAGGTATCAACAAAATAATGATAAAAAATGTTGTAAAATGGACAAAGAACTTGGAGGTCAGATGTCCCAATGACCTGAGCCAACGCACTGTAGATCGATATTTACACCAAGTTTGCAAAACTCATAGGACAGTGATACGCATATATACAGTTGGTTTTAGTGTAGCGTACACAAGGTATAAAAGGGCAATGCATAGTCGAAGCTGTCATTTGTACTCAAGTGACGCAAGTGAAAATGTTGCCGATGTGAGTATGGTCGCACGACGGGAATTTAGACACTGAACGCAGAATTTTAGTTGGAACTAGACGCATGGGACATCCGCTTTCGGAAATCGTTAGGGAATTCAATATCCCGAGATTTACTGTGTCAAGAGTATGCCCAGAATACCAATGTATGTTAGGACAGAGCGGGGAAATTTGGTGTTAATGAGCTATGGAAGCAGACGACCGACGCGAGTGACTTTCCTAACAACACGTCGTGTGCAGCGCCCGTCCTGCGCTCATGAGCAAATAGGCTGGACGCTAGACGACTGGAATACCGTGGCCTGGTCAGATGACACTCTGTTTCAGTTGGTAAGAGTTGATGGTAGGTTTCGAATGTGGCGTGGACCCCACGATGCCATGGGCTCGACTAGGAACTTTGCAAGCTGGTGGTGGCTGCATAATGGTGTGAACCGTGTTTACATGGAATGGACTGGGTGCTGTTGTCCAATTGAACCGATCATTCACTGGAAATGGCTATGTTCGGCTACTATGTTCGGCTACTTGGAGACCATTTGCAGTCATTCATGGACTTCATGTTCTCAGACAACCTTGACAGCCACCAGGTCACAATTGCTCGCGACTGGTGTGAAGAACATTCTGGACAATTCGAGCGAGTGACGTGGTCACTCAGTCGCCCGCCATGGATCCTATCGAATATTTACCGGACATAATCGAGAGGTCAGGTCGTGCACAAAATCATACACCGGAAACACTTGGACATTTACGGACAGCAATAGAGGCAGCATGGTTAGCATTTCTGCAGGGTGTTACCGACGACTTGTTGAGTCCCTGTCACGTAGAGTTGCGCTACCCGACGAAACAAGGCCCGACACGATATTAGCAGGTATCCCATTAACGTTTTGTCAGCTTAGTATATTTTATGTACTGTAAAACTTTCACTGTATAAACAATCTGCAAAATTCTTGTTGCCAGATACTGGAAAATAAAAGTGGGCAGAAGAATTGTTTTCTTGTAATTGTCTATGCCTCAGTAAATTATGACGATAAACTCTTGGCTTCACCGTCCTTGCATTATGTATTGCGAACAATTCTATTAATACACACTCCACCCTTTGCCACGATTGTATCTGAATGATATATGCGTGAAATGGTCCAAAGAACCTGGAACTCGGAATTGTTCCAATGACCTGAGCCAACGCATTAAAGATCTATTTATACAATGCCTGAAAAATGTGACGTGCCCAGAATACATGGTCGGATGTCAATACAACTTCGTACACGTATGTATCGCCGGCTGGTATGTACGTGGTTCAAATGGTTCAGATGGCTCTGAGCACTATGGGACTTAACATCTATGGTCATCAGTCCCCTAGAACCTAGAACTACTTAAACCTAACTAACCTAAGGACATCACAAAACACCCAGTCATCACGAGGCAGAGAAAATCCCTGTCCCCGCCGGGAATCGAACCGGGAACCCGGGCGCGGGAAGCGAGAACGCTACCGCACGACCACGAGCTGCGGACCGGTATGTACGTGATTAGGGGCAAATTTCGCTGACAGGTGGGACGTCCACAAGAGTACATTACTGGTGTTCATATTTAGTTTTGTTACCAGCTCCAGCTAGGGTATATACTAGCTCCAGCTAGGCTATATAGGGGGCGTGAACAGTGTCAGATGTTGAGTTATTCGTGTGGAGGACTCGGAGTTGCCGTAGCCTACTGAGAGGCAGCTTTCCCAGCACCTGACAGAAATATAAATGGCCCTCATTTTGGGTCTCCATTCGGTTGGCTGGTCGAATATCCAGTTTTGTGAGGCATTTAGATGTGACAAGTGGCCTGATATTGGGCTGTATAGCAACGTGAGAGCAGACACACTCTTCATCAAGATTCCGGACGACCACACAAGGGAGGACTGCCGTACTGTGCCCCCTTTTCAACTACGCTTGCCATCCGGGACCGAGTAATGGACTCCCTGTACCATTGTGTGTCATCCCCCACCGTTAGTCGGTGAGTAGCAGCAGCCATGGAATTATCTCCCCACGTGTAGGCTGCCGTTAACACCACGACACAAAGGGCTGTACTTGGAGTAGTGCCGTGGCATGGGCCACCGATGAACGGCTTTGCATAGTGTTCAACAATGAACCGTGGTTCTGCATTACCCTGGGTGACCATCGTCAGCGAATATGGTGGCCACCTCGGGAGAGGCCCCATTCTTCGAATATTTTGGAGAGGCACAGCATTGTTACTTCTGGTGTCATGATGTGGAAAGATATCGGGCGCGCCTACAGGTCACGTCTGGTAGTGACTCGGGAATCTGGCGGCACTACTGAATGTCAGAGATATACCTCTCATGCGACAGTATCTTCTAGTCACCGAAATAATGTTACATACACTCTCGACCCATGATGTTCCATTTCACTTCTTCCTCCCCAACTAGGAGCTTCAGAAATTCTCTTTATTTATTTATTTATTTATTTACTTTTTTTTCAGGCAACTTAGCTCCACTATCGGCAGCAACCCGTGCAATATCTTTTGCTGTCCAAGTACCCAAGAAATTGCATCCGATGCATTCAACTATTCAGTGATTCCCTAGACAGGAGGAGAGAAATACTTCTTTTATATTGCCAGTTAAATGCTATTCGCGCTCGAAGACAGGATTTTTCTAAAGGTCTGTAGGAATACAAAGTGAAAATATAGGAATTCCCACTCCTCCACCCCCTTTCCCCCCGTGACCTCTCTGTCCCTCTCTTCTCCGCCTCGTAATCGGCTCTCCGAGTCTGCCGGGGCAGAAAAGGGTCCCGGCAGGGTCATTACATCCGTAATAACTTCAAACAGTCCGCTACCCCGCCGCGGTACGAATTGCCCCGCTCTGAGAGGCCCGCTGAAATTCGACCGCAAGAAACGGAGGAGGGCGGACGAGTGGAGACGTCTGGATGGCTATTTCTTTCGACGTGAATAGGAACGTTAACTGGAATGACGGTCTTAATTGGCTAAACGGGGAGGGTGAGATGGGGGCGGGGGAGCGGCGCGACGCAATTACCGGTCTTTTGTTTCGGGCTCAGCAGTCGCGACCCCGCACACCTCCCACCCCCGCCCCCGCCACCGCCACCGCCCCCTGCATCCCGTGAGCCCGCGTCACCCTTCCAGTGGGTAGGAGCAGCGGAGGGCAGCCAGAACAGCACGGCAAGGCGAGGAACCAGATGCCCGCAATACCGGGCAGCGTCTCTATACGACGGCCACGTCGTCCGGCTCTTAAGCGAATTGCGTACTTTGCAACTGTAGTGCCGTTTATGTAAGCGTCGCAGAAATATTCTGGCTTCTTTGTGTCTGTCTTCACGTGCTGCTGCTCTATGTACGTATCAGATGTGTTTTGGTCAAGTGGCACTCCGCAGCTTCCAAGTACTTAAAAGAGAGAGAGAGAGAGAGAGAGAGAGAGAGAGAGAGAAAGAGGGAACCATGACCGCCAAATAAGTGCATTATTTATTTATTAACAACTGGTTTAGGCAAAACTAACATTTTCTGCCAAAAATTATTAACACAAGATACGAATTCAGAAAGAGCAGAAATACTGCATACGATATATTTTGTAGTGTGTCTGGTATCTGAATAAGAAAAACGGCGCCACTACCGTGGAGCTGCAGTTGTATGGCTATGCTCTGTTCATCGATTGACTAGTTTCGATAACATTATCAGCATTTGGTCAGCGTAACTGAGTCCATACTACCTACTTCAACACAGCTGTGGATAAAAAATACCTAATTCGTTGGAGCATGATGATAAAGTCATGCGAATGAAATTCACATCTGTCGAGTAGAAAGTGACTGTCGTAAGTTTTCCGTAGTTATTTAAACAACTGTATATTTATTATAGCCACACTGGTACGAAAAATGTTCCTTAAGTTAAATACTTCACCGTGGTCCATTATAAAATTCAATAGTATTTCGGCTTCACAAAAGGCACGTAGGAGAGGACGAGCATATGATAAACCTACAGTTTTAGTAACAATACACATCAATTTAGTATTTAAAGAAAACCTACCACCACAGATGTCAATATTGGCACCTCATCTTGCCACCCACGCCAACAAAAAATGGCATATTTCAGAACGCTGCTACACCGAATTAAAAAAGTACAAATGAGTGACACAGACCAACAAAATGAAATCAATATAATTACAACAGTTGCTCATAATAATGGATATAAACCCACAATAATAGAAAAACTCCACAACAAAATGCAGATAAAAACCATAGATCCACTTCACAGCAGTCACTTCAAGCCAAATCAGTGTGCCAGTGAAGCCAAACCTAAATATGCTAATCTCCCATACATAGGCCCACTTTCATACAAAATAGCAAACTTATTTAAAAGGAAGAAAAATATCACAATCAGCTTTTCCACAAACAATAAATTACAACAAAAAGTAATCCATGATGTAAATACCTCCGAGAGTCCCTACCGTAAATCAGGAAAATACAAACTCAAGTGTGATACATGCCCAAAATTCTACGTCGGACAGACGGGTAGAAGTTTTGAAATTAGATACAAAGAACATATTGATGCTTTAAGACTAGGTAACTTGAACAAATCAGCATTTGCAACCCATATTGCTGAAGAAAACCATTCAGTGGGAAACATTGAGACAACTTAAAAATTTTGCATCTAGCAGAAAAAGGAGTCACTATGAATATATTAGAAGAATTAGAAATACACACACACAAAAACAGCACCCCAGACTATATCCTTAACGAACAAAGAGATTGCTAACACCCCTTTCCTGAAAAATTTCCAAAAATTACTTTCCACCCTCAAAAGCAAATAATATTAATACATCTATCTGCAGATCAAGTAGCAAATTTATTTGTTACTACAATTCTCATGATGCTAAATGTAATTAAATAATATACTATTTTACCTATACAGTTCTATATAAAAAAGAACTTTATAATTAATTTAAAAATATCAACTAAAAAATTCAATATGCCTGTACTAGTGTAAAAGGCATTACAGTTGCGTAAATGAATATTTGATCATTTCCAAACATAGGACATCATCGTCAAATGTTACGATATATCATATCATCTGTGATACTCATATGTTTGTGAGCTCTTTGTATGTATCAAAACATGTGGTGTGTGGTAGAAATCTAAAGTGTTTAGTGAGAACAATTTACGTGTGCAACAATAAGAATGCAGTGGGAATGCATTGACATCTGTTGGACGAATGTTATGGAAACAAACGCTCCAAACCGATGTTTCACGTAAGTCACATGCAACGAAAATCTGTAACGCAACCATCTACATCTACATCTATACTCCGCGAGCCACCTTACGGTGTGTGGCGGAGGGTACTTATTGTACCACTATCTGATCCCCCCTTCCCTGTTCCATTCACGAATTGTGCGTGGGAAGAACGACTGCTTGTAAGTCTCCGTATTTGCTCTAATTTCTCGGATCTTTTCGTTGTGATCATTACGCGAGATATATGTGGGCGGTAGTAATATGTTGCCCATCTCTTCCCGGAATGTGCTCTCTCGTAATTTCGATAATAAACCTCTCCGCATTGCGTAACGCCTTTCTTGAAGTGTCCGCCACTGGAGCTTGTTCAGCATCTCCGTAACGCTCTCGCGCTGACTAAATGTCCCCATGACGAATCGCGCTGCTTTTCGCTGGATCATGTCTATCTCTTCTATTAATCCAACCTGGTAAGGGTCCCATACTGATGAGCAATACTCAAGAATCGGACGAACAAGCGTTTTGTAAGCTACTTCTTTCGTCGATGAGTCACATTTTCTTAGAATTCTTCCTATGAATCTCAACCTGGCGCCTGCTTTTCCCACTATTTGTTTTATGTGATCATTCCACTTCAGATCGCTCCGGATAGTAACTCCTAAGTATTTTACGGTCGTTACCGCTTCCAATGATTTACCACCTATGGCATAATCGTACTGGAATGGATTTCTGCCCCTATGTATGCGCATTATATTACATTTATCTACGTTTAGGGAAAGCTGCCAGCTGTCGCACCATGCATTAATCCTCTGCAGGTCCTCCTGGAGTACGTACGAGTCTTCTGATGTTGCTACTTTCTTGTAGACAACCGTGTCATCTGCAAATAGCCTCACGGAGCTACCGATGTTGTCAACTAAGTCATTTATGTATATTGTAAACAATAAAGGTCCTATCACGCTTCCCTGCGGTACTCCCGAAATTACCTCTACATCTGCAGATTTTGAACCGTTAAGAATGACATGTTGTGTTCTTTCTTCTAGGAAATCCTGAATCCAATCACAAACCTGGTCCGATATTCCGTAAGCTCGTATTTTTTTCACTAAACGTAAGTGCGGAACCGTATCAAATGCCTTCCTGAAGTCCACACATCTGTGTGTGACGTGTTTATAATTATATATTATTTATATTTTAGGAAAATTAGTCTGTAAAAACACACAACATGTCATAAAGAAAGCGTGTAAACCGTCTGAGGATGAATCACAACGATTCGAAACCGGTAACGGTGCCCTTTGAATAAAGGAACTGAAAGTAAATTTGTGGCTGGTTGCTGTCCTAACACCATCAACATTTGTCTACAGTTTTTTAACCACGTTTTGCATTGTCAACATTCTGATTTTTTAAAGACAACATAGTTCGACATTTGGATGAACATATAACTTCCCATTCATTCCTCCTTACTGTACGGTGAACGGATGTTAAGTATTCAGCTAGTTGTGGAGCAGCTTTGTCCCTAAAATATTTTACGATGGCCGAGAACCTCCGAGCGATGAAAATGATTGATCCTGAACTTTGTTTTTAATTAACTGTACATTTAGTAACATTAATTTTACTAAGATAATGTTTCCATTAGCAGACCCTAAGTGATAAGTGTGAACAGCTTGCAGAATGGTGTTGTGAATTGCTGATGTAATGTTTGTGGAGAACATACACAGATGTGCGCCACTTTTACGACGTCTAGTAAGTGTTACAAAACACATCCATCGCGAGCGGAAGCAAGTGAGGGCACTGTGCGGTTTGAGTTGGAAGAAAGTGGCACTGATGGGGAAACGCTGCGTTTCTTGCTGTGTTCTCGCAGGAAGAACCCTAACCACTGGTGTGCAAGATAGTGACGCATGTACACGGCACGAATACCTTAAAAATACGTCATTCGCTGTGGATACATTGCAGGCCAAACACACATGTGAGTGCTTGAAATTAAGAAAACTGCCGTTCTGGACAAAGAGTTGTTCGGTGTGTAACGTGGCTTTGCAGCCTGTCGTGTCCTGACACAGGATACAGAGGGAAGTTTGGCGGTTGATGGTCAGTCTGCAATTTCCGAGCGGTGAGGAGCAAATGCAGAAAGACAAATTCCCAGTGAAGGGCAGGTTCATGACTTGGATCAGCGCCGAACACTGTCTCAGGGCATCTACGATCGATGCGGATTTTGGGATTCGACAGTGTGCTTGCAGCAGTAGACTCAAGGAATTTAGGGGTCTGGTTTTGACACTATTTATTTGCTATAAGACTAACTACACTACTGGCATTTAAAATTGCTACACCACGAAGATGACGTGCTACAGACGCGAAATTTAACCGACAAGAAGAAGATGCTGTGATATGCAAATTATTACCTTTTCAAAGCTTTCACACAAGGTTGGCGCCGGTGGCGACACCTACAACGTGCTGACACGAGGAAAGTTTCCAACCGATTTCTCATATACAAACAGCAGTTGACCGGCGTTGACTGGTGAAACGTTGTTGTGATGCCACGTGTAAGGAGGAGAAATGCGTACCATCACGTTTCCGACTTTGATAAAGGTCGGATTGTAGCCTATCGCGATTGTGGTTTATCGTATCGCGACATTGCTGCTCGCGTTGGTCGAGATCCAATGACTGTTAGCAGAATACGGAATCGGTGGGTTCAGGAGGGTAATACGGAACGCCGTGCTAGATCCCAACGGCCTCGTATCACTAGCAGTCGAGATGACAGGCATCTTATCCGTATGGCTGTAACGGATCGTGCAGCCACGTCTCGGTCCCCGAGTCAACAGACGACAACCATCTGCACGAACAGTTCGACGAGGTTTGCAGCAGCTTGGACTATCAGCTCGGAGACCATGCCTACGGTTACTCTTGACGCTGCATTACAGACAGGAGCGCATGCGATGGTGTACTCAACGACGAACCTGGGTGCACGAATGGCAAAACGTCATTTTTCGGATTGATCCAGGTTCTGTTTATAGCATCATGATGGTCTCATCCGTGTTTGGCGACATCGCGGTGAATGCACATTGGAAGCGTGTATTCGTCATCGCCATACCGGCGTATCACCCGGCGTGATGGTATGGGTGCCATTGGTTACACATGTCTGTCACCTCTTGTTCGCATTGACGGCACTTTGAACAGTGGACGTTACATTTCAGATGTGTTACGACCCGTGGCTCTACCATTCAATCGATCCCTACATTTCAGCAGGATAATGCACGACCGCATGTTGCAGGTCCTGTACGGCCCTTTCTGGATACAGTAAATGTTCGACTGCTGCCCTGGCCAGCACATTCTCCAGATCTCTCACCAATTGAAAACGTGTGGTCAATGGTGGCCGAGCAACTGGTTCCTCACTATACACCAGTCACTACTCTTGATGAACTGTGGTATCGTGTTGCAACTGCATACACAACTGTAACTGTACACGCCATCCAAACTCTGTTTGACTCAATGCCCAGGCGTATCAAGGCCGTTATTACGGCCAGAGGTGGTTGTTCTGGGTACTGATTTCTCAGTATCTGCCGCGCGTGATTAGCAGAGCGGTCTCAGGCGCTGCAGTCATGGACTGCGCAGCTGGTCCTGGCGGAGGTTCGAGTCCTCCCTCGGGCGTGTGTGTGTGTGTGTGTGTGTGTGTGTGTGTGTGTGTGTGTGTGTGTGTGTGTGTGTTTGTCCTTAGGATAATTTAGGTTAAGTAGTGTGTAAGCTTAGGGACTGATAACCTTAGCAGTTAAGTCCCATAATATTTCACACACATCTGCACATCTATGCACCCAAATTACGTGAAAATGTAGTCACATGTCAGTTCTAGTATAATATATTTGTCCAATGAATACCCGTTTATCATCTGCATTTCTTTTTGGTGTAGCAATTTTAATGGCGAGTAGTGTATTACACCAAAGGCTAATGCTAACCATCAGAAAAAGCAAAGGAAGCAATTGGTTGCACAACAAAAGTCATTGTCTGAAGTCATGGGGGACAGGTGCTAACAGAAGTACCGAACACTAGCAGCACGTTAAGCACAAACTAGAGTGCAGCACTCAGGTGAGAAAAACGTACATGTCGGAGCTTAGCGAAGCTGGTTCTTTTCAGGCACCGGGGCAGCTCCATTTCTCCATACCTATAGTTGATTCACCAATCCAGTCTGGCCAGTCTGGCGAGTCACTGTGCACCTCCAGGGCGCCTCAGGCCAACCACATTTAGATTTCCTCCCCTACTCCTACTCGGTAGGTGGGTACGTACATCTACATCTACATCCATACTCCGCAAGTCACCTGACGGTGTGCGTCGGAGGGTACCCTGAGTACCTCTATCGGTTCTCCCTTCTATTCCAGTCCCATATTGTTGGTGGAAAGAAGGATTGTCGGTATGCTTCTGTGTGCGCTCTAATCTCTCTGATTTTATCCTCATGGTCTCTTCGCGAGATATACGAAGGAGGGAGCAATATACTGCTTGACTCCTCGGTGAAGGTATGTTCTCGCAACTTCAACAAAAGCCCGTACCGAGCTACTGAGCGTCTCTCCTGCAGAGTTTATCTATCATCTCCGTAACGCGTTCGCGATTACTAAATGATCCTGTAAATAAGCGCTCTGCTCTCCGTTGGATCTTCTATATCTTCTATCAACCCCATCTGGTACGGATACCACACTGCTGAGCAGTATTCAAGTAGTGGGCGAACAAGCGTACTGTAACCTACTTCCTTTGTTTTCGGATTGCATTTCTTTAGGATTCTTCCAATGAATCTCAGTCTGGCATATGCTTTACCAACGATCAACTTTATATGATTATTCCATTTTAAATCACTCCTAATGCGTATTCCCAGATAATTTATGGAATTAACTGCTTCCAGTTGCTGACGTGCTGTATTGTAGCTAAATGATACGGGATCTTTCTTTCTATATATTCGCAGGACATTACACTTGTCTACATTGAGATTCTATTGCCATTCCCTGCACCATGCGTCAATTCGCTGCAGATCCCCCTGCATTTCAGTACAATTTTCCGTTGTTACAACCTCTCGATATACCACAGCATCATCCGGAAAAGCCTCTGTGAACTTCCGATGTCATCCACAAGGCCATTTATGAATATTGTGAACAGCAACGCTCCTACGACACTCCCCTGCGGCACACCTGAAATCACTCTTACTTCGGAAGACTTAATTGAGAATGACATGCTGCGTTCTGTTATCTAGGAACTCTTCAATCCAATCACACAATTGGTCTGATAGTCCATATGCTCTTACTTTGTTCATTAAACGACTGTCTGGTTTTTTACATTAACAAACTCCAAGTCTGGTATTAACAGCGTTCAGCTGAAAGCTAAGCGTCACTGCCACTCCTAATATGGCTAGCAACGACAGCATTTCACATTGCTTGGCCCTGTCCTCCCTTGGGTGGGGAGTGCTGTGGTAACACTTTAACCCGTGTAAACCCATTGACGTTCCAGTTCTCAGGAGCAAGTATCGCGCTTGCTGCCTCTGCTAAAACGTGCCTTTTCGTGGTCACCTTCTACAGTGGCGCTTTACAACACGTCTAGGCGGTGGATGGAGTTGTCAGTTAATTCTCTGAACTGAAACTTCTCTACTGGAACAGCTGACTAGGGCATCTGCAATTTGCATTGTGTCTGATTTCCTACCTTGATGGCTCTCAACAATCTTCAGCGTATGAACGTACAAGTCATGTCGTCAATGTATGACAAGCAACCGTGGTCAAACTTTAGTCTGGCTGTCGGTGTGGCAGTTGAAGCTGGATCCCAATGCACTCCATCACAGCTCTGTTGTGGACGCACAAGAAGTGGGACACCGTATACCCAGCACACGTCACATCAGATGAATTCGAAATTACGAATAAGGACTACCGTCAGCTGTAGAATGGAATGACGAGAATGAAAATTTGTGCCGTATCGGGACTCGAACACGGATTTCACTCTCATCGCGAGCGGTCGCCTTACCATTTGGCTATCGGTGCACGACTCTCGGGGTGACCCAAACTTCCATGGTCTTCATAATCTTCGAAACACGCTGAACACTTGAGCGACTCTACCTTGTTTTACGGGCACACTGTCACACAGCCTTCCTTTGATCGCGAGCATATTGTTGAGAAAGGGCACAGGAGAATTTGCTACTGTTATATGTCGTTCACATTGTTGTTCGTATGTAACACATCCCTCGACCTCAAATTTGCTGTTTGAAGCTTATTTTGCCATTGGCATTAAACCTCATAAATTGTTTCGTAGTTGATGTAACACTTCAAAACTGCCTTTCTTACATCAGTGTTAGCCTTGCACCAGCCATGTTTACTCACGTAAGTAACTGAAAATAAAAGAAAACCACACTTATGTGGTGACTATGACGTAACAAAAAAAAATGGTTCAAATGGCTCTGAGCACTATGGGACTTAACATCTATGGTCATCAGTCCCCTAGAACTTGGAACTACTTAAACCTAACTAACCTAAGGACATCACACAATACCCAGTCATCACAAGGTAAAGAAAATCCCTGACCCGCCGGGAATCGAACCCGGGAACCTGGGCGCAGGAAGCGAGAACGCTACCGCACGACCACGAGCTGCGGACACCACACATTTCGAGTATAAATGCTTAATTATCGATATTTTATTAGAGATAGTTTGAATTAAAAAAAAAACAAAAATTTGTTAATAGTCTTTTGTAATGAAAACAGGAATTTTGCACGCGATAGGTAATTAGAGAAAGGAAGACATGAAATTTGCATAAAAGTGATTAGATATTTGTTAATTAGCATACATTTGATGAATTTTGTATGTAAATGATGTAGGTGTTCGAACTGAACGAAAGAAAAGACCATAGCGGGATTCGAACCAACGATCCAGTGATTACCCGATTACCCTTTTCCGACGCTACCGAGTGAGACACACAGTCCTTTGTGAATAACATTATTTTTAGGGAGTTGAAGTTCCTCGGAAATCTCCAAAGTCGATTTTCTCGAGAATTTTTGAGGGTTACATCTTACTGCTAAGGGTTATGTATATTTGATTTCTGAACTTCACGTATGATAAATATAAAAAGTTACAAAAACTTGATTTTCGGGTGGTCTCCATGTCTGTGTGCGCTGCCTTCGACATTCGGCAATCTTCGGGGGGGGGGGGGGGGGGGGGGGAGACTGCGCATCGGCGGAGAGGAAGTGAGCGGTCGCATATCGATCACGGGACCCACACTTACCGAGCGGAGACGCCGATTGCTTAGTCCTGGCCCGACCCTCTGAGGTCTCTGCCACCGGCAGTCTCTGCATACTGATTGAGAAGCCAAGACCTGAGGGAAATCAAAGGCGGAAAAAGCAGGAGCGATTCTGCTTCTCAAAAATGCGCCATTGACCGAACGAGGACCGCCGGCGCATTCAATTTGTAAAGGGCAAGCTGACGATAGTACTGAAAGAATATGATTAATTTGCAGACCCCATGCTCCTAGACTGACGGAAAGCGTTTGTCTCCGTGCCCCATTGCATACTCTTAACTAAGGTCCGAGCGTACGAAATAGGTTTCCAGAGATGTGACTGACTCGAAGACTTCTGAAGACGTAGTCCTAGTGCTCGACGATGAGTATTCGTCAAAGATTAGGGCAGCGTCAGGGGTGCCCCAGTGACTGCTCTTACTCTCTGTATACGTAAATATGTGATGGCTGTTTTCTGATGCTACTGTAGTGTACGCGAAAGTATCTCCGTTGAGTAGAAAAATTATTGACAAAACCAGCCGTGTGCTACCTGTTAATCTGACAGAAAACGTCATCAGACTTTTTGCATGAAAATACACATTGGCCGTATTCTGAATAACCTATTTGTGGAGTGTAGTAGAATGTAAGTAAATGCAGATGAGAATATCAATCTGGCGAGATGAATGTCACCTTGCTCTAAACGTAGAGAAATGTAAGCTCATGCAGATTAGTGGGGAAAACAATTCATTTCGAATACAAAATTGGTGGTGACTAAGCGAACTTCATGTACAGACAGTATCGCGTATGGAACACTTCTGTGAACAATTCTTCAGTACTGCTCCAGTGTTTGGGATCCCCACCAGGTCGGATTGAAGGAAGACAACGTAGCTGCTAGGTTTGTTACCGGTAGTTTCGATCAACACACGAGTTTACAGAAATGCTTCGTGAACTCAAATGGCAATCCTTGAAGGGAAGACAACGTTCTTTTCGCGCATCACTGTTGGGAAAATTTGGAACAGCGACATCTGAAGCCGACGGCAGAACGATTCTACTGTCGCTGGCGTACATTTCGCTTAAGGACCACGAATATAACAATCGAGAAATTAGGACTCGTACAGAGGCTTATGGAAAGTCTCTTTTCCCTCGCTCTGTTTGCGAGTGGAATAGGAAAGGAAATTACTAGCACTGATATATGGTTCCCTCCGCCATACGCCGTGTGGTGGCTTGTGGAGTGAATGTGTAGATGTAGATACAGAATCGAAATCCTAATAAATTCCCGCGTACACCACCAATAGACTAATCAGGATAGAACCGAAGTGTATTCTCGTGTTAACAGTCTGATGACGTTTCAGTCAGATTAATTTTCAGTCAGATTAACAGCTAGCACGTAGCCCGTGACGACAATAATGTGTAATGCGTCCATTAGTCCTTCACTGGGAATCTTGCCGTAAAGAAAAGGGCATACTACATCAAAACAGTAATGCTTCTGTAAATGATAGGACTGTTCAAAATTATTTACAGGTATTTACTTTCGGCATGGTTCAGCAGCGGATCAAAAAATTGAAGCTTTTTCAGAGCCCACTGTCGTATTAGTCAGAAAATACCGTACAGTAGTAACATTGTTGGGAACCATGAGCAGTACTGTGTTCGGTAACAGCGGACCAAGTATCCAGGCAAGCAATAACGCTGGTTTTAAGTAGTAATTATTTTCTCCGTGGGATGTTACGCAGATCATGACGAATTCGTTAGCATAATCTGGAACCGGTAACGCCAAGCCGTTTGTTCCAACGCACAGGATCGTGGTAATAACAGTAAACTGCACCTGTGCTTTAGTGTCAATTTAGAATCTTTAGATACGTTGCTTAAATGTGGTGTAAATGTAGGAACACAATAAAGGCAATCTTAGATAAACAGATGTCCACCGTCTTCATCATGGAAGGTGCCTTACGAGCCTTCTGCACTGTAGGCAAAAGACAGCAAAGCAACGGTGAGTGAATTTGGCCAGTATGGTAACCTGTTAGGCATGGCCTCACCCTCGCTTTCCATTTTTTGTGGAATAGGGTAACAATTATTGAGCTATATGAAATAAATTCGTGATAACTTCTGAACGGTTTCCGTTAGGACGTTCAAATTGCACGGTTGGCCGCAGGGCATGACGGGAATAAGTATGCTCTGTATGATTTGGTTTAGCGACGAAGCCCCCTTTCATTTCGATGGGTTCGTCAATATTCGAAATTGACGCATTTGGGGGACTGAGAACCGCATTTCGCGATCGAGAAGTCTCTTCACCCTCGACGGGTGACTGTGTGGTGTGCAATGTTCAGTCACAGAATAATCGGTGTGATATTCCCTGATGACACGGTGACAACGGAACGGTACGTGAAGGTTTCGGAAGATAATTTCATCCCCATTATCCAAAGAGACACTGGTTTCGATAAGTGGTTCATGCAAGACGAAGATCGACCGCATCTAAGCAGGAGAGCGTTTTATGTCCTGGAGGAGTACTTTGGGGACCACATTCTAGCTCTAGGGTACCAAGAGGCCACTGGCATGGACCGCGATTGACCGCCATATTCTGAGGATCTGAACACACGCGACTCCTTTTTGTGAGGCTATATTAAAGACAAGGCGTACAGCAATAACCCCAAAACCATTGCTGAGCTGAAAACACCCATTCAGGTGGTCATCGACAGCATCGGTTTCCCGACACTTGAGGGGTCATGCAGAATTTCGCTGTTCGTCTGCGCCACATCAGTGCCAAGTATGGCAGGCATATCGAACATGTCATAACCTACAACCGAATGTCTGTAGTGACGTTTACATGTTGAATAGATTGTCTGCGCGCCGTAGTTTGTAACTAATTTACGTTTTTTTTCATATAGTTCAATAATTGACACCTTGTAAGATCACTCAAATTTTTCGGGAAACCTACTGTTAAATGCGGAAGCGGCATTCTTCACGTGCACAAAATTTTGCTGCAGATGAAATTTATTTTATGTACCATGTCATATCTTAGTATCAACATGAAAATGGGATCCAAAAACTTACTTGATTTCAAATATGCTAAACTGCCAAACTGTATATAAAATAACCCTCTACAATCCGAAAGGATCTTACGAGGTGTCATGTTAATTCTTTAGACCTGATTATGAAACATCCATGTAAAGCATTATGCTCCGATAAGACGAGATCGTAGATTCATGAAATTGTTTCTTTCTCCGTTTTAAATCTGGATGAAGTATGAAATTTGTTAGATGCATGATCATGTTTAAGCAATGACAGTCTACGTTACTCTTAAATCTATTCATGTGGTGTGCGATTAGTTGAGGGCAGCGACTGTATTACAAATTTATGAAACATTTTTTCCTGCTTCAGTCACTTTTTACTAATATTTATCAACATGACGCGTTTGGGCATCGTGCCGCCTTCATTACGGTTACATGTACCGTACATTAATCTAATGTGTGATGAGCAGCAAATAACCTTCATCGCTCTTTAGATTAATGTACGGTACATGTAACCGTAATGAAGGCGACACGATGCCCAAACGCGTCATGTTGATAAGCCGTTTAAAACGAGTTAGATTTCGCAATAAACTGATTTCTTCCGTGTCTCTTTCCATCCATAAAACGTCAAAAGTATTTTCGTGATATAGAGATTGCTCTAAAAATGTACTTGCCACCTACTGTCACAAATAGGAAAGAATTGAAACTGATCGAAACCAGGCCTCTGACGACCACGTTAGAAGGCAGGTGCAGCATGTTTGCTTCGCTCAGTATCAGTCATATCTGAAGACAAATAAGTTGTACAGAATGAATTTTCATTCTGCAGCGGAGTAAGCGATGATTTAGAAGTAGATTAATTAGTATCAACAGGTGGGCGCAAATCAGTTAGCTAATAAGATTATTCAAAAGTTTCATTTTAACCCTGATTATTTGGGAAACTGTTGTCATCTCTTCAGTTTCTGCAGATATTAGTTTTTGCCTGTTAACGCCTACTTACGAAGATTACCCTGTGTCCTTCAATATGTTTTGTGCGTCCCCCTATGTTCTTCATAATGCTGGTTTGTGTTTGTATGCTGTTTCTAGTAGTTAGTCATTCCCGATGACACTGATGTGTTTTTCCATTTCTCTCTGTAGTCTTCTATTTTGGTAGATATCTTCCTCTCGTTATCTTGCATTTGCCAACAAACATATTTGCTTACAGTTGAAATAGGTTTTTTTGAGTGTTGGTTTTTGCAGGACATAAATCTCAGCTTTTCATTTTTATAACGTTGTTAATGTACAGTGTTAAATACCTTCATGACTTCCAGCGCAGCCACGCGAAGTAGCCGCGCCTTGCAAAGGTTCGCGCGGCTCCCCCCGTCGGAGGTTCGAGTCCTCCCTCGGGCATGGGTGTGCGTGTTGTCCTTAGCGTTAGGTAGATTAAGTAATTTGTAAGCCTAGGGACCGATGGCTTCAGCAGTTTGGTCTCACAGGTACTTACCACTACCACAAAAAATTTCCAGCCTGTTCCTTTCTTTTTTATCTCGTCAGTTCGTTAAATAACAATGTATAGAGAAAATTAATAAAGTTGCATAATAAACATTAAATACTGCGTTATAAGCCTTTAATTGGAAAATTGCTGTAAAATACTATTTTTGCAGGTTAATTAACACACAATTTCCTCTGTCAGAGGCCGCACCATACGTTCAGCGTACATGTCTCTAGATACTAAATACAATCCTGGGCAGATGTAAGTTTGGCACTGTTAACGTTTCCAGCAACGTATTTGTGAATTGAAAAAAGTAAGAAATGGTGACTTCCCGACGCAACATCAAAATCACTTGGTTTGTAGGCGGACAGATATGTTGCGAAACTGTTCTGTGACGCTGTTTCCACGAAACCCATAATATCAGCATACGTGTTATTAAAAGCGCTGCTATCAGTTTGTTTGCTGATAGGGAAATGATATCAGTAATTACAGTATGGAAACTGAAATTCTTTCGCAGCAGCTCATCACAAAACAGATTTTTGGTACGACTGTTCTACTTTCGGACGGTGCGCTCGTCTCTTTCTTTTTATATTTAAAGTAGCTTATGGTGTTCCTCGCGATAGATGTGTGTTACTTCATTTTCTTCCATGTCTGTCACCAATAAATACTTCTGTTAAGACCATCATATCCCGTTTTCCCTTGGTTATCAAAGTTGACGTTTACCATTTTTTCATCCAGTAGGTGGAAACAAATAACCAGCTCATGCTGTTGCTCGTACTCCATTAACCTTTTAACGGAAGCGAAAAATGGATAGGCTGTCGATAATTAAAGTTCCGGTTTCAAAAGGCTGTAGAAAGAGAACCAATTCTCAGAATGACGTCAGATTTGAACAGCATGAGGAAACGCCATGGACAAAAATAACTAACCAAAATATTACCAACAGATGGTGTAGTAAACGTCTTAACGTAAAAGGGGGTCGGCTACATATGACAGATGAATCGCTATAGAACCCCTATGGTTTGAATTGCACACTACACCATCTGTACTGTTCAATGTGCATAACTGTACAATTTCGGCAATCAAGACTTCCAGCATAAAATGTCCGCTCATTCTCCCGAAGGCCTTGTCAAAGAGGCAGATGAGCGGACAGAGGTTCAGGGCACTCTCTTCCCCATGGTGTGGGAAACTTCCCCTAAAATGCGAAAGAATCAGAAATGATCAACGGCAGGACGAGGATGCAGAAGGCAATGGAACCACTGCATTAAAAACAAAGAACATGTGTCCAGAGAACACATGGCCTGTGGCCTGTATGTGAAAAGTGTCATGATGATCTCTCTATCGGCAAAAGATTCCGAACTTGTTCCCCATTCGGATCTCCGAGAGGGTCTGCCAAGGGGGTGGTGGCCACGAGAAAAAGATTGCATAACCAACGAAAGGATAACATTGTACGAGTGGGGGCGTGTCAGAATTTTCAACGTGGTAGGGAAGCTAGAAAATCTGAAAAGGGGAATTTTAAAGCGCAGTCTAGATGGAGAGAGTGGCTGTGAAGGGAAACGGAAAGAGTGAAGTGAAATGGGAAGAAGACAAGGATTTCTAGTCCGAAGAGTATAGGGTAATATCAACAGCAGCAGAAAATGGTAGAACGGGTTTAAGATATATTCTGAATAGGAAGGCAGGAGAGATATTGAGTTACTGTGAATAGTTCAGTGATATGGTTGTTCTCATCAGAATCGACAGCAAGTCAGTACCGACGACAATAGTTCAGGTATACATGTCGACGTCCCAAGCAGAAGATGAAGAGACAGACAAAGTAGAAAGTATATGAGGGTATTGAGCGAGTAATTAAGTGCGTACAAGGAGATGAAAACCTAATAGTCATGGGGAATTGGAATGCGGTTCTAGCGGAAGGAGAAAAAAAAAGATTACAAGAGAATATAGGTGGACTGATAAAGTAAGGAATGAAGTGGTTCTCCACAAAATCGGCGAGGGAATGAATGTATGGAAAACACTGACAAGAAGTAGGGACACGATGATACATGACATGTGTTAAGACGTCAGGAAATAGCTTCAGTGTACCAGAGAGAGCTGTACAGGATAAAAATCTGTAGAGGACGGCGGACATTGAGATACATCCAGAAAATAATACAGGACGTAGGTTGTAACTGCTAGTCTGAGATGAGAAGGTTCGCACAGGAGGGGAATTCGTTGAGCGGGCATCAAACCAGTCAAAAGTCTAATGACAAGAAAAAAAGTGTAGCATATCCGGAACGCCTCTGCAGCAGCCGCTTCATTGGCTGTGTAGAGTGCCGAGGAGCGTCACCTTGCATAAGAATGGTTGTAACCAGACATCCACTTTGGTGTGCAAAAAACGCTCATTGCGTTTATCGGAGACGGTACAGGTAACTGGAACTGTAGGACTCATCTTCTCGGAAAAATGTGGCCCTACGGTAAACGATACCGTCGTTGTTGTACGAGCGGGTTTTCCATTGCTTGTATTCCTCAGTTCTGCGTATTCACATGTCCTTGGAGATAGAAATGGGCTCTGTCTGCCCATAGAATGTTCCGTGGTCATTCATTGTCCACTTTCATTCGAGCAAGAAATTCCACAGTGAACATTCGTCTCGCAGGCAGGTCAGTAGGAAGTAGCTGCTGAAAATGTATGTATGGTTAGCAATACAGGATGTTTCATAAAACATTGTGCCTGGCGCTCGTAGGCATGTCCAATGTTCGGGCAAGTCCACGTGCACTGCATGTTTGCACCACAGCCCGACCCCTCCTGCAATGCTGTGGCTACATTTTCGATAGGCGTCCGATCAACTGCTTTCTCCCCTCTTCCACACTGCACTTCTAAAGTTCCGATCTTTTCTTATTTAATACTCATTTACGCTAGACTCTCATTATGAATCGGAAAGTGCCTTTTTTCATACCCCTGAGTGTTCAGAACTTCTGCAGGGCTACTGGCGCACAGCCACCGTTCTTATAAAAGAACGTTACCAGCAGCACAGTCTAACATAAGAGTTCCGACACTTCACCTCGATTTTGTAAACTTTGCGCCAGTAGCGCGCAAAGCGGCCAGTAAGTTACACTTTTCAGTTCGGCGCGATCGTGAAAGCGAAAGCGAATAGTAGTTGTTTATTTTGGTTTGTACTGTGGTTTTTACAAATGGAAACGTAGCGTAGTGCAATAAATTGCAGCAACAACGACAACAAGAAGATACCACATCTGCCTTATTTTTAGGTTTCCTAAGGACCCTGAGAGGGATCTAACATCATGTCACTAAACTGTATCGTCAGGATTCGCTTGCAAACTACATGTATATTGATGATTAATGTTTTGTTCTAGGAGCAGAAAATGGATATTGAATAGTAGATGAGAACAATTAATGAAAAAAAAACCTGTTTACCTCTATAATAATGTTAAGTTTTGTCCGCTACATGTCGAATAAAACCAGTTCACGAATACAGACAATAATAAACTCGGGTGGAATGCAGTTAACCAATTGTTTGACATTCCAGATAAGTCACCTCAACTGACGCTGAAGAGAACAATGTCACAAAGATTCGACAATCCGTCTAAAGCTGTAAAACACTCCTATAGCATTGAAGCAGCCAGTTCATATATCAGGGCCAGATTCATTTGAATCGTCAACACAGACCTGCTTCGACTATGAAGAATAAAATTAAGTGTAATTATTCGTGTCTAGAAAAACGTTAGCCTAGCGGTCTCTGGCGCTGCAGTCTTGGACTGTGCGGCTGGTCCCGGCGGAGGTTCGAGTCCTCCCTCGGGCATAGGTGTGTTTGTTAGTCGTTAGGATCATTTAGGTTAAGTAGTGTGTAAGCTTAGGGACTGATGACCTTAGCAGTTAAGTCCCATAAGATTTCATACACATTTGAACATAGAAAAATGATGTGGAGTATCAGAATGCGCAGATCGCTAGACTTCGTGCAAAACTGTTACGGGAAAAGGAAAGTGCCTATCGTTTTAAGTACAGACATAAAAGGAAACTGTACCAGAAGGATCAGAAGAAGGATAAACAAATTTTGAAGACTATAGGATCCCGATATTTAAAAAAAGATGCCCTTGACTTGTTTTTATGCCAGATTAGCGTGCAATCTGCAAAATGAAAAGACAAAAATAAGCTGTTTGCTCTAAATTTATTATCTTACAGCACTCACGCATACAGGTTTTGACAAAATGTTTTATGTTTCCATCAGTGCATACATTACAGAGGTATGTGAAAGGCATACAAATAAAATGCGGGATAAGTGACGATTTGCTCCACCTTTTAAAGCTGAAGGTACAGCATTTCTACGATACTGATACACTAGTGCATAGGCCAGATGTCATTGGATGAAAAGTCTGTAATGGCAAATTTAGCATATGACAGCACTTCACTGACAGTGTTATTGGTTTGAGGACTTGGGATTTACACTCACAGTATGTTTCTCCCACTATTTGGCAGTTGCTTGTCCCACTTAGAATAGTATAAAGATGAAGGTCGTACTTGTGGCAACAGACGACAATGGCTAAAACACAGTAGGCCTATGTAACAACAAATGCAGCGTCGATCCCTTTTGAATGCAGAGGTACAAGTCTGTGCTTCTTATGTGTGACTCTGTGTGTTTATATCCCGTCGATATCAACTAGGTAAGCTGCAATTGTATCCAACGTCACAAGTGTTTTTTCGCGAATGTATTGCAACCTGCCACTGGTTTTGTGATTTTTATCCCTGCTTGCGCTTAGTTTGAAATCATTTTTAGAAACATGTATGTCTTCTAATATTACACAGTGTCTGGGAGGCAAGCAAATAATTCAAATATTTCGTAAACCACTTGGGAAAGCGATGCAAAACAAACATTATGCTTACGACGAATCTAAAGCTCTCCTTTCTCGCCGCTTGGGGCGCTAGTATCGCTCCAGCTGTCAAACGGTAACAACTTTTACAGCAGTGAGTGAGTGTCGCGACTGTTACGTTAGTCTCATTGGCGTTTCGGACGCAAACTGAGCAACAGCCGCTGCCGCGCGTCTGTTGGTGTACATACTCAAGCGCTTACAGCGCCATCTATTGCAAATTTTTATTTTTTAAATCCATGAGATTTTTCCCTGCGTCAACAATGTGCTGTTCAAATTTGACATCGTTCTGAGCAGTGGTTCTCTTTCTTTTTACGGTGTTTTGAAACTGTAACTTTAAATATGGACACCGTATATATGTTTGTGTGGTTACGGGAAAAGTGAATGAAACAACATGCGTGTTCATGAGAAACAGAATACCTCCTGAAACGCAATTTCAGTTTCCAATAATATCGTTTAATTTTGTGGGAGCTCGTGCTTGACAGCTTCAAAAGTTTTGACAAGCAGAAATAAATTGTTCCGGTAGCTTTCGGTGGCAAGAGGGCGAGCCGCCGGTAAACACAAAATTCTCTCTGGATCGTTGCCCGGCCGCCGGTAGGTCGCCCACGCCGTTGCTGTTCTGGTGTTGGCAGCCCTGGCGAGCAAGTGTTTGCCATCGCACGCCTTCTGGCTGGCGCGAACTCTCCAAACAAATGGTGCGGCCTCTTAGCACGGCAGGCTTTTCCGTGGCCCACTTGGGGGGTGCAGAAGCCTCTACGTTCTCCGTTTGTTTGTCTTGAATGAGATCTCTGTCTACAGTAAATATTTGTGCTCTGATGGTCGTGAATCAAAAAATTACGTGCACCGTTTAACTGTTACAAGAGTTTCCAAAGATACGTATAATAAATGAAAACGATTTAATGCTTCTGTACCTTGTACTGTGCAGAAAGTCAGTCAGGCTGATACTTTCAATAAGTACGGGTCCAACCAACGACCATATCAGGATAACAACTGAATCTTGTGAATACAAAAGTCGATTTGCACTGGACATGTGATCAGCATTACTACGGACTACTTGTCGTGGCGTATTAGTGGGTGACTGTTAATTAGCATGACTGCGCGCGGTGACGAGCTTCATCTTGCTCGATGAACACACTGGCAGTGTTTGTCTGCCTTCCAGCTATAGACGTTCTCTTGCACACAGTCTTCTTTGCTCTTTTCATTTTCCATCTTTTATGAAGGAAGGTGGGCTAGTGGAGGAGTTTCAGTACGCCCTTTGTAGCCAGAAGAGTTCTTATCTTTTTATTGCAGCCATTTGCTTGTTTGATCTGAAGTGTTAATTTGAGTGCGTTTTTCCAGTTTTTCTTCTTACAAGGGAACCTCCCCATCGCACCCCCCTCAGATTTAGTTATAAGTTGGCACAGTGCATAGGCCTTGAAAAACTGAATAGAGATCAATCGAGAAAACAGGAAGAAGTTGTGTGGAATTATGAAAAAATAAGCAAAATATACAAACTGAGTAGTCCATGTACAAAATAGGTAACATCAAGGAGAGTGTCAGCTCAGGAGCGCCGTGGTCCCGTGGTTAGCGTGAGCAGCTGTGGAACGACAGGTCCTTGGTTCAAGTCTTCCCTCGAGTGAAAAGTTTACTTTCTTTACTTTCGCAAAGTTACGATCTCTCCGTTCGTTCACTGACGTCTCTGTTCACTGTAATAACTTTAGTGCCTGTGTTAGTGCGTATGACAGTTTGGTTTTTACGTTAAGAAGTGTCGTGTGGCACCGTGGCCTGGTGCAGGTCTTTGATTTGCTGCTAGTATTGCACGATTTGGTTATTTCAGAGTGTTGTTATGCGATAGATAACATTTGAATAGACACACATACAGTAAAGTTAGATACAGACGCAGCACCTATAACAAGTAGATACATGAACATTGAAGTGAAGACCGTTTTCGAACGTGTGTAATGGCGACAGAGTTTCATCTATCGGTAAACTTAATGTACGCGATCTGACCCAAACGAAACGAGAGTAATGCTGAAAACCATATACTTTCCTTTCGTGTTCTACTAGCGGTGGCCACCTTCGTAGCAGTATCGTTACGATTCCACACAAGTCTGCTGCTGAAAACATCTCTGCGTTTGGTTCTCAGTGAAGCTTTGTAAGAACATCGCTGCTTCTTGCCTTTAGGCTGAGAGCAAAAAACACGTCTGCAGTAATCTGCTCTTGCGGTTCTACTGAGATAATGAGTATTAACGAAACTAGACACCGCGTAAGGATACAGTGGCTTACTACTGTGCTGGTCCAGTTTTGATGTTAACCAAATCGTCGTTCTCCTTTGTACTACTCTTTATCTCGTCCAACTTTCAGTGTCTATTATTGGGCGATTCTGTCACGTAGAATCCGAAATTGAATACCAGTTACGAAAGCAAGATTGTCAACAAGAACTGACACTTCGCACTGACAGAGCGTTAATTGAGGTCACACAGAAGTACACAATGAGCTGAACTGTCAGCTTGAACAGTGTGTTCCAGTTTATACATACTTGCAATGTTCTTCAATTTGAGTTCGAAAGCTGATTTGATGACGCTCTCCACGCTAGTCGATTCTGTGCAGTCCTCCTCATGTCTGCGTAGCTACACCGACCGAGAAAAAATTGCGACACCAAAAAAATAATATAGAGTAATGAAATTTCGTGAATACATTTGTCTAGGTAACATGAAATGCTGGTACATTAATAGCAGGTGTAACCGCGTATTGTTGAATGCAAGCATGCAAACGTGCATGCATTCTGTCGGATGTCAGTTTGTGGTATGGAGTTCCATGCCTGTTGCACTTGGCCGATCAGCACAGGGGCAGTTAATGCTGTTTGTGGATGACACTGAAGCTGTCGTTCGACGATGTCCCAAATGTTCTCGATTGGAAAAAATGTTCAAATGTGTGTGAAATCTTAAGGGACTTAACTGCTAAGGTCATCAGTCCCTAAGCTTACACACTACTTAACCTAAATTATCCTAAGGACAAACACACCCGTGCCCGAGGAAGGACTCGAACCTTCGCCGGGACCAGCCGCACAGTCCATAACTGCAGCGCCCTAGACCGCTCGGCTAATCCCGCGTTCTCGATTGGAGACCGATCAGGTGATCGAGAAGGCCAAGGCAACACATCGACGCCCTGTAGAGCGTGTTGGGCTACAACAGCAGTATGTGGGCGAGCGTTATCCTGTTTGAAAACACCACCTGGAATGCTTTTCATGAATGGCAGCATGACAGATCGAATTACCAGAATGACGTACAACTCTGCAGTCCACGGTGCGCGGGACAACCACGAGAGTGTTGCTGGTGTCACACGAAATCGCATCCCAGACCGTAATTCCAGTGTGTCTAGCACGCAGAGAGGTTGGCTGCTGGCCCTCAACTAGCCTCCGCCGGCCGAGTGGCCGTATGAGGGGTCCCGTATCACTCGAACTGCACACGCCCCACACCATTACAGAGCTTCCATCAGCTTGAACAGTCCCCTGCTGACATGCACGGTCCATGACTTCATGAGGTTGTGTCCATGCCCGTACTCGTCCATCCTCTCGATACAATTTGAAACGAAACTCGTCCGATCGGGCAATATGTTTCCAGTCACCAACAGTCCAATGTCGGTGATGATGGACCCAGGCGAGGCGTAAAGCTTTGTGTCGCGCAGTCATCAAGGGTACACGAGAGGGCCTTCGCCTCCGAAAGCCCATATCGATTACGTTTCGTTGAACGATTCGTACGCTGACTCTTGTTAATGGTCCAGCATTGAAATCTGCAACAATCTGCGGAAGAGACGCACTTCTGTCACACTGAACAATTCTCTTCAGTCGTTGGTGGTCCCGTTCTTGCAGGATCTTTTTCCGGCCGCAGCGATGTCAGAGATTTGATGTTTCACCGGATTCCTAATATTCCCGGTACACTCTGGAAATGATCGTACGAGAAAATCCCCACTTCGTCGCTATCTGTGTCCCATCGCTCTTGCGCAAACGACACTCCTGGAAATGGAAAAAAGAACACATTGACACCGGTGTGTCAGACCCACCATACTTGCTCCGGACACTGCGAGAGGGCTGTACAAGCAATGATCACACGCACGGCACAGCGGACACACCAGGAACCGCGGTGTTGGCCGTCGAATGGCGCTAGCTGCGCAGCGTTTGTGCACCGCCGCCGTCAGTGTCAGCCAGTTTACCGTGGCATACGGAGCTCCATCGCAGTCTTTAACACTGGTAGCATGCCGCGACAGCGTGGACGTGAACCGTATGTGCAGTTGACGGGCTTTGAGCGAGGGCGTATAGTGGGCATGCGGGAGGCCGGGTGGACGTACCGCCGAATTGCTCAACACGTGGGGCGTGAGGTCTCCACAGTACATCGATGTTGTCGCCAGCGGTCGGCGGAAGGTGCACGTGCCCGTCGACCTGGGACCGGACCGCAGCGACGCACGGATGCACGCCAAGACCGTAGGATCCTACGCAGTGCCGTAGGGGACCGCACCGCCACTTCCCAGCAAATTAGGGACACTGTTGCTCCTGGGGTATCGGCGAGGACCATTCGCAACCGTCTCCATGAAGCTGGGCTACGGTCCCGCACACCGTTAGGCCGTCTTCCGCTCACGCCCCAACATCGTGCAGCCCGCCTCCAGTGGTGTCGCGACAGGCGTGAATGGAGGGACGAATGGAGACGTGTCGTCTTCAGCGATGAGAGTCGCTTCTGCCTTGGTGCCAATAATGGTCGTATGCGTGTTTGGCGCCGTGCAGGTGAGCGCCACAATCAGGACTGCATACGACCGAGGCACACAGGGCCAACACCCGGCATCATGGTGTGGGGAGCGATCTCCTACACTGGCCGTACACCACTGGTGATCGTCGAGGGGACACTGAATAGTGCACGGTACATCCAAACCGTCATCGAACCCATCGTTCTACCATTCCTAGACCGGCAAGGGAACTTGCTGTTCCAACAGGACAATGCACGTCCGCATGTATCCCGTGCCACCCAACGTGCTCTAGAAGGTGTAAGTCAACTACCCTGGCCAGCAAGATCTCCGGATCTGTCCCCCATTGAGCATGTTTGGGACTGGATGAAGCGTCGTCTCACGCGGTCTGCACGTCCAGCACGAACGCTGGTCCAACTGAGGCGCCAGGTGGAAATGGCATGGCAAGCCGTTCCACAGGACTACATCCAGCATCTCTACGATCGTCTCCATGGGAGAATAGCAGCCTGCATTGCTGCGAAAAGTGGATATACACTGTACTAGTGCCGACATTGTGCATGCTCTGTTGCCTGCGTCTATGTGCCTGTGGTTCTGTCAGTGTGATCATGTGATGTATCTGACCCCAGGAATGTGTCAATAAAGTTTCCCTTTCCTGGGACAATGAATTCACGGTGTTCTTATTTCAATTTCCAGGAGTGTATAACACCACGTTCAAACTCAATTCTCTATAACCTGCCATTGTAACAGCAGCAACCGATCTAACAAGTGCGCGAGACACTTGTCGTCCTATATGGGCGTTGCTGACCGCAGTGCCGTATTCTACCTGTCTATATATCTCTGTATTTGAATACGCATGCCTATACCAGTTTCTTTGACGCTTCAGTGTACGAGAAGTAATGTACAGTGAATTGCATACAAGCTGTTCGCTGATAGAGCAGTGAAATTTCGCAGCGTCACGCACTGATTACTTAAACCTTTCAGAGTAGAGAATGCTTCTTACTAAGCTTATCAGAGCTGTGCACCTGCATTTTTAATTTTTGTGTTTCATTGCGTGTATTGTCACATGAAAGCTACAACATCAGTGCTTCGGTTGGGTTAGAGTTGGTGGGATTTCTGGCGCCGCAGGGCGTCGCGGAAGCAGTGTGTCTGCCGTGCCTGCCGCAGTCTCCGTATGCAGCACCGTTAATACAGTCGCAGCACAGCAGGAGCGATCCCATTACGCCGCTGCGAGCCGTGATCCGCTTTGGCTGCGTTTCCTGTCAGCGGGCAGCATATTGAGTTCCATTTGGCCGGAGATCGCCGGACCAGCTCATCTCCTGCTGCATAATCATCTCCCTTAATTAAAATGGGCCGGGACGTCTGATAGTCCCGCATTCGAGAAGGCACGTAGCAGTTTGTCTACGCGAGTCTGCGTGTACGAGGTGTCTGAGAAAAGTAATGAGATCGATTCTTTACCTACCTTTTTTTTTTCTTCAAGCAGCTACATTCTACATCTACATCCATACTCCGCAAGCCACCTGACGGTGTGTGGCGGAGGGTACCTTGAGTACCTCTATCGGTTCTCCCTTCTATTCCAGTCCCGTATTGTTCGTGGAAAGAAGGATTGTCGGTATGCCTCTGTGTGGGCTCTAATCTCTCTGATTTTATCCTCATGGTCTCTTCGCGAGATATACGTAGAAGGGAGCAATATACTGTGTGACTCTTCGGTGAAGGTATGTTCTCGAAACTTTAACAAAAGCCCGTACCGAGCTACTGAGCGTCTCTCCTGCAGAGTCTTCCACTGGAGTTCATCTATCATCTCCGTAACGCTTTCGCGATTACAAAATGATTAACGAAGCGCGCTGCTCTCCGTTGGATCAACCCTATCTGGTACGGATCCCACACTGCTGAGCAGTATTCAACCAGTGGGCGAACAAGCGTACTGTAACCTACTTCCTTTGTTTTCGGATTGCATTCCCTTAGGATTCTTCCAATGAATCTGTCTGGTATCTGCTTTACCGACGATCAACTTTATATGATCATTCCATTTTAAATCACTCCTGATGCGTACTCCCAGATAATTCATGGAATTAACTGCGTCCAGTTGCTGACGTGCTATATTGTAGCTAAATGATATGGGATCTTTCTTTCTATGTATTCGCAGCACATTGCACTTGTCTACATTGAGATTCAATTGCCATTCCCTGCACCATGCTTCAATTCGCTGCATATCCTCCCGCATTTCAATACAATTTTCCATTGTTACAACCTCTCGATATACCACAGCATCAACCGGAAAAGCCTCTGTGAACTTCCGATGTCATCCACAAGGCCATTTATGAATATTGTGAACAGCAACGCTCCTACGACACTCCCCTGCGGCACACCTGAAATCACTCGTACTTCGGAAGACTTGTCTCCACTGTGAATGACATGCTGCGTTCTGTTATCTAGGAACTCTTCAATCCAATCACACAATTGGTCTGATAATCCATATGCTCTTACTTTGTTTATTAAACGACTGTGGACAACTGTATCGAACGCCTTGCGGAAGTCAAGAAACACGGCATCTACCTGGGAACCCGTGGCTGTGGCCCTCAGTCTCGTGGACGAATAGCGCGAGCTGGGTTTCACACGATCGTCTTTTCCGAAACCCATGCTGATTCCTACAGAGTAGATTTCTAATCTCCAGAAAAGTCATTATACTCGAACATAATACGTCCCTTCAAAGTAGTTCCCTTCGACAGGTGGCGGCCGGCCATTGTGGCCGAGCGGTTCTAGGCGCTTCAGTCTGGAACCGTGCGACCGCTACGGCCGGAGGTTCGAATCCTGCCTCGGGCATAGATGTGTGTGCTGTCCTTAGGTTAGTTAGGTTCAAGTAGTTCTAAGTTCTAGGGGACTGATGACCTCAGATGTTAAGTCCTATAGGGCTCAGAGTCATTTGAACCATTTGAGCAGGTGCCATGTTGACAATGTTAGGCAAACGAAAGAAGTGACTTACAGAACAACTGTTCCAGTTCTTGAGTATTGAACATCAGTCTTGGCCAAGCTGAAACGAAGAGCGGCGCGTTTCGTCACAGGGTATTTTAGTTGCCGTGATACTGAGATGCACAACAAACTCCAGGGGCACACGCTGCAAGAGAGGCGTTGAGCATCACAGAGAGATCTGTTACTGAAATTCCGAGAGAGCATGTTTCGGGGAGAGTCGAACGAGATATTGTTTCCTCCCACTTAACTATCGCGAGATGACCACAACTAAAAACTTCAAGAAATTAGGGCTGATACTGTATGTGGAGGATGTCCGGGAAGTAAGGACGAATTTTAGAGTGCTATAGAACATACAAAATTTATTGATAATGAATGTTTCTTTTCAAAAAACACATTAAGTAACTTCTCCCACTTACGTAAGAAAAATTATATCCTCCACACAACCACGTGAGACCGCGCGGCAAGAAGCAATGTTTTCATTGAAGTTCTCGGTGACGCGTTCACAAACATCTGGTGGGATGCCGTTAATTCCGCTTATTATTTCATCCTTCAGGTGATGTATTGTTTGTGGTTTGTTCGCGTACACTTTCGATTTGACAAATCCCCACAAAAAATGCACAAGGCGTAAGATCGCATGATCTGGCAGGCCATTCCTGGTTGCCAAGCACAGAGACAATTTTTTGAGGAATCGTTTCACGGGATGTGTGAATGTTGCACCATCTTGTTGTAACAAAAAATCGTCATTTCCATCAATAAGAGGGAAAAACGAATCAGAAAGCATGTTTCGGTAAATGTCGTCGATCAGTGACGGCAGCTCCCTCATCATTTTCAAAAGCGTACGAGCCGATCATTCTTCCTGCGCAGAACCCACACCACACAGTCGTGCGTTGTGTGAATGCATCTCTTCTTCCACAGTCACTCGCGGATTTTCGTTACCCCAAATTCTGCACTTCTGCTTAATGACGCTCCCACTGAGGTGGAAGTGCGCCTCATCTGAGAAAATGATTCTTTTTCTGAAGTTCTCGTTCTGCGCTTGTCGAGCCAATACCCATTGAGCATGATACGCAGGCATCAACTCTTGTGTAAGTTGAATCTTGTAAGCGTTTATTTGCAGATCTTTTGAATGTATTTCATGCAGTGAACTTGGTGATAAATTAAATTGTTAAGCTCGTCGGCATACCGGTTTTCTGGACCTTACGGTCACATTGTCACTCACGACAGCAATGTTTTCTCGTGTTCGAACAGAACACGGTCGTCCCGGTTCCTTAACGTTTGAAACAGAGCCCGTGGTCTCAAACTTCCGGATCAAATTCCGAACTGATGATTCTGTTGGAGCAACATTACGTCAGGGTGTCGCACGCAAATCAAGAACGGTTTCCTTGGGACTTGCGAGATGCCTATAACAGTTTCCACAACGAAACTTTGTCTCGAAACCTGGCAGAAAATACAAAGAGATTCTGATCGTATGTGAAGTATGTTAGCGGCAAGAAACAATCAGTGCCTTCTCTGCACGATAGCAATGGAGATAGTATCGAAGACAGTACAGACATCCCGGCGGGGTCAGGGATTTTCTCCTGTTCGTGATGGCTGGGTGTTGTGTGATGTCCTTAGGTTAGTTAGGTTTAAGTAGTTCTAAGTTCTAGGGGACTGATGACGTAAGATGTTAAGTCCCATAGTGCTCAGAGCCATTTTGAACAGTACAGACAAAACAGAGTTACTAAACACAGCCTCCCGAAATGCCTTCACCAAAGAAGACGAAGTAAATATTCCAGAATTCGAATCGATAACAGCTGCCAACATGAGTAACGTAGAAGTAAATATCCTCGGAATAGTGAAGCAACTTAAATCACTTAATTAAAGCAAGTCTTCTGGTCCAGACTGTATACCAATTAGGTTCCTTTCGGAGTATGCTGATGCATTAGGTCCATACTTAACAATCATATACAACCGTTCGCTCGACGAAAGATGCGTACCCAAAGACTGGAAAGTTGCACAGGTCACACCAATATTCAAGAAAGATAGTCGGAGTAAAACACTAAATTACAGGCCCACATCGTTAACGTCGATATGCAGCAGGATTTTAGAACATACATTGTGTTCGAACATAATGAATTACCTTGAAGAAAACGGTCTATTGACAAACAGTCGTCCGCAGCTCGTGGTCGTGCGGTAGCGTTCTCGCTTCCCACGCTCGGGTTCGCGGGTTCGATTCCCGGCGGGGCCAGGGATTTTCTCAGCCTCGTGATGGCTGCGTGTTGTGTGATGTCCTTAGGTTAGTTAGGTTTAAGTAGTTCTGAGTTCTAGGGAACTGATGACCTTAGATCTTAAGTCCCATAGTGCTCAGAGCCATTTTGACAAACAGTCAACGTGGGTTCAGAAAACATCGTTCTTGTGAAACACAACTAGCTCTTTATTCACATAAAGTGCTGAGTGCTATTGACAAGGGATTTCAGATCGATACCGAATTTCTGGATTTCCGGAAGGCTTTTGACACTGTACCACGCAAGCTAGTGAAATTGCGAGCTTATGGAATATCGTCTCAGTTATGTGACTGGATCTGTAATTTCTTGTCAGAGAGGTCAAAGTCATCGAGTAAAACAGAAGTGATTTCTGGCGTTCCCCAAGGTAGTGCTATAGGCCTTTTGCTGTTCCTTATCTACACTCCTGGAAATGGAAAAAAGAACACATTGACCCCGGTGTGTCAGACCCACCATACTTGCTCCGGACACTGCGAGAGGGCTGTACAAGCAATGATCACACGCACGGCACAGCAGACACACCAGGAACCGCGGTGTTGGCCGTCGAATGGCGCTAGCTGCGCAGCATTTGTGCACCGCCGCCGTCAGTGTCAGCCAGTTTGCCGTGGCATACGGAGCTCCATCGCAGTCTTTAACACTGGTAGCATGCCGCGACAGCGTGGACGTGAACCGTATGTGCAGTTGACGGACTTTGAGCGAGGGCGTATAGTGGGCATGCGGGAGGCCGGGTGGACGTACCGCCGAATTGCTCAACACGTGGGGCGTGAGGTCTCCACAGTACATCGATGTTGTCGCCAGTGGTCGGCGGAAGGTGCACGTGCCCGTCGACCTGGGACCGGACTGCAGTGACGCACGGATGCACGCCAAGACCGTAGGATCCTACGCAGTGCCGTAGGGGACCGCACCGCCACTTCCCAGCAAATTAGGGACACTGTTGCTCCTGGGGTATCGGCGAGGACCATTCGCAACCGTCTCCATGAAGCTGGGCTACGGTCCCGCACACCGTTAGGCCGTCTTCCGCTCACGCCCCAACATCGTGCAGCCCGCCTCCAGTGGTGTCGCGACAGGCGTGAATGGAGGGACGAATGGAGACGTGTCGTCTTCAGCGATGAGAGTCGCTTCTGCCTTGGTGCCAATGATGGTCGTATGCGTGTTTGGCGCCGTGCAGGTGAGCGCCACAATCAGGACTGCATACGACCGAGCCACACAGGGCCAACACCCGGCATCATGGTGTGGGGAGCGATCTCCTACACTGGCCGTACACCACTGGTGATCGTCGAGGGGACACTGAATAGTGCACGGTACATCCAAACCGTCATCGAACCCTTCGTTCTACCATTCCTAGACCGGCAAGGGAACTTGCTGTTCCAACAGGACAATGCACGTCCGCATGTATCCCGTGCCACCCAACGTGCTCTAGAAGGTGTATGTCAACTACCCTGGCCAGCAAGATCTCCGGATCTGTCCCCCATTGAGCATGTTTGGGACTGGATGAAGCGTCGTCTCACGCGGTCTGCACGTCCAGCACGAACGCTGGTCCAACTGAGGCGCCAGGTGGAAATGGCATGGCAAGCCGTTCCACAGGACTACATCAAGCATCTTTACGATCGTCTCCATGGGAGAATAGCAGCCTGCATTGCTGCGAAAGGTGGATATACACTGTACTAGTGCCGACATTGTGCATGCTCTGTTGCCTGTGTCTATGTGCCTGTGGTTCTGTCAGTGTGATCATATGATGTATCTGACCCCAGGAATGTGTCAATAAAGTTTCCCCTTCCTGGGACAATGAATTCACGGTGTTCTTATTTCAATTTCCAGGAGTGTATATAAACGATTTGGGAGACAATCTGAGTAGCCGTCTTCGGTTGTTTGTAGATAACACTGTCGTTTATCGAGTAGTAAACTCATCAGCAGATCAAATCAAACTGCAAAACGATTTAGAAGAAATATCGGAATGGTGCGAAAAGTGGCAGTTGACCTTAAATAACGAAAATTGTGAGGCCATCCCTATGAGTGCTAAAAGACACTCGTTAAACTTCGGTTACACGATAAATCAGTCTAATCTAAAAGCCGTAAATTCAACTAAATACCTAGGTATTACAATTACGAACAACTTACATTGGAAGGAATACATGGAAAATGTTGTGGGGAAGGCTAATAAAAGACTGCGTTTTATTGGCAGGACACTTAGAAAATGTAACAGACCTACTAAGGGAGACTGCCTACACTACGCTTGTCTGTCCTCTTTTAGGATACTGCTGCGCGGTGTGGGATCCTTACCAGATAGGACTGACGGAGTACATCGAAAAAGTTCAAAGAAAGGCAGCACGTTTTGTATTATCGCGAAATATGGGAGTGTTACAGAAATGAAACAGGATTTGGGATGGACATCATGAAGGAAAGGAGTTTTTCGCTGCGACGGAATCTTCTCACGAAATTCCAATCACCAACTTTTTTCTCCGAATGCGAAAATATTTTTTTGACACCGACTTACTTGGGGAGGAACGATCACCAAGGTAAAATAAGGGAAATCAGAGCCGTACGGAAAGATATAGGTGTTCCTTGTTTCCGCGAGCTATACGATATTGGAATAATAGAGAATTGTGAAGGTGGTTCGATGAACCCCCTGCCAGGCACTTAAATGTGATTTGCAGAGTATCGGTGTAGATGTAGACTTCCACTGTTTTTGTAATAACTTTTTATCACTTGCATGCGTTGCCCAGTTGTCATCTGCTCCACGACGAAAATAAACATCAAACAACAATGCTCACAGCACAAATCTTTCAGGCTGCTAATGGGGGAAGGATCGCAGATAACAAACATGAAAAAACCACGGCTGCCAACCGTCATATGACAAAATGGCGCATAATTCACACTCGTCCTTACTTCCGGGACACCATTTACGAAGTTGCTTGAACGGCAGTCACGCACTTATTTGTGGTCTGCACGCGAGAGCGCATCGTAAGCTCTGTGGAGACTTATGGTTACAGAATAAAATGGGCGCATCTGTCGGAAGGTCTGCAGCCGCCACGGTCCTCGCAGCTGAGGACTGCCGACTCGGCTGGCGCGCCCGCCGGATATCGACCCTGCGTGGCCATTCGGTGGCTCGAAATGCGCGCGGGAGCGTGAAGGCCGCCGGGCAGAAGGCACGCCGCCCGCTCATCCGGCGTTCTGTCCCACGGCCCATGGTCGGCACCTGTGTAGTTCCGCCCGCACTCCACCACTACCTCGCACGCACGAGGAGTAATTAAACCATAGGCCCGTTTGCTCATAAATAAGTTTGTGAAACAATTTATCCTACGACTGTTGATATTTCTAAAAATATCGGTAATTCATTCTATCGATATTTGAAAGTACCACAACAGAAAGTCGATATATCGACAAAGCTATCGATTCATTCGAGTAAAATATTACGACGTACTGGCCTCTAAAAATATCGGCTGCAAATTGTAAATACACTACTGGCCATTAAAATTTCTACACCAAGAAGAAATGCAGATGATGAACGGGTATTCATTGAACAAATATAATATACTAGAACTGACATGTGACTACATTTTCACGCAATTTGCGGGCATAGATCCTGAGAAATCAGTACCCAGAACAACCACCTCTGGCCGTAATAACGGCCTTGATACGCCTGGGCATTGAGTCGAATAGAGCTGGGATGGGGTGAACAGGTACAGCTGCCCATGCAGCTTCTACGCTATACCACAGTTCATCAAGAGTAGTCACTGGCGTATTGTGACGAGCCAGTTGCTCGGCCACCATTGACCAGACGTTTTCAATTGCTGAGAGATCTGGAGAATGTACTGGCCAGGGCAGGAGACGAACATTTTCTGTATCCAGAATGGCCCGTACAGGACCTGCAACATCCGGTCATGCATTATCCTGCTGAAATGTAGGGTTTCGCAGGGATCGAATTAAGGGTAGAGCCACGGGTCGTAACACATCAGACATGTAACGTCCACTGTTCAAACTGCCGTCACTGCGAACAAGAGGTGACCGAGACGTGTAGCCAATCGCACCCGCACCGGGTGATACGCCAGTATAACGATGACGAATACACGCTTCCAATGTGCGTTCACCGCGATGTCGCCAAACACGGATGCGACCATCATGATGCTGTAAACAGAACCTGGATTCGGTAAAATGACGTTTTTACATTCGTGCACCCAGGTTCGTCGTTGAGTACACCATCGCAGGCGCTCCTGTCTGTGATGCAGCGTCAAGGGTAACCGCAGCCATGGTCTCCCAGCTGATAGTCCATGCTGCTGCCAACGTCGTCGAACTGTTCGTGCAGATGGTTGTTGTCTTGCAAACGTCCCAATCTGTTGACTCAGGGATCGAGACGTGGGTGCGCGATCCGTTACAGCCATATGTATAAGATGCCTGTCATCTCGACTGCTAGTGATACGAGGCCGTTGGGAACCAGCACGGCGTTCCGTATTACCCTCCTGAACCCACCGATTCCATATTCTGGTAACAGTCATTGGATCTCGACCAACGCGAGCAGCAATGTTGCGATACGTTAAACCGCAATCGCGATAGGCTACAATTCGACCTTTGTCAAAGTCGAAAATGTGACGGTACGCGTTTATCCTGCTTACACGAGGCATCACTACAATGTTTCACCAGGCAACGCCGGTCAACTGCTGTTTGTGTGTGAGAAATCGGTTGGAAACTTTCCTCATGTCAGCACGTTGTAGGTGTCGCCACCGGCGCCAACCTTGTGTGAATGCTCTGAAAAGCTAATAATTTGCATATCACAGCATCTTCTTCCTGTCGGTTAAATTTCGCGTCTGTAACGTCAGCTTCGTGGTGTAGCAATTTTAATGGCCAGTAGTGTATACTGCCAGTTTTAGAGCTGTGTGTTTGATTGTTGATTTATTGTAATAATGTACATCAATATGCCAGCGACCTGTCTATCCCCCTTAGAGGATGAATTGAAAGCAAAACGATGCATGTTCACGCTTGGCGATAACCACTTTGATAGCAATGGTAACTGCATTTAAGTGGCACAATGAAAGTTGTCCGATGGGTCCGTCGTTTGGTTTCGACGCATAACGAATTTGTCCGAAATACTTCATGCCGATTTCGCTGTTTCTTCATTTCTGCAAACGCTAGCGACCTAGCAGTTGTAATGTCAAACTTCCTGGTAGATTAAAACTGTGTGCCCGACCGAGACTCGAATTCGGGACCTTTGCCTTTCGTGGGCAAGTGCTCTACCATCTGAGCTACCGAAGCACGACTCTCGCCCGGTACTCACAGTTTTACTTCTGCCAGTATCTCGTCTCCTAACTTCCAAAATTTACAGAAGCTCTCCTGCGAACCTTGCAGAACTAGCACTCCTGAAAGAAAGGATACAGCGGAGACATGACTTAGCCACAGCCTGGGGGATGTTTCCAGAATGAGATCTCATTCCAGTTGTAATGTCAAAATTGCGTGGTGAAGTTAACCGTGGCAGTTTGTGTTAGTATCGCCGAGCGCCGATTACGTCACCATTCACCCTCACACGTCACCGCCCACCTCAAAGACCAGTTTTGTCGTTTAGATTTTTGTTCGCCATTTTTAGCAACTGTTTATGAAGAATGCCGATGTGAAGAAATATCACACCAGTTGCGTTAAATTTTTTTTTTTTTAACGCATTTGTTGTGCTATTTCTTCGCATCGAAACTACTGTTATCCCATTCACACCGCCACCCTCCAGTGCAATCGGACTACCCTTTGCGCCACCCATACTTGCTTCACACAGTAAAACAGAGAGACTGGACGTGATGAAAGCTCAACACTCCTTCACGCAGTGAAAGTAAAATTGTGATCTACTGCTGTTTCAAAAGAACAATTTCAAATGTTAACCGGCAAATTGCGAATAAAATGTAGTAAAAAATAAAAATATCGGCATACTATATTGCCATTTCGTTGTCGATACATCGGGAAGAGAAAAGTCTCCGCATATATCGACATCATTTTGAAAAATGTCAATATTTTATCAACAGTCCTGATTTATACTGCTTCAGTTCCTTTTTAGTAATAATGATTAGCACGACGCGTTTCTGCAGCATACTGCCATCAGGTGCGGTAACAGTTACATGTACTGTGATTACGATTATTTGCTTGGTGTTCCAGTGAGGTTGTGTACCGAAATTTAACCTGACAGGCACTCTCAGCAAATAATGCTCATCGCACTTCACATTAATGTACATATAACTGTAATGCACTTTTAGCATGGTGTTGGAACGCGTCGTGCTGATAAATATTAGTAGAAAGTTACTCCAGCACTAAAAATTATTTCATAAATTTATAATACAGTCGCTGTTCTCCACTAATTCCATAAAATATAGATAAATTTAAGGTTATAATTGAAAGTTGTCAGATGAGAATAAAATTGCAGGAATTCAGCCCCATCTATTGTTTGTTTACAAAGCCACAGAAGTCATTATTCTGGGTCAGTCGTCGTTTGATCAGTCGTCGTTTGACTGTTGGTGAAAGGAAACAACAGTAATTTCGGAAGTCGTTCCCGCCAGTTGCGAAGCGCGTGCTGTATTTTTTTTTCTGTACTATAGGATGTACGTCCAATTAGATTTATCAGAAGTTGCGCCTAGTGTATGGATTGATGGTAATGAGTCAAGGAAACGTTACACAATAGAAGAGATTTTTTAAGAGCTGTGTATTAGTATGGACAGTGAATAGGGTAATGGGAGGCGCACTTTTCTTGCACTTGAGACAAAGGATATGTGAACAGTAGTTCAACGATGACGCACGCCAGCTGTTTTCAATTACCGTGCGAACGTCTATCAAGACGGGTTCAAGAGGCTAGTGTGAAGTTTTGAAAAGTGATTAGAAGTGAAATGTTGCTACGTGGAAGCTTGAGTAAGTTGTGGGAAACTAGAGACGCTAATAAAAGCTTTTTCTAGCGAATATATTTCTTCAATGACCGATAGATACGTACTTTTTGATTGCACCTCATAGTTTCCTTTGCCTCAGTGCAAAAGTCGTGCTATACAAAGTCACTCACGGTGTGGTAAATTTGTCTTAGTATTCCGTAACCTTCTGTCAGTATGATTGAACTGGATCTCTTACACTATAAAAATGAATTTCTATGAAACACCCCCCCACCCCAACTCCAGTTTTTTTTTAATAGAAGGGCTCTAAAGAAATGCGAGAAAACGGAACGCGGAGCCAAAGCGTTGAAAATAAATTGCGTAGCTGGTGAGCCCGCCACTCGCGCTTCTCCGTACAGTTCGAAACTGAAATCTGTCATTATTAAGAGAACAGCTTCCAGGCTGCAGTGGAGAGACACTAGTCTATACTGTTTTTCAAACTACATAGAAGGCGCCAGCAGTATGTTACAGAACAAGCATCACTAAAAATTTCGTTGTGAATGGTGTTGTGACAAGTTGAGACTTTTTCCTGTAGCGAATCTTTAAGTTTGAAGCTTTGAGTCCAGCCTCATGTATTACATAGTTATCGAGACCGTTCAAGATTGAGGGAAGGGTGCGTGATAGTTTCTCGATCCTGCATATGCATTTAATAGCGCTTGGGCCATAACGGCGGACACTCCAGTACTCAGATAAATATCTTTCCTAGTAGTAGCCACATAGCACTCTTTCGAAACTATGAAAAGGGTACTTCCTTTCTTTTTTATAATGTTTTTCCACTCTTGCAGAAAAGAGTCTGGGATGGGATGAGTTACATAACACATGCCTCTAAAATTTCATAAACCAATGAAACTTCGTAAGAATGGTTTTAAACGAGCGACAGTATACAGCAGGGTGATTATTTTTCCCTAGTGCTAATACTAACGTTCATATACCAAAAGACTGGACGATTTTTAACGTCGCATGGGGGCTGTTAAACTGAGTAATGATTTGATATTCGAAGTGTGAATAAAACTATGCAAAGAAGTAGAAGGAGAAAAGCAACGTTGAATGTGAAGGAAAAGGACTACTGGTCCAGTGTAGTTTCACCTCCACTTCCCCGTAAATGCCGTGTAATTGCGTAGAAACTGCGCTGGCTTAGTACCCTTACTTTCACGTTTCTCGCAGTTTTCAGAGCACTCGAGGGGGGGAACTTCGTGTTCTCTGATTCGATTTACTTTCAGCAGTGCGTCGTTCCACTGAACGTCGTTGTTACTGTTATTAACGTCGGAGCAAACTAGTTTCTTCTTGGTTAGTAGTCTTTATAAGGTACTTACAACATGTTACGAAGAAGTACTTGAGTTCGCATTTCGTGCAGCCCCCTGTTTTGCTATACAAGCAGTTTTCGAGGGCATGACAGCAGGTACTTCTCGTCCAGCTTCTCTCTTCTCTTCCTCCTCGCCGTTCTTGTTGTACCATTCGCTTGATTGCAGCAGGGGGAGCCAGTAGGAGACTCTACGTTTCGTTACACATCCTTATCTATCTCACTTGTATTTTTACTTCTTACTCTAACGGCCTCAAGAGAATCATTTGAAACGCATGTAGAAATCCTAAATTTATACAGCACTCTTTCTGAAGATAAGAGTCTGATATCTTTCAGAAATTGCCTGAGCTTCCTCGTAACGCTCCCGAAATTATATTCGCGTAGGTGGCGGTTACATCTAACGTATAGCTTTCTCTGTTAATCGAAAAATTTTCTTGCCTCGCACTATTTAACATCTTTAATTCCTCAGCTCCGAAAGTTGGCTGTGGTGTATTATTATCCAGCATCCATATGTGAAATGTAGTGTCGTTTATGCTGTGACTTTGGGAGACACGATGAGGTAGAAGCGTACGAGCGAAACTCTGAAAGTCTCGCATACGATGAAATGAACACTTCCTCTCTTAATTCTGAATAGCTTTTTAATTTACCAACACATTCATAGAGATGCGTATTCAAACACGGACATATGTAAACAGGCAGAATACGGCGCTGCGGTCGGGAACGCATAAATAAGACAACAAGCGTCTGGCGCAATTTTTAGATCGATTACTGTTGCTACAATGACAGGTTATCAAGATTTAAGTGAGTTTGAACGTGGTGTTATAGCCGGCGCACGAGCCATGGGACTCAGCATCTCCGAGGTCGCGATGAAGTGGGGATTTTCCTGTACGACCATTTCACGACTGTACCGTGAATATCAGGAATCTGGTAAAACATCAGTCTGCAACATCGCTGCGCTTGGAAAAAGATCCTGAAAAAACGGCACCAACGACGACTGAAGACAATTGTTCAGCATGACAGAAGTGCAACCCGTCGGCAAATTGCTGCAGATTTCAATGCTGGGCCATCAACAAGTGTCAGCGTGCGAAACATTCAACGAAACATTATCGATATGGGCTTTCGGAACCGAAGGCCCATTCGTGTACCCTTGATGACTGCACGACACAAAACTTTAAGCCTCGCCTGAGCCCGTCAACACTGACATTGGACTGTTGATGATTGGAAACATGTTGCCTGGTCAGACGGGTCTCGTTTCAAATTGAATCGAGAGGATGCACTTGAACGGGAATGGAGACACCCTCATGAAATCATGGACCCCGCATGTCAACAGGGAACTGTTCAAGCTGGTGGCGGCTCTGTAATGGTGTGGGGTGTGTGCAGTTGAAGTGATATGGGACCCCGTCTTGTACATAAGCATTCTGTCTGATCACTTGCATTCATTCATGTCCATTGTGCATTCCGACGGACTTGGTCAATCCTAGCAGGACAATGCGACACCCCACACGTCCAGAATTGCTACAGAGTGGCTCCAGGAACACTCTTCTGAGTTTAATCACTTCTGGTCACCAAACTCCGCAGACGTGAACATTATTGAGTATATCTGGGATGCCTTGCAACATGCCGTTCAGAAGAGATCTCTACCCCCTCGTACTGTTACCTGTTTATGGACAGCCGAGCAGGATTCATGGAGTCAATTCCCTCTAGCACTACTTCAGACATTAGTCGAGTCCATGCTACGTCGTATTGCGGCACTTCTGCGTGCTCGCGGGGACCCTACACGATATTAGGCAGATGTACTAGTTTCTTTGGCTCTTCAGTGTACACTCCTTGATATTGTTGACAGTTTATACTGCAGGCTTGTAGATACACTGTCGTCAGCCGTTGTAGTATGACACACACACACACACACACACACACACACACACACACACACACACACACACACACACACACACACACACACACCTCTGCACTCGGCATCGGCAGTTGATATCACTGATGCCTCTGATCTGCTCACGATATGTCTGGCTGCTGATATACATGCAGGCATCTGATGCGCACCCCCACCGAGTAGTCGATTTCGACCAGAAAGTCGCTCGTGTGAAACGTGTTTGTCAACTTCCTAACATTTTTTTTTCTCGGTTTTATGCAACGACCAATACCTGTTGTCTGAGTCGGTAGTCAGTTTGCGCTAACACACATCTCTGCTAGACGCCATTCGGGCGAAAGCCTGGCACTGGGAAATCACAGCCTCGGAATAGTAAGAGTCTCTAATATAAATGGCAATGTTTAACCGTAATTTATGCGACCGGAAGATGGCGCACTATCCGCAATCTCCAGCTTCTCGCAGTTACTCCTGGGTAGCACGCAGGCATGTTCAACTGTTTCTCTTCTTTGGTCGTGTTTCACTCCAACACGTCTCAACCTTACAGTGCCTCTCTAAGAATGACCAGGCATTCATTTTGCAGCGTTTTTAAACATAAACTGATGTTTTTGCTAACAAGCAAAATCTGATATAATAGTACACGCTTAAACCTGATTTCAATGGCAAATCTTCACTTTCGCTAGTACATTCAATTAATTTGCAGGGTCAAATTTAGGTTTCCCTCGGTGCTATAATTGTGAATGGCCTCTTGAACATATGTACGATTAACTTTTTGTTTTTCGAATTTTTCCTGGAGGACAGAATATTTCATCATTTTACTGGCGTGCATCCGTTATAGTAGTATTATTTGTTCTGATGTTTAGGTTGATAACCTTACGGCTATCTTCACGGTGAGTCGCTCTTGTTGCCGACAGCTTCATCTCTGATACACGCGCGTTAACGCGTATTGAGTCAACTAATTTGAATTCAGCCAGCGACTCACCTTGAAGATGGGTCCACAGTGACCACCTGTTTCATAACTGTAAGTAGGGTAGAGTTACTGCTTCCGACGGCACGCAGAAGGGTATAGCAACCGTTACCGCAGAAACCTTTTGGCTCACCCGATACGAAAGCGAGAAGGGAGTACACATTTCGGTTCTCTGTTATCGGCAGTCCACGCAGTATAGAGAAGTCTCTCTCCCCACAGCAGCGTGGAAGCTATTTTATTAGGAATAACGGAAGTATTGCGCGCCTTTTTGCGTTTACGCTTACCAGGACTACATCGCGGCAAAGTGGATAACCACAGTTTCGCGACCGGTTGGATCATCAATTGCGTGTGCTCCGCCGCTGCGGCCGTTCTGGGAGTAGCCTCGCACCAGTAATGGAGAGCGGGGGTCCTCTCCCTCCCCCACCCCCTTTCCCCCAAACAGAGCGCAACACCGCGCCGCGTGCGTTATTAAAGAACAGCGAAATGGCGCGCAACTGGTGTGCCTGCAGATTCCACTCCGCTTAACGCACTACCCTGGGCGAGTTCATTTCCTGCCGTCCTCTCTCCCTCTCTCTCCTTCTCCCCCCCCCCCTCTCCCCCTCTCCCTCTCTCTCCTGAATCTCCTGTCGACGTAATTGCTTATGGAATGAGAGCAATTTATTTCCTAGAACCATTTCTGTTAAATAATGACACTGATTTGATACTTCTCGGTTTTATAACCACGGACGTAAGCAATTAAATAGCTTCTTTATTAAAAAGGGGGAAAAACAAAAAACACACCGTGGAGAATATATCGTTCGCTATTTAAATGCTTGAGGGCGAGCGGTGCTCTGACATGATGAGATTGGCACAAGAGAGCAACTCTTGATGAGCCATATCAAGCAGTGAGAAGACAGATGACACGGCGCCCCGTCCCCGGTAAAAATCCTAAATATGATTATGAGATGCGTTTCAACAACAGTGTCACTATTTTTAGTGATCCTACCGTTCACAGTGAGCACGCAGAGAGACGACGTGTGCAAGTAACCATTGTTTGTTACACTATGGTTAGCTTTCTCTTCTTCATAGAAATAACAAACAGCCAGTCATTTGCTAAATGCAAGGTTCATTTAAATTCATTTACCATGGTTTCATCGTTTATAGGAATGTCTTCTTCAGGAGTTAGTGACAACCTAATCAGATTAACAGGGAAAACATGTTGATATACACACCGGTAAAATAATATCTCATTATGAATACAAAACAATTATTCTGACTTACTGGGCTACACGTTGTGGAAAGGATAAGTTAAAATATACCCGAAAGGTGTCAATCAGATACAAAATTTTACCTCCATATTAATTAAAACACGCACAGCATGGCTGCTGTCGTTCAGTACCACCTCGCCAGTGCACAGATAGTGGACTAGCGTAGCATACCCAACGCTTGGGCTAAGGAAAGCTTCCGACAGCAGGGGGAACTAGTAGTATGCGCGATATTAAACCTCAAGCAATAATCAATATAGCCATTATTTTATCACTAGCTGTTATACGCAGCTGCGCTGGCGTATAATGTGAATTACTGCCGACCACTTTCGAAGCTAGCAAGCTAACTAATTGCTTCGCCAATTCACTGGATAATTTCTGGTGAACAAAATAGTACGTGCCGGCGGTACAGTGTCGACTGTCTTCCAATCGCGAACGTTAAGTGTATTTTCTTTCCGTCCCATACCGATACATATGTCATCATCTGTCAATAATGATTCGCCACCAATTTTTTCTAAAGCAGGCTTAGCTCCACTGGTATATGTATGGCTTCTGATGGAGTAGTAGTTATGTTTATGAGCGTTAGTAGTACCCAAATTTTTACCATAATCCAGGATGTCTCGTTCTGTGTAACTCCTCTTAAGGAAGCTAAACCTTAAGCAATGGATTATATAATTTCCTCTTTCCCCGGTAAATTACAATGTCAATTATTAACTCGTCCCCATCGACATCTACCTGTGACTCACTAATCAGCCACAATTTTGCTTTCAGGCCAACAAAGTGTGTCTGCAACCACAATTTTTCAACACTTTTACCTACTTCACCTCTTCAAATTAATGTGATGTCCAAACTCCCGATAGTTAAATTTATTGTTGTTGCAGTAACGAATCCAAAGACCGGTTTCGTACAGGTTTCCATCCCAGCCCATCCTGTGGAAAGTCTTTTTATATCTGTATAACCACTGCACCACGCATCCATTTGCACTTGTTTAGAGTATACTAGTCTTGGTCCCCATGTCTCATATTCACCCTTCCGCCTTCATCCGCTGCTTTCTTCCTGTACCAAATTGACTATTCCTTGATGCCTCAGTATGTGCCCTGTCCACCTATCCCTTCATTTAATCAAGTTGTACGCTGGAGCTCTTTCTTATCCAAATTTATTCGGTACTTCCTTAGTTGCTTGATCTACACAGTTAATCATCAGCGTTCTGTTGTAGCACCATGTTTGAAAAGCTCGTACTCTCTTTCTGCTTGTACTGTGTACTGTCGAAGTTTCACTCTCACATGAGGCTACACTCCTGTGTTTTAAAACAGTTTTTTTTTCTGTTTTTGTCGTACAAATAGATGAACTAGAATATTGGCCTGCATTAAATTACTTGTTGCGACGTCATCTTCAATGAAACATCGTCCAAAGTTGGTGAGTACTTTTACAGAACCGGTTACTTCATTTTCAACATAGGGAGTGAGTCACTGAATTCAGACACGTCTTACTTCTCCTGAAGATTAACTGCTATCACAGACAATAACATATGCAAACTGAACTACAAGATATTGGGACAACGTCCACTAGAGTTTTATAAAATACCTGATGGCATAAGCACATCGGAAGAAAATGTACGAGATATTTTAAATGAAGAATGAGTTAAAGACGGCTTTATGCAAAATATTTGCCGTCATTATTGAATACTGATAAGCAGAAAATACAAAAACCAATTTTTCGTCGTTGTTTGTACGGTTTTAGAGGAAGAATACCACTGGTTTTTTATAGAATATTTGTTATGGTTTGTGAAACTTGGCTTCATAACTTCACAGTAAATGCGGCACAGCTGTCAAAGTCTTACGTTGAAGCCGCCGTCCCAGCACTAAAAATAGTTCGTTCTGCAGGGAAAGTCGTGAGTGGTGTTAGCAAAGGTACAATGAGTGGAAAGGAAACTTAAAGTTAGAGAATACATTTCCAGTCTTCTGGACCAATTGCATGGAACAACAGATGACAGACAATCTGCATTGCAACAAATCGAACGTAGTTTCCAAAAATTATTGCTTAGTGATGGTACCTTGCGACGAGTAACAAGGATTGTCCGATGCCATCGATAAACTACGTCGACTACTAGGCACTGTAATTTAAAACATAAAAGCTACATAAGAGGCCAGTTGTTTCATGTCTATCGTTCGTGGAAGTGAGTAAACCAGCAATGTGCTGCATAATGATCACACAGCGGAACGTAGACTTCGTCTCGATGCTATATACCGTTTGTTGTAGATCTGTAGAGATCTGCAAATGAGTTACTGCTGTACTTGATTCTACTTAATATTTGGAATAACTGAAGCATACGGAGTCCGTCTAGTAGAAGCACACTCAGTAATTCTGTGAATGTGATGTGCTGGTATGAGAAGTGAAAGCTGCGTGCTGTTTGTTCCGAAAAAAGTTGTAGTGAAAAGATAAGGTAGATAACTGGGCTCAAAGCACGAATGAACATCTGATAAGATACTGGGGAACTGGTACGTGGAAATATGATATTGGTAAAATGACTATGGCCATTGGGTTCAGAAACTGTTCCTAGACAAACAAGGGAGAATTAAAGATTTGCCATCCTACGTGGAGCAACGATGTATTCCATAATGAAACGTAGTCTGTATTACCCATGAGCAAGATGCATGAGACAGGCGAAATACCCTCAGACTTCAAGAAGAAGAAGAAGAGAAAGCAGGTGTCGACAGGTGTGAAAATTACCGAACTAACACCTTAATAAGTCATGGCTTCAAAATACTAACACGAATTATTTACAGACGAATGGAAAAACTGGTAGAAACCGAACTTTGGGAAGATCAGTTTGGATTCCGTAGAAATGTTGGAGCACACGAGGTGTGACCCTACGACTTATCTTAGAAGATAAATTAGGGAAAGGCAAACCTACGTTTCTAGCATTTGTAGACTTAGAGAAAGCTTTTGACACTATTGACAGGAATATTCTCTTTCAAATTCTGAAGGTGGCTACGGTAAAACACAACTTGTACATAAACCAGATGGCAGTTATAAGAGTCAAGGGCCATGAAAGGAAAGCAGTGGTTGAGAAGGGAGTCAAACAGGGTTGTAGCCTATCGCCGATGTTACTCAATCTGCATATCGAGCAAGCAGTAAAGGAAACAAAAGAAACATTTGGAGTAGGAATTAAAATCCATGTAGAAGAAATAAAAACTTTCAGGTTTGCCGATGACATAATTCTGTCGGAGACAACAAAGGACCTGGAAGAGCAGTTGAACGGAATGGACAGTGTCTTGAAAGGAGGGTATAAGATGAACATCAACAAAAGCAAAACGGGGATAATAGAATGTAGTCGAATTAAGGCGGGTGATACTGTGGAATTAGATTAGGAAAGGAGACACTTAAAGCAGTAGATGGGTTTTGCTATCTGGGCAGCAAAATAACTGATGGTCGCAGTAGAAAGAATATAAAATGGAGACCGTCAATGGCAAGGAAAGCGTTTCTGAAGAAGAGAAATTTGTTAACATCGAGTATAGGTTTAACTATCACGAAGTCTTTTCTCAAAGTATTTGTATGGAGTGTAGCCATGAATGGAAATGAAACATGGACGATAAATAGTTTAGTCTAGAAGAGAATAGAAGCTTTCGAAATGTAGTGCTACAGAATAATCCTGAAGATTAGATGTGTAAATCACGTAACTAATGCGGTGGTACTGAATAGAATTGGGGAGAAGAGGAAATTGTGACACAACCTGACTAAAAGAAGGGACCAGTTGGTAGGACACTTTCTGAGGCAGCAAGGGATCACCAATTTAGTACTGGAGGGAATCGTGGAGGGTAAAAATCGAGAGGTAGACCAAGAGATGAATACACTAAGTAGATTCAGAAGGATGTAGGTTGCAGTAGGTACTCGGAGACGTAGTAGTTTGCACAGGATAGAGTGCCATGGAGAGCTGCATCAAACCAGTCTCTGTACTGAAGACGACGACGACGACGACGACGACAACAACAACAACAACAACATCCCCTATGATCGTTCAAACTGTCAATATGTCATCACGTCGAATTTGTAAGGATCGTCCGTATATTCGCTTTGCATTAAGAAAACCAGCTTGCAGGACAGCCATAACCACATTTTTTGGATTATGACGTCACTAAAAAGTTAATACTTCTTTAGAATTTGGGTCTTTCATTTATGCGACGGGTGTCTTTGTTGCCCCTAAGTTGTCTTAACGCAGTGTACCCAACTAGTAGGTAATAGCGTAATGTCTAATATTTACGTATTCGTTTTCAACTGATACTTGTTGGTCGAGATACGAAGAATCTAAACTGATGCGTGAAACCGTAAAAAGATCAGACCGATGTTGAGAATCCAACTTGGAGTACAGCGTATTCTCTCTCTCTCTCTCTCTCTCTCTCTCTCTCTCTCTCTCTCTCTCTCTCACTCACTCACTCACTCACACACACACACACACACACACACACACACACACACACACACACACACACACACACACACAACCCCCCACTCTCCCCCCATTAAACAAAATTAGGATCGATCACTTTTCATATTTATTTCAATTTTCAAGTATGTTTGCTAATTTCTCCCCAAAGGGTATGACGCTGTGGTGGACGGAGACCTGCAGGTGCTTGTTCATTGTCTGAATCAGAGGCTGAGACGGTTCTGCGACCGTGTGGGCTGCAGATTCCTCGACTTGCGCCATAGGGTGGTGGGGTTTCGGGTTCCGCTGGATAGGTCAGGAGTCCACTACACGCAACAAGCGGCTACAAGGGTAGCAGGGGTTGTGTGGCGTGGGCTGGGCGGTTTTTTAGGTTAGATGGCCTTGGGCAAGTACAGAAAGGGCAACAGCCTCAACGGGTGCGGGGCAAAGTCAGGACATGCGGGGACCAAGCAGCAATCGGTATTATAATTGTCAACTGTCGAAGCTGTGTTGGTAAAGTACCGGAACTTCAAGCGCTGATAGAAAGCACCGAAGCTGAAATCGTTATAGGTACAGAAAGCTGGCTTAGGCCAGAGATAAATTCTGCCGAAATTTTTACAAAGGTACAGACGGTGTTTAGAAAGGACAGATTGCATGCAACCGGTGGTGGAGTGTTCATCGCTGTTAGTAGTAGTTTATCCTGTAGTGAAGTAGAAGTGGATAGTTCCTGTGAATTATTATGGGTGGAGGTTACACTAAACAACCGAACTAGGTTAATAATTGGCTCCTTTTACCGACCTCCCGACTCAGCAGCATTAGTGGCAGAACAACTGAGAGAAAATTTGGAATACATTTCACATAAATTTTCTCATCATGTTATAGTCTTAGGTGGAGATTTCAATTTACCAGATATAGACTGGGACACTCAGATGTTTAGGACGGGTGGTAGGGACAGAGCATCGAGTGACATTATACTGAGTGCACTATCCGAAAATTACCTCGAGCAATTAAACAGAGAACCGACTCGTGGAGATAACATCTTGGACCTACTGATAACAAACAGACCCGAACTTTTCGACTCTGTATGTACAGAACAGGGAATCAGTGATCATAAGGCCGTTGCAGCATCCCTGAATATGGAAGTTAATAGGAATATAAAAAAAGGGAGGAAGGTTTATCTGTTTAGCAAGAGTAATAGAAGGCAGATTTCAGACTACCTAACAGATCAAAACGAAAATTTCTGTTCCGACACTGACAATGTTGAGTGTTTATGGAAAAAGTTCAAGGCAATCGTAAAATGCGTTTTAGACAGGTACGTGCCGAGTAAAACTGTGAGGGACGGGAAAAACCCACCGTGGTACAACAACAAAGTTAGGAAACTACTGCGAAAGCAAAGAGAGCTCCACTCCAAGTTTAAACACAGCCAAAACCTCCCAGACAAACAGAAGCTAAACGATGTCAAAGTTAGCGTAAGGAGGGCTATGCGTGAAGCGTTCATTGAATTCGAAAGTAAAATTCTATGTACCGACTTGACAGAAAATCCTAGGAAGTTCTGGTCTTACGTTAAATCAGTAAGTGGCTCGAAACAGCATATCCAGGCACTACGGGATGATGATGGCATTGAAACAGAGGATGACACGCGTAAAGCTGAAATACTAAACACCTTTTTCCAAAGCTGTTTCACAGAGGAAGACCGCACTGCAGTTCCTTCTCTAAATCCTCGCACAAACGAAAAAATGGCTGACATCGAAATAAGTGTCCAAGGAATAGAAAAGCAACTGGAATCACTCAATAGAGGAAAGTCCACTGGACCTGACGGGATACCAATTCGATTCTACACAGAGTACGCGAAAGAACTTGCCCCCCCTTCTAACAGCCGTGTACCGCAAGTCTCTAGAGGAACGGAGGGTTCCAAATGATTGGAAAAGAGCACAGATAGTCCCAGTCTTCAAGAAGGGTCGTCGAGCAGATGCGCAAAACTATAGACCTATATCTCTTACGTCGATCTCTTGTAGAATTTTAGAACATGTTTTTTGCTCGCGTATCATGTCATTTCTGGAAACCCAGAATCTACTATGTAGGAATCAACATGGATTCCGGAAACAGCGATCGTGTGAGACCCAACTCGCCTTATTTGTTCATGAGACCCAGAAAATATTAGATACAGGCTCCCAGGTAGATGCTATTTTTCTTGACTTCCGGAAGGCGTTCGATACAGTTCCGCATTGTCGCCTGATAAACAAAGTAAGAGCCTACGGAATATCAGACCAGCTGTGTGGCTGGATTGAAGAGTTTTTAGCAAACAGAACACAGCATGTTGTTATCAATGGAGAGACGTCTACAGACGTTAAGGTAACCTCTGGCGTGCCACAGGGGAGTGTTATGGGACCATTGCTTTTCACAATATATATAAATGACTTAGTAGATAGTGTCGGAAGTTCCATGCGGCTTTTCGCGGATGATGCTGTAGTATACAGAGAAGTTGCTGCATTAGAAAATTGTAGTGAAATACAGGAAGATCTGCAGCGGATAGGCACTTGGTGCAGGGAGTGGCAACTGACCCTTAACATAGACAAATGTAATGTATTGCGAATACATAGAAAGAAGGATCCTTTATTGTATGATTATATGATAGCGGAACAAACACTGGTAGCAGTTACTTCTGTAAAATATCTGGGAGTATGCGTACGGAACGATTTGAAGTGGAATGATCATATAAAATTAATTGTTGGTAAGGCGGGTACCAGGTTGAGATTCATTGGGAGAGTCCTTAGAAAATGTAGTCCATCAACAAAGGAGGTGGCTTATAAAACACTCGTTCGACCTATACTTGAGTATTGCTCATCAGTGTGGGATCCGTACCAGGTCGGGTTGACGGAGGAGATAGAGAAGATCCAAAGAAGAGCGGCGCGTTTCGTCACCGGGTTATTTGGTAACCGTGATAGCGTTACGGAGATGTTTAATAAACTCAAGTGGCAGACTCTGCAAGAGAGGCGCTCTGCATCGCGGTGTAGCTTGCTCGCCAGGTTTCGAGAGGGTGCGTTTCTGGATGAGGTATCGAATATATTGCTTCCCCCTACTTATACCTCCCGAGGAGATCACGAATGTAAAATTAGAGAGATTAGAGCGCGCACGGAGGCTTTCAGACAGTCGTTCTTCCCGCGAACCATACGCGACTGGAACAGGAAAGGGAGGTAATGACAGTGGCACGTAAAGTGCCCTCCGCCACACACCGTTGGGTGGCTTGCGGAGTATCAATGTAGATGTAGATGTAGACATAATCTTGTGTGTGTGTGTGTGTGTGTGTGTGTGTGTGTGTGTGTGTGTGTGTGTGTGTGTGTGTGTGCGCGCGCGCGCGCCATATATAATAGTACGGTGTACAATAACAGACAGTGTCAAGGTTACTGAAAAGTACAGCCTAATATATTCTTCTTTAGATACCGTTTGCATAAGATAACACACTTCTCTTTTTGTTGCAGGTAACACACTTCCTTGCGTCAACTTCCAGAGTCTAACCGGCGTGTTGAGTTCTTCTCCACGTTCATACAGTGGGACCCCAGTCACCAGAGTGGGTAACGTACATTCATTCATATGACAATCCATTCTCTTTGGGATGATATGCAGAACTGAGAACTGATGCAAACGTTTTTTGCGGAATGCCTAACCAACATACAGGCTCCGACAGTTTGTAAAATCTGTTGCGAGTGCATGTAGTTTCTAGTGAGCTGTCTGAGGTGAAAAAACATGAGTATTTGCTTCAAGGCTTAATGTCCTTCGTTTCTTCGGTCGTTTCTCGTTTATCCATATTGACTAGAAGACATGTATTCTGTTAATATACAAAATGTATATTTTACCGGTTTTAAGGCGCTGTAGCATTTATTACGTTCAATTTACAATTGTAAATAATACACCAAATGAAAGAGCAACTAAAACAGTTTTGTTTGTATACCTTTGCACAATGGCAAGAGTATGTAATGACAAAGAGTGGCAGAAAAACGTGTTGAACTAATGGGAGTCTTTGAAGCTTATCCCCAAGAAATATCCCAGCGGAAAGTTTATGGGCCTTTCTTTTCCGGAGAATCAACTGTAACTGATGTTTCTTATCTTGATTTGCTACAGCTATGGCCCATGCCTCAATGGTAAGAAGCTGAACAACACATCTTTATTTGGGAGCAAGATGTTGCGCCGCCACACTGGCATAGCTCAGTACGCGACTGGTTAAACGACATCGTATCCGACAGGTGGATTCGGTGCAAGGGGCCGTTGACACAGCATTTTATGCATGACCTCCACGTTCACACACCATCTGACGTGATCATGTTCATGTGCCTCCGATACCAGCTGATCTATCCGACTTCAGAAACAGTGTTATTGCAACACTTACTCCTGCCACATTGATCAAGGTTTAGGAACAACTTGCCTATCGACTCTATGTGTGATCGGTGTTCACACTGAATAATTGTAAGAAAAACTATTTGTGTTTCTCTTTCATTTGGTGTATTATATATACACTACCGGCCATTAAAATTGCTATACTACGAAGATGACGTCCTACAGACGCGAAATTTAACCGACAGGAAGAAGATGCTGTGATATGCAAATGATTAACTTTTCAGAGCATTCACACAAGGTTGGCGCCGGTGGCGACACCTACAACGTGCTGACATCAGGGTAGTTTCCAACCGATTTCTCATACACAAACAGCAGTTGACCGGCGTTGCCTGGTGAACGTTGTTGTGATGCCTCGTGTAAGGAGGAGAAATGCGTACCGTCACGTTCCCGACTTTGATAAAGGTCGGATTGCAGCCTATCGCGACTTTGCTGCTCACGTTGGTCGAGATCCAATGACTGTTAGGAGAATATGGAATCGGTGGCTTCAGGAGGGTAATACACAACGCCGTGTTGGGTCCCAACGGCCTCGCATCACTAGTAGTCCAGATGACAGGCATCTTATCCGCATGGCTGTAACGGATCGTGCAGCCACGTCTCGATCCCTGAGTCAACTGATGGGGATGTTTGCAAGACAACAACCATCTGCACGAACAGTTCGACGACGGTTGTAGCAGCATGGACTATCAGCTCGGAGACCATAGCTGCGATTACCCTTGATGCTGCGTCACAGACAGGAGCGCCTGCGATGGTGTACTCAACGACGAACCTGGGTGCACGAATGGCAAAACGTCATATTTTCGGATGAATCCAGGTTCTGTTCACAGCATCACGATGGTAGCATCCGTGTTTGGCGACATCGCGGTGAACGCACATTGGAAGCGTGTACTCGTCATCGCTATACTAGCTTATCACCCGGCGTGATGGTATGGGGTGCCATTGGTTGCACGTCTCGGTCACCTCTTGTTCGCATTGACGGCACTTTGAACAGTAGACGTTACATTTCAGATGTGTTACGACCCGTGGCTCTGCCCTTCATTCGATCCCTGCGAAACATTACATTTCAGCAGGATAATGCACGACCGCATGTTGCAGGTTCTTCACGGGCCTTTCTGGATACAGAAAATGTTCGACTGCTGCCCTGGCCAGCACATTCTCCAGATCTCTCACCAACTGAAAACGTCTGGTCAATGGTGGCCGAGCAACTAGCTCGTCACAATGCGCCAGTCACTACTCTTGATGAACTGTGGTACCGTGTTGAAGCTGCATGGGCAGCTGTACCTGTACACGCCATCCAAGCTCTGTTTGACTCAATGCCCAGGCGTATCAAGGCCGTTATTACGGCCACAGGTGGTTGTTCTGGGTACTGATTTCTGAGGAGTTATACACCCAAATTGCGTGAAAATGTAATCACATGTCAGTTCTAGTATAATATATTTGTCCAATGAATACCTGTCATCATCTGCATTTCTTCTTGGTGTAGCAATTTTAATGGCCAGTAGTGTAATTGTAAGGTGGATGTAATACGTGCTACAAAGCCTTAAAACTCGTATATTCCTTTTGAAACACCCTGTATTTATATATTAAGGTCAAAGTGATAACGGGGCTTTAAATTTCAGCACAAAGCTACACCAAGCACCCTTAGCTAGTTCAGATTCACAACCAACAGCAGAGACAGAGCGTAAATTGTGCAGCATCTGGAAACTGTCTTTACCGTGTACAACAGTTATTGGTTGTGACAGCAGCGTCAGAATGTAGGTTTACACGATTGTTCAAAAGAAATCACTACGTCTGCATAAGTCCGCCTAAACAGCCGCTCTTGCAATCTTCTAAACAAAAGCTTTCAGTTCCTTTATGCTGCTGTTTACACGATAATCGTGTTTAGACTGGAGAATTTGTGAGGGATTATTAATAGTGTGCCGGCAACTGAGCGCTGTCGTCTGGGTTGGATGTAATCCAACTCAGAACCACAAGTGCCTCGTAGCAGGGTCTGCTTCATGCGGAGCATATACAAAGTGAAGGAATGTTACGTGTCAGCTCAGCGCTGGAATTATTTTTTTGTCGGCGCTAGCATTCCATTTCACACTATAAAAAACTGCTGGCAGATGCACAATCATTAAAATCGGGAGACTAGTATTTTACAGCAGCCATGACCGACCAAAAGGCAAACTGCTGTGGCGAACATATGTTAAGCCAGATGCTTAAATTGATACACTTCGAAAAAATGAGTCAGCTGTTATGAAAACAGTTTATTTATTTATTTCCGAGAGCAATTAGAATGGCCAACAATTTCTGTGCGCTGTAGGCTGCAGTTTACTTTTGTACGTATATAGAAATTTGCAGTAATTTTCACACTCTGGTAAATTTGGAAAGGAGCGCTGTTAAGCACCGTGTACTTGGCGGCTCAACAGTGTTATTACTCGTAACGTTTTGGTAATGACTTAGGGATCGTGATTAATCAAAAATCTGGACGTTATGTTTCGTGCGTCGTCTCATCAGGTCAGACGTCATTTCATCTTGTCTGCGATTCCTTAATGTTTTATCCTAGTGAGCAGATTTGATCGGGCAGTGGAGATAATACTTGAGAAGGATTTTCCCCCCTCATACTACGGTGGGCAACTCACAATCTTATATAAAATACAGAAGTACGATGTGTCATCGAGATTCCCTCGTTTCTACTTCAGTTAAAGTTTTCGAAAAGGCATATTCCTTCCACTGGCTAAATCGCTGCTGTAATGGGTGGCCGCTGGACGACACCTTCATCTCAATGATTTTATCTTGGAGCTCTTCCATTTGGTCCGTGTCTGCATAGTAATATCAGAAAATTGAGTCCGCCTTAATGCAAAAACATCTTGTTATTCGTTTATTTCTTTATTCTCTTGAGAGAATAAAAAAATAAACGAATAACAACGTGTTTTGCATCAAGGCGGGCTCAATTTTCTGGTATTACTGTTTGACCTTCATCTCATTCGCCCTTCTTGTTTTGACGCTTCAATTACGGTGCATTTTTAACAAGCGTTTCGTTGAAGGTATTCGGGTAATTTCTTATTTAAGAAGACGCATATCTTTTAGGTATAACGAGAAAACAGGTGAGTCTTTAAAGCATCCAGCTCCCACGTAAATAAAGCTTCAAACTTCTGATTACAAATAAGGTCGTGCGCTAAATATTTGACATTAAGCTTGTAAGCGAGATAGTTTAGAAAAGTTTTTAAATTATGTTTGAAGTATTTTGGAAGTCGCTAAGTTATAAGATACTGGTATACTACATTATGCATAACTTGTGTTCCGTTCGTCTGAATGTTTGTGACTTTATATCTGCTGAACGGTATGTCGTATAGTGATATAATATACTGATACATTCAGTGGTGTATGTTGATAATGTCTGCAAAATGTGGTGCGAATACAGTAAACAGTAAAGAGGAAATAAATTAAAACACCATGTCCGATGTGGCAGTTTTACTGCACGAACAGCTAATAAGTAGTAATCGATGAACTTCTTTCTATTCATCATTTTGTGGCTGTCGCCAGCAAGGAAAATTTTGGCAAAGGTTTTAAATTATGTGTAAAGCTTGTTGCTTTCCAAATGTAATACTTGTCTTATTGCGTTAAAACTGTAAAAATGAAAACAAAGTTTTTGTTGTTCCCCGAACCCATTAGGAGGCGACGTGTAACTGGGATCGGGGTCTATGCCTTAGGATAGTCGCTTGGTAGATTCTGTGCAAAATACTATGGCGGCCGGTAGATGTGTGGGGAGAGCAGTGGATATTGGCGGGGGGTTACGGGCTGGCGCTACAAGGGAATTGCCGAGCGAGGGAGGGGAACTGCAGTACCAAAATGAAGCTCACACTTTTTGTAAATATTAACTGAGGTTCTAAACTGAAGCTCACGTATTCTGTAAATATTAAGGGAAACCCCTCCACTTGCACACTTCCATGGTGACCATTCAAAAAGATCTGCCACTTCTCCTACGGTAGTATCTAAAAAGAATTTCACTGAAAATGCAGCGGTCTGTTTTTGCTTGGCTTGTCAACCATTTGTAACTTTCAAAGAAGCGCCATGAGTGGCGAATTTTGAGTAAAACCTACAAATTTCTCATGTTGCCTCGTTAAAATTTTCTTCTTTCGCAAAAAATAAAAATATCATCTCACTAACATGTTGTCCAGACAGAACTCCAAAAGAAGTCTGCAGCAGTGGTTTATTAAATTTATTATGCGAGGTCTGAGGAAAAGTAAGGTCAGTAGCTTATGAAAAAGCACATCCTCGGTACAAAAGTAAACGTGTAATGTCTTCACTTATTTTGTTCCATAGCATTTCTTGTTTCACCAGCTGTTGATGGCCGCTAAAAATTACATTCTTTCATCGAAAGAGTCTGTAGTTAGTGGAATAACATGGAAAATAATGAAGTTGTGTATAATAACCATACGGCAAAAATTCTCCTCTTTGTTTGCTATCGTTTGGCAAAATCTCATTTTGATATCTCAAACCGTTTTCAAAAAATGGTTAAAATGGCTCTGAGCACATGCGACTTAATTTCTGAGGTCATCAGTCGCCTAGAACTTAGAACTAATTAAACCTAACTAACCTAAGGACATCACACACATCCATGCCCGAGGCAGGATTCGAACATGCGACCGCGTTTTCAAATATGAGGATATTTCGCTTTGGCCTTGCGATGCGTGTGCTACATGCGTGTGCTACATCATATCAATTTTTCTCCAGACTGTTCACAGATAGAGTGCTCCACCCAGGTCTAAAGAAAAATTCGATGAATTAGCTAAATTTCATATGCAACAGCATATTATCTGATATGCACCAAAAGCAAAATTGCAGCGACCCCCATTTTTTATTCAAAGTTTACGAATTTCGCACAATAACTATGACCATTAACGAAATGATGGGCACATCATAATGAACCAGACATATAAAGCTATAAGTAAAGCAAAACTGATTTTTTTAAGGAGTAGTTTCTGTAAAATAGTTAAAGAGTTCCTTCCGCCTGTTACTCGGAATTTCTATGGAGTCCTGTGAAGTCCAACTCCCGGCCGCGGCTAGAATCCACGTAGTGCTGTCGATGTGCGGCGCGTGGCATGTAGCTCCATAAGTTTACTCTGATACTTTTACTCGAACCACCTGCTTGATCTTATGCATTGCTATAGTGTTAAATCAGTCTTAAGAAAGAGGGTCGCTGGCGACAAAGTGGCACTCGAGAGAGGAACAGAACTAGTACAACTCGTATATCACTGGTTACTGCTCTTGAGAAATACAGCTACTATCTGAGACGCCCGCAGATCCGACCACTGGATTGCAAAATGTACCCCACAAAGCCGATATGCCGCCTCTAATCGCTTTCTAGCTACCCACGCCGATAATTTCCTCAGTCAACAGGAAAAAAGCCAACATCTTAAAATTTGACGTAGTCCCAAAACGGGAGCATGCGACCTCTACAATGTACATATAATAATTTATTATTTCACACATCGCTTAAAAATTAGAATATTTACAGTAGCGGTTTCTGCACTTGATTGCCATCTTCAGATGTGATTAATCTGTTAACAGCTTCGTCAAGACATGCAACAATTCCAGCTAACTATTTTGCATAGTTTTAATCTATCGACGGGTAGGATTAAAACTTTTGGACGAATATCATTCCGTAGTAGTATTTTAATCATAAACCAAAAAGCCACAAAAGCTACTTCCCTGTTTTCTTTTAAAACTGCGACGAAGAAAACAAAACAGAACATTTTGTGAATACAGTTTTGGTTTAAAGTTATGTATTACAAGAAAGAGTATATTTGAGAGAAACAGTTTGTCTGATGGTTGCAGTGCCCTACTATCGTAAGTAAATCTGAATATGAAAAAGTTAACGAAACAGCACATTTTCAGAGCACAGCACGGCATTTTCTTTCTCGCAGTCGGTTTTAACAGAAAACCTGCAAATTGTAGCTTAAAAAGTGTATACTTCATGTAAATATGAAATTTTATGAGAACATTGTGTAAAATTTTTAATCAAACTGATCAAACATTTTCCAAGAGCTGTCCCTCAATGGAACCTTATTCTCATACACTAAAAGTGTATAGCCCATGTCAGTACAAACACTCATTAAAGTATCGTGTAAAAATTTGGAGTAAATCAGTCAGGAAGTTGTAGAGGGTTTTTTCTAACAACTTTTCCGTTTTATATGTTACATTTTTGCAGTATATTAAAAATATGTGTAGCCTATGTACGTTCCAACACTTATTAGAAAATCATGAATAATGTGAAGTATATCAGTCGAGAACTTTTCGAGATCTACGCTAATAGCTTTTCCTCTTTTTATATGTTCGTTGGACTATGAGTAAAAATTTTAGACAAACTGGTCAAGAACTTTTCGAAATTTTTGGTAACAACGGTTCCCATTTTTATACTATATATTCAGTTATGTACCATATGTATTAAAAACATAAAGAGATTATGTCCGTCAGAATTTTATTACAGCATATGGAAATGTTTGAAGTAAATCGCTCAAGAGCTTTCCGAGAAAGTAGATAGATTCAAATTTCTAGGAACCATGCTGTCGTACAGGGGAGACCTAGATCAAAAAGACAAAATTGAGAAATTTAACTACTTAAATGGCGCTATCAGGACAGCCCTCCACCGTAACGTATGAACAGAAACATATCTAAAATTTTATAAACTTATGCCAGTACCAACATTACTATATGGAAGTGAATCTTGGGTAATGAAAAAGAAAGATAAAAGAAGATTACAAGTCAATGAAATGAAATTCCTCAGGTAGATAGCAGGATACACCAAGCTAGACTACAAAAGAAATACAGATATCAGGGAGGAATTAAATATTTTCGATATAAACAGTAAGGTTGACGAATACCGACAAAAATAGATATCCCATCTGTTGCGAATGGACAAATCAAGATTGTCACTACGTTTTTGGCGATATACTCCGCAAGGTAAAAGATGCATTGGAAGACCTGGAAAACGATGGAAGGACCAGGTCTATCTGCAACAGGCCGAGGAAAAGGCTAATGCATGACGGAAGAAGAAGAAGAAGAAGAAGAAGAAGAACAAGAACAAGCTTTCCGAGACTTTCGGTAACAAAATTAAACGACGACTTGTCTTTATAGATGTCAATGGACGTATCAGAACCTCAGACATTAAAAGAAACTCCTTTATTTTAATATGTGATGATACGATGCGTACTCATAGACGTATATTACAAGATTTCATCACGTTTACAAAGCTGAACTGTAATTGTTACATGTCTTGGCGAAGCTTTTAACGGATTAATCACATCGGAAGTTGGCAGTCAAGTGCTGATACCGGTAATGTGAACACTGTAATTTTTAAGCGGTCTTCGGCGTAATAAATTATCAGAGGTTTACGAGTAAGATGTGCAAAGTGAGCCGGGGCTGGGGCTCCATCCTCTTCCATTCATCCCCACTTACGTTCTGCGAGCATTTTTATCGCACTTCTGTATGGACTAAACCGACCTCTAACGATAGTACCAGCGCGTCTGTAAATACTGTGTTACTCCTCCTTGATAAGCACTGCAAACACTGGAACAGTACTTTGGGATTGGACACAGTAGCGTTCCCCGTACAAATGTTATGTACTTTCTCAGAACGCTCCCAACAATCCTACGTCTTCCATTTGCCTTCCTTAGCACTGAGTTTACGTGATCACCCTATTTATTATATGTTCTTTATTACTCACAAACATTGATGCAATTTGACGTTCTCATGTGGTCCACTATAAAGGGGGTAACTGAATACTATCGGTTTCTTTCCCTGTCACAGGCATACACATTTAAATGATCTGCAAAAAATTACGCCAAGTAGAAATTTTGTCCAACTCTTTCAGCATTTTTCAACAACGATACTTTCCAATAGTTTTGGAAATGTGACTGATGTCCGATGTCTTTTACATGGGTAATTGACACAATACACTGAGGTCACTGTTAAAGTAAGAACTGATAGTGCATCGTGTCCTCTCATCCTGTCACGTGACGTCCGTTCAAGGTCGGCCACTTTCGGGCAGTCGCTCACTACACCGCCATTCGTTTCACGTCTCTTCCGGTGTTGGTTGCATGGTTATACTGCTTCGTTTGCCGCCGTATCAATTCCTAATCCGGCCGATTGTGAAGTGCGCTCGGTTATCCGGTTCTTAAACAAAAAAAAAGTTCGTGCTACTCAAAATCACCGGGAGCTCCTTCAAGTTTATGCTGCATGTGTAATGAATGTTCGAAATGTGCGTAAATGGTGAAGGAAGGACAAATGTTCATGATGAAGAACTGGACAGCCAACTGTCATGAATGTAGGAAGGCTTGACACAAAAAGTTGATCAGGCAGCTTGCCAAAACAGGCGTCTCACTATTGACGAGCTGCTTCAGAAATTTCCACAAGATCAGTAGTTTTTTATTACTGGCATACTTCACTACGAGTACCAAAAAATGTGTGCGAAAAACTAATAGCACATTCTTTGTCCGTTTGGAGCGCTGTTACGAGGATGGTGACGAGTTGTGGCTGCTGGTGGAACGTGGATTAGGCACTACACTCCATATAACAAACGTCACTCCAGTAAGCGGCATCATTCAAACTCGGCGACGAAACAACGAAAATTCATACAAGAACCTTCAACATTGAAAATCATGGCCACTGTTTTTTGGAACCGAAAAGGCGTTCTTCTGTTACGCTTTTTGCCAAGAGGAATGACAATAAATGCTTGAGCGGTGCTGTGAAACATTATTAAAGTTTAGGCGCGCTATTCAAAATGGCCGGCGGGGACTGCCCTCTAGCGACGTCGCTCGGCTTGACGACAATGCTCGCCTTCATCATCCACCGTACAGCGTTGATGTAGCACAATCAGACTTTCATCTGTTTATTTCTAGGTGGAAAGCGCTTGGAAAATGACATGTTGAAAGAAACTGTTACTAACTCGTTTAACGGTCAGGCGGCAGAGTTCTTTGATGTTGGGATCCAACAGCTGGTGCCGCGACTTGACAAATATTGAAATGTTCATGGTGACTATGTTCAAAAGTGAAAAACTGTGCGTATTGTAGTTTGTGATACAATTTACGTTCATTAATAAAGTTTCTCTTACTCCATTACAAATCCGTTCTCACTTTAAAAATAACCCTCGTAGCTTAACGGAATTCCTACAATTTCTGTTAGCACGTACAGCGTCATTTCAGTAGGGCTGATTGACTGCACACTTCGACTTGTAAGCACAGACCGTACTTGTATTCACCTATGTAACAAGGCTGATCACGTCAGAGCATCGAACACTCCATGCACAGTGAACCAGTGGAGTCTCGTGTTTGTAACATCCGCATGTACACGCACATGTTGGCCAGATACGACTACCCTACAACAGTAGCAACTACATACACCAAACTTGTGAGAATAAACCGTAGTGAATGAAATGGCTTGACACACATTCATGGTCAAAGAATAAAATGTTTCCATAAGGTGAGGTTCGACAGCCGTAAAGTATTTTATAAAATGCATTTTAACCATCAATTGCTTATCTGTCCCATTCTACCGGTTTTGGTTTTTAACCATCATCCAGGATGCAGGGCACAACAGATTAGTTAAAAGTACCCCGTGTTCCTTTGAAGCTGAAAATATCAAAATTATCCAGTGAAATTGTACAAACACCTGACAATTTGTCTTAGAATACTGGCAGTCATACCTCATGTCAAATAGGCAGACATCGTAGGAAAAACTAGACAAACCTCGTCTTAATATACTGACAGTCTTATCTTATGTCAAACTGATAGACATCACAGGAAAAACGAGACGATCTTCCTCTTGCTTTTCCTGTGATGTCTGTATGTTTGACATGAGATATGACTGTTAGTATCCTAAGTCAAATTATGTCAGGTGATTGTACAGTTTCATTGGATAAGTTTGATATTGCTCAGTTTTAAAGGAATATCGGATGCTCTTAAGTAATCTGTTGCAAACGAAACCGGTAGATGACTAATGGGACCAATAAACAGCTGATAGCTAAAACATATTTTAAAAAGGAACAAAATGTCTGTTCCTCAGCTTCACACTGAATAATGATATTGAATATGCTTTACAAATGGATGATTTATTGTAATGCGAACCGTGTTTATCTGATTTAGCAGAATGTAAGAAGCACCTGCTGGAATCTCTGTTAATCTTCAGTTACACGTTTGTCTAGTTTCATTAGTTTTCGCTCATGCAGAGTCTAGTGTGTAAGGCGTATCACCTGGAGACGAATTTACGTGACGTGCGTTCACTGGCAGAAAAAGTGGCTCTCGGCTCGACACTGGACGTGCAGTGAAGTGCGCTTGCCCTAGAGCTGCCGCGTTTGTTCTCCCCAGGGATTATCACCCACCCACCGGCATTGTCTCAGCGTTAACTAGGCACCACTGTTCCGCACTACCATGTGGTCGGTTATTGTATTTTTTTACAGCTTTTTTACGACCCGCCATTTAATGCAGGCATCAAATCCGCTGCGTTATGTACGGATAAGGCAAGTGTTAGAAATGAAACAGTTACGGGTACAAGGATTTTCCGAACAGGTGTCGGTGGAGTGAAGAAGTTTAAAACTAGCAGTCAAGGCTATGACTCTTTCTGGCTGGTCCCGTGTGTGCAAACTATTTCAGACTAACTGTGAGGTCCTGACGTGGATAACAGACACCTGTTGTTGTTGTTGTGGTCTTCAGTCCTGAGACTGGTTTGATGCAGCTCTCCATGCTACTCTATCCTTTGCAAGCTTCTTCATATCACAGTACCTAGTGCAACCTACATCCTTCTGAATATGCTTAGTGTATTCATCTCTTGGTCTCCCTCTACGATTTTTACCCTCCACGCTGCCCTCCAGTACTAAATTGGTGATCCCTTGTTGCCTCAGAACATGTCCTACCAACCGATCCCTTCTTCTGGTCAAGTTGTGCCACAAACTTCTCTTCTCCCCAATTCTATTCAATACTTCATTAGTAATGTGATCTACCAATCTAATCTTCAGCATTCTTCTGTAGCACCACATTTCGAAAGCTTCTATTCTCTTCTTGTCCAGACTATTTACCGTCCATGTTTCACTTCCATACAAATACTTTCAGAAATGACTTCCTGACACTTAAATCTATACTCGATGTTAACAAATTTCTCTTCTTCAGAAACGCTTTCCTTGCCATTGCCAGTCTACATTTTATATCCTCTCTACTTCGACCATCATCAGTTATTTTGCTCCCCAAATAGCAAAACCCCTTTACTACTTTAAGTGTCTCATTTCCTAATCTAATTCCTTCAGCATCATCCGACTTAATTCGACTACATTCCATTATCCTTGTTTTGCTTTTGTTGATGTTCATCTTATACCCTCCTTTCAAGACACTGTCCATTCCGTTCAGCTGCTCTTCCAAGTCCTTTGCTGTCTCTGACAGAATTACAATGTCATCGGCGAACCTCAAAGTTTTTATTTCTTCTCCATGGATTTTAATACCTACTCCGAATTTTTCTTTTGTTTCCTTCACTGCTTGGTCAATATACAGATTGAATAACATCGGGGAGAGACTACAACCCTGTCTCACTCACTTCCCAACCACTGCTTCCCTTTCATGTCCCTCGACTCTTACAACTGCCATCTGGTTTCTGTACAAATTGTAAATAGCCTTTCGCTCCCTGTATTTTACCCCTGCCACCTTCAGAATTTGAAAGAGAGTATTCCAGTCAACATTGTTGAAACATTTCTCTAAGTCTACAAATGCTAGAAGCGTAGGTTTGCCTTTCTTTGATCTATTTTTCTAAGATAAGTCGTAAGGTCAGTATTGCCTCATGTGTTGCAACATTTCTACGGAATCCAAACTGATCTTCCCCGAGGTCGGCTTCTACTAGTTTTTACATTCGTCTGTAAAGAATTCGCGTTAGTATTTTGCAGCTGTGACTTATTAAACTGATAGTTGGGTAATTTTCACATCTGTCAACACCTGCTTTCTTTGGGATTGTAATTACTATATTCTTCTTGAAGTCTGAGGGTATTTCGCCTGTTTCATACATCTTGCTCACCAGATGGTAGAGTTTTGTCAGGACTGGCTCTCCCAAGGCCGTCAGTGGTTCCAATGGAATGTTGTCTACTCCAGGGGCCTTATTTCGACAACAGACACCTACAAAATCTAATATATAAAAATGATTCTTTGTTTGTTTATCTTCTATTCGTTCCTGTACAAACGCTCGTGAAGGTTTCTGTGGGCGTAAGATGGTTCAAATGGCTCTGAGCACTATGGGACTTAACATCTGTGGTCATCGCCGGCCGAAGTGGCCGTGCGGTTAAAGGCGCTGCAGTCTGGAACCGCAAGACCGCTACGGTTGCAGGTTCGAATCCTGCCTCGGGCATGGATGTTTGTGATGTCCTTAGGTTAGTTAGGTTTAACTAGTTCTAAGTCCTAGGGGACTAATGACCTCAGCAGTTGAGTCCCATAGTGCTCAGAGCCATTTGAACCATCTGTGGTCATCAGTCCCCTAGAACTTAGAACTACTTAAACCTAACTAACCTAAGGACATCACACACATCCATGCCCGAGGCAGGATTCGAACTTGGGACCGTAGCAGTCACGCGGCTCCGGACTGAGCGCCTAGAACCGCGAGACCACCGCGGCCGGCCTGGGCGTAAGAACCACCTACCACGCACTAGGGGAGGGGGGAGGGGGGGGAGGGAGGGCGGTGGAGAGGTGGTGGGTGGTGGCTGACATAGCTTAACTCTCGAACGTCTGAAGCAATTTCAGTCAACTTTTATTATAAACTTTATTGGGCACAAGTTGTGCATATTAAGATACATTGTTTAACACGGAGGTATATCATTGATTTCCCACGGTTTTTACACGTTAGTTCGTGGTATCGGTCACAATATTTTTCACAGAGTTCACATATACATATCGAGTCCGGGTCGTGGTATGTCTTCGTCCTGCAGATTATGTGATGGTACCCGTGGACCGCCAAAGAATTTATGAAGTGTCTCGGCTCCTGGTTTGTGCCGGTCCATGCTCTGTTCATCATGGCCTTTGAAGAGTAGAACTCGGGCGATGTCTCCTCCTTTTTCTTCTCCCTCTCTAGCCGCAGTTTCTTCCAGTTGTCTGTGTAGGGCAAGTTGAATTTGCTTCTCAGGTCCTCTGCTAGAAATGTTTCCCTGGCGAGTTCTTACGCTAGTCTTGACTTGGTGTACTTGGAAATTCCGAGGGCTGACTTCAGGAATCTGGCTCTCACTTTTTTCCATTCGAAGTAGGTCTCCATAGCTTAGCTTTTCCCATGTTATCTCTATTTCGTATGTTAGAATAGAAACGATTTTGGCTTCGAAGAGGGCCATGGCTGTATTTAGGGGTAGTTTGCTTAGTGGCTTGATGTAGTAGATGGCTTTGGTTGCAGCTGCTGCTCGTTGCGTTGTGTGGACTCTGTATGAGTGTGCTGTTGTCCGAACCGTTACGCCCAGATATTTGAAGCTGTTCGTAGTTTGTAGAGGTTCTCGTTTGAGGTATAGTTTGTCCTTCGTGCATAGGCGTCCTCCTTTCCTGAAGACCATATATACAGTCTATTCTGCGTTTATCTGCAGTCCGTTGTGTTGAGCCCATGCTACAAGAGCATTTATTCCTTTCCGTAGCTCATTTGTGTCGTGTGATCCCACCACCATGTCGTCTACGTATATATAGATCTTGAGGGACGGAGCCAAAGTTCTTATTGCTAGGGCCACGTCGTGTGTGGCTACGTTGAACAGAAGGGGACTTGAGGAAATTGATAACCAAGATGCAGATAAACCACTTGATATACGAGGGTATACAAAAAAAAAAGAATAACATTGTCGTCGGCGGAGCTTGTGTAGTACCCATTTCTGCCGCTAGTCGTTACAGCGCAACTCGTAGCCAGTTCAATGCTGCCTATGTTGTCGACCTGGTTTGTTCTGTTCATCTGCAGGGATTGTTTTCGTTAGCACTGTTTTGTTCTTGAATCGTTTTCTATGACGACAAGTTTAAGTGATCAACGTGCATCTGTGAAATTTTGTTTCCTACTCGGTAAAAAAGCTGCTGAAACTGTTTTAATGTTGAAAACAGCTTACCGACGTGACAAGTGTACCACATGTCGATTGATGACAAACCTCATTCTGGACGTCCCTCAACTGCACAAATCGACGAAAATGTTGAAAAAATTAGATTGATTGTGCTCACGGACCGTCCACAGACAATTGAACAACTGTCAGAGATTAGTTAGTTATCTTGGAGCTCGGTCCTGCGAATTTTGACGAAAGATTTGGAAATGATAGGGGTTGCTGCCTAGTTTGTTTTCGTGTTCTGTCTGTCAATCAAAAGGAGCGTCGAGTTGAAACATGTCGTGCTTTGAAAGAACAGCTTGAAACTGATCCTGATTTTCTGTCAAGGGTAAATTCTGGAGATGAGTCATGGTTCTATGGTTACCATGCAGAAACAAAGCAACAGTCAAGCCAGTGGAAGACGCCATCGTCACCCAGTCCAAAAAATGTAAAGTCAAATCAAACATCAAAACAGTGCTGATTCTCCATGTTGATGCCAAAGTCGTAGTTCATTCAGAGTTTATTCCCCAAGGTCAAACTGTCAATCAAACACTTATATGGAACTTTCAAGAAGACTGCGCAACAGTGTTCGTCAAAAAAGAACTGATTTGTGGCAGACAGAAAACTGGTTCTTCCACCACAAGGCACATGCAAATACAGCCATCTCTGTTAGACAGTTTTTGGCTAAAATGGCGTAGCTCCACTGCCCCTCGCCTCTTACTATCCTGACCTAACTCAATGCGACTTTTCCTTATTCTCACTCATGAGAGGGGGCATGAAAGAACACCAATTTGACAACATTGAAGAAGTCCAGAATAAACCGAGGGATGAGCTGACAGCCATTTCTAAAGACGACTACAAAAAATATTTCGAACTGTGGAAGCCCTGGTGGGACAAATGTATTAGTTGTAATGGAGAGTATTTTGAAGGGGATAAGGTTGTTAGGTAAATTGTTTGAAAATATATGGCTTTTAAAAATAATTCCGGTTTTTTTGAGTACCTCCTCTTATTTTGCTGTAAAACGACGGCAAAACCATAACTGCAAGTAAAAGGTATAAATCAGTACGTGTTTTCAAATTTGTAAAGTCGATTTTGATGCTCCCATTATATGAAGATTTTATTCCTTGCTGTGTGTATTAGAAACGTGTTGATTCAGCCATGCACGAGAGCTGAGCGAATGTATGGAAAATTCATTACAGACGGAACGCAAGCTCATATTATGGGAGGCTGGGGAAGGAAATTCTAAATATGGGCCGCTTCCGAATGCGAGTGCAGCACCTTAACCGCCGGACCACCTTGCTAGTAAGGACAGCTGAAAGGCTGTTTGGTTTATGAAGCCTCCTACACAGGCCGGCGTTTAATATGCAGACCACATGACATGCCCATAACATCGACTGTGCAAGGGAGGCAGCAGCAGTCGTCAGTGGGTCGAAGTCCTAAGTGGGCGTCAGTATCATCTAGTTCAATTTACTAGGCGATTGACGGTAGGGAAAGAATCGTATCACGGATTTTGGGCTCTTGGTTCAAGTAATAAAACGAATTACACTCTGAGGAGAGAAAAAACAAAACAACAAAAAAAAAGGGCGATGCACCGCGAAGTAAGTAACCGAACGGAATGGAAGCTGGTAGATGTGATGAACATGTACAGACAAATAAATGATTACAGTTTCAGAAAAAGAGGGGGTTTGATTCATACAAGAGGAGGAGCTTCACAATTTGATGAAGTCAATAAGGCGATTGAAGACTTCTGGGCCTTATGCAAGCAGTTATTCGGCTTGGCATTGATTGATAGTTGTTTAATAACCTCCTTAGGGATATCGTGCCTTATTCTGTCCAATTGGCACGTTAGATCGTCAAAATCCCTAGCTGGTCAGAGGGCACTGGCCATAATGGTCCAAGTTGGATTCAGCGACCTCGCTCGCCAAGGTAGCGTTTTGCATGCACGAAGGCAAACAGTAGAAACTCCCGCCAGTGTGCAGACAGGCGTTAACTTGCTGAAATGTAAGCCCAGAAAGGCTTGCCACGAAGGGCATCAAAACGGGGCGCAGGATATCGTCATCGAGCGAGGTAGCGCAGTGCTTAGCACTGCTTAGCACTTGGACTCGCATTCGGGAGGACGACGGTTCAAACCCTCGTCCGGCCATCCTGGTTTAGGTTTTCCGTGATTTCCCTAAATCGCTTTAGGCAAATGCTGGGATGACTCTTTTGAAAGAGCACGGCCAACTTCCTTCCTCATCCTTCTCTAATCCAATGGGATCGATGACCTCGCAGTTTGGTCCCCTCCCCCAAACCAACCAACCAGTGGCATAGAGTATCGTCGACGTACCGCTGTGCTGTAAGGATGCAGCGGAAGACAGCCAAAGAAGTCCTGCTATGAAATGAGATGGTACCCCAGACCACCACTGTCTGGGACCTCTCCAAGCACGTTTTCGCTGGTCATAGGGGTTCGGTTCTAAGCGGGACTCATTTGTGAATACTGCTTTTACTCCAGTCAGTGACACGTCAGGCCAAAGACCTGTTCGGAAACACCCCTGGGTGACGGTGGGATGCCATCCTAACTGTTGCTCGTGTTACGGCTCGACAATCAAGGGTTGTGGTCTGGGGTGCCATTTATTTTCATAGCAGGAGCACTTTGGTTGTCATCAGTGGCCCCCTTACAACACAGCGGTACGTCGACGATATTCTACGCCCTGTTTTCTTGCCCTTCATGGTAAGCCGTTCTGGGCTTACATTTCAGCAAGATGATTCCCGCCCACGCACGGCGACAGTCTCTACAGTTTGTCTTCGTTCTTGTGAAACCCTAGTTTGTCCACCAAGGTAGCCGGACCTCTCCCCAGTTGAGAACCTTTGAAGCACTATGGTCAGCGCCTTTCCACCATTTTGATGATCTAACGTGCCAGTTGGACAGAATTTGGCACGACACCCCTCAGGAGGACATCCAACAACTCTATCAATAAAAGCCAAGTCTAATAACTGCTTGGATAAGGGCTAGAGGTGGACCTATGCGCTATTGACTTGCTCAGTTTATCTAGGTCTTTCTCTTGAATAAGTCATACATTTTCTTTAAACTGTAATGATTTGTTTGTCTGTACACGTACGTCACATCTACCCATTTTCGTCCCATTCTGGTAATTTTTCCGTGGCGCGACGGTTCTTTATCCATCTTAGATTGCATGCTGTAGTGGAAAATCATACTGTACTACCGTCAGCAGCTATGTAAACATTGGTTCAAATGGCTCTGAGCACTATGGAACTTAACATCTGAGGTCATCAGTCCCCTAGAACTTAGAACTACTTAAACCTAACTAACCTAAGGACATCACACACATCCATGCCCGAGGCAGGATTCGAACCTGCGACCGTAGCGGTCACGCGGTTCCAGACTGAAGCGCCTAGAACCGCACGGCCACACCGGCCGGCTTGTAAACATTAATTAATGCCAACAGTATCGATTGTTTCTAACCAGAAACCACAGAGAAGAAATTTTTGGTTCAGGTCTACAGTATCTGTATGGGTACACGATTTTATATTCCCGGTTCTAGGCGCTACAGTCTGGAACCGCGCGACAGCTACGGTCGCAGGTTCGAATCCTGCCTCGGGCATGGATGTGTGTGATGTCCGTAGGTTAGTTAGGTTTAAGTAGTTCTAAGTTCTAGGGGACTGATGACCTCAGATATCAAGTCCCATAGTGCTCAGAGCCATTTGAACCATTTTTAATATTCCGTTCCATCTTGCTCTACATAATGTCAACAACACGAACTGGCAGCAAGACTCAATACATAGAACGTAAACACTCTTCAGAAAAATTTCTTTGTGTGTGATTACGTTTAGTAGCAATCGAGACTAGTCGTCATAATTAAAGTTTACCTAGGAGCAACAAGATTTTTGACAAATATCTGCAAGCTACGGGAACACTTAACTACTGAAAATAATCACATAGATTCACCCAGTTTGCACCGTTACCGTCAACGGCGTGACTACATAATGGCGAGTTGCTGACGGTCTTAGAAATTAGCATCGAGTACATACGTAACAGTAGTCACGCGCGGGGTTGGTGAGCGGGCAGCATATGTTTCGTAAACAGATGTCATATTATTAAATAACTCGATACAGAGGCGCGAGAGTTAAAAGTATGCACTCGCACAGTAAGCTGATAAGTGATACGTATGAGCAAAATGGAATGCCCTGTAAGCTGAAGAAGACCTATGAGCAAAAAAGTAAAAGCCTCCTCTGAACAGCCAGGCCAGGGAAAAAGAGCGTCTGCGAGGAGTCAGGCGTGCCGCCTGCTGACACCGCAGTCGAGAGGCGCCGCTATCGCATATCGCTGACGTGTCAGGTGCCGTAGGCACGGCCGCAGTGAGCGGGCTGACTTACCAGCGGCTCGAGCGGTCTCTATCTTATCGGCATGGAAAAAGCATTTCTACCTGTTATCAACAAGTCTTCTGATAAGTTATCCGAACAATGAAGGCTGAAAAGCACCAATATCTGTCGCTGTGGTTCCACATTATATCAGTCTTGCCAATGCCACGGATACGTCTATAAAATTAGAACAGAGTTCAACATAAACATCATTTCCTCCCCTTTCATTGCTCATGGAAACCACAGATTGCATGTTGTGCCACCATACAGCGAGACTTTCAGAGGTGGTGGTCCAGATTGCCGTACACACCGGTATCTCTAATACCCAGTAGCACGTCCTCTTGCATTGGTGCATGACTGTATTCGTCGTGACGCACTATCCACAAGTTCATCATGGCACTCTTGGTATAGATTGTCCCACTCCTTAACGGCGATTCGCCGTGGATCCCTCAGAGTGGCTGGTGAGTAACGTCGTCCATAAACAGCCCTTTTCAATCTATTCCAGGCATGTTCGATAGGGTTCGTGTCTAGAGAACGTGCTGGACACTTTAGTCGAGCGATTTCGTTATCCTGAAGGAAGTCATTCACAAGATGTGCACGATGGGGGTGGCGAATTGTCGTCCATGAGGACGAATGCCTCGCCAATATGCTGCCGATATGGTTGCACTATCGGTCGGAGGATGGCATTCACGTATCGTACCGCCGTTACGGTGCCTTTCATGACCACCAGCGGCGTACATCGGCCCCACATAATGTCACCCCAAAACAGCAGTGAACCTCCACCTTGCTGCAATCGCTGGACAGTGTGTCTAAGGTGTTCAGCCTGACTGTGTTGCCTCCAGACACGTCTCCGACGATTGTCTGGTTGAAGGCATATGCGACACTCATCTGTGAATAGAGCGTGATGCCAATCCTGAGTGGTCAATTCGGCATGTTGTTGGGCCCATCTGTAACGCGCTGCATGGTGTCGTGGTTGCAAAGATGGATCTCGCCATGGACGTCGGGAGTGAGATTGCGCATCAAGCAGCCTTTATCCACTGCAGCAGTATCCCTTGGGCGGCCTGAGCGAGGTATGTCATCGACAGTTCCTGTCTCTCTGTATCTCCTCCATGTCCGAACAACATCGCTTTGGTTCACTCCGAGACGCCTAGACACTTCCCTTGTTGAGAGCCCTTCTTGGCACAAAGTAACAACGCGGGCGGGATCGAGCCGCGGTATTGACCGTCTATGCATGGTTGAACTACAGGCAACACGAGCCGTGTACCTCCTTCCCGGTGGAATGACTGGAACTGATCGGCTGTCGGACTCCCTCTGTCTAATAGGCGCTGCTCACGCACGGTTGTTTACATCTTTGGGCGGGTTTAGTGACATCTCTGAACAGTCAAAGGGACTGTGTGATACAATATCCGCAGTCGACGTCTCCACAGTTAACGTATATCTTCAGTAGTTCTGGGAACCGGGGTGATGCAAAACTTTTTCTGATGTGTGTATTTTCATTCATAACGACGTCAACCCTGCATTGTAGCACACTTCTCCACACTCTTCTTTTTTCGATATTTCGAGAGCCGATAATGATCTTTTGGGCTTTGACGGGGTGGCTACAGGGGGGGCATCTGGTCACGCCTCAAATTAACCATGCCAAATCTGTTCATAACCATTCCTACTCACCGTCGATGTGGGGCAAAGGCCCAAGGAAATCAGAAGATTATTTTTTTTTTTTCAGTCGCAGGTGCATAAAAGTCTTGGTGAACATTGCTAAGTTCTACCACCCTATTGATACGGCAGAAGAGCCATTGCTAAGTACACAATATGAAATAATATTTGCCGTATTTTGGGATTGTTTCTTCAGCCGAAGAACAAGCTATTTCCTTCCCTTATTTATATTGGATGGCACCCACTAAATGAGAATGAAACGCTGTGTTAACGGTACACAGCAGTAGAGGCTAGGTTCGATCATTGTCGTTTACGACCGAGATTAGTGAAATACTACTGACTTACAACAGCGGACGCTAGTAAGATCGTTCTACACTCACTATCGCGTAGCAGAGCAATGTTGGAAACTACTACTTCTCAGCTCCATACAGTACTCAAAGCGGAGTTGCCGAGAACGAAAGCCCGGCGGGACCAAATGGGAGCGGCCCGCGAACAAACAAAACGGACAGGGAAGGACGGACACGAACAATGACGGACGACCGAGCAAGACCTAACGAACAACAACACGCAAATTGCAACGGGGTCACAAGCGAAATCTCACGAATCCACAACATCCACTCATACACGGAAACAAAGTAATGTAAACACGCTGTCTGTAGGCGAGATGTCGATAGACTAACGCGAATATCAGACTGCCTGCTGAGCTTTTTTTTTTTTCCTTTATTGAATTTTGTGATTCCCCCGAAGGGGGGCGGGCTGGCAGCAGCTTCGTACGCTGCTCTTCAGCCTACAGAATTTTTAAAACCTAAGAAGATAAGAAAACAAGAAAAGCAGGCGATGAAACGCTGACGTAAATTGTAAAACGGCGGAAAATTATGAAAAGTTAAAACATAAAACAAAAGGATGGGCGATGCTAATAAAATACACAGGAAGCAGACAGGTAAAATAGCAGACAGACAATTAAAAAACACGGCGACAGTCTGGTTTCTGTTCGCAAGAGATATAAAAATCGTACCCAACAACAGTATGGTTTCCGTTCGCAACACTTCGTAAAAGACGCACAACACTTAACAATCACTGGAAACACTGCATTAGTCGGCACGAAGATACGTTGACACACCACAGCCAAGGGCTGATAGGGGGGGGGGGGGCAGGGCAGACGCGAGAGGGAATGGGGAAAGGGAGAGGAGGGAAACGCAAAAGGGCTCAGGGTCGAGAAGGGAGGCAGAGAGAGGTTAGGCCTGCTGAACGAGAGGTAGGCGCTTAAATACAGGGCTATTACAAATGATTGAAGCGATTTCATAAATTCACTGTAGCTCCATTCATTGACATATGGTCACGACACACTACAGATACATAGAAAAACTCATAGTTTTGTTCGGCTGAAGCCGCACTTCAGGTTTCTGCCGCCAGAGCGCTCGAGAGCGCGGTGAGACAAAATGGCGACAGGAGCCGAGAAAGCGTATGTCGTGCATGAAATGCACTCACATCAGTCAGTCATAACAGTGCAACGACACTTCAGGACGAAGTTCAACAAAGATCCACCAACTGCTAACTCCATTCGGCGATGGTATGCGCAGTTTAAAGCTTCTGGATGCCTCTGTAAGGGGAAATCAACGGGTCGGCCTGCAGTGAGCGAAGAAACGGTTGAACGCGTGCGGGCAAGTTTCACGCATAGTGATGTGAAAGATTCAGTGTTTAAACCTTCTCTACCAAGAAACGTGCCAGAACTGCGAGCTCGCATCAACAATGCTTTCGAACTCATTGATGGGGACATGCTGCGCCGAGTGTGGGAGGAACTTGATTATCGGCTTGATGTCTGCCGAATCACTAAAGGGGCACATATAGAACATTTGTGAATGCCTAAAAAAACTTTTTGAGTTTTTGTATGTGTGTGCAAAGCATTGTGAAAATATCTCAAATAATAAAGTTATTGTAAAGCTGTGAAATCGCTTCAATCATTTGTAATAACCCTGTACATGATAGAGCACGTCGCTGTTGGCCGCTGGGATCACGCGCTCCACCGTGACGCTTTCACTTTATACGCGGATCAGGAGCGCACTCGGTGCCACGGCTTACAGCGCGATGGTTGGAGAGACCTCTAGTGCTAATCGAGGTCCATTCCGTCTAGCGCGGATTCGAAACCCGTGGCGCTCGGTACCAGAACGGTGGTCATGGCATTGCGTTTGTGCGTGAGTCTCGTGGGCGTAATGAATTAGTGACAAACTTTTCCGCATTTAGCTGTGCGCAGCAACTACAGCTGCAGAGGACTCTCCTAAGCGATTTCTTCTGCTCTGCTGTAACTCCTTAATAACTTCAAATAGTACAACTAATTCAGTTTGGAATTACATAGTACGGAGCGAGGTGGCGCGGTTTAAATCCACGTCCGGCCACACAGATTTACGTTTTCCGTGATTTCCGTAAATCAGTCCAGATAAATGAGGGGATAGTTGATTTGCGAGGGCACAAGCGATTTCCTTTCCCATCTTTGAAACATTTTGAGCTTGTGCTCCGTCTTGTGGCCTCGATGTCGACGGGACTTTAAACCCTAATCTTCCTTCCTTTCGTAACTGGTTGGTGACTGACTATAACACCTTGATAGTACTCTAAGCTTCTCTCTTGACTGGAGGTTCTGACTTTTCAGCTTTCATCGAAATCCGTGACCCAATCCTCTATCTTTCGTTATCATTGTAACTCTGTCACCTCTAGTGTTGGCGTGTATCTTAGCAGTTTACAGTTGGTCATTTCTGAGTCTTTTTACCAATGTGGGGTGAAAAGTGTGCAATTTCATGCGGTGGCATCATATTCGCGTTCTGCTAGTGCCAGCTGTTTCCTCTGGGGACCCCGGTAGTGATGTGGACATCGTTTAGGCTTCCTGCTGACATCCTGGCACAACATGCTATGCCATGTGTCTCTGTGGCTGCACTAGAATGTGACATTTCTGTCAGTCCAAAAGAATATCCATAAATCACGACCGAACGTCGCTTTGAATACCTATTCTACTAAAGAACAGACCTGTGTCATAAACACTTTAACACTACGTTTCATCCCAAATAAGAGAATTTTAGCCTTGCTCCGGGTATCGAGAATGAACTTAATGAAGACAGTTTGTAATAATTTTACTCCAGAATTTTTTCAGCAATGTACTAACAATAAAAGACGAATTATTTGACAGTGGTTGTTCTGAGGACAGCTGATCTCCTTCCTTAGTTTATGACACACTCATATTTGCCTTGAAACGGAGTACAGGCTCTCCGCAGCAAAATATCATGTATCAAGGCAGCACGTCCACCCCCAACGCTTTGTTAATGTCATTTTCGGCCAGTAAACAAATCACACTTCTATAACATCCGCATGAATTTGGCACAGTGCGTTTTTTCTACATATACATTTACCGTCCAGGTACGACCTTGTGGTGTGAATGGAGATTACTGCTGCTGCCAGTATCAATTTCCCCCCCCCGGTTCCATTCCAGATAGAGAGACGAGAGACTGCTGCTAAACCTCTAATCTCTCTGATTTTGTCCTCGTGGCCGTTTCACGATACGTATGCGAGAGGAGGTAACATGTTGGGCAACTGCTGGCCGCTGTGGCCGAGCGGTTCTAGGCGCTTCAGTCTGGAACCGCGTGACCGCTACGGTCTCAGGTTCGAATCCTGCCCCGGGCATGGATGTGTGTGATGTTCTTAGGTTAGTTAGGTTTAAGTGGTTCTAAGTTCTAGGGGACTGATGACCTTAGAAGTTAAGTCCCATAGTGCTCAGAGCCATTTTTTTTGCTGGGCAACTCTTATGTACGCTCTCTGAATTCCAACACTAACTTTTTCGTGATACTCAACGCCTCTCGTGCAGTGTCTGCCGCTCGATATTGTGGAACATACCCGCAAGCCTCTCGCGCCTACTAAGCAATCCTGTAAACGAAACGCGCCGCTCTTCGTTGGCTTCGTTGGAATTTCACTCTCTCTCTCTCTCTCTCTCTCTCTCTCTCTCTCTCTCATCCACTCGGATAAGGACCGCAGACTGATGAGCGATACTCAAGAATCGGTCGAGCGAGAGTGTTTTCTCGGTTGGATTAAGTTGTTCTACTGAATCTCACCCTAGCGTCTGCTTTTCCTAATTCTAGTTTTACGTCGTCGTTCCAGTGTAGGTCGTTCCTGACGTTTTTAAGGTGACCATATCCAGACACCTCAAAAGTCACCTCAAATTTTTATTAACGTGCCAATGACGAAAATTCTTTATATGTAAGTGAAAATTAGAATTTGCCCCAGTCTCTGTGTCCCTTTGATGTAGCTGTTTGATTATAAATATCCCAGAGGAAAGGAACTGTTCAGAAGATTGTTGCACTCTTCTGACGATCACCTGACCATTGTTACTCACAGCGTGGAATGCAGGTAGAGGCACCCGGCTGAAGGGGTGCCAAGTCAATCAGAGTCGAATGATAGACGTGAGGGGTGATTGAGTACGTTATGGACGTTGTGAAAGTGCTTGCAAAGAATTGGTAGAATTAACTTTTGAGGTTTGATGTAGAGGGTGGAAGAAAGACAAGAGTATTAAAAATAAAATAACGAAATAACTGAAAAAGTTTGTTGAATCTTCGAATAAGTGTCTAACGTGATCGATGGAGGTTGTGTTATCGGTCCTTGTTTTGTATTTTTAACCGTTGGTGCCGAGAAGAAAAGTGGGCAATAATGATTCACAACAAAAAAGACTAATTGTGGGCTGCTTCTTTAATTTAATCATCTTCTTACGAAAGTTTACGATGACGTCACGACGAAAGGAGCGACGCACTCAACCGAGGATGCTCCGAAAGAAAAAGAGAGATTCAATCGTAGAAGACAGGTCAAAACACACTTCTAACATAAAGACTTTGGGATTAAGTGCTGAAGAAAACATATTGCTGTCACTAACGTTTCATTTTGCTGTCAAAATGGATCATACAAAAATAAAACAGTTACACAAAAAAAGTAAACATGAGCTTTGGAAGATCATAAACATTAATAGATAGTTCCTGCACTACAAAACATACAGTCAGAATTGATGAAATTGCCGGCCGCTGTGGCCGAGCGGTTCTAGGCTCTTCAGTCCGGAACCGCGTTGCTGCTACAGTCACAGGTTCGAATCCTGCCTCGGGCATGGATGTGAGTGATGTCTGTAGGTTAGTCAGGTTTAAGGAGTTCTAAATCTAGGGGACTGATGACCTCAGATGTTAAGTCCCATAGTGCTTAGACCCATTTGAACCAATTTGATGAAACTAAGTAACTATACAAGGACAGCAATGGTAGCTCCACATCGCAGAACTGCAGTCGTAGTGTACGGTTACCCCTAGATAATTCACGGCTGTTAATTTCCAATGCGAATAATGGAACAATAATTTATTTACCTGCAGGCTCAACTGTTGGTTCCCGGATCTATCGCACACAGTCTGCAGGTCTTCGTGGAGCACGTTGACCTTACGGCGTCGCACTATTTCTGTAAACAACAGCATTCGTCTGCGGACAGCCTCATGGAGGTTCGACGTTGTCCACTAGATCATTTGTATACACTAACGGAAAAAAATTGCAATCCCAATAATAAGTTGTGCAACGCAAACGAAAGTTGGCAGGGGTGTTTCTACATCTGAAAGATGATGTCTATTCAGATAACAGTGGCGCTAATAGCGCAACTATGTGAATGCAAATCAGCTTTCCTTTAAATACACGCTGAAACGGTCGTGAGCGTTAGTTATCTTTGTGATTGAGAGTGGTGGGTTTGTGTCAGTCAAGAATGCCTTTAAAGAAACAAAGACGCCATTATTAACACCCCAATGAGCTTCAACGAGGTCGTGTAATAGGGCTACCACAACCTGAATGTTTCTTTCGCGATATTGCAGAAAGGCTTGGCAGGTATGTAGCCAATGTACAAGACTGCTGACGGCGGTAGCCATGAAAAATGTGCGGTCGCGATAAGACCGGGCTCTGGGCGATCACGTGGCACTACCGAGGGGGAATACGATCGTGTTCGGCGTACGGCTCTGGCGCATCGTACTGCACCTGCAGCGGCAATATGAGCAGCAGTTGGCACCACAGTGACCCAACTAGCTGTTACAAATCGGTTTCTTCAAGGACAGCTCCAAGCCAGACGTCATGTGGCGTGCATTTGACTGACCCCAAACCACCACCATTTGCGACTTCAGTGGTGTGAAGCGAGAGCTCTTTGGAGGACAGGGTGAAGGTCTATTGTGTTTTCTAGCGAAAGCTTGTTCTGTCTCGATGGCCATGTATTGGATAGAAAGAGGACAGTTCAGGGCCTGAAACCAACCTCTCCCTGTGCTAGATACACTATAGTCTGGGGCGCCATTTCGTATGACACTACGAGCGCTCTCGTGGTTATCCCACGCACTAAAAAATGGTTCATATGGCTCTGAGCACTATGGGACTCAACTGCTGTGGTCATAAGTCCCCTAGAACTTAGAACTACTTAAACCTAACTAACCTAAGGACATCACACACATCCATGCCCGAGGCAGAATCCGAACCTGCGACCGTAGCGGTCGTGCGGTTCCAGACTGTAGCGCCTTTAACCGCTAGGCCACTCCGGCCGGCGATCCCACGCACTCTGACTACTTACAAGGGAACCTCCCCATCGCACCCCCCTCAGATTTAGTTATAAGTTGGCACAATGGATAGGCCTTGAAAAACTGAACACAGATCAATTGAGGAAACAGGAAGAAGTTGTGTGGAACTGAGAAAAAACAAGCAAAATATACAAACTGAGTAGTTCATGCCAAGATAGGTAACATCAAGGACGCTGGAACCGCAGGAGCTCCGTGGTCTCGTGGTAACGTGAGCAGCTGTGGAACGAAAGGTCCTTGGTTCAAATCTTCAATCGAGTGAACATTTTAACTTTTTTTTCAGTTTATCTGACAAACTCTTATGTTTTCATCACTTTTTTGGGAGTAATTATCACATCCACAAGAAAACCTAAATCGGGCAAGGTAGAAGAGTCTTTTCACCCATTCGCCAAGTGTACAAGTTAGGTCGGTCGACAACATATTCCTGTCATGTGACGCACATGCCGTCACCAGTGTCGTATAGAATATATCAGATGTGTTTTCCTGTGGAGGAATCGGTTGACCTATGACCTCGCGATCAAATGTTTTCCGTTCCCATTGGAGAGGCACGTCCTTTCGTCTACTAATCGCACGGTTTTGCGATGCGGTCGCAAAACACAGACACTAAACTTATTACAGTGAACAGAGACGTCAATGAACGAACAGACAGATAATAACTATGCAAAAATAAAGAAAGTAAAATTTTCACTTGTAGGAAGACTTGAACCAAGGACTTTGACCTCCTCATCTGCAGCTGCTCACGCTACCACGAGACCACGGCTCTCCTGAACTCACGTTCTCCTTGATGTTGCATATGTGACCCATCGACTACTCAGTTTGTATATTTTGCTTATTTTTTCACAGTTCCACGCAACTTCTTCCTGTTTTCTCAATTGATCTGTGTTAGGTTTATCAAGGCCTATCCACTGTGCCAAGTTATAACTAAATCTGAGGGGGGTGCGATGGGGAGGTTCCCTTGTTAGTTGTACGTCAGTCTGGTGATTGGATCTATCGTATTGCCATTCATAAACAGCACTCCAGGGGGTGTTTACCATTAGGATAACGCTCGCCCACATACCGCTGTTGTAACCCAACATGCTCTACAGTGTGTCGATTTGTTGCCTTGTCCTGCTCGATCACCACATCTGCCTCCAATCGAGCACATATGTTACATCATCGGACGACAACTCCAGCGTCATCCACAAACAGCATTAACCGTCCCTGTATTGATCGACCAAGTGCAACAGGCATGGAACTCCATCCTACAAACTGACATCCGACACCTGTACAACACAATGCAAGTGCGTTTGCGTTCTTGCATTCAACAATATGGCGGTTACACCAGTTATTAGTTACCAGCATTTCACATTTGCTATGGCTTATTGGTGTTTACCTTAACCTGTCATCTTGCACTGTTAGTCACGTAAATACGTTACCTAGATATACGTATTCCCGAAATATCATTACTCTACACTAATACACTACTGGCCATTAAAATTGCTACACCACGAAGATGACGTGCTACAGACGCGAAATTTAACCGAAAGGAAGAAGATGCTGTGATACTCAAATGATTAGCTTTTCAGAGCATTCACACAAGGTTGGCACCGCTGGCGATACCTACAGCGTGCTGAGATGAGGAAAGTTTCCAACCGATTTCTCATACACAAACAGCAGTTGACCGGCGTTGCCTGGTGAAACGTTGTTGTCATGCCTCGTGTAAGGCGGAGAAATGCGTACCATCACGTTTCCGACTTTGATAAAGGCCGGATTGTAGCCTATCGCTATTGCCGTTTGTCGTATTGCGACATTGCTGCCCGCGTTGGTCGAGATCCAATGACTGTTAGCAGAATATCGAATCGGTGGGTTCAGGAGGGTAATACGGAACGCCGTGCTGGATCCCAACGTCCTCGTATCACTAGCAGCCGAGATGACAAGCATCTAATCCGCATGGCTGTAACGGATCGTGGAGCCACATCTCGATCCCTGAGTCAACTGATGGGGACGTTTGCAAGACAACAACCATCTGCACGAACAGTTCGACGACATTTGTAGCAGCATGGACTATTAGCTCGGAGACCATGGCTGCGGTTACCCTTGACGCTGCATAACAGACAGGAGCGCCTGCGATGATGTACTCAACGACGAACCTTGGTGCACGAATGGCAAAACGTCATTTTTTCGGATGAATCCAGGTTCTGTTTACAGCATCATGATGGTCGCATCCGTGTTTGTTGACATCGCGGTGAATGCACATTGGAAGCGTATATTCGTCATCGCCATACTAGCGTATCAACCGGCGTGATGGTATGGGGTGCAATTGGCTACACGTCTCGGTCATCTCTTGTTCGCATTGACGGCACATTGAACAGTGGACGTTACATTTCAGATGTGTTACGACCCGTGGCTCTACCCTTAATTCGATCCCTGCATAACCCTACATTTCAGCAGGATAATGCACGATCGCATGTTGCAGGTCGTGTACGGGCGTTTCTGGATACAGAAAAAGTTCGACTGCTGCCCTGTCGAGCACATTCTCCAGATCTCTCCCCAATTGAAAACGTGTGGTCAATGGTAGCCGAGCAACTGGCTCGTCACAATACGCCAGTCACTACTCTTGATGAACTGTGGTATCGTGTTGAAGCTGCATGGGCAGCTGTACCTGTACACGCCATCGAAGCTATGTTTGACTCAATGCCCAGGCGTATCAAGGCCGTTATTACTGCCAGAGGTGGTTGTTCTGGGTAATTATTTCTCAGGATCTATGCAGACAAACTGCGTGCAAATGTAATAGCATGTCAGTTCTAGTATAATATATTTGTCCAATGAATACCCGTTAATCATCTGCATTTCTTCATGGTGTAGCAATTTTAATGGCCAGTAGTGTAATTTTTCTGGTGTTGCCATTTTTTCCCTTTGTGTGTATTGTAAACTGTATATCACTCACTTGGGGTGCTCCTGGTATTGCCTTTTGAACTGTCGATTTCATCCCGTTAAGAAGAACGTGTGAAGTTCGGTCTGCTATGTACTCCTGAATGCAGCCATAAATCAGGTCAAAATACCGTTTTTTGTATTACTGAAAATCAGATCTGTGCTAAAAGACAGACATTTTAGTAAAAGCAAAAACAATATTTGCCTCCGTGCAGCATTACGGGAAACGGCTCGAATTGGCCTTGCAATGAAAGTGGCCACCAGTATTTGAACGTATCTGCTGGCGAGTACGCTAATCTGTAACGACAGTGTCGTTCGTTTACGTCAGAAGTTTTGCATTCCTATTGGGGCGACTTTGCAGAAAAACAAACCTCTATCTGTTGATCGCGCATTGAAGCAGACGTTCCGTAACTGTTCTCCTGGCAGCGGGCAGAGCGTGATCTTGGCACCGAGCTTCTGCGCCGTCATACGTCACAGGTTTGGAACAGGTGCCCGACTCACGGCGAGGGCGCTGGCCGCAGGAGTATTTATGAGTACAAAGGCGCGTCAGCGTTACTGACCGTGTCCCGGAGAAGATCCTCGCCTGCAGCTCAGGACAGCACGAAGTCTCCTCCACAGGCTGCCATCGGGGTGTAGCGGCCACCTTGTTTTGTCACTGTCTATAAAGTCTTTCCTGTTTAATTATAACTTTGGTCAGTCTGTCTCTCAGATACTCGTAACGAGTGAGGTGGTGTAATGATAAGAAACAGGAACCACTTTCCGGAGGATGGAGGTTCAAATCCCCATCCAGTCTTCCAGATGTAGGTTTTCTGTGGATTTCCTAAATCGATTAAAGCAAATTCCGGGATAGTTCATTCTATAATTCCTCTAATGACTTCGTCGTCGACGGAACGTTAGAGCAAGAAAGCTCGGCGCTCTTCTGTAAAGGTCCCGTGTCCGCCTTCTCCCTCCCTCCCTCCCTCCCTCCCTCCAATCCTTCCCTAACCTCCCTTCCTTCCCTAACCTCCCTTCCTTTCCTTTCCTTCCCTAACCTCCCTTCCTTTCCTTTCCTTTCCTTCCCTAACCTCCCTTCCTTTCCTTTCCTTTCCTTCCCTAACCTCCCTTCCTTTCCTTTCCTTTCCTTCCCTAACCTCCCTTCCTTTCCTTTCCTTTCCTTTCCTTTCCTTCCCTAACCTCCCTTCCTTTCCTTTCCTTCCCTAACCTCCCTTCCTTTCCTTTCCTTCCCTAACCTCCCTTCCCTTCACCCAATACTGTGAGTAACACTTACCAATTGATCGAAGGTTTGCCAAGGAGCTGCTTCGTAGGTGACTTTACATTTGCTTCGGATTCTTTCGATGTGCCCCAGATGCTCGAAGGTTGACACTGAGTCCAGTAAATGATTTCCAACTTGTACACAAGTGATACCTGTTGTATTCGTCTGTTTGTCCACGGTTATGGAAGATCAGCTGACCGTTTCGAGACTGACAAGAAGCGTACGTATGGTGGACATATACAGTGAGGATTTTCACGGGCGGTTTGTCTTAGTTACTGGTGAACCTTCCGAGTTGTATAGTCTTGTTTCCGTGACAGTTCATTAGACCTGATGTTTCGTCCAGCGCTGCGTCGGACATCTTCAGAGGTGTTCCTGGATCCGCTTACATGGGATCCCACCGACTTGATACATACGGAAAGCGTGTGCAGTGCACGACTAAAATTTGAAGATACGTAAACACGAATACGCAGTCCTCAACTGTTCTCAAGAAAATCGCGTTTAAATGTTTTAGGCGTGCTTATATACTCAGTACGATGGTTAAACTCAAGGAGTCCGCAGCCGAGCGGGTAAGCGCGTGGTTTCATAAACGCGAAGTCTCTGGATGGAAACTCGCTGATGTTACTTAGTTTTTTTTTAATTTCATTCCTACGTAGTTCCAACAACAGATTATTTTCCAAGTCTTTATTCTGTTAAACGAGAAATATTTTTGATAAGGTGATTGGAAACAAAAAAGAGGGTTCACAAGAACAAATCAGTGCTGTCATTTTATTTGTATTATTGTATCTAGTATCTATATTTGTGACAACTGCAATTTATAATTTACGGAGCACTGAACCAATCAGGATGATACTGATCAAAGAAAAATGGAAAATAATACTCACTGCGACGTACAGCACATGTAATGAACGCCGAATATTTGCCTGTGCGTGACTGTTTCAATATGTCTTTTGCAAAACGAACCTGATTTACATACATAAACGGTTTTCTGTCGTCACTCAGTTTCCTGGAATATTACACATACTATTGTTAGAATTATGTTGGAATGAAAAATACGAAGTACGGGCAGCAAGATTCGACGCAAAGACCTTGCGCTTATGAAACTATTCGCTCACTCGCTCGGTCGTGGACTTCTTGAGCAGTAGCGACCATACAAACACGATTGCAAATTTCAAACGCGATTTTCTCGAAGACTATTGAGAGTTGCGTCTTCTTGTTTACGTATGTTGAAGTCCTATTCGTGACCTACAGGCCCTGTCAATAATATGAATCAGATCAGTATGGTCCCCTTGAGATTCCTGCCGACGTTTCGTCCAGAGATGTGTTAGCTATCCTCTCAGGTGCCCGTGGATCCGTTGAGTCTTGCCGATGTGTCTTCCAGAGGCGCGTTGGCCAACTTCAGAGGCGCGCCTAGATCTACTGAATGTTGCCGGCAAGACAGCGCATCCAGGTGTACCTCTGAAGGTGTCCATCGCAGCTGTAGGCGAAACATGATGTTGTTGTTGTTGTTGTTGCTGTTGTTGTTGTTGTTGTTGTTGTTGTGATCTTCAGTCCTAAGACGGGTTTCATGCAGCTCTCCATGCTACTCTATCCTGTGCAAGCTTCTTCATCTCCCAGTACCTACTGTAACCTACATCCTTCTGAATCTGTTTAGTGTATTCATCCCTTGGTCTCCCTCTGCGATTTTTACCCTCCACGCTGCCCTCCAATACTAAATTGGTGATCCCTTGATGCCTGCCGGCCGGTGTGGCCGTGCGGTTCTAGGCGCATCAGTCTGGAACCGCGGGACCACTACGGTCGCAGGTTCGAATCCTGCCTCGGGCATGGATGTGTGTGATGTCCTTAGGTTAGTTAGGTTTAAGTAGTTCTAAGTTCTAGGGGCTGATGACCACAGATGTTAAATCCCATAGTGCTCAGAGCCATTTTTGAACCTTGATGCCTCAGAATATGCCCTACCAACCGATCCCTTCTTCTAGTCAAGTTGTGCCACAAATTTCTCTTCTCCCCAATTTTATTGAATACCTCTTCATTTGATATGTGATCTACCCATCTAATCTTCAGCATTCTTCTGTAGCACCACATTTCGAATGCTGCTATTCTCTTCTTGTCTAAACTATTTATCGTCTACATTTCACTTCCATACATGTCTACACTCCATACAAATACTTTCAGAAACGACTACCTGAAATTTAAATCTATACTCGATGTTAACAAATTTCTCTTCTTCAGAAACACTTTCCTTGCCATTGCCAGTCTACATTTTATATCCTCTCTACTTTGACCAGCATCAGTTATTTTGCTCCCCAAATAGCAAAACTCATTTACTACTTTAAGCGTCTCATTTCCTAATCTAATTCCCGCAGCACCACCCGATTTAATTCGACTACATTCCATTATTCTCGTTTTGCCTTTGTTGATGTTCATCTTATATCCTCCTTTCAAGACACTGTCCATTCCGTTCAGCTGCTCTTCCAGGTCCTTTGCTGTCTCTGACAGAATTACAATGTCATCGGCGAACCTCGAAGTTTTTATTTCTTTTCCGTGGATTTTAATTCCTACTTCGAATTTTTCTTTTGTTTCCTTTACTGCTTGCTCAATATACAAATTGAATAACATCGGGGAGATGCTACAACCCTGTCTCACTCCCTTCCCAACCACTGCTTCGCTTTCGTGCCCCTCGACTCTTATAACTACCATCTGGTTTCTGTACAAATTGTAAATAGCCTTTCGCTCCCTGTATTTTACACCTGCCACCTTCAGAATTTGAAAGATAGTATTCCAGCCAACGTTGTCAAGAGCTTTCTCTAAGTCTACAAATGCTAGAAACATAGGTTTGCCTTTCCTTAATCTAGCTTGTAAGATAAGTCGTAGGGTCAGTATTGCCTCACGTGTTCCAACATTTCTACGGAATCCGAACTGCTCTTCCCCGAGGTCAGCTTATACCAGTTTTTCCATTCGTCTGTAAAGAATTCGTGTTAGTATTTTGCAGCTGTGACTTATTAAACTGATAGTTCGGTAATTTTCACATCTGTCAACACCTGCTTTCTTTGGGATTGGAATTATTATATTGTTCTTGAAGTCCTAGGGTATTTCGCCTGCCTCATACATTTTGCTCACCAGATTGTGGACTTTTGTCAGGGCTGGCTCTCCCAAGGCTGTCAGTAGTTCCAATGTAATGTTGTCTACTCCCGGGGCCCTGTAAGGAACGATGAAGTTTTATGGAAGACTACCACACAATACGGAAGATTCAGCACCGTCCAGTGATAACCGCTGCAGAGGGCGCACTGCTGGAAACGCGTCGCGCTATGAAATTCGCGGTGTGCGGATGTGCTGGGCCAGGCGCTCCAGCAGAAACTCTGCCGCCGGTGGCTGGACTGGCGCCAGTAGCAGTGGCCCGCCGCGCCGCGCGACACACAATCGGCCGTGAATAGCGAGCCGCGCCAGCAACGGCGGCGGCGGCCGCGCGCCTGCGCCGGATATAGGGCGCGCGACACGCGTCGCATCGCATCGCGCCTCGCCGGGCCTCCAGGAAATAGGGGCAGCGCGCCGCCCTATCGCCGCCGCCGTGATGGACGGCGGGTGGCGGGCGGGCTGCCACTGGCACCTCAGGTATCGCCCGCTAGACTGACACTTTCATTTGTGCTGTGGATTACATTCCTAACGGCACGAGTGGCAAGTGCTCGTCGACTTGGCGCGCGTACTGACAACTGAGCAGGTTAGAAAAGGCCACTGAAAAATGTTTCAATCCTGTCGTGTCGTTGCAGAGTGGCGGAGGAGCGAAATTACATGACACTGTTTTGTCACTTCCGGAAAGAGTTTTTTGCATCAATTAAGGTGCACGAACATGATGCAGTAGTTTGTAACATGAACGCTGTCTTGCATCATGCATGAAGTTAATGAATAACATTGTACATACAGGGTGAAAAGTATTTAAACCGACAAACTCTGGGAGGTTGTAGGGGACATCAAAACAAATATTTTTCCCTAATGTCATTTTTTCCTATGAGGAGTATTTAAACTGGTAAAGGAAGATTTCTCTGGCGGAAAATTAATTAAACCAACAAACACTTTTCCATTTTTTTATGACCAAGAGACAACACATTAACACAACCCCATTTCAATTACAGTAGATTTTCAAAAAGGCCTCCACTGACGCGTAAACAAAGGTTACACCGTCGGATCATGTTCTGTCGGACACGGGCAAAAACCCCAGGAGTATCCTGAATTGTTCCTGCTGTTGCTGCTACTATCCGGTCTACCAGATCCTCTTCTGATGCAACAGGAGTTGCGTAAACAAGGTTGCACATCTCTCCCCACACAAAAAGTCCAGAGGGGACATATCTGGGGATCGAGCAGGCCATGGTACGGGACCACCTCTGCCAATCCATGTTTCCGGGAACCGTCGGTCCAGGAATCGTCGCACACGACGACTGAAATGTGCCGGCGCCCCGTCATATTGGAAACATATGCGTTGTCTTGTAGGGAGCGGGACGTCTTCCAGCAATTCTGGCAATGCTCTGGCGGGAAAATTGTAATACTGCCTGCCATTTAATGGCCTAGGTAGCAGATACGGCCCAATTAAACAGTCCCCAACAACACCGACCCCCACATTTACGAAGAACCGCACTTGATGAGCCCTTGTAACTGTGGCGCATGTGGGTTATCCTCACTCCAAACATGCGAATTTGGCATGTTGAAGACTCCATCACCCCAGAACGTTGCTTCATCGTTAAACAACACAGAGGATGGAAATGTAGGATGCATTTCACACTGTTCCAGGTATCACTGCGAAAACTGTGCTCTGGGTGGATAATCAACTGGTTCTAGGTTGTGGACACGCTGTAAGTGAAATGGACGTAACAACAGCTCTTGAAGGACTGTTCTTACATTCGTCTGATTCGTCCCCATGTTATGTGCAATTGCACGAGTGCTGATTGAAAGATCCCGCTCCACATGCTCCAAGACAGCTTCCACAAATTGCAGCGTTCTTACCGTGCGACGGCGTCCCTGTCCAGGTAATCTGCTAAATGACCCGGTTTCACGCAGGCGCTGGTACACAGCAGCAAAGGTCGTATGATGCGGAATACGGCGATCAGGATATTGTAATTGATAAACCCGCTGTGCAGCTCGTCCGTTGTGGTGCGCTACGTAGTACGCACCAACCATACCAATGTACTCACTCGAGGTGTATCGCTCCATTAGTAAACAGAGACAGTGCACTACTACACTGATGGACACCAGTTGTCTACAACTGAAGAGTGTAATACGCCCTCTAACAACTGAAGATCGTAATATGGCCTCTAACGATTGAAGAGACGAATATGGCCTCCACCGGTTTAACTAATCCTCATAGGAAAAAATGACATTAGGGAAAAATATTTGTTTTAATGACCCCTGCAGCCTGCCAGAGTTTGTCGGTTTAAATACTTTTCACCCTGTATACACGGTGTGCCAAGAGGAACGGTCATTATTCAGTTATATGGCGGTAACGCCCATTTGAAGCAAAAAACTTCATACGAACATATGCCCTGTTCTGAATGGTTTGGTGGTGGTGGTGGTGGTGGTGGTGGTGGTGGTGGTGGTAGGTTCCTATGAGACCAAACTGCTGAGGTCATTGATCCCTAGGTATACACACTACTTAATGTAACTTAAACTAAATTACGCTAAGGACCACACACACACACACACACACACACACACACACACACACACACACACATGCCGAAGGGAGGACTCGAACCTCTGGCCGGGGAGAGCAACACGACCGTGGCAAGGCGCGGCTACCCCGAGCGTCTGTTCTGAATGTTTTCCGAGAAAGGACACACAATGTACATTCGTTTTTGGGCTAGTGGCTCGCACGAATGTGTCTTCTTCAACCAACCTCTTTGACATTCTATTCTAGCCTTGACCTATCTTATTGCCTTCAACCTCTTTGCTCGTATGTCTTTCCGCCATTAAACTGACCCGTTGAACGGACAGCTGTCCACGGTGTGCTGTGGGCAGAGTTGTAACACATCCGTAGTCTACCGTAGGCAGTCATAAGTAAGCGTAGGCTACGGTAGTTTTTCTAGTAGCTTCGGTCACTTAAGGTCGTACCTGCGTTACCTGTACGTTGGGGTGTTGCATATCTGTCGAGCGTTGCCTTGTAACGATCACTTTCCTTCGTTATGCGATGAGTGTGTTATTAGATTCGTCTAAAAACTGGAAATGGTGAACTGTATAGAATGTCATTGACGATATGTAAAGGGTAAGGTAACCTACGGAACATAATTGTTCTACATAGTTATCCTCCTGTCTGTTACTTAAAAAGTAAACACTATCATAGCAACACTGAAACTGTCTATGTTTAATTCAGGTTTTACTCGAAGATTTTTGACGTGTAACGTGAAACAGAGGATGATGCAGTAAAAAGATTTACAGATTTATCATATAACGCAACAGAACGCATTTTATTCAACAGAAAGATAAAATAAAAGAAAACGCAACACAAAAATGTGTCAGACATAGCTTCAATATTTCATTGAAGGTACATGAAACATGTTTGTTATTCATCAACAGGAAACTCTTGCATTTGATCATGACGAAGAACGTTCATTTGAGTACAAAGTAACAAGGATTTTGTGTGTGTGTGTGTGTGTGTGTGTGTGTGTGTGTGTGTGTGTGTGTGTGTGTGTGTGTGTGGGTGGGTGGGTGGGTGGGTGGGTGTATGCGCGCGCATGTAAATTGTGATTTCATCAAAAGTAATTGCTTTGGTTTTATAAAAGCGTAGAAGTTACGCGACCAAATAATTTTTACTATTTATAACATAAGATTTATATCCCGTAAGGATATGAAATACACAATGGCTGAAACTGAATGATGATGAGCGGTTCTGATCATGTGCAAAACAAACAAACAAACAAGAAAAATTTCATCGGCTCCCAGTTTCTCTGTTAGACATTCACATATGTTTCTTTTCCTGACATTGCTACAAGTACTGCAGGTAACCCTACCATTTACTACGTCATTTATGTAGAGTATCGAAACTACCTTACCGTAGTTTTGGTAGAGCGCAACTCTTGTTGTGAGAGAAACAGTGTATCAGAAACATCGGTTAACTGTGTTTGAACACGCGCTGGCCACACATCGACACTAATGACGAACATGCAAATTGGTATATGTTTGCGGCTTCTGCGATGGTCGTGCTCCTGCTGTTGTCGAAGAATAACATCGGCGCTTTCCGGTACTTCCATTTCCTGATCGTAGTGTGTCTACCTGAGTTTCCAGCACACTGCGTGAAACCGATATTTGTCCAGTTCCAGTTTTTTTCTGAACGTGTAGTTCAACAATCTGTGCAGGAACAGCAACACTTTCCTGACGGTAGAGCACTTGCCCGTGAAAGGCAAAGGTCCCGAGTTCGAGTCTCCGTCCAGCCCAACAGTTTCAATCTGCCAGAAAGTTTCATATCAGCGCACTCTCCGCTCCAGACTGAAAATCTCATTCTGGAAACATCCCACAGGCTGCGGCTAAGCCATGTTTCCAAAATATCCTTTCTTCCTGGAGTGCTAGTTCTGCAAGGTTCGCGGAAGAGCTTCTGTGAAGTTTGGAAGGTAAGAGACGAGGTACTGGCAGAATTGAAGCTGTGGGGATGGGTCGTGAGTCGTACTTGGGTAGCTCAAATGGTAGGGCAATTGCCCGTGAAAGGCAAAGGTCCCGAGTTCGAGTCTCGGTCCGGCACGCAGTTTTAATCTGCCAGGTAGTATCATTTCTGAAGTGATGCAGCGCAGTGCTACTACCAGCACACGGCGACTTTCTGCACGCGTCAGCGTCCCACGAACACGTACATGGCGAACATTACATGCGGAAAACTTGTACCCATTTCACATACAGCGTGTCCGCAATCTCCACATTAGCGACAATGTCACACGACTTGAATTTTGTCACTGGTTAAATGACAATTATCATTTGCTTCCATTAAATGTTTTGTATCTCGGAAACCATTCCCAATAGGGCATTTGTCGATAGGAAGCTTTTTGCGTCAAATGATCGGTCTTGTCATATCCCGGGATATTCCTCCTGGGACAACCTGTACACACAGATAACTCTACTTTTTCATTGTTGATTTTTATTAGGGTTTCGTATCTCAACTCTAAGAACGGAATCCTTATATGATCACTCAGTTATGGGTCTAAATGTTAACACCCCTCTTCTTAGGGACGAGTAGAGGTATCACGTTGAAATTCATGCCACGTACTAAGGTTTGCGACCTCTTGACGGTGTCAGAAATTTAAGCGTCTAAGTCAGTGCAGTCAAAAGACATAACATGTTTTGATACTTGCAAACTTACTCGTCAAAACCTGTAACTGAATATGTACAGACACGTCGGGTCTGGTGGTTTAGCGGTAAGGCGCATGCCTGGAAACCGAGAGGCCTTGGGATCAAATTTCGGTCGGACCATAGATTATTCAGTCTTCGTTTTAACTGATGGTGTGACGAGTCGCGAGAAACAACACGTGCTTCGGATTCCACGTCAAACTGAAGGTTACCCTTCCCCAGTAGGATAACGAGGGTTGGTTAGGGAGACGAAAGTCGCCCAAGTGGCATCCAACTGAGGCTTGCACCAGGCCAGTGAGCGATACGAAATTAGTATTATTATTACTTCTCTCTCAGACGTTATGTCTGTTTAAAAATGGAAAGTGACGCGGACCTTGATCAAGCGTGACTTCCTTTTAACTGTACGGTGTATGTTAATTACACATTTCTGTAGTTGTATATATACATTTGGATGTAGCTGTATTGCGTTGATGTACTGGTGGATATTGTGTGGTATGACTCCTGTAGTTGATAGTATAATTGGTATGATGTCAACTTTATCCTGATGCCACATGTCTTTGACTTCCTCAGCCAGTTGGATGTATTTTTCAATTTTTTCTCCTGTTTTCTTCTGTATATTTGTTGTATTGGGTATGGATATTTCGATTAGTTGTGTTAATTTCTTCTTTTTATTGGTGAATATGATGTCAGGTTTGTTATGTGGTGGTGTTGTTTTATCTGCTATAATGGTTCTGTTCCAGTATAATTTGTATTCATCATTCTCTTGTACATTTCGTGATGCATACTTGTATGTGGGAACGTGTTGTTTTATAAGTTTATGTTGTAAGGCAAGCTGTTCGTGTATTATTTTTGCTACATTGTCATGTCTTCTGGGGTATTCTGTACCTGCTAGTATTGTACATCCGCTTGTGATGTGATCTACTGTTTCTATTTGTTGTCTGCAAAGTCTGCATATATCTGTTGTGATATTGGGATCTTCAATAATATGCTTGCTGTAATATCTGGTGTTTATTGTTTGATCCTGTATTGCAATCACGAATCCTTCCGTCTCACTGTATATATTGCCTTTTCTTAGCCATGTGTTGGATGCGTCTTGATCGATGTGTGGCTGTGTTAGATGATACGGGTGCTTGCCATGTAGTGTTTTCTTTTTCCAGTTTACTTTCTTCATATCTGTTGATGTTATGTGATCTAAAGGGTTGTAGAAGTGGTTATGAAATTGCAATGGTGTAGCCGTAGCCGATGTATTTATATGAGTGATTGCTTTGTGTATTTTGCTAGTTTCTGCTAGTTCTAGAAAGAATTTTCTTAAATTGTCTACCTGTCCATAATGTAGGTTTTTATGTCGATAAATCCCTTCCTCCTTCCTTTCTGCTTAATGTGAATCTTTGTGTTGCTGAATGTATGTGATGTATTCTACATTTGTGGCTCTGTGATCGTGTAAGTGTATTGAGTGCTTCTAGGTCTGTGTTACTCCATTTCACTACTCCAAATGAGTAGGTCAGTATTGGTATAGCATAAGTTCAAAATGGCTCTGAGCACTATGGGACTCAACTGCTGTGGTCATAAGTTCCCTAGAACTTAGAACTACTTAAACCTAACTAACCTAAGGACATCACGCACATCCATACCCGAGGCAGGATTCGAACCTGCGACCATAGCGGTCGTGCGGTTCCAGACTGTAGCGCCTTTAACCGCTCGGCCACTCCGGCCGGCTTATAGCATAAGTATTTATAGCTTTTGTCTTGTTTCTTGCTGCCAATTCTATTTTCAGTATTTTTGTTAGTCTTTGTCTATATTTTTCTTTTAGTTCTTCTTTAATATTTGTATTATCTATCTCTATTTTTTGTCTGTATCCTAGATATGTATAGGCATCTGTTTTTTCCATCGCTTCTATGCAGTCGCTGTGGTATTATTATTATTATTATTATTATTATTATTATTATTATTATTATTTATACATGTAATGAAGTTCGTACTGAACCTGCAGAGTGAGAGTCCTACTCGCATTTGCCAGTTATTTCTTTTTTTCTTTCTTTTTTTTCCTATCAGCCTTGCTTCCTCCATCACGTGTTGTTTCTCTTCAGAGGTAACAGAAGTCGTTCACCAGAGGTTGAAAATACCGCTACAGTTGTAAGGTACTTTTATTAACACACGACCGGTTTCGGGCTCTTATGCGCCCACCTTCAGGTGTCGTAACTTGCTGCTGTGACCCCTAGCCCCGTGGTGGACATGTACAAGACGCAGGGCACACGTCCACCGGTCGGCGCTCGGGGTCACAGCACCAAGTTACGACACCGGAAGATGGGCGTATAAGAGCCCGAAACCGGTCGTGTGTCAATAAAAGAACCTTAAAACCGTAGCGGTTCTTTGTCTCTGGTATAATGCTCAGTTGCGGATGTTCCTCCGACAGGATTGTTCGTATAAGTCTCTCACTTAATATACTTTCCGGTCTCCATTTTTCTTTCCCAGTTTGTCGCCAATCTTATTTCTGCTGCTCCTCATTGTTTTCGTATTTCTTCAGTTTGTCCTTATTCCATATTCTGCACTCATTTTACTGTTCATTCTATTCAATAGGTCCTGTAATTCCTCTTCACTTTGACTGAGAACAGCAGTTGCGGTTTATGTTTTAATTGATTCCAACTGTTGCCTTGTCCCCTGCAGGTGATACCCGCGTTTCAGCTGTCGAGGTTCAAAAAATGTGTGAGAGATCTTATGGGACTTAACTGCTAAGGTCATCAGTCCGTAAGCTTACACACTACTTAACCTAAATTATTCTAAGGACAAACACACACACACACACACACACACACACACACACACACACACACACACACACACACACACACACACATGCCCGATGGAGGACTCGAACCTCCGCCGGGACCAGCCGCACAGTCCATGACTGCAGCGCCTTTGACCGCTCGGCTAATCCCGCGCGGCGCTGTCGAGGTATTAGACGCAGATTGCGGTTCGGGTAGAACTCGCGTGCGAAGATGTTCGAAAGAATGAGAAAAATAGGGATAACCTATAGGGAAATCCTGTAATAATACATACAAGAACTAAGAGGGAAAAATAAGACTGGATGGGCAAGAACAAAGTGCTCGGATTAAAAAGTGTTCAGGACAGGGATGTAGTCTTTCGCCCCCGCTGTTCAATTTACAAATCGAAGAAGTAGTGAAGGAAATAGAGGAAAAGTTAAAGAGTAAAATTAAAATTGAAGGTGAAAGGATATCAGTGATAAGATTCGCTGATGACATTACTATCCTCAGTGAAAGTGAGGAAGAGTTATTGGAATTGTTGAACAGACTGAACAGTCTAATGGATACAGAATATAGATTGAGAATAAATCCAAGAAAGACGAAATTAATGAGAAGTAACAGAAATGAGAACAGCGAGAAACTTGATGTCAGAACTGGGGATGACGAAGTAGACGAAATTCAGGTATTCTGCTCCAAGGCGGCGAAATAACCCATGATGGACAGAGCAAGGAGGACTCAGAAAGTAGAGCACCACTGGCAAAAAGGGCATTCCTGGCCGAGAGAAGTTTACTAATATAAAAAATAGACAGTAATTTGAGGAAGAAATTCCTGAGAATGTACGTCTGGAGCACAGCATTATAATAATGTCGTGTGACGAAGGCCTCCCGTCGGGTAGACCGTTCGCCTAGTGCAGGTCTTTCAATTTGACGCCACTTCGGCGACGTGAGCGTCGATGGGGATGAAATGATGATGATGATTAGGACAACACAACACCCAGTCCCTGAGCGGAGAAAATCTCCGGCCCAGTCGGGAATCGAACCCGGGCCCTTAGGATTGACATTCTGTCGCGCTGACCACTTTTTTTTTTAGTCTCTTTTTGTTCGTTTCGTTCGTTGTATCTGCTCGGGGCAGACGTCGCAAGACACTCGTTTCAGTTCGTCGTTGATCCATTAACTCGTTTTTTTTTTTATTACAGAGTGCAGCTACCCTCTGCCCGAACACGCTGAGCTACCGTGCCGGCATGGCTCTTAATAAGAAAAAATCTTGCATCTCTGAATAAATAATTGAGCTTCGTTATGTAGTCATATGACTTTGATTTCTCTCTCGACTTCCAACGCTTTAGCACTGGTGGAGGGCTTTTTCTTTCTCTGGAGCGACTTCTGTTTAGTCTGTGTCTTGGTCGTCGCTTCCTACGATAAGTCCAATCAGAGCTGACGGAAGTTATATTTTGGTGACTGGAAGCGCTGTCCTCCGAACTCGATAAGCTCACCTCGCTGCGAGTGTCGTATTCACTCATTTCATCCAATTTGATGTCGTCACCCACATCTTCTCCAAAACTAAGATTAAGATTTTCTACATCAACACTAGTTTGTATGTCGCCTTCCTCCATTACGTATTAGACAACATGGTTGTCCTCTAGCGTCAAGTTTCTTCAACCTCAAAACTGATGTCTTACAGTCCACTTATTCAATGTAACATCATAGTACTGATACTCATTCACAGACTTCTACATCCAAGCAAAATGACTGTAATCACAGGAGCAAGATATTGTCTTCGCACTTTAACCAAAATACCATTTGCTTTTTGTACAGTTTCTTTTCGCATTTTTCACAACTCACTACAAAATAAAATAATACTCGCCCCCACCTTCAATGAAGCACTTTGTTTCCAAATTTATACCGATTTAGAATCGCTCAATACCAACATTCTGTCGCGCTGACCACTCAGCTACCGGGGGCGGACAGCACAGCATTGTATGGCAGTGATGCATGGACTGTGGCAAAACCAGAACAGAAGAGAGTCGAAGGATTTGAGATGTGGCGCTACAAAAGAATGTTGCAAATTAGGTGTACTGGTAAGGTAGGAAATGAGGAGGTTGAAACTTCGTGGCAGATGAAAACTGTTTGTCGGGCCGAGACTCGAACTCGGTACCTTTGCCTTTCGCGGGCATTTGCTCTACCAACTGAGCTACGCAGGCACGACTCACGACCCGTCCTCACAGCTGTACTTCCGCCAGTGCCGGATCTCCTACATTCGAGTCTCGGTCCGGCACACGGTTTTAATCTGGCAACAAGTTTATATCAGCGCTGTAGAGTGAAAATTTCATTCTGGGTTGGGTTGTGTGGGGGAAGAGATCAAACAGAGAGGTCATCGGTCTCATCGAATTAGGGAAGGACGGGGAAGGAAGTCGGCCGTGCCCTTTCAAAGGAACCATCCCGGCATTTGCCTGGAGCGATTTAGGGAAATCACGGAACATCTAAATCAGGATGGCCAGACGCGGGATTTCATTCTCGTTGGCTCAAGTGGTTCAAATGGCTCTGAGCACTATGGGACTTAACTTCTAAGGTCATCAGTCCCCTAGAACTTAGAACTACTTAAACCTAACTAACCTAAGGACATCACACACATCCATGCCCGAGGCAGGATTCGAACCTGCGACCGTAGCGGTCGCGCGGTTCCAGACTGTAGCGCTTTTAACCGCTTGGCCACCACGGCCGGCGATTTCATTCTGGAATGAGGAGGTTCTCCACAGAATCGGCGAGGAAAGGAATATGTGCACTGACAAGAAGAAGGGACAAGACGATAGGACATTCGTTGAGAAGTTAGGATAAACTTCCACGGTATTACATGGAGCTGTAGAGGGTAAAAACTGTAGGGAAAGACAGAGATTGGAATACACTCAGGAAATAATTGAGAACGGAGGTTGCAATTGCTGCCCTGAGATGAAAAGGTGGGCTCAGGAAAGGAATTTGTGGCTGGCCGCATAAAACCAGTCGGAAGAGTGATGAAGAAAAGAAGTGGAATCGTAGAAGAGAGGCTGTGGAGAGCGAGAGCCTGCTGAGAGACGGAAGGTGGCCGGTGCTGGTGTCCGGCCGTGACCTCGGCTCTCGGTGTGCCTGCGGGAGGCGGGGCCGCCGGACAGGACAGGTTGCGCCGAGCGGAGCTAGTCCGGCCGGAGCCGCAGCTGCTGCCCGCCGCCACTGCCGCCTTCCAGGGGCGAACGACCCGCTGCGAACTGCACGGCCGCGGCCGCAGCGGCGAGCAAAACGAAGGCGCCGCGGGCGCAGAATGTCTCTCCAGGGCCCGCAGCCCGACGGCTGTGCGGTAGCAGGCTGCGCTGTGCGGCCATCAGGGGAGCGCGTGACCGCCACGCAAGGTGAGGCCGAGCGCCGACGTTCCAAGGGCTGTCCTGTGCACATCTCGATCAGTGATTGAGTATGGAGGCCATCCTGCGTATGCGAAGAGCGGCACTTATAGCATAGTGCATAGATAAACAGCGTGAGAGCTGAATGTCTTGGCTATTTACACTTACTTACAGCCGATTTAAATGGTGAAAAAACGTACAATTTTTATCAAAAATGCCTTCTGACGTCAGTTATGAAGCTATTTGGTTCGAACGAGGCAAAACTTGGTGCTTATAGCGGATAATGATCCGAAAGATCGCTGCCGTCTCTGTACAGCGTGCAAACAAGACAGTGGGGTATCAACGATGGATTGGGCTGCAATGTCTCTGGATGCAAATCCGATAGAAAATGTTTGGTCGTATATTAAGATAAAGCTTAAAGGAACGCCATTGTATACTTTGAAGGAGCTGTCACATAAAATCAGGACAATATGGGGATCGTTACCGAGAGAATACGCAGAAAATCTCGTGAAAAGCATGCCAAAGAGGTGACAAGCTATAATCGATAATGGCAGCTGTTGGATTAACTATTACGCAATTCAAAAAATGGCTATGAGCACTATGGGACTTAACATCTGAGGTCATCAGTCACTTAGAACTACTTAAACCTAACTAACCTAAGGACATTACACACAACCATGCCCGAGGCAGGATTCGAACCTGCGACCGTAGCGGTCGCGCGGTTCCAGACTGTAGCGCCTAGAACCGCTCGGCCACCCCGGCCGGCATTACGCAATTGTTCAATTAGTAATAACATCTGTTCATGTGAACATATATTTATGATGGTGTATAATTAAATGTCTCACTGAGAAATTAAAGTCTCTATTTATGATGCACGATAACGATCGAAGCAGACGAAATGAATTAAAATTAGTTATAAGATCACCAATAGTACAAGGACGTTCCATTACGTTGAATGCTAAGGTGCTTGCCAAGATCGGAGAACCCTGGCAGTAGTGACAATATGTAAGGGAAAAAATGACTTGAACTTTTGTTAGTTCATCCAGGCAATGTGATTATCGTACTGTGGTAGCGTAATGGTTAGCATTTTTGCATTGCAAGGAAGAGGACCGGGGTTCGAGTCCCGGCCGCAGCATAAATTTTAATTCATTTTGTCTGCTTCGATCATTATCGTAGATAGCAAAAAGAGACTTAAATGTCCTCGGAAACATTTAATTATAAGATCAAATGCGAAAATTTGGAAATTTGTGGTAAGGTTCTACGGGACCAAACTGCTGAGGCTTACACACTGATTAAGGTAACTTAAACTAACTTACGCTAAGGACAAGACATACACCCATGCCCGAGGAAAGGCTCGAACCTCCGACGGCCGCGCGAACCGTGACAAGTTGCCCTAGACCACGCGACTAACCAGCGCGGCTCAAATGCGAATTCCTGGATGCGAGACGGCATTCATTTCAATAAGCACTGTTGAGAAAATTTAGGGAACAAGTATTTGCGGCTGACTGCTCAACGATTCTGTTGCCGTCAACGTTCATTTCTCGCAAGAAACGTGAACCCGGGATAAGAGAAATTGACGCTCGTACGGAGGTTTACCGCAATAATTCTTCCCAGGAACCATTCGCGAACTGACCGGGCAAGGGGAGAAAATATATTGATACCAGAATTGCGCTCCACCGCATAGCGAAAGGTGGCTTGCGGGGTACTGATGCAGAGTGATCACGAAAGTGCATTAGGAGCTGCTGTTACAATAGAGGAAGCTCGTAGTCATCGGCTTCTAGGCCATGTGGAGCGAGCTGAAGTGTGACCGACGTGCTCCGCTTGCTTCGGCCATTTACTGATTGCTACCCGGGAACGCTCACGAACTTCGCCATGCCGTGCTGTGTGTTGTTTCGTTAGTCTCCAAGGTAAACACGCGCTTCCAATGAAATAAATGATTGCTTACTATGCCTTAACACATTTCTTCTCTGAACGATACTACTTTGCACTAAGGCATTCACTCGTGACTTCACAAATGCGCGACTGTGAACCTCATACATTAGTTAAGACAGCTTCTGCGTTTTCCTTCATAGTATTATCCTGTTATCTCTTAATGCTGTACCTCTTATGAGCAGTCAGTGGATACTCACTCACTTGTAACAGGAAAACATACAGGACGAAAGTACATTGTGCGTTAATTTTTGATGTAGTAATACGCACAAGTGGCACTTGAGTACCCTGCCAAACCATTATTTATTATCAATTATAGATGGCAGCAATCACTCGTCCTTTTTAGATTTTATTACGCAAATCCAGATTTCTGCTAGTAGCTAGCCATTCTCGATGCACAATTTTCTATTTTCAATGCATGTAAGTCCCTGTTGTTCGGGCGTCAGTCACAGTTCTTTGAATATTTAAAGAACTATGACTGACGCCCGAACAACAGGGGGACTTACATGCATTGACAATAGAAAATAGTGCATCGAGAATGCACTAGCCGAAATCTGGATTTGCGTAATAAAATCTAAAAAAGGACGACTGATTGCTGCACTCGATAAGTCACATAACAATTCTGAGTGCACCCACCTTCCGAATGGAAGGTAACCTGATCATTATTTATTAATTTATTCAGCTAAATGTAATGATTTACATTCGATTTTTCGTTAATTTAGACTTACGTTCTAAGAATTTCATTCCTCGAATTAGGGCCTATGTTTCTCTTGACCAGGAACGCTCTCTTTGCTGGAGTTTGTCTGCTTTTTATATCCTCCTTCCTTCGTGAGTCACGCATTACTTTGTTTCCAAGGCGGGAAAACTACTTCATATCATCTACTTCAGGGTTCCCAATTTTATAAGTTTCTCAGTAATCTCTTTTTGACTACTTTTCACTACTTTCGTCTCTTCTCGATTTGCTCTCAGTCCATATTTTGTGTGTGGCGTCACCGCAAGGCACCACACTTGCTAGGCTGTAGGCTTCAAATCGGCCGCGGTCCATCAGTACACATCGGAACCGCGAGTCGCCACTGTCGACGCTAGCAGACCGAGCGCCGCCACTCGGCTGATCTTAAAGAGACAAGCTAGCCCACTGCCTAGTTCTACAGCCGACTTGAACAGGAATGGTTCACTTGTTATGTTGTGGCGTAACAAGACAGCTACGCCACACTGAAGTAGCCGAAAGGCACGCGTAAACTCAAGTAGGCTAGATAGAGGTCTGAAACAGGATACTTATTAATGTTATAAAGAAAAGTATGTAGCTACTAGAACACTTAACTTTTGTATCTTCATTGGTTTACAACGTTCTTGAGGTACATGCAATGTTACAAATGGCGCCTTGCTAGGTCGTAGCCATGGACTTAGCTGAAGGCTATTCTGTCTGCTCGGCCAATGAGCAATGCGTGCTAACTATCTGCTCGGCTAATGAGCGATGCTTCGTCAGTGTAGTCGCTAGCAATGTCGCCCGTACAACTGGGGCGTGTGCTCGTTCGTATCTCGAGACCTGCCTTGTGGTGGCGCTCGGTCTGCGATCACACAGTGGCGACACGCGGGTCCGACATGTACTAATTGGACCGCGGCCGATTTAAGCTACCACCTAGCAAGTGTGGTGTCTGGCGGTGACACCACATGTTATAGCTTGAGAGATCTCATTTGCAGAGACGCTAGTCAGTAGCTATGACGTAGCCAGGCGCCAGATACAGTTTATGCATTAAAAATTGATATATATTTGTGAAGCAATCAGAATTGTAAAGAAGTATTCGAAGTTCAGTCTATAACTGCACTTGTAAATATTATTGTACAAAGTCAAGATCGACGTTCACCGCTGATGCCGAATTAAAGCTAAGTATTTAATTGTATTCCTGTCTACTAACTTTCTAATCCCCTAAGATGTTCCGGATACATCTCGTCAAGTATAGTTCATTGATCCTCATATCAGAATACGTGATCAACGCGTGGAATTAAAGGCCACGTCTCTTGATCAGACTAAGAGTCAAATTGCGTCACTCAGCCGGGTCACCCTTTTTCAAAAAATGTTCAAATGTGTGTGAAATCTTATGGGACTTAACTGCTAAGGTCATCAGTCCCTAAGCTTACACACTACTTAACCTAGATTATCCTAAGGACAACACACACACACACACACACACACACACACACACACACACACACACACACACACACACACACACACACACACACACGCCCGAGACAGGACTCGAACTTCCGCCGGGAGCAGCCGCACAGTCCATGACTGCAGCGCCTTAGACTGCTCGGCACCCTTTTTCCAAAAAAATGGTTCAAATGGCACTGAGCACTATGGGACTTAACATCTGTGGTCATCAGTCCCCTAGAACTTAGAACTACTTAAACCTAACTAACCTAAGGACATCACACACATCCATGCCCGAAGCAGGATTCGAACCTGCGACCGTAGCGGTCACGCGGTTCCAGACTGAAGCGCCTAGAACCGCACGGCCACACCGGCCGGCAACCTTTTTTCCATGAAGCTCATAGTTCCGGCTCATACACAACATTGTGCTCAGTAGACTTTTCGTTCTATTCAGTTTATGATGTAAGTCTTTCTCGGTTTCACTGCAGATAGCAATATCATCAGCGAATCTTATCATTGATATTCTTTCACCCTGGATTTTAAGCCCACTCTTGAACCAATCTTTTATTTCCGTCATTACTTTTTCTATGCATAAACTGAACAGAACAGAAGATTGACTGCAATCCCTGATTGTTGTTGTTGTTGGTGGTGGTGGTGGTGGTGGTGGTGGTGGTGGTGGTGTGGTCTTCAGTCCAGAGACTAGTTTGATGCAGTTCTCCATGCTACTCTATCCTGTGCAAGCTGCTTCATCTCCCAGTAACTACTGCAACCTATATCCTTCTGAATTTGCTTAGTGTAATCATCTCTTGGTCTCCCTCTATGATTTTTACCGACCACACTTCACTCCAGTACTAAATTGGTGATCCCTTCATGCCTCAGAACGTGTGTCACCAACTGATCCCTTCTTTTAGTCGGTTGTGCCACAAATTCCTCTTCTCCCCAATTCTATTGAGTACGTCCTCATTAGTTACGTCCTTATGTCCTGTTTAATCCGAGGAGTTTGTTCATGGTCTTCCGTACTTAATGTTCCGTCTTGGCTGTTAGACACATTGTTTATTACCCGTATTCCCACACAGTTAACTGCATCTTCCTTTGAATTTCGAACGTCTTGAACCATTTCACATTGTCGAACGGTTTTTCTAGGTAGACAACTGCTGTGGATGTGTTCTGCTTCAGCCGGCCGGGGTGGCCAAGCGGTTCTAGGCACTACAGTCTGGAACCGCGCGATCACTACTGTCGCAGGTTCGAATCCTGCCTCGGGCATGGATGTGTGTGCTGTCTTTACGTTAGTTAGGTTTAAGTAGTTCTAAGTTCTAGGGGACTGATCACCTCAGATGGTAAGTCCCATAGTGCTCAGAGCCATTTGAACCATTTGTGTTCTGCTTCTTCGTAAGTCTTGCTTCCATTATCAATAGCAACGTCAGAATTGCCGCTCTGGTGGCTTTCACTTTCCTAAATACAAATTGATTGTCAGCTAAGAGAACCTCTATTTACTTTTTCATTAATCTGTACATTATTTTTGTTAGTAACCTCAATGCATGTACTGTTTGTGCTGATTTGCAGTAGAGCTCGCACCTACCTGCCTTTGCTGTCTTTGGAATTGCGTGGATGATATTTTTGCGAATGACTGATAGCATGTCTCAAGTCTCATTGACTTTGCGAACCCTGAACGCTTTTTTCGGTGCCTGGTCTTTATTTCGGTCCTCTGCCTGTTGTAACCGTGTGCACAGGCGCATAGGACGGCGCCGGTAAGTTCGGCGTTCTCGCGTGCGGATCGACTTGTGCAGACTGCGCCAGACTACCGACTCGTCCCGCGGCAAGTTGAGCGCGCTTGATAACTTATTGACGTGCGGGGAGTCCCCGCAGTTGGCGAACACTCGGCAGGCAGGCAGGCAGGCGACGCTCCGGCTCAGGAAATTAGCGGCTGAACGCACAGGGCTGCCTGGCTGGTCGGCTATTCCTGGAAACTCTGCGCCCAAGTTCGGAGAGCAAGCCCGCCTTGCCTCCAAGTTCGCTTCGACTGTCTGTGGCTGGCTGCGAACACGTGAGGGACGACTTTTGCGGCGTACGACTTCGTGCGTCAGGTCTTGCGTTTGAGATGGGGTCGCACTGCGGCGGCACACAGCAGCACTTCGGCCAGTGAGCATTCCGCGCCGATTCTGTACGTAACGCCGCGGATGCGCCCTTTGCCTTCGCTTCGTTCTTTTATTTGGAGTTAATGCTAGCACTTGAGCTACGCCATAGTCGTCTGTAATTGAAGTCGAACCTGAATGATAAACAATCTAGACAAGAAAATAGTAGAAGATTCTGAAGAGAGGTCACAGTTCGTAGTAACTGACGGAAAGCCATAGCGTGAAAAAATGTGATCTCTGGCATTCTCCATGGTAGTCTTATAAGCCCTTTGCTGTTCCTTATCTACACTAGTGGCCATTAAAATTGCTACACCACGAAGATGACGTGCTACAGACGCGAAAGAAGAAGATGCTGTGATATGCAAATGATTAGCTTTTCAGAGCATTCACACAAGGTTGGCGCCGGTGGCGACACCTACAACGTGCTGACACGAGGAAAGTTTCCAACCAATTTCTCATACACAAACAGCAGTTGACCGGCGTTGCCTGGTGAAACGTTGTTGTGATGCCTCGTGTAAGGAGGAGAAATACGTACCATCACGTTTCCGACTTTGATAAAGGTCGGATTGTAGCCTATTGCGATTGCGGTTTATCGTATGGCGACATTGCTGCTCGCATATTCTGTTAACAGAATATGGAATCGGTGGGCTCGGGAGGGTAATATGGAACGCCGTGCTGGCTCCCAACGGCCTCGCATCACTAGTAGTCCAGATGAAAGGCATCTTATCCGCATGGCTGTAACCGATCGTGAAGCCACGTCTCGATCCCTGAGTCAACTGATCGGGACGTTTGCCAGACAACAACCATCTGCACGAACAGTTCAACGACGTTTGCAGCAGCATGGACTATCAGCTCGGAGACAGTGGCTGCGGTTACCCTTGACGCTGCATCACAGACAGGAGCGCCTGCGACGGTGTACTCGACGACGAACCTGGGTGCACGAATGGCAAAACGTCATTTTTTTCGGATGAATCCAGGTTCTGTTTACAGCATCATGATGGTCGCATCCGTGTTTGGCGACATCGCTTTGATCGCACATTGGAAGCGTGTATTCGTCATTGCCGTACTGGCGTATCACCCAGCGTGATGGTATGGGGTGGCATTGGTTACACGTCTCGGTCATCTCTTGTTCGCATTGACGGCTCTTTGAACAGTGGACGTTACATTTCAGATGTGTTACGACCCGTGGCTCTGCCGTTCATTCGAACCCTGCGAAACCCTACATTTCAGCAGGATAATGCACGACCGCATGTTTCATGTCCTGTACGGGCCTTTTTGGATACAGTAAATGTTCGACTGCTGCCCTGGCCAGCACATTCTCCAGATCTCTCACCAATTGGAAACGTCTGGTCAATGGTGACCGAGCAACTGGCTCGTCACAATACGCCAGTGACTACTCTTGATGAACTGTGGTATCGTGTTGAAGCTGCATGGGCGGCTGTACCTGTACACGCCATACAAGCTCTGTTTGCAGAATGAGATTTTCACTCTGCAGCGGAGTGTGCGCTGATATGAAACTTCCTGGCTGATTAAAACTGTGCGCCCGACCGAGAATCGAACTCGGGACCATTTGCCTTTCGCGGGCAAGTGCTCTACCATCTGAGCTACCGAAGCACGACTCACGCCCGGTGTCACAGGAAGGTAGGAGACGAGATACTGGCAGAAGTAAAGCTGTGAGACCGGGCGTGAGTCGTGCTTCGGTAGCTCAGATGGTAGAGCACTTGCCCGCGAAAGGCAAAGGTCCCGAGTTCGAGTCTCGGTCGGGCGCACAGTTTTAATCTGCCAGGAAGTTTCAAGCTCTGTTTGACTCAATGACCAGGCGTATCAGGGCCGTTATTACGGCCAGAGGTGGCTGTTCTGGGTATTGATTTCTCAGGATCTATTTACCCAAATTGCGTGAAAATGTAATCAATGTCAGTTCTAGTATAATGTATTTGTCCAATGAATACCCGTTAATCATCTGCATTTCCTCTTGGTGTAGCAATTTAAATGACCAGAAGTGTATATAAACGATTTGGTAGACACTCTGAGTAGCCATCTTAGGTTGTTTACAGACGACGCTGTTGTTTATCGTATACTATAGTCATCAGAAGGTCATAACCAATTGTAAGTCGATTTAGAAAAGATAATTATATGGTGCGAAAACTGGCAGTTGACCCTAGATAACAGAAAGTGTGAGGTCATCCTCATGAGTGCTAAAAGAATCCCTAAAACTTGCGTTACACGATAAATCAGTCATATCTAAAGGCCGTAAATTCAACCAAATTCCTAGGAATTACACTTACGAACAACTTATATTGGAACGAACACATAGAAAATGCTGTTGGGAAGGCTAACCAAAGACTGAGTTTTATTGGCAGGACACTTAGGAAATGTAACAGATCTACTAAAGAGACTGCCTACGCGACGCTTGTCCGTCATCTTTTAGAATGCTGCTGCGCGGTGTGGGATCTTTACCAGATAGAACTGACAGAGTACACCGAAAAAGTTCAAAGAAGGTCAGCACATTTTGTATTATCGAGAAATATGTGGGAGGGTGTCACCGAAATTATACAGGAATTGGGGTGAACATCATTATAAAAAAAAAAAAGGCGTTTCTCGTTGCGGAAGAATCTTCTCTCGAAATACCAGTTACCAACTTCCTCCTCCAAATACGAAATTATTCTGTTGACAACAACTTACATAGGAGGAAACGATGATCCTAATAAAATAAGACAAATCAGAGCTTGCACGTAAAGAGATAGGTGTTCGTTTTTTCCGCTCGCTATACGAGATTGGAATAATAGAAAACTGTGAAGGTGGTTCTATGAACCCTCTGCCAGGGACTTAAATGTGATTTCCAGAGTATCCATGTACTTGTAGATGTAGATGAAATGTATTAAGTTCGTTCGAACTGGTCTCGGAAGGCCTAACGGTACCGACCAACCGCCATGTGACTATCAGCCGGTAGGCGTCACTGGATACAGAAATGGTCTGCACACCGCTCTCCTAATCGTTGTCAGTTTTCGCGACCGGAGTTCTACTCTTTAATCAAGTAGCTCCTCAGTTGATTCACGAGGGCTAAGTGCACTCCGCTTGCCAACAGCTCTCGGCAGACACGAATGATCACCCATCCAAGTGCTAGCCAAGCCCGAGAACGCTTAACTTCGCTGATCTGACGGGAACCGGTATTGCCACTGCGGCAAGGCCGTTGTCGTTTGTTAAATGTATTACTACTAAAGAACCCAGAAAATTAAATTGGTAGATAGCATAACTAATCAGAAACTCTCCAAACAAACCTGAGACAACCAATGGTCGAGAAGGAAACATTCCAGGGGGCAGAAAAATACAAACTTGACTGGCAAAGTTGTGACGCAGTATGAATGATATGCAGAAATTTTCAAACGTGTTACAACACACATCAGATTCTGGCAGTAGGAAATGAACCATTCCGTTTTCGCTGAGCATTTAAAAGACCGCAACTATCATTCTACCAAATAATCACAACAAAAGCGATATCCTTATGCAGGGAAACTACCACGTCCAGAAAGCTATCGCAGAGAACTAACAGGTAATGAACGGCCAGTCACAAATAAACACAAAGTCTCCGCTACATCAGATAAAAATAAGTGAAATAGTTAATAATAATAGCAATAATAATCATACAGGTATACATAACGACACCCAGCTGTCCATACCCCCCCGCCCCACAACACACACACACACACACACACACACACACACACACACACACACACACACACACTCAACATCTGCCAACAACATTTAAAACATAATATGAACACAACGTGTGCCATGATAGTTAAGGAAGTAGGACAACAGCTTTAAAACCAGCAAAGGAAGCATACCTGTAGAACAGCATCTACGAAGCTTGTTAAATATAAGTTTGGACCATTATTGCGTTATAGAAATCAGGAAGTTCTAGAACTATTTTTAACTTACAGTGCCTAATAAGTAAAGCAATTTTGTATTGTATTGAACTGGGGACCTAGAAACGACAGAGAGGCTTCGTCCCCGCCCCAGAACAGGCTACAGCAGTCCACTCACCCCACCGCCGCCCTCACCGAACCCAGGGTTATTGGGCGGTTCGGCCCCCAGTGCCCCCCCCCCCCAAACCCCGGGAACATCTCACCCCAGACGAGTGTAACCCCAGTGTTTGCGCATCAATCGCCGGGGCATAGTATAACTGAGGAGGAATAAGGGGAACCAGCCCGCATTTGCCGAGGCAGATGGAAAACCACCTTAAAAACCACCCATAGACTGGTCGGCACACCGGACCTCGACAGTAATCCGCTGGGCATTTGACTGCACGGCTAACCGGGCGGGCAAAGCAACATGGTACACACACACACACACACACACACACACACACACACACACACACACACACACACACACACACACACGCACGCACGCACGCGCACCTTATCTGTAAAGTAAGGTCCTATCGGTCGCCGCGAAATGGAAACCACAGAGAAAATAAAAAAATGTTTTATTTGCAACTTCTCTACATAGCCGCCGATCCGATTTAGACATTTGTCGTAGCGTTGTATAAAATTTCTCGTTGTCTGTGCCAAAATGTTAGTCACCACAACCAACGGTTCATTTGAGCCGAGTTGAGAACAGAGGGAGCCAAGTCCGGGTTGAATATTAGATGATCAAACACTTCTGACCGAAAATATTACAGTAGCTCTTCATTGGCCCTGCAGTGTGCGGCTGAGAATTGTCATGATCAAGGAAACACATGACAGTTACGTTATGTGGAGTTGCACGAAATCAGGCGAAGTCTCTCTGTGGTCATCAGTACTTGGCGGAAGACACTATTGTTCTAGGCATCTTTACGTACTCAGTGTACGCTCAGGACTGAAAACAGCGACGTGACGCGATCGACAGGAATATTGGAGACACTGCCCGACACAACTGTGCAAAGCATCGGATTTTCATTGCGGTTTCCATTTCGCGGAGGATCGGATCTTACTTTCCGAATAATCCCCGTATTTCAGATCAATGACTATACTTTTCAAAAAAGCATGTCGAAACTAGCATGACACGACAAAATTCATTTTGAGGATGTCAAATTAAACACGTTACAGCCGTCTAATTTCCAAAATTATTTTGTTTGGCTACCAGTTTCGGTTATTCACTACGCCATCTTCAGGCCCCTGACCGAGGTGTAGGAAGATTCCACCTCGGTTTTGATCAAAACAGGAGCCAGCATTCGAATACTGATATCTGTAGATATCTGCTGTCGAATTTTTTTTATTTTTTACAGTCAGCAGATGATGGTTGAAGTGATCGCTATAGCAAGCAGAAATTTACAGATACCATTATTCGAATGCTGGTTTCTGTTTCGACCAGAACCGAGGTGGACTCTTCCTACACGTCGGACAGGGGCCTCAAGATGACGTAGTAAATCGCCGAAACTGGTAGCCAAATAAAACAAGTTTGGAAATTAGACGGTTGAAGGGTGTTTGATTCGACATACTGTAACGAACAACCGGGTCCCGCAATCATCTCTGAAAAGATGGACACACAGAGAAAATTAGTGTTGTTCATTGCACGTAAACGGACATAACCTGAAAATTATCAGTGTAATACTAGTCGGAACTGGGGACAATCGAACAACAGCAGTTAAAGAAAGTAAGAGATTTTATTACCCCACATACAGTAATCTGAACGCTAACATGTATCTCCTCGTTGCATGGTGTGAATTCATTCCCGATTCATTCTTGTAGCCTTGCATACGTATAACGTCGGCCATTAGTTAGCAGAAACATTAAGGAAGAAAGTACTCCCTGTACTTTTTTTACTTTTATTTTTTCCGACCATCTTAAATATTTTGTTCTGCTGTGGAGTTCCAGTGCATCCTGTTGCACTGGTAGGAGTATTGCGAAGTTTTAATCGCCACACAAGGAACTTGGGTGTAGATGATTGTCTGCTGCGCCTCCATCGGCCAAAATACTGGAGGCATAAAGCCTGCAGAGAGAGATTACTTTACTGCTGTATAAAATAAGCTCGCCTGCTTCCATAGTCACGCAGCAGAGGAAGCGCTCTCTCTCTCTCTCTCTCTCTCTCTCTCTCTCTCTCTCTCTGTGTGTGTGTGTGTGTGTGTGTGTGTGTGTGTGTGTGTGTGTGTGTGTGTGTATTTGTTCCAACTTCTTCTCAACATTCCGTTAACTGACGGATTCATTTTGTTTGTTCACAGGTACGGAGGATTAAAGGATTTTCCGTGTTCCTGGTTTGGAAGTGCGCATACCTACCTAATGGTAATGCGGTGAGTCAACTGTTCGTACCTTTTACTTTTAAATTACTATCGCAGTTTACTCGACCATCCACTGCCAACGAAAAATTAGAAATGCTCTCTCGAAGAATATCAAGGAATTTACTTCCTTTCCTTGTCGAAATTCATTAACCTATGCAGCGCTCAGGTCTAATTTGCCTCTATGTGGCAACAGTTCATATGTCTGCAGTTCACACGTTTTCAACACCTTAGCGTAAGAGGAACCTGCACAATGCGCAAACATTTAAAATACATAATGATGGAAAGAAAAACTACACAAACGTCTGGCTGACGACATACGAGGGTAACCCAAAAGTAAGGTCTCCTACTTTTTTATAAGTACATAGACCTGTTTTTCTCCAATAGTTTACATCAGTTTACAGCTTTGCATTTTTGTAGACGCTGTGTCGTTTTTGTATGTCCATGTCATACCAGCTCGCTGCCATGCTGTTCAAAAAGTTATGAACCTTTTCTTTCACCTCGTCGTCGGAGCTGAATCGCTTTCCGGCCAAATGTTCTTTTAACTTAGGGAACAGGTGATAGTCACTGGGCGCCAAGTCAGGACAATAGGGTGGGTGGGTAATTATGTTCCACTGAAACTGTTGCAGGAGAGCAACGGTTTTTCGAGCGATGTGTGGGCGAGCGTTGTCATGGAGAATGTGTAACCCTTGCTTTCTCTTCTCTGGTTCTGAATTGGCCGTTTGAGTTTTTTCAGAGTCTCACAGTACCTGTTAGCGTTAATTGTGGTCCCAGTGGGCATAAAGTCGGGCAACAATACCCCTTTTCGATCCCAAACCGGTTGTCGTGACTTTTCCGGCAGATTGTTTTTGTTTGAATTTCCGCGGCTTTGTCGAAGAAGGATGGAGCCACTGGTGTGATTGTTGCTTGGTCTCAGGTGTGAAGTGGTATGCCCATGTTTCGTCACCCGCGACGAGTCCAGAAAGTTGTCCTGTTCGGCTGCAAGGCGGTGAAGAAATGCGTGGGAAGCATCAACTCGTTGCCGCATGTGGTCCTCAGTCAGCATGCGTGGCACCCATCTTGCGCACACCTTCCGGTAGTTCAATGTTTCCGTTAAAATTCTGTGGGCGGTGCTTCGGGAAACCTCAGGAAGCAACGTGCAGTGATCATCCAGGGTGATCCGCCGATCTTCACGCATGCTTTGCTCAACCTTCAACACTGTCTCCTCAGAAATTGACTGTCTCCCGCTCCTTTATTCGTCGTGAATTTCGGTCTGACCAACTGCAAACTCTCTACGCCACTTACGAACATTTTTGACATCCATGCACGACTCACCACACAGTTTCGTCAGTTGGCGATGGATTTCAATTGGAGCAGTGCCCTTGGCGTTCAAAAACCGAATAACTGCTCGCAATTCGGAACGGCGGTAACATCCAACGGGAGCTCCATTCTCAACGGCTGTCAAGCCAAGACTGAGCGCCACAGCGCGACGTGCGCATGTTAACACACAGCGCGTGAAGCACTCTTCATAACAAATGGCTCTGACCACTATGGGACTTAACATCTGAGGTCATCAGTCCCCTGGAACTGAACTACTTAAAGCTAACTAACCTAAGAACTTCACACACATCCTTGCCCGAGGCAGGACTCGAACCTGCGACCTTAGCGGCCGCGCGTTTCCAGACTGAAGCGCCTAGAACCGCTCGGCCACACCGGCCGGCACTGTTCATAACAGTGTGACCAACTGCCACACAAACAGAGTTCTGTACTCATAAAAAAAATAAAAAAAATAGGAGACCTCATTCTTGGGATTACCCTCGTAGAGGAAATCAACCGCAATTGAGTTTAATCATAGTCTACGACAAAAAAAAAGAGCCTATCATCCATGGACGATTCAAAACCCAAAACCGAGGCTACACCAGGAGAAGAAAGCACTCCAGCAGATGGTGTTAAAAGAGTTACATCGACAACGAAGTGATCACTGTAGAACATTTCTTTATTAGTCTTTAACTACCCAGTTCCTGCTAGCTGTTTAACAATGCTACTCCGAACCTCCCTTTTAGCCCATTGGCGACCCAGTGTGCAGACCCATCCGGAAAGTGTTTAATTTTCGCCAAATACAATAAACTATACACAACCTAGATATTAATTACTAACGCAAGGAACCGGCGACGAACGGCATGTACGTAAATCACCTGACGGTGCCCTGCGCTGCTAGACGGGAAGTTGATTCTCACAGACTCTATAGGGCCCATTGTCATGCTGATACAACCAGCGTCTCCGAACCGTTCCTCTATCGTACACATTACACAGTGCTGCAAAAGTTGTTGTTGTTGTTGTTGTGGTCTTCAGTCCAGGGACTGGTTTGCTGCAGCTCTCCATGCTACCCTATCCTGTGCAAGCTTCTTCATCTCCCAGTACCTACTGCAACCTACATCCTTCTGAATCTGCTTAGTGTATTCATCTCTTGGTCTTCCTCTACGATTTTTACCCTAAACGCTGCCCTCCAGTACTAAATTGGTGATCCTTGATGACTCAGAACATGTCCTACCAACCGATCCCTTCTTCTAGTCAAGTTGTGCCACAAACTCCTCTTCTCCCCAATTCTATTCAATACCTCCTCATTAGTTATGTGATCTACCCATCTAATCTTCAGCATTCTTCTGAAGCGCCACATTTCAAAAGCATCTATACTATTTATCGTCCATGTTTCACTTCCATACATGGCTACACTCCTTACAAATACTTTCAGAAAAGACTTCCTGACACTTAAATCTATACTCGATGTTAACAAATTTCTCTTCTTCAGAAACCCTTTCCTTGCCATTTGCAGTCTACATTTTATATCCTCTCTACTTCGACCATCATCAGTTATTTTGCTCCCCAAATAGCAAAACTCCTTTACTACTTTAAGTGTCTCCTTTCCTATTCTAATTCCCTCAGCATTACCTGGTTTAATTCACCTACATTCCATTACCCTTGTTTTGCTTTTGTTGATGTTCATCTTATATCCACCTTTCAAGACACTATCCATTCCGTTCAACTGCTCTTCCAAGTCCTTTGCTGTCTCTGACAGAATTACAATGTCATCGGCGAACCTCAAAGTTTTTATTTCTTATTCATGGATTTTAATTCCTACTCCGAATTTATCTTTTGTTTCCTTCGCTGCTTGCTCAATATACAGATTGAATAACATCGGGGAGAGGTTACAACCCTGTCTCACTCCCTTCTTCAGGTTATTATCATTCTGTATTTAGAGTTTTCTTAAGCGCAATATGGGCAGCGTACCCTACCCACGCAAAACATCCATTACGAAGCGTTGCTCGACCATTTTGCCACCTTTTTATGTGATTACGTACAATCGTGTTGTTAGCTGGACCGCTGGTAGCACTTTCTGAAACTCACGAGTTAATCCTTTCGCTGACTGCATGTGAGTTTGTACAAACACACTCCGCAGCGCTCGAAGGTCCTGGTCCGCCAGTACGTGACGTCTACCTAGGCTTGGTTTAGGTATGGTTGTTCCTTCGGGTTCCCACTTCACAACAGTCGAGTTCCCAGCTATGTGTATTTGTCACTCTTCTGACAGCTAGTGACTAGTCGACGTTCGAAGTCGCTGAGCTCTCTTGACCGATCCATTCCGGTGCTATAGCTACTTCACTGACAACTGGGACTGCTGATAATTTTAAAAATATCGGAAATCCGACACAGCGAAATTTGAAACATATTAGCGGTCCTCGATATACCGAAAAATTATCGAAATTACAACGTAAAAATCTCGACGTACCGGCCGTATACAGGGTGTTACAAAAAGGTACGGCCAAACTTTCACGAAACATTCGTCGCACACAAAGAAAAAAAAGATGTTATGTGGACATGTGTCCGGAAACGCTTAATTTCCATGTTATAGCTCATTTTAGTTTCGTCAGTATGTACTTTACTTCCTCGATTCTGATGATCAGATTGTAAATTTTCACAATCAACATGTGTGGTCTGACGAGAATCCGCACGCAATTGTGCAATCACGTCATCAACACAAATTTTCTGTGAACGTTTGGACAGGCATTGTTGGTGATGTCTTGATTGCGCCCCATGTTCTTCCACCTACGCTCAATGGAGCACGTTATCATGATTTCATACGGGATACTCGACCTGTGCTGCTAGAACATGTGCCTTTACAAGTACGACACAACATGTGGTTCATACACGATAGAGCTCCTGCACATTTCAGTCACGTGTTCGTACGCTTCTCAACAACAGAATCGGTGACCGATGGATTGGTAGAGGCGGACCAATTCCATGGCCTCCACGCTCTCCTGACCTCAACCCTCTTGACTTTCATTTATGGGGGCATTTGAAAGCTCTTGTCTACGCATCCCCGGTACCAAATGTAGACTCTTCGTGCTCGTATTGTGGACGGCTGTGATACAATACGCCATTCTCCAGGGCTGCATCAGCGCATCAGGGATTCCATGCGACGGAGGGTGGATGCATGTATCCTCGCTAACGGAGGACATTTTGAACATTTCCTGTAAAAAAGTGTTTGAAGTCACGCTGGTACGTCCTGTTGCTGTGTGTTTCCGTTCCATGATTAATGTGATTTGAAGAGAAGTAATAAAATGAGCTCTAACATGAAAAGTAAGCGTTTCCGGACACATGTCCACATAACATCATTTCTTTCTTTGTGTGTGAGGAATGTTTCCTGAAAGTTTGGCCGTACCTTTTCGTAACACCCTGTATATCGGTTGCACGTTGTTGATATACTGCCAGTTTTAGAGCTGCATATTTATTATTGGGTATTCTGTACAAGAACAAGTTGGCAGCATGCTTATCCCCCTTAGAGCAAGAATTGAAAGGAAAATGATGCACGTTCATCCTTGGCGATAACCACTTTACTAACAATGGTAAATGCAGGTAAGTGGCAAATAAAAGGTGTCTGACGGGTCCGTCGTTTGGTTTCGTCACATATCGGATTTGTCTCGAACACTTGATGTCGACTTCCCTGTTTTTTTCATTTCCGCATAAGCCAGCGACCTAGCAGTTGTAGTGTCAAAATTCCGTCTGAAGTTATACGTGGCAGTTTCTGTTGGCAGCGCCGACAACGTCAGCATTTCCCCTCACACTTTTCCGCCCACCGCAAAGACCAATCTTGTCAATTTCAGCAACCGTTTTTTGAAGAATGCTGACGTGAAGAAATAGCACACTAGTTGCGTTAAAAACTGTTTTTGAACGCAACTGGCGTGATGCTTCTTCAAATCGGATATCTTGTTATTCCATCAATACCGCCACCTCTCAATGCAATCGGACTACTACTTTGTGCCACCTACACTTGCTTCACGCAGTCAAAGAGAAAGACTGGACGGGATAAAGGTTCAAAAATAGTAATTCACAGAGTGAAAGTAAAATTATGTTCTAGAACAAATTCAAAAGAACAGTTTATGTATTTACCGAAAATTACGAGAAATGATGATAAAAGTATCGACTCTGGATATTGCCATTTCGATATCGATGTATCTGTTACAAAAGTATCGCCGATATATATAGACATTTTTTGGATAAAATATCGGTGTATCGTAGGACGCAAGTGCTACTCTGAGATGAAGAGGTTGGCACAAGAATAATTCGTGTTGGACCGCATAGAACTAGTCAGAAGTCTGATAAGAAAAAGAGGAAGAATGGAAGAATGTTAGAGGATAAACCAAGTATAGACTGTCCATGAGCGGGTATTGAAGGTCGGACTGTCTGTCTCTCTCTCTCTCTCTCTCTCTCGTTGTACCTTGGCAGTTTGCCAGTCCCTGTGAAAGTGGGACCGGCGCTGGGTGTCACACGATGCGGAAGTCCCCTGCGCGAGCAGCTCGCGTGCGCCCACGGATTTAACGGCAGAGCCGCCCGGCTACTCGTGTATCAACACGGGCGCGTGGGCCACGGGCGTGCTGGTCCAACCCGTCGGCAAACAGCTGCTTTAAATTTTCTGTACCAATGGCGAGCGATAGGCCACGGAAGGTGAACGAGGAAGCACTATCTGAAAGTCTGAAAGTAGCTCCAAGAATATCTGGTGATTCCCGAATGAGATTTTCACTCGGAACCGGAGTGTGCGCTGATATGAAACTTCCTGGCAGATTAAAACTGTGTGTCGGACCGAGATTCGAACTCGGGTTCTTTGCCTTTCTCGGGCAAGTGCTCTACCAAGCACTTGCCCGCGAAAGGCAAAGGTCCCGAGTTCACACAGTTTTAATCTGCCAGTAAGTTTAATATCTGGTGAATTAAAACTCTGTGCCGGACCCGGTTTCGTACTAGGAGCTGATTGTAAAATGTGCTACAAAAAGAACTGTCGAAAAACGACTACAAGAGCATAAGGGCAATTGTAGAAAAGGGGAGATTGACCGAGCAGCTTTTGTGGAACATGCTTTATAGCCAGGAGACAATCACATTCATTTTGACAGGACTCAACTACTAACAGCCAGAATCGAATACCATGAAAACACCCCAGGAATTTCAATAGGAAGGAGGAGGGGATGAAACTGAATGAAATTTGGAGTCCGGTGCCGAAGAAGATGTGTACCAGTCTCCCACCATGGGATGATAGCAACAACGGACGACGAGAGTCAAAGGCCCATTGCACCCCCGTACTCAAAACATGTAACGTCACGCAACTGCGCGGAAGCGGGATTTTGCTGTAGTCAGTAGCGAGCCAGGGAGTGAATCGGACATTCAAAAAAGCTGCGATCCCATTTGGAAATGTCCTCTGCAGATGGGGACGAAACGTCGGGTTTTAAGGTGAAATCCATTCGACCGGTCTATTGACCGGAACATTTTATTAATTGTGACATACCAGGACCTGCATCTTACACAGGTTCATTAGGTAAAAATCTTTCTCAGGTCAGTGCCTATCTCGACTGTGGCGGTTCATATAAGTCTTGTGTAAGGGCAGAGCTTACTCGCACGCTTAAAAGATTCATTTTTATTATTTACCACCATGGCTAAACAGTTTTGACGTGAAACGCAAGTCACAGTGGATGTTTCCCGTAAACTGTACTCGGCTGGCATGTGTTCGCACTTGTGATGTTTTTGCATTCAGAATATTTATGTTGTTTGAAACAGCGACAATAGGAAAAAACGATTGCTTATGCTATTGTCAGTATCGATATATTGTAGTGTTTGTATTCTCTGCCGCGCGGGATTAGCCGAGCGGTCTTAGGCGCTGCAGTCATGGACTGTGCAGCTGGTCCCGGCGGAGGTTCGAGTCCTCCCTCGGGCATGACTGTGTGTGTTTGTCCTTAGGATAATTAGTGTGTAAGCTTAGGGACTGATGACCTTAGCAGTTAAGTCCCATAAGATTTCACACACATTTGAACATTGCATTATGTTTCCTTTTCAACTGCAAAATAAGATAAATAAATAAAAACTCAGGACTTCTATGTTCATATGTGTCCATAGTACAGGTATTCTTTGTAGACATACATTGCAAAATGTGGATAATCCTCATTAAGATACTACGTGTATTGCACGGCAGAACGCGCGGGAAGAAAATATTGCTTCCTCGTGTAACCAACACAGTGGGTCACAAGGGAAGTAAATCTGAAAGAATGACAAGCGAGGGAAAGATAAAGATAGCGACATAAATGCGCTCAACGAGATCACCCTACGTTAGATCTTGGCAAACCATTGGCGATGTGCTGCACCACAAGACAGTCAAGTGACGCCATGGGCCTTTCAAACGTCAAAACTTTCCCAGAGCACATAGGTATGCGACGTTGACGTTCCGTGATGTAGCGTTTCCCACGACGGGTGTGAACGCCATTTCGAACACTTCGTATAAAATTCGTTTCCAAATAAAAGGCCCATTGCGTGTTCCAATATTGATATTTATTTTCTCGAATATAACTTCCCTTTTATGTGTGGACATATTCACTGGTTGTTCGGAAATATTACACCGTCTAAATTTTACACGAGTCAGTTCAGATGTACAAGCAGAAAATGTCGTGATTTTTACAGCGACGATGCTTATTCTGATGATTTGTGTTTAATCTCTACATCTGGTCACATGTCGAAAGTCATCTTTGCACTCGCGAACATTTTCGGCATAACTGTGTTGAAATTGTTCGTTTTCTTTTCCACGTGTAAACTGATCTTTACCCTTTCGCGTTGAAAGTATTGGTGACGAAATAGTTATTTTTCCTTTCCGACGCGAACAAGCCGAAAATGCTCGGGATTTGGGAGTGCATGTGCGATGTTCGGCCTATGGCCAAAAATTGTGTGCACACGTAAAATTATAAATGCACCCTTTTATTTTATGTACAATTCACGACGTTAACTATTTAAATCTGCGATTAACATTTACAAAATCTAAATAGTATAGTTTTTCAGAACAATGTACTGAATATAGAATTTATATGAAAAGGAGAACCGGATGATTATAAGCACACTGGAATGAGATTTTCACTCTGCAGCGGAGTGTGCACTGATATGAAACTTCCTGGCAAATTAAAACTGTGTGCCGGACCGAGACTCGAACTCGGGACCTTTGCCTTTCGCGGGCAAGTGCTCTACCATCCTTTTTTCTTTTTTTTTTTTTTTTTTTTTTTTTAATTAGTCATAACATTCTACAGTAGTACATATTTTTCAACTGACATTTAAAAGTAATAAAACAAAGGTTCCTTGGCATTTTAGAAAAAAAAAATCCAAGTCTAAACCAGATAGTGATGTTCGTCACTTGATCGTATTTGTTTTTCAAAGATCAAATTGTCTCTCGTTTCTTCATGTTCTGAATCGCATCATCGAAAATGGAGTTCAAATGACTGTTCTTCTGAGGAAGTTGGCGTATGTATCATAATAATTATTCATGCGTAGTAGCTTGTGATGCTGGTCGGAAATGTTCGTCCAAAAATCTTCTTCGCTCCTTTCTTTACTGGACAGCAGGTAAAATACTGCGTGTCCCTTCAACCAGTTGACGGCATTTTTCTTCCAGGTGGGGTATAACTCCTCTTCCGGGTATAAAAGGCACGCTGGCGTTATCAAATACGGCGGTTTTCTCTGCATAGTTGCTAATTTTTTTCTGATTGACAACCATATATTATTCGCATTTCCACAGACAAATTGATGTTCATCTGTATCAATCAGGTTGCAAATGGTACACAAAGGGGAATCAGCCAGGTGAATGGAATGTAGTCTGGAGTTCGTTGGAAATTTCCTATTCACAAAGTAGTACCACAATGACCGCACTTTTGTTGGTAAATATGGGTGATGTATGTTCCTCCAGATATCATGCCAAGAGTGACCGACGTATTTTTGTTCTATGATGTTCTTGGTCTGAAAGTTCATTAAGTTTTGGTATATTTTCTTGACTTTGATGACATCTTTCTCGGGTGTTCCCAGTCCAATGTAGCTATACTCTACGAAGAAATGTTTTAGGTGGTAAAGTTCATTTGGGATGTGGTGAAACGTCTATTGGGGCGTCCTGGCTGACCGGCGCTATTTCATTTAACAAGAATGCGGTGACACTGTCGACTGACCGCTTCCACAGTTTATATGTTTTACAGACGTACAATGCTTGTGCTTTATTGTACACGTCTGTGAGATTCAATCCACCATTCCCAGTCGGTAGAGTCAATGTTTGGTACTTGAATTTGAAGATGTGGCTGCGGCTGACGAAATGGCCAAAAGCAGCCAAATCCTGTTCGCCACTTCCCTCGGCATTGGCAGGGCTTGAGCCACGTAATTTAATTTAGAGGACAAATAGATGTTGACGAGAGCCACTCTTTGTATCTCATCAAGAGTACGGAGATTGTGCTGACGTATACAGGCACGGATGTCCAAGCACGACTCACGACTCGTCCTCACAGCTTCAATTCTGCCAGTATCTCGTCTCCTACTTTTCAAGTAGAGCACTTGCCCGCGAAAGGCAGAGGTCCCAAGTTCGAGTCTCCGTACGGCACACAGTTTTAATGTGCGAGGAAGTTTTATAAGCACACTGTTCAAAAGAATTAGGGGAAAACGTGAATCAACGTCCGGTATGTTAAATCTATTTAGATACCTGCGGTATCCGTGGCCTTATTACATGGCTTCAGATCTTCGCTTTCAGTGTACGCAACAATTAAAATTATTCGCCATGTATTGCTGTGTTACCCATTATTGTGACGTGTCCCCTCAGAAGGAAGCAAGTTCTGGTGAACCACTGTTTCCTTGTGAGTTACACAGGTGGAAGTTGTCATTTGTGAACGTTGTATTCGGCCAAGCAGGTGCAATGCGACGTCTTAATGCAGTGCAAGTTGCAAGGGCGGCCTGTTGGATCCAAAAAGGATGGCCTTTCGGTCGTGTTGCTTCAGATGCCAGTGTCTCTTCATCCGTCGTCCGCAGGATGTGCACACGCTACAGGGAGACAGGTCGGTACACAAGGCGAGTTGGACAAGGGCGCTGACGCATTACCCCCCCCCCCCCCCCCAAGTGAAGACCGATACCTGCTCGTCTCTGCGTTGCAGCGTCGCACGGATACCGCCAGGGCACTGCAAGACGATCTCACAAGGGCTGCACGAGCCTCTGTGTCCGATCAGGCTGCGGTTCTAGGCGCTACAGTCTGGAATCGCGCGACCGCTACAGTCGCAGGTTCGAATCCTGCCTCGGGCATGGATGTATGTGATAGGTTCGTTAGGTTTAAGTAGTTCTAAGTTCTAGGGGACTGATGACCTCATAAGTTAAGTCCCATAGTGCTCAGAGCCATTTGAACCATTTTTGAACCGATCAGACTGATGACGAAGGACCGTACCACCCAAACGTCCTGTTCGAGTACCCCGCTTGACACGACATCTTGAAGCTCGCCTTCAGTCCTGCCATTCCCATGTCAACTGGCAATTCGTCACGGCCGAAACTTGTTACTCATAGACGAGTCCAGACTTCCTATGGCGCTAGGTGATAGCCGCGTTCATGTGTGGAGAGCCTTGGTGAGCGGTACCTCCCAAATGCTGTCCAGGAAATCTACTGATTTCTGAGGTTCCGTGATGTTTTGAGGAGTCAACAGTGTTGACGGTTTCTGTCGTTGTCGTTGATCGCCTAGCCGCCAGGCAGTAAGTACATCGAACAGGCCAGGCAGTACATCTAACAGATCCTGTATGCGGTGACTGGTGCATACGGTGGTGGCCCTCAATTTCTTCCTTCATTCCTGGAGGGCGTCAACAGGTACATCTTGCGAAGCCTGGGCACTGAATTAGTGGCATGACCAGTGGTGAGTCCAGGTCTACATCCCACCGTGCGTATGTGGGAAATGCTTGACAGATATGTTTGTGGTGGTCCTGTTCCAGCACAAACTCTCCAAGAACCCTCATGGTTACTAATTGAAGAATGAAAACGGATACCACAGGCTGAGCTCCGTAGACTTACACGGAGTGTGTCACTAAGGTGTCAGACAGTGCTCGCGGACGGCATGCACGTTACAGAAGCTCTCAAAGTCAAATGAGAACCGCCCAGAATGATGGGATGAATGATTGTTTCCACTCTGTTTTCGACATATGTCGGACATTTCAGTTCTTTTTATATAAACGCCGAGGATGCAATGATTTTTTGTTGTGTACTTAATTTGTGAAAGGTGGAGGTCTAATTTGGTAAGGCCGGCCGGAGTGGCCGAGAGGTTCTAGGCACTACAGTCTGGAACCGCGCGACCGCTACGGTCGCAGGTTCGAATCCTGTCTCGGGCATGGATGTGTGTGATGTCTTTAGGTTAGTTAGGTTTAAGTAGTTCTAGTTCTAGGAGACTGATGACCTCAGATGTTAAGTCTCATAGTGCTCAGAGCCATTTGAACCATTTTTTTATTTGGTAACATACTTAGTCCTCAATTATTGCTCAATGGAGTAGGCAGACTTTTTTGAGGAGTGTATTAATCATGCAGCACGAAAAAGGCATTATGTCTGTTACACAATTAGAGCTGTTGCAGAAAATGGCCGTTGCAGTCAACATTGTGGAATGTTTTTACATTTAGTGTCGGTCGACGTCTGGAACTTCGATAGATGTTTCGCAGCTGCTGCTACTAATGTGCATGTGACCAATGTTACGAAAACCCGTAACAGTGCTAAATTGGCGCTGTTGAAACGGCGCAGTCTTAATGACCCAACATCAGTGAATATGTCAGAACAATAGCCGAAGTGCTCAATGTCACGCGTAGGAGGGGGGGGGGGGGCTAGGGGAGGGACGACGACAGAAGAGAAATTTCTTTGCTGGAGTCCTTACACTGTGTGGGTGTGCCCGCGTGCTGTGCTCCATGAGAACAGCACGTAAACGACTTCTCCTGCGCGGTTCACAACACGTTACTAAAGATTATGCTTGTAGCGACACGGTACGGAGCCTGTTTAGCTGCGTTTCACTTGCAGTAGGGAGCTAGACGAAAGGAGTAATGCTCATTGCTCGCAGATAGGAGCTGAACGGGGCGGTCACACTGGGAACAAGGCGTGTGCAGTACGTTCTCAAGAGCCGCCAGAGTGCGGGTGGCACGCGAAATGAGCCAGGAGGGGGCAGCTGTGGAGGGGGGGGGGCGGGGAGGGTGGAGGTTTTAATTGCCAGACAACACGCACTCGGCGGAGCCCCTGGGAATGCTCGGCAGGGCGGCATGTGCTGATACGCAGTGGGACCACTTTGCCAGCGGCCGCTCTCCGCGACGCTGCCTCAAATGGTCCGTTTGCGTGTAATGACCTCGGCGGCCTTCTGTCCGTCCGGCCGTTTCTCAGATAATCGTCCACTAATAAACTCGCTGGCCCCAGAGTAAACGCTCGCACGAAGTCGGAGATTTCACCCCGGCGGTGCGGCCACAACAAGACCGCCGCAGTTCAGATTCGTCGCTTAGGGTGCGCAGTCTACCCCTTAGGCAGAATATTTCCCGCAGTAATCGGGCTTTCGAATGAAAGAGAGAAGCCAGGTCTTGCCGAAATGTCGGCAAATTTTCTTTTGTCGCGTAACAGTTGTTCAAGCGAAATCAACAAAGAATAACGCACACGCAGGGAGGGGGGGGGGGGGGAGGAGAAGGGGAGCGGTAGAATACGTAGCTCATCCTAAGATTAGTCAGGTGCCATTTCTCTGATGTGCCTTTAGATATTATTTTGCGATGTGTAGTTCGATTAAGCCCAAACATAAACTAGTCGTAAAGTGTGGTCAATACGTCGTCCCATTTCGACGCAGATGAGACATTTAGGTGTGTGGCACAGGGTACTTCGTGTACCACTGCCACCTGTCCCCCCACCGCCACCCTCCATCCCTCCTCCTTTCCTGTTCCAGACGCGAATGCAGCTGCGCGGGAAGAGAGATTGTTGGTAGGCCGTCGTGTGAACTCAGATCTGACATTTTAGCATTATGGTTTTTCCGCGAAATGTGTGTGGAATTGTTCGTTGGTTGATTTGGGGGAGGGGACCAAACAGCGAGATTATCAGTCCCATCGGATTTGGGAAGGATGGGGAAGAAAGTCAGCCGTGCCGTTTCGAAGGAGCCATCCCAGCATTTGCCTGAAGAGATTTAGGGAAATCACGGAAAAACCTGAATGGGATGGTCGGACGCGGATTTGAACTGTCTTCCTCCCGAATGCGAGTCCAGAGTATGGAATGAAGCAGCGTATTAGTTGAGTTTTGTAGGAACGTTCGCTCTCGGAATTTTAACGGTAAACGACACCGGAATGCATAACGAGGTTTCTTTTACGTTTGCCACTGGAGTTTGACAAGCAGCTCAGTGATGTTTTTGCGCTTACGTGGGAGGAAATAAGGTGTTCTTCTTTGAATGTCCTCTGTTTGCTCTATTACGTACATATTCAGGGGATGAGTGCAGCGGATCAGACGCAGAAATCCTTCATCGCCGTTCTGGATAAGGGCGTAGTGGAACTGGTTTGCCATTGCCTTCTTCCGACCTATTATGAAGTGTCAAGTCTCTGTTTGTGTCGTGTGAATGACCGTGACAAGTGCTTGTAACGTGTGGTGTTGAGTTTGTGTTATGGTTTAAGGGGCTGGAGAGGGTGAAACCCGGTTTCCGCACGTAATCTAGTCCTGCGATTAGCAACAAGGGGGTCTCCACGCTTAACGTGCCCATCCGACCTACAGCGTGTCATGTCCTCACTTCGTGACACACTCTACAGAGGCTCGGAATTCAATCCAGAACATTGGCGCAAAGACATATGATCAGAAACTTACGCCGCTACCTCTCCTCCCTTTGCTGATTAAGTATGGTAAGTGAAAGGTTTCCACCACCAGGTTTCGAACCGGCTTACCTCAGACTTGTCCGCCACTGCTAGCGGGCGTCAGCTACCTCGCCTTCGAAGGCGGGTGATTGTTCTATTATTATAAAGAAAACAAACGAACAAATATCGTCCGAACAGGTCATGAACGCCCAATGGTACCGACCGGCCGCCGTGTCATCCTCAGGCCTTAGGCGTCACCAAATGCTGATAGTGAGGGGCATGTGGCCAGCGCACATCTCTCTCGGCCGTTGCCAGTTTTCGTGACCGGTGCCGCTACTTCTCAGCCAAGTAGCTCCTCAGTTCGTCTCACAAGGGCTGATTGCACTCGGCAGACCCGGACGGTGACCCATCTTATAAAGAAAATGTTGTTTTAATTGTTATAGTATGCAACCAGTCAATTGTGAAACTTCACGTACAGGGACTGAAGTGAGAGCGACTTAGCATTCAGAAGCTGCTGGAAACATTGGTTATTCCTTATGCTTAGCTGTCACTGTTGATGACGGTCCTCAAACTGAATGTTGCTCAAAACTAATTTGGAGCTTGTTTATTGTCTGAGTGCATAAATATTTCTGTTTATATAATTTCTTTCTTATATTGGGATCAGAACTGGACAAGCTCATTGGCCGAGCGGTTCTAGGCGCTTCAGTCTGGAACCGCGCGACCGCTACGGTCGCAGGTCCGAATCCTACCTTGGGCATGGATGTGTGTGATGTCCTTAGGTTAGTTAGGTTTAAGTAGTTCTAAGTTCTAGGGGATTGATGGCCTCAGATGTTAAGTCCCATAGGCTCAGAGCCATTTCAACCATTTTTTACAAGCTCATTTCATGTGAACTAACCTCACCTATGTAGAACAAAAGTCAGACACGCGTGAGAACAGCACCTCGCACCTTTAAGATACGCTTTCATTAGATATATGGCAGATAAACATGTTTGTGCCTAGTTAATCGCTAATTGTTACTGATGAGTTAAAAAAGAGATTCGAAAATAAGTCCATCAGCTTCTCTTTAAATGCTAACACAATGTATTATCACGGTGTGAATACTAAACGCGAAATACGAAACAGAGTAAAATTTCAATTCAACACCCACAGGTCAAACACGTAATATTTTGGGATTTTTCAGACTGGCCAGGGTCGTTAATAGATCCGATGCTTTTATGTATCTGCTAAATCGGTTGTTCACATACTCAGCATGCAACAAGAATCTTCAATCGGGCTTGCCATTCAGAAATACACAGTACGTTCTCTTTTTATTACACTACTGATTCGTATCTGCTGTGTTTCTGTGTACAAATGTTTGTTCATCACTCCATCCATTATGATGAGAACAGACTGCATGACTGCATGTGAGAGAATGTCGCAAACGCACAAGAAACGCAGAAGATTGTTGTGAAATTCAGAGAATCCCAACGATCAAGTCTGCGTATCTAATAGGACCCCCTAATGAAGATTAATATTTTGTGACAACATTGGATAACCTATAGAAAATGCAACCGCCAAAAACACCACCAGGCGCAGCACAGAAAATACAGGAAGCTGGTCCTGAAGTTATTCATTAAAAATGCTTCGAAGATACATGAAGAGAGAAATTTCAATATTTAAACACTGTTACTTATAATCCGTCTTGATTGCAAAAATATTTATTCACATGACCGGTTTCGGTTCCTCTAGAACCATCTTTAGATGTAAAATGACAATGATACTAATTTACTATTTCACAAATGTAAGCCTATTTCGTCCTACCCGATCAACATCAGATGTACCAGAGCGTACTTGCAATTTCGATTACAGGAGTAACGTGTCCACACTCAGCAACCTTCACATGCTGCGTCACATTAAACTGGTTGGCAGAATGCACGTCTTTTATATTAATTATAAAACTCTTACCGACAGGTGGCGTCTGGTACATTTGTTACATTACGTATGCACATAGTGTATTAAGTAGATTTTTCTAATTTGCTTTTATCTCTAAAAATACTTAATTAAGATCTATAGTTTTCAAAGTTAAAATCTGTGCTTGTCAAAATTAGAGCTCATAAGATAGATCTTAACTAAGTATTTTAGAGATAAAAGCAAATTAGAAAAATCTACTTAAGGCAATATGTGCATATGTAATGTAACAAATGTACCAGACGCCACCTGTCGGTAAGAGTTGTATAATTAATATAAATGACGTGCTTTCTGCCAACCAATTTAATGTGACGCAGCATGTGAAAGCTGCTGAGTGTGGATGGGTTACTCCTGTAACCGAAATTGCAGGTACGTTCTGGTACATTTGATGTTGATCGGGTAGGACGAAATAGGCTTGCATTTGTGAAATAGTAAATTAGTATTACTGTCATAAACACCTATAACACTGGAACGTCAGAAAACACTTCTGTTTTACTCGATGACTTTCCGTCAGTTACTACGAATTGTGACCTCTCTGACAGGAAGTCATGAATCCAGTCACATAACTGAGACGATATTCCATAGGCACGCAATTTCACTACAAGCCGCTTGTGTGGTACAGTGTCAAAAGCCTTCCGGAAATTCAGAAATACGGAACCAATTTGAAGTCCCTAATCTACAGTACTAAACACTTCGTGGGAGTAAGGAGCTAGTTGTGTTTCACAAGAACGATGTTTTCTAAATCCGTGTTGATTGTGTGTCAATAGACCGTTTTCTTTGAGGTAATTCATAGTGTTCGAACACAGTGTACAAAAGTATATTCCAAAATTCTGCTGCATATCGACGTTTTTCACTTCTCAGTACTTGTCGTTACTTATGCCACCCAACGGCGAAATAAGTAACTTCGTAGCGGACCTGCCGCTTCTGTGTTAGTATCCGCCTGTAGTACAGTGCAGTTCGGCAAGCTTGGGTTAGTCATGTCTGACGCCGGTATGATACGAGGAAGTTATCAACTGCGTGCATTTTATCACCTACATGTTTTTTATCAAGCTGCGTAACTGTGGAGTGCCTTTTGTGCTTTGAATTAATGTAACAGGGCTCTTTTATAACAAGTTCAATAACATCAGATGATGGCAGCACAAGTCTGTCGAATCCGATCATCTTGGAACAATAAAAGTTTCTATACTGCTATCGCGACGTTCGACGTGTTATTTCCAGCCATACATATCGCTCCACAGCACAACAAGGGTACCTTACAGGAGTGTGTTTCCTTCATATAAAAATTCTGTTTTCTGACATAGTTCCAAAGATTTTTCTTAACACGTTGTTTTCGGAGGTCATAATTTTTCTCGACATATTCTTGCTCAGTGACCATGTTTCAGCCCCATACATTAATACCGGTTGCACAGTTGTTTTGTGGATGCGCAATTTTGTTTTTCTTGTTAGTAATTTGCTGCTGAATAGTTTGTCTATTGAGAATAGACACCTCTGTAGATTTTACCGCTTCATTATCTCCTCCTTCGTGTCGTTGTTCGCATTGACAGCACTTCCTAGATGTTTCAAGGACGTAATCTGTAGCAAGTCTATATCTTCTATTGCTAATAAACCCTCCGTTCCCTCTTCATTGTTTCTTGTTACAGTCACACACTCATTTTTATATTGGGTGACCGTCAAACGCACTCTTTGTGCCTCTTCTATTAGCCCTTCGTGTCCTTCTAAGTTCATCTTCCTCTTCTGCTGTACCGGCAGTATGATCGGCACACGCCAACAGATTCAATTGAAGACTTGCGTTCACATCCCTTCAAATCGATGACGCTCGTTTAAGTGTCTTCTTCAGTATCAAGTTAAATAGGCTAGGGAGATGCATTCTCTCTGTTTGAAGCCTGTCTTCACTGAAGTCACTCAGACTCTTTGCCTTCAACCTTCACTTTACATTTCGTTTTCTCAGTGCGCATTCTGTTTAGCCTGACCAGTATCGAAGATATCCCTGAGTCCTCCATTATCTTATATATGCAGCCTTTGTGAATACTATCATAGAATTTCTTGGAATATATAAATAGGCGGTATACCTTCCTATAAAACTCCCCCATCTTTTCAATTACTTGGCCGAGAATGTATATCTCTGGTCCGTCGTTCACATACCTTTCGAAAATCCGCCCTGGTGCTCTTCAAGGTTTTTCTCTGTAAGTTATTTGCGCTAACTACATTTTCAAAATCATTAGCAACACTTTCGCTGAAGTAGTAAATCGTGCAGGAATAAAGATCGAGCAACAGGTTTTGCCTTTCATCAGCCACAGTTTCACACATGTTCTGCAACTATGTCTGTTCTGAAAATCCTTTTCGCGTTTATTTGTAGATTGATTAAGTACCTGTGTTACCTCTATTTTCCACACCTTGTGTATGATGTTTTAATACTGTAGCCTTTCGTTACTTTCCTATTCAGCCCCTCTCTGAATGGCATGTGCCTGTGTATTGCGTTTGCGAAGTGTTTGGCTTTGGTTGTAGTTTCCGTCAGTTAGCGTCGCACTTTAGGAGATGGATCAAAGATGTCAGACTACCTCTGGTCGAAATGCTATTTTATTTCAGTTGGCACTGTGGGGAAAGGTTTTCTCTGGCCACTTCTGCTACCTGTGTAGAGTCCGATTTTGTTAGCGTGCTAGGCACCGGTTCCAGGGATGCTGGTGAGTTGGGTTACTAGTAAAAGCTCTTCTGCAATAGCTTTAGTAAGGTGATTGAGACTGTGTAAGTTTCAGCCTAGCTGAAGTATTAATCCATTTCTTTTACAGCCTTAGGTCTTGGCAATCATATGGTATTATTTAATCAACAAAGGGAGTGCTAGGATTTTTGCCATTATTCGATTTATATAGGCAGTTGCTTTGTTCTGCCAACTTACTAACGTGGAGACGTGGTGGACGAACTACGCTTGATTTCGGCTTGTACTCTTGCTTCCTCAGTGTGAATGTGCGTGTGTTTGTGTTTCTTGCGTTATTATTCTCCCTTTTCCATTAGTTTCATTTTATTCTGCAATTTCTATCTCCTTTGTACATGTGCCTTTATCTGTTCGATCCTGCGTGTTCGTGTCCTGTTTAGAGTTCTCTGAACTTTCTTTTGTCACTACTTTACAGTTATCTTTCTTATGTGGATAGATCTTTCTCTGAAATAACCAATTTTCCCGCATTTTCATGTTTTTTGCTGTGTGTAGCTTAAACCAGTGAATCTTCAGCTCCTCGTTCTTCAGTTTCTTTCGTTACCGGCAGATTTTAAATTAAATTCCATTCGCGTGTGTGTTATTCCTGATTTCTGTCTCTGAGCGTTCGCAACTTTCCGTGATTCTTTTCCTTGTATGTGTGCTTTTCTGTGATTCTTTTCCTTGTGTGGGTGCTTTGTGTGATTGTACCACAGGATGTGGCTAGTCCATGCTTGTGGTGTGGTTATTTCAGGACTGCAGTGTTCTTTCAATTTTGCAGTTTCTTGTCTGTTCTTTTCATTACTTCCGAACCTGTGGAATTTTTGGGGTTTATTCTGCCTGCTAATCCATTCGGCCTCGTGGTTCTTTTCTGGACGTTTGGAGAAATCCTTTGGTGACTATATGTGGTTATTGTGGTTGTTTTAACTCTTCTCGTTTCTTTTCTGTTTTTGGTGCTAGTGTGAATGTGAAACTACGTGTGAGAGTACTGGCCATCAAACTGTCACTATCGTGAAATTTATCCATTGTTCATGTAGCTCTGAGGCAAGGCAAAATATTTTGTTAATTTTTGTACTCACTTCGTTAGCAAATCAGGTGCCAGCGACCTACTATTTTCTTATGTGAATGTTTCGTGCTTTCTACCTGAAATTCTGTAATCAATTAATGTTCCGTACAATTTTAATTGAGGTTCAGCGTTATTGCTAGTCATTATCTCTCACGTGGATTAGCATGTTTCTCCTATGCCATTTTTCTTTGCATAAATGAATACTGGCCCATTCTTTTGCTTTAAGTAGAAGATTGGTTTTTTTATGTTGAGCCTAGAGGCAGGGTGTTATCTGCTTAACACTGTGCTTGAGCTGCCAATCACCTTCCATTCGTCCAAAAGAAACAATTATTTGAAGGTGCATTGTGTGTTTCTGGCAGAGGCTTATCCTCTGTTAATAAGGTTTTATCGTTATTTCTTGAACGAAGAGTGTCAGGTCGTCTGGAGACATTTTCTGTTAGTTCTTAAAATTTACTAAGTAATTGCATTATGGATCAGTTTAATCTACCATTTTTGAATAATTTAAGTGATGAGTCAGCTTTTATGCGATTCAAAATTCATGGAAGACTGTTACGTGGCGACTAGGGCAAAGAATAAATAGGAGTTAATGAAAACTATATATCATCATCTATCTTGTAATAATGATATACCCCTGCAATTTACACACCTGGTTCTTTTTCCATTTTTGTATATTGGACATACTACTACTTGTTGCCATTCCATAGTCATCTTTTCATTTCTCCATAACTGCAGAATTACACTATACAATGCTTTCCTGCATGCTTCTCCACCCTATTTCAGCAGTTCTGTTGCTATCGGTTCTTTGGGCCATATTGTTCTTCATTTGTTTAAGAACTTCATCCATTTCCCTCACTGTAGGCTCCTTTACTTTTGATCGGTGTCCTTCATGGGTCTTAGTTTCTTTGGCACCTCTTTTCCTACAGGGACAAAAAATGGTTCAAATGGCTTGAGCACTATGGGACTCAACTTCCGAGGTCATCAATCCCCTAGAACTTAGAACTACTTAAACCTAACTAATCTAAGGACATCACACACATCCTTGCTCGAGGCAGGATTCGAACCTGTGACCGTAGCGGTCGCGCGGTTCCAGACTGTAGCGCCTAGAACCGCTCGGCCACCCCGGCCGGCCATGCAGGGACACGTCATGAACATATGAAAGGACTATTTCGAACAATTCTTCGAAATAGCCCTACCATTTGTTGATGCCGTGTTCTTAGCTGGCCACCAAGCCCCCTCCATTGTTTCTATACCTGCAGTTGGTTTGTACGTGTTCTCACTTTGAAGTTTTTGTACGTCTATAGAATTCTCCTATATATTGGTTCTTTGTTCTTCAGGCTTTTCTATTTGCTGCCTGTTTTCTCTTCTTCTCTAGACTGTAAGGAGTTATCTATCATCCCCTGTTTGTACTCTCTCTTTGTTTATCGCCTCTTTGCTTTTCTCGTTCAACCATATTTCATCCCTCCCTTTCCTTTCTTGCATCTTTAAATTCGCGGTTTCAATCACTGTGTTTCCCGGTTTTTTTTTCTTCTTCTTCTTCCTCCTCCTCTTAAAATTCTTTCATCTTCCGGTTCTTACAGAATTTGAAACTGATTCTGCAACTTCAACTGATATTCGCTACTTATTTTCTCATTCCGCTGTAGACTTAATCTACTTTGCTTTTCTGGGTGCTGCCTCTTGTCATCTTTTCTCGTGATATTCTTTGTTTTGATTTTATGGGCACCAAATTTTTATTACATCCCACTTCTGCATCTCGTACTAGTGGCATCATCGATTGCACTTACATGTCTTGAATTCAAGAAAATATAGCAAAACTACACTCCTGGAAATGGAAAAAAGAACACATTGACACCGGTGTGTCAGACCCACCATACTTGCTCCGGACACTGCGAGAGGGCTGTACAAGCAGTGATCACACGCACGGCACAGCGGACCCACCAGGAACCGCGGTGTTGACCGTCGAATGGCACTAGCTGCGCAGCATTTGTGCACCGCCGCCGCCAGTGTCAGCCAGTTTGCCGTGGCATACAGAGCTCCATCGCAGTCTTTAACACTGGTAGCATGCCGCGACAGCGTGGACGTGAACCGTATGTGCAGTTGACGGACTTAGAGCGATGGCGTATAGTGGGCATGCGGGAGGCCGGGTGGACGTACCGCCGAATTGCTCAACACGTGGGGCGTGAGGTCTCCACAGTACATCGATGTTGTCGCCAGTGGTCGGCGGAAGGTGCACGTGCCCGTCGACCTGGGACCGGACCGCAGCGACGCACGGATGCACGCCAAGACCGTAGGATCCTACGCAGTGCCGTAGGGGACCGCACCGCCACTTGCCAGCAAATTAGGGACACTGTTGCTCCTGGGGTATCGGCGAGGACCATTCGCAACCGTCTCCATGAAGCTGGGCTACGGTCCCGCACACCGTTAGGCCGTCTTCCGCTCACGCCCCAACATCGTGCAGCCCGCCTCCAGTGGTGTCGCGACAGGCGTGAATGGAGGGACGAATGGAGACGTGTCGTCTTCAGCGATGAGAGTCGCTTCTGCCTTGGTGCCAATGATGGTCGTATGCGTGTTTGGCGCCGTGCAGGTGAGCGCCACAATCAGGACTGCATACGACCGAGGCACACAGGACCAACACCCGGCATCATGGTGTGGGGAGCGATCTCCTACACTGGCCGTACACCACTGGTGATCGTCGAGGGGACACTGAATAGTGCACGGTACATCCAAACCGTCATCGAACCCATCGTTCTACCATTCCTAGACCGGCAAGGGAACTTGCTGTTCCAACAGGACAATGCACGTCCGCATGTATCCCGTGCCACCCAACGTGCTCCAGAAGGTGTAAGTCAACTACCCTGGCCAGCAAGATCTCCGGATCTGTCCCCCATTGAGCATGTTTGGGACTGGATGAAGCGTCGTCTCACGCGGTCTGCACGTCCAGCACGAACGCTGGTCCAACTGAGGCGCCAGGTGGAAATGGCATGGCAAGCCGTTCCACAGGACTACATCCAGCATCTCTACGATCGTCTCCATGGGAGAATAGCAGCCTGCATTGCTGCGAAAGGTGGATATACACTGTACTAGTGCCGACATTGTGCATGCTCTGTTGCCTGTGTCTATGTGCCTGTGGTTCTGTCAGTGTGATCATGTGATGTATCTGACCCCAGGAATGTGTCAATAAAGTTTCCCCTTCCTGGGACAATGAATTCACAGTGTTCTTATTTCAATTTCCAGGAGTGTATTTGGTATACCTCCCTCTTCAGAATGACAAACAAATCTCAAAACGTCATCCTCCATGTAGAGAATTGATGGGACGTAGGAATAGCTCGTGGGGTCGCAAGGAAGTGTATGTATAAACAGCAGGACGGTACAAAAATTCCATTGTGTGTTATTAAAAATGTATTCTTAAATTTCTGAGGGCGAACGTTCGAAGACTAGCTCACTCCAACAAATACCTCGTGTAGTGGCAACACTTTAAATTAGACATATTGTGGTTTCCACATACGTCTTGCGGCAGTAGTTCGTATTGTGCACCGCCCCATTAATGCAACAGGAATGGAGCTATGTTTTTCGTATTCTATGTACTCTCCGCTATTAACCACACGCAGCTTGTTGAATACTGTGTGTCCCAAATCTTAAAATTTAAAATTATACAGACGTAGAAGATCCTGTGATGAGTATTTTGTGATGGGACGAATGGTCGGGAGTGAATATTTCAGGCGATACGTCTTGACTGAGCAACGACATCGGTCCTGCAACCTTGAAGAACAACATTAAATCGTCAGTGATGTGTCCACTCGCGATGAAGCTCACCACAGTTTTCACTTCATGAATGATTATCTAAGATGGAGCATTACTTATTACAGGACCACGCAGGCATGCATTTAACGTACGAGGTTGGCTTGACAATTCTGGTAAAAAAGCGAGAAAAGATGTTTGTTTTGTAACAACTCACTTTATTTCTCGACATAGTCTCCTTTGAGGGATACACACTTGGTCTAGCGATCCTACAGCTTTTTCATCGCATCAGAAAAATAGGTTCTTTCAAACTCTGCAATATACTCGTTGACTGCAACTATCACTTCCTCATTTGTTGATAACCTCTTACCAGCAAGACAAAGTTTCAAGTTAGGAAACAGGAAGAAGCCACGTGGGGCTAAGTCTGGTGAATATCTTGGGTGAAAAACCAATTCAAAGCCCAGTTCATGCACGTTCACCTTGTTATTGTTGACATGTTGAATGGTTCAGTACCCTGGTGAACAAGCACTTTTTGCATGCCAGCCTTGGTCTCTCTTCACTAACGCAAGTTTGAAATGATCCAACAATGAAGCATAATGGGGTCCAATTGCAGTTCTGCCTTTTTTCGTGTAATCTATGAGGATTATTCCTTGGGAACCCCAAAAAAACAGTAGCTATCATCTTACCAACTCACAAGATGGTCTTTACCTTCCTCGGTGCGCTTTCACCTACCCCTTTGCCCATCGTTATGACTGCAGTTTCGACTCTGGTGTGTAATGACGGATCCAGGTTTCATCAACAGTCACAAATCGGAGCAAAAAGTATTGCAGATTGCGATTAAACACCACTGACTGTAAGAAATCGCGAGCACACATCTTGCACACAGCTTCTTACAGCCAACTCTTCGTGCAGGATAAAATGCACTCTCAGTTGCGATCCATACTGTCTCAGAAATATCACCAATTTTTATTATGGTGGTCTTGCATTACCATATTGTGTATTTTGTCAGTGGTTCCCCATGTGGTGACCTCAGTTGGACGGACGGAATGTGCTTCGCCTTCGGGACTTTAAATTCACTAACCTAAAATTAAATGGTCCTCAATGATGGAGCAGTTCTGTTTTGATTTGTGTGGCAGTCCAGCACTTACAATGAAAATTTTTAATAACAGCACGAAATCCTATTTTGTCTGTATTCAACCGGAGTCGACACACAAACCAATTGAGATGGCTCTCAACAGTGAACTGTACGAAGTACATTGATGAAATTCTTTGTACGATCCTTGGAATAATAAAGCTTACCAACCTTAAAGACGCAACAAGAATATTCCATTCTTTCATTGAAGTTTAGCAGACTGATCAAACCACCCTCGTATGGCGTAGTGTAGTGGTTGGAAATATGATCGTAGGTACATAGAAACACTTCGCGGCACGTGTCGTCCTAACGAAGAAATTTATCGCTGTAGGTGGAAACTCGGGAGAAAATGGGTCGTTCAGGCTACAGATAACTGGCAAAGGTGTTCGACAACGAATGTTCGCACAGTAGAATTTGAAGAGCCTTTATTAAGCAGAATGGGAAAAGAGTCGGCAATAAAACTTAAAATGCACGCTTCGATTAATATCCACTTGGTGGAGCAGCGATTATAGACAACACATGCAATCGATGAGGCCAACGATTTTAAACACAGTGTTCAGATCGTCAGTGGCTATGCATTGAAACTGACGTTCACCACTTTGAGCAGTTATTATGAACTTAAGGTAAAAGGTGTCTGTCATAAGAAACTAAAAGCTGATCTCCAATCATTACTTCTTTACCTCAAAATACTCAATTTGAGATCCTCGACACCTAAAGGTTGGGAGACGGTTTGTAACTGTGGCTTGTGGCCCAAGGTGGACCTTGAACGTTATCTGACCACGAGTGACCCACAGTGTCGCAAGAGCTACAAGTCGCTCACTTATCTTTTCCGGGAAATAAACCGCAACCTTTGCCAACTGTGTGTATCAGCGCCTTTTTTCCTTGTTCTATATCGCCCTACGTCTCCAGCTTTTACCTGACCCGTATTACCCAACATGTCCCTTCATGGAAATGGAACAGGAAGTGGAGTTTCATACTGATGACTACTTATTAGGTCGGCACTCAATTGCCATAACAATTTTTGCGGGCTCTACGATTCTCTTTACGTTCCAGCCTAACACAGTAAAATTTGAAAGAGTTTCCTTTTAAATACTGTCTGCTCAGTGCTACTTTTACGTGAATGTCAGTGCTTACAAATGCTGTATATTGTGAAGTATTGCTTCAGTAACAGTTTTAATCGATATATTATAACATGTTTCAAGATATTTTTTCTGATCCCGTAGAGTTTAGTATTCAGAGGAATATTCATGTTATTCGGATTTGAATTGTGACAGACGCTTTGCATTAGTTGGAGTCCAATATTTCCAATTCTCTCTTCTTCCGCGGTTTTACCGCTGCTGTGGTGCTTGATCACAACAATGTCTTCTTTTAACTGAGCATCGGCCACTACCTGAAACGCATTGCCTCATTACACCGTTTCCGTCATCACGGAAAGAAATTTTAGAACAATACATTCACCACCGTAATTCCTTCATCAGTAACGTTGGTACTGATGCTAATATAAGCTGTAAGGTGTAAATTGTGTATTTTTATTCCTGCAGTGATCGTCTCTTTGCTGCTGGTCATTGTTCCTATCCTTATTTTCAGTCCATTAACGTTTTGATATTGTTGCTCGTGAGTTTCATGAAATAAAAAAAATTCAGACATTTGTTTTAGATCCACTCACAGTCATTATATTTCAAAAGATTTTCTTTATTTACCAAATGTATTATAAATTTTGAGTTACAGCACTCCGAATACACAAATATGAGAAAACTCACCTCATATTCTTCAAACCTCAGACAAATATGACCACGGTAGTAGGTTTGCGTGCGGTCTACAAAACAGCCACAGGAAAAAGAGAAAATATATTCATCTTCTTTTTCTCCCTTTGTGAGTGACGAAAATAATTCGGCAACAGAGAGGTTTTTTCCTTGAACGAGGCGGCCGCGGTGGCCGAGGGGTTCTAGGCGCTACAGTCTGGAACCGCACGACCTCTACGGTCGCAGGTTCGAATCCTGCCTCGGGCATGGATGTGTGTGATGTCCTTAGGTTAGTTAGGTTTAAGTAGTTCTAAGTTCTAGGGGATTGATGACCTCAGATGTTAAGTCCCATAGTGCTCAGAGCCATTTGAACCATTTTTTCTTGAGCGAGAGCCTAATCAACATACTAAACCAAAAGGTAATGGAGTTACTTAAAACCACGAAAATATGCGGATTGTGTTATGTTGCAGGCAGGGGGCGTGCGTGATACGACACAGACTTATTCCAACCCGAATGCCTTGACTGAATGCTGCAATTTAAACTTCAGTATTCTCATGCCTGTGAGATATGTAGATTAATATTTCATTATTATGCAAGCTTATTTTCAGTATCCCCAGTCATTCCTACAGACGAAGAATAGTGTCAGTTAATGACGACAATTGGACGTTCCTGTAGTGACTGGAACAATTCGGGTGGATGTCGGAAGTAAGCGTACCCACAAGAAGCACTAGTGCGGCTGATCGCGATCTTTCTGACTTTGAGAAATGTCGAATCTTTGGCATGAGACTCGTAGGGGCATCTTACCGACACAGCGTACAGACAACTGGCTGTAGGCAATGACTACAGGATAAGTGGTAACGAGACACACTCAGGATAACAGTGTGAGAAATTCTCTGTTGACTGATCATAGCATCTGATGGAACCCGGCGTATGTTTTCGATATACAAATGAACCGGTTTACTGTGTTCGTTGAAGCCAATACGATTTGAATCATAATTTTTTGCATTACAAGTACTGAACGTGCATTTTTAAACATAAATGGTAACTGCGAGTAAAGTATGCTGCATATGAATAAAATCATGTGCCACTTATCCTTTAAGCTACAGTGCCCCATTGTGTATATTTTGGAAACAATAATTCGACTGTAACGTGCTGTCCCACGTAGGCTACACGTGTTTCATCAGTGCGCGCCCCGTATTGTTTTAATAAAACGATAAAACTGGGCAGAGTGGATCGTTGAATTGCGTCCAATTTCGGCATCGTGACAGCGCTTCAGCCTGGTGACGTGAAATTTCTTCCTTTTTTTCCCTCCCTGCAGCAGCTCGAAAAAAATAATTGGGGCTGGTGCGGTATAACGTTTCTTCCTATTACATCGAGCGATTATTTAATATCGTCACGTCCGTTGGTGGAGAGAAAAAGCGGCTACCAGCGTGCGCTGTCGAGGTAAAGCCTCGGCGATCTGCTATAGCGCCACAGCTGTAAAAATTGTCATCACGGTCGTTTTCTGAGGTGCTATTGAAACCTGCACTGCTGCAATAGCTTCCGATATACAGTGGAGACTGCCTCCATGGCGTATTTTTCAGGGATAAAAATTAAATACTGCAGTTTTTCGACTTGCCACTTTGCTTTTCGGGGGTGCGATATGTACTGTAACTAGTTATAATATTTAAGCGGGAGCTGCGACTCGTATCGTTACACTTCAGGGAGGTCATTGCTAAGAAATGTAGATACTAGTGCGGTGGTGCTCCGTTTTGCTGATATTTTTGGCGTGTCGCTGCAACTGCGGAAAAAGCGTGGTGTCCAGCATGTACTGGTGCGTGATTCCTGTAACCGAGTAACTTACAACTGAGCGTTAAAGAGCGCTCTTGTTTTCGACGCGTATTTCAAAATTCATGCCAAGTTTTTGTATTCACCCATGTAGGAGACATAGTCTCGTCAAATCGCATGAATCTTTTTGAAACAGCCTGCATAGCGGCCTAGACTGTACTTAAATCTAGCATGTATTCAAATTCTGCAAATAATTACTGCGGTTTCGTGTAGCTGTGTAACTCCGAGGGAAGTGTGGAAGCGTTGGGTACTACAAAATCAATTAGGATCATATGAGATGTACTGAGCAATCAGTAATACGCTTCTAGAAACCCGGTGAATTAATGAATTAAAAACGAATGTGTAGCGATCTAATATGGAGTATCTGGTACAGCGCCGAGGCACAGTGTAATGTTGCGTTCACAGTAGATGGAAAATGACAATTTGTAACTTTTGCAGCACGGGGCGACATTACGCTCGTGCCGTATCAGACCCGGTTCGAAGCAGAGCAGATGCAGGATGACAAATTCACGCGCACGCAGGTAATTGAATCCGCGCAGCGCGTAACTCTACCACCACCACCACCACCACCACCACCACCACACAGAACCCCTGGCGGCTGGATCGGGTTCTGCTGGTGGAGCCGCCGTGTCGGACTGAACCTGGTATTAATTAGCGGCTGCAGGCACCACTGGCCTGTGACACGCGGCGGCGCCATTATAAATTATCGACGACGCGATATGCGCGCTGACCGCCGCCGCCATTGGCGTCATAGCCAATTACGCGGGCCCCTGTCATCCTGCACTCGTAACTCGGCCCGTGTGCGCCCGCGAGCGGTGCATCGCGATATGGACTCGTGTCGCACCGCCCCGCTTCTCCCAGCCCGGCCCTTTTTTACTGTTATTATTTCGGCAGCGATTGAGCCCTCGATTTATTACGATTAGCGCCAGCAGGCGTCTGTTTTAGAGCCGGATGGGCAGTGGACGCAGTCCACCACTTGCGAATGAAAAGAGCGCCAGATGCTATAGGGACAAATGCCGCTCTCGGTTGTTCGAAAGCTTTCGGACGTGCCGAACGGCGGCCGTTGCATGTAGAACTGTATGCGTCACCTGAAAACAAACTCACTGTTCTAAGTTTTCACTGGTTACGTATTAGCGGACCACAATACAGAGTATGTGTAAATTAGTCATACAAAAGTAACCTTTCATTGTGAAAAGGTGAATAACTTTCAGAAATGTTTGATACAGCACTGAATGCTGTATATTTTCAATTTTTATTTACGAATGTTTAGTGCGGACACCGTTTGTAAAACTGCCGAAGATGTTCAATTGCTGCATCAGAGACTGCTGGCCGACGCTGACCCGGCGTCCTATGGGAAACGATTGTACCAACTGATAAAAGTTCTTTATAACTGAACACACCGCCATTTGACTGTATTGTTGTTTACTTAATTAAGATCCAGGTCTTGGCATTGTATGCCATTTTCAAGTGACTGAGCTTACGTCATTAACATACAGGGTGTTACAAAAAGGTACGGCCAAACTTTCAGGAAACATTCCTCGCACACAAATAAAGAAAAGATGTTATGTGGACATGTGTCCGGAAACCCTTAATTTCCATGTTAGAGCTCATTTTAGTTTCGTTCTTCCACCTACGCTCAATGGAGCACGTTAACATGATTTCATACGGGATACTCTACCTTTGCTGCTAGAACATGTGCCTTTACAAGTACGACACAACATGTGATTCATGCACGATGGAGCTCCTGCACATTTCAGTCGAAGTGTTTCGTACGCTTCTCAACAACAGATTCGGTGACCGATGGATCGGTAGAGGCGGACCAATGCCATGGCATCCACTCTCTCCTGACCTCAACCCTCTTGACTTTCATTTATGGGGGCATTTGAAAGCTCTTGCCTACGCAACCCCAGTACCAAATGTAGAGACTCTTTGTGCTTGTATTGTGGACGGCTGTGATACAATATGCCATTCTCCAGGGCTGCATCAGCGCATCAAGGATTCCATGCGACGGAGGGTGGATGCATGTATCCTCGCTAACGGAGGACATTTTGAACATTTCCTGTAACAAAGTGTTTGAAGCCTCGCTGGTACGTTCTGTTGCTGTGTGTTTCCATTCCATGATTAATGTGATTTGAAGAGAAGTAATAAAATGAGCTCTAACATGGAAAGTAAGCGTTTCCGGACACATGTCCACATAACATATTTTCTTTCTTTGTGTGTGAGGAATGTTTCCTGAAAGTTTGGCCGTACCTTTTTGTAACACCCTGTATATTGCATGACATCGAGCTCAACATCGGCCATAAATTAAAAAAAAAAAAAAAGTTCGCTCTCCATGAAATGCCGGACGTAAAATCATCATCGTGTAGAAAGATCCGTAAATAATAGCGGAAGCCGTCATATTTCTTAAAAACAGTTTGCTTTGTTTTATAAAAAATGAATACATGTCAAATGGTTCATATGGCTCTAAGCACTATGGTACTTAACATCTGAGGTCATCAGTCCCCTAGACTCAGAACGATGTAAACCTAACTAACCTTAGGACATCACACACATCCATGCCCGAGGCAGGATTCGAACCTGCGACCGTAGCAGCAGCGCGGTTCCGGACTGAAACGCCTAGAACAGCTAGGCCACAGCGGCCGGCTGATTACATGTCCTTCAGTCGTAATGAGACTTAGTCGTCCGTCTTTCCATTCTGGCCATTGTTAGCATATTCTTGCCATATATTTACTACGTAACTGGTGGTTATACTCGAGGCACAAGACTGCATACAGTGCATTTTACAATAAACAATTAGTGAAATGTCGTCATTTCTGCACCGCTTCCGTAGCCGAATGATTAGCATAGCTGCCTTTGGTGCGGGATGGGTTTGGTTTTTCGGTATCTCCTCAGGTATATGCCTGAGTTATGTCGGTATGGCACGGTGCCCACCCGGCTCTTCTGAGGCCAAATGAAGAGCTGCTTGGATAAAGAAGCAGAAGCACCATCAGGATTCATCTATACTGGGAATAACGGCGGCAGGGACTGCCGCCATGCTGATAACATGTGCCACGATCGTAGATCGCTCCTCGTACTGCCTTGTAGCCAGCAATAGGAACAACGTAAGGCCTAATCCCAGAGTGATGTATACATTTACGCTATCTTAATATTTTTCCAGGTACTTGAGTTCTCGTGGATCAAGTACACTCCTGGAAATTGAAATAAGAACACTGTGAATTCATTGTCCCAGGAAGGGGAAACTTTATTGACACATTCCTGGGGAAAGATACATCACATGATCACACTGACAGAACCACAGGCACATAGACACAGGCAACAGAGCATGCACAATGTCGGCACTAGTACAGTGTATATCCACCTTTCGCAGCAATGCAGGCTGCTATTCTCCCATGGAGACAATCGTAGAGATGCTGGATGTAGTCCTGTGGAACGGTTTGCCATGCCATTTCCACCTGGCGCCTCAGTTGGACCAGCGTTCGTGCTGGACGTGCAGACCGCGTGAGACGACGCTTCATCCAGTCCCAAACATGCTCAATGGAGGACAGATCCGGAGATCTTGCTGGCCAGGGTAGTTGACTTACACCTTCTAGAGCACGTTGGGTGGCACGGGATACATGCGGACGTGCATTGTCCTGTTGGAACAGCAAGTTCCCTTGCCGGTCTAGGAATGGTAGAACGATGGGTTCGATGACGGTTTGGATGTACCGTGCACTATTCAGTGTCCCCTCGACGATCACCAGTGGTGTACGGTCAGTGTAGGAGATCGCTCCCCACACCATGATGCCGGGTGTTGGCCCTGTGTGCCTCGGTCGTATGCAGTCCTGATTGTGGCGCTCACCTGCACGGCGCCAAACACGCATACGACCATCATTGGCACCAAGGCAGAAGCGACTCTCATCGCTGAAGACGACACGTCTCCATTCGTCCCTCCATTCACGCCTGTCGCGACACCACTGGAGGCGGGCTGCACGATGTTGGGGCGTGAGTGGAAGACGGCCTAACGGTGTGCGGGACCGTAGCCCAGCTTCATGGAGACGGTTGCGAATGGTCCTCGCCGATACCCCAGGAGCAACAGTGTCCGTAATTTGCTGGGAAGTGGCGGTGCGGTCCCCTACGGCACTGCGTAGGATCCTACGGTCTTGGCGTGCATCCGTGCGTCGCTGCGGTCCGGTCCCAGGTCGACGGGCACGTGCACCTTCCGCCGACCACTGGCGACGACATCGATGTACTGTGGAGACCTCACGCCCCACGTGTTGAGCAATTCGGCGGTACGTCCACCCGGCCTCCCGCATGCCCACTATACGCCCTCGCTCAAAGTCCGTCAACTGCACATACGGTTCACGTCCACGCTGTCGCGGCATGCTACCAGTGTTAGACTGCGATGGAGCTCCGTATGCCACGGCAAACTGGCTGACACTGACGGCGGCGGTGCACAAATGCTGCGCAGCTAGCGCCATTCGACGGCCAACACCGCGGTTCCTGGTGTGTCCGCTGTGCCGTGCGTGTGATCATTGCTTGTACAGCCCTCTCGCAGTGTCCGGAGCAAGTATGGTGGGTCTGACACACCGGTGTCAATGTATTCTTTTTTCCATTTCCAGGAGTGTACATCTAGAATAAAACACATCTTCTCCCTTTCCCTCCCTTCATCCCTCCTTCCTCAAAATGGTTCAAATGGTTCAAATGGCTCTGAGCACCATGGGACTTAACTTCTGAGGTCATCAGTCCCCTAGAACTTAGAACTACTTAAACCTAACTAACCTAAGGACATCACACACATCCATGCCCGAGGCAGGATTCGAACCTGCGACCGTAGCGTCCCTACTTCCTCCCCCGCCCTTCCCTTCCGTGGCGCTGCCAGCCAGACATGCGCCGTGTAACGTTTATTGAGTAATACTGCCTGAACAACGCCATCATTGAAAGCACAGTAGATACGGTGCGTGTTCATAGTCTTTAGGCTCGAAATTATACAGATAATAGGCGATGCTGAACTCAGTACTTTGAATTGAGTTTACTGTTGACATGGCCAACGTCCGCCTTATAGCAACAACTTAAGCTCATTGGAACTGTAGTACGGTGGTATTTTGAGGAGAAACATAGGCTGTGGAGTGGAAGAGGCGTGACTGTAATTCAGCAGTGACACCGTTTACTGACAACGCTGTTACTGAACACCTTTATTAAAATATTAAGCAAAACGTTTCCAATGTACTTCATTTAAAATAAGCACAATAATCGTAAGAAAACCTTACCGGTTCACATTTAGTAACAACATTCGAAGCCACAGCACCAACATGTTACATTTGCCTATAGTTCAAATTACAATGGAACAGAATAACGCTTTAAAGATAAATTACAAAATCAAGTTCAGTAAAAGCCGTTGCATATGTTGTAAATACTTTATTAAAGGTATGACTGGTTTCGTTATTGAAATTACATCATCTGAATAAAAAGGAGAAAGATCGCAAACAGTATTACCCAGAAAACCATATCACAGTGATAAAAAGTGTACGCAAGACTGACTGCTTACTTTACGCTGGTCAAGCCACTTTTCCGTACAATCTCAGCTCTTTCTTTAAAATTTGGGAAATTTCACAAAAAGCGATAGTCATGGATTCAAACGCGGTAGTGAAACTGGAATCCATGACAAAATTGGACGTGAGAAAAGATTATAAAAAGCACCGAAAAGAGGGGAGAACGGGGGGGGACAAAGATTAGAATAAACGGTACCTCAGCTGAAGCCGCGCCGGGATGAAACGCTCCGACTTCCGTACTCGGACTGACTGGATATCAAAACATAGGCCCGAGGGAAGCGGCGCGTGCGCGGAAGCGTAAATAACATCCGATAAACTTGAAGAAAACTGTTGGGAACCGAGCGTACAGAAATAAACATATTAATAAAGATGGGAAATGTCCAGTGAGTAACTCACAGACGTAGGGATAAAAGCCTAGAACGTATTGTAGGCCGTTTATAAACATAGCATTTAGATTTAAAATTCGTACAAATTTTAAAAAATTAAAAAATTTCAAAACTTTCAAAACGGAGAATAGCCCTAATAAAGGCATCAAGGAAGAGATGGTAAGAGGAAGAGGCCGAGCAAACGCAGCTATTATCCGTTTAAGAGTAATCAAAGTTACGCAAAATTCCTATATGCCTTTATTCAGTTTAAGAATCAAGTGTTTGGTTTGAACATTTTCTTAAAGCACGACAGATCCAGCAGGATTTTAAGAACGTTACCCGTACGTTCCCTGTGCGAAATACATTGAAGCGCCAAAGAATCTGGTATAGGCATACGTATTCAAATGCTAAGATTAAACTGCGGCCCTGCGGTCGGCAACGCATATACAAGACAAGTGTCTGGCGCAGTTGTTAGATCGGTTAATGCTGCTACAGTGGCAGGTTATCAAGATTTCAGTGAGTTTAAACGTGGTGTTATAGTCGGCGCGCGACCGATGCGACACAGCATCTCCAAGGCAGCGATCTGTATCTACATCTATATCCATACTCCGCAAGCCACCTGACGGTGTGTGGCAGGCGGAGGGTACCTTGAGTACCTCTATCGGTTCTCCCTTCTATTCCAGTCTCGTGTTGTTCGTGGAAAGGAGGATTGTCGGTATGCCTCTGTGTGGGCTCTAATCTCTCTGATTTTATCCTCATGGTCTCTTCGCGAGATATACGTAGGAGGGAGCAATATACTGCTTGCTCGGTGAAGGTATGTTATCGAAACTTCAACAAAAGCCCGTACCGAGCTACTGAGCATCTCTCCTGCAGAGTCTTCCACTGGAGTTTTTCTATCATCTCCGTAACGCTTTCGCGATTACTAAATGATCCTGTAACGAAGCGCGCTGCTCTCCGTCGGATCTTCTCTATATCTTCTATCAACCCAATCTGGTGCGGATCCCACACCGCTGAGCATCATTCAAGCAGTGGGCGAACAAGTGTAGTGTAACCTACTTCCTTTGTTTTCGGATTGCATTTCTTTAGGATTCTTCCAATGAATCTCAGTCTGGCATCTGCTTTACCGACGATCAACTTTATATGATCATTCCATTTTAAATCACTCCTAATGCGTGCTCCCAGATAATTTATGGAATTAGCTGCTTCCAGTTGCTGACCTGCTATATATGAAGTGGGGATTTTCCCGTACGACCATTTCACGAGTGTATCATGAATATCAGGAATCCGGTAAAACATAAAATCTCCGACATCGTTGCGCCCGGAAAAAGATCCTACAACACTGGGTACAACGACGACTGAAGAGAATCGTTTAACGTGACGGAAGTGCAACCGTTCCGCAAATTGCTGCAGGTTTCAATGCTGGGCCATCAGCAAGTGTCAGCGTACGAACCATTCAACGGAACATCATCGATATGGGCATTGGCGCTGAAGTCCCACTCGTCTATCCTTGATAACTACACGACACAAAGCTTTACGCCTCGCCTGGGCCCGCCAACACCGACGTTGGACTGTTGATGACTGGCAACATGTTGTCTGCTCAGGCGAGTCTCGTTTCAAATTGTATCGAGCGGATGGACGGGTGCAGGTATGGAGACAACCTCACGGATCCTGCATGTCACCAAGGGACTGTTCGAACTGGTGGAGGCTCTGTAATGGTGTGGGGCGTGTGCAGTTGGAGTGATATGGGACCACTGATACATCTAGGTACGATTCTGACAGGCGACACGTACGTAAGCATACTGTCTGATCACCTGCATCCATTCATGTCCATTGTACATTCCGACGGACTTGGGCAATTCCAGCAGGACAATGCGACACCCCACAGTTCCAGAATTGCTACAGAGTGGCTCCAGAAACACTCTTCTGAGTTTAAACACTTCTGCTGGCCACCAGACTCCTCATACATGAGCATTGTTCAGTATATCTGGGATACCTTGCAACGTGCTGTTCAGAGGAGATCTCCGCTCCCTCATACTCTTACATGTTTATGTATTGCCCTGCAGGATTCATGGAGTCAATTCCCCCTAGCACTACTTCAGACATTAGTCGAACCAATCCTGCGTCGCGTTGCGGTATTTCTGCTCACTCGCCGGGACCCTACATGATATTAGGCATGTGTGCCAGTTTCTTTGGTTCTTCAGTGTATAAGACCAGTCGTAATACTAGAAACTGAAAAATTTGGAAAGTTGCGGTAAATTCCTATGGGACCAAACTGCTGAGGTCACCGGTCCCTAGGCTTACTCACTACTTAATCAAACTAAAACTAAATTACGCTAAGGACAACACACACCAATGCCCGAGGACTAGGAACTGAGTGACCCACTTCAGACAAATGTGAACTCAAGGTAAAACCAGAACCGAAACCTGAAATATGTTCCTTAAACCTAACTTCAAGAGATCTTCCAATTTGGCCTGTATACTTAGACAGGTATTCATCACAGGTGATGTAAACACCTGACGACTTCATGGGGCTGAGGTTTAAATGCAGGTAGAGGACAAAATGGGAGCCCCACAACTTCTCAGGTGCTTACAACACTCCAGCCTCTTTTGTTGACAATGTGGATTCACTAGTCACTAGAAGAAATGAAAGGTGTCTTTTAGAGATTGCACGGCACTTTCACTTCTAATATGGTATTATGCAGCGTAATGTTCTTAGGGAAGTTGATCTTTATTACTTGGTTGCTATATCTGGATACGACATGACTTCATACATCATGATGATATGGCGTGCAGTAGTTAGCACTCTTGCTTGTATGCTCTAGTGAAGGAATACAGTAAGCTTTACCTGCATTCAAAGGAATAGGGCGCCGATTTAAACGACTGCAGTAAAAGCGTATGGCAGCTGAGGGCCAAGAGGAGCGTTTTTTATGCGGAACCTGGGTGAAAACATTTGCAGACCGCCGAATTCCGCAGTCTCATTGTGCAGACATGTTGGCGCCGGTCGGTTGGCGGCTGCGTCCAGGTAGGCCACTGCAATGGACAGAGCATTGAGGATTGGCAACAAAGCAGAGGATGAGCCCTTGTTAGGCAGGAAGCTGATGAGACAGCTGACTTTCTGCGAATTTCCGCGGGACAGGTCACCGGCGCCCAGACATCCAGACTCCGTTACAAAACATACTTGTGAAGTCACGAGGCTTTTAGCGAGTTTATGGCCGTCTTTGGAGAGTTCGAAATGGTCGCAACAGGGGAGATAACGATCTTTTTGTGGAGGGCTGTGGTTCCATCCAGGGAATGTTGTTAACAAAAGACATGGCATAAACGAGAGGGCAAGAGGGCGCGAACTTCAAAGTCTCTGATTGGCCAAATCTGCGTATGCAGAGCAAGGGGCAGTCTAACATCTTCGAATGTGGCGCTCCAGCTAGCGATTGGCTTGTGCTAAAGTGGGAGTAGTCTTAAGATGTAAATGTGCTTTGCTGCCGAGCTGGCGAGTAAAATGGAGAGAAAGAGAAAAGATCACTCTTGTACTGGCGCATTGCTAGTAAAGAACTGCAGGTCTTTACCTAAATGGTGAGACTTGTATCCTTTGCTAGTGTGACAGTTGGAGCCTGTGCCAGTCACCATCTGAACTGTCAGAGGTACTGCTTCGAGCATCACGCACACAATAAGTGATGTGTGGGTGTACTTATTTGTGTTGAGTCGGCCGTCTAAACATTTGACATATTCTGTAGCGCATAGTCGTGGCATGAAGTCAAACTGGTTTGGCAGACCAACAAAATGGTCCACCTGCACACTGGAATCCTGCGGGGTTCAGAGGCTCATAGGGAAATACCCGCGTTCCGAATTAGCCGAACGCGAGACCGCGTACTTGAATTTTTCGGGCGCGCGCCGTAAATACAGATTGCTGCCGTCCATGACTTCAGTCGCCGAACGCATCGTGGTGTGCCGCCCTGACCAGTAGGAGGGTGAAGTATTCGCTGTTACGGCGTAGATCTCCATTATATGCTTCTCAGCAACCTATTCTTTGGAACCATATATTTCTTTATGGAGTAGTAGAGTACAGATGCTTGATTGTGGCGCAGTTTTTGTGCCATACCCCGGATTCACTTGTATGAAGTCAGATAAAGCAATTAGTGCTCTGGTTAGTGTAGTGTGTCGATCTCCAACTGATCACTTTGTCCACCGTAGACCCCATATTAGTGAAAGCGTTCGTCAAATAAAAATGTTTCTGCTACGTTTCTTTAGCCATTTTATTTGTCTTGTCATGTTAAGAATGAATAAATCCATTATTTAGATCACAACTCCTCCCTGTGTTCTGATTAATATTACCTTCCATTTTGATTAAAGTTCTGATTACAAAAGAAAGTAGGAAGCTTGCATCTTTTCCAGCGACACACAGATTAAAACGTACACAGCGACAATCCTACTGCAAATAAAATAATAGAAGACTAGACCCCATCTTTTAGAAACTCTTTCCTCAATGAATGTGTATACAGTTTACCCTTGTCGAGAAGTGAAACATGGCGTGGCCGTTCAATCGTCCAGGCAAGGAGAAAATAAGGCTTTTTAAAAGAGTTTCTACAAGATAATGCAGAAGATTAGATGGATAGGTCGAATAACTAATGAGGAGATATTAAATCGATATGGAGATAGAAGAAATTTATCGCACAACTAGATTAAAAGAAGCGATCAATTGTCAGGATATATCATGCTGCATGAAGGATTTTGGTAGTGGAGGGAAGTGAGAGAGAGAGAGAGAGAGAGAGAGAGAGAGAGGGGGGGGGGGGTTAAAATGGAGGCGCGAGATCAAGACTGGACAACAGTAATTGGGTCAGAGTCGATAAACAATGCACTAGCTGTGTAAAGAAGGAGAAGCTTACAGTGATAAGATCTGCATCAAGAAAGCCACAATAGCAACAACAACAAAAACGACAAGCATTGGCTCGTTTGTTGCCAACGAGTGGTTCGAAGCGACGCCGTATCCGGAATATACCGGATGATAAAAAAGTCAGTATGAATTTGAAAACTTAATAAACCACGGAAGATGTAGATAGGGACTTAAAAATTGACACATGCTTGGAATGACATGGGGTTTTATTAGAACAAAAAAAAAGTTCATAAAATGTCCGACAGATGGCGCTGGACAGCAAAACTGCTACCGTGACGGGTGAGAGGTATGCCGATATGTTATAGAATCGCATCATCCCCATCCTGGCTGACAAACACCTGCTGGAACGTACGATGTCTATGCAGGATGGCGCTCCACCCCATATTGCTAGACGCGTGAAAGATCTCTTGCGCGTGTCGTTTGGTGATGATCGTGTGCTCAGCCCCCACTTTCGTCATGCTTGACCTCCCAGGTCCCCAGTCAGTGCAATTATTGGCTTTGGGGTTACCTGAAGTCGCAAGTGCATCGTAATGGACCGACATCTCTAGGGATGCTGAAAGACAACATCCGACGCCGATACCTCACTATAACTCCGTACATGCTTTACAGTGCTGTTCACAACATTATTCCTCGACTACAGCTATTGTTGAGGAATGATGGTGGACATATTGAGCATTTCCTGTATCATCATCTTTGCTTTGTCTTACTTTGTTATGCTAATTATTGCTATTGTGATCAGATGAAGCGCCATCTGTCGGACATTTTTTGGACGTTTGTATTTTTTTGGCTCTAATAAAACCCCATGTCATTCCAAGTATGTGCGTCAATTTGTACCCCTCCATCTACATTATTCCGTGATTTATTCAGTTTTCAAATTTATACTGACTTTTTGATCACCCGGTACTTGGCAACCACCAGCGCGGCATTGAGCTACCTGGTAGAGTACGTTGACCGCAGTGCGGCGCTGGTTGGCAGGCCGTTTCCTTACAGCTGGCAGGCCGCCCAGCCAGAGGGGCGTGGGTTCGGCGTCCGCCTCCTGAGACCCACTGACCCATAGGCCGCTGGCATGAGCTGGCTCTCTCCCTCCTCGTGAGTCAGCGTCCTTTCACTTCTCTTCTTGGACTTGTATTCAGATCACCTCTAGTTCTTGTCTAAGTACCTTGGGCGTTGATATTTAATCCCCTACCTTTCCTGCCATATACCGTCGTTCTTTCGTAGATTTTCGGACTGGTTAGAGTCTTTAAACTTCTGGAAGTGTCTTCCACTGTTGTGAATTCATCGTTACGTAATATAAACGTTCCATATAACCACTTCTACAACCCTTTAGATCACATAACATCAACAGATACAAAGAAGGTAAATTGGAAAAAGAAAACACTACATGGCAAGCATCCGTATCATCTAACACAGCCACACATCGATCAAGACGCATCCAACACATGGCTAAGAAAAGGCAATATATGCAGTACAGTGAGACGGTAGGATTCGTGACTGCAATGCAGGATCAAACAATAAACACCAGATATTACAGCAAGCATATTATTAAAGATCCCAATACCACAACAGATAAATGCAGACTTTGCAAACAACAAATAGAAACAGTAGATCACATCACAAGCGGATGTACAATACTAGCAAATACAGAATACACCAGAAGACATGACAATGTAGCAAAAATAATACATCAACAACTTGGCATACAGCATAAACTAACAAAACAACACGTTCCTACATACAAGTATGCACCACAAAATGTACTGGAGAATGATGAGTACACATTATACTGGAACAGAACCATTATAACAGATAAAACAACACCACATAACAAACCTGACATCATACTCACCAATAAAAAGAAGAAATTAACACAACTAATCGAAATATCCATACCCAATACAACAAACATACTGAAGAAAACAGGAGAAAAAATTGAAAAATACATCAAACTGGCATCAGGATAAAGTTGACATTATACCAATTATACTATCAACTACAGGAGTCATACCACACAATATCCACCAGTACATTAACGCAATACACCTACATCCAAACTTATATGTACAACTACAGAAATCTGTAATTATTGATACGTATTCAATTACCCGAAAGTTCCTAAATACAATGTAACACATACTGTACAGTTAAAAGGAAGTCACCCTTGATCAAGGTCCGCGTCACTGTCCATTTTTGACCAGACATAACGTCCGAGAAAAGAAAGAATAATAATAACAATAATAATAATAATAATAATAATAATAATAATAATAAATGCTCGAAAAATAAAAGAATTTCTGTGTTCTATTACGTCAATCGGAAGTGCTACCTACATTCTTTCTAAATAAGCACATAAAATACGAACAAGTTTGGGAACACTGCCTGTAGACTTCTGTTATTATCTACATCATCACGAGTTCTTTCCAATTCACAATTACGTGCAATTGTGTGTCTGGCAGAGGGCTCGTCGATCCAGCTTCAAGCTATTTCACTACCGTTCCTCTCTTCAAATGCGTTCGAGGAAAACGAGCTCTTAAATCTTTCCGTGCGAGCTCTGATTTCTCTCACTTTATTACAATGTAGGTGAACGTCAACAAAATGTTTTCGCATTCGCAGGAGGAAATTGGTGAGTCTGTCGCAACGCAAAACGCCTTTATGTCAATGACTGCTACCCCAACTGGCGTATCATATCTGCACAGCAATACCCCAAAGAGGTCGGACAAGTGTAGTGTTGGCAGTCTCTTTAGTAGACCTTTTCCATCCTGCAACTATTCTGCCAGTAAATCGTAGTCTTTGGTTAGCTTTCCCAAATGATTCAAATGGCTCTGAGCACTATGGGACTTAACATCTGAGGTCATCAGCCCCCTAGAACTTAGAACTACTTAAACCTAACTAATCTAAGGACATCACACACATCCATGCCCGAGGCAGGATTCGAACCTGCGACCGTAGCGGTCGCACGGTTCCAGACTGTAGCGCCTAGAACCGCTCGGCCACACCGGCCAGCAGGTTAGCTTTCCCCACATCATCATCTATGTGCTCGTTTCAGTTTAAGTTGTTCGTAATGGTAATCCCTAGATGGTTAGTTGAATGACTGCCTTTGAATTTGTGTGATTTATCGTGGAACCGAAATTTACTGGATTCCTTTAGTACACACGTGGATCACGTCACTCTTTTCATTATTTATACTCAGTTGCAACTTTTCGCATCATATAGATACCTTGTCTAAATCATTTTGCAATTGGTTTTTATCATCTGATCACTTTTCAAGAAGGTAAATGACAGTATCATGTGCAAACAATCTAAAAAAGTGTATTTTGTCATCTAAATCTTTTATGTAGAGTAGAAACAGCAGAGAGCGTATGGCATTCATTGGGGAGCGCCAGATATTACTTTTGTTTTACGTTATGTCTTTCCGTCAGTTACTACCAACTGCGACGTTTGTGATATGGAATCACAAATCCCGTCGCACAGTTGAGGTGATAGTTAATGGGCACACAGTTTTCCCCTTATAAAGAACGTTGTCAAAAGCCTTCTGGAAATCTAAAAATATTGAATCAGTTTGACATCCCCTGTCGATAACACTCTTTACTTCTTGAGAATAAAGAGCTAGTTGTGCTTCTCAAGTACGATATTTTTCGAATACGTGCTGACTTTTTTTCACTGCATCGTCTTCTTCGAGATAATTCATAATTTTGGTGCACAGTATATATTCCATAACCCTACTTCAAAACGACGTGTGATACGAGTCTGTAAGTCATCGCATTACCCCTACTTCGTTTTTGAGTATTGGTGTGATCCCTGCAACGTTCCAGTCTTGTGGTGTGCACCTCTCGTCGAACTACTGGTTGTATACGATTGCTAAACAGGGGGCTATAGTGTCAGCATACACTGAAAGGGATCTAATTGGTATACCGTCTGGAGCGGTGGCCTTGCCTCTATTAAGTGATTTAAGCTGTTTCGCTATACCGAGCATATCTACTTCTAAGTTACTGATGTTGGCAGCTGTTCTTGATTCCAATTTTGGAAAATTTACGTCGTCTTCTTTGGCGAAGGAATTTCGGAAAACAGTGTTCAGTAATTCCACTTTAGTGTCACTGCCATTAGTACATTACTATTGCTATCGGACTGTGGAGATACTGATGGTGCCATGTACTTTACACACGACCAGAATATCTCATTTTCTGCCGATTTCCAGACGGCTTTTCGTTGTGGAAGCTATTAAAAGCATCTCGCATTGAAGTTTGTGCTAAATTTCGAGTTTATGCAATAGTGTTCTGACCTGTTTTTTGTACTTCGGGAGATCAGAACCATCTCTCATCAATTTATTCAGTATATATCCAAATTGACATCGATACTATTTCCTTGAATTTAAAGCACATTTGGTCTGCGCTTACAGATTAAAGTGGAGACTGTCTCTTAGGATGACCTCAAACGAATTTTTATGCACTTTTTTTTAAAAAAATAGACAATAATATGACTGAACAAATAACATCGCCAATTCATTAAGTGACTTTTTTTAAAGGCATTATGCCACTGATACTGAAAGATTTGCATCCTGTTGTTGTTATACTCCAGCTCTTTCCTCGAAGGAACACGAAGACGTACTGCAATAACAAATTGTGCGGAAATTGTGGACAACTTTCTCGATTAAAATGATTGTCTGTAATAAATCGAGCCTTGAGTTATATTATCAGTAGTATCGCACCACACGTTAAATGAATGACGACTCTGAAAATTTTTGTCAGCTATAGTATTACAAATTTTTACACTTCAGTAACTTAGTTGATTGGTAAAACACTTCGAAAAAGTTGATAAAAGAGGATTTGTTTGTTTTTATGCCGTTCTACATAGGGCGCGATCAGTATATTACCTTTAAACTTGTCTATTTCCTGATATCCACCACACGGAAATGGAGTTCCTCTTTCCGGCCTCTGCAGTGGGAGGAAGTTCCCTTAACGCGCCTCCGGGTAACGCACTGTCCTGGGACGCATGGACTCGTCCTTCCGCGGAAGGATCCACTTGTATGCAATGCTTGCGGTGTGCAGATATCTGTTTTAATCCAGCTAATGAGGGCTGCAATCGGCTTTGTACCTGGCCTCTCCCCTCCTTTATGAGGCTATGAATCGAATGTTGCTTAATAGCTCGTAGGAGGTTCAGCCTTCTAAACGATTTCTTATGTAAAATATTTTAATGTGTTTCCAGGATTACGTAACATAAACGTGGTGTTATTGGTGTTGGTGATTGAATTTTACATTATAAATGAAGTATAGAGGGTGTTTCAAAAAAAGACTTTACAACTTTGAAAATTCATATAAATTAATTGATAGTACCTACAGAGGTGATTGTAGTGTCAATTTGTAGAGAAAGATATAAAGTTTTGTCCCGCGTAGTTCGCTAGTGCCGAATCGCGCCGTAAGGAGCGCTAGCGGCCGTTGCGTTAAAGATGGCTGCCTTCACTGGACCCCAGCACGCTAGCTATGTGTTTTGGTCTGAAGAATCGAAGTCGGCGACAACAGTTCAGCGTAATTTCCGTACAAAGTACCCTAAGGATCCTCCTAGTAAGCCTACAATTTATGAGTGGTATAAATGTTTTGTAGAAACAGGGTGCTCGGTAATCATCAGGTCGTCCAAGCACATCCGACGACGTCGCTGAGCGAGTGAGACAACGTTTCGTGAACGGCACTATCAAATCGACCCGTCGTGCAACTTGCGAATTGCAAATCCCACAGACGATTGTTTGGCGGGTGTTGAGAAGCCCAAAACCGCACAGACCGACGATCGTAGAAGCAATAAATGACACTGATAAAATTGCTCGCAAGAACTTCTGTGCGGATATGTTAAATCGATTACATGAGGATGAACATTCTTGGACAAAATCATCTTTTCTGACGAGTTGACTTTTCACTTCAGTGGCAACTATAGAATCTGGGGCAGTGAAAATGCATGACAAACATTCGAACATGTTCGTGGTAGCCCTAAAGTGAACCACTACCTGGCTGACGTCCGGGACAGCTTTCCTGGTCAATGAATTGGCCGTGATACGCCAATTGCATGGCCCCCACGTTCCCCAGTCCTGACACCACTCGATTTTTTCTTTTTTATGGGATTCGGTGATGCTGAGGGAATTAGATTAGGAAATGAGACACTTAAAGTAGTAAAGGAGTTTTGCTGTTTGGGGAGCAAAATAACTGATGATGGTCGAAGTAGAGAGGATATAAAATGTAGACCGGCAATGGCAAGAGAAGCGTTTCTGAAGATGAGAAATTTGTTAACATCGAGTATAGATTTGTCAGGGAGTCGTTTCTGAAACTATTTGTATGGAGTGTATCCATGTATGGAAGTGAAACGTGGACGATAAATAGTTTGGAGAAGAAGAGAATAGAAGCTTTCGAAATGTGGTGCTATAGAAGAATGCTGAAGATTAGATGGGTAGATCACATAACTAATGAGAAGAGGAGTTTGTGGCGCAACTTGACTAGAAGAAGGGATCGATTGGTAGGACATGTTCTGAGGTATCAACGGATCACCAATTTAGTATTGGAGGGCAGTGTGGAGGGTAAAAATCGTAGAGGGAGACACTACATACACTACATACACTACATACACTGAATACACTAAGCAGATTCAGAAGGATGTAGGCTGCAGTACGCACTGGGAGATGAAGCAGCATGCACAGGATAGAGTAGCATGGAGAGCTGCATCAAACCAGACTCAGGACTGAAGACCACAACAACAACAACAACAATGACATGGGATTTATCAAGGATGTCGTGTTTGTACCTCCTGTGCCGGCTTCTCTACCTGAACTTGGAAAAAGAGTTTACGCCGCCACAGAGCATGTTACACCTGCAATGCTACAGCGAGTTTGGGAAGAAATTGACTTAGGATGGGGTGCGTGCTGGGTAACCAACGGGTGCCACATACAACTTCTTAAAAACCTTGATGTGTTTCCCTACAAAATAACTTTAAACCCATCGCTATAACTTCCGTTATTAGGACAGGATGCGGTTGATTTAATATATTGAGAAAAAAAATCTCGTTGTTGGTTTCCTGCACATGGCGATGGGATCGCAGTGGGGGGCCGAACCACTATAACAGCAACTGTGGCGCGCGTGTTGGTGACAGATGCCTCGTGTGCGCCGGAAGACAATGGCAGGGGAGCTACGAGACAGCACGCGCCCCAGGCGGCCGCGCCGCGCGGATCCCGCCCTCCCGCTCGCACAAAAAAATCTCGCCCCCCCCCCCCTTCCCGTCCCCCCACCCCTCCCCCCGTCTCCCACTGCGTCGTGGATTCTTCTGGCTCAGGCCGCGGCGCGCCACCCCTCGTGGGGTGGAGGGCTACTCTGCTTCTCCTCGTCGCTTGGAGGGCCCGGCGTGTTCTGACGGCGTGCCTGCGGGGGGCCTGTCTGCCGTCGCCACAACAGGTGTTCACCTGCGGCGACTCTGCGCTACCGCCGGGCGGTGTCTGTCCTGTTACAGGAAAGACACGAAACAGAGAAATGGTTGTCTGTATTTCTGGAGCAAACAAGTGGCACATTCCTCTGCCAAAAGGAGACAGATCTACTGCTAAAAATCCACAGAAGACAAAATATTCCAAGAGATCACCGCGGGCATTCACACACTCACACACTCACACACTCACACACTCACACACACACACACACACACACACACACATACTCACTTTTCACAAAGCAGGGCAAGACGTGGCGGTGTGTAAGTGCGCTCCGCAACGTAAAATACAGTGGCTGGTAGATACAATGCCAACGGCCTTGCCGCAGTGGTAACGTCGGTTCCCCACAGATCACGGAAGTTGAGCACTGTCGAGCTGGGCTCGCACTTGGATGGGTGACCATCCGGTGTGCCGAGCGCTGTTGGCAAGGGGGATGCACGCAGCCCTTGTTTGGCAAACTGAGGAGCTACTTGATTGAGAAGTAGCGGCTCCTCTCTCGTAAACTGACATACGGCCGGGAGAGCTGTATGTTGACCACATGCACCTCCGTATCCGCGTCCAGTGACGCTTGTGGGCTGAGGATGACACGGCGGCCGATCGGTACCGTTGAGCCTTCCAAGGCTGTGCGGACAGATCCAATAATCGCCGTACCCAGATTAATTTCCCATTCTCCCTTAGTGGTCCAATACTTACTGCGTGAACGTCACCAGCCACTCTTAGGCCATGTCCTACGCGAGCGGCAGAAGGAACGACAGCTTCAGGCGACAAATCACAGCCGCAGGTGTAGTTAAGGAAGTGTGCGACGTGAGCGACATCTGTGTCGCTGCCTGTCTCCCGCTGCAACTGGCGACGTTTGCATCTTGTCGCTGCAGCACGCGCGACAGAGAGCGACAGCCACGTGTCTTCACGGCAAAGCAGTGGAGCGGACGCGACGGCAGCTATGAATTACTTAACATCCGATTTTAAGAAAACTATTCGGTGAAAAAATTTGATTCTTCCGCAACCTATAACTGGATATCTTTAAACGATAAAGGTCTGAATTTATTTTCGTTATTCCTCATAGTTACTGTGCTGCACGAAATTGAGTACATGGCTGCACGAAATTTTTAAGAATTTGCAGAGGTAAAATCCCATTGTGTAGACTTTCCGTATACTTCATTTAACGCCGTACATTACTGCGTTCGAAATGTAACCAATATATGTAAATTGTATTTATAAGTTGAGACCAGAATGATATCTCTTTTCATTCGTGAGATATTGGTTGTTATATCCGCGGACGGGTCGCTCGCGGCACGTCCGAACCTTTCCTGCGCTTCGGGAATCAAGTGGTCGTAAAAATCGTCGTATCCCATAAAAGGTTCAAGATATCGAAACGACGAATTTTGGAAATGACAGCACGCAGGAAGGACTATTTTATCATATGATTAACACTCGATACGTTTTTGTAAACGCGTGAGCAGAGCGAAACCAAGACTCCCTATAGCTTACACCAAATTTTCATAGCCAAACAAAGGGAGAGAAACAGGTAAATCGTGTATCAAAGTGACCAGCATGGGATTTAATTTGGCATGAAAATATTTAACTGCTTGATAGTAATCAGAGTAATTAACAAAACATAATTAATATGCTGAGGAAAAATTGAAATATTTCACGAAAAGCTGTTGTAAATGAAGTGTCAAATATTTCATCTGTTCAAGACCTAGCTATTTTGCACATAAAAAGATACACTGGTGGCGGTATTTAAATGTCAAAAAGGCTTCTTTCGAATCAAGTACGTTAGTAACGCAAACAAGGGGTCAATAAGATCATGCTTTTTGAATAAAACTTGAAATTAAAAAATGAAAGAAATCAGTCAAATATTTTATGAAATGATTTCTGTAAAAGAAATAAGTAGATAAGAGAAACGTTCTACGTGCCTTTGAATGATTCTCGATATCATGAACAGAAAATGAGGGGCACCAAACGTTTCCCTAATATTTCTTATTTCATACTTTTAGACAAATCATTACACAAAACGTTTGACTTTCTTTTGAAAAATTTTGTAAGCTTTACTTTTACAGACTGTTTAGAATAAATGAAACGCTTGGCCTTAACATTGACTGCTGATGAATTACGTTTGCAACATCAAACATCTGTAAAATTCTTGGTTCATTGAAATTTATTAGGAATAAAATGTGTGTGATATGCTGGGATAGGTGTGAAGATCAAGTTCTTTGGCAAGACGTTAAAAATGTACTTAGCGATGCAGTGTAAACAGTGTACATAAAACTTTGTATGCAAAATTGTAACTGAGTCAGTAGAAATGTAAGATCGACTCGGAATCGAACCCAGGTCCTTTTCCTAGCACGTAAACATGAACTGTATACGCTACCCCTGCACCACGACTACCTTTCGTTCAGCGGAACCAATTCGTGTAGTTATGTTTGTATTTAGCGTAGTTAGTCATGTAGTAATCATTCATCCGCATTTATTGGCTGTTAAAAGTTCTTTATCGGGTAAAAAACAAAAATCGTATTCTTACTTAAGCTTCCAAAAATTTTCTAACTGGCTTTCGCGGATTATGTGACGTCTACCTTAAAGAGTATGCCTGTTATGTTTTTTCATCGTTTCCGAGACTCTCATCTATTAAGCAAACCTGTACTCATTTGTGCTGTCCTATCCAAGTGTTTCAAGGTCTTTGAATCAAACGTCCGGGGGTGATCGATCACATAGTGGGAAACAACATTTGTTATAGTCAAAATGTTCACTGACGCTTCGTAGCAACGCTAGGCGTCCTTCAGTATTGGTTATGTCCCTGAGAGGCTGGAGGACGTAGACAGTCCGTAGCGTGCGAATGCCTCGTGTGTTGCCTATAATCCAGTCGTCTACTCTGTATGAAAGCAGGTAACCCCAGCAAAATCAAAGATCACTATTTGCTTCTAAAATATGTTTCTCCCCTTAGAAATACTTATCGTCAAGCTTTTCTTGTTCAAAATCACACTACCAATTTACTGTGGGAAGTGGTGTGCAGCATCTCAGTTTAGTAGACGCCGCTAGCTCAGCGAAACCACGTCTTCTCACGGCCGGCCAATACTGAAGGGGCTCCTAGCGCCCCCAGGAAGTATTAGTGGGGTTGGGTTGGGTTTCTTGGGGAAGGAGACCAGACAGCGAGGTCATCAGTCTCATCGGATTAGGGAAGGACGGGGAAGGAAGCCGGCCGTGCCCTTTCAAAGGAACCATCCCGGCTTTCGCCTGGAGCGATTTAGGGAAATCACGGAAAACCTAAATCAGGATGGCCGGAGGCGGGATTGAACCGTCGTCCTCCCGAATGCGAGTCCAGTGTCTAACCACTGCGCCACCTCGCTCGGTAAGTATTTGTAGACATTTCTTGCCCAAGATGAGATCACACCCTTGAACGTATATTGAAAGTACTTCGGAACGCCATGTATCTACGTGACGTATACGGGGAGTTTCAAAAATGCTTTTACGCACTTTGTGGACAGGCTCCTTCATTCAAAACAAGAAAAAAAACTCTAGTAAACACAGGCTCGGCCCGCCCAGTCAGCCCAGCGTTCTGACGCACGGCTTTCCGGAGTGGGAAAGAGCGCCTGGTCCCCGGCACGAACCCGCCCGGCGGACTTGTGTCGAGGTCCGGTGAGTCGACCAGTCTGTGGATGGTTTTTAGGCGGTTTTCCAACTGCCTCGGCGAATGTGGGCTGGTTCCCCTTATTCAGCCTCAGCTACCCTTTGTCGGCGATTGCTGCGCAAACAAGTTCTCCACGTACGCGTACACCACTATTACTCTACCACGCAAACATAGGGGTTACACTCGTCTGGTGTGAGACGTTCCCTGGGGGATCCACCGGAGGCCGAACCGCCCAATAACCGTGGGTTCGGTGTGGGGCAGCGGAGGGGTGAAGTGGACTACGGTAGTCGTCATGGGGTTGTGGACCACTGCGACTGCGGCAGGGACGGAGCTTCTCCGTCGTTTCTAGGTTCCCGGTTGACATAAAATGCAAACACAGGCTCAAAACTGCATACCTTACGAGACATGAGCACTTGTTCATACTGCGAATCAACATCTCTTCGACTGCGAGATCTTTGCGTTCCATATTTTGGGAGGAGGCAGTGTCGACCAAAATAAGGAAAAAACTCCAATAAACATGGGCTCTAAAATGCATACCTTAAGAGCAATTACCACTTGTTCAATAGATGAGATGTGTTCCACAAGAAGCGGGCGCTGTTGTCGAGCGGTTCTAGGCGCTTCAGTCCGAAACCGCGCTGCTGCTACGGTCACAGGTTCGAATCCTGCCTCTGGCATGGCTATGTGTGATGCTCTTAGGTTAGTTAGGTTTAAGTAGTTCTAAGTCTAAGGGACTGATGACCTCAGATGTTAAGTCCCTTAGTGCTCAGAGCCATTTGAACCATTTCTTCTAGTGAACAAATGCTCACTGCTGTTAACGTATGCGTTTTAGAGCTTATGTTTAATGGTTCAAATGGCTCTGAGCACTATGGGACTTAACTGATGAGGTCATCAGTCCCCTAGAACTTCGAACTACTTAAACCTAACTAACCTAAGGAAATCACACACACCCATGCCCGAGGCAGGATTCGAACCTGCGACCGTAGCGGTCACGCGGTTCCAGACTGTAGCGCCTAGAACCGCTCGGCCACTCCGGCCGGCGCCTATCTTTACCGGGAACATTTTTTCTTGTTGTGGTCCATGCTATTTCCTCGCAAAACATGGATAGCAAAGAGCTTGCAGTAGAAGAGATTTGTTTCACAGTGTCGAAGATGAACAAGTACTCACGGCTTGTCAGGTATGCGTTCTAAAGCTCACGTTTACTGGACCTTTTTTTTCTCGTTTTGGAATAAGAAAGCCGCCTTCTACGTTTCTCTTGTTTTTTTTTTTTTTTTCTTTAGAAAGAAACTATATCAGTATGCATCATAGATATTTGTGCATCGCTCTTTTGTCCTGTGTGGTATGGATTCCACATGCTTAAAGAATAATGTGTGTGTGTGTGTGTGTGTGTGTGTGTGTGTGTGTGTGTGTCCTGGAATCACTTGCCTATGCTGGCACGGCCATAGGGCGCGATATTCCGCCACGGGGAAAGCCCCCAGCTCTGGAGCGCGTCTGGCGTCCATTATTTACGGCCGCGGAGACCCATTACCGGCTGCTGTTTGTACGCGGGGGCGGAGGGCGAAGGGAAGAAGAGAGAGAGGAGGGCGGCGGAGGGAAGCTGCGCCGTGCCGCGTGGAAAAACGAAAACAGAAGCGGAAGAGAACAGGAGGAGGAGAGAGGATGCGGGCCGGGTCGGCGTGGCGCGCACACTGGAGGGCGTGTTTGTCCGCGCCTCGCCGCGCCTGGAATCCACCCCCACAGCGCGCCGCGTGACTCTTCAACAATCACAGCTCGGGGCCGCGCGGTCGATTCGCCAGGTGCTGCACCCAGCCAGCCCGGCCCCGACAGCTTGTCCGGCGGCGGGGACACTGCCTGACAGGTCAGTGGCTGGCTGCAGTCTCGACATGGCACGGAGATGCGATTTGCAACTGACCGGCAACTCTACATCTCCCAGCAAATGCAACGGCTTACTCACGTCAGGGAGCCGAAAATTTAATAGTCATGGGTGACTGGAATTCAAGAGTAGGAAAAGGGAGAGAAGGAAACATAGTAGGTGAATATGGATTGGGGCTAAGAAATGAAAGAGGAAGCCGCCTGGTAGAATATTGCGCAGAGCATAACTTAATCATAGCCAACACTTGGTTTAAGAATCATAAAAGAAGGTCGTATACATGGAAGAACCCTGGAGATACTAAAAGGTATCAGATAGATTATATAATGGTGAGACAGAAATTTAGGAACCAGGTTTTAAATTGTAAGACATTTCCAGGGGCAGATGTGGACTCTGACCACAATCTATTGGTTATGAACTGTAGATTAAAACTGAAGAAACTGCAAGAAGGTGGGAATTTAAGGAGATGGGACCTGGATAAACTGAAAGAACCAGAGGTTGTAAAGAGTTTCAGGGAGAGCATAAGGGAACAATTGACAGGAATGGGGGAAAGAAATACAGTAGAAGAAGAATGGGTAGCTCTGAGGGATGAAGTAGTGAAGGCAGCAGAGGATCAAGTAGGTAAAAAGACAAGGGCTAGTAGAAATCCTTGGGTAACAGAAGAAATATTGAATGTAATTGATGAAAGGAGAAAATATAAAAATGCAGTAAATGAAGTAGGCAAAAAGGAATACAAACGTCTCAAAAATGAGATCGACAGGAAGTGCAAAATGGCTAAGCAGGCATGGCTAGAGGACAAATGTAAGGATGTAGAGGCTTATCTCAGTAGGGGTAAGATAGATACTGCCTACAGGAAAATTAAAAAGACCTGTGGAGAAAGGAGAACCATTTGCATGAATATCAAGGGCTTTGATGGAAACCTAGTTCTAACAAGGGAACCTCCCCATCGCACCCCCCTCAGATTTAGTTATAAGTTGACACAGAGGATAGGCCTTGAAAAACTGAACACAGATCAATCGAGAAAACCGGAAGAAGTTGTGTGGAACTATGAAAAAAATACGCAAAATATACAAACTGAGTAGTCCATGTGGAAGATAGGCAGCATCAAGGTCAACATGAGTGCAAGAGCGCCGTGGTCCCGTGGTTAGCGTGAGCAACTGCGGAACGAGAGTTCCTTGGTTCAAGTCTTCCCTCGAGTGAAAAGTTTAATTTTTTATTTTCAAACAATTATCAAAGTTCATTTACTCACACATAATCAACTTCGCTCTCCAAAATTCCAGCACATGTTCAGATTTGCTTGGACATGTGCAGGATTTGACGGTCTACACACGAAAAAATTTGAAAACGTTAAAAACATACGTTTTGACAGAGCACAGGGAAAACCGTGCGACTGTGAAACTGTTGCATTCATTTGTTGCAGTTTATGTGACAAACTCTTATGTTTTCATCACTTTTTTTGGGAGTGATTATCACGTCCAGAAGAAAACCTAAATCGGGCAAAGTAGAAGAATCTTTTTACCCATTCGCCAAGTGTACAAGTTTAGTGGGTCGACAACATATTCCTGTCATGTAACGCACATGCCGTCACCAGTATCGTATAGAATATATCAGACGTGTTTTCCTGTGGAGGAATCGGTTGACCTATGACCTTGCGATCAAATGTTTTCGGTTCCCTTTGGAGAGGCAAGTCCTTTCGTCTACTAATCGCACGGTTTTGCGGTGCTGTCGCAAAACACACACTAAACTTATTACAGTGAACAGAGACGTCAATGGACGAAAGGACAGATCATAACTTTCCGGAAATAAAGTAAGTAAACTTTTTACTCCAGGGAAGACGTGAACCCAGGACCTCTCGTTCCGCAGCTGCTCGCGCTAACCACGGAACCACGATACTCTTGAGCTTACCTTATCCTTGATGTTGCTTATCTTGCGCATGGACTACTCAATTTGTACATTTTGCTTATTTTTTTCATAGTTTCACACAACTTCTTCCTGTTTTCTCGATTGATCTGTGTTCAGTTTTTCAAGGCCTATCCACTGTGACAACTTAAAACTAAATATGAGGGGGGGGGGGGGGGGGTGTGCGATGGGGAGGTTCCCTTCTAAGCAAACAAGGGAAAGCAGAAATGTGGAAGGAGTATATAGAGGGTCTATACAAGGGTGATGTACTTGAGGACAATATTATACAAATGGAAGAGGATGTACATGAAGATGAAACGGGAGATATGATACTGCGTGAAGAGTTTAACAGTGGACTGAAAGACCTGAGTCGAAATAAGACCCCCATACTAGACAACATTCCATTAGAACTACTGACAGCCTTGGGAGAGCCAGTCCTGACAAATCTCTACCATCTGGTGAGCAAGATGTATGAGACAGGCGAAATACCCTCAGACTTCAAGAAGAATATAATAATTCCAATCCCAAAGAAAGCAGGTATTGACAGATGTGAAAATTACCGAACTATCAGTTCATTAAGTCACAGCTGCAAAATACTAACACGAATTCTTTACAGACGAATGGCAAAACTGGTAGAAGCCAACCTCAGGGAAGATCAGTTTCGATTCCGTAGAAATATTGGAACATGTGAAGCAATACTGACCTTACGACTTATCTTAGAAAAAAGCTTAAGGAAAGGCAAACCTACGTTTCTATTATTTGTAGACTTACAGAAAGATTTTGACAATGTTGATTGGAATACTCTCTTTCAAATTCTGAAGGTGGCAGGGGTAAAATACAGGGAGCGAAAGGCTATTTACAATTTGTACAGAAACCAGATGGCAATTATAAGAGTAGAGGGATATGAAAGGGAAGTAGTGGTTGGGAAGGGAGTGAGACAGGGTTGTAGCCTCTCCCCGATGTTATTCAATCTGTATATTGAGCAAGCAATAATGGAAACAAAAGAAAAGTTCGGAGTAGGTATTAAAATCCATGGAGAAGAAATAAAAACTTTGAGGTTCACCGATGACATTGTTGAACGGAATGGATAGTGTCTTGAAAGGAGGGTATAAGATGAACATCAACAAAAGCAAAACGAGGATAATGGAATGTAGTTGAGTTAAGTCGGGCGATGCTGAGGGAATTAGATTAGGAAATGAGACATTTAAAGTAGTAAAGGGGGTTTTCCTATTTGGGGAGCAAAGTAACTGATGATGGTCGAAGTAGAGAGGATATAAAATGTAGACTGGCAATGGCGAGGAAAGCGTTTCTGAAGAAGAGGAATTTGTTAACATAGAGTATAGATTTAAGTGTTAGGAAGTCGTTTCTGAAAGTATTTGTATGGAGTGTAGCCATGTATGGAAGTGAAACGTGGACAATAAATAGTTTAGACAAGAAGAGAATAGAAGCTTTCGAAATGTGGTGGTACAGAAGAATGCTGAAGATTAGATGGGTAGATCACATAACTAATGAGGAGGTATTGAATAGAATTGGGGAGAAGAGGAGGTTGTGGCACAACTTGACAAGAAGAAGGATCGGTTGGTAGGACATGTTCTGAGACATCAAGGGATCACGAATTTAGTATTGGAGCGCAGCGTGGAGGGTAAAAATCGTAGAGGGAGACCAGGAGATGAATACACTAAGCAGAGTCAGAGGGATGTAGGCTGCAGTAGGTACTGGGAGATGAAGAAGCTTGCACAGGATAGAGTAGCATGGAGAGCTGCATCAAACCAGTCTCAGGACTAAAGACCACAACAACAACTCACGTCAGAAGTGATTCGTGTGAAAAGGTTTCCGACGGGCTTACGTCCGCTGGACGAGAATTAACAGACTTCAAAAGCGGACTGGTAGTTGGAGTAGACGTGTTGCGGAAAAAAAAAAGCTATCGGGTTCGAGATATGTTACCGCTTTTCGAGCAACGACAAAGAGAACACGTTTCAGAATCGCGTGACGATCTACCTATTGCTTGTTCCTTTCTGCGGCGCTATATCTTAAAACACAGTTAGCTCCTGGGAAGAAGAGCCATAATAGCCAATTACCGACCACCCAAGGAAAAGGACACGCTGTGACTGATTAAGGACAGTCTCGGCCGCTGGGTACCTGGAATTTGGAAGTTTGTCCGGGAGCATCTACATCGATCGGTCTTTTCCGCACCGAATCCACATTAAAAATCGAGAGCTTGAGACGACGGTAGCTGCTGGACACACAGTGTCACGAACAAAGACAGGATCATATTGGATGAAAGTACAATATTGTCCCACACTTCTGCACTCTGAGTATTTGTTATTAAAAAAGCATTATGAATTAGAATGTTCGTCAGCCACAACAGCATTATAATCTTAGTGGTGCAGACATGGACACGATTTCTGGCAGCATTGCGTAAAGATGACGTACGCTGACTGATCATCAGCCGTCCGTGGGCTAGCTAGAAATGGTCAACACGGCAGCGTCCCCCCCCCCCCCCCCCCCCCCCCGAATAGTCAAGGATTTTGTCGAAAGCTCGAGATTTTACAGGAAAGAAAAAATTCTGTTTCAACGGTTAAAGCAAACTGTAGTCTCTCGCTGTCATTGATTACCTAAAACTATCCCCACGCGAGCTTCCGCGGTACCAACCGATGAGCAGTCCTCGTTAGCACTTGGTTGCAGATTAGTGGTTGCCGATTTTACATGGACTACGTCAAACAAGGCTCGGACCACCCCGCTTTCTTTTCTTTCCTTCTGTTTCTTTGGTTTCTGTAACATCGCTGCCTATTTCATACACTCAAGATATTCTGTACTAGCCGACACTTTCTAAACTTGAGTAATGATCCACTGTGACCGCCACGCTGTAATGGGTAATTTCTTGATAGTTGACACTTCACGCGTCGTAGATGGTTTCCGCCAATCAGAGCGCTGAACGTCACGCCCGAACCGATCGCCGCGACCAAACAGCTACAACAATTACTTCACTTCCAGTTGATTGTTCGGCATTCTTTCGTGATGCGTTTGGATTCCAAATCATGGGTTATTTCATCACACATTATAACCACACCGAAAACAACACATACACAACTATGCTATAGAAATACATTTGTTTCCGACGCAGCACTAACAAAACGCTACTGTATACTTACGCACAAGACGCGATTCAGCGTCAAATGCACAGTTACCATATCGTAGTGATCGGCTTACATTGGATAAACTTCGCACGACCGTGCGTGAAACCGCGTTTGTGAAGGCCGCAATTCATCGCTTCGAGGGGTGACCACAATTATAGCACAGCGCAATGTGGTTAGGGTACAAACGTGACGTTTTGTAGGTCGTGGGTTCGAATTTCGTCAAATGGAGCAATTTTTTTCTTTCTGAATCTAATCAGGAGTATGACTATTATTTTTCTCCAATTACCGGGTTTAAATTTTGAATTTTTTTCATTTCTAATACTTTTCCGCGTCATTTTCATCATCATATTGACTTTACTGGCTGTTACTCTCCTTCCCATCACTCTTTTTGCGTTTAGAATCTACCTGTGGCGCCTATAACCTAGTGTCAGTGACGACTCCTCATCCCTTGGTAATGCGGAAGCTTATGTGGCCATTGTGATGGTAATTTTAGGTAATCAATGACAGCGAGACATTACAGATTGCGTTCGCTGAAACTGAATTTTTTCTGTCTTGAGTTTGCTCGTAGCCGGTCTGGGTGGCCGAGCGGTTCTAGGCGCTACAATCTGGAGCCGCGCGACCGTTACGGTCGCAGGTTCGAATCCTGCCTCGGGCATGGATGTGTGTGATGTCCTTAGGTTAGTTAGGTTTAAGTAGTTCTAAGTTCTAGGGAACTGATGACCTTAGAAGTTAAGTCCCATAGTGCTCAGAGCCATTTGAACCATTTGAGTTTGCTCGCAGAGGTTAGCTTTAATCTTCGTGAATAAAGCGGTCGCGATTTTAGCTCTTTTACGAGGGTCACTCCAAAAGAAATGCACACAATTTTTGTAAAAATGCAGTTTTCATTCTGCATGTCTGAGAGTTTTACAGTGTGTAGATACATCCTTACTGCTTGTTTTCAATTTTAGTTCAACCTGTTCCCTTGAGTGGCGCCGTCACAGCATGTCTTAAAGATGGCTGCTACACTTGACGTTCGTCAGAAGCAACGTGCTGTCATAGAATTCCTGTGCTGTGAAAACGAGACTGTGGGAATCATCCACAAGAGGTTGGAAAAGGTGTATAGAGATGCTGCTGTCGATCGCAGTTCAGTTAGTCGGTGGGCAAGCAGGTTACGTGATGAAAGCGGGCACTGCAATATTGAGGATTGTCCTCGCAGCGGCAGGCCTCTTACTGCACACACTCCCGACAATGTGCAGAGAGTTAACAAATTCTTGACTGCTGACAGACGCATCACAGTGAACGAATTGTCACGCTAGGATGGGATAGGGAAAGGAAGTGTTCGCAGAATACTGAAAGTGTTGGCGTTAAAAAAGATTTGTGCCAAGTGGGTTCCCAGGATGTTGACAGTGGCTCACAAAGAAACAAGAAAAACGGTATTCAACGAACTTTTGGAACAATACGAAAATAGTAGAGATGAATTTCTTGGAAGAATGGTGACGGGTGATGAAACATGTCTCCAATTTTCACCAGAGACGAAGAGGCAATCAATGGAGTGGCATCATGCAAATTCACCCAAGAAAAAAAAACTCAAAACCACACCTTCTGCTGGAAAGGTTATGCCTACGGTATTTTTCGATTCCGAAGGGCTCTTGCTTGTGGACATGATGCCAAGTGGAACCACCATAAATTCTGATGCATATGTGACGGCACTGAAGAAACTTCCAGCTCGACTGAGTCGTGTTCGACCACATCGGCAAAAGCAGGATGTTTTGCTGTTGCACGACAATGCACGGCCACATGTCAGTCAAAAAACCACGGAAACGATCTCAAAACTGAAACACCCGCCTTACAGTCCTGACCTGGCTCCATGTCACTATCATCTCTTTGGGAAACTGAAAGACTCTCTTCGTGGAACAAGGTTTGAAGATGATCTCTCCCTTGTGCACGCTGCCAAACAGTGGCTCCAACAGGTTGGTCCAGAATTTTACTGTGTTGGTATACAGGCGCTGGTTCCAAGATGGCGTAAGGCCGTTGAGAGAGATGGAAATTACGTGGAGAAATGAAAATATTGTTCCTAAAGGATGTATCTACACACTGTAAAACTTTCAAACATGTAGAATAAAAGATGGATTTTTAAAAAAATAGTGTGCATTTCTTTTGGAGTGACCCTCGTATTTATTCAGACCTGCTGCCTGTTGTTATATAGCAGGTCGTTCATTGTGTGATTTTACGTGTTATGTTATACAAATTCAGTTGTATTACTAGTACATATTTTTGTTGTTATTATTAGATCTGCGACAGATTGTTGATTGCTGCTTTCTCGGAACATTGCACATCACGAGGTTGTGGCTAGCTTGGGACATGAGTTTAAATTCCAGACCACAAAACGCGTCGTCTGCTGCAGTTTGGTCGTTAAAAATCAGCTGTCGACAGAGCATCTTGCATTACCGACATACTCGCAGCGGCCACTTCCAACATTGCTCCGCGTTACCCATTAACAGCGTTTGTGAAGTGACCCGCCATGTTTACGTGTCGCCTATAAGCGAGCGGCAGCCGGCGACCGATGTGCTAGCACTGTAGCGGCAAGTGGCAGACGTGAACTATCAAGTAATTTTAATCGGATTATAGTAAGCAAGGAGCGCACCGTCTGTGCATATCGGCCGACAGGTGACGGCCACCTCGGTGGCACGGCAATACGTAAAAAAGTTGTCGCAACTGGCAGCCGCATTGGTGAGAAATAGCGACCTGGCGGGAGGTTTGGCCACGCATGCGCACCACCGCTCTCGCCTCTCACCCGGCCGCCCAACTGATTGTGAGACTATTTTCAAAGCTCGAGCTGCGCCGACCCGGCTGAGTGGCACGAGTAATTATTGCGCATGCGCGCAGCTTGACGCCGCCGGGCCGTTTGTTTCCGTTTATTCAGCTGGCCGGGCCATTCCCGCCACGGACGTAATTAAGTGCCCGACTCCCTTTTGCCCAAAAGACCTGACTCTCTCTCTCTCTCTCTCTCTCTCTCTCTCTCTCTCTGTGGGTGTGTGGTGGCCGGGGGTGCGTTAAGCGTGTGTCGGGGTTGTTAATGTCGGAGCTGCTCTTTTACTTGTTCCGGCACGACGAATTTACGACCGCCCAAGTTTTTTAAAATTTAGGTAGAACACGGTAGCTCGGTCCCCGGACGGTCCCATTACGGTGGCGGCGCCGTCTCCGGGCAGGAGACGTCGGGCGAATGCGCGCGGCGGTGCTGAATAATCCAGTTAGCAGGGAGTCCGTTGTTACGGCAACAGTGCTGCGCACGCGAGGGCGACGCAAAGTGTTCGCACCTCCGTTGTACTGTGAAAGTTAGCCGACAGTCGGGATATCCCGCCTCTGTTTCGCGACATCATGATTTATTACATTCCTCATTCCTATTTGGACAACAGAAAGCGACGAGTGCGGAACACGACCACACACCGCCCTGATGAATGTGCTAACCTAGAACCATTACGCTGATGAGTAATTGAATCAGAGACAGTTGCCCTGTTCCAGGAAAGAGACATGCAAATGGACAGAGAGAGAGAGAGAGAGAGAGAGAGAGAGAGAGAGAGAGAGAGAGAGAGAGAGAGAGATAGGGGGGGGGGGGGGAGAGCGCTTTTGTCACTACGTGGCGTATAATTCCTATCTGTCACATCATCACCTTTTTTACTGGTCGCCTGCGTGACAGTACACTGAATGGGCAACTACGAAGGTGATGCAACATTTTATCACTTCTACCTCTCCATATGTACTCTGCAAGCCACCGTACGGTGCGTGGCGGAGGGTGTCCTGTACCACCACTAGTCATTTCCTTTTCTATTCCACTCGCAGATAGAGCGAGGGAAAACGACTATCTAAGTGCCCCGTAATTTCTCGTATCTAATTTTCGAGGTCCTTTAGTGAAAAACATAGTGCTGACGGCAGTAGGGTCGTTCTGCAGTCAGCTTCAAATTCCGGTTCTCTAAATTTTCTCAACAGTGTTTTTCGAAATCCCTCCAGGGATTCCCATTTGAGTTTACGAAGGATCTCCGTAACACCTGCATTTTGTTCGAACCTATCGGTAACAAATGCAGCAGCCTGCCTCTCAATTGCATCGACGTCTTTCTTCAGTCCGACATGGTGCTTGTGAAACGTCTCTGTGAAGTCGTTTAATAAGACGCTTGTCGAATTCGGTACAGCCTATTCATTTTACTACCTGATTTTAGCTCAATTCATGAACTCTTCCAGAAAGACTCAGCACTCAAATAAGGCCTATTGATTATTATATGTGTGTGTTAATGTGGGTTTCGGTTTTGTTTTGTGGGAATCGCTGAATTGGTCATCATCTGCTGGGAGCAGATGATGTTGCTTCTCGTTCAAAGGAGAGACAGGATGACCAACTTAGGTTTCCAATACCTGAACACAGAGATTTACCCATCTTAGTCGAAGGCTGTGTCGAAGGCTGTTTTTGTGTGTGAAGTTGGTGACGGAGGGCTACCCCTCTGGTAGCTTCCGCTGCACGAGGAGCTAGGTAATCCGGAAGGAAAAAGGGGCACTGTTCGGTGAACGCTTGGTGAGTACGGATCGTAGCTCTTAAGGGGGGTTTCAGGTGATAGGAATCAGATTGAGGTAGGACTTAGTTATGTTTAAATGGTGAAATACTTAAGAACTTTAGCTTATCTGAAGCGTGTGAAACGAGTTATTTTTTTAAATGATTTTTAATCTTACATTTTGTGGAAATTGCTTTTGTCTTTGTGTGTCGATTTTGTGCCGCGTGTTTGGCAATCAATGACCGTTCGGGTTCACCACAGCACCGCAATAGGCTTTATTTTAACAGGTTGCTTGTTTAATGAGCTACAATTTCTGCAAGAATATCTATTCTTTCGTGCGCTTTCTACAAAGCAGCACAACAGTTTGAGTCAGAATGCACCACGTGCTCTAGTTCGGGCGTTTGCAAGCAGCAGACGCAGTTAGTATGTTAAATAATTATCGCACAGCCTTGTGTATTGGTTAGACCTCTGTCCAGAATAGAGCATGCGTAGAATCGTAATGCAAATGTCACTGAGATATTTTTATGGCATTAATGCAAAGGAGATGATAGTATCATTGTCTCCCACCCCCGTCTTCTGTGTTTCTTCTTGCTGTAGTTAAATTGTGCTCTGTTTCATTCTCACGTAATTCTTACTTAAATATTTCGAGTCAGGCACCAGTTACGTGTAGTTAGGGTGTGCAACCAAATATTTAATTACAATAAATAATTTACGTGAAAGATAAATTCTTTGATGTCGATCTTACCCCCTTACTCTGATTTCCATTCCTGACTTAATCAAGTTGCTTCACGCACGACATGGAGTGCTATTTATCTACATCTACATCCATACTCCGCAAGCCACCTGACGGTGTCTGCCTGCTTAAAGAAATTTGCGTACTTGTAATTAAATTATTAAAGTAATTAAACTAATAATTTTCCAGCTCCGTTTTTTCTACATGGTTAGGAAGGGCTTGGGCTGGTGGCGACCCTGAATTTCTGAATTTTTATCATTGTTTGTGTGAGAGAAGCGCTAGAAATGTGAGATAACGTATATGGCTCGATGAGCAAAGCCATAAACATAGTAACACGTCACACATGTCCTAAACACTCGAGCAGTACTCAAGAATAGGTCGCACCAGCGTCCTACATGAGGTCTCCCTTAGAGACGAACTACAAGTTGCTACAACTCGACCATTCGTCTTCCCTACGGCAATCCTCACACGCTCCTTCCTTTTCATATCGCTTTGCAACGCTACGCCCAGATGTTTAAAGTACGTTGACTGTGTCAAGCAGGACACTACAAATACACATGATCTACGGCTGCACGACCTCCACGAGCCACTGAGCAGAGTGCGGGAGATGATGTTAGTTTACCGCTATCACTTCTCAACAACTGTACATCATTTGAAGACCATGTGCAAAAGAGCAGCTGTCGGTATGCCTCCGCATTGGATGTGTGTACTGCAGACGTGACGGTAAATAAAAATAATAAAAAAACCAGCAACAGGAGAGGTCAGATCTACAGGTAGATTACGATATTTACAAACATCATAGCGGATTTCAAGTAATCTGCTCGTACTGGAATAAAATGTCGTTGACAGGGTCCGCTTTTCTAACGGCAACACAGCTAAATCTTTTGATAGCAAAAATATCACGTAAACTGAAGGTAGAATGGGGGGGGGGGGGGGGGAGGAAAGGAACTAATCACATCAGTTGCATCGGGACTTCATGCGGAATCAGCAGCGACGATCGAAAATGTTTGTCGTACCTAGACTCGCACCCGGGATCTTCTGCTTATTAGCCAGCTCCGTTGACCACTGCGTCACCCGGGCACAGTGAGTAAAATGAAAAACCTAAAATTTCGTGCCGTTATGCTGTAAGTTGCTAAGCGTGCTACAAACAGCGTGCAGAATGGCCTGTAGGTGGCAGCATAGTGTAGGTGCACACATACCGTTGCAGTATCAGCATAAAGATGGCCGCTCCAATTGAGACTTGCTACAAGGAAGAACAGCGTTCTATTATTCGGTTTTTGCGTAGTGAATGTGTGAAACCTTTTGAAATTAATCGACGAATGTAGGTTCAGTACGGCGATGCATGTTTCTCACAGCAGCAAGTCTACGAATGGAGTAGGAAGTTCGCAAATGGTGTAACTTCAGTGGAAGATGCTCCTCGTCCAGGTCAGGCACAACGAGTTGTGACTCCACAGAACGTTGCTGCAGTTGAAGCCATACTGATGGAAAACTGCCGAGTGACACTGAACGACATTATAGCATGTTTACAGATTAGTCATGGGTCAGCACACCGAATTCTGCATGATGTGCTCCAGTTTCACAAAGTGTCTGCAAGATGGGTGCCACGGCAGCTGACCCCTGAAATGAGAGAACGACATGCCGATGCTTGTGAAGAACTTTTAACGAGAAGGTGATGGCTTCCTTGCAAGAATCGTTATTAGGGGACGAAACCTGAGTTCACTTCCACCAACCGGAAACGAAGAGCGCGAGCAAGGAATGGCGCGATTCCTCATCACCAAAACCAAAGAAGTTTCGAACAGAACCATCAGCAGGGAAGGTTATGCTGACTCTCTTTTGGGACGAAAAACGAGTCATTTCGGAGCATTACATGCCTTGAGAGACCACTGTCACCAGAGCATCATACACAGATATCCTAAAAAATCACCTGAGGCCTGCAATCAAATCAAAGCGACGTGGATTGCTGTCACCAGGTGTCCTTTTGCAACATAACAATGCAAGGCCCCACACTGCCCGTACAATAGTTGCAACAATCACAGATCTGCATTTTGAGCGTCTGCCTCATCCACCGTACTCACCAGAACTTGCCCCCAAGTGATTTCCATATATTTGGAACACTCAAAGACGCAATGGGAGGAAAGAAGTTCCGTTCTGATGAAGAGGTACGCCACGCGGTGTATGAGTGGTTGCGCGGAGTACCAAAAGAATTTTTTCCAAAAGGAATTTATGCACTTTGTAAGAGCTGGAGGACTTGCGTTGAGCTTGGGGGAGACAATGTTGAAAAGTGAATTAGCTTTGTACCACTTCTGCACAATAAATAATATTTTAAAAATATTGAAGGTTTTCATTTGACTCGCCCTCATATTTCGGCACGCCTCCCGACCGGCCCACATTCCCATCAAGGCCTACCTATCCCCAGTCCCCGTACGTGGTCTCAATGTGTATTAATTTTAGATTTCCGCTGGGCATCTAACGTTAATGTGCATCTGCACTGAGGATTGTGTATTCACTGCCCATCGAGGCGAATCGATTATATGGATGGTTCAAATGGCTCTAAGCACTGTGGGACTTAACAATGCTTAAACCTAACTAACCCAAGGACATCACACACATCCATGCCCGAGGCAGGATTCGAACCTGCGACCGTAGCAGCAGCGCGGTTCCGGACTGAAGCGCCTGGAACCTCTCGGCCATAGCGGTCGGCTATATGGATGTGTGGCGTCTGACACCATGCATTCGCATAACAAAAATATGTTTCACCACAGCTGCAACATCTTCAGTGGCCGTCTGTTGTTTCCAGTTTCTTTCTGCCCCCATAAATTACATTTTTTTGTAATGAATCTGCAGTGAGAAATTTTAGTCGGTTCTCAGACTTCTTGTAAAAGGTTATGCAATTTTTGTATTTTGTGTGATGACTTCCTCTTAGTCGCGAGCACTTCTAGCTTTTATTTACTAGACAACGTCATTTCCAGCCTTTGCCACTGTACTTTGCGTTACTACTACGATAATACTTAGTGACAAGCAGAATACCGCATGAAACGGGCTCAGTACATGTGAACTACAGCAGCACTGGTTTGCTGCATGTACACATTACTGACTTACAGTCGCCGCCGGTGTGCGAAGGCGAACCTCAGGTATAGCTGTAGGGATTTGGATGCGTTGTCGCTAATGGACAGACTGATTCACGAGGGAGGTTTGTGTGTTATAGCGTGTAATCGCTAGGCCAGAGAAAACGTCGGGCTGCGGATACCTACACAGAGACACATGGCAAACGGATTTTTGTAAATGTTTTTTATATTTATGAAGTCAAAATACCATAACGTCAACATACCATGTCAACCCGTGATGTTTCATTTCGTTCCCCCCTCTCCCCTGATGGGTGATTTTTTAAATTTTTTTTTTTGCTTGTTTTGGCAATGTAATTTGATAAGATACGTTTGAAGTTCTCTAACGCTATAGATACAGGAATAAGGAATAGCGCAGTAGGCAGTACAGTTGAAGAGGAATGGACATCACTAAAAAGGCCCATCACAGAAGTTGGGTATGAAAACATAGGTACAAAGAAGGTAGCTGCGAAGAAACCATGGGTAACAGAACAAATACTTCAGTTGATTGATGAAAGGAGGAAGTACAAACATGTTCCGGGAAAATCAGGAATACAGAAGTACAAGTCGCTGAGGAATGAAATAAATAGGAAGTGCAGGGAAGCTAAGACGAAATGGCTGCAGGAAAAATGTGAAGACATCGGAAAAGATATGATTGTCGGAAGGACAGACTCAGCATACAGGAAAGTCAAAACAACCTTTGGTGACATTAAAAGCAGCGGTGGTAACATTAAGAGTGCAACGGGAATTCCACTGTCAAATGCAGAGGAGAGAGCAGATACGTGGAAAGAATACATTGAAAGCCTCTGAGGGTGAAGATTTGTCTGATGTGATAGAAGAAGAAACAGGAGTCGATTTAGAAGAGATAGGGGATCCAGTATTAGAATCGGAATTTAAAAGAGCTTTGGAGGACTTACGGTCAAATAAGGCAGAAGGGATAGATAACATTCCATCAGAATTTCTAAAATCATTGGGAGAAGTGGCAACAAAACGACTATTCACGTTGGTGTGTAGAATATATGAGTCAGGCGACATACCATCTGACTTTCGGAAAAGCATCATCCACACAATTCCGAAGACGGCAAGAGCTGACAAGTGCGAGAATTATCGCACAATCAGCTTAAGAGCTCATCCATCGAAGCTGCTTACAAGAATAATATACAGAAGAATGGAAAAGAAAATTGAGAATGCGCTAGGTGAAGATCAGTTTGGCTTTAGGAAAAGTAAAGGGACGAGAGAGGCAATTCTGACGTCACGGCTAATAATGGAAGCAAGGCTAAAGAAAAATCAAGACACTTTCATAGGATTTGTCGACCTGGAAAAAGCGTTCGACAATATAAAATGGTGCAAGCTGTTCGAGATTCTGAAGAAAGTAGGAGTAAGCTATAGGGAGAGACGGGCCATATACAATATGTACAACAACCGAGAGGGAATAATAAGAGTGGACGATCAAGAACGAAGTGCTCGTATTAAGAAGGGTGTAAGACAAGGCTGTAGCCTTTCGCCCCTACTCTTCAATCTGTACATCGAGGAAGCAATGATGGAAGTAAAAGAAAGGTTCAGGAATGGAATTAAAATACAAGGTGAAAGGATATCAATGATACGATTCGCTGATGACATTGCTGTTGTTGTTGTGGTGTTCAGTCCTGAGACTGGTTTGCTGCAGCTCTCCATGCCACTCTATCCTGTGCAAGCTTCTTCTTCTCCCAGTACCTACTGCAACCTACATCCTTCTGACATTGCTATCCTGAGTGAAAGTGAAGAAGAATTAAATGATCTGCTGAACGGAATGAACAGTCTAATGAGTACACAGTATGGTTTGAGAGTAAATCGGAGAAAGACGAAGGTAATGAGAAGTAGTAGAAATGAGAACAGCGAGAAACTCAACATCAGGATTGATGGTCACGAAGTCAATGAAGTTAAGGAATTCTGCTACCTAGGCAGTAAAATAACCAATGACGGACGGAGCAAGGAGGACATTAAAAGCAGACTCGCTATGGCAAAAAAGGCATTTCTGGCCAAGAGAAGTCTACTAATATCAAATACCGGCCTTAATTTGAGGAAGACATTTCTGAGGATGTACGTCTGGAGTACAGCATTGTATGGTAGTGAAACGTGGACTGTGGGAAAACCGGAACAGAAGAGAATCGAAGCATTTGAGATGTGGTGCTGTAGACGAATGTTGAAAATTGGGTGGACTGATAAGGTAAGGAATGAGGAGGTTCTACGCAGAATCGGAGAGGAAAGGAATATGTGGAAAAGACTGATGAGAAGGGATAGGATGATAGGACATCTGCTAAGACATGAGGGAATGACTTCCATGGTACTAGAGGGAACTGTAGAGGGCAACAACTGTAGAGGAAGACATAGATTGGAATACGTCAAGCAAATAATTGAGGACGTAGGTTGCAAGTGCTACTCTGAGATGAAGAATTAGCACATTAGCACAGGAAAGGAATTCGTGGGGGGCCGCATCAAACCAGTCAGTAGACTGATGACAAAAAAAAAAAAAAAAAACGCAACACAGTTTTGAAGAAACGTCGCATGAATCTTGGCACCGTATCACCCATCCTCGTTACATCAATAATCGAGTCAAATTTGCACCGAGTTTGGCACTATGAGCCCACTTTTCGGTGTGGCGTAGCACTCCCTTGGGCCTGGATGGGAAGGCTGTCATAAAACTGTTGTATCTCCTCCCGAGGCAAAATGCCCTACAGTTGTTGTAACTGATATAACACAGGCACTAAGGGGATGTTAGTGACGCACCTTTGTGCTAGGACTGTTGATGCTTCTAAAAACATCGGCTATCAACAAACTGGCAACCTGCCTATCCACCTTTGACCAAGAACTGAATGGAAAACGATGCACGTTCACGCTAGGTAATAGCTCCACTTTGCTAACAATGGTAACTGCATGTAAGTGTCCCATGGGTCCGCCGTTCTATTTCGTCACATATCAGATTTGTCTGGATCACTTCATGTCAAATTCCCTGTTCTTTTCATTTCTGCCAGCTAAATAAAAGATTCTAACAACTGAAGACACTAACTACTGATAGGCATATAGTTCGCAAGTGAAAGATTTTGATAGAGAACAAACAATGTATTTACCTTAATAGTGTTCAAAAGTCATATATATTCGTGACATCCAGTTTAACAAACTTCTTTTTTTGACGGACACACGTCCAGATTGTCCGCTCATATTAACATCTCAGAACTCTGCCATCTCTCTCTCCACATCCACCACTGCTGGCGGCTCACCTCCAACAGCCCAACGCTACGGGCTGTTCACATCCAACTGCCCAACACTACAATAGCGAATAACTTCCCACTATGAGTCCAACCGACCACAGACTGCACACAGCGCAGTCAGCGATTTTAATACAGAGCGCTACGTTGGGTCACCAACATAAACACCTAAACAGCCTGCTTACAAGGTCACAGTTCGTTGTAATCCACGGAAAGTCATCGAGTAAAACAGAAGTGATTTCTGGGGTTCCCCAAGATAGTATTATAGGCCATTTGCTGTTCCTTATCTATATAAACAATTTAGGGGCCGATCTGACCAGTCGCCTTCGGTTGCTTGCAGATGATGCTGTTATTTACAGGCGAGTAAAGTCATCAGAAGATATTGCAAAACGATTTAGAAAAGACATATGAATGTTGTGAAAATTTGCAATTGAGCCTAAATAATGAAAAGTGTAAGGTCATCCACATGAGTGCTAAAAGGAGTCCGCTAAACTTCGGTTACACGATAAGTCACTCAGATCTGAAGGCCGTAAATTCAACTAAATACCTAGAAACTACAATTACAAACAACTTAAATTGGAAAGAACAACTAGAAAATGTTGTGGGGAAGGCGAACCACGGATTGCGCTTTATTGGCAGAACGCTTAGAAGACGCAACAGATCTACTAAAATGGCAGCCTACACTACGCTTTCCGGCCTCTTTTAGAATACTGGTGCTCGGTGTGGGATCCTTGCCAGAGGACTGACAGAGAGCATCGAGAATGTTGAAAGAAGATCAGCACGTTTTCTATTGTCACGAAATAGGGGAGGAGTGTCACTGTCATGGTACGGGATTTGGGGCGGACATCATTAAAACAAAGGCGTTCCTGGTTTCGGGGGGATCTTCTCACGAAATTTCAATCGCTAACTTTCTCCTCCGAGTGACAAAACATTTTGTTGACGCTGACCTGCATAGGGAGAAACGATGATAATAATAAAATAAGGGAAACCAGAGTTCACACGGAAAGATATATATGTTCGTTTTTTCCGCGCTTTTTTAGAGGTTGAAATAATAGAGAATTATTTTGGAAGTGGTTGGATGAACCCTCTGCCAGGCAATTAAGTTTGATTTGCAGTGTATTCATGTAGATGTAGATACTAAGTTGCATTGACGACCGACCATGTCTTCTGGGTGCTAAGCCATCACGCCTTGAAAAACTGCCAGTTTAGATGTAATTGATTCAGTGGGTTTGAAAACGTTTCGATCAAGAACTAAACTGAATAAGAAGTGGACGAGACATATTTCATCTCAAAAGGATTCTAGTTACCTGCTTAGTATTTTTAATACAGATTACTTTGGTACCTTAACGATAAGCATATTCCAATAAGATACGCAAAGTACATCTTATGTGTGATTGACATAAATATGAATGTCATATTTCTGATTCATTGATCAGAAACTACACCGTCAAATGATTAAATCCGTGGAACCCAATCAGTTAAGAAATAAAACTAGAAAGTTTTCACAAAAATCATTTATTCACACTTCCATGATGTTAGGCAAAAACCGAAAATCAAAATTCTGAAATGGGGAAAAACCCATGATTGTGAAACTCTGCCTGGATATGAACAAAAATGCCATATTAACATCCGTCGAAGTGGATAAGTAGGGAAGAAACTATAAAAAAAATGGTTATTGAACTTATGTGCCATCTATTACAACAATAAAACCTCGCATCTGTTTACGTTCTCGTATTTACTGCATTACTTCCCATGATTCATATTTTTTAGAATCGACGATGTTCAAGAAAGTGTTTTGAAAGCTGCTTTTATTTTAGTTGATTAGATAAAACTGAAACGCAGGAACGAAGTACTAGATGAATTTGGGAGACCTCCCAAAACCATCTTCAAATTGACTGGTAGAATCGACTTTTAGCAGTTCGACTGAACGAAGGTGCTGGCCGTAGTGGTCGAGCGGTTCTAGGCGCTTCAGTCCGGAACCGCGCGACCTCTATGGTCGCAGGTTCGAATCGTGCCTCGGGCACGGCTGTGTGTGATGTCCTTAGATTATGTAGGTTTAAGTAGTTCTAAGTTCTAGGGGACTGATGACCTCAGATGCTGAGTCGCATAGTGCTCAGATCCATTTGGACCTTTTTTTTTATGACGAAGGTAATCTCTTCGGTCCAGCTTGCCACATAATTATGCAGTGTGCCAACTCGAATGTAGAATTCGTACCTCCTGTGACAGCATGTGGCGCTATGTTGCAGCGATAGACTTTAACAGGTTCACAATCCTTGAGGTGACATTTTTATCCTTTTGGAATTTCATGCTTCTTTTTCTCCCTTCCACCGCAGAAAATTGTATTTTTGTATTAGAGTGGTGTATTTGTGATTAAGTATAGACGTATACACCTGCGATATAGCAAGGCGCGTTCTTCCGAGTGCACTACAATAGTTCTGTCGTGTAAAACTGAATGCAGAACCTGCAAGCCATAGTGAGATTTCTTTTCCGCGGACAAATGTTAACTGATGTTGGGATTGTGTTGTGCACTAAGTCGAGGGGCGTCGGAGCGGGAACTGCAACTGGATGACTGTCACATACACTGCTGCCATGACGGAATCCGCGGGGTAGGGTGTTAGACCGTCTGCTTGTGCACGGTTAGGCCTTAACAAAGAAGCGACAGAGCAAAGATTCAAGACATTATTTTGGCATCCTACTGTGAAGGTTCGTATACATCTTGATTACAGACCAGCGCCGAAACTGCAGCCGCAAAGAGCAATCGTCGTAAATTGCCGTGAGCAGAGTGAAAACAAGAAAACCCAAGATATGCAGTGATTGCTAAAGCTGCTTTATTTCTCGTCGTGATTGGCGATGTCAAATCTACAATTAAGTGGCGTCGCAGAAAATCTTCTTCTTCTTCTTCGGTAACGCTACAGCCCTTGGTGAGCCTTGGCTTCTTCAACGATTTTCCTCCACGTTTCTCTTTTCTTTGCTTCTATTTTCAAAAATGGTTCAGATGGCTCTAAGCACTGTGGGACTTAACATTTAGAGCCATCAGTCCCCTACACTTTGAAGTACTTAAACCTAACTAACTTAAGGACATCACACACATCCATGTCCGAGGCACGATTCGAACCTGCGACCGTAGCTGCAGCTCGGTTCCGGGTTGAAGTGCCTAGATCCGCTCGGCCACAGCGGCCGGCGCTTCTGTTTTCCACCCTCTGACTCTCATACCGGTGAGATCCACTATTACGATGTCAGTCCATCTTCTTCTAGATACCCCTTTTCGCGTGGCTGAATGGACCACGTCTTTCGTCATTTTCTTTGGACTTCTGTCCTCCGCCATTCGCTCCACGTGGTCTAGCCACCGTATTTGCTGTGAATGCACAATTTTTTTGTATTAATAATCGTAATTCGGCGTTGTAGCATATTCTCCAGCCTGCTTCCTCCCTTATTGGACCGTAGATTTTGTGTAGTATTTTCTGCTCAGAGCTTCTTAGTGCATTTTTGTCATGTTCTGTCAACGCCCATACCTCTGTCCCGTATGTGATAATTGGGCGCTTACGTAGAAAATGGTTGCAAGAAATTAGCTGTGGCTCTGGAGATTGGCCAGCCGGAGAATGATCTTCGATTGGTCTTCCGCCGCAAAGTTTTCACGACCTGGGATACCGAATGGCGCACCCTCACCACACCAAATAAACTACGTGTTATCAAGGAGACAACGAATGTGTGGCGACCATCCGTGCAAGCCACTCTCAGGGACTCCGTTGTCCATTGCCGGCTCCGCATCGGCCATACTTGGCTAACACACGGTCAGCTCATCCGTGGCGGTGACCCACATCGGTGTCGCTGTGGCTCCCGTATGACTGTCGCCCACACCTTGTTGGACTGCCCTATTTTAGCCGCCCTGCGGCGGACTCTCAACCTTCCCAGCATCCTGCCTCTGGTGTTGGGCGACAATGCCTCAATGGATGGAGTTCTCCTACGCTTTATTCGTAAGGGACGTTTTTAACACACAGTCAGAGGGTTGGCTTCTAGCCGTCTCTCCCCGGCCTCCACCCTTCCTCACTTTTTCTTTTGTTGTTAGTTTGCCTTGGTGTTCTTCTTGTCCCTATGAGTGTTCATCTCGCCTGCTCTTTTAAGCTGGAGATTTTAGTGTGTTGCAGAGTGGCTGCCTAATCCTTTTCTTATTCTTGTGATCAGCCAGCCTCGGCCACCTGCTACATTATTTTAATATCTTCCACTGCTTTTCCTGTTAGTGTACGTTTTCCCTTAGCTTCTTTCGTTTTTTTCTTTCCGTGCGGTTCCGCGTTACTTTTCCGCCCTTTTCCTTTCTCCGACCCCTTTAGGGAATTGTTTTAACGTGAGCCTTGTTTGCGTGAGGAAAAAAGGACAGATGACCCTGTAGTTTGGTCCCTTTATACCCCAGACGAATCGAATGTCGGACATTTGCCACGCCGGACATTTGCCACACTTGCCCTTTCGCCAGGTAGCGATCCCTCAGGTAAGGGACACCCTTCCTACTTCTGTCCGCTTTCAAACCGCCGTCTCCACATCTTACTCGATACAACCAGCACGTAAGGGACCTTCTTCTTCGACATCTTGGCCAAATACAGAGCTTCTTTTCCGAAATAGAAATATTTATAACTTTTGGTGCACCAAAGGAAGATCGACGATTATGTCAGTATGTAATTAGTTCTGCCAAGTATAAATATAGACCCCACTGTCTGTACGGTAGCTTCCTTTCACGCTTACTGATTGCGATAGAAACAGTCCATCGCCATGAGAGCAACAAGAAAGGAACGATGTAAAGAGAATGGAAATGTACGCTAATAATTTCTTTTTGATCACTGTGTTTGTGTCTACTTTAATTATTACAACTGCCCAAAAGACAATAAGGAAAGAAGAAAAGGGCATGTGAATGTTTGAAAAGAAGAACGACATACTCCATATTAATTTACTCTCTAAAATGCGATATCCCTTGCGGCGAAACATTAGTTAATAAAGTGTAGCGGGACAATGTACAAAACATGACTGAAAATACGGTCACTAAATAGAGATAAGGTCATCTATGATTGACATGTCATCTAAAGTCGACGTACGATTTTAAAATGTGAGAAATAAGGAAATGAAGTATTACAGAATGCTATGCTTGTAACGTACGTTGTTGTTCTACATTGCCGGCCGCGGTGGCCGTGCGGTTCTAGGCGCTCCAGTCCGCAGCCGCGCTGCTGCTACGGTCGCAGGTTCGAATCCTGCCTCGGGCATGGATGTGTGTGATGTCCTTAGGTTAGTTAGGTTTAAGTAGTTCTGAGTTCTAGGGGACTGATGACCACAGCAGTTGAGTCCTATAGTGCTCAGAGCCATTTGAACCATTTTTTGTTCTACATTGTTTAGCTCTGGTATTTACAGGGTCACAGAGAAAGCATCCTAGGTTTTGGAGGGAAAAGCCGTAATTGTAAGGATCTGCACTACAACAGAAACAAGAAGCACAACTTAAGGAAAAATAATGTAATGTGTGTTTCAGTTCACAAGTGACATTGAAGCAGATAGTTCCTGTAACTTAGTATGGGCAGAGGCTATATTCGATAACCGGAATAAATTAATAACTGGCTCCTTTTACCGACCGCTGGTCTCAGATGAAACAGTTGCAGAACAGTTCAAAGAAAACTTGAGTCTCATCACAAATAGGTACCCCACTCATACAATACAAAAATACATTTTCAGACCCTATTGTAGATGGAAAACAACTTCCGTAATTGTTCTAAATGCTTTTTTAAAATTATTTTGAACAATTAGTTCACGAGGCCATTCAAATTGTAAATGGTTACAAAAACACACTTGACTTGTTAGCCACAAATAATCCTGAGCATCGCGACGGATACAGGGATTAGTGAACACACAGTCGAGCGTGGCTCAATTCCGTAACAAAGAAACTGAACGCGAAATATATCTATTTATAAAAGCAGCTAAAAATTCGCTTGACGTCTTTCTAAGAGACAGTCTCGAATACTTCCAAACTATGTAAGTGAAGACCATATGTGGCTTAAGTTCAAAGAAATAGTATCAACAGCACTCGAGAGATTCATAGCAAATAAATTAATAAGAGACTGAACTGATTCCCCACGGTACACAAAACACGACAGAAAGCTAATGCAGGAGCACCGAAAAAGGCAATTATAATTTAGACGAACGGAAAATCTCAAAGATTGGCGAAATTTTACTGAGGCTAGAAATTTGGTGCGGATTTCAGTGCGAGATGCATTTAATAGTTTCCACAACGAATCTCTCTCTAGACATGTGGCGGAAAATCCAAAGATATTCTGGTTCTATGTTAAGTAAACCAGCGGAAAGGCTCAGTAAGCGATGACGATGATGACGGGGAGGGGGAGGGGGAGGGGAAGGGGGAGACAAGTGACCCAACCCTTCGGAACATGTAAAATCGTGGCAAATGTCCGGCGTGGCAAATGTCCGCACACCGACCAATCAGGCAAGAGGGAGCAAGTGTCCTCTCTTCCCCCCTCCTCTCACCCCCACCCTACCCTTGCGGACGCCTGTCCAATGAACGTTGAACAAACTGGTGACGGGGATATTCGGAAGACAACACTTGCGATGAGCAGGATTCTAGGCAGCTTCCTCTGCACTGGGTGCGACCGCTATCGCTGGGAGTGCTCTCTCCTTGTTAACGCCAGCAGCATGAGAAGTTTCTCGTTATCGATCCCGTTGTGGAGTCGACTGACCGCGCGTCCCACAGTTTGGCGTCAGCGAGAGGCGCCGGGGGCGGGCTGGAGGCCTCCGCCGGCCAGACTGATTTATTTGCTCGCGTGCAGACTCGTTACGTCCGCTGAGCAGCCCTAACTCACGCCGGGTCACACACAACCTGCCGGCTGCTCTTACGGCCGAGATTTCGCACGCGATGCGCCTAATATCGTCGTCATTAGGGGGGAAACGCGTCACAGCAGACCCACACTGCTGGCGGCCGAGCGAAAGCAACGACTGGAAAGCACGCCGACGGAACATTAAAAAAAAGACAGGTGGGGAAACGTTTCTCCGAAAATTGAAAGTAAAGCAGCTGTAATCTTATCGTCTGTGAAGCAGAAAACGCTTAGATAGTGGGAAGTTACAGGAATGATATCTGACGTGAAAGATCAGCTTATGTTAAAGTGTAAGTAGTGCAGAGACTTTTTTGAGGACGTACAAAGCGCATCACGCAGCTACAACGATTCTACCAGTCAGTGCACATCACAAAGAATGATAGCGAAATAAAATTTATTTGATAATTTCAATCACAGATTCAAGCTATCTACAAATTTCCGAATTCATTGGCGGTAATGGGAGACTAGTCGGATTATTAATAAACAGTTCGTCAGACTAAATCAAATAATTTTACACCGTTAGATTAAATTTTTCACACCCAAGTAGTATCACTTAGTGATTGTCTACACGGACGACCATCAAATGGAGGGGGCAGAGTAATTTTCACGCTCTCTATTTTTTAATATAGAAAATGTTCAGAATGGCGAATTCCTTTCACAGCTCTTCGCCGTTACATTCGAATGTTAGCTGAAGCCACGCGGCCGTGTCTGAGTACCAGTTCTCTCTAGTTCGGAAAATTCGGGCTCAAACAGGTGCACCAACCTGAAAGTGTAGGAGCCCCAGCCGCCCGCCGAGCGAAGCTGCACCTGCGGCTTGTCACCTCCCCCTATCACGTTGGCTGCGGGGACATACTCGTTAACCACGGACGCACACGACGGGTCGGTGCACGAATTAACAAACAGGACCGACAAGCAGACTCGGGGGATTTTTCGGTGGATGATTTCAGACGCCCTCACATCGCAGACAGTAGCATTAGTGGTTTTACGGAAGTTGCCGCAGTTTGTAAAACAGGTAATGTCTCTTATTACCTTGCGAGCAGCCTTGTGCTAGGGCCGTCCGTGCGTGTTTGTATGGTCCACGTTCGGAAACTTGTAGCAGCCATGTTTGGGTGCTACGCCGCAATTACACGGTTTTCACCGTGAAGACTCAATCAAGACCTCACGAATTATGATGAGGTAAGCTTTTTCGTTCGGCCCCAGCGCCGGTTTTCATAATTAGAACATGGCTAGCACCTTGACATTCTCTCGTTCAACCACTTCTAGCTCTCTCTACGGACTAGATGTGTTATCACTTCCAATAAAGTGCTTTTTTATGCGATTTCATGTATTATTTCTTGTCCTAGAGCAATGTGACACCGTGCCAAATCTCTCAAATCGGAGAGTACATGTTTGAAAATTTGTAACAGGGCTACCTCCCATTCGTGTGACTTCTTACAAAATATATACCTATTTGATCTAATTACAGCCTATCAGGTTCTGTAACTCTCTCACTGTCCCATTGTTATTAATTGAAATTTTCAGCTAGGCTACGAACCACCTGCCGAGAGAAGACGTCCGATGCGGTCCAGAGACCGCAGATCAGCGGTTGAGTGTAACGTCCTGTGTGATAGGGAAAAGTGATAGGCAGTAGAACGTTGTACGGAGACAGTCACATTGGTCTACCCACAGACCAGACAAGCTATAAGAGGGTGCATTGCTAACTCTGCATCAGTGCTGTGCTAGCCGCCATACTATCTGTGGTGGAGGACACTTTATCTACCAATGTCACTTCTCCTCCTTTCTGTTCCAGTCGCGAATGCCTCGCTGGATGAACGATTCTTGGTAAGTCTCCGTGTGAGCTTAAATTTCTCTGATTTCACCTTCGTGATCTTTTCGCGAGACGCGTAGAAAGAAGCAGTATAGTGGCTGTGTCTTTTAGGAATGTATTCTTTTGTAATATTAACAGTAAACCACACCATGACGAGCAACGCCTCTCTTGTAGCGTGTGCCACTGGCGTTGGATGAGCATCGGACTGACGTTTTCGCACTTACTAAACGAAGCTGTGACGAAAAGAGCTGCTGTTCTTTTGGATCTTTTCTATTTCCTTTATCGATCCTATCAGGTACGGGGCCCGGACCGAAGAGAAACATTGAAGTGTTGGTCAGGTAAGGACTATGTAAGCTACCGCCTTTGTGTAGGGATTCTCCCAATGAGTCTGACTTTCTGGAGATAACTTTTGTACGGTTGTACTTGTGGTGTCACCGCCAGACACCACACTTGCTAGGTGGTAGCCTTTAAATCGGCCGCGGTCCATTAGTATACGTCGGACCCGCGTGTCGCCACTATCAGTGATTGCAGACCGAGCGCCGCCACACGGCAGGTCTAGTCTGGAGAGACTCCCTAGCACTCGCCCCAGTTGTACAGGCGACTTTGCTAGCGATGGTTCACTGACTACATACGCTCTCATTTGCAGAGACGACAGTTTAGCATAGCCTTCAGCTACGTCATTTGCTACGACCTAGCAAGGCGTCATATTCACTTACTATGTCTTCTCAACAGATAATATTGTGAATCATGTACCGTCAAGAGCGACGTTCATCATTAATGGATTAAAGTTAAGAATCAGACTAATTACGTCCGCTTTCTGAATTCTAATTCCTTGTCATGTTCCAGACCTCACGTCAATATAGTCCTTCCCTCCTCACGGCAGCCTACGTGAGCTAAAACGCGTGCATTTCGGCCTCCAATCGTAACACGGTGTTGGCCCTTCTGCCAACACAACAGTTCTGCTTTAAACCGATCCGCGGGCATACTCCCAAATCTTTACGGATAAGGCTTCTTCCAGTGATTGCTGTACATTCGTGTGTTTCCACAGGGCTGATTCATTCGTTTTTAGAGCTCTAAATTTTCCAAAGTATCTCATGCACAATTGGATGCATCAATGGAAGTTTTCATTTTGCACTCTACTAATGTTCTCTGAGTCACCCTCTGGTCACACGACACACGTACGAGCGGTAGTAAAATTCGTTCCATACCTTATGAAGCAACATCCTGTCAGTGGTGATGAAACGTCCCCTTAGAAAAATTATACATGACTGTGCTTAAACTGACACACAATATTTTTTTAGCGCAACGCAATCTCACTTTCAGTAATCCCTACAAGAGAATGGCCCCGACTAAATTAACCTATACGTTTCACAAATCACTTACCTCACAAAAATCTTCGTTTCTCGAACTACTGCAATACAGCGAGCGCCACTACTGCCAGCTAAATAAAAGATTCAAACTACGGAAGGCACTAACTACTAATATTCATAGTTAGCAAATGAAAGACTTTAATAGAGAACAAACAATGTATTTACCTTAATAGTCCTAATATATATAGCAGTTCATGACATCCAGTCGTACAAATTTCTAAACTCCGCCATTTCTCTCCACACATCCACCACTGCTGGCGGTTCACCTCCAACTTCGCAACGCTACGCGCTGTTAACATCCAGCTGCCCAACACTACAATGGCAGACAACAATGCAAACTAGCCACAGACTGCACACAGCACAGCCAGTGATTTTCATACAGAGCGCTACGTAACGATGCCAATAAGAAAACAAACAGCCTACTTACAGTGATCACAGCAACACTGATGCGTTCTCTGAGCTGAGCTGCTCCACTGTTCTTGGCAGTGGATGGTAAGTAAACAGGGTACTTAGCGTACCCGCAAATGAAAAGGTCACTATGAGTCCTCTCCCTCCGTCGTCGTCGTCGTCGTCGTCGTAGTCCCCACCCCCACCCCCACTTTGTTTTTCCTCTCCTCCCCCCTTTTTTTGCCCTCATTCGCCCCCCCCCCCCCACCTCTCTGCCCTTGGCTGTGGTGTGTGATCTTCGTGCCGGCTTTTTAGTACAGGGTTTCCAGTGAAAGTTGAGTCTTGTGCGTCTTTTCCCAAGTGTTCGCCGGTCGGGGTGGCCGAGCGGTTCTAGGCGCTACAGTCTGGAACCGCGCGACCGCTACGGTCGCAGGTTCGAATCCTGCCTCGGGCATGGATGTGTGTGATGTCCTTAGGTTAGTTAGGTTTATGTAGTTCTAAGTTCTAGGGGACCGATGACCTTAGAAGTTAGGTCCCATAGTGCTCAGAGCCAAGTGTTCCGAACGGAAATCATACTGTCGCTGGGTGTGATTTCTATGTCTCTTTGGAATAGAAACCAGACTGTCGCGTGTTTTTTTTGTCTGTCTACCATTTTACCTGTCTGCTTCCTGTGTATTAGCATCGCGAACCCTTTGTTTTGTGTTTTAACTTTCCACAATTTTCCGCCGTTTTACAATTTAAGTCACCTTATTACCGGCTGCTTTTATTGTTTATATTATCTTCTTACGTTTTAAAAATTCTGTAAGCTGAAGAGCGGCGTACTAAGCTGCTGCCAGCCAGCCCCCTTCGGCGGGAATCGAAAATCAATAAAGGAAAAAAAAGAATAGTCACAAGGGTTTAGGTTATGCGCTCTTGGGCCAAGGGAACAGAGCATCATCTCCACCACTACGTCCAATACAGCGGTGCGGGAGTTCGTCGTTTAGGTGGCAACCAACATCGACGCTCGAATGAGGGGGTGCCCCGTCTTGTTGGAAGACGAAGTTCTTGGAATCAACAGTCAGTTGTGGAAACGACTACATCTCCAACATATCAAGATAAGAAGTACCCGTCAGCGTGTGCTCTAGAAGAAAAACGGCCCGTAAACTTTCGTCCAGGACTTTGGACATAAAAGTTTGACAACCGGCGAATCTCGTTCACGAGCCACAATTTCATGAGGACGGTCAGTGCCCCACCCTCTCAGATTGTGGCGATTAACAGATAAATGGAAAGATGCTTCATAGCTGAATATCAGCATGGAGGTGAAATGTTCATCCTCAATGGCTTCCTGAACTGTAATCCAAAATTGAAGGCGCTGACCATAATCTAAGGTTTTAATGGTTGCGCTAGTTGCAGACTGCGCTGTTTGAAATGTAACCGCCATCGCATACTCTTCCACACGGTTTACTGCGGATAGCTGATCTTTTTGTTCTGCGTACGAGACTTTCCCTTGCCGTCTCCACGATTGCAACTGGCACACTTAGTCGCCCGAAACTTTTCTGTTTACAGAGACCGCCAATATCCCTGAATTGTCGATGGTAACGCACAATGCTCTGTTTGTATGTCGGTTCTGTTCCATAATTCCTTGTGAGTGAACGCTGCTCTATTGTAACAGACAAACAACTCGCATAATCCAGCACAGGAAAACTCTTTTCTTGCTCTGCCGCCATTATGTGAAGGCACTGCACTCGTTAACATCAACTGGTTGGCACCATCCAAACTCGGTGAGTTTGTGATTCTGTTCGTGCATCAATCATATTTGTACATCGAATACTTTGGAATACAGAGCTTTGAAAATGAATGAATCATTTATAGCAGCCCTGTACAATAACGGGTCCATAAGCATATTCATGCGCAGTACTAAACATTTTCATATGTCGGAGGTGAATCGCCAAACGCTGCACCAACATCAATCAATGCTCAGCAAGTCTTCCTGCATTTCGCTACGATTTTCTAGCGTTAAGACTTCTCTATACAAGACAGCATCATCTGCCAACTGTCTTATGAAGTTCTCGACGTTATTCATTAGGTCATTTTCAAAAATAACACAGATCCTGTAACACTCTGTTGGAGCACGCTCGAAGTTTCGAGTAAGTCTGAAGATTTGGTTCAAAAAATGGTTCAAATGGCTCTGAGCACTTTGGGACTTAACATCTATGGTCATCAGTCCCCTAGAACTTAGAACTACCTAAACCTAACTAACCTAAGGATATCACACACATCCAAGCCCGAGCCGGCCGGTGTGGCCGAGCGGTTTTAGGCGCTTCAACCTGGAACCGTGCGACCGCTACGGTCGCAGGTTCGAATCCTGCCTCGGGCATGGATGTGTGTGATGACCTTAGGTTAGTTAGGTTTAGGTAGTTCTAAGTTCTAGGGGACTGATGACCATAGATGTTAAGTCCCATAGTGCTCAGAGCCATTTGAACCAATTGATTATCCTTCTTCAAAACTGGAATGACTTGAGCAGTTTTCTAATCGTTATGAACGCTTTGTAGCTCCAGCGGTCTACGGTAGACTTCCGCTTGGATGCACGAGCAAGTAGATTAAATAAAAGGAAAAAAAGACTAAGAGTTTGACGTGCCGTCGATCACGAGACGGGGCACAGCGTAGGATTGGGGAACGAATGGGAAGAAAATCATCCCTGCGCTTTCACGGAAAACATCCCGGCATTCGCTTTAAGCGCTTTAAAAAAATTGCTGAAAACTTAAATTTGAGCGGCCAAGACGATTCAGCACAGTTTAATTAGAGTAATTGCAGTATCGTTAAAGGACAACAAACAGTGCATACTCTGGCAGTCCAAAGAGTCTCGAGCCTGGATTAATAAAAAAAATAGAGAAAAGTTAAGATGGTGGTTGTAATTGCTTTCGAGTGGTGACGAATTTTCATGCGACAGCAGGCTTTGCTTGTAGTCTTATCGTCAGTATCTGGACTAAACCCGGCCTTGGCATGAGATCGAACAAGGACGTCTGGTACCGACAGCAATCTCCCTAATTACAGGATTCCACGCGCGACTTGACCGGCTGCACGCGTTTCACTATGTTCTCACATTAAATATAGCTTGTCTATTGTGGTACACAGAGCAAGATGTATCGCGCTTTATACCCTCGTCTGTCCGCCGTTGATCAGGAAGGCACATGACCGAGACTTTCATGACTCCCGTCCCTCTCAAAAACCACACACAGTGAGATAAGGCGTTTTTGGGGGCCAATGGTTCGATGAAGGATCCGCATGCCCCTTTGCGACCGAACCAACGACGAACGACCTCATTGTTGAGAACTGAGGAAAAAAGCCAGATCTCCAGCATACCTAGGTACGTGATTACTATGATTGAGCGAGCAAGCTGCACCATGGTGACTCCTACCGCCAACAACGCAAACCATCAACTTCCCAGTTGCGCCTATGTAAGCTTATAGATTCGATGCTTGCGTCAAAATAAACCGTCAATTTCTATCTTCATTAATGTAGAAGATATAGTCTTGTGAAACAGAATGAAATGCCCTGTACGGTACTTTAAATAATGTGCAGTGCTCACAGTAAAAAAGGAGCCTTTATGCCCGTCTCAGGCAGAGCCATTAAAAGGAAATTATTACAAGACGATTCGGCATTGTATAATTATGCAAACTGTAGGGTCGATAAAGGACAGCAAATATTATGTAGTCAAAGCTATTAGAATCGTGCACGTGTGTGTGTGTGTGTGTGTGTGTGTGTGTGTGTGTGTGTGTGTGTGTGTGTGTGTGTGTGAGAGAGAGAGAGAGAGAGAGCGCCTGTGATCTGAGTGAGAAGTTGGTAGATGCGAACTTTGCGCGTGGTTGTCTCATTAACTGCGGACGGGTGTTAAACTTGCGACCGCTACGGTCGCAGGTTCGAATCCTGCCTCGGGCATGGATGTGTGTTATGTCCTTAGGTTAGTTAGGTTTAAATAGTTCTAAGTTCTAGGGGACTGATGACCTCAGAAGTTAAGTCCCATAGTGCTCAGAGCCATTTGAACCAACTAAAACAAATAGCTCGTATTTACCATAAACATACTGAAAAAAATTTTTTAGGTAGAACATCTCTATTATCGTGTCCTACACTACACGTCCCTCTCGACAGTCTCGGACCTACGGTTCCAAACTACTCAGCACCCTTCTGATCGTGCAAGTCGGTGCGTCTAGGAAGTGATGGCGACTACACTTGTACGAGGCGGCAGACAGCTAACGCTGTACCGGAAATGACGCTGGTTTAGCAGAAGAGCCAGCAGTTTCCGACGCGGCGGGGATTCCGCCGGTCCGCTGCCCCCTACAGTGATGTGCAGGCCACCCGCGCCGCAGCCTCCAGCGTCTGCCTGCCTGGCCGTTGTTTACGGCGTGGCCTGCCGGCAGAGTGGGATGCCTTGTAGCCTGATCGACCGCCGTGCCACGCCAGGCCAGACCGCCGTCGGCGGTAAAGCGAGACGCGGCATCGATTCCTGTGGGCGTCACCGCACCCACAGCGCCAGCCGATTGCTCCAGAGTGGAGGGATCATCTCGCTTGTCTAATTTTCCTAAGCTGTGTAACCGAGATCGTTGCGAGGCTCTTCGGCGTAAAGCTTGACCCATACCGGGTGGTTATAATTAAAGTGCAGTTACTCAAAGACATCCAGTGTCAGCTGTAATTACCGTATGGCAATGAAACGTAGTAGATATTCTAATGCATTGATGCGTACCGATTTACGGTGAAAAAAGAATTCGTTCAAATTTCGCCTACCAGTTGCTAATCTGGCCCTGTGAATGAAATAAAGTCGTACAGGCCTGTTTCCACATACACTGAAACGCCAAAGAAACTGGTATAGGCATGCGTATTCAATTTGAGATACGTAAACAGGCAGAATACTGCGCTGCGATCGTCAACGCCTATATTAGACAACAAGTGTCTGGCGCAGCTGTTTGATTTGTTACTGCTGCTACAACGGCAGGCTATCAAGATTTCAGTGACTCTGAACGTAGTGTTGTAGTCGGCGCACGAGCTATGGGACACAGCATCTCCGAGGTAGCGACGAACTAGGGATTTTCACGTACGAACATTTCTAGAGTGTACTGTGAATATCAGGAATCCGATAAAACATCAAATCTCCGACCGCTGCGGCCGGAAAAAGATCCTGCAAGAAGGGGACCTACGATGCCTGAAGAGAATCTCTCAACATGACAGAAGTGCAACCCGTCCGCAAATTGCTGCAGATTTCAATCGTGGGCCATCAACAAACGTCAACGCGCGAACCATTGAACGAGACATCACCGATATTGGCTTTCAAAGCCGAAGGCCCACTCGTGAACCTTTGACGACTGCACGACACAAAGCTTTAAGCCTCTCCCGGGCCCGTCAACACCGACATTGGACTGTTGATGACTGGAAAGATGTTGTCTAGTGGGACGAGTCTCGTTTCAAATTGTATCGAGCGGTTGGACGTGTAAGGGGTGGAGACAACCTCCAGACTCCAGGGACTCTGGCATGAAACAGGGGACTGTTCAAGTTGGTGGTGGCTCTGTAATGGTGTGGGCGTGTGCAATTGGAGTGATATGGGACCTCTGATACACCTAGATACGACTCTGACAGGTGACACACCTGCGTTCATTGATCTCCATTGTGCATTCCGACGGACTTGGGCAATTCCAGCAGGACAATGTAACACCCCACACGTCCATAATTGCTACAGAGTAGCTGCAGGAACACTCTCCTGAGTTTAAACACTTCTGCTGGCCACAAAACTCCCTAGACATGAACATTATTGAGCATATGTGATATTACTTGCAACGTGCTGTTCAGATGAGATCTGCACCTCCTCGTACTCTTCCGGATTTATGGACAGCCCTGCAGAATTCATTTGTCGAGCGTTTGAGCATTTAAGTTTTTCCAGGTCTTTCACATCACACCAAACTGAATGGTTGCGACTTCTCAATAAATAAATAAAAATAAATAAATCCACCGAGACCGTGTCGTTGGATATCTTAGGCGCACAGCAAGGAGGCGGATTGCATGGCTGCTCCTTTAACCACCCAGCAGACCCGTCGCGTAAACTCGCTGAAATACACTGTAGAGTCGCCAATAAATACACTTATGTATGCAAAGTTTATTTCACCTCCCACGTGATGATATTCTTAGACTTCCCGTTATGGAATGCTTGCTTTAGTGTGTTTCTCAAACACTGCTGCGTTAATACTCGTTGTTGGAGCTTGATGACGAGCGAGGTGTCGCTGCGGTTAACACAGTGGACTCGTATACAGGAGGACGACGGTTCAAATCCGCCTCCCGCCATCCAGATTAAATTTTTTTTGATTTCCCTGAATCGCTCCAGGCGTGGCCGTTTTCCTTCTCCATTCTTAACAAAACAATCTTTCCTTCCTTTTTTTCTCTTTCTTCTGAACTCTCTGATACTTCAAGAGAGTGACGAAAATTGGAACACTGCTGTCACAAAAGAATTTGTTACGTTATTAGAATTTTTCGGCAAATACGAAACCCAATGTGAGACAAGGGAGTCCCTCTCAGAGCTCGTGAACATCTCGTGCCAGTCATGCAGTATGGTCTGGAGACCTGCGTCGTAAATAAGAGAGGAGTGTGTCAGATACAAGCATATGAAATTAAGTTCCTTAGGTCGGCTCTACAAAATACCGGGAGAGACAGAGTCAGAAACGAATATTTAAGGAGAGACCTGCAGGTGGCCTAGACCTCGATTGAAAGAATGAGTGCTGCGAGATTGAACAGTATTTGGAGATGGAGGTACGAGGAAAAAGACCGATTGGGCAGCCTAGGAGAAGGTGGGCAGACCAGGTTAATGCAGATCTCTACAAAGGAGTCCGCCTGCTTAGATTGGTGGTAACGTGCTTGCCTCCCATGCAGCGGGCCCGGTTTCGGGTTGGAGATTTTCTCCGCTCGTGGATTTGGTGTTCTGTTGTCCTCATCATCATTTCATCCTCATCACGCCACACAAGTCGCCCAATGTGGCGTCGACTGAAATAAGACAGCGGGCGAACATCCCCGGATGGGGCCTCCCGGCCAGAAATGCCATACACTCACATCATGTTTTCTAGAAAGGAGGCGTAACGTGGGATGCAGTGGAGAGAGAAAAGCTATAAGATGACGGAAATCAATGGAGGCATATCGCTCACAAAGTTTCTATGGTTCGCTGGAGAGAAATCCTGGTGATTATTAAAATTATTTTTTAGGAAAATTTGAAATGGAGGTATTACTTCCGATCACATGTCGTAAGCGCATTAACTAAGAGTTTTTTTTTTTTTTTTAATTTCAAGGATGTTAGAATAATTGAGTGTTCTATATTCTGATGAAAAATTCCCCGATTAAAGAATTATTTAAATTAAGTTTGTGTTGTGTTTCCAACTGAATTAAATACCAAATGCGTTTTATTTGAAGTCATTCTCATAGCCTGGCAGCTGCAGATAGATGTTATTTACCGTAAAAGGCAATTCAGATATAATTAAATAAGTACATAGGAACTATTCTAAGATTTCAAACTGCAGTATTTTCCACCAGTGTATTTTTAGAACCAGATTTATTGAGCTTGTGGATGGTATCCATCTTTGGAAGAACTACTCTGTCTCAAGAGATGTTCTTCTATGTTCTTCTGTGTGGATGTCGTGAAAGGTCGTAGAGACGATTGACATAAAGAGAGAAAAATGATACGTTAAACGTCAATATCATTTCAAGGATACGTATGCCACGGACACTCTTGTGTATCGGACCTGAGTAGCCATAATTATTGGACCAAGAAAGATAAAGGTTATTCTACGGAATAGGAGAAAGTTTGAGGGACAGTCAACTTGCTATCTTTTACGTCTTTGACAGTGAAGTCGTTGGAGCAGACACAATACCTGTAGTTGTTAAGTGTGTGAGATGAAATCACTCGAGGACATCTTTGTGGAAGTGCCGTGGTGTTCGCCTGAAGCCAACGGAAAAGTTGATGCAGAGTCGGCTAGTGTGAATTTCGACCCTGTACATACCGAACGTGTCACTAGTCTTTTAACTCTATATCACCTATGTCGGTCTTCATAACTACGTCCTTCCTGAGAGCTGTTCTGTACAGATTTATGATTCAGACGGCCTGCAACAATTATGTTTAGTCGTATCACATGCATTTATTTAGCGCGTACTAATTCTCCGTGATCATATTTTATCCTGAGGCTTTTTACCATTCCCGGTATTACTTCCCTGTGTCTCTCTCTCTCTCTCTCTCTCTCTCTCTCTCTCTCTCTCTCTCTCTCTCTCTCTCTCTCTCTCTCTCTCTCTGTCTCTCTCCTTTGCGTGACTGCGTGCCATCCGTCCGCGTAGCACTACTCGTTCCGCATGTCAAAAAGTTCTGTCCCAATCATAAACTGAGAATTATGCATTCAGTGAAAGGCGGAATAAAACCGCCAAAGTTGAGTTGAAAATGGGTTATTCCAGATTAAAGTTCGAACACATATCCTGCTGTGGCTGTCCTCTGATACCTAGTGAAAGACACCGTATGTCCGTGGGTGGCAGAGCAAGCACAAGTTCTGCCGACTGCTTTTGACCTCGGGGCGCAGGTACGATCAAGTTCGCCTGAGTTGGTTTCCGGGGCAGATGGGATGAGCGTTCTGTCCGCCTCATTCGCTAGAGTGCTTGTGACGCAAGTCGGTCCCGATCCAAAGTCGTAAAGGTGTTAGGGAAGATGTGAAGGGACGAGAAGCGAGACCTCCAATACACTCGTAATACACAACCGTCCACTCAGCGTAAAGTTCACTGAGCTAAATCCACATGTACGCGGCAACGTACTTTTTCGTGGAGATTACTTGCAAATGAGAACTGCATTCCAAATAATATCCAAATAGCAAAATCTCCGTATTATCCAAAGATGTTTTAGCAGATTTATGGTATCATCGCTCTTGACACCGCTTAAAAATTTGGAAAACGAATGAGACAAGACTGTTACCAATCTTCTGTCCTTTTCCAGTCTGTACTTGGAGAATATGACTGAGCACTGCCCATTAGATTACAGAAGCAAAACAAAGCTGCGCGGCCTGGCCCAGACGTGTCAATCGGCACCGAGCGACTGCCGTTTCATCCTCTGCGAATGACGTCATTTGGATGCAGTGTGTAGGGGCGTGGTATCCGCATACTGTTCTTCCGGTCGTTGTCGGCTTCCTCGACCATGGAGCCGATACTTCTGAACCTCCAATATATTAAAAGATAGTAAAAATTAGAGGAAGGAAATTTGATGGTGAGGTGCGCAGATGACGTGATATTTCTAGCAACGGATGACGTCGACTTGCAGGAAATGGTGGAAAGCATTCAAGCTAAAGATACGGGTGGAATGGAAAATCAATACAGAGAAAATAAAAGTAATGGCATTAGGAGGAAATAAAAGGGTAAAAGTAATGTTGATTGGAGAATATTTGCAATATGTGCAAAGCCTTAAACACCTAGGAAGCAAGCCACAAAATGCTGCACGTAAAAGAGCAGCAGTGGCAAAACATGTATTTTCCAAGAAAAGTAGAATTTCCTGCAGCACTATGGACAAACTATTCCGTGTGGAGTGTACTGCTGTATGGTGCCGAAAATGGAAAAAGAGGAAGAAAGATGAAGTAGGGCTAGAGAGAGAGAGAGAGAGAGAGAGAGAGAGAGAGAGAGAGAGAGAGAGAGAGAGAGAGAGTTTTAGTTTGTTACTGCTTCGTGCGGATAGGACTGGATGGATTTGGATGGAATTTGGGTTGGAAGTAGTTTATACCCTGAATTAACACGTACCCTACCTTGTATATGCCTTTCTATCAAAGGAATGGGAGTGAGGGTGAGAAACAAATGTAGCCCACGACACACGAATATCCATACCTCATTCATCCAATGTTTGAGAATGAGGGCACTTAATGAACTGCAACAAGCTTTACATGTGATATCAAATCTTCACGATTTTATTCTCGCTGACAAACCCCCATAAAATAATGAAAGGAAAAAAGTTTATAGCATACTACATTTTCGCTGTTCATGCGGTAAAACTGCTGCACAAAGCATGAAGTTTTAATTTATAAATTCTTTACTAGTAACTCTTTTCATCACACATTTCGCGATCCTTAGCCACATCTACCACTGAACGCATTTGCAAAATTATATCATTGTACGACAGACAGTTCAGGAGATGCGTCATAAACATTGAGCCGCTTGAAAATGAGCTTGCAAGGCGAAATTCACCGGAGAGACAGTTGCTGGGTGGGCAAAGTGACGAGTAAACCGGTCTTCCTAAGCCAGTGGAACGATTTGAACCAAATTTGGTACACACATTAGTTACGATCTGGAAAGAAATACTGTGGGGGTAAGAACCACCAGCCTCCTATGGGATGTTGGGAGTGATAACGTGGAGATAAAAGTGGATTTTATTTATTTATTTAATCGTATGGCTAGGACCCCCGGCGGGCAGCCTGTTCGCCGGGTGCCGGTCTTTAAAATTGACGCCACTTCGGTGACCTGCAGTCGATGAGGATGAAGGGATAATGATGATGATGATGATGATGATGATGATGACAGCACAACACCCAATCCCTGGGCGGAGAGAATTCCCCGACCCAGCCGGGAATCGAACCCGGGCACAGAGGGTTGACAGTCCGTCACGCTGACCATTCAGCTACCTGGGGGGACAAAAGGGGGATGAAGAGAGAGACAGAGAGGGGGAAAGAGGAGATTGACACAGATAGGGAAGTGGAGGAGAAGATGGAAGAGAAGCAGACGGATAGGGAGAAGGGAGACGAGGAAACGTACAGGGAGAGGGGGACATGGGCAGTGAGAGGGGAGAGGAGTAGGAAGAATGGGGAAGAGAGAGGACAGTAGAGAAGGACACACAGAGGAGGATCAGCGGAGGTGCACAGAGCCGGGGAAGGTAGGAGATGGACTAACAGAAAACTTGAATAAATACATGTCGGGGAGATTTTATTTTTTTTATTTTTTTAATAGGTGTTTAACCGCACGTACGACTACGGGCGCAGCTAGTCTAATACAAACTGGATGACACGTATATTACACAAAAGCAAGAAGCTCATAAAAAGTCTTAGCAAGATATGTGGAATGCAAGAAGAGGCGATGAAGGAAAGTTCTCAGATCGTGGGTGATGTGTGCGACGACAACAATGGTGGTGATGATGGCGGCGTGTTTGTAACCGTAATTTCTTTTCCCTAAAACAGACCAATTACTTGACTATTTAATGTACTGGAGAGCCTTAATCTTTCTGGAGACGATGGTTATGGTTTCAGTGTATATAAAATGCTTTTGGAACTCATTTTCAAAAAGCTACCATTCCGGAAAACATGTTGTATTTGAAACTTCCTGACAGATTAAAACTGTGTGCCAGATAGGGCCTCGAACCCGGAACCTGTTCATTCGCGTGCAAAACTCTTACCGCCTGAACAATTCGAGCACGAGTCACGATCCGGCCTCACAGCTTTTCTTCCCCCATAACCTCTGTCATACCATCCTAACCTCACAGCAGTTCTCCTACACGGCTTGTTGCATTTTCCAGCACTAAATTAAACCTGACCCACTGATGAGAGCACAGTTGTGCTGAGGCCTGTTAGGGCATAAAGAAGATTGTGTGGTTTGTACAATCGGGCGGAACCGGTTTAGAGTATCAGAAACCAAATTGTGATGATTACTCGTTTCCACTGTATTAAGGCTATTAGGTGGTTAACAACGTACATGTATTCTATGTAGACTGAAAATAGCCATATTTACAAGGAGGACCTGGGTTCGATGTCTGGTGTTGGTAAGAAGTTTTGATTGGAACGGAGTGCACTCATCCTTGAGAGGACAACTGGCGAGCTGTTTGAAGCGGCTCTAGTTTCTGAAATCAGTATTAACGGCCGGGAGCGGGCAGCGTGCTGCTTGCTTGCCACTACAGCACTATCGTTGTTTGACGCCCTCGCAAGGGGTTGTACAACCCGTTACTCGGCTGCGCACGTTATCAGTGGCCTGATCGTAGCGTTAATTAGTTTGTGTACTCTCAAAAGGTGTACCTTACCCTGTCAACTAATGGTGTGTGTGTGTGTGTGTGTGTGTGTGTGTGTGTGTGTGTGTGTGTGTGTTCCATCAAACCTCATTACCTGCTCATGGTGTAGAAGAGATAATGTTATTTGCAGGAGGGGACCGACTTACAGACAAAATTAGATACCGTTCTTTAGTGGAAATTCTCAGCTGTTAGCGTTCTCTCTCTCTCTCTCTCTCTCTCTCTCTCTCTCTCTCTATAACATAACAAATATGCGATTGGCTTGAAAAATTGTTGATTACAACGCACTGGGAGGTACTGGGCGGCGTAAGTTCAACAGAAAAGAGGGCTATGTCAGAAATACCCCAAAGAAGTCGAGGAGAATCGCTAATGTTCGTAATCTACATAATCGATTATACATTACCCTTCCCCCAGTTAACACTAACAACCCCTCCCTTCCCCTCCCCCCACCCCCATCCGCTCAGCCTCGAATCCCCATGCATAAAACAGCTTAAGCCGTCTATTTACTTTATAAAATGGGTTGATGTATTAAATATTTGACCTTAAGCATGTAGAACTCTCGTTGGTTGGAGGCGCAAAACCTGATGACGTTGGTTTTATTAGTTTCGGAAAATTCGCCCATAAAGATCTCCTCATACAGGCCTTGAAGGCCCAAGGGATGACGACCGACCGCCGAGTCATCCTCTGCTTTGTGGCGTCATGCGGCATGGAGGAGCGTGTGGTCAGCAGACCGCTCTCCCTTCCGTTTCGCAGACTTTCCAGACCATGGAGCCGTTACTGTTAGCTCAAGTAGCTCCTCATTTGACATCACGCGACTGAGTGCACCCTGTACCACTCCCCCCCCCCCCCCACACACACACACACAGCAAGCAAAATTCGATGGCAGTACAGGAATCGAACCCGGGTCCTCCGCATTGCAGCCATCAGCGCTGACCACACAGCTAAGGAAGCGGAGTTACTCATCAACAAATGTAAACGAGAGAAATGATAATATCTCATACTTATGAGTTAATATATTTTGTGGTGGTGTGTGTGTGTGGTGGGGGGGGGGGGGGGGGGGGGGAAGAGGACTCAGCACGAAAAAGTTTCTAATAGGTTTGAAAGTGTGGTGACCGGCCCATTCGTCTAAAATAGGTTGCCTAGGAAGCTGTTTTCTCGGATAGCTAGACAAGAATTCTAGCAGATCTTATTAATGGAGTTTATTACAGTAAATTATCTTGACATTACTTAACTTTGACTTTTTACAAAGAGGTGTCCCAAGCAACTGGCGACATGAAAATAATCAGTGTCCTTCGATAAATACAATTTTCATGCAAACAATTAATATAGATCACAAGTCACGGCTAAATCGTTTGGATCACGGCTCGTTTTCTAGTGCGGCCGAGGCTAGCTGGAGCGTGCGTGCGTGTGCGTGCGCGTGTGCGTGTGCGTGTGCGTGTGTGTGTTGTGGCCCGCCCACTGAGATGGTATCCCCCTGGCTCCCTTTGTAGCAATCCTGGCCTACAGACGAGACCCTCTCCCGGGAAATTTCGCAGGCGCCTGCTAACGACACGGTCGCTGAGAAGGGTGATGCAGGGACACGCCGAGGGTGGTGGTAGCTGATCCTGTTGTGACTGTGAGGCTGTGAGCGGCCTGTCCCACTGCGCCAAGCCAGTTGGCAACGAGATGGGATTCACCTGATCCCACCTGGCGCTCCTTTCAGAAGTCCCTGTGTAAGGATACCGGCGCCGATTGCCTGCTGCTACCAGTCAGAATCTCCCACACTGCAAATGCTCCTCTGGTACCCCGAGGATGCTGCGATTTGCGATGCGATATCGACAGTACTGCCTTAAGAAATGTACGTTGGCAATAAGTAACGGGCTCCGTAGGAAGGATACTCGCAGTAATGTCACTGCCTTAGGTCATAGGACCGGAATACTTATGCAGAGTGCATGGAAGCCACATGTCGCCAATATCAAACCGAAATTGTAACGTGACTTGTGTATAGACTATTTACATTTCGAGCTAAGACTGGAACTGTATTGCATTGCACATTTGTTTAATAACAACAGCAATTTTCAGTACTTGTTGTTGCTACAGACACAACTCGAAATACGCGAAGTCTAAGGTTTCATAGCTATGTACCATACAGATCTGATTCGAGCTGTCATAACAGATAAAAGCGCTTTATTTGTTGAAGGCGAAAGCAGTAAAGAGTTAATTTCGTGGGAATAATTTATGTGACTGTAAGGTAATATTGGGTGTCTCAAAAGGAAAGTCACTATTTAGAGATGTGGCAGGAACGTTCTTATAAAGCAGAAAGTTCCTTTCGACATATGCCCTATTCCGAATGGTTCCCAAGATAGAACACATTAAATGTACATTTGTTTTTGGGATAGTGACACACACGAGGGTATCTTGCTTATCCAATCCCTTTCACGTTTCATTCTAGCCTAAGCTACCTCGCTGTTTTCAGACTCCTTCCTCAGGGTCTTTTCTGCCACTAGACTAGCCCGTCGAACGCAAAGTTGCTCGTGGCGTGTGAATTAAGTAGTGTGAGGGCATTAGAGTGTATCAGAAAGAAGCAATTAACTGCGTTTGTCACTCTCTGCTTAAAATGCCACACGTCTACGGTAATGAAGAATATGCGGCCTCTGTGGCGGTAATGCTCCTCCAGCGGCTTTCCCACGTTGGTAACACCGACTCCTGCCCGATCACCGAATTTAAGTAACGTTCGGCCTGGCTAGTATTTGATGTGGCTGACAATCCGGGGAAAACCGGCTACCGTTGGTTTCAACGACACGAAAGTCGCCAAAGTGGCGCCCAATCGAACGACTTCACTAGGCCGTGGTGCCACACGACGTGTATTTATCTTCCTGCTGTTGAAAAATACCACAGCTGTAATGTGACATGTATGATAATGCTTAGAGAAGCATGTGTTAAAAATACGTATTTTTCAATTGACAAACATGCTGTAACATTTACTTACTGTTTAACGTTTGTAAACCTGACAATGTGTTGAATTACACAGAAAATGTATGACGATGTACGTTGTGTTCTATCACGTAATTTATTTTGAATAGATCATACGTCCATATGAAGTTTTTTGCTTCAAATGATCGTCCCTGCCTTGAATATTGACCATTTCTCCTGGGACGCCCTGCAAATTTATGGGACGAGACCTAGAATAATTCGGCAGCGTCGGGTTGTGCCGCCAGTCGTTCCGATGAATGTATAAAAAAAATTTCGAGCAATTTTCGTCTGCAATAAGATTTATATGCGACAGTCTCTGACTTACACAAATCGTGAACCTATTTTATTTCAAAGTAGTCACAGTACGACAGTGTAGTACTTATAGTTATGTCAGTATAGTTCCCGAAGATTAAACAAAGTCTTCATCTCAGTGTAGCCGGTTTTCCGTGATTTCCCTAAATCGACTCAGACAAATGCTGGGATGGTGCCCTTCAAAGGGCACGGTCGATTTCCTTCACGATCCTTCCCTAATCCGAGCTTGCGCTCTGTCTCTAATGACCTCGATATCGACGGGACGTTAAACACTAATCTCCTCCTCCTCCTCCTCCTCCTCAGACTAGCCCTTACCTGCAATGTGGTAAGTTCTTTGTTTTATAACAGGAGTATCAAATTAATACCGAATACTGGCACGGGTGAAGGTATACGATGTTAAAAGCAATATTGTTTCAATAAACGTGGGTCCGCGAATGAGTTATTTGTAAAATAGTGGCGAATGTGCGGTTACAACCCGGCGCTGACTCCTGGTATTACCCTACCTAATTGGCCTCAAGCATCGCACATGACCCATGGCTAGGAAATGTGCTACTTTTTTTTCATTTTTTTCTTTTTTTTAAGATTGCTTCATGTTTGATGGAACCCTGCGCATTTCGCAGCTGATATTCCATGTCATATAAGTCACGAAAATAGTACCATCATGGGTATGTCAAGCAGATTAACTGACTTCATTATTGTGCAGGCTTATCTCAACAGGGAAGTACACCACACTCCCATTGATACGGTTGAAGACCTCCAGTAGCGAATGATTATCCAGGGGTGTTTGGAAGAACTCATAACTCGCTGCAGAGAAGAGTACAGTATTGCATTCAAATGCAAGGACGACATGTGGAATTTCACTTTTGCAAGCACGAGTGCACAGCGTATTACAACATGTAACGTGCTGAAGTAGCGCTGTATTTTACGTTAAGATACGCTGTGGGAGAAATATGATCCCAAGCAGGTAGGGACTTTTTCTAAAAATTTATGTTATAGACATTTTTATGTAATGCATAATCTCAAACGCCTCGATCATCTTCCTTTCAAAAATAGCTCTGAGCACTGTGGGACTTAACAGCTATGGTCATCAGTCCCCTAGAACTTAGAACTACTTAAACCTGACTATCCTAAAGACATCACACACATCCATGCCCGACGCAGGATTCGAACCTGCGACCGTAGCGGTCTCGCGGTTCCAGACTGCAGCACGTAGAACCGCACGGCCACTACGGCCGGCTTGGAAAGTTTGGTTCATCTGTAAAGGAGACGCCGTATATAACATTAGTGCAATCCATTCTTGAGTATCCAGAATGAGATTTTCACTCTGCAGCGGAGTGTGCGCTGATATGAAACTTCCTGGCAGATTAACACTGCCTGCCCGACACAGAGCTTCTGTAAAGTTTGGAGGGTAGGAGACGAGATACTGGCAGAAGTAAAGCTGTGAGGACCGGGCGTGTGTCGTGCTTCGGTAGCTCAGATGGTAGAGCACTTGCCCGCGAAAGGCAAAGGTCCCAAGTTCGAGTCTCGGTCGGGCACACAGTTTTAATCTGCCAGGAAGTTTCATTCTTGAGTAGTGGTCAAGTGTTTGTGATTCCCGCCAGTTCGTATAAAACGAAGATATCGAAGCAATTCAGAGGCGGGCTGGTAGATTCGTTACTTTTAGGTCCAATCAGGACACGAGTATTCCAGATTGGGACTGGGATTCCCTGTAGAGAAGACGTTCTTTTCGCGAAACACTCTTGAGAAAATTTAAAGAACCAGCATTTGAAGCTGACTGTAAAACGATTTTTCTACTTCCAACGTACATTTCGCATATAGACCTCAAAAATAAGAGAAATTAGTGCTCGTACTGTCGCGTATTCGCCACCACACACCCTTTTCACTTTATATGCAGTTTATATGGCATACAAGTTTAATTAATTTTATATTGCTTATTGTTGCGAGCAGACAGAAAAAAACGATTCTCACTATTAATTTCTGCAGTTGAAAATATTTTAACTTTATGCACTTTGACCTATTATGTGGGGATACGCACAACACTGAAAAATTTCCTGCTGTGGACGTACGATCTTTAATTTGCAAACAATTTTTGTTTAACACTGATCTGGTTTGCTATATATGGAACACGGTATCATTACTGTAACTAATTATGGAATAAAAAATGCCCTTAGCCACTTTCATCTCTTGAATGCACAGAAAATTACTCTTATTATCTGTACAGAAGTTACAGTATGTTATGTTCGCTGAACTTAAAAGCTGCAGTGCATTTTTTTTAAATATAGGAACACTATTAACTGCCACGACTAACATGAGAGCATGAAACCCAAAAAATGGAATATGATTATTATGTTATTAGCCAGAACAGTGAAGCGTCCCCTTTGAATAATTATACATGACTGTGCTTAAACTGACACACATTATTTTTTAGCGCAACGCAAACTGACTTTCAATAATCCCTACGAGAGAATGGCCCTGACTAAATTAACCTATACGTTTCACAAATCACTTACCTCACAAAAATCTTCGTCACTCCAACTACTGCAATACAGCGAGCGCCACTATTGCCAGCTGAATAAAAGATTCAAACTACTGAAGGCACTAACTACTGATAGGCATAGTTAGCAAATGAAAGATTTTGATAGAGAACAAACAATGTATTTACCTTAATAGTGTTCAAAAGTCATAATATGTATAGCAGTTCATGACATCCAGTCTTACAAATGCTCTGTCTCCGATGGACACACGTCCAGATCATCCGCTCTCAAAACTCCGCCATTTCACTCCCCACATTCACCACTGCTGGCGGCTCACCTCCAACAGCGCAACGCTACGCGCTGTTAACATCCAGCTGCCCAACACTACAATGGCGAGTATTACAACAATGCCGACCAGTCTCAGACTGCACACAGCACAGCCAGTGATTTTCATACAGAGCGCTACGTGGCGTTACCAACATAAAAACCTAAACAGCCTACTTACAACAGGTTTTGCACAGCAGTTTTTGATCACACACAAACAAAATTTTATAACTCATGAATTATTTTTGTTAACTGATAACATAGTAGCAACTGCCCATGTCCACGTGAAAATGACATAATAAAATCCACAGTTTCCCTCTGAAGTCTCCAGGAAGCTGAAAGAGGTAATTTTAATGTACCGTTACCCACCCGCTATATTTCGGGAAACCTGCTTTCATTCAGTTTAATTTGAATTTGCCGCGGCAGCGGCTCCTGCGATCGCTGCACGGCTCCCCGTCATGAAAAATTCCTAGAATGCTGAAAACGGCTAAGAATGTGGAAAAAAATCTTGGGCAAGCTAGCAATAAATTATTACAGGTAATAATTTTAACAATTTCTTTATTCAAAAAATCAACATAAATTGAAAGCACAGACCTTTTACAAATACCAGCCTCCAATGGCGTCTCTCTCCGTCAAAGGACAAACGAAGGCTACCTAAGCATTCAAGCTAGCGTCACAGGCTCTTACAACTTTAACGGCTACAAGAAGACAGAGAGAGTAACGTTTAAACCTCCACTATTTATGTTGTTGTTGTTGTGGTCTTCAGTCCTGAGTGGTTTGATGCAGCTCTCCATGCTACTCTATCCTGTGCAAGCTTCTTAATCTCCCAGTACTTACTGCAACCTACATCCTTCTGAATCTGCTTAGTGTATTCATCTCCTGGTCTCCCTCTACGATTTTTATCCTCCACGCTGCCCTCCAATGCTAAATTTGTGATCCCTTGATGCCTCAAAACATGTCCTACCAACCGATCTCTTCTTCTAGTCAAGTTGTGCCACAGACTTCTCTTCTCCCCAATCCTATTCAATACCTCCTCATTAGTTACGTGATCTACCCACCTTACCTTCAGCATTCTTCTGTAGCATCACATTTCGAAAGCTTCTGTTCTCTTCTTGTCCAAACTAGTTATCGTCCATGTTTCACTTCCATACATGGCTACACTCCATACAAATACTTTCAGAAACGACTTCCTGACACTTAAATCCATACTCGATGTTAACAAATTTCTCTTCTTCAGAAACGCTTTCCTTGCCATTGCCAGTCTACATTTTATATCCTCTCTACTTCGACCATCATCAGTTATTTTACTCCCTAAATAGCAAAACTCCTTTACTACTTTAAGTGTCTCATTTCCTAATCTAATTCCCTCAGGATCACCCGATTTAATTTGACTACATTCCATTATCCTCGTTTTGCTTTTGTTGATGTTCATCTTATATCCTCCTTTGAAGACACTGTCCATTCCGTTCAACTGCTCTTCCAAGTCCTTTGCTGTCTCTGACAGAATTGCAATGTCATCGGCGAACCTCAAAGTTTTTACTTCTTCTCCATGAATTTTAATACCTACTCCGGATTTTTCTTTTGTTTCCTTTACTGCTTGCTCAATATACAGATTGAATAAAATCGGGGACAGGCTACAACCCTGTCTCACTCCTTTCCCAACCACTGCTTCCCTTTCATGCCCCTCAACTCTTATAACTGCCATCTGGTTTCTGTACAAATTGTAAATAGCCTTTCGCTCCCTGTATTTTACCCCTGCCACCTTCAGAATTATTAAACTGATAGTTCGGTAATTTTCACATGTCAACACCAGCTTTCTTTGGGATTGGAATTATTATATTATTCTTGAAGTCTGAGGGAATTTCGCCCGTATGATACATCTTGCTCACCAGATAGTGGAGTTTTGTCAGGACTGGCTCTCCCAAGGCTGTCAGTAGTTCTAATGGAGTGTTGTCTGCTCCCGGGGCCTTGTTTCGACTCAGGTCTTTGAGTGCTCTGCTACTATTTACAGACAATTTAATATTCATCTTTGCTATCTCTTTGAATTATCATTGTCTGCTTCGATACATAAATTCGCCGGCCGCAGATGTTATTTGGGAAATATAAATACATAAATATTGCACAAACATAATAATGAAAAATTTTTATTTCTTTTTATACACTCCTGGAAATTGAAATAAGAACACCGTGAATTCATTGTCCCAGGAAGGGGAAACTTTATTGACACATTCCTGGGGTCAGATACATCACATGATCACACTGACAGAACCACAGGCACATAGACACAGGCAACAGAGCATGCACAATGTCGGCACTAGTACAGTGTATATCCACCTTTCGCAGCAATGCAGGCTGCTATTCTCCCATGGAGACGATCGTAGAGACGCTGGATGTAGTCCTGTGGAACGGCTTGCCATGCCATTTCCACCTGGCGCCTCAGTTGGACCAGCGTTCGTGCTGGATGTGCAGACCGCGTGAGACGACGCTTCATCCAGTCCCAAACATGCTCAATGGGGGACAGATCCGGAGATCTTGCTGGCCAGGGTAGTTGACTTACACCTTCTAGAGCACGTTGGGTGGCACGGGATACATGCGGACGTGCATTGTCCTGTTGGAACAGCAAGTTCCCTTGCCGGTCTAGGAATGGTAGAACGATGGGTTCGATGACGGTTTGGATGTACCGTGCACTATTCAGTGTCCCCTCGACGATCACCAGTGGTGTACGGCCAGTGTAGGAGATCGCTCCCCACACCATGATGCCGGGTGTTGGCCCTGTGTGCCTCGGTCGTATGCAGTCCTGATTGTGGCGCTCACCTGCACGGCGCCAAACACGCATACGACCATCATTGGCACCAAGGCAGAAGCGACTCTCATCGCTGAAGACGGCACGTCTCCATTCGTCCCTCCATTCACGCCTGTCGCGACACCACTGGAGGCGGGCTGCACGATGTTGGGGCGTGAGTGGAAGACGGCCTAACGGTGTGCGGGACCGTAGCCCAGCTTCATGGAGACGGTTGCGAATGGTCCTCGCCGATACCCCAGGAGCAACAGTGTCCCTAATTTGCTGGCAAGTGGCGGTGCGGTCCCCTACGGCACTGCGTAGGATCCTACGGTCTTGGCGTGCATCCGTGCGTCGCTGCGGTCCGGTCCCAGGTCGACGGGCACGTGCACCTTCCGCCGACCACTGGCGACAACATCGATGTACTGTGGAGACCTCACGCCCCACGTGTTGAGCAATTCGGCGGTACGTCCACCCGGCCTCCCGCATGCCCACTATACGCCCTTGCTCAAAGTCCGTCAACTGCACATACGGTTCACGTCCACGCTGTCGCGGCATGCTACCAGTGTTAAAGACTGCGATGGAGCTCCATATGCCACGGCAAACTGGCTGACACTGACGGCGGCGGTGCACAAATGCTGCGCAGCTAGCGCCATTCGACGGCCAACACCGCGGTTCCTGGTGTGTCCGCTGCGCCGTGCGTGTGATCATTGCTTGTACAGCCCTCTCGCAGTGTCCGGAGCAAGTATGGTGGGTCTGACACACCGGTGTCAATGTGTTCTTTTTTCCATTTCCAGGAGTGTACATAATCTACAACCATTCATACAGTAATGAAATAATAATAATAAATGTTTATTTTTATTATTTTTTATATATTCTAACGATTTTGTAAATGTCTTGCCAGGAGACGTCACAGTGCGGTGGCATGTAAACAGTCGTTTTCTCGTAGCTTTATTTGCTATTGGAACATGAAAAGAAATTAGTAACAGTGGTAGTACAAGGTGCCCTTCACATTCACTATATGTATGATAGATTATGATCGACGAAGAACCATAGAGCACAGTAGCAAGGTTCGTAACTCTCTCTCTCTCTCTCTCTCTCTCTCTCTCTCTCTCTCTCTCTCTCTCTCTCTCTCTCTCTTTTGAATGTAAGTCTAGTAGTCTTTGCTTGGTTGATTTGGGGGAGGGGACCAAACAGCGAGGTCATCGGTCCCATGATATTAGGGAAGGATGGGGAAGGAAGGACCCATCCCGGCCTTTGCATGACGCAATTTGGGGAAATCGCGGAAAACCGAAATCAGGGTGGCCGGACGTGGGTTTGAACAGTCGTTTTCCCGAATGCGAGTCCACTGTGCTAACTACTGCGACACCTCGCTCGGTCCCTTCGCTTGGTTTCGGGCCTAACTTGTATTAACCAAAAAAAAGCGAACGTTCGCAGGAAAATTACTCTCTGGCTGCAGAACCCCTCATAAAGTGCGCCTCGGAGAAACAACATGACTCTGTTCCACGTACGAGTAAAATCCTGTCGGATCGCTGCTGTAATGAAATACGTGCGGCAGGAATATGGCAGGCAGGGCGAAAGGTGTTCGCTTTTTGCCGTCACGACAGAGCACGCGTGATTTTTGGCGGTGTCGGGTGCAGCGTGTTTCACCGGGCGCCGCCGCCTACCCCTGCTGGCAGACTGTGGGCGGCGCAGTGCAATACATCAGCCGCACGACGCGCCGCGTTCACTGTGTGTGCCAGGACTGCACGTGACGTCTGCTGCAGCTGCTGCTCGCGCCTGTTTGTTAGCGCCGAGGCCGTGCACGCCGGTCTGGCGTTTGCATGCAAATATTAGTGCTGCAGAATTTCGGCTGTCAAATCGGCGGACGAATTCACGGTTTTCATTCTCGCGAGCCCGGCGCAGGCGGAAGGCAATATATCTCTCTCCGGCGTGACACCTGTCGTGGGGCGTTGCCTTTCAGAGGAAAAACTGAGGTCCGGAGCCGATGCCAGCGCCGCTGTTCAGAGTCGTAACAGCACAGGGGAAAAAATACTGAAAATAAATCTCGCGGCTTACAGACTGCATCTTCTGTAAAATGAACACTGCACAAAGTTGCGATATAATCATCGTAGTCCTTAATTTTCCCGTCTATTCTACTCTTTTTCTGTGTCTACAGATCGTTTGTTATATTACGTCAGTAAATTACAATACTGGCCATTAAAATTGCTACACCACGAAGATGACGTGCTACAAACGCGAAATTTAACCGACAGGTAGAAGGTGCTGTGATACGCAAATGATAAGCTTTTCAGAGCATTCACACAAGGTTGGCGCCGGTGGCGACACCTACAACGTGCTCACACGAGGAAAGTTTCCAGCCAATTTCTCATAAACAAACAGCAGTTGACCGGCGTTGCCTGGTGAAACGTTGTTGTGATGCCTCTTGTAAGGAGGAGAAATGCGTACCATCACGTTTCCGACTTTGATAAAGGTCGGATTGCAGCCTATCGCGATTGCGGTTTATCGTATTGCTGCTCGCGTTGGTCGAGATCCAATGACTGTTAGCAGAATATGGAATCGGTAGGTTCAGGAGGGTAATACGCAACGCCGAGCTGGATCCCAACGGCCTCGTATCACTAGCAGTCGAGATGACAGGCATCTTATCCGCATGGCTGTAACTGATCGTGCAGCCACGTCTCGATCCCTGAGTCAACAGATGGGGACGTTTGCAAGACAACAACCATCTGCACGAACAGTTCGACGACGTTTGCAGCAGCATGGACTATCAGCTCGGAGACCATGCCTGCGGTTACCCTTGATGCTGCAGAACAGACAGGAGCGCCTGCGATGGTTCACTCAGTGACGAACCTGGGTGCACGAATGGCAAAACGTCATTTTTTCGGATGAATTCAGGTTCAGTTTACAGCATCTTGACGGTCGCATCGGTGTTTGGCGACATCGCGGCGAGCGCACATTGGAAACGTATATTCGTCATCGCCATACTAGCGTATCACCCGGCGTGATTGTATGCGGTGTCATTGGTTACACGTCTCGGTCACCTCTTGTTCTCATTGACGGCTCTTTGAACAGTGGACGTTGCATTTCAGATGTGTTACGACCTGTGGCTCTACCCTTCATTCGATCTCTGTGAAACCCTACATTTCAGCAGGATAATGCACGACCGCATGTTGCAGGTCCTGTACGGGCCTTTCTGAATACAGAAAATGTTCGACTGCTGCCCTGGCCAGCACATTCTCCAGATCTCTCACCAACTGTAAACGTCTGGTGAATGGTGGCCGAGCAACTGGCTCGTCACAATACGACAGTCACTATTCTTGATGAACTGTGGTATCGTGTTGAAGCTGCATGGGCAGCTGTACCTGTACACGCCATCCAAGCTCTGTTTGACTCAATGCCCAGGCGTATCAAGGCCGTTCTTACTGCCAGAGGTGGTTGTTCGGGGTACTGTTATTCAGGATCTATGCACGAAATTGCTTGAAAATGTAATCACATGTCAGTTCTAGTATAATATATTTGTCCAATGAATACCCGTTTATCATCTGCATTTCTTCTTGGTATAGCAATTTTAATGGCCAGTAGTGTACTTAAAAATTCAAAAGTGAAACTGGAAACATACCTTGAGACAAGTATTTGTTTTAATTGTTTCGAAAAACACTACACATCTGATCAAAAGGAGTCATAATTCCATTTGTCTCAGAGGGGGATATCCAACTATACCGCACTCTATTGGCCACCTCACCCCCTGAGTGAGTGGCGGGGCAACTTCGAAATCTTCAATGGGAACCTCGTTTTTTAAAATTACGGTTCTACGGAAAATTTACGTAAGTTTTGTTTGAACTTTCTCTGTTTCGTCACAGATGGCGCTGTAATCTGATGAACAGAAATGTGTACATGGTTGAAATTCACGACATGCTACTCAATGGCCCTGGAATATCCAATGGCAAATGGAACCGCACCTACATGCTGCGAGGTTAGGACAGGCCAGTATTTCATAACTTATATGACTGCCCGACTCATCAACAACACCCAGCCCTATACCGTAGGCGTAGTGTATGAAGGAATTTTTAGAAATTCCACCCCTAAGGATATGAAACTGAAGTTGGGGATGAAAGGTTTTTTGAAAATATGTCGCTATAAAGCAGTTTTGAAGATACACCTACGAAAATTGGTATTTTGTTTGTGGATCAGATGTAAAGAAACAAGTGTTAGGCGTACAGCGGTTTTGGGAATTAAACCGCTAAAGGGGTGAAATAGGGATGGAAATGTTTTACGAAAATATTTCATTATGAAACCATTTATAAACATAAATCTATAAAAATCTGAATTTGGCTTCTCTATTGGAGATAAAAAATGTGTTTCACTGTTTTCGGACATTGCACCACTGAGAGGGTAAATTGTTGAAATGGCTCTGAGCACTGTGGTCATCAGTCCCCTAGAACTTAGAACTGCTTAAACCTAACTAACCTAAGGACACCACACACATCCATGGCCGAGGCAGGATTCGAACCTGTGACCGTAGCAGTCGTGCGGTTTTGGACTGAAGCGCCTAGAACCGCTCGGCTACCGCGGCCGGCTCTGAGAGGGTAAAATAGTGGGTGAAATGTTATTTTTCACGCACAAATCAGGGGTTGAAAGGGCGATAATTGTCAGAAGACTACTATCGTGGACATTGTTTACACAATAATACTACACAAAATTTCCAACTGAGTTACGCATCCGTTAATTTCATTTATCCCCACTAGGTGGGACAAGCCATTCATACCGCGCTCACAGCAGCATCTTAGACCAGTGCAGATGAAAGTGGGGTAGAACTTCGGCGCAAGATTCGTCTCCCAAGAGAGTCTTCTCTAAAAGCCAGTGGAGCACTTTCGCCTGAGGGATACATTTCATTAGATTAGAAACGTTGCGCGCAACTTAATCACTGCTGCCCTCAGTACTGTCTTTTGGCGTTTCTTACTATCTCAGTTATCAGTGTGTCGACGTTTCGGGAGGCACTATACCTTACACTGATCACTATGACATGTTCCATGATAGTGTGGCACTCTTAAGCCCCCTTTATACTGATGAGAGCACAAGCGAACGAGGATTCTCTTTGGTCTAAACGCTAGGCGCGCGTGAACAAACGGCATTCGGTTGTGTTCGGTTCGCATTCACTTGTGTTCACTCGTTGTCGCTGCTCTACAGGGCGCAGCGCCTACAGGTCATGACTGATTTTGTCCATAGTTTCGATGTCTGCAGGGCTTGGCCTAAAATTAATGTGACGTACTTGGGAGCTGCAGATGGCCAAGCCTTTAGAAACAATATAGTATTTTTGGTACTGGCTGGGTGTGCCACGACCCATTTATGTTAGCGGATTTATCAGGCTGCGCGTGGCGCAGCAGTAGTAGTAGTAGTAGTAGTAGAAGTAGTAGTACAAAAGGGTGATACGAAACTTGTGGGATACAGTTCTACTTCAAGTTTTTTTTTAATTTTTAATTCTTACGTTGCTTGCACTGCAAACAAACCCAATTAATGCCCAGTGTAGTGCTTTTATTAATTTTTTCGTAAAAGACACGAAAAGGAAGGACAAAGGAAAATTTGGCTTTGTAAGTGAATTTCGAGGAAGTTATTTTAAATTGTGGACGGGAACTTCGTATATGAAATTAGGTGCTTAAAAATAATAAAAGTTGATGATTTAAACGTGGTGGAGTAATAGTAATCGTAAAACAGGGGAAGCAGTAATTTTCTTGGCATCTGATGATGATGATGATGATGATGATGATGATGATGATGATGATGATGATCAGTTTATGGGGCGCCCAACTGCGCGGTCATCAGCGCCCGAAAAAAATCTCAATTTTTACACAGTCGAATCTAGCCACTGTCCCGGATGATGATGATGATGATGATGATGATGATGATGATGATGATGATGATAACGCAAACACGCAGTCCCCGGGCAGAGAGAATCCCCCAACCCGACCGGGAATCGAACCCGGAACCCCGTGATGCAGAGGCAGAAACGCTAGTCACTAGACCACGAGCTTCGGCTCTTCGCATCTGGGACACGTTACAAACGCCGCATTTTTTCAATTACGTGATTGTTAGAAGTTTCTGTACAAAAATAAATTTGGTTTACGTCCATAAAAGATTCTCATCGCACAGTTTGGCAGCAACCACCCATAACGCGTCATTTCGCCAAATGTTGGTGAGGACAGCTTGTGATGTAATATGGAACATATTTTGATGTAATGTTTTCGGGATGTATTTATTTCTCTCTCGCGACGAGGTAAGCGCACTTTTGTTTTTTGATTAAAGTGCTTAGACGACTTTAAAAATAGAAGTCGCAGGGTTGCACTTCAGGTGTGCATTTTCGAGGATTCACTTTAATACTCTATGATAGCAGTCCTCCATCTTGAAAAACTCACTACGAGTCAATTAACAAAATAAAACAAGGTTTCATCAAATCAGATACTATATATTGAGCATTATCTCGAATTATTTGCAGTATAAATAAAGTAAAGATTGAAAATTAGAAACATGTTCCCATACAGGGAGTCTGTCCCACGACCTTCGGATAACCGGTTCCGCTGCACCAAGCGTTGCCCGCAGACTGCGCTAACATAAATTGATTGTGCCTCAACCAACCTACGCCAAAAGTACTATTTTTTTCTAAGCGCTTGGCCATCTGGAGCTCACAAGCCTATCACTTTCATTTCTGTACAAGCCTTGGATGTAACATAGATTCGGACGACATCGGTGGTGACGAGCAGGCGCGGTTCACTTGTTAACGAACCATCGAAGTAAGTTTGTCCCCTCTCCGCTTCGGCGCCAGCAGCACAGACAACTTTCGTCTGGCATCTTGTCTGCTGTTGTGACACGAGTTGCGTGTTCGATGGGGTGGTACGAAGAGAACAGAACGCTGCTGACAGAAAAATATAGCTAGCATACGTGCTTCAGCCATCCGAGAGACAGCACAAATGCCGAAGGAAAAGAAGTATGATTGGTATAAAATTGCCAAACACTCAAAGGTCCCACTGGAGACGAGAAGAAAACGATAAATTCATTAGACGCGTGCATTAGACGGGAACGGAGTGAATCAACACAAGCTTTGTAATTCTTCTTATTAACAAAGGAAAAGTACGATAAATTTCTTTGAAAGTAAATAGAAGCGAATATTTGTGTGTGACGCTGATTAAAATTAAAAATACACGACAGAACTAATCATTCTCATCGCTTAGTTTCATGGTATCTGTGATTACATGGCTGATATATCACTGTTATGTTACTTTTTTTATGATAAACAAAAGTGACTTACTCAGGATCACACTATCTGTCGTGTAACAAAGCATTTAGCAGATTTATCAAGTAACCTTGTGACAGGTCGTTTGTATTTCACTTTCATTAATCAAATTTTATTGACATTGTTTTCCTGATACATGCTTCAATAAAATATTTGAAAAGCTTCGCGTATGTCACGGCAGACATTGGAAACTGTGTATATGGGGTGGTTGACTTGCCCCTACTTAGAGGTTTTCGGCAATCCTCAACGCTTTCAAAAATCATGTGCGACATTTTCATATTCTCTCTCCTTCTAGGTGCAAATTATTACTCCTACAGAAAACATGAGCAGTACCTTTTTATAGGAAATTTAATGCAGTTAGTTTTGTACAGGGCACATTTTTCGAATTATTCAAGTTTTCCTGAAGAATTCGAAAACTACAACGTCTAGTGAAACCACATCCCAGTACAAAATTTAACTACATTAGATTTCCTACAAACAGCTCCTCTTCATTTTTTCTGCCGGTCTCATAGCGAGTGAAATTCTTGCTCATGGTATTTGAAGGCACTGCATAAAACCCATTGGTAGAGAGAACTGAATCATCACCCTGCAGCTACTGAAATGTGAAACCACCACTAACGTATGTACCTCCGGTTGCTGATGGCGAAACATGTTAGTCGTCGGTAATTAGTGTTCTGCTTCTAAGTTTTCTTCTCAGTTGTGGTCGTCGTCGTCGTCGTCGTCGTCGTCGTCGTCGTCGTCGTCGTCGTCGTCGTCGTCTTCTTCAGTCGAAAGACTGGTTTGATGCAGCTCTCAATGCTGCTCTATCTTGTGCAAGCCTCTTCATCTCCGAGTTACTGCTGCAACCTACATCCTTACGAATCTGCATAGGATATTCAATCTTGGTCCCCCTATACGATTTTTACCTCTCACGCTTCCCTCCAGTACTAAATTGGTGATCCATTGATATCTTGATCCCTTCTTCGAGTCAGGTTGTACCACAAATTTCTCCCCAATTCTACTCAGTATCTCCTCATCAGTTACGTGATCTAACCATCTAATCTTCAGCATTCTTCTGTAGCACCGCATTTCGCAAGCTTCTATTCTCCTCTTGGCTAAACTGTTTATCGTCCATGTTCCACTTCCATACATGGCAACTCTCCAAACAAATACTTTCAGGAGAGATTTCCTGACGCTTAAATCTATACTCTATGTTAACAAATTTCTGTTCTTCAGTAGGAACCGCTGGCGTGGAGAAGGTCAGCCCGTGCTGGCATAGTAGCAGCGGATGGACCTGCCCCACGCCAGCGGTTCCTACTGAAGAAGAGAAATTCGTTAACATAGAGTATAGATTTAAGCGTCAGGAAATCTCTCCTGAAAGTATTTGTTTGGAGAGTTGCAATGTATGGAAGTGGAACATGGACGATAAACAGTTTAGGCAAGAGGAGAATGGAAGCTTCCGAAATGCGGTGCTACAGAAGATTAGATGGTTAGATCACGTAACTGTGTTATTCAGTGGTTTGATATTTAACTAATTTGTAAATGAAAATGATAATGTTATTTCATTACAGTGAGTGATTACAAAATATTTTTTTCTGCTGGCTAAAGATTTGGTCAAGTTGCTAAAGAAATCCAAGTTAACGTTGTGCTAAAGTGTTGTCTGTAAGTTGTGTAAGTGTCACTAAATCACAGTTCATACAACAGATTCTATACAACTATTGAATATGATGGAAACAGTAATCTTCTGCAAAATGATCATTAAAACCACCGAATATCAGCCGCGCACAACACTGACGTATGTTATCTGAAACAATATTCTTCGCAATTCGTACGTAATTAATTTCGGCTCCATACGACAGCAAGAAAAGTTTGTTATATGGATCGTGCTATGAGCACTGTTCTTAAAGAACCAATCTGATTCGAATTATTTTCATTAAAATAAGTTCGGGACCACCGGTGCACATTTATTTTTACGAATTTTTGTCTTCGGCATTTATGTCTGCAGAGTTGCGTAATTTGAATTTGCCGCTGAGATAATAGTTAAGATGGCGGCAGACAATTGACAGATACTTTCTATTGTTAGAGCAAATTTCCTTTTAACAGGATAAGTATTTGAATTAACGCTTATTAAACTTTGCTTTTATATTGTGCACAATTTAGACTAATTGTCATCAAGCAAAGTTTTGATGCTTTCGTAAGAAACACAGATAAAAATGCGATACAAGTCGCTATCATGAATGGCTGCGCTCCTTGCAGCGGAAAGAAATAATTAACACAGATAATGCTTACTGAGAGAGGAATTAAAGTTACAAATAATTATTCACTCATATTTATGATAATGAACTATATTCTCAAGTAATAATTAACAAATAATTACAATTTCTTAACAGACCTCAGTTTGATACGCGTCTTGCGTCCGCATCCTACAAAAGCCAACCAACAAAAGGTAAAAACATAGGAAGACAAACGCAGATCATAAAAGGAATTTACAGTTATCATTGTCTTTGTCTGATACACATCGATATGTCCAATTACATCATAAAATATTAAATAAATAATTAATATTTATCATCGTTTTGTTTTATTTCACTGTTTCTATATGTCGGATAGATAATGTTTATAACTGTTAGAGGCATAATTTTCTCTCGTCGCACTGTAGCTAAAATTTATCTCGTGGATGTTACACTGTTGTCATTAAGGAATGTAAATACGACGATGATCTCTTATAAGATCGGAACCAGTCGTCGAAAAAATAAAAAAAAAATGCGATCACGACTGTGTTTGTTAAATAACTTAAATTATTCCTCTCTTATGCCATTTTGGTTGCTTCATCAAAAACAGTGCGCTCGCCACGCAAAATAATCCTCTCTGAATACCAAAGAGTTGCATCGTTGCCCAGAGCTATATAGTGTTGTATTCTGAGTGCCAATTATTAGCGCCAAAAACCAATAGAGCGGCGCTAACAGGCAGTGGTCGTTATCTCGTATTGTAGTCCGTTCCCTTTAGTGTAAACGCTTGTTCAGATACAAGCGAATGGTAGTGAACACTGGCAAGTTGTCTGCAAATGCGCACTCGCTTGTGTTCGCTTCCACGGCACTGGTGTAAAGGGAGCTTTATAGTGGCTCTGTGGAACGATAAATGAAACAAATAACAGAACTCTGTTCGTTATGACTGCAACATTGGGGAATGCATTACAGTAATTGTGGTAGTAAACAATCGTTATATTTTGTCAGCGTACTATTGGTTGATATTTGAGGACAATGTACCTTGCCCAGTCAGTTTACTACAATCCCGTAGCAAAAGCTACACTGAATTAAAAACGCTATCTCGAAATAAATCTTCTGACCCACTCACGCACTCACACCGCCACAGTGATAAGCATACACACTGACGGAAAAACGTCGCATCACCAAAACATAATTGGAGTAGAGTAATAGAACAGCAGGAATACATTTGTCTAGGTAACATATTTGGGTGAGTAACTATGCAAGCCTCCCCCCATGAACCATGGACCTTACCGCTGGTGGGGAGGCTTGCGTGCCTCAACGATACAGATAGCCGTACCGTAGGTGCAACCACAACGGAGTGTTATCTGTTGGGAGGCCAGACAAACGTGTGGTTCCTGAAGAGGGGCAGCAGCCTTTTCAGTAGTTGCAGGGGCAACAGTCTGGATGATTGACTGATCTGGCCTTGTAACACTAACCAAAACGGCCTTGCTGTTGTGGTACTGCGAACGGCTGAAAGCAAGGGAAAACTACAGCCGTAATTTTTCCCGAGGGCATGCAGCTTTACTGTATGATTACATGATGATGGCGTCCTCTTGGGTAAAATATTCCGGAGGTAAAATAGTCCCCCATTCGGATCTCCGGGCGGGGACTACTCAAGAGGATGTCGTTATCAGGAGAAAGAAAACTGGCGTTCTACGGATCGGAGCGTGGAATGTCAGATCCCTTAATCGGGCAGGTAGGTTAGAAAATTTAAAAAGGGAAATGGATAGGTTAAAGTTAGATATAATGGGAATCAGTGAAGTTCAGTGGCAGGAGGAACAAGACTTCTGGTCAGGTGAATACAGGGTTACAAATACAAAATCAAATAGGGGTAATGCAGGAGTAGGTATAATAATGAATAAAAAAATAGGAGTGCGGGTAAGCTACTACAAACAGCATAGTGAACGCGTTATTGTGGCCAAGATAGACACGATGCCCACGTCTACCACAGTAGTACAAGTTTATATGCCAACTAGCTCAGCAGATGACGAAGAAATTGAAGAAATGTATGATGAGATAAAAGAAATTATTCAGGTAGTGAAGGGAGACGAAAATTTAATAGTGATGGGTGACCGGAATTCGATCGTAGGAAAAGGGAGAAAAGGAAACGTAGTAGGTGAATATGGATTGGGGCTAAGAAATGAAAGGGGAAGCCGTCTGGTAACATTTTGCACAGACCATAACTTAATCATAGCTAACACATGGTTCAATAATCATAAAAGGTTATATACATGGTAGAATCCTGGAGATACTAAAAGGTATCAGATAGATTATATAATGGTAAGACAGCGATTTAGGAACCAGGTTTTAAATTGTAGGACATTTCCAGGGGCATATGAGGACTCTGACCACAATCTATTGGTTATGAACTGTAGATTAAAACTGAAGAAATTGCAAAAAGGTGGAAATTTAAGGAGATGGGACCTGGATAAACTGAAAGAACCAGATGTTGTACAGAGTTTCAGGGAAGGCATAAGGGAACAATTGACAGGAATGAGGGAAAGAAATACAGTAGAAGACGAATGGGTAGCTCTGAGGGATGAAGTAGTGAAGGCAGCAGAGGATCAAGTAGGTAAAAAGACGAGGGCTAGTAGAAATCCTTGGGTAACAGAAGAAAAATTGAATTTAATTGATGAAAGGAGAAAATATAAAAACGCAGTAAATGAAGCAGTCAAAAAGGAATACAAACGTCTCAAAAATTAGATCGACAGGAGGTGCAAAATGGCTAAGCAGGCATGGCTAGAGGAAAAATGTAAGGATGTAGAGGCTTATCTCACTAGGGGTAAGATAGATACAGCCTACAGGAAAATCAAAGAGACCTTTGGAGAATAGAGAGCCACTTGTATAAATATCAAGAGCTCAGATGGAAACCCAGTTATAAGCAAAGAAAGGAAAGCAGAAAGGTGGAAGGAGTATGTAGAGGGTCCATACAGGGGCGATGTTCTTGAGGACAATATTATGGAAATGGAAGAGGATGTAGATGAAGATGAAATAGGAGATACGATACTGCGTGAAGAGCTCGACAGAGCACTGAAAGACCTAAGTCGAAACAAGGCCCCGGGAGTAGACAACATTCCATTAGAACTACTGACAGCCTTTGGAGAGCCAGTCCTGACAAAACTCGACCATCTGGTGAGAAAGATGTACGAGACAGGCGAAATACCCTCAGACTTCAAGAATAATATAATAATTCCAATCCCAAAGAAAGCAGGTGTTGACAGATGTGAAAATTACCGAACTATCAGTTTAATAAGTCACAGCTGCAAAATAGTAACGCGAATTATTTACAGACGAATGGAAAAAATGGTAGAAGCGGACCTCGGGGAAGATCAGTTTGGATTCCGTAGGAATGTTTGAACACGTAAGGCGATACTGACCTTACGACTTATCTTAGAAGAAAGATTAAGGAAAGGCAAACCTACGTTTCTAGCATTTGTAGACTTAAAGAAAGCTTTTGGCAATGTTGACTGGAATACTCTCTTTCAAATTCTGAAGGTGGCAGGGGTAAAATACAGGGAGAGAAAGGCTGTTTACAATTTGTACAGAAACCAGATGGCATTTATAAGAGTCGAGAGACATTAAAGGGAAGCAGTGGTTGGGAAGGGAGTGAGACAGGGTTGTAGCCTCTCCCCGATGCTATTCAACCTGTATATTGAGCAAGCAGTAAAGGAAACCAAAAAAATTCGGAGTAGGTATTAAAATCCCGGGAGAAGAAATAAAAACTTTGAGGTACGCCGATGACATTGTAATTCTGTCAGAGAGACAGCAAAGGACTTGGAAGAGCAGTTGAACGGAATGGACAGTGTCTTGAAAGGAGGGTATAAGATGAACATCAACAAAAGTAAAACAAGGATAAGGGAATGTAGTCGAATTAAGTCGGGTGATGCTGAGGGAATTAGATTAGGAAATGAGACACTTACAGTAGTAAAGGAGTTTTGCTATTTGGGGAGCAAAATAACTGATATAAAATGTAGACCGGCAATGGCAAGAGAAGCGTTTCTGAAGAAGAGAAATTTGTTAACATCGAGTATAGATTTGTCAGGAAGTCGTTTCTGAAAGTATTTGTATGGAGTGTAGCCATGTATGGAAGTGAAACATGGACCATAAATAGTTTGGACAAGGAGATAATAGAAGCTTTCGAAATATGGTGCTACAGAAGAATGTTGAAGATTAGGTGGGTAGATCACATAATTAATGAAGAGGTATTCAATAGGATTGGGGAGAAGAGAAGTTTGTGGCAAAACTTGACCAGAAGAAGAGATCGGTTGGTAGGACATGTTTTGAGACATCAAGGGATCACCAATTTTGTATTGGAGAGCGGCGTGGAGGGTAAAAATCATAGAGGGAGACCAAGAGATGAATACACTAAGCAGATTCAGAAGGATGTAGGTTGCAGTAGGTACTGGGAGATGAAGAAGCTTGCACAGGATAGAGTAGCATAGAGAGCTGCATCAAACCAGTCTCAGGACTGAAGACAACAACAACAACAACTACTACTATGCAAGATCACAGGTTAAGTGTGAGATAAGCCATTGTAAATGTGAAATGTTGGTACTTTAATAACCGGTGTGACTGCCAGAATGTTGAATGCAGTGGTGTAACTATGCATCCATTGTGTTGTGCAGGAGTCGGATGTCAGTGTGTGAGATGGAGTTTCTCTTAGGCAGTCAATACAGCTACGGTTAATGATGTTTGTGAAGACGCTGGAGTTGTCATCCTATGATATCCCATATTTGCTCGATTGTAGCCAGATCTGGTGATCGAGCAAGCCAAGACAACATGGCGACACTCTGTAGTGCACTTTGGGCTACAACAGCAGTATTTGAGCTAGCATTATCCTCTTGGAAAACACCCGCTGGAATGCTGTTCATGAATGGCAGCATAACAGGCACCAGACAGACGTACAGATTTGCAGTCAGAGTGGATGTGACAACCACGGGAGTGCTTCCTGCTTTGAGGGTGAACCAGCTTTCATTAGAAAGCACAACAGACCTCCACTCTAACCTCCAATAAGCTCTTGCTTGAAACCACTGAAGTCGCAATTGCCGGTCACTTGAATGTATGCTATAGGGCGTCTGGCTCGGAGCGGTCCTCGAAGTAATCGATATGTCACAAACTCAGTGATGTACTGACAATGGCGTCTTTGTCGCCTTAAAGATATTTTTGACCAACATTGACTCACCAAGTGTCCAGTCTGAAACATAATTAATGCTACCGACTTTAACAGCGTATATTTAAAGCAACCCTGATTTGAATTTAGAATCCTCACAATCGCGTTACTAGCGCCACTCGTATGCGACTGGCGCGAAATTTGAATAGACATCATGCTGTGTTAGCAGAGCCAACACCGTTTTACTAGTGGAGGCCGAAATGCACGCGTTTTAGCTCACACAGGCTGGCGTGAGGAGGGAAGAACTATACTGACGTGAGGTCTGGACCATGACAAGGAATTAGAATTCAGAAAGCGGACGTAATTAGCTTGATACTTATCTTTAATCCATTAATGATGAACGTCGGTCTTGACGGTACATGATTCACAAAATATTATCTGTTCAGAATACATTCTTGAAGAACATGGCACCTTGCTAGGTCGTAGCAAATGACGTAGCTGGAGGCTATGCTAAACTGTCGTCTCTGCAAATGAGAGCGTATGTAGACAGTGAACCATCGCTAGCAAAGTCGGCTGTACAACTGGGGCGAGTGCTAAGGAGTCTCTCTAGACTAGACCTGCCGTGTGGCGGCGCTCGGTCTGCAATCACTAATAGTGGCGACACGCGGGTCCGACGTATACTACGGACCGCGGCCGATTTAAAGGCTACCACATAGCAAGTGTGGTGTCTGGCGGTGACACCACATATCATCTTTCAGATTTAGAAACACTCCTACCGACTTTCGTTTATGTAGTACAAGTTCTTCTCGGTGTTGTAATTTTTTCCGGACAGTATATTTATCTATGTTTTGGAGGCTGGTGGGAATTAAAACACTTTTGCACAACTACAGCGCCAGTGTTCTGCTATGCTGTGCATACTGACGATTTCTTTTTTGTTTGTTTGCAGGTATTGTTGATTCTCACGATGACTTAAAGCTTCTGATGAGTATTCTTCGTTAATCACAGAGTGGTGAGTATATTCGTCTTGATGATACAGAGTTACTTTGTCGTTTGGACAGAAGGGAAAGTCTCGGAGTTTTAAAGCTGATGATTAGCATAGTTGTCAGCTAAGGGATATGTAGTGTTGCTACACAGAAAGCAACGACTATAGACACTGCATGAACGTGTATAACAACTTATACTGCATGATAACAAGGACTATATGAAAAACGTCATGGTTCACCGCGAAGAGTTGCCGATACGAGTTCCTTTATTGTATAACCAGTTTCGATCCATAGAAAATCATCAGATATCATAAAATATTTAAATCAGAATACAATGCGATGTAAAATCAATGGCGTCAAATAATATAAAAATCTAATTCGCAACCACTGTTAAATACTAATATAAATTACATCGGCAGTAGTATAAAAACATGAAGCAGAGCAGCAGGGTGTGGTACAGTCTTACCATTGAAGATGTAGTACACATTGTTATTTGGTAACAGTGACTAACGCTGGATTACATATTGTTTGATGACATTGATTTTTTTATCGGCTTTTAAGCCGCTGCAGATGTTTTATGACATCTTATGATGTGTGGACCGAAAATGGTTCTATAATACAGGAATTTTTATGAGCAGCTCTTGGCGATAAAATCATGACATTTTTCAAATGGTTATAATCTGTGAGGCGCCAGCTTCTTGAAACACAATATCTGTTCATTGTACTACCGTATCATGAACTAAATAAGTAATTTTATGATCATTTTGTCTTGTTTTCTGCTGCATTAGTTTGGCAGCAACATCGATTGTTGCCAGACACGAAAAAACGTAAGCGATTCGCAATTGCTGCAAAATGACGTGAATTCTACAGTCCGACTTTGAGGTGCCGTAGTTGTCGGTAGATTGTATTGACAAACGTTCTTTTCCAGTGACGCCTTTAACAGTGGCATCTGCGTTAAGAAATCACGAAAGATTCCCTATAATGAGTTTACAAATGGAAACCCGCGGCAGACTGTCATCACGTATTTCTGAATAATGACTAAAATGAGTTATTTCTATTACAGTGATTCTTCAAGTGTCTGTCGGTCCACCTGAGGTGGATTAAAATATGATTAGAACTGTTCGTGCGTTACGAGGGCAACAGTGTGATCTCACGACTGAAGGAAGCTAGGCCCGAATGTTGGCTGGAGCAACAGCATTGCGCGTGAAGATGTTCTACAGGAGAAGGTCGTAACAGAGCACACTATTCCCGCAAAAAATATTTCGAGAATGCTGGTGACTGAGCCCCACCTTTCACAGATCTACGCTTTGTTACTGCGGAATGTCATCGTTTGCTGGTGGAAGCCTATGGAGAACACGGCCTGTGCGGAAACAACAAGCAGAGATTGGTTTTGACGATTCAGAGACAACGATTTTGATGTGGGTGACTAAATGCGCCCTGGTTGGTGTGCTTTACGATGCTGGAAGCGGTAAGACGGCGAATGCTGAACGCTACGGAGCACAGTTCCTCAATTTGAACCCCCTCGCTTAAAGACAAAAACTGCCGCAGTGTGCTTAGAGACAGGGCAAAGTCATTTTGCTTCATACCATTACCTAGCGAAATGTTGCAGACCGAGTGAACCAGACGTTTAAGGAACTTCGATAGGATGTCCTACCCTGCACGCCACATTCACCAGACATCGCCCCTTCCGATTATAGCGTTCTCGCTTCCAGCGCCCGTGTTCCCGGGTTCGATTGCCGGCGGGATCGGGGATTTTCTCTGCCTCGTGATGACTGGGTGTTGTGTGATGTCCTTAGGTTAGTTAGGTTTAAGTAGTTCTACGTTCTAGGGGACTGATGACCGTAGATGTTAAGCCCCATAGTGCTCAGAGCCATTTGAACCTTTCGATTACCATTTGGCTGGTTCAAATGGCTCTGAGCACTGTGAGACTTAACATCTGAGGTCATCAGTCCCCTAGACTTAGAATTACCTAAACCTAAGTCACCTAAGGACATCACACACACATCCATGCCCGAGGCAGGATTCGAACCTGCGACCGTAGCAGTCGCGCGGTTCCGGACTGAAGCGCCTAGAACCGCTCGCCCACCACGGGCGGCGATTACCATTTGTTTCGGCCCATGCAACGTGATCTTTCTGGACAACACTTAGCATCTTTAAACGATCTCCAAAACTGGCTCCGTGAATGGATCACCCCAAAATAACCTGAAATTTTTCATCGGGGAATCCATTTGTTACCCGAAAAGTGAGTTAAGGTTGTACCTGGTGTAGGTCATTGTTTACAATAAATTATCTTATGCCCTCTATTAAAGTAAACAAGTGTTTCCTGCTCAACAAACAGCGTGAATTAATTCATATTCCTAATACTAGTGAAAATAAAACGAACTTCGAAGTTAATTACCAAAGAATTTAGGGATTTGCAACAAGTACGAGAGAACCTCATATACACTCTGTAAGCATACGTGGAAGTTGGTAGAAGGGGGACGATTTTTCGTCCGCAGAAAGCTAGAGTGTAAATTTATAAAGCTGCTTGAGAATTAGGAGGATAAGCTAGGGGAGACAAAGGTGATTGCGCACGTATTCGTGCCATCTCTTCCCTCTCCTACCGCTCACGAATGAAGCAGGAAGCGGCAAAGATGAAGAACAACGTTGGTGGGAGACCTGAGCCTAGCTAACTGCGAGGGAGCATAAAAAGGCAGATTTAGACGATGTACATGCGGGATTAAAGGACGTGCGTGGGGGTTCCCAGACAGCGCGACCGTCCCGCAAATGACGCACGGTCTGGACGTGTTAGCAGTTCCCCACTCCCCGTTCCCTCCTCCCCTCCCCTCCCTCCCCCCCCCCCATCCAACCCACGATCCCACATCCCTCCCCTCCATCGCCGCAGCCGGGCCAGCCGGTGTGGTATTTATTTGTATAGGCCGGAGAGACTGCATCGGCTGCCGGGCCAACGCACTGAGCGAGCCAGTCCATGCCGCCCTTGGCCGCCGATAACGGCCGCCATAAAAGACCCAAACGGTCCATAAGCCGCCACCTGGCCAATCCCTCCCCCACCCCACCCCACCGCTAAGGCTGCTTGGCATGTGCGGAGCAGCGGGAAACTTCCAATGTGCGAGCGGCACTTGCGGCTTAATACGGAAGTTGGTTTATTAGTTTTACACTCTTATTGCACTTCCTTTTGTCATTCTCTTTCCTTCTTACGCATTTCACTATCCCGTTCAGTTTGGGCTTTTAAGGGTCATATACCTACAACTGTGTCACGGCTCTTATATTTTTTGAGACTCTCCACCGAACAGTAACAACAACCACCATAATAATAATAATAATAATAATAATAATAATAATAATAATAACAACAATAACCGCTTGCAATCATAAAACACACACTATCAAACACAAATTTCAACATTAAATTTTTATGTACACTACTGCCCATTAAAATTGCTGCACCACTAAGAATACGCGATACAGACGCGAAATTTAACCGAGAGGAAGAAGATGCTGAGATATGCAAATGATTAGCTTTTCAGAGCATTCAAACAAGATTGGCGCCGGTGGCGACACCTACAACGTGCTGACATGAGGAAAGTTTCCAACCGATTTCTCATACACAAACAGCAGTTGACCGACGTTGTCCGGTGAAACGTTGTTTGATGCCTCGTGTAAGGAGGAGAAATGCGTACCATCACGTTTCCGACTTTGATAAAGGTCGGATTGTAGCCTACCGCAACATTGCTGCTCGCGTTGGTCGAGATCCAATGACTGTTAGCAGAATATGGAATCCGTGGGTTCAGGAGGGTAATACGGAACGCTCTGCTGGATCCCAACGGCCTCGTATCACTAGCAGTCGAGATGACAGGCATCTTAACCGCATGGCTGTAATGGATCGTGCAGACACGTCTCGATCCCTGAGTCAACAGATCGGGTCGTTTGCAAGACAACAACCATCTGCACGAACAGTTCGACGACGTTTGCAGCAGCATCGACTATCAGCTCGGAGACCATGGCTGCGGTTACTCTTGACGCTGCATCACAGACAGGAGCGCCTGCGATGGTGTACTCAACGACGAGCCTGGGTGCACGAATGGCAAAACGTCATTTTGTCGTATGAATCATGATGGTCGCATCCGTGTTTGGCGACATCGTGGTGAACGCACATTGGATGCGTATCACCCGGCGTGATGGTATGGGGTGCCATTGCTTACGCGTCTCGGTCACCTCTTGTTCGCATTGACGGCACATTGAACAGTAGACGTTACATTTCAGATGTGTTACGACCCGTGGCTCTACCCTTCATTCGATCCCTGCGGAACCCTACATTTCAGCAGGATAATGCACGATCGCATGTTGCAGGTCCTGTACGAGCCTTTCTGGATACAGAAAATGTTCGACTGCTGCCCTGGCCAGCACATTCTCCAGATCTCTCACCAATTGAAAACGTCTGGTCAATGGTGGCCAAGCAACTGGCTCGTCACAAAACGCCATTCACTACTATTGATGAACTGTGGTATCGTGTTGAAGCTGCATGGGCAGATGTACCTGTACATGCCATCCAAACTCTGTTTGTCTCAATGCCCAGGCGTATCAAGGCCGTTATTACGGCCAGAGGTGGTTGTTCTGGGTACTGATTTCTCAGGATCTATGCCCCCAAATTGAATGAAATTGTAATCACATTTAAGTTCTAGTATAATATATTTGTCCAATGAATACCTGTTTATCATCTGCATTTCTTCTTGGTGTAGCAATTTTAATGGCCAGTAGCGTATATGTGGTGTCTTTCCTTTCCGTCATGTCCTAAGGAAAAGAAGCCAGTTTGATCCTGCAACCACTATGCATCAAAACACAAAGGAATTAAAGATATTAGCTGCCAGTGGGAATTGATTTATATCAATGAGACAAGACGAAAATTTGTACCAAACAGAGACTCGAACCCGGTGTCCCACTTCAGATGCGCTGACCACAGCGCCATCAGAACACAGTGGTCACCACAAATGTGTGGGCTATCTTAGCATGCCTGCCGTGAGATCCAAATTCTCAACTTATACTACACACACTACTGATGTAGTGCCCCTGCTCATTAGCCCCATTACTCGCAGCATCTCGCCGATTCCGGCATGAAGAGACACAACATCTACATAATTAAGACGGTGATGGCCAGTGATCCCTTCAGTGCAGATGCACGCCAAGCTCGAACTGTTACGGAAATCGGCGAGATGCCGCGAGCAATGAGGCTAATGATCAGGGGCACTACACAAGTAGTGTGTGTGGTATAAGTTGAGAATTTGGGTCTGCAACAGTCCGTGCAGTTGTGGTGATCACGGTGTTCGGATGGCGTGGTGGTCAGCGCATCTGCCTAGTAAGCAGGAGTCCTGGGGTCTGGCACAAATTTTCAACTTGTCCCACTGATATAAATCAAAGCCCACTGGGAGCTACAACTCTAATACCCTTGTGTCTTTATTAAATTTTTAGGTGAAAGCTGCTAAGCTTTGGAGATCAGATTTGTTGTAAGGCAAGAAAATGGACTATCCCCACCGCTTTTCTGTATTGTACTAGATTAGGTAATCAGGGAATGGAGGGAAAGACCTGAAGAAGAAAGAATTAGAAAGTCATAGTTGAGGGAAAAGAGGAAATTCAGAGAGTTGATCGATTGGCGTTTGCAGATGATCTTGCCATATTAGCTGAATCTATAGAAGATGCAACAGTGCAATAACTGTCCTACTGGAGGCAGCTTCGAAACAAGGCATAAGAACATCTTTTCAAGAAGGGGAAAAAAGAATATGTAACTGACGCGAAGGAGGTACCGACATAAATCAAAATCGAGTAAGGAAGAATAAAACTGGAAGCGGGTTTTCCATCAACAAAAACATTGTATCGCGAGAAATCTTTATCCATAAATGCAAAACTCTGGCATAGACCTCAGTGCCTTTATGCTTCAGAAAGCCTTTCGTTAAGTACAATCAAACAATTGGTAAAATGGCTAAGAAGGAAAGGAAAATAACCAGAAAAATCTTGGGGGCGAAAATATGAGAGTGGGAAATAGAAATTATGAAGTAATAAGGAAGTAATTGAAAGAATAAAACGATTATTAGACGCAATGAGGAAGAGAAGAGTTACATTCTATGGACGCCTAAAAAGAACGGATGAGAAAGAATAACAAAAAGAATTTAACTCTTTTTACAGAAAGAAGTTAAAGCATATTAAACTTTAATTGCGTAGTATTTTATCGATCATTTATCACACTGTTTTAAATTAAATGGAAATGCGATGATTTCTTTACTTTGTTTTAAATCCTGCACTGGAGCAAGAAATAACAGATAAAGTGGTATTGTACATTCAGCAGACGGATCTGCTTTTAGAATAAACTGCCCACGCTGTTTACAATTGCTTGGTTTACAAGCAGATTTTCCTGAATTTTATCGTAGTGGCTTAACAGGCACAATGTGGCTGAAACAGACCAAAAGCTATGTTTTAGTTTCAGAGGGCGATGTGGAGTACTGGACTTCAATCGGTGGTACGGCGCATCAGATCCGTCTCAGATCGTCCAGATTTAAGTCTTAGTGTTCTCCCTAAACAGCACAGTCCAAATGTCGGTATCTTTCTTTGGAAAAGAACACCGCCGAATTCCTTCCCAGGTCGTGATTATGCTCAGTTTCTAATGAACTCATCGTCGATGGAACGTTAAACCCTAATCTTTATTATCTTTGTGTCATTCGCACTAAGAAGTGCGGATTTCAGTGGATCCCACGTTTTCCTTCTACTAAATCAGCAGAAATTAGAGTTTCTGGAAAGCAGACGGTTTTTCACGATGAGTTGTCTAACATTTCGTGGCCTGACAAAGCAACGTTTGAAGAATCTATCAGAGGAAAGCCGTTGTTGAATCCAGGTAACATAGCTTCCTTCGCTGATGATACAGCGATATTATACATGAAAACAATGTAACGGACTTGAACTCCAACTATTGCTTGAAAAATGTTTTACAGAATGGCGAGTCAGAGTAGACGTGACTAAGTCAGGCACCATTTTACACAAGAAAAATACTGTATTTGCAAACAAATCTTCTGTTATTAAGTGAAAGTGCTCCATCCAATGAAGCCGTCGATGTATGTTGGAATTCTCTAGGACAAACGCCTCATCTACAAGAAACATATTACAGATGCTACTGAAACATTGTCAAAGCAGGGATGTAAGATCTCCAAATGCAGTGTGATCATTTGTCGTACTTGTCTATCTCAAGTATCTATTAAAAATTCTTACACTCACACAGAAGAGTGGAAAAGATGTAAACGTATTCAAAAGATAAAAGACCATGGCTGATGTATACCATGCCATTCTTACTCGACAGCACAGGGAGTTTACCCATCTGATCCCAATAATGCAGTTGTGTAAGAACGGAGAGATTTTTTCCTTGAATTTAATTTTTTTATTCGCTTGTAAGAAATTTAAAGATATGAGATGTGGATTCTGTTAACTACATTTCTACTGGTTAAAACATTACTGCAGCGTTTCTGCACTTACATATAACGTGACAGTCAATATATTCATCTGCACTTTATAATGCTATGGGTGCTTTTATTACCTACATGATAAATGTTTTGCTCTGATATTGCAATATGGTGCTTTAAAATGTGTATAGTTGGGCGTTACTACCCTTGGGTCGAAATCCTACAAAAGAAAATTAATAAAAACCACAAGTATGTCTTCCCAGATTATGGTATGTGGTATTAAAATTTAAACTTTCACGGCCGGAAATATCATGTCCATTATAATTATCCGGGCTGTTATGCCGTGGTCGGTTGATGAATTCAGAGGTGATTCCCAACGTTTCGTCTCCGACTGCGGGAGACATCTTCAAGGGGGTCCGTAGCTTGATGGAAGGTCCAACACACACACTGGCTCGCTACTGACTGCCGCTAAATTCCGTGTCCGCGCGCCCCCGCGCCGCGGCGTGACGTCACGTGTTTTGAAAACGTCAGTGCAATTGGCCGCTGTCCGTCGCCGTCGATCGCCGTTGCCATCACCCAGTAGTGGACGAGTGGTACACATCTTCTTTAACACCGGCATCCATATACCGTTTAATTTGACCAGAAGAAGGGATCGGTTGGTAGGACATGTTCTGAGGCATCAAGGGATCACCAATTTAGTATTGGAGGGCAGCGTGGAGGGTAAAAATCGTAGTAGGAGACCAAGAGATGAATACACTAAGCAGATTCAGAAGGATGTAGGTTGCAGTAGGTACTGGGAGATGAAGCAGCTTGCACAGGATAGAGTAGCATGGAGAGCTGCATCAAACCAGTCTCAGGACTGAAGACCACAACAACAACAATCAGCATTGGCGGCCGAAGACTTCCGGCGTAAGAAGTCAGCCTCATTCTGCCAACGGCCTTGTCAAAGAGGGCGGAGGAGCGGATAGAGGTTCAGGGCACTCTCTTGTCCTAGGGGTGGGAAATTGCCCCTAAAGGCGGAAGAATCAGCAATTATCAACGACATGAGGATGCAGAACGCAATGGAAACCACTGCATTAAAGACACGTAACGTGTATCCACAGGACATGTGGCCTGTAATTGAAGAAGTATCATGATGATCTCTCCATTGGCAAAAGATTCCGGAATAGTCCCCCATTCGGATCTCCGGGAGGGGACTGCCAAGGGGGAGGTTACCATGAGAAAAAGATTGAATAATCAACGAAAGGATAACGTTCTACGAGTCGGGGCGTGGAATGTCAGAAGCCTGAACGTGGTAGGGAAACTAGAAAATCTGAAAAGGGAAATGCAAAGGCTGAATCTAGATATAGTAGGGGTCAGTGAAGTGAAGTGGAAGGAAGACAAGGATTTCTGGTCAGATGAGTATCGGGTAATATCAACAGCAGCAGAAAATGGTATAACAAGTGTAGGATTCGTTATGAATGGGAAGGTAGGGCAGAGGGTGTGTTACTATGAATAGTTCAGTGACCGGGTTGTTCTAATCAGAATCGACAGCCGACCAACACCGACAACGATAGTTCAGGTATACATGCCGACGTCGCAAGCTGAAGATGAACAGATAGAGAAAGTGTATGAGGATATTGAAAGGGTAATGCAGTATGTAAAGGGGGACGAAAATCTAATAGTCATGGGCGACTGGAATGCAGTTGTAGGGGAAGGAGTAGAAGAAAAGGTTACAGGAGAATATGGGCTTGGGACAAGGAATGAAAGAGGAGAAATACTAATTGAGTTCTGTAACAAATTTCAGCTTGTAATAGAGAATACCCTGTTCAAGAATCACAAGAGGAGGTGGTATACTTGGAAAAGGCCGGGAGATACGGGAAGATTTCAATTAGATTACATCATGGTCAGACAGAGATTCCGAAATCAGATACTGGATTGTAAGGCGTACCCAGGAGCAGATATAGACTCAGATCACAATATAGAAGTGATGAAGAGTAGGCTGAAGTTCAAGACATTAGTCAGGAAGAATCAGTACGCAAAGAAGTGGGATACGGAAGTACTAAGGAATGACGAGATACGTTTGAAGTTCTCTAACGCTATAGATACAGCAATAAGGAATAGCGCAGTAGGCAGTACAGGTGAAGAGGAATGGACATCTCTAAAAAGTGCCATCACAGAAGTTGGGAAGGAAAACATAGGTACAAAGAAGGTAGCTGCGAAGAAACCATTGGTAACAGAAGGAGAAATCCTTCAGTTCATTGATGAAAGGAGGAAGTACAAACATTTTACGGGAAAATCAGGAATACAGAAATACAAGTCGCTGAGGAATGAAATAAACAGGAAGTGCAGGGAAGCTAAGACGAAATGGCTGCAGGAAAAATGTGAAGACATCGAAAAAGATATGATTGTCGGAAGGACAGACTCAGCATACAGGTAAGTCAAAACAACCTTTGGTGACATTAAAAGCAACGGTGGTAACATTAAGGGTGCAACGGGAATTCCACTGTTAAATGCAGAGGAGAGAGCAGATAGGTGGAAAGAATACATTGACAGCCTCTATGAGGGTGAAGATTTGTCTGATGTGATAGAAGAAGAAACAGGAGTCGATTTAGAAGAGATAGGGGATCCAGTACTAGAATCGGAATTTAAAAGAGCTTTGGAGGACTTAGGGTCAAATAAGGCAGAAGGGATAGATAACATTCCATCAGAATTTCTAAAATCATTGGGAGAAGTGGCAACAGAACGACTATTCACGTTGGTGTGAAGAATATATGAGTCTGGCGACTTACCATCGGACTTTCGGGAAAGCATCATCCACACAATTCCGAAGACGGCAAGAGCTGACAAGTGCGAGAATTATCGCACAATCAGCTTAAGAGCTCATGCATCGAAGCTGCTTACAAGAATAATATACAGAAGAATGGAAAAGAAAATTGAGAATGCGCTAGGTGACAATCAGTTTGGCTTCAGGAAAAGTAAAGGGACGAGAGAGGCAATTCTGACGTTACGGCTAATAATGGAAGCAAGGCTAAAGAAAAGTCAAGACACTTTCATAGGATTTGTCGACCTGGAAAAAGCGTTCGACAATATAAAATGGTGCAAGCTGTTCGAGATTCTGAAGAAAGTAGGAGTAAGCTATAGGGAGAGACGGGCCATATACAATATGTACAACAACCAAGAGGGAATAATAAAAGAGTGAACGATCAAGAACGAAGTGCTCGTATTAAGAAGGGTGTGAGACAAGGCTGTAGCCTTTCGCCCCTACTCTTCAATCTGTACATCGAGGAAGCAATGATGGAAGTAAAAGAAAGGTTCAGGAGTGGAATTAAAATACAAGGTGAAAGGATATCAATGATACGATTTGCTGATAACATTGCTATCCTGAGTGAAAGTGAAGAAGAATTAAATGATCTGCTGAACGGAATGAACAGTCTAATGAGTACACAGTATGGTTTGAGAGTAAATCGGAGAAAGACGAAGGTAATGAGAAGTAGTAGAAATGAGAACAGCGAGAAACTTAACATCAGGATTGATGGTCACGAAGTCAATGAAGTTAAGGAATTTTGCTACCTAGGCAGTAAAATAACCAATGACGGACGGAGCAAGGAGGACATTGAAAGCAGACTCTCTATGGCAAAAAAGGCATTTCTGGCCAAGAGAAGCCTACTAATATCAAATACCGGCCTTAATTTGAGGAAGACATTTCTGAGGATGTACGTCTGGAGTACAGCATTGTACGGTAGTGAAACATGGACTGTGGGAAAACCGGAACAGAAGAGAATCGAAGCATTTGAGATGTGGTGCTATAGACGAATGTTGAAAATTAGGTGGACTGATAAGGTAAGGAATGAGGAGGTTCTACGCAGAATCGGAGAGGAAAGGAATATGTGGAAAACACTGATAAGGAGAAGGGACAGGATGTTAGGACATCTGCTAAGACATGAGGGAATGACTTCCATGGTACTAGAGGGAGCTGTAGACGGCTAAAACTGTAGAGGAAGACAGAGATTGGAATACGTCGAGCAAATAATTGAGGACGTAGGTTGCAAGTGCTATTCTGAGATGAAGAGGTTAGCACAGGAAAGGAATTCGTGGCGGGCCGCATCAAACCAGTCAGTAGACACGGGACCACGGCGCTCCTGAGCTCACATTCTCCTTGATGTTGCCTATCTTGCTTATGGACTACTCAGTTTGTATATTTTGCTTATTTTTTTCATAGTTCCACATAACTTCTTCCTGTTTTCTCGATTGATCTGTGTTCAGTTTTTCAAAGCCTATCCACTGTGCCAACTTATAACTAAATCTGAGGGGGGTGCGATGGGGAGGTTCCCTTGTCAGCATTCTTGTTTAATAAGTCCATCCTTGGTTTAAACTTAGATGTTTATTGGTTTCCTTTGCGCGATGTAATTTTTTTCTTAATTTTTCACATGATTATATGGGGCAGCGGTCTGTTCACTGTTTAGGTCACTGGGTTCAGTTCTTGTTAGCATCTCAGGGATACGCTAAATGCTCAACCACAGTCTTACGGCGTCAGACGCAGCTGTCTGGCGACCAGAAAGCACGTGGCATTTCTCTTGCTGGCAGCAGCAGCAGCACAGGTGACGCAGAGCGAGGTGTGGCTTTACTCTTCCGTTCAGCCCAGTCTCTCTCTCTCTCTCTCTCTCTCTCTCTCTGTGTGTGTGTGTGTGTGTGTGTGTGTGTGTGTGTGTGTGTTACCTGGCGGGCGCGCTGCCAGCTACCCAGGCATGCAGCAGCGTGTGTGTCGTCGCCCCTCCCCCCCACCACCCCTTTTCCGTCCCGTGCTGTGCTGTCCCACATAGCCTTGACCCAGTGGCGACCCCAGCCAGAGGTCGCCCGCCTCGTCCGTCACAGCCAGCTGCACGTCCGGGACCGCCAGGGACACGTGGCCTGCACCCACCTCAGCTGTCTACTGCACCCACCTCAGCTGCCTACTGCACTCGTCACACTGTCACACAGTCCCCCTACACTTATTTTCTATACTTACTTCGCAAGCCACTTAATGGTGTGTGGCTGCATGTACGTCTGGTACCACTAGCTGCTCTCCCTTCACATGTTCCATCCGCGAATGGTGCATCGGTGGAATGATTGTCCGTAAGCCTCTGTCTTGCCTCTAATTTCTCAAATTTTCTTGTCAAGATCACTTCGCGAGGTGTATGTGGTAGGAACTAATATGTTGTCCGACTCTTCCCGGAAAGTGCACTCTCGAAATTTCAGTAGTACACCTCTTTCTGATGCACAACTCTTCTCTTGTGACATCTGCCATTAGCCTTCGTTGCGGATCTCTGAAACGCTCTTGCGTCGACTAAACGATCCTGTGAGGAAACCCTCCGCTCTTCGTTGGGTTTTCTTTTTCACTTCTATCAGATCAGCCCGATAAAGATCTATCTACGTACGAGGGTGAGTCAAATGAAAACCTTAAATTTGTAATAACAAATCCAAATTTCGCGCCGTTATAGTGTAAGTTGGTAAGTGTGCTACAAACAGCGTCCAGAATGGCCTGTAGGTGGCAGCATAGTGCAGATGCACACATACCGTCGCTGTATCAGTATAAAGATGGCCGCCCCACTTGAGACTTGCACCAGGGAAGAACAGCGTTCTGTTATTCGGTTTTTAAGTAGCGAAGGTGTGAAACCTATTGAAATTCATCGACGAATGAAGGTTCAGTACGGTAATTCATGTTTATCACAGCGGCAAGTCTACGAATGGAGTAGGAAGTTCGCAAATGGTGTGACTTCAGTGGAAGATGCTCCTCGTCCAGGTCAGGCACAACGAGTTGTGACTCCAGAGAACATCGCAGTAGTTAAAGCCATAGTGAAGGGTAACCGCCGAGTGACACTGAATGACATTGCAGCATTTTTACAGATTAGTCATGGGTCAGCACACCACATTGTGCATGATGTGCTCCAGTTTCACAAAGTGTCTGCAAGATGGGTGCCACGGCAGCTGACTCCTGAAATGAGAGAACGACGCGTTGATGCTTGTGAAGAACTTCTTCGGCGCTTTGAACGAGAAGGCGATGGCTTCCTTGCAAGAATCGTGAATGGCGACGAAACCTGGGTTCACTTCCACCAACCGGAAACGAAGCGCGCAAGGAATGGCTTCATTCCTCATCATCAAAACCAAAGAAATTTCGAATAGAACCATCAGCAGGGAAGGTTATGCTGACACTCTTTCGGGACGAAATAGACGTAATTTTGGAGCATTACATGCCTAGAGGGACCACTGTCACCAGTGCATCATACACAGATCGCCTGAAAAATTATCTGCGGCCTGCAATCAAATCAAAACGACGTGGATTTCTGTCAGCAGGTGTCCTTTTGCAACATGAAAATGCAAGGCCCCACATTGCCCGTACAACAGTTGCAACAATCACAGACCTGCGTTTTGAGTGTCTTCCTCATCCACCATACTCACTAGACCTTTGCCCCAAGTGATTTCTATATGTTTGGAACACTCAAAGACGCAATGGGAGGAAAGAAGTTCCGTTCTGATGAAGAGGTACGCCACGCGGTGTATGAGTGGTTGCACGGACTACCAAAAGAATTATTTTCTAAAGGAATTTATGCACTTTGTAAGCGCTGGAGGACTTGCATTGAGCGTGCGGAAGATTATGTTGAAAAGTGATACAGCTTTGTACCACTTCTGCACAGTAAATAATATTTAAAAAAATATTTTTCATTTGCCTCACCCTCGTTAGATAATCCGCAATCCACCTACGGGGCTCGGCGGAGGGTAACCCGTACCACCTCTAGGATCTCAGATTGATGAACAGTACGCAAGAATCGGCGGAGCAATCGCCTCGTAAGCCTCATCCTACGTGGATGAGCTACATTTCCTTGAAATTCTTCCTATGAATCTCGGGCTGATATCTGATTTTCCCACTACTTTTTTTATGTGTTCATTCCACTTAAAGTCGGTGTGCGTAGTTACTTCTACATCCATCAGTTTCTCATCAATTCTGTAGTTGCACAGTAATGATTTTCTTTTCCTATGTATGTTAAATTTATGTACGTCCAGGGTTACTCCCAATCATCAATTCTCTGGCGGTCATTCTGCAGATCGATGCTGTCTTTAGGCGTTGCTACTTCGTTATAGACAACCGCATCGTCTGAGAACAGTCTTCAGGACCATTCAGCGCTTTCTTCTTGACCATTTATATACATTGTAAACAGTAACGGTCCTATCACACTTCCTTGGGGTACTCCGGAAATTACCTTTACATGTCGACTTTATCCGTTGAGAGCGACGTGTTGAGTTCCGTCTGCAAGGAAGTCTTGAATCCGGTCCCAAATCTGCTCCGATACTCGATAAGCTCGTATTTTTCTTCCTCTTCTTCTTCTTCTTCTTCTTCTTCTTCTTCACTAAATGACAGTGCGGGACGGAGTCAAATGCCTTCCTGAAGTCAAGGAAAGAGTCATCAACCTGAGCGCCGTTGTCTAAAGCGCTATGGATCTCATGAAGAGACAATGCGAACTGAGTTGCGCAATATCTCTGTTTACGGAATCCATGTTGATTTTTATAGACGAGTTCTTCGTTCTCCAAAAACGCAATAATTCTTGAGCGTAAAACATGTTCCATGATTCTACAACAGATTCACGTCAACGCTGTAGGCCTATAATTATGTGCATCTGTCCTACGACTCTTCTTGAAACCAAGAATGACCTGCGCTTTTTTTCCAGTCGCTATGTACTTTTCCGCTCTCCAGCGATCTACTGTAAAGAACTGCTAGAATAGGAGCAAGTTCTTTCGCATAATCTTTGTAGAATCTTACGGGTATCTAATCTGATCCTGATGCCTACCCACTACTAAGCGATTGAAGTTGCTTTTCTGTTCAGCTATCTGTTATATTTGTCATTTCCACGTTCGCACGATGACTCAAGGGATTGATCGTGTTAAGATCTTCCAGGATGAAACAATTTTGGGAGACCGCATTCAGTATTTCGGTTTTCTCTCTGTTATCTTCCGTTTCGGTGCCAATATGGTCACTGAGTGGTTGAGTACATGATTTAGAACCAGTACTCTCCCAGCACGATTTCTCACTGCTGTTCACTACTTGTCTTCATGCCAATCTTCTATTGCTGCTTTCACAGTATTAGGGGAGTCGAACGGAAGACGTGCATTTGTTGGTAAATGCAGTGCTTCCTCAGAAGCTACGGACACAAGATACTATACTTTTGCATAAGTTGGAATATTATGGGATTAGGAAAAAGGTTCAGCAATGGTTCACTTGGCATCTGCAAATTACGAAGCAGTAGTGTGTCCTTCAACGTCAACGAACAGGGGTCAGGTTTGAATCTGGCCGGGGAATCTAAAATGATTGGTGCCGCAGAATTCCTTTCTGTCTCATTTATGCGCATATGAAAAAGACACAGTCTAGAATTCAGTGTACGTATTAAAAGAAAGGAAGCGCCTATATCACCTAGACAGATTGTGGAATTTTACGAAAGTCTCGGTAATGCTGAAATTGAGACAGTAAGGTGCAGTGAAAGAAGTCTGAAGGAAGTAGGATTAAGACAACTGGATATCTCAGACAGAACATTTTTAGGCAGCAAATTCGCCAGTAGAAAATTGACCTGGCAGAAAAACTCAAGTCTAGCGGAGCAACTTTGTCGGACAAGCAGAAGAGAGCCCATTCTGACATAATGGACGTAATATGGGCACAAAGAAGAGCTGAAAAGAATTCAGAAAATGCGGGATGTTATCCATCGCGTGGTGCAGTAGGGCTCAAACATGATAATGACAATAAAGATCCGTCACTGTACACAACAGATAATTCTAAAATTTTTCTCTTTGCGAATGATAAAAGTATGTATTGACGTGAAGGACATGGCATGTAACCTAAATGATCTAGTTAATAGAGCAGAAGGCAGCATTAGCACGTGACTTTCAGGGAACAGATAAACGCCTAACTGCACAAAAGACAACGAATACAGATTTTTCCGCGGACCTCTTGTATAAACGTAATTTTGCTGTCCCAAAGTGGTCAAACAGTCAGTGAAGTTGAACATTTTAAATTCTTAAGAGTTTGAGGGTAGACGGAAAGCTTTTCCCGAACTGTCACATTCAAGATGTTTTGCATAATGTCCGTGCTGCTATCTTTTGTCTCTGTTTCAAACGCGAAGGATTGTTTGCTTTTCGTACTTTCATACTGTAACCTCAAAGGTCGTATGTTTCTGGGACATCAAAGGGTCTTCTTAGCCCAGAAAAGGGTGGTCATTCAGACCTGCAATGTCAGTTTCCGAACTTAATTTGTTCAGGTGTCTCAGAACTGTAGCAATTATGTCATGTCGTTGTTATTCAGTGTATTATGCAGAACAAAATTATTTCCAATTCCAGAGCACGTATTATAGTCAGTCTCATGGCCTAGCTAAAGACTGCCCTATTAGTCCTACTATAGCTGAAATTTTCTTGAATAGTTTTGAACAAGTTTTTTTACAGAATGAGCGACTGACTTGTAAAATTAAATACTGGTTCAGATATGTGGATGATGTGCTTCGTTTACGGACTGGTACTGATGTGTTGGTAAATGTGCCAACACCTTGTAGATAGAGGAGGCCTAAATGGAAGCTATCTAACGCAGACGGGCGTGAACTCTGGAACAGGATAAGTAGTGAATTCTAATAAGAAAAGTATGCAGCTCCTCAAATACTGAAACGTCCCCTTTGAACCTTTATACATGACTGTGCTTAAACTGACACACAATATTTTGTTAGCGCAACGCAATCTGACTTTCAAAATTCCCTACAAAAGAATGGCCCTGACTAACATTAAACTATACCTTTCACAAATCACTTACCTCACAAAAATCTTCGCTGCTCAAGCTACTGCAATACAGCGAGCGCCACTACTGCCAGCTAAATAAAAGATTCAAACTATGGAAGGCACTAACTACTGATAGGGATAGTTAGCAAATGAAAGATATTAATAGAGAACAAACAATGTATTTACCTTGATATCATCGTATATAAATATAGCAGTTCATGACAAATTTCAAAACTTCGCCATCTCTCTCCCCACATCCACCACTGCTGGCGGCTCACCTCCAACTGCGCAACGCTACGCGCTGTTCACATCCAGCTGCCGCTGCCCAACACTACAATGGCAGACAACAATGCAAACTAGCCACAGACTGCACACAGCACAGCCAGTGATTTTCATATTGAGCGCTACGTAACGTTGCCAATAAGAAAACATAAACAGCCTACTTACACAGAGAAAACATAAACAGCCTACTTACATAGCCCCCATGCTCCCCACAAAAAATTTTACAAATTTTTTTTGGGCAGTGGCCAATAATGATGTGATAAAATTTTTCATAATTACAATAACAAAGAAATCAAATGCACACACTTATTGATATTATGTTGGTCAAAAGCTCAAATTTTCTCACAGTCCATAAAGATAGTCCTGATCATTCATTATAATAGTAATTACAGTTTTTTTTCACAAAGTCTCATTAGTAAAAGAAATTGCACACAGAAGTAGTGGATTTCCATGCAGTCTTGAAGAAGTAGTGTTGTCCTTCCAACGGAAAGACAGTGCTGACTCTTGACATGCAGACAGGTAATGGGCCACAACATAGCAAACCCACAGCAGAGTCATTCGACGTTTTGAAGAATATTGGTAGGTAGGTCATCACAGAACAGACCCACTGTAGTCCTGGTAGAGATTACGGTATTGGTGGGCCACCAGAGGTGCAGACCCACTGCAGGCCTTGTAGAAATAATGGTACTGGTGAGTCAGCAAAGATGTAGACCCACTGTAGTCCTTGTAGAGATAACCAACAGCCATCTGTTGTGACTCTGCAGGTGCACAATCACCATTGAAGAGTCTTGCGGATAATATAGCAAGTCCATAACCACCACTTGTGCGCTCACAAAGTTTTTGGAATTGTCCTTAGAACCAGCAATGCTGTTATCCAGTCCCTTGCTGAATTATTAACACACGTGCAAACACTAACAGTCCCAACTTCTCACATATTGTCCATATACTATGACCAACAGAAACGTGTGCAGTGAAATGTAACTTACAAGTTAATAATAAGATGAACTGGTGTCAATTACATTTTTATAACATAAGAATACAATAACAAAGGTACAAAATACATCATTAAAAACATAACAATACAGATAACATTTGTAGTACAGGCTTTACAAAAGAATCGAACTAACATATACATCAGTGGAATTATGACATGAGTACATACATAAAAGATCAAAATAACTTTTGAAACATCAACTTCACACATGAGCATTAAACAGAATAAATAATGTGTAAGCATATTTATAAGGTAAATAACATATTATTAATGCCAATTATATTTGAGGATAACAGTATTCCTCATCATAGTGAATGTAGCTTAATATTAAAAGAAGAAAAAATTCTATGAAACTACACAGAGACAGGAAGAAAACAAATACTCAAGGGTACACAAACACATAGTGGGATAACACCAATAGGAAAGGACAGGGTTCGTTTTCAGTGTAACATTTGGTACTGCAGTCCAACCCAAAACATCATATATCTTTCCTCTTATTTCATCCTTTGTTTCCACCAAAAAAATTCTATCTAAGCATGCTTTCTGTATTTGTATGTTCACACATTTCTTACCTCAACATTTATTTCCAAGAAAATCCTACCTAAACCTGTTTTCTCAATGCATTTCTTCCAATTCATCGCAACCCATTCTCTTAGATCATTTTTTTAAAAAAATTATTATTTACTCGATCTGTAGACAGAAAATATTTATATTAGTACATCTATAAAATTTTATTTTAACCAATGCTGCAGTGCAGCTAGAAACTAGATATCAATCTCCTCTTAAGCTAACTTAAATCTACTGAGCTCAGATGCTAAACTAAGGGACGAGGCAATGCAGCAGCACAAAATAAGTAACACAAACAGCAATGACCAAAAAATTGGAAAATTGCAAAGCAAGCTACAGTAAATCTAAATTGCCAAGCAATGCAACATTACAACTAATATGAGCCAATGTGCAGCAACAAAAAAATAAATCTGGCTTAGCAGAGTAACACAAATTAAAGTTCAGTAGCACTATGCCTGGCAAACAGCAGCTTATATCTAAACATGACATAGCTCAAGCAGAAAAAATAGTACACTAAAGATAACAATGCAGATAAGGGAAATGTATAATCACATCTTAATGTCTAAGTAATTAAAGTGGTGCACCACAAGAAGTTATTCTACCAAAAAGTTACCAATTACTTGAAAAGAAAATTATGAATGCAGTTCCTGTGAAGGTAAATGTCATTTTGTGCTCCCTCATTTTTTTAAAAAAATTATTATTTACTCGATCTGTAGACAGAAAATATTTATATTAGTACATCTATAAAATTTTATTTTAACCAATGCTGCAGTGCAGCTAGAAACTAGATATCAAATGAAATAAGCAACTATGTACAAAGCAAAGCATAAGAACATCGTTCAATAGTCATGTGGCATTTCATAAGTAGTAAAAAAATCTCTCATCTAGAAAGACAGTAGTCATAGTCAGGTGTGTAGACAAACTATTTCTTGTCATTTCATTAGGCATTTCAGTAAATATCAGAAAGTACGATATGTTTCCAAGTAATCAGCGTGTCGGATTTGCGATGCTTTCTCTAAAGGAATGACAATGGCCAGGATAATGGCCTCCCTTTTTTTTTTTCTGTGCTCTGAAAGGCACGCGCTAATGGCTTTTTCTCCAGGCGTCTGACACAGCTGGGTGCCCACGACGCATTACGTGCAGGTGGTCACTTAATTTTCTTACGGAAATATTTACGACAACAGTTTCCGCTACAGTGGCAGTCTCATATAAAAATATTTCACAGGTCAAGAATTAGCGTTGCAAATCTGTAGAAAGAAAATCCTATAAATATAAGTGTCCAAAAAAATTTTCGCCGGCATTGTGATACAGTCACGCATTTACACACACATTTCATAACTCTTAAAGTACGATTCTCGGTTCCCAACATCCTTTTTCACAAGTCAAGAGTCCCTACCCACTATTCATTACTCCTTACCTTATTACACATATACGTATCCATCGACACTCGTCAATATTTCGTCATTATAAATATGAAGCATAATCAAATAACTCATATAGCCTCAGCCTATTAATCATAAACATACCTCAGCAGCATAATACACATCGTCGTCGTAAAAATAACATCATAACACCTCAGTCAAATCTCAAAATCGTCGTAGCTTCCTCCAATAATTAAAAAAAGTTCTCTGCTCATGTCAAAAGTGACATCTGCCTCAAACATACTTTAAAAATCATGAATCCATACCAAATACATCATTCAAAGCTCTCATAGTATCACAATGGTTCCGAAAAAATATGAACAGTTTACAAAGTACAGACAAAATACAGTTTCGTACGTGTGAAGTTACCCAACTGTGGATTGCGTAAACATGTGTCACTGATGTAGTAAAAAAATGTTTATCTCTCAGTTAAATGATCAGATAGCTGTGTAATTTGTGTGTTAGAGAAATATGGTACCGATGTGTAAAGTTGTATAAGCAAATACCATATTAGCTAGGGTTCCTTGTGGTTGCCACACACATGGTACACAAAGGAAGTGTGTACCCCCTGAGGATTAATGTAATTATACCCTCAGGTGTTACAGATTACAGCAATGGAATGAAATGTATCACGGAAAACTTTATTTGTAATTCAAAAATCTTTAAAAATAAATGTTTTAAGTACACAATTAATCACTCAAATACGTGTACTGTAGCGCTAAATGTGCGTCTTGTTGCAACATAATCTGTGTGGAAGTGTCGTAGTTATCGTCCTCCGAAAGCTAAGTTCTGCAGAAGTCAATGTACTTACCTCATGATAAACAAAAGTGAAATGCTTTGCGTATAGATATCTTAGTTATTACGCTTATTGCCGTGACGAGGAAAGTACTGTGCTGTAACGTATTGTTGTGCTACGGAAAAGGCAGTCTCATTGTAGCTATACCACAAAAGTTACTACTAAAACCTGTTTTACTTTCCAGAATAAAACAGAAAACTGTGCAGATATAAAACAGAAGCACTGCAAAAACAACATTGTAAATTGTCACTCATTAGTAGCGTTGTGATAAAATCGTGTAGCTGTCACATAAACTAACCACTGTGCCATCTGGTATCTCACTGAAAGTACTTTAAATCCAGAATATATTTTCAAGTAAACCAAAATGTTGCATTAAAATCTCATTAGCAGTACTGGTAAATGTTCTAAGTATGTAAGCCTTATAGTCGTTCCATAATCGTGCAACTAACAAGCAAGAATGTACAACTAACAACACTGTGTCGTCTGTTCATTATAACAATGCATTCGTAATTTCTGTTTAAATAAGTTCTCTTGGTTCTTGACTGGATATTTCACTTCAAACATTGTTACATGTTAAGAGATTCTAAATCTGACAAAGCATAATAGAAATGTGAAGTGAAAAGTTTTATGGCAAAGACAAAGTTAAAAAGCAGATTATCTTTCAATAAACGGTTTTACATGTGAAATGTGGTGTAAACCTTTACTCTTCCTAGTACGCAGAGTTTCAACTTCAACGCAATTATCATGTGGTATACGTCGGATTCTGTAAGGTCCATTGTAAACTAGAAAGAATTTGTGACTCAAGTGTTTCTTCTTATGTGACAATGAATGAGCTTTAATGAGAACTTTCTGACCAATATACAATTTCTTTGCATTTGCTTTACCGTGTAGTTTTCTCCTTTTGTCTGCTGCAGATTTTATATTTTTAAGAGCCAAATCAATTATGTCTTTGTGTCGAAGTTTACGTGTATTTGGGAAAGGTACAAGCTCTCTGATTCTGTTCGGTGGTTCTTCATTCTTTAGTACAAGAGTAGGTGGTAAAGCAGTGGAATCATGAGGCATTTCATTCAGCACATTTTGAAATAAGTGTAAATATCTGTCCCAATGCTGATGCTTTATGTGACAATAAAGTCTGCAAAGCTTATTGATTTCTTTCATAATCCGTTCAGACGGGTTACAATGTGGTGAGTACAATGAAATAAAAACAGGTTTGATTTTATGGTTGCGAAGCATGCGTGACCAAACAGCAGATCTGAATTGCGGTCCGTTATCTGAAATGACTTTACTAACGTGTCCAACTTCACGTAAGAAATTTTTAACAAAGGCGTTGGATACAGACCGTCCAGTGGCTTTACGTAACGGTGTGAAAGAAACAAATTTTGAAGTAAGTTCAACAGCGACTAGAACGTACGAAAAATCATTAGATGTTCTGACAAGCGGTCCCAAGAGATCAACAGCATCAAATTCTTTTAATTTAGAAGGAATGATAGGAAACAGCGGAGCACTATGGGAGATAGTAGATGGTTTCGCCTTTTGACAAAGTTTACAAATAGACAAGACTCTTCGAATTCTCTTTTCCATATTGTTAAAATAACAAGTCGTTCGAAGAATATGATAACATTTTCGTGGGCCAAAATGTGCGTAGCTGAAATGAATGTACCAAATGAGCTTATTAACAAAATCGTCTGGAATGCAAAGTACCCATAGCTTGTCATCAACAGTGCAGTGTTTGAAGAGTATGTTATTTCTAACCAGGTAATAATGCCGAATCTGAGTGTGTGTCTTTTCATGCCATTTACTTTTGTTGTCTTTCCAAATCGGATCTTTATCTTGTTCATGAGCAATGTCTTTTAAAGATGTGGTGATGAAGTTTTCAAAGGCGACTTTCTGAATGTAAAGAATACTGAAATTTTTCTCGAGGTTGCCTTCTTTGTTACTTTTCTCAAGCCCAGCCGGTGCGCGTGACAGTGCGTCCGCAACAATGTTCTCCTTGCCGGGAATGTAGACTATTGTGAAGCGGAATTCTTGCAGAAACAATGCCAACGTTTTAACCTGTCATGATTTAATTTTGAAGACATAAGAAATTGTAATGCACGATGATCACTGTATACTTTTACGTGCTTACCAGAAAGAAAGAAACGGAATTTGTTAAATGCCCAAACGATAGCTAAAGCTTCTAATTCAGTAACGGAATAATTTTTTTCAGATTTGGTTAGCACTCTGCTAGCAAAAGCAATGGTTTTCTGAACAGTAGTGTCATTTTCTGCGGCTTCTTGAAATAAATGGGCACCAAGACCGACTTTAGAAGAATCCGTGCTAAGGCAGAAATCTTGTGACAGATCTGGATGAGCTAGTATTGGCGCGTTAAGTAGCGATTCTTTCAAAGAATTGAATTCCAACTGTGCTTGTTCGTCCCAGTTCCAAATAGTATTTTTTCCAGTGAGAGAACAAAGTTTTGGTGTAACAAGAATTTGCATGTTCAGAAAACGACGGTAAAAATTTACGAGACCTAGAAAACTGCGGACTTGTCTTTTTGTGGATGGAACTGGAATGGCTCTGATTGCTTCTAACTTTTCAGGATCCGGCTGAATGCCTTCAGAAGAAATAATATGTCCCAAAAACCTCACCTTTGACCTACCGAATTCAGACTTTTCCAAGTTAACTGTAATTCCAGATTCTGCAAAAATACACTCCTGGAAATTGAAATAAGAACACCGTGAATTCATTGTCCCAGAAACGGGAAACTTTATTGACACATTCCTGGGGTCAGATACATCACATGATCACACTGACAGAACCACAGGCACATAGACACAGGCAACAGAGCATGCACTAGTACAGTGTATATCCACCTTTCGCAGCAATGCAGGCTGCCATTCTCCCATGGAGACGATCGTAGAGATGCTGGATGTAGTCCTGTGGAACGGCTTGCCATGCCATTTCCACCTGGCGCCTTAGTTGGACCAGCGTTCGTGCTGGACGTGCAGACCACGTGAGACGACGCTTCATCCAGTCCCAAACATGCTCAATGGGGGACAGATCCGGAGATCTTGCTGGCCAGGGTAGTTGACTTACACCTTCTAGAGCACGTTGGGTGGCACGGGATACATGCGGACGTGCATTGTCCTGTTGGAACAGCAAGTTCCCTTGCCGGTCTAGGAATGGTAGAACGATGGGTTCGATGACGGTTTGGATGTACCGTGCACTATTCAGTGTCCCCTCGACGATCACCAGTGGTGTACGGCCAGTGTAGGAGATCGCTCCCCACACCATGATGCCGGGTGTTGGCCCTGTGTGCCTCGGTCGTATGCAGTCCTGATTGTGGCGCTCACCTGCACGGCGCCAAACACGCATACGACCATCATTGGCACCAAGGCAGAAGCGACTCTCACCGCTGAAGACGACACGTCTCCATTCGTCCCTCCATTCACGCCTGTCGCGACACCACTGGAGGCGGGCTGCACGATGTTGGGGCGTGAGCGGAAGACGGCCTAACGGTGTGCGGGACCGTAGCCCAGCTTCATGGAGACGGTTGCGAATGGTCCTCGCCGATACCCCAGGAGCAACTGTGTCCCTAATATGCTGGGAAGTGGCGGTGCGGTCCCCTACGGCACTGCGTAGGATCCTACGGTCTTGGCGTGCATCCGTGCGTCGCTGCGGTCCGGTCCCAGGTCGACGGGCACGTGCACCTTCCGCCGACCACTGGCGACAACATCGATGTACTGTGGAGACCTCACGCCCCACGTGTTGAGCAATTCGGCGGCACGTCCACCCGGCCTCCCGCATGCCCACTATACGCCCTCGCTCAAAGTCCGTCAACTGCACATACGGTTCACGTCCACGATGTCGCGGCATGCTACCGGTGTTAAAGACTGCGATGGAGCTCCGTATGCCACGGCAAACTGGCTGACACTGACGGCGGCGGTGCACAAATGCTGCGCAGCTAGCGCCATTCGACGGCCAACACCGCGGTTCCTGGTGTGTCCGCTGTGCCGTGCGTGTGATCATTGCTTGTACAGCCCTCTCGCAGTGTCCGGAGCAAGTATGGTGGGTCTGACACACCGGTGTCAATGTGTTCTTTTTTCCATTTCCAGGAGTGTATGTAACACGCTGTTGAGGATGCGATTGTGTTGTTCCCATGAGGCTTCTGCTATCAGAATATCGTCTACATATAAGGTGATGTGACGTTTTAAGAATTCAGGTAATATGGAATTTAGCCCGCGAATGAATGCTGCTGAAGAAATGTTCAAACCAAAGGGAAGTTTCCGAAACTGATAACAAACGCTGAAACAAAGGAAAGCTGTGTATTTTCTACATTCTGGATGAAGTTCGATCTGATAAAAGCTGGATCTGAGATCAATGGAAGACAACACTTTTACACCATTAAAATTTTGAAGAAGTTCTTCCAACGTTTGTGGCCTGTCTGTTTCAGGAATAATGATCGTATTGATTTGTCTCGAATCTAAGACAAGCCTGATCGATCCATTTTACTTCTCAACAACATGTAATGGATTGTTGTATGAGCTTACTGCAGGCTCAATAATGCCCTCGTCAAGCATAGATTGTATTTCTGTTCTAACACGGTCCCTATAATGTGCTGGAATTACATATGGTCTAACACAAAATTTAGTATGCTCACGAACACGATATTGGTATTGAAATCCCTTGATTGTTCCTGTTTTATGAGTAAAAACTGTGGAATGTGCTTGTAAAATCTCAAAAAGGTCCTGCCTATCAGTGTCATTACAATTCTCAATTGTTTGAATTTTATTCTGAATTAACTTATTAGTGTCAAATGCGCCGTCGATATCATCCCTGTCAGTACTTGCAGAGTGATTGTTAGTGTCTAGTTCCGTAGAAAATTCCGAACTGTTGTCTAACAGAAGGTAAAGCCGATTAATTTCCTCGTCATGGTTTGAGAGCCAATCTTCAAATTTCAAAGCTATTGACTTACCTTCTTTCTCTAAACTTATTTCAGCATCGTGAAAGTTTAAAATTGCTTTGTATTCATTCAAAAAGTCTACTCCCAATATAATTTCCGTCGACAATAATGGAACAATGAGAAAGTTCATAGAGAAGCTGTGGCTTTGACAAAAGAATTCTAAGTTGGTTTGTTGGCGTACATCTACACTTTTTCCAAAGATTGCACCATGTAATTTAATCTTACGTAACGGAAGTGTGGGGCAATCGTTCGATTTGTTGCATTTGCTAAAGGCTGTTTCACTGATTACTGAAATGGGACTGCCAGAGTCAAGTACTGCCGTAAATTTTACGTCATTTACTGTAATGTGAATCACAGGATATGCAATGTTGTTATGTTTTACGTCGTGTTCTTGGAGTAAGATGTCCCTAATGTCTTCCATTTTTACGTAATTACTAGCTACGGCAACTGCGTCGTTAGTGTCATAAGAACGTTTTGTGGCTGCCAGCGGTGTGAGTCATTGCCTATTGTCTCTTTGTTGGCGCGCGTCGTTATTGGGATTTGGAGACCTAACTTCTACAAATTCACCGTGACGAGAGGGCCCTGCCCTGTTTAAATCCCGCCAGTTCTGATTCAATTCAGGTCTGTCGTTACGATCACATCGTCTGTCGTCATGTTGGTAGTTCCTGTAGTTTCTTTCTTGTCGGTTAAGTGGTGGAGAATTTCTCCCTGAATCGTAACTGCGCGCTGGACCGTTGCGTCTAAAGTTATTCTGTCTCCCTTGATAATAATTATTTTGGTTCCCATATTGTCTGTTTCTCTGATTGTCTCTGTGATAGTCACTACCGCGGAGAGGTGATCTTTCCCTGTAATTATTACTACTCTGCCAACGGTTGTCATACGGGTGGTGTCTGTTTTGGTCACGATTTGTGTTGTGAGAATAGCCTTGTCGCGTCCAGTTATTATTTCTTTCATCGCGGAATTGTTGTGCTCCTGCATTCCGCGATTGTCAGTGTCACTTTCCAGTTCTTGTAACAGTCCCTGAAAAGCTTCAATGTCGTCTTTACAACGTCCTGCCAAAATAATATGTCGTAAATGTTCAGGCAATTTGATTAAGCAAATGCGGATGAGTTCTAAGGGGCTGTATGGGTTTGTCAGGTACTGATTCTTGTGCAACATGTCTTCAAAATATTTGACAAGACTGGAAAATTCAGATTGTTCAAAGTGTTTCATCATCATGATGCTATGTTTTACTCTGTCTTGTGTAGCTTGTGACCAATATGCAGAGAGGAAGGCATGGTAAAACTCTCCTTCACTGTGGCAATCGTGAATTACCGATCGCATTCTTACAGCTGGTTCATTCTCCAAGTAGCCACACATAAATTCTAACCTGTGTTCTAACGACCAGTTGGGAGGACAACAATGCGAGAATTGATGGAGCCATGCTTGTGGATGAATGTCGTTGCCAGAATTCTTAAATGTTTTGAATTTACGTGTAGTAATGAACAGCTTATAGTCAAAATCATCGTGTCGGCGAGTAGCATATCGGTCATTGTTACGTCGTGTCGGCGGTTCCATTTCAAAATTCGGTGCACCTTGCCAATTTCTTTCATAACTTCCGAAATGCGCTGTGTTATTATTTTGTGGCTGTTCCGTATTTCTAAGTCCCTCTTCCCGTATTGGAGCGCGAGTGTCCTCTGAAATACGTAATTCTTGTATTACCTGTGTCAGCTGATCTTGTACTTCCCGGATTTCTCTTTGGTGTTGCGTATTAATTTGATTCAGATTTTGTTTCAGTTTCCTAATTTGTTCGCACTATTCTGTGTCATTAAAGACTACCGGTTTTGTGTCATTCAGATTATCATCTACCTTCGTGGATAAATTAGTGAACTGATCCGAAAGTTCGGCTACTTTCTCCAATAGTGTACTTATTTCCTCAGTGTGTTTTTCTGAACCAAGTTTCAGAGTATCTACTGTGTTCTTTAAGTTTTCCTGAGTTTTTGCAAGTTGCGTAACCGAATCGGTAGATGCAACTGAGTCAAATTTAGCTTGCAAGGTCTCATGATTTTCATGAACAATAATTTGCAGTTCTTTTATGGCTGCTTCGTGATTCTGTAATGCATTTTCATGCCGCGAAAAAATAGGTTGAAAATGCTAACAAATTTGTGTTTTTACGTCATTACAGACTTTTTGACATTTCGATTCAATGTTATGTAACTCAGTAGTTAAATCTTCACGTGTTTGTTCAAGCGTATGTTCCACTGAGTCTAACTTTTGAAGCTTTTCTTCCATTGCGTCTAACTTTTGAAGATTTTGTTCCATTGTGTCTAACTGTTGCTGTGTTTGTCTCTGGTGTTGTTCCATTGTGTCTAACTTTTGAAGCTTTTGTCTCATTTGTCTCTGATTTTGTTCCATTTGTTGCATTAATTGTAATAACAATGCACTGGTGTCTGAAACATGTTCCTCAGTGCTTTTCGGCAGTGAATTTGCACCAGCAACATTCACATTTTGACAAGTGGAAAATGTGTCTTGACTCATTTGAGGAAACGGTGAGGACGCAAAACCTGAGTCTGCAGTATTTGCAATATTGTGTTCTGTCATTCCCGATTCCTGAGGCGAGCTGTTGCCGACCAATCGATCGATAATGCGTCCCTCTTCACTAATTGTTTCACTGTCCACGCCATTGTTTGCCGCCCGCTCCATTTCCCTATGCACAGTTACCAAATTACTACTTTGAATGTCTGTTAATTCATTACTCTGCGGCGCTAACACACTGCTTTCGTCTTCACTGTCATTTCTCAGTTTACTTTGGAGCCTAGTATTACGTTTTTCACACGCCATTATTGTCACAATATTTCACACGATAACACAGGAAAGCGCAATTTGAAGAGCAAAATAAAATAACATAGCAATGGAAATAATGTCTACTTAATTGCCAGCGCAGCTGCGAAATACTTGATGCAAATCTACATGCATGCCACAACTGTTTTACTGTACAACAATGAAAGGCTACAACTACAAAGGAGATTCTCTCTACAATTACGCGCTAGCAGTAAACAATAGCTACACTAAATACACAAACTACAAGAAAAAATCAGAAGATTCCACTGAGGTATCCTGGCAGGGTCGACATATGAAACGTCCCCTTTGAACCTTTATACATGACTGTGCTTAAACTGACACACAATATTTTGTTAGCGCAACGCAATCTGACTTTCAAAATTCCCTACAAATGAATGGCCCTGACTAACATTAAACTATACCTTTCACAAATCACTTACCTCACAAAAATCTTCGCTGCTCAAGCTACTGCAATACAGCGAGCGCCACTACTGCCAGCTAAATAAAAGATTCAAACTATGGAAGGCACTAACTACTGATAGGGATAGTTAGCAAATGAAAGATATTAATAGAGAACAAACAATGTATTTACCTTGATATCATCGTATATAAATATAGCAGTTCATGACAAATTTCAAAACTTCGCCATCTCTCTCCCCACATCCACCACTGCTGGCGGCTCACCTCCAACTGCGCAACGCTACGCGCTGTTCACATCCAGCTGCCGCTGCCCAACACTACAATGGCAGACAACAATGCAAACTAGCCACAGACTGCACACAGCACAGCCAGTGATTTTCATATTGAGCGCTACGTAACGTTGCCAATAAGAAAACATAAACAGCCTACTTACATAGAGAAAACATAAACAGCCTACTTACAATACTTAACTTTATTCCATGTTGTGGTACATCGCTGTTGATAATACAAATAAGACTCTGTTCAGATACGGTTAATGGCGCCTTGCTAGGTCGTAGCCATGGACTTAGCTGAAGGCTATTCTAACAGTCTCTCGGCAAATGAGAGAAAGGCTTCGTCAGTGTAGTCGCTAGCAAAGTCGTCGTACAACTGGGGCGAGTGCTATTCCGTATCTCGAGACCTGCCTTGTGGTGGCGCTCGGTCTGCGATCACACAGTGGCGACACGCGGGTCCGACATGTACTAAATGGACCGCGGCCGATTTAAGCTACCACCTAGCAAGTGTGTCTGGCGGTGACACCACAGGTACCACTAGACAATTAAATAAACTACTACAATATCTAAACATACAGCGCAGAATTTGAAACTTCTGTTAACAATGGAGTAGGGAGGCTTTTCCGTAAATTCCTCGGCCCTCGGTATAGACTTTAGAACAAAACGACACTTATTGAGAATTTACGGGAAAACCATAGCTACAGACGCAGTAATTCCTGCAAGCTCCCAGCACCCTCACAGTTACAAACATGAAGTTTTCCACTCGATGGTGCATCGCTTCATCTCTCTTCCAGTTTCTGAATCTGCATTTCAAACTGCAGTACACACTATCGAACATGTTGTTTGCAGAAGTGGCTATAAATTTGTCTTGATAAATGGTATACTCCAAAAGAAAAATAAGTAAAATTAAATAGCCTACAGAAACCAGTTAGTAGTTACAAAAACTAGTGCTTCATCCCATATGTTGGCGAAATTTCTGACAAAATGGCAAAAAAGTCAAAGTCTTGCAACTACACATCTGCATTTTATAATACAAACAACTTACAAAACTTTTATTCGGTACTAAAGACAAACTGCAACCCTTGGCACAGAGTTGTCTGTTTACAATCACATGCAGGTACTATGGAGAAGTATTACGTTGCTCAGTGATGCAGAGCTTTGGCAGTTAGGTTAGCTGAACGTCAGAGAAGCTAGATATAACAAATAAATATTCAATCTTTGCCTATCTTGTAACAGAAACCCACTCATATGATGTAAATGCGAAGTTTTACATTACATTCTGTTACGAACAGTAGGAGTACCATACTGTAAATGAACAGACATATGCCACAGAATGACAGCTTAGTATTAAATGAAAGAACTCAGTTTCCTTCACCTCTTTTGTTAAATTAAGTTTTATTTACAAATATTAAATTAACACTGAAAATTCAGCTTTATTTTTCATCAGTAGTTAAATTTATCTCCAAATAAAATACTTTGTTTCCTTTTAGTTAACGTAATTATATCTGCACGACATAAAAAAATGTAATAGTTTCCTATGAAAAAACTCTGTGTGTCATCGATTTTTGTATCTTTCGTATGAATCATTTGTACACATGTCGCGCGTCGCTTTATCTGTCTTTGCGACATTCAGTTGTCACCTGACCTTGGCATAAGAATTCGGAAGCCAATTCTTAGTCAAAAAAAATAAAATTTTGACAATATTAGGAATCGTTTCATACTTACTGTTGTCCCCATGTTGCGCCAAGCACCGACGGAAAACTGACGTAATTTTATAAAAGAAATGTTCGGAGAACTAAAATGGGAATACTTGAAAGGACAACTACGTAGTTCTCACGAAACTTGTTTGATACATTTAGAGAACCTATATTCGGTGCGACTGGCGTGTACTTCGCGTAGGGGCAATGAATGTAGAGTTTAAGGCACGTGCAGTGGTATTATAGGCAGTAATTTTTTCCCTCGCTCATTATTCCAGTGTGACAAAACATGGCTAATACAGTAACTCGTGCAGCATAACGGGTGTAAATATATGAAACCGGAATTTCCCTATAGATGGTACTAGCCGTCAGGGTAGAACCCGTAAGACCGCGTCTGCAGCACCATCTGCTTCCTGTAATGGCAGACGACGAATGTCGACACACACATTAGCCCAAGTCCCATTCATCGGTATCTGTTACAAACCCGTAAACATGTCGAGTTTTGAACCTATGAACTACGATTTGCGGACAGCATTGGTTTTCTGTTATCATTTAAAGAAAACTACTGCAGAATCGCATCGAATGCTTGTCAAAGCTTTCGGCGGACGTGCTCTTGGGAAAACACAGTGTTTCGAGTGACTCAAAAAATTCGGAAGTCCTGATTTTGACTTGAGAAAATACAAGCGCGGGAAACCACCGAAAAAGTTCGAAGACAACGAATTGCAGGCCTTATTGGATGAAGTTGACACTCAAACTCAACAGGAAATCGCGTAAAATTGAATGCGACGCAGAAAGCCGTTTCTCTTCGGTTGAAAGCTTTGGCGGAGGTACAGAAAGTGGAAAAGTGGGTTCCGCATGAACTGAATGAAAGACAGCAAGCAAATCGAAAGACCGCTTGTGAAATGCTGCTCGCCAGATACAAAAGAAAGTCGTTTCCCCATCGAATAGTGTCAGGTGATGACAAATGGATATATTTTGAGAATCTTGAGCGTCGTAAATCACGAGTGAAACCATCGACATCCACTGCAAGACAAAATCAGTTTGGAAAGAATACTATGCTCTGCGTCTGGTGGGATCAGAAGTTGGCATATCTAATCTGAGCTGCTAAAACCTGGTGAAACCGTCAACACTGATTGATGATCGATTTAAACCGAGCATTACGTGAAGAACGACCAGAGTATGGAAAAAGGCAACACAAAGTGATACTGCCTCCATGATAATGCATCACACACAGCAAAATGGGTCAGGATAACAATTGAGGCGTTCAGTTGGGAAATGCTAGGGCATGCGGCTTATTCTCCAGAATTGGCTCCGTCCTATTATCACCTATTTGCATCAGTGAGGCACGCTCTCGCTGAACAACGCTTCAGTTCGTATGAAAATATACGAAATGGCTTGCTGACTGGTTTGTTTCAAAAGAAGAACTGTTTTTTTTGGCGTGGCATTCATAACCTGGCAGAAAGGTGGGGGAAATGTATTTATAGCAATGGAGATTTTGAACAAAATATTATCAGTTTCAAAGAGACGTGTAATTATTGCAACCAAATTCCGGCTTCATACTTCTACACCTAGTATACATATACAGGGTGTTACAAAAAGGTACGGCCAAACTTTCAGGGAACATTCCTCACACACAAATAAAGAAAAGATGTTATGTGGACATGTGTCCGGAAACGCTTAATTTCCATGTTAGAGCTCATTTTAGTTTCGTCAGTATGTACTGTACTTCCTCGATTCACCGCCAGTTGGCCCAATTGAAGGAAGGTAATGTTGACTTCGGTGCTTGTGTTGATTTTCTGTGAACGTTTGGGCAGGCATTGTTGGTGATGTCTTGATTGGGCCCCATGTTCTACCACCTACGCTCAATGGAGCACGTTATCATGATTTCATACGGGATACTCTACCTGTGCTACTAGAACATGTGCCTTTACAGGTACGACACAACATGTGGTTCATGCACGATGGAGCTCCTGCACATTTCAGTCGAAGTGTTCGTACGCTTCTCAACAACAGATTCGGTGACCGATGGATTGGTAGAAGCGGACCAATTCCATGGCCTCCACGCTCTCCTGACCTCAACCCTCTTGACTTTCATTTATGGGGGCATTTGAAAGCTCTTGTCTACGCAACCCTGGCACCAAATGTAGAGACTCTTCGTGCTCGTATTGTGGACGGCTGTGATACAATACGCCATTCTCCAGGGCTGCATCAGCGCATCAGGGATTCCATGCGACGGAGGGTGGATGCATGTATCCTCGCTAACGGAGGACATTTTGAACATTTCCTGTAACAAACTGTTTGAAGTCACGCTGGTACGTTCTGTTGCTGTGTGTTTCCATTCCATGATTAATGTGATTTGAAGAGAAGTAATAAAATGAGCTCCAACGTGGAAAGTAAGCGTTTCCGGACACATGTCCACATAAGATATTTTCTCTCTTTGTGTGTGAGGAATGTTTCCTGAACGTTTGGCCGTACCTTTTTGTAACACCCTGTAGATATCTACGGCTAGGACACCGTAGCCAAGCACGGCGTTCGCGGAACCGGGACGCGTCGCGTGCGGTTGCTCAGTTGCCTGCGGTGGCGGCAGAAGCCGGGGCTTCCCCTTCCTCCCTACCCCTCGGATGAGAGACGCGCAACTTCGTTGCTGGCTCGGAAGCCGCGCGCAGACAGCTTTTCCCGTGGCTTCCTGCCGCCGACAGCCTGCTCACTCCCTGTTCCCACTCCCCCCACATACCCACGTTCGCCTCACCGCCCGTTTCCCCTGCCCCACACTGGTGCAAAACAGCACTACTGCGCGCGAGCTATAGAGCTGCGCATGCGCAAATATCCACTCCCCCTACAGCGCATTTTGCAGTTATCTGCGCCTTCTCTAATCCTGATGACGGTTTTCTCACTGTGGTAACTTCTGTCGATGACATGGGAGATCAGAACGAACGAAGACCACTCGTATTGACTGAGAAGTGTGACGGAATGGCTGCACAAAACTGCAGTCATTACTCTGTTGCAGCATCTAAGGCGATATCCGAGGCTCGAACACTATCATACTCCTAGAGGGCCGGCCGGGGTGGCCGAACGGTTCTAGGCGCTACAGTCTGGAACCGCGCGATCGCTACGGTCGCCGGTTCGAATCCTGCCTCGGGCATGGATGAGTGTGATGTCCTTAGGTTAGTTAGGCTTAAGTAGATCTAAGTTCTAGGGGACTGATGACTACAGAAGTTCCATAGTGCTCAGAGCCATTTGAACCACTCCTAGAGGAAAAGAGCCTTCTCTCCAAGAATCAGCACGAATTCAGGAAAAGATATTCATTTTAAGCAGGGCTTTTTATTCAGCCATAATATTAATAAAGTAGGAGATTCGAGGGCACACGGAGGCTTACCGGCAACCGTTCTTCCCTTGAACAATTTGTGATAGGAACTGGAAAGGGAGGTAGTGACAAGGTACAAGAAGTACCGTCCCCGACACACCTAAAGACGACTTGCGGAGTATAGATGTAAATGTTGATATCTCGGCATATAGTTTCACCCAGAGATCGTAGATTCCACTTTTCTAGATTTCGAAACTGCGTTCGACACTGACGCGTACTGTCGACTGATGGTCGAGATATGTTCATATGGTGACCAGCATTTCCCGGTTTCCAGAGTACTGTGCAATAGTCGTAACAGTTACGAGGGTCATCCCAAGATTCCTGCACACAGCGCATGCGCGACCGTTACGGTGGCATGATCAAGCAGAAATTCATATCAGCTGTGAGTAGGTAGCAGAGGCTGTGTGTGGAAGGGACCGGGCGGGTTTTTAGGTTAGACCGTTAGAGGGTCTCTGGGAACCACAGAAAGGGCGTTCATCTGAAAGGGGGCTGGTAAAGCACAGTAAGGTAGTTGTAGAAACGATCGGTATTGTAGTTGTAAATTGTCGTAGCTGTGTTGGGAAGGAACCAGAGCGGCAAACCCTAATAGAAAGCACTGTAGCTCAAATAGTTACAGGTACAGAAAGCAGGCCAAAGCCGTGTAATTCAGCGGAAATTTTTTCAAACTATCTGACAGTGTTCAGAAAGGATTGATTGAATACAGTTGGTATTTATTGCTGTCAGAAGTAATTTGCCTTGAAGTGAAATTGAAGTAGATAGTCCCTGGGAAACAGTATGGGTAGAGGCTATACCTGACAATCGGACTAAACTAGTAATTGGATCGTTTTACCGACCCTCCGACTCAGAAGATGTAGTTGCTAAACAGTTCAAAGAAAACCTGAGTTTCAATTCAAATAGGTACCCCACTCATACATTGGTGGTGACTTCAATCTATCCCCGATATGCTGGAAAAATTATACATTTTAAGCCGGTGGCAGGCATAAAACGTCATCCCAAATTGTACTGAATGATTTCTCAGAAAATTATATTGAACAATTAGTTCATGAGCCCACTCGAATCGTAAAAGGTTGCGAAACCATACTTGACTTCTTAGCAGCAAATAACCCTGGACAAATAGTGAGTTTTATGACGTATACAGGAATTAGCGACCCCGCTGCTAGGCTGAGTATCGTAACACCCACAACCATCAAAAAGAAACGCAAAGCTCTTAACGACTTTTTAAGAGACAGTCTTCACTCCTTCCGATCTGATCGTGTAAGCGTAGAAGAGTTTTAGAATGATTTCAAAGAGACAGTATCGACAGCAATTGAGAGATATATATCACATAAATTAATATGTGATGGCACTGATCCCCCATGGTACATAAAACGAGTCAGATCGCTGTTGCAGAAGCAGCGAAAAAAGCATGCCAAATTTAAAAGAACGCAAAATCCCCGAAACTGGCAAAGTTCTGCAGAAGTTCGAAATATAGCGCTTACTTCAATGCGAGATGCTTCCAATAATTTCCACAACGATATTCTGTCTCGAAATCTGGCAGAAAACACAAGGAGATTCTGGCCATACATAAAGCACACTAGTGGCAAGAAGCAATCAATACCTCCACTGCGCGATAACAACGGTGAAGTCACTGATGACAGTGCCACTAAAGAAGAGTTATTAAACTCGATTTTTCGAAACTAATTCACGAAAGAAGACGAAGTAAATATTGCGGAACTCCAATCAAGAACAACTGTTAAGATGAGAAACATAGAAGTAGATATCCTCGGTGTAAGAAAGCAGCTTAAATCACTTGACAAAAGGCAAAGCCTCCGGTCCAAGTTGCATACAGGTTGCGTTCCTCTCAGAGTAGCTGATACAACAGCTCCATATTTAGCAATTATATACAACCGCCCGTTCACAGAATGATCCGTACCTAAAGACTGGAAAATTGCTCAAGTCACACCAATACCCAAAAAGGGAAGTAGGAGTAATCCGTTGAATTACAGGCCCATGTCACTAACGTCGATTCGGAGTTGGTTTTTGGAACATATTCTGTATTAGAACATTATGAAGTACCTTGAAGAAAACGATTTATTGACACGTAGTCAGCACGGATTCAGAAAATATCGTTCTTGCGAAACACAACTAGCTCTTTATACTCATGAAGTAATAAGTGCTATCGACAGGGGATGTCAAATTTATTCCATATTTTTAGATTTCCAGAAGGCTTTTGACACCGTTCCTCACAAGCGTCTTCTAACCAAACTGTGTGCCTATGGAATGTCGCCTCAGCTGTGCGACTGGATTCGTGATTTCCTGTCATAAAAGTCACAGTTGGTAGTAATAGACGGAAAGTCATCGAGGGAAACAGAAGTAATATCCGGCGATCCCCAAGGAACTGTTATAGGCCCCCTTTTGTTCTTGGTCTATATTAACGACATAGGAGACAATCTGAGTAGCCGTCTTACATTGTTTGCAGATGATGCTGTCATTTACCGTCTTGTTAAGTCATCAGATGACCAAAAAGAATTGTAAAATGATTTAGATAAGATATCTCTATGGTGCGATAAGTGGCAATTGACCCAGAATAATGAAAAGTGTGAAGTTATTCACATGAGTACTTAAAGGAAGCTGCTAAATTTCGACTACGCGATAAGTCACACAAATTTGAAGGCTGTAAATTCAACCAAATACTTAGGGACTACAATTACAAATAACTGAAATTGGAACGATCACATAGATAATGTTGTGGGTAGAGCAAACCAAAGACTGCGATTCATTGGCAGAACACTTAAAAGGTGCAGCAGGCTTACTAAAGAGACTGCTTCCACCACGCTTGTTCGCCCTATTCTGGAGTACTGCTGTGCATTGTGGGATCCGCATCAGGTAGGACTGACGGATGACATCGAAAAAGCTGAAAGAAGGGCAGCTCGTTTTGCATTATCGCTAAATAGGTGAGATAGTGCCACAGACATGATACGTGAATTGGAGTGGCAATCATTAAAACAAAGCCGATTTTGGTTGCGACGGGATCTTCTCATGAAGATTCAGTTCTTTCTCCCGATGGCGAAAACATTCTGTTGGCACCCACCTACATAGGGACAAGTGATCATCATGATAAAATGAGAGAAATCAGGCCTAGTATAGGAAAATTTAAGTGCTAGTTTTTCCCGCGCGCCGTTCGGGAGTGGAACGGTAGAGAGACAGCTTGAATGTGCTTCATTGGACCCTATGCCAGGCACACACGTAGATGTAAATGTGAGTGAGGCCTTAGAGTCACGGTCGTGTGTGTGTGTGTGTGTGTGTGTGTGTGTGTGTGTGTGTGTGTGTGTGTCTGCTGGTTAGCGTGGCTCCGTCTTGAGTAAATCAGTTTTAAAATGGAAGCTGAATCCGAGACAGGTCGAGTTACACATAGTGGCTAACGTTCCTGCATCAAAATCCAATCCCTACGTGGAAAGAGACCGAAACAAATCTACAACGTTTCGAGAGAGATGTTTGGGAATCGTGTAGTTCATTGTAGCACAGTGTCACGGTGATTTGCATGTTTCCCTGAAGGTCGGTTAAGCACTGAGGCCAACCAAGAAGTGGAAGCCACCAACAGCAATAGATAACACTCCCAGGTTACTGTTAGTGACATTTTGTGAGAGGATTGACAAAAATCATGGGAAGAAACTGCATATGAGTCCAGAAAATCTATCACTTCAGTTTCCAGAAAAGTTAAAGATGAGAAAAGTTGCTGCCAGTCGGGTTCCGCGTAGTCTGAGTGTAGAGCAGAAAGCAAGTCGCAAAAGAATCGCATAAGAATTGCCCCAACGTTATCGAACAGAAGGAGAACCACTTCAGAAAAGGACTGTTGCACCCGGATATCCGATTCTCAGCCAGAACTGAAGTCTCAGTCGTCACAATGGAGAAATTCCGATTTTGCACGCCCGAAAATATTCCGCCGCCGACAATCACAGGTAAAACTGATGATTTTTGCGTATGAGATGAATTGAGTCATAGCCACAAATGAGTGCCCCAGGACACATCTGTACAGGCGCGTGCTACAAGCTGTTTTGCGCCAGAAAATTCGTCGGAGGCGGCCTGAATGCTTGCAGCTGGTGTCCTAATTCTGCACGATAACGCAAGACCACATATTACCCCAACAGTGAGAGAAATGCTCGACAAATATGGACGCGAAATGCTTCCCCACCCACCACGTAGTCCTGATATGAACCAATCAGACTTTGATTTGTTTCCTAAATTGAAGGAAAGACTCCGTTGAATAAGCTTTGATAGAACCGACGAAGCTACCAGAGAGGTGACGCTAGTAATCAGACAGGTAAAAAATGAAGGTGCCCTGTTTGTAAGGCAGAAGTTTCCAATACGATTGGAAGCTGTGACAGGGAAGAATGAGGATTATGTTGAAGACTTGTAAAGGTATTTTGTAAAATAATTTTTTTTCTTCAGTTCTATCTCAACCGTGTGTATGGCCCTCGCATTTCCTATGCGAACATGTAGCAATCCTAATTTTTTTATGACTGAAACATGGAATTAATTTCCAAAATTGTCGCCACTTGTGACGAGCTCTAATAAAGCCGGAATATGTGAGAGTGGGAGGCACAATTTCGTATGTAGGTGCTGTGCTGACCTTTCGTCTGGTGGCTGTTATTTTCAGCAGCTTCCAAGAACCTAAGCTAAGCTTGGATCCCACCAGCTCAACTGATTAAGATGATGTCCGCCATTTGACCTATCAGAATCGGAGACGTCGAAGGAGCGGACGTTTCACGTAACAGTGGCGTCAGAGCCGCGTAGAAACAAAGCAAAACCCAGTGGCTGACATCGGGAAGAGGTAAGGACGCGCCGCCGCCGTGAGTCTGACCCGGGAGGACATGTAAATTCATCGTATGTAACATCCGATGATGGCTTCTAGCTCAGTCTGTGAAATGTCACGCAGAAAAGTGGATCATTAACTCGTCATGGAAGCCAGATATATATCTTCTGTCATCGGGTAGTCTAAGAACTCAGAGTTGTGTCGTACGTATATCTGTGGAGTGTAATGGAAGCGTGTATAGTGTTACGTTTGTGCTGGATAATGATGATGATTTTGATGACCATCATCATAATCATCATTGAAGGGTGAGGATGAAACCCGGTGCCGTCAGATAGCCTACTCCTGTCGAATAGCACCAAGGTGCAGCCCAGCTTAACGTCCTCATCTGACTGACAGGTCACCATCAACACTTTCACATGCCTTCACTTCTTGAGACATCGTGGAGATGTGTGGAATTTAATCCGGGACATTGGCGCAAAGTCTGGTGTTCAGGAACTCTATACCACCACTTCTGCTCCCCTTCCTCAACTACTAGCAGTGAAAATTTCATCCAGCACCAGGATTCGAACCGACGTACCTCCGAGTCGAGCGCCAGCGCACAGGCCTGCGTCAGCAACCTCGACTAGGATGGGGGACGTAATGTAGTGACTGTAAATTTTTGACTGACTCACAAGGATGTACAGGCAGTTACAAGTTTCCTCCATGTGTGTGGTTCCTGCCCAGCTACTCGCGGAAAATGTTCCAGTAAATCCCAGATCTTTGATCCTGAACTTCTCATTCAGCCTGAGCTATTACCTCAAAAGCTACGATCGTGTTGTCCAGAGCATTCATACCATATTGTAAAATCACAGCATGTCCAGACTCAAAATCATATTAATAGTCTGTATCCTTTGCGTACGAATAAGATAAGATGACAGTCAGAATGGAATATTGGAGGAAAGCACCACATAAGAGGGTGAGTCAAATGAAAATTTTTTTAAATATTATTTATTGTGTAGAAGTGGTACCAAGCTGTACCACTTTTTTAACATAATTTCCCCCATGCTCTATGCAAGTCCTCCAATTCGTTTGGTAGTCCGCGCAACCAGTCATGCACCGCGTGGCGTACCTCTTCATCAGAACGGAACTTCTTTCCTTCCATTTGCGTCTTTGAGTGGTCCAAACATATGGAAATCACTTGGAGGCAAGTTCTGGTGAGTACGATGGAGGAGGAAGACACCCAAAATGCAGGTCTGTGATTGTTGCAACTGTTGTACGGGCAGTGTGGGGCCTTGCATTGTCATGTTGCAAAAGGACACCTGTTGACAGCAATCCACGTCGCTTTGATTTGATTGCAGGCCTCAGATGATTTTTTTAGGAGATCTGTGTATGATGCTCTGGTGACAGGGGTCCCTCTAGGCATGTAATGCTGCAAAATGACGCCTTTTACGTCCCAAGACAGTCAACATAACCTTCCCTGGTGATGAGGAATGGCGCCATTCCTTGCTCGCTCTCTTCGTTTCCGGTTGGTGGAAGTGAACCCAGGTTTCGTCGCCATTAACGATTCTTGCAAAGAAGCCATCACTTTCTCGTTCAAAGCGCCGAAGAAGTTCTTCACAAACATCAACACCTCGTTCTCTCATTTCAGGAGTCAGCTGCCGTGGCACCTATCCTACAGATACTTTGTGAAACTGGAGCACATCATGCACAATGTTGTGTGCTGACCTATGACTAATCTGTAAACATGCTGCATTGTCATTTGGTATCACTCGGTGGTTTTCCTTCACTATGGCTTCAACTGCTGCAATGATCTGTGGAGTCACAACTCGTTGTGCCTGACCTGGACGAGGAGCATCTTCCATTGAAGTCACACCATTTGCGAACTTCCTACTCCATTCGTAGACTTGCTGCTGTGACAAACATGCATCACCGTACTGAACCTCCATCGTCGATGAATTTAATCTACATCTACATCCATACTCCGCAAGCCACCTGACGGTGTGTGGCGGAGGGTACCTTGAGTACCTCTATCGGTTCTCCCTTCTATTCCAGTCTCGTATTGTTCGTAGAAAGAAGGATTGTCGGTATGCCTCTGTGTGGGCTCTAATCTCTCTGATTTTATCCTCATGGTCTCTTCGAGAGACATACGTAGGAGGGAGCAATGTACTGCTTGACTCTTCGGTGAAGGTATGTTCTCGAAACTTTAACAAAAGCCCGTACCGAGCTACTGAGCGTCTCTCCTACATAGTCTTCCACTGGAGTTTATCTATCATCTCCGTAACGCTTTCGCGATTACTAAATGATTCTGTAACGAAGCGCGTTGCTCTCCATTGGATGTTCTCTATCTCTTCTATCAATCCTATCTGGTACGGATCCCACACTGCTGAGCAGTATTCAAGCAGTGGGCGAACAAGCGTACTGTAACCTACTTCCTTGGTTTTCTGATTGCATTTCCTTAGGATTCTTCCAATGAATCTCAGTCTGGCATCTGCTTTACCGACGATCATCTTTATATGATCATTCCATTTTAAATCACTCATAATGCGTACTCACAGATAATTTATGGAATTAACAGCTTCCAGTTGCTGACCTGCTATTTTGTAGCTAAGTGATAAAGGATCTTTCTTTCTATGTATTCGCAGCACATTACACTTGTCTACATTGAGATTTAATTGCCATTCCCTGCACCATGCGTCAATTCTCTGCAGATCCCCCTGCATTTCAGTACAATTTTCCGTTGTTACAACCTCTCGATACACCACAGCATCATCCGCAAATAGTCTCAGTGAACTTCCGATGTCATCCACAATATCATTTATGTATATTGTGAATAGCAACGGTCCTATGACACTCCCCTGCGGCACACCCGAAATCACTCTTACTTCGGAAGACTTCTCTCCATTGAGAATGACATGCTGCATTCTGTTATCTAGGAACTCTTCAATCCAATCACACAATTGCACAATAGGTTTCACACCTTCAATACGCAAAAACCGAATAACAGAACGCTGTTCTTCCCTGGTGCAAGTCGCAAGTGGGGCGGCCGTCTTTATACTGATACGGCGACGGTATGTGTGCATCTGCACTATGCTGCCACCTACAGGCCATTCTGCACGCTGTTTGTAGCACGCTTATGAACTTACAGGATAACGGCACGAAATTTCGATTTGTTATTTCAAATTTAAGGTTTTCATTTGACACGCTCGTACTTCTCCATAAAAACATGCGCTGTAGAAGGAATTTTGCATAGCCGCTTCAAATCAATTGCGGAACTAAGATGTTAATCATTTCGTACTTTGTAACGAATGTTTCCAGTACAGCGCATTAAGTCTTTTTAGAAATACGTTATGCTAAAGTTCTTCAGTTATATTTCTCACCAAAATGTTAGCTTCCTGGATGTGGTAAGCGGTCCGAAAATAGTCTCTTTTTTTCCCTCTTCCTCTCGATGTGCGATCCATCTGCTGCGGAAAAAATCCTCCAAGAGCGGTCCTCTCTTGAGAGGATTTGCAGCCGGAAACGAATGCCGCGCCGCTATCGGATAAAAAATAAATAAAATAGTGGAGGAAAATCGCTGCTTTCTCAGCGCATCCTTCAGGGAAGATTACGAGTTGGCGGAGCGCTGTTCATAAATTTCACGCAAACCAAGACGAAATTCCGAAATAAATTACGTGAAAATAATGCCATAATAAACTTTCTCGTCAGGGGTAGGGGGATTTATTGTTGTGAAAGCCGAGAAGAAAGGGGACGCCGGCGCGGCGGTTGTCCTCGCGAGTTTGCGAGTATGCGCAGGCGGGCGAGACATTTTAATCTGCATACGCAGGAGGCGACCGTTCTTTATGGCTGCCTGCCTGTCTAGCTGGCGGCCTCTTCCCCTCCAGTTTTATCGCCGTCCCGGCTGCCCGTCTCCCAAACGTCGACCCAGCCGAGGCTCTCCGAGCCAGGAGCGAGTACTCAGCAAGTTGAGTTCCGGAATCAGCACGCTCTTAACTGTTACACAGCTTACGCGGAAGTGAGAAGCCGTGGGATAGCGATATGAGCATATGCGATGGCGGTAGTGTCGCGTACAGAAGATATAAAAGGATTGTGCATTGGCCGGGTTTTCATTTGTACTCATGTGATGGAGTAGGCATTAGGAGTGATTTAAAATGGAATGATCATATAAAGTTGATCGTTGGTAAAGCAGATGCCAGTCTGAGATTCATTGGAAGAATCCTAAGGAAATGCAATCCGAAAACAAAGGAAGTAGGTTACAGTATACTTGTTCGCCCACTGCTTGAATACTGCTCACCGGTGTGCATCCGTACCAGATACGGTTGATTGAAGAGATAGAGAAGATCCAACAGAGAGCAGCGCGCTTCGTTACAGGATCATTTAGTAATCGCGAAAGCTTTACGGAGATGGTAGATCAGTGGAAGACTGCAGGAGAGACGCTCAGTAGCTCGGTACGGGCTTTTGAAGTTTACAGAACATGCCTTCACTGATGAGTCAAGCAGTATATTGCTCCCTCCTACGTATATATCGCGAAGAGACCATGAGGATAAAATCAGAGAGATTAGAGCCCACACAGAGGGATACCGACAATCTTTCTTTCCACGGACGATACGAGACTGGAATAAAAGGGAGAACCGATAGATGTACTCAAGGTACCCTACGCCACACACCGTCAGGTGGCTTGCGGACTATGGATGTGGATGTAGATGTAAATTCATGCGAAAATGTTTCCGACGTGGTTGTGGTCCCACGACGGGAATTAAGAGTTTGAACGCGGAGTGGTAGCTGGTGCCTGAAACATGGTACATTCCATTTCGGAAATCGGTTGGAAATTCGATACTCCGATATCCTCAGTATCAAGACTGTGCCGAGAATACCAAATTTCAGGCATTACCTCTCATCACGGACAACGCAGTGGCTGCAGGGGCAGAGAGCAGCGGGGTTTGCGTAGGATTGTCAGTGCTAACAGACTTTGAAGGCCGAATGGTAGTTGGAACTAGATGCATGGGGCATTCCATCTCGGAAATCGTTAGGAGACTCTATATGCCAAGATTCACAGTGTCAAGACTGTGCTGAGAATATCGGGTTTCAGGCATTGCCTCACACCACGGACTACACAGTGCCCGACGGGCTTCTGTTAACGACCGATATCAGCGGCGTTGGTGTAGAGTTCTCATTGATAACAGACAGGCAGCACTGCGTGAAATAACTACAGAAATCAATGTGGGAAGAACGACGAATTTATCCATTAGGGCAGCACGACATCACCTGCAGCGTGTCTCCAGGGCCCGTGGTGGTGGTGGTGGTGGTGGTGGTGGTGGTGGTGGTGTTTGATTTGTGGAGGCGCTAAACTGCACGGTCATCAGCGCCCGTACAAATTCGCAATCTGTACACAGCCCTATCTAGCCAGTTTCACGCATGATGAGGGAATCATGAGGACAACACAAACATCCAGTCCCCGGGCAAAGAAAATCCCCTGGGTTCGTGATCACCCTAGGCGCCTGGAAAAAAAGTGACCTGGTCAGATTAGTCCCAATTTCAATTGGTAAGAGGTGATGGTAGGGTTCGAGCCATGGACCAACCTTACCAACAAGGCACTGTACAAGCTGGTGGTGGTCAATAATGGCGTGTGCTTTGTTTATATGGAATGTATGGGTCTTATGGTGGAAATGGCCATGTTTGGCTACTGGGAGACCATTTGCAGCCATTCGTGGACTTTATATACCCAAAAAAACGATCGAGTTTTTAAGGATGACAATGCGCTATGTCTCCGGGCCACGGGTGTTCGCAACTGGGTTGAAGAACATTCTGGACAGTTCAAGCGAATGATTTGGCCACCCAGATCGCCCGACCTGAATCCCATAGAACATTTATGGGACATAGTACAGAGGTTAGTTCGTGCACAAAATCCTGCACCGTCAACACTTCCGCAGTTGCGGTGGCTGTAGAGGCAGCGTGGCTCAGTACTTCTGCTGAGGAGTTCCAACGACTTTCAGAGTCCGTGCCACGTCAGTTGTTGCACTGCGCCGGGAAAAAGGAGGTTCGCCGCAATTTCAAATGGTTCAAATGGCTCTAAGCACTATGGCACTTAACATTTGAGGCCATCAGTGCCCTAGACTTAGAACTACGTAAACCTAACTAACCTAAGGACATCACACACATCCATGCCCGAGACAGGATTGGAACCTGCGACCGTAGCAGCAGCGCGGTTCCCGACTGAAGCCGCGATTTCAGGAGGTGTCATGTGACTTGTCACCTCGCTGTCTAACGCTACACTGACACTTCCTGTCTAACTAATGATTTCGTAAGAAAAGCTACTGTTGACTGGCTGAGATTCATGTGGATGATGTGGTATTTGTTCTACTTAACACGATGATTCATGTTTTTTCACATCCTGTATATAACTAAACCCCAAATTAGTGTGCCTAAGCAGCTGAACAATTATTATGAAATGAAGTTAGTTAGATTTACTATTTAATCATGCCAGTCATGTTAAAGAATAGAGCAACTCCTGGAAACTTACTTCACTTTAACAGCGTCAATTTTGTAAGCCAAAGAAAAAACGCAAAACAGCAATGTTGACAATTAAGCATCGCAACACTATTTCTTTAATGAAAAATGCATTCATTTCATTAATGTGCACTGAATTTGTCAATCGCACCATAAAAGTATTCAAAGCAAATACACTGAAGTGTCAAAGAAACTTGTATCAGCTTGCGTATTCAAATAGAGAGATATGTAAACAGGCAGAATGCGGCGCTGCGGTCGACAACGTCCATATAAGACAAGTGTCTGGCGCAGTTGTTAGATCGGTTACTGCTGCTACAATGGCAGGTTATCAAGATTTAAGTGAGTCTGAACGTGGTGTCATAGTCGGCGCACGAGCGATGGAATACAGCATTGCCGAGGTAGTAATAAAGTTGGGATTTTCCCTCACAACCATTTCACGAGTGTATCGTGAATATCAGGAATCTGGTAAAATATCAAATCTCCGACATCACTGCGGCCGGAAAAAGATTCTGCAAGAACGGGACCGCGACAACTGAGGAGAATCGTTCAACGTGACAGAAATGCAACCGTTCCCCAGATTGCTATAGATTTCAGTGCTGGGCCTTCAGCAAGTGTCAGAGTGCGAACGATTCAGCCAAACACGATCGATATGGAGTTTCGAAGCCGAAGGCCCAATCGTGCACCCTTGATGACTTGCCGACACAAAGCTTTACACCTCGCCTGGGTCCGTCAACACCGACATTGGACTGTTGATGAGTGGAAACATGTTGCCTTGTCGGACGAGTCTCGTTTCAAATTGTATCGAGCGGATGGACAGGTATTGCTATGGATACAACCTCATGAATCCATGGGCCCTACATGTCAGCAGGGGACTGTTCAAGCAGGTTGAGGCTCTGTAATGGTGTGGGGCTGGTTCAGTTGGAGTGATATGGGACCCCTGATAAGTCTAGATACGACTCTAACAGGTGACACGTACGTATGCAACCTGTCTGATTACCTGCATCCATTCATGTCCATTGTGCATGCTGACGGACGTGGGCAATTTCGGCATGACAGTGCTACACAGTGGCTCGAGGAACATTCTTTTGAGTTTAAACATTTCTGCTAGCCACCAAACATGAACATTATTGAGCACATCTGGGATGCCTTTCAACGTGCTGTCCAGGAGAGGTCTGCGCCCCCTTGTACTTTTACGGATTTATCGACAGCCATGCAGGATTCATGGTTTCAGTTCCCTCCAGCACTACTTCAGACATTAGTCGAGTCCATGCCACGTCGTGCTGCGGCACTTTTGCGTGATGGCGTTGGTCCTACACGATATTACGTAGGTATATCAGCTTCTTTGGCTCATCGATTAGAAACTGGGCAAATCGAAGAGACGAACAAAAAACAGTATTGAGAAAATTTAGAGAACCGGCATTTGAAGCTAACTGCCGAACAATTCTGCTGCCGCAAGCATACATTGCGCTTAAGGATCACGAAGATAAGAGACGAGAAATTAGGGCTCATACGGAGGCATACAGACAGTCGTTTTTCCCTAGCTCTGTTTGCGAGTGAAATATGAAAAGAAATGACAAGTAGTGGTACACGGACCCTCCAACACGCACCATACTATGGCTTGCGGAGTATTTATGCAGATGTAGATATAGATGAAGAAACCACTATCGCCTGTTGCGTCATCGTTATTATGAACAGGATCCTCCCTCACTCCTCTGTACTATGCGACCAAATGAAGTTGATTCTCGAAGCGGTAGCTGATGGGAGCGTCTATAAATGGGAAATGCCTTTACGGTCGTTCCCTTCAGCCTCTCCGCCGAGCGGCAACTTAGTTTGCGCCAAAATTACCTTACTTCTCTGTCGGTCGTTAGGCGGCTGCAACTGAGGCGGAGGGAGTGAGGAACAAGCTGTGCGCGCGAAAGTTGAGAAGCTGTACTTTCCGAAGGTCATAGTTGTGTACGGTCGAAATTGTGACCCAAATTTTCGCGCAGGATTGATTGCTGGGTATGATATCCTGCAAGTGCGTTTATTTTCTTCTCAAAATACGAGGTCACGTTGGTGATGTTTCCTTGTCAGTGGCATACTTCCTCGGTCTAGTTAGATCCGGTAGACGGCGTGAACAAATCTACAGGGTGGGCGAGTCCTCTTATCCCCTAGTATCGGGTGCTAATTGATTTGATTTGTTTTGGCTCAAGTAGTTACAGTTACGTGTCCATTATATCAGTATGTCCCCATAATGCTGTAAACACATTTCCGTACGCCTTCATGTTCTTATTGACACATTTTTTTAACATTTCCGGTGTTATAGTGCGAAATGCATCCTCAACGGATTTACGTTGTTCTTCGTTTATAGCATAACGAAGTGCAGATGCATTCCCCTTAATAACTATTCATAACAAATTGTCAGGTGTGGTGGGATCAGGACTTCTTGATGGTCATTTCAAGGGAGCTAATGTTGTTGATGAACAAAGTCCTATCCATCGTCTAGAAAGCGTTCATTTAGGAACTTGCACACTGGAAGAGCGTGCAGCCGCATCCGTTCTGTGAGGCCCATTCCTCAAAGTTAGCCATTAATCGTGTTCGTAACATGTGTAAATGATTTGCGCCATTCACAGTCCCGCTAAGGTGGCAGGTTCGAATCCTGCCTCCGGCATGGATGTGTGTGATGTCCTTAGGTTAGTTAGGTTTAAGTAGTTCTAAGTTCTAGGTGACTGATGACCTCAGAAGTTAAGTCTCATAGTGCTCAGAGCCGCTTGCATTCACAGTCCCTTCAAAAACGTATGGGGCAAGTAGGTGTGATATCATCGGTGCCCACATCTTTACGCGAGGCAGGTTCGTTTCTAACTTGACTGTGTAATGAGGATTCTCTTTGGCCCAAAAGACAATATTTCTAGCAAGTCACCTACGATAACCGGCACGTTCATACGAATACATAAATTTGGCACGGGTCACTGCATTTGAAAATTGACTTAACAAAGCACGGCATTACATATGTTTTTGGGTGGGATCCACCTGTAGCGAAACACAATTTTGTTTTTGTATCTCAAACATGTTTCACTGCAGTTGCAGCATCTTCAGTGGGCTTTTCTTTTATGGCTGTTAAGAATAAAGAATGTTCTTTACTGTTTGTTCCACAGTCACTGTAGAAACATAACAGATCAGGAAAACCACAACATGTGGTATAAAGGTATGAATTCATAATTTTATGTATTCTGTAATTACGATTTTAAAAACTAATATTTACATGTTTACAAACAGTAAAGAACATTCTTTAACAGCCATAAAATAATATCCCACTGAAGTTGCTGCAACTGCAGTGAAACATGTTTGGGATAAAAAACAAAATTGTGTTTGGCTAAAGGCGGACCCCATCCAAAAATGTAGTGTTAAAGCAAACACGGGAAAAGATAGCTTCAACCCCAAGATGATTAAAGCACAGCATATTAAAACGTGCTCATTCCGGTCGGTATCTGATAACTGGCTTACAAACGTCGGTCAAAGAGGTCTGACCTTAAGGTCTTTCCCATGTGATGTCGCACTGAGTTCCGAAGCGCGTTTACGTCTCGACTTCGTAGGAGACTGTTCAATCTAAGCTGAGATTCTGACACATGTTTCTTTTCGTGTCTTCTTCTTTCTGCTTCGCAGCCTGTTTTTAATACGGCCAAAAGCAAAAGCACGTCTTTCCTAATCTATAAACGTTATCTTGGGCTATGGAGCCTTTCCTGGAATACTCCTATAATCTGTCTCACTGTGTGCCCTGTGCGTTGTGGTTCGTTAACCCACACACTTGTCACTAAGCTCTCTTCAGTAGTGTAACTGTGACCGCTCACATCTGCCATGGTTATAAATTAAAACTCAGCTTCTACTGCGAAAACATGTAAACATAAATTCCAGCAACTGATAAGAGGTAACACAGCTAGCAACCTGCATAACATCATTTGATACCAAACAAGGTGTATGCGGCTTCCAACCCATCATGTACGTCTAAGCAGGGTGGCCAAATGAAAATGTACCATTTCCGGTGGGCCACGCGATGTTATTGCAACGTTACAAGGCTGACATAAAAACTATAAGTTTTGGAAAACTTAGCGAAATTAGGACATTTCAAACATTACGTTGAACCATATTGCACCTGTACAACTCGTCTTTTAAGGTAAAACAAACAGAATTATAATCCTCAGTGATTATTCCTCTCTGCAGTTGGTGTACATTGTTTTGAAAGTTTCTGCTATATGGTAACAGGTCGGTTCTCGCCTTTCTGCCCTTACCAGGTGAGCCACCCACCCGCCTTAGCAGCGACAGGCCATGTTGCAGCCTCGAGTCACAATCTTTTGCGCAGTTTTAATCTGCCAGCTAGTTTCAAAACGGCGCACACTCCGCTGCAGTATGGAAGATTCATTCTGGAAACAAACAGCCAGGCTCCGCAGTATCATTTCTTCTAGGACTGCTAGACTTCTGAAGTTTGGAAAATAGAAGACAGGTCCTGGCAACATTTAAGGCGTAATGGTCGGTAATGAGTCAGGCCTGGCTAACTCATTCTCTCTAAGAGCATTGCCCCTTGGAGACAACGTTCCTGGTCTAGTACAGAGTTTTAAACTTCTAGTAAGTTCTTGTTTGGATAGGGTATTCCCCATGATGGTAATACAATTTTTAGGCCAGCTGTACAAGGGAAAACGTAACGACTTGTGGAACTTCGGGCTGGAAACGACTGACTTGAAAGGTGTAAACAAAAACGAGGAAATATGGCATTTTCGTTTGATCTACTGACGGTAGTAAAAATCCGGTACACATTGTTAACGATCGTATTCACCTGGGAAGTTTACCCCATGTTCTATGTTCACCACCTTTAGTGATGCCTTCCAGCTTCCGTGCAGACATGACATTCTTACATAAAAGTCCTGCCGGATTCCTTAGGACAACAGCGGTGGTACTTTTTTTTATAAACACGTTGTACACAAGTGCAGTTACGCACGAGGAGCGGTTGCGGGAATTTGTCAATTATTGGCTAAACCCACCCGTCCGCAACTTCACTGCAATTCCTTATTGACAGCCCTCCACAGTTGTAACTTGGTGATTTTCAGCGGTCCGTACATTACTGATCAAACCACTGAGTTTTCGGTCACCGTTCACATAAGGTTCAAGCGAGAAAAGCAAATTGTAGGAATGTGGATCGAGCACAGAGCGCTGCAGCACCCAACCACTCCAAAGTCAACAGGAGTCGAAGCAGGGACTTCCTGTAAATGACAGGGGCTTAGCCGCAGTTTCACTGTCACTTTCCACACACTACTGCGCGTGACATCCCTTTCACTTGTAACTGATAGAGTGCTGATTGGAGGTCTCTCATCAATGACAACCATCTGCAGTGTATTGGCAGAGTTTCGTGTCCTATGTTCGCCTGCATGTTTCCATGACTTGCCCACCATACAACGTCAGCGGTTAAAAATGTAATGAATCAGAGTGACACATCTTACAGTCAAGGATTTATAGCTTCACATACACCAATGGAAGAATTACACACAGCACTTGAGATTCTGTAGCTATCAATAAGTTCCGTTGCCTCAAATTGATGCATCTGGCCTACTGCAACATCCTTGCAAGTTTACGGCACCATCACGGAAACACTGTGTGTGTGTGTGTGTGTGTGTGTGTGTGTGTGTGTGTATGGGCCAGCGCGCGCGTGTGTGCGTGCTTTCTCTAATCTTGCCTTGAAATTTTCTATTACTCACTGCACCGTCTCTGTCACTAAATCATTGCAGTATTACATTACATCTTGATTAATACAGATATGGACTCAGTAATGTATCTCCACATAAAAACTTTACTTTTCCTTTTTTAGTTAAAGGTGTAAGTATTTTTCATGACATAAATATGTAATACTTTCTTATGTAAGCGCTCAACATGACATTAATTTTGCACCTCTTGTATAATTTTGTCTATGACTATCTCATCATCATCCATCATCATCATCATCATCATCATCATCATTTAAGACTGATTATGCCTTTCAGCGTTCAGTCTGGAGCATAGTCCCCCTTATAAAATTCCTCCATGATCCCCTATTCAGTGCTAACATTGGTGCCTCTTCTGATGTTAAGCCTATTACTCCAATATCATTCTTAACCGAATCCGGGAATCTTCTCCTTGGTCTGCCCCGACTCCTCCTACCCTCTACTGCTGAACCCATGAGTCTCTTGGGTAACCTTGCTTCTCTCATGCGTGTAAGAAGCAAGGTTACACTTTATTTTTGAGAATTTCAGTTGTCAATTTATGGTGGCCCAAGGAACCGCAAGTCGGATTGTGACTATGTAACTATAATTTTTCTGAACATTAAGAAGTTTCTCCTCTTTACTATTTTCAGTATTGAAGATCAGAATTGCTTAATGGTATGTATGGCATGTATCAGTAGTTTTCGTCTAGAAATGAAATTTATATCCAGATTTTCTTCCAGTTATTCTTTTCACAACAATTCGACACACGAGTACCAGTTTCTGTCACATACTTCATTAAATACATATTGTTTAAACGGACATATTAAATAAATGTCTGTTAACCAATGTCCATCAATACTATGTCTGTTCATCCAACACAAAGTCTCTAGCAAAACTCCTGCAAAACTTCCAGAGCACTTGTAAAGCGGAAATGCCCCAGTCTGCCCTTTGGTCATTAACAGTCGACCTGCAGCCTAGACATTACCAACTGAAACATAAATCGACTGACAGCATCTCAGACAATTATGTCAATTAAGCTTGTCAGCAGCTATCTGAAGCTGATAATGACTATACAGTTGGATTCGTTGTGTACGCAGCATTTGCGCAGTTTGGGAAAGCAGTGAGATGTTCGACATTTGAGATAATGCTTATCACTGGAGCGGACACCCCTTAGTAAAAGGCGGTTGGACTCGTCTCAAACCCTGAAGGGTGGGAGAAGCATGAGTAGCCCATAGAGGAATATACGTTTTCAAGCAGTAATACCAGAAAGCACGGATTTTGAGAACCAGTCTCATCATATTAAAATTGTATATATTAGGGGAAGTGACATGTTTGACGTCGCAAGCGCCTAAAAAGTGGTAAAAAGTGGTAAAGAGGGGTCGCAGGGCCTTGTTCAAGGCAGAATCCGACGGACGTTGCCTGAGATGGATTTGTAGCTGATGGCACTTTCTCCTCAGTGGCGCACTAAGCTTTTTGATCATTCAGTATGTTGGCCAAGTCAGAATATGAACAGTCGTGGAAGAAGTCACTTTAATTGATATTTTTCTGTGACAATAGACGTTGGTAGCTTGGATGAATAAAGTTTATACCGCGTCTTTACTTTACCTCTCATCTTGCAGCTGGTAAGTGTTACGATGCTTGTTGCCTCATTGTGAGCTTTATCAGTGCTGGGCTAAACAGTCGCTGATGACCTTTTTGGTCACGACTGTGGGTGTTAATGTTTCTCGTCTGGGAGAACATGGTGCGTAGTTGCTAAGCAGAGTCAGAATTATCCTGTAGTTTTGTTTTCAACCTCCCGCACTATTGTGATCTCAGACGGGAGTCACAGGGTGTTAAATTCAAAAGTGTTCCTTTCAATTGTAATTAATAACTACCGCATAGGCTTCCGGAATTCTGGTGTGAGGCGATGGTACCTTAGCGTTTGTCTCGTTACCAAACTAATCAGATGACTTAGGACTTAAGCAACATGGTGGCTTTTACCAGAGTAGCGTGTTATTTATTCGACAGCGTACGAACGTCGTCTTCAGTTGTCTTGTGATAATGCAAAGAGATTGTGCCACACCGGTTGGAGCGCATTGTAAGGACGGCTACAGAACAAGTACGTTTTAACAGCTAGAGGACATACGGATGGAGTAAGGGTACACTGAACCAGAAGGTGGGTCTCTGTTATCAACCGAACACGCGCCCCGTTATTACTCCGCTTAAGGCTGCAGACAGTTTGTTTTACCAAACGTTGCAGGTTCATTTTTTTTTTCAACCTCCTGCTCTCTGTTATAAATCGATGCACTAATTATTCATGGCTCTACAGCCCAAGACGTCTCAACGCAGTAAAGCTGTAAATAATAATGGTTAAGGAGGTCTGTGGTTTCAAATAGGCCAAAAAGACCGATATTGTTTAATTATACTAACTTATAGTAACTGCTGCAGTCAGTCGCAAATGCCAAACACCTAAGACTATCATTTTGGAGAGGTTTAAGGTGGAGCGACTACGTCAGTCATCTTTTAGACAAGGCACGTTCCTGCGAATTCTTCTAAGAAACTTACATTCCTGAATGACATGATTATGTGTAAAACTCTAGACCGATTGACCTAAATTTTGAGTATTGTTAATCATTGTATAATTATAATTCCAAGTACTTTGCTATGTTTGATTGCTTTTATTTTTATCAACAGGCCTGTTTCGACTGAAGTGCCATCGTCAGGCTATATCTGATGGTTTCGAAAACGGTGCGATGTCGGTGGTTCTGTCATTGTCTATTTGCTTGTAGGCTACGTTCCTGTGGTGTTACTGCCGTAAGAACGGTTGATTATCACCTTATCTGGCATATGCAATATCGCTGGAGTATCTTTCAGATTCCCTCTGTGATACAAAGAATATATATACTAAGAACTACATAAAGTAAAATGTCAGATAAAGTGACAACGAACCGTTATTACTCCAGTAACCCCAAAGGAATGTAATTTACAAGCAAATAGTCATTGGTAGAACCACTGATATCACATGGATATCAAAACCATCAGGTATAACCTGATAATGACAATCAGCCGAAGCAGGCCTGCTGTAAAAATTAAAACAATCAAACTTATCAGCGTACTTGGAATTATAATTACACAATGTCCTTGAAAGTCATATACTAAGTAGCGGGCACAGAAGAATATAAATTATTATTGCTCAGTTTACAACCCTTATCCATTTGATTTGACGGAAGAGACACAGAACATTCGAAGGTAAGTCATGGAGTTTGTCAAGAATTCGTTGACCAGCAAGAGTGCACCATAGAAATGTTGATTCTTTGGAGACGTTCGGTCGGACGTTGCAGCGCAAATCAAGAAACATATATTCTGCAATGAGCAAAAACTTAAAATTAGATATCATATTCAAATATTCATACGGGGCCACAGTGACACACGATAACTTGAATTACTGTAGTGGAGAGGTGGAAAACTGTGTGTTCTATTACAAAAGTAGAGCTGTGAGAGATGAACATTCAGGTTAAACGGATGTGGCAGACCATACTAAATACATCTACGAAGACCGTAACTAATTCGGTACCTGTAGTCATTTTACAGTAATTGGTCTACTGAGGTTTGTTAAGAAAAATTCGCTCGACGTGATCTGTCTATTCTAAATTTTTATTGACTGTTCTCTCATCCCTTTCACGCGCGCAGGTCCTTACGCGTGTACTTCTTTCATAGCAGCAACACATTGTTTCGTTACCTGCATTCAGTCTCTTTGTGTGTGCAGGTCGGTCACAGATTTGCTAATTTCTCCTGTGAAACATTTCTGCATGTAGACACCAGATCTGAGACGAAGCGAAAACTTTTTAGAGACGCTCTGTCCATTAACAACAACAGCTGGTATTTATTGAATCAATTATGGGAATATCTTATTAGGAGTTTGGGTTTCCTTTTTTGACTGCCCTCCTCGGAACATTTTGCATTCTCTGTAACGAAATTAAGGGAGCATCCACACATGAAGCCGTGGTAATGACTCGGTACAATAGTTGCAGTCAGATGTGAAAACCTGGCAGTTCCCCATCTTCCATTTCGCGAGAGAAAAACAATGACAGTAATAAACTGACCAAATCACTGAATCTGTGTTAAATGTATTCCGGTGTTTTTCATAATACATCTTTGAATGAAGGGAAGAGCGAAGAGTATTTAGAGCTTCCGTGATAGAGGGGGAAATGTGCTTTTTTTCATCATTTTCACAAACTCTTCATGATATAAATACACCATACTACTCTCTAATTGTGTAACGTCAGACGGTTTTGTGTAAGGCAAAGTTGTCATAGCATAAAAGCGGCGATGTTTTAAGTGGACAATTTACGTTGGGGGTAATCCTCCCGCTGTGCCTGCGTATAAAAGCCTCAGAATGGTGGAGTGAGAACCCTTTAATTAAATGCGACGGTATATCACTCATCCGACGAAAAACCACAAAGGAGACGACTTTCATGTCATGTGCGATATAGAGGGGCAATGATTAAGTGCAAGAGAACGAGACAATACGAGCAAAGAAACAGCTGTGGCTTTCTCCGACTCGGTGACGTAACTCTAATCCCCGCAGTATCAGACGCAGAGCAAATTTTTACATAACACGATTATTAAAACTTTTTAAGTGGTTAGTCCTTCGGTTGGTTTGGTGCAGCTTTCTACCTCTACGTACCTTGTGGGGTCTTTTGACTCTGTACCTGTTTGCATCCAGCATCATTGATGACTTATTCAATATACTCTTGTTTTTGTGTACCAGTACAGTATTGACACTTTACTGTTCCTTGCTGAGCAACACGTTTGTCGGTGTTTCTACTTTCTGATTTTCAAATGCTGTGGAAGAATTACAATTTTTCGCCTTCTGTTACAAACTGTTAGGCCAGAATTGCTTGTCAGATGTCTTTAACTTAATTTGGATCCTAACTTATCTTCATCAATCCCGTCTGCATCTTTTCCTCACTCTTTTTTTATATTACTCTACACTGTAATTTACTATAGTGAGATATGTGATAATCCTATATTTCTCACATCAACCTACTCGAGCGATGCACATAACATATAGATATGAGATTGTAGGGGCCAAAACAAAGAAATAAAGTGCCCAGTACATATGGCCTCCAAAGTTTACACTCTAACAGCTATGAGCGCTTGATCAGTAGAAAAGATGTGTTTCGCAGTAACGAAGCTGAACAAGTGCTTATAGCTTTGAAGGTGTGCGTTCTAAAGCCCATTTTTACCAGACATTTCTTCTTGTTTTGATCTATACTAATACCCCTGAAAGTGTGGCGGTGGAGTTCTAGCTCACGCTGTAAACAATTACTATATCCGAATCAGTTCAACCTTTGCAACATAAAAACGCCATTGCTTTGATCTGCCATAACTGTAAAGCTGGGCGTCATGCAAACATTTATTTTAACGGACGTCGATACAGGAGACGCAATAGAAGATAATTACATAATTCGTGTTTCGAGCGTACCTCCAGTTCGCTTGCAGCTGCGTGCCAAAGTCTCAACAACACGCGAACTCAAAGCTGTTAATTTACTAGGGTGTGTCATGAAAAGTCGGCTACTAGTATTCAGTTGGGTAGCGCATACTACCCTGAACGCTTCAGCAAATATTTCGTTCCTACTGTGCTAATATGATTTTACATGTTAAAATGATTTCCTGCGATTCTTCACGTGAATAAAAACTGTACGACGAAACTTAACTTGTCACAATTGGAGAAATCACGAAAATTCCATGAGATGCACGCAACTTCTTATAATTACTTTCATATGCGGCTACTAACAATAACGTTAAATTTATCTATGCACTTATATTACTTGGTAACATAAGCCCAGGATACCCTTTTGTCCCTAATTTGGAATTCTGTTTTTGTAAACAACAACAAAGCAGTTCGTTCAGGACAAAAATAAGAGCAACAAAACTAAAACTATGCGCAGAAATAAAATGCTAGATATACAAAAAAAATGGACTGTAATGAAGCCGTATAAGCAATCAAGAAGTCAGAAACGTTAGCATTGTCCCTACTGCAATTTCAGTTCTGACAGTAAAGAAGTCATCGACAAAACGATTGGTTTGAGTACCAAATGCATTTATAGTTATGTCAACAATAATTAAGTACCCTTTCTAAATTTCTGATGAATATTTTTTATTACTTGTTTATAACAATTGTAGAATGAGACATACATATTCCATAGAACACATGTGAACAACAAGAATTATTTAACGCGCTCACGTTTCGTCGCAACTTTTTGGCTAGTTTTCGAGATATATATATATATATATATATATATATATATATATATATATATATATATATATATATATATGTATGTGTGTGTGTGTGTGTGTGTGTGCTGCTATAATTTTGATTCCTAATCGTCAAGATTTCCTTTCGTTCTGCTTGTGTGGGTTGGTGGCAATGCTGGTGCTAGATCACAATTCTTGAAGTAACTCTGGTTTTTTTAGGGCGCAAAAAAGACACAGTTAAGTGCCCTAAAAGTTGGGATTTAGGACATCGATTGGTCGACAGAACTTTCCTGGTAGTTGACGTGACTTTCATCGTGGAGTGTTTAAAAACATGTGGCCCATCCCGCTGGAGGAGGTGACCGTGTGTCAGTGGACAGTGTCCTGTTCTGGACTTGGTGAACATCACTTGTTCCATCTATGTGGCTGGCATGTGACCCGCCACGCCTGGGTGAAGGATATGATTGACCGCAGTTTGTTTACCATCTCCAAACGCAGGTTTCGACGTCGACACGTGATTCTTCTGTCCGACAATGAGATGATAGCGCGCTGGTGGAAGGTGCATCGAGTTAGAATACCTTGTCTATGTGCTTCCTTCGCTGCTTTGTCGGATGCACCATTTTTCGATATCTCAATGTGTCTCGATACCCAGCAGAGCACCGTCTCTTTGCCTCTCTTTTGGATCTATTGTACGGCATTTTTGGCTGTCTGAATCATTTTTGTTTTCTACTGAATACATTTGTCGTACTGATTACAGTGAGGCGTAGCGCCGTATACCGATCCTGCCTTGGAGGCGGTTAAGTGGGAGATGTCTCACACAAGGGGAGGCCGCCAATTGTGAAATTCAGATTGGATCCATACTGCGCATAATAAAAGCTCATGGCCAGAGGTGTAATGTGGCAAAGCAGCAAGATGCACTTCTCAGCCGTTGTCGAGAAAATCGACAGTTAAAAGAAACCGTTGCGGTGAAATACTTTCTACGATTAATAATTTTCCACAGCGTTGTGGCGCAGCGGTAAGCGCTCGGGTTTGTAATCCGAAGGTCGCCGGATCGAATCTCGGACCATGCAATTTTTTTTTAGTATTTGTTTTTTGTAATTCAAATATATATATATATATAACTGATTGCTGGGAATTATATATATATATATATATATATATATATATATATATATATATAATTCCCAGCAATCAGTTGCAATAATTATGCATATAATAAGTTGTTGAAAGTCGTTTGTCGTGGAAAAACTGGCGACTTCGAACATCATTATTTTTTCCGCAAACAAAGTTGTATTTCACAAATGTTATTAATTGTCTTCATAATGTTAACCACGTATAGTTAACGGAAGACGTAGAAACGATATTCCGAAACGAATACGTATAGCGTAAGTCAAACGTTCGAATTAGAATAGAGACCCCACGAACACAAATTCGCTGTGACAGGTATGAAATATAAACTCCGTTACTCGCTCGTTACACTTGAAGGACAGATGTTGAATGGGCCGAAACGAGCCGCCGCATAACAGCGTAGTTGCCTGCTAACTTCGAAAGAAGGTAGATGCGGTCCCTAGCGCAACTTATAACATCGTCGAAAATCAATGGGCACGGGAGAGCTTTGGTACATCCTGTTAAAAAAACGGAAAAATGGAGGCGGTACAATTAGAGAGCGATCCGCCTTCACCAGCATGCATAAGCAATTCATTAATAGTTTATATATATATATTTGAATTACAAAAAAACTAATAATAAAAACAATTGCGTGGCGCGAGATTCGATCCGGCGACCTTCGGATTACGAACCCGAGCGCTTACCGCTGCGCCACGACGCTCTAGAAATTTATTAATCGTAGAGAGTATTTCACCGCAACTGTTTCTTTTAACTGTCGATTTTCTCGACAACGACTGAGAAGTGCATCTTGGTGCTTTGCCACATTACACCTCTGGCCATGAGCTTTTATTATGCGCAGTATGAATCCAATCTGAATTTCACAATTGGCGGCCTCCCCTTGTCAGAGCTGGATAGTGACAGATGGTGACGCGAGACTGGACGCGCACGTAGTTTATGTATCAGCCGATAGAGGACAATATTGGATAGGAGGACTGTGATTTTAGTTTCGATTGTGCTCACTAGAGTGCACTAAAGTAATAGAATGTTTTTCATAAACTGTTCTAGTATTTTCATAAAGTGTTATTATTTCTTTTTGTGTATGTAAAATATTATAAATATGTTTTAGCAGTATGAATGATGCGTGAGTGTGGTTTAAGATTAATATGAAGATAATTGTTTAACGAGTCGTGTAGTAGGATTTAGTATGGGAACATTTCGAAGAAGTATGGATATGGACAAAGGGGATTTTTGTAGAATAGTTTTGTAAAGTAAGTTCATGATAAAGGGAAAGTTAATTCAGGTATATATAACAACAGTAAATAACTTTATGCATAAACTAAACTTCAGCATATTAGATAATTACGTCGGTAAAAAGTGCAGTCGTTGGGTTTACTATTTTGCGATTGGTTATTGATGAAAAGCGCGGACTGACGCGGGAGAGTGTTGTTTTGCTATTGGCTGTTGAGTAAACTGACCAATGGTAAAGCAATATTCTTCGCGCGCCTTTCTCTGCTGGTAGAGAAGACAGAGTATTCTAGAGAAGAGTCGGAGCCTAGCCATGAAACAGGTCAGACGTGTGCAGTAGTAGTTCCGATGGAAATCGTAAGTTGCCGGATCTAGCAGTGTTTCATACATCAAAACTGTTGTAAAGTGACGGCAGAATTATTCCAATGGGTGTGTAAAAATTTTGGAATTTTTAAGTGAATTTTGTGACGAGAAAAGACATATATTCCGCGTGGCGTATTTAGCAGGTCGGAGGCTAAAAACTGTGACTGCATTTGGTACCGACAGACTTAATATTTGGTGAGCATTCTCAATCAAAAACAATCAGTATTTTTGTAGCTATTACGTTTTCGGGAAATGCAACACCATAAACTTCCTAACGTGAGTGAAAGGAATTATGAGTGACTGCTTTAAGATTAGCACGGCCTTGGCAGTGGTACTTGTTCACCTAAGTTTCAGAATATATTAATTGAGGACAAAATTTCCAACCTTCCATTTCGTGTTTCTCCCGAAACATAGATTAGTGACTTTAATTGCAGCCTGGTTCACGTCGAAGTACAGTAGGTTTCGCTCGGCTTTCCTACTGATGATCTGCTGAGACAATGTTCACAGGTAGGTGCAGGTCCGTCGTATAGGGACGGAAAGAACCGCGCCGTCGCAACAGGCACCGACAGAGTCAGGGCAGATGAGAAACTTTCTACTGTGACGGCTTCTCGAATGCTGATGTGTCTCCGGAACCCGATACTCCTCGGCATATATAATTTTTGTTAGGTGTTCTGGGAGGGGGAACCCTGAAAACCCCACCGGGGAAGGCAATTCATCAACCGAGCATAGCCTTCTGATTGTCTATGGTGTGTATACACTGTCTGCTCAAGAGTACCCGGACACCTCCGAGTAATGGGGGAGTGACTACTAGATGTCGCGGGAGAGGTGGACCACCCAGTATAAAATAGGCGGGGCGTACAGTGTTGTCAGTAAAGAAGCAGTAAAAGCAGAATGGGTCGGTCACGAGAACTGAGCGACTTTGGACGTCGACTATTCATTCAATGAATGGGACACCCTGACTACGCCCAATAAATTGTTGTTGTGGTGGTGGTGGTCTTCAGTCCTGAGACTGGTTTGATGCAGCTCTCCATGCTACTATATCCTGTGCAAGTTGCTTCATATCACAGTACCTACTGCAGCGTACATCCTTCTGAATCTGCTTAGTGTATTCATCTCTTGGTCTCCCTCTACGATTTTTACCCTCCACGCTTCCCTCCAATACTAAATTGGTGATCCCTTGATGCCTCAGATCATGTCCTACCAACCGGAGCCTCCTTTTTGTCAAGTTGTGCCACATACTCTTCCCCCCAATCCTATTCTATACCTCCTCATTAGTTACGTGATCTACCCATCTAATCTTCAACATTCTTCTGTAGCACCACATTTCGAAAGCTTCTATTCTCTTCTTGTCTAAACTAGTTATCGTCCATGTTTCACTTCCATACATGGCTACACTCCATACAAATACTTTCAGAAATGACTTCCTGACACTTAAATCTATACTCGATGTTAACAAATTTCTCTTCTTCAGAAACGCTTTCCTTGCCATTGCCAGTCTACATTTTGTATCCTCTCTACTTCGACCATCATCAGTTATTTTGCTCCCCAAATAGCAAAACTCCTTTACTACTTTAAGTGTCTCCTTTCCTAATCTAATTCCCTTAGCATCACCATACTTAATTCGACTACATTCTATTATCCTCGTTTTGCTTTTGTTGATGATCATCTTATACCCTCGTTTCAAGACACAGTCCATTTCGTTCAACTGCTCTTCCGAGTCCTTTTCTGTCTCTGACAGAATTACAATGTCATCGACGAACCTCAAAGTTTTTATTTCTTCTCCATGGATTTTAATGGTTACTCCGAACTTTTCTTTTGTTTCCTTTACTGCTTGCTCAATATACAGATTGAATTGCATCGGGGAGAGGCTACAACCCTGTCTCACTCCCTTCCCAACCACTGCTTCCCTTTCATACCCCTTGACTCTTATAACTGCCATGTGCTTTCTGTACAAATTGTAAATAGCCTTTCGCTCCCTGTTTTTTACCCCTGCCGCCTTCAGAATTCCAGTCAACATTGTCAAAAGCTTTCTCTAAGTCTACAAATGCTAGAAACGTAGGTTTGCCTTTCCTTAATCTTTCTTCTAAGATAAGTCGCAGGGTCAGTATTGCCTCACGTGTTGCAACATTTCTACGGAATCCAAACTGATCTTCCCCGAGGTCAGCTTCTACGAGTTTTTCCATTCGTCTGTAAAGAATTCGCTTTAGTGTTTTGCAACTGTGACTTATGAAACTGATACTTCGGTAATTTTCACATCCGTCAACACCTGCTTTCTTTCCAATAAATTACTTGCTATAAAGGAGACGACAAAGGTCTGGAGGTCATACTTGCGAGCCATTTGCAGGACTCCGTGGACCTTTGCCGGCCCCGCATCGGCCTCACTTGGCTGACTCACGGTCATCTCCTCCAACGAGAGGGCCCACCCCAGTGTCGATGCGGCTCCCCATTGACAGTGGTCCACATCTTGCTGGACTGTGCCAACCTACCTGAGGCGCTGCCTATGGTGTTAGGTGACAATGTCTCAACGGCTGATATAGTTTTAAGTTTTATCCGTGAAGGAGTTCTTTGTCATTCTATTTAAGGGTGGGCGCCTTATCCTCAGATTTTAGGCCCTCGACCTACCTGCATTTTAACTCTCCTCGTTCGCTCTGGTGCTGTTCGTTCGACTTGCTATTTGTCTTTCCACCATCAGTGTTTCTCTTGCCGTGTGTTCTAGGCTTGAGATTTTAGCGTGTTTTAGAGTGGCTGGATCGTCCTTTTTTTTTTTTTTTTTTTTTTAATTCTTGCGATCAGCCAGCCAAGGCCGTCTCCTATATTGTTTTAAAACTTTCTACCGCTTTTTTCCTTTTATTTAATGTTTTCAAGTTTGATTTGATACTTTCTCTACTTCAGTGTGGATATACACATAGTTTTACGCATTTGTACCTCCCCTGGATTTCAAACGATAGGATTCTTTTGGGGTATGGTTTAAATCCGAGACCTGTGTGACTAAGGAAAAAGGGACCGATAACATTGCAGTTTAGTCCCTTTAATCTACAAGCAACCGACCTAGTCAGACCTTAACTTTTCCCGGTGTATTGAATGTTCAAATAACTTACGGGTTTGCTGCCGGGTGACGTCGTCGACCACCGCCGATATTTCGACAGGGGGACACCCTGCCATTCTCAAAGCACAACCGCAAGGAGAAAGCAATCTGCAAGGGAATTTAATACCTCGGTTCACAGAGGAGAAACAAGGAAGATACCACACACAGAACAAGAAACCGCAGAGTCAAGACACAACCACGCCGCGGCGTGGCGTCACGTGTTTTGAAAACGTCAGTGCGTGGGAGCGCGCGCGGACATGGAATTTAGCGGCAGTCAGTAGCGAGCCAGTGGGTGTGTTGGACCTTCCATCGAGCTACGGACCCCCTTGAAGATGTCTCCCGCAGTCGGAGACGAAACGTTGGGAATCGACACAGAATTCATCAACCGACCACGGCATAACAGCCCGGATAATTATAATGGACATAACCTAAGGACATGACACACGTCCATGCCCGAGGCAGGATTCGAACCTACGACCGTAGCAGTCGCGCGGTTACAGACTGCAGCGCCTAGAACCGCTCGACCACCCCGGCCGGCTAAGATTAAGTCTCTGTTGGCGTCCGTAAAAGATGATCTTGGTTTACGTAACGCTCGTGTCTATCGTATTCATTGCAGTTGTGGCATGCCATATATTGGTCAGACAATCAGGACTGTGGAAGACCGGTGTATTGAACATCAGCGTCACACACGCTTACAACAGCCGAGCAAATCCGCTATTGCAGAACATTGCCTTGACACCGGTCGTCCTATGGAATACAACAACACGGCGATCCTGGCTTGCACGTCCACCTATTGGGATAGTGTTATTAAGGAAGCTGTTGAAATCAAACTATCAAGCACCCTTATAAACAGTGATGGTGGATTTTCTTTAAATGCTGCTTGGAATCCGGCTCTGTCTCTCATCAAAAAACAGAGGGACAGAATTAGTGCTAACTCACCTGCTGATTAATTGTAACTATCGATATTTCTGATGTTGGTTATCTTTAGTTGTGTGTTGACTCTGCGGTTACTTGTTCTGTGTGTGGTATCTTCCTTGTTTCTCATCTGTGAACCGAGGTATTAAATTCCCTTGTACATTGCTTCCTCCTTGCAGTTGTGCCTTGAGAATGGCAGGGTGTGCTCCTGTCGAAATATCGGCGGTGGTCGACGTCACCTGGCCGCAAACCAGTAAGTTATTTGAACAACCGACCTTGTCATTCGATGCCACCTGAGTAGCTTTTCAACATTTGTAAGGCTGCCCGAATGGACTGTTGGCGATATGATTGTGAAGTGGAAAGGCGGAGGATCTACTACAACTAAACACAGAAGATGCCGACCTCATGTCTTGCCGGATGGGGACTGCCGAGCATTGCGACGGGTGGTTTTGATATATCACATGAAATCGGCAGGAGGCGTCCCAAAGTGTTACCAGCCGTTCAGCTAGTAGAATGTCTGTGTAGGGAGTGAAAACAACGGTCGAGCAACTCGTCATAAGCAGAACATTTCTGTGATCATTGCTGAGCGACCTTGAGGTGGCGTGAAGGACGACGGCACTGGAGGGTGACTGACTGGAAGCGAGTCATGAGGAGTGATGAATATTGAAGTACGGTGGAAGCCTTTTGCTTTGGCGAATGCCGGGAGAACTTTGGCTGCCGTCACGTGCCGTGCCAGCAGTGTAGTACAGAGGAGTTAGTGTTATAGTATGCCAGTGTTTTTCGTGTTAGTGTGGCTTGTGTAACTGCGCTTAATAAAATGCAAAATACGAAAGGATACGAGAACATTTTACGCATTGCGTACTGCGTACAGCAGATGGACAGTTTCCCAGACGACGACTGGTTGTATCGTGCTCATAATGCACTCTGTCGTAAGGCAGAGCCTGCGAGGCAGTGTTTCGTGGGATAGTAGCGTTACTGAAATGGGCTGGCCTGTCTGGAGACCCGACCTGAACCCAGTGGGACACCGATGAGATGGGGCCAGGACGTCGACTTAGCTCCAGAACGCAGCGTTGAACGTTATTACGGTTTCTGGTTTTGTCTCTTGAAGGATGTGTTTGTGGGCGCTGGGGATTATAGATCGGACGCACCAGGTTACCGAGTTGAATCCTGGCAGTTGTCACCAGTAATATGCTGGGGACAGGTTTGAAAATGTAGAGTAATTATGGGACGCGTCGGTGAACATACGCAAATATACCCTCCAGAATTGTGAACTGTGAGCTTATGAGTAATAAATGAAATAAAGGTTATAACGTCTTCGATTTATTACAATAAATACTATTATTGAACCTGTGGCAACCTTAACTCAATAGTCATGGGTGAAGTTATTGCAGCTTGTGGCAACAGTAAATCCTTGGTTTATCTGACAACGAGCCGGGGGGGGGGGGGGGGGGGGCTTGTTAATAATCCTGCAAGAAAATTACTTATAATAGCGGAATGCCTAGCGATTGTCGTAAGGTTATTGGAAGTAGATAGTACTACAGGAGGGAATATGTCACACCTGTGGGCGAAGTTGAAAGCGAACTTTGCATTACTGTAGAAATGCGAGTCTTCAGAATGACTCTTGAAGTAATTGTATTACGAAAAACTGAGTCTAATTTCTCCAAATCTCGTTTCACGCCTGCGGCATGATCTCACCGTGATACTGCATGTGGCGGCTGATGTGGCTGAAGAATCGATCACTGGTGGAACCAACTGCACTCGGCAGCGGCTACGTCCAAATTAGCTAAGTTTCTAGCGTATCAGCTCAGGCATCTCTGCGGCGGCTGTCGGTGTGGAGGTCTGCCGGCGAGGGGTGCCGATCTTGATCTTGATCTTCGTCTGATTTCCGATAGAATGTCGAAAGGAAGCCTCGTATTGCCAAATTTTTTGTCTATGTCTGAATTTTGATTTTCTTGGCTGCGTGAGAAGCTTGCGTGTCTATCACACTCTCTCTCTTTCTTCTTCTTCTTCTTCTTCTTCTTCTTCCTCTGACCAATGAGATGCTCTGCCTTGCCACTGTCTGGTATCTCTTTTTAACATAGAATTTAATTACTTTTGGCATTACTGGCAGGTTTCATCGAATAAACATTATTTTTGGCCAAATCAAAGCATTCGGCAGTCTCTCATGTTTTCAAAGCCCAGGACCGATCATCCTCTATGTATCTACATCTATAAACATTTAGATGTTTATCATTAGATTTCGGTGTTTTTTACACCTCAAGTACAAAGGTGCCCGCCATCTAAAATGGCGAGTCTACTCACTCCATTACCTGCCCATAAAATCTTTTTCACCAGACGTTTTCTCTGTGGGATATGCTATCTGTCTATGCAATGGCCTGATGTCCCACTGCGATTCTGCATATCAAAAGCTGCCGGACGTTGGCGAGTGACCCTGGGCCCTCCCCCTGCGGTCCTCTTAACAGTGTGGCGCAGAGGGCGCTATCTCTTTGACTGGGTGGAGGACAACGGCCTTCTGAACAAGCTGCTTGTGCATGGGGTGCCAGTGTCGCACGTCTGCCTGCTCCATTCACATCATCAAAAACGCACCTTCCACGTGCGAGCCAACGACGGTACGTCAACAGCACGTTCCATCTCAGCGGGAGTACCACAGGGTTCCGTCCTCGGCCCCCTACTGTACTGCCTCTACACAGCCGGAGTTCCGAAAACGCCGAGGGCGCTTAACGCGGACGACACTGCAATGTTGGCAAAGAGTTTCGAATGCGCAACTGCTGCGGCGCCACCTGCAGCTCGCCTTCGACGAGCTTGGAGTGTGAGCCACCAAATGGCGGCTCAGATTCAACGACGGCAAGAGCCAGGCGGTGATATTCACGAGGAAGAAGGTGCCAGCGGACATCTGGCCGGTGCGGATCATGGTTGGCCCTATCCCGTGATCACGCACTAGTCGGTACCTCGGCGTCACATTGGACAGGCGGCTGACGTGGAAGGCGCACTTCCGGGAGATGCGGGCAAAGGCGGTGGCCAGGAACGCCTTCTTACCCCCTGCTCAACCCAGAGACGACATTACCCCCAGACTGCGGCCCGTCGTAGTCTGGTTGGGAAACGCTGCCGACAAATCGCTGAAGTTGCTCGAAAGCGTGCAAATCAAAGCCCTCAGGCTTGCACTGCATCTGCCACGAGATTTCCCCTCAAGGGAAGTGCACCAACCGGCCGGAATACCGCCGCTAAAAAAGCGCATCAGCCAACTAGCGACGAGATTATACGGCAATGCGGTAGTCCGAAAATCAACTCGTCAGTGGCCTGGGAAACAAAGCTCACTGGCGGCCGACCACACGCTGGACGGACCTGCTGCGCGAGTAGCGACCACGCGCCAGCAGCAAAAGAAGCGACGCAGTCCAGAAATCAGTGACACCGAAAAGAAAATCCGAAGCGAGAAGAAACAAACACCGTAGGCAGCAGTGGGAACAGCGCTACAGGCTGCTTAACTTCCGTCACACAGAGGCAAGGAGCCTTATGAGGTCACCATGGCGGCGGCTCTCTCTTGTGGCTTCTAGCGTGCCCACATCCATTCTCATAAGGCAGGGTGGTTCCAACATTTTCCCCACAACTAAAGCAAAAATGAATTAATGAAAAGAAAATAGCAAGGCTGAATTAGTTATTTACCGACAATCACAAGTACTGTGGCGTATCATTATCGATATAAATTATTCCGGTCAAATGGGAGTTTCATAACTGAGTTACCTTTGTTGCGAGAGTTTCTGGAATTATCCCGTAACAGCTGTCATTCCTCCACGGATAGCTCATTGAAAATGTCTAGCAGAGTTCAAGCTGTCATAGAAGCGATGGGTGGACACAGCCCATATAAAAGTAAAGCCTTGGGGAAATAATTACCCCAGTGCTTCCGCTAGCAGGTGTTGGCTGTTCAGCCGCACAAAGGATGGGGTCCCTCCACTCCCACACCAACGTGGTGACCAAACCAAAAGTTCTACTGTCACCTTCGTATAACATGTTAGTTTTTGAATCAGGAGTCACAGGATGCAGACTGTGATGTTATCCATGCGTCTGTATAAGATTACTCATTAACATGGTTCATCAGGAGATAGAAGAAAGTGGACGAAAGCGATCGAAGGGTAGCGGTTGTAAGGGCAGAGGAAAAAAAGCGCCAAGGGAAAAAATCTCTGCGACAGTAGGACGGGTAGTAAGGGCAGGAGCGGCTTGATATCTGCGACAGCGCACGCAAGGTGTGGTTATGTTAGTGCAAGGTACCGTGCATCGTTACCTTTGTAGTTGCGGAAGCTCGTTGTGGGGCTTGCTGTAGTTGCTGCGTCCCTGTAACAGTTCAAGGTCGTCATACATTAGTGGGCGATCGGTCATAGATCGGCTCACAGAGTAGGGGGTGTGTGTGGCTGGTTTGCGTGCTGTGTACAGTACGGTTTCCCTGCGGCTGCCTGTTTTTCGGTGGATCCAGCATCTGGGGTTTCCAGTGTAGCTGTGTTGCAGGGGCTCGCCAGTACTGTCGTGTTAGCGTGCTATGGACCATAGATGTTTAGTTCCTTGCCAATAGTGTCTTTGGTCTATTATGTTTCCATCTATGGTTGTGGTCGTAGTTACCCAGGGAAGGGATAAACCGGCTGCGCGAGTGTCTCGTGTTATTATACAGTCGTGTAGAGAGTTTTTGGAATACCTGCAAGATGGTATCTAGCTGATATTCACGGTGAAGGTGCGCGGTGCGTGTGTAGCGCGGAGCGTTGCTTATGATTCTGAGTACTTTGTTCTGTTTGAGCTGCAGACGGCGCAGGCGTGTGGGTGCAGCGTATCCCCAGACAGGGGCTGCGTTCGTCATCAAGGGTCGAATAAGTGTCATGTACATGGACCTAGACACCCTCCTATTCAGTGTGCTACGCCTGTAAGCATAGGGTAGAGTTGTTTGAGCCTCGCATTTGCTTTGTTGGTCACGTGTTGAATGTGGTCCCCCCAGAGTAGTTTCCGGTCCAGCCAGTCACCGAGGTATTTGACCTTCTCGCGGAATCGTATTGGGCGTGCATGTAGTGTTTTTGGGTTGCAGTGCTGATGTTTGCGCAGTAGTTTCGGTCTTCTAGTGAACAGAACGGCTTCGTACTTGTCGACGTTTCTCTAACACGCCATTTCACCAGCCAAGGCTCTGCCGCTCTGAGTGCAGTCTGTAGTCGTGAGTTAATGTTAGATTGCTTTCAGCCGCGCCCTGTGACCTCTGCGTGGTGTACAGTTGTAGAGACAGCGCCGCCGTGACCCTACAGGCCGCCGTGGATCTTTGGAACCACGTGCCGGCTCCTGGTACGCTGTGATCGCCGCCTCACGCAGCCGCCATGAATACGGATGAGTGAAAGGAAGGCACACAATGCGACGCGCCGCGGCGAGGGGAGGGGAGGAGAGGAGAGCAGAGCAAGTGTCAAGATGGGGCAGGGCGGGCGCCGTCGTGCGCCGGGAAGCTCCCGACCAACCAGTCCACAGAGAACAGCTGTCTGCGGAAGGCATCACCACGGGGTGAGAGAGCACTGCAACCTTTCCAAAAGGTCTCTGGTTCACCTTCTCTACGCTTGCTGGACCAACACCTGCAGTGATTTCATGGAGACGTTGTATCATCCAACTATGACGGAACTGCCAAAGTCCTCTTGATCTCTAGCAACTTTGGTGTTCCAAACTGTCAGTGTGGATTCCCTGTTAATTAAAGACGACAGTATTGAAATCACCTTGTGACGTACAGTTTCAGTAAATATCGTCTTCCCCACCATCCCCTCCTCTAGGAAATGTGATGTTCTTTTTCCAGAAACACTATTGAGAAAATCCAGACACCCGGCTTTCGAAGCTGATTGCCGGACGGTTCTACGGCCGCCAACATACACTACTGGCCATTAAAAATGCTACACCACGAAGGTGACGTGCTACAGACGCGAAATTTAACCGACGGGAAGAAGATGCTGTGATATGCAAATGATTCGCTTTTCAGAGCATTCACACAAGGTTCGCGCTGGTGGCGCCACCTACAGCGTGCTGACATGAGGAAAGTTTTCAACCGATTTCTCATACACAAACAGCAGTTGACCGGCGTTGCCTGGTGAAAGATAGTTGTGATGTCGCCTGTAAGTAGGAGAAATGCGTACCATCACATTTCCGACTTTGATAGAGGTAGGATTGTAGCCTATCGCGATTGCGGTTTATTGTATCGCGACATTGCTGCTCGCGTTGATCGAGATCCAATGACTGTTAGCAGAATATGGAATTGGTGGGCTCAGGAGGGCAATACGGAACGCCGTGCTGGATCCCAACGGCCTCGTATCACTAGCAGTCGAGACGACAGGCATCTTATGCGCATGGCTGTAACAGATCGTGCAACCACATCTCGATCCCTGAGTCAGCAGATAGGGACGTTTGCAAGACAACAACCATCTGCACGAAAAGTTCGACGACGTTTGCAGCAGCATGGACTATCAGCTCGCAGGCCATGGCTGCGGTTACCCTTGACGCTGCATCACAGACAGGAGTGCCTGCGATGCTGTACTCAACGACGAACCTGGGTGCATGAATGGCAAAACGTCATTTTTTTTTTCGGATGAATCCAGGTTCTGTTTACAGCTTCATGATGGTCGCATCCGTGTTTGGCGACATCGCGGTGAACGCACATTGGAAGCGTGTATTCGTCATGGCCATACTGGCGTATCACCCAGCGTGATGGTTTGGGGTTCCATTGGTTACACGTCTCGGTCACCTCTAATTCGCATTGACGGCACTTTGAACAGTGGACGTTACATTTCAGATGTGTTACGACCCGTGGCTCTACCCTTCATTCGATCCCTGCGAAACCCTACATTTCATTTCAGCAGGATAATGCATGACCGCATGTTGCAGGTCCTGTACGGGCCTTTCTGGATACAGAAAATTTTAGACTGCTGCCCTGGCCAGCACATTCTCCAGATCTCTCACCAATTGAAAACGTCTGGTCAATGGTGGCCGTGCAACTGGCTCGTCACAATACGCCAGTCACTACTCTTGATGAACTGTGGTATCCTGTTGAAGCTGCATGGGCAGCTGTACCTGTACACGCCATCCAAGCTCTGTTTGACTCAATGCTCAGGCGTATCAAGGCCGTTATTACGGCCAGAGGTGGTTGTTCTGTGTACTGATTTCTCTGGATCTATGCACCCAAATTGCGTGAAAATGTAATCACATGTCAGTTCTAGTATAATCTATTTGTCCAATGAATACCCGTTTATCATCTGCATTTCTTGTTGGTGTAGCAATTTTAATGGCCAGTAGTGTACATTGCGCCTAAAGACCACGAAGATATGATGCGATAAATTAGGGCTCATACGGAGGCAGTCGCTTCTCCCTCGCTCTATTTGGCAGTGGAACAGGAAAGGAATTGACTAGTAACGGTAGAGGGTGCCCTCCGACACGCACTATACGGTGGCTCGCGGAGTATTGATGTAGATATAGATGTAAATCGTAATAGAGCATTTTTTAAGACATAGATGTATACAAGTGAAGAATCACCAGTGACTGCTCGCCAAACATTTGCCACTGTCGCATCATGTACGCGACATGAGGATGAAGTTATAGCTGTACAATATTTGTTTGGTGACGTCATCTTCACCATTTGCACCTTATTGGCACTTGCAAAACGAGTGTGGTATAGGTGTTTCGTGAAACGGCCGTAAATGGAGCTTAGGAAAACGAGGGTAGTTATTAGAACAAAATTTTCACTCTACAGCGGAGTGTGCGCTGATTTGAAACTTCCTGGTAGATTAAAACTGTGTGCCGGACCGAGATTCGAAGTCGGGACCTTTGCCTTCCGCGGGCAAGTGCTCTCTCAACTGAGCTACCCAAGCACGACTCACGCCCCGTCCTCGCAGCTTTAATCCCGCCAGTACCTCCACTCCTACCTTCCAAACTTCGTAGAAGCTCTCCTGCGAACCTTGCAGAACTGGCACTCCTGGAAGAAAGGATATGCGGAGACTTGGCTTAGCCACAGCCTGGGGGATGTTTCTAGAATGAAATTTTCACTCTACAGCGGAGTGTGCGCAGATTTGAATCTTCCTGGCAGATTAAAACTGTGTGCCGGACCGAGACTCGAACTCGGGACTTTTGCCTAGGCAAAGTGTAGAGTGAAAATTTCATTCTAGGAGTGCTAGTTCTGCAAGGTTCGCAAGAGAGCTTCTGTGAAGTTTGGAAGGTAGGAGACGAGGCACTGGCGGAATTAAAACTGTGCTTGGGTAGCTCAGTTGGTAGAGCACTTGCCAGCGAAAGGCAAAGGTCCCGAGTTCGAGTCTCGGTCCGGCACACAGTTTTAATCTGCCAGGAAGTTTCAAGTTTCGAGGGTAGTTATTGTTGCTTTGACCAGGGACTGCATTATTTCAACAGGATTTCCCCCGCTGAATTTAAGTATTACCTTCGCATTATCACCTTCTTTGGTGGTGAGGAATATTACTCCAAGACCACGAAGGTTGTCTTGGTTATATTTCTCAACCTACAACAATTTTCGATTTAGTAATGTTGACACAGTGGTACCAGAGTGTAAACGCTTTTCTCATACTTCTGTGTACGTCCCTAATGATCTCGTTGTCGACGTGTCGTTAAAGTCACACCTGCCTTCTTTTTTCATACTTCTAGGGAACGATGCCATCTTCCCTCTTTCATTTGCCTGACTGTGCCTCTAATTTCTCGTAGGAAATGGGTAGCTGGCACCCTCAAATGTCCATGCACGTCATCCAGGGCGAAGTCGCCATCAAAGTAGGAAAGTCCTACACAAAGGATTGCTTACACATCGTTGAGTCTAGCCAGAAAACGGTGTTATCAGTCAGTTTTTTACCATATTAATCAATAAAACGTTTAGACATTTTTGAAAACTTACAAATTGCTGGTGTGTGGACTGCCGTTTATTTTCTTCTCTTTGTTTATTTTTATCAGAAGATATAATATAAAATTTATAAAATAGAACGAAAGAACCCAATATATTAATGACCCGGTCCAGAACGAAGCCATTAGAGAAGCAGCATAAGTCAGGATGGAGTAGAAAGCTAGTCTCGTGCTTTTCAGAGGAATCAATTCAGCGTTCACCTTAAGCGACTGATGGAAACAACGAAAAATTTCAATCTTAGTGGCAGCGCGGAGGTTCGAATTGCGTCCCTTCCGGATGCGTGAATAGTGCCTTAACCCGTTGTGCTATTTTGCCTGGGACGAATTTTATACGAAATTCAGTACAAAGGCTGTCATTTAGCGTTCTAGAAAGACTGTTGCATATCTCTTCGCCTTGTTTCTTCATTTATTATTGTGTATGTATATATGTACGTATGTATGTATGTATGGAGGTATAGTTGTTGACAACCGAATGTACAGTGAATAACTTACATATTTTTGTCCAGAGTTAACCACAGGTCCATTGTCAAATCACTAGATACCTAACGGTTTCTCAGATCATAAAAAGAATCGTATATAGCTTTGCAAGTCGTGCGTTTTGCATGAGTTGGAAAAATGGACTGCAAGGAACATAACCGTTATTGTAAGCAGTTTTTTTTTTTTTCCTACTACGTGGTATGTTGCTGTGTCGCAGTACGTCAGTCAGTCGGAAAATTCCTACATCATGTCTCTTTGTAAGGCTTCTGTTTATACTTCTGGCAGTGCATATGGCTGCGCCATCTGTTCAAACAAAAATAAAATTAATTAAGCTTGTTTCTTTCTCCCACCCACAATTCGCATTGTGACGTAATACCTCACTACGATAGCATTTACAGTGTGTGTTAGACTTACTGCCCACACTAAAGGAAAGTTGCAACACTTCGATCTAACCACGACTCTGAGAGTATGTCAGTACTCCCATCTTTTAGATTTAGAAGTGTGACGGCACTTTTCAGACGGTGAGCAGTCTATGCAATCTTGAAAGCAATTTTGTTGAAGGGAAGCCTGTGGCCGAGAGTGTAAATTGTGTTAAAATGAAACGAGTGTGACTGAAAACAGTATCAATAACACTGAGTGTTAAAAGAAGTAATTGAGGGAGGCACTAAATATTCCTCACAATCTGATTTTGAGTAATTGCATGGTGACTTAAAGTTTTGTAAGCGGTGCTTTTAAGCATAATTTTCAGCGTTTCACTTCCAGTTGATTGTGCGACAAATTAACCTGAACCTGTTCAAATTCTTTGACGCCTTCTCGTTCGCAGTGTGATTACTTCAGAGCCTTCTCTACTGGAAACAACTAGAACAACTGAACAGTTTCGAGAGAGTACACTTTTATTTTTTACGGTAACACCTCGAAGCGAAGTTGGTTCCATGCCTCATTTCCTCCTGTCGGAACAGCCCTCTTCCATTTATTCCCAGCTTAGCAATGCCTTTTCTGATGTTATTCGACCATCTTTCTGGAGTAGTCTTCCCCCTTGAGCGTATTCCATTCATACTTACACTCACTTCCCTTAAAATTTCTTCACCTCTTCCGATTCGGTGACCACATTAAGTTAATCGCTTTTGTTTAACTTCTGATACTGTGTGTTGTGTTCCACTTATTTTGCACAGTTTACAATTTCTCCATCGTCTCTGCGCATCTTCTTCTGTAATATATGCAAATATCTGCGTAAGGACTGCACTACTGAAAACTGTGAGCTTCCTCTACGTCTTCAGCATTAATGTTCGCCAGCCGGAGCGGCCGAGCGGTTCTAGGCGCTACAGTCTGGAACCGCGCGACCGCTACGGTCGCAGGTTCGAATCCTGCCTAGGGTATGGATGTGTGTGATGTCCTTAGGTTAGTTAGGTTTAAGTAGTTCTAAGTTCTAGGGGACTGATGACCTCAGGTGTTAAGTCGCATAGTGCTCAGAGCCATTTGAACCATTTTGCATTAATGTTCGTCGCTCAACTGCGTAGTAAATGGATTATTGTTTCTTATACATTAGCTGTCGACGTAAGTCATACGGAAATCTCAGATGGCGAAATCAAATATATTGGAATTACCAGATTATATGTGACTACTACGGCTGATAAAGTAAAACATTCACAATGGTAACAGAAATTGATTTTGAAAGCATCACTTAAAAATATTCAGTTTTAAAATGAATGCTTGACCATAAGGACAATACTTAGCGGTACATCAAAGAATCAGTTAAAATTGTTTTTGGCATTTTTTTAAAATTTTTATAGAGAAATTATCTCAGTTCTTTCCTTTTGTCATTCAATTTGTTCGGGTAATGTGACTTCTTGAGTGTAATGAAATATTTACGTAAATTTATTATCGAAAATATATATTGCTCATGAACAATTAAGAACTTAGAGTTCCTGAAATATTACTTTATTTTTATGGAAAACGGTGTAAACAAAATCTTATTTTATCGAGGACAGACGTTTTGAAACCGTGGGTGTGTATAATATATAGGTTGATTTTTGCAAAGAAGAAAACAATAACCAGCTATTGTTATCAATACTATGTAATTATAGAATAAGCGCATATACCTGTTTCGCAACGACAGGATCATCTTCAGATGACTGTTCACGGTTAGATACACATTTTTTTGGGTTTTCATCAGTTTTGGCTCTTTATTTCCACTTGTGGCGAATATTCCTTGGCATGGTGTAGCTCTATAGGTAAACGATGTGAGAAACGGCCTATTCCATGTGGCACTAACATTTTGCGGTGCGTGCGTGTGCGCGCGGTCGCGTGCACTCGCGTGTGTGTGCGCTCACGCGTGTGTGGCGGTTTACGCTATGTGGATGTATGAACATGGGAACAAGTGCTTCACATACTCTCCTCTATTTCGTGAACACAAGCAGTCAACATTGGAACATAATGACGGAGGATTTTCAACGGCACCACCACCATAAGTAACTTTCACCACAGACAGAATGATGAGCTGAGAACTAATGTAAAAATCAACAAATGTGTATCCAAATGTGAACAGCCTTTTGAAGATGAGACTGTCTGTTCAAAATCGGTAACGGCCATACTTGGGTAAATAAATAACGTTATTAACAGTAGCTAGTTGCCGTTCTCTTCTTTGCAGGAATCAACCTTGTAAGAGGTCCATGATTAAGGAATTTGTTGCTAGCGCAGTCGAGCAGATGTAATTTCGATGGATTGCTCATGCGCTGCCTGCGATATGTAAGGTTTAAGAGAATCTAAAACCAGAGAGCAGTATTATCAGCAGTAGGAACTGTGTGTTAGTTGTAGTAGTTGCTAGCGAGCAGTCGTGTGTGTGGAGTTGGCTGGGCCGGTCGTGGGGAGCGATGGCGGAGCCTGAGCGTTGTAGTATAAGGTAAAAGCAGCCTCGCGCATATGTAGTATTGTTACATCAAGTCCCATGTAAATGTTTCTAAAAAATCTCTTAATAACAATCTTTCTTATAAAAAGTAACTTTTCACAATCACTCATCTCAATTTAAAGAATTTACTAGTTTCCCCGATCCATGGTCATCCCGATTCTTGCTAAGAAAAATCAGTTGTTCTTTTTATACATGACAAATCTATCGGCCAGCATTGCACTGGGCTGTGCCAGAAAAATTTATTATAAGAGCAGATATATATGCGTTATCCGGCGACTTCATTGAGGTAAGAATTTTCATTTTTTTATTCAGTATGATCTTTCAGGGCCATGACGCAGCGCTGCTGACGTCCAAAATTTACCAGTTTAAATTCACAGTCAATTATTGAAAGGTTATAAGTGAGTCGCAATTTTTTATTGAGAGATTAGTCACATTTTATTATTGATAGGTTACGCAATTTATCTGTTGGTAGGTTACGCTAAACGTCAATGCTATACATATTTTATCTGTTGGGCAGTTACACTGAATGAAATAAATAATTATATTGTTTTTACTGTTGGGACGTTACGGAATTTATTTTGTGGGGAGGTTACAACCTGTATAATGCAGACGTACCTGATACGTATTGTAAGGATGAAGTAATAAATCTTGTGTTAAAGTCGGCACCCATACGTGATAAAACGAAAAACAAAAAAAATTGTCAAACTAAAAACAAAAAAAAAATTAGTGCCATACGTCAGCTCACATTTCTGATGCAACTCGCCGAATAGGTCCGCAGGTATTTGTCATCTGGTGATAAAAAACTGCGCTGCAATGATATGTGCTTCGTAACGGTGTATGGTTTGGATGACTCAGTGTAACATCGCCTATTAAAATGTTTTAGAGTTCTTGATACTCATACAAAGGCTGTTGGAAGTGTAGTACTAGAGAGCAGCATTGTCATGTAATGATTAAAGTAGTACATCTAAAATCAGATATGAATTAATAATAATAATAATAATAATGTACGTTTCTCTGCAGAAGAGTAAGCAGACCCATACTAGTTACAAAGATTTACCTTGTGTGTTCTTGCAGTAAGAACTCGAGGTCGTTCCAAGTCTGACTGAAAGAAGACCAGTCAGAGCGCTAGGTTCTTTCCACCTTCGCCGGCCGCTGTGGTCGAGTGGTTCTAGGCGTTTCAGTCTGGAACCATGCGGCTGCTACGGTCGCAGGTTCGAATCCTGCCTCGGGCATGGATGTGTGTGATGTCCTTAAGTTAGTAAGGTTTGAGTAGTTCCAAGTCTAGGAGACTGATGACCTCAGCATGTTAAGTCCCATAGTGCTTAGAGCCATTTGAACCATTTTTCCACCTTCGATTTTTGTTTATAATATCTGTTTACATCAAAAGTTAAATGAGTCCTCATCTACATGTATCGGATAGACTGTCTCGACGTATTTTATGGTCTCGGACATCGATCCTATTGAACTCGGCGGCTAAACACGAAATGGAAAAACTTTGGTCAATCATTGGCACAATCATCGCACGCGCTTCCAGGGGCACCAAACATGTTCTCACGAAATTTCGAACTCTTTGAGGCATTTGTGAGCATTTTCACCGTCAACCACGATTTCCTCTAATTACATGCGTCATACCCAAGTCAATGCTGCTAGCTTTATCTCGCCACTAACAACAATTACCTGCTTACTTAAAATGGCATAGCAATCCCAGCGATAATATGCGCTACATCACCACGATGCCTGCTTAAATTACATGTGTAACATTTGGTTCTTCTAGCACCTCAGTCCTACCTGTGCTCTGGTAGGATGGGCGCAACGTATATGTGATCTGATTTTCACGCGCTCAGTTTTCTTCATCTGTTTTTTAGTCAGTGGTACCTCGGATACCCGACACCTTTCGTCATTCCGTAACTACAATACCAGACATGACTCTCCAGCATCTTCGGTGTACTTATGCATGACGCTAAATCTTTTTGCACATCTGTCTCCGTTTTAGCCATAGATTAGCCGGAAACCTACATCCCATATACAGATACTCTGCACCCAAAAAGAAATGGAAGCCTTATCTGTTGTCAAGGCCACAGCATCCGTCACGGTACATCCCAGCAGGCCGGCCGCGGTGGCCGTGCGGTTCTGGCGCTGCAGTCCGGAACCGCGGGACTGCTACGGTCGCAGGTTCGAATCCTGCCTCGGGCATGGGTGGGTGTGATGTCCTTAGGTTAGTTAGGTTTAAGTACTTCTAAGTTCTAGGGGACTTATGACCTAAGATGTTGAGTCCCATAGTGCTCAGAGCCATTTGAACCATCCCTTTTTCCAATGCATTCTAGTCGTACAGGGACGAATGAGGTATCGCTGCAAAGGCTTACTAACCGTCTTCTGTCATTGCATACCGTTTTGCGCTAAAACTTAGTATTTGTGGAAAATTTTAGCAAAGGGACTTTTAACTAACATAGCCAAAAGGGTATCCTGAATTACCAGCTTCGTACCTTTATTTTACGAAGCTAACTTACTAATCACGAATAAGAGACACTCTTTTAATATTATTACAAATGCCATTTTATTTGTTTTACGACACTTATAAACTGTATAATTTGTATAGAGCATTGTCATAGATGATAACCGTAACCCCTGCGGTAGTCTACTATGTCTGCCCGTAGTACAAGTAGACTTTTCTGAACGAATATACTTTCCGAAATGGCAAACATATTTGTCATTATCACCTTGAATTGATATTATCCCATGGCTACGAAGGCCTAGCATGATTACTGAAACAGAAAAGGTTTGTCGAGTTAAAGTTACAGTTTATGTGGTCGTACTGACAGTCGGTGATCTCTGCCCGTTCGTACAAGCCGGACAAGCATACCGAAAGCAGACACGTATTTGGACACTGTGTATACAGGATATGTCATAAATTCATGATTATTATTTAACGTCGTTCGGTTAATTTTTAAAGATGTTTCCTCTCCATTCCCACAACTATCCTTATCGCAATACTTCAATTATTTGAAACTGCAAAAGTCCTAAAGTTTCGCAAGGGTGCTGTTATTATTATAATAATAATTATTATTACTATTTTCGATTATTCCCGTTTAAAGAGAGCGTTTTAACTTGAATTCCGTTAAGATGATTGTTCATGTTTTTTCTGAGCCCAAATTTTCTTCATGTGTTCACTGTGTTGTTTCTTTCGCTCCGCCGTCCATTTGCATCCTGGTCTCTTCTGTGGGTGGTGTCAAATTTATGTTTTTTGATTAAGCTCCTGAATTCAGTTCTATTTTCTGGATCGTTTACTGTTGTGTGTGCTTGTCTGAGATCCGTTTCAACTTCTTTTATCCATTTTGTTTTTCCCCTGCCTGAGTTGATGACTTCAAGAATTCGCTTTGAAATTCTGTTTTCATTCATCCTGTGGATATGTCCGTATAACTGCATTCTTCTTTTCCTTATTGTATCCGTAATCTTGTCTGCGTATTTATACAATTCTGATGTTGATATCTTCTTCCAGATTCCTTGCTCTTGTATCGGGCCAAAAATTTTCCTGAGAATTTTCCTTTGTTGTTTCTCTACTTCTTTGATTTTAGTTGGCCCACCTATTTGTGTTGTTTCAGATGCATACAGTGCCTCCGGAAGTACGACAGTGTTGTAGTGCCTCAATTTTGTGTTAATGGATATGGACTTTTTGTTATAATAGTTCCACGTGAGTTTATATGCTTTCTGTAGTTTTTTTTATTCTTTCCTCTTTGGCCTTTAGGTTGATCCCTGATGGATGGATGATTTCTCGCAGGTACTTAAAATATGGTTGTCACGATAGGTAATTTGTCTTGTGGCACTCTCTGACTGGGTTTTCTCGTACGAAATTTGCAGGCCAGTTCTTTGTGCAATTTCGTGTAACTTCTCTATGGCGTTAGTGGCTTCTTTTCTATTATTTGTGAGGACTGCAAGGTCATGTGCAAAAGCTAAACACTTCACATTGAATCTATTATATTTTCTAATGCCAATTTGGATTCCTTTGTCTTCTTTTTCCCATGTCCTGATAATTTTTTCAAGAATGATATTAAAGCGTAATGGTGAAAGTCCGTCACCCTGTCGCACTCCAGTTTGGATTTCAAATAGTTCAGCAGTATCTCCCATACATTTCTTCTTCTTCTTCTTCTTATTATTATTATTATTATTACAACAGCAAACACAGCAGATGAGATCACTATGTTGGATTTCGTATTTTGTCACTGTTCGGACACTTCCCACGCTCCTAAGATTCTACATCCACATGTATACTCTGCAAATCGATTTGAGTTCCGTGGTGATGTATCGAGGGATAAATTCGTGAGCCGCGTGGTGTAGGGCGCCTTCCCACGGTTGGCGTGGCTCCCCCCGTCGGAAGTTCGAGTTCTCCCTCGGGCATAGGTGTGTGTGTTGTCCTTAGCTGTTTTAAGTTAGATTAAGTAGTGTGTAAGCCTAGGGACCGATGACGTCAGTAGTTTGGTCCCTTAGGAACATATCACAAAATAAATTCGTGCAGCTCCTGGTAAAGCTAGGCTAAGAGAATTTGGCTAAATTTAAAAGGTGGCCTCAAAACTTTTATCTTGCCAGGCGACAAAAACACACAACTAAATGATTTTGTTCCGTAATAGCATCGTTATCCGTGTGCCACGTGCTTGTGTGTTCTGAGACGATGTTCGTTAATCGACTTGGGTGGTCACGGCAACGACACCGTGTTGAGACCTGACGCTGTCGGCGAAACGTTGGCGACTGTATCACCCAGTTACCGCTTGAAAAATTCATAAGTCGCGGGACAGTTTCGCCTGTGAACAGCAATCGCGAGCTTCGCGCTCGGCCTGCACCTGCTTTCCATTAGGCCTCCCACCACGGTGATTAAGTGCGGGTGGCGCGCGGGCGACAGTTCATGCCGGGCAGTAGCAGTGCGAGCGGCGCGCGCCCGCTCTGTGGCGTGCTCGCCCCGGCAGCGGCAGCGGCAGCGACAGTGACTGATGGCGGCCGGGGCTTCCCCGCTCGCCGCCTGCCGCCGGCCTCTGTTGCGGCGCCTCCTTGCAGAAATTACATTCTCGCCCGCCTTTGTCGACCATGGCGGCCGGCGCACAACGAGCAGCCCGCTGGGAAAAGTTATTTAGTTCGTCGGCGACGGCCGTACCCTGCCACGGCGCGCCGCGCTGTGTAGTGCAGTTCCACCCCCTCCCCACATCCCCTTCACCCCCACCACCACCCACAAGCAGCAGGTTCCTCACGCATTCAGCTATTGGAAGAGACTCGCGGCCTAACCTTTTGCTTAAAGAAATCTGCAGCTGTTCTTAAGATGTTACTTATTATATGGCTACCAGTTTCGGTGCCTTGGTACACCGTCTTTAGGTCTTAACTGACGCTGAAGGGGTTAACTCGAATCTATATACGATTCCATCAGTGGCCAACATTTATGAAGTGAACTGAACTGGTTTTCACAAACTACCTGTAACAACGATGTTGTGTCCCCAGTCATCAACTACCAATCAGGACGGCCATACAAAACCTATTCGTCACACTTGTATTATGGCTGTCGCTGTGATGGCCCATTGATCGTGACCGGGCCAAATTTCTCACGAAATAAGCGCCAAACGAAAAAACTACAAAGAACGAAACTTGTCTAGCTTGAAGGGGGAAACCAGATGGCGCTATGGTTGGCCCGCTAGATGGCGCTGCCATAGGTCGAACGGATATCAACTGCGTTTTTTTAAATAGGAACCCTCATTTTTATTACATATTCGTGTAGTACGTAAACAAATATGAATGTTTAAGTTGGACCACTTTTTTTTCTTTGTGATAGATGGCTCTGTAATAGTCACAAACATATGGCTCACAATTTTAGACGAACAGTTGGGAACAGGTAGGTTTTTTTAAATTAAAATACAGAACGTAGGTACGTTTGAACAATTTATTTCGGTTGTTCCAATGCGATACATGTACCTTTGTGAACTTATCATTTCTAAGAACGCATGCTGTTACAGCGTGATTACCTGTAAATGCTACATTCATGCAATAAATGCTCAAAATGATGTCCGTCAAATCTCAATGCATTTGGCAATACGTGTAACGACATTCCTCTCAACAGCGGGTAGTTCGCCTTCCGTAATGTTCGCACATGCATTGACAATGCGCTGACGCATGTTGTCAGGCGTTGTCGGTGGATCACGATAGCAAATACCCTTCAACTTTCCTCACAGAAAGAAATCCGGGGACGTCACATCCACCTGTCATCTTGCAGTGAAATATCTTGTAGTAACCTCCGTAAAATATTACGTAGGAAATCAGCATAAATTGCACCATTTATATTACCATCGATAAAAAGGGGGCCAATTATCCTTCCTCCCATAATGCCACACCATACATTAACCAGCCAAGGTCACTGATGTTCCACTAGCAGCCATTGTGGATTTTCCGTTGCCAAAAGTGCATATTATGCCGGTTTACGTTACCGCTGTTGGTGAATGACGCTTCGTCGCTAAATATAACGCGTGCAAAAAATCTGTCATCGTCCCGTAATTTCCCTTGTGCCCAGTGGCAGAACTGTACACGACGTTCAAAGTTGTCGCCATGCAATTCCTGGTGCATAGAAATATGGTACGGATGCAGTCGATGTTGATGTAGCGTTCTCAACACCGTCGTTTTTGAGATTCCCGATTCTCGTGCAGTTTGTCTGCTACTGATGTGCGGATTAGCCGCGATAGCAGCTGAAACATCTACTTGGGCGTCATCATTTGTTGCAGATCGTGGTTGACATTTCACATGTGGGTGAACACTCGCTGTTTCCTTAAATAACGTAACTATCCGGCGAACGGTCCGAACACTTGGATGATGTCGTCCAGGATACCGAGCAGTATACGTAGCACACTCCCGTTGGGCATTTTGATCGCAATAGCCATACATCAACACGATATCGACCTTTTCCGCTATTGGTAAACGGTCCATTTTATCACGGGTAGTGTATCACGCAGCAAATACCGTCCGCACTGGCGGAATGTTACGTGATACCACGTACTTATACGTTTGTGACTATTACAGTGCCATCTATCACAAAGCGAAAAAAGTGGTCCAACTAAAAAATTCCTGTTTCTTTACGTACTACAAGAATATGTAATAAAAGTGGGGGTTCCTATTTTTAAAAAAACGCAGTTGATATCCGTTTGACCTATGGCAGCGTCATCTAGCGGGCCAACCACAGCGCCAATTGGTTTCCCCCTTTAAGCTAGACGAGTTTCGGTTTTGTAGTTTTTTCGTTTGACGTTTATTTCGTGAGATATTTGGCCCACTCACTATCAATTGACCACCCTGTATACACGATTCCATCTGTGGCCAACATCTGTGAACTGAACCGGTTTTCACAAACTAGCTGTAACAACTACGTTGTGTCCCGAGTCATCAACTACCAATCAGGACGGACATACAAAACCTATTCGTCACACTTGTATTATGGCTGTAGCTGTGGCTTTTACATACAGGGTATCCGTCCAAAGAGTGGTCACGCACATTTTCTCTGGTGCTTCGGCAGAGATCTGCAGATTTCGTTTTTGCAGTGTGTAGCTGGAGGTAGCCCAAACAAACACTGCTCATCACATCTTTCGTGCGATGCAAAGTGTTGACAGACAGCGTCCGTTTGTTTCTTGTTACAAACAAAATGATTTTTAAAGCGGAATTTTACGTCCTCATTCCATAGAGCGCTCTCAGATTAGTCAACGTGTAGCACAACACAATGCTTAAAGAATCTATCGCATAATTAATACTGTAACCATAATGTAACTGATGTAATTTCAGTCATATGTACATTTTATTATTTTACTGATATTGTTGTACAAAGAATTAATTAAAAAGAATATTGTAATTATGATGTAGTAAAAACGTTGGCTTAGTCAGGGAAGTTTGCTAGTGTAAGGAGCCAAAGTATACGTTTGAAGCAGGGAGTATTATCTTATCGCTGGGCGCGTAAGCGCCGAGTCGGGCGGAAGTAATCGACGGAGAGGAGCTGCTAGTGACACGGTGCACGGGAATGTAAGATTGCAAGATTTTTAATGTGTGTCCATGCATATTATCTGGTTGTAAATGGAAACAATATATTGTCATCAAGAGGAATTAATATTCAAGAGGAGTACTATGGGCCCAAGCTAGTTATATGGAACGACAACAAATAAGATCCTATTGCCGTACATTGTCGACGAATGCATTACGTCGGACCAGCAGCAACTCATCAGAGTGAGATCCGACCAGTCTCATCTTAAGACTGTACAAGGCCAGCCGGCGTACTAGTTTTTCTTAACTGTCTTTAGTGCAGCAACGGCAACAGTGCACATGAACTTCACCTCAACCATTTATCTAACAGGGTCCTATACTGTCACCATTTACTGATTCCGAGAATACCACCAACGAAAGAATAGGATATATGTTGAAAGTAATGAGCTTATTTAATATCGGCAACTAATATAAAGAAGTGCAGTTTAGAAAACTGGGAACTTCCGAAAACTGTCATTTAACAGCAGTGAACTTCTTTTGGTTGGTAGAACAGCTAGTGAGAGAATAATGGCTAACAGTAAAAGAGTAAAAGCATAATTTAAATGAATATTTACAAAGTGTTACTTCAGAATAACTCATTTAATGTTTTTATATGCATTACAAACTCTGTTCACATTTGCAAATTACGTAACAGTGTAGCGTAAAATTACTTATTCTTCTCTAGATGAAACATTATGAACTTTCCAGAAATAACTTATTATAATACAAAACCAGTATTTACGAACATTTGCGTTTCTGAAATAAGTAACTGTTAGCATTGCGGTGAGTAATGCAAAGCTACTCATTACAGGGTTTGTTTTGCGAATAATTAACGTGTACGTGTTCAGTACAAATTATTCTGCTGGTTTTCCAGTTAACTTTAATTCGTGGTATTAACTGTGTTTTTACATCTGAGCTCAAGCCTGTGCCTTTGGTTCCTTTCTCGCCTTATGACGATGATTAGGTAGTAATTACAGTTTATACACAATGAACAATCATACTGTAATTTTTTGCTCACACAGGAACCTGGCGGCTGTTGTTCAGTAATTTACAATCTAAAATTATAACATACTCAATTTATTTATTCTAGATTTCACTATTTCTTGTTTTTACCTTTCTGTCGAAATTTCTTTCGATCGCTGTTGTGCAAAAGTAGTCACGCTATAACGATTCGGCTATAACTGTGCCTGCAGTTACCCGGATTTTCATTATTCTTCGGAACGGATGCCTTTGCCAAACAACAGGGAATCTTAAGAGCATGTGTGATTTAAGAATGCTAGCTAACCGAAAGTGTAGGTCCGTTATAACGTGCGGTGTTTATTTTATCGGTAGCTATTAACAATGACAGTAAAACACGGAAGAATAACCAGTCGACACTGGACGTTGCGTGAAAGACGTATTGAGCAGTGTTTGGGCTGACTACAGCTACACTTTGGAAAAACGGAACTGTATCTGCCGAAACATTAGAGAAAATGCGTCTGACGACATCAAGTATATGTAACCTTGGACTCTTAGAAATTGGCTGACTACCAAGCCGGCAACTCGGAAGACGAGAATTAAATGAAGGGAAGTTACATTGGTTTTAAAAGAATCACGTCGAAATGATAAAATTATATGATGGAATACCGCCGATGGTGATTTGCGGACCTGCGACCCCAACTGTAACTTCCTCCCACTAACTCCAGATAATTAATAGCACACCTGAAAGAGCTTCCCTGTCTCCTTGACTGTAGCACCATCGGAGAATAAAAGCCTACAGTAGGCGTTTCAGCCATAAAATGTTGAAAGATAAGGAGGAAGACGACAAACAATTAACAGAGGGCACAAAGTCAACTTTTGCCGAAAGGAATATCCGACATTTAACTGCAGTGGGACACTGAGCGAACTCAACGGTGACAGATGAAAATTTGTGCCGGACCGTGAGTGCAACCGTTTTTTCCCGCTTTACACGAGCGCTCGCCTCAACCGCCCCGGCTATCCGTGCACGCATCCGTTCGACCCAAATCTCCATATGCTGCACGCTACGCAGTAGCGCCCCCTATCCATTAAACCACATGCTCGCAGCCCGACTGTATACCTACAGGGGTTCGGATACAGTTATGCATCCGCACTGAAGTACTGTAAAGACGTCTGCCGTCTATATGTATTACGTAGGGATGGTGTCTGTTACTTGGCATGTGTACGTCGGAAAGAAGAGACACCATACTTATACAAAAGGCAATGTTCTGAGCGGCTGACTCATCATCGTCCAGCCCAAACTGCTGAGGACAGAAACTTGAAATTTGGAGAAGGTATGTATATTATACTGTGGGCGTTATTTAAGAATGGGTTTTTCTAAATTCCAATCCTAAGATGCTAAATAGGGGATGGAGAGTTTTTTATGAAGAATGTTGCTATTAACGTAATTTCGAAGCTATACCTATGGAAGTTGGTATTTAGCTTCTCAGTCAGAAATAAAGAAATAAGTGTTCAGCATTTTTGGAAATTTAATCCTGTGGGGGTGAAGTAGTGGGTGATAGCTTTTTTTGAAAATATATCTTTATTAAAGAACTACTAACGTATTTTTAAAACTAAATCTATGAACATTGGTATGTACTTCTCGGTTACAAATAACAAAATACACGAGAATGCAGGCTTTCTCGGCGAATCTCGATGATAAAATCTCTTCAGGTTGACAGCTGAGTCAATGTGCTGTTCCCCAGCGCCGTTTCAGCAAGTTTCTTACTTGCCTTTGCCTGAAGATGGCAAGTAAGAAACTTGCTGAAATGTTGCTGGAGAAAAACACATTGACTCAGCTGTCAACCCAAGAAGATTTTATCAACAAAATACATGTTTCAGTTGTTTTGGAAATTGAATCTTTAAGCGGATGAAATAGAGGACGAGATTTTTATGAAAATATTTTATTATGAAAGCATTTTTAAAGCTAAATCTACGAAAATTTAAATTTGGCTTCTCAGTTAGAAATAGAAAAATACATGCTTCACTGTTTTGGGAAAGTCAATCCCTTGGCAGTGAAATGAGGGATGAAAGATTTTATGGGAATGGTGCTGGCATAAGCTGTCGCCAGCATACCGGTCGACAAAGAGGTTGCAAGAAGATCGATAATAGGCGCTGAATTAAGCACGACTATCAGGAGGGAGGCTGCAGACAAACTCGCAAGCAACAGGCCGCCAACGCCTTCTTGACCGCCAGTGTTTAGGTCGCCGCCGCAGACTGGAGGGCCTAATCACTTAGTCTCTAGCTCAGAGTGAGTCGCAGTTGCAGTCAGTCACACTCATAGTCACTATACTAGTTGGCGTCTGTCAGTTCACGTCCCTGGTTACAAGAGTGTAGTGTTTATAGCAGGATTTGTACCTCACCAGCAGTGAGGCTGATGTGGACTATTACAGAAGAGCTTGTGCCTCAACAACGTGCTTGAAGATAACTTCTTGTTCTTATGAATAAAGAACCCTGTTAATACGTGTGTGCAGTTACGTTGTGGAAAGAGGATGCCGGCCACCAAACAACATCCTCTCCCTGGCTTCTCCTGGTACAAGACTCTACAAAATCAACGACAACACAAAAGAAATATTTCATTGCGCAAGCGTTTTTGAAGCTAGTTATATGAAAATTTACATTTAGCTTCTCTGTCAGAAGTAAAACATTCGCATGTTTGGAAATCCAACCCCTAGGGGGATGAAACATGGGGTGAAAGGTTTTGTGAAAATATTTCATTGCGAAAGCGTTTTTGAACCTAAGTCTTTGATAATTGCACTGGTTTCGGAAATTCAATCTCTAATGGGGTGAAACAGGGTCAGACTGATTCACTGATTCATCACCGCTCAGCCCAAACCGGTAAGGATAGAAACTTGAAGTTTCGAGAGAGTGTGGCATCTTATACTGTAGGCATTGCTTAACAAGGAACTGTCCGAAATTCCGCTCCCTAGCGGGTGAAAAAGGCGATGAAAGGCTTTTTGAAAGTTGGTCACTGTTAAGAGAATTTTGAAGCTAGAACTACGAAAACTGGTATTTGCTTTCTCAGTCAGAGAATAAAAAATGCGTGTTTTAGCATTTTGAAGATTTAACCACTAAGGGGTTAAAATAATGGGTGAATTTTTTTAAATAAACAATTACTAAAGAACTACAAAAGATTTTAAGGCTACAGCTGTGATACTTGGTATCTGAGTTCTCGGTTAGAAATAAAAGATATATGTTTCAGTATTTCTGGAAATTCAACCCCTAAGGGAGTGCAATAAGGGATGAAAAATTTTTAAGAAAATATTTCATTACATTAAAAACATTTTAAAGCTAAATTTACGAAAACTGATATTTCACTTCTCGGTTAGGTACGTATAAAGAAATGTTTGTTATGGGATAAAAGTTGGTACAGGAATGTCTCCACGAGAACGCAGAAGGCGAGATTAACAAAAGCTTCTGCCTTCAGCTACCAGAATCACTTTTTGGTCAGAAATACATTCGGAAAGGACCATGCTTATATGGCCTTAATTAGCGTGAAAAGCTTACAAGGTGTTGCAATTTGTCAACAGCGTAAAAATTCGATTAATTGAGAACAGAAAAGTCTCTGCAGGTCGTACAGTCTACGCGAGCAAAGCAGCGGGGACTAAGCTAGTTTTTGCATAACGATAAACACAAACGAAGTGCGAGGCAGCTTTTACAGAGAGGAACTGCACCAATGCCGAATTGGCTGTAGTAAATCCCCTGTCCCCGACAGGGTTATAAATTTATAAAGGAAGAATACAAAAGATGAGTAAAAAGGTCGCGCAGCCCCTGGCGATTTGTAATTGGCTAAAAGCGGGGGATATTGTTGTCGACGAGGGTGAATACAACTGCAATGCAGAGCGCGGTGCGTGTGGCACTTCTTCGCAAACTAGCATCGGCGTATGGTGTCCAGTCGGCTCGCAGAACACACAGTGAGGACGGGTAATTTCGGCTGTCATTGTGGCCGTATGCATGATGTAGCGACGAGACCAGATTCCTACCGTATAACACTATCCACATCTGACTACTAGATAATGCTGCTGCCTAAGATGACGGCAGACTTCCGTGCCAGGTTTCACGAAAACCAAACTACCGAGTGCGCTGGAGACGTGTATCCTTCACTTTTATTGGCTACCTGGTGTGTCTGTACCAGTAAAAAAAAAAAAAATAAATAAAAAATAAAAAAATAAAAAAATTACCCAGTTAGTCTTGCGGGAAAGGCTGCGCCGACTTCTCCTACTGCTCGTCACACAATGGGGCAGCGGCGACATCCAGTTGGGGTGGCTATTCTGAAGTGGCAGCACTCGAACACACCTCGAATAGGTCTTCCTGCGAGCCAGCATGCCAATTTTAATTCACCGGCTCATTCGCCTCCAAGGATCCGAGCCATCTTGAGACTTTTTTATGCAATATCCTTGATAGGCATCAATTTTATTTTGATCCTATTATCTGATGATCCTATATTTCAGCAACAAATCGGTGGGACCCAAAATACTGAGCAAAATTGATTTTATAAGTTAAATTGCATATTACGTTCTCAAACTCATTAAATATGCATGCAATCGACCCTTGATTGCGGTCGTTGGATTCGTGATTTTCCGTCCCATACGAAAGTCTCAGGTTTATAGCGTCCTTGAGCGCATGCTTTGTTCTGCCACGCTCGTGGACCCTAGAAATCGATATAAGCCTGTCACGTATTTAGTTTTAACTCGTGTGTTCCTCGATCTCTTCTGCTAACGCTGTCATCTTTCGCCGTTGCAATATTTCAAACAAAACCCCTCTGAAAGGTCTAAAAACTGTATAGCTGACCCCGAACAGTTTCTTCGAAAATGAATTCCGCAGAACTAAACCCCCAATTTTTCTGAATGAAACGATACCAACCATTACCCAAATAATTACCGGAAAAATTAGAAACGTGATTACAAATGTAAAGTGTTATTACATTCATTTGTAGAAAATGGCCCCCCAGATATAATTTTTCTTTAATAGGTGCACCACAGAACTACAGCATAGCGTTACATTAAAACATCGCGTCTAGGAGAGTCATCACTCCAACTGAGATATAATCGTGTAACATGTATACTACCGGCCAGTAAAATTGCTGCACTACGAAGATGACTTGCTACAGACGCGAAATTTAACCGACAGGAAGAAGATGCTGTGATATGCAAGTGATTAGCTTTTCAGAGCATTCACACAAGGTTGGCGCCGGTGGCGACACCTACAACGTGCTGACATGCGGAAACACTCCAACCGATTTCTCATACACAAACAGCAGTTGACCGGCGTTGCTTGGTGAAACGTTGTTGTGATGCCTCGTGTAAGGAGGAGAAATGCGTACCATCACGTTTCCGACTTTGATAAAGGTCGGATTGTAGCCTATCGCGATTGCGGTTTATCGTATCGCGACATTGCTGCTCGCTTTGGTCGAGATCCAATGCCTGTTAGCAGAATATGGAATCGGTGGGTTCAGGAGGGTAATACGGAACGCCGTGCTTGATCCCAACGGCCTCGTATCACTAGCAGTCGAGAAGACAGGCATCTTATCCGCATGGCTGTAACGGATCGTGCAGCCACGTCTTGATCCCTGAGTCAACAGATGAGGACGTTTGCAAGACAACCACCATCTGCACGAACAGTTCGACGACGTTTGCAGCAGCATGGACTATCAGCTCGGAGACCACGGCTGCGGTTACACTTGACGTTGCAACACAGACAGGAGCGCCAGCGATGCTATACTCATCGACGAACTTGGGTGCACTAATGGCCAAGCGTCATTTTTTCGGATGAAACTAGGTTCTGTTTACAGCATCATGATGGTCGCATCCGTGTTTCGCGACATCGCGGTGAACGCACATTGGAAGTGTGTATTTGTCATCGCTATACTGGCGTATCACCCAGCGTGATGGTACGGGGTTCCATTGGTTACACGTCTCGGTCGCCTCTTGTTCGCATTGACGGCACTTTGAACATTTGACGCTACATTTCAGATGTGTTACGACCCGTGGCCCTACCCTTCATTCAATCCCTGCGAAACCCTGCATTTCAGCAAGATAATGCACGACCGCATGTTGCAGGTCCTGTACGGGCCTTTCTGGATACAGAAAATGTTCGACTGATGCCCTGGCCAGTACATTCTCCAGAGCTCTCACCAATTGAAAACGTCTGGTCAATGGTGGCCGAGCAACTGGCTCGTCACAATACGCCACTCACTACTCTTGATGAACTGTGGTATCGTGTTGAAGCTGCATGGGCAGATGTACCTGTACACGCCATCCAAGCTCTGTTTGACTCAATGCCCAGGCGTATCAAGGCCGTTATTACGGACGGAGGTGGTTGTTCTGGGTACTGATTTCTCGGGATCTATGCACCCAAACTGCGTGAAGATGTAATCACATGTCAGTTCTAGTATAATATATTTGTCCAATGAATAACCGTTTATCATCTGCATTTCTTCTTGGTTTAGCGGTTTTAATGGCTGGTAGTGTACTTTAACCGACTTTCTTCCCCGAGTAAAAGTGTAACCACATGTAAAGGAAAACTTTTATGAAGTGTGGCAAGTAGGAGGTACTGGCAGCACTGAAGTTGTGGGAACGGGGCGTGTGCACTGCGTGGGTAGCTCAGTTGGTGAAAACGGATACTACGCGCCTGAGACACGATTAATATTTACGGAACTACAATTATCCAGCTTATGAAAACTCCTACGTCTGACATAACATTACGACATATGTAGCCCCGCTTTTATGAGTGAAGATTTCAATAAATTATCAGTATGATCCATACCCATAGAGAGAACGTTTTGGCAACTTGTCAGATATGTAGCTGCTGTTAGTGAGTCCAGGTGAGGAAAAGGTATCATCTTGTACTGTAGCCAACAACATAAAATTTTGTAAAGAGGTATAGTTGGCGCTTTGTGTTCTCGGTAAGTTGAATCGCGCATCTACGGAGTAACCTGGCGTATAAGAAAATCACCATCACTCAGATGCGCAACAAAACCACTCTCGTGGAAGCAACGCCAGGTACACGATTTGCCTCATAACCTACGTTGTTAATGTACGTCTGGACTTTGGAGGCCTGCAGAAGATTTTTGGTCATCTCAATTTAAATTACCCACGTTAGCAAGAGGGTTTTAATCGTAATTTGTGTATGGAGCTTTCTCAATAGATACCATATATATAAATTACATCCTTTACTCGTCTTTTTAATTGGAAATATTCTATTGTCGGTGATTGTCACGTTTGTAGCTTTATTTAACAATCATGACTTATTGCTAACCATACGGGATAACAAAAAAGTTTGAATAACAGTAGAAGATTCCGAAGTGTGCTACTGAAGAAGCAGAAGATTAGGTGGGTGGTTCGAGTAACTAACGGATAAATTTATGGCACATACTGACTAAAAGAAGGAATCTGTTGATGGGACATATCCTGAGGCATCAAGGAAACGGTAATTTGGTATTGGAGGAATGAGTGGGTGGTAAAAGTTGTAGATGGAGACTGACAGTAAGTAGGTTCTGATAAATGTATAGGGTGACCCGAAAGTATATTAAAATTTGAAAAAGCACTAACTCACGGAATAATATAGATACAGAGGTAAAACTTGACACCCATGCCTGAAGTGGCATGGGGTTTCATTGAAACTAAAAACGAGTGCAAAAAGCGGACAACAGATGGCGCTGGAAGGCAACACGTCAGTGACGTGGCATGAGAATCGTGTATAAAATGATATGTAGTGAAGCAGGGATTCATATGCACCACCAATCGCGAAGCGTTGACTTTACCAGAAATGCATTGTTGGTGAAGCTTTACTATCCGAATGGAGAATGGACTACAGCCGCTTCACGATTCTGTAGCCATAAGACGAGTATTCAAACATGTAAAGATCCTATGACAAGTGTCGCTGTGAAGAAAATGATCACGAAGACCGCTAAACACCTGCTGGAAGGTATGCCTTTTAGGCAGGATCGCGCTCCACCCCATATTGATACACGCGTCAATTATCTCTTGCGCTCATCATTTGGTGAGGATCGCGTGGTGATTCATGCTTGGCCTCGCAGTTCCCAGACGTCAATCCGTGTGATCATTTCTCGTGGGGTTACCTGAAGTCGCAGCTCTACCGTGATCGTACTACCTCACTGAGTATGCTAAAAGACAAGATCCGACGACAATTTCTTGCAATACCTTCTGACATGCTCTACAGCGATGTTCACATCATCATCATTGTCTTCGACTACAGGTATTGTTGATGAATTACGGCCGACATTTTGGGCATATGTTATAAAAAACATCGTCTTTGCTAAAAATGTTTGCTAATTATTGCTTTTGTATCATGTGAAGCACCATCTGTTGGTCATTTTGTGCACTTTTTTGCTTTGACTAAAACTTCATATCATTTCAAGCATGTGAGTAAGTTTTTACCCCTCTACATTATTCCGTGAAGTACTTTTAGGTCACCTGCAGGTTGCAATTCACACAGAGCTGAAGAGATTGCACAGAATAGACTAGCATGGAGAGCTCTGCCAAACCAGATCACAGCAACAATAACCACTGAAGACAACAACAACAGTAGCCACCTGTGTTTTTGTCTGAGTGCACATATCGATGGAGACTAGGGTTGCCTAGCAACGCGACCGACGCTATGGGGAATACGCTGACCACAGTTCGTTTTGTGTGTGGGCACCAGTCTTGAAGAAGGCTATTGTTTACGAACGCTACTTTTTAATAATTCTGATCAAAATATCTGCATTTTAACGTTATTTTGTGTGTACAATTTTTTATTGGGTACTATTTTTTAATGAGACTCGTATACAAATATATCAGTAAGAATCAAACACTGAGACTTCTTGTAAGATTAAAAACTATGTGGCTGGAACGGAGATTTAAAAAAAATACTTTTGTTCGTATTTTAAGTATAGTTTTTGTATTGAATTCAACACTTCAGAATACTGGAACTGCAGTTTCTTAAAAATACGTAAAGGCATTGATTGGTCTCTGTTGGTTCCCTAACACCATTATAGCCGTCACATTTAAAAAAATGAGGTCGGGTGCTCCCTTTTTAACGTGTACCGGTAAACTTGACACAGGTTTCGTCCCGTTAAGTCGTGTGCCTGCAATGTAGCGAAAAGATTAAAACCCTGCCAGCGGCTGAAGTATGTCCCGGAAACGCTGTCAGAGGTTTACGACCCACAGCGAACGTTAAATATCGGCTGCCTTGAGTGCTTTTGGGGGTTGTCGTGACTGACGCATCCGCCGCAGGAAGTAACCCGTCTGCTCTCATGTCCGGAATGTGGGGTGAAAGCGACGCCTACGCTGATCTTTTGCGTTCGGCGTAATTGTTTCGTGCGGGCGCCGCCTCCGGGAAAATTGGTTTGGAAACGCCGTAGCGTGGTAGAATCGCTAAGAGTGAATTATCTTCCTCTTCCTCACGGAAATGTTCACAATCCGCGGGCGACTGCACTCCACGTTGAGGGCAGTAACCTATGCTTTTCCTAAAGCAAATCCGTCAATTTCTACGACGTTAACTTGTAACAACGGCCCTTCTTGCGATCTGTTTAATTACACACGATTTACAAACGAAGTATCAGTTACGAAATACAGGGTGTTTCAAAATGAACATACCGGTTTTAAGGTGCAGCAGCATTTATTACGTTCATCTTACAATTCGTAAATAGTACACCAAATGAAAGAGCAACTCCGGCAGTTTTGTTTGTATACCTGTGCGCAATGGAAAGAGTATGTAATGACAAAAAGTGACTGAAAAACGTGTTGAACGAGTGCGAGTCTTTCACGCTTAGCCCCAAGAAATATTCCCGCGGAAAGTTTATGGGCCTTTCTTTTTCCGTGAATCAATTGTAACTGATGTTTCTCATCTAGATGTGCTACAGCTATGGCCCGTGCCTCAATGGGAAGAAAAGGTTGACACATCTTTATTTGGGAGCAAGATGGTGCGCCGCCTCACTGGCATAACGCAGTATGCGACTGATTAAACGACGTTGTATTCGACCGGTGGATTGGGCGTAAGGGGCCCGTTGACACAGCATTTTATGCATGACCTCCACGTCCACACACCATCTGACGCGATCATGTTCATGTGCCTCCGATACCAGCTGATCTATCCGACTTCAGAAACAGTGTTATTGCAACACTTACTCCTGCCACATTGATCAAGGTTTCGGAACAACTGGCCTATCGACTCGATGTGTGATCAATGTTCACACTCAATAATTGTAAGAAAAACTGTTTGCGTTTCTCTTTCATTTGGTGTATCATTTTTAATTGTAAGGTGAATGTAATATGTGCTACAAAGCCTTAAAAACCCGTATATTCATTTTGAAACACCCTGTATATCGCGATCTAACGTTAGTGTGCACAAATTGTTGCGAAATTCTCAGCTCTCTTGCCTTTAAATATTTTATTAAGGCTCCTATCAGTATTGATTACTAATGGTTCAAATGGCTCTAAGCACTATGGGACTTAACATCTGAGGTCATCAGTCCCCTAGACTTAGAACTACTTACACCTAACTAACCTAACGACATCACATACATCCATGCCCGAGGCAGGATTCGAACCTGCGACCGCAGTAGGCGCGTGGTTCCAGACTGAAGCTCCTAGAATCGCTCGGCCACCGCGGCCGGCATTGATTACTAGTGAAGTTAAACGTTCTGAAATGCTTCTAAGAACAATTTGGAGTAAAATAGAACTTTTCCCAGTCCAAAATGTAAGATCTCACTGTTCAGCAAATCAGTTAATAATATTGATGCAAAAATTTTACTGTGCTAAAACTAATTCATATTCATTGAAATCACCATTAAGCTAGCTGATGAAACATTTCCTCACTCAAGATGATGGAAAAACGCTAAAATATTGAATGCCAATGCATAATGGAAAAGATTACTAAAAGTCTACAAACGGAAGAAAACCAATGTAAAATTATATTAGAATATTTTTGAACTAAATTTTGCCGTTTTTTCATTACCGATGTTGAGACAGGTGGCCTTTAAATCACGCAAAACAATTTTGAACCCTTCCTGAAAGTAATCGAAAAAATTACTTAGTTCCTGCTTGTCCATATATTAAATAATTTATCAGTATTTAAAGATTAAAAAGACCTGAATTTTCTTTTCAGAAAAGGTAACGGAGCAGTATTACCTTTCAAGTACATTTATAGGGAACATTTTCATTCGAAATGAAGGCCATATAAAGATGCCCGTAAGCCGTATGAAGAAAATGACACCTAACAACACACTGATTGTCGCTTTAGATATTTTCAGTGTGATAAATGAATTGTTATCATTTCGCCGCGCAAATGCTACAGTTAACAAACGATAACTGTAAATAATTTTTATGAAGGGATTAGGATGTAAAGCGTTAAAGGGGATAGCTTACTTAAATAAAATCTGGCACGCACAAAAAATAAAATTCGATTGTTGTGGCGTATTGTTAATTTTCTAACATCGTTTTTTAAATAAATTTTTCGCTAATATTAGAACAGGCAGCTACAAATATACATACATTTGAACACGAAGGCTACTTTTTCTCAGCTTACGTATGTTATTTCACGATTATGCGTACAAAAGCCAGCAAACTGTCCCTTTACTGGGATTAGTGTTTGATTGTGCCAGCTTGAAATCAATAAAAGTTCTTTGATTTTGGTGGGGAAAATGTGTGTTGCACTTTCAGTTTAAATGAAGAAACTATTTTATAAATATATAATTATTTGACACACTGACTATTAAAGTCCGCCCCCTCCCCTTCCCGCTGCATAGGATTTTGGTCACCGAATAAATAAGCCGGGAACGGGGGCAGAAGGGGGCAAACGTGTTACTGTTGGCTGCACTGCAGTGAATTTGCCACCATGTTCGGCTGTCTGCAATATACCATCCTATGTAAACAGAGAATAAATGCTTCATGCAGGCAAGAGTAGACATCAGATAAACAAGATAAGTATTTATTTCAGGACGGCGCAGACGTATATTGCCTCCACTTGGGGCATCTTGTAAATATAACCGGACATACGTAAGTTGACTTCTCTGAAATATGCAAGAGCGCTACAAGATGAGTATCTACGCAAGACTCAGCGCACTCCATAGTGACCCGTTTACGACCGGCTATTTTTAATCACAAATCCGCAAAAAAAATTACACCTTTCTTCTGCATAAAGAGCTTTACACGCAGCTAGGGAGCTAGGGACATCATTAAGAGTCTTGGTGAGAAATCCGTCTCTTTTCACTGTGTTAAACATCTTTAATTTTCAGATTCACTTGACACGTATCTCATAGTGTTACAGTTAACAGACAGCAACACCCGTCGTTCTGAACAATATCTTTTTCAGTTATTATTATTGCCCATGCTGCTTGCTGCTGTAATTTATAAGTGCTCCCACTGTTGCGTATTTACAATACCATGCAATTGTGTTTGGCAACAAATCGAATGACGCTATTGCTACAGTCTAAATGTCGTGTGTAGTGAGCAAGAATCACACAAGCGGCATTACGTTATTAGATGACCTGGTTGTTAAATCATCGGTCAAGAGTTAAATTACGGGTAAACCACGAAAAAAACCACGGATGAAACTCTAATTCTCTGTTCTGAAAGGAAGACGATCGATACAGCCCGGCGTTGGTTTGAAGTCAAGTGATTAACAAAGAATGGAAGTTGGTGGAGGAAGAAAAGTTTACCCAGTGCGCAAACGTTTCGGCCATCCAAGTCGGATTTCACTTTGACTGAGTCAGCGACGGAAATAAAATATTCTGACTACTTTTTCTTAAACTTTCAATAATCCGATTTGGATTTATAGAGATCTTTTCATGCTAGTGTACAACTGCCTTCTCTTATGCAATTAAGCTTTTTTCATCGAGCAAAAGAGGCATTATAGACACATTTTTGGTTTCACATAGATACTTTGTACATTCTAGATATGTTTTTGTGCTTTCTCCCAGATTGTTCCGCCTGTCTACATCCATATGTAGTCTGCAAACCAATGTGAAGTGTATGGTAGAGGGTACCTCTCACTGAACCACATTTTAGGTTTCCTTCCCGCTCCATTCGCGTGTGGAGCTCTGGAAGAATGACTGCCTGAATACATATTTCTGTGCACGCTGAAATTAGTCTGTTTTGCCTATATGGTCCCTACGAGAGGGAAACTTAAAGCCTTGTAGCATATTCCTAGATTCCTGACCTAAAGCTAGTTGCGGAAACTTTGTAAATAGGCTCTTCCAGGATAGCTGACATCTGTCTTTAACCATTTCAGATTTATCAGTCTTTCCACGGCGTTCTCCCGTGACAGACAGACCTGTGGCCATTCGTGCTGGCCATCTCTGTATACCTTTTTGTATCCCTTGTTAGTCCTATTTGGTGCGGCTCCAAACACTTGGTCTGAGGCTGGCGCACGAGTGTTTCATAAAAAATGTCCTTTGTAGACTGACAGTATTCTTAAAGTGTGCTACCAGGGAAACAAAATCAGTCACCTATGTTACCTACAGGGTGACAGTTACGGAACTATAAAAAAAGTGTAAATTAGTTGCACACTACAGCGTGCACACACTTTATTCAACATGTAAACGTCACTACAGATAATCGGATTTTGCTTATGACGTGTTCGATATGCCTGCTATCCTTGGCGATGATGTGGCGCAGACGAATAGCGAAATTCTGCATGACCCGCTGAAGGGTCGGAACATCGATACTGTCGATGACCTCCTGAATGGCTGTTTTCAGCTCAGCAATGACACTGCGGCCAATCAAGGCACATGCCAATGGCCTCTGGGCTCCCCAGAGCGAGAATGTGGTCCCCAAAGTGCTCCTCCGCCTCGAATGAACCACATCTTGTCGAAATCAGGGTCACTTTGAATAAGGGGGATGAAATCATCTTCCAAAACCTTCACGTACTCTTCGGTAGTCACCGTACAATCAAGGAATATCGCACCGATTATTCCGTGACTGGACACTGCACACCACACAGGCGCCAGTAGAGGGCGAAGAAACTTCTCGATTGCGAAATGCGGATTCTCAGACTCCTAAATGTGCCAGTTTTGCATATTGACGAACCCATCCAAATGAAAGTTGGCTTCGTCGCTAAACCACACCATGGGTGCGCATACTAGTTCCCATAGTGTCCCCGGCCAGCCGTGCAGTTTGGACGACCTAACGCAACCCATTCAGAAGTTCTGACGATTTTATTTCACATAGTTCAATAATATATGAAGATCGTATCTGTCCGAAAGGTGACGGATATAGATAAGGCTTGCCGGCCAATGATCTTCTTCAGTGCGGATGCACTCACATTGCCCGAACTCTTACGGGAATCGGTAGATTGACTGCCGCGAGTAATGAGTATAGTGGGCAGGAGAACTACAAATGTAGTGTGTGGACAGTAGTTGGAAGTGTGGGACTCACGGGCAGCGTGCCAGAGGTAAGTCCCTGCAGTCGCACTATCCTCTGTGTCTTATGTGACTCAGTCGGATAGAGCTTCTGCCATGTAAGCAGGAGGTCTCGCGTTCGAGTCCCGGACGGGGCACACATTATCAATTGTCCCAGTTGATATTTATTAACGCCTGTATGCAGCTAAAGGTGTGGATTTCATTGTAATTTCATTGTTCAAGTCCGCAGATCGTGGTCGTGCAGTAGCGTTCTCGCTTCCCACGCCCGGGTTCCCGGGTTCGGTTCCTGGCGGGGTCAGGGATTTTCTCTGCCTCGTGATGACTGGGTGTTGTGTGATGTCCTTAGGTTAGTTAGGTTTAAGTAGTTCTAAGTTCTAGGGGACTGATGACCAGGGATGTTAAGTCCCATGGTGCTCAGAGCCATTTTCATAGTTCAATAATTGTCACCTTGTATGTTTGAGCCTATGTGATCATTTCACATCCCCTCAAATAGTTACACGCACATATTTGTCTGAGGTTATGGAAATCAAATGAAATGATCATGTGGCATTGTTGGCCGGGGGGCCCCATAGGGGGAAGTTCGGCCGCCGAGTGCAAGTCTTATTGCAGTCGACGCCACATTGGGCGACTTGAATGCCAGTGATGAGGATGAAATGATGATGAGGGCAACACAACACCCAGTCCACGAGCGGAGAAAGTAACCAACCCGGCCGGGAATCGAACCTGTGCCTCTGCAGGAGAGGCAATCACATTACCACTCAGCTAAGCAGGCGGACGGAGGTTATGGATTTCATTTGTCACTCATTTATTTTGTGCTCATGGAATGCTATGTTTTTGCGTTACGTGAAGTGCATTACGACCCTGAATGCTTCTACACTCCTGGAAATTGAAATAAGAACACCTTGAATTCATTGTCCCAGGAAGGGGAAACTTTATTGACACATTCCTGGGGTCAGATACATCACATGATCACACTGACAGAACCACAGGCACATAGACACAGGCAACAGAGCATGCACAATGTCGGCACTAGTACAGTGTATATCCACCTTTCGCAGCAATGCAGGCTGCTATTCTCCCATGGAGACGATCGTAGAGATGCTGGATGTAGTCCTGTGGAACGGCTTGCCATGCCATTTCCACCTGGCGCCTCAGTTGGACAGTGTTCGTGCTGGACGTGCAGACCGCGTGAGACGACGCTTCATCCAGTCCCAAACATGCTCAATGGGGGACGGATCCGGAGATCTTGCTGGCCAGGGTAGTTGACTTACACCTTCTAGAGCACGTTGGGTGGCACGGGATACATGCGGACGTGCATTGTCCTGTTGGAACAGCAAGTTCCCTTGCCGGTCTAGGAATGGTAGAACGATGGGTTCGATGACGGTTTGGATGTACCGTGCACTATTCAGTGTCCCCTCGACGATCACCAGTGGTGTACGGCCAGTGTAGGAGATCGCTCCCCACACCATGATGCCGGGTGTTGGCCCTGTGTGCCTCGGTCGTATGCAGTCCTGATTGTGGCGCTCACCTGCACGGCGCCAAACACGCATACGACCATCATTGGCACCAAGGCAGAAGCGACTCTCATCGCTGAAGACGACACGTCTCCATTCGTCGCTCCATTCACGCCTGTCGCGACACCACTGGAGGCGGGCTGCACGATGTTGGGGCGTGAGCGGAAGACGGCCTAACGGTGTGCGGGACCGTAGCCCAGCTTCGTGGAGACGGTTGCGAATGGTCCTCGCCGATACCCCAGGAGCAACAGTGTCCCTAATTTGCTGGGAAGTGGCGGTGCGGTCCCCTACGGCACTGCGTAGGATCCTACGGTGTTGGCGTGCATCCGTGCGTCGCTGCGGTCCGGTCCCAGGTCGACGGGCACGTGCACCTTCCGCCGACCACTGGCGACAACATCGATGTACTGTGGAGACCTCACGCCCCACGTGTCGAGCAATTCGGCGGTACGTCCACCCGGCCTCCCGCATGCCCACTATACGCCCTCGCTCGAAGTCCGTCAACTGCACATACGGTTCACGTCCACGCTGTCGCGGCATGCTACCAGTGTTAAAGACTGCGATGGAGCTCCGTATGCCACGGCAAACTGGCTGACACTGACGGCGGCGGTGCACAAATGCTGCGCAGCTAGCGCCATTCGACGGCTAACACCGCGGTTCCTGGTGTGTCCGCTGTGCCGTGCGTGTGATCATTGCTTGTACAGCCCTCTCGCAGTGTCCGGAGCAAGTATGGTGGGTCTGACACACCGGTGTCAATGTGTTCTTTTTTCCATTTCCAGGAGTGTAGAACTTCAGATGAGATTCATAAAGCTGATTATCTCATGCCGATATTACAAGGAATAAGAACGTGTATTCACTAATTGGCATAACTTTTTTCCTTGAGAAAATAATTGATAAGTATCATTATACATCTTCGAGTAATTTAGATAGCAACGTTTGTTATATTTTTTACTGACTGCTCCTATTCCACCCGGAAACGATTCATGGCCATGACGTCATCAGGCATCGTGTTGAGCGTCGAAATGGCTAGGGACGGGTTGCGCAAACGGTGTCAGAGCACCGGTGCCAAATCATCAGGTCCAAGTGGACGGCCACTACATGTCTGCAGTGGTGGACTTAAGGTTCTGTGCTTTCTCACGGCGCGTCATGTCGATGTCCGCCGTGAGCGCCTCGGTCCAGATCAAACTACAGGTGCAGAGTCAGTAACGGTAGGAAACAATATCTAGAGGGGAGGGGCCCACTGGTTCAACTGCAGTAGCTGTGATGCTCTGTGGTCCACCTAATATCACCCGTCATTAAATCTCTGGACTGCAACACTTGAACAGCGATGTTATCATCCAGAGCATCTGCACACCGTGTATTTGTATACGGATAGTTTGTCAGTTGAACAGGGCGGTCGTGCTTCATAAGGACATCGAATTGGCTCCATGTTAGCAATTGCACATGAAACGGCCAACATAGTGTGTCTGCAAAATAGGCTGTACATAATGCTACCAATGTTACTGAGAAGTATGCACTTCCTAACTGAGTTTTTATTCCGCTGTCGACATCTGTGATGTTGTAGTTAATTCGTGTTCTTGTTAGACCGAAGCATGGAATAACTTTTGAATTGAGCAAGAGAGCGATAAGGTGGGCCCAGCTAAGGTATCCGGAGGACATCGCTGTGGAGATCTTCCTGTTCACACATTATTTGATGGAGATGAAGAACTGAGAGCAGTAGCTGGCAGTAATGCGAAGGTTTCTAATTTGAAAATCAACACCAATGATATTAACATTAACGGGGATGAAGGGATCACATTAGGCATGACAGCTATACACTAGAGCTCCGACGTTGCAAAAGCAGGGGGTATACGAAGGCTGAAAAGTAATGCTTCCGAAATTTTTATGTGAATAAAAAAACGTTATTAACATTCTACATCGTTATTCTTCGTGTCTACATATTTATTTCTCAATGCAGTCATCCTGGCGACGAATACATTTCTCCCAACGAGAGACTGTTTTGTTGATAGGGTCAGTGCAGAGTGTGTGTGTTTGTTGACGTTCACAATTTCACCTCAACTTGCACCTCTTCCTCACTGTCAAAGAGTAGTCCTCGAAGGTGTTCTTTGAGTTTTGTAAACAGATGAAAATAGGGCTGAGCCAAGTTGGGACTGTAAGGAGGATGATCGAAGACAGTGATCCCAAGGCGTCGGATTTTTGCAGATGTCGCAGCGTTCGTGTGTGCTCCGGTATTGCCATGCTGAAGGAGAAGGTGTTCCATGTGTGGACAAGGATTTCTCCGATTATAAACTAGATTACAGCACGCTGTTTCTCACGCACTGACATACTTAAGTTACACACCGCCATGTTACACACTAAAATTCGGAGGCCTGTAGCGGCTGAGAGCTGCAAATATGTAGACATGAAGAGTAAACATGCAGAATATCAAAAAAGAATTATCACATAAGACATTCGGAGACATTACTTTTCAGCACGTCCTCGCAGAATAAGGCGTTAAAAGTTGGACACAGAAAATTTAATGATGAGTTGATCTAATTCACAAAATATGGAAAAGCAACAGCAGTTGCAGGATACCCGGTTGAAAGCATTCGGTAGCAAAACGGGTTCTCTTCTGCTCTACGCATGTTAAATGTAGAAAGTCACCTTACATACCATCCACTATTTCCTACCGTTCGTGAGAAGTTGTCTGAAGCCAAACGCGATTTCGAATGAAAACTTATAAATGACTGGGCAGCAAATATGTGTGTGGAAATTTAAAAACATGGTGGTTGTTGGGAGCAATGTTTAAAAAAAAAATTCTGTGGTACTAGTGGTAGAAAACCCGTAAGAGCATAAAACAGGCTGCTAAAGATTGGTTTGAAGATAAAGGGGGAGTTGGTGACATAGAGGACTTTGCCAAATATACAGGTTGTCAAAGGAAACCTCCCTGAATTCGAAATACAATTACGTAAACTATGAGACACAGATACTTGCGGTTTGCTGTGTGTGTAAGGCGACACAATAAGTTTTGTGTAGATCTTTTTAGCAATTCCTTCTGTTTTGTTTCATGTGCTAAATAATTACCAGAAGTGACTACATCTCAAGAAAGAGGCCAGTGCGAGACGTGATGTACGGAAACGAAATCGGCCATTGCAGTTGAAATAAATTTCCGATGCGAATTTCAAAGGTAGCCACTAGACAGGACGATTAGGGTTTTGTATGACAAGTTTGTAGTGAATGGGACTGTGAAAGCACACTCAGGCTATGGCAGAGAATGCACGTCTGATGAATTGGGAGACATCAAACAAACCCTTCAAAGAAGCCCATCGCGCTCAGTTCGCCAAGCATCACAAGAGCTAAACACCCCTCACTTAATTCACCGGATTCTGAATAAACGATTTCGCTTGCGCGTCTACAACAATTATGCAACTATTGAAGCTACTTGCAACTTCGCTGCGAATTTGCTATTGAGACGTTGGACTCGATAGGACGAAACACGAAGTAATCTAGGAAATATCTTTTTTTTTTTGTCTCACGTAGCCGGATTCCACGTATGGGAAGTCGGCACAACATTCGATCTGGGATTCGAAAAATTTCCACAGTTTCGGAAACAAATCAGAGACAGCGAGAGGGTCAATATGTTGTGTGCGTTGACGAAATACAGCATAGCTGCACATTTGTCATCATCGAGCAAATAGTGACACGAACAGATTATCTGGACTGTTTGAGAAATTTTCCGTCTCTTAGCGTCTTTTTCTTCAGCCAAATATGAACCCCCCGCCCCCCGGCAGGATGGTGCGCCACAGCAGTGGAGTTCATGTATTCGTGACTTCGTAGACCGAAAATTTCTGCTGTGATGGATAGGACGCGATGAGCCAATCAAGTTGCCACCGTAGTCTCCCGACATGAACGCTATTGATTTCTTTCTGTCTGGTTATGTGAAAGACACTGTGTATGCCTCGTCCGTACCTGGCCTCGGCTATGTCCACAAAGTGTTCAAATATGTGTGAAATCTTAGGGGGCTTAACTGCTAAGGTCATCAGTCCCTAAGCTTACACAATACTTAACCTAAATTATCCTAAGGACAAAGACACACACCCATGCCCGAGGGAGGACTCGAACCTCCGCCGGGACCAGCCGCACAGTCCATGACTGCAGCGCCTCAGACCGCTCGGCTAATCCCGCGCGGCGGCTATGTCCACAGAACAGCACTGGATGCAACAGCCTGCATCACCCTAGACGTGACTGCGCGCACGTGGGATGAGATAGAGTACCCTCTAGACGTTTTGCAATGAACGAAAGGCGCCCACACAGCAGTGTGTTAATCTTACGTAAAAATCTTTTTGAGATACTTAATGTCCCAAAGCGAAGGATCTATTTCTCATAACTTTTTTTTAACTGAATTTCGAAGTAAGTAAGGTGTTATGTGGATACTCTGTTGAACCAACTTGAGATCCCTCGTAAATTACTTATTCTCCACCAATAGCAAAAGAAAAGGATTATGATAATGTTGTACATCAGCTGAATTCAAGTCTTTTTAAAATAGTGGCCCCCTAGCTGCGTATATCATTGTCCTGCAGACTGACAGTCGCTGGCGCATAGAGACGCAGTACTGCTAAAATAACTGCTAAGAAATGCGTGACTCGCGAAGGCTGCCAACTTTTGTGTATTAGTGTGCGACAGGGACTCACTTGAAAGCACGGTAGGACGCCAGCAGCAGCAGCTGCAACAGCTGGGGAGGCTTTGCTCTGTGGGACGGCATCTGCGCGCAGTTGGCCCGTCAGACGCCGATGTCACGCTGCCAGCTGTGGGAACCGCCAGCGAGGCCCGCGTGCGCCACGCCCACGCAGCACGGACGCCGGCTCTGCCTTCTCACGTTACTGCTGCTCGTCCGACGACGGGCGAATCCTCTGCGGCTGGGCTCGCCCGATAACCTCTAGGCGTGAGGTCGGACGCGGGACGCGTACCACATACTGCTGCATCCCAGTCTGCACCCACTCAGCTCGCATTTCTCTTCACGTACATGGAAAACATACAATTTGACCATCTGGTTAATACCGTCTTGTTTACCTTTGAAAGGCAATACACAAGTGACTCTGCGTGTTGATTCGCCAAGTCCTAGGCGGGTTTCCGGAGATTTGTGGTACCAGATGTCTACACAAAGGTCACGCACGCAGTTCGCGTACATTATCGGCCGTTGATTTAGCGGCACAGAGCTGGTGCCTGACAACATTCCTGATGTGTTCCATCGGGTTCAGATGAGACAAATTTGGTAGCCAAGAAATCAACGTGAATTCACTGTCATAATGGATCAAATGGTTCAAATGACTCTGAGCACTATGGGACTTAACATCTATGTTCATCAGTCCCCTATAACTTAGGACTACTTAAACCTAACTAACCTAAGGACATCACACAACACCCAGTCATCACGAGGCAGAGAAAATCCGTGACCCCACCGGGAATCGAATCCGGGAACCCGGGCGCGGGAAGCGAGAACGCTACCACACGACCACGAGCTGCGGACACCGTCATAATACTGGAACCACAGTTGCATGATTCTGGCCTCGTGACACGCACAGTTACCCTGCTGTAAGATGCCGTTGGGAAGACATCAAGCATGGTGATATGCAGGTTTTCACTTAGTAAACTGTCTTGATGCTTTCGGCTGTGAGAGCCCAGGTGAACATCCCCCGTCACCGGCGTGCGTGGCGCGGTGCTTCCTTCGAGCAGCCATTCGCCTGGTTGACGGCGTATCTGGCCACGACTGTCGACCTGTTGTACTAACAACTACTATTCATTCGCCCAGGCAACACGTTCTCTTGGATCCACGATGAAGTCTCGATCCCATGCCCACTACAGTCCTAAATTGAGGATGTCGATGGTTCAACACCGGTACACGCAGGTTTCGCTTGCTGCAGAGCTGTGTGTACAAAATAAATGTGTGCTGAACGGTGTGCTCTTAAACACTTGTACATGCATATGAATTCTGTTGTTAGCTCTGCTACAGATTGACAGCTATCTTGCTTTACAGAGTGACAAAACCTCTGACCTACACGTCCTGTGATTAGACATAGCCGTAGAACAGACTCGTTGGCAACAGTTTCCGCTGCGTAGCTGCCCTGTTCAGATTCCTCCATCGCCCCCCCCGCCCCCCCCCCCCCCAATTCCTCGACGTGAGTTGGACAGTTGCTCACATCTGAGGCATGAGCGCGAGCAGCTCAGACAACAGACCTGCTATAGAGTACTGTATTATGTAAACAACACCTTAGCTGTCCGCAGCTCGTGGTCTTGCGGTAGCGTTCTCGCTCTCTGCACACGGGGTCCCGGGTTCGATTCCCGGCGGGGTCAGGGTTGTTCTCTGCCTCGGGATGACTGGGTGTCGTGTTCATTATCATCATTTCATCATCATTAACGCATGCAATTCGCCAATACGGCGGCCTAACTTCCCCGAATGGGGCCTCCCGGACAACAATGCCATGCGATCATTTGGTTTTTTTTTTCAACACCTCAGCTGCTGTTAAGAAATATTTTGATTTCTATTACCAGCTACGTTTACTGAACATTTTCAGGTGACAAGTGTCGAAAACGTTGGCGTGAATGCTTTGGGACACACGGAAACAGTTCCATAGCATTTGGTTTTATGCCAAGCTTCATGGTAAGATAATAACGAGTACACGTGGCACTGTAGCACAGTAAGGGAGAACCACGACGGAGAGAATCGGTTGTATATGTCGTACCTGTGCACGACTACGTGAAACGACGTGCTCGCGTACATAGCAGAAGCACAAGCGCGAGATGTTAATTGTCACGTCCATGTTGACAGGTACGACGTATAACATGTCAGGTACGATGTATAGTTTGTTGCACATCTCCATAACGCTGTCGCGTTTTCTAAACGAATGCATGACGAAACGCTCCGCTCTACTTTGGATCTTTTCTACAGGGTTATTACAAATGATTGAAGCGATTTCTCAGCTCTACAATAACTTTATTATTTGAGATATTTTCACAATGCTTTGCACACACATACAAAAACTCAAAAAGATTTTTTAGGCATTCACAAATGTTCGATGTGTGCCCCTTTAGTGATTCGGCAGACATCAAGCCGATAATCAAGTTCCTCCCACACTCGGCGCAGCATGTCCCCATCAATGAGTTCGAAAGCATCGTTGATGCGAACTCGCAGTTCTGACACGTTTCTTGGTAGAGGAGGTTTAAACACTGAATCTTTCACATTACCCCACAGAAAGAAATCGCATGGGGTTAAGTCGGGAGAGCGTGGAGGCCATGACATGAATTGCTGATCATGATCTCCACCACGACCGATCCATCGGTTTTCCAATCTCCTGTTTAAGAAATGCCGAACACCATGATGGAAGTGCGGTGGAGCACCATCCTGTTGAAAGATGAAGTCGGCGCTGTCGGTCTCCAGTTGTGGCATGAGCCAATTTTCCAGCATGTCCAGATACACGTGTCCTGTAACGTTTTTTTCGCAGAAGAAAAAGGGGCCGTAAATTTTAAACCGTGAGATTGCACAAACCACGATAACTTTTGGTGAATTGCGAATTTGCTGCACGAATGCGTGAGGATTCTCTACCGCCCAGATTCGCACATTGTGTCTGTTCATTTCACCATTATGCAAAAATGTTGCTTCATCACTGAAAACAAGTTTCACACTGAACGCATCCTCTTCCATGAGCTGTTGCAACCGTGTCGAAAATTCAAAGCGTTTGACTTTGTCATCGGGTGTCAGGGCTTGTAGCAATTGTAAACGGTAAGGCTTCTGCTTTAGCCTTTTCCATTAGATTTTCCAAACCGTCGGCTGTGGTACGTTTAGCTCTCTGCTTGCTTTGTTCGACGACTTCCGCGGGCTACGCGTGAAACTTGCCCGCACGCGTTCAACCGTTTCTTCGCTCACTGCAGGCCGACCCGTTGATTTCCCGTTACAGAGGCATCCAGAAGCTTTAAACTGCGCATACCATCGCCGAATGGAGTTAGCAGTTGGTGGATCTTTGTTGAACTTCGTCCTGAAGTGTCGTTGCACTGTTATGACTGACTGATGTGAGTGCATTTCAAGCACGACATACGCTTTCTCGGCTCCTGTCGCCATTTTGTCTCACTGCGCTCTCGAGCGCTCTGGCGGCAGAAACCTGAAGTGCGGCTTCAGCCGAACAAGACTTTGAGTTCTTCTACTTATCTGTAGTGTGTCGTGACCATATGTCAATGAATGGAGCTACAGTGAATTTATGAAATCGCTTCAATCATTTGTAATAGCCCTGTGTATGGTAAGCGTCCCCAAACTGACGAGAGAGATTCGAGAATCGATCGAACGAGAGTTATGCAACCACTTATTTTGGGAAAAAAATTACCATTTCCCTAGTGTTCTTACAAAGAGTCTGAAGTTGATAGCTGCTTATCCTACAGTAAGTGTCAAGCCTTCATTCCACTGTAGATTGTCCAGGACGGTCACTCTTGGGTGTTTCACGTATGTTACAGTTTCCAGTGATTTATTGTCAATACTATACTCGAATAGTAAACTATCTCTTAGTCTATTAAATGCACGATTCATTACGTATAGTTTCGACAAGGTTCGTCTGCCAGTCCGTGCATCAAACGCCGATTCTCCCCAGGCCTGCACCGCATTTCGGTAATCTTCGGCGCTGCAACTTTCCTACAGGAAACGGCATTTTTTCGCGAGCAGCGTCACAGAGCTACCAACGTTACCAACCAGGTTATTTACACGCTGTTGAACCAAAACATTATGATCTATTTAATAGCATATTTGTCCGCCTACGGAACTAAATACATCACTGATTCTGCGTATCACGGAATCCGTCAGTTTCTTGGTAGGTTTGTGGAGGTACGTGGCATTAGATGTCTACGTAGAGGTCATTTAACTCGCGTAAATAACGGGCAGCTGATTTGCATACGCTGTGATGGCTGCCGACAGCGACCCAAATGGGTCTGTTGAATCTAGTCACCGAGATATCAACGTAAGTTCGCTATAATCCTTCTCAAACCAGTATAGCACGGCTCTGGCTGCGAGACACGAACAGTTACGAGCTGAAAGATGACATCGCCGTCGGGTAGGATATCAAGCATGAAGGAATGCAGGTGCTTCGCAGCTGTCAGCATGTATACGATTACAAACACAGGTCCCGTGCAAGCGCAGGAGAATGTCTCCCATAGCATAATTCTGCTCCCACCAGCCTGATCCGTGGCGCACTGTACTACGTTTCGAGCCGCAGTTAACCTCCATGACGACGTTTGTGGAGACGACCGTCGACCTAGTGTAGGAAAAATGTGATTCAGCCGAAGAGCCGGAAGTTAACATGTGAACACGTGGGTTCAAATGGCTCTGAGCACTGTGGGACTTAACATCTGTGGTCATCAGTCCCCTATAACTCAGAACTAATTAAACCTAACTAACCTAAGGACATCACACACATCCATGCCCGAGGCAGGATTCGAACCTGCGACCGTAGCGGCCACGCGATTCCAGACTGAAGCGGCTTTAACCGCACGGTCGAACACGTGGGGGGTGGTGCGCTGTGGAGCTTCATGTTCGACAACGTACGAAGAATGGTGTGCTATTTGTTCGTGCACCAGCATTGTACTCTTTCGGCAGAGATGCCACAGATCACCATCTATCCTGCTTTACACAGCAATCACGCCTTCTGCGAAGAGTCTTGGACGTCTAACCATTTAGTGCGTAGTGGTAGTTCCACTGTCCATCTACCTCCTTCCGTAGATACTCTCGACAGTAGCACGTGAGCATTCGACCAGCTTCGCCGTACTCAGGTACTCGTCCACAGGCTCTGGGGAATAATAATCTGCCCTTCGTCAGAGTTGCTTACCTCAGTGAATCTTCTCATTTGCAGCCCATATATTCACTAGGGTGATCCTCCTTCCGTGTCTGCTCCGCTTACATAGTGTTACCGCGTTACGTGCCCGCTGCCTCGACCGTCGCGGTGGCAGTGGTTATAATTTTTTGGCTTATGGTGTGTACGGGGTATATCGTAATGAACAGCAAAACATAGAGCGTGAAAATATACGATGGTACAGGGTGAACCGCCTGACACTTACTCCGCAGATATGTGGGACATGGGTGGCGCTATGGATACGCGGGTTTCACGGAATTGAATTGAAGGCAAGGACGCGGATTTGCAGGCAGTACACTGATTTTGAGACGCACACGAAGGTGCAGCTATATACAACATAGTACACATAATTTTTAAATAGTCAGAAAACCAACGGATTCGGGTTTGGTGAACGAGGAGACCTCACTACCGGACTTACTCGGCTTATCCATTGCTCATGAAACGTTCGGTGAGGAGCTGTTGTTGCACGACACTTAGAAAATGGTGTGGCGCCAAGTCGTGGTTGAACGCAGCCATTGTCTTTCTCCAAGAGTAACGTTCTCCAGCAGCACCGGTAATACAGAAATCGGTGATGCACAGCAGCTGTTAAACTGTTTGATGAAGTAGCCCTGAGAGTGTGTCACCGACAGTTTCTAGCCGCGCGGGATTAGCCGAGTGGTGTAAGGCGCTGCAGTCACGGACTGTGCGGCTAGTCGCGGCGGAGGTTCGAGTCCTCCCTCGGGCATGGGTGTGTGTGTGTGTGTGTGTTTGCGCTTAGGACAATTTAGGTTACGTAGTGTGTAAGCTTAGGGACTGATGAACTTAGCAGTTAAGTCCCATAAGATTTCACACATATTTGAACATTTTTGACAGTTTCTACCTATGCACTCGCACTGAAATAATCCTGGTCCGCAGCTCGTGGTCGTGCGGTAGCGTTCTCGCTTCCCACGCCCGGGTTCCCGGGTTCGATTCCCGGCGGGGTCAGGGATTTTCTCTGCCTCGTGATGACTGGGTGTTGTGTGATGTCCTTAGGTTAGTTAGGTTTAAGTAGTTCTAAGTTCTAGGGGACTGATGACCATAGATGTTAAGTCCCATACTGCTCAGAGCCTTTTTTTTTTTAAAACAATCCTGATGCTTCACCTCCATGACTGCTAGAGGATTCTCGTCTGCCCACACGAGCGTATTGTGGTGATTCAACGTGCCACCTCTTCTGAATTCTGAGGGGAGATTGAGTTAAAGGACCGTTCGATATTGGGGTCATTAGAGACAAAGCACAAGGATGGGGAAACAAATCGGCCGTGCCCTTTCATAGAAATCATCCCGGCATTTGCTAGGAGCAATTTAGAGAAATCACAGAAAAACTAAATGTAGATGGCCAGACACGGGTTTGAACCGTCTTCCTCCCGAAAACGAGTCCAGTGTGTTAACCACTGCGCTACGTCGCTCGATAAAACCCATCAGAAGTAAAACGTTACACATCTCAACAGGTATTGCATTCTAGACTTCTTCTAGTTTCGACCTGTTCTACATTCTGTAAGAGAATCTGTGACACTTTGTTTTGAACCTCCTGTATACTTCAAACAATCTGTTTCAAATGTTGATAGTGTTAGGACAGCAACCAGCCACAAATTTACTTTGAGTTCCTTTATTCAAAGGAAACCGTTACCGGTTTTGAATCGTTGCGATTCATCATCAGACGGTTTATACGCTTTCTTTCTGACATTTGGTGTGTTTTTATAGATTAAGTGTCCTAAAATATAAATAAAACATAATTACAAACATTTGTAAGCGTGTAAACCGTCTGATGATGAATCGCAACGGTTCGAAACCGGTAACGGTTTCCTTTGAATAAAGGAACTCAAAGTAAATTTGTGGCTGGTTGCTGTCCTAACGCCATCAACATTTGTCTTCAAAAACAGCCACGGTCTCCAACATGTCATCATATGACAAAATTGCAATCTGTTTCATCTTCTTGAAACGTTGCTGCTTATGAACTTCGTTCAGAGAGCCTCTTCCAAGCTTCTCTTTCCTCCCACAGTCTTATCATTTAGCATCTGCTCCCACTGCAGTCCTGTTCGGTTCGGTTCACATCCTCCTTCACCTGCCCTCCCCCCCCCCCCCCCCCCCATCCTCTCTCTCTCTCTCTCTCTGTTGTTCGTGGTCTTTGAGTTCCTCTTCGTCCTGACTCTGTCCATTCTAGGGCTTATCTTGGAAGTCTTTTTGTTGCCATTGTTTTAATGTGGCCAAACCGTTTGGGCCTATTACTCTCCACAGTTTCTTCTATGGGCTTGATATGCAGGGTGTACTAATTCATTCCTTGTCCTTTCCCATCTCGTCTTACCGAGGATCCTCTGCAGAAAGCACCTCTCTGTTGCTTGTACTCTGCTCAGATCTCCGCTCGTTAGAGTCCAACATTCTGATCCATAGATCAAAACTGGAGGATAGTATGACTTGTACATTACGATCTTTGCTTTGGCAGGTATTTTTTCAGTTTTTAATTATGTCCAATACACGGTAACAAAATTTCGAACAATTTTATATTCTCTATAAAATTTCATCTTTGATGTTTCTTTTCTCGGTGAATTTACACACCAGGTACTTGAAAGGATCTACTTCTTTAATAATTTTTCCATTGATTTAAACAGGAGTTGCTCTATTACATTCCTTTGCAGTACCGCTAAAGTTACTTTTACACTTGTCGATTTTTTGAGCTCTGACGTCGCCAGCGGAAATGTGCTTACCGTGATTGTCGTAGATGGGAATTGCACAGCTTTCCTAGCTAAAAGTATTACTATTATTATTACTACTACTGCTATTTACGGTCGCAGGTTCGAATCCTGTGTGTGTGATGTCATTAGGTTAGTTAGGTTTAAGTAGTTCTAAGTTCTAGGGGACTGATGACCTCAGATGTTAAGTCCCATAGTGCTCAGAACTATTTTTACTACTATTTAATGGAACTGATACGGTGCAGCAGTTACGTCAGGTCTCGACAACTGGTGCCTCTCTCTCTCTGCGAGTACAGAACCCGCGTGGCTGTGCATCCGAGCCGTGTCCGCCAGACGCGCCCTCGTAAGTGAGCGCCGACCAGTCGCCGGCATCGATTTCGGTCGCCCCATATTTGCCCACTGTCTTATTTATCCATGTCGGCCCACACGCCTCGTGCATTGACCATAAAGCACGCTCAGACAGCGCCGGCACGCCGAGCGTGAGACTGAATTGTGCAAGCGCCGTGTATTCCCGAAGTACCGGAGCTCTTCGGGTGGCGGGGGACGCTATCCTCTGGTACACATCAGTCAAAGTGCCAGCTGATCCCGCCGTACTCGACACACGCAGCTACCAGATCAGAGAGCAGTCAGTTTACTCGAGTAGTTACCTGGTGTTAGCTGATCAAAATTACCGGCAATGAAAAATATTACTATCAGCGATTTATCCCAGCTTACGTGAGAGACCTGGGACACGGTTCCTGATCGTCTAATTCAGTCCTCATCTTGACCGTTTCCCATTTTGTTTCTACGTTACCTGAAAACCAGTCTTTTATTAGAAATGGGGAAAAACGAACTGCGATTGTAGTGCAACATCAAAGACATCTCATTCACATGTATTCATGAAAAGAGAATACATATAATAAACCACGGAATTACATGAATGCCTGGTGTCTCTCCTTTCGGACATGTTAGAAACAAAAGACGCCACACACACACACACACACACACACACACACACACACACACACACACAAATGGTTCAAGTGGCTCTAAGCACTGTGGGACTTAACATCTGAGGTCATCAGTGCCCTAGACTTAGAAACTACTTAAACCTAACTAACCTAAGGACATCACACACATCCATGCCCGAGGTAGGATTCGAACCTGCGACCGTAGCAGCAGCGCGGTTCAGGACTGAAGCACTTAGAACCGCTCGGTCACAGCGGCCGGCCAGACGCCACACATTCATATAATTGGTTCGCCTCGATGGGCAATGAATCCACAACCTTTAGTGTGGATGCACAATTGCGTTCGACTTCCTGCGAGAATCTCATAAAGTATCGAGCATGAGGGACATGGACGAGGATTGTGGACTGGTTGCGCTCGGTGGGAGTGTTGGTTGGCCGGAAGGCGTGCCGAGATAGTACGCGCATTTGCAATAGACACTGTGTCCTGGTGGCTGTGTAGGTACATGACGAAAGACCCCCAGGATATCGTAAAGTTAAAATTGATTAAAAACAAAAAATGATACACCGATCGACCATAAGCGTTGGCAAAGATGTTAATTATGTGTTGTGTACATAGTTCTGCGTAGTCAGCGCGTACACAGCTTTCCCAATAGAGCGCGCCCCGATAAGCACAACAGCGCAGGCGCAGCGCTCGTCCGTCTCCACACTACGAGATGGCGCTGTCATAGAGACGGACCAAATTCTGCTTCCGCCGATCCGCGTATTGATATGTAATGCAGCCAATGAGATTGCTGCTAACGTAGAACCTTTTCCTCTCGTGGATCACACTCGCGCAGTGATACGTGGACGCGCGAGGTATTATAACGAGTGTACAGACCTACGATTACTCAGTCTGCATTAGTGTATAGTCAAGTTTCAGTCTGCGCCTAATAAGATTATCATATTCCTGTACATAGCCATGAAGATAAATGTATAGACACTTTGTCAAGTATCAGAGATATGTGAGAATAAGATTAAAGTACCAAGACCAAAGGAACTTCAGTTTGTCAATTGTAAATAGCATCCAGAACCAAGTTAAGTTATTTTTATGCTTGTTATTAATTTAATAAATGTGTGTGAAAATTAATCAAGTTCTGTTTAAAGTTGGTCACCGTCAATCTGCTACTCTAAGCGTGCAAGTGGCATTTCTATCGTCTGACCTAACGGCAGAAGATAAACACGCCACGATAAGACCACGAGACATATTGCTGACACTCGCCTACTTCGTTAGACCGACAAGTCAAATAATCTGATGGTGTGTGTACCGAAGGTCTTACAGTACGCACACCACATTATGAATGCGCGGTAAGGTGCAGAAGACAAATGAAAAAACCATCATTAACTTTTGTACATGATTTTGTTCCACACCCTCTTGTATGTAGAAGCTCCGTTGCAGGATGAGGGGCTACGAGTATTGTACATACATGTTTCAAAGTAAGAAAAAAAAAGCTACCAGTATTAAGTATTTTTTATTCAAGTGAAGTGTATCCAAGTAAGGAGGATTTTCTTATTTGCTGGTGCTTAGAAACGACAGCATACGGAAAATAATGTGAACAGTAGTAGTAGTAGTAATGAGTTGGTTGTGTTTGACGGTCAACAACCCATGTTAGGCACGTGTCGCGTTGGATTGTGCGTGTTCAGTACGTACTAGGCAACAGCGCAGGTTGTTCACGAGTAGTGCACACTTCGTATTTGCGTTCAGAGGCCGAGGTCGACGCGCATTGAAACACCTAATGGAGTTCCAAAGAGGGCAGATTGCGGGGGACCCGATTAGCTGGAGCATCAGTAAACAAGACAGCCAACTTATTGAATGTTCCAAGAGCAACTGTTTCAACAGTAATGACAGCCTACACAAAACATGGAAAGACATAATCGTGTAAACGTAATAGTGGGGGCAATTCAAAACTAAATGACAGAGATCGTGGTACGCTAACATGAATTGTGTCCAAACAACACAGAATTACGGCGGCTAAAGAAACTGCAGAGCTAAATAGCCATGTTCGAGGCCCCGTGTCTGTCTACACTGGCCGCCGAGAACTCCATAAAGCGAATATTCATGGACGAGCTGCTATACCGAAACCATTAGCGACAACCAACGCAAAAAAAGCGTAAAACATGGTTTCAGGAGCATAAAACCTGTACGGCTGATCAGTGGAAACGCGTCATATCGTCCGACGAGTCAACTTTTTCGTTATTTCCAACATAGGGCCTGGTGAAACGTCCCCTTAGAAAAATTATTTTCAAGCAGCTGAGCAAAACTGAACGTACTCAGACTTTTCTCTCTTTACTTATTCTGATCATCACTAAACTGACAAACAATGTATTTACCTTAATAATGTTCAAAAGTTTATATATATATATATATATATATATATATATATATATATATACTTTTGAACATTATTAAGGTAAATATGTTGTTTGTTCTCTATCAAATACAAAGTAGACAACAGAACACGGGCTATCATAGTGCAAACTTTAACCAACACGACCTCCAAAGTAAAATTCTGTGGGGAACTATCAGAGCCCTTTGAAATTCGCACAGGTGTCCGACAAGGCGATGGCCTCTCACCTCTCCTTTTCAATCTGGTGTTAGATAAGGTCATAAAAGAATGGGAAACATCACAACAGGGGATAACCTTAGGAAACCTACAGATTATGCCGGCCGGAGTGGCCGTGCGGTTCTAGGCGCTACAGTCTGGAACCGAGCGACCGCTACGGTCGCAGGTTCGAATCCTGCCGCGGGCATGGATGTGTGTGGTGTCCTTAGGTTAGTTAGGTTTAATTAGTTCTAAGTTCTAGGCGACTGATGACCACAGCAGTTAAGTCGTATAGTGCTCAGAGCCATTTTGAACCTACAGATTAAGTGCCTGGCTTTTGCAGACGATTTGGCGATTGTCACGAAAGGTATAAAGGAAACAAAAGACGCTATTGAAAAACTGCACGAAATCGCTTCCAAAACTGGACTACAGATCTCTTACGAAAAGACACAGTTTATGAGCACAAAGAAACTCACATCTCTGAACACAAAGTATGGCACGATTTACAAAACGGCAAACTTCAAATACCTCGGTGAAACACTACAAATGAGTGGACATAACAGAGACTCAAACGAAGAAAGAAAGACTAAACTGGACAAGGCATACAAAGTAGTGTGGAATCATTACAACAAGAAGTCTATCTCACAAAAAGCCAAATTACGCCATTACGACACGGTTGTGCTCCCCGAGGCACTATATGCAGCAGAGACCACACTAATCCTAGGGCATACACGTATCAGACAATTAGAAAAAGTAGAACGGAAAATACTTAGGAAAATATTTGGCGCAACTAACAACAATGGAATATGGATCAAGAAACCTACAGAGGAACTGTACAAACATACGGAGACAGTCACAGAAAAGATTAGAAAACGCAGACTACAATTCTATGGACACCTATACAGAATGCCATCACACAGGCTGACCAAACAGATCTTTGACTGGGTAACCACTAGAAACAACAAATGGGTGGCAGAGGTAGAAAACGACCTGAACCAACTCAACATAACAGCAGACACAATAAACGACAGAATAAAATTCAGAAACATCATTAAGAAAAGTAAACTACATGAGATACAATGTGACAAACGAATAGGCATAAAATGGACCGAAGAACGCAAGCAAGATCACAGCCAGAAGATGAAAGAAATATGGGCAACCAAAAAGGCAATCAAGATGAAGCCGAAGACACAAAGCCGACAAAAAGCATGGACAGAGGACCGGAAACAGAAACACAGCGAGCGAATGAGGGAAGTTTGGGCAGCAAGGAAGGCAGCAAAAGGAACTGGCCATGTAGTTTAGTCCAAATGCGCTCTTTAAGGGCAAAACACCAATAATAATAATAATAATATATGTCCCCGGACATTTGAACATTATCGAACCCTTGTGGGTGGTATTGGAGCGCATGCTCCGGAGCATGTTTCCGCCTTCCTCGCCACTACATGAGTCAGAAGAGGTTCTGATCGAAGAGTGGCATAACACTCCACTGGAGACTATACAGTCATTATATGCCAGTTTTCCAAGAAGAATCACCGAGCGAGGTGGCGCAGTGGTTGGCACACTGGACTCGCATTCGGGAGGACGACGGTTCAATCCCGCGTCCGGCCATCCTGATTTAGGTTTTTCGTGATTTCTCTAAATCGCTTCAGGCAAATGCCGGGATGGTTCCCTTGAAAGGGCACGGCCGACTTCCTTCCCCATCCTTCCCTAATGTGATGAGACCGGTGAGCTCGCAGTTTGGTCTCTTCCCTCGAAATCAACCCCCTCCAAGAAGAATCGCAGCTGTATTACGGGCAGATGGCGGTCCAACCCCTTATTAATAACAAACCATTGGCAAGTAAGCACAGGGGTTCACATAATTTTGCCTATTCCCTGTATATGCATATCGACTTCAGTTGAAAGTAAAAATGGCGTTTTGCGACTATGCACTGAAGAGAGATGGCACCATCCGACGTAGGTGGCGTTTTCCATTTGATTGGTCTGCGTTCAAACGCTAGTTCAGACTTTCTGAGATGCTAAATGCTGCCCTGCACGTTCGGTAAGAATATCCAACAAGCTTTTTCCACGCTATGACGTCAGGAACTCGGCACACTCGTCGCTCAATATTCGAACGCACGGTGCGTTTGCTGACGGCTTTACGAAAGGAACTGTCACCGTTACCGCATGACCTGGCAGTTGCCATCGGCGCGGCGCCGCCGTGCTAGGAGCAGGCCAGGGCAGAGCAGAACAGAACATAACAGAAGGGAGCAGGCCAGGGACCAGTGAGGGAGGCAGCAGCAATCTGGCGGCCGCTATTGTCTCCGCTGCAAATCACCGCCGCCGCTCGCATTGTCCCCGACTGCGGGGCACACAGCGGCGCTGCGGCCTGGCGCATCGCGTCGGCTCGCTCCTTCCTGCGCGCCCCTTCCTGCCTCCCCCAATAACCGGCCGCCCCCGCCTCCCGCCCTCTTCACAGTGAGACGTTTGCTCTCCGAATCCTCCCGGCAAACGTTCTCCCGCCGCCACCTGTTCCGAAGGCACATTCCGCTATCTCTTCTTCCCGACCCCCGACGCTCCCTCGTTCTGATACCGCTGACGCCGATGGCAAAGTGCCCAGGCACGCAGAAAGTCCATCGACTCGTGAATTATAAATCCAGTTATTTGGCTAGACGAATGGAGGAAGAGGGAGTCTTAGCCGTCGCACAGAAAATATCACCCCGAAATCTCCGTGGAACTTAGTGTTCTTTTCTTTTATGCGACAGAGAGAATTCAAACTAACGCTTCACTGGGGATTATTCTCCGACGAGTTGAGCTATTGAAGCGTTAGATCCACAACTAACCTGTAAAGGTGGGCTGTCACTCCACATTATCTTATCCTGTGCAAGTCTCTTCATCGCTGCATAAACCAACGTCCGATTTAACGTGCATAAAGTAGTCAAGCACTGATCTTCCTCTACAATCTTTATCCGCCACCCTAGCCTCCATTATCAGACTGAGTATGTCTAGATTGCTCAAGATGTGCCCTATCAGCTATTCCCTGTATTTTATCCCTAAAATGCTGTCACAATTTCAAAGAGTATTTACAAGTCAACATTGTCAAAAGCAATCAAAAGCTTCATCTAATCCATAAAAGGTATAAATATGTTGGCCTGATATATTCGACGATGCCCTTTGGCTACACTTACTAAAGGATTCTTCTAAGAAATACCGAATTAAGATAACCTGAAGATGCCTAAATAAGGCGAAACGCGTCGTTGAAAAAAAAAAAATTAAAATTTCAACCAAGACTGTTTATAACCAATACTGTTAAGCATTGGTTTGCTGTATGCCACATATGGATTGGAAGAATTTCTATAAATATAGGTTTTCCTATGTTTAACGTATCTTCCAACAAGGTAAACTCCACATTGCACTGCCCTCAGATTTAGTGGTTGATCGGTTGATTGGTTGTTTTGGGGGAGTGGCCAGAAAGCGAGGTCATCGGTCCCATCAGATTAGGGGAGGATGGCGAAGGATGTTGCCCGTGCTCTTTCAAAAGAACTGTGCCGACATTTGAGTGAAACGATTTAGGGACATCAAGGAAAACGTAAATCAGGATGGCCGGATGCGAGTTTGGACAGTCGTCCTCCCGAATGCAAGTCCAGCGTGCTAACCACCGCTCCAGCTCGATCGGTGATTTAGTGGTAAAATGGCTCACAGGATAGCCTGTCAAAAACTGAACACAGTTCAAGCATGAAAACAGCAAGAATGTAGAAACAGTGAACGGTCCAAGCTCACATATGCAACATAAGTGAAGAACCATAGCATCGTGGTTGCGTACTTACGGTGTTGGACTACGAAGTGGGAAATCTGTGCTCAAATGTTCCTACTGCCCCAGTTTTTTCTCCAAAAAATAATGAACTTCCCATTTGGTCACTGACGTGCCTGTTCTCCTTGTGTAGTTATACTGTATATCAGTAGTGGAACAAATTGTGTGCCACCCCACTCTCGATTATTGCCAAATTTATCAAATATGGCGGATCCAAGATGGTGATGTCGCAATGACGTCATGGCGGGATGCTCAGATTTTGGCGGGAAGATGGGTCAATTCAGCTGCCTCCACTAACCTAACCCCCGACCCTCCCCCCTCCCCTCCATTATATTCCCCCTGAAAATGGCAGCAAGTTCAAATTCCAGCAGGACAATGCAACACACCACGGCTACCTCCACTAATCTAAGAAAATGGTGGGAAAGTAGGTTACTTGGGCTACCTCCAGTAATTTACGCCACCCAACAACCACCTCTTCCTAGGAATTGAAGGAAAACGACTCTGCCTGTGCTGAGCTGCTGGATAGGTTGGACATAAGCCTTTATTTTGCAGGCAGTCTTCATTTAAGCAATTCGAGGCAGTAGCTCCATCCAGTGTGTTCACCATGAGGTCCAGTGTCCAACCGACCTAGTACACAGTGCTGCCACCAGAGGGTGCTGTGATCCCTCCCATGACATAATCCAAGATTGTGGTCTGGGGCAAAAATGGCGGCAAATGGACTCAGCCTGCACTGAAGTGCTGGAGAGAGGAAGGAGTGCACTTTATTTACTTTTTCAACAATTTAGTTAGAGACCCATTTCAAGTAGTTCATTTATTACACTGACACAAAACACTCACCCTGACATGCTGGGGGTCATGCTGCACAGCATACAGACCTGCAAGCTACTCATAAATCACCGAAATAATGCATTACACTGATGTACAAGCACGCAAAATAATGCGTGCAAAAGACTCTGCAAACACACTTGCTAATTGTCAACTGTCGAAACCAAGCATTACACAGCCTACACACCTGTTCGCAAAATAATGCAACAGACATGAAAACAACTCGCAGACTGTAAAAATATAATGCATGTGTAACGCTATGCAAACACGCTCCCAACACTTAAACAGCCGAAAATAATACAGTGCACAAACACTCATTGGACGAAAAATCGCATTTGAACTATCATCAACCGTGATGTTTTAGACGCTCCAATATGCACACGCATCGAGGAATGCATTCAGCATTGTTCTGCGGTATTATTGTAAACAGTTTCTATCAGGACAAGAATTTCGATGCAGACAAGCTGAGACATCATGGAAGCTCCTACAAAAGCGACCGTTAACTATTTCTTGGACACTACAAAATTTCCTAGAGGTCGACTTGGCTCTTATTTACATACCCATTTGACATCTGTATAATGTTGGGAACCTTTTAGATGAGCTTTCAATGGCGAGTCACTACTTGAACATGTCGCAGCGATGTGTCAGTCATGCTGGGCAGGTGCACTGCTAGACACAGCTCACATGTCCTGTTAGGATCACTAGGAACAATGCAGCTTGTGCTATTCTGGGAAGCATTGGAACAGATGTCCGGTGTGTCTGTGAGGGTGAGTCGCTCGGCAGTTAGGTCTTTGCTGAACCACAGGTAGAGAGGCATCAGGCCAGCAACGGTGAACACGTGTGTGTCCAGTGGGTTTCTTGGCTCTTATTTACATAGACATGTGATGTCAGTATAATACCTGAAGAACTCTAACTGTAGACACAACTTTCACCTGGTGGCTGCCGTCAGCAGCGGCGCGAGAGCGATGGCTAGCACCCCTTGCGTTAGTCTATCCGGTGGTGGCTCGTGGCAGTGGCGATGCATGTGTGTGTTGGAGCCTCTGATGCATTGCAGTTGACAATAGTTCGAAAGTGTTTTTTTTTCGTCCAATGAGTGTGTGTGCACTGCATTTGGTGTGATGAAAGAGCTAAGTCCAGACGTATATCAAATTAAATGAGGCTTTCTTTCAGGACGACCGACACTAATCCAACATGTTTGGTAATAACAATAACTGAAAGTAAAATTTTAGTATATCTTGTATCACACCACGCACACGATATGTCCTACTCCGAAACGGTTATCGATACGAGCATAGAGCTAAGTGAATGAAGATGGCAGACAGCAAACTTGAGTGGAATCCAAGGAGGCTATGTCCAGCAATAGTTCAAACACGACTCGAATTGCGCGGTATCTCTTCCAACATGGACCTGGCCCAAATGTTCTCAGCAGTTTGTGCTCCGATATAAATTAGACATTATTCAATGCTACGATCCGTATCTACTTTTGACAACAGTGCGATTTAGCCCTCTGTTTTGGATGGGAATAACTAGGTAAGTTAACAGAATGAAAAAACAAGACGGAAGATCGCACGCTGTAATGAAAGTTGTTGGCGTTGGCAGATTAAAACTCGGCATCAGGCCGGTATTCGAAACAGGCTCTTGCCCTTTCCGAGCCGCACTCATATTTATTGAGCCATTAGAGCACGTCCCACGATCAGACTCTAAAACTGTCCGCCAGTTCTTCTCGAAATAGACTGCTCCCATTTCTAAGGAACTATTTGTTACTGCGCATTCGCGTGCGACCGTTTCAGTATCTTCAACTGTATCTTCAGGCTGTCGCAACGTTAAACTTGCTCCAACAACTCAGTGGCAGTTGACGAGCAGCTTACTGTTGCATCCTTTGGATGGCTACAACACCAGTCTCATCGATATACAAAAATAGTTGTAGTAATAGAAAAGTCAAATACGGGCGTGTATGGAAGATGAGTACTACTATGAAGACGACTGCGTCCAATCAAACACGTTTGCCAAGAACAGTAATAGACAGGTTTATTCTCCTGTGTTTTGTGTCAGGCCACACACAAGACGTCTTGCTCTCCGCTCGACTTACAGTAAACAGTTTCTCCAAAGTCACTGACATAATCTATTTCGACGACATTTGCCACTGCGTAAGCACACGGTTCACGATCGTAAAACAAGCGCGCACTAATACACAAACATAAGTACTCTTTTTTTTTTTTTTTTTTTTGTTGGGCTACATGCTTCCTGTGCTTATGTTGCTAGACGGACAACCTCTGGATGAAAGGCAGTGACAAAGAATGGCTTAGCCCCAAAAGAGGGGTACATCCGACGCGTACTGGAAATTATTTCTGGAATCTACTTTAGACTGTGAATAACTCTTTTTATGGAGTCTGGAAAGTAGGAGAGAGATGGTGGACAAGTTGAAAAGGTCTGTATTAGAGTCCCTATTCGACATCCACTTTTTAAGGAAATTATACACTGAAGGAATACTTCGCTTGAGTTCTAAAGCATATTAGTGCAGACCTTGACTCAATACAAACAAAAATCTTAGGTTTCTCTGTAATCTTTACCAGTTTAAACTGTACTATGCAATTTATTTTCCCTACATACGAACAGCGAAGTCTATAGTGTCCATCGTTTGTCTGTCTGTTAATCAAGTTTGAAGTACTGGTCATAAAGACCGAATTTAGAAATTGCAAAAGTTTCTTCAGTACTTTCCGTCAATGGCTTCGGTTCTCCGAGGAATCATTTATCCGTTGCTTCAGTTTGCCGAGGATTTGTGAATTCGACTTCACTAACTTCGGAAGTCACACTCCGCACTGCCATCTGGATTGGTCCAGAGCCAGATGAAGGTACCGCGGATGTTTCTTAGCTCACGAAACGACCAAATCCGTAGTCTCGCATACAACTTCTTCCCAACAGCTAGGATTACAGGAGTGCGCCACGACTATACTGTAGGGATTAGAGTCTTACCCCTGCTTTGTATCAGTTATCTGTCAAGTACCTTTACATTCCCGTCGCTCCTAACATACAGAGAAGTTGCAGCATTAGAAAATTGTAGCGAAATGCAGGAAGATCTGCAACGGATAGGCACTTGGTGCAGGGAGTGGCAACTCACCCTTAACATAGAGAAATGTAATGTATTGCGAATACATAGAAAGAAGGATCCTTTATTGTATGATTATATGATAGCGGAACAAACACTGGTAGCAGTTACTTCTGTAAAACATCTGGGAGTATGCGTGCGGAACGATTTGAAGTGGGATGATCATATAAAATTGTTGGTAAGGCGGGTACCAGGTTGAGGTTCATTGGGAGAGTCCTTAGAAAATGTGGTCCATCAACAAAGGAGGTGGCTTACAAAACACTCGTTCGACCTATACTTGAGTATTGCTCATCAGTGTGGGATCCATACCAGATCGGGTTGACGGAGGAGATAGAGAAGATCCAAAGAAGAGCGGCGCGTTTTGTCACAGGGTTATTTGGTAACCGTGATAGCGTTACGGAGATGTTTAGCAAACTCAAGTGGCAGACTCTGCAAGAGAGGCGCTCTGCATCGCGGCGTAGCTTGCTCGCCAGGTTTCGAGAGGGTGCGTTTCTGGATGACGTATCGAATATATTGCTTCCCCCTACTTATACCTCCCGAGGAGATCACGAATGTAAAATTAGAGAGATTCGAGCGCGCACAGAGGCTTTCAGACAGTCGTTCTTCCCGCGAACCATACGCGACTGGAACAGAAAAGGGAGGTAATGACAGTGGCACGTACAGTGCCCTCCGTCACACACTTTTGGGTGGCTTGCGGAGTATAAATGTAGATGTAGATGTAGAAAATTTTATTTGGATCTCCCCACGCGTTTATCATCTTTTATCTATATTGTTAAATTTATCATTTATAGTGTGTTCATTCAACTCCTGCTTCTGAAATTCGTTATTCTTCTTTGATGATGGTAGTGGTAGACTTCCTCGTTACCGATCTGCTTTCTCATTTAAGGAAAGAAATAGACTGATGTTTACATTTACTTGTAGACAATTATTTGACAAACTGCCTTGGACTCGTCTTCAATATTTTGCATGCCTTGCGTTTAGTACGTATTGTAAGACGATGAAGTATTTTTTTTTCATATTTTTATAACATGGTATATCGTGTACAGTGCAAATGTAGTTCCCATTATTTAGCAATATGAATCAATGCTTTAGTACTATGCACTCATTTATAAGACATTCATTTAGTTCTTACGGTGTGCTAATTACATACCTATATTCTTTTCTTAATTTTGTCAGTCATTTGTTGAGACGGATGTGTTATATATTCTTTCCTCTGTTGCAGGTAAGCGCAGCTTGGAATCCTGTTGGGAGGAGCATGCAGAGGAATGGTAGGACTCCACACGTGAGTAGCGTCATACTGCAGTTAGATGCAACGGTTAAAATGGAAGAAGAAATGTGCCGCTTATGTTAGGCTATAGAAGGAATATCAGTACTTAATTCCGAAGTCCGATGGATGCCCTGTATTTGGTTGATCATGCCTTTGCATCTGATCTTGAAACGCTGTAGCACTGCTTAGGAACAGCTGCTCTACCACGGACAAATGTGGTTCAAATGGCTCTGAGCACTATGGGACTTAACATCTGAGGTCATCAGTCCCCTAGAACTTAGAACTACTTCAGCCTAACTAACCTAAGGACATCACACACGTCCATGCTCGAGACAGGATTTGAACCTGCGACCTTAGCGGTCGCGCAGTTCCAAACTGAAGCGCCTAGAACCGCTCGGCCACAGCGGCCGGCACAAACGTCGTCCAGAGCGTTATTTGCTACCTTTCCGCCTCACACATTTGCTGGATTCTTTGAGCTTTTCTTTCACTTTTTCATGGATTCTCCAGCGTAAAACTTTTTTGCGCTAGGGGTAAAAACACCAGTTATACTCTCTCTCAATAACGTTATTTCGATTGTTCTGCGCTGCACAGCGATAAGCAATTTAGCATGGAATTAGACAGGCAACCATCAACCCTAGTAACGTGGCCGAGTCGTTTCATCCGTGAAGATAGCACGGACTCACCGTCGTGAGGACTCCGAAAAAGCAATAGGAACGAGGCGGACGAAGCTACCCACTAATGCTTGTCGGAGATGGGTTCAAATGCTCTGAGCACTATGGGACTCAACTGCTGAGGTCATTAGTCCCCTAGAACTTAGAACTAGTTAAACCTAACTAACCTAAGGACATCACAAACATCCATGCCCGAGGCAGGATTCGAACCTGCGACCGTAGCGGTCTTGCTGTTCCAGACTGCAGCGCCTTTAACCGCACGGCCACTTCGGCCGGCGAGATGGGTTCAATGTACTGTTATCTCTCCCAACGGTGTTAAAGATATCTTTCATAGAATGTAGCGCCCTGAAATTACTTCAAAACAGAGTTCTCTTTGAGGACGCAGGCGTAATGAGAGAGAGGTGGAGTACGAGGGAGGGGTGAGTGGGTGGGTGGGGGAGGCATTAGAGAGAGGCAGTTGTTGAGAGGGCAGTAAGACACGGTTGAAACCTCTCTCTACATCTACATCTTTGTGATTACTGTGTTATTCGTAATAAAATGCCTGGCAGAGGATTCAGTGGACCACCTTCAAGCTGTCTCTCCACCGTTCCAATCTCGAAAGGCACGCGGGAGAAACTAGCGCTTAAATTTTTCTGTGCAAGCCCTGACATCTCTTACTGTATCGTGATGATCATTTCTCCCTGTGCAGGTAGGTGCCAACACAATGATTTCGCAATCTTAGGAGAAAACTGGAGATTGAAATTTCATGAGAAGATCCTGTCGCAACGAAAAACGCCTTTGTTTTATTGATTGCCATTCCAGTTCACGTATCATGTCTGTGCCACTGTCTACCCTATTTCGCGACAATACAAAACGAGCTACCCTTCTTTGAAATTTTTCGATGTCATCCGTCAGTACCACCTGATGCGGATCCCACATCGCACAGCAATACTCCAGAATAGGGCGGACAAGCATGGTGTAAGCACTCTCTTAATAGACCTGTTGCACCTTCTAAGTATTCTGCCAATGAATCGCAGTCTTTGGTTGGCTCTACCCACAACATTATCTATGTGATCGTTCCAATTTAGGGTATTTGCTGGTTGAATTTACAGCCTTCAGATTTATGTAACTTATCGCGTAATCGAAATTTAGCGGATTTCTTTTAGTACTCATGTGAAGTTATTCACACTTTTCTTTATTCAGGGTCAATTGCCACTTTTCGCACCATACAGATATCTTATCTAAATCATTTTGCAGTTTGTTTTGGTCATATGATGGTTTTACAAGACGGTAAATGACAGCATCATCAGCAAACAATATTAGACGGCTACTGAGGTTGTCTTCTATGCCGTTAATATAGATGAGCAACAACAGAGTGCCTATAACACTTCCTTGAGGAACGCCGGATATTACTTCTGTTTCACTCGATGACTTTCCGTCTATTACTACGAACTGTGACCTTTCTGACAGGAAATCACGAATCCAGTCGCACAACTGAGGCGATATTCCATAGGCACGCAGTTTGGTTAGAAGACGCTTGTGAGGAACGGTGTCGAAAGCGTTCTGGAAATCTAAAAATATGGAATCAATTTGACATCCCCTGTCGACAGCACTCATTACTTTGAGTATAAAGAGCTAGTTGTGTTTCGCAAGAACGATATTTTCTGAATCCGTGCTGACTATGTGTCAATAAATCGTTTTCTTCGAGGTACTTTATAAGGTAAAAATACAGTATATGCACCAAAACCCTATTGTAAATCGACGTTAGTGACATGGGCCTATAATTCAACGGATTACTCCTACTTCCCTTTTTGGATATTGGTGTGACTTCAGCAATTTTCCAGTCCTTAGGTACGGATTTTTCTGTGAGCGAGCAGTTGTATATAACTGTTAAATATGGAGCTATTGTTTCAGCATACTCTGAGAGAAACTTGACTGGTATACAATCTGGACCGGAGGCCCTGCTTTTATTGAGTAATTTAAGCTGCTTTGCGACACCGAGGATATCTATTCCTATGTTTCTCATCTTGACAGTTGTTCTTGATTGGAATTCAGGAGTATTTATTTCATCTTCTTTGGTGAAGGAGTTTCGGAAAATCGTGTTTAATAACTCTGCTTTACTGGCACTGTCATTAGTGACTTCACCGTAATCGCGCAGTGAAGGCGTTTATTGCGCCTTGCCACTGGTTCAAAAAATGGCTCTGAGCACTATGAGACTTAACTTGCGAGGTCATCAGTCCCCTAGAACTCAGAACTACTTAAACCTAACTAACCTAAGGACAGCACACACATCCATGCCCGAGGTAGGATTCGAACCTGCGACCGTAGCGGTCGTGCGGTTCCAGACTGTAGCGCCTAGAACCGCTCGGCCACCCTGGCCGGCCTTGCCACTGGTGTTCTTTATGTATGACTAGAAGCTCTTTGGGTTTTCTGCCACATTTAGAGACAGAGTTTCGTTGTGGAAATTATTGAAAGCATCTCGCATTGAAGTACGTTGTTTGTCTGTGCATTGAGCAAATATTGAAGTGAAATTCTAGGAAGGTATTAAAGTTGAAGGAGAAGAAATTAAAACTTAGAGGTTTGCCGACGACTCTAATTCTGTCCGAGGCGGCAAAAGGCTTGGGGGATGAGCTGAACGGAACCGTTACTGTCTTAAAAAGAAGCTATAAGATGAAAACCAACAGAAAGTAAAATGAGGATAATGCTGTGTAGGCGAATTAACTTAGGTAATGGTGAAATAATCAGATTAGTAAATGTGAGAGTACGAGTTATAAACGAGTTTTTTAATTTTTATTTTGACAGCAACATAAGTAGCGTTGCCAGAAGTAAGAAGATTCAAAATGCGAAGGCAAGCTCATCTTTTCAGAAAAGAGGAATATAATAACATGGAATATACAAGGTGGTAATAATTCACTACTTGAGCCAGTAAAGAACAAAAACTGTGTACCATGTAGGCATCCAACTCGATAGGAAAGATGTTCGCACTGTGCGCTGAACGATTTGCTTTGTTAGTGGTGTTAGTTTCATGACTTGCTGTTCACTCCGGTACTGGTACCGTGACGTAAGGTTGAAACACAAGCGAAATTGTGAATTACAATTGCAGAGAGTCAACATTTGTCTGCATAAGATGAGCATAGCTTTACTTGTAAAGCTGTTATCGAAATAGCAACAGTAGTGCTACTGCCCTTCGAAAGTATCGACGCAATAAACGAATACGGAGAGGTGCATTTTCCGCTCCGGGGTGCAGAACATGATTCGGAACTTCAAATTAACTGGTGATTTGCTGATTGAGCCACAAATTGTAGAAGGCGTTACTGTTACCTTGGCTGAGAATTCTGGACGCAATGTGCGATCTTCAATCAGTGCACGAGCTGTGTCTCGACAGCTAAAGATTTTATGGTCCAGAGTTCGAAAAGTGCTGCGAACAGCTGTGAAATTTCTGCTCTAGTACGATTCCAGGCTGCCGTGGATGCATGTCGTCGTCATGCTGAGTAACGTTTGTAACCAGGAACGTAAACATGGTATGCAACTAACAAATATTACCCTCCCATGTGGAAACATAAAATGTGTTTGTTTCAATGGTTTATTCGTTATTTCTCTTCCATATGTACTTACAAATGTTCCCACAAAGTTTCGTTGTCCTACGATCACTCCTTTTTCGTGGGGGCCCTCTCAAACAGCGAGTCTAATTACTCGTATAACCACCTTGCAGATATAAGGGAACATTGTATGTCCTATGCCGCCAGTGTTAAATTATCAAATTTTGCGACCCATCATCTTGGAAACTTTTTAAGAAACCATCTTACAATTTTCCATAATTATTGAATGCACCTTTCTAGATAAACTGAACTAGAATTATTACTATTAGGCCTACAACTTTGCTTCCGCCGTTTTGCAATAGACGGTAGTAGCGGCTAGTGGGGTTCGGGTGGTTGGTCATAGGTGTAATAGGTATAATATAATAAGCTTAGGCATCTGCAAACATAATACCATAAAAATATTACTCGTTTTGTGATTGCATCATAAGGTTATTCTCGATCAAATACGTCAACTTACGTACCCATTTCTCGCCGTTTGCGGGAAGTTTTAATTTTCTGCTTTAACATGAAGAAATCTGCGGCCGTGGCTCTTAAAATGCTGGGTACTACTAATGGTGAGGGAACTATTAGTGGAAGAACGTGCAGAGAATGTTTTCAACGCCTTAAGAACGGTGATTTTGATGTAGAAGACAGGAATGGCGATGGAAGACAGAACGTTTTCGTAGCTACTGAAACAGACGAGGACAGGCACAGGACACCATTATCGAAAGCAATTGATGCGTTCGAGCCCAGCACTGAAACACAAACGGCCACAATACAGCGATAGACACGTGAAGGTAATTTTGCAGCCGGTCAGTGCTCGACTCCATGTAGCAAAACCCGTCAAAATGTACATGGAAACGTTGAAATGAGAAGTCCCATCGCTCCCAAAGTATTCTCCATACGTTGCTCTCTCTGACTACCACATTTTTCGATCAGTGGCGTAGTGTCTGGCTGACCAGCACTTCTGGTCATATGAAAAAGTGCAAAATTGAATCGATTCATGGATTCCCACAAAAGACGCCCAGTTCTTTCGCCACGGGATTCGTATGCTATCCGAAAGATGAGAGAATGTAGTGGCCAGCGATGGGCAATACTGTGAATCATAATTTTTTTGTAAGTGTTTCACAATAAAGCCCTTAACTTAGAGAAAGAATGGCAGAAGCAAAGTTGTAGACCTCATAAAATTGTATTGCGTGGCATGTTATCCTTTTTTTCTCAAACACTCCAATTTTGACAGAATTTTGTAAATAAATGAACATAGAAACAAAACTACACAGGATATTTTAATTATTCGTGTTCCATATGTGTTGAATCTCCCACATGGCATGCTGTGAAAATTTGATGTCTCTACCATCAGTACTTTTTTAGAAAACGGGTCATTTATTGCAAAAAATGTAGTTCAGAGATATTGAGTTTTAAAACTTTTTTATTACAAATTCTTGCACTAGAATTGCCCTGGCCCATAGTCTGTGTCTTTTTCAGTGTCACAACAGCCCAGTGCTTGCCTCCTCCATTTCTTTCTTGCTTCTTTAGTCATTTGCTGAGCAGCTAACTCTGCTTCAAGTACACGAAGTTCATACAGTTCCCGCAGTCTTTTAGCTGTGTTCTGACTAAACCTTACCCCTAACTTCTCCAGAACCTTAAATTTTTCATTGTTCCCACCATTAAAAGTTATTACAGCATCAGACACCGCTAACCTCAGAGTCATAAGGCCAACAAATACATTTTTAGGCACACGGAACCACACAACGTTATTGAAGTACTCATTCACATTCTGGGTCCTCCCATGTAAACACTTCTTTCGTAGGTCAGGATTTACCAGATCTCTGTAAATAGCTTCGATTGGCTCCATTACTGCCAAAGAAAGAATGTCACCTGTTTCTAAAGTTACTTTCGTTTTTGATGCACTAGAGGGCGTGGTCACTTCAGAAACATTATTGTGGTTTCCTTCACTACTAGCACACTTCCGATGAAAATGCAGGTCTCACATATCTGTTACCCGCAAATTTGCGTTTCTTGAAGTTACTTTTATGCTAAGTCGTTTTCTTTACGTATAAAAAGCAATAGAAGTTAGCTTACTATGAAAGTATCCAACAATCACACTAATTTCAACGAAAACTAGTATCAGAACCAATGGACTGATTTGTTTATTCGTAATGCCAACTTCTGAGACGTAGCAGTAGGCACAAAACAAAGCAATTCGCAGCCTTCTAGACTGTTTAGTTCCCAAGATATGACTGCTCAACTGTGGCAGTATATGCGTAGCCGCGAAATTTGACAGTCACACCTCAACATTCAAAATATTATTTGAAGGTCTCACAATTGTTTGATTTTAATGTATTATATACCAAACTGTTCAGGAAAGTCCAAACTATGTTATGGAGAAGAAAACAGAAAATGTCAAATTTCAACGAATTTCACGCACAATGACCCCTTAAGTGTGAGTGAGGTATCATTATCAGAAGTGTGAACTACTGTGTTCTGGAAGTATTTGTCTGGGTGTAGCCTTGTATGCAAGTGAAAAGTGTACCAGAAATGGAAGGGAAGAGAAGCTTTTGAAACGTTGCGATGTAGCAGTAGTCTAATGTTCACGTGAATGGACCGTCGGGTATTGAATCGTAGGGGAAAGAAGTTTATAGCACAACGTTTAAAAATATTAGTGTGTGTTGATAGACGACGTCTTGAGGTACGAAGGAATAGTTCTACATCAACGTCTACCTCTGTACGCCGCAAGCCAACTCAAGGTGTGTGGCGGAGAGTACTTCGTGTACCTATGTCACTTTCGCCCATATCCTCATCCGTCGTGGATGGTTCGCGGGAGGAACTATTGCTGGTAATCCTACCTGTGATCTCGAATCTCTCTGAATTTATCTTCTTTTTACGAGAGATATGCTTTGGGGTAGGGGGGGGGGGGTTTTAATACGTTGGTTGACTCTTCTAGGAAGGTACGTTCTCGGAACTTTGTCAGCCAACGACATCGTGATGCAGAACGCTTCTCTTGCGGCGAGTGTCACTGGAGTTGGCTAAGCATCTCCGTAACGCTATCACGCTTGCGCTAAATGTACCTGTAAAGAAACACGTTGCTCTCCTTTGGGTCTTCTCTGTCAGTCTTATTTTGTACTGATCCCAGACTGACGAGCAATTTTCAAGTACTGGAGGGTGTTGTAAGCTAGCTCCATTTTGGGTGGAATGCATATTCTCAGGATTCTTCCAATGAATCTGGCTTATCTACGGATATTTAAGTTGATAAGGGAGGGAAATGTAGAGAAAGCCTTTGATAAAGTTAAATGGGATAAGATGTTTGAGGTACTCAAAAAATTAGGAATAGACTATAAAGATGGAAAAATGATATGGAACCTGTACAAAAACGAGACAGCAGTTATCCGTGGACGGACAAAACAAGAAGAGGTGCAGATACGGAAAGGTGTCCGACAAGGTTGCGCACCATCCCCTGTTATCTTTAACCTATACATTGTGAAACGTCCCCTTACAAAAATTAGTGAATTACTGTGTTGATAAACCTCTTACATTATTTGATTTTCAAACAACTGAGCAAAACTGAACGTACTCAGACATTTCGCTCTTTACCTATTCTGAAACCGAGCGAGGTGGCGCAGTGGTTAGACACTGGACTCGCATTCGGGAGGACGACGGTTCAATCCCGCGTCCGGCCATCCTGGTTTAGGTTTTCCGTGATTTCCCTAAATCACTCTAGGCAAGCGCCGGGATGGTTCCTCTGAAAGGGCACGGCCGACTTCCTTCCCCATCCTTCCCTAATCCGATGAGACCGATGACCACGCTGTCTGGTCTCCTTCCCCAAAACCAACCAACCAACCTATTCTGATCAACACTAAACTGACACGCAATATTTTTAGCGCAACGCAATCTGACCTTCAGTAATCCCTACAAAAGTATGGCCCTGACTAACATTAACCTATACCTTTCACAAATCACTTACCTCACAAAAATCTTCATTACTCGAACTACTGCAATACAGAGAGCGCCACTACTGCCAGCTAAATAAAAGGTTCAAACTACTGAAGGCACTAACTACTGATAGGCATAGTTAGCAAATGACTGATTTTGATAGAGAACAATCAATGTATTTACCTTAATAGTGTTCAAAAGTCATAATATATATACACTCCTGGAAATTGAAATAAGAACACCGTGAATTCATTGTCCCAGGAAGGGGAAACTTTATTGACACATTCCTGGGGTCAGATACATCACATGATCACACTGACAGAACCATAGGCAGATAGACACAGGCAACAGAGCATGCACAATGTCGGCACTAGTACAGTGTATATCCACCTTTCGCAGCAATGCAGGCTGCTATTCTCCCATGGAGACGATCGTAGAGATGCTGGATGTAGTCCTGTGGAACGGCTTGCCATGCCATTTCCACCTGGCGCCTCAGTTGGACCAGCGTTCGTGCTGGACGTGCAGACCGCGTGAGACGACGCTTCATCCAGTCCCAAACATGCTCAATGGGGGACAGATCCGGAGATCTTGCTGGCCAGGTTAGTTGACTTACACCTTCTAGAGCACGTTGGGTGGCACGGGATACATGCGGACGTGCATTGTCCTGTTGGAACAGCAAGTTCCCTTGCCGGTCTAGGAATGGTAGAACGATGAGTTCGATGACGGTTTGGATGTACCGTGCACTATTCAGTGTCCCCTCGACGATCACCAGTGGTGTACGGCCAGTGTAGGAGATCGCTCCCCACACCATGATGCCGGGTGTTGGCCCTGTGTGCCTCGGTCGTATGCAGTCCTGATTGTGGCTCTCACCTGCACGGCGCCAAACACGCATACGACCATCATTGGCACCAAGGCAGAAGCGACTCTCATCGCTGAAGACGACACGTCTCCATTCGTCCCTCCATTCACGCCTGTCGCGACACCACTGGAGGCGGGCTGCACGATGTTGGGGCGTGAGCGTAGGACGGCCTAACGGTGTGCAGGACCGTAGCCCAGCTTCATCGAGACGGTTGCGAATGGTCCTCGCCGATACCCCAGGAGCAACAGTGTCCCTAATTTGCTGGGAAGTGGCGGTGCGGTCCCCTACGGCACTGCGTAGGATCCTACGGTCTTGGCGTGCATCCGTGCGTCGCTGCGGTCCGGTCCCAGGTCGACGGGCACGTGCACCATCCGCCGACCACTGGCGACAACATCGATGTACTGTGGAGACCTCACGCCCCACGTGTTGAGCAATTCGGCGGTACGTCCACCCGGCCTCCCGCATGGCCACTATACGCCCTCGCTCAAAGTCCGTCAACTGCACATACGGTTCACGTCCACGCTGTCGCGGCATGCTACCAGTGTTAAAGACTGCGATGGAGCTCCGTATGCCACGGCAAACTGGCTGACACTGACGGCGGCGGTGCACAAATGCTGCGCAGCTAGCGCCATTCGACGGCCAACACCGCGGTTCCTGGTGTGTCCGCTGTGCCGTGCGTGTGATCATTGCTTGTACAGCCCTCTCGCAGTGTCCGGAGCAAGTATGGTGGGTCTGACACACCGGTGTCAATGTGTTCTTTTTTCCATTTCCAGGAGTGTATATATCAGTTCATGACATCCATTCTTACAAATTTGCTGTCTCTGATGGACACACGTCCAGATCATCCGCTCTCAAAACTCCGCCATTTCTCTCCCCACATCCACCACTGCTGGCAGCTCACCTCCAACTGCGCAACGCTACGCGCTGCTAAGTCAACTGCCCAACACTACAATAACAATGTTCCAACAATGCAAACCAGCCACAGACTGCACACAGCACAGTCAGTGATTTTCATATAGAGCGCTACATGACGTTACCATCATAAAAACGTAAACAGCCTACTTACAATTGAAGAGACGCTGAAAAAAGTAAGGGAAAATTCATAGACAGGTGTAATAATTCATGACCAACGAATAGATATGATAAGAAATGCCGATGATATAGCTGTCCTAGCTGAAAGTGAAGAAGAACTTGTAGTCCTACTGAATAGAATGGATAAAGTTATGGGGGAAGAATACAATATGAGAATTAATAAAACAAAAACAAAAGTAATGGCATGCGACAAAAAAGATCAAGTGAAAGTCCAAGTTCATGTAGGCAATGAAGTGCTTGAACAAGTTGATAAATTTACTTATCTGCGCAGTAATATTACCAGGGATGGAAGGAGCAAGGCAGAAGTGAGAAGTAGAATTGCTAAAGCAAAGGCTGCTTTTAACAAGAAGAAAAACATCTTAACATCTAAGAGCATGAGCCTTGAAATCAGGAAAAGAGTTTTCAAATCCTATGTGTGGAGTGTGGCATGCTATGGGTGTGAAACATGGACTCTCGGGGCAGAGGAAGACCAGAAGCTAATTTTGAAATGTGGTGATATAGACGCATGCTCAAAATAAAATGTATCGACAAGGTCACAAACGAAGTGGCTCTGGAAAGAGCAGGTGAGAAGAGAAGCTTCTGGAGTTTCATTGTTAAAAGAAGAGTGCAGTTTACAAGCCATCTATTAAGACACAAAGAACTCCTAAACACAATCATAGAGGGATATGTCGAGGGAAAAAGGCCAAGAGGAAGACCACGGCTGAGGTACATGGATAAAATCGTGAAAGATGTGGGATGTAACACCTATAAAGAAATGAAGAGAAAAGCTGAAAGACGCGCAGAATGGAGACAAGCTGCCATTGTAGCTGTTGCAAACCAATCCTCGGATTGGCCACTTCAGAAGAAGAAGAAGAAGAAGAAGAAGAAGAAGAAGGGAGGGAAGTGGGTGGAGAAGGGGCAGCGATTGCAGAGGGAGGCAAACGCTTCATTACAGCAAGCAGCTTCAAATGGTTATAGCTTGCAGTACCTATACACACATGAGAAGACTTGATCAGGACTAACGTGGAGTTGTGCATGTTTCATTCTTCGGACAAAAGACCACAAAAACAAGTAGAACGAGCTTTATCCGAGCGCAAATGTCCCTTGTAGGTAAGCTAGTTACTGTTAATTGTTCTGTCCATTACTGTGGGTCGTGTTACAGTGCTTCCCGAGTGTAGTTGCACTTACTAGTAAACATTCAGCTTGCAGCTGTGCGAAATTTATAAGTTTGGAGCGCAGCGTGCACGGTGGCTACGGTGAGCCATCGTTGGGTTGTGGCGGATGATCCCGGCCTCCCGAGACCTGTCAGAGCCGGCCGTGATGATGTGATGTGTTATTGATTGCGAGCTCCGGATGCGGCCAAGAGGGAGCGGCGCTCAGCCGCCAGCGAAAACAACCGCGGGGTTGGGTGACGGGGTTGGAGGGATGAAGGGTGGATGGTCCTTCTCGCCAGTTGCTGGAAGAGGTCCCGGGTGATGGCGAGGCGGCGAGCGGACCTGGCTGCCGGCAACCTCGTCTCGAACGTCTGGCGCAGAACAGGCACCGGCTTGGATGATTATCTGCGTATTCGTCTTCTACTTCGTTCTGTGTCGGATATGATAGTCCTAGAGGACCAAGGCAAAAGGCTTTTAGACTGCTTGGGACAGGGCCAGTCTAGTAATCGCGAAGATTGGAAAAGTTTTCTAATGTCATAGTTTTTCTTCGCGAGAGCGTTTCTTGCTTCTTAAATGGTTTATGTCGTAACTTCCCTTCTCACTAATCGATTAATGCGAAATTATTTTACAGCTACGGCGTGGCCCTAATTGTAGCAAGGAAAAATGTAAGGCATTCGTTACCGAAGTGGGTAAGTAACTAGTTGGGAGAGGGGTACAATAAATAATTCTTACAAATAACTTCCTATGCCATCTGCTTATTACAATTTGAATAATATACGTAAAACATTGCAATCAAACACAGTGAAGTACGAAGCGAAAAGAGTTACCAGGAAATTCCGATTTATTCCCCTTCAATATAAACTGACTTTCGGGACGTGCCCTTACAGGCATCTGAGCAGTGGAAGTATGGTTTGACGGTTCAGAACATTCATTATAGTCAAATCGCACGCTGGTACGAAGTTAGGTATGCTTAGACTTGTCACGTGACGCAATGTAGGCGACTTTCGCGTCACTTATGACGGTACGAAGATACGGGCAACAAAACACAACATTCAGCCGCCGAGCAGACAAAATCTCCGACCCGGCCTGGACTCGAACCCGGGCCGTTTCGCAGCTAGCGAGGCGGCCGAATAACTCACAGCAAGAAGAAAGTTAAATAACTTGTAAGTAATTAAACGGTCGCGAGTCCAATTTGACAAAATTTGCCAACAAAATACTCTCGAACTATAACAGTAATAATTACGTACTTGCTTCAGTAAACGGGTGGCAACAGAACGTTCGCACACGTAACCAACACAACACAACACAACATAAAATAACAGTCAGAAAATGTTAACAATTATTTTAACTTGTTAATAAAGCCAAACATAATAATTTGGTATAATGAGCAATTCCTCGTTCCTCTAATAACTCATGTAAGCTTTCCGTTATCGCAAGAATTACGTAACCTCACAGTAACGTTTATTTACATGTACAGAATTTACCAGGGAAACTGGTTGATCTTCCTATCTTAATTAATTTATAAGTCACTGGAATGAATAAATAATAATCAACCTTCAGTACGATCGTAACGCTGGAATACGAACCAAGCAAGCTAACACAATATTGCACCCTGACAAATAGCATAAAATGAAATGTGCCTAATTTATAGTTTTGACTTGACACTTAACTAGCCAGTAAGCCTTAATTAAATATACCTGACTGTAATTTCAGTCAGATTCTAATAATGAACATTGTCTCTGATTATTAAGGAACAGAATAGCCAACTTATTGAGGCATAATTACTGATTAATTTTCAGTCGCATTTTCAACAAGAAATCAAAACTGGCAGTATTATTCTTTTTAGTATTGTCTTTGTTAATCAACGACACTCGGATTTTCTATAGCAGAAAATATAAAGGACCCTAGTCAAGGTGATAGGAAAATGAGGAGATCAGGTCTAGCTAAAGTTTTAACGTATAACAATATTATTTAGAAAAGTTCACTCGACGTCATTGGGCATACCTCACAGTCGAAAGAAAATGGACAGTCTTAGAGATCGCCAGAGATGATGAGACAATGTCTTCACCCGTGTCTGCGACAATCCTACTTCATGTATTATGGGCCAATTGTGATTAGCAGTGACCTGTTATGGAGCAGTATTATGATGTTCTGGAGCCGTGTACATCTGCTCGTATTTGGCACGCCCGTTGTTCCTCCAAATTATTCATTTGCTTTCACATGGATCAAACTTCCCATTCTACATGCAACAAGCGCGTCCACACTATCGCGTGTCTTAACACTCGAGAGTCGCGCACTCGCTCTGACGCACATGATTGGCATTTAGCAGTTGGGGCACTGGTAATTTGGTAAGCTCATCCACCATGACAAGGTCGTGTATCACATCGAATGGGAAAAATTAACTGTCCTGAGGCCAAAAGCCGCATAAATAGCAACACTGAAATCGATTTTTAACTAGCGTGAGACTGATGTAAGGCATTTCCAGTATTCTTTCTTGATTAGACACAGAGAGGCTATTGAAAACTCGCGCATGCGCCGTAGCTTATGTGGGTTTTGTACGCCAGTTTGAGGATGCTTGCTGGCAAGTGTCTTGCATCAAATTATTTGCCTCGACTTCCCGTTCACCACTGTGGTACGTTGTAAATACGTATTGTTTACACACTGTGTATACGACGTACTGATTATTCAAATGCATAGATCTGAAGATGAATACTTTTGATCGATACTAGTCTTATCATAAAAGGTGTATTAAAACAACTGTCTGCGCCTATCACTTTTGTTTTTTGCCATGACGTTTTTAGAGGGCGTACAACCTCATCTTCAGGTGGATTAGTGGATCACATTACATATTATGCATCTATTAGATGATGTTCCAGCAGAAATTATCCTGAGGATCGACGGAAATATACATGTTCTGCTGGAATCCTTTGAAATGAAACTCAAACAAATAACTACCTATATCCAGTAGAGAAAAAAGTAATGTAATCCGCTGATTCTCTGAACCTGAGTGTGTTCGCCATCGAAACGCGTCTTGAGGGAAAATAATAGGACACAGTTATAATTATTTTAATTAATCTTTTATGTCAAAAATGCACAGTTTCCAAACCACCGTCCAACTTGGAGGACGCAAGTGTCATATTCTAAAAATAAATGTCCAACAGAGACGGCAAAATAAATGATAATTAAAAAGAAATTACACTTGAAACAATATTTATGTTCAATCACTTTACAATTTTTTCCAATTTTTCCCTTCAGTAGCTTAGTGCAAATGGAGGGTGGTTCCTCCAGTAAAGCTGTAAATGATCCCTGCCTGTGTATATTGGGCTGTTTCAAGTACAAACGGAAGGGGACTAGTAGAGAACATTGAAACAAGCAAACAATAATCCTCATAAACGAAGGTTCGGAATCCAATGGCTTACGCAATACGACGCATTACGTTTGAGTACAAGAATATCTTACTACAGATTCGCCGAGGATAAAAGCTGCAGACATGCAGCTTGAGGACAAACACACCACAAGTCTTGCACACTGCCACCGTTTATGTGAAGGCCGGCATTAGCACGTCTCCTCATCGATGCCCCTACACGTTCAGAAATTCAAGGGGCTTTCCAAATGTGCTGACAACCATCCACAATGGCGTCCTGGATTTTTTTTTTTTTTTAGGTTTCAGGTTAATGGCTTCCAGTTCATGCCCATCCAGCCATCTCAATACTGGAAAGACGATTTTCTTGTCGGTTACGACAATACGAACGTAAGGACAACACAGCACCCTGTCCTCGAGTGGAGAAAATCTCCGACCCAGCCGGGGCTTGAACCTGGGCACTTCGGTTAGCGATCTGGCGCTCTGATCGCCCAGCTACCGAGGTGGACCGTCCTGGAGTTCGATAGTGTCAACAGGGCAGGATTGCTTGTTGTCCAAACACTGTTTACCAGCACTAACATGTCCGGAGTGGTGATAGAACCCAACGACGACAGTTTATCACTTTGTAACCTCACATTACGGTGTTTTGAAATAAACATAGCTTTAGACATTGTGTATCAACATTGGCATGACTGTATTGAGCATATGTTGTCTCAGGAAAACCATTGCTTGTGTTTAGTAGAATTATTTGGTTGCTTCATTGCCCTCTAACCCACCACCGTCTTTCGTTTGTATCTACAATAGTCAAACAGCCTGTGTAGTTGAGGTAGTATGTAGGTGTTCTTGATGACAGTGGGACACTGGTGAGTAATATACTTTCTACTTCTGTGAATTACACCACTTCGTAAAAACATAGTGTTTACACCTTTTGTTATAAGGAGTGTGTACACCTCCGTAGCTCAGTAACGCTATCCGTAGGACCCAGTTTCGATTCCCTGTAGTGTCAGAGTCGGCACTGACTGGCTTTACAGTATAAGTAGCCGGCGCTTCAGACTGTGGTAAACCAACTGTTGTTTCATGTGTTTATCTGTCAGTCACACTGCGTGATCACTGCTGGTATGTAAATTTCACAAAAAATATGCAACGCGTGTTGTTCCAGCTTTTCCGTTTGTACGGTTCGTCATGTGACTGTTTTGTAACTTCCATAACGGCTGTAAATTTTTCCTCTTGTGAACGGAAAAGATTGCCTTCGCGTTTAGGTGAAGTAGCCTGATGGTAAACTGTTATCAGTTTTAGTTTGCTAATAACCTTACAAATACGTCGCTAATAATTAAAACATTTCCTGGTCTAAAGTACAGCAACAGTCCATCCGTGAAGAGCGATCAGTATACACTTAAGACATCCGGTGGCCTCAGTAAAATGCCCCGTCAAGTTTCGTAAACTTCACTGAGATTCAGTTTTACTCAACGGAGGAACATTACAGACAATCGCTCGAGAGTAACTTGTTACGAACAAAAAAAGTCTTTGCTGTAATTTAGCCGTTCTCTTAAGTTAAATTTTCCGTCTTTTGTTTCGTTTTCTGCTGCGAAAGACGTCCTTAGAGACTGTGATGGTAGATGTTCGATTTCACTCTCGCTCTTTTTCCAAAATAGAAGACTTACAACCTTTTTACAGATCGCAATAGCAAGAACTCCTTGACCTTTCTTCCTATCGCTAGAAGTAAAGCGTTTGGTTTCCTTTTCCAATCAATGATTGTTACAGTATTTACACAGCTATTAACATTGCCTGAGGTAATTTCCCTCGCAGCAGGAGAGAAGACATTAGGATAAAAATAATGCCTAAAACACGACCTAAGTGTCAGAAACACAAAGGAATAAAAAAAAGGTACCATGAATGTCTGCGTTGTGAGAAAAAACAATGTGTATCGATCCTGATACCTTTAGATTTTATAACTTTCATCTTAGTCTATTTCTTCTTGCCACTAATGCAATGTCATGTCGGTATTGAAGTGGGAACGAAACATGAAATTCTTTAAAGATTGACGGCTGATGCACATGTGCCAACGTATATGCTATGTTTTGTTGGTGCATTGATCGATTTAGCTTTTCGGACTTCCGTCAGTGTGCTTCCATGGATTCCTTAGTGTTAAATGAGACCGTTTTTTTCCAAACAACGTCACACTTCGATCTCCCCCCCCCCCCCAATCATTGTAGTTTGAGCAGCAAGTATACTCTCCAGATTTATTCTGATGCTGCGATGATGATGATGACTGGTTTGTGGGGCGGTCATCAGCGCCCATACAAAGTCTCAGGTTTTACATAGTCCAAATTTTTACCGTCTAGCCACTGTCACGAATGATGATGATGATGATGATGATGATGATGATGATGATGATGATGATGAAATGAGGAGGAGAACACAAACATCCAGTCCTCGGGCAGAGAAAATCCCCGACCTGGCCGGGACCCGGTGATCCAGAGGCAGCAATGCTAACCACTAGACCACGAGCTACGGGCGAGGGCTACGAGATATGTTCAAAAAATTACGGAACTTTGTCCACAAAATTTTTCTGTGCTTACCTTTACTTATTGTGCGTGGTCTCGTTCTAAATACTCTCTTTCACAATTGATATACCGCCCCCAACGCCGTTTTCACTTCCGGATGGAGCCTTGGTACGCCTCTTGGATCGCGCGAAGCGCCGTTTGCAAATTTCCTTTTAACTCATCTGTCATTGAAATTCTTTGTCCTTTCAATTGGGTTCTTATCTTTGGAAAAAGAAGTCGGCAGTTAGCACGTCTGGTCAGTACGGAGAATGAGGTAGCACAGTGATTTTGTTTTTTGTGCAATAGTAACGCACCAACTGAGATAAATGTACAGGTGCGTTATCGTGATGCAAGAGTCATGAATTGTCTCGCCACATTTCAGGCCGTTTCCTTCTCACATTTTCACACAGGCGTCAGAACACGTCCCGATAGTACCATCTATTAACAGTTTGTCCTTGTGACAGGAATTCACAATGATCTAATCCTTCATCGTAAAAAAAAAAAAAAAAAAAAAAAAAAAAACCTCCATCAGCTCGGTTTTAACATTTGAATTGTCCCTTGTCCCGGCGAGCTCTTTTTGGTCTTGAAGAACTTTTCCCTACCCACTGTGAAGATCGTAACTTGCTCTCAAGAACATAACCATAGATCCACGTCTCATCACCAATTACGATTCTCTTAAAGGCCATCTCGTTCTCATTTGCACAATTCAAAAGCTCCTCACAGAATGCGATGCGAGGGTCTTCCCGGTCTTGACTCATGAGACGTGGCACGAAGTTGGTAGCAACACGATGCATTCCAAGATGCTGTGTCAGGATTCATGACTTGATCCAACGGAAGTGTTAAATTGTTCTGCAATCTCTCGGACAGTCGCTCTTCGATTGGCACGCACAATTTCATTGAAGTTCCTGCTATGAGTGTCGTCGGTAGACGTCCTGTCGACGGTCATATTTAACTTCCGTCCGGCCATTTTTAAATCCTGTGAACCATTCATAACACGGAGTACGGCATAATCTCTCATCAACGTAGGATTCCTGCATCATTTGGTGCGTCTCGATAAAGGTTTTCTTGTGTTTCACGCAAAATTCAGTGCAGACGCGTTGCTCCTCTAACTCCGCCATACCGAAATTCGCAAACTGCACGACACAACGTGCTACTCAATGGAACACCGGACAATAACTAACAGACATACAACAATTAAACTTCCCGCAGTTACACATTAAACACAGGCCTGTGCAGGGATGCCAACCGCATTTCGCTCGCACTCACCATTAGCGCGAAGTGACGAATGTTCCGGAGTTTTTTGAACAGACCTCGTATGTACATCAGAATATGCCAACAATGTACTAAGTACGTTCTCGGTCTGTCTTTAGAAATAAAGCTAGCCTGAGACGAAGACCAATGTAAGGTGGGTTTTGAGTAGCAAGATGAATGCGTACGGGATAAAACCGTAATGGCCGGAGATTTCTGTATATTTTGGCTACTGCTACTGCTGCCGCTGACGACGACGACGACGACGATGATGATGATGATGATGACTGTTATCATTATAATTCAGTAACACATCAGTCTGGAGTTTTCGTAAAACTTATCACTGTGTAGTTTTATTCCCGACGCTGAGAACGTTTTGAAGAGGCAAGCAAAGCACGCGGCTGCTTTATCTCTCTCTGCCCTGGCAAACTTGGCTTAATCCCTTTTTAATGACCTCTAGCTGCTGCCGCCTCCTTATTAACGTCCCGTCGGCATCTATGTCGAGCTGTAGGCAGTGCTCCGTTACCGTACTGGCTGAGGAGGAATTAGGCGCTGGTGTCGTCTACGAAGTTTCGAAACCTGCACATTCGCCCACTATGACTTCCCGAAATTGTTTCAAACTTACGACGGTGCGCGGTCCCACTCTCTCGTGGAAATCTAGTGATTCTACTTTGAAGGTCCTTAGCCTGTAGCGCTCACAGGTCGGAGGTTGTCGCCAGGTAGGTAAGCTACACACAAATTGACCAATTCCCTGGATTCAACGATAGGCGGGGATAGAGTGCAAAACCGCTGCGGATGTCGTCTGTAACTGATTTGTAAACTGTTTAACAGAAGAGAGTCATTGTAAGAAACCAATATTGTCATTGTCGACAGTGTGCCGATGGATTGGCTATCCTTTCCATCTTCAGTGCGCACACAACGCTATTAATTCGATATCTTAGTGATGACAGCACAGGTTTTCGGGAACGACGGTCAAGTTCATAAGTAAGTAATAAGTTACAGCGAGTCGGTTTGTATAATGTTTCCATTCCGCCGGAAGCTCTAAGTTCAAAACCACTACTTGCTACTTTCTTCCACGGCTCTTACAATCTGGGGCGGGAAAACTGAAAAGAGCTTGTCCGATTTTGTGGGCGTAGTACGTATAAGAAGGCCGCCGGTATTTTAAAATTGATTTCGCGTCCGGTATCCAGCCGTGTAAGGCGTCGGCTGCGTTCCTACTTGTAGAGAATCCCTGTTTTATTTGGGTATTCTGCGATATACGAGAAATCGAAACACTAATGAGAAAGAAATTAAGGAGTAATAAGTCTGCCTCAGTGGCTGCGGGGTCAGCGCGGGAGGTCGCTAACCAAAGAGGCCCGGGTTCGATTCTCGGGCGAGTCAGAGTTTTTCTCTGCTCTGGGACTGGGTGTTGTATTGTCCTTACGTTCGCATTGTCGTAACTGACAAGAACATCGTCTCCAGTACACTGTCGTATTGTCTTTCCGTTACTGAGATGGCTGGTCGGGCACGAGCCGAAAGCCAGTATATTTGGAAAACAAAGAATAATAAAAATAGAAATACAGGGTTATTCTAAATTATGGAACCGTTTTTCAAAAATTCGTAGGTATTTAAGTAAAAATCCAAAATCAACAAGCATTGTACTAATGAAAAGAGGAAGTTTCAAAGTTTTTTGGGGGTGGCGGCGATGGTTTCAGAAACGGCTGGTAGAGTTCGATGAGTGAGATGGCGACTGTGGAGCACAAGGTTTTCTGCGTTCTTGAGTTCGCGGAAAGTGAGTCGCTGCGGGTATTTCGTACCAGATTCGGTATTCAACCACCAACTCACGAAAGCATTAGCCTTTGGTTTAAGCATTTTAAACAGACTGGGAGTGTGTGCAAAGCAAAAAGCACAGGCCGACCGCGTGTGTGAGGATGGCGTCCGACGGATTAAACGAAGCTTTTGCGCATTCCCAATAAGTCTACCAAAAGAGACAGTTGAGAACTTCGAATACTCCAACCAACTGTGTGGATAGTTCTGGGACGGCGTTTGCTGTACAAGCCCTACCGATTGCGACTTGTGCAGGCTCTCAATCACAACGGCAAAGAGAAGCGTCTCGCATTCTGTGGTTATGTGCTAGCAAAAACGGAGGATGACGCATTTCTAAAGCGTGTAATTTTTAGCGATGAAGCGACGTTCCACCTTAGTGGAAAAGCCAACAGACACAATGTTCGCATTGGGGTTTGGAAAAGCCACATTCACCCTGCAACACTACAGAGACTCACCGAAGATCGACGTGTTCTGTGCCGTATCCCGTATAAAGGTTTATGAACCATTTTTCTTTGCGGAAAGAACTGTAACGGGAATCACATACCTGGACATGTCGGAACAATAGCTATTCCCTAAACTTGTGGAAGGTTCCCAAGACTTCATTTTCCATCAGGATGGAGCTCCGATCGCCGGCCGGGGTGGCCGTGCGGTTCTAGGCGCTACAGTCTGGAGCCGAGCGACCGCTACGGTCGCAGGTTCGAATCCTGCCTCGGGCATGGATGTGTGTGATGTCCTTAGGTTAGTTAGGTTTAATTAGTTCTAATTTCCACGCGACTGATGACCTCAGAAGTTAAGTCCCATAGTGCTCAGAGCCATTTGAACCATTTTTTTTACGAAGAGTGTCAATTGGTTCATCAACAAACTGCAGTGTTTGTATGGGATCTTATACGGTTTCGGTTCTTTCTTTCTTCTTCTCTTTTTTTTCATCAAGTAGAAACGTGCTTATCTTCTTCATTTTTGTTTTCTTATAACTGTACCTGCCAGTAAAAAAATCTGTTGTGTTTCCTTGTACGTCCAGTACTGAGAGTAAAGCAATATGCAGGAATTTATGGCCACTATATTAATGTTTATGTAATTTCTTTTCTTCTATCGTTTATAATAACATAATGAAACTAGCCGGTAAGTTCTTTAACATAGGTGGTAATAGAGTATCCGGTGTCCTGAATAAATCATTATCATGTAGAATTACTTGTGATACATTTCATACATGTTCATACGTTTCTGTATTTGTTTTCTCCTCCATTCAACAACCCTGTTTTCAGTTACGTCTGAGATTTTGTAGATAAAAGTGAAAGCAAATGACACGTAAAAGCCCTTTGGAGCTATAGTCAGTCTTTCTCGATATTTATTTGTTTACATTTAAAAAAAGCTCCCATACAGCTTTTCTGTTTCTGTTCCGAGCGTGCTTAATAATAACAATTTCACTCGCCGTATGTTTGTGTAGTGGGACGGTATGAAAGCCGGTGAAGCGTCTTTCATCCACCCCTTTGCAAAGTCCGCGCGCGACGAGAGAGAGAGGGGGGGGGGGGGGGGGGAGGGAGAGAGAGAGAGAGAGAGAGAGAGAGAGAGAGAGAGAGAGAGAGAGAGAGAGAGAGAGAGAGAGAGAGGGGTGGGGAGGCGGCCATAACGCTGGAGCAGCACACAAAAACCGGGAGAGAGTCGCCGGGGGCGGCGTAATCATCAGCGGCCCGCGACTCTGCAGTGACGCTCCCGGGAGGGTAAAACACGGCTAATGCTACCCGCAAACAGCCGGGCATATTCATGAGAGAGAAAGGCGCGCCTGCTGTCCCCCCACCCCATATTATCGCCATCGTCGTTACCGCGCCCGCGCGTCTATCGGCTGAGTCGCGAGCTATGACACGCTCAGAGGCGCGAACGCACGCGTGCGAGTAAATCGCGCCGCTAATGTGACGCGCACAACGACGTTGTCGGCCGGCGACAGCGTTTCGCCGTTAATGCCCCTCTTCGGGAGAAACCGTATTCAGACGCAGGCGCCCGGGGAAAGCATGTCGCGCGTCACTAGAAACAATTCCGCGCCAGCCCGGGGCGCGGTCTGAATGGAGTCTAGGCGCGTGCATTACTCGATCATCCAGATGCTCTCCAGTGTAGTGTAAGCAGCAGTCAGAGCTACACAGGTGAGTGCACATTGTTTCATGGTTAATTCATTGGCGATGTACTGTTTTCGGGACGGAGGCAGAAAATGACGTTTACTATCCGGAGCGATCTGAAGTGGAATGATCACATAAAACAAATAGTGGGAAAAGCAGGCGCCAGGTTGAGATTCATAGGAAGAATTCTAAGAAAATGTGACTCATCGACGAAAGAAGTAGCTTACAAAACGCTTGTTCGTCCGATTCTTGAGTATTGCTCATCAGTATGGGACCCTTACCAGGTTGGATTAATAGAAGAGATAGACATGATCCAGCGAAAAGCAGCGCGATTCGTCATGGGGACATTTAGTCAGCGCGAGAGCGTTACGGAGATGCTGAACAAGCTCCAGTGGCGGACACTTCAAGAAAGGCGTTACGCAATACGGAGAGGTTTATTATCGAAATTACGAGAGAGCACATTCCGGGAAGAGATGGGCAACATATTACTACCGCCCACATATATCTCGCGTAATGATCACAACGAAAAGATCCGAGAAATTAGAGCAAATACGGAGACTTACAAGCAGTCGTTCTTTCCACGCACAATTCGTGAATGGAACAGGGAAGGGGGGATCAGATAGTGGTACAATAAGTACCCTCCGCCACACACCGTAAGGTGGCTCGCGGAGTATAGATGTAGATAGATGTAGATGTACTGACGCCTACTGCTACTGCGTAAAGATTCGTCACCGTTTACGACAGATGTCGTCAGCGGCTGCGGAGATTCATTTCACTTCTTTGGCGTTTGTGATTTTAAAGTCGAGTACTTCGAAGACTGACACTACCGGCAAAAAGAGCTGCACTGTTTGTTCGTATCCACATAAAAGAATTACGCATAGTACTGCAACTATAGTCTACAAAAATCAGACTCCATCAAGCAGCTAAGCACGGGCATAAAAGTGCATTTTATGATCGGACTGCAACTATAGTCTACAAAAATCAGACTCCATCAAGCAGCTAAGCACGGGCATAAAAGTGCATTTTATGATCGGACAGTGGACATTCAGATGCAATGACAAATTACTTTATCAAGGATGTTTCAGGGGAAACCGAACATTTAGAAATGTTAGCGTTAACCGTTCCCAAATTAAAAAAGTAGGATGTATCAAAAAGAATCATCCGACTTGGCACATATGTATGTCTCAAACTAATAAACATATACAATGAATTTTGTTTTTTGATGAACGGGAAACTGCCGGCCGCTGTGGCCGAGCGGTTCTAGGCGCTTCAGTCCGGAACCGCGCTGCTGCTATGGTCGCAGGTTCGAATCCTGCCTCGAGCATCGATGTGTGTGATGTCCTTAGGTTAGTTAGGTTTAAGTAGTAATAAGTCTAGGGGACTGATGACCTCAGATGTTAAGTCCCATACTTCTTAGAGCCATTTAAACCAAAACTCAAAAAGTATTTTTTTTTTCTTAACGTTTTCATAGGTGTTCAAAATCCCCTCCTTGAGATGAACGGCATATGTCAATACGGCGTTCAAATTGATCCCACACTGCAGCGAGCATGTCTTGAGTTACAGCTCCCACAGTTGCTTTTAAGCGACGTCCCAGTTCATTCATTCATTGTTGTTGGTAACGGAGGCACATAAATTGGGTCTTGTATAAACCCCCACAAGAAATAATCACATACAGTCATGTCCGGTGACCTTGGGGGCCAGTAATTTAAGGCTGAATCATTTGGTCCAGTGAGACCGATCCATCGTTCAGTAATCCTTTGATTCAAAAATTCCCGCATTTACAGATGCCAGTGTGGCGGTGGCCCATCCTGTTGGTAAATGGAGTCGTTCGAATCAGTCTCTAACTATGGGAAAAGAAAGTTCTGAAGCATATCGAGATAGTGCTTCCTGTAACAGCGTTCTCGGCAAAGAAAAATGGACCATACACATCTACCGTGAAACTGGGCAAAACACATTAAATTTTGGAGAGTCCCTCACATGTTGTAAAGCTTCATGTGGTTGTTCCGTACCCAATATTCTCACATTTAGACGGTTCACCTTTCCATTTAAACCGGATGTTGCCTCGTCACTAAACAATAAGCGTTGAAGAAAACTGTCATCCTCCATCTCGCCAAAAACCAAATTACAGAAGTCCACGCGTTGTTATTTGTCACCTTCACGAAGAGCTTGCAGTAGCTGAATTTTGCATGGATTCATGTGTAAACGTCTGCGCAACACACGCCAAACAGTCATCGGGGTGCATGTTGAGCTGTCGAGCTGCACGGCGAACGGATTTCTTCTCACTCCTCGTGAAACTATGGCGGATGCGTTCGACGTCTGTCTCAGACACTAGGGACGGCCCGGCGATTTGCATTTACACAAACAACCTGTTTCACGAAATTGTTCATGCCATCGCCTAATGCTCTATGCTGTAGGACGATTTACACCACACCTAGTACGAAAGTCACGCTGAAGACTTACTACTGACAGGCACTGCGCAAAACGTAGAACACAAAATGCTTTCTATTTTTACGACACAATTTGTACTAGAACTGAAGTGGGCGCACAGTGCTGCTACCTAACTGGAACCATGTAAAACTCAATAGTTTGCTCTGTCCAACCATATGTTGTTCGCGCACATACCTGAAATAATATAATAGTTACGATATTTTTTAAATCGGATGATTCTTTGCCATACTCCCTGTATACAGCTAATAGTATACGGTTTCCGAGAAATGACCATTTGAAAATTTTAGGGTTTCCCACGATGCAGGCAAGGGTAAAGGAACTTATAATTACTCGTATTTTTCAACCGCGTTAACGCGTGCCCTCAGTATTTCTCTCTCTCTCTCTCTCTCTCTCTCTCTCTGTCTCTGTAACACACACACACACACACACACACACACACACACACACACACACACACACACACAGAGAGAGAGAGAGAGAGAGAGAGAGAGAGAGAGAGAGAGAGAGAGAGACTGACATTCTTTTCATGATTGACCCCCTTCTCCTCTTCCTGGCTTCCAAAATTTCCTCCACCATGCAGGCTTGCTGTCTAATTCCTAACACGACATTTGTTTCCTTGTGAAATTCACTGTTTACTGTCACAGTTCATAAAGAACCTAATTTTAACAGTCGATGTTAAGGGTATTCGGCTTCACCTGCGCATTTCTCCAGGGACTTTCCGGAGGGCGAGAGATTCGCGATGAATGCAAGCTTAGTAAGAGGCCGTTGCCGTAGAGTACTCTCTGTAAAACCGAACTGGGATTCCGTCTGGACCTGGTGACTTATTTGTTTTCAACTACTTCAGTTGCTTCTGTACACCACAGATGCCTATTTATGTGTCCTGCATGCGGGAGTCTGTAAGCCAGTCAAACGATGTTATGTTTGTACGATTCTCCTGTACGAATGGTTTCTTCAATGTGAAATTTAAAACTTCAGCTTTCCTTTTCCTGTCTTCATTACAATACCAAAGTGTTCGACGAGTGACTGGATAGACTCCTTCGGCCCGGATAGTGATTTTACGTAAAACGAGAATTTTCACGGGTTCTCGGTGAAATATTTCGCTAAGGTATGACGGTGGAAGTTGTATGCTTCACACATTGCTCTTTTGTAGACCGCACATATTTCTGTCAAATTTTGGCTGTCTAAACTACGGATGGTCATTTCCCTCTTTAATGTACTTACTTGGGACATACGTCTTCAGAGCGAGATTAGCTATCAGTTTAAACTTCGCCCATAATACGTCTACGTCAGTTATAATGTAATGAGATGATGTCCCTCCATTGTCTAAGTGATATGCTAACAACTGCTTATCTGCTTTTTCTAGCATAAATACTCTCCTAGCCCTCTCGACAGATTTTTAATTCAAGTAACCATCATCGCTATGATATCATTATGACTAATCCCTGTCTCTATACTGACACTGTTTGTAGCTTTAAGGCTTGGTTCAAATGGCTCTGAGCACTATGGAACTCAACTTCTAAGGTCATCAGTCCCCTAGAACTTAGTACTACTTAAACCTAACTAACCTAAGGACAGCACACAGATCCATGCACGAGGCAGGATTCGAACCTGCGACCGTAGCGGTCACGCGGTTCCAGACTGTAGCGCCTAGAACCGCTCAGCCATCCCGCCCGGCTAGCTTTAAGGCTTAAAATATTTCCGTTGTGTATGGGTTGCATAGCTGGTTGTTAAAGGGAGTTTTCGGTAAACATGTGCAAAAATTTAAAATAATTGAAAAGCCACGATCGCTTCGATATCGTTTACTAGATGACCGGTTTCAGCACTCTGAAGGTGCTATCATCGGATCTGAAACATGGATTAACATTTATAAAACCATATGGACATCATGGTTTTATAAACGCTAATCCACGTTTCATATCCGATGATGGCACCTTCAGAGTGCTGAAACCGGTCATCTACTAAACGATATTGAAGCGATCGTGGCTTTTCTATTATTTTAAAAACAGAGTGATCGCCCCATGACACACAATGTGTTCACTGCAAAATGTTCAATAATGTTTCACAAGACTGTCTGTCCGTACTACAAGCAGTGAATACATAGCCTTTCCAGTCTAGTATACTCGGTAAATTAAAGTCACCACCATAACCTCGTTATTTCCGCTCTACTAACGGTAGACTTTGCTTGAATGGTTCTACAACTGTTAAGGCGGAACGAGGCGCCCGGTAAAAACATCCGATAGACTGCGTTCATGTAGGCCTGTTGCGCGTGGCCATATAACTTCAGTCACATTCAATTTCGACCTTGATAGACATAACATTTTTGATGACAGCTATGAACACACCGCCTCCTATTCCGTCTAATCTGACATTTCGATATACGTTCCATGCCTCGCTCAATATTTCTGAGCTTTCTACTTGGGGTTTCAGCCAGCTGTAATGTGGGAATTGGCTTCACATTCACACTAATATGGGCCAGCAAAAACTCTTCATATTTGACTGTGCAAACTGTACCATCGACTACGGCTTCGTCTTTCCGAGGCGTTATTGGACGGCAGTGTTCGAGGGACGTGGCAATAGAACCCTGCTCTCGCGGCCGTTAAGCCGGCATTCGAAACCGCATCCGCTCCGTCACAATCTCTCTCTTTTTTTCCTCGCGAGGGTGAAGACCTCACTCATTCCCCCCGCTAAGATAAATTCGATCAAGCTTCTGGTTGTGGAATTTTTTTTCAGGTAAGCATATCATTCAGACTGTGTTAACTTGTCAGTTCGTCCCTCATACAAATGGTTCAAACGGCTCTAAGCACTATTCGACTTAACATCTGAGGTCAGCAGAACTTAGAACTACTTCAACCTAACTAATCTAAGGACATTACTCACGTCGTGTGGTAGCGTTCTCGCTTCCCGCGCCCGGGTTCCTGGGTTCGATTCCCGGCGGGGTCAGGGATTTTCTCTGCCTCGTGATGACTGGGTGTTGTGTGATGTCCTTAGGTTAGTTAGGTTTAAGTAGTGCCAAGTTCTAGGGGACTGATGACCATAGATGATAAGTCCCATAGTGCTCAGAGCCATTTGAACCATTTTTTTCAAAAATGAGGCAGGGTTGGAACCTGCGACCGTAGCAGCAGCGCGGTTCCGGACTGAAGCGCCTAGAACCGCTCGGCCACAGCGGCCGGCCCTCATGCATTATTATTATTATTATTATTATTATTATTATTATTATTATTATCAACATTAACATTATTGAGACGAGTCCAATCTCGGTATTCAAAGCGCGTCATATCAAAGTTTTCGACGTGTCGACAGGTGCATCCGTCATCGTTTTTAGGTGATCCGGCGTTAGCCGTGATAGCTGTCGACAGTTCCAGGATCTTATCTGAAACGACGCAGCTTGATCACTGAACTGATTTCATTCACATAAGGCCATGTTTGCGAACAGCTGATTTACCGAGAACCACTTAATAAACACTCTGGGGAAAACCTTCACAGGCCAGTTCCGTGTGGGAGTTGTTAAAAATATTGTGCTCAACGTAAATGCTTACCCTCCAGGACGGATACGACACGACGACGACGACGACGACGACGACGACGAGGAGGAGGAGGAGGTAGAAAAAGAAGAAGAAGAAGAAGAAGAAGAAGAGGGGGAGGAGGATATTAGTATCAGCGGAACTGCAAGCCATATTCTATGGAGCAAACAAACAAGCCAGCGAGCGTTGGGGCCACGCACCTGCCGTAAATAGCTCACTCTTGTGTGGGGACTGCGTGCCTCTTGGAGAGCGGGGGAAGAGACACTCCGGGCGGGCCGTTAGCGGCTAATGGCCTAATTGCGGGGACTCGGCGCTCACTTCTCCATCGAGCCGGGTTCGCAGGCAGCCTCCACACGGCGCTGCGGTAGCTGCCGAGGCCAACCCCCGCGGCGCGCAAGTTCCGTATTATCCGCAACTTGCGGGCATTGCTCTCCCTCCTGAGCCAAAAGGGCGATTTCAGTTTACTTGCTAGGACATACTCTTTGGTCTTTTTATTATTTTTATCTTATTTTCATTATGCAGTACATGCCTCTACCGTTTCCATCTCTCCAGTTTCAGACAAACGATTTTTTCACCTGTTATTTCTAGACATAAAAGTCTACAAATGAAAGGCGAAAAGAACGATCAGTATGTGTGGCCTTCAGACGAGATAGGTATCTGCATAAAGATTCAAACCACCACCCTAGAGAAAGAAGAGGTGTAATGAAAACCTTGGTGGACAGGGCATACAAAATTTGTGAACCTGTTTATTTAAAAGATGAGATTGAACATATACGGTCAACTTTCGTGAAGAATAGCTAGTTTAGCAAGGATATAGGTCGAGCACTTCGCTCTAGACAGAGAATCAGGAGCAACGACGAACAACAGTCGCCCGAGGGCAAAGTTTTTCTTCCGTTCATTAGTAAGGTCACAAATCGCATTGGGAAAGTTTTAAGCAAGTATGGGGTTTGTTGTGTATATAGTTCCGCGTAGTCAGCGCGTACACAACTTTCCCACTAGAGCGCGCCCCGCTAAGCACAACAGCGCAGGCGCAGCGCTCGTCCGTCTCCGCACTACGAGATGACGCTACCATAGAGACGGACCAAATTCTGCTTCCACTGATCCGCGTATTAATATGTAACGCAGCCAATGAGATTGCTGCTAACGTAGAACCTTTTCTCCTCGCGGATCACACTCGCGCAGTGAAACATGAACGCACGACCTCCGATTAGTCAGTCTGCATTAGTCTGCATTTGTCTGTACCAGTCTATAGTCAGGTTTCAGTCTGCGCCTAATAAGATTACCATATTCCTGTACGTAGCCATGAAGATAAATGTATAGACACTTTGTCAAGTATCAGAGATATGTGAGAATAAGATTGAAGTACCAAGACCAAAGGAACTTCAGTTTGTCAATTGTAAACAGCATCCAGAATCAAGTTATGTAATGTCTGTGCTTTTTATTATTTTAATAAATGTGTGTGAAAATTAATCAAGTTCTGTTTAAAGTTGGTCACCGTCAATCTGCTACTCTAAGCGTGCCAGTGGCATTTCTATCGTCTGACCTAGCGGCAGAAGATAAACACGCCACGATAAGACCACGAGACATATTGCTGACACTCACCTACTTCGTTAGAACGACAAGTCAAATAATCTGACCGTGTGTGTACCGAAGGTCTTACAGTACGCACACCACAGGGTTGAAACTATTTTCAGACCCACCAGGAAAATATAAGAATATTTAAGATCGGCAAAAGATGCTCGACACCCTTTGGCTACACCGGGGGTATATAAAATGCCTTGTAGTTGTGGATAGGTTTATATCGGTACCACAAAGAGAAGTGTGAACACCCGTCTTGTTGAACATAAGAGGAATTGCCGCCTGGGTCATACGGATAAATCGGCCGTAGCGGAACATGTTTACCAGGAAGGTGATCATGAAACAAAATTCAGCGAGACGAGCGCCATATCAAAAACCTCGCATTATAATGCACGCATGTATAGAGAGGCTATCGAGATTGATAAACACCGTAATAATTTTAACAGGAAAGACGAAGGTGTTAAACTGGATAAAATTTGGATGTCAGCGTTGCACCGCAAGCGTGACGACGAATACTTTCAATGGAGAATGTTGGCATTACCAGAGACAATCTCATAGCCGACTCCACGTGATGGACCGTGGCGCCCTCTGTATTGCCTATATAATCAGTGCTTCCTCGAGTTCTCTTCTCAGTTCGCCGCTGTATCTCCGAGGATGTCTCCCGCAGTCGGAGACGAAACGTCAGGGGAGAGTTTTATTCTTCGACCACAGCCTATCAGCCCGGAAGTTTTAAGTAAAGACAATACCGCCCGTGAAAGCCTACATTGTATGATCGTCTGAAGTAATTTACTTTTTTGTCTTTTCGACATTTACTTCTTCTGAATTCAGACTGCTTTTGCCCCTTTAACACATCTATCAGTTTTGTTTTGTACGAATTAAGCAGTAGATGTAATCCAACAGAACAGTAAAACGATATACTTGACATGTATAACGAAACTGACAGCCTCATCAGCATGTGGTATCACATATCGATACCACCCGACCGGCGTATCACAGGCGACAACGCAATTTCAAGTTCCCATTCGACGCCAATAGTGATCGTGCGGATCCGGCGGACCCAACGGAGCACGCCCGCTGCGCCACGACTCGTGTGGCTCTGTACTACGAGTGCCCTATGCCACAACGATACAGGATGAATCCACTACACTACAGCCTGCCGGAGTGGCCGAGCGGTTCTAGGCGCTGCAGTCTGGAACCGTGCGATCGCTACGGTCGCAGGTTAGAATCCTGCCTCGGGCACGGATGTGTGTGATGTCCTTAGGTTAGTTAGGTTTAAGTAGTTCTAAGTTCTAGGGGACTGATGACCTCAGAAGTTGATTCCCATAGTGCTCAGAGCCATTTGAACCACTTCACTACAAACCTTTGTTCAGGCTTCATCCTTGTTGATATTGAAAAAGCTGGATTCTTGTTTCTTGCTGCATTATTGGTATAGAATCTTCGATCGCTTGGAGAAATACAAGTCAAGTATGTCGTCTTCTTATTGTGTTAAATTGTTCACTAATCATTTCTGCTCCTGTCCAGCTTTCTTACAACGACAGTTGCTTCCCCACTCTGTAGCCCACCCCTCCTTACTCTTACTGTTGTGTATGAGGTCGTACACAACACACCCCATTAACCAGATGTTGCTCTTTGATAGTTCCCTCGTTTTAGGAGACAAATGATAAAAAGCTTGATAGGCAGGAATTTGACAAGTAAGCTGAGCTTGGTGCTTAATTTTATTCACAGTCCCTAATTTGTCAGTAAGGACATCGGAAAATTGAGAAAGTGACTTAATTAATTGTGAGTCTGGTGATTCATTCTGATGAACCGCATCAAAAGGGACAACCTGATGTTGAACATTATAAACACGCTGAATGTAATTATGACCACAGAACAAATCTTTTGTGGAGCTGAAAATCAAAGTAGTAATGTTTATCCATGTATCCAGAACACAGCTTCTTCTCTTTATGAAGTCACAACCAGCAAGCCATTCGTGGGCAATCCTCTCACAACAGTAAAATGTATTGGCCAGGACAAGCCATATGTACTGAAACTGGTGCAAACTTCACCTACATGATCAGCGATCCCCCAATAACAGCTTGACATTGTGTGAAAACTAATTGTAATGAAAGAAACTTACAAATGCGATTATGCTTACGATATCTTTTTCAAATGGTTCGAATGGCTTTGAGAATCATGGGACTTAACATCTGAGGTCATCAGTCTCCTAGACTTAGAACTACTTAAACCTAAATAACCTAAGGACATCACACACATCCATGCCCAAGGCAGGATTCGAACCTGCGACCGTAGCGGTCGCGCGGTTCCAGACTGAAGCGCCTAGAACCGCTCGGCCACACCGGCCGGCAAAGATTTTCTAAAATGTACAAAACGTTAACAGGACGCAACCAGCTTACACAAATTGCATACTGGGATTATAAGTCGATGTGGATGCGGCTTGCAAATCTTAAAACGGGCCAGGGAGTAGATGCGGTACTACTGAACACTTAGGCTATACAGCACCGCAGCAAACAGCAGTACGGTGGGGTAGACAAGAGACAAGTCAACGACTGTTGCAAGGGGACCTCAGCAAGACAGTAAGAAAATATTTGGCCACAGAATGACGTCCCAAACTAAATTATGAAAATACTATCGGCGATTTCGCCACTACAAGTAAAACCGTAAAATACCACACGAAGGGAACTGCAATTAACACGATTCGTAAGCGACCGACTGAAAAGCTCCACAGTCAATCTTTCCCTTACTGCAGACTCTTAACAGTACCTCCAAAGTTCACTCGTGGACTCTTCCGAAGTGTCAATTACTCGTAGATGACGGAGTTAAACCCGCTGGGGCCGACTTAGGTTTCTTAATAAGACCAGCAATGCATCAGTCCTTCACTTGGTTCAGCCGCTTTTAAAGCGGCTAAATAGACGACAATGCTGATATCAACGCTCTCCTCCCAAGCATCGCTCTTACTGGTAACTGCAGGACCGAAGCAAAGCTTACTCCACTCACAAGTCTGATTTACGCACCACCAACGTGCACCTTTTTAGGATACTTATGTTCACTTCATACACCAAACTTGCCGTAATTCTTCGTCAGAATCCAAGGGCAGAGCCAAGAAATCACTTTTCAGCCCTTGAACGACCACACGATGACCGCCATCGGGGCAACACCAGTCCTCCAAACTAGGATTTTCGAGCCCACGGAGTTCCGTCCCCAACCGACTGCTTGTGGTGGGCCCACCGACCAAGCGGCCTTGCCCTCCGGCACCGACGTCGCTCCTGACGGACCGTGCAGAGCTAACTCACAGCGAGCCCCTTCTTTCTCCTTCTGTACGCCTCGCGACGTGCGGGAAGCCAACTCGACAAAGATATGCAGCGACCAGAGACTTCAAACCGATCTCGATATTGGCATCGCGGCGAGTACTGAGAAGGCGGGTGGTTTCAAAAACAAACAAAAAATTAAATAGCGAGTCGTACCGGCTCAGACAATGCTCATCGGCACATGACAGATGTTTCTATGAACTGTCTTCTTGTTGAGGTGCTCCCGTATCCAACAACGACCATAGATATGTCCCCAATAGAACCTGTTCGGGGCCAGGTAAGACAATTTTGTTCCATTGCCAGTGTGAAAGATACCAAGGACCATTTACGACAGTTGTAGGTCAGCTAGTCTCCGGGAAGGATACGACGCCTTTATGACATATTTTCCAAGCGAATCAGCTCATACATCCAGGACAGAGTGGCTGCAGCGTAATACTGATAATTGAGCTGGTACTGCCAAGTCTTTCTTTAATTTCCCTTGGTTTGTAATCACCGAAGCAACACCACATACTCTCTGAGCCCGTGACGTTTCATTTCGTTTCCTCCTCCCCTTCTGCGTTCTTTACTTATTTGTCATGCAGTCTATATACAGGGTGAAGCGAAATTCGCGCACTCGGGCTTCGCAGCGCAACTCCTCGCATGTCAGCGTTGGAAAAAATGTCTCTCACAAAATTTCGTCTGGCGAGCACATCCGGCAGAAAAGGGACGTTAAAGAGTGGCAATCTGGCAACACTGTAACCACATGTATGGTAGTTATCTCTGTCAGCACGCAGCCTTAGGGCAGTACAGTTGGTGCAGTGAATAGCGTTTTGGGTTAGAATGCAGCAGGTCGATAGTTCGATTCTGGGTCGAGGCCTAAGTTTTTTATTTGGTAAATATAGTGCAGGTAGTACGGTGTCTGGCATCTTAATCGTCAACAGTGATTGCAGCGGGTCCTCTAGAAAACACTTGCACTTACATACTAGATGCATCATAGAAATTGAAGATTGGTCAGCTTTGAAAAAGGCCCTTTTCATGTCGTGGAATTTCACAATTACCTCATCCACTAGATGCGAAACCTGTTTTCTTTGTATCCTCCTCCAATGGTTCCAGAGATTAGTAGCAACTATTATTCTTGCCTCGTTCAGGTCCATTCATTTCGTTAGGGCCTTACGCTAGCAGTAGGACTACCAATGTGCTTTGTGAATAATGTCCAGACTCGTTTACTATTTTTATGTGTTATCACCATGGTCCCATGCCTTTCAACACTGAGTCTGGTAACCGCAAGCTGTTTAGTACGTGCCGGCCGGGATGGCCGAGCGGTTCTAGGCGCTACAGTCTGGAACCGCGCGACCGCTACGGTCGCAGGTTCGAATCCTGCCTCCGGCATGGGTGTGTGTGATGTGCTTAGGTTAGTTAGGTTTAAGTAGTTCTAAGTTCTAGGGACTGATGACCTCAGAAGTTAAGTCCCATAGAGCTCAGAGCCATTTGTTTAGTACGTATTTCAATGCATTATTCTTATTATTATTCTATCGGTGGGATTGTGGAAACATCACGTCTATTACCGTTGGGGAGACGCAGTATAATTCGAAACAGAACATTTCACAATTAGCGATGTCGGCATGAATCGTGCAGAACAATATCTGTCAGAGGGGTAATGGGTATTACATGGAACAGGCGCATCTTTAGCATCTCGAAACTGATATTGTTTTTGTAGTTATTCTGTTCTATGACAGGTCATTTGCTTCAACTATTTCTTATTTGTCTAACCACGTATTTGTTACGTCCAGAGCTACAAAATGTTGTAAATTTAGGATACATGTTACGTAAGAAACGGCGTTTATTACAGTATGAAATGTCAGAATGAAATCAGCAAATAAAAAAACTGCACCCCAACCCAGGATCGAACTCACGACCTCCTGCATGCGAACCCAAAACCATCCTCTGCACCAATTGTGCAGCACAGCTATCGTCCCCTGACAAACCTAGTTACCGTACATGTGGTTACAGTGTTGTCAGATTGCCAGTCTTTAACGTCTTTTTTCTGCCGGATACACTCGCCGGACGAAATTTTGCGAGAGACTTTTTTTATCGCTGGCATGTGAGGAGTAGAGCTGCAGCCCAAGTGCGCAAATTTCGCTTTACCCTGTATATAATAAAGTTTGTAACAGAACTGTCAGAAGCACTGCCCCAGGCACACTCATGCCGTACGAAATTTAATTTCCGGTCCTTTGAGTCGATTTGCCTATGGCTTGGTGGCTCAATGCTGAAAGTACAAGGCTACGGATCCAAACGTCTCGGGTCGGGTTCGCTGTCACTCCTTGTGCTTTTCATCTGCTTCTTCACTTCTATCACCTCTATCAGTGTTCTTAATGTGAAAAATGTCGAGTTTCTCCGTGACTGGGAATCTATGTTAAACTGCAGATCCCCTGCCTCGGTAAGTCACTTCAAAGGATGAAAGAAGGCAACGCCATATCACTTGTAATAGGACCGCGCTAAGTAAAGCACTGTAGTCATTCCGGTTGACGACAGCTTTACCTTTTTATTCCACTTGCGCACCCGTCCAGTGAAGGTCGTCCCTCAGCTGCGCGAGACGTCTGACGAAAAGAGCGCGCGTCCTTCACCCCGCCAGGGCTCCGTTACGCCTGCGTAGCGGCCACGGCAAACAGCAGTGGTAGCGGTAAACTGCCGACACACGGTCGCCTGTGACTCAGCCGGCTACCTGGCTGCGGCTCCACAACCGTCCGCCTAATGAACGTTATTTGCGAACAACAAATTAAGTGGCGGCGCGGCGGCGCAACCTGAGACCACCTGCAGCAGTACCAGTTACGCCACTCGGCGGAGAGCCGACGCCATGTGGAGATTCGTCACGGTGATCTCAGAATGGCTCCACAAATTCTGTCTACTCATGGCGGCAATTATCGTAGAATGTTTCATGTCTGTAGACTGAAACGGCGAGTGAAAATTTCTACCAAGGCCGGGAATCGAACTGAGTCTCCTGCGTACTAAGCAGGTGCGTTAGCCACTAAGCCACCTCGAGCTGTTCATAGAATTGTACACATAAAATCATATTTGTATGAGACCAGTAAAGTGTCCGAAATTGTGTCATTTCGTTTATCATAGAATAGTTTTATGCCATCAATCTTTCGAATAGCTCAATGCCGTCCTATGTATATTCCTTTCATAAGCTTGTCTTCAGATGTAATACAACTTACGCATGAACAGGGAGAGCGAACAGTGTCGTGGAGTTTCGATAGATCACTTCTGTATTTAGTATCTATCATCATATTAATGTACCAGGAAGTTAGGAAAGAATATATTCCAAAATGATTTTCCACTCTGTAGCGAAGTGTGCACGGATTTGAAACTTCCTACCAGCTTCAAACTGTGTCACCTAGATTGAACCCAGAGCCTTTGAAATTGGAAATTTAGAAATTTGTAGTAAGGACTATAGGCCCAGACTGCTAAGGCAAATGGAAATGAGCGTTTGGCGTCATTGGCTGGGAGGCCCCTTGCGGGGCAGGTCCGGCCGCCTTGGTGCAGGTCTTATTACATTCGATGCCACATTGGCGACCTGCGCGCCGGATGGGGATGAAATGATGATGAAGACAGCACAACACCCAGTCCCTGAACGTAGAAAATCCCCTACCCAGCCGGGAATCGAACCCGGGCCCGTAGGACAGCACTCCGTCACGCTGACCAATCAGTTATGTTCAAAATAATCAAATGTGTGTGAAATCTTATGGGACTTAACTGCTTAGGTCATCAGTCCGTAAGCTTACACACTACTTAACCTAAATTATCCTAAGGACAAACACACACACCCATGCCCGAGGGAGGACTTAATCTCCGCCGGGACCAGCCGCACTCTGCTATCGGGGCGGAGACTGCTAAGGTTATCGGTCCCTAGGCTTACGCACTACTTAATATAACTTAAAACTAACATACGCTAAGGACAACACACCCATGCCCGAGGAAGGACTCGAACCTCCGACGAGGGAAGCCGCGAGAACCGTGACAAGTCGCCTGAGACCGCACGGCTACCCCGCGCGGCAGAGCCTCTAACTTTTCACGTACCAGTGTACTGGTAGCTACTGGTCTATCCAGACTTGACTTATGACCCACTCTCACAGCTTCTTCCGTGTTTCATAGAAGTTCCCCTGTCACTATCGACCTGTCACCTTCATCGTTTAGATAATATGGACTTGAAACATGCTGGCAGATTGTGTGTACGAATGCGACTCAAACTCTGAACCTTTACTCTGCAGACTGTGACGTTCGGAAGGTGGGAGACAGAGATACTGTTGCAAGCAAATTTATGACACTGGGTCGTCAACGTGTCGTAATAGTTCAGTTGGTAGAGCAGTTACCCGCGAAAGTCAAAGGCTCCGGTTTCGTGCTCTGGACCTTCAACACTTTTTTTGAATATAGGTGATCACCAGACTTCCAGTGACGAACACTGGTGTGTGTGTGTGTGTGTGTGTGTGTGTGTGTGTGTGTGTGTGTGTGTGTGTGTGTGTGTGTGTGTGTGTGTGTGCGTGTGTGTGGGTGTGTGTGGGCGCGTGCGTGCGCGTGCTTCCCAAAGCGTCAAGAATGTAACAAGACGAGTGTTTGTTTTGTAGCTTTTTCGATGTTTCTTAATGGCAAAGTTTGTCTGCCAAGATGATTTCTTTTTTAATATGACAGATCGAGGTTTGTCAATTTCTATATTCATCACTTTCCTTAATGAATAGTTACGAAGCTTTTCATTTCTTCATAGTTGTTTAAGTTCTTCACATTGCCAGTAACAGATAACGATGCCCACTGTTGTTGGACTAGCAACTAGGTTAAAGAATAGAGGCAATGCACAGTCCAGGAAACGCAGAATGGAGATGATGGAAGAAACGATTCAAATCTACGTGCAATCACCAAGAGTTAAAATTGTCGCTGTGCCCGTAAATCACTTAAGCCGAAAATGGAAGTAGTTCCTTCGACAACGTTTCCCGCGTCAGAGTGTCTTCGTTACCCGGTAATTGCAATATCGATAGAATTTTGAACTCTTAATCTTTAATTTACGGTGCTTGCCACCCTCTTTTGAATGAGTGTTACGTTAAGTATATTTAAATACCTGGCCTTATTTTGGCACTCAGCCGACAGCTTACTGTGTCGATCGTGAGTGTTGCCTTACACAACCCAGCGAAGGATGTTTACAGAACAAAACAATAAACCGGTGGTTTTAGATACATTAGTTTTGGACTGTTAAAACCGTAATAGAAACAACTATTCAAACGCACTCTCGTCCTTTTTTTATCCAATGTAATGTTCTCACTAGAGTGACTGAGAAAATGAACGAAACGACAAAAGTTTCCAATTTCAGTTTTCGCACTAAGGACGGATCATACCCAAACCATTACTTAAGCAGCACTTATCTTCTAGCCGAGCAGTTCTAGGCGCTTCAGTCTGGAAGCGCGACCGCTACGGTCCCAGGTTCGAATCGTGCATCGGACATGGATGTGTGTGATATCCTTAGGTTAGTTAGGTTTAAGTAGTTCTAAGTTCTAGGGGACTGATGATCTGAGATGTTAAGTCCCATAGTGCTCAGAGCCATTTGAACCAAGTACTTATCTTCCGCCGACACTGTTTAGCCTCCTAAACGTCGATGCCGGGAGCTACCGCGCATACAAACTCGCGCCCTGTCGGAATGACAGACGGAAAACCTCGCTTCCTTTAAATCTACAAGCGGTCTTTTGATCTTGCACCACATATTCTCCCACTATGAACAATTTGTTGTGCGTATAAACTTAAATAATAAGCACACTTCAGTATGACTGATAAGTGAATGAAAGGAAAACAAATTAAACGCTATGGCTGAAAATCAGGCCGTTGCATCTGCAGCTGCCCTCTCTCAAAATGTTGAGTGCAGATTTCCATAGTCTCGTCTTTAGTTCTATATTTCTACAGGCTTATGGTAAACCAGTTAGTATATCTACACGGAACTTTGCGGGGTAAAAGTGGAGCAGTAAAAAAGAGACAGAGGAGTGATTGCGTAACTGGTGATACGTGGCGTATGAAGGAAATGCACAAACTGCCATCGGTGGAACGGTAGGTGGGGAAAGGGCGCGTGCTGCAAGGCCAGCATCTGACAGCCGATGACGTGATGACAGCGGCTGGGTGTCTGACCTTCAGCTTTCATGGTCTCTGCAAAGCCACACAGGGTCTGTTATTGTCACGTGACAATAGGAGCGGCGAAATTTCATATAAAAATTAAATAAATACGGTAGTATGATCGTTCTGAATACTATCTGATACAGTACAAACAAATTCGAACGTAATTTTTTTTCCACTACTGCTTCCGAGACTCTGCCACACCATCGTGTAGTAGAACAGGTGTTCAATTCATCTACGTTGTTCCTGGGAAACCTACGGTGCCGAAAATACAGGATGTGTCAAAAAGAATCATCCAATTTTAAAAAATCATAATTATTATGTTGTTTGAGATATTTCTTTTGGTCATTTGCCAAATAGCATTAAAAGCCTGACAGATAGCCAGCCAACATTTAGAAACAAATTAAAAGAATTTCTGAATGACAACTCCTTCTACTCAACAGATGAATTTTTAGATATGAAGTAGTAACTATAAAGAAAATAATTATTTTATGTAAAGAAAACTTACGTTAAAGTGACACGTTCCACATCATTACGAATTGTCGTATTCATGATCTACGGAACAAGTATTAATCTATGTTTGTATATACACTCCTGGAAATGGAAAAAAGAACACATTGACACCGGTGTGTCAGACCCACCATACTTGCTCCGGACACTGCGAGAGGGCTGTACAAGCAATGATCACACGCACGGCACAGCGGACACACCAGCAACCGCGGTGTTGGCCGTCGAATGGCGCTAGCTGCGCAGCATTTGTGCACCGCCGCCGTCAGTGTCAGCCAGTTTGCCGTGGCATACGGAGCTCCATCGCAGTCTTTAACACTGGTAGCATGCCACGACAGCGTGGACGTGAACCGTATGTGCAGTTGACGGACTTTGAGCGAGGGCGTATTGTGGGCATGCGGGAGGCCGGGTGGACGTACCGCCGAATTGCTCAACACGTGGGGCGTGAGGTCTCCACAGTACATCGATGTTGTCGCCAGTGGTCGGTGGAAGGTGCACGTGTCCGTCGACCTGGGACCGGACCGCAGCGACGCACGGATGCACGCCAAGATCGTAGGATCCTACGCAGTGCCGTAGGGGACCGCACCGCCACTTCCCAGCAAATTAGGGACACTGTTGCTCCTGGAGTATCGGCGAGGACCATTCGCAACCGTCTCCATGAAGCTGGGCTACGGTCCCGCACACCGTTAGGCCGTCTTCCGCTCACGCCCCAACATCGTGCAGCCCGCCTCCAGTGGTGTCGCGACAGGCGTGAATGGAGGGAGGAATGGAGACGTGTCGTCTTCAGCGATGAGAGTCGCTTCTGCCTTGGTGCCAATGATGGTCGTATGCGTGTTTGGCGCCGTGCAGGTGAGCGCCACAATCAGGACTGCATACGACCGAGGCACACAGGGCCAACACCCGGCATCATGGAGTGGGGAGCGATCTCCTACACTGGCCGTACACCACTGGTGATCGTCGAGGGGACACTGAATAGTGCACGGTACATCCAAACCGACATCGAACCCATCGTTCTACCATTCCTAGACCGGCAAGGGAACTTGCTGTTCCAACAGGACAATGCACGTCCGCATGTATCCTGTGCCAACCAACGTGCTCTAGAAGGTGTAAGTCAACTACCCTGGCCAGCAAGATCTCCGGATCTGTCCCCCATTGAGCATGTTTGGGACTGGATGAAGCGTCGTCTCACGCGGTCTGCACGTCCAGCACGAACGCTGGTCCAACTGAGGCGCCAGGTGGAAATGGCATGGCAAGCCGTTCCACAGGACTACATCCAGCATCTCTACGATCGTCTCCATGGGAGAATAGCAGCCTGCATTGCTGCGAAAGGTGGATATACACTGTACTAGTGCCGACATTGTGCATGCTCTGTTGCCTGTGTCTATGTGCCTGTGGTTCTGTCAGTGTGATCATGTGATGTATCTGACCCCAGGAATGTGTCAATAAAGTTTCCCCTTCCTGGGACAATGAATTCACGGTGTTCTTATTTCAATTTCCAGGAGTGTAGATATGTGCGTGAACAACGTACTGTTGTTTGAAAGAGCAAACTCTCGAGTTTTAAATGGTTCCCGCTAGGTAGCAACAGTATGCGCCCACTTCGTTACTAGTAAAAATGGTGTCGGGACAATAGAAAGCGTTTTGTGTTCCACGTTTTGCGCAGTGCGGAACAGTAATAACCGTTGAGCTTGAACTTTCGCACTGGGTATGGTGTGGATCCTCCTACAACACAGAGAACTAGGCGATGGCATGAACAATTTCGAGAAACAGGTTGTTTGGGTAAATGCATATCGCCGGGCCGTCCCCGAGTGTCTGACACAGACGTCGAACGCATCCACCATAGTTTCACAAGGAGTCCGCGGAAATCCGTTCGCCGTGCAGCTCGACAGTTCAACATACCCCCGAAATCCGACTGGCGTGTGTTGCGTCGACGTTTACACATGAAACCATACAAAATTTAGGTACTGCAAGCTCTTCGTGTAGGTGACGAACAACAACGCGTAAAGTTCTGTAGTTTCGTTCTTGGCAAGACGGAGGGTGACAGTTTTCTTCCACGCTTAGTGTTTAGTGACGAGATAACATTCCATTTAAATGGAAAGATAAACCGTCATAATACGAGAATTTGCGGTACGGAACAACGACATGAAGTTGTACAACATGAGAGGGACTGTACAAAATGTAATGTGTTTTGTGCTATTCACGGGAAATGTTGTATGGTCCATTTTTCTTTGTCGAGAGCACTGTTACAGGTAGCACATATCTCGATATGCTTGAGAACTATCTTTTCTTACAGTTGGAGACAGATCCGAACGACTTCAAATGGTTCAAATGGCTCTAAGCACTATGGGACTTAACATCTGAGGTCATCAGTCCCCTAGACTTAGAACTACTTAAACCTAACTAACCTAAGGACATCACACACATCCATGCCCGCGAGGCAAGATTCAAACCTGCGACCGTAGTAGCAGCGCGGTTCCGGACTGAAGCGCCTAGAACCGCGAACGGCTTGGTTTACCAACAAGGCTTAGCACCGCCGCACTGGCATCTGGAAGTGCTGTAATTTTTAAATCAAAGCATTAATGAACAATGGTCGGTCGTCCTGAACCAAGTGATTCAGCCTTACATTACTGGCCTCCAAGGTGACCGGACCTGACTGTATGTGATTATTTCTTGGGGGGAGGGGGGGGGGGGGCTTATAGAAGAATCTGTTTATGTGCCTTCGTTACCAACAACAATGCATGAACTGAGACATCGCATAAAAGTAGCTGTGGAAACTGTACCTGTAGCTCGGGGAACATTGGAATACCGCCGTTACATAATATGCCACGCATCTCAAGGGGGGGGGGGGGGGGGGGGCAAATTGAACACCTATGAAAAGGTATGAAAACAGTTTCGATTTTCCCGTTCATCAAAAAACAAAATTCATTTTGTATGTTTATTAGTTTCAAAAGTACAGACGTGCCATATCGGATGATTCTTTTTTATACATTCTGTGCAATGATGAGCCAAAACATTATCATCGTTGCTTATCGCGAGACAGAATGTCGACTGATGGCGTTTCGACCACGCGATGCGTTGAGGAAGATATGTAAGCGGAGCAGAAACGAATGGAAAACCATTGTAGCAACTGTACCGGCCGAAAATGGGGGAAACCCACTGACATGAGTGACTTTCATATTTCTGTGGACTGGCACCAAGGAACGAGCATCTCGGAAATGGCGAAGTTGGGCAGTTGTTAGAGTGCTGCTGTTGTAAACATCTGTGGAAAGAGGCTGAAGAACGGCGAACCCACGACCGGCCGACAAGGTGGTCAACGTCCACACTTCCTAACGCAGCTTGGAGGACGAAGGCTTGCCCAACCGCTACAGCACGAGAGGCGGCGACCTGTGGCGGATCTGACAACAGAGTACATTCTGGTGGAGGCACAAGTGTTTCGGAGCCCATTCATGGATGTGCGACTCTGCAAACAAATCCTACTTGTTCCCCTGTTGTCCCAACGATGTTATCAGTTCTGTTCACAGTGGGCGCGGGGTTATCGAGACTGGATCTTGGATCAATAGAAACGTGTCGCATGGTTGGGGAGCCACGTTTTTTGTCACACAAGGTTGATGGTCGTGTCAGGATAAGCCGTCATCAAGGCGAACAGCTACGCGAAGCACGCACTGCGGCACGGTCGCAGACTGGTATGGGCATAATTATGTTGTTGGGGACGTTTATCTAGGCCTCCGTGGGATCTGTCGTATTGATCGTATGCACCATGACAGCTGTGGAGTACGTGAATCTTATTGCGCACCACCTGCGTTTCTTCATGGCTGATGTCTTCCCCGACGGCGATTGCAACTTCCAACAAGGTATCTGTCCGTGTCACAAGGCCAGAATAGTGACACAGTGGTTTGAAGAGCGTGACAGTGAACTCTTGCCATCAAATTCGCCTCAACTGAACACGATGGAATATATCTCGGATGCCACCGGTCCATAGTTGACGGGAACTGCTTCACTTGTGCGGAGACATCTGGTGCCAGAAACCTGTGGAAGCCTGCCAATGCCTTGTCGAATCCCTACTACATTGCGTACGAAAGTTGGACCAACACGGTAGCAAGCAAGTGGTCATAATGATCTGCCTTCGCACTCCTATGCATCTTCGGTGTGTTGTTTCCGCGAGAACATTGCATCTGAGCTTTACACATTCACTGTTTACAGACTCCCAGTGCGCGAATGAAGCAAAGCCTATGAAACGCCTCGTAAAAAAATTAATAAATAAAGAAGCTAACGTAGAAGCCGGCCGGAGTGGCCGTGCGGTTCTAGGCGCTACAGTCTGGAGCCGAGCGACCGCTACGGTAGCAGGTTCGAATCCTGCCTCGGGCATGGATGTGTGTGATGTCCTTAGGTTAGTCAGGTTTAAGTCGTTCTAAGATCTAGGGGACTGATGACCTCAGAAGTTAAGTCGCATAATGCTCAGAGCCATTTGAATCATTTGAGAAATATGAGGACGTGCGTTGTCTTGCTGGAGAAAAACACCTTTCCTCTGAGATTCACGACGTCTCTCTCTCATGGCTGGCTTCACCTTGTTTAAAAGGGAATCCGAGCAATACTGGCTGTTCATTGTACACTGCTCTTCGAGATAATCACAAAAAACTGGACCTTCGGCATCCCAAAACACCGTCAACATGACTTTTCCTGCTGATGCTTGGGTTTTGAATTTTTTCTTGAAAGGTGCGTTGGTGAGTTTCCACTCCATGCTTTGTTTTTTTTATTCTGGCTCGTAATAGTGAACCCAAGTTTCATCATAAGTTAAAATTTTGTTGAGGAAGTGCTCACCTTCTCTTTCATAACGTTCCTTTAGCCCTGTGCACGCTCTCAACCTTGTTTCCTTGTGTAGCCGCGTCAAGTCCTTCGGGACCCATCTTGCACATGTTTTGCGGTACTTCATGTTGATGCAGATAATGTTATGAACTGTCCCAGTACTAACTTGAACGTTATCAACTATCATTTCCAGTGTCACACGGCGGCCGGCACGAATAATGTCATCAATTCGACTTTCAAATGAGGGAGTTGAAACCGCAACTGGTTTGCCAGAACGGTGTTCGTCAGTCTCTGAGTCGCGATCATTTTTGAACTGCTCTACCCGCTTGTAAAAATTTGAACGATTCATACAACCTTCACCATAAACTTTCAACGTCCTACAGTATATATTCATTGGTTACTTGCCTTCCAAAAAATGGTTCAAATGGCTCTGAGCACTATGGGACTTAACTTCTGAGGTCATCAGTCCCCTAGAACTTAGAACTACTTAAATCTAACTAACCTAAGGACATCACACACAGCCGTGCCCGAGGCAGAACTCGAACCTGCGACCGTAGCGGTCACGCGGTTCCAGACTGAAGCGCCTAGAACCGCACGGCCACACCGCCCGGCAGTCGCCGCTAGTACTTCCGAGCATATCAGCGTGTGAATGAAAAATGTTCGATGATTTCACTCTCTAAATTCTGGTTGTGTGTGATTTGAACCACAGTTCAGTTCTTTTATTGTAGACATTTTCGATTTGGTGCCATATACGTGGGGACTGTTGCAAATAGAGCAATTATCACGCCGAAGATAACTCATTACTGCTCTTGGAACTAATAGAAGTGGTGAGCCCTTCGTTCCGATCTCTGGGACAGCCACTTACGGGACTTTACGTTTCAGCGCTAAAACCGAACCAGCCTACAACTTGGCAAAGGTTCCGAGTTCAAGTCTCGGTCGGGCACACAGTTTTAATCTGCCAGGAAGTTTCATATCAGCGCACACTCCGCTGCAGAGTGAAAATCTCATTCTGGGAACTTGGCAAACGTTACACGCCTGAATTTGTACTCTTTAACAGTGTAGAAGAGGGCGATGGGGAAGAAAAGAGAAGGAAATAAAATTGGGCAAGTCTTTCATTCGAATTCTGAAGTTTCCGATTTACATATTGAAACCTGTCCCCAGAATTACAAAGTCCCACATATGGAGGTGGCTTCAAAAAGCAAGCTACACATTGTTGTGCCATGCCAAGTAAATTTTATTGAATGCCACACTACACTTCAGAGTGACACAGATACATGGAACTATTTTTCAAAGTGCATTTTCCACCAAGGCTCGGCAAATAATGATCGGAACGTTCTTCCAATCGTTCAGTTCCCCAACGCTATCAGTCCAGTCCACTCCTCAGTCACAGACATATTCGAGAGCCGCTGCTTGAACTTCCACGTCGTTGGAAAATATCTTTCCCCGCAGATGTTCTTTCAGCCTGCCGAAAAGATTGCCAGGGAACGGTGCAAAATTTGGTCTTTGCGATCAGCCCCACCCTCGTGTGAGCAGCTATTGTCGAATTGTTGGCACCATTTCATTACGACTGGGCATGACATAGTATTTGGTCCATGTGTACCCGCCTACATGTTGCCAAGGTTGTTGGACTACGGTGCAGATGTTTCGTTAGGAAGTCCTTAAACATGTTCCTTGTAGTTCCGATTTCTCCCCATGAGAGCCGCGCGGCGTAGCCGCGCGGTTTTGGGCGTCTTGTCACGGTACGTGCGACTCCCACCGTCGGAGGTTTGAGTCCTCCCTCCGGCATGGGTGTGTGTGTTGTCCTTAGGGTAAGTTAGTTTAAGTTAGATTAAGTAGTGCGTAAGCTTAGGGACCGATGACCTCAGCAGTTTGGTCCCCATAAGACCTTACCATAAATTTCCAAATTCCTTTTCTCCCCATGCGATTTCCGTATTTTTGGGGCCCTGAAGAAATACATTCAAGGCCGTCGATTTTCTGCGGCCTAAGAGGTGAATGCCTAGGTGCAGTAATGATTTCGTAGGCACCCGCAAGCATTTTTCCATGAAGGCATTGACGACAATCTTGTCTCACAGTTGGATAAATGTATTAACAGTTAACGGCGATTACTTCCGGAATAATAAACACTTAAATTTCCTCTTTTCCCACCCCTCCTGTTTTCATTTGACTGTCCGTTATAAAAGCTGACTGTTATAGACAGGATGGGCCATCTCTTTCTTTCACTATTTCCCGCTTCCATCTCATATAACTGAAATAAAAAAAAATATGAAAGCAGGAATAAACTAGGCATTAGTAGCTTGATAAAACCCGAAAAAATAACTCATTTAAATTGTGAAAGGTAGTATGGGAACAATATGAACATTTTGTTAAAATAGCATGGGGCTAACGACCTTAAGATTGTAAAATGTCATATGATGTGTATGACAGTATACAGCAAATGGTTCGAAACTGTTTGAAGCATGAACAAGGACATTATCCGTTGGTTTTAACAGGTAACCTGCCGTAGTTGAATCAAAAGTTAGATGAATGGCTGTATGCTTCTCGAAATTCGGGTTATCCCGTTGTGATAGTGACTTTCCGTAACACTTACTTTGCTCGCGAAGTAATCATACAATGTATTTTGACACACACAAAGGTGAAGCGTTTGGAAGGTGGGGCAATATTGTATCTCCTCTCGTTTTACCCTCCTCGTGTTACACTTTGATCCCCTCCCATCAGAGACAACGTGGCCCTGTCATCAAAGACTAATTACGTTCAATATTGATGTTGCTGCAGCTTCATCATGGCGCCTGCAGAGAGTTACACATCTGATTGAAAAAATCGTTTCACAGCTTTGAAATAGCCACATCTCTTACAGAGGTTAATAAATCCAAATTTTAATCTGCTGAACAGTGGTGAACAGATGGCTTTTCTATAGCTACACTATTCTGATGTCTCAGGTCCTCTGATTAACTAAGCAAGGTGATTCAGTATTGCTAATTACATATGGAAGCTGTTAACGCAGATTAGGCAAGAAGAGGGAAATAGGGGCGATGAAGGTTCAATCTACATCCACAGGGTGGACAGAAACGTATCGAATTTTTCGAAAGTTATTTCTCAGTACAGCCTCCCGTACAATACCAATACAAGTTTTGCAGACAGTTTCTGACCACCCTGTATACTCAGCAAGCCACCTGACGGTGCATGGCGGAGGGTACCTGTAGTGCCACTATCTGACTCCGTCTTCTTTCACGAGACGTGTATGCGGAGAAGTAATACACTACTGACCATTAAAATTGCCACACCAAGAAAAAACGCAGATGATAAACGGGTATTCATTGAACAAATATATTATACTAGAACGGACATGTGATTACATTTTCACGCAATTTGGGTGCATAGATCCTGAGAAATCAGTACACAGAACAACCACCTCTGGCCGTTATAACGGCCTTGATAAGCCTGGGCATTGAGTCAAACAGAGCTTGGATGGCGTGTACAGGTACAGCTGCCCATGCAGCTTCAACAGGATACCACAGTCCATCAAGAGTAGTGACTGGCGTATTGTGACGAGCCAGTTGCTCGGCCACCATTGACCAGACGTTTTCAATTGCTGAGAGATCTGGAGAATGTGGCTGGCCAGGGCAGCAATCTAACATTTTCTGTATCCAGAACGACCCGTACAGGACCTGCAACAAAACGGTTCAAATGGCTCTGAGCACTATGGGACTTAACTGCTGAGGTCATCAGTCCCCTAGAACTTAGAACTGCTTAAACCTAACTAACCTAAGGACATCACACATATCCATGCCAGAGGCAGGATTCGAACCTGCGACCGTAGGGGTCGCGCGGTGCCAGACTGTAGCGCCTAGAACCCCTCGCCCACCCCGGCTGGCCCTGCAACATGCGGTCGTTCATTATCCTGCTGAAATGTAGGGTTTCGCAGGGATTGAATGACGGGTAGAGCCACGGGTCGTAACAAATTTGAAATGTAATGTCCACTGTTCAAAATGCCGTCAATGCGAACAAGAGGTGACCGAGACGTGTAACCAATGGCACCTCATACCATCACGCCGGATGATACGCCAGTATGGCGATGACGAATACACGCTTCCAATGTGCGTTCGCCGCGATGTCGCCAAACACGGATGCGACCATCATGATGCTGTAAACAGAACCTGGATTTATCCGAAAAAATGACGTTTTGCCATTCGTGCACCCAGGTTCGTCGCTGAGTACACCATCGCAGGCGCTCCTGTCTGTGATGCAGCGTCAAGGGTAACCGCAGCCATGGTCTCCGAGCTGATAGTCCATGGTGCTGCAGACGTCGTCGAACTGTTCGTGCAGATAGTTGTTGTCTTGCAAACGTCCTCATCTGTTGACTCAGGGATCGAGGAGTTCCTGCATGATCCGTTACAGCCATGCGGATCAGATGACTGTCATCTCGACTGCTAGTGATACGAGGCCGTTGGGATCCAGCACGGCGTTCAGTATTACCCTCCTGAACCCACCGATTCCATATTCTGTCATCGGATCTCTACCAACGCGAGGAGCAATGTCGCGATACGATAAACCGCAATCGCGGTAGGCTACAATCCGACCTTTATCAAAGACCCCCTTATACGAGGCATCACAACAAGGTTTCAGCAGGCAACGCCGGTCAACTGCTGTTTGTGTATGAGAAATCGGTTGGAAACTTTCCTCATGTCAGCACGTTGTAGGTGTCGCCATCGGCGCCAACCTTGTGTGAATGCTCTGAAAAGCTAATCATTTGCGTATCACAGAAACTTCTTCCTGTCGGTTAAATTTCGCGTCTGTATCACGTCATCTTCTTGGTGTAGCAATTTTAATGGCCAGTAGTGTATGTTGCCCCAGTCTTTGCGGGACGTTCCCTCATTAATTCTGTGATTCAGCTTCCATATCGTCTTCGCCTTGGAGAATCTACTCTGGTTGGACAGCAGAAGAGTCTCCATGGAGAGTGGGAAATACAACAGAAAAGAATTAACATGAGGGAATGCTGCTTACAGGAAATTATTTGACATACAGAATGGTCCGCCCTTTGCATGAATATTCGCCCCATGAGATGTAAGGGTCGTATTTCAGAAATTGAGTTCGTTAAATAACTTATAATCACAATTAACTCCATACCTTTTATAATTACGGGAAGAGATATACTGACGATTCATGTTAAGAGAACATATAAATAGAAAGGCTATAGGATAACTAAAATTGTATACTGCTAGTGAGTAATAAAGCAAAGTCGTCTGTGACCTGATTCTTAGATCGAAAAGTCGAGCCATGTTGACGAGGTCCATATTTGTCCGTGTGATCCATTAACATGTTGGCGAAGCCGCATCCCTGGCCACCACAGAAGGCGTGTCAGCTGTTGGTCGTTGATCACTGTATAATTTTATTGCTGCCGTTGCAAGACGGAATGTAATCTGAATTGGAAATAAGCGCCAAATTTAAATAAACAAGCAGCTGCGCGGACAAAAAAAGGTTAGAGTTAGCATGATATCGGGAAAAGGCTTAATAATGCATCTTGTGGGTGACGCAGACCGCTATTTTCCGAAGGGGTCATGTAAAAAGTTTGTATGCATGCGTGATTTTGTGTGTGTGTGTGTGTGTGTGTGTGTGTGTGTGTGTGTGTGTGTGTGTGTTTCTTAATTTTCTGTATGTTACCCTTTGCCCTTTTTTTTCGGAGCTGGTAATCACTCCAAATGAAGAGAAACTGATAACGTATGATAACAGAGCGAAGATCCTCTTGAGAAAAATGGAAAAAGAGTGAGTACATACAACGCTGAATTGTAGCTACTAGTTGATTTTGTTCGGAAACCTGACCCAAAATGTGGTAAGCAGTGGTTGTTGTAATGTATTGTAGCAATGATTATTCAGTTCGGAGGATTAGTTTGTAGAAAAATTTGGAGTTCGTATGAACCATGGCGAAATAGTACGACGTAAGGTGCATGTGAAAACTACTCGTTACCTGATTGACATGCCAAACAAGTGTGTAAGTAATGTTATGCACAAGAGCTGTGGTAGAAGCCATACACCTTTGTAAGCCACCTAGTGGAAGAGTACGAAACTTTGCATGTCCACAGGTGACGCAACTACGGTAGTCACCACAATATTTACATTCAGGAGTATATGTATCGTCTCGTTATTTTCATCATTCACCCGGTTCACGGTTGGGAAATAGCACAACGACCATGTGATCCGCTTTTCGCTATAACGATTTTGCCTAAGCTGACTTCGAAGTCAGGGTCGTCGAGCAGATGCGCAAAACTATAGACCTATATCTCTTACGTCGATCTCTTGTAGAATTTTAGAACATGTTTTTTGCTCGCGTATCATGTCATTTCTGGAAACCCAGAATCTACTATGTAGGAATCAACATGGATTCCGGAAACAGCGATCGTGTGAGACCCAACTCGCCTTATTTGTTCATGAGACCCAGAAAATATTAGATACAGGCTCCCAGGTAGATGCTATTTTTCTTGACTTCCGGAAGGCGTTCGATACAGTTCCGCACTGTCGCCTGATAAACAAAGTAAGAGCCTACGGAATATCAGACCAGCTGTGTGGCTGGATTGAAGAGTTTTTAGCAAACAGAACACAGCATGTTGTTATCAATGGAGAGACGTCTACAGACGTTAAAGTAACCTCTGGCGTGCCACAGGGGAGTGTTATGGGACCATTGCTTTTCACAATATATATAAATGACTTAGTAGATATTATCGGAAGTTCCATGCGGCTTTTCGCGGATGATGCTGTAGTATACAGAGAAGTTGCTGCATTAGAAAATTGTAGCGAAATACAGGAAGATAGGCACTTGGTGCAGGGAGTGGCAACTGACCCTTAACATAGACAAATGTAATGTATTGCGAATACATAGAAAGAAGGATCCTTTATTGTATGATTATATGATAGCGGAACAAACACTGGTAGCAGTTACTTCTGTAAAATATCTGGGAGTATGCGTGCGGAACGATTTGAAGTGGAATGATCATATAAAATTAATTGTTGGTAAGGCGGGTACCAGGTTGAGATTCATTGGGAGAGTGCTTAGAAAATGTAGTCCATCAACAAAGGAGGTGGCTTACAAAACACTCGTTCGACCTATACTTGAGTATTGCTCATCGGTGTGGGATCCGTACCAGGTCGGGTTGACGGAGGAGATAGAGAAGATCCAAAGAAGAGCGGCGCGTTTCGTCACCGGGTTATTTGGTAACCGTGATAGCGTTACGGAGATGTTTAATAAACTCAAGTGGCAGACTCTGCAAGAGAGGCGCTCTGCATCGCGGTGTAGCTTGCTCGCCAGGTTTCGAGAGGGTGCGTTTCTGGATGAGGTATCGAATATATTGCTTCCCCCTACTTATACTTCCCGAGGAGATCACGAATGTAAAATTAGAGAGATTAGAGCGCGCACGGAGGCTTTCAGACAGTCGTTCTTCCCGCGAACCATACGCGACTGGAACAGGAGAGGGAGGTAATGACGGTGGCACGTAAGGTGCCCTCCGCCACACACCGTTGGGTGGCTTGCGGAGTATCAATGTAGATGTAGATGTAGAAACTAACCCTGCTGCAACCTTTCATGGTGTGAAATGACGTAGGCCCTGTCAAATATGAAGTAGCACTTCACGCTGAGCTGAATAGTGACAGATTAGTTTAACTTCCTATAAACGAAATGTCTCAACATGCCGTAAGCTTCCTCGTGATCAACTTATCAAGTAAAGGAAGACAGTCATCCTTTTCCACGTCCATCGTGAAGCGAATATTCGGGTGTATTGAACTCATAAGTTATAAAAGCCGTTTCAGTTCTCACTTCCACGAGGCAAAAAAAAAAAAAATCAGATTTCAATGCTGCCAACTCCAGGGTATGTTTCTGAAAATCTTCCATAAACAGACTGGCAATAATAGGAGACAGAGGGCTCCACATTGCAACACCATCTGTCTGTTCATACAAGTGGTCACTGGATAAACCGTTTAAGTCAGCACATGTTGAAATAGGTTCGTTAATTCATCACAATACCTAACTTCAGTTAGCCGTAATGGATCAGAGGGACGTGAGTGGAGACAGAGACCACCTCAGAACTTACTAAAATGTCAGGCGTCCAGACGCAATCCCTGTAGTCGACGTAAGAACTCAGACGCGTTTTTAATCCGATGCACACACTGACCTAGTACTCGTGCGGTGGCGCTCGACCCGGAGGTAAGCCGATTCGAATCCTGGTGGTGGAAACAATTTTCACTGCCATTGTTTCGTCAGGAAGAGGAGGAGAGGTGATGGAGCAAAATTCCTCATCACTAAATTTTGCGCCAATGTCCTGATTTAAATACCAAACCTCTCCGCAATGTCTCGTGAAGTGAGAGCATGTGAAGCTACTGACGGTGAAGCGGACGTTAAGCTTGGCGGCCCCTTTGGTGCTATTCGCGAGCAGTGTACAGGGTGGAATATTTTTGGTAATTCGTTTACCAAAGTTTGTTTTTCAGAGGCCCCAGACAAATCTCTACTAGTTTTCCCACAGAGTGACTTCCTGCGTGTCTACGTGACATAAGTTGTCGCCTGTCAGAACGGAGGCAGTTCTGTCCAGTTAAAGCTGCTCACAAGAGACCCCTTCAGCCCTCTGCCGCAATCGCTACCGAATTCACGACATCGATTTTAGCCAATAGCCTGTGTGGGATACAGGTCACGTGTGTGGACGCTGGAGGATTCTGTAGTGCAGAACATCGTTGTCCTCTCTCTCTCTCTCCCTCTTTCCCTCTTTCTCTCTCTCTCTCTCTCTCTCTCTCTCTCTCTCTCTCTCTCTCTCTCTCTCTCTCTCTCGTCTGGTGATCCAGACCTCGAGCAGAACGGACATCTTTCTTGGAAGGTAGAGCCTCTGCGTTCCATGACGGACTACCAACATAACATGTACCACTTGCCATTTCGTTGCTCACTTACTTAGTTGTTCGTCCTCATAGACTGGCCTAAACCTGGTAACTTCCTCCCTAGTCGCACCCCTTGTATACCGCACATAGAAATATATGCTCTTTATTTTACGTAATTTTTTGTTCTGTCACTTCGCGGCAACCTTGGACACCACCTCACAAGTCCTAACGGATCGACCTTCTTTACATTGTCGTCATAAGTCGGATACAACAACCTTCTCCCCTCTCACTGCACGTATACAGGAGTAGACCATGAGCCGCCATTGGGTTTCACCCTCTCCCTTCCATCATCACCATCACCATCACCATCACCATCACCATCACCATCACCATCACCATCACCATCACCATCATCACCACCACCACCATCATCATCATCATCATCATCACCACCGGACACACACACACACACACACACACACACACACACACACACACAGAGAAAGTAATTATATTGGAGCATGTTTCAAATAAATGAAGGAAAACACCGACTTCCTAGTGGGCTCAAATGGCTCAAACGTCTCTGAGCCCTATGGCACTTAACTTCTGAGGTCATCAGTCCCCTAGAACTTAGAACTGCTTAAACCTAACTAACCTAAGGACATTACACACATCCATGCCCGAGGCAGGATTCGAACCTGCGACCGTAGCAACAGCGCGGTTCCGGACTGAAGTGCCTAGAACCGCTCGGCCACTCCGGCCGGCTATTGGGCTCAACAGATTAACAAGATGTTTTGCTATACGGTTTGTCTGAGCAGCAATGTTACTGACTGTACAGATTTGTCCAAGACATCACCTGTCTGCATTCTCGTAAGTTGTTTGACCACTTTATACGCCGGATAGTGACTGCCAGTTTTTGCGTATTCTTGCAGATGAAGGGCGTGCACTCTAGCGTGTGTAGAACGCAGGCATCCTGATGAGTTTGAGCATCAGGTAAGGCGGAGTCTGTTAACAGGCAATGCTTGCTGCGCGCCACCAAACACATCTGCAGCAGAAACGAAGGACGACCCAGAGACGCGCGGGCCGCAAAGGAGTTACAACACGGCCCCGTCCCGTCGGCGGTAATGCGAGGGCTTCCACGAAAGTAGCTGTGTAAGGACTCCTCCAGTATGGAGGCAATCGATACCCCTCTGCCGCAGGCCTGCGTAATATTCATGGCGTCTCCGGAGAGCGCCTGCCCTTGAAGCCGATGCCTCGCTGGCTGCCTGGCTGGCTTTTACCAGAGATAGGCCGCCGGTCCCCGGAGCGCTGTTGCCCCGATGCTATCAGGGCCCTGGCTCGCTACGCCCGCCTCGTCATATCGCTTCTCCCAACCTCGGATGCCATGTGTGACACAAATAGTCTACCTATACCCCATGATACAGATATACGAAGGCCGTTGCCGTTTTTCAGCTTTCCACATCCTTCTTCGGTAACAGAAAGTCTGCTCCGCTGTAGCTGTCACTAGTGAAGGGAGTAGACCAGGGCGACGCTTGATTTTTTTGGAACCAATATTCGCGATCTTTTTTCACAAAACTAACATATTACAAAACTTACTTTAGACCTATATTGTACACCCTTACGGTTGTGTTACGTATTTTTATTATGTAAAAAACGTGCATCCGAAAGGCCTTCGCGGACTGTAAGGGCGGTTGATGGGAGTTCTGAACGTCACGATTTTCAACCTAGAACAAAATTTCGAAAAGTACAACTGATGATATTGTCTAACGTAGTGCGAGGGGATATTTAAAAAAATGGTTTCTAACAGGATGGCGACCCAGTCAAATAAGTCATTTTATTCGACAAAAACGTCATTATAAAAACGAGCACCAAAAATGGAATTAAAATGTCGCAAAAATCCTACGTGCTACAGTAGGGCAAACGCCGACTCACAAGTCACAAAAAGATTTAATGTAATTCCATGCATATTTAACGAGTTACAGCTCCCGCTAACTTGAAAACGTTGTTTTGAAAATACGAGCGTTTAACGTTTCAACTTTATTTATACTGACATTGAACAAACTTTGAATCCGTAATGCCAGCATCGTAAAACTAGTCTTTCTTTCGCCGATGTCGAAATACTCTTACTTTGATGAAATTGGATCGATTATCTGGCTTCCGCTTAACAATCGAAGCCTTTTTTTCACGATTGCGATTACTTTTTAAACCTTTTCTATCCGTGAAATACGTTTGTCATTTTCAAGCAATTACATTTTACTTCGTATGTACAAAAATAAAAAGATAAAAAAACAAGCAAGCAAACTGTTGAGGAGACGCGAGACAAGCACGTGCTTTCAGACTGTTTACCATAAACGAATGTTACGAAAAGAAGTCTTGTTGAGAATAGTAGTTTACTTGATACTAATGCCCCCTGTGGCACTATCTGAAACTAACAGGACCCCGGTCCCGTCGGTAACTATTATAGTATTGCATCGGTTACATTCGAGCGCTCGGATGCGCCAGACCCCCTTGCAGTAAATCGCCGTTTCAACACATTTAACATTTATGGCACACTTTATACGAATAAATCTTAAAAATAGGCTCTCTAAAAAACATTTTAAGCTAGTAAAAAAATTAAGCCAAAAAAGAATTTCTAATCTGCTCTACTTCTTAATGAGCTTTTTTACACAGTAACTTAAATCTAAATTTTTATTTTTATTATTTTTTGTTTTTTGTTTTTGTTGTACGAGGGATAGCGATAAAGTTTCACCACCTCGCACAGGAAAGTTACCTAGGGGAATGACTGCTATTACGGGCTACGTAAGACAAAATTGCCGTAAAACTCCTGTCTTGAAAGAGATGTAACTGCATAAAACCTTTATTTCAACATTTGTTTTGGTCTAAATGGTGAAAAAAGTTTTCTGACCAAAGTGACACACAGAAAATCTTTCTAAGACATGCAGTTCGACGTGTTAAAGTGTCGGGTAGCATGGGCCTTACAACAAAATACAGATTCTTAAATAAAAAGGTGTTTTTGTGGTTTACGAATAAGTGTAATCTCGTCGTCGTCGGCTGATACTCGTGTCCGAGTTCTCATTTCTCTCCTGAGATTTCCTTTGTCATGGTTCAGGCGTGGAAATGTCTTTGATGGATTAGTAGTCCAATCCTAGCATGGAACATGCGACCACAGAAATTACAAACGACGGAAGGTGGAGGACCTGGCTAAGCGTGGAGCAGTTTACGTCTCTGACGTTTGTCATTCTCGAGTCTTCGACGTTCCCCCTCAAAGTTCTGAAGAGCATTTGAGATAGTTGAGCGCCAGCGACTGCGATCTTCTGCTATGGTGGACCAGTTACTCAGATAGATGTCCAAGGTTTTCATATTTTTCTTGTACTGATCATTATAGCGTTTAAGAGGGGCACCTAGCGGCCTTTTACCTGTGCTCACTTCACTGTACAGCATTTGACGTGGAAGTCTGTCATCTCTCATCCACTGGACGTGCCCAACCCGTCTTAGTTGGTGCGCAATAATGAGAGTTTCTATAACTTGCTATTCATTTTCGCTTTTTCAAGAACGGTGGTATTCGGTATAAAGTCATCCCATTTCATGCTCGTGATGTATCTTAGCTTCTGTTGGTTGAAGCGTTCTATTTTCTTCATATCGCGGCTGTGTAATGTCCAGGTTTCACAACCATAGAGCAGCGTTGAGATGACAATAGCTTTATACACCATCAGTTTGGTCCTTATTCAGGAAGACACGTTTACTGAGACGACCAAATGCCACATGGGCAGCACGTATTCTGTTCTCCACGTCTTTTCCAGGTGAGCAATTTGATCGCAATATGCTTCCTGTATAAAGGAAGTGGTCCACTTTTGGTGTATCAGAAATGGATATGCTGAAATCAGGAAGGGAAGAGCCAGGAGAATGCCTTGCTGAAACAATTAAGACTGGTGCATCTGTGCAGGTGAATCAGCTGGAGAGGAACAGTCGTCAGCATACTGCACCTCTGTTACACGAGTGGTACTTGTGAGCTTTTTTGATCGGAGTCTGGATTGGTTAAATAATCCTCCATCGAAACTATAGTTCTACCTCAGCGTTGTTCACAGACGTCTCATAAAGCATAGCTGCCAGATACAAGGCAAATAATGTTGGTGCAAGAACGCATCCTTGTTTGAGTCCACTCGTTATTGGGAATTCAGTAAATGTTTCATTCAGGCAGATGACCTGTTCGGTCATGTCAGCATGGAGAGCTTTACCTGATTAAAGCTCTCCATGATGATCAGGTCAACAAAACGTTTAGGGCAGCCGAAACATTGTAACACCATCCACATGGCTTCTCTGGGAACTGTATTAAAGGCCTTTTCTAGGTCGTAAAAAACTAACAGTGAAAGCTTAAAGTGTAATCTGTTTGTGAATCAAAAGTACAATACGATAAAAAATAACGTATAATCTTAAGATAGAAAGGTAAATGTAACGATGGAAGTTGATCTTTCGATTCTGTAACACGATGCAAGTTAGCTAAAAAATACTTGTCTAATATTCAAAGTTGAAAGGAATCTAATTCATTAGTTTTTCACTTCACAGTTCTCGCAATAGTAATAATACCATGAAATTTCAATGTCTGCACAAGTTTTATGCTCCCAGTCCTCAGATATTTCGCTTTGAATCCTTCCTTTTTTTTCCAACAAAATTTCGCCATAAACAATGGTGGTTTGAACAAGCCCCTCTGAGGCGTCATAGATATTTCCTGATTCTCTACAACTAATTTTAACTCCTGGAAGTGCGCCCTCTGAATCATTATCAGATGAAAGGAAAATAAGATTTTAGCAAGTCAAAAAATCCATTGAAGACGCCTTTTATGTAAAAAGGCGAAACGCGTCTGCAACATAAATATTGTATTGCGGCAAGGAAAGTAGCATTTCAAATCAGAAAAATGATTGATTCAAAATATTAATTTCGGGAGGTTTATACATACCTGATGCTTACATCCCTCAATCACTTTTGTTTTAATTTCGTTTGGCTATTGTAATCGATGGACGGAAAGAAATCAGGTGACTGATCTCTACTCTTCCTACGTGTCTCGTCTCCGAAGTTGGCTTTTTAGCGCAACTGTTTTATTCTATTTGTATGTGCACACCAAAATAAGTCTAATTTGGAGGAGTGTACCAGACTGGTCGTTACAGTAGACACAGATTCCAGACTCCTCCAGAATAAACAATAAGCGGGGTATGTAAATATGCCAGGGATGTTTCGCCGCCGGAACTGTCTTGTAGACATAACGCTGGGCGTTGTCTGGCTTCCCTGCTTGCTTCAGCTGACTGCAGGCGTTTTCTACGCGACTGGCTGTCAATACTGAGTACAGTAGTTTAAATGTTAGACCTAAATCAACATTACTTTGTCGGTACGAGAATATGCAAGGAGAACACGAATGCTACAGACAAAATTTCCGAGGTTGTTCAAGAATATTTTCCGTGTATTTTAGTATAAGGGATCTGTCGTTTCCTCTGTTTCGTTATAGTTTAATGACGTAATAGACTAATACGGGTTGTTACAGAGTTACCTTCGTTTCTCTGAAAGTATCTTCTTAGCATTGAAAAAAAAACTTGTAATGTGCAATCCTAAAACATACAACACAAAATGCAGAATAATGCAGCCATGCTGTTCTGCAAAATTAAAGTGATACTGCTGCCGTTGCTACGGAACAGCTAAGCGTGATGTCGTGCCGTTGTATATACGAACTATTTAAAAGACGCCGGTATTGAGCTTCGACCTATAAGTTGCATGGATTTTGTTATCCCTTGGAACCAGCTGGGTTCGAAAACTGGGACGTCTGTTTATGTTTTTACTTTGCGCTATGAACTTGTATTTATAAATGACGCTTTTGCTCAGCTTTCAGTGACAAGCTGCTGTGGATGTCGTTCTCCCCTGGAACCAGCCCTGTTCGAAACCTGGGTCGTATTTTTTTTTTTTTAGTTTATATAACGAATTTGTTCTTGTACTTCATATTCTTATCATTGTTCTAGCCTGAAAATTGCGCTGATGTTAACTTGGCACTATTTTTACTACTGCTGGCTGTCTGGTGCTCGTCGTATAGTTTTTTTTAGTTTATTTTACATTAAGAACGTATATTTGTACATCGTACACTTTTTATTGTTCTACTGTAGACATTGCAATTATGTTAATATACCACTTTTCTAAACAGTGTTGACTGTATAGTTTTTGCTGCCCAGAGCCAAAAATAAAGTATCGCGCTGCTTCCTCATTGCATTCAAGGTGTTGGTACACGAGGCGCATATTGGCCAAATCTTTATCAGTAAATCTGTTCATACTGCTTTGTACGACTGTTACCGTACAAGTAACACTGCCAGAAAAACTTAGCCAAGATAGAACCATTTCAGGTTTACTGAATGCAAGCTTGAGAGCGAAGACCAACGTGGGCGCTTGTTGCCTACAGCAAGTACCATGAGCCACCTGTGCAAGCTTGATCCAACACATGAATTGCATACCGTCGACATTTACATATTTTCAGCGTAATACAGATACCGAGAAAATGGAAGTAATAACTGAAACTAAATGTAAGGTGATCGTCACATTTTGTAGCTATAATTTGTGTCTGTTGTGGCCCCTTATATGCTCAGAGAACATCTGTGAACGTCATCCGGAATTTCGTCTGTGGGCCTCCGGCACCTAGTACTTGCTTACCAGTTAACGGAGTTTTTTGGCAAGCAAGACTTTCGCGAAAAATGAAGCAAATTCTGTCTTCAGCTGTCCTACGTGAAATTTAGTGTAACGCACAAAGAAAGCGATAGCCAAAACGGACACGAACTTGGTTACAAAATGTGATGATCACCTGTTGAAATACGTTACTGTCAGTCGGGATCCTACAGTTTGGGGTTTCAGACATACCTTCTTCCTCAAGAGATAGATAACCACTAATATCAAGGCTGAGCGTTCACCCTCTATATTGTTCTGTATCTTCACATAACTGGATAGTATACATTGGTTCGTTATTTAATACAGTATCAACAGTTTGTGGTCTAGGTAGAGTTGCTGCCTCTAGATAGTTGCGGTCCCGGGAGCGATTCTCGGCCGGGTCGGAGTTTGACTGTGTATTCGTGTTGTTGACCTCAACATTTCACCTTACCATCATCATCAAGGTGCAAGTCGCTGAAGTGCCGTCAGACACAAGAACATCCGCTGGACCGCCTAACTACCCCAGACGGGGTCTCCCGGACAATAATGCGATACGGTCATTTCATTTTATTTCGTACAGTATGCTGGTGGACTATCTTATGATCACGACTTGTCTTGGACACACTCTCGTTCCAGTTGCGGCGAAAATTTGCGTCCGAGAGTTCGGTTTTGCTACCCGGAACCGAATTGGTATTACTTGTCTGTCTCAAGTTGCCTCACGTGACCGACTGACGTCACAGTACCTATATCAACTGTAATAAGTCTCGTTCAGCTGTAAGTAACTGAGGGAACAGCAGGCGGTAACCTGTTGTGTCATCGGTAATGACGCCTCAGCGACCAAAAGGTTTATGTCGGCTTAAAAGAAGCGACAGCTTTCGGTATTATTCTGCCTTTCTCCAACACAGAGCGTCTGCGGGAAGCGCGACCTTCAAGCGCTAATGAATTGTAAAAAACGAAATAAAAAGCCTCCATGTCACGTTTCTCTCCCTTCCTTGTCCACCTGGAGATCATGACATTTCGCTGAAGGCCGTCCGTGAGTTTCTCTCTCGGACGCCTGACTGCTCGTCAGTTATAGCACAACCCGTCCTGCAGACACTCCGAAACGTTTCGCGTCTGAGGAGAGCCAGCTGCTTCATACCAGAACCACGGCTTTCCTTCACCGCGTCGTCACACCGCCACGGGCACTTCCGTCACCTACGCCGTCCATCGCAGGCGTGAAATTCTGTTACTGCTGATACCGAATCTTCACGGCGTACCTTCGTTCTCTCTCTCTCTCTCTCTCTCTCTCTCTCTCTCTCTCTCTCTCTCTCTCTCCCGCCTTCCCCCTTCCCCCTCCCCCCTCCCCCTCCCCACTCCCTCCTCCCCCTCCCCCCTCCCCCCCTCTCCCGCCCCTCTCTGTGGTTTTGGTCGAGACGAGACTAGTGGATTCGAGACAACTGATACCATCTGGTGACCTCCTTTCCCGAACTGTTCAAACATATGAGAATCTGCAGCTTCAGGTCTGCTCTCTGAACACATCATACGTAGGGTTAGCGGCACCGCAACACCACTCAGTCACTCAATAGTACGAACTTTCACGTCCAGTGTTTACTTTCGTTGAAAACTTTTTCGCTTACAGGTCGTGGACGATGCATAAAACTTCTCTTCGGATGTGCAGGGACATTCTCAGAGGTAGAATATAACTGCCGATGTTTCACTGCTGAAGGTGTCCCTCGCTAATAGGGACGGAACGTTAATGAACGGGTTGATGGATCATTCACATCCTGTAAACTCTAACGGAAATAAACACTGAGCTGTTGTGTTGTTGTGATGAAATTTGTAGTATTATTATCATCTTACCCGCCATTTATTGGTTGATTACTTACCCCAGTGTCACAGAATATAACCGCATGGAAGAGGAACTTCTTGCACAGTTAATTCTACCGAAAGGTCTGTAGAATTCTGTTTGTTTGAAACAATTTCCACCAAGTTTCTCGGAGTTCTCGTGGGTCCGTTCAGCAACCAAAACGGCGACTATCAGTAGTCATAAAACTACGGGGTACACTGTAATATCCTGTCACGGATTATTTAGTTAAAAATAGTGCCGGAAGAAACGCACACAATTGTTTTTTCAAGATAAATCTTCAGCAAAATACTGTTAGATGTCACGTAGCACTACATACCCAAATTTATTTATTTATTTATTTTTGAGCTGTCAACTCCCAAAGAACGCAACCTATGAGGAAGGATCCACGCGCTACGGAAAGCGTACCCAGTATTGTAGTGGAGTAGCCGCCACAGGCCAAAAGGAACTTTTACTCTCCAAGAGAAGTCCACAAATCCACCTACTGATCTAGGGTTCAGTTCTGGCGGAGAGTCGCAGAATGTTAACGTCCCTTCTCTTCCCTTTGAAATGTTCGCTGTCACCACCACTTTTAATGAGCCGCTGTCTACGATTTCAATAATGAAATAAAATTTAAATATTTTAATATAATGATAATAATACCGGCTAAAGCCGATAAAAGTCGGTCTGGCTGCTGCCAACATTAGCAATCTAACGGAACAGTGCATGTGTACACCATAGCCATTACAACGTGATTGTCGTGTTGTGTCAGAAGTGCGTGAAGAAATCACACCTTGTGCCCATGTCTCACTCATGGTATTGGGTTTCGTTTGCTTCCACATCCCCCCCCCCCCCCCCTCTACCGCCCACCCCCAACCCTCTGTCTTTGTAAACTCGGTCAGGACTTTGTGAACAATGTACACATGTCGTGCAATCGAATTATGAAACATTATAGCAACAAACTCCCGCAACTTTGACAGTATCGTAATTTACACGAAATGAAATCGAAGAGTGCACTGATTTAGCACTACCATCATGAAGACAGGTCTAACGACTACAACTATGTTAGCGTGTGAATTGGGGGGGGGGGGGGAGGGGGAGGGAATGCTGTCTCTTTCCGCCTACGTTCGGCAAGGTCAGTCTCTCCTTGTTTTTTCTTTGCGGGAGGGTGTTCGCCATTCTGCCTTGCCGTAACACTTTGAGTACGAGTGGTTTCTGTTGAAACCGCCGTTTTATTAATTTTTTAATTACCAGTGCGTTTAGGATGAAACCACATATGCTGTTGCAAGAGAGACACCTAGTGGTACAGTGAGGAACTTTTACGAATGTAGTGCATTGTAACAGTCAGTCATAGTGGTCAAACCAGCTGTCTGCTACGTGATTGCAGGAGATTGTGACATGCGCTTTTTTTATGGTGGCTATACTGAGGAGATCACTGACAGTGAAACTAAATATATCTGAAGTTATTGTAACGTAAATTTGAGTGTGTTCTACAGCTCTTATGAGTGGTTCAAATGGCTCTGAGCACTATGGGACTTAACTTCGAAGGTCATCAGTCGCCTATAACTTAGAACTACTTAAACCTAACTAACCTAAGGATATCACACACGTCCATGCCCGAGGCAGGATTCGAACCTGCGACTGTAGCGGTCGCGCGCTTCCAGACTGTGGTGCCTAGAACCGCTCGGCCACCCCGACCGGCTCTTATGAGTGGTTTTGAAATGAAAACGCTGGGGTGGTATGTAGTTTTGAAACAGAGTTTATTGAATTTTCGGCCCGTTTTTGCTCGTTATTTAGAACTATAATCTGTTTTAGGAATTATGAGCTCAAGGAAAGTTAGAGATGTGGGGTTGTGTCTAGGAAAAAAGTGAACTTGTTTTCAAACAAAACACATGAAATGATGGGTAAGTGAAGACTGTATGTCCTAGTGGTTCCAAAGTAAAGCCACCTCCTTAAAGCAACTAATACTTTAATTTGTGCCAGTTCCTTCTTGTATCTATTGCTTAGTATGATGACAACGGTTAATTTTTTGAAATACTTTAAAATTATATTGCGAAGTGAAATTACGTCTTTAAAAAATTATTGCTTTTATTTTTGCAAAATTGTTTCTTCTGTTCGTTGCTTACCACAATAATAAAGGCCAATTTTGTGAAAAGTTGTAAATTTATATTTTTTATGTTGTTGGAACTGAAAGGGTAATCAGCTTGCTGTGATTTGCCTTTTCCAATGTAGACTGAAGAGCCGTGACGGATTTGTTATTGTCAGCAGTTACGTTCACCCTTTACCCTACTTTAGTCAGGCAGCTGAAGAGTGTCCTGCGTTAAGAGTGACTTTAACAAGTAAGTTTCCGGAATTCGTTGCTATTTTCGAGACTTTAATTTTTCGTGGTGCTTCATTATCCTAAAAGTAGCTGAGAATTTTGGAAAGTGGTGCATGTAAAAAAAAAAAAATTACATATTTTGTTGTGGGGACGTCGTGACTGGCGGCAGCTCTACCTGGCCCACCCTTTTGAATCCGTGCCTCCATAAATATCGTAGATTCCACAGCCTTTCAACTAGAAGAGCTCACGTCCGCCTCGGTAGCTGCTAAAGCCCGTCTCACACGGAGCAAGGTTCGCCGAAAGTTTGCGAGATGGCGTGCATGCCTGCCGGCTTGCAGGGAAAGGAGCCGGCTATCTTCCATGCCGAAGCTCTCCCACGGTGCAAGATCGGCAGCTAGTTGTGTTGTGATCGGCTGCATGTTGTATCGAACGAAGATGGCTGCTTCAGGTACAGATGTTCAGAGCAAACTGGCGTTATTAGCTGTTTTGGTGCTAAATGATGCAGAAATGCATGCTAATGAGAGAAGAAGAAAGAAAGAATGGACGAAAAACTGGATTAAGAGGAGAAACGCTGGAAAAGGTGTGCTCTCCGTGCTTCATAAAGAATTGAGGTTAGTTCGCGTAACACCTACTTTTGTTTGAAAAGTATCACCATTTCATTACTGTTTGACTTTATAAATATACCAATAATGACTGTTACATACGACTTTATTTTATAGGGTAGAAGATCTTACATCCTTTGCAAATTTTATACGAATGGTCGAACAAGACACACGGCACTTGCAACTCTTTCGAGTGCTTCTGCACGCAAGTGTTTATTATAATAGTTTGCGCTTTTCACGACGTACAGACACTGTTCTTCCCGGTAAGCACAAATCAACGCTTCAATCGCTGCCTTGGACCACTGCGGTGCCATTATTTAATAATTATAAGAACTTCCTACCGCACCTCACAAGAGCAGAAAAGCGACTATCAACAAAGGGTTCCCGCCCAAGCTTTCCGCGTCTGACGTCGCAAACGAAACGCCAGCGCAGGTAGCACGCAGGGAACCTTACAAGAAAAACAGCACCGGACCTTTCCTGGAAATCTTACAAAGTTCCCAGCAAGGTAGCCCGCTAGCAGACGACGGAGCCCGCAAGGTAGGCGTCGCGCGAGCCAGCAACTTAACAGCGAATCTTGCTGCGTGTGAGACGGGCTTAACCGAAGGGGGTTAGGCTTGATTCCCGGCTGGGTCGGAGACTTTCTCTGCTAGGGGACTGGGTGTGTTGTTGTCCTTACTTTCACATCGCCGCAACTCACAATAAAATCGTCTCCAGTACAATGTCATATCGTCTTTCCGTTATTGAGTCGGCTGACTGGGCACGGCCCGAAAGCCAGTAAATTTAAATAATAATAGAAGATCTCATCCTGGCCGCCAGTAGGCGTCTGTGATAGGGATTGGAAACGATGCCGACCCGCCGGCACCCGTTGCGTCACGCAGCAGCTACAGAAGTTCATTACTTTGTGATTTCCTGCCTCGCAGGCAGAGCCCGCAGTAACTCCAGTAGCTCGCAGGCGCGGACTTTTTGTTGCGGGCGCGCTTACGCAACGAGCAAATGAGCAGCGGGCCTGGCGCGCGCGCGCCGTTTACAATGTCGGCCGTGGCGCTGCGCGGCGCGGGCCGGCTGGAAAGCGGCGTCGAGGAATCGGGTTCGTGCCTATCCGCTTAGCGCCAACACGCGACAGCGCCCGCCTGCTTTCTCCCGAGGCGCCGTATCCGGCTGCATCTCCTCTGGCGTAGTGTCACCGGGCAGGCGGTATTCCCGCTCTGGGGGGCTATGCGGATGTTGTGCCCCAGTCGCCGAAACAAAAGCATGCAGTGTATCAACGCGGGAAATGCGTTGCACCAGTTCTGACTCAGACGTCCTTATTTACGACGGCTCTCGCAGAGACTTTGTTGTATCCCTTGTCAAATCAATGACGATTTGATAATGACTTAGATACTAAAGGTTCAAACGTAAGAACTCTGGCATTATGGATCACGGCCATCAATTTGCTACTTCGTTTGTCATCCAACGCCCCACAGATATTCACCAACAGCCCTTAAAATACGAGCCCTGAGGTAAAATTTTTTGGTAAGCAAGGGGAAATGAGGATTGAGGTACCAAGTTCCACACTTGCAAGAGGAGCTTATTCATCTTTCAGTTGGTTCCCTTCTTTTCCCTGTTAACAGCTGGGTGTGCTGCGTATACAAAACGAAATCTGTAGATCAGTAAAGTTTCGACACTTTATTTATATACTTCGATACATAAAAACAAAAACAACTGCGCACTATGTAAAGTTAACGCAAAATCTTCTCCCATCCAACACAAGTTTGCTTAACACTACTCTACATAAAAATGCACAACATTATAGTAACTATACCAAAACATACGGTGCTAAACTTGCAAGTACAAGAATTTCGTATGATTTAATAATTGCTTGGATGTAGCGTATGTCGCCAGATGACACCAACGGTACGAAGTGCCCATTATGCAGAGACAACACGTCATATAGCTTTATTGCTGAAAAATAGCGATTAAAAGAGTAGTTTGGTGATTTCAGAGCTCTTTGATGACCCAAGAACCTTTGCCACGTGTTCATTGTGTAAAACTAACTACATTTACGCCTCAGATTGGATGTTACGTTCTACTTCTACATCTACGTGGTTACTCTGCAATTCACACTTAAGTGCCTAACAGAGGGTTCATCGAACCATTTTCATACTACCTCTCTACCATTCCACTCCCGAATGGCGCGTGCGAAAAACGAACACCTCAATATTTCCGTTCGAGCTCTGATTTCTTTTATTTTATTGGTTCAAATGGCTCTGAGCAGTATGGGACTTAACATCTGAGGTCATCAGTCCCCTAGAACTTAGAACTACTTAAACCTAACTAACCTAAGGACATCACACACATCCATGCCCGAGGCAGGATTCGAAGCTGCGACCGTAGCGGTCGCTCGGTTCCAGATGAAGTGCCTAGAACCGCTCGGCCACACCGGCCGGCCTTTTATTTTATTATAATGATCATTTCTCCCTACGTAGCTGGGCGTCAACAAAATATTTTCGCATTCTGAAGAGAAAGTTGGTGATTGAAATTTCGTAAATAGATCTCGCCACAAATAAGACGGCCTTTCTTTCACTGACTGCCACCCCAACTCGCATATCATATCAGTGACACTCTCACCCCTATTGCGCGATGACACGAAACGAGCTGCCCTTCTTTGTACTTTTTCGATGTCCTCCGTCAATCCTACCTGTTAACGATCCCACACCGCTCAGCTATATTCCAGCAGAGGACGGATAAGTGTAATATAGACTGTCTCTTTAGTGGGTTTGTCGCATCTTCTAAGTGTTCTGTCAACAAAGCGCAGTCTTTGTTTCGCCTTCCCCACAATATTATCTATGTGGTCTTTCCAATTTAAGTTGCTCGTAATTGTAATTCCTAGGTATTTAGTCGAATTGACAACCCTTAGGTTTGTGCGATTTATCGTATACCCAAAATTTATTGGATTTCTTTTAGTACCCATGTGGATGATCTCGCACTTTTCAACGATATTTCATGAATAGATATTACAGAAGTGACCATCCCCACGCTTGCTACTTTTAGTATCCAGGTATCGTAGTTTATCGAGATTTTCTCGAGAACTGCACGTGAACAAATAGTGCTCTTATAAGCTGTCTAAGGCCCACCCTACACCACATCTAGTGCGAAAGAACCGACCAATTTGCTCAATTTGTCTGGGTCGGGGGAAGTCTGTACTGCTTAAATTTGGATCCTGTGCTGTTGGATAGTTACAGGCTGTCTGTTCTTCAGATAGGTATACTAGTGCTCGCTAGGCCAAGGAACTCGACACCTTATCTCTCTGACTGACAGAACCCAAGATATGACAGCCTGAAAAATAACTTTTCGCGCGCGGCTGTTTGGAACATATTGGAACCGCGCACTGTCGTGCACGGACCGGTTAAAGTGTTTTTTTACGTGAATACCAAGAAAGGGCTTTGATGGTACTGAAACAACAGAAACTGCGTTGAAAAATAAATAAAAAGAATAGCTAAACAGTTGAGTTACCTGATATTTATGGCAGTAATAAATGGCCAAATAAGCTGTATCGTGCAATCTAAGATAAAGTATCACCTTGGCTGAGTTAGATTTTTCTATTAAATTGTAACGTTACGTATCAGCGTGATTTCATGTATCTGTGAACAGTGTGATTTGTTACCAAGCTGAATATGGTTGGTCGTATTTCGAATCACTGGAGACCAAACTTTGCATTCGACTACAAAGGGAGAGATTAAGTAAGAAGAACTATCCTTCCTTAGATTTGTGTTAACAGGGAGAGAAGAGATTAAGGTGTGAGTTCGTCAGATCGTAACACTTACAAGCGTGCTCTCTGAAATATCAAATTGCAGGTGTAAGGAATAGTGGATGGCTCTCCGACGTCTGTGATGGAGCATCATATTGCTTCCCTAGATTAGATTGCGTCTCCGCGTCGGGTTGCCCGTGTCCTTCCCTGCTCACCCGTAGGTGTGAGAGTACAAAGTGTGAAGTGACAGCCGCAGGATTTCTCGATACCGCTTAGGGATAACACACGCGCCATGTTTAACTCTGGCTCTGACGTCTCAGCCGCGTGAGGGGTCGCATCAGGGTGGTGTCATTGAAAACGAAACAGTTCATTTTCTGGCGCGTGGCTGCGCTAATTGGGATTGGAAGCTTCCCGATTGGCTATTGACTAGCTTCTGCTGGTAAATTGGATTTATTGCGAATACCGAATCCCGTGAAGTTCAGGTTTTTCGATTTATTCCATACTGATTGCTTCGATTCCAACTTTTCCAGCTGCATTATACATAAACAAATGTGCTTCGACACCACCTACTTTGTGTAGCACTAATTGCGCTCTGGATATATTAAAATAAAAGCCGAGGAATTGGCAATATTTCTCGCATGGTGAAGCTGACATTTGTTGCAACATTTTCAATAAAGAATTTCAGAATACTCCAAGAAACATAATACGTATGATTCGCCTTTTCAAATTCCACAGCTGACTGAATAACGATATACGGACGTATATACGTATGGAGAATTTTTATTTAAATTCTGTTCACCTTTTCGTGAGGGATCTAACGGCAGCAACGACTGGACCTAGCACAAACACACATTATCATGATCTTAAGTGAATTCCGACCGAACATTTAAAAATTTAGTAGCTACAGTCCAGGATAGTTGTTTACTATAATTACATCGAAGTAGATCGAAGCGCAACAAGTTCTGTATCTTTCACAGTGATTACTTAGCTTTTACTGCATAATAAATCATGAAAATATTGTTGAAAATCAACACAGTTATTTGGATGTTTACAGTAAAGGTCCTTCGAAGAATTCTGCAATCTTAGCAAAACTTTTAAAATTCTGCTAATCGAGTCACAATTCGTGTGGCTGCAAGATACTCACTTCAGTCATCAACATACTACAGTTACAGACGGACGCATCGGCATATCTAAAGAAGGGTAACTTTCGGCATTAAGATGTTGTTAAGGGCAATGTTCTCTTCCCACATTCTTCGCAGAGTTGCTCACTGAATGTGGGATTTTGTTTTAAATATTCCTCCCAGTTTGTCATTCCTATAGTAAAAAGTTCTGAGTTAGCTTTAGGCCGGCCGCGGTGGCCCAGCGGTTCTAGGCGCTTCAGTCCGGAACCGCGCGACTGCTACGGTCGCAGGTTCGAATCCTGCCTCGGGCATGGATGTGTGTGATGTCCTTAGGTTAGTTAGGATTAAGTAGTTCTAAGTTCTAGGGGACTGATGACCACAGATGTTAAGTCCCATAGTGCTGAGAGCCAGTTAGCTTTAGGGAAATGTTTGGTGCTGATTTATCTCGCCACGGCATGTACAGGGTGTTACAAAAAGGTACGCCCAAACTTACAGGAAACATTCCTCACACACAAATAAAGAAAAGATGTTATGTGGACATGTGTCCGGAAACGCTTAATTTCCATGTTAGAGTTCATTTTAGTTTCGTCAGTATGTACTATACTTCCTCGATTCACCGCCAGTTGGCCCAATTGAAGGAAGGTAATGTTGACTTTGGTGCTTGTGTTGACATGCGACTCATTGGTCTACAGTACTAGCATCAAGCACATCAGTACGTAGCATCAACAGGTTAGTGTTCATCGCGAACGTGGTTTTGCAGTCAGTGCAATGTTTACAGATGCGGAGTTGGCAGATGCCCATTTGATGTATGGATTAGCACGGGGCAATAGGCGTGGCGCGGTACGTTTGTATCGAGACAGATTTCCAAAACGAAGGTGTCCCGACAGGAAGACGTTCGAAGCAATTGATCGGCGTCTTAGGGAGCACGGAACATTCCAGCCTATGACTCGCGACTGGGGAAGACCTAGAACGACGAGGACACCTTCAATGGACGAGGCAATTCTTCGTGCACTTGACGATAACCCGAATGTCAGCGTCAGAGAAGTTGCTGCTGTACTAGGTAACGTTGACCACGTCGCTGTATGGAGAGTGCTACGGGAGAACCAATTGTTTCCGTACCATGTACAGCGTGTGCAGGCACTATTAGCAGCTGATTGGCCTCCACGGGAACACTTCTGCTAATGGTTCATCCAACAATGTGTCAATCGTCATTTCAGTGCAAATGTTCTCTTCACGGATGATGCTTCATTCCAACGTGATCAAATTGTAAATTTTCACAATCAACATGTGTGGGCTGAAGAGAATCCGCACGCAATTGTGCAATCACGTCATCAACACAGATTTTCTGTGAACGTTTGGGCAGGCGTTGTTGGTGATGTCTTGATTGGGCCCCATGTTCTTCCACCTACGCTCAATGGAGCACGTTATCATGATTTCATACGGGATACTCTACCTGTGCTGCTAGAACATGTGCCTTTACAAGTACGACACAACATGTGGTTCATGCACGATGGAGCTCCTACACATTTCAGTCGAAGTACGCTTCTCAACAACAGATTCGGTGACCGATGGATTGGTAGAGGCGGACCAATTCCATGGCCTCCACGCTCTCCTGACCTCAACCCTCTTGACTTTCATTTATGGGGGCATTTGAAAGCTCTTGTCTACGCAACCCCAGTACCAAATGTAGAGACTCTTCGTGCTCGTATTGTGGACGGCTGTGATACAATACGCTATTCTCCAGGGCTGCATCAGCGCATCAGGGATTCCATGCGACGCAGGGTGGATGCATGTATCCTCGCTAACGAAGGACGTTTTGAACGTCTCCTGTAACAAAGTGTTTGAAGTCACGCTGGTACGTTCTGTTGCTGTGTGTTTCCATTTCATGATTAATGTGATTTGAAGAGAAGTAATAAAATGAGCTCTAACATGGAAATTAAGCGTTTCCGGACACATGTCCACATAGCATATTTTCTTTCTTTGTGTGTGAGGAATGTTTCCTGAAAGTTTGGCCGTACCTTTTTGTAACACCCTGTATAAGTGGGTCGTTGTTCAGATTGTGATTTGGCAATCACGACGAGAAAGAGCAACTCCCCTATTATTTCCATATGATAGTTGAGTGGCGTAAGCAGTGCTTCAGCACCCAAGTACGGAAACAATAGGTGACGCAGAAGTGCTGTTACCCGGAATGTTTTCGAAGGAACGTTGTAGATGGAAATCCCGGTAGGAAACGATGAGCGCATCAACGAGCACCCGGTAAGCTTCCTTGAAGGAAAGTCAGTTTCATTCATACATTTATTCATTCATGCATTACTTTTTCGTTCTAAGAACCGTAAGGCAAGCAGGCTTTCCGGCACAGTATCCTGTTGGCCATTGATATTGATGAGCCACAATGAACGCTGAACTTGTATCGTCATTGAATGGCTGTAGTGGGATACAACATGACTTAGACAAAATGTCTAGTTAGTGTGATGAGTGGCAGGTAGCTCTCAATGTAGCAAAAAATGTGATGCAGAGGAGTAGGAAAAACAAACCCATAATGTTTGAATAAAGCACTAGTAGCGTGCTGCTTGATGCAGTCATGTCTATGTCTATTAAACATGTAGTCGTAACGTTGCAGAACGACATGAAATGGGACGAGCATGTAAGGATTGTAGTAGGGAAAGTGAATAGTCGAATTTGGTTTATTGGGAGAATTTTAGGAAAGTGTGGTTAATGTGTAAAGGAGACGGCATATAGGAAACTAGTGAGACCCGTTCTTGAGCACTGACAAAGCGTTTGGAATCCGCAGCAGGTCGGATAAAACGAAGACATCGAAGCAATTCAGAGGCGGGCTGCTAGATTTGTTACCGGTAGGTTCGAACAACACGCAAGTGTTACGAAGATGCTTCGGGAAACCCTGGGGTAAGATGACGTTCTTTTCGAGGAACACTGTTAACAAAATTTAGAGAACGACATTTGAAGCTGACTGCAGAACGATTCCACAGCAGCCGACGCACGTTCACGTAAGAACAATGAAGAAAAGATAAATTATGGCTCGTACGGAGGTATATAGACAGTCGCTTTCCCTTGTTTTCTTTGTGAGTGTAACGGGAAGGGAAGTCACTGGTAGTGGTAAAGGTTATCCTCCGCCACGCACCGTACGGTGGCTTGCCGATATGTTTGTGGATGTGGAATCTTCGTGGAATCGTTTTTGAGTAATAGAGCATCAATCCAGTCGTCTGAATAAAGACATTTTTTCTGAGTTTAAACAAACCCGTTACAGTCTAAATTATTGGTATAGATTTTTGAGAGAGAGAGATCATATTCTGAGTGATTACTTCCAAGGCACAACTAACCGAAGATGAACGGTGGCTTCGGGACTGGAAACTGCGTCACAGTACACTGTAAAATAATGAACTGCCTTCCTCAGCCACCTAACGCGACGGAAACAGTTTCACAGTAATAAAACTGGTGCGTCAACTTCCACTATCCGGTCCATTCCACGTAGTTCGATGCTTTCCTTAAGTTGTTTCAGGTATAAGCTGAAATGTATATATACACAAATTCTCTGCAAGGCATCTGGGGGTCCCGGGAGTTGTTTAAACAATGGGCTTCTGCTATAGAAGTACTGGTTCAGGACTTTGTACGGACAACTATGTTTACATTTCTTCTGATTTGGGCATAGTACCTAGCTTAAATACTGGGTCACTTCTTCAGCAAGGTCCTCTCTAATTTTCTATCTCTTCATTGTCAGCAGAGCTGTATGTAATGATTTCAACAACGATTAGCTGCTAACCGTCGTTTTATTTTTGCTCGGATTATACGTAGCTCCCTCCCTCCTTTCTTCACGACCTTTATTACCTGATTGTTTACTTCTGGGGCACATTATGGTACGGAATTGAAACGCTGACGATCGTAAATCCGTAGAACAGTAAACTGGAAGCATTTGAGATATGTTGGGCTACTAAAGAACGTTAACAATTAGAGCACACGAAGTAGTGCTAAAAAGAATGAATGAGGAATCCTGTCCAATGAAGACTTTAACTAAGAGAAGCGACAGATTAATGGAACATACGCTAGAGCATCCAAGAATAGTCAACAGTTGAAGGGCAAAAATAGTAGAGGCAGATGAAGGCTAGAATGAGCAAAAGAGTTTTTATGGAGTCGCCAACGTAAAATAGGCCGGAAAATACAACCTAAGACAGAAGAAGACGCCCCACGAAGGAATTATCCAAATGGAACGGAAATCGACGCATGTGATGTACATGTACAGACAAACAAACGATCTGAATGTCAGAAAGACTGAATGATTTATTCCAGAGGAAGAACTTCACAAATTGAGTATGTCAGTAAGTCGTTGGTCCACCTCTGCTCCTTATGTAAGCAGTTATTCGGTTTGGCATTAATGGACAGTGTTGATGGCTGTCCTCCTCATGGATATCGTGCTAAATTCTGTCCAATTGGCGAGTTAGATCGTCAGTATCCAGATTTGGTTGAGGACCCTGTCCATAATGCTCCAAATGTTCCCGGTTCAGAAGAGATCCGTCTACCTTCCTGGCCAAGGTAGGATTTGGAAGCACCAACACAAACAGTAGAAACTCTCATTGTGTGCGGATGGGTGTGATCTTGAGGAAATACACACATCAAAAGAAGTCTTGTATCATCCCTATTCCCAGATCTCCCGAAGATACACGTTGACTGTGGATATTGTATCACAGACACAGTCCCTTTGACTGTTCAGAGATGTCACTAAACCTGTCCAAGGCCCGCCCGGTTGGCCGTGCGGTCTATCGCACCGATTTCCGGGCGGTAAGGAGCGCCTGGTCCCCGGCACGAATCCGCCCGGCGGATTTGTGTCGCGGTCCGGTGATCCGGCCAGTCTGTGGATGGTTTTTAGGCGGTTTTCCATCTGCCTCGGCGAATGCGGGCTGGTTCCCCTTATTCCGCCTCAGTTACACTATGTTGGCGATTGCTGCGCAAACAAATTCTCCACGTACGCGTACACCACCATTACTCTACCACGCAAACATAGGAGTTACACTCGTCTGGTGTGAGACGTTCCCTGGGGGGGGGGGGGGGGGGGGGGGGGGGGCGAACCGCACAATAATGCAGGGTTCGGTGTGGGACGGCGGAGGGGTGAAGTAGACTGCGGTAGTCGTCATGGGGTTGTTGACCACTGCAGCTGCGGCGGGGACGGAGCCTCTCCGTCGTTTCTAGGTCCCCGGTTAATATACAATACAAACCTGTCCAAAGATGTAAACAACCATGCAGGAGCGGCGCCTATTAGACGGAGGTGGTCTGACAGCCGAACAGTTCCAGTCATTCCACCAGGAGGAGGTAAACGGCTCATGTTGTCTGTCGTTCAACCATGCCTGGTCAGTACCGCTGTTCGATCGCGTACGCGTTGTTACTTTGTGCTGGAAAGGGCTCTCAGCAAGGGAAGTGCCCAGGCGTCTCGGAGTAAACTAAAGCGATGCTGTTCGGACATGGAGGACATACAGAGAGACAGGAACTGTCGATGACATGCCTCGCTCTGGCTGCCCAAGAGCTACTACTGCAGTGGATGACCGCTACCTACGGATTATGGCTCGGAGGAACCCTGACAGCAACGCCACCATGTAGAATAATGTTTTTTGTGCAGCCACAGGACGTCGTGTTACGACTCAAACTGTGCGCAATAGGCTGCGTGATGCGTAACTTCACTCCCGACGTCCATGGCGAGGTCCATCTTTGCAATCACTAAATCATGCAGAGAGGTACAAATGGGCGCAACAACATGCCGAATGGACCGCTCAGGATTGGCATCACGTTCTCTGCCTTCAACGAGACAATCGTTGGAGACGTGTCTGGAGGCAGCCCGGTCAGGCTCAACGCCTTAGACACATTGTCCAGAGAGTGCAGCAATGTGGAGGTACACTGCTGTTTTGGGGTGGCTTTATATGGGGCCGACGTACGCCGCTAGTGGTCATGGAAGGCTGTACGATACGTGAATGCCATCCTCCGACCGATGTTGCAACCGTATCGGCAGCATATTGGCGAGGCATTCGTCCTCATGGGCGACAATTCGCGCCCCCATCGTGCACATCTTGTGAATGGCTTCCTTCAGGATAACGACATCGCTCCACTAGAGTGGCCAGCATGTTCTCCAGACATGAACCCTATCGTACATGCCTGGGATAGATTGAAAAGTGCTGTTTATGGACTACGTGATCCACCAACCACTGTGAGGGATCTATGCCGAATCGCCGTTGAGGAGTAGGACAATGTGGACCAACAGTGCCTTGATGAAAGTGGATAGTATGCCACAACGAATACAGGTACGCATCAATGCAAGAGGACGTGCTACTGGGTATTAGAAGTACCGGTGTGTACAGCAATCTGGACCACCACCTCTGAAGGTCAGGCTTTGTGGTGGTACAACATACAATGTGTGGTTTTCATGAGCAATAAAAAGGGCGGAAATGATGTTTATGTTGATCTCTATTCCAATTTTCTGTACGGGTTCCGGATCTCTCGGAACCGAGGTGATGCAAAACTTTTTTCCATGTGTGTATAATCCCACGACGGCTTGTCATGAACGGGAAGAAAAGGGGCGTAAAATATCGTCGAAGTAGCGCTGTTCTGTGAAGGTGCCGCGGCCGACAACCAAATGGGTCCAGCTATGAAAAGAAGTGGTATCCCGGACCATTACGTTCTAATGCCACTTTTCGCTGTTATACTGTTCTTCAGAACAGTTGAACGAAATAACTTGTGACTTCCATGGTAGTATGCATGGCGTAAAACAGACGCGCGCAAGTCAGTCAGTAGCGAGCCAGTGGGTGTGTTGGACCTCCCATCGAGCTGCAGACCCCCTTGAAGATGTCCTCCGCAGACGGGGACGAAACGTTGGGAATTGACACAAAATTCATCAACCGACCACAGTATAACAGCCCGGATAATTATGATGGAGAGTTTGGCTGTTACCTAAAAACATACTTAGGTACTGTTCAGTTGTTATAGTGATAACTGTGACTTCTCAATTTGTTATTTTTAACTGCTGGGTTACTTCTTGTCCACTCCTAGTTGTCAGCGTTGTCAGACGAGAAACATAGCACTCAGTCCATGACGATTTCTCTACGTAAAAATAGCTACGATTGTTGCTCTTCCGTAATTTATTATTTAGCATGTCGCGTACAGAATTACAAAGTTCATACATAAAACTGATAGAAGATAAGCTAATGTGAAACAGTAAAAGCAAGAGCATATACCGGATGAATCAGAACTCCACCGACAAACTTTCAGAGATGGTAGTTTTAACAAAAAGAAAAAATCTAGCAAACAAGGATTCTAAAATATATGTCTTAAGAGATATGAGCATTTGTTCGGGTAAGAGATGTGTATCGCAGTAGTGAAGGTGAACAAGTGCTTATAGCTCTTATTGTATGCACTTTAATGCTTATCTTTACTGGACACTTTTTCTTGTTTTTGTCTATACTCGCACCTCTGAAAGTTTGTCATTGTTCTGGTTCACCCTGTATACTCGTATAGGCAATAATGGAAGCTCTAGACCTGGCAGTAGCTAAAAGAGGTTAGTAGCCCATTTTCTATCATAGTTTGAATATCCAAAGGCTCCACCCACTTGATTACTGTGGCGTTGCATATTGCAAAGTTTTTCCAGGTACCCATGAGTTTTCTTTCTCGATAGTCGTGAAAAATGTGCCATCGCTTGTTCCGATTTCCCGCAGTCACATTGGTCATCACGGGAATTCCACATCTATGTAGTGCTGATCTGGTAATGGCGTGGCCAGTTCTGACACGACTGACTAAGCTCCATGTTTTTCTTGATTGGTTCGCTCTCGAGGGCTGCATGGACGGATCTGTTTCCTATCTTTTTACTAACAAGGAAAAATGTTCACTGGTTTCTCAATTCTTCTCTTAGATAATAGCTTTCTACGCATATATTTTTTCTAGACTGCAGTTGGGTGCGCGGTAAGGGCATTCACTTCTGTGATGCTGCAGTCATTCTCTGCTTTACGTAGAGCGTCCTGTTGCGTCAACGATTCATTTGTAGTTGCTGTGCTGCATATAATGTTATAAAGATTTGACTGTGTTTACTCTCGTTGTAGACTTGACATGGGTAAGCTACTGTATACAGACGTAATCGCTGTGTGTTGATGTGATGGATACTAACGGAGTGTTTGAGGTTTTTTAATTCCTGGCAGTGGAGTGTTTTGTCTATTTACAAGAGCAAATGTTACTTTTGTTTTATGCTGAGTCCCAAACTATTCTGATGGATAATGCTTTTGCCAGTCACCTCCGAGTCCAATTAAACAGAAAAACTGTTACACACTTGGCTTTTGCCTGAATGTATACTTTCTTTTATTTATTTTTATTTTGTGTTGCAAATCGTAGAGAGGGCCCTTAGACCCGGACTGTTACAGCGTCTCATCTCGTTTCAGCCAAATATTAGATGAGCTCGTAGTGAGTCCCATACAAAACTCAAAAAGAGCGCGCGCGCGTGTGTGTGTATGTGTGTGTGTGTGTGTTTTGCCATAGAAGCTACGTCTGAGGAAAGGGGTTTCTCATGTCATATTCATGCGACAGGCTCTAGGGCAACTGCTGATGGCATCTGGAGGGTCGCAGGCGCGCTCACAAATAGCACCACCGGAAATAGTTCCGACTGGAGAAACATCGGCGGCGGCGACGAGACAACGAGAGCAGACTCGGAGCTTCTGATTCTAGACTGTTGTCTTTCGGAAGGCCGAATGCTCTAGATACGCTTATTGGTCATTTATCGCTGACTTTACTCTCAAAGAAAAGTGGCGACCGAGAAAGAGGAGGAGAGAGAGAGAGAGAGAGAGAGAGAGAGAGAGAGAGAGAGAGAGAGAGAGAGAGAGAGAGAGAGAGAGATTGAAATAGTAGCGAAGTGGCTTTCATTCGTTTTACGAATGGTTTTGGTAATGGTGTGTGATTGCGACCTGTGATAAGAGCAAAAGTTGCAGTGTTAATGGATAGTTTTTTCTGGGCGGTTGCAGTATGTAGATGCAGTGAAGGGTGTGTTTCTTACGGGGTGCATGAGTTCTCGCCACAGTGTGTAGCTGTCATTGTGTATTTCTTCCTAATACATGTAGCTGTAATTCCGTCTGCGGTATTGGGTAGCCGTCATTTTGATTGATATACTAACATGTTTCTACTTGAAAGCAGTTTCAAGTGTATCAGTCCTATGCATATTCGAGCTGGTTTGCCTTAATATTTTGCGGGTAAAATTACTATGGAAATGGCCGGCCGGGGTGGACGAGCGGTTCTAGGCGCTTCAGTCTGGAACCGCGCGACCGCTACGGTCGCAGGTTCGAATCCTGCCTCGGGCATGGATGTGTGTGGTGTCCTTAGGTTAGTTAGGTTTAAGTAGTTCTAAGTTCTAGGGGACTGATGACCTCAGATGTTAAGTCCCATACTTCCCCGAGCCATTTTTAAATTTCACGTTCAAGAAATCATTCACACAGGAGACTCGTACAAACATAGCGTCATTTGACCATCGGACAGACAGCCGCATGGACGACTTAGTGATAAGCATCCCTGGAGTAGCGAAACAACTAAAAGATTTGAAAGAAATCTAAGTCCGATTTTACGAAGATTTTACGGCATTGGCCCATTACCTAGCTTGCATTTATCCTTCCCAGAACAAAGTCCCAAGCGACTGGAAAAAAAGAGCGGGAACTCCAGTGTACAAGAAGTGCAAAAGAACGGACCTGCAAAATACCAATATCCGTGACTTCTGTTTTTTGCCGAATCCTTGAACGTATTCTCGGTTCCAATATAATAAACTTTCTTGAGACTGAGAAGCTTATGTCCACGATTCCGTATTTCTAGATTTCCGGAAAGCATTTGACATGGTGCTCCACTGCACGCTGCACGAGCGTATGGAGTAAGTTCACAGATATGTCAGTGGCTCGAAGACTTCTTAAAGTCCTGTCCTCGACGGCGACAGTTCATCGGAGACAAGCGTATCGTCAGAAGTGCCCCAGAGAAGCGTCAGAGGACTGCTGTTGTTCTCTGTATACATAAATGATTTGGCGGACAGGGTGGGCAGCAATCTGCGGTTGTTTGCTGATGATGCCGTGATGTACGACAATGTGCCGAAGTTGAGTGGCTGTAGCAAGATACAAGACGACTTTGACAAAATGTCTAGGTGCTATGACGAATGACAGCTAGCCCTAAACGTGGAAAATTTAAGTTAATACGGAAGAGTAGTTTGATCAAACCTGTAATGTTCGGATACAGTATTCTTAGTGTCCTGCTTGACACAGGGAAGTCGTTTAAATATTTGAGCGAAACTTCTTGAAGCGAGATGAAATTAAATGAACATGTGAGGACGGTGGGAGGGAAGGCGAATGTTCGACTTCGGTTTTTTTTAAGAATTTTAGGAAGGGGTGGTTCACCTGTAAAGGAGACCGCATACAGGACGCTGGTGCGACCTATTCTTGAGTACTGCTCGAGTGTTTGTGATCCGTACCAGCTGGGATTGAAGGAAGACATCGAAGCAATTCAGAGATGGGCTGCTAGATTTGTTACCGGTAGGTTCTAATAACACGTAAGTGTTATGGAGATCCTTCGGGAACCCAAATGTGAATCCCTAGAGGGAAGGTGACGTTCTTTTCGAGAAGCACTATTGAGACAATTTCGAGAGCCGGCTTTTCAAGCTGACTGCCGAACGATTCTATTGCCACTAATTGCATACATTGCGCGTAAGGAACACGAATATAAGATATGATAAATTAGGGCTCATGCGGAGGCCTACAGATCGTCGTTTTGCCCTCGCTCTATTTGTGAGTGGAAGAGGAGGGGAATGACAAGTAGTGGTACAGGGTACCCTCCGCCACGCACCGTAGGTTGGCTCGCGCAGTATCGATGTAGATGTAAATGTCAGGTGGAACTGTCTTATCAGTAAACTAAATCTTCGTATAACAAGAGACCTTTTTTTGGCTCAAGCAAAGCTAAAGCCGTTTGCACGCAGCTGAATGTTAGAAACTGACTAAGACAGGAGAATCCTCACAACCTTTTTGGAAGAAGTGAGACAGTGAGATGAGTACAGAAAAGAAGTAATGATCTCCGTCAACAACCAGAAATGAGTGTTGCCATGCGAAAAAAAACGCAGAATAATGTGGGAGTTATTCCGTCTTTTGCGACTACATATAGATATTTTGGATATCTGCTTTGGATGAATGAAAAAAGGCTATACAAGAGAATTTTCAAATACGTATACCAGAGAAACATACCTGCTGCAAATAGCTGCAAGAAGTGACTTGAAGGAAATGAAATCTGAAGACCAAAAAATTTCCATGCTTACCGAACGAAGGTCGAAGAATCCCAGAGAAACCAAAAGAAAAAACTACTGTAGCAATGTTGTCAAAAACCGAAATTATGAACGTAGGGTACGTGTTTTTAATCCTTTTTGAAATACAGAAGTGTTCGTTTCGTGGGATGCCTCTTGTATGGTAATTGATAATGGATGATTAACTGTTGTTTTGCAACAGTGCTTGGTTGATTTGTGGGGAGGAGACGAAACAGCGAGGTCATCGGTACCATCGGATTAGAGAAGGATGGTAAAGGAAGTCGACCGTGCCCTTTTAAAGGAACCATCCCGGCATTTGCCTGAAACGAATTAGGAAAATCGCGGAAAACCTAAATCAGGATGGCCGGACGCAGGTTTGAAACGTCGTCTTCCCGAATGCGAGTCCAGTGTGCTACCAACTGCGCTACCCCGCTCGGTTGCAGCAGTGCCTCTACTCCATTAAACGCAATGTGTACAGATAAATTAGGTTGTAAAATCAGAAATAGTCGGCTAAATTTTGCAAATCTTACAGTCATAAAACGTTTTTGATTATTTTGCTTTATATTGCTAGATGGAACAAATGAACTGAATACTTCATATACTTGGCTATTTACGTACCGAGTTCTACGCAATGTACTTTATCGGTGTACTGATTTACAAGATGTGATTATTGTATGGCATTACAGAACCCCCCCCCCCCCACACACACACACTATAATTATAGGTTTATGTTTAAATTTGACAAACAGATCGCAGTACACAGTGTCATTTCACGCAAATCTTTTCATACCCCCTAAAAACATGTATGGGCAGTTCTCCGCAATATGTCCTCTTGTCTGTTCCTTCGCATCACAGTCACACAGAGCACCTCTACAAAACCCCATTCCTTCAAAAGTTAATTTTATTTTTATTTGCTAGGTAATATGAAAATTTTATATTTAGGAAGATTTATCGTATCAGAGTCCCAGCAAGGAATTTTCTAAATTACGCGTAAAGATAGACTGTGACTATTTTGCAAATATTCTGCCTTCGCTGTACGAGCAACATACGGAAGTAAAACATATTGTGTCATATTTCGTGCTCATGTGTCGACACAGGCCATATAATACATGCTGAGGTTGGAGTAACAACGCGTATGTCAGAGTCCAACAGTGGGTAGTGCTACAAACTACCATTACTCATCGTTCAGTGTTAATACACGGCAGCGGCCAACAGCTCGTAACTCAGGTCTTAATAAACAACAGAAAAATACCCCACGCAACCCACACCGGTCGCTGCGTGGAGTTTCCGTGCTGACAGATGCGTCATCTCTCTGGTGTTGGGAACTGCGCTCAACAGCTGAGTCGTTTTCTTGTACACCCGAGTAAATAACTGTTACGTTGAAATAACTACTGCCCTTCGTGTCTTTGTTTTTATTTTCAGTGTTCGCAAAGTATCTATTGTCCTTGGAAGGATCAAGCCTAATTCAATTCCCACTCATCTAGCTTCGTATTACAGGCACGCAACAGGATATTTCGTCATAAAAACTGCAGTTCCGAAATGACTTGGGAGGAAATTTCAAAACATGTCACTCAGTTATACAGGGTATTCCAGAAATACTTACACAAATTTTAGGAGGAATTTCGTACACCAAAACCAAAAACAAGAAAATCGTGTAAATGTACGTCAGGAGAATCTTAGTTTATCATTTATTCGTGAAAGTTTATCTTCAACGTCTTTCGATGGGAAAAACATAGTTGTTGTATCCTACCACGTGTGCAGGGGCTTTCTCCTGTCAATCACCTACCGCTGGAGAACTGCCAGTCCGTTGTTTGTATCTTCAGTCTTGTTCTGAAAAGATATTACAGAAAAAAATTCAAAGTAAAAATTTATGGATTTATGGTGATATTCATTGTACATTTCAGGCTGGACGGCAGTGGTAGTTCAAAATTAATGTGTAGGGTGGATTTGTAAGTGATTATCTGGTAGGTCCATTTGTGTCCACAGCACATCTTACAGGTGTTCTGTTCAAGGCTTGTTTTCAGGAAGTTTTCCAGATTTGACGCAGTATGTTCCCCTACAAACAAGTCCAACCAAAGTTTGTAAAACTATTAGAGATACAACCTGCACTTTGTCGAGTTTTCTTTGCTGACGACCACTTCATAAACGTAATGCCTAAGGATATATCGCACCGTGTTCCGGTTGATATGTGCTAGCGAAATACGTATTCAAGATAGCACTCGGAACGAACTTCAGTCACTGCCATCATTGGTAAAGCAAACCATTTTTGCAAACAGATAGGCGAATTTCTTAAACGGCGGACTTTTTGAACTGCCAACGTACGTAAATTCGTCGTTAATGATCGAAAAGCATTACTGCGAATAACTGTTGCGGCGCTGCGTGTGGCACTGTGATCAGAGCTGCGTACAGACTACAACTGCATGTGAAGGCCAACTTACGGTGAATAGTAGAAGCGGCAACCAGACTGGTGTCTAGCGAACACCGCTACAGTATCAAGGGGTTTGCGAGAAAAGTTGGGTGCATGCAACCATGTTGCCGAAAGCTCCTTAGTATTAAAACCAGACCGTACAGTATATAGCTGATCAGCCGGAACATTATGACAACCTATTCAATAGCCGGCATGTTCACCTTTGGCATGAATAACAGGATAGAAGTGTCGTGGCAAGGAAGCAGGCCTTTGTGGGTCGCTGATGCGAGTTGACACCGTATCACCTCATCATCATCATCATCATCATCATCATCATCATCATCATCATCATCATCATCATCATCTTGGACAATTTCCAGCCTCTGGGCGGGTCTTTACGGAACATAGGCCTCTCCATCGTCTTCCGTCTTGCCACCATCTCTCCGTCTTCACCTTGGTCCAGTCTTCTCCTTTCTTCTGGACGCATTCCTCTACTCCTTTCAGCCATCTGTGTCTCGATCTTCCTCTTGATCTCTTTCCTCCCAGTTTCATCTCGTGTATCATTCTGGGTATCCTCTTCTCCTCCATTCTCTTAACGTGTCCATACCATCTCAACCTTGATTTCTCTATCTCTTCCTGTAATGATTCCACCTTCATTAACTCTCTCATCCTCTCATTTCTTAACCTGTCTATCTTTGTCACTCCAGTACTGTTTCGCAAGAATTTCATCTTACTAGCTTGTACTTCGCTTTTCTCTCTTCCTTTTATAACCCAGATTTCTGATGCCTATGTCAGGATTGGGGCATACCTAATTCTCGCAAATTCCGGGGAGGGGGGCGATGAGCTGCGCCACCACGTTCAATCACATCTCAGATGTGTTCGATCGGGTTCAGATCTAGCGAGTTGAAGTGCCAGGACATCAACTGGAACTCGTCAGAGAGTTCCTCGAACCACTCCACCACACTCTTGGCCATGTGAATTGGCACATTAGCTTGTTGGAAAATGCCACTGCCGTCGGGAAACATGATCGCCATCAAGGGGTGTACGTGGTCTGCAACCAGTGTACGAAACTCTTTGGCCGTCGTGGTGCCTTGCACGAACTCCACTGGACCCATGGATACTTCCAGAGAGAGTGATTGAGCCGCCGACAGCTTGTCTCCATGCGCAGAGAAAGTGTCGAGGAGCTGTTCCCCTGGAAGATGACAGGTCGCACCCTCCCATTGGCATGATGAAGAAGGTATCGGGATTCGTCAGACCATGCAACGCTTTGCCATTGCGCCAGCGTCCAGTGCCGGTGATCATGTGCCAATTTCAGTCGTAGTTGCCGTCGGCTGCGGAGGCCCATCTTTAGGAGTGTTCGGTGCTCTGTGTGTTCACACACACTTGTACTCGGCCCAGCATTAAATTCTGATAGTTTCGCCACAGTTCACCGCCTTACTAGTGTGCCCGGTCTACGAGGTCTGATATCTGTAATGTGGGATGGCCGCCCAACCCCACGACGTCTGAATGTGATTGCGCAGCCGGCCGCGGTGGTCTCGCGGTTCTAGGCGCGCAGTCCGGAACCGTGCGGCTGCTACGGTCGCAGGTTCGAATCCTGCCTCGGGCATGGATGTGTGTGATGTCCTTAGGTTAGTTAGGTTTAAGTAGTTCTACGTTTTAGGGGACTGATGACCACAGCAGTTGAGTCCCATAGTGCTCAGAGCCATTTGAACCATTTTGTGATTGCGCAGTGGTTTGGACACGAGTTGAATACACTCACCAGAGCACTCCTGGAACACCCGATAAGTCGAGCAGTTTCCGAAACGGTCGTGTCGAGCCTCCGGGCCGTCACGATCTGACTTCGGTTAAACTCAGATAGATCACGCTTTCCACATTCTACTCACGGACAGCACGCCCACTGATACGTGAATCTGGATAGCAACTCCTCGCCCGGTGACGCTGCTATCGCCTGGATGGGTTAGTATCGATAGGTAGTCGGTGGTCATAATGTTCTGGCTGATCAGTTCATATGAGTAGTTCTAAACTTCTCAGACGTGATTACACATGTGTCTAGAGACACTGGGAACTCACTATAACAACTGGTATGAGAACTCCAATTTACGATGATTTACACAAACATCAAAATTTTTGTGTCAGCTTGCATCGAAAGTTGCCTCACATAGGAAAGAACGTAGTAGAGTTCGCGATCAATTCTGCGAAACATTAGTTAAATGACCACAGTACACAGTAGAATAAGTTATCATAGATGGCAACTGAGCTCCAGGAGAACACCCAGTGATACTGCGAGAGTATTTGACGTTTGAGAGGGAACTGGGGTAGAACGTAATCGAAAATTACACGGTTGAGACAGCCTTATTTACAGCTGGTCTTTGAGAAGAGTCTGGAACCTCACTTGTTACAGAGAAAGAGGTGTGGCCATGCCCATCGGCTCGCTACCCAACTCTGCAGTGGAACTGGCGGTACGTTCACCTCCCCGAAGGCAGCTTCCGACGTCCCTGCAGACCTAATTTCAGTGCCAAGAATGCTAATTATGACTGGCAGCAAAAAATTTTCTAACATAGAATTATTCAGAAGAGCCACAGCAACCTTTCAAGAAGTCGTTAGCGAAATGCATTAACTAAAATCTCTTGGGATGGCAATCCATTTCACTTGCAGATATTCTCCAATTACGCCATGAAGCGATTTCCTTATGCTCTACCTTTCTTCTTCTTCTTCTTCTTCTTCTTCTTCTTCTTCTCGTCGTCCTCTCCGTCTGATCTTTTCGTTATGACAGTTTTGTGAAATTGATTCCTTTACTGTGGAAATTGATGGGGAATCTTAACGTCGAACAGAATATTTATTAGAATCCTCTGGAATACGTTAAATCTTCCCAACGTGTAAACAAACAGTGGATTTTGTAACGTAAGGGTAAAATTTCCCATCACTGGGTATTTAGGTTTTCTGTGCTTTCATTAACCAGTTCATAGGAATCCGAGAATAATTCTTACCTGGTCAGTACTGATTTTTTTGTCCGTTCGGATGAAAGTGTGCTAGTACTCTTTTTTTTTTTTTTTAAGCAGTGGAAGTGGAACACTGCAGCCGTATTTTCGAAGTATTTGTTATTCAGGAGACTAGTTTCAACGCTACATTTCCGTCATCTTTAGGTCCTGTTTACGAAAAACAACTAATAGTTACAATACCTGCTTTTAATAAAGTCTCTGATGTAAAGAATACGATACCACAACTGCTTTAACATCAAAAAAGGACCAGATTTACTCAAGGTACCCTATGAGTGGCCACATCAATACATGGATAGGCTTTATGTTTATAATTTGTTTTTACGGAAACGTGAGCTATAACATAAAAACACATGGTAGTATCATAGTAATCATACGTGAATTGCAATCTATCGACTTAAGAGTTGGACGAGGCTATTCCGGAAGAAAAGAGCCGTTTTTTTAATGTCGATACTTTAAACTGCAAATTTCGTTTCACTGTATCTGGTGAACCAAATTTTTCATACAAGCCAAATCTAGCGCAGTTGATCTATTTTGGACAGAGCACAGCTGCTTCATTTGTAGAGTTTCGCTTTGATGTGTGATTATATACGGTGAGTCTAAAACCTTTCCCTGGTTACAATTTGTTTTAAAGGAACTAGTTTGGATACAGCAGAAAGGTTTGTTGCAAATGGTAGCTCAGCTAATGATGTTTTAGGGATACACTTCTAGATAACTCCGTTTGTTGCTACGTTGAACGTACGGGCGATTCTTAATTTATCTCCGTATCTTAGCCAACGTCTCTTCCGGCACCGCTCCTACAGCATCTCGTTTTCGTGCCGTAAGAGTTCGCACATTAGGAATTGATGAATTGAGTCTGTAACGTAACCCGACAAAAAAGTCAAGAAGGGAGCGGTTATTTCTGGTGATCATGGTGTTGGTCAGTCTCTTACCGATCCATCTGCCCGGAAAGTTACCATCCAAGAGCTGGTGAACAAATATGCATGTTTATTTTCCGGGAGACATGAAAAGTCGCTTCATTGGAAAAAGAAACTCTCAAGACAGTCATTGTCTACAGCGATATGTTCCAGCGTGTTTCTAACTAGAACAGAACGTCTGGGCTCATCATTTGGCCGCCAAAGCTTTCAGGGGCTGCTCTTTGTATCGCAGACATGCTGCCGTTTATGTAAAATTTACACTGCAGTATGCCAGTTTCTCAGCAAATATGACGCGTCGATTCCCGCGGATTGTGTCGAAATGCTCTACTCATGGTATCAACATGTCGGCACTCACTCCAGGCCCATTTCTTCTCGCCATCAACACTGCTAGTCTCTTTACACTTTTCATAACATCTTTTGATAATCTTCACATCTGGTATATCTCGATCATAAGCACTTCGGAACTATCGCTGTGCTGTGTTAGGTGACTGTGTACCATGAAACAACAAAACTCGTTGCGCTTTGTCCTGTGTGGATATATGAACTGTCTGCCAAATATTGAAGTGTCAGTTGCCGAGTAATCATGTAGATTACACTATGGGAAATACTGTTACGAAAACAGCTGCGGTAAATGGATTAAATAATCACGTAGGTGTAGGTTTAAAAACATCCCTTAGTTACCTCCCCCGTCCCTTTCCTTTAAAGAACTACCGCGTGTAAAACAGTTACACGCGTCTGATTACTTTACAACTTAGTCTATTAAGTATTTGGCGTTAATCATGTAAAACCCTTACGACTGAAGATACAAAACATTAATTACGGTGGCTGAATTAGTTTCGGATTATTCACGCATAGACTAACGAAACAGTCCATACAAAAAATAGTGTTAAGCCCTTTATATTGCTGGGCTGTAAACGAGAAGAAATTTAGAAAAGGTTTGAAATTACGTTAAAAGATTTGTCGGATGTGACTAAGTGCTTTCATTTTGAAATAGTGGATGATTATAATCTGGGTAATATGCGCGCCGTGAATTGTACTGCCTCAACACGTAAGAGTGTTGACGGTTTTTAACTGTAACACTTGTCTTATTGTGTTAAACGTTTCGCGGAAGATAGCACGTCTTAATGAGAAGGTGATGGAAGCAAATTAAAATCTTAAATTCAGTCAATAATATTATATGAATTATTGAAAATCAAATTTTTATTGTTCTTGGAAGCCGATAGACAGACAGCAAATGGGACCATGCCTCAGATTAGTCGTTTGGTAATACAACTGGGTAAAGAAGGAAAAAACAAGAATTTTTTTTTTCGAGGCGGAATCCTGAAAATACAATTATCTGCAAATTCCGTTCACTTCAGCTTCACTTATTTCTCATGAAACACTGTAACCTTCGGGTGCTTCGCAAATCTTGTTCGCCGATGTCATACTTACATTGAGCTTGATGGCCGTCAGTTTGAGCACGCTTTGTAAGATATAGTACAAATGGTACGTTCATTGTGTCAGTGATGGTATTAGCAGTTAACTGTAACTAATGTAAGTAAAAATGGACACAGTAATGTGATTTTATTCCTATTATCTCCTTAGGCTGGCTTCTCCGACCCCTGACTCCCTACCTCAGATTGTTCAGTGGAGTATCCTCTTTATCCTTATAATGAATTCTACTCTGCTTTTGTAAATGATGAAAGTCTATGTGAATGCAGCTTGCCGCTAACTTGGTGTAATGTTTTGTCTGTACAGAAGTGTATCTGTCGCCTTTATCGCTCTTTCCCTCTCACACATAAATCGGTACAATAAAGTCAGGGCTTCGTGTTTTCTAGTTAGGCTGATCCGTGAAATATATTATTTACGTGAAATCAGCCTAGTAGAATCTCTGGTGGAGCCCTTCGTCTTAATATTCAGCGGCTGGCTTGCTAGAAAAGATCTTTACATTTGTTATTATTATTAAGCGCTGCATTCAGTTGGGAAAATCGATCGTTTGAACAATTCGTTCAGTTTACGACAGATCTAAAATTTCAGATGTGGACGAAGCCTTTTTGGACGATTTCAAAAAAACTCAGAGATTGCAGGCTCTCTTCGTCACAGCTGAAACTTCCCAATTAATTACAGGGCCCAGACATCATCAATGGTTCAGACAGAGAACTCATTCGTCATTCACTCTAGAATAAAATGGTCACAAACCTTATTTCTGAGGAAAATTGTATATTGAATCCATTTCCGTACATGTTCCGTTTTCTGTTGGTTCCAAGTCTCATGTAATTTTCTTTTACAGGTTTTTCTTTCTCTTTATCTATCACGCTAGCGGATCTATCACGCTAGCGGCACAAACTTTCCTAGCTCGCTTTAGCGCGAAGAAGAGTAAATAAATCTCCTTTAGCAATCCGACAATCTTCCAACCGATACTTCCGAAGCTGTTCCTCTCTCCCTCTATAATAACCATGAAGCATACATTTCTGTACCTCTGTTGTTCCAAAGAATAAACGTACTAGAAAAATACCTTGGCGTCGACGAGTTGCCGGCGCATATATTACTAGAAAATCTGATCAGCTACTTTTCAAACGTAAATACATGTGGATGATTTGGTTGACCATTATTAATTATTGCGTGGTAGAGGGTAATTTTCCGTGGGGAGATTACATCCTGCCAAATTTTTGTACCTTCTTACGAAAGCTATCAGTGTATTGCTATCTGAGTCGCGCTACGTTGCTATACTCTGCAGCAACGGCCTCAAACGGAAAAGTATTGATCAAAATGGCTCTGAGCACTGTGGGACTTAACATCTGAGGTCATCAGTCCCCTAGAACCTAGAACCACGTAAACATAACTTACCTAAGGACATCACACACGTCCATTCCCGAGGCTGGATTCGAACATGGGACCGTAGCGGTCGCGCGGTTCCAGACTGAAGCGCCTAGATCCGCTCGGCCACCGCGGCCGGCGAAACGTTTTGATCGTCCCTTACACAACACAGCGAGTAAACAAGGAATGACGTGCATAATGCATTTAAAGGCAAGTACAATTACTGGTATTAATCAGTTAATCACTGAGTCTCACAGACAACACAACATGACTTTGTCAGACTGTTAAATAGTGTCACAGGTTTGGGGTCGTTGAGGGTGGCATCAATTTGAAAGAGAGAAAAGTAGACACGAAGTTTTCGGAATGGTACTGACATTTAACGATAAGTACTTGAGTGCCGGCGGCCACTAGAGAATCGGGACTGATAACATACTAATTTATGTAGGTTACCTATTGGGGTCGGTACATGTGCGGTACGATGCGGCACGCTAAAATGTCAGTATTAGTTCTTAAGCTAAAAAGTTTTTACGACCACTGATCGAAAACGTTTGGTTTGACTGCAGCTCTGAGATGATGAGCGTGGCACAGGACTGGAATTGGCGGGGCGCATCCAGCCTGTCAGAAGACAGATGAATTATAAAAAAAGTTTACCGACTATTATCTTTCCACCCACAGCATTCGCGAACGGAACAAAAATGGTTCAAATGGCTCAGCACTATAGGACTTAACTTCTAAGGTCATCAGTCCCCTAGAAGTGAGAACTACTTAAACCTAACTAACCTAAGGACATCACACACATCCATGCCTGGGGCACGATTCGAACCTGCGACCGTAGCGGTTCCAGACTGTAGCGCCTAGAACCGCTGGGCCACCCCGGCCGGTGAAGGGAAGAGAAAAGGGGGCAGAGATAGCGATACTCGCGACTTTAATGCCCTTTCGTACACTCTCTCTCGATGCGCCATTTACTTAGCTCTCGACATACTTCGGTTGTAGTAGTCTTGCTCGGTAACGGAACTAACAGTGATTCGGCGTTTGCAGATACTCAGCAGAGACAAGCCGCTTCCTCATCGCGCTTCGGCAATCGCAGGCCTTTTTCCTTCTTCACAGCCGAAACGGCTTTAATCGTGTCTCTCGGAACTCCAAGACCCTCACAATCTGACGGAAACTGTTGGAACGTGAAACTATAGCAACACGCCCGCAGGCGGTAGCTGGAGCCCTGGAGGCTGCTTCGTCCGCGTCCTTGCCGCAGGACATGGGCAGGCGGGCACGCGGCGCTAGTCGAGTTCCGTGTCCGCAACGCGCTGGGAACGAGTTTTTTTACGAGCGCGCCTCGTTTCCCACACGTTTCCTCACAAAGGTGGCCAGCCAGCCAGCCAGCCAGCCAGCCAGCCAGCCAGCCAACTCTCGAGGTGCCCTTGACGCGGTCGATCCTCTCCTCTGCTCTCCAGCCCTTCCTTTGCTCCCAACCCCCCCCCCTCTTCCCCTCTGCCGCGGTGCGGGCGGCTGTCTGATCGCGGCGTCCAAAACGAGAAGGGCGACTGGTCTAGCGGACGGAAATTGCCAGGTAATCTTCCTCCGCGAGCACGCGCGCTCTAATCACGGGAGAACGCGGGCTGTTCGCCGAGCAGACGGGACCCTGCCCACCAGTCTGGCGCTGGGTAGCTCCCAGAGGCCGGAGCTCGCTTTTTTGTTATGTCTAAGCACCCGTCTGCAACGAGGTTGTTGGAGATGAATCGCTCTCCCTGCTCTGACGAGCAGTGGGAATGCAGTCGGTCGTAACCTTCCTGAAGAAACCGTCCTGATGTAGTGCACGGTGATTCACATGCGATGAAAGAGCTGTGTGCGGCTTTGCGCGTCAACCGGAACCGGGCAGGCAGCATCCGAACGCCGGGTGCGCTGCGGGTCGCTCCTCAGACCGGTGATCGGTGCGTGCCTTTCTGGTATTTTGGTGATCTTATCATAATTTGCAACACAAGACAACATTCCCAGATGGAGATAGAATGATAAACGTTTTATTTTAATGAGTGTAAAATTAATAGTCAGAACTAATTTACACAGACGTAGCAAATTAACAAGATTAGCTGAACACACACAAATGATCTTCGCAATCGATTATTAATACTAAACCGCTGTCTCCTACAGTTTGTGTCAAATACGCTTACACTTGAAGTAAATATGTCTGGGCTGCAGTTTAATCACTGAAGAGTGTTCAATAATACATTTTCAGAATATGGCTCTAGAGCTCGTAAGTATAAGTCATGATTAGTGCCAAGAGCTGCTGATAAAATTTCTTTATTTAACAACCAGTATAGGACCACAGACCACCATCAGGTTCATAAAATCAAAAAATGGTTCAAATGGCTCTGAGCACTATGGGACTTAACATCTGTGGTCATCAGTCCCCTAGAACTTAGAACTACTTAAACCTAACTAACCTAAGGACATCACACACATCCATGCCCAGACAGGATTCGAACCTGCGACCGTAGCAGTCCCGCGGTTCCGGACTGAACGCCTGAACCGCTAGACCACCGCGGCCGGCCCATAAAATCATTTAAAAAAAAAAAAATGTTCAAATGTGTGTGAAATCTTATGGTACTTCACTGCTATGGTCATCAGTCCCTAAGCTTACACACTACTCATCCTAAATTATCCCAAGGACAAACACACACACCCATGCTCGAGGGAGGACTCGAACCTCCGCCGGGACCAGCCGAAGCATCTAAAACATCATGTTGGTGTCATATAATCAAATCACGTGACATGAGTCATAAACTGTGCCAGACAGTGCACCTACTAGTCTTACATCAACAGTGAGCCTCAGAGCTAGCAATGGAGGCATTTGCATGGTTGTTCGATTTTGGGCGAGGGGACCAGACAGCGTGGTCATCGGTCCTATCGCATTAGGGAGGGATGTTGTTTGTGTCCTTTCAAAGAAGTCATGCCTGAAGTGATTTAGGAAAATCACGGAAAACCTAAATCAGGATGGCCGGATGCGGGATCGAACCGTGGTCCTCCCGAATGCGAGTCCAGTATGCTAACCAGTGCGCCACCACTTTCGGTGGCATTCTACATGTTGTCGATTGCACGGCAGTAGCTTACTCCGGAAGTAGTGGGGAGGCTACACTTCAGTATGGGATCGCAGCCTGCGATGGCCCAGAGAGATTTGGCTGTCAAAATTAACACTTTATTTTGTTAATGCATCTGCGGTTGTTTTATAAGACCTAATATGATGATGTAAATGCCTTTATGAACCTTCCGATGAACTATGGATCAACAGACTCCATCCGAACAGCTCTCGGAAGGCACAACGGTACCGACCGACTGCCGTGTCATCCTCGGCTGTTAGGTGTCACTCGATACGGATATGGAGGGACGTGGGGTCAGCACAGCGCTCTCTTGGTCGTTATCAGTTTTCGTGACTGGTTCAAATGGCTCCAAACACTATGGGACTTAACATCCGAAGTCATCAGTCCCCTAGACTTAGAACTACTTAAACCTAACTAACCTAAGGACATAACACATCCATGCCCGAGGCAGGATTCGAATCTGCGACCGTAGCAGCAGCGTGGTTCTTGAGTGAAGCGCCTAGAACCGCTCGGCCACAGCGGCCGGCTTTCATGACTGGAACCGCCACTTCTTATAATCATTACGTTCTTTTAATAATACATGTCCAACTCTCGACAGACCAAAACTCAGATGGTAGTCCTTGACCACGATCCTGAAAGTTAGTAACAACCGGTGGATACAAAGACCTGACGCCCACAGATCATGGGAGGCCAATGTCGGCTACGCGAAGGCTCAGAGACGTTGACTAGCTGCTCGTCTTTGCGGCATCTGCTGGAGTTGTTTAGAAAACAACCTGGTGTTGAAGCTGTCAGCTGGGAATGTTTACGTGTGGTTCCCAAAGTAGCGTCGCGTGCAGGGCTGGCGCTTCTGCAACTTGCCAGGCACGCCTGTGTTGCCAGTGGATGAAGCGTCGTGACACACGAGTTACTCGTATTATTCCCACTAGAGCCCTGCAGGTGTGTGTCTTATCTGTGAGGTCTGCACACGGCTGCGGTGGGTGACAGAAAGCGCGAATAAACTTCGCAACAGCTGTTCACTATTCGCTCACGAAAACATACAGTTCCACATACCAAGTCTGACCTTCCGTTGCATTCAAACTTCGATTATCACTTTCATTTTTGTTACATATAATCGCGCTCAGTCGCTGTGGTAGTACTGGAGAAATCCAGGGAGACATCACATATTTTCTCCATAACCGTTGAAAATCGACAGCTAAAAAGAAATTCCAAATGCGTTCCGGAACTTGCCAGGACTGTTAGGGCCGCTACGTTGTGATGAAGCTGTGTAGCGTCCACGTTTCCTTAGACGCGTGACAGGGACACTCGCCTGTTCCTCTACGTTCAGTGAGCACCCGCGTGATGGCGAGTGAGGAAACAGCCAGCCGCGTGCTGAGCGTCTGGTAGCGAACGAACGCCACTCGCATGGGTTCGCCACGCGGATGCGGTACTCTGATCCCCACACGACACATGACACGGCACTTTTATCATACGTGAGACACGGAGTACTTCTTCAGTCTGTAGTTACGTGGCCTCTTGATGCTCTGCAGCGGCACTGATCAGCGTCGGTAGTATTTTGCTAATAGGTGCTGGAAGCTGTAGAAATGTGGGTTAAATTAACTTCGCATGATCAAAGTTAAATATCGCCTAACTGCCGAAATACTTACTGAAAATTGGCAAAATGAACGTAAATACGACAGACTGTAGTGGAAAGATTGTGAACTCGTTGACATTCGCCAAGACAGTAACAGTCTGTACAAAATATTCCTGTAACATGCCTCGAACCGCCAGGACCACATTTAGAAAATGCACAGCATTTCCACATCCAATATTTGTCAACGTGAGTCTATGCCAACAGGTACAGAATGTTTTGGAGCACGTTTGTGGCAATATGAACGTGAGAAAAACTCTGTGTACGAAGTCGTGAAGATCACTTTCAAGGCTCACAGAAGTCTGCGAAAGGACACCGGTAGAAACTTCGAGTAACTTTCGAGCTGCATCCATCAGATAAAGACAATATGACGTGTGCTCGCTTTATAAATCATTACTAAATGAAATGGAGAAGATGGTAGGCCGGAGAAAGGCGAAACACACTGAACTTATTTCACAACAAAAATAGTCTTTTGTTACGAAATTGTTTAATACTAATGACGCGTTTCACCCTTTTGGGCATCATCAGATTGTGTAAAAGTCGCTGGACTTGTAACCCGTTCATCGTAAAGCCATATAAAATGGAAAATGGAAGCATCAGTAACTGGATTTCCATTTTATATGCCTTAATGATGGGTAGCTTACATATCCAGCAACCAAGACTGGTTTTGTTCCAAACTGAACTTAGCATCTGTGTGGACAACGACTGACAAGAGCGCAAATTTATTCGAGAGTTAATTAGCTATTTCGAGATATCTAGCAAAGGAAATGGATGAAACTCTTAAAATCGTCACGAGATACGACTCGCTTCGTAGCGGGACTCAGATGTTATCACAAATTCTGTTGAGGTTCGAACTGAAGCAAAATAACAAATGTCAGCGTAACGCTGCTGCTGCTACTACTACTACTACTACTACTACTACTACTGAAACAGGAACTATAACTACAATTACCACCCATTACAACGAAATAATCACTATGTGCATTGTGATTAGGAGTAGTTCCTGTGCAGTTTCCTTAAAGGAAAAACGCTCACATTCTCTGACTTAGACTTCTCATCAGGCATCTGATGTTTGTGGAAATGGGAGAACCACTCGCCTTTCCTTATTCCAGTGAAAATTAGCAGGATATGCTAGTTCTCAACAGTGCGGAAGACAGGTGCATTCCAGTTTCAGTACAAAAATCTCTAGCGAAGCGCTGAGGAAGGAGTATTGGAATATAACTGAGGTTTGATTGCTGATTTCTTTCTGTACACTAATTTAGATTATGCAGATTCCTTACATTTGTGGTATGATGTAATGGAGCACAGCATCCACTGTCCTATATAACCATGCGATACATATAAATAAATAGACTAGTGTTTTTTCATCACTTAAAAATCACCTGTAGAAGGCGTGATTACTGCATAAGCATGATGGTAGTAAAACATCAGCTACTCACAGGATCTGCGGAAAAGTGCATACTGCTAAAACCACTGTAGTTAAGTAGGTTAACATATTTGTAGCGCTCCAGCATCTACGCTTTACCGCTTCATGTTACTGTAAGACTCTTTTCTATTGAGTGTGAATTGTTCGTAATTCAATTGTCTGTTGTTTCAGGTGAGTTGGTGGCACAGTTTCATGAACAACATGGAGTACCAAGCTTTCTGTTCAAGGTACGGATAACCATTACAGGTATTTCGATATCCAGGTACTCTGTTTTATTACATACCAAAGTCGACTACCACGGTCTGTTACTGAGCTCTTTCAGATGCGAAATTTCACTGCATCTGCTCTTGCTTTTGCACAAGCGTACAAACCTGCTAGAAATGCAGTTTGTGTTTGGTAATTTACGCAAACTTCCAAATTTCATAAACTATTATACAATATAAATTGTATAGCATGATACCAGCGTTTGATTATTTAGATCTGTGGATTGTAGATATCGTGATCTCGAGTTACTACAGTGGAGTGGTTCACATCACCATTGTTCAGAAAATGTTAGTTCGGGTAGATGATAAATTCAGGCAGAGCCTCGGTATAGCGTTAACAACTGTCATGTGCAAAGCGTTCAAAATCGGAATAAGCGTTTGATATTCACTTATTCTATCTGGCGGCTTACGGCAATAAGGCGGGTTCCTTTTGTTGTAAGTCACAAAACTGAGTAATCTTCCACATAAATCACGAAGATGCAAGATCGAAATTTCACCAAAAGGTAATGAGCGTATAACTTGCCAGTTAGCAGTCAATTCGTGCCAGATAGATACACATTTACAACATATCCTAAATACTAAGACAGTTTTCAAGTTAATTAAAAAATCCTTGAATAATTATATTTGGACCAATGACTCAAGTATTGTTTTAAATAGGCATAAAGTATTTACGGAATCCAACTACAATTATTTATTCATCGAAAGGCAATTCATGTACCTCACATAGTTGCTTACCCGTTGAACAACAGCAAAAGAGTGGGAACTGTGGAATGGTCATCACTTTGTGTAGTATTATTCGTAGTGCTGCGAGCAAAAGAGAAGGGGGCTAAAAAGATTTTAAATTTCGCGCCTATAGCGCCTCTGGATTCTTACGCGATCACAGACCAAGATCACAAACATCGCAGATCAGACTCTACACATGATATACTACAATCCGTGCGCCAGTTTTGTTTACGCACGAGAATACATTACATATCTCTGTCAGTTTCACTTTAATTTCAAGTGAATTATTTATTTAGCTAGTAACTTCCAACTGTTACGCGATTAAACCCCGACTCCGCTTCGCGTTTCAGGAGGAACGGGTGTTCTTGCTCCTCTAGTTATTTTACAGAAATGTTATTTTAAATGCAGATGAAGTTGATTCGGATTTTGTGTACTCAGATATATGAATTCTGGAGTTACTTTCGTCCTTCAGTTTTACACACAAGTGTATGACACACCACAACGGTGGTTTTACACATATATAATAACTACATTTGACATTCAGTACAAAATATCTGGAGTTGCTTGGAAATTGTCCAACTCAAAACATACTTCAACTAGGGCTTCATAATTAAACTATTTGTAGACCATATAGCATATATCGAACTAGCAACGTATGTGATGAACAGAATTGAAATCCGTTTGCTCAACACTGACCTATTTCGTTATCTGTATTAAATATAATTTTTTGATATACGTTTTTATACCAGAACATATTGTCATAACACGTCTTATAATTACTACGGTAACCAAGTCTCCTGGAAAAATCTAAAAAAAAGAAAAAGGTCGCAAAAACCTAACCGTCTGTCTTCCAATAAAAATCTAGTCAGAAAAAATGGAAAGCCGTCGTTTTTTCTGACTTATATTAGTTCAAAACTGGCTCTGAGCACTATGGGACTTAACATCTGAGATCATCAGTCCCCTAGACTTAGAAGTAAGTAAACCTAACTAACCTAAGGACATCACACACATCCATGCCCGAGGCAGGACTCAAACCTGCGACCGTAGCAGCCGCGTGGTTCCGGACTGAAGCGCCTAGAACCGCTCGGTCACCACGACCGGCGACTCATATTAGTGCATTGTGCTGCAATATTAGAAAGCACTCTACAGTAAAGAATACACGGTATCGTCGTTGCTACAACACGTGTTATGATATAAATTACCAGACTACAATATGTTGTCAGGTAATTATTATTTGCAGAATAAGTCATTTACTGTAGTAACGAGTAACATTGCTTTATGTATGTTGACGTAGTACTTAATGATATAATGCTATTATATTATTATACGTACGTGCAGTGCTTGATTAGTGACGTTAACCCACCGCTACGTCGAACTGGTACCTCTGATAAAAAAAAAAAATCAGAATCGCAGATTTTGAGATGTGACAATAGAATTTTGGTTGCACTTGAAGCGATGTGGAACAAATGTGATAGTCAACCTTTAAAATCTTGAGAAAAGCATTAAAAAATAACGTTTTAAGATTTATGAATTTCAAAAACATTCCCTGGAACGACACAGTAAGGAACTTGTCTTTTTCACGCACTGCGTATATTTATTTGTCTCTTCCTTCAAGCCGGCCGGAGTGGCCGTGCGGTTCTAGGCGCTACAGTCTGGAGCCGAACGACCGCTACGGTCGCAGGTGCGAATCCTGCCTCGGGCATGGATGTGTGTGATGTCCTTACGTTAGTTAGGTTTAATTAGTTCTAAGTTCTAGGTGACTGATGACCTCAGAAATTAAATCACATAGTGCTCAGAGCCATTTGAACCATTTTTTTCGTGCATTATGTCGAGGTCTGACACTTGATTAAATGGTGATGAAGCTAGTTACACTGGAGTGAATACTTTAGCAGCTTTGTGGCGATATACACACGTATCAAAAAGTCCTACATTGAACCCAGGTAAACGAATCATAACAACAGTTAAAATTTAACGTGTTTGCTTTGTAGAAATCTGCATTTTAAAGTTAAAAAATGATAGCGCGGTATCAAAAAAGTACTCTTAACGAAATTTCATACAGTGTATGCATCAAACTGGACCCACAAGTCACAATTTTTTTTTATACGTGTATCAGGAAAGCGTAGATATACATTAACTGAGCTCGGATTTGCATGTTAGTAAGGGGAGAAATGACCCCCTGTCGACATCGTGTTGTGCAGCAGGTAATGGCGCTCTGACACACAAGCGACTTGTCGCGGAGCGGTAGCTTGTTATCTGGTAGCCGTGTTACACAAGGGCGCGCGTGAACGAGGCCGCCCAGCTGTTCGGTCACGGTAATGAGGCCGTACCAGTGCAAACGGCCCACCCGGGCGCCCGCGTATCGCGTCCGTAGCTGCCGCAAGGCCGCCAAAGTGCCAGAGGCGCTCACCCATTTGGGGCGTGGGTGTCTGGTCCGCCGTCGGCCGTTACAACACCAGACCGACACAGCGTCAGCGGTGTGTGCACGAGCTGCCAGGGCGCTACGGACGGAAAGGCGCTGGCCGTGGATCCACCGACCGTGTCGACCGAGCACCAGGAAATCCTTCCAGTATGATGTGATGGAACAGGAAATAGGATCGCTATGAAAGACATGGGTGATCCATTATTACAGTCAGAGTTACTCGGAGCTTCCGAACCCTTGTGGGGAGTGGGGGAGGGAGGGTGGGGGGTATAAGGCGCGAAGGCGAAAGTTACACTACTGGCCATTAAAATTGCTACACCACGAAGATGACGTGTTACAGACGCGAAATTTAACTGACACGAAGAAGATGCTGTGATATGCAAATGATTAGCTTTTCAGAGCATTCACGCAAGGTTGGCGCCGGTGGCGACACCTACAACGTGCTGACATGAGGAAAGTTTCCAACCGATTTCTCATATAGAAAGAGCAGTTGACTGGCGTTGCCGGGTGAAATGTTGTGATGCCTCGTGTGAGGAGGAGAAATACGTACCATCACGTTTTCGACTTTGATAAAGGTCAGATTGTAACCTATCGCGATTGCGGTTTATCGTATCGCGACATTGCTGCTCGCGTTGGTCGAGATCCAATGACTGTTAGCAGAATATGGAATCGGTGGGTTCAGGAGGGTAATACGGAACGCCGTGCTGAATCCCAACGGCCTCGTATCACTAGCAGTCGAGATGACAAGCATCTTATCCGCATGGCTGTAACGGATCGTGCAGCCACATGTCGATCCCTGAGTCAACAGATGGTGATGTTTGCTAGGCAACAACCATCTGCACGAACAGTTCGATGACGTTTGCAGTAGCATGGACTGTCAGCTCGGAGACCAAGGCTCTTGACGCTGCATCACAGACAGGAGCCCCTGCGATGGTTACTCAACGACGAACCTGGGTGCACGAATGGCATAATGTCATTTTTTCGGATGAATCCAGGTTCTGTTTACAGCATCGTGATGGTCGCATCCGTGTTTGCCGATGTCGCGGTGAGCACTCATTGGAAGCGTGTATTCGTCATCGCAATACTGGCGTATCACCCGGCGTGATGGTATGGGGCCATTGATTACACGTCTCGGTCACCTCTTGTTCGCATTGACGGCACTTTGAACAGTGGATGTTACATTTCAGATGTGTTACGACCCGTGGCTCTACCTTCATTCGATCCCTGCGAAACCCTACATTTCAGCGGGATAATGCACGACCGCATGTTGCAGGTCCTGTACAGGCCTTTCTGGATACAGGAAATGTTCGACTGCTGCCCTGGCCGGCACATTCTCCAGATCTCTCACCAATTGAAAAGTCTGGTCAATGGTGGCCGAGCAACTGGCTCGTCACAGTACGCCAGTCACTACTCTTGATGAATTGTGGTATCAATTTTAATTGCTAGTAGTGTAAATGAACAGGCTCTCTGTTGAATTGACGAGGATGTAGAAAACACCACTAGCTAGGAGAAGATTCATAGGACTTTTGTCAAGACATGAGGAAATACCTTCCATGGTACTTGACGGAAGCGCCATGAGCAAGAACTATTGGCGAAGACAGAGACTGAAATATACCGAACAAATAATCCAGAACAGTTGTAGTCAATTTTTGTGCGGCCCGCCGTTCTCAGCCTATTTTTTTTAGTCGTAGCAACAAACAGCCGAATACAGAAACGTCGAACTAACGTAAAGAGTTTCTTAAGAGTGAAGTTTTTCTGCTCAGTAACAAACAAAAATACCGACAGTGGAGTAACATTTTAAGATGTGTTTAATTTTAATTGAGTTTTGTGAATTCTGTGGTGAGCTAATTAAAGATGGCCGCTTACCTAATAGGCGGAGGGGGTAAATAGCGCGGGCCGTGCGGGGGTGTGTGAGGGCTAGTGTTTTACTGTTTACCTTCCAGTACTGACAACACACTGGCTAACGCGACTCGTACCGATCAGCTGCTGTTTTATAAATTTTAACACGGAAGCCACATGGATTCGTGAATGCCCATTATAGAGACAATCATCTGCAAGTGCGATGCGTATTTGTAGCAATGAATGTGGAATTAAATTAAGGCTGTTATAATATAAGGGGCGATAAAAAAGTTTCCGTTCGAAGGCCGTACAGTCCGAAATCGGTATGCCAAGCAGGCAAAATCGCCGTGAGCACTGAGGCAATCATCGCCGACGTGCTAGGTTGAAGGCAGCCGTTTAATAATACACCGTGTCTTGCTGCGTGAAGAAGTCCGTAACTGCCTGCTGCACATACCTCGTCTGACTGGAATCGTCGAACCTTCAAGGCCTTCTTTATTCTTTAAGGGGCCGAAGGCGCGATGCTCGCATGGCGAGAGATCAGGACTATACGGGAGGGGGGGGGGGGGGGGGGGGGGGCTCGAGTCTCTCCCACTTGGAGACGGCGTAACTTCTCCGTTATGACATTAGAGATATGGGGACGTACGTTACCGTGAAGCTGCAGCACCTACTGTCGCACCATTCGACAACTGTGGTTTTCGATAGAAATGCTGCCTCCTACATATTCTTCGTTCTCCCATAGATGTCTACCGGTGTTTGTCCTTCGGCAGCCAAGAAATGAATGCCAGCACGCTTGGTAGTGTTTCGACACATTTGGCAATAACGTCGGCATAGTTTACGTTTCCACATTAACCGCACGTAGGTTGGACAGATACGAATGCCACACTAATCCCTTTTCTTAGATGTCGGTGCTTATTCAAGGTGTTCCCATAAGGGCGTGAAAAAATGTAAGGAGTCGGAGAAGCCAGCTTAAGGAGATATGGAAGTAAACTTGTCTGACGTTTTTCTAGCGTTACTGTTTTCCAGCTTGTTTACAACTAACATGCTTACAAGTTTACGCTAACTGTGCTGCTTATTTAATGTACATTCTTTATTTCCTGCAAGGAAACAAGGAGAACGAGCCTGACTACTAGGAAGTCAAGATGCAGGTTTTGTTTACCTTACTTGTCATGAGGTAGCTCTGTTGTATCGTATTTACATGGTCCCACGTCATAACGGGCTTGGAATCAACGACAGACCCATTCATTACTCAGTGCTATTCAGAGACGTACAGTGCGATACGACGGAGAAGTACTGCTACAGTTTCGCAGAACTCACTGACATGCACCTTGTGTGTGGGGAAGTACGTTGCAACGCTCTCGCTGCTGGAAGGCTGTGCATGGAACGCTTTCCTAAAAGGCACCATCCGTCAGGGAGAGTGTTTATTTCTCTCGATCGACGAATGCGGGAGACTGGTTCATTGGAAAGAAGAAACGAAGGACCTGGCAACAAGGGGACCACTCCGGGTGCGTCAGAATCTTGTTCGCCGATGTCATACTTGCATTGAGTTTGAGGGCAGTCAGTTTCAGCACGATTTGTAAAATAGAGTACAAATGGTACGTTCATTGTGTCAGTGATGGTATTTGCAGTTAACTGTAACTAATGTAAATAAAAATGTACACAGTAATGTGATTTTATTCCTATTATCTGCTTAAGCTGGCTTCTCCGACCCCAGACTCCCTACCTCAGATTGTTCAGTGGAGTATCCTCTCTATCCTGCCAAATTTTTGTACCTTCTTACGAAAGCTATCAGTGTATTGCTATCTGAGTCGCGCTACGTTGCATATACTCTGCAGCAACGGCCTCAAACGGAAACGTTTTGATCAAAATGGCTCTGAGCATGTGGGACTTACCATCTGAGGTCATCAGTCCCCTAGAACTTAGAACTACTTACACCTAACTAACCTAAGGACATCACACACATCCATTCCCGAGGCTGGATTCGAACATGGGACCGTAGCGGTCGCGCGGTTCCAGACAGAAGCGCGTAGAACCGATCGGACACCACGGCCGGCGAATCGTTTTGATCGTCCCTTACACAACACAGCGAGTAAACAAGGAATGACGTGCATAATGCATTTAAATGTAAGTACAATTACTATTATTAATCAGTTAATCACTGAGCCTCACAGACAACACAACATGACTTCGTCAAACTGTTAGTGTCACAGGTAGACACGAAGTGTTCTGAATGGTACTGACTGACATTTAACGGTCAGTATTTGAGGGCCAGCGGCCACTAGAATATCAGGACTGTAAACATACTAATTTATGTAGGTTAACAGATGGGGTCGGTACATGTGCGGTACGATGCGGCACGCTACAATGTGAGTATTAGTTCTTAAACTAAAAAGTTTTTACGACCACTGATTCAAAACGTTTGGGTTGACTGCTGCTCTAAGATGATGAGGGTAGCACAGGAGTGGATGTGGCGCGGCGCATTGAGCTAGTCAGAAGACAGATGAATTTAAAAAAATGTTTACCGACTATTATCTTTCCACCCACAGCATTCGCGAACGGAACAAAAATGGTTCAAATGAATTACACTACTGGTCATTACAATTCCTATACCAAGAAGAAAGGCAGATGATAAACGGGTATTCATTGGACAGATATATTATACTAGAACTGGCATGAGATTACATTTTCACGCAGTTTGGGTGCAAAGATCCTGAGAAATCAGTACCCAGAACAACCACCTCTTGCCGTAATAACGGCCTTGATACGCCTGGGCATTGAGTCAAACAGAGCTTGGATGGCGTGTACAGGTACAGCTGCCCATGCAGCTTCAACACGATACCACAGTTCATCAAGAGTAGTGACTGGCGTATTGTGACGAGCCAGTTGCTCGGCCACCATTGACCAGACTTTTCAATTGGTGAGAGATCTGGAGAATGTGCTGGCCAGGGCAGCAATCTAACATTTTCTGTATCCAGAAAAGCCCGTACAGGACCTGCAATATGCGGTCGTGCATTATCCTGCTGAAATGTTGGGTTTCGCAGGGATCGAATGAAGGGTAGAGCCACGGGTCGTAACACATCTGAAATGTAACGTCCAATGTTCAAAGTGCCGTCAATGCGAACAAGAGGTGACCGAGACGTGTAATCAATGGCACCCCATACCATCACGCCGGGTGATACGCCAGTATGGCGATGAGGAATACAAGCTTCCAATGTGCGTTCACCGCGATGTCGCCAAACACGGATGCGACCATCATGATGCTGTAAACTGAACCTGGATTCATCCGAAAAAATGACATTATGCCATTCATGCACCCAGGTTCGTCGTTGAGTACACCATCGCAGGGGCTCCTGTCTGTGATGCAGCGTCAAGAGCCTTGGTCTCCGAGCTGACAGTCCATGCTACTGCAAACGTCGTCGAACTGTTCGTGCAGATGGTTGTTGTCTTGAAAACATCTCCATCTGTTGACGTAGGGATCGAGACGTGACTGCACGATCCGTTACAGCCATGCGGATGAAATACCTGTCATCTCGACTGCTAGTGATACAAGGCCGTTGGGATCCAGCACGGCGTTCCGCATTACCCACCTGAACCCACCGATTCCATATTCTGCTAACAGTCATTGGATCTCGACCAACGCGAGCAGCAATGTCGCGACACCATAAACAGTAATCGCGATAGACTACAATCCGAACTTTATCAAAGCCGGAAACGTGGTGATAGGCATTTCTCCTCCTTACACGAGGCATCACAACGACGTTTCACTAGGTCAACTGCTGTTTGTGTATGAGAAATCGGTTGGAAACTTTCCTCATGTCAGCACGTTGTAGGTGTCGCCACCGGCGCCGAACCTTGTGTGAATGCTCTGAAAAGCTAATCATTTGCATATCACAGCATCTTCTTCCTGTCGGTTAAATTTCGCGTCTGTAGCACGTCATCTTCGTGGTGTAGCAATTTTAATGGCCAGCAGTGTATAAAAACAGTTTACCGACTATTATCTTTCCACCCACAGCATTCGCGAACGGAACAGGAAAGGGGGCAGGGATAGCGGTACTCGCGACTTTAATGCCCTTCCGTACACTCTCTCTCTCTCTCTCTCTCTCTCTCTCTCTCTCTCTCTCTCTATGCTCCATTTACTTAGTTCTCGACATATTTCGTTTGTAGTAGTCTTGCTCGGTAACGTAACTAACAGTGATTCGGCGTTTGCAGATACTCAGCAGAGACAAGCCGTTTGCTCATCGCGCTTCGGCAACCGCAGGCGAAATGTTTACGCAAGCCTAACCCAAACAGAGGGACCGCAAAATTCGCTGACGCGGGCCAGACTGCTGAGCGCGACGAGGAGGGCGTACCAGGCGCGGGTCATCCTCGCAGGCTGCTCCTGGCGGAGTTGTTTACACGCAGAAATAGAAACAGGACTCGCCGAGGACTGAGAGTTTCGACATCGGCATTCGGGCGAACCGGCGCGCGCGCGCGCTGGGCAACGTGCGCCCGTGCCCGCAGTTATTTGGGAGCGGCGGCCCTCCAGCCCCAGGCGACCACTGATGTGCCGGGGGGTGGGGAGGGGAGGGGGGTAACGACTCCCCCTCTTTTCGCCCCTACAGAGGGAGAGGAAGATGGAGGCGGAAGCGCCGAGATAGGGTCCCGCACTTAGATTTCTCTTGGATCATAAGGACGTGCAGTCGCTTCTTCACGGCTGCAGGCTTCAGAAAGCTCGTCCCCCCCACCCCCCCCCCCCCGTCTCTCTCTCTCTCTCTCTCTTACTCTCTTACAGTGTGTCCCAGTAACAACTATGTTCGTTCACTATACCTAGAGTTGTATCACTTCCGTAGGCTACACTAGACTACCATAAGTAGCAGCGCTACCGGTACGCTAGGTGTGTTGCATACCTATCGGGCGCTACCACATACCGATCGCTTTGTTTACTAGGTTCCCCTAGAAACCGGAAGTGCTGAACTGTCTGGAAAGTGAGTGAGGTTATACTAAGTGCTGCATAATCTTAGGAACATTTGTGTTCTATATAGTTATCCTCCTGTCTGTTACTTAAATATAAACAGTATTTATAGGAAATTTGAAATTGGCAGTGTTTAACTCAAGTTTCATCTGAAAACTGTTGATTTGTAACGTGAAACAGGAGGCTGTTGTAGTAAAAACAAAGAAAAATGCAAACTTGTCATATACAGCTGGAAAATCGCAATTTCCCCAAAAAAGATAAAAACAAAAACATATACAACATTGCTTCAGTACTTTGGGCTTGTATAAAAAATCATTGTTATTCATAAACAACTTTGAAACTTAACAGGAACTCTTGCCTTTAATCATGATGGAAGAATTTCCTGTTGAGTATAAATTAGCAACAGTGACTATATAGATTTTTTTATGTTTACTCATGTAAACAGTACTTGCATCAAAAGTAATTGCTTTCGTTACATAAAAGCGCAGCAGTTATGCAATCAGCTAATTTTTATTTCTTATAAAATGCAGTTTATATTTCGTAAGGATATTAAATACACACTAAATGAACACTGAAACACGTGCCGTTCTAGTTACTGCAAAAAGAACAAACATAAAACAAAACGAAGTCACCAATTAACAGTTCCTCTATCCCTCGTTTATTTGTGTTACTTCACATACCAGTGTTGCCAATACTACCGGGAATACTACCATTTACTACGTCTTTTATGTACTGTATCGAATCAACCGTACTGTAGTTTTGGTAGTGCGTCGCTCTAACTATACCCATTGTGGATGGATAACTGCAACTGTGATTTAAATAGGCGATTTGTGTGGATATCACACAAAAGCAGTCACTTTTTTTAACATTTTGATTCGATTGATTTTCTTAGCAGCTCATTGCCAAAGTGCCAGACTACAAATCCGATCCCCGATCGGTCCTAAGATTTTCACCGGTCACTTATTCCTACTTTAGCCTCGGGCAAATTTTATCGATGTGAAAAATGTAGAGTTGGTCCGTTGTTCAGATTCCACGTTGAACTGTAGATCTTCCGTATAATTGGCTGGATAATATGTTCAATGGTAGACATGCCACTTCCAACAGGACCATGCATAGCAAAGCACTGTGGTGGTCAAAAACTAGTTTCCAGACCACTGTAGGCCCATCAGACAGAGAAGTTACGCCATCACTTTCTCTTTCTCTGGACGGTGGTAGCGGGTAGAACGGAAATTTAGCTGTCGGTAACTAAACGTTTATGAAACGAAAAGATTATTACGTTCTAGGGTACTTACGCTACACTATGTCGTGGTATCCATGATACATTCATTCTCTGTCGGTCCATTATGGACAGGGGACATCAGTTGGTACGTACTTCTCAATTCAATAAACTTTACCAACAGCCGTATACTTTAGGTTATTTTATTTTATTTCGAATGCTACCAGTTGCGGCAATTCATTTTCCCATCTTCATGTCGGGGAAAGCGTATGGGGTCAGAAGATGGGAAAATGAATTGCCGAAACTGGTAGTGTTCGAAATAAAATAAAATAGCATAAAGTATATGGCTGTTGGTAAAGTTTATTGAATTGAGAAACGTATTCATTCTGTCGACGTAAATTTTGCAGGCTATACTCGTACATATACAGTATGTAGCTGCAGTTGCTGATGCACTCATTCACAGTCAGTATACACTGACCTTAAGCACAAAGAATATGAGTAACACAGAACTACTTCTTCGAAAATTTCCAAGTTATCATGAAACCAAACCAGTTTTTAAAAAAAGACAGTGATGAGATATATTCATCCTCCTGCGTCTGCTCTCTTATTCATGTAACAACTGTATCAATCTGTTCACTCATAAATGTTTTGCTCTTTAGTGTTTATGTTGCCATGACTAAGAAGAAAAGATCTGTCATATATAATACTTTTTTCATAATGTGGGGCCACAGTCACAATATATTTCTTTAAAGTCAGTACCACCATTACACTGTTGTTTATTTACAGTGTTACACAATCATGATTTCGGCTTCAAAGTGCTATTACCAAGTGTTTTAAGTGTTATACATTGCCTAAGATGGCATACTGTCGTATTAAAATACACTATTAGACACATTGTCTAAGAGTCGATCTTTCTGGCAGAGCCTACTGCTTTCAAAAATGGTTCAAATGGCTCTGAGCACTATGGGACTTAACTACTGAGGTCATCAGTCCCCTAGAACTTAGAACTACTTAAACCTAACTAACCTAAGGACATCACACACATCCATGCCCGAGGCAGGATTCGAACCTGCGACCGTAGCGGTCACGCGGTTCCAAACTGACGCGCTTAGAACCGCACGGCCACACCGGCCGGCTACTGCTTTCAAGATGGTATACTCAGTGATGAAACAAAGCGGTAGACTCTGCCAGAAATATCGACTCTTAGACAATGTGTCTAATAGTGTATTTTAATACGACAGTATGCCATCTTAGGCAATTTATAACACTTAAAACACTTGGCAATGGCACTTTGAAGCCGAAATCATGATTGTGTAAGTGTAAATGTAGCACTGTAAATAAGCAACAGTCTAATGGCGGTACTGTCTTTAAAGAAAACGATATACCATATGTGGTACTAACTCTTCCTGTCTTCAGCTATGTAGTAAATATTTCACTCTATTTGTTTATCTTCTGTGGAACTTTTTCATCCATATTACATTATCAACGTACGAACACACCTGCAGATTGCAAAGTGTGATGTTTGGAATTTTCTTATTATTTGTACTTACATTCGGTGTTTACTTTCTGTGAGTGAGTGTGATACAAAGTGTATCTAAATAATATGTATGTATATATAACGTGCATAATGTGCATTATCAGAAATAATTTGTCATGACAAGTCACGCTTCAGTGTAATTATCTTAAAACACAACAATCATTTCGTTTCATGAACTTGCCATTACTGGTAGCTAAATATCCGTTATTTCCGCAAACTCAACGCCCTTAGCGTATGGCAACACATGGTCAAGATAATGTAGCTGTAACACATCCGTCTGATGATGAGCTTGCAAACTAGTCAATGGCACAGAAAGTAAATCGTGTCAAAATTCGGAAAAAGCGATTAGTTGCATACTGCACCCACATAACCAAGATCAACGTGCCTCGAAGTGATAGAAACGCTCATTTGAAGCAAAGCGCTTCGTACACACGTATGCAGTCTTCAGATTTCTACTGAGGTAAAGTCTGTTACCATCTTCGATTTGGTCTGTTGTTTTTGGATGCAGAACCACTTCAACAAAGGATAAACGTAGGTCTGATGATTAATTCTAGTAAAATGAAAGTAATGTACAGTCAGTACGCCGATAGTAAAATACAGTTCTGACAGCTAAATTTGCAACCACAAGGACTATAGAAAATGAAATGTTACTTCCTGTGCGAATACAGTGATTAAATTTAGTGATTTGGGGGTATAGAGGGTGAGAAATTTATTACACAGTGCTGGCACTTCTGGCAGTAATAACGGCTCCAACGCAGCTGGGCATACAGTCAAACTGAGCTTGGATGGCAGATAAGAACTAAGCAATAAGTTGCAATTTGCAGAAAGTAAAGCTATGTTAACTGAAATGTCTTTGATATACAGTTATTTCCTATAGTTCTTGTTGTTGCAAATATAACTGCCAGAAGTGTATTTTACTATCGGCGTACTTTCATTTTGCTAAAATTAATCATCAGACCTACTTTCATCCTGTAGCACCTACAGATAAACCAATGGGCACATGAAAAGAATAGGAAACAAAAATTACTTATGATGCCTGATACGAATAGGTGAAACATGTTCTTTCTGAAAACCAAATACATTCAATTGCAAAAGACACTATGATTTTTTCTATGTACAAGATGAATGTAATCATCAGTGTTTCTTTTTCTTGTTTTTATTTTAAACCGCATGAAACGTAGATTGTTTTATGGTGAAATACGTTTTTTAAACGTTTTTAAGACTAGTTTCATGTTTACATTCCACTTTATCTATTCTTAACATTAATAACCTGTTCTGTTTCGTCACACAGCTTGCCATCAGTAGCATGACAACCTTCTTTCGAAATATGATTTTGAGCTTAAATATCATTTGTGTTATTAAACAGAGAATTTGCGACAGTAATGTGACTATTTGGCGAGCCTTTGGAAAGGATAATATTAAAACACCCCTTCGTCTCTGGGCTTCGTGGTGGTTATCAAATTTCTCACATACGTAAGTGACCAGATTTCAAGTAGTAATAGTGATGTGCGGGGTGTTAGACAAATGGTGCGACATATCCCTCCGTTGATTAACTATGAAGTGATGGTCGTGGTTCATCTGGATTAACTCCCAGCCCGGCTGCACTCCAGGAACTTATCTTAGTGAGGGTGGTCGGCCCACTTTGGGTAGCGAGACAGTGTTAAAATTATCACTACTCCGACATGAGTAAGAAATGCCCTGTAGCAATCTCACAACTTTTTAAAAGCTTCTCAAGTCTAAATACTGTAACGGGAAACGCAAACTTGCTAACCGTCAGTACACTGCCTCCCACTGGTTCCTTCCAACTTCCCGATAGTCTTCTCAAAGATAAGAGTTCAAAACCAACAGTAAGACTCCTCACCAAAACAATTCAATTTCGCAGGGAGAAAAATGAAGTTTATTGGCTTCATTTAGAGTTCCCAAGTCCGTCTCTTCCATAAAATACCACTGCTTTCTAACTAATGACCCCACAAGCTTGGAAGAATTGCTCAGAAATCCACATTTGTGCAATGAAAATAAAAATTCCAGTAAGTTTTTCGTACCATACTCCAAGAAATACTGCGTGGATCACTGGTGATCAGCCATCGTCTGAGCTCGGAAATCGGCACCTTTGATCAGAGATCGCACGACTCTGAAAATTTTCCTGACGTGTTTTGTAAAAAACAAAAAAAAATCTCATAGAAGTTTTTCCATTTCCCCTCTTCATATTAAGTGGTGTTGAAGTGGTGACTCTCAACCAGGAGACAGATGATGCAGATTTTCTTGTACAAATTTGAAAAATTATTACTACTTCAGAATTTCAGTCGTGGAAGACAAGTCAAAAGCTAAAGTTGGACGATGGGGTCAACTGAATGACTATGACCCTGTTTATTGTGTGTCAATATGAACCTCGAGACTTCCGAAGTCCCTGTTTGAGGTATTTATCTACAGCAGTGAAAGTAAAGAAGCCTTAAAGTGAGCTATAATTTGCGGTAGCATGAGTTCTTGCTCATTTTAATACCTGATGAACTGAAGAGAGCAGATGACACTTTGGTGTCACTGTCCCCCACTTGTACGTCATGAATGATGGTGGAGCTACAAACTGTGCTGAGAGGAGCCACTGTGAGAGTTTCCGGAGCTACGGAAAGTATTGAGAGCCTCTGTAGCTGGTGCATACTATGGACTGTAATGAGAGCTTCTCTGAGAGCTGGTGAAGCTATAGACTGTACTGAGAGCAATTGTGAGAGCTGGTAGACTACTCAGTAGCACTGTGAGAGGTGGTGGAGCCATTGTGAGAGCTGGTGGAACTACAGACTGTACTGAGAACCAATATCCACTGTGAGAGCTGGTAGAGCTACAGATGGCACTGAGAGTCACTGTGAGAGCTGGTGGAGCTACAGACTGTACTGAGAGCCATTCGCCACTAGTGGAGCTGTGGACAGTATTGAGAGTCACTGTGAGAGCTGGTGGAGCTGTAGACAGTACTGAGAGACACTACGATAGCTGGTGGAGCTGCCGACAATATTGAGTTCCACTGTGAGAACAACACCGACTCAGAGGAAGGCCTCGCCGCTTGTTGGTGACGTCACGTCAGCTAGGCACGGCGAACGCCAGGTCTGTTGCAGGCAGAAACGCCCGGGCGTGCTTATCGCTATAAATCTCTTATTTCTGGACAAACTGTTTGATATTGTTTTGGATTCTGCAGTTTTATTTAGATGAAAGATTTTCTTACTATCGTAAAGTTACAAATGAAGATCATAGTTCTGTATTACTGAATCCTGTCGAAACAAACGTAGATCAATATGAGAAGACGCTTTGCCCCATTACAAGCTTCGGAAGTTTTACATTCAAGTAACTATATTTACATGACCCATTTTGTTATCGAAACTTACCCCAACCCCCTTACAATGAACTCGTTTCTTTTATTTATTTATTTATTTTCGTTTGAGATCGTCACTGGAAATGTGAACTAGTTTACATGTGTAAATGTCCAAATGTTGGCAGTCATTACATTACAGTCGTTTTCAACGAAACGAATTCTAAACGGGAAACAAAATAGCTTCATACATCGGAAATACTGCTGAGCTTAAACTTTTTTAAACATGAACATTAGAAAAGATATTCGCCTCTTGCAACTGAAAGGAGAAACTTTATAAGATAAAAAATTTTATTTGATAAAACAAGTATCTCTCTTTTGCCTCTTCTTCTGTCCCGCACCCCCTTCCCGCAACGTGTACAATCGCAAGATATTTCATTAACATTCAGTGCTCCTAACCCCGTAGTCAACCGAGATACCTAAACACGAGCACCAATATGTTCACAGTTTCTTGTAAAAGCAACCCAGTACAAACGTAACTTCCTCAGATTTACAAATAAGGCAAAGAAGCAGGAATTCCGTTGCTGCTGGACCATGAAGCTGTTTTTGTATGTCAATCCTTAAAACAGGTGGAAATTTAAGTTCAGGAGTACACTATTTGTTAAGAAGTGTAATGAACTGCACAATTAATTGATTGCACAAATCTCTCAGAACAATGTGTGTTGGTCAACTACCGCCAATAGTTTCGCATTTTCCTGTGTCAGAGAGGGAGACACCACCATTATGAGTATACCTGCAGCAGACCTGGCGTTCGCCGTGCCTAGCTGACGTGACGTCACGAACAAGCGCCGAGGCCTTCCTTTGAGTCGGTGTTGGTGAGAACCGCTGTGCAGGCCGGTCAGCCAGGCGCTTCCCAGCCGCGGCCGCCGCGGGCTGTGCAGACAGGTTCCCTCGGCCAGTTTTCCCAATCACCCGCACCGTGCGTTCCCTCTCATAATGTCACGGTGTCACGTGGCTCTGCAAGGTCTGCCGGGACAGGCGCATCTGCCGCCGGTGAGCCATTAGCGAAAGATTCCCCGCGCCGCGCCGTGGCGATGCGGTCCCGTCCCGCGTGCCACTCGTGTCGAAAGCCCGCGGCCTCTGCGAGGCGGTAAGTACTGCGCTGCTAGCATTTAACTGTTCTAGGCTGCTGGGTACACCGTACACGGGTCATGCAGTCCTCGGCCCCGGCTTGGACGGGTAGTTCAGCCTTCTAAAGTTACATATAACACACGTAAGTGCACCTTGTAAAGCATATTCTCGTGAACTTCGGAACTCTTCACAGCTCGCGCTAATATTGTAGGTCGAAATTAAGCAATACATGGGTGTGTGTCCTCCAGTCGCTCGTTACGGAGTAATAATACTATTTAGTTTGGAGCTCCATTTTGTTTCTATGAAAATACGCTCACAACAATAAAAATCTTGTAATATGGAACCGCCGAAACGTACAACACAAAATACAGAGAAATACAAGAAACGTGAGACGAAAAACGAATGGAACTGAGATGAATGTCTGCATAGGTGTGTGCGCGGTGTGCCACCCCGCGGCTGTTTATGGTCAGTGTTCTTGGCGTCCAAAAACTACTGCCTTACCTGTTGACTCCATTGTCGGACTTGCTGTATCGTGTTTTGTTGTTCCCATTCAGTTTGTGTGTGCATAAAAAGGGCAGTGCATAACACACTGATTCATATGAATACTTTACTCATAGGAGTCGAACGCATACAGTTACTAAAATTGTTTTTCGCTGTCATGGGCGCATTTTAATAACTCGAAACACCTCTAGCAACAAAAATCTATCTTCTTTTTCTTACAGACGAGCGTGTTGCCTGCTTGTATGTTCCCCACTCATTTTACTCTTGTGACTGGTTTCTTTGTCCACTTCTTATTTTCATCGTCAGTGTGAAATGTAATAATCATTGAGTAACGTGCGTACAGATATCAAATTCTCATTTTATGTAAGAAACAAACGTTTTAACTGAAGGAGACTAAACACATGTCACAACAAAAAAAAGCGTACTTAAGCATTTACTCCAATAGAGCCAGAATTAAAAAACTTTTTATCCAGGAGATAGCCGGCCGGAGTGGTCGAGCGGTTCTAGGCGCTGCAGCCTGGAGCCGAGCGACCGCTACGGTCGCAGGTTCGAATCCTGCCTCGGGCATGGATGTGTGTGATGTCCTTAGGTTAGTTAGGTTTAAGTGGTTCAAAGTTCTAGGCGACTGATGACCTCAGAATTTAAGTCGCATAGTGCTCAGAGCCATTTGAGCCATTTAAGACATCCAGGAGATACCGTTACCAAAAACCGCACGCACGAAGAATTTGAACGTTATTATTCTGGAAGCATCAGTCCACTCAAGCGGTATGATGCCTTTTGGAACAGTGCTTTTCATTCTGGTTTTGACTGCTTAACGGTGCACTCCCAGTAGGCTGCCGAATTTCTGCTGTACTCAATCTTCCGAGCATCTGGCGGTACTGAATTCAACTTTCGCTACTGACAACGGCGGGTACCGGAAGTGAATGCAGCAAGTTCGTTTCCAAACAACACATTTGCAATTTTGTGCACGCATTTTCAGAGAAGACAGATATAAAAGCAAATGGACTAAGAAATCAAACTAAATGCAATTATTCTGTTACAAGCCAGCGAAGACTATGCGTCCAGTACACCAAAATACTCTCAACGTATTCAGAGCAACACCCTAAATTTCAGATTCACCCAATATTGAAGTACATCGTTACTCATTATCTGACAGTGTCGGCTTTCCGATTTTGCAGAGTGCTGATACTCAGTATTGTCATATAAATATGGTTGTATTTGTTGCTATAGCCAACAGTAAACACTTACCGTATTATATTTAGAATTAGTGCCTAACAGAATGATAACAAATGTTGCCGTGAAATTCGGAAAAAATGTGCATTTGGAGGCTTTGGATTGATCGCTAATGCAGTTGCTAATGATCTTAATTGGTTGAGCTGTTTCCTTAAACGTTGTGTGGTCTCGCAAACGAATATAATTCTCTGGTCTTTGCATGTATGCAGTTGTGTGCTTCACGTACTATGCATTGTTCGATGCTCCAAGTAACGTGCATTGCTGTGTACTCCATTTAATATGCATTGTAATGTGTTGGTTGGTTTGGGGGAGGTGACCAAACAGTGACGTCATCGGTCCCATTGGTTTAGAGAAGGATGTGGGCCGTGCCCTTTCGAAGGAACCATGCCGACGTTCACCTGAAGCGATTTAGGGAAACAACGGAAAATCTAAATCAGTATGGCCGGACGCGGGTTAGGACCGTCGTTCTCCCGAATGCGAAGTGTGCTAACCACTGCGCCATCTCGCTCGGTGTGTAATTTGTAATGAATACTGTTGTACGTGAAACTTCCAAGCAGACTGTGTACTGGACTAGTACTCGATCACCAATTTTGCCTTTCACAGCCAATACTCAGCCATTCATCCGCAACTGAAGACCGCCATTACTGTTCTTCTGACAGTACCTCTTTATGTTTCTAAATTCACAGAAGTTTTGATACAGTGCTTCCAGGCCTGGCACTAGTGCAAAAAGGGTATTAAGTAATGTTCGCAAAGTAGGATGGAAGTACTAGCAGAAGTAAAGCTGTGAAGACAGTTCATAATAAGTGCTGGATAATCAGATTGTTGGACACGACACGAACATATATTATTGTTATGGAGTATTATCTACATCTACATTTATACTCCGCAAGCCACCCAACGGTGTGCGGCGGAGGGCACTTTACGTGTCACTGTCATTACCTTCCTCTCCTGTTCGAGTCGCGTATGGTTCGCGGGAAGAACGACTGCCGGAAAGCCTCCGTGCGCGCTCGAATCTCTCTAATTTTACATTCGTGATCTCCTCGGGAGGTATAAGAAGGAGGAAGCAATATATTCGATACCTCAGCCAGAAACGCACCCTCTCGAAACCTGAACAGCAAGCCACTCCGCGATGCAGGGCGTCTCTCTTGCAGAGTCTGCCACTTGAGTTTGCTAAACATCTCCGTAACGCTATCACGCTTATCAAATAACCCTGTGACGAAACGCGCCGCTCTTCTTTGGATCTTCTCTATCTCCTCTGTCAACCCGAAGTGGTACGGATTCCACACTGATGAGCAATACTCAAGTATAGGTCGAACGAGTGTTTTGTAAGCCACCTTCTTTGTTGATGGACTACATTTTCTAAGGACTCTCCCAATGAATCTCAACCTGTCACCCGCCTTACCAACAATTTTATATGATCATCCCACTTCAAATCGTTCCGCACGCATACTCTCAGATATTTTACAGAAGTAACTGCTACCAGTGTTTGTTCCGCTATCACATAATCATACAATAAAGGATCCTTCTTTCTATGTATTCACAATAGATTACATTTGCCTATGTTAAGGGTCAGTTGCCACTTCCTGCAGCAAGTGCATATCCGCTGCAGATCTTCCTGCATTTCGCTGCAATTTTCTGAACGAACGGGCCCTTCTCGGATAGGTTTTAATACTTTTGTGTGGCTAGAAGAAATTGTCCTGTGATGAGTTTATCATTACCGACCGTCCCTCTGTTTCGGCAGTCGTTCTCCCTCTTCGCAGAGAAAGCTGCTGGCCTCTGCATGCCAGTGACTTTGGCTTTCGCTGCGGTCGCCTCGTGCTGCCTCTGAGGGGTCACGCAGCCGGTCGAAGTCATCTGGCCAGACGTCTAACTTAATTTAGTCAATCTGTGCCGTTAGCGCGGGCAGTGTGTCTCGAGACCCGTTGACGTGCGTGCCCGCCTCTGTGTCACCAGCGGCGGTGAGCAGAGCAGGGCGGATCGAAACATTGTGGCGCTAAGTCGCGCCAGGTGGCAGTCCCAGAGAAACTAGGTTAACGGTATGTAATATGCGTCTGTATTAATGAGTTAGTTATTGCTTTGGGACCATTTTTTTTCACATTTTGCATTCATATAGTTACAGCTTTCTTACCACTGAAGTAGCTGGGATAAATGCGGGAAGTGAATGGTTATGTGTAAATTATGCAGAGACAGTACAGCATTTATAAGAATGTAAGGACAAAAGAGATAGTCAATAATGGAGGAGGGAGTGACTGCTGTACACGATCTCCTCTGTTATTCAGTTTGTACAAGCAGTGATGTGGTCAAGAATCGTAAGGGAAAATTGGAATCGGGAAAGGGGTTTAAAGGTGAAGAAATACTAACTTTGACATTTGTATATGAGGTGCAACGAGCATGTGGAAACTGTGGTAGGGAAAGCAAGTGGTCGTCTTCGGTTTATTGAGAGAATTTTAGGAAAGAGTGGTTCACCTGTAAAGGAGACCGCATATAGGACGCTGGTGCGACCAATTCTTGAGTACTGCTCGATGTTCGGGATCCATACCAGGTCGAATTGAAGGAAGACATCGAAGAAAATTACAGGAGGGTTGCTAGATTTGTTACTGGTAGGTTCGAACAAAACTTAAGTGTTACGGAGATGCTTTGGGAATTCAGATGGGAATCCCTGGGGGGAAGGTGGCGTTCTTTCGGGAAACACCATTGAGAAAATTTAGCGAACCGGCAATTGAAGCTGACTGCAGAATGAATCGACTGCCGCCAACATTCATCGTGCGTAAGGACCACGAATATAAGATACGAGAAATTAGGGCTCATACGGAGGCGTGCAAGCAGTCGTTTTTCTCTCGCTCTGTTTGGAAATGGAACAGAAGAGGAAATGACAGTTAGTGGTACAGGGTACCCTCCACCACGCATCTTACGGTGGCTTGCGGATATCTATGTAGATGTAGATGTAGAAGTCAAGTGTGTATTACTTTTGAATTAAATCGCATGGCGCTGAGAGAATTAGATTAGAAAATGAGTCACTGAAAGAAATAGACGTGTTTCGGTATTTGTGCAGCAAAATAATTATTGATCGTAGAATTAGAGAGGGTATAAAACTGAAATGGTGAAGGCAAGAACATTTTTTCCCAAAACGAAAAAAATGGATACATATAATTTGATTTAAAGTTACGAAGGCTGTTCGGAAAGTATTCGTTGTCCATTTATCACTTCTGCGTAAGGCGAGCAACGGCGCAATGGTGGAGATTAGATGAGTAGATCAATTAACTAATAAACAACTACTGAATTTAATTGAGGATAAAAGAGAGTTGTACCATAAAGATAAAGAAGGATAGAGCGATATCACACATCTCGAGGTATCAAGGAGCAGTTGATTTGGTAATGGGAAATAGGTGTGTGGAGGCTAAAATTGTGTTGAGGAACCAAGGCTTAACTGTATTAAGAAGGTTCAAATAAGTGTCGGTTGCAAGACTTGTGCAAAAATGAAGACTTGCTCATGATAGACTAGCACGGGGAACTGTATCAATCCGGACTGAAGACTACAGCGGCAGCAATGACTGAAGAATCTGTGAGTTTAGTGCAATCTAGGAAAAAAAACCAAAGACGTATGCAGAGATGAATAAAAACATTCCAGAATGAATTTTCACTCTGAAGCCTAGTGTACGCTCATTTGAAATCCAGATCTCCTGGTAGATTAAAACTGTGTGGCGGAACGGGACTCGAACATGAAACATTTGCCTGTCGCGCGCAAGTGTTCAACGATACGGTAGGAAGTTTCAGATCAGCGCACACGCCGCTGAAGAGTGAAAATTAATTATGGGAAAAATTCCCCGGGCTCTGGCTAAGCCAAGTCTCCGTAGTATCCTTTCTATGGGGGAACTTGTACCGAAAGTTAAGTTTACCATGTAGGAGACGCGGATGGGGCATATGTAAAGCTATGAGAGTGAGTCATAAGTCATGGTTGGATAGCTCAGTTGGCAGGGCATTTGTTGGCCGCGAAAGGCAAAAGCCCCAGGTTTGAGTCCCGCTCTGGCACACAGTTTTAATGTGCCAAGAAGTTTCAAGTATGAATCTGCCACCTTAATGTAGTGTTACAACAACGAACTAATAACCTTACCATATAAGGTAACACTGTAAAAAAAATTTGAGGGTTTCTCATTCATTATCGCCCATAACGTATATCTTTTTTAAAAGAATCATTGTGAAAAGGCTATCACTTGCTTTTGTAAGAACAAACAGTGTTTTAAGTAAATATCGTTTTGAACTAAGAATAAAACAAGTAGACTTTCAATATCACTGTTATTTGTTCGTGAAAGTCTGTACTTTGCTATACTTTTATACACAATTCCAGTAGATATTCGGTATGTTTATGTTTGTTTGCGAACATATGCTTCTTCCGACTGAGAATCCCGCCGACTGTGCAATACGGGCTGCGATTCGTTTTATTAGTGCTAAAGGCGTGGAAGCGGCTGAAATTCATCGTCGGATCAGTAAAGTGTATGGAGAAAACATTATGACCGACGGTATTGTACGAAACTGGGTGAGAGCTTGTAAAGACGGTCAAAGGAATGTCCATGATGAGGAACAAAGTGTGTGTGTGTGTGTGTGTGTGTGTGTGTGTGTGTGTGTGTGTGTGTGTGTATGTAGAGGGGGGAGATTCACTCATTACTGACTATTTAGTCCAGAAAGTTGATGAAAGAAGGAGAGAGAACAATCACTTCAGGAGTTCGACGTCATGTGATGAGTTTCCTCAAGTGTCAAGGAGTGTGCATTATGCAGTTATTGCCTAATCAGGCGGCAGATTTCTACGAAGATCGTATTGAAAATCTGGTTGTACGATACGATAACTGTCTTAATGTTGTTGTTGTGGTCTTCAGTCCTGAGACTGGTTTGATGCAGCTCTCCATGCTACTCTATGCTGTGCAAGCTTCTTCATCTACCAGTACCTACTGCAACCTACATCCTTCTGAACTGTTTAGTGTATTGATCTCTTGGTCTCCCTCTACGATTTTTACCCTCCACGCTGCCCTCCAATGCTCAATTTGTGATCCCTTGATGCCTGAAAACATGTCCTACCAACCGATTCCTTCTTCTAGTCAAGTTGTGCCACAAACTTCTCTTCTCCCCAATCCTATTCAATATCTCCTCATCAGTTACGTGATCTACCCACTGTCTTAATATTGGTGGGAATTACGTAGAAAAATAAAATAAAGTACCGGCTTTCATGTAAAATTAAACTGTTAAGGAAAGTCTACTTGTTTTATTTTTATTTCAAAACGGTACTTTCTTAAAAATACGCCTTGTATTTACTCATATTAGTCTAAGGTTTTAAGACTGGCATAAGTATTTTAATTGTAGTTCAGTCTACATCCAAGACCTAAGTACTCGTACTTGAGAAAAACCAGTTATAGAAGGATATTCCAATAATGGAATAAACGAAAAAACCAGTAACGTACTATAGATATACATTACGTTTAATAATGATTGGCATTTACATATTCACTTGTTGCTGCTACTGCAGCCGAAATAATAAAGCGATTATAGTAATTTTCCGAGTACTGTATGCCAGTCCGTGAACTTATAATGCTCTAATGCGGCGAAAGACTAAACTGTTCGTCGTACCTCTCGTTTAGCTTCCAAATTGAGACACTATCGCTTTTGTTATACCAAAGTTAAGTGTTTAAGTGTTAAGGGTTTGTGCCTCTATGTGTGTGTGTGTGTGTGTGTGTGTGTGTGTGTGTGTGTGTGTGTGTATCCTTGCAGTATCCTTCACATCTTTTCTACATATCTGCTTGGTCAAGGCAAGTGTCCTCGCATTCTAGCTGTTTGTGAAACGGGTGTAAGAAACAGCGTCTTGCGCGGAAATACCTGCTCAATTAAGTACACCTGCGTGCAGTGAGCGGCACAGGTTGTAACAGTAACTGCAAGAGACTAACTGTGCTGCGTAGACATTGCGGTCAACCGTGTCCTGCTGCAAAGGGCGTTTCTCCTCTTTTATTTCGCTGGAAGTAATTGTAATACGTTGAACGTAGGACGGTAATTAAAGCTCGTTTAAGCAGTACACACTGAATTCTGAATGCCTGAACCTGAAACTGTACAGCATTCCAGTCCCTGTCGTAACGTGTTGTTGTTGTTGGTGGTGGTTGTATGTGTGTGTGTGTGTGTGTGTGTGTGTGTGATCAAAACAAACAATGAATCCTGTGTCCACTTCCCATTTGCCTTCGATACGCCACCTATTGAAAACAAAATAGCGGCGCGAAGTGGAGAGTAAATTTGATTAATTATTTTTTCGTTTCCATAATATTGATGAAAAATACACATACTACAAGAGGCAGCTTCTGCGCATTTTGGAACCTGCCTCTTGTTATGTCGAACGCCAACAGCAAAAATGCATACTATTCAATGCAAATTGGCGAAAGTGGCCAGCATCCCACTCCATATGGATTTAACGTCACGTCTCCATGCAGGGCCAATAGGAACGTAGTAATTCAATTTGAGTGTATAACAGAAAAATGTTTTTCTTTTTCAAATAGCTAACAAAATTTATTTGCATTCAGCTAGAAAAATTTATTTATTCGCGTTCCTCTTGTCGAGTTCCGTATCTCCATTTTAAATGCACTTAAAATGATGGAAATGAATACAATAATAAATTTTATTCTTCTGTTCTTTTGTCCCATTTTTAGTGCACTGTAAGTGAAGTTAGACTACTCTAAAATAGGTTTGCAGATGAAGACCCTATGAATTCCATTGGAGTGAGGGAAAGCCTAACACTCACTGTATTCTGATGAGAAAACAAGAGCGTTTTTTTTTCCTTTTATCTTTGAGAATTAATACAAAATTTTCTGTATGTACCTCTTGCTTTACTTGTATAATGCGTGTTCCCTCTACCGAGTAATTTTAACAATTGAAACGCGTGATTCATTTTATTCAATGAAGTCCATGTTATTACGAACTTGTGAGAGGGGAGGAGGGGGATGATGTAGTTAGAAAATAGTACAGGCAGAAAGCGAATGAAGGTCAAACGCACCAAGTGATGGCCAATCCTACAAAGAAAAATAAACTGTTCCTTACATTTAAAGGGGCTGAGATTTCCGTGTGGACGTTGAAGCGCTAACTACGAGTACCAACGAGTAAACTTTTTGTCGCCATTTCCACCCAGCGGCCGATGTACTGGCTGACAAGATTCTGCAGTCGATATTAGATGTGGTTCTAGTTACGACGAAAGACAAAATATGTCAAGCTAATCCTAAAGGGAAGCAGCTAAGTATAACCGGTTGCCTCGCTGAAATGTCTGCTGTGGTACTGAGCAAAGCGTGCAGCAACAGAGTAGGTTTCCTGTATTTGGTTAGCATGTTAATAATAGGGGCAGGCTAACTAAAATAACGAACGAATGGTCCACTAATTTTGAAATTTGTTTGTCGCTGTCTTTAGTAACTGGAAGGTAGGAGACGAGATACTGGCAGAAGTAAAGCTGTGAGGACAGGGCGTGAGTCGTGCTTCGATAGCTCAGATAGTAGAGCACTTGCCCGCGAAAGGCAAAGGTCCCGAGTTCGAGTCTCCGTCGGGCACACAGTTTTAATCTGCCAGGAAGTTTCATGGAAAGAACTGTCTGTTTCAAAAAAATCAAATGGCTCTGAGCACTATGGGACTTAACTTCTTAGGTCATCAGTCCCCTAGAACTTAGAACTACTTAAACCTAACTAACCTAAGGACATCACACAGATCCATGCCCGAGGCAGGATTCGAACCTGCGACCGTAGCGGTCACGCGGTTCCAGACTGTAGCGCCTAGAACCGCACGGCCACTCCGGCCGGCTGCCTGTTTCGCATCAATAGTTCTACAACTAAAGTTGTTTTTCTGTACATCTGAATTAATGTCCACTATGGTGGTTAACGACTTTTGAAAAGTATTTAGGCTTCGACGCCCTATCGTTAGTGATCGACACTCGGAAGTCATTTAGCAGCTCTTTTTTTTAAAATAATGAATTAGGGATGGGTCTGCATCTTTACTAGTACACAATTATTGTTTTGCTTTACTACCCAAACGGATTTCACCACAATTGCGGCATCCTAAATGGGCGGTTTTGTTTAGTTTCCTGAAATACATATATATATATAGATTACGTTTAGATTAGGAAATATGTCACTTCGGATTTTTTTGTTATTTAAATTAGATGTGTTCAAATGTTCAAATGTGTGTGAAATCTTATGGGACCTAACTGCTAAGGTCATCAGTCCCTAAGCTTACCCACTACTTAACCTAAATTATCGTAAGGACAAACACACACACCCATGCCCGAGGGAGGACTCGAACCTCCGCCGGGACCAGCCGCACAGTCCATGACTGCAGCGCCTAAGACGGCTCTGCTAATCCCGCGCGGCAAATTAGATGTGTACTTTACCTTTGATTTTAAATTGTATGTGAGCTACGGCTGCCAACAGAAATCAGCCACATGTCTAAATTACTACACCATGTCATCTGCAAACATGCGGGATGTTAGGATATCGCCGGCCGGAGTGGCCGTGCGGTTCTAGGCGCTACAGTCTGGAACCGAGCGACCGCTACGGTCGCAGGTTCGAATCCTGCCTCGGGCGTGGATGTGTGTGATGTCCATAGGTTAGTTAGGTTTAATTAGTTCTAAGTTCTAGGCGACTGATGACCTCAGAATTTAAGTCGCATAGTGCTCAGAGCCATTTTGTTAGGATATCGTCTGCATTGAATTTTTGTTTATAATCCAATGTTTAAAATATATAGTTCGTTAAAAATTGTGACAAATGCCCGTGCTCTTTTTTACGTAGTGATAAATAGCGTTGCAGATTTCTAGGGAATTCTGACACTTTTCGTAGAGAAGATAAAATTGTAGCGCAGTCTCGCTTCTTAGAAACACCGCGCCCTTTATCTGGCTAATACCTTCAAAGCTAGCACAGATGCTACCCGACCATACATTTACTCGTTTAATTTTATTTTACCTTTATTTTGCAACAGTAATGTAAAAATCTTCTTCGGATCTGAAATCTGTTGACAGGATTATCTGTCGGAGCGGGAAAGATATTAGACACGGATATTACGAGGAAATAATATTTACGGGCATGGAAGACGAGCGGTATTAGGACGATTAACCTACTTTAGGATTGAACGCTGCGGCGTCGTTCTTGAATAGATACTTCACGGGTTTTCTTCCGCGTCTGATCTGAATGTAATCTCAAGCTTTTGACGATTTCTCCGGTAGTCATTGTCAGAAGTTACCTTCAGACATCTCCATCATATAATCCGGCAAGTAAATAACCACACGGCCTACAGGCATCCCCTGACGACAACAAAAATGACATCGACATTGGAAATCTGACGCAGCAAGTAATTCGTGAAGATTTATTCAACAAACGAAGCAACTTAGCTGCGTCACAGATTGCAAAACGTATCAATCCATCGCATTGTTACGCTCTGCTATCTTGACCTAGGTCACTCTGGATCTGATAGAGGAAGGAACATTAGGGTTTAACGTACCGTCGACATCGAAGTCATTAGAGATGGAGCACAAACTGGAAGCGTTTGAAGGATGGAGAGTGAATCCGCCGTGTCCTTTCAAACCATCCCGGCATTTGCCTGGAGATTTAGGGAAATCACAGATAATCTGAATCGTCGTCTTCCCGAATGCGAGCCCAGCGTGATAATGACAGCGTCACTTCGGGGGGTCTGAGGACTGAACAGTTCGACATAATCGACAGGTGAAGGGAGACATGTAATCGAAGAAAGTTCTTCAGAATTATTTATATGTGTCACTCGATAACAAAGAGCGGACTTCATAGTTGATCAATCTAAAAGGGGGAATTAGTGACTAGTTTGTAAATAAGTAAAACTATTGGAATAAATAGGAGCTCCGTTTGCGTAAAATGTGTTTTGTACCATAACCGATTTCGGGCTCTAGGACTTTGTCTAGTGATCAGGAATTATTTAACACAACAGGTGTCTGTCTGTAATTCTGAGTATTCATTGTTCCACAAAAAGACACCTGTTGTGTTAAAAAATTCCTAACCGCTGAGAATGGCCGAAGATGCAAACCGATCGTGGTTCAAACTACATTTTACGTGACTCAAGGTGCTATTTATTAAAATTAATAATAAAAGTTGAGACAAAATGATAAATACAGTGGTAGTAGGCAGGGCAGGATTAACAAATGAAAATTAGCCGCATGAACCTTTCAGGAAAGAATCCTTACGTTGTGACAGAGCTATCGTGTGCAGCCCGATTTTCCCCGAATCCTAGATGGGGCAAACGATTTAGAGATAACGCGTTAACTGGACTGGTCTGCAGCAGTTACTCCGTAGGCGTAGTGTTTGTATCACTTCTCTGTTACGAAGGAAGTACAAGCTATGTCTGCTCTTTTTTCCGTGTATCACGTCCTCATCTGACAGGCGTACACACACAGCTGTGGAGTAACTTTAAATTACCGGACGTTCCTGCGCTAACCGAAAGGAGTTGTAAAAATCCTTTTCATAGAAAGGACTTGTGAGTGGCGGAGACCGTTAACGGTGATCTGCAATGCGGAAGCTACGTTTCTGGGGAATTTTGTATTCAAGGTAATTTTTTTGTTCTAGCCACCAACCTGGCAGAGTGAATTAATGTGAAGAAGGTCGCAAAGAGAGCAAAAGAACAAGGGAAGCCGTATACCATTTAATAAGGAGGCGTTATTGCGTCCTTCGCTTTGCGAGGGACAGCAGGATAGCGGTACCGTAGACTATGAGGCCATTACTGCCGACGTAATGAAATTTCTTGTTTACTTCTCATGTAAAACCTCTACACAGCGAATATTAAAACTGCAATACGAACTTAAGTTAGCGAACGGCTGTAATAGGTCGGTTTTATTGATTTACACAACTCGTATAAACAGCCCCTAAATTTTGAACATAATTCTCCAAAAGATATTTAATGGTTATGGCTTGCAACTGACTCTGGAAGCTATATGACAACACTCTGTCTTAACATCGAACTGTAAAGGCGACAGATATTAGCTGTCAAACTCAAGCCTGTTTTAGTTTCAGCCATTGTTTTAGACTTCCGCATCGTATAGCTTACGTAGAGACATGAACAGCTGTTTGCGTTAGCCAGCCCTTGAAAGGTATGACAGTGATACAAACATCAACATTACACTTCTTTCTCAGGGTTTCCTCAGCCTTATTAGATAAATGCTAGAACTACTCATCGCTGCTCCTACACACTCCTTGTCGACGTAACTTGAAAACTTAAGTATGTTCGCCGGCGAAGTTACATTGGTACTCAGAACAGATCGTCAATCCACTTTCTTCGTCATCTTCTCCGTGCGAACATTGTCGTCTGCTTACTAACGGCAGTTTGTGTGTCATCAATCAGCTAGTTCAACGGTTATGGGAACAGGCTCATATTTCGAGAGTGAATGTAGCGCCAAAAATGCCGTAACTGCATTTTCTTTCTAACGATTTGAATAGGTTGTACCTCACAGACTTCAGATACTTTTGGAAAATCTTATTATAATATTTTCAGGTGCTGCGAAAAACATTTATTATTGCTGTCAGTTTGGAATGTCCCAAATCAGCAAGGGTAGGGTTCTTCAGTTGCAGTATCTGTGTGAACACAAGCATGGTGTTATGTAGAGTGGCACAGAACGTCATGTATATATATGCACAAAGACGCTGCAGTTACGAAACGCCCTGTACTTCAATCGGAAATCGTAACACTTGTAAAGCTTTATCATAGCAGTTGATGTTGGCGCAGTTTGATTTTCCTTGTTATTTTTCTCTTACCAACAAACATTCCTCGCTCCAAGACGCAATCAGTAAAATGTGATTACTGAGAGTGGTAACATCAAAATTTGGTGTAGTGTCTGGACTCGACATAACCTCATACGCGAGACGTTTTGACGTGTTGCAGTTAATCCATCAGTCAGCCGGGCACATGTCTCTCTTAGGCACCCTTAGATCTTTCCACTGTATTTCTTTCTTTATGTGTAGTTACAGAATCGACGCTAAACATGAAATATGCCTTTAGTGTAATATATATAGTGAGTGTGTAGTTTTATTTTCATCCGTTTTTATTTTTTACGTCATTTAACAATATTCATCTGATCACAAATTTTAGTTTGGACGTTGAAGATCTGGATCTCGTGCACCCAAAACATAATAATAATCACCAATTTACTCATAACTTGAAGTTATCAACTTGTCCACAACCGAGGTCCTCACACGGTCAGAGCATCCTGATTCACGTGTTTTTACATCCTCTGTAAGATCCGTCAAGGCAGAACAACCATGCTTTATGGACGTGCGCTATTCGATTCTCTTAACACGTCTAGAACACTACTATAAAAAAAATCTCCTTTGAAGATCTGAGTTCGGAGCGTGGTTAAGTAATGAGCCTACCAAAATACGGTTTGGGTAGTTCTTATTGACACTGACATAAACCAGCTGTGGAGCGCAAAATGAAGAAGAGTATTTAAGCACAAAACATTTCGAGCTTACGTTAACAGATGGTGGTAGCCGAGTGCATAGTGTAACAATCGTTGCTTCAAATCTCGCCATAGCCACTTGTATTTAATTAATAATCACGTAAAAATGCGGCATCAGTGTTTGGTGCAAAAATGCGAAACATCATTTTTAATACTTTTTATAGTTCGAAATACTGAACAGTATTACTGACGTATGTGTATTTTTTCATTCAACACTAAAGTATTTCGTATGTCTCTAACGAATTTTATTTTCATACGACCAGTACTTAAAATAAAAGCTTCAACTTTTATTAAGAATATTTGTTAATTAACGTTTCCATTTGATAACAAATATAGAATTAAAATAAAAGTAAAAAAAGTGCCACTAACGATAATCGAATTAGCCTCTTCACGCATCTATCGGCGACTAAGTAAATAAACTGGAAATATTTTGTTCTTAACAGCGCTTGAAAATCTAATATTCAAAGCCGGTCTCTTTTCTAATTTCTTTGAGAATTGGGTCTTACTGTTTAGGGAAATTGACCTTCAGTGAGTGCCCTTCTAATTCTGTACATGGAAGAGGGCTTGTCCCTGTGGTCCTTTTGTGAGTTTATAGTCCGTAGCTAACAATGCTGCTGTCGCCAGCACACGACGCACTCGAGATATACTCACCGATTTATGTAACCTAAAAAGTAAACACTCGGTCATCCCGCTATTTTTGGATAACTTGCGTAGCATAATATAGCCATGATGGGCTTGCAGCAAATCATTCTGTTGTGGAGGCGTCCAGATAGTCGAACTTCCTACGCATCGTCAGTCACAAAATTTTCACTTGACGCTACCTTTTCAGCCGTCAGGCTGATCTGACTCTGACAGTGCTGGCCTGTTGATTTAAGTGTCATCTATGCGACAATAGTTTCCCTCGCAACGTTTAATGCTGCCTTGTACCGAGTAACACAAATGAACCTATTTCTCTGCCTTTTTGTTGCGGCAATATCTTCCATCCTTCCATCATTCGTCAACATCCTCAGGACTCGCTGCGTATTGGAGTGCTAACACGTTCGAACGCGCTAATTGGTGACTTGCCAAATGTCTACCGCAGAAACTGTTCGTTTTAGCAGCTGGAATCCCACCCGACGCTTATTCTTATAGATCGGACGCACCTGTTATTTATAGTTGGACAATGTGGCGCTGTTAGACGACGTCTGGTGGACTCGTCGCCTGTGTATGCGTGCTAGACGACACAGCTGTGAACGAGGCCACTCCACACCTGCACCGCACTTGTCAGGCTGCGGGCAAAATTGCTGGATGTACCGCGAGAATCTGTAGCTCACGGTAAGCAGCATGGTAGGGTCGGTATCCACCTCTTAATCATTCAGTGGACCTAGCTGGATTGGACTATACAGCCATCCCGTTTCACAATTTTATCAGTTTCCCTAAAATACCCGAGTGATAACTTGGTTTTTAACAAAGACTCGACTGAACTGCTCTCCCATCATTCTCTGATGACGGTAACAATGGTGCAACATTAACACTATTTCCTTTTGTTATTATTATAGCCCCTCAAGTTTCCTCATAATACTTATCCTGCTAATGCTAGTAACTCATGTTGCCCGTATTTTCTTTTGTGTTTGCAAACTAAATTTAATTTTCAGAAAAATTCCACATTCTGCAAAACACTACTCATATTTTTCACACACTCACGTACCAACGACTACGCGTCGTCTGGGGTGAGGGTCGTTATATAACCTGGTAAAAATTTTACACAAAGAGATGACGAAACAAACATAGATACAGAAACATAATATGGGAGAAAAACACGAAAATAGAAAAAAAACATTTTTCTAAAAGCGAAAGTTTCTTTAGAGGTTTCACTAGTGCAGGAAGGGATATCTTCCATGTCACATTTAGACGAAATACGTCAGCATTCGTTTTCGTGTAAGAAATCGCCACTGTATAGTGCGCACACATACCATGGCCCCTCCGGCGGGAGGGGCCGCGTAGTCCGTGATATGGCGGCTCAGACCACACGGCCACTCCGCGCGGCGCCGGTTGTTCATAACCGGTACCGGAGTCTCAGCGTCCATCCGCCGAATATCCTGTCGTTGCAAGAGCTGTTCCAATTGCGTTGCTCGATGCGGTCCCGCACTGTCATCGATAGAAATGGAGGTCAAGACCAGTACACCCCTGAAAAAACTTTCCACGCAGCAGTGAAACAAAATTTCATGAATATCTTCACTCTAATTTAGTTTTTCGAAAACTTTCAGTGAATGTAAAGTAAATGTTAAAAATGGAAATTGCCTCTCATACACAAATATCCTATACACAGCATGCTCGGACGTGCCTGGAGGTAACCTACTACGTAGGCATTCGATCATGTAATTGAGATATGTTGAAAAAAAAAAAGTTGTGACAGCCAGTAGATATACCTTGTTGTGCTCATTCCTCTGTGTTTTATCACAAAAACGCGCTTTCGTTTCGGCTTTCTAATCCATCGTGCATACTGTTACGGTGAAACAATCACAGTCCCTTTGAAGGAAATCATTATCTGACAGCGCTTACCTAACCGGAAGGCCACCTGACAATCGCGAGTGATGTAACCGCTCGATTTATTATGCTCTGAGGAAGGAAGTCCAGAATTCATTGCCTGCGTGTAGAGGTGATGTATGACACGTTGGAAGTAAGGGCATGAGCTAACTGTAAGTACGAGGGCAAGGCGTCAAAATAACAACGCTCAAGGTGAAGAAAACTGACGAATGAAAGAAAGGTGTAGAACAATGACCTCATCATAGCGATTAGCACGTACGTACGAAATATATCCCTGTTGCATTACAATACTAAATTCCTTGCTTTACAAGTAACCAAGCAGTGTTTCGCAAGCCACATTGATAAACGTCATTACAAAAAAACAAAGATTGCTTATAGAAACGGGCTGGAAAGGCGCCGTTTGCAAATTACAACGCCCGCTGCCCCGCCCCCATTAGCCGTCTTCATGCTCTGCTTTCCTCTGTTGCTATGTCTGTAGCACCGAGAAAAAATTCTCTGAACAGAAAGGTCCGGGAAAAGGGATCTTTTTCTTTTTGGAGTACTTCTAAATGGTTATACTGAATTAATTCGTTTCTAAAATTTTCCAATGGACGCGACACTCATACACTGCTAGCTGTTGAAACTACAACACTATGAAGGACACTGAATAGAGAAATTTTGCTTGTTGAATGTATACAAGACGTCCCAGAAATGCTGCGACAAACATGGAGGTGCTGTGGAGGTTTTCTTGAAGGACAAATCGAGGATAAGAACTTGTGTCGGGAAACATCATCCAACGACACTGCTGATTGTTGAAGTTTCAGGCGCTGGCGCCTGCCAGTAGGCTACCCCTTTGGCAGCAAACGTGACATTGTACACTGACGGACCGTTGGCAGAACGTCTCGCAATGTTGTTTGTTATTCAGTGATCGCGACTGTTTGCTTTAATTGCCAGTAGGGCATTCCTCTAAACTTGATTGTAACTGACATTAGGGATGCTACTGATCAGTCATCAGTCAATTACACATTGTTGTTTTGGTTCTCTGTCTGGTGTGTGGCTTGTCATGCCCCAGATGTTCTAGAACGAAGCGTATTTTTACTTGGTACCCACTTTGGCATCCTTATCCCACAAGCAGGATGTCACCCTCTTTTTTTTTTGGGGGGGGGGGGGGCGGCGGTCGAGCAGTTAGTTTAACGTATGAGTATGTAGTTAAAAAAATGGTTCAAATGGCTCTGAGCACTATGGGACTTAACATCTATGGTCATCAGCCCGTAGAACTTAGAACTACTTAAACCTAACTAACCTAAGGACATCACACAACACTCAGTCATCACGAGGCAGATAAAATGCCTGACCCCGCCGGGAATCGAACCCGGGAACCCGGGCGCGGGAAGCGAGAACGCTACCGCACGACCACGAGATGCGGACATGAAGTTAAGCTGAGAACACCCCAAGTAGTCCAGAGCTCACCTGATGCAGGCCAACTCGCGCACAGCACCCATCGATGAATGTAGTCTTTATTTGCTCCTGTAATATTTCTCTTGCCAACGGTCTTGCCGCAGGAGTAACACCTTTTTCCGTCAGATCATCGACGTTGAGCGCTGTTGGCCTGGGTATTTCTTGGATGGGTGATCATCCGGTCTGCCGAGCGCTGGAGGCAAGCGTGATGCACTTAGCCCTTGTGAGGCAAACTGAGGAGCTACTTGATTGAGAAGTAACGGCTCCGGTCTCCTAAACTGACATACGGCCGGGAGAGCGGTGTGCTGACCGCATGCCCCTCCCTATCCGCATCCAGTGACGCGAGTGAGCTGAGGATAACACGGCGGCCAGACCGTACCGTTGGGCCTTCATGACCTGTTCGGGCGGAGTTTAGCTTTTTTAGTATTTTCCTTAAGTCTGCTACCATTTTTCTGAATTAAAACCGTCCGACGTGTTTATTGTTATGTACTACTCGTATTTCCTTAATCTTCACATGATTGCTGGAAACATACAAATATTCTAATCTTTACTTTCTCTACATTTTGTCCCTATGCTGCTGGGCCTCTTTCCCTCCCTCCTGCCCCCCAGTCATAGTACCTGGATGCCTCAGTGCATTAGCCATTCTTTTGTAAAGGTTCCCCATAGAGGAAAGGTCCTCACTTAACCGCAACACTTCCTCCATTTCGTACTTAGTTTAGGTACATCCCCATACTTTATAGACTCTTATTTATTACATTTGACACATAACTTGCCATAGCCGCGTCGATCTCAGGATTTTTAAATCGGATAGTTACGCACATAATTTTCTATTTATGTACACGAGCGGCTAGGTAATTATGTCTGTTTATACTTCGCAAAAATCTTAAGGATTCAAGACAGTAAAAGAATACTTCAGACTGTATTCTTAAATGCTTGAGACAATAAAAAATACCGAAGACTATGAAACTTCCTGGCAGATTAAAACTGTTTGCCGGACCAAGACTCGAACTTGGGATCTTTTCCTTTCGCGGGCAAGTGCTCTACCAACTGAGGAGAAGGTAGGAGACGAGGTACTGGCGGAAGTGAAGTTGTGAGGACCGGTCGTGAGTCGTGCTTGGGTAGCTCAGTTGTTAGCGCACTTGCCCGCAAGAGGCAAAGATTCGGAGTTCGAGTCTCGGTCTGGCACACAGTATTAATCTGCCAGGAAGTTTCACATCAGCGCACGCTCTGCTGCAGAGTGAAAATCTCACACTGAGGACCATATTCGCACAACTTCCAGGAAAAGAGGAAGAAATGCACCATCGTAAGATTGGACACGACATTTGCACCAAAGAGTCCGAGGAAGAACATAAAAAAAAGTTTAACTTTACTGCAAGTGATCCATTACTTAATAAGTACTGTGAGTACAAGTTGCACTTACATCGTCGACAGCACTCGATGCGATTTTTTTTCTCCACAGTGGCAGAGCTGGCTAGAATAGACTTTCACCTTTAGGAATGTGGAAATGTACAGTGACCGCGATCGCTGGGGATAATGCAGAAATCCTGCTTATCCGCCGTTAGGAATGTCATAGCGCGGTTGGCTTATGAAATGTTACGTCCGTTTCGTGTGGATGACTCTCAAAGAAGTTTCATGCCAGGATAATACTGGACAAGTGAAGCAATAAGATGCTTGCCGAATGCTTTGTTTGGAGGACAGTTATATGAAATTCAATGATGCTAATTTAAGATTCTATTATTTACAAACTATAAAATACGCTGTAGATAACGTTTTCATTTGTCTCTAAACCATTGTTGGGTGAAAGAGGTTGCGAGATATAAACAATGGAAGTGATAAGTGACTTTACGTAATTTCTGAAGGAAACCTGTTTTAATTTAATGCAAGTCACAGAGGCGCTTGCCCTTAGTTTTTGTAATGATTAAAGATAGTTGAACGACAAAGGAAACTTTTAGTTTCATGCTTTGCGGGAAGCTATATTTAATGAGAAATGGGAAATAAAGATGGTGCCTATGATTCTGTAGTTGAGGTTAAACACTTTTTAAAATATTGCTCCAAGAGAGCCTTCCAGCCGATATCATCCTTTTTTTTAGATTTACGTTTGTTCGTTTCTTTTTGGGATGTGTTAAGCGCAGACTCCATACATAGGCATATGTTTATTGAACCGTATCATTTCGTGTGCGTCCGTATAATGAATTACCTATTCCCTCGAAACAGTCTTATACTGTGGAATTGAGCGTTGAGCAAAATTCTACAGTACTAGCGGAACCAGTTATTTATTCTAGCCTAGTGTGTTTCGCGTTATTCAGCAGTGAGTTTTCGTACGTTTCTTTTGCATAAGGAGACGTCTATCAGATTTTGAATTGTGCTTGTATCAACTTAATGTAAATACTCTTATATGAAATCATATATGACGATTCGTATTTGAAATCACGCTGAAGGCAATATTTCGAATATATGAAAATTTAATTTTTTATGCGTTTTTCCAGTTTTTTAATTTTATGGTCTTTGTAACGCTTCTTAGTTTTTATTTCCTGTTTCAGCAGTATCGCGTACTTTCAGAGCTAGAGTTATATTTAAAAATAACGTTTTTCTTTAGTATTATGTTTTTGTCTCGGCTATTCTCTTGTCGATTCTGAATGAAGTTTGCTTGCACATAAATTTATAACTCTGTCGAGGTTCTCTAGTGGACATCTTTGTGTCACTGAGATGAGATAGACTCTACTCGTATCATTACATGATCTCAGTTTTTGTGGAATGTGATAAGTGTGTTGTGTTGGTCTGCGAGCCTCCTGTTTTTTCACTTTAGCAGAATAAAAGGCCACAGATTTGGCAATTTAAGTATGTGACAGAGCCCTTGAAAAGCAGAAAACAACTCTTTTTCTCTGAGTGCGTCAGACAATACTCTAACAATCTGTTTGCTGTGTCTATTACGTTGGTATCAAATGGCAAAATCAATTTCCGGGGAAGTTTGTGGCGTTTCTCGTATCTGGCAGTATTAGTTGGAAACTTCCGTTAACTGCTATCTATCCCAGACTCCTGTTCCTGAGCGCGTGAACAAATGGAAAGTTCCTGGTCAGGTGAAATGTCGATGAAAAGGGGGCCTAATAGACAAAATCGCCGAATATGTGGAACGGATAATTGGCTAAATTATCTATCTACGGACTTAAATGTTTATCTGACTTCCTATTAGATAAAGCTCTTCCCTTCGTAAAAATTTAAAGTGCGAAGCTCTCTACGTTTTCCAGGGAATAATTTTGTTGCTCTTATTTTTGCGTGATATTCTTCAAGTTAATAAATTCCACTGCCTGTAGATCATTAAATCAACATCACACTTCAACATTATCATTCGAATACACTCATGAAATCGTATCTTTGAATAAAGTGATACATATGTATATTTTGGAACTAATTATTGGCAGCACTGCATCTCGTAACCTTGGGTAATTTTAAAAGGTTAAAGTCCGATTAATGATAGTCTGCATCAAGCAACCTGGCCAGACACCGTCAAAATTATTACTACAGTCTCAGACGAATATAAACCATAGACTAGCGTTCACATAGTTTAAAATCTGATCATTAAATGGTGTCGAATTCCGGAGCTCTTCGCTCTCAGACCCATCGTTAAACTGCTGCCCCTCGCATGCTGCTACAGCCAGGGACTTCTTTCCCCAGCAAGTATACATCCACAAGATTACTCTGAAACTCACAATCAAGGTTCTTCGAACCACCTTCAACCTATTTCTCTACAGTTCCGCTCGTCGAATACCGCATGGTAATAACGAGCATTTAAATCTTTCCGTGCGGGCTCCGATTTATCTTATTTTATTATGATTATCTTTCCTCCCAATGTAGGTGGGCGACAGAAAAATATTTTCACATTCTGAGGAGAAAATAGGTGTTTGAAATTTTGTGAGATCTTTCCGCAACGAAAAACGCCTTTGTTTTAATGATTGCCGCCCCAATTCGTATGTCATAACCGTGGCACACTCTCCCATATTTCGCAATCGTACAAAGTGAGCTGCCGTTCTTTAAACTTTTTCGATATCCTTCTTTGATCCTATCTGATACGGATCCCATGCCGCTCAGTGGTACTCCAGAGTAGGACGGACAAACGTAGTGTAAGCAGTCGCTTTAATGGACCTGTCACATTTTCTAAGTGTTCTGCCTCTGGTTTGTTTTCCTCACAACATTTTCTATGTGATCGTTACAGGTTCTAAGTTATTCATAATTGTAATCCCTAAATAATTTCATGTCAGCACAAGAGGGAATTGCATGAGTACTCAAAGTATATTACTGATCCCAATTTTAATTACTATTTCAAGAGCTTTAAAAGAAATCTGTCAGAGCTTATTTAAAAAATAAACATAATGTGCAGAAAGTTTAAAATAAAGACATTTCTTACATATATAATTACATTACCATCGCTCTGTGAGCACATTTATTTCTAAAACAAAGAGAAAAAGCTTTTTTACTTACATCACGCAGGTATTTGCTCGATTTTGGTGTCCAATCTTTGCGCCCTGAATTTACAAGCCACCTTCTACGCCGATCTATATCTGGAGAAAATCTATAAAACTTGTAGCGATCATTTCTGCTATTATTTGAGCAGTTTGGAGCTGCATACCCAACCATTTGACAATGTGGAAAAATAAAATTAAGCAAAATTCGCCGACTCACTTTCCTACGCCACGCGAAGCAAACAACACTGAACTCTGATTGGGATGCATAATGGCGGATTATTCAGCTCGGTATGTCCAGTGCTTTACTCATGCGGGTGGCGTCACGCTTTTCCTTATTTTGAATCAACTGCCACTTTTGTGCCAAACAGATGTCTTGTCTCAATATTTTTGCAGTTGGTTTTTGATCGACTGATGACTTTACAAGACGGTAAATGAGAACATTATCTACAGAAAATAGTTTATGTAAATCACAGCAGGTTTTTGAAAAGAACACAAGATTTATTCTCTACTTCTAGCTGGATTATGTCACTTAGCAACATTTTTCCACGTTGCCCACCTTTTTACCCGTGGAAAATATGGAGGCGTTAATAGACGGCCGATATAGTCGGACCGCCACAAGCTTCTGCAGTTGTATGAAGATGGTATCTGTTCTTTCGGAAATGTCCGAAAGAACAGATACCATCTTCATATAGTTAAGGCTAACCGGCCATTGACCTCCTTCTGTGCGGATGCACACGTATTGCCCGAACTCTTATGGGACTCGGTAAGTTTGTCTGCCGCCAGTAATTATCGTATTGGACAGGGGCACTACGAATGTAGTGTGTGGACATTAAGCATTAAGTTGGGAATGTGGGTCTCAAGGGAAGCGTGCAAGGGGTAAATCCCTGCAGAGGCACTATCGTCAATGCCCTCTGTGGCTCAGATGGATAGAGCGTCTGCCATGTAAGTAGGAGATCCCGGGTTCGAGTCCCGGTCGGGGCACACATTTTAAACTGTCCCCGTTGATGAATATCAACGCCTGTCGACAGCGTAGGGTCTTGATTTATTTATAATTTCACTTTAGCAGTTGTTCAGCGCGGTCTGCGGCGATGCCCCAGTAACCCGCAATGGCCGGCCTCGCTGTGACATTTGGCGCAGGTGTTGGCGACCTTGCCAGGACCGCTACAGCTGGACGCTCCGTTCCGCACACAGCACCCAACCCAGCCGGCGTGGCGTGCAGTAGGTCAGGTCCTCACTGCCCCCCACATACGTCATGACATGTAGAATGGCTCCTCGTGTTAGCGAGAGGAAATCATGGTAGTCTCTTCTGTAATGCTGACTGCCCAATGGACTGACAAAGTGTACGTTCCGTACGAGCATAGGCGTCGTATAGCATTGATGGCTGGGAGACCACAGGGGGTAGTTCAGCTGCCTGAGCGGAAGGGGTTTTCTTCCTGCGCGCACGATGACCGCTTTCCGAACGTTGCAGCTATGTTGCCTCTCAAGCGTAACTGATGAGTGTAGGTGATCGTAACGGATGAGCTCTTAGTGTGGTGTCATGTGTGTGTGGCGAGAGAACGGAGAGAGTAAAACCAGGTGCCGGCACGTAGCCTTCTCTTCTCCAATAGCACGATGGAGGCACACCGAGCTTGAGACCCCCACACGGCTGACGCATCACTATCTACAGTGTCACACGTCCACACTGCACGAGACACTGTGGAGAGCTTTGAAATTTAATCCAGGCCATTGGCTCAAAAACGGGCAGTTGATAAAATATCGGTATATCGATGTATCGGTATTTCTCCCAAAAATACATCGGTATGTACCGGCATTATTTCTTCTCCCGACATATCGATATCGAAGTGGCAATATCGAATGCCGATATTTTTATTTTATGTTACATTTATTTTCGCATTTTTCGGTAAATATTTGAAATTGTTCTTTTGAAACTGTAGTAGAACATAATTTTGCTTTCACTGCGTGGGGGGGTCTTAGTACTTTGTGAGCTTTCATCACGTCCAGTCTTTTTCTTTTATTGTTGAAGCGTGTACAGGTGGCACAAATAATAAGTCTGATAGCACTGGGGAGTTGCGGTGTGAATGGAATAACAAGATTCCCGATGTGAACAAATAGCACGCCCAATGCATAAAAAAGAAAAAATTACTACGCAACTAGTGTGCTATTTCTTCACATCGGTATTCTTTAAAAAACAGGCGCTGAAAATGATGAAAAAAAGTTCAGCTTCACCACGCGATTTTGACACTACAACTGCTAGGTCGCTGGTGTTGGCAGAAATGAAAAAACAGGGAAGTCGAGAAGAAGTATTCCGGACAAATCCGATATGTGACGAAACTGAAAGAGGGATCCATCGGACACCTTTTATTCTGTCACGTACATGCAGTTACCATTGTTAGCCAACCTTGAACTTGCATCGTTTCCGTTTCAATTCTTGCTGTAAGGGGGATAAGCATGCTGCTAGTCCCTGATGTACAGAATATCTAATAATAGTACTTAAATATACAGCTCTAAAATCGGCAGTATATTTGCAATGTGGAGCCGATATTTTTGTCCATCGATATATCAATACCTTTTTCGATGTAACACACCGTTCCAGAAGACTACAAGCTTTTGGTGGATGGCGGTCAGCTAGCAGGGAGCGTAAACAAAGGTTCTCCATAGTCTTCAGAACCGCCCGTTTTCTTGTTCGTGTTTCCGAGAATAAATTTCGTTGCAGAAATTGGAGGCCTGGTTAGTTGACGCTTCTATTGAGCTGTGCATTGTTCCGCATGGTCTAGTGATGTGGGTGCTCTAAGTGCCAATAGGGAAATGAATAATGTATGCTTCAGGAGGGGGGGGGGGGGGGTGGACTAAAATGCATAGCAGCACCTCCTGGCGTGGGAGAGGGGGGCGGGAAGGCAGAAACAGCGTACGATTGTGTGATTGTGTGTCATGTTTCAGTTCCATGCGTAAGAAAAGAACATTCTCAGCACGCGACATTGTTTTCAGCGGCAAGTAAGTGGGTTCCTTCTCTCTGTTTTCTGCAGCAATCCACAAATCTTTCCATATCTTTTCTCTCAATCAGCGTGGTAGATTTTGCATTGGGAAATCTTAAACTATATACCAGCACGTAAATTAATTTTTTACGGTATGTCCAGAAAGGTAATGTAATGAAAAGTTATGTAAGTGCTTCCGCCCGTTGCTCCACTCAAACATTATATCTATGGCAGTGAGAACTGTAGACTCCAAAGCACAGAAACGTGGTTCTGAGAAAAATAGATATTTGTGAAAATTAAATTTATAGGCAAACTATCAGTCTCATAAGTCTGAATTGTTTACGTAAGTCTGTCCATTCAATACTTCCTATGAGAAAATAGTGTACCCAATTAATGCTATCAAATATTTATTCATATTTAAGATTATACTTATGATTAATGTTATTTCATAAAATTTCCATGTGTAGGCTACTGACAATAGTGTCTTTTTTACTGTTGCAAGGTTAGTAATTAACATGAAAATGGTTCAAATGGCTCTGAGCACTATGGGACTCAACTGCTGTGGTCATCAGTCCCCTAGAACTTAGAACTACTTAAATCTAACTAACCTACGGACATCACACACATCCATGCCCGAGGCAGGATTCGAACCTGCGACCGTAGCAGTAGCGCGGCTCCGGACTGGAGCGCCTAGAACCGCACGGCCACCGCGGCCGGCATTAACATGAAACTAAATCAGAAAATAAAAGAACAGATACTAAATGCAGCGATCGCATGCGCTCGTGTGCCCACACACAAATGCGTGCGCCCGCGTGCACACACACACACACACACACACACACACACACACACACACACACACACACACACTCTTATGACGTCTTCCAACACGTCATGGTCCTCTTTATCATCATTTTACGGCCTGAGGTTCAGCAAGAACTGCCGATACACATGTGATTATGAACTAGTACTACTATGTGCTTTGGACCCGTATGGAAATGGATATCCGATAAATCAGTGAGACAGGTTTTCGTGAATGTTCATATATACAGTGTGTAGCTACGTATAAGACTGATTCACCCTAAGATCTACAGATGTCAAGAGCATCCATACATCCTAATATCTCAGAATCGATGACAGTGTGCTTTAGGCCCTTACGTTTCTCAGCTTTTCATTTATTTTAACAAATACCTGTGATAAATGCTACAAATTTTATGTCTGCTGAAGGTAGGCCTAGGTAAAGGGCTATGTTCATGGTGTAATAACAGTTGACAGATGATATACATGTCCGGCTTAATGGTTGCATGGAGAAATGTCAAACTCCAAATTCAGAAGTTCAGTGTTTCTGTCCCCTGTTAATTCTAGGGATTTTGTGGTAGTTTACGTGAATGTGTATAGTGTGTGTTCCCGTTATAACAAGCGGGCACAACTATAGTTCAGATCTGATTATGGTATGGAACAGACTGGGACAGGAGACTGATAAAAGAACCATACAAAAGTCGAAAAGAAGTAGAAATGTTTGACGATGAGAAAACAGATGAGTCGGGTATTGGAAGAGATGTTTGACAAGAGCATTTTTTGTCATCAACGCTTTTCGACATCTGTACCAAAAACTAACATAATGTATTAGAAAAAGCGTAAGGCATTATATTAGGTAGAAAAAGGATAAAAAAGATTAAGCATGCGGATGATCAAACAGTGTTATCTTATTCAGAAAAAGAGCAAAAAATTACGACGGACAGGAACGTAAAAGTTGGAAAAGGATTACTGAATGCCACAGCAGAAACTGAAGCTCGGGGAGTGAATTTTCTTAGGGTCATTCTCATTAATCGTGCTTCTTGTCTGGCTGGTTGCGTAAAACGTTTTGCATACTTAGTCCGTGCCCTTGAAACCTGATATCCAAAGAGGAGGTTAGCTGAGCGTCCGCCACTGTTGATTTATTCAGCTCGTCTTATCAAATCACACCACGAGACAAGCGGAGCAGTGCGGCATTGTCGTGGTATTTGCATACAAGCACCGTTTTCAGGCACTTTCATTACGCCACACGGCTTTGTGCCATACACCTAGCGGTCAGGTAGATACTAGCCAAGACTAGTCCACTGTGTCGCCGATAAGTACAGACGCAAGAAAATGTCTCGTCCAGGCTATTAGTTTTACCTCTTGCAGTACAAGAAGCCAAGCAGCAATCGGTATTGTAATTGCCAACTGTCGAAGCTGCGTTGGTAAAGTACCGGAACTTCAAGCGCTGATAGAAAGCACCGAAGCTGAAATCGTTATAGGTAAAGAAAGCTGGCTTAAGCCAGAGATAAATTCTGCCGAAATTTTTACAAAGGTACAGACGGTGTTTAGAAAGGATAGATTGCATGCAACCGGTGGTGGAGTGTTCGTCGCTGTTAGTAGTAGTTTATCCTGTAGTGAAGTAGAAGTGGATAGTTCCTGTGAATTATTATGGGTGGAGGTTACACCAAACAACCGAACTAGGTTAATAATTGGCTCCTTTTACCGACCTCCCGACTCAGCAGCATTAGTGGCAGAACAACTGAGAGAAAATTTGGAATACATTTCACATAAATTTTCTCAGCATGTTATAGTCTTAGGTGGAGATTTCAATTTACCAGTTATAGACTGGGACACTCAGATGTTTAGGACGGGTGGTAGGGACAGAGCATCGAGTGACATTATACTGAGTGCACTATCCGAAAATTACCTCGAGCAATTAAACAGAGAACCGACTCGTGGAGATAACATCTTGGACCTACTGATAACAAACAGACCCGAACTTTTCGACTCTGTATGTACAGAACAGGGAATCAGTGATCATAAGGCCGTTGCAGCATCCCTGAATATGGAAGTTAATAGGAATATAAAAAAAGGGAGGAAGGTTTATCTGTTTAGCAAGAGTAATAGAAGGCAGATTTCAGACTACCTAACAGATCAAAACGAAAATTTCTGTTCCGACACTGACAATGTTAAGTGTTTATGGAAAAAGTTCAAGGCAATCGTAAAATGCGTTTTAGACAGGTACGTGCCGAGTAAAACTGTGAGGGACGGGAAAAACCCACCGTGGTACAACAACAAAGTTAGGAAACTACTGCGAAAGCAAAGAGAGCTCCACTCCAAGTTTAAACGCAGCCAAAACCTCTCAGACAAACAGAAGCTAAACGATGTCAAAGTTAGCGTAAGGAGGGCTATGCGTGAAGCGTTCATTGAATTCGAAAGTAAAATTCTATGTACCGACTTGACAGAAAATCCTAGGAAGTTCTGGTCTTACCTTAAATCAGTAAGTGGCTCGAAACAGCATATCCAGACACTACGGGATGATGATGGCATTGAAACAGAGGATGACACGCGTAAAGCTGAAATACTAAACACCTTTTTCCAAAGCTGTTTCACAGAGGAAGACCGCACTGCAGTTCCTTCTCTAAATCCTCGCACAAACGAAAAAATGGCTGACATCGAAATAAGTGTCTAAGGAATAGAAAAGCAACTGGAATCACTCAATAGAGGAAAGTCCACTGGACCTGACGGGATACCAATTCGATTCTACACAGAGTACGCGAAAGAACTTACCACACTTACACACTTACACAGCCGTGTACCGCAAGTCTCTAGAGGAACGGAGGGTTCCAAATGATTGGAAAAGAGCACAGATAGTCCCAGTCTTCAAGAAGGGTCGTCGAGCAGATGCGCAAAACTATAGACCTATATCTCTTACGTCGATCTCTTGTAGAATTTTAGAACATGTTTTTTGCTCGCGTATCATGTCATTTCTGGAAACCCAGAATCTACTATGTAGGAATCAACATGGATTCCGGAAACAGCGATCGTGTGAGACCCAACTCGCCTTATTTGTTCATGAGACCCAGAAAATATTAGATACAGGCTCCCCGGTAGATGCTATTTTTCTTGACTTCCGGAAGGCGTTCGATACAGTTCCGCACTGTCGCCTGATAAACAAAGTAAGAGCCTACGGAATATCAGACCAGCTGTGTGGCTGGATTGAAGAGTTTTTAGCAAACAGAACACAGCATGTTGTTATCAATGGAGAGACGTCTACAGACGTTAAAGTAACCTCTGGCGTGCCACAGGGGAGTGTTATGGGACCATTCCTTTTCACATATATAAATGACCTAGTAGATAGTGTCGGAAGATCCATGCTGTAGTATACAGAGAAGTTGCAGCATTAGAAAATTGTAGCGAAATGCAGGAAGATCTGCAGGGGATAGGTACTTGGTGCAGGGAGTGGCAACTGACCCTTAACATAGACAAATGTAATGTATTGCGAATACATAGAAAGATGGATCCTTTATTGTATGATTATATGATAGCGGAACAAACACTGGTAGCAGTTACGTCTGTAAAATATCTGGGATTATGCGTGCGGAACGATTTGAAGTGGAATGATCATATAAAATTAATTGTTGGTAAGGCGGGTACCAGGTTCAGATTCATTGGGAGAGTGCTTAGAAAATGTAGTCCATCAACAAAGGAGGTGGCTCACAAAACACTCGTTCGACCTATACTTGAGTATTGCTCATCAGTGTGGGATCCGTACCAGGTCGGGCTGACGGAGGAGATAGAGAAGATCCAAAGAAGAGCGGCGCGTTTCGTCACCGGGTTATTTGGTAACCGTGATAGCGTTACGGAGATGTTTAATAAACTCAAGTGGCAGACTCTGCAAGAGAGGCGCTCTGCATCGCGGTGTAGCTTGCTCGCCAGGTTTCGAGAGGGTGCGTTTCTGGATGAGGTGTCGAATATATTGCTTCCCCCTACTTATACCTCCCGAGGAGATCACGAATGTAAAATTAGAGAGATTAGAGCGCGCACGGAGGCTTTCAGACAGTCGTTCTTCCCGCGAACCATACGCGACTGGAACAGGAAAGGGAGGTAATGACAGTGGCACGTAAAGTGCCCTCCGCCACACACCGTTGGGTGGCTTGCGGAGTATCGATGTAGATGTAGATGTATCTTTCGGTTGATATCGTGCCTTATTCGTCGTGTACTGTTGACGTTATCAGTGGAGGCATTGACCCATATTCTTAAATGCGTCCTTCTCATCACGTTTCCGTACTGCCTGCATATTAAGTTGGGAAATCCAACTATAGTTCCTGACTGTAAAATGTCGTTTGCTACGAGTCGATACATCATGCAAATGGCAAGCTCGTTCATTTCACCTATTTACATGCCCGGATCTGATCAGGAGTCGTGGTCACTCAGGACACACGGCCTGTTACAGACGTTGTGCAGGAATCAGTACTCTGGCATGCAGAGTGCGATCCTCAATACTCCAGTAGGCAGTGTACGGTCACCATCACCGTGGTAGGCAGATGCTGTTGTTGTTACCAGACGATACTACGATCATCTAGCGAGAATGTGGGTTCTTTTATTGCCCAGTGAGGTAGCACATTAAACTAGAACACTTGGAGCATTACTTCACTTCATTACATAAATGAATAAAAGATTTCCTTAACTTTGGCGCAGGTCTTTGCTACAGGACTGCTTGATAAGCTACAACTGTTACTGGCTCTTAAAGCGTCACTCGAGGCACAGATTAATAAACTGTTCTCTTGGAGTACAATGTTTCACATTTAAATTGACGAGTCCGTCAGAAGCTTTAACGTTGGCCCTGTACTGCGGTGCTGACTTCTGCAAATGAGGTCTCGAACTATACTGAGATCTTGCATACACAACTCCAGTGGGAGCGCGCTGCTGTTGCTTAGCGGGAGGCATGGTCTTGTGGACCACTTCGCATACGTCGTCGCAGATTGCAGCTGATGTCCGTGGTATCGATTCGCATTGCCGCCTTTGTTGTGGCACCGCGATCTCCGGACGATAACACAGTGATCAGCAGCACTTCATTGGGTGGGGTGCGGTCACCAAGACTCTGGCCATTCAGCATTTCAGATCAGAGTGTCGGTAGCTTCTGTTCACAGAGGTGTACTCATACTCGATACTTACAGAATGCTAGAACGTCGAGTGGCCAATTCAGATACGTTCCTCGACGTCAGTACTGCAGCTGGCTACTGCAGTCTGCACGATTGAAAGGTTGTGGTGTTGCTTCTTCGTTGACTGATAACATAAACTGAATGTTTTGGTTTCTACAACGTGACAAGGAAAAGATAATACCGGGTGCTTGTAATGAAAATGCAGCGACTCACAAAGGTCCAGTTTGGGCTGCAGTTATCGTATGGTTGCTAAACGTGGCAGATATTCTAATGCCACGTTGTAGAAACCAGAACCTGCAGTTTATGTTATCAGTCAATGAAGATGATTTACGCTGGAAAACAATTAGTTCCAACTCTGGCCACCAGGTGCGAATCTGGCGCTGTGAATGCAAGAAAGACGTATATAAATGTTTTCGTACGTAATGGATTAGGAATGGGACATGGGCATAAAAGATCAAATAAAAGAGAAAGGCATAACTTGTAAGGTAACAGGGGATAATATGGAGCTCTTTCAAGTAGTTCAAAATTTAAATTTAAAGCACAGCAGCAGAGATAACATGCTGGGCAAAATAGACCGGAAAATACTTGTTTTGTGTTTTGATGGGCGTTGTATTTCCGTTGCATAGTGTTTTGGTTTTCTATTAATTGCAACGAATTATAAAAGTGTGGTGATAAATGTGTAAAATTGTATAATGTATTTAGATTTAAGTATTTAAACATTATAAAATATTGTAAACGAATTGTGGCCATGTTTAGGGATTATTTTGACTAATGTGTTGTCATGTGACCCGACTCTGAACTGTGGATATGAGCGGGAAAATCGGGTCTGTGGTCGTTGTCCGTTTTGGTGGCAAGTTGGGAGCGGTAAAGTGCTGCGAGTGCAAGAATAGGCGCCAGTGTATGCGAAGCAACAACGTGAAAGCGTGTGGCTGTCAGAAAAATAGTGTACGAATCGCCACGATTATTATTGTACAGATCGAATTTATTTGTGAACGTAAAAATGCATGGCCACAAAGTTAAAGCGTTTCTTTGAATAAATAAGTTTCAATCTGAACGTGTATAGTTCGTTTCACTGCTGTTCAAAAGCTAGCCAATATATGACTCAATAGTAGTGGCGCAAATGCAACCGTTCACTACCAACCCCCTTTGCAGATGAGCCACGTGAAAAATAGGTAGTCAACGAGCCCGAATTCAGTTGCAAACTCTGATTTTGCCGCGTACACAAGGTGTCACACATTCGCCCCGCAATCAGCCGTTGCATGAAAAATAGAAAAATACCAAATCTATAGTGATGTAAGATGCATGCACATAGTTCAAAACGTAATAAAGAAAAAGTTTCAAACTCGCATTAAGTCGTCAGTTGCAAAAAACTAATTCGTGACACTACATGGTTAATCTAACACTGCTCTCTTTTTTTCTGGTGAAACGTGACTGCTTTTATCTGGGAACATAAAGTCGCAGAATAACTGACTTTGGAGTTCTAAAATTCATCAGCTCCTGTACACCAAGAACATCTGCGTGATGTGAAAATGGGACAGTGGTCTGCAGTTATTTGACACGCATTATTATTGGACCTTTCTTCTTCCACTAGTTCATAACTGCTGATGGGATAGTTTCTGTCATCAAAAACATCTGGTAATACCGTCGTAGATGCACTGGCGTATGTGCTCTTGCTTCGATCTGAATGAAATAACCGTAGGTCTTTTCGTTAGTTGCCCTCTGATAAAAGGGCTGTTAACATACTGTTCCGTGCACGAAAGAGCGGGCTGTTCTTCAGTATATACTATGAACAGTTAGAGCACCATACGTTGCATACTACAGGTGGTAGCTCACACATTTCGTGTTCACCCACACTGACAATGAGACATTATCTTTTACTTACTCAGGTGAACACAAAAGACCTATATTAAATGCATTCGCTATTGAGAATATGGGCAACCATCAGCTGTAGAATGGAATGACGACAATGAAAATTTCTACCGGACCGCGACTCGAAACCGGAATTCCCGCTTACCATTTGGCTATCCGTGCACGATTCACGACCAGACCTAAACTTAACATGTGTTGTCAACCATGCGTCTACAAACGGTACTCGTACATCCATTATGTTTATTCCCGTACAGGTGAAATATTTTACTTGAAAGTCGGTTGCCCCGTGTCTGCGGATAAATTCGGTACAGCAATGCTTGTGTTCTCAATTATGATGCAAAGTTCCTTTGGACGTTCATGCATGTCCGAAGGAACTTTACACCGAAATTTAGAACAACACAGGCACTGCAATATCTCACAAAAGAGCTACGGATTTTGCGCCAACTTCATAAGTATTGCTCAGGAACTGTTCTTCATTGTCTTTGGTTTTTACAGTGAAACTGTCATTTCTGCTGCAGGCAAATTACTCACGTGAAATGAGGATCCTGCTTCGGAGGAAAAGGGCTTGATCTACCGAACGGGTCTTCAGGGGTCCGTAGTATCGAAAGGCGGCAGGTGTCGGCAACAGAACGGGTTCCTGAATATCAAGGCCGCCTCTCCGAGAAATCATAAATCAAGGCAAGTGGACGCGGCGATATTTATCTCACGATAGTGCCGCACTTCATGCACAAAACAACCCGAAAAAGAATGAAGAAAGGCTGCCGCGCACCTCCTTCCAACCTTTAAGCAAACTGCTTTCGCAAAGAGTGGTGACTGATAGTTGAGATAATGGTTACGAAATTCTGAGCTATCGTCGCAAAGGAATGCGTGATTATTCCTACCTACTGGAACACTCTGAATTAATCGAGAGAGGCTCTTCAGCTATACAAGTTGCGTTTACAATCACTACCGAATAAACACCTGTCAGAACGAGGTTACTCATAACAGCTGTTGCTGTGTTAGAGACTGTGAGAGTCATGACATGAAGTGAAAATAAGCCGCAGTCGTTGGTGCTTAATGACTACGCCTATTCTTGTCCCTCCATATGGACACCATGACTCTCCTTCAAACAGTTATCACCCAACCTGAAAGCAAAATCTCAGTAGGGTAATAATTTCGTCGATGTTCGGTCTTCTTTAGCACTGCTCATCCCAAATCTCACCGTGCAGCAACATAGTTGCTCAGTAACAATTAGGACGTCTACAGCGCTTTTGCCCAAGGCCTTGGTCCACCTGGGAGGTATTAAATAAGTCGTGTACTGAAACTGGTTGTTCCACGGTCAGCCTACTGAAACAGATCTGTTTCATCCAGACGATGATCTTCGGTGTTCCTGTGGTGCTGGGGCCAATCACTGCATTTCGCAGATTGTTTTTCTTAGGTCATTCACCAAGAACTGTTTATGGGCTTTGAAATATTACACATGTGACCGATCACCTCAGGCATATACAGGGTGCTCAGCAATCGCTTGAAAAGCACCTAAGGGTGTTACAGGGGAGGTAGTGCTGAGAAATAATTGTTAACAAAAATTTCGCTACGTTGCAAGTTATTTAGCGCAAATTCAAGCCGACTGCGAGAGGCGGTTGCGTGAAACGTGTATGGTTTCCTCTAACCTAACAAACGTAGCTTTTGTTCATTTATCACGTCCGAAACAGGCATATTTTAACTAGTAATGAGCATCTCAACAAGTGGTGACTCACGAACACACAGATGTCTGTACTTTAGCGAATTTTAGCGCGCCCAAGTGATTCACTTTGCGCGAGCAACAAACTGATTGGCTGACGTCAATGCTAAATAACTCGGAAACGGCAGAACGTATCGAATTTTTTTTCTTAACTTCTATTTTTCAGCACAACCTCTCCTGCAACATACTTCAAGTTTTTCGAACTGTTTCTGACCACCCTTTGTAATCAAATCTTTCCCCCCAAGGCTGTACATGGTGGCGAAAGGTGCATTTATAAAGCCACTGATTGCCAGTTCGGCCTTAAACAACTTTCAAGCGTTTTTACGAGTTTATTTGTGTGTGTGTGTGTGTGTGTGTGTGTGTGTGTGTGTGTGTGTGTGTGTGTGTGTGTGTGGGATCAGTGGCATTCTGTTCCCAACTCCGATGCGCGGCAGTATACTTACTTATTGTGTCTATGGGCTTATATCCTTCCCCCTCCCCCCCCCCCCCCCCCCCCCCCCACACACACACACAGTCATTACTATTTGTTACTATTTCCCGAGTTATCTTGGCCGGCTGCTGTGACCGAACGGTTCTAGGCCCTTCAGTCTGGTTCCGCGCGACCGCTACGGTCGCAGGTTCGAATCCTGCCACGGGCATGGATGTGTGTGATGTCCTTATGTCAGTTAGGTTTAAATAGTTCTAAGTTCTAGGAGACTGATGACCTCAGATGTTAAGTCCCATACTGCTCAGAACCATTTGAACCTGATTTATCGATTACACTATATTTTATCGTTATTTGATCAAACCCTCCACACCATTCCTATTACTGTCGTTTACTATCGTCACAACTTCGTGTTCAATCTGCCTTCCTTTTTCCCAGATTCAGTATTCATAACTCAGGCTCGTTCAGGCGGAGCGGTGGTTGCTTTCCCCAGGTGGGCCGAGGTTTTTTCTCACGTGGTGTCGGCTTCGTCGACGGAGACTGCAGACGGGCGCCGTAAAACGCGGCGGGCTGCCGCCAGTTTTACGGCGGTGACCTCCTTCGGCCCCCGGCGCAGGCGTGACACCGCATCGCACCACGCCAAGCCAAACACACCTCCCGCAGCTGCAGCTGCGGCGACCTGCACTGCTGTTGTTCTGCGAACACCCGCGAGGACTCCACTCAGAAACGGATGCCACTCCCGTTCACTGTTGTTGGCTCGTCATCCACATCTCAAAAGAATCATCGCTCTCCAGACTATTAACATAAAGTTTTGGAAAGTCGATTTTTGAACTACCAAATTCTGTCACACAATAGTGTAGTAATAGTAAAATCGAGACAGCAGAAAGTAAAACAACCTACGAGGAGCATTCAGTAAGTGATTCAACACACTTTTTTCTCTTGGCCAGTTTTGGTTGAAAAAATGCGGAGTTTGTTTTGAGACATCTTGGAATATTCCCGCTTCCCTGCAGTTTTATGTAGTATCGATAGATGGCAGTGCTACACGCTGCCTTCGTAATGACTTCTGTAACAGGTGCGTTCCAAGCAGGGTTTCTTTTGGCGGGAAACCAGAGCATCGCAGATATTCATAGGCGCTTTGCAGAATGTACGGAGACCTGACAGTGAACAAAAGCACGGTGACTTGTTGGTCGAGGCGTCACCGCAAGAAGGTCGCGCAAGCCTGTCCGATGTTACGCGTGCCAGCCAGTTGGACACAGGTCTGACTCCTCCACTGTTGGAACGTGCCGACATTCTCGTTCGAGATGATCGACGGATTACAGTCGGACACCTCTCTGCTCAGCTGGACGTCCTTGTTGGTAGTGATGGCACACTCGTCCAGCAGTTGGGATATTCAGAGATGTTTGCCCACTAGGTTCTCTGTCGCCCAAAAAATTAGCATTGCTAAGTAAGCGACAAACATAGATAGGAAAGAAAAATAAGTTTTTTTAAAACGTATTATAAGAAATAGAAGCTAGGCCGTGTGCTAAAAAAATTTTTAGTAAATTATTAAAATCAAAATACAGCGGTGTTGAACCCAACATCTGAAACTAGCGCAGCCAATCTGAAAATTATATAATTGTAGTGCAACGCATTATATTTAGTGCACCAAAAAATTAGGCGCTGTGATAGCCCATATCAGGACCATGGATACTACGTAGGATACCAGCGTCTGTCGGTTACTTAGCGATCCTGTCGAAAAAACGGTGCGTCCAGTTTAGTAAAGATATAACGCAAGCATTGTAAATATGGTGAATAGCGTTTCTTAGAAGTATTCTGTCATGAAGAAATCATCAAAAATGTTTTAGAAATGTCACAATTTCTTGTATATGTACATTTGGAATTTTTTTTTTAAATTACGTATTTTACTTTTGTTCGTAGAATCTATGCACTGCAGCGACACCTGTTGTGCTTGTCGGTCAGTTAGTCTGATGCACTGACTACGGACAGTTGCTTTTCTGGTGCTGTGGTAGGCATGACGTTTCATGTTATGGGAACGTTGTATCGGCGAATTTTGACGCGTCAAGGCATCGCTCATTTCATTCAATGGAAAGATTTTGCAATTAGCTGGCAAAAGATGTTTGTAATATCCTCTATGAAGATATATTGTTATTTGGTTCTTCTATGGGTTAATGTCGCAATACTTGTATTACAGTTTGTTGCACTTCTTGTAATTTTGTACAGATCTGAAGATGCTTAGTTTTACCGAAACTGGTTATGTACAATAAAGTCTTTATAGCGATCTCGGCTAAGAAGTTTTTCTTCTACCAAGTCAGAAATGCCTAGTAAACGTGGGCTCTGAAATGCGTACCTTAGGAGCGAATAGCCCTTCGTCACTAGAAGATATTTGTTTCACAATATCGAAGGTGAATAAGTGCTCCCATTCCCGGCAGTGTCAGGGATTTTCACCTGCCTCGAGATGACTAGGTGTTTGTGTTGTCATCATTTAATCATCATTCATGCATATGGCAAGATTGGACTGAGAAAAGGTTGGGAATTTGTACTGGCGCTGATACCCGCACAGTTGAGCGCCCCACAGTCCAAATATCATCAACATCATGATGATGATCATCATCATCATCATCATCATCATCATCATCATCATCATCATCATCATCAAGTGCTCCCTGCTCTTCAGGTACACATTTTAGAGACCATGTTTACTAGACTTTTTTTTCTTGTTTCAGTCCGCACTAACACCTCCGAAAGTTGCCTCCCCTGCACTCTAAGCAACAGAAACAAAATTATTTCATAAACAGTAGCAATCCCCAAGCTGCGAAGGGGCCAAACTGCGCGCGACAAAATGTCTAGCAAAAGTGTTGGTCCCATTATACACATCACAAAAAGTTATGCATCACCCCGGTTCCCAGATTCCTCGAGAAAGACGTTGACTGTGGGTATTGTATCGCAGACGCAGTCCCTTTGACTGTTTAGGGATGTCACTAAACCCGCCCAGAGATGTAAACAACCAAGCATGAGGAGCGCCTACTACATAGAGAACCAAAGGGATGGTGTCCGGGCATGAAGGAGAGACAGGAACAGTCGATGACATTCCTCGCTCAGGCCTCCCAAGGGCTACCACTGCAGCTACGGATTATGGCTCGGAGGAACCTGACAGCAACGCCACCATGTTGAATAATGCTTTTTGTGCTGCCACAGGGCGTCGTGTTACGACTCAGCTGTGCGCAATAGTCTGCATGATGCGCAACTTTACTCCCGATGTCCATGACGAGGTCCATCTTTGGAACCACGACACCATGCAGCGCGGTACAGATGGGCCCAACAAAATGCCGAATGGACCGTTCAGGATTGGCATCACATTCTCTTCACCGATGAGTGTCGCATATGCCTTCAACCAGACAATCGTCGGAGACGTGTCTGGAGGCAACCCGGTCAGGCTCAACGCCTGAGACACATTGTCCAGCGAGTGCAGCAAGGTGGAGGTACCCTGCTGTTTTGGAGTGGCATTATGTGGGGGCCGACGTACGCCGCTGGTGGTCATGGAAGGCGCCGTAACGGCTGTACGATACGTGAATGCCATCCTCCGACCGATAGTGCAACCATATCGGCAGCGTGTTGGCGAGGCATTCGTCTTCATGGACGACAATTCGCGCCCCCATCGTGCTCATCTTGTGAATGACTTCCTTCAGGATAACGACATCGTTCGAACAGAGTGGCCAGCATGTTCTCCAGACATGAACCTTATCGAATATGCCTGGGATGGATTGAAAAGGGCTGTTTATGGACGACGTGACCTACCAACCATTCTGAGAAATCTACGGCGAATCGCCGTTGAGGAGTGGGACTACCTGGACCAACAGTGCCTTGATGAACTTGTGGATAGTACGGCCACGACGAATACAGGCATGCATCAATGCAAGAGGACATGTACCGGTGTGTACAGCAATCTGGATCACCATCTCTGAAGGTCTCGCTGTATGGTGGTACATCATGCTATGTGTGATGACCAATAAAAAGGGCGGGAATGATGTTTCTGTTGATCTTTATTCCAACTTTCTGTACAGGTTCCGGAACTCTCTGAACAGAGGTGATGCAAAACTTTTTTTGATGTGTGTGCAATGAGTGTCTCTGCCGAGGTTGGAAGGCCTGTGGCAGCTTGATGCTTAGGATTTGTCCGCAGTCCGTGCTCCAATGCCGCAGTGGGCAGGCCTGGCACACAGTATTAATGTGTCACGTGTGATCAGGGTAGGACATTGCTGTGGCCTCACTACATTCGTCACTCCTCATTGTTGTGTAATAGTATAGCGTGATTGACGCCGTCAGGTGTTTTTATTATATCGACGTAGCCACACAATGGGATGTGCCGGTTACAGGTGGCTGTTAAGAGCTGCTCATCTGTGTCGCAGCTGGTGCGTGTACGTCCTTTGTCTACGTGTGATGCGAGAGCAGCGGGCGGTGCTGTGCAGATATGCACGTCACTGGCGTGCGCCGGGCATTCAATTCGGATCCTTCCTCAAAGCAGTATGCCTTTGTCCGGGGCACGATACACGCCCGGCTCCTTTGTAGGGGGACCTTGGAGCGTGCCATGTGTTGCCTTAGCATCCTCTGTGCGCCTGAACAGTACTCACGCGAGCGTCTTACGTGCGTGAATTTATCCGTTGTGTCATGAGAGACGCTTGCCACCTGCGTCTGTTGTGCCGCGGGAGCTTTAGAGCTTTATAATGTTTACTTTCCCCTCCACTCTTGTCGGCTAAGGCTAGCTAGTGTGCTGATTCGTCGCTTTTTAATCGGATGAGACAACTCGCAGTAAGTATCGTTCTGTGATAACAGCAGCCATGCCCATAAGTTAAGGTGTCTAACAGATGCACAATAAAGATAAGAGTGGCCAGGCAACGTTGTGACACGTGGTGCTGTGATATAAATGCAAGGATGCTTGCACAATACCAACAGTACCAGAAGTACCAAACAATCCCCCCCCCCCCCCCTTCCCGTAGCGCTCGTCCCATGTGTTTGTGGGAGAAATGGATGTAAGATACAACAGGGTGCGGCCAATAGAACCTACTACCAGGCCGTGGCGTAGCTCCTGCCAGTCACCGAGACAGAGCGAAGTCCAAACTCTCCCGCGGAAACCACTTCCTATGTACGGCGACTGTAGCGTACGTCTGACTGTATGATACATTGAGCAAGACTGTGGCCAGAGTCAACTGACATGGAAGTTTTCTGAGTGTCGCACCGCGTCTCGGCCACTCTCGCAGTGGTCTCCTTATGGGCGTAGACCCACAAGATGGCCACTGTAACCGTGGCCGAAAAGTTAGTTTTTTCAGTACAGTGTTTTATATTATGACGCGGTACGACACTCAGAAAACTTTGTAAAGTGGTCACGTCATTTTGATTTTTGTAACTTATTGATGTGCACGTCAAACAGAGAGCAAGTTATGTTACTGTTTGACAATCTTTGGTCTTGTTAGAGCATAGGCTTTGCCTTTCTGCGCAGTCTGATACATCCTTAGTTGAAGTGTCGGATGTGAAGGATGTATCCAGAACTGCTATGTTCACTCGTGGTTGTATCTGTTAGATGAAGAATGATTTATTGTAATGGACAGCAAGGATGAATGTCTGTATCTACATGGATACTCTGCAAATCACATTTAAGTGCCTGGCAGAGGGTTCATCGAACCACCTCCACAATTCTCGATTATTCCAATCTCGTATAGCGCGCGAAAAGAATGTACACCTATCTCTTTCCGTACGAGCTCTGATTTCCCTTATTTTATCTTGGTGATCGTTCCTCCCTACGTAAGTCGGTGTCAACAAAATACACTCCTGGAAATGGAAAAAAGAACACATTGACACCGGTGTGTCAGACCCACCATACTTGCTCCGGACACTGCGAGAGGGCTGTACAAGCAATGATCACACGCACGGCACAGCGGACACACCAGGAACCGCGGTGTTGGCCGTCGAATGGCGCTGGCTGCGCAGCATTTGTGCACCGCCGCCGTCAGTGTCAGCCAGTTTGCCGTGGCATACGGAGCTCCATCGCAGTCTTTAACACTGGTAGCATGCCGCGACAGCGTGGACGTGAACCGTATATGCAGTTGACGGACTTTGAGCGAGGGCGTATAGTGGGCATGCGGGAGGCCGGGTGGACGTACCGCCGAATTGCTCAACTCGTGGGGCGTGAGGTCTCCACAGTACATCGATGTTGTCGCCAGTGGTCGGCGGAAGGTGCACGTGCCCGTCGACCTGGGACCGGACCGCAGCGACGCACGGATGCACGCCAAGACCGTAGGATCCTACCCAGTGCCGTAGGGGACCGCACCGCCACTTCCCAGCAAATTAGGGACACTGTTGCTCCTGGGGTATCGGCGAGGACCATTCGCAACCGTCTCCATGAAGCTGGGCTACGGTCCCGCACACCGTTAGGCCGTCTTCCGCTCACGCCCCAACATCGTGCAGCCCGCCTCCAGTGGTGTCGCGACAGGCGTGAATGGAGGGACGAATGGAGACGTGTCGTCTTCAGCGATGAGAGTCGCTTCTGCCTTGGTGCCAATGATGGTCGTATGCGTGTTTGGCGCCGTGCAGGTGAGCGCCACAATCAGGACTGCATACGACCGAGGCACACAGGGCCAACACCCGGCATCATGGTGTGGGGGGCGATCTCCTACACTGGCCGTACACCTCTGGTGATCGTCGAGGGGACACTGAATAGTGCACGGTACATCCAAACCGTCATCGAACCCATCGTTCTACCATTCCTAGACCGGCAAGGGAACTTGCTGTTCCAACAGGACAATGCACGTCCGCATGTATCCCGTGCCACCCAACGTGCTCTAGAAGGTGTAAGTCAACTACCCTGGTCAGCAAGATCTCCGGATCTGTCCCCCATTGAGCATGTTTGGGACTGGATGAAGCGTCGTCTCACGCGGTCTGCACGTCCAGCACGAACGCTGGTCCAACTGAGGCGCCAGGTGGAACTGGCATGGCAAGCCGTTCCACAGGACTACATCCAGCATCTCTACGATCGTCTCCATGGGAGAATAGCAGCCTGCATTGCTGCGAAAGGTGCCGACATTGTGCATGCTCTGTTGCCTGTGTCTATGTGCCTGTGGTTCTGTCAGTGTGATCATGTGATGTATCTGACCCCAGGAATGTGTCAATAAAGTTTCCCCTTCCTGGGACAATGAATTCACGGTGTTCTTATTTCAATTTCCAGGAGTGTATTTTCGCATTCGGAGGAGAAAGTTGGTGATTGGAATTTCGTGAGAAGATTTCGTCGCAACGAAAAACGCCTTTCTTTTAATGATGTCCATCCCAAATCCAGTATCATTTCTGTGACACTCCCATATTTCGCGACAATACAAAACGCGCTGCCTTTCTTTGAACTTTTTCGATGTACTCCGTCAGTCCTATCTTGTAAGGATCCCACACTGCGCAGCAGTATTCTAAAAGAGGACGGACAAGCTTAGTGTAGGCAGTCTCCTTAGTAGGTCTGTTACATTATCTAAGTGCCCTGCCAATAAAACGCAGTCTTGGGTTAGACTTCCCCACAACATTTTCTATGTGTTCCATCCAATTTAAGTTGTTCGTAACTGCAATAGCTAGGTATTTAGTTGAATTTACGGCTTCTAGATTAGACTGATTTACCATGTAACCGAAGTTTAACGAGTGTCTTTTAGCACTCATGTGGATGACCTCACACTTCTCGTTATTTAAGGTCAACTGCCACTTTTCGCACCATTCAGATATCTTTTCTAAATCATTTTGCATTTTGTTTTGATCTTCTGAAAACTTTATTAGTCGATAGATGACAGCGTCATCTGCAAACAACCGAAGACGGCTGCCCAGGTCGTCTCCCAAATCGTTTATATAGATAAGGAACAGCAAAGGGCCTATAACACTACCTTGGGGAACTCCTGAAATCACTTCTGTTTTACTCGAAGACTTTCCGTCAATTATTACGAACTGTGACCTCTCTGACAGGAAATCACAGGTCCAGTCACATAACTGAGACGATATTCCATTAGAACGGAATGTCACTAAGAGTCGCTTGTGTGGTATATAAATAAACTGGTACACCTGCCTAATATCGGGTAGGGCCCCAGCGAGCACGCAGAAGTGTCACAACACGACGTGGCATGGACTCGACTAATGTCTGAAGTAGTGCTGGAGGGATCTGACACCATGAATCGTGTAGGGCTGTCCATAAATCCGTAAGAGTGCGAGGGGGCGGAGATCTCTTTTGAACAGCACTTTGCAAGACATCCCAGATATGCTCAACAATGTTCATGTCTGCGGAGTATGGTGGCCAGCATAAGTTTTTCAACTCGGAGGTGTGTTCCTGGAGCCACTCTGTAGCAATTCTGGACGTGTGGCGTGTCGCATTGTCCTGCTGGAATTGCCCAACTCTGTCCGAATGCACAATGGACATGAATGGATACAGGTGAACAGACAGGATCACATATCAGAGCCATATCTGGACTAATTAGGAGTCCCATATCACTCCAACTGCACTCGCCCCACACCATTACTGAGCTTCCACCATCTTGAACGGTCCCCTGCTGGTATGCAGGGTCCATGAATTCGCGAGGTTGTCTCCATACTGGTACACGTCCGTCCGAGAGATACATTTGAAACGAGACTCGTCGGACTATGTAACATGTTTCCAGTCATCAACAGTCCAGCGTCGGTGTTGACGGGCCCAGGCGAGGCGTAAAGCTATGTGTCTTGCTCTCATCAAGGGTACACAAGTGGGCCTTCGGCTCCGAAAAGCCATATCGATGATAATTCGGCACTTGCTGACGGCCCAGCATTGAAATCTGCAGCAATTTGCGGAAGGGTTGCACCTCCGTCGCCTTGAACGATTCTCTTCAATCGTTGTTGGTCCCGTTCTTGCAGGATCTTTTTACGGCCGCAGCGATATCGGAGATTTGATGTTTTACTGGATTCCTGATATTTAAGTGTACACTCGTGAAATGGTCATCTCTCGGAGATGTTTTGTCCCATCGCTCGTGCCCCGAATATAACACTGCCTTCAAATTCACTTAAATATTGATAACCTGCCATTGGAGCAGCAATAACCGATTTAACAATTGCGTGTCTTATACAGGCGTTGCCAACCTCAGCGCCGTATTCTGCCTCTCTACATATGTTTGTATTTCAATACGCGTGCTATACCAGTTTCTTTGGCGCTTCAGTCTATATTGAAAGCCGAAAAGAATACAAATTTCAATTTTTTTTTTCTTTGAAGAGAAGTAGTTAGAGCTGAGACTGCAGCACTGCGCAGCTAGTTTGTCGGAATAATTGTCAGCTCTCTAACTTTGTTCTCTTGCTCAGAACTGGGTGAAAACCCACTCCACTTCCCGAGTCATACTTTAACATATCGACTGATTAATCAGTTTGGTTTTTTATAGAAATTCTCTGTTAACTATACCCTTTTCAAACCATTGTTCACTTTGTTAAGCGTAGTATTGTTCAGACAAATGTTATGCGCGAAGATCACACACAGTTTCACTCTCTTTTTGAATACATACTTCATTCTAAAATCGCAGTCTTGGAATATCATTCCATAGCAATTTTTTACTGTCCCCATCTCACGATTTACAGAAGGTTTATCAAATGGTTCAAATGGCTCAGAGCGCTATGGGACTTAACACCTGAGGTCATCAGTCCCCTAGAACTTAGAACTACCTAAATCTAACTAACCTAAGGCCTTCACACACATCCATGCCCGAGGCAGGATTCGAACCTGCGACCGTAGCGGTCGCGCGGTTCCAGACTAAAGCGCCTAGAATCGCTCGGCCACGCCGGCCGGCGAAGGTTTATCGTTATGTGTTACCACATTGCTGGACATGATATGCAACAGTTTTAATATTATTTGGAACCTTTATTTAAAAACTAGAAATTGAGCTTAGCCGCTGCCTGCTTGCTCCTTGCTGTTTGCTGTTGTGCTTTCGAGAAATCTGCAACAGTGTTGTGAAGACCAGAGATAAGTTAAAATTTTGATGAGGGCCAGATAACTGTTTTACTTCAGTTTCGCATTTAATATAAAGACTAGCTGTATTCTGGCCAGTGACAGTTCAGTCCAAATTACGTTTTGTTCAGTCAAATGTTAACATACGAGTTTAAATTGGATAACAGTTTATGAGTACATAGGTTTAGTAATACGTAGACTTCTTTTAGAGTGGCAGGTAAATTTGGGCTAAATTTCTTCCAGAAACACGTAGTGGGAAACTTACGAACGTTTATGTCAAGACTATGTCCAGTTTGCTAACGAGAGGGCACTTCGTAATTTGGCTGGGTCCTTACCGTCTATTTTATGCGACGACTCGTACTATCGAATGCAGAATCAGTTCTGGGTCATCTTTCGAGCTTAGTGTCAGGTCGTCAGACTGATTTTGGACGACGTTATTTAGGACTATTGTCAAAAAATGAAACGCCTACAGACGTCCATACGAATTTATTTGCGGAAGGAGTTGGCACTATCCCTATGTATATCGCATCAGTGTCCAGCATAACTGACTACGCAGACTATCTGAAAACTTCGATGTCTGCACTGAAGATGGGGCACTGAAGTGCCGATACTGGTAGCAACAAAACAAATAAAAAAAGTAAATAAAATCGTAAGGACGGCGGTAGGCATATTTTGGCTAATGGGCTTCATTAGTTCTTTTTACTGAATTTTAACTTGGTATGATAGGATATTAATTTGGTTGTATTATTCTTAGCATCTTAGCACCAGCTCATCATCAACAGCAGCAGCAGCAGCAGCAGCAAGAACAATAACAAGAAGAATTACAGGTAGAAGATCTACGGGAGAATTGTCTGTGCGCCCTGTATGGTATTCGAGGGTGCACACGTGCGCGCGCCCTCGCGCTCTCTCTCTCTCACACACACACACACACACACACACACACACACACACACACACACACACACACACACACACGGTGTGATCCACTCGCATGATGGTGATAATACAGAATGTTTAATAGCTCCCAGTATTATTGATTAGGCTACGTTGCATACATCTCGGTAATGCTACCAGTTACTGGACAAGCGGCCTCTGGAGATCACATCAGTACGGGACGTCCTAGAGCATCACATGCATTTCCAATGGGAGGGCAAGCTGGCCACTTCAGATGGCTGATGTGTTCCTGTTATAGGTAATGGTCCGGCAGCACAACAATATGCGATCGTGTTATTAGTCATTACTGTAGTTCAGGTATAAATACAGCAGGGAAAACCAGCACATGTCGTTGCAGGACGTCATCCTCAGGGAAGCAGTTGTACGAGGGAAAATCCTACAGCAGCTTGTGCTCCTGTCATTTCACATTGGAAAATACCCAAAATTGTCCGCCAACATCCACAACAGTGACTGGATTATAACATCTCCAAAGTGCTCTAGATGGGTAGATGATGTAAACCCATCTCCACAGCTTCTGGAATGTGTTCATTACGTCACTTTTCCTGGGTCCATTCACAATGGGCAAAGTACAAGTTCGCCGAACTAAGTGATCCATTCGTAAGAGGCGAGAGGGATGCAGACTGAACCTAAACGGCCAATGACCATAGGCCTACTACTCGAAACTGAACACTCTTTCCTTTGGTGGGAGATGCGTGACCCAGAGGGTCCTGCGATATATCTAACCCTGGCAGGTGCGGTGGTAGGGCGTCTCTGCGGGCACTAGGAAAGATAATCGTGATTCGTGCATGGGTAGCTCAGCTGGTAGAGCACTTGGCCCCGAAAGGCAAAGGTCCCGAGTTCGAGTCTCGGTCCGGTACACAGTTTTAATCTGCCGGGAAGTTTCCTGTTAAACTCCTTTGCCTTCTTGAGTTGTTAGAAATTCGTCTCTCAGTGATTTCGGATTGAACGGGAATATTACCGTTCACTCGAAGGATTTCTCACCTGTTTGGATTGCGGCTACTCTAGAATACGCATCTCGAAGCGAAGCACTCACATCTGTCTGCTTAATGGCTCTTGCTGGATAAGTAATCGGTAGAGACGATCAGGGAGGATGGGATTACAAGTATGCGTTTAGTCTTTCAAGCTGTCTTACAGCGAACTCTTAACCGATGCGCCACACAATTAAAAAAAAAAATCACGAATGTCAGTATATAAGAAACTATCAGCCTCGATTGCGGTAATGAAACCAACCTTTACCAAGGCTTCAGCCCAAGTAATTGAGCCTTCTTCAGAAGATTGACCTAATTCTCTAATATGCCTACGAGGGCGCTGTGAGCTCCCGACGCCCACCGCACGGCGTCCATGGAGACGACGCGCTCGCCGGACCTTAAGTCAAGTCTTGGTGGTGACTTAGTACCTTCTGAAGAAGGCTCAATTACTTGGGCTGAAACCTAGGTAAAGGTTGGTTACATTACCGCAATCGAGGCTGATAGTTTCTTATATATTAGATTATCACGATTGCTGACTGGGTTGCAATGTTGAAAGTACAAATGGCAGTCTCTGCTTGGTTCCTCTGTTTGTCGTGACGTGGATTTGTTCCTCGCAGAATGGTGATTCTTTTGGCAAATAGTTTTATTTTCTAGTGCATACCCAGGCAGTGGTTAAGACATGCAACTTACAGATTATATAATTTGAAAAGAAAACTTACGTAAATCTGATGGAGCTATTCAGGATTACATGTGATGGCCTCAATACAGCACCAACAGCTGAATGTAGTTTTTCCTACCCTACCTTACTCTCCATGATAGTAATAATTGGTGGGCATACGATGTAGTGCTGTTCTATACACTTTTTCCAATATAGGTCTAATATTTTCGTTCCTACATAACTGCTAGAGGCTAAAGAGTCTCTCTTTTGTATTCTTTGCCTGCCTTTTCTTATGGTAATGGAGTTCTCGAATTTTTTAAGCACTTCTTTATTTCGTACTTTATCTGTAAACTTCATTTTCAACGTTCTTCGATAACACCATATTTAAAATACTTCTTCTAATTTCCCATCGTCTGCATTTTACTTAGAGTGCTGTGCCCAAGATAAATACTTTCTAGCACTTCACAAGGGACGCAAGGTTTTGTCTGGGAAGAGGTTTGTACAAACAGTGTAGGGAAATTATTAAAGAGTGGGGTTCATCTCAAATTTAATTAGTAGGGGATACCAACTCTACATAAAGCGAATGGTCGCATCTTATTTAACGGGAGGTAATGTCTCTAAGCACTATGGGACTTAAAAATCTGAGATCATCAGTCCCCTAGACTTAGAACTACTTCAACCTAACTAACCTAAGGACATCACACACATCCATGCCCGAGGCAGGATTCGAACCTGCTACCGCAGCATCAGCAGTAGCAGCGAGGTTCCGGACTGAAGCGCCTAGAATCGCTCTGCCACAGCGGCCGGCGCATGGGAGGAAAGTGTAGCAGAAATGTTCAAAAAATTTAACTAGAGGGAGGGGGGAATCGAAAGCACGCAGAATATTTATCGAAGAACTACTAAAAAATAATCTAATGTCAGGGTAAAGTTTATGAATTTTTTCAGCCCCTTGCTAGCGCAAACGCAGGAACCGTGGATGTAAAATGAGACTAATAAGCTTTTACAAAGGTGCATAACTTATTTTACGCTCTATGAGAGAACAGCTTGCAAAGAAAGAAAAATTAACAAGCATGTTGCAATAAAGAGTAACACCTAGAGCTATTTGCAAAGCAAATATGTGCAGTCCCTACTGAAACAGAAAACCACTGTCTAAATGTCTTTTTTGTCAATGCTCCTTACTGCACAACTTTCATGAGAATACATACGCGAATGACCGTAACGAGCTCCGAGGCGAAGCTTTACGCACGAGCAGAAAGCCTTGCACGAAATGTTCATTACTAGGTCCGCCTTTAACGGCCGCGTACGGCAGTAAAAGCTGCAAAGCGTGGAGCCTTTCCGTGTTGTGCGCCGCCGCTCGGCTGGGCTAGCGTGTTTGCTTAGCAGAACGAGGGGTGAAGCGATCGCTTTCACGGGGCCGTGGGGGCGGCGTGTGGCAGGCGGGACACGAATCTCTGCTACTCAGGGCCGAGTCCAACTGCTTCGGCCAGTGCTGTGCCTGGTTGTTGGTCAGTGCAATTCACTACTGCGGTGTTATTCGTTCTAAGTCTGCATGGAAACTCTGCAAGTCACACTTAAGTGCCTGGCACAGGGGTCATCGAATCACCTGCACAATAATTCTGTTGTTATAATCTCCAACAGCGCACGGGAAAAACGAACACCCGTATCTTTCCATGCGAGCTCTGGTTTCCCTTACTGTATTATGATGATCGTTTCTTCCTGTGTGTCTGCGACAGAAAAATATTTTCGCATTCGCAGAAGAACGTTGCTGATCGAAATTTCGTGAGAAGATCCCGCGACAACGAGAAATGCCTTTGTTTTAACGATGCCAAAAAAAAAGAAAAAAAAAGAAAATGGTTCAAAAGGCTCTGAGCACTATGGGACTTACATCTGAGGTCATCAGTCACCTAGAACTTAGAACTACTTAAACCTAACTAACCTAAGGACATCACACACATCCATGGCCGAGGCAGGATTCGAACCTGCGAGCGTAGCGGGCGCGCGGTGCCAGACTGAAGCGCCTAGAACCGCTCGGCCCATCCCGGCCGGCTTTTACGATGTCCACCCCAAATCCTGTATCATGTCTGTGACACTGTCTCTCCTGTTTCGGGGTAATACAAAACGTGTTGCTCTTCTTTGAACTTTCTCGATGTACTCTGGTAATCCTATCTGGTAAGGATCCCAGACCGCGCAGCAGTACTCCGAAAGAGGACGAACAAGCATAGTGTTTCCAGTCTCTTTAGCAGTTTTGATAGAATTGTCTGTCTGTTCTGCCAATAAAAGACAGTCTTTGGTTTGCCTTCGCCACAACATTTTCTGTGTGTTATTTCCAGTTTAAGTTGTTCGTAATTGTAATTCCTATGTGTTTAGTTGGATTTACGGGCTTTAGATTTGTCTGATTTATCGTGTAACCGAAGTTTAACTGATTACTTTTAGCGCTTACGTGGATGAGCTCACACTTTATATTATTTAGGGTGGACTGCCAATTTTGGTACCATACATACATCTTTTATTAATAGCTTTGGAATTTTTTTTTATCTTCTGACGACTTTATTAGACGATAAGCGTCAGCATCATCTACGAACAACAAAGACGGCTGCTCAGATTGTCTCCTAAGTCGTTTATATACATAAGAAACAGCACAGGGAACTCCAGGAATCACTTCTGATTTACTCGATGATTTGCCGTCAATTACTATGAACTGTGACTTCTCTGACAGGAAATCACGAATCCAGTCAAATAACTTAGACGCTATTCCGTAAGCACGCAATTTCATTACAAGATGCTTGTGTGGCACAGTGCGAAAAGCCTTCTGGGAATCAATAAATACGGAATTAGTTGAAATCCCTTGTCCGTGGCACTCAACACTTCGTGTGTAAAGAGCTAGTTGTATTTCACAAGAATGATATTACCTAAATCCGTGTTGACTGTGTGTCAATAGACCGTTCTCTTCGAGGTAATTAAGTATGTTCGAGCCGGCCGGAGTGGCCGTGCGGTTCTAGGCTCTACAGTCTGGAGCCGAGCGACCGCTACGGTCGCAGGTTTGAATCCTGCCTCGGGCATGGATGTGTGTGATGTCCTTAGGTTAGTTAGGTTTAATTAGTTCTAAGTTGTAGGCGACTGATGACCTCAGAAGTTAAGTCCCATAGTGCTCAGAGCCATTTGAACCAGTTATGTTCGAACACAATATATGTTCCAAAATACTGCTGCATATCGACGTTAATGATACGGAACTGTAATTTAGTGGATTACTCCTACAACCTTTCTTGAATATTGGCGTGACCTGTGCAACATTCCTGTCTTCGGCTGTATATGATTGCTAACTATGGAGCTATTTCATATCATACTCTGAATGGGACCTAATTGGTATACAGTATGGACCGGAAGGTTTTCTTTTATTGTTTTAGCTTGCTTCACTACTCCGAGGATATCTGATTCTAAGTTACTCATGTTGGCAGCTGTTCTTTATTCGAATTCTGGAACATTTACTTCGTCTTCTTTGGTGAAGAAATTTCGGAACGCTGTGTTTTGTAACTCTGCTTTGGCAGCACTGTCGTCACCGACCGACATCCTTAGTGCAGTACTCCGTGAAGAATGGGTTGCCATTCCCCAAGAAACCTTCCAGCAGCTGACTTAACGTATGCCTGCGAGAGTGGAAGCTGTCATCAAGACTATAGGGTGGGCCAACACCTACATCTACATCTACATCTATACTCCGCGAGCCACCTTACGGTGTGTGGCGGAGGGTACTTATTGTACCACTATCTGATCCCCCCTTCCCTGTTCCATTCACGAATTGTGCGTGGAAAGAACGACTGCTTGTAAGTCTCCGTATTTGCTCTAATTTCTCGGATCTTTTCGTTGTGATCATTACGCGAGATATATGTGGGCGGTAGTAATATGTTGCCCATCTCTTCCCGGAATGTGCTCTCTCGTAATTTCGATAATAAACCTCTCCGTATTGCGTAACGCCTTTCTTGAAGTGTCCGCCACTGGAGCTTGTTCAGCATCTCCGTAACGCTCTCGCGCTGACTAAATGTCCCCATGACGAATCGCGCTGCTTTTCGCTGGATCATGTCTATCTCTTCTATTAATCCAACCTGGTCAGGGTCCCATACTGATGAGCAATACTCAAGAATCGGACGAACAAGCGTTTTGTAAGCTACTTCTTTCGTCGATGAGTCACATTTTCTTAGAATTCTTCCTATGAATCTCAACCTGGCGCCTGCTTTTCCCACTATTTGTTTTATGTGATCATTCCACTTCAGATCGCTCCGGATAGTAACTCCTAAGTATTTTACGGTCGTTACCGCTTCCAATGATTTACCACCTATGGCATAATCGTACTGGAATGGATTTCTGCCCCTATGTATGCGCATTATATTACATTTATCTACGTTTAGGGAAAGCTGCCAGCTGTCGCACCATGCATTAATCCTCTGCAGGTCCTCCTGGAGTACGTACGAGTCTTCTGATGTTGCTACTTTCTTGTAGACAACCGTGTCATCTGCAAATAGCCTCACGGAGCTACCGATGTTGTCAACTAAGTCATTTATGTATATTGTAAACAATAAAGGTCCTATCACGCTTCCCTGCGGTACTCCCGAAATTACCTCCACATCTGCAGATTTTGAACCGTTAAGAATGACATGTTGTGTTCTTTCTTCTAGGAAATCCTGAATCCAATCACAAACCTGGTCCGATATTCCGTAAGCTCGTATTTTTTTCACTAAACGTAAGTGCGGAACCGTATCAAATGCCTTCCTGAAGTCCAGGAATACGGCATCAATCTGCTCGCCAGTGTCTACGGCACTGTGAATTTCTTGGGCAAATAGGGCGAGCTGAGTTTCACATGATCTCTGTTTGCGGAATCCATGTTGGTTATGATGAAGGAGATTTGTATTATCTAAGAACGTCATAATACGAGAACACAAAACATGTTCCATTATTCTACAACAGATTGACGTAAGCGAAATAGGCCTATAATTATTCGCATCTGATTTATGACCCTTCTTGAAAATGGGAACGACCTGCGCTTTCTTCCAGTCGCTAGGTACTTTACGTTCTTCCAGCGATCTACGATAAATTGCTGATAGAAAGGGGGCAAGTTCTTTAGCATAATCACTGTAGAATCTTAAGGGTATCTCGTCTGGTCCGGATGCTTTTCCGCTACTAAGTGATAGCAGTTGTTTTTCAATTCCGATATCGTTTATTTCAATATTTTCCATTTTGGCGTCCGTGCGACGGCTGAAGTCAGGGACCGTGTTACGATTTTCCGCAGTGAAACAGTTTCGGAACACTGAATTCAGTATTTCTGCCTTTCTTCGGTCGTCCTCTGTTTCGGTTCCATCGTGGTCAACGAGTGACTGAATAGGGGATTTAGATCCGCTTACCGATTTTACATATGACCAAAACTTTTTAGGGTTCTTGTTTAGATTGTTTGCCAATGTTTTATGTTCGAATTCGTTGAATGCTTCTCTCATTGCTCTCTTTACGCTCTTTTTCGCTTCGTTCAGCTTTTCCTTATCAGCTATGATTCGACTACTCTTAAACCTATGATGAAGCTTTCTTTGTTTCCGTAGTACCTTTCGTACATGATTGTTATACCACGGTGGATCTTTCCCCTCGCTTTGGACCTTAGTCGGTACGAACTTATCTAAGGCGTACTGGACGATGTTTCTGAATTTTTTCCATTTTTGTTCCACATCCTCTTCCTCAGAAATGAACGTTTGATGGTGGTCACTCCATGCTGAAATTCCAGCATTACCGATGGAGGGCGCCACGAACTTGTAAGTCATTTTCAGCCAGGTGTCCGGATACTTTTGATCACCTAGTGTATACATATTGTACAAATGCATATACACTATTTTCTTTAAAATTTTTGTTGACTTAGATAATGATAATAAATAACATGCATAATAGGTTGTATATGTATCTTAAATTAAAACTAAAAGTGTATTTAATGGAAGAAATAGAGATGGAAATTTGACTTAGATATGATGTGACAGTTCTTCCCTTTATTCCTTCTGCGTGTATGGTTACCTCTGTTACGTTGTCTTGACAGTGGTAATACTTAATTTAATGTGATGATTAGTTAGGTTATAATGTGCTTCCGAACTTAAGGTAACAGTGAAGATTGAGAGTTGTTTTAAAATGTTGTAGTCAGTTGCATCAGGTGTGAGGGCTCGGTAAAACTTCGAGCCAGCCACGCCTGATGCAGCAAAGAAGAAGAAGTCCTTCGCTTACTTTTGCTGTGTTTGTCTCGTCTTCACTTCCTGTGTGTGATGTATCCGATTCCATGTCTGTGCTGATCTGTCCCATTCTAGCGTATGGTCTCCTCTTTTTTGTATGTCAGCAATATAGCGCTCGCAATACTCCGTCTACGATGTTGTTTATAGAGTTCATCTTGTCTGCGTATGAACTGTCCTGTGGTGAGAGGGTAACACAGAACGCTGGCGTCTGGAGCGAAGTCGACGTTCTAACTCATTCCAAAGGTGTTCCGTTGGATTCACGTTACGACTTTAGGGCAGGCCAGTCGATTTCAGGAATGTTGTTGTCAGTGGCCAGTGGATCAGAGCTGATGCTTTATGACCTGGTGCATTGTCATACCGACACAAACAGTTATGGTCTCTGAACTGTTCCTCTACTGTAATCAGTACACAGTGCTGTAGAATGTATTCATATCCTTTCACATTTTGCGTTTACTTAAGAGCAATAGGGGACCACACCCTAAGCCGAAAAAAAGACCCCATGCCGCAACAGTAGTTCCTCCGCATTTCACTGTTGGCACCGTTCATGACGGGAACTAACATTCTCCAGGCATTCGCCAAACCCAAACCCTTACATCGGATTGCCTCATGGTATAACTCAAAATTCACTCATTTCCAGTCATGGACTGCTCTGTACACCATCTCGTACGTCTCTTAAAATTGACGACAGAAATGTGTGACTTATGTGAAGCCACTGGACTCTTGCACACCATATTTTTAACACTGTGCGCAGTCGTTTTACTGGAATGCTTGTAGGACTTTGCAACCGGCGAATGATTCCTTCCGCCGATGCTACATGAGGTCAGCGTGGTCTTGAATTAGATGTGATTGTTGCTTCGCCTTTACCCTTCACAATCACGTCCCCGACAGTCGATTAAAATGGTTCAAATGGCTCTAAGCACTATGGAATTTAACATCTGAAGTCATCAGTCCCCTAGACTTAGAACTACTTAAACCCAACTAACCTAAGGACATCACACACATCCTCGCCTGAGGCGGATTCGAACCTGCGACCGCAGCAGCAGCGCGGTTCCGGACTGAAGCGCCTAGAACCGCTCGACCACAACGGCCGGCCCCGACAGTCGACTTGGGCAGCTTTAGAAGGGTTAAAATGTTCCTGATCCATTTGTTACTCACGTAACATCCAGTGACTGGTTCACGATCGAAGTCACTGAACTTCGCTCACGCCGGCCGGGGTGGCCGTGCGGTTCTAGGCGCTACAGTCCGGAACCGAGCGACCGCTATGTTCGCAGGTTCGAATCCTGCCTCGGGCATGGATGTGTGTGATGTCCTTAGGTTTAATTAGTTCTAAGTTCTAGGCGACTGATGACCTCAGAAGTTAAGTCGCATAGTGCTCAGAGCCATTTGAACCATTTGAACTTCGCTCACCGACCCATTGCGCTGTTATTCCTCCTCCACAGACAACGCCACAGACCCGCCTCCTTTTGTGCTGGCGGTCCCACCTGTCGTAACACCTACTGTTTAATTCCGAAATACATAACAGTCTTCCGATACTTCTCATCAGTTAGTGTACTCTGAAAATGCACCTTAACAATCTTCGAAACTTTGTCGGTGGAGTTCTGGTTCACACCGTATACATTAATGTTAGAGCTCTGCTTATACTTCATCGTAACAGTGAAAGCTTTAGAACTGTAAGAGGTAATCTACATCTATACTCCGCAAGCCACCTGACGGTGTGTGGCGGAGGGTACCTTGAGTACCTCTATCGGTTCTCCCTTCTATTCCAGTCTCGTATTGTTCGTGGAAAGAAGGATTGTGGGTATGCCTCTGTGTGGGCTCTAATCTCTCTGATTTTATCCTCATGGTCTCTTCGCGAGATATACGTAGGAGGGAGCAATATACTGCTTGACTCCTTGGTGAAGGTATGTTCTCGAAACTTCAACAAAAGCCCGTACTGAGCTACTGAGCGTCTCTCCTGCAGCCTTCCACTGGAGTTTATCTATCATCTCGGTAACGCTTTCGCGATAACTAAATGATCCTGTAACGAAGCGCGCTGCTCTCCGTTGGATCTTCTCTATCTCTTCTATCAACCCTATCTGGTACGGATCCCACACTGCTGAGCAGTATTCAAGCAGTGGGCGAACAAGCGTACTGTAACCTACTTCTTTTGTTTTCGGATTGCATTTCCTTAGGATTCTTCCGATGAATCTGTCTGGCATCTGCTTTACCGACGATCAACTTTATCTGATCATTCCATTTTAAATCACTCCTAATGCATACTCCCAGATAATTTATGGAATTAACTGCTTCCAGTTGCTGACCTGCTATTTTGTAGCTAAATGATAAGGGATCTATCTTTCTACGTATTCGCAGCACATTACACTTGTCTACATTGATATTCAATTGCCATTCCCTGCACCATGCGTCAATTCGCTGCAGATCCTTCTGCATTTCAGTACAATTTTCCATTGTTACAACCACAGCATCATCTGCAAAAAGCCTCAGTGAACTTCCGATGTTATCCACAAGGTCATTTATGTGTATTGTGAATAGCAACGGCCCTATGACACTCCTCTGCGGCACACCTGAAATCATTCTTACTTCGGAAGACTTTTCTCCATTGAGAATGACATGCTGCGTTCTGTTATCTGGGAACTCTTCAATCCAGTCACACAATTGGTCATCTACCTGGGAACCCGTGTCTATGGCCCTCTGAGTCTCGTGGACGAATAGCGCGAGCTGGGTTTCACACGGTCGTCTTTTTCGAAACCCATGCTGATTCCTACATAGTAGATTTCTAGTCTCCAGAAAAGTCATTATACTCGAACATAATACGTGTTCCAAAATTCTACAACTGATAGACGCTAGAGATATAGGTCTACAGTTCTGCACATCTGTTCGACGTCCCTTCTTGAAAACGGGGATGACCTGTGTCCTTTTCCAATCCTTTGGAACACTACGCTCGAAGTAACACCAGAACTATGAAGCATACAGAAACCTTATCTGTGAGCTGGTAAATGATTTGGTGGTATAGGAACATTGTACGAAACGTCCTGAGTTCAAAACCTATTGACAGCGTTTCTTTTTTTTTTTAAAAAAAAGTTGATATATGAAAATGTTGTGTGGGAGAATATTTTTCTGATATGTAAAAGGACGTTTCGGAGATTGTAGCAATGTTCTTTTGGCAGTCTGCTTTCGCTTCGTTCGTTGAAAGCAGCAAACCTATAGAGTACATTTGTATAAATATTGGTGTGATGTTATCTATACAAATGTACGTTGCAAGTTTTGTACTTTCAACTAGCGAAGCGAAAGCAGACTGCCAAAGGAAGATTGCTACATACTCCGAAACGTCCTTTTACTTGTCAGAAAAATGTTCTCCCATATAACAAATAACAACTTTATGCGTTAACTTAAAAAAAAGCGCTATTAGTATGTTTAGAACTCGGGCCCTCGAGTATGACGATGTGTCGCTCTACCAATTCACCTACCAGAAACCTTCACTTTCGTATCTCGCGGATATGCTTTTCCTGTACTCTGTAGTTCTGGTGCTACTTTTAATTACCATTTACACGTGTTCTACTGGACGACAGCACACAGCACGAATTAAATTAGTTTTATGGTTGAAACTCCATCGACACACAATGTTTGGTACAGATCTGAGTGTCTGGCATCCGGAGGTTTGGGTGTCAGCAGTCGTAGAGTATGTTTCTGTATCCTCGAGCTGGGCAAATGAAGCAGGGAAACTTGCTACTGCACGTATCTGAGCCTTCATCGTATTTGTCCCAAAATCTTTGCTTACCTTACAAGCATTAGAAATTACCTAACCATTTTCGAAAGTAGGCAAAAATTCAATTATTTTAAGACAAAAATGATGTATAAAGTAAGTTTCTAGAAAAAGCTTTACAGATTAACTAGTTCACGATTTTTTTTTTGTTTAGTGTATTATGTTACTGGGTGTTCATAAAACTAAAGAAACAGAAGCGTGAAAGTGGTTCTCATTCCCTTTGACAAACTAAATAGTGTTCACCAAACAAAGCTTTCGATGCGTGTGGAAAGTAAAGATTACAATCACTGTTGTTACCAATTTTGCCTTGAGACAGTGAGTCGTGGAAATGAAATTCGAAAACCATTTAGAAACTGAGGACTGCTCAATGATCAACGACAAAGAAGAGAGATAGGAATGTTTGTCTCGTCGAAGACTAGGTCATTACAGTTTCAAAAATCTGGGACAGGAAGTGACCAGGGCGAGTTTTAATGCACCGTCCTTGCATTCGCCTTTACACCAGTCTCGGAAACTAGGGTAGATCAGCTCCACATCTCCAGCATTAGTGCCCAGGTGTAATCACTGCACCATCTCTCTTGGTTGGTATGGCGCTAGGGGATAGGCCGTGGAGACCGTATCCAATGGTAATTATCATTAGTGTAATCAAACGAGCCACTTAGTGGCTACGACTAGTTGCTACCGTAAGCTGCAATGGTTCCCGTGACTTCACTCACAGTGAAATACGAGAAGAGTGCCTCGTGGCGTGAACCGTTACCGCAGATCATGACAGGGAGCGGATAAAATCTTCTTTGTAGCCTTGGTTGGCCTGCGGATGACCTTGCTGCGTGTGGACACTGTTGTGAGGCAAGACTCTCGCCACAGCCTGGCTTGGGGAAACAAACCAGCGCTGGCTGACGTGAGCTCATAACAGGAAGTCGGGTGCGATCAGATTACAGCCGCAGTAGGCCGGGTCACCTTTATAGTCCCAAATAGAGCCGATAACGCCGCGAAAATACGGAGCCGGTGCTTAAAACAGAGCTGTCCCTCCAAATCAAGTTCCCCACACGTAACGGAGCGAGGAGGACGGATGACAGGATCGAAACCACACGCTGTCGGCACTGCACGCGATATCCACACTGCAGCGTTGCTTAAAACCAAAAAAAGGAACCTGATAGTCTGTTAGACTTTTCATGCTCTAATTTCAAATGAGCACGGAAGCTTGAGGTACAGTAACGAGCACTCGGCTTTGGTTTGTTAGCCGCAGTGATACACGTTTCGTGGTATTTGCAAACGATAATACACCTCGTGTGTGATGGCTCGCTGACATTGAGTACCAGAAGGCGAAATAGGTTCCGATGATTTACTTTCCCTTAATGAGAGAAAAGTTTAGCTGAAGTCAGACTTCGTCGGTCATCTGCATTATTTGTGTGCTTTTTTGTATGTTCGTTGCCATCCTGTCGACTTCATTTCCTCCGTCACAGTCGTCTGTTTCACGATTTTCTTATCGATTACAGTTATCTCCATAAAGATAACGCACATTTTCTCTGTTTGTAACATACAGCCATCTATCTCGGAGACAATGACTCCTCCGTGCCATACAGCACGGGTCCCGAAAACAATGATCATGCGAAACACAATGCGTACTTTTTTAACGTGTGCCATACTGCGAGGTAAGTAAAATACTACAAGGTAATCAGGTGAGTGCAGTATTTGTTTCGCCAAGCGAGGAAAGTCATAGAGTAAAACAAAAGTGATTTCTGGTGTTCCTCAAGGCAGTGTTATAGGCCCTTTGCTGTTCCCCATCTATAGAAACGATTTGGGAGACAATCTAAGCAGCCGTCTTCGGTTGTGTGCAGATGACGCTGTCGTTTATCGACTAATAAAGTCATCAGAAGATCAAAACAAACTGCAAAACGATTTAGAAAAGATATCTGAATGAGGTATTACAATTATGAACAACTTAAACTGGAAGGAACACACAGTAAATGTTGTGGGGAAGGCTAACCAATGGCTGCGTTTTACTGGCAGGACACTTAGAAAATGTAACAGACATACTAAGGAGACTGCCTACACTACGCTTGTCCGTCATCTTTTTAGAATACTGCTGCGCGGTGTGGGGTCCTTACCAGATAGGACTGACGGAGTACATCGAAAAAGCTCAAAGAAAGGCAGCACGTTTTTATTATCGCGAAATATGGGGGAGAGTGTCACAGAATTTATACAGGATTTGGGATGGACGTCATTAAAAGAAAGGCGTTTCTCGTTGCGACGGAATCTTATGAAGAAATTCCAGTCACCAACTTTCTCCTCCGAATGCGAAAATATTTTGTGGACACCGACTTACATCGGGAGGAACGATCACCACGATAAAATAAGGGAAATCAGAGTTCGTACGGAAGATATAGGTGTTCATTCTTTCCGCGCGCTATGCGAGATTGGAATAATAGAGAATTGTGAAGGTGGTTCGATGAACCCTCTGGCAGGCACTTAAATGTGATTTGCAGAGTATCCATGTAGATGTAGATGTGAATGTAGATGTTAGCACGTTGGACTCTCATTTTGGAGAACGACGGTCCAACCCTCTTCCTGCCACCCTGATTTAGGTGTTCGTGATTTCCCTAAATCGCTTCAGGAAAATGTCGGGATGGTTCCTTTAAAAGGGCACGGCTGATTTCCTTCCTCATCCTTTTCTAATTCAATGGGACCGATGACCTCGCTGATTTGTCCCCTCTTCCAAATCAACCAATCAACCATGAAGTATTTCTTCAGTTTCCGTACCATACCAACGCTCATTTACGAAACTACAGTGGTATGAAACGCAATTTGTGACTGGAGTGGGAATTTATTGGTAGAGATCAGATACCACTTCGGACAGTGTGCTATCGACAGATGTAAATGTCACCTGAAGTGTGCCACAGGAAACTGTGCATATTAATGATCTGGCAGGCAATTTCAAGAGTAACTGGAAATTTTTCGCAAGATCTGAAAAAAGCTGCTCGGATTCTTCGTCAGTTGTGTAAGATTTCACAGTGATGTCGAGATTCACAACTTGCATTAACAGTTAAGAATTGGAAAATCATGCACTTCACGAAACACGAAAACTTAGTATCCTTTCAGCCACAGTTGGAAACAAGTCATCACAGGCATCTTTTTGTTTGTTTCAGTTTCTAGGCATACGAAAGGGAATGATCACAGTTTCAGTCGTAGGTAAAGTAGGTGCAGGCTTCGGTTGCGTTGGTAGGATAACGAAAAATTCCTGTTACCTACAAAGAAAAGTGCTTACAAAACACTCGTGCGGCTCAGCCCCGAAAATTGTTAAAGTGTGTAACCCTCATTTCAGATAGTACTAAAAGGGTACACTGAACGTATACAAAGAAGAGCACATGTCTGTTTGACCTGCGGGAGAGCGTCGCCAAGATGGTGAAGGAACTGAACTGGCAGACACATGAAAATAGACTTCAACCATCCCATGAAAGTTTAATTATAATGTTTCAAGTTCAAAGACCGGTTTAAAGCGATGGATCTAAACATACACAACAGCCCTGTAAATACTGCTTTCATAGAGATCGTGCAGATAAGATGAAACTCATTAAAAGAACTAGGCGAAGTAAAGAAGGAGCAGATACTCTAATAAATGGTACAATGGTAAGTGATCTCTGTCATGTTCTTCAATCAATTGCAGAATGTGGATGTAGAAGATCAAATCTAAAGAGCGCGTTCACCCCCGCCCTACTATCCGGTTGTAAATTTTGCCCTTGTTAAAACATTTCAAGCGAATGACTAGACGGTTGGAATAAAGAGGACGCAGTCGACTTCCTGTCTGTCGTGAATTTCCCCTTCTGGCTTTTGATTAGTATTTGGTTTATACTTCCATTCCGATAATTGTTCACTTGTTTAGGGTATACGATAAATCACAGAAATGTAAGGGCTGTCAATTCGACTAAATACCTAGGAATTACAATTATGAGCAACTTAAATTGGAAAGACCACATAATATTGTGGGGAAGGCGAAAGAAAGACTGCACTTTATTGGCAGAACACTTACAAGATGCGACAAACCTACTAAGAGACAGCGTACATTACACTTGTCCGTCCTCTGCTGCAATATTGCTGCGCGGTGTGGGATCCTTACCGGGCAGTGTTGACGGAGGACATCGAAAAAGTGCAAAGAAGGGCAGCTCGTTTCGTGTTATCGCGCAATAGGGGTGAGAGTGTCACTGATATGACACGCGAGTTGGGGTGGGAGCCACTGAAACTAAGGCGGTCTTCTTTGCGGCGAGATCTATATATGAAATTTCAATCACCAACTTTCCGAATGCGAAAATATTTTGTTGACACCCAGATACGTAGGGAGAACTAATAATAACAAATAAGAGAAATCAGAGCTTGAACTGAAAGATTTAGATGTTCCTTTTTCCCACGCGCTATTCGAGAGTGGAATGGTAGAAAAGCAATATGAAAATGTTTCGATGAACCCTCTGCCAGGCACTTAAGTGTGAATTGCAGAGTAACCATGTAGATGTAGATATTCATAACATTCTTATACCATTACTAAATTACCATCAAAAGATAGTGAAAACTGATTCATGTGTATTACAGTCCCAGGTAAAATATAGTTTTCGTATCTTCCTCCTCCTTCTCTTCTTCTTATTCTTCATGTTGTTGTTCTTGCGTTATGGCCTCTGCAAGACCACGGGACCCTTCATGGATTGCAGTTTCCTCTTCTCCTCCCAGAACCTTTTCACCCTTCCCCTCCTCCTCTTCCGTTCTCCTTCACAGGTCTCCAGTGTCTCTTCTCATGTCTGCTCCAATTGTGGCTCTCTAACTATTCGCTTTATCCTCCTCACTTGCTTCTCCACTTTTTCTTTCCTTCCACCTTGACCCGTAATTCCCATCAGTCCGTCCGGAATTCAACAACCCACTTGCTTCCTATCTTTCGTCTCCCCATTCTCTCTATTGTTTCCTATACTCTTCTCGTCATTATGTCCATATTCATTACGCTCACATGTTTGGCAAACCTTATAACTTTCGTCAGATTTCTCCTGATATTGTCCTCGTGCTCTGTTATAGTTCTTCCCAAGCTCTTCACATTCATCTCTCATCACTTCTTACAGGGCCTAGTATTTTTCTCTCTTCTTTCTCTAGTTGTTCTGCAACGTTTCTTCCTTGTCATCTCGTCTCAGCATCATTTCCCACCGTTGCCTTGTAGCATTTCATCTTTGTGTCTTTATATATATATATATATGGTCACGCAGAAGATGGACATCATCATTATCCTCTCTGTTATTCCCTCCTTGCTCCTGTTTCTTCCTGTTACAAGTTCTAAGTATATAAGTCTTCCATCACAACTGATTCATTTTGCAATATTCCCACAGTATTTTTATAATAGGATTACTGCAGTAACCATGTTAAGAGGCAATTACCGGCGCCGGGAGTTTTCGCTCGGCACTCTGTCAGCAGCTGTGGGGGAAGACATGCTGGCTGCGCGGTGATCCACACCAAGCAGCGCACTCGTTAATGCGGCGCGTGGGAGGGGACCCTCTGTCAATTGTTTATGGTGGGTTGGCGGGTTGGTTAGCTTGATTGGCACATCAGCTATATTTATTTTTACCTGCTCCATAGATATACATGTGCTCATATATACGCTTACACAAAATGATGTGGAATTCATTAATATGTAATGAAGTCAGTGCAAATTGATTCTAACTTCCTGTATTTCTGTTGTTTCAGTGCTGTACTGTTGATAGTGTGTCGTTGAATGTTGCTGTTAACACAACGAATTTTATTGGCGAGTAAACGAAACGAGCAAGTCCGGCAGTCTACAAGATAACAGAGGATGGCCTACCCACATGGTCTTCACCTCCTATATCATCTACATGTACATCATAACTCCGCACCTTAGGGTATGTGGCGGAAGGTACTTACAAGTAAACCTACCGAAAGGATACTGTAGAGCAAAATAAGAGACAAATATCTTTTATACGTGCTCATACGGCCATTGAGGAGGCCGGTGAAACACTTCCTTGAAACAAATTCAGTTTAATATTTCTGAATGAACACCACTAAAACGGTAAAAATACAAAAATAAACCTCAAATAAAAGTTCATATCGTTCTTAACGTACATTACAACGGCGCACCAGATTTATTGAAAAAAAAACATTTTTTTCCTAATCCGCCCCCTCTCCACTGTTTTCTCATTTCGACATTTGACAAATAGCAAAATGCATAGCATCGTTAACACCATATTCAGTCATATATGAAGAAGTTGTATTCCAAAGAAGCATTTGTCAGAAATAAGCTAGAAATAACTCCACATCGCTATACGCACGCCCGATGTGTGTCCGCTTCAATGCACACACACAATAAAGAGGAAATGCAGAACTTTTCAGGTCTAAAAAATGCTAAATGCACTTTGATTTCGCGCACAAGGCGTCTTTTTGTATCTATTACTGTTTCCATGGTATACATTCAGAAATATTAAACTCAATTTTTTTTGTTCAAAGGTGAGTTTCACCCCCTTAACCGCCGTATCGACATGAATAAAAAATGTGGCTCGTATTTTACTCTACATTGAAACGTATTCAAAGCCGATCAAAATCGAAGTGTGTCCCTTGGGTAGGTTTACTTGTTAGTAGTGTACCACTATCTCTCGTACGTGTTAAGTCAGAGCAAACACAGACTCCCTGTTAATAGTAAAGACTGTAATCTAAGCTAGATATTAAACCCAACAGCCTCGAACTACTGTGTTAAGTTGCTGTACACTGTTACAGCTCCATTTGTTCAGACTTACCACTTTTTTACTATGGTTTTAGATTATATTTTCGTTGTTCACCAGAAGGCATATAAAAAACATCTCAAACAATGGGCTTGGAATTCAAATGATGTGAAATTTAGGTGGCTGTCCGTTTTCTTTTGTAATAAAGGAATTAATGAAACATCGAATGGGCAGCTAAGTGAGAATTTCAGTCTAAGAAGCACATTGAGGAACAGTGAACTCGAGTTCACTGTTGAGCCATTATGAGCCGGAAGTAAAGGGCTGTTTATTTCCCAGCTCTCTTATTTCACGGATTAGCTGATCACCTGGCTGGTTTGAATATACAGGGTGACTCAAAAAGAATACCACAACTTTAGGAATTTAAAACTCTGCAACGACAAAAGGCAGAGCTAAGTACTATCTGTCGGCAAATTAAGGGAGCTATAAAGTTTCGTTTAGTTGTACATTTGTTCGCTTGAGGCGCTGTTGACTAGGCGTCAGCGTCAGTTGATGCTAAGATGGCGACCGCTCAACAGAAAGCTTTTTGTGTTATTGAGTACGGCAGAAGTGAATCAACGACAGTTGTTCAGCGTGCATTTCGAACAAAGTATGGTGTTAAACCTCCTGATAGGTGACTCGCCTAAGGTGAACGTTTTCTGTGCCATTTCAGCCAATAAAGTTTTTGGTCCCTTTTTCTTCGAAGGTGCTACCGTAACTGGACTACAGTATCTGGAGATGTTAGAGAATTGGCTGTTCCCTCAGCTCGAACAAGAAGCACAACAATTCATATTTCAGCAGGATGGAGCGCCACCACATTGGCACTTATCTGTCCGTAACTACTGAACGTCAACTACCCGAGGCGATGGATCGGCCGCCAGGCAGCCCGTGACAGAGCACTTCCTCCAAGAAGCCCTGATCTTACCCCCTGAGATTTTTTCTTATGGGGGTATGTTAAGGATATGGTGTTTCGGCCACCTCTCCCAGCCACCATTGATGATTTGAAACGAGAAATAACAGCAGCTATCCAAACTGTTACGCCTGATATGCTACAGAGAGTGTGGAACGAGTTGGAGTATCGGGTTGATATTGCTCGAGTGTCTGGAGGGGGCCATATTGAACATCTCTGAACTTGTTTTTGAGTGAAAAAAAACCTTTTTAAATACTCTTTGTAATGATGTATAACAGAAGGTTATATTATGTTTCTTTCATTAAATACACATTTTTAAAGTTGTGGTATTCTTTTTGAATCACCCTGTACGTCCCTAAATGGAACCCTCGTCTTCTTCCGAGTCTACTACCTCACTAACGGTTTTCAAGGCCTGCGCGTGATAAGATGGTGCTCCGTTGGGAAGGCATTTTTGTGGAAACAGGAACACGATTTTCCCATCTAAACGCTCATTAACAGCAGTGTGATATTAACGAAAGGAACGCTGAAAACGTCTCGACCTAGAAATCATAAAATGCCGATCAATGAACTTGGCCCTTATTTTCCAAGCAGTAGATGAGATCCACGATTGTGGAAGGTCTTTAATGACACTGCACACCGATTGACGCAACTGACAGAACCCCCCCCCCCCCCCCCCCCCACACACACACACACACACACTCACTCACTCACTTTAAAAACATAACTATTTTGCAAATCACTCTGACACTTTCCGTTGTTAAAGTAAGAACTTTTACTACTCGACATATGTTAATGCGTTTCAGGCATCAGAAAAACAAAACAAAGATATTCAGTGTTATCAACGCCATGTCCATGCAAGGATGAGAAGTTCCGCCCTGCTCTCGTATTTCTCCATATTTAAAGCTGAAAACTGCCCACGTCCAGATGATTTATCTTCTCCGAAATTCTGCACAGCAGGCACCATGGGGATAACGTGCTTGACGAGGAAAGAACGTAAGTGAAATGCGTTTTAAATAATGCCGAAGCGTTTGTTTCCTTCAATAAACGTCTATACGTGCGAAGAATTGTGAGATGAAAGAAAGTCAGACCAGCTGTATTAAATGAATACAAATTCAATTTTATAGGCAGTAGTTGCTAACGACTTCTATTTTAAAGTTTTTATTTTAAAGCCGTATTATTAATCTCACGATGTTCTACATGCACTTATAATCAAGAGACTGTTTCGTTTCGTTGACGATCTACGACTAATTCTTTGTTCGGGAGGAGCACGTGCTACGCTCCCCTCCAGTTCCCCACCTCCTCACCCCACTCATGACGTAAGCGCGCAAACGCGCGGGTCCCGCATAACCTGTTCGAATATGAGACACATTGCCACAGGGCTCGCAACACTTACGCTCCAACGGAAACATACACGGCACAATGGTGTTACAACTCTTTGTTGTTATCTGTACTGTTCTCAAGACGTCTTCCTATCAATAACTATGACGCCTCTTTGTCTCTTCACTCAACGCTACGTATCATAGCTACGCCTTCTCGTGCTTTACAGCACCCTCATCTGCATATTATTTCGATCCGAGCACTTGGCTTGTCAGTTCACGAGTCGCACGCAGGACTGCTATTTCGTAAGCTGCCGATGCTTCTCTCCGTCATCGTAATACACCTACCATATCCTGAGATCTGAAACGGAAGATATAGCTGGGTAGAGTCAACGAATGCGAATCAGAGGAACAGTGTGCAAAAAATTTTGTGTTTTCATGCCAAGGGATTTGTCATGGCGAACTTCGACGACTTGAGGTTTTAATTGTAACTATTGCCAAAATAAACTGAATTGTATTAGTAATGAGGGTTCAGGATTATTTGGTGGAGGCATCCTAGTTTGATTTTCCCATTTGTTTCCTAGAATGATTCGAGACGAATAATAGTAGACCAGAATATGACAGAAATTATTATATGAGGAAATAAGCTACAGAAAAGAATATAGCAATATCGTCAGTGATATAAAGGGACTTGACCAAAAACTTCCGAGGAAAACGGAACCATCTGATCAAAGGAAGACAAGGAACTACATCCATAAATAAATATATAAACAAAACTGAATCTTTAATAGACCATGTTTTTAAATCAAACTAAAAGTTATAAAGTAATTTCTTCGAGCCCCATACAGATATCTAAGGCCGTACACATAGTCTTGAAAAATTGTGATTGTGCATTTTAATAGATATGAAAATAGAGGGTGGCAATTATTGAACCAAATGGAAAAAAAACGAAAATTAGTTACAAACTACGGGCGGCACACGCTTTATTTAACATGTAAGTTACTGCAGACAATCGGATTTAGGTTATGACATGTTCGATATGTCTGCCATCATTAGCGATGATATTGCGCATACGAATAGCGAAAATCTGCGTGATCCGCTGAAATGACGGAACATCGATGCCGTCGATGACCTTCTGAACGGCTGTTTTCAGGTCAGCAATGGGTTTGGGGTCATTGCTGTACACCTTGTCTTTAATATAAGCAAACAAAAAGGAGTCGCATGTGTTCAGACCCGGAGAATATGGCGACCAACCGAGGCCCATGCCAGTGGTTCAAATGGTTCAAATGGCTCTGAGCACTATGGGACTTAACATCTGTGGTCATCAGTCCCCTAGAACTTATAACTACTTAAACCTAAGGACATCACACACATCCATGCCCGAGGCAGGATTCGAACCTGCGACCGTAGCGGTCACGCGGTTCCAGACTCAAGCGCCTAGAACCGCACGGCTACACCGGCCGGCCATGCCAGTGGCCTCTGGGTACCCCAGAGCCAGAATGTGCTCCTCCAGAACATCAAACACTCTCCTGCTTCGGTGGGGTCGAGCTCGGTCTTGCACGAACCACATCTTGTCGAAATCAGAGATCTTCCAAAACCTTCACGTACCGTTCGGTAGTCACCGTGCCATCAAGGAATATCGCACCGATTATTCTGTGACCGGACGCTGCGCACCACATAGTCACCCGTTGATGGTGAAGAGACTTCTCGATCACGAAATGCGGATTCTCAGTCCCCCAAATGCGCCAATTTTGCTTATTGACGAACCCATCCAACTAAAAGTGGGCTTCGTCGCTAAATCAAAGCATAGCATGCGCATACTAATTCCCGTCAGGCCCCGCGACCAACCATGCAGTTTGAACGTCCTAACACAAACTGTTCAGAAATTATGATGATTTTATTTCATATAGTTCAATAATTGTCACCCTGTACTTGCAAGATCTGTAACGAAAAACGTCGGATGCATGCAGTAGGTAATATTAAGTCAGTGAACTATTCAGGGATCAATGAACTATTCAGGGCATATTAAAAATTCGTTTTTGTTCGTATAATTACTTTCTTCTATTTCGTCATGTATGTGTGAAATTTTCAAACATTTTGGTGAAATTTCAACAGAAACATGTGATAAATTTCAATTTTCACCAGACTCGACCAATGTATTGCTTCCTCCTAAGTGTATCTCGCGAAAAGATCGCGAAAGTAAAAATTAGATTCCACTTCACGCGGAGGCTTACCAGCAAGCGTTCGTTCACCGAATTATTCGCAAATGAAACAGTTGTGAGAAAAACGGGAACAATTGTTTGCTGTTTTTGGCATGTGACAGTTTAAAAAGCGGACACGCAGGCAAAAGAACGATTCTGCAGTCAAAAGCTGGTTGTCCCCGCGTAGCGACGCTGATGTTTCTGTCGATACGTGCACGTAACAGTGCTGAGAGTAGACACTGCATGAAAAGAAGCCGTTGAAAAGGGATCGGCGCCATTTTCCGGACAAAATTCAGAGCGCCGCGTATGCATCGAGGACATTGCATCGAGAGTTCTCTGTCGTAAAAAAGAGCACTGTTCCAGTTATTTCCTCCACACGTACCAACAACCTTCGTGCTAGTTCACACAGTATTGCTATATTTTTTCAAAGACTTCATGAGAAACTGGGGGTCGATCCCTGTTGGTGGCCGCTGGGAAAGATATCTGGAGGGGGGCATTCCAGTATCGCCGGGGATTTAATGGCTATACCAGAGCCGAGGAACGAAATAGGATGGCGAACTCTGCGCCGGTCTGTCTGGTTCTCAGATCTTTTGGGCCAGCGCCTTATGGTTAGTCACCGCATCCCCATCCCTCTGTTTCACGAGATTTTACTAAATTCACAAGTTTGCCTGTCTGATCTGTTATCAAACTGCACTGAAAGGTTGTATGTCTGTAAGAACGGAATTAAAATATTACACTTTAAAACGACGTGATTTAAAGACGACACCTCCAAAATGGTGGACTGTTTTAATACACTCTTGGAAATTGAAATAAGAACACCGTGAATTCATTGTCCCAGGAAGGGGAAACTTTATTGACACATTCCTGGGGTCAGATACATCACATGATCACACTGACAGAACCACAGGCACATAGACACAGGCAACAGAGCATGCACAATGTCGGCACTAGTACAGTGTATATCCACCTTTCGCAGCAATGCAGGCTGCTATTCTCCCATGGAGACGATCGTAGAGATGCTGGATGTAGTCCTGTGGAACGGCTTGCCATGCCATTTCCACCTGGCGCCTCAGTTGGACCAGCGTTCGTGCTGGACGTGCAGACCGCGTGAGACAACGCTTCATCCAGTCCCAAACATGCTCAATGGGGAACAGATCCGGAGATCTTGCTGGCCAGGGTAGTTGACTTACACCTTCTAGATTACGTTGGGTGGCACGGGATACATGCGGACGTGCATTGTCCTGTTGGAACAGCAAGTTCCCTTGCCGGTCTAGGAATGGTAGAACGATGGGTTCGATGACGGTTTGGATGTACCGTGCACTATTCAGTGTCCCATCGACGATCACCAGTGGTGTACGGCCAGTGTAGGAGATCGCTCCCCACACCATGATGCCGGGTGTTGGCCCTGTGTGCCTCGGTCGTATGCAGTCCTGATTGTGGCGCTCACCTGCACGGCGCCAAACACGCATACGACCATCATTTGAACCAAGGCAGAAGCGACTCTCATCGCTGAAGACGACACGTCTCCATTCGTCCCTCCATTCACGCCTGTCGCGACACCACTGGAGGCGGGCTGCACGATGTTGGGGCGTGAGTGGAAGACGGCCTAACGGTGTGCGGGACCGTAGCCCAGCTTCATGGAGACGGTTGCGCCGATACCCCAGGAGCAACAGTGTCCCTAATTTGCTGGGAAGTGGCGGTGCGGTCCCCTACGGCACTGCGTAGGATCCTACGGTCTTGGCGTGCATCCGTGCGTCGCTGCGGTCCGGTCCCAGGTCGACGGGCACGTGCACCTTCCGCCGACCACTGGCGACAACATCGATGTACTGTGGAGACCTGACGCCCCACGTGTTGAGCAATTCGGCGGTACGTCCACCCGGCCTCCCGCATGCCCACTATACGCCCTCGCTCAAAGTCCGTCAACTGCACATACGGTTCACGTCCACGCTGTCGCGGCATGCTACCAGTGTTAAAGACTGCGATGGAGCTCCGTATGCCACGGCAAACTGGCTGACACTGACGGCGGCGGTGCACAAATGCTGCGCAGCTAGCGCCATTCGACGGCCAACACCGCGGTTCCTGGTGTGTCCGCTGTGCCGTGGGTGTGATCATTGCTTGTACAGCCCTCTCGCAGGGTCCGGAGCAAGTATGGTGGGTCTGACACACCGGTGTCAATGTGTTCTTTTTTCCATTTCCAGGAGTGTATTTCCCGTAAAGTTTTATCCTAAACAGGTATCAGAGTTTTTTTCTGAGATGCAGACTATCAATTCGTGGCAATTTCAAAGTAAAGGTTGATTCTTAAGGTAGATGTGAATTACATGTTTTCAGTTTGTTTATTGTTGTCTTTCGGTTTCCTTCTTCCTTTTAGACTGTAACCATGTTTAAACTGATGCGTACTTCAGTGAACGAGTAAAACTCTTAGAAGTAGTGGGGTACAAAACTTGTAACCTCCCCCTCACTTATCGACCTTAATGACTGTGAAAATTAAACCGCGTGTACCTAATGGAAATTTGGGAAAAGCAATTGTCACCGAAGTTAATCCGTCGGTAAAGAGGGAAGAAAGGGTTGCATCTATATGAAAGGAAAAATGCAAATGAAACTGGTGGAAATTAATTTTGAAAAGGGGTTTAGTTAATAAAGAAAGTGAATGTGCGGTCGTTAATTAGATATTTGAGATTTTCGGGAAAATTACGGTCGCCAGTCCTATGGACAACTACTATAATAACTGAAAAAGAAAGGTTATTGCACATATAATTAGCACTAAAAGCGTGGCAACTGAAGGTTGACACGTGTTGTGTGAAAACTGAATGTTTGTCAGAAGTAATAAATTTCGCTACACTCTTACTTAATTTAGCAAAAGAATTAATAAAACCGTAAAATTGAAATTTAATTTAGTGACTGAAATTAATAGTGAGCTTTGTTTCTGGAGCACTACGAAATTCAGTAAAATAAGCTTAGTCTTGGGCTACCTCAACAATCATTTCAAAAGCAACTTGAATCTACGCAATTTAGAAATAAGAGAATTAACTTTGAACTTGAATTAAATGATTCTGAACAATTAACAATAGTAAAATTTAGTATGTACCAAGCTGAGCTGCAGTCACAGGTAACTAAAATACGGTAACAAAACTCGCACTCTTAATTTGTGCTTGTGCAATCTAAATATTGTAGCCAGCTGAACTTTGAAATTAAAGCAGTGAAATCGAATGATGCTGGCGTTTGAATTTCAACGACCCTCGGGCTCATTTCGGAAAAGGAAGGGACCCTGCTTGGCAATGCAATTGGGACAATGAGCAACAAAGGTTCATGCTAAGTTGCTGTAATTTTGCGAGGCAAATGGAACAATTTGAAAAGCTGAGGTCTGCCATACAGTTCTGAAACTTTACGTGCTTTTAGTCTTCCTTGTTGGTTGGTTGAAGGTTTGAAGCCGTCGATCGAGGAGGTGGCGACAGTCACTCATTGTCGGCCGTCGCTGTTGCAGAAGCTGGATGTTGGCGCGCCTTCTTCTCGACACTGTCACCAGGCGAAACGGGCTCTTGATGTGCGCCAGCTTATGCTTCCCGCCCGCGACACCATGTCAGAAACTATCATCGCGAGTCGAGCGCAATTACATGCTGCCAAACCCCGAAAGCGCGGCAACTCGCGGGAGCGTCACACAACACACCCGCTCCACCGCCCTACTCCAGCCAGACTCTGCTTTGCCCGCGCTCCACGCGGCCGAGTTCACACTACCAAAGATTCTAAACACTTTGATTCTCCACACGACCTATCGATGTAATCGTTCGATAGCCTAGTTTTCCCTAGGCAAGACCCAGCGTAAAAACACAAATACTAATTACAAAACAAACCAATTATACATCGACATAAATGCATAAATATACATACAAATAGTAAAACAATTACAATATATAAAGACACAGAAATGTCATATTTTCAAGGAACAAAATAATGAAAAAATTCATAGTACAATAGATGGAAATACGAGGATATGCATTTCTGGCGTTACAAACTGTCCATCCAGATTCAGATTCACCGTGCTTTCCTTAAATCATTTGAATGATTTCGAGCAAGTCGTTGATGATATCGACTCTGAAGTCGAGTAGATTTCCCCACCATGTTTTAGTTCTGGGTGGAGATTTTAATTTGCCGGGTACAGACTGGGAGACTCAAACGTTCATAACGGGTGGCAGGGACAAAGAATCCAGTGAAATTTTTTTTAAGTGCTTTATCTGAAAACTACCTTGACCAGTTAAACAGAGAACCGACTCGTGGCGATAACATACTAGACCTTCTGGTGACAAACAGTCCCGAACTATTTGAAACAGTTAACGTAGAACAGGGAATCAGCGATCATAAAGCGGTTACGGCATCGATGACTTCAGCCGTAAATAGAAATATTATAAAAGGTAGGAAGATTTTTCTGTTTAGCATAAGTGACAAAAAGCAGATTACAGAGTACCTGACGGCTCAACACAAAAGTTTTGTCTCAAGTACAGATAGTGTTGAGGATCAGTGGACAAAGTTCAAAACTATCGTACAATATGCGTTACATGAGTATGTGCCAAGCGAGATCGTAAGAGATGGAAAAGAGCCACCGTGGTACAACAACCGAGTTAGAAAACTGCTGCGGAAGCAAAGGGAACTTCACAGCAAACATAAACATAGCCAAAGCCTTGCAGACAAACAAAAATTACGCGAAGCGAAATGTAGTGTGAGGAGGGTTATGCGAGAGGCGTTCAATGAATTCGAAAGTAAAGTTCTATGTACTGACTTGGCAGAAAATCCTAAGAAATTTTGGTCTTATGTCAAAGCGGTAGGTGGATCAAAACAAAATGTCCAGACACTCTGTGACCAAAATGGTACTGAAACAGAGGATGACAGACTAAAAGCCGAAATTCTAAATGTCTTTTTCCAAAGCTGTTTCACAGAGGAAGACTGCACTGTAGTTCCTTCTCTAGATTGTCGCACTGATGACAAAATGGTAGATATCGAAATAGACGACAGAGGGATAGAGAAACAATTAAAATCGCTCAAAAGAGGAAAGGCCCCTGGAGCTGATGGGATACCAGTTAAATTTTACACAGAGTACGCGAAGGAACTTGCCCCCCTTCTTGCAGCGGTGTACCGTAGGTCTCTAGAAGAGCGTAGCGTTCCAAAGGATTGGAAAAGGGCACAGGTCATCCCCGTTTTCAAGAAGGGACGTCGAACAGATGTGCAGAACTATAGACCTATATCTCTAACGTCGATCAGTTGTAGAATTTTGGAACATGTATTATGTTCGAGTATAATGACTTTTCTGGAGACTAGAAATCTACTCTGTAAGAATCAGCATGGGTTTCGAAAAAGACGGTCGTGTGAAACCCAGCTCGTGCTATTCGTCCACGAGACTCAGAGGGCCATAGACACCGGTTCACAGGTAGATGCCGTGTTTCTTGACTTCCGCAAGGCGTTCGATACAGTTCCCCACAGTCGTTTAATGAACAAAGTAAGAGCATATGGACTATGAGACCAATTGTGTGATTGGATTGAAGAGTTCCTAGATAACAGAACGCAGCATGTCATTCTCAATGGAGAAAAGTCTTCCGAAGTAAGAGTGATTTCAGGTGTGCCGCAGGGTAGTGTCATAGGACCGTTGCTATTCACAATATACATAAATGACATCGGAAGTTCACTGAGGCTTTTTGCAGATGATGCTGTGGTGTATCGAGAGGTTGTAACAATGGAAAATTGTACTGAAATGCAGGAGGATCTGCAGCGAATTGACGCATGGTGCAGGGAATGGCAATTGAATCTCAATGTAGACAAGTGTAATGTGCTGCGAATACATAGAAAGATAGATTCCTTATCATTTAGCTACAAAATAGCAGGTCAGCAACTGGAAGCAGTTAATTCCATAAATTATCTGGGAGTAGGCATTAGGAGTGATTTAAAATGGAATGATCATATAAAGTTCGTCGGTAAAGCAGATGCCAGACAGATTCATTGGAAGAATCCTAAGGAAATGGAATCAGAAAACAAAGGAAGTAGGTTACAGTACGCTTGTTCACCCACTACTTGAATACTGCTCAGCAGTGTGGGGTCCATACCAGATAGGGTTGATAGAAGAGATAGAGAAGATCCAACGGAGAGCAGTGCGCTTCGTTACAGGATCATTTAGTAATCGCGAAAGCGTTACGGAGATGACAGATAAACTCCAGTGGAAGACTCTGCGGGAGAGACGTTCAGTAGCTCGGTACGGGCTTTTGTTGAAGTTTCGAGAACATACCTTCACCGAAGAGTCAAGTAGTATATTGCTCCCTCCTACGTATATCTCGCGAAGAGACCATGAGGATAAAGTCAGAGAGATTAGAGCCCACACAGATGCATACCGACAATCCTTCTTTCCACGAACAATACGAGACTGGAATAGAAAGGAGAACCGATAGAGGTACTCAGGGTACCCTCCGCCACACACCGTCAGGTGGCTTGCGGAGTATGGATGTAGATGTAGATGTTGAAGTCTCTTCCCTTCTTATCAAGACCTCAGGTCACTGAGGTAACCGAGGTGTCTAAACAAAATTATAGCTGCGAACAACTGAGGGTCCATAGAGGGTGTCTTTAGGATAAAGTTGAAAGGAGAGTCCAATGTTCGGTAACTTCATCCAGTAAAGCTACATATCGTCTAACAAGAAGAGGTGTCCAGGGTTGCGATTCCTTTTTTGAAACCACCTGTACGATTGTGTAGGTCGGAGTTCTAGGTATCACACACTCTGTAGCCATTCACCGTGGTCGGCCCACCACTTGCCAGCAGGCCACACATTAGCAGCAAGTTTGGGTTTTTACACTCTGCAGTGTTGATGCCGCCCAGTGTCCTAATACTGTCAAATGCTTTGCGAGATTTTCTGTGAGTTCCTGTCCTCAGCCCGTTCCTGGCAAAAAGAAGTGAAATACCGAGGAAGATAGGAGGAAACGAAATGATACTTGACGGGTTGAGAGGGTGTGCGATATTATAAAGACTATTACAAAATTGAGTCAAATTTACAAAGAACTTGGCAGAATGAGCTCACTTATCAGTATGAGGTTGCACCCCCTTCTACCTTGGATGCAGGCACTGATTTGTTTGAAACGGGCGTTGAAAGACTGTCGTATTCTGTCGTGAGCAACCTGGCCCACAACTGTCGTAATTGGTCCCTGATATTCTGGATACAGGTACTGGGATAGCGTTGATGTCCGAGATGTTCCCACATATGTTCAGTCGGGGTCAGATTAGGGACTTTGTTGGCCATGGGAGTACCTCAACTTGTCACAAACAGTACCCAGAGAGACATATCGTGTAGCATTGTCATGCTGAAAAAGGACACGAGAGGCGGCACCTGAGGATGCAGGCTGCTCCTGAGGTGCCGTTATGCCGCTAGAGTTCGCTCAGTCATTGCCAGCCTTGACCCGAAATCATACCCCAGACCATGACGTCAGGATTAACACCATGCACCTCTCCAAAACATTAGAAGAATAGGACATCTCCCCGGGACGCCACCGTACTCGCCGACGACGGCCATCTGGGGTGATGAACTACGACTCATCACCGAATATGTTGCAATACCAAACATCAGCATTCCATGGTTCCCAGCCACGGCAGCTCACAAAACGCAGCCTAGGCATGGGACGAAAATTCCGTAGCCTGACTCATAGTATTCTCCAACAAACTGTGCAGCATAACACGATGTTGCAGGCAGCCCATTACTTGTTCTCGGGTAGCCAGTGCTGATGTGAAGTGGCTATGGTGTGCTTGGTGCACAATGCGCGATACTCGCTTGTGGTGGTTAGACGTGGTCAATGGAAGCCTTGAAGACGAGTATGTCTGCCCTCAGGTTCCCATGAAGTCCAACACCGGGGCACTTTGAAATCTGAATGCCTCACAAATCTGGCCACTGCACGATTTGACCAGTCGGCCAAATGGAGACCCGCAATGAGATCCCTTTCAAAGCCTGTCAAATACTGATAACGCTGTCTGACAAGAGTCCACCGTTTTATCCATCAGTTGCCAGTCAGATCATTTCTGTAACAGTCCGTTGTGTGTACGTGTACGAACTTACACTGACGCCCAACCTTGTCTTCTGGATGCTTCATTCGTTTGTATCAGGCAGTATGTATTCAAATTTTACTGCGGTGGACGCATCTATTCTTTGTTTTTGTGTCAGTGTTTTGTGTCATCCTCAAAATACCTATTCTCAGTTTTGTATTGGATATTACGGCATTTTATGAATGTGTGTGCGGGTGGCACGAGGTCAAGAGGGGGGGGGAGGAGAGGGGGGGGGGGAGAAGAAGTGACGGGACGATTGGTTGTGTGATTGATTAGTACGTTTAGATTTTCTGTAAATCTGGAACTTACAGCCAGCTTACCTTCTTTCGCCAAACCACTTGTTGCCTGTGTCTTATGGCACGAAATACGAAATTCGATTAAAATTTTATGGTATCTACATCTACATTTATACTCTGCAAGCCACCCAACGGTGTGTGGCGGAGGGCACTTTACGTGCCACTGTCATTACCTCCCTTTCCTGTTCCAGTCGCGTATGGTTCGCGGGAAGAACGATTGTCTGAAAGCCTCCGTGCGCGCTCTAATCTCTCTAATTTTACATTCGTGATCTCCTCGGGAGGTATAAGTAGGGGGAAGCAATATATTCGATACCTCATCCAGAAACGCACCCTCTCGAAACCTGGCGAGCAATCTACACCGCGATGCAGAGCGCCTCTCTTGCAGAGTCTGCCACTTGAGTTTATTAAACATCTCCGTAACACTATCACGGTTACCAAATAATCCTGTGACGAAACGCGCCGCTCTTCTTTGGATCTTCTCTATCTCCTCCGTCAAACCAATCTGGTACGGATCCCACACTGATGAGCAATACTCAAGTATAGGTCGAACGAGTGTTTTGTAAGCCACCTCTTTTGTTGATGGACTACATTTTCTAAGCACTCTCCCAATGAATCTCAACCTGGTACCCGCCTTACCAACAATTAATTTTATATGGTCATTCCACTTCAAATCGTTCCGCACGCATACTCCCAGATATTTTACAGAAGTAACTGCTACCAGTGTTTGTTCCGCTATCTTATAATCATACAATAAAAGATCCTTCTTTCTATGTATTCGCAATACATTACATTTGTCTATGTTAAGGGACAGTTGCCACTCCCTGCACCAAGTGCCTATCCGCTGCAGATCTTCCTGCATTTCGCTACAATTTTCTAATGCTGCAACTTCTCTGCATACTACAGCATCATCCGCGAAAAGCCGCATGGAACTTCCGACATTATCTACTAGGTAGTAGTTCGACAAGTTCTGTTTTGCTATCCCTGTTCCAGATCGCCATTTTTATTTTACTTTCATCTTTTGGTTGCCGTGTTTATATTAGTACTTGAATAATATAGGTTGCAACAAGTCCAAAGACAGAAAAAAATTGTATTTAGAAAAGTTCCTGTTTCCAGTCTTATTAACTAATCAATTAATTAATAATATTAACTATAACCTTGGAACAAATAACAAACACTAAGCTGTGCCTTGAGTTAATGCATATATATCTCTCATAAGATGCGTTTATCGTACGGTATGCTGGGTACCATCTTCCTGCCCCGCCCGATCCATCCCCCCCTCCCTCACCCCACCACTTCCACGTCTCCTTTTGTTGTAATATTCTTTCTCAAGCAGCTTCCATACTGATTGCGTATTCATGCGCCCGCTCTAGTTAGAACTGTCTGTTCAGGAATCGAGTTTCCCTGGGCAGCTTCAGAATGCAGCGAATATCGCAAAGGAGGGACTACCCCAAACAAACTGCAAGTAACAACAATCACAAAAAAGACTATATACGTACTATTAAATGTTTTGTTGTTTCTGAGGAATTTAGCTACGCATGATGAAATGCTTCATATGGCTCTAAGTACTATGGGACTTAACATCAGAGGTCATCAGTTCCCTAGACTTCGAACTACATAAACCTAACTAACCTAAGGGCATCACACACATCCATGCCCGAGGCAGGATTCGAACCTACGACCGTAGCAGCAGCGCGGTTCCTAACTGAAGCGCCTAGAATCGTTTCGCTCACAGCTATCAGCTAACGTCAAAGTAGAATGACTCATTTTGCTCACGGGGTCACAAACAAGCCTCTGCTTGCAACGCTTCATCAATATCAAAATGAAGTCCCCGAAGGTGGTCTCTAAGTTTTGGGAGCAGATGAAAATCGGATGGGGCCAAGCCGGAATGATCGATGGCAGTGAACCCAAGGCTTCGGATTGTTGCGGATGTCGCAGCACTCGTGTGTGGTATGGCATTGTCATGCTGAAGGACGGAGTGTTCCGTGTGTGGACGAAGTCTTCGAATTTGAAACTCGATTACAGCACGCAGTTTCTCACGCACCGATGTAAATATTCCAGAATTTGAATCGAGAACAGCTGCCAACGTCAGTAGCGTAGAAGTAAGTATCCTCGGAGTAGTGAAGCAACTTCAATAACTAAATATAAGCAAGTCTTCTGGTCCAGACTGTATACCAATAACGTTCCTTTCGGAGTATGTTCATGCATTAGCTCCATACATAACTATCATATACAAACCGTTCGCTCGACGAAAGAGCCGTACCCAAAGCCTGGAAAGTTGCACAGGTCACACCAATATTCAAGAAAGGTAGTATGAGTAATCCACTAAATTACAGGCCCATATCGTTAACGTCGATATGCAGCAGAATTTTGGAACATATATTGCGTTCGAACATTATGAATTACCTCGAAGAAAACTTTCTATTCACACACAGTCAACATGGGTTTAGAAAATATCGTTCTGTGAAACACAACTAGCTCTTTATTCACATGAAGTGTTGACTGCTATTGACAAGGGATTTCAGATCGATTCCGTATTTCTGGATCTCCGGAAGGCCTTTTGACACGTTACCACACAAGCGGCTCGTAGTGAAATAGCGTGCTTATGGAATATTGACTCAGTTATCTGACTGGATTTGTGATTTCCTGTCAGCGAGATCACAGTTCGTAGTAATTGACGGAAAAAATCGAGTAAAACAGAAGTGATTTGTGGCGTTCCCCAAGGTAGTGTTACAGGCCCTTTGCTGTTCCTTATCTATATAAACGATTTGGGAGAAAATCTGAGCAGCCGTCTTCGGTTGTTTGCAGATGACGCTGTCTTGTATCGACTAATAAAGTCATCAGAAGATCAAAACAAACAGCAAAACGATTTAGAAAAGATGCCTGAAGGGTGCGAAAAGTGGCGGTTGACTCTAAATAACAAAAAGTATGAGGTCATCCACATGCGCGCCAAAAGGAACTCGTTAAATTTCGGTTACACGATAAATCAGTCAAATCTAAAAGCCGTAAATGCAACTAAATACCTAGGTATTACAATTACGAACAACTTAAATTTGAAGGAACACCTAGAAAATGTTGTGGGGAAGGCTATCTAAAGACTGAGTTTTATTGGCAGGACACTTAGAAAATGTAACAGACCTACTAAGGAGACTGCCTACTCTACGCTTGTCAATCCTCTTTTAGAATACTGCTCCGCGGTGTGGGACCCTTACCAGATAGGACTGACGGAGTACATCGAAAAAGTTCAAAGAAGGGTAGCACGTTTTGTATTATCGCGAAATACGGGAGAGAATGTCACTGCAATGATACAGGATTTGGGCTGGACATCATTAAAATAAAGGCGTTTTTCGTTGCGACGGAATCTTCTCACGAAATTTCAATCACCAACTTTCTCCTCCGAATGCGAAAATATTTGGTTGACACCAACCTACATAGGGAGGAACGATCACCACGATAAAATAAGGGAAATCAGAGCTCGTACGGAAAGATATAGGTGTTCATTCTTTCAGCGCGCTATACGAGTTTTGGAATAATAGAGAATTTTGAAGGTGGTTCGATGAACCCTCTGCCAGGCACTTAAATGTGATTTGCGGAGTATGCATGTAGATGTAGTTACGGTACACCCCGCCATTTTACACGCTATAATTCTGAGCCCTTTAGCGTCAGAGAGCTGCGAATATGTATACATGTCGATTGAACATGTGGATTGTTCATAACATTTGTTTTATTTAGAAAGCTTTAAGAATTTTCAGATAAAAAGTTCGAAGGCATTACTTTTCAGCACGCCCTCTTAAATCATCCCATCACGACTTCGCTCGCGATCAGCGTGTGCATCAAATTACCTGCCTTAACCAATAAAGTTACCGTGCAAGATGTGTATCTAAGTGCCGTAAAGCCCATTTTACACGATGCTTGCAGACGCAGAGGGTAGGAAAGTTACAGCCTGCGTATCTAAACGTTCGATTCCCTGTTGATCCTACGATATGTACCTGGGTTTTTACGTGACTTTCATCCACGCCAACGCTCCGCTTAATACAAAAATTACGAACTTGAGAAACGCCTAGGTCGACAGCAAATTAAACCCTAATATTTATTTATTTAATTATTTATTTCCTTGTTTTTCCCTTCACACCTTTCTTGCCCCCTTTCTTTCTGTCTTCTTTTTTATTCTTTCTTTCTCCTAGTTTCATTGTTTCCTTCTTCTGCTTGTTTCTTCCATTTCTCTTATGTTTAGTACTTTCTATCATTTTCACGTTCTAACTTTTCTTTTTGTTCGTTGTCTCTTTTAATTTTTTCCTTATTTTTTCTCTTCTTTCTTTTCTTTCTGTCACTTTCTCTTATTTTCTTCCTCTTTTTTGCGTTATGTTTCTTATTCTTCCTGTCTTTACTTTCTCTACTTTTCTCCCTTCTCATTTTCTCTGCTTTCCTACATCTCTCTCTTTACTTTCTTTACTTTTCTCCCTTCTCATTTTATTTACTTTCATCTCTCTCTCTCTCTCTCTCTCTCTCTCTCTCTCTCTCTCTCTCTCTCTCTCTCTCTCTCTGTCCTTCCGTCGCGATAAGCAGTACAGTACAGTACGTGTGGCAGGCAGCTTTGGGGCCTGCCTCGTGGCCCAGACCAGCTGACCGCCTGACCTTTGGAGATGCGGCAGCCGCGTTCCTGAGCGGACGCTTCCCTCAGGCCCTGGAGGCTGGAGGGGAGAGAAGCCACCGAGAAAGTGGCCCTCCCAGGCAGGATGGCCCGCATATTTAGACTCCAGCTCCTCGTGGTTACCCAACCTCCACGGGAAAAGCAGCGGCAATAATGTGTGTTTCGCAATCGCTTCTTTGCTGCGAAGGAGAAGTCTAGCTCTCTGGAACCTGTGTGGAGTAAACAAATCCAAATTCCGCGTCAATCGCGCAGTAGATGAGGACATTTTCTATCGCTGGCATTTCGACTTCCAACATGTGTGTTTCATAAATAGTCATAATTCCGTAATCTGGCGTGCAGTATTGGAGAAATCACATCTATGGGAGTGGCGCAGTGATTTGTATATTCGATTCGAATACCGGATGACCTAGGCCCAAATCTCCGTCCGACATCGTGATTCGAGTTTCCTATCATTTTCCTGAACAGGTTTAGGAGAATGCTTCTTTTGCTACTCAAATCCAAAAAGCTAATACTCAATTTTTAATGACCTGATGCGATGTACGACCTTCCCCTTCTCCTCTGTAAAAGATGCCGGAGGTTAACACAAATGGCATTAAGACATGCGGAAAGACTGCTAACACCTTGTGTAAAGTTGGTTAAACAATACTTGCGAAACAGGAAAGACTTAAAACGCAAAGTAGCCAAGATAACTGAAATTTTCTGCACCGAAAACTGGAGAAAGTTTCCGCCTTATGCAAGAAACCGTTTTACAGTTTCGTTTCTACCAAAACATGCTCCAGCAGTCCACGTGACGTCTTTAGTGGGAGTTTGTTCTCAAAGGTGTGGACGAGCAAATATTTCGTTAGTACTCGCTGTCCACGATCGCATATATAACGGTGGTAGCGCAGGTGGACATCAGCTCCGATCCACGAGATCAACCATCTTGCTGCATGGGCAACCGCCGAAGGGTTCTATTGCCGCTTAGTCATTATTTATTCTTTCTTTGAAACACTGAAGTTTCGTTATTCACTTACTGTCGATGTCTGCTGAGAATGTTCACTTGTTTGTGTGATGATTTATGGACTCATGACTACTTTACAGTGCTATTATTGAACCACCTTACTCTGTTTCTCCATAGGAGGATCGTAATTAGACGTACCATGTTTCTTTAAGTCCAACTCACAACATATTACCATTTTGTTTTGGTTCCAACCCTGGACATATTTTTGAAAGTACGTAAAAATCCTAACAGTTTACTAAAACAAACTTTCTTCATTCAGTTGTATTTTTCATTAGACAGCAGTATAAGAAATCACTTATCTTCGGTTTGTACTTTTTCAGACACCACAAAAGACACCAGACAACACTTGGAACAAATTTTGTGTTGGACCGCTATACGTTGGTCCTGTTATGTAATAATTGTTTTCCAAAGAGCACAACACATTGTCATATACAAATGGCGAAATAAGATTAACGATAATTGTCTCGATTTTGATACTAGGAGATGAATATTTTGGGTCATACAACTTTGTAACCAGTTCAGATGTGCAGTCTTATTTTTGAAAGCGAGTTCGTGTCTAGCAGTGTGGTATGACAATGTAGCCTCTTTAGCAGCACACTCCAAGTCACTGTTATTCCCATCATTGCTTGAAAAAAATCTCTTATGTTTATTGAAGCAGTAATTTTAATAGTACTCCTATGTTAATCTGTTTGCACATGGTCTTTGATATCGCTCTTTGGTTTATGCACAACAGAAAATTGTTCAGTTCATAGTGTGCAATAAACAAGTTCACTACACAGTTTCGAAAATTTGTATTCCTGTTGCAGGTTAACGTTAAACACAAAATTTCTTTTGCCCATTGCTAAACGATGGAACAAAAAAATGAATAGAGATAAAATGATCATAAACGTGTAGACGAGTTACTTCACACATGAAAATGAGCTAAATACTTTTGCACCTGTTGCGTTGCCAAATGAGTAAGTGGAACAAACACCCACGTCTCCGCATGTGCTCTTGCTCCGTAGTGGCATGAGAGAGGTACGGCCTCAAGAGAATGTTTAAAACGCAACGTCGAACTCATACGTCTAAAATTGAAAACGAACCACACTAGTCGTAAAATTCTTAAATCTCAGACATTTTTCTAACCCCGGACAGCGCTAAAGAACCAGTACTGTCCGGACTAATACCGGAACTATGGTAAGCCTAATCGTAACACATGATTTCAAATGGTTCAAATGACTCTGAGCACTATGGGACTTAACATCTGAGGTCATCAGTCCCCCAGAACTTAGAACTACTTAAACTTAACTAACCATGCCCATGCCATGACTGAAGCGCCTAGAACCGCTCGGCCACTCCGGCCGGCGTAACACATGATTTCATTTCAGTTCTAAGTACGACTTGCCTCTCACTAAGGTTTGTAAAGGATCCTTACTGCCCTACATTTTTAAATGTGTATCTGATCATAGCCAAAAGATTGGGCACCAATTAACCCTATCAATAGGAAAAGAAACCCAGTGTTTAACGTTACGACGTTCTTGGAAAAATAAAAGCTCCTGTCAGACTATCGGCACGGATTTACGAAAACCTACTCTTGTAAACCTCAGCTTGTCTTGATCGTGAACATGTTGCGAGTGGCAGAGGCGGGTGAAGTCCGTTTTTCCAGATTTCCGTAAGCTAGTCCAAGCTCTACCATATTGTTAAGTACTAATGAAGATACGGTCATACGGAGTATCTTCACAAATTTGCGACTGATTCAATGAATATTTGACTACTAGAACCAAGTACTTTACACGGACGGCGAATATTTCACAGAAACGAAATCAAAATCGGGTGTGCACCAAGAAAGCGTACGCAAGGAGCTAGAATATTTTCATTATGCGTGGTTTATCAGACAGACTCGGCGGCGCTTTTTGTTGTTCGCTCACGACGCAATTGAATACAGGGAAGTGTCGTCTTTGGACGATCGAAATGAATTGTAGAATCAGCGGGACGTAGTTTACCCTTGGTGTAATGAGTAGCAACACTCTTCAAAGATGGATTAATGTAATATTGTGTGTAGAGCAAAGAGAATGAACCAAGCAGTGTCTGGTTACAAGGTTAATGATGAAGATCTTGAGCACATCGAATCATTTAAGTACCTGGGGGTAATACTGAGGAGTGAAATGGAAAGATACGTTCGCGTCAAGTCAGTATTAGGCGAAGCGAATGGGTTGGGTTGTTTGAGGGAAGAGACCAGACAGCGAGGTCATCGGTCTCATCGGATTAGGGAAGGACAGGGAAGGAAGTCAGCCGTGCCCTTTCAAAGGAACCATCCCGGCATTTGCCTGGAGCGATTTAGGGAAATCACGGAAAACCTAAATGAGGATGGCCGGACGCGGGATTGAACCGTTGTCCTCCCGAATGCGAGTCCAGTGTTCTAACCACTGCGCCACCTCGCTCGGTGAAGCGAATGGAAGACTGATTTGTCGGAAGGCTTCGGGGTACGTCCAGTTCACATGTAAAGAGAATCACATTGAAGACACTCATGCGACGAATTATACAGGATTGATTCAGGTTTCGGAGTGCTTATAAACTAGGCACGGGAACAGAGATCAAACAAATTCAGATATGCATTGATAACTGGTTGGTGTTTCCCGTGTGGAAGTGCAACAGACATGCTCGACAGATCCCAGTTCGGTTTTACAGGGAGTACTCTTCTTTTTAGGCCCCTTGCTTAGCTTGCATTTATCGTGAACCTGTCGTCCAGTGGAAGTCTCGAGCGACTGGAAAGAGGCGCAGGTCACTCCTGTATATAAAAAGAGTGATGATGATGATGATGATGATGAAGTCCCATACTCCGTGACGGAGCGTAGGGGAACGATGCGGGAGATCCGCACCGCTGTACTAGGCAAGGTCCTAGTGGAGGTGGTTTGCCATTGCCTTCCTCCGACCGTAATGGGGATGAATAATGATGATGAAGACCACACAACACCCAGTCATCTCGAGGCAGGAAAAATCCCTGACCCCGCCGGGAATCGAACCCGGGACCCCGTGCTCGAGAAGCGAGAACGCTACCGCGAGACTATTTTTCACAAACCATAAAAAGAGTAGGAGAACGGAACCGCAAAATTACAGACCAATGTCTTTAAAATAGGTTTGCTGCAAAATTCTTAAGCGTATTCTCAGTTAGAATATGATAAATTTGCTTGAGACTGAGGAGCTTATGTTCAGGAATCAGTGCGGATTTGGAAAGCATCACTCGTGCGAAACACGACTTGCCCTTTCTCAGATGATATCCTGCGAACAATGGATGAATGGCAACAGGTCGAGTCCATATTCTTAGTTGTACGGAAAGCAGTTGAGACCGAGCCCCACTAAAGATTGCCGGCCGCGGTGGTCTCGCGGTTCTAGGCGCGCAGTCCGGAACCGTGCGACTGCTACGGTCGCAGGTTCGAATCCTGCCTCGGGCATGGATGTGTGTGATGTCCTTAGGTTAGTTAGGTTTAAGTAGTTCTGCGTTCTAGGGGACTGATGACCACAGCTGTTAAGTCCCATAGTGCTCAGAACCATTTGAACCATTTGAACCCACTAAAGATTTTTGATGAAGGTTCGAGCATACGGTTTAGGTTCCCAGGTATGTGCGTGTCTCGAAGACTTTTTAAGTAATAGAACCCAGGACGTGGTCCTCGATGGCGAGTGTTCATGAGATATAAGGATATCGTCAGGAGTGACCAGTGGTGGTGTGGTAGGACTGCTTTTGTTCTCTGTATACATAAATGATCTGAAGGAAAGGACTATTTGCTGATGAAGCTGTAGTGTACTAGAAGGCGTCGGAGTTGAGTAACTGTAGGAGGTTGCAAGATGACTTAAACAAAATTTCTAGTTGGTGTGATGAGTGGCAGCTAGCTCAAAGTGTAGAAAAAGGTAGCTTAATGCAAATGGGTAAGAAGAACAAACAATATAGCAATAGCAGTGAGCTGCTTTTCACAGTCACGGGCATGTGAGGACTGTGATAGGGAAGACGAATGGTCGACTAGAGTTTATTGGGAGAATTTTTAGAGAAGTGTGGTTCATCCATAGAGGAGACCGCATATAGGGCGCTAATGAGACCTATTCTTGAGTTCTGCTGAAGTGTTGGGGATCCGCACATAGTCGGATTAAAGGAAGACATCGATGCAGTTCAGAGGTGGGGATGCTTGGTTCGAACAATACGAAAGTATTACGGAGATGCTTTGGCAACTCATGTGGGAATCACTGGGTGGAAGTCGACTTCATTCCGAGGAACGCTATTGAGAAAAAATTGAACTTGCCTGAAGAACGACTGATGATGACGTAGATATCGCGTAAGGACCACGACGATAACGTAAGAGAAATTGAGGTTCGTACAGAGGTATAGAGGCTGTCGTTCTTCTCTCGCTCTATTTGCGAGTGAAACAGGGCAGGAAGTATCTAGAACCCTCAGGAGTGCCCTACCGTGGCTAGCGGAGTATGTATATTGATGTAGAATTTAAACTGGGATTCTGAGAAGGTAGTTATTGCGAAACACATTTGGATGATTTTAGAGAAGCTGTATTGGAAGAAGGCTGTGCGGCCATTATACTGTCACCATCATATGTCCCTGTAGAGATGATGAGGACAAAATGAGTTAGGGGTCGTACGGGGGCATATAGATAGTCACTTTTCCCTGAGCATCCGAGTGAAATAGGAAAGAAAATCGATAACACTGCTATGATTTAGCAACGCTGTGCAAAGTATTTTACGTAGGCGATGCATCGCACTCCTGAGAGCAAGTTTTCGTGTCTGCTCCCGTTCCTAGTGGGACCGGACCAGTGGCAGAGTACAGTTTGGCTGCTGCCCTGCCTGAACGGGGACTGCATTCTCAAACAGCCCGTGCCCTGCACCGCTTTGCCGTAGGCAGACGGGACTCGGTCGCTGCAGTGTCGCCGTTCCCTGGTAGTCTCGAGCACAAAGCCGAGTGTAAGTTCGTACAGTATGTGGCCCTGGACGGCTGACCCGCCCGAAGCGCGGGTCTGCAGCATACCCGATACATTCCGTCCGCAGGGGCCCAGAGGAATGCTAGCCACGCCGCGAGCAAAGCCGCAGCGGTGGGCCGTACTACGAGCTTGGCAGGCGCGCTCAGACTGTGGCCGAAACGATCCCTGTACTGGGACATTCTGCCTGAGTACCAGCGCGTCCTGCTAAACCAATAAACGCCTTTGTCCCTGTATCCCTCCTCGGCTAATTTTCACATAACAATCTAGTAATCTGGTGAACGGACTCGGTAAATTCCTCTTCGAAAGGAAGAAAATAAAATGAAGATCCAAATTTAAACCTGAGTTTTTATTTTTATTTTTGTTTTTTCTCCGTTGAACATAATTTTTTCTAGGAATACGATTGTCCAGACAATTGGTTCCCAATCTTTCTGAAAAGGAATGAAATCTCCGCAAATACCACCAAAAATGGTATAAGGGCCATAACGGGCCGTGGAGGAACTGTCGTGTAACAGGAGCAACGATTCAGTAAAAATTGGACTAAATAAGAAACTATACTTGTTTAAACACATGAATTTTTGTAACGTTTTTTATTAAACCGAGCAGTAGTAAGTTAACAAGAGGCCTCATATTACTCATCTGTGTCTACAGCTTTTGGGAGTCCATCATTTTTGTAGACATCGGACAGCGGCTGACAATTATTATGCATACTACTAGTTCCAGCGCGACATTTGCGTCATTTTCAGGTCCTGTTTACAAAAAAAAAAAAACAAAAAAAACAAAAAAAACACTTAAATAGTAACAATGCCTGTGCCTTACAACTTGATTGATGTGAAAAATAAGATATCACAACTACTTTAACATCATAAAAGGAAGAAAACGCAACCAATGTACCTTATGAGTTTACATATCAATATATGGGAACGCTTTATATGATATGACTTTTTTGGAAGAACTTGAGTCATAAATGGATAAAAGTACACGAACATAAAAGCACACAGTGGAATAATGTTTCATAGTAATCATACGTGTGGTCATTACCATATGTGAAAAAGCTGCTACCTTCGATGGCAACTAGTAAGTGTTTCTATTTTCATGTACTTTTGTCTATTTTGTGATTCAAGTTTCTATTAAAAGAAAGAGTATGTACACCCGAAGTGCATCTTGGTTGCCTTTTGTTACTTTTATGATGTGAAGATGACACAAATGTGGTGTTCAATTTCCAGTACCCATTTGCACCCTGACTATTACTTATAATTGGTGTTGGCCACTCCTCATTGTAAGCCATGGTTAAAGTTCGTTTGATTCGTCGCCTTTGATTTTTTACATTTTTTTTTCATTGTTATCATAATCTAAAATGTTCGTATAAACATACAAGCTGTAATTTAAAGACCGTTCGTTTAGTGTATTCATTGGTGATACTGCTTCTGATGTCTACCCTGTAAGCTCCATAGTTAACACAAGGCCGACAGTGTTACACACTATATATGTGAAAGCAATCCTTGGACTGAATTCATCGTAAGAGTTCTCTTGGACAAACACCATCTTATCAAGAAACGTACAACAGGGGTAGCGAACAAAACAAACAGTGTGTTCGCTGCCTTATATCCCTTAACAAACAGAACATCACATCATCTACAAGTAGGAAAATCAGTCTCCGACTTTACAAGTCGATAGTATAATCAGTGATGGATGCTTTCCCACATATGGGGACATGCTGCGTCCATGCATGTTGGCAAAATTCAGGTTGATCGAAATGAAACGTTGAGAATAATGTTAATTGCTCCACGACTTGTTAGAAACTCAACAAATCACCATGATCCGAACATTAAAACTGTTTCAAAACGGATTCACTATATATCTGAACGCATTCACACCGAACTTCCTTAGTCAACCAACACTTTAATTCCACAATTATCCTTTTATGGTACGCATGACCACTACAAAAATACAGTCAAAAATTATTGTGAATAACATTTTGTAATATTGTAAAGGTTAATATTGTGAATTTATTCATAGTGTTTTGGCCCTTTTTATAACAACAATGAATGTTATTTAATATTTACATGTAAGAATCCTTGTAATCTTCTCATTATTTATAAATTAATTATGAACTAGTCATTATAACAAAATGGTTCAAATGGCTCTGAGCACTATGGTACTTAACTTCTGAGATCATCAGTGCCCTAGAACTTAGAACTACTTAAACCTAATTAACCTAAGGACATCACACACATCCATGCCCGAGGCAGGATTCGAACCTGCGACCGTAGCGGTCACGCGGTTCCAGACTGTAGCGCGTAGAACCGCTCGGCCACCTCGGCCGGCCATTATAACACAAAACTGTAATCCATGTTTATGAATTCATCTGCACCTTGTCATGTCGTGGGGTTTTTATTACCTCTTTTTCCTTACTATGGTGATGTTATGCTGGTTATAGAAAAGTTTAAGTAGTGGGGAGTAAGGACCCTGGAGTCGAAACGTTATAATATCAAACAAAAGCAAAAGATACATGGAAGATTTGACGGCTCAAACCGGTCTCCTTAGGGCTTTTTCGATAACAATAATTTTATCTTGTAACTCTTCCATTAATCTTCTTTTCCATGAAGTTGCGAAAGTTTTTTTTCTGTGTCTAAAAGTAACTGCAAGCCGTCCAACGAACGTGAGTATAGGACAAATTACGTAACGACCTAGTACGCACCAAAACCGTATCCACAACACTACCGCAATTCCAACTGCATAACACTGACGTTTTTGTGTTTGTTTACAAACAGCCACTCATGCAGTTGCAGAACATCATGATCCATATTTTACAATATTTATGAGTGTGCTATTTTAGCATGTTTTAAAATCAAAGAACCCAATGATGAAGGTGATGTTGTCGCTGAAAGTAGTTTGGGAATAAATAAATAAATACCAAAAGCGTATTGCATCAAGGCAGACCCACAATCCATATTGTTGTTTTCCGATAACAATAGATAGTAGCTACAACATCTGTTGCCTGTTCTGTTCCAACAAAATATACTTTCAGTGCACTGTCATTTCGGAGGTCGAGAAATAGTACATATTCTCTAGTCTGATACTTTGAAAATATTTAGTCCAAGGATGAACACCGTTCACGTGAACGATGAACAACTGTCTTTTCAACCATGATACCCTGTAAAGTCAATATGGGATACGTTGTCATTCCCCAGCACTGAGTGGTTTAGTGCTTAAAGAGGATGTCTTTGATATCTGTCAAGTAATTCATCGGCTATAAGTAGTCCTGTAAAGAGTCTCATATAAAAATTTAAAAACCGACATGGTTTTATACAAATGTAAGAGACTGTTATGCAAAGAGACTACAGCAAGGCTCTAATTTTGCTGTGTCAGCACCTTTTGGCCAGAATGACGGTTAATTTTGCAAGAAACGTGTTCAAGAATAGCGGCGTGTATATGTGCCAGCATACTCCAGTTTTCACGTTATACTGATTGCCATTTAAAAAGTGTATTGCTTCAGTTAAAAAGTTATTAATTATTAAGTTTATCTTGGCGGAAGAAATGTTAAGGCTATAGACTTTAAAGAATGGTATTGAGACTTGCATTCTATAATTTGTTGGAATGAACAGTTTATATTGTGTCAACGTTCCCTGGGACATTTGTATAGGAGTTGAGAGAGCGAGAGAGAGAGAGAGAGAGAGAGAGAGAGAGAGAGAGAGAGAGAGAGAGAGATGGAGGAGGAACACAAAATATAGCGCAGTTATTGTGCACTCCTGGAAATTGAAATAAGAACACCGTGAATTCATTGTCCCAGGAAGGGGAAACTTTATTGACACATTCCTGGGGTCAGATACATCACATGATCACACTGACAGAACCATAGGCACATAGACACAGGCAACAGAGCATGCACAATGTCGGCACTAGTACAGTGTATATCCACCTTTCGCAGCAATGCAGGCTGCTATTCTCCCATGGAGACGATCGTAGAGATGCTGGATGTAGTCCTGTGGAACGGCTTGCCATGCCATTTCCACCTGGCGCCTCAGTTGGACCAGCGTTCGTGCTGGACGTGCAGACCGCGTGAGACGACGCTTCATCCAGTCCCAAATATGCTCAATGGGGGACAGATCCGGAGATCTTGCTGGCCAGGGTAGTTGACTTACACCTTCTAGAGCACGTTGGGTGGCACGGGATACATGCGGACGTGCATTGTCCTGTTGGAACAGCAAGTTCCCTTGCCGGTCTAGGAATGGTAGAACGATGGGTTCGATGACGGTTTGGATGTACCGTGCACTATTCAGTGTCCCCTCGACGATCACCAGTGGTGTACGGCCAGTGTAGGAGATCGCTCCCCACACCATGATGCCGGGTGTTGGCCCTGTGTGCCTCGGTCGTATGCAGTCCTGATTGTGGCGCTCACCTGCACGGCGCCAAACACGCATACGACCATCATTGGCACCAAGGCAGAAGCGACTCTCATCGCTGAAGACGACACGTCTCCATTCGTCCCTCCATTCACGCCTGTCGCGACACCACTGGAGGCGGGCTGCACGATGTTGGGGCGTGAGCGGAAGACGGCCTAACGGTGTGCGGGACCGTAGCCCAGCTTCATGGAGACGGTTGCGAATGGTCCTCGCCGATACCCCAGGAGCAACAGTGTCCCTAATTTGCTGGGAAGTGGCGGTGCGGTCCCCTACGGCACTGCGTAGGATCCTACGGTCTTGGCGTGCATCCGTGCGTCGCTGCGGTCCGGTTCCAGGTCGACGGGCACGTGCACCTTCCGCTGACCACTGGCGACAACATCGATGTACTGTGGAGACCTCACGCCCCACGTGTTGAGCAATTCGGCGGTACGTCCACCCGGCCTCCCGCATGACCACTATACGCCCTCGCTCAAAGTCCGTCAACTGCACATACGGTTCACGTCCACGCTGTCGCGGCATGCTACCAGTGTTAAAGACTGCGATGGAGCTCCGTATGCCACGGCAAACTGGCTGACACTGACGGCGGCGGTGCACAAATGCTGCGCATCTAGCGCCATTCGACGGCCTACACCGCGGTTCCTGGTGTGTCCGCTGTGCCGTGCGTGTGATCATTGCTTGTACAGCCCTCTCGCAGGGTCCGGAGCAACTATGGTGGGTCTGACACACCGGTGTCAATGTGTTCTTTTTTCCATTTCCAGGAGTGTATATAGCTTTCATAAAATAATAAAGACAAGCACTTCATGTTCGTTTATACCGGCAGGAAATATTCATTTGTTGTTCATAGCACTGTGGCGCTGTAAGTGCAGCACATGAATTTGACGGTCCGTTCTTTGTTCCAGGTCCGCAGCCCGTGTGTTCAACGTAAACCTTGCATAGCTGCTGTGATAACAACGATCTCCAGACGAATTTCAGGTAAAGACTTTCCCTAATGGCTACCAATTATTGTGTAATACTATTAAATGGTTCAAATGGCTCTGAGCACTATGGGACTTAACAGCTATGGTCATCAGTCCCCTAGAACTTAGAACTACTTAAACCTAACTAACCTAAGGACATCACACAATACTATTAAATAAACAACTGGCCATTAATATTGCGACGCCATGAGTATGGCCTGCAACAAATTCAGCTACATCTTTACAACATGTGAAATACAAAACTCGAAATAAGAATATGCAAAATATCTTTCTGCACGTTGTACAAGCTGTCTTGTGTAGATAAAGCCAATCGAACAAACTCATCCCTCAGATATTGCGCACTTGCATTTACATAATATCGAATATTATAGAACATACGTCTATGAAACTAATTAGAAAGTATCAGAATGTATTAAAAAAGCGAGGGGTAGTAGGATTCAGTGAGACATGAACCACCTACATGTCACCTAATACCTCACAAATCTGCGTCTCTACTCATTACGCTACACTGACCATGAAGAATTTGCGCCCATACTTTACATTTTACCCCTGAAAGTTTTAAGTAGAGTAAATTCGTATGTTTGCTTCTAAAGTCCCGTGTCATACATTTACATTCATCGCTTGCACTACACATCTTAAGTAATGACTAATGCAATATGGCGGCTTAAACCATTTTAAACCTCATCTGCGAAGATGGTCAAAGACCGATTCCAGTAGATATTTGGGTTTAAAATAAAAGCAGCTGATAGTTCACATATGCATTTTATACATACATCATTGCGACTGCTTGCTGTACCGTTTACTAATTACAAAGAATACAATCACAGAGCAGAACTTTCCGTATGGCCGGCCGCTGTGACCGACCAGTTCTAGGCCCTTCAGTCCGGAACCGCGCTGCTGCTGCGGTCGCAGGTTCGAAACCTGCCTCGGGCATGGCTGTGTGTGACGTCCTTAGGTTAGTTAGGTTTAAGTAGTTCTAAGTCTGACGGACTGATGACCTCACACGTTAAGTCCTACAGTGCTTAGAGCCATTTGAACCATTTGTTGCCGTATGGAATCAAACCTGATACAGCATAGGAATGTTCTACAATTTTCCTGGTCAGCTCATTCTGTAGTTCTCTCTCACTCGTTGAAAACATCTGGTCGTGGAGTGGCACTATATTGGCACGGCACCAATCGCGAGCCACTATGACTTGTATAAACCCTGGCGTAGAATTGAAGCAGGATCCGTCGACTAAGCTCAGTTGGTCACGGTACCCAGCCGCGTTAGAGTCATGTGGCTGCCAGAGGTGACTTCTTTTCCAACCCAAGTAACCCCAGATCACCTACACTAATCACATATTCCTCCGTCTATACCTACACTTTCCTTATTTTACTTCCTTTCGTTACAGTTTTAGTAGTCACTGCGTATTTCGCGCCTCCTATTTCTCAGAAAGCGTATTGAAAACGTTAAATAGCACGAAAAAAATCTCCTTTAAAATACCGTTGTGCTCATCCATTAAGGGCCTCTACGGTGAGATATAAAGATTAATGGTTATCGGAATTATTTGTCTGATTAAGCGCTGAAGTAAGTTTACACGCATAGTTTTCGAATTTCATTCGTACCACATTCCAATGTATATTATTCGTCTTTTGCAACCCTTTTAGTTTTAAATAAACGTTTTATCTAATTGTCTTAAGTATGTTCAGTAATCCACAGACAGCGATTATAATAATAATTTAACTATTAATATTTTTACTCATATCAAAAACTTTAGTACATAGTATTGACAGTAGGCAACAATATTTATTTTATAGTTACTTATGAGCCTGCTTTCGGGTTTATAGGTCATCTTCAGACAACTTAAGACTAAACAGGTGGTTCCCACGATACCATCAAGAGTTCATAACTGCACAAAAGTTGTTTTACCAAAGATGTGTGACGTTTTATGAATGTTTGCGTATGCATAAAAACATGCGTTGTGATACCCACCAGGGAATAACTTCCATGGTTGGTTGATTTGGGAGAGTGGGGCCAAACAGCGAGGTCATCGGTCTCATCGGATTAGGGAAAGATGGGGAAGTCAGTCTGCTGTGCCCTTTCAAAGGAACCATTCCGGCATTCGCCTGAAGCGATTTAGGGAAATCACGGAAAACCTAAATCAGAATGGTCGGATGCGGGTGTTGAGTCGTCTGCTTTCCGAATGCGAGTACTCCCAAGGCTCTAGAGGTAGCTGCAGAGATAAAAACTCCAGGGGAAGTTAGATATTATGCAACAAATAATTCAGGACGTTTGAGTTAGTTAATGTTCCACGGGTCATTTGAACGAATCTTCATCGAAATGATGTGAAATGAGTTCCTTTACGGGATATTTATACATGATTATTGTTAACTTTAATGAACACTTTTTTACTTCTACTCAAGCAACTACAATTGATATTTTTTTTCCCCGTGGCTACCAGTTTGCAAGTAGAATTTCGTAAGTGGAATCAATGTAGATGTCCAGCAGAAATGATTTCAAATTGGGTTTAAAAAGTGCTTCGCTACCTGTCAGACATTTTATCCTTTTGGACAAATCATCATAAATTTTTGTTGCTGTTTATTGAATTTTTTTCTGAGCCACCGACAACTTTAACATGGGATAATAAAGGTTATTTCCCCCCCCCCCCCACTAGTGCTGTAGATATGTACATCACTGTTCTTCTCAAATTGTGGTGGATTATTTATGACGAATTTCATTAGCGAATGTGTGTGTAGGGGGATGCAAAAATTCGGGGATGAGCAGGTCAACACAATGAAGGAAGTTGTGGCGGCCGGAGTGGGCGTGCGGTTCTAGGCGCTGCAGTCTGGAGCCGGGCGACCGCTACGATCGCAGGTTCGAATCCTGCCTCGGGCATGGATGTGTGTGATGTTCTTAGGTTAGTTAGTGACCTCAGAATTTAAGTCGCATAGTGCTCAGAGCCATTTTGAAGTTGCGGCGGTCGCATCGGTCAGACGACTGATGACTGCATAAATAAATAAGTAAATGAAGTAGATTGTGAACATACTTTTATGTCTCCAGTATTTTGTGTGTTGTACGTTGGCTGTCTTGTATGCAGCTCTGAACACAAACTTTCGGAAGAAGTACCATACATTTAATGAAGGAGACACAACCGTGCTCATCTACATTGTTTACGTATAGTTAAAGGGAATGCAACTATGGTTCTAGAATGAGACACTACATACGTAAGTTCTAAATAATCAGGTAATAAATATAGTGACTTTGTTTTGTTGAGCACTGAAGGTGCCTTACGCAAATAGATAAAATGTTCTGATTAATTAAAAACAAAAATAAAATTCGGTTCCAGAAAGCCATAGTAGTTCTTTTTATCTACATAATCATAGATTAATTTCACGTTCGTACTAAAATACGGCCACGTGCGCAACTGTGAGAGGTTGCTATTGTAATCACTGCAACTGATTCGCATCTGTATGCTGATTGGGTGTTGGCTGCTGCTGCATGTGTTCCTTGATCTCCCTATTATCTACGCACACGTGTCTGCTCGCTCACTGCTTGTCATTCTCTAGCCTGGACACTCCACTTTGACCTGCGTTATAATACTTGGTACGTAACTTTGTTTTTCTGAACTTATAAAATTCACGTTCACAAAAGGAAGCCGTTTTACCATTTCCATCATTTTCATTATAGCTAACTGAAAGTCGACAATTCTGTTTCAGCTAGTAGTTGTGTGTTTCTATTTTCATTAAACTCTCTATAATGATATGCTAAGTTATTCGAATAAAATGGTAATTGATACATGATTTCCAGTAAGCCGTTAATTTCTTTGAGCAAGTAATGTTTCAGCACTGCTGTGGCATCTAAATTCTTGGTTTATGCATTTCCTCTTTACATTACATTTGTTTCTTTTTCTGTATATCCTTCCCAATGACAGTCTTATTGTGAATGAAGTATTCCATGGCTCTTGCAGCGAACCTGCTCTTAACCTTAAGCGGTGGTTTTTTACGGGTTCTAGATTTTTCGACATCTTTTTTGGACCTGTTGTATTTTTGGCAATATTTTATTCCTACTTGTTCAGTTTCTAACTGTTACTTGAAGGTGGTTTTCATGCTATCTCACGGCACTTGGCGTTATTACTGCTAAATTTCAATGCAGTGTAGTCTAAATCGCTATGAAATGAGTAACAGCTGAAAATGGCGAACAGTTAAGAGAAAAACGTTGGGTAGTGAATATCTTATAAACGATGTTTCAAAATTATTCTTTCGATGTCACAAGATTATAGCTTGCACATAAATGGAGGTAGGAACATAAGGTAAATTTTATCGTAGGCGTAGCCCTACAAAGTTTTTGTTTTCAAAACAACAATTCGATTTTGCATGCCAGTATCTTGATATAATGTTGGAATACTTTTTATGATCACGTTTGGTATCAAAGGTCTTATTTACATTTCACAAGGATTCAGCACGCCATCCAACTGACGCACGACGTTTAAACAAACTCGTCTCCTACTTTTTAAATCATTGCATTCACTGCTGATCGTCACCTAAAGTTGCTGGAAGGGGAGTGACGGCCCTCCCCCCCCTCTTCCTGCCCCCTCCCACCACACACATAAAAAGATAATGAGCATTCCTTGAGATCAGGCGACGTTGGAGTCAAACATTGGAATGTGAGATGCGATCGCCACATAGAGTCCTTCCATTAGTTGAGGCAGTTAATTGTTAAGCCGCATAGTTGTAACTGAATTGCACCGTCCTGTTGACACGGAAAACGCCTTTTGTTGCTGCATTATCTCATCTAGATTCCACCCACAGTGGGTAATGAACAAGCGGGGGAAGTGTTCTGGCCACCAGGTGCAAATCTGGCGCTGTGAATGCAAATAAGATTTACAGAAATGTTTCCATGTGGAATGAGTTAGGAACGGATCGTGGGGAGAAAAGATCAGACTAGTAAGAAAGGAATAATGGTTATTTTATTTTAAGCCGCTTACACAGTTTGTTCAGTATGAACACTGGAGACATCGACGAGGTGCTGCATCCGTGAAACGACGTGATCACCAACTGCTGGCAGCAGCTCCGATAGAATCTGAGCAACGTGTTACTGTATACTGACCTTCAGATCAGGTACAGACCTAGCGTGTCCCTGGTAAACACGTTCTTTCAGATTCCACAGTCACATCGATTCAGATTAGGTGACCTTGCACGCCAAGCATCTGGAAAACCTCTGGAGATAACACGTTCGTGGAAGGTTGCAATAAGCAGATTTTTCATTGGGCGAGCGACATAAGGTGTTGCTCCATATTGCATGAAAACAGTGTTTCAAAAATGGCTCTGAGCACTATGCGACATAACTTCTGAGGTCATCAGTCGCCTAGAACTTAGAACTAATTAAACCTAACTAACCTAAGGACATCACACACATCCATGCCCGAGGCAGGATTCGAACCTGCGACCGTAGCGGTCACGCGGTTCCAGACTGAAGCGCCTTTAACCGCACGGCCACACCGGCCGGCGAAAACAGTGTTTTCCACACAGTTGCGCACTTCAAAAGCAGGGCTCACCTGCTGTACGAGGAGATCCCAATAACGTGCAGACATCACTGTACGCCTGACAGGTCCTCAAAGAAGAGCGGGGCGAGAATAAAGGTGTTTGTGAGTCCACGCCATGCAGTCACATATGGCGAGTGCAATGGCTCTTCGTGAACACCACGCGTGTAAACAGTACCCCAAATTCGACAGGTCCGTGTATTCATTGCACCCTGTAGTGTAAGAAGTTCCTCGTCATTCCACATAATATTGTCTGGTCACATGTCTTCAACTTCGATCCGTGCCACAAACTGAAGAGCAAATTCAGAGCGTTGCCGCGGATCGTGAGGGATCAGTTGCTCCACCATCTCGATCTTGTACATGTATCGGTGTAAAATAGACCGCAAAACTTTGCGTAATGTTGACCGTGAGATGGACAATTCTTGTGACACTTCACGAGCACTTGCACTACGTGAAGTACGTGCTGCATTGTAAGTCAGAGCAACAGCAACCTAGTCGATAACCGCTACGTGCCACGCGAAGCTCACCTATGTTTTCGAATTTCAACATCATCTTCTATAAACCACTTAATGAAGTTGAACCTCTCCTAGAGAACCTTTTCCAGTCGACAATACTCTCTCAATGCAACACTATTATGGCTGCCGATCACATAAAACAGTTTCACAAAAAGCGGGTCTCTGTTTTCGATAGCCTTGCTGTTCACTCAAGTTATGGCTTGTCAAATGACAGCGTGGATGTCACAGTCACAAAAACAGCGTACAGCACCAGATTTGCACCTGGTGGCCAGAGTTGGAACTAAATGTTTTTTCAGCTTAAATCGGTTCTGCATTAACGCTTTGGCATATCTACTAGGTTTCGCTGTCATACGATAATTACAGCCCAATCGACCCCTATGAGTAGCTACACTTTAATTTTAACCACCCGGTACATGAACTGGTAATTTGCAATTGGCACCAAGTTAAACTTTTATATTCAATACGTAAGTTAAAATTTACGCCAAGTTCCTGTCTTTTGTCGTGTGAAACGGGGTGAATCAGTTTGAAACACCCTGTTCACTGCCGAAAGGAGGCTGATAGGTCTAGAACTATATAAGCATTATTCCAGTTTTGGACAATTGTTTTACTTATAGAACATTCTGTAAATAATTTTGTAAGTTCTTTTACCTTCAGATTTTTCCTGCAAACTTTTTCGTTATTGATACGACGCATTACTGCAGTTATTCACTACGTAGTTTTTCAGTTGCTAGATTTTGCATTACCCGTTTCCAGTGATTTCGTAATCATCTTAAGTAGGGTCACAATTTAATGGTACACTGTCCACGGTAAATTTGAACCATTAGGCTGTTTTTCTGGCGTCAGCAGTTGAAAACTTAAGAGCGCACTACTAGTGGGTTTATAATAACAGGAATAGGTCCACATGTTTTTCTCGCGAAATATTCTTTTTTCTAAGTTAGCAGAAAAAGTACTATAAAGACTAATTCATCCCTTAAGCAGGCTTCGAAGTCTTACACTTCCGTTTGTGTAAGACTGCGGAGGAGTCTCGACGTCTGGATTTGTTTTCCCTCGCTCCACTCTTGGGTATGTTGCGTCTGATATCTAGCTCTGCTACAAAGTTTGCCGTATATGTATGTATATAATGAGAGAGAGGGAGAGAGACTGTTTTCGCCGAGTGCTGTGTAGTGTCTGCGTTGATATGCATGAGTATGGAAATGAATGTAAGCATGGCGCGTGTTGAATCATGATGCGGCATGTAACTTATTCCTGTCGTAAAGGATCATGGGAAGAGCCACAGAAGCATACATCTGTGCCCATCATGCGTCGTACGCATAACAATCTGTTCATTCACTATTCGGAAGATATCGTGGATTTAAACCATGAAAAAAGTTCGCAGGCAACTGATTATGCATAGACTGGTTACTATCTAGTAACATGATAGTAGTGTTTTAAAAAATTATTTGCGCTACAGAAATTATGCTCAGGTAATTATTATGACGGTCCCAGGTTCGAATCCTGCGTCGGGCATGGATGTGTGTGATGTCCTTAGGTTAGTTAGGTTTAAGTAGTTCTAAGTTCTAGGGGACTGATGACCACAGATGTTAAGTCCCATAGTGCTCAGAGCCATTTGAACCATTTTGAATTATTATGAAAGTGGAATTTCAGCTTCAGGAAGAAACTTTGGAAGATATATACGGCTAAAATATCATAGATAAATCCTAATGTATACAGTTCCAGTGAGAATTTGTGTTAAATCACATTTCGGCGCCTCTGTATAATTGCATTATATACGAAACTCTTCCAGACTGTCTTTCTAACGTTTCCCACCAAACGATGTTGTAGTACGCAGTGTAAGAAAGAGGCTTTTGCTCATTGCCATTTCGCATTCTCTATAGAAATAACTGTATTGAAATGAAACTCTACGCAGGTTTGTCACAGGACCTATAAACTAAGAAGCTCAGAACCGGGATTGTAATCTTCCTACATCATTATAATCAGTTACATTGACTATATTCTCGATGTATGCTGTTTGTTGCTGTTCATATTATCATTTAAGGAAATTGAAAGAACTTTCAAAATGTGCTTCTGCAACTGAATCTCCTAATTAAGGAATACAATACAAAAACATTAAAACGAAAGGAAAAATCATGCTTTTCAGAAAAGCGCATACAATTACAAGAAACCACTAATGATCCTCGTCCCTTAGTCTTCAAAGAATCCATGTCTCGTGAATAAAACAACTTCAAACATCTAATGACGAAGGAATGTGTTAAATATTTGACATTAACCATGTAAAACCCTTATAATTGAAGACAAAAAACGTCCTCTATGTTGGTTTTATTAGTTTCGGGTTACCCTCATGGCGCTCTTATTCTCAGACGCTGCTTGAATATAGTTTTCGTAATTTACGTTCCTTGAGATGCACTGGCTCAAGACGTAAATAATTCCTATATCTAATACTTGACTTATTGTGTCTCTTAATGACAGCATTTTAAATTTGGTCAATAATTAAATGAAATACTGGAAATCAAATTTTTGTCGCCCATGAAAGCTGTTAAATATCCAAGCAACAAGGAGACACAGTGACCGCCTGACCGCTTCAGCCGTTTAGTAATTTGAATACCTGCGTTAATAAATACCACCTTCCATAATACGCTAACCTTGTCAGCTCTACGTAACTATTACATCCAAATTCTGTGCGGTCTGTTTCGCATTTTCTATTCTTCATCAACCTCTGCTATTTTCCCCACGAGTGCTCCCTCTGTTACCAACTTAAGTACTTCTGGATGCCACATCTGATGCCCCACAAATCTGTCTCTTCCTCTGATAAAATTTTTCCGTAGAATTCTTCCATCACACATTCTTTACAGTATATTTCGTATTTATTTCTAACTTTTTACGCAATTCAGTAAAACCACATTTCATATGCATATAGTTCTCTACTCTCCAAAATTCCGATAGGTTTTATTTCACTTTCGTGCACTGCAGTACACCACAAGGTCTGTACCATCTACGAACTTTAGCATTGTTATCTGTTGCACCTTTTTCCTCACTTTTCTCATTTTCTTTTCCTTCGTCCATTGCCCTTCGGCGTACAAGGCGAAAAACAGTAGTGATAAGCATCAGTTCTTTATTAAACTCTCCTTTTCAGGTACTTGGATTTCTCGACGCTCCACTTTTATTACCGCTGAATCCTGAGACTTGCGCCCACTCACGCTATAACCCGATTTTCAGGGTTGCCTAATGGGCGTACGTCAACAGCATAACAAGAGCAACATGTTTATGGTGGGGATTATGGGACCCGCCACTAGGTCAGGCGACTCCAAAGTCACTGCAGTACTTCCTTACGCTGGTCGCTTGTACGACCAGGAAACATCTGCTTGACTAGTATTTCGGAAGCCACATGGCTCCTGGCCAGCGAGTTTCAACTGAATTGTGGCTCCAGTGAAGTAAAGAAATTTGTGGTAAGGTCTTATGGGACCAAAATGCTGAGGTCATCGGTCCCTAAGCTGACACACTATTTAATCTAACTTAACTTACGCTAAGGGCGACACACACATACACACTCACACACACACACACACACACACACACACACACACACACACACGCACACACACGCCCGAGGGAGGACTCGAACCTCCGAAGGGGGGAGCCACGCTGCAGTGAAGTGACATGATCACCAGCTACTTACGAGTTCTACAGTGATTGTCCACTAGCTGCCTAACTGTGGTCGCCAAATAATCTTCGAGCGATCATTCAGAATTCTATTAGGGTTTACCAATATTCAGAGTCTGGACTGAGCCCAGCCAGTTTGCTAGCCTGGTTTGGACGTCGAATCAGGAATGGACGAGGGACGCTCAGTAAGTAATGCAACACATTTTTTCTGAAAGCGCGTTGGTTTTATTCAGGATCCCAGTATACCGTATTTTTCCCCACTCTTTAAGCTACAAAACCATGTTTTGGGACAGGGTCTCTATGGGCACACGGTACCACTTCACTAGGCGACGTTGGAGCCAGGGTTTTGTTGTATCGATAATCTCCCCACCTCCCCCCGTACTGCGTCCTGTGGAGCGCATGCTTCATTGGGACAAAGAGATGGAAATCGAAAGGTGTGAGATCTTGCATGCTTCATTGGGCCAAACAGATGCAAGTTGCAAGGTGCGAGATGGGGGCTGCAGGGTGGATGAGGAAGAACAGCCCAATGAAGTTCTGTAAGATGCTCTCGGGTGTGTCAGTACTACCAACAGAAACTTCCAGCTGTGCAGCGAGTTGTTGGATTGTGATCCGTTGATCACCTCGAATGAGAGTGTCCGCACTTTCCAACATTACAGAATTCACAGCTGTGTGCGGCCGGCTGACACGCGGGTATCAGACAGGTTTGCTCGAGGAAGATACGATGATGACAGACTCCTCGCCTACGACTCACCGTGCTTTTGTTCTCTGCTAGGTCTTCGTAGACATTCTCCAGACTCCTATAAATATCTGTCATTACAGATGCCATATTGAAGGCTACATATAGATCCGCCACCCATCGGAATTTCATGAATCTATAGTGGCTGAAACGGAATATTCCACAGTGACCCACAAAAAACCCGCATTTTTTCAACCGAAAATGGCCGAGCAAACAGAAATGTTGCATTACTTATTCAACACCTCTCGTATAACTTACGCAATTTGGACTTTTGCTTCTTTGTGAGTGATCTTTAGTGATGTTGTCCATTTCATCCAGAGGCTTCTCATACGACGCGAATCGTATAGATTTTGGAGTAAATTAACGTGATGGCTTATAATAATGTAATTTTTAGTTACTTAGCAACCCTGGAGAAACTGACATCCATTTGGCGTGCAGTAGAGCACTCTGTGACTATCGTCGCAACAATTACTCTCAATTCAGTTTTGTAGACGGCTGCCCTTGGAAATGATGCTCGCAATGGAACATGTGAACCGTACTCAGCGCCTTGCAGGATGTCAGCGGCCCCACGCAAGTTGTGCCCGAGAAGACAGACGCATTGTTCGCTCGGCCCTGCAGCATCGTAGTGCCACGTCCCGTAACTGGAGTAATGGTGGCCTATTTACAGCAGGACAAGTATACAGATGGACAGTGCGATGACGTCAGCAGCATCGCGAGCTGCTAGCGCGGCCGTCATTGTTGCTGTTTACTTTCATGCGGCGGCAGAGACAGGCGTGCAGATGGCAGTGATGCTCCAAACGACGACAGTGGACACGGGAGTGATATCTAATGGGCTTTACAGTGACGTCATGGTACTTCGAGATAGACATATTTATGTGTGGAGGCTCTGAGTAGAACGGACGTTCCCACTTAACACAGGTTGTCATCATTTGGGTACAACGTCTGATGTAGTGGTGTGGGGTGCAATTCGCTATAGAAGACCATCACCTGTGGCTTACATAGCTACTAATTCGAGCAGAAGCCGTTACATACGTGGTAAGGCCGGTGGCTGTGACCAATCTTCGAGGTCTCTGTGTGGATATCTTTCAACAAGATAACGCAAGACCGCATGTTGCTCGTGCTATGGCGTACCAGCACATTCTGCAAATCCCTTCGACCAATGAAAACAACTGGTCATGTGTTCCTGAGAGAATGGCACACCACCAGTCGCCAGACACTACAATTGATAGGCTAACATGGAATGACGTACCAGTATTTGTCATGTAAGTGCTGTTAAATTCCATACCTGATCACGTTAGGGCCAGTGTTGCTGCTTGAGATGAAAGCTCTGTGTGCTAAATTTCACGACCTATACACCCCCCAAAACATCCTCAAATTTAATCATGTATTCTTCCTACTACAGTATGTAAGCACAAAGTAAATTTTCATTATTGGCTCTCCTTCCTGGTGCTCCAATGTTGATGGCCATATACCAGTAAAATGCGTTAACAGTGTTGCATTTATCTTTGCGTGTTTTATGATGTATTCTCGTAATGTGATGGTGTGTTTTCTACTTTGTGCGGATGCTTTACGGGACAGAGGCTGAAAAGTACTATAGAATGTAACATCATTATTGTTCTTTTTATTAACGTTGACTAACGCTGTGTTTTCAACACATAAGTCGTTTTTAGTTTAACTCAGATTTTTCACAGTTATGCTGTGTTACCTATATGTGTTTCTGTAGGGGTATTGATTTATACAGGGCGATAAAGCAGTCCCTACCAACGGATTTTATGGAACCCACAACGCCTTCAGATACCATATGGAAGGTTTTCATATTCTCTCACTCACTGCACACAAACTATTACTCCTATAGAAAAAGTAAACAGGATATTACTGTAGGAAATGTAACGTAATTAAATTTTGTACTGGGATAAGTTTACACTAGAGGTCATAGATTTCAAATTATTCAAGAAAAACGCACAAAAGTGACCTCCAAACACGTTTTTCTTGAACGAGTCGAAAACCGTGGCCCCCAGCGAAAACGTATCCCAGTACGAAATGTAACCACATTAAATGTTCTGTAACAAGGACTTGTTTATATTTTCTGTGGGGCTAATAGTTTGTGCGTAGCAAGTGAGACAACATTAAAATCTCAGCTGTAGTTTTTTAGGGCATTATGGATTTCATAAAACCCATCGATAGGGGTAGCTGAATCACTCGATATACTGACTACAGCTGTAAACACTTGCCGACGATCTAAGGTGGAAATTGGATACAGATATTCTCACAGGGCGTGACATCTGAAAGGAGTAATATGAGCAACACAAAATGAAACAAATAATAAAAATTAATTTAAAGCATTGACAGTATTACGAAAAGGATAGTTGCTGCTCACCAATAATGGAGATGCTGAGTCGGTATATGGTGAGAAGCAACTATCCTTTTCATAATATTGCCATTATTCCATCCTGGATTTTCCATTGTTTAATTTAAAGCATTGATACAGAATGCGATAGACAACGTGGGGTGTTAACGTGATACGTTGCACTGTAGCTAATGTCCTAACACTAATCGGAGCTAACACATTGAAAGCGAAAGAGCTGATCTATAGGAATTAAAATTTGGACATCTTCATCTGACTGCTTGTAAGTCTGGTTTTATGACTTACGCTTCACGCTAGGCGTTTCCTGTCCGACAACCATGGGCTTATAGCGATTGGCGCAGCTGGAAGTAGCCGAAAGCGGCATTGCGTCCTGTAGATGTTCGTGATCAACGGAATTATATCTACCTGCACTCGTGAGTTGAAGAGTTGTGTGACTAGAATGTACACCAACGAAGAGAAGGTTCCATGGCGAATGTAAGTTAGCAGAACAGGAATTGCAATACTGTTTTCTTATGTACGATTACATTTAGTATAGCAGTTTAGTCCTTTTAAATACTGTTGTGTAGAGTAGGCATACAGTAAAGGCTGTCCTTCCTACAAACTGCATGGACTTAAGGTTTCTTTTATAGTTGCTGTTGAAGGAAGGCGAAATGGTACGCAGGCAGCGGAACTGTTCAGAGAGCGATATCCTAACAAGAACCCACCATCCTGTCGGGTGTCTCCTCTTCTTGTTGCGACGCTTCAGGAAAGGTGAAGATTCAACCCAATACAACGCAATCATCGTAGCACTCGCACAGACGAAACTGCCGAATTTACTGTTCTCGCTTCATTTGCTTTGAATCCACATGTGAGCACACGACAGCGTGAATACGAGATTGGCATTCCTAAAACCAGTGTACATGGTATTCTTACACCTCACCGGTTCCATTCTTACTATGTAAACCTACATCAAGAATTGCATGGGAATGATTTCCAGAATCGTGTACAGTTCTGTCAGTGGGCACAGCAGCAAATCCTCGCCAACCCGAACTACTTCTCCAGTGTTCTATTTACCGATGAATGTTCCTTCTCAAACAAAGGACAGGTAAATACAAGAAACATGCATTATTGGTCCAGCGACAACCCACGATGGCTTAGACAGGTGGAACATCAGGGTCGATGGAGAGTTAACGTCTGGTGTGGGATGCTTGGTACTACAATTATTGGCCCTTATTTCATCAATGGTTGTCTAAACGGCACAGCGTATGCCAACTTCCAGAGAGGAATTCTTCCTCCTCTTCTGGATGAAGTGCCGCTAAGAACCAGAATGCTTATGTGGTATCAACACGATGGATGTCCAGCACATAATGCCTTCCGTCCACGTCGTGTTCTGAACCGAATGCATCCTGCCAGATGTGAGAGTAATTGTTGCGACGATAGTCACAGAGTGCTCTATTGCACGCCAAATGGATGTCAGTTTCTCCAGGGTTTGGTCGAGGAGGAACAGTTACATGGCCTGCTAGGTCTCCTGACATAAATCCTCTGGACTTCTTTCTTTGGGGATGCATTAAAGACGATGTCTATCACGATATTCCAACAACTCCAGAGGACACGCAGGAACGTATCGTGCTTGCTTGAAATTCTATTCAGCAGGCAACACTGGAAGCTGTAAATAATTCTTTCATTCTACGAGTGCACCAGTGTATCGGTGTCCAGGGCCACCACTTTGAGCAGCTTTGAATGTTCTACTCCTGGGAAATGGTACAGAAGAGTCAAAGTCAATTTTGTGTTATGTTTTTACTTGGTTTTCATTTGTTTAATGACAAATCCAGCAACTGGACGAGTTGCAGGTGTCAGCGCCCTGAATGGCAGCTGGTATGATTAGAGGCGGATGGAGCCGGCTATTCGAAAGTCTCTTGACAGAACCATAAATGGGATCCAATTTATGAGCGCTACCTAGTCGGCGAAATTTCGGAACTTAAGACACCAGGCTTGAACAACCCTTTTCCGTATGAATACGTACACAGCAGCGTATGTCCTGTTGACTACGTGCAGCTTATGTTGCAGCGGCTTACCCGCCGCGCGCTCTCTCCCGGCGCGTTACGTCACGCCCCTGGCCGGCGACAGATCCCGCGCAAGTCACCACAGCCGTCGCCGCAACGCCCCCGCGCCGCCACGCCCGCCCGCGATAACATTCCAGGCGGGCTCCAGCTCCAGTCGCTGGCCCTGCTCGGGAAGCCAGCCGCGCCTTCGGCTGCTGGAAAGGTCGCCGAAATGCGTCACGGCGCCGCACACCGCCACAGCCCTTTGTCGCGCGCGACACACGGACGTTGGTGGCGCAAGCCTGTCGAGGACTGCCGGCTCGACCCTGGAAGCAGAAGCTTACCGGCTACTGGTACGTCGTACAAGAAACAGCAGGACAAAGTAATCTGAAAGTACTCTGTGAGGTGGTCATCCAAAATTGCCCGCCTCCAGAGCTGAGTGGTCGGCGGGGCTGGTTGCCATGCGGATGAGCCGGGTTCGATTTCCCGTACTGACAGGGATTTTTCTTGGGTGGGAGGACTGGAAAACTGTGCACTCAGCCTTGTGATGTCAATGGAGGAACTACTTGACTCCAGGTCACGAAAACTGAAAACGGCCGGGAGAGCGAAGTGCTGACTCCACGCCCTCCATACCGCATCCATTGACGCCATTGGCGTTACGTTGGGCCCACTACGGCCCGTGGGCAGAGTTTACGTTTACGTATTACGTATTCCAAAGCTCCATAAATTTCAATTTTGTGTGCAAATCCTTAAGATTACGCTCAAATGCTGCTTGGTGTTGTAAGAGGTCCGAGCAGATGTAATTTCGATGTATTGCTCGGGCGCTGCCTGCAATAGGCAAGGTATAAGAGGATCTCTGACCAGAGAGCAGTGTTGACTGCAGTACGAACTGTGTAGCTGTAGCAGTAAGTAGTGGCTAGTCTGCGCTTGTCTGGTCTGCAGTCTGCTCTGGTCTGGAATAGTGTATCGTGTTGGCTGGGCCGGTCGCAGTGCAGCGATGCCGGAGCCTGAGTATTATTGTATAAAGTAAAAAGCAGCCTCGCGTATATCTAGTAATGTTATCTGAACTCCCATGCAAATGTTTTAAATATATCCTAATAATAATCTTTGTCATATAAAGTAATTTTTTACGACCATTCATTTCAATTTAAAGAATTTACTAATTTCTCCAATCCATGATCATTCCCATTGTTGCAAAAGAAAAATCAGTTGCTTCCTTTCATAAATGACAAATCTATCGGCCAGCATTGCACAGAGCTGTGTCGGAAAAATTTATTGTAAGAGCAGATATTTGCCGACTTTATTGAGGTAAGAATTTTTCCTTTTTTTATTCAGTATGATCTTACAGGACCATGAAGCAGCACTGCTGTCGTCCAAAATTTACCAGGTTACTGAATTTATTTTTTATTACGAGGTTTAGGAATTTTTCTGTTTTGAGCTTTCATTAAATGAGAAAAGAATTTTGTGGGTACATTAAATGGAAAACAAATTTTGTGTGGAGGTTAAATGTGAATGAATTCCTGTAGGGAAGTTATAAATGGGAACCGATTTTGTTCTGGGGTTGCACTAAAAAAAAATTAGAATCGTATTATTATTATTATTTATTTAATTTTGTATGGGGAGGTTACAGTGTCTGCCTGAACATCTTTTTGAATGAGTATGACAAGAGCCTGCATTGGTTTGAATGTTTTCTGGTGACCGTATTCCCACTGTCGTATTTCCGTGAGGCTTCAGTTCTGCGATGGCTAACGTGAAAGAGCAGCTTTTCTGTATAGTTTTCTTTTCTTTAAAACTGGGAAAAGGACTGCTGAAATGCACATGTTCAAACAAGCTTCTGGAGACAACGCTTTAAAGTGAAATACAGACACGTATAAGCGTTTAGAAAACGAGCGAATGTCTACTGACGTCACCGTTCCGGTCGCCCGTCAACTGGAAACGTGCTAGAAAACGTTCAGAAAGACAGGCAGCTGTTCCTGCAAGATCGTACAGACAGCATCCACGACTCTGCAACACCTTGTGATTAAGTTCTGAACATGATAATGCATCGTGTAACAACAGTTGGAGGACTGTGGCGAAATTCGTGCCACGACTGCTTCAAGACGATTGGGTGCTGCAGGTACATCTACCTGTATTTGCGTATTCCGCATGACACCAGACGGCGCGTGGCGGAGGGTAAACTGTACCAATGCTAATAATTGCCTTTCCCGTTGCACAAGCAAATGGAGCTAGGGAGAACGACTGTGTGTATGCTTTTGTATGAGCCGTAATTTCTGTTAACTTCGCTGTTCATATGTAGACTCGTTCTTGAGTCTGATCAAGATTACGGTTCTCTAAAGATCACGTTTAAAGGTCACGTTCTTTTCCTCAAATAACTCGAAACTGGCGAAAATGGTTTTCAGTAAAAAATTAAACTACATAAATTTACTACAAAAAACGTCCTATTCATTTTACTCTGTAGAACTAATACACTGAAGACCCAAAGCAACTGGTACACCTACCTAATATAGCGTAGGGGCCCGCGAGCACGCACAAGTGCCGCAACACAACGTGGCATGGACTGGACTAATGTCTGAAGTGTAGTGCTGGAGGAAACTGACACCATGAATATTGCAGGGCTCTCCATAAATCCGTGAGAGTACGAGGGGTGAAGATTTCTTGTGAACAGCACGTTGCAGGGCTTCTCAGGTGTGGCCAATAATATTCATGTAGCCCCTCTTCATTCTTACCTTGGAGGTACTGTGTCCCAACGCTTGTGTGCCTACTATAGCACCACAGTCAAACTCACTTAACTCTTGATAACTTGCCATGGTAGCAGCAGTAACCTATCTAACAACTGCGCCAGACACTCATTGTCTTATGTAGGCGTTGCCGACCGCAGCGCCATATTCTGCCTTTTTACATATCGCTGTATTTGAATGTGCATGCCTATACCAGTTTCTTTGGCGCTTCAGTGTAGTTTTCGCATTGCAGGAGGAGGAAAAATGGCAGACTATTAAAAATAGAGTTTTAATGGAACAGAATTAATATTTACTGATTAATGAATTGGGCTAAGAACAAATATTAAATTAGTATACCGTATCTAAGAACAGTAGAACTGAAGAGCAAGCAGCCGATTCCCCACTCTCTGTACCCTAATGAGTCACAAGCAGCCGTTACGAGGTGTTTCACCTTCCGCAGCTCACCTTCTTATGAATCACCGGGGACGCAGAGTCCAGGCACGCCACGGGGAGTCTTTATTTTGCACGAATGCAGAAATGAGTTACTAATAACAATAACGTAAGAAACGCATGTGAATAGGATCTACATAAATCTCTGCACATTGCTACAGGAGAAATTCATTCTATCCTGTAGGACGACTCACACCACCACGAACGCTGCCTCAGTATAGATTGCGAGCCTATATGTCGTTGGTAAATTTTTATCGCTGATTATGGCAAAAAAGCCGAAACCGGTAATGAGTTTTAATAAAATATTCTGTGAGCAGGACATTGACTTTCACAATCTAATTCGATACGACTGTCACCGATATCCGCGGGAGGTGATGACGGCCTCATTTCGCAAAATGTGGAGGAGAACTGGGCAGAAGCAGTGCAAATTACAAACAGCTCTATCTACTTCTTCATCGAAGAGTCAAAATGCATTTTGACTAACATTGTTGCTAACGGAAGACTAGATAGCACCCAGGGCCTCACATGGCATGGGGTAGTAGTCTTTTTGCAGCAGGGGGAACTCAAGCTCAAGTAAGTTTAGTGATGAATGGCGAAACTGGTGAAATACTTTTGAGATTTCACGACGAATGGTTCTGGGGTGCGCTTACTACTAGCCAGTATCCGTTACATGTGTAGCGTTCTGCAAATTGATGCTTTGCTGAAGTATCTGTCCGACAAAGTGGACGCGAATTTGGTTCTTGTAATTTTTTTGAGCGGGGATTTGCAGTTGTGCTCATTGGGCACGCCTTTCTAGGTGCATCTAAAACTAAGAAGCCAAGAACAGCTGTGTTGCCCCTAAAATATAAGACTAAAAGAATGGCTGGGACAACCTAAATGATTATATTTCCATTGTCTAGAGTATGACATAACTTTTGAAGAAGATAAAGACGTAAATAATAAATATTAAAAGGTGCATCGAGAAAAGAAACCCCCACATAAATTGTCAAGTCATGGTACTACTCTCAGTACCATATGGAGCAGAAAGTTGGATATTAAGATAAAAAGACCTGAGACAACATGCAACATCAGGAATGTAGTTACTTAGATCTGTGGAAGCCAGCAAAAGAAGAGAGAAAACAAGAAATAAAAAATAAGGAAAAACTGAGGATACAAACATTAACTGAAAGAGTAATCACAATGGAAAGAGCATGTATCACCTAGGTCACCTCAGAGAATGCCCCGAAAAGCGATAGAATACAAACCCTTTGGAAGAAGTAGTGTGGGAAAGGCCGAGGAAGAGATGGTGAGGCGCAACAGGCCATAAGACCCAATCCTGGATGAGCATAAGAAGACAAAGAAAAAAAAAATTGTGACGAATGTCGTTCATTTGCATTTCGTGTGAAGGTGCTCTCTGGTATCGAAATCTTCCTGCGATGAATGTTCATGAGCCAGCACATTCTTTAATTGTGATTGCATTGATTAATTCAGTGTTAATTAAAAATAGACCCTCTGCCTTTTATGCTAGTACCGAGATAGTTTGACATCCTACGTCGTCTGCTATACACTGTCAAAATTATGGAATACGACTATGCTGACAGCCGGCCGGTGTGGTCGAGCGGTTCTAGGCGCTTCAGTCTGGAACTGCGCGACCGCTACGGTCGCAGGTTCGAATCCTGCCTCAGGAATGGACGTGTGTGATGTCCCTAGGTTAGTTAGGCTTAAGTAGTTCTACGTTCTAGGGGACTGATGACCTCAGATGTTAAGTCCCCATTTTGAACCATTTGACTCTGCTGATAGCATATGAGGTATGACGCATTAGTTTAATGAAACAATCCTCTACAAAGCATCTTATCTCACTATGTGTCCTCGTGTGAATATTGGTTTCATTTCCAGTGCATAGTGCACTTGTATAGTGTGTCCGAGTACAAATAAATCTGAACATTACTAGCAAAATTGTATGCAATCGAAACTTAACTGAAGTATAACGGAAATTTGAGTTATGTGCCAAAGACATTTCAGTCTGCTTGAGTCCGCTAGGTAATCGCTTTAAAATTGCATTCGAAATGTTATGCATGAAAGACAGCAGAAAACTTGGAATTATATTCAGAATCGATGCAAATAAATCCAGACTGGCAGTGAAGAGGACATCGCGTTATTTCTAATAAAAGCTACTACTGTGCATCGAACTGTGTTGAAGCAGGTATCAGACCCGTAATTGTTTTCCAATACAGTGGTTCGATAATATTCAGATTAGGCAGTATTTCTTTGATGAGCCGAAATAACAAGCAGCTGTTAGCGAAACTGGTTCGCTCATCTAGGGACACAGCCATTTGTACAGTACCGAGTGTCATTATCACGACTACTTGCTATAATTATGTGTGCGTAACAAGGCAGTTGCGTGATGTGCTCTGGAGAGAAACACAAACAGATCGACAATAACTCAAGTTTGCTAACTGTGCTAAGATGTAGACGCTCTAGCTGTTCCCAGAATAATTCTGTCTCCCTGCAGTAAGTGTAAAACTTCCTAACAGATTAAAACTATGTATCAGACCGGAATACTTGCCTTTGCCAGGCAATATTTGTTAAGGGCTATTTAGATGCTACTTAGGAATCGTCTTCACAGTTTGTTCTACTGATATTTGTATCCTACTTTCAAAACTTTACGTTGTTGGTCTTCTGCGTACCTTGCTGTTCTTGCAGTCCTGGCAGAGAGGTTATCACAGACAGAGTTCTGCTCTAGCTATTCTCACACCGCGAATCTCCAAGCATATAGACATAGCTCCCTACTGTGACTCTCCCATGGCAAAGTCATGTACACCAATGCTACCTTTCTCAGTGTTTCGTGCGAGTTACATCAACAAAGTATCTGTCACCATACTTGCACTAACACAGAAGGCGACAGTAGATCTATAAGGGCAGACTTATTGTCTTCGAATGATAAAACTGATAATGAATTATAACTAGTTACTTATTTCAGTCACAGCTGCGAGATGATATAAGTGGTCCTGACCTATTTCGGCCGTTAGAAGCTACGAAGGTCATACTGAAAGTCGTGAGCAACCCATTGTTAAAATTCAAATTCCAGCAATGTAACAAGAACGACTGCAGGATCATAATCTACAGACTATGCAACACAATTTTCCCTGTTATGACGGCATCAACGTGTACCACGTGACCACAGGCAGTACTTCCGTAATGGCGGACATCGATGTTTTCATTTCTACAGCACGCTGTCATTGATTTCCTTGTTGAAGAGGGAAAATCTAAAAAAAAAAAAAAAAAAAATGGTTCAAATGGCTCTGAGCACTATGGGACTAAACTTCTGTTGTCATCAGTCCCCTATAACTTAGTACCACTTAAACCTAATAAACCTAAGGACATCACACACATCCATGCCCGAAGCAGGATTCGAACCTGCGGCAGTAGCGGTCGCGCGGTTCCAAACTGAAGCGCCTTGGACCGCTCGGTCACCGCGGCCGGCAGGGAAAATCTGATGCTCAAGTTCACCTCAGACTTAAACGTACCTATGGAGGTGTCTGCATGGATGCTAGCAGTGTTAGCAGATGGGTGAAGCAGTTCAAACATGGGAAAATGAGTATCCAAGAGCGAGCTGCCTCCACTGAACGCAACAAGGAAACAGAAAGTAAGTTCATTAGGAGAGACAGGCGTGTCACAATGAATGAAATCGCTGCTAAGCTTGCAGTAGGGCAAACTGCAGTGCAAGAAATGCTTCAAAGCATAGGTTAACGGAAAAATTTGTGTCCGTTCGGTCCCACGTTTAATCACTGAAGACCACCAACTTCAGAGAGGAACTATCAGCCAACACCTCCTTCAGAGATTTGAAAATGAAGGTGGTGATTTTTCTGACGAGTGTTATTGTGACAGGCGATGAAAGCTGGTGAGGAACAGAAGCGATGCCAACCATTTGAAACGACAGAGAATATTCAGAAAGCAATGCGTCAGTATCTTCTTGCTCCTGGAACGGAGTTTTGTCGTAATGGCATTTTCAAAATTTGCTGAACGATGGGAAAAATGTATGCAATGAAACGGATACTATGCTGTAAAGTGAGAGAAAAGTCTGTAGATTACAGTAACGTACTTGGTATTTTAAAAAATAAATACTAAGATATTTAAAAGTTGTTGCTCGAATACAGGGTGAGGCACCTACAAATTCCAAATATTGTGGAAATGGGAAGTGCTGCAGTTCGTTCTTGTATGCGGCAAGATATCCCAATAGGCATCAAACATATCGGCAATTCTTTATCAACCTCTTCAACCAGTTACGTGAAAGTGGTGGTGTAACACCTAGACAAAAGACAGAAGGAAACATGTGACGACAGACGAGAGAGAGAAATTAATGTTCTTGCTGTTGCTGCAGTAGATCCGCACTTTACCTCCTGCACAATCGCATGAGGAAGTGGCATGAGTAGGGCAAATTTCCGGCGCACACTGCATCGACATTGATTCCATCCGGATCACATCTCTCTCCATCAAGAGCTGCATGGAAACGATTATGAGAATTGTTTTAACTTCTGTACGTGGGCATTAAGACAGATGTATCGCCGGCCGGAGTGGCCGAGCGGTTCTAGGCGCTTCAGTCTAGAACCGCGCGACCGCTACGGTCGCAGGTTCGAATCCTGCCTCGGGCATGGATGTGTGTGATGTCCTTAGGTTAGTAGGTTTAAGTAGTTCTAAGTTCTAGGGGACTGATGACCTCATATGTTACGTCCCACAATGCTCAGAGCCATTTGAACCATTTGAACAGATGTATCGTATCGGTGTCGAAACGTTTCAAAATACGATACCTCGTAAACAGCTCATACAAGGACCCTTCAGCAAACACCACTGATATTTTTATTTACCCTACTTTTAGTTTGTTGATGCCAGTAGGTATTGTACCATTTAAAAGATGTATGTTTGCGCAAATCTGCACTTTCTAAGTATTATTACACTTTGTTTACTAGCAAACAATAGAGCCCCTGAGTACCAAGCTATTCTGTGGAAACCGCACATGAATAGCACTTCCCATTTTCGCAATATTTGCGGTGGAAGTTTTAGGTGCTTCACCCAGTATACCAGGATCGTACTGGAAGCAGCGAGGAACGGTTTTTAAATCTCTTAATATTTACCTTTTAAAGTCGCGAAGATATCGCAATCTACAGTCTGTCCTCTCGCTTTTCTACATAGTATCCACTTCATGCCACACATTTTTCTCATCGTTTTGCAAGTTTGAAACTACCCTTATGACAGTACTCCGTTCCAGATGCACGAAGACACTGAGGCACTGCTTCCTGAATATTCTCTGCCGTCTCTTACGGTTGGCTTCGCTTCTGTATTGTGTATCATGTTTGGTGATGAAGCGACATTTACCATTCACTCGGGTGGAAATTACAGCTTGTAGGAATGCAGTACACAGAACTACCGTTGTTATTCGCCAGCTATTGTAGGGTGAGCAGCGGTGAAGGTAAAGGTGGTTAGGGAGAAGGAGACATGAAGGTAAATATGAAGCAAAAATTATGGAAAGTTTGGTGTCACAGTGGATGGCCTGGATGTCATCGAAATGGAACGTTAAAGAACAAAGACGACGAAAAACGAAATAACATACTAGTGAGATTACCCAGGGGAACTTGGGAGAGGCTGCAATATGCGCACCATTTGAGGCTTCTCATTTGAATTGCGAAAGGTAAAGGACGCTGCGGGATACCGTTAGCCGCGTGCATCCATCTGCGAGCGGGCTCCGGCGGACGGGCCAAGTTGGCTTCCCACCTCGCCATGAATTATAGAGCACCCATTAGCGCGTCCCATGGGAGCCGCATTTAAACACACAACTTCGCTGTTACACACACACAATCTACATGAGCTAGAATTAGAGTATCCGAAAATGCGGGGAGATCATCCGAAATACGAGTTAATGAAAACAGTATTAATCGTGGTAAAAGGGAAAAAACTGGCAATATTCAGCTCCTCTTAGCACCGCACAATCTAGTAAAATCAAGAAATGTGTCAATTTCTGTTTGTTATTTTTTAGGTTTATTTCCACAAATACTAGCGTAACTAACAAGGGAGGACCACAACGCTGGGATAAAGCATTTACTTCAAACTTTGTACACGTTTAGTAAGCTATTAAAACAACATATGTGCAAAAAGTAAGGTGCACCAATCTAGCAATTCCCAGAAAATCGCAAGAGAAGTTTCACGCGTCTATTATGTGACTTTTCTACCTATGAGTAGGTGCCGAACGTTAGAGTTCACGGTGATCAGGTTGTTAGCGTTAAAGCTACGCAAGACGAACGTGTATGAGTCGACTGTTCAACTCCCGCTCAAAAAAAAAAAAAAAAAAAAAAAGTTCAAATGACTCTAAGCACTGTGGGCCTTAACATCTGAGATCATCAGTCCCCTAGACTTAGAACTAATTAAACCTAACTAACCTAAGGACACCACACACATCCATTCCCGAGGCAGGATTCGAACCTGCGACCGTAGCAGCAGCGCGGTTCCGGACTGAAGCGCCCAGAACGTCTCGGCCACAGCGGTCGGCCCCGCTCAAACCTCCACTTTTGTACTACAAGTGTAACTTCTCTAATGTCCAAAAAATTTGCACCTACACTATTCGTTACTGCTGTATTAGCAACGTCTCGCCGCTACGCAAGGTAACTGCCAAACGGGGCCTGCCTCTGTGTCTGCAGCTCGAAGCCTCGATGTGCAAAGTAGTTTCGGGTACATTACCAGATTGCATGTATAAGGGATTTCGCAAATCACGACAGTCATATATTTTCAGGAAAACTCTATTCGTTACTTCATGTACTTGTCGATAGTTATAAGTATGTTTATTCTAATAATTAAATTTAATGAAGGGGGGTAGGACGTCAAACGGGCCGACTTGGAGCAGGAGAGGCATCACAGGATATTTTAATTTCTAGTGTCTATACTTTTACAAATAAATTCATAAAACTTTGTCTGCATCACCATGAAGGATTCAGGATTCACACTCATTGCAGTGAAAGTTCGAAAACATAACGAAGTAACTTTTTTTACGTGTGAAATTTCATCATTTTTTTCACTTACTAATGGCTGCATTTGTTGCTATAGGTACACTTTTCTTCATAAGTTAGAGAGATTCTTCGATGAATTTTGTACAGAATACATACCATACTTACAGGTGTATGAAACTCTAGAATTTATTTACTTTATGAAAAAACGAATGAGCTGTTATATTTTAAACTTCATGTTTAGAAAAAACACAAATTTTATAGTTAATTACCTCAATTTTTACCACAGTTTTTAATAGATTTGGAAAATTCTAGAGTTTCATACACCTTTAAGTATGGTTTGTATGCTGTGCAAAATTCATCGAAGCATCTCTCTTACTTATGAAGAAAAGTGTACCTGCCATTAGTAAGTGAAAAAAATGATGAAATTTCACATGAAAAAAAAGTTACTTCGTTATGTTTTCGAACTTCCACTGCTAAGAGTGTGAATTCTGAATCCTTCCTGGTCATGCTGACAAAGTTTTATGAATTTATTTGTAAACGTATAGACAGTGGAAATTAAAATGTCCTGTGGTGCCTCTCCTGCTGCAAGTCGACCCGTTTGACGTCCCACCCCCCTTAAAAATAGTAAATAGTCAAATCACATGCTAAAACTTCATGCATATACACGTGATTTTTTAAAAATTATATTACCTCTCAAATGTTATATAAATTAAATAATATGACCAGTGACGAAAGAAATATAGATTAAAAATTAGGTCTGAGCAGGAGTCGAACCCACGCTTGACAGAATTACGTCTTACGGAGCTCGAACGCTAATCCTTCACCACCGTGAACGCTTAACGTCCAGTATGTACGCTCAGATACATCAGTTACGCGATAGACGTTTACAACGTCTCTTGCGATCTTCTCGGAATTGCTAGAGTAGTGCACCCTCCTACTTGCACATTATGGTGTTTTAATGGCCTGCTGATGGTGTACAAACTTTGAAGTAAATCTATGAACCGTCGTGCCCTTCCCTTGTAAGTAAAAAGACAGATAACCACAAGTAACATACCAAACACCAGAGCGTTAGTCATTTTCTAAACTGATTTGAGTTTTAGAGAATTTTGCTTTCTGTTATTTTTACTGAGATTTATGCCAATCATTAAAGCAAATAAATAGCGGTTGATCTCACTTTTGACCTACATTTCGGCTTACTTCACTGTCTTAAGACATTTCCAAGGTCAGGCGACCCACAAATAACCAATATAACATGTTGTACATCCACTATGTTCTCACCTTGGCTGTGTTTTCGTTGTGTGCAGTAATCGATGTCAACGATCAGTTATATTATTCAGAGTTCAGGTTTTTATGTTGGTAACACCAGGTAGCACTCTGTATGAAAATCACTGACTGTGCTGTGTGCAGTCTGTGGCTGGTTGGCATTGTTGGAATATTCGCTATTGTAGTGTTGGGCAGCTGGATATGAACAGCGCGTAGCGTTGGGCAGTTGGAGGTGAGCCGCCAGCAGTGGTGGATGTGGGGAGAGATATGGCAGTTTTGAGAGCGGACGATCTGGACGTGTGTCCGTCAGAAAAAGGAAATTTGTAATACTGGATGTCATGAACTTTTTTGAACACTATTAGGGTAAATACATTGTTTGTTCTCCATCAAAATCTTTCATTTGCTAACTAAGCCTATCAGTAGTTAGTACCTTCAGTAGTTAGAATCTTTTCTGTAGCTGGCAGCATTGGCGCTCGCTGTATTGCAGTAGTTTGAGTAACGAAGATTTTTGTGAGGTAAGTGATTCGTGAAAGGTATAGTTTGTTAGTCACGGCCATTCTTTCGCAGGGATTATTGAAAGTCAGATTGCGTTGCGCTAAAAAAAAATATTGTGTGTCAGTTTACTGTTGATCAGAAGAAGTAAAGAGAGAAATGTTTGAGTACGTTCAGTTTTGCTCAGCTGTTTGAAAATCAAATAACGTAAGAGGTTTTCCATCATTGTCATTCATAATTTTTCTGAGGGGATGTTTCAAAAGGATCGAGTATGGCACTCGCTCGCCTTGTATTATGATCAAATATTTGTTTTACAACGAGCATTGCACTTACAGTCCTTCACTGAGTTCTGGGACACTCCAGACGCAACTTTCAATATGACTCTTGTACATTTACAATGGCATGTTCAACTTGCCACAAAGAAATTAAGACAGAATATTCTAGACTATTCGGCTTTCTAATACCGAACTGATGTGAGTGGACATACAAAAGTTACAAATTGAACATAATGTTTGCGCCGATGGTATAAATATCGTTCGCAATGTGACGTATGCTAGAAATAATAATGAGTTGTCATTTGCTTGTTCACTGGACCTTGGTAACAATGAAATGTGCACGCAAACTCTGGTATATTTCACACAGACGTACTATGTTTTAGCCTTTGTTTCGTCTCTACCAATAAAGGACAACGGAAATTCAGACGTTGCGAGGCCAGATAAATAAGGTAACTTCAAAACCAGTCTCGTACACTTTTTATGATGAACTGCTTGTCATGGAGTACAGTTCTTCTATTGGTGGGACATGGTCTGGTTTCCTACACCTACAACATCTAAATAGATATTCTACATGCCACCGTAAGATGCGTGGTGGAGGGTACCGTATACCTATGTCTGTCATTTCCCCTCCTGTTCCACTCGCCAATAGAGTGTGGGAAAAACGGCTTCCTGTACGCTTCCGCATGAGCCCTAATTTCTCGTACCTTATCTTCGTGGTCCTTAAGCGCGATGTATGTCGGCGGCAGCAGAATCGCTCGGCAGTCAACTTCAAATGACGGCTCTCTAAATGTTCTCAAAAGTGTTTTCCGAAAAGAACTCCCGCTTCCCTCCAGGGATTTCCATTTGATTTCCCGAAGCATCTCCGTAACACTCAAGTTTTTTTCGACCTACCGGTAACAAATCTAGCAGCCCTCCTGTGAATTGCTTTTCCATCAATCCGACCTGGTACGGATTCCAAACACTCGAGCAGTACTCAAGAATAGTCGCACCAGCGTCCTATATGCGGTGAACCACTCTTTCCTAAAATTCTCCCAATAAACAGAAGTCCACCATCCGCCTTCCCTACCACAGTTTTCACATCCTCGTTCCACCTCGTATCGCTTTGCAACGTTACGCTCAGATATTTGAACGACCGTGTCAATCTGGACACCAGTAACACTGTATCCGAACATTACAGGTTTGTTCATCCTACTCATCCGCATTGACTTACATTTCTCCACATTTAGGGTTAGTTACTATAAATCACACGAACTGGAAATTTTGTACAAGTCGTCTTGTATCTTCCTCTTTAAGAGCACTTCACTTCAGTTACTTAAATGATTTCTTCTAAAACAAAATATGAGAGAAAATTAATATAATGAACGAACAAAAATACGTGATTCAGTCTTCTGTTTTAAACGCACATTATTATTATAAACTTCATTTTTGCAGCTTGTCAGCCATCAGCAAAGGTTTCTAATCGGCTCCCTCGTCACACACGCGTTCCAGCAATTACTTTCTATCGGGCAGTCCAGCAGTGTAAGATGAGCTTCTCCAGTAACGCCCCCTTGCCGTATTTACCTGCGGGAGAGAGCGTATTGGGCGGAATGATTCCCTTTGATCCTTATTACTGAGGCCTTCCCCGCTCTGAAGAATTAATTAAACGTTTCCCGGAACTTTATTTACTTCCTCTCGACTGATGTCTGGTTTACCTATCGCTAATGGGGCGTCTTTCCAGAGAAATTTCCATTAACTCGGGGTAACTACTTCATCACGCGAAACAGAAGTTCGGGTAGTAGAGGTGAAGACTTCCGTACTACGTAGGATTTCTTCCCGTCTTTTTAAATTTAAGATCACTATCTTTCGAGCTGTTCATTAATTTAGAAGACCATAACTGTAGCAGCATAATTGATGCACATTCTAAGTTGTGTACCGCCCACAGAATATCTTGTTGTTAGTGTTTCTTACTTATACTCAGCCAAACGTGTTGCTCCGTTGTAATGCCACCATCAGATATTTCCTTCTTTATCCTCTCTTGCAACGTATCCACATTCTAAGTTTTATATCACAGACATGTCCACTTTCTTAAGAACTAATGGAAATAAATCAGAGTTAATCATCACTGTAGGCTGTATCTGTAATTCAGAAACATAAATTACACTAATTATAAAACTAGAAACGGTTCAGGTTTCAGCGTAATTTACTCGACTGGATGTTCATGTCGACGAACTTAACAAGGGAACCTCCCCATCGCACCCCCCTCAGATTTAGTTGTAAGTTGGCACAGTGGATAGGCCTTGAAAAACTGAACACAGATCAATCGAGAAAACAGGAAGAAGTTGTGTGGAACTATGAAAAAAATTAGTGAAATATACAAACTGAGTAGTCCATGCGAACATAGGCAACATCAAGGATACCGGGAGTCGAGGAGCGCCGTGGTCCCGTGGTTAGCGAGAGCAGCTACGGAACGAGAGGTCCTAGGTTCAAGTCTTCCCTCCAGTGAAAAGTTTAACTTTTTATTTTCAGTTTATGTGAGAAACTCTTATGTTTTCATCACTTTTTTGGGAGTGATTGTCACATCCACAAGAAAACCTAAATCGGGCTAGGTAGAAGAATCTTTTTACCCATTCGCTAAGTGTACGAGTTAGGTGGGTCGACAACATATTCCTGTCATGTGACGCACATGCCGTCACCAGTGTCGTATAGAATATATCAGACTTGTTTTCCCGTGGAGGAATCGGTTGACCTATGACCTTGCCATCAAATGTTTTCGGTTCCCATTGTTAGGCACGGCGGCGCTACCAATCGCACGGTTTTGCGGTGCGGTCGCAAAACACAGACACTAAACTTATTGCAGTGAACAGAGACGTCAATGAACGAACGGACAGATCATAACTTTGCGAAAATAAAGAGAGTAAAATTTTCAGGCGAGGGAAGACTTGAACCAAGGACTTCTAGTTTAGCAGCTACTCACGCTTACCACAGGACCACGGCGCCTGTGAGCTCACCTTCTCCTTGATGTTGCCTGTCTTGGGCATGGACTACGCAGTTCGTATATTTTACTAATTTTTTTCACGGTTCCACACAACTTCTTCCTGTTTTCTCGATTGATCTGTGTTCAGTATTCCAAGGCCTATCCACTGTGCCAACTTATAACTAAATCTGAGGGGGGTGCGATGGGGAGGTTCCCTTGTTAGAAGAATGCTCAGTATCTGCCGCAAACCACAAATTCTCGTACGCTAGATTGAGGGGTTGCAGCTGCATGTGCAAAATTTACAAATCTAGAAAACACTTAGGGCCCCTTAAAATTCTGTGACAGAATAGGAAAGAAAGAAAACTCTAACAAAAGTCAGTAGTAATGAAACTTGTTTGGATGAGCATATTTCGGGCACTTTGTTATTCGCAGTTACGAGGGCTGCAGCTGCTTAAGACTGATTCTGTTTTTAAATTCTGATGACGTTATCCACGATTCTGCCTCGAAGAGTTCATATTAGACACCTAGGATACATCTTCATTGAGAATTTAGTGGTCAGTAATTGGAAATCACAATTTTCTATTCTTCTGCATGCTGGAGATTTAGTAGCTGTGCCATGACAGTCATTTGTTGCTGCCGCTACAAACTACAATATTTAAGCGTTGGCAGTACGCCACACGTACCTGTTAATCATCTCTAGTTGAACTGCGTCATTACCCGAAGTGCCGGCCGGGGTGGCCGAGCGGTTCTAGGCACCACAGTCTGGAACCGCGCGACCGCTACGGTCGCAAGTTCGAATCTTGCCTCGGGCATGAATGTATGTGATATCCTTAGATTAGTTAGATTTAAGCAGTTCTAAGTTCTAGGGGACTGATGACCTCAGAAGTTAAGTCCCATAGTGCTCAGAGCCATTGAACCACTACCCGAAGGTCAGCGATGCCTGGATTCTCATGGCTGCTACTTCTAGCATTTCCTATAAACAGATAACTGCATGCTTTTAACGTTGCTATTACCTATTCTTTTTTAGTTATTTCATCGTTATTTGTATCTCGGGCGTTAGGCGTACCGGTTTTATGAAGGAGACCCTGTAATATGAGAACGCCAGACGAATTGCCGACGATGTTTCGAGTGGACTAGAGTGTACCAGATGTCTGCGATTGACAGCAACAAGTAGGTGACAATGTGACTATGATAAACTAGAAAGAGTGTTTTAGTGTCTGGCGCAGCAGTACTGCCGATCTGTAATACGTGTATGAAGGTCGAGTTTTCGGAATGTAGTACGTACATCCGCCTGCTTTTATCGCGTGTTTTAGGGATCCATGATAAAAATTACCAAGGCAGACCATATTTGAAATGAGGGTATTGGGAGCCAACTAGATATACAGGGTTAGTCACCTAACATTACCGCTGGATATATTTCGTAAACCACGTCAAATACTGACGAATCGATTTCACAGACCGAACGCGAGGAGAGGGGCTAGTGTAATTGGTTAATACAAACCATACAAAAATGCACGGAAGTATGTTTTTTAACACAAACCTACGTTTTTTTAAATGGAACCCCGTTAGTTTTGTTAGCACAGCTGAACGTATAAACAAATACGTAATCAGTGCCGTTTGTTGCATTGTAAAATGTTAATTACATCCGGAGATATTGTAACCTAAAGTTGACGCTTGAGTACCACTCCTCCGCTGTTCGATCGTATGTATCGGAGAGCACCGAATTACGTAGGGATCCAAAGGGAACGGTGATGGACCTTAGGTACAGAAGAAACTGGAACAGCACATTACGTCCACATGCTAACACCTTTTTATTGGTCTTTTTCACTGACGCACATGTACATTACCATGAGGGATGAGGTACGCGTACACAGATGGTTTCCGTTTTCAATTACGGAGTGGAATAGAGTGTGTCCCCACATGTCAGGCCAATAGATGTTCAATGTGGTGGCCATCATTTGCTGCACACAATTGCAATCTCTGGCGTAATGAATGTCGTACACGCCGCTGTACATCTGGTGTAATGTCGCCGCAGGGTGCCACAATACGTTGTTTCATATCCTCTGGGGTTGTAGGCACATCACGGTACACATTCTCCTTTAACGTACCCCACAGAAAGAAGTCCAGAGATGTAAGATCAGGAGAACGGGCTGGCCAATTTATGCGTCCTCCACGTCCTATGAAACGCCCGTCGAACATCCTGTCAAGGGTCAGCCGAGTGTTAATTGCGGAATGTGCAGGTGCACCATCATGCTGATACCACATATGTCGACGCGTTTCCAGTGGGACATTTTCGAGCAACGTTGGCAGATCATTCTGTAGAAACGCGATGTATGTTGCAGCTGCTTGGGCCCCTGCAATGAAGTGAGGACCAATGAGGTGGTCACCAATGATTCCGCACCATACATTTACAGTCCACGGTCGCTGTCGCTCTACCTGTCTGAGCCAGCGAGGATTGTCCACGGACCAGTAATGCATGTTCCTTAGATTCACTGCCCCGTGGTTTGTGAAAACCGCTTCATCGGTAAACAGGTAGAACTGCAACGCATTCTCTGTTAATGCCCATTGACAGAATTGCACTCGATGATTAAAATCATCACCATGCAATTGCTGATGTAGCGACACATGAAACGGGTGAAAGCGGTGACGATGCAGTATGCGCATGACACTACTTTGACTCAGCCCACTAGCTCTCGCAATGTCCAGTGTACTCATGTGTGGGTTCATGGCAACAGCAACTAACACACCAACTGCACCCGTTTCTCCTGTGACGGGCCTGTTACGGACCCGTTTGCGTGCTACGACCATACCTGTTGCATACAGTTGGCGGTAGATGTTTTGCAATGTGCGGCACCTTTGATGCTCTCTGTCCGGTTACCGTTCTGCATACACCCTGCAGGCTTCAGCTGCATTTCGTCGACAATCGCCATAGATGAGTATCATCTCCGCCTTTTCAGAGTTCGAATACACCATGGTCATAGTTCCTACCACACTGCACTATAACAGACGTCTGGTAACACGGTGTACTACAGTTTGTCTGCGTGCGGAGACGAATGCAGAAGCAAGCGCTACATGCGGACACTGCGACAGCTAGACCAAACCACAACAGCGCACTACAGCCACACTCGTAAACACGGTCGTCATCGTAAACATATCCCTGCAAATGTTGCTCGCCGACCGTGGTCCGTGTTTGTTACAACACGCAACTGAACGTCGGAGGTTTCAAGCGTCAACTTTAGGTTACAATATCTCCGGATGTAATTAACATTTTACAATGCAACAAACGGCACTGAGTACGTATTTGTTTATATGTTCAGATGTGCTAACAAAACTAACGGGGTTCCATTTAAAAAAACGTAGGTTTGTGTTAAAAAACATACTTTCGTGCATTTTTTTGTGGTTTGTATTAACCAATTACACTAGCCCCTCTCCTCACGTTCGGTCTGTGGAATCGGTTCGTCAGTATTTGATGTGGTTTACGAAATACATCCAGCGGTAACGTTAGGTGACTCACACTGTGTATAAGATACCCCCCACAAAGAATGAATGTAGAGACAACCCCACCCACGTCAGGCCATGCTTTACCAGCCAAGTGGAAGAAGTGAAGCAGGAAGACACAGAACGAAGGGATACTGGAAAGTAAAGTCCGAATAGGCACAAGTGCCTAAACATTGAAGTGCAGCAGCAGCAGAAAAAGAAATATACTATCATAGCAGGAGTCCCTTTCTCACAGCTCTGAAATCAGAACAAAACGTATAAAAAGTTGTGAAATACCAACAACATAAATTGTAGGAGCCACCGCACAATCGAACTCCACAGGAAGAAGAGGACGGAACTGGGTCACACTTGGTGTCGACAAACATGCTATGCCTTACAACAAATTAACTTTTGTCTTTTAATTAAGTAACATGCAGTGAGATAGGTATATTCTTGAACTCGATGTCGTAGAGTCAGCAGATTAATTTCGTTGTTCTTTAATACGAAAGGAAGGATTTTCCTTACAGCACTACTTACTTCACACTGTTTCTTCTGTCTAAATACTTGTAAGATCACCATGTTTGTAGCTTTAAGTTAATTATGAATAATAATCTTGAGTTAATCTTCAGTTAAAATGACTATTGAATATGCAGGATACTGTAATTATCAATGAATGACTGTCCAAGTTCATCACATATTTCAGGTGTTTAATTCCTATGGGAAGTGGCGATTACGTGCCATCGGCGTGGTATCATATGCATATTCGCATCCTTTCTCTTAGATCCTGCGATCTAAATCGATTGTCACACGAAGTCCGACTATTCTAGCAGCACACTGCGAATATTTCACCGCAAGTGTACTGCGTTGTAACATGGTCAACCATGAACAACTTACCCTTCTCCTGCAGCGTTCTGTGTGCCCTTTTTCATCATAAAGGGAAAGATAATGGTAACAACGCGCAAAATCAGCTTTATCGAGGAGTTTTTTCAGATCACTTACATTAACTGAAAACTGAACATGATCATTTTTATTCCCGCTGCAGTCTTTGTGATTCATCCCACCTCAGAACCATTACTAGTCTGAGGCGCAATGCAAACTAGCATTCCGTCTTTATTTTGATGTTACTTACGGGATAAAAAAATCACACACTCTCGTGCAGCGATAAATTTAGTGGTTGATTATACTGTACATGTTTGTAGAACAAATCAACTATAACACAATTTTTCGCTAGCTGTGGTGTGAAGCATGCCGACATAATGCCGATTTTCAAAAGATGTACGTTGAGTAATTTTTTTCAGCGTCGGTCTGCAGTTTTCGTATGTGAGACATGCTTTTTCATCAGACTGTGGAGTTGTTTTAGGGTATTTTTGGACGTTATGGCTGTAAACAGACACATAATTGGGCGCAAAAATTGTCCCTTGACTGAAGATCTCTTGAGATTGAAATGCGTTGCACGAATAGAGTAACTTGCCGTAGACGCTGTTGGTGGTTTGAAATGGCTTTCAATTCTCTATCTGTGTGCTAACTCCATGTGATGTAAGAAGGGGTAACAAAGAGGCTGTTGCACCATCCGATCAGAACGCATCACACTACCACACGTCCATTGCCTTGCCAGACATCTTTCTAGCGATTAACATGTCTTCCTCGGGCAAAATATCAACACTCTGCCTTATCACGATTTGGCGACCACGTCGACGGAGTGAGGTGAAGGCGAATAAAAGGCCTGAACATCGCGCGGCCGTAGTTTTTTAGTTAGTAATGATAGCACAGTAAAATTCTGACATAATAAGTAGACAGAAGAAGGGCTAAAGTTGTGGCAGTCAATGAAAATGCGAATGACTTCACTAAACCTCAAACATTATGGAAGAAATGTGCGCGCTCTATATTGCGAATTCCGTGCTTAACGAATAGTCCCGCCTGACTGGGAAGCATAATCTCCGACGGAAATGAAAGTACTACGTCATGAAGCACCAGTCCGACGTTAAAACGTTTCGTGGAAATGTTTATTACATAACGGTTATTACATGATTAAATTTTAATTCCACTCATTTTCACCAACACCACCAGTAGGAAATGTGGCACTAATACTTTCTTGTTTTCACTGTGGCATGTAAGCAAACAGATTCCGAATGTCAGTGTGAGGAATTTATTGCCATTTCACCGTATCAGCCCATGAAGATTGCTGGCCAGAGCCTAGTACGTAACTATGTGGTAAGTTGGGATAAATGAATCGTTTCAACTTTTTGTGCCCCAAAACGGTAGTAAATGTTTTACTACGCATAGAAATTGTAATGATGAACAGATCATGGTTATAAGTTTTGTATGACGTGAAGCCACGCCTTGCGCTCATGAGACCTAATCCATAACCCTTTCTTCACGAATATAGGTTCTTAATATTTTGTGTTGCAGGAACCACAAGGTACGTTTTCCTACACTGACTCATCTTCAGGTGATGATCAACGAGTATCTTCTGCATTTGAAGGTTTATCTTGAACGTCCAGGGCATTTCTGTAACCCTTGACCTCCTCCTTTTGGGAGTTTCCTAAATGAAATTTTCTTCTCCTTCTCGTAGGATTGTGATGAACTACTGAAGCCAGAAGGTACAATGAAATTTTTCTCTCCCCTCGCACATTGGGGTTGGCAAAACAGAAGAAAATGAAGATGCTGAACTCTGACTTCACGAATTTTGGGGGGGAATAGGAATTTGAGGGCCTGGATTTACTCCTGATTCTGTGGTAATTGAACGGGACTCATATTTTGGAATGTGGACGAAGGATGGAATTGTATTTCGCTGGAATTGAGGGGGAAAATTCCCGTCCACCCAAATCCCTTCACTGAATTTGCTACATTAGCTCCACTTCCACATCTACATACATGCTCCGCAAGCCACATGTCGGTGTGTGACGGAGGGTACCTTGAGTACCTCTATCGGTTCTCCCTTCTATTCGAATCTCGTATTGTTCGTGGAAAGAAAGATTGTCGGTATGCTTCTGTGTGGGCTCTAATCTCTCTTATTTTATCCTCATGGTCTCTTCGCGAGATATATGTAGGAGGGAGCGATATACTGCTTGACTCCTCGGTGAAGGTATGTTCACGGAACTTCAACAAAAGCCCGTACCGAGCTATTGAGCGTCTCTCCTGCAGAGTCTTCCACTGGAGTTTATCTATCATCTCCGTAACGCTTTCGCGATTACTAAATGATCCTGTAACGAAGCGCGCTGCTCTCCGTTGGATCTTCTCTATCTCTTCTATCAACCCCATCTGATCTGGATCCCACACCGGTGAGCAGTATTCAAGCAGTGGTCGAACAAGTGCACTGTAACCTACTTCCTTTGTTTTCGGATTGCATTTCCTTCGAATTCTTCCAATGAATCTCAGTCTGTCATCTGCTTTACCAACGGTTAATTTTATATGGTCATTCCATTTTAAATCACTCCTAATGCCTACTCCCTGATAGTTTATGGAATTAACTGCTTCCAGTTGCTGACCTGCTATATTGTAGCTAAATGATAAATGATCTTTCTTTCTACGTATTCGCAGCACATTACACTTGTCTACATTGGGATTCAATTGTCATTCCCTGCACCATGCGTCAATTCGTTGCAGAACCTCCTGCATTTTAGTACAATTTTCCATTGTTACAACATCTCGATATACTACAGCATCATCTGCAAAAAGCCTCAGTGAGCTTCCGATGTCATCCACAAGGTCATTTATGTATATTGTGAATAGCAACGGTCCTATGAAACTCCCCTGCGGCACACCTGAAATCTCACTTACTTCGGAAGACTTCTCTCCATTGAGAATGACATGCTGCGTTCTGTTGTGTAGGAACTCTTCGATCCAATCTCACAATTGGTCTGATAGTCCATATGCTCTTACTTTGTTCATTAAACGACTGTGAGGAACTGTATCGAACGCCTTGCGAAAGTCAAGAAACGCGGCATCTACCTGGGAACCCGTGCCTATGGCCCTCTGAGTCTCGTGGACGAATAGCGCGAGCTGGGTTTCACACGATCGTCCTTTTCGAAACCCATGCTGATTCCTCTCCAGAAGACGTCGAAAATTTTGCCAGAAACAAATTTTTTAATGGAGGCTGAGGGATTATTGTGTATAGCTAGGCTAAATGAATACTATTACAGAATAAATAATACATCATTCCGATTCAGAAAGCTCCACGAAGACTGGTTCACATAGCCCAGTTGCCGTGTTAATTTTTAAAATGTAATAAGTTGCTTAAATTTGTATCGCTAGTTCTGTTGACCTACCTGCTGGAACCTATTCAACTGATAGCGGAAAGATTTATAACAAGCAGTCATGCATTTCAAAGATATACCTTACTTTAAACAGACGTAATATTTAATGGCAGATTGCAATATTGTCTTACCTGTTCTGCTTCATTCTGGATGATTGGTGTTCTGGATTAAATACCGGGTGATCAAAAAGTCAGTATAAATTTGAAAACTGAATAAATCACGGAATAATGTAGATAGAAAGGTACAAATTGACACTCGTGCTTGGAATGACATGGCGTTTTATTAGAACAAAAAAAATTATATGTACAGGGTTATTACAAATGATTGAAGCGATTTCACAGCTCTACAATAACTTTATTATTTGAGATATTTTCACAATGCTTTGCACACACATACAAAAACTCAAAAAGTTTTTTTAGGCATTCACAAATGTTCGATATGTGCCCCTTTAGTGATTCGGCAGACATCAAGCCGATAATCAAGTTCCTCTCACACTCGGCGCAGCATGTCCCCATCAATGAGTTCGAAAGCATCGTTGATACGAGCTCGCAGTTCTGGCACGTTTCTTGGTGGAGGAGGTTTAAACACTGAATCTTTCACGTAACCCCACAGAAAGAAATCACATGGGGTTAAGTCGGGAGAGCGTGGAGGCCATGACATGAATTGCTGATCATGATCTCCACCACGACCGATCCATCGGTTTTCCAACCTCCTGTTTAAGAAATGCCGAACATCATGATGGAAGTGCGGTGGGGCACCATCCTGTTGAAAGATGAAGTCGGCGCTATCGGTCTCCAGTTGTGACATGAGCCAATTTTCCAGCATGTCCAGATACACGTGTTCAACCGTTTCTTCGCTCACTGCAGGCCGACCCGTTGATTTCCCCTTACAGAGGCATCCAGAAGCTTTAAACTGCGCATGCAATCGCCGAATGGAGTTAGCAGTTGGTGGATCTTTGTTGAACTTCGTCCTGAAGTGTCGTTGCACTGTTATGACTGACTGATGTGAGTGCATTTAAAAGCACGACATACGCTTTCTCGGCTCCTGTCGCCATTTTGTCTCACTGCGCTCTCGAGCGCTCTGGCAGCAGAAACCTCAAGTGCGGCTTCAGCCGAACAAAACTTTATGAGTTTTTCTACGCATCTGCAGTGTGTCGTGACCTTACGTCAATGAATGGAGCTACAGTGATTTTATGAAATCGCTTCAATCATTTGTAATAGCCCTGTACAAAAGTTCAAAAAATGTCCGACAGATGGCGCTTCATCTGATCAGAATAGCAATAATTAGCATAACAAAGTAAGACAAAGTAAAGACGATGTTCTTTACAGGAAATGCTCAATATGTCCACCATCATTCCTCAACAACAGCTGTAGTCGAGGAATAATGTTGTGAACAGCACTGTAAAGCATGTCCGGAGTTACAGTGGGGCATTGGCGTCGGATGTTACCTTTCAGCATCCCTAGAGATGTCGGTCGATCACGATACACTTGCGACTTCAGGTAACCCCAAAGCCAATAATCGTTACGGACTGAGTTCTGGGGACCTGGGAGGCCAAGCATGACGAAAGTGGCGGCTAAGCACACGATCATCACCAAAGGACGCGCGCAAGAGATCTTTCACGCGTCTCGCAATATGGGGTGGTTCTAATAAAACCCCATGTCATTCTAAGCATGTGTCAATTTTTACCTCTCTATCTACATTATTCCGTGGTTTATTAAGTTTTCAAATTTATACTGACTTTTTGATCACCCGGTCTATTTGAAAATATCTTCTTGCCCCTTGTGCTCGACTTGTTTAGGAACAGTCCTGTAATATAATGGCGTCTGTACTCCGCAAACGGACTGAGTAGCAGAATATTCTCTTATTTCTATCCACAAAGTGGCATGATTCATAAAGCCAAACCCTATCCTATATCTCCCTATCGCATCCCAGACATACTCAGTGGGCGACATATTGGGGGATTGTGTAGCCCAGTCAAGGATCCGTACATTCGTCAGGGAGTTTATGGTGTGGTGTTCATTTTGGGATTTTGCATTGTCTTGTTGGAATATGTCATTTGATGCCCTAATCCTGAAAGTTATTCAACAGTGTTTACCTTTGTTCACATACTGGCGAGTTTCAGCCTTCCATCAAAAATTGCGAAACCTGTATGCAGTAGATCGCCACACTGTTACTCGAGGAGTTGAGATGCGTATCTCAAAAGTCGCTGCTTCCTGCAATGTTCAAATGTGTGTGAATTCCTAAGGGACCAAACTGCTCAGGTCATCGGTCCCTAGACTTACACACTACTTAAACTAACTTATGCTAAGGACAACACACATAGCCATGTCCGAGGGAGGACTCGAAACTGGCGGGAGGGCCGCGCAATCGGTGACATGGCGCCTCTAACCGCGCGGCCACTCCTCGCGGCTTCCTGCGATGTTTTATCAAGTCGTCTACCGTCACATTGACGTCGGCTGATTACAACAAACAGTAGCGTGACTCCACGCTGAACACCACTGAATATCACTCAATGCCCCTGTCGGTTCCGTCTCTACATCATTTTTTGTCTGTGATCGGCTATGAGCGGTAAACGGCGCAAAATTTCAGTCCACGTTGCAGTAATCTCTCCTCGACAGTTGAAAATGAAACGCTCTCTTTACCTTCTCCCTGAATTTCAGCTGTTGCCGTCGGTCAGTTCGTTAGGACCAGTCACATCCTAGGGACGTAGTCCTGCAAGGAGCGGTGCCCATTGCTGCTGCTGCAGTGTTGCCACCACTCGTTGTGGAAACATTGCGCCACGGCCAAAAGTCTGTGTGATCTGTTGGTATGGTGCTCCCATGTCAGCCATACCATTGACTCGACCTGTCCTAAAATTCAAAAGACAGCGACATTACACTTGCTCTGGGAGTGATTTGTTGTGATCAGCACCTAAAATTTTTCGGTAACGTAGGCACACACGAAGCCGCGTGGTAGCCGCACGGTCTTAGGCGCCTTGCCACGGTTCGCGCTGCTCTCCCCGTCGGAGGTTCGAGTCCTCCCTCGGGCATGGGTGTGTGTGTTGTCCTTAGCGTAAGTTAGATTAAGTTTATGTGTAAGCCTAGTCTAACAACCCTACCACAACAAAGGTCAAAATTTAATAATGATTGTGGTGTTGCTCACGCTGCTAAATACTGCATTTTCGGGCAACAACAAAGTTTTTATGTGGCAGGTGTCATTAGAGCACAGTTAATAAAGTCATTTCATGTAATAATGAATAAACTAGGCACTCATCTTTTCGTGTTTCCCACTCTGGTCTCGTTGTAAAATCATGGCTCAATCGTCGAAAATCTAGGTGGTGGTGATTCCAAGCTCGGATGCAAAGAGGCCTAGGTTTTATTATGCGATATTCAAAAGTTTTATAGATGTGTTTTACAAACCATTCTTGAAGATTAAACCTTTGAAAGTTAGCATAATGATGATGTAAAAAAAATATATAATAATAATAATCAGCACTCCGAATTTAAGTTACACTTCCTTTTTATTGCTTTTGTTGCAATATCGCGTAACACACAAAACATCACTTCACAATACAAAACATACTTGAAAACATCTTCCTCGTTGTTGAAGTTCGCATTTTATAAGCTGACTACGTTATGCGTCTTTCCAACATGACGTCCAAGACTTGACTTTCTCAAGGTCCGACTCTGTACCTAACTGCTTACGCGCCCAAAAATCAAGAGTTACAAGTACGTCAAAGCTCATAGTGACAAAAGAAAGAATACGCATAAGAATAATATCATTGCAATATAAACATATCGATGTATCAAAGTACCTCTACATTAATGAAATCAAATTTGAATGTTGTCTCAGAAATATGTTAAATACTTTACAGAAACACAGTAGAATATTATTGGTATCGAGAGGTTGAGGTGAGGTGCCGTAATGGTTACGTAATTCAAGTACCATTACACTAGGGACCGATGACCTCAGCAGTTTGGTCCCATAGGAACTTACCACTGCACACCCAATAGCCATCATTAACTGACACGATTCATCATCTGTAAACTGAACCCGCCCATACAGGCTTCGCAAGGCTCAAACGTACCGACCGATCGCCGTTTCATCCTCAGCCGATAGGCTTCGCTGGATGTGGAAAGGAAGGCTCATGTGGTGAGTACACGACTCTCACAGCCGCTAACAGTTTCCGTAGCCGGAGCCGCTAATTGTCAGTCAAGTAGCTCCGCAGTTGGCGTCACAAGAGATGTGAGCATCCCGCTTGCCAACAGTGCTCGGTAGACGCGAACGGACGCCCATCTAAGTGCCAGTCAAGTCCGACAGCGCTCAGCTTTGGTAATCTGACCGGAACCGGTGTTACCACTACGGCAAGGTTGTTGGCTACCCATCATCAGTAGGAAGGGCTGTTTGTTGCACTGAAAATAAACTCGCAAAGGGATAAAATTTTCATCAACATATTCCGCAGGGATGTAAATACCGGATATCGATTTGATAGCCTTCGGTCAAGCTGTTCGTGATGTAACACCGTTCATTTCCATCAGCGTATGTACATACACAAAATTTCAGAGTTTTTAGAGGAGATAGCAAAAAATACTATTTCATGTGACAAAAATGTCAAGTTGCACCATTTTCCCGGTAGGGGTCGATGAAGGTGTTGACGCTAGTCATGCTCAGAAACGGTGTTCAAACTGCCGGGGGATGAACGTTCTTTTACTAATGCTGCTGAAAATATCTCCCGTTTACTTTAATGCTCAAAATAACCAGTTATTTGACGAGTAACAGCTGTAGCTTCAGACAGACGGCCAACCACGCCGTCAAACTGGAACCACAGTCGTTGCCTCACTGGTAGCGAGACTGTGTCCAACATTTTTGGTAGTACTTCGTGGAGAAAGGTAAGGTAATTTTGTCCACTGAGCCCAATCAGATAGCCGGAACATAACCAGCCCCACATGTTTGTGGTCAATCAAACGGCTGTTTGAACGCTTGATCTAACTCCAGTTTGGAAATATGCAGATTTTCGTCTCCTCTAAACACACTATAAGTCTGTATGCGTACAACTCTGAAGGAAAACTACATCTCAGCGTGAGACCATATATGACCTATGAGTGTAGCCGTGTGTGGGATGAGCGCTGGTTACGGAGGCTGGTCAGGGGACGACAAACCCGGCCGTTGAACCCATGGCCTCTGGGCGCTCTTCATTAGCGGGCATTACGCAGGAAGTCTGCTCGCCGCGGGCGCTAACGGGAGCGCCGGCCGAAGTGGCCGAGCGGTTAAAGGCGCTACAGTCTGGAACCGCACGACCGCTACGATCGCAGGTTCGAATCCTGCCTCGGGCATGGATGTGTGTGATGTCCTTAGGTTAGTTAGGTTTAAGTAGTTCTAAGTTCTAGGGGACTTATGACCACAGCAGTTGAGTCCCATAGTGCTCAGAGCCATTTTTTTTTTTTTTAAAAAAAAAAAAAAAGCTAACGGGAGCGCTCGTCTCAGCAGGTGTCGTGCGGGGAACGAATTGGTCCCCTACTACCTGCACTGCCAAACCGTCGCACAGTACCTTCCGTCAGTACAAAACTCCATCCGAACGACTGTAATCTATCGCAGCTCTCTGATTTTCTTCTTTCTTTTTTGTGGTGGCTGTATTACTGCAGTGATATGTATGACTACTGCAGATGCTGCGCGAGTCTGTTACATGTTTATTGGGTGTCGAGTTCGATACTAATACTATTCCCGACACAGTCTGCTCCTTTCAGATTCTGTCAACCCATCACCCAATGTCCCTCCGCCTAAACGTTGCCTTGGCTTGTAATTTTTAAACCAACGATCACTGGAACTTCAGCTGTTTACGTAGTTTTGTTGAATTTATGAATTAACTGATTCTTCCAGAAGTTACCTCGTCCCTATTATTTGATAGTTCTTTGCCAGGCAGACTATCAGTATACAACCATCGTAACAGATAGTCAAAAGGGTATTTCCGAAAACAAAAAACCATGCCAAAAAGATATACGTATTAGGAGGAGCAAACGAGCAGTTACAGCGCATACAGATAAGAGTTATACAGCTATGATTTGGAAATGGGTCCCGGCCGGAACTAGCTTCGAGCAAGTAAATAAAAAGGGAAATTCGCAAAATGGTTCAAATGGCTCTGAGCGCTATGGGACTTAACTTCTGAGGTCATCAGTCTCCCAGAACTTAGAACTACTTAAACCTAGCTAACCTAAGGACACCACACACACCCATGCCCGAGGCAGGATTCGAACCTGCGACCATATCGGTGGCGCGGTTCCAGACTGTAGCGCCTAGAACCGCTCGGCCACCCCGGCCGGCTGGAAATTCGCAACTTGGGCTAGTTTCTTGTTGTACTGATCAACAAAGTTGCTGATCTATAAAATTCCAGCGTGGTGGAAGTTGGTAAACTATCTGTAGTTGGATGTAAATAAATTCAAAGAATAAGTATAAGTGTCACAGCGATTCATACTGGACAGCCAGTGCCATCTATTTACACATAGGCAGTAAAAGTGGACTACTGTCCACTGTGACCTAATGTAACACTCATCATAATGATTTCCTGAATTGTGTATCTCCAGGCAAAGTTGTATTTTATTGTAACTACTACTTGGTTCCCCTACAGCTTTATGTATAAATTTTTATGACTTAACCTATTCCTTTACATGTGGACAATAAATAGAGAGCTTTGGCTATTACGTAAATCGAGATTAGCTGCATGAATTTGCGGAATCTGTTGGACTACTCTTTGTGCATGCCTGAGGTATATTGGAATGTGTTGTTACAATTACGTTCAGTCTACATGATTAAAGCTAACGATATGTAATTGTGGAATTCTAATTGTGTACGACTGTACCATGGTGTCTGATCAACGTCCTGTTTCTATTCTGTTATTTGTATTTATAGCAATGATGATAGCTGTACTGACAGCTGAAATCTAGATCTGCAGACACGTTGCGTTACAACCGATGCTGACCTTCCCACTGTCGTGAGGTAGATACAGGCCATACGGAAGGGTGTGTGGGATATACAAGGAACTAAAACCCGAAATATTTTTGTGTAAACTTGAAAAATCGGTAACTGGCTGTGTGACATTCCTGTTTGCCCCCCATTATGGATCTTGCAGCAAGGCTCGTAGCAGTGAGACGCGTACCGAGGCTCACACGCACTCAATTTCCTCTCGCTTTTCACGTGAACGGAACAGAATAGAACAGAACATCGTTAATATTGGTAAAAAGTAGCCTTGCCCTGCATGTACTATATACGGATATATCGTATGCAGATGAAGGTACCACTTCCAGCTTTAAAGTTTTGTGTATGTAGCAGTCAGTGTTGAAGGTAATCGTAATTCAAAAGAGCCGGTTGGCCCTTTATATCGAATAGCTACCCCGTCCATCACGCCAAACGTTCGTCACGTATGACGCTGAGTAATGGACTGTTGGGTGAATGGCTGGGGGGGATGGTGGTGGTGGGGGGGGGGGGGGGGCGCGGGGGGCACGTCGGCGATGTGAAATTCACCAGTACAGCGTCCCAGTGTACGCCAAACTATGAACGAGATTGGACGTAACTGGTGGATTCCTAGTCTATAGGGTCATAAATGTAGCTATAGAGATCGCCAGCGTCCTCTGCCGACGAATGTTTGTGCACTGTCCGCTTATTGAAGTGCAGCCCACAAGCGAACAGTGGGGCACAGACTTTTTCTACTGATTGAAATCGCCGATACCCGACCATTATTGCCACGTGTATAGTGTGTTCGTCATTCCCTATTGACACAATGTTGTGATTAGATGCCAGCGTTTCGAATCGTCTAGCTACACCACACACACACACACACACACACACACACACACACACACACACACACACACACTTCTTCAAACAACACAATACGTATATATATCTCATACACACCGTTTGCATGAGGCAGCGAGATGAAATGTTCAGCACTTTTCGGAGATCATTCGTGTACAAAATGTCATTAGCTCAGATCCACATCTTAGTACTTACTATGATGGGTGATCGTACAATATAGCTAATTGTTCAAATGTATGTGAATTGCTAAGGGATCAAACTGCCGAGGTCATCGCATCGGTCCCTAGACTTACACACCACTTAAACTATCTTATGCTAAGAATATAAAACACACACACACACACACACACACACACACACACACACACACACCCATGCCCGAGGGAAGACTCGAACCTCCGGTCGGAGGGGCCGCGCATTCTGTGACATGGTGCCTCAAACCGCGCGGCCACACCGCGCGGATATAGGTAATTGACTGACTACGATCAGGAAGGAGAAACTGCCATAGTCCCGCATCTATTTACCTGCGTCATGTCTGTGAGGAGGACAAAAATCGTGAATTGTAGTGCTCGAGTTTTTGTTTCCATTCTGCGACATAATTATGCAAATGCAAGAAAAGGTGGTAAACGTACTGACTGCAGATACGCACATATTACTCTGGAGTACCCGCAGACAGGGGCATATGTTTCCATCTGACAAAACAGTGTTACATGTTGTGCATAGAAATTTGGCGTTCAGCTATATTGTTGTTAAATTAAAATGACAGATATCTCTGCTTGTATATCAACTCAGTGTACACGATCGACCCTTTAGATAGGTAATGACGTTTTCGGTAACAGCCATAATTATTCTGAACCTTTATTTTATTTCAATAAATGCTTGACTGCAAGGCAAAAAGTTGTCCCAATTTTCTAATAGGAACCATACCAGAATATAATAAAATACTGGCTGCCTTCAAAGCTGTAATTTCAAATGCGAATTTCATATACTGCGTTGTCACAACGTTATGACGGTTTCAAATTTGAATAACACACCAACTAATCGCAAAACGAAGTTGAACATTTTACATAAGGTTGCTTATGAAATACTAAATCAGTCAAATGAGGACCATTGGCGCCTACACTAGGCATTTCTCCCTGATTTTAAACACACCTTTCGTAGCTGCTGAAGGAATTCTGGAAATTTCATCGCGAATCCGATCTTTTTTTGACTGTTGCAAACTTCTCGGCCGGTCGGAGTACGCTGTCGCCTTCAAATAACAATGTAGGTAAAAGTCTGACACGCTAAAATCAGGTGAGAGAAGCGGCCAATCAACACAAGCCTGTTTGGAAATTATTCCGTTACCAAACGCTTCACGGAGAACCTGCAAGGTATTCTTGGATGCGTGTTATGTCACGCAGTCACGTTGGAACGTTTTCGTAAAGAACGGCTGTAAACTGCTGCGCACGCGTTCTATGTCCTCGGCAGTTCGGGCGGTTTTCCGATGGCCGGTTGACTTTCGATTCGATGCATTGGCGCTTGAACGGAAATTTCTTACCCAGTGCAATACTGTTCCAGGAGCAGAAATTTGATATCTTGGGTAAATCTTGAACTGCTTACGAAAGACACGTTGCACGCGCACGACGGATTCGCCATTGCGAAACTATCACTCCACACCGAACGCACGATGTTCCTTCGTCCAGTACGACACGATTACTGACCTCTATATGGGTTGAAACTTGACACTTTGCGCTATTAATAGACATCGCTTCGTCGTTGTATCTTGTTTTCGGTGCGCGTTATTCAAATTTGAAATCGTCAAAACATCGTGAAATACCCTGTAGTACTCACTCCCCTCACACGGAACACCTGAAAATAAAGTTTTGTGAGGTGGATATGTCATTTTCGTTTTTGGGTGTTATCAATGTGCATGTGAGAGAGAGAGAGAGAGAGAGAGAGAGAGAGAGAGAGAGAGAGAGAGAAAGTTACTTTACTGTTAAACACACTTTGGTATTGTCGTGGCGCATTCTTTGTCCCTGCGTAGTCTGATACATTCTTAGTTGAAGTGTGGCAGGTGATGGACGTATTCAGTAGTGCTGTGTTGACTATTAGATGAAGAAAGATTTATTGTAAAGGACAGCAAGAATGAATAAGATGTGTGTATTGAAAATCAAAGAGGATATAAATTTTGAATAATGTCGTTATTTTTGAGAGAAGTAGTTTGAGGTAAGAATCCAACACGGCGGAGCTAATTTATTATAATAATTACAGTGATTTCGCCATTTTTTCCCGCATTCGGAGAGGAAACGTTAGGAGGAAGTTTCATACATCGACCACGGCCTGAGAGCTTGTAAGTTTTAAATGGTTCAAATGGCTCTGAGCACTACGCGACTTAACTTCTGAGGTTATCAGTCGCCTAGAACTTAGAACTAATTAAAACTAACTAACCTAAGGACACCACACACATCCATGCCCGAGGCAGGATTCGAACCTGCGACCGTAGCGGTCGCTCGGTTCCAGACTGTAGTGCCTAGAACCGTACGGCCACTCCGGCCGGCTATAAGTTTTAACTGATGTGTTGTCAGCTAGTTAACTTGCTTCGAACTGAGAGGAAAACCACATACCTGAGTCATGCATCAAGACATCAACTGATTAAGCTGTTTGATTTTTATAGAAATTTTCTGTTAACATTTTAACGTTTTCAAATCATTGTCCTCTTTTGCTGAGCATAGTATTGTTCAGACCAATGTTATATGTGAAGATCGAGCGAAATTTTACTCTGTCCTTCCGAATACATACTTCATTCTAAAATTGTTGTCTTGGAATGTCATTTCATAGGAATGTTCTCCCATTCCACTGTTTTAAGCAAGTTTATCATTATGCATTACGACAATGCGCCATGTGCTACGCAACAGTTTCAATATTCGTGTAGAAATAGAAATCTAGCTTAGTCGCTGTTGTGCTTTTGACAAATCTGCAATAGCGTTGTCAAGTCGCGAGGTAAGTGGAAATTTTGATCAGGGCCAGGTAATTGTTTTACTTCAGTTGCGCATCTAATATGAAGACAAGCTGTATTCAGACGAGATACTGTTCAATTCAAATTAGTTTCTATATAGTCCAAGTATAGAATACGAGTTTACGTTGAATAACAGTTTTTGGAGACATAGTCTTGGTAATATGTAGACTTTTTATGGAGTGGGGATAAATATGAGCAAAATTTCATACAAAAACCTATAGTGGGGAGATTACAGTTTCTGTAAAATGAGGTAATGAGCAGTTGTTAATGAAAGACAAATAAGTGGAGGGTGGTGAGAAGAACGGAACGTATTAAAATAAACGGCAACGACCGATATCAGTAACGAATCAATAGTTCTCGAGTGTTGCTTTGCGGATTGGTGACGTTTGGGATTTCACCCGAACAGGTTTGGAGAGAGCAAGTGGAGAAATGGGAAGGAGTGACATGGGGAAATGGGAAGGAGTGACATGGAAAACTGTCGAAAATGACTGACATTAGTGCCACACCCATTGGCTTCCGGGGTCGTTGGCTGAATGGTGACATTGTCGACGATATTTCACTCCTAGTGGCGGGTTAAGGTTGGGAGTTGTGCGACATAAGAACAGGTAACCAACATGAACGATGTCCAGTTGCATAATGGAATGGCAATCAGGATTTGTGCCGGATGGGGACTCTAAGCCGGATTTTCCGCTTTATTTATTTTATTTATTTATTTATGCATTTATTTTACCTGGCAAGATTAGGGCTTTCAGGCCCTCTCTTACACCTAACCAGGCATACTCAGATTCAACAAATTTCAGTTTCTACAGAACATTAAGGACATATAACATGTTATACAGTATTAATGTTAAAGAAAAAATAGATGTTATAAACGTAGTACAATGATAATTATAACAATCAAAAAATAATTATAACAATCAAGAATAATAATAATAATAATAATAATAATAATGGTAATGACTATGTATATGAAAGTAAACATATTTTTCTTTTATGAATGTCAGTCCTATTGCTAGTTGGGAATTTTATCGTTATATTCTTGCAGCTTGTGAATTATTCTCATAAGGAGAGACATAAGACGATAGAATGGGGTGAAAGAGATATAGAAGAGGTAGATAGGTTAGAGGAAGAGAAATAGAGTGGTAAAATTCGAAGCTATGATGGAGAGGAGAAACAGAGAGATGCGAGGGGCACAACAATGGTGGCTATACCGTCCTTAATATGTAAGTCTTGAGTTCCCTCTTGAATGTTGAGTGATTCTGGATAAGACGCAGATCACAGGGGAGCGCGTTCCATAGTCGTATGGCTGAAATGGAGAATGACACGGAGAAAGATTTTGTGTTATGTAAAGGTACAGCCAAAACGCTAGACGTATCCGATCTGGTATTGCGGTTGTGGAATGATGATAGGTATTTAATGTGGGAAGATAAGTATTGGGGGCACCAGTGGCTAAGAAATCGATGAAGTAAGCACATCGTGTGGAGATCGCGTGCCTTATGTGGGCGTATCCAACCTAGCTGGGAGTATGAAGGACTGATATGATCATACAACCGTATATTGCATACGTATGTAACGCAAGCATTCATCACTAGCTCGAGGCATCTCGAATTTTCACTATTTGTGCCGTGTTGAACTACATCACAGTAGTAAAGATTAGGCAAGACAAGTGTTTGGACTAATTTTTGTTTAACATGGGTTGGAAATATTTTTCTAAATTTTTGAATTGCATGTAGGGAGGAGAGCGATTTCCGGCAAGCTGTGACGGTTTGTTCTTCCCAGTTTAGGTGTTCGTCCAAGATTATTCCAAGGTCTTTTACTGTTTTTTGGTATGGTAGTTGGGTACCATGGAGGAGTATTTGAGGGACTGTTTCGCGAAAGTACCGACTGATTAACTTTGGATGAGATATAAGTATGACCTGGGATTTCTTGGGGTTTAGTTTCAGACCTAGGTTCTGTGCCCATCGAGAAACAGAGCAAAGATCTGCGTTCATACTCGCTACTGCGTCAGCAATGTTCTTCGGGCTTGCACTTATGTACAGTTGGATGTCGTCGGCATATAGATGGTAGTTGCAGGAGTGAATCACTGAAGAAATATCATTAATGTACAGTGAGAAGAGTAATGGACCAAGGACGGAGCCTATGGGAACTCCAGAGCGCACGTTTTTCCATGATTTTTCCGACCCACAAATGACTTGTTGACTTCTGTTTTTGAGTTAGCTGTCGAACCAGTGTATTGCGCTGTTTGATAAATTCAGCTGCTTCATTTTAATTAGTAATATATCAAAGTCAACTGTATCAAAAGCCTTGCTAAAGTCAAGCAGTGTTAGGATGGTAGCTTCACGTCTGTCCATAGCATGTTTAATGTCATCAGTTACTTTGATTAATGCAGTTGCTGTACTATGGTGCTTTCGAAAGCCTGACTGATATTTGTCGTGGATGTTATGAGTTTTGAGGTAATCCGTCAGCTGTTCATGGACGATGAATTCTAGGGCTTTAGATATTGCAGGTAGTATGCTGATCGGCCTTTAGTCACCTGGCAACTTAGGGTTGTCAGTCTTGGGTATAGGTTGAATTAAACTTTGCTTCCACTCAGTAGGATATGTACTACTGACAAGAGACAGGTTGAAGATGTCTGTGATAACTGGAGTAATAGTGTCTACGACGTTCTTAATCATGCCAATGCTCACTCCATCATTTCCTACTGTCTCGGAAGAGATTCTCATAATTGCCTTGTGTACTGTGCCGGTAGTGACATGTTTTTGGGAAAAACTTGTCTCTCGAGAGATTGATATCTTGGGACTGGTAATTTGTCGTTGCGTGGCAGTTTACAGCTGTTGAGAAGAAATCGTTTAATTCTTCTGCAGACGCTTGATAAACAATGTCAGCTCTTCGCTTCCCTATACCGAAACTGCGCAGCTTTTTCCACAGTGCAGCAGGTTTTGAAATGCCGCATACGACAGAGCGGGCATGTCTGACTTTTGGCATTCCTCACGCTTTGCTTGGTTCTATTTCGGAGTTTCCTATAAGCTTCGTACGCCTCGGGAGTTGGGTTACGCTTGAAGGCCCTATGTGCAGCATCACGTTTATTCATTAACTGGCGTAATGCAGTGGTGAGCCACGGAGCGGGAGCTCTCTTTACCTTGACAGTGCGTTGAGGAGCATGTTTATCATACAGTGCAATAATTTTGCGACATAATTCCCGAATTTTTCCGTCTAAAGTCGGTTCATTGCTTATATCATGCCAAGGGATGTCTGAGCAATCCTTTTGAAGAGCGTCATGGTTAACATTTTTTAGGTTCCTGTAGGTTACCAGGTGAGATATTTCTTTGGTAGTATGCACTGAGTAATTTAAGAATATCACGTCATGAGCAGAGAGTCCCGGAGCGGATGTCTGATTGGCGCGAATTATTTTATCTGGTCGCTTTGTTGCTATTATATCTATGAGTGTATGGCTGTGTGGTGTGTGATGAGTTGGGTCCAGCGGTGTTAAACTCATATCATTGGAGTGGAACAGTCTCCTTAGTTTTTCTGCAGAGGGAGATTTTAACTGTAAGTGGATGTTTGTGTCGCCCATAATGATTGTGTGTTCATACAGTGTCACGAGCGAGGACAGGGCAGACTGAAAGGAGTACATAGCACCGACGTTTGGAGGTTTATAGATTACTCCAATTAGCAGTTTCTTATTTGATGTATTTATTTCGAAAAACAAGAACTCTGCTTCTCCTGCGCCCTTTGCATCCGATGTGCATAGTATAGTAGGTCTCAGATCAGAGCGAACATAGGCACCCACACCACCCCCGCGTCGTGTTTCACGATCTGCCCTTAGGAGAGAGTAACCAGTGATTCGGATAGCATCGGAAGAAATGTTTGGTTTCAACCAAGTTTCAGAGACAAGGATAATATGGAACAGCGATTGGCAGAACAGGTCACAGAACTCGTCGAAGTGAGCCGTTAGCGACTGAGCGTTCGCGTGGGCCACAAAGAGCCCGCCGCCGGAACCGGTCCGTCCCATTGTGGCCGCCTGTAGGACCGAGCGCGCTCCGTTTACTTGCTGGCCGGAAGAGGGACAAAAGCTGGATTTCGCGGGGGAAGACATATTTACAGGTGTGTCCAAGGTCGTGACTGACTCAAGCGTCTGTGGGCTAAAGGTGAAAGACAAGCTGGAGGTATCGGAGCAGGGAGCGAAAAGAAAGATGGAAAGTGGCAGTAGTGGTTACGAAAAAGATAATAGTAGTAGTAGTGGTAGTCACGAGGATGAAAAAACAGATATAGAAAGGCGGTTTTAAGGAGATTCCTGTTAATGGAGAATGTTAATTCCCGTTTGACTGACAATATGAATATACATGAGCACTTATGATAGGCAAATAAAGAAGCAATATTTATGTGAAACAATTGACTGATTTTAAATATAGTACTTATGGTACTTATAAAAATAACGAAGGAATATTTACGTAAAAAAATGAAAAGAAAGAATAAAAATTAACATATATTAGACAGAGTACAATATGAGACTTTGTGTCTCGCGAGATTTCGCTCAGTCTTTCAGTTCGGACATGTTCGTCACCGTTTTCCTCCCTTCTTCCGTCTTGACTACGATCCTGCCATCCCGGGTCCATACATTTTGAAGGCCGAACTGTGTGATCGCAGTGTTCAAAACTTTTAGTCTTTCGCGCGTCAGATCTTCCCTCAGGGTAAACCCACTCTTGGCGAGTTTTCTTTTCTGAGCAAACACTTCAGCTCTTTTCCGGTATGACACAAATTTAATTATTATGGGCCTGGGTTTCATGGCACCTGGTATCCTGCGCCCAACACGGTGGCCTCTGTCAATATCGGCCACGTCGATCTGCACGCCAAGTTTTTCACGCACGAGGCTAATGGCCAGGTCGTCGGTGTTTTCACGATCGTTTTCAGCTACCCCGAACAAGCGCAAGCTGTTCCTTCGCTGATACTGCTCGATTTCATCGGTGGCCGCAGACAGTTTAGCTTCTAGGTTTTTTCTCTTGTGCGGCCAGGGACTTTTTAAGAGACTGGATTTCGGTGCTGTTGCGCCCGACAGACTCTTGCAGTTTGTCCATGACCGCGGCCGTCACAGAGTCCGTTATGGATTGCGCGATTACGTCTAGCGTGTCCTTACTGTGCAGCGCCGCACTCACCTGGGACCGGACGAGCTCCCCGATGTCGGGAAGCGGGGCCTCACCTGCCGCCGGGGACCGGGCGCCCGCGCTGCCTGCGTCCCTGTAGCCTCGCCTGCTGCCGCTTACTCGTGCTCTTCCCATTTTTCACTCACTCATCACTTGTGGTAATCAACGGAGAACAATACACCACGGCAAGTAACACTTGTTTAGTCGGATGCACACGTTGTGGACTGCCGCACTTCTCTGTAACACCTTCAATGAGCGGAAAAACTCGCGAGCCAAAGAAACGCGCGTCACTCAGTGGCCGCCATCTTACTAATCTTACTTTACGCTTCAGTTCTTATAGTTTAGTCTTATGTTTATTCTTCAGGAAGATTTGGTGCATTCCTCTGGATGACACCGATCGTGGAAACATTCGGGGCATAGAAATTCCAAACACTACGTGCATCGCGCGAATGCAGGTTTGCCACAACGACATTTCTTCACGTCTATCTCACTCCGGAAAGAAACATCGTTAACGTCCACACGTTGGCAGTAATTTCGCGGAAGATCATGCATAACGGATCACTTTTCCGAAATCTGGCGCTTGCAGTTGATTATGAATCAAGATACACTCCTGGAAATTGAAATAAGAACACCGTGAATTCATTGTCCCAGGAAGGGGAAACTTTATTGACACATTCCTGGGGTCAGATACATCACATGATCACACTGACAGAACCACAGGCACATAGACACAGGCAACAGAGCATGCACAATGTCGGCACTAGTACAGTGTATATCCACCTTTCGCAGCAATGCAGGCTGCTATTCTCCCATGGAGACGATCGTAGAGATGCTGGATGTAGTCCTGTGGAACGGCTTGCCATGCCATTTCCACCTGGCGCCTCAGTTGGACCAGCGTTCGTGCTGGACGTGCAGACCGCGTGAGACGACGCTTCATCCAGTCCCAAACATGCTCAATGGGGGACAGATCCGGAGATCTTGCTGGCCAGGGTAGTTGACTTACACCTTCTAGAGCACGTTGGGTGGCACGGGATACATGCGGACGTGCATTGTCCTGTTGGAACAGCAAGTTCCCTTGCCGGTCTAGGAATGGTAGAACGATAGGTTCGATGACGGTTTGGATGTACCGTGCACTATTCAGTGTCCCCTCGACGATCACCAGTGGTGTACGGCCAGTGTAGGAGATCGCTCCCCACACCATGATGCCGGTTGTTGGCCCTGTGTGCCTCGGTCGTATGCAGTCCTGATTGTGGCGCTCACCTGCACGGCGCCAAACACGCATACGACCATCATTGGCACCAAGGCGAAGCGACTCTCATCGCTGAAGACGACACGTCTCCATTCGTCCCTCCATTCACGCCTGTCGCGACACCACTGGAGGCGGGCTGCACGATGTTGGGGCGTGAGCGGAAGACGGCCTAACGGTGTGCGGGACCGTAGCCCAGCTTCATGGAGACGGTTGCGAATGGTCCTCGCCGATACCCCAGGAGCAACAGTGTCCCTAATTTGCTGGGAAGTGGCGGTGCGGTCCCCTACGGCACTGCGTAGGATCCTACGGTCTTGGCGTGCATCCGTGCGTCGCTGCGGTCCGGTCCCAGGTCGACGGGCACGTGCACCTTCCGCCGACCACTGGCGACAACATAGATGTACTGTGGAGACCTCACGCCCCACGTGTTGAGCAATTCGGCGGTACGTCCACCCGGCCTCCCGCATGCCCACTATACGCCCTCGCTCAAAGTCCGTCAACTGCACATACGGTTCACGTCCACGCTGTCGCGGCATGCTACCAGTGTTAAAGACTGCGATGGAGCTCCGTATGCCACGGCAAACTGGCTGACACTGACGGCGGCGGTGCACAAATGCTGCGCAGCTAGCGCCATTCGACGGCCAACACCGCGGTTCCTGGTGTGTCCGCTGTGCCGTGCGTGTGATCATTGCTTGTACAGCCCTCTCGCAGTGTCCGGAGCAAGTATGGTGGGTCTGACACACCGGTGTCAATGTGTTCTTTTTTCCATTTCCAGGAGTGTACACTACGAGAATTTCACCGACAACAATTTAGATAATTTTTCATTCATTTATTGCTTTTTTTTCTTTTTTTTTTTTTGATTCATTCACGAGAGATGCACTTAGTAGTCTTAACAGCTACAACGTTATTTCAATATACATTGGAAGACATTCGTGTAGTAACCTACGGACGTGGGCATATAAAGACAAAACAAAAATAAAAATAATAATCAGGTTTAGAATATGGGGCGCGAAAGTTGGTAGCAGCGGCACTAGCCACTGTGCCACTGCTTCGACTGGACTGTTTTCTCGCTAAAAGGTGTACACGAGTAAATTACCTCGAAAACTTTGACCGTCGTTTTCTCAGAAACGGCCGCACATCTACGGATACGCCGAGACGCGTGTTCGCTTACTTGGACCCATTTTTACACTGAGCGAAGTTGCTGGGAAATCGGGTTATGCCACTTGCCTAACGACGACAAGTACTAAATATTTATCACGTTAATAGAAAGAGACTTGGTAATACCCAAGCACCACTCGGTCTCACTGCTTGACTTCCGCCAGTTCGTCTTCTCACAACCTGCGCGACTCGTGCTTGGAGAGCTCATTCGTTGGAGCACTTGCCCGCGAGAGCAAAAGTCCCGGCTTCGAGTACCGGTCCAGCACACAGTTTTACTCCGCCGTGTTCTTTCCCCCACGCTTCTCCATTTCGTGCCTCTGCTCCGTTATGGCCCTTCCAACGCGAGCATTCTTTCCCGCTTCCTCCTCATGCTCCTCATCTCCCCATCTCTCCACCATTTCGTCTGCTTTTAATTCCTCCGGAATGTATTTAATGCCGGAGCCTCTAATGGCTGATGACACCCAGATATAAGCAAGAGTCCTTTGCGGGCGCGGCCGTATTTCTTCGGACAGACAGCGGCCGGCGCGCGGCTATAAATCGCTGCTATCAGCGCCGCCGCCCGCCCCCCTCCCCCCCCCCCCCCTACTGTGCGAGAATGGCCTGCCCGCGTGCTGGCCGCGGGCACGCGCCGCCATTGTCGCGGGAAGCGGGGGAATCCCCAGCACTAATTCAAGCGCTGCACCGCAGCCGTTGCGCTCGGAACGGAAGCCGTTATCAGGTTTCCGCTGCAAATTAATTTCGGCCGCGCGCGCATCGCCGCTTTAATTATTCACAGCGCGGCTCTTTTCAAAGGCCGCGCGACGCTCATTGGCGGCAGTCGCAGCCGGCCTATTGCCGGACGCCCCATCCGTGGCTGCCGATTAAAAGCGCGGTCCTACCCCGGATCTGCTGCGCTGCTGCTGCGTGCGACTGTGGACGGATTAATCACATTACTGGCTTTATCACTGCTGATTGCCAATCCCACCCCCCTCTTGCCTGCGTGTTGACTCTCTCTTTCTGAGAGCCAGCAACTGCAATTCTAGCATCGACTAACCTCCTTTCGTGTAAGATTAAAGCTTTTGCGGCCCCTAGCAATTACGATAAAACATTTTGGGGCTTGGCGCAGCGTTATTGCTTCTCCTGTGCTCTCTTCTGTCTTTTGAAGCTTCACCTCTGTGCTTGATTCTCCAGTATTACTTTGCTCGGTCTTAATTTTTCCTCTAACGTCGCTCCATACCCTGGCCTGTCATGGGCGAAACAGAACCGGCAGCAAAGCAAATTTCTACATCTGCATCTACGTTATTACTCTGCAGTTCACAATTAAGTGCTTGGCAGAGGATTCTTCGAATCACCCTCAAATATTTCTCTACTCTTCCACTCTCTAAGAGCGCGCGGGAAAAGTGAACACTTAAATCTCTCTTTACGAGCTCTGATTTCTCTTATTTTATTATGATGATCATTTCTCTCTATATAGATGAGCGATACTAAAATATTTTCACATTCTAAGGAGAAATTTCATGACTGAAATTATGTGAAAAGATCTCGCTGCAGCGAAAATCGCCTTTCCTTCAACGATCGCCATTCCAACTCACCTGTCATATCCGTGACACATTCTCCCCAATTTTCCGTCAATACACGAGGATCTGCACTTCTTTTAACTTTTAGTATAACTTCCATCAGTCCTATCTGGCAAGGATCCTACGCAACACAGCAGTACTCCAACAGAGAACGAACAAGCGTTGTGTAGGCAGTCTCTTTAGTAGACCTGTTGCATCTTCTAAGTGTTTTACGAATAAAACGTAGTCCTTCCCCACAACATTACCTATGTGATCGTTCCGACTTCGCAATTATAATTCCTAGGTATTTAGTAGAAATGTCAGCCTTTAATTTTGTGTGATTTAAGTTGTAATCAAAATTTAACTGATTTCTTTTTATACTCATGTGGATAACATCACACTTTTCCTTACTGAGAGACAGTTGCCACTTTTCGCACCACTCATCATGTCTAAATAACCGTTCTTTCAGAATTTTTTTTCACCTTTGTCCTGTATGGGAGACGGGGGAGTGGGGTCAGATCAGTGGGGTCTGCGCTGAAATTGGCAGGTGGCCGCTAGTACAGTTTGTCAGTATAACAGAAATTCGATAACCTTGCTCGCTGGTTTGTGTTAATTTTGCACATTTCCTAGGCTGACTGCCTGCTAATCTCTTCTACGACATTGTGGTGTAAGTCTTGGTAGATTTAGCATACTAGTTCTTCTTGTATAGGTCATGGGATACTTGTCCTTTTGAACTGAATTCTCGGTGGCACCTTTTATTTCAAATGCATTACTTTTAGCGTTCCCTATTACGAAGTTAAAAATCGCTGTTTGCTTAGAGATATTTCCCCTTCTCGATCGCTGCTCTATTGCTTAACCAAGATGATAAATTGGTGAGGTACCGCCCATTAAAACTAACAAGATTTTTTTTAAAAAAAGTTAAAGACAGTTCGCTATCATGGCAATGAACCAGTTAGGCTAGACACGCATGAACCATTTTTCGATTGACCGATTTTACTGGGCGACAGCGAGCATCGAGCTTTTGGAAATCGGTCGATAACTGTGCACGGACACAATGATATAGGCCGAAGCAATGAATTAAAATTTATACCAGCTACGGAATTCGAAACCGGGTCACCTGCCTATTAAGCTGGACCTTCAACAGTCATGACTGAATTGTTAATCAGTCACCAGTTCTTTAGGCATTCTCGCAAGTGGAGAATATTACACGCACGGCACCCGATTTTTGTAAAAGCATCAGAAAAGCCTATTGCATGCTTCATACTTCTGTGAGATCAACACGGTGGCAAGCAAACAGGAGAGAAGGCAATATTCCTGGAGAAAACTATTTCTTGGATATTTCTGCAATAACTGTACGTGCTTCGCAAGTGACTCAAGTTAATCATAAATGTTGTTCTGCATAATTTACTTCGCCACCATGATCTGTTCGTTGACAGTATGGCCATATATAGACGCTTTTGTGAGTAAAGTTCTTGTAACTTACATTCTGAAATACTTAAATGTATAATAACTGTATTTCATTATTGTGTATCCGTATGTAATAAAATGATTTGCCCAGCAGTTCGGAATTTCGTTCATATACATTGTTGCTATGATTAGTAAAAATGTTAGTGTTTTCTTCACCATAGGCTAGTTCGCTTCATCTTGATGTCAAAGGCCACAGATTTCCAGCCATAATCGCTCTTTAGTTTGGCGCTCACTGTAACATTCCCTTTCTTTTGTCTTACAGCGTCAGTTGATATTCTAAAAAAAGAAATTAACCACTTTCCATTAATCCTCTCCATTTTTACAAACTGTCACACTGTGCCGTAATCGACCGAGCGAAAACAAAAAAATTCGCGGCACAGCTTGCAATATAGTCCTCTTCACTCCGTCGGCCGATTGTTGGATCGTGTATGAGCCTGTTTCCACACATCATCATTGTTACAGCAAATCGATCCTGTGACAGGCCGATCGAAAAGTCGTTCACGGCGCGCCGAGCCTTAGAGTTTCTGCCCTCAGGCGGCGCGTCACGAAGCACTCCCCTAATCACCGTCGCAGCGGGCATTACAACCGCAGTTGCTCTAGTTTAATTTAGCGGAGCTCTGAAGAGGATTGCGGTACGTAATTGCAGGCTACAAATTACGATGTAATGACCACGAGAACAGCGCGAACATAACGCCGGCGAGCTATATAGTGGAGCCACTGGTGCACTGCAAGCGCCTCCTCTAACAGCAGGATCACATTTTGCAATTAGTGACCACACAGCACGCACGCACCCTCGCGCGTGCGCACACGCACACACGCACACACACACACACACACACACACACACACACACACACACACACACACACACACACACACACGCACACACACACGCACGCACGACAAAAGCCAGAATTCCGGTGAGTAGATCCACACTTCTAGTAGCAGCGACTTCATGTACTCACAAGGGAACCTCCCCATCGCACCCCCCCTCAGATTTAGTTATAAGTTTGCACAGTGGATAGGCCTTGAAAAACTGAACACAGATCAATCGAGAAAACAGGAAGAAGTTGTGTGGAACTATGAAAAAAATAAGCAAAATATACAAACTGAGTAGTCCAAGCGCAACATAGGCAACATCAAGGATAATGTGAGCTGAGGAGCGCCGTGGTCCCGTGGTTAGCGTGAGCAGCTGCGGATCGAGAGGTCCTTGGTTCAAGTCTTCTCTCGAGTGAAAATTTTAATTTCTTTATTTTTGCAAAGTTATGGTCTGTCCGTTCGTTTGTTGACGTATCTGTTCACTATAATAAGTTAGGTGTCTGTGTTTTGCGACCGCACCGCAAAACCGTGCGATTAGTAGACGAAAGGACGTGCCTCTCCAATGGGAACCGAAAACATTTGATCGAAAGGTCATAGGTCAACCGATTCCCCCACAGGAAAACACGTCTGATATATTCATTGATGACGGCATGTGCTTCACACGACAGGAATATGTTGTCGACCCACCTAACTTGTACACTTGGCGAATGGGTAAAAACATTCTTCTACCTTGCCCGATTTAGGTTTTCTTGTGGATGTGATAATCACTCCCAAAAAAGTGACGAAAACATAAGAGTTTGTCACATAAACTACAACAAATGAATGCAACAGTTTCACAGTCGCACAGTTTTCCCTGTGCTCTGTCAAAACATATGTTTTTAACGTTTTCAAATTTTTCCGTGTGTAGACCGTCAAATCCTGCATATGTCCAAGCAAATCTCAACATGTCCTGGAATTTTGGAGAGCGAAGTTGATTATGTGTGAGTGCCTGAACTTTGATAGTTGTCTGAAAACAAAAAATTAAGCTTTTAACTGGAGGGTAGACTTGAACCAAGGACCTCTCGTTCCGGAGGTGCTCACGCTAACCACGGAACCACGGCACTCCTCAGCTCACAATATCCGTGATGTTCCCTATCCTGCGCATGAACTACTCAGTTTGTATATTTTGCTTATTTTTTTCATAGTTCCACACAACTTCTTCCTGTTTTCTCGATTGATCTGTGTTCAGTTTTTCAAGGCCTATCCACTGTGCCAACTTATAACTAAATCTGGGGGGGGGGGGGGGGGGTGCGATGGGGAGGTTCCCTTGTCAGTAATCTCCTTCCTGGCTTCATCTCTACAGTGAATACTCCATTCCAGTCAGACAGTTACACCATCTGTGCATCCTACGTAAGAAGGAAGGAAGATTATGGTTTAATGAGATCATTAGAGGTGAAACACAACCTCGGATTGGGGAAGGCAACCGACCGTGCCCTCTTAAAGGAACTTCCTCGTCAATCACCTTAACTGATTTCAAGAATTCATTGACATCCTAAATCCAGATGGCCGTACGGGAATTTCTGTATTCTACCGCAGCGCCACCTCATTCAATACCTACTACATATACAGGAAATGTATTCTCAGTTGCAAATATGAACTACCTTCGGCTGCATAGTAGAACAACGACAGTGAAAATTTGTGCCGGAGTGGGACTCGAACCGGATTTCCTGTCTTACGCAAGCGGTCGCCTTAACCGCTTCGGCCATCCAGGCACGAATCACAGCCAGACCCAAGCTTCTACATGTCCTGCACTCGAACGTTACGTATATTCCCGTCCGGGAGAGACATATTTATTGAGAGTCGAGAGTCTGGCAGTTCAGAATAAATAAGAAATAGCAGTGCTCGTGTTATTAGGAAGTACGATGCAATGTTCTTTCGGACATTCATGCATGCGCCGTACTTCTTAATAACAAGTCACTGCTATTTCGTATTTATTCGCCAATACCAGGCCTTCTACTCTCAATAAAAAAAAAAATGTTCAAAATGTGTGTGAAATCTTATGGGACTTAACTGCTAAGGTCATCAGTCCCTAAGTTTACACACTACTTAACCTAAATTATCCTAAGGACAAACACACACATCCATGCCCGAGGGAGGACTCGTACCTCCGCCGGGACCAGCCGCACAGTCCATGACTGCAGCGCCCTAGACCGCGCGGCTACTCTCGATAAATATGTCCTTGCTGAACGGGAATATACTTAACGTATCGGGAATATACTTAACGTAAGGGTGCGTAGATAGATAACATTCCTTCAGAATTTCCAAAATCACTGAGGGATGTGGCAAAAAAATGACAACGTTGGTGTGTAGACTGCATGAGTCTGGCGACATACCATCTGACTTTCGGAAAAATTTCATCCACACAATTCCAAAGATTGTAAGCGCTGACAAGTGCGAGAATTGTCGCACAATCAGTTTAACAGCTCATGCATCCAGGTTGTTGACAAGAATAATACACAGAAGAATGGAAAAGAAAATTAAGGATGCACTAGATGACGGTCAGTTTGGCTTTAGGAAAGGTAAAGGCACCAGAGAGGCTATTCTGACGTTGCGGTTGATATGGAAGCAAGACTAAAGAAAAATCAAGACACGTTCATAGGCTTTGTCGACCTGGAAAAAGCGATCGACAATGTAAAATGGTGCAGGATGGTCGAAATTCTGTGAAAAATAATGGTAAGCTCTAGGGAGAGACGGGTAATGTACGATAAGGACAAGAGCCAAGAGGGAATAATAAGGGTGGATGACCAAGAACGAAGTGCTCGGATTAAAAAGAATGTAAGACAGGGACGTAGTCTGTCGCCCTCACTATTTAATCTGTGCATCGAAGAAGCAATGATATAAAAGAAAGGTTCAGGAATGGAATTAAAAATCAATCAATGATACGATTCGGTGATGTTATTGCTATCGTCAGTGAAAGTGAAGAAGAATTACATGACTTGCTGGATGGAACGAACAGTCTAATGAGTACAGAATATGGAGTGAGAGTAAATCGGAGAAAGACGAAAGTAATGAGAAGTAGCAGAAATGAGAACAGCGAGAAACTTTGCACTAGGATTGATGGTCACCAAGTAGATGAAGTTCAGGAATTATGCTCGGCGGCAAAATAACCAATGACGGACGGAGCTAGGAGGACATCAAAAGCAGACTCGCTATGGCAGAAAGGGCATTCCTGGCCAGGAGAAGTGTAGCAGTATCAAACATAGGCCTTAATTCGAAGAAGAAATTTCTGAGAATATACGTTTGGAGCACAACATTCTGTGATAGTGAAACATGGACTGTGGGAAAACTGGAACAGGAGAGAATGGAAGGGTTTGAGAGGTGATGCTACAGATGAATGCTGAGACTTACGTGGATGATAAGATAAGGAATTAGGAGGTTCTGCAAGGAATCGGATGGGGAAGGAACATGTGGAAAACATTGGCAGGGAGAAGGGAAAGGGTGGTAGGACATCTGTTAAGACATGAGGGAATGACTTCCATTGCACTAGAGAGAGCTGTAGAGGACAAAAACTGTAGAGGAAGACAGATGTTGGAATACATCCAGCAAATAATTGAGGACGTAGGTTGCAAGTGCTATTCTGAGATGAAGAGGTTGTCACAATAGAGGAATTCGTGGTGGACCACATCGTACCAGTTTGTAGACTGATGCCCAAACGACAGTGCAGCTTGTGACACATGAGCCTATAATAGAGCCGGCTGATTCGAGACGATTAGACGGCTATGTACTACGTATGCGTTCGCTATCTATTACAGTACTCAGACAGCTTTGGTCGAGACCAAAATTTGTGGGGTCTCCATCACACAGCTCACATCTTTTTATCTACACGCAGCATGATATTTTTTTCAAACAGGTCTCCAGTGCCCAAAGAACGAAGTTGCATGACAACAAAACTACCTGATGAAAAATATCCGGACAGTCCTATGAAATGCGGAATTGGCCAATGGATGCCACGAGGGGCGGACCTGCCATTATAAAAGGAGGTGGGGAGTATTGTGTTGTCAGTAGAGCAGCAATGACAAGAGAATAAGTCGATCAGGAGAGCTGCCGGCCGGTGTGGCCGTGCGATTCTAGACGCTTCAGTCTGGAACCACGTGACCGCTACGGTCGCAGGTTCGAATCCTGCCTCGGGCATGGATGTGTGTGGTATCCTTACGTTAGTTAGGTTTAAGTAGTTCTAAGTTCTAGGGGACTGATGACCTCAGATGTTAAGTCCCATGGTGCTCAGAACCATTTGAACCATTTGATCAGGAGAGCTCATTGACTTCGAACATGGACTAGTCGTTGGATATCACCTGAGTAACAGATCTTTCAGGGACATTTCAACCGTTGTAAAGCTGCCAGGTCGACTGTTGGTGATGTGATGACGAAGTGGAAACGCAAAGGAACAACAACAGGTAAATCCAAACCAGGCAGACTTCGTGTACTATTGGACAGGGACTCAGGAGCATTGCGGAGGGTGTTTGAAAACAGTCAGCGGAAGGAATCACTCGGGACCTCTAAGGCAATACCAGCAGTCCAGCTAGCACTGTGACTGTGCGTGTGGATATAATGTGAAGGACCGTCAAACAGTTTAAAATCAGGGATGTTAAACGTCTATATTAAAACTGAGTAAAAGCCCAAAACCGCAATAGCTGCAAATGGAGTTAAAAACTGAGGTACAAAGGTGGAACAGTTCCTCATAAGCCACACATTTCTCAAGCTGGTGATAATCGACGCTTGAGGTGGTATAAAGAGCAACGGCACTTTATGAGACCGGTTTCATACCCTGGAGGAATATCTTCAGATCATATACAGCTAATTCTTCAAGTGGCACCAATTCCAAGGTACAAGTGCACGTGAAAACATGTCACTAATCTTCAAAACCTTGAAAGAAACGGCATATGGGCACCTGATAGGAAACATGCATGATCAGTCTTTTGGCTGTGTTTTGGAGTTGTGTTAGTGATCGGACATGGTTCGGATCGGATGCCCATTTGCCCTTTCTTCCAAGGCTTTGCCGAGGAGTGACATTTTTTCACGCGCACTTGCACCTCGGAATTCGTTCCACACGAAGCATTTCTTTTATATGAGCTAAAGATCTACCTCCAGGGTATGAAACCGGTCGTCATACAGTGAAAACGCAATAAACGGCTATTGCGGATTTGGACTTACACTCAATTTTAATATAGACTATTTTACCATCTCTGATTTTAAACTGTTTGATGGCCTCGCATTATGTACAAGTTTTTTTAGGTGTGGTTGCCCGACCTATAAGGATATCTGCGTGCGTATGGAGTTAAAAACAGTGAGGTACAATGGTTCCTCATAAGCAACACATTTCTCTTTGCCAGTGATAATCGACGCTTGAGGTGATATAAATAGTGACACCACTGGACAACCGATGACTGGAAGCGAGTGATTTGGAGTGATGAATCAAACTATATCCTGTGGCTATCCGCTGAAAGGTTTTGACTTTGGCGAATGCCGGGAGAATATTGCCTGCCATCGTGTGTAATGCGACCAGTGAAATACGGGGGAGAAAGTGTTTGCGTATGGAGGCGTTTTTTGTGCTTGGAGTGTGGCTCCCTTATTGCGCTAGAGAAAATGCTAAATACAGAAGGATATGAACACATCTTACGAAATTATATAAAGCGAACAGTAGAGAAACAGTTCGGAGATGAGGGTTCTTTGTACCCACATGACACTATGGCCTGTAATGATGCAGCATATGTTACGCAGTTGAGTGTGCACACAAACAATTTTGAAATATACTAGCCTGCCCAGAGTCCCGACCTGAAGCCAGTGGAACAGCTGTGGGATGAGTTAGAAATCGATTTAGCTCCCGCCCCTAGAGTCCAACACACTACCGCGTCTGGTTTCGGATCTTGGGGAAGAATGGGGTGCTAGTCGTTCCCAGAGAATCACTGCAAGTTCCTCAGCAGAATTCAAACCGTCATAAAGGCGTAATGTGGACACATCTCATATTAATGTCTGCTAATGCATGCCCGGACACTTTTGATGGGACAGTGTACTTATCGTATTCTGTAACTTCACTTACGACTGTTACTTTATCGGAAGGAGAAGTGGTACAGTAAAGCTGTGAGAGCGGGCCGTGAGTCTTACTGGATAGGTCAGTTGGTAAATGCGTGAAAGGAAGGTCGAGATTCAGTTCCCAGTCTGGCATGCAGAATACATGCGCCAGGAAATTTCAGCACCATGACCGTTTATTTACGTGCTCAGTGTGACAATCTGTACAGCTCCATTTCCACCAGCACTGACTGCACCGAGATGAAACATGAAGCGGCTTCAAATACACAACATCTGAAGATGAACCTCCAGTGCCATCTCGTAAGATAGAAAATATGTTTTTTAAAAACTGTTTAAAGCTACTTATCGCAGTAGTAATTCAAAGCTTCCGCTATATTGTACACAGTAGCGGGTTCAGCGTCCGTAATGGTTGAGACAGGTAGCCTATTACTTCATTGCATACATTGCATTAAACATTTTATAGCTTTCTGAATTGTCTTTTTCGTCTAGACAACAAGAAAGGATCACAGTCACGAAGCTGCTCATCCAATTCCAGTGGCACACGATACAAGAGAGGTGGTTTGCTTTTAAAATTGATACAGCTTGCGTTTCTTAAGGATCAACCAATATTTGGCATCCACCTACATGTATCCAGTGAACAGACATTTAACCAAAATTCGAGAGATTCGAAAACACCCAGATTTAGGTTTCCTGTAATTTCCGTAGAGTCGATTAAAACGAATTGTGGGACGGTTCCTTTGAAAGCGCACTGCCGATTTCCTTCATCCATCCGTCCGCAATCCGAGCTCATACTCTAGTCATCGATGGGACTTTAAACTGAAATCTTTCTTCCTTCCTTACTTCTTCAGGTGCATCTTTCGGCATTGGAGCAGGAAAGGAGCAAGAGGGAGTGGAAAACGTAGTACACTTCGCCGTATACCACACAGTGTCTTGCGGAGTATAGATGAATTGTGATATCTTGTTCAGGTCACATAGTTGCGCAATATATGCATTTGTAGTAGTATGTATTTTTTTCCCTTTTATTGCAGTAAACCACATTTTGTTTCTTCAGTTACCATAGCAGGTTATGTTTCAAGGTTACTCTGCAGTGGTAAGAAAATTTGAGCGCGATTTTAGTAGCAAGTGTCTGCGCGATGTGGAAGCGGTCAGTGCGCCTGCGCGCTGAGACGCGGCAACCCTCACGACGCGCCGTTATCGCAGGAAGCGGACGTGGCCAGGCAGTTATCGGCTCTGCGCTTCCTTATAACGCGCGCCCGGTCCCTGAGGAGCTTCGCCTGTCTGCAACAGGCGGGCCCGCGCGGACGTCGCGCCACGTGCCGATATAAGCCAGCTCGCCAAACGCCAGTCGGCAAACCATAAACGCCACATCACGCGTTCCTAGTTACTCTCTTTCTAGAGGAAGTGTACGTTCCATTAACCAGTGTACAATGCCTTCAGGAAGGTATTTCGGAGGCCTCGGGTTCAATTATCAGTGCGGTCAGTGATTTTTCTGTCGTGGAAGAACTGGGAAAGGGTTACTCAGCCTCGCGATGCCGACTGAGGAGCTACTCCGAAGTCTGGGAACCTGACGGTGGCCGAGAGGGCGCTGTGCTGCGTCCATCAGTACCCTAACGATACCCGTGCAAGATACAAAGGTCATTCAATAATTAAACAAATAGATGCATTACAAGAAATGGTTCACGAAATCAATAAAATGTTTTCTCTATATTTCCACATATTTCCCACTAACTTCTATGCACCTGACCAATCGTCGCACGCGTCTTCTTATACTTCCAGCGAAGAATTCTTTGTCTTGACGTCGAAGTCCGTTTTCTGCTTTTTTTATTTACCTCTTCGTTGCCGTTGAACAAGGACGACACGCAAAGCTTATTTTATAGGACCAAACAGGTAAAAATCCGAAGGAGACAATGTCGGCGCTGTAAGGAGGATACAGTAGAAGCTAGCAACACAAAACAATCCGCAACGTTACCAAGTAACGCGAAAGCTTAAATCAGCTGCATTAGGTGTTGCGTCCACTACTTAAATTTCTCTGTCTAATTAATGAATGACCCTCGCACACGATGGTGGCAGCAGAAATGCCCCTCAATGCTCCTCGAATAAATCTTTTTTAAATTTACCAGATAGTGTTTCGCGAGAACGATGTCGCATTTTTCCACAGATTCTGATTAAATTTTCCTTTTTTTGAGTGTCAGTCATGGAAAATTGTCTAATCCACATACGAAATTGAACCCTTCACGAAACTACAGAAAAGCTCTGCCACAATGAGGACAAGAAGAAACGATTTTTATGGATAAATCCTCAGAATGAACCCGAACAGATTAACCAAAGAGCTTCCGCAACAAAAAATCAAACGAAAGCGGTTTAAGGCACTGAAGAAGGACTTCAGACAACACCAAACCACAAAAAATATGCTCATAGACAAAGCTACAAGGAAAAAACCTAAGACAAGAAATAGAGTTTCCAAGTCAAAATAAAAACGAAACGAACGATCCAAATCTTTGAAGAAGAAAGTAAAACATGATCAGAATGAATGAAAAAATACTGGGCTAACAGAAAGACACAGAACATTCAAAAGTGATTCATTTAACATACCCCAAAGTCGGGTGAAACGAAAGAAGAATAAAAATAATAAGAAGGGAGGAAAGAAGCAGAAGAAGAAGAAGAAGAAGAAGAAAACACGTTCATTTGACTGTTCCCTTACTTCGTTTAGGGTGCTATAGCACTTTGGATTCTTTGTGATTGATTATTATCTCATTATCATAGGTTAATAATGAATCATTTGAAAATGGCTATATAGCCGAAATTCCAATAGTGTCCAAAAGAAAATAAAACCGCAGCGAAATGGCGTAACTCCTGTCATCTAAAACACTACCATTTATGTTCCTCTAGCATTCTGTCACCTTTCACCCGTGCTATTAATACCTGTTACGATCTGAATTTCTTCTAGGCGCTTCAGTGTGGAACTGCGCTACCGCTACGGTCGCAGGTTCGAATCCTGCCTCGGGCATGGATGTGTGTGATGTCCTTAGGTTAGTTAGGTTTAATTAGTTCTAAGTTCTAGGGGACTGATGACCTCACATGTTAAGTCCCATAGTGCTCAAAGCCATTTGAACCATTTTGATTTTCTTCGACGCCTCTTGTCATGCCTACTTTCTTTATAGATGTGTCTCATTTCCCTAGAGCCCTACCAACAAATCCAAGTCTTTCATTCGTCACCCTCAATACTGGTTTTACTTGTCTTCTCTTTACTTATCACTTCTTAGTATTACCGCTAAGTATGTAAAAGACGTGATGTGCTCAACATGTTGTCCACTGATCCTGCAATCGGATGCTATCTGGTTCCTTTTCTTACCTACAGGCATTACCTTGCGTGTATCCACATTTAAAGGTAGCGATAAATATTCATGGTGCGAAAAGAGAGAGACTATTGAGTTCAAAACACTGTTTTGAATAAACGACTTCAGCTGACCAGTTTCGGTATGCGCACCGCACTGCTTGTTGCCAATCTCAGCCGTCGTAGTTTCTCGTTAACCTACGGGACCTTTTGTTTCATTCAGCTCGTGCCCAGTGTCCAGATCAACAGCGAAAGCAACGTCCCACACAAGAGTACACTTTTCATATAGCCAACAATAAAGCAGAAATAAAGTTGCAAAGAGAATGAATGTCAGTACAAAGATTCAGAGGCCACATAGCGCTTCTGGTTGAGGATGCAGAAAACTTAAACCTGTTGAATGGAATGCAGAGCATGTTTTGAACAGAAAGTGTAGGTAAGAAAAACTGCGTATTTCGCAACTAAATGTTCATTTTGTTTCTAACCAAACATTTCCCTAGAGCCCTACCAACAAATCCAAGTCTTTCATTCGTCACCCTCAATACTGGTTTTACTTGTCTTCTCTTTACGTATCACTTCTTGGTATTATCGCTACCCGTACTAAGCATGGCGTATAATATAAAGAAAATTAATTATACACATTTTACTAGGGGATCTGTAGTATCCCTTGGAGCACATTGAAATTACCTGTTTGCAAATGTATGGTTGTAATTTATCATTAACTTTCCTTTCTATATTATTCTCATGTACCCATGAACTCATTTGTAGTTGCTAGATGCACACAGATAAGTTTCTCATCGAAATTAGGTCTCATTTATACAGTTCACCACACATAACTTATCCCGTTGCACACTGTACGTGGTTTTGCGCTGTTGTTGTAAGGTTAGGGACTGCGAGAGATGAGGGTGTAATGTGTGTGTGTGTGTGTGTGTGTGTGTGTGTGTTTGTGTGTGTTTGTGTGTGTGTGTACGTAGGAAGTTAACGTGCGATTTCACATGCCCTAAAAATTGCATATTGCCGACAGTATAGCGCAACAGTGTCTTCCAGCGGATTTTCTGGCCAAACGAATTTCAGTCACATATTCGGAAACAATGGCGGCCACTGTTGCCTGGCGACGTTTTCGGGTGAGGAATATTTACATACGACTACACTATTGCCGTGAAATAGATGGAAGCGAGCTACTGGAGGTGTGTACGGCTCTGCTCATTTTGCAGTCTCCAAGGGAAAAAGTTTGTGAATGCGTTCTTTCTTAAGTAAGCGAACTGCTTTCGAAACTTTAACTCTCTGGCAGAACGCTGAAACACTGTTTTGAATACATCGTAGAAGCAATTGTTCCGAGTAAGGTTTATTTCAACATGAAAGACTGTTTACTACTTTACAATCAGATCTGTGACAACCCTTCGGTTTTTGTCCACCAGTAAATCAGACATAAACGATGTAGGAGACAATCTGAGAAGCCCTTTTCGGCTGTTGACAGATGATGCTATCATTTACCGCCTTGTAAAACTTCGTCAGATAGTAAAAACTAATTGAAAAATGATTTAGGTAAAGTATCTGTATGGTCCAAGAAGTGGCAATTGACACTAAATGATGAAAAGTGTGAAGTCATCCACATGAGTACTAATAGGAATCTGCTAAATTTGAGTCACACCGCAAATCACACAAATCTAAAGGCTACAAACTCATCTAAACCCTTTAGGGTTACAATTACGAATCTCAAATTGAGGCGAACACATAGATGACGTTGTGGGGAAAGCAAACCAAAGACTCTGATTTTTTGCCAGGACACTTAGAAAACGTAACACATCCACTAAAGGGACTCCTTAAACTATTCTTGTCAGCCCTATTCTGGAGTATTGCTGTGCCGTGTGGGATCTGCATCAGATGGGATTGACAATGGATTTCGAAAAGTTCAAAGGAGGGTAGCGCGTTTTGTGTTATCGTGGAATAGGGGAAGGAGTGCCACAATTGTATTACATGCATTTGGGTGGCAGATAATAAAAAAAAGGGGGGGTTTTCTGTGCGGCAGTAGAATCTCATGAAATTTCAATCACCAAATTCCTCCTCAGCATGTGAAAATGTTTCGTTGGCATTCGCTGACATACGGGAAAGTGATCATCATAATAAAGTAAGTGAAATCGAAGCTCCCAGGGAAAGATTTACATGTTCGCTTTTGTCGCGAGCTGTTCGATAGTGAAACGGTAGAGAAGTAACTTAAATGTGGTTCGGTGAATCCTCTGCCAGATACTTTATTTTGAATTGTAATCATATAGATTTAGATGTTGCTTGCACTTCTTGTCGATATACCTCTCGGTATCAGACTCTTGTTAGGCTTTGGTGAAAGGCCTCTAAAAACGTTAAGGTAGTTTCAAATAAAAATCAGACGTTTGTGTTAATATTTCAGTGTAGTTCACAGGTATGGTCTGAGTCTCATAGCCTCTCCACCAGAATTGAGACTTGAAAAGTATGAACAGAGAGACGGTAAGCCGGCCGGTGTGGCCGAGCTGTTCTAGGCGCTACAGTCTGGAACCGCGCGACCGCTACGGTCGCAGGTTCGAATCCTGCCTCGGGCATGGACGTGTGTAATATCCTTAGGTTAGTTGAGTTTAAGTAGTTCTAAGTTCTAGGGGACTGATGACCTCAGATGTTAAGTCCCATAGTGCTCAGAACCATTTGAACCATTTTTGAGAGAGACGTTAATCAAAACAGTTGCCAAGGTGCTCCCCATGAGCACGGAAACACTCGTGAGGAAAGATAGAACTTACTACATTTCATAGCTCTGGCTGCAGATGTACGAATCACCCACTTCTATAGTCTCGTAGACAGCAAACAAATAGAGATCCTGTACGTACGCGTACCGTCTTTCGAAGTGAAGCGAAACATTATTGTTTCGTAGCTCAGATTACTTCAACGCTGTCGCCATGAGGAGGAGGAAGCAGTGCCGATTATGAGAGGGAAGCGCTTACAGACGAAGACGCAGGTAGATATACACGGTCCATACGAAAGACTCTCCATCCTTGGTGGACAACACCGGCAACAACGTACGTCGGCGACTTCCTTCAACAGCCCACTCTCAGCAATATTGTCGTCCGCACTGTTGCCGTGTGTTGTAGTCACATTGCAGCAATGTCGACAGCAACACTGCCGCGGCCATACATTGCCGTAAATGCAACTTTCCTTCTCTCCTGTTCGGCCACCGGCAACGGCTCGTACGCATATTCCAGGAGTGCGTCGATGAGAAGCTAGTCGTGTTACCGTAGAGGTCACCCGGCCCGGTGCTGTGCGGTTGTAGGAGGAGCTCGCGACCGGACATTCCGGCCTGTGGCGCTCGCCGCAAACCTGTTTGCTGCCAGCCAATGCTGCAGCGCCGGGCCCACTGCCGCTCTATTGATGGTAGAATATTCTGCGAGACTTTTCAGAGCCGGCATCAAACAGCTTGTAGTGAGGTCGTATGAGGGTGGGCAGAATTCCAATACGTGTAGTATCGATACCAGAACTCGCATCATTGCAGACGAGTCTCAGCAGTGAACGATTCTTTAAACAAAGGAATCATTCCGGAAGTCTCACCAAGTTGGATTAAGCCAATTCGTTTCGGAAATAACTATATGCATCGCAGGAACCCTTGCTTACAAAATGCTGAGAGCGGACGTTCGAAAGTGGGCCAAGAGACATTCTGGCTCCTCCAACATACACTCATGTTCAGAAAAAAAAGAGAACACCTTAAACGACGAGAAATACACTATGTGATTAAATGTATACAGACTTCCCCAGAAACATACGTTTTTCACATTAAGTGCATTGTGCTGCCGCCTATTGCCAGGTACTCTATATCAGCGACCTCAGTAGTCATTAGACACCATGAGAGAGTAGAATGGGGCGCTCCGCGGAACTCACGGACTTCGAACGTGGTCAGGCGATTGGGTGTCACTTGTGTCATACTTCTGTGCGCGAGATTTCCAAACTCCTAACCATCCATAAGTCCACCGTTTCCGATGTGATAGTGAAGTGGGAACGTGAAGGGACACGTACAACACAAAAGCGTACAGGCTGACCTCGTCTGTTGACTGACAGTTGGCAGTTGAAGAGGGTCCTAATGTGTAATAGGCAGACCTATATCCCGACCATCACACCGGAAATGCAAACTGCATCAGGATCCACTGCAGTTAGGCGGAAGGTGAGATAATTTGGATTTCATGGTCGAGTGGTCTTCATAAGCTACACATCATGCCGGTAAATGCTAAACGACACATCGCCTGGTGTAGGGAGAGTAAAAAATGTTCTAATGTGTGTGAGTTCCTAAGGGACCAAAATGCTGAGGTCATCGGTCCCTAGACTTACACACTACTTCAACTAACTTATGCTAAGAACACACACACACACACACACACACACACACACACACGCACACACACGCCCGAGGAAGGACTCGAATCTCCGGTGGGAGGGGCCGCGCAAAGGAGAGTAAACATTGGACGATTGAACAGAGGAAAAACGTTGCGGTGAGTGACGAATCACGGTACACAATGTGGCGATCCGAGCCGGCCAGTGTGGCCGAGCGGTTCTAGGCGCTTTAGTCTGGAACCGCGCGACCGCTACGGTCGCAGGTTCGAATCCTGCCTCGGGCATGTATCATGTGTGCTGTCCTTAGGTTAGTTAGGTTTAAGTAGTTCTAAGTTCTATGGGACTGATGACCTCAGATGTTAAGTCCCATAGCGCTCAGAGCCATTTGAACCATTTGGCGATCCGATGGCAGGGTGTGGGTATGGCGAATGCCCGGTGGACGTCATCTGCCAGCGCGTGTAGTGCCAACAGTAAATTTAATTTCGGAGGTGGTGGTGTTATGGTGTGGTCGTGGTTTTCATGGAGGGGGCTTGCACCGCTTGTTGTTTTGCGTGGCGCTATCACAGCACAGGCCTACATTGATGTTTTAAGCACATTCTGGCTTCCCATTGTTGAAGAGCAATTCGGGGATGGCGATTGCATCTTTTAACACGATCGAGCACCTGTTCATAATGCACGGCCTATGGCGGAGTGGACACAAATCAGCAGGTGATTCTCCCTCGCCGTCTGCCAAGGAAGGATGTTGGGCCATACATCTTTCTCTTAATATCAGGCTCCACTGACGTCCGATAGTGACGGTCACTGTAACAATCCATTCCCGACCACTTGATAAAAGCTCCAGTGGCTAGGAATCAATCAATATAGCTTGTTGCGAAGCTTGTCCTATAAAAATACCTTGATGGTAAAGTTAGGGATTCGAGCTCACACGCATGCTTAGGAACGGTCATTCTTTCGGAGAACCGGTCGTGAGTCGAACTTGTACACCACTCACCATAAGTTGGCTGGTGGTGTATGTAGAACTGTTTTGTAAATCGAGTATACCTGTCAGTGTATGTTGAGTAAATATTTGACGGGAGCTGCTAATTACATAAATGGAGTGTTGTCGACATTATTTTTAGAAGTTTATTTTTATCCGTCAAGAACATGTTCTGTCTTGGAAACCGAGGATATTTAGACAATAGCACTAATGAGCGTGTTCCCTGCATTACACGCTGTATAGATTCGACGTTGGTCACAAAACTTCGTAATATTTGTTCCAGTGTATAACTAGATAATAAAAAAAATAAAGTTTCAGTTTCATGAAACGGTTTCGACGAATAGACGTAGGGTAAAAGGCAATATATGCACAGACATGGAGGTCTTTAACTAAATTTTGAGATACCTCTGCTGAATGCGTACTGCGTGTTGTGCACGTAATCGAATATCCTAAATTGCTTCTCTTTTCATCGCGGATTCTACACTTTGTGTACTTGTATAGCCCATTAAAGTAAGCTTATTCTGCCAGTGGCTTGAAGTTCAGATTTAATTACGGACGGCCTTTCAAAGTTTACCTGCGGTTGGGCTATTACACGACAGTTATTTGAATAATGCAGAAGTTAATTATAAACTTCGCCTTTTTACGATTAATCATTCAAACGACGGGACGCATATGGATCGTTCCGAGTACTTGCCCTCCGCTTTATTTGACTTTTGCAAGAGGATAATAAGAACAGCTTTCGCAGTCGTCTCTTTTAAGGTTTCCCTGTCAGAAAGTGGTACGTAGTATAAATTCTAGAACTGAGAGAAATAATATCCTCTTTCGCTTCATCAGATGAGAGAGAAATCTTATAAAGGTAAACGGAGTAACGAGAGAACTCTCTCAACAGTCTGCAGGACTGTTTAGTGATGGCGAAGTTCATTGCGAAAGTCTCACGAGTAGGAAACGCAATGCTCGAATCTCTCTCTCTCTCTCTCTCTCTCTCTCTCTCTCTCTCTCTCTCTCTCTCTCGCTACTTCCACACGTGCTTGAAGCCACAGAGTAGGGGTGACGGTTATCAGTGAAGAAAGCGCTTTTCGGGTGCAATGGTTTTTTCAACGTAAGTTTAACCTGACTGTTAAAACCGCTCAGTGCAACCGGTTTCTGAAATAACCGATTTTCGGTATTTTTTAGTATTATTTCCTGTAATAAACGTAAAAATAGAACAAAGATTGAAAAAATTTGCCTCTCTAAGGTTCAAGAGACATAGAATTAAAACATTGAAATAAATAGCCAAATAAAAAAGACTTAAACCGTCCACTGTTCGCTGCTTATGTCGAAAAGTGATAAGGGTTGAATACTACAAAAAAAATCTCCAATATTCTCCAAAAAATCTCCAATATTCTCCTTTTGATACTATCTTTTTTTAACTCTGCTCTAAAGGCCATGTTGTAATCGAGGATCGTACCACTGTTTGGGCGTTACGAATAGTCAGTGCTAAAGGGGTGAAAACTGAGATTGAAGAACTCTATTTTTCGTTTTAATTTCTCCATTTTCAAGGGCTACAAGTAGATAAAGACATATTATGTGGATACAGGCAGCGGATCAGGTAGCTCCTGTTTTTATTGTGAACTGTGGATGAATAGTTGTTAGGTTCTTCTCCTTATATGACGTCGCAAGTTCGTTATGGCTCTCGTACTTAATCTCCTGAAGCAAATGGAGCATTAGACATTATTGTTACCGTACTTCGTAAAATACTTCCAGACTATCTGCGGTGCTGTTCTGCAATGCAACTGATGTCCGACGACATACCATACAGAGCCGATAGGGCGGGCCTTGCACACTGCGTGCACACGCATACCACCCCACAGGACATGCGACGTAGTGACAGGCACATTATTGTTTTAACAATGTTGTGCCAATTCTTATGCCATGTGTTCGTTGCTCGTTTCTGTTGGCATTGTTAATTTTGCTTTTCGCATTTTATACATAACGCAATATTTCAAAGCAGTGGAAGTATTGCGAATAAAAATTGTATTGAAAAAGGTTTATTAAAAACCGAAAACTTCAGTACTGCCGCTATGGCTAATTGATATTTCGGGTTCTTTACCCGTTTATTAGTAAAAAATAAGAAGCACCTTTTATAACCGTGACCAAACAAATACCGAGTATTACGAGTTATTCAGAGACAAAATACTGGTATCGGCTCTAACTGGTAGATTTTTACCATCCGTACATCAGAGCCAGGCTTTCGCCAACATGGCGCCTACCATTGGGTCTTCTGTGATGTGATGGGCACTGACAACTCGGGCGCTAGATTTTGCCTGCTCCGGAACACCGGCAAAAGTGAGGCTGAGCGACTCTGATAGGTCCTATTTAAAAACTCCGTCCCAGCAAGAGTACAGAATACACAATTTTTCTTTGTCACCAAACAGGGCCGTTGATACGTAAAGCTATGTCCGTCGTACAAGCGAGATACGAGGGAAACCTGCAGATTGCCGTTACCTAGGTGGTCGTAACCGCCAGCTGCCTCCTAGGAGTGCGTGTCTCCATTCCTGGCGTCCTTCTTACAACAGAAGATCCTCTCTAACGGCCACCGCTGTCTTTGTGACCAACAAGGATTACAATTTCAGTGGTGTTGGATTAAAATGAAGCGGGCCTGTCCTTGTCTCAGGACAAAGAAAAAATCTGGAAGCAAGGTTTCTTTATCTTAATTTATAACTTGATTGGGTAACAAAATTAAATGTACGAAGCGTGTTTTTTAAGTAAGTACCGTTTTGAAATAAAAAAAAAATACGTGCTAAAATATCTCAATAATTTCATTTTTACATGAAAGCCTGTACCTTAATCTACCTTTCTACTTAATTTCCGTCAATATTGAGGCACCTGTCATAACGTTGTACCAGTTTTTGAATACCCTCCTCATAGAAATCTGCCGCCTGACTTGTTAACCACTGCATCACCACTGTTTCGACTTCGTCATGGTCTTGAAGACGCTGACCGCCCAAGTGTCTCTTCAAGTGCAGGAACAAATGGTAGTCGCTGGGCGCAAGATCGGGGCTGTACGGAGGATGATACAGAGTTTCCCATCGAAAATATGTGATGAGATCTTTGGTCTGATTCGCCACATGCGGACGGCCATTGTCTTGCAGCAAAACGATGCCCTTGCTCAACTTCCATGGACTGTTGCTTTGATTCTGGTGTAACGTAGGCCACCCACGTTTCATAGCCTGTAACAGTTTGGCTTAAGAAATCACCGTCGTTATGGTACCGCTCAAGGAAAGTCAATGCACTGTCTAAACGTTTAGATTTGTGCACATCCTTCAACATTTTCAGTACCCAACGTGCGCACAATTTTCGGTAATTCAAGTGCTCGGTCACAATGCCATACAAAACACTACGAGACAAATTAGGAAAGTCATCCCGCAAGGAGGGAATCGTAAAGCGTCTGTTTTCTCTCATCTTATTGTCCACTTCCTGCACCAAACCTTCACTAACGACCGAAGGACGCCCACTCCGTTGTTCATCATGCACATTTGTGCGGCCATCTTTAAATGCTCCCACTTTCTTACCATTCCATCACTCATAATGTTTTCTCCGTAAACTGCACAGATCTCACGATGAATATCGATCGCTTTTAGGCCTTTAGCACTAAGAAATCTTATAACAGCCTGTACTTCACAGTCGGCGGGACTCACGATTGTCGGAGGCATCTTAAACGCTCAGTACACAACGTAAACAAGGGAGAATTAGACTGCAATGGCGTCAGTGCGTAGATTAAGATACAGGCTTTCATGTAAAAATAAAATTATTGAGATGTCTTAGCACGTCTTTTTATAATTTCAAAACGGTACTTACTTAAAAAACACACCTCATAGTATCAAAATAAGATACTACTTCTCTGCATTTTTATGTAATGAACATTAAAAGAAAAATTGCCAATTTTTTCATCACTTTTTAAATCATATGGATATCTGGCTGTATATCCGTTCACCTTGTTTTCTGATAGTGCTAAGTTATAGATAAAATTCTAAGGTTACTATTTGTATTGACTGATAGGTCATTACTACCGAGCTGATATAATTAAAGTGCAGCTACTCACAGGGTTCCAGTAAGGGCTATAGACACTGGACTCGCATTCGGGAGGACGACAGTTCAATCCCGCGTCCGGCCATCCTCATTTAGGTTTTCCGTGATTTCCCTAAATCGCTCCAGGAAAATGCCGGGATGGTTCCTTTGAAAGGGCACGGCCGACTTCCTTCCCCATCCTTCCGTAATCCGATGAGACCGATGACCTCGCTGTCTGGTCTCTTTCCCCAAACAACCCAACCAAACCAGTAAGGGCTGTAATTATCGTAAGGCAGCGAAACTTGGTAGATATTGTAATGCATTGATGCGGAAACGATTTACGCTGGAAAAAAATAGTTCCAGTTTTGACCACTAGGTGCAGAGCTGGGGTTGTGACTGCAAGAACGCGTGAAGAAATGTTTCCATATTAATGGTTTAGGAACGGAATGTGGGCAGAAAAGGTCAAAGAGATGCATTACAGCGCCAGATTTGCACCTGATGGCCAAAATGGGAGCTGATTTTTCTTACGGCGTTAATTGGTTCCGCGTCAACACATTAGCGTATTACGGAGTTTGGCTGCCATACGATAATTACAGACCACACTGGACATCCGTGAGTGGTTGCACTTTGAGTCAAATTTACAAGAGTCGGCAGTATGAGCCTACGTGTCAGTGCGGCGTTGCAACCCCTCTGGCATGCATGCGTGCGCTGTTTCGGTTGGGATGGATTCATAAAATGATTGTGTCCTCCCCTGAGATAAGCTGGCCCGCATCTGTTAAAAGTGGTCCTTGATACCCCTGGATACTGGCAATAGGCCTGGGTTTACGGCCGAGTTGGTCTCAAACATGTTCATCAGGATAAAATCCCGGAATCTCCGTGACTGTGGGAGGTTTTTGATTTGATTTGATTCCATTTGATTTATTGTTTATTTAGAGACCTGTTGCTTTACATTTTATAACAGGTCGTTCATTTTACGGCTTTTAATGTAGATTGCACAACATATTCCATATTACAAACAGCAGTTATTTTTATCAGCAATTACAATGCAAGTAGTAATAAACTAAAATACATTAGAAATTGAAAGAACCCCCCCTCCCCCCCACACACACACACACAAATATTCAAATTTTAAGAAGATATGATGATAGATGATAGGAAAGACTTGGATAGTAAGAGAGAGAGAAATGTTAATCTGAGCTAGCCTGGTCTGAAAGCCTTGGAACTACTTCGACCCTTGCAGAGCCGGTTCGCTGCAGTTTACTTTACTGATTAATATTTCTAAACACCATTTACAAAAACATTAGAACTATTACGTACAATGGAAAGCGCAGTGTTGTCTGAGTGTAAAGTATGTTATTTCTTGGGGTTATTAATCAACCTTCAAAAAAATGGTTCAGATGGCTCTCAGCACTATGGGACTTAACATCTGAGGTCATCAGTCCCCTAGAACTTAGAACTACTTAAACCTAACTAACCTAAGGACATCAAACACATCCATGCCCGAGGCAGGATTCGAAACTGCGACCTTAGCGGTCGCGCGGTTCCAGACTGAACCGCCTAAAACCGAATTAACCTTCAGTTTCTCTATTACGTGTCTTGAATTTTATCTCTTATGTTGCTTATATACTAAGTGTTCAGTTAAGAGTGTTACATCATAACAGCGGTGTAATGACTGCGGGATGGATATGCCTGTGTTTATACTTAAGCTAGAACATATTTATAGAGTTGATTGCATTACACCGTTTATTCTGATACAGTTTAACAATTTTAGATGTTGTGTAAGATTGTCTCCGGTACGTGTTGGTGAAAGCGTTTGCAGTCTGAGTGAGTGTTTGTTTCGGTACTGCTGTCTGTGTTGGTGCACGTACTGGAACTGCTGCCTTACGTGCTTCGTGTGTGTTGCAGTATTCTGTTATACGGCCGTGTCCGTCTGTATCCGTCAAGTAATGTCCTTGAGACATCATCAGCGATTTTATTTACTATTTCCCAATCGTCCACAGCTCGTGGTCTTGCGGTAGCGTTCTCGCTTCCCGAGCACGGGGTCCCGGGTTCGATTACCGGCGGGGTCAGAGAATTTCCCTCGGTGTTGTTGTGTTGTGTTCATCATAATTCATCCCCATTACGGTCGGAGGAAGGCAATAGCAAACCACCTCCGCTAGGATCTCGCCTAGTCGGCGGTGCGCGTCTCTCGCATCGTTCCCTACGCTCCTCGGAGTATGGGACCTCAGCATCACCACTCGCCTTTGTCTCGTATTGCCAGTATCATGTCATTGTTGTACTGCGTTGGTGTCTGGTGTAACGCTCTGTGTCGGTGACAATGGAAAAGTATGTGTTCTGGTGATCCATGTTCCCCACATGTAGCACTCTGGCTGCGGCCTACCCGGGGAAATAGCGCAGGGTAAGGAGTGTGACCTGACAGAAAGTGAACCATACCCCGGCTGGGATTGATATGATTCAGCCTCGGACGTTCCCTGATGTCCGGGAAGAATTGATACACTCCTGGAAATTGAAATAAGAACACCGTGAATTCATTGTCCCAGGAAGGGGAAACTTTATTGACACATTCCTGGGGTCAGATACATCACATGATCACACTGACAGAACCACAGGCACATAGACACAGGCAACAGAGCATGCACAATGTCGGCACTAGTACAGTGTATATCCACCTTTCGCAGCAATGCAGGCTGCTATTCTCCCATGGAGACGATCGTAGAGATGCTGGATGTAGTCCTGTGGAACGGCTTGCCATGCCATTTCCACCTGGCGCCTCAGTTGGACCAGCGTTCGTGCTGGACGTGCAGACCGCGTGAGATGACGCTTCATCCAGTCCCAAACATGCTCAATGGGGGACAGATCCGGAGATCTTGCTGGCCAGGGTAGTTGACTTACACCTTCTAGAGCACGTTGGGTGGCACGGGATACATGCGGACGTGCATTGTCCTGTTGGAACAGCAAGTTTCCTTGCCGGTCTAGGAATGGTAGAACGATGGGTTCGACGACGGTTTGGATGTACCGTGCACTATTCAGTGTCCCCTCGACGATCACCAGTGGTGTACGGCCAGTGTAGGAGATCGCTCCCCACACCATGATGCCGGGTGTTGGCCCTGTGTGCCTCGGTCGTATGCAGTCCTGATTGTGGCGCTCACCTGCACGGCGCCAAACACGCATACGACCATCATTGGCACCAAGGCAGAAGCGACTCTCATCGCTGAAGACGATACGTCTCCATTCGTCCCTCCATTCACGCCTGTCGCGACACCACTGGAGGCGGGCTGCACGATGTTGGGGCGTGAGCGGAAGACGGCCTAACGGTGTGCGGGACCGTAGCCCAGCTTCATGGAGACGGTTGCGAATGGTCCTCGCCGATACCCCAGGAGCAACAGTGTCCCTAATTTGCTGGGAAGTGGCGGTGCGGTCCCCTACGGCACTGCGTAGGATCCTACGGTCTTGGCGTGCATCCGTGCGTCGCTGCGGTCCGGTCCCAGGTCGACGGGCACGTGCACCTTCCGCCGACCACTGGCGACAACATCGATGTACTGTGGAGACCTCACGCCCCACGTGTTGAGCAATTCGGCGGTACGTCCACCCGGCCTCCCGCATGCCCACTATACGCCCTCGCTCAAAGTCCGTCAACTGCACATACGGTTCACGTCCACGCTGTCGCGGCATGCTACCAGTGTTAAAGACTGCGATGGAGCTCCGTATGCCACGGCAAACTGGCTGACACTGACGGCGGCGGTGCACAAATGCTGCGCAGCTAGCGCCATTCGACGGCCAACACCGCGGTTCCTGGTGTGTCCGCTGTGCCGTGCGTGTGATCATTGCTTGTACAGCCCTCTCGCAGTGTCCGGAGCAAGTATGGTGGGTCTGACACACCGGTGTCAATGTGTTCTTTTTTCCATTTCCAGGAGTGTATACCCTATGGTCCTTATCGCTTAATTCCCGTTCTGCCAAGTATCCACCCGCTATTTAACGAGTTGGAGCTTCTCGGTGATGTCACGTCCGGTAATCTCGATTACCTTGTCCTGTCTCCCTCGTACATTGCAGCCCGAAACCGAATGGTTATGTCGATAGCGAAGGTTCCAAGCACCACGCAGAGTGATTCCACTGATGTGCTGTTGACAGCTGCTGACAGCCTTACCAGGGCACTTCTCTGTCCTCGCCTCCGATTCGTCACCAGACGTACTCGGTGGGCCCACGCACTGGCTGCAAAGCAGACCACAGACTCAAAGAGTGCACAATGGTACTCTGAAATGTGTTGAGCCTGGCCAACTTGTGCCTGATCTTGGCAGCCCTGTCAGTCGTTGTTCTGGTGCGTTCGTCAAATGACAGTTGTTCGTCGAGTTGCGCACCAAGTGTGTGGGAGGAACTCAACAATGACATCCGTGACATACCACTGTGCCGCCAGAATTCGCTGAATCACTACCAGCCGCGACCTGAAACCGTGGCTCCCCACACCATCACGACACTGCTGTGCATCTCCAAAACATGACTGTGATCTCCTCCCTGGTCGCTGTCATGATCGCCGATGATGGTCACATGTGATAATGAAGAAGCGCAATACATCAGTGAACACAATGCAACGCCTTCCATCAGCAGTGCATGCTTCCCGGACACGGCACCACTCCAAACGTATCCGTTTGTGTTCTGGAGCTAACACCAATCTACGCACCGGACGGTAATTCCGTAGTCCGACTGCTTCTAGTCTCAAATCGACGGTGCGGGATGATACGGAATGTTGCATGGAGTCCACTACTTGTTCTCGAATAGCAGGCGCGGTTCTGAAGGTGCTGCAAAGTGGCTGGTGCTCAATACGGTGACCCTCCCTTGTGGTGGTCAGACGTTGTCTTCCGCAACCTTGACGACACGTATTCCTGCCCTGACACTCTCATGCAGTCTAACATCGGGCCACTACTGTCACAACTACACGCCCCACAAATCTGAATACTGCAAGATTCGACCAGCCGGCCAAATCGAGGCCTACACGTGTTGTCAGGTGCTGATAACGCTGTCTCAGACAAGTAGTCGACGTCACCCTGCCCATCAGAGTGATAACATTTTACCCTCTTCACCCCTCTTGTACACCCTACCAGGACTGGTAGCGATACTAAACACAAACAACATTAATGCACTCTGCAGGCCGCTCGCCTTAACTGCAGCACTAAGAATTTACATACTCTCCAATTGTTTGTACATGTGCGCAGCTTCATTGGCACCTGGCCGTGTTTTCTGGATGCTGGACCTATTTTGTCAGGCAGTGCACCAGGCTGGATTTCGACCAAGCCGTTCCACAAATGATCTGTTTACTCTATGGCAGATCTTTGAGAAATACTGGAAATTTAACAAAAACATCCACTGTCTGTTCGTTGATTTCCAGCGAGCCTATGACTTCATCGTCAGAAGTAGCCTCTACAACACACTAATAAAATATAGGATACCAAGAACAATCATGAGGGCGATACAGCTGTGCGTGGATGGCTCACGGGCAACAGTGAAGTTCAGAGGATGCATAAGCCCCAGCTTTCCGATCAAGACAGGCTTACGACAGGTAGATGCTCTTTCATGTGTTCTCTTCAACATTGCATTAGAGAAAGTAGCGCGAGAGAGTAATGTGCAGCTATACTATTGTCCTCAATTCAAACACAGTGAAGTAAAACTCCTGGCATACGCAGATGATATAGTCTTACTCAGTGAAACAGAAGAAGAGCTGAAGGACATGTACAGATTTCTCAGACACAGTGCCGGCAGAAAGGGACTTTTGGTAAATAAAAAAAAAAAAAAAAACAGAATATATGGAAATTGGTCGAGTCATAAATCCAAATCCACAGTATGAAACTGATCACCATTCTACACTCATGCTCATACATTAAGGATAATTGCAGAATATGGTGCCACACAACATGGCACTACACAAAACTGGCGCTAATAGCATAGGCACATAGGGAACACACACGACACAGATCTGTAAGTCCACGGTATTGGTGAAAGTTGAGAAAACCGTCCAGAAACACAAAACGACATTGTTTCCTGCACGTGAACTCCGACATCAATATGGGATATGATCACCATACACACGTACACAGGCCGCACAACGGATTGGCATACTCTGGATCAGGTGGTCGAGCAGCTGCTGGTGTATATCTCCCCTTCTTGCATCAGTGTGTGTCGGAGCTCATGAAGTGTCCTAGGGGTTTGAAGACGTGCAGCGATACGTCGACCGAGAGCATCCCAGACGTGTTCGATGGGGTTAGGTCTGGAGAACAGGCAGGCCACTCCATTCGCCTGATATCTTCTGTTTCAAGGTACTCCTCCACAATGGCAGTTCGTTGGGGCCGTGCGCTGTCATCCATCAGGAGGAAAGTGGGACCCACTGCACACCTGGAAAGGTGGACGTGTTGGCGCAAAATGATGTCCTGATACACCTGACATGTTACGGTTCCTCTGACAGACATGTAGGGGTATACGTGCACCAATCATAATCCCACCCCACACCCTCAAACCTTGAACTCCATACAGGTTCCTCTGAAGGACATTAAGGGGTTGGTATCTGGTTCCTGGTTCACGCCAGATGAAAACCCGGCGAGAATCACTGTTCAGACTATACGTGGACTCGTCCGTGAACATAACCTGGGACCACTGTTCCAATGACCATGTACTGTGTTCTTGACACCAGGCTTTACGGGCTCTCCTGTGACCAGGGGTCAGTGGAATGCACTTTGCAAGTTTACAGGCGAATAAACCATGTCTGTTGAGTCGTCTGTAGACTGTGTGTCTGGAGACAACTGTTCCAGTGGCTGCTCTAGGGCCCCGAGCAAGGCTACCTGCAGTACTCCGTGGCCGTCTGCGTAGACTGATGGTGAGATATCGGTCTTCTTGTGGTGTTGTACACTGTGGGCGTCCCGTACTGTAGCGCCTGGACACGTTTCTTGTCTGCTGGAATCGTTGCCATAATCTTGATATCACACTTTGTGGCACACGGAGGGCCCGTGATACGACCTGCTGTGTTTGACCAGCCTCCAGTCGCCCTAACCTTCTGTCCCTCATAACGTCATCAATATGTGTTCTCTGAGCCTTTTTCAACACACAGTCACCATTAGCACATCTGAGAATGTCTGCACACTTACTCGCTGCAGCGTACTCTGACATGCACCAACACACCTCAGCGTATGTGGACTGCTGCTAGCGCCACCGTGCGACGACCGCAGGTCAAATGCACCGCATGGTCATAATGGTCATACCCCTAGGTGAATTAAACCCGCTAACCGTCGACCAAAGCGTTTTTCACCATGTATCAGCATTATCATTAATTTATGAGCATGAGTGTAGATTCAGAAAAGTACATCAGTTTAAATACCTTGGATAGCGCTTCAGCAGTAAAAATATTGTAACTGTGGACATAAATGAGAGAATAGGCTCAGAATCAAGATATCTGTACACTCTAAAGAGCCCATTCAAAAATCACCACTGGGATGAAGATATATAACACCAACATCTGCCCAGTAGCACTGTATGGTTCGGAAAGCTGGACGCTTACAAAGAAAGAGAAAAACCGAAAGTTTTCGAAAGGAAATTGATGAGAAAAATCTGGGGACTTGTATTGGGGAGTTCGAAAGAACACAGAGATTTATCATTTAATGAAGCAACCCTCTATCGTCCAAAAATTAAAGAGTAGGAGACTGCATTGGGCTGTGCGTGTGGCTAGAATGCAAACCAAGAGAATTTCTGAGAAGGCATTTGTGGGTACTCTTTAAGCAACAATACCATAGGGCTGACCTCGCACACGGTGGAAAGATGATACAGAGAAGGACGTCGCTGCGTTAGGAAGTCCCGCAGTGAGAGATAGAAGAAGATTGAAGCAGATCGTTGACGCAGCGCGTGGTCTACAGGGCCTGTGATCGCTGTAAAGAAGAAGAAGATGATGATGATGATGATGATGATGATGATGATGATGATGATGATGAAGTAGTGTATAATGAAGAGCGAGGGTACCAAATACACTTGTGCATAACACAGCCGGAAAGTGAAAGTGTCGCTCCGGGTGTATTCGCGTGGCTATAGTGCAGGTTTTGCCTGTGACGTCAGCGGTGACCGCGCGCTCTTCTCTCTCCCGCGCTGCTGGCGGCTGTGGAATCGTCGCGCATTTCTCGCTGCCGTGAGGTCGCGCACACCGTCCTATTCTGCGCGCTCGCACTCGCCGATGAATTATTCATCGCGAGGAAGTCCCGCCAAGTCCTGCGAGGGGTCTCTGCTGCTGTCTTTATATCGTTATGTCGCCCCCTCAAGGTCAGGGCGAGGCGCCAGGAGCAGAAATTCCGAGAAACAGCGGCGGCTTGTATCTGAGAGCATCGGGGAGGCACTCGTCTAGAGTGGAAACACCATGGCGACATCACCACTTGAACTCCAGCCCGGGCCGCCCTGGACTGTTGCGCTCTCGTTGCCTTTTCCTGACTGTTACAAGCGGTATAGTAGCTGCAATTTCCAGGAAAGTTCTGTGCTGTAATGTACGGCACGCAACACCCTTTAGGCGGAATTCAGACTTCTCCTACTACTACAACTGAAATTAGTTGCATTCATCGTATCTTTCGGAGGAACAGCCCTTCTTTTCAGAGTTTGTAATTATTAAGAACATTTCTCTTTGAGAACAGCGGCTACCCTTACTACTTTAAAATGAACATAAACAATCTCGACCACAATAAACCTTTATTTTTGTAGTTCTGACCATCTTCAGACCTCATACCATCTTGGTAGGCGGTAGCCGTGAACGGAGCAGGCCTTACGAACGTCAGCTGCGGGAGTCCGCTTTCGTCAACTGCTATATTCACTTCACTTTCCTTCCAATTTCCTAAGACTTTCTTCACCAGTGGGGGTACGACGCCACCTTGGCTTCACCCCAGGACATGCCTGCTCTGTGACCTTTGTCAGCTTCCCAAAAATAGTACCCCCTATATCGTCGGGATTTGCTGCTCTACGCGCACAAATGGAGGATGCCACATTTATTTAAACTAACGGTTGCAAGACTACCTTCGGTGTCGAGTGTACCTGCATTATTGACGACACCCCTGGTAGATTTCGGCTTCTCGACCAGTGTGCGGTTTTTACTGAGGAATTTTATGCTGTTCTCCAGGCTGTCCAATACATCCGTCGCCATCAGCGGATCCAGTACATTATATGCTCGGATTCGCTCAGGTCTCTTCTCAACCTCCAAGCTCTTTATCCTGTCCATCCTCTGGTCCACCGGATTCAGGACTGTCACTCTCTCTTGGGGGACATCTCTGTGGCATTCCTTTGGATCCCAGGGCATGTTGGTATGTGCGGAAACGAGGCAGCCGAATAGCGGAAAAGGCTGCAGTCTCTCTTTCTGGGCCCTCTGTTCGCATGGTTCCCTTTGACGATCTACATAGCGTTTTACGTCGTCTTGTTGCTCATTTATGGCACACACAGTGGTCTGCGCTTCAGGATAATAAATTACCGGACATAAAACCTCTTACCTGTACTTGGACCTCTTCCTCCCGGCCTCGTCGTCGGAAGGAGGTAATTTTAACTAGACTCCGGACAGGGGACTGTCTTTTTAGCCATCGGCATCTTTTAAGTGGCGATCCTCCTCCGCTTTGTCTCCACTGCTCTCAATCGTGGACGGTGAGATACGTTTTACTTCAGTACGCCTATTTTAATCCGCTGTGCGCCCCTTTACTGCTGTCGCTTGATATATCTTCCCTTTTAGCAGACGACGCGGGATCAGCCGATCCCGTCCTTGAGTTTATAAGAGTTAGTGCGATGACATTAGGCATTTGAAGATCTTTTCGGGGAAAACAAGCCCCCTTTAAAAGCACTTTTCTAAGATTCCCTTCCGTTTTTAGTTTCCCTCCTTGAGTTTCGCTCCCATAGCTGCTGACTTAAATTCCTGAAATTCATGTTTTAGCCCTTCACTAAGCCAAAGAATGGGCGCTTATGACCATAGCTGTTTTGCGCCCTAAAATCATAACTACAATAAAAGTCAGCTGCTCAATTTTTTGACGTTCGTGGCATGAGATGGTCAGTAACTGTCCGAAAACGGTAACCACAAAAATGTTTCTCACCTACGAGACTGATAATGTTCATTTTTAGAGTTTCTCCTTTAAACGTAGCTGTCCTGTAAAAAGCTACTGAAATCAGTCATCAGCTTCATTTTTTCCTTGCCAAAAAATCAAAGCTGCCGTCTTTCTCGATGTCCGAGATCCGGTACTATCGAAATCCTCAAACACGAAAAAACAATTAACAATGATTTCGACATAAGATTACACAGCCAACCGGTTGCACGTAGCTGGTAGGTACGCTGACCTAGGTTTCGACACCCATTGGATGTGTCTTCATCGAAATGATCTGTCTGATGTTGTTCCCAGTTGGGCACACGTGACAAAGGCTAGAGAGTTTTATTTCACTTTTGACTCGATCATAGCTGCTCTAAATTCGGACCATTGCTTTTTAGCGTTGTTATCTTCCGATCTGTCATAATTTCATTCCGATGAAGCCACCCCTAGTAGATGTTAAAACCTAGGTCAGTGTACCTACCAGTTATGTGCAACCGGTCGGCTGTGTAATCCTATGTTGAAACTAGTATACGGTTGCAGGGCAACAGCCATGTTTAAACTGTATAAATTAACAATGACGTGTACTGCGCGACACTCCGTAGCTTACGGATGTCCATAAGGAGCAAACGGCCTGGGCTGCTCACGGAGGGAGTGATTCTGCTCTAAGATAGTGCTTCTCCACATGTCTCCGAGGTCGCACAAAGTGTAACGGCCAAGTTCAAGGGGGAGCAGCTTGAGTATCCACCATACAACCTGGAAATACCACCCTGCGACTTCATTGTGTTTGGTCCGCTGAAAAAAGGCAACTCAGAGGGAAACGATTCGGCTCGGAAGACGAACTGAAAGAGACGCAGGAGGGCTGGCTCCTGTTACGGCCGCAGCATTTCTGGGGACAGAGAATACTTAAGCTCGTGAAACTGTGCTCAGGCCAATGGTGACCATATTTGAATAAATTCAATTATAGCGACAGTGTCGTTTCGTACGTTTTCTTTTGCAGACTCCTCATACCTGTAACTGAATGGGATGATAGAGAAGCCATTCCTTCATTACCGACACTGCTTGTAGACTACCACGAGATTTTCTGCAGAAGTTTAAAAGTGCGGCAGTTGTCCGCGCCGAAGCAGAGTCTGCGCAGTTTTGGAGCCGATGGACAGTTTCGTGGATGCGTAACCACATCGTGTCTGCAGCGAAGTTCATGGTGAGCGTGTGCATCATGGTAGAGTGCACGCAGAATGACTTGGTCCCTACTGCATATAACTTCTAAGGTATAGGCAGCGAATCTGCGAACGATCATATTAACATGTTATGTCAGTACGACCAATAATTCGACAGACAAAAAAGTTCCTAATCAGTAGTATCTAACAGAGAATGATGCAGTACCGGAAAAAGAAGTTATCACATGACTTGCGCAGTAAGGATCGTAATGATGAAATGCTTCCTTTAAATGACCTACTTTCTATCAGAATTGGAAGTAGTTGCAATAACGACGGTTGCTTTTTGTGTGTCGCGTGGAAATTATGTACCAGTCTCCTGCCAAACAGTTCATCTAAATTATCTTTTTCTCCTCCCTCTGTATTCTCTTTACTCTGCGACGTATGTCGTCAGTGAAGGTTTCCACTGTCTCTTGCTCACATTGTAACGGGATGTCTATTCATTTTGTGCCACTTGCGGGATAAATCCGACGACATTGCACACATCTCCCGTAAGTAACTACGATGAACTGTGCGGATGATGTGTACAAGGGAGACAGCAGGAACGAGAACTCTTCAAGTACGCGATTCGGCAGACTACAGACAGTGGAGAACTGAGGCAGCCACACTAAAAGCCATGCTCACACGGAACGAGGCTGCTAAGTTTGACGTGGACGCCACGTGGTATCACAAGAGACAGCGACGTCGCTAAAGGGAACGTGCTGATTAAACCGATTTTTGCTCTCAGCGCTCTCCAGCAGCAGTTGTCTGCTTTATTTGGCTTGCAAATCTCACACTTTGTTTACGAAAACGCACGCACGGTAAAATAGCTGCGTTAACTCTGTTAGCGACTGTCGGAGAAGGACGGAGAAAATCGCGAAGAAGATTTCTGGACTTGTCGATGACTTGAACAGTGAATTTTTGTTAGAGGAACACTGCATAACGTTGTACGACGATCTCAGATACATACTGGTAAGTTATTAGTTAACTCCCATGTTCGGTTTTAAATTAAATGTAGTTAAGATGTGGTGTCAAATGTCAGTTTGGGCATGCATGATATTCATATTCTCCATGTTGCATTAGCTACCAACACTCTGAAATGACGTACTTCTTCACCTAGATTTCAAAATCGAGATTCGTTTCATAATTTCCTTCGAAGGTACAGGAGATTACTTCGATTTCGAATGTTTTCACCATCAGTGAGAAAGATATTCACTGACAAGATACAAACATGAACCAGACCACAAATCCAGAGATATATAGATATATTTTACAGGATGGTTTATAACAGCAAAATCTCCCAGTGTGTAATTTGTGTTTATTTTCTGACGTAGAGTGGCAGACACGTCAAGATTTCTGGCCCCTGCGGGAACAGTTCAGTCGTTGGCCTTTACAGCAACAATTGATGCAGATACATTGTTTATAATAAGTAATATGACTTTTGATATAATACACTCCTGGAAATTGAAATAAGAACACCGTGAATTCATTGTCCCAGGAAGGGGAAACTTTATTGACACATTCCTGGGGTCAGATACATCACATGATCACACTGACAGAACCACAGGCACATAGACACAGGCAACAGAGCATGCACAATGTCGGCACTAGTACAGTGTAGATCCACCTTTCGCAGCAATGCAGGCTGCTATTCTCCCATGGAGACGATCGTAGAGATGCTGGATGTAGTCCTGTGGAACGGCTTGCCATGCCATTTCCACCTGGCGCCTCAGTTGGACTAGCGTTCGTGCTGGACGTGCAGACCGCGTGAGACGACGCTTCATCCAGTCCCAAACATGCTCAATGGGGGACGGATCCGGAGATCTTGCTGGCCAGGGTAGTTGACTTACACCTTCTAGAGCACGTTGGGTGGCACGGAATACATGCGGACGTGCATTGTCCTGTTGGAACAGCAAGTTCCCTTGCCGGTCTAGGAATGGTAGAACGATGGGTTCGATGACGGTTTGGATGTACCGTGCACTATTCAGAGTCCCCTCGACGATCACCAGTGGTGTACGGCCAGTGTAGGAGATCGCTCCCCACACCATAATGCCGGGTGTTGGCCCTGTGTGCCTCGGTCGTATGCAGTCCTGATTGTGGCGCTCACCTGCACGGCGCCAAACACGCATACGATCATCATTGGCACCAAGGCAGAAGCGACTCTCATCGCTGAAGACGACACGTCTCCATTCGTCCCTCCATTCACGCCTGTCGCGACACCACTGGAGGCGGGCTGCACGATGTTGGGGCGTGAGCGGAAGACGGCCTAACGGTGTGCGGGACCGTAGCCCAGCTTCATGGAGACGGTTGCGAATGGTCCTCGCCGATACCCTAGGAGCAACAGTGTTCCTAATTTGCTGGGAAGTGGCGGTGCGGTCCCCTACGGCACTGCGTAGGATCCTACGGTCTTGGCGTGCATCCGTGCGTCGCTGCGGTCCGGTCCCAGGTCGACGGGCACGTGCACCTTCCGCCGACCACTGGCGACAACATCGATGTACTGTGGAGACCTCACGCCCCACGTGTTGAGCAATTCGGCGGTACGTCCACCCGGCCTCCCGCATGCCCACTATACGCCCTCGCTCAAAGTCCGTCAACTGCACATACGGTTCACGTCCACGCTGTCGCGGCATGCTACCAGTGTTAAAGACTGCGATGGAGCTCCGTATGCCACGGCAAACTGGCTGACACTGACGGCGGCGGTGCACAAATGCTGCGCAGCTAGCGCCATTCGACGGCCAACACCGCGGTTCCTGGTGTGTCCGCTGTGCCGTGCGTGTGATCATTGCTTGTACAGCCCTCTCGCAGTGTCCGGAGCAAGTATGGTGGGTCTGACACACCGGTGTCAATGTGTTCTTTTTTCCTTTTCCAGGAGTGACTTCTGATAAATGAATAAGAAAGATCCGGAATCTTTTAGAAGGTAAAGGATGAAAACAGTTTTGAAGGAGCTGGACAAGGACCTACCTTCCTCTCGTGCGCTCATACCTCATGCCGCACAAAGGGATAGGGGGTGGGGGAGCAAAGTGGGCAGCGGTCGTAACGCAATGCCTGGCTACCGAGTTCCGTATTCTCTCCCCTAGGAGCCAAGGAAATCGTAAGGAACGAGGAGCAGTAAAGGTACAAAACATATCAGTGACTGCAAGCGGCCCCTTGTTCGTCCAGTTCCTCGAGAGTGGAACTACACTCAGCAGCTTGCAGAAACTGCGACGCGCCATAAAGTCAAAACATCCAGGAAAGCTGTCTGACAGAATCATCCTGTTGCAGAATAGCGGCCACCCCCACAGAGCCAGTCGGACAAAGACTACGCTTCAGCCGTTTGGTCGTACAGCCCGGATAGTTCACCGTGCGATTTTCACGTGTTTTTCCACCTCAAAAAAGACATGCTTGGACGTCGGTTTCAGTCGGATGAAGAAGTGCAAGAGTGGGTACGGTGGTGGATTCGTCAGCGGCCGACCGTCTTCTACGAAACAGAAATTGTTTGTTTGGTCTCCCAGGGCGATAAATGTCTTAACACTTGTGGTGATTACTTGTGAATGGAGCCATTCCATGATCGCGTTGCGGCGGGTGTTCGGTTTTCATTAGACTGCCTCTTAGGAAACTGAATCCAGAATCAGAATGCCATCATGAGTTTACTTTATTCACAGGTAAATGCTGATGTGATTCCCCGATTTGCATCAAGGGGAGAGGTTGCGGACAGATGACAGGCGCATGTAATGCTGCCATGTTCATACGTGAAAACCCGGGACGGGATCTGTGCGCCAAGATGTCAGACCGGCTGCTTTATATTGCAGCACGGTAAGGGCTGTGCGAGGAAGCGACAGGAAAATACTTAGGGCATTTCCAGAACGAGATTTTCACTCTGCAGCCGAGTGTGCGCTGATATGTAACTTCCTGGCAGATTAAAACTGTGTGCCGGACCGAGACTCGAAGTCGGCACCTTGGCCTTTCGCTGTCAAGTGCTCTAACCTCTGAGCTACCCAAGCACGACTCACGAACCGTCCCCACTGCTTCAATTCTGCCAGTACCTCGTCTCCTGCCTTCCAAACTTCACAGAAGCACTTCTGCGAACCAAGTTCGAGTCTCGGTCCAGCACACAGGTTTAATCTGCCAGGAAGTTTCACTTGAGGCATTACTTCGGCACGTTTCTGCAAAAGTTTGTATCTTGCTTGACAACAGATCAGCACCCGGAACACAGCCGCATCAAGGAGACGGCATGTCTTCGATTAAGTTCGCAGCATTTCTCGGTCGGCAGTGAATCTGCAGTTCAGTCGACTCGCAGACAATGGCTGCTATAAATTCGAGAGGTTTCTGTAACGTCCCAGATTTCAGACGGGACAAGTGGTCCCCGATTACGGACGCCTGTGTTTGCGGATTGTAGATGTAGGCGTAGACGTGGAGGTGGATTCTTCTTGCATTGCTTAATTGGCTTTTCTACGCATTATTATTACCAACGGCCTTGCAGAAATGGCAACACCGGTTCCCGCCAGATCACCGAAGATGAGCACCGCCGGGCTTGGCTAGCACTTGAACTGGTCACCGTCTGGGTCTGCCGAGTGCTGTTGGCAAGCGAGGTGCACCCAATCCTTGGAAGGCCGATACAGGAGCTACTTAATTGAGAAGTAGTGGCACCAGTCACAAAAACTGACAACGACAGGGAGAGCGATGTGCCGACCACATGTCCCTCTGTATCCGCATCCGTTGACGCCTAAGGGGTGAGGATGACACGGCGGCCGGTCGGAACCGTTGGGCCTTCACGGCCTGTTCGGACGATATTTGTTTGTCTGTCCACTATTATTATTGCTGTTATTATTTTGAAAAATGGCTGTAAGATAATTAGGGTTGTTGGACTCGAATTTTTGAGACATGTAAGATGGTGAAACTTATGGGGAGAAAGGCAGTTAAGTTGTCCGTGGTGTGTGCTTTTTTTTTCTTTCCTAGTGTGTCCAAGCATTCTTAGTTAAGAGTGACTCTTATCGTGGTCGGACAGGGAGGAGCCGGTGGCGTGACTGTGTAGCATCGCGCCGGTCTGCCGCGCTGTCGTGCCGTCTGCGCAGGAAAACCTTTTCTGTGATGAGTATCTGGCGCCGTAAAGCGCGCACTTTACTGGTGGCGGCTGCACGCGGCCGCTGCTGCACTGCGCTGTGGGCCGCTCGCCCCTCCAGTGAGTAGCGCGAGGTCGCGCCGTGGTGGGACCTAGGGCCTCGATTGACTCTGCACAGTGTTACGGCGCCCGGGGGCCTATCCGTCTCCTCCCGGCGACAGGGCGGGGCAGGGAGGCAGGGAGGCCGCCCACCGCTCCTCCTATGATGGATGCTGCACTGGGCGCCGCAGGGCTGCCAGCCCTCTGGTGACCGTCGCCAACTCTGTAACGCTGCACACCGTATTACCCGTTGGACATTACTACTACTTACACTGCCGCTACTCGTTATTTACTTACTGTTTGACTACCCGGCGTTTCCAAGTTACTTATTACACTACTGGCCATTAAAATTGCTACACCAAGAAGAAATGCAGACGATAAACGGGTATTCATTGGACAAACATATTATACTAGAACTGACATGTGATTACATTTTCATGCAATTTGAGTGCATAGATCCTGAGAAATCAGTACCCAGAACAACCACCTCTGGCCGTAATAACGGCCTTGATACGCCTGGGAATTGAGTCAAACAGAGCTTGGATGGCGTGTACAGGTACAGCTGCCCATGCAGCTTCAACACGATACCACAGTTCATCGAGAGTAGTGACTGGCGTATTGTCACGAGCCAGTTGCTCGGCCACCATTGACCAGACGTTTTCAATTGGTGAGAGATATGGAGAATGTGCTGGCCAGGGCAGCAGTCGAACATTTTCTGTATCCAGAACGGCCCGTACAGGACCTGCAACATGCGGTCGTGCATTATCCTGCTGAAATGTTGGGTTTCGCACGGATCGAATGAAGGGTAGAGCCACGGTGTTAACACATCTGAAATGTAACGTCCACTGTTCAAAGTGCCGTCAATGCGAGCAAGAGGTGACAGAGGCGTGTAACCAATGGCTTTCACCGCGATGTCGCCAAACACGGATGCGACCATCATGATGCTGTAAACTGAACCTGGATTCATTCGAAAAAATTACGTTTTGCCATTCGTGCACCCAGGTTCGTCGTTGAGCACACCATCGCAGGCGCTCCTGTCTGTGATGCATCGTCTAGGGTAACCGCAGCCATGGTCTCCGAGTTTATAGTCCGTGCCGCTGCAAACGTCGTCGAACTGTTCGTGCAGATGGTTGTTGTCTTGCAAACGTCCCCATCTGTTGACTCAGGGATCGAGACGTGGTTGCACGATCCGTTACAGCCATGCGGATAAGATGCCTGTCATCTCGACAGCTAGTGGTACGAGGACGTTGGGATCCAGCACGGCGTTCCGTATTACCCTCCTGAACCCACCGATTCCATATTCTGCTAACAGTCATTGGATCTCGACCAACGCCAGCAGCAAGGTCGCGATACAATAAACAGCAATCGCGATAGGCTACAATCCGACCTTTATCAAAGTCTGAAACGTGATGGTACGCATTTCTCCTCCTCACACCACAACAACGTTTCACCAGGCAACGTCGGTCAGCTGCTGTTTGTGTATTAGAAATCAGTTGGAAACTTTCCTCATGTCAGCACGTTGTAGGTGTCGCCACCGGCGCCAACCTTGTGTGAATACTGTGAAAAGCTAACCATTTGCATATCGCAGCATCTTCTTCTTGTCGGTTAAATTTCGCGTCTGTAGCACGCCATCTTCGTGGTGTAGCAATTTTAGTGGCCAGTAGTGTACATGTTTCGGGAAGTGGCGGTGCCATTATCAAGTGCTTAAGAGTTACGCCATCAGGTCCAGTCAAAAGTAAGCAAGCAGCAAACATGAATTGTGAAATATAAGAAGGTGTGAAGAAAAGTAATGCCTCCGAATTTTTTTATGTGTAAACTCTTAAAGCCGTTTAAATACGACATGCGTTATCAACATTCTACATCTTTATTCGTCGTCTCTAGATATTTACGAGGTGGTATTCAAAATTTTCGGGACTGGCGCTGCCATCTGTAAAGTAGTAGTACTAGATCTTTGCACCGCTAGGTGGCGAGAGTTGCATGTCTGATCAGTCAGTGTGCGGAGTGGCATTCAGCTGGGAGGACGTGTTGCGTGTCCACAGTGATTTCCGTATTGGTGTGTTTGGTGTGTGGCGATTTTACGATGGATCCGGGAACAGAACAGCGCCTGTGTATCAAAATCTGCGCGAATCTCGGGGAAAGTGCTACGGAGCCCTTTGCAATGACTCAACAAGTGTTTGGGGGATAGAGCATGTGCCGTAAGCGTGTGTTAAGTGGCATGCTCGTTTCAGGACAAGCCGTACAGGCGTCGAAGATGCTGCTCACGCTGGATGGCCCGTTAGCCGCACAACGCCAGACATTGTTGCCAAACTTCTACAATTGGTTCGTGCACATCGACGTCGAACCATTCAAGACCCTGCGGATGAAGTGGGTATTGGTTGTGTCGCAGTAAAATTTGTGCGAAGCATCTTGACTGCCGATCAGAAGGCACAAAAATGGTTCAAATAGCTCTGAGCACTATGGGACTTAACAATTGAGATCATCAGTCCCCTAGAACTTAGAACTACTCAAACCTAACTAACCTAAGGACATCACACACATCCATGCCCGAGGCAGGATTCGAACCTGCGACCGTAGTGGTCGTGCTGTTCCAGACTAAAGCACCTAGAACCGCTCGGCCACATCGGCCTGCCCAGAATGCACAGCGTGTTGAAGTGTGCCCGGACCTTCGTCAGACTGCTTCTGTTGATCCAACCTTCTTGCCACGGGTTATCACCGGCAACGAGAGCTGGATTTACGGTTATGACCCAGAGACAAAGCAACAATCGTCACAGTGGAAGAGCCCGGGCTCTGCAAGACCCAAAAGAGCGAGACAAGTGAAGAGCATGATCATCGTTTTCTTTGATACCACGGGAATTGTGCCCTAGGAATTCGTCCCATCCAACCAAACAGTGAATTCCGCGCACTAGTGTGACGTTTTGCGGTGGCTCAGTGAAAACGTGCGGCGACGACGGCCAGAACTTTGGCGTCAAGGGAACTGGCTGCTGCACATGACAACGCGCCCTGTCATACGTCGTTGCTCACCGGGACCTTTTTGGCAAAAAACGATATGGCGGTTGTACCCCACCCACCGTACTCGCCAGATTTGGCACCTTGCGACTTCGCACTATTCCCAAAACTGTAACTCAAATTGAAAGGCTGTTAGTTCGACATTTTATAGAGGATTCAAGAAGCATCGCGCCAGTGATAAACACCCTCAAAGAACAGGACTTCCAGAAAACGTTTGACCAGTGGAAGAAGCGCTGGGACCGGTGTGTATGTCCGGATGGGAACTATTTCGAGAGTGATGGTGACCATTAGTCCAAAGGTAAGGTTTTGTACAGATTGCAGCACCAGTCCCGAAAATTTTGGATAGCACCTCGTATTTCTCGACAGAGTCGCCTCGACGACGAACACATTTCTCCCTACGAGAGACCAGTTGGGTGATACCGTCACTACCGAATGTTTGACTTTGTTGACGGAGCCTCAACCTCACCTCTGCTTGCTACACTTTGTCACTTTCGAAGTAAATTCCTCTAAGATGCTCTTTAGGTTTTGAAAACAGTTGAAAATAGAATGGGGCCATGTCAGGACTGCATGGCGGGTGATCGATGACATGGAACGCAAGGAGTCCGATTGTTGCAGAAGTCGCAGCGTTCGTGTTTTTGCATTGTCAAGCTGAAGGAGAGGATCCTCCATGTGTGGATAACACTCCGAATTCGAAACTCGATTAGAGCACACTGTTTTGCACAAACCGACATAGTTACGTCACAGACAGCCATGTTACACGCTATAACTGGGAGCCCTCTGGCGGCAGACAATATGTAGACAAGGAGAATAAAAATGTAGAATCTTAATAACTTTGTTTCACTTAAAAAGTCTTAAGAGCCCTCGTCCGCAGCTCGTGGTCGTGCGGTAGCGTTCTCGCTTCCCACGCCCGGGTTCCCGGGTTCCATTCCCGGCGGGGTCAGGGATTTTCTCTGCCTCGCGATGACTGGGTGTTGTGTGATGTCCTTAGGTTAGTTAGGTTTAAGTAGTTCTAAGTTCTAGGGGACTGATGACCGTAGATGTTAAGTCCGATAGTGCTCAGAGCCATTTTAAGAGCCCTCACATAAAAAATTCGCGGGCTTTACTTTTAGCATACCTCGTATAAACTCTCCATTGTACATACACTGAGAAGTAAAAAAAGTCATGGAATACCTCCAAATATCGTATCAAACTTCCTTTTGTCCGGCATAGTGCAGCGACCCGACGCTGCATGGACTTAACAAGTTGTTCGAAGTCCCCTGCAGGAACAGCCATCCATAATTGCGAAAGTGTTGCCGCTATAGGATTTTGTGTGCGAACTGACCTTTCGAGCCGGCCGGTGTGGCCGTGCGGTTCTAGGCGCTACAGTTTGGAACCGCACGACCCCTACGGTCGCAGGTTCGAATCCTGCCTTGGGCATGGGTGTGTGTGCTGTCCTTAGGTTGATTAGATTTAAGTAGTTCTAAGGTCTAGGGTACTGATAACCTCAGAAGTTAAGTCTCATAGTTTTCAGAGCCATTTGAACCATTCGACCTTTAGATTATGTCTCATAAATGTTCGATGGGATTCATTTTGGGCGGTCTGGGTGACCAAATCATTCGCTCGAACTGTCCAGAATTTTCTTCAAACCAATCACGAACAATTGCGGCCTGGTGGCACTGCTCGTTGTCATCCATAAAAATTCCATCGTTGTCTGGGGACATAAAGTCCATGAATGGCTGCAGAAGGCCTCCAGCTAGCCGAACATAACCAGTTCCAGTCAATCAGCCACGTACTCACAGTCCACATCATTACGGAGCCACCACCAGCTTGCACTTGGTTGACGTGGTGAGAATCTGCACGACACTCAGACCCTACTATCAGCTCTTAGCAACTGAAATCGCAACTCATCTGATCAATTCACGGTTTTCCGGTAGTCTAAGATCCAACCGTACTGTCACCAGCCCAGGAGAGGCGCTGCAGGCAAGATCGTGCTGTTGGCAAAGGCGCTCGCCTTGGTCGTCTTCTGTCATAGCCCGTTAACGACAAATTTCGCTTCACTGTGCCAAGGGATACGTTCCTCATGCGTCCCACATTGATTTCTGCCGTTATTTCGCGCAGTGTTGGCTGTGTGTGACAACTCTACGCAAACGCAGCTGCACTCACAAGGGGAGGCCGCCAATTGTGAAATTCAGATTCGATCATACTGCGCATAATAAAAGCTCATGGCCAGAGGTGTAATGTGGCAAAGCACCAAGATGCACTTCTCAGCCGTTGTCGAGAAAATCGACAGTTAAAAGAAACCGTTGCAATGAAATACTCTCTACGATTAGTAATTTTCTACAGCGTGGTGGCGCAGCGGTAAGCGCTCGGGTTCGTAATCCGAAGGTCGCCGGATCGGATCTCGCTCCATGCAACTTTTTTTTTTAGTATTTGTTTTTTGTAATTCATATATATATATATATATATATATATATATATATATATATATATATATATATATATATATAAATTCCCGGCAATCAGTTGCGACAATTATGCATATAATAAGTTGTTGAAAGTCGTTTGTCGTGGAAAAACTGGCGACTTCGAACATCGTTATGTTTTCCGCAAACATAGTTGTATTTCACAAATGTTATTAATTGTCTTCATAATGTTAGCCACGTATAGTTATCGGAAGACGTAGAAACGAATACGTATAGCGTAAGTCAAACGTTCGAATTAGAATAGAGACCCCACGAACACGAACTTGCTGTGGCAGATATGAAATATAAACTCCGTTACTCGCTCGTTACACTTGAAGGACAGATGTTGAATGGGCCGAAACGAGCCGCCCCATAACAGCGTAGTTGCCTGCTAACTTCGAAAGAAGGTAGATGCGGTCCCTAGCGCAACTTATAACATCGTGGAAAATCAGTGCGGACGGGACAGCTTTGGTACACCCTGTTAAACAAACGGAAAAATGGAGGCGGTACAATTGGAGAGCGATCCGCCTTCACCAACATGCATAAGCAATTCATTAATAGTTTATATATATATATATATATATATATATATATATATATATATATATATATATATTTGAATTGCAAAAAACTAATAATAAAAAAATATTGCATGGCGCGAGATTCGATCCGGAGACCTTCGGATTAAGAACCCCAGCGCTTACCGCTGCGCTATGACGCTGTAGAAAATCATTAATCGTAGAGAGTATTTCACCGCAACGGTTTGTTTTAACTGTCGATTTTCTCGACAACGGCTGAGAAGTGCATTTGGTGCTTTGCTACATTACACCTCTGGCCATGAGCTTTTATTATGCGCAGTATGAATCGAATCTGAATTTCACAATTGGCGGCCTCCCCTTGTCAGTCAATGTCCATTGCCTGTAAGAGAGATAATGCCTGAAATTTGGAATTCACGGCACACTCTTGATATTGTGGATCTTGGTATTATGAATTCTCAAACGGTTTCCGAAAAGGAATGTCCCATGCGTCTAGTTCCAACCACCATTCTGCGTTCATAGTCTGTTACTTCCCATCGTACAGGCATAATCACGTCGGAAGCCTCTTCACATGATCGAACGGAGTGCAAATTACAGCTCTGCCAATGCACTGCATTTTTATACCCTGTGTACGCGATACTACTCCCGTCTGCTTATGGTGCATATCTCTGTCCCGTGACTTTGTCACAGTGTATTATAGAACGTTTCGCGCTTGACTTTTAAGAACTTGATAATGAAACCATGTTTCCCGAAATACGTTGTGTTTTCAATTAATATAAAATAAGCGTTGCGGCAACTGGTGCGTCATAATTCCTACACGAACACCGTGATAAATTTATATTACCGCTTTGTAACACAGACTTCCCAGAGACTATTAGCGCGTGTGTCAAATTCTCTGTAGCAGTCCAGCCCGGTCCCTGTACAGAGAGACAGTAAAATAAAATTAAAACTCCTGTGCCAGTTACACATCCGTGTTGCTTATAGATTTAAGACTTCAGTGGTAGCAGGCACAGGACTGCACACCCTTTTGTTAAAAAAGACTAAGAATTTAATTAGCTTATTTATGCACTAAAAGAAATTTTCTCGAGTCATCCGTATAACCACAGAAAGCTTACCCGAGTGCAGGGCTACCGAATGGTGGGGCCAGAGAAATTCCTCAGAATGGCGTAAAACTACAGAGGTTCCAGTGGCCCTCTGCTGTTGGCAGCGGGGACCTTTTGCTCTCGGAGGAAGCACACAGTGCAAGAGGGTCAGAGTTTGCAAAACTACTGAGAGGCGCCCTCTCGACCTCAGTTCGTGGCTCTGCTTGTTATGCTTTTCTTCGTCACCAGCAGTAACCCGGTAGTATTGGTCATTTTGCGATTCATGTGTCCGTTTCCATCGCTTTGGATATACCATGCACATTTACGGTCAGTTTTAATAAATTAATTCGCCGAGCGGTCTAAGGCGCTGCAGTCATGGACTGTGCGGCTGGTCCCGGCGGAGGTTCGAGTCCTCCCTCTGGCATGGGTGTATGTGTTTGTCCTTAGGATGATTTAGGTTAAGTAGTGTGTAAGCTTAGGGACTGATGACCTTAGCAGTTAAGTCCCATAAGATTTCACAAACATTTGAACATTTGAAATTAATTCGGGGTAGAACGTTCGTACTATCTAAGAAAGGAATATTCTATGTCTGGCGAGAGGCCAGCCTCATGGTTTTATCTACACTACTGGCCATTAAAATTGCTACACCACGAAGATGATGTGCTACAGACGATAAATTTAACCGATAGGAAGAAGATACTGTGATATGTAAATGATTAGCTTTTCAGAGCATTCACACAAGGTGGGCGCCGGTGGCGACATCTACAACGTGCTGACATGAGGAAAGTTTCCAACCGATTTCTCATACACAAACAGCAGTTGACCGGCGTTGCCTGGTGAAACGTTGTTGTGATGCCTCGTGTAACGAGGAGAAATGCGTACAAACACGTATCCGACTTTGATAAAGGTCGGATTGTAGCCTATGCGATTGCGGTTTATCGTATCGCGACATTGCTGCTAGCGTTGATCGAGATCCAATGACTGTTAGCAGAATATGGAATCGGTGGGTTCAGGAGGGTAATACGGAACGCCGTGCTGGATCCCAACGGCCTCGTATCGCTAGCAGTCGAGATGACATGCATCTTATCCGCATGGCTGTAACGGATCATGCAGCCACGTCTCGAGCCATGAGTCAACAGATGGGGACGTTTGCAAGACAACAACCATCTGCACGAACAGTTCGACGACGTTTGCAGCAGCATGGACTATCAGCTCGGAGACCATGGCTGCGGTTACCCTTGATGCTGCAGAACAGACAGGAGCGCCTGCGATGGTTCACTCAGTGACGAACCTGGGTGCACGAATGGCAAAACGTCATTTTTTCGGGTGAATTCAGGTTCAGTTTACAGCATCTTGACGGTCGCATCGGTGTTTGGCGACATCGCGGCGAGCGCATATTGGAAGCGTGTATTCGTCATCGCCATACTAGCGTATCACCCGGCGTGATTGTATGCGGTGTCATTGGTTACACGTCTCGGTCACCTCTTGTTCTCATTGACGGCTCTTTGAACAGTGGACGTTGCATTTCAGATGTGTTACGACCTGTGGCTCTACCCTTCATTCGATCTCTGTGAAACCCTACATTTCAGCAGGATAATGCACGACCGCATGTTGCAGGTCCTGTACGGGCCTTTCTGAATACAGAAAATGTTCGACTGCTGCCCTGGCCAGCACATTCTCCAGATCTCTCACCAACTGTAAACATCTGGTGAATGGTGGCCGAGCAACTGGCTCGTCACAATACGCCAGTCACTACTCTTGATGAACTGTGGTATCGTGGTGAAGCTGCATGGGCAGCTGTACCTGTACACGCCATCCAAGCTCTGTTTGACTCAATGTCCAGGCGTATCAAGGCCGTCATTACGACCAGAGCTGGTTGTTCTGGGCATTGATTTCTCAGGATCTATGCACCCAAACTGCGTGAAAATGTAATCACATGTCAGTTGTAGTATAATATATTTGTCCAATGGATACCCGTTTATCATCTGCATTTCTTCTTGGTGTAGCAATTTTAATGGCCAGTAGTGGATGTTAAGTGGATAACTTATGTCGTGCTGGCCCTGTTCGTGTGCTCCCAACGTGTTTCTGTTCATGACTCTTTACCATAGCTTATGATTCGAATCCTGAAGTTAGCCTTGATTCGGCTGCATCAAAACTCCCTTTCGGGGCAGGAATATTAATAGTTATTAATGTTCGTATTTGGACTTTTCATGTAGTTGTGACTTCGTCTATAGCATGTCTGCTGGTCTGCCGGGCAGAAATACGCTATTGTGAAACCATTGCATAAAAAAGAGGATAGGTCTGTTGCTAACAACTACCGTCCAATCTCGCTTCTGACAGCCTCATCCAAAATTCTTGAAAACGTAATGTGTTCAAGAATAGCATCACGTATTTGTAAAAATGAACTACTAACAAAACGGTAATTTCGTTTTCAGAAAGGCTTATCAACAGAAAATGCTATGTATGCCTTCACTGATCAAATATTAAATGCATTGAATGACTGAATATAACCCATTGGGATATTTTGTGATCTCTCAAAGGCTCTTGATTGTGCGAATCATGAAATTCTTCTAGATAAGCTTAAGTATAATAGTATGAGTGGAACAGTGCACAAATGGTTGAATTCATACTTATGTGGAAGATTGCAGAAGGTTGAAATCAACAGTACAGATAGTCTGCAAAACTCAGCACAGTCCTCTAGCTGGGAAGGTATCAAGAATGGTGTCCACAGGGCTCAGTCTTGGGCCCCTTATTGTTCTTAATATATTAATGACTTACCATTCTGTATTCATGAAGATGCAAAGCTAGTTCTTTTTGTTGAAGATTCAGCTGAGGAAACCGTAAATAATGTCTTTCAGAAAATTATTAAGTGGCTTTCTGCAAATTAACAATTTTGAAAAAATAAAGTTGAAACAGTTCTGTACAGTAATGGCATAGCACTATTGATAAATATAGACTATGAACAGAAGTCTATTGCTAAGACAATTTCTGAGTTCGTGCATTGATGAAAAGTTGAATTGGAAGAAACACATCGATGATCTGCTGAAACGGTTAGGTTCAGCTACTTATGCTATTAGGGTTATTGCAAATTCTGGAGATACACATATCAGTAAATTAGCCTACTATGCCTACTCTCATTCACTGCTTTCATATGGCATCATATTTTGGGGCAATTCGTCAATAAGAGAGAAAGTATTCATTGGATTAAAGCGTGTAATCAGAATAATAGCTGGAGCCCATTCAAGATCACCTTGCAGATATTTATTTAATGAACTCGGGATATTCACAGTACCCTCGCAAATACATATACTCACTTACGAAATTTGTTATTAATAACCCATCCAAACTCAAAAATAACAGCGAAGTGCATAGATACAACACTAGATGATCTTCACTATTCTGTATTAAATCTCACTTTGGCCCAGAAAGGGGTGAATTATGCTGCCACAAAAATCTTTGATCATTTGCCAAATAGCATTAACTCTGACAGATAGCAAACAAACTTTTAAAAGCAAATTAAAAGAATTTCTGAATGACAACTCCTTCTACTCAATAGATGAATTTTTAGATACGAAGTAGTAACTGTAAAAAAAGTATTTTGTGTAAAGAAAACTTATGTTCCACATCATTACGAAATGTCGTATTCACGATCTATTGAACAAGGATGTTGTGGACTGGCTGGTTACCCTTATTTGTATCGAGACTGCCTGTCATTTCACCGTGTTTACAGAATGTATCCACCTTTCTTTTAGCTGTCTGTAGCCTCCCCCTGTTGCCTGCATTCAGCAATGAATTTCAGTTCCTGCAGTACGTGGAAAACCATAAGACACCATCACAGTCCACAGAGCAGCAGATCATCAGGTGAGATCCTTCTAATATGAAGGTGGGGAAGACGGTGACAGGCAGAATTCAATTGTTTCTTTTATTTCAGTCCATTCGAAGCCACAAAACACGAAGCAAGCTAAAACTTCTCAACAGATACAAGCTTTCATAAAAAACAGAATTTGCTGTGCTTTTTTGTTTTTACATATAGCAGATGTTAGTTTCCAAAATTTCGTTTGTTTATTATATAGCATTTAGCAACTCTCTTGTGCACGTCCAAGTCAGCTGCAGGTTATCGAGGTCACTGAGAATTCGCATTTCAGACTGGAAGAATTATGCAGATCATACGTAATTCGCCCAGCTATGGAGGACGCAGTTCCTGTATCGTACATGCATCAGCAACAGCAGCGGCTGTCCTCACGATTTATCAAATAGTGACGTTGTGGAACGTGTGAGAGTATTCTCCTGTTGGAGCAGAATGAATAACGTATGACTCTGGGTTGTCCTGGCAACCGACGAACGCAGTAAATGCAAATTGAGCTAACGCGATGTCTGGTGGGACCGCTTCTCACGGAATAAATAAAAGACTGTTTGAGTACGTGCCGTAGGAAGTCGTTGTTATTTAAACGGTTCAGCAGAAAATGAGCGTAATTTCAACTTGGCTAGCGACTAAAAAAATGGAACCTGAGTTCATTGTTACTCGGTATGAATCTAGAATCTTCTTTTATTCATGCATTCGAAGAGCAGACGATTTCTCTCTCACCTTGTATGCCTTTACTGATCTGAAAAACAAACCTGTCTCTAATGACCTCACTGTAGACGGTTCCCTTTCCTTTTCTCATTGATTCGATATTTACTTCCCTCTCGCCTTCATTACACTCTTTCATTCAATCTTCCTTCCTTTCTTCATTTCTTCGTCCGTCCGTGAGACCCTCCTTCCCTCCCTTTCGCCCGTACAAGCTGCACCTATAGCATGTTGGCATTAGTACTGTCCTTCACAAGACACACGATTCTGTTAATGCATTAATGCAGTAACAACATATAATACTTAAACAATTTTTTGTAATTCAAATTTTGAGTCTTCATTGACTACTGAAAGCTGTGCAAATCGTTAATTCCCTCTAGTGATGTGTTGTAGTGCTTTCATGTGGTGAGGAATGTAAAACACCCCAGAGACTATTTAAAATATTATGTTAACTGTTGCTTAGGATTTCGTACACAACAATAAGGAGAGATGGGCTACAGAGAGGTGCAGTAACTGTTGTCGTAGCAAAGCTAGACAGGAGCAGGAATGATTAGCGAACAAGTTAACATAGGAAACAGAATATTTACTTAACTTGTAAGTGTATGAAGACTCACTGTAAATAATGCAGCAACGAACAGAATCCAGCTATCACAACGTCAGCAAGAATGAGGCTCTCTAAGGTAAGCACTTCTGTAAACCCTCGTCGCCAATTTTTGTAAAGGCCTCGTCGCTAATGCTGTGGAGGCCGAGTTGCCACTGTTGTTACAGTAGGCCGAATTTGTGAGTTCGTGAAACAGCTTCTGGTCCAGTACACCACTAAGACAATTTGTCCCTGCCACTACTACACAGCTACGCCTCAGGGTCAGGTAACAGGATATGAGAACGAAGGTTCTAAAACACTCCAAGAAATTAGTAACAAAGTCACACAAATTTTTAAAAAAGGTTTACTTATCTGTGTGACTTGTCGAATAATGAAGTCTGCAGCGCTGTGATGTAATATAACACAAAAAAGGCCGTCAATGGCTAAGTGGTGCAGATAATCGTAGGTAAACTTCACATTGCACGGGAAATGCAATTTACAACTACTGTCTGTTCACTTGTGAGAGTTCACTAAAGTCATTCCCTGTCTAAGCCAGCCTTGGTGGTATCTGTAACCAAGTGGACGAGAGCTGCTCTTCTGTTTTCCAAGCAGGCTTCTATCTTGTCGTTCCGTCATTGGTGGGTTGTACTCAGGCGACAGTTGGCCGAGGTGAAATCAATATCTTCATCCTCAGCGCCGGCTGTGGCGCTGGTGAAACTAGCGCAAGTGGCGAGTCTCTTTGGCACTAGCTTGCATCTTTGCGCCTGTGATGCTTTTTCCCTGGCTGTATCTTGTTCGGCCGACACCAAGCACGAACGATGGTGTTTTAGCGAAGAGGCTCAAAGTGCTCGTGGCTTGTGTGGTTGCCGCCTGCCATTCTGTGTCGCGGCAGCAGAGGGCGCTCGTAGTGCGGAGCTGCTGGAGAGATGGCTCAGCGGGCGCGCACCTTGGGTCCACCAGATCACACGCGGCTGCTGTTGGCGTCAGACGAAAATTTGTAATTCCGTTGCTAACTGTATGACGCCCTTGGGGTGGTATCGACACGAGACATCACATTAACAGTTAGATGAATGTAATTTTCCTCTGTATAAATCAACTGTGTAAGCACTTAAAAATTATACCATGAACCAAACATACACTACTAACATACGCTGATCCGTCGAAACATTACGACCACTGCCCACCACGAAATTCATTGCCACATGCTTGCATTGCATGCGCGTAACGCGGTAAGAAGTGTTTACAAGTGGACCAGAGACGGAGGGGGAACAATTCTAGTGACGCTACGGACCACAAATGGAGAAATTTGGACATAAGCATTATAGGTTCTTATGGCTCAGGGGACGTGCATCTCGGAAACGGTCAAGTTTGTCCACTTTTTGCGTGATACCATCATGAAGATTTATGGAAAGTGGCTGAAGCACGCTGATTACAAGTAGGCGACATAGTATTGAATGCTCAAGCCTCATAACAGAATGTGGAGATCGGAGGTTTGCCCCCTCTGTGAAGCAGGATAGGCGGCGATCTGTGGCAGATCTAAGGCAGGGTACAATGCTGGTGCAGACACAACTGTTTCGGAGCAAGACATGCAGCACACATTGTAGGACATGGTGCTCTGCAGGAAAGCTGCTGCATATTCCCGTGTCGACCCAGCAGCATCGTCAGTAAGACTGCCATGGGCACGAGATCGTCGAGATCTGACCAGGGATCAATAGAAACGTCTCACCTGGTTGGGTGAATGACGTGTCTTGTTACACCATGCAATGGTCGCGTCCAGATACGTCATCTATGCAAATGGCCATTCGAAACACGCTCCACACCACGGACGCATGCCGTCGATTGAGGAAATATTATTCTGTGGTAGACATTCACGTTGGGTTCCATGGACGTATGATAGTAATCGAAGGGGTCATGACAGTTTTGGACTACGTGAACATCGTTGCGGACCACATGTAATCCGTCGTGACTGATGTTCTCCAAAGACGATGACATTTCCAATACGATAGCCGTCCATTTCATAATGCCAGACTGAGCGAGGCGGTGCAGTGGTTAGCACACTGGACTCTGGAGGACGATGGTTCAAACCCGCGTCCGGCCATCCAGATTTAGGTTTCCGTGATTTCCCTAAATCGCTTAAGGCAGATGCCAGGATGGTTCCATTGAAAGGCCATGACCGACTTCCTTCCCCATCCTTCCCTAACCGGATGGGATCGATGACCTCGCTGTTCGGTCCCCTCCCTCGAATCAACTAACCAAACACAAGGCCACTAACGTACAACAGTGGTTTGAGGAGTATGATAATGAACTCCCATTGCTGTTTTGGCTGCCACATTTGCCTCACCTGTACCTGATAGGACACACACAGTTGGGAGCCAGCTCGGCACACCCAAACCGCCAACCTGTAATTTACGAGAATTGTGTGATCTATGCGTATACATCCGGTAGCATATACCTCCACAAACCTACCAACAACTTGTCGAAGCCATGCCATGCAGAATCGCTGCTGCATTGCGTTTCAAAGGTGGATCAACACCCAATCAACCAGGTGATCATTGTGTTTCTTATCATCAGTGTACAAAATTATTTGCGTGGTTAGGTCGCGTTACTATCTACTTCATCAGCTCAACGTCTCAGTTCCACTGCTGGGATCTTCGTCGGTAATCGTCTAGTATTTGCCCCAGGAAGCTTACAATTTTTTGTCGTTTTCGTGGTTGGTGAAAAACTTCCCCGACCTTTCCGTGCCGACAATGGCTGGTCAGCCCTTTCTGTCTTTTATGACCGTAAACTGTGGGTCTGTTAGCGATCTCTGTGATGCGTGACGGTGGAACGTTGTGTGGTTCAGAGAGCGCGGATCTCGAGTTAACTGCCAGGATACCGAGGACGATAAAAATTCATATAAAAACTGTCAACTTAATGTGCAGTACGTGATAATGGAATAAATGGTTGTGCAGGCGCAACAGTTGCTAGTGGGTATTCTCTGCGACACCTGCCGCACCCTAGTTATATGAAAATTACCCAGGCAAGCAGTGTTTTTACTCCAGAAAGAATTTTCACTCTGCAGCGGAGTGTGCACTGATATGAAAGTTGCTGGATGTTAAAACTCTGTGCCGGACTGGGGTCGAACCTGGAATTTTTGGCTTTCTGTCACACAGTTTCAACGAGGTTGGAAGCTGCTAAAACTCGACGAAAAGGGTGGACTGCAGGGAGTTGTAACAAACAGTCAACAAAGCTATTCGAAGTATATCCATCCTCTTTCTGTTCTTTTCGATAGACGACTAATGATTGTTTTTAAATTTTGTATTTTATTTTGTTACATCTGATACTGGCTGCATAATCGAAACTGCGCTTTAGTATAGGTACAATTAGAGTATATTTTAATACAAGCAGTAGCTGCTAGAGCAGACGATTGTCATCGTCCATAAAATCGGGAGGTTTCAAAACTCTCATTTTGTCATTGTGAATGCAATTGAATCCATTAACGTCTCCATACTGCTCTTCGGGCTCTTCTCCATCCATCATAGACACTCTCGAAGTTAACGGAGCTATTTTACGTGTTGTCCGTTTTGGGGAATAATATACAGGGTTATTACAAATGATTGAAGCGATTTCACAGCTCTACAATAACTTTATTATTTGAGATATTTTCACAATGCTTTGCACACACATACAAAAACTCAAAAAGTTTTTTTAGGCATTCAAAAATGTTTGATATGTGCCCCTTTAGTGATTCGGCAGACATCAAGCCGATAATCAAGTTCCTCCCACACTCGGCGCAGCATGTCCCCATCAATGAGTTCGAAAGCATCGTTGATGCTAGCTCGCAGTTCTGGCACGTTTCTTGGTAGAGGAGGTTTAAACACTGAATCTTTCACATAACCCCACAGAAAGAAATCGCATGGGGTTAAGTCGGGAGAGCGTGGAGGCCATGACATGAATTGTTGATCATGATCTCCACCACGACCGATCCATCGGTTTTCCAGTCTCCTGTTTAAGAAATGCTTCTGCTTTAGCCTTTTCCGTAAGATTTTCCAAACCGTCGGCTGTGGTACGTTTAGCTCCCTGCTTGCTTTATTCGTCGACTTCCGCGGGCTACGCATGAACCTTGTCCGCACGCGTTCAACAGTTTCTTCGCTCAGTGCAGGCCGACCCGTTGATTTCCCCTTACAGAGGCATCCAGAAGCTTTAAACTGCGCATACCATCGCCGAATGGAGTTAGCAGTTGGTGGATCTTTGTTGAACTTCGTCCTGAAGTGTCGTTGCACTGTTATGGCTGACTGATGTGAGTGCATTTCAAGCACGACATACGCTTTCTCGGCTCCTGTCGCCATTTTGTCTCACTGTGCTCTCGAGCGCTCTGGCGGCAGAAACCTGAAGTGCGGCTTCAGCCGAACAAAACCTTATGAGCTTTCTAGGTATCTGTAGTGTGTCGTGACCATATGTCAATGAATGGAGCTACAGTGAATTTATGAAATCGCTTCAATCATTTGTAATAGCTATATATATATATATATATATATATATATATATATATATATATATATATACACAGGGTGTTTCAAAAATGACCGGTATATTTGAAACGGCAATACAAACTAAACGAGCAGCGAATAGGGAGGCCAATCCACGCCGCCTCCTGTATGTTTCGGATAGCCCAAAGCAATCACACGATCATCGAAATATTCATTCAGGAAATTAAAGACGTCGGCCGTGCGATGTGGCCGGGCACCATCTTGCATAAACCACGAGGTGTTCGCAGTGTCGTCTAAGGCAGTTTGTACCGCCACAAATTCACGAAGAATGTCCAGATAGCGAGATGCAGTAATCATTTCGGATCTGAAAAATGGGCCAATGATTCCTTTGGAAGAAATGGTGGCCCAGACCAGTACTTTTTGAGGATGCAGGGACGATGGGACTGCAACATGGGGCTTTTCGGTTCCCCATATGCGCCAGTTCTGTTTATTGACGAAGCCGTCCAGGTAAAAATAAGCTTCGTCAGTAAACCAAATGCTGCCCACATGCATATCGCCATCATCAATCCTGTGCACTATATCGTTAGCGAATGTCTCTCGTGCAGTAATGGTAGCGGCGCTGAGGGGTTGCCGCGTTTGAATTTTGTATGGATAGAGGTGTAAACTCTGGCGCATGAGACAATACGTGGACGTTGGCGTCATTTGGACCGCAGCTGCAACACGGCGAACGGAAACCCGAGGCCGCTGTTGGATCACCTGCTGCACTAGCTGCACGTTGCCCTCTGTGGTTGCCATACGCGGTCGCCCTACCTTTCCAGCACGTTCATCCGTCTCGTTCCCAGTCCGTTGAAATTTTTCAAACAGATCCTTTATTGTATCGCTTTTCGGTCCTTTGGTTACATTAAACCTCCGTTGAAAACTTCGACTTGTTGCAACAACACTGTGTTCTAGGCGGTGGAATTCCAACACCAGAAAAATCCTCTGTTCTAAGGAATAAACCATGTTGTCTACAGCACACTTGCACGTTGTGAACAGCACACGCTTACAGCAGAAAGACGACGTACAGAATGACGCACCCACAGACTGCGTTGTCTTCTATATCTTTCACATCACTTGCAGCGCCATCTGTTGTTGAAAATTGTAACTACTGTAATTTCGAAAGTTTGTCCGCCTGAAAATGTACTGTTGTCCCAAGCATATTGCAACAAACGGTGTATTTCTATCGCTGCTCGTTTAGTTTTTATTGCCGTTTCAAATATACCGGTCATTTTTGAAACACCCTATATATATAGTGTGTGTGTGTGTGTGTGTGTGTGAGAGAGAGAGAGAGAGAGAGAGAGAGAGAGAGCGCTGTCTGCGGGGACTGTTGCTGCAGAACACTTCGTTAACAGGCCACGTCGATGAGAACCGCCCGTGTGTTTGCACCTGAGCGTTCAACAAACACGTTGCAAACGTCCACGTTAGCACCTCGTGTGAGGGTGCACTAAGGCGCCTTTGATCCACAGTGTTGGAGCAGAATGTCCTCTTCATCGCACCGCTGTCCATCTTCACACCGCCCTCCCAAGCAGTCTGTATGTGTTTTCGGAAACGGATCTGCTGCTTCTCCTGCAAACAGTTCTTCAGCTGCGCTCAGTAAAGTTCTGCTTGTCCCACCAAGGGAATTTCCACCAATACCATATTTAGAATCTAGGTTTTCTCTATGTGACAGTCGGACACAAAGACTGATCAGATGGAGTGGTGGATGTAAATTACTATTGAATCGTGGTAACATATTTACATCGTTACTGGTGAGCTAAGCGACTGGGTTCTAATTCCGTGCGTCACATCTCTAAGCAGAAAGGGAAGGTCAGACGGCAAAACACACAGACACAGGCCGGTGAAGCCTCAAATAGTTCAGGATCCTGAAGCCGGAGACGGCTGCGACCGCCAAGGCGAACACCTGTGAAGCTGACGTCATGCGATGCCCTCATCTCGGAGAGGCAATGTGCGGGTGGCTATCGGGCTAAGCATCTCTATAGCTGGCAGGTTCCGTCCGTCCGCCGGCAATTACCGCACACTCAGCCCCAAGTCCTTGTGATGCGGCAGTTTGGTGACTAACAGTCGACCTATTCAAAACGCTTGGCCAGCCTTGCAGTTTGGCAAGTCATGTAATTTATTTTTGCGCTATGTACTTGACCTGTCATTTTCCTTATTTTGGGTACATTCCAGTGGAATCGAACAAGCTGCCAGAAGACACCTTTTGTCTCAACAACATTAGGCGCTAATGTTATTTCGTACAAGCGTAAATCTACAACAAAAGACATCACTGGGCTCCAGAATTAAAGCGACAAACTGCCATTTCTCCTTCCAGTGTCTAATTCACGATATAGTTGTACAGACTGTGTATGTCGTTACGATCTTGTTGTGCACAGAAGAGGGCATTCCGATCAACGGACAACCACGCCAGCAATGACGTCAGGGTACCTGTCAAGCGGCGTAGTATTGGCAGGATAGTCTCACATTCACAGTCGTTGGGTACAGTCACAGACGTTGTAGTATGGCACAGAGAAGACACCTACAGACTTTCTGCTGTGGAGTGCCATACGAAGAATGGAAGCAGGAGAGTCGCAAACAGATGTGGCCCGATAGCTTAATGTGAATCGTTCTGGTGTTTCTCGGATGAGGCGACGGTTTAGAGAGACCGAAACTGATCCCGAAGACCAGGACAGGACCGACCACGTGTAACATCAGAAATAATGGACCGTTATTTGGCTGTAAGGGCACGACGATACCGCCTTAGTACTGCACTGCAACTGGCATTACGGAAAGGAACGTCTAGAATGGAGCCGTCAACACACCACCTGGACGGTCGCACGATGGGCCAATGTTCTTTTCACAGATGAGTCCCGATTTCGTGTGGAGAGTGATTCTCAACGGATTCGCATTTCGAGAACACAAGGAACGCGATTCGGGGACTCAAACATTGTGGAAAGAGATCCATGTCGAGAAAGATCCCCAGTGGTGTGGGCAGGGATTATGTTGTCCTCGTGAACACCACCTCATGATATTGTAAGGGTGAATCAGCAAGATTTAACTACTGTCAGCTATCGCAAGGAGATCTTGGGGCCGCGCGGGATTAGCCGAGCGGTCTTAGGCGCTGCAGTCATGGACTGTCCGGCTGGTCCCGGCGGAGGTTCGAGTCCTCCCTCGGGCGTGTGTGTGTGTATTCGTGTGTGTGTGTGTGTGTGTGTGTGTGTGTGTGTGTGTGTGTGTGTGTGTGTGTGTGTGTTTGTCCTTAGGATAATTTAGGTTAAGTAGTGTGTAAGCTTAGGGACTGATGACCTTCGCAGTTAAGACCCATAAAATTTCACACACATTAGAACATTTTTGAGATCTTTGGATCTCATGCGCCGTTGTTGCGAGGTGCTGTGGGCCCAGTCTTCGTACTGGTGGACGATAATGCTCGACCTCATAGACCACGGTTGGTTGATTTTTTTTCGAAACGGAAGATATTGCATGCACGACGTGGCCTGCTCGCTCTCCCGATTTGAATACTATAGAATATGTCTCGGATGCGCTAGGGAGCATCACGTCAGCATCCACCAACCACTCTGCAACACTTGCGAGCAGCTCTGCAGGAAGAATGGGCGTTATCGCCTAAACATGACATTGATGACATCATTCACAGCATGTCCCGTCGTTGTCAGGCTTGTATTGGTGCCATAGGTGGTCAAACCCCAAGCTGAGCACATTAACCAGTTGTCAGAATGTGTGTGCAAATCCGTTAAGTTTCAAAAAACGAAAAATGTTTTTGTCTACCGTTATGCATGTTGCAGTTGATTACGTTCTGTATTCTTTACGTTGTTTTTACTTTACTATCACCTGTTTATACTGTTTGTGGCAAAAAAATTCAACCTTGTAAAATTTCCCTTTATTGCTTCAATTTTGGACACCAGTGTACATCATCCATGTGCTTAAGACTTCTTGATAGGTGATCAAAAATAGTGGAAAATGGATTCACAATTTCCCTTCTTGCATAGCGCTATCGCGACTGAAAATAATACGAATACCAAAGCTGAACAAGATTTTTAGTAAAACTCTATTCCACTTTCTTGTTCAAGAATGTGACAGAACTTGACCATCATATAAGTCAAGCCAAAGTGAACCTTGTGTTGCAGTACTCGAGGAGAATGTTAACATCCCGATTGCTCGTACTCCGCTTGAGGCGTCATTCACCACCATCAGCCATATGACTTTGAGACTGAATAAACCTCTAACCCAGACTATTAAAACCTGTGCATTACGGTTTTTAATCTTCTACAACCAGCTTGATCCCGTTTGATTTCTAATGACGTACGTCCAACGTCCATTACGCCTGCGCCCTTGAAATCCAACAAGATTCTTCCTGCATCCAGCGCCCATGCATTATTCTAGTTACATGTCCTGTTGGCCTTTGTTTTATTTTCATTACAGAGATGATTACCTCTTCCACTCGAGGCTCTTCTCGAATACATTCGTCTTCTCTCTCTTTGACTACGCGGATGTTTTTTGCTTAGGCGTGAAATGTCTCTTCTACTAATTCCTCACGTGAATCTCTTCATTGTCCACGCCCTTCAGCAAATGATTAACACTAACTAATGTAAACTTTTCTACTCAAACAGTTCGAAAGCTTTGTTTTGTATACCCTATACTGCTCACCGAAAGCATATCAGTTCATTTTTTTCTCATCCGTTTTTTTCGTTTCCTGCCCATGCGGTCGTTGTCTTCAGCTGTCCTAAATACAGAAATCACCAACTGGTTCTATGACTCCATTACGAGTATTTTATTAGTATTACATTCATTTTAATTCATTTTCAGGTATAGTTTTCAACTTTCTCCATCCGTTTTTCAAATAGTTTCTACAGAACATTTCCTCTGAAGAAAAACGACACGATATCGTCACAACCCTGCCGGTTCGTTAATGCGTCTTTCTTCTTAGAGATGTGAAAGCTGCCTCTGCAACTGCTGACACAGTATTTTCTTCAAATTCTGAAATCTATTGTGTTGCTAAAGTCTGTGGGCAGTTGCAGGACTGATGCCCTTATTCTTCCGTTTTCATAATATAGCTTGAATCAGTAGCACAGCTTCTCGACACACAACCTTCCGAGATGCCCTAACGTAGCCAAGTAGAATCATCCCACTCCTCCAGTCCATGGACAAAGCGAGGTATTAGTGTACTTAAGACCTAAACTTATGCACAAGAAAAACGAGAGTCGAACTCTGTTCAGTGTGTCTGCCTTGTGCTCCGACCTAAGTAATTTTCTGGTAGATGAGGTGTTAATATCGGACCATTCTGTTCTTCTTTCTTTGTCAAAACATTTCATTTTTGAAAGCCATCTGTTGTTAACAAGGTTTTGTTGACCGAGGAATGCTACACCGCAAAATACGGTGTGTTTTGATGAAGTGTAAATTGATTTTTTACGATCAAATTTCTGAAAATATGTGTTATATTTACGCGTGCTTCGCAACACCTCATCAGGATGCTAAGAAAAAAGGGCTTGCCACACAGACAAGCTACCAGTACGAAATAATACGCAAGTAGTCCTGCAAAACCATGCAGTCCGAATGTAAATATTAAATAAAACAGAAACGCCTTAATGATGGCACATAGGTGTTGAAACATGTTTGGGAACTTTGAAAACACGGTGTTTTGCATAACTGGCGGACCTTACATCCAACAATTTTCCAGATAACCGCAGGTCGGAAGCACACCGTCGGGTGCTACGGACAGAAAACGACAAGTAGTTAGCGATATGGTCTGCGCTCATTATCAGCTTGTTTTGTTATATGACACTCTTAGACATTTCTAAAATGAACCAGAGGTTCAGGGTAGCGTCTTTGGTTGGTAATCAAAACATCGTGAGTCACGGGTTCAAACCTAGATAATGCTTAAATTTTGAATAAAAATCAGCAATAATGGTGGCCGAAGATTCCGGTAGAAGAACTCACCCTCGCTCGGCCCACAACCTTATCAAAGAGAGCGTAGATGCGGAGGGAGGTTGAGGGCACTCTCTTGCCTTTGGGGTGGGAAATTGCCCCATAAAGACGTAGAAGGCAGTGAAAACCTTACCTTTAAAGACACATCATATGTATCCACACAACATGTAGCTTGTAACTGAAAATATGTCATGATGATCTCTCCATTGGCAAAAAATCCCGGACTATTCGCCCCGTTCGTATCTCCGGGACGGGACTGCCAAGAAAGAGGTGACCATGAGAAAAAGATTGAATAACGAACGATAGCATGATGTTTCACGAGTCCGGTGGAATATCAGACGTTTGAAGTAGTGGGAAAGCTAGAAAATCTTAAAAGGGAAATGCAAAGGCTCAATCTAAACTTAGTGGTGGTCAGTGAAATGAAATGGGAAGAAGACAGGGATTTATGATCAGCAGAATGTACGGTAATATTAGGAGCAGTATAACGGAATTGGGATTCATTATGAAAAAGAAGACAGGACAGAGAGTAAGCTACTGCGATCAGTTCAGTGATGTGTTCTCGTCATATTCGACAACAAACCAACGCAGACACCGATAGTTCAGGTACATATTCAAATGCCGCAAGAAGAAGATGAAGAGAAAGAGAGAAAGTATATTGCGATACTGAACGGGTAATACGGTATGTAAAGGAAGATGAAATCTAATAGTCATAGCGGATTGGAACATGGTTGCACGGGAAGGAATAGAAGAAGGGATTACGGGAGAATGTATAGTGAGAATGAGAGAGGAGGAAGAGTAATTCAGCTCTGCAGTAAATGTCAGATGGTAATAGGGAATACTCTGTTAAAGAATCACAAGAGTAGGTGGTATGCTTGGAAATGATCCGGAGACACGGGAAGGTTCCAACAGAGCTTACGAAAAGGATATACTAGATTGTAAGGCGTACTCAGAAGCATATATAGACTCAGATCACAATTTAGTGGTGATGAGGAGTACAGTGAAGTTTAAAAGAAACGTCGGGAAGAATCAGTGTGGAAGGAAGTTGGATCCTGAATAGTGAGGTATAATGAGACACGTTTGCAGTTCGCTAAGGACGTGGACACTGGTAATACAGCAGAATAGTCAGTTCAATTCATGTGGAGTGGAGTGGGACGATAAGACGCGTTGGAGAGAGAAACTTAGGTACAAGGAAGGTAAATGCAAAGAAACGTTGGGTCACAGAAGAAATATTTACATTGATCGACGAAGGAAAGAAGTACAAAAATATTGGAGGAAATACAGGAAGGCAGCAATATCAATCAATTAGGAATGAAATAAATAAGAAGCTCAGGGCAGCAAAGGCGAAATGGCTGCGGGATTTATGATAAGCAGAATATGGGGTAATATCAGGAGCAGTATAATGGAATTGGGATTTGTTATGAAAAGGAAGGTAGAACAGAGTGTGAGCTACCGTGATCAGTCCAGTGATAGGGGTGTTTTCCTCATATTCAACAGTAAACCAACGCTGACAACGACAGTTCAGGCATATATTCCGACGTCGCAAGCAGAAGATGAAGAGAAAGAGAGAAAGTACACTCCTGGAAATTGAAATAAGAACACCGTGAATTCATTGTCCCAGGAAGGGGAAACTTTATTGACACATTCCTGGGGTCAGATACATCACATGATCACACTGACAGAACCACAGGCACATAGACACAGGCAACAGAGCATGCACAATGTCGGCACTAGTACAGTGTATATCCACCTTTCGCAGCAATGCAGGCTGCTATTCTCCCATGGAGACGATCGTAGAGATGCTGGATGTAGTCCTGTGGAACGGCTTGCCATGCCATTTCCACCTGGCGCCTCAGTTGGACCAGCGTTCGTGCTGGACGTGCAGACCGCGTGAGACGACGCTTCATCCAGTCCCAAACATGCTCAATGGGGGACAGATCCGGAGATCTTGCTGGCCAGGGTAGTTGACTTACACCTTCTAGAGCACGTTGGGTGGCATGGGATACATGCGGACGTGCATTGTCCTGTTGGAACAGCAAGTTCCCTTGCCGGTCTAGGAATGGTAGAACGATGGGTTCGATGACGGTTTGGATGTACCGTGCACTATTCAGTGTCCCCTCGACGATCACCAGTGGTGTACGGCCAGTGTAGGAGATCGCTCCCCACACCATGATGCCGGGTGTTGGCCCTGTGTGCCTCGGTCGTATGCAGTCCTGATTGTGGCGCTCACCTGCACGGCGCCAAACACGCATACGACCATCATTGGCACCAAGGCAGAAGCGACTCTCATCGCTGAAGACGACACGTCTCCATTCGTCCCTCCATTCACGCCTGTCGCGACACCACTGGAGGCGGGCTGCACGATGTTGGGGCGTGAGCGGAAGACGGCCTAACGGTGTGCGGGACCGTAGCCCAGCTTCATGGAGACGGTTGCGAATGGTCCTCGCCGATACCCCAGGAGCAACAGTGTCCCTAATGTGCTGGGAAGTGGCGGTGCGGTCCCCTACGGCACTGCGTAGGATCCTACGGTCTTGGCGTGCATCCGTGCGTCGCTGCGGTCCGGTCCCAGGTCGACGGGCACGTGCACCTTCCGCCGACCACTGGCGACAACATCGATGTACTGTGGAGACCTCACGCCCCACGTGTTGAGCAATTCGGCGGTACATCCACCCGGCCTCCCGCATGCCCACTATACGCCCTCGCTCAAAGTCCGTCAACTGCACATACGGTTCACGTCCACGCTGTCGCGGCATGCTACCAGTGTTAAAGACTGCGATGGAGCTCCGTATGCCACGGCAAACTGGCTGACACTGACGGCGGCGGTGCACAAATGCTGCGCAGCTAGCGCCATTCGACGGCCAACACCGCGGTTCCTGGTGTGTCCGCTGTGCCGTGCGTGTGATCATTGCTTGTACAGCCCTCTCGCAGTGTCCGGAGCAAGTATGGTGGGTCTGACACACCGGTGTCAATGTGTTCTTTTTTTTTCCATTTCCAGGAGTGCATATTGCGATACTGAACGGTTAATTCAGTATGCATGGAAGATGAAAATGTAATAGTCGTAGGAGATTGGAACATGGTTGTAGGGGAAGAAATGAATGCGACTTTGGTAGCAGGAATGAGAGAGGCGGAAGACTAATTTGGTTCTGCAGTAAATGTCAGATGGTAATAGGGAATACTCTGTTCAAGAATCACAAGAGGTGTTGGTATGCTTGGAAACGAGCCGGAGACACTGGAAGATCCCAACAGAGATTGTGAAATCAGATACTGGGTTGTAAGGCTTACCCGTGAGCAGATACAGACTCGGATCACAATTTAGTGGTGATGAAGAGTAGAGTTAAGTTTAAGAGAAACGTCTAGAAGAATCAGCGTGGAGGAAGTGGGATACTGAAGTACCGAAGTATAATGAGAAACGTTTGCAGTTCTCTAAAGACGTGGATACTGGTATACACCAGACTAGGCAGTTCATTTTATGAGGAGTGGACATCTCAAAAAAGGACAATAAGACGCATTGGAGAAAGAAAGTTTGGTACAAGGAAGGTAACTGCGAAGAAACGTTGTGTCACAGAAGGAATATTTTCCATTGATCGACGGAAGAAGGAAGTATAAATATGTTCGGGGAAAGATAGGAAGATACCAATATCAGTCAATTAGGAATAAAGTAAATGAGAAGCGCAGGGCAGCAAAGGCGAAATGGTTGCACGGAAAAGTGAAGAAATCGTAAAAGAAAGACTGACTCAGCATACAGAAAAGTCGAAAAGACATTCGGTGAAATTAAACGCAAAGATAGTAGCGTTAAGCCGCGCGGGATTAGCCGAGCGGTCTAAGGTTGCTGCAGTCATGGACAGTGCGGTTGGTCCCGGCGGAGGCTCGAGTCCTCCCTCGGGCATGGGTGTGTGTGTTTGTCCTTAGGATAATTTAGGTTAAGTAGTGCGTAAGCTTAGGGACTGATGACCTTACAGTTAAGTCCCACAAGATTGCACACACATTTGAAAATTTTTTGGTAGCGTTAATAGTGCAATGGGAATTCCACAAACGCAGACTAAAGAGCGGATAGTTGGAAATAGTACACTGAAGGCCGCTAAGAGGAGAATAACTTGTCTGATGACTTGACAGAACAAACTGGAGACGATGAACCGGCCGTTGTGGCCGAGCGGTTCTAGGCGCTTCAGTCCGGAACCGCGCTGCTGCTACGGCCGCAGGTTCGAATCCTGGCCGGCCGGTGTGGCCGAGCGGTTCTAGGCGCTACAGTCTGGAACCGCGCGACCGCTACGGTCCCAGGTTAGAATCCTGCCTCGGGCATGGCTGTGTGTGATGTCCTTAGTTAGGTTTAAGTGGTTCTAAGTTCTAGGGGACTGATGACCTCAGAAGTTAAGTCCCTTAGTGCTCAGAGCCATTTGAGACGATGCGGAAGATATAGTGGATCCAGTATTAGAGTCAAAATTTAAAAGAGCTATGGAACACTTAGAGATCAAATAAATCAGGAGGGATAGTGACATTCGATTGGATTTTTTTTTTCTCCATCCTGTGTAGCTTATCTCTCCTTCACAGATGATAAATAAAAGTGACACTGAAAAGAGGTTAATAATTAGGGTTAACTACCTTTTAATCCGAAATCGTTGAGAATGTCAACAGGGGAAAAAAGGGGCCCACTCACCAACCCATAAATTATAGGAAGCAGGATACTGCTAACGCTGTAGCAATTCCCATCAGAGCAGAGCCCATAAGTGAAGCCGGCTAGAGAGAATCCTAGTGCGCGTGGGAGGCGTGTTGAGAGATCGCAGTGAGCGCCGTCGTAAAATGGACGGCAGGGCGTCTGGCGTGCGGCCTGCACTCACTCTGCCTCTGCCAAGCGTCGTGCGTGCACGTCCGTGTCCTGCAGCAGAGGGAGGGGCTGCGAGCGAAGCGGCTTCTCAACAGGCTGCACTCTGCTGCGTAGAGCCAGCACCCGTCCGGGACCGCTGCTGTCGCTGTTGCTGCTAGAGATGTCGGGACGCGGAGGGGGACCAAAGCTGCAGCCCTGGCGGAGTTTCTGCTCACGCTAGCAGGAACGTCCGGCAACAGGAAGAATAAGACTGTAGCGCAGTGTTTTCGCTGCCAAAAGCTTGGCCATGTCGCCGAGCACTGCATCGGCGCAGTCGCGGGTTTGAAGTGTGCGCAAGCACATGACACACGCGACTGCAAGAAGGAGAAGGGTACTCCTTGTACCTGCGTCAACTGTGGCGGCGAACTCCCGTTCCTGCGCCTACAAGAGGAATTGGCGTGGACCGGACAAGAAGACGAAGCAGAAGCAAGTGGCCACCACACATTAAGAGATCAGTTGTAGAATTTTGGAACACGTATTACGTTCGAGTATAATGACTTTTCTGGAGACTAGAAATCTACTCTGTAGGAATCAGTATGGGTCCCGAAAAAGACGGTCGTGTGAAACCCAGCTCGCGCTATTCGTCCACGAGACTCAGAGAGCCATAGACACGGGTTCACAGGTAGATGCCGTGTTTCTTGACTTCCGCAAGGCGTTCGATACAGTTCCCCTCAGTCGTTTAATGAACAAAGTAAGAGCATATGGACTATCAGACCAATTGTGTGATTGAATTGAAGAGTTCCTAGATAACAGAACGCAGCATGTCATTCTCAATGGAGAGAAGTCTTCCGAAGTAAGAGGGATTTCAGGTGTGCCGCAGGGGAGTGTCGTAGGACCGTTGCTATTCACAATATACATAAATGACCTCGTGGATGACATCGGAAGTTCACTGAGGCTTTTTGCAGATGATGCTGTGGTGTATCGAGAGGTTGTAACAATGGAAAATTGTACTGAAATGCAGGAGGATCTGCAGCGAACAGACGCATGGTGCAGGGAATGGCAATTGAATCTCAATGTAGACAAGTGTAATGTGCTGCGAATACATAGAAAGATAGTTCCCTCATCATGTAACTACAAAATAGCAGGTCAGCAACTGGAAGCAGTTAATTCCATAAATTATCTGGGAGTACGGATTAGGAGTAATTTAAAATGGAATGATCATATAAAGTTGATCGTCGGTAAAGCAGATGCCAGACTGAGATTCATTGGAAGAATCCTAAGGAAATGCAATCCGAAAACAAAGGAAGTAGGTTACAGTACGCTTGTTGGCCCACTGCTTGAACACTGCTCAACAGTGTGGGATCCGTACCAGATAGGATTGATAGAAGAGATAGAGAAGATCCAACGGAGAGCAGCACACTTCGTTACAGGATCATTTAATAATCGCGAAAGCGTTACGGAGATGATAGATAAACTCCAGTGGAAGACTCTGCAGGGGAGACGCTCAGTAGCTCGGTACGGGCTTTTGTTAAAGTTTCGAGAACATCCCTTCACCGAAGAGTCAAGCAGTATATTGCTCCCTCCTACGTATATCTCGCGAAGAGACCATGAGGATAAAATCAGAGAGATTAGAGCCCACACAGAAGCATACCGACAATCCTTCTTTCCACGAACAATACGAGACTGGAATAGAAGTGAGAACCGATAGAGGTACTCAGGGTACCCTCCGCCACACACCGTCAGGTGGCTTGCGGAGTATGGATGTAGATGTAGAAGAGGTGGTCTCTTGTACAGAAGAAGACGTCTCTTGTACAGAAGAAGACGTCTCCAGGCATCTAAAGGACGCTGTACAAGTAAGCCGAAAGAGAGGGCGGCCATGTTGGCCGAACTGGGCGAGGCTCGGCGTCAGATTGCTGTCCTGACGCAGGAACTTCGCTCAGCCAAAGAAGACTCCGCCACCAGAGAAGACACCGCCACCCATACGACTCCTGCACGAGACAAGGAGTTCGCAACGGTGGCCACGCAAACCGACGAGCCTGCCGAAGGGGAGGCGATACAGCAAAAGGACACCGAAGCAGCTGCACAAGAGGAAGAAGAGTGGGAAGAAGTACCACCCCTCCCGCTTCCGGACATGTACAGCGCAACTGCTGTACTGAAGAAGATTGTTAGTTTGATTCGCGACGGTACACACCCTCACCACGAAAATCCCTATTCTTTTGTCCCACCAAACCATCCAAAGCCGTCACTCGCACATCATGAACTTATCTATCCAGAAGGTCATATTGGACTCTCCAGAGAGGATTATGAGCTCATTAATTCTTACCCTGTCTTCACTACCCTGCAGATGAAGAGTATTATCTATTCTCTGGTCTACGGAGAACAACTGAAGACAGAATACGCTACGTATCAAACCAACACCGACGAACAGTCCTCAGTCACAAGTAAGAAGAAGAAGAAGAAGAAGAAGAAGAAGAAGAAGAAAAAGCGTCACATCGACAAGAACAAGAAATAGTTTACCGGCGCTCCTGGCCAGTTCCAGATATCATCAAAAAGTCCAAGAAAGAAGTTTCATCAAGATTCTTAGGGCAGTAAAGGCCAACAGGCCACAAACTCCCACTTGATCTTCCTCACAGAGAGGAAAGTCAAACAGGAGCAGAGAGAGAGCCAGCACTCGTGACACTGATGAGTCGAAACATTAGAACCGTCTACTGAATAGCACAGCGATCCAACGTCCAAAAGCAACACAGCGGCAGTCCTGGGTGTCATGCAATTCTCTTTTATGACGTTTACAGAGGTTCGCGGCACCAGATTTTTTTCTCACATGTCGCGAAATTTCCGATTTATTGTCGTAGACTTGGCGCGTGATAGTGACCCAGCTGTTTTCAGTCGGGTTCATTTCAGGCAAATTTGGTTCGCACAGCCTCATACGCGTGCTCACTATTACGCTCCTCAAACCGCTTTAGTACTATTCCGGTCTTTTTACGTGGAAATGTATCATGCAAGTAGATGCCTGTGGTTGCGGCGGAAAAAGCAGCTATCTATCTCGTAACCACAAGTCGCACTAAATATTGTTTTGTTGGTGGAAGGTTAGTAATAGTTAAATGAAAATATTTATGTGCGTAAAATTTCATTCAGTTATGGTAAGCTTTCATACACCAGTTACTACCAAGCCTTACTCTAAACTGTACATCTCTGAAAAGTCGACATGTACACATCATTCATAATCGCAGCCAGTTTATGGTAATTATTAATTATCCTTCAAAGAAGGTGTACAAACGGATTGTTTCCTTTAGAACAGCTAGCTCAAATGTTGCTATAATCACTCTCACATAACAAAATGTTCACGTTCGCGGGTAAGCAACACGCCACGCGGAATTTAGTCTTTAAAATATCACCAAAAGTTCTGAATTTCACGCCGTGCCTTAAACCGAACTCTGTTCCACACTTAACGGCACTTCTTAAACATTTTCCTACCGAAATAGCACCATATTAATAATTTTCTTCGGATCACATATCAGTAGGTGTGATCACTGTGAGGTCCAAGCTCTTACTCATCTCTCTACACAAAATAAGTTTCTCATTCGCAAAATACGCATGAATATGCTAATTTCTCATTGGCAGGGAAACATCACGGCCAGTCGGAATGCAGCATCAAACCCGCTCAGTCCCGTACATGTATACAAAACCAATCAAAATATGTCATTGAATCGGAACAGTAAATTAACATAAATAAATTTTGAAAACCCAGTTATATAAAATTAACTCCGTCTTAACAAAACTGCTTTACCGAAATCGTAATCTCATTTCTCCAGTACTATAAACTGACGAAATAGTTTATAACAAATTCCCCGGTACGAATGACTAACACACACCTCATTCTCGAGCATTCCTCATAAGACAAGTTATTTCAACGTGTAGTATAAAAACTTTACATAAAACATTATTATTTCACATTCACTGCTTGATTCACGCTCATAACTAAGCACAATTATAATAGTAATTAATAAACAAATAAGAAATTAAAGAAACAGAACTGCAGCTCAGACAGTGTCCGACAGCTAGTGACCTCTAGCAGATCACATAGAAACTACACACACTCGAGAATCTGACGCCACCTATCCTGCGCGTGACTCATACTGCACGCCTGTTCAGATTTAAATAGGCACGATGTAAAGCGCTACGCCTCATGGTGTCGGGGAAGGTACTAAGCACGAATGGATGAAAGTAGTTCCTAATAATGTTCGCGTAGTCCACCGCTGTGATTCTGCCCTCGATTGCTATTAAGGTTCCGTCGAAGCCAAGCTGAATGCCCCCATAGCGTGACACTGCCCACACCGGTCTTTGGTTCGATGCATGTTTCGAGCAGCCATTTGTGTGAACGACGGCGTATGCGGACTCGACCATCGACCTGGTGTAATAACAAACGCGATTCATCCGAGCGCTTGCATTGATCCGCGGTCCAGTCTCAATTAACCCGTGCCCACTGCAGTCGTAATTGTCGATGTCGTTGTGTTAACAAGGGAACACGTACAGTCTATCTGCCTAGGAGGCCCATATTCAACCATGTGAGCTGAACTGCGTGCTCAGAAGCGGATGTGCCTGTGCTAACATTTTACTCCGTCGTCATATCTGCTATAGATCGCCGGCCTGTCGGACTTTACAGAGCGGACAAGCGTACGACCTACACGTTGCGTGATGAAGCATGGACGACGGCTAACACCTTGTCGCCTCCTACTAGTGGTTTCACTGTCCTCCGACTGGTGGTCTAGCGCTACATGCCTGGAAACAGGGAGTTCGCGTGATGGAAATCCTGGTCGGGCCACAGAAATTTTGTCCGCCTTTAATCCAGCGTTTACCTTTGAACGATGTTTGGAGCCGCCGGGAATTACACGCGTTTCGGATTCCAAGTTAAACTGTTAGTCCCTTTTCTCCAGTTGGATAACTGAAGAACTGTAGTCGCACGCAAGTCAGCTAAGAGGGGTCTGCTTGAAAGACTTGCACTCGGCAAGTTGCAAATTAACTACGTTCCATAGATGCTGACGACAGATGCTCGCGAACAGCCGACAAGATTCGCAGTTTCCACATCTACGTCTATACTCTGCAAACCACTGCGAGGTGCATGGCGGAGGGTACGTCCCATTGTATCAGGGTTTCTTTGTGTTCCATTCACGTATGGAGCATGGGAAGAATGTTGTTTGAATGCCTCTGTGCGTTCAGTAATTGTTCTAATCTTTATCCTCACGATCCCTGTGTGAGCGATACGTAGTGGGTTATAATGTATCCCTAGAGTAATCATTTGAAGCCAGGTCTGGAAACTTTGTTAACAGACTTTCTCGGGGTAGTTTACGGATGTCTTCAAGAGCCTGCCAGTTTCCGAGATGCTCGATCACAGGCGACAGTCTGTGCTTTGCCAATTTCGCTTACATCAACGGATTTCCGGACTTGCGGCCAATATCTTCACTAGAATAGTTCCCCATTCGTCTCTGTTCCACTTATATACTTCCCGCACAACGTCATGAGCCTACACTGCCACCAGGCTGACGCGAATGGTCATACAGTTTTGGCTCATTGTGAACGCCTGTTCTGGACCGTTCAGCTAACGAGTCACTATATGACATATGTAAGAGTGTTTACATGTATTCAGAAAATAGTTTAATTTGTAATTTCATCTCGTATTGGCGCTAAGTTTTGAAAAATGTCTTAGAGGCAACGAAGCTCCAAAGGAGTGAAAAAAGGACACAATTACGTTAGTGTATAAGAAAGGAGAGATTGTGCGAATTATCCTGGTATTAGTGTAATGCCATCTATGGTGAGCATCTGCGGTCGTCATCATCATCGTCATCAACTCCAGTTTCCCGGGTGTGGTGTACAAGCGCCCTCCATCTCCTTCTGTCTTAATACATCTTCTGTTCCAGGACATCTTCCCATTTGGGTCTTTCCTCCTCCACGTCTGATCTTACAGTCTTTATCCATCGTTTTCTTGGTCTTCTCCGTGGTCTTCTTCCTACGAAGTTCGGGTTGAAATATTTTTTTGGCAGGTCTTTCGCTGTTCACCTCATTATGTGCCCCTGCTACTGAGGCCAGCGTTTCTTTATGACACTGGTAACAGGAAACTCAATACCAGCTACTTTTCTATTCACCTCGTTCCTGATTTTGTCGTTTCTGGTTGTCTGACTCATCGTTCTGTTGCTCGAATTCTGCTGAGGGCTTTGTTTAGTAGGGTATATATTTCTAAACCATATGTAAGGGTCCATTTTGCTTTTCATGGCATTTTATCGTCCCAGCGATGATTTCTGATTTGACTGTAACAATTGGATGCTTTCTATGTCCTGCTGAATACCTGATGCTATGTTTCGAGATCACTCTTCCTGGGTACTTGAAATGAGTAACAGGTTCTACTTTGACTTCTCCTAGAAATATATTTGACGTTGTTCCTTGCCTGTTGATGCTCATTTCTACTGTCTTTCTTTTACTTATTTTAGTCCGAAATTTTTGAATGTGGTGTTCTAGTCATCAAGTTTCTTCTGTGGTACGATCAGGATTCCATCCCAAGAGCTCTACGGTCGCATTAAAAAAGAGCATCCAAGAAGTAATACCTGCAACTGAAGAACAAAATGGATTCAGATCTGGATCCTCCTGTGCAGGTTGAGGATTTATCGTCAAAACCTAGTTGGGGAAAGGACAGGAAGGGGCTTACCACCAGCCTTGTCTTCGTAGATCTTCAGAAAACCTATGACACACTTCCACATAACAGGTTGTGGAGAAGTCTGATCGGTAATGGTGTGTCATGAAGCTACGGGAAAGCTGTCAGATTCTTCTACAGAAGTTGTGCGGAAACGGTAAAAATGAGAAATCGGCTATCTCAAGGGATCAGGGTGACAACGGGTCTAAGCCAAGGATGCACCCCACCCCTACACTGCTTAAGATCTACTTAGAGGAGGCGTTGAAATCTTAGAAAAGGAAATGCGGATGAGGGAAATGCTAATTACATGCTTCACAAATTAAAAAGAGAATATAAAAAATGGGAACTTACTATAAATATATCTCAAATAGAATATGTTAAAGTGGGAGAAAATCCTGTTAATGATATACAGGTACGTGACTATATTGCTAAAAGGTGTCGTAACTCTAGATACTTTGGAGTGGAACTGTCATCAAAAGGTTGAAGTTGGCCAGGAAAAGGGATCCCACAAACAATTAAATGGTATCCCCCCCGGAACAACATAATCCTTCATTCCATTGTTGAAAGTATCGTAACATATGGTGCAGAGTTGTGGCAGCTAACTGAAAGATAGAATCACAGCCTGTTTGCTGTCGGGACATATTTTTGGAGACGGAGTTGTGGAACTTCCAGGCATGGTCATGTTACAAATGACACAATCAGAGATAGCATGAAAGGCGAAAGCACAATTCTTGAATGGATGGAAAGGAAGCGCCTAGTCTGCTATGGTCACTTCAGCGTACGCCAAACACAAGATGGCATAAACCAATATGGCCGTGGACTCCACATCAGACCTTCGATATGCTGTAAGGGTGACGTCACAGAAGCAATGGCGGCGACAGACCTTAATGTAGGGCACTGGAAAGACCGTGCACGACGGAATCTGGGATGCGAGAGGCGGTGGCAGCCGTAGAAAACTGGCTGATATGTATGTAATTTCCTAGTAGTTTACCATTAGCCTTACTCTTCGTCTTTAAAAGTTTCGCTAGTTGATGATTTTCTACAAAGTCGAAAGCGGTAACAATACTGTTTATGTGACCAGAGATGGTTCAAATGGCTCTGAGTACTATGGGACTTAACTTCTAAGGTCATCAGTCCCCTAGAACTTAGAACTACTTAAACCTAACTAACCTAAGGGCAGCGCACACATCCATGCCCGAGGGAGGATTCGAACCTGCGACTGTGACCAGAGACTCAAGAGTTTAATGAAAGAATTTCGTCAGACGACGGTCATCGTGTTCCGCTTTGACAGAGTGACCTGTCCACTTTCTTTAATGTTCATACTTTCATTCTGTATACGCGCCTTTCTTTGGATACTGATACGGACGAGTAATGCTTCCCCCGATTTCCGTGCTATACACTGATGCCCCTGTAGCGACTAGTAGCTGCAGCCAAAGCTGGCCCCTGTGAAGCAGGCAAGCTGTACGACGCGTGTGCAGCACCGAAGGCGTGCGTAATGAATAAACCAGGCGGCGAAGCCTTTGAGCGCCGCACGTGTGTGGCTGCGTAAAAAGTGTGACGCGGCTCAGGTGGCGACCCCACACGTGCCACGCACAAAGCGGATAAGTGCGGGCACTTGTCCTCTAACTATACTGTATTCATGTCAGTTATTAAGGGTGAAATGAGCTACCAACAAGGCTTTTTAAATTACCGCCTCCAGAGAGCTTTTGATCCTGCAATTTCGTTTTACTGAAAAGTAAATAATAAAATATTTACGAACGAATGTGATACACTGAAACGAGACATTCAGTCTGAGACGATTATGCGTTCAAGTTCTGGTATTGGCTGCACTTAATATTGGCTGAAGTGGACTTTGGCCTTTGCGTGATTCATAGCGAGGTGACAGAACTCAAGAGATGGCGATAAGCTCGTGCATAGGCAGCAGTAATAAAAATGGTTGTAATGGCTCTGAGCACTATGGGACTTAACAGCTATGGTCATCAGTCCCCTAGAACTTAGTACTACTTAAACCTAACTAACCTAAGGACATCACACACATCCATGCCCGAGGCAGGATTCGAACCTGCGGCCGTAGCAGTCGCGCGGTTCCGGACTGCGCGCCTAGAACCGCGAGACCACCGCGGCTGGCAGCAGTAATATCGCACACACAAGGTATAAAAGGCCAATGCACTGGCAGCGCTGTTATTTGTGCCGAGACGATTAGTGTGAAAAGGTTTCCGACCTATTTTGGCCGCACGATGGTAATTAACAGACTTTGAACGCGGAATGGTAGTTGGTGCGATACTCATGGGACATACCATTTCGGTAATCAATGTTCCGAGATCAACAGTGCGCCGAGAATATCAGATGTCAACCATTACCTCTCGCCATGGACAACGCAGCGGCCGAAGCCCTTCACTTAACGATTGAGAGTAGCGGAATTTGAGTAGTGTTGTCAGTACTAACAGGCAAACAACACTGCGTGAAACAACCGCAGAAATCAATGTGGGATGCACGACGAACGTATCCGTTAGGGCAGTGCGGCGAAATGGGGTGTTACCGGCCGCAGTGGCCGAGCAGTTTTAGGCGCTACAGTCTGGAACGCGCCACAGCTACGGTCGCAGGTTCGAATCCTGCCTCGGGCATGGATGTGTGTGATGTCCTTAGGTTAGTTAGGTTTAAGTAGTTCTTAGTTCTAGGGGACTGATGACCACAGCAGTTAAGTCCCATAGTGCACAGAGCCATTTGAAATGTGGTGTTAATGGACTACGGCAGCAGATGATTGACCCGAGTGCCTTTGTCAACAGTACGACATCGTCTGCAGCGCATTTCCTGGGCTGTGACCGTATCGGTTGGACCCTAGACGACCGGGACACCATGGCCTGGCCAGATGAGTCCCGGTTTCAGTTGCAAGAGCGCTTGGTGGGATTCGAGTGTGACGCAGACCTCACTAAGCCAAGAAACGAAGTTGTCAACAAGGCACTGTGCAAGATGGTGATTTCTCGATAATGGTACATACGGTGTTTACGGGGAATGGACTGGATCCTCTTGTCCATCTGAACCGATGACTGGCTGGAAATGGTTCCATTCAGCTACCAGGAGACCATTTGCAGCCATTCGTTGCCAAACAACGATGGAATTTTTATGACTAACAATGCGCCGTGTCACAGAGCCACATTTGTTAGCTATTGGTTGGAAGAACATTCTGGACAATTCGAGCCAATGATTTGGTCACCCAGCTCCCCCCATTTGAATTCTCTCGAACATTTATGGGGGTTAATCGACAGTTGAGTTCGTACACAAAATCTTGGTCCAGCAACAGTTTCGCAGTTGCGGACGGCTATAGAGTCAGCATGTTACAGTATTTGTACAGGAGACTTCCATCAACTTGTTGAGTCGCTGCCACGTCGAGTTGTTGCGCTACACTGGGAAGAAGGAGGTCCGGAACGATGTTGTGAAGTGTTCCGTGACTCTTGTCACCTCATTGTGAAGTAGCTTTGCAGCTGACAGCTAGCAGGCTCGTCTGCTTCCACCACAAATACGACTATGACGATCTGGCGTTGTCGACTCCCACTTTGTTTCCACTTCTGCTGTGCAAAGCATTGTGCCTGCCGGTTGTGTAGTGGGAAACCTTTCTGGAACTGAGAATGTCATCTATTTCTCGTAACCACACATTCACAGTTATCTCGCAAACAGCTCTTTTGCAGATCTGTGTATACTAGAAAGTTTTTTCTTCTGTAATCGCATAATTTCTCCCATGGCAATTTCCGTTTTTAATCATGCTAATAAATCATGTATAACTTACATAAAAGTACAGTAAAGCACTTATCATTCAAAAGCTTTACCTATTCACTATAACATTAATTTAGCACAAAACATGTTCGTTGTAACGTTACGCGTATGTAGGAGAGCTATTGGGTCCTCTAGAATTGTTAGGTGGTAAGGTGAATTTGATGTACAGCTGAACGCTAGCGGGCCCGGGGCGCGGGGCTCGGTGAGGCCCACAGCGGACGCTACAGGCCACTCGGGGATGAGACAAGGAGCGGCCGGAAACGCCAAAATTTTGAGACTTAAGAGGATAGACAAGGCTCCAAGGAATGGCGGAGTGTGAAACAAGCTGAAAGACTGCTTCTTACAGCTCTTTGACAGCCTATAATAATTTACAGTAAAATACTAATGCAAATCTGAATACGATGGTGATCTCAGCTAAATGAGGCACATCCAGTGACACAACGGTATTTCAGTGTGTCTAGAAATACAGAAGTTAGTATTTTGAAGTGAATAAATATTTACACAATGAACCTCTGAATTAACATATTTTAATCAGTTCATGCGATTTCAACAAACGGTATCTCAGATGATAGCATTGCACTATAGCTATCACCCTGAAAGCAGTGTAGCTGTATCTATTTTATTTCTTGATTTATAATGTCTTTTATATCTCCAGAATGAGATTTTCACTCTGCAGTGGAGTGTGCGCTGATATGAATCTTCCTTGCAGATTAAAACTGTGTGCCAGACCGAGACTCGAACTCGGGAGAGGCGAGGTACTGGCAGAAGTAAAGCTGGGAGGACAGGGCGTGAGTCGTGCTTGGGTAGCTCAGATGGTAGAGTACTTGCCCGCGAAAGGCAAGGGTCCAGAGTTCGAGTCTCGGTCCGGCACACAGTTTTAATCTGCCAGGAAGTTTCTTTTCTATCTGTTTTATTACACAAATGTTTATCAGAACATCGCAACAGCCGAAATTATAAAGCAAACGAATACAGCGTGAATACCTCATTTTTTCATACTTGTGTATTTATTTAATGAACAGTTTACTATATTGCCCATTATTTTATTTAAATGTTGTTTACAAGTCCTGTTAAAAGACTCTGCTAATTTAAAAGTGAAATTGCATTTGTTAACAAACACCAGATTGAAAGGAAAATCAAGATGCGTATGTAAGAAGGCATAAATAATTGTTTAACTATATGTAAGAACAATCTGTTACCATTTGTTGTGAGTGCACTTGCGCCTGAATACTGGCCTATTTACTTAAGGACAAAACTTTATTTATTGTTATAGTAACTTACCTGAATGCGACAGAACGCTTATAATGTTCTGTTACGTAAATATTGTTATATTATATTAGTTTATTCCAGAAACCCAGCTGCTCATTTCCGATCTTTTGCATTCCCGTACACACAGCCGGCAGATGTGGCCGAGCGGTTCTAGCCGCTACAGTCTGGAACCGTGCGACCGCTACGGTCGCATGTTCGAATCCTGCCTCGGGCATGGATGTGTGTGATGTCCTTAGGTTAGTTAGGTTTAAGTAGTTCTAAGGGACTGATGTCCTCAGACGTTAAGTCCCATAGCGCTCAGAACTATTTGAACCATTTTGAACCAGGAAGTGGACAACTTGAATCAAATCATGTCTATAGAAATTAAGGAAGGTTTATTTTTGGTCGTTCAGCCAATAAAAGCAAACAGTAGCAGAACACTACGAGAGTCAAGTGGAGACTGCGATTTTTCGAATGAAGAGCTCAAGGAAGCGATTCAGGACACTTTATGTCGAGTTCTGGAACAGGGCAGACGTGTCTGCAGTAACGTGCGTGATTAGGTCATTGTTGTTGTTGTTGCTGTTGTGGTCTTCAGTCCTGAGACTGGTTTGATGCAGCTCTACATGCTACTCTATCCTGTGCAAGCTTCTTCATCTCCCAGTACCTACTGCAACCCACATCCTTCTGAATCTGCTTAGTGTATTCATCTCTTGGTCTCCCCCTACGATTTTTACCCTCCACACTGCCCTCCCATACTAAATTGGTGATCCCTTGATGCCTCAGAACATCTCCTACCAACCGATCCCGTCTTCTGGTCAAGTTGTGCCACAAACTTCTCTTCTCCCCAATCCTATTCAATACTTCCTCATTAGTTATGTGATCTACCCATCTAATCTTCAGCATTCTTCTGTAGCACCACATTTCGAAAGCTTCTATCCTCTTCTTGTCCAAACTATTTACCGTCCATGTTTCACATCCATACATGGCTAAACTCCATACAAATACTTTCAGAAATGACTTCCTGACACTTAAATCTATACTCGATGTTAACAAATTTCTCTTCTTCAGAAACGCTTTCCTTTCCATTGCCAGTATACATTTTATATCCTCTCTACTTCGACCATCATCAGTTACTTTGCTCCCCAAATAGCAAAACTCCTTTACTACTTTAAGTGTGTCATTTCCTAATCTAATACCCTCAACATCACCCGACTTAATTCGACTACATTCCATTATCCTCGTTTTGCTTTTGTTGATGTTCATCTTATACCCTCCCTTCAAGACACCATCCATTCCGTTCAACTGCTCTTGCAAGTCCTTTGCTGTCTCTGACAGAATTACAATGTCATCGGCAAACCTCAAAGTTTTTATTTCATCTCCATGGATTTTAATACCTACTCCGAACTTTTCTTTTGTTTCCTTTACTGCTTGCTCAATATACAGATTGAATAACATCGGGGAGAGGCTACAACCCTGTCTTACTCCCTTCCCAACCACTGCTTCCCTTTCATCCCTCGACTCTTATAACTGCCATCTGCTTTCTGTACAAATTGTAAATAGCCTTTCGCTCCCTGTATTTTACCCCTGCCACCTTTAGAATTTGAAAGAGAGTATTCCAGTCAACATTGTCAAAAGCTTTCTTTAACTCTACAAATGCTAGAAACGTAGGTTTGCCTTTCCTTAATCTTTCTTCTAAGATAAGTTCAAATGGTTGGTTCAAATGGCTCTGAGCACTATGAGACTCAACTGCTGAGGTCATTAGTCCCCTAGAACTTAGAACTACCAAAACCTAACTAACCTAAGGACATCACACACATCCATGCCCGAGGCAGGATTCGAACCTGCGACCGTAGCGGTCTCGCGGTTCCAGACTGCAGCGCCAGAACCGCGCGGCCACTTCGGCCGGCAAAGATAAGCGGTAAGGTCAGTATTGCCTCACGTGTTCCAGTATTTCTACGGAATCCAAACTGATCTTCCCCGAGGTCGGCTTCTACCAGTTTTTCCATTCGTCTGTAAAGAATTCGTGTTAATATTTTGCAGCTTATTAAACTGATAGTTCGGTAATTTTCACATCTGTCAACACCTGCTTTCTTTGGGATTGGAATTATTATATTCTTCTTGAAGTCTGAGGGTATTTCGCCTGTTTCATACATCTTGCTCACCAGATGGTAGAGTTTTGTCAGGACTGGCTCTCCCAAGGCCGTCAGTAGTTCCAATGGAATGTTGTCTACTCCGGGGGTCTTGTTTCGACTCAGGTCTTTCAGTGCTCTGTCAAACTCTTCACGCAGTATCGTATCTCCCATTTCATCTTCATCTACATCCTCTTCCATTTCCATAATATTATCCTCAAGTACATCGCTCTTGTATAGACCCTCTATATACTCCTTCCACCTTTCTGCTTTCCCTTCTTTGCTTAGAACTGGGTTTCCATCTGAGCTCTTGATGTTCATACAAGTGGTTCTCTTATCTCCAAAGGTCTCTTTAATTTTCCTGTAGGCAGTATCTATCTTACCCCTAGTGAGATAAGCCTCTACATCCTTACATTTGTCCTCTAGCCATCCCTGCTTAGCCATTTTGCACTTCCTGTCGATCTCATTTTTGAGACGTTTGTATTCCTTTTTGCCTGCTTCATTTACTGCATTTTTATATTTTCTCCTTTCATCAATTAAATTCAATATTTCTTCTGTTACCCAAGGATTTCTACTAGCCCTCGTCTTTTTACCTACTTGATCCTCTGCTGCCTTCACTACTTCATCCCTCAAAGCTACCCATTCTTCTTCTACTGTATTTCTTTCCCCCATTCCTGTCAATTGTTCCCTTATGCTCTCCCTGAAACTCTGTACAACCTCTGGTTCTTTCAGTTCATCCAGGTCCCATCTCCTTAAATTCCCACCTTTTTGCAGTTTCTTCAGTTTTAATCTACAGGTCATAACCAATAGATTGTGGTCAGAGTCCACATCTGCCCCTGGAAATGTCTTACAATTTAAAACCTGGTTCCTAAATCTCTGTCTTACCATTATATAATCTATCTGATACCTTTTAGCATCTCCAGGGTTCTTCCATGTATACAACCTTCTATCATGATTCTTAAACCAAGTGTTAGCTATGATTAAGTAGTGCTCTGTGCAAAATTCTACCAGGCGGCTTCCTCTTTCATTTCTTAGCCCCAATCCATATTCACCTACTACTTTCCTTCCCTCCCTTTTCCTACACTCGAATTCCAGTCACCCATGACTATTAAATTTTCGTCTCCCTTTACTATCTGAATAATTTCTTTTATTTCATCATACATTTCTTCAATTTCTTCGTCATCTGCAGAGCTAGTTGGCATATAAACTTGTTCTACTGTAGTAGGTGTGGGCTTCGTATCTGTCTTGGCCACAATAATGCGTTCACTATGCTGTTTGTAGTAGCTTACCCGCATTCCTATTTTCCTATTCATTATTAAACCTACTCCTGCATTAGCCCTATTTGACTTTGTGTTTATAACCCTGTAGTCACCTGACCAGAAGTCTTGTTCCTCCTGCCACCGAACTTCACTAATTCCCACTATATCTAACTTTAACCTATCCATTTCCCTTTTTAAATTTTCTAACCTACCTGTCCGATTAAGGGATCTGACATTCCACGCTCCGATCCGTAAAACGCCAGTTTTCTTTCTCCTGATAACTACATCCTCTTGAGTAGTCCCCGCCCGGAGATCCGAATGGGGGACTATTTTACCTCCGGAATATTTTACCCAAGAGGACGCCATCATCATTTAATCATACAGTAAAGCTGCATGCCCTCGGGAAAAATTACGGCCGTAGTTTACCCTTGCTTTCAGCCGTTCGCAGTACCAGCACAGCAAGGCCGTTTTGGTTATTGTTACAAGGCCAGATCAGTCAATCATCCAGACTGTTGCCCTTGCAACTACTGAAAAGGCTGCTGCCCCTCTTCAGGAACCACACGTTTGTCTGACTTCTCAACAGATACCCGTCCGTTGTGGTTGTACCTACGGTACGGCTATCTGTATCACTGAGGCACGCAAGCCTCCCCACCAACGGCAAGGTCCATGGTTCATGGGGGGGATTCGGTCATTAAGGTGTTTGATTCTGTGAGGTGAATGGTCGCTGCCATATTTCAAGTTCTGAAGGAAATTTATATTTGGAAAGGTCTGAATGAGCTCCACTCGATTTACGGGACATACAGAGTATGAGTTACTATTCATCGTATCGCGTGTGTTAATGTGTGAATTATCGTGTTTGTCGCTGAATTATTTTGAGTTGGTGAATGTTTAATGTACTGTGCTCACGAAATGGACTTAGTTTTCGCAAGTCTTTGATGACTATTTAGTTTGGGGATTTTGCTACCATTCTTGTAAAGCTCTCAACTCAACTTTACTGCATTTGATAAGAGTATTTTCTGTCTGCATTTTAACTGAATATCCTAGGACCACATTCCGTTTATTTGAGATGTCCTTCCTTGAACAAACATTATTCAGCAAAATTCTCTGTCGTCTGCATCAATTAACGACATTAGAATAGAAAACTCGTCCCTAAATTATTCATTTAACTTTATTTTGTATTTCTATGTTTTTATTAACTCGCAGTTCTAATCAGTGCATAGACTATTTGACTGCGGGATCACAACTACAGGTTATTATTTGCAGCGAATTAGTTGCGAGGCGTAAAAGCAGGCGTGCGTGGCTCGACTCTATGATTACATCGACCTATTCTTTTTAGACAGAGCCTTGCACAACCCAAGTGCCTAAAGTACGAGTAACCACAGGTCAAGACACAACTGGTTTGCTCGTTTGGACAGTTCTTTAGAAGAGCAACTACTCAGCAGTAACCATTAAGTACCCTCACATTATAAACAACGTCTATAATTTTCCTCCTCTTCTAGGAAAAAAAACACACATTGTTGGGACGTGGTCTTTCTGAATATTTACCGGAGGTTCCCTGTAAGTATACACGCTCCATTAAACTAAATTTGGACTAAAATTCCGCCGTGGTGATCATCAGTAAGTCAATTGACCATAAAAACTGTGGGTGTTCTCGATTAGTTTTACACCAGTAAACATCCGATTCTTTAACGAATCGAACTGCCATGTATAAAACACCTTCAAACGTCTGACTACAAATAAGTTAATGTGTTAACTATTTGACGTTAAGCATGTAAGCGAGACCAAGTTCAGAAAAGGTTTGAAATTGTGCTTAAAGTTTGTTGGAAGTCACTAAGTGCTCTCATTATGGAACACTGGATGAATATAATCAGGGTAATTAGCGCTCCATTTTAAGCAGAAGCAAGTTTTTCAGGCGTCTCAGTGTTTATGACCTCATATCTCCTGACGTACGAGTCATACAGTGCTATAATTTTGCAGATACATTCAGTGATGTATGTAGATGCTGTCTGTAGACTGTATTCCGAATACAATTAGGAGTAAAGAAGTAACAAATTAAAACGTTATGTCTGGTGCTGAGATTGTAACTGCATGAACAGCAAAACTGTAATAAGCGATAATCTTTCTCTCCTTTCATCCTTTTGTGGGGATTGCCAGCGAGAAGAGGTTTCGTAAGGATTTGAAATTATGTGTAAAGTTTGTTGGAAGTCGCTAAGTGGTCTCATTCTCATATACTGGATGAGTCAAGTCTGGGTATCTGCGTGCCGTCAAATACGTTGAATCAAGACAAACACGCAGCATACAAAAGTAATGCTGCGCTTATTGTGTTCAACTTTTAACATGCGATTATACATCTTAATGAGTACATTATGACAGCATTTTAAATGTTTAAATTCAGTCAATAATTACGCATAATATTGAAAAACACGTTTTTGCTCTCCCTCTCTAATAACGCCTGGGGTGTCACAACCCCAGAGTATGTTTTCCCTATTTAGTAACTCAATATGTGTAGAAAATTTCTTTGAATTTCCTCCAAACGTTCCAAAGTTACTGTAGAAAATATCCATACATCCACTTTTTTACATGTAGATAATGCTTATGTAAAATGTGACACAAAGTTTTTAAAGAACTTTCGTCATCGAACTGGTTCATCACGCTCTGGAATTGCTCCTTCCTTGGATATATATTGCATCTCTTTCAAAACTTCCCAAAAATATTTCCGCAGTAATCCTTCATGTCTGTGTCCAGATAATAAAACAACGTGAGCTGCGTATCCGTTAACAGAATGTCTTTTATGATAGACGTTGAGTTATATGATTGCTCAGTTCTTAGCTTTAATTCACATCCAGCTATGTACTGAGTTTCATCTCAAAACCGGTCTGCTTATCGTAATTTTTTGAACGCCAGTCTTTTAAGGAGAAGATTAAAGCCAAATTGGAAGATGAAACGCGTCTAGTTATCCACAGGAGTGCAATCTAGAAAGAGCACTCTCTCTCTCTCTCTCTCTCTCTCTCTCTCTCTCTCTCTCTATCTCTCTATCTCTTTCTCTTTTTCATCTGAAATACGGCACACTGAGATGTCCATTAGCCATTTTCATCTCAAATGCCGCAGAGAGGCAGTTATATAGTAGAGACATAAACATGAAATTCAGCGGAGATTGCCGGCCGCGGTGGTCTCGCGGTTCTAGGCGCGCAGTCCGGAACCGTGCGACTGCTACGGTCGCAGGTTCGAATCCTGCCTCGGGCATGGATATGTGTGATGTCCTTAGGTTAGTTAGGTTTAAGTAGTTCTAAGTTCTAGGGGACTGATGACCACAGCAGTTGAGTCCCATAGTTCTCAGAGCCATATGAACCATTTTTTTCAGCGGAGATTGTTTTAGTCTGGCTCTATATTGCGCAACATCGAGACTGAAATTATTAATGGATTAATAAATGAACTGAGGTAAACCACGAACACCAACGTCTGAACTAATGCGATGCTGCATGCTTTATGCATTTTTCACATTTGCGGTATGAAGATCTGATGGCACCATAATTAACAAGTTACGTTATTGTACCTTGTAAAATGAGTGTCGTATTCATCAAAGTACTGTTGGGGGACATGAGGCACCACATTGGTCTCTTCGTAGGATGAGAATGAAGCTCTGGGGAGTATCAATGACATCTCCATTGTGTAACAATAAGACGGAACTTCTCGTAATGTATGTTTCTGAATATTAATGCTAAGTTTACTTCCTTTGCGTTAGTATTGAAAAACAGAAAGGAAAGAGGCGAAACACAAAGACAACAAAAGTCATCAGTGCACGAACTGGACAGAGCAAACAGTGTCAAACGCCTTACTTTCAGGAAGCACTGCAAAGAGGCGTCTGATTTACGTCATAAAACTGGAGCACTATCTCGCTCGGGATATATACACCATCACATCCCCCCTTCTGTCTAGAAATAAATAAAATTGTCAAAAATTGTTTACGCCAACTGCATTTCCTTGAATGTATGTGGACTTAGACTGAAAGGGAGCAGTGAATGAAATAAATGCAGTGTAAAACTAAATATTAACTTTATTGTAAAATAAAGACATATACAAGTGAGCTGTTCTAACGCGGAATACTTTCTTATGTTTCAGGTGTGTAAACTGGCGTCCACGTTTGCGGGGTGCACGGTAGCAGACTAATAACCTCGTTCACGTAAGCGGACGTAATTTATTTATATATGCAGTGCTGTGTTTTCTTAAAGATATTTTTACCCATTATTTTACGATTACTCGATTGCAAAACAATCACTGGAAGCACACATTCAATAAGTGTCTGTGAATATGGGTACGGAGCGAATGTAAGTGGAAGACGCACATACAACTAACGGTAGACTCTGGTAAAACATCAAATCTCCGACATTGCTGCGGCCGGAGAAATATCTTGCAGGACCAACAAAGACTGAAGAAAATCGTTCAACGTGACAGAAGCGCTACCCTTCCGCAGTTCGCTGAGATTTCATTGGTGGACCACGAACAAGTGTCAGCGTGCTAACCATTCAACGAAACGTCACCGATATGGGTTTAGGAGCCGAAGGCCCACTCGTGTTCCCTTGATCACTGCACGATACAAAGCTTTATGCCTCGCCTGGGCCCATCAACACCGACTTTCGACTGTTGATGACTGTAAAAATGTTGCCTGGTCAGATGAGTCTCATTTCAAATTCTATGGAGCGGATGGACGTGTACAGGTATGGAGACAATCTCGTCAAATCGATGGACCCTGCATGTCAGCAGGGGACTGTTCAGGCTGGTGGAGGCTCTGTAATGGTGTGGGGCGTGTGCAGCTTCAGTGATCCCTGATAGTCTAGATACGACTCTGACAGGTGACAAGTACAAAAGCATCCTTTATGATCACCTGAATCCATTCATGTCCATTGTGCATTCCGACGGACTCTCCACTCCTTCGTACTCTTACGGATTTATGGACAGCCCTGCAGGATTCATGGTGTCAACTCCCTCCAGCACTACTTCTGACAGAAGTCGAGTCCTTGCTACGTCGTGTTGCTGCACTTGTGTTCTAGTGGGATCCCTACACAATATTAGGCAGGTGTAAAATTTTCTTTGGCTGCCACTATGATATCCAAGTCGGCGAGCAAAAGCATATTCGATGGCATAACTTTAAATTACCTGTGCTGCTTCTCTTGTGGAGCAAGCATATACTACTCGACCGGAGACGTAAATTAGTTTCTCTTAAAGTATCATATTTTAAATATTTAATTTAGATGCTACTAGAATACAAGATGACAGACAACAGTACCTCTCGGACACCACGCTCAGTGATCTGCACTGCCGTGTTGCCTAACTAGCAGGCGCCCGAGAAACGAGAGCGCAGGCCGCCACTCTCTCTCTGCCATGGCGTGGCGCCCGCATATGCGCTGTCTGCGCACTTTACTGCAGGACAATGCGACACTCCAAACGTCCAGAACTGCTACAGAGTGGCTCTTCTTGTTTAAAACACTTCCAGACATGAACGTTATTGAGCATAGATGCCTTGCAACATGCTGTCCAGAAGAGATTTCCACCCTCTCGTACTCTTACCCTGCACGATTCATGGTGTCAGTTCCCTCCAGCACTACTTCGATATTAGTCGAATCCATGCCACGTCGTGTTGCGGCACTTCTGCGCGCTCACGGGGGCCCTAAGCGATTTTAGGAAAGGGTATCAATTTGTTTGGCTCTTCAATGTATATGATGGTGCTCCACGTCACTGCCCTCTGGAGTGTGAAACCACAACAGTAGAACAGACAGAACATTCCCACTTCGCTGCTGTGCTCTCATGTGTGCTTTAAATCGATGAAACTTACATTGTCATTGTCAAAGATCTTTTATCTCTGCCTTCAAGTAGGTGTACCTCCTTTGGAATACATTTCTGGCCATATGTCCATATTATCTTTTGTGCTCCTTATCCTTTCATGGATCGTTTCTGGAGTTTGCCTCATTTAGCAAAATGACCCTGTAAACACTGCAGGCCATTAAAATCGGATCAGGAGGAAGGATGGTATTGTACGAGGGGAATCCAGTAATAATGCAACACATTTTTATTCTGAAAGCAGGTCGGAATGAGAGTGTCCACACGTCCCCAACGTTGCAGATGTCACAACTGTGTGCGGCCGGTCAGCACGCGGAAGATCGGACAGGTTGTGCGCGACCTAGTTGCAGTGATGACCAACACCTCGCTCAACGACCCACCAGTCTTTTGTTCACTGCCAGGTCTACATCTACATCCATACTCCGCAAGCCACCTGACGGTGTGTGTCGGAGGGTACCCTGAGTACCCCTATCGGTTCTCCCTTCTATTTCAGTCTCGTATTGTTCGTGGAAAGAAGGATTGTCGGTATGCTTCTGTGTGGGCTCTAATCTCTCTGATTTTATCCTCATGGTCTCTTCGCTAGATATACGTAGGAGGGAGCAATATACTGCTTGACTCTTCGGTGAAGGGATGTTCTCGAAACTTTAACAAAAGCCCGTACCGAGCTGCTGAGCGTCTCTCCTGCTGAGTCTTCCACTGGAGTTTATCTATCATCTCCTTAACGCTTTCGCGATCACTAAATGATCCAGTAACGAAGCGCGCTGCTCTCCGTTGGATCTTCTCTATCTCTTCTATCGGCCCCATCTGGTACGGATCCCACACTGTTGAGCAGTATTCAAGCAGTGGGCGAAAAAACGTACTGTAACCTACTTCCTTTGTTTTCGGATTGCATTTCCTTAGGATTCTTCCAATGAATCCCAGTCTGGCATCTGCTTTACCGACGATCAACTTTATATGATCATTCCATTTTGAATCACTCCTAATGCGTACTCCCAGATAATTTATGGAATTAACTGCTTTCAGTTGCTGACCTGCTATTTTGTAGCTAAATGATAAGGGAACTATCTTTTTATGTACTAGCAGCACATTAGAATTTCTGCAAGCCCCTATGAATATGTGCAATGTTCTGGGTTTCTGCTAAGAGGAGGTCAGTGACAGCTCTCTACTTGGAACGCACTTGCCGGCCGTAGTGGCCGTGCGGTTCTAGGCGCTGCAGTCTGGAACCGAGCGACCGCTACGGTCGCAGGTTCGAATCCTGCCTCGGGCATGGATGTGTGTGATGTTCTTAGGTTAGTTAGGTTTAATTAGTTCTAAGTTCTAGGCGACTGATGACCTCAGAAGTTGAGTCGCATAGTGCTCGGAGCCATTTGGAACGCACTTCCCTCGCGGACGCCGTTTTCAAGGTTACGCGCAGTGCCACAACCACCAGTTCTGCATTTTTCCAACACAAATTGGCTGAGGAAAAAAGTGTTGTATTACTTATTGAACGCCCCTCCTAGTCAAAGATCCCGGGTGGCCGCTTGAGATCGACTACGTCAGCTCCCCAAGACGCGGATGAGGCAGCAGAGCGCCCTGCGGCTTAGCAGAGGCGGCTGTGCTGAGAACATGGCCTGGCTCCGCTCTAGCAGCCGCAGTCGCCGACCTGTCAAGGCCGCTGACGTCAGCGGGAAGGCCAGTCTGTAATTAGGCTCCGGCCGGCATGTTGCTCCTCCCTCCTCTCTATCTCTCCACTCTTTTGCCTCCTCGCTGCCGGTAATCCGGCGCTCAGCTGGCGTGAAACCGGCCTGTCATCGCGGCGCCGGCCCGTGCTTAGCGCGTCACTCTTTCCCGCTAACTGCCCTCACACCTGCCGTGTCCGCTGCGATACTCCGCGGATTTGGCGGTCAATAGGCGCTCTGTCATTACACGCCTCGCGCCCGCGGCATTTCATTAGCCTAATTCAGTTGTGTTCCGTGTTGGGGCTTCACTGGCCACCAGACGTGTCTGCACGGCTATGTAACTGCCTATAAGCAACGCGGTAACCCCAGGATGATGCAACGACAGACAGCTGCACAGAATAACGTAATGCCGTGCACCTAGGGACACTTTCGTTGCATTCAATCGGAGCTAGGTAGCGCACTTGTTACCCTTTTGGACTCGCCTTTGGGAGGACGCGATTATCCAAATTTAGCTTTACGTAAATCTCTCCAGGCAGAGGCTTTGTTTGAAAAGGGCGGCAGCTAACTGTATTAACTTTAACTTCAATGTTCAGCTATTTGCTATAACAAATATTTAACTCGTGTAGCCAATTTTCAGGCAAGCCCATGTGATAACGCAATCTGACTTGAAAATACTCACAAGGGAACCTCCCCATCGCTCCCCCCTCAGATTTAGTTATAAGTTGGCACAGTGGATAGGCTTTGAAAAACTGAACACAGATCACTCGAGAAAACAGGAAGAAGTTGTGTGGAACTATGAAAAAAATAAGCAAAATATACAAACTAAGTAATCCACGTGCAACATAGGCAACATCAAGGAGAGCATTAGCTCAGGAGTGTCATGGTCCCGTGGTTAGCGTGAGCAGCTGCGGAGCGAGAGGTCCTTGGTTCAAGTCTTCCCTCGACTGAAAAATTTACCTTCTTTATTTTCGCAAAGTTATGATCTGTCCGTTCGTTCATTTACGTCTCTGTTCACTGTAATAAGTTTAGTGCCTGTGTTTTGCGACGGCACCGCAAAACTGTGCGATTAGTAGACGAAAGGACGTGCCTCTCCAATGGGAACCGAAAACATTTGATCGCAAGGTCATAGGTCGACCGATTTCTCCACAGGAAAACACGTCTGATATATTATATACGACACTGGTGACGGCATGTGCGTCACATGACAGGAATATGTTGTCGACCCACCTAACTTGTACATTTGGCGAATGGGTAAAAAGATTCTTCTGCCTTGCCCGATTTAGGTTTTCTTGTGGATGTGATAATCACTCCCAAAAAAGTGATGAAAACATAAGAGTTTGTCACATAAACTACAACAAATGAATGCAACAGTTTCACATTCGCGCAGTTTTCCCTGTGCTCTGTCAAAACATATGTTTTTAACGTTTGTTTAGGTGTAGCGTCCCCATACTACGGCGCAATTACCTCGCATCGGACGGACGGACGGACAGATAATAATTGTCTGAAAATAAAAAAAATTAACTTTTCGCTCGAGGGAAGACTTGAATCAACGACCTCTCGTTTCACAGCTGCACACGCTAACCACGGGACCACGGCGCTCCTAAGCTCACATTCTCCTTGATGTTGCCTATCTTGCGCATGGACTGCTCAGTTTGTATATTTTTGCTTATATTTTTCATAGTTCCACACAACGTCTTCCTGTTTTCTCGATTGATGTGTGTTCAGTTTTTCAAGGCCTATCCACTGTACCAACTTATATGTAAATCTGAGGGGGGTGCGATGGGGAGGTTCCATTGTCAGTGACAGCGATTAAATTTCCGATGTGCAAAGTAAAATTTTTTCACGCGTTTCACAAGGAAATAGTATCAGAGGAGACTGGCAAAGCTAATAGACTCTTAGTGTAAAGTGGTTGTTCTTACACAGGGTGTCGCAGAAGGAGCGCTCAGTATTCAGACACATGATAGTGTAAGTAGGCTGTTTAGGTTTTTATGTTGGTAACGCCACGTAGCGCTCTGTATGAAAATCACCGGCTGTGCTGTGTGTAGTCTGTGGCTGGTTTGCATTGTTGGAATTTTTGTTATTGTAGTGTTAGGCAGTTGGATGTGAACAGAGCATAGCGTTGCGCAGTTGGAGGTGAGCCGCCAGCAGTGGTGGATGTGGGAAGAGAGATGGCAGAATTTTGAGAGCGGACGATCTGGACGTATGTTCATCAGAAGGAGTAAATTTGTAATATTGGATATCATGAACTGATATATATATATGATGACTTTTGAACATTATTAAGGTAAATACATTGTTTGTTCTCTATCAAAATCTTTCATTTGCTAACTATGCCTATCAGTAGTTAGTGCCTTCAGTAGTTAGAATATTTTATTCAGCTGGCAGCATTGGCGCACGCTGTATTGCAGTAGTTCGAGTAACAAAGATTTTTGTGGGGTAAGTGATTCATGAAAGGTATAGGTTATTGTTAGTAGGGGCCATTCTTTTGTAGGGATTATTGAAAGTCAGATTGCGTTGCGCTAAAAATATTGTGTGTCAGTTTAGTGTTGATCAGAATAAGCAAAGAGAAAAGTGTCTGAATACGTTCAGTTTTGCTCAGCTGTTTGAAAATCAAATAACGTAGAGGTTTTCCAGCACTGTCATTTATAAAAATTTTCTAAGGGGATGTTTCAATAGAAACGGTATTTCGAAGCAGAAAAGCCGAGTAAAGATGGACTATAAAATGTTTACCGTAAAACCTATGACCAGTTGTTCGGTAAGAGAGAGGTGTTTAACAGTACCGAAGATGAACAAGTACTCATGTTTCTTAAGAAATTTGTTTTAGAGCCCATGTTTACAATTTTTTTCCTTAGATTGATCGTTCCTGTCGTATCCATGAATACTGACCATTTCTCCTGGGACGCCCTGTAGAAAAGCAGTCGTTCAATGCGTTTGTCTGTGCGACCTGTGGAATCGAGAGCAGCACTGAAATCTGAATTACACACTGAAATCTGAATTACACACTGAAATATATTAACTTCTGAATACTATTGATTCTTCGACATCCTTATTAAGAGAACTAATCTAAAAGTAGAGCTGCCTGCGGAACTGTACTCATCAGAAAACAGCAGCACGCTTACAGGAAAGCTGAAATATTATGTAGAATGTTGGAATAATATGTGGCGCTACAGTGTGAGAGTATTACTTGTTAGAAGCAGAGCGATTAAATAGGAACAGCAATCATGATATGATAAGTTGACGACATGAATATGCATGGCCACGTGTTTCTTTGACCAAACAAAGCAATTTTCAACCAAATAGCCGGCCGGAGTGGCCGTGCGGTTCTAGGCGCTTCAGACCGGAACCGCGCGACTGCTACGGTCGCAGGTTCGAATCCTACCTCGGGCATGGATGTGTGTGATGTCCTTAGGTTAGTTAGGTTTAAGTAGTTCTAAGTTCTAGGGGACTGATGACCACTGCAGTTAAGTCCCATAGTGCTCAGAGCCATTTGAACCATTTTCAACATAATAAACAGACGAATGTGGATTATTTTTGTGTAAGTAATTTAATGTTCACGATAATATATACAGAATGGACAGGTTTACAGACCATGTCAGATAATGTATAAACAAGCACCTTTTTTTGAATTTTTGCAAAAATAATAATATCAAGGCAATTTGCTCACATGCAGTTCAATGAGAGAACGATCGAAATTACTAATGCTCTCGGATGTATGAAGTACGAGTGGATAAAGGTATAAACGTGAGCATGAGGTTCTAAACTGACCACGTAGAAAAAGTACTGTTCGAGTTGGAACAAGCAAGAAGTACGTGAATTTACCCCGCCTAGCCGCGCGGGATTAGCCGAGCGGTCTAAGGCGCTGCAGTCATGTACTATGCGGCAGATCCCGGCGGAGGTTCGAGTCCTCCCTCGGGCATGGGTGTGTTTGTTTGTCCTTAGGATAATTTAGGTTCAGTAGTGTGTAAGCTTAGGGACTGATGACATTAGCAGTTAAGTCCCATAAGGTTTCACAAACATTTGAACATTTTTTTACACCGCCTAACCATGACGACAAAGACATGACGCTGAGTGGCTTAGGAAGATACAAAGTGATTTACAAAAAACTTATAATTGGTGTGAAAAACGGCAGCTAGCTCTGAATGGGTATAAAAGTTAATGCGGATGAGTAGGAAAAACGAACTTGCAATGTTCGCATACAGCATTGGTAGTGTCCCGCTTGACACAGTTACGTCGTTTAAATATCTGTGCGTAACGTTGCAAAGCGATATGAAATAGAACGAGCATATGAGGTCTGTTGTAGGGAAGGCGAGTGGTCGAGAATTTAGGAAAAGTGCGGTTTATCTGTAAAGGAGACCGCTGGTGCGACATGTTCTTGAATACTGCTCGAGCGTTCAGTGTCAGTTCCAGGTCGGATTGAATGAGGACCTCCCTTGAATATCCACAGTTTTTCTTATGCTCTAAAGTATCATATTGCTAAGGACTGATTCGAAATCTGTTCATAGTTTTTTGTTTTTTTTTTCACTGCGCTGAAGATGATCTTCAATGTGAGTAATTTCGGTTGACGACGATTGCCCCCGACTTCGTTTCACTGAAGACGGTATTTGTGGCTCCCTGTCGGACAAGGATGATGAACTACATGGCTCGACACCTGTTTCAATATCACTTCCACGTCTTAAGGGGCTCCGGAAACGCTCAAAATTATGAAAAGTTCAATTTTTACTTTTTTGCGTTTTCTGAATCTGCAGACTATTTATTACCTTTTAATAGATATATAATTTATTCAATTCCGAAGACTACAACTATTTTTAAATTTTTTTTGAAATGTGTTCTACATGGGCGTGACCCACTGTGGCGCTGTTAAACTGCTGTCAAATGGTGTTATTATTAACGTCCGTGTTCATCAGGTACATTTTAGTGATGTGAGATAAAGTATGTGTTGTGGCTAACATGTGATGGTTCAATATATATCGCTGGTGTGATTGTCGATTGTTTCATGTTTATTTACTCTGTCGTTATCTCGAAAATATTCGTAATTAATTCTGTTTCTTGAGTCTCTGTTTTGTTGAAGTATAATAATGAGTAAAAGTAAAGTTTTAGAAATCCTCTGAAGGCTTTTAAGAAAAGTAGAAATGTTGGAAAGCCAAAGGTATGTGTTATTCCTGTAAACAATAAAGACGATAACCAAGTGAGTGAACCTAACCTCTCAAGTACACCTGCCCATAGCAGTCAAAGTGGGAAAGAAAATACTTCACAGAAGAAGCTTGGTTCAATGAGTGAAAACTATGAATGTTTTATAGGCGAATCGGATGTGAATGAAATATTTGATATGTCGGTTCTCAAAGGAATTTTTTCAAACTGTGTAAGATGTATTCATTGCAGTGAAGTTGGTCTGGAACTCTCCATAATAAAGCACGTAGGACTTGCTAGTGAAATACAACTGAAATGTGATAAGTGTTCATACATGACCACCTTTTGGAACAGTGTTGCAGTAACTGCAACTGAAGAAAATGGTTGCAAAATCTACGAACACAACAACGAGCGATGCTTGCTTTAGACAAGGAACGCCTTCGGGCTGCAGACAGGGTTGTAAAGTGTCTAGAAATACAAGCAAGAGTAAACAGGAGGAGGAACAAGAGGAAGCTGGAGGAGGAGTTTGCAGAGGATGAAGATAATCCATCCTATGGACCTGGAATGCACTAAAAAGTTAATCCAATCTTTGTCGCTCGATTCCCAAAACTTTTATTTTCTCATACTAATTACATGTTTTCTAAGGATCTTCCAAACATATTTGTTTCAAACTTTCAGTAAATGTTACACAGTACCTTATGCATAATTTAACACAGCCTTTTTCCAAAAAACTGTATATTTTTGAATATATAAATAAAAAATTGCAAAAAAATGTTGTGAATTTTCATTACAATTGAAAAAAAATCATCTTTAATAACTGAACTAAAATTTTGTAAAATCCCTGTGTTAAGTTGTAGCCCAAATTCCAATAAGTAATCTGTAAAAAGTTCAACTTCCTATCTTAAATACTTTGTGAGGAAAGATGTAATTTATAAGTGTTATTTTAACATTGCAAGTATAGGGCATTCCGGAGCCCCTTAAGCACGTACAGTCATCATTGAACTCTCCATGTATATTGCCCGCACACTCGAGTGTATACATTCCACTGACTCATCTTGCAGAAACGCTAATACTTCATCTGTCACTTTTGTTTCACTCTGCGATATTCCTTGGGTTCGTTTCTGACGAAATGTCAACTTCGGAAACTGTTCTTATATATCCTGAAATTTTTGCTTTGTTTGTCGTTGCCATTGCTCTGCTTTGTATCAACACCACCAGCACTGCAGCGAGTTACTCGTGAGCTAAGCAGTTCGACTACGCTCCGTAGCCTCATGCTGTACTCGCGTCTGGATACCTCCAGCCCTGTTGCCATTAGCAGCCAATATTGCGCATACATGGTGGCGAATATGTGGGACGCAGAATGCCAAGAACATCGTTGGCCTTTTCCGAGCTCGCAATCGTGGGGTTTCTTGTTAGATACCTGCCCTGTTCCATAATTGCGTAACACAACCATACACATTTCCTTGAAATGGTACTCGAACCGTTCCAGCATAGTTTGAGAGGGATGGGGAGGTCCATTGTATGGCTGCCGTGGATGGGAGTGGGGTTCGGCGCATTAAAGGTGTTTGCACATGCAAACTGGCGGTTTGGTGCACAGTGGTGGGCTCGAACTGCTTCTGGAAACGACGTCAGTAGGGGACAGAGGAAAATAAAGAGGAAATATGCACCTAGATGGAAAGAATTCGCGTGGCATCCGAGGGGAAGTGTGGGCAGCCGGCAGCGGAACACTGGCAGCGGGCAGAATGCAATAAAGGTCCGGCGTGGCCCGTCGCAGGTCCGACTCCATCTGTAGGCGCGCCGCGAACCGTATTGACCGTCCGGACGCTGTCACCAGCGTGAGGCGTAAAATATCGCTGTGACACCAGGCATGGTGCATGGTGCGTGCTTTCTAGCACCCCACCCCCTGCCCCCTTTCGCTATTCTCTAGAGCGCACCTGCGTTCCTTACGTATTACGGATACCGGCAGTGGCAAAGACAGAAGTATTCAAACTCCAGGAAAAGTTAAAAATACTTACTGACATAGCGTTGTCGAACTGTTACATATGTAAGATCAATAGGGTGGTACCAGTCAAGTCCACGGGAAGTCTACGTGCGTCTCCACCAATTGTAGTGGTTTACGATAAGCGCTGCCAGTATTAACGTGGGAAAAATAGACAGGCCGGAAACAGAAGAGCTAGCTGATACGGGTAGGTAGACCTGCCGATTTGCATACGTTTTCGCTACTGGTCTTACAGGGTACATTCGCATCCCTGGTACTGCTCAAGGCAACTGCCACCTAAAATAAGTAACCTCTGGTGGTCACGTCGAGGTTTCTTTGACACGGTTATGTCGGACCTCCCGTAAGCAAGTGGGTACTTGCTTCCACTTCTGCGAATGCATAGCACGACCGTCTTTTTCTGCTTGGGAACAGTAAACAATGACATGCGAGTCGGGTGGGGGGAGTACAATTGCTTGAAAGAAGAAATAGCAACAATCAGCCGCGCCGTCGCCAGATGCTGTATACAGTGTCAGTGATAAAATCCGCTGCAGCTTTAAAAATTGTTTATTTCTAAAACGGAAGTCTGCGGGCATTTTGTTTTTGCTTATTCTTCAGTTGAGAACAACTGTGTGAAGTGAAATGACAGGTTTAATGTCGCAATATTTCTCACAACATTACAGCTTTTCATACAGTTTTCAGCTCGCCAACATAAAAACAGCGCAATGCATAACGCATCTTGCCAACATCAAAAAGAGAAATAAGTTTATGCACAACAATGTTAGCCGGCCGCGGTGGTCTAGCGGTTCTAGGCGCGCAGTCCGAAACCGCGCGACTGCTACGGTCGCAGGTTCGAATCCTGCCTCGGGCATGGATGTGTGTGATGTCCTTAGGTTAGTTAGGTTTAAGTAGTTCTAAGTTCTAGGGGACTGATGACCACAGTAGTTAAGTACCATAGTGCTCAGAGCCATTTGAACCACAACAATGTTAAATATTAACTCTCTGAAACAACATTAATCTTAAACCCAATATTATGAAAGTTTAATTGGAAGTTTCCTTACATTAATCCTAAGCACAATAATATGAAAGTTTGATTGGACGTTTCTTTACAAAATTTCTCCTACACATACACTACTGGCCATTAAAATTGCTACACCAATAACAAATGCAGATGATAAACGGGTATTCATTAGACAACTATATTATACTACAACTCGCATGTGATTACATTTTCACGCAATTTGGGTGCATAGATCCTTGGAAATCAGTACCCAGAACAACCACCACTGGCAGTAATAACGGCCTTGATACGCGTGGGCATTGAGTCAAACAGAGCTTGGATGGCGTATACAGGTACAGCTGCCCTTGCAGCTTCAAAACGATACCACAGTTCAGCAAGTGTAGAGACTGGCGTATTGTGACGAGGCAGTTGCTCGGCCACCATTGACCAGACGTTTTCAATTGGTGAGAGATCTGGAGAATGTGCTGGCCAGGGCAGCAGTCGAACATTTTCTGTATCCAGAAAGGCCCGTACAGGACCTGCAACATGCGGTCGTACATTATCCTGCTGAAATGTCGGGTTTCGCAGAGATCGCATGAAGGGTAGAGCCACAGGTCGTAACACATCTGAAACTTAACGTTTACTTTTCAGAGCGCAGTCAGTGCGAACAAGAGGTGACCGAGACGTGTAACCAATGGCACCCCATACCATTACGCCGGCTGATACGCCAGTATGGCGATGACGAATATACGTTTCCAATGTGCGTTCACCGCGATGTCGCCAAACACGGATACGACCATCATGATGCTGTAAACAGAACCTGGATTCAGCCGGAAAAATGACGTATTGCCATTCGTGCACCCAGGTTCGTCGTTGAGTACACCATCGCAGGTGGTCCTGTCTCTGATGCAGCGTCAAGGGTAACCGCAGCTATGGTCTCCGAGCTGATAGTCCATGATGCTGCAAACGTCGTCGAACTGTTCGTGCAGATGGTTGTTGTCTTGCAAACGTCTCCATCTGTTGACTCAGGGATCGAGATGTGTGTGCACGATCCGTTACAGCCATGCGGATTAGATACCTGTCATCTCGACTGCTAGTGACACGAGGCCGTTGTGATCCAGCACGGCGTTCCGTATTACCCTCCTGAACCCACTGATTCCATATTCTGGTAACAGTCATTGGATCTCGACCAACGCGAGCAGCAATGTCACGATATGATAAACCGCAATCGCGGTAGGGTACAATCCGACCTTTATCAAAGTGGGAAACGTGATGGTAGGCATTTCTCCTCCTTACACGAGGCATCACAACAACGTTTCACCAGGCAACGCCGGTCACCTGCTGTTTGTGTATGAGAAATCGGTTGGAAACTTTCCTCATGTCAGCACGTTGTAGGTGTCGCCAACCTACTGTGAATGCTCTGAAAAGCTAACATTTGCATATCACAGCATCTTCTTCCTGTCGGTTAAATTTCGCGTCTGTAGCACGTCATCTTCGTGGTGTAGCAATTTTAATGGCCAGTGGTGTACGTTATGATGTTCGTCAGTAGTACGAAAATCGTCCGATTCCAGTTTAAAGTTCGGTACTATTGAGGATGACAATCAAGTCTACGGTGGATGGTTAGTCAAGTGACAAACTTGAGAGCAAGATTACCCTAGGCCGCTCGAGTTTACAGTAAACGCAAGCTGGTGAACCAACAAAGTTTACACCTCTGCACGCGGTATTTACCTTAAGCTGCGACGTGCTGCCGGCCGATGTGGCCGAGCGGTTCTAGGCGCTTCAGTCTGGAACCCCGCGACCGCTACGGTCGCAAGTTCGAATCCTGCCTCGGGCATGGATGTATGTGATGTCCTTAGCTTAGTTAGGTTCAAGTAGTTCTAAGTTCTAGGGGACTGATGAGCTCAGATGTTAAGTCCCATAGTGCTCAGAGCCATTTTTTTGCAACTTGCTGCTGTCTGCATGGCCGCTCTCTCCCACTGAAATTCCTAAAACCTAATCTGGCCTTTGCTGAACTTTCCAGCAAAAACTTTCCCCATGTTTCTCGTTATGTGAGAAAACAGGTACTAAGCCCTAGTCTTATTATGTGGCGATATACACGCACATGTTTGGAGCAGCATGCATATTATAGTGCCCTCTCAGTTCTCGCAAGAACAATTAACTAATTTGGCTGGTTCGTTTCTCCACAGTTGGAGCTAAACGTTGCTTCACCTAATTATAGCCTGAGTGCATCCGCTATGAACGCAGTGTCCACACCTATTTCTTCTCTGCGTCGTACGGAGCATTAAGCGCTCCGTTCTGCACTTGACGCCAGTTCAGAGAAGAGTCCACTTTCCAAAATTTCTCTCTTGTCCTCTCATGGCAGAACTGCCTCCTTCCACTTGGGTTCCTTCTTCATGTCTCGGCTTTTTTCGACTACTAGTAGCATTCTTCTTATTTTATAGAATCACCCTCTACCAATCGTAACGTCCCTTCTATCAAACTGCGTCGAAACGTCAGTAGTTTTCTCCTTCCTAGTGAGTTTCCGCCAATCGGACGTTTTTTTGTCCATTCTAGACGCCTAAAGTACATTGACCTTTCCGTGTGTCGCACTCGCTGGACGAAAATGCATCACTTGCTTTTGTTCGTCTCCCGTTGGAATTTCGAAACGCAGTTTTCTAAAGCTTCTTTGCTCTTGTACCGATGCCTTCGCCTCAGCCGGCCCTCCAGCTTGAATCACCTGGCCCGTGGTCGCTGTCCTCTTTCCTGCCACCCCCTTAAGTGGTCTCCGGCATAACTCCCGCAGCACGGTTTCGCTACGCCGTTGTGGAGCTGGCTTTTTAAAACTAAAAACGACTCGCCTAGCGTTCCCTATTCTACCCTCCGCTCAAAGACATGCATTGTATAGGAATGGTGTGTTAATTACCGTCGATTGTGTCATCCCGTTTTGCATTACATGTTGATTGGCAAATGTTCTCATAACTGCCGATTTACGTTAGATGTCATCTTCACCTTCTCATTGCGATTTGTAGAGGTCTCATGTAAGGTGCGAATATGACCATTTATTCTGCCACCTTACACCTTTTAGAAATAAACAGTTTTTACAACTGTAGAGGATTTTTATCTTTGAGAATGAAGAACAGCTGCGGATGTGCAGTGAAGAGAAACGTGTGTCAAATGCCGTGTAGATGATAATTGTTAATATTAACCATTGAAGATGAAAGATCTGGTAGATAACTATCAGTTTGGTTTTTGGAAACGTAAAGGCAGCAGAGAGGCAGTTGTAACGTTGCGCTTGATAATGGAAACAAGTCTTAAGAAAAATCAAGACACGTTTCCTTTCGACCAAGAAAAAGCGTTCGACAGTGTAAATTCAGCAAGATGGTCGAAATTCGCAGGAAAAGGTATAAGCTATAGGGATAATCGGATAGTTTACAATATGTACTCGTACAAAAATCAAGATGGAAAAACAAAAATGGAAAACCAAGAACGAACACCTCGAACCAGAAATGGTGTAACATAGGGATTTAGTCTCTCGTTCAGTCTACATACCGAAAAAGAAACTGTAAGCACTTCTTATACACTGCACTAGCGGCTCATTGAGAAACAACAGGTACCTTTCTTCTATATATGATGCATTCTGGGTACTAGCCCATTCTCAGGTGAGCATTGATGTTGAGGACGGACACACGAGATGCTGTATTGTGGATAAAGCTATTTTGTTTGATGTTCTGAGGATGGCTAATCCCGAAACGGATCACATATACATATATATGATTAGCAGCAAAGGATGTTGTTTTTAGCGGCCCATGACAGCAGAGAGTAGGAACGACTCACATTTTGGATTATAGTTGCAGGCCTCGCCTGCAATTTCAGTCTCTGTTGGTCCATCATGCACAGGGGACATGGGCTGGAAAGTAATTTTCAATGTCAATAACATTCACCAACAGCCGTATACCTTAAGATATTTTATTCTTAAAGCAACCAGTGTCGGCACTTCATTTTGCCATCTTCAGGCCCCATACGCTTCTATACAAATATACGATCTTGTCGTATAGCGCTACAAATCACTGGGTATCGTGAATTCCAATCGTTATACGATTCCTTCATACGAAGACGTGACAGCAACCTAACGTCTTCGTATGAAGCAATTGTATAACGATTGGATAGAAGCGTATGGGGCCTGAAGATGGCAAAATGAAATGTCGAAATCGGTGGTTTCAGAATAAAGTAAAATATCTTAAAGTATAAGGCTGTTGGTGAATTTTATCGACATCGAAAAATACACGACTTTATGTCGAAACTTAAAAGGAATAACGGAAATAAGTACGATTTAAATTCAGCGTGAAAAGAATGTTAAGATTCACTGATGACATAGCTATGCGCAGTGAAAGTGAGGAAGAACTGCAGGACCTGTTGAATGGAACAAACAGGTTAACGAGCACAACTCAATGGGTTCAGAGTGAACCGAAGAGAGACGAAAGCGATTAAGAGTATCAGAAATGAGAACAGCGATCAACTTAACGTGAAAACTGGAGACCACGAAACAAACGAAGGAGTTCTGCCGCCTTGGAAGCAAAATAACCCATGACGAACGAAGCAAAGAGGACATTAGAAGCAGACTAGCACAGGCAGAGATGAAGTAGCCGCGCGGGATTAGCCGAGCGGTCTCAGGCGCTGCAGTCATGGACTGTGCGGCTGGTCCCGGCAGAGGTTCGAGTCCTCCCTCGGGCATGGGTGTGTGTGTTTGTCCTTAGGATAATTTAGGTTAAGTAGTGTGTAAGCTTAGGGGCTGATGACCTTAGCAGTTAAGTCCCATAAGATTTCACACACATTTGAACATTTTGAAGAGATGAAGTTTCTCGCAAAGAGAAGTCTACTGGCATCAAATTTGAGGAGGACATTTCTGAGAATGTACTTTTGGAGCATGGCATTGTGTGGTAGTGAGTGAACTGTGTAAAAACCGGAAAAGTAGAGAATCGAAGCGTTTGAGACGTGGTTCTACAGAAGTATGTTGAAAATTAATCGGATTAATGAGACGGTTCTCTGCAGAATCGGGTAGAAGAGGGACATTGAGAAAACATTGACGAGAAGAAGGGACAGAATGATACGACCTGCGTTAAGACGTCAAGAGATTAGGTCCACTTGAGGAGCCATAGAGGGTACAAACTGCAGGGGAAGATAGTGATTGGAATACAGCCAAAAAATTCATTCAGGACGTTTCGTAAAATTGCTGCTCTCACATGAACAAATGGGGCACATGGAAGGAATACTGACGACAAAATAAGAGCCAAGGGACCTGTCCTCGAGGACACAATCTAAGTAGACATGCACACTTCGTATAATACCGTGGTACACTCGGAAATGCATCTGACAGAACTGGCAGCCTGTCACCAACACGGTTGGAGGTTGAGAAGAGAGATCGTAGCCCATAGAAGCTTGTATCGTAATACAAAATTACTTTCAAAGTCAGGATAGTTGTGCCAGATCGACATCGACCCACGTAGGACTTCGGATTTGGCGTCTCGCCTCACCTAATCTAGCATTTTCAGCACTGTACGTCCGCAGGAGTTGAAACTCTACCAGTCCCTGTGCATCGCCTCAAGGCTTCTTGTCTAGCGGATTGTAACGATAGATCCCCTGATCTTAATCACGTGTCATAAGAAATGTGTGGGACTATTTAGAATATTGTTTGAAATATAGCAGTGAACACCTCCGCAATTTGGTAACTCTACCCTCCACAGCAGTTGTTCCCAGCCTGGGGGTAATTACACCCTGAGAGGGATAATGAAATTTTCTGAGGGGTAAAAACTATACGATTCGATTCTGTTTGCCACGAAACTAAATTATTTTCAAAAGATCATTACTTTTATCATAATTTTGTAAGACTATAATGTTGATTATATAAGTTATCAATAGTTACATTTTCTCAAATGGTTCAAATGGCTCTGAGCGCTATGGGACTTAACATCTATGGTCATCAGTCCCCTAGAACTTAGAACTACTTAAACCTAACTAACCTAAGGACATCACACAACACCCAGTCATCACGAGGCAGAGAAAATCCCTGACCCTGCCGGGAATCGAACCCGGGATCCCGGGCGCGGGAAGCGAGAACGCTACCGCACGACCACTAGCTGCGGACTACATTTTCTCAGTTAGTAGCATTAATGCCATGGAGGTTAAAGGTTACTAATATAGCCCACCCACTACACACGCATGTTGTGCTTTGTCCTGTTCGTCGTTAATGAGTGAGACATATACGTAACAAATGATAAATATCCCAAGAAAATGTCTTCTGCAAGTTGCAGATATTACCTGCAGTAGTCCAGAAATTGCTTCACTACTCACTTCGAACCGCCGGCCGCGGTGGTCTAGCGGTTCTAGGCGCGCAGTCCGGAACCGCGCGACTGCTACGGTCGCAGGTTCGCATCCTGCCTCGGGCATGGATGTGTGTGATGTCCTTAGGTTAGTTAGGTTTAAGTAGTTCTAAGTTCTAGGGGACTTATGAGCACATTAGTTGAGTCCCATAGTGCTCAGAGCCATTTGAATCATTTGAATCACTTCGAACCAGATAAATGAATTAATTGACAGCACGACACATAAGGGCTACTGTAATGCTGTATACAGTATTATTATTATTAGTATTAGTAGATGTGCCCAGAAAAAAAGCATTAACAGCCTGAAGTCTTCCAATTTCTGCCAGTTCAGAAGTAAGTAGTGCAGCAATCACGTGATTTACGAACAGTAATTACAGTGTACATATTTTAACTTGTTTGATTTTAAATGGAATTGCAGTATGCAGGGTGGCTAAGTGCAGCAGTGGAGAGGAGTAATTCATGGGAATTATCTTGTGTAATAAGTGTCTACCCTCACTGTGGATAATTGCCTTTCTTATCTGAGGAGGAATTGTGTGTGGCACTTACGATGCATCACGAATTCCTTCGTCTTTCATTGTAAGACACCCACAAACCAATCATTCATCTTTCATCATTTTAAAAATAATTACAATGAAATGAACACCCTTAGCTGCTTACAGGCGTTGCCATACGTCAACGGGGCAAATGAAAATGTGTGCCCCGACCGGGACTCGAACCCGGGATCTCCTGCTTAAAACTAAGTGTTCCAAGAAAATTATTTCATTCTACACTTTAGTTAGACGGGTACCATACGTCAACGGGGCAGATGAAAATGTGTGCCCCGACCGGGACTCGAACCCGGGATCTCCTGCTTAAAAATAAATGTTCCAAGAAAAGTATTTCATTCTACACTTTAGTTAGGTGCTTTAGTTGGTGATAATGTGGGGAAGGGCGGGAGGGGGGTGGGAGAAGAGTAGTAGCTAATGTCTAATTGCACTCAGGTGTAATGGTCTAAGAAAGGTTGGGAACAACTGATCTAATCATAAATAAGTGGCTTGAATTGGGTAAGACGTAGCTGAAGGAATTTGTGGACTTTCTTTCCCGTCGAATTGATGCCATAATTAAGGCCAGAGGTGGTATTACATGCTAATAGTGTGATGCCTCTGAGGATGACCAACTTTTTGCCTGATGACACATGAGAGGGTCACAAGGAAGCGCCTACGTGCTCTTTATCGAAATCAGATAGAGCACTCACCTATAAAAAACACTGCATGAACACTAAACACAAAGTAGCCGCGAGAAACAACATTGTGCGCAAACTAACGGGCACTACATGGGGAGCACAGCCTGGAATAGTGAGAACCACAGCTCTTGCTTTGTGCTATTCAACAGCGCAGTACGCGTGCCCAGTGTGATACAATTCTAGCCACGGGCATACCGCTTAATGAATCCTACCGCATCATCACAGAGTGAGACCAACCCCGACTGATAAATTGTACTGCCTGGCAGGCGTGACCCCACCAGATATTAGAAGCAAAGTAGCGGCCAGGAAGGAAAAGACAAAGGCGTTGACCTCACCTGCCCACCCGCTGTGCAAACACCAGCCAGCCCGCCGCCGACTAAAATCTAGAAAAAGCTTCCTGCACACAGCAGAAAACATCGTTGGGACACCGCAGCAAGTGAGGCTGGCAATGTGGCGAGAAGAAAACGCGCACCTTGGGGAATGGTTAGTCCCAAACGAAGAACTCCCTCGCGGCCATATGGAAGGATGGACGACATGGAACTCTCTTAAATAGGTTGCGCTCTGGTGTCACACGATCCAAAGAGATTGTGCGCAAATGGGGCCTCTCAAATGAATCGGCGCTGTTTGACTGTGGACACACTCAAACCACCATCCACTTCACGCAGTGTGTGCTGTGCCCAAGCACCTGCACCATGAAGGATTTGATGAATGCCACCCCGGAAGCGCTGGACGTGGCCAGGTTCTGGTCCAAGACTTCCTAAAATAAAAATACTACTTGACCCTGCTTATATATCTGTATACTTTTATACTCTTTTTGTATTTGTTGTATACCTGATATGTATGTGTTAATCATTCTGATGCTTCTGACACGATTAAATTTAAAAAATCGAAATCTGTCGCCGGAAGAGAAGAATTCCTGTTCAGATCACGTCCATGGAAACAATTTAACTTTCCGAAAAATGTTCAAAGACCATCAAGTGCATTATTATCGGTACCCGTCAAAACCGGGGAACCCAATCGATTAAAACCTATAGCCCGCGCCTAATACGCCATTTGCCCAATGTGTTCGTTCAGGAAACGCCGTAATGAGACGCAGCAGTTAGCAGCTCGGCGCCAGTAATAGCCACGGTATGGAATTACTGCCTGACGCTGGTGACTTCACGCGGTTGCTGGCACTGGAATGGCGTGTGCGGCCGGGCGCTGGCCCAGCGCACCACGGGGGACGCCGACCGACACCGCACAAGTGGATTAATTGCGCCGCTAAGCGAGTTAGCAGTTGGCGGGGGGGTGGGGGTGGAAGGGGGCAGTGAGAGGGGACTCCACACAGCACGCCAACCGCCTGCTGCCTGTTTACCTCGCCGCAATTTATCGTCACGCCCTAAAAGGGACAAAGCGCCCTCCGGTTTGTACCAGAAAAACACCCAGTCCTTTACCCCTCCGCTTTTTTTTCCTTAACCCATTGGCCCTGTGGAATTTACTTTTTCCCTCCCTGTTACGCCATGCAGAAGTGAGCTTTGAAGGTACGCTCGTTATTTTCGATTGGTTTACACAGCGTCGAGCTCAACGCAATTGAAGCAGATACCCACCGACATCACCTAGTTGGACATAATCTCCACCTAACTTGACGCAAACAATTAAGTCATTTACAGAAGGATCCTCAGACACCAGAAGTTCGTTTGAATGATACAATTCTGCCATACCATCTGTCTCTGAATGGAGGCAAATATCATTGTACACTGAAGAGTTAAAGATACTTGTACACTAGTACACCAGCTTAATATCGTAGAGAGCCCCCGCGAGCACGCAGGAATGCCGCAACACGACGTGCCATGGACTTGACTAATGTCTGAAGTAGTGCTGTAGGCAACTGACACCATGAATTCTACAGGGCTGTCCATAAATCCGTAAGAGTACGAGGGGGTGGTGATCTCTTCTGAACAGCACGTTGCAAGGCATCCCAGATATGCTCAACAATGTTAATGTTGGTGGGCATCCAAAGCGTTCAGCCGGCCGCTGTGGCCGAGCGGCTCTAGGCGCTTCAATCTGGAACCGCGCTGCTGCTACGATCGCAGGTCCGAATCCTGCCTCGGGCATGGATGTGTGTGATGTCCTTAGGTTAGTTAGGTTTACGTAGTTCTAAGTCTAGGGGCCTGATGACCTCTGATGTTAAGTCCCATAGTGCTCAGAGCCATTTGAACATTTGGAAGTGTTCAAACTCAGGAGAGTGTTCCTGGAGCCACTCTGTAGCAATTCTGGACGTGTGGAGTATCGCATTGTCTTGCTGGAATGGCTCAAGTCCAGCGGAATGCTCAATGGACATGTCTGGATTGCAGGTGATCAAACAGGATGCATGCGTACGTGTCACCTGTCAGAGTCGTATCTAGACGTATCAAGCGTCCCGTATCACTCCAACTCCACACTCTCCACACCATTACACAGCCTCAAAAAGCTTGAGCAGTCCCCTGCTTACATGCAGGGTCCATGGATTCATGAGGTAGTGTCCATACCAGTATGCGTCCATCCGCTCGATGCAATTTGAAACTAGACTCGTCCGAGCAGGCAATGCATTTCCAGTCATCAACAGTCTAATGTCGGTGTTGCGGGACCAGGGGAGGCGTAAAGCTTTGTCTTGTGCGGTCATCAAGGGTGCACGAGTGGGCCTTCGGCTCCGAAAGCCAAATGGTTCGGACGCTGACACTTGTTAAGGGCCAGCTTTGCAATCTGCAGCAGTTTGCCGAAGGATCACGTTGAACGATTTTCTTCAGTCGTCGCTGCTCCCGTTCTTGCAGGATCTTTTTGCGGCCGCAGCGATGTCGGAGATTTGATGATTTACCGGGCTCCTGATATTCACGTACACTTGTGAAATGGTCGTACCAGAAAGTCCCCACTTCATCGCTACATCGGAAATGCTGTCCCCCATCGCTCGTGCGCCGACTATAACACCACGTTCAAACTCACTTAAATCTTGATAACCTGGCATTGTAGCAGCAACCGATCTAACAACTGCGCCAGATACTTGTGTGCCGACCGCAGCGCCGTTTTCTGCCTGTTTACATATCTTTGTATTTCAATACGCATGCCTGTACCAGTTTCTTTGGCGCTTCACTGTATTTTATTTTCATTACTGCTTAGTTTGGTGGGAGCATAGTCTGTTCCTCTCCTCATCTCACACGTCTTTACATTGCGGATGCATTGACACGAAATGGGCTTCCTTGTCGTTACGCTCGGTCGTTAGGTGGCAAACATAACTTCCTTCACTGGAGCGGACCACCTTATTTGAGCAGTGAGTCGCGCTGGTATTCTCTTTGACTTGGCTTTTGCGGCCGCTTCTGTATGGGTGACCAGTGTGCTGGACCATTTGTCTTCCGGGATTTTGTGCAGTCCAGATCGCCCGGCATTCAGACCTGTAGACTGAACGTCTGTTCAGTCGTTGATTTTCATAAGGTTCGCTAAAACGATCTACGAGTTGACAAATACGTGACAACATACGAATGGCAAAGGCTACGTGCAGCAAAATTGGGGGAAATGTATATGCATGAATGCTTTCACGGTGCAAGGCCACTCTACAACCCAACCACGATATCATTGCTCTTAGACACCCATGGTTGATGTTGGAAACGTTAGGTGACGTTGTAGTAAGCAGAAACCATGTCCATTTTTTTCGACTGTTGTATACACTGTGGAATTTTGAATAGCTTCACAAAGTACCATAGGCACGGATTTAGGCTCTGGCGCGCGTTCTTGGCCGCCTGCGGGTCGGGGCCTCTAATTTGAAAAACAATAAAAGTATCTTAGTTTTACGTACTGTGTTCTCGTGCACGCCTTACAATCTCTTCCTGGAAATTTTTGCAGTCCCAAATTTTACTCTAGTTCTGAAGCTTTTTATGAAAACATTAATAAACACAATATACGGAACATTGTTTCGATTTATTTGGAATGTAAGTAACGTAAAAATTGAAAAAAGTTTCCGCATAGGAACTCGACCCAATGACTGTCGTATTATCTTTCTGTACTCTTTTCGCTGCGCCAAAGTTGTCTCGAAACTACGCTAACATAAAAGATTCATGCCTCGCCCTACCCACCCAAGAAATTCTACTTTTTCTAAACTCGTGGCCTAGCCTTACGTATACTATAATTTTGGACGAAATCGGTGATGACTGGTAGGTGCAGTCGCTTTCTGAGCTTACATCGGAAATAAAAACATACTTTTGTAATGCCTATACATATTTCACTAGTACTCTATTGAGGATCTGTGTTGCATTCAATTCCAATACTTTGCCTTTTTGTGTTACGACCTACGGGGCTATGGGGCTACAATGGATGTGTTCACATCATTTTGAGGAGGCGATAATAGACAGGTTTTCAGTTTTTTGGAAAGTCGTGATTTGGCACAACAGCTTTATGAAACATTTTTAAAAGTACCACTTTCGGTCAAACAACAGAGCATCCAGAATGTGGCGTAACACTTGGTGCTATTAACGTAATTTATAAATCGGCTGCTTTCCTGCATTCAAAAGTTTCGATGTTGTTCATGTCTAACGTTGATCTACACGCAAAAATAATCTTGATTATACGCATTCATTCTGGAAACAATCGACAGTATCCTTTCTTCCAGAAGTGAAAATCGCTCAAATTGCGCGAGAGAATTTCCGTGAAACTTGGAAAGTAGATGAAAGCTGCTGGTGGGCGGAAAGCTCTGAGGTGGGTTCGTGAATCGTGACTGAATAGCTCATCAGCTAAGAGTATCTCGACAAGAAGCAAATGTCCATCGTGACTGAATAGCTCATCAGCTAAGAGTATCTCGACAAGAAGCAAATGTCCCAGGTTTGAGTCTCGGTCTCGCACACAGTTTAAATCTGCCAGGGAATTTTATAGACTGAACAGCGAAAACATTATGACCACTGCTTACTGCAACTTTGGAAGCCGTCAGGTGGCGTTACGGGCACGTGACAGTAACAAAAAAAAAGTAGTGGAGCAGACACGAACGGGATATCATCCTAACGAAGATAGGGGTGCAATTGTGGAAATTCATTGAGATAAGAGACTTAGACAAAGGACAGGTCATTATTAGCAGAGCCTGTGAACAAGTAACTCGAAACCGGCGAAGCTGGTCGAATGTTCACGTGCTACTGTCGTGAGCATCTACGGAAAAAGGTAAGAGAAGAGGGTAGTGAAACCACGCCAGTAGGCGCTAAACGACTGGACGTCCACGACTCTTCACTGAATGTGGGGTCTGGAGGCTTGTTTGCTCTACAAAGTAGGATAGATGGTGATCTGTGGCGTCTCTGCCGAAAGAGCACAGTGCTGGTGCACGCACAAGAGTTTCGGAGCACACCGTTCATCGTACATTATTATTATTCTCGAATCAGAAACATACAAATTTACAGTAGCCATACACATCAATAAATATGTACATATATGTACACAAATTGTATTTATATTACATGTGCCCAGTACTTTGCAACCTCCAAGGCGCTTGGAGTGGCTTGCAGGAGATCAATCTTCGTGCAGGATGTAGGGCACAAAAGGCACTGGAGCGTGTGGCTTGTGGTTTGTTCTTGTCCACAATCACAAGATGTATCTTCTGTTATGAAGCCCCATCTCTTCAGATCGTCCAACTCCTGATCGTAATCTGTTTAAAGATTTCCACACCAGCCAGCTCTCGTTGCGTCCGGGTGGTAGTTCTTCAGCTTCTGGCGTCTGCAGGTGAGGCGTCGACTTCTTCCATAACTCCAGCCTTGCCTTCTCTGGTGAAATGGTGAGCTTCTCAGATGTTCTCAGGAAGCTCTTTCACGATCTCAGCCGTTGCTGTGGTGGATTATGTCCGTGCAGTGGATGGGTACTGTCCTGTTCCAGTTTCAGTCGCTACATGAAAGGAGCCTCCACGAAGATCGCAATGATTTCCGACCAAGATAAGACTTGCAATCGGGCGTACCCTGGGCGTCAGGTTTCTCTGGCGGCTGATCCTTTCACACCAGAAACATCATCGTACATTATTGAACATGGAGCTGCGCAGCAGACAATCCCCACGTGTTAAACATGTTGACCCAACGACGTTGTCCATTACGATTGCAGTGGGCACTAGACCATCGGGATTCGACCGTCGAGCAATGGAAATGTATCGGCTCTTCGGGTGAAGTACATTTTCGCAACAATAGGTCAGCATACAGGAAAGTCACAACAACCTTTGGTGGCATTAAAAGCAACGGTGGTAACATGAAGAGTGCAACGGGAATTCCGCTGTTAAATGCAGAGGAGAGAGCAGATAGGTGGAACGAATACATTGAAAGCCTCTATGAGGGTGAAGATTTGTCTGATGTGATAGAAGAAGAAACAGGAGTCGATTTAGAAGAGATAGGGGATCCAGTATTAGAATCGGAATTTAAAAGAGCTTTGGAGGACTTACGGTCAAATAAGGCAGAAGGGATAGATAACATTCCATCAGAATTTCTAAAATCATTGGGAGAAGTGGCAACAAAACGACCATTCACGTTGGTGTGTAGAATATATGAGTCTGGCGATATACCATCTGACTTTCGGAAAAGCATCATCCACACAATTCCGAAGACGGCAAGAGCTGACAAGTGCGAGAATTATCGCACAATCAGCTTAACAGCTCACGCATCGAAGCTGCTTACAAGAATAATATACAGAAGAATGGAAAAGAAAATTGAGAATGCGCTAGGTGACGATCAGTTTGGCTTTAGGAAAAGTGAAGGGAAGAGAGAGGCAATTCTGACGTTACGGCTAATAATGGAAGCAAGGCTAAAGAAAAATCAAGACACTTTCATAGGATTTGTCGACCTGGAAAAAGTGTTCGACAATATAAACTGGTGCAAGCTGTTCGAGATTCTGAAAAAAGTAGGGGTAAGCTATAGGGAGAGACGGGTCATATACAATATGTACAACAACCAAGAGGGAATAATAAGAGTGGACGATCAAGAACGAAGTGCTCGTATTAAGAAGGGTGTGAGACAAGGCTGTAGCCTTTCGCCCTTACTCTTCAATCTGTACATCGAGGAAGCAATGATGGAAGTAATAGAAAGGTTCAGGAGTGGAATTAAAATACAAAGTGAAAGGATATCAATGATACGATTCGCTGATAACATTGCTATCCTGAGTGAAAGTGAAGAAGAATTAAATGATCTGCTGAACGGAATGAACAGTCTAATGAGTACACAGTATGGTTTGAGAGTAAATCGGAGAAAGACGAAGGTAATGAGAAGTAGTAGAAATGAGAACAGCGAGAAACTTAACATCAGGATTGATGGTCACGAAGTCAATGAAGTTAAGGAATTCTGCTACCTAGGCAGTAAAATAACCAATGACGGACGGAGCAAGGAGGACATCAAAAGCAGACTCGCTATGGCAAAAAAGGCATTTCTGGCCAAGAGAAGTCTACTAATATCAAATACCGGCCTTAATTTGAGGAAGAAATTTCTGAGGATGTACGTCTGGAGTACATCATTGTATGGTAGTGAAACATGGGCTGTGGGAAAACCGGAACAGAAGAGAATCGAAGCATTTGAGATGTGGTGCTATAGACGAATGTTGAAAATTAGGTGGACTGATAAGGTAAGGAATGAGGAGGTTCTACGCAGAATCGAAGAGGAAAGGAATATGTGGAAAACACTGATAAGGAGAATGGACAGGATGATAGGACATCTGCTAAGACATGAGGGAATGACTTCCATGGTACTAGAGGGAGCTGTAGAGGGCAAAAAGTGTAGTGGAAGACAGAGATTGGGATACGTCAAGCAAATAATTGAGGACGTAGGTTGCAAGTGCTACTCTGAGATGAAGAGGTTAGCACAGGAAAGGAATTCGTGGCGGGCCGCATCAAACCAGTCAGTAGACTAATGACCAAAAAAAAAAAAAAAAAAAAAAAAGTCGATGGTTGTCTCCACAAACGCCGTCATCGAGGTGAACGGCGGCTCGAAACGTGCAAAGTGCCACGGACGCAGGCTGGTGGGAGCAGTATTATGGTACGGGAGACATTCTCTGCCGCTGCCTGGCACATGCGGTAGTAACCGAAGACACGATGACAGTTGCGAACCACCTGCATCCCTTCCTGCTTGATGTCTTCCCCGACATCGATGTCATCTTTCAGCATTATCATTGTCCGTTTCTCGGAGCCAGAACCGTGCTACTGTGGTTTCGGGATAATTATAGTGAACTCAAGTTGATGTCTTGGCGATCGGATTCGCCTGTTGTAAATCCAACGGAACCCATCTAAGTCGCCATCGAGCGCCGTCGTCGCGTATGCTAATCAGCGGGCCGTTACTTACGCGACTTACAAGACGTGTGCATAGACATCTAATGGCACATACCTCCACAAACCTACCAAAAATCTGTCGTTCCCTGATACTCAGACTCAGTGATGTTCAGAAATGGTTCAAATGGCTCTGAGCACTATGGGACTTAACATCTGTGGTCATCAGTCCCCTAGAACTTTGAACTACTTAAACCTAACTAACCTAAGGACATCACACACATCCATGCCCGAGGCAGGATTCGAACCTGCGACCGTAGCGGTCACTCGGTTCCAGACTAAAGCGCCTAGAACCGCACGGCCACCTCAGTGATGTATTTCGTTCCAAAGATGGACAAACAACCTGTTAAGGAGGTGGTCATAATATTTTGGCTCACTAGTGTATAGTTGTAGTAATACATTATAATTTTTCAAAAATAAATGTGCTCCTAGAGCCATGACTAAAATGTCTTCACCAGTTAGTCTATGACTACCCACTGTTTTGGAGGTTATGAACAGAAATTGGTAGGATGCAATGGGGGGGGGGGGGGGGGGGAGGGCAATGTGTGGACTGCTGGCGTTCAACAGAGGCTAGTCCAGTTGTCGGAACTCAAAATCTTCCAGGCAGTAGTAAGATAGCTACAAGGCTTTTAATTATTGACTTCGGGGCACTAAAAAGTTTGCCTTTTTCTCGCTGGTCAAACTGTGGTTGGCGAACATCATTTAGACTAATTTTATGTGTGTTGCAACGCAGTTAATTGATCCGAGCCCACCAGTAAACATTTCCGATTAAATTTGTGGAGCAGAGCGCCGTGTAAATAGACTCGCCCGCCATGTATCATACAGAGAGAGAGAGAGAGAGAGTGTGTGTGTGTGTGTGTGTGTGTGTGTGTGTGTGTGTGTGTACTGTGACCTCATGCCCCTGAGGCACAGAGGACGGACGAAAGCAGCACATCGTCGTTTTCTTGCATAACCTATGTCAAAGCCCGCATGTTTCCTCTGAAAAGGGTACAGGCAGTTTATTCTCGTTTCCTTTTGCAATGCGGTTTAGTGCTTCATCTCTAACAGCTTTTTCGTTGACAGGGCTGTAACCCCCAGCTTCATTCATTGCTTGCTTCCTTCCTTCTTTCCTTCGTTCCTTTCCTCCGTTGTTGCAATCTAAATTATTTCCATGAAAGTAACAAGGGGAACGTGTCTTCTCATCATCATATATTTCGTTCAAATTTGCGGTATATGCAGGGCTTGGCCACAAACGAAAATGACAGAAGCGGAAACTCTAGTTGGACAAGCCTTTAGAAAAAGTACAATTTTTGGTGCGGGTCGGGCGAACCATGAGAAGTTCATGTTACCGTAATTTAGAGTCACATCTGGCGCAGCGATGAGAGTGCAGAATGGTATTCCGAAAGGCGTGGGGTCGAATAACTATGGAAATATTTTCTTGTTTTTTTTATTTTCAATTCTTACGTTACTTACGGTACAAATAAAATGAAATAATGCTCAGTTTACTAATTTATTAGCATTTTCACGAAAGGGGCGACAAAGAACAGCAAAGCAAAATTTAGTATTACAAAGAAATTTCTGGCGAGGGATTGTAAGGCGCACGCGAGAAATTCGTACATAAAATTATATGCTTTTATTATTTTACCGTTGATATACAAATGCACTGTAAAAACAAGGGAAGTAGTGATTTTCTCGGCGTCGTGTATACGTTACACACGTCGAAGTTTTACAAATACATGGTTGTTTTAAAGTTTTTACAGAAAAACAGACTCGGCTTACGTTGATCACCTCATCAGTCAGCACAACAGCGGACTACGCGTAACTCATCATTTCGCAAAAAATTGGCGATTATAATTACTGACATATAATGGAATGTATTTTGGTGCAGTCTTCTCAGAATGTGATTTTTTTTCCTCTTTCGATGAGGTAAGAGCAGTTTTGAAGCTTCTTTATCAAATTCTGTACCTGCGGGCAAAAACGTGCATCGCAGTTTTGCAGCAGCTGAGTGCATTTGGGGAGAATCTGTTTAATATTGCACGGTGCAGTCCTTCGTCCTCTTGAAAAGACTTGTGAAATCGTGGATCTGTTTGTTTTCCCCTTTTTATGAAAATACAGTACTAAAAAATACGATATATTGAGCTTTGTTTCGGTTTATTTGCTGTGTAAGTAACATAAAAATTGAAAATAAAAGAAAATATGTTGCCACAAAGGGAATCGACACCACGATCCTCGAGTTATTCTGTACTCTGTTCGCTGCGCCATCTGCTGCCTCGAAACTATGCGAACATGAACGGATCTTGCCCCGCCCGGCTAGCTCCAAAAAAAAAAATGCTATTTTTTTCTAAAATCTTGGCCATCGGTAGCTCCTACTTCCGTTAGTTTCATTTCTCGCCAAGACCTGCATATACCATAAATTTGGAAGAAATTGGTGATGACGATTACTTGCGGTTTCCTTGTAAGAGGAAGTAGTACACAACTCCACTGTTACGTATTTATACCCTCATTCAACCACCGTACTCTTCCACGTTCCTTAAGTTTAAAAGCACATCGGTAAATACAGTGCATTCAGAAATTCCTTACAGACTTGAAGGACGTGTAGAGACGAGTGAGGACATAATATTTTGAATTGGCACCCACGTCGGGAGACTCACCGTTTCCATGCCACAACCATTTGGAAACGTATTGGTAAGGCGACCACTTCTACAAGTAATTGCATAGGCTTGTTTTACAGTTCCACTTATTAATAGCCAAAGAAATTGCTCGTGTTCTCATTGACGGGTTCCCTTCAACGTGATGCAGTGCGGCTTCTTCCCGTTCGGGTGTGCGGCGTCTCCTTGGGGCACCACACTCATGCCCGCTGATGGTGAAGGTACCCTTTCCCGAAGCCGTGGCGAAATGGTGGCAAAAAGGCTATGCTATGGAGTCGGACGTTGTGGAAAACTGTCGTGTTAAGGAGGACGAGCAGCTCTTCCATTACCGTGAGCTTCGGCACTCAGAAGGATCTTGTCGGTTTATTATGCAAAAGTGCACTCAACCATCTTGCTCTAACACCAACAGACACATGAATGAGGCTCGAACCAGGTCAGAGGTGGGATAGACGTCAAATGACATTAGCCGACCCAACGTAACCAGCTCCCCGCTATGACTACTTTGTTATTTACCTACCTTGCAAACAAGTTTTCAAACGGCTGTAGGACATAAGTTGTACGTTTGCAGGCATGTGTTCCTCTTAAAATGTTACGTACTCACTACCCTCTACAAGTCTTAGAAGTTTGTAATGGGAATTTCCGAACAGCCTGTACATGGTACGGGGTACATAATTTAGTGCTTAAATGTTCTCTGTCTATTTTTGTTCAAATGCTAGTCTTATTCTATACCTATATGTATTCAGAGCCTCATGCGTCCTCTATTAATATTGTACACTACAGCTGATCACTGTGATCAGAACCGTTTTATATTCTGACACGGGTTATAGCAGCCGACTTGTGCGCAATGGCAGCTGTCGGCAACAGAGTAGCGTGGCGTCAGAAGAGTGTGAGGGGAAGGGTGTCGGGCAGGCCCCGCTCGCTGGCTCGCGGCCCGGTGTAAATTAGTTACGTATCAATCAGCTGCCCGCGCCCAACGACAAGCTCGTCACCCTTGTAATTAGGCTGCCAGCAAAACGTGCGTGCCGCACCGGTTGCCGAGCAACAGGCGAAACACGCGGATGACACGCGATCCGCCGTGTCACCAACGGTCTGCTTCGCACCATCCGCTTCATCTTCCCACAGTCGAGTTCCGTCAGGGACTAATTTGTTGTCACTACGTTTAAGGAGACCCAAACCCTCCTATAATTCGCATGTTAAATTTTCTTTTATGTCACACGCGCTACAAATTTTATGGATTAGCGCAGTGTAGGTATATTTGACACATTTTTTCAATGATATTTCGTCAGATCGGTAATTATACTTCAGATAATAAATGTAAGCATATTTTACACCAACTTAGTACTAATCTTTAAGTTTGTGATATACAGTAAGCTCCCAATTATTTGGGTTCGTGCTGACCCGAGACAGCACAGATAACCAAAAAAATACGGATAATCCAAAATACACATCCAGACTGAATCTGTCATCTGGAGCGGAGTATGCACGGATTTGAAATATCGTGGCAGATTAAAGTGCCCGACCGGGACTCGAACGGGGAACCTTTATTTCAGGAGTGCTAGTCACGCAAGGTATGCACTAGAAGTTAAGAGAAATTTGAAAGGTACTGCGAGGGTGGAGTCACGCTCACACAGTTTTACTCTGCCAGAAAACTTCAAATACACATTTTTTTACCGGAGACAGTTGTTTATTGCATTTGGAAAACATGTTACCCGTTGCAGATGAAAGACCATTCCATATGTTACTCTCCGTAAACCGACAACTTATTTACAAAACTGCACTTACAACACACAGTATTTTGTATCACATTCAGTTCAGGCTAGAGAAATAATCGTACAAGCTATCTTGCCAGAAGTTGACACACTGAGAAACTTAGCTGTAGTACAGTTATAAGGTTTACAATTCAAGCAGCAACTAGCCACAAATATGAAGTTTATTGAAAACAAACGGTTACTGGTTTCGAATTTATTGCAAATCCATCTTCAGATGCCTGTTACAGCTTTCGTTTTTCCCTCCTGGGGTGTCGTTTCGTGTTCGTTACTCGTAACGTAAATTAGTTGCAAGCTATGGCGTACACACACTTTATTCAACATGTAAACATCACTAAAAATATTCGTATTTAGGTTATGACATGTTCGATATGCCTGCAATCCTTAGCGATGATGTGGCGCAGACGAAGAGCGAAGTTCTGCATGACCCGGTGAAGTGTCGGAACATCAATGCTGTCGATGACCAGCTGAATGGCTGTTTTAAGCTCAGAAGTGGTTTTGGGGTTATTGCTGTACCCTTTAATACAGCCCCACAAAAGAATTCGCATGTCTTCAGATCCGAAGAATATGGCGGCCAATCGAGGCCCATGTCAGTGGCCTTGGGTATCCCAGAGCCAGAATGCGGTCCACAGAGTGCTCCTCCAGGAAACCAAACACTCTCGTACACCGATGGGGTCGAGCTCCGTCTTGAATCGCATTCTGTCGAAATCAGGGTCACTTCGGATAATGGGGACGAAATCGGCTGCCAAAAACCTTCGGTAGTTACCGTGCCATCAGGGAATATCGTACCGATTATTCCGTGATTGGAGATTGCACACCACACAGTCACCCGTTGAGGGTGAAGAGACTTCTCGATCGCGAAATGCGGATTCTCAGTCCCCCAAATGAGCCAGTTTTACTTATTGACGGAGCCATCCAAATGAAAGTGGGCTTCGTCGCTGAACCAAACCGTATTCACATCAAAGTCCTGTTCGTCAATTCTGTGGACAATAGTGTTGGCGAAACACAACCGCTGTTCCATGGTCCTGGGACTTAATGGCTGATGGGTTTGAATTTTGTGTGGGAAGAGGTGGAGGTCTTCAACAAAAATTTTTGGCTGTTTCTCCCGGTTGATTTCCACCTGTTGTGCAGCTCGTCTGATCGATTTCGTGGGACTGATTTGAAATACAGCACATGTCTTCTCGATGTATTCACCCGTTTTGGTCGATCGACATTCCCAGCACTGTCATCACGAACACAACCCGTTCTCTCAAAATTGCGAGTGAAGTTCTTGATTGTTACCACACTTGGACCGGTTGTCTACAGCTTGAACTCAGTCGCAAACTTCGTTTGAGCCGCAGTTGGGCTGTTAGTGTTCGCATTGTAGGCCTTCACAAGCGCCATACGCCCAGGCGTACCGTGACATTTTCACGTGCAAATCGCCGACAACAACAAGACGTGTACACACGTGCACACTAATTCCCATCGTGGCCAGCGGTCAACCGTTCAGTTTGAACGTCCTAACGCAACCCGTTCATAAGTTATGACGATTTTATTTTATACAGTTCAATAATTGTCACCTGTATACGAGGGTTATCCAGAAAGTAAGTTATTATCGGTCGCTAAACGGAAACCACAGTGAAAATCAGAAACATTTTATTTGCAAGAGTTAGCTACACTTTCCAGATACTTCTCTACACAGACACCGTTCCGACTTAGACATTTGTCGGAGCGTTATACCAAATTTCCAACACCATCGTCAAAGAAGGCAGCCGCCTGTGCTTTCCGATAATTCTCTACGCTGGTCTGTAGCGCGTACCCTGCGCCCAAATGTTGTCTTCGTATCCAGCGTTTCATGCGAACACAGATGATACTCAGGACGAGCCAATTAGGGCTGTGTTGTGGGTGATCGAACACTTCCCATCGAAAAGGCTGCAGGAGCGTCTTCACTGCCCCTGCAGAGTGCGGGTGAGAATTGCCATGAAGGAGGAAGTGCGTGGCAGTTGTGTTATGTGGGCTGTATTCATTAAGGCGAAGCCTCTCGGCGGGCCGTCCTACTTAGCAGGAGACATAGTTGTTCTACGCACCTTTACTCGCTCACAGTGCGCTCACAACTGAAAAGAGAGTCTTGATGAGATCGACGGTCATACTAGAGACACTACCCAACACATCTGTGCAAAGCTTCATCGGGTTTTCACTGTGGTGTCCATTTCGCGACCTATCGGAAATTACTTTCTGGAAAACTCTCGTAAATACATTTTGACCATAACAGAAACATTCATGGAACTAGGTTTTAAGTTACTACAGCAAGAAATGTGGCGGCAACGAATTCGTCGCACAAAAACATCCACTACCTAAGTTTTCGCCACATTTCTCTTGTTTGTCACCTAACGACAAAAGAATAACAGGAAAGTGTAATGTAGTGACAAACACGTAATTATTATACAAGGTGTAACGGATATAAGTCCAAGTATTTCTGTTGGTGACTGAGGTCGGTAAACTGAACAACATTGCATCAGTATTTACGTCATTTACATACTATTATTTATAGCTATTACAAGTCGTACATTTGTAAGCTGGGTAGTACCTCGAAGTGAGCGAACGGCCTTGTCACATTAGTAACTCCGGTTCCTGTCAGATCGCCGAAGTTAAGCACTGTCGCCCTTAGCTGGATGGGTTACTGTCCGGGTCTGTAGAGCGCTGTTGACAAGCGGGGTGCACTAAGCCCTTTTGGGGCCAACTAAGGAGCTACTTAACTGAGAAGCAGCGGTTCCGGTCTCGAAAACTGACAACGTTCGGGAAAGCGGTGTGCTGACCACACGTCCCTCTATATCCGCACCCACTGACGGCTATCCGCTGAGGATGACACGGCGTCCGGTCGGTGCCTTTGGGTCTTCCGAGGCCTGTTCGGACGGAGTTGCGTTTACTTTTTAGTACTTCCCAATACAAGTGCCATTAACGCTTATTTTTCTGTTCAGCAGGTCAGGACGCGTAGCCACAAAACGGTTATTCTATACTGACAAGGGTAAACCACGCAGTGGTGCATTTTACAGCTGTGCAGAAAACATCAGGTGGTAAACTATGTGACATGTTTGCCGGAAGACTGTTCGACGCAGGGAAGAAACAACCAACACGCTAAAGTGTGTATGTACTAAGGTACCACATAACAATATGTGCACTTAACACCCGTTACACCGTGCATAACAGAAAATATTATATACAAAACAGATTCTATTACAGTCCACTGAAGATGCTTCACAAATATAGGGAAGCGGAACGAGTATGGCACCATAAAAACAGCATTTCATTTAGTTGTATTCTGCATTAAACGAACCACATCCCAAGAAGAAAGGCTGTTTATCCGGCCGCTGTGGCCGAGCGGTTCTAGGCCTTCAGTCCGGAACCGCGCTGCTGCTACAGTCGCAGATTCGAATCCTGCCGCGGGCATGGATGTGTGTGATGTCGTTAGGTTAGTTAGATTTAATTAGTTCTAAGTCTAGGGGACTGATGACCTCAGATATTAAATCCCATAGTGCTTAGAGCCATTTGAGCGAATGATGATCAAATGATGAGGACAACACAAACACCCAGTATCCGGGCAGAGAAAATCCCCAACCCGGCCGGGAATCGAACCCGGGACCCCGTGATCCAGAGGCAGCAACGCTAGCCACTAGATCACGAGCTGCGGACATGAAGGCGAATTGTTTCGCACCACTGCATCTACTAGACTGCAAACTTATTTAAAGTGTCCTCCTCCAATGACCCCATCGATGAATACCAACTATTATTCTTGCCACATTCAGATCCATTACATTCCGTTAGGGCCTTACAGCACCAGTAGAGGTAGCACCATCCTTGGCAAATCATTTCGATGGGGCCGTTGGGGGAGGATACACAGGAAACGAGTTTGGAAACTAGTAGATGAAGTGGCGCGAAACAATTCGCGTACACGACGTGCAGAAGGCTTCTTTGAAAGCTGCCCAATGAAAACGATTGTACTTCCATTTCTGTGCTCGTAGTATGTAACTGCATTTGTGTTGTAGAAGACCCATGTAATGCTGAATGACGAGTAAGGCGTTATATAACATACCATGCAAATTAAAAGAAATAAGACTCGACCCATAATCGAACGCTCGACCTCCTGTATGCTCACCCAAAACGCTATCAACTGCACCAACTGCACATCACTACTCAATCTCGTGACAGTCGTAGTTACCGTCCATGTGATTATAGTGTTGCCAGATCGTCAATCTTTAACGTCCACTTACAGCCTTAGATATACACAGGACTGAGTTTTGCGACACACATTTTTGTATTGCCAGTATGTGAGGAATTGGGCTGCGATGTCAGAGTGCGCGAATTTTTCTTTAGCCTGTATATTGAGGCCTGTATACTGTAGTGGTTGGTGTTGCTCCATGTCTAGCGTGGGATGAGATCCGTCAAATATGACCGATGCTGGCGACATAGTGCGCGCGCTGTGTGCAGCAGAGCGGCGGCGTAACGACTGCGGTCCGGCGGTGCTGCGTTACGCCGCGACCTGCTCTGAAGTCACGCACAGCACGGGCAGCGGGGGCGGCAGAGAGTCGGAGGTCGCAGAGAGGGCGCAAGTTGCGGCCGTTAATGAGGAGGCGAGGCGGGCAGGGACGGCTGCCCTGCCGCTGGGGTCGGCTCGTTAGGAAACCCGACCCGACCCGCCCCGCCGCCCTACCCGGCAGAGGTTGACCTCGAGGGCGCGCCGCCTCCCAGCGGCTCCTGGACGGCCGGCGGACACACACTCCAGGTGACGAAGCGCCGAGCCGTGGGACAGAGGGCGGTGTCGCGTGTCACCTGAGGCCGGCGGCGGGCTGCTCCTCCTTGTGTAAAGCAGGCAACGAAACAACAGAAGAGAAACAGGCAACGACAGTGCGAACGAGCGCCCCGCCGTGTTTCGTCTCGTCAAAACAAGAGGGTGTGGTGTAGGGTAGTGGCAGACGACGTGTCGAGTAACTGCGAAATAACATCCAGCTGTTAATGTTCAGCTACTACAGCAGTTCATCTTGTCCTCCCCCAGTCTCGGTCCATTTCCTCCTTCCCCGTCTGTCCGTTATTCTCTTCTTCCCCGCGTCTCTCTCCACGTTATCAACCACGCCCCAATAGGATGTTGCTGGTCATTATCCCCACAGTATTTCTTTCCAGATAGCAAAATGTGTACCAAATTTGGTTGAATTCTATCTAGGGGCTTAGGAGCTATTTTTTAATCGCGGCTTTGCCCGCATACGCACAAGTCACATGCATTTCACATCTATGTCATGTATTTCACACATACATGTACACGCATTTCACCAGCATCTCTAGTGAATTTCGCCCAGCAGATTCGTTTTCTCACAACTTTATGTTTATAACGTAATATCTCATGAACTGTGTGTCGCACAGTGATTTTTTTATTTTTTTAAATTTTTTGTAGGTACATTCAGTGGCATATGTGGATGCCATCTGCGAAATATGTTACGAATAGAATTGGTAGCGAGCAAGTAATCAGTTTCAGTCAGATTTGCGATTTGTGCTTTTACCAGTGGGGGAGGGGGGGATGTCTTAGGGGGTTAGTATAATTACATGTGTTACTAGATTGGACCGTGGCGTTACCCATGGTTAAACAGTTATTTATAAATAGATGTTAATGCCGAAACTCACTATTCACGCGTATGCACTATCAGAAAAGCCATCCCTTGTTATATCTTTAAAAGAACATTATAGGTAAAGCTTACTTACAAAATCATCTACATACAGGTATACGACGGGAATTCAAAAAGTAAAGGCACATTTGTGAAAAGCTGTACTTATTCTGATGATAGAAAACTGAAACGTGCGTTATTTTTCTACGTAACCTCCCTGGACTTCAATGCAGTTTTCCCGACGTTTTACGAGTTTTTTTTTATTTCATCAGAAAATACGTTTTTCGGTTGCATCTGTAACTAATTTTGCACCGCAACAATGACGTCCTCATCACATTGAAATCTTCTTCCCTGTAGTGCTTCCGTTAAGGGTCCAAGCATGTGAAAATCACTTGGAGCCAGCACCTCGAATCTCAACTCCTTTATTGCGTCGGCTGTCCGTTTGTCAGAATGTGGGCGAGCGTTATCTTGCTGCAGGATGACACCTCTTCACAGTTTTCGACGACGTTTGGATCTGATGGCAGGTTTTAGTTTCGTACGCAACACATCACATCCACCATACAACGCAGACCTGGCTCTAAAGCCTCGTTTACGCTGGGGCGACGTCTTGCAACATTGTGGCATGCTACGGAAATGTGGCGTGCGTCATTTTGTAGCATGCTACAACAGGCAACATCTTGCGGCATATGTCGCATGCGGCAGGTTAATTTATACCAAAGCAACAGAATTTGTGCCACACGTGTGTCGGTCTTGCAGTATAAAGGATGATAAAGTATCGCAGCGGCGGCCTACTTGGTACTTGCACATGCAGCTAACAACGGAAATGAAAACCAAAGGAAAAAGAAAACGATGGTAGAAGAGGAGAGTATTTTAAGAAGGTCCACGAAATAGTATCCTAGGAACTAGAAGCAGACGATGGTGCGTTATTCAGTAATGTGTGCCTTCGTCCCAGGCGCGTTAGTCCGCGCCATACCGTTGCCAAAATGTGGCCTAACGTTTCGCACAGGTACCGGGCCGGTCACCACCCTGTGTCAGGGCCCGGGGTGGGAATTTCAGCCCCCAGCTCACCCAACTCTGCGGTACGACTGCTGCGGTACGAGGTGTGGCTAGAAAAAAAAAACCGGACTAGTACTGATGAAACAATAAAACGAATGCAATAAGGCTGAAAGTCGCGTGGCCTGTCACGTGACTCTCGCTCCGCCTACTGCTCGAGTTTCATCTGCCTCCTGCACTCAGTCTGCCCGTGGCGTCTGTTTTAAGTAGTTGACGTTTTGTCTGTGCGTCGGAAAATGTTGAGTGTACAGAAAGAACAGCGTGTTAACATCAAATTTTGTTTCAAACTAGGAAAATCTGCAAGTGAAACGTTTGTAATGTTACAACAAGTGTACGGCTATGATTGTTTATCGCGAACACAAGTGTTTGAGTGGTTTAAACGATTTAAAGATGGCCGCGAAGACACCAGTGATGACACTCGCACTGGCAGACCATTGTCAGCAAGAACTGATGCAAACATTGAAAAAATCGGTAAACTTGTTGGACAAGATCGCCGTTTAACAATCAGAGCAGTGTCTGAGTTAACAGGAGTTGACAAGGAAAGTGTTAGGCAGATTATTCATGAAAGTTTCAACAGGAACAAAGTGTGTTCAAAAATGGTTCCAAAGTGTCTCACAATTGAACAGAAGGAACGCCGAAGAATGATTTGTTCTGACATCCTGGAAAACATTGAAAGTGATCCCACCTTCTTACAAAATGTTGTTACTTGCGATGAATCGTGGTTTTTTACTTACGATCCCGAAACTAAACACCAATCGATGCATTGGAAAACTCCTGGTTCTCCACGACAAAAAAAGGCACGAATGTCAAAATCGAAATTCAAGGCAATGATGGTTTTTTTTTTTTTTTTTTTTTTTTTTTTTTTTTTTTTTTTTGACATCAAAGGGATTGTGCACATTGGTTGGGTACCAGAGGGACAAACAGTGAATCAGCATTACTACATTAGCGTCCTGGCTACCCTACGTGAGCGAGTACGGGGAAAACGGAACGATTTGTGGAGAAAAAAGTCATGGATCCTTCACCAAGACAATGCCCCAGCTCACAGTGCGTTGTCAGTGAAGACGTTTTTGGCAAAACACAACATTCCCATCTTAGATCATCCACCCTACTCACCTGATTTGGCCCCCTGTGACTTTTTTCTTTTCCCTAAAGTCAAGTCAGCTTTGAAAGGAACTAGATTTGAGACTGTTGAAGCAGTAAAAGAAAAAGCGACGGAAGTAATGTATGGACTTACCGAAAATGATCTGCAGCATTGCTATGAACAGTGGAAAATTCGTATGGAGCGGTGTAGAGACCGAGGAGGAGAGTACATTGAAGGAGATAACATGAAATTGTAAATAATTGTAAATAAATGTTTTTTCCAGCATCAGTCCGGTTTTTTTCTAGCCGCACCTCGTATGACTGACACACTACTTCCCCCGCAAGCTCGCAAGTAAACGGATGACGCACCTTAGACGAAAGCAACAATGACAACATGAGAATGATGATTTAGTTCTAATTGTTTTGAAATGCTTAACTACTACATAACACTTTTTCAAAATTAATAAGCAAACATATTAATAGTAAGACTGTATTAAAAACTTTCAGTGTTCGGCTCCACAAATTTAAATTATATGTAAAGTTTTACTCCAGTGCGTGGGAAATAAACATCCCAGGTTGGGATACATAAACTAAAGCCAGAGGAGGAGACGGTCTGATGCAGAGGGGGGGAAATCCCCCCCCCCATCCCCCCCTGCAAATCGCACACTGGTTTCAGTGTAATGCATGACGTGACAGTTCCTCACGCATCTCAGTATTTACGTCGTCATATCTCGTGAACTACGTGTCATTCAGCGATTTAATGTTGCAGGTACACTCTGTGGTATGTGTGAATACTGTCTGAAAAATGTACAAACGCAGTTAGCAGTAAAGAAGTAATAAATTGAAACGTCGTGCCTGATGCGAGGGTTCTAAGTCCACGTTCGATGATAAAGTTCTTACGTTTAAATTTAACGTCTAACGTTCGTTTAACGTCTTAAAATGGTTCAAATGGCTCTGAGCACTATGGGACTCAACTGCTGAGGTCATTAGTCCCCCTAGAACTTAGAACTAGTTAAACCTAACTAACCTAAGGACATCACAAACATCCATGCCCGAGGCAGGATTCGAACCTGCGACCGTAGCGGTCTTGCGGTTCCAGACTGCAGCGCCCTTTAACGTCTTACGTTCGTTTAATGTTTGGTTGGTTGTTTTATTATTTTATCGTCGTTTGGAATTTAATTTATCATCGTTCAACAGAAAAATATTTGTTAATTGTATATTTCTTTCTTTCTTTGCTTGTACCGTGTTTCCCACGGATACGCGGGGTCGACATGGTTAATCGGATGTGGCAATGTTAGTGGAAGGGGTTGCCGGCTGTCCTTCCTGCCGCCACCCCGTACCCCCCGGGAAGGAATTAGTGTATGTTCAAATGTGTGTGAAATCTTATGGAACTTAACTGCTAAGGTCATCAGTCCCTAAGCTTGCACACTACTTAACCTAAATTATCCTAAGGACAAACACACACGCACCCATGCCCGAGGATTCGAACCTCCGCCGCGACCAGCCGCACAGTCCATGACTGCAGCGCCTGAGACCGCTCGGTTAATCCCGCTTGGCGGAATTAGTGTACCCCAACTGTCTGCGACTAGTGTAATCCATGGAATAGTGCGGAAGTGTTCATATGTCTGCGAGCCGTACGACTGAGGCGGGATGTGGGGACCAGCCCGGTATTCACCTAGGGGATGTGGAAAACCGCCCAAAAGCCACATTCATGCTGGCCGGCACGCCGGCCCTCGTCGTTAATCCGCCGGGCGGATTCGATCCGGGGCCGGCGCGTCTACCCGAGTCCAGGAAGCACCGCGTTAGCGCGCTCGGCTAACCTGGCGGGTGTATTGTATCTTCGTTTCGAGTTCAATTAATTTATCTCCGTTTTTTAAAGTTGACTAATTTCGTCTCTATTCCAATAAAGGAAAATTAACAATCATAATACTATGTTAGTTTCGAGTTTAGTTATTAGCGGTCAATTTTTCTTACCATTGCAAAAATTTTTATAGCCTTACAAATTAGCAATAAATAAAAATTAAATCGTTCTTCTGTAAATTCGTCCACAATTGTGTTCTTTTACAGTTTCTTCTTATGGAAATGGGTATGGGTCTTTATAACATTTACCACTATCTGTTTCATTTTCTTCGCTAGAATCCGATTCGTTTTCTTCGACATAACATTTGTTAATTGCTTTAAGAATCTTTTTTTATATATTTATCTCTACTACTTTTTTTTACGTCTTTTAATTCTACAAACGCGTCTTTTTCTTAATGTAAACAATAATTTTTACAAAACCATGTTCAAGTGAAATTAAAAGTAAATATTCTACATTCTACTTGGTAATCTTCGTCTAACAAACTATTTAATTTTTCTCTCGTATCCCGGTAATGCATTCTATTGTTGTAAAATAGATCTATGATTTTAGCGTTCCTGTCTTCTTCCAGTTATTACTACAGATTTTTATTAAGTTATTTTTTGTTGAAACTAATTTTTTATAACAATTTCTATTTACTTCGATTCTTCGTTCATTTACTTCTTTCACATATGTTGTCCATTTTTTGTTGTTGTCCTTTCAATCCCCATTTTCTTCTCTTCTGTTTTCTTTTCTCTTGTGTTTTCTTTTCTCTAAAAGTTTCAATTGTTTATTCTTAAAATTTTTTCTATATAAATGAAAATGTCAATGAATGGTAGCATTGAAAATATATTAACTGAACTTAACAATTATAGAGATGGTTGTTCAGAAGTGTTCTTATAAAACATAAATCTTACATCACTTCGAAAGCTGAAATTTTAATAACTAAATTTGGAGAAAAAGTTTTCTTACTTTTAGATGATAAACATAAAATTACTCTTCCAGATCGATGTACTACAATCTTTACAAATGATGATGATAAATTAGATGAAATTGTAGGATTAAATTTATCTATCGTGCTAAAAAAAAATGAAGATCGTCCAATTCATGTTATTGAATTTTAATCAATTTTATAAGTTTTGTATTTTTCTTTTAATTAAATTAAAATTCCCCTTGCTATAATTTTCTAAGTTCTTAAATAGTTCAACTTCGTTGGTGATTTTGTTTTCGTTGTATTTATACAGAATTTCGTTGGGAAGAACTGCGAAATTAGATTCTTGGTGAGCATCTTCGAATTTTTACTCGAAAATGCTCTTTGCCCCAGAAGTCTCACCAGTATACTATTCCTGCGGCGCAGTACGTCCCACACCTAAGAATATTCGCGCATTCTGGCCACAGCTGCGAGTGAGATATCGCGCTACGCCATGTGAGTTCCGAGAAGGAAAGAAAGGAGGGTTTCAAGTTCTACAGCGACTTTGAAAAACATTAAGGTTTCCTGTAGTTTTCTTGCATAACTTAACGACAAACGCCGGTATGGTTCCTCTGAAAAGACCACGGGTAATTTCCTTTCGAGGTGTTTTGCAAGTACAACTAGAGCTTCATCTGTAATGGCTTTTTTGTTGACAGTATTGTATGACCTAACTTACCGTCTTTTCTCCCTTCTTTCTCTGCAGTTTGAATTTTTCTTGAAAGTAAGAGGGAAGCTATGCCCAGCTTCTGGAACTTTGCTCTTACACACGTGAGTTTAAGAGGATGCAGAACCCATAAACGATGAAAATTTCGTTTGGATTTTTTTGTATGCTACAATAGTACCGGTTTCCACCTTTAAAATGACGTACTGGGTATCGCCTTTAAAATAACTTACCGATTTTGTATTTAGCGTAATTCTAATCATTTTAATATATTTTCTGAATATTTGCTTTCGTGATATATTCTATGAGAAATCTGTCATTTAAACCTTTAAGTAACACGCAGATAATACATCTGTGGGACATTTTACCGCAACTGGCTAACGAGATACTACAGACAACTATTTCCTTCTCAGAAGGCGAGTCACGAAGATAACATAGCTTAGGTGTTGCTTTGTGAATTCTCTTATTTCGTTGCAGACATGGCACGGTTTGGTAAACAACTTTTATGGAAAGAAAACACCTCCAGGAAGGTACGCAATAACAGAAATATTACCGTTTCCTGTGATGAGATGAGCAGGTGTGAGGTTGTGTGTAAGGAGTCATCACTTTTGACATCCAGTGCAAAAAATAAATAAATAAATAAAAAATAAAAAAAGTTTCAAGGATATGAGGACAAGAATTCTAATCTATAGCAGACGTTCAGTGTGTGCATCAACATATTCTGACCCTCACAAAGGAACCTCCCCATCGCGCCCCACTCAGATTTAGTTATAAGTTGGCACAGTGGATATGCCTTGAAAAACTGAACACAGATCAATCGAGAAAACAGGAAGATGTTGTGTGGAACTATGAAAAAATAAGCAAAATATACAAATTGAGTAGTCCGTCCACAACATATGCAATATTAAGGTTAGCATGAGCTCCGGAGTGCTGTGGTCCCGCGGTTAGCGTGAGCAGCTGCGGAACAAGAGGTCCTTGGTTCAGGTCTTACCTCGAGTGAAAAATTCAATTTCTTATTTTCAGTTTATGTGACAAACTGTTACGTTTTCATCACTTTTTTGGGAGTGATTATCACATCCACACGAAAACAAATCGGGCAAAGTAGAAGAATCTTTTTACCCATTCGCCAAGTGTACAAGTTAGCTGGGTCGACATATGCCTGTCATGTGACGCACATGCCGTCACCAGTGTCGTATAGAATATATCAGACATGTTTTCCTGTGACCTATGACCTTGCGAGCAAATGTTTTCGGTTCCCATTGGAGAGGCACGTCCTTTCGTCTACCAATCACACGGTTTTGCGGTGCGGTCACAAACACAGACATTAAACTTATTACAGTGAACAGAGACTTCAATGAACGAACGGACGGATCATAACTTTGCGAAAATAAAGAAAGTAAACTTTTCACTCGAGGGAAGACTTGAACCATGGACCTCTCGTTCCGCAGCTGCTCACGCTAACCTCGGGACCACGGCGGTCTTGAGCTCTCACTATGCTTGATGTTGCCTATCTTGATCATGGACTACTCAGTTTGTATATTTTGCTTATTTTTTTCATAGTTCCACACAACTTCTTCCTGTTTTCTCGATTGATCTGTGTTCAGTTTTTCAAGGCCTATCCACTGTGCCAACGTATAACTAAATCTGAGTGGGCTGCGATGGGGAGGTTCCCTTGTCAGTATCTGCTGTATTCCTAGTAAGTGCCTGGTAGCCCGCATCTCGTGGTCGTGCGGTAGCGTTCTCGCTTCCCATGCCGGGTTCCCGGGTTCGATTCCCGGCGGGGTCAGGGATTTTCTCTGCCTCGTGATGGCTGGGTGTTGTGTGCTGTCCTTAGGTTAGTTAGGTTTAAGTAGTTCTAAGTTCTAGGGGACTGATGACCATAGATGTTAAGTCCCATAGTGCTCAGAGCCACTTTTTTTTAAGTGCCTGGTTCCAAAAAAAAATGGTTCAAATGGTTCTGAGCACTATGGGACTTAACTTCTGAGGTCATCACTACCTTAGAACTTATAACTACTTAAACCTAACTAACCTAAGGACATCACACGCATCCATGCCCGAGGTAGGATTCGAACCTGCGACCGTAGCGGTCGCGCGGCTCCAGACTGTAGCGCCTAGAACAGCTCGTCCACTCCGGCCGGCTTCCTGGTTCCTTTGAACATGATGTGTTGTACGCTAAACATTGGAATATGCGTTAAAATTGCCGCATCTAACAAAGAAAATATTATTGAATGCTATATGTTGGAAATTCAGAAAGACCATACCGGAGGACGGAGCGTTATGGTCTGGGGAATGTTTTTGTGGCATTTCCTGGGTGATCCCGTCATTTTGGAAAGTACAACGGATCAACACAATCCTCGGGGACCATGTCCACCCCTACATGCGGCTTGTTTTTCCTCGACACGATGGTATGTACCAGCAGATCAGTGCAACGTGTCACACAGGTCGCAGTGAACGTCTGTGGTTCGAAGAGCGTCAGGATGAGTTTACCGTACTCCCCTGACCACCCGACTCACCGGATTTAAGCCTAACTGAGATGCTGTGTGGTCCACTGGATCGAGCTGCTCCCGCCTTGAATCCTCAGCCGAGAAACGTAGCGCGGCCTGCCACGGCATTGGATCCGGCATGGCTCCACGTCCCTGTCAGGATCTTTCAGAAACTCACAGACTCACTCTTCCAGCACTGCAGACAGATGGCTATTGACATGTGGTCGCATTATCTATAACGTCATTGGACAGTGTATGCTAATACCAGTTCCCAGTTATCAGGACGCGGATTATTTGGTTTTGAGATTTAGGTGGATGATTCAGCAATGTAAAAAAATTATAACAAAGAAATCTGAAGTATTATATTGTAATTAGAACGTATATTTTTAGTACATTCATGCTCATAAATTAAGGATAATGCTGGTACATAGTGAGATAACGCTTTGGTGGGCGGTTTACTGGTTTCAATCACCGTGGGGTATGACCATGCGGTGCATTTGACCTGCGGTCGTCGCACGGTGGCGCTGGTAGCAGTCCACATACGCAGAGGCGTGTTGGTGCATGTCACAGTACGGTGCAGCGAGTAAGTGTGCAGACGTGCTAACGGTGACTGTGTGTTGAAAATGGCTCAGAGAACACATATTGATGACGTTATGAGGGGTAGAATACTAGGGCGACTGGAGGCTGGTCAACCACAGCAGGTCGTAGCACGGGCCCTCCGTGTGCCACAAAGTGTGATCTCAAGATTATGGCAACGATTCCAGCAGACAGGAAACATGTCCAGGCGCTACAGTACGGGACGTCCACAATGTACAACACGACAAGAAGACTGATATCTCACCATCAGTGCCCGCAGACGGCCACAGAGTACTGCAGGTAGCCTTGCTCGGGACCTTACCGCAGCCACTGAAACGGTTGTCTCCAGACACACAGTCTACAGACGACTGAACAGACGTGGTTTATTCGCCCGGAGACCTGCAACGTGCATTCCACTGACCCCTGGTCACAGGAGAACCCGTAAAGCCTGGTGTCAAGAACACAGTACATGGTCATTGGAACAGTGGTCCCAGGTTATGTTCACGGACGAGTCCAGGTATAGTCTGAACAGTGATTATCGCCGTGTTTTCATCTGGCATGAACCAGGAACCAGATACAAACCCCTTAATGTCCTTGAATGGGACCTGCATGGAGATCGTGGTTTGATGGCGTGGGGTGGGAATATGATTGGTGCACGTACACCCCTGCATGTCTTTGACAGAGGAACTGTAACTGGTCAGGTGTATCGGGACGTCATTTTGCACCAGTATGTCCGCCTTTTCAGGGGTACAGTGGGTCTCACCTTCCTCCTGATGGATGATAACGCACGGCCCCACCGAGCTGCCATCGTGGAGGAGTACCTTGAAATAGAAGATATCAGTCGAATGGAGTGGCCTGCCTGTTCTCCAGACCTAAACCCCATCGAACACGTCTGTGATGCTTGGTCGACGTAAGGCAGCACATCTTCAAACCCTTAGGAAACTTCAGGAGCTCCGACAGGCACTGGTGCAAGAATGGAGGCTACACCCCAGCAGCTGCTCGACCACCTGATCCAGAGTATGCCAACCCGTTGTGCTGCCTGTGTACGCGTGCATGGTGATCATATCCCACATTGATGTCGGGGTACATGCGCAGGAAACAGTGGTGTTTTGTAGCACATGTGTTTCGGGACGGTTTTCTCAACTTATCAGCAATACCTTGGACTTACAGATCCGTATTGTGTGTGTTCCCTATGTGCCTATGCCAGTAGAGCCAGTTTTGTGTAGTGTCGCGTTCGCTCGTCAAGCCAGTCCACCACGGGAATGTTGTTGTCGATAGATGCTACTTTTATGACAGAGTGCATTGTGATGCTGTTAACAATCGTCGTCCCCTAACTGTTCCTCCACACAAACTACGTAATTCTGTAACATGCGTTGATGACCTTCCGCAATTAGCGTTTTCTTAAACACAATGAGATGACATGAAAACCACCCCCATACTATCACCCAACACAAACCCTTTCACCGTACTACCGCAGGGTAAAGCGTCACTTCTCACCACAAATCACTCGTTTGTAGTCATCCTTTGTCCAGTGCCGTCTGCCTTTACACCGCATCAACTGTCGCTTAGCGCTGAGTACAGAAGTGTGTAGCTTAAGACGAGCTGCTCCACCATTGCACCACATTCCCAGTCACTGTGCCAGCTGGACTGCTGATGGTACTCTGGAACTCAGGGACGATTCCTTTCGCTGATTTCGTGCGGGTGTTGTACAATCTCCTTCTACAATGTACAGACTGTCAGTACATGAGGGCTGCCTGGTTTCTGTTTGGCTGCGGTTGTTCCTTCGCGTTTCCGGTTCAGTCATATCGGCAACAGTCACCTTGGCCACCGTTAGAAGGGTTCAAATGTCCCTGACAGATTTGTTACCCAAGCGACATCCAGTAAGTAGTTCACGTTCGAAGTCACTGACCTCTCGTAATCAACGTGTTCTGCTCTTACTACTTCTCTATTTGGCAATACAATATTGCACACTTACCGGCTGGTTCGCTTCTTCTGACCTCTAGGGTCGATTCCGTATTGCATACGGATTTCCGGATACTTTTGATCACACAGCTGAATGTTTCTTTAAAAAATTATTAGTTTCACTGATAGTTTCTATTTATTAATTTTGCTTTGGCAGTTGCTTTGCTTGGATTGTCTGAAAGGTTGTCTATTGCAAAGAAAGACACTAAACAGAATTCAGTCTGACTGTGTGATTTCCAAGGAAGTGAACTGAGGCGCCTGATAAAGAAATACAGATTCTACCCGAGTTCCCTTCTCATAAATCGTAATACCCTTTTCATACTTCTTTACTTCTCAGACATGAAATCTGACAAAACCTTAAATGATTTCTGTTTGTATGAAAGAAAGTTGCTTGAAATCTGGAAATACAATTTTTTCTTTCTCGTTCCTGGCTTAGCTGTGACAGGGAATAACGTTCGGGCAATTGCTTTCTGGAAACTACTGCTGCTACTGAAAGCTACTAAAAAGGCGCGCGTCTCATTTACTGCGAGGCAGACTAAGTAGAGGTGAACTCCGTGTGCAATGAATCCACGTAATGTGTCCGCATTTTAAATTGTACTTGTGAAACTTTATCTAGTGAATGACAAAGACTGGGAAATGGATGATGACGTAGTATATTACGTTAAAGCTGATTCCTTTAAAAGGTGTACTGGCAAATTTAGGAAAGTCATTTTACAAAAGTATTCTTCATTAAAATTAGGAATTGCAAAGAAATGACAAACTCTGAAAATACTGTAGAGTTGTTTGTTCAACGGTGTCATGTTCAGAGAAATATTACAAAATACCTATGTTCGTCGTGTATTACAAAATGTTGCATTAATTGAGTTAATCTTTACTGAATTGCAGATGATGGTTAAAGTGGTCGCTATAGCAGAAATCTACTAATACCAGTACTGCTGGCTCTTGTTTTAATCACAACCGAGGTAGAATCTTCCCACACGTCGGTCAGGGGCCTGAAGATGAAGTAGTAAAACGCTGAAACTGGTTACCAAATAGAATAAGGTTGGAAACTAGACGGCTGAAAGGTGTTTCATTCCACGTCCTTGAGATGTTCTGGTCAAAGGAGTTCTGGCCCCCGAATAGTCCGGATTTGAGCCCCATCGGCTACTATGTTTGAAGCGTAGTCGAAGCAGCATTCGCGAATATGGACAGAGCTCTTTTAAAGAGTGCGTGCGATCGCTTCCGGACAAGATTGGAGGGAGTCATTGAGTCTGAAGTAGGTTACATCGAATAATGTTACTCTTGAAAGATACCACTACTTACACACTGAAGGGCCAAAGAAATTGATATAAGCATGCGTATTCAAATACAGGAATATGTGTACAGGCAGAATACGCCGCTGCGATCGGTAATGCCTGTGTGAGATAACATGTGTCTGACGCAGTTGTTAGGTCGATCACTGGTGCTACAATACCACGTTATCGAGATTTGAGTGAGTTTGAACGTGGTCTTATAGTCGGAGCACGAGCGATGGGACACAGCATCTCCGAGGTAGAGATGAAGTGGAGATTTTCCCGTACGACCATTTCACGAGTGTGCCGTGAATATCAGGAATCCGGTAAAACATCAAATCTCTGACATCGCTGCGGCCGGAAAAAGAGCCTGCAAGAACGGGACCAACGACGACTGAAGAAAATCGTTCAACGTAAAAAGCTGCAAATTTCAATGCTGGGCCATCAACAAATGTCATCACCGATAGGGGCTTTTGGAGCCGAAGGCCCACTCGTGTACCTTTGATGACTGCATGACACAAAGCTTTACGGCTTGCCAGGGCCCGTCAACACAGACATTGGTCTGTTGATGACTGGAAACATGTAGCCTGGTCGGAGGAGTATCGTTCCAAATTGTACCGAGCGGGTATGGAAATGGTTCAAATGGCTCTGAGCACTATGGGACTCAACTGTTGCGGTCATAAGTCCCCTAGAACTTAGAACTACTCAAACCTAACTAACCTAAGGACATCACACACATCCATTCCCGAGGCAGGATTCGAACCTGCGACCGTAGCGGTCGTGCGGTTCCAGACTGTAGCGCCTTTAACCACTCGGCCACTCCGGCCGGCGAGCGGGTATGGAGACAACCTCATAAATCCATGGACCCCGCATGTCAGCTGTTCAAACTGGTGGAGCCTCTGTGCATTTGGAGTGAAATGGACCCCTGATACATCTAAATGTGACTATTGCAAGTGACACATATGTAAGCATCCTGTCTGATCATCCTGCTTTCATTCGTGTCCATTGTGCATTCCGCCGGACTTGGGCAGCTCCAGCAGGACAATGCGGCACCTCACACAACCTGAATTGCTATAAAGTGGCGCCAGGAACGGTCTTCAGGGTTTAAACACTTCCTCTGGCCACCAAACTCCCCAAACATGAACATTATTGAGCATATCTGGGATGCCTTGCAACGTGCTGTTAAAAAGAGATCTCCACTCACTCGTAATACCTACAGGATTCGTTGTGTCACTTCCCTCGAGCGCTACTTCAGACATTAGTCTAGTCCATGCCAGGTTGTGTTGCGGCACTTCTGCGTCCTCGCGGGGACCCTACACGATATTAGGCACGTGTACCAGTTTCTTTGGCTCTTCAGTGTATGTAAAAGGATTTTCAATTGTATTTTTTTTATTAAGTTTGCTTTAAAAAAAAAGTTTCATTTTCTCGGATTTAAGCGCCACACCCTGTAGACACTGAAAACGCTTGCGAGCTACGCGTGTGGGGCGGAGCCTGTGTCGAGCCAAGGTGACGGTTCCAGCCAGCGGTTCACTGCGGCGGTAGATGGAACGACAACATGTCGTCGATTGGGGGACGCTTGAATGCTCCTACCGCGCCCGCGCCGGCAGGCGAGCATTGAAACGCCTGTCTGCTAGCGAAAGCCCATCGATATAGCGGGCCGCTACCGCCGCACAGCACCACCACGCCGCACTCCTGGCGCGACGATGCGGCTGGTCGCAGTTCAGTCCGTCTTTGCCAAGTCGTGAGCACGGCTGCTCTGCACACAATAGCGGGCAGCCGCCTCGCGTCCGTGTAATCACACACACAGCGCGAAATGCGCGCCGCCGTGTTCTCCCTGTGTGAGCTACAAGGTTCGCCAAGCAGGCAGATAAACCTGCCATCGGAAAACGCGCGAGAATGCCACCAAAGTTTGTTGCCCGTCAATAAGAGGAGAGCATTCCAAGACGTTACAGTGCTTTTGACAATGTTGACTGGAATACTCTCTTTCAAATTCTGAAGGCGGCAGGGGTAAAATACAGGGAGCGAAAGGCTATTTACAATTTGTACAGAAACCAGATGGCAGTTATAAGAGTCGAGGGACATGAAAGGGAAGCAGTGGTTGGGAAGGGAGTGAGACAGGGCTGTAGCCTCTCTCCGATGTTATTCAATCTCTATATTGAGCAAGCAGAGAAGGAAACAAAAGAAAAATTCGGAGTAGGTATTAAAATCCATGGAGAAGAAATAAAAACTTTGAGGTTCGCCGATGACATTGTAATTCTGTCAGAGGCAGCAAAGGACTTGGAAGAGCAGTTGAACGGAATGGACAGTGTCTTGAAAGGAGGGTATAAGATGAAAATCAACAAAAGCAAAACGAGGATAATGGAATGTAGTCGAATTAAGTCGGGTGATGCTGAGGGAATTAGATTAGGAAATGAGACACTTAAAGTAGTAAAGGAGTTTTGCTATTTGGGGAGCAAAATAACTGATGATGGTCGAAGTAGAGAGGATATAAAATGTAGGCTGGCAGTGGCAAGGAAAGCGTTTCTCAAGAAGAGAAATTTGTTAACATCGAGTATAGATTTAAGTGTCAGGAAGTCATTTTTGAAAGTATTTGTATGGAGTGTAGCTATGTATGGAAGTGAAACATCGACAATAAATAATTTGGACAAGAAGAGAATAGAAGCTTTTGAAATGTGGTGCTACAGAAGAATGCTGAAGATTAGATGGGTAGATCAAATAACTAATGAGGAAGTATTGAACAGGATTGGGGAGAAGAGAAGTTTGTGGCACAACTTGACTAGGAAAGGGATCGGTTGGTAGGACATATTCTGAGGCATCAAGGGATCACCAATTTAGTATTGGAGGGCAGCGTGGAGGGTAAAAATCGGAGAGGGAGACCAAAAGATGAATACACTAAGCAGATTCAGAAGGATGTAGGTTGCGGTAGGTACTGGGAGATGAAAAAGCTTGCACAGGGTAGAGTAGCATGGAGAGCTGCATCAAACCAGTCTCAGGACTGAAGACCACAACAACAACAACAGTGCAGGGGGCGGAAGAACCCGGTATTGTATGTTGTCCAGAAGAGAATTTTGATTTCACCTATGTGCACTTTAGAGCGTATTGCCTTTATTGTTATTGTTACTTTGTTTCAGCTTGACATACAGCTTTTTTAAAATTTTTGTTCCAGGGCGCTTATTTTCTCTTTTGTATTTAATCCCAAACGCAGGGAGTCCCATACATCTTTTTAGACTTTTAGTTCCAGACACATTCTCATACATACGAGGTCTGTTCAAAAGATTCCAGAACAGTCGTAATTTCGCGGCAATGGTGTCTTTCAGCGAAATGCGGTTGGCATCCCTGCAAGCGCCTGTGTTTAATGTGTAACTGCCAGAAGTTTCACGTAACTTATTGTTCAGTGCTGTATTGAGTAGAACGTTGTGTCGCACAATTTGCGATTTCGAGATGACAGAGTTAGGACAGCAACGCGTCTGCACTAAATTTTGCGTGAACCTCACAAAACCTTTACTGAGACCCGCCAAATGAAGCAGAAACTCTACAGAGTTGACCAGTGCTTAAGCCGTGCTCTGTATTACGAATGGTTCACACTGTTTCAAAATGGCCGGACGCAAGTTAAAGATGACTCTCGTTCAGGACGGTGCTCAAGTCAGGAACGTCATGAAATTGTGCTTAGAGATTGCTGAAGAATGTAACATTTCAGTTGGATCAAGTCATGAAGTCCTGACACAGCATCTTGAATGCATCGTGTCGCCGTGCCATGGCTCACGTCTCAAGACCAGAAAGACCTTCGCCTCGCAATCCGTGAAGAGTTTTTGGATCGCTCAAACGAAAACGAGATGTTCCTCAGGAGAATCATAACTGGTGATGAGACATGGGTCTACGGTTTTGGTGTTGATACCAAAGTTCAATCTTCACAATAGGTCGGAAACGGTTCTCCAAGACCGAGAAAAGCTCGTCAGGTCAGATCAAACGTGAAAGACATGCTGATAGTTTTCTTTGATTTTGAAGGATTAGTTTATCATGAATTCGTGCCACAAGGACAAACTGTTGATCGATGGTACTATCGGGACGTGTTGCGACGCCTGCGAGAAAATGTGAGAGGGAAACGGCCTGAAATGTGGCGAGAGCTTCATGGCTGTTGCATCACGATAACACACCCTCGCACTCATCCCTGTTGGTGCGTGACTATTGCACAAAAAACGAAATCACTGTGCTGCCTCATCCTCTGTACTCTCCAGATCTGGCCCCTGCGCATTTTTTTTATTTCCAAATTTGAAAACCCCGTTGAAAGGACGAAGATTTGCAGCGAAAGAAGAGATAGAAGAAAATTCGCAAAAGGCGTCTTGCGTGATCCAGCAAGAGGCGTACCGACACTGCTTCCGGAAGTGGAAACGCCATTGGGAGCGGTGTATCAATTGTGAAGTAGAGTATTTCGAAGGATACCTTGCACGCCGGCCGAAGTGGCCGAGCGATTATAGGCGCTACAGTCTGGAACCGCGCGACCGCTACGGTGGCAGGTTCGAATCCTGCCTCGGGCATGGATGTGTGTGATGTCCTTAGGTTATTTAGGTTTAAGTAGTTCTAAGTTCTAGGGGACTGATGACCTCAGAAGTTAAGTCCCATAGTGCTCAGAGCCATTTGAACCAAGACCTTGCACAATAAGTAAGAGGAAAGCGTAGAAAAAAAATTGTGGACAAAGCTCCGGAATTTTATGAACCACCTGTTACATACTACTCTGCAAAACTTAAGGACGATGTGGTAACTGAATGTACGCACGGTGGAGATGAATGAAAGTGCGGGAGCATGTCGCCAGAGTTATCCCAGTCGTTCACAGAAAGCTGGATGTCATATGGCGTGAGCGCCAAATGAGGCTCACCTCACACAACACGAGGCAGCTGAAGGAAGGGAAAGAGACTCTCTCTCTCTCTCTCTCTCTCTCTGTGTGTGTATGTGTGTGTGTGTGTGTGTGTGTGTGTGTGTGTGTGTGTGTGTGTGTGTCAAACAGCGAGCAGTTACAGTGGCTCTATGGTGGTGTTCAGAATTACAACACTGCGCAGAGACAACACTTGGACGACCTCACACGAGGAAGAATTTTCAGGAAACTGGAAGAAGGACCAAGTGTGACGAATGTAGACCATTAGTTTGGTATCGCTCACAGCATCGTTTCACGTGCATGGGGTGTGTTCCGGACCACAGTGACTGCTGCCCGAAGGAGAGGTGGAGATTGAGGCCGGTTAACCGCAGCAGCGGATGACCGCTACATTGTCCAATACACACGAAGAGAGACACGACAGACAGCGGGTGCATTTGTCGACACATTTATCGGAACTGCAAGGCACGCAGTCTCACGCTCCACAGAAGCATGACGGCTACAGGGCTGTGGTCTCTTTGCATGATGACCAGTTCGTTGTGTTCCGTTTTCACCCGCACGTCGGAGGCTCCAAAAATATGGTTCAGATGGCTCTAAGCACTATGTGACTTAACATCCGAGGTCATCAGTCCCCTAGACTTCGAACTACTTAAACCTAACCAACCTAAGAACATCACACACAACCATGCCCGAGGCAGGATTCGAACCTGCGACCGTACCAGCAGTGCGGTTCCGGACCGAAGCGCCTAGAACCGCTCTGCCTCTTAGGCTCCGTTTAAGATGGTGCCAAGAGCATAGGGACCCGACCAATGAGGTGTTGCGGTCGCCTGCTCTTATCGGATGAGAGGAGATTCAATATGAGTGCTGATTCGGAAGTACTCTCATATGGTGATAGGTGGGCAACGTAATGTACTAGGGAACATTGTCGAAAATGACGTTTCTGTGCTTCAGGTGTTAATTATGGGGAGACATAATGTTACGTGGCTGTACTGACATCCAGATCTTTGAGCACAGTACACTCGCCAATCGTCGCAGGTTCGAATCCTGCCTCGGGCATGGATGTGTGTGATGCCCTTAGGTTAGTTAGGTTTAAGTAGTTCTGAGTTCTAGGGGACTGCTGACGACAGAAGTTAAGTCCCATAGTGGTCAGAGCCATTTGAACCAGTTTTGAACTTGTTGGTCGTAACACTTTGTTAGGGCCTTTACCACCTGTTCATAACTAAGTTCACACGGAGTGGCATTAGGAAAGAGTTTTTGAATTACGCTGAACACTGCGCTTTCCACTACTGTTAACAGATAGAAAAGTTTCACAGTAGCTGGCACATTGTGGGCGATGATGTGGACGTTAGACAGACAACCACTTAAGCCACTTCTGGTGGTGTGCATGAAACTGTCAAAAAGGTGGTATAGCAGCTGTAGTAGGCAGTGTTTGTTACGGCGGGCACGCAGCATTGGCTAGTAGCTGCTGAATTGTGATGAGTAACGGGGAGCTTTGTTGAGTCTGGAACTGAAACGTCTGCATTAGCTGTGTGGCATCTAACACTTGCAGGTGTGGCCCCTTTTCAGGAGTGGGACAGGTGGGGGCTCATATTGGAGGACACAAGTGCAAAAAGTACGTAAGGCAAGCAATGGAAATAACGACAAAATCAAAGAAGATTTCTGCAACGCCCACCTGAAAACATCGATTAGCAAAACTGATAAGAAACTGTTCAAGCAAAGCGAGCGCCCTTGCAAAGTAAAGACAAGGGAAAATTAAGGCACCTGCAAAAATATGTCCGTGGCCGTCGGCACGGAGGTCACCTCGTCGCCTGTACGATCATTCCCACTCATCGCTTATCGGGTGCCGAAGGGATACTGGGTTCTCGAGATGCTGTGCAACAATTCAAGCAAATAACATTAGTAGTTTTATTTCCATGAAGTAATTGACAATACTTAACTTCTGTTTAGAAAGGTGAACCGTGGTACTAGTCAATTCTTTAGAAAATCAAAAATTACAGTCTCACCACAGTTATTTAAAGGAAATAGGAAGTCCGGGATCACTGGTGATGGACAGGCTTTGATTGCTTTAAAATTTTCATTTGACTCAAAACAGATTTTACTATAAACTTCATTTCGGACATTTGCCTCTTACTGATGCAAAATACAAATCTTCACTTTAATTGAATTACGTAAACACGAATAAGAATCATATTTTGCTTCCGCAACAAAAAACGTAGATAGTAGGAACGGTGAATAATGAATCATAAACAATTGTTCTTGTTTAAGCATATCTCAAAAGACTAGTAACACTATACACTTACAACTCAAAGTTACACAGCCACATAATACCACAACTTCATTAAAAAACAAAGATCTTTAAGCTTAATGGTAACGGCCTTGCCGCAGTGGATACACCGGTTTCCGTGAGATCACCGAAAATAAGCGCTGTCGGGCGTGACCGCCATTTGGATGGGTGACCATCCAGCCGCCATGCGCTGTTGCCATTTTTCAGGGAGCACTCAGCCTCGTGATGCCAACTGAGGAGCTACTCGACCGAACAGTAGCGGCTCCGGTCAAAGGATACCATCATATCGACCGGGAGAGCGGTGTGCTGACCACACGTCCCTCCTATCCACATCCTCTACTGAGGATGGCACGGCGGTCGGATTGTCCCGATGGGCCACTTGTGGCCTGAAGACGGAGTGCTTTGCTTTTCTAAGCTTAATAAAACTGAACTGCCCACATAAAGGTCCACAGCGGAAACATGCTTATACTAAAAATGCAAATTGGGCCAACCAAGGTCGCAAAGCTGGCACACAGGAAAAATAACAAGTTCCACATTCATTAAAGATACACATATGATTAACATAAGTGTTGTATAAGAATGTCTAGTAATAACTCAACCAGGAAAATAAATTACAGAAACGCTAATATTAACAAAGGGGCCCCTCTTAAATAATGGACATAATGATTTGGAATGATTCCGAAAGTGCACTTAACTTTAGAGAACAGCTTTAAGGCCCAGAGCAGTATTTGGAAGCAATAACGCTACGGCCGGCAGCCAATAAGAGCATTCACTCCCCACGGCTTGTGCACAGGCTCACTAGCAGGCGTTTTTTTTTTTTTTTTTTTTGTGTCATCAGTCTACTGACTGGTTTGATGCGGCCCGGCCCGCCACGAATTCCTTTCCTGTACTAACCTCGTCATCTCAGAGTAGCACTTGCAACCTACGTCCTCAATTATTTGCTTGACGTATTCCAATCTCTGTCTTCCTCTACAGTTTTTGCCCTCTACAGCTCCCTCTACTACCATAGAAGTCATTCCCTGATGTCTTAGCAGATGTCCTATCATCCTGTCCCTTCTCCTTATCAGTGTTTTCCACATATTCCTTTCCTCTCCGATTCTGCGTAGAACCTCCTCATTCCTTACCTTATCAGTCCACCTAATTTTCAACATTCGTCTATAGCACCACATCTCAAATGCTTCTATTCTCGTCTGTTCCGGTTTTCCCACAGTCCATGTTTCACTACCATACAATGCTGTACTCCAGACGTACATCCTCAGAAATTTCTTTCTCAAATTAAGGCCGGTATTTGATATTAGTAGACTTCTCTGGGCCAGAAATGCCTTTTTTGCCATAGCGAGTCTGCTTTTGATGTCCTCCTTGCTCCGTCTGTCATTGGTTATTTTACTGCCTAGGTAGCAGAAGCGTATTTTCAGGGGTGCATTTGGCCCTGATTTCATTTTTATGGATGACAGTGTGCTTGTGGGTGGTCTTGGAGCGAGAGGATATCCTGCGAGTGGACTGGCCTGCGCCTTCCCCCGACTTAAATCTGATCGAACACGTGTGGAGTACTGTGGGGGGACGTATTTCAGCACGACCACATGAACCAGCAACTATGCAGCAGTTGTCAACGGACTGTGCTGATGGAGGGATGAGACCCCCCACCACAAGAACTCTCTATCAACGTTGTGGCGAGCATGGGAGCACATTGCAGAGCATGCATTGCTGTCTGTGGTGGTTACACAACCTACTAAGTACCATCTCCCATCTTTTTCAGTGTCCATGGAACCATTACGAACAGCGCGGTGACTTCAGTATAATTTTTGTCTTTGAATAAAAGGTTATTTCTGTTCGTCTCATTGCGTGTTTCTGTCAGTTATCTACTGCAGTATTTTGTAGCTGCTCTTTCAATGCACAATCCAAGTTTCGTCGAACTATGTTACTTTTCAGTGACACATCATGCGAAAGTTACTTGTGTTCTTGAATTTTGAACATCAGTGTTTATTACTGTAGTTCTGTCGCCAACGTGTAATGCAACAGTAATAATCTTTTGCAGGTAACACATGTTTACGCCTTACTCTACTTCCGTTTATGTTCTAAGTCAGCGACCAGTCACGAAATATTACGTTATTTTCTACTCTTCACTAGATAATTTTTTTCAGTATATACATTTGTAGTCCCCAAACCATTGTACAGTGTATGGCGGAGGGTACACCGTGCAACTACCTTAGATTTTCCTTTCTATTCGATTCGCGTATTGAGCGAGGGAAAAGCGACTGTCTATATGCCCCTGACTATAAGCTTACCTTATTCTCATGATCCCTACATGTTGGTGGTAGCATAACGCCCCATAGAGGTTCACTAAATTTATCCATGTGGCTTTCCCGAGAGCGCCGACGTATTTCTTCCAGAAATCCCAAATTAAGTACCCCGGCCATTTCTCTTACTCTTTCGGATGGCCTATACCGACATGTTACGATCCTAGCAGTGCGTCTCTGAATTGGTTCCATGTGTTTTGTCATGCTTGCTTGATAAAGACCTCAAACGTTAGAGTAGCAATTCTCTCTGACACGTAGAACGGCTACCAGGGTGAATTGGTTCAAATGGCTCTGAACACTGTGGGACGTAACATCTGAGGTCATCAATCCCCTAGAACTTAGAACTACTTAAACCTAACTAACCTAAGGACATCACACACATCCATGCCTGAGGCAGGATTCGAATCTGCCACCGTAGCGGTCGCGCGGTTCCAAACTGAAGCACCTATAACCGCTCGGCCACACCTGTCGGCTACCAGGGTGAACTGGTCCTGTTCGTGTTCAGTGTTGTTACAGGCCTGGTAGGGTATTTAAGGAACGTGAACAGCTTCAGATATTGAGTATTTACTGTGAAGCACACAAGGACGCAGCGTACTCCAGTAAGACAGCGTTGTCAGTAATTGACAATGTTGGGATTGAGAGTCTCCATTTGACCGGCTGACCAAATCTCAAAGGACCTGGAAGTGCAGTTGAACGGAGAGTGCAGTGTCTTGAAAGAAGGATATAAGGTGAACATTAACAAAAGCAAAACGAGAATAATGGAATGTAGTCGAATTAAGTCGGGTGAGGCTGCAGAAAGTGTCATCACTTATGTCTCTGTGCTGTTCATTTTTGGAACAAATGGTTCAAATGGCTCTGAGCACTATGGGACTTAACAGCTATGGTCATCGGTCCCCTAGAACTTAGAACTACTTAAACCTAACTAACCTAAGGACATCACACAACACCCAGTCATCACGAGGCAGAGAAAATCCCTGACCCCGCCGGGAATCGAACCCGGGAACCCGGATTTTGGAACACAACCTACGACCAGCTCAGAGACAGAAGTGATGACACTTTCTACAGGACCTGACCATCATTTTGCAGGACAATGCTCAAGCACGTACAGTCCAAGCTGTTACTGATTTGTTTGACTGATGGGGCTGCTAAGTGCTATACCAGCTACTGCACTCCCCTGGCTTAAGCCCTCGTAAGTTCAACTCGATTTTTAAACAGAAGGAAACACTTTACGGCATTCGCGTCAGAACTGCAACAATTTAGTCAGGCAATAGACCGCGCCGCTCGAACCGTCAACACAACTGGCACTACTAAGAGTATCCTACGACTTCCACATCGCTGGCAACGGGTTATACACAATGATGGTGACTACTTTGAAGGTTAGTAAAACTTCGGAACACGTATTTATTTTGTACGAGCTGTAAATAAATAGTTGCCACTCTTTAAGTTCCAACGCTCGTACGAAGGGAGTATATTGAGGGTGGCAGTAACTAAATATGTATTTTTTTGAAATAAAATGTTTTACGGCAATACTCTTTTTATTTCATAGCCACACGTCGTACTTCTCTTTATCGTTCATTATAAAGGTTTGAGCTACGGTCCTTCTTGACTATACGGCGTCCAGTATTTTTTATTCGGTAATCCGCTACCTCTCATCAAGATCAGTTTAGAAACATACCATCGTGTACTCTTCGCATGAACATGATGTTATTAAAAACGTAACGCAAAATTTACTTTGTCTCTCCTGTCTACCATACAGTTAAGTTACTTGGGGTAAAGTAATTCGTCCACTTGCTGGAGTCGACGTTGGACAGATAGCAACACAAGGAAAACGCACACCGTTCATTCACTCATCCGTGTCCAGTAATGGTGATCTACATCTACATGGCTACTCTGCAATTCACACTTAAGTTCCTGGCAGAGGGTTCATCGAACCATTTTCATACTAGTTCTCTACCATTCCACACTCTAATGGCGCGTGGGAAAAAGGAACACCTAAATCCTTCCGTTCAAGCTCTGATTTCTCTTATTTTATTATGATGATCATTTCTCCCTATGTAGGTGGGTGTCAACAAAATATTTTCGCATTCGGAAGAGAAAGTTGGTGATTGAAATTTCGTAAATAGATCTCGCCGCAAAGAAGACCGCCTTCGTTTCAGTGACTCCCACCCCAACTCGCGTATCATAACAGTGACACTCTCACCCCTATTGCGCGATAACACGAAACGAGCTGCCCTTCTTTGCACTTTTTCGATGTCCTCCATCAATCCTACCTGGTAACGATCCCACATCCGCAGCAATATTGCAGCAGAGGAGGATAAATGTAATGTAGTCTGTTTCTTTAGTGGGTTTGTCGCATCTTCTAAGTGTCCTGCCAACAAAGCGCAGTCTTCGTTTCGCCTTCCCCACAATGTTATCTATGTGGTCTTGCCAATTTAAGCTGCTCGTAATTGTAATTCCTAGGTATTTAGTCGAATTGACAGTCCTTAGACTTGTGCGATTTATCGTATACCCAAAATTTACCGGATTTCTTTTAGTACCCATGTGGATGACCTCACACTTTTCTTTGTTTAGTGTCAATTGCCACTTTTCGCACCATACAGAAATTCTCTCTACGTCATTTTGTAATTGGAATTGATCGTATAATGATTTTACTAGACGGTAAATTACAGCGCCATCTGCAAACAATCTAAGGGGGCTGCTCAGATTATCACCTAGATCATTTATGTAAATCATGGACAGCAGAGGGCCTATGACACTAAATTGCGGAACGCCAGATATCACTTCTGTTCTACTCGATGATTTACCGTCTATCACTACGAACTGTGATCACGAATCCAGTCACACAACTGAGACGATACTCCATATGCACGCAATTTGATTAGTAGTAGCTTGTGGGGAACGGTATCAAAAGCCTTCTGGAAATCTAGGAATATGGAATCGATCTGAGATCCCTTGTCGACAGCGCTCATTACTTCATATGAATAAAGAGCTAGCTACATTGCACAAGAACGATCTTTTCTGAATCCGTGTTGGTTATACAGTTTTTAATCAAGGACTGCCTTTACTGTATGCAACATATCGTGAAAAACAGTATTATGCTACATGAACCTGTTTTGTAACATCATTGCAGTTGCTGTTCTACTAACTTACGTTCTCCAAAGAGTAACACATCTGCCTTCTCTCCGTCAGTGTGTATTCTACTCATACATATTGTCAACGGAAGACAGTTGACTGAATGACCGCTGTTCATTTTCCATGTGCTTACTTTTGTTTATCCTCAACGCCGGCAGCGGGCGAGCTACGTCACCTAGGGTACCTGCACTGTATGCTAGAATACAGGAGTCAAATGCACTTTCGATGTTACGTTTTTAACAACGTATGCTTAACACAAAGATGATATGTTTATGAATACGTCTTGAGGAGAGGTAGTAGATTACCGAATGGAAAATACAGGGCGCTGCTTAAAGAAAGTATACTGCTTGGGACGTGACCTACCGGCAGAACCACCTTCAGTTCTCGGAGTCTCATAGTGCTAATTTTGTTGAATAGTTGTAACACTGATATTACGCGAAAACTTTCAATAATTTTCACCACACAGCATTTGACTATTAAGATTTTTTCTAGTTTTATTGTCACTGTAAACCGTAAGATGACCAGCAGTTTTGACAGGAAGCAATTGTGTGCAGGTAGACACTTCCACATTTCTACTAAACAGTTTGGCAGTGCCAAGTCAACCACAGTGGACTTTTGTCTACAATGTCTCACAGTTTAATATCAAAGGTAGCTTCCAATTACACAGTAAGTTTGACTATGATATACAACAACGCGCAGATATGTAGATAGTTCACACTGAGCAGTAAAAACAGTATAAACATGTAATAGTCTTGCAGTATTATACGATTGATGGATATGCGCGAACTTTTTCAGAAAGAGATTTGCAAAGTAAAGATACGATAGACTAGATTATATGACGTTAAAGCTTTGACTGCTGGCCTCTGATTTTGATACATTCAGAATGACAATTATTGACTATATGAAATAAAATCGTTGTTAACTTCTGAGCGGTTTGCGTTAGGACGTTCAAACTGCACGATTGACCGCGGGGCATGATGGAAATTAGTATACGCTTGCGTACCAGCTTTGTCGTTGATTTAGCGACGAAGCCCGTTTCGTTTGGATGGGTTCGTCAATAAGCAAAATTGGCGCATCTGGGGGACTGAGAGTTCGAATTTCGCGATCGAGAAGGCTCTTCGTCCTTCGTGGTGTGGGATGTCCAGTCACGGAATAATCGGTGCGATATTCCTTGATGGCACGCTGGCTACCAAACGGTACGTGTAGATTTTGGAAGATGATTTCGCCGCACGGGGTAGCCACGCGGTCTCGGGCGTCTCGTCACGGGCCGGGCGGCTCCCCCCGTCGGAGTTTCGAGCCCTCCCTCGGGCATGGGTGTGTGTGTGTCGTCCTTAGCGTAAGTTAGTCTAAGTTAGATTAAATAGTGCGTAAGCTTAGGGACCGATGACCTCAGCAGTTTGGTCCCATTGACCTTACCACAACTTTCCAAAGATGATTTCATCCCCATTATCCAAAGTGACAAGATGTGGTTCATGCAAGACGGAGACTGATGTCCTGGAGGAGCACTTTGAGGACCGCGTTCTGGGTCTAGGGTACCCGGAGGCCACTGGCAGGGGCCTCGATAGACCGCCATATTCTCCGAATCTGAACACATGCGACTCCTTTCTGTGGGACTGAACTGAAGACAAGGTGTGCAGCAATAACCCCCAAAATCAATGCTGAGCAGAAAACAATCATTCAGGAGGTCATCGATCATCGACAGAATCGATGTTTCGACACTTCAGCGGGTCATGCACAATTTTGCTATTCGTCTGCGTTAGTTCATCGCCAATGATAGCAGGCTATCGAACATGTCACAACCCAAATCTGAGTGTCTGTAGTGACGTTTACATGTTGAATAAAGTGTGTGCCGTCGTAGATTGTAATTTCAATTTTTTTTAATATAGTTCAATAGCTGTCACACTGTATCTGTTTCGTGTATGATGGCTCGACCGGAACTTTCCAATAGTTGTCGTCATCACAATATCCGAGCCCAGGCGGACTATTTTGAGGTAGAGGTCGGTCTCAGAAAGAATGGGGCAATAACATAATGTGATTTCGGAAGCAATATAACGTCTCGAAAAGCGGCTAGGTTTGATTTTGCTAATTCAGACGGGCTATATGTTACAAGCAGCACTGGGTTCAACAAGTACTGTTTGTAGTAGTTTAGAAAAATGCAAAACGTCATGAAACCATTTCATACATTCGCGTTGGGAATAACCCATTTTTAGATTTATAGCCATCGACGAAAAATTATCCAGGTTCTTTATTAATGTCCTAAACGGTAAGTGAAAGTTGTGTTCTGATTCCGAAACATTAGAGCAACAAAAGTACAATGGTCAAAGCTGGAATCTTACACGTATGATGGTACAAAAGGGACATATTAGAACTGTAATCAAAATTATTTCGTAAGTTAATTAGTTTCACAGAAACTGAAATACGTTATCCTAAGATTGGAATGCCAGTCTTCCTATTGAGTGTTGTCAACATGCTCCACTAGACTGAAGGCTCGGTCAAAGATTCCTATCTGGTATTGTAGTAAAGTTTTCAGTCGTTAATAACATTCAATTAAGACGATTTTCGACAAAAGCAATTATGCTTATGAAATCGGTATTTTTAACAGAAAAGCCTGAATAATGAATTTCAGCGAAACAAATTCTGGTTAAAGTTTTGATTGTTTCACGTACGTACTACAAAATGGTTCAAATGGCTCTGAGCTCTATGGGACTTAACATCTGAGGTTATCAGTCCCCTAGAACTACTTAAACCTAACTAACCAAAGGACATCACACACATCCATGCCCGAGGCAGGATTCGAACTTGCGACAGTAGCGGTCGCGTGGTTCCAGACTGAAGCGCCTAGAACGGCTCGGTCACACCGGCCGGCGTACGTACAGCACATGTGCTTTCTAGATGCTGTAATTTAGAAAGTTAACAATGAGTAAAGATAATAATTAATTTTGTTTCAGTCATCGCTCTTCTCACTGGTTTGATGCGTCCTGCCACGAATTCCTCTCTTTTGCCAACCTCTTCATCTCAGAGTAGCACGTGCAACCTACGTCCTCAATTATTTGCCGGATGTATCCCAGTCTCTGTCTTCCTCTACAGTTTTTGCCCTCTACTGCTCCCTTTAGTACCATGGAAGTCATTCCCTCATGTCGTAACATATGGCCTATCATTCTATACCTTCTCCTTGTTAGTGTTTTCCACGTGTTCCTTTCCTTTCCTCTGCGATTCTGCGCAGAACCTCCTCATTCCTTACCTTATCAGTTTACCCAATTTTCAACATTAGTCTGTAGCACCACATTTCAAATGCTTCGATTCTCTTCTGTTCAGGTTTCCCCGCAGCCCATTTTTCACTACCATACAATGCTGTGCTGCAAACGTACATCCTCAGAAATTTCTTCCTCGATATAAAGACCTATTTACGATACTGGTACGCTTCTCTTGGTAAGGAATGCTCTTTTTCCCAGTGCTAGTCTGCTTTTGATATCCTCCTTGCTCCGACCGCCATTGGTTATCTTGCTGCCTAGGTAGTAGAATAATACTTAATATGGATGCAGTAGTACCAAGTGGAGGGTGTCAGCCTGCTCTGTTTCACGCTGTTCATATCTTCGTAAGGAACAAAGACACAAGAAAGAGAATCATACCGGTTAATGCCTCCCTTGTAGATTGTACTGTATTGTATGTTAACCAGGGACCTAGAAACGACGGAGAGGCTCCGTCTCCGTCGCAGCCGCAGTAGTCCACAACCCCACGACGGCCACCGCTGTCCACTTCACCCCTCCGCCGCCCCACACCGAACCCAGGGTTATTGTGCGGTTCGACCCCCGGTGGACCCCCCAGGGAACGTCTCACACCAATCGAGTGTAGCCCCCTATGTTTGCGTGGTAGAGTAATGGTGGTGTACGCGTACGTGGAGAACTAGTTTGCGCAGCAGTCGCCGACATAGTGTAACTGAGGCACAATAAGGGGAACCAGCCCGCATTCGCCGAGGCAGATGGAAAACCGCCTAAAAACCATCCACAGACTGGCCGGTTCACCGGACCTCGACACAAATCCGTCGGGCGGATTCGTGCCGAGGACCAGGCGCTCCTTCCCGCCCGGAAAGCCGTGCGTTAGAACGCACGGCCAACCGAGCGGGCCTCCCTTGTAGATAAACATCGTTTGCATGATAAATTTTTGCCAGGAGCAAAATTAAAAAGAAAATAATTATTTTGGGTTTTCAAGATGAATGGAAAACCTCGTGTAGATTTCCCACTCTTGCGGAGCACACAAAGCGATTACGCAAATGTGTTGCTAAACACGACCGCAACTTTCCCCATCGTAATGTGTACGGTGCCTGTAATCCGCACATATCCATAGAGTGCACGCTGTTTTGCGGGACTCCGCTCTCCTGTTGTCTGTTGGCTGCGCTGGACACAGTGACGATCGCTCACCTGAGACGGGCAGGGCTGCCAACCCCTGCAGTAAAAAGAAGAGAGACACGCAGGGAGGCGGCGGTACAGGCTCGCTACAGCGCACGGGCAACAATACTTGTCGCGGGCAGAAATTTCACGGCGCGTCGCATTGTGGGGCCACAAAGGCACGCGGCCCGTGCACACAATGGGCGCGCCTTGCCCCGGCCGCTTATCTGCCTAACGAGCTGCCTGGCCCCATTGTCTCAATCGCGGCGCGGGCTCGTTAAACCAATTAATGAAACATCCTCGGCCGCTAATGAGCCGCAAGCGAGCCGCCACGCCGGCCATCCGCCCGCCCGTGCTGTACCACTGCCCACCACAATGGCAGCCAAACTTTTCGTGCCGGGGGGGGGGGGGGGGGGAGGGAGGGGGTTACAGCTAGCTAGCGATGCCCCCTGTCTGCGGGCTCTGGCGTTGCGTACAGCGGGAAAGCCCGCCAGGTGATACGGCAGCGTCAGGTGCACTGCTGCTGCGCAATACGCCCGTATCTGGCAAGGCCGTGACTCGCGTAACAGTCACACTGTACCGTGTTACAACTCCTGTTGGGATGTGGTAACTGAAGCTCAAATAAGCTCAGACGCCCATGATAGCAGAATACTTGTTTCTACTATAGTTCATTAAAATTGGTGGCAGTTTGCACTGCAGTAGAGGGAAGTGCCCCAAACTGGACCTCAATTTTGTTTCTGCATTTTTAAAAACTGCAAATAGTGAAACTCATACTATAAAAATACACTACTGACCATTAAAATTGCTACACCGAGAAGAAATGCAGAATATAAACGGGTATTCATTGGACAAATACACTCCTGGAAATGGAAAAAAGAACACATTGACACCAGTGTGTCAGACCCACCATACTTGCTCCCGACACTGCGAGAGGGCTGTACAAGCAATGATCACACGCACGGCACAGCGGAAACACCAGGAACCGCGGTGTTGGCCGTCGAATGGCGCTAGCTGCGCAGCATTTGTGCACCGCCGCCGTCAGTATCAGCCAGTTTGCCGTGGCATACGGAGCTCCATCGCAGTCCTTAACACTGGTAGCATGCCGCGACAGCGTGGACGTGAACCGTATGTGCAGTTGACGGACTTTGAGCGAGGGCGTGTAGTGGGCATGCGGGAGGCCGGGTGGACGTACCGCCGAATTGCTCAACACGTGGGGCGTGAGGTCTCCACAGTACATCGATGTTGTCGCCTGTGGTCGGCGGAAGGTGCACGTGCCCGTCGACCTGGGACCGGACCGCAGCGACGCACGGATGCACGCCAAGACCGTAGGATCCTACGCAGTGCCGTAGGGGACCGCACCGCCACTTCCCAGCAAATTAGGGACACTGTTGCTCCTGGGATATCGGCGAGGACCATTCGCAACCGTCTCCATGAAGCTGGGCTACGGTCCCGCACACCGTTAGGCCGTCTTCCGCTCACGCCCCAACATCGTGCAGCCCGCCTCCAGTGGTGTCGCGACAGGCGTGAATGGAGGGACGAATGGAGACGTGTCGTCTTCAGCGATGAGAGTCGCTTCTGCCTTGGTGCCAATGATGGTCGTATGCGTGTTTGGCGCCGTGCAGGTGAGCGCCACAATCAGGACTGCATACGACCGAGGAACACAGGGCCAACACCCGGCAGCATGGTGTGGGGAGCGATCTCCTACACTGGCCGTACACCACTGGTGATCGTCGAGGGGACACTGAATAGTGCACGGTACATCCAAACCGTCATCGAACCCATCGTTCTACCTTTCCTAGACCGGCAAGGGAACTTGCTGTTCCAACAGGACAATGCACGTCCGCATGTATCCCGTGCCACCCAACGTGCTCTAGAAGGTGTAAGTCAACTACCCTGGCCAGCAAGATCTCCGGATCTGTCCCCCATTGAGCATGTTTGGGACTGGATGAAGCGTCGTCTCACGCGGTCTGCACGTCCAGCACGAACGCTGGTCCAACTGAGGCGCCAGGTGGAAATGGCATGGCAAGCCGTTCCACAGGACTACATCCAGCATCTCTACGATCGTCTCCATGGGAGAATAGCAGCCTGCATTGCTGCGAAAGGTGGATATACACTGTACTTGTGCCGACATTGTGCATGCTCTGTTGCCTGTGTCTATGTGCCTGTGGTTCTGTCAGTGTGATCATGTGATGTATCTGACCCCAGGAATGTGTCAATAAAGTTTGCCCTTCCTGGGACAATGAATTCACGGTGTTCTTATTTTAATTTCCAGGAGTGTATATTAAACTGACATGTTATTACATTTTCACGCAATTTCGATGCATAGATCCTGAGAAATCAGTACCCAGAACAACCACCTCTGGCCTCAATAACGGCCTTGATACGCCTGGGCATTGAGTCAGAGCTTGGATGGCGTGTACAGGTACAGCTGCCCATGCAGCTTCAACACGATACCACAGTTCATCAAGAGTAGTGACTGGCGTATTGCGACGAGCCAGTTGCTCTGCCACCATTGACCAGACGTTTTCAATTGGTGAGAGATCTGGAGAATGTGCTGGCCAGGGCAGCAGTGGAACATTTTCTGTATCCAGAAAGGCCCGTACAGGACCTGCAACATGCGGTCGTGCATTATCCTGCTGAAATGTAGGGTTTCGCATAGATCGAATGAAAGGTAGAGCCACGGGTCGTAACACATCTGAAATGTAACGTCCTCCGTTCGAAGTGCCGTCAATGCGAACAAGAGGTGACCGAGACGTGTAACCAATGGCACCCCATACCATCACGCCGGGTGATACGCCAGTATGACGATGACGAATACACGCTTCCGACGTGCGTTCACCGCGCTGTCGCCAAACACGGATGCGACCATCATGATGCTGTAAACAGAACCTGCATTCATCCGAAAAAATGGCATTCTGCCATTCGTGCACCCAGGTTCGTCGTTGAGTACACCATCGCAGGCGCTCCTGTCTGTGATGCATCCTCAAGAGTAACCGCAGCCATGGTCTCTGAGCTGATAGTCCATGCTGCTGCAAACGTCGTCGAACTGTTCGTACAGATGTTTGTTGCCTTTCAAACGTCCCCATCTGTTGACTCAGGGATCGAGACGTGGCTGCACGATCCGTTACAGCCATGCGTATAAGATTCCTGTCATCTCGACTGCTAGTGATACGAGACTGTTGGGATCCAGCACGGCGTTCCGTATTACCCTCCTGAACCCACCGATTCCATATTCTGCTAGCAGTCATTGGATCTCGACCAACGCGAGCAGCAATGTCGCGATACGATAAACCGCAATCGCGATAGGCTACAATCCGACCTTAATCAAAGTCGGAAACGTGATGGTACGTATTTCTCCTCCTTACACGAGGCATCACAACAACGTTTCACCAGGCAACGCCGATCAACTGCTGTTTGTGTATGAGAAATCGGTTGGAAACATTCCTCATGTCCGCACGTTGTAGGTGTCGCCACCGGCGCCAACTTTGTGTGAATGCTCTGAAAAGCTAATCATTTGCATATCACATCATCTTCTTCCTGTCGGTTAAATTTCGCATCTGTAGCATGTCATCTTCGTGGTGTAGCAATTTTGATGTCCAGTAGTGTATGTAGTACCGAGTGGTTATAATTAAAGTTGAACTTTCAAACCGCTGTAGAAATAACACCACTGGTCAGAATGACGTCAAATCGCAACGGAATATTATGGGAGAAGGGGGAAAAAGTACGGCAGAAGAAAAATAAATAGTTACAAAATGTAGAAATAGATGACGCTTTAAGCGTCACAATTTAATAGTGGTCGATTACAAGTGACAAATTAATCATACAACAGTGCCTAAGGTAAACGTTTGACGTTGAACTGTACTACTCAGTGTGCATTGGTGCACAGGTGTGATATAACATCGGATGGGAAAAATCGGCTTTTAATAGTCCTGAGGCCAAAAACCCCATAAAAAGCATCGGTCAAAATCAAATCGGATTATTAATTTCCGTGTGACTGGCGCAAAACATGTTCAGTATGCTGTCCACCGTTTTCTGCAACAAGTTGAAATCGAGAAACAGCATATTCCGCCACTGATCGAAGTGTTTCTGGGGTCACGTTCAGAATGTCAGAATGTGTTACGCAATGCATGCCTTCAAATGGTTCAAATGGCGCTGAGCACTATGGGACTTAACATCGGAGGTTATCAGACCCCTAGAACTTAGAACTACTTAAACCTAACCAACCTAAGGACATCACACACATCCATGCCCGACGCAGGATTCGGACCTGTGACCATAGCAGTCGCGTGGTTCCGGACTGAAGCTCCTAAAACCGCTCGGCCACCGCGGCCGGCTGCGTGCCTTCAATGCAGTTAAGTTTGCAGTCGTAACACTGAACAGAACATTTTTCAGATAGCCCCACGGCCAGAAGTGACACGGATTAAGATCAGGTGTTCGGGACGGCCAGGCTGTAGGGAAATGGCGGCTGATAATTCTAGCATTTCCGAAATGGCGCTCCAGCAGCTGCTTAACTGGATTTACAATGTGTGGAGGTGCGCCATCTTGCATCCACACATCCACGCTGTTAGAGAGCTCGAAGGCCGTGTTTGTGCAAAAGACACTCCAAGCGCTTATCAGTGACGGTACAGGTAACAGGAGCGAAAGCACCTGTCTCTTCGAAAACATGTGGCCCTATGATAAATCATTCCCTAAACCCGCACCGCACAGAGACCTTGTCAGGATGAAGTGGTACTGGTTGATTTGCGTGTAGATTTTCCGTTGCCCATATTCGACAATTATGTGTATTGAAATATCCTGGCAGATGGAAGTGGGCTTCGTCTGTCCACAGAATCTTCCACGGCCAGTCATTGTCCACTTCCATGCGAGCAAAAAATTCTAAAGGGAAGGTCTCTCTTGCTGGCAGGTCAACAAGAAACATCTCGTGCACATGGGTAGCAAAGAAGGATGTTTCGTAGGATTTTACGCACCGTGCTCACGGGTATGTCCAATGTTCAGGCAATTATCCGTGCACTACACGTTTGAAAACTACCACTCGTGTCCCCATGCACTGCTGTGGACACCGCTTCCTCTGACATCGAATCAATTCGTTTCCTTTCTCTACCAAGTTGCACACCAAAAGAACCCGTCTTTACGAATTTCCGAATCATTTTCTCCAGACCCATGGCAGTCATCCGACTAACGCCTTTTTTCAAACCCTACAGTGTCTGGAACTTCTGCAGAGCGACTTGTGCACAGTCATCATTCTTGTAATACAGCTTTACAAGCAGAGCACAATCCTGCATTGAAATAGTCGCAAACGCGAAAGCAGGAAAAGCCGTGTGGCGTCGTGTTTATACCAACTTCAATGGGTCGTACGCATGACAGGTGTTTTCAAATGGCTCTGAGCACTATTGGACTCAACTTCTGAGGTCATCAGTCCCCTAGAACTTAGAACTACTTAAACCTAACCAACCTAAGGACATCACACACATCCATGCCCGAGGCAGGATTCGAACCTGCGACCGTAGCGGTCTCGCAGTTCCAGACTGTAGCGCCTAGAACCGCACGGCCACTCCGGCCGGCCAGGTGTTTTCATTTACGTATTCCGACACATACAGCGCCATCTATTGATCAATTTTCACACTATATTTTTTCTCTACCACACACGTTCCCCCTTCTCCGACAATATTCCGTTGCAATTTGACGTCATTCTGACCGGTGGTGGTATTTCTACAGCGTTTTGAAAGTTAATCTTTAATTATAATAACCCTGTATTTAATTTGTAATGTTTTGTACCATTCACATTCTACTCTTGGAAAAAGTACTGATAAGTTAATTTAAAAAAATTAAAGAATCTCAACGTGTACGAGAGTTTGCAGAATATTTGCTAAAATCGAATTAGCGTCCATCTTGGTTACTGTGTGGTTCACAGTAGTGACAAGCCTTGTTTGTATCAAACCACAACTCAAATTTACACCTAGCGACTGGTTTCAACGCTAACCAAAGGTATGAAACTTTATTTATTTGCAATAACGATATGCAGGGTGGTTAAAATGAAACTGGCCTGGAAAACATTTCATGTACGATAAGATAAGCAACCCAATTTAAATAACCTACTCCCAAGGTGGATGATTTACGCTGGGTTGTCTATCTTAAGGTGCATGAAATATTTTCCGGGCCAGCTTTACTTCTCCTACTATTTATAAAATTCCTGACAGGCTTCTTTCATTCCGTTAGCAAAGATTACAAGATGAGCAGTTCAGCCCCGTCCCCCTTGCAAGGAACCTGACCGTAATCCGAAGGTAGGTCTTGTATGACTTGGTTATAGCTTCAGTTGGCAGGTGCTTTCCTCTAGAGTATATCTGCATGGATTCAAGCTACAACTTTTTCGATTTCTCTGAAATAGGGGTATCTTACCCCCACTGTAGGATTTGCGACTTAAGTCGTAAATGAATATGTTTGGGAAGTTTTAGAATTGTGCATATTTTTACTTCTTAACTCCCTTCCCACTTCCACCAACACAGTAGGTCTGGTAGCCACGCATCAGTCTCACGGCATTCTATTCGATGTAGTAATATGAGGTTGAAACTACTACAGGTGTTAGCTGTAGCTGTTAGCTTCCTGCCTTACACCAGGGATATCTCCAGCCCCATAGTATTCTTTTAGGGGACGCAGGTTTCGTCATGACTTTGCTCTAGGTTTAGACATCCACTTATATCAGGGTTAAACGATAATTAATGCATCCACGCGCTGTATTCATTATGAAGTTGCAGTACTGTCACGCAGCGACCTTCTACACGTTTCGTGGAGTTTCTACTTGAGTCTCAGATAACCGCGAACTATTGCTTTGTTTAGTTACGTAGTTGTTGTGGACGAAATGGAACCGTGTAAGTAGAGCTGGCCACTGCGTCTGCATCAATGTGCTGCCATCGAGTTCCTAGCAGCACAAGGTGCAACTCCTGTTGAAATTCACCGACGAATAAAAGCAGTTTATGATAATAGCTGTGTGGATATAGGCGCTGCGCGAAGCTGGGTAAACAGATCAAAAGCTGAAAGACTTCAGACAATGGAATTGTGTTACCAGCAAAGAGTTGGGCGACCAATCTCGGCAACCAGTGACCTATCCATAACAATTATCTAACTCGTTATATAGAGACTCTAAGCTATAAACGACCACCTCATGAGAATTCGTGGACGGGGGGAGGGGGGAAGAGAATGCTTTGTTGCAGCTACACAACTCGCCCACACATTTCACGCACTAGCATGGAGGAGCATAGGAGACTAAAACTCACAACAGTGCTGCATCTGCAATGCATATTTGACGCTCTGTGATATTCACCTGTTCTCTAAAATGAATGGACGTTAATGAAGACGTCGTCAGCGGGTTGAAGAAACAGAAGGTGCAGTTCTTCCGTGTTAGCTTCATGAAACTTCTTTATCGTGTATCCAACAACCTGGCGACAGTGTTGAAAAATGAAGCTATTCACTAAAGTGAAAATTGTAAGTAAATTTTCACTGTTTCTCTTGTTGAAATCTTCGCATCAAGTCAGGCGTATCGTTCATAACAGAATTACTTATCATTCATACTTCGTATTATATTTAAAACCAAGAAGGAAGTTAATCATCAGTGTTGACTTCTCATAGAGATATTTATACCAGGAGGTCCCAAGTATCTTCTCATGTTCCACCACTGCGTTCGTGCAACGTCGGAACAGCAAACGGTAGTGCTATTTCAATGGAATTCAAGGGACGTCATTTTCACCATGCTCTTAATTTGCATGAGTGTCTTATTATTTTTTTAAACCAACAGCCTGGTGCAAATGATGTTGTTCTTTGAATTTATTGATGCCGTGATCCTCCCAGAAGACGTCGACTTCAACGCAAGTATAAAATGTTATTAGCAGAAGCCTCGTGGAAATATTGATGCCTGGGATGTTTCGACGCAGCCATGAGTCATGAAATATTCACGGCCTATTTGCCGAAAACGGTATGCCCGTTAATCAATAACACGAGCATTGGCTGCAATAAACTTTATAGTTGGAGGTGATGTGCTCACAATTTCTCATTGTCAGTAACATTTCAAATATGATCAAATTTCATCGAAGTGTCTGATAATTTGCAATTTGAGATTCGTTCCGTTATACAGTATACTGTTCAAGGAAAGGACGGTTACAGCGGGCGACCTAATGGACGATGCCGATTCATCAGAGAAATTTTAAATGCAGAGTATATAACAATACGCGTCAGAAACTTTATGGATTTATTCTTGACGTTACGAAACGTTCATATCAACGTGGTTTTGAGAAGCTTTCGTTATGGGGAATGAAAGAAATTCCTCGTAGTCGCACCTGATTGTGTAGTTAACCTCAGAAGTGCTCGTTCACTCACCTTCTTGTTTGCAATTGGTCGTGGCATTTGTTTTGTATCGTGTTGTTGTTATTTGCTCTACTTTAGAATAAGTTCTATAATAGCACATCACAACGATGTAATCAGTCTCTGAACTGACGGATATGCACTACATGTACGGCCTAGTAGATGGGAACGCAGAACGTCACCTTTATAGTGGGCGCTGTACCGAGAAGCAGCTACCTTACACAAGAACGATTGTACGACTAAATCAGCGCTCCAAGATACAAAGAGAGTTGCAGATATTGGGAGACCTTGCGGTGTACGAATGCATGAACCTGAAGAGCGGGATCTTTGTACTGTGTAAGAAACTCCATCAACTAGTGCAAGGAGAACTGCGAGAAGGGAAGGTGCCAATCACGTGACGACTTGGAACATTCTGCATGAAAATCGTCTGTGCCCATATCACCTTCAATGGGTGCAAGGATTAAATGAGGCAGACTTCTAGCAAAGAATAACTTTCTGTCAACGCGTGTTATGGCAGTGGCCTTTGTTTCTGCGGTTCTTAGCATGTGATATTCCCCGATAAGGCTGGCTTTCAAGTGAAGAGATCTTCAGTCATCATAACAATCAGATGTGGGTGTATATAAATCTCATGAAGCGTGACAAGACAGACATCAACTGAGTTCAGACTCAGTGTGTGGGGTGATATGATTCTTGACCATCTCATTGGCTCCTACCCCTACTTCTTTCCACTACATCATACTTGACAAACATATCTGCAGTTTGTAAGACCTGAGATGCTCTCATGATGCTCCACCTCACTTTACACGGACAGTTACCGAACAGATGGACGGGTCAAGGGTGACCCACTGCATGGTCTGTCCGATAGCAAGGTTCGAGTCCAGTGAACTTTTTCCTTTGGGTACATTTAAAATCCTTGGTGTTTTCAACTCCGATACACAGTGTCGATGTTCTGAGGGATGATACCCGAAACGAATTTGACCAAATATGTCACACATGAGGGGTTTACCCCACTGTAGAGGAAAGTATGGAATACAGGCCCAGGGTATGCATGGAAGTAGGAAGTGGTCATTTCAAGCAGTTCCTGTAAATTTGTTTGGTAAATGCATCATTTTTGAGCCATGAATAATAAAACCTTCCATATACATGTAACTGTATTTGTGAAACGTATCATGTGTCATTAATAGCCCTAACATTCATACCTCCTTAACGAAGGGTTTTTGGACACATTTTCACATGAACTTTTTGAATGTTTATTGAGGCTATTTTATATTTTTAACAACATGGTCACACGATCATTTCACAATGCCATAGCCGGTATCGAGCAGAAAGAAGTCATCCTCAAACTAAAAGCATATAAAGTGTTGCTGGCAACCCAAAGGAAACAGCTTGTAGCATATGACATTAGTTTGAAGATGTTCTTTCCTGCTCTGAACTGAATATGACATTGTGAAATGCTCCTATGGCTGTGTCGTGAAAACTTTAGTGAATAAAAGATTATACAGACCTGCCTATCTCACTGAAGTACAGGAGGATGGGAAAAAATTATAAGGCAACTTACGTGTTTAATTTCCTTTCCATTGTTCGTCGTATCAGTCATTTCCGGTCTATTCCGCAGTGGTTTATTTGTTTATGTATATTTATTTATTTATTTATTTGAGTCATGAGTCTTCTGACTGGTTACATGCGGGCGAAATCCTTTCCAGCGCCAATCTCAACTCAGAGTGTAACTAGCACCTTATGTCCTCAATTATCTGCTCGATGTGTTCCAATCTATGTCTTCCCTTACAGTTTTTAACCTCTACAGCTACCTCTAGTACGATGGACGTTATTCACTGATGTCTTAATACAGGTCATATAATCCTGTCCCTTCTTCTTGTCAGTGTCCGGTTCTGCGGAGAACCTCCTCATTCCTTATCTTATCAGTCCACCTAACTTTCAACATTCTTTTGTAGCACTGCCCATCGTTCACTATCGTACAATGCTGTGCTCCAGACGCATGTTTTCAAAAATTTCTTCCTCAACTTAAGACCAGTAGGGTTCTCTTGGACAGGTATGATCTCTGTTTCTGTGCTACTGTGCTTTATACGACCTCCTTGCTTCTTCCGGCATGCGTCATTTTGCTTCGTGATCTCCAGCTTTGAGCTTATGTTTCTAGCTATTTTCATTTCGACTGCTTTTCATTACTTTTGTTTTTTTTCCGCCTTGTTTTCAATCCATATTCTATACTCATTAAACGGTTCGTTCCATTCAACATATCCTCTAATTCATCTCCACTTTTACTAAGGATAGCAATACCATCAGCGTAACTTATCACTGATACCCCTTCACCCAGATTTTTAGTCCCACCCTTGAACCTTTCTTTTATTTCAGTCAAAATGTTAATGGTACTTTCTCTCCTGTTTCAGACTAAGCAGAAGGCGGCATCATCTCCCTCGTACTCGGTAAGTTGAAAGTAACTGAACGACCTCGTCAGCGGGCGCGTGTCGGCATTTCAGTATGAAGCGCTTTAGAAGTAAAATGAATGCCGAAGTAATTATAACATCAAAATGTCTCAAGTAATTACAGAAGTTCTAACGTTATCATGTTCAGTCGTTTAAATTTTTCTGTTACTATTGTCCTTATTCTCCTTAAAGAAAGAAAAACAGGAAAGAAAAAAAAAATTCACTCGTAATTAGTTTTTAAAATAACAAAGAGTAAATTGCGTTTCCCGTGGAAAGAAGTCTTTTCTCGTGGAATTTAAAATAGATTTTGAATTATACTGGCAGATGCTAATGTTTGAAAATAAGCCTCAAAGGACCACGTTTCAAACTGAGAAACCGAGTCTTATGATTAGTGCCGTGACTTACAAGCCAGTCGGCCTAAGTAATTACGAACGTAGGTGCACAGCTCAAAATTTGCTATACTTTTGTGACATTCCGGTCGTTCAAATTGTAATTAGTATCGATAATCATCTTACTTATAATATAAGCAAATTTAATTGTAGCTGCCTTTAGAGAATGGACTGACTCTGATTGGTTGCGAAATACTTAACATTTCGTCAGATGTAATGAATGTCTTTATAGCAGTAAATCGTATCAACTGAAACTTCAGATCTATATCAGATACTGAGCATCTGTGTGCAAAATTACTGAAAACAGCATAAATATTGACTAGAGAGCCTGGGTTTTGTAAAATGCAAACGAAATGGCGAGCTCATTCAGTACTAGATATTTGCATGTGCTCTGTAATAAACTGAAACGTCCCCTTAGAAAAATTATAAATGACTGTGCTTAAACTGACACACAATATTTTTAGCGCAACGCAGTCTGACTTTCAATAATGCCTACAAAAGAATGGCCCTGACTAACAATAGCCTACACCTTTCATGAATCACTTACCTCACAAAAATCTTCGTTACTCGAACTACTGCAATACAGCGAGCGCCACTATTGCCAGCTAAATAAAAGATTCAAACTACTGAAGGCACTAACTACTGATAATCATAGTCAGCTAATGAAAGATTTTGATAGAGAACGAACAATGTATTTATCTTAATAATGTTCCAAAGTCATCATATATATATATATATATATCAGTTCATGATATCCAATATTACAAATTTACTATTTCTGATGGACACAATCCTGATCGCCCGCTCTCAAAATTCTGCCATTTGTCTCCCCACATCCACCACTGCTGGCGGGTCACCTCCAACTGCGCAATGCTACGCGCGGTTCACACCCAACTGCCCAACACTACAATGGCGAATATTCCAACAATGCCAACCAGCTACAGACTGCACACAGCACAGCCAGTGATTTTCATACAGAGCGCTAGGTGTCCTTATCAACATAAAAACCTAAACAGCCTACTTACAAAACACTCAAATACCACTAGTTTTCCTCGGATTCGCCTCGATTCGTTTAAGTTGTTCTTAGTGTGCGCAGTTTTTTTTTTTAGTTTCACAATAACGCTTTTTGCGCTTCCACAAGACTGAGGGAGATGTTAATGACCGGCTTCCGTATTTACTACCATTTTCTGGTCTTAGTAAAACTGTTTATAAGAGTTACTTGTTGAAATTTGAATCTGAAGCATTGTAAATGGGAACGATATAGTTAAAATTCATGTCCCTTTTACTATCCTTACCCTCGCGCTTAGTGCAGCTACTGCATATATAATACATCTGCAAACGCTACCGATTTACATCCCAAGGAGCACCTGCGGTCTCTACGACAAGCTTTACTGACTGTCAAAAAAGTGAGCAGACATGCTCGGAGATTGTTTATCTTTCACTAACTGTGTTAACACTGTACGGAATACAAAAGTTATTAACTAAAGTAACTAACGGAACACTGCACCCGAAAAGAATCTACGTAAATCATCGCACGCTTCTCTGCGCGCGCGCACACACTCACACACACACACACACACACACACACACACACACACTCTGCTCGCGCAGGCGGCACAGTTTCCAACATTTTTAAGCTAACGTCACAAGACCTGTATGTCACTAAAGAAAGATGTCTGTTGAGTTGAAAAATGTAAAATCAGAACACATATTCTAAATTAGGCGATATGCCCACTGGGGACTTTACAGCCAACTCCTGCAGTCACAGTGTTGGAGGAATAAGGGTTAGCTGGCCGCTGTGACCGAGCGCTTCTAGGCGCTTCAGTCTGAAACCGCGCGACCGATACGGTCGTAGGCTCGAATTCTACCTCGGGCATGGACGTGTGTGATGTCCTTAGTTTAATTAGGTTTAAGTAGTTTTAAGTTCTAGGGGACTGATGACCTCAGATGTTAAGTCCTATAGTGCTCAGAGCCATTTTGAATAAGGGTTCAAGCAGAAAAGAGTTGCATAGGCTAGAAGGAAACTGTATGCCTTCAACAAAAACTCTGTTGAACGTGAAACTAATTCTACATTAAAAACAATATTGTTAGTCGGGCACTGATGCCATCGGTGTTTCCCTCTGCCCCAACAGGCCATTTCATCTACTACGGGAAAGACAGTGTTTAGACCCAGGATAACGTGATTTAGATCCTCTACATCCCTTCCCGCTCTAATTTTTAGTGTTCTTCTATAGCACCCCATTTCGAAGTCTTCTATTCTCTTCTTCTATGAACTGTTTATTGTTCACAAGTCACTTGCGTACGAACTTACACTCCAGAGAATATCTTTAGAAAAGGCTTCTCAGCACTTAAATATTTTCGGTAAGGACAGAAGCTGAAGTGATGAAATAAAATTTGCGCCAAGTTTGTGTTACGGAGGGATTTCGACTAGGGTGTTCCGTGAAGCTGTGTTAACTACAATGCCAGGTTAGTGTAGTGGATAGCACATCTGCCTAGTAAGCAGCAGACCCAAGTTTAGTTCCCGGCCTTGGCACAAATTTTAATTAATTACTTCAGTTTCTATCCTTATTGAACACACAGTTGAGATTGAATGTGTCTCCAGAAAATGTAATCTGATGGTTCAAATGGCTCAGAGCACTATGGGACTTAACATCTAAGGTCATCAGTCCCCTAGAACTTAGAACTACAAACCTAACGAACCTAGGGACATCACACACATCGATACCCGAGGCAGCATTCGAACCTGCGACCGTAACGGTCTCGCGGTTCCAGACTGAAGCACCTAGAACCGCTCGGCCACATCGGCCGGCAAAATGTAATGAGACCAGCTTGAATATTTATTCGATGTTAATAAATTTATAAGTTTCAGATATGCTTTTCTTGCTACTGCCACTCTGCGTGCCATATCCTCTCTACTATCGGCTTCATCACGATTACATTTCATTACTCTATTTATACTTGTAACGATATTCACCATATTACCTCTTTTCTAGATGCTATCTATTAGCTTCAGTTGATCTTGCGAGTCCTATAAATTCTCTGAGAGAATTTCAATGTCAACTGCTGTCCTTAAATTTTTAATTTCTTCTACCCGAATGTAATTCATTTTCCACATTTCGCCGTCTTTTCATTTACTGCTTGCTCTGCGACAAGACTTCACTACTGTGTTCTGATCTCCTGCCTCCCTTTCATTTCCCTCGCCTGTTACAACTGCAGTCCCTGCTGTACAAGTAGCAGGTGGGTAGTTCACTGTGAGCCTGGAGAACAGGCGCTCAGTGAAGGTGTAATAGGCAGACACCTGTTGCCGTGACGGATGCTCGGCGAGGCGCGCCAGGAGAGGGGGCGTGTCAGATGGGTCGGCCACGCCCCCTGCTGATGGAAACGGCCGGAGAACAGGGCACGATCGACGACCACCACCTGACAAGGCTTCCGCGCGTTAATCCGCACCTGCGGGGCGGGTAATGATACGGCGAGGTTGGGAGCACCTGCTGGAGCTGCAGCTGCGCGAAGAGACCTCCCAACGACATCCGGAGCGTGGCTAAGCGCTTAGGGCAACGGCGCGTCACAAATCTCCTGGTCGGAGGTTAAGAAGTGCGGAAATGCTGTTGGGAGAAGTCATAGACGTAACGTCGTATCAGCGTGCGACGTTGGCCTCGCTTCTGTCGTAAATTAACAAAAGTATGTCGACAACACTGAAATGTCTCAATATTACTCTGGCTCACGATAAACACTTTGCAGCGTATGCATCAGCTATGAAATATGAAAGAAATATGTTCACCACTTAATACCAACTCAAAAATTTTTGTTGTTATCATTGATCAACATGTTTAGAAAACCAGTGGAGAAATGAGAGATATGGGATATGGAGCTGAACTAAAAAATTGCTGGGCACGAAAGGATATGATTTAAAACTCTCACGTGAGTACTTCTGCGTCACGCTGGCAGCGATTGGAACTGTTTATCAAAGCACGCGGTTACACTCAATATTACGGAATGAGAGAATCTCCAATATTACAAAGAATCAACTGTACAAGATTTTTGTGGAAACCACTGTGTCATGTGGGGCAAAAGTGAAGACAGTGACTAAGAAGCTGAAACAAAGACACCACGCAGTGGAAATTATGTATTGAGAAAGGTGTTACGAAACCACAGTAAGAGGCTGAGCAAATAATGGAGAAACCAAGCGAATGGTAGAAACAAATTAAACACAGGTGCAGGGTATAGAAAGGAAAGACGTAGAATTGTGTGGCCCTGTGTTACGTGTGCATGGTAATCCATTACCACAGAAATGTGGCCCTGGAGGCCTCAAGGAAAGCACACACATTATTACATAGAAAATATAGGTAAACTGTAATTACTTGATAGTTCACATTTCCAGTCAGCGCCGGGTCGTCCTAAATCGTAGAAAACACCAAATGGAAACTTCAGATCGTCCAGGGTCAAGGAAATCTGTCAGTAATCGTAGAAGGGTAATCTAAAACATAGTAAAGTTGAAATCTGTAAACAGCCATTTCCCGAAAGTTCGGTTCAGGGAGGTAGACCCTTCAGCACTGCGCGATTCAAAGCATGTTGCAGAGACCTGTCCCGCAGGCGTCTCATACCACTTGTAAGAAGTCTTTGATAGTGGACATACATCCCTGTGGGGTGATAGATATTGAAAAGGTTGTATATATAAGGGTAACAGATTATGTCAGTTCAAAAGATCTGCTAAGTGCTTTAACAACCGAAAATTTTATATTATATTTTTCTCTGTCAGGCACCGGACGGATTAAACAAAAGGTTGGGAAGATTAGAAGTCGTCTTTGATTTAACTAAGGTCTTTGATTATGTTAATCACATTGTGCAGGAGTTAGACCATTATGGAAGTAGACGAGTAACCCATAATTGGTTCCTCCCATATGTTAAGAACGGACAGCAAAAAGGCATTCTCACATTAATGAGAGTGGCCGTGGGGAGGAGCGGGGGGGGGGGGGCGGCGAGATGTCTCAGGGGTCAGTGCTCAGACCGCTGATGATATGACAGGTGATGGGGAGAAAGGAGAGGAAAGGGAAAGAACTATTGATATCAGCTGCATCGGGACTTGATGCGGAATCAGCGGCGACTAGTCAAAATTTATGCCAGACTGGGACTCGAACCCAGGATCTCCGGCTTACTAGGCAGTTGAGTTAACTACTGCACCATCCAGACACAGTGTTTATCACAATTTCGCGGACTCTAGTTTCCCGGCCGGATCACATGCAATCTTGCGCCACCTATCTGCAGTCCCCATCCATGTACTCCATGCTCGCTAATTTTACAGTAATGGTCATTAAAATTGCTACACCACGTAGATGACGTGCTACAGACGCGAAATTTAACCGACAGGAAGAAGATGCTGTGATATGCAAATGTTAGCTTTTCAGAGCATTCACAGTAGGTTGGCGACACCTACAACGTGCTGACATGAGGAAAGTTTCCAACCGATTTCTCGTACACAAACAGCAGGTGACCGGCGTTGCCTGGTGAAACGTTGTTGTGATGCCTCGTGTAAGGAGGAGAAATGCGTACCATGACGTTTCCGACTTTGATAAAGGTCGGATTGTAGCCTATCGCGATTGCGGTTTATCGTATCGCGACATTGCTGCTCGTGTTGGTCGAGATCCAGTGACTGTTAGCAGAATATGGAATCGGTGGGTTCAGGAGGGTAATACGGAACGCCGTGCTGGATCCCAACAGCCTCGTATCATTAGCAGTCGAGATGACAGGCATCTTATACGCATGGCTATAAAGGATCGTGCAGCAACGTCTCGATCCCTGAGTCAACAGATGGGGACGTTTGCAAGACAACAACCATCTGCACGAACAGTTCGACGACGTTTGCAGCAGCATGCACTATCAGCTCGGAGACCATGACTGCGGTTACCTTTGACGCTGCATCACAGACAGGAGCGCCTGCAATGGTGTACTCAACGATGAACCTGGGTGCACGAATGGCAAAACGTCATTTTTTTCGGATGAATCCAGGTTCTGTTTACAGCATCATGATGGTCGCATCCGCGTTTGGCGACGTCGCGGTGAACGCACATGGAAGCGTGTATTGGTCATCGCCATACTGGCGTATCACCCGGCGTGATGGTATGGGGTGCCATTGGTTACACGTGTCGGTCACCTCTTGTTCGCATTGACGGCTCTTTGAACAGTGGACGTTACATTTCAGATGTGTTACGACCCGTGGCTCTACCCTTCTTTCGATCCCTGCGAAACCCTACATTTCAGCAGGATAATGCACGACCGCATGTTGCAGGTCCTGTACGGGCCTTTCTGGATACAGAAAATGTTCGACTGCTGCCCTGGCAGCACATTCTCCAGATCACTCACCAATTGAAAACGTCTGGTCAATGGTGGCCGAGTAACTGGCTCGTCACAATACGCGAGTCACTACTCTTGATGAACTGTGGTATCGTATTGAAGCTGCATGGGCAGCTGTACCTGTACACGCCATCCAAGCTCTGTTGGACTCAATGCCCGGCGAATCAAGGCCGTTATTACGGCCAGAGGTGGTTGTTACGGGTACTGATTTATCAGGATGTATGCACCCAAATTGCGTGAAAATGTAATCACATGTCAGTTCTAGTATAATATATTTGTCCAATGAATACCCGTTTATCATCTGCATTTCTTCTTGGTGTAGCAATTTTAATGGCCAGTAGTGTAGATTCCCGTTGGAGGTCGATAAAAATGTGTATCCTCACTGAAGAGTGTGAATTCACTGCCGATCGAGACAAATCAGTTGCATGAATGAGTAGTGTCTGTTTTTTCGGTCATGCCAAAAAAAAAGTATTTTGAAGCATGTGTAGAAATAATAAAACAAACCAAGGCTCAAAAACGATAATAATAAAGTATATTTATACGATAAAACGCTGATGTCTGCCATTGGCAAACTGTGAAAATGCTCAGGCGTCTGTTCAGGAGTTTCTCTGCCGGGTTTTGTTGTATCGATCATAGTTGAGATTTTAATAGAGGTGAGAGAGAGAGAGATTAATGGTTTAGCCACGCATTCACATGCAGTGCTCAGTGTAGCAGATACCAGTCCCTGTCCGTCCCCACATACAGGCGATTGCACGGAGCGTACTAGCATGTAATGGAACTTGTCGCTGGCAGAGGCGGATGCCTCGCTAGAAACTGGCGGAACGGAAACGCGTGTCGCAAGACCACAGCCGTGGCAGCCTGCCGGCCGGCTAGGCACCCGTAGCTGGCGGTCGCGGGTTCGACGCGCTTTCCTGCCTGCGCGTTTCTCGCGTCACAGGCGGATTACGGCGCGCGAGGTTAGTGGAGCGGAAAAGCGGACCGCGTTGGCTGCAGTCAGCTTTTGATACGGTCTCCGTCCGCAGACTGCAGCTGTCCGCGTCGCCTGTGTGTACCTTCGCGATCAGTGGGGATGGAAGCACCGTAGTGGGCGTATTTCTTACAACCACATTTGGCGCATTACGAACTAAAAGTCTCATTGGAAAGCTATGCGTTTGCTGTACACCTCACCATAACACTTTGTCAATCATATCTGAACTTAAGGGAAAAAAATCGCAACACCAAGAAGAAGGTGTGCCGCAAAACGAAAGTTGGTAGGCAAGCTTCTACATCTGAAAGATGATATCCGTTCAATTTTCGCGATAGTCGCATTAGAGGATGCAAACGATGTTTGCTGTAAATACACGATGTAACCGTCGTTAGTTAATATTAGTCAATAATGCCTGTAAGGCGACTAAGACGCCATTATTAGCTCAAATGGTTCTGAGCACTATGGGAATTAACATCTATGGTCATCAGTCCCCTAGAACTTAGAACTACTTAAACCTAACTAACCTAAGGACATCACACAACACCCAGTCATCACGAGGCAGAGAAAATCCCACACCCCGCCGGGAATCGAACCCGGGAACCCGGGCGTGGGAAGCGAGAACGCTACCGTACGACCACGAGCTGCGGACAAGACGCCATTATTAACAATTCACTGAGTTTTAACGAGGTCATGTAATAGGGCTACGAGAAGCTGGATTTTGCGATATTCTAGAGAGACTTGGCAGGAATGTAGCCACTGTACAAGATTGTTGGCAGTGGTGGTCACGAGAAGACGGGGCTCCGGATGGAAAGGTGGCGCAACCGAGAGGGAAGACCATCGTGCTCGGCTTATGGCACTAACGCATCATTCTATATTCGCAGCAGCAATTTGAGCGGCAGTTGGTACCACAAGGATGCAATGAACTGTTAAAAATCGCTTACTACAAGAAAAGCCCATAGGCGCCCTGTAGCATGCATTCCACTGTCTCCAAACCACGACCATCTGCAACATCAATTGATTCAAGCTAGAGCTTATCGGAGGGCAAACCACGACCATCTGCAACATCAATTGACTCAAGCTAGAGCTTATCGGAGGGCAAGGTTAAGGTCTGTTGTGTTTTCTGATGGAAGCTGGGTCTGCCGCGGTGCCTGTGGTTTTTGGTGTTGTAATTTTTTTTTCCGTCAGTGTATTATTCCTTAGGTCAACATCCTTTTTTCTAAAACCTTGTCGATGGCTGCACATTCAGAGACCGTGAATAGCTACAATTGAAAGAAAATCCGCCCTCGCTCACTATTTTTAACAAATTAACCTGGTTTCGACACTTCTAGGAGTGTCTTCCTCAGAATTTAAAACAAAGAATGGTCTATATTCTATAACATGGTCACAGAATTATGACTAAAAATGTATGATAGAGTATAAGTACGGAAAGACTGGCAGTACTTGTATGTCATTTATAAAATAATAAATATGCCAAAAGGGCATTAGTCACAGAGATATTTAAGACAAAGAAAACTGTGATGGCGAGCCACTAACGGCTGCTCGTTAATTGCATGGTGCAGGTTGCGAAACGGACTGAGGTGCCATGTTCACCTGCCCGCATTTGTTAACGCGGGCACCTCAATCCATTTCGCAACCTGCACCATGCAATTAACGAGCAGCCGTTAGTGGCTCGCCATCACAGTTTTCTTTGTCTTAAATATCTCTGTGACTAATGCCCTTTTGGCATATTTATTATTTTATAAATGACATACAAGTACTGCCAGTCTTTCCGTACTTATACTCTATCATACATTTTTAGTCATAATTCTGTGACCATGTTATAGAATATAGACCATTCTTTGTTTTAAATTCTGAGGAAGACACTCCTAGAAGTGTCGAAACCAGGTTAATTTGTTAAAAATAGTGACCGAGGCTGATTTTGTTTCAATTGTATCCTTTTTTCTCATCTCATACTAATCGTATAGGGATGAATGACGTACCGTTACAAATGTTGTTTAACCAACTTCTGACATTGCATATCGATTTTGAGATAAAACTTACTATTTGTGGAAAATTTTAACATAAAGGAGACATTTAACTACCATAGGCAAAAAGGGCATCACGGATGCCCAGTTTAATACCTATATTTTTAAGAAGCTAACATTAATGACGCATAAGAGAATCTCTATTCATATTTTCTTACTAAAAATACCATTTTATTTATTTTAAAGTGCTTATTAACTGGATAATTTGTATGCAGCTTTGCCAAAGATAATAACCTCGACCACTCCAGAAGCCCATTCTCTCTGCCCGCGCTAAAAGTTGACTTTTCGAAACGACAAAAATATTTGACACTGTCTTCTTGAATTGTGATTTACCTATTGCTACTACGACATAACGTGCATACTGTAACTGAAATTATTTGTCGAGTTGAGCTAATGCGGGCCTAGTGACAATCCCCATCTCTGCCTGCAGTAGAAACCACGACAAACATTACAAATGCAAAACACATTTTTGGATGCATGGGCATGTATGTACAAGGATGTATCATAAATTAATGATTATTATTTCACGTCGTTCGGTTCATTGTTGAAGATGTTTTCTCTTCGTTCCCACAACTACCTGTATTCCAACGTCTACTCTTATTCCAAACTATTATTAAAAACTATAAAAGTGCAATAGTTTCGCACGGGTCACCTGACCATTAACTATTCAGTGGTACGATGACGAAAGTTTCGTCCATGCATCGCAGCTAATAGCACGAGTAGAACTTAATGAGGAGTGCTTCAAAGCTTGCATGTACATGAGGAAGTTGGCTACTGCCTGAATGAAGAAGGGACTGTATTGCAATTTCGCGCGTTTGCTCATAAAATTTAATGCACCACATGAAATAAACCGGCAAATCTAACAGCACCTGATCACAGATAATCAGATGTTTTTATTGGTGTGTTGGTGAAGAGTATTGGTGTGAAAGCTGGCTACTATATATCTGTCCTGTACCGAACCGAGATTTTCGGCGACTGATAGAACGCAAAAGAGCTGGTGTTTTGCCATTTAGCCAAGACTTTTGACGTTTTAATCTATCGATATATTCGTGCAACAGCTGCGTTGTTTAAATGGAACGGTACACTGTTTTGGCGTTAACCGAGAGCCGTTGAAAAGAGTAGTAGAGCGATATAGCAATTTCTATGGCTTAAACGGTTCGACCGATCCGTGGAAGCGCTGATATTTTTCTGCGTAAGGGCTGCCAACAATTCCAGCAAATTCCCAGTAGTGTACGATAGGAACTTGTCACGCTATAGAATTCTGCGCTCTTTGAGCAGCGAGATACAAATTCGTGTGCGTCCATAAACGTAACAACTGGCATTAGGGAGCTGTTGCGTCTCTGCTTAACTGCTGTAACCTACATCCGTTTCAATCTGTTTACTATAATCAAGCGTTGGCCTCCTTTTACCACAATTCTTATTCGCTCATTTTCCTCTATTACCGAAATAACCACCCCTTAATGCCCCAGGATAATGGTTATCACCATATCCCTTCTTTTAGTATCAAATACATTTTTTTCTCATTTCGACCAAGTATGTCTTCATTAGTTGCTTGACCTACTCGTTCAATCTTCAGCATTCTTTGATAACAACACATTTCAAATGCTTTTAATCTATGCAGTTCTTTGTCCATGTTTGACGTGCTTGCTGTTCTTTGCATAATTTTGTCGCATTGAATCCCCATTCATTCCTCTCCCTCAGTCCACATTCTCTTATTACTTTTTTCTTTTCTTGCTTTTCCTACTGTAGACTATCAGTCCCGTTCAGAAATAAATTCTTGTATCTCTTAACGCGCTGGTTAATTTCTTTTATTTCATACTACATGCCTTTCGGTCTCTTCCTCTCCTTCAGAACTATTTGGCATATATACTTCTACTATAGTGGTGTCTCTTAATTTCGTGTCTGTCTTGACTTTTATAATGCATTCACTATGTAGCTCAGAGTACTTACCCACATTCCTATTTTCTTATTCATTATTAGACCTTCTAGTGCATTACTCCTATTTTATTCTGTGTCGATAAAACTGTACTGTTACCACCAGAAATCCTCTTCTTCCTGTCACCACCTTTCAATAATTCCCACTGTATTTAGCTTCATTCTATCTGCACCTCTTTTCAAGTTCCACCCTCTAACATGTCACGTGAGAACATTCAATACATTTGGAAACTCGTAGAATGCCCAGTTTGTTTTGTCTCATGATAAATCCACTTAGGTACTTTTGGCCCGGAGATCCGAATGAGAGAGAGTTTCATCTCTAGAATATTTTACCCAGGAGAATAGTATCATCGTTCAACCTTACAGTAAAGATGCATGTCCGCTGTAAATGTAATGGCAGTAGTTTCTCCTTGGATTCAACAATTACGCAATACATCTAGCTTACGCATGTTAGCTAAAGTTGTTAAGTCCATATCCGTCAATCATGCAGGCTGTTGTGCCTGCACCAAGTGAGGTGTCGCAGTATAAGACACGGAGTCGTATTCTTGAGGATGACGTTTCAGACCCTCGTCCAGCCCTGTGGAAATAGGTTTTACATGATTTCTGTAAGTTGCTTAAGGGAAGTACGAGGATGCTTCCATTCAAAGGGCAAGGCCGACTTCCTTCCGCATCCTTCGAGCATTCGAGTTTGTGCTCGTCACTAATGACGTCGTGTCGACGGGGCATTAAACCTTTATTTCCTTTCTTGTCCCCTACAACTATCGAAAAGGCTGTTCAAATGGTTCAAATGGCTCTGAGCACTATGGACTTAACATCTGTGGTCATCAGTCCCCTAGAACTTAGAACTACTTAAACCTAACGAACCTAGGGACATCACACACATCCATGCCCGAGGCAGGATTCGAACCTGTGACCGTAGCGGTCACGCGGTTCCAAATTGAAGCGCCTAGAACCGCACGGCTACACCGGCCGGCGAAAAGGCTGTTTCTGCTCTTCAGGAACTATGTGTTAGTCTGCCCTCTCCACTGAAAACACTCTGGTATATCCGTGTGTTGAGACGCGCACGCCAGCCCACCGCGGCAAGTTTTATGGTTAGTGAGGGGGATACCGCAGGCTGGTACAGAAAATATTTTACTTTTTGCGTAGCACGGCAAAAATTGAATTTTGTGGAGTTTTGTGGGATTTGCAACCGGAAGGTCACCTGAGAACATTCAATAGATGTGGGATCTCTTACAGCGTTCCACGAGGTTGACAAAATATAAAAAACTGGAAGTTACATATGGTTGTCTTAAAAAGACACTGTACTCTGGTAACGAAATTTTATGCGGTCCAATCGACCCACGTCTTCTCTACAGAAACTGTAAACTTCATAAATCATTTTTTGTACCCTGGGATGTATGCTTAAATCGTAATTCCAGAATTATCTGAAAAAAAAGCAGCTCTGGTCGGTAAATATTGATGTCTGAAATGCGTTTCTGCTGTGAAATGTGGAAACTGCTTTACTTATCTTGAAACAGCGTAACGCATTGTGTCACTGCTGCTGCGGTGTCGCTGCGCAACGCAGTTGCGTGGGATGAGGCAAAGCCGGCACGACAGTTTTGTGTCGCGCAGTAAAGTGTGCTGACAGCGCATATGCGGGCGCCACGCCGTGGCAGAGAAAGTGTGGCGGCCTGCGCTCTCGTTTCTCGGACGCCTGCTAGCTAGGCAACACGGCACTGCAGATCACTGTGCGTGGTGTCCGAGCGGTACTGTTGTCAGTCACCTCGTGTTCTAGTAGAATCTAAGTTAAATAATATTTAAAATCTGATACTTTAAGAGAAACTAATTTATGTCTCCGGTAGACTAGTACATGCTCTCTCCACCAGAGAAGCAGCTCAGGTAATTTAAAGTTATGCCATCGAATATACTTTTGCTCGCCGACTTGGATATCATAGTGGCAGCCAAAGAAACTTGGACACCTGCCTAATATTGTGTAGGGCTCTCACTAGCACACAAGTGCCGGAAAACGACATAGCATGGACTCGAATTCTGTCGGAAGTAGTGATGGAGGGAAATGACACCATGAATCCCGCAGGGCTGTCCATAAATCCGTAAGAGTAAGAAGGAGTGAAGATCTCTGCTGAAAAGCACGTTGCAAGGCATAAGAGATATGCTCAATAATGTTCATATCTGGGAGTTTGGTGGCCAGTGGAAGTGTTTAAGCTTGTGGACGTGTAGGGTTCGCATTGCCTTGATGCAATTGCCCAAGTCTGTCAGAATGGGCCGACCGGAGTGGCCGAGCGGTTCTAGGCGCTACAGTCTGGAATCGCGCGATCGCTATGGTCGCAGGTTTGAATCCTGCCTCGGGCATGGATGTGTGTGATGTTCTTAGGTTAGTTAGGTTTAAGTAGTTCTAAATTCTAGGGGACTGATGACCACAGAAGCTAAGTTCCACAGTGCTCAGAGCCATTTGAACCATTTTTTGTCGGAATGGACAATGGACAATGGACATGAAAGGATGCAGGTGATCAGACAGGATGCTTACGCACGTGTCATCTGTCAGAGTCGGATCTAGACGTATCAGGGATCCCTTAACACTGCAACTGCACACGTCCCGCACCATTACAGAGCCTCCACCAGCTTGAACAGTCCCCTGTTGACATGCAAGGTCCATGGATTCATGAGGTTGTCTCCATACCCACACACGTCCATCCGCTCGATACAGTTTGAAACGAGACTCGTCCGACTAGGCAACATTACCCAGTTATCAACAGTCCAATGTCGGGGTTGATGGACCAGGTGAGGCGTAAAACTTTGTGTCGTTTGGTCATCAAGGGTATACGAGTGGACCTTCGGCTCCGAAAGCTCATATCGATGATGTTTCGTTGAATAGTACGCACGCTGTCACTTATTCATGGCCCAGCATTGAAATCTGCAGGAATGTGCGGAAGGGTTGCACTTATGTCACGTTGAACTGTTCTCTTCGGTCGTCGTTGGTGCCATTCTTACAGCATCTTTTTCCTACCCCAGCGATGTCGGAGATTTGAACTTTTACCGGATTCCGGAAATTCACGGCACACTCGTGAAAAGGTCGTACGCGAAAATCTCCACTTCGTCGCTACCTCGGACATCATGTGTCCCATCGCTCATGCAACGACTGTAACACCACATCTTGATAACCTGCCATTGTAGCAGTCTTACCGACTAACAACTGCGCCAGGCACTTGTCTTATATAGACGTTGCCGAGCGGAGCGCCGTATTCTGCCTGTTTACGTATCCCTGTATTTGAATACACATGCCTATGCTCATTTCTTCGGCGGTTTCGACCATTATTGCAAGTGGCCTTCCTCAGGGTTTGTGCTGAGCTGACTGCTGAATGGGAGGGAGCCGGCATCAAGCCAGTATTTCTCAGCAATAACAAAATAAACGATGATCTAGGCCCAACGAATGATGCGGTCGACAAGTTAAACACCGCAGGAGTCTACGAAATCGGTTGCGAATGTGGACTGGTGTAAGTAGGCGAGACGGGGCGGCTGATCACCACACGAATTGCAGAGCACGAGATACATATCCGTCTGGGACAACCCACCAGCCTAGCTGTGGCGAAAAGCAGGGAGGAGTACAATAAAGAGATAATATTCAGTGAAGACCGCGTACTAGCGAAACATTCATTTACACTGACGAGGAAGATCAGAGGGGCGATATAAGTAGTCAGCCGATCCGCAAGCATGAATAGAGAGGACGGGTATAGGCTTCCGGCGTCCTGGCTGCCAGTAATGATAACGCGACGGGAGGACAGCGCGCAAAGCAACTCACACAGGCGTGCGGGAGACCGCGGTGGTCGTACGTACACGGACACGAACGCCGCAGCCCGCATCTGGCAACATATAAACAGCGCTGCCTCACGGCTACCGCCTGCTTTTAATTCACTTGTTTCAACTGATGCCAAGAAATAATGTAAACAGCAATCAAGCACGGCTTTATCCATCAATGACAAGGAATAACCCACTTCTCCTCCTATGCTCAAGTACCCTATCAAATTACGTAAACGGCTTCTCCCGCTCCTTCGTCACGGACCCATTCGAGAACCTTATGTCAGTATCCTTACCATTGTAAAATCTGCCATTGGTGCAAATCAGCTCCTCGATTGTATGGACATTGTCGTCTGTGGTCGATGTCTATAGCCTTCCTTCTCGAACAGCATCACTCATGTGTGTCTAGCGTTGGTCACCGGTTCGCTATGACTGGACATGACATTGCATTTCGTCCGCATTCCGACAAAATTTCACGGTGGATCTTTTCGCAGAGAATCGTACTGTCCTTGGGACTTCAACTTTGGAGTACGTTTCCAGTTGCTGCGCCATTTCACTCCCTCATTGCGATGCATCTATTAACTGTACTGCAGCAGAATTCTGCAGTAAACTCAGAACCTATACTTTCATTTAACAATGTGCTATTCTTATTGCACAGTGGTCTTTGAGATAACGTGTACCCTACTTTCTAAAATCCCTTTGTACATGGGTTTGAATGGATGTGCAGACAATATGCATAAAGAAATTAATTCGTTCTGTTACCTTTTCCTAAATGGATCATATACTTTTCAAACAGAATTTCAATACCTTTTATTTCTGTAAGTGTTACAGCTTATTTTGCTCGTTATTTTCTAAAAAAAAAGTTTCACGGTCACAATTCAGTACATATTGAGGCAATAGAAAGATATAATGATGGTAGAAATGGTGACCATGACAGGACTTTCATTTTCAATCTAGGTCCGGACAAATTTTTCTCGTTCAAGACTTTTAATAAAAATTGTCTATCTATCGGGATAGGATGTGCTGCATTCGCCAATTCTGCGTCTACAAAGAGGTGTAACAATGTGTCAAATACGATGTTAATTTTCCAATGCATGTATCACATTTCAAAGTCGAATTCTCGTAATGTTACTGCCGAACGTGTTAGGCGAGTATGGATAAGAAGACATCTCAGGTGTAATTGAATAATGCAGAGAATAGCGAGAAATAATACTATAATATTAGCAGATAAGCTAGGGAAGCAAAACACAAATAGATAGGGATATTAACAGTGTGATAGGAATACTAATAGTAATTCGTTTTGTCGGACAGAAGAAAGAGGCCGGCCGATGTGGCCGAGTCGTTCTAGGCGCTTCAGTCTGGAACCGCGCGACCGCTACGGTCGCAGGTTCGATTCCTGCCTCGGGCATGGATGTGTGTGATGTCCTTAGGTTAGTTAGGTTTAAGTAGTTCTAAGTTCTAGGGGACTGATGGCCACCTCAGATGTTAAGTCCCATAGTGGTCAGAGCCGTTTGAACCATTTTTGAACAGAAGAAAAACAGCTGAAATATTCTGAGGGGGAAGTTGCACTGACAGTAACACGTAAAGTTTCGATATCCTTCTGAATGCATCATAGTTTTGGAAAAGACACTGCTTATTGAGTAGTTTGTTCCAGAGTCGTTTGGCTGAAATGGAGAAGTAGATGGAGGAAGGTCAAGTGCCATAGATACAGCGAAGATACTGGGTTGTGGACATCTTTGACGAAGGAATTGACGACGAAAACACAACGTGTGAAAGTCTCATCATTTATCCAGTCGTATCCATGTTGTTGTGAGGTAAGGTCTCGTGAAACATTCCTTCCATCTTGTTCACAGAGCTCCCATGGCGTCGTTTAGTACACTTACTCAGAAGCGATCATTGGTAGAACTCGATTAATTCTTTGCTTTGCCTCACCAGTCTACGCGTCGCCAGTTTCGCTATGGCCTACGATACGGGTTTAATCTTCTGACTGCTCCATTGTCAGTAATTAAAAGCCTTTAGCTGCCGGACTACTTTCAGAAAAATTTGGACGACTATCCACTAGGCTTGATAGTGAATACCGTTTACAGTTCATACGCTGCTTTCAGCTGTCTCTACCAATAACTTTCAGAGAGACAAAAACAAGATAACAGTTGAGTATCAGTTGGTTGAAAGGTTCAAAAACATACCGCACTTCAAGTTTCCAAGGGAACGAACCGGATTTATTGATTTCAATTAGGTCTCATCAAGTTTGCCTCGTTCGTTAAATATGACCTGCAGCTAGCTCCACCATTCGCTATGGTGCCTCTACCTACGGAGCACATTCTCACTCACTAAACTGTAAGCACAGACAATCGGTAAATGACCCAACATAATTCCACGCTCACACATGGGACACTTTGTCAAATTTTTGTAGGCTTTCTTTATTGGAAAAGTAGACATTTTCGAATTCTTGTAGCCCTTTCTTACGGAAAATCACTCCCTACCACCATAGGAATAGTTAAATACTCCCACATAGCACCTGCACCCCAGATGGCATATATCTTGCCTTTTACACCACTGAAAGGTGTCAATCAACTCTACATTTCATGAGCCCCAAGTAGCTTCACCAAATCCTCACAACATACAAGCCTTTCACCCAATCAGTTAATTGCTGCTCGCATTAATAGATTTTCTCTACAAAACGCTGCTTCCTACCTGGACTTCTAGCAATTTATTTCTTACAGGTGAAGGAAAAATACTCGTCTTCAGCCAGTGGTAGATTCTGACCACTACCCATGTAGCAGGATTACGGGAAGACCAACCATCATCTGAAGGCTGGTCTTAGTCCCTTCCACCAGATACCATATCACATGTCCACAATAGCGCAGTTAGTGATTATATGTCGCACTTTATCTGACGGTCCATTTGTAGAGAATACCCGAGGACTGCGATCTGCGGAGATTCTACACAGTAACGCAGACTCATTTCTGAGGGACTTAATCTTGATGGGCTGCAGCAGTTCCCTTCGCAGTTGGCTAGCATTTATTTTGGTGCTCAGTCACGCGCCCATAATTGGGTGGCCACGGCGACGGTCCTCCGGAGCCGCGCAGGATCCTCCCTCGGGGACACTTGTCGCCGGCGCCTGATAGAGCGCGCCCGCTGATGGGCAGGACGGCGATGGCCGCCGTAACTCGGTTTACGAGCGCTGCCTCGGCTTATCGCCGCCAGATAGCGCAGCCGGCGCCCTGGCCGGGGCTTCCCCGCCGCCATAGCGACGCCCCCGCTGCCGTGCGACGTCGCGCCCTAGAGGCAGCATTGGTGGGGGATCTGCAGCAGGGATCGCGAGGGCTAAGCTCGTACACAGAGAATGAACTCACTTCCGTCCTTCCTGTGCCAAAGGGGAGAGCTGATTCCGCGAAGTCTCCCACCACTGTCCTACGAAAACCACCCAGCCCTTTTTTTTTTTTTTTTTTTTTTAAGTCATTTGATGCTTGCCATCTTTTCTTATCTTGCAGTAACTGACCATTAGCATAAACAATGGTACACAAAATGTGCGGAAAACGCTTGTTGTTTGATTTTATTTGTTGCAAGAATAATCACTGGAAGAATTCGCTTTCATTAAATAAAAATTAATAAACGGTAACTGTTCACAACTTCGCACAGTGGCGCAGAGAATGTTGAGACAAACATTTTGAAGTAAGACACTTGTGGTGCCGGCAGTTGTGGCCGAGCAGTTCTAGGCGCTTCAGTCCAGAACCTCGCTGCTGCTACGGTCGTAGGTTCGAATCCTGCCTCGCGCATGGTTGTGTGTGCTGCCCTTATGTTAGTTAGGTTTAAGTAGTTCTAAGTCTAGGGGACGACCTCAAATGTTAAGTCGCATAGTGCTCAGAGCCATTTGAACACTTGTGGTCTTTCAAGCCCGGAAACAACTTCAAACTGGCCTACAAAATTCACCTAAACCACAGCGCAGCCGCGCTGAGCGATATTTTCAGTATCCTCTCGTCGTCTTCCTTACGCTACCTGACTAGTTGATTTTAACCGTTTGCTCTTTTTTTCGCTAAAATCAGTCTTCAGTATTAAACACTCATTATTGTCCTTACATATTATAAAATTGATGTTTGTGTGGATTTTACGTCAATCAATTGTGAATTTTAACAGCATAAAATTGATAATTAAATAGTTTTTTTTCTTTCAAAAATCTCATGGCACTGAACTGCATTAAGGGGATTTTATCAGTACATGAAACACATAATAAAAACTCATTCATAGCATTTACAGTGCAGCAATCTTCCTATTCACATGAGATGACAACAACAACAAATTTTTTGTCTTCGTCTTATATGAATAGGACAATTGCTGCAATGTAAATACTATGAATGAGTTTTTTATTACGTGTTCCGTATGTATTAAAATATTCAATGCTGTGTGTTTTAGTATTCATGACACATGAAATGTTTTAAGCGATTTTCGTACCAGATGATGGCTTACGGCCGAAACTGGTAGCACACATAAAATCCAGTTTATGCATTTTAGTTTCATGAGTTTTTTGAAAATTGCCTGAAAAAACGTATGATAGTTAAATAGTTTTGTTTCTCTGGCTTTCTTCCTACAAGCCTGCTGTGTTTGTAAGAGTTAACTCTATATCGAATTTTACCGTAATTAACCTCTGCACAATTTCTACAAAAGTATTTTTCTTTCATTACTCTCACTGGAAACTAAATTACTAATGGCAACGAAATAAACAAGGAGAGAGGATGTTCAAAACAATCGCTCATGCGCTGTAGCTTGGTGGATTTTGTAGAACGAGTTGAGATTGTTTCCCGGCTTGATAGATGACAAGTGTCCTGTATAAGATTATTGGTCTGGTGTTTCCCCTAAACCATTGTGATAGGTTGAAAGTTACTGGTACCAGACAGAGATTCATTGGAAGAATCTCCAGTTGATGTAGTGCCACCCATTAAGGAGCTAGCTTGCAAAATTCTCGTTCGACCAATACTTTGGTATTGTCCGCCAGTCTCGCACCTTTACTAAATACACTATGCGATCAAAAGTATCCGGACACCTCCAAAAACATACGTTTTTCGTATTAGGTGCATCGTGCTGCCACCTACTGCCAGATTCTCCATATCATCGACCTCAGTAGTCATTGGACATCGTGAGAGAGCAAAATGGGGGGCTCCGCGGAACTAAAGGACTTCGAACATGGTCAGGTGATTGGGTGTCACTTGCGTCATACGTCTGTACGAGAGATCTCCATACTCCTAAACATCCCTAGATCCACTGTTTCCGATGTGATAGTGGAGTGGAAACATGAAAGGACGCTGTAATGGATCTGGGAGATGTTATTTTTTTTACCGTATTTGTCGAACTGAATTGAAAATGTTTTCTTATATTTTTGTCAGAATTTATTATAATTTGTCTTATTATATGTTAATTTACTTCTGTTTTTGAGAGTAAAAGCATATTGATTACTATTAGAAAAATGTATCGAAGAATAGCAAAGAAACTGATTGTGTAAAATATCTTTGACGTTGGAGTAGTCTTTGACTATAGTCAGTCCGAGTAGGAAGCTAACTCTTGGTGTGTGTTGACGGAAGAACAATGTGAAGGTCGCCGTCATAAATAATTTTGAATTATGTTAATTATTATTTTTGTATTATCTGAAAAGAAGAAACTACATTGGAAGAAACTGTATTTGAAACACCAAAATGAGAGAAACACGCTGAACCACATCATTTTCTGCAGCCGACAACGATGCATTGTGGAATCATACTTAGACAACTGAAGCCAAGATTTATATTTGCTTGCAAACGTCTAATGGAAAAGGTACTGTCACGAAATATGGCAAATTTAAGTTTATAAGAAAATAGTGACCATATTTTCAACTTGTGTAATAGCCGGGATGCCATATTTCAACGCGTAAAGCACAAAAGCGTACAGGCTGACCTCGTCTGTTGACTGACAGAGACCGCCGACAGTTGAAGAGGGTCGTAATGTGTAATAGACAGAAATCTATCCACATCATCACATAGGAATTCCAAATTGCATCAGGATCCACTGCAAGTACAGTGACAGTTAGACGGGAGGTGGGAAAACGTGGATTTCATGGTCGAGAGGCTGCTCATAAGCCACACACCACGCCAGTAAATGCCAAATGACGCCTCGCTTGGTGTAAGCAGCGTAAACATTGGACGATTGAAGAGTGGAAAAACGTTGTTTGTGGTGACGAATCACGGTACACAAAGTGGTGATCCGATGGCAGGGTGTGGGTGTGGCGCATGCCCGTCTCAACATCACCGGGTATTATCCTCTTAAGGAATGCCCCGTCCACATTTGCGCGATTCAAACGCTATTCACACATTGCGAGGGGAAGAAATCTCGATGCATTCCAAGATGATGCGTCAGGATTTCATGACATGATCCAACTGAAATGTTACATTCATCTGCAACCTCTCGGACAGTCAGTCGTGAGAATTGACACGCACAGTTTCGTTGACGTTCCTGACATGATCGTCGGGCTCATCTTTAACTTCCGTCCGGGCATTTTTAAACAGTGTGAATCATTCGTAATTGCGAGAATGGCTTAAGAGCTCATCGCCATAGGCTTCCTGCATCATTTGATGTGTCTCTGTAAAGGTTTTATTGAGTTTCACGCAAAATTTAATGCAGACGCGTTGCTACTTTAACGCCGACATCCCGAAATGCGCAGACTGTGCGACACAACGTTCTACTCAGTACAGAACTGAACAATAACTGACAGATATGTTGTTGTTGTTGTTGTTGTTGTTGTGGTCTTCAGTCTTGAAACTGGTTTGATGCAGCTCTCCATGCTGCTCTATCCTGTGCAAGCTTCTTCATCTCCCAGTACCTACTGCAGCCTACCAACGAAACATGCAGCATTTACACATTAAACGCAGACGTTTGCAGGGATGCTAGGATCCATCCGCATTTCGCCCCAACACACCATTGGCGTGAAATGTTTCGGGATTTTTTAAACAGCTCTCGTATTTAAGACATTATCTACATCTACATCTACTTGGATACTCTGCAAATCACATTTAAGTGCCTGGCAGAGGGTTCGTCGAACCACCTTCACAATTCTCTATTATTCCAATCTCGTATAGCGCGCGGAAAGAATGAACAGCTATATCTTTCCGTACGAGCTCTGATTTCCCTTATTTTATCTTGGTAATCGTTCCTCCCTATGTGAGTCGGCATCAACAAAATATTTTCGCATTCGGAGGAGAAAGTTGGTGGTTGGAATTTCGTGAGAAGATTTCGTCGCAACGAAAAACGCCTTTCTTTTAATGATGTCCATCCCAAATCCTGTATCATTTCTGTGACACTCTCTCCCATATTTCGCGATAATACAAAACGTGCTGCCTTTCTTTGAACTTTTTCGATGTATTCCATCAGTCCTACCTGGTAAGGGTCCCACACCGCGCAGCAGTATTCTTAAAGTGGACGGACTAGTGTAGGCAGTCTCCTTAGTAGGTCTTTACATTTTCTAAGTGTCCTGCCAATAAAACGCAGCCTTTGGTTAGCCTTCCCCACAACATTTTTTGTGTGTTCCTTCCAATTTAAGCCTTTCGTAATTGTAATACCTAGGTATTTAGTTGAATTTACGGCTTTTAGATTAGACTGATTTATCGTGTAACCGAAGTACAAGTTCCTTTTAGTACTCATGTGGATGACTTCACACTTTTCGTTATTTACGGTCAACTGCCACTTTTCGCACCATTCAGATACTTTTTCTAAATCGTTTTGCAGTTTGTTTTGATCTTCTGATGACTTTATTAGTCTTTAAACGACAGCGTCATCTGCAAACAACCGCCGGCCGGGGTGGCAGAGCAGTTCTAGGCGCTACAGTCTAGAGCCGCGTGGCCGCTACGGTCGCAGGTTCGAATGCTGCTTCGGGCATGGACGTGTGTGATGTCCTTAGGTTAGTTAGGTTTAAGTAGTTCTAAGTTCTATGGCACTGATGACCCCAGAAGTTAAGTCCCGAAGTGCTCAGAGCCATTTGAACCATTTGCAAACAACCGAAGACGGCTATTCAGAATGTCTCCCAAATCGTTTATATAGATAAGGAACAGCAAAGGGCCTATAACACTACCTTGGGGAACGCCTGAAATCACTTCTGTTTTACTCGATGACTTTCCGTCAATTACTACGAACTGTGACCGCTCTGACAGGAAATCGCAAATCCAGTCACATAACTGAGACGATATTCCATAAGCACGCAATTTTACTACGAGCCGCTTGTGTGGGTCAGTGTCAAAAGCCTTCCGGGAAGCCAGGGATACAGAATCGATCTCAAATCCCTTGTCAATAGCACTCAGCACTTCATGTGAATAAAGAGCTAGTTGTGTTTCACAGGAACGAGGATTTCTAAACCCATGTTGACTTTGTGTCAATAGACCGTTTCCTTAGAAGTAATTCATAATGTTTGAACACAATATATTGTTGTAAAATCCTGCTGCATGTTGACGTTAACGATATGGGCCTGTAATTTAGTGGATTACTCCTACTACCTTTCTCGAAAATTGGTATGACCCGTGCAACTTCCCAGTCTTTGGGTACGGATCTTTCGTCGAGCGAACGGTTGTATATGATAGTTAAGTACGGAGCTAATGCATCAGCATAGTCCGTAAGGAACCTAATTGGTATACAGTCTGGACCAGAAGACTTGCTTTTATTAACTGATTTGAGTTGCTTCACTACTTCGAGGATATTTATTTCTACGTTACTCATGTTGGCAGCTGTTCTCGATTCGAATTCTGGAATATTTACTTCGTCTTCTTTTGTGAAGGCATTTCGGAAGGCTGTGTTTAGTAACTCTGCTTTGGCAGCACTGTCTTCGATAGTATCTCCATTGTTATCGCGCAGAGAAGGCATTGATTGTTTCTTGCCGCTAACATACTTCACATACGACCAGAATCTGATTTGTAATCAGACGTTTGAAGCTGTTTAATAGGAGATAGTTCAATTATTTAAGGAATCGGGGGTGGGGTTAATGGCACTTGGTGTTTAAGCAGTTTACTGTGACCTCGTGTTGGCTCAGTAAACGCTCTAGCCAAACAGTGAATGTACATAGCGGCCAGTGGTTCCGCGCTCTAAGAATACAGACTAATCCCGGGAGCACACCTACCGCCTGAGGCTAAACTGCTGCAGCACTCGGACAGCCTTGTTCTTGCTCTTGCTCTTGCTCTGCTCTCACTTTCGCTCTGCCTGCCTTGAGGAGGCACCAGCTAGCCTCTCCTGGAGACGGGGGCGCTGCTGACTCAGCCGGCCGCGGCATCGATCACCGCCAGCTCCCACGCTGTCTGGCACACGCCGGACTGGCTCCTCTCTCGCAGTGTGTGTCAGAGGGGGCAGGGGTGGGGTGTCAGTGTCGACCACACCTCGAGTACCATACTGCCAGGACCTCTGCGATAAACTGTGCATTTTTATACCTGAGCTCCTTTCCATTTTATTAACAACTAGCTCAGTGGTTCTCAAAATAAGGGTAATTGCCTCCTCAGGGGTAGGAAAAAAAAAAAAAAAAAAAGATTCGATTACAGTACCATCGCGAGGAAACAATATAAATGACAGAGTGAGATTTTCAAAAAAATGGTTCAAATGGCTCTGAGCACTATGGGACTTAACATCTATGGTCATCAGTCCCCCAGAACTTAGAACTACTTAAACCTAACCAACCTAAGGACATCACACAACATCCAGTCATCACGAGGCAGAGAAAATCCCTGACCCCGCCGGGAATCGAACCCGGGAACCCGGGCGCGGGAAGCGAGAACGCTACCGCACGACCACGAGCTGCGGACGTGAGATTTTCACTCTGCAGCGAAGTGTGCGCTGATACGAAACTTCCTGGCAGATTATAACTGTGTGCCAGACCAAGACTATAACGCGGGACTTTTGCCTTTCGCGGGCAAGTGCTCTACCATCTGAGCTACCCAAGCACGACTCACGCCCCGTCCTCACATCTTTACTTCCGCCAGTACCTCGTCTCCTACTTTCCAAACTTCACAGAAGCTCTCCTGAGAAACCTTTCTGAAACCCTTCTTCCAGGAGTGCTAGTTCTGCAAGGTTCGCAGGAGAGCTTCTGTAAAGTTTGGAAGGTAGGAGACGAGGTTTCTGGCAGAAGTAAAGCTGTGAGGACGGGGCGTGAGTCGTGCTTGGGTAGCTCAGATGGTAGAGCACTTGCCCGCGAAAGGGAAAGGTCTTGAGTTCGAGTCTCGGTCCGGCACACAGTTTTAATCTGCCAGGAAGTTTCAATATGAATGACTTTCAACGGAACTCTATTTTTCAGCGTCGAGTGACACAGATGGTTTCTTCCTGATCGGACTTGCCTAATAGTAACTTAACAGCTGTTTCAGTCTGTTTGGTATACGCTTGTGATCGCCAGTTACTTGTTTGTTACTCGTGGATCGCGTCTGCACACTTCACTGGTGACCTGATAACATGTTCAGCTTTGTAGTACGAGAACTGTTGCAATTCTTTGTTCCAAGAACTTAAAGTTCTATTATAAATCTGAAGTTACTGCCAGGTAAGCAGTGGAGTGTTTCTCATCATTTAGTTTAACGAAAGAAAAGTGAGAAAATAAGAAAACCGCAAGAATTCAACACCAATATGTGCCGAATTTTCGTAAGTGAAATGCAAGTGCTTATCTTACCCTGAAAAATGAAATGATCGTATGGCATTGTTGGCCGGGGGGAGTTCGGCCGCCGTATTGCAAGTCCTTTTTAGGTGACGCCACATCGGCGACTTGCGAGTCAATGACACACAACACCCAGTCCCCTGCCGGAAATCGAACCCGGGCCGCCTGCGTGGTAGGCGGTAACGCTACCGCTAAGCTACGGAGGCGGACTGTCTTACCCTAATAACAAATAAGTGGAAACGCAGATTTTGACAGACCGCCACTGAAGGATATCCTCTTAAGATGTTTTCAATACGAAAGGAGTAACAATTATTTATCCATTTTATTGTTTATTGAGCTACGTGGCTGTGGATTACATTATTTGAAGAAATGCAGCAACCAGTCATCGTCTTATGTATTTTTATTTATGCCAAATGCATTTCAGGCTTTCATCCATTTTCAGTTGACGAAATACATAATTCAATCTTTAGTTAGCGCATTGTTATAGAGATCGTCTGCAATTTGGATGCTGCAGCTGGCGTGTGCAAAATAAAAAATATTATTTAGGTACCTACTTCACGAGTTGTATGTTTACGATATATTACTTCTTAGGTGTATTTACTTTCTGCTCTGGTAGTTGTTCTTCAGATTTTCGCATTTATAATCATGGGACGAACGCTTTCTCATTCGTATGTTCAGTACCCGCCACGTTGCTGACTGGCATCATTGTTTGTATCGGCAAATAACGTGTATTGTCAAAGTTACATTTTACTTACAGGTTCTGAAAGTATTATTTCCAGTTTGAGCTTCTGCATGGCCAAAAAATTGAAGTTACTTATCATAAATGAATTGAATGATATGTACGGTTATTTAACAACTGCAGTATTGATGTTTAACTAACTGTATTGAATACGACAAAAGTAATATAGTAGATTAATTAAAACATAATTTTGCTATGTAATTAATTATGTCAATTGGCAACATGGCGGATACTGTGCAGTTTTTGTCCAACATACCGTACATATGGAAAACTGTTCGTACCACAATCATGATTGCGAAGGTTCAGATGGCTCTGAGCACTCTGGGACTTCTAAGGTCATCAGTCCCCTAAAACTTAAAATCTACTTAAACCTAAGGACATCACACACATCCATGCCCGAGGCAAGATTCGAAACTGCGACCGCAGAGGTCGCGCGGTTCCAGACTGTAGCGCCTAGAACCGCTCGGCCACACCAGCCGGTCTGTGAATGCGAAGATCAGAACAATAATTAGTAGACTAGAAAGTAAGTTCGTGTAACGGGTAACATATCGTAAATATACAGCATGCGAAGTATAGTAGCTAAACAAAATTTTTATTTTGCACAGGCAGGCTGTAGCATTAAAATTGCATTCGATCTTTACGAAGATGGGCTAACTGATGATTGAAATATGTACTATTCCAACTGAAGATGGGTGGAAGCCCGAAACGGATATTGGCGTAAATCAAAATACATAAAAATGTAGCTAGTTGCCGTAGTTCTTAAAATAATAAAAAGCACAAAACGTGTGAGAATCAAATATTACATTGCAGAAAGGTGTTTTAATTAATGAAACAAATATTCATAAACTTGCTGCGGTAAATAGTTGGTGCAACAAGCCCGATAGTGAAATACAAAAACTTCGATGCTGCAACATGTAATGTCGATGACACGTTTCGAGAAGCAAACTCTCATTCTCACAGTAAGAATACCTTTACATATTAAAATTTAACAAACGTTAGTTCCTAAAACTTCAGTTTCTGCCTTACATGAAAATCAGTCCTGTTCATACCCTACTAGCTCTGGTGAATCCACTCACCCGTCTCTTCCTACACAGTGTCCTCCGAGCACTGTTCAGTTGTCATGCATCGCGTGACATCTTAACAGTTCCACAATGCTGGTTTGTGCGGAAACCCTGAAGCTCCTTAATCGCAACTGCTTGCCTTGTCTCTTCCCATTTTTCTCTCTTCCTCGATTACGCTTAACTTTTGGATGGTCGTGTACAATGATTCACATGCGGCAAGCTACAATTCCTATCATGTACGGACGCTTGCGAAGGAACGTTGTTACTGGCACCAAACCGTAAAATTAGCCGAAGTAAATATTCAGATTTAATCTGTGTTGTGGGAGCTATCCAATCAGGGAAGTTGGTGGGAACAGTTTAGCAGAAAACACTTCCTGTGCGGGCGCTGCTGCGGCGAGACGAGTCTGGGAGGTCAATGGTGGTTAGCGTTGCGAGCTGCTGAAATATTCATGCGGAACGCCGCTCTCGCTTCGGAACCTGTTCTCGCAGGCATTGAACCTGGCAGGCGAACAGTGGCCGGCACCTGCGTGTGCGCCTTCCCAGCGCGTGAGCCTGGATGCGCAGCCAAGGCAGAGCGAGGCCGTCGTCAGTACAGCACCATTCTCTGACTCTGCGCCTTGAAAAGATTTTGTTGTTCGCGCCTAATAAGACGTGATTTAGCGACTACTGGGGAAGTTTATTAACCCGCATCTCGTGGTCGTGCGGTAGCGTTCTCGCTTCCCACGCCCGGGTTCCCAGGTTCGATTCCCGGCGGGGTCAGGGATTTTCTCTGCCTCGTGATGGCTGGGTGTTGTGTGCTGTCCTTAGGTTAGTTAGGTTTAAGTAGTTCTAAGTTCTAGGGGACTTATGACCACAGCAGTTGAGTCCCATAGTGCTCAGAGCCATTTGAACCATTTGAAGTTTATTACTGCAAAGGAAATCTGTCAGCTGACTGTCGAGTTCATTATTTTGGCACTTTGTACTCTGTATCGTTGCACAATATGAGTTTGTCATAGATAATCCTCCACAGAATCCAGTAGTGTTAAGGGCTTAGGAACGAAATAGACATTGCATATGTCGCTCAAACAACCTGATGACTATCCTGGAGGTATTAATAGTATGAACTAGGCCCTCGCAAACCAGGGGTCTACCAAATTCACTGCCAATACAAGAAGGCATACCTTGTGGAAACTGTACGCACAGCTAAAGAATTTGATGGATCACTAAGTGCTCTCACTCTCAAATACAATATGAATATGGTCTGGATAACTTGCGCGCTGTGGGCTGCGCTGCCTGAAGACAAGTACACAGTTCGTAACTGGTATTCTTATCTTACTGTGTTAAATATTTAACGTAAGATTGTTGTTGTTGTTGTTGTTGTTGTGGTCTTCAGTCCTGAGACTGGTTTGATGCAGCTCTCCATGCTACTCTAGTCTGTGCAAGCTTCTTCATCTCCCAGTACTTACTGCAACCTACATCCTTCTGAATCTGCTTAGTGTATTCATCTCTTGGTCTCCATCTATGATTTTTACCCTCCATACTGCCCTCCAATGCTAAATTGGTGATCCCTTGATGCCTCAGAAAGTGTCTTACCAACAGGTCTCTTCTTCTTGTCAAGTTGTGCCACAAACTCCTCTTCTCCCCAATTCTATTCAGTACCTCCATCTTAGTTATGTGATCTACCCATCTAACCTTCAGCATTCTTCTGTAGCACCACATTTCGAAAGCTTCTATTCTCTTCTTGTCCAAACTATTTATCGTCCATGTTTCACTTCCATACATGGCTACACTCCATACAAATACTTTCAGAAACGACATCTATACTCGATGTTAACAAATTTATCTGCTTCAAAAAACGCTTTCCTTGCCATTGCCAGTCTACATTGCATATCTTCTCTACTTCGACCATCATCAGTTATTTTGCTCCCCAAATAGCAAAACTCCTTTACTACTTTAAGTGTCTCATTTCCTAATCTAATTCCCTCAGCATCACCCGACTTAATTCGACTACATTCCATTATCCTCGTTTTGCTTTTGTTGATGTTCATCTTATATCCGCCTTTCAAGACACTGTCCATTCCGTTCAACTGCTCTTCCAAGTCCTTTGCTGTCTCTGACAGAATTACAATGTCATCGGCGAACCTCAAAGTTTTTATTTCTTCTCCATGGATTTTAATACCTACTCCGAACTTTTCTTTTATTTCCTTTACTGATTGCTCAATATACAGATTGAATAACATCGGGGAGAGGCTGCAACCCTGTCTCACTCCTTTCCCAACCGCTGCTTCCGTTTCATGCCCCTCGACTCTTATAACTGCCATCTGGTTTCTGTACATATTGTAAGTAGCCTTTCGCTCCCTGTATTTTACCCTGCCACCTTCAGAATTTGAAAGAGAGTATTCCAGTCAACATTGTCAAAAGCTTTCTCTGAGTCTACAAATGCTAGAAACGTAAGTTTGCCTTTCGTTAATCTATTTTCTAAGACAAGTCGTACGGTCAGTATTGCCTCACGTGTTCCAACATTTCTACGGAATCCAAACTGATCTTCCCCGAGGTCGGCTTCTACCAGTTTTTCCATTCGCCTGTAAAAAATTCGCGTTAATATTTTGCAGCTGTGACATATTAAACTGATAGTTCGGTAATTTTCACATCTGTCAACACCTGCTTTCTTTGGGATTGGAATTATTATATTCTTCTTGAAGTCAACGTAAGATTACACCTTTTAAATGAGTAGATTATGACAGCATTTTAAATTTGGCCAGTAGTTACATGAAATACTGAAAATAGTAGAATGAATTTTTGCCTCTGCAGTGGACTGTGAGCTGATATGAAAGTTCCCCACATATTACAACTGTGCGCCAGACTGGGACTCGAACCCGGGATCTCTGCCTTTCGTGGGCATGTTTTCTGCCAACTGAGCTACCCAAGCTCGACTAACGATCCGTCGTCACACCTTTACTTCCGCCAGTACCTCACCTCCTACCTTCCTAACTTCACAGAATTTCTCCTGCGAAACTTGCAGGACTAGCACTCTAGGAAGATAGAATATTGCGGAGACATGGCCTAGCCACAGTGAGGGGGACAGGTAGCTCAGTTGGTAGACCAGCTTGCCGGCAAAAGACAGAGGTCCCGGATGCGAGTCCCGTTGCGGCACACAGTTTTAATCTGGAAGCAGTTGCGTAGGCAACACGAACAGGATCAGTGCACCGGATTAGCCCTTCACTAATGTGCGTTAGCGTGATTGTTGGCGGTTTTTAAACATGTACATATGCTTTCCGTCTCATTTCATGAGGTCTGCTGCGAAGTTCGATAATTCAGTGTTTATTTAATTTGATTTTATTCTACTTTTTTTTCAATCTAATGTTAAGTCAGGTGCTTAACTTCGTTAGGGGTATTGACTTATGTCTGATCTCGTTCAGTTGTGACAGTCTTGACTGAAGGGTTGGGCCTAGAACGTCTGCGTCATATTTACGATCGTCGAAAGACCTGGAGACTGACATCAGCCGGCAGCAAAGCCCCGCGGAGTCTGTTTGCCGCGTCAACATTCCACGCGGGCCCTCCACCCCCCTCCCCTCCCCACCCCACTCCGGAAAGAATCCAAAGAGCTTTAATTAAAGACGACCGGTGCGCTAGCAGCCAGCACGGGCCCTGTTATTCACAGCCTCCCTGAGCCCCCGTTCTACAACGGCGGTGCTTGTGGCGGGGGGAAGGGGGGTTTGCATCCCGCAGTAGCAGTATTCGCCTCTGTTGTCCCGCAAAGGAGATCTTAACGAGATGGAGGTCTCAGGTAGGCGCGTCCTCACGGCGCCGCCACCTCACGGCCTGACAAATTGGTTGCCCTGGCAACGCGAGGTGGCGCGGGCGTCGTCTTGCACACAGGGGCAGCTGACGATGGTTACGAATTACCCTGACAAGCTGGACTGCTGCACATTTCGCCATTTCTGCACCCGCCTGCCTTTGTTTGCGCCAAACTCACCAGGTTCTTACGCCATGCTAAACATACATGCAGGCTGGTTCCGTGACGATGTTACAGATTTTCAGGGAATGGAGAAGGATAACTGTATCAGTTTAACGTAAGAGACCGTCCACAACAGGCCGATTCGGAAGTTATAAACGAAAATCGTTCTGATACCATCGTTTTGATTTGCAGCTCCTTGTGTTGGCCGTGTTTGAAGTTAAAATTGTTGGATGTGAGGTCCGCCAGTTATGCAAAGCACCGTTTCTTCTCAGTACCCAAACGTGTTTCGGCACCACTGTACCATCATCAGTGTGTTTCCGTTTTTATTTATTCAGTAATGTGAACATTTTTGTTAAATGATTATAAAATTATGTGCATCTTTAGTTCAAACAACAGATCGTTTCTTTTTGTAAATACCTTTACGTTTGGTGTGCATGAATTTTCTGGATCTCTCGTGTGTTAAGCAACCTGTAGTAATTAACACACAAGGAATCCAGAAAATTCATGCACACCAAAGGCAAAGGCATTTACAAAAAGAAACTATCTGTTGTTCGAACTAAAGATGCACATAATTTTATAATCATTTAACAAAAATGTTCAAGTTACAGAATAAATAAAAATGGAAACCCACTGATGATGGCACAGTGGTGCTGAAACATGTTTGGGTACTGAGAGAAAACGGTGTTTTGCATAACTGGCGGACCTCACATCCAACGTTCTGATACCTCTGACAGTGGAACAGATGTATCGGTCCTGATTAATGTTATTAAGATCCTACGGTAGACAATTGTCAGACGTTTGGATGAAAACAAGAAAAGAAGAGCTCCTAAACATCGGCTCTAAAATTTATATCTTAAGAACTATGGGCTTCAGTAGACGAGATGTGATTCACAGTATGTAAAATGAACAAGGGCTCATAGCTCTTAAGGTGTGCATTTTAGATAACATGTTTACTAGTTACTTGTTTTGGTCCATACCACGACCTCTGAAAGTTGCCTACCCTACACTCGTAGCAACAACAGTATCTTTACATGCATTCTGCTGTCACAAGAATCAGAACGATTATAACTTTCAACTCGGTAGTTTACGGACCTGGGTCATTTACCTCAAACTGATACACTTAATCCACTCCATCATCCCTGAAACTTTGTAATATCATCACGAAATCACCCTATGACCTATATATGACGTTTATAGCTTACAATCGCATCCACTGTCATTGTGATGCAGTTACAGAGTATGGGAGACTAGCTGGGTAGATGAATAACGATGTACTGAATCGAATTGGGGAGAAAAATTTAAGGGACAACTTGGCTAAAGAAAGGGACTCTTTGATACGGCACATCCTGAGGCATCAAGGAATCGTCACCTTTGTAACGGAGCGAAGTATGGAGGTATAAATCGTAGAGGGAGACAAAGGCATGAGTATAGCAAACAGATTTACGTGGGAATAAGTTGCAGTAGTTATTCAGAGATGAAGAAATTTGCTCAGGATAGGCTGGCATGGAAGGCTGCATGAAACCAGTCTTCTGACTGAAGACAACAGCCATAACAGCAGCAGCAACAACAACAACAACAACGTACTATATGAAGAATAAACTTCTTGATAAAATATTAATGTGCTGCAAAGGTTGGAAACTTGATTTAAGTTTGTGATTGTGACCTTCAGAAAACTCTGAAAAGTAGCATCGTTTGATTACAATATCAGTGGGATAGAATTGGAATAAATCAATCCATATAATTTCCTGGTTGTAGCAGTTAGTGGAATTGTGTTATTGAATGATCACAGGATCGTAGGGAAAGCAGGTGGTACACTTCGGTTGATACGTAGGAAAAGTCAGTATGGCTACAAAGAACTTTGCACCCAAAATACTCGTGCGAGCCATAGCAGAATATTCCTCAACCGCGTGGAAGCCTTACCGAAGAGGAGTAACGACAGACCGCCCGGAAATGACGGAAAAACTGAATTGCCAGACAGTTGAAAGTAGACTTAGGTTATATAGTGAAAGCCTATTTACAAAATTTCAAGATCAAATATTAAGCGAAAATCTGTAAATATGATATAGCCAAGTCTGTATTGCTATCGTAGCTACAGCAAAGACTATGTACAGCGGACCCACAGGCACTGCAGCCGCCATTTCTTCTACACTCGAGACGTGGAAGAAGTCTTAATAAATAGCGCAATAGGAAGTCCCCACTACCACTTACTTCACAGTGGTTTGCGGATGTAGATATAGGAATAGGCGTGTTTACTTGCCCAGCGTTAACGTCTGTCAGTGACATCATGGTGTAACAGAAACTTTTAGCGTTGATGTCTACGTGTAGGTTTCTTAGAACATTTTCACCCGTATAGAATGTTAGGGAAGCTTAACAGCTCTATAGTTCATTTAAATTTAATATTATCCCTGCTGATTCTTTCGGACGTTCTATCATTTCTATCTTTTCAAATTTAAATCTGATTATGGATATATATCGTAGTAACAAAACCATGTCGTCTTAGATTCTTTGAAGCCTAAACTCGCACGTCTCGGCAAACCTAGACGACTGTATTCTTTTTCCGTTTATTTTAGTCTCTGAACAGCTCTCTCTGCGGCCGTTTTCGTGTTCTGTGTAGATGTTGCATATGGATGAGGACATGCAATGTTTTTATCAAAGACCTAATGGCCCTGATTTTCTTTTGCGTTCGGGACGCTGGGTTTCTGTGATTTTACGCTTTTTCTGCATCTAGATGACTACTTTCCAGTTCACACTTATGTGCCTAGCAGAGGGTTCATCGAACCACTTTCACACTATTCCTCTACAGTTCCACTCTCGAACAGCGCACGGGAAAAAAACGCACACTTAAATCTCTTCGTGGCTGATTTCTCTTAGTTTATTACGATGATCATTTCTCCCTATCTAAGTGGGTGTCAACAATATGTTTTCGCATTCTAAGGAGAAAGTTGGAGTTAAAATATCGTGGAAATATCTCACCGCATCCAAAACCACCTAATTTTAGGGTTTCTTGCATCCATCGGTAAAAGCAGAGCCCTTATAGGATCACTTTGTTCTCCTTCTGACTATCTGTCTGTCGTCAAAAACCCTTTTCTCTGGAGCGAGCAGACTTATCAAGTTTAAATTGCCCCACATGCTGAGGTCTACCATCCCTGGGCTCTGCAATAAACGTTAGCTTCTAAGTCAAAGCAATGAAAGGTACTGCCATTTATGTCACATATTTTGGTATTCGCGAACACACACGTTAAAACCTATGGGGTACTTCCCGCTGACCTATAAACATGGAATTTGACAAGAAGTAAGGTTTCACAATACAAGAAAAGGAAAAAATCGGAAAATTGTTAATTTGTATAGTGTATCTCTTTTGTCAGTTGTTGCCCGACTTCAGACTTGAAATTAAAACATTGTCGAAAGTCTAGGAATCTACGGGACCGATTTCATGCCAGTATCGATGTCAACAGCAGCCAAAAATCGAAGAGATTATCGATTCCCAGATGGACGAACTCGCCATACGCACAATTTAGTTTGTACTGAACCCGCATTTCGCCAGTCATACTCACACTGGCCAATTTTTTAATGACTGCCACCCAACTCGCGTATCATGTCCGAGACATACTTTCTCCCGTACCTCGCGACAGCACAAAACGAGTTGCTATTGTGTGTACTTTTTCGATGTACTCCGTCAATGCTATGCGACAGCTATTCCATAATGCGCACCAATACTCTAGCAGAGGACGGACAAGCGCAGTGCAGCCAGTATCTTTAGTGGATTTGTTGCATCTTCTGAGTGTTCTCACAATAAAACACAGTCTTTGGTTCACCTTCTACAGCCGGCCTCGGTGAACGAGCGGTTCTAGGCGCTTCAACCCGGAACCGCGCGACTGCTACGGTCCCAGGCCCGAATCCTGCCTCGGGAATGGATGTGTATGATGTCCTTAGTTTAGTTAGGTTTAAGTAGTTGTAGGTTCTAGGGGACTGATGACCTCAGGTGTTAAGTTCCATAGTGCTCAGAGCCATTTGAACCATTGAACTATCACCTTCTATACAACGTTATTTGTGTGATCGTTCCAGTGTGAGTAATTCGTAAGTGTTATTCATAGATATTATTCATAGATATTATTGGATTGGTCCGTAAGTTCATAGCGTTTTTCCATAAGCTGGGCTAAGTTTTCGACTCCGCGACTGTAGAAATCACGTGGTGTTGAGGTGAAGAACTCGTCGAGCCATGTTAGTAGTGCATTTTCATCCGGAAAGATAATCCCTTGAAGGCTGTTCGATAGAGAGCGGAAAAGGTGAAAATCTGATGGCGCAAGATCAAGTAAATAAGGTGGGTGCGGAATGACTTCCCAACCCAGCTCCTGTGTAGTGTTTATTGTCAGTCTAGCAGAGTGAGGGCGGGCGTTATCGTGGAGTCCTTCAGTACAAAACAGAAGGTTCTAACTTAATGCAATCGACAAGTAAGCCATATTACAGGTCATGTTTTAGCTACCGAAATTTCGATCACTGACCCCTTGAAGTGCCTTGCATTTGACCTAGGGTCTTAAGATTTTGCACGAGACAAGGTGTAGTAGCAGCCACATTACACGAGAAAATGCGAGAAGTATTAATTTGTACTAAAAACGTAATAAAAACTACCCTTTATATCACGTTTTTTCGTACTGACGTAATGCCAGAACATAACATAGCTCGCCTTTCTTTCGAGAAATATTACATTTATCGGCTGGAGGTTTATTTCACGTAATGAGGTATCCATTCTCTTCGTTCTGTACAAAATGGAAGATTCTAAGTTAATGCAATCGACAAGTAAGCCCTATTACAAGTCTTGTTTTAGCTATCGAAATTTCATTCACTGACCGCTTGAAGTGCATTGCACTTGACCTGGTCGTTGTTCTTGGACTGCGTCTGCAAGACGTCTCAGTTGTTCACAATAAATGTCAGCAGTGAGGTCGCTGAAGCAATTCGCAGTACACCACACCTTTGCTGTTCCACCAGATGCATGATCTTCTGTGGATGCGCGCAGGTCCGTGTACGTGGAGTTGCTCTTTGCTTGGGCTCAACCGTTCCTTTCATTCCCTTGTGTTAGCATAAAGACATCATTTGTCGTCACCAGTAACGATAAACAATAGGAATGGTCGGTGTTGTTCATGTCCCAATTGATGACGATCGAGCGGAGATGCACGTATGGCCACTCACTGATTTTTGTGATAGACGATTTCTGGATCTTCCCCATTGCATGCAAATGTCGCAAAATGGTGGAATGACCACAGTTCATCACATTCGCCAGTACACTGACGTGATTCATTGTGGATTAATACGTGTAAGCGATCTTCATCAAATCCCGAAGGTGTTTCTGGACTTGGAGAGTAGACCGTTCGCTGGGGGCAAGTCTTTCGATGCGACGCCACTTCGGCGACATGCGCGTCGATGGGGATGAAATGATGATGATTAGGACAGCACAACACGCAGTCGCTGAGCAGAGAAAATCTCCGACCCAAGCGGGAATCGAACCCGGGCCCTTAGGATTGACATTCTTTCGCGCTGACCACTCAGCTACCGGGGGCGGACGACATGGAGAGTCACGAGTATGTAAATGATCCTCTTTAAAAAGAGAAAACCTTTCTTTTTGCCGTTTTCTGTCCAAAGGCATTATCCCCATGCACGACGAAAATGTTTCTGGCTGCCTCCCTGCTGTCACCCCTCTATTGAACAACAGAAGTACGAGTACATCTCGGAAATGTTAATATCTCTCCATTGACACTCCAGTTTCTAACGTTCACAGCTCCACTCACTATCTCCAAATTACAAAATGATAATAAGTAAACTCATATAGCAACAGTTAACTACAAATAGAAAAATGACAATCGATATACAGGGCGAAAAGTATTTAAACCGACAAACTCTGGGAGGATGTAGGGGACATCAAAACAAATATTTTTCCGTAATGTCATTTTTTCCTATGAGGATTATTTAAACCAGTAGAGGCCGTATTACGATCTTCAGTCGTTAGAAGGCTTATTACGCTCTTCAGTTGTAGGCAACTGCTGTCCACCAGTGTAGTAGTGCATTGTCTCTGTTTACTAATGGAGCGATACACCTGGAGTGAGTACACTTGATACGGTTGGTGCGTACTACGTAGCGCACCACAACGGACGAGCTGCCCAGCGGATTTATCAACAACAACATCCTAATCGCCTTATCCCGCATCATACGGCCTTTGCTGCTGTGTACCAACGTCTGCGTGAGACCGGGTCATTTAGCAGATTACCTGGACAGGGACGCCGTCGCACGATAAGAACGCTGCAATTTGAGGTAGCTGTCTTGAAACATGTTGAGCGGGATCCTTCAATCAGCGTGCGTGTAATTGCACGTAACATGGGGACTAATCAGACGAATGTAAGAACAGTCCTTCGAGAGCAATTGTTACGTCCATTTCACTTACAGCGTGTCCACAACCTGGAACCAGTTGATTATCCACCCAGGGCACCGATTTCGCAGTGGTACCTGGAACAGTGTGAAATGCGTCCTACATTTCTATCCTCTGTGTTGTTTACCGATAAAGCAACGTTCGGGCGTCATGGAGTCTTCAACATGCACAGTTCGCATGTTTGGAGTGAGTATAACCCACAAGCCATAGTTACTAGCGCTTATCAAGTGCGGTTCTTCTTTAATGTGCGGGTCGGTGTTGTTGGGGACTGTTTAATTGGGCCGTATCTGCTACCTAGGCCATTAAATGGCAGGCACTATTGCAATTTTCTCGCCAGAGCATTGCCAGAATTGCTGGAAGAAGTCCCGCTCCCTATAAGACGACGCATGTGGTTCCAACATGACGGGGCGCCGGCACATTTCAGTCGTCGTGTGCGTCGATTCCTGGACCGACGGTTCCCAGAAACATGGATTGGCAGAGGTAGTCCTGTACCATGGCCTGTTCGATCCCCAGACATGACCTCTCTGGACTTTTTGTATGGGGAGTTTGCATGGGGAGAGATGCGCAATCTTGTTTACGCAACTCCTGTTGCATCAGAAGAGGATCTGGTCGCCTGGATAGTAGCAGCAGCAGCAGCAGCAGGAACAATTCAGGGTACTCCCGGGGGATTTGCCCGTGTGAGACAGAACATGTTCCGACGGTGTAACCTTTGTTTACGTGCCAATGGAGGCAGTTTTGAAAATCTACTGTAATTGAAATTGGGTTGTGTTAATGTGTTGTCTCTTGGTCACAAAAAAATAGAAAAGTGTTCGTTGGTTTAGTTAATTTGCCGCCAGAGAAATCTTCCTCTACCGGTTTAAATACTCATCATAGGGAAAAATGACATAAGGGGAAAATATTTGTTTTGATGTCCCCTACAACCTCCCAGAGTTTGTCGGTTTAAATACTTTTCACCCTGTATAAACCCATAGCAACAGGAATACCAACATGCAAAACGAAAACGCTACGAACTTACGCACCAACAGAATACTTGAATATTCAATTTTTTTTTCCTGCTGTTTTTGCACTGCGCTACTTGAACGACAGCTACTGCTGCTGAATGAGCGACATTGCTTCCCCTACGAACCTTCGTGAAATTGCAACAATCGGAAGTGAAGGAAGGCGAGATCTCTGACCAGAGAGAACACAGCAGCCAGCGCCGCGTGGCAGGTGGTCAGAGGCCGCAGAGCGCAGCCAATTAGCGCGGCCCGCAGCCAGAGTGGCTGGTAACGAGGGCGCCGGGTCGGGGCCGCACGTCCGCCCACTGTACCAGGGCGGGAGGCTGCCTTCCTCTGCGGCGTCTCTTCTTTTTCGTCGACTGACGTAGTACGACGAGCGGCTACTCTCTTTGCTAATCAGCTAAAACATGACTACCTGTTTAACGGCGTCTTACGCCAGCAACGGGCGATTATGCACGGCACTGGATTCGACACGTCGTTGATAGGTTTTACAGAGGTACACGGTGCGGACAAGAAGATGGAAAAACACAACACATTACCGTCCCTTATGCGGTGTAGGAAAAACCGATGGCTTTCAAAACAGCTTCCGGCTATCTGGGAATGGATAAATATAGGTCGTGTATATTTTTCAAGGGAATCTTATACCAGTCTCCCTGAAAAATAGGGGCAAGATAAGGTAACGATGACGGAGGTGCACAGCGATCACGCTCTCTTCCCTCCAGAGTAGGCGACAGAGTCTCAATAATACTGAAATCTGGTGATTGACATTCTACATCTACATTTACACTGCGCAAGCCACCCAACGGTGTGTGGCGGAGGGCACTTTACGTGCCACTGTCATTACCTCCCTTTCCTGTTCCAGCCGCGTATGGTTCGCGGGAAGAACGACTACCGGAAAGCCTCCGTGCGCGCTCGAATCTCTCTAATTTTATACTCGTGATCTCCTCGGGAGGTATAAGTAGGGGGAAGCAATATATTCGATACCTTATCCAGAAACACACCCTCTCGAAACCTGGACAGCAAGCTACACCGCGATGCAGAGCGCCTCTCTTGCAGAGTCTACCACTTGAGTTTGCTAAACATCTCCGTAACGCTATTACGCTTACCAAATAACCCTGTGACGAAACGCGCCGCTCTTCTTTGGATCTTCTCTACCTCCTCTGTCAACCCGACCTGGTATGGATCCCACACTGATGAGCAATACTCAAGTATAGGTCGAACGAGTGTTTTGTAAGCCACCTCCTTTGTCGATGGACTACATTTTCTAAGGACTCTCCCAATGAATCTCAACCTGGCACCCGCCTTACCAACAATTAATTTTATATGAGCATTCCACTTCAAATCGTTCCGTACGCATACTCCAAGATATTTTACAGAAGTAACTGCTACCAGTGTTTGTTCCGCTATCATTTAATCATACAATAAAGGATCCTTCTTTCCATGTATTCGCAATACATTACATTTGTCAATGTTAACGGTCAGTTGCCACTCCCTGCACCAAGTGCCTATCCGCTGCAGATCTTCCTGCATTTCGCTGCAATTTTCTAATGCTGCAATTTCTCTGTATACTACAGCATCATCCGCGAAAAGCCGCATGGAACTTCCGACACTATCTACTAGGTCATTCATATATATTGTGAAAAGCAATGGTCCCATAACACTTCCCTGTGGCACACCAGAGGTTACTTTAACGTCTGTAGACGTCTCTCCATTGAGAATAACATGCTGTGTTCTGTTTGCCAAAAACTCTTCAATCCAGCCACACAGCTGGTCTGATATTCCGTAGGCTCTTACTTTGTTTATCAGGCGACAGTGCGGAACTGTTTCGAACGCCTTCCGGAAGTCAAGGAAAATGGCATCTACCTGGGAGCCTGTATCTAATATTTTCTGGGTTTCATGAACAAATAAAGCGAGTTGGGTGTCACACGATCGTTGTTTCCGGAATCCATATTGATTCCTGCAGAGTAGATTCTGGGTTTCCAGAAATGACATGATACGCGAGCAAAAAACATGTTCTAAAATTCTACAACAGATCGAATTCAGAGATATAGGCCTATAATTTTGCACATCTGCTCGACGACCCTTCTTGAACACTGGGACTGCCTGTGCTCTTTTCCAATCATTTGGAACCTTCCGTTCCTCTAGAGACTTGCAGTACACGGCTGTTAGAAAGGGGGGCAAGTTCTTTCGCGTACTCTGTGTAGAATCTAACTGGTATCCCGTCGGGTCCAGTGGACGTTCCTCTGATTAGTGATTTCAGTTGCTTTCCCACTGGACACCACAGAGTTTATCCTCGTGCTCACAAAAACAGTCTTGGACGATGCGAGCCGTGTGAACTGGGGCCCCTGTCGGCTTGGGACACAGCATCAGCGTTGGGGAACAAACATTGTACCAAGGCTTGGCCCTGATGATCCAAACTGGTCATCATAATCTTTGGCAGTACAGCAATGTCGCGCGGGGTAGCCGTGCGGTCCCAAGCGCCTTGCCACAGTTCGCGCGGCTGCCTGCTTCGGAGGTTCGAGTCCTCCCTTGCGCATGGGTATATGTATTGTCCTTAGGGTAAGTTACTTTAAGTTAGATTAAGTAATGTGTAAGCCTAGGGACCGATGACGTCAGCAGTTTGGTCCCACAGAACTTACCACAAATCCCATTTCCAGTACAGCGATCTTGCAGAATAATGGGGCACATCGGATACCACGAAACGGCTGCCCATATCATCGCCGAAAACTTCCCGTGTTTAACTCTTCGGACGTAAACTCGGCCAGAGGTTGGAAACAGCGTGAAGCAATACGTAGCAGTTCTTGATTGCATCTGGCGCGCTAATCTCACACAGTTTCTGTGCGGAAATGGACGCGCGTTAAATACCTCCGTTAGCGCTGTTAGTATATTGTCAAAGAAGAGCAGAGAAAGTCACGAAGAGAATTCTGGACTCGTCGATGGCTTGAACAGCGCATTGCTGGTATAGGAACACTACATAATGGTGCATAACGATCTGAGATACATACCGGTAAAAGTTATTCGTTAATTCAATTGCATCTCCATCTCATTTTCGGTTTTAAATTGGATATAGTTATAGTGTCTAATATTAGTCTACGCATTCGTAGTTTCCATATTCTCGATGTTGTATCGACTACAATCACTCTGAAATAACGTACTTCAAATATTTGTTTCAAGACAGGAGCTCGTTTCGCAATTTCATTCGAATGGAAATGCAGATTTTTCTGAAGTTGTTCGTCATAATTGAAAAAGATGTTTGTCTGCAAGATACAAACATGAGACAGTCCGTAAAACCAAGACATAGGTGTAGGCTATAGATTTTACACAGTTTCATAATAGCATAAACTTCCAGTATGTAACATGCGTTTACTTTCTGACATGGACCAGCAGTCACGTTAAGATTTCTGGCCACTGGGGAAACGTTCCAGTCGGTGGTTCATGCAACAAGAATTGTAGCAAATATATTATTCATATTCAGTAACATCAACTATTGCAGATAATAGATCTATTAAATTAATATGAAATACCCAGAATCTTTTAAAAAAACAAAACGTGAAAAAAATCGATTTAGCTAGACGCGACTCTGCTACCTTTTACTTTAAATCCACGACGCTATGAACTATGCTACGGCTTCAGCATGGCTGCAGGGCCTCAGTTATACGGGTTACACTGTGTAATCGATGTATCCACGTTACTTCATATTTGATCCTTTCAGACCTGAATTTTTGCTGGAGGGAGGAAAATTTTTCTTTATGCGATAATGCTCTTAGGTGATTGTTTAATGATTTTACATGCAAGATTTGTACAAAAACATGTACCCGTTTTCAAAACATGCTTTGTACTCTTAGCTTGATTTTATGGACTGAATTAACTAATTACGCAGTACTCTCTATTGCAATGAATAGTAAAATGATCATTCAATAATTACCATGCAAAATGCTAATAACAGTACTCAGTTATACAGTAGAATACAGCGAACGCCGGCCAGAGTGGCCGAGCGGTTCTAGGCGCTACAGTCTGAAACCGCACGTCCGCTACGGTCGCAGGTTCGAATCCTGCCTCGGGCATGGATGTGTGTGATGTCCTTAGGTTAGTTAGGTTTAAGTAGTTCTAAGTTCTAGGTGACCGATGACCAAAGAAGTTAAGTCCCATACTGCTCAGAGCCATTTGAACCAATACAGCGAACGAACCATATCTTTGTATTCTGGTGGCCACGAACTGCTGTGCACTGCTACATTGACTTACTGATGATTTCATTCTGACGCCCAACACTTGGCAGCACTTGCGCGTGATGTACCTCAGGTTTCCATTGGAAAAAAAATACTTCTGTAGCAGCTAAGACACAGTAAAAGTTAATGTACACAGTTGTAGCCAGAGGGTCTGAAGGGGTTAATTATGACAAACTGTACCCAAAACCGTACGCTTTTGATATATTGTCATTATGTTGTAGCACTGAAACGGTATACTTTCATGGCACACATGTTATAACGTTCAAAGCACCAAGTATGGGAAGCATATAACTCACGATATATAGTTTTCTTTAACTTGATTACAGAAAATTGCACCCAAAGCGGCGTGTTTTCCAGAGATCTTGAATGTGCTGATGGTTTTAAACGGATTATATTCATAACACGCACTGCAAAGGAAAACACCAAATACAAAGTTCATCTCCGTGCAATACGGCTATGTTCTGCTTGTGACATAAAAACGTGTCGCATCTCGTTGGCCACGTTCCCTTCCACGAGGGAAAAAGAAATCTGACATGCGAGATTCTTCATTTCACGCTTCGCAATGTAGCGTCGTCGTCGACACTTTAGAGTCTTGTACCATAGGAATCAAGGGAGAGGATGTTGTTCGGTGGCCGGTATCCTCTCTCTACAACAGAACTGCACACATGGATTAACAGCGTTCTTTATTTACATGAACAGGAAGCTACTTATCTTTATGAGTGTCCATGTGTTGTGGTAGAAGCTCTTCCGTAATGGTCCACGTTAGCCTCACTGCTGGTGAAGTACAAGTCCCGCTATGCGATGAATGATAGACGCCAAACTGGAGTGCGAGTTGGTGCGTCAGTGGCTGAGCTATTCACTGAGCGTCTATCTAAATACTTGCGGTCGAGAGGGCGTTGGCGGCCTGTTGCTTACGAGTCTGTCTTTGGCTTCTCTCCTGATAGGTGCGCTTTATCCAGCGCCTACTAACGATCTCCTTGCTACATCTTTGCCGACCGATGTGCTGGCGGCAGCTTACGCCAGCACAGAATCCCACGTTGTGACGTCACTACCTTCTCGTCCACGTGCGTTTTCACGTCCTGTGAGAGGACAGCCGTGGAGGAGCATTTTAGGCAAGGTAAAGCTACGTCATGAACGTTGCTTGTACCTTTACACGTAGTGTACGGCGTCATGCGCTTGACAGTGCTTTGAAGACAACTGGTGTGGTTCTTTCGTGAAACGTAACGTCACGGCAAGATGATTCCCAAAGCAGTTCCGGCCAACAGCATCTCCTGTGACCAGAGACGTACGAGAGGGACGCCGAGTCCCGGCGTGTTGACCGCAATCGACTACAGCCCTCAACCCCCACCCCCCGTCACCCCTTCTTGCAGGCTACCGTGCGCTTCTGTTCCTATGAGGCTGCCGACCGCGGCAGGGGGAAGCCCCTTGCTTGCACGTCCCTGTCGGGCTTCCTAAGGCAGCAAAGCCTTTACGACCAGTCGCCGATCGATCCGCGGGACCAATCAGTCACAGCCCTACGTTCTATCAAAGGCTGCCCGTCCCACCGGGACGTTATTTAATCGCTTGGGATTTCTGTTTCTTGTGGCTGTGCTGGTAGTTTCGTAACGACGCAGTTGCTAGTTGAAACCGTGGAGGAGAAGTTGTAAAAGCGGTCACAGATGTAAATACAGGGTGATACCGTAATTATGTTAAAACTTCGAGAATGGTCTGGAAACGACCGAGTCGAAAGTTATATGCGAAAATTCAGATTGTCTGACAGTGGAATACATGTACAGTTACTGTTGTTGCTAAGATTGTAGGGTAGGCAACTTTCAAAACTGGTAGTCGGGAGCAAATAACAAAAAAATATGTAGTAAATATGTGCTCTGAAGTGCATACCTTAAGAAGAATGAGTACTTGTTCAGTACAAGTGATGTGTTTCACTGTAGTGAAAAGGTACACTTGCATTTCGCAGCGCAAGTTTACTAGATATATATTTTTTCTTGTTTTAGTCCATACTACCACCTTTAGAAGTTACCTACGCAACAGTCTTACAAGGAGAGGTCCCCAGCGGTGGGATCGACATTTTGAAACCGTCTATATGGTTATGTAGGTCAAGATCCTAGGTATCACATACTGTAGCCATTCACCCTGGTGGACCGTCGTTCGCGAGTAACTGGCGAAAAAAAATTTCGGAATTTTGTGTGACACTCAATAGCGTATAAAAGGTGCATTACATAGTGTCGTTACGTGGTATAATGGACAGGATAATAGCTTCACGTTTAGAAGGTTGTGTGTTCAAATCTAGTCAGATGCAGTAAACTTTTTTTTTATTTTTAAATCTTTTTCTAAATGATTTTGATCATCTTTTTATTGAGTTAATTGATTTAAATGTAATTTTTTATTTCCATTACTATTTCTCATACTTTTAATCATGATTCACGTTCTTTATCGCTCTCATTTTTTCCCTATCATTCTTTTTCAACTTGAACTCTTCGTTCGTGTGTCATCAATTAATTTTCTGTATTAATTTCTATTTAATTTCTTTTGTTTTATCGCTCTGTTTTTACGACCACATTATCGTGTTCATAATATCTATTTCTCATTTTGCTCGAATTTCGTTTTATTAATAAACCTGCCCTTCATTTAAACCTTGATGTGCTTTATTTTCTCCGTAGTGCAATAGGTATTTAGGTTATGTTTTAAATGTTTGTATGAGGATTACCGTGCAAACAACTTGCAGGTCTGGTTAAGAAAAATACATTTTTCACACCATTGCACTGTCGATGCAAATAGATTATTTCGTCTTTTGTTTTTTAACTGATTGATCGAAATTTTCAAGTAATTGAATATTGTAATAGATAAATATAATTGAATTCGTAAATGAAAAAGTTCATACTGTAATGGACATTATGTGACAAATGAATAGACATAAAAAATTACACCTAAATCAATTAATTGAATAAAAATAATGACCAAAGTCATTTCGATAAAGATCTAAAAATAAAAGGTAGCTCATTGCACCTCATGAGATTCGAACCCACAACCTGCTCCGTGTGACACTATCATCCTAACCACTACAAAACGCATTCCGCCTATGTAATACGACTATTTTACTCTTACTGAGCATCATGAAAAATTCCGAAATTTGTCACTTACACGCAAATGTGGGCCCACCAGTGTGAATGGCTGAGTCAGTTAGTTAATTGGTTGGGTGTTTCATTGATCAGTTGCATGGTACAGAAGCTGTTATGATGTGGAAAATGTCAACTGCACAAGAAATGCACATATGACGCAAGATATTATATATATATATATATATATATATATATATATATATATATATATATAAACAGTACAGAGTTAAAGATTAATATTTCTATTATTTGCCCATTCCCTTAAATGGCACAACACACATATACTATATTAATAGATTTATTCACACCTATTCAAGAATTCACCTATGGTATAGAAGAAGTTGTCAAGGAGATATGATTTCAATTTATTTTTGAAGCTATTACTGCTGTCTGTCAGACATATTATATCATCTGGTAAACTGTCAAAACTTTTATAGCGGTATATTTTACCCCTTTCTGTGCCAAAGATAGGGTGAGTAAAGGATAGTGTAACTCTTTCTTTTTTCTGGTATGATAATCATGAATGTCACTGTTGTTTTTAAACTGGTCCATGTTGTTGAGAACAAATTTCATTAGTGAGTAAATGTACTGTGAGGTTGTTGCGAGAATTCCCAATATTTTAAAAAGATGCCTACAAGACGTGCGACATTGAACTCCACACATTTTTCTAACCCTTTCTTTTGAGCAGTGACTACTTTTTGTCTACATTTTGAGTTACCCCAAAATATTATTCCGTATGACATCAGAAAGTAAAAGAATGCAAAGAATGTTAGCTTGCTAATTTCTATATCCTCAAAATCGGCAATTATTCTGATTTGCAAAAGCTGCTGAATCTAGTCGCTTAGGAAGATCCAAAATATGAATTTTCCAAGTAAGATTCTCGTCTATATGTACACCCAAAAACTTAGTATGCTCTACCCTGTCTACTGACTTCTGTTGATGTGTTATATTTATTGAAGGAACTGTACTTTTTGCAGCAGAAAATTGGATGTACTGTGTTTTTTCGAAGTTTAGAGCGAGCCCATTTGCAGAAAACCAATTAATGGCTTTCCAAAGACCTTATTTGTATAATTTCAATTGGAGTTTCTTTTACTGGAATAATAATTATGCTTGCATCATCAGCAAACAGTGTCAGTTCAGCTTCTTGTTTCAGATGAGAAGGAAGGTCGTTCACATATATCAAAAATAGAAGGGGACCCATGACTGAACCCTGTGGAACACGTAATGTAATTTCACCCCAGTTAGATGAAGTGGAAAACTTATTTAAATCACTTGACCCGTATAAAGAACCTTTCTGTTTCCTGTTCTGTAGGTATGACTTAAACCACTCATATGCTATGCAATTTATACCGTATAATTGTAATTTCTGTAACATATCATGGTTCACACAATCAGATGCTTTGGACAAGTCACAGAAAATTCTTCTTGGTGACATTTTACTATTTAAAGACTCCATTATGTGGACAGTGAAATTGTATATTGCTGTCTCAGTGGAACAGCATTTTTGAAATCCAAACTGATTTAATAAGTATCCCATTGCTGTTGAGATGGGTAACCACTCTTAAGTACACTGTGCTGACCATATGCCCCTCTACACTGCATACAATGGCGTCATTGGCATAGGATGATACGGTGCTTGGACGGTACGATTAGCCCGTCTAGGATCAGAACGGGGAACTTTACCGTTACGCTACCTTTGTATTCTTACAACCATTTTAATTAAGAAAAAATTGGAAGTTTTTACGCGACTTTACTGGAAAGAGCCCATGTTTGCAACCCATTCTTAATCGTGTTTTACGAGCTTCTAGTGAATCTTCGTTATCGAATAGAAATCATTGATATTAATCTTATCGAATACAGATCGCTGATATTAATCATCGTTAATCCTCCTATCATTTAATAAACTTTACAGTTCTTAATGAAGGTCAAAAATGTAATATTTTTCCAAAAGACAGTACAGTTACTTCAAAAACAAAAGATGGTTCCCTTATTTACGTCTTCTCCTCCATATCTTTCATTTGTCATAAAAAAAACTTTGACACAAGTGGTGCAATACAGTATAAACGAATTTGAACTTAAGGTAACAACTATAAGACACAGTTCGGATTTTCAATCAGTTCCCCACAGACATTTTACTACAAGTTCTTCTTTAATTTCAACCTATGTCCCAACTTAACGAAATCAGAATGGGCAGCGCTCGTTATGCAAACGCGCTATAGTCGTATGCGATGTTTTCAGCATAGAGAACACCTAGGCTAGTGACCGGCAAACAGAGGTTCTCGAGCCACATGTGGCTGTTTGGCCCCTTGAGAGCGTCTGTTCCCAGACTTGCGGAAGCCCATGGACAGTGCGAATGAAACCTCGTGGTCCATGGGCGCTAGTCGGTTTTCCACCTACGCGAGTCTATTTTGAAGCAGTGGCGTTAGACAGGGGTACAGGTGACTCAGACCACCCGCATCTGCTGCCATCCGCATTACTTTTGCTGTTTGTGACAGTATCTTCGAAAGTGGCGGGGAGGGGGGGGGGGCGTTGGGATGGATCGTTCATCGGAGTAAGGCCCCTGAGAGAGTTTTTAACGTGCCAAGCTGATGCTAAATAAAACAGTTGAAGGGATTCTATTCCACTGAAGGATGTGGAGCAGTTTCCAGTGAAATGTGGAAAAAAGTGTCCGATCTGGCAAAGGAAGATAATTACGGTTTAATGAATTATCGGGGGATCATCTGTAAAGGAATTTAATAATAATTCTGAGTCGGAAAGAAGTGAACCGACGATGATACTGACAAAGTAATATAAGCCTGTAAAATAACAGATAAAAGTACTTCTAAATAGAACTGGTTTTCTTATTTCTACTGTTACATACATAGTTGATGTGGGGACACCTTTAGGCGAGAGCTCTGAACCGAAGATAGCGTCTGCCGTTCTTACCTTATTCGTGTCTACACATTCATATGAACAATCATTTACGAGCATGAACCTTATCAAGAGTAAATTGAGAAGTCTTCTTGTTGATGAGTACCTGGAATCGCGCGTAAAATTAAAAACAGTATGCAAACCTGACTTACCGAAACATTCGAAGTATATGCAAGGCCATTGTTCACAAAAGTTTTTACAGTCATTGTCACTTTTGAATTTTATGAATACCTTACGATTTCATTTTATCAATAAAGAACATCGTTGTTATGTATTACCTCTTGGTTTATTCAATGAACCTGACGTTTAACTAAGACTTAAAACTTTATCTCAGGTTTATTACCGAGCGAGGTGTCGCCATGGTCAGCACACTGGGTTCGCATTCGAGAGGACGGTTCAAACCAGCGTCCTGCCTTCCTGATTTAGGTTTTCCGCGATTTCCCTAAATCGCTTCAGGCAAATGCCGGGATGGTTCTTTCGAAAGGGTACGGCCGACTTCCGTCTCCATCCTTTCCTAATTTGTTGGGACCGATGACCTCGCTCTTTGGTCTCTTCCTACAAATCAACCAACCAACTAACCTCAAGTTTATTAAGTTGATACGAGGGAGCATTGTGGACTGAAAGAACAAGTAGTGTCGGGTACTGAGAAAGGTATATGGAGATGGTGTGAACATGCAAACAGGATAAGCGAATGGAGATAGACGAAACAAGTATACAAGTATGTTGGTGGGATAGTTCGAAAGACGTAGACCTCAGTGAACGTATCGCCGTAAGATTGAGGACATTTTTACCAACGGCCAGCTTAGTAGAACCCTAATTAAGTAAATAATTAATAATCTATAGTTTATGTATAAATACTTTATAATACACATTTAATTAGTGGCACTTCATTTATTTTGCTCTCTGAGAACACGCTCAACATAGTGATAACTTTTTGTTTAAAGTGGTATCGCGATGTAAATAATACGTACAAATGAGTAAGTTAATAAATAACAACATAATCTAAAATGTAAAAACGCTTCTCATGATTGGTTATGTTCATTCTCAGATTTATAACCGACATGCAGATCAGTAATTTTGGGGCCTATGTACTTCTCTCTCTCAAAACCCACTAAATATTTTGCGTCCCTCCTTTGAATAACGTCTCTTAGATGTAAAATTAATTATTTGGAAACAGAAAATCCTACTGGTGATTCAGTTAAGGCAACGTTACTGTTCAACGTTTCTCTTTAACTTGGGCCAGCGGCTTTTTCATCTTGGGGGGAGGGGGGTATTGGTGTTTAACGTCCCATCGACAACGGAGTCATTAGAGACGGAGCACAAGCTCGGATTAGGGAAGGATGGGGAAGGAAGTCGGCCGTGCCCTTTCAAAGGAACCATCCCGGCATTTGCCTGGAGTGATCTAGGGAAGTCACGGAAAACCTAAATCAGGATGGTCGGACGCCGGATTGAACCGCCGTCCTCCCGAATGCGAGTTTTTCATCCTGTTGAGCCACAAATGACATTTCGGGAACATAGGTTAACCTCTTTACTAAAAATGTTTGCTACAAACCCTTGTGTCATAGGACAATGTAGCTCCAATAGGCTAAGGCTAAAGTTTCGCAACACTGAAACTCATATAGGCGACAAACTTCTATAAGAAACTACTTGATTTCTGGGGAGTCTGGAGGTATTTTTGTAATGTGACTCTACGAGTGTAACATACAAAACCGTACTCAACTGTATCAGGTAATAACAGCCTCTTGGATTCATAACACTTGAATATGAAGTGCGAACCTCTTATTACTTTACGTTCCTTTGGAGTTGTGGCAATCAACTGCTGGCGTGCTACGCAAGGATTGACATAGCAACTGCAATTAAGTACGCTGATTGGTTTCCGAGCGTATAAAAAACGAAATAACTACTACTAACAGCATAATATTGTGCTGTATATTATTGGCCGTATTGTGATTCTGATTGTGTTCACGACGATAGCCTTTCTCCCACTCCTTTTCTATCGTGTGTATCCGCACGAGATAATTAACACTGTAACAATGTTGACACACACACACACACACACACACACACACACACACACACACACACACTTGCCCCCCCCCCCCCCCGCGCGCGGAAATAAACAGAGGGAAGGGCGAGGGGGAGGGGGAGAGAGAGAGAGAGAGAGAGAGAGAGAGAGAGAGAGAGAGGGAGAGAGCGCACTTACGGCCTTGTGTAAGGGCAAAACATCATTCACAATCACACAGCTATGTGGTGAACATACGCTTGAAACTCCAGTGCTGCTTAGTGAAATTATGAACATGAACGCTATGCATTTTATATCCATCATCAGCATCCTTAATTATTGCGGCTTCCTAAATGATCGGCACCAAGTTTCAGATTGCCTATCGAATTTGGGAAAATTAAAAAAACAGAAAGATATTTTATTAATCAAAGTGAATTACTTTCCAAATATTAACTACAGGTTTATCTTAGATAGCTTTGGCTTATTTTTGTACTTACAACCTCTGCTGTCTCTTTCATCACTGCGAGTTTGATCACAATAACAAAACATATAATATTCGCGTTTTTCCCCAGGAAAGCTATCCCTTTATCTTAGTCTTACCAGGTAATAGTTTCGTATCACACATTTATAGTTATCTACTCGTAAAAAAATATTCTGCTTGATGTACTAAGTTAATAAAATATTTATAAGAAATGTCTTGTTGTGTGTAACTGATACTCAGAATACACACATCCGTCACATATCCTGCGACAAATACAGATTCATCCGTGCTCATTTGTACACTTTCGTCAACCACATATACTGCATCACATAAGCACTAGTCGATAAACGACTCAGTAAATGACTATAATGGACCTAATATCATCGCGGACAACAATTGAGAACTGCCGGTCTTCACATCACGCTAATGCCGTTTGTTCTGAATCGAACGGTTCACACTTGCTGAGTAAATTAGTATGAAAATGAGTTTTAATGTGTCACTCACGCAAATCCAGGGCTTTGTCAGTCAGCTCGCCGGGTTCCCCAATTCATTTAGATTAGCATGGATAATTGCCAGGGCCGGTGACAGTAATCTGCATTAATGTCCCGGTGCTGTAGAACGCAACGTCACATAATATTACGTTCTAATCACAGCGTTTGAGAACAGGCGCTTAGTACACTAACGAAGCATTCAACACTTCATGACTCAAGTGAACAATTGTGGTCGTGTTGCCAGCGGTTTACGGTTTACGGCTGCTTCTCTTGTTCCAAGTCTAAATAAATCAGAGAAGAGCGCAACCCCTTTGATGCCGTTAGCCCCCAATTCACGTACAGCATTATGTTGCTGTAGCACGCCGGCCGAAGTGGCCGAGTGGTTCTAGGCGCTACAGTCTGGAACCGCGCGACCGCTACGGTCGCAGGTTCGAATCCTGCCTCGGGCATGGATGTGTGTGATGTCCTTAGGTTAGTTAGGTTTAAGTAGTTCTAAGTTCTAGGGGACTAATGACCTCAGAAGTTAAGTCCCATAGTGCTCAGAGCCATTTGAACCATTTTTTGCTGTAACACCAGCTACCTAGCGACAAAATTTTGTTGTTGCTATATACAGAGTGAGTCACCTAACGTTACCGCTGGATATATTTCGTAAACCACATCAAATACTGATGAACCGATTCCACAGACCGAACGTGAGGAGAGGGGCTAGTGTAATTGGTTAATACAAACCATACAAAAATGCACGGAAGTATGTTTTTTAACACAAATCTACGTTTTTTTAAATGGAACCACGTTAGTTTTGTTAGCACATCTGGACATATAAACAAATACGTAATCAGTGCCGTTTGTTGCATTGTAAAATGTTAATTACATCCGGAGATATTGTTACATAAAGTTGACGCTTGAGTACCACTCCCCCGCTGTTCGATCGTGTGTATCGGAGAGCACCGAATTACGTAGGGATCCAAAGGGAACGGTGATGGACCTTAGGTACAGGAGAGACTGGAACAGCACATTACGTCCACATGCTAACACCTTTTTATTGGTCTTTTTTACTGACGCACATGTACATTACCATGAGGGGTGAGGTACACGTACACACGTGGTTTCCGTTTTCAATTACGGAGTGGAATAGAGTGTGTCCCGACATGTCAGGCCAATAGATGTTCAATGTGGTGGCCATCATTTGCTGCACACAATTGCAATCTCTGGCGTAATGAATGTCGTACACGCCGCAGTACATCTGGTGTAATGTCGCCTCAGGCTTCCACAATACGTTGTTTCATATCCTCTGGGATTGTAGGCACATCACGGTACACATTCTCCTTTAACGTACCTATCAGAAAGAAGTCCAGTGGTGTAAGATCAGGAGAACGGGCTGGCCAATTTATGCGTCCTCCACGTCCTATGAAACGCCCGTCGAACATCCTGTCAAGGGTCAGCCTAGTGTTAATTGCGGAATGTGCAGGTGCACCATCATGCTGATACCACATACGTCGACGCGTTTCCAGTGGGACATTTTCGAGCAACGTTGGCAGATCATTCTGTAGAAACGCGATGTACGTTGCAGTGCTCTCCGATACACACGATCCAACAACGGAGGAGTGGTACTCAAGCGTCAACTTTAGGTTACAATATCTCCGGATGTAATTAACATTTTACAATGCAACAAACGGCACTGATTACGTATTTGTTTATATGTTCAGATGTGCTAACAAAACTAACGTGGTTCCATTTAAAAAAACGTAGATTTGTGTTAAAAAACATACTTCCATGCATTTTTGTATGGTTTGTATTAACCAGTTACACTAGCCCCTCTCCTCACGTTCGGTCTGTGGAATCGGTTCGTCAGTATTTGATGTGGTTTACGAAATATATCCAGCGGTAACGTTAGGTGACTCACCCTGTATACTTAGCGTATATCTCACTATAAATAGGTGTTAATACACAACTATCCGTATCTAGAACCACCCTCCCATCATTTTGAGGACCGAGCGATGTGGCGCAGTGGTTAGCACACTGAACTCGCATTCGGGAGGACGACAGTTCAAACCCGCGTCCGGCCATCCTGATTTAGGTTTCCCGTGGTTTCCCTAAATCGCTTCAGACAAATTCCGGGATAGTTACTTTTAAAGAGCACGACCGACTTCCTTCCCCATTCTTTCCTAATCCGATGGAACCGATGATCTCGCTGTTCGTTCCCCTTCCCATTTTGTTGTCCATGTTTAACCGGGTAACCGTCGTAAAATATACTATTGCAGTTGGTACCAATTCGCGGTTCCTGCCAATTTGGTGTTTCAGTATTGGGTGTAAAACAGGTTATATTGTACTTGCTTTGCTGTGACATACCACAGGAGACCATATAACTGCAATTAACCAGCGTATAATGTATAAATTATTACTTCCTTCGAATAAAATATGGTGTATTAAAATTTACGATGGTTTAGTAATAATACATTTTCCCCCATTTAGTGTTCTAGGGTTAAATCATCAGTCAGAAGTAATCGAATCTATATAAGTAGCCGTTATAAGATAATCAGGGGCAAAAAGCTCTCTTGTAAAATTTTCAATTTTGGTTCCGCTATTCTTTCCCCTTACAAGGTCGGTGAGTAGTATGCTTCATTTTCTTCAGCAGAGTCTCCGATTGTGTTCATTTGTTGGTCAAATGTTGCAGCGGAATGAAAACAAGACTCCTTAGAAATTAAATTCTTCATTTGTGTAGCCATGTTGTCCGCAGTTGGTTTACAATTATTGAGGGAATCTTTTTTCTGTTGTTGCAACTACAAAGAGTGCGTGCATTCGTTACCCTGAAACTTGCATTCCGTACTGCTCGGTTCTGCTTCGGATTTGTTTTCTCGAATGCGTTAGTTGTACGTTAACAGCGGTACACAGCAGCATAGACAGGTTTATTGATTTACATTTACATCTGCATGGATACTCTGCAAATCACATTCAAGTGACTGGCAGAGGGTTCGTCGAACACCTTCACATTTTCTGTTATTCCACACACGTAAAGCGCGCGGAAAAAACGAACAAATAGATCTTTCCGTGAGATCTCTGATTTCCCTTATTTTATTCTCGTTTCTCCCTACGTAACTCGGCGTCAACAAAATATTTTCACATACGGGGGAGAAAGTTGGTGATTTAAATTTCGTGAGAAGATTCCGCCACAACGAAAAACGCGTTTGTTTTAATGATGCCCACCGCAAAACCTGTACCATTTCAGTGGCACTCTCTCCCATATTTAGCGATAATACAAGTACTGCCCTTCTTTGAATTTTTTCGATATACTCCGTCGCTCCTGTCTGGTAAGGATCGCAGAGCGCGCAGCAGTGTAGGCAGTCTCCTTGGTAAGTCTGTTACATTTGGTAAGTGCCTTTGGTTAACATTCTCCACAACATTTTCTGTGTTTTCTTTCCAATTTAAGTTATTCGTAATTGTAATTACTAAGTATTTAATTGAATTTACGGCCTTCAGATTTGACTGATTTATCGTGTAGCCGAAGTTTAACTGACTCAGATGGCTCTGAGCACTATGGGACTTCACATCTGAGGTCATCAGTCCCCTAGAACTTAGAACTACTTAAACCTAACTAACCTAAGGACATCACACACATCCATGCCCGAGGCAGGATTCGAACCTGCGACCGTAACAGTCGCGCGGTTCCGGACTACAGCGCCTAGAACCGCATGGCCACAGCGGCCGGCGAAGTTTAACTGATTTCTTTTAGCACTCATGTGGATGATCTCCCATTCCTCGTTATTTAGGGTCAATTGCCAATTTTTGCACCATACAGATATCTTTTCTAAATCGTTTTGCAATTTGTTTTGATCTTCTGATGTTTTTACTAGTCGGTAAACGACAGCGTCATCTGCAAACAACCTAAGACGGCTGCTCAGATTGTCTCCCAAATCGTTTATATTGATAAAGAATTGTCCGACATGCGCGTCATGTATGGGTTCACTGAAAGCAGTGGGGGGAGGGGGCGGGGGAGAACAGCACGACGATTCCATGATAAGTTGTTCGTGCAGCAGCGGCAAACACATCCCGCTACTTTTGTACCTGTTCACAGGCGTTACTCTGTGTTTTGCGTTTTGATGGTTGCACATTACGTGCTTCTTCACCGCTGTTAAGGTATAACCACTCACCTGAGATCACTGATCCCGTATAAAAAAAATACCCTCAAAATGTCCCTGAACAAACTCCGAAATTTTGTCCGTCGACGTCAGATTCAACCAGTGCATTTGTTTCTACAGTGCCGACTCTTTGCGTGACAAATTGTGAACGGAACGACTCGTCAAATGTTCTTTACCATATCAACGATAACAACACGTGCCTGAGCTGTAGCTAACATTTATGCTAACTATATCCAAAAATTTGTTACACATGCTGTGCTTGCACTTATATCGGAATACGACCACGGAACCATTACGGAAGCTGTCTTACATTGCACATTAAGGACGTTGTTTAACCGAAACAGAAGTAAAAGATCGAAATTTTAATTTAAGACGAGGAATTTTCTCAGATTATTTTATGTCTGCTGCTTTGAAAAATTCAAGTACTGTTAGAATTTAAACACAGACAGATGGATGACGAGAGCGTGACCCTCGAACGCGTAGGTGCGTGTTGACATTGCTCCAAAGCGAACCGTGTGCTAAATAAATATAACATTGTATTTAATGAGCTCTGCCTGGTAAAATCCACAAAGTGCATAATCTTAAAAAAAACACTTTTTTGTCTCCTGGCTGCAGGTATTCCGTCGAAGAACAATACGTGCTACGTCCATGCTACTTTTGTACCATAAATATTAAAAGCTTATTTGAGTCTGACTTTTTAAGGCGACACTGGGAACGCAGATGTGTGAAATATTTACCGTTCCTTCTAAAGCATACGGTGTGTTGTAACCGGTGGAGACGTGTAGAAGAGGAAAGTGCTTTGCTGCCAAGAAGTTTACAACCGTGGACAGAATGACTGGTACTTATCCTCCTGTTATAGCTCTCCACTGTTCGGAAGAAGCCATAACAGTGAAAGGGGAGAAAGTTTACATGAAATGATTGGTCAATCACACTGACATGTACCCTTATCAGTATTGTATAAATATGATAAAGAATGCCTTTCGTCTCTTTCGAGTACTGTATGGCTCGCGTTTTGGGAACGTAACAAGAAGTCGACGTCGTTTCGCTGTACGGAATCCTATTCACACTAAAGAAAAGCAAGACGTGAAAAGTTTAAAATGTAACGAAGTCATAATTATTTTCCACTGGATATTTCACGGGCTTGACGAGTCTGTGGCAGGATACCGCCGGTGATTTAAATGAAATGTCGTGATAGATTGAAACTGTGTGCCAGACCGGAAATCTATGAGGATGGAAAATGAGTCGTGCCAGGGAACAGAATTTTCTGAAGGTCGCTCTCGAATATAGCCGCGCGGTATTAGCCGAGCGATCTAGGGCGCTGCAGTCATGGACTGTGCGGCTAGTCCCGGCGGAGTTTCGAGTCCTCCCTGGGGCATGGGTGTGTGTGTTTGGCCTTAGGATAATTTAGGTTAAGTAGTGTGTAAGCTTAGGGACTGATGACCTTAGCAGTTAAGTCCCATAAGATTTCACACACATTTGAACATTTTTTTTCTCGAATATAAATATTCCCAAGACTGTGTTGATAATGAATAAGCTTTCATCAACATTTGTAAAATGGTGTATCCTTTTGTCAATAAATAAAACACCAAGTGAATTTCATCCAAAATGGATGGGTTGAATGGTTCTGAGCACTATGGGACTTAACAGCTGTGGTCATCAGTCCCCTAGAACTTAAAACTACTTAAACCTAACTAACCTAAGGACATCACACACATCCATGCCCGAGGCAGGATTCGAACCTGCGACCGTAGCAGTCGCACGGTTCCGGACTGCGCGGCTAGAACCGCGAGACCACCGCGGCCGGCGGATGGGTCGAACTCCGTGACTGATTCTTTATAGGGTGCAGAATTATATCCGCGATCATTGGCAACAGAAGGTGATTTTATTTAAGATACGACCGATTTCCAGCTTGTGCCAATCTTCAGGTGGTTATACGTTGATTTACATGCTTCCGCAATCAACGTTAGAGTTGATTGTTTAAATAAAAAGCAAATAATGTGATGATGACTAAACTGACACAACTGAAACAATTCGAAGTAGCTAAGCGAAATGGCTTAGCCATTTCCAGTAGTTTCAGTTGTGTGTATGTAGCCATCATCACATTATCTGCTTTTTATTTAAACAATCAACTCCATCACTGAGTGCGGAAACATGTAAATTGAGACTGGTAGATGATATTATTCTACGCTTTGTAAAGAAAACACTTCTCGAAAAGAGAAAATAATACATATCCTGGAACTAGTGGTCGGGGGACAGAGGGACTATACAGTTATCAGGTCAACACCAAGTACGCTGCCTGAAAAAACGAGTGAATCACGCAGAAGGCGAGGACGAAACCAATTGAAATTTCAGGAGTTTAGAGGTTATGTGTTAATGTGACACTATTCCAGTGATTAGCGCGGGGTAGCCGTGCGGTCAAAGGCGCTTTGCCACGGCTTGCGCGGCTACCTCCGTCGAAGGTTCGAGTCCTCCCTCGGGCATGGGTGTTTGTGTTGTCGTTAGCGTAAGTTAAAGTTGGATTAAGTAGTGTGTAAGCCGATGGACCGATGACCTTAGCAGTTTGGTTCCATAGGAACTTACCACAAATTTACAAATTTTTTCCTAATGATTACAAATACCAGTCAAAGTTACATATAACTGGGCAGTACGAGCCCTCTGGCGTGGATGCGTGGACTGACTCGGCTGGGAAGGATGACATAAGACCGTTGCATCCTTCCCTGAGGTAAGCTAGCCCGCAAGTATTGTAACTGCTCCTTGATATCGTAGATACTGGCAATGGAACTGGGTTGACACCCCAGTTGGTCCCACACATCTTCCATCGGGGACAGATGTGGGGTTCTCATTGGCCACGAGAGTACCTCAGCGCCGGCCGTCGTGGCCGAGAGGTTCTAGGCGCTACAGTGTGTAACCGCGCGACAGCTACGGTCGCAGGTTCGAATCCTGCCTCGGGCATGGATGTGTGTGATGTCCTTAGGTTAGTTAGGTTTAAGTAGTTCTAAGTTCTAGGGAACTGATGACCTCAGACGTTAAGTCCCATAGTGCTCAGATCCTCAGCACCAAGCAGACAGTTCACAGAGATACTTGATGCATGGGGACGAGCATTATCCTGTTGAAAGTTGACACCACGATACAGTTGCCTGAGAGGTAATACAAGAGGACGCGGGATGTGCGTTTAGAGTTCTCACAGTCACTTACCTGAAATCTTATCCGATGGCTCCCCACAGCGTGACGCCAGGATTAACACAGCTAGTTTCTCCAAAACATTGGAACAATGGTCGCGAACTGGGGAGATGTCCTGTGCACACCGACGTGTGAAGAGGTTACGGTGTGCTCAGGATGCACAATACGGCGTTCCTCTTTTGTGGTAGTGGAACGGGGTCGACTTGAATCATGGCGATAACTGTGCTTTCCCTCATGTTCCCATGCAGTACAACATCGGGCCACTGTCACACCCGAATTCCTCACAAATCTGGATATCGCACGATTCGACCAACCTATCGAATGGAGACCCACGCTGAGGTCTCTTTCAAACTATTGTGACGCTCAGATAAGTGGATCTCCATGTCCTTCACAATGATCGTTTGGCATCTGATGCTGTTCACACTCCTTACATATCGTACCATACACTGTACATACAATTATCTGATGCATGTTCCTAGACTTTATCCAGGTGCCAAACAATATGGGAAGTCTTTCAAACATGTGTTAGTAGATGTCGCATGGACTTCGCGCCAAGTTGTGCTTTCGTCTGGAGTCCCAAAATTTAAAATATACTAGAAGTGGTTTTTGTTCTACTAGTTAAAAACCCAATGCTGCATTTCTGTACTTGTACTAACATAAGTAAAACGTACTACCTCATCGTTAATAGTACATGGAACAAAAAAATTTCTTCCTACTATTTTGTCCAAAACTGACGTTTTTGAGACCGTGAATGCGTAAAAAATACAAGCCGATTCTTGCAAAGAAAAAACCATCAACACAACATTAATAACGTTATTCATTTACACAAATAGCGCAGTTACCGGTTTCATCTTCAGATGACTGTTCACGTTTGTATGAAGGCGGGTACACGCTGGAGCAGCGTGGCCAGCGAACAACAACCATCTGCTTCGTTGGCCGAAATTTTCTTTGTGTGTACGGTTGGTAACTCGCAACCAATGAAGCAGTTAGCATCGGTTGCGGTTCGGACTGCCGGCGGTACCATCAAAGCGTTGGCGGTGAGTTGGGTTTGGGATCCACTTTCCACTGTGGACACCGGGTCGAATGTTCGTTGCTTCAGTAAAGATTTGTTGTGTGTTGCACAGGTATGTATTTAATGTCTCTAAAAATATTGGAGTATTGACTGTAATACAGAGTCAACTTTATAGCTGATAGTTTTATTGTGAACGGGAAAGTTTATGGGACCCTACGAACTGCGACTGTAAAAACAAATTGGAGGAAATAAATGAGCTGTTGGAAAATAATATCTTTATCGATATCTTTTTAATGCAGGTACAGCTCTCCTAAAAGAAGTGTCATGTTCGGAAATTTGAGGGCGTACAAATTCAATAACAATTCGAAATCTGTAGCTCTTGTCCGCTAAAAATTATGAAACTGGTCATATTCCAAATCAGCTTTAAGGGCACACATTAATTTTGTCCTATCGCACTACTCTATACTTTTCAAAACAGAGGACGTCCCACCGAGCGAGGTGGCGCAGTGGTTAGCACACTGGACTCGCATTCGGGAGGACGACGGTTCAATCCCGTCTCCAGCCATCCTGATTTAGGTTTTCCGTGATTTCCCTAAATCGTTTCAGGCAAATGCCGGGATGGTTCCTTTGAAAGGGCACGGCCGATTTCCTTCCCAATCCTCCCCTACCCGAGCTTGCGCTCCGTCTCTAATGACCTCGTTGTCGACGGGACGTTAAACACTAACCACCACCACCAGAGGACGTCCACCCGCAATGTGTCGTCTTCTACTTCATTTTTTTGATAATCAGTTTCTTGCAGTAAAATAAATGCTGCACGTACAACGAATAATATCGGCCGGTGGAACTGTTATTAAAACGCTACTTTATAACAATAACAAAACTGGAGCAAAGTCATCAAATTATCAGAGCCAGTTGTGAATTCCTTGGTCCCAACCCATCGGTTTGGTGAGGATGGCAGGCCAAACGCCAATGCGTTGACAACCAACGTTCGGCCACATCCATTGGCCGTCGTTCGTTTTCCTTCGTTGGATTAATGTGTACGTGCCTTTACGTTTGTTATTGCTTGCACTAGTTAACTAAATGTAAACCACAATAGATATAATACAAACGTAAATAGTCATCTGGAGATGAATCTTCCGGTTCGAAACTCATAATGACCGTATTTCTGTAAATAAATAGCATGATCAACGGCGGTTGGCTGCCGTTTTCGTTTTTGCAAATGGCTGTGTGCACTATGGGACTTAACTTCTGAGCTCATCAGTCCCCTAGAACTTAGAACTACTTAAACCTAACTAACCTAAGGACATCACACACATCCATGCCCGAGGCAGGATTCGAACCTGCGACCGTAGCGGTCGCGCTTTTCCAGAATGTAGCGCCTAGAACCGCTCGGCCGCCCCGGCCGGCAGTGATGAGTTGAACAGCATAGTTCTGTGGTCTCAGACTTGTTTATTCACGAAGTACCAGTTAAACTATACAGAGGATTTACTATAATTAAATGTGCAGTCAGTTTAGGGTACTAATAAATCGTGATTAGGACACAAATTAATCGGTAATTTCAGAAGGAGTAATTTTATATTTGGTACTTTTCTAAATTTATTTATTTATTTAGCAGTTGCCATAGAAAGAAATGTTTTACTATGATTGGCCATTGAAATAAAACGCGGGTTAGCGCGGGATAATACTGCAACCTGATTTGCTGTTTGTGATATCAGCCAATCAGAAAAATGTAGGCTCGCGCCAATCTATGCTGGGAACAAAGCCTGGTGTGTGATCTAGAGGGGTCGGGGCTGAGGGTTCAAACTAGTAAGATCTCATTGAAAGCAGCTCCGACGAAAGTACTGTAAAATCGCGGAAAAATGCTAATTACGAGTTCGCGAAGTAGTACAAAGTGTATTTAAGTGAACGGTATAGTGGAAGTCGTGTGAAATTTCGGAAGGAATATCAAAATTATTGCTTTTGACTGATAGTTAAAACCGCGTGGCGTGTTGTGCGATCTAAGACTGGAACAGGTATTACATGTAGAGCAGAGTGCACAACATTTGAGCCAGCATTTTCATAACTAAACGATCCGGTGAACTCAATTAACATCGATAACGGGTGTAAATACCATAAATTGGCTATGTGTGTGATTGTGGTGTGCGTGTGAACTTTACATTGTGTTGCCACTTAGTACGGACTTGGCAGTATTAACTGTGATCTTAATTGTAAAAATACACCTGAAAATTTACATTGCCAAGTTAAAACTTTTATTTCAGTAGCTAACCACATCCCGTTTACCGGACAATTCTATGTATGTTGCGACCTGCAATAGACAGTAGTGGTCTAGTATTTTCTACTACAGCTTTTAGCTAGACAAATGAACATTGCTGGACACTGGCAGGGCGGTAGAAAGTAACGTGCCGCACCGCATACTCCTGCAGCAACACGATTCATCTTTAGTAAGAGCTATTGTAATCAGGTGGGCGGACAACAATTTAAGCAGAATATAAAAAGTAGATGAATCGAAACAGAATTTCAACTGTCCCACGGGACTGCATTATGTGTTTTTCAATTTCCTCATTTGTTATGGTGCCAGTGCCTAAAGTGTCGAGACTTTTTAATTACCCATTCCCTCACGCCTCCTGTCTGCAGACATCACGCTTGCGCTATAATCACCGTCCCCTCCGTATAAAGCAGAAGTTATCGGTACGGTCGTTTTTTTCCCCCCCTCGCCCGCGATAAAGAGCGGAGGTGTCGGCGGCAGCTGGTGACCGCCAACAATCGCCCTGTCAGAGTGCGTTCGCTCGGGAAGTCGGAGCGGCCAAGTTCGTTAGTGGCCCGGAATCCTGTCAGGTGGTCGGTGCCCAAGTTCCCCGACGGGAGTGTTTGCAAGTCGGTGCGGGGAAAACTCCGTCAGAGCCCCTGGAATGATTAATAACGTCAATTTGCGTTCCTCGGGCGTCAGGTGGCGCGCCCCGCGCCGAACTTGCCAATCCTCTTTCCGGGGACAATGCGGCTTTTGTCTCGGCAGCGTCTCCGGTTCGCCCAAGAGCCCGTGGGAACGCCCCTGCTGGCTGCAGCCAGCTATGCACTGCGTCCCACCCCACTGCCGGCGGCTTGCAGTCCCCAGTTGCCTAACCTGTACTGACATGATGTTCGAGCCTCCAGTAAAGATCCCCGGAACAAAAATCTTGCCCAGTAGTTGGACGAATGCGAAGGTCACAGCCTTGTACAGGAAGGGGAGCTAAACTGAGCCTCAATATCACCGTCCAATATCTTCGGCATCCATTTGCTTCAGAATCTTAGAACGCATTCTGAACTCAAACGTAATGGGGTATTTCGAACAGAATGACCACGTCAGTCGCCATGGATTTCGAGAACACTGATCATGTAAAATCCAATTCGCACTTCCCTCACACGACCTCCATGGATCAAGGGAATACTTCTGGATTTCCAGAAAACATCTCATTATCACATCTGTGATTATTATCAACGTGCGATCGTATGGGGAATAAAGAGAAATATTTGACTGCACTGAGCATCTTTTAGTAGGGAGGATGCATCAAGTTATCTTGGATGGACAGTCGTCGACAGATGTAGAAGAAACATCGGATATGCCCCAGGGGAAAAGTGTTACGACCCTTGCTATTCTTGCTGTACATTAATGACCTTGCAGGAAATATTAATAGGAACCTTGCACTTTTCGCAGATTAAGGGAACTACACAGATATTCATTCTTGGTAAGATTTCAAAATGTAAAATTTTACAGCTCACAAAACGAAAGAAGTATTATTCTATGAGTATATCAGTGCGACGTAGTTGGAATCTGTCGTTGGCCGGTGTGGCCGAGCGGTTGTAGCCGCTTCAGTCTGGAACCGCGCGACGGTCGTAGGTTCGAATCCTGCCTCGGGCATTTATGTGTGTGATGTCCTTAGGTTAGTTAGGTTTAAGTAGTTCTAAGTTCTAGGGGACTGATGACAAGAGATGTTAAGTCCCATAGTGCTCAGAGCCATTTTTTTGGAATCTGTCAACTCATACAAGTACCTATTTGTAACAATCTGTAGGGATATGAAATGAAATGGTCACACAGTCTCAGTTGTAGGCGAAGGACGTGGCAGACTGCGGTTCACTCCTAGAACACCAGGGATGATGATGATTGGTTTGTGGGGCACTCGGCAGAGCGGTCATCAGCTCTCGTACACATTCCCAATCTCTACACACTCTAATCTAACCATTTTCATGAATGATGATGAGTGCAACACAAACACCCAGTCCCCGAACAGACAAAATCCCCAACCCGGTCGGGAATCGCACCTTGGACCTTGTGATCCATGGGTAGAAACGCTTGCCACTAGACCACGAGCTGCAGGTTAGAACACTAGGGAAATGCAATCAGTTTACAACCCTACATAATAAAAACACTCGTGAGACCCATCCTGGAAGTTTGCTAAGTGCATGGGACCCATACTAGCAGTGGATATTTAATGAATACGGGGAAGGGCAGCACGAATGATCAGACTTTTTTGATCCATGGAAGAATGTCATAGAGATGTTGAAGAAACTGACATGGTAGAACCGTGAAGATAGGCACAATCAAGAACCAGCTTTAAATCATGAATCCAGGAGGACACTGCAACTCCCTACTTTCGCTGCTGTATCATTTTATACGTTACAGACAAAAACACCTAATCTGGAACGCTCATATCTGGAATTTTTGGCTTTGCCTGATGTATGGTGTGACCACGTTTCTTCACAGTGCATTATGTGTATCAGATACTGCAATAAATGTTTAATGTGTGATGTTAGTTTTAAGGTCGCTCCTCGGCAGTTATTTAAATCCTACCAGCGTCATCTTTCTATGACTGAACGATCGTATTTCAAATGCTCGTAGCAGGATCTTTTGCCCAGTCTCTTTAACTAGCCTCCACTGGCACGGACCCTTGCCTGCAGCACGCCCACCTCTCCGTGCATTTCCTCTGGAGTTGACCCGCGCGCCGACGCCCTGCAGCGAGCAACAGCCGCAGGGCTGCCCTGCTCCTGAGTCGCTCTGCCGCTCTACCATAGTCTCGCCTTGTCCGGCGGCCAGGGAGCGCTGCCTCCTCATTATTTCTGCCCCTGGGAGCGCCGGCTCTTACCCCTGCTGCCCTGCAGCGGGCGCCTAACTTCGTCACGAGGGAGGCTGCTGCAATGTCGCCGGCTTCCCAGCCCAACTGGCCACTCTGTCATTAAGAACGTGCCCTGTGGAAGTTGGCCTTACTATCCGATTCTCCGGACGGTACGCATTCAGGCGAGAGAAACTACTCGTGCTTCCGCGCTCTCTTCCCTCGACCCCCCCCCCCCCCCCCCTCCTCGCCATCCCCAAATTCCCTAAGCTCCGCATTTTATGCCCACGGCTACACTTACCCCAAACAAATCGTACAACTCCCCCACACATACACTTCTCATTACAGTCACATATCCAATTCCACACCCGTACACACTATTACGAGCACGAATTTTTCTATGTCTGTGGGGGAGGGAGGTTTGGAGAGGGTCAGTTTCGATTAAGATCGATCTATACACATCAGGGAACGGATCGTCGGAATATTAAACGATGCACTTCATTAAGTACGGGTGTATCAGTACCAGCACATTTGGAAGATAGGAGAAGTTTCAGCTGACGCGAATTTTATCCGGGTTGTATGGCCGTGGTCCATGGAACTGAAGTTTTATGTACTATGACGAACTATTATCCACGGCTATACAGGGTGTTACAAAAAGGTACGGCCAAACTTTCAAGAATCATTCCTCACACACAAAGAAAGAAAATATGTTATGTGGACATGTGTCCGGAAACGCTTACTTTCCAACAGCAACTTCTCTGACGCTGACATTAGGGTTATCGTAAACTGCACGAAGAATTGCCTCGTCCATTGCACGTGTCCTCGTCGTTCTAGGTCTTCCCCAGTCGCGAGTCATAGGCTGGAATGTTCCGTGCTCCCTAAGACGCCGATCAATTGCTTCGAACGTCTTCCTGTCGGGGCACCTTCGTTCTGGAAATCTGTCTCAATACAAACGTACCGCGCCACGGCTGTTGCCCCGTGCTAATTCATACACCAAATGGGCATCTGCCAACTCCGCATTTGTAAACATTGCACTGACTGCAAAACCACGTTCGTGATGAACACTAACCTGTTGATGCTACGTACTGATGTGCTTGAAGCTAGTACTGTAGAGCAATGAGTCACATGTCAACACAAGCACCGAAGTCAACATTACCTTCCTTCAATTGGGCCAACTGGCGGTGAATCGAGGAAGTACAGTACATACTGACGATACTAAAATGAGCTCTAACATGGAAATTAAGCGTTTCCGGATACATCTCCACGTAACGTCTTTTCTTTATTTGTGTGTGAGGAATGTTTCCTGAAAGTTTGGCCGTACCTTTTTGTAACACCGTGTATAGAGAAGCCATCGAAATATATAAACATGGGGTTAATTTTAACAGAAAAGTAGAAGCCATGAAACTCAGCGATATATGGACAGTGGCGCTAAAGAATCGATGAGAAGTTTTTATCTTTGACGTACTATGGTCGATAGTTATATTTCATCCTTGACAAGGTTTATCTCTGCTATCACGTGAAATCCAGACCACGCCCACTTTCCGCGGTATTTAGGCCGTTCTTCGACGTCCGACTCGTCAGTCGGCAAGACTCGGCCCAACCAGGAGCACCTCCGCAGATGTCCAACGTAACTTTGGACGAAACGTCAGGGATAGAAGAGTTCCATGGACCACGGCCATACGATCCGGAAGTATTCTCGGCAGATGAAACATCCGGTCGTGAAAGCCTTCATTGTATGATGAGAGAAGTTTATTATTGAACAATCACTAGCTGATATTCCCAAACTAGCAATCAGTTTCAGTGATCGCAGCGGTTATCAAATACTTAATAAAGAATTCTCCTGTTACCGATTGCACACAACAAAATTTAATTACACTGCCTGGACTAAAGAAGAGAAACAACCAGAAGACATAGTTGGATATCAGTGTAACTTCTGTCTCTCTCTCTCTCTCTCTCTCTCTCTCTCTCTCTCTCTCTCTCACACACACACACACACACACACACACACACACACACAGTTGGGTAAATTTGCAATCTCTTTGATATGTGGAAGGAAGGAAGGAAGGAAGGAAGATCACTTTTTAACATCCCGTCGACAAAGAAGTCATTATCAGAGATGAAGCACAAGCTTGGAATGTTTTTTGGTAAGGATGAGGAATGAACTCGGCTGAGCCCTTTTTTTTAAAAAAGAACCATCCCGCCATTTGCATGAAGCAATTTAGGGATATGACGGAAAACCTAAGTCTCGATGGCCGGACTCAGATTCGAACCGTTGTCTCCCGAGTGCGAGTCCACTGTGCTAACCACTGCTCCACCTCGCTCCCTGTGACAGGTACAGCGGACACAAGAGTGCATTAGTCTTGTCCATATTCGGTGTTTCATTTCCACTCTTCAATTGTTAAACGTATTGAGAAACTAATTTAAGCGACGCTGGAGATATTAGCTCATACAGCTTGAGAAGCTAATGAAATCTAATTGCATTTAACAACAACAAAAAATAGACTAGAGTGCAGCTTTTGTAATGAAGATAAATTATAGAAATATTTTCTGTAGCCTTTTAGGATACATTTTATTGCGAGTATCCCACACCTCAATACCAACCGGTAATTTGATTGTTTTATGATCATTAGCTATCCAGAGTCAATATCGAATGTTATTGAAGAAGGACGTGGGCCGCATGGCTTACAATGACACCAGTCATTACAGTTTTGTTTTTTTTTTTGGTAAATTTTTTTCACGGCTTTAGTATTACTTCATTTATTTGGTCACAGCTTTCAGCGGTCGAAGCAATATTTTTAAGCGCTCGTGTTTGTTGAAGTCAGTCAGCCAGGCTGTCATCTTACTACCTACGGTCAGGCAAGGAATGTGTAAGTTAGTTTAGCAAAATTTGTTCTTATGGAAGTCAGGCTACTGCAGAATGTTGTAACGTAGGCCTGTGTACTGTATTCCGTAAGCGAGAGAAAACTGATAAAAACTGAAGAGTTCAAGTCGTACTTAATCACTAGAAAATGACTCTGGAATCACTTCAAGCAGCGGGATAGATTCATACGTCCGGCAGCTGGAATCTGAGCTGCTCATGGAGATTCTGTTCCACCGCAGAAGAATCAGTATCAGTAACACTTGGATTCGTTTCACTGTTTTTCATTTCTGTTTACCTCTAATTAAGAGTCATAAATTTGAACGTGAACAGTTAGTGGTACTGAGCAGAGAACAATGGTAAAACGGTAGATTCTCAATGATTACGCTATTACCGGTTTTGGAAGAAATTTAAAAATTAAATCAGTCATTGTAGGGGAATGATAGTGAAAGACTTACATGACATTGTGGGGCAGAAAAGTAATATTATTGATGCTTTACCGGTTGAAGGAGCACTGAAGGCTAACGAAGTTAAAAAAAGTGTCTCTTTTGTGGAGCCTCATCGTTCGTCCTCCCTCCTTTCCGGCATGCTGGCACGTGGAAATAAAAACGAGGATAATCATGTTTTATATCTCTCTGAAGCTTACAGAATTAAAGCCGTAACCGACAGATATTAAAGGATTACTCACACCTCTTAATGGATTTTGGTCATAATTATGCGAATTTCTTTTTTTCTCTCTCATTACTCCAGTCCCTTAAAATAAGGTTGAAATAAAACACAGATCTCGATGCTAGTTTCCGAACCTCGTTAGTAATATGTAGATTCGCAAGTGACTATCGTTACGCTTCGGACCACCGTTGTCTCAGTTTAAATCGCTTCTGCTGACGAACTGTAATTCATCAAGACTGCGTAGCAGTACTGCTTTCGTAAAAGCTATGTTCGAGTTTGTCAACGCAGCGAATATTGTGGAAACATTTTAAATGGTGGCAAAGTCACAAGCATTACAATGTTTTGTTATAATGTCGAATAGCGAATAACGAATTGACTGTTGGACAATCGTGTGTGGTGCTCATAATTATCGCAGGAGATGCCATGACTCATACGGAATGGCAGACAAAAGAACACTAAAGTATTTTCCCGAAATAGTATTTGCACACAAACAGCCTGCTTATACCTCGGTGGCCAGAGATTTTAAAAAGTGTGGAACCGCTGGATACAATCGAAGTCTGCAACACACAAATCTGGAAGAGAAATAAGAAAAAAATTACGCCACAGAAATTAAAGTACTTCCACGCTGCTGTTTTACTGAAGTACGAAAATTGCTCCGCGTCGTTTGAGAAGTAAATTACTTTGCCTTGTCTGCCCTTGATTTCCGCAATTAAAAATAATTTTCAGGCTGCGAGATTTTAATGAAGCTCTCGAACCACTCAGCGCAGTAATTTGCAAATACTCCATTTGCATTTTTATTTCTTATTTTATCTTCAATTTTATAGCCTGTCGACTCTTGCCGTCCCACGTACAAACGGCGTCCGCTTTACTAGCACATTGGCACCACACCAACAGTTTGCCAACAACTCAACACGTTGTTCAGACGTAGACTGTTAAAATAACAGTCACTCTTGACGTAGTACGGGAAGTGACACAATGGTGGTATAATGAAAGCAAGATTACTCAGTATGGCCGAAGCGAGCAAAATTACAGAATCAGAGAAGTGCAGGTGATAAAAACTCTTTTCGACATAGAAATCAAGCATATAAGTTTTAAATACTACGATGGGGGGGGGGGGGGGGGGGGAGGGGTCGGAAAGTAGCGCACAATGATTTTTTTCACCCCTGCTATTGCAGCTGGAATGTTGAAATTTCACGACGATGTAGTTTGAAGTTTGCGCTACTGGGAGTATTTTGTTTTCATGTGCAGCTCTCGCGAGAGAAGCCTGAACTACGAAACAAACATGGCGCGCATGTTACTGTCGTCAACTTGTGAAGAGCAGCGAAGTGCAATATTTGCAGGCCAAAGGGCATAACACGAGTAAAACTCACAGGGGCAAGCGTGGCGTGTATGGGGACGATAGTATGGGCCTTAGCAATGTCTACAGGTGGTGTGTCGTTTTCCAAGATGGCGGTGTGAATCTTAGTGATTCGCCACGCTTCGGGCGGCCGGTAGCAGCTGCAACCCGGTAAAATGTCGGAGCCATTGAGGCAGCAATTTTGAACTGCCGGCGTGTGCAGATACGAAGCTTATCGCAGCAGTTCAACATTGCCTGTGCTTCGGTGTGCGATATTGTTCATACACGCTGAAATTTCATGAAGTTAGTGCTGGCTTGGTGTCTAAGGACCTGACAGACAACCACAAGGGCTAGTGAATGATGACAAGCTTGGATCACCTAACGCGTTACGCCGCAGAAGGGCGTGACTTTCTGAAAGGAATAGTCACTGTTGATGAGTCGTGGGCGTCCCACAACACGCCCGAAACCTAGCAGGCCTATATGGAGCGGACAAATGCTGGTCCCCAGTATGAAAGAAATTCAAAGTGACTTAGTCTGCAAGGAAAGTGTTTGTTGCAGTGTTCTGGGGTATGCAGTGGTTAAGTTGCGTAGTGCCCTTCGTGACAAACGTCACAACACTAATGCAGGCGATGCAAAACTTCTTCATATAATGCTCGACTCCATGTTGCTGCTCCTGTTCGTGAGAAACTCGCCAGATTTAGGTGGGAGGTGCTCCAGCATCCACCAAATACTCTGGAGCTTGACCGTCGGACTTTCATTTGTTTGACCCCCTGAAGTTATTCCTGGCCAGTCAACGCTTTGCGACAGATGCGGAAGTGTAATCTGCATTCCGCATACTTCAACCAAACGGACTTACGCGAACAGGGCATATTGAAACTGGTACCATGGGAGAAATGTATTGAGAACGTTGGTGACTATGTAGAAATGTAGGTAAAAGATGTAAGTTCATTTGATATTTTTGGTTTTTTTACCTATGAAACTTTGTGGCAATAAAATTATTGTGCGTTACTTTCTGATCTTCCCTCGTATGTCTGGGGGAAAACATTCTATGGCATTTTAACATGGGTCGAGGGAACAGCGGAAAGTAAGAACTGGAAGCATTTGAAATGTGTGGCAACAAAGGTTGTTAAAAATTGAGTTGAGGGGATAACACGAAATGACGAGATACTGGAAGAAATAGTTGAGGCTGTAAATGTGAAACCCCTTACAGGATAAAGAGACATGTTAGAATATCATGTGATGAGCCATTCACGGTTTGGGTAGTAACGCGATGGATTATAAAATGTAGAACAGATTATTAAAGACACTGAGTGTAATCGATGACAAAAGTTCTTGGCATAATATGATGGTAGAAAGAGGTCAGTGAATATACCACACCCGTCGAAAGACAGTAGAGTATAAGAATTTAAGGAGACAATTCAAGCCTCTAATTCTATAGTACACAAACCACCTTACTGTTTGTGGCAGTGGGTCCTTTCAACACCATTATCATATGTATCTCCCATTTCTGTTTCATCCGCGAATGATGCATGGGTAGAACAACTGTTCGTAACCCGCCCCGTTATCTCTGATTTCTTTAATTTTCCCGGTATTGTCAGGTGTGGGTAGCAATTCAAAGTTTGGTATAGTTAGTAGGTATGTCCGGGCAATAATAATCTTACGACGGTTGCAACAGTATGGTTAGAATAGGTCACAAAATTTTCCAGGAATTTTCCGGAATAAGCATATAAGATAAGGGTGCTTATTACCGCCGACTTTATTTAAGGTATACTTAGAAGAAGCTTCGCAAAATGCAGTGGAAATGTAATGGAACGGGAATCCCTGTAGAACAAGGAATACTGCAGCTATACATTACTCTTCGTTGATGACCAGGTTCTGATAGCGGGAGACAAGACGAATCCAGATACATAGCCAGGAAACTTCACGAAGAATACTCAGAACGAGGCCCGACAATAAACACAAGAAAGACGGGATACATGGTAGTGGATGAAGACGAAAGGGAAGATTTGGATGTAATATTCCGCAAAATTAAAAATGTCTGCAGATTTTAATACGAGTAATTGGGCGTAATTTTTGCAACAAACGAAAGAGACACACAAGACGTGGCAAATAAAATTGGGCAAATTTGGCCAGAACTGAAGTGGAAAACTTCCTACATGTCGGTTAGGAGCCTGAAGATGGCGTAGTAAATCACCGAAACTGCTAGCCAAATAAAATAAGTCTGGAAACTAGACGGCTGAAAGATGTTTGATTTGACATCCACTATTTATCGAGGTGTGAATTGGTCTTTCCGAGCCAGTCCCTCGACCTTGAAAATTTAATTAAAAATAATAAATATTCAAATAACATACGGAAATGGCTACTTCTACATGAAAACGCGCGGTTTTTTTTATCATCTTACCTCTCAAGTATCATATGAATTAAATAATGTGACCAGTGATGAAAAACAGCTGGATTCGATGCGTCGCCTCGGGTACAACCCTTTTGGTAACCGCGAACGCTAACCACGTGAACACACTGACTTCTTACTGCCGAGTACGTAACAGACGCGTTAAACTTCTCCAGCGATTTTCTCGGGATTTCCAGAGTAGTGCACGTTACTAATTGCACATCATGTTGTTTTAATGACCTAATAAAGGTGCAAAAAGTTCGAAGTAAATCCGTGATCCCAACGTCGTGGCCTCTCCTTGTTAGTACCGTACAGCAGGTGAGGGGTGGGCCAGCCCGTCACGCCTGTCTCATCAGAGTGGCATCTTGGAGTCTGAATTTTATCATAAGTAACTGAGAGCTCCGGCTTTTCAGCTTCTCCTGGAAAGGTAGAGAAGACAAAAAGTAGCGCCCTGTATCCAGCAGTTGCGCGTGCTGAATGGCAGGAGCGGTACCCTCGGGGGAGCCCAGCCTCGACTAACCTCTCCGCTGCAGTCGACGGGAGATTATTTAGCCGAGTCCCGGCGCAGATCCCCCCTGATGAGTCCACGGGAAGAGATTTGGCGGCTCGGGAAGCCCTTGCGGCGGACCACGCGGCTAAGCTGCACTCGGCTGACGGAGTCCTCGCGAGAGGCCAGTCTGCCATTCCATTCCAGCCGGGCTACAGTTGACACTGCGAGGAACAGACTGCAGGCCCCGTAAGAGTGTGGCTCCAGCAGGGCGAGACGAACTGCAGTTCTACTGCGTAGAATACGGGGGAGACGAGCCATCCCTCAGAGTCAAGAGAGCGGTAGTAGCAATGTTTCTCAGACCGTGCCATACGGCACAAGCACACTAACAAGCAGCTTCCGATTTCTTCCAATCGAAGCTTTACTAAAAAAGTGAACGTGTAACTTCGTACACTTTCTCGGCGTTATAAGTCTTAAAAGTCCCTTTGTGTTTGCTGCCGGATCCCAAAGTCAACTCGATTCAATATTTCAGCGCTCCAGCTGTTCGCCATCTTCAGGAGAACGCTGCTGACGCTGAGTCCCGCTGAAAACTGATACAAGGCTGCAAAACGACGTCCTGTATTTCCGCAGCTCGTGGTCTAGTGGCTAGCGTTTCTGCCTCTGGATCACGGGGTCCCGGGTTCGATTCCCGGCCGCGTTGGGGATTTTCTCTGCCCGGGGCCTGGGTGTTTGTGTTGTACTCATCATTTCATCCTCGTCATCATCATTCGTGACAGTTGCTAGATTGGACTGTGTAAAAACTGGACTGTGTAAAAACTGGACTGTGTAAAAACTGGACTGTGTAAAAACTGGACTGTGTAAAAACTGGACTGTGTACGGGCGCTGATGACCGTGCAGTCGAGCGCCCTACAAACCAATCATCATCATCATATTCATCATCATCATCATCATCATCATCGACGTCCTGTATGCGCCTCAGTACCGTACACGGCACATGTGCCGCCCACCACAGTTGCTGCCCTCAAAGTCTGGGCAGGTGGCGCCGCCCTTGGTAGAACACCGGCGGCAACGGTATATCGCACTCAGAGACTACGAGGGTGGTTTGAAAAGTTCTCGGAACGGAATAGAAAAAAAAGTTCTTATATTACCGAAACTTTTATTTTTCAATGTACTCTTCTTATAGATTAATGCACTTGGTCCAACGATGTTCCAGTCCCTTGATCCTATCTCGAAAGTGAGTTTCCTCCAGGCCTACAGAATTGTCAACTCCGGCTACCAGTTATTCGTTTGAAGTGAAGTGAATTTTCGGCCACCAAGAAAATTTTCAGTTTTGGGAAGAGATGGAAGTCTGGCGGAGCCATATCAGATGAATAACGTGGGTGTGGCAACAATTCATACCTTAGTTCGTGTAATTTTGCCGTGGCATCGGCACATGTTTGCGGGCTCGCATTGTCTTGATGTAAGATGATTTTCTTCCTTGCTAAACCTGGCTTTTTTCGTGTATTTTGTTGCAATTTGTCCAGGAGGTTAGCATAGTACTCTCAAGTAACTGTTTGCCCAGTGGGGAGATAATCTACAAACAGAATCTCCTTCGCATCCCAGAACACTGACACCATGACCATTCCCGCCGAAGGAATTTTCTTTGCTTTCTTTGGTGGCGAAGAATGAGAATGTTTCCACTGCTCTGACAGTTGTTTTGTCTCTGGGGTATAGTAGTGCACCCAAGTTCCATCTGTGGTCTCAAGCCGGCGCAAAAAATCTTGTTCGTTTCTCCTAAAACAGGCAAAACATTGTTTTGATATATCCATTCCCGTGCGTTTTTGATCCAGCATCAAGAGTCGCGTCGCCCATCTTGCAGATAATTCGTCAGTTAAAATGTGATATACCCTTTCATATGACTCATATGACATCTGGCAAGCGTGAGCAATTTCACGCACTTTCAATCGGCGATCCTCCATGACCATTTTGTGGTGAACTTTTGCAATGATTTCTAGAGTAGTGACACATCTTGGCCGACCGTTGCGTAGATCATCATCATCACCATCATCATCATCACCATCATCATCACCATCATCATCATCATCATCATCATCATCATCATCATCATCATCATCATCATCATCATCATCATCTGAGCTCTCCCGACCAAATTTAAATACATTTGTCCACTTGGCCACAGTTGAATATGAATGAGCAGAGCCCCCCCCAGTGCATTGTGGAAATCTGCATGAATGTCCTCGGCTTTCATACCTTTCTTTATGAAGTACTTAATCACTGCTCGAATCTCGATTTTTTTTTCATCCTCACATAAAAAATCACTACGCGGGAACAACAACAGAGCCACGTTACCGCCACAGCTCTCTTCCAAGAGGACTGACATGCCACGTGTTTACAGACAACAATCCAATGAATATCACGTGAACAACTCGTTGCACTAGCGCTCACCTCTCGTGGTGATTCCGAGAACTTTTCAAACCACACTCGTATTTTCGAACATTCGGACTGTGCGCATCGAAGAACATTCTGTTTTGATGCGGGATAGTACAGGGGTCCACGTCTTGTTGAGAGGAAACACATTGTCTCTATTAATCAAATTATCGGCCAACCTAACTTCAATTGCCTCTTTATAAACACTGTTCCAAAAACGAGAAGAGTTGGCAACTATTACAATTTAGTCAAATTTCATCCCGTGTTCCTCGTTTAAGCTATGTTCTGCGCCACTGTTGTAGCCTGTTACGAGGGCGATGTTCCACGCACCTGTTGTGAACTGTGCGGATCGAACGGCCAATATAAGTCTTCCCACACTGGCTCGGAATTTTATATATACCAGGCTTCCTAACCCCCAAATCATCTTTCACAGAGCCTAGTAGTGCCCAAATCTTGGAAGGTGGATGGAACACAGTCTTCTCCTTAAAATTTTTCCCATCTTAAACGATATGCCCCCAGCATAAGGAATAAAGGCCACAGATCTATGGTCCTCTTCATGCACCTCCGGAGCTGGCTCAAACTCCACAACCCGTCGAATCTGCTTTTTGGAGTATTTATTTTCCTTAAAAACAGCCATCAAATGTGCAACTGTCCGCGTCGATAATGGCACACGCTCTGCGTACCGCTAAGGGCAGTGCCAACTGCCCCGTCCTGGGGGCAAATTGCCGACCGGTAGTTTGTGGCAGGGAACTGGCGCCATATAGCGTCCTAAGTGTATTCTATCGTCTTTATATCTGGCAAATTTGGAGATTAAGATATCAACGTGAGTGCTCTGTCATCCTCCTCAAACCACTGCAGCATGATTCTGGCATTATGACACTGTCAGCTATCTTACTGGGAGATTAAGCGAAGACATCAACCATGTAAGGCTGCAAGTAAACTGCAATAATGTGCATCTTCATCTACATGGATACTCTGCAACAGCGCGAGGAAAGAACGAACGCCAATATCATTCCGTGCGACCTCTGATTTCCCTTATATTATTGTGATGAACGTTTCTCCCTATGTAGGTCGGCGTCGACAAAATATTTTCTCCTTTGGGGGAGAAAGTTGGTGATTGAACTTTCGTGAGAAGATTCCGCCACAACGGCAAACACCTTCGTTGTAATGACATCCACCCAAATCATGTCAGTGACACTCTCTCCCTTATTTAGCGAAAATACAAAACGTGCTGCACTTCTTTGAACTTTCTGGTTGTACTGCTTTAAAACTATCTGGTAAGGATCGCAGACCGCGCAGCAGTACTCCAGAAGAGAACGGACAAGCGTAGTCCCATTTTTTTCAATCGTAACATTACTAAACAAGTGGAAGTGTACACCGATGAACCAAAATATTGTGAAGGCCTGCGTAATAGCTGTCTGATCAACATCTGGAACGCAATACAGCAACGATTCTGCGTGATACATATTCGAAAAGTCCTTTGTAGATATCCGGAGGTACATGATACCACACGCGCACAGGTCATGCAATTGCCGTAATTACCAATCGGTGGTGTTTTTACAAGGAAGCGGCACCGTGTAACGTCCCAGATGTATACTATCGCCTTATCGCCTTCATCTGTCGAATCTGGACATCAACGTGAGTTCATTGTCATACTCCTCATGCCACTGTAGCACGATTCTGGAATTATGACTCAGTCAGTTATCCTACTGGGAAAGGACATGGCCGTGACGGTGGGAATTTGAACATGTGAGAATTATTGCTAGAGGTTACTAATTGTGGAATTTGCAGTAATGCAAACAAAGACGTCCTGGAATGATTGGCGATTTTACCCTTCCCTAATAACACTTACTCGCGGTCTTGTCGCAGTTTTTCACCCACTACACTTACGCCATTTTATATCCACATTATTACCGAACTCGTTAGTTATCGCCCCACTTTTGCACTGAATAGAATGTCGTCTCCCTCAACCTAACGTGGCTCGTAACCGCTCAAACTCTAGTAACTACTCGTGATTCGCTTCAAGATAAAATTTATGCTTATTCACTGTCACTTTCCTTCCAATATCTGCAAATACATTTCTTTGTTGATATTTTCAAAGACAGCAGCTTATGGTTAGTGGCTATTTACAAAATTTGTCATGCATTTTGCGTTTTCAGGGAACACATAATGGCACGGTATCTGTAGTTTTTGTTAGCACTTGCAAATCGTTTGAGAATACGAGGTGCGACAATAAAACAATGAGACTGATTTTCTTTGCAAGATGTAGCAGCCCTGCATGCTTGCGTAGGCACAATATCTTTGACCTTGGTCTATAAGCTGCTTCTAGTCCAAGCGGCACATCGATGCAACTGCTCAGACGTGAGTTGTGCTGTAATAAGCTAATACGTGTCTGTGTCTCGTCATGGAAAAGGAACGGCATAATATTGCGCAACGGTATGCCATTTCTTTTTGCTTGAAATAGGGTCAAATCGCGACGACAATTTACGGTAAGCTTCAAAAGGCTTTTGGAGAGCAGGTTATGTCAAGAGCTCAAGTTTTTCGTTGGCATAAAATGTTTAGTGAAGACAGAACGAATGTTGAAGATGAAGACCGCAGTGGACGACCATCAACCTCACGGACGGATGTCAACTTGGCCAGGGTGCGTGAACTCGTAAGATCTGATCGAAGATTATCCATGAAAATGATTGCAGAAGAACTGAACATCAATCCAGAAACGGTTCGTCTAATAATAACTGAAGATCTTGGTATGAGAAAGATTTGTGCAAAAATTGTCCCCAAAAATCTCACACCACAACAGCAATTTTTAACCTCAAAACAAATTTCAGTACTACCACAGCCACCTTATTCACCAGATATCGCTCCATGCGACTTTTTTCTATTTCCAAGAGTCAAAACGGCGGTCAAGGGACACCATTTTCAAACAACACAAGATGTCCAAAAAGCTGTGACGATGGTCTTGGAGGATATTACAGAAGATGAGTTCCAGAAATGTTACAATCAATGGCAGAAGCGCTGGAAAAAGTGTTTGCAATCGAAAGGGAACTACTTTGAATGAGACAACTCTAAACTTGACTAAAACGGTAAGCAAAATTTCTTTTCACGTCAGTCTCATTACTTTATTGTCGCACTTCATATGTCGTGAAAGTGACAATAATGTGTGTTGCTTTTTCTTTGCCATAGAACGCTTCACATGTGAATGGCGTACAAAATGAAACTTTCTCGGAAAATGTTTCGTGCACTTTAAGTTACGTCATCCTTACATAATTCTACGTTCAGTGATCTATAATTCAGGTTGCCTACCTTAAGGGGTGCAAGAAATGCGAAGGCTCTCCTACAGGTCAGGAAATGGAAACCACAGTGAAAATTCGATGAATCTTTGCACAGATGTGTTGAGCAGTGTCTATAGGTATGCCTGTCGAGCGCACGCCGCCACACTCCTCAGTTCTGATCACACAGCGAGCGCGTAAAGATGCCTGGAGCAACAGTGTCTCCTGTCAGTTGTGGGTGTCGCTGCGAGGTTTCACCTAATTTCATGCAACTCCACATAATACACCTTTTATGCATTTCCTTTTTCATGACAATTCTCGGCCGCACACTGCGGGGGCAATGAGGTGCCCTTTGCAGAGTTATCGATGGGGAGAGTTTTATCACCCACCATACTATCCGGACTTGGTTGGATTACTCTGATGTTCATTTCTGCTCACATTAACCGCTTGTTATTAAGAAAACGTTTTGGTACAGATAACGAACTGCAGACCTACGTAGAGAGGTGGCGGAAAGCACAGGTGGCTGCCTTGTATGAGAAGCATATGGGAAGTGGCTACAGCGCTACGAGAAAAGTTTAAGTCGGAGCGGCGTAGAGAAGTAGCAGTAAGGTGTAGCAAACTATTGCAAATACAACATCTTTGATTTTCGCTATGCTTGCCATTTCGCGGCCAATCGGACCTTTCTTTCTGAGTAGCCCTCGTATTTTCAAAATGGTTCAAATGGCTCTGAGCACTATGGGACTTAACAGCTGTGGTCATCAGTCCCCTAGAACTTATAACTACTTAAACCTAACTAACCTAAGGACATCACACACATCCATGCCCGAGGCAGGATTCGAACCTGCGACCGTAGCAGTCGCGCGGTTCCGGACTGCGCGCCTAGAACCGCGAGACCACCGCGGCCGGCTCGTATTTTCCAGGCCAGTTTTATTTTAGTCACCCTGTGCATGTATGTGTAGGATATGCTGCTCCTCTTATTACTGAGTTAGATGGAAAAGGATGCGGTGAACTTCCTTACCCGTTCTTCGCTTATCTGAAACTGTTCTGTCTCTAATAACCTCTTCGCCGAAGGGGTGTTCAACGCTAATCTTCCTTTACATTTGTATCTCACTTTATCTTCCTGGTATCTAACGATGGCACTAAAAAAATGAATGATTATAAAAGACAATCCTTACAGACTTTGTTACGAAAATAGTACAAATTTTAATACATTACAGTCTGCAACTGCCTGCTTTATGAGTGTAGTAATACTCAGCTATTTATCGGTTACAGAATACATTTTAGTTTTTTCACAATTCGGAGTTTCGCACATAGAACTGGGAAAATTTTTGTAAACTCCTTATACAGTAATGTAAATGTTACGCATATGTCTTCTTTTGCTTTGAGTTAATTTCTCCCTTCTTACTGAGATATTAAAGGCAATACAGTCGAACTACTTTTTACCGCGGTCGAGTCTGACATACATCTTACTAAACTCATTGAGAAGGTTGTCAGTGCGACATGATGTTCTGCAGATGGAATTGGCTGTTACGCCTCAGTGTCAGTCTGCAGCATGGACGGAAAAAGGAGCGAATCCTTTCCAGTAACGGGTGAGCTCCGCCTCGTCAACGAATGCCCCTACTTTGTATGCAACCCGACTGGCGCAACTGTAATGGGGGAAGGGTGTAGATTGGGGCGCCGTGCAGCGTGATGTAGCGGGCCAGTGCGAGAACGTCGATAAGTCCGATGTCGAAGCAAATATCGATCACGATCAGCATTACTCAGGGGTGCCCACCCCCCCTTCTCCCGGATGTGCTACGGGCCCGCAAAGATTAATGCTGGCACTTGCCGGGGACAGCTGTCGGTGTCACGTGTAAGCGAGAGGAAAAGCTGTTGCCCAGTGTCCACGCCCTAACCCCAGCCTTCATGTCCGTGGTATGCCTAGCGTGGTCCATAAAAATACATAGTATCTAACGTTTGGTATTAATCATATAACATCCCACACTCTCGCTCCTGAGTTGTGGTAATACGAAATTCATGTTATAAGGTTCTACGGCCTGCAGCGAACGCTGAGAAGGCAGCTTTTTGAACAATCAAATTTAACGTCTTAACGCAACTCAGAAAGTAATTAAGAAAACGCTAATACATGTAACAACATTTTATCTAATACAGTGTTATTCATAAGTACCTCCAGGGTTTCAGAGGACGGATGCGGGAAAGCTACGAGACGTACAGAAAATACACATGAGTGGACAGAGCACTTCATCAAGTTTTTTAACTCACGTTATAGGTGTTCAGTATGGACACCATTTGTAACGCAGCAAACGTCAATACGTCCGAGCAGTTCGTGGAAGTCGCTGACACGAACAGCTAAGAAAGGCGCGTCGCAGTCCGCTCTGGCATTCTATTCACTGGGTTGCCTATTTTCAGGTGCGGACCCAGATGACTTGTCCACATGTTGTGACACACCTACCCCCTAGCGCAGCTGTACCATGGTGCGGATTAGGAATATAAATTTGGAGAGAAGCACTACCAACTAATCTGTGTCATTTTTCTGTAGGGCTTTGTACTGTACTCGTAGTTTTTGTCCAGTCGTCTACTAAAGTCGTGGGGGTACTTATGAGTAACTCCGTACATATTAAAGCTACAACCTTAAGTAGACAGTGTAAAATTCCTGCATCATTATTATCAAAGTGGCAGACGAACTTCTGTGCTCACCCAGCAATCTTCCTCCCTACGTAGACTGATGGCAATAAAATATTTTCGCATTCAGAGAAGAAAGTTGCTGATAGAAATTTCGTGAAAAGATCTCGCGCATCAAAAAACGCCTTTGCTTTAATGATTGCCACGCTAACACACTTATCTTTTCTGTGACACTTTCTTCCCTATTTCGATATAGTGCAAAACGAACTGCCCTTCTTTGGACTTTCTCGATGTCCTCTAGCAATCCTGTCTGATAAGGATCCCATACCGCACAGCAGTACTCCAGCAAAGGACAGACAAACGTAATCTAGGCTGTCTCTTTAGTAGACCTGTTGCATCTTCTAACTGTTCTGCCAATAAACACGGTCTTTGGTTTACCTTCATCACAATGTTATGCATGTGATCGTTTCAACTTAAATTGTTCGCAATTGTAATTTCTAGGTATTTAGTTCAACTGACACCCTTTAAATTTGTGAGATTTTCGTGTAATCTAAATTTAATGGATTCTTTCTAGTACTCATGTGGATGACTTCACACTTTTTTTATTCAAAGTCAACTACCACTTTTCGCACCATACAGTACCGTGCCTTAAGTCATTTTGCAATTGGTTTTGACGTTCTGATGATTTACTAGACAGTAAATGACAGCCAGCATCATCTGCAAATAATTTAAGAGAGCTGCCCAGATTGTTTCCTAAATTGTTTATATAGATTTGCAACAGCAGATGGCCTTTAATACTTCCCTGAGAGATGTCAGCTTTCACTTCTCTTTGACTCGATGACTTTCAGTTGATTACTACGCACTATGACCTTTCTTACGGGAAATCACGGATCCAGTCGCCTAACTGAAACGATATTCTACAGGACCACAATTTTATTCGAAACCGCTTGTAGGAAATGTATCATAAACCCTGTAGAAATGGAGAAATATGGTATTAATTTGAGATTCTCCATCGATAACACTTATTACTTCAGGAGAATAAAGAAATAGTTGTTTCATAAGAATGATATTTTCTGAATCCTTGCTAACTGTGTGTCAGTAGATCGTTTTCTTCGAGGTAATTCATAATGTTCTAACACCACAGTATGTGTTCCACAACCCTACTGAAAATCGGCATTAGTGATATCGGTCTGTAATTCAGCGGATTACTCCTATTTCCTTTCTTGACTATCTGTGTGACCTATGCAACTTTCCAGTCTTTAGGACGGATCTTTCGTCGAGAGAGCGGTTGTGTATGACTGCTAAATGTGCAGCTACTGAATCATCATACTCTGAAAGAAACATAAGAGGTATACATTTTGCACCGGAGGACTTGCCTTTATTAAATGATTGGAGCTGCTTCGCTTCACCGACAATATCTACTTCTAAGTTACTAACATTGGCTACAGTTGATGATTCGAATCCTGTAATATTTATTTCGTCGTATTTGGTAAACGTATTTCGAAAATCCGTATTCAGTAACTACGCTTTAGTGGTACTGTCATCGCTAACATTAGCATCGCTGTCGCAGAGTGAAGGGATTGACTGCGTTTTGCGGCTGGTATACTTTACATACGACGAGAATCTCTTCGGATTTTTGCCATATTTCGAGACAGATTTTTTTTACGGAAACTAATGGAAGTGCTAAATTTCGACTTTCTGTAAAATTTCGCCAGTCTTTTTTGGCGTTATTTTACATTTGGCATATTAACGTATGAATTTGCTATCAAGCACCCTTCAAAAGCTGTGGGAATTAGAAACTGAGGTAGCATAGCTCCAGATTGTCATGGATACCTATCGACAGCTGTACTGGTCACTTCCTGATCGCCTAGGTGGCTTTTGTGTTGTTCATACCGCCGGTGCTATCTAAATACACCACTGGCCATAAAGATTGAAACACCATGAAGACGCTTTTTTTTTTTTTTTTTCAAAGCACTAATGAGAAAAAACTGGCATTTGACATAGACTGCAGCACTTTTCTTCTCTTTTGCAATCTTTGTCTTCTTAGAGTGGCACCTGTATCATACATACTAAATTATTTTTTAGGTGTATTCTTCTACAGTCATTACCCTCTACATTTCCCTCTAGTACCATGTAAGTTATTTCCTGACGCCTTGAAATATATCCTATCGCCCTATACCTTCTTCTTGTCAGTATTTTGCATATCTTCCTTTCTTCGCCAATTCTGCGGAGAACCTCTTCATTCCTTACCTAATCAGTCCACCTAATTTTCAACATTCCTCTCTAGCAACACGTCTCAAACGCATAGAGTCTCTTCTGGCCTAATTTTCTCACAGTCCATGATTCACTGTCGTACTGCGCTGTGCTCCAAAAGCACGTTCTCAGAAATTTCTTCCACAAAATAAGGACCTATGTTTGATAATTGTAGGTTTCTTTTGGCGAGTAATGTACTCTTCGCCTGTGGTAGTCTGTTTTTTATTTGTTTATGTTTATTATTATTTTTTTATTTCCTCCTTGCTTCGTCATCACGGTCTATTTTGCTTCCAAGGTAGCAGGATTTCTTTACTTCACCTACTTCGCGATAACCAAATTTAATGTTAACGTTCTCGCTAGTCTCATTTCTGCTGGTACTCATTACATTAGCCTTTTTTAAGTTAGTCGCAGTTCATATTCTTCATTCATTTGTCCGTTCATTTCATTCAACAAACCTTCCACTCTGGGTTTTAATCCTACTACTGAACCTTTCTTAGCCGCGCGGATTGGCCGCGCGGTTTGAGGCGTCATGTCACGGACTGCGTGACCCCTACCGCCGGAGGTTCGACTCCTCCCTCGGGGGCATATATATATATCTGTGTGTGTGTGTGTGTGTGTGTGTGTGTGTGTGTGTGTGTGTGTGTGTGTGTGTGTGTGTGTGTGGTGTTCTAGCATAAGTTAGTTTAAGTAGTGTGTACGTATAGCGACCGATGACCTGAGCAGTTTGGTCCCTTAGGAATTCGCACACATCTGAACATCTTTTTAACCTTTCTCCTTTCTTTTATTTCCGTCATTTCTTCTTCGATCTATACATTTAACAACACGGCGAAAAGCTACACCCTTTTTAATGCGCGCTTCGTTCTTGGTCTTCCTTTGCTTTTGTTTACTCTTGGTCCTTGTAACCATTGTATATTACCTGTCTTTCCCTACAGCTTGCTCCTATGGTTTTTTTTAGAATTTCCAACATTTTGTACCATTTTACATTGGACTCCTTCTTCAGGTTGACAGATGTTAAGAACATGCCTTGCTTTTCTTGCTTCCATTATCAGTGACCACACCAGAACTGCCTCTCTGGTGCCCTTACCTTTCCGAACGCCAAAGTGATCACCATCTAAAAGACCGAGATAAGAGAAATCAGGAATAGTACGTGAAACGTCCCCTTAGAAAAATTATAAATGACTGTACTTAAACTGACCATGTAACGTACCCTTAGAATTAATGAATTACTGTGCTGATAAACATCTTATGATATTTGATTTTCAAACAGCTGAGCAAAACTGAACGTACTGAGACATTTCGCTCTTTACCTATTCTGACCAACACTAAACTGACACACAATATTTTCAGCGCAACGTAACGCAATAATCCCTACAAAAGAATGGCCCTGACTAACATTAACCTATACCTTTCACAAATCACTTACCTCACAAAAATCTTCGTTACTCGAACTACTGCAATACAGCGAGCGCCACTACTGCCAGCTAAATAAAAGATTCAAACTACTGAAGGCACTAACTACTGATAGCCATAGTTAGCAAATGAAAGATTTTGATAGAGAAGAAACAATGTATTTACCTTAATGGTGTTCAAAAGTCATAATATACATAGGAGCTCATGACATCCAGTCTTACAAATTTACTGTCTCTGATGGACACACGTCCAGATCATCTGCTCTCAAAACTCCGCCATCTCTCTCCCCACATCCACCACTGCTGGCGGCTCACCTCCAACTGCGCAACGCTACGCGCTGTTAACAGCCAACTGCCCAACAATACAATGGCAGATAACAGTGCAAACCAGCCACAGACTGCACACAGCACAGCCAGCGATTTTCATACAGAGCGCTACGTGGTGGTGGCGGCGTTACCAACATGAGAATCTAAACAGCGTACTTACATATGGAAGAGAGGTGACAGAAGTCATGGGACATCTGCTAATATCGTGTCGGCTCTCCTCCCGCTCGGCGTAATGCAGCAACTCGACGCGGCATGGACTCAGCAACTCATTGGAAATCCCGTGCAGAAGTACTGAGCCGTCCTGCCTCTACAGCCGTCCATAATTGCGAAACTGTTGCTGGTGCAGGGTTTTGTGCACGAACTTACCTCTCGATTATGCCCCATAAATGTTCCATGGGATTCATGTCGGGTGATATGGGTGGCCAAATTATTATCTCGAATGGTCCAGAATGTTCTTCAAACCGGCCGCTAACAAATGTGGCCCGGTGACATGGCTCACAAGGATCCATCTTAGGGCCATTCCTTTCTCTTGTGTACATTAATGATCCCTCGTCAGTTACACTGCCAGAAGAAGAGTTCGTTTTGTTTGCAGATGACACAAGTATTGCAATAAATAGTATGTCGAGTGTAGTTCTAGAAAGATCTGTTAATGATATTTTCATGGATGTTAATAAATGGTTTAAAGCCAACTCACTGACATTAAACTTCGGAAAGACTCACTATATGCAATTCAGAACCTGTAAGAGGTTTCCACCCAGCATATGCATAAAGTACGAAGAAGAGCTGATACAAGAGGTTGACAGTCTTAAATTCCTGGGATTACAACTCGATAATAAATTCAGTTGGGAGGAGCACACCACAGAACTGCAGAAACGCCTTAACAAATCTGTATTTGCAATTCGAGTGTTAGCAGACATAGGCGACATAAAAATGAGAAAGCTTGCATACTTTGCCGGATTTCATTACACAATTTCATATGGTATAATATTTTGGGGTAACTCTTCAAGTCAAACAAAAGTTTTCAGAGTCCAAAAGCGTGTAACACTTATTATTTGTGGAGTAAATTCACGGACGTCCTGTAGAAATCTCTTCAAAGAACTGGGTATACTAACTACTGCCTCTGAGTATATTTACTCCTTAATGAAATTTGTCCTAAATAAAATATCTCTTTTTTCCAACAAACAGCTCTGTTCATACATACAATACCAGGAACAAAAATGATCTGCACAAGGACTCAAAAGCACTTACTTTAGTTCAAAAAGGGGTCCACTACTCAGGAACACTCGTCTTCAATAATTTGCCAGCAAACATAAAAAATTTAGTTACAAATAAAGATCAGTTTAATAGGAGCCTGAAAGACTTACTAGTGGCCAACGCCTTCTACTCCATTGACGAATTTGTTAATAGAAACAAATGATGTATTGTATATATTCATACTATTAGCATTGTTATTTCAGCTTAAAAAAAATTGACATGTTCCACATCCACGAGGATCTCCTCAGCCCGGATCTATGGAACGAAAAACAATCTAATCTAATCACATTGCCATCCATAAAAATTCCATTGTTGTTTGGGAACATGAAGTCCATGTATGGCTGCAAATGGTCTCCAAGTAGCCGAACACAACCATTTTCAGTCAATGACGGGTTTAGTTGGAGCAGGGGGATCCAGTCCATCCCATGTAAACATCGACCACGTCATTATGGAGCAACTACCACCTTGTACAGTGCCTTGTTGACAAATTGGCTCCATTGCTTCCTGCGGTCTCCTTCACATTCGAACCCTACCATCAGTTGTTGCCAACTGAAATCGCGATTCATCTGACCAGGCCACGGTTTTACAGTCGTCTAGGGTTCAAACACTATGGTCACGAGCCCAGGCGAGGCGATGTCGTGGTGTTAATAAAGGCACTCGCGTCAGTCGCCTGATGCTATAGCCCATTAACACCAAATTTCGCCTCACTGTTCTAACGGAAACGTTGGTCGTAGTCCGCAACTAGTGGTCGTGCGGTAGCGTTCTCGCTTCCCGGGCACGGAGTCCCGAGTTCGATTCCCGGCGGGGTCAGAGATTTTCTCTGCCTCGTGATGACTGGGTGTTGTGTGTCTTTCATCATCACTGACTCGCAAGTCGCCGAAGTGGCGTCAACTAAAAAGGACTTGCAATACGGCGGCCGCTTCCCCCCATGGGATCTCGCGGCCAACAATGCCATACGATCATTTCATTTCATTTCGTTGGTCGTAGGTCACAGATTGATGTCTGCGGTTATTTCACGTAGCGTTGCTTGTCTATTAACACTGACAAGTCCACACAAACGCCACAGGTCTCGGTCGTTAAGTGCAGGCCGTCAGCGACTCACTGCGCCACATGTGGCGAGAGATAATGGCTGAAATTTGGTAATCTCGGCACACTCTTCACACTGTAGATCTCTGAATATTGAATTCCCTAACGATATCCGAAATGGAATGTCCCCATACATCTAGCTCCAACTACCATTCCGCGTTCAAAAAATGGTTCAAATGGCTCTGAGCACTATGGGACTTAACTGCTGAGGTCATCAGTCCCCTAGAACTTAGAACTACTTAAACCTAACTAACCTAAGGACATCACACACATCCATGCCCGAGGCAGGATTCGAACCTGCGACCGTAGCGATCGCGCTGTTCCAGACTGTAACGCCTAGAACCGCTCGGTCACTGCGGCCGGCCATTCCGCGTTCAGAGTCTGTAAATTCGCGTCGTGCGGCCATAATCACGTGGGACACGCTTTGACCTGAGTACAAATGACAACTTCGCCAATCCACTGCCCTTCTACGCCTTGCGTACGCAATAGTACCGTCATCTGTATACGTGCAAGTTGGTGCTTCATGACTTGTGTCACCTCAGTGTATAGACAGTCGTTCTTCCCTCGCTCCATAATTCGAGTGGAACGGGAAAGGGAATGACTAGCAGTGGTACAAGGTACCCTCCGCCGTGCACCGTATGGTAGCTAGCTGAGTGTGTTGGTAGACGTAGATGGCTGGCCAGCTGTGTAATGTTACACTCCAACGTACGTCATCGCGAGAGATGAAGAGCGTCATGAAATATTGTTTTGTACATGGTGGTAACTGCCTTAGGTGGGACATGTCAGAGTACCCCGATATGCCACGTGCAGCGGGGGAAGCGTTATGCCGTCGGCACACGGACCGTGCATCCGAACGTTGAGCGTTAAGCTTGCCGAGTTTCTGACGTCATAGCGTGCAGTAGCACGCTCGGGAGTCTTTCCGAACGTGCAGAGCAATATCTGGCATGACAGATGACTGGCTCTGAGCACTATGGGACTCAACTGCTGAGGTCATTAGTCCCCTAGAACTTAGAACTAGTAAAACCTAACTAACCTAAGGACATCACAAACATCCATGCCCGAGGCAGGATTCGAACCTGCGACCGTAGCGGTCTTGCGGTTCCAGACTGCAGCGCCTTTAACCGCACGGCCACTTCGGCCGGCTGGCATGTCAGATATTCTGAGCGTGCATCTGAGCGTTGACCAATGAGATGGCACAATCCCACCAACGCCACAAGCACGCCGTCTCCCTTCAGTACAATGTTGTGAGGCGCCATATTGCCATTCATTTCAAGCCTATATGTATGTACTGTATGCCGTTTCTGAGCATCAGCAAATTGAGAATCACTGCAAAACTCATTGTTAACTGTCTGATTCGTTCCAATAAAATAATGAGAAACATCATATACGTGGCAAAAGAATAATTGTAACTTGCGTATTATGAGAGTAGGCTATTTGAAGGCAGCGACACACTGAAGATCCACCCGAAACGCATTGTTCTTGGTACAATTTGTTATAATTAAATTTCAACTAATAACATATCTACGATAAAGGTTTTCAGCAAGAGGTAACAAAATATGATTAGTGTCAGTACCTGTTAAGTTGGTTTAGCGTAATGGGTAGCGTTTCTATTGTGAGATTATTTGATGGTTGGGGCGGTGGTTCGCGTCTTAACACCACCAAATTTTTTTTCCTAATATTTGCGTTTTTATTACGCTCTGATACTTTATTCTTAGTTTAATATAAGTATATACTATAATGTTTGATGTTATGTAAATATAAGTTCACCTTTTCTTGAGGGATGACTTTGTTCGATTGGCTTAATCTACGGGACAGCTTGCGCTACTTGTATAAAGATATTTTGCTCCTTTTTCTTTTACACTTCGTAATTCACATGTTGCAAAGATTCTGCTACTGGGTAGGAACAGTGATCAAGAAAGGCTGACCTTGGGGTTTTACTAAAATGTGGAAATGATGAAATAATGTTATCTTATGCGGAGAAGTATTCCAAATTTGTAACGCACTGTTTGTAATGGAACTTTTATAAGCCTGTGTCCTTACTGATTGGACATAGAACTTTCCTTTTCGTGGACGATGGAGGAAATGTGCGTTTAAAATAACGTGGGTATTTTACTCGCGCCCATTGAGTAAACAGTGTGATTTACGAACTAGAAACATACCTCAACTGCCGCTGGAGTGCATTGCGTTCGCGTATACCACTTTGGGTCCCACGCACCGAATGCACAAGTCGCATCGTTCCTGAGCGTTCAGCAGCACGTTGAGCTTGGTACGCTCAACGTTAACGCTCGACAGCACGGTCCGTGTGCCGACGGCTTTAGGTAGGCGAAACGGTGGGCGTCAGCTCTAGGCGCCTGTGCGTGGGCTGGGCTAGGCTCGTCCATTAGCAGAACGCCCTCCGGGGCCGTTAGTCGGCATTATCCAGGGCGCGCCGCTCCAGGCCACACCAGGGCCTCCCACGGCGCCACACGGCTCCCGGCCACTCCGCGGTAGCTGGTCTATGATGCCGCCACCATCGCATAGGCGGCACGGCCGTAGTCACGTACTGCGGCACCCGCGTGTTGGCGAGCGTGCGGGAGGTCGCCCAGATTGTAGCCGTGCCTTGCGTGCATGTAGTAATAGTAGCAGCGACACGGAATATAAATGCGGCGTAGCTCTCCACGTAGTTTTGTGTGAAAGTACTGTTTGCAGACAAAATTGCAGCGTCAGGAAGGATAGCAACTAACGAAATTTTCCTTGTTATGCGTGTACTGTGTGATAGGAAGAATACGCTATCTGATCAGGCGTATCCGGGCACCTCCACGTAAAGTAGGATTGACTACTAGATGTCAACGGAGGCAGCATGGAATGGGTCGGCGAGTATTGTGTTGGCACTAGAGAAGCAGTGACAGCAGAACGGTTCTGTCAGGACAGTTCACACTCGGACCTCAAAAATGGTTCAAATGGCTCTGAGCACTATGGGACTTAACTTCCAAGGTCATCAGTCCCCCTAGAACTTAGAACTACTTAACCTAACTCACCTAAGGACATCACACACATCCATGCCCGAGGCAGGATTCGAACCTGCGACCGTAGCGGTCGCGCGGTTCCAGACTGTAGCGCCTAGAACCGCTCGGCCAACCCGACCGGCACTCTGACCTCCAGAAGCCAGACACTCAGATCGATACCAAACGTTGTACGTCGATAGAGTATCAACCAAAACTCCTATTATTCGTACTATGCACTGTCGTCCAGCGGAACGGGCGTAAACGTTAGACGTAACACCAGAACTAGGGAGCACAGGAAAAGCATAAAAGTGCATTGCTAATACGTATAGCTTCCGTGGGGAAGGTTGTGGAGTGTAAGACCGTCGTGCCAAGGGTCCGGGGTTCAAATCACAATCATGACAATCTTTTTGATGTATTATGCGTGAAAGTGTTATATGGCTCTATTAATACTTCCGTACGTGTGACGCAGTTTCTTTATTGTAATGCTCCATCACGAGTGGTGTCTGTTCTTTCGCACATGTCAGGCAGAGCGCCACATCCATCTATAAAAATTTATTCTATAGGTTTGCTACTTTCAACTAAGGAAGCGAAAGCAGACTGCCATAAGAACATTGGTACAAACTCCAGTACAAACTCCAAAAAGTTCTACGCATCAGGAAAATGTTCTCCCATATAACAATTTCACGCGTAAACGGTTAAAAAAGTGCTATCAGTGTTGTTTGAACATTGGACCCTTGGCACGCCAGCCTCATGTTCTACCATTTTTTTAAAAAAATTTGTTTGTTAATGTTCGTTGTATTTAGTCGCAGTGGAAGCATCATGACATACACTGAAGTTCGTTGTTGATCCGTTCACTCAGTATTATTTATTTAGCGTATGGCTAATACAGACATATCATGAAATTAAGTTACATATACGTATGTACATATTGACACACAAGAAACTTAAGTTTGTCTTTACAACTGAATATCCAGTCCTTCAATCCAGTGCACTTCATCTGGAGTTGCTAGCAGGAAGTCCTCTTCGGCGCCGTGATAGGCTCGAATCTTGCATTCACTGACAATGTGGTGAACAGTCTAGTATCGAGCCCCGCAGTCATAGGCTGGATTAGGTAGCTTCTTTCACTTAAAGAGAGCATTCCTGCACCGGCCATGGCCGGTACGGATTCTGTTGAGAGTAGTCCAGGTCTTGCGTGGTGGGTCGAATCCACTTGGAAGTTTAGCACCTGAGAAGATGTTATGCAGGTGCACATCTGTCACTGCTTCCCACCGACCTTTCCATTCTTCAAGAGGTTTTAAATCCTTAGCAACCATGTCAGCAGCATCGCACAGAGTTGGCTAGCGTGATTTCAGTCTCTTACGATTTAAAAGTGGCAGGTCGCTATGCATGGATAGGTTATAATTTCTGAAGATCTTGTGGAATTCTCTCATAAGGGCAGAACATCTGCGTAGATCAGGAGGCATTATACTGGTTAACAGTGGAAGCCAATAAACTGGAGTAGAACTGATTGCGCCACATGTTATGCGCATTGTCGTATTCAGCTGGGTATCAACAAGCCTTGCATGTTGACTGTTCGTCCAAAGAGGTGCACAATACTCAGCACTTGAGTACACCAAGCCCAGGGCTGTGGTTGCTGAAGATCCCCAGGTAGCTCCGCATAGCTTATTCAGGATGTTGTTTCGAGTCCTCAACTTTTGAGCTAAGTTAAGAAGGTGTTGTTTGAAGCATAGTGTACGATCCAGGATGACACTAAGATATTTTGGGTTGCAATTATGACGAAGAATTCTGCCTCTCAAACTTACTTCTAGTTTTACGTTCGCCAACCGATTATTTACGTGGAAGCAACACACTTCGGTTTTACTCACACTGGGTTGGAGTATCCATATTTTGAAGTAATTATCTAATGCAGACTCAGTTTCTTTTTATTACAGAGATCGAACACGCTGAGGTATAGTGCCGGCACCAATTCACCCACACGATATCTAGAACATAATCATTCACAGATACGCTTTTCCTGTATCCGTAGTTCCAGTGTTTCCTTTAAGTATCGTTTACGCATGTTCTACTGGACTACAGCACACAGCACGAACTAAATCTTTGTTTTGGTTGATACTCTATCTACACACAACGTTTGGTACCGATCTCAGTGTCTGACATCTCGAGGTTTGAGTGTGAGTGACTTCATACTAGGATTAATCACTGGTTGTCACCTGAGTATTAGATCCATGAGGAACATTCTAAGTCTTCTAAAGCTGCCCAAGTCGGCAGTTGGTGATGTGAAGGAACAGAAACAGCTAAACAAAGACCAGGCAGAGCTCATGTTTTCAGAGATAGGGACCGTCGATTATTGCGGCGGGTGGTTGTAAAAAATCGCAGGAAAATCAGAGGAAGGAATCCAAAGTGCTGGCAGCGTTCCATCTAGTATAGTGACAGTGCATCGGAACTTAAAAAGAATATTGCAAAGTGGTCGAGCACCTTCTCATAGCCGCACATTTCTGTACTCTGTTCTAAGCGACGCGCGAGGTGGTGTAAAGAGCGAAGCCACTGGAGCATGAATGACTGGAAACGGGTGATTTGGCGTGATTAATCACGCTACACTCTTCGCAGTTCTGTGGAGGGGTTTAGGTGTAGCGAATTCGTGGAGAACGTTACCTGCCGTCATGTGTAGTGCCAATAAGGAAGTACAGAGGGTGTGGTATTAGGGTATGGCGGTGTTTCTCGTGGTTAGCGTCTGGTCCCCATATTGCGGTAAATGCAAAAGAATGTTGTTTTGTTTGGTTTTGTGTTGTTTTAAGACGCAAAAACAACGAGGGTCATACGCGCCCACGTCATAATCGTAGAAACCGAAGACAAAATGTTCAAATGTGTGTGTGAAATCTTATGGGACTTAACTGCTAAGGTCATCAGTGGCGCCGACCAGTGTGGCCGTGCGGTTCCCAGGCGCTTCAGTCTGGAACCGCGCGGCCGCTACGGTCACAGGTTGGAATCCTGCCTCGGGCATGGATGTGTGTGATGTCCTTAGGTTAGTTAGTTTTAAGTAGTTCTAAGTTCTAGGGGACTGATGACCTCAGATGTTAAGTCCCATAGTGCTCAGAGCCATTTTTTCATCAGTCCCTAAGCTTACACACTACTTAACCTAAATTATCCTACGGACAAACACACACACCCATGCCCGAGGGAGGACTCGAACCTCCGCCGGGACCAGCCGCACAGTCCATGACTGCAGCGCCTTAGACCGCGCGGCACGAAGACAAAAAAAAGAATTAAAACCGACTACACGTTAAGTCCAATCGAAGGAAGAAAAGACAGCTAAAAACAGGTACTTGCGTAAAGATCCATAAAATACACCACAGAGAAACAGACGTCCTGAAATAAAGATTAGATGTCCTTCGCCATATTGCTACGACGGATAAAACGTAAAGCGCGGTCGACAGCCGATGCGTCAGTCTATAAAACGGCCGATAACTCAGACTGTAAACATAAATTGGAACGTAAGGGTTAAAAAAATGGCATTCCGTCACGAAATGGCGAACCGTCAAAGGTTTAGGGCAGTGAGCACAAAGTGGTGGGGGAGCACATCTTAAGAAATGTCGATGGCCAAACAAACAAACAAACAAACAGTGCCCAATACGCAACCTAACTAAAATGATCTCCGCACGGCGAGAGGGCCGAGGAGAGGTCGCCCAAGCTGCTGAGAGAAGTTTAATTTCCTGAAGCTTTTTCCGTGAAGGGGGGGGGGGGGGGGACCAGTCGTGGTGCCAAAGTGACGTCACCTGCTGACAGACGGCAACAAAGAGATCGTCGGAGGGAGCAGAAGTCCGCAGCTCGTGGTCGTGCGGTAGCGTTCTCGCTTCCCACGCCCGGGTTCCCTGGTTCGATTTCCGGCGGGGTCAGGGATTTTCTCTGCCTCGTGATGACTGGGTGTTGTGTGATGTCCTTAGGTTAGTTAGGTCTGAGTAGTTCTAAGTTGTAGGGGACTGATGACCATAGATGTTAAGTCACATAGTGCTCAGAGCCATTTGAACCATTTTTAGGGAGCAGAAGGACTAGCGGGCCGAGGTACTAGGATTGCAACCTTGACAGCAGCGTCAGCAGTCTCGTTTCACGTCAGACCAACGTGGCCAGGACAAACATCACAGTTGGTTCATCAAGAGTGACCAAGTGACAGCTTTCCTGGACCCGTTGCACTAACGGATGGACTGTGTACAGCACGCATAGGCTCTGAAGGGCATTGAGAGAGTCGGAGCAGGTGATGCAACTGAAAAGCCTGTGTCGCCGGGTGTAGTGCTCGGTCTGATACAGGGCGAAGAGCGCTGCTGAAAATACTGAGCAGTGTTCCGGAAGCCGATACCGAAAAACGTCAGTGCCAATGACGAAGGCACACTCGACACCGCGGTCAGTCCGACGGACGTCGGTGTACACAAAGGTACACTACTGGTCATTAAAATTGCTACACCACGAAGCTGACGTGCTACAGACACTAAATTTAACCGACAGGAAGAAGATGCTGTGATATGCAAATGTTTAGCTTGTCATGGAATTCACACAAGGTTGGAGCCGGTGGCGACACCTACAATGTGCTGACATGAGGAAAGTTTCCAACCGATTTCTCATACACAAACAGCAGTTGACCGGCGTTGCCTGGTGAAACGTTGTTGTAATGCCTCGTGTAAGGAGGAGAAATGCGTACCATCACGTTTCCGACTTTGATAAAGGTCGGATTGTAGCCTATCGCGACATTGCTGCTCGCGTTGGTCGAGAGCCAATGACTGTTAGCAGAATATGGAATCGGTGGGTTCAGGAGGGTAATACGGAACGCCGTGCTGGATTCCAACGGCCTCGTATCACTAGCAGTCGAGATGACAGGCATCTTATCCGCATGGCTGTAACGGATCGTGCAGCCACGTCTCGATCCCTGAGTCAACAGATGGGGACGTTTGCAAGACAACGAGCATCTGCACGAACAGTTCGACGATGTTTGCAGCAGCATGGACTATCAGCTCGGAAACCTTGGCTGCAGTTACCCTTCACGCTAGATCACAGACAGGAGCGCCTGCGATGGTGTACTCAACGACGAACCTGGGTGCACGAATGGCAAAACGTCATTTTTTTCGGATGAATCCAGGTTCTGTTTACAGCATCATGATGGTCGCATCCGTGTTTGCGACATCGCGGTGAACGCACATTGGAAGCGTGTATTCGTCATCGCCATACTGGCGTATCACCCGGCGTGATGGTACGGGGTGCCATTGGTTACACGTCTCGGTCATCTCTTGTTCGCATTGCCGGCTCTTTGAACAGTGGACGTAACATTTCAGATGTGTTAGGACCCGTGGCTCTACCCTTCATTCGATCCCTGCGAAACCCTACATTTCAGCAGGATATTGCACGACCGCATGTTGCAGGTCCTGTTCGGGCCTTTCTGCATACAGAAAATGTTCGACTGCTGCCCTGGGTAGCACATTCTCCAAATATCTCACCAATTTAAAACGTATGGTCAATGGTGGCCGAGCAACTGGCTCATCACAAGACGCCAGTCACTACTCTTGATGAACTGTAGTATCGTGTTGAAGCTGCATGGGCAGCTGTACCTGTACACGCCATCCAAGCTGTGTTTGACTCAATGCCCAGGCGTATTAAGGCTGTTATTACGGCCAGAGGTGGTTGTTCTGGGTACTGATTTCTCAGGATCAATGCACCCAAACTGCGTGAAAATGTAATCACATGTCGTTTCTAGTATAATATATTTGTCCAATGAATACCCGTTTATCATCTGCATTTCTTCTTGGTGTAGCAATTTTAATGGCCAGTAGTGTACTATCGCGAAATTCCGTGCGAAGGCCGGGAAACTCGTGGTGAAAGAGCAAGGCTGGCCTAGTGTCCCTAGGAAGCGAATGAAGGCCGAGGTGAACACGGCCCGTCGCACGAAGCCAAGATTGTGAAGGTTTCACACCTATTCGGGAAAGTGGCAGGTAGCGTGAAGTTAAGCTGCTGGAGCAAGAGCCGAAATCTAACAAAATGATTAATTCGTTGATATCAGCCTTAATGTTCAGGCTGAAAAGTATTTAAACTCATACGCTATTTCTCTTATTTCACCAACCACGGAGTGCACAGATATCTTGAATCTGCGGTATAGCCACTCTCTCACGCATTACCTGTTCCTGATAAGATAGTATAATATAATGATTTCCTATACCTATCAGTTATTTGTACAGATTTCTTCTGTAAATGATAACATTATAGGTGAGATGGTATAGAAACCATAATAATAGTGCTTACAAAGTCCACAAATGTTTCAAAAATCGCGTTATTTATGTATAGTACCCATAAGCTACAGTGAAGAATAGTAGAAGCACAATTCCTTCTTTGTACTGGACGCTGCTTGTACGCAACAGTGATTCAACACGACATTGTATTACATAGTAGACGTTAGGTGTGAAGAAACTAGCGTTCGAATATTCATACTCTCTCAGTTACTCAAATTACTTCTTTGGCTCAGAGATGACGCACCGTGCCAGTAATAATATCTGTGAAAGCATCCTGCGATAACGAGTATCAGTTTGTTGATTTATCATACGTAGGAGGTAATGAAGAACACTGATTAGCTTTGAAGGCGAATTCCTGCTGTTCCTAAGGCGCCAGTAGGTTTTGCAACGGCGATCTCTAAACCGTGGACATGGCTAACAAATTCGTAAGTGTTGTCTGTATTCGAATTCTTATAAAATTAGTAAATACTGCTTTTTGTTTTCTAGAAATTAAGAATGCACTTTTGTAACGGCAGTACAGTCTGCATGGAGCTCAAAAATTATTCTTTGGAAAAAAATTGGAAGAGAAATGTTTAGATTCACATATAATCACCGTCCTTCTCCGCTCATCATTGTCATTTCAACAGATATCTGGCTGCTGGCCGTTGTGGCCGAGTGGTTCTAGGCGCTTCAGTCGGGTACCGCGCGACCGCAACGGTCGCTGGTTCGAATCCTGCCTCGTACACGGATGTGTGTGATATCCTTAGGTTAGTTAGGTTTAGGTAGTTCTAGGTTCTAGGGGACTGATGACCTCAGATGTTAACTCCCGTAGTGCTCAGAACCATTTGAACCACTTAGATATCTGGCTACACGTTCAACACCAAAGACAAATTAAAAAATTTCTTCATTTGTGGGTTTAAGTAGCGTTGTGTGTTGTTAATTAAAAAAATGGTTTAAACGTCTCTAAGCACTATGGGACTTAACATCTGAGGTCATCAGTCCCCTAGAACTTAGAACTACTTAAACCTAACTAACCTAAGGACATCACACACTTCCATGCCGAGGCAGGATTCTAACCTGCGACCATAGCAGCAGCGCGTTTCCAGACTGCAGCGCCCAGAACCGCTCGGCCACACCGGCCGGCTGTTATTTTAAACTAGTTCTTTTCTTTGCACCAAACCTACTTTCAATTACAGTTAGATGGAATTTTGTTCATTATAAAAGCATTTTATAATGAGAGTTAAGGCATTTCTAATGAAAGCATATATGAAATAGCGGTTTGGAACGGTTGTACAAACTAAATTTTATCGTATGCAGCTTAAGCTGTATTGCAGCTGTAGGTGCGTCGTTTTACATTAGGCCCCCCTCTCTGTGTATTTTTACTTGTCGTAGATTTCTATGTTACATAACACAACTTTCATGAATTTAACTTCCAACTGTCGCTATTCATAAACGTTAAGTTAGCAGCGCTGTGTCTGCCTGGAATCATAAATGGCTGAACCACACACACACACACACACACACACACACACACACACACACACACACAGAGAGAGAGAGAGAGAGAGAGAGAGAGAGAGAGAGAGAGAGAGAGAGATATTGTGTGTGTTACTAACACACTCAAAATTTCTTGACAGCACAATCTTTCTTTCGAAATTATGTCATTCCAAATTTAAATTATAATATATGGATTTTGAAACAGGAAGCGCTTAATTTTCAGATCTCGCCGTATTTTATGGAAGCTAAGTATGTAGCAGGCGCTTTCTAAATTTAACTTATATCATGTCTTTCCCTGCCTGCGCCATTGGACTTACTGCGTTCCGTAGTTGGAAACTGGTTTGATTTTCGGTAATGACTTAACGTTCCATAACTATTTAAGCGATTTTTTTAATATTCACTGAATTACGATTTTAAAATAAATGTATCGTTAACTAATTGCTACCGTTTTATCCTAAGAAACACTTTTAATTAACTGATAACATATACTTATTTCTAGAATCCAACGATTGTATTCTTACTCGGGAGCAGGAACTGACGGACGGACTGATTTGTATATGCTTGCTTAAGTCGCGGTAGATACTCCGAACATTAAAGCAGTTGCATATTCTAAAATTGTTTTTGTGGCTGCTTGATTTCAGCTCCCACGGGCGATTTTCACTCAGTACAAACGCCCTTAGCGTATCTGAGTAGTGATTGTGTTGTTACGCTTCTAACTGCTATAAAAAAAATAAAAAGTAAAAAAAACCGAAGCTATTTTGTGCACAGTGGTGCAAAGGAATATTGTACTGATCAGGAGCTATTCGTATCCTTTATTTAACTGAAGAGAATCATATTTTATCTTTATTAAATGGGAAGACATAGACAAATTTTGATACATTTGCTGAATTTGCAAAATCGAACTGCTGGGCGACAACTGTGTAGCTGGTGAATTAGTGAATTGCTGTACTCACTCTGTCTTTTAGATGGAAAGGTTCTCGTTTACTAGCAATGGCAGGTGAGGAAACATTCGTCAATTTTGTCCACAGAATTGGGTATGTTTCTTCATTAATTCGGAAGTTTTCTAGCCATTCAGAGTCTCTATAAGTGTAATAACGTTCCACCAGTGATTATGTAGCACTTTTTTGCACAGTGCGCAGTGGTGTAATAAACAATTTTTCAGACATTAACTAGCATGGATAAGATTTCTAATCATCTCTCCTTGACTAACCCCTCCTCCTCCTCCTCCTCCTCCTCCTCCTCCTCTCCTCCTCCACCGCCACCACCGAGCGAGGTGGCGTAGTGGTTAGCAGACTGGATTCACATTCAGGAGGACGACGGTTCAAACCCGCTTCAGGCAAATGCCGGGATGGTTCCTTTAAAAGCAAAGGGCCGACTTCCTTCTCCATCCTTCCCTAATCCGATGGGACCAATGACCTCGCTGTTTGGTTCTCTTCCCCAAATCAGCCACCAACCAACGAACCACCACCACCACCACCACCTCCTCCTCCTCCTCCTCCTCCTCCACCACCACCACCACCACCACCACCACCACCACCACCATTCGAGTACACTGACAACCATAAGAAAACCTTACTCTCTTCCTATTAGAAATGATGAAGGTACCCTTAACCTTATTTCAGTATACTGACGAAATTCTTTACACATGCCATTCATCTTACACATGATCGGTAAAGTGATACTTGAGCATCTACTAAAATCGAAAATCGATTGGCCCGCCCCCTAGCTAAGGTGACAGCGTGTCTGACTGCGACACAGAGAAGCCTCGTTCAGTTTCCGGTACGGCTAGGGGTTTTTGCTTGGTGAGAGGACAGGAACGAGATGTCCTCAACCAGGTGAGAAGTTACTATGACAGGGAATGCGCTGTGCTGGTCACATGCCCATGCTCCATCCGAAAGTCGCCATTAGAAGAGGTCGAGACCGTAGTCGGTCGGCATCGCATGGTCCTCAGGGCGTGAATGCGACGTGTCTAAAACAAATATACAGGGTGTTCCGAAAGTATTCGTTCAAAATGATACAGAAGGTATAAAACATAAAACAAATAAATTTACATCTACATGGATACTCTGCGAATCACATTTAAGTGCACGGCAGAGGATTCATCGAACCACCTTCACAATTCTCTATTATTCCAATCTCGTATAGCGTGCGGTTATCTGTTCGTGTGAGCTCTGATTTCCCTGATTTTATTGTGATCGTTTCTCTCCATGTAGGTCGGCGTCAACAAAATATTTTCGCATTCGGAGGAGAAAGTTTGTGATCGAAATTTCGTGAGAAGATTCCGCCGCAACGAAAAATGCCTTTGTTTCTAATGATGTCCACCCCGAATTCTTTATCATTTCAGTGACACTCTTTCCCCTATTCCGCGATAATACAATACGTGCTGCCCTTCTTTGAACTTTGTCGATTTACTCTGTCAGTCCAATCTGGTAAGGATCCAATACCGCGCAGCTGGATTCTAAAAGAGGATGGATAAGCGTAGTGCAGGCAGTCTCCTTAGTAGATCTGTTACATTTTCTAAGTGCCCTGCCAATAAAACGCAGCCTTTAGTTAGCCTTCCCCCACAACATGTGTGTTCTTTCCAATTTAAGTTGTTCGTAATTGTAATTCCTAGGTTTTTAGTTGAATTTATGGGCTTTAGATTTGACTGATTTATCGTGTAACCGAAGTTTAAGGGATTCCTTTTAGCATTTATGTGGATGAACTCACACTTTTCGTGATTTAGGGTCGACTGCTAATTTTTGCACCAAACAAATATCTTTTCTAAATCGTTTTGCAATTTGTTATGATCTTCTGATGGCTTTAATAGCCGACAAACGACAGAATCATCTGCAAACAAACTAAGACGGCTGCTCATATTGTCTCTCAAATCGTTTATGTAGATAAGGAACAGCAGAGGGCCCATAACACTACTGTGGGGAACGCGAGAAATCATTTCTGTTTTACTCGATGACTTTCCGTCAGTTACTACGAACAGCGACCTCTCTGACAGGAAATCACAAATCCAGTCACACAACCGAGACGATACTCCATAAACACGCAGTTTCACTACAAGCCGCTTGCGTGGTATAGTGTCAAAAACCTTCCGGAAATCCAGAAATACGGAATCAAATGGTTCAAATGGCTCTGAGCACTATGGGACTTAACATCTGAGGTCATCAGTCCCCTAGAACTTAGAACTACTAAAACCTAACTAACCTAAGGACATCACACACATCCATGCCCGAGGCAGGATTCGAACCTGCGACCGTAGCGGTCGCGCGGTTCCGGACTGTAGCGCCTAGAACCACTCGGCCACCCCGGCCGGCAATACGGAATCAATTTGAAATCTCTTGTCAATAGCAGTCAACACTTCGTGCGAGTGTGTCAACAAACCGTTTTCTTCGAGGTAATTGGTTCAAATGGCTCTGAGGACTGTGGGACTCAACATCTGAGGTCATCAGTCCCCTAGAACTTAGAACTACTTAAACCTCACTAACCTAAGGACATCACACACATCCATACCCGAGGCAGGATTCTAATCCGCGACTGTAGCAGTCGCGCGTTTCCGGAGTGAAGCGCCGGCCGCGGTGGTCTATCGGTTCTAGGCGCTCAGTCCGGAGCCGCGCGGCTGCTACGGTCGCAGGTTCGAATCCTGCCTCGGGCATGGATGTGTGTGATGTCCTTAGGTTAGTTAGGTTTAAGTAGTTCTAAGTTCTAGGGGACTGATGACCACAGATGTTAAGTCCCATAGTGCTCAGAGCCATTTGAACCATTTCTGAACCGGAGTGAAGCGCCTAGAACCGCTGGGCCACTGCGGCCGGCTCTGATTTATTGCGACGAAGGATAGCGCCGGACTGAAGTAGGCTCATCTGTAGTGTTGATGTAGACAGAAATGAACGTGTCTGGACGCACGACTCGCAGTTAATGTCGTTTTTTATGCTTGAGAGTCGTGTGTTGTTTGACTTTAGCTACTAGTTTTAATAAGATAACATCCAACTATCGTGCTAGAACATTTTTATACATGTGTCGTCTATTCTTGAGGAGGTGTCCTAAGGATTAGGCACCATTCTGATCCAGCAGCTATTAAGAATCAAGACACGAAGGAGTTCAAGACATTAGCCGCCAGTGGGCAGTGATTTATATCAGTGGAACAAGTCGTAAATTTCCGCCGGACTAGAATTCGAAGCCAGGTCCCCTACGTACTAAAGATGCGCTGACCACTACACCATCCGGACACAGTGGTCACTACAACTGCACGGACTGCCCTAGCACGCCTCCCGTGAGATCCAAATTCTTAGCTTATAACACACACTACTGATGCAGTACCCCTGCTTATTAGCCTTTATCTACATCTACATCCATACTCCGCAAGCCACCTGACGGTGTGTGGCGGAGGGTACCTTGAGTACCCATATCGGTTCTCCCTTCTATTCCAGTCTCGTATTGTTCGTGGAAAGGAGGATTGTCTGTATGCCTCTGTGTGGGCTCTAATCTCTCTTGTTTTATCCTCGTGGTCTCTTCGCGAGATATACGTAGGAGGGAGGAATATACTGCTTGACTCCTCGGTGAAGGTATGTTCACGAAACTTCAACAAAAGCCCGTACCGAGCTACTGAGCGTCTCTCTGCAGAGTCTTCCACTGGAGTCTATCATCTCCGTAACGCTTTCGCGATTACTAAATGATCCTGTAACGAAGCGCGCTGCTCTCCGTTGGGTCTTCTCTCTCTCTCTTCTATCGCCCCTATCTGGTACGGATCCCACACTGCTGAGCAGTATTCAAGCAGTAGGCGAACAAGCGTACTGTAACTGTTGACTCGCTGCATCTCGCCGATTTCCATAAGAGTTCGATCTTGGCGTGTATCTGCACTGGAGGGATCATTGGCTGTCATTGCCGTAATTATGCATGTGGTACCTGTTCTTTCGGATACGTCCGAAAGAATAGAGATCACTATGATACCACCGGAAGATGTTGCGAGTAATGAGGTAAATGAGCAGGGCCACCAAGTCAGTTCTGTGCGGTATAAGCTGAGGATTTGGGTCTGATAGGAGGGACGCTAGGATAGTGCGTGCGGTTGCGGCGACCACTCCGCCCATATGGCGCAGTGGTCAGCACATCTGCCTAGTAAGCGGGAGACCCCGAGTTCGACTCCCGATTCGGCACAAGTTTTGAGATTGCCCCGTCGATATCAAGCAGTGCCCATTGGCGGCTAACGTGTTTAATTCCTTTGTGTCTTTTACTGGAAGAGACGGAAGCACAAGAAGACGTGTGTGTTTGTGTGTTTGTGTGCCCGCAGTCCGCGCTATGGTGAGCTGACGCGCGGCCTCGCCTGCTCGTGCGCCGCGCCCGCCCCCGCCCGCCCCCGCGATGGTGACGAAGCTGCTGCTGGTGCCTCGGCGGCGCTCGCTGCTGCTGAAGGGCGCGCTGCTGGTGGCCACCGCCTGGCTGACTGTGGCCGTGCTACTCTACACCGAGCAGCGGCCCGCCCAGGGCCAGCCCCCGTCCCCGCTGCTGCTGCTGCCGCTGCCGCCCAACCCGCCGCCCAACGCCGACGCACTCGTCGCCCAGCCGCCCCCGCAGCCGCCGCCCGCGCCGCCCCGCCAGGCCAAGAGGTACTTACTGCTACTCACTAGCTCATAACCTGCCGTTGACTAGGTATCCCAAACATCAGACTAACTATTTGCCCAGCAATGACTAAGTGCGCGTCATTTACGACGGCGGCCGAGTTTAGGTTCGTTCTGCGCATCTGACGTCACAAAATAGTCAGCCAATGAACAGAAAACGACGTTGCCAGAGCTCGACTGCAGTGTAGAGCACGGACGAGTGTCTTCAGTTTTATAAACGTTCAGTCGTAAATATAGCTCATTACCCAGTGAGGACTAATCATCCCAAACCTCTGACAGGTTCATTACCCAGTGAAGACTAGCTATCCCATTCCTCTCAGAACTCAAAACTAGTTATCTTAAACCTCTCAAAAGCTCATTATCTATGAAAGACCACTTATCTCAATCTTGTGACTAGCTCACTACTCAACAATGTCTAGTTACCCCAAACCTCTGACTAGCTTATTGCCAGTGGTAACTAGTGATCTCAAATTTCTGGCTAGCTGATAAACTAGCAATGACTAGTTACCCCAAAAATTCTTACTCACTCATTACCTGATAGTGGCAAGTTATCCCAAACTTTTGACTGGCTGACTATATGGTGTTCAGTAACTACACCAAACCTCTTACTAACTAATTACCTGTTGATGTCTACTTATCCCAAACCTCAGACTAGCTGACTGCCCAGTGATGACTAGTGATCCGAAACTTCTGCCTAGATGATAAAACAGCAATGACTAGTTACCCCAAACCTTGGACTTACTCAGTACCTGTAAATGACTAGTTATCCCAAACCTTTGACTATCTGAATATCTGGAGCTCAGTAATTATCTCAATTCTCTGACTAGCTAATTACCTGGCGATGACTAGTTATCGTGGAACCTTTGACTTAGTAGTTACCGTGCGATGTAAAACGGGTGATCATCTCGTTACCTCATAAAATCACTGTAGGCCATACAAAGGGGGAGGCCTGACACATGGCCAATCAGTTTGGCTCATGTTTGGTAGATCACTTGTGTACCACTTATACTGTACCACTCTAAAATATTTTGGCACACCAGCCCCACCACCCAATTTTTAGGAAACCCTGTAAAATTCATGATATGCACATACCTCAAATCTGATGGTACCAATAGAAAATACCACCCGTCCTCACCATGTGGCTGTTTATTCCAGTCTTCCACTAGACACGGAAACGAATCAAATCTACATATAGGATGTTGCTGTAAGAGCGTGCAAAAATGTAGCAGGACACAGAGCATGCTCCACGGAACAATTTGAGGTAGGGAACCTGGGATCGGAAAGCCACCTTAAGGAGATATGAAAGTAAACATGTCTACCGCATTCTCTAGCATTACTGTTTCCAGCTTGTGTGCAGCTAACATGCATAAAAGTTTACACGTATTGTGCTGTTTATTCGCATGTACAAACTTTATTTTCTGCAAGGAAACGCGGAGGACAATCTCACTGGGCAATATCTTCTACGTGGCCGTCTGAATGGCCACCTGTACTAGAGGTTCGTGCAAAGAGCTCTACCTGAGTTGTTGGAGAACCTACCATTGGCTGTTCGTGAGAGGATGTGGGTACAATATGACGGTGCACCGCCTCACTTCGGTGTCGATGTCCGCAACCATCTCAGTGCTGTATTTCCTGGTCGCTAGATTGGAAAGGAAGGTCCTATTCCATGGCCTATGAGATCACCTGACCTGAATCTCCTTGATCATTTCCTATGGGGGTACTTGAAGTCACTTGTGTATGAGGCCCCAATGGATACGGAGACGCAATTAGTTGCCACAATTGTAGCTGCCTGTGATGTGATTCGAAACACTCCAGGGATATTTGGCAGGGTGCGTCAGAATCTTGTTAGCTGATGTCATGTATGCACTGAGTTTGGTGGCCGTCTGTTTCAGCACATTTTGTAACACACAGTACAAATGGTACTTTCATTGTGTCTGATTTTAGTCCTATTACCTCCTTAACCTAGTTGCTCTGACCCCAGGTTCCTTCCTCAAATTTTTCAGTGAAGCACCCTCTGTGCCCTGTTAAATTTTTTCACGCTCTTACGGAAACATTCTGTATAATGTACGAGACCAGTCAGAAAGTAATGTCTCAATTATTTTCACCTTTATTAAGCTGGTGATGTATTAATCAAGAATGTGTCGCAGGACCTCAAACATTTTACAGCTCACTTCAGTAACAGTGCCCTTCCTAAGCAACAGGTGGCTGCGCTGGATAAATTTAGAAAGTGGCCGACACTGACGAACGGTTGTAGCACAGCGTTTTGTGATTAAATTCCTTCGGCACAACATGATACGCCCAGTTGCATTCATGAAATTCTGAAGACGGTATACGGAGATATTACGGTGGGCGTCAGCACCGTTGGGGCTTTGTCGCTGTAGATAAGCTGAAGAGCGGTCACAATTACCTGAGTGTAACGGGAAGCGGCCGGCCAGCTACTGCAGTGGCTTGAAACATCATCCAGAGTGTCTACCAACAGGGGAATACTGTCGCCATTTATCCATCGGTAAACGAAGTTTGATGGCCATTAATGAAAAACTGGGCTACTGTGCTTCAATTCGGCCCACTCAAAGAAGATAATTGGGGGATCACCCTGAAGACGCGCAGACCTTGAAGAAATCTGTGCGGCTGTGGCTGAGAAAGGACGACGATGAATCTTACCGCACACTTATATTTACGGTAAACCTACCTAACTGCATGACATACTTTATTTCATGACAGCAGACGTAATTCTTTGCCCGAAAGTAAGGTCGGCGTTCAAGCCATCCTCAACAGATGGCAGGGATGTCTTCACACGGGAAAGACATTGCGAGCGGGAATGGTCGCTTGGTGCAGGAAAGGAGGTTCATTGTGTGTTGTGTGTAGAGAAACACGCTGTTTGCTAGGCTCATCTTGTAACATCAGTTTATAAAGTTCAGCTGTTCAAGTAATTATACAGACGCTTCTATGTAGTTGTATTTATGAAGGAACATAAGCTTAGTCATCACAGTCGGATTTAAATGCATTATTACCGACATGAACGCTTAGGAAAACGATAACGACTCTTACGTCTTGTGACTCTTTCAGGCACAGTTGCTCTAACTCTAAGTGTGTGAAGAAGCAAAATAAAAAAAATTGTAATGGTGATACCTTCCTAAAGTCACAGTGGTCCTGCCATAGAGTGATGGATTATTAATGAACCTTTAAAAAATTAGTTCAGTAAATTTGTTGGAAAACATTGATTCTGATAATGGATTCCCTTATGAGGCACGTGACACAAGATGCAGTAGAAATTGCGATCGAGAATGACATTATCATTGCCACAATATCACCACATACCAGCTATATTCTGCCACTACTACTGGATGTTTCAGTCTCTGAAAAAGACATAGCAAGAAAAAGGGAAGTACTTTAAAGAAAAGAAACCTTTTATTATATCCGATCCTGACGGTTTTCATGGTCTCCTTAGCATGGCTTTTCTGGAGGCAGTTTCTGCGAGAACGTCGCACCTGCATTGAATAAAAGGGTATTTTTTTCTGAAGAAGTTTCCGATGAATTTCACACAACAGCTGCAGAAAGTCACGACTCTTCTGTGCGAGAAGCGTGTGGATATATGGATGATCAGAATGACCCGTCCATTTCAGCAGCAAGTCACATGCCAACTGACGACAGGTTTTGATAGGGGCCAGTCGTAAATTTACCTGAGAAGATAACGACCTCACCTAGTGGTGAAAGGAAAAGAGAAAAACGCAAGTAAAATAACAAGAAAAATGACACCTGCGCCACCTGTAACTACTCTGAAGCGCCAAAGTAACTGGTATAGACATGCGTATTCAAACACAGAGATATTTAAACAGCAGAATACGACGCTGCGGTCAGCAACGTCTATGTAAGACAACAAGTGTCATTCACAGTTATTAGATCGCTTACTGCTGCTACAATGGCAGGTTATCAAGATTCAACTGTGTCTGAACATGCTGTTATAGTCGGCGCACTAGCGATGGGACACAGCATCTCTGAGGTAGCGATGAAGTGGGGATTTTCCCGTAAGACCACTTCACGAGTGTACCGTGAATATTAGAAACCCGGTAAAACATCAAATCTCCGACATCGCTGCGGCCGGAAAAAGATTCTGTAAGAACAGGACCAACGACGATCTTGTTCAGAAACTAAATGCCGCTTTATTTACCATTAGAACAGTATCTGAAATAAGTGACATTTCAACACGAAAAGTAGTATACTTCGCATATTTTCATACGCTTATGTCATATGGTATTATTTTTTGGGGTAATTCTTCTGATTCAAAAAGGGTATTTTTGGCTCAAAAACGGGCTGTTCGAGCTATGTATGGTGTAAGTTCGAAAACCTCTTGTCGACCCCTATTCAATAGTCTGAGAATTTTGACATTGCCCTCACAGTATGTATTTTCTTTAATGTCGTTTGTTGTTAGCAATATTAGCTTATTCCCAAGAGTTAGCAGCTTTCACTCAGTTAATACTAGGCAGAAATCAAATCTGCATGTTGAATGCACTTCCTTGACTCTTGTGCAGAAAGGAGTGCAGTATTCTGCTGCATCCATTTTCAATAAGCTACCACAAGAACTCAAAAATCTTAGCAGTAGCCCAAACACTTTTAAGTCTAAACTGAAGAGTTTCCTCATGGCTCACTCCTTCTATTCTGTCGAGGAGCTCCTGGAAGAGCTAAAAAATTAAGCAAATTCTAGTGTTACATTCTTGATTTTCTTTATTTAAACTAACGACTTGTCGCCTGAATATGTTTCTTATATTTCATTTTATCTGTTTCTACAATCGTGTTATAATTTCATGTATTGACTCGTTCCATGACCATGGAGACTTCTCCTAAATGTGGTCCCACGGAACAATAAATAAATAAATAAAAAAAAATAAATAAATAAGAGAATCGTTCAACGTGACAGAAGTGCAACCCTTACGCAAATTCCTGCAGAATTCAATGCTGGGACATAAACAAGTGTCAGCGTGCGAACTGTTCAACGAAACATCATCTATATGAGCTTTCGAAGCCGAAGGCCCACTCGTGTACCCTTGATGACTGCACGGCACAAAACTTCACGCCTCGCATGGGCCCGTCAACACCAACATTGGACTGTTGATGACTGAAAAATGTTGCTCCTTGGACGAGTGTCGTTTCAAATTGTATCGAGCGGATGGACGTGTACTGCTACGTAGACAACCTCATGAATCCATGGACCCTGCGTGTCAGCTGGGGACTGATCAAGCTGGTGGTGGCTCTGTAATGATTTGGGGCGTGTGCAGTTGGAGTTATGTGGGATCCTTGATACGTCTATATACGACTCTGATAGGTAAACGTACGTAAGCATTCTGTGTGATCACCTGCATCCATTCATGTCCAGTGTGCATTGCGGCGGTCTTGGGCTATTCCAGCAGGACAATGCAACATTCCATACGTCCAGAATTGCTACATGGTGGCTCCAGGAACACTCTTCTGAGTTGAAACACTTCCCCTGTCCACGAAACTCTCCAGACATTAAAATTACTGAGCATATCTGGGATGCCTTGCAACGTGCTGTTCAGAAGAGATCTGCACTCCCTCGTACTCTTACGGATTTATGGACAGCCCCGCATGATTCATGATGTCAGTTCTCTCCAGCACTACTTCGGACATTAATCGAGTCTATGCGACCTCGTGTTGCGACACTTCTGCGTGCTCGCTGGGGCCCTACACGATATTAAGCAGGTGTACCAGCACTTTATCTCTTCAGTGTAGAAACGCGTGCTGGTTGTGGAAAGAATAAAACTGCTTTTATTCTGTGTTGTTCCTGTTTATGATGGTTCCACGAAAGTTGCCAGGTTTCGGTTACCTCATGCTACTTAGTTTAAGTGCATTATTTTTGCATGTGTTAGTTACAATGACATTGATATTGAGTGAACTGTAACAATGGAAAAGAACATTATCACGAAATTAAGCACATTATTACGACGTTAAATGCATAGTGTCAAAGAATTGGGTATGCTATAACGAAGTTAAGTAGCATGATGTACACTTAGTTGCCTGCATTTAATAAATTCAACGTTTTAGCATTTCTTGCTTGTTCTTGATCATGGGTTAGTAGAATAGTGTATGGGTTTCTTACGCGTAAAATACAAAATTTTTATATCGAGTATTTCGTTTTGATTTCTTCTTTACAATCCTTAATGTCACGAAATGAGGTAGATTTTCCCCACTCTGATTTTACTGTGGAAAAGAACTGTAGACAAAGAGTGTAATTATATCGAAAATTAACCATGAATCTTGTAGCTGCTGTCCTATGTATATGGCATTTATTTTATTGTAAAATAAAAATAAAATATATGCTGGATGCGTTACTTTCTGACTGACATTAGCATAATCAAAGTAAATTCGGGTTAACCAAAGATCGCAGAATACATGTGGTAATCGAATACAAATCCTCAGCTCCTCAGCCAGGGGCCTTGGTCTCTCGGTCAGGGCGTTAACCTAACGGGTAGATAAGCGGGTGTCGTAATAGTCTCTCTTCTCGATTTCTCGGAAAATGTGCTTTGCAGCCTATGTATATGATGATGCTCATTTTTAATCACCTGTAGGTCCCGTCAGTTCAATGGTTCAAATGGCTCTGAGCACTATGGGACTTAACATCTATGGTCATCAGTCCCCTAGAACTTAGAACTACTTGAACCTAACTAACCTAAGGACATCACACAACACCCAGTCATCACGAGGCAGAGAAAATCCCTGATCCCGCCGGGAATCGAACGGTCCCGTCAGTTACGAGTCGATTGCGCGCCGTGAACTTTCGGGTGGTTTTGTCTAAAACGAGGGGTAGTGATATCGAATGAAACAACAAGTTTATTGTGACTGGTAACACTAAAGCCTTGCCGCAGTGGCGACACCGGTTCATGTCAGATCACGGAAGTTAAGCGCTGTCGGGTTTGGTTAACACTTGGATGAGTGACAATCCGGTCCACCGAGCGCTGTTGGCAAGCGTGGTGCACTCAACCCTTGTGAGGCAAACTGAGGAGCTACTTGATCGAGAATTAGCGGCTCCGGTAACGAAAACTGACATGCGGCCGGGAGAGCGGTGTGCTGACCACAAGCCCCTCTGTATCCGCTTCCAGTGACGCCTGTGGGCTGAGGATTACACGGAGGTCGGTCAGTACGGAGACCTGTTCTGATGGGGTTTAGTTTAGTTTGTAAACTTGTTTCATTCGGTATCAGTTTCAGTCGAGCTAATCCCAAGGAAAAATGATCGCATTTAAAAATATATTACTACTACTAGTACTACTACGTTAGCCACACAGTCCTCGCCAGTCAGCCTGGTCCATCTTCTTCGATCCATTTATTCTTCTCCAGCCAGTCCCATCGTTCTCATATCATCTGCGAACCCCCTCAATCCATCTCAGCCGAGGTTCTCCCCTTTGTCTGTTCCATATGGTAGTGAGCCAAGATATCCTTTTTCAGCGGTATATGAGCCGAATCAGTTGGCCCTGTCTGAGACCTTTCCCTTGTTAGCGAGTAGGCGAGAAATACGCATTAGTACCTCGAGTGGTATCCGCCGCTCAACACTAGCTGTGTTTTTGCAGACCTGACGAGGATGTCGCCGAGGCAGAGAACGCCGCCCTGGAGGACAACGAAGTGGCGCCGCCCCCGCGCGCCGGCGGCCGGCACAAGCACCACGCCAAGGCCGACGCCGCCCCCGCAGCCGCGCCCGCCGCCGCCCCCGAGTCTGACGACCGCGCCGCTCTGCAGCCGCCCCCGGGGCCCGGCGGCGCCGTCTCAGAGCCCCCGGGCCACATGGGGAAGCCCTACGTGCTGCCCAGCAACCTGTCGGCCGAGGTGAAGAAGCGCGTCGACGAAGGCTGGCAGAACAACGCCTTCAACCAGTACGTCTCCGACCTCATCTCCGTGCGGCGCAAGCTGCCAGACCCGCGCGACTCTTGGTGAGTTCACATTATATTCGAATCAGACCTTCGTCTTGCGGCAATACAGCCTCTAGTAAGTAAATTGAATGTAATCGGCGCTGTTAAAGAGAGGGGAGAAACCACTGGATGGCTGGTATAAGCCCCTACCGCTCTGGGGCGAGACTGGCAGAGACGCCACACACAAGCGTGGGACACAATGGTGCCTCCCTCACCTGGCATCTACATGAGTGTGGCAACTCTGCCGGCAGGCCTGCCAGCCTGCTGGCTTATGGCTGCTCCCACTCCAGAATGCCAGCAGAGGTGCCAAGCGCTACCTGCCACTCACCCGTACCTAGTTTTACCCGCCCACGTGAGCGCTGTAGATTATTTTGACGCCGAATCTTTAATCTGCGCCGGCTGCTGTGGTCGAAGGTTCGAATCCTGCCTCGGGCATGGATGTGTGTGCTGTCCTTATGTTAGTTATGTTTAAGTAGTTCTAAGTTCTAGGAGACTGATGACCTCAGATGTTAAGTCCCATAGTGCTCAGAGCCATTTGAACCATTTTTTTTTCTTTTTTTTTTTAAATCTGCGACATCCTAATGAGATCAGCAACTTGGGACGCTCCATCTGAGAACTATTCAAAACACGAGCTGGAAAAACAAGTGTTGGGAATTACGAGAGTCATAAGTGAAGCTCAATTGGAAGAATAAGCCTCTCCACATTACAATCACATTCAAAGTACTTGGTTCAAATGGCTCTGAGCACTATGGGACTTAACATCTGAGGTCATCAGGCCCCTAGAACTTAGAACTACTCAAACCTAACTAACCTAAGGACATCACATACATCCATGCCCGAGGCAGGATTCGAACCTGCGACCGTAGCGGTCGCGCGGTTCCAGACTGAGGCGCCTAACACCGCTCGGCCACACTGGCCGGCCGTAGTAATTGCCGATCGTCCATTTCCTCACAGACTGTTTCTGATGCTCCACTCTAACCATAAGAGCATTACTCCGCAGACAAAGTACGTTTACTATCCGAGCCATGTAAGTTTTACCTCGAAACCTACTTCCAGACGGAATCAGCACAGATACATCTCCTGCTACAGCAAGTGGTACTAATGGGCCAGATACATCAGACACCCTGGCACTATTTTAAGAAAAAAAGGGGACAGGTTTTCGACTTCGTATGTAAAACATTTGTAAATTCAATTTCAGTGTATAATAACGTGCTTTTCAAATAAAACCTGAAGAGCACTTCCATGTATACTTTACAGTTACAATTAAAACTATAAATATCACGGAAGCCAACAAATAATTATCTACAATTGCACAGACCACGAAAATCTTTTCCACTGGTGAGATTGGTTTCCTTAAAACAGTGACATTTTTCTTCAGTTAATCTCTGGAGATCTCCAATACCTCGTCAGATGAACAGAACGACATTCTCATGATAATGGAAAATTAGCAGTGTAATTTCTTAAATCATTGTGACGCGCGTCAAATAACCCGTTAATGTCACGATCAGCAATGAAGGGATTTGCCCAGAACTTCTTTTTCTGCATTCCCTTTTTATTTCGAACTTAACATACAAAGCTTGTAGCTCTTTTACTGAGCGGAGACTAAAGGCATTCCTCTGGAGTCTCGTGCTGTCGAACCTGAACACTGACACCAGACCTGCCGTGGCGTCGCAGTGCCGTGGGGCCCCACAGTCCATAGATAGGAAGCAGGATCTCTTGCCGCCGGCAGTGCCTGAGGGGATTGACCGCACTTCTGCCAAACATTTTTAACACGTGATAACTTTTGAAAACATTACTGGAAATTAACGGTGTCTGATACTAATTGAAATACTTATCAGTCTTGCTCGCAAGGATTTATTAAAAACTAAAAGATCACACGTCAAAATGGTAACCTCTTAAGATTCAATTCCGATCGTTATTCATCAGTCCGACTCTATGATGACAAACGGCGTCGTTCTGCCGTTTCATCCCGGACACTACGTAATCCTCGCCACCGACACTATGCATCGAGAGGTTCCAAGCTACCGTCTCCATGGTAACGGCCCGCGTTGCAAAGCTTATCCCTACTTCAGTATGTGAGTTCGAACTTCCACGCAACGCCCGTCGATGCGGTTTTAGCGTACCTACTTCAATTTCTGTTGATTGTTTACGTATTATTAGTATTTCTTAATTATTTTTGCCAGTGTAAAATAATTATGTATTTCGACATAATTGTCATAAAGGAGTGTGACTGAATGAAATTTAAAATGTTTGTTTGATATGGCACACGGTCGTCAAGCCACAGTCACTGAAACAATAAATTTTTTCAAAGGTTACATAACTAGTTTCGACACACTGAGTCATCGTTTTCAAATGTAATCACAAATCTATAAAACTGCGTTGCCGACCGCTGGTGGCCGAGCAGTTCTAGGCGCTACAGTCTGGAACCGCGCGACCGCTACGGTCGCAGGTTCGAATCCTGCCTCGGGCATGGATGTGTGTGATGTCCTTAGGTTCGTTACGTTTAAGTAGTTCTAAGTTCTAGGGGACTGATAACCTCACCGAGCGGGGTGGCGCAGTGGTTAGACACTGGACTCGCATTCGGGAGGACGACGGTTCAATCCCGCGTCCGGCCATCCTGATTTAGGTTTTCCGTGATTTCCCTAAATCACTCCAGGCAAATGCCGGGATGGTTCCTCTGAAAGGGCACGGCCGACTTCCTTCCCAATCGTTCCCTAATCCGATGAGACCGATGACCACGCTGTCTGGTCTCCTTCCCCAAAACCAACCCAACTGATAACCTCAGAAGTTAAGTCCCATAGTGCTCAGAGCCATTTGAACCAAAACTACGTTAATAACAGCAAACACCACACTTCTTTCAAATATTACGAAAAATGCGCTAAAACCGGTAAAGGGAAGCAATGGCAGCAAAAACTGATCGCAAGACCTGACGACAATTGTCACTGCATTAAGACGTGAAATGACTGATCGACCGAAAATTGTCGTGACGTCTTGTGACCCGTTTCTGGTGCCTTTCCTTCAGTTTATGGGTTTTAGCGTATTTTTTGTAATATTTGAAAGATGTGCTTTTTCAATTATTAATGCAGTTTTCCAGGTTTGTGATTACGTTTGAAAATGACGACTCTGTGCGTCGAAACTAGTTATGTAACCTTTTAAAAATTTTATTGTTTCAGTAACTGTGTCTTGATGACCTCTTGTGGTGTGAAATAAACATTGTAAAATAATTACTGCTGCGTCCTACTTACTTTATACAATCCTTAATATTGCATTTTATCTACATCTAGATATTTTATGTTTTACGTATGTTACCACCGTATGTTAAGCCGTGTAGATGAACTGTGTAATTTTGAGGCCTTTTTCCCCTCTAAGGAATATTACTATTTAGAGTTTCATAGATGTGATCTGAAGATGATTTTTCATAAAAATGAAACCAGTTATGATCTTTACATGTGATTATTTTTTAGTTTTTAATAAATCCTTACGATCACGACCGATTAATATTTTAATTTTTAACGCGATTTAGTGTTATCGGAGAATTCCGTTAGAACAATTTAACATGTATAGAACAATATTTACCAACCATTTGGGGCCCAAAAAGTTGAAATTATACATTTAGCCCCACCTTACCCTGCTACTACTAGGTTAGACCACATAAGCTACAGTCGGTCTTTGGCCTAGGACTTCAGCGTTGTTCGGTGTAGTGGCTGCACGAGTTCGCCCGTTTTGACTCGTGTTCCAACCGGAATTAAATTAAAATTTGATTTTGGAGTATGCAACGAACTGTTATTTTAAACTTGAAACTTGCATTCGTCTACGAAGGGGATCTCACAAATTCTCGGTTTTCTTCGAACACGCAGGGTGTCCCAAGAGGAATGATCAATGTTCAGGAATCTGACAGGACGATCATTCGAAGCAAGAAAAGTCTTGATGCTCTAAAGTGCATACCTTAAGAGCTGTGAGCACTTCATATGAAACTGTGTGGTTCCAGAGACCTTTTCAAGACTGAAGTATATATGATATATGTATCCAGACTCAAGGAACGAACGAAAATATGTGCGAAGGCCGGGATTCGAACTAGGCAGATGCGCTAACAACTACGACACTCGCTTTGCACCACTGCACGGTCTACCCGGGAACGCCTCCTTCCTCACTCCAAATTCCCATTCACGCCTCAGCCCACTGAATTTGCAGAAGACCTGGGTTCGAATCCGACATTGGTTCAAATTCATTCGTCGCTTCAGTATACATATAAACACTACGAGCACTTGTTCAGTAGAAGCGCGAGGATGAAGTGCTCATAGCTCTTAAGATACGAATTTTTGAGGCCATTTTTAGTAGACATTTTTGCTTCGAATGATCGTTTCTATCACGTCCCTGAATATTGACCATTCCGCCTTGGACACCCTGTGTAGGATTGAAAACCAGCCATTGTAGCAGAGGTCGCTAACGCACCGCTGTGCGTTGTCGCTCGAGTCGAAAGTAAGCCGGTTCGAATGCTGGTTGGGGGAAATTTTTATTGCCTGTATATGACAAGCAAGAGAAAGAGACGTGGTGGCATAACGATACTTGTCACCAGACTTTGCGCCAATGTCCTGGATTTAATTCCAAACCTCTCCGCAGTGTCTCACGAATTGAGGGCATGTGACACGTGATGGTGATACTTCCGTCGGATGCGGACGGTATAGTCTGCGGCAATATCGGGGTTATTCGAGAGGAGTGGACTGTGTGTGTCGGCATCGGGATCGGGTTACATCGTATCCCTTATCTTCACCCACAGTGACACAAACCTACCACCACACTGTAAAAGTACTAATCACAATCCTCCAGACGACAGAGATACACACTTGACATTTCATGAAAGGTCGGATGAAGCCAATGGCAAACCACCTTCACTAGCGCCTTGTCATGAGCGGCGGTGCTTGATTCCCGCATCTGAACTCCTTCAATCATTTCTTGAGTGACTACTTTCACTTTTCTTAATAAGATTTGAAGCTAAGTGTCCGAAAATCAATTTCCTAGAACATTACGTCGCACTTCTGACAACAGTTCAAAATTAGCAAGATTCAGAATTTTCGGACGCTATTAACTAAAAAAAACCTTTCGAGTGTTTTAACTGACCCGCCGGAAGCATAGTACGCAGTCTTGTCGCTGCAAAGTCCCTGGTTCGATTCCTGCTATTTGCAACTTTAAAAAAAATTGTAATCGATTTCTGTATGTATAATGAAAAGGAAATTACATTTTAACAAAAATATCATTTCCCTTTTAATTAATAATTGCATTAAAATAAATTAAAAGATCGTACAGAAATGGGAAATGCCTTATCATGAAGAGGAAAACATTATATCGCTCAATTTTATTAAGATATGGGATGTGTCTATGGACATGGCAATTATTTTTGTGAAGACCAAAGCACAATTCAAACATGGCACTACAAAACTTCAACCAAAGGATGGTGGTTTGAAAGTCCTTCGACAACTTATTAACTTATTGCAGATTATAAACCTAGTAAAAATAACCATAGACTTGTCAAAGTTGTTCCATCAGTTTCTGAATATCTATTTGTTATTGATTCTGGTCCGCAGTTGTATCAAAATGCACCTCAGATATATTTTGGTCCTTGACATGGTACTATTTCCCCGAAGACTGGCAGTGTATTGAATAAGCATGAAATGTTTCCTAAATTGCATTTGAAAAAGAAGGTCGTGAAGATGTGTGTTTTGCATACTAGCACTAGAAAGTATTGTTCTGTTTCTAAATTTCACAGGTTTGTCCTCTATGTATGATGAAATACAAGTTTGTGATAGTTTCCGGACTTGGAGATTGATTAAAGCACCTATCCCGTATTATATTACTCAAGCTAGGTCATTTGGTACATGTGCCCGCCTGTAACTTTCCATTTATTTTGTATTACCTATTTTTGTTGTTTATTATTTTGGGTTTCATGAGATTTTGTGCGTTTTTTTCTTTTCCCTGATATTTTCTGGTATCCCTCAAGGCATTACGTTCAATTTTTAATACCTGAAATGGAAAACATTAGTGTTTGTTGGCGACGACAACGTCTAGTGCCGTCGCACAGTATCGAGTTGTTTACGCGGGCAACACCGGAGGCGGGCACAGAGATTAATTACAGAGTGACGAACTAGAGCTCCGTCTAGATTTCAGAAATTAATAGTTGGTATCATTGCGGGAGGTGACTGTGTTAATCGCAACCGAAATTTACTTTCGTGAAGCAGCTTTTCACTCTCTCAGTAGTGCATTTGCAGGCGGCAGGCGTCTTAGCCATGCAACCAACCGTTACCGGTAATCTTGTCCTTCTCCCTGATATTCTTATTATATTTTTGGATAATGTGTCCGTAGACTGAATAAATTGTTTTAATGAAGTTTTGTTAGCTTATGGCTGTCTATTATGTGTTAGTGCAGTGTTTGCATTATTTAATTGTCAACCACAGTCATTTTGTACCATTATAGATACAAATTATAATATTGAGAGCTTAAATTGCGGTACATTTCGCCCCACTTCACAAAATTAAAAGCAGCAACAGGTGAAACTACGTAAATAGCAGATATAAGCCGAGTTGTTATATTTCTTATGTTAGTACAGCACCAGAGTTTCCGTCACGTATAGCTCATACTATGCAAAGCAACAACTTGGTTATGCTTAGAAAACGGGTTAGTACCAAAAGTACGGTAGAACATAATAATATTCTGACAGTTTACGTCCTTGTTTAAGCATTAAGATCAACTTTTGACCCATCTTTTCCGACCATATGACTAATACTCAGCCAATACCAGTGCGGGAATGTCAAAGTTGACCTTTTTTAAGAATCAATAGCTAGATTCACACCTGTTACATATTTACCCATTCGTGAACTAGCTAGTGTGTATTAGTCTCTTCCCTGGCACGGTGGTCCTCAGCTCGATTCCCGGTGACCATGAAAGCTTTTTCTGTGTTGGGGAGGCCTGAAACGGAGTTCTCTCAGCCTCGTTATGTCAATTAATATCCCGCTTCAGCATATAAGCGCTGAAATTGGCACACATGCCATCGAAATGGGGTCAAATCGAAACGCTTACAGCAGCCTACGAGCCAGCGTTGATTATCCGTTAACAACAGGATTACATCCACTTCCAACAGTAACCTAGTAATGTAGTTAACTCAACGAGCAGAAATTGCTATCGTTCCCCTCAAGTTGCCAATTACAGCAAATTCACCTCATTTGTAATCGGTGGAACGTAAATACGAGCGTACGTTACTAGCGAAAAAATGTTCTTATCGCAGTACAAACAATGCGAATATGATTCTATTTATATAAAGGACTCCGACGGAAAAGAGGGTTACCACTGCCTTTTCTACCATCCTCAACACCTATACAAATTTTCCCAAAAAATTTGGCTTGCGAACATTTGCACGCTCTTTTTAACTTGCAACTCACCTCTCTCTTCGACAGCTTCCTCTGACCGTAACTCGCTCACACCCACTAGTCCATCGCTGTAAGTTGCTCATACCCATCCACTTGCAGTTTGACTTTCTCACTCACTCACTCAGCCCTACTCATTGTCATTATCTCTTTGTGTCTCTCTGTCATTGCCTTGGCCGGCCATCGTGGCCGAGCGGTTCTAGGCGCTGCAGTCCGGAACCGCGGGACAGCTACGGTCGCAGGTTCGAATCCTGCCTCGGGCATGGATGTGTGTGATGTCCTTAGGTTAGGTAGGTTTAAGTAGTTCTAAGTTCTAGGGGACTGATGACCACAGATGTTAAGTCCCATATCGCACAGAGCCATTTGAACCCACAGCCACAGTGTCCTTCGTTCTGTTCCTACTACTACTACTTCTACTTCTCTCACTGTTACTGTCTCCCTCTTGCTCTCCCTTACTGCTAATGTATAATTCCTTTTTCTTACTGCCGTTTCCTCTTCTTACTCTCACTATCTCTCCCTTCCTCGTTGTCGTTGTCATTGTCATATAATGTGTGTCTCATTATCACTGGCTCTCGCCCACTTACACTTCCTCTTCCTCTCTCTGTTTATTCCTCCCCAGCTGGCACTGTCTCTTTCACTCTTTTCCTAGCACTGTTCTGTCACTGTTAACTATGTCCTACTGCCGCTGTGTCCCTCTCTTTCTTTCACACTGCCATTGTATCCCTCGCTCTTTCTGTAACACAACCGCTGCCTGCTGTCTTCCGGTATTTGTTACTTCTCTGTCTCTTTGCCTCTGTTTTCTCTCTCAGCATAAAAAAGCGCGAACATGTTCGCATGCCAAAAACTGTGGGAAAAGTTGTAAAGCTGCTGAGGAGGACAGAGTGAGGCAACAGCTACTCCACTTTTCAGTCAATCTTTTAAAAAAAATAGGACCTTATTCGCATCTTTTGTGCTCTGATAACAGCATTTTTCGGCTGGTTCCCTTCTTTTTCCTGCTGCAGAAGGGCATGTAACTCATGTGAAAAGAAATATACTGGTCAAGAAAATTTTGATAGTTTACTTACGTGAAATAGAAATAACACAAAACTAATTTTACTCCTCAGACGGGATTTTACATGCAAAAAAAACTTTGCATGTGCTTCAGTACCACAACGAGGGATTCCCAGAAGACACCGGAGACACACTATAGTATATTTCTCCGCGCTGCGTCACTTTATAGCCAACATTTTCGCCTCAAACCGAATTTTACGAGCATATTTTACGTGTACAAGGAGGATAACTTTGAACTTACATACTGATAAAGATATGAAAGAAATTCTGAAATTTTTTAGAGATCGAGATCTTAGCAGTACATCGTAAAAATTACAGCCACTTGCTGTGCATAGCTGTCTCTCAATCCGCAGCTGGGTTTTGGTCGGCTAGTGAGGGCGGAATATAGTTAAAAAAAAGTCATTTCTTGGTGTTTTCCGAGGAACCGCCCATGAACTAATGATGCCTCCACAAGTCCCGTCAAGCGTACCGTAGAACACATCAAATACCAAAAGAACCAACTGATTCGCTGCATTTGCCTAAACAGGATGAAGTGTGTAATAGCCATACTTCGACCCTGTACTGTAGGATAGTGACACTAAGACATACCCAAAGACTGGAAAGTTGCACAGTTCACACCAATATTCAAGAAAGTTAGTAGGAGTAATCTACTAAATTACAGGCCCATATCGTTAACGTCGATATGCAGCAGGATTTTAGAACATATATTGTATTCGAACGTAATGAATTACCTCGAAGAAAACGGTCTATTGACACACAGTCAACATGGGTTTAGAAAACATCGTTCTTGTGAAACACAACTAGCCCTTTATTCACATGAAGTGCTGAGTGCTATTGACCAGGGATTTCAGATCGATTCCGTATTTCTGGATTTCCGAAAGACTTTTGACACTGTACCACACAAGCGGCTCGTTGTGAAATTGCGTGCTTAAGGAATATCGTCTCAGTTATGTGACTGTATCTGTGATTTCCTGTCACAGAGGTCACAGTTCGTAGTAATTGACGGAAAGTCAACGAGTAAAACAGAAGTGATTTCAGGCGTTCCCCAAGGTAGTGTTATAGGCCCTTTGCTGTTCTTTATCTATATAAACGATTTGGGAGACAATCTGAGCAGCCGTCTTCGGTTGTTTGCAGATGACGCTGTCGTTTATCGACTAATAAAGTCATCAGAAGATCAAAAGAAACTGCAAAACGATTTATAAGAAATATCGAAATGGTGCGTAAAGTGGCAGTTGACCTTAAATAACGAAAAGTGTGAGTTCATCCCCATAAGTGCTAAAAGGGATCCCTTAAACTTCGGTTATACGATAAATCAGTCAAATCTAAAGGCTGTGAAGTCAACTAAACACCTAGGAATTACAATTACGAACAATTTAAATTGGAAGGAACACACAGAAAATGTTCTGGGGAAGTCTAATCAATGACTGCGTTTCATTGGCAGGACACTTAGAAAATGGAACAGACCTACTAAGGAGACTGCCTACACTACGCTTGTCCGTCGTCTTTTAGAATACTGTTGCGCGGTGTGGGATCCTTACCAGATAGGACTGACTGAGTACATCGAAAAAGTTCAAAGAAAGGCAGCACGTTTTGTATTATCGCGAAATATGGGAGAGAGTGTCACAGAAATGATACGGGATTTGGGCTGTAAATCATTAAAAGAAAGGAGTTTTTCGTTGCGACGGAATCTTCTCACGAAATTCCAGTCACAAACTTTCTCCTCCGAATGCGAAAATATTTTGTTGACACCGACGTACATGGGGAGGAATGATCACAAAGATAAGGGAAATCAGAGCTCGTACGGAAAGATATAGGAGTTCATTCTTCCCGCGTGCTATTCGAGATTGGAATAATAGAGAATTGTGAAGGTGGTTCGATGAACCCTCTGCCAGGCACTTAAATGTGATTTGCAGAGTATGCATGTAGATGTAGATCTTCCTGTGGGTATAAAAATGGCTCGTAGCTCAAGTGCTCTCCAAAACACTTGATCGTACCTTTTTCTCAGCAGTAGAAGCCGAGGTACGAGGACTGGAAAATCACGTTTTTATGCGTGGCGTTTTGGAACATACTAGGTAACTCTTTCCGACATATTTTTGTTGCTATGGTTGTGACGTGTATGAATTACAATAAAGGGCGAAGGAAGATCTGAATTTAGAGTTCCGTCGACGATAAAATCGTTAGAGACGGAGCATGAACTCTGACTGGGGAAGAATGTAGAAGGAAATCAGCCGATACAGACCAGCATCTTTGTGAAGTTTTTGAATTTAACGCAGCTTAAAAGAAGAAGAAAATAGCCAGTATGAATAATACTTCATAAATTGCTTAAGCGAGAAACTTCTTTATTATCTGTATGCCGACTTAATGACTATTTCAGCACATTTATTCAAGGAGCATACAAGGTTCGTCGAAGTACGGTGGTAGATATTTATCAGAAATATTCATGTTATCTGAGAGCCACATTTTTTTTTACACATTTATCTATTTCTATAAACCTAAAAGCTGTTAATTTTGTACAGTAAATGCTTTAGTTTTTATGCGCGAAAGTGTCACTGAGATGCGCAGCCAACTCTAGCGGCAAACGCTGCAAGAGAGGCGTGGTTACTGTTGAAGTTCCGAGAGTGTACGTCCTTGGAGGAGTCAACCCAAATATATTTCCTCCTGCTACGTCTGTCTAGCCAAAAGATAATGACTATAAAGTCAGAGGAATTTGAGCCCCCCACTGACGCTTACCGGCAATCGTTCTTCCCGCAGACCATTCGCTACTGATACAGGAATAGGCGGAAGTGAAATTGGTACACAAAGTATCCTCTGCCAAACACCGTGAGGTTGCTTGCGGGGTGTAGCTGTAGATATAGAAAACAGCAGTCTTCTTTAAAAGCGGATAGTTGCTGGAGCTTCAATCGTTACAACGTCTCTTGATCGGCACCACTTCGTAGGGGCTTAATCGTATTCAGCAGCATACATCGTCGTTTAGCTTGTCAGTTGAATAATTTTAGTTTGGCACCTATCCATCATATTAAAACAAGAATCGAAGTGAGTCTTCTTTAAGTATGATACTAGGGAAGAATTTTCCTGGCCGTCCAGGTAGTTTAACGAATCCTTCCTTCTGGACAATATTCGAAATATGACATAGTGTTCATGTCCGAAAGAACAGATACAATCTGTGACCATGCAGCTCGTTAGAATGAAATTACAATGAAATGAACACCCTTAGCTGCTTACAGGCTTTGACATACGTCAACGGGGACAGATGAAAATGTGTGCCCCAACCCGGGATTCGAACTCGGGATCTCCTGCTTACATGGCAGACGCTCTATCCATCTTTTTTTTTTAATCTAATTTTGTTCGCCTTTTTTCGTTGCATCTGCCCGGGGCGGATGTCGTAAGATATCCGTTTAAGTTCGTTGTTGATCGATTAGCTCAGTTTTTTTTTTTTTATTACAGAGGGCTGCTAACCCTCTGACCGAACACGCTGAGCTACCGTGCCGGCTACCTGTGCGGGCAAAGCCCAAACCATCTGACCCACCGAGGACACAGAGGATAGCGCGACTGCAGGGATTTATCTCTGGCACGGCTGTCGCGAAACCCACATTCTCAACGTATTGTCCCGCACTACATTCGAAGTGCCGCCGCCCATTATACTCATTACTCGCGGCGCGTTGCCGATTCCCGTAAGAGTTCGGGCACTGTTTGTGCATTCGCACAGAAGAAGATGGTCAAGTGCCATGTAAGCAGGAGATCCCGGGTTCGAGTCCCGGTCGGGGCGCACATTTTTATCTGTCCCCGTTGACGTATGTCAACGCCTGTATGTAGCTAAGGGTGTTCATTTCATTGTAATGTCTTGATAATAGTCGTCGTCGCTGCATTGCGATCCGTCAGGTCTCTTACGTATTGTTAGCAACGCGGCATTGAAATCTCCCGGGCTAGTACGACACCAAAGCCCCCGTAATCTAGTTTTTATATGTTGTCCTTTTAGCTTCATGATGTTTACATAAAATCTTACAACACGTTCAACATATTAGAAGGTAGCCAATACCCTGCTTCTCCTTACATTGACGACCAACAGGCGGCTTCAACGTATGCATGATTCCTAAAAATAGTCTGTGACTGCAGCGCCTCAGACCACTCGGCTAATCCCGCGCAGCACGTTTCGTATTATCGCGAAATATGGGAGAGAGTGTCACTGAAATGATACATGATTTGCGCTGGACATCATTAAAAGAAAGGCGTTTTCCGTTGCAACGGAATCTTGTTACGAAATTTCAATCACCAACTTTCTCCTCCGAAAGCGAAAATATTTTGTTGACGCCAACCTACATAAGGAGAAACGATCATCATAAGAAAATAAGGAAAATCAAAGTTCGCGCGGAATGATACAGGTTTTCGCATCTTCCGCGTGCTATAAGAGATTAGAATAATAGAGAAATATTGTGAAGGTGGGTCGGTGAACGCTCTACGAGGCACTTAAATGCGATTTGCAAAGTATACATGCATATGTAGATGTAGACACTATAAAATCTAAAGATACATTAAAGTGTCAGAACAGCAAATTGCGCAGTTCCTCCGAGTTCGTGCACCTCTCTGCGATAAACAAAATCTCAGTAACAAATATGACATTTACTTTTGATGTAAACGTAGACTCTCAAAATACTATGCTATTTTAGATTAACACATCATTGGAAATAACGCTACGAAGAAAAGTACAGGGATTTTTATTTAAACCGGTAGCGGTAGAAGCAATTCCATTACTTCTGCCCATCTCAGGGTTTGCTTTTAGTTCTGGAGTACTGTTTGCGCAGCTGGGCGTCAGCGGAGGCATTGACGCGGAGATCACTTGTCGGCGTCTGTTTTTACTGCTCCCGGAGGCCGGAAGCCTCCCTGCCTTTCCGCTTTGCGCTGGCTATTCCTGCCCGAAACACGACGCTGCCTGTTTCCGACCAAGCGCACGCTCAAAACATCACGAAGCCGCAACACCCGTTACTTTTCTCCCTCTCGTTTCTGCGTCCCTCAGCAGAGATTAGCGGCCTGCTGTTTTAGATTCCTGCGGAGACTGGTGTCTGATCCACTTTCCGATTATCCGCTCTTGGTTAAGTGTCTTGAAATACGGAAGTACAGGCAGTCATGGAGATATTATTGACACGTATATATTTGAGTGGTGTCTGTTCTGACGGACATGGCCGACAGAGCAGATGCCACTCGTGATTATGCAGCTGGTGCATGCAATTATATGAAAAAGAGAATGGGGAAAGAAAGGGAAGAGACGAGTGGAAATTCGTGACTTTCGGCCGCACAGAACATTGTGGTAATGCAATGGCGAAAGTTGAAAATTTGTTCAAAAATGTTCAAATGTGTGTGTGAAATCTTATGGGACTTAACTGCTAAGGTCATCAGTCCCTAAGCTTACACACTACTTAATCTAAATTATCCTAAGGACAAACACACACACCCATGCCCGATGGAGGACTCGAACCTCCGCCGGGACCAGCCGCACAGTCCATGACCGCAGCGCCTTAGACAGCTCGGCTGAAAATTCGTGCGGGGCCGGGGTTCTATCCAGGATTTACCGCTTCTCATCACCGGTATCCGCGTCCGGCCACCCTGATTTAGGTTTTCCGTGATTTCTCTAAAACGCTTCAGGAAAATGCCGGGATGGTTCCTTTGAAAGGGCGTGGCCGACTTCCTTCCCCATCCTTCCCTAACTCGATGCGACCGATAAACTCGCCGTTTGGTCCTCTCTTCCGAATCAACCAACCAACCATAGCCGGTTCCTTTAACCGCTTCGGCCATCCGGCCACGGTCTTTGCCCGGCTCAGATTTACAACTTAATCGCACTCTGCAGTGCACCTCCTCTCTTCCATTAAACCCCTACTCGCAAATTACTGATTCCCCCACTCAGTGGGGATGCACTAATAACATCCTATCTCCTATGGGAATCAATAATTTGCGGGTCGGGGTTTAATGGAAGAGTAAGTTTCCTGGATGGGCGAAGCGGTTAAGGCAACCACCGCGCTTGAGAGGCATTCAACCCAGGTTCAAGTCCTGGTCCTGCACAAACGTTCAACTTTCGTCATTACACTGCCACATTGCCCTGTGTGTCTGGAAATCACAAGTTCCCATCCATCCCTTCCCTTGGTTCCCCTCGTTCTCTATTTCATATAAACATTATTGACGTCGCGTGTTTTTACTTTCTTCTCGCTGCCCGACAGCTTCCAAAAAACATAAAACGTATTTCCAAACTGGCCGGCCGGAGTGGCCGAGCGGTTCTAGGCGCTACAGTCTGGAACCGCGCGACCGCTACGGTCGCGAGTTCGAATCCTGCCTCGGGCATGGATGTGTGTGATGTCCTTAGGTTAGTTAGGTTTAAGTAGTACTAAGTTCTAGGGGACTGATGACCTCGGAAGTTAAGTCCCATAGTGCTCAGAGCTGTTTGAACCATTTGTATTTCCAAACGTTTTCTAATTTTTTTTCGTTTACATGCCGTAACGGGACATCCTACTCTAGCATTACTTTTCCTCCATACTAGTTGTCGATACCAGTACTATTTTTCGAATTTTGGACAGGTCATCATTATCTCAACTGCTTTTCTGAAAACTTTCATATAATTTTATACACAGTATGTTACATTCCCATTCTAAAATTTATGAAAAGGAATTAGTTTATTATCGATGTTACAAACGATAAGTACTAGCTCTGAATGTACAGTTAAAATTTTTTTGTCTCGAGACATTTTAAATTACGAATTATTTGGCACACTTAAAATTTCCATTATTAATTACGCAATCTAGTCCTCTTTACGATGTTTATTTCTGGATTCATTTATGAATTAGTAATCGACATTAACAGAAATTCATTCGTCAAGAAAAATTGTAAATTCTTTGAGATACGGTTATTACCGCAGAGTGACGTAGTAGTAAGCTTTCCTCTGATGTAATCGGTCGTATTTTGGGCGAACAATGTAATTTCGGCTTTGTTAATGTGAAAAATCAAAAGACTGTATGACATACTAAAATGTGACAAAATATATTAACGTAACAACAAAAATTCTGCAACAACCATCTTCAGATTTATTCAGATCAATTGAACCACGAGGACATAAAATGTGAGAATTTCAGCCTCAAGAATCAGACCCAAGACAAGAACAACTAGAGACAAATCTACACGAAAAGCTAAGTAAACTAGAAAGTTTATTGTAATCCTCGCTCCTCAAATTTTTCATAAAAGACTTTGCTTATAGCGGACAGTAGCTGGAATTAGGAAGGAGGGGGGAGGTTACAATGCGTAACGTCAAATACTTAACACATTAACACATTTTTGAACGAATCAGACGTTTGAAGCCGTTTTATACCTGGAAGTTCGCTTCTTTAGGGAATCGGTTGTTTACTGGTTGGATACATAAATTGAACTAAGGTTTTAGAATTCCATTACAGTTATAAGATGAGATCGTCCGACAAGCGGAAAACTCTGGAACTTCATCGTGGCTTCCACCGACACGCTTGTGAGCTTCCGGAACGCCTTTGTCCTGCGAACAGTGGTCGCCCGCGCTATATCTTAAGTCGAGGAATTCTGTTGACCTACGCCGTCTCTGGGGAAGCCAGGGGGGCACAGAAAGGCACGACTCGGGCGTCAGATACTTGCGGAACTTGGTGGCGCGCGCCTGGAGATCACGAGAAGTCGGCGACGTGCCCGCGACGCAGCAGCAGCCACCCGCTGTGCTCCGAGCATCCGCCGCCGGATGTGTATCGGCTGCCGACGCTACCCCTGCGGCGCCGCTATGCGCGGAATGCCGCACAACTTCGGAAGCTCACGCGTAGCGAGAGGGCCGCTATATTAACGGGGAGAACCTGTCTCCCATCAGGACCGTTTCAAGTTACACGTCTCTCTTCTGGTCGTACACAGTGCCTGAAGCAAAGAGGTTGCTTTGCAAACTGCTGGAACACCAACTTTTCCTGTTGAGCTGTTATTACATCCAAAATTATTAATTTCAGACTAGCAGTAAAAACCGAGTGATGAACAGTAGTGACTCATCCGATCTCTCGTCATGTCCAGGCTGCTGGAATAATCACCCTCTCAAATGCTGTGTATTTCATGTACGATACGCGCTCTCTCTAGTTAGGGAAACTATACACTGTAGTCAAATTCTCTGACTTCTTTCCAATGACATTCCTATTTGGTCAAGGTTAATCCCGTTGTTTCCATGACGCTAGATAACAGGGCCTTCAGCAATACAGTAATTTTTTTGTGGATCCATGCTATTTACGTACTAACTAGTGACTCAGCTGTATTTGTTGTTGATTTGGAGTCTGTTTAAAAGCTTTTTATAGATTCATCCTGAGCCACATAAGTACAGTTATCTAAATGAAATACACCCGCAATTGTATCTCTCTGTTGTAACACGGCATCCTTTAACATAGTGTCAGTAGTTTGGAGACATGGAGCTAGTTAGTACCCAAAGCATCCCAGACGTTGGAAAAATGTCATATTACCGCATTGGGCTACTGGTAAAATACTTTATTTATATAGCCAGTTTCAGTAGTCTGACAATCATCTGGAAGTGTAGAAGTATTCACAGCATCTCGTTAGGCGAAATATAAAAAAGTATAAAATCATTATCGTCAGGTGATAAAACCATGAACAACAAAAATGGTTCAAATGGCTCTGAGCACTATGGGACTTAACTGCTGGGGTCATCAGTCCACTAGAACATAGAACTACTTAAACCTAACTAACCTAAGGACATCACATACATCCATTCCCGAGGCAGGATTCGAACCTGCGACCGTAGCGGTCGTGCGGTTCCAGACTGTCATCATATCGTAATGTAAATTACCTAATCGATTCATAAAATCTGTGCTATGGGGTCTACAGGTTTTAACATGAATGTGTTCACCCCATAGCACGACTTTTATACGTAGATTGACGACGTAATGTGTATTACAATATGACGACAATCTATTGTTCATGGTTTTATCGCTTGACTATAACGATTTTGTATTTTTTATATTTCGCCTAATATGACGCTGTGAATACGAGGGTAATCCCAAAAATAAGGTCTCCTATTTTTTTATAACGACGTAGACCTGTTTATTTATCCAGTGGTTCACATCAGTTTACAGCTTGAACATTTAGCTATTTTTCGACATAATCACCATTTCTGTCGATCATTTTTGTAGACGTCGTGGCAGTTTTTGTATGCCCATGTCATACCAGCTCGCCGCCATGCTGTTCAGAGAATTATGAACCTCTTCTTTCACCTCGTCGCCGGAGCTGAATCGCTTTCCGGCCAAATGTTTTTTTTAACCTAGGGAACAGTTGATACTCACGGGGCTCAAAGTCAGGACTATAGGGTGGGTGGGTGATTATGTTCCACTGAAACTGTTGCAGGAGAGCAACGGTTTGCCGAGCAATGTGTGGGCGAGCGCTGTCTTGGAGAATGTGTACGCCCTTGCTCAACATTCGTGTTATCCGGTTCTGAATTGTCCGTTTGAGTTTTTTTTCAGAGTCTCACACTACCTGTCAGCGTTAATTGTGCTCCCAGCGATTCAGCTCCGACGACGAGATGAAAGAAGAGGTTCATAACTTTCTAAATAGCATGACGGCGAGCTGGTATGACATGGGCATACAAAAACTGTCACAGCGTCTAAAAAATGCATCGACAGAAATGGTGATTATGTCGAAAAATAGCTACTTGTTCAAGCTGTAAAATGATGTAAACCATTGTAGAAATAAACAGGTCCATGTCCTTATAAAAAAAATGGGAGACCTTACTTTTGGGATTACCTTCGTACTTTTATGAATCAGATGATGCTCAGACAACTGAAACTGCTTGTATAAATAAAGTATTTTATCGGCAGCTCAAGGTGGTAATACGACATTTTTCAAACATATAAGAGCTGTGGGGTACCTGCTCCTGAAAATACATCCCAGACCTGTTACAACAAGATCAGATAATGCGAGTTTGGTGGGTGGCGAGTTTGGTGGGTGGCGAGTTTGGTGGGTGGCGAGTTTGGTGGGTGGCGAGTTTGGTGGGTGGCGAGTTTGGTGGGTGGCGAGTTTGGTGGGTGGCGAGTTTGGTGGGTGGCGAGTTTGGTGGGTGGCGAGTTTGGTGACAAAGACATCAACGTAGCTCCACTATCATGCTCATCGAACCACTGTAGCACTATTCTGACCTTGTGACACGGGTAGTTATCCTGCCGGAAGATCCCGTCGCCGTCGGGGAAGACACCAACCACGAACGGGATGCAGATGGTCTGCAATAATATCCATTTAGATCACAGCTGTCAAGATGCCTTCGGTTAATACCATCTACATCAGTACTGCGCAAACCATCTGATGGTGTGTGGTGGAGGCTACTTCTGGTACCACTAGGTGATCAGTCCCTTCCCTGTTCCATTCGCGAATGGCTGATGAGAAGAATGGTCGTTGATAAACCTCTCGAATTTTATCGTTGTGGTCATTTCGCGAGATGTATGTGGGAGAAAGCAATATGCCGTGCGATTGTTCCTGGATAGTTAAAAAATGGTTCAAATAGCTCTGAGCACTATGGGACTTAACATCTGTGGTCATCAGTCCCCTAGAACTTAGAACTACTTAAACCTAACTAACCCAAGGACATTACACACATCCATGCCCGAGGCAGGATTCGAACCTGCGACCGTAGCGGTCACGCGGTTCCAGACTGAAGCGCCTAGAACCCTACGGCCACACCCGCCGGCTCCTGGATAGTACTCTCTCGAAATTCCACTAGTAAACATCTCTGTAATGAACAATACCTCTCTTGTAGCGCGTGCGCCTACCACAAGTCAGTTGAATGTCCACCACAGCATTGTACTACCTTACTACCCCCAAAGGGCCGTATCCGTGACGAGGTGCATATATGGAGCAGCCGTTCGCGTGCATGACAGATAAGACCATCGACGAGGTGGAACAATGAACGTGACTGATTCTACTAGGCGACACGTTTCCGTTCATCCAAGCTCCAGCCTCGATGACGGCGTGCCCACTGTAATCGTAATTGACAATGTCGTCGGGTCAACATAGGAAGACGTAATGGTCGTCCTCTGCGTAACGCTACGTTGAACAACGTGCGCTCCAAAACAGTTGTGCCTGCAGCAGCATTGTTACATCTCCCATAGGTTGCCACCTACCCTGATTTACAGAACAGTAAGCCTCCGATCTCAGCTTTGCGAGATGAGACGTTGAGGTCCACCACCTAGTCACCTACTTGTGGTGTCACCATCCTTCAACAGTTTTCTATGGATGATCACGACAGTAGCACGCGAACAGTGGACCAGCTTCTCCGTTTCCGAGCTGGTCGTTCGCAGGGGCAGGGGCATAACAATCTGCTTAAGTCAGTGTATTTTCCCATTTGCATTCCGAATTGGCGCTGGAATGATCCCCCATCCGTCTCTGCTCCGATTATACAGTTTACTTTCCCGATCACGTGCACGTAACGCCACCAGGCGGCACTGAATGTCGCGGTGGGCTACGCTGATAATGTCGGCCTATAATGAGTTTTTTTATTTACTTCGATAAAAAAGGACCTTTAAGATCACTAATGCACTATCGAGGGTAAGTATCTCTAACTTCTAAAGTTGTTTATTGAACGTATGTAAGGTGCTAGCTTAACCCTAGAACATTGAAGGTGGGAAATGTTACATTGTTACGAAACCGTCGTAGTTTTTACTAGTCTATATTTTATTCAAAGGACATCGTAATTTGTAGTTTATGCACTAGTTAATTACAATTATAAGGTCTCCAATGGTGTATTCCATACAAAATAAGTATAAAATGTCCTGTTGTTCAGCCTACCAGATTGGCGAGAAACGCGAATGGGTACCAACTGCAATCGTAAATGTTGCGAGGGTTTAGTAGTCTAGGGGTAAGTGCCCCGTCGTTTTAAACGCATCTGAAGTGGGGTGGGTTATACAGATTTTGCGATTTTACGGTCCTTAATAAAAATCTGCAATTCCTCTTACGACATAAAAATAATTAATTTTTGCAAAACCCATTCTTCCATTGCTCCATCCATGAATAGATTGTAACTTTAATGCATCCATTAAAGCATGTGTCACACATTTGTTAAAATACCTCTACATCTATACTGATACTCCGCAAGCCACCGTACGGTGCATGGCGGAGGGTAGTCTCACCACTGCTGGTCATTTCCTTTCTTTTTCCACTGGCAAATAGAGCGAGGGAAAAACGACTGTCCGTACGCCTCCGTATGAGCCGTAATTTTTTGTATCTTACCCTCGTGGTCGTTGCGCGCAATATATGTTGGCGGCGGTAGAATCGTTGGGCAGTCATCTTACACTGCCGGTTCTCCAAATTTTCTCAATGGTGTTTCCCAAAAAGAACTTCACCTTCCCTCAACAGATTCCCATTTGAGTTCCTGGACCATCCTCGTAACACTTGCATGTTGTTCGAACCTACCGGTAACAAATCTAGCAGCCCGCCTCTGAATTGCTTGGGTTTTCCTTCAATCCGACCTGTTATGGATCCCAATCGCTCGAGCAGCACTCAAGAACAGGTCGCACAGCGTCCGATATGCGGTTTCCTTTACAGGTGAACCACTCTTTTCGAAAATTCTCCCAATAAACCGAAGTCGCCAGCCGCTGTGGCCGCGCTGCTGCTACGATCGCAGGTTCGAATCTTACCTCGGGCATGGATGAGTGTGATGTCCTTAGGTTTAAGTAGATCTAAGTCTAGGGGACTGATGACCTCAGATGTTAAGTCCCATAGTTCTTAGAGCCATTTGAACAATTTTAAACCGAAGTCGACCATTCACCTTCGCTATCACAGTTCTCACACGCTCGTTCCTTTTCATATCGCTTTGCAACGCTACGCCCAGACAGTTAAATGACTTGACTGTGTCAAACAGGACACTACTAATTTGTATCCGAACGTTACAGATTTGTTCTTCTTTCTCACCCGCATTAACTTACCTTTATTTCACATTTAGGAATAGCTGCCAATTATCACACCTGAAAATTTCGTCTAAGTCTTCTTGTACCTTCCTACAGTCACTCAACTTCGACACGTTACCGCACAGCAGGGCGTCATCAGCAAACAAGCGCAGATTGCTGCCCCCCTGTCCGCCAAATCATTTACGCATATAGAGAACAACAGCAATCCTAGCACTCTTCCCTGGGTGCATCCTGACGACACCCTTGTCTATGATAAACTCTCGCCATCGAGCAAAGTACGCATGTACAGGGTGATCAAAAAGTCAGTATAAAATTGAAAACGCAATAAACCACGGAATAATGTAGATAGACAGGTAAAAACTGACACACATGCTTGGAATGACATGGGGTTTTATTAGAACCAAAAAAACAAAGTTCACAAAATGTCCGACAGATGGCGCTAGACAGCAAAACTGCTACCGTGACGGGTGAGAGGTACGCCGATATGTTACAGAATCGCATCACCCCAGCCTGGCTGATAAACACCTGCTGGAACGTACGATGTTTATGCAGGATGGCGCTCCACCCCATATTGCTAGACGCGTGAAAGATCTCTTGCGCGCGTCTTTTGGTGATGATCGTGTGCTCAGCCGCCACTTTCGTCATGCTTGGTCCCCAGACCTCAGTCCGTGCGATTATTGGCTTTGGGGTTACCTGAAGTCGCAAGTGTATCGTGATCGACCGACATCTCTAGGGATGCTGAAAGACAACATCCGACGCCAATGCCTCACCGTAACTCCGGACACGCTTTACAGTGCTGTTCACAACATTATTCCTCGACTATAGCTATTGTTGGCGAATGATGGTGGACATATTGAGCATTTCCTGTAAAGAACATCATCTTTGCTTTGTCTTACTTTGTTATCCTAATTATTGCTATTCTGATCAGATGAAGCGCCATCTGTCGGACATTTTTTGAACGTTTGTATTTTTTTGGTTCCAATAAAACCCCATGTCATTCCAAGCATGTGTGTCAATTTGTACCTCTCTATCTACATTATTCCGTGATTTATTCAGTTTTCAAATTTATACTGACTTTTTGATCACCCGGTAGATGTAGCGGTTCGAGATGGACTACGTAAGTGAATTTTTTAACGCAATTCTCAATAAGTTATTAATTCAATGCGAGGTGCTTTAATCGCGGAAAGCGCAAGACACGTACAGTTTCACGGGCGGCTATTGACGGAAGTGGAATATTACGCAGAAAAGAAGTGGCGCAGGGTCATTGACGTAACAAAATTGCGGTTAGTGGCCGGCCTTAGTCCTCAAAAGACCCCTCTAATTTTCGGATATGATGACGACGAACGCGAGAAGACTACAATGGGCCTATGGCCAGCTTTCGGCGGCTCCGCAGACGAGAAAAATAAGCGGAGGCTCTGCGCGTTGGCGCGCGGCGCTCTGCAATCTCTCTGCGGGCACAGCTCCTCCGGCCCTCATCTGCATAATTGGGCAATTCCGGAGGGCTCGGTGGCCGGTTGAGGCAGAGGCAGGTGAGCCCACGGCGCCAGTTAGTCCGCCGCTGGGGATTACGGCTGCGGGGATTCTGGCGGACAGCGACGGCCCGCCGAAGCCGGACCGCGGCGCTAAGCCGTGGGACCCGCCAGCGATAAGGGCAGGCAGCCGCGCGGCGGCGAACCTGCCGCTTTGTTTGCGCGCTTATACTCTGGTTTCCGTAAACTAAGGCGCTCCAACTAGGGAAAACGTTCATCTGATTTATTTGCATCTCCCACAGGTCACAGGCACGATAAGCATCACGACGTACGCTGCGAGCCATTTAAACTGGAACGCCACGAAAGCGGCATGCAAGAACCGCCAAACTGGCATTTAATGTACTATACCTTGAGCAGGAAGAACAGATCTGTAATATCCGCATGCAGTGTCTAACAAACCCTACCACAACAAAGGTCAAAAATTAATTATGATTGTAGTGTTGCTCACGCTGCTAAATATTGCATTTTCGGGCAACAATAAAGTTATATTATGTGGCAGGTGTCATTAGAGCACAGTTAGTAAAGTCATTTCTTGAAATAATGCATAAACTAGGCACTCATCTTTTCGTTGTGAACTCGTGGCTCAATCGTCGAAAATCTAGGTAGTGATGATTCCAAGCTCTGATGCAAAGAGGCCTAGGTGGTGGTCTGCGATATTCAAAAGTTTTATAGATGTGTTTTATAAACCATTCTTGAAGATTAAACTATTGCAAGTTAGAACAATGGTGATGTCAAAAAAGTAATCAGCACTCCGAAGCCGGCGGGAGTGGCCGTGCGGTTCTAGGCGCTACAGTCTGGAGCCGAGCGACCGCTACGGTTGCAGGTTCGAATCCTGCCTCGGGTATGGATGTGTGTGATGTCCTTAGGTTAGTTAGGTTTCATTAGTTCTAAGTTCTAGGCGACTGATGACCTCAGAAGTTAAGTCGCATAGTGCTCAGAGCCATTTGAACCATTTTTGAAGCACTCCGAATTTAAGTTACACTTCATTTTTATTACTTTTGTTGCAACATCACTTCACAATATAAAACATACTTGAAAATATCTTCCTCACTTTTAAAGTTCACATTTCAAAAAATGGTTCAAATGGCTCTGAGCACTATGGCACTTAACTTCTAAGGTCATCAGTCCCCTAGAACTTAGAACTACTTAAACCTAACTAACATAAGGACATCACACACATCCATGCCCGAGGCGGGATTCGAACCTGCGACCGTAGCGGTCTCGCGGTTCCAGACTGTAGTGCCTAGAACCGCTCGGCCACTCCGGCCGGCCTTCACATTTCATAAACTGATTACAATTTGCGTCTTTTCAACATGACGACCAAGACTTGACTCTCTAATAACCGCTTATGCGCCCAAAAATCAGAGTTACAAGTACGTCAAAGATCATAGTGACAAAAGAAAGAATACACATAAGAATAATATCAATGCAATATAAACATATCAATGTATCAAAGTACCTCTACATTAAAGAAATCAAATCTGAAGGTTGTCACATAAATATGTTAACTATTTTACAGAAACACAGTAGAATATTGCAGGTATCGAGAGGTTGAGGTGAGGTGCTGTAATGGTTACGTAATTCAAGTACCATTACAAGTGTTGCAGCGTCCAACTTGACACAGTCAAGTCGTTTAAATATCTCGACATAACACTGCAAAACGATATGACGAACATGTGCGAGCTGTAGTAGTGTAGGCGAGTGGTCGACTTCTGTTTATTGGCAAAATTTTAGGAAAGAGTGGTTCACCCGTAAAGGAGACCGCATATAGGACGCTGGTGCGATCTGTTCTTGAGTACTGCTGGAGTGGCCGGCCGCAGTGGCCGAACGGTTCTAGGCGCTACAGTCTAGAACCGCGCTACCACTACCGTCGCAGGTTCGAATCCTGCCTCGGGCATGGATGTTTGTGATGTCCTTAAGTTAGTTAGGTTTAAGTAGTTCTAAGTTCTAGGGGACTGATGACCTCAGAAGTTAAGTCCTATAGTTAAAAAAAAAAAACTGCTGGAGTGTTTCGGATCATTACCACGTCGGATTGAAGAAAGACATCGAAGCAATTCAGAGGCGGGCAGCTAGATTTGTTGGAAATGCTTCAGGAAAACAAATAGGAATCCGTGGTGGGAAGGCGACCTTCTTCTTCGAGAAACACTAAATGAGAAAATTTAGAGAACCGGCATTTGAAGGTGACTGCCGAACGAGTCTGTTGCCGCCAGCGTACATTGCGCGTAAGGACCACGAATATAAGATACGAGAACTTGGGTTCATACGGAGGCATACAGACAGTCGTTTTTTCCATCGCTCTGTTTGCGAGTGGAACAGACAAAGAAATGAAAAGTAATGGCACAGGGTACGCTACGCGCCGTTCGGTGACTTGCGGAGTATCTATGTACACGTACATGTAAATAGGCAACAGCTCTAAAAAGGAGACCGCACTGGAATCTAATTTTTCAAACTTTTAGTGTTCCGTACCCGGATCGGTAAAAACCGGAACCCTAATAGCATCACTTTGTTGTAAGCCTGTCCGTCTGTCTTTCTGTCCGACTGTTACAAACCTTTTTTCTCAGGAAGGAGTAGACGTATCAAGTTCAAATTTATGTCACATATTAAGCTCTGTGGTCCCTCAGCAGTGTAAAAATTTTAAGCTTCTAAGTCAATTCAGTCAAAAGATTCGGACATTTATGTCACATATTTTGACACTCGCAAACTAATTCATCAAAACCTATAGGGTACTTCCCGTTGACGTAGAATCATCACATTTGGCAAGAAGTAGGATTTCACAGTACAAACAAAGTAAAAAAATCTGAATTGTTAAACTGTAATTCTATCACATAAATATATTTTTGCCATTAGAACATACAGTGCTTAATGGACGGATATTGCTGAATGCAAACATAAAATGTAAGTTGCACTCACACTTTAGTAACTAAGTAAATATTTTTGTTATTCTTTCATATCCACCTACGTAAACTGAAGTGCCGTGCTCGATTCTAAAACATTCATATTTCTTTACGTACTACACGAATATGTAATAAAAAATGTAGGTTCGTATTTTTAAAAACGCAGTTGATATCCGTTTGACCTATGGCAGCGTCATCTAGCGTGGCAAACTATAGCACCATCTGGTTTCCCCCTTCAAGCTAGACAAGTTTCGTTCTTTGTAGTTTTTTTGTTTGATTCTTATTTCGTGAGATATTTGGCCTGGTCACGATCAATGGACCACCCTGTATATAACAATTTGTAGCCTTTTCTTTACGTTTCAGGATTTATGCAGGTCCTAACTTAGTAACCTGAGTCCTCTACCTTAATTGCAAACTCATTAAACGATCTGTACGCAACGATTGGTCATTATGAACGTAGACTGACACACACACACACACACACACACACACACACACACACACACACACACACACACACACACATGACAGGCTTCTTGTTTTCCGTTTTCGCCGCCGTGAGTGCCCAGTCGTTGGCTTTGCAATAGATTTATCAAAGCCATACATGTTCCCTCCGGTTACATCATTGCATTTATTTCTACATGTCGTGAAATGACCATGACATCAAAATAAGAACTTTGGAGGACTACAGACTGCGGCATTTCTGAAGCATTATTCGCAATTAGAACAGGAAAATGGGTAAATCATAGTACTCCGTGCTAGACACTGAAATGTAGCTCACAGAGTACAGACGTCGACAGTGCGGGATGGTCTACGTGTTTCTACGTGATGCTGAACGAAAGCGAGCTGTATTTGAGTGGAATCTTGGCTGGCTCTGAGCACTATGGGACTTAACATCTATGGTCATCAGTCCCCTAGAACTTAGAACTACTTAAACCTAACTAACCTAAGGACATCACACAACACCCAGTCATCACGAGGCAGAGAAAATCCCTGACCCCGCCGGGAATCGAACCCGGGAACCCGGGCGCGGGAAGCGAGAACGCTGCCGCACGACCACGAGCTGCGGACAGTGGAATCTTGCTTCTTGAGACTAATGAAGAGTAATAGGACTTTGCCGTACACGAATCAGACTGCAACGAGATGTATTGAAACATGCAACTCGCGTACAGTGATGATTGGCTTTTGTTCGTGTGTTGTACATTTTTACCATTATTCCAAAGTCACTTGCCATATCACTATAAATCTATAGTAATCCAGAGCGACTTGCTGGACACGAGATTGTAAAATCAAAGTCCCCGACGTGGTACAGACTCGAATTTGTCGACGTGGCTGCGCAGACTGTTATTTGCACAGAAAGGGGAACGAGTTGGTCGCGCGCGTCATCACTGTCTGAAGCCGCGGTGGGTAACGGGGGCTCGATTCGTAAGCCGGCAGACCCCCTCACGTAACGCGATATCCCGCCGGCGCGCCGTCTGTTAATTGAGAAAGTTGCACCAGCGTACCGCGTCGGCAGCCGCTGCTAGCAGGAGGGGTGGGGGATGGGGGGGGGGGGGGCTCAGGCAGAAGAGAACGCCGCGGCGTCTCTCCTCCTCTGTTTGCTCTCGCCCGCGGGGAGTTCGGCCAGGCGGTATGGAATTCGAGCTGTGCGCCGCCCCGGGAGGCGGACTTGAGCGGATAAATGTTATTTTTCGATCAAACGCGAGGGAAAACAGACGTGACGCAGGAGCGCTCCGAGAAGTGCAGCAGTGGAGGCGAACATACTGGATTCGTGAGAGGGGGAAGCTGAGTACAAATCCCGACTGTCAAATCGTTTGCCTACATTGGTAGCGACATCATTAAAGTTGGAACCACAACTCAGCATAATAAAGATAAGGACCGGAACTACCCCGTATTTTGTCTAAAGCGAAATCGGAAACCCACAAACACGAAAACGCTTGGATGGGGTTCAATCATATAGGGTGAAAAGTATTTAAAACGACAAACTCTGGGAGGTTGTAGGGGACATCAAAACAAATATTTTTCCCTAATGTCATTTTTTCCTATGAGGAGTATTTAAACCAGTAGAGGAAGATTTCTCTGGCGGCAAATTAATTAAACCAACAAACACTTTTCCATTTTTTTATGACCAAGAGGCAACACATTAACACAACCCAATTTCAGTTACAGTAGTTTTTCAAAAATGCCTCCATTGACACGTAAACAAAGGTTACACCATCGGATCATGTTCTGTCTGACACGGGCAAAAACCCCAGGAGTATCCTGAATTGTTCCTGCTGTTGCTACTATCCGGGCAACCAGATCCTCCTCTGATGCAACAGGAGTCGCGTAAACAAGGTTGCGCATCTCTCCCCACACAAAAAAGTCCAGAGGGGACATATCTGGGGATCGAGCAGGCCATGGTACAGGACCACCTCTGCCAATCCACATTTCTCGGAATCGTCGGTCCAGGAATCGACGCACACGACGACTGAAATGTGCCAGCGCCCCGTCATGTTGGAACCATAAGCGTTGTCTTGTAGGGAGCGGGACGTCTTCCAGCAGTTCTAGTAATGCTCTGGCCAGAAAATTGTAATACTGCCTGCCATTTAATGACCTAGGTAGCCGATACGACCTAATTAAACAGTCCCCAACAACACCGACCCACACATTAACGAAGAATCGCACTTGATGAGCGCTAGTAGCTGTGGCGTGTGTGGGTTATCCTCACTCCAAACATGCGAATTGTGCATGTTGAAGACTCCATCACGCCCGGAAGTTGTTTCATCGGTAAACAACACAGAGGGTGGAAATGTAGGATGCATTTCACACTGTTCCAGGTACCACTGCGAAAACTGTGCTCTGGGTGAATAATCAACTGGTTCCAGGTTGTGGACACGCTGTAAGTGACATGGACGTAACAATTGCTCTCGAAGGACTGTTCTTACATTAGTCTGATTAGTCCCCATGTTATGTGCAATTTCACGAGTGCTGATTGAAGGATCCCGCTCAACATGCTGCAAGACAGCTTCCGCAAACTGCAGCGTTCTTACCGTGCGACGGCGTCCCTGTCCAGGTAATCTGCTAAATGACCCGGCCTAACGCAGACGTTGGTACACAGCAGCAAAGGTCGTATGATGCGGGATACGGCGATCAGGATATTGTTATTGATAAACCAGCTGTGCAGTTCGTCCGTTGTGGTGCGCTAAGTAGTACGCACCAACCATATCAGTGTACTTACTCCAGGTGTATCGCTCCATTAGTAAACAGAGGCAATTCACTACTACACTGGTGGACAGCAGTTGCCTACAACTGTAGAGCGTAATACGCCCTCTAAGAACTGAAGATCGTAATACGGCCTCCGCCGGTTTAAATAATCCTCATAGGAAAAAATGACATTAGGGAAAAATATTTGTTTTGATGTCCCCTACAACTTCCCAGAGTCTGTCGGTTTAAATACTTTTCACCCTGTATAGTGCTTTATGAAGAATAACACTTTGTCCTTCGCCTGTGTGTTTAAATTATTATACATCTTTGGACAAAAGTATTGAGCACCCTAGGTAACATTTAGTGTTGTGAAACGTAAGGAAATTAAATAAATGTGAACAATCTGTCCGAGTTTTTTATGTTTATTAGTAACAAAAAATTAATATTTCGTGGCCCCAACTTTTGCACTTATTACAGCAGAAATTCTTTATCACAGAGAGTACACTAGCGTTTTACAATCCGCGGCACTTGTGGCTTTCCACTCGAGACGCAAACAGTCTTTAAATTCTTCTTTCTACATCCGTAACCCGCTCCAGCTACTGCCGGGTCTGGGTGCCGACGAGTCCTCCCACCACTTTTCTTCCTCCGCTTGCTCCCAGGTCACATTTCTCCTTGCCACAGATATTCTCACTCCCATTTTCCACCGTGTTCTTGGGCGCCCTCTAGGTCTTTTCCCATCCATCTTTAGTTCTTCCATAATTTTGGGAGTCTCTACCCATGCATCCTCTTAACAAGCCCATACCATCTTAATCTCTTTTTTTCAGTTTCTTCTCTCATACTTTCTTGTTTAAGGTCCTTTCTAATCTCTGCATTCCTTATTCTGTCCATTCTTGTTTTTTCCTGAACTGCTCTGAGAAATTTCATTTCCCCTGCTTGCAGTCTGCTCCAGTCTCTTTCTGTCATTGTCCATGTTTCTCCACCATAGGTGACAATAGGAAAGTAATAATTCTTATACATAAGGAGTTTTGCTTTTCTGAAACTTCCTTAATCCAGATCAGATGTTTTATTGTTTGGTAGAAACTGCCTCCCTTCTGTAACCTCCTATTAATTTCGTTAGTTATTCTTCCATCCCTAGATATTTCACTCCCTAAATAAGTGAAACTTTCTACCACTTTGAGGGGTTCTCCATTCAAGGTAATATTTCCGTTGATCCCTTTCTCTCTTCCATATACCATTACTTCACTCTTACCTTTATTTATTTTTAATCCATACCTTTTCATTATTTCCTTCCACGCATCAAGTTGTAACTGTACAGCTATCTCTTTATCACCCCATATTACCATATCATCTGCAAAAATAATCTTTTTGCCTTTATCTTTAACTGCCCTATTCATTCCCTCCATCACAACATTAAAAAGTGCAGGAGATAGGCTTGTTTAAGTCCTTGTCTTATTTCGAAGTATTCAGAGTTCCCCAATGGTGTTCTAATTCTACAATTGTGTCCTCTGTTTAAATGGTTCAAATGGCTCTCAGCACTATGGGTCTTAACATCTGTGGTCATCAGTCCCCTAGAACTTAGAACTACTTAAATCTAACTAACCTAAGGACATCACACACATCCATGCCCGAGACAGGATTCGAACCTCCGACCGTAGCGGCCACGCGGTTCCAGACTGAAGCGCCTAGAACCGCACGGCTACACCGGCGGGTTGTCTTCATTACATTAATGTATCCATCTTCTGTATCTATCTTCTTCATTTTTTCCCAGAGACTTTCCCTGTTAACTGAGTCATATGCCTTTTCTATAGACATAGAAAAAACCATTACCACCCTTTTGTTACACTCCTAACTTTTTTCCATCAGTTGACGGATAGAAAATATCAGGTCCATCGTGCTCCTTCCTTTCCTAAACCCATGCTGTTCTTCACTCAGCTCCTTTCCTATCTTTTCACTTATTCGATTTAGTAAAATTCTTTCAAAAATCTTGGCTGTATGACTCATAAGGGTTATTCCTCTGTAGTTTTTACAAAGTCTTTTATTGCCTTTCTTGAAGATGGGAACAATGACTCCTGTTCTCCATCGTCAGGTATTGTACTATTTCTCCACACACTTAATAGTACTCTATACAGCCACAGCATTCCCACTGGACTTGCTGCTCTTATCATTTCCACTTATACTTGATCAGGTCCTGGGGCTTTCCCCCCCATTCATCTTCTTCACAGCTATTTCCATGTCTTCCAGTGTAATTTGTCGTAATTCTGCTTCCCAACTTCTCTCAACTTCTCTCAATTTCTCCATTATTTGTTGTTTCCTCGTGTACCTGCTCCTCAGTGTTTAACAGTTTCTTAAAATGTTCTTTCCAGAGATCTTTTATATTCCCTGGATCTTCAATCACGGTACTGTCCTCTGTTTCCATCTTTACTGGTACTTCAGAAGCCTTCCTTTTGTTTTTCATCATTTTATAGGACATTTTCTTATTGCTCTTCACATCTTCTTCCAGTTTTTTTTTAATCTCCTCCCAAGCTTTTTTTCTTTGCTGTTTCCTCTATTTCTTTGCACTTCTTTTCCTCTATATATCTTTTATGGTCTTCGTCATTTTTAGTTTTCCACCACTTTCTCCATGCTCCATTTTTTCTTCTAACTGCTTGGATCGTGGTATCATCCCACCAACTTGTCTGTCTTACTTTTTCGTTTCCAGATGTTCTACCACATACTTTTTGTGCTGCTTCGACTAAAGTGTCTTTGAATAAACTCCATCCTTTCTCTACATCGCAGAAAACTTCTTTTGGAAATTTTTTGTGTGATTAATTCTCTGTACTTCTCAGCACTTTCACTCTCCTTCAGTTTCCAATCCCGTATCCTCATCACTTTCTTCTGTTTTCTATTTTTCACCCACTGATTCATTTTCCATTGGCCCACCAGTAATCTATGGTCTCCATATCTTAAATTCTTATTTTGACTTAATTGTAAGCTGCCTGATTTTGCGCCTCAATAAACCCCATCAATGCTCTGTGGAGTTCAGACCTGGTGATAGGGCACGCCAGTCAAGCTCTATGTTATTTTCCCTAATCCAAGACACTGTGCAGACAGATTTATGGCAGGTTGTATTACCGTGCTGGAATTTAATGCCATCCATGTTTTCATCGCCAAAAATGGTTGTAAAAGAGGGCAACAAAGCAGATTCTAGGACGTCTACATAATCGGTGGAATCCATGTGGCCTTCATATACGACCGTTTGTCGCATTCCTGCAGCACTCATGCAGTTCCAGGTCATGACGCTACCTCTGCCGTGTTTTACGGTAAGTAGCACACAGTCTGGGTTATAATATTCACCCATCGGACATAGTCACACCAGGTGTACCAATATTCTGAAATGTGAATAAATATTGTAGATAATTCTTTCATGCGTTTTTAAATTAATACATTTTGTTTTTTACCCAAACTGATATGTGTTAATGGAGCATCAAGTTGACGAACCTACGTGAATGTTTGCTTCGTCAGACCACACGATGTCTGACCAATTTTGCATTGTGAACGTTTGGTGTTTTAGAGCCCTCCCATAATGTTCCTTTATATTTTTGTAAGAGAGCCTTGGCTTCTTCCTGACTTTACAGTCTTTTAGGCCAGCTTCTTGAAGTCGCCTACGAGTGATATGAGCAGATGTTTTGTTAAAACTTTCAGGTAACTCGGCAGCGAGGTCTAAGGAGGTTTTCTTCCTAATTTTTAACGACTCTCGTACTATCATTCGGTCCTCACGGTCTGTTGTGATCCTCTTGGACCCAGTTCTGGGCCTATTAACATGCGGCCCGGTCACGGCGAATCGCTCAATAACCAATTGTACAAATGGGCGTTAACATGTCAGTTTTCGAAATCTCCACCTGCGATTTCCCTTGCTCAATCAAAAGCTTTGTCTGCACTCGTTTTTCTAAATTAAGTTCGTTTCTTTCAAGCATAATGCAGCATTGTTACCGATGTCACAGATTTCAGCAGGAAAACAACACTAGGTTAGTGGTATGTGTCCACAAAGAGCGAATGTATCGGACTGATCAGTACACAGAAAGACATTCAATTGACAAATTTTATTCCATCAGATGTTTTATTGGTGGCTTCGAGGTGTATAATTGTTTTTGGCCTTTTTCGATGCCGACAAACTACTTTTTAAAACAAAAGGGTCTATTTACCGTCATGTATATCGCGCACATGTAGAATTTCTGGGCTGCTCAGTACTTCCAGCCAAGGGTGTAGTTTCTGCCTAATGATGATTTTAAATTGGAAGATTCCATTCCTACGCACAATAGCCTACCTGAAGAGAGGGCGGGGGGGGGGGGGGCGATGCAACTCATTTTAGTTTGTTTCGAACAACATCGTGATGTCCATTGACTATGTATATTTGTGGAAAACCTCACAATTGCAATTTCGGCTTTACGCCATTATCAAGTGGTTTAGATGTTTTGTAGCGGAGCATATGCGACATGTTTCACCATCTAAACCAGTCCGTCATGGACCAAACCGAAGTTGAAATTGTGAGACTTTCACTAATATATCCAGTCATTGGGAAAAATATTTTCGTTAAAAATTTGTAAGAGACTCCAAACCCAAATAATACTCTATTATCATATTAGTTACGTGGAAGAGAAAGGGAAAAGGAAAGACGAATCTTACAACTGCTTTTCACTTAATAAAACTCAAAACTAGTGACAAACAGAGTTTATCAGATATTCTAACGCTACCTCTTCACAATAGATACCTACCACTTACAGTGTTCTAAACTGAGATAGTGTAGGTGGTGTGAGACTGGCACATATTCTTTTTCTGTAAGGAAATTGAAAATTTGTGATAAGAGCCTCTGGGACCAAACTGCTGAGGTCATCGGTCCCTAAGCTTACACACTACTTAAACTAACTTACGCTAAGGACAACACACTCTCTAATGTCCGACGTAAGACTCGAACCTCCGACGGGGGGAGCCGCGCGGACCTTGACAAGGCGCCTGAGACCGCGCGGCTATCCCGCGCAGCAGATAACATTCTGATACTGGCAAATATTTTAACATTTTTAGAAGTTTTTCCCATTGGCTGGCAATGCGAGCCAGAAAAACATACCACGGATTAGAGGTGCAACCATGCGGGAAGCATGTAGAACCCAGCGCCATTTGGCATTTTCAGTTACAAGCAGAAAAGCGGCGAACGGGGATGTTACGGCGAATGTGTCTGTATACACGTGCTGTGTCATCCATTACGTGCTGTATCTTTCTTCAAACTGAAACTGAATTTATAAGTTTGTCGGTGTGGCCTCGCTGGATGCTGGATACGAGTTCCGAGTTCGATGTGCTATGATATATTTTTTTCTAGCGGTGGATTTGTGGTGGGTGGGTGGGGGGGGGGGGGGACTTGCACTCGCCTACACACGTGTCAAATAATTTAAATATCATCTGGCATAAATGGAAAACCATAGTCGACTGCATTTCAAACGGTAGAACCCACCAACACTTCGCCATCATCTTCACAAACTTCAGGAAACGGTTCTGCTAAGAACACAATTATGTAACAGCAACTCACTGTAGTCTTCCGCGACAGCGTATCTTTCCCCTAAAACCAAGGTTCCATTCCTGCTAAATTACATTACAGAACCCCGTCGCCCTTCGTACAGCCTCGGTACAGTACTGCAATCTCCGGAACCCTTCCTGAGGTCTTTTACGAACGTGATGCCGTCCATCGCTCTCACACAGCCACAAATTGATCTCATTTGATCAGAGAGCGTGTACCTCGTACTACAAGATCCACTGTTAGTTTCCCCGCCCGCTGTAACTACATAACTTCATAGAAAGTGATAGGCAAGAGAGTCTTATGTGTAATTCTGCTCCAAATGAGCACACGATTAATCTCTCTTTATTTAGAAAGAGGGCGGAAAGAATCGGTGTTTTAGTTCCTCAGAAATTACCGACTTGGAGCGATGCAATTTTTTATCAGGCGTTGGACATCATCATCGTATCTCCGCCGTGATTCCAACGCAAATTCTGGCAAGCTGGGCTATGTCGTGCTGTCGGTGAAAACCTAAGACAGTGCGCGCCGATACAGTATTCAAGGGGCGACCATTGATTCGTCCGAGACAGTCATTATCCTGTATCTCATAAGTCGAGACCCTAAAGACTGGTTGCACTGAATACCTGCCTTTCCATCTCCTTTATCTCTACCTCCACTTCAGATCGCTCTATCCTATTTAACTGAGCCATGCTGGCCGATTGATTTTCGGTTTGGTGAGCTTAAAATAATACTTGTCTCTCTCTGAATGGATTTTTTTCAATGAGGAAACAATTCTTACAGTGGCGCTTTTTTGTTCCAGTGGAGTCGTCTATAGAGAATGAACATTAAGTCTCGCGATTTTCTGAACGTGTAGACTGAATGCGACATGCAAGTGATTCTTTGCTGCTGGTAGCTTTGTTAGTGAAAACTGCGAAAGTTAACACACGATAAAATTTGAAAAAGGGTAACGAGCAATAATAACTGTAATAACGTAACATGCTAATTCTCGGAGTAATAAATACTTGTTACGGGGCTAGAGTGCTGTAGTTTAATACTGACGTTGCTGAAGCGATTGTTAAATCCCAGCACACAAATTGGCACGGATCCGTTTATAGTCAGCTTAATAAAATATCATAGCCTCTCGCAGGGGATTACCTGTGGGACAGTGGCAGGACAGAGCTGTTTCGGTGTAATTACGGACGCTACATTCTGTTGTCAATTGTTCGTATTAAATAACGACTTTAATTTCGACAACGCACGGTCTGTATCATTGTAATACTGTCTATTGTTTCCATTGTTAATTCCACAAATTGTGCCTCCATTAGTTTCCAGAAAGAGCAGATATGATGTGTTTTTCTAAAATAAAAGCAATTTTGAACACATATTTAACAGCGTTTGCAGATGATATTATATCCATCTCAATCTGTACATGATTTTACTTAATACTAATCGACATACATTTGTATGTTAAACTAAGTGATAGGAGATGTAAGTTAGTACTACACTGCCGAGTGAAATTATTATGACCTCTCACTAGATATGACGACCGTAGGGCGTAGCTTATGATACAGATCATATGACGTTCACTGGCGAAGTAGCTATAACGAAGTTGACATGTCTTTAAGCTGTCATTAGTAATGGAAGCAATTTGTCAGAGTTGACAAAAGCCGTCGTCATCGGACATCGGGGCAAGGCAATTGTACTTCTGAAACTACTAAGAGGCTGAATTTTTAATATACACCTATAAGAAACGATACTGTGAGTGGAAAATGTCACTATTTACAACCCGGCTGGTCCCGGCGGAGGTTCGAGTCCTCCCTCGGGCATGGGTGTGTGTGTTTGTCCTTAGCGATAATTTAGGTTAAATAGAGTGTAAGCTTAGAGACTGATGACCTTAGCAGTTAAGTTCCATAAGATTTCACACACAACACTATGAACAACCGTTGTTCAAACAATCAAGATAGAATCCAGCTGACGGTCGCGGTGAACTTTCACGGCTCCCAGAATCCTGGTTCTTAAGTCAGATGAATATGCTTTCGGACCGCCTCGTTCATTGTTTCCCGTATGTAAATCCTCCAAGATCTGTCCTTCAGTTGTGGGAACTTCAGACCAAAGCGGCGCTAGAACCAGAGGGGCCCTTCAACACCTGACCGAATTTCTTCTAGAAAGACAAGATTTTACGCCTGGACCGTTCTTACATGTATGTCTTCTTTTTATTGTGTCTTTGCCCCACTTCGGTGCAGGGTCGGCATGCATATTGACGGACTTGGTATGGTTGGTTTAAGGGGTAACATTCCCCCCCCCCCCTCCCCCTCAGAACGAAATATCTGTACTCCAGTTGTCTGCGTGTAGTGTTATTCACGTGAAAGTGAGCGAAACTTTTTTTAATGTTTGCGAATTGTGTAATTGAGGGGGGGGGGGGCGGGGGGACTTGGGTACCAGCCCCGCATTCATCTAGTGGTGTGTGGAAAACCGCATAAAAACCCACATCTCGGCCGGCCGGCGCACCTCCCCGTCCCGGAATCGGCGCTTTAGCACATGCAGCGCTCCGGGCGGATACCGTTGTGAGATGTATATATTCACCACAGTCGCTATTTCCCTATTATGCTATCTTCAAGTGATAGGTGAAAGAACATAAATTGCTTAAATACCAGTTCAATTTTAAGATCACATTTTATGCTCAAAATATTTTCAGAAAAATATTTTTAAATAAATTATAAATCTTCCTACCTATGAAGTGCGTCAATGCATCGTTTCTTTTACTAGGACACTGTCCTCGTGTCTACAGTGTTTACATAATCTCTTAGTATAATAAGGCAGGAGTCATTGATACAATGACGGCTTTCACGACCGGATGGTACTGTTGTCGATAATTCTTCCGGGTTATATTGCCGTGGTCCATGGAATTCTTCTATTCCTAACGTTTCGTCCAATACTACGTTGGACATCCTCAGAGGTATGGCTGGTCCTGCTGAGTCGGCAGGACTCAACAGGACCAGCCATACCTCTGAGGATGTCCAACGTAGTATTGGACGAAACGTTAGGAATAGAAGAATTCCATGGGCCACGGCAATATAACCCGGAAGAATTATCAACAGCAGGAGTCATTGCCATGTATATAAACGAACATAGCTCTTTACTAAAATGAGAACATTGTGCGAAACCGGACGTCTAGGCTTGAATTCAGTGAAAATCTTGTAAATATATTGCTTTCTGCGATAATTGTTATCGAATACATATTAATACGAATAATACCAATTTCACATAATTTCCAAAGTGCGTCCTCTAAGTGTGACATTTGTCAGCTAAGCCAAAGTTCTTTTACAGAAGTGTTTTCGTTTCAGTGAAATGCTGCGTTCCTTTGTACAAATGACGAAAACTGTTATCTCATTATGCACATGTAATATGACACGAAAACTATGTAGTCACGAAAAGAGCGATGCATTGGCGCACTTCATAGTTAGGTAGGAGGAGTTGTAATTTTGTTTTTAGAAAATATTCTGAGAACACAATGCTTTCTAGAAGTTGAACTGTTCTTTAATCTATTTATGTTGTTACAGCTGTTGAGAATGGCGTAACAGATGGAAATAGCGACGTGGTGAACACACATAATTAAGAGCAGTCCAGACAGGCATTGTCGTCCTTACTAAAACACTGCAGAATTGTTTAACGTGTTTATACGAGTAAACAGAAAATAACTGACTCTCTTCCAGCTAGTCTAGCTGATGTTTATTCTCCAAATTTTGGTTACTCTGAATACTATCACTTTGTCATAATAATAACAATACTAGGATTGCCCAGAAAGCAATACATCGCATTTTTTTGTCAGCCGAAAACAACGCCACGAATGCGAAACGTTAGGTATGTATTATTTGAAATCTCCTGAATGAGCGCGCCAAGTTTCCATCATTTCCGACAGACAGCGTAGCTGCAGGACCGTTTCAAAATGGTGTCTGTAAGTGATGTACGTTACAAGCAACGTGCCGTCATTGAATTTCTCACTGCGGAGAAAGAAACTGTGGGGAATATTCACAAACGCTTGTGCAAAGTACTGTTAGCCGCTGGGCACAGATGGTGACGTCATCAGAAGGCGGTTCGGCGGAGCTCCTTCATTTGCAGCGGTCAGGGAAACCATCCACGCCTGTCACACCTGACATGTTGCAGCAAGCAGATGTTTGGGCCATTAAAGGGTACCATTCGGGAAAACAGTTTGAGGACGATGAGGAGGTGATTCACACAGTGAAGCACTGGGTCCGCCACCAGGATAGGGATTGGTACCGACAGGGCATACACGCCCTCGTTTCGCGCTGGAGGAAGGCTACAGAACGGAATGGAGATTACATGGAAAAATAGGGTGTGTAGATAAAACATTCTTTCGTGTGTATAAATCTTATTATGTTTAATAAAGGATTGCTGAAGAAGAAAACATGTGGTGCATTACTTTCTGGGCAACCTTCGTGTAAGAGCTTACTATGGATTTAGCTTCTCAGTGTTTATTGTACATTGTGATCGTTACAGCCTCAGACCTATTTCAGGTGGGCAGGGAATTTGGAAGGACTCTGCTGTGTTGATGAAGAAACCATTCCATCAGTCCCGAAAAGTGAATCACGCAAACGACGGGTCATCAATTTTCTCGTTGATTACATTGGTGTCTAAAGCACTGCAACGAACACGTCTGATGTTGCGCTGTAATGAGCGGACGGAGAACACCAAAAATTAATGCCGATAGTGTGTTAGAAAAAGCAGGATTTGTAGGGCTACTTACAGTGGTCCAGTTCCTCTGTCCGTTCACTCAATATTCCAGCACCTTGAATACGGTCGGATATGCAGATTTACAATTTGTACAGAAACCAGATGGCAGTTATAAGATTCGAGGGGTATGAAAGGGAAGCAGTGGTTGGGAAGGGAGTAAGACAGGGTTGTAGCCTCTCCCCGATGTTGTTCAATCTGTATATTGAGCAAGCAGTAAAGGAAACAAAAGAAAAATTCGGAGTAGGTATTAAAATCCATGGAGAAGAAATAAAAACTTTGAGGTTCGCTGATGACATTGTAATTCTGTCAGAGACAGAAAAGGACTTGGAAGAGCAGTTGAATGGAATGGACAGTGTCTTGAAAGGAGGATATAAGATGAACATCAACAAAAGAAAAACGAAGATAATGGAATGTAGTCGAATTAAGTCGGGTGATGCTGAGGGAATTAGATTAGGAAATGAGACACTTAAAGTAGTAAAGGAGTTTTGCTATTTGGGGAGCAAAATAACTGATGATGGTCGAAGTAGAGAGGATATAAAATGTAGACTGGCAATGGCAAGGAAAGCTTTTCTGAAGAAGAAAAATTTGTTAACATCGAGTATGGATTTAAGTGTCAGGAAGTCATTTCTGAAAGCATATGTATGGAGTGTAGCCATGTATGGAAGTGAAACATGGACGATAAATAGTTTGGACAAGAAGAGAATAGAAGCTTTCGAAATGTGGTGCTACAGAAGAATGCTGAAGATTAGATGGGTAGATCACATAACTAATGAGGAAGTATTGAATAGGATTGGGGAGAAGAGAAGTTTGTGGCACAACTTGACCAGAAGACGGGATCGGTTGGTAGGACATGTTCTGAGGCATCAAGGGATCACCAATTTAGTATTGGAGGGCAGCGTGGAGGGTAAAAATCGTAGAGGGAGACCAAGAGATGAATACACTAAGCAGATTCAGAAGGATGTAGATTGCAGTAGGTACTGGGAGATGAAGAAGCTTGCACAGGATAGAGTAGCATGGAGAGCTGCATCAAACCAGTCTCAGGACTGAAGACCACAACAACAACAACAACATGCAGAAGAAAATAATAGGTCAGTTAAAGAGAATGAGTGTGGCACTCTAACTCTTTCCTTTTATTTGTCACATACAGGCAAAATTACCGATCGTCAGTTCTATTATAAGAACCAATAACATTGAACATCCATTCGTCCGAACTCGCTGGAAAAATAGTAATGAAGCTAGCCTTGTTCGTAACGCTTGGTTGGTCCTTCGGTGCGTTGAGAGAGAGGGTCTGGACACACACGAGAGCGAGATCACGATTCAGAGTTTAGGTGGCGAATTAGGAAATGGGAGATTCATTACTTTCATTAGAGTGCTCTCGACAGTCGGTAGTTTTCCAGCCCTCGGCGCTTGCGGAGTATTCCGCAGGGGGCGATAGGATGCTGCTTAGTCGTGCGTGCAGCAGCTGCCCGTGTCTCTCGTCCGCTGCCCGTTGGCTCATCCGTTTATCTCAATAAATGTCGCTCCCCCGCCCGCCACTGTGCAACCATTAACGAAATTAGTCGCAGAATTTTCTGTTTCTCCCCCGTTGCACATTACTCATTCAACTTGTACATCTAACCTTATTTATCCCTGATTGAAATTTTTTTAATCTACTCACACTCTCTCCAAATGGTACAACTCATTTAAATCTTGTAATTATAATTTATTTTGCCCAGCGCATCTTCCCCCCAGAGACTTGCCATACGTAACAGCTGATTTATTCCACTGTCCTATAGCCCTCTTTCGTTGCAGTTTGTCAGAAAGGCCAATGTGCCTACCTCGTCTCTCTCTCTCTCTCTCTCTCTCTCTCTCTCTCTCTCTCTCACGCGCACACACACACACACACACACACACACACACACACACACACACACACACACACTCTCTCTCTCTCTCTCTCTCTCTCTCTCTCTTTCTCCAGCCCGTTCATTGAACACCTACAACGGTTCACTATGGGAAATAATTTGTATTGTTGCAAATTTTTGTGTGGTGATAGGAAGGAGAACCATGAATAACATACAAAAAAATCCTGACGGGTGGGGTGTGAGAGGTGGGGGCTGCCTTTGACAGTCACTTTTATACATTTATCATTAATATCTCGCAAACCACGTCCTCTGGCGAAAACGTAACCCAGTTTATTACATCAAATTTACTCTAAAACAGGTCCTATTGGCGTTTTCTCTAGGACCAATAATTCGTTAGCAGAGAGTGAGAGAATATTGAAAAGATCGCGCATGCGCAGTAGCTTAGCTGGTTTCTGTGGGCCACTTTGTGGTTCAAAAAATGGTTCAAATGGCTCTGAGCACTATGGGACGTAACTTCTGAGGTCATCAGTCCCGTAGACTTAGAACTACTTAATCCTGACTAACCTAAGGACATCACGCACATCCATACCCGAGGCAGGATTCGAACCTGCGACCGTAGCGGTCGCATCGGCTCCAGACTGTAACGCCTAGAACCGCTCGGCCACACCGGCCGGCCCCACTTTGTGGTACTTTCCCGACTTGACGGACAACAAGTAACCCATATCAAATAATATATCTCGATTTTCTCTACGTCACTGTGGTGTACTGTAAACAATTGCCTGTATATACGTTTCCTGGAGGAATGGTAAATATTCAGTGATGTAAAAGGAACGATCATTTGAAGCAAAAATCTTCATATGGACATATTCCCGAATGGTTTCCGAGATGGAACAGATTTAATGTACATTTGTTTTGTGCTAGTGGCGCGCATGAATGTGCCTTACCCATCCACTCTCACAACGTTTTATTCTAACCCAACCTACTCCGTTGCTTTCAAACCCTTTGATCGGGATGTCTTCCTGCGTTGAACGCGCGTTGGTTAAAATGCCACACATCTGCACCAATGAAGAACGGGTATAGTTAAGTTTACGACTCCTGCATCGGTTAACTGTGTTTGTACAGTCTTTGGCTAAAATGCCACACATCTACATTAACGAAGTAAAACGGGTATGTTTTATGTTTACGGCTTCTGCAATAGTAGTGTTCCTGCTGCTGTCGAAGAATACCGTCGACTTTTTCCAGCACGTCAAATTCCTGACCGTAGAGTGTTTGCCAGAGTTTTCAGCACAGACATGTATGTGTTAAAAATAAGTATTTTCTAAGTGCTACTTTGAGAAACGAATACTGTAATTTCTATTAACAGTTGGATGCTCTCCCACTCTTTCCCAGTCTAAATGCAGCTGTAATTTGACATAGACTCGTAAACCTCAGTAGCTATAAAGGTAATTAATTCCCGTGCCTACACTAAGCAGACATGAACAGACAGTATCTTAAAAGTCAGATTTCCGTACCTTTAGAATGCCATTTGCTTCACATATTTAAGAACTTCGTCTTCCAAAATGTCAGATCCCTTCACCTGGCCTTTACATAGCAACCTGTTATTATTAAGAAATCAGTCTGTAACTTTTATGTCTTTTGTGTGACTAATGATCAGTAGTCGCTTTCTGTCCTGCATTTCTTGACATCCTGTACAGTATACCACAATGTTTATTAACGGATGTAACGTAGATTCCTTTAGAAAATATTATAGATTTCCACCAAAGTTTACCATTATACAGGTAATCTGTAACCTCTCGTTTCATTCATTAACAGTACTGAACTCGAACTAAGTTTAAATCCCAAGAGTTTAATCTTGGCCTTTATCTTCAGCATGAAATCTAAGAATATTTTTTTCGTTCTATCACTTGAATAAGTGCAGTGTTATGTTAAATATATGCGCAACAAATAAACTAATAGAAGCTGTTGTATAGGTCCGCATCTTGCATTGTCAGATCTTTATTATGTGGACATTGCTTCCTCTAAGAATATCGAAACCAATAGATGTACTAATCGCTGTTCGTTAATCTTTGGATTAGTTTTAAAACGATTTGTCTAATTAATTACATTCATAAATGTTCTACACACACACACACACACACACACACACACACACACACACACACACACACACAGTGTGTGTGTGATATGTTGTTAGAATGTGGTGTGAACTGATTTAAAGAACCCAGATGCAGATATATTCTTTCCATGCGCAAAAAAAAAAAAAACAGAGTGATACGGATTACCTGACGTGCGCATTCGGTCACAGTGACATAATATCGAGCTCTCCGGATACCATCATTCCTAGTATTTGAACTTCACGGATGGCGCACATTAAAAGTACTATCAATGACCATACTATTCATTTTAGTTTCTCTTTTCGTTGTGTTATACCTAATATGACAAAATATAGTATTAATGGTCGGATTAGTTTGTTTTTGATCGAATATCTCTTTCTCAATAGCTTTTTGACCGCAGAAATTGCTGCATACAGTCAGAACGGGAAGTTGCCAGCCGAATTATCAACCTCACTCGAACGTTCAGTCGCTATCGTGATACACAGAATTTTCAAGCTCTACCTCGTCGTGGTCTTCTGTAGCCATCAAATACCATTGATGACCACTGCCTACGAACTATGGGTGGCAGGTACGCCAGGGTGAATACAACAGACCTGATGGCTTTCTTTCTGGAGGCAAGTGTGGGAAGGCTGTGCCGATCTAGACAATACGCAGCCGTCTCAACACTATCAGTTTAGTCTTTGGGTAACCATTGCGAGAGTGCAGGGTGACTTGTGATCATAGTCGTACAAGAGCGTGGAGGAGGCTAGATTTCAATGCATCTCTCTGGCATTGAATGCAGCTCCATATCTCGGATTTAGAATCATGCGCAGGCACGTGTTGATATGACACGTTCGCCAGGCGATACTCTGTCCAAATTGTATATTATTAGGTTGCTAGATGGCATTAGAAATAATTTCAGGCTATTTTCAGATGGTGTAGTTACGCATGACGGAATGTTTTTGATAATTATCGTATATCCAACCAAATCTGGACATAAGATAATCCTCTTGCCGAGATTGGGATTTAGCTCCGAGAGAAGACGAATATAAAATTCTTCATGTCATCAAACTTAAAAATTCAGTGACATTCCCCATACAGTTTATCACTAGTGGGCTCTGTAATGTCATACAGTTACCAGCGAGCTAAGTTCTTGTCAAGATGTGACGTGAATAAACCACACTGGCGCAGCAGGTGTTAAATCATAGTTTAGACTTAGATTTATTATTCGGATATTGAAAAACTTCAGTTTATACGCCAAAGATGATTATAAAAAACACGTGCTGAGCCTCTGTTATTGTGTTAGAAACCCATAAGAAGATTTGGAAATGTGGACATCAGAAGTTTACCGCTAACCATGTAGTCGTATACTAATAGATTTTTTGTCCTTTCTTATGGACATTATTTGTCGTTTATTCACTTTTAAAGAGGGCTAAAGATTTGGAAATGTGGACATCAGAAGTTTACCGCTAACCATGTAGTCGTATACTAAAAGATTTTTTGTCCTTTCTTATGGACATTATTTGTCATTTATTCACTTTTAAAGAGGGCTAAAATTCAGTGCTCTGAAATTTCAATATACGAAACAATTTATCATGTCGGCTCAGTAGCACTGTTAAGGTTGTTCACTGACAGTAATGTCGTCTACAGGACGTTGGGTTACCGCAAGGAAACACAGGAAACCTTGGACAAAATTTCCACGTAGTGTAATTAATGAAAGCTCTTTAAATGTGAATAAGTGTAAAATAATGCCTACATAAAAGAGAGGGAACCCGATAGTATCCTACTGCAAGACGTGGAGAACATATTGCGCACGTCATATCGGGTATGTTCAGGGGTACTATAGATCGTATTCAGTGTTCGGAATTTTTCAGAGTATTACATGTACAGTTATAACTGAATCGTGAATCGAACAGTAAAGTCACTGAGTTTGCATTCCGTCCGCCAGCTGAACTTACACCTTCAGTTTTGTATCACATTGCGCAAAGCACTTGAAGATGAACAGTTCGCCTCCAAGCTGATACTCAGCGACGAAGCAGTTTTCCATTTATCTGGAAAGGTTAATCACCACAATTGCAGAGCGAGCGGCACTGAAAATCCTCATGAAATTTGTGGAGCATAAAGGAGATTGTGCAAAGGTTAACGTTTTGTGTGCAGTCTCACAGACGAAGCTGTAGGGAACGGTTTCCTTCTGCGAGAAGACCGTGGCGAATACCTCTTACCTTGGCATGTTGTCGTCGTGGTTGTTTCCACAACTGGCTGTTGACTGCGAGAATTTCATCTTCCAACAAAACGGACATCTCCTGATTGGAGCATCTGTGTTCCTCGCTACCTAAACGACGAGTTTCCGCGTCGTTGGGGTTGGGCTTAGTGGTGAAGACGATATGGCTGTGTAGCCTTGGCCGCTTAAGACGCCTGACCATACGCCTTGTGACGTTTTCCTTTGGGCGTACTGCCAAGAACACTGGAACAGCTCAGAGAATACATCAAGTTAGTTAGTTAGTTAGTTTCATGTTCCGTGGATCATTTTGTTTGTAACGGGAAACAAACTGACGCTTTCCGCCGACCGACACTGGACCCTCCAGCTACACAATGCAAAAAACAAATTGAAAAATCTGCAGAAACACCAGAGAAAATGCACCTGTCGCCTGTTAGGAGAGATACCCTGTGTACACATATGTGAATTAGTGAGTTGGTAATTTCTCCCCACCATCTTTTACACATTATAGTAATAGAAATTCTTCTACAGACTAGCAGGAGTTGGCAAGAAGAAACTTTTTCAGTTTGTTTTGAAATTTTAGCTTTCTGTCTGTCAGACATTTTATTTCTCTGGGTAAGTGATCAGAAATTTTAGTTGCAGCATTGTGCATCCCTTTTTGTGTTAAATGTAATATTCACGTGCAGTAATGTATGTCATTTTTCCTTCTGGCATCGTACTTAAGTACCTCAATCATTGACTGGATTTTGCTACACAAGGCGTCGAACGAACTTGACTATTGCTTGGACGTGTGACATGTGACCAAAGGGACACTCATAGAACAATGGTAGAATGAAAAATGCTAACTTGTTGAATTTACCGTTCTATTAATGCATCAGTCATATTTGTTCACGTAATACTTCCGGAAGTGTAGAGCTTTGAAAACTAATAGTTGTTTACAGTAGCCTTGTATTTAGGGATAATACTAAGAAGCGATGCCAAATGGAATAACCGCGTGGAATCAGTATTAGGGCAGATGAATGGAAGACTTATACTTGCAGGAATGGTTTTGGGAACTGTAGTGCATCCGAAAAAGAAATAGCATACAAAATATTAGTGTGATCAGTTCTAGAATGTTGTTCCAGTTTTTAGAGTCCTTATCAACTAGGCATCGAGGGAATTCACACACACTTTTCTAGGATCTTAACCGGCCATTATAGTCCATGCGCCGGCAGGGTAGCCGCGCGATCTTAGGCGCCTTGGCACGGTTCGCGCGGCTCCCCCCGTCGGATATTCGATTCCTCCCTCGGGAATAGGTGTGTGTCTTGTCCTTAGAGTAAGTTAGTTTGTTAGATTAAGTAGTGTGTAAGCCTAGGGACGATGACCTCAGCAGTTTGGTCCCATAGGAACTCACCACAAATTTCCAATTTCCAAATAGTCCGTGCGAAAGTGCAACAGAAAAGCTTGGAAGAAAAACCACGTCGTTCCCTAGGAACACTGTTGGGCGTATTTAGAGAACCCAATTCGGAGAAGAATACACGGCCATTGTGCTGTTCCATCGTAATCTCGTGTGGGGCTCATAAGAATGAGATAAGATAGGTTATGGCGCGGACAAAGGCATGCAGCCAGTCAATTTTCCCTCACTCAGTAAGCGAATGGAATAATACAGTCACTAATATTAGTACGAAGTACCCTCCGTCACGCACTGCATAAGGAATGCCGGACATTTGCCACGCCACACTTGCCCCTTCGCCAGGTAGCGATCCCTCAGGTAAGGGACGCCCTTCCTCGTACTACTTCTGTCCGCTTCCAAACCGCCGTCGCCACATCTTACTCGATACAACCAGTACGTAAGGGACCTTCTTCTTCGACATCTTGGCCAAATACAAAGCTTCTTTTCTGAAAACGAAAGCAATACCGACGATTATGTCAGTATGTAATTAGTTCTGCCACGTATAAATATAGATTCCTCTGTCTGCACGGTAGCTTTCTTTCACGCGTACTGATTGCGATAGAAACAGTCCATCGGCATGGGAGCAACAAGAAAGGAACGATGAAACGAGAATGCAAATGTACGCTAATAATTTCTTTTTTATCACTGCATTTGTGCCTACTTTAATTAGTACAACTGCATACCCAAAAGACAAGGAAAGAAGAAATGGGTATGTGAATGATTAAAAAATAGGACGATATACTCCACATTAATTTACTCTCTAAAATGCGATATCCCTTGCGGCGAAACATTAGTTAATAAAGTGTAGCGGGACAATGTTCAAAACATGACGTTCACTAAATAGAGATAAGAACATCTATGATTGACATGTCATCAATTTTAAAATGTTAGAAATAAGGAAATGAAGTAAAACAGAATGCAATGCTTGTAACGTATGTTATTGTTCTACATTGTTTAGCTCTGGTATTTACAAGGTCACAGAGAAAGCATCCTATGTTTTGGAGGGAAAAGCCGTAATTGTAATGATCTGCACTACAACAGAAACAAGAAGCACAACTTAAGGAAAAATAATGTAATGTGTGTTCCAGCTCACAAGCGACATTGAAGCAGATAGTTCCTGTGACAGTATGGGCAGAGGTTATATTCGACAACCGGAATAAATTAATAACTGGCTCCTTTTACCGACCCACGGTCTCAGATGAAACAGTTGCAGACCAGTTAAAAGAAAACTTGAGTCTCATCACAAATAGGTACGCTACTCATACAATTATAGTTGGCAGTGACTTCAATCTACCTTCCGTATGTTGACGGAAATACATTTCCATATACCCTATTGTAAATAGAAAACTTCCATAATTGTTCTAAATGCTTTTTTAAAAATTATTTTGAACAGTTAGTTCACGAGGCCATTCAAATTGTAAATCGTTACGAAAACACATTTGACCTCTTAGCCACAAATAATCCTGAGCATCACGTCGAATACAGGGAATGGTGAACACATAGTAGAGCGAGGCTCAATTCCGTAACAAAGAAATTCACCAAAACTAAACGCGAAATGTATCTATTTACAAATGCAACTAAAAATTCTGTTGACGTCTTTCTAAGAGACAGTCTCCAATCCTTCCAAACTATGTAAGCGAAGACCATATGTGGCTTAAGTTCAAAGAAATAGTATCAAGAGCACTCGAGAGGTTCATACGAAATAAATTAATAAGAGACAGAACTGATCTCCCATGGTACACAAAACACGACAGAAAAATGCTGCAGGAGCACCGAGAAAGGCAAGTATAATTTAGACGAACGAAAAATCTCCAAGATTGCGAAGTTTTACTGAGGCTCGAAATTTGGTGCGGATTTCAATGCGAGATGCATTTAATGGTTTCCACAACGAAACTCTCTCTAGACATGTGGCGGAAAATCCAAAGAGATTGTGGTTCTATGTTAAATAAACCAGCGGAAAGAGTCAGTAAGCGACGGGGGGGAGGAGGAGGAGGAGGAGAAGGAAGGGGAGGAGAAGGGGGAGACAAGGGACCCAATGCTTTGGAGCAGGTAAAATCGTGGCAAATGTCCGGCGTGGCAAATGTCCGCACACCTGCAGAATTGCTTGCGCAGTGTGTGTTTAGATGCATGCAGTAAACGGTAGATGCTCGGTGTGCTGACAGGAGGAAGCCATTCCCCTCACACTGGCTCACCGAGCCGTGCAGATTTGGCCGGCACAAGTTTGTAACGGGAATAAGTAATCAGGGCGGAGCGCCCTCCGTGTGGGGGAATCCATTTCCAGGCGCCCCGCGCCGGCGGAAGGTAAACAAACCCGACAGTCGCGACCTCGGCGGTTCGCGGCGCGGCGCGGAGCGAAGCGCTCCTGTTGCCGCGGAACGCCAAGTTGCTCTGCAGAGAGGGCTAGGGGGGGACGAACTTGGGCCAGCAGTGGCGCGGGGCTTATTGAAGGCGCAGCCGGCCAGATTGGTTTCTGAGCCCAGATAACTTTTAATGCTACTGCCGATGTAAAAGAAGGGGGCGGCGGCGCGCGGGAGCGGGCGCGAGTGAAAGTTAATGGGTTATCTGTCAGGGCGCCGGACAAGGGGTTTAATAAATTGCGGGGAAAATGAGGTTAGGGTCGGACGCTGACAGGCGCTGAGAAAGGAGCGCCCGGGGGCTGGTCGGCCGCCAATTTGGGGGAGGAATCTGCGGTGGAGAGAAGCGGGGGTGGGTGGGGAGCGGCGAAACCCTCCGTGTGGCCGCGCGCTCAGCGTCTAGTTCTCCCGTGTCCAGACACAGTCGCAGACCGAGGCGCGGGAAAGCGTTCCGTACTCCTCGTTGTTGTCGCACCGTTCCGTTTCTAACCACAAAGAGATATGCGAGATTAACTTCTCTTTGTGATGTTTTAATGCGAAAGAGCCCATTAGGACAGCGCAAACTGATTACAAGAGAAGTAGCCCAGCTCAGACGGCTAAAACCAAATAAACATGATTGGGATCACAGCTTGATAATAAATTCAACAGCGAGGAGCACCTCGCAGAACTGCTGAAGCGCCTAAACAAATCTCTATTTGTAATGCGAATGGTGTCACACATGGGGAATATAAAAATGAAAAAGCTGACATACTATGCTTACTATCCTTCCATTAAGTCATATGGAATTATTTGCTGGAGTAACTTATCAACCCAAGCTATGGTTTTCCGGTTACAAAAACATGTAACAAGAATTATTTGTCGTGTGAAATCAAGAGCGTCCAGCAGAGGCCTGTTTAGGTAACTCGATATACACTCCTGGAAATGGAAAAAAGAACACATTGACACCGGTGTGTCAGACCCACCATACTTGCTCCGGACACTGCGAGAGGGCTGTACAAGCAATGATCACACGCACGGCACAGCGGACACACCAGGAACCGCGGTGTTGCCCGTCGAATGGCGCTAGCTGCGCAGCATTTGTGCACCGCCGCCGTCAGTGTCAGCCAGTTTGCCGTGGCATACGGAGCTCCATCGCAGTCTTTAACACTGGTAGCATGCCGCGACAGCGTGGACGTGAACCGTATGTGCAGTTGACGGACTTTGAGTGAGGGCGTATAGTGGGCATGCGGGAGGCCGGGTGCACGTACCGCCGAATTGCTCAACACGTGGGGCGTGAGGTCTCCACAGTACATCGATGTTGTCGCCAGTGGTCGGCGGAAGGTGCACGTGCCCGTCGACCTGGGACCGGACCGCAGCGACACACGGATGCACGCCAAGACCGTAGGATCCTACGCAGTGCCGTAGGGGACCGCACTGCCACTTCCCAGCAAATTAGGGACACTGTTGCTCCTGGGGTATCGGCGAGGACCATTCGCAACCGTCTCCATGAAGCTGGGCTACGGTCCCGCACACCGTTAGGCCGCTCACGCCCCAACATCGTGCAGCCCGCCTCCAGTGGTGTCGCGACAGGCGTGAATGGAGGGACGAATGGAGACGTGTCGTCTTCAGCGATGAGAGTCGCTTCTGCCTTGGTGCCAATGATGGTCGTATGCGTGTTTGGCGCCGTGCAGGTGAGCGCCACAATCAGGACTGCATACGACCGAGGCACACAGGGCCAACACCCGGCATCATGGTGTGGGGAGCGATCTCCTACACTGGCCGTACACCACTGGTGATCGTCGAGGGGACACTGAATAGTGCACGGTACATCCAAACCGTCATCGAACCCATCGTTCTACCATTCCTAGACCGGCAAGGGAACTTGCTGTTCCAACAGGACAATGCACGTCCGCATGTATCCCGTGCCACCCAACGTGCTCTAGAAGGTGTAAGTCAACTACCCTGGCCAGCAAGATCTCCGGATCTGTCCCCCATTGAGCATGTTTGGGACTGGATGAAGCGTCGTCTCACGCGGTCTGCACGTCCAGCACGAACGCTGGTCCAACTGAGGCGCCAGGTGGAAATGGCATGGCAAGCCGTTCCACAGGACTACATCCAGCATCTCTACGATCGTCTCCATGGGAGAATAGCAGCCTGCATTGCTGCGAAAGGTGGATATACACTGTACTAGTGCCGACATTGTGCATGCTCTGTTGCCTGTGTCTATGTGCCTGTGGTTCTGTCAGTGTGATCATGTGATGTATCTGACCCCAGGAATGTGTCAATAAAGTTTCCCCTTCCTGGGACAATGAATTCACGGTGTTCTTATTTCAATTTCCAGGAGTGTATTAACTACTGCTTCCCAGTATATTTATTCCTTAATGTAACTTATCATTAAAATTATCTCCCTTCCAAACCAACAGCTCAGCTCATGGAATCAATATTAGAAACAAGAATAATCTTCATACAGTTTTAAACTCACTTGCTTTGGTCCATTATTCAGGAACACGCATTTTCAATAACTTGCCAGCAGCCATAAAAAATTTAACTACCAATAAAGTTCAGTTTAAGAGGAGCCTAAAAGGTTTATTGGTGGCCAACTCCTCCAACTCCACTGATGAATTTCTTAGTAGAAACAACTGATGTGTGCTTGTCTTACTAATAGTATAAAATAATCGAATATTCGCACAATCTGTCTTCCGTACAAATACAGTGCAGTAATACGATCATTGTAACTAACATTCTAAAATGGTTTTTCTATTCAGCGTTTATTGCCTCATAAATGAAAATATGTTTTAAAATTTTTTGACTCGTTCCACATTTATGACGATCATTCCACTTAGCATCTCTGGAAGGTACGTTAGCATTGTAAACATTTATTGTGTATTCTTATTCTTCTGACATATTCTACATCCTCGAGGATCTCCTCGCTATGGATCAGTTGGAACGAAAAGTAAATCTAATCTAATCTTAAAACCCGGAGATGTTCAAATAGTTCAAATGGTTCTGAGCACTATGGGACTCAACCTCTGAGGTCATCAGTCCCCTAGAACTTAGAACTACTTAAACCTACTAACCTAAGGACAGCAAGCACATCCATGCCCGAGGCAGGATTCCAACCTGCGGCCGTAGCGGTCTCGCAGTTCCAGACTGTAGTGCCTAGAACCGCACGCCCGGTTATGTATTTGTTCTACCGCCTGTCAATGTCATTTAACTGTAAAACTCTACATTTGTGTACAACTGGTGTTTGAAGATCAAGTCGAAAAAGGAAAAAAAAATACCCTGTAGCAATCAATTACTATTTGAACAAACAAAGCAACCAGCCACTTCTCATGTAGATTCATTTATGCAAAGACGCTCTTCGGATTGATATTCAGTTGAGGTAATGGGTTTACATCTTCATCAACACAACATTTTTGTGGACTATATTTTGAACGCTGTGCGAAATTCTTAGCTATCACGTTTCTCGAGTTGTTTACGTTTATTTTGTAACTTGTAGCTCCTTGTTTTGCATTGAAAGCATAATACACACAATTCAAGTTTCACTGGTGCACGGATGCAGCGCAGCATTCGCCATGTAGCCGACTTACAAAGTGCTGGTTTACGTCGGACTTCTATGCAGACAGCCGCTAAATTTAAAATAACTGTGCTACATTGCTGAGCTACATTGTATTATATTTAAGTCCTTCCCAGCAGTTTTTTTTTTAATTTTATGGCTGATCTTAGAAAATACTGTAAGGATTTCCATACACTTTTCACTAATAGGCTAATTTATTGCAGCCAGGATGGACAGGTGCTCTGGTCATAGTACACACATCACAAAAAGTTTTGCTTCACTTCGGTTCTGAGAGTTCCGGAACCTGTACAGAAAATTAGAATAGAGATCAACATAAACATCAATTCCGCCCTTTTTATTGCTCATAAAAACCGCACATTGCATGATGTACAACCATACAGAAAGACCTTCAGAGATGGTGGTCCACATTGCTGTACACACCGGCAGCTCTAATACCCAGTGACACTTCCTCCTTCACTGATCATGCCTGTATTCGTCATGGCATACTATCCACAAGATCATCAAGGCACTGTTGGTCCAGATTGTCCCACTCCTCAACGGCGATTCGGCACAGATCCCTCAGAGTGGTTGGTGGGTCACGTCGTCCATAAACAGCCCTTTTCAATCTATCCCAGGCATGTCAATAGGGTTCATGTCTGGAGAACATGTTACCCACTCTAGTCGAGCGATGTCGTTATCCCGAAGGAAGTCATCCACAAGATGTGCACGATGGGGGAGCGAATTGTCGCCCATGAGCCTCGCTAATATGCTGCCGATATGGTTGCACTATCGGTCGGAGGATGGCATTCACGTATCGTACAGCCGTTACGGCGCCTTCCATGACCCCCAGCGGCTTACGTCGGCCCCATATAAAGCCACCTCAAAACAGCAGGGAACCTCCACCTTGCTGCACTCGCAGGACAGTTTGTCTAAGGCCCTCAGCATGACCGGGTTGCCTCCAAACACGCCTCCGACGATTGTATGGTTGAAGGCATATGCGACACTCATCGGTGAAGAGCGGTCCGTGTGTCATGTTGTTGGGCCCACCTGTATCGCGCTGCATGGTGTCGTGGTTGCAAAGATGGACCTCGCCATGGACGTCGGGAGTGAAGTCGCGCATCATGCAGCCTATAGCGCACAGTTTGAGTCGTAACACGACGTCCTTTTGCTGCGCGAAAAGCATTATTCAACTTGGTGACGTTGCTGTCAGAGTTCCTCCGAGCCATAATCCGTAAGTAGCGGGCATCCACTGCAGTAGTAGCCCTTGGGCGGCACGAGCGAGGCATGTCATCGACAGTTCGTGTCTCTCTCTATCTCCTCCATGTCCGAATAACATCGCTTTGGTTCACTCCGAGAGGACTGGGCACTTCTCTTGTTGAGAGCCCTTCCTGGCACGAAGTAAAAATGCGGACGCGATCGAACAGCGGTGTTGACCGTCTAGGCATGGTTGAACTACAGACAACACGAGCCGTGTATCTCCTTCCTGGTGGAATGTCTGAAAATGATCGGCTATCGGCCCCCCTCCGTCTAATAGACGCTGCTCATGCATTGTTGTTTACATATTTGAGCAGGGTTAGTGACATCTCTGAACAGTCAAAGGGACGTTTGTATTCCTTTCTGCCTGCCTCATTTACTGCATGTATATATTTTCTCCTTTCGTCAGTTAAGTTCAATATATCTTATGTTAGCCAAGGATTTCTACTAGCCCTCGTCTTTTTACCTATTTGAACCTCTGCTGCCTTCACTATTTCATCTCTCAAAGCTACCCATTCTTCTTCTACTGCATTTCTTTCCCCCATTCTTGTCAATCGTTCCCTAATGCTTTCTCTGAAACACTCTACGACCTCTGGTACTTTCAGTTTATCCAAGTCCTATCTCCTTAAATTCCCACCTTTTTGCAGCTTCTTCAGTTTTAATCTACAGTTCATAACCAATAGATTATGGTCAGAGTCCGCATCTGGCCCTGAAAATGTCTTACAATTTAAAACCTGGTTCCCAAATCTCTGTCTTACCATTATATAATCTATCTGAAGCCTTCCAGTGTCTGACAGCCTCTTCCACGTATACAACCTTCTTTCATGATTCTTAAACCAAGTGTTAGCTGTGATTAACTTATTTTGTGTGCAAACTTCTACCACGTGGCTTCCTCTTTCATTCCTTACCCCCATTCCATATTCACATACTATTTCTACTTCTCTTCCTTTTCCTACTATCGAATTCCAGTCACCCATGACTATTATTTTTCGTCTCCCTTCATTATCTGAATAATTTCTTTTATCTCATCATACATTTCTTCAATCTCTACGTCATCTGCGGAGATAGTTCGCATATAAACTTGTACTGCTGTGGTAGACGTGAGCTTCGTGTCTATCTCGGCTACAATAATGCGTTCACTATGCGGTTCGTAGTAACCCTATTTTTTTATTCATTATTAAATCTACTCCTGCATTACCCCTATTTGATTTTATATTTATAACCCTGTATTCACCTGACCAGAAGCCTCGTTCCTCCTGCCTCCGAACTACAGTAATTCCAACTGTATGTAACTTTAACCTATCCATTTCCCCTTTAAATTTTCTAACCTACATCCCCAATTATAGGAGAATACATTCCACGCTCCGACACATAGAATGCCAGTTTAGTTTCTTCTGATAACGACGTTCTCCTGAGTAGTCCCCGCCCAGAGATCCGAATGGGGGACTATTTTGCCTCCGCAATATTTTACGAAAGAGGACGATATCATCATTTAACCATACAGTAAAGCTGCATGCCCTCGGGTAAAATTACGGCTGTAGTTTCCCCTTGATATCAGCCGTTCGCAGTACCAGCACAGCAAAGCTGTTTTGCTTAATGTTACAAGGCCAGATCAGTCAATCATCCAGACTGTTGCCCCTGCAACTACTGAAAAGGCTCTCAACAGGTACCCCTCCGTTGTGGTTGCACCTACGGTACGGCTATCTGTATCGCTGAGGCACGCAAGCCTCGCCACCAACGGCAAGGTCCATGGTTCATGGCGTGGGGGTGGGCTAAACCTTATATACACAAAAATTACAAATTATTGTCATTCCATCGAAGTTGCTGCATTTTTGAAGAATGTAACGCTGTCAAACTGATCATCCTGCTGACCCCCCCCCCCCCCCCAATCTCTCTCTCTCTCTCTCTCTCTCTCTCTCTCTCTCTCTCTCTCTCTCTCTCTCTCTCATATGCACGCGCATGCGCACACACACTCCACTGCGCAAGGCTCGATGGCGTCCGTCGTCGGCAGTCCCCGGAGGCTACGGAAGTTGGCGGCGTGGCGCAGGTGTGTGACAGCCGACACAGCCACAGCCAAGGCGCCGCGTGAATTTTCCTTGGACTGCGGTTGCGGCCGGCGCGACTGGAGGCATTAAACTGAGCGCGAGGCGGCATACTGATGGCGGCGCCCAACTTGGCACCCGCGTCACGAACGCTTCCGCTCCCGGACACATCGGCGCACTGCGTGTGTGTGTGTGTGGGGGGGGGGGGGGGGGGGGGGGGCTGGTGCGAGCAGGTCGATCTAGATTCCTAGCCAGCTGTCGACTCCCTCGGACCAGGTGGGAAACTCTCTCAGCCTATAAGTGCTTAAAAACACATGAGGAGTGGAAGGTTTTGTTCAACTTGTACAGAATCGAGACCGCAGTGGTAAGAGTTGAAAGGCTGTTGCTGAGTAGGGCAGCGTTGTAGCTAACCATCGATGATTTTTTTTTCTGTACGTTAGCAGACAGTAAAGGAAACCACGGACAAATTTGAAAAGGGAATTAAAGTTCAGGGAGAACATTTAAAAACTTTGCCGATGACGTAATTCTGTCAGAGACGGCAAAGAACTTGGAAATGCAGTTAAATTGAGTGGATAGTGCCGTGAAGGAGAGACTATAATATGAATCCCAACAAAAGTAAAACAAGTGTAATGGAATGTTGTCGATTTAGATTCAGTGGTACGGATAGAATTAGATTAGGAAACGAGGCACGAAAAGTACTACAAGAGTTTACTATATAGGCATCAAAATAACTGATGACCAAAGTAAACGACATATAAAAGGCAGTCTGGCACACTAGGAAAATAATTTCTGAAAAAGAGAAGTTTCGTAACATCGAATATACACTAATGGCCATTAAAATTGCTACACCACGAAGAAATGCAGATGATAAACGGGTATTCATTGGACAAATATATTATACTAGAACTGACATGTGATAACATTTTCACGCAATTTGGGTGCATAGATCCTGAGAAATCAGTACACAGAACAACCATCTCTGGCCGTAATAACGGCCTTGATACGCGTGGGCATTGATTCAAACAGAGCTGGGATGGGGTGGACAGGTACAGCTGCCCATGCAGCTTCAACACGATACTACAGTTCATCAAGAGTAGTGACTGGCGTATTGTGACAAGCCAGTTGCTCGGCCACCACTGACCAGACGTTTTCAATTGGTGAGAGACCTGGAGAATGGTCCGGCCAGGGCAGCAGTCGAACATTTTCTGTATCCAGAAAGGCCCGTACAGGACCTGCACCATGCGGTCGTGCATTATCCTGCTGAAATGTAGTATTGCGCAGGGATCGAATGAAGGGTAGAGCCACGGGTCGTAACACATCTAAAATGTAACGTCCACTGTTCAAAGTGCCATCAATGCGAACAAGAGGTGACCGAGACGTGTAACCAGTGGAACCCCATACCATCACGCCGGGTGATACGCCAGTATGGCGATGACGAATACACGCTTCCAATGTGCGTTCACCACGATGTCGCCAAACACGGATGCAACCATCTTGATACTGTATACAGAACCTGCATTCACCCGAAAAAATGACGTTTTGCCATTCGTGCACCCAGGTTCGTCGTTGAGTACACCACCGCAGGCGCTCCTATCTGTGATGCAGCGTCAAGAGTAACCGCAGCCATGGTCTCCGAGCTGATAGTCCATGCTGCTGCAAACGGCGTCGAACTGTTCGTGCAGATGGTTGTAGTCTTGCAAACGTCTCCATCTGTTGACTCACGGATCGAGACGTGACTGCACGATCCGTTACAGTCATGCGGATAAGATGCCTGTCGTCTCGACTGCTAGTGATAAGAGGCCGTTGGGATCCAGCACTGCGTTCCGTATTACCTTCCTGAACCCACCGATTCCATATTCTGCTAACAGTCATTGGATCTCGACCAACGAGAGCAGCAATGTCGCGATACGATAAACCGCAATCGCGATAGGCTACAGTCCGACCTTTATCAAAGTCGGAAACATGATGGTACGCATTTCTCCTCCTTACACGAGGCATCACAACAACGTTTCACCAGTCAACTGCTGTTTGTAGATGAGAAATCGGTTGGAAACTTTCCTCGCGTCATTGCATCGCATTTAGAAGAAATAAAATTATGATAAATGTAGAGGAAAAGACGAGATCGGTTGATAGGGCACATCCAGGGTTATCTGGATATCGTCAGTAGAGTAAGGGAGGGAAGAGTGAGTTGTCAACGGAACCCGAGAGTCACGCCCTGCCTGTATTCTTGCCAACCAAATATGAAACAGAGGTTCATGCGATCTGGAGTGCATCGGAACAGGTGAGGCGTATTCAGCCTAAGAAATTCCTCATCTTTTGTCATTCGCTAAGTGTACTTCAAGGCAGCCAGGGCATGAACCTCTGTAGAAAACCCATTGAAGTTCATCTAGAACACGCTCCTTCACCTACAACATCTAGACAAAGTCATGTTGGGATTCGGAGCTCGAAATTAGTTGATGCTGGCTTGTACAGTAGACTATGTATTGTGACACAGGGTGAAGTCCACCTACATTTACTGTTCTCATTGAGGCCAAGCATCATGCACCATGTGGAGGGTAGATGACTGGAGCTGAATTACAATAAAGTGCAGTAAGAAAAGCTACTACCCAGCAGTGTAGTAGCTGATCCTAGCCGCAGAGATCGGATGGAGGACTGTAATTGGCCTTCGCGTTGTAAATTGTCCCGTGACGCATAGATTTCTTCTGCTGTGAAAGGATGTCACCAGTTTGCGGCGGTTGTGACATACGCCTATTTGTACGCGGCCTATTGACAGAGCGCGCCAAGTTTCCTACTGAAAGGGCAGCGTATGGCCTTTATTTGGATATGCAGTCTGTTTTGAGCGATGACACTTAGGCGGTAAAGTACTTAATGAAATTCTGTTTGACTATCCAGCTCTTAGGTCAAGTCTTGGAAAGGATTACTTGGTTAATTACTTTGACTGGTTCTGACAGCCAGCCATTATAATTTCCCACTTTCGAGTTTTTTTATACCATTAGCATTACCTTCTTGTGGAGTGAGCCTTTTTGCTGACTTTCGTTGTTTACTTATTAATAATTATTATATTACTAGTGTTATAACTGTATTTCGCCTATTTATTTTGCTGTGAAAGTTCTCCAGTATACTCAAAATTATTTGTGTGCAAGCGCTGAAAACCATACTGCCCTGAATTGCTAAAATACTTTTATAATAATGTCTTTTCCCCCCCATGAACCATGAACCTTTCCGTCGGTTGGGTGGCTTACGTGCCTCGTCGGTACGGATTGCCCTGCAGTAACTTTGAGGATTGCCGACGACATTGTAATTCTATCAGAGGCCGCAAAAGACTTGGAAGAACAGTTGAACGGAACGGACAGAATCTTGAAAGGAGAATATACGATGATCACCAACAAAACCAAAACAAGAACAATGGAACGTAGTAGAATTAAATCAGATGATGCTGAGGGAATTAGATTAGGGAATCGGACTCTGAAAGTAGTAGATTACTTTCGCTATTTGTGCATGAAAGTAACTGATGATGGCCGAAGCAGAGAGGATATAGGCCGGCCGAAGTGGCCGTGCGGTTAAAGGCGCTGCAGTCTGGAACCGCAAGACCGCTACGGTCGCAGGTTCGAATCCTGCCTCGGGCATGGATGTTTGTGATGTCCTTAGGTTAGTTAGGTTTAACTAGTTCTAAGTTCTAGGGGACTAATGACCTCAGCAGTTGAGTCCCATAGTGCTCAGAGCCATTTGAACCATTTAGAGAGGATATAAAATGTAGACAGGCAATGGCAAGGAAAGCGTTTCAGAAGAAGAGAAATTTGTTAACATCGAGTATAGATTCAAGTGTCAGCAACATGGACGATAAACAGTTTGGACAAAAAAAATAATAGAAACTTTCCAAATGTGGTGCTACAGAAGAATGTTGAAGATTAGATGGGTAGATCACGTAACTAATGGCGAGGTACTGGACGGAATTGGGGTCGTGTGACTAGGGCCTCCCGTCGGGTAGACCTTTCGCCGGGTGCAAGTCTTTCGATTTGACGCCACTTCGGCGACTTGAGCGTCGATGAGAATGAAATGATGATGATTAGGACAACACAACACCGAGTCCCGGATCGGAGAAAATCTCCGACCCAGCCCTTAGGATTGACATTCTGTCGCGCTGACCACTCAGCAACCGGGGGGCGGACAGAATTGGGGTGACAAAATATTTGTGACACAGCTTGACCAAATGAAGGGATCGGTTGATAGGAGACACTCTGAGACATAAAAGGATTACCAATATAGTAAATGGCTCTGAGCACTATGGGACTCAGCTGCTGTGGTCATTAGTCCCCTAGAACTACTTAAACCTAACTAACCTAAGGACATCACACACACCCATACCCCAGGCAGGATTCGAACCTGCGACCGTAGCAGCAGCGCGGCTCCGGACTGGAGCGCCTAGAACCGCACGGCCACCGCGGCCGGCACCAATATAGTACTGAAAGGAAGCACGGGGAATAAAAATCGTAGAGGGAGTACAGTTAGAGGGTTCAGAATGATGTAGGTTGCAGTAGTTATTCGAAGATGAAGAGGCTCGCATAGGATAGGGTAGCATGGAGAGCTGCATCAAACCAGTCTTCGGACTGAAGACCACAACAACAACAACGTACAGTGTTGAAGTCTCCTTTCGGACGGGTGATAAGTAAGGCTTCTCTGCCTGACGACCCTTCGTTTGGTTGTGCAGGTGCAAGGAGCCAAACAAGTACGACGTGGCGAACCTGCCACCGACGGCGGTGATCATCTGCTTCCACAACGAGGCGTGGTCGGTGCTGCTGCGCACCGTACACTCTGTGCTCGACAGGTCACCGGAGCACCTCATCAAGGAGATCATCCTGGTCGACGACTTCTCCGACATGCGTGAGTACACTGCCATCTAATGCGTGCTGCGCGCTTGCCAAATGGAGGGGACCGGAACAAGCGCTGCCGAGTCATTGACTGTTTCGAGCAATCTGTACAAAGGCATTGCGGCTGTAATCAGTGATTTTCATAGGATGCAACGAAACGGAGTTGTGCCACACGCGAGCAGCCTGCTATAAATTCCGACCGTCAGTCGTAATGAACAACCTGAGGAATATTTTGCTGCTTACAGTCGTTGCATACAAGGACTAAATATGAAATAAGTAAAGTTTTCAAAGGCTGATGACGGTCGCTCCTGAATCTACATCTACATCAGTATTTGCTTGATAGGTTCCCGGGAATTACACCGGATAATATTGTAGAAACCGCACAAGATTTCAGCGAGACAACTGCCCGCCATCTTCAGGTGCTACTGTAGCACCTGAAGTTGGCGGGCAGTTGTCTCGCTGAGATATTGTGCGGTTTCTACAATACAGGGTGATTCAAAAAGAATACCACAACTTTAAAAATGTGTATTTAATGAAAGAAACATAATATAACCTTCTGTTATACATCATTACAAAGAGTATTTAAAAAGGTTTTTTTTTCACTCAAAAACAAGTTCAGAGATGTTCAATATGGTCCCCTCCAGACACTCGAGCAATATCAACCCGATACTCCAACTCGTTCCACACTCTCTGTAGCATATCAGGCGTAACAGTTTGGATAGCTGCTGTTATTTCTCGTTTCAAATCATCAATGGTGGCTGGAAGAGGTGGCCGAAACACCATATCCTTAACATACCCCCATCAGAAAAAATCGCAGGGGGTAAGATCAGGGCTTCTTGGAGGCCAGTGATGAAGTGCTCTGTCACGGGCTGCCTGGCGGCCGATCCATCGCCACGGGTAGTTGACGTTCAGGTAGTTACGGACAGATAAGTGCCAATGTGGTGGCGCTCCATCCTGCTGAAATATGAATTGTAATTGTAATTGAATAGCTCTGCGAGTCGATTTTCCTGGGCTGCGAACAAATGCTTGCTGGATGCGTGCTACATTTTCATCACTCGTTCTCGGCCGTCCAGAACTTTTCCCTTTGCACAAACACCCATTCTCTGTAAACTGTTTATACCAACGTTTAATACACCACCTATCAGGAGGTTTAACACCATACTTCATTCGAAATGCACGCTGAACAACTGTCGTCGATTCACTTCTGCCGTACTCAATAACACAAAAAGCTTTCTGTTGAGCGGTCGCCATCTTAGCATCAACTGACGCTGACGCCTAGTCAACATCGCCTCAAGCGAACAAATGTAAAACTAAATGAAACTTTATAGCTCCCTTAATTCGCCGACAGATAGTGCTTATCTCTGCCTTTTGTCGTTGCAGAGTTTTAAATTCCTAAAGTTGTGGTATTCTTTTTGAATCACCCTGTATTATCCGGCGTAATTCCCGGGAACCTATCAAGCAGATGCAGCGCCGGGAAAGCCTCAAACAGTACATCAGTATTACTTCCGCCATTGTACAGTGCGAGGTGGAGGGTACATCATACCAATATCAGCAATTTTCTTTCGTATTGCAATTCGTGTAATGAGCTAGTGAAAAATGAATGTGTTACGACCTATGTACACGTCGTATTCTCTTGTCTACCTTCATGCGGATGCTGTAGTATACAGAGAAGTTGCAGCATTAGAAAATTGTAGCGAAATGCAGGAAGATCTGCAGTGGATAGGCACTTGGTGCAGGGAGTGGCAACTGACCCTTAACATAGACAAATGTAATGTATTGCGAATACATAGAAAGAAGAATCCTTTATTGTATGATTGTATAATAGCGGAACAAACACTGGTAGCAGTTACTTCTGTAAAATATCTGGGAGTATGCGTGCGGAACTATTTGAAGTGGAATGATCATATAAAATTAATTGTTGGTAAGGCGGGTACCAGGTTGAGATTCATTGGGAGAGTCCTTAGAAAATGTAGTCCATCAACAAAGGTGGTGGCTTACAAAACACTTGTTCGACCTATACTTGAGTATTGCTCATCAGTGTGGCATCCGTACCAGATCGGGTTGACGGAAGAGATAGAGAAGATCCAAAGAAAAGTGGCGCGTTTCGTCACAGGGTTATTTGGTAACCGTGATAGCATTACGGAGATGTTTAGCAAACTCAAGTGGCAGACTCTGCAAGAGAGGCGCTCTGCATCGTGGCGTAGCTTGCTCGCCAGCTTTCGAGAGGGTGCGTTTCTGGATGAGGTATCGAATATATTGCTTCCCCCTACTTATACCTCCCGAGGAGATCACGAATGTAAAATTAGAGAGATTCGAGCGCGCACGGAGGCTTTGAGACAGTCTTTCTTCCCGCGAACCATACGTGACTGGAACAGAAAAGGGAGGTAATGGCAGTGGCACGTAAAGTGCACTCCGCCACACACCGTTGGGTGGCTTGCGGAGTAGAAATGTAGATGTAGATGAGCCGGCCAGAGTAGCCGAGCGGTTCCAGGCGCTACAGTCTGGAACCGCGCGAGCGCTACAGTCGCAGGCTTGAATCCTGCCTCGAGCATGGATGTGTGTGATGTCCTGGTTAGTTAGGTTTAAGTAGTTCTAGGGGACTGATGACGTCAGAAGTTAAGTCACATAGTGCTCAGAGCCATTTGAACCATTTTTAACTTCATGATTCCAACGCGAGGTATACGTTGATGCCAACATAATGGTCACATGTATTCGGATGCAGGTCTTCTAAATTTTCCCAACAGGGTTTGGCGAGAACTGCGTCCTCTTCCTTCCAGAGATTCCCATTTAATTCTTCCGACCATTTCCGTTACACTTTCGTATCGCCTATACCAACCTGTTACTATTCTAGCAGCGCGTATCCGACTTCTTTCAATATTCCTTCTCATGCTGAATTGAATAGTATACTATAGTGATCCTACTCTAGCCTCTTCTATGCGATTTCCTTTACAGATGCAATGTACTTTCCCGGAATCCTGCCAGCAAATCTAAGTTCCCCATTCATCTTACCTAACGTAAATTTTACGTGTTCGTTCAGTGCCATATCCCTGCTTAGTATTACCTTTAAATATAATGGTGTGAAAAATTTAAGGACGAAATTAGCTTTCCGGTAATGTGTCACTTTGAAACTTCCCCTTTGAAAATTAATAATGACAGTGCTGGAAAAACTCTTACGTTATTTGATTTTCAAACAGCTGAGCAAAACTGAACATACTCAGATAGTTCTCTCTTTACTTATTCTGATCATCACTAAACTAACACACAATACTTTTTAGCGCAACGAAATCTGACTTTCAATAATCTCTACAAAAGAATGGCCCTGACTAACAATAACCTATACCTTTCATGAATCACTTACCTCACAAAAATCTTCGTTACTCGATCTACTGCAATACAGCGAGCGCCAATGCTGAAAGCTAAATAAAACATTCTAAATACTGAAGGCACTACCTACTGATAGGCATAGTTAGCAAATGAAAGATTTTGATAGAGAACAAACAATGTATTTACCTTAATAGCGTTCAAAAGTCATTATATATATATATATATATATAATCAGTTCATTACATCCATCTTTACAAATTTCCTTTTCTGACGGACACACGTCTAGATCGTCCGCTCATAGTAATCTCTCAAAACTCTGGCAACTCTCTCACCACATCCACCACTATTGGCGGCTCGCCTCCAACTGCCCAACGCTACACAAGCGAATATTCCAACAATGAGTCCAACCAGCCACAGATTGCACACAGCGCAGTCAGCGATTTTCATACAGAGCGCTATGTGACGTTACCAACATAAAAACCTAAACAGCCTACTTACATAGCCTCCATGTTCCCCAAAAAAAATTTTACAAATTGTTTTGGGCAGTGGCCAATATTTATTTGCTAAATTTTTTATATTAACGCTAATAAATATATCAAATGCACACTAGTATTGATACACTGTTGGTCAAAAGCAAAAATTGTCGTCACAGTCCATAAAGAGGCTGTTTAGGTTTTCATGTTGGTAATGCCACGTAGTGCTGTGTGTGAAAATAGCTGACTGCGCTGTCTGCAGTCTGTGGCTGGTTGGACTCGTTGTTGGAATATTCGCTTGTGTAGCATTGGGCAGTTGGAGGTGAGCCGCCAGCAGTGGTGGATGTGTGGAGAGAGAGGTGCCTGAGTTTTGAGAGGTTACTATGAAAGCGGACGATCTGGACGTGTGTCCGTCAGAAAGAGGCAATTTGTAAGACTGGATGTCATGAACTGATACATATACTATGACTTTTGAACGCTATTAAGGTAAATACATCGTTTGTTCTCTAACAAAATCTTTCATTTGCTAACTATGCCTATCAGTAGTTGTTGCCTTCAGTAGTTTGAATCTTTTATTTAGCTGGCAGTATTGGCGCTAGCTGTATTGCAGTAGTTCGAGTAACGAAGATTTTTGTGCGGTAAGTGATTCATGAAAGGTATGGGATATTGTTAGTCAGGGCCATTCTTTTGTAGGGATTATCGAAAGTCAGATTTCGTTGCGCTAAAAATATTGTGCGTCAGTTTAGTGTTGATCAGAAAAAGTAAAGAGAGTAATGTCTGAGTACGTCCAATATTGCTCAGCTGTTTGAAAATCAAATAACATAGAGGTTTATTCATTAATTTTTCAAAGGGGATGTTTCACAAGTGTTAAGGTGTAGGGAGGCATAATGTTACATGGACTTACTGACATACAAATCTTTGAGCACGGACACTCACCGGTCAACGTTATGGCTCGACACACTACTTCTTCCGGACGTGCGTCATTCCAGGGGTGCATTCGGTCCTGATTTATTTTTATGGATGACAAGGCACGACCACATCAAACTGCGTTGGTGCATGAGCTCATGGAACGAGAGGATATTCGGCAAATGAACTGGCCCGCCCATTCCCCCAACTTAAATCCTGTTGAGCACGTGTGGATGCGCTGGAGAGACTGTATTGCAGCACGTCCGCATGCACCAATGGCCATCCAGCAGTTCTCAACGGCACTGGTGGAGGAATGTAACGCCCTACCTCAACATCTCCGTAGCAGCCTTTTGGCCAGCCATAGCACGTGATGATCACATCCCCTTTTCAGAATCATGTCCCGCCTTTTGTAATATCCAGGGCGTCATCATATATGGCGATGATTTCGGTGTGATTATTTTTTGACTAAAAGTGTCATTTCTGTTCAGCTCATTGCATATTTATTTTAGTTACCTTTTGTACTATACCGCATAAGTTCTTTCTATGTACGGTCAATGTTTCATCGAGCTATGTTACTCTGCAAAATAGTAACGCGAATTCTTTACAGACGAATGGAAAAACTGGTAGAAGCCGATCTCGGGGAAGATCAGTTTGGACTCCGCAGAAATATTGGAACACGTGAGTCAATACTGACCCTACGACTTATCTTAGAAGATAGATTAAGGAAAGGCAAACCTACGTTTCTAGCATTTGTAGACTTAGAGAAAGCTTTTGACAATGTTGATTGCAATACTCTCTCTCATATTCTGAAGGTGGCAGGGGTAAAATACAGGGAGCAAAAGGCTATTTACAATTTGTACAGAAATCAGATGGCAGTCATAAGAGTCGAGGGGCACGAAAGCGAAGCAGTGGTTGGGAAGGGAGTGAGACAGGGTTGTAGCCTATCCCCGGTGTTATTCAATCTGTGTATTGAGCAAGCAGTAAAGGAAACAAAAGAAAAATTCGGAGAAGGAATTAAAATCCATGGAGATGAAATAAAAACTTTGAGATTCGCCGATGACATTGTAATTCTGTCAGAGACAGCAAGGGACTTGGACGAGCAGTTGAACGGAATGGACAGTGTCTTCAAAGGAGGATATAAGATGAACATCAAAAGCAAAATGAGTATAATGGAATGTAGTCGAATTAAGCCGGGTGATGCTGAGGGAATTAGATTAGGAAATGAGACACTTAAAGTAGTAAAGGAGTTTTGCTATTTGGGGAGCAAAATAACTGATGATGATCGTAGTAGAGAGGATATAAAATGTAGACTGGAAATGGCAAGGAAAGCGTTTCTGAGGAAGAGAATTTTGTTGACATCGAGTATAGATTTAAGTGTCAGGAAGTCGTTTCTGAAAATATTTGTATGGAGTGTAGCCATGTATGGAAGTGAAACATGGACGATAAGTAGTTTAGACAAGAAGAGAATAGAAGCATTCGAAATATAGTGCTACAGAAGAATGCTGAAGATTAGATGGGTAGATCACATAACTAATGAGGAGGTATTGAATAGAATTGGGGACGAGAGAAATTTGTGGCACAACTTGACTAGAAGAAGCGATCGATTGGCAGGACATGTTCTGAGGCATGAAGGGATCACAAATTTAGTATTGGAGGGCAGCGTGGAGGGTAAAAATCGTAGAGGGAGACCAAGAGATGAATACACTAAGCAGATTCAGAAGGATGTAGGTTGCAGTAGGTACTGGGAGATGAAGAAGCTTGCACAGGATAGAGTGGCACGGAGAGCTGCATCAAACCAGTCTCAGGATTGAAGACCACAACAACAACAACAACATGTTACTCTGGAGTGACACAGCATGCGAAAGTTACTTTCGTCTTTATGTTCTGCATACCAGCGAACTTACACGTTGTGACTTGCTCAAGATGTTAACCACAACTTTTGTAGTAATATACTGTCTGGACCTTTCTCTTTGTTACAGCCATTGTCTTACATTTATCCACAATTAAGGAGAGCTATCATTTATTACACAAAGTGGAAACGTTGTCCAGGTTTTTTAATTCCTTATGTCCAATGACACTACTTTCCAGCACGCAGTTACATCGCCAGCGAATAATCCTAAAGTGCTACAGGTCCCGTCTGATAAATCTCTTAGATATACTGAAAACATTACATGCCTCGTTAAGTGTCTACGCATCCTTGAGTACACCTGATGTTATGTTTGCTTCTGTGAGCATTCATCGTCTCGTGTAACGTACTGGGTTCTTTTAGTCGAATGTTTGCGAAGATACTTCGTGTGGTGGTATCGTGGTTAGCATTCGGCGATGTAGTACATAGTGAGTGGTACAATGATAAAGGCAACCGGAAGAGTGAGATAGACAGGTGCAAGTCTTTCACTGTTTGCTTAAAATTCTTAAATGAAATGCCCGGTTGATTCCGTCAACAAGGTAACGGCAGTTTTGCTACGCATCTTAGTATAGCTGAGCTAGTACTGTACCTAAACATTGACTTTACTTCGCCCTACCGCGCACCAACGAAGAGTCGAATAGCTTAACAGGTTATGAGATCACAGCTTCATTAAAACCGCTTCAGCTGTGTTACATATTCCACCACCTACAACTCACCATCAACTGCCTCTTACAACGGTTGGCGTCAGCGGAACGTACATTCCAAATCGTTCCGTAAGCGCAAAGTACGCATGTAGTCCAAAGTGCACATAAGGAATACAAAATAAAATGTTTTTGCGTAATGATTTCCATGCGTCACCTTTCACCTCGCCATTCAGATATTTTTGAATTATTTTTCCCATATTGTTTGACTGTATCAGGTGTTCGTTAGAATCAATGCTTCATATGGTTCAAACGGCTCTAAGCGCTATGGGACTTAACGTCTGAGCCCATCAGCCCCCTAGACTTGAAACTACTGAAACCTAACCAACCTCAGGACATCACACACATCTACGCCCGAGGTAGGATTGGAACCTGCGACCGTAGCAGCCGCGTGGTTCTGGACTGAAGCGTCTACAAACGCTGTGCCACAGCAGCCGGCACCAACGCTTCACTCGCGTCCACAGCCGAGGTTGCTAACGCAGTCTTGCGCAGAGGCACTCGCCTTGCAGATGATGGAGGAAATTGTCCGCACGAGCTTATGGTCGATTACAGCAGGACCATTGTCTTGGTATAAATTTCAAACCTCTCCACAGTGTGACATAAAGAGTGAACATGTGAGACTGTTAATGGTGGATTCACTCGTCTATTGGGAAAGTTGAGCCCGACAGTCTCCTGGTAGATATGTGCTGTCGGCACCGAGTTTCAGCGTCTCCCTGCTCTCATCATCACGCAACACAAAAAGTGACGTTGCGCTATTCGTACACCCATTACGAGCACCTGTACTCAAGATATACTCTTAAGGCATAATTCTTAGACACGGAGACAAAAGGTACCATTCTGGCTGAATCCATCCCTCGAGGACTCCCAGACAACAATACCGTACACCTCTTAATTTTCTTACTAGTGTTTCAGTTGACGTATCGTCACGGAAGCCACGAGATACGTTGCGACGCCACCCGGAACACTCCCACGCTATACGTTTTGCGCGCCTCTTACGACGACTGGCGATGAGGCAACTAATTTTCACAATGTGTTTCTCTCTCTGCCAGCTGAGCAGGAAGCTGAAAGGGGTAAGTTAAAATGCTTTAGAAAAAAAATATTGTTACGTCAGACTGCCGTCTCGTCGCAGTGCGAGAGAGAGGGTAAGAATTGGGAATTTCGCTGACCGCGGCAATGGCTCGGGTCCTCCATGCAGCGCGGTACGGATACTCGTTGAGAGAACGAGGTATCGACTTGCGAGCGAGCGCGCCAATTTCCCGGTAACGACTGCCGCTACCGGCTGCCGGCTGGCGACTTGATTAGGTTCCGGCCGACCCAGCGCTGGGCCTGTTGCCGGCACTTCCGCAGGTACCTGCGCCACCTCGTCTGCGTCTGCGTATGTGTGGGTGGGGGGAGGGGGGAGGGGGCGGGGCGGAGAGGGGCGGGGTTGTTAATTAACGGCGACCCGCTCAGCCGGCTCAGCTCTGCGCGGGACCTCCATCACACGGACGCGGATAACGTAATTAACATGCGTATCCATTATGGAATTCCAAATTGTATCTCGTGGTACACTCGCTCCTTCACCTCGGGCGCCACGAACTTCACAGGTGCCGAAATATGTAGAACTCTTTATGCCTCTTTCTTTCCAATATCACTGTTTTATTTCGCCTTTTCCCAAGGCCAAGTAAAACCACTTTAATAGCTATCCTCTCTCTCTCTCTCTCTCTCTCTCTCTCTCTCTCTCTCTCTCCGTCCCCTTGCGTACCATATCAAAAGCACCATTCCTCCTCTAATTCTTTCACATTAAGTAATTTTTATGTATTAGCACCTTTCGTTCTACTTGTCAGCTCCCTTTACATCTCAGTGCCATTAATGGACGATTTTCTCCCCGGTTCTTGAACTTCAGAGTGTCGTCAGCTGCTTTCGTGCTTGTGAATGTACTGCGTTACATGAGCGAACATATCTTCATCTGCATCTACATTCTCCACGAGCCACCATATGCTGCGTGGCGGAGGTTACCTTGTACCACTACTAGTGATTTTCTTTCCTGTTCCACTCACAAATAGAGCGAGGAAAAAAGATTGCCTATCTCTTACCTCTTCTTCTGCCCCACTGCAGACTCCTAACTAAGGTACGAGCATATGAGATTGGTTCCCAAATATTTGAGTGGCTCGAAGACTTCTTAAGTAATGGAACCCAGTACGTTGTCCTCGATGGTGAGTGTTCATCGAAGGTGAGGGTTTCATCTGGAATGCCCCAGTGAAGTGTGCTAGGACCACTGTTGTTTTCTGTCCACACAAATGATCTTTTGGATTGGGTGGATAGCAATGTGCGGCTGTTAGCTGATGATGCTGTGGTGTACGGGAAGGTGTCGTCGTTGAGTGACTGTAGGAGGATACAAGATGACTTGGACAAATGGTTCAAATAGCTCTGAGCACTATGGGACTTAACATCTGTGGTCATCAGTCCCCTAGAACTTAGAACTACTTAAACCTAACTAACCTAAGGACATCACACACATCCATGCCCGAGGCAGGATTCGAACCTGCGACCGTAGCAGTCCCGCGGTTCCGGACTGAGCGCCTGAACCGCTAGACCACCGCGGCCGGCTGACTTGGACAGGATTTGTGATTGGTGTAAAGAATGGCAGCTAACTCTAAATATAGTTAAATGTAAATTAATGCAGATGAATAGGAAAAAGAATCCCGTAATGTTTGAATACTCCATTAGTAGCGTACTGCTTGACACAGTCACGTCGATTAAATATTTGGGCGTAACATTGCAGAGCGATATGAAGTGGGAGAAGCATGTAATGGCAGTTGCAGGGAAGACGGATAGTCATCTTCGGTTCATTGGTAGAATTTTGGGAAGATGTGGTTCATTTGTAAAGGAGACCGCGTATAAAACACACATACGACCTATTCCTGAGTACTGCTCGAGCGTTTGGGATCCCTATCAGGTCGGATTGAGGGAGGACATAGAAGCAATTCAGAGACGGGCTGCTAGATTTGTTACTGGTAGGTTTGATCATCACGCGAGTGTTACGGAAATGTTTCAGGAACTCGGGTGGGAGTCTCTGGAGGAAAGGAGCCGTTCTTTTCGTGGATCGCTACTGAGGAGATTTAGAGAACTAGCATTTGAGGCTGACTGCAGTACAATTTTACTGCCGCCAACTTATATTTCGCGGAAAGACCACGAAGATAAGATAAGAGCGATTAGGGCTCGTACGCCGGCCGGAGTGGCCAAGCGGTTCTATGCGCTACAGTCGGGAACCGCGCGACCGCTACGTCGCAGGTTCGAATCCTGCCTCGGGCATGGATGTGTGTGATGTCCTTGCGTTAGTTAGGTTTAAGTAGTTCTAAGTTCTAGGGGACTGATGACCTGAGAAGTTAAGTCCCATAGTGCTCAGAGCCATTTCTTTTGGAGTGACCCTTGTATTCGAAATGAAAATATGTTCATGAATCTTGTAGGAAACCGTTGTTAAGAATCTTGCTCTGGAATTATGCGAGCTCGTTTCTTTACTTTTCATATACACGAGAGTCCCCTCTGCTTTTTTTCCAGTATCCAGTAATGGCACACTGCGCTGGGCGTGAGATTCGCGATAGATGCGAGCTAAGTCAGGGTCCAATGCTACTCTTTGTAAAACCGAATGGGGATTCGACCAGTACCTCTCGACTTACTTGCTTTCAACCCTTTCAGTTGTCTCTGTACACCAACGATGCTTACTACTATGTCCTCCATGCGGGTGTCTGTGCGATGGTCAAACGACGGTAGGTTTGTACGATTCTCCTGCGTGAACGCTTTCTCAAACATGAAATTTAAAACTTCAGCTTTACTTTTCCTATCTTCTACTGCGACAGCAGACTGGTCGAAGATGGGTGGACAGAAGGCTTCGAACCGGCTCAGCGATTACGTTTGATTTGAGATCAAGGAAAGAGAGATTATTAGAAATTTTTTGTCATTAAATTCGTTTATTAAACATTAAAAAAAAAAGGAAAGATAAAGGCGTTCGGGCCTAAGGCACCGTGCGGCGCCGACCGTCCTCCGTATGGCGTGATTCGGATGCGGTGTTGGGGTCAGTAAGCCGTTCTCCTGGTCTTTGTCAGCTTCCCGTACATTGGAGACGCTACTTCTCATTCAAGTAACTTCTCAGTCGGCATCACGAGGATCAGTGGATTCCGTTCCCGCCCTCCCACCGAGGAAGGATCTCTTGGAAATACCAGGAATGGAACCTGTGTCTTTCACAAGGCAATCAGAAGGGCTGACCACACAGCTTCGGAGGCGGAATTATTATACACGCACATGCATACGAGGGTTGGAACTTTAATAGTGGCAACTATTTATTTACAGTTCCTACAAAATAGATACGTATTTCAAAGTTTTACTGACCTTCAAAGTAGTCACCAGCATTGTGTATAACCCGTTGCCAGCGATGTGGAAGTCGTAGTATACTCTTAGCAGTGCCAGTTGTGTTGACAGTTCGATCAGCGCGGTCTATTGCTCTACTAATTTGTTTCAGTTCTGAAGCGAATGCCGTGAAGAGTTCCCTTCAGTTTAGAAATCGAGTTGAACTCACGAGGGCTTAAGTCAGTGGAGTGCAGTAGGTGGTATAGCACTTAGCAACCCCATCACTCAAACAAATCAGTAACAACTTGCACTGTACGTGCTTGAGCATTGTCCTGCAAAATGATGGTCAGGTCCTGCAGAAAATGTCATCACTCTGTCTCTGTGCTGTTCATTTTTGGAACACAACCTACGACCAGCTTAGAGACGGAAGACATGACACTTTCTGCAGGACCTGACCATCATTTTGTAGGACAATGCTCAACCACGTACAGTGCAAGCTGTTATTGATTTGTTTGACTGATGGGGCTGCTAAGTGCTATACAACCTACTGCACTCCCCTGACTTAAACCCTCGCAAGTTCAACTCGATTGCTAAACTGAAGGAAGCGCTTCACGGCATTCGCTTCAGAGCTGCTACAAATACGTCGGGCAATAGACCGCGCCGCTCGAACTGTCAACACAACTGGCACTGCGACTTCCTACGACTTCCACATCGCTGGCAACGGGTTATACACAATGCTGGTGACTACTTTGAAAGCCAGTAAAACTTTGAAAGACGTATCTATTTTGTACGAGTTGTAAATAAATAGTTGCCACTATTAATGTTCCAACCCTAGTAATTTACTATCAGAAACTTCTAGGAAGGAAGCGCTGAAGTATAATCATCTATACAAGAATGTATAGCCGATGAAAAATATAAAATCTAATCACATGTTTAATCCTCTATGGTTTGCGCGGTTGGCATATAGCTGATATCATCGAAAGTAAGAGTCAAGCTTCTTCCTCAGGTTTAGTTAGGGTATCCTAAATCAAATAATACTTAGAGTTGTTCCCAAACAGCAAGCTGAACTAAGCTTTTGTCCAGAGAGCGCGAAGGCAAAATTGGTGGGATATCTCAGATGGTCTCGGATGGCACGTACCAAAGATGCAGCCGCACCATTATGTTGAATCATGAGCAAACATTCAAGTGTAGCATTGATATGGCTCACAATAATGTGGACTCCATATATACACTTAAGTGAACTCTCTATGTAACTTAGGCCAGGTTATTTTGAAAGCAAATGAACAGGTCAGCTGCAAAGAGTGTCGAAACGTTGATTTTGTAATCGTTTTTAGTGTTTCAAAGATGACGCGGCTAGTGCTGAATACGATTTTAATCACACTGATTTTGTTCGTGGAAGCATACGCGCTTATATGTGTGCACAGGATTTTATGCTGCGTTAGTCACAGTGGGGCTACAAAAAATTCTACGGATATATTCAAAACATTTCCGCGTCCCGATTGCAAGCATCTGAAGTATGTACACATAATTTGGAGTCGCTCGGCAAAACAGTCAACAGTTCGTAATTAACGGCCCCGTGGCGCTGGTTTACGAACATTTTGATGTGGAATGATCACTTTACAATTTTAATGTAGTGGCATGCGTACCTTTCAATTTTACCTCGAGTCTCTGAATCATTAAACAGTTTTGTTTTCATTTTCAGACTTTTCAGTTCGCATATGTAGCCTTTCCGCAGATGAACCATTAACCATCAACGAGTAAATTACACACGCTTGAAAAATAATATGAAATAAAAACATTCAGTCTTCTGTCACAATTAACTGTAATTATATTGTTCAGTATAAAATATATCATACCGTTCGTTTACTTACTTCACAAAAACACCAGTGTGAGAAGTTGTCTTTTACAACTAAATTACACAAGATAAGAGAATTATTATACTGTATGAAATCGCCTTTTTACTTTGCTTCATTCTTGGCCCCATTAGCGTAGGGGAGCAGGCGTTTATTTCATAGCGTGGGGGGTAAAAACTGAAGATGGAAATACTAAGAAAATTTGTAGCAGTATGTTACACTGAATGTCTGTCACATGTGTTCTGTGTCTAACGGCTTTGAAACTAGGCAAAATGTGGATATCTAGTCGCACAAATTTTGTTGTTGTAAGAAACGAGAATACGTTAGAAAAGAGACTCATTAAGACTACTTTCAGCTCCAAGTTTAGGTTAATCAAAATTAGAATAATCATGTTAATATTTTTCATACTTTTTATTTTCGTAACAGAAAATGAAATTTCGTAGAGGCCATCTAGAACCAATGAATGAATATGTGTCCGAGTGGTTCGAAGTATAAAATGCTGAAATGAAAGGTTTTTGTACCACTGGAAGCGACATTTAGTAACCACTGCATTGCCGGACAAAGGTCACTTCTGTGCATCTCCCTCGTGGCTAAAATTAAAAAAAGTGCTTTAATTATTATTAAGCTTTTCGGTCTATGAATATTCACTAAAATGACATTTTCTTGTTTAAATCAGGCGTCTTCCGTTTCGTTTTTGCTATGAAGCAATGTATGTGAGGCAGGAAAAGTTAAATTAATATAAGTCGTTTTTATTTTGCAAATCAAAATAGCTGGAATATATGTTTCAGTCGGGTTAGACGTACATAGAGACTTCACTTACGCTGAGTTTTGACTTTTTTGTCCTTGCAGCTATTATTACAAGTCTTTACCTGATTCCACACAAAGACATACAGGGTGATTTTTTCCACCGTTTACAAACTCTAGGGATTTATCGATGAGAGGATACGGAACAAAGAAGGTATAATGAAGTTATGCCCGGAAATGCATGTTTTCCATGCTAGAGACGATTTATTCGATCATACTTTGTTACAGAGACTGCGGTCTAAAACCGCTGTATCATGCAGCCATAGTTACAGTATGCATGGTTTCCTCCTAGAGGGTGGCACTTCTCCTCATATGTCATGCCCTAGCGCCCTCTCCTGTTGTGTCCGACTCACTTGTAGTGGACGTGATAAAGCGTTGTAGACAGTGGTTCCGTGTTCGAAACGAGAGCTTACCAACATAGTGTTTACTTAGGGAAAGACAAATTGCAACGGGCGGCGGGCAATCTCAGCGTTCAATGTTTTCAACAGTATTTCGCCTTTTGTCTGAGACAAGGTCGTTTTAGGAATCAGGAAATCATGAAGGACGTACCCGAAATGTTCGGACACCAGACTTGGAGAAAAATGTGATTAACACTGCGGACGGCGACCCTCGTGTCAGTACCAGGCTGTTGGCACGCCAGTACAGGGTAAGCCAGACGACCGTGTGGAGCATTCTCAATGACAACTGTTACTACTCTTACCGCTTACAGCGTGTGCAGGGCTTGGTAGCGACAGACTTTCCACATGGGGAGTAGTTATGTCACTGTTTGACTCAGCAGGCAACCGCGATTCCAAGATTTGTGTCATCCATGCTATTCACAGATAAGGCCACGTTTACGCAGGGTGGTATCTTCAGCTTTCATAACAGTCATATGTGGGATGGCGTGCAGAACTCCCACGGTATGGTGACAGCGAATCGTCAGCATCGATGCAGCCGGAATGTGTTGGCCGGGATAATTGGCAAACGTATTTTGGGACCAATCTTCCTTCCACGTCGCGTAACAGGCCGAAACCATCGGCGTTTCTGACGGGTGACTTTGCCTCCCCTGCTGGAAGAAGTGCTGTTGATGATTCGAAGGCTTATGTGACTGCTACTTGATGAATGTCCAGCCCACTTCGCCGTTAACGTCCGGATGCATCTGAATCAATTCCTGGTCGATGGATCGGACGACGGCGTCCAGTTGCGTGGCCTGTTCGTTCACGGGACCTCAACCAGTGCGATTTCTGGTTATGGGGTCCTCTCAAAAGTATCGTGGATGCAGAGCTCACTCCAAAGGTGGAGACACTGGAGCAGCGTATTCATTCTGCCTTTGACACTGTTCGTATGCAGCCTGGCCGATGTGAACCTGTGAGACAGAACATGCTACGGCGCGTACACACATGCCTTGAGGCACGTGGAAACCATTTTCAGCACGTACTGCAACTGTGACTGCATGGTACACCGCGTATTACTGAATAAACGGCTCTAGCGTGGTAACCATGCATCTCCGGACATAAGTTCCTAAGATCTTTCTTGTTTCGTATCATCTCATCGATCAGTCTCTAGAGTTTGTAGACGACGGAAAATGGCTCTGAGCACTATGGGACTCAACTGTTGTGGTCATCAGTCCCCTAGAACTTAGAACTACTTAAACCTAACTAACCTAAGGAAATCACACACATCCATGCCCGGTAGACGACGGAAAAAGTCACCTTGTATACTTGGGAAGAGAATTCCGAACCATGTGACGATTACTTATTTTCCATTTATGGACAAATCACTTTCTGTCTAATGTTGAGTACGAGGGCAAGGATATTAGCAGTGTGTAGTTTCAGTTGATTTTCCCCATCATTTCAGAAGCTAAGATGCTGTTAAAAGGAAATAATTATTACTTTTTATGTTCGTTGTAGGTGCGCGATACACGCCGCAGATTCTGAAAGTAGGTCTGATACGTGTTTATCACTCTCTTCTTTACGTTTCAGCGACGTTCCATACGGGCCAACGACAGACAGTTTGTGCCAACTGCTTCGCAGAGGGTTTCTTCTGCCGCCGAGCCCGTAAACATTGCGGGGTTCCTGTGTGGAAACAAAGTGTTGAAGAGATTTTAATTAAAACCACTTTGCGTCTCCTGCAGGGCGGCTTCGCCCACCCCGAATGCTCGTCGTTTCTCTCCCCCCTCCTGCTCCTTTCTAGCTAAATTCTCCCTTGGATGTGCATCCGGACCCCAGCTGGAGAAGTGCCTCTTCTTCCCTTTTATTCCTTCTTTTTTTTTTCCAAGTCGTTTCTCTTTCTGCCGCCTGGCTGCAGACCGAGCTGTTATCTCTTTGCGAACCGCTAGCTGCCGCCGCCGCTGCCGGAGGAAGCAGTTTGTCGCCCTAGAGACGCAACGTGCAGCCAAAGGGGTGCCCGCCCGTGACGAGTCCCATTATGCTGCTGCTCCAACGCCCGTCCTCACGCTCGCAGTTTCTCGATTACAGAACTCTCTAACTACAAGGACACCCCATATAACACTGATGTTGGTAGCACTCGTACGTAAAATGTGGCAACTGGAACTGGTATGGTACCTTCTCTGTCGTCACGGCTGTAGCGACAGTGGGTAGGAACTGGGAATACTGTGCCCATCAGCTTGGAAGTTGCAGTCACCTGGTAATCTTCCGACCTCAAACTATAGAGACATCGATTGTTCTTCACTTACTGCAAGTGTTTCGTAGCCTAAATTGATGATGTAGCTTTTCCAAAATGGTTCAAATGGCTCTGAGCACTATGGGACTTAAAATCTATGGTCATCAGTCCCCTAGAACTTAGAACTACATAAACCTAACTAACCTAAGGACATCACATACATCCATGCCCGAGGCAGGATTCGAACCTGCTACCGTAGCAGCAGCGCGGTTCCGGACTGAAGCGTCTAGAACCACTCGGGCACCGTGGCCGGCCGATTTCGGACAATCCCACTTTAAACGATGCCTACAGTATAAGATCCACCCCTTCTCCAAACTTCAAGTTTCTGCCCTTAGCTGTTTGGGCTGGACGACGATGATGAGTGAGTGAGTGGGTGGGTGAGTCAGTCAGGACATTGCCCTTTATATGTAGGGTTTGGCCAGGGGCGAGGGGGACTCGCGCACTGAGGATTCCATAGAAACTTAATTACGAGTATGTGTATATCGATATTTCATCCATTCCGGAAATCGAGAGACTCAATCATTCGTGCCTGTTGCCGACATTGATACTGGTAACTTATCGATGCCAGGGATTCTAAGATTTTTGAGAATCTTTTTAACTTCGAAAACATAAATGTGACACGAAGTCATGCAGGTGGCAGACTACCGTATCTACACTACTGGCCATTAAAATTGCTGCACCACGAAGATGATGTGCTACAGACTCGAAATTTAACCGACAGGAAGAAGGTGCTGTGATATGTAAATGATTAGCTTTCCAGAGCATTCACACGAGGTTGGCGCCGGTGGCGACACCTACAATGTGCTGACATGAGGAATGTTTCCAACCGATTCCTCATACACAAACAGCACTTGACCGGCGTTTCCTGGTGAAACGTTGTTGTGATGCCTCGTGTAAGGACGAGGAATGTGTACCATCACTTTGATAAAGGTCAGATTCTAGCCCATCGCGATTACGGTTTATCGTATCGCGACATTGCTGCTCGCGTTGGTCGAGATCCAATGACTGTTAGCAGAATATGGAATCGGTGGGTTCAGGAGGGTAATACGGAACGCTGTGCTGGATTCCAACGGCCTCGTATCACTAGCAGTCGAGATGACAGGCATCTTATCCGCATGGCTGTAACGGATTGTGCAGCCACGTCTCGATCCCTGAGTCAACAAACGGGGACGTTTGCAAGACAACAACCATCTGCACGAACAGTTCGACGACGTTTGCAGCAGCATGGACTATCAGCTCGGAGACCGTGGCTGCGGTTACCCTTGATGCTGCATCACAGACAGGAGCGCCTGCGGTGGTGTACTCAATGACGAACCTGGGTGCACGAATGGCAAAACGTCTTTTTTCGGATGAATCCAGGTTCTGTTTACAGCATCATGATGGTCGCATCCGTGTTTGGCGACATCGCGGTGAACGCACATTGGAAGCGTGTATTCGTCATCGCCATACTGGCGTATCACCAGGCGTGATGGTATGGGGTGCCATTGGTTACACGTCTCGGTCACCTCTTGTTCGCATTGACGACACTTTTAACAGTGGACGCTACATTTCAGATGTGTTACGACCCGTGGCTTTACCCTTCATTCGATCCCTGCGAAATACTACATTTCAGCAGGATAATGCACCACCGCATGGTGCAGGTCCTGTACGGGCCTTTCTGGATACAGAAAATGTTCGACTGCTGCCCTGGCCGGACCATTCTCCAGGTATCTCACCAATTGAAAACGTCTGGTCAGTGGTGGCCGAGCAACCGGCTCGTCACAATACGCCAGTCACTACTCTTGATGAACTGTGGTATCGTGTTGAAGCTGCATGGACAGCTGTACCTGTTCACCCCATCCCAGCTCTGTTTGACTCAATGCCCAGGCGTATCAAGGCCGTTATTACGGCCAGAGATGGTTGTTCTGGGTACTGATTTCTCAGGATCTATGCACCCAAATTGCGTGAAAATGTAATCACATGTCAGTTCTAGTATAATATATTTGTCCACTGAATACCCGTTTATCACCTGCATTTCTTCTTGGTGTAGCAATTTTAATGGCCAGTAGTGTATATCATCAACAGTTCTCCATTCAGGCTGGCTGCGTCACAGAGGTAAAAGTCAAACATCAGGCAAGGAATGACTTCATTGCTCACATGGCACGTTTCGGAATTTATGCATCATCAGATATCCAGGAGCGATTGCTGCGTGGTGTTTCCGGTTGTTCGTGAAACAAGCATTCGCAGACTAGTCATATGGGCAATAAAAGGAATTCCTTGTCTGATGGTTGACTTTTGCCATTGCATCGCAGTCAGCATGAATGCAGATCTACTGACTTTTTTAGTTTCAAGTTTGACATCGGATTACAAATGATAAAAGAAATATTTCCTTAGAGTGGTATAATTAAAAATTAACAATTTTCGTATTTTTCCTTTACTTGTACTGTGAAACCTTACTTTATGGCAAATTTCATGATTCTAGGCCAACGGGAAGTGCCGTACAGTTTTGATGACTGAGTTTGCGAGTGTTAAAATATGTGACATGAATGACCGTATTATTTGATTGTAGTGACTTAGAAGCTTCAATTTTTATGCCGCTATGCGACCATAGACCTCAATGCGTGACATGTTACGTCAGTCCGTTCCTGAGAAAAAGATTTCTTAAGAGTCAGACAAAAAAATGGTTCAAATGGCTCTGAGCACTACGGGACTTAACTTCTGAGGTCATCAGTCCCCTAGAACTTAGAACTATTTAAACCTAACTAACCTAAGGACATCACACACATCCATGCCCGAGGCAGAATTCGAACCTGCGACCGTAGCGGTCGCGCGGTTCCAGACTGAAGCGCCTAGAACCGCTCGGCCACACCGGCCGACAAGAGTCAGACAGACACACGGACTACTTACAAGGGAACCTCCCCATCGCACCCCCCTCAGATTTAGTTATAAATTGACACAGTGGGTAGGCCTTGAAAAACTGAACACAGATCAATCGAGAAAACAGGAAGAAGTTGTGTGGAACTATGAAAAAATAAGCAAAATATACAAACTGAGTAGTCCATGTGCAAGATAGCCAACATAGAGGACAATGTTAGCTGATGAGCGCCGTGGTCTTGTGCTTAGAGTGAGCAACTGCGGAACGAAAGGCCCTTGGTTCGAGTCCTCCCTCGAGTCCAAATTTTACTTTCTTTATTCTCGCAAAGTTATGATCTGTCCGTTCGTTCATTGACGTCTCTGTTTACAGTAATAAGTTTAGTGTCTGTGTTTTGCCACCGCACCGCAAAACCGTGCGATTAGTAGACGAAAGGACGTGCCTCTCCAATGGGCACCGAAAACATTTGCTCGCAAGGTCATAGGTCAACCGATTCCTCCACAGGACAACACGTCTGATATATTCTATACGACACTGGTGACGGAATGTGCGTCACCTGACAGGAATATGTTTTTGACCCGTCTAACTTGTACACTTGGCGAATGGGTAAAAAGATTTTTCTACCTTGCCTATTTAGGTTTTCTTGTGGATGTGATAATCACTCCCAAAAAAGTGATGAAAACATAAGAGTTTGCCACATGAACTGCAACAAATGAATGCAACAGTTTCACAGTCGCACAGTTTTCCCTGTGCTCTGTCAAAACATACGTTTTTAACGTTTTAAAATTTTTCCGTGTGAAGACCGTCAAATCCCGCATGTGTCCAAGCAAATCTGAACATGTCCTGGAATTTTGGAGAGCGAAGTTGATTATGTTTGAGTGCCTTAACTTTGATAATAGTCTGAAAATAAAAAATTTTTCTCTCGAGGGAGGCTTGAACCAAACACCTTTCGTTTCGCAGCTGCGCACGCTAACCATGGGACCAAGACGCTTCAGAGTTTACAGTGTCCTTGATTGCTGCCTATCTTGCACAAGGACCACTCTGTTGGTATATTTTGCTTATTTTTTCATAGTTCCACACAACTTCTTCCTGTTTTCTCGATTGATCTGTGTTCAGTTTTTCAAGGCTATCCACTGTGCCAACTTGTGATTAAATCTGAGGGGAGTGCGATGGGGAGGTTCCCTTGTTAGTAGTCGTATAAGAGTTCCTTTTTTTTCGATTGAGGCATAACCGTAAAAATAAGACACAGATGTGAGGTAGTCCTGCCACAATGTTTTATAGGGTTCGCTTAGAATTCCGAGTGTCCCAGCAAGCTACCATCTTCCTGTACGATAAGTAATAAGAAAGTAGATACATCAAGACACGACGGAAACTAAACAAGAATGCGTCCAGTGCCTAGAGAGGAAGCGAGGACTGCTAAACTGAGATGAGTTACGATGATGATAGCTATCAGTTCCGAAATACTATCACAAAGACAGGCCCAGTATGATGAGTTTATTGCATTGATATCGGTGGAATCGCGATGCCACATACTCACGGTGCTAATAGGGTGATAGCACTGTAGCAATCAGTGTAGTTGCTGCAAGCGTCCTATGGCGGAACTTGCTAATCGAACAGACTGCCTGCACTAGGCTGTTTCCATGGTAATGGAAGACAACGCATGGGGGGTAGCTGCGCGGTCAATGTGGCCGATTGCCAAGCGAAGGGGCCATTCCCGACCGGGTCGGTGATTTTCTCCGCTCGGGACTGGGTGGTGTGTTGTCCTTGACAGGGCTGAATGGGCACGTCCCGAAGGCCAGTAAATTCGAAAAACAAAGCGTACGCATTACCACTATCCGCTATGTGAAGACGTCCAGGATCATCTGCAGGGATAAGCGAATAAAAGTGGCCCGACGAGTGGATACTATTGGACGTGAATGAATGCATTAACGGAGGAGGAAAAGAGCCACAGTTATTTCCAACAGGATGGAGCAACTGCCCATATAGCTGGCCTAACCTTGCAGTACATTTACGCAACCTTCACGCCTGACAGAGTTATTAGCAGAAGTTAGTCTGGTCGCGGCCCTAGGTCACCTAGGCGACCTGATCTGTCAGTGTGCGATTGCTTTGTGTGCGCCAAGAGCTGAATGGCGGTCACTTTCAGCATCTGCTGTAGTCAGGTTAGTACTGTATTCCCTTTCCTCTGCTGTGTTTCTTTGTATCCTGGAACTCCGTTCTCCGAGCCACTTTTCTTTGGCCCTCCCTGTACAACAGAATGGGGTCGGAGAGCATTATCTCCGTACTTTCTTAAACGGGGGCGTCACACAACCGTGCGTCTCCAAGGAAGCAATAAGATTCCCATACAAAACACGGCAGTGGGCGGAGGTCGGAGTCGTGCAGCTTCTGGGAGACCAGTAGTGGCACCAGTTCTGTGACTGCTGGAGGAATTCGTATCCCTCCGCGTCGACGGGGCTCCAGCTTCAATTCGAACGGCCCCGAACTTAACGGGTTTTCATCTCGCCTACTTTCTAAATTAATTAAACGGTTAATGTGAAAATCATTGTGTCCCGCCCGCACCCCCCGCTAGCAGACGATCCTCCATCCAGGCCTTTGGGCGGAAAAAAATAATCTCATTACACAAAATGATTAATTCAATGTCTTGTTAATTAATTGCTGGTAAGGTTTGCTGCGTTGCTGTCAATGAACTCATAATTTTGCAAGCAGTTCGAATCTGTGAGAAATTAGTTTTATTCAGCTTTCTTTCTTTTCTTTCTTTCTGGTGGGGACTGGATTTAACAGCCATTTAGGCTTTGCTAAGTGCGTTGTATAGTTGTGAAATGTCTTCGCAGTACAAAACCGTCGGGGGGTTGTTCAGTCAACAGTAATGCTAGAGTGCTTAGCCTAAATCATAAGAAGGAATCGGAAGTCGACTTCAGTCGTCACTAAACGCCACGCTTCGTCTACACAGAGTGTTCTGTAGATACTATAGATTTATTCGAGTAAAATATTCCATATAACATGTGTCTAATTTTTATTTGTTGCAGAGATACTATTTTTGAATGTAACCAAAACAAATACTGACTGAAGGTGTTAATCAAAGACCAGTTATTAATTAAAAGTTGATTATTATAAATTACGCCTACAATTTAACTGAACTTTTCGAATTCCCTTTGACAACACCACATTTATCTCCTTTGAGGTCGTGTTGGCATTCTTTCGTGAGGTCAATACTATTCATAGACCATACGACCAATTCGTTTCTCGTGTTTACTGTTGTTTTTGTAGACTTCAGCTTTGAACCAGCACCTCAAGCAAAAATCTAAAGGCGTAAGCCTTAGGAACCTAAGTCCGGAAGACCCGTGACCAATTCTGCCGATCCATCTTCCACGGAATGTTACGCTTATGTGATGTCACCTAACTAGTATAGTGTGCAGGAGCTCATTCTTATGTACTGGAAGAACACACCCGTTTTTGTAGTCCAAGGAACCTTTTCCAACAATGCTGGAAGCTCATTTTCAAGAAAATCTAAATAACGAGGCCCCGTAACACGATGCAGTAACACAACAGGTCCAGCCAACTGACCGTCTACCATGCCACACCACATATTTACAAAGAAGTGTTCTTGAAAATGTGTCATCACAAAGGCATGTGAGCTCGCGTCGTACCACCAAAGTGAGTTACGAATACAATATTGCAGTGCGTGTGTTGTTCAAAAGTATGATGCAGTTTCCCTTCGGATATGGATGCATGTGAGCGGTCACCTTACCGCTGCTTCACAGACAGACTCAGATTTGCATGTGTTGTCAACCAAGCGCCTACAGCCTGCACACGTACATCAGATATGTATATTCCTGTACAGGAACCATTGTACATGCATGCTTGTTCGAAGAAACGTTGCATCGTACTTATGAACAACGCTGGCACTGTACTATCATATGTATCTAACGACATCGGGCAAGCGACTTTCAATTACAATATCTCCTCTGTAGGGGAATATATATATAATGGATATACGAGTGCAGGTTTTAGACACATGGTTGACGACATATGTAAGTTTGAACCTGACTGTGAAGCGTGCTCACATAGCCTAATGGTAAGGCGACGACTCACAGTAAGTGGGAAATCACGGTTCGAGTATCGGTCTGGCACAGACTTCATTGTCAGCATTCCATTACGCGCCCGCATCTCGTGGTCGTGCGGTAGCGTTCTCGCTTCCCACGCCCGGGTTCCCGGGTTCGATTCCCGGCGGGGTCAGGGATTTTCTCTGCCTCGTGATGGCTGGGTGTTGTGTGCTGTCCTTAGGTTAGTTAGGTTTAAGTAGTTCTAAGTTCTAGAGGACTGATGACCATAGATGTTAAGTCCCATAGTGCTCCGAGCCTCCATTACGCAGCTAATGGTAGTCCACATTCGCAGCTGCGAATACATTTCATGTATGTCGTCAAGAGTGGAAGTAGCTTCATCAGTAAACGGTATTACAGACAATATTCGGGACTTGCAATTAGCCAATAAAAAATTCCAAGCGCCTATATTTACCTCCTTCTCTAAATCCGGTGTAAGAAAGACAGCGGCCGTGAATACGTAATGTCCGGCATATTCTCGTATGTGCAGAAGTTTTGCGTGCGCATGTTGAAGGACGACGATCCACCGCGACGTTCCAGCGTGTGCGTAATGTCTTCTAATTCACCCAGACTCTCTTTATTTGCACGTGCAGGTGAAATTTGACTGCTGGACACTGGCCACTGTAACGCAGTTTAGTGGAGTAAACAGTCTTGAACTGGGTACTCTCAAGAAGCAGCAGCAGAGTTCCATCACAAAACCTGTATACTTAGCATTTGTAAATATGTTCGGAATGCTGAAATTATGCAGAAAAACTGGCTAACAAATCACAATCATAACCAAAAAATTCAACTGCGTAAACTCAAAAACAACTTCACAATTCGAACTTAAAAAAAAAATTACGATCGACAAATAAATCCACAGCATATTGCCTGTTGGCTTCTGGATCTGGCTTTTCGACCGACGTTTGTTTGACGATTTTCCTGACGATTCACCAGCACGAATGGCTGGCACTGTCAAAGCTTCACCATCCATCGCTGGTGGCCAAATCGTCAGTCAAACGTCGATTGAAAAATCCGAGGTAGAAGACAACAGGCCATATGTCAACAAAGGACACTTAAGCTTCAATAATACTGTAACCTCATAGCAATTGGAATGCAAACTCATATCTGTAACCAGTTGCATTTTTTGGCCAGTGAGGGCTGGACACAAGTTGTATGGAATGTTTTATTTAAATTAGCTCTTACTAAATCTTCCTAACGTATTTCCTATACCTCTTGAAACACCCTGTATACGGTAACGTTAATGCCCTCCTTAAGAACCTATTCGCTTGTATATCAATTACTTGGTTAGCTTGTGAGCAAGAGTGAAACTGAAACTTCCTGATAGATTACAGCTCTCTCTCTCTCTCTCTCTCTCTCTCTCTCCCTCCCTCCCTCCCTCCCTCCCTCCCTCCCTCCCTCCCTCCCTCCCTCCCTCCCTCCCCCCCTCCCCCCCTCCCCCCCTCCCCCCTCCCCTTCCCCCATCCCTCTCCTGGTTCCAAACTGGGGAAGTGAGAGGAAAATGACTACATACGTCGGAACACGCTCAATTCCCCCTCATTTTATTCTAACGACACCTGCAAGAGACAGACGAGTTTGACAACAGAACGGTCGCACAGTCTTCGTGGAACAAAGGACCTCTGAATGTACCGTACAGAATTTCCGCATCTACACAAGACTGATATTTCACCCCACCAGTTAAATTTTTTCATGCACAGGATGCTACAATTCGAGAATTTATTCTCATTATCAAACGAAAATATTTAGATGGGCATTTTATGTGATGTTTGTGTGTCGTTCTACCTCTGTTACCCTGCAGTAGAGACGGCATTATAAAACCACAAAAACTCGACTGAAAGGCAAAAGAGGCAGAACAACACGCACGCAAACATTAAACCACCTGCGGCCCCCAGTGTAAATATTTACCCTTGACAATGAGAATAAATTCTTGAAACGCGTCGTGTTATGCATGAAAAAATGTGTTTTATTATTTAAATCATGACTGAGTCAGTCGCTGCCTTTCAAAAAAACATCGAGTGCGCGGGATGAAAGTAAATGTACATGGTTTATTCTATAATTCACACTTTCAGACTATTTCCATACCCTTCAATCATCGAATCGCAGGTGGGAGAAACGAACAAGTGAATGTTTTAGTGGAAACTCTGACTTACCTTATTTTATTACGATCGTAATGTCCCTCTACGTAGGCGGGAAAAAAATTATCGTGGCAATGAAAAACGCCTTTGTTTTAATGATTGCCACCTCAACTCGATATAATATCCTTCACACTCCCTCCCCTATTTCGCAGTAATATAAAACGAACTGCCGTTCTTTGAAATTTTTCGACGTCTTCCGTCAATGACGTCTGATACGGATTTCATGTTGAGCAGCAATACTCCGGATGACGATGGACAAGCGTGGTGTTAGCCGTCTCTTTGGCACATCTGTTCTGCCAATAAAACGCAGTCTTTAGTCCCTACGAAATTTTCTATGCGATCGTTCCATATTAAATTACTCGGTATTGTAATCGCTAAGTATGGAATTGAATTCACACTGTAATCGAAATTTAGCTGATTTCTTTTAGTATTGATGTCGATGAGTGCTAAAAGGAACTCGTTAACTTCTGTTACACGATAAATCAGTCTAACCTAAACGCCATAAATTCAACTAAATACCTAGGTATTACAATTACGAACAACTTAAATGGAAAGAACACACAGAAAATGTTGTGGGGAAGGTAAACCAAAGGCTGCGTTTTATTGGCAGGACACTTAGAAAATGTAAAGACCTACTAAGGAGACTGCCTACACTAGTCCGTCCTCTTTTAGAATACTGCTGCGCGGTGTGGGATCCTTACCAGGTAGGACTGATGGAGTACATCGAAAAAGTTCAAAGAAAGGCAGCACGTTTTGTATTATCGCGAAATATGGGAGAGATTGTCACAGAAATGGTACAGGATTTGGGATGGACATCATTAAAAGAAAGGCGTTTTTCGTTGCGACGGAATCTTCTCATGAAATTCCAATCACCAACTTTCTCCTCCGAATGCGAAAATATTTTGTTGACACCGACCTAAATAGGGAGAAACGATCACCACGATAAACTAAGGGAAATCGGAGCTTGTACGGAAAGACATAGGTGTTCATTCTTTCGGCGCGCTGTAAGAGGTTGGAATAATAGAGAATTGTGAAGGTGGTTCGATGAACCTTCTGCCAGGCACTTAAATGTGATTTGCAGAGTATCCATGTAGATGACACAATTTTCCTTATTCGGAGTCAATCGCCATTTTTCGCACCAGAAAAATATCGCGTCGAAGACATTTTACATTTGATTTCGATCCTCTGATTTCTTCAGGAGACGCTAAATGACAGCATCATTTACGAACAATGTAAGAGGGCTGCTCAGATGTCTCCTAAATCGTTTATATAGGCTAGGAAGAGCAGAGTGCCTGTAAGACTTCCGTGGGGAACTCCAGATATCACTCCTGTTTTACTCGATGCCTTTCCTTCAGTCACTAATAACTGTGAATTTTCTGACAGGAAAGCACAAGACCAGTCGTACAACTGAGATGAAGCCGCGTACGCATGCAATTTGATTAAGGTGCTTACGAGGAAATCTACAATCAAGCGCCAAAGAAACTGGTACACCTGCCTAATATCGTGTAGGGCCCCCGCGAGCACGCAGAAGTGCCGCACCATCGCAACACAACGTGCTATGGACTCGACTAATGTCTGAAGTAATGCTGGAGGGAAGTGATACCATGAATCCTGCAGGCTGTCCACAAATCCATAGAAGTACGATGGGGTGAACATCTCTTCTGAACAGCACATTGCAAGGCATCCCAGATATACTCAAATAAACTTCGTATCTGGGGGGTTTGGTGGCCAGCGAAAGTGTTTAAACTCAGGAGAGTGTTCCTGGAGCCACTCTGTAGCAATTCTGGACATGTGGAGTTTCGCATTGTTCTGCTGGAATTGTCGAAGTCCGTCGGAATGCGCAATGGACATCAAAGGATCCAGGTGATGAGACAGGATGCTTATGTGCGTGTCACACGCCAAACTCGTGTCTACACGAATCAGAGGTCCCACATCACTCCAACTGCACACGCCCTACACTGTTGCAGAGCATCCACCAGCTTGAACAGTCCCCTGCTGACTTGCAGGTTCCATGGATTCATGAGGTTGTCTCCGTATACGCACACGTCCATCCGCTCGATACAACCTGAAGCGAGACTCGTCCGAGGAGGCATCATGTTTCCAGTCATCAACAGTCCAAAGTCGGTGTTGACGGCCCATGCGAGGCGCGAAGTTTTGAGCCGTGCAGTCATCAAGGGTACACGAGTGGGCCTTCAGCTCCGAAAGCTCATATCGATGGTGTTTCGTTGAATGGTTCGCACGCTGTCATTTGTTGGTGGCCCAGCATCGAAATCTGCAGCAATTTGCGGAAGGATACACTCGTGTGACGTTGAACGATCCTCTTCAGTCTTCGTCGGTCCCGTTCTTGCAGAAGCTTTTTCCAGCCGCAGCGATGTCGGAGATTTGATGTTTTCCCGGGTTCCTGATATCTACGATACACTCGTGAAATGGTCGTAAGGGAAAATCCCCACTTCATCGCTACCTCGGAGATGCTGTGTCCCATCGCTCATGAACCGAATATAACACCACTTTCAAACGCACTTAAATCTTGGTCATCTACAATTGTAGCAGCAGAACCGATCTAACAATTGGGCCAGACACTTCTTGTCTTATATAGGCGTTGCTGACCGCAGCGCCGTATTCTGTATGTTTACATATATCTGCATTTGAATACGCGTGCCTATATCAGTTTCTTTGGGCGGTTTTCCACATCCCTCTAGGTAAATACCGGGCTGATCCCCACGTCCCGCCTCAGTTACACGACTCACAGACATCTGAAACACATCCGCACTTTTCCATGATTTACACTAGACGCAGACAGATGGGGTACTCTGATTCCGTCCCGGGGGGTAAGGGGTTGCAGCAGGAAGGGAGTTGCATCAGGAAGGGCATCCGGCCACCCCTTCAAATTAACATGCCAAATCCGATTTAACCACGCCAACCCGGCGCAAAATACGAGACAAAGGCGCAAGCGATATCAGTTTCTTTGGTGCTTCAGTGTAAGAGGGTTGCCCAGATATATCCTAAATCGTTCATACTGATTAGGAACAGCAGTTCACCTGTAACACTACCGTGGGGAACTCCACTCGATGCCTTCCCGTCAATCAATAATAACTGTCATTTTTCTGACAGGAAAGCACAAGTCCAGCTGTACAACTGAGATGAAGCGCCATACGCACACAATTTGATTAAGGTGCTTGCGAGGCACAGTGTGGAAAACCTCCGGGAAATCGATAAATTGTTGGCGAGAACAGCATTGCCCTTCTTCCGAAGATTGCTTTTCAAGTTCCCCAGCGCATCTCTGTCATACTTTGGCACAGGCTGTACCAACCTGTCAGGACGCCACCGGCGTCGCCTATGGATGCTACAGTGTGGAGTGCGAGGCAGCCGGAAGGGGCAGCTAATGTTTCCGCGTCCGGACACAGGCGCCCCGCGGGCGCGCGCGCGCGCGCCGGCGCCCGTGTTCGGCGTCGCCATGAATATTCAGGCGTCGCGGCGCGGCGGCACGTTGCTAGCGGCTAGCGTTCATTAGCGCCCTCGGGGCGCACGGCCAGCGCCACCGCCTCAGGCCGTCGTGCGACAGCGATTAGCAGTCTCTCCTCCGCAGTCGCTCGGACGTACGTACAGCAGCGACTGCAGCGTTAATCCAGCACGTCTCTCGCGGTGCCTGTGTTTACGCCTCGTTCCGCGTTATACGGGCTCAACACAAACTCGACCTACAAAATTTCGAAGGTTGTTCTGGGACTTTTTACAAAAAAAATGGCTCTGAGCACTATGGGACTTAACTTCTGAAGTCATCAGTCCCCAAAAACTTAGAAGTACTTAAACTTAACTAAGCCAAGGCCATCACACACATCCATGCCCGAGGCAGGATTCGAAGCTGCGACCGCAGCGGTCGCGCGGTTCCAGACTGTAGAGCCAAGAACCGCTCGGCCACCCCGGCCGGCGGACTTTTTGCAGACTATTTCGGTAGGAGAAAGCCGTAGTCTCCCTTGGCTCACTACAGATTAATAATGTAATGCACATAGCTTCTTCGTGTTTCGTTATTGTTATGTTTTTAGCACAGACATACACTGAGATGACTAAAGTCATGCCATACCACCTCTTTGTCCGCGGTAGTGTAGCATCTCGAAGTGGTACGGACTCAGCAACTAGCTGGAAATCCCGTGCAGAATACTGACTCATGGTGCCTCTATAGCCGTCCATAATTGCGAAACTGGTGCAATTTAGGATTTTTTCCACAAACTGACCTCTCGAATACACTGAAGCGCCAAAGAAACTGTTGTAGGCGTGCTTATTCAAATACAGAGATATGTAAACAGGCACAAGATGGCGCTGCGGTCGGCAATGCCTATATAAGACAAGTGTCTGGCGCAGTTGTTGGATCGATTAAATCTGCTACAGTGGCAGGTTATCAAGGTTTAAGTACGTTTGAATGTGGTGTTATAGTCGGCGCATGAGCGATGGGACACAGCATCTCCGAGGTAGCGATGAAGTCGGGATTTTCCCTTACGGCCATTTGACGAGTGTACCGTGAATATCAGAAATCCGGGAAAACATCAAATCTCCGACGTCGCTGCTGCCGGAAAAAGATTCTGCAAGAACGGGACCAACGACGACTGAAGAGAAACGTTCAACGTGATAGAAGTTCAACCCTTCCACAAATTGCTGCAGATTTCAGTACTGGGCCATCAGCAAGTGTCGGCGTTCGGAGTGGAAGCCTCACTCGTGTGCCCTTGACGACCGCACGACACAAAGCCTTACGCCTCGCCTCGGCACGTCAACACCGACACTGGATTGTTGGTGACTGGAAACATGTTGCCTGGTGGGACGAGTTTCGTTTCAAATTGTATCGAGTGGACGGAGGTGTACGGATATGGAGACAACCTCATGAATCCATAGAGCCTGCATTTCAGCAGGGGACTGTTGAAGCTGGTGGAGGCTCTGTATTGGTGTGGGGCTTGTGCAGTTGGAATGACATGGGGCTCCTGATACGTCTAGATACAACTTTGACAGGTGACACGTAGGGAAGCATCCTGTCTGATCACCTGCATCCGTTCACGTTCATTGTGCATTCCGACGGAGTTGGGCGGCTCCAGCAGGACAATCCGATACTCCACACGTCCGGAATTGCTACAGAGTGGCTCCAGGAACACTCTTCTTAGCTTAAGCATATCCGCTGGCCGCCAAACTCCTCACACTTGGACACTATTGAGCACATCAGGGATGTGTTGCAACGTGCTGTTCAGAAGAGATCTCCACCGCCTCGTATTCTCACGGATTTATGAACAGACCTCTGGGATTCAAGGTGTCAGTTCCTTCCAACACTCTTCAGATATTAGTCGAGACCATGCGACGTCGTGCTGTGGCACTTCTGCGAGCTCGCGGGGGCCCTGCACGACATTAGGCAGGTGCACCAATTTCTTTGGCTCTTCAGATGTGCGATGGGATTCATGTAGGGCGGTCTGAGTGGCCAAATCATTCGCTCGAATTATCCAGAATGTCCTTCAAACCGATCACAAACGATTGTGGCCCAACGACGCGGCGCATTGTCATCCATAAAAATTTGGTCGGCGGTTGGGAACATGAAGTCCATGAATGACTGCAAACGGTCTCCAAGTAACCGAACATAACCATTTCCAGTTGCACCAGAGGAGGCAGTCCATTCCATGTAAACAGAGCCCACACCACATTGCAAAGTGCCTTTTTGACAACTCGGGTCCACGGTTTCGTGCGGTGTGCAGCGCACTCGAATCTTTTCATCAGCTCTTACCAACTGTAATCTGCCCTCATCTGATCAGTGCGCCATTTTCCAGTCGTATAGGATCCAACCGGTAGCGTCACATTCCCAAGAGAGGCGCTACAGGCGATGTAGTGCTTTTAATAACCGAAGTCTGAACTTCGGTAACGGTAGTCTGCCACCTACTCGATGAATGAACAAGATGCTCTCGCCCTATCCCTCCCTCCTCCCAGTGGCATCACCCACGCACGTACACACCCAAATCATACTTCTTTTTCTAATGCTTACAAAATTGGGTAGCAATGACAATAAACAGTAGTTCTGCAAAGTACCAGGCCGTATCGTCAGAGATTTACAAATAGCATGATAAAGAGCTAAAACACTCAACTTCTGATCGAGAAACTGTGATTCGAATCACTAGTTAACTAATGAGATTACACGATTTCAGTAAATGCGAGTATCTTGAGATGGGTTGTGGAGTAATTTGTTGAAGATCTCCAGTGGCGACTACTTTCCAGTACTTCAGTCCACAGCTCGTGATCTGACGATTAACGAAGCTGTCTGTAGGTCGTGGGGTCGTGGGTTCGATTTCCGGCCGTGTCGGCGATTTTATTCGCTCCGAGACTGGGTGTTTTTGTTGTCCCGGGTGTTTTTGTTGTTCTCATCATTCCATCTCATCCTCATCGTTGCGCGAGTTGCCGTAGTGGCGTCAAATAGAAAGACTTGCACCAGGCGGTGAAACAAGCCCAGACGGCTAAAAATTCCGTGCAATAATTTCGTAATTTCCCTAAATTAGTTACCGTGAAAAAACATATTTAGGTGTCATATCAGACAAAATAGCCAAGCTGTTAAAAAAAAGACAGACATCAGGATCACCTTTGCCAACAACAACTTAAGAAAGAAACTGATACAAGACATCTAACACCCCACAGAGAAACTTAACAAGGCAGGAATTTATAAAATTACATGCAGTCATTGCAACAAATGTTACATTTCCCAAACGCAAGAAATTTTAAAACCCCCTTTAAAGAACATATTGAATGTTTCAGAATCGGCAAACCGAATAAATCAGCTATAGCGAAACATATAAATGAAACAGAACACAGTGTTACAATAGACAACGATCTCAAAGTACTACATAACTTGGAAAGGAGCTGGAAGATGGACATCTTGGAAGAAATGGAAATATTCATCCATGGCCACATGGGGAATAATGAGATCCTGAATGAAATGACAGATTTCAAAAATTCACATTTCTTTTCCAGTTTCACTATAGTACGCCTATAATAAAAGTCGTTTGACTCTAGCCCCAGCAATAGCTTAGAAATAGGTAAAATAAATAGTTTATATCATGATATGTTCAATAATATTGCAACAGGTGCTCAATTTGTTATGTATTTCGTCAACCTACATCTGTAATACGGTAACAAGACATGTAAACATCTGACACCACATAGATCGACAAATCGATAGTCATATCGAACCAACTGTATTTCGACCGCCATCTTGTCCACTACACTACAGAACTGTTTGTGATCGTGTTTCCAAGCTACTGCTATGTTAGTAACAATTTATGAACAGTGACCAAGAGAGCCACGGAAATGGAAACACCGCAACGCATCACAACGAGACTGCCACGCCAGAAGAACAGAGTGAGTGACCGTTACCAAACATTTTCGTGCAAACATCAGTCCAGCTTCCAAAGTGACATCGCCTCTTACTAAGTTTTCTCTTCTTCCACAGGATGACCACAGCATTTACGAAAAGACTATGTAACATCAGTATGACCTTATGTAAAGTTGTTTTTGTAATGCCATTTAGCCTGAAGATGAGATATAACCGTCAAAACATGTCGCTAAATAAATAAGTAATACATTAGTTGAAAAAGTTTGTGATTGGTAGCGGTAATTAAAAAAAATAATTTACATGGTTGATTGCGTTCCCCAATTTGACTTTGTGCTTCGTCGCTAACGAGCTGGTCGTCGACGGGACGTTAAACTCTAATCCCCTTTCCTTTTCACTGCCGACATGAAGTACATCTTTACTTATGGGCGGCCATCTTCAGTTTCTTTGAAAACAGTTATGCGTTTTACGACGGAACTGCGGCAGAGCGGCTTGTACGCGGGTCGTTCAGTAGATAAATCCAATACTTTTTTCTGAAAGGAGGTTGGTTTTCTTCGGAATTCCAATAGACCACAATATTCCCCACTCTTTCGGCTACAAAAGCCTGTTCTTAAACATAATCTCCGTTCAATGCGACGGCCTCACGCCACCTTACTGGCCCGGGTTTCCGGGTTCGATTCCCGTCGGGGTCAGGGATTTTCTCTGCCTCGTGATGACTTGGTGTTGTGTGGTGTCCTTAGGTTAGTTAGGTTTAAGTAGTTCTGAGTTCTAGGGGACTGATGACCATAGATGTTAAGTCCCATAGTGCTCAGAGCCATTTGAACCACCTTACTGGGGGGACTGTATGTCCGCATGATACCACTCTACTGGTCGACGTCGGAGTCAACGTTTTCCTGCATCAATAAATAACTTCCCCGTCATCCGCGGAGTGCAACCTTCATTGGGCAAAACAGATTGAAGTCGGAAGTGGCAAGATCCGGGCTGTAGGTGGATGAGGAAGAACCTTTCAATGGTGTTCAATGAGCTCCTCTCTTGTTCGCAGACTTATGTGCGGCCTTGCGTTGTCATGCAGAAGTAGAAGTTCGTTTCCATTTTTGTGGCGGAGAACACGCTGAAGTCGCTTCTTCAATTTCCTGAAGGTAACACAGTACACTTCAGAGTGATCTTCGCACCATGAGGGAGTACATAAAACAGAATAACCCATTCAGAGTTTCAGAAGGCCGTGTCTGTTCATGGTTTTCTGTTAGGCGGTGATGAACCCAGCGGGCACACGTCTAAAAGTACACCAATGACGGACGAGTGTGTCAGCACTGCCAACAGAGATGTCCAGTTGAGCTGCGAGGTGTCTGATTGTGATCCACCGATCACCTCCAATGAGTGTATCCGCACGTCCCAACATTGCAAGACTCGCAGCTGTGTGTGGCCGGCTGGATCGCGGGATATCGGACAGTTTTGCGCTACCTTGTTGCGATGACCACAGCCACCTCACACGACGCTCACTGTGATTTTGTTCCCTACCTGTTCTCCGTAGACATTCTGTAAGCGCGTTTGAATATCTGCGGTACTCTGGTTTTCCGCCAAAAGAAACTCAGTGACAGCTCTCTGCTTGAAATGCACGCCTGTTACGGATGCCATTCTGAAGGCCTCTCGGAATTTCGTGAAACTTTATTATAGGCTGTATCGGGAATATTTCACGATGTCACACAAGAAATTCCGCATTTTTCAACCGAAACTGGCCGAGAGAAAAAAAAAATGCGTTGCATTACTCATTGAACGACCCTCGTATATAAGAGGGTTGACTGAAAAGTAGTGCTTCCACCTTCGTAGCTCTTCAGCATTTGGCAGCACTAGTACGCGGCACGTACTGGCTTGTTCTGTAGACCCTTCTCTGCAGCTCCAGTTGGCGGGAAGTCGTAGCATTGAACGGTTGTGTTGTTACAGTGTAATGTATGGAACCCTGTGCAGACTGTCGGTCAATGCGATTTAAGCAACGTGCAGTCACCGAATTCTTGACAGCAGAATGTGTCACGCCAAAGGAGATTCATCAGAGAATGAAAGCAGTTTATGGTGATTATGTTGATGTGAGTATTGTGCGTCGTTGGGCGAGTAAGTTTAAAGACGCTGAGGCGGGAACATATGACATGCGTGACAAACAGAGTTGGATGGCCTGTGACAGCAACCACCGACTTCCACAAGCAACATGTTGACAGATTGATTCAGGACGATCGTTGTATCACTCACAGAGAAACTTCGAGCACAGTCGGCATTTCTCAAAAATGTGTGGGTGAGATTATTGCTTTGCTTGGCTATCGGAATATCTGTGCACGATGGGTACCCCGGATGCCACCACAGAACAACTTCAGAGACTGAATCTCACCACGATACTGCGTCCTCCATACAGTCCACATTTAGCACCGTCTGACTTCCATCTGTTCCTGATAATGAAAGACGATCTGAGGGGACATCATTATGCTTCTGATGAAGACGTTGACAGAACTGTGAGACTGTGGTTGCGGAAACAGAGTGTCAACTTCTTCAAAATGTTCAAATGTGTGTGAAATCTTATGGAACTTAACTGCTAAGGTCATCAGTCCCTAAGCTTACACACTGCTTAACCTAAATTATCCTAGGGACACACACACACACACACACACACACACACACACACACACACACACACACACACACACACACACCTCTATCCCCGAGGGAGGACTCGAACCTCCGCCGGGACCAACCGCACAGTCCATGACTGCAGCGCCTCAGACCGCTCGGCTAATTCCGCGCGGCCAACTTCTTCCGTGGCGGTTTCAGAAAACATGTTCATCGTTGGCAGAATTGTATCCAACTGGCTGATGATTATGTGGAAAAGTGGATATTGGTAATTAAAGTTCACATTTTAAGGATTATTTCTGCGTTTGGTTTATTAAAATATTCCCATCCAAACCCAATTAACGAAGGTGGAGGCTTTACTTTTCATTCAACCCTCGTATTTAGCAGCTATAGTCATGTGAAGCAAAACTTTGAAAATAAAGCGAGAGGAAATTTTACCTTGAAACGGTTACTAATGCACGGAAAAATGAATATCTCTGTCTCTCTACGACTTGACCGCTGCATGTCCAAAAGGAAAAAATGTGTTGCACTGATCTTTATTTTTAGCAAGATTTACATCCCAGTGGCAATTTTTTGTGGAAGAATGTAGAACTGCTCCAGATGCAAACAACGAAGAAATTTTTCCCTAGTACTTCATAAATCGCCAGCGCTTTCGTTCCCCACGAAGACTAAAAAATATTGTTGTGTCTTTGCTTTGCATGAAGGTACTTGAAGCTATGTTTTAGATTTCCGCTCGAAAAGGCAAATAACCACGGCCAGTTGGTAACAGAACTACCTCACAGTATTTGCTTCCGCTGCGGAGGATACTGCATAAAAAAGGAATGCATACAAATCGGTGAAACTCCCGCCTTATACGAGACAATGCTAGCCGCGTAAAGTACAAAAATATTATCGGCAAACAGTCGTAATTTCCGGATTTAGGCACACGGTGAACGGGCTGTATAAACTCGCAGGGAAGGGACAGAATTCAGGGAGTAAAGCCCTACTTCCTAGAGGACTCGTTGCCGAGGATGCACCTAAATTCAGTCGGGCGTCAGGCGGCTGTCGGAAGGGAGACATTATAATATTCAGAGCAGGGAGCTGATAGCAGCACTTAGCCGTAACAAGAAGAGCGGACGAGCGCAGACGCCGGGAAATGAGATTCTGTGGCGCGGCGGATAGGGGCGGGGGCTGGAGGTGGTGCCCCCCCCCCCCCCCGCCCCCTCTCTCCCCTATCACACAGCAGGTCCCCTTGCACCTGCTGTTTATGATACCCAGAGACCAGAAATATACGTCCAACTTTTAGCCTTAGCCTCTTCATTGCTACAGAATTTATACGAAGCGTGCCCAAACTTCTCACGGGATGATGTGCACTACTTATTAATGCTGCTAGGATAATTTGCACTTCTTGAAACAATCCACATTAAGAAAACCGTGCCGTAACTCATTTGGCTGTCAATCGAACGTGATTAAACTTAGGTAAAAATGTAGAAAAATAACATAGCGTCTATAAAACGTGACTAAGAGCCTGATAGTAAAACGAGAATTTGTTTTCAAAATTCTGTTATTTTTGACATAATCGCCTTTAACATTAATACACTTCTCCTAGCGTTGTATTGGTGTCATTATTCCACCTCTGTAGTGTTCCTCGGGAAGCACTGCAAAATACTCGCCTACGGCGTCAATCGCTTCCTGGTTGTGTGAGAAACACTGACCAGCGAAGAGGGCTTTTGATTCTTGTGAAGAGATTGAAGTCTGAGGGAGACAGATCTGGAAAACAGACCGAGTAGGTTCAGCACGTCATGGCGCAGGTCCTCCAATTTTTCCCATTGCTGAGACATTTTGACCGTACATGCATTGTCTTGATAAAAGCTGACTTTTTTCTTCTGCAAACCAAAACTTATTTTTTCCATACAGATATGTTAGAGTGTTAGAACACTATTACCCAGTTACAGTTTTCAGTTTTCGAAGATAGCGAATTAACATAATTCATTTCACATCTCGAAATACACCAGTGCTATGACCTTACCCGCTGGTATTGTCTTCGCCTTGTTTGGAGCTGAAGAAAAAGCTTCTGCCGACTGTTTGAAATGTAGTTTTGATACTGGTGTGGATTCGTGGGTTCGTGTTTCATCCGTTGTCACATACCGACGCAGAAAATGGGATTTCTTTGAGAAATCGCGCCGAATACTCCTCGGCGACTGTCGTGAGAATTCGTTTCTGATCGGTCGCGTGTACGTGTGGCACCAATCTTGGAGAAAACTTTCTCATGGGCAAATCTTCAAGTATTATGTAACTGACACGTTCTTTCTCGCATCTTCGTACTCCGATCCATCTCTTACGCTTTTTCGATGATTTCTTGTGTGGGTGCACTTTTTAGACGTCTTTCGCGTGGATAATCATGAACACTTTCACAGCGTCGTTTCAACTGAGCAGCCGCTTTCTTCTCGGAGTAAAATGAAGAAGAAGAGTTACTGTACACATTTATGAACATAGAAAGAATTTCAGTTAGCACAGAACCTTTTTTTACAAAACAAACTTCATCGCTGCTCGATACTATATTTCCACCATTTACGAGAATTCACGCACTTCGCCTTATTCGGGCTACTGTCTGTGGCCAACTGCTGGACGGAATGACTTGAAATTCCACACGGAGCCTGTTGAAAATTATACCAAGTTCGGAGGGAGGGGGATGCAGGAATGGCGCGGCTAGTGTTGCGTTCTACATAGACATGACGAAAGTCATGGTATAGCGATATGCACATATACATATGGCGGTAGTACCGCATACACAAGATATCAAAGGGCAGTACACTGGCGGAGCCGTCATTTGTACTCACAAGGGAACCTCCCCATCGCACCCCCCTCAGATTTAGTTATAAGTTGGCACAGTGGATAGGCCTTGAAAAACTGAACACAGATCAATCGAGAAAACAGGAAGAAGTTGTGTGGAACTATGAAAAAACTAAGCAAAATATACAAACTGAGTAGTCCATGTGCAAGATAGGCAACATGTAGGGGAGACCGAGTTCAGGAGCGCCGTGGTCGCGTGGTTAGCGTGAGCAACTGCGGAACGATAGGTTCTTGGTTCAAATCTTCCCTAGAGTGAAAACTTTACTTTCTTTATTTTTGCAAAGTTATGATCTGTCCGTTCGTTCATTGACGTCTCTGTTCAGTGTAATAAGTTTAGTGTCTGTGTTTTGCGACCGCACCGCAAAACCGTGCGATTAGTAGCCGAAAGGACGTGCCTGTCCAGTGGAAACCGAAAACATTTGATTGCAAGGTCATAGGTCAACCGATTCCTCCACAGGAACACACGTCTGATATATTCTAAACTACACTGGTGACGGCATGTGCGTCACATGACAGGAATATGTTGTCGACCCACCTAACTTGTACACTTGGTGAATGGGTAAAAAGATTCTTCTACCTTGCCCGATTTAGGTTTTCTTGTGGATGTGATAATCACTCCCAAAAAAGTGTGAAAACATAAGAGTTTGTCACATAAACTGCAACAAATGAATGCAACAGTTTCACAGTCGCACAGTTTCGTCTGTGCTCTGTAAAAACATATGTTTTTAACGTTTTCAAATTTTTCCGTGTGTAGACCGTCAAATTCTGCATATCTCCAAGCAAATCTGAACATGTCCTGGAGTTTTGGAGAGCGAAATTGATTATATGTGAGTGCCTGAACTTTGATAATTGTCTGAAAATAAAAAATTAAAATTTTCTCCCGAGAGAAGACTTGAACCAAGGACCTATCGTTCCGCAGCTGCACACGCTAACCACGGGACCACGGCGCTCACGGGTTTACACCCACCTAGTTGTTGCCTATCTTGCACATGGACTACTCAGTTTGTATATTTTGCTTATTTTTTCATAGTTCCACACAACTTCTTCCTGTTTTCTCGATTGATCTGCCTTCAGTTTTTCAAGGCCTATCCACTGTACCAACTTATAACTAATTCTGAGGGGGGTGCGATGGGGAGATTCCCTTGTCAGGTGATTCATGGGTAACGGTTTCCGACTTGGGTATACGGCACGACGGGAATTAACAGGCATCGAACTAGGAATGTTAGCTGGAGCAGACGCATGGAACATTCCAATTCGTAAATCGTTCGGGAATTCAATATTCCGAGATCCACAGTGTCAAGAGTGTGCCGAGAATACCAAATTTCGGGCATTACCTCTCACCACCAACAACGCAGTGGCCGACGGCCTCCAATTAAAGATCGAGAGCAGCAACGTTGGCGTAGAGTTGTCCGTGTTAACAGACAAGCAGCACTGCATGAAATAACCACAGAAATCAATGTGAGACCGACGAAGAACGTATCCGTTAGGACAGTGCGGCGAAATGTGGCGTTAATGGTCTGGCAGCAGACGACCGATGCGGATGTCTTCGCTAACAGTACGAAATCGCCTGCAGCGCCTCTCCTGGGCTCGCGAAGATATCGATTGGACCCCAGACGACTGGAAAATTGTAGCCTGGTCGAATCACTCCCGATTGACGGTAGGATTCGAATGTGGCGGAGACCCCACGAAGCCATGGACCTGAATTGTCAACAAGGCTCTGTGCAAGCCGGTGGCGATTCCATAATGGTGTGTGCTGTTTCTAATTAGAATGGAGTGGATCCTCTGGTCCAACTGAACCGATCATTGACTGGGAATAGTTATGCTCGGCTTCTTGGAGACCATTTTCAGCCATTCATGGAAGTCAAACAACGATGGAATTTTTATGGATGATAATGCACCGTGTGACTGGGCCACGATTCTTCGTGTTTAGTTTGAATAACATTCTGGACAGTTCGAGCGAATGATTCTGCCTCCGAGATCGCCCGACATGAATCTCATCGAACATTTATGGGACATAAACGAGAGATCAGTTTGTGCACAAAATCCTACATCGTCAAAACTTCCGCGATTATGGAAGTTTATAGAGGTAGCAGAGCTCAATATTTCTGCACGGTGCTTCCAACGAATTTTTGAGTCCATGCCATGTCAAGTTGCTGCCCTACATCGGGCAGGAGGAGTTCCGACATGATACTGAGATGTACCGGGTGATCAAAAAGTCAGTATAAATTTGAAAACTTAATAAACCACGGAATAATGTAGATAGAGAGGTAAAAATTGACAGACATGCTTGGAATGACATGGGGTTTTATTAGAACAAAAAAAAAACAAAGTTAACAAAATGTCCGACAGATGGCACTGGACAGCAAAACGTCAGCGACTGCGCATGACAATCGTGTATAAAAGGAGCCGTAACGAGAGAGAGATTCAGATGCGCCAGCAGTCGCAGCATGTTGACGTTACCTGAAAAGGTGCTTTTAGTGAAGCTGTGTTATCAGGATGATTTTGTGCTAGTTCAGCGTTACGATCCTATCGCCATAGGAAGTGGATTCGAACGGGTAAAGGTGCGTTGACAAATGCAGCTGTGGCGAGAATGATTTCGACGTTCGAAGCCACTGGTTGTTTAGAGGATAGACCCCGTAGTGGCCGACCGAGCACAAGGCGTAATGCTGCTGAGACAGTTCAGGAAGAAATGGAGACTGTAGCGGGTTCGTCTATGCACCGGAAGTCAGCGCTCGTGCAGTCGCACGTCGCACCGGCGTTCCATACACTACTGTTTGGTTGGCACTGAGGCGTACCCTCCGATGCTATCCGTACAAAATCCATCTGCATCACTAACTGTTTTACCTGGCGATTTAGTGAAGCGGAGGGCATTTGCGGTGTGGGCGTTTCAAAAGATGGCGGAAGATGACGATTGGTTGAGTAACGTGTTGTGGACCGATGAAGCTCATTTCACGCTCCGAGGGTCTGTCAACGCCCACAACTGCAGAATTTGGGCTACCGAAAATCCTAGAACTGTCGTGGAAGCTCCATTGCACGACGAGAAAGTCACGGTATGGGTTGGATTTACCACATCTACCGTTATCGGGCCTTTTCTCTTCGAGGAAATGCGTGATTCTGGTTTTGTAACTGCTACCGTGACGGGTGAGAGGTACGACGATATGTTACAGAATCGCGTCATCCCCCAGCCTGACTGATAAACACCTGCTGGAACGTACGATGTTTATGCAGGATGGCGCTCCACCTCATATTGCTAGACGCGTGAAAGATCTCTTGCGCGCGTCGTTTGGTGATGATCGTATGCTCAGCCGCCAATTTCGTCATGCTTGGCCTCCCAGACCTCAGTCCGTGCGATTATTGGCTTTGGGGTTACCTGAAGTCGCAAGTGTATCGTGATCGACCGACATCTCTAGGGGTGCTGAAAGACAACATCCGACGCCAATGCCTCACCATAACTCCGGACATGCTTTACAGTGCTGTTCACAATATTATTCCTCGACTACAGCTATTGTTGAGAAATGATGGTGGACATATTGAGCATTTCCTGTAAAGAACATCATCTTTGCTTTGTCTTACTTTGTTATGGTAATTATTGCTATTCTGATCAGATGAAGCGCCATCTGTCGGACATTTTTTGAACTTTTGTAGTTTTTTTCGGTTCTAATAACACCCCATGTCGTTCCAGTCATGTGTGTCAATTTATATGTCTCTATCTACATTATTCCGCGATTTATTCAGTTTTCAAATTTATACTGACTTTTTGATCACCTGGTATCTCGTGACATTTGTCGCCTTGGAGTGTGGGTGTGGACGAAGGCTTTTCAGACCACCATGGTACTCATTTCCAGGGAAATGGTGTCTCATGCTTTGCGCCGTCGAGATGCGGGGTGTGGACCGTTGGACGTTGCGTTTTGTCTCGACGTATAACTACCACGGCTTTGCCGGATACTGCTGCCTCGTAATGGAGACTCCGACCGCAAGCCGCACAGGTAGGAAGCGTACGTGGTCGCTGTTCTATCAGGCTTGTGGCTCCCCGGGGTGTAGTAGAGGCTGACGTGAGGGATAAAGGCCACGAGCAGAGAACGGCAAGAGGCCACGGGGCTGGGGCGCCTGCTGCTGTGCGCCAAGGGCGGGGATCGCGTAGCATCCAGGCGCGGCGCCGTCTCTGCACAGCAGTGTAAACCTCGCAGGTGGCAGAACTGATGCATTCGTTTTCTCAAGATCTGTCTATCCCAGAATGAAAACTTATTTCTTCATCTGAATGGAAGGACTGTAGACAAATGTGACAGACGTAAGATAGGAAACAAACATACAAAAATATTAGCGAAGTTGTGTAAGTTACAGGACCATCAGTTTCATTCGTCAAGAATGCAAAATACTGAAACGAATTATTGAGAGAAGATTGAGAAGACTGTTAAGTGTGACCTCAGGAAATATCAGGATAGGTTCCATGGAGATGTGGGAAAACTGACCCTACAACATATATTAAAGTACAGGCAAAGAAAGAGAAATCTACGTTCATAGCATTTTTAGATTTGTAGAAAGCTTTTGACATTGTTAACTGGAATACACACTCTGAAATTCTGGAGGTAGCGGGGATAAAATTCAGGGTTCGAAAGATCGTCTGCAACTTGTATAGAAACAAAAGTAAAAGGCACGAGAAGGCAACAGTAGTTGAGAAGGGAGTGAAATAGGTTGTGATTTGAAAACGGATTATAAGATCTACAAAAGTAGAACAACGCCAATGAAATGTAGTCGAAGTAAATCAGGCGATTCTGAGAGAATTAGATAAGAAAATGAGACACTAAGACACTACAAAAATGGTTCAAATGGCTCTGAGCACTATGGGACTTAACATACATGGTCATCAGTCCCCTAGAACTTAGAACTACTTAAACCTAACCAACCTAAGGACAACACACGACACCCAGTCATCACGAGGCAGAGAAAATCCCTGACCCCGCCGGGAATCGAACCCGGGCGCGGGAAGCGAGAACGCTACCGCGCGACCACGAGCTGCGGACGACACTACAGCAAGCAGAGTTGTTTTGTTACTTGTGCATCAAAATAACTGATTGAAGCAGACTCACAATAAGAAGAAAAGTATTTCTGAAGGAGAAGATTGCTTGCACGGAATATACTAGCGCCAAGAACTACAAAAAAAAGTCTTTTTTCTGAAAACCACAACAGCAAGTATAAAATTACAGCAAGGAGACATTTACATAAGTTTTTAATATCACAAGCCATCTGAGCTCTATGTCCAACCAACTTCTCTGTAGAATATCCTTTGCAGAGGACATTGTGAATTTGTTCCAGTCCCTTTTAAATCTTCTTACTGAACATTCTGTAATACTCTGTTTTTCCTGTTGCGCCACAGTCACATGTAGTGCTGCGTACAATGCCCTATTTATCAAGTGATGCTTTGCGTCTTGCATACCTTGTTCTAATGTGAATAGAGCGAGTTCATATTATTCTTGATTGTGTGCATAGTGTGTTGCATGTTGAACTGGGAACCTAGAAACGACGGAGAGGCTTCGTTCGCGCCGCAGCCCTCAGTGGTACACAACCCCACAACAGGCCACAGCAGTCCACCCACCCCACCGCCGCCCCAAACGGAACCCAGGGTTATTATGTGGTTGGGCCCCCAGTGGACCCTCCCCCCCCCTCCCGTCCCCCAGGAACGTCTCATACCAGACAAGTGTATCCCAGATGTTTGCGTGGCAGAGTAATTATGGTGTAAGCGTACGTGGAGAATGTGTTTGCGCAGCAAAACGCCGACATAGTGTAACTGATGCGGAATAAGGATAACCAGCACGCATTCGCCGAGATAGATGGAAAACCACCTTAGAAACCATCCACAGGCTGGCTGGCACACAGGACGTCGACACTAATCCACCGGGCGGATTTGTGCAAGGACCGGCACGCCTTCCCGCTCAGGAAGCAGCGTGTTAAAGCGCGCGATAGCCGGGCGGGTTATTCTTGATAGTTGCATGCTTTTAGGTGGCTCAGTTGGGTCAATCCGAATGTCCTGTCCTATTCCAATGAAGAGTGGAATTAGATCTCCAACGCTCTTCTAAGCCTCTAGAAGTAGGTTTGTGTAGGCTGTTGAGGTCGCGCATAAGCCTTCTAGATTCAGAACTTATATGTGTCAGGTGAGAAAGAATTTTGTTGAAACTTCCTGGCAAATTAAAACTGTGTGTCGGACCGAGACTCGAACTCGGGACCTTTGCCTTTCGCGGGCAAGTGCTCTACCAACTGAGCTACCCAAGCACGACTCACGCCCCGTCCTCACAGCTTCACTTCTGCCAGTACCTCGTCTCCTACCTTCCACTTGCCCGCGAAAGGCGAAGGTCCCGAGTTCGAGTCTCGGTCCGGCACACAGTTTTAATCTGCCAGGAAGTTTCAATCAGCGCACACTCCGCTGCAGGGTGAAAATCTCATTCAAGAATTTTGTAGATTGGAGTCACAAAATAAAAATGAACTGTACCAACGATCGGTGTTGCCACATCTTTTCTTTAATTAACACACAAGCGACATGCCGGCACCAGTATCATGTAAGCTTTGCTATGCAGATGATATCACTAATGGAACAAAAAGAAAATTTTCGTTGAAAAGAATAAACCGGCCAGAAAATCTCAATAAGCTAAATAAATATAAACACAGTCTCTCTTTCCGCACCCATTAAAACAGAGGTGTATGTATTCCACGTAAGAAAGAACCCCGCCGATCTAAAATTTAACATCGACTCCTGCAAAGCACAGTTAAACTGCATCCCGTATCTTAAATATGTAGGCCCAATACAGGAGTGCCTAACATTTAGAAAACTTCTTGAAATAACTGGACAAAGCATTAAAACTATATACAAAGTTATCTGAAAACTGACTTGAACAAGCTGTGGAGCACAACGAGACAAGATAGATTTTGTATTCTGTTGCTAAATACTGCGCTTCGATGTGGACCAGTCATGTCAGCAAGATTAATATCCAGCTAAACGACACAATGAGAACTGCTCACTGGCACACCAAAAAATTAAAAGTGATCGTTGTCCAAAGTATTTCATTGATAACCAGGTAAGGTCCTTCACCAGACAGAGACGACCGCTACCTCTTGCTAGCAGCCGGTAGGAACAGGTGGCAGAATGCCACTCGACTGTACTACACACGCATTCTAAGAATATTCTCGGTGATGTGGCCGTTGCGAGTTGATGAATCGATAAAAAGTGAAGTACACCTGTGAGCCAGATTATTATCACCATTGCCCATCGCGAGTTGACTACGGCCTGATGGCGTTTCGGACACGTAACGCGGTAAGGGAAGTATAGAGTCGGAGCAGAGTCGAATGGGGAATCATTCTTTCGACGATACAAACGGCAGATGAGGAAATCCTCTCATACAAACGATTCTAATAATATATTCTGAAGCGACGAATGAAGTGCCAACGCCGGGATTCGAACCCATGTCTCCTTCTCACTAGACAGATGCAGTAACCACTATACCACTCTGGCACAGTGCCTTTGCTCAACTGCAAGTCCTGCCCCATCACACATCCCTCCTCAGTCAAAAACCGCATTTACGCCTCGGCACTGTGGTTAGCGCATCTGGCTAGTGAGCAGGAGACCTGGGTTTCCGGGTTCGAACCCCAGCCTTGTAACAAATATTTATTTGTTGATAATAGATGTTTGAGACATGAAAAAGTCTCTGGAACCATATAGATCCATTTGATTAAAGGACCTGTGCCTGGATTTCGGGCAGGATTGCGTTTAATGCTGAGGTGCTATTCCAATAAAGTTGGAGCGCCTCTGCCATGCTGTTAGAGGTAACACTAAGTGTGTGTGTGTGTGTGTGTGTGTGTGTGTGTGTGTGTGTGTGTGTGTGTGTGTGTGTGTGTGTGTGTCCATGGGCGAAGCTGCGACCATAGAGCTGTTTAAGAACAAAACACGAGAATTATCTCATAGTGATACTTACAAACATCAGAGGCACCCAGAATGTTAACCTATTAACTTTGTGAAGGTAGCGTATACACACAGTGTAAATCTGCTGTGCGCTTCCATGAATAACTGTAAATTGCAACGTACAAAGACAATGGCAGGAAACGCCGTCTGTTGTCTCTCTCTAAGGAGTTGTAGTTCACTGTCAAGCATTGCAGCGAGAGCGTGGTAGGTGTAACATCACAGTGACGTGGCGCTGACTGACGATGTGTGCAGGTTACGTATTACCGGAAATACTGAAATCCAAGGTTTCCGAAACGGTGTCCTAAAGAACTTCGTCTGTAGGTACGCTGGTGCCACTGGAGATTCTATCCTTTATAGAAGGCATCTTTCGTCCAAGAGTCGACTTAGGAGGGTATATGTTACTAGGTGAGGGGTTTGACTCTAACACCTTGACCTGCATACTTCCCGGATAATGGATAAAGTAGCTACATCATCTTCGCCGACTAGTGTTTCAGAAATAGTGTTCAGGGAATGTGTGATATAGAGTAAGGAAGGAATGAAGGAAGGACGACACATAGACGTAGTAGTCATTAGAGACAGAGCACAAACTCACATAGTCACTTTCAAAGGAACCATCCCGGAATTTGCGTGGATCGATTCAGGGAAATAGCGGAAAACCTAAATCTTGAGGGCTGGACGTGGGTTTGAACCGTCGTCCTCCCGAATGCGAGTCCAGTGTGCTGACCACTGCGCTACCCTGCTCGGTCGTGTCGTGTCGTAGTTGCTGTTACCTGTATGTGTAAAACTGATCTGTACACAGACAAGTGACTTACTATCGACGTCAAACGTGGAACTTGCAAGTAAAGCTGGCGCAGTTCGGGAATGTTTCATTCGGTACATTAACAACAAGAACTTATAGTAGTTAAGTCCAATAAAGCTGCCAGTTCACAACTGGCGTAACTTTCATTCGGAGCAGAAAAGTGGCGCTCTGAAATTCTGCACAAGAGCCATTACGAAAGCAAAGAGTAGAAAACAGAAACATACGGAGCTTACAGAAAAAGTGTACCGGAAATTTAGTGGGAGTCATTTGTTCAGGTGGCCATCTCCAAAAAGCTATTATCACACATTAAGAACACTCTCCAAATGGAACTTGTGCCGGCGCACGACCAATTAAAACTGACGTCGTGGTGTGGGACAGTGCTCGCGAAATTCCACTCTGCGTAGGTAGCGAAGCAAAAAAGGGAAAAGGGAGAGGGAAAAAAAAGCCAACTCCTTGGTGCAGGTTGCATGTTTCGGATGGGACGGGCCCTAACTCCCTGCTCATCCCGGAGAGGGGAGGCGGAATAACAAAAGTTCTTAAACGAGAAAAAGAATGGGGAGCGGGCCCGCAGCTACACCGCGAGTTTCGCGGCGGCAGATTTCCCCGTCTCCCTTGTCTTTCTTCCCTTTTACTTTTTTTTCTCCTCTTCTATTAAATTTGCGATGCGAGCCGAGATGAGCGCGCAAAGATACGGCGTGTCGGGAGAGGGGAGGAGGCGGCGGGGGCGTGTGTTCTGTGACAGCTGCCGCCCTCGCTCGTTAGTCGTGGCTTCGCGTCCAAATCCGACACGGACGCAGCGCCAGGCTCTGCAAAGCCGGCGGAACACCTGCGGCTCTGAGCGAGGCAGGCCGCGGCTAGCAGCAGTTCTGCACGTCCTCTGATGCAGCGGCAGCTCAGTGGAGGCTGGCGTGTCGGGTCGCGTTATTAAGGCCACCTCCCAGACGGGAAATCTAGGGCTGGTACGTCTGCGTCTATATACCGAGCGAGGTGGCGCAGTGGCTAGTGCACTGGACTCGCATTCGGAAGGGCGGCGGTTCAATCCCGCGTCTGGCCATTCTAATTTAGGTTTTCCGTGATTTCCCTAAATCGCTCCAGTCAAATGCCGGGATGGTTCCTTTGAAAGGGCACGGCTGACTTCCTTCCCAGTCCTTCCATAATCCGAAGAGACCGATGACTTCCCTGTATGGTCTCCTCCTCCAAACAACCCAACCCAACCCTCTATTCTGCAAGCAATCTAACGAAGCGCGCTTCTGATACCACAGACGTTTCTCCCCTTCCTGGTGCCAGACTGTCGGTTAGGCCCCACGTGAGCTCTAATTTCTCTGATTTTCACATTTTGCGATACATACGAGATCTGTTCAAAAAATTCCGAAACATTCGTAATTTCGCGCAAAATACGGTTGGCATTCCTGCACACGCCTGTGTTTAATGCGTAACTGCCGCAAGTTTCATTTCTGTATGTCTGTTAGTTGTTCTTCAGTGCTGTATTGAGTACAACGTTGTGTCGCACAATTTGCGAATTTCGAGAGACGACAGAGCTAGAGAAGCAACGACGTCCTCATTTATCAGTAATAACAGGAAACTCTTGCCTTTGATTGTGATGAAGGTTCTATTGAGTACAAAATAACAACAACAGTTACATATATTTTTTATATTTGTGTATGTAGGTTGGTTGGTTGGTTGATTTGGGGGCGCGGATCAAGATAAATTAGGGAAGGACGGGAAGGAAGTCGGCCGTGCCCTTTCAGAGGAACCATCCCGGCACTGAACTATCGTCCTCCCAAATGCGAGTCCAGTGTGATAGCCAAGTGCTACTTAGCTGATATTTGTGTACGTAAACTGTTCAAATGGTTTAAATGGCTCTGAGCACTGTGGAACTTAACATCTGAAGTCATCAGTCCCCTAGAGCTTGGAACTAATTAAATATAACTAACCTAAGGACATCACACACATCCATGCCCGAGGAAGGATTCGAACCTGCGACCGTAGCAGTCGCGCGGTACCGGACTGAAGCGCTTAGAACCGCTCGGCCACGGCGGCCGGCACGTAAACTGTACCTGTATCAAAAGTAATTGGTTTGGCTATATAAAAGCGCAGAAGTTATGTGATCAGCTAATTTTTATTACTTGTAGAATACAATTTGCATTCCGTAAGGACTAACACTGAATGATGTGCTGTTCTAATTATGTGTAAAACGAACAGTCAAACGAAAGAGAAGTCGTAACCTCTCTGTGTCTCTCCTATTCATTTAAGTTTCTTTCCTACCAATGCTGCCTACAATCCTACCATTTACCACGACATTTTTTTAGTGTACCAAAACTACCGAATCGTAGTTTTGGTAGATCGCAAGTTTAATCACTTCGTTTACTCAAGCGCAGTGTGTTTCCAGTCCCTGCATCAATGGTCGGTCCTCCGCAGGTATTTCTAGATTTTGCTACAGCATTCCGGCGTTGCAGTTTTCCTATACACAAATACAGCGTGAGCAACTTAAATCCGAACTTATAACGTAACCGCTGCAGGATCGGTAGACTGTGATAGAATGAAGTTTTATGAATGCTACGTAATGAAAATACTGCATTTATTGTTACAAAACCACGCAATTACAGAGACAAGCGACTAAAGCAGGCCGCGCGGGATTAGCCGAGCGGTCTCAGGCGCTGCAGTCATGGACTGTGCGGCTGGTCCCGACGGAGGTTCGAGTCCTCCCTCGGGCATGGATGTGTGTGTTTGTCCTTAGGATAGTTTAGGTTAAGTAGTGTGTAAGCTTAGGCACTGATGACATTAGCAGTCAAGTCCCATAAGATTTCACACACATAGGAACATTTTGACTAAAGCAGGCTTACAGGTCTGTCGAGAAAATGCGGTATTTGACAGACATCAAGGCAGCCCCTAGATCGATGACAGTAGATGGGGGAAGGGGGAGGGGAATTCAGAAGATGTAGAGTTTTAAATACTTGAGAGAATGGATGGGAACTGCGCTGACCGAAAAAGAAGCAAGAAAACAAAATGAATTTAGCGTACAAACTATGAACATCTACAGTAAGAAACACATTTCGATCAATGCAAAACTGAGACTTTGCCAGACAGTGATCTGCCCTGAAGTCTTATACGCAGCAGAAACTCTTAACCTACTAAGAGCAGGAGTACTTCAGAGATTAGAACTGGTAGAACGGAAGATTCTCAGGATGGTACTGTGACCTCGAAGAACAGAAAGTGGGCAACTTGGAAGACGAGCGAACGAAGAACTGTGTACCAAGATGGAGAGAATGTCGGATATCATTAGAAAAAAGAGGAGCTTGTTCTTCGGACACATTCTTAGAAAAAAGAGGAGCTTGTTCGTCGGACACATCCTTAGAATGGACCAGAGGTGGGGTAGGGGGAGGGGGGGGGTGGTAACACAGCGAAAATTCAGTGTCTGGTGAGCAAGAGAACCAAACAAGGTGCGCTAGATCCAAGAGGTTCAAAGGAATGTGACAGAAATATGAGTACATTAACCAGAGATATACAACAGGGTGATTTTTAAATTAAAAAAAAAACCGGCTCTCACAGGTTTCGACGACAGAGCTAGACCCAGAAGAAAATCATGGGGACAGATGAGCGAAGAAGATAACAAAGTATGAGCATGAAAGAATGTTGGACAAGGAGAAAGACCAGAAGAAGCGAAGGTAACGCGAATTAACTTGGTCCTCAGGCGGCCCAAATGAAAAGAAGAAGAAGAAGAAGAAGAAGAAGAAGATAGTAACAAAAGATGTTCAAAATTATCAACCTGTACATCGATGCACTTTCGTGGTTGACTGACCATATTGTGAGTCTTCTGACGTAAAACGCTGTTGTCAGTTGCGTTGATTTCTCGTTGAATGTTCACCTTCAGTTATTCCGATATAAATTTTATCCTTCATGCATCTCCAAAGGAAAAAAAAAACCGTAGATGGATAACTGTGAAACGTGGAGGCTACGATCTGCTATTGACGACTCGTTCTTTTGAAAGCTGCACGAACCCGATTCAGTAAAACGTTTGATGTGTGGTATGTTGCTCCGTCTTCTTGGTTGAAGCGGGATTATTCTTAGTCGTAAGTTAATTAATTATAGAATTCATTGGAAACATTGAAGTAAACTTGTATATTGACAGTCCGGTCAAAAAATATTGGTCGCACTGTGCGATTGCCGGAAATGACACTGCAGACACAGTTTTCTCATCGTGAAGTGGAAGCTTGAATATCTCGTCAGAAGAGGATTCCTCTCGATCCAGTACCTGGTGTACCACGAATTAACATGAACGGGTAAAGGAAACCATGCTTGGTGCAACATGGAATACAACGTCGTGTCTGTTCTCAAAAATGGTTCAAATGGCTCTGAGCACTATGCGACTTAACTTCTGAGGTCATCAGTCGCCTAGAACTTAGAACTAATTAAACCTAACTAACCTAAGGACATCACACACATCCATGCCCGAGGCAGGATTCGAACCTGCGACCGTAGCGGTCACGCGGTTCCAGACTGAAGCGCCTTTAACCGCACGGCCACACCGGCCGGCTCGTGTCTGTTCTGTCTACCAAAAATTTTCCGAGGAGTCACTTGCAACAATTAGTTCGTTTCTGTTTGTCTGTTTCCTTCAGTAGTTGCGCAGCTGTAATGCGTTATAGTTCCAGATTTAGCTCATGAAGACCTTTACGAGAAGACTGTTGGGATAATTTGCGTATTGATATTTTTTTTTCGGCTGGCAGTAATTGTCCGTTCTTTGTCAACAGTGTTCTGTAGATTCTTAACAGATGGTTGCCTATTTCGATTTGCATTTGAAATCGTACCTGTTGTACACCGTTTTCACCTAAACTGTGTATGCCACTCTCCGCTGGGATACTGGCATTCGGAAATTTTTCTACGAACAGTTGACGTATTTGAACGATAGGGCAGAAACGTATCGAATGCCTTCCGAAAGTCAAGGAACACTTCACGTGCTGGGCAATGTTCTCTGCGGCGTTCGGGATCTCGTGGGTGAACAGAGCGTAACTCGTGAATGACGGAACACTATACTGCACACTGACGGTCTATGACAAAGTGCAATTCTCTCTCTATGGCTACGAGCTCCTTCGTCGTAGCTGCCCTTATAGAAGAAACATAAGTGCCACTGAAGTACGTACCTGGCAGACTCTTATACGAGGTCTGTTCAAAAAACTCCGGAATACTGGTAATTTCGCGGCAGTGGTGTGTTGGAGCGAAATTCTGTTTGGCATCCCTGCACACGCCTGTGTTTAATGTGGAACAGTCAGAAGTTTCATTGTTGTATGTCTGTAGGTTATTGTTCAGTGCTGTATTGAGTAGATCGTTGTGTCGCACAGTTTTGCGAATTTCGAGATGGCATCTTTAACTTCGGTCCGGCCATTTTTAAGCCAAGTGAACTGTTCGTAACACCGAGTACGGCTTAAGCACTCATCACCGTAGGCTTCCTGCATCATTTGGTGTGTCTCGGTAAAGATTTTCTTGAGTTTCACTCAAAATCTGATGCAGACGCGTTGCTCCTCTAGTGCTTAAGCCGTACTCGGTGTTACGAACGGTTCACTTGGTTTAAAAATGGCCGGACCGAAGTTAAAGATGACACTCGTTCAGGACGCCCTTCGACGTCTACTGACAACGCCCATGTCAGGAACGTCAACGAAATTAATGCGTGGCAATTGAAGAATGACTGTGCTAGAGATTGCAGAGGTATATAACATTTGTGTTGAATCATGTCATGAAATCCACGTCCCACCTTCGCCTTACAACCTGCGAAGAGCTTTTGGAGCGCGCAAATGAGAACGAGTTGTTCCTTAAGAGAATCGTAACTGGTGACGAGACTTTTTTTTATTTCCAAAGTCAAAACCTCCGTTGAAAGGACGAAGATCTGCATCGTAGATGAGATAAAAGAAAATTCACAGAAGGCGCTTCGCGCAGTGCAGCAAGAGGCGTATCAAGACTGGTTCCGGAAGTGGAAACGGCGTTTGGAGTGGTGCATCAGTTGTAAAGGAGAGTATTTCGAAGGGTAACATGCACAATAAATAAAAGATTAGCGCAGAAAAATTCTGTGGTCATAGTTCCGGAATTTTTTGAACAAACCTCGCACGGGGCATAATATCGACCAAGTCTCGTTTACAGTTTTGACCATGCCAGTGGGAACACAATTATGAAATGTGACAAGGAGAAGGTCGTGAATATGTGTGCAGCGGGTCTGATTGACTGACGAAATGACACTGATGAGCCAAAATATCCCGTAAACGTCTTCTTCTCCGCTAATTGGTGCTGTAGACGAGAGTACTGGAGGGGAACGCCTCTCGCTTGAAGATGTTCCAACAAATGTGGGGCGCAGCTTGTGGTTCCAACAAGATGGGGCGACTGCTCATTTTGGACTGACTGTTCGTAGGCACTCAAACAAGTCATTTCCGCATCGATGGATTGGGCTTGGTGGACCGGTTACCTGGCCCCCACGCTCAGCGGATTTATGGAGACCTGGTTTCTTTCTCTGAGGAGCCATGAAATCTCTCATGTATCGCGATCCTGTGGAGTATGAAATCGACCTCGTCGCAAAAAGTCTGCGCAGCTGCTAAAATCAAAGAGGACCGATGGCCTTTGTAGTCTGGTCCCTTCAACCTCCACCAACCAACCAACCAGTATCAAAGAAACTCCCGGTGTGTTCGAGCGTGTCCGGCAGTCAGTGCCCCGTCGGTGTTAGGCATGTTTGGTGTCCGAGGGTGCAGGCTTCTAGCATCTGTTGTGATATTAGAGCTGTATTTATGTCATACACTATGTGTACGCGTTATGTCCGTTAAATGTTTCAAATGACTCACTCTCTTTGTTTCCTTTCCGATCTACGACCTCTGCTACCACTTACTCTACGATTGGGGCCGTGGGTTGCTATGCAATTCTCAGTTGTTACGATGTACCCTCTCCTCAAAGTTTGTGGGAACATTTCTGGGTCATTCTTTATAAGCGGAGCAGAGACAAATGGGGAATCATTCCAGCGATGGTACATGCCGCGAATGGAGAAATCCACTGACTTGAGCGATTTTGACTGTGAGCAGACTGTGGAACTGTTGTCCCGAATATCAATGGAAAGAGTTTGGAGGCATTTCTCAGTTGCAAGTAATTATTTCCCTTTCAGCGTATGCGTTGAAATGAAATTGTTCACGATGTGGAGAACTAACTTACCGAAAATTGTGGCTAATATTGGCCGCGGTCGGTATCGTCAACAAAACAGCTGCTCTTGCCACACAAAATTCGAATAGTGAAGTCAAGAATAGAAACTCGCGCAGTTCACAACCGCAAACCATAAAATTTGGGAAAGAGCAGTACAGACAAGAGGAAGGCAACAACAGCAGTTGCGGCAGCCGTATCGCCTGGCGCCTATGTAGCGACTGACGCCGCGTGGCACGCCGCCGATCGATAGCGTGGTCGACTCGGCGCGACTTGGCGACGCGACGGCCGCGTGGCGATCCAGACGCCGGCGTCGGGGCGTTCCCCGTGAGGGACCACCCAGCGCGAGCGCGGCGCCGGCTCTGCCGCTGCACGGCTGCAGTCTGCGTGGAAGATCAACTGCCGCGGCTGACAGTGTTGACGTGCTTGTTCACTTTCGAGCCTGATCAGACCATCATGTCGGAATCTACAGGGTGGGTGAGAAGTCGCTCCCTAGTTTTAAATCTCCATGAAATTTTTATTAACGAATATTAGCACACGGAACAAGTTGTAGTCGGTTTAAGGACCCTGAGAATATGTGTATCACACTCCAGTTCCACATTGCTCCTGCGTTGTCGGCCAAATGACGTAAACGTGTAGTTATGTCATCAGCTGATTTCTGCAGGAATGTCACAGGTACATTTCCGATGACAACAGTGATCCTACCCCCCAATATGTCAAGAGTGCGTGGGTTTGCTCGGTACAGCCCTTCTTTGGCCCGATCCCACGAGAAAAAGTCACAACGAGTGAGGTCGCGACTTCTCGGAGGCGGTTCTGAGGGTATCGCCTTCCCAGCCAACGTCCTGGTAAGTGTTCGTCCAGCCCGTCACGAACGATGCAGGCAAAATGAGGTGGTGCTCCGTCCTGCTTAGAAGGATATCGCAACATTCTCCCATTGTGATATCAGTGGCCACACAATCATTCAGCGTCTGGTGATACCAGTCGCTTTTCACGATGTCTCGCAGTATGAATTGACTAATGAGATGATCTGCGGTCATACCGCACCAGACTATCAATTTTGGGCAACTTTATGATTTTTCGATTGTCATTTTTGGATTTGTTTCTGCCCAGTAATGGCAGTTGTCTCGATTGACGAATCCCCCCAACGTGAAACACCGCCGCAACGCTCAAAATAATGTTCTTGAACAAATACGGACTACGCGTGAAGATGTCCCTCACTGCCTCTACATTTTCTGGAGATCGCGCCACGGATGGTGGTCGTCCTCGCGGTTTATACACATCTCACCCAGTTTTTATTAGCTTACTGTCTCTCGCAACGAGAGACCAGTTTGTGGATATCGTCAGTGTAGAATGTTTCGCTCTGTTGACGGAGCAACTACCTCATCTCTGCCTACTCCGATTCATGACTTTGAAAGTGACGTTCTCGAAAGTGTTCAGTAAGTTTTGGAAATAGCTGAAAATCGGATGGGGTGCAGTCGAGACTGTATGGAAGGTGATCGATGACAGTGAACCCAAGGCGTCGGAATGTTGCCGTTGTTTCTGTCCTCGTGTGTGGCCTGCCACTGTGAGGACAGGGTGCGCCGGCCGGGGTGGCCGAGCGGTTCTAGGCGCTACAGTCTGGAACCGCGCGACCGCTACGTCGCAGGTTCGAATCCTGCCTCGGGCATAGATGTGTGTGATGTCCTTAGGTTAGTTAGGTTTAAGTAGTTGTAAGTTCTAGGGGACTGATGACCTTAGAAGTTAAGTCCCATAGTGCTCAGACCCATTTGAAGCATGTTTACGGCCTCTGTGTGCGCAACAGTTCAGAAACACACATGATTGATGAGAAGGTTTCATGTCATCAATGTTCAGCCGAGCCAGTGCATTGGAGGCATATACAAGGGAGTACATGAGCTGCACTTTCATAGTTTAAAAACAGCAATTGAAAAAAGGAGGGAAGTGTTTCTGGGAGAACACGTTGTGCTTCCCCGACGTAGTCTCACGACAATATTGACGGGGATCAGAAACGGTTGTAAAACGTTTTAATTTCTCCCGTATGAGCGATCAATCATTAGATGGACTGGTTACCGGGATAAATGACGTAATCAGAAAGAGAAACACGGTAATAAGACTTGATATTCGGCCAGTAGAAATATTAGTTACTGCTTTGAAGTTAAAGTATACTCTGAACAGTTTTCAACAATCACCGCAGTATCTATCCTTCAATAGAGTAGAACTTCTTACGACGGCTACATTTCTTAAGATTCAATATCTGGTGCAACGGATAAGGGGGTCGTAATTAATTTCATTTAATTTTCTTTGCTACGCAGGTCTTGATACTTTGTCACGAAACTCGTTTGTTGGTAAACCGCGAAAGAAGTGCCTGGAGTTAATTGCAGCAATGAAAGACATTGTATAAGTGTTAGATTTCCTGCTTGAAGCTGCCTGTCAAATAGGGTGAGTACACTAAAAACCGCCTCCGTAGTTGGGGTCGCTAAAATGCGATAGTCGGGTTGCAATTTTGACGGCGACAAAATATAATCATTAGTATTTGGTTGGCAAAGGGAAGAGAATCGGCAAAGTTGTTTGTGATCAAGAGATTTTTCACCAGTGCCCTGAATTGAGTACCAAATCTCTCAACAGAGCATCATGGAGGGTGGACGTGGCACACTGGTCCCTCGTATGAGAGTGTGTTAATCATTTAATTGTCCCGTTACGTCAGTATAAAAAAATTAAACCAGCTATTCTTTGGTCATCACTCATTAATGACAGTGCCGTTTCTTTCAGTTCCATAAACAGGGCGGTTTCTTCCTGAAAACGACTCGGAGGAAACGTCGACTACATGGGGTGAGACAGCTAAAACAGACCACCCAACATATATACAGAGGCAGTAAATACATCGAGGTGCAGTAATTTGTAGCGTTAATAGTTGCTGATTATGACGTTTCTGTCTCACCAAGCTCCACACATCGTTGAAGCCTTCCTCGATAACTCTTTCCTTCCGCAGAAAAGAATATTGGTTCATTAAAAAAATCGGTAACATAATTTGGCAAACGTAACGTTAAAATTAGAAAATTCGCCATATTATCTGTTACAACTCAGAGTAAACCGCATCTCCGTACATTTACTTGTTTTGGATATATCTGGGGTGGCTTGTCTCAGCTGTCTTTCCCATCACATCTTCCCCCGCTTTGCGTGTCCATTTCCTCCTGCCCCCCCCCCCCTCCCACTCCTCTGTCCATCTCTCCGCGTCTCCCACCAATTTGTTCTTGAGTCTTTTTTTCTTGGTGTTGTAAACAGAAACCTGATTGGGAACTGATGTCACTTGAAATCAGTTGGTAAATCGGTTGGGCTCATTGACACATGGGGTATAGATCAGTGAAAATAGTAACTTCAATTAATGTATTTCGCAGAGTTTTAATCCGTGAACAGGAAGGATTACATAGTTTCAAGCGATTTAGATTCCATTGGAGTATTTCAGTCATAAGCTGGTAAACCATAAAATACAATTTTCCTATTTTATCTCAAAACCAACAGGCAGGAAGGAAACAAAACAGTGTATTGTTGTGTATAGTATTTTTATTCAAATTATATACTGGTGATTCAGCAGCTACCTATTGGTTTTATGCATCCCACAATGACTTCAGATACCACATACAATAATCTATTAGTCCTTAATGTACTTGAATTTTTTATTCGAATATGTATTCGTTAGAGGCTCTAGATTTCGAAGTATTCAAGAAAGACGTAGAAAAGTGACTTTCAATCGCATTTTTCCCGAATGACTAGAAAAGTGTGGCCTCCAGCGAAAACGCATTCCAGCACAAAATTTAACTACATTAAATTTCCTACAAAAATATTCTTTTCCTTTTTTCTATAGGACTAAAAGTCGGTGCTTAGCGAGCGATAAAATTGAAAATCTTGAGAGTTTTTGAAGGCATTGCAGGCTGCGTAAAACTTAGTGCTAGGAGCTTCTGAACCACCCTGTATAGGGAGAGAGAATATCCTGGTGCAGCGTCGACAGAAACCGTTTGAAAAGCTTTTTAGACTGTTGCAGCGTTGGTGTGTTGAGAAAAAATTATTAAGAAAAAAATACTATAATTGTACTGTTTCTAGGTTAGCATTGAAGTTAGCCAATCAGGCCATTGTGTGGGAAAATTCAAGTGGCACGCAGAGGCGGTGTCGCCAAACGTGTTCTTCGTTTGGTTTCCTATACAAGAATTGGACATGTGTCGATAGTAGGGATCGAGCCCGAATCGAAGGCTGAGCAGTTTCGTGCGCTATCATCTATCCTACGAGAAATATTATCTGGCGGGCCGCTTGAATTTGCGAGCGCAACGGCCTGATTGGCCGACTTAAGTGCTAATTAACTTGGAAACGGTGCAACATCTTGAATTTTTTTTTTTTTAAACTAAACGGTTCTCAGGACAACCTACCCTGCATCGCCCTTACAAGATTTTCAGACTGTTTCTGACAATGCTGTATATGGGAGAAACAATTTGCCTAATGGTTTAAATAATATGTCTTGCCATCGCAGTTAAAAATTGATTGCGACAAATAATACTAAGCCGTACATTTTCACAGCACAGCACTTCCTATCTCGCAGTCGTTTTGACGGAAAATCTGTACATTATTATGTAAAAAATTATATAATTCATGTCCAAGTAAGAGATTCGACATTTCTTGAATGTAAACCGTCTTTTAGCCCTCTTAATTTCGAACGTCGACCATATATTACGCCGTCTTCAGGCTCCCTGATCCACGGGTAGGGCGAATTCCACCTCCGATCCAGTCAATACATGGACCAGCTTCCAATGCCTGCTATTCGTATATTTTTGACATAGCGATCCCTTCGATCATCATTTTCTGACTGTTACTGGAATGTTGGGCAAATATTGGAAAATTTATCTAACAGTCGGCAAGTGATGATCGAAGGGATCGCTGTGTCATAATCCTACGGATACCAGTCACTGAATGCTGATTCCCTGTTTTGGTCGGAACCAAGATCAGGGGGCCTGAAGATGGTGTAATATATCGCCGTAACTGGTTGCTCAATAAAATTACAATTGGAAATTTGGACGGTTGAAAGGTGTTTTGATTCGACATTCTGTACTGAACAGCCGAGGTCCCCCAACAGTCTGTATAATGATGGACATACAGAGAATAAACATTTTTGTTTTACACTGTCACTCGGTCTTTCATTCGTTCAGTGAACGAAATACACTGAACAGCACATGTGACCCGGAGTCGAGAAGAAAAGTCTGTGTCCGCAGAGGGTTCTTCCGACTGTGCCACTTCTTAAGGCTTCTTCCCGTTCCATTCGCTTATGGAGTCTCGGAAAAACAGCTGCGCAATGCCCCTGGATGCACTGTAATTAGTCTAATCTTGTCTTAAAGAGTCCCTATGTGAGCGGCAGGCAGTAGTATATTTCTAGAGTATTCACTTGGAACTGGTTCTTCAAACTTCGTACTAGGACTTGTGCGGCGTAGTTTGCGAGGGACAGCCTTGAAGTTTTAATCATCAACAGGAAAAAATGTTTGTTTGTAGACATGTGTCCGCAGTTCTAGTAAAGTTTGAAATCTACGCCCACAATACGTTGTCTCGCCGCTAGATGAAGCAAAACAGTGTGAGGTATATCCTATGGTGAAGTGGTTTATCGTCCGGCAATTCGTTTTCAGCTGCAAGAGAAAATAATGCAGCTGTACCTGGCTGACCCAGACTGCTAAAGAAGTACTCTGAATGGGCCTGAAACATTTTAGTTGCTGCTGAAAATGAATGACCACAGGATACTCCACTCACCAATACGCTATGCCATTTTTCGTTTGCCCATCTAGTGGTATGATACGGTACTGAGACGCGAGGACTTCAGTGTGTTACCACGATTGCAGACATGCACCTGCAAACAAACAAAACATTAATTACCTTATTTCGTTTTTTCGAGGTGATGATTAAACATTCATGACTACACCTCGTACGTCAGCAAACCTGTGACCATACATACCGCCCTCCTGTGTTTATATTAAATATCCCCTGACAGTCTTATTTTGATATCGATGTCGCAAGATTTTGTGAGCAGTCTGCTTTGTAGACTGGTTGTCTTTTTCCTGGTATTTCTTCAAGAAACCGATCTCTGCAAGCTGCCTTACCTGCTATTGAGGCTTCGTAATGATTCCATTTTATATCCACACGAATGTTGAACCCAGGTATCTGTATGACTCAGTGATTCCGGCAGCGACTCGTTGATATCTTAGTCATATGACATTACTTATATGCGTTCAGTGAAGTGCACTATTTTAAATTTCTGAACCTTTAAAGAAAACTGGCAATCTTTGCACAGGGTACAGGTGGCACGTAGTGGCAGCAGGAGAGGATTGTGAAGAACAGATGATTATATACCTGCCAACTCTTCCGATTTAGGCAGTAGACTCCTGATTTTACACTTCTTCTCCCTTCTCTCGATTATTCCATTGTTTCTTCAGCTTTCTTGCAAATTAATGTCAAACCTAAGAAATTTGTTTCGAAAACCAGCCATTTCAGTTCCTTTTTCTTCCGGTGGTCTGAAAACCTTCGCTCATTAGTCGTTTTTAACAGATAACGTATCGAAGTTTACAGAAATCAGGAATTCTCACGCGGCCTGTATTTCGAGAGCTATTTTTCCTCTTTCCTGCCCGTTTTGTAGAATTCTATAATGGTACTGCTCAGTGTTGCGCTCTGTTCGAACTGTGGTTAAGCGAAATCTCTTATTAGTCAGTGTTCTTATAACTGGTACAAAGCTTTAGAATGGACATTTATGAGTATCATTTTGTCACCTGAATCTTGTAAAAGATTTATTTTGTGCTGTAGGTTATTTCACGTGTATCTTATTCGTCATACTTCGTTTTCTTGAAGCAATATTCGGACCAGTTTTCCGTGCACTACCGAATCTAGGAAAGATCCATTGATTCCATTCTAATCTCTTTGCTGATGTGACGTTTTTATAACACACGGTCCAAAAAGCAATGTTTCAAAACACGTGGAAACAAAACAGCAGCGAGAAAATGTCAAGAGCGTGAATAACTAAAATCCCAACGTAGTACAATTTACCTGGGCTACGCTACAGTTATGGGGTATAGAATCTACACTGAAGAGCCAAAGAAACTGGTACACCTGCCTAATATCGTGTAGGACCCCCACGAACGCGCAGAAGTGCAGCAGCACAATGTGGCATGGACTCGACTAATGTCTGAAGTAATTTATGTCTGGGGAGTTTGGTGGCAAGCGGAAATGTTTAAACTCAGAAGAGTGTTCCTGGTGCCACTCTATAGGAATTCTGGGGTATGAGGTGTCGCATTGTCATGCTGAAATTGCCCAAGTCCGTCGTAATGGACAATAGACATGAATGATGCAGGTGATGAGATCGGATGCTTACGTACGTGTCACCTGTCAGAGTCGTATCTAGACGTATCGGGGGTCCCATATCACTCCAACTGCACACGTCCCATACCATTACAGAGCCTCCACCAGCTTGAACACTCCCCTGCTGACATGCAAAGTCCATGGATTCATGAGATTGTCTCCATACCGGGATACGTCCATCCGCTCGATACAATTTGAAACGAGACTCGTCCGACAAGGCAACATGTTTCCAGTCGTCAACAGTGTTGATGGGCCTAGGCGAGGCGTAAAGCTTTGTGTCGTGCAGTCATCAAGGATACACGACTGGGTCTTCGGCTCCGAAAGCCCATGTCGATGATGTTTCGTTGAATGGTTCGCACGCTGACAGTTGTTGATGGCCCAGCACTGTAGTCTGCAGCAATTTGCGGAAGGGTTGCACTTCTGTCACGTTGAACGATTCTCTTCAGTCGTCTTTGGTCCCATTCTTGCAGGATCTTCTTTCGGCCGCAACGGTGTCGGAGATTTGATGTTTTACCGGATTTCTGAACCGAGCGAGGTGGCGTAGTGGTTAGCACACTGGACTCGCATTCGGGGGGACGACGGTTCAATCCCGCGTCCGGCCATCCTGATTTAGGTTTTTCATGATTTCCCTAAATCGCTTCAGGCAAATGCCGGGATGGTTCCTTCGAAAGGGCACGGCCCACTTCCTTCCCCGTCCTTCCCTAACCCGATGAGACCGATGACCTCGCTGTTTTGTCTCTTCTCCCAAAACAACCCAACCCCAACCCCGATTTCTGATATTCACCGTACACTCGTGAAATGGTCGTACGGGAAAATCCCCACTTCATCTCTGCCTCCTAGATGCTGTGTCCCGTCGCCCCAGTGTCCGTTATAATACCAAGTTCAAACTCACTTAAATCTTGATAACCTGCCCTTGTAGCAGCAGTAACCGATCTGACAGCAACGCCACACACTTATCTTACAGAGAGGTTGCCGGGTGCAGTGCCATATTCTGCCTACTTACATATTTCTATATTTGAATATTCATGCCTACACCGGTTTCTTTCGCGCTTCAGTGTACGTTTCGGATGTTTTGGAGGTTTCATTTTTCTTTTTTTTTTTCAGCCGCTATCTAGCTTTCTGGCTTCATAAGGAAAGACTCAAGTGCGTTTTCTCGGGATTGCACTGAAAATGAGCCGCGATTTATGATCGTTCATACCTCCTGATTTTTAAAACTGAATCTCTCGATTTTTTGTTTTTGAAGGTTGGCAGGCGTGGATGATGAGTTACGTGTGTGTTTGGTGTTGCAGCGCATACGAAGCAGCAGCTGGAGGACTACATGGTGCACTACCCGAAGGTGCGCATCGTGCGCGCCAAGAAGCGGGAGGGCCTGATCCGTGCGCGGCTGATGGGCGCGCGCGAAGCCACGGCGCCCGTCCTCACCTACCTCGACTCCCACTGCGAGTGCACCGAGGGTGAGCGTGCAGGCTGCGCGGCCTTCCCCTCGCGTTCCCGTACTGGGCAGACAACAGACCAGTGCGACGGGTTGTGCACAGCTGGCTGTTAAAACTGCTGTACCAGGAAATGTGTGTGTGTGTGTGTGCGTGTGCGTGTGCGTGTGCGTGTGCGTGTGTGCGCGCGCGCGTGTACTTCAGTAGGAAGCACACATGATTATGTTTTTAGGTGATTTTTGTATACACAAAGTGCGAAATTTAGTGGCAGATACGGCTATGACATTCCACGCTGCTTCAACTCTGTAGCAGAGTTCATCAATCGTGGTGGCTGGATAGTGGTTGTGTACTACTCTCTCCGGCAGCACTTGGCCAAATATTTTCAATGGGTGAGAATTCTGGAGAAATTGTTAGCCAGGGAAACATTCGAATATCATCTACGAGGGCCGTTCAATAAGTAATGCCCCACATTTCTTTTTCTCAGAACATATTGTTAAGAGTCAGAATCTGGTGACAATATACATTAACATGTCTTGGCCATGTCTTGTTTTTCTACGTAGCCTCCACCACGTTCTATGGCCGTACGCCAACGTTGTGGAAGAGCATGTATTCCCTGCTGGTAAAAGCTCTTGTCCCGTAGGCATAGCCATGTTTACATCGTATGCGTATGACCGATACTTTCGTCATCTTCAAAGTGTGTTCCCCGTAGAAGAACCTGCAAGTGGCCCAAAGAGATGTAAGTCCGAGGGTGCCAGGTCTGGACTGTAGGGTGGATGAGGCAATGATGTCCATCCCAATTCGACGATGTGTTCCCTGTTCCTCAGACTTGTGTGTGGGCGTGCATTATCGAGATGGAGCAAGATTTCTGCTGGATTCTTGTACAGTCGAACACGTCGGAAACGGTTCTTGAGTTTATTCAGACTCTCTATCTATGCCTCTGAATTGACGGTTGACCCTCTTGGCATCACATCCCTGAGAATGACTCTATCACAATCCCACGAGACTGATACCATGACTTTTCCGGCAGAGGGGGTTGTCTTGAATTTCTTCTTTTGTGGTGAATGAGGATGATGCCACACCTGGACTGCCTTTTTGTTTCGGGCACAAAGTGATGCAACCAGCTTTCGTCCTCAGTAACAATCCGTGACAGAAAGGCCTCTCCGCCGGTCTCAAAACGCTGCAACAATTTAGATGAAATGGCCTTTCTTTGAATCTTGTGGTCCGCTGTGAGCATTCGTGGGACCCATCGTGAGCACCACTTTGAATATCCGAGAGTCTCAATCATTGCAGATGCACTTCCAATGCTGACCAACAATTGTAGAGCCAATTTTCGAGTGGTGATACGCCAGTCGGCACGAATAATGGCATTCGCACAATTCAGAATGTCTGGAGCAGTGGCTGTGACAGGACATTCCGAGCGTGGCTGATCATGGAGCTCTCTGCATTTCCTGAAACTGTAACTTTCTTTTGTGGCCGTGTGGTTAAAGGCGCTGCAGTCTGGAACCGCAAGACCGCTACGGTCGCAGGTTCGAATCCTGCCTCGGGCATGGATGTTTGTGATGTCCTTAGGTTAGTTAGGTTTAACTAGTTCTAAGTTCTAGGGGACTAATGACCTCAGCAGTTGAGTCCCATAGTGCTCAGAGCCATTTGAACCATTTTTTTTGTAACTTTCTTTACCCATCGCACAATTGTACTCCTATCAACTGCAGCATCACCATACACTGTACACAAACGTTTATGGATGTTCACCACGGGTTCTTTTTCTACACACAAGAATTCAATAGCAGCACGCTCCTTGTAACGTGAGTCATATGTAGACGCCATTCTGACGCTGTACTACAGCTCTCCCATCCGCCAGAACGGTCCAAAACTTCACCCGCGCACAGAAAAAACATCAAATGTGAAAAACCAATAAGGTCGTATGTCTATGTATATTAATGGCTTTTTAAAAAAATTTGGGGCATTACTTATATAACAACTTTCGTATATCGAGGTAGGTAAGGATAGCACAGACAACGTGCAGCATTCACTACATGACATTAAGGTTGTCTTTAGCACAAAAAAGGGCGCTTAATGCCATGTTACTTCATCGAAAGATAACAGCATGGAGACCTCATAATAGGGCACAGCCATAGCCACGACATGTGAGAAATGTAACAGCTGCTGTCAGATGACTGTGTCATCCACCCACCACCACCCTCTATCGTTGGCCTCATGCCAGATGCTGAGCCCGTATATGAATGAAACCTTTTGCTTCCAGAGACCTTTTCAGTTCCCAAACATCTATTACGTATACATGCAGACTGAAGCAACATATGAAAATTTGTACTAAGGCTGGGATTTGAACCCAGGTCTCCTGATCACTAGGCAGATGAGCTAACCACCATGCCAGTGGCTTTGCACAACTGCATGGACTATCCTAGTATGCCTCCCTCCTTAATCAAAATTCCCATTCACACATCAGCCCACACAATATGCATCATGCCAAGGTGGTGTAATGGTTACTGCTTCCACATAGTGAGGAGGATACCTGGGTTCAAATTCCAGCCTCAGTACAAATTCTCATTCGTCGCTTTGGTCTGCATATATACATCACAGATGGTTGGTGCTTGGAAGGGTCTCTTGAAGCATATAATTTCATTTGATTAAAAGCACTTATGCCTGCATTTCAGGCAGGATCCCCAGTTTCATTCAATGCTGAGGTGCTGCCCCAGCACAGTTGGATAATCTATGCAGTGCTATTAGAGTTTACAGCAAATACCGAGGGGACTGAGTTGTGAATGGGAATTGGGGCTGAGAGGGGAGGTGTGCTAGGGTAGCCCAAGCAGCTGTGAAAAGCCAATGTGCCAGGGTGACACAGCAGTTAGTGCATTTGCCTACTGAGCAGGAGGCCTGTGTTCAAATCCCCACATTTGGTACACATTTTCAATCATCACTTCAGTCTGCAGATAAACATCATATCAGAATGACAAATCTGCCAACATTCATTCTCCTCGAATCCTCCTCATGCAATGCCTGTCATGATGTGGTTCGCAGAACCAGGATTTGTCTGAAAAGTGTTGTCATTATGTCCACCACTGTTGGCATTGCTCCTCCTTCTGTTCCAACAAGAGTCACCATGCTGACAATATGTGGCATTTCAGATGTCATCATATTATCCTGTTATTACTTTTATATTGTAATTTCATGTACTGACACGTTCCATTATCTTGGAGATTTGCTCCTCAATTTGGTCCTACGGAACTAGATGCGTAAGTAAATAAATAAGTCTTCACTTAAAACTTCTGGGCTGATAGGCCATGGTCGATGTATAAAACTCTCCCCTGACATTTCATCTCCGACTGCGGGAGACATCCTCCGAGGTAAAGCAGCTTTACCTCAGAGGATGTCTTCCACAGTCGGAGACAAAACGTCAGGGAAGAGTTTTATACATAGACCTCGGCCTATCATCCCAGAAGTTTTAAGTGAAGACAGTACTGGCTGTGAAAGCCTACGTTAAATAAATAAGTCTTTGATGTGGCTGTACGATTCTGCAGAGCTGTGCGAACAATATGTCTGTCCTCTTGGGTGCTATTCACCAGGGGCCATTGCGATCTTGTATAGTGTTGAGTATCCCCCCTCCCCCACCCCTCCAGAGAACCTGCTGATTCCATATTTACTTACAGTTGTGAGATCTCAACCAGTGTGAGCAGCTATACTGACCAACAATAAGCCACAGTCTCAGTAAACTATGATTCTTCCTCTGCTGCATCCCACATGAACTAGGAGATGTTTCCCCTCCTTATGGGGCTTAACACAAACTTCTCACATACAAATAACATTCAAACATGATTTCTGGATGAGAAACCCTCTGCATGCTCTTTCTTAGATACAGTATGAAATACTAAGATGTTTGTTGCATGCTGCCTTTATAGTGTTGCAATTTTAATGGCCAGCTGTGTAGTTTAAGATTAGGTATTTCTAATGACATTGATTCCAAAATTAAATCATCCTGTAGTCGACATGGCACCTTTAAAACACCCTTCTTGGCAAAGTCAGTGTTCAGTCGATGATACAGTGGTGTATCCTGAAAGGAAAACAAAACTGAAGAACATGTGTACCAAAAATGAGGTTTCTATGTTCAACTTTTCATCCAGAACAATGACATAGTTGTGAAGAGTACACTGGAGGATGCTGAAATACATAAAATAAATTGGTTAAACCATGTTGAAAGAATGTCAGTGATAGGTATCGAAAATAATGAATAATTACAAAGACACAGGGAAACATTGTAGAGGAAGACCACAGAAAAGTTGGAGAGAGATATTTTGGTATGTTTGTTTATGGAACAGCCTTAAAAAGACTAATAGTTGCAGTCAAACAATGGAAACTCCAGGCAGGGATATCAAAAATGAAGGAAAAGATAGATTTATAACAACAAAAACAATCAATTATTGACAAAATTATTTAATTGAATAGATAAAAAATCTACTCACCAAGTGACAGTAAAGCACATACATAAGACAGCTTTCGGTAGAGTTCGGGAAAGTCACCCAGAACCGCAGGTCAGGAGAGACTTACATACAGTACGATGCTTTCTGTGATGGTGGCTTATTGTTAGGTGGTATAGCTGCTCAAACTGGTAGAGATCTCACAACTGCATGTGAATATGGAATCAACAGGTTCTTGCTATATGGTAAGTCACCCCTGACCTGTGGTTCTGGGTGAGTTTCCCAAAATCTACCCCTTTTTCTAGACCTCTCCAGTCCTTTTCCTTTCCCTCTCTTCCTTCCCCTTCAACCTTTCTGCCTGAAGAAGGAGTCACTGGCTCCAAAAGCTTGTCAGTTACAACTGTCTTTTATTTGTGTGTTGTGCCGGAAAAGTTAGATTGCTACTTACCGTAAAGAAGATATGACAACACACACACACACACACACACACACACACACACACACACACACACACACACACACACTCTCTCTCTCTCTCTCTCTCTCTCTCTCTCTCTCTCTCTCTCTCTTTACTGATGAAGGTTGTGGCTGAAAGCTACAAGTGAGTGACTTTTAATCGTGCCTGAGTAGTGGTAGATATTGATGCTGATGATGATCACGACAATGATCATAACTGACTGTATGAGTTTCTTGAAGTCACAGAGTCTAAACATGATTTTCAAATAGAGGTAGACCCTCTAAATTTATTGCCTCTGATGAAAGTTATAGCTGTGTTTTATTTAGCAACCACAGAGTTGGGTGGCACAGCAACTGCTAAACTTGATCCATATTGAAAATAACAATTTTCAAATCCCAATCCGGCTGTACATATTTAGGTTCTCTGTAATATCTCTGAATGATTTCAAGCAAATGATAACATGCACATCACTGATTTCTTGTCAGCACTCCCTTCAAACTAAGCCAGTTCTGTACCCACCACATTCTGCATTATATTAGACATCCAAATCAACAATCATCTATAATTGCAAGAGAATACTAACATCATTAGCAAAAGAATTAGACAAACCAGTCTGCATGTGACTCTCTTCAAGGCATCAGAAACATTGAGGTAGCATTCCAATCCATGACCACTTCAGTTCCACCTGCAGCTCACAGAGATTGTTCCAAACTGGGTCCAAGATGGCATCCTTCATGTGCTCTGTAGAATTCAGGCCCAGTGAGCTGGAAGACCACATAAGCATCCTCGTGTGTAGGAGCATTGCTCAATAGGAAAGTAGTTTCCTGTCTTCTGCAGCAAATATCAGGGGTCACATTTCATCCCATGTAAACAACCCCTGTGTGAGAATACCTCCACCACCTGCTTGAAGGGTATCCTGTTGACAAAAAGGAAACACTGTTTCCATTTGAGACTAGTGGGAGAAGGAACTGAATGAAGTTTGACCTTCTAGCCCTCGACATGTTGGCATGCTAGGAAAACTGTGGGAAACTGCAGTCAAGATGGCCAGTCAAGAATTTTAATCTGTTCCTTCTGTGCTTTTAACTATTGCACCAACTCCCTCAATAAAACCACTGTTAAGTTTGTTGCAGAGTTTACATTGTTCTGTATTATATATCACGATTTCTTACCATTACATTCACAAATAGAGCATGGGAAGAATTCTTGTACACCTAGCATCAGCTATTAATTAGTATGATTTTTATATCCATGATCCCTACAGCAGTGATCTGTAAAGATTTTAAAACATTTGCAGATTCAATTCTGAAACGCCACTCTTGCAGTTATGAGTATGTTTCTTACGAGAAAAATAAATAAGTCATTTTTTGTGTCCCAGCCTGGTGTAAGCCTTCAGGTTTATGACACTTCAGCAGCTTGCAGGTCAGTTTTGTTACTTGATTTAGTAAACCAATTCTCATGTAGCCTTAAGAGTTCATTCCATATCATCCTATTGCAAAAATATCTGAGACTCTCAGGTGCCATAGCATTTACATGTTGACTTGGTTCCAGTCATTCACAGTGTTCCCAAATCAATCTAGGTGAAGGCCAGGCACATCTGTCTTCGTCTTTATCTAACTGAGATAGTATTTTGTCCTTACCAAGAAAGATTATTATGTTTTTGAGACCTTCATTTCCTTACAGTGAGAGTCAGCTGTCAATTTCTTGCGCCAATCTAATATTTTCTCAAGAATTTACTGCACACTACCACAATTTTAATGAGACAGATTCCACTGTCAGTATCATAGAATTTGCCCAGTACCTTAAAAACTGCAAAAGCTAAACTCTATAGCTTCACAGTACCAAAGACCAAAATCAGTTACTGTGCATTATTTAAATGGGTAATATTACTTTCCTAGACTGTAGTAAATTTCATATTATCAATGAGACAGAGCTATAACACAGATATTATTCGTACATGAGTACACCTGGAGACTGTACAAGTCTGACATTACACTGACAACCAGGTGTTGAGTGATGATGAAAACTACCAAATGCTGTTTCATGTTCTTCAGTTATCAAATAAGAAATTAGAGGAAAACATATTTGAGGCCATTGTGCATACAGTTCTCACTTACTCATAAACAAACACAGCTTAGTACCACTCCTAAGCAACATCTGAGTTTTTAACCCTTGTCTTCATTCTTCCTATAATTTCTGCTCTTCCATTCTATTTCACACTTTTCAATTAGTGTAAGCTAAATTTCCAAATAGTCTGATGTTCCAGCTTGTGCATTCTCTACAGTAATTGTGCTATTCTCCATGTGTAAACATATCTCAATTCTTGTAGCTTAATTCATTAACCACAAATTTCAAATTGTATTACAATTTCTAAACTTATGTTGTAAATAGAAATAAAATATCTGTTATTTACCTTCTGTATGTGCATACTGAGTGTCATAAAATATTTAATATAATGCTGTTTTATAAGCTTGTGCAAAATCTCAGATGCTGTTAGTCTGAAAGCGAATAGTGCAATGTCTTCAACACCTTCAAAACTTGCCTCAAACAAATTACAACATGCCCCTTCCATTTTCATGTTGAGTCATTGTTTAACAAAAGGTCACAAACAAAATGTGACACAATCCCACTCTGCATGTACAAACTGCATCAACAGTGCACATGTTTATCAGAAATACAAAAGTGGTAATTATAATATAATTGAACAGATAAAAGAACTACTGACCAAGCAGCGACAGGAGAACACACACATAAAAGAAGGTTATACTTAAGGAAGCTTTTGGAGTCAATTTACCCTTCTTCTGGCAGAAGAGTTGAAGGGGAAGGAAGAGGGGCAAAGGAAAAGGATTGGAGAGGTTTAGGAAAAGTGGTAGATTTTGGAAAAGTCACCGAGAACTGCAATTAAGGGGAAACTTTCCAAATGGGATGAGAAGGAAAGACTGATTATTGGGGACTGCACTGTATGAGATGAGTAGTAATTACGCTACACTACAATATACCAGAGACATATGGAATTTTCACAATGCACATTTTTATTTGTTTCCAGGCTGGTTGGAGCCTCTTTTGGATCGTATAGCTCGAGACCCAACTACAGTGGTCTGCCCTGTCATTGATGTCATTGATGACACAACATTGGAATACCACTGGAGGGATTCAGGAGGTGTTAATGTCGGAGGTTTTGATTGGAACCTCCAGGCAAGTGGCTTCAAAATTTACTGTTGATATTTGTATATTTAATGTAGGGCAGTAAATATACAAAACTTGTTTAACATGTGCAAATACCCTTCTCAGGTTTGCCGCTGGATCATTTTGTGTAAATCGCATAATATTTCGTTGACACAACTGCTTGACATCTTCAGGTGGTGCTAGTTGCTGCTGCCACTGATGCAAGGCACAAGAAGCTGCACCTTGATGCAGTGACAGCAGCAACTATCACCACCTGAAGATGTCAAGCAGTTGCATTGATGAAATATCGTGTGATTTAACAATACGATCTATCAGCAAACCGGAGAAGCGCATTTGCAACAGATCCACTGGGAAAGCCTGAAAAGTCAGATTGTTTAACATGTGTTAGTTATCATCGTACTTATAGAATGGCTACTGTTTTAAAGTAATTACTCACAGTAAATACCCTCAGTACCTTGTATGACAAATCATTTACAGTTTGTCAAGCAGCTGAAACCATCCAGTCTTTTAAGAAATGGCATATCTTACTGCAGTCCATTTTCACTAAAATTGTTTATCATGTGTGCATATAGTTATAATGTTTGGAGAAGAGGATATATCCATAATGTCCTAACATAGATTAAAGACACTGGGGTCATATACCACAGTAAGAACAGAAAATCACTGCAAGAGGAAATAAGAAAAAATACAAATGAAGGACTTTAGTTTCTAACTTTGCTATATTCTCCCATGGTCCATTCTTTGGCACTAATGAGCAACTTTAAACTTCTCAGTAATATAAGTGATACTTCACTGCATAATCACTTTGGTTGAAATGAACAGAAGTTATTTGTTTTGGTTGTGCATTAGCTAATCATTTAGTGTTTCTGGGATAACAAGCGAATCGTGATCCTGTTTGAACAAATAATAATCCCAGATGAACTGGATTCAAATCTTAATCAAGTCATCTTCATCTACATTTTATGTCATTTTCCTAAGCAATTTGATGTAAATATCAGGTTTGTGGTCTTGTTGTCTTCCTCGGTGAGTTGAACTCATAGAAAGTTCTCAGGTTTCTAACTGAGTGAGTTTATTGAAACAGTGTGACCTTTTCATAAGTGCCACTCCCATCATTTTGACAAACTAACTCAGATGGAAACCTGAGAGCTTTATATTAGTGTCAGGATTGTTTCTTCAGCAAGCTTCAGCTGATCAGCTGATATTTATTTTAGCCAGTGTGCCATCTTTAATGAGCTGAGCTGCCAGCAAGATGTTAAATAGGACCAAAAAATGTGATTAACTTAAAAACTCATTCATTTCTTCGTGAACAGCAATGGCAATTAATTGCAAAGCCTCAAGCCATAATAGCTAGAAGGGTAAGTGGAAGGTTTCAGAATGCATGAATGCACAAGTGCTAAAGCTGTTTACTGATAAGTACTATTAAAATGTATCCCCAAGATCAATTCTCAAAATAATTCACTGTCTATTGGTCTGCTGTGGGCATGAATCATGCTGGTGACAGAATGAGAAAACTAACTGTATAACAATGTGATAACTTTGCTCACAAGGTCAGATGGCTACTAATTGTGTAAAAAGGAACAGCATGACAGTTTTCACTCCAAATTAAGTGCCTTAAGGATGTTTTTCAGTAAAAAGATGGAAACTAATGTGGTTTTGATAATCTCAAATGGCAGGTTTTAAGGGCTTAAAGGCATGTGGTATTAACATAAAGCAGGCAGCTCAGTTTAAATTGCAAATCATTAGAATGTCTAAAAGTCTTGCATTCAATGGAAGCTCTGTGGTGGATAGGAAAGTTAGTTTGATAGCAACTAGAGCATTAGTGCCTATCATTCTTTCATACTGTAACTGTTAGCCTATATATGTATTGTATGAATTAAAAGTGTTACTTCAGTACGCTTCTTGCTCTACAGTATTTTCAGATACAGGTCTGTGTTGTTATAAAACCATATTTCACTACTGAACTAACAACCATTTCTGCAGTTCAACTGGCATGCAGTACCTGAGCATGAAAAGAAGAGGCATAAGAATGCGGCTGAGCCTGTGTGGAGTCCAACAATGGCTGGTGGGCTTTTCAGCATTGACAAGGCTTTCTTTGAGCGCCTTGGAACTTATGACAGTGGGTTTGATATCTGGGGTGGAGAAAATCTGGAACTTTCATTCAAGGTAACTACATATATCAAAGGGAGAATACAAATATCAGTATTATTTATCCACTTCAGTGTTAAGTACCTGTGGTAATTTCTAAAGGAACATGAAACAACCTGTATTTCAACATCTGCTAAAGTTTAGAGATGCACCTGCTCCCAGAAGAAATACTCTACAGAAACAATTTCATATTATTTCTTATTCATTCTTGCAGAAATCCCCAGCAACAGAACAATAATTATTTTATGTAGAAATAATATGCAGTTATTTGCCGTGTCTCTTTCGGATAGCATGAATATTTGCTACAATCATTGATGTTAACACACTACTGTCCGGCAGCACCACAGTGGTGTCACTCATGAAATAGTGGTCAATGGCCGGCGGCACCACAGTGGTGTCGTGTGCGTAGTATTGCACAGTGGCTGGTGACAGCACTTTAGTATCTTTTGCATTTTGTTAGTGTTTTGTTTAGGTAACAATAAGTTACACACATCAACAAGTTTTTTGTTTTTTATAAATACTTGTGCCCTTTCATCATGGCAGACGAAAGAGACTATATGATTATTTACGATGAATGTGCGGACGTCTTGTCTGATGTTCCAGATGACTTGGCCTATTGGGAAGAAGGCGTTGGATATAAAAAAAAATGAAAGTGAAGCACAGTCATTAGAAAATAGTGAAATAAATCCAATAAGAATTTGGTGAATGCTACGGTTTCCAACCGGTTCAGATGAAGAGGACAGTACACAGAGATCAGGCTTTGATTTACCGAGGACCAGTAATACATTTGAAGGCTCTCTGGGTCCAAACATATTTCCCATAGATACTCAGAGAGTATGGATATCGTAGAATTATATATTGGGAACGATGCAATAAAACCATCAAGTACTACAGTCAAAATTGTAATAGAAGGAAACTGGATTTAAAAAATGTCAAATTTGTCGACGTTACAGGATCTGAACTTAGAAAATAGTTTGGGCTTACTATCTTTATGAGAACTGTAGAAAAAGCAAGGATTGATGATTATTGGTCAACTAATCTGTTGATAGACACGCTGATATTTTGCAATACAATGGCCCACAACCAATTCGGACAAATATCATTTTTACATTTTTCCGACAACAATAAAAAAAACGGACTGGTTTTTCAAAGTGCAATTTGTATTTAATTATTTTTCCAAAAAGTTTAAAGACATTTTTACTCTAAGTCAAAACATCTCAATTGATGAAGGAATGATACCATGGCATGGACGGTTAAATTTTAAAGTTTACAATTAGTCAAAAATTGCAAAATATGGCATACGCATTCAGATGCTGTGTGATTCGAGTATGGGATACATTTCCTCATTCAAGATCTATTCTGGCACTTTTTATTATTTAGCGTATGGCTAATACAGACATATCATGAAATTAAATTACATATACATATGTACATATTGACACACAAGAAACTGGCACTGGACAGCCTTTAATAAACCCAGTGATGGAACTATTGGCACCTTCTTATGGAAAGTGGCATCACCTTTACATGGATAATTATTATAACAATGTAGAACTAGCAGAGAAGTTACTTGAAAAGAAAATTCGAGTTTGTGAAACAATACAGAAAAATAGAGGATTTCCGGCAAAATTAAAGCATGCAAAAGTCAATGTGTTTTAAGTTTGTCATCAACGGAAAGGTGAAGTACTTGCACTGGTATGGAGAGCTTCGGAAACTAAAATGATATGAATGATCTCTACAATACATAATGCCACTTTGACTGGCATTCAAAGAAAATGTAGGAAAACCAATTGGTTAAAAAAAAAACTTGAAAGTGTATTAGACTACAACAAATACATGAAAGGAGTGGATCGGGCCGACCAATATTTGAGTTATTGCCCCATATACAGAAAAACTGTAAAATGGTCAGAAAAGGTTTGCATGTACCTCTTTATCTGCACATTATTCAATGCATTCTGTACATGCCAATATTTCAGTACAGAACACAAGCGTCTCCGATTTCACGACTTTTTATTGAAAGTGCCTGATTTGTGGATACCTGCTCCTGAACAAAACTTGGAGGTTGCCACTACATCACGTACGTCTCACCATGATCCAGTTGATGGACTTTAAGGTTGTATAAAGTGACACCAACTAATACTTATTTCCGAAACGAATAAACGAAAATGAAGAAACTGCCATGTATGATCCAAAATAAAAAAAAGAACAACAACAAACTTAATGTGCAAGTCTTGTGGGGTTGCATTACATCTTGAAGACTGCTGCATATCAACAATGCAAATAAACAAATATATTAAACAAAAAAAATTATATTTATTTACGTATGTATATCTTCGAAATTTCATGAAAGTAGGGGAACAGGGTTGAGAACTTATGAGAATTAATGATGAGATTAATAAAACTTAACAATTTATAATCTCCTGATAATGTCAAGAACAGCCGGCGACAAGCCAAGTAATCTGAAGTAGCGCTGCCGGCGCCAAGCGAATAGATTTGTACGAGACGTGCGGACGGCAAAGTGTTAATATCAGTTGATGTGATATCACAATATTGAAAATCTGAAAATGTATATTTAATTTATGACCTGTGTGTTGTGAAGCTTTTTTAATTTATATTTGTTTTACTCTTTTTCTGTTCCTCGTGCACTACTAATCATAAATTTCCAGTATATTTTGTTTATTTAGCAGGAACTACGATTTCAGTAACTCTAATGAAAACCAAATCAGAATTATTCACAGTACCTGTGTGTTACAGACATGGATGTGTGGCGGTACTTTGGAAATAGTTCCTTGCTCACATGTGGGTCATATATTTCGTAAGCGGTCTCCATACAAGTGGCGGTCTGGAGTCAACGTTCTGAAGAGAAATTCTATCAGATTAGCTGAAGTATGGCTTGATGAATATGCTAAGTACTATTACCAAAGGGTTGGTAATGACTTGGTAAGTTTCAAGACTTCAGAAATAAATTTGAATGTTCAAAGGCTTGTGTTTCAATATTGTTAATGAAAACTATATAACAGTTCTTTGCTACATGATATTACAATAACAAATTCTATCCCATATGGTATGGCACAGCAGTATAAGCTTCAAAGTTCTGTGAAATACTTGTTTGCAAAGTTAATTTTGAAAAGTATCCTGTAGGCAAAAGTTTGTTTTCGTACTCCTTGGGTCTTTAATTTTCTTATGACTCCAGTATCTCAAGTGGCAGACCACATCTCCCCAGGCAGATGATGTTATAAATGATAAACTAAAGAAAACAACAATCGCTATTTTGATTCTCCAGTTCACAAACACTGCCAAAATTACATAAGCATTATATTTGGAAAGGAATATCCATCTGTCCCATAACTCCACCATATCATTAAAAAGAAACTCAGCAAACTGGTGAATTCTAAATCTATACTACGTGAATTCATTTAGTAGTTTCTGTCAACATCCCACATGTGTAGAGTGTGGAAGTCCCATCTGTGTTAAGGCCTATTCATGACTGAAATGCTTATTCTAAAGGAAGTAGAACAGCCTATTAAGAAACAGTATATCATGAATCAGTTAGTTATCTGCTCCCACTTGACTTAATACTTTGACGCACATTTTATATATCTGATTTACTTTATTTTACAATGTATGTTTCTTCAGAGCGGGTATTGCTGATGATCCACAGCTGTTTTAAACATTAAAAAACTTTTTTGCAGATCGCTAATTCTTTTGATGTCAGCTGCACTAGGTATAGATACACAACTGTATATCTATACCTAGTACAGCTGATATCGAATGAATTTGTAATCTGCAAAAAAGTTTTGTGATACTTAATTTAATTTGACGTTTGTGTACAAACGTCTCAAAAATGATATCGATAGGAAGTCAAAATGGCTAAGCAGGGATGGCTAGAGGACAAATGTAAGGATGTAGAGGCTTATCTCACTAGGGGTAAGATAGATAGTGCCTACAGGAAATTAAGGAGACCTTTGGAGAAAGGAGAACCACTTGCATGAATATCAAGAGCTTTGATGGAAACCCAGTTCTAAGCAAAGAAGGGAAAGCAGATAGGTGGAAGGAGTATACAGAGGGTCTATACAAGGGCAATGTACTTGAGAACAATATTATGGAAATAGAAGAGGATGTAGATGAAGATGAAATGGGAGATATGTTACTGCGTGAAGAGTTTGACAGAGCACTGAAAGACCTGAGTCGAAACAAGGCCCCCGGAGTAGACAACATTCCATTAGAACTAGTGACAGCCTTGGGAGAGCCAGTCCTGACAAAACTCTACCATCTGGTGAGCAAGATGTATGAGACAGGCGAAATACCCTCAGACTTCAAGAAGAATATAATAATTCCAATCCCAAAGAGAGCAGGTGTTGACAGATGTGAAAATTACCGAACTATCAGTTTAATAAGTCACAGCTGCAAAATACTAACGAGAATTCTTTACAGACGAATGGAAAAACTGATAGAAGCCAACGTCGGGGAAGATCAGTTTGGATTCTGTAGAAATGTTGGAACACGGGAGGCAATACTGACCCTACGACTTATCTTAGAAGAAAGATTAAGGAAGGGCAAACCTACATTTCTAGCATTTGTAGACTTAGAGAAAGCTTTTGACAATGTTGATTGGAATACTCTCTTTCAAATCCTGAATATGGCAGGCATAAAATACAGGGAGCGAAAGGCTATTTACAATTTGTACAGAAAGCAGATGGCAGTTATAAGAGTCGAGGGGCACAAAAAGGAAGCAGTGGTTGGGAAGGGAGTGAGACAGGGTTGTAGCCTCTCCCTGTTGTTATTCAATCTGTATATTGAGGAAGCAATAAAGGAAACAAAAGAAAAGTTCGGAGTAGGTATTAAAATCCATGGAGAAGAAATAAAAACTTTGAGGTTCGCCGATGACATTGTAATTCTGTCAGAGACAGCAAAGGACTTGGAAGAGCAGTTGAACAGAATGGACAGTGTTTTGAAAGGAGGGTATAAGATGAACATCAACAAAAGCAAAACGAGGATAATGGAATGTAGTCGAATTAAGTCAGGTGATGCTAAGGGAATTAGATTAGGAAATGAGACACTTAAAGTAGTAAAGGAGTTTTGCTATTTGGGGAGCAAAATAACTGATGATGGTCGAAGTAGAGAGGATATAAAATGTAGACTGGCAATGGCAAAGTAGTAAAGGAGTTTTGCTATTTGGGGAGCAAAATAACTGATGATGGTCGAAGTAGAGAGGATATAAAATGTAGACTGGCAATGGCAAGGAAAGTGTTGTATAGATTTAAATGTCAGGAAGTCATTTCTGAATGTATTTGTGTGGAGTGTAGCCATGTATGGAATGAAACGTGGACGATAAATAGTTTAGACAAGAAGAGAATAGAAGCTTTAGAAATATGGAGCTACAGAAGAATGCTGAAGATTAGATGGGTAGATCACTTAACTAATGAGTATGTATTGAATAGAACTGGAGAGAAGAGCAGCTTGTGGCACAACTTGACTAGAAGAAGGGATTGGTTGGTAGGACATGTTCTGAGGCATCAAGGGATCACCAATTTAGTATTGGAGGGCAGCGTGGAGGGTAAAAATCATAGAGGGAGACCAAGAGATGAATACGCTAAGCAGATTCAGAAGGATGTAGGCTGCAGTAGGTACTGGGAGATGATGAAGCTTGCGCAGGATAGAGTAGCATGGAGAGCTGCATCAAACCAGTCTCAGGACTGAAGACCACAACAACAACAACAACAACAACAATTTAATTTGAACTGTATATTACATCAAAAAATGACATAAATGAAAGTGTAGAAAGTGCAGAAACAGTTCATGATGCAGAAGAAAATGTAGTAAAGTAATAATATCTTGGGTATTACATTGCACAATGAATTAAATGTCCTTGGTTTAAATTTGGAATTGTAACATCTTAATTTCATAATTTGCTTATAACTGGATGTTTATGAAAGGGGAAAAAATCATAAATCATAAACATAATTATTTAATTTATGGCAGCAACACATAGAAAATTGATATTGGCATAGTTTTTTCAAAACAAATTGAACTAGTAAAACACTTCAGTTCATTTAAATGATGACATGATTTATTCCATAAACACAGGGTGATTATAATTAAAGTTTCAGTTTCAAAACACTGTAAAAAAAAGTGCTGCTACTCAGAATGACACCAAATTTGAACAGAATGTTATCGGAGAAGGCGGAAACCTAGAAACAAAAAATATTTAACAAAAATTTTCCGAGTAGATGGAGCTGTAAGTGCCATAATGTAAATGGGTTCGGCTACATATAACAGATGAATCACAATATGATGTCTATGGTGTGAGTTACACATTAAATCAACCATACTGTGTAATGTGCATGATGCACAAGTCTGGCATTCAACAGTTGAGACACTGTTAGTTAGGCCCATCCACCGTGATAAGGTTGTGCCACATCACATTGCAAAGCTGCGTTTTTAATTGTTCTGAGGCCAGAAATCACATAAAAAGTAAAAATCAATTTTTAATTATCAAGAGACTAGTGCAAGATGTGTTCAGTAGGCTATCCACTGTTTTCTACCCCAAGATAAAATCAGGAAACAGCATGTTCTAAAACAACTGGTGTGTCTCAGGGGTCACATACAGTATGTGTGTTGCACAAGGCTTGCCTTTGATTCAGTTAAATTTGTAATCACAACACTGAACACAGCATCTTTCTGATAACCCCACAGCCAGAAGTCACACAGATTAAGGTGATCTGGACAGCTGGGCTGTAGGGAAATGACAGCAGATAATTCGAGCATTTCCATAATGCCTCTGCAGCAGCTGCTTCACTGGCTGTTCATGGCCATACATTGTCCAGTTCCATGGGAGCAAGAAATTCTTGAGTAAATGCTTGTCTCACTGGCAGGTCACCATGAAGCAACCACTGAACATGGGTAATTTTGTGTGGGTAGCAATGCAGGATGTTTCATAGAATTTTATGCATCGTGTTCACAGGCGTGTCCAAAGTTCAGGCAATTCCCCATGCACTGCATGTTTGAAAACCAAAGTTAGACCCATCCTGCAGTGCTGTGACCACATCTTCTACAGCAATTAGATCAATTGGTTTCCTCCCTTTGCCACACTGCACTTCAAGAGAACCATTTTTCCAAATTTCCAAATCATTGCAGACATTGGACCAATGTCTTTTTTCATACCCTCAAGTGTCCAGAACTTCTGAAGAGGTACCGATACACAGTCACTGTTCTTGGGAAGGATCTTTACCAGTAGCATACAATCCCACGTTGAGACAGTCATCCTGAGCATCTCAGACACACAGTGAGGAACAGCTTTGTTCCCCACATCTTTTATTATTTTGCATATTCTGTTGCTTGCACTACTTCCTCTTCTTCCCCCCCCCCCCCCCCCCCCCCCCGCCTCCAAATAATGTTTCACTCTTCATTGATAATATTTCATTGAAATTTGACATCATTCTGAGCAGTGGCAGCGTTTTTAAACTGAAGCTTCAAGTATAATCTTCCTGTATATTTTGTGATATGTATAAAGTATTTCAGACATAATCATTTCTTTGATACCGATGCATGATAATCTGATAAAACACAAAAGCAGTACGAAAAACAAGGTTCATACATGGCTATATGAAATTGTAAAAGGAATAGAAAAACACTAAAGGGAAAGATTGATTTGATGGAATAAGATTTTGTATGTTAAGTAATACAGCAGTTTAATGTGATGCTTATTTCTCATATATATATATGAGGGATGTTCAAGAAATATATGACCATATTTTTTTATTGTTGAAACCAACAGTGGTATTGGAGCATGAGTGCTCTCTATATTTGTAGGCATATGTAATGTGCATGCCTGATTTTTCTTTTTTTCCATGACTGTGAAAACAACCAGTCACTGGCTTGCCATTGCCAAGTTAACATGTGTAAGCGGTGGCCTTGGGCAGAATGTTGGAAAAAGTGGAACAACATTATTGCATCAAATTTTGTTTTAAACTTAGCTATTGTGAAGTTGAAATAAGCTGCAAGATTCAGAAAGTGTTTGGAGATGAAGTAATGGGTACCACACAGATAAAGGAGTGGTACAACTGCTTCAAAGATGGCCAGTCATCAGTGAAGAGTGAAGCACGTACACATAGGCACTTAACATCTGCAGATAAGGTTGTTACTGATAACATAAGGACTCTTATGATGCAGGATAGATGAATGATGATCAGAGAACTAGAAAATGAGGTTAAAATTAGTATTTGTTCCATTTAATCCATTTTAAGAGGACATTTGGATCTCAAGAGGATCTTGGCACAATTTGTGCCAAAGTTGCTAACAACTGAACAGAAGCAACTTCAGTCAGAGATTGCACAGGGCATGCTGAATACTGTAAACAGTGATCCCAGCTTTCATAAAATAGTAATCATTGGTGATGAGTCCAGGGTTTATGGGTATGAGTCAGAAACAAAGTTCTAATCATAGCAGTGGAAGCATATATCATCCCCAAGACCCAAAAACGTGAGGCAAGTCCACAGCAATGTGAAAGTCATGCTAACAGCCTTTTTTGATTCCAATGGCACAGTCCATCATGAGTACACCCCAGAGGTGCTAATGAAAATAAGCAGTACTACCAAGAGGTTCTGCGTCACCTTTTTGAAGTAGTGAGATGCAAATGGCCAGACTTGGGGGCAGCAGGCAGATTAGCATGACCTAGCACTGACTGATTTCTGGCTTTTCTCTAGACCAATAAGGACTCTTAAAGAGACCAGGCTTCAGAACAGGGAAGATGTTATGCAGAATTCAATGGAGCAGTTGTGCACCATACCAAAAGAGGCTTTCCAACATATCTTCTGGCAGCATTTGGAGAGCTGTGTAGAAGCTGTAAAAGACTACTTTGAAGGTGACTAGTGTCAAACAATTGTATCTGGATAAAGATTTGTTTTATAAATAAAAGTTATATAGTTTTTGAACAGCCATTGTATAAAGATAACTTGTCACATCATATGTTTGGATAACTGAAATCTTGTATCTGTGCAGGGTGATTATGGTGATGTGAGTGGCAGGAAAGAGCTCCGCAAGAAGTTAGGCTGCAAATCTTTTAAATGGTATCTTGACAACATCTATCCAGAACTGTTCATACCAGGCGAGGCTGTGGCATCTGGTGAGGTAGGTCGTAAAGTTTATTCTCATACAGTGTTTATATCACTTTCTGAAAAGTAAAGTTTCTTCCATAAGATGCACATATTTTTACTTACTAAATAAGTTCTAAATATATAGCAGGAACTTTGGAAAATGAAGTCAATGTTCAATAGGTTCAGGTTCAGACTGATGACACAGTACTCGACAATGAAGTGCGCACTCAAAATGTCAAATATGGATGCAGAAAAAACTATCATACTTCTGATATCCACCTAAATAAATTTCTACATTCATGACTCCCTGAGCTAAAATGTCACCTTGGCATCAACTCAGTTGTGCTCCATCCATTTACTACAGCCAAAGCAAAGACTCACTGACTACTATCAGCTGTTTTCTAAATTTTTCTTCATATTTTAGAACCATCTCATGGATAGTTTTCTGTCTTTTCAGTGTTATCTTGTGTCAGCAACTTACAGACTTCCGTTCACTTAAAAAGGTGTAATTTTTATTGAATATTCCTTCTGATAGATATGAAAGTATTCTAGATATGATACATGTTTTCTGCATTTGTGTGACTACAGTGCTAACTTGTCCGGGTAGTGTCCAGTAACTAACAAGAATACATTTCATCATCACCATCTTGACATTATAAGGGCTATCACAATTCTAAAATTTCCAAGCCTTCTGAAGTATTTAGTGTTACAAAACTGATTAACAGTATTTCTTCTGCATCACATTACAAAAGAAATGGAACAAATGCATTTGTGTCAATCATTGCAGTATAGACATCCATGATAACATGAAAGACCCAGGATTTGACTGTTACTGAGTGAATAATTAAGAGATGGTAAAGAAATGGCGTACACCTTAATTCATCTGAGAGACTGTAATACTGCTAAATCTGATACTATTAATTGTGAAAAAAACAAAAATGAACTGCTTCACAGAGAGAGATTGAAAAAGTGAGAAGAATAAGCCCATTCTCCAAAAATTCAATCAGATCCCTTGAGTAATGCAATAAATTTGTGAATCCATAACAGCTTTCAATAACTAAAAGTATCCTCCTCCAAAATCAATGACACTATGTTAATGAATATCATCAGGCCTCTCTCTCTCTCTCTCTCTCTCTCTCTCTCTCTCTCTCTTTTCAGCTTTCACTCTCACTTAAGCTCTTGTCACATAACCAAGCCACATATTATTCCTACTCACATCATTACTGCTTACGTTTCACTGTCAAAAATTTTTTATCTTTGTAATTGTTTCTTCCTGAAATTCCACCAATTTCATGTAAAGAAGGTAATCTACTATGGTATCCACATACTGCAGTTGAAGTTAACCATTTGTAGGTATTTAATATTAGCAAACTAATTGTTTTACATTGTTACTATTGTCTGGTTTCTCTTGTCTTTACATTGTTTTACAAGCCAAAATGCTTCAGTTCAAGTAAGAACTTAGTGTTCTGGAATCTTATGAGTGAAGCTACACTTCAAACTGTCCTTACTTTAAGGGATAGTACATTAATTATGAATGAATGCTTTAGAGAAATCTGTTTATTCTGAAGTTGTACATTCATAACCTTTGGTGACACTCAGCATAAGCACTCACTGTAACTGAAGCATGTAATCAGGTACGCAACATGGGAGTTGGTGGGAAGACATGCCTGGACTCGCCTGCACGTAAGGCTGATCTACACAAGCCAGTTGGAACATATCCGTGCCATCGCCAAGGTGGCAATCAGGTGGGTGCATCATTTCCATTTCTATGTTTCCACAGGACTGGCCATATCCAGGTGCACCAGAGCATACTTCAGCAACCACCTTACATGCCCAATGCCACTTGCACGCTGCTATGCTTAGAAGTCTAATCAGAAGAAAAAATTCATGTTCTCTGGCTATCTACTAATTCTTGAAGAGATGTTATACTTTAATACCCTTCAAAATTATCATATTTCAGAAACTTTGTAGCAAACTATAGCTGCTACATTTAAAAATTTAAAACACTATTGGGTTTACACAGTGTTGTCTGTTTTCACCTCGTGTTTTACTGCAAAATAACTGTGGTTACCTGAATTCACTTTTCCAAATTGTGTACTGCTGATAAGATTTTAATTACTGTGTAGTATGAACAGCCAGAGAATTCTTCTGTCAGGCTTCTAGGTTCAGTTCACCCGAGCTGTGGCACAATCTTTATTAGTTGCCTCTTGCATATTGCTTATGTTGTGATATTCGATTGGCCCAGATTGCAAACGTCTGGTCAAACCAGTGTGTGGACTCGGCTTGCAAACCGGAGGACATGCACAAAGAAGTTGGACTGTGGCCATGCCACAAGCAGGGTGGCAATCAGGTATGTCACTGCCAACATGCTTATCTCTGTAAGCATGCTTCTCTCTCCTCAATACTTTTCCATCTCAGACTACCGGGTAAAAAACAAAACAAAGGAAACAAATTGGTAGCCTGAAAACACCTAAAGAATAATTTATACCGAGGGACTGGCATACTCTTTGTTTCCACAGGGTGACGGTTTGGATGGGGCTATGCATAAAAGTAAACAATTAAAAAAGTTATAAATTAATTCATGCTTATGACTGATGTTTTTGGCTTCTAAAGTCAGAAACCAGTACAAAATTAACCACTAAGAATGTGACAAACTTATTTTAATATTATTTAAGCAGTGGTCACACTATTCCAGCATACCTATAACACATCAAGAAAAGACAGTAACTCTTGTAGAAAGCAACAGTTTCTGTTATTATTATAGCTTTTTGATGGAAATGTCACATTAACTCCCTAAAAGTAAGTGTCTCATTCCTTCTAACAAAGACAAATAAGTTCATAAAAATTTCATAATTACAGAAGTATAGTAAATTGAACAAAAAACTTAAAATTACCAGCTGCTGAGAAAAATTGAATAAGACAATAATATTAAAGATACTGACACATCGTTAAGGGGAGTAGTAAATGGTGGGCAAGCTATATTTAAGAATTAACAATCCTTTGTGTGGATGACTAAGCAAAAAGTAAACTGTTACAAATAATAACTGAAGATACTGTGCCTCTTAGTTTTCCTGGTGAAACATTCTGATTTACTGCCACATAGCTTTTGTCTGGCAATTTTTTAAGCATGCTACATGTGAATTCATTAGAGACAGATGCACATATCACATGAAATGTCAGACATTAATAAATGGTCAGCTAGTTTCCATGCGCTCTCTCTTTTTCTCCCCCCCCCCCCCCCCCCCTATCCCTCTCTCTCATCCTCTCTCTCTGTCACTCCTCCTCTTCCTCCTCCTCCTCCTCCTCCTCCTCTTCCCCTCTTCCTATCCACACCACAGTGCTTCCTTTATTAGGTCAGTAGTCTTGACTGGAAATTGGTGTGTGCCTTCCGTGCATGACATGAATGTAGCTCTACTAAATTTATGCTGTGTGAAAAAATCCATGTGTTGACATTTACTTATCTTGAGTCTTAGATGTTGAATGGCATTGAAGCTGTGTAGTTGCCTGCTCCAGGTTCAAAATATCCACTGTGCAGCTTCTGAAGGGAAAAAAAAAAACTGGATCTATCTTGCCATAAATAAAAACATGGGCCTTTTAATTCAGTTGAAGACTTTTGTTTATTCAGTCAACAGATTAACTCTAACTCAGTGTAATACACTGTTCCACCATAAATCGTAATATTGTGCAATAAAATGAAACAAAATACACATGACATAATAGAATGTCTGTATTCTGTCACACCTGAACCACTTCTGGTCTTTAGTTTCTGAGTGTTAAACATGGCAGACTTAGACCAAAATCAGATAAATTACTACATTTTAACCTCCTTAGGCAAGTGACATATAGAAGACAATAGTAATGATAAAGTTGGTGGTTTTCGTATAGTAGCTCTTCCTTTATGAAATGAGCATTAATTATAGAAATTTAATTTACAGTTCCTGTGTTTAATAGCATGGGTAACATGAAAACAGTAGTCATTTTATAAATTTCTAGACAAGATTACATTCATATTTTTACATTTCTAAAGTTTTCTGTATTACTTGAGAAGTGTAAAAATCCAGATAGAATTCCATATCGATGAAAATAATCAATTTTTCACAATATAATGTAATTGGATGAATAAAAAATTTATTCGCCAAGTGTTGGCAGGAGTCTTAGCCTTTCCTTTTCATCCCAGCTGGTACACCTCCTCTGCCCCAGGGTTCTGGGCAACTTTCCTGGACTCTCCCCTTTTCCTTCACCCGTCTTCCTTCCCCTTCGACCTTTCTGCAAGGAGGAGGAGCCACTGGCTCTGAAAGTTTGCAAATTTCAATACCATTATGTGTGTTTTCTCCTGCCACCACTTGACAAATAGAATTCTAGTATCAACAATTTTTCAAATCCAAGTGTGTTTTGAAATTCTGATTTATGATATAGTTGAAATATTTCATATTTCACTAACGACTCAGTACAGCAAGTTTTATGAGATTCAAAGTGCATTTTGTTTTGATACTCCAGCTTCTAAGCTTCGTAGTCAGCTAAAAATTCTCAAAAGGTAATACTTTTTATAAGTAAGCAAATATTCAAGTTCTGTATTTTGCTAAATTGTGTTTCACTAATATTCTGTTAACAATTCAGATGGCCATTCTATCTTCTACAAATGTTATGGTCATTATCAAACTAAATTTAGTACTATTCATGCTTAAACTGCTTCACACTCTATTAGTTCTCAATATTTGCATATTGCAAATGTGGTTGTAATCATGATTCGCTAAAACTTACTTTTCTTACCAAAGTGGAAGAACATAAGTGCAATATTATAGCATTTTACGGGTATGGCTTGCATGCCTCAGTGATACAGATAATCATACTGTATGTGCAACCACAATGGGGAGGTATCAGCTGAGAGGCTAGACAAACGTGTGGTTCCTGAAGAGGGGCAGCAGCCTATTCAGTAGTTTCAAGGGCAACAGTCTGAATGATTGACTGAACTGGCCTTGTAACATCAACAAAAACAGCTTTGCTGTGCTGGTACTGTGAACAGCTGAAAACGAGGGGAAACTACAACTGTAATTTTTTCCGAGGGCATGCAGCTTTACTGTATGGTTAAATGATGATGGTGTCCCCTTGGGTAAAAAATTTCGGAGGTAAAATAGTCCCCTATTTGGATCTCCAGATGGGTACTACTCAGGAGGACGTTGTTATCAGGAGAAACAGAACTGGCATTCTACAGATCGGAGCATGGAACGTCAGATCCTTTAATCGGGCAGGTAGGTTAGAAAATTTAAAAAGGAAAATATATAGGTTAAAGTTAGATATACTGGGAATTACTGAAGTTTGGTGGCAGGAGGAATAGGACTTGTGGTCAGGTGAATACAGGGTTATAAATACAAAATCAAATAGGAGTAATCCACGAGTAGGTTTAATAATGAATACAACAACAGGAACACAGATAAGTTATTATGAACAGCATAGTCAACACATTATTGTAGTCAAGATAGGCATGAAGCCCAAACCTACCACAATAGTATAAGTTTATATGCCAACTAGCTCTGCAGATGATGCAGAGATTGAAGAAATGTATGATGAGATAAAAGAAATTATTCAAGTAGTTAAGGGAGACAAAAATTTAATAGTCATGAGGGACTAGAATTAGATGTAGGAAAAAAGAGAAGGAAAGTGGGAGGTGAATATGGATTGGAGGTAAGGAATGAAAGAGGAAGCCGCCTAGTAGAATTTTGCACAAAGCATAACATAATCATCGCTAAGACTTGGTTTAAGAATCATGAAGGAAGGTTATATACATGGAAGAGACCTGGAGGCACTAGTTGGTTTCAGATTGATTATATAATGGTAAGACCGAGATTTAGGAACCAGGTTTTAAATTGTAAGACATTTCCAGGGGTAGATGTAGATTCTGACCACAATTTATTGGTTGTGAACTGTAGATTAAAACTAAAAAAGCTGTAAAAAGGTAGAAATTTAATGAGATGGGACCTGGATAAACTGGAAGAACTAGAGGAACTAAAGGTTATAGAGAGTTCCAGAGGGAGCATAAGGGAACAATTGACAAGAACAGGGGAAAGGAATACAGTAGATGAAGAATGTGTAGCTAGATGAAGAATGTGTAGCTTTGAGAGATGAAATAGTGAAGGCAGCAGAGTCAAGCAGGTAAAAGATGAGACTAGTAGAAATGCCTGGGTAACACATTTAATATTGAATTTAATTGATGGAAGGAGAAAATATAAAAAATTCAGTCAATGAAGCAGGCGAAAAGGAATACAGAGTGTAAAAATTGAAAACAACAGGAAGTGAAAAGCGACTAAGCAGGAATGGTTAGAGGATAAATGTAAGGATGTAGAAGCACATGTCACTAGGGTTAAGACAGATGCTGCCTTCAGAAAAATTAACGAGACCTTTGGAGAGAAGAGAACCACCTGTATGAACATCAAGAGCTCAGATGGTAAACCAGTCCAAAGCAAATAATGGAAAGCTGATAGGTGGAAGGAGTATATAGAGGATCTATACAAGGGCGATGTTCTTAAGGACAGTATTATGGAAATGGAAGATGACGTAGATGAAGATGAAATGGGAGATATGTTACTGCGTGAAGAGTTTGACAGAGCACTGAAAGACCTAAGTTGAAACAAAGGCCCGGGGAGTAGACAACAGTCCATTAGAACTACTGATAGCCTTGGGAGAGCCAGCCCTGACAAAACTCTGCCATCTGGTGAGCAAGATGTATGAGACAGGCGAAATACCCTCAGACTTCAAGAAGAATATAATAATTCAAATTCCAAAGAAAGCAGGTGGTGACAGGTGTGAAAATTACCAAACTATCAGTTTAGTAAGTGACAATTGCAAAAAACTAATACGAATTCTTTACAGACGATTGGAAAAACTGGTAGAAGCCGACCTCGGGGAAGATTAGTTTGGATTCCGTAGAAATGCAGGAACACTGGGGGCAATACTGACCCTACAACTTATCTTAGAAGATAGATCAAGGAAAGGCAAATCTACATTTATAGCATTTGTAGACTTAGAGAAAGCTTTTGACGCTATTGACTGGAATACTCTCTTTCAAATTCTGAAAGTGTTAGGGGTAAAATACAGGGAACGAAAGGCTACTTATAATTTGAACAGAAACCAGAAGGCAGTTATAAGAGTCAAAGGGCACGAAAGAGAGGCAATGGTTGAGAATGGAGTGAGACAGGGTTGTAGCGTATCCCTGGTGTTATTCAATCTGTACATTGAGCAAGCAGTTAAGGAAACTAAAGAAAAAGTTGGAGTAGGAATTAAAATCCAGGGAGAAAAAATAAAAACCTTGAGGTTTCCTGAAGACATTGTAATTCTGTCAGAGACAGCAAAGGACTTGGAAGAACACTTGAATGGAATGGACAGTGTCCTGAAAGGCAGCTATAAGATGAACATCAACAAAAGTAAAATGAGTATAATGGAATATAGTTGAATTAAATCGGGCAATGCTGAGGGATTTAGATTAGGAAACGAGACACTTAAAGTAGTAGATGAGTTTTGCTATTTGGGCAGCAAAATAACTAAGGATGGTTGAAGTATAGAGGATATAAAATTTAGACTGATGATGGCAAGGAAAGCATTTCTGGATGAGAGATTTGTTAACATCGAGTATAGATTTAAGTGTCAGGAAGTCTTTTCTGAAAGTATTTGTTTGGAGTGGAGCCATGTATGGATGTAAAACTCGGACAATATACAGTTTAGACAAGAAGAGAATATAAGCTTTTGAAATGTGATGCTATAGAAGAGTGCTGAAGATTAGATAGGTAGATCACATAACTAATGAGGAGGAGAGGAATGTGGCACAACTTGACTAGAAGAAGGGATCTGTTGGTAGGACAAGTTCTGAGGCATCAAGAGACCGCCAATTTAGAACTGGAGGGAAGCATGGAGGTTAAAAATTATAGAGGGAGACCAAAAGATGAATACACTAAGCAGATTCAGAAGGATGTATGTTGCAGTAGTTATTCTGCTTGCACAGAATAGAGTAGCATTTATAGCTGCATCAAACCAGTGTTTGGACTGAAGATCACAACAACAAGAAGTAAGAAAGTTAGTGTTTTAAAATTTGTTATTAAAATTGCGAGTTTTATATGCTGAAAGCTGAGTGTGGAAAATGGTAGTAAAGAACCCAATCCATGCCAACAGGTAATGCACTGATCAATATCTGATTGGATTCCTTATCGAAATAACCAATAACTAGTCTAAAACATTAGTCATCTACCCTCACCTATATTTATATTCCAATTTGTCTTTCCCATTGCTATATTAATTTGCCAAGCTTTGGATAGTTAACACAGATATACAAAAAGCTGGTATGTTGAACATATTAAATGACGTTCGAAGCAAGTGCTTACGGAGACCAGAAATGTGCATACTGCAACATGTTGTTATTTTTGCAGAGATTAGAGAAGGAAAATATGAAATTGAATAGTCGATGAACAAACAGCAGCAGTAATAAATGAAAAAGTTAGCCAAGATGTGATAGAAGTTTTATGTTATTGATATAAATCATACGTAGTATGTTATATGCTTTCTCCTTCAACAAGGACATGAGTTTCTTATGCCAGATGTAGTGAATAAAATTTTCTGAATACACACACAAGTCACAGCTGTGTAAAATCTTTAGCATTATGGGAACTAGTGCCATTACCACTGTCAATCTGACTTCTGACTGAGTTCTACAAATAGAAAGGTGTAGGATTTGTAACAATGGTATTTCATCACATGGAGGAGGTGTGATATAGGTGAAAGAATAAAGCACACTTATAGTTACATTATAAACTAAAGTATTAAATTATTAGGAATTTGCATGACTCTCATTACTCAAGTTAGCCAAGTGTCATGTGTATGAACTGTTTCATTTGATTGCTAATCCTAAAATTGTACCACTTGATTCCAGTTCTCAAAGTGTACTGCAATAACACTGTAACAAGTCTGTCCCCCTGGGGTGTATATTCTAGATCAGTTCAATAATCATCTGTGCTGGATTATTGCAATTGTATGAGGCCTGACATTTACTATTCACTCACTGACACTCACTGACACACACACACACACACACACACACACACACACACACATACACACAGTGGAATAGCTCTCAATATTCAACTGACCAAGAAATAATTGACAGATGACTGAGTGTGCAATAGTTTTTAAGCCTTGCCGGAAGTAATAGCTTTTTATATTTTATTTTCTGCCAATGTACATTTCGCTATTTGCAGTTGAGAAATGGAAAATCTTGATTTAATTAGAAGTTTCTGATACCACCTCTTCCTAAATGGCACACATTAGCCTTTTTTATTATGTCTGCTAAAAATGTACCCTATACAGAAGCTTTTCACCAGAGACATATCATTGTATATGAGAGCTTAAATATTACTTGTGAGCACCATAGCCCATCCAAGAGTGAAAATCTGGATTATGTTGCAAAAACAGTGTATAATTTTGATGCTGCAGAAGAAAAACATTGCCAAATAAAGGTTTATACTCATGTGGTCAGGTATCACTCTCAAGGCGTTAAAAACTTTCCAACCTATGCAATAAATTGTAATAGTCTGATCAGTCATATTGTTTGCACAATAGAGGCATAACATACAACATTTCCAACCTTGAACAAGTGCTGAAAGCAGTTTTTTCTATTAGCAAATTTATGTATATAGATAAACATATGCTAACTGTCCTTTTATCATAAACTTTTTTAATTAATAAAAATAATATATAATCAAATAGGAAACATTTAATATTGTTTCCAGTTAAGTAAAGATGTCCTCAAGCCTAAGGTTTGCTTGGAAGCTGTGGTGTTTCACTATGTTACAGTCCTTTGAACTTACTTACTTAAAAAGAAACCTTTATCTGGATCTGTCTGTGTATGAACTGTTTCATTTGATTGCTAATCCTAAAATTGTACCACTTGATTCCAGTTCTCAAAGTGTACTGCAATAACACTGTAACAAGTCTGTCCCCCTGGGGTGTATATTCTAGATCAGTTCAATAATCATCTGTGCTGTATTATTGCAATTGTATGAGGCCTGACATTTACTATTCACTCACTGACACACACACACACACACACACACACACACACACACCACACACACACACACACACACACACACACAGTGGAATAGCTCTCAATATTCAACTGACCAAGAAATAATTGACAGATGACTGAATCTCAGCTGCTTCCCGTGTCAGTATAGATATCTCGAGATTATTAATTGAATGCTTACAATGTTTATTTTTATCTAAGCATGTGGCATGTGCATGTATCAAACTGAAGTGTGCTCTGGTCTGTTCTGGTCTTTTTCTATATTGCATATGTGCACTAACATGTGTTTAAATTCCCTATTCTTATAACTTAATATTATGTGATAATACTGAGACAAAGAGTCCTATGTTATTAAAGGCATTATAAATGTATATTGTATGAACTAATCCATTAACACATTCTTGCTTTTTTTAAAAAAATAAAAAGGGGGGAGGGTTCCTAACAATCTAATTGAAAAGAAGGGTATAATACTTGAGATCAAAGCGGCAAAAATTGTTTAAAATATCATTTATGATGGTGTAATGATAATTTATGCTCTCTGCCAATGAGTTAACTTATTTGAAATTACTGGCAAGAAATATAAAGACTCACATTATGTCTCTCCCTTTTATTTCATTTCTTGCCTACATAATTAATAGATTCTGTAATGGTAAGCCACAGTGGATTATTATATTGGTGTTATGAACATAAAGATTTTCTTTTAGTGATATTTGTTGTTGATGAGCAATAGAAACAGAACAAGAGAGCTTGAACCTTTTCAGAAACTGATGAAGATACATTATGCTAGAGGACATGTTGTTACCTTAAAAAGAAATTCATTCCTCTTCTTATGCTGTTTGAGGATGTGTTGTGATTATTTCCATGGTAATACACATATCTGTCATGTTAAGGCAGTTCAGAATGTTTGTTAGCAACTACATAATTTTGAAAATGGGGTAATATGTTAGCCTGACAGTTTAGCCGTACCAGTAATTGTTATTAATTGTAGAAATGTTCTCTTCAATAACCTTATGTAACCTTCATAGAAACTGATGAGTCAAAACATTATGACCACTATCCACCATGAGGCAGAACGCCATCTAATGGCATTGCGGGCATGCAACATGGTGAGGAAGTTATATAAACAGCACAGAGGTGAAGGGGGTATCGATTAAGCAATGATACGAGCTGCAAGTTGCAAAATCCCCTGACACAAGAGACTTTGATTCAGTGTAGATTATTATGGCTTGATACCTGGGAATAAGCTGTTTGGAAATAGCAAAGGTGGTTGGTCAGATAGGTGACAACTTGCTGGATGTCAGTACTTCATCACAGAATGTGGAGGTCTAAGGCTTGCCTGCCCTGTAAAGCAGGATATGCAGCAGTCTGTGGCAGATCTGATAACAGAGTATAGTGCTGGTTGACACATGACCTTGTCAATTATAATAGCAGTGGGTATAGGGTCAACAAAGATTGATCCAAAGATCATTGGAAACTTGTCACCTGGTTGAATGAATTGCATTTCTTGAGACACCAGGTTGACTGTCATGTTGAGATGTGCCATCATCCAGGTGAACAGCTGCACAAACCATGCACTGCACCACAGACACAGGCCAGTGGGGGCAGTATTATGCTGTGAGCTTCCATGGGATCTGTAGTAGTAATCAAAGGCACAATCCCAGCTGTAGAGTATGTTAACATTATTGCTGATCATGCTTGATAGCCTTCCCAGTGGTGATGGCATCTTCCAACGGGATAACTGTTACGTCACAAGACCACAATCATAGCACTGTGGGCTGGTGAGCATAATAGTGAACACAAGTTGATATCTTGACCATCAAATTTACCTGAAGCTGAAACCAATAGAATACATCTGGTATGTTACTGGATACTATTAGCTCCATACCCTCGAACCACCAGCCCATAATTTATGGTTATTACATGACCTGTGCATAGATTTCTGGTGCCACTTATCTTCAGAAACCTACCAAGGACTTGTAAAATCAACACTATGCAGAATTGTGTTCTGAAGGAGGGCCAACATGGTATTGTTCAAATGAATCGTATTGGAATTTCACTTAGGTGATTTGTGGAAACCATGGATAATCTGTACGTGTACAGCTGAATAAGGGCTTTAACCACCAGCCTCCTGAATGTAAGTCCATTGCCTTAACCAGTGTGTCACTTCACTCAGTTGGAGAGGTGAATAAAATTGGTTTAGTACATTAAGTATAGTAACAGACACTTCTTCATAATAACCAAATAAAGATGAATAGCAAAATTACTGATATGCATAATTATAAAAATTGGTTGCTCATTACTTAAAGTAATTCCATCCACAACCACATGGTTCAACCACAATTAACATTGATAAATTGAGGTTGTTTATTTTTATTGTTTGTTGTTATATTTCCCTTCAGTGCGTATTCTGAGAATAAGCAAATGTACACATCTTATGTATGAGTAAACTTTCCACTGACAGTGTTACGGCAACTTGTGGAAAAAATTTATATGCAATCACCTCAAACTCCTCATTCTTCTTTACATTTACGTGAATAATTTGTATCTGCAGTACTGGATGTTAAGCAAAGCAGGAGAAATCCGCCGGGATGAAGCTTGTCTTGATTATGCAGGACAAGATGTAATTTTGTATCCATGCCATGGATCAAAGGGCAATCAGTTCTGGCAGTATCATCCAGATGTAAGTAAACATTTGGTGACTTGTGAAAAATATTTTCTCTATTATTTTCACTCACTACTACTTATTATTATTATTATTATTATTATATTATTATTATTATTATTAATAATAATTTCCATCTATTTCCTAACTTGTACTTAGTTCTGTAAATTGAGTTACCACAGCTGTAAAATATGACACAAGTATTAATTGCTGGTACCTAGACAGGTGACCAAAGCAAAACAACTGCTTGAACAACTACCAGGTCATTTAGCTGTAATATATGAGCATTTATTGGTACAATGTATTAGAATAATCTTTAGAATTGCTTTGTCACTTAATAACTGGTAAAAACTGACAGAGTGAGTGGTTGGTTTAAAAAAAGGAAAGATCTTCACAGGTGTCTGTACGAAAGTATACAGTTGTTGCTGTAATGATACAGCCTGTAAGGAAAACAAGATTGCCAGACTGGTTTGAAGAATTTATAATCTGAATTGCTGGCAAGGTTAGACATTTGTATTTCAAATTATAAGTGCAGTACCACCTGTATCATAGTTGTATGTGACGTTAAACAAGTCCTGGAAGCACTGTTCTTTTTCTTCTAAATCTACTAGAATTATTCTATAGGGAAAACTCATACATTTTTATTATTCACATGTGATCACTAATGGCAACCAATCAATAATATTCTGGTATCAGCCCAAAAGTTTCAGCTCAGCCTTCCTACATTTCGCAGGTTGTGCCAAAAAATTATGAACTGTGATGTGTGCAGCAAAGTGCGATGAAAATTCTTCAGCCAATTCCTGTGGCTGACTTGTAGCACTCTAAATAATCAATTATTGTCTTGTGAATCATAAAATTGCACAGAACATATAGAAAATGCAAAATATTACATAAAATTACAATTGCTAATATGTCAATGAAAATAATCAATTTTTAAAAACTTATTGAAATTGGATAGATAAAAAAAAGTCTACTCACCAAGCAGCAGCAGGAGAAAATATATATAAAGATTAACTAAATGTGCAGGCTTTCAGAGTTAGTAGCTCCTGCTTCTGGTAGAAGTGTTGGAGGGGAAGGAAGAGGAGTGAAGGTAAAGGACTGTCAAGGTTTAGGAAATGGGAGAGTTCGGAAAAGTCGCTGAGGACCCCAAGTCAGGGAAGATTTACCAAACAAGATAAGAAGGAAAGACTGGCTGTTGTTGACTGTACCAGATGAGATTTGAAAACCTAAGAGCTTAAAGGTGAAAGATAGGGCATAAAACAAGACAGAGATTACTGACAGAACATCATGCAAGAGTGAATAAGGGCAGAAAGCTAAGGGCATTGTGTGTGATAAGAGGGGAAAAATAGGCAGGTCAGAAATTAAAAGATAAAAAAAATAAAGAGAATGATGAAAGGAATAGTTACTGAGAAAAAATGTGAAGACCAAAGGAATTAACATAAATTAACCCCAGGTGGGTGGTAGGAATGAAGTACATGCCTGTTCCCAGCTACAGAGTTATGAGAAACTGGTGTCTGGGGGAAGAATCCAGATGGCACATGTGGTGAAACAGGCACTGAGGTCACAAATGTCACATTGCAGGACTTGCTCTGCAACAGGATATTGTGTGTTGTCAGTATACACCCTCTACCTATGGCCATTTGTCTTAGCTGATAACTTGGTGGTGTCATATCAATACAAAAGGCATAGGGCTGGTACAGGCAGTGGTAGGAGGGCATATAGGGCAAGTCTTACAGTGGGGACAGTCACAGGAGTAGGAGCCATAGGGTAGGGAAATGGGTGCAAAAGGAGCATAGTGTCTGACCAGGATGTGTACAGAGATTTGGAGATATTTTTTTTTTTTGGGGGGGGGGGGGGGGGCGGGAGAGTTATTTCATGTGTTGTGGGAAAAATGTCAGACATGATGGACTTCATATCATGGCATGGTTTTATGATGTCAAAGCCTTGTTGAAGTAGCTGATTAATATGAGTACATTCAAGACCAAGATAATACTAAGTGACAAGAGGTGTACTCTAAGCTGTTTCCTGGAAAGATCGGCTGTTTAACAATGGATGTGATGGCCCAGGAAATCTGCTTTTGAACTAGGCAGTTATGGTAATTATGTCCAGTGAAGGCTGATGTGAGACTGGTGGTGTATTGCTGTAAAAAGTCTGCCATCTGAACAAGTATGTTTGCCTTGAATGCCAAGGCTGTATGGCAGGGAACATTTGACATGGAAATGACAGCATCTGTCAGAATGAAAGTACTGTTGTTTGTTAGTAGGTTTAATGTGAACTAAATGTTTATCTGACCCTCAGACAGGATGAGGTCAACATCAAGGAAAGTGGCATGGGATTTGGAGTAGGGCCATGTGAAATTTAATTGGGAGAGTGTATTTAGAGATTCCGAAAATGTGAACAGGTCAGCTTCACAATGAGTCTATATGGCAAAGATGTCATCAATGTATCTAAATCAAACCAGGGGCTGCAGGCTTATGGATTCCAGGAAAGCCCTCTCCAAGGGAACCATGAAAAGGTTGCTATAGGAAGGACCCATTCTGGTTCCCATGGCCATGCCCTTGATCTGTTTGTACATCTGTCCCTCGAAGGTAAAGTAGTTGCCAGTAAACATAAAGTTGATTAAGGTGAGGAGAAAGGATGTCATACGTTTGGAATCAGGTGGGCACTGGTCAAGGCAATGTTCAGCAGAAAACAGACAGGGGATGTCGGTATAGAAGAAGGTGGCATCAACAGTGACAAGCAAGGTGTGTGGTGGTAGTGGGACGGGCACGATTTCAGTTGATGTAAGAAATGGTCAGTGTCTTTAGTATAGGAGGGAAGTCTTTGTACTAAGGTTGCAGGTGTTGATCAACAAAGGCAGATATGATTCAGTGGGTGCTTTGAAGCCAACAGCTATGCAACAGCTTGGGTGACTGGATTTGTGGATCTGAAGTGGGAGTGCAAAATTCTTTGGATTACGGTGTCAGTCCTTGTGAGAGGCCTGAGGTTTTAAGGAGAGACTGTAGGTCAGTTTGTATCACAGAGATGGGATTTTGATGGATGATTTCTATATGTAGAGGTATCAGACATCTGGCACAGACCCTTGCTTACATACTCCCATTCGTCAAGTACCACAGTGGTAGATCCCTTGTCTGCTGAGAGGGTAATGATAGAGTAATCAGTTCCTGGCAATTGAAGAGATTGATGTTCTGCAGAGGACAGGTTATGGTCATGTTGTAGGAATCTGAGAAAGGGTTGTGAATTGTGATGAAATCCTTGATGTTGACCTCATCCTCACTGGTGGTCAGCCATACATTTCTGTTCACATTGAGCCCACTAACAAACCACAATACTTAGATTCTGACAGTTCCATCTCTTACAGCCTTGGCATTCAAGACAAACACAACCGAGCGAGGTGGCGCAGTGGTTAGCACACTGGACTCGCATTCGGGAGGACGACGGTTCAATCCCGTCTCCGGCCATCCTGATTTAGGTTTTCCGTGATTTCCCTAAATCGTTTCAGGCGAATGCCGAGATGGTTCCTTTGAAAGGGCACGGCCGATTTCCTTCCCAATCCTTCCCTAACCCGAGCTTGCGCTCCGTCTCTAATGACCTCGTTGTCGACGGGACGTTAAACACTAACCACCACCACCACCACCACCACCACCACCAAGACAAACATACTTGTTCAGATGGCAGTCTCTTTACAACAATACCACCATTCTCACCTCAGCATTCACTGGATATAATTGGCCCACCAGCCTAGTTTAAAAGCAAATTTCTTGGCCCATCACTTCCAATCCTGGTAGTGCTGATCCTTCCAAAAAATGACTTAGGTGTATACCTCTCATCACCCAGTATTATCCTTGTCTTGAATGTACTCATATTAATCAGCTACTTCGACGAGGCCTTGTCTTCATAAAACCATGCCCTGAAATGAGATCTATTATGTCTGGCATTTTGCTCATCACACCTAGAATCCCTCCCCACTCAAGTCTCCGCAACACCTTCGTCAGACCCTGTGCTCCTTCTGAATCCATTGCCCAACCCAATGGCTCCATCCCCACTGTAACACTTGCCCTGTGCACCCATCTAACTGGCAAAACTGATACTATCAAAGAGAGCCACCTGTGAAATTACACTTTGTGTACCAGCTATTATGTAAACATTGTTATGCTTTTTACATTTGTATGACTATCACCAATTTATCACTTAGATGAATGGGGTTAGGTAGAAAGTGTATAATAGCAACACATAATATCCTGTTGCAGAGCATGTTCTATAACATGACATTGGTGACCTCAGTGCCTGTTTCACCACATGTACCTTCTGGATTCTTCCCCTGACACCAATTTCTCAGAACTCCATAGGTGGGAACTGGCATTGCTGGTCTTAATTTGTTAATTTTTTGTGTCAGCATTTCTTCTCAGTAACTATTCCTTTTATCACTCCCTTTTAGTTTTCGGTATCTTTCATTTTCTGAGATCTAATTTTCCTCACCATCCACTGCTATCACATACAATGCCCTTAGCTTTCTGCTCTTATTAACTCTTGCATGATGTTTTGTCCATCTTGCTTATTACACTATCTTCCACCTTTATGCTCCCAGGATTTCAAGTCTCTTCTGGTGCAGTAATCAACAATGAGTTTTTCCTCTTCCTCTTGTCTGATAAGTCTCCTCTGACCTAGGGCCCTGGGTGACTTTTCCAAACCCTCCCCATTTCCTAAACCTTGCCAGTTCTTTTCCTTCACCCCTCTTCCTTTCCCTTGACCCTTCTGCCAGAAGGGCGAGCCACTGACTCTGAAAGCTTGCACCCTTTATTTATGTTTCCTTCTGCTGCCACTTGGTGAGTAGATCTTTTTATCTCCCAGTAACATTATACAATTACATTTGTTACTGATTGTCAATGATGTGACACAAGTCACAAGAACATTTTCATTCCACCAACACAGTATGTATGTTTTACATAAATAAGTATCAGTGACAATGTATTTTAATTTTTTTCCCTAGACAAAGCTCTTACAACATGGGAGCAGCAAGAAGTGCCTTGCAATAAGTGAAAATAAACAAAAGTTGCAGATGTTAGAATGTGATGAAAACATGGAAAGGCAGCACTGGAAGTTTGAAAATTATGACCCGTCCAAACTTTAAACACCTTGGTAAGAAATAAATTGACTAATTATAGCAAAGATATTCCAACTTACACTAGTTTAGAACTCCTCCACAGTTTCATCTTTGAGTTCTAGGCAATAGTTTATAACAATAGGAAAAATTCACATGAAGATTTTGATACCTCTCTCTTCCATGATATTTGAACTATATATTTGTTTTGCAGGCCAACTGGATGAAACCAAATCAGATCTACCAGCACTGTGTCATCACTGCTAGGTCATTTGACTTGTGAAATGAGTGTGGTGTGACTGCTGGTGAAGTAATTGCTAGTCAGTTTGTTAACTGCATGTAGAATATTCACGGTGCAAATCACCAGGAAACACTTCGCAACTTCAAAAAGTTCTCCATTGCACCATTCAGCTTTTACCAGAAGAGACATAAAAAATCATTTGTTGATAATGAAATGAAATATACTGAAAATGACTAGAAATAGCACAATGTGTGTGAATGTATCATATAATCTCGTGCATGTTACAACAGTTGGTGATTCGATAGCTATGGTTCCTACGGAACCCTGTGTGCCTATCATCAGTCAATGTTTGATGCAACATGAACTACTTTAACTGTGGTTTGAAGAAATATAATGTACGAATACACGTGAATCAACTTTTGTCCTGAAATTTGACATTACAAAGTGAACACTATGTACTTAAGATTTCAAAGACTGAGTATTCCGGTATACTAAAATACTTCCATTGTGTGTACATATATATATATATTCTGATGACGAATGTAATGTAAATACAAACTGAAAGCAAAATTTATTTATTTGGTGAGTGTGATGGTTTAAATGAACATTTTAAAGCATATCATCATTATACATAGCTTAGAAGTGAAGAATGACATAGATGGATACAAGAATTGGGAGTTCTTTTTATTGGAATTCATTTTAAGGGAGTGTTACAAACTTCAGAAAATGGTTGAAAATTTTTGTTGCTTTTATTTAATTGTTTACAACATAGAATTTTAGCACAAAATGATTTTTCTTTTGTGAAAGTGATATTTAGTTGGGAAGCAAGCTAATGCATTCCAGATGTAGCTGTACAGTGCCAGTAGTATAAGGAGGTTGTAGGGATTTTGTATACCAGTTGCTATTGCTAATACTTACATTTTTATTTTGTTAATGAATAATGTTCATGTATAAAGCAACTGCCAAATATTACAGGTAAATGAGAAAAAGGGAAAAAAAGACCAAATAATACAATGCAGGCAAAAGATTTGCAAAACTGACCTAATATTTTCTTAACATTGAAATACTGTGAAGATAGAAGTATTTTAAAAAATTGTGTTATCATCATATTTTAAGTGTGCAATATTAACTGTTTTATTTGGTTCTCCATTTGCAAGTCAGTGTTTCAGTGTAGTATTATCATGGTATTTTGGCCACATTCATTTGCTTATAATTACCTGTCTTATACTTAAAGGTATTGGTATTCTGAGTTCCTAGTATTCTCTTTGTAGTTGTGCTAGTTCCTTTTTTTTAAAAAAAAGAAAAAAAAATGTCACAGCTGCAGATCAGAAAGCCATACCTAAAAAAGAGTCACCAATAAGATTATTCCATAGGTCATCATTCCTGACCACACATTCCATTTTAAGTTGCCTCTACACTGCTACCTCATTGTGTACACAAGACATCACACATTTTCCTTTCTACAACTGTTAATTATATTTGACTTAGAGCTCTTTTATACAGAAAAATAATTATCTTACCATTCATATTTGTGTATTAATTTAAATCAATGAGAGCCATTCATACTTGTATCTCATCATCATATTTGCCATGATCCACTTAAACTGTTTTGCAGTTGTGATAGATGGAATATGGAATTGGACTTTTCACATTTGTTTACTATGAGTGTTATCGGTGTTAAGTATCTGGTAACACAAAAAATCATTTTGCAAAACGTGAAACAAAATCATTATCTGCAAAATATTAAAAAATGGCTTGCATCTGGAACATTTCTTTGTCAGAATATTTAACTTCCTTATGCCACATGATCTTTGTTTTCTTCTTACCTGCATTTATCATTAAAGAAATAAGCTCAGATGTTTGGTCTTCTCTCTAGGTAATTTCATGCCTTATGTTTTCATTAGCCACTTGTGAGTTTATACAGCACTATGAAACATTCCTGTATTACTGTTCATGCATTTTCTTTGAAATTTAACATAATTTAATTTCCTTATAGTTTCATCAAGTGGAAAACAGGATTCCTTTTGTCAAATGAAAATTTAGCAACATCACATTTTAAACTTGCATGTGCCATGGAAGATTGAGTTTGTACGTCAACAGTTGCAGAAAATAAGGCTGCAGTACAATTAAATATCTTCTTTTAGATAGTCCATATAACTGTTCTTAAAAGTGCCAAATTTCTTTTTCTTATATCTTCTCTACACACTGCATTCATATTTAATGGTTACTATTGTTATACATGGTCCAAGAGGATAATTTTGTTGAAATAATCTTACTGAATGTTCATGGCATGGGCTCTACTTCTAGATGTCCAGTAAAAACATGTTTGTTGGCACTAACAGTCATGTTTAAGTTAAATGACAGTTATGTTATATAACAATTACATCACTCATCAATGTTCCTTAACAGTGAAATACAATCCTGCACAAACTAAATTTCAAAATAAAACTTCGACAAATGTAAAATTTTAGTGTCTTTGTAAGGAACAGTTGAGCTGTGACATGAGAAACAGGTTTTCTTTTCTTGTATTTGATGAAGACAATGTATGATGTCCAATTTTTTTTATTGATATAACAAATATTATTAGTTCCTGGAAGTCATGGACAATGTGTTCAAAAGAACAAGATGTAACTTGCATTGAGCCCAATTTGTTTACAACTCATTTGTCAGTGAAATAAGGATAGACACTGCTGTCAACAGAACTTGTACACCAATTAATTTTAATAATGGACTAAGATTACTGTGCCTTACTTGGTGTAATATATGCAAATAAAAAAGTGAAAATTTTGTGTTTTGGAAAAAAGCTGTGAAAATACGTTTTGCTATTTTTTCAAACATTTCCTTAGCATGTACAAAACACTGAGAAGTGCAACATTTTTTATTATGGTACCAGGTTGTTTCTTCATACATTGTGTATTCAAACAGCATCTGTTTTATAAATACATGATAATCACAAGTCAAAATCCTTACTGCCATTCCAATTGTACAAAATAATGTATTTTAAACAAAAATATTTTGAGTGCTATGAATTATATGCCAGTGATGGTTACAGAAATCTCAGGAGTAATGATTAAAAATTTTTACATATGGAGCTGTCAAATAAAAATAAGACAGATGGAAAAAAGTAAGTAAACTGTTTATTATTTTGAAAGTAATCACTGTAACTATTAATCCATTCATTCCACTGTGAGAGAAGATGGTCAGTGCTTTCATGGAAAAAATGTTGGCTGTTGCCTGCAGAACAAAGATTTTACACAGGAGTGCAACTGTCTCTCTCTCTCTCTCTCTCTCTCTCTCTCTCTCTCTCTCTCTCTCTCTCTCTGTGTCTGTCTCTCTCTGAAGCAAATCTACTGCCATGCATGTCTTTCTTGAGGGCTCCAGTGATGTTGAAATCACATGGGGAGAGATAGGGGCTTTGTGGACAAAGAACTCCCCTGCAAAACTTTTGATCTGTAGTTGAAACAAGTGGGCCCACCCACACATTGCTGAAGTTGTTTCAAGTACACTGCATAGCCCTTATACATCCTCCATACAGTCTGGATCTGTCACCATGTGACTGTAATATTTTTGGAGTCATGAAGAGTGACACTCATGGTTGTCAGTTTCCTGTGGACAAAGGGGTGCACCCTTGGATACAGTCATGTTAAGTAACTGCAGATGTTTTTCAATGAAGGCACAGACTGTCTTGTCTTGAAATGGGATAAATGTATTAACAGTTATGGAAATTACTTTTGAAATACCAAACAGCATACTTTCTTTTTTTCCATCCGTCTCATTTTCATTTGACTGTCCATTGTAGTTATCCCCAATAACCTTACGACTTGTTACTACACCATGAAAGATTTTAAATCCAGAATGAGATTTTCACCCTGCAGCGGAGTCTGTGCTGATATGAAACATCCTGGCAGATTAAAACTGTGTGCTGGACTGAGACCCGAGTTCGGGACCTTTGCTTTCTCGGTCTGCCACGAAATTTCAAAATATATCCACTTTGAAGTGTGTCTTGAACACTCCTTTCTTCCAACACTGTGTATACTGAAAGTTTCCTTGCAAAATTAAATTGAAGAAGAAACAATAAAAGTAAAGAAAAGCTATAAGAAGTGTGCTTGGAACAACAAATAAATGCCACAGTATTTTTATGGTTCTAACACTTTACCAAAATACTACTTTTTCCCATAAAATTTAAACACTCATACAAGAAATCTCAAACTTTATAGAAGAAATAAACCGTAACCAAACAGCTTTGCTCATTCACTAAAAAGGGATGTGAGTGGCCCCAGCATTGGGTCTATACTGATATTTATTACGAATAACAATTATCTGCATGTTGCAAGAAACAGGTCTTATACCAGGGAACATTGTCAATTGTTCTGTACTCAATATTTGAATGCAGACGATCTATAGAATGAGTGGCCAACAAGACACATTTTGACCTGCATAGGTTGTCAAATTGTTGAGATGTGGTTTTAGGTGTTGTGGATATAGACCACACAACCCATTAAAAAGTGGGTCCCACCATGACAGGCTTGCATGACTTGTTCACTTATGCTCCTTCCAGTACTTTCCTTCTCTCTAACCCTTTTTTCAGTGGTTATATGTATTTAGTCATCTAGCTTCATTCATGTAGTAAGTTGCCTCAAGGCCGCTTATAGCAATATCAGTTGGGCTGCTCCCAGCTGTTATTAGGGTATGTAAATGGAAGGGGATAACTGCTGTCATATGCTGCAGGACATTATGCAGAATCAGTGGCAATGAGTGAAAATGTGCACTGGACCAGGATTCGAGCCCCGAATCTCTTGTTTGCTAGGGAGGTGCATTATCAATTGTGCCATCTGGGACACAGTGTTATCACAACTGCGCGAACTATCTTGGCATGCCCCACTGCCAATCGCAAGCTTAGTAAGCAGGAGATCTTGGATTCGAATTCCAGTCTATGTAATGTCCCACTGCAGCTGACAGCAGTTATCTCCTTCAATTTCTGTAAACACCATGAATTCATATAATTATTAGGATAGCCACTACCGGAGTTGTGTTGAACATCATCATTCACTAGAGTAACACACACCTTTTCGCTTGCCACAATGTGATCCAAAACTATGCCTAAAAGTGCTGGTGTATGCACACACTAGCTGCCAAGGTAGCACATTTGCACATTCTCACCAAGTTCGGCAGCAGCTTGTATTGTGAGGCCCACAAGTGCTGTTTTATGTTGTTATACTCTACACTTTGTGTACTACTACCATCTGCCATGATGAAGCTTAGCTTCAGATCAGAATTAGTTCTGAAGAATTTGTATATGTAGCTCAAGTCTTTAGTATTGATCTCCACCCTCATTAACCATTCAAAAAACGTTTTGCATCATGCTCATGACTTGCATAGCAAGAGTTTCTTTTTTTTATTAAAAATCTCATTCTCAGCACTATTATAACTATAGGAAATGACTATGTACAAATGCCAGTGTAACAGAAGTAAAAATAAACTTGCGTTCTCAGTCCATCTCAGTATAGTGTAATGTATCTGCAAACATGAAATGGCTACTGCAGGTTGTTTATTATGTTCAGTCTATCAACATACCTCGAAGGAACATTTCAAGCTTGGACCAAGTGTTCATTAGCACTTTATGACAAAAAGGGTTGTCAGCATGGGAAGTTGCCTGCTGAATCTGCTGTGATACGATCCAAACATATTGTGAGACACAGAACATTGAAGATCTGACCCATACGACTGCCCACAGCCAATGGCTACTATCTACAAATGATGATTCAATTACACTGAGGAGAATGCAATATAACTAAATGTTATCTTTTTGGAGATAACAGAGAGGACTGTCCACACACCTAGTACACAACCCTCTTTGCATTGGCCTCTAGGCATCCATTATGAACTACAGTACAAGGGAGCACCTGGAAAAATGTCAGGTTCCTTTCACCAATGAAGGGAGAATTTGTCTGATACAACACACAAGAGTGTGAAGGCTGCAAGGTACCAATGCAGATCTCAAACTGTAGCCCCCCTGGGTTAATTTGGGAGTGTGTAAAGGGTTTTTTGTGCCCTAATTTGAGTGGTGTGCAGTATAACAACAGGTTCTCCTGACCTATTGTCCAATCTCACAGTCAACATTTTGATGACAGAGTCATCTTTCAACACTAAAGATGCGTGAGCAAACTAGGCTCACCTCACACCACCTTATGCATCTACACCTCTACAATCCAAACCACTGTGGCATTCAAGGGAGAGTGTACATCTCATTATACCACTTATCATGACTTCTTCCCAAACTATTAGTGAATATAGCACATGGAGAATGACTGCCTAATGGAAAAGGTAATTCCTATCTCCCTCCGCCATGTTAAACAGGCTGTTTCTAATGTATCTTTTCTCAAAAAGTATTAACAGAAGAAAACAGAAGTTTTTTCACGTGCATTTACACTATTCGCTAACAAGCTGACATTTTTTAGGACTAGTGTATTGAAATTGTAATTTTGAAAAATGTTTTATCTGCTGTTAATCACTTTCCAATAGCATACATGCCATACATGAATCTAAAACCGTTTTCTTTATATTCACTGTCTTCTTTTCTCCAGGTCCTCCTGATCTTTTCTTCTTAACTTTTGAAGGTAGATCTCAGCGTTTCTTTGTTAAGAAACAAAGATGCATGTGTTATGTTATTACTATAGGGAACAACTGATTGCAAGACAACAAATAGTATAGCAAATAGCTGAAAGCACAAATCAATGGAAAAAATTGTCCCTAGGCTTATGAGTTCACAGAAGAGAAATCAAAGAGCAATAAGTGGTGTATCCGACTCTGAAAGCTGCCATTTATACTGACTTTTAACCTTTAAATAAGGATTCGCTCTAAAACATTTTTATATTCACATAAAGCATACTTCAAACAACCATAATCACAACAAAAATAATTTTCAAGGTACCTTCTGCCTGTAAAGTCCTCTTTGTATGATCTTATTTGGTCTAATGCTGTGTTTGTGGTTCCTACAGGATTGATGCATGGGGGATTGCAGCATATTTCTAGATTCACCATTAAATGCTGGTTTTTGAAACTTTGTGAGTAGGTTTTCACAGGATATGGATAGTTGGCATCTACATTTGAGGGCCCAACAGTTCATGTTTTTCAGTATCTCTTTTGCACTGTCCCACAGGTCAAATGAAACAGTGACCATAATCACTGCCCATCTTTGTATACATTCCTACACCCCCTGTAGTCCTAATTTTTATGCATCACACATACTTGAGAAATATTCAAAGACAGGTTGTACATGCCTCTTGTAAGCAATACATGCTTTGGCAGTAGACTGCATTTTCCCAGAACCTTACCAATGATTCAAAGTCTGCCATCTGCTTTACATGCAACAGAGTCTATGTGACTGTTCCATTTCACATTCCTACACATTGTTACACCAAGGTATTTGTGTGAGTTGACAGATTCCATTTGCAACTAACTTATGCTGTAGACACAGGATACTACATTTTTCAGTTTGTGGAATGCACATTTTACATTTCTGAACATTTGAGGAGCTAACACTCTCCGCACCACTTGGAAATCTTACTAACATGTGCCTGAAGATTTGTGTGACTTTTTTGGACAGTATTTCATTATAAATAATTGCATCATCTGTAAAAAGTCTCAGGTTATTGTTAATATGATCTGCAAGGTTATTAATATACAACACAAACAGTAAGGATCCCAATACACTTTCCTGGGGCACACCTAAAGTTACTTCTACGTCTTCTGACGTCTCTCCACGGAAATGGAAATGAGCTTTTGGCATCATTGTCCATCAAAGATAAAGTCTGTATACTTCATAAACCTGACTGCCTTGAGCCATGGCTTATAGGGTTGTCATATGAAAAAAGTGTTGAGTTGACTTTCACATGATTGATGTTTCTGGAATTCATGCTGCTTCGCATGGAGGTGGTCATTATGTTTGAGGTACTTCATTATTTCTGATATGAGAATATGTTCTGAGATTCTACAGTAGGCAGATGTCACAAATATTGGATGATACTTTATTTCTGATGATTCTCATGAACTGTTTGGCTAAGTTAATATCTATCCAGTGCTTGGTTAGCTATATTTTTATGGCCCATGAACAGGTTGGCACAGGACGGTGCCATGCAGGTACACAGATTTGTTCGCAGGTGTCGCCTCTAAAAGCGATGTAATTGTTGGTGAGGATGTAGCTGATCATAGTGAACACGAAAGTGGTTGTAGGTTTTGGGTCAGTTGCACATTAGGAAAGGTAGTGTTCAATTAACGGCAAGGGCATGGGCATTCAGGACGTTAGTGTAGCAGGAAATGGCATCGTATAGTGATGAGCAAGGTGCCGGGTAGTAAAAAAACAGGAACTGTGGAGTTTCAGTAGAGGAAATGATCGATATCTTTTACATATGAGGGTAAGCAAAGGGTGATAGGCTGATGGTGTTGGTCTACAAGGTAAGAAATTCTCGCCAGTATCCAGCCACAACTGGGCATCCTGTGTGGAGGGGGTTATGAACGTTATTTAGGAACCATGTATACGTGAGGAGTGTGGGGAGTGGTGATGGTGATTAAGGGCAGAGGTTCTGGGATGAACCTAGGGATTTGAGGAGCAACTCGAGATCCTCTTGAATTTTTGTAATGGGCTCACTTTTGCGAGTGGACGTGTCTGACAGCTGGCAGAACCTTCCTACCTAGTGATCTCTGCAGTTCATAACAGCAGTGGTTGTTGGCAGGTAGGTTTATAAGGCCAGTATTAGCTTTTAGAAGGTGGACTGCCATACTTTCTGCAGATGTGAGGTTGGTTTCCAAATTGAGGGACTTGCAGAATGATGATGACACAAGGCTTGAGGTTAGAAAATTCTGAAAAGTAATCAGGGAATGATTTGGGGGTGTGGAGGAGTATCACACTTAGATGGAGGATTAAATTAAGTAAGGCAGGTTTAATATTGATCTTGGGTTGAGCATGATTGGTAGGGTTTGTGGGGAGAGGTATTTGTGCTGTAGGGTGCGGGAGAGGAAGAGAAGGTTTTTAACAGGCCTATCATTATTGAATTTGGAGTGCAGCAAAAGGTTCTATGCACTAGTGACAGGTCATGATTAAGGGGGCTGGTCCGTGGATACCAGGGGAAACCTTGAAAAAATTGTCAGTTTTCTAAATAGTGTAAATCAAAGAATAAGATTCTTAAGCCCAGGCTTGACATGGTTTGTCATCTGTGGAAGACTTATGAAAGAATGTAGCCCATACTGCCTTTTTATTCCTTCATGTTGTTGTGGTCTTCAGTCCTGAGACTGGTTTGATGCAGCTCTCCATGCTACTCTATCCTGTGCAAGCTTCTTCATCTCCCAGTACATACTGCAGCCTACATCCTTCTGAATCTGCTTAGTGTATTCATCTCTTGGTCTCCCTCTGTGATTTTTACCCTCCACACTGCCCTCTAATACTAAATTGGTGATCCCTTGATGCCTCAGAACATGTCCTACCAACCGATCCCTTCTTCTAGTCAAGTTCTGCCACAAACTCCTCTTCTCCCCAATCCTATTCAATACCTCCTCATTAGTTATGTGATCTACCCATCTAATCTTCAGCATTCTTCTGTAGCACTACATTTCGAAAGCTTCTATTCTCTTCTTGTCCAAACTGTTTATTGTCCATGTTTCACTTCCATACATGGCTACACTCCATACAAATACTTTCAGAAACGACTGCCTGACACTTAAATCTATACTCGATGTTAACAAATTTCTCTTCTTCGGAAACGATTTCCTTGCCATTGCCAGTCTACATTTTATATCCTCTCTACATCGACCATCATCAGTTATTTTACTCCCTAAATAGCAAAACTCCTTTACTACTTTAAGTGTCTCATTTCCTAATCTAATCCCCTCAGCATCACCCGATTTAATTTGACTACATTCCATTATCCTCGTTTTGCTTTTGTTGATGTTCATCTTATATCCCCCTTTCAAGACACTGTCCATTCCGTTCAACTGCTCTTCCAAGTCCTTTGCTGTCTCTGACAGAATTACAATGTCATCAGCGAACCTCAAAGTTTTTACTTCTTCTCCATGGATTTTAATACCTACTCCGAATTTTTCTTTTGTTTCCTTTACTGCTTGCTCAATATACAGATTGAATAACATCGGGGAGAGGCTACAACCCTGTCTCACTCCTTTCCCAACCACTGCTTCCCTTTCATGCCCCTCGACTCTTATAACTGCCATCTGGTTTCTGTACAAATTGTAAATAGCCTTTCGCTCCCTGTATTTTACCCCTGCCACCTTCAGAATTTGAAAGAGAGTATTCCAGTTAACGTTGTCAAAAGCTTTCTCTAAGTCTACAAATGCTAGAAACGTAGGTTTGCCTTTTCTTAATCTTTCTTCTAAGATAAGTCGTAAGGTCAGTATTGCCTCACGTGTTCCAACATTTCTACGGAATCCAAACTGATCTTCCCCGAGGCCCGCTTCTACCAGTTTTTCCATTCGTCTGTAAAGAATTCGCGTTAGTATTTTGCAGCTGTGACTTATTAAACTGATAGTTCGGTAATTTTGACATCTGTCAACACCTGCTTTCTTTGGGATTGGAATTATTATATTCTTCTTGAAGTCTGTGGGTATTTCGCCTGTCTCATACATCTTGCTCACCAAATGGTAGAGTTTTGTCATGACTGGCTCTCCCAAGGCCATCAGTAGCTCTAATGGAATGTTGTCTACTCCCGGGGCCTTGTTTCGACTCAGGTCTTTCAGTGCTCTGTCAAACTCTTCACGCAGTATCTTATCTCCCATTTCATCTTCATCTACATCCTCTTCCATTTCCATAATATTGTCCTCAAGTACATCGCCCTTGTATAAACCCTCTATATACTCCTGCCACCTTTCTGCCTTCCCTTCTTTGCTTAGAACTGTGTTGCCATCTGAGCTCTTGATATTCATACAAGTGGTTCTCTTCTCTCCAAAGGTCCTTACATTTGTCCTCTAGCCATCCCTGCTTAGCCATTTTGCACTTCATGTCGATCTCATTTTTGAGACGTTTGTATTCCTTTTTGCCTGCTTCATTTACTGCATTTTTATATTTTCTCCTTTCATCAATTAAATTCAATATTTCTTCTGTTACCCAAGGATTTCTATTAGCCCTCGTCTTTTTACCTACTTGATCGTCTGCTGCCTTCACTACTTAATCCCTCAGAGCTACCCATTCTTCTTCTACTGTATTTCCTCCCCCCATTCCTGTCAAATTGTTCCCTTATGCTCTCTCTGAAACTCTCTACAACCTCTGGTTCTTTCAGTTTATCCAGGTCCCATCTCCTTAAATTCCCACCTTTTTGCAGTTTCTTCAGTTTCAATCTGCAGTTCATAACCAATATATTGTGGTCAGAATCCACATCTGCCCCTGGAAATGTCTTACAATTTAAAACCTGGTTCCTAAATCTCTGTCTTACCATTATATAATCTACCTGATACCTTTTAGTATCTCCAGGATTCTTCCAGGTATACAACCTTCTTTTATGATTCTTGAACCAAGTGTTAGCTACGATTAAGTTATGCTCTGTGCAAAATTCTACACAAGGCGGCTTCCTCTTTCATTTCTTCCCCCCAATCCATATTCACCTACTATGTTTCCTTCTCTCCCTTTTCCTACTGACGAATTCCACTCACCCAGTCACCCATGACTCTCTATATTATCTGCATTAATATTGTCAAGCCCATTTCAGTTTTAGCTTTGAAGCACTTGGAGTAGGTGAAGCTGATTCAAGTGTCATATCTTGTTGTATTTCAGTATTAGCAGAGTGAATCCATTTGGTGAACTGATTTCCATAAAATTTATGTTGTTTAACACTGAACTTCATTCTTCCTATTGCTTTCAAGTGGAATAAAAAACTCATGCACACAATTACTTCACTGTAAACAAAATATTCACACTAAAACAACAGGAAACAATGACTAAATTTCCTATATAAACAAAAGATAAGGAACTGTAAAGCTTTTGCAGGTTAATCAATTTAGGGGACTAAAAAGTCATACAAATGAAACAAATGAGATCAAAACTTTATTTTTACCAGAGCTGACTGTGTGCTATGGGGATGTCATGGTGCATGCAGCAACTACTAAATTCCTCTGATTTTGGTAATTTTTGTGGTCCAATTTCCTGGAAGTAAACTTTTTCTCATTCAGAAAACTACAGAGAATTTTTAAGACAAAAATTAAAAAAATTGATTTTTTTTACAGTTATTCACACACAAGTCCCCTTAAGGATCATTTCCAGGTTTTGATAATGTTGCACTGATTCAATAGATATGACTCTGATTTACTGTAAATTATCTTCTAGGTGTTCTAATTGCCGTTTCTACCAGAAAAATGCCTTTTGAAAATGCCCAACAAGCAATGTAGCTCGGTGGATGGCAATATTCCAACCATTGGCATTGTGGTTATCTGATGTTTCAGACCACTTTTTTTAATACACCACCATCAACATTACACCATGCTCTTTTTGCCGTACCATATGGGACAGCATCAGTAACACTGCACAGTTATTTCCTAACGTTATTGATTACCTGTGTTATATCCTGCACAGAAAGTCCAATTTCTGTCTGACTGGAACTTTGAAGAGTAGGTGTGATTCATCAACTGAATTGCCTTGCAAAATGTTCAAGTTGAAGATCTTCTTCCTGAAAGAGTGGCAGATTGAGCTCTGCCACAATCTTTACAGTATGTGGGGCAGCCAAGAGATTAGCCAGACATTCAAAAAGAGTTCTCACAGAGGGAGTTGTACTTGGAGCAGTGGTATTCTCAGAATGACATATATCAGGAAAAGCAAGACACCAAAAACATATACCTCATAATGGTATGCTGTAACAGATCAGTCTTGGCATCAGAAGCAGGAACTACTGAGGAAGGAACAAAGATGATGGCCTCATCATCCATTGAACAGCAAAGAGACATTTACAGGAAAGTGTGTAAATGCTTCAAAATGAAATAAAGAGCAGACGTATGTCTAAACTTACTAGTACTTACTTTGGAATTCTGTAATGCAGTAGTCCGCAGCTCGTGGTCGTGCGGTAGCGTTCTCGCTTCCCATGCCCGGGTTCCCGGGTTTGATTCCCGGCGGGGTCAGGGATTTTCTCTACCTCGTGATGACTGGGTGTTGTGTGATGTCCTTAGGTTAGTTAGGTTTAAGTAGTTCTAAGTTCTAGGGGACTGATGACCATAGATGTTAAGTCCCATAGTGCTCAGAGCCATGTTTTTGTAATGCAGTACAGGATGTGCACGACATAAACTGATGCAGAGCTTGATGTGTGAGAGAGCAATAATGAAATAAAAGTAGTAATCAAAATGCTTAAGACTCATCATCAAGAAGGTGTTAGCAAATCAAGATCATAGGTTCAGAGTACAGCAGGTTTTGACAGACAAGATTATTGTGTGCTACTCTTGCCCTCCACCTGCCACCCAGATATGAGGTACAAGGTTTGACAAAAACCCAATGGGACAATGTGGGGTGGGGTAACAAGAAAAAACTCATCAGACCAAATATATATCAGAAAAATCGACAGACATTGCTTTCTCAGTTTTGCAGGAGCAAAAACAAAGTTGTTCTTATCTGAGCCTATTTACCTTATTTATTCTGAGCGGGAAGCAAACAGGCAGCAACGATGATTGACAAAGGGTCACAGCACTTAGGTTGGTGGATGAATAGGCATGCAAGCCACAGGTGCCATCCTTCATGGCATAATGGAATCTGTGCCTGCCGTGGAAAGGATGTAATGGGAAATTCAGTCACAGTCATTGGGGCAAACTGTAAGGGTTACACTGATGACACAGCAGTATTCAACAGACAAAAATATATCATGTTAATCAAAATATCCACGGGTGTACTGCCGGTCTACAGTGTCCAACGGGCACAATATTTTGGCGATCATACATGTCGCCATCATCAGGTGAACTGACGGACTGAGCTCCTGTGAACGTGCCGGCACAGAGATCCGTATGCTATGGCTGCTCAGAGGGAACTGGGTTTGGTCGCGGCGGCGGCTGATTTAAATACCCTCCACGCGCGGCGCACTCCCTTCGCTGTCCGCGCCAAGATCGCACGGTGGAACAGATTGCGACAGCGTCTGAGATGACGTCGGAGTGATGGCTCTGTCCACCGTGGTCGTCACAACTATACGTTTGCTCGGTTTACTCTTGATTAACGCAATTGCTGGTTCCCAAGCCTTGCTAAGATTATAGCCACAGTCACAGTTTATGAGGTCGTCATTGGTGTGAATTTCGATGGCCTCTCTAACAATGTTGTCCCAGTATCTTGACGTCTGTACCAGAATCCTCGTGCGTTCATACTCCATAGCGTGATTTTCCCACAAACAATGTTCAGCGACCGCCGACTTGCTCGGATACATCAGTCAAGTGTGCTTCTGGTGTTCCCGGCATCAATCCTTAACGGTACGCATCGTCTGACCAATATACGACTTGCCACATTGACACCGAATCTGGTACACGCCAGCCTTCCTCAAACCGAGGTCATCTTTGGGGTTCCCCACCAATGCACGAGTTTTATTCAAAATAAATCACACTATGGAGTATGAATGCACGACGATTCTGGTACAGACGTCGAGATACTGGGACAGCGTTGTTAGAGAGGCCATCGAAATTCGCACCAATGATGACCTCATAAACCGTGACTGTGGCTATAATCTTAGCAAGGCTTGGGAACCAGCGGTTGGGTTAATCAAGAGTAAATCGAGCAAACGTATAGTTGTGACGACCACGGCGGACAGAGCCATCACTCCGACGTCATCTCAGACGCCGACGCAATCTGTTCCACTGCGCAACCTTGGCGTGAGGTGCGGACGCCGGAGGGAGTGCGCCGCGGGCGGAGGGTATTTAAATCGGCTGCCGCCGCGACCAAACCCAGTTCCCTCTGAGCAGCCATAGCGTACGGATCTCCGAGCCGGCACGTTCACAGGAGCTCAGTCTGTCAGTTCACCTGATGATGGCGACATGTATTGATCGCCAAAATATTGTGCCCATTGGACACTGTAGACCAGCAGTACACCCGTGGATATTTTGATTACCAAATACGCCGGGAGAAACTCAAGAATCACATCATACATAATGTTGCCTGCACCAGAAAAAGAGGAACAAAGAGCAGTTTCACATTTACTCTGTGATATTCATGAGGGTAGTCACAGAGGAAATGCTGGCCGCAGTGGCCATGCCGTTCTGGGCGCTGCAGTCCGGAACCGTGAGACCGCTACGGTCGCGGGTTTGAATCCTGCCTCGGGTATGGATGTGTGCGATATCCTTAGGGTAGTTAGGTTTAACTAGTTCTAAGTTCTAGGGGACTAATGACCTCAGAAGTTGAGTCCAATAGTGCTCAGAGCCTTTTTTTTTTTTTTTTTTTTTTTTTTTGAGCAGAGGAAACAATGCTTTTCTAAAGGGCCAGGATGTAAGCATATAGCTTGGAACAGTATCCCACAGCACATCATATAGCTGAGCTATCACATTCTCAGCTGTTGACAGAGTCACTAACACACTGTAATGTGAAATGATGATAAATTAAGCAACAGTGTAGGAGACCCTATGTAGCTAATACCCAATAGTAAGACAAATATTTCCCCTGCAATGGACTGAAAACAAAATGTATTGACCACGATGTGCAATATTGAACCAAAGCTTTATGGCAACTGGTCAATGGTGAATGATACTTTGACACTGACATAACTGGTCAGATGTGAGAAGAGGAAGAAACAGGATCATTCCCAGCAGTAAAGTCACACAGGCTGGTAATGGGTAAACACAGAATCAAGGGAAGTGTGATGCTTCGTATGTAATAATGGCAATGCTCAAGATAGAACAGGTGAAAAAATAGGATATCATCGATGGTGTGACAGTAAAGAATAGAGGGAGGGCAAAAACAAATGGTTCAAGTCAGATGCAGTTGCCCCATCTTGCAAACACCAGGTGGCAGAATGAGCAACTATGCACCTCTTCAAATTCTGTAATGTAAAAATCCCTGCAAATCAAATCAAATTGTTCCCCATTAGTATTGAACCCACTTTAGGTGCATAGAAAAACTGAAGCTTCCTCTCACTCAATAGCCAACTGAAGCAGTTACACCAAAGCATACTGCCTGTCAACCACTACAAGTAAGACATAGTGTTCAGACAGTCTTCATCACTAGGACCTCCATGAAACTCATTCTTTGCATGTTAGAAGGCAACAGTGAGAGAGCCCAGCAAGGCAGTCAGCACATCAATCGTGTGCACCCCGTCCAATACGACCCTGCTACAGTGGCATGCAGGGGTGTCATCATGAATTCCTAATGACAGTGATTTAAAAGTGGTCAGGACCAAACACAGGGCAGCAGGATGAAGAGCAATGTCAACTTGAAAAAGAAAGTGAATCCATTTAGAAAGAGAAAAGACAGCAAAGTAGGGGACACAAGCATAAGGTAAGATTGGAATTGCTGATGCCAACAGTAATGCAGATGTTACAAAGGCAGCTCAGTGGGAAATAATAACATCTTTAAGTTAAAATCAAACAAAGGAAATTCCAGATAGGCCTCTCAACCATGTACGAAAAGACAGCTTGCTGCTTATCGTAAAGAAGACACGTTAAGTTGCAGATAGACACAATTAAAAGACACTTACATACAGCTATCAGCCACAGCCTTCACCAGTAAAAGAGAGATACACACCATTCACACACACAAGCAAGCACACCTCATGCACACATGACCACCAACTCCAGCATCTCAGGCTGGAATTCAGTTATCATGTGGGATCAAGCAGCAATCTGGAAGAGGTGGGGAAGGGAAGGGATGGGGAGAGAGACTAATGCTGTCTGGTGGAGTGTGCAGGGACTAGACTGCCAACGGGCGCAGCATCAGGAGGTTGTGGTATAGGGAGGTAGGAAAAAAAGGAGCAAAAAAGGAGAGGAGCGGGGAAAGACGGGCAAGATGCATTGGTATAGGGCGGCAAATAAAGTGAGTGGGATATGAGAATGGGGAAGTTATGATAGAACAGAGGGGGTAGAAACTGTTGGATAGGGGGTGTGGGGAGAGTATGTTACCATAAGTTGAGGCTGGGATAGTTACAGGAGCAGATAATATGTTATAAGGGTAACTCCCATCTACACATTTCAGAAAAGCTGGTGGTGGAGGGAAGGAACCAGACAACTTCGGTAGTGAAGCAACCATTGAAACCAAGTGTGTTATGTTCAGCTGCATGTTGTGCCACAGGGTGTTCTACTTCGCTTTTGGGCACTGTTTGGCAGTGGCTGTTCATCCTGGTGGGTAGCTGACTGGTAGTCGTACCAATATAAAAAGCTATGCAGTGATTGCAGCAGAGCTGGTAAATGACACAACTACTTTCACAGTTGGCCTGGCCCCTGATGGGGTAGGATAAATCTGTCACAGGACTAGAATAGGAATTGCTGGGTGGGTGGATTGGGCAGGATTTGCACCTGGGGCTTCCACGAAGATATGATCCGTGTGGCAAGCAGCTGAGATTGGGTGTGGCATAGGAATGGACTACAACATTGTGGAGGTTGGGTGGGTGATGGATCACCACTTTAGGAGGGATGGGAAGTTTCTCGAGTAGGATATCCCTCTTTTCAGGGCAGGATGATAGTTAATAAGAGCCCTGGCAAAGGATGTGGTTCAGTTGCTCTTGTCTGCTGTTGTACTGGGTAATGAAGGGAACACTCCTTTGTGGCTGGTTCTTGGGGGGTGGTGAGAGGATTGGGGTGTGAGGAGAAATGGCACACGAGATCTGTTTGTGGAGTAGTTCTTGGGGGATAGTGCTTGTCGGTGAAGACCTTGGCGAGACCCCATGCCGTTTCCCCTTACCATTTCTCAATTCTCAAAAGTTTGCAAACTTGAGTGAATTATGAAGCTATGTCCCTTGATCTGTGAGTATCACATCTGGACTTCCAAAAGGCAGCATCAAATATGTAACAAATGCCTTAGTACTGTCTCTGTTGTCATGTCAGCATTTGGGACCAAGACAAGAAAATGTGAGAAGTGATCAATGATCACACTTGGCTTCTTGCTGTGTTTAAACAAATGGTCCTAAGATATCCAAAACTACATGGTCTGGAAGCTTCAGGTAGAATGGTGTCTGTTGTGCACAAGGAATACAAGAACAGGTATAATCCTTGATATCATGCCACTGATTTTTTTCAGCACTATTAATTGTCCACATAGGTGTTTGTTCCCCTTTTCCGGCGATGACAAACTTCAATACTGTCATAACACTGTGTGATTATTCATTACTGGTTTCAGTAAAACCAGTAGATTTCCCTGTGAAGCTTTATGGCACAGAACGCCGTCTTCAGACACAAATTCTGGCAGGGTGGCAAGTTTCTGGCATTTCTCATCTCTTTCCTTTGCCCTTTCCAATTCAGCTATGAGCACCTCATCAGTCTGCAGTATACAGACCCTCCTACCTCGTGCATCAGCATTTCATTAAAGTCTGCAGAGTTTATGTATCGTAATCATATTCAGTGTCCATTATTTCAATCACCCACTTGAGTCTGAAAGGAAGTTAGGAGCCATTGCAGTGCTGGATGGGCAGTGACTATAGTGAAATGATGCCATAAAGATATCACTTGAAAAAATCTACACAAAATACCAGAGCCAGCAGCTCCTTCTCAATAGTACTGCAGTTAATTTCTGCTTTGTTAAGCTATTGAGATGCATATCCAATTGAAGATGAAATGGGAGATATGATTTTGCGTGAAGAGTTTGACAGAGCACTAAAAGACCTAAGTCGAAACAAGACCCCCGGAGTAGACAACATTCCATTAGAACTACTGACAGCCTTGGGAGAGCCAGTCCTGACAAAACTCTACCATCTGGTGAGCAAGATGTATGAGACAGGCAAAATACCCTCAGACTTCAAGAAGAATATAATAATCCCAATCCCAAAGAAAGCAGGTGTTGACAGATGTGAAAATTACCAAACTATCAGTTTAATAAGTCACAGCTGCAAAATACTAACGTGAATTCTTTACAGACAAATGGAAAAATTGGTAGAAGCCGACCTCAGGGAAGATCAGTTTGGATTCCGTAGAAATGTTGGAACACGAGAGGCAATACTGACCTTATGACTTATCTTAGAAGAAAGATTAAGGAAGGGCAAACCTACGTTTCTAGCATTTGTAGACTTAGAGAAAGCTTTTGACAATGTTGATTGGAATACTCTCTTTCAAATTCTGAAGGTGGCAGGGGTAAAATACAGGGAGCGAAAGGCTATTTACAATTTGTACAGAAACCAGATGGCAGTTATAAGAGTTGAGGGGCACGTAAAGGAAGCAGTGGTTGGGAAGGGAGTGAGACAGGGTTGTAGCCTACCCCCGATGTTATTCAATCTGTATATTGACCAAGCAATAAAGGAAACAAAAGAAAAGTTCGGAGTAGGTATTAAAATCCATGGAGAAGAAATAAAAACTTTGAGGTTCGCCGATGATATTGTAATTCTGTCAGAGACAGCAAAGGACTTGGAAGAGCAGTTGAACGGAATGGACAGTGTCTTGAAAGGAGGGTATAAGATGAACATCAACAAAAGCAAAACGAGGATAATGGAATGTAGTCAAATTAAGTCGGGTGATGCTGAGGGAATTAGATTAGGAAATGAGACACTTAAAGTAGTAAAGGAGTTTTGCTATTTGGGGAGCAAAATAACTGATGATGGTCGAAGTAGAGAGGATATAAAATGTAGATTGGCAATGGCGAGGAAAGCGTTTCTGAAGAAGAAAAAATTGTTAACATTGAGTATAGATTTAAATGTCGGGAAGTCGTTTTTGAAAGTATTTGTATGGAGTGTAGCCATGTATGGAAGTGAAACGTGGACGATAAATAGTTTAGACAAGAAGAGAATAGAAGCTTTCGAAATGTGGTGCTACAGAAGAATGCTGAAGATTAGATGGGTAGATCACTTAACTAATGAGTATGTATTGAATAGAATTGGAGAGAAGAGAAATTTGTGGCACAACTTGACAAGAAGAAGGGACCGATTGGTAGGGCATGTTCTGAGGCATCAAGGGATCACAAATTTAGCATTGGAGGGCAGCGTGGAGGGTAAAAATCGTAGAGGGAGACCAAGAGATGAATACACTAAGTAGATTCAGAAGGATGTAGGATGCAGTAGGTACTGGGAGATGAAGAAGCTTGCACAGGATAGAGTAGCATGGAGAGCTGCATCAAACCAGTCTCAGGACTGAAGACCACAACAACAACAACAACAACAACAACATCCAATTTGTTTCCCGACACCTTCTTGTACCTGACTCAGAACACAATCAGTAACATAAATGCTGGCATCAAATGACAGAATGAATGATTTTTCAAAGTCTGGCTAAGTTAATAAAGGGTATTTTGTCATCACACCTTTTATTTACTGCATTACTCCATCATATTCAGAAGTCTAGGAAAAAGATACTGCTTTTTTCAACAACTTAGTGAAAGGCTTCGTTACTGTGGCACAATCTTGTATGGATCTACAATAGTAGTTTGCAAGACCAAGAAAATATCATAGTTCTTTAATGTTTTTCAGTGTAGGGAAAGACATCAACAGCTCTTGTGAGACATATGGATCAGGCTTAACACCTGCACAACCCATAATACGGTCCAGATATTATGCTAGTGACTTCACAAATGAACATTTCCCCCATTTTAAACTCAGATTTGCACTTTGTAAATGAGACAAAAGTAGGAAATTAAGGAGATGGGACCTGGACAGGCTGAAAGAACCAGAAGTCATTGAGATTTTCAGAGGGAATATTGGGCAATGATTGGCTAGAATAGGGGAAAGGAATACAGTAGAAGATGAATGAGTAGCTTTGAGAGATGATGAAATTGTTAAGTTGGCAGACAGAAAAAAAAGGCCTAATAGAAATCCTTGGATAATATGGGAGATATTGAATTTAACTTATGAAAAAATGCAGCAAATCAAGCAGGTGAAATGAGATACAAATGTCAAAAAAAAAAATGAGGCTGACAGGAAGTAATAAAGACTATGCAGAAATAGACAGAGGAAAAATGTAAAGATTTAGAAGAATGTTTCACTAGAGGAAAGATAAGATACCATACACAGGAAAATTAAAGAGGTCTTTTGAGAAAAGAGAAGTAAATGTATGAATATCAAGAGCTCGATGGAAAACCAGTCCTAACAAAGAAGGGAAAGCTGAAAGGTGGGAGAAGTATATCAAAGGTCTATACAAGGGGTATGAACTTGAAGGCAATGTTATAGAAATGGAAGAGGACATAGATCAAGCTGAAATGGGGATATGATACTGTGAGAAGAATTTGACAAAGCACTGAAAGACCTAAGTTGAAACAAGGCTCTGGGAATAAACAAAATTCTGTCAGAGCTACTGACAGCCTTGAGAGTGCCAAATATGACAAATTCTCCTATTTGGTGCACAAGATGTATGAAAAAGGCGAAATACCCTCAGACTTCAAGAAGAATGTAATAAATCCATTTCCAAAGAAAGCAGGTGCTGAGAGATATGAATATTACTGAACTATCAGTTTAATAAGTCATGGTTGCAAAACTAACACAAATTCTTTATAGAAGAATGGAAAAACTGGTAGAAGCTGACCTTGGGGAAGATCTGCTTGGATTCCAGAGAAAAGTAGGAACATGGAAGGCAATACTGACCCTACTATTTACCTTACAAGATAGGTTAATGAAAGGCAGACCCAAGTTTATAGCATTTCTAGACTTGGAGAAAGCTTTCGACAATGTTGACTGGAATGCTCTCTTTCAAATTTTGAAGGTATAAGGGGTAAAATAAAGAGTTGAGTGGCATGAAAGGGAAGCAGTGGTTGAGAAGGGAGAGAGATATAATTGTAGCCTATCGCCAATTTTATTCAATCTGTACACTGAGCAAACCGTAAAGGAAACAAAAGAAAAATTTGGAGTGGGAATTAAAGTTCAGTGAGAAGTAATAAAAACTTTGGTGTTTGCCAATAACATTGTAATTCTGTCTGAGGTAGCAAAGGACTTGGAAGAGAAGCTGAATGGAATGAAGAGTGTCTTGAAAGGAAGATATAAGATGAACATCAACAAAAGTAAAACTAGGATAATGAAATGTAGTCAAATTAAATCAGGTGATTTTAAGGAACTTAGATTAGGAAATGAGACACTGAAGTTTTATTATTTGGGCAGCAGAATAACTGATGATAGCCGAAGTAGAGAGGGTATAAAATATAGACTGGCAAGGACATGAAAAGTGTTTCTGAAGAAAAGAAATTTGTTAATGTCAGATTAGATTTAAGTGTAGCAATGAATGGAAGAAAACATGGATGATAAACAGTTTAGGTAAGGAGAGAACAGAAGCTTTCGAAGTGTGGTACTGCAAAGGAATGTTGAAGATTAGGTAGATCAAGGAACTAGTGAGGAGGTACTGAATAGAATTGGCAAGAAAAGAAATTTTGGCACATGACTAAAAGAAGGGATCAGTTGATAAGACACTTTCTGAGACATCAAGGGATCGCCAATTTTGTGTTGGAGGGAAGTGTTTTTGTGTGTGTGTGTGTGTGTGTGTGTGTGTGTGTGTGGGGGGGGGGGGGGGGGGGGTAAAAATTGTAGAGGGAGACCAAGAGATGAATACAGTACAAAGATTCAGAAGGATGTAAGTTGCAGTACTTGCACAGGATAGAGTAGCATGGAAACTGTATCAAACCAGTATTTGGATTGAAGAGCACAATGACACAAATGAGACAGTACATTCCTTTATCATTCTGCATGACACTTGATTGATCGAGAGAAAGCAATGATATTGTCGAGGCATACGAGTCACACAGTGGGTTTAATCCACATAATAGCAAGTCTGCAAACTGCTGAGAAGTAGCTGGCACATTTCTTAGTCTGAAAGGTATGATGAATAATTCATATAGCATGGAAGATACAACAAATTTAGGGGTAGTGCTGTATACCGATCCTGCCTTGGAGGCGGCTAAGTGGGAGATGTGTCTCAGAGCTGGATAGTGACAGATGTGACGCGAGACTGGACGCGCATGTAGTTTATGTATCAGCCGATAGAGGACAGTATTGGTTAGGGGACTGTGATATAGTTTCAATTGTGCCCACTAGAGTGCACTAAAGTAATAGAATGTTTTTCGTAAACTGTTCTAGTATTTCCATAAAGTGTTATGTCTTTTTGTGTATGTAAAATGTTATAAATGTGTTTTTGCAGTATGAATGATGTGTGAGTGTAGTTTAAGGTTAATATGAAGATAATTGTTTAACGAGTTATGTAGTAGGATTTAATGTGGGAACATTTCGAAGAAGTATGGATATGGACAAAGGGGATTTTTGTAGAATACATTTGTAAAGTAAGTTTATGGTAAAGGGAAAGTTAATTCAGGTATAAATAACAATAGTAAATAACTTTATGCATAAGCAAAACTTCAGGATATTAGATAATTACGTCTGTCTAAAGTGCAGTCATTAGGTTTACTATTTTGCAATTGGTTATTGATGAAAAGTGCGGATTGACGTGGGAGAATGTTGTTTTGCTATTGGCTGTTGAGTAAACTGACCAATGGTAAAGCAATATTCTTCGTGCGCCTTTCTCTGCTGGTAGAGAAGACTTAGAGTATTCTCTAGAAGAGTCGGAGCCTAGCCATCAAACAGTTCGGACGTGTGTAGTAGTAGTTTCGATGGAAATGATAAGTTGCCGGATCTAGCAGTGTTTCATTCATCAAAAGTGTTGTAAAGTGATGGCATAATTATTCCGATGGGTGTGTAGAAATTTTGGAATTTTTAAGTGAATTTTGTGACGAGAAAAGACATAAATTCTGCATGGCGTATTGAGCAGGTCAGTGGCTAAAAACTGTGACTGCATTAGGTACCGACAGACTTAATATTTGGCGAGCATTCTCAATCAAAAACAATCAGTATTTTTGTAGCTATTACGTTTTCGGGAAATGCAACACCATAAACTTGCTAATGTGAGGGAAAGGGATTGTGAGTGACTGTTTTAAGACTAGCATGAGCTTGTCAGTGACGTTTGTTTACCTAAGTTTCAGAATATATTAATTAAGGACAAAATTTCCAACCTTTCATTTCGTGTGAAAACTTTCTCCCAAAACGCAGATTAGTGTCTTTAATTGCAGCCTGTTTCACATTGAAGTACCATAGATTTTGCTCGGCTTCCCTACTGATGATCTGCTGAGACAATGTTCACAGGTAGGCGCAGGTTCGTCATAAAGTGACGGAAGGGACGGTGCTGCCGCAAAATGTCATCTCAGATGTATCCTGGGGTGCTATGGGTATCTGGCAGTAACCTGACCACATATCTAATGTGGTAAAACAGTTGTAATTTCCCAAATGTTCAGGTGTTTCATTGATGTGATGGAGTAGATAAGAGTCAGTTGTCATAATTTGATTTACTGCTAGCATATCAACACAAGAGGCTATAAGTTCTTTCCTCCAACTGCTACTCTTTTTAGGTATTATAACACATGATAGGAGATTTGGTAAAGTTTCTGAATTATTGGCTTTGTATCTCCACTCGGAATTTTGTGCAGTCTTTCCCTGAACAACCATGTGAGTTCCACCACCAGACATAACAGGTTCCAGTCCTGCTCTGACAAATACATAAATTTCCCTCTCAGTTGATTATTGATGAGTGGTGGTGACTGCATATACTTCTCTGTTTGAGAATGTTTTCCGATTTCTTACAGGTTGCTTACAGGACTACAAATTTTCCTGTGTTTTTTCCATTTGAAACTGCTCAGTCTCTACTGCTTATATTTCTTGTTCACTGGGCAGCATTGTTCCGTATGGAATTATTACTTCTTGTGTCCCAAAGTTATCTAAGCATACAGGGATACAGATTTCTCCATTAATACTTCTGGCTCGGCAAATGCCTCTTTTTGCATATACATGGAGACTATCTAGAACTTATTTCTGATCAGCAGATAAACCAGAAAGACAATGCCTGTGGGCTCTTCAGTTTAGGTTATTATCCAGAGAACTCTTCTTGTTCCACCACAAAATATTTCAGGGGTGTGCACCTCCAACACTAAGACACACAGCTTAGGCCTTTTCGACCACATTACTCAAGCCTTTGTAGCACTGTTGCCACCTAACCAGTGCAGGACTTCACCAATCTGAACATATTGCAATCAAAAGTCGACAACTCCCCAAAAGTGATGCAGGAAACTGTTCCCACAAACAGCATTGAAATTCTGCCCTCTTTTCCTAAGCATCTCTACGTCAAATTTATATTCTCCTCTACAGACCTCCATTTTGACAGGGTGGATTTGCAATGGACTAATAGTTTCTGAACCCAGTCCACCGATGCAATAATGTGGCAGCTTTAATACCTGCTTATCACCAAGGACTAAAAGTAACATGCTTCCCTGAGCACCCATCACTATTAAAGTTCTTAGTCTTTTTCCCTGTACAATCATGTCTGCCACCTCTATTAATACGTGGAAGCTAATGAGATAACAGATTTCTATGGGAGCTCAGAGCAACAGCTACACTGCTCCCCATCCCATTTCTGGATCCTCTGTACCCTCGAAATCCTCTGTGGCCTCAGATTCATCTATTTCATAATTGGTCACAGTTGGCATTTAAGTGAATGGTCTCTCTACAGTGAGAAAAGCAGGTGGCCTGACACCTATCAGCTGCGTGCTCTGGGCAGTTGCAATGCCTACACTTTGTCTCCATAGTGAATACACAAGAGAGTATGAGCTCGGTAGTAGGAATGAGAGAGGAGAAAGACTAATTGAGTTCTGCAATAAATTTCTGCTGGTAATAACAAATACGGGATCACGGAGGGAGGATGTACTTAGAAAAAGGCTGGAGAGATGGGAAGATTCCAGCTGGATTAAATCTTGGTCAGGCAGAAATTCTGAAATCGGGTATTAGATTTTAAGGCATACCCGAAAGTAGATATAGACTCAGATCACAATTTAGTATTGATGAATAGTAGACAGATGTTTAAGAGAACTGTCTGGAAGAACCAATATGGAAAGAAGCAAGATGCTTTAGTACTAAGGAATGAGGCATTATTAAGTGCATTAGAAGTTCTCTAGGGCTGTAAATAATGAGATAATGAATACAACAATAGGTAGTTCAACTGAAGATATTGGACATCTCTAAAAAGGGCAATCATAGATGGACAGACAAATATAGATACAAAGAAGATAACAGTGAAGAAACTTTTGCTAACAAAAGAAATACTTCAAATGGTCAAGGAAAAAAGGAAGTACAAAATTCTCAGGGGGGGGGGGGGGGGGGGGGGGGGGGAACCAACACCATAAGTCAATCAGGAATGAAAAGTGAAGAGAAGTTGAGGTGAAATGGCTGCAGGAAAAATGCAAAGAAATCAAAAAAGAAATGATCATCAGGAGGGCTGATTCAGCACATATGAAAGTCAAAATAAACTTCGGTGAAATTAAAAGTAACGGAGTCAACATTAAAAGTGCAAGAGGGATACCACTGTTAAACATAAGAGAAGAGAGTGGATAGTTGTAAAGAGTAAACCGAAGGCCTTTGTGATGGGGAGGAACTGTCTGATGATGTGATAAAATAAATGGGAGTCAGAATGGAAGAAATAGGGTATGCAATACTAGGGTCAAAATTCAACACAGCTTTAGAAGACTTGCAATCAAATAAGGCAGGAGGCATAGATAATATTCCTTCAAATTTCTAAAACAATGGAGAAAGTGGCAAGCAAACACCTATTCAAGCTAGTTTTTAGAATCGATAAGTCTGGAGATATACCATTAGACTTCTAAAACAATATAGTACACAGTATCCTGAATACAGCAAGAGTAGGTAAGTTGCTGACAACAATAACATTCAGAAGAATGGAAAAGAAAACTGGCGATCTGTTAGATGATGATCAGTTTAGCTTTAGGAAAGGTAAAGGCACCAGAGAGGAGTTCTGATTTTACACTTTATAATGGAAGCAAGACTTATGAAAAATCAAGATACATACGTTCATAGGATTTTTCAACCCAGAAAAACCATTTGACAATGTAAAATGGTGCAAGATGTTCAAAACTCTTAGATAAATTGGTGGAAGCTATAGGGAAAGATGGATAATATACTACATGTAAACAAATGAAGAAGGAGCAATAAGAACAGAAGAACAAGAACAAAGCACTCATACCAAAAGTGGTGTAACTCGGGGATCCAGTCTTTCTCTGCCACTGTTCATTCTCTATACTGAAGAACCAGTGATGGAAATCAAAGGAGGACTGAACAGTCTAATGAGTAGAGAATATGAATTGAGAGTAAATTGAAGAAAGTCAAAGTAATGAGACACAGCAGAAATGATATTATCAACCAACTTGACATAACTGGGGACCACAAAGTATAAGAAGTGAAGGAATTCTGCTATATTGGAATCGAAATAACATGATGGATGAAGCAAGGAGGGCATAAAAAACAAAAACAAAAATACAGGAAAAGGAGATATTCCAGGCCAAAAGAAGTTTACTACCACCAAATATTGGCGTTAATCTGAGGGAGAAAGTTATGAGGAAATATGTTTGGAGCACAAGTTTGTACGGTGGTAATTCATGGTTTATGGAAAAATCAGAAATGAAGGGAACTGAAGTGTTTAGAATGTGGTGCTAGAGAAGGATGTTGAAAATTAGGTGGACTGATAAGGAATAAGAACATCCTCTGCAGAACTGGCAATGAAAGGAACATAAATTTATGGTAAACTCTGACAAGAAGGGACAAGTTGGTAGGACACGTATGATACATCAGGGAATAACTTCCATGGTTCTAGAGTCAGCTGTAGAGAGTAAAAACTGCAAAAGAAGAAAGAGATTTGAATATGTCCAACAAATAATGGAGAGAGAAGAGGTTGGCACAGGAAAGGACATTGTGTCAGGCTGCATCAAATCAGTCTGAAGACAGAACCCCTCCTCCCCTCCCCCAAATAAATAAACAAACAAATAAAATAAAATAAAGTTTACATGAAAGGAATCATTCATGCAAGATGATGGGACTAAATCATTAGCATTTTCTCTCAGCACCATAGGGTGCACGGACCCTAGTGAAGATAAGGGCAAAACTACTTTTATTTCTCTGCCAATCTGCAGTTTATCCCTTTGATAAACATATCCACAACTCTCCTCTTTGAGGAGCATGTCATTTGTCCATTTGTCTGGCCACAGAACCTAAGTATGACATAGAATTGATCAAATGCATTCAGCAAATGCCTCAAAATATTCCCCCTGCTCACTGCCAGAGGGTGGATAGCCTGTCATGGTAAAAACTCACCACCCTTTGGTCAACACATCAAGGTTGCTGCCATTACACAGGGCTTCCACCGAGTGTACATAGAACATTGCGTCTCCAGTCAACTTTAGATGTGCAGTATTCAGCTGAATCCTGTCAGGTCAATGATACATTTGGCCAGCATCACACATTTTGCAAAAATGAGGCAACATTTTCTCATGTCTTCCTGAGAAAGGAGGTAAGAAGTTAACAGTGGGGAAACTGTTTATCACACTTGACTGTGACACAAGAGAAGGAATTTCAGTATGCGTAATGAAATCACCAAAGGTTTTCCTGAACCCTTAAGTCTACATTTTGATCAGGTGGTGGCTTGTTTCACTTGCAGCTGTTCCTGCAGTACTAGATTTTTAAGGGTAAGGGCTGTTATATGGTGCTGCAAGGATTTAAGTGGATCTCCACTGACTGATTCTGCAGTTCCCTCCATTTGGGAGCATGTAGCAGGCATCTTAAAATTTAAAAGAAGGTTAATAACAGTAGGCATTTTCTATTGCAATACCCGAAAATATGCAGATGTAAAAATATTGCTCTCTTCATCTGTATTGTAGGTATCCTCATTTCATTCTGTAAAATCTGGTTCCACGACCTTTGACGTGTCTTCACCTTTATTTCAGACCGTGAATCAGCTATCCAGTAAATTACATTTTTTATCATAGCTTTTTTTTTGACAATCTTTGAGAATTCCTCTACCTTCTGTTGTCTGTAGAAGTGTCTGAAGCAAACAATGATTCTTTTTTTTTTTTTTTTTTTTTCCCTACGTATTGTAAAATGACTTGGTCCATAGGCTGTATGAAACTCATCATTTTAGGGGGTAAGAACAATACGCAAATAATGTCACATTGTTATTCTTCATCAGGGTGTGAACCAGCATTGTCAAGCATTAGATTGCTTTGCAAGGCTAGCATGATTAGTGTTAACATTAATGAACACATTTTTTTAGTTCTACTCATGTAACCACACTTAGGTGGATAGTTACTGTGAATTATTATGGGTGGAGGTTACACTCAACAACCGAGCTAGGTTAATAATTGGCTCCTTTTACCGATCTCCTGACTCAGCAGCATTAGTGGCAGAACAACTGCGAGAAAATCTGGAATACATTTCACATAAATTTTCTCAGCATATTATAGTCTTAGGTGGAGATTTCAATTTACCAGGTATAGACTGGGACACTCAGATGTTTAGGACGGGTGGTACGGACAGAGCATCGAGTGACATTATACTGAGTGCACTATCCGAAAATTACCTCGAGCAGTTAAATAGAGAACTGACTTGTGGAGATAACATCTTGGACCTACTGATAATAAACAGACCCGAACTTTTCGACTCTGTAAGCGCAGAACAGGGAATCAGTGATCATAAGGCCATTGCAGCATCCCTGAATATGGAAGTAAATAGGAATATAAAAAAAGGGAGGAAGGTTTATCTGTTTAGCAAGAGTAATAGGAGGCAGATTTCAGACTACCTAACAGATCAAAATGAAAATTTCTGTTCCAACACTGATTATGTTGAGTGTTTATGGAAAAGTTCAAGGCAATCATAAAATGCATTTTAGACAGGTACGTGTCGAGTAAAACTGTGAGGGATGAGAAAAACCCACCGTGGTTCAACAACAAAGTTAGGAAACTACTGCGAAAGCAAAGAGAGCTTCACTGCAAGTTTAAACACAGCCAAAACCTCTCAGACAGACAGAAGCTAAACGATATCAAAGTTAGTGTAAGGAGGGCAATGCGTGAAGCGTTCAGTGAATTTGAAAGTAAAATTCAATGAACCGACTTGACAGAAAATCCTAGGAAGTTCTGGTCTTACGTTAAATCAGTAAGTGGCTCGAAATAGCATATCCAGACAATCTGGGATGATGATGGCATTGACACAGAGGATGACATGCGTAAAGCTGAAATACTAAACACCTTTTTCCAAAGCTGTTTCACGGAGGAAGACCGCACTGCAGTTCCTTCTCTAAATCCTCGCACAAACGAAAAAATGGCTGACATTGAAATAAGTGTCCAAGGAACAGAAAAGCAACTGAAATCACTCAACAGAGGAAAGTCCACTGGACGTGACAGGATACCAATTCGATTCTACACTGAGTATGCGAAAGAACTTGCCCCCCTTCTAACAGCCGTGTACCACAAGTCTCTAGAGGAACGGAAGGTTCCAAATGGTTGGAAAAGAGCACAGGTAGTCCCAGTCTTCAAGAAGGGTCGTCGAGTAGATGCGCAAAACTATAGACCTATATCTCTGACATCATCTGTTGTAGAATTTTAGAACATGTTTTTTGCTCCCGTATCATGTCATTTCTGGAAACCCAGAATTTACTCTGTAGGAATCAACATGGATTACGGAAACAGCTTTATTTGTTCATGAGACCCAGAAAATATTAGATACAGGCTCCCAGGTAGATGCCATTTTCATTGACTTCTGGAAGGCATTCTATACAGTTCTGCACTCTCGCCTGATAAACAAAATAAGAGCCTACGGAATATCAGACCAGCTGTGTGGCTGGATTGAAGAGTTTTTAGCAAACAGAACATAGCATGTTGTTCTCAATGGAAAGACGTCTACAGATGTTAAAGTAACCTCTGGCGTGCCACAGGGGAGTGTTATGGGACCATTCCTTTTCACATATATAAATGACCCAGTAGATAGTGTCGGAAGTTCCATGCGGCTTTTCACGGATGATGCTGTAGTATACAGAGAAGTTGCAGCATTAGAAAATTGCAGCAAAATGCAGGAAGATCTGCAGTGGATAGGCACTTGGTGCAAGGAGTGGCAACTGACCCTTAACATAGACAAATGTAATGTATTGTGAATACATAGAAAGAAGGATCCTTTATTGTATGATTATATGATAGTGAAACAAACACTGGTAGCAGTTACTTGTGAAAAATATCTGGGAGCATGCGTGCGGAACAATTTGAAGTGGAATGATCATATAAAATTAATTGTTGGTAAGGCGGGTGCCAGGTTGAGATTCATTGGGAGAGTCCTTAGAAAATGTAGTCCATCAACAAAGGTGGTGGCTTACAAAAACACTCATTCGACCTATACTTGAGTATTGCTCATCAGTGTGGGATCCATACCAGGTTGGGATGACAGAGGGGAGAGAGAAGATCCAAAGAAGAGCGGCGTGTTTCGTAACAGGGTTATTTGGTAAGCGTGATAGCGTTACGGAGATGTTTAGTAAACTCAAGTGGCAGACTCTGCAAGAGAGGCGCTCTGCATTGTGGTGTAGCTTGCTGTCCAGGTTTCGAGAGGGTGTGTTTCTGGATGAGGTATCGAATATATTGCTTCCCCCTACTTATACCTCCCAAGGAGATCATGAATGTAAAATTAGAGAGAATCAAGCATGCACGGAGGCTTTCCAGCACTCGTTCTTCCTGCGAACCATGCGCGACTGGAATAGGAAAGGGAGGTAATGACAGTGGCACGTAAAGTTCCCTCCGCCACACACTGTTGGGTGGCTTGCGGAGTATAAATGTAGATGTAGATGAAAAGATTTCTCTTTTTAAAAAATCAAAATGCCATTGTGCACATTTGGAATTAAAGTCATTATACTTAAGACGGTTTTACATAAACATTCCTGTACTGCTGTATGCTGACGTTAAGTCTACTACTACTGCAAAGGGTGCACTGAAGTTCTGCTACAAATTATCAATTCAAGCAATAAAATTCTGTGAATAGAAACTAAACTTCATATACACAATTACATTGAATACTATAAGGTTGAAGTGAACATTAATTTCAACTATTGTTGTTTTTGGGTTGACAACACTTCAGACCAACAAGGAAATTGTTTTGTTGGGTTGGCAGCATTGTAGGTTGACGTTTTGTGTGTGTGTGTGTGTGTGTGTGTGTGTGTGTGTGTGTGTCGATACGACAGTTTTTAAGTTGTTTTTCTACCTACTTTGAACTTCTCTGGTAAGTAAACATGTATTCTACATGTGACAGTTAATTGCATTGTAAGTACTAGATATAACATCTATATAAAACAGTAAGGGCTATTTTTGTTTCACTTTCAATGAAATCAGGTCTGTGAATTTTCAAATTTTTTTGTTTATGTTTATAAACTTTATGGTGTGAATAGAAACATATGAATTCTGATGTTTCTATTCACCCCACAATAACAAAATCTAAAAAATCTATTAGAATGCCATATTAATACCATACTATATAATTCTATAGTTATGTTACATGCACAACTAAAATATTTTCCTTGTTTCAGAGTTACTGTTCAAATATGCCATGGAAATACAAACCCATCATAGGAAGTGGTTACAAAGAAACACAGACCTAATCATATAAACAATGCCCTCTCTGACATCAAATCAAAGGTTACTTGCGGAAAGCAGCTGAAAAACATGGGATTCATTTTAGTGTACTATGCAGACACCTAAAAAGAGGGGCCAACATTAAACCTCAGGGTGGACAAATTGCCTTGTCTTTCGAAGGAGAGAAGCTGTTTGTAGACAGATTCAAAATATGCAGCGAATAGGGCTATCCTATTGACTTTACAACCTTAAGACTTCTAGTAGAGGATTCTCTGAACAGAAGGGGGAAGGAAGTGAAAAGGTTAACAAATAATCTTCCTCATCGTGATTTTGTGGAATCATTTATGAGGCGACACAAAGATCAATTAGCAGTGCGAATGTGCCAAAACATAAAACGCTCCAGAGCTGGTGTTACACCAGAAACTATCAACAGTTACTTCGATGACCTGTCAAAGGAATTAGAGAATGTGCCGCCATCTAATATAATAAATTATGATGAGACAAACCTTACACATGATCCAGGAAAACGAAAGATAGTCACACAGAGGGGAACTAAATATCCCGAAAGGATCATGATCTGCTCAAAGGCATCTATCCCCGTAATGTTTGCAGCTGCTGCAGATGGCACTATACTACTCCCTTATGTCATGTATAATGCTTTGCATTAGTATCAAAGCTGAACCGAAGGTGGGCCAAAATATGCAAGATACAAGTGGACAAAATCTGGCTTGTTCAACGTTCTGCTTCGATGATTGGGTCCTTACAGTTGCTGCCCCCATACCTGAAAATGCTGGAACGTAAGAAATTTCTCATTGGAGACAATTTATCTTCACATCTATTCATAGAATCAGTTAAGCTGTGTCAGGACAATGACATAATATTTATATTCCTACCAGCAAATTCAACACACCTGACACATCCACTGGATGTGGCATTTTTTCGGCCTCTTAAAACTACTTGGCAAGTTGTATGACTCCTTGAAGGAAAAAAAAAAAAAAAATGATATTGCAGGTTTTTAATAAATGTGGGATTGTGCCTCTAGACTGTAATAAACTGTTGTCAATGCTCCCAGGTACTGGTACTGGTATACCAGTAAATGAAAACCAGGATAAGAACAATCTTGAAGAATCCACTAATGCCGTTGACAACAGTTTTAAAGAAATCTTCCAGAGTCTCAGCTACGACCAGACTCCTAAACAAAGGAGAAAAAGGACAAAAGTTAATGTCCAACCTGACAGAAGTGTTAAGAGTTGATGACTTTGAGTACATGGATGGGGAGGATGTAGCCCCCAATTCTTCACTTTACAGTGATCCAAGCCCTTGTGTAAATAAACAAGCCAAGACAACAACAAAAAATACCAAGAAAAATAGAAAACACCTTGATTCATCATCATAGGATGAAGATGCATACTCAGTGCAGGACAGTGATGAAGACTTGATTTTGTCCTCTTCAGATCAAGATGAAAATACTGGTATCTCCATACACCAAGTTAATCAAAGTATATGGTAAAACATCATCTTTTCGGTGTTATGTTTCCAAACTTAATTACCTTATTGACAATGGTTTTGTTGGAACATTTTTAAAAGAGTTCCTCAAACCAAAAAGTTCGCAATTACTTGAGAAAAATCTTTTGACTCAAGAAACAATGTCATCCTAAAATTGTCGTTGCCAGTTCTCAGTTCAAGTGCTCATTTCAAAGACATGCTATGTTTTGAGGATGATCTGTCTGATTTTACAATTTATTAATAACACTGTACCAGTGTTCTGTTTGTTCACCATAAGTTTGAATACATTAGTCATGTGATACAAACATTTTTGTATATTTTACTTACTTTTAAAATTAATAAATGATTATCTTTTGTTATAAATTTTTATCTGTTTATTTTATAATAGAAAAAATATATCTCATAGCTTTTATCAACTTCTCTTTGCTTTTAAAAGAAACAGTGACAGTTTTATAACACTATTTCTATTCACCCCTATCTGCAGAGTGATTATAAACACCATGTTTAATTTTTTTTCCAATTTATTGAAAGAAAATAATTTGATAATAATATCATAAGCTGATAAGAGCAATACAGACCTGAGTTTTAGGTAGTATTTTTTATTTAAACATGACAAACAATAAGTAAATTTTTCAACCAAAGTTAAAACTTGTTGCTATTTAGCCCTTTTTACGGTATGCAGTCTGTTTATACATTTCAAGAACACAACTGTCTCACATCCCTTTGGATAAATAAAAGTTAAACACACACAAAATTTTCCTTTTAATCGTAATTTTGACTTCCTGGATAAGCTACGAGAGCTATCCACAAAGTACATTACGTTTTGGAATTAAAAATAAATAAAGTATTGGAAATTTTTTTATTATCTACAGATGAAAGCCACACTTAAATACTACTTTTCTACATAGTTGCCATTTAAATTGAGGCACTTATCGTAGTGATGGACGATCTTGGAAATTCCTTCGTCATAAAATTCGGCCACCTGCGCCTTCAACCATGTGGTTACCTCTTTTGGGACAGAAAAGGTGTGATTTTTGTGGATTTCCTGGAAAGAGGCACTACAATAAACTCTCAAAGGTATTGCCAAACTCTGCACAACCTCAGAAGAGGAATACAAAACAAGTGCAGGGGAAAGTTAGGCTCAAAGATCTTGCTGATTCACGACAACGCCCGGGCCCACACGGCAAATGCCACTCGTGAAGTTCTCGAATCTTTTAAGTGGGAGTTGTTTCCTCATACGCCGTACAGTCCCGACCTGGCACCGAGCGACTTCCACTTATTCCCAGCTATGAAGAAGTGGTTGGCTATGCAGCGTTTTGATGATGACCCACAGCTTCAAGAAGAGGTAACCACGTGGTTGACGGCGCAGGTGGCCGAATTTGACGATGAAGGAGTTTCCAAGCTCGTCCATCTCTACGATAAGTGCCTTAATTTAAATGGCAACTATGTAGAAAAGTAGTATTTAAGTGTGGCTTTCATCTGTATATAATAAAAAAATTTTCCAATACTTTATTTATTTTTAATTCCAAAACATAATGTACTTTGTGGATGGCCCTCGTACAAATAAATGCGTTTACTGACATATGACAAAGCACAAAGCATTATTTCAATGGAATATAGGCTATTTGTTGACCTAGTATTTGTAATTCGCTCCCCTGAACTACTTTTGATAAGACAGAACCTTTTTGGTCTCGAGAGAAGCTTTGCACCTATGTTATATGCAGAAGACTGTCTCAGCCAGCCTGCTACAAGGGGGGTATATCAGATGCTCCAGAAATACGAGAGAAGGAATTGTTTTGCCATAATGCACATTCACATCAACAACACGTTGGTTACCCTGCGACGCCAAAGGCTTTTTTTTTTTTGCATTCTCCAGAAATACTTAAGCGATGAACCTTATTTTCTGCACCATATAACTTGACAGTGACCAACCTAACGGCAATTTTTGAGGTACAAATACACCTATTGATAACTAAGAGATGGCCACATCGACCTCCAAAGTTGGAAAGTGAACCCTTGATTTACCTAACGCAAAAAATGTTGGTGCAGGCCGAGTTTCCTGTGGTGCTTGTGGCGTCACAAGCTATCGATAACACACCAGGCACTCTATATTGACAAGCTGGCAGTTACTCATGTGACTGCCCCACCAATCCATGGCAGGCTCCGAGACACACCCTCCGCAGCAAACACGGCTTGCGCAACCACAGAGCCGACTTACAATGCTGCCATACCGATGCCACCCATTCTGTTCATGGTGTTCAATTGGCTCATTCAAAGTCTTACTAGTTAGCACCCGTTGTTACTGTATTCTACATTCAGATCTACTGTTAGCAATGGACGCTGCAAATACAGCAACAAAGTTATGTATTTTTTTGCTATTTGATATCAGATGTAGAATAAATTAATATCTGAATTCTCCGTCCATGAACAGCATCTGTCCCTCAACCCTGTATCCACTTAAGAACCACAAAGCATGCAGAACGAAGACTTAACACTTATTATTTCTGCTCCCTGTCTTGGCACCCACATATTCATTGGAACCCATCCTTGAGCTGGCCCAACAACTGGTGACTAGCCTGTTCCCCACAAGTGTTCAACTACATCTTCTCATCTAGTACGGCCACTAGCGGCACCTTCGTGCATATTTTTTTATTTTTTTTGCAGAAGTATCACTCTTCACCAAGTTTGCTTTGCATTGCATTTTGTGTTTCAGAACATTTGCCTGGCACTTGCGATTTGTAGAGGCTATCATTCTTAGTTTTATTTGTCAGTGGCTGGCATACATTTTCTTGTAGTTTTTGTTTGTACTGATCAGGACTAAACCTTCACAAGATCTGTCAGTAACACACATTGTTCACTTTCGGGCGCAGCACATGCAGCAGCTTATGGAAGTGATGACAAGGCTACTCGCTGCACAAGGAAACACACCGCTGCCGCCCTCAACTCCCGCAGCAAGCAGCGCCTGTTTCCATACCACCATTCCACGCATTTGATTCAACACATGAGGAATAATTCCAGTACTGAACACAGCTTGACTTAATTTCATGGAGTGTCACATTGAAGCTAGAGGATTGTAACCTTATTATCTTGTAACGATCAGGGTGTCAGTGTACAGGATTGCCCAAAAACCCTTCCCCACCACCTGTGCTGAAAATGTTCATTATGAAGAACTAATTTCTGCACAACAAAAATTGTTTGATGAAAAGATTGACGTAGCAGCTGCACCTTACAAATTCTTTCATTTGCAAAGGCAACTAACTAGATTCATAAGCAGTGGGGAGCAGACTTACAAAGGCTTACATGCCATTCCAAATTTAAGTGTGAGTATGAATATGCTATTATTATAGAGATACCGCAATCAGGGATGCCATTACTCAAAATATGTCAGATCTTCGTACATACACACACAGATTCTGAAGTATACTGACCCTTGTTTGCAACAGGTTTTGGAATTAGTGAAGAATCAGGATTTGTATGAGAGTACAGCAGTACACTTTGCTTCCACTCCCATTTGTGCAATACAGAGTGGTAGTATACAGATTGTGCCCACAGATCATGTGATGCAGCATGCAAAGTCTCAGCCAGGGCAGTAACATAAACAGAACCAGTGCACTGGGCAGCACACACGCAGTGTTAAATCTTGCCTCCGCTGTTTCACAGCGCACAAGCACCTGGGCTGCCTCTATCATGGTAAGCACGGTCATCTTCAATCTGCCTGTTTGAAAAAATGAAAGTACAACAAGCACCCTGCATGTTCTCCAGTGTCCCAGTCAATAAATGTCAATGCAATTTTTCGAAGCCCAGCAGTAACTCTAGTTTACACAGCACAAGACAAATGCAACAGTGGTCACACACTTCTTCCATTCAGTGTTAGCCCAAAAACATTTTTTGTCACTCTGAAGAATGTCAGTTGCAAAATACCTATGCAACTGGACTCTAGTGCACCAGTGACTTTGTTGAACAGAAGCACTTAAACTGTTAGGCAAGCCTAACTATGTGAGTAACAGGCAACCTTTCTGATCACATTGGTCTTGACATTCCTGCACTAAGTATCTGCAGCTTATCTGCCACTTTTTGTAATATTACAAGAAGAGTTTCATTCATGCTTTTGTTATGATTAAATTATTTTTGGCACAGACTCTTTATCTGTCTGTACATTCAAGGCAATGTTCTCTCTGAATTCTTCTGTAACTATGGACAGAATGGCTAAACTAGGTGATTAATTTAGTGACATTTTACAAGATAGCTCACGCAAAGTTACAAATTTTGAAGCTCACATTACCACGGAAGACAACGCACAACCACAGTTTTGCTCTGCAGAACCTGTCTCTCATGCTATCAGAGATCATGTGGCACAGAAGCTCTTATCCTGGCATGACAGTGGTGTGTTTTCACCTGTAGCAGCCAGTCAGTGGGCATCACCTTTAGTAATAATTTTGAAACCTTCAGACAAGTTACACTTATGTGCAGATTCATTTCCTTGCCATTGCAACGGGTCAGTACAGACACACAAATAGAACAATTGACTTCACAACATCCAACATGTGCACCCATTGTCTTTGTATTGACTTTATGGGTCCCTGCTGGCATTCTCATTGGCTTATTGTGGTAGACACGATTAGCAAGTTTTTGTTTGCATTGCCCATGCAATCCACCACAAAAGTTAGTACTATCAAGACTCTCAGGTCATTTTTTTGTACTGACGGTCTACCTTAAGTGTTGGTTTTGGACAATGGACCCCAGCTTACATCAGTGAAATTTGTGCAGTTTGTGATGACAGTGACATAAAGCATGTGCCATTCCAACCTCAATCTACCGATGAAGCAAAATGCTTCATCTGAACATTCATGCAACAGATCAACAATTTACGCACTTCCCATATGCAGGACACGCGGTAGTCTCTTCCTCTCATCATACCGTTCCCAGCCATGGAGCTTTTGCATGGACACCAACATGAAACACTGCTTCAGTTGGTGCATCCTCCATAGCGATCAGTCCTCCCTCCAAAGTGCTTCAAGTTTCATGTGCACGATTTGGTCTTTTTCAGAGATTTTGGCAGATACAGGCATTGAGAATGAGGCATTATCAAAAAGTCTTGGCCACTCTTTGTATATTTTACCGGGTCCCACTGGGCTGCAGAAGCGCCATGAGAATCAGCTTCACTTGAGTGAATTGTGTGATCCTGCCAGGGGCTTTTTGTTTGCAGATTTGGTGCCCAAGAGTACGCAACAGGCTCAGCCGCCTCCGCCTCCCTTGGGTCCCATGCTGCTGGTGCCGGACAGGGAGCTGATGGACACTGATGCAGTGCCATTACCGCAGCACCAACAGCCCAGATGCGAGTGGTGGGCTCCCTTCACCCTGCTGCCTTCCCCACCTATGATCTGCCATGGACCCTTCAGTTGCCACTGTGCCTCCACCAATGGAAGATAATGTTCCATCCTCGAGCTTGGATGTGCACCCCATGGCTGGTTTTTCAGACAATGTTTTTGGTGATTTGCAAGACAAATGTCGGGTTGTGGGCATGAGCTTGTCACTGGGTGAAGTTTTGGCTCCTGCTTCCTCAGTGGCAGCTGCACCCGATCTTCCCCATCTGCTGTTGTTTCTGGCTGCACCAGTACAGGACGACAGTGAGGAGTTTTGAGGGGGAGGGAGGCAAGAATGTGGTGTCATACGTTATCAGTACCACACCAGGCAATCCAGAGCAAGAGATCGGTAATAACTCATGTGACTGCCCCAAAAATCTGCAGCCAGCTCTGAGATAAACCCTCCGCAGCATGCACAGTTAGCATCATCACAGAGCTGACACCACCCACTCTGTTCGAAGTGTTCCATCGGTGCATTCAAAGCCTTACTAGTTAGCTTCTGTTATTGTTCTATGCAACAAACCTGCCTATCTCATGGAACTGCTAGTCTGTAACTCACTTTCTGAAACTAAAGTTAGGTAAACCAGAGTTAAGTACAAATTCAGTGTGCTTTTCATTATTTCTTATCTTTGTCTCAGTACTCACCAATTTCTTGGCACCCATACTGGACCAACCAAACAGCACTTGTAATCTGATGCCACTGAGATTATACGTGTATCTTTGGGAATACCATGTATGTAGCCAGTATTACCCCTGCCCTTTCATACAAAGGCACAGCACATAGAATTCACTACAGATAATTTTAACTGCAACATTAGCATGCTCACCTCACAGTTTCACATTCCCTGGCATCCAGAAAATGAAACTAGATACTCTGCACTTCTGTCTATGTTGGTTAAAAAAGCTCTTGTACTAGAAAGACACTCTGGGAAACAGATCAGATGACAAACTTCTTTACAAAAGCTCATCTCAGTTGTTAACACTGCACTACTTCAAAAACTGTGAATCTGTTTGATAAGCATGTTGCATTATACATACCATATACAGTCAAAGAATTCCTCTACGTACATCCATCACACCACAGAGTGGTGTACTGCTTTATTTTTATCCCAATAAACACACAACAATGATGTAACTTAGCACCTAATGTGAAACTGGGTTCCAACTTCAATTCCTAATCTTATCTGCACAGCCAGCCTTACCTTGCTTTAGATGACTCCTAAACAGCCCCATTACTGGCAGAAGATTTATGAGAATTTACTCCATTGATGGTTAACAATGGCATTAACTACCCCTGTGTAAAAGAAAAATGAAATACTGTATACTTGATGCACAATGTCTAGTTTGCTGTCACGTGGCATGAGCCATTTCACATGAGTGGCTGTGTGACAAGACTGGTTTCAAAGGTCTCTGTGGCCAATCTAATATGGTGGTGATGTGCATCATTAATGATGATCTGTCATAATAGTCTTGTTGACTCAAGAGACCATGCATCCATAAATGTACTGTAGAGTGTATATTGCTCTCCAGTTTCGAGGAGATGGATCGAGATTACATCCCTCCATAAGTTAAGAAAATTTCCAGTCAGTACGATTACGTTAAGCGCTTCCACAATGGTTTCTTTCATCTCATTTTGTAGATGCTGTTACAAATTGTATAGGATGTCTCCACGCAAAGTGTTGTAAGCCTCAGACAACATATAATGTAGTTAATTTGTGAGTTAAGAACAATGCTCTAACTTTGCTGAGGAACATAAAATCTGCATTTCACTGCTATAATGCACAGTTGCTTCTCTCTCATAAAATCAAACTCAATTACTAGTTTCCCTCCCCACCCCCAAATATAAAAAAAAAATAAAAAAGGACGTTCTTGTAGATAAACTTATCTGATCATTTCTGCTTACTGAAAATTGTAGGAAGAAAGGATAATTATGGTTTAATGTCTCATCATTGACGACGTGATTAGAGATGAAGCACAAGCTGAAATAGGGTAGGATGGAAATGGAAATCAGTAATACTCCTTTCAAAGAAATCATTATCTTAAGCAATTTAGGGAAATCGTGCTAAATCTGAAACTGGTTGGTGATTTGAACCACTGTCTACCCAAATACAAGCCCAATGTGCTAACTGTTTGGTACTGAAACTGGGGTATGCTGACATACACTAAAAAATCGCAAATGTTTAAGAAGTAAATTTATAAGCAGTAGTTTTCACTTTATTTTTTTAGTAGTTTTACATATATTTAAACAAAGACAAGTTAGAAAAGTAGATGATCTGCTTACAAGTGACACAAACCAGGACATCAATGAACACACACCTTTCCTCGTTTAGTCATCTGAAGTACCTCAAACACTTAACATTAAATGCAGTATAATAATTTTAACTTTTTACTCATCTTTCTGCACATTAGCACAACTAATGAAATACACAAGAACGTGAAAGGATGCAACCAAAATGTGAAAATTTAAGTACACACGGAAATTGACTAAATCCACTATCTACACAAATACACATGGGAACGTTGTCACCTGAAATATAAATGCTTGGCTTTTCACAAATACAAACCAACTGCTACTTCTTTTCAGAACATATTCATTTTGCTCAATATTACAATTTGAGAGTTTCTACATTTTCATTCTTGAATAAAGTGTCATAGTACAGTTCCCATGACATACAAGAAATGCTTTTTATAAAAACTATTTTAATTAAATACACAGAAATAAAAAGGAAATAAAATTAGGGCTTACCCCAATCAACAACAAAGTCATTAGATAAATGGCTCATGATAGAGTAGGGCTAGGATGCGGAAAGTAAATGGCCTATTTCAAAGGCTCCTGTCAGCATCCACCTTAAATGCTTTGATAAAACCACGGAAAACCTAAATCAGGATGGCAGGATAGGAGTTTGAACCACACTACTCCTAATTGCACCAACTAATACACCACCTTGCTTAGTCGCACACATAAAGAATGAAGCTTGACTGACCACTAGTACCCAAACATAAAAACGACAGCCTCAAACATTCAAAATGTTATACAACATCATGTAAACCTTCTCGTAATGTGGCAACTTGTCTGGCAGCCACATAAAAAAAAATGATGAAACAAACTATTATTTCATCTGACACCAACCACTAACAAGTAAATCTCCAAGGTTTATCTGTTTGCCTCCCTCAGTACCTCCCAAATATCGTTTCACATAATTCTCTGCCTCAGACATGGTCACCCACTCACTCAATATATGAATAAATTATGTTCTCATTCCCACAAATAAATTGAACATACAATGGCTTCTAAACAGGAAGACATATAATTATCCTTTGAAGCAAATATTAACTTTATTCCCAGGCGCCAGTCCAATTGTGAAATATTAGATGAACTTCATGACTTAAAATAATCTGTAACTAGCTCTGCTACATTAAGAATAAGGCTATAGAAAGGTCCAAACTATATAAAGCAGCAAAATATTGCCATCTCATTAACTCAACAACACAAATCTCACTCTACTTTTTTTGTGTTTTCCCTGAACATACAGTTTGTGACACCAAGAGTGTTTATGGCCTGGCCTGTTGATTCCTATTATCAACCTTAAAAACAAACCGAGTTGTCTGTCATTTACTCACATTTTATTCTTCATGGCTTTTCTCTCCTATCATTAACTTATATGAGTAACTGGCTATTTAATATGAGGACATACTAACTGTGAATAAAGAAACATTAAATCCTTTATAGTTTTTTTTAAGTATAGAAAAAAAATGACAGCATAAAATTCTATTTTCACTGTGTAACATATGGCTGTCTTCAAATAATTATTATATATAAATAAGCAACATTCTTGTCATGATCAGTCATAATAATATAATATTTTGCAGCACATAAACTGTGGTCATATGATTTAACAGGAAAATTGTCGCACCTGGAAATATTAAAAAGAACAAAAAAATTATTTTTTATCTACAGAGATATTGCACAAATATCTTTACATAAACAAATAATATAAAATGAATGGAATAATAATGATAACTGTATGCTTACATAGTTTAACAAATAAGAATAATGTTTTGCATATACTTAGGAGTAATTGCCAGTGATGCAAATTTAAATCTCATAACCAGCTTCTTAGCAAAGTATGCACATCTGAGCTTCACTTTCTGCACCAAGCTAAAGCAAGCTTTCAAGGAACAAAACCACCACCCACAACGGAACAATGTTGTGGCATGCTATCCAGTGCCAGAATATCACACCTCGGAGTCAAACACTGCACTAGCTTCCAATGCGCTCACCAATTAAAGAGAATGAACAGTCACATAAAAAATTCTTCTGTTGACTCCGAAAGGGAAAGTCACGTTCTGGTCGCTGCTGGCTCATTCAGTATGGAAATCTCTATCTGATTATTAGTTAAGGAGTCTCACTCTTATTTACATACAAAGATGAGATGGTAATGCAATACAATTCAATTTTACATGAAGTGAAGTTTTTTCCCATATTTACACACAGATGTGGCTTCATGTCAAGAACATACAAAATTAGACAACAAAGTTGCACTTGGTGGAATATTTGTGAATATATAGCTAACAGTAGCCAAAGAAACAGTATTACACTGAGAGAGTAGTTCTGCAACAAGTTAACAGTTAGCTACAGCTGGGACATGGGCATTCATGTGGATAGACAGCTGGTCAACTCTCATACATTGTACATAGAACAACAACAACAACTACTACAATTGGAGTAAATATGGTATGTAACAAGGCTGCTTTCATATGTGACCCCATCATCTCTGATCAAAAATAAAATTATTCTGGTTGGAGTCCATGAATAAGCTGTGGGTGATTGTATGGGAAGGTCTTTTATATAGGCCATCCACAGGGGAATATACTCAGGGAAACATAAGCCAGAGTAAGAGCAGTGGAAGGATGAGCTGTGATGCTGTTTATATTTGGTGGGCAATGGCATAGTGCTTTAAAGTGGTGTATGCAAAATCCTGGGTTGGATCTCCTCCATCTCAGCTCATGGTGAGAGAGAGTCAGTATCTTGACAAAGGAATGTGTTGAATGTCTCAAAGCCTGTACAATATTATATGATAAGATGAGAACCATCAGGAGGCTAGTAGGGAGTAGTCATAGGTTTCTTGGGTATTTGGGAAGAAATGTTGTAGGATATTCATTTATAAGGTCAGTTCAAAAAATTTCAGAACATTCATATTTTTTTTTGTTTTATATCTGTTAGTTATTGTTCAGTACTGCATTGAGTAGAACATTTGTCACACAGTTTGTGAATTTCGAGATGTTAGAGGAGCAACACGTCTGCATTAAATTTAGTTTGAAACTCAAGAAAACCTTTACAGGGGCACACCAAATGATGCATGAAACCTATGGTGATGAGTGGTTAAGCCATACTCAGTATCACAAAGAGTTCATACAGTTCAAAAATGGCCAGATGGAAGTTAAAGATGATCCTCAACCAAGATGACCTCTGACGTCTACCGATGATGCTCATGCCTGGAACGCCAACAAAATTGTGCATGCCAATCTAAGACCGACTCTCTGAGAAATTGCAGAACAATGTAATATTTCAGTTGGATTGTGTCATGAAATCCTGACATCATCTTGGAATGCATCGTGTTGCCGCCAAGTTTGTTCCATGGCTCATGAGTCAGGGCCAGAAAGACCTTTGCCTTGCAATCTGTGAAGAGCTTTTGGATCACACAAATGAGAACAAGATGTTCCTTAAGAGAATCATAACTGGTGATGAGACATGGGTCTACAGTTACGTTGTAGATACCAAGGCTCAACCTTCACAATGGGCCAGGAAAAGCTCTCCAAGACCAAACAAAGCTCGTCAGGTCACGTCAAATGTGAAAGCCATGCTGATAATTTTCTTCGGCTCTGAAGGGATTACTTCATCATGAATTTATGCCACAGGGACCAACTGTTAATCGATGATACTAATGGAATGTGTTGTGACACCTGCGAGAAAATGTGAGATGGAAATGACCTGAAATGTGGTGAGACAATTCAATTCATGGCTCCTTCATCATGATAGCAGACTCACGCAGTCATACCTATTGATGCATGTCTATTGCACAAAAAATGAAATCACTGTGCTGCCTCATCCTCTGTGCTCTCCAGACCTGCTCTTGTGGACATTTTCTTTATTTCCACAGTTGAAAACAGTGTTGAAAAGACAAAGATTTGCTATGGTAGATGATAGAGAAGAAAATTTGCCGAAAGCGCTTTGTGCGATCTGGCACGAGGCGTACCAAAACTGCTTTCAGAAGTGGAAGTGGCATTGGGAGTGGTGTATCAATATGAAGGAGAGAATTTCAAAGGAGACCATGCACAATAAGTAAAATGTAAGTGTACGAAAATTTTGTGGACAAAGTTTCAGAATTTTCTGAGCATGCCTTGTATGGTCTGGATGAGCAAGGTATCATCAGTGTGTAATGGCTTTGTGGTGCATAAAGGAAGGAAAAAAATTTCTCAACATATTTACAATACTGTGGGGAACTTAAATGTGCCCAGTATTACACATGTAAGAAGGAAATATTTACATAAAATGTGTTTCTGATATTCCCATGCTAAGTAGATACATATACCACTGGAATGAAAATTTTAGTTAAGTGAAGGCTTACAGGTAGTGGTTACCTTGCCTCTTCCTTTCACAAGTAACATTAGACAGTAGATACGACAAGCTATTGAATGAACAGTTGTTACACTCTCAAACTGTGTGCTGAAGCAGGATTCTAACACTGCTCCTGCATTTCACAGACAGCGTGCTACCTACTGTTACCAGCTGTGCACACTGCATGGGCCAATTCAAAGTTTAGCTTGTCAACTGAACTCCACAGTTGGAACTTGTCACAAATGTTCATTGCTGCAAACACTCCGTTAAACAGTTGGAAAGTATTATCTCTTTACTTTATGTGCATTGTGTAAGATCCAGGCAACTCTCTCTATTAACTTCAGCAACTAGAAATTGGAAGTGCCACACACCCAAGAACCCTTACTGTTGTTTTTGGACATCTGCCACCACCACCACCAAATACTCTCTTCTCTTGCTTCAAGACACCACAAACAACAAGCTGACTGGTTCAGCAACCCCTAGTAAGCACAAAAGAAAGGACGCAGCAATTTCTGTCCTTCACTCATAAAAATCCTGCAAACCAATGCAATCACTGTTACCATGTAACTTTATAATTAACCACGCAGAAGCAGCAGAGGTGTTTTAAGGAATGCACTTACTTCAAGAAGACAAGCTTATCACACAGTTAAATAACTTTTTAATTGTTGTTTTGAAAGGATACAACTCGCAATCCTCTTTCAGAAGGATCAGTTATAAGAAGCCCACGTGGAGCATAAACACGTTCATTTTGTTCTGCAATAAACTTCGCTACTTTCCGGAGACACTGAAATGATAAAAAAATGGAGTAACAGAAATGAAAACACACAGCATGTGAAATGTGCAGTAATTTCAAGCCCATTCATACCCCTGCATTGTTTTGTCCACGAGACTATTGTCACTGATATATAATGTCAATTTACTCACACTGAGGAAGGTGAAGAAACTACTCAACTCTGATATCTACATTTCTCTAATACTTTTCTTTACTGCAACAAAGACCTGTTTCTAGTACAGATAACTGAATTAGTACCATAAAATTCTCAACGATATTATCTACTTATTCTGTAATGCAAGGTAGAAATAAAGACCTGTTTCTAGTACAGATAACTGAATTAGTACCATAAAATTCTCAACGATATTATCTACTTATTCTGTAATGCAAGGTAGAAATAAAGCTTCCTAATGAACCAGTAAGCCAATAAAAGCATTATCAGAGTTAAACTCTATCTGTACAGAGATATTAGATGCCATACTGACTCCGAAATAAACTAAATGCCATTCAAATAAGAACTTTAAATTTTATACCCCCCCCCCAAAACTCCATCTTATTCCTATATAAAAGGCTGTGCAGTGTTTGTGTGAAAGCACCCACGTGATCTACCAACTGACGTGCCTACACTGTGACGCATTCTATGTGGGAATGACCAGCAACAAACTGTCCATTCGCATGAATGGACACAGGCAGACAGTGTTTGTTGGTAATGAGGATCACCCTGTGGCTAAACATGCCTTGGTGCACGGCCAGCACATCTTGGCACAGTGTTACACCGTCCGGGTTATCTGGATACTTCCCACTAACACCAACCTATCCGAACTCCGGAGATGGGAACTTGCTCTTCAATATATCCTCTCTTCCCGTTATCCACCAGGCCTCAATCTCCGCTAATTTCAAGTTGCCGCCACTCGTACCTCACCTGTCATTCAACAACATCTTTGCCTCTGCACTTCTGCCTCGACTGACATCTCTGCCCAAACTCTTTGTCTTTAAATACGTCTGCTTGTGTCTGTATGTGTGTGGATGGATGTGTGTGTGTGTGCGCGCGCGAGTGTATACCCGCCCTTTTTTCCTTTTTTCCCCCCTAAGGTAAGTCTTTCCGCTCCCGGGATTGGAATGACTCCTTACCCTCTCCCTTAAAACCCACATCCTTTCGTCTTTCCCTCTCCTTCCCTCTTTCCTGATGAGGCAACAGTTTGTTGCGAAAGCTTGAATTTTGTGTGTCTGTCGACCTGCCAGCACTTTCATTTTTCCCACGTGGAATGTTTCCATATATATATATATATATATATATATGGTTATAATAAAGGGAAACATTCCACGTAGGAAAAATATATCTAAAAACAAAGATGATGTGACTTACCAAATGAAAGCGCTGGCAGGTCGATAGACACACAAACACAAACATACACACAAAATTCAAGCTTTCGCAACAAACTGTTGCCTCATCAGGAAAGAGGGAAGGAGAGGAAAAGACGAAAGTATGTGGGTTTCAAGGGAGAGGGTAAGGAGTCATTCCAATGTGTGTGGATGGATATGTGTGTGTGCGCGCGCGCGCGCGCGCGCGCGCGCGCGCGCGCGCGAGTGTACACCCGTCCTTTTTTCCCCCTAAGGTAAGTCTTTCCGCTCCCAGGATTGGAATATATATATATAAAATGGAAGGAAACATTCCACGTGGGAAAAATTATATATAAAAACAAAGATGAGGTGACTTACCGAACAAAAGCGCTGGCAGGTCGATCGACCTGCCAGCGCTTTTGTTCGGTAAGTCACCTCATCTTTGTTTTTATATATATATATATATATATATATATATATATATATATATATATATATATATATATATATATATATATAAATGGCTCTGAGCACTATGGGACTCAACTGCTGAGGTCATTAGTCCCCTATATATATATATCCGACAGACTACAAATGAAAGACAAATTCGTAGAAAACAGATACTTTGATACCAATAGTTTTGTACACTTATGGTTACTTTTCAACATAATCACCAAAAAGATTGACACTTTTATGGTACCTGTAGACAAGCTTTGCAATACCCTCTTCAAAAAAATGTTGCCACCAATGATTGCAAATGAGCATTGACATTGTTTTGAAGATCTTTATTGGTTTGAAAGTGCTGCCCTCTTACCAACGTCTTCACTCATCAGCATTCCTCTTTATTTGTTTTGAATGTCCAAATTTGCAATTGACTTCAGGCATTGTGTTGATCCTTGACAACGCTCATCCACACACTGCTGGCACAACCCAACAGCTCCTTGAACAATTTCAATGGGACATTTTCCATCATCCGCTGTACAGTCCTGACCTGGCACCCAGCGACTTTCACCTTTTCCCTGAACTGAAGATGTGGCTACAAGGGCAGCACTTTCAAACCAATGAAGATCTTCAAAACAACATCAGTGCTCAAAAATGGTTCAAATGGCTCTGAGCACTATGGGACTTAACAGCTATGGTCATCAGTCCCCTAGAACTTATAACTACTTAAACCTAACTAACCTAAGGACATCATACAACACCCAGTCATCATGAGGCAGAGAAAATTCCTGACCCCGCCAGGAATCGAACCCGGGAACCCGGGCGTGGGAAGCTAGAACGCTTCCGCACGACCACGAGCTGCGGACCATCAGTGCTCATTTGCAATCATTGGTGGCAATATTTTTTGAAGAGTGTACTGCAGAGCTTGTCCACAGGTACGATAACTGTCTCAATCTTTTCGGTGATTATGTTGAAAAGTAACCACAGTGTACAAAACTTTTGGTAATAAAATATTTGTTTTCTATGAACTTGTCTTTTATTTATAGCCTATCGGAGGTTGGGGGGAGGGGGGGGGGGGGGGGGAACTGGATGTTGGATATTATTAATGTACCATTTTCAGATACAGCAGCCAGCCATAGTTTAGGAAATGTATTACCCAGATACTGGACACCACCTGCAATACTGAATGTCTTAAAATTATGAGTTTCAGAAGATTCATTTAGGAATCAGCCTGGGGATGACTGAAAGCACAAATAAATAAGCTAACATACACAGATGCTTTACAGGAACACCGAGAATGATTAGGGTACAGCTTAACCATGCAACCCAACAAATACAGGTATATTTTCACATTCTAGACACTTCAATTGTAGTGCTCCTTCCTTACTTTGAGATGAAGCAACAGTATCCTAGTATTTGGAAACTAACTGCAGTTTAAGAGGAACAATGTGTTATTGATTGTTGATATTTCATTTATGTGGTGACTATTTTTGTGCTCACAGTTCCATTACTTTACATGGCAGGATGGGCACAATTTTTCTTTAACTAACAAATTATATTTAATCTGCACAAAAGAGTGGCAATATCAAAAGTAACAAATTATATTTAATCTCCACAAAAGAGTGGCAATGTCAAAAGGAAATCATCGATAAGCTTCAGAATTTGGCGCAGCTACAATGCAAACTCTAAACTCTCAGTTATTTTTATGTAAAGAGTACAGCCAACTGACAAGCTGGCAATGAGTATGGTTTTAACCTAATGTGCAGTGTTGTATCGAAGTTGAGAATGATCTTCAGATTTCTGTTCATCAACCAAGTCCCACAGAGGGGCAAAAGCTGGGGAAAATCCCGAACCTGATGCTAGCTAGTATTCTTTCCTCTGTGCAAACTAAAATTAAGGACAAGATTGCCACTCTCAACAAATAATACAGTTAAAGGCCTCAGAATTTGTGAAGACCTTAAACATACACCACAGACATGTGAGTTCTCTGGGAGGTTTATGCAAAGAAGTGGGGTCTCTATACAATGGATGTCTTCTCTGGCAGAGTAATTGCTGGAAGAGGCACACAACCCAAATGTGCCAGCAGCACTTTTAGGAAATGAAAAACAAAGGCTTATTGTGATGTTAGAAGTTACACACCCCCCCCACCCCCCCCCCCCCCCCCCCCCCCCCCCAGTCAAATTTATGTTATTCTGAAATGTATAATTCTGTACAAGGAAAATTTGTTGCCAAGAAACTGGTTGGATGGCAGCAGAATTAATACTGGACTGACTAGCTATTGTCTATAATCACAGACCTGGTGTGCTGTTCAGTAAGAGAGCTATGCCTTTCTAAGTCACCTCACATCTGGCTAAAGAATAAAGTTGTTGCACTGAAGAAAGACCTAATTTTTATACCTAGAGCTATGACTTCAATACTGCAGGTCATAAGTAATTTAAAAACCATCTTCTAAAACACTATTCTAACTGGCTCTATGAGAATGTCATGCATTCATTGGATCTGGCAAGGTTAGAATTATGTAGGAGTGGATTCTCTCTTCATGGCACACAATATCACCAGATTCTATTGGCAAAGGGGTACAAGAAGTGCTGCATATTGAGTGCCCTGGATGGTAGTACATATAATGTAATCTGAGAATATGAAACAATGGCAATGAGGAAACAACACCAGTTATGGAGTTAATAATGACACCAGTGAAGATTCTTTTTAGAAGACCCTTACTTTTGTTAATTTACATACAGTACAATATAAAATATGTGATTAAGAGTGACCATACTACTACTTGTTGCATTATGGCCTCTGTAGGACCACAGGTAGCCCCTTTGTGGATCGCATTTTCCTCCTCTTCTCCCAGAACCTCTTCATTCTTGCTCTTCTTCTCTACCGCTCTTCTTCCGAGACCTTCACTGTCCTTTTCTCCTGTCGGCTCCACTGGTGACACTCTAATCTTTTCCTGTATTCTTCTCTGTCATTGATCTCCGGCATATTGGTCGGTGTATATTCGTTCCTCCAATTTTCCTTTCCTTCGACCTTGATCCCCAATTCCAACCAGTCCTTCCGAAGTTCAACAACCCACTTGGTTCCTATCTTTCCCCTTGTCCTTCCTGTTGTTTCCCACACTCTCTTCGGCATTCTGTCCATACTCATCCTAACTACATGTCCAGCAAACCTTACCCTTTTGAGTCTGATTTCCCCAGATATTGTTCTCATGTTCCAGTACAACTCTTCCCTAGGTCTTCGCATTCACCTCTCTCCACCTCTTTTGGGACCTAGTATTTTTCTCTCTTCTTTCTCTAGTTGTTTTGCCCCATTTCTTCTTAGTGGCATAGTCTCAGCAGCATATAATACTGCATTCCTCACTGTTGCCTTGTAGTGGCTTATCTCTGCCTCTGTGGATATATTCTTTTTATTGTATATCTCTCTCATCATGCAGAAGGCTGACCTCATCATCTTTATCCTCTCTGTTATTCCCTCCTTGCTCCTGTTCCTTCCTGTTATAAATTCTCCCAGGTATTTAAATGTGCCCACAATTTGCACAGTGCCTTCCAGTGTTTCCCAGTCTGCAGTGGTATTTAATGTCTTTGTCTTGTTATAGGCGATCCTCAGTTCCACCTTTCTGACTACCTTACTTAAGTTGTCGAGTTGTGTTTTTGCGTCTTCTTCCATCTCACTTACTATTGCTATGTCCTCTGCAAAGGCTAGGCAGTCCACTTGAGCCCTGTTGTCCTTTTTGTCCCCAAATGGGTCTTTGGTATTCCCATTTCCTCGTTTATTGCTCTCTACTGCCTGATCACTTCGTCCAGTGCTATATTGAACAACAATGGTGACAATCCATCTCCCGGTTTAACACCAGTCTTGATCTCAAATTCTTCTGACAGTGCTCCTCTGAATCTCACACTTGCTTTTGTGTCTGTCAGATTTTTTTTTTTTTTGAGTTCTTGTGTAGTTCCATCCAGTCCTCTGTTCTTCAGGATCCTAACAAGAGTCTGTCTGTCAATGGAGTCATATGCCTTTGTGAAGTCCACGAAAGTTATTAGTGTCTTTTTGTTTTTTAAGGCCCTATGTTTTATCAGTTGCTTCAGGATAAATTCCTGTTCTATACAACCTCTTCCCTTCCTGAATCCCGGTTTGGTAGTCGCCAACTGTACTTTCTACCTGTTGTTCTACTCTCTTGAGCGATAGTTCTAACAGCATCTTGTGTCCGAACATCTAGTAGCGATATTCCTCTGTAATTGTTTGCATCTCTCTTGTCCCCTTCTTATGTATTGGTACTACAATTGCATTCTTCCATCCTTCTGGCAACTTCTTTGTTCTCCAGATCTGGTGGATTATGTTGGTCATGTTGTCTATTGCTTTGCTGCCTCCCCATTCTTTATCATCTCGGCAGCTATATCATCTTCTCCAGTTGCCTTATTATCCTTTAGATTGCTTATGGCATGTGCGACTTCATCCCTGGTTGGAGGGCATGGCTCTCTCTCTTCTGTGTCAGTCCCAAGTTCCAGCTCATCTTCAGGTGGTTCACAGTTCAGCAGGTCGTGAAAGTACTCTGCAAAAATCCGACAGTTCTCCTTCGCACTAACAGCCACCTCCCCTTTCTTATCTCTTATAAACAGTTCTCTACCCTTATATCCAATCAGACTCTTTTTGAATTTCCAATAAAAGTGTCTGCTGTTGTTTTTCCTGAAGTTGGTCTCAATCTCGTCCAGTTCCTGGTCCATTTTATTGTTCGGGCCGCTTCCTTTCTTGCTTCTAAGAAAGCTTCCCATTTTGCCAGGTCCTCCTGCTGCTCCAGTCTCTGCAGGCTTTCCTGCGAGTTTCTACCGCTTCCTCACATTCCTTGTTCCACCACCAGTGCTTCTGTTTCTTTTCTTCCTTTCCCTATAGTTCAGCCTGTTTCGCCATATTTCGGTTCATGTTGTCCCATTCATTGAATGATTCAATTCCTTCCTCATATCTGGATCGATTGTGACTTAATTTGTCTCTGTCTACCTTTATTTATTTATTTATTGTTCCGTGGAACCAAATTAAGGAGAAGTCTCCATGGTCATGGAACGAGTCAATACATGAAATTATAACACAATATTAGAAACAGATAAAATGAAATATAAAAAAACATATTCAGGTGACAAGTCGTAAGTTTAAATAAAGAAAATCAACAATGTAACACTGGAATTTGCTTAATTTTTTAGCTCTTCCAGGAGCTCCTCGACAGAATAGAAGGAGTGAGCCATGAGGAAACTCTTCAGTTTAGACTTAAAAGAGTTTGGGCTACTGCTAAGATTTTTGAGTTCTTGTGGTAGCTTATTGAAAATGGATGCAGCAGAATACTGCACTCCATTGTGTACAAGAGTCAAGGAAGTGCATTCCACATGCAGATTGGATTTCTGCCTAGTATTAACTGTGTGAAAGCTGCTAACTCTTGGGAATATGCTAATATTGCTAACAACAAACGACATTAAAGAAAATATATACTGTGAGGGCAATGTCAGAATTACCAGACTATTGAATAGGCGTCGACAAGAGGTTCTCGAACTTACACCACATATAGCTCGAACAGCCCGTTTTTGAGCCAAAAATACCCTTTTTAAATCAGAAGAATTACCCCAAAAAAAAATACCATACGACATAAGCGTATGAAAATATGCGAAGTACACTAATTTTCGTGTTGAAGTGTCACTTATTTCAGATACTGTTCTAATGGTAAATAAAGCAGCATTTAGTTTCTGAACAAGATCCTGGACATGGGCTTTCCACAATAGCTTACTATCTACCCGAACGCCTAGGAACTTGAACTGTTCCGTCTCACTTATAATATGCCCATTCTGTCTGATCAAAATATCGGTTCTTGTTGAATTGTGAGTTAGAAACTGTAAAAACTGAGTCTTACTGTGATTTAGCATCAAATTATTTTCTACAAGCCACGAACTTATTTCACGAACTACATTATTTGATCCCATTTCAATATTACACACAAGATCCTTCACTACCAAGCTGGTGTCATCAGCAAACAGAAATATTTTTGAATCACCTGTAATTTCCCGAGGACATGCAGCTTTGCTGTATGATTAAATGATGATGGCGTCCTCTTGGGTAAAATATTCCGGAGGTAAAATAGTCCCCCATTCGGATCTCCGGGCGGGGACTACTCAAGAGGACATCGTTATCAGGAGAAAGAAAACTGGCATTCTACGGATCGGAGCGTGGAATGTCAGACCCCTTAATAGGGCAGGTAGGTTAGAAAATTTAAAAAGGGAAATGGATAGGTTAAAGTTAGATATAGTGGGAATTAGTGAAGTTCGGTGGCAGGAGGAACAAGACTTTTGGTCAGGTGATTACAGGGTTATAAATACAAAATCAAATAGGGGTAATGCAGGAGTAGGTTTAATAATGAATAAAAAAATAGGAGTGCGGGTTAGCTACTACAAACAGTATAGTGAACGCATTATTGTGGCCAAGATAGACACAAAGCCCATGCCTACTACAGTAGTACAAGTTTATATGCCAACTAGCTCTGCAGATGATGAAGAAACTGATGAAATGTATGACGAGATAAAAGAAATTATTCAGGTAGTGAAGGGAGACGAAAATTTAATAGTCATGGGTGACTGGAATTCGTCAGTAGGAAAAGGGAGAGAAGGAAACATAGTAGGTGAATATGGATTGGGGGGAAGAAATGAAAGAGGAAGCCGCCTTGTAGAATTTTGCACAGAGCATAACTTAATCATAGCTAACACTTGGTTCAAGAATCATAAAAGAAGGTTGTATACCTGGAAGAATCCTGGAGATACTAAAAGGTATCAGATAGATTACATAATGGTAAGACAGAGATTTAGGAACCAGGTTTTAAAATGTAAGACATTTCCAGGGGCAGATGTGGATTCTGACCACAATCTATTGGTTATGAACTGCAGATTGAAACTGAAGAAACTGCAAAAAGGCGGGAATTTAAGGAGATGGGACCTGGATAAACTGAAAGAACGAGAGGTTGTACAGAGTTTCAGGGAGACCATAAGGGAACAACTGACAGGAATGGGGGAAAGAAATACAGTAGAAGAAGAATGGGTAGCTCTGAGGGATGAAGTAGTGAAGGCAGCAGACGATCAAGTAGGTAAAAAGACGAGGGCTAATAGAAATCCTTAGGTAACAGAAGAAATATTGAATTTAATTGATGAAAGGAGAAAATATAAGAATGCAGTAAATGAAGCAGGCAAAAAGGAATACAAACGTCTCAAAAATGAGATCGACAGGAAGTGCAAAATGGCTAAGCAGGGATGGCTAGAGGACAAATGTAAGGATGTAGAGGCTTGTCTCACTAGGGGTAAGATAGATACTGCCTACAGGAAAATTAAAGAGACCTTTGGAGAGAAGAGAACCACTTGTATGAATATCAAGAGCTCAGATGGCAACACAGTTCTAAGCAAAGAAGGGAAGGCAGAAAGGTGGAAGGAGTATATAGAGGGTTTATACAAGGGCGATGTACTTGAGGACAATATTATGGAAATGGAAGAGGGTGTAGATGAAGATGAAATGGGAGATAAGATACTGCGTGAAGATTTTGACAGAGCACTGAAAGACCTGAGTCGAAACAAGGCCCCGGGAGTAGACAACATTCCATTAGAACTACTGATGGCCTTGGGAGAGCCAGTCCTGACAAAAGTCTACCATCTGGTGAGCAAGATGTATGAGACAGGCGAAATACCCACAGACTTCAAGAAGAATATAATAATTCCAATCCCAAAGAAAGCAGGTGTTGACAGATGTGAAAATTACCGAACTGTCAGTTTAATAAGTCACAGCTGCAAAATACTAACGCAAATTCTTTACAGACGAATGGAAAAACTGGTAGAAGCGGACCTCGGGGAAGATCAGTTTGGATTCCGTAGAAATGTTGGAACACGTCAGGCAATACTAACCTTACGACTTATCTTAGAAGAAAGATTAAGAAAAGGCAAACCTACGTTTCTAGCATTTGTAGACTTAGAGAAAGCTTTTGACAACGTTAACTGGAATACTCTCTTTCAAATTCTGAAGGTGCCAGGGGTAAAATACAGGGAGCGAAAGGCTATTTACAATTTGTACAGAAACCAGATGGCAGTTATAAGAGTCAAGGGGCATGAAAGGGAAGCAGTGGTTGGGAAAGGAGTGAGACAGGGTTGTAGCCTCTCCCTGTTGTTATTCAATCTGTATATTGAGCAAGCAGTAAAGGAAACAAAAGAAAAATTCGGAGTAGGTATTAAAATCCATGGAGAAGAAATAAAAACTTTGAGGTTCACCGATGACATTGTAATTCTGTCAGAGACAGCAAAGGACTTGGAAGAGCAGTTGAACGGAATGGACAGTGTCTTGAAAGGAGGATATAAGATGAACATCAACAAAAGCAAAACGAGGATAATGGAATGTAGTCAAATTAAATCGGGTGATGCTGAGGGGATCAGATTAGGAAATGAGACACTTAAAGTAGTAAAGGAGTTTTGCTATTAAGGGAGTAAAATAACTGATGATGGTCGAAGTAGAGAGGATATAAAATGCAGACTGGCAATGGCAAGGAAATCATTTCTGAAGAAGAGAAATTTGTTAACATCGAGTTTAGATTTAAGTGTCAGGAAGTCGTTTCTGAAAGTATTTGTATGGAGTGTAGCCATGTATGGAAGTGAAACGTGAACGATAACCAGTTTGGACAAGAAGAGAATAGAAGCTTTCGAAATGTGGTGCTACAGAAGAATGCTGAAGATAAGGTGGGTAGATCACATAACTAATGAGGAGGTATTGAATAGGATTGGGGAGAAGAGAAGTTTGTGGCACAACTTGACTAGAAGAAGGGATCGGTTGGTAGGACATGTTTTGAGGCATCAAGGGATCACAAATTTAGCACTGGAGGGCAGCGTGGAGGGTAAAAATCGTAGAGGGAGACCAAGAGATGAATACACTAAGCAGATTCAGACGGATGTAGGTTGCAGTAGGTACTGGGAGATGAAGAAGCTTGCACAGGATAGAGTAGCATGGAGAGCTGCATCAAACCAGTCTCAGGACTGAAGACCACAACAACAACTGTAATACTAGAAGTCATATCATTTATATATAAATAAGAAACAGCAGTGGCCCCAGCACCGACCCTTGGGGAACGCCCCACTTAACAGTGCCCCATTGGGACTGAATATCACTACCACTCTCAATATTGCGGAGAATTACCTTCTGCTTTCTGTTCTTAAAGTAAGAGGCGAACCAATTGTAAGCTACTCCCCTTACTCCATAATGGTCCAACTTCTGCAGTAATATTTTGTGGTCAACACAGTCAAAAGCCTTCATTAAATCAAAGAAAACACCTAGCGTTCGCAACCTTTTATTTAATCCGTCCAAAACTTCACAGAGAAAAGAGAATATAGCATTTTCAGTTGTTAAACCATTTCTAAAACCAAACTGAACATTTGACAGCAAATTATGTGAATTTAAGTGCTCCAGTAACCTTGTAGATACAACCTTCTCGATAACTTTAGCAAACACCGATGGCTTAGAAATAGGTCTATAATTGTCAATATTATCCCTGTCTCCCTTTTTATAAAGTGGCTTCACTACCGAGTACTTTAATCGGTCAGGAAACCGACCAGTCCTAAAGAAAAAGTTACAGATATGGCTAAGTACTGGGCTAACATACACAGAACAATACTTCAGTATTCTGCTAGATACCCCGTCATATCCATGAGAGTTCTTGGTCTTTAGTGATTTAATCATTAACTCAATCTCCCTCTTATCAGTATCATGGAGGAGCATTTCAGGTAACAGTCTCGGAACACTTTTTTCTAAGAGTGCTTTATGATTACCTGTTGGGACTAGGTTTCTATTTAGTTCACCTGCTATATTCAGAAAGTGATTATTAAATACTGTACATATATGTGACTTATCAGTAACATGGACATTCCCACTACGCACTGATTCTATATCCTCGACCTGTCTCTGCAGACCAGCCACTTCCTTTACGACTGACCATATGGTTTTAATTTTATCCTGAGACTTAGCTATTCTATCTGCACACCACACACTTTTTGCCTTCCTAATAACTTTTTTAAGCACCTTACAATACTGTTTGTAATGGGCTGCTGCATTTAGATTCTGACTGTTTCTAACGTTTTGATATAATTGCCACTTTGTTCTACAAGATACTCTTATCCCTCTAGTCAGCCACCCAGGCTGCCTGTTTGTGCTAGTACCCTGTTTTGAACGTTCTAACGGAAAGCAACTTTCAAAGAGCACGAGAAAAGTCTTGAGAAAAGCATTATATTTATCGTCTACTGTATCAGCGCTATAAACATCTTGCCACTCTTGTTCCTTGATAAGGTCTCTACAGCAACTGGATCAGCTTTCTTAAACAGCTGATGACTATATTTAACACGTGTTGCAGCACAAAACTCTTTTAGAGTTAAAATTTATGCATCATGATCTGAAAGGCCATTCACCTTTTTGCTAACGGAATGCCCTTCTAGTAATGAGGAATGAACAAAAATGTTGTCTATGGTTGTTCTACTGTTCCCTTGCACTCTCGTTGGAAAGAATACGGTTTGCATAAGATTATATGAATTAAGGTGGTCTACCAGCATCCTCTTCCTTGCACAATCACTTATACAATTAATACTGAAGTCACCACATATAACTAACTTTTTGTATTTCCTATAAAGTGAACCAAGAACCTCCTCTAGCTTTAGCAAAAATGTTGTGAAATTGGAGTTGGGAATCTATAAATAACAACAGTTAGAAGTTTAGCTCCATTAAATTCAACCAAACCTGCACAACATTCAAACACCTTTTCAGTGCAGTACTTTGAAACATCAATTGACTCAAATGGGATGCCGTTTTTCACATACATGGCTACTCCCCTACACCGCAAAGAGCTCCTCGGAAAGCTGCCAGCCAACCTGTATCCTGGTAAAGGAAGCCTCTGAATTATCTCCTTATTTAAGAAGTGTTCAGATATACCAATAATTTCAGAGTCAACATCTATAAGCAATTCACTAACTTTATCTCTAATACCCTGTATATTTTGATGAAATATACTAATTCCCTCATTACTCGGACACCTAAGCTTTGTCAAAAGTGGTTCCTTTGTTAGAGAGACTCCCCTTAAGCAGGAATACCTATCAGCTGACTTCAATCTAAAAAGGTGCAGCTCTAACACCCACTACTGCAGAAATTTTCCCATGAGTGATCCCACCTATGCTGTCACCTATAAGCTTTGCTAACCTCCCCTTCCCATACCTGTTGAGGTGCAGGCCATGTCTAGTGAAACCCGCCCTGCTGATAGACTCCACCGACACCACTGAAATGTGACCCATGCTTTCTGTCATCAGCGCACCCCCAAGTCTCAAGTTATTACGCCTGATGGCTGTATTAAGACGAGGCCGATCGTGACGCTGAAACAGTTCCACGAAATGCACAATCGTGTTGCCAGTCTGAGTGGCTATATTTTCCAGGTCACCATCTATGTCATACTCCCCATCCCTATCAATACTATTACCAGCCCCACCCACTATCACTACCTGATCTTCTTTAGTAAAATCCCTACGTAACCCCCCTATGTTAACAGTCACCTGAGCCAATCCTGCATTAGGCTTCACAATGCTGGTGACCTGGTACTCAATCCCCAGCACTTCCTGCAACTGCTGGCCTACACCTCTGCCATGAGAACTACCTAACAGCAGAACCTTCTTCTTCCTCTTCGACTTTGCAACTGTTCTAGCCACCGTAACTACTGAGGTCTGCTGCATACTTCCTACATCTACAGCTACTAGAGATTCCTCTCCACTAGACTCTGACAGTTCGTGATATCTATTGTAAACACCAATAGTAAAACTATCTGAAAATCATCTTCTCCTAGCAGATCTCTTGCCAACAGCCAGCTCCCATTCCCCAACTCCCTTCTCCCTCCTCATCCTATCTAGTTCTTCCTGTGCGTTTTTCAACTGCACCTGAAGGGCACAGATCTTACGCTCCTGCTCCTCCATTAACTTACTCTTGCTATATAACCTGCAGTTCCAGGAGAGGATCTCACCAGAATGCCCACTGGCTTCCCCACTGCATTCCCCCCAGTGAAATTACTTCGAACAAGTCTCACACCGCAATCCACTACTCACGAACCTACGGCAAAGCCCACACTTCTCACTCATGGTAAAATTTTTACTATTATTAACAGTATTAATAAACAACAAATGTGAATCTAACAAAAGACTAATACAGAAAGAGAATCAAACGTCTAATTACACAGTAAGGAAGCTGAAAACAGTTCCCAAAAGGTTCTTCTGAAATTATTTCACAGAAAATACAAAAAACACCGGTTGAAGACCTGATCTTCTATTCGTTTGTTTGGAATCCAAAGGCACTTAACTTCTGTAAGATAGTGATCCGATTCTATTTTTGTGTTCTTCCTGACCTTTGTGTTCATGATCTCTTTAGCGTTGTCCAGCTGATTGCTACGTGGTCAATTTGTAATTCCCCAAGGCAGGTGCATGGGTTTGCCCATGTCTTTTTCTTACATAGTTTGGCCCTGTAGTGTGTTATCATCAATCTCATTTTGTGTTCTCAACACAGTTCAATTAGTCTTTCTCCATTTTTGTTTGTCCGCTGGTGTGCGGGGTACTCGCCCACTACTCCTTTATGTTGCTTCTCTCTTCCAATCTGTGCATTATAATCTCCTACGAGTATCTTTACATGTCCATATGGTATGTTTTTCAGTTTATCATCTAACTCCTCCCAGCCACTGTCTGCAACTTTCTTGTCTTTCCTGTTCTTGTCATTTGTAGGTGCATGTCCATTTATTATTGTATACTTTTTGTTCCCTGGTTGAAATGTCAGTGCTGGTATCCTTTCTGACCTGCTCTTCATTTCAGTTATGCCATCCTTGTATCGTTTGTCTACTATGAACCCCGTACCAAAGCATCTAGGTGCATGTCTTTCCTTTCCCACTCCTAGTTTCCCTTTCAGTATTATGAAGCCTTCTGACTCCACTGTATCTACGTCAGTGTATCTTGTTTCTTGCATTGCTAATATTCCAATGCTTCTCTCTTTCATCTCATCTATTACCTGTTTAAAAGTTTACCAGTCTTAATCATTGTCTGTACATTTATGGTTCCAATTCTGAAAGTCTTTTTAGTTTTAATCTTCTTTGAGGTTCTTGGGAGCTCCGACTCTTCCCTTATGCACTTTTTGGCAGGTCCCCTATAATCCGAATGCCTGGTTGCATCGACCTTCATCAATGGGGGATTTTCCCCCTGGGGTAATCTCGATTCCATAGTGCGCTCCATTCCATGAGCTAAAATTTTTTTTTGTGATGGGACGGCTCATGTCCATCCAGTTATATGACTGAAGTTGTTAGCCCCAGAAGATGTGCCTTTGATAGCCACCCCTAACATGGAGTACAGCCACTACCTGATATGTTTCAGTAGCTCTTCCGCTCTCTCTGCCATTGGAAAGTGACTTTCCTCTTCCGCCTTCGAGACCGTTTGCCGGGTTTCGCCTGTAACCCTAGGTAGGGGCCCTAACTGGAAGCTACCATCCGGAGCCAGATGGACCCAGGCTTTTTTATGAGGTTGTTACTCCTCCCCCTCCTCCTTCCCCATGACTTGTGAGATGGGGCCCCGGGCTTGGGACTGGCAATGGCGGTGACCATACTGTCGTATTGTAAACAGTTTCTGTAATTATGTAATGTGATAATTTTTTTCTAGCAAGCTTCTCTCTTCCTCCCCCCCCCCCCCCCCCCCCAGGCATCCCTGAAAAACTCAAAATTAGGAGCAGGCCTGCAGTTTTATTTGGATCTACACAGTGAATTGTTTTCACATTTCAGCACTGATGTGTGTGTTTTGCCACATGGATGTCATACTCTTACTCCAATCAAATTTCTTTCTCCCCAACTTATTTCAGCCCATCAACTGGCCTTGGTGAATTCTTTTTTGTGCCGAGTATTGTTCACAAAAGAGTCCCCTGTTGTGAGGCTTGGTAGTTAAGCCACTTATTTTCAAATTACTAACTGAAATCATTTTAATTAGTCTCACAACTTTTTTTAGTACTTTGTGTAAATGTGACTTTCATATCTAGCACTGTACTTTACAGATGATAAAGTGCTGGACTGCAGTATGGATCTGAATGCATGTTAAAATATAGGTTTCCCCATATAACTGACGACGCTGGTCAATTCTCAAGTCAGACTATATGCAGGGCACACCACTGCAACAGGTTAACAGTCAGTGAAGAATTACATTCAAACAACCCTTTGGGTTGTTGATTAGTTTACTTTTGCCTACCCCTTTCCAGTCACCCTTTGGTCCCTCATCAACTATTCATATCGCACTTGGCCCTTATCTCAAATAATCTTATACTGACTTCAATTTAAACATGACTAATTGGCCTCTCTCTTTATTCTTTTGCTTAAAAATAAGGTTGTCTGTACTATCAAGACCAAAACACATCAAAATGAAGTAGGTAAACCATTTTGTTCCATTGATAATCTATAGCACTGATTAAACTAACTTTGAAAATTAGTGACTAAAAATAATATGTTTACTTGCCTTTCAGTAGATACAAATTACTCCATCAACCATAGAAACATGAATGATTTTTGTCTTATTATTATTATTCTTACTTCCAATGGAGATCTTATTCCCAAAGGAATCTCCTTTGATGATGTGTGTACTGAAACTCATGTCAGTGACCATGTGGCAGCTGCATCAACAATTATTACTAAAGCACAAAGGGTAGCTAAAATTTGCAGTAGGAAGATTTACATATTTAGTAAGTTAGCTACAGAGGCAATCATGTTACATCTCAATGAGGAACACCCAAAACTTTTACCTTTTGGCAGGTGCATGTAGAAGAACTGTGGCTCAAGTTTAAAAGAATAGTTCACAGAACTGGACAGATGTGTACACTAGCTAATACTACAGTTCAAGACAGGAGGGACACTCTCTGGTATACAGGCACTGTTAAGAAACTTATAATGAAACAGCGACTTCTGCATAATAAGTTTAAAACAAAGTGTAGAACCATAGAGAGTTGATGAAAGAAACACATTTTGCCATCAAAAGGGCAATGTGTGAAGCCTTCAGTAACTACTGCAGGAGAGTTTTATTGAAAGCTCTCTCACAAAAACGAAATTAATTCTAATGATATGTAATGGGTGCGATAGGCTTTGAAGTAAGTGTCCACAAATTCACAGATGACACATTAACTTAAACTGGGTGTAGCAAAACACACACAGAAATAAGGAATCAGTTTTCAAATCATCTTTCACTGAAGAAGATAACCTATGTACTGCCCCAGCTTACTTCTTGCACAATGTGAAGACAAGATATATAGATATTAGTGTGGGTGGTATTGACACACAACTAAGATCACTGAAACCAAACAAGACTATAGGGCCAGATGAGATCCCTCTCAGATTTTTTATAAAATTTGCAGTTGAGTTTGCTCCCAATTTAACCTCAACAAAACACAGATCACTTGAACAAAAACCTGTGCCCAACTGTGATTAAGCAAGCTGGGATATTCTTTACTTCCCCTCTTGTTTTACAATCTGCCTCCTTAAAATTCACTTTTAACTAATTACCATTAACATACATGAGTATAATCTGCATTTTCATGAAAGAGAAAGGTTAGCCCTCAGTTTTAAAGAACATAATACAAGATGTAAGTGTTACATCAATAGGTCATGTGTTAAAGCAATGACAGTGTCTGTTCAATCTATTTGAAAGACAGTGAAATTTGTGGTTAGGTTTTTACTGTTCGTAGATGTTCAACAGTAAACTATTGTAGCATTATGTGGATGTTTGCCTGCAATCTACTAATGAGGCTTATCACAATAGTGCACTGGCCATATAACTGTGTAATATTGGTGTGGGGGGGGGGGGGGGGGGGGGGTGAACAGTGAAAGTACAGAACTGTGAAATGCAACTGTGCACCTGTCAGCTACATCATTTACAGTAGTCAGTACTGCACTTCCACCCTCAATTTTTTTTTTTCAGCCAGTATCACAATGCAGTTTGTCAACATCAAGGACCATCAACGAATAAATAAAGCAGGCGAACGTCACATATGGTGCCCCGGGTGAAGACTATTTTATGTGGGCAACTAGGACTCATGAACTTTGACAGTTAACTCAAGCGGTTCACAGCGATTTAAATGGAGAAGATGCAACAGCCAATCAGTGCTGGGGTTTCATGGCCACAGTAGGACAGCAGCCAATCAGTGAGCGGGTTCTATGGAAGCAGCCATTGAGTACAGGAGCAGCCAACCAGCACAGTTGACTGGGATAAACAAGATGCCTTGCAGAGAGAATTAAAACTTGCAGCAGCCGTGCAGATGATGAATTGAGATGACAAACACAGCAGCAGCAGGAGACGAGTGATTAAAAATAAGGTTATTTCATATCAAAAGCTGTTTTGTATTAAGTGATACATAATGAGTGGCTTTAAAGAACAAGACAGAGCAATGGAGGACAATGGACAACAGGGCAGTGATGTGCTTGAAAACAAAGCTGTAGAGGTTAAGTTTTTAAATGAAGAGAAAGACTTAATGGGGACTGGTTCTGTAGATGATAGTGGGCATGTAGTGGGCAGGTAGGGGTGTAACTTTGAATGATAGAGACAAAAGTCCTATTGTAGATGGAATGATAAGAGCATCATATACATTGTACGGTGATGTGAGCGAAATGGATGAAAACAGTACTGAAGTGGATGAGATTGTTAAGGTTAAGGAGGAAGAATCTAGTAGCGAAAATCAACAAGGGCAAAAGTTTATGGCAAATGGAAAAGTGGAAGCGATGTTAACACAAATTATGAGAAGTTTGAGTAGTATGTGCATGAAAGAAAACATTAGTAGAGTGGAAAAGAAAACTGATAGCATTAGAACTGACATGGTTAGCATTAAGGTTGAACTGAAGAAAGAAATTAAGGAGGATATTAAGGTAGTCAGCTCTAATCTACTATACTATAATGACTATAGTAGGAGGGTGGAGATTTCTGAAAAACAGTGTAAAGATGAAGTCAAAGCTGCCAGGAAATTCTGTGCTGTAAACAGGGTTTAACTTGAGAACCAAAATCAATCAGATTAAAAATGATTTAGAAACGGAGGTAGAAACCAAGTGTGCAGTAGTGGTAGAAGAAAAACTGGTAAAAGTAAGATGGAAGAGGTACAAAATCAAAAGCATTGAGTATGTAGTGTCCCAAACAGTCCTTCATTTGTTAGTTGGAAGAAACTGAATAATTTTCAACCATATGGGGAAGTGCATCCACTGGATTTCATTATGGAATTTGATGATTTGCCTAAAACATGAAATGACAAAGAGAAAAATTCATTTGTGAGAGGTTTTTTGAAAGGGGCTACTTATACATGGGCAGCTCAGGTAGCTGATAGCTGTACTTCGTGGCAAAGCTTTGAAAGAGCATTTTTAGACGAATATTGGTTTAAAGAGAAGCAGCAGACAATTTTGAGTGAATTTTGGGGAGGAGAATGTGGAAGGTTTCTGTCAGCTTTGGATAAACAAGCTGAAATATTTGGACAAATAGCTACGTGGTGAATCAATAATAATGGGTTTAGAAACTAAATTGCCTCAGAAAGTTAGAGAATTGCTTGTACCTGCCCCTAGGGGAATTATGTTGATAAAGTGAAGATGGGGAAGCCCTTAATGGAAGATCGTAGGAGGAATTTTGATGACAATAATCAAAATCAGGGAGAGAATTTCAAGTAAATAGGATGAACAGGATTAATTACAGTAGGAATTCAATGCATGTTGGGTGGAGGATAGCCAGAATGCGCATGGAAATGGTAGGAGAAATTCAAGTAACAGAAATGGAGGAGATGACTTTAATTCTGGATCAAACCATTTAAACTGGATAATGCTCCAGTTTTGGCTTGCACTCGAGCAGGTATTGATGCCAATTGTATATAATGTGCAGTAATCACAGATAAGGGTAATGTAAATGAAAATAGTAAAATGATTGTAATTTCTCATTCTAGTGAGATGCTGAATGATGGTGTTGGTAGCAATGCTTATCCCATAAAAGGTGAGGAGGAACTTACTATAATAAAATCAAGTGATGAAACAGAGTGTGTTGCTGTTGTTCAGGATGTACAAAGTTTCAAAACAGATGTTAAATTTTTAAGAGAACATAAGGAATTCAGGTGTTTTGCTTTGTGGTCTAATACTGGAAACAAGAATCAACTAATTAGCCAAGTATTTGAGGACAATAAAAGTGACAGTGGGTTTCATTCTGACAGTAGCAGTAATGATGATAGCAGTGACAAATCCAGTAGTGATGAGGACGAGGTATTTGAATTTATTATTGATAATGGCGGCAATGTGGTAGGTAAAAAGGACGTGTGGCACCCTGTAATAACAACAAGTTTACAAGCTACACATGTTAAGTGTTTACTGGACAATGGTAGTGATTTGAGTGGCATTTCACAGGCATTTTTTGAATCTGTTAAGAACACAGAGGATACAGTGGTGATCCATGTGTGTGGAATAAAAATTATTTGATGCTACTGGTAAGCTAACAAGAGTGTGAAACAAGAGGTACTACTAACTGTGGAATTGGCAGGACAGTTGTTGGAGTGCAATTTCTCGGCGATTCAAACTTCCAGCATTGATATAATATTTGGAACTCATTTCTTGTGCAAATAACAAGTAGGGGGTTCAACATTCTGTGTTGGATTCATTATGTGGCAACAACACTTACCCCAGCTGTCTGTCTCATTTTTCATGTTTCATGAGGCAGTCAAACTCTTCTCCTATCCTATCTGTAGTTAATAAGTGAATCAGAATTATTCTATCTTCGACTTTCATGCGATTTTGTACAGCAGGATATTTTAGTATAGGAACATTTTAGAAAACGTTTCTCGTGTGTGTGTGTGTGTGTGTGTGTGTGTGTGTGTGTGTGTGTGTGTGTGTGATGTTGTGTTAGTTATAAGTAACTGAATCATAAGAGGATGGAAGAAAATAAATTGGTACCATGGTTAAAGGATTTCTGTCAAACAAAGAGGCAAGGTAAACAGACAATGAAAGGTGTCAGCATATGTGGAGGATAATTAACATCTGAAGTTATCAGCTCATTGGTGTAGCAGCAGAGGCAATATGCAGTAAAAAACCATCTTAAATATGATATCTGAATATTAATTGTGATATAATAGAAGTGTTTGTGTTCAGTGCAGTCAGTATGTGGAGATAACTATCTACCCATAGAAGTGTGTCATGGTACCGCCTTTTCTAACATTGAGAAATTACAACTTTAGACATAGTTGCCTGGATTAATGTGTGTGGAAAGAGCAAGCAAGATTCGTACACACATCACTTTCAGGCTAGGATATCAAGCAATTTGATGGAATACAGTGGAATGACAGTTTTTCCGAGTGATAATTTTGTCTGATCAGTGGTGAGAGTTAAGTTTGCCTTAGCGTAAGGATCTGTTACTGTTGAGTGTTTTTCAGTAGAATCAATTTTGCATTAAATAAGCAGAGCAGGTATTTATTTATTAGATAACAAACAATAATGAAATAATAAAATAATGAATAATGTTAGGGTCTTAATGGTTAGGGAGCCTGTCTATGGAGTAGGGATATTTTTTGAGAATGCACTCCACTAGCTAACGAGGTAGGAAAGGTAAGTAAAATAATGGAGATGACAGACATGATTGATTAATGAAAGGATGACTGTATACAAATAAATGTAGTGTAACTATATTGAGGACCTAAATTTTGAACTAGGTAACATTGAGTACTGTGTATGTTGTGCAATTCATGAAACAGCAGCTTGGAATGAGAGCTTAACAGAAAGAGCAATATTTTGGTAAGGTACAAGTCATATAATGTTGCATCATAGAATCCATAGGATATCTGGAAACTTCTATATGTATTCTGAGTGGTAATACTGGAAGAAAGGAATGTAATTTTGCTGATTAACTGATAAATGTGGTGCTAAACTGATGTGAATATTCTGACAGGTCAAGTATTTGGTAACATTTTGTGATTTAGTGAGGATTTAATTTCCTTGTTGAATGAGAGTAGTGTTCAGAGCTGAGTAGGGAAGTAGGGCAATGATTTGGTACAACTTCCATCCCCTTAATTTTGAGTTGAATAGCAATTAAGTTACGTGATGGCATCTATTCTTTTTTCATAACATAATGATTAGTAAATCTATGCTACTGCACATCTTAAGTTTTTACTAGAGGTAATGTACATATTTTAGACAATAAGGTGGTATTTTGCAAATGGGAAAGAAACAAAAGTCTTTCAAGTTTAACCAGTTTCAGACAGTTATGACTTAGAGTAATGCTTTGTAGTGTAATGTGCACTTGATTTTCCAACTTTTACTAGTCCCTACCTTTTTTACTATGGTCAATTTTAGTGCTAATTATTGCAATGTTATGAGAACCATGTAAGGTATCTATTTATGAAGTAATGACTATCATTTTTAGTATGAAACAGTTTTTCTTCAACTTAGTTAGAATTAAAAGGAAATGTACTAAAGTAGGTATTTTGTCTGAATTTTTCGTGTACTGTGGCAGTGGAGAACCACCTCCTAGGGAACTGATAGCAGTGCATTTCCTTACTAACTGCCACTTGGACCTGTTGAAGGCATGAACAGCTTGGTGAGAAAGTGTGTTAAAGCTCATTAAAGTGTGAAAAATACTAAACATTGAACAAGTGAAATTTTCTGTCTAAAAATGAACTGCAACGCACAGTGTAATTTAACTTTTTGCTACCCGTGAGGATTAATTTTTTTTAAGCAAGATAGGATTTGTATAAAATGAGATGTATCTTTGAATGTAATCCTTGTTTACCCAAAAAGGACATCACTTATGATGAAGATAAATAATTATTTTTGTTAAAAGTATAACTTGTGGATATTTTGTGACAGTGTACAATACATTGTATGTAAATATTTTGTATGGCGATTTTCATATGGCCAGTACATGTAAGTATAAATTGAAAAAAACATACGTACAGTAGTTTGGGTAAGAATTCTTACGTAATTTTTGTGTGTGTAGATTGTTAAACCCACTACCTGGGGTCATTTGTGGTCACTGAATTGCCCAGTAAGCTATGTGCAATATCTGTCTGTTCAATCCAATGAGGGGGTGATGTTACGAAGCAAGATGGGATATTCTTTACTTTCCCCTCTTGTTTTTCCATCTGCCTCCTTAAAATTAATTTTTTCACTTTTAACTAATTACCATTGACATACGTGAGTACAACCTGCATTTTCATAAAAGAGAAAGGTTAGCCCTCAGTTTCAAAGGATATAACACAAAATCTAATTTTGTGCTTAGTTTTAGGTATGCAATTGATTTTCTAATTTATTTCGACTACTCCTAGTTAGTATCTTTTGTTATAAGGTACAATCAGTAATTGTTCTGTAACTTCAATTCTATTGTTGATGTATAAACAAATATAAATTACGTACTAATTATGAACATTTGGAGGAACAACTGATAGTATTCTTAAAGGATCTATTTGGCACTATTCGAAAACATGTTAGCAAAGCCAGCCCTTAATTAATTCCAAAGTAATTAACAGTTTTGTCAAAAGTATTGTTTGCATAATGATGTCTGTTAATTTCATAATTTAAACAAATAATTCGGCCTAATTCTTGTAGTACAAGAAACTGTTCAAAAGACGCAATTTTTTTTATGTATGCAGTTAATTTAATGAGTTAAGTTTTAACTGCAATTTCTGTAAATTAAACATCGAATAATGTTTAGTTTCAGTTCCTTTATTGAGCTGATATATAAAGGCCCGGTTTTTGGTCACGAGACAGGCAATCGACGGCCGAGTTTCAGACATGGAACCTGTATTGGTTAGATCAAGAACAATGCATCCACTTAACTGTGGAATAAGCGTTACACAAATAGGCTGTGTGTTAAAGCAATAACAGTGTCTGTTCAATCTATCTGAAAGAGTGTGAAATGTGTGGTTAGGTTTTTACTGCTCATAGATGTTCAACAGTGAACTATTGTAGCTGTATGTGGATGTTTGCCTGCAACCTATTAATAAGGCTTATCGAAAGTTAAACAATAGCCTACTGGCCATATAACTGTATAATATTGGGGGGAAGGGTGTTGTGAACAATGAAAGTACAGAACTGTGAAACACAACTGTGCACTTGTTGGCTAAATCATTTACAGTTGTCAGTATTGCATTTTCACCCCTTATTTTTTCAGCAAATATCGCAATGCAATACATCGAGACTGAGCAACATCCAGGACAGCTATTTGTTGTAGAATCTTAAAGCATATATCAAACAGAATGATTTCTTCCAAGCCAACTACCATGGATTCCAAACTTAGACTTTTCTATCGACACCCCAAAAGCCATAGATCATAGCAGGTAGGTTAACATAGCATTTGTCAACTTCAAAAAGAGCATCTTATTCAGAACCGCAACTACATTTACTATAAAAATTCAATAAAGTAAATTTATGAATGAACTCAGGATTTCTTGGTAATGAGGATGCAACAAATTATCTCAGGTGGAGGGTCACAACAGGTATAGAAATAACATCCGGCATGCACCACGGTAGTGTGTTAGGATCCTTGATTTCCATTTTGTATATTAACCATCTTGCAGACAATACTAACAGTAACTTCAGAACTTTTGCTGATGATGCAGTCATTTATAATGAAGTACTGTCACAAAAAAAGTGCTTAAATATTAAGTCAGACCTTGATGACATTCCAAAATGGTGTAAAGATCAGCTATTTTCTTTGAATGTACAGAAATTTGAAATTATGCACCTCACAAGATGAACAATAGTAGTATCCTATGACTGCAATATCAATGATTCAAAAAAAGAATCAGTCAACTCATACAAATACATGTGTGTAACAATATGTAGAGATACGAAATTGAATGATCACATTAGATAAGACATAGGTAAGACAGAGTGCAGACTTTGATTCATTGGCAGAATACTGAAAAAACATGCTCAATCTATAAAGAAGACCATTAACTGTGTTCCATCTTAGAATATTACTCAAGTGTGTGGAACTCATACTAATAGGATTAACAGGGGATGTTGAATGTATACAAAGAAGGCATCATGAATGGTTATGGGTTTGAGTGACAGGACAGCATAATGAAAATGTTGAAGAATCTAAACTGCAGACTGCTGAAGAAATACAAATTATCCTGTAAAAGCTTGCTTACAAAATTTCAAGAACCAGTATCAAATGAAAAATCTAACTATATTATTCAACCTCCTACATATCATTTCTGTAAGGATCAGGGAGACAAAGTTAGACTAATTACAGCACAAACAGCCACATTTATGCAGTCATTCTTCCAGAATGCGATTGGAATGGGAAAATAGCCTAACGTGATACTGTGTTAAGTACCCTCTATCACACACCTCACAGTAGTTTCCAGAGTATGTATTTATTTGCAGAAAGGAATTTATCTAACATGAGGAATCAGATATTAATTTCACGGAGCTGTCACAAAGTCCAAAAGCATGTAGTTACAATGTACAATAAATGTCATGTCGATCACTTTTATATTGTACTCATAACAAAGAAGCTGACAGTAAATACATTCTAAAGAAGTAGATTTTTCTTTTACCTTTTCATAATGTGTTTCTGTGCAAATGTAAATAAGGTACGCTGTAAGACAAGCCATGCACCCTTTACAATATGTACTGCATCCAGCTTTCTCAGCTTCAGCATATATGGCATTCAACTGATTAACTGTGTATTCAAATGCCTGCCGATCAATCTGCAACAGTAAACAGTCATACAAATTAATACATTACTTGTCTGTACTGCTGAAGAGGCAAAAACACGAATTTTAACAACAATAATTGGTAGCATTCAATCGTTTTCTGTCATGCACAGAGATAATGTCATAGCTGAAAATACTTAAGGCTAACTACCCAATTTGACCAATAGCAAACTATAGAAATAGCCCAGCCTATAAGACACCTAGACTGCTAGAGCAAATTCTTAAAAATCTGCATCTATGAGACCAAATATTCGGTGCATAATAGTATGACTCCGATAAATGAAATTACAGAAAAACCATCTTTCTCTCTTCCTATTTGGTTTCACTAGACATTAAGAATTCATGTATCAATGTCCTAGATAAAGAAACAATTGAGATAATCAGAGGAACTTCCTTAAATATAGTAAGGTTTCAAAGACAAGAGACCACTGAATTCATGTACTTTTACAGCTGGTTAAGAATTTTAAATATTTCACTTTCAATCATGTTTTATATTTAGGTAATAGTGTCTAGCATTTCAGGGAAACATTTTTATCAGTGACCCAAAAGATAAAATTTTAAAGTCTGACAAAACCATTTTGGGTAAAGTGTTTATTATAAACATTATGCAGACAATACAATATTGTTTGTTGATGATACTGATGACAATACAGAAGAAATAATGGAAAGTTTAATGATGCCCACCGAAAAATTGAGTTCATTAGCTCAGCAGGAAATCAACAGCAATTTACACTGCCTCGATTTGTAAATTAAAAGGTAGGGCAATAATCACAAATTTAATGTTTACAGAAAACTGACAACAGCTGACACCGTTATTCTCAATGATTCATGCCATCCAGTCTTATGAAGAGGCTGCTTTTTGTAGTTTAGTGGACAGGACAGTCATTGTGCCAATGAGAAGAAATGATAGAGAGACAGAACTAATCATTAAGAAGATAGCAGTCAACAATGGTTCCAAAGTATATACTGTTAATAAATAACCGTGCAAGAGTAATAAGAACAGGAAGAATAAACAAAATAAAAAATGACAATCGTCCCTATGCCATACTACGACACAGTCTTGCAAAAGATTGAGAACATTTCTAAACCTAACGATGTCCAAACAGCATTCCAGAAGAATGATCTAGCGAGGTATAACCTGAAGTACGATTTTGTGAAAAGATACATAAGTAGTAAACATTGAGAATTTATAAATTACGCACATCTAGCAACAAAAAGTATGCTGGAAAGACAGGAACAAAAGGAACACAAAGAATGATGGTTGGTTGGTTGGTTGTTTTAAAGGAGGGGGGGAAAAGGACCAAACTGTGAGGTCATCGGTCCCTTGTTCACGGTAAAATAATTACCCGTAGGGGAAGAAGAAAAGAAAGAGACGTACAGCACAGTAACAGGAGAATGGAAGAACCAGAAGAGCGACAGGACAACCAACACTACTATGGGTAAAACAGGAAAAGAAAACACCAGAGGAGCAAGAAACAGGTAGAAGGGATAAAAACAAGAAAGCAGATGACCGTGGCTGGCCAACCACAAGAATAAAAAGGAAAAGCCAGCCACTCTGCGACACATTAAAACATCCAGCCTAAAAGCATTAAAATGGAGAACACAAAGGGACTAAATTAGTTGATGAGGTGTTGTCGGCTAAAAATAATGGCAACAAGTCCAGTAACTGATGAGTCCGTCGCAGGGCAGACAAAGAGGGACAGCTCAACAAGATATGGGCCACTGTCAGCCGGGCGCCACACCGACACTGAGGTGGGTCATCATGGCAATGGAGGTAGCCGTGTGTCACCCAAGCGTGGCCAATGCAGAGCAGACAATGAAACACACTGTCTCTGCGAGAGGCCCGCATGGAGGTCTTCCACACATTCGTAGTCTCCTTCATAGCACGAAGCTTGTTGTGTGTTCTGAGTTTACGCCATTCTGTCTCCCAAAGCCGCAAAACATTGTGCTGTAGTACTGAATGTAGGTTGGTTGCAGAGAAGCTTATCTCCATAAGCGGTTTCCGCATAGCCTGTTTGGCCACCCTGTCAGCAAGTTCATTGCCTGGGGTTCCAACGTGACCTGGGGTCCTGACATACACCACTGAACGACTGGACCATTCCAGGGCACAGATGGACTCCTGGATGGTCGCTACCAAAGGATGATGAGGGTAGCACTGGTCGATAGCTTTTAGGTTGCTCAAGGAGTCAGTACACAGAAGAAACAACTCCCCAGGGCATTAACAGATGTGCTCAAGAGCATGAGATACAGCCACCAGCTCAGCAGTGAAAACACTGCAGCCAACAGGCAAGGAATGCTGTTCAATATGTCCTCCATGGACATACGCAAAGCTGACGTGATCATCAGCCATTGAACCTCAGGTGTAAACCACTTCCGGGTGTAAACCAATTCATGGCCTCAGTACATGCCAAGCACTGAGAGGAAGTGGCAGCGGAGGGCTGTGGGTTTAACTGAGTCCTTACGGCCATGTGAAAGGTCCAGGCGAAGCCGCGGCCTAGGTGTACACCATGGAGGTGTATGTGAATGAACGTCAAGTATAGGTGGTAAAGGCAAGGACTGCAGAAAGAAGGGATCGCACACGAAATCCAATTGGAAATCCTGACCTGGGCCGCCGAAGTGGGAGATGAACCGCCATGGGTGGGAAAGGGAGACGGTAATTTGGATGCGCAGGAGAACTATGAACATGTACAACATGACAACGGAGGTGAAAGTTTCCCAGTTCGCCTTGTTTACAGTCCATCTGGGCAGGCATACATGGGCCTGATGCCGAGGCAGTGACAGGAAGATGGGGAAATGGTCACTACCACATAGGTCGTCATGTGCTCTCCAGTGGAGAGGTGGGAAAAGTCCTGGGCTGGAAATTGATAAATCAATGGCTGAGTAACTATCATGAGCCACACTGAAATGTGTGGCGGCCACAGTATTTAAGAGGTGGAGGTCCAACTGAGACAGTAAAGTTTCGACATATCTGCCTCGGCCAGTGAGCATGGTGCCACCTCACAAGGGGTTATGGGCATTAAAATCCCCCAGAAGTAGGAAAGATTTAGAGAGTTTATCAATCAGTGCACTCAGGGTACTGCACCATCTGGAGGAAGATATACATTGCAAACAATTATTTCCTGTGTAGTCCGCATTCTGACAGGCACAGGTTCACTACATACCAAGTTCAGGATATAAACGCCACCTCCACCTGACACACTATTATATTCGCAACAGTTCTTGTAATATCCCCTGTAGCCACAAAAGTAGCGGTTCACGTTGTCGGGAACCAGGTTACCTGGAGGGCAATGCAGAAAGCAGGTGTAAAGCTTAACAGTTGCCGTAGCTCAGCCAGGTGATGGGAAAAACCACCACAATTCCACTGGAGGATGACGTGATCTTGAGACTGGGAAGGCATGAAACACTCAATGAAGCAGTCTACACCTCAGGGTCATCTGCTGCCACAGACTTATTTCCCGAATAGGCTATATCCATTGTGTCTGAGTGTCTGACGAGACCTAGGTCCTCAGCGGATGCCAGAATCTTCATCTCATCCTCAGATGCACAGCTTGTAGGCAGCAGTGGTGTGGGTGCCACTGTAATTCCCTTGGTCTTGGGGGGTCTTCTTTCTGGATTTCTCTCGCTAATCCTTGGATTTCTCTGGCTGGGAGGGCTTCACTGATTCAGTCTCCAGGACTGAGACTAAGCGTGAAGCCCTATGACCAGCTTCTTTTGGGCTGTTCAGCCACTGGCGGGTGTCATGTTTCCCACTAGTAGAAACCCGGGAAGGGAGTGACCCAAAGGACCCCTTCCGAGCGAGAGGAGCCGAACAAGACTTATGCTTATCCGGCACAGGGGACTGATATCCCCGATGGTTGGGGGCGTGCTGTTCCTGAAGTAGGTAGTGCTGGAGCAACAGGGAGGGAATTGCCGCTCACCATCAAGGTGGGAGGTGTAGTCATCCAGCTCTGAGAGGTGACTGGGATTGGCGGAGCTGATGGGGCTAGAACTGTTGTAAGATGACGTCATACATACAGGATGTAGGCATTCAAATTCCCTCTTACCCTCGGTGTAGGTCAGTCAGTCCAGGGTATTGTACTTCATGATTTTCCTTTCTTTCTGTGGAATCCTGCAGTCAGATGAGTAAGGAAAATGGTGTTCTCCGCAGTTGACACAGATGGGAGGCAGAGCACATGGAGTATAGGGATGTGATGGGTGTCCACAATCTCGACATGTGACACTGGGAGTACAGCGGGAAGACAAGGCTAAACTTGCAGTACTTAAAGCACTGCATGGGGGAGGGACGTATGGTTAAACATCACAGCGGTAAACCATCATCTTAACCTTTTCAGGCAATGAATCACCCTTCAAGGCCAAGATGAAGGCACCGGTAGCAAGCCTGTTGTCTTTGGGTCCCCTGTAAATGCACCGGATGAAATGAACACCCCACCATTCTAAATTGGCCTGGAGCTTATCGACAGACTGCAAGAGGAGATCGTGATGGAAAATGATCCCCTGGACCATGTTGAGGCTTTTATGGGGAGTGACAGAAACAGGAATATCACAGATGAGTAACACTCGGGATTGGGCTGGGGATGCTGTCTGAATCAAGACCACACTGTTTCACATCTTGGACAGCGCTGTCACTTCTCCAGACTTATCCTCAAGGTGTTCAACAAAAAACTGAGACTTCGTAGGTAGAAAGGAGTCCCCATCAATTCTGCTACAAACAGAAAACGCAGACGAATATGGCTCTCTCTGTTCTGTAGCCCTATGTTCCCCCCATGGTGTAGCGTGACAGGGAAACGATTTAGGGTCATACCTGTCAGCACTATATTCGATCTGTCATTTCTTAGAGACTGCTGGTGCTGTACAGTCACCAGCAAGAGATAACTTAGTCTGCTTCATTGCGGGTCATCCGCCCTGATGCCACCCACTCTGATCAGGGGCTCTCCCCTTGGGCGCCACCCAGCCACAGCAAAGGCCAACTGGCATGATGGCTGTTGCTGGGAGTCCTGATGCCCCAGGAAGACAGGCATCTACTCCTTGGCATAAGTGGGGAGTTTACATCTCAGGCATCAGCAGTGTGATCTGTGTTGTCAGGGGGCTACCACCAAATGGGTACATGATGGCCCCACCACAATGGACTGGCTACCATGCTGGATACTGGGCGCAGAGAAGTCCAATATTGTCATGGGGGCGAAAGAGGACAGGAGACAATGGAAGAAGATGACATACCCCGGAAAGTGTCCTCGCCCAATAGTTTAATTGCAGGTGGAGATGCAAAGCCATGACGAGATTCAGGTGATCGAATCTAAGGGCACTATGAATAACTCGTGCACCACGTAAGGTGTCCTGCCCCATATGGCCCGCACTTCTGTAGAAGTTTGAGTTCAGGTCCTATTCTATGGTTTGACCTGCCACTTTCATAGAGCTGAAAAGTGTGAGAGTCCTTTTAGTCACCTCTTACGACAGGCAGGGATACCTCATGCCTATTCCAACCCCCAGACCCACAGTGGGAGAAGAAAGACACATTCAGACTAACTATGACAAATCAATTGTTATAGATCATCCCCTTAATGGGATGGAAAGTGACTTAGAAATCCTGCACATAGAAAAGAAAGGATGTAAACTAGACTTCCTGGAAGAATTGGAGATAACTATTCATGAAAAGGAACACATTAATATTCTTAATGTGCTGTGAACAACAACAGAATCTTAATGGCTTTTTTATTATTATCTTAAAGCAGATGCATAATTATAAATTTGCCATACTTCTTCAAAGTAGCAGATAGAGGCTGAGGATCATAAACATCCAAGTAGCCAAGGAAAAGTAGGTGACCAGTGGAATATCATTAAGGTTGATCTAATAGCTGTATTTACGCAGTAATACCACGGATGTGTCAGTTCACAGCAACTTACAGACCTCTGGAGGAACATCAACTCAACACACTTTGAGCCCACAGCAGATTAGCAGGACACGGCCTCGTGCTGTGTGAGATGGGACAACTACCGACAGGAGTCAATGATTTTAATGTAAGACGAATAACCACAGTCTAATGCATTTTTTCTATTTCATTTTATGAACATCACAAATGTGCTGATATACGTAACCTCATGATCTAAATTTCACAACCTGATGAGGAAACGCGTTGTTGAGCGGTATGTAGGACAAAAAAGCAGTTAAATGCTACCAATTATTACCGTTAAAACATGACAAGTGTTACCTCACATCCTTAAATTTGGTAATATTCAACACAAAATTGGTTTTATGATATATGTTGTGGAAAATATTCCCATTTTTCCATCCAAATGGTGCCTGAAGGACATTTTCAATAAAAACAACTTGTGACATTCACACACACACACACACACACACACACACACACACACACACACACACACACACACACACACACACACAAAAAACAGGCATGCAGTTATGGATTAAACATTTGTATCTACATCTATACCACAAAACTAACTAATGGCGTGTGCAGCTGGGTACTTCAGGAACAACTATCATTTAGCCCACCTTCCACATGTCAGTCACAAACAGTGCATGAAAATTACGGCTGTTGATAAACCTCCATATGAGCAGTCATTTATCCTATTTTCTCACTGCGGTCATTTCATGAGAGATATGTGGTATCATGTGACGTACCTAATTGTTCTTGCACCAGACACACTCGGAATTGCAACAGTCAATTTCTCTTCTTGTGTCTGCCATTGGAGTTTGCTGATCATCTCTGTAATGCTCTCGTGCTTACTTAATGGCTCAATAAGAAAACATGCTGCCTTTTATTGGATCTCCTCTCTCTCTTCTTTTAATCCAATCTGGTATGGTTCCCTTGCTAGTCAGCAACATTCAACAATTGTTTTTCAAGTTGCTTGTATGCTGCTTCCTTTGTGGATGAATTCCTTGTGATTCTTCCAACAAATCTCAGTTTGGCATCTGCTTTTCCTACTTTTAGTTTTATGTGGTCATTATACAGCACTTCCATTTGTTCCTTTAAGTTAAGCCATGGAATCTTATGACAACTTTTCAGTGATCTTTGATTAAATTTGTTTCTATTCAGTCAACAGCCAGTCCCTGCACCAATTATGGATCCTCTTCGCGTTGTCCTGTGTTCCACCATTATCATCTTGTGCTGTAGCCTTCCTACTATAGGTGCAAATAAAGAGCAGTGTGAGGAATGATAAGAGAAAGTGGGTGGATGAGCAAACCCTGAGAGCAGAGAGAGCTGCAGCAAGGGGTGAACTGTACCGCATCACTAGAATGTTGTCCACAACAGGTTTCAACAAGAACAGACCTGTAAAAGCAAGGAGGGTCGACTGTTGACGACAGAAGAAGACCAACTTAGAAGCTGGAAAGAACATTTTTCTAAAGTCTTAAACAAAGAGCAACCTGAAGAGAGGGAGAGGCAATGGAATTTTCCAGATGCCAGTGACAGAATCAATGTAAACACACCGAATAAGACTGAAATTAAAATAGCTCTCAAACAGATAAAGAATGGGGTGGCTCCAGGAATGGATAATATTGCACCTGAGGTGCTAAAAGCAGACATTGACACCACCGTAAATCTACTGCATCCATTGTTTGAGAAGATATGGTCAGAACAGAAAACACCAAAGGATTGGAAAGAATGGCTGATTATTAAGTTGCCAAAGAAAGGGGATACTACCAATTGTAATAACTGGTGAGGCATCACCCTCTTATCTGTACCAAGTAAAGTACTCTGTAGATTGATGCTAAATTGTATCAAGGACCCAGTCGAGGCATGACTGAGAAAAGAGCAAGCTGAGTTTAGACAGCACAAAAGTTGTGTCGATCTCATCAACACACTGTGTATAATACTTGAGCAGAGTGCAGAATGGCAGGACACACACTACCTTACATGTATTGATTTTGAAAAGGCATTTGACACTCTTAATAGGAGAGTTATGTGGCATACCTTGGAAGAATGTGGAATAACATCAAAGATAATAAATATTATTAAAGCCATGTATGATGGATATGAATGTAGGGTGCTACACAATGGGAAACTTACTGAATCTATCCAAACAAATGTTGGGGTGAGGCAGGGATGTATTCTGTCACCTACCTTGTTCTTGTTGGTACTGGACAGCATAATGAAAAGAGCTGTTGATGGTAGGAGAAGAGGTATTCAGTGGGGAATGCACGACAGGTTTGAAGACAGACCTTGACTTTGCTGACGATATCTGTCTGCTCTCGCAAAGATTGCACGACATGGAAGAAAAGTTGGAAAGACTGAAAGTGGAAGCAGAAATTGCAGGACTTCAAATAAATGTTCAGAAAACTAAGGAAATGAGAAGGTGATCTGAAAAACAAGTGAAGCTCACAGTGTATGGAAAGGAATTGGAACAAGTAGACTCCTTTGTATATCTAGGAAGTACCATCTGTAAAGCTGGAGGGGCCGAGGAGGGTGTAAACAGTCAGATACGGAAGGCCAATGGAGCCTTTGTACAACTGTACCCTGTCTGGCGTAATAAGAACATCTCGAGATGAACCAAGTTGCACTTGTTCAATAGCAACGTAAAGTCAGTGATCCTGTATAGTTGCGAAACATGGAAGGTAACAAACATGATTGTAAACCAGCTGCAAGTCTTCATAAACCGGTGTCTTTGGCAAATTATAAATGTGAGGTGGCCAGACGTTATATCAAATGACGAATTGTGGGAGATGACCAACCAGCGACCAATCCGTGAACAAATAAAGGAAATAAAATGGAGGTGGACTGGTCACACAATACCCAAACAACAAGGAGCTGTTGATAAGGCGGTACTGGATTGGAACCCACAAGGAATACACAGACGTGACCACCCGAAAAAGACATGGAAAAGAGGAAAAGAATGGTGGAAGAAGAAGCTCTGAAAGCTGGTAAAACATGGAGTGAAGTAAAATGTTTGGCTGCCAACAGAACCAGATAGAAGATCTTTACTGCTGCCCTATGATCCAACAGGAAAGAAGTCAAGTAACTCAAGTCATAGCACACTAGTTACATTAAAAGACATTTTTTAACGCAACTGGTGTGCTAATTCTTCAGACTGGAATTGTTGTTATTCTATTCTCTCCCCACCCCCCCACCCCAGTGCAATTGGGCTACTACTCTGCACCACCTATACTTGCTTCACACAGTCAAAGAGAAAGACTGGACATGAAGAAAGCTCAAAGTTGTAAGATTCCTTCACACAGTGAAAGTAGAATTATGTTCTACTACAATTTCAAAGAACAATTTGAAATATTTACTGAAAAGTATGAAAAAAATATCAGCATTTGATACTGCGATTTCAACATCGATATATCGGGGAAAAAAGTATCACGTATGTGTGTGTCTACATATATTTTGGAAAACATCGATTTTTATCGACAGCCCTGCTGGTGACCTGAAGAAAAAAATTTAGAGAAAACATTCATGGATTAATGTGCGTGTTTGCATAGCCATCTTCCACAGCAGCTGATACAATCATTTAATGGTTTCTCGCCTTCTTTAGTTCCTTGCAGTTAAAAAGTATTTATCACATCATGAGAAGCATTTGTTTTATTTATAAAGCAGCTCCTATTGGAATATGGATAAGCACTCCCATAGCAATGGCAAGACTGCCTACTGAGACGCTATTACTAAAAGCAGTTGCCTGACCTGATGTAGGTCGGGAGGGGATAGGTAAGGATGCAAGGAGAGGGTAGCAGGAAAGAGGTGGCACAACACCAGGAAAAGAGTATAGAAGGTACAGCAAAAAGATACATAGCAAGAGTGAGACGGGGGAAACTGCGGGGGGAAAAGGGAAGGGTGGGAGAAGGCAGTGCATGATCTGTATAGAGTAGGAGTGGTGTGGACCGAAGAGAGTAGTAGAAAAGCAATGTGAGGCAGCAGTAACAGGTTAGTGAAGGTTTAGGCCAGGGGGACAAGAGTCTAGGGTATGTTGGACAGACAATTCCCTTTTGAATAGTTTAGAGAAACCTGGGATGGATGAGAGATGTCAAATGGCTCCTATAATGAAGCAGTTGTTCAAGTCATTTCTGTTGTTGTGTGCAGCTTGTTCGGCAAATGGATGGTCAAGTTTGCCACAGTTTTGCATTGGTCATTCATGTGAGTAGACAGCTGATTACTTTTCAAACAAATTTCGGGCTTGCAGCCGGTCGTCGTTCAATACTTCACACGATATTTCAACTGGGCACCTGCCAGTCATCTTCAGGTGAGCCGTCGCAGACTGGCGAAAACGTCCTCCGTTCCGCAATATATAGCGTACTGTAAGTATTCTGAGCATGCGTCGAAAACTTGATAGTTGAACCACACTGCCCGCCGGCAGTGCCCTCGCTGGTGGAATAGCGGAACTCAGTCGCCCTATGCGTTGCTGTTTGCCACGACAGAGTGCGTAGACGGCTGTGGCTCTTTTCACGACAGAGTGCGTAGACGGCCGTGGCAAACAGCAACGCAGAGGGCAACTGAGTTCCGCTATTCCACCAGCGAGGGCACTGCCGGCAGGCAGTGTGGTTCAACTATCAAGCTTTCGACGCATGCTCAGAATACTTACAGTACGCTATATATTGCGGAACGGAGGACGTTTTCGCCAGTCTGCGAGGGCTCACCTGAAGATGACTGGCATGTGCCCAGTTGAAATATCGTGCGAAGTATTGAACGATGACCGGCTGCAAGCCCGAAATTTGTTTGAACAGTCAATTCGCCGGGAACATTTTAAAATTCACAGCTCATTACTTGCCATGCCCACACTGAACCTGTACAGTTAGTCAGTTGGTTTAAAAGTGTGTGTGTGTGGGGGGGGGGGGACAAACTGCGAGGTCATCCATCCCTTGTTCCCAGTAGAATAACTACCCAAGGCAAAGAAGAAAACAAAGAAGATGTACTGCACAATAACAGGAGAAAGGAAGAACCAGAATAATGGCAGCAGGACAACAAACACTATAATAGACAAAACAGGACAAGAAAACCACAACAGAGAGATGCAAGAAACAGGGAGAAGAGATTAAAAACAAGAAAGCAGATTACCATGGCTGGCCGACAATAAGAATAAAAAAGGAGAAGCCAGTCACTCTGCAACACATTAAAACCTCCACCCTAAAAGCCATAGGGTGGAGGACACAAAGGGACACAGAACATGCACTAAAACACACATCAAATGATTAAACCCTCACAAATAAAACATAAAACTAAAGCTGCTGTTGAGGCATTGTCTCCCAACACCGAAGGTAGGGTGCTCGGAAAGTTAAGTCCACCGCAGAGCAGCTAAAAGTGGGCAGTCCAGCAGTAGGTGGACGACTGTCACTTTGGAGCCACAGTGAGACTGAGTTGAGTCCTCGCGACAGAGGAGGTAACTGTGTGTGAGCCGCGTGTGGCCAATAACACCAAGTTTGTTGTGCATACTGTTCTCCCACTGTCTCCCAAAGCTGAAAAACCTCGCAGCGTAAGACAGAACGCAGGTCAGTTTCGGAGATGCCTATCTCAAGGAGCGGTTTCTGCATAGCCTGTCAGCAAGTTCATTGCCTGGAATTCCAATGTGTCATGTGTTCCACACAAACACCACCGAATGACTGGACTGTTCCAGGGCAGAGATGGACTCCTGGATGTTCACTACCAGAGGATGGCGAGGGTAGCACTGGTCGATAGCTTGTAAGCTGCTCAGGGAGTCAGAACAGAGAAGAAACGACTCACCAGAACAGAAATGGATGTACTGAAGTGTATGAGACATGGCCACAAGCTCTGCAGTGAGTACACTGCAGCTAGCAGGCAAGGAATGCTGTTCAATATGGCCTCTGTGGACATAGGCGAAGGCAACATTACCATCAGCGATCGAGACGTTCATGTAAACAACTTCAGAGCTCCAGAACATATCAAGAATCAAGAGGAAGCGACAGCAGAGAGTGGTGGGGTTAACATAAACCATGCAAAAGGTCCAGACCAACCTTCAGATGAGGTGTACACCATGGAGGTGTAAAGGGCAGGACTCCAGTTCAGAGAGAAGGGATCGCACGCGAACCGCAATAGTGAGCCCTGACCTGTGCCGAAGGTGGGGTAGCCAAGTCAATCGGGTGTCGAAAACCAGTCCTAAGAAGTGATACGTCTCAACTACAGTGAGTGGATCGTCATTAAGATAAAGTTCAGGGTCCAAATGAATGGTACGACACCGACAAGTGTTTGACGTACTACGCTTCATGGCGTGTCATCCGCCATGATGTAACCTACTCCGACCAGGGTCCCTCCCCACAGGCACCACCCAGCTGCATCAAAGGCCACTTGGCAGGATGGCCATTGCCGGCAGTCCCGATGCCCCAGGGTGACGGGCATCTACTACTTGGCATACGTGGGGAGTTAATGGTGCACGCATCAGCGGAGCAATCCCTGTGTTTGTCAGGGGGCTCCAACCAACAGGGTACATGGCGGCCCCACCACAACGGACTAGCTACCAAAGTGGATATGAGATGCAAAGAAGTCCATGGTCATTGTCGGCACAGAAAGTGTCATAGTGCATGGCGGAAAATGCACCCAGGAAGGAGTCCTCGTCAAAGAGATGGAGAATGGGCGGGACTGCCATGCGACGACGAAAAAGTGTGGTAAAGATCTGAATGCATGATGGACACAATGCACCATGTAAGGCGCACTTCCCCAATTGGCTCGCTCTTCAGGAAAATTTTGAAAAATGGAGGTCAAACCCTACAGGGGACCATCACATAAAGGACGAAATGTGAGAGACTCCTTTTAGTTGCCTCTTATGACAGGCAGGAATACTTCAGGTCTATTCTAATCCTCAGACCCGCAGGAGGGGGCGAGGGAGATTTGATGTGTATCCGCATATCTGCACCTGGAGTCATGAAAGGGAATGGGGACCAAGTGTCTGCCTCTCTAGCCAAACAGACAGCTCATTCATTCCCTGGAATGCCCACATTACTTTGCACCCAGAGATAGACAACTGAGCAGGTGGCAGGGCCAAGGACAGACAGAAGGCTATGGATAGCAGAGACCAAAGGGTGACGAGCATAGCATTGGTCTATAGCCTGCAGGCTGCTCACTGAGCCAATACATATTAAAACACTGTGAACAGAGGCTTGAGTACCAAACTGAAGGGTCCTGTTAATGGCTGGCAGCTCTGCTGTGAACACACTTCATGATCCCAGCAGTAAATGGTTTTCCATGCCCAGTAGGAGATGTGAAAGCATGTCCCACCTTATCTATCATTTTACCACCATTAGTGTAGAAGATGATAGCACCCAGCAACTGTTCAAGGATGGAATGTACAACATGCCGGTATATCATAGGGGCAACAGAGGCCTCAGGACCCTGGAATAGGTCAGTCCTAATCCATAGTTGAGGCACCATCCAAGGGGGGGTGCAGGAGGAAATACATGGGGTACATTCCAGAGGGTGGAAGGAGCCGCTGGGCCATAAACTGATGATCTTAATCTAGTGTGGACAAAACCACAGCATGGTAAATATGGAGAAGAATAACACTGTCTGCACCCCAATATGTGTGGGCCAGTAGTAGGAGCGCATTAAGCTTTCACATGCAGGTACTCTTCAGGTGACAAATATGGGGCAGCCATGTCAGCTTTTCATCAAAAAGAAGGCCCAAGAAATTGGATTGTGCTGCAATATCTAGGTCCTGGTTGCCTAAATAAAGTTCTGAATAGGTTTGTACTGAGGGTTGGTGGCAAAAATGCATAACTTGCATTTCTGAGAGAGAAGACTGGAAGCCATTGGAAAGGGCTCCTGCAGAGGCCTGTTGGATGATGCCTTGGAGTTGGTATTTACCAGATGCTACCGACTGGGAGTTGTGATGCAAACATCATTGATACAACACTGGGGTAACCAGAGGCCCAGCAGAGGATACAAACTCATTGATAGCAATGAAGAAGAGTGTGACACTTAAAAAACACAGACCCTGTGGGATACCATTCTCCTGGATCCAAGGGACCTGAGTGAAGTGCCAACTCTAACCCGGAAGAGTCCATGGGATGAAAACTCATGGATAAAATTTGGAAGGGGGTCGCAAAAGCTCCAGTCATGGAGGGTAACTAAAATGTGACAGCACCAAGCCGTGTTGTATGCCTTATGTAGGTCAAAAAAGACCACAACACGGTATCGGCATTAAGAAAAAGACTGTTGGATTGCTGTTTCCAATTCGAGTAAATGGTCAGCTGTAGATCGTCCTTACCAGAAGCCACACTGACATGGGAACAAAAGGCTCTGGTATTTGAGTGCCCAATATAATCTGAAGCTACTCATCCTATCGAGTGGTTTACAAAGTATGTTGGTCACGCTAATCAGTCAGTAGGTGTCGAGAGATGTCGGGTTCTTCCTGGGATTAAGTAAGGAGACAATTATGCTGTCTTATCTGTGAAGGAAGGCACCCATGAGCCAAATGTGGTTGAAGACCCTGAATAGATGTTTCCTCTGGGTAATCTCCTTCTGTTGGACCACCTGATTATGGATGGAACCTGGGCCTGGGGCCATGTCATGTGAAGAGTTAAGAACCCGCAAGAATTCCCATTCAGTGAAGGGTTCATTATAGGCTTCAGTGAGCTGGGGATTGAAACAGAGGGGGGTTCCTCAAATCGTCATTTCTGTTGTCGCAAAGTGTGTCGCGAGGTGTTCTGCATGGACCGATGGATCAGTACACAGAGCACCCTATAGGATAAGACCCTGGATAGTTCATTGTTGATGGCAGCCTGGAAGGCTACAAAGCTTGGACCAAACCTGAGACGAACAGGCATGCATCTTCAGGGAGGAAACATAGCACTCCCAGCACTCCCTTTTGCTCTGCTTAATAAGATAGTGAACCATAACATGGAGACGCTCAAAAGCAATAAGGTTGGTCTGTGAAAGATGTCAGTGCCCATCGCCAGTCCTGGATAGCAACTGTTACATCCTTGGGGCACCATGGTACTGGTCAACAGCAAGGGGGACCTGTGGATAGAGGGATAGCAGTGCCAGCGGCATGGAGACAAGTGGTAGAGACGTCTTGCATCAATGCAATCCAAGAGAGAGGTGTCTAAGGGCATAGAGGATGTATATAAAGGCCAACTAGCTCCGCAGACTGCGCAACAGGGAGGGGGAGCTGTCTGCCTAGCAGCAGCAGCAGCAGCAGCAGCAGCAGCAGCAGCAGCAGCAGGGGAACGATACAATCACCAGAACGTGGCCATTGTCACAATAATCATCAAGGGGTGTAGTGAAGCCATGAGAGCAGGGGAGGAGATCGTGAGATCGATAGCAGAAAAGGTTCTATGAGCAGCACTAAAATGGGTAGGAGAATCGTTGTTGAAGAGACACAAATCAAAGCCTGTAAAAAATTGGTCAATTAGAAGACCCCTACTCACTGAAGTGGTGCTCCCCCACAGGCAGTGGTGTGCATCAAAGCGCCCAAGGAGGAGATATGGAGTTGGAAGTTGCTGTATTAAGGTAGGCAGACACTGCAAATGGTGCTTGCTGGGGTCATTCACACTCATACTGCTATTGCTTCCAGGTGGAAGGCAGATCCAGTCACTAATGAGATCGGTGTGAAGCAAAATGCAGACCCCTTCAAATGTTATCTCAGGGCCAGCACAGTTCTGACAGAACACCCAATAACCACGAAACATTGGAGAGTGGTCATCGCAAAAGTGTGCTTCTTGAAGAGCAAGACAGAACGCAAATTAAGAGGAAACAAACCGTTGTATTTCTGACAGGAGATGGTTATACCTATTGCAATTACACGCTATTATCATGTGGCAAGAGTCCAGGTTAGATGTAAAAAAGCCGAGGGGAGGTCATGTCACTGGGCCAATGGTCATCACCAAAGAGGCTGGGATGATATCCATAAAAATTGGGACTGATTCAAAGTGAAAAAGAGGGGGCGAAGCCCCCCCCGAGATGCCTGGAAAGCCTCATCCTTGGACTTGTGGTGCTTCTCCTCCCTCAGAGGTAGGGAGGAGGCAATATCAGTAAGGGAACAGGTGCCAGTGATGTCTGGATCAAACAGAGAGTGTGGGTCCATCATCTGATCTGAGATTGCAGGCTTCCTATCTTGAGAATGCCAGGGAGAGGTGTTCTGAGAGCGAGTCCCACGCACAGCAGGAGCCAGAGAAGAGAATTACTTCTCTGGCCGTGGAGGAGGAGGAGGAGGAGGAGGAGTGGTTCCTTGAGGGGAAGGTATGGGAGCCACCGGGGAATGGGGAGGACGAAAGGAAAGGGGCAGGATGGGGGTAAGGAGGACTGGAGAGGAGGGCAAGGCTTAAAAGAGGCAAAGGTAGACAAGAGGTTCATATGGCTTCTGGGCCTCAAAGTAGCTGAGACTGAAGGATCTTTACTTCCTGGATTCATTTTTCCTTTGTATCCACTGGACACACTGGTGAGTGGGGAGAAGGTAGACCAGAGCAGTTTACACAGTTAGGCAGTGGGGTGCAAGGGTTCCGCAAATGAAGAAGATGGTCCAGTCAACACAGAAGGGAGTGGCATTGCTTTGTGACAACATTTGGCCGAACTTGGGGCAACAGAAGCAACATGTGATGTGGGATGAATGGTTGACACTGCATCTGTATACCATCACCTTGGCCTCCTTGGAGAAGGTATCTCTCAAAGGCCAGAATGAAAGTGACAGTGTCTACAAGACCATCCTTAGGGCCCCTTTAGACATGCTGGACAAAATGAATGCCACATCATTCCAGATTATACCCAAGTTCATCTTCGTACTGGAGAAGAAGGTCCGTACAGAAAATTACACCCTGGGTGACACTGAAAAACTTGTGAGGAGTGATATTCACTGGGATGTCTCCTAAGTCGACTGGCTGGCAGAAGTTGTCTTTATAAGGAGGGAGCCAGATCTCATCTTCATCAAACCTGTCCTCACTGTGTTCCACAAAGGGAGAGGGCAGAAGGGAGAGGTTGGTTGGATTAAAAGAGGGGGTAATGGACCAAACTAAGAGGTCATCAGCCCCTTGTTCCGAATAAAACCACACAAGTGTGACAATAAAATGAACAAGACTGACAACTCACAAAGGAATGAAAGGAAAAAATCACATCAACAATGAAGGGCAACGAACATGTAAATGGACAAGAAGGGGCCAAGAAAACCACAGAATTGCAAGAAACGGGATGAAAAGAATAAAACAACAAAGCAGATTACCATGGCTGGCTGACCATGAGAATAAAAAAGGAGAAACCAGCCACTTTGCACCACATTATAACCTCCACCCTAGATGCACTAGGGTGGAGGACACAGACACGCAAAGGACATGCACTAAAACTTAGATCAAAATAAAACATAAAACTAAATCAGCCGATGAGGCGTTGTCAGATAAAATTAGCGGCAACGAGTCTGGTAACTCAAGATTTCATCGCTGGGCAGTCAAAGTGGGACAGTGCACCAGAATATGGGCCACTGTCAACCGGGCACTGTGTTGACACTCAGGCGGGTCTTTACGGAGCAGGAGGTTACCGTGGGTTGTCCAAGCATGGCCAATGTGGAGCCAGCAGAGGACAACTGATTCCCTACGAGAGGCCCACATGGAAGTCTTTCACACATTCATAGTCTCCTTAATGACATGCAGTTTGCTGTGTGTACTATTATGCCACTCCGTCTCCAAAAGCTGAAAAACCCTACAGTGTAAGTCAGAATGCATGTCAGGTTCAGAAATGCCTATCTCCAGAAGCAGCTTCCGCGTAGCCTGTTTGGCCAGCCTGTCAGCAAGATCGTTGCCTGGGATTCCAACTTGTCCTGGGGTCCACACAAACACCACTGAACGACCGGAGTGGTCCACGGCATAGATGGACTCCTGGATTGACACTACCAAAGGATGGCGAGGGTAGCACTGGTTGATAGCTTGTGGGCTGCTCAAGGAGTCAGTACACAGAACAAACGATTCCCCGGAGCATGGACAGATATACTTAAGTGCACGATAGATGGCCACCAGCTCTGCAGTGAATACCCTGCTGCCGTCAGGCAAGGAATGCTGTTCAAAATGGCCTCTGTGGACGTAGGCGAAGCCAACATGATTGTCAGCCATCGAGCCGTCGATGTAAACCACTTCACTTAAGAGCCCCGGAACACGTCAAGAATCAAGAGGAAGTGACAGCAGAGAGCGGCAGGAGTAACTGAGTCCTTAGGGTCATGCAAAAGGTCCATACGAATTTGCGGCCTAGGTGTACAGCATGGAGGTGTATGCAGACCGACCTGGATGAGAAGTGGTAAAGGGAAGACTCCGGTTACGACAAAAGGGATCGCACACGAACCGCAATCGTTAGTCCTGACCTGGGCCGCCGACGCGGGAAATGAACTGCCGCGGGTGGTAAAAGGACATGGTAATTTGGATGCTCAGGAGAACTATGAACGTGTGCAACATAACTGGCGAGCAGTTGTGCACTTCGGATCTGCAATGGAGGGACTCAGGCCTCCACCAGCACACTGGTCACCGGACTCATTCTAAAAGCTCCTGTCGCTAGGCGAATGCAACAGTGGTGCACTGGATCGAGTACAAGCAATGCTGAGGGCACCGCCGAACCATAAACCTGACTCCTATAGTCAAGGTGGAATTAAATAAGGGCTTTGCAAAGCTGCAGCAGAGTAGGGCGATCTGCACCCCAGTTGGTGTTGCTGAGGGCAATGAGGTGCTGCCAGCACTTCCGCTTAAGCTGATGAAGGTGAGGAAGCCAAGATAATCGGGCTTCAAAAACCAGTCCTAAGAATCGATATGTCTCCCCTACAGTTAGTGGATCGACATGAAGGTAAAGTTCTGGTTCTGGATGAATGGTACCACGCCGTGGGTGAGAGCCCATGACTGCACCTTGCGGATGGCTCCCTGTAGGCACTGATCTGCAACACCAGTACTGGTGGAGCAGCATGAAATGAAAAGTCGTCTGCATACAGAGAGGGTGCAACAGATGGCCCTATAGCTGCTGCTAGACTATTAATGGCCACTAAAAATAGTGATACACTCAATACAGAGCCCTGGGGGCCCCCATTCTCCTGAATACAGGGGGAACTACGGGAGTCACCAACTTGCACAGGGAAAGTATGGAGCAACAGGAAATTCTAGATAAAAATCGGGAGCGTGCCCCGGAGACCACACTCATAAAATGTGCAAGGATATGATGCTGCCAGGTTGTGTCGTATGCTTTACATATGTCAAAAAAGATGGTAACAAGGTGTTGGTGCCTGGGGAAGGCTGTTCGGAAGCAGACCTGAGGGACACAAGATTACCAGTGGTAGAGTGACCCTGGCGGAAGCTGCCCTGACATGGAGCCAGTAGGCCACGTGACTCCAGGACCCAACCTAACTGCCAACACACCATAGATTCCAGCAGCTTACAAAGAACATTGGTGAGGCTGATGGGCCGATAGCTATCCACATCAAGCAGGTTTTTACCGGGTTTGAGCACCGGAACAATGGTGCTCTCCCGCCATTGCGATGGAAAGATGCCATCACACCAGATCTGGTTGAAGATAATGAGAAGATGCTACTTGTAGTCAGACGAGAGATGTTTAATCATCTGACAGTGGATCTGATCCAGCCCAGGAGCTATGTCGGGGCAATGTGCAAGTGCGCTGAGGAGCTCCCACTCAGTAAACGGGGTGTTATAGGGTTCAATGTGGCACGTAGTGAACGTGAGGACTTTCCTTTCCATCCGCAGTTTGAGGGTGTGATAGGCTGAGGGGTAGTTCTCTGACTCAGAGGCTCGAGCATAGTGATCAGCAATGTGCTCGGCAATTGCGTCTGTGTCCATACATAGCACACCATTGATGGTAACGCAAGGGACACCTTCTGGGGTCTGGTAGCCAAAAAGACATCTGATCTTCGTCCAGACTTGAGAAGGTCATGTATGGAACCTAATGGTTGACACATACCTCTACCAACAGTCCTGTTTCCGTCATTTTATATGTTGGCACACACGGGCACGGAGCAGCTTAAATGCTATCAGACGCTCTAGGGAAGGGTGCCACTTATGTCGCTGCAGAGCTCGCTGATGCTCTGTAACTGCCTCAGCACCTTCCAGGCGACCACGAAGGGACTGTCTTTCGCTGGAGGTACCCTAAAAGAGCAAGGGATCACATCATCTGCAACAGAAACGATTGTGGTAGTCACATGCTCAACCATCACATCGGTGTTACCATGTGGGGGATATTCAACAGTGACATTATAGGTGAAAGTTTCCCCGTCCACCTTGTTTAAAGCCCATCTGGGTAGGCGTCTGTGGGCATGATGCTGGGGCAATGACAGAAAGATGGGGAAGTGGTCACTAACACAAAGGTCGTCATGTGATCTCCACTGGATAGATGGGAGAAGCCCTGGGCTGCAAACTGATAAATCAATGGCTGAGTAACTACCTCAAGACATATTGAAATGTGCAGCAGCCCCGGTATTTAGGAGTCAGAGGTCGAACTGAGACAGTAAAGTTTCGACATCCCTGCCCCAGCCAGTAAGCATAGTGTCACCCCACAAAGGGTTATGGAAGTTTAGAGAATTGATCAATCAGTGCAGCTAATACAATCAGGGTTACTGCACCACCTGGATCTGGAGGAAAATATACATTGCAGACAGTTATTTCCTGTGTCATCTGTATTCTGACAGCCACAGCTTCAAGAGGGGTTTGAAGTGGCACAGTTTCACTACAGACCGAGTTTAGGACATAAATGCAAACTCCACCTGACACTCGATTATGGTCGCTACGGTTCCTGTAATATCCCTTATAGCTGTGGAGGGCAGGAGTCTGCACTGCTGGGAACCAGCTTTCCTGGAGGGCAATGCAGAAAAAAGGAGTAAAGCTTAACAACTCCTATAGCTCAGTCAGGCGGTGGAAAAAAACCACAGCAATGTCACTGTAGGATGACATCATCATGAGACTGGGAAGGCATGGAACATTCAATGAGGCAGTTCACACCTCTGGGTCACCAGCTGCCACCGACTTTTTGCCTGAGTAGTCTATATCCCCCTCCTCAGATCCAGAGCTTTTAGGTAGTGGTGGTGGTGGTGTGTGTGTGTGTGTGTGTGTGTGTGTGTGTGTGTGTGTGTGTGTGCGCGCGCGCGCGCGCGCCACTGAAAGTACCTTGTTCTTGGGGGTCTTCTTTTTTGATTTCTGTTGTTGTTTCTTGGGTCTCCCTGGCTGGGAGGACTTCACTGAATCAGTCTCCAGGACTGAGGATGAGTGTGAAGCAATATGACCAGCTGCTTTTGGGCTCTTCAGCCATTGACGAGTGTCATGTTTCCCACTAGCAGTAACCTGGGAAGGGAGTGACCCAAGGGAACCCTTCATAGCGAGAGGAGCCGAAGAAGCCTTATGCTTCTCTGGCTCAGAACTGGGGACTGAAATCCCCAATGGTTGGGGGGCTGTTGCTCCTGAAGTAGGTGGTAAGGGAGCAACAGGGAGGGCTGAAGTAGGTGGTGCGGGAGCAAAGGGGAGGAAAGTGGCCCCCAACCATCAAGGGGGCAGGTGCAATCTCCCAGTTCTGAGAGGCGACAGGAATTTGAGGAACTGATGGGGCTATAACTGTTCTTGTAGCGGCGACATATGAGGAGGTCTTAGCCTCAGTGTAGGTCAGTTGGTCCAGGGTCTTATATTCTATGATTTTCCTCTCTTTCTGTAAAATCCTGCAGTCTGCCAAGCAAGATGAATGACGCTTTCCACAGCTGACACAGGTGGGAAGCGGGGCACATGGAGTATTGGGATGCAATGGACATCCACAATATCGACAGGTGGGGCTGGAAGTACAGCGGGATAACATATGGCTAAACTTCCAACACCGAATCGGGGGAGGGATACATGGCTTGACGTCACAACGGTAGACAATCACCTTAACCTTCACAGGCAATGTGTCACCCTCGAAGTCCAAGATGAAGGCACCGGTAGTAACCTGGTTATCCCTGGTACCCCGATGGATGTGCATGACAAAATGAACACGTTGCACAGCTCGTCGTAAGACTGCAAAAGAAGGTCCCTGTGAAATATAATACCCTGGACCATATTTAAGCTCTTATGAGGCGTGATGGTAACAGAAACATCCCCTTCAACTTGCCACAAGTGAGTAATGCCCGTGACTAGGCAGAGGATGCAGTTTTTTTTTTTTTTTTTTTTTTTTTTTTATCAAAACAGACCCCAGAGTGCACTTTGAACAAGCCCTCCACTTCCCCAAACTTGTCCTCCAAATGCTCCACATAAAACTGAGGCTTCACGGACATGAAAGATTCCTCATCAACTCTCGTACACATGAGGTACCCGGGCAAATAAGCTTCACTGCCATCCTTAGCCTGGCGTTCCTCCCATGGTATGGCCAGGGAGGGGTATGACTTGGCATCATATTTCTTAGCATCGTAGTTAGACTTTGCCCACTTAGAGACTGCTGGCGGCGGACCACCAGCAAGAGATGACATAATACGCTTCATGGCTTCTGTCCTGATGCCACCCGCTTTAATCAGGGGGCCTCCTCACGGGTGCCACACAGCTGCAGCAAAGGACACCTGGCAGGATGGCCATTGCCGGTAATCCCAATGCCCCAGGGTGACGGGCATCTACTCCTTGGAATATGTGGGGAGTTTAATGGCGCAGGCATCAGCAGAGCGATCCCTGCTCTGCTGGGTGTCAGGGGGCTACAACCAACAGGTTCACAGCAGCCCCACCACAATGGACTAGCTACCATGCTGGATATGAGGTGCAAAGAAGTCTGTGGTCATTGTCGGCACAGAAAGTGACACTGCATAGCGAATGATGGAAAATGCAACCAGGAAGGTGTCCTCACCCAAGAGATGGAGAATGGGTGGGACTGCAATGCGACGACAAGAAAGTGTGCTAAAGAGCTCAATGCACGATGGACACAATGCATCATGTAAGGCGCCCTTTCCCAATCGGCTCCCTCTTCAGGAAAATTTTGAAAAATGGAGGTCAAACTCTACAGGCGACCATCACATGAAGGCCAAAATGTGGTGTCACCGCCAGACACCACACTTGCTAGGTGGTAGCCTTTAAATCGGCCGCGGTCCGTTAGTATACGTAGGACCCGCGTGTCGCCACTGTCAGTGATAGCAGACCGAGCGCCACCACACGGCAGGTCTAGAGAGACGTACTGGCACTCGCCCCAGTTGTACAGCTGATGTTCATAGCAATGGTTCACTGACAAATACGCTCTCATTTGCCGAGACGATAGTTAGCATAGCCTTCAACTACATTTGCTACGACCTAGCAAGGCGCCGTATTCAATTGATATTTATTATGTGAAGCATGTATCATCAAGAGCGATGTTCTACAATTGTGGATTAAAGTTAAGTATTATATCAACTACTTACTTTATTTGCAATTCTCAAGATATTGTCCTGTTCCAGACCTCACGCCAGTCAGCGTGTAATTAAACGCGTGCATTTCGGCCTCCTCTAGAAACACAGTGTTGGCTCTTCTGCCAACACTACACAAAACGCGTGACACTCCTTTTAGGTTACTTTTACAACAGGCAGGAATACCTCAGGCCTGTTCTAACCCCTGGACCCGCAAGAGGGACGGGAGATGGTAGGTGAGGGGTGTGTGACGAGAGATAGTGGAGAGTGGAGAGGGGTCTGTGATGGGAGAGTGTGGAGAGTGGAGAGGGATGTGTGATGGGAGAGTGTGGAGAGTGGAGAGGGGTGTGTGACGTGGGAGAGTGGAAAGTGGACGGGGAGTGGGGGAGAGGGAAGGAAAGGGGGAGGGGGAAGGGACCAAACTACGCCATCATCAGTCCCTCCGACCTTGGAATAACTAAAACCAATAAAACCTCACACTATGTGAGGGAACTACAATTACCATAAAATTACAAATTATTGACAGAGAAGGAAGGAAGAAGTTGGAAGAATAGAGGAGGGAAAGAAAGGGACTAATGACAGGAGCATGAAGGAATCAGCACAGGTAAACAAGATAGACACTCAAGATAAAACAGACCCCATAAAGAAAGGAGTGGGAAGGCAGAGGATGGGGATGAACCACCAAGCTCAGTCAAAGCAAGTCCAATCGGGGCGAAGGTGTGAGCAAGACGGCCTGCCACCCCCTCCACCCACCGATAAGGTTGAAAGCCCCACACTTAAATAAAGCGATAAAAACCCCATCACAAAGAAATCGTAAAAATAGATCAGCTGCTGGGGCACTGTCAGCTAACGCCAGGGGCAGCGAGTCAGGATAGCTAAAAGTCCGTCACAGGGCGGCTAAGTTCGGACAGTCCAGTATGATGTGAACCACAGTCAACATTGATCCACAACAACAGAGGGGGGGGGGGGGGGGGGGGGGGTCCTTACGATGGCGGAGATAACCGTGAGTCAGCCAAGTATGGCCGATGGGGAGCCAGCAAAGGACGACAGAGGCTTTACGAGAGGCCTGTAAGGAGGACCGCCACACAGTTGTAGAATCCTTTATCGGCCTGAGCTTGTTCGGCGAAGAAAGTGTGTGCCATTCTGCATTCCAAAGTGCCACAACCTGACGACGTAACGCTGATTGAAGTTCTATTTCCGGAAAGCCAATAGCAAGAGATGACCTGTAAGCAGCCAATTTAGCCAGTCGATCAACAAGTTCATTGCCAGGGATCCCAACATAGCCTGTGGTCCAAATGAAAGAGCATCCACGTCGATCAAGGAGAGAAAGGGAGTCCTGGATAGGTACGACCAACAGGTGGCGAGGGAAGCACTGGCCGATAGCTTGCAAACTGCTCAAGGAGTCACTACAGATAGTGAAGAACAGTCCTGAGCAGAAGCGGACACAATCTAATTCGCGCAAGATGGCTACCAATTCTGGAGTAAAAACACTACAGTCAACTGGCAAGGAACAAAGTTCCGTGTGGTCTCACAGAGGTGTAAGCACAACCAGTGTGACCAGCAACCATGGAGCCATCAGTATAAATTACTTCTGAACCCTGGAATGAACTGAGGAGACAGTAGAATTGCTAGTGAAGGGCCTCTGGAGGAACAGAATCCTTTGAATTGATAGAGAGACAGAGCTGTGGCCGAGAGACGCACCACAGAGGGGTATGTGCATGAGTGGCGGTACAGGATGTGCTGGAGCTCAGAAAAGAGTGATTGAATGTGGGCAGCCATGGTAAACCCACATCGTGCCCGCCGCCACAGGAGGTTGATATCCGTGTCTGGATAAAGGAGACCATAATTAGGGTGCTTTGGGGTGCAGCGAATGTGGAGCGCGTAAGATCTCAGCTGCTGTTGGCGCAAAACTTGCAGCGGTGGAATCCCCACCTCTATGAGGGCTAGTCCGGAAGGCAACAGTTGCAAGTTGTACCCTACTATGGTGGGGGAAAGGGGGGAGATGAGGGGAGATGAGAGGAGAGATACCCAAGCCAAGGACACTAGGGAGGCAGTTCTACCCCATCTGCTGCACACTACGGATTTCAAATTTAAAGGTGGAGGTCAAACCTCTAAGGGAGACCAAAAAGAAAAGCGAAAGGGAGGAGGCAAAGCAAACACACCAATACCACAATAAGAAACAAAGTCAGGAGGATAGCCAGTCCAACGTAAACATGGGGGAAAGGGAGGGCAAAGGGAAAGGAAGAAAGAAGGGGAAGGTAAGGCAGCCCAGAAAAAAAGAAAGGCTGCAATAGCTCAGGGACCCGTGCGCACCATACACGTACCCACAAAAGAGCTATGCCCCCCCCCCCCCCCCTGGGGGCAGTAGCAAGAGTAACTGTATAGGACATGTCACAGACGACTTCGTCAGTATAGTCTGACAAAGAGGGGTAAACACCATCTTTGTGGTATACAGACCAATCAGTGTGAAGGAAAGTCCAGCACGGTAATCCAGCCATCGGAAGGAGAGAAGGGAATGAGAGACTCAATGGCAAGTGGTCACAAGTGATCACTATCGCAGAGGTCATCTTGCAGCAACCAGTGTAATGTAGGGATTGGGGATGGAAAGTGAACAGAAGATCTAGAGCAGCGGAGCCATAAGTGGCACTGAAATGGACATCATTAAGAACACACTGGACGTGGTCCGCAAAAGGTGGTCTATGAGACCTTGACTACATGAAAAAGCACAGCCCCTCCTCTTCCCAAGGGGTGATGGGCATTAAAATTCTCAAGGAGGAGGTATTTGCTGAAGGAGGGAAGTTAGGGCAGCAAGCATACGTGGTCTGTCAAACGGGGGGGGAGGGGGGGGGGGGACACCCAGTGGTGCAGGCAACTTATGGCAGCAGGCCTCCGGTCTAGGGGACACTGGGGAGAGTGGTCCCAGGAGGTGGCCCCCATCACTGGCAGGTGTCGATAAAGAGGGATATTTCTCTGTGTGGGTTGGGGGGGGGGGAGGGGGGGCAGCCTGAACGGGGTGGGGAGGGTGTTGGAGCTGCAGGGGTGAGAGAAAGGAATGAGAGGGCAGGACTGGGATAAGGAGAAGGGAGGAGGGAGAAAGGATGTAAAAGAGGTAAAGTTAGATATCATACACACAGGATGAAGAGTCATTTCTGACCAGCCTCAGTGTAGGCTAAACAATCAAGGGTCTTATACTCCTGTATCTTCCTTTCCTTCTTATAAACAGGGCAACCCAGTGAAAGTGGTGAGTGATGGTCATGACAATAACATATATGGGTGGTAGTACACAGGGGCTCCATGAAGGGAGTGGGTGTCTACATTCATCACCTAGAGGGTCTAATGTACAGCAGGAAAACGTGTCCAAAACACAACACCAAAAACACATCATGGGTGGCGGGATGTATGGCTTCAGGTCACACCGATAACACATAGTTTCACCTTCTGTAGGAAGGTACCCCCTCAACCACCAGAATAAACATGCCGGTATCAATGTTGATTGTCCTTATGGCCTTTTTGAACACGCCATGGATCCAGGTGTTAGGTTTTGGAATGGACTTCAAGCATTGAGAAGCTCCTTGAGGTCATGTTCAACTTCTGGGATGGGATCATGGTTATAAGGTTTATATTCAGAGATGTCAGAAAGTTAGCGGAGACCATTAGCCACGTAGACAATGTGATACGACTGCGGTGGAATTTTTTGTCTGCAGGAAGGATGATAATGTTTGGATTGTTTATTAGATTAAGAAGAGCAGTGTGTTCCATAGGAGTGATGGTGGACTCACCAGAGACAGATTCAGGAAAGGAAGGTGATGCCAGGTTAAGGATAAAGGGTACTTATAAATGGTGGAAAAATCGATTTTTTATGGCTTTATTAAATTCTATAGTCTTTCATGATTACATTGATATATACATTATAGGGTTTCACATGTAAAATGACCTATATATACGAAATTTTAAATTTACAGTCATGTATGCTGCCACGCCCCCTTTATTTCTGTTACAGAAACCAGTATTATTTTGAAAAGAACTGTGAACTTTCTTTTTTCAGCGATTATATGCATGATACATTGTATATGTTGGTAACAGTGCAGGTTTCTAGTGTCTGTAAATGATTATCTTTGCTAGTATTTACTTTTGTTTTGCTGAAGCAGTTTGTTCACGTGTTACTGAATGTTTGTTACCCAAGTGCTACATATATTTGTGGAAGTATATATCCTTTAGTGTGCAACAAATATGAACTATGCCACACATCAAGAAATTCAATAAAAGGAAATTCCGTGGTAACCAGTTCACAAACAAAGCAAGCCTCACTGTTGAAAGTAACCTACGTATCAGTTCTTCAGGGAAGAAACTCCCACATGGCATGCCTCCTGGTGATTCAATTTTTTGTGTTAACAATTATGCTGTTTGTAGTGGATTTGTTGTTGATGTGAGCATCTGTGACCCTGTTTTGCTTAGTAAATGTCTTCATGGGGGCACTCAGAATACAAATGAAAGTTTCAACCATTGTATATGGGAAAGATTACCCAAGAATGTTTTGTAGGACTAAATACATTAAAAGTTTGTGTACTAGATGCAGTGATATGTTTCAATGATGGAGTGATAGGAACTTTGGAAATCCTCAGAAATTTAAGCACAAAATGTGTCTCTAATATGGAAGGTCAACTGCTTGCGTGTGACAGACAACGGGTGCATGAAGCTGAAAGATTCACTCTCCAAGTTACCAAAGAAGCACGAAGTGCTAAAAGGAATGCCAAGAGGAAACTTTAAGATTTGAAGAAATGCTGCAGGATGAAGACTATGCTTCAGCAATGTTCTGAGGCACAGTTTCATTGGACTCACATCTTCATTCACAATTTCCTGCAAGTTATATTTTTCAGAATTCAGGTATAAATATTTCCTAAAGTTGTTTATCAAGCACTGCTCTAATTTTTTTTCTGTAACTTGCAATAGTCCATACTTATGTAGTAGACCTAAGCTTTATTGCAGAATCAACTAAATTATAGAAAAAAAATAACATTTTTACTAGGAAAAAATTATAAAATTTAAAATATAAGATGTGATATTTTTTATCCTTGTAATATACATAATAGGTGGAATTAAATAGGTCTAGTACCTCAGCCATCATGTCATGCACATCTGATAAAAATTTGGTCTCCTTCAAATTTATAACATTGGATTAAATGGTACCTCAATTTGAGGAAGCATTTTGGGAAAAAACTGCATCAATTTCTTTGTAATTTTTAATAACCCTAAGCAGGTTCAAAAATATCCAAAATACTTCCAATTTGTTTAGAAAGTGTGCTGCATTACCTGATATCAACAAAAAATCTGTAAAACATATACATTATAAACAGTGCCTGAAAGAAATAGGTGTTGATTTTTACATAATATTGAGCCGGAAAAGTACCCTGTATCCTTAAGAGGAATCTCTGAAAGATTACCAGGGGATGACTGATGGAAGGAGAGGAGGGTCACAGTTGGAGGGAGGTCAGAACTGTTTTAAACAAGGTTCTATATGGGGTTTTAGTTGGCTGTTGTCAGTAGGCTATTTGGCAAAGGAATGTTTCCACTCAAGGGTCCTTTACATGCTTGAAATTAGGTTGGGCTTAAAGGTGAGGTATTTAGAAAGTACTGAGACTTCTGCAGGGATCAGAGTTTTGGCAGAAAGATTGACAAAAATGTTACAGGATGAGTGTACAGGAGTGGTGTGTTGCATTGTGGAGGAGGGGGGGGGGTGTAGTAGTAGTTTTTGGGGGTACGGGAAGCGGAGTAAGTCAGCAATGCCTGGTTGGAGAGCTACATACACAATGTCTAGTCACATTAAGGTGAGCACCACCTATGTTCAATGTCAAGATGCAGTAACCACTCACAGATGAGAGGTGGCATTACTAGCAGTGACGGATATATAACACTTTTCAAAGGGACATGGAAAACAGTGAAGTCATCATCATTATGCAGAAATTGCCAAGTTTGTACACTGTTCACGTGCAGCTGTGGTGCACATGGGCCACAGATGACAGGGATGAACAACTGCTATGGAGATGTGTCCAGGTGATCTGTGTGATCTTGTCATTCTGGAAGTCAACGGATCAACATAAGTATGCATCTATCCTTGAGGACCATGTCTAGTCCTACAAGCAATCTGCTTTTCCTCAAAACAATGGCATGTACCAGCAAGCAATGCAATGCACTGCACAGCTTTCAGTTTGTGTGTGTGGTTCACAGAGCACCAGGATTAGTTTACTGTACTTTACAGACCATCAAACTCTCCAGATTTAAACCCAAGTGAGAATCTGTGGGACCGTCTCAATCGGGCTGTTTATGCCCTGGATCGTTAACTGAGAAACATAGCACAGTTGGTCAAGGTACTAGAGTTGGCATTGTTCCACATGCCTGTCAGTACTTCCCAGACCCTCACTGATACACTTCCTGCATATCTCACAGCAGCCCACTCTGCAAAAGGTAGTTATTCAGGCTTTTGACAGAAATGTGACTGGACATTGTATGTTCTCATTCAGTCATATGAGGAAGTTCACGCCTGTAAGTACAAAGAACCATTCCCGTAATCCAGATTCTTTATACATTATGTAAAATATTTTAATTTAATTTATGACCATGTCCTATAAAATGACACAATCAAGTGTTTACAATGTAAAGACTTAGCGCATTGCTGCCCTCTGTATAACTGTTCTTTGCTCAAAATAACACTGAAATTACAGGCAACTAAAATACTGAATTTATACAATCAAAATTTCCATTTTTTTAAAAAAGCTTTTTGTTAAAATTAAAGACATTACGAAACTTAAAATAAAAATTTGCACAAAAGAAAATGTTATTCATTTCCTCAAAATATGTTCTCACATTTAAAATCTCTTAAACTCATCCTCACTGTAAATTATGATGAATTAAGGTTACAACAATATTGGACAAAGTGTCAACTGTCATTTTTCTACATAAAGACCAGTTTTGGGACAATGAGTTGTTACAGGCAGCTGTTAAATGATCATCAGACAGTTGCATGTCATGTATCATCTTGGAGGTAAGGATTGATAATAAATGAAGAAATTATGAAGTTTGGATGCTGAAATTTATTTTAAGAAATATTAAAACCTTTCCCACATGATTTATATAAAATTGACAAAAATCAGGACTTCCAGTGAAAAAAATGATGATTAATTATGAACAATGATTACCATCAGCATTGATTATTCAAAGCTAAATACATAAAAATATTGCTTTCCTGTTCTTAAAGTTTTAAGAGACAGAAATTGGATTTCTTGAGAAAACTGCAATTTTAGCCAAAATTTTATGTACATATTGAGAGCAGGAGTGTTAGATCACACTTTATTTCCCTCACCCTGTCAACAGAATGAGATTAAAAAATTATTAATTTGGTATGAAGCACTTCTCACCAAGCATTTTATAATGGTTTGCAGAGTATTAACAATGTGGGAAAAGACATATTGGTACTTACCATAAAGAAGGCACATCAAGTTGCAGACAACCACAATTAAAAGACACATAAAGCTTTTGGCCACAGCCTTCATCAGTGAAACACACACCAATCACCAACACAAGCAAGCACATCATACGCCCACATTACCGCCAACTCCAGCATCTTGGGCTGGCATGCAAAATCATGTGGGATGCAAGTAGCAATGTGAAGGGGACAGGGAAGAGAAGGGATGGCAATGTATGGGTGGGGAGAGAGACATACACTGTCTGGTGGAGTGTGCAGGAAATCTCTCATCTTCTAAATGCTCCAAAATACACAAACCCAACAATTCTGGACACCTTATTGTAGCTAGTTATTGTGCCCCACTGAAAGAATTTCAGCTCTCACTGACCAGCACCTCCAACCAATTGCCTAGCATCTAGCCTCCCACATCAAAGACACCAACCATTTCCTTCACCGACTGTCCACTATTCCCACTCCTTTACCTCCTGGATACCTACTCACCACTGTTGATGCCTCCTCCATATACACCAACAATCCTTATGCCCATGTGATCTTACTGCTACTGAACACTACCTTTCCCAATGTCCTTCTGACTCCAGACCCACTACCTTGTTTCTCATACACCTTACTAACTTTATCCTAATCCATTACTACCACTCATTTGAAGGGAAGGTATATAAACAAATGCAGCACAGTCATGGGCACCTGCATGGAACCCTCCTATGCCAACCTTTTCACTGGCCATCAAGAGGAGACCTTCCTAGCCTCCCAAAACACCAAATCCCTAGTCTGGTTCAAGTTCATTGATGGTATCTTCATTCCTTCACAACCTCAACACCCTCTCTCCCATATTCTTCACGTGGTCCTCCTCAACCCAGTGTGCCACCTTCCTAGATGTTGACCTCCTCCTCTCTGATGGCCCCATCTGCACCTCTGTCCACACTAAACCCACCAACCACCAACAGTATATGCATTTTGACAGTTGTCATCCCTTTCACATCAAAAAAATTCCTCCCATATAGCCTGGCCACCTGGGGATAGCTTATCTGCAGAGACAAAAATTCTCTTGCTCAGAATGCTTCATAGACTAGCACTATCCCCAGGCCTAGTATGCAAACAGATCTCCCGTGCCATTTTCCCTCACACCCCAAATCCTCCCACCACCCTCAAGAACCAGCCACACATAAGTGTCCCCTTCATCATCCAGTACCACCCCAGACTGGAACAACTGAACCACAACCTTTGCCAGGGCTTTGATTACTTATCATCATGCCCTGAAATGAGGAACATCCTACCAGAGATACTTCCCATCCATCCTAAAGTGGTGTTTTGTAACCCACCCAACCTCCACAACATCCTAGTCCATTCCAATGCCACTCCCATTCCCAACCACTTGCTACAAGGATCATATATCTGTGGAAGACTCAAGTGCAAAACCTGCCCAATCCACCCACCCAGCACTTCCTATTCCAGTTCTGTCACAGGTTTATCCTACTCCATCAGGGGCTGGGCCACCTGTGAAAGCAGGCATGTCATTTACCAGCTCTGCTGAAATCACTGCACAGCTTTTTATATTGGTATGATTACCAATCAGCTGTCTACCATAAGGAACGGTCACCACCAAACTGTGGCCAAGAGCAAAGTGGACCACCCTGAGGCACAACATGCAGCTAAACATAACAACCTTGATTATGGCTGCTTCACTACCCAAGCCATCTGGATCCATCCCTTCACCTCCTTATTTTCTGAACTGCGCACATAGGAGTTATCCTTACAACATATCCTCTGCTCCCGTAATTATCTTGGCCTCAACCGAAGATAACATACTGTCCCCATACCCTCAGCCCAACAGTTTTCACGCCCTCTACCCTATCACCTTCTCCCCATTCTTGCCTCTCACTCTGTTTATTTGCAGCCCTCTGCCAACACATCCATTCGTCTTTCCCCACTCTTCTCCTTTTTGCTCCTTTTTTCCCCACCTCCCTGCACCACAATCTCCTGATGCTGCACCTGTTGGCAGTCTAGACCCTGCACATTCCACCAGACAGAGGCTCACCTCTCTCCCCACACATACACTACCATCCCTTCCCCTTCCTTACTCCCTTCAGATTGCTGCTTGCATCCCAAGTGATGTTGCATTCCAGCCTGAGATGCTGGAGTTGGTGGTTGTGTGCACATGATGTGTGCTTGCATGTGTGGGTGAATGGTGTGTGTGTGTGTGTGTGTGTGTGTGTGTGTGTGTGTGTGTGTGTTTGTGTGTGTTTACACTCATGAAGGCTTTGGCCGAAAGCTTTATGTAAGTGTCTTTCAATTGTGCCTGTGTGCAACCTGATGTGTCTTCTTTGTGATAAGTGGCAATCCGTCTTTTCCTACATTGTTGATGTTCCTACCTGGTGTTACCATTGTTTGATTTTTACAGAGTATTACATAGTTGTGTAGTTGTCCACCTTATGTAATAAAAACTGATTTCCTTACTCAGTTTCATTGGTATTCACACAGCTGATGTATGTAACTCTTAATTATGCCATGTGATTTGCATGTTTAGATTCACTGATTTCAATTTTAGAAACATTTTGTGTAATTCTACACTTAGGTACAAGTAATAACTAGAAAAAAAATGTACAGTAAGGATAATATGTTAACATGCTCCAAACTTTTGTAGCCAAATGTTTAAACAGCTACACATATACAGGGATAGAACTTTCTGAACTTGGGGACTATCTCTGGAGATGAGTTAGCTGACATGGAGCAGTTAAACAGCATCAAGTCCTGAGCTGCAGGGTTCTCAGAAGTGTAACAGGGAGGGGGAGGGGGGAAGGAAGGAGGAAGGGAGGGAGCAAATCTAATTAAAATCAGTGCTTTACTTATGAAGAAAAGAGCAGGTAGGAAATTCAGATGGAGACTTTATTGCATACAAGGAAGTTAAAAACAATATTATCGTGGCAATCTGATGATATTTAGACTTGATCCAAAAGTCAGAAAAGGTGTTCTTTGAAAAATGTTAAGTTTCTTCGCCAACATAATCACATTCCAACCAGGAGGTGAAACGCCTAGAGAGTAACAGAGCACACATGATAGTAAACTGCACTACAATATAACAGGCAGTTTTAATATGAAAATAAGACAAAAACTAAACAAAGTTTCTTCAGTGGAAAACCAGATATGATCCCAGAAGTAACACAAGCCACATGTTAGTATAACTTGTTGAATACGAGTTAGTACAATCTGTTGAAGACTGTATTCCAGAAGGAAAAGTACATGAAACATACTTCACAAGGACGAAAAGGAATTATAAGTAAAATATGTTATTCTTAATAAAATAAGAGGGTTGCCCAGAAAGTAAAGTACCACATTTTTTTCTCAGCCAAAAACAACGCTATAAATGCAAAACATTACGTATGTATTATTTGAAGTCTCCCGAGTGAGTGCGCCAGGTTTCCATCACTTTCGACAGGTAGCCTAGCTGCAGGACAGTTTCAAAATGGCATCTGTAGGTGATGTACATTACAAACAACATGCCATCATTGAATTTCTCATTGCAGAGAAAGAAACAGTGGGGAATATTCACAAACGCTTGTGCAAAATCTATGGAGCATCAGCTGCCATTGGAAGTACAGTTAGTCACTGGGCACAGAGTATGAGGTCTCAGAAGGCGGTTCGGCAGAGCTCCACGATTTGCAGTGGTCAGGGAGACCGTCCACGTCTGTCACGCCTGACATCTTGCAGCAAGCTGATGTCATTCGCAAGGACAGACACATTACGAGTTGGCAGTTGGTGCTGCATCTGGAGGTGATTCACACAGTAAAGCAATGGCTCTGCCACCTGGACAAGGATTGGTATCAACAGGGTATACACGCTCTTGTTTCGCACTGGAGGAAGACCGTAGAACAGGATGGAGATTATGTGGGAAAACAGAGATAAAACCTCATTCTTTCGCATGTGTAATTCTCATTATGTTCAATAAAGAACTGTTGAAGAAAAAAAAAAAATGGTGCATTACTTTCTGGGCAGCCCTCATACTCAAGTAATGTTACAGGTACTGGTGCTCCTAAATCGGTTTCAAATTGCGAATGATAAACCTATAAGATTAAAGTTATGAAACGGAATTGCTCACCAGTAGAGCTCATTCAAAATAAGGTGGCTTTTGCACAGAGAGGTATTTTTGTCCTGAACACTGGGAAAGCCCACCCATTGTTCTGAAGGGGCAACCATCTCAGTTGCCTGTCGCCTACTCACCTGTGCACTTTGAGTATTTTCACTGTTATTTTACTACATAGCATGGCACCACAGTATTCACACACTACAGAGTTCATCATAATCACACACTTTAGATTATGTGCAACACCATTACATTTATATCGGGAGCGGCAAACGAGGAAGCAAAAAGCCTAATTAAAAATTCTAGTTTATACAAACCAAAAGACATTTTATACTTTTCAAGGTTTCACCATTTGTGAAGGCCATGGAAGACTGACAGAAAAAAAAAATATTATTTTTTGGTAATATTGCAGAATAGGTCATAGGGGCATGACAACTTCAGATGATACTTTATCTTCATTTTACACTGGCAGTATCGCAGTAATCAACGTTGTCTCCTATACTATATTTTTAACCATTTATTTGTTTTATGAGATTACCTAGTAGCTCATGGTCCGATTTGTTTTGCTTTGGGTGATTCTTTGTCCACGAGACTTTCTTTTTTTGGTACTCAAGCAAGAAACTGGTCACACTAACTTAACATATTATTAGACTGGGGCATATGTTCAAAGTGCTTTTGTTTTGCATGTTGGCATTCCGGTTGCTATGGGTTTATTTATCAATTGTTATGTGTTATTTGTAGTTCGCTGTTGCTATTTGAGTTTACTTATTGCTATTTTGTCATATGGAGATAGTGAGTGGAGCTGTGGACACTAAAAAATGGAGTACCAAGTGGAGAAATCAGAACATTTATGACATATTCTTCTGTTTGACTTCAATAGAAGTGTGACAGCTGCAGGGGAGGCCAGAAACAACTGCACCACGACTGGGGATACTGTCACTGGACTGAGCACAGCAAAAAAGTTCTTTTTCACTTCAAGGAGGGTGGTTTTGACGTTAGCAACTCTTCACTTTCAGGAAGACCTTCGGGGTTTGATGAAGATTTTTTAAACACATTAATGCACAATGATCCACATCAATATACTTGACAACTGGCAAACATGATGAACTGTGATCATTCCACCATCATGTGACACTTGTGCATGGAGGGGGGGATACTGCAAGCTCTAAGCAAAAATCACAGAAATCAACGTTTGGCCATATGTGCACCTCTGGTTGCTCGTAATCAACTGGCTCATGAACATCACCATTCCTATCCTACATCATTGCTGGTGATGAGGCATGAAAAAAAGCAGCATCTCATCATACAAAGACTTGCACACATCCACGAAAGATAACATTATGCATCTGGTGGAACAGTGATGGTGCGGCATACCAAGAATTGCTTTCCCGAGGTGTAAGCATCACTGCTGACATTTATTCTCAACAACTGAGAAGTTTTTCAGATGCAATCCAAGAACAACGAGCAAGACCGCATGAACTGATGCTACTACATGATAATGGCACCCACATTCTCCTAGAGTGACAAAGGGCACTATGCAGGAGTCGGGTTAGAAGTTATTTGGCACCCACGTCTTTCACCTGCTCTTGTGCCCTCAGATTTTCACCTTTTCTGTTCTCTATTCAACAACCTTCAAGGAAGTTCTTTTCCGGATGAAAATGTGCTCTGAACATGGCTCTATGAGTTCTTTGCTCCAAAACCACACGATTTGTACAGTTGGCAAATTGAGAAGTTACTCCATCATTGGCTGTCTGTTGTAAATAGTGCAGTAGAACATATTATTGATGACTGAAGTCTCTACTATGTGTGTCTGCTGTGTTTATTAAACTTGTGGAAAAACGCTATCAACTTATGCACCAACACAATAATATGATTGCTTGTACACTCGCTAGCTGTAGCTTATACATTATGGGAGATACGGGTCCGTGCACAGGCTTAAACTGTGCAACTTCACCTGCCCTATCGTGCAGTGGTCGTTCATGCCAAAACCCCCCACTACCAGTGTCCCCTCCCCAACTGTGCCATGTCATCTCCACAGGTACAGACCAACTTATTTTGTGTGCATTCTTCTTATCTTCAGGAGGTGAAATGTGAAAATGGAAAGAACATTAGGGGGTAGAATCCCATCAATGATGATGAGCACAAGCTCGGACAGGGAGGGGAAGGGGGAAAGAAGTCTATTTAGGGAAACCACAGAAAACCTTAATCACGATGGCAGACAGGGATCTGAACCACAGAGCTCCCAAATGGGACTCCAATGAGCTAATCACTGCACAACTCCGCTGCTGCAAAATGAGTAGCACTGCCAAGAGAGACATAGAAGTGATACCTACCAAGCTTTCAGGACTAACAGTTCTTTCCTCAAGAAAGGGACAGGGACAGTTTGGGGAAGGTTAAAAACGGAAGGCAGCCACTCAGACTCCAAGGTATGAGGGACATGCACAAAGTGAGCACGAGGATAAACAAAGATCTACTTTGCAAGGTGCAACCACACTAAAGTTAGTAGAAAACCAGACTTACAACTTTCTACTTACCCGATCTTCAAGTTCTTGTGGAAAGCGTGTCTGGAACTTTACAAGTGTTCCTTCGTTATAATCCCGCTGTATAAACACCTTCAAACACTGATTATTTGCATTAACAGCTCTCGTCGTGGACATATCCTCCAACGGAGTGGTACTGGTGTGGTTCTAAGTAAAAGAAAGAATGCCATATACATGGTACGTATGGGTAAATTCCCGTAGTGACAAATATGAGAAACGGATAATTTTTGTTTTAAAAGAATAGTTCTGTTACAGTTGAGGTCATGAACAGGTATAGCCCGTTACTTTTTGAAGGGCGTAGCCTCACTCAGCTGTAGAGGAAAATAGGGCACAACAGACTATTAACAAAAGTTCAGGTGAGAGGTCAGAAAACGAACTGGGTAAAAAAGAAAAAATCTTGCTACTGGGCAGAAGTCCTGGGAGGGGTATAGGGCAACGACTGGTGGTAAAAACTACGATAAAGGTACCCAGTGACATGTACTCTAAAAGCTATTGCTAGCCTTAACCAGGTAACAAATGATTTTCAGGCATTGTCTAGTGATCTCAGTAAAGAGGAGAAGGCATTGATACTTGGGAGAGCAGGGCAAGAATACAGAATATACTGTAACAACTGACCAGGATAAGTCCAGATTTGAAAACCTGAGAGCTTAAAAGTGAGAGACAGAGTAATACACAAGACAGAGGTTATGATAAAACATTATGCACAAATTTCTAACAGCAGGAAGCTAAATGCACATAATCTGGTAGAGATGGAAGGCCAGAGAAAAATTGAAAGGTCAGAAAATAAACAATATAGAAAACTAAATGTGAATCAAGAAAGGAACAAAGAAATTAATGGAAAGTAAGGCCAGGTAGATGGCAAGAACCAAGGACATGTTGCAACACCATTTCCCGCCTGCAAATTCTGAGAAACTGGTGTCTGGGGAAAGAACATAGATGGCATGTGTGGTGAAACAGGCATCAAGTTCATGACTGTCATGTTGTAGAGCATGCTCTGCAACAGGATATTGTTTGTTGCCAGTCCACACCCTATGCCTGTGCCCATTCATCCTAACTGACAACTTGGTAGTAGTCATGCCAATGTAAAAGGCCAAACAGCTTTTACATAGCAGCTGGTACATGGCATGTGTCACAGGTGGCTCTCCATTTGATAGCATATGTTTTTCAAGTTACAGGGGTGATGCAGATGATCGGAGGAGGGTGCGGCGGGCAGGGATTGGAGCAACAGGGTGGGAAATAGGTGCTGGATAGTCTGACAAGGATATTGCAGAGATGCAGAGACTGGATTGGTTGGTTGATTTGGAGAGGGGGGAGGGGGGGGGGGAGGACCAAACAGTGGGGTCATTGGTCCCAAGATCTAGGACGGCAGAAATAAATTAACGTGCAACACAACAGCACACTTCAGTTGAGGGGAAGGGATAATGAGCAAACAAAGAGGAGAAAGGGATCAGGGCAGCAGGAAGAGGAAAGAAAAAGAGGGGAGAAGAGGGTGCCTTGAGAGCAGAGGTGCCACAGAAACACCAGCGCGGTGGGGCACCAGCACCATGAACAACCTGACCAGACATCCACACCATACCATTATCATGATACAACGGGGATAACACCAGGGAAGAAGACACAAGAAAAGGGGGAATAAAACAGCACAACAGATCAGACAAAATGAAGGGAAAAGGCAGTGAGAAGGGGAGAACCTGGCAGGTGTGGAGGCAAGGTCGAGGCCTTCATAATCAATGCCTACGCTATCTGAGGGACTCTCATGCCAGAGGAAAATTTAAGGATTTATACCTAAGAGTACAAACCACTTTTATGATGAAAATTGAGGACAGACATAACCATGCAAGGGTCGCCTGCTACCACCCGAGACAAGAAAGGTAGGAGTGCATATTTAATGTGAAGGGCCAAAAGGTGGAGGAATTCCAGCAAAATATCTATCATCATCAGCAGAGCCCCGCAACTACAAAGGAAGGGGAGGGGGGATGGGAGGTGGCTCACTGCAGAGTAAACAACCATAGGTCAGCCTAGTATGGACAATACGAAGATGGTGGAGAATGGTGGATTCCTAGTGGGAGAGGCAGGGTGAAGAAAGCCACATTGTTGGCAGGAAGTGTATTAATGGTGGTTAGCTTCCCAAGAGTCAGCCCACAATTGAGCAAAAAGGGATTTGATGTAACGTTACAAATCTGCCACCGGAGGATGGGTAACGGTGGGGGGAGGGGGGGGGGGGGGTGTTGATCAGCCCCTACTCCCGCCAGATGATCAGCAAGTTCATTACCCAGGATACCTACGTGGCCAGGAACCCAAAGCAAATCAACCAAACCAGCAGTATCACTAAGATCAGCAAGAAGACTGTGGGTGCCAGAGAACAAGAGGTGGCGGAAAAAACACTGAGCGGTAGCCTGACGACCATTCATAGAGTCTGTACACAAGAAAATTCTGGAGGAGGAGGAGGACCATTTAATAAAACAGAGGGCCCAATACATGGCCATCAATTCCGCAGTGAACACCTCACATCTGGCAGACAAGAGATGGTGTTCCATGCCAGCAGAAGACAAGAAGGCATATCCCACACGATCAGCAGATTTAGAGCTGTCAGTGTAAAAAAAAGTAAATAAATAAAAAATGGCATCCTGAAACTCCCACGAGAATGTTCAGAACAAACAAAATTGAAGTGATTGAAGCTTTTGTTCTTTGGAAGAGATCCATCTGAATCTGTGGCTAAGGAACTAATCATCTACATCTACATCCATACTCCGCAAGCCACCTGACGGTGTGTGGCGGAGGGTACCTTGAGTACCTCTATCGGTTCTCCCTTCTATTCCAGTCTCGTATTGTTTGTGGAAAGAAGGATTGTCAGAACGCTTCTGTGTGGGCTCTAATCTCTCTGATTTTATCCTCATGGTCTCTTCGCGAGATAGATGTAGGAGGGAGCAATATACTGCCTGACTGTTCGGTGAAGGTATGTTCTCGAAACTTTAACAAAAGCCCGTACCGAGCTACTGAGCGTCTCTCTTGCAGAGTTTTCCACTGGAGTTTATCCATCATCTCCGTAACACTTTCACGATAACTAAATGATCCTGTAACGAAGGGCGCTGCTCTCCGTTGGATCTTCTCTCTCTCTTCTATCAACCCTATCTGGTATGGACCCCACACTGCTGAACAGTATTCAAGTAGTGGGTGAACAAGCGTACTGTAACCTACTTCCTTTGTTTTCGGATTGCATTTCCTTAGGATTCTTCCAATGAATCTCAGTCTGGCATCTGCTTTACCGACGATCAACTTTATATGATCATTCCATTTTAAATCACTCCTAATGCGTACTCCCAGATAATTTATGGCATTAACTGCTTCCAGTTGCTGACCTGCTATATTGCAGCTAAATGATAAGGGATCTTTCTTTCTATGTATTCGCAACACATTACGCTTGTCTACATTGAGATTCAATTGTCATTCCCTGCACCATACATCAATTCGCTGCAGATCCTCCTGCATTTCAGTACAATTTTCCATTGTTACAACCTCTCGATACACCACAGCATCATCCGCAAAAAGTCTCAGTGAACTTCCGATGTCATCCACAAGGTCATTTATGTATATTGTGAATAGCAACGGTCCTATGACACTCCCCTGTGGCACACCTGAAATCACTCTTACTTCGGAAGACTTCTCTCCATTGAGAATGACATGCTGCATTCTGTTACCTAGGAACTCTTCAATCCAATCACACAATTGGTCTGATAGTCCATATGCTCTTACTTTGTTCATTAAACGACGGTGGGGAACTGTATCGAACACCTTGAAGTCAAGAAATACGGCATCTACCTGTGAACCCGTGTCTATGGCCCTCTGAGTCTCGTGGACGAATAGTGCGAACTGGGTTTCACATGACCGTCTTTTTCGAAACCCATGCTGATTCCTACAGAGTAGATTTGTAGTCTCCAGAAAAGTCATTATACTCGAACATAATATGTGTTCCAAACTTCTACAACTGATCGACGTTAGAGATATAGGTCTATAGTTCTGCACACCTGTTCGACGTCCCTTCTTGAAAACGGGGATGACCTGTGCCCTTTTCCAATCCTTTGGAACGCTCCGCTCTTCTAGAGACCTACGGTACACCGCTGCAAGAAGGGGGGCAAGTTCCTTCACGTACTATGTGTAAAATCGAACTGGTATCCCATCAAGTCCAGCAGTCTTTCCACTTTTGAGGGATTTTAATTGTTTCTCTATACCTCTGTCGTCTTTTTCGATATCTACCATTTTGTCATCAGTGCGACAATCTAGAGAAGGAACTACAGTGCAGTCTTCCTCTGTGAAACAGCTTTGGAAAAAGACATTTAGTATTTCGGCCTTTAGTCTGTCATCCTCTGCTTCAGTACCATTTTGGTCACAGAGTGTCTGGACATTTTGTTTTGATCCACCTACTGCTTTGACATAAGACCAAAATTTCTTAGGATTTTCTGCCAAGTCAGTACATAGAACTTTACTTTCGAATTCATTGAATGCCTCTCGCATAGTCCTCCTCATACTACATTTCGCTTCGCATAATTTTTGTTTGTCTGCAAGGCTTTGGCTATGTTTATGTTTGCTGTGAAGTTCCCTTTGCTTCCGCAGCAGTTTCCTAGCTCGGTTGTTGTACCACGGTGGCTCTTTTCTATCTCTTACGATCTTGCTTGGCACATGCTCATCTAATGCATATTGTACGATGGTTTTGAACTTTGTCCACTGATCCTCAACACTATCTGTACTTGAGACAAAACTTTTGTGTTGAGCCGTCAGGTACTCTGTAATCTGCTTTTTGTCACTTTTGCTAAACAGAAAAATCTTCCTACCTTTTTTAATATTTCTATTTACGGCTGAAATCATCGATGCAGTAACCGCTTTATGATCATCGATTCCCTGTTCTGCGTTAACTGTTTCAAATAGTTCGGGTCTGTTTGTCACCAGAAGGTCTAATATGTTATTGCCACGAGTCGGTTCTCTGTTTAACTGCTCAAGGTAGTTTTCAGATAAAGCACTTAAAAAAATTTCACTGGATTCTTTGTCCCTGCCACCCGTTATGAACGTTTGAGTCTCCCAGTCTATTCTGGCAAATTAAAATCTCCACCCAGAACTATAAAATGGTGGGGAAATCTACTCAAAATATTTTCCAAATTATCCTTCAGGTGCTCAGCCACAACAGCTGATGAGCCAGGGGGCCTCTAGAGACATCCAATTACCATGTCTGAGCCTGCTTTAACCATGACTTTCACCCAAATCAAGGGGGGAAGGGGAGTGGGGCAGGGTGGTCAGGAGAGGACTTGGGGAAGAGGACAAGGACGGGAGAGGGAAGTCACAGTTGAAAGAAGCAAGGCAGAGCCCAATTGGTTAACCCACTTGAGGACACGCAGCTGATGGGTGACTGCCTAATGTAATGGAAAGAATAAATCAGCAAGTGTGAGCAGAGGAAGAGCGGATAGTGATGGCATAGGAAACCAGGAGCAGGGACTGCCAAATCAGAAGGGGAGAGATCCCAGTATCAACCAGAAGGCTACTGACAGGGCTAGTTCGACAGACACCAGTGGCTAAATGCACACCATGATGGTGAACCAAGCCCAAGAGGAACAGCATGGAAGAGCAGCTAATCTGTAAACTTGATAACCATAGTCCAGATGAGACAAGACTAATGACCAGTAAAGGTGGAGAAAGGTCAAACAATCCATGCCGCAAGAGGTGTGGGCAAGGAAATGAAGAACACTGAGTTTACGAAAACAGCTAACCTTCAGATGACAAATATGGGGCAACCAAGTAAGCTTGTTGACAAAAAGAAGACCCAAGAAACAGAACTGTGGGACCACAGTTAGGTGTTAGGCATCAACGTACAGCTCTGGATGGACCATAGTACAGTGACAGAGAAGCACCATCCTCAAATTAATGGAAGAGAACTGAAAACCCTGAGGAAGCGTCCACATGGAAGCGTACTGGATGGCACCCTGGAGCTGCTGTTCCGCAGAGGTCACCAAGTGGGAGCTAGCCCAAATACGGAAACATCAACATACAGAGCAGGGGTTACCAATGTTCCAGCAGAGGCCCCAAGTCCGTTAATAGTGATTTGAAAAAGAAAGATACTTATTATGGAGCTATGTGGAACACCATTCTCCTGGGTCCGCAGAGAGCTGAGAACAGTGCCAACCCGGACTCTGAACAACTGGTTGGACAAGAACTGGTGAATAAAAACAGAGAGGACCCCGAACGCCCCACTCATGGAGCAGAAGGAAGCTGTGATGGCGCCAAGTTGTGTTACAGGACTTATGGAGATGGAAGAAAACTGCGACATGATGGCAGTGCTGAGAAAAGGCCAGTTGAACTGCGGTTTCCAATTGAAGCAGACGATCAATCGGAGAATGTCCCTCCTGAAAGCCACCCTGCTAGAGCCGAAAAGGCACCACCCATTCTAGTAACTTGCAGAGAACATCAGTCAGGCTGATGGTCCAGTAACTATTAAGGGGCAATGGATCCTTGCCAGGCTTCAGGACAGGAACCACAATATTGTCTCTCCAGTGAGAGGGGAAAATGCCTTCAAGCCAAATACAGTTAAACACCTGGAGGAGAAATTGTCATCACAGAGGATTGAGGCGTTACAGCAATTGGTTATGCATTGTGTCAGTGCCACAAGCTGAAATGTGAGAAGAAGAGAGAGCCAGAAGAAACTTCCATTCAGTAAAAGGTTCATTGTAGGATTCTGCCTGACAAGGGGTAAAACATTACCAGGAAGCTTCAGCACGCTGTTTCTGGAGGAGGAAGGTAGCATGATAAGAGGCTGAAGCCAATGTTGTCACAAAATGGGTCGCAAGAGGTTCCAAGAGAATGGATGGAGCTGTACGAAGACAACATGGAAGGGTAAGGCCCAGAATGGAAAACTGTCGCTAACAACCTTGGAGGGTGCGGAGTGCAGCCCACACCAGTGACAAAGGTACAGAAGAACCTGAAGAGGCGACACACGTACCCAACACACCTGTTTGCTCTGTTTGATTAAGTAACAGAATTTGGCGAACAGTTGTTTAAAGATAATAAGACCAGCAGAGGGCAAGTGCTGCTTAAGACATTGCAGGGTGCAATGTCGATCACAGATAGCGGTGGCAATAACCATGCTCCTCCACAGAACTGGCTGATGGCAAAAGGGGTATGTCAAGCAGGGAACGGCAATGCTGGTGGTGCAGATTTTCTTACTGGACAGATCACAGATGACTTCACCAATACAAACTGACAAAGATGGTGGAAACTCAACCTGGGAGATATGATAGAGACTAACCAGCACGATGGAAAGCCCAATGGGGAAACCTGGTCTTCAGTAGGCTATCACAGAGGTCAATGTGCGGCGACCATTGTAAGGAAGGAAGAAGGGGAGGGGCAGAGAGCAGAAGATCAAAGGTAGAGCAAGTGATAATTGTGGCACTAAAATGAGGACTGGAACCATCATTGAGAAGGCACAGGTCGTGGTCCACAAGAAATTGGTCAATGAGAAGCCCTCGACTAGATGAAGAAGCACCGATCCACAAAGGGTGATGGGCATTAAAATCCCCAAGTAGGAGGGAGGAAGTGGGGAGTTGCTGAAGGAAGACAGTTATGGCAGCAGACGTAGGTGGCCTTTTAGGAGGTAGACAGAAATCACAAACCATGATGGCAGAGTCCAAATGAGCATGAATGGCAGCTGCTTCTAATGCAGTACAAAGTGGGATCCATTTACTAACAATATCCAAATGGACGAACATGCATACCCCACCGGAAGCCCTCAAAGGGCCGATCCGGTCCCGCCAAAGCACGGACCTCACAAAGGGTCAGTGAATGAAATTCCTGGAGAGTGACACAAGCTGCTGAGTAAAAGACAAATAAGGGGGTTGTACCTCTGGGAGGTAACAATAGTATCCATTACAGTTCCACTGAATATTCGCAGAGTGAGTATTTAAAGGGGAGGCAAACGGGCTGGAGCCAAGCACACCGCCATGCCACTATCCATCACCAATAACAAGGGGGTGACACCCATAAATGTCAAACTCAGGTTGTGAGGGGCTTGATGGCACCTCTGAGGACACCGAGGGGGGAGGGGGGGGGGAGAGAGATAGAGAGAGAGAGAGAGAGAGAGAGAGAGAGAGAGAGAGAGAGAGAGAGAGAGAGAGAGAGAGAGAGAGAGAGACAGAGAGAGAGAGAGAGGGTACACCGCTTGTCCTGAGACTTACTTTTTTCCTTCTTCTCCTCCTCTGCCTCTTTCTTAGGTTGAGGAGGGCAGGGCACAGGGGGGGAGCAGGCTTCCGCAAGATCCAGAACCAAAAGAGAACAGATGCCTGTGGGGAGCACACACGGGTGTTCTGGGACTGAGTTGTGGTACTAGGCCTCCGGCCTGCGAGACAGAGTGGGAAGGGGCCTGGGAGGGAGCTGTATCACTGGCGGACGCCAAAGGGGGGGGGGGGGGGGCATTTCTTCAGCCGGTGAGGTAGAGCAGCACCAAGAGGGGAGGGCGAGGGGACTGCAGGGGAAGGGGAAGGAGAGGGGGACGGGACTGGGGTATGAAAGAGGGAGGAGGAGAAAAGGACATAACAGAGGTTAAAACAGAAGTTGTTGACAAAGGGTGGAGTTGGTTATATTTAGATGGGCCTCAGTGTAAGGTAGACAATCCATGGACTCATACTTGTATCTTCTTTTCTTTCTTGCAAGCCAGGCAATCTGGTGGGCAGGAAGAGTGACAGTTGTGACAATTTACCCAAATGGGTGGTGGCACACAGGGGCTGCCCTCATGGAGTGGGTGTCCACAATCACCACACAGAGGGTCCACCGTACATGTGCTCAAAACTCAAAACTCAAGCACCAAAAGCACCTCATGGGTGGTGGGAAGTATGGCTTCACGTCGCACTGATAACACATTATCTTGACCTCCTCTGGGAAGGTAACTCCCTTAAAAGCCAGAATAAAGGTGCCAGTATACAAGTGCGGTAGTCCTGATGACCTTCCTCCCCTCTCCTTCCAGATTAGCCTGGAGTTCCTCATCAGTTCAAAGGATGAGATCCCAATGAAAAATGACTCCGTGGACCATATTCAGTGACTGGTGAGGTGTAATATACAACAGGATTTCATCAAGACGATTATAAGCACAAAGAGTTGCAGATTGGGCGGCGGAAGCAGATTGGATCAACAGGGAACCCAACCGTGTCTTACTGACAGACTCCACTTCACCAAACTTGTCTTTGATATTTTCCACAGAAAATACCACCTTAGTGGTGGTGAGTGTGTCTGTCCATCCTAGTGCATACAAGGTAGTGTAAAAAATGTTTCACTCCAAGCCCGAAGTAAGAAGTGAAGTGTTTGGATCTGATGGGTGCCCAACAGCGAGGTCATCAGCACCCTTACACTTGTAAAAACAAATGAATGTGGAGATGAAATAAAAGTGTTTTACACGCATGCACTCGAAATGACCACACAGTCACCATGTATCACATGCACTCTCACATGCGCGAAAACCAATTAGGAGGGAAAAGAGCTAATCAAGAAATTAAAACACACAGAAAACAAAACACACAAGAACAAAAAGAAAAGCACAGGGAAATGTGATTGGCTGACCACTTACAAAAATATAAGGTGAGCCATCCACCCTTTGACACATTAAGAACATCTCCCTAAAATCTTGTTAGAAACATTGGACAATTCACAAAACTTTAAAAATCTACTCACATTAGTTTGATCATTACATAAAATATACAGAAGATCTGTCACAATCCGCTGGTTGGCAAATAAAATGCAGTCCAACTGAATGTAGATGCCGCCATCTGAATGGCGCATGCACCACACATTGGAGGGTTCTCCTGCTGAAATAAGAATCCATGTGTCATAGGGCTGTGACCTTTGCGAAGACGAGTAAGATGGACCTTGTCCCGCCGACGTGGCTGGAAGGAAGTAATCCACAGCTGAGTTGTGGGCTTGATGACACAGAGCTTGTTATCGCTCACTGACAGCCACTCATCTTCCCGTCAACACATGACTTTGTACCTCAGCGAGGTGATAGCATGCAGGGGGATAACGCACCGAAATACATAGGATCACGACACATCTCCTTGGCTGCTTGATCCGCCCTGCCATTCCCCGCAATTCCAATGTGCCCAGGTACCCAGCAGATTGACACCACCTTCCCCAGTCATTGCAGTTGTAGGAGGGCATGCTAGATATTCTGGGCTACTGTATCTGCTGGATACAAACGTTGGAGAGAGTAAAGTGCACTCAGAGAATCTGAGCAGATGAGAAATCTAAAACCAGGAGAATGTCTCATCTGCTCAACTGCTCACAAGATCGCATATAATTCTGTGTTGAAGACGGTAAATTCTGGAGGCAGTCTGACCTTGAGGGAATGATCCGAGAAAACAATAGAGCAACCAACAGCATCCCCCCGCTTAAGATCGATCTGTAGAAACAGCTATATGGTTGTGCGCTGAGAGCGGCTAAGGAGTTGCCTGGTCTCTAACAAACAGACCAGATGATGGTTTTCCATTCGCTCCAGGGTCTTTCCTACACAGCCTGTTAAGGCGATACTCCAATAACTACTGGGATAGGGCTCAGAATTTCCTCCCTCAACGAGTTGGGGAAGTTGCCTGTCTGTCATATTAGATTAAAACATTCGAGGATGATTTCCTTTGATACCACTGATAAATGTCAAAGCATGCAGTACTGGATTTGGTCATGACCGGGTTACGAACCTCAGTCAGTGCCGATTTGAGCTCCCACATGGAGAAAGGGGAGTTGTAGACCTCAGAACTGTTGGACTTGAAGTCCAACTTTTCCCTCTCTGCAGTTACATGATAGCAACAAAACACCGGATCCTGGCTTGCATTGGCAGTAGGTTGTGCAAAATGTTCGGCCAGTGTCTGAACGATGTCTCTGGGTGTTTTTTGGAGGCACCCCTGCTTCAGCACTGCAGCTATCGGTAAACGGCTGCATTTACTGGAAATGCTCAGAATGGCTTTGCATACTTTTATAGAAGAAGTGGAACGATTGATGCAGTCCAGGTACGCTTGCCATGACCTTTTCTTACCCTCCCTAATGACACATTGAGCCTTGGCCCACGAGACTTGAAAGGCCCTAAGGTTGTCTGCTGTCGGTCGGCATTCAAAATGTCTAAGAGCCACATGCCTTTCCCAGATCGCGGAATGGCAATCGTGCCCGCCAAGGTACTGGTCACCTCCTGAGACGACCTGAGAACTGTGGGATAGAGAAGTCAGCGGCACTATGGATCACTCATATGATGTGGTCCACCCATCCTTGGACACTGTCACAATGTTCAAACACAGCCAGCTGGCTGAACCGTGTCCAGTTAGCCCTGCTCACCATCCATTTTGGGGGCTTAACTTTAAGTGGTGAGTTATTTAGTAGGTGAAGGAGGATTGGGAACTGGCCACTGGAATGAAGGTCATCTATGACCTCCCACTGAACAGTCAGCGAGGGTTTGAGAACAGAAAGAGTGGTCGATGACTGAGAATGGCCCAGAAGCAGTAGAGAAATGTGTGTGAGTACTCATGTTGAGGATGCACAGCTCGTGAGATGGCATGAGGCCCTCCAAAACCCAACCCCGAGGGCAAGTAGTTGGAGCCACACAGAACATGAGGGGCACTGATGTCTCCCCGGAGGAGGAATGGTCATGGAAGTTGTGCGATAAAATCTGTGAGAGCCTCAGGGTCTAGTGCGTGTTGCGAAGGTAAATAGTGAGCAAACAGTGATCCTTCAACACACACGAATTTGAACTGCAACTGCTTGCAGGTCAGTAGCCAAGGGGAGAACAGAGGAGTGGTGCATATTAGTGACAAACACTGCAACACCTCCATTGGCACTTTCCCCCAATAGGTCATCCTTGCAGTATAGCATATATCCCTGTAGCACAGGGACACCTGTGTCTTTAAAATGCATTTCTTGTAAACAAAAGCACAAGGGATGTGCCTGCACTAGGAGTTTCAGTTCCTCCACAGGAGTCCTGAACCCATTCATGTTCCACCGTAGTATGAAGCCATGTCATTGGTGCAGTTTTCATTTATCCCTACCTTTGCCCGGGGAGGTGAAGCACTTTAAGAGCATGGGGGTGTGGAGGGGATGCCTGGATCCAAGGCATCTAACTCTATGATATCCTCCTCATCAGTCAGATGGGAAAGAATGATATCTGACGGCACTCAGGACAGCTTTTGACCCAAACGTCACGAGCCTTTCCCTGCACCCTGACCCTTCGTGGACGAAGGGAAAGGGGGCATTGAGAGGCACTTCTTTTCTTGTACCTTCTGGATGCTTGCTGCAGAACTGTTGTTGGTCTTTTCTGGTACAGCTGCCTGGATTGCTTTATCCATACTCTTTTCCGTTGACATTTACACATGCAAGTACAGGTGCTTGTGGTGGATACAGGCACACTAGGCATCACCTGTGTTGAAGCGTCTGCCTTGGGAATAGATTTCTGGACCATGGAAGATTGGTTTGTTGGTTTAAAAGAAGGGGAAAGGGACTAAACTGCTTGGTCATCGGTCCCTTGTTCCTGTTAAAACAATTAAATAGGGGAAAGAAGAAAACAAACGAGACGTAGAGCACAATAAGAGGAAATACGACAAAAATGACAGAAAGGCATCAGACACTACAAAGAACAAAAGAGAACATTAAAATAAGAAAGCAGATTACCATGGCTGGCTGACCATGGGAATAAAAAGAAGCCAGCCACTCTGCAACTCATTAAACCTCCACCCTAAAAGCCTAGGTGTATACCATGGAGGTGTACGTGAATGGACCTTGAGGAGAGGTGGTAGCGGGAAGGACTCCAGTTCAGACAGAAGGCACCAGACATGAAATGGAAATTTAAGCCCTGACCTGGGCCGCCAATGAGGGAGATGACCACCATGGTTGGGAAAGGAGATGGTAATTTTTATGCGCAGGAGTACTACGAATGTGTGCAACGTAACTGGCGAGCAGTTGCACACGTCGGATCCACAATGGACGGACACCGGCCTCCACCAGCACACTGGTCACCGGACTGTTTCTAAAAGCTCCCGTTGCTAGACGAAAGCCACAGTGGTGCACTGGGTCAAGTACACACAATGCTGAAGGCACCACCGAGCCATAAACCTAACTCCCATAGTCAAGGCAGGATTGAACAAGGGCTTTGTAGAGTTGCAGCAGAGTCGAGGGGTCTGCACCACAGTTGGTTAGGGGCCGCCAGCAATTCCACTTAAGATGACAAAGGTGAGGTAGCTAAGTCAACTAGGTGTCGAAAACCAGTCCTCAGAATCGACTTGTCTACACTACAGTGAGTGGTTCGTCATTAAGGTTAAGTTCTGGTTCTGGATGAATGGTGAAATGTCGACAGAAATGCATGACACACGACTTTGTGGCTGAAAGCTGGAAGCCGTAGGCTACAGCCCATGACTGCACCTCGTGAATGGCTCCCAGTAGGTGCCACTCAGCAACACCAGTACTGGAGGAGCAATACGAAATGCAGAAGTCATCCACATACAGAGAAAGTGAGTCCGACGGCCCTACAGCTGCTGCTAGACAGTTAATAGCCACTAGAAATAGAGAGACACTCAATACGGAGCCTGTGGCACACCATTCTCCTGAATGTGGGGGGAACTATGGGAGGCACCGACTTGGACACTGAAAGTACGGAGCAACAGGAAGTTTTGGATAAAAATCGAGAGCAGATCCCGGAGACCCCACTCATACAATGTGGCAAGGATATAATGTCGCCAGGTCGTGTCGTATGCTTTACGTAAATCAAAAGACGGCAACCAGATGTTAGTATCTGGAAAATGCTGTTCCGATGGCAGACTTGAGGGACACAAGATTATCAGTGGCAGAGTGACCCAGGCAGAAGCTGCCCTGACATGGAGCCAGTAGGCCATGTGACTCCGGGACCCAACCCAATCCAACCGCCGAAACACCATACATTCCAGTAGCTTACAAAGACAGTTGCTGAGGCTGATGAGCCAGTAGCTATCCACATTACACGTGTTTTGACCGGGTCTGAGCTCCGGAATGATGGTGCTAACCCACCACTGCAATGGAATGACACAATCACACCAGATCCGGTTGAAGATGACGAGGAGATGGGGCTTGTAGTCAGAGATGTTTAATCATTTGACTGTGATCCGATCTGGCCCCAGGAGCTGTGTCGGAGCAATGTGCAAAGGCGCTGAAGAGCTCTCACTCTGTAAATGGGGCGTTATAGGGTTCACTGCGGCATGTAGTGAACGAGAGGATTTTCCGTTCCATCCACCGTTTGAGGGTGCGAGAGGCTGGGGGGTAGTTTTCCGATGCAGAGGCTCCAGCATAGTGCTCAGCAAAGTGCTCGACAATCGCGTTTGCATCGGTAAATAAAATGCCATTGATGTTAATGCCAGAGACATTTGTTGGGGTCTGGTAACCAAAAAGATGTCTGATCTCCATCCAGACTTGGAAAGGTGATGTATGGCACCCAATGGTTGAGACGTACCTCTCGCAACACTCCCGTTTCCATCGTTTTATAAGCAGGTGAATGCAGATTCCGTCCGCTTAAAGGCTATTAGGTGCTCTAGAGAAGGATGCCACTTATGTCGCTGTTGAGCTTGCTGATGCTCTAATTGCCTCAGCGACTTCCGGCGACTATCAAAGGACTGTCTTTCGCCGGAGGGCACCCTATAGAACGAAGGATCGCATTTGCCACCACAGGAATTATCGTTGTACTGACCTGCTCACTCACAACATTGATGGCACCATGTGGGGTAGATCCAGAGGTGACAGCAGAGGTGAAAGGTTTCCCAGTATGCCTTGTTTAAAGCCCATCTGGGTAGGCGTCTATGGGCTTGACGCCAGAGGAGTGACAGGAAGATGGGGAAGTGGTCACTACCAGACAGGTCATCATGTGCCCTCCAGTGGATAGATGGGAGAAGGCAAGGGCTGGAAACCGAGAGATCAATGGCCAAATACGTGCCATGTGCCACACTGAAATGTGTGAGGGGCACCTGTATTCAAGAGACAGAGGTCGAGTTGTGACAATAAATTTTCTACCTCCATACCTCAGCTGGTAAGCATGGCACCACCCCACAAGGGGTTATGCACGTTAAAATCTCCCAGAAGTAGTAAAGGTTTAGGGAGCTGATCAATCAGTGCAGCCTATACGTTCAGGGGTACTGCACCATCTGGAGAAAGATATACACTGCAGACAGTTATTTCCTGCATCATCCATATCCTGACAGCCACAGCTTCAAGTGGGGTTTGAAGCGGCACAGGTTCACTACATACTGAGTTGAGGACATAGACGCAAACTCCACCTGACACTCGAATATAGTCACTACGGTTCCTGTAATATCCCTTATAGCCACGGAAGACAGGGGTCCGCATTGCTGGGAACCAGGTTTCCTGGAGGGCAATGCAGAAAGCAGGTGTAAAGTGTAACAGTTGCTGTAGCTCAGTCAGGTGCTGGAAAAAACCACCGCAATTCCACTAGAGGATTACGTGATCGTGAGACTGGGAAGGCATGAAACACTAAATGAGCCAGTCTACGCCTCAGGGTTACCTGCTGCAACCAGGTGAGTACCTGTGCGATCGGCATCCATTGTGTCTAAGTGCCCAGCGAGCTCTAGGTCCTCAACAGACACCAGAATCTCCACCTTACCCTCAGACACAGAGCTTGTAGGTAGTGGCTGTGTGGGTGCCACTGCAGTGCCTTGGTTCTTGGGGTTCTTTTTCTTTTTAGGTTTCTCTTGCTGCTCCTCAGGCTTGTCTCAGGGACTGAGGAGGTCTGTGAAGCCCTATGACCAGCTACCTGTGGTTGCTTCAGCTACTGGCGGGTATCAGCTTTGCCACGGGTAGGAACATGGGAAGGGAGTGACCCAAGGGATCCCTTCCTGGTGAGGGGTGCCAAAGAAGACTTATGCTTCTCCAGCTGAGAAGTGTGGACTGATGTCCCTGATGGTTGGGGGGTGATGCTCCTGAAGTAGGTTGTGCAGGAGCAACAGAACAGGGAGGGAAGTGTGTCCCCCCCCCCCCCCCCCCAGGACGTAGCCTCTCATGTTTTCTCTTAGCCCAAGTGTAGGTCAGTCGGTCCAGGGTCCTGTATTCCGTTGTTTTTCTTTCTTTCTGGAGAATCCTACAAGTCTGGTGAGCAAGGCGAATGGTGCTCCCCACAGTTGACAAAGATGGGAGGCGGGGCACAGGGAGGTTTGGGATGTGAAGGACATCCACAATCCCAACAGGTGAGTTGGACGTACAGTGGGAAGACATATGGCTGAACTTCCAGCACAGCATCAGGGGGAGGGATATATGGCTTTATGTCACAGTGGTAGACCTTCACCTTGACTTTCTCTGGTAATCTGTCACCCTCAAAGGCCAAGATGAAGGCACCGGTGACAACCTGATTATGCTTCGGACCCCAATGGGCACGCCGGATGAAACGGATACCTTGCCGCTCCTAATTGGCACGCAACTTCTCATCAGACTGCAAAAGAAGGTCCCTGTGAAATATGATACCCTGGACCATATTTAAGTTCATATGGAAACAGAAACATCCCCCAACTTGTCACAGGCAAGTAGTGCCCATAACTGGGCAGAGGATGCTGTTTTGATCAAGACTGACCCCGGCCGCATTTTAGACAAGCCCTCCACCTCACCAAACTTGACCTCTAAATGCTCCACAAAAAACTGAGGTTTCATTGACAAGAAAGATTCCCCATCAACTCTCGTACATATGAGGTACCAGGGTGAATAAGGTTCGCTGCCATCCTTAGCCTGGTGTTGCTCCCATGGTGTGGCCGGGGGGTGGGGTGGGGGGGGGGGTGAGGGGGGGGGGGGGGAGGGGAAATATTTGGTGTCATATTTCTTAACATTGAAGTTGGACCTTGATCACTTAGAGACTGCTGGTGTTTGACCACCAGCAAGAGATGACGTACTTCGCTTTATGGCGTGTCATCCACCCAGATGCCACCCACTCCAACCAGGGGCCCTCCCCACGGGCACAACCCAGTGGCAGCAAAGGCCACCTGGCAAGATGGCCACTGCCGGGAGTCCCGGTGCCCAAGGGTGACAGGTAACTACTCCTTGGCATACGAGGGGAGTTAATGGCGCAGGCATCAGCAGAGTGATCCCAGACCACCTGGCAGGATGGCCATTGCCGGGAGTCCCGGTGCCCAAGGGTGACGGGTAACTACTACTTCGTATACAAGGGGAGTTAACAGCGCAGGCATCAGCAGAGTGATCCCAGTGTGGTCAGGGGGCTACAACCAACAGGGTACATGGCGGCCCCACCACAACAGACTGGAGATTGTGTTGGATATCAGGCGCAATGAGCTAAGAAGTCAATTATCGTCAAATGCGCAGAAAGCGATACTGCACAGAGGATGGAGGAAAATGCAGCCAGGAGGGTGACTGCGCCCAACAGCTGCAGAATGAGTGGAAGTGCACATCCACGTTGATGAAGGATGTGAGAGGTCTCAGTGCATGATGGACACTATGCACCACGTAAGGCGTCCTTCCCCAATTGGCTTGCTCTTCAGGAAAATTTTGAAAAATGTAGGTCAAACCCTACAGGGGACCACATCACATAAAGGCCGAAATGTGTGAGACCTCTTACAACATGCAGGAATACCTCGGGCCTATTCTAGCCCCCAGATCTGAAGGGGAACCATGGAAGAGTATGAGGTGGCAAAGACAGGGGGTTTCATCGCCTTATATTCTTTTTTGGCTTCGGCATAGGGGATCCGCTTGGTCACTTTTATCTCCCATATTTTGTGTTCTTCAGCAAAAACAGGGCAGTCTCAGCTCCAGACTGGATGGTTCCCAGAGCAGTTGATGCAGATCGCTGGAGACGGGCAGTCGGTCCCAGCACCATAAGCGGCTTTCCACAGTTTCTGCAAAATGCTTCACCACCACAACTCATGGTTGTATGGGCAAAATGCTGGCATTTATAGCACCGCATAGGATTTGGAATGTGAGGCCGAACATTTAAGTTGAAAGACACCCCCACCCCCCCTCCAACATGTTTGGCAGTATCGGAGAATTGAATGTGACAATGAGTGTGGCAGTCTTTTCAGTTGCTCCATTATTCCTGCATATTCGCTGCTCCACATTGACTATTCCCTGGGATGCCCAATCTTGCTTCAGTTCTGCTATGTCCATGTCCATGATATCTCAGCAGCATGTGACAACGCCCTTACTGGAGCTGAGAGAGGTGGGTATCTCAATAATGATATCATAGTCATCCAGTTTCTGCGATCTCTTAAGAAGGTCTACCTGGTTTGACCTAATAGTTTCGACCAACAATGATCCATTACGCAATCGTTTTAAAGATTTTGATGTTGCAGCAAGGCCTTCCAAACCCTTATGGATATAAATGGATGGCACTTTATCAAATGTCCCCTCCTTCCTCTTTATCACCAGAAAAACACTGTTATTCATGATTCCAAGAGACCTGCTACTGCAGTCCAAAGTATTCTTACTATCAGGAGGACTAGCCTGTCTCATGAGTCAGCATAAGTAAGAACACCAAGAGAGGAGGAGGAGGAGGAGGAGGAGGAGGAGGAGACAGCGAGGAAGGAAATGCAGCCCAGGAAGGAAGAATGGGCCGTAATAGGTTGGGACACTGTGTGCGCCATGCATTAACTCACAAAAGAACCATAAGCCCCTGGGGAGGGGGACGAGATTGTGAGGGCGACGAAAAGCTATTCTAGGTGTGGCGGGCAAAAGATCAGACATAAACAACCTCATAATTTCAGGGCATGGTTTTAGGAAGTCAAAGCCTTGTTCCTAAAATCATGCCCTCAAATAAGTTCCATTCTGACCAACATTTTGTTCACCACAGCTTGAATACCTTTTCATTGCTCTCCCAATCTCCACAATATCCTTGTTAGACTCTATGTTCCTTCTGCACTCATTTCCCTACCTCACTGCTCCTACTCCTGTGACAGACCAGCTGTAAGATATGCATGCACCCTCCTATCACCACCTATACCAGTTCTGTAACTGACAAAGCATATACTATCAAAGGAAAAGCCACCATGGAATGAGACACAGGTGTACCAGTTGTTATGTAAAAACTGTTTGGCCTTTTACATTGGCATGACCACCACCAAGCTATCAGTTAGGATGAATGGCCCTAGTCTTGGCTGTATACTGACAAGACACAATATATTGTTGCAGAGCATGCTCTACAACATGGCAGTCATGAGCTTTGCGTCTGTTTCACAACACGTGTCACCTGGATTCTTGCCCCCAGACAGCAGTTTTTCAGAATTCCACAAGAGGGAAATGGTGTTACACTATGTCCTCGTTTCTCGCCACCCACCTGGCCTTAATTTACATTAATTTCTTCTGTCTCAGCACTACATCTCATTAACTACTCTTTCTTCACTCCCTTTTAGTTTTCTATATCATTTGTTTTCTGATGTGTCTATCCTTCCCCGCCCCCACATCTATCACAGTCAATGCACTTAGCTTTCCGCTATTACTCACTCATGCACAATGTTTTGTCAGAAACTCTGTCTTATGTATTACAGCATCTTTCCACCGATAAGCTCTCAGGATTTCAAATCTCGTCGAGTGCAGTCACCAACAACCAGTATTTCCTTCTCATCCTGTCTGGGAAGTCTCCCCTGACCCAAGATTCTTGGCAACAAGCTCTCTCCATTTCCTAAACCACACCAGTCCTTTTCTTTCACACCTTTTCCTTCCTCTCCAATTCTTCTACCAGAAGGTGGAGCCACTTGATTTGAAATCTTGCAAATTTTAATACCTTTATATGTGTGTTGCTCTGCTGCTGCTTGGTGAGTAGATTTTTTTCTCTATCCAATTGTTATATTTATTTTCACTAAAGAAACTCTGTTTAAATAAGCTTACTGTAACGCATCAGAATGTACAAGGACTAAAAAATTAAGTTAATGAACTTTTTGTTTGGTTACATGTTCTAAAATGTCAAAAGGAAGTTTGTGTGTTATTTCTGTCTGAGTACCATGTACATACAGGAACACACATGATAAACATAGTGCACTATAAATTAGCAGCCTATTTCTACTGAAAAAATATGGTGAAGGGAAGATTTGTCATGCATGTTAAAAATAACACCAAGTTAAATTTAACTGATAAAGTTTCTGCTTAGTTCAACAATAAGGAGCCTGGGCTTTTTAACTGCTGGTATAAATTAAAAGAGACACTTTAATTATTACGGTATACAGATCAGCCCTGGAAAATTTTGAAATATTCGCACAAGGAGAATTCCTCAGCAGTGCGATCAACTTTTCTGAATACAGTAATTTAGATTAAGATACCAAGTGACACACCTTGCAGCCATTCACCCCGGTGGGCTCCCATTTGCGAGCGATAGCCAGAATTTTTTTTTTTTTAAATTTTGCGTGGTGCTCAACAGCGTTCAAACAGTGGTGTTGTATGGACTGGCTGTGTAGTGTAATGCATAGGGTAAGGCCTTCACATGCAGGAGATTGTAGGTTTGAATCTCGCAACTTAATATTTTTAATATCTATGGAAATGACTATCACTATCACTTTTATTCAATTAATTGGTTTAAATGCCTTTTTTATTTCTGTTCCTTCATCACATCATTTTAATCATCACATCAACTTCCTCAATTGCTCTCATTTTCCTTCCTATCATTCTTTTTCTACTTGAGATTTTTGTTTGTGAGATTTTAATTAATGTTATCTGTTAAATTTGATTTTTTTTTTTTCATTTTATCACCCTATTTTAGTTGTACTTGTTATTGCATTTGTTATTCCTATTCTTCATTTTGCTTGAATGTTGTTTTACTGGCAATACCTCTTTTGTTTAGATCTTCAGAGGCGTTATTTTGTCTATAGTGAAATAGCAATTTAGGCTATGTTGTGAATGTTTGTATGATGATTACCGCAAGAAAATTATGCACATCCTGTAATGAAAAAAATTTTTGATACAATTTTACAGTCAATATTAATAGATTATTTTGTCTTTTGTTTTTTAACAAATGGCTCTATTTTCAAATACTTCAATATTACAATAAATAAATATAATTAAACTCACATTCACAAAAATTCCAAGTGGAAAAAGATTGATTTAGACAAAAGATGAAAAAAAAATGAGAAAGTTCATATGGTGACTAAAATGATCTGAAAAAGGAATAGAATAAAAATTTTATATTTAAACCAACCCCCCCATGAACCATGGACCTTGCCGTTGGTGGGGAGGCTTGCGTGCCTCAGCGATACAGATGGCCGTACCGTAGGTGCAACCACAACGGAGGGGTATCTGTTGAGAGGCCACACAAATGCGTGGTTCCTGAAGAGGGGCAGCAGCCTTTTCAGTAGTTGCAGGGGCAACAGTCTGGATGATTGACTGATCTGGCCTTGTAACATTAACCAAAACGGCCTTGCTGTGCTGGTACTGCGAACGGCTGAAAGCAAGGGGAAACTACAGCCATAATTTTTCCCGAGGACATGCAGCTTTACTGTACGATTAAATGATGATGGTGTCCTCTTGGGTAAAATATTCCGGAGGTAAAATAGTCCCCCATTCGGATCTCCGGGAGGGGACTACTCAAGAGGACGTCGTTATCAGGAGAAAGAAAACTGGCGTTCTACGGATCGGAGCGTGGAATGTCAGATCCCTTAATCGGGCAGGTAGGTTAGAAAATTTAAAAATGGAAATGGATAGGTTAAAGTTAGATATAGTCGGAATTAGTGAAGTTCGGTGGCAGGAGGAACAAGACTTTTGGTCAGGTGATTACAGGGTTATAAATACAAAATCAAATAGAGGTAATGCAGGAGTAGGTTTAATAATGAATAAAAAATAGGAGTGCAGGTTAGCTACTACAAACAGCATAGTGAACGCATTATTGTGGCCAAGATAGACACAAAGCCCATGCCTACTACAGTAGTACAAGTTTATATGCCACCTAGCTCTGCAGATGATGAAGAAATTGATGAAATGTATGACGAGATAAAAGATATTATTCAGGTAGTGAAGGGAGACAAAAATTTAATAGTCATGGGTGAGTGGAATTCGTCAGTAGGAAAAGGGAGAGAAGGAAACATAGTAGGTGAATATGGATTGGGGGGAAGAAATGAAAGAGGAAGCCGCCTTGTAGAATTTTGCACAGAGCATAACTTAATCATGGCTAACACTTGGTTCAAGAATCATAAAAGAAGGTTGTATACCTGGAAGAATCCTGGACATACTAAAAGGTATCAGATAGATTATATAATGGTAAGACAGAGATTTAGGAACCAGGTTTTAAATTTTAAGACATTTCCAGAGGCAGATATGGATTCTGACCACAATATCTTGGTTATGAGCTGCAGATTGAAACTAAAGAAACTGCAAAAAGGTGGGAATTTAAGGAGATGGGACCTGGATAAACTGAAAGAACGAGAGGTTGTACAGAGTTTCAGGGAGAGCATAAGGGAACAATTAACAGGAATGGGGGAAAGAAATGCAGTAGAAGAAGAATGGGTAGCTCTGAGGGATGAAGTAGTGAAAGCAGCAGACGATCAAGTAGGTAAAAAGACGAGGGCTAATAGAAACCCTTGGGTAACAGAAGAAATATTGAATTTAATTGATGAAAGGAGAAAATATAAAAATGCAGTAAATGAAGCAGGCAAAAAGTAATACAAACGTCTCAAAAATGAGATCGACAGGAAGTGCAAAATGGCTAAGCAGGGATGGCTAGAGGACAAATGTAAGGATGTAGAGGCTTGTCTCACTAGGGGTAAGACAGATACGGCCTACAGGAAAATTAAAGAGACCTTTGGAGAGAAGAGAACCACTTGTATGAATATCAAGTTCTAAGCAAAGAAGGGAAGGCAGAAAGGTGGAAGGAGTATATAGAGGGTTTATACAAGGGCGATGTACTTGAGGACAATATTATGGAAATGGAAGAGGATGTAGATGAAGATGAAATGGGAGATACGATACTGCGTGAAGAGTTTGACAGAGCACTGAAAGACCTGAGTCGAAACAAGGCCCCAGGAGTAGACAACATTCCATTAGAACTACTGACGGCCTTGGGAGAGCCAGTCCTGACGAAACTCTACCATCTGATGAGCAAGATGTATGAGACAGGTGAAATTCCCTCAGATTTCAAGAAGAATATAATAATTCCAATCCCAAAGAAAGCAGGTGTTGACAGATGTGAAAATTACCGAACTGTCAGTTTAATAAGTCACAGCTGCAAAATACTAACGCGAATTCTTTACAGACGAATGGAAAAACTGGTAGAAGCGGACCTCGGGGAAGATCAGTTTGGATTCCGTAGAAATGTTGGAACACGTCAGGCAATACTAACCTTACGACTTATCTTAGAAGAAAGATTAAGAAAAGGCAAACCTATGTTTCTAGCATTTGTAGACTTAGAGAAAGCTTTTGACAATGTTGACTGGAATACTCTCTTTCACATTCTAAAGGTGGCAGGGGTAAAATACAGGGAGCGAAAGGCTATTTACAATTTGTACAGAAACCAGATGGCAGTTATAAGAGTCGAGGGGCATGAAAGGGAAGCAGTGTTGGGAAAGGAGAGAGACAGGGTTGTAGCCTCTCCCCAATGTTATTCAATCTGTATATTGAGCAAGCAGTAAAGGAAACAAAAGGAAAATTCGGAGTAGGTATTAAAATTCATGGAGAAGAAGTAAAAACTTTGAGGTTCGCCGATGACATTGTAATTCTGTCAGAGACAGCAAAGGACTTGGAAGAGCAGTTGAACGGAATGGACAGTGTACTGAAAGGAGGATATAAGATGAACATCAACAAAAGCAAAATGAGGATAATGGAATGTAGTCAAATTAAATCGGGCGATGCTGAGGGAATTAAATTAGGAAATGAGATACTTAAAGTAGTAAAGGAGTTTTGCTATTTAGGGAGTAAAATAACTGATGATGGTCGAAGTAGAGAGGATATAAAATGTAGACTGGCAATGGCAAGGAAATCGTTTCTGAAGAAGAGAAATTTGTTAACATCGAGTATTGATTTAAATGTCAGGAAGTTTTTTCTGAAAGTATTTGTATGGAGTGTAGCCATGTATGGAAGAGAAACATGGACGATAACTAGTATGGACAAGAAGAGAATAGAAGCTTTCGAAATGTGGTGCTACAGAAGAATGCTGAAGATAAGGTGGGTAGATCACGTAACTAACGAGGAGGTATTGAACAGGATTGGGGAGAAGGGAAGTTTGTGGCACAACGTGACTAGAAGAAGGGATCGGTTGGTAGGACATGTTTTGAGGCATCAAGGGATCACAAATTTAGCATTGGAGGGCAGCGTGGAGGGTAAAAATCGTAGAGGGAGACCAAGAGATGAATACACTAAGCAGATTCACAAGGATGTAGGTTGCAGTAGGTACTGGGAGATGAAGAAGCTTGCACAGGATAGAGTAGCATGGAGAGCTGCATCAAACCAGTCTCAGGACTGAAGACCACAACAACAACAATTTAAACCAATTACGTTAAAAAACATAACAATCAAATTAATTTTTTAAAGATTTAAAAAATGTAAAGCAGCTAATGAGATTCAAATCCACAACCTCCTGTAAGTGAAGGCCTTACCCATCCATTACATGACACGTTCCATTTATGTGATATTGCTTCTTTAACACTACTGAGTGTCACGCAAAATTGTGAAATTTCTTTTCATTGATTACTCACAAATGAGGGCCCACAAGGGTGAATGGCTGCAGTGTGTGATACCTGTGATCTTAAAATACATCACCATAAAGATTGTTTCAGGAAGTCTGTCCCACTGCTGGGGACCTCTCCCTGTCGCAAAAAGTTGAATCATTACTATACCAACTAGCAGGTAAAAGCATGTAGTAGTCTGTGGAGTTCTTAATATTAATTTTTGGAAATACTCAGATAAAGAATTTGGAAATGTCACTTAACACTTATAATCTGAGTTACGTTAATTTTCCCACCAGAATTACACAGGAAGTCAGTATACTGACAGACACTTTTTTGTTTTGTTTCGTTTTACGTGAACAGGTTTTTGTTGTGGTCTTCAGTCCAGAGACTGGTTTGGTGCAGTTCTCCGTACTACTCTATCCTGGCAAGCTTCTTCATCTTCGAGTATCTACTGCAACCTACATCCTTCTGAATCTGCTTAGTGTATTTTCTCTTGGTCTCTCTCTACAACAACACACAACCAATTTAAAAAAATAAAAAAGTATTTATTCAGTTGCGAATGATCTATCTGACCACAAAGAATAACTAGTCACACTTAATAACCTGCTTGATAGCAATGACTTGGTGTCATGGAAAACAGTGTACCACAAAACTCTTACATGAAGCTGACTGTACGTGAAGTCCAAATTCAAAAGCTAGTAAAGTTCCAAGTCTCGTTTTAGTGCCTGTAATTGACAACATCTCTACTGTTCCCTGAGTTGTTACCCTTGCTCCACATTTTTTCACATTCTACCAGGACTTTCCATCACACAATTTAATGCATTTATAGATGGATTTCTACAAGTCTTCAACAGCTAGGAAAGCCTGATGTCTGAACATAATAATTCAGGTAGTAAAATTAAACTTAGAGAGCAATCAGAAACAGTCTGAAAAGCTTATAATGCTGTTGGAGTGTAGTTTGCACTGAGAAACAAGCTTTAAGAAAAAAAGTTTGATACATTGCACTGTTTCTAAGTTAATTAGCATTGAAGTTAGCCAATCGGGCCATTGCGCATGCAAATTCAAGCAGCCTGCCAGAGACAGAGTCACCAAACATGTCCTTTGTTTGGTTTCCTAAAACTGAACAAGAGAGCTATAGAAAAACTGGACATGGGCCAGTAGTAAGGATTGAAATCGAGCCAAAGGCTGAGCAGCCTTGACCACTACCATCTATGCTATGAGAACCTGACACTAAATATACAGGGTGTTACAAAAAGGTACGGCCAAACTTTCAGGAAACATTCCTCACACACAAAGAAAGAAAATATGTTATGTGGACATGTGTCCGGAAACGCTTACTTGCCATGTTAGAGCTCATTTTATTACTTCTCTTCAAATCACATTAATTATGGAATGGAAACACACAGCAACAGAATGTACCAGCATGACTTCAAACACTTTGTTACAGGGAATGTTCAAAATGTCCTCCGTTAGCGAGGATACATGCATCCACCCTCCGTCGCATGGAATCCCTGATGCGCTGATGCAGCCCTGTAGAATGGTGTATTGTATCACAGCCGTCCACAATACAAGCACAAAGAGTCTCTACATTTGGTACCGGGGTTGCGTAGACAAGAGATTTCAAATGCCCCCATAAATGAAAGTCAAGAGGGTTGAGGTCAGGAGAGCGTGGAGGCCATGGAATTGGTCCACCTCTAACAATCCATCGGTCACCGAATCTGTTGTTGAGAAGCGTACGAACACTTCGACTGAAATGTGCAGGAGCTCCATCGTGCATGAACCACATGGTGTGTCGTACTTGTAAAGGCACATGTTCTAGCAGCACAGGTAGAGTATCCCGTATGAAATCATGATAACGTGCTCCATTGAGCTTAGGTGGAAGAACATGGGGCCCAATCAAGACATCACCAACAATGCCTGCTCAAATGTTCACAGAAAATCTGTGTTGATGACATGATTGCACAATTGCGTGCAGATTCTCGTCAGCCCACACATGTTGATTGTGAAAATTTACAATTTGATCACGTTGGAATGAAGCCTCATCCGTAAAGAGAACATTTACACTGAAATGAGGATTGACACATTGTTGAATGAACCATTCGCAGAAGCGTACCCGTGGAGGCCAATCATCTGCTGATAGTGCCTGCACACACTGTACATGGTACGGAAACAACTGGTTCTCCCGTAGCACTCTCCATACAGTGTCATGGTCAACGTTACCTTGTACAGCAGCAACTTCTCTGACACTGACATTAGGGTTATCGTCAGCTGCACGAAGAACTGCCTCGTCCATTGCCGGTGTCCTCGTTCTAGGTCTTCCCCAGTCACGAGTCATAGGCTGAAATGTTCCGTGCTCCCTAAGACACCGATCAATCGCTTCGAACGTCTTCCTGTCGGGACACCTTCGTTCTGGAAATCTGTCTCGATACAAACGTACCGCGCCACGGCTATTGCCCTGTGCTAATCCATACATCAAATCGGCATCTGCCACCTCCGCATTTGTAAACATTGCACTGACTGCAAAACCACGTTCGTGATGAACACTAACCTGTTGATGCTACGTACTGATGTGCTTGATGCTAGTACTGTAGAGCAATGAGTCGCATGTCAACACAAACACCGAAGTCAACGTCACCTTCCTTCAATTGGGCCAACTGGCGGTGAATCAAGTAAGTACAGTACATACTGACGGAACTAAAATGAGCTCTAATATGGAAATTAACAACTAGACTTATTACTGCCCACTTCCTTGAAGATATTGGAAAAGATTATGTCTGCAGGAACCATAACACACCACTCTCAAAGTAAGATAAGTCTAAGTTTGGATTTCAACAGGCTCTTGCCATAGAACATGCAATTTTTCATTTCATGGATTGCATTATATGAAATCCAAATGGCAAAATATTGTCAAATGGTATTTCTTGTAACTTGCCAAAATGCATTTGACTGTGCAGTTCACAATGTTCTCTCACAGAAGTTTAAATATTGTGGTATCAGAGATTTTACTGGTAACCGGAGTGCATACTGCCAAACTAAAAGGATACAATGTGTTGTATGTAGAAACAGAGGTTATACACAACAAAGCACCATCTTTAGAATAGTGGCTAATCACACTACAGGTAATCAACAGGGATCAAAACTGGGTCCATCACCTACCAGAAAACAAACAGATCTAGTTGTCCTTTACATCAATGCAAGCATTATAATCACACTTAATGGAGAAACTTTGTTGCTTGAAAAGCTAAATATATTTTCTAGGAAATTAACAACTAGTTCTCTAGAAATGGCCTCACTGAACTTGCATAAAAAAATAAATGTAATTCTACAGAGTGTCCCAGCAGGAATTGTCAATATTCAGAGATATGACAGGGGAACAATAATTCAAAGCAAAAAAGTGTAGTGAACATAGGCTCTCAAATGCATACTTTCAGACCCATGAGCAGACTCATAACGATGAAAAAGTGTCGACAGCTCTTAAGATACACATTTTCGAGCCTATCGTTACTTCACTTTCATGCTTTGAATGATCATTCCTGTCATATCCCTGAAAGTTGAGCATTCCTCCTGGGGCTCTATGTATACTGCAGAACAGCTGATTACACCATTAAAAAAATATCTGTGTGTGTGGTGTGTGTGTGTGTTGGGGGGGGGGGGGGGGTAAAATCAATAAATGAAACAGAATATTCTAAATGCTTAGGTGCTGATATCGATAAGCATCTGAAATATAAGTCACATGTTACAGACCACCTTAACCACCTCAGTTCTGTAACTTTGGCTTATGGAAAACAGTAGATTTTGGAGATGCAAATGTAAAAAATTGACAAACTTGTCCTATCTTCACTCACTAATGTCTTATGGCATCATATTCTGGTCTAATTCTTAACTGAGGAAAAAAGTGGTTGTTGTGCAGGAGTGGCTCTGAGCACTATGGGACTTAACTGCTAAGGTCATCAGTCCCCTAGAACTTAGAACTACTTAAACCTAACTAACCTAAGGACATCACACACATCCATGCCCGAGGCAGGACTCGAACCTGCGACCGCAGAGGTCGCGCAGTTCCAGACTGTAGCACCTAGAACCGCTCAGCCGCCCTGGCCGGTGTGCAGGAGTGTCCAGGGCTAATAAGGATAATGCGTGGTACTATGATAGAATCTCATGCAGACACCTTTTTAACACTTTGGATAATTACAACAGCCTCAGACTACTTACTCCCTCATTAACTCCGTTGTCAACTACTCTCACCTCAAAAACAATAACATTCAAAAATAACAATTTCCCTCACGTGGCCTCAGTGTGGCATAATGAGTATGGCACATAACTTTCGACCACCTACTCAGTGGTTTAAGGAATACAATGATCCTCACAGTTATTTGCTGCATTTGTGTGCAGAACTTTAAAACAGCTCCTCCCACTACAGAGAATTTTTTTGTTATGCTGCATCTACAACTTACTCTGCAAAGCACTGTGAATGGTATGGCAGTTGATTTGATCTTATTTTTTACTTCACTTCATATTTAGTTCTAAGTTTTTATGGCTATATATCTCGCTCCTTTCTGTGCACACTGAGGCCAAGTGAAAGAAATTGTACTATTTGTGAGTTTTCCTGCTGTTTTTGAGGTGAGATTGAAAAAAAAAAACTTCGAGATAATACCTTCCACTACACAGATAAAAATAAAACTGTTTAAAACAATCCTGTACATAGTCAGCATGTTGCCATATTTTTTGTTGAGAATTCCACATCATAACAAGAAACTGCAATTATGAACCATGGAATGTTCCAATAAGTAACTGACATAAATACCATACAGAAAGTATTATATATGGTCGGGAGTACATCTGACAATAAAACTGAGTTATTTAAAAATAAACAGCATATGGTAGTTTATAAATGACAACAACAAGACGTAATGATAACAGACACAAAATACATTAAATTATAGAGAAAAAATGTGGAGGTACTGCATAATTATAATATGGGATTGCGATAGCTTGCATGAGGTAAAGTAAATATGACACTATCTGTTGGCAGGCAGTTCATGATATAGTATCTAAGTTCTCCGTGTGAATAGGCAATCCATTGTGTGTGGACGTTTATACCAAAGTAATTCATGGCGATGCTACAAGTTGTTGGATTTTCTGAAGCGTGGATCTGATGTTCACTCTATGGAAGACACACTCATGCGAAGCGAATGCGTGACTTAAATCACATTCAGCATCTGACTGTCAACCGCATGATATTGTAAACAACTGGCCTATTTATATAAAAAACTACAGGAATTTTCAGATCACGTTCTACTATTTTCTTCACAGTTAGTAGTCAACAAGACTGAAAGAGGAAACATTTAACAGCAGCGCGTAAGAAGAGTTTATACGGACGCAACGTATATCTGTCAAGAGCAGCCCTCACTAAAACATAAACAATGTACCACCACGATGTCGTGTTTACTGCTTGTTGGGAACTTACCACAGGCATTGCCTTCTCTCCTTTTTTTCGACAAATTTTGACGCCGTAAAAATACCTCTTCCTTCGGAAATACTTTAACCCGCACACTTTGTATATAAAATTACTACTTACACCTACGACAGAAACAAAGATTGTACCAAGGTAAGATTGAGAAAACATCAATATCATCGTAGACATCAGAGACAATGCTTTTATGGTCAAAATAACGTTATCTATGCTTCTATGAGATCGTCAAGCAACGGCAGGTTGTGAGTGCTAGATACGTTTCATCTGGTTTTAAACGGTATTATAAACTATCGTAAAAATGCACTATAACAAATTACTTTTACAGGGTTCACTGACTTACAGATTCGTATTACTGCAGTGCATAAGAGCCGTCTTTTTAATACCATATGATGTCGTACGGGAACAACTGCTTTTTTGTGTTTGCAGAATGACAACAAATAAATTAATTAACAAATGTGTAGAAAAAGATCTACTTCGAAAATGACAATTGATCTTCGGTTACTATTTTTGGCTGATGTGCCTACTAAGGCGAAGATGCCATGTACGTAAGAGTAGTAAAAATTTTGCGAAAGATCAGGTTATTACAGTTGGTGTAGCACTGAATAGCCTGGCTAAGAACCGTAATTACAGCATGAGGGGTGACTTGGATGAAAGTGCAGTAGCAACTACACACACAAATGTGAGTTTTGTGGAAGTCTCGCAGTGTCATGACCAGCTCCAGGTAAACAATGCTGTGAGCCGTGTGGACAGTCTTAAGCAGGCTACTGCTGGTTGAAACGAAATCTCGTGTGAGTGCAGTGTCAATTGCTACAATTAGGCGACTGGAATATACTAGACATGGCCTACACCTGAATGGGAGAGGGAATGATAGATTGGCTAAGCTTCTTTCATGTAATATATAAGGGGCCACTATCACACATAGCAAGATTCCTGTTGTTAATGGTGTCAAAGTGGCACCTTTTTTAGGTTAGAATCTGGAATCAGGCATTCTGTTTTGAAAGAATTGAAAATAACAGAAGAGCAACACAAAATGTTTAATACTGCACAGAAAGGTAAAGTCAGCTTATTTCATTAAAATATTAGAGGACTGATTAATAAAGCAGAAGACTTCTTCTCTTATTGGAAAACTTAGAGAGGTCTGAAAACACAGACATTCTGTGCCTGTCTGAGCACCACTTAACAACAGGGTTAGATTACACTTATGCAGTTTACTCGTGCAGAAATGACACAGGAAAGGAGTTGTTACATACATTAAGACAGAATACAAGTTCAAAAACACTGAGACAAGTAGGTTTTGTATGATCAGCACACAAAAGTGTGTACTTGTGAATTAATGCTGAAAAATAGTTCACTTTTAATTGTAACTGTATATAGATCCTACTGGAAAATTTTGAATTAATTATGAGAAATCTGGTCTCCCTGCTGTGCTATCAGATAGCAGCAAGCAGTTAATTGTCTGTGGTGACTTCAATGTAGATTTTTCCAGCATGGGTGGATAAAGATAGTAGAATCTTAACTGATAGTTTTCTTTGGTGAATGTCAAAGTAAGAAAATAACTGTTTACCCAGTAACAAATGCTCTCTCTGATCATGATGCATAGTTAGTTAGTTAGGATAAATAACAAAGCACCTTACTGTATGGATACTCCTCAGCAGAAATCAGTTAGAATAATTAATGACTCCGGGACAAATATTTTTAAGAATAGTATACAGTACATGACATGGATGTAATTTATAATGAACCAAATGCTAACATACAGATTAATCTATTCCACAATAAATTCATATCATTATTTAACAATAGCTTTCCACATCAGCTTATCAGAAAGAACACTAAACGGCAATTTAAAGAAATACAGATCACTAGACAGATTACAGTATCTTGTGAAAGTAAAATGGAAATTTATCTTTTGGCAAGAACAAGTAGGGATGCTGCAGTAGTTACACACTACAAAAACTACTCAAAATTATTAAGAATGTAGTGAAATGAGAGACAGCAATACCAGCCACAGAACATGACAAAATCATATTCTGAGCTCAAACATAATGAGGTATATTGAACAGAAGACCCCCCCCCCCTACCCCCAATGCCAACATCAATCATGTGAAGGCCAGCTCGCACTTTTCTCACATGGCATACTGAACACTTTGGATCAAGGCAATCAGCTAGATGCTGCATTTCTTGGTTTCCAAAAAGCATTTGACTCAGTAGCACACCTACCCTTACTGTCAAATGTACGATCATATGGGGTATCATGTGAAATTTGTGACTGGCTTGAGGACTTTTTGGTAGGGAGGACGCAACATGTTATCTTGGATGGAGACCCATCATCATATGAAGAACTATTTTTGAGTGCACTCCAGGGAACTGTGTTGGGACCTTTGATGTTTATGTTGTATATTAACGATCTTGCAGACAATATTAATAGGAAATAGGAAAACAACAGTTACGTTAGTGTATAGATCACTATGTGGTGACCCAGAATTTTTTAAAAATAAGATTGAAGAGCTGATGAGCATCTTCCATGAAGAGAGATCACCAATAATTGTATGTGGGGACTTTAATGTCAATATGTTGGTAGATAGTTCATTTAAAATTAAATTCCTCAATATTCTACACAGTTTCAACCTATATTCTAATATAGAAAGTCCTACAAGAGTATGAAACACTTCAAAAAGTCGTATAGATAACTTATATTCTAATATAGAAAGTCCTACAAGAGTATGAAACACTTCAAGAAGTCTTATAGATAATATATTTTGAAATATAGAGAGCCCAGATACAGGAGGTTTGAATATTGACCTAGGAATATCTGATCATAACGCATTTATTATTGAAGTGCTCACAGTTCCAATACATACAAAAACAGTACATCACATGTATAAGAGAACTTTCTCTTCTGAAAACTGCAACCAGTTTGGTATCACACTGACTAACCGACCTTAGGCAGAAGTATTGTCACAAACTGATTCAGATGCTGCTTACAGTGTTTTCTCCTCCCTGTTCATGACAAATTTTGAAATGTGCTTTCCAAAGAGATTAGTTAAAATTAACTCATCTAGTCATAGACACACAAATTCTTGGATCACATCTGGCATTAAAAACTCTTCCAAGACTATGAAAAGACTAAACTCTGAAATTAAAACTAATACTGACACTAATTTCAAAAACATGCTAGTAGCTACAAAAAGGTATATAGAATGGTAATTAATCTAGCAAAAGTATTAAGTAATGATAAACTAATAAGGAAGTCAGACAATAAATCGAGGATCACATGGGAAATCGTTAAAAGAGAAATAGGAAACAGTTCTAAAGACCAGGATATTGTACTCAAATTTAGTGATAAGATTGAAATAAAGAAGGAAGTCTTGCCCAATTACATTAACAACTACTATCTAAGTGTACCTGATAAATTAATCAAGAGCTTTGCCAAAGAAGAGAGAACAACAGCAGCAAAAGTAGTCAGTAGAATGAAAATAAGTGCCACTAATAAATACGAAATACTGAAAGTAAATAAGACTATGAAACCCAAAATGTGTGCAGGACTGGACGAAGTGCCAGTGACAATAATAAAAAAAAGTCACCTCACAAATCTTGGCACCACTGGTACATATTGCCAGTTTATCATTCAAATGAATGTTTATTCCACCAAAGGCTGCAAATTTCTAAGGTTAAACCATTATTCAAAAATGGGGATATACATAAGGTAGAAAACTATAGACCTATATCCCTCCTTCCATCTTTATCTAAACTTTTAGAAAAATTGATGAAAATTACCTACTTTGACACCTTCAATCTTCTAAATTGTAATCAACATGGTTTACGTACAGGTCACAGCACAGAAACAGCTATACAGGGCTATACAGAAAAAATTATTAGTAATTTAGACAATAATAAACGTGTGGTAGGAATCAGCCTAGGTCTTTACAAGGCCTTCGATACAGTAGATCATCAAATTCTCCATGACAAACTGGAGGCAACAGGCATCAGAGGAATTGGGAGGAAATGGTTTGAATCCTATCACCAAGATGGAACACAGGTTGTGGAACTCACCTCATCTCAGAATAAGCAAAAAATAAAGTGGGTATCCGATACTAAGAAAGTGGCAATATGTGTCCCTCATGGCAGTGTTCTTGGCCCCCTATTATTCCTAATCTATATAAATGACATTGAAAGGACCAACAGTTAATCAAAAATTATATTTGCAGATGATACAAGCATAATTATAAGTGATGGTAGCAAATCGTTATTCACTACAGCTGAAAAGGTTCTGAAGAGTGTGTAACAGTGGTTTTACACTAATAAGTTAACACTCCATTTAAATAAAACAAATTACATACAATACAGTAAAGTAAATGAGAAGGATGATCAACATTTATCATTGAGTGACCCTGAAATAGAAATGTCTGGTCTATAAAATTTTTGGACATGTACATTGATCAGCATTGGAGCTGGAAAGACCATGTCACATACATATCCAAAAAACTCAATTCAGTGCATGTTTTTCACTGAGAATACTTTCTAGAGTTTGTGTGCTGAGTGTACAAGACTAGTGTATATACACTCCTGGAAATGGAAAAAAGAACACATTGACACCGGTGTGTCAGACCCACCATACTTGCTCCGGACACTGCGAGAGGGCTGTACAAGCAATGATCACACGCACGGCACAGCGGACACACCAGGAACCGCGTTGTTGGCCGTCGAATGGCGCTAGCTGCGCAGCATTTGTGCACAGCCGCCGTCAGTGTCAGCCAGTTTGCCGTGGCATACGGAGCTCCATCGCAGTCTTTAACACTGGTAGCATGCCGCGACAGCGTGGACGTGAACCGTATGTGCAGTTGACGGACTTTGAGCGAGGGCGTATAGTGGGCATGCGGGAGGCCGAATTGCTCAACACGTGGGGCGTGAGGTCTCCACAGTACATCGATGTTGTCGCCAGTGGTCGGCGGAAGGTACACGTGCCCGTCGACCAGGGACCGGACCGCAGCGACGCACGGTTGCACGCCAAGACCGTAGGATCCTACGCAGTGCCGTAGGGGACCGCACCGCCACTTCCCAGCAAATTAGGGACACTGTTGCTCCTGGGGTATCGGCGAGGACCATTCGCAACCGTCTCCATGAAGCTGGGCTACGGTCCCGCACACCGTTAGGCCGTCTTCCGCTCACGCCCCAACATCGTGCAGCCCGCCTCCAATGGTGTCGCGACAGGCGTGAATGGAGGGACGAATGGAGACGTGTCGTCTTCAGCGATGAGAGTCGCTTCTGCCTTGGTGCCAATGATGGTCGTATGCGTGTTTGGCGCCATGCAGGTGAGCGCCACAATCAGGACTGCATACGACCGAGGCACACAGGGCCAACACCCGGCATCATGGTGTGGGGAGCGATCTCCTACACTGGCCGTACACCACTGGTGATCGTCGAGGGGACACTGAATAGTGCATGGTACATCCAAACCGTCATCGAACCCATCGTTCTACCATTCCTAGACCGGCAAGGGAACTTGCTGTTCCAACAGGACAATGCACGTCAGCATGTATCCCGTGCCACCCAACGTGCTCTAGAAGGTGTAAGTCAACTACCCTGGCCAGCAAGATCTCCGGATCTGTCCCCCCTTGAGCATGTTTGGGACTGGATGAAGCGTCGTCTCACGCGGTCTGCACGTCCAGCACGAACGCTGGTCCAACTGAGGCGCCAGGTGGAAATGGCATGGCAAGCCGTTCCACAGGACTACATCCAGCATCTCTACGATCGTCTCCATGGGAGAATAGCAGCCTGCATTGCTGCGAAAGGTTGATATACACTGTACTAGTGCCGACATTGTGCATGCTCTGTTGCCTGTGTCTATGTGCCTGTGGTTCTGTCAGTGTGATCATGTGATGTATCTGACCCCAGGAATGTGTCAATAAAGTTTCCCCTTCCTAGGACAATGAATTCACGGTGTTCTTATTTCAATTTCCAGGAGTGTAGTTTATTTCGATTCTATTATATCCTATGAAATAACATTCTGGGGTGCAAGTAAATGTCTCTTGAGAGAAGTTTTTAAATTACAGAAAAGGGCCATTAGTATTATTACACACTGCTCTCCACAAACACACTGCAAGCCCTTGTTCATGCAGCTAACCATACTTACAGTACCATCTCTGTACATATTAAAAAGCATACTGCATACAAGTACACACTTGAGTAGTTTACGTGTAAATTCCGATCTTCATGACTATAATACATGTATCTGTAAGAACCTGCATTTAGAAAGAACAAGAAAAACAAAAATTCAGAAAATGTGAGCCACTATGGAATAAAGCTTTATAATGCTCTGCCACTCTGCAGCAGGGGAAAAGAAGATAAAGGAAAATTTAAGTCAGAATTAAGAAAGTTTCTGATAAACGCTCTTGTATCATAGAGGTATATTTTGAATCCTTAACTCACTAACTGACAGTTGTATTGTCAATATTGTGTTGTTTTCATTGTCAGTTCTATATTTCGTTTATATTCTTTTAACTCTAAATTATGTGTAATAAGTGTTTTCCAAAATGTACTAAATATATATAAATCCATTATGTACAGTACATGTAAAAAGAGATATGTAAAAGAAAAACACATTAATTAAATGTTTTAATTTTCAACATATTATATAACATTTATTTTATGTATTTTAATTCAATGTTTTAGTTTTCAACATAATGTTAATTTTATGTGTTTGATAGAAACTTGCAATATTCTGCTGTGCTTGTTCAGGACAGTATTATGACAATTCCTATACCATGTAAATGATGTACAGGATGATAATAAATGAAATGAAAATGAAATAAAATCAGGCTTCTTGCAGTTGATGAAGTTACCTATATTGAAGTACTATCTGAAAGAAACTGCATAAATATTCAGTCAGATTTTGATAAGATTTCAAATGGGCAACTTGCTATAAATGTTCAGAAATGTAAAATTTTGCACTTCACAAAACAAAAAAGCGTACTATCTGATGACTATAATATCAATGAGTCACTATTGGAACTGCTCAACTTATACAAATACCTGGGTATAACACTTTGTAGGGATATGAAATGGAATGATCACATAGGCTCAGTCATGAGTAAAGCAGGTGGTAAACTTCAGTTTATTGGTAGAATACTGGGTACATGCAGTCAATCTACAAAGGAGATATCTTACAAATCACTCATGCACCCGGTTCTAGAATACTGCTGAAGTGTGTAGGAGCCATACCAGATAGGATTGTATACAGAGAAGGGCAGCATGAATACTCAATGGTTTGTTTAATCTGAGGGAGAGTGTTACAGAGATACTGAAGGGACTGAACTGGAAGACACTTGAAGATAGACATAAACTGTCCTGAAGAAGTCTAATAACAAAGTTTCAAGAACTCGCTTCAAGCGATTATTCTAGGAATATACCGCAACTCCCTATATATAACTCACATAGGGGTTGTGAAGTTAAGGTTAGAATAGTTGGTGCACACACAGAGGCATTGAAACAATCATTCTTCCTGTGCTCCACGTGTGAATGGAGCAAGAAGAAACCCTAATAATTGGTACAATGGGACATACGCTCTGACATGCACCTCACAGTGTTTAGAGTATAGATGTAGATGTTGAGGCAGATATTGAATGAATGGAAGTACTGTAAATGATTAGCCACAAACAGCAAATGCGTTTAATAACCATTTCTTAGATATAATAGAATGCATATGGAGAAACAGTTCAAAATCACAACAGTATGTTGAAAATATGGCTTCCATAAAATTCAATCCTACTAACAATCACCAACTTCTCCTTCTGAAATGAAGAAAATTATACATTATCTCAAAAATAAAAGCTCATTGGGGTTGATGTTTCCCATAGCATACTAATATTTTGTTTGCATGTAATAAAACCAGTCTTATCTGAAATATATAATGCATCACTAACTCTTGGTATTTTTCCAGAGATACTGAAATATGCCTTTGTTAAACCCCTCTCTAAGAAAGGTGATAAAAGAGATTGCAATATCTACCGACCTGTTTCACTGTTGATATCATTCATCAACATTTTTTAGATGATGATGTATTCTAGAGTAATATCTCACATTAGAAACAATAGTATCCCTAGCAAATCATAGCTTGGGTTTCAGAAAGGTTGCTTAACTGAGAATGCCATTTACACTTTCACTCACCAGATTTATGAGCATTAAATAATAAAATAGCACTGGTTGTAATTTTTTGCGACCTGTCTGGGCCATTTGTCTGCGTGAATCACAGTATTCTACTAGATAAATTGACGTTTTATGTGACTGGTAGTATAGCCAACCAATGGAGAATGTCACATCTAACCAAAGGAATGCAAAAAGTTGTACTTAGTAATTCAAGCAATATCCTCCAGGGATATAATTATGGGGTTCCCAAGGTTCAGCTAGTCACCTAGTGATATAACATACCTGACAGACAGCAAAGTAAAATTTGATAACAAACTGAGGAAGTTTCTCCTTTACAACTCCTTCAGTTCTTTAGAAGAATTTCTGTTACTGTAATGTGTAAAAGTTGATGTGTAGGAATTATTAGCTCACATTGGCATATCTTTTCTTTCCTTTTTGAAAAATAATAAATAAATAAAAATAAAAACACTTAGAATGTACAGATTAATTTGTGATCTGAATGTAAAATGATTAATTCCACATCATTACAGCCTATCATGCAAAATGCTCCAAGGACCATGTAACTAACTAACTAACTAAAACGTTGAATCACACCACTACTAAGGTTTCTTGGGAAGAAAGTTTTGACAGCTGATGTCATCCATCCATTGCTGATCATGTAACTCCCAAGCTCATTTCCTCCCCATACACAGTCATGCACAGGTATCCATATTTCGTTTTGCTGTGGTTTTCATCGTTGATATCAGTTTTTTTGTTTGTTAATTGTTATAAATTGTTTGGTTCAGTTACCTCTTTCGTTAAAATTTACAATAAATGACAAAAGATTAATTGAAGCAGTGAGCCAGCAGTCTGAATTGTACAACACAAGCACACTAAATTACTTGTCCTCTACTATGTTTATAATTTTTATACATGTTAGTATGGTATCTAATATTTTACAATGAAGTGTATTGCAATGTGACTGGAACTTGAAGTGGAAAAGTCCTGTGGTTAGAATCAGATTGATTAGTAGGTGCAATTTAGTTGTATGTTATCAGACATTTGTAGTGTTTCATAAAGAAATGGATTGAAACCTTCAGACGCTACAACTTGTTTATTTAAATATCGTGAGTTTGTGCTCGGCTTATTTATCATGAAGTAGCTCTTTGGATTGCATGTGAAACAGTTCTGCAAGCTTCAGTCACCAGTATTTGTGTGGTTTCACTAGCTAAGCCCAGTACAAGGAGCCGTGATAAAAGATGTAAAGAAAACTTATCAATCTTGAAGAGAAAGCTATTGAGGGAGTAATGACTACTGCACAAAAATCTGCACTGGGCTAGCAACTAAACTTAAGCAAATCAGTTTTTCAAGGGATGTGATGGCAGTTCGTAGCACTGCATACCTGTTAGTCTTTCTGGGTGCAATTTGACATTACAGATGAAAAAAAACTGATGTTCGACTTTCTAAAACATAAAATGTCCCTTGAAAAACTGATATGCGGTTAAGTTTAGTTGCTAGCCCAGTGCAATTTTTTGTGCAGTAGTCATTGTTCCCTCAATAGCTTTCTCCTCAAGATTTATTAGTTTTCTTTACAACTTTTATCTGGTTTTTATTAGCCCAAATGCCTTATTTGCACTGGGCTTAGCTAGTGAAACCACACAAATACTGGTCACTGGTGCTTGCAGAACTGTTTCACATGCAATCCAAAGAGCTACTTCACGATAAATAAGCCGGACACAAACTCGTAATATTTAAATAAACAAGTTGTGGTGTCTGAAGGTTTCAATCCATTTCTTTATGAAACACTACAAATGTCTAACAACATAAAAATAAATTGCACCCACAGATTCCTCTTACTCAGGCTCTTTGTAGTGTGTGAAATTCCTCTTCTGTACTGTCTTCCTTCTCTAATATACAAGCTGTCCCTACAAGCCATAAACCAACTGAGACCAATGAATGGGATTTTTGTAAAAATTTGGACTCTAGCATCCACTTATGTATAACCTACTGCGTTGTGATATGTATTTCAGGCGTAAAAACAATTGAGAATCATCTTGCAACAATTGAAATTGTCGCGAAATAACAATTGAGGACAGCCATAGAAGCTGAAATTATGTGACTTGAGATGCTGTGACCTGACAGACTGTGTGAATATACATTGATGTGTATTCACAATATCCATCACGTCCCAGCATATGGCAAAGAAGGAGGCGATTTCGACGTCCCTACTGGTCAACATCGACAACAAGCGGTTGCCTAGCAGTTACATGAAGATTCTGTTCCCTTTCAAGTATCTCCAGGAATACATCAGACTCCCTGATGGATGGTATCAGCCACTCGTTAATGGCCACGAAGAGGAGAAGATGGAGACATTAGAATAAGAGCCCTCTAGCTTTCCCAGCATGAGAAATAAGTAGCAAAGTGAGGTTAATCTGGAATTAAGAAATCCAAACATCTTCATTGCAGTAACAGTGTAAAAGCAGTTTCTGCTTCTGATCCTCATCAACAAAATATTAGAAACATTTTTCTGTAGAGTCTGTAGTGACTCAGAGGTCTTAGAACTTCTACATGTGAACAGATAATGGTTCATATGTAGTTTATATGGAAAGTTTGGATAGAAACATAGGCTGCCTGCATCCTATGGCTCTAAGGAAAATTCTGCACCTTTCGTTACCTGTACTGAAGAATGCTATAATTAATATACATTCTATCGAGAAAACCAGATGGTAGGTTGAATTAAAATTTCCAGAAAAGGCCAGTTTATTAGTAAACAGTTTAGTACTAAAATCTAAAAATATTGAAGCTTACACTCCTTTCATTGCTCACAAACATGGAGTAATAAGAAAGGTTGATACAAATCTTGAAGAAGTAGATATTTTGGAAGTCATATAATCTCTATTACCTATTCTATGCGTTAGTAGGTTTACTAAGAAATTTGTAATGGATGTTAGGTAACAAACTGTGAAACTGCAGAGCTGTTTGTTGATATTCGATTCTCAGATTTTACCAGGTGCTCTGTCTATTTATGGAACTAGATGTCCTATAGACCCTTGTTTGCCAGCTGTCAGGGAGAGCTTTAACTGCCTCCGATATGGGCATATCAGCAAACAATATCGATCTCAGATGAGCTGCAACAAATGTAGTGGGCCTCATCCTATGGAATTCTTAACATACCTGTTGCTATTTGTGCTCACTGTGGTGGTCAACTCCAATCCACATATCGATACTGTCCTGAATATCATAGATGGGGAAGAGCTCAGGAACTAGCTACGTTTAATAGCATCGATTTCAGGGATGTGCTCAACATTATCCATATGCCAACCTTCGCTTCCATCACAGAGGACAACAACTTCACTATCCTGGGCTGATAGTTTCTGTTCAAACAAGCAACAGCGCACCCACGACAAGCTTACATGGTTATCAGTGTATGAATGGGGTTGGTGCTAAATGTGTGGGTTAGGCTCTTCAGACAAAAATTGCTCACTGAACTTATTGGCGACAAGCGAAAGTAAGCGAACACCCTAATGTACATGAATAGTCGCAGTACCGAAACTTGCTGTACCCCTCGCAACAAGATGTCAGAATCCCTATGTGCCTGGTGCTGATGGGGTAACAACTTTGCAAGTAGCAAATCAATGACAGCTTCTAGTTCACAATTAACAAATCGATAAGATAATAAATGTTACAGACGTTATCATTCAAAATAAGCGACGAAACAGTGCTATGAACGATAATGATATCATGCTTCTCATAACAGATATCTTTGATTCTCTCTCAACAAATTATGAAGCCTATTAAAATGTTACAAGATCAATTAATTCCAATAGAGAATGCTTACAAAGAGAACTATTCATCAGTCAGCCTGGTAGATGACTCAAAACTCCTAATAAGCCTGCTTCAGCCTCCATTTATAACAGATGCTGATCTGAATTCCCATCATGTTCCATGGAGAGGAAGCATGAGTGACAGGAACAGCAGAGTTTTGATGGATGATATCTAAGACAATAGCTAGTGTTAGTCAATGATGGAGCTCCCTTTATGGAGTCTACTCCCTTCCATAGAAGTTGTGCAATAGAAATGACGCTTTGCATCCTCTATTTTACTGAACTTTCTAACTGGCATGTTAAAACTAATTCAACGGGACCAGAGTCTCGCAGTAGAATTATTCATTAACATAAACTTGATACTGAACAAATATTTAATGCTAATGGCAAGTGGAAAATTTCAGAAGCCAACTAGGACAAATATAGGGCACAATTTGGGGAAATCTCGAAACTACAGAGAGTAACTTACAGGAAAAAGAAGCATACCAAATTTTAATAAATGCTATAGAAGCCATAGCAGATATCAGCATTCCTAAGAAAAAAGCGTATACTATTATGAAGCAACATTCTGACAAACTGCAACACTTAAATAGATTCAAAACCAGAAATTTCAATGATTGAATACAAATTTAAAAAATGAGTAGATGTCGCCAGATGGTGGTTGCATGTTTGTCATCCGCAATACATGCAGCTCAATGTGGTAATACAGCCAATGTTTGGCACCGAGTTCAGTGTGCAGCTGAGAATACAACACATAAGGGAAATTAACCAACATCAAAAACTTTTAAAATGTTCATGGGCCCTGTGTCCGACAGGTGGAGGCCACAAAGTGACTTCATTGTTAGTAGATGAATGATCGACTCATTCTTTGCATAGCTTGCGTGAAAATCCTGCAAGACAGAAATAAAATGACCAGTCCAAGTATCTGAGGGATGTAGAGCATAAGACACAATGAAAAGTAATGATTAAACATGAAAAGAATATGGTCATTAACATCCACTAACCATGTGCCATCGACACCTCTGTTCCTGCCACAGACCTCTGGAAACACATCATACAAATAAAAAATCACATAAAAATGACATGACCTTTGTTGGAAATAAAGGCAGAATAAGTTTAACTTCATACTACATGAAGAAAACCTAACTATCATTTACATAATAATCTTTACAATGAGCAGAGCAGAATGGCGTCCATACCTTATGAGAGCAAGACAACAAAAGATAAAACCCACAAGAGATAACAAAACATCCAAAGTAGAAAAATATCTGACAAACGAAATTAGCCTAGCAACTCGATATGAGGATTTAGGAGTCGATACACTTATGTAAATGAGTAAGTTTCAAGTAAGAGCACAGGCGCATCGTTGTTTCACAAACAGTTCATACATTAAAAATAGGGCAATAACACAGGCACCCTCGAACGCTTAAAGATATATGAAACACCAAATACCTTCAAGTGTTCGATCAGTGTTAGGGAAAAGCAATAGTACAATGGGTTGCTATATTTTCATTCCAAAAAGTATTACAATACATTGGATAACTTGGTACACAGGTTAAGTGTGCATATACCACAAGAAATCCAGAGCATATTGCATACAGTGGAATCAGATAGTGATTTTGATTTAGTTATTTGCAAATGTTACAGTTATTTAAGTAAATTATAATTCAAATTAAATCTTAAAGTATTTGTATCTTGACAAGGGTCACATGGATTCTCAGATTGGTGTTAACTTTAAAAGATTAATATTTTTCATAGAAGTACTATGTTTTACAAATCAGGTATTTCACATGAACTAGGTTAGTTAAGGTTTCACATAGTATAGCAGATTCAAATGATTTCATATCATAATTTTGCAACGGATGAATTTTGGAATGATTGTACTTCATATCATTACTATTTTCTAGGAATTTGGCTGATAGGGTGCTAAGTAGATTTGACGTCTTCATAGATCAATGGTAACACATCGTCCAAAGAATGGTTGAAGTTACACAAACACAGTGTAGACTCGATATCCTTTGTACATGGACCAGAAATTTCGTTTTACGAAAAATGAATGCATATAAACACAAAGTAGACTTGAAGTCTTCTGACGATGGTTGATGCAGAAAAGTTGGAAGGTAATGAATTTGTGCATGGCAAAGTAGACTTGAGGTCTTCTGGAGATGGTTGTCGAAGAACATGTAGAAATAGTAACGAATTTACACAAAGGTAAGTAGATTCGACATCATCTTATGTTGAGTAATGTCAGAAGTTTCTGGGAAACAGATGTACACAATAACAAAGTAAACAATGTAGACTTGTGGTTATCTGGTGAAGTGGTTTATAGAAATGTTTAAATTATATAAACTCAGCTCAGAGTCGTTATTGATATTTTCACTCCATGCATCAGCAGAAGAGCGCTTGGTGGAAGAGGGGGCGAGAGCAGGCTGCCTCCTTGGGTCGATAACAGTAGGTAGCCTCCTCCACCAACACTGTCAGCGTGATGATGATGAGCAGGAACCATGTGCCTTGAGAGTGTATAGTGGGTATTGGTAGGCTCCGGAGTGTAGCCAACTGTTTGCCCAATACTCCGTAGGGGTCATGAAACAAAGTCAGATACCACCACCAGTGCTTCAGAATGGTTCAAATGGCTCTGAGCACCATGGGACTTAACTTCTGAGGTCATCAGTCCCCTAGGACTTAGAACTAATTGAACCTAACTAACCTAAGGACATCACACACATCCATGCCCGAGGCAGGATTCAAACCTGCGACCGTAGTGGTCGCGTGGTTCTAGACTGTAGCGCCTAGAACTGCTCGGCCACCTCGGCTGGCAGCACCAGTGCTGAATAAAGACTCATTCACACATTGCTGCCAACACTACAGTATGAAGTGACGCACATAGCACTTTTGTGTTTCATGCAAAACTTTGGTTATGATGCACTTCACTGGGGCTTGCCATATACAGTGTCTGTAAGTTGGTACTATACACCCTATCCGCTGGCTCAAAATTTACTATTGATCAAACAACACTGCCCAAGAAAACAGAAATGCCTCTCAAATTCACATTTATATTAAAATGATGGCACATGCACTGCTGGAGAGTCCATATGTGGCATGCCCTTAAACTGTTGCTGCATAGCAGAAAGTTTTAAAGTTTAATAATACACATGCCATGACAATAGTCAGATTTATAACTGAGCCTTTTTGTGTCGGCTACCACACACAGCCAGATGACTCTTCAGTTCTCACACTATTCAATTCGTCACAAGCGTGCTTATTCCATGATAAGTGTTTGTGAAGAGTGCACTACCTGTAGGATCACAGTATTACAGCGTCCAAGAGATTCACAATACATCAGTTCAATACCCAGTCGAGGCCTGGCAGGGATGAGTAAACATCACAACTATACACATTCTTCTGTTTCATGTTTATTGACCTCACACAGAGGTGAGAAAGTTTTGCATCGCCAAAGCGTTTGCGAGTTTCTTCACTTCACAGAGCGTCCACAACTCCTTATTCATCACATGATTGTCCATGAATAACTTGTGCAGGAGAACTGTGCATAATAATTCCACTACTGTCCCAGGATCGTGACAACACTCCTTTTAACGTTCTTTTAAATAAGAGTGTACTTTCTAATTAATTACAAATGATCAATTAACAAGTAATTAGTGATTTTCAAACATAAAGTGTATGTAAAAGTCGGCTGTATTTTCGAAGTTTGGAATTTATTCGTCTTGAGGTCTAAAAAATAAGAGAATAGAGATAAAAGTTTGGGATATCAAGCCTCCTACGACCAAACATGACAGAACACAAAGCAAAACAACCAAAGCTGGAAAAAGAACAAGGTTCATGAATGGCAGGACAACAGAAACTAATCTCACATGATGCACTTTAAACATCTACCCAACAACTCATGTTCTACATCATGTTCAGGACATAGACAAAATATACATACATCATACAGTCAAAGCATCAATACAAATATGAGGGTCATTCAATAATTAACGAGACAAAATGATCTGGGGAAAAAACTGTTAGTAGTGCAACTTTGGTACTTTTATAGCTTTAAGTTGGCATCACTGGGATGAGCCCTGATCAGATGGTTTATCAACATTGTTTTGTTTATAACCTCAAAAATACGTTTCAAGATGGCGGGTGTGCTTGAAATGTCGAGATTAGTTGAACAACAATCTGTTATTGGCTTTATACTTTGTAAGACAGAGATTTAGGAACCAGGTTTTAAATTGTAAGACATTTCCAGGGGCAGATGTGGACTCTGACCACAATCTATTGGTTATGACCTGTAGATTAAAACTGAAGAAGCTGCAAAAAGGTGGGAATTTAAGGAGATGGGACCTGGATAAACTAAAAGAACCGGAGGTTATACAGAGATTCAGGGAGAGCATAAGGGAGCAATTGACAGGAATGGGGGAAATAAATACAGTAGAAGAAGAATGGGTAGCTTTGAGGGATGAAGTAGCGAAGGCAGCAGAGGATCAAGTAGGTAAAAAGACGAGGGCTAGTAGAAACCCTTGGGTAACAGAAGAAATATTGAATTTAATTGATGAAAGGAGGAAATATAAAAATGAAGTAAGTGAAACAGGCAAAAAGGAATATAAACGTCTCAAAAATGAGATCGACAGGAAGTGCAAAATGGCTAAGCAGGGATGGCTAGAGGACAAATGTAAGGATGTGGAGGCTATCTCAGTAGGGGTAAGATAGATACTGCCTACAGGAAAATTAAAGAGACCTAAGGAGAAAATAGAGCCACTTGTATGAATATCAAGAGCTCAGATGGCAACCCAGTTCTAAGCAAAGAAGGGAAAGCAGAAAGGTGGAAGGAGTATATAGAGGGTTTATACAAGGGCGATGTACTTGAGGACAATATTATGGAAATGGAAGAGGATGTAGATGAAGATGAAATGGGAGATATGATACTGCGTGAAGAGTTTGACAGAGCACTGAAAGACCTGAGTCGAAACAAGGCCCCCGGAGTAGACAATATTCCATTGGAACTACTGACGGCCGTGGGAGAGCCAGTCATGACAAAACTCTACCATCTGGTGAGCAAGATGTATGAAACAGGCGAAATACCCTCAGACTTCAAGAAGAATATAATAATTCCAATCCCAAAGAAAGCAGGTGTTGACAGATGTGAAAATTACCGAACTATCAGCTTAATAAGTCACAGCTGCAAAATACTAACACGAATTCTTTACAGACGAATGGAAAACCTGGTAGAGGCCAACCTCGGGGAAGATCAGTTTGGATTCCGTAGAAATGTTGGAACACGTGAGGCAATACTGACCTTACGACTAATCTTAGAAGAAAGATTAAGGAAAGGCAAACCTACGTTTCTAGCATTTGTAGACTTAGAGAAAGCTTTTGACAATGTTGACTGGAATACTCTCTTTCAAATTCTAAAGGTGGCAGGGGTAAAATACAGGGAGCGAAAGGCTATTTACAATTTGTACAGAAACCAGATGGCAGTTATAAGAGTCGAGGGACATGAAAGGGAAGCAGTGGTTGGGAAGGGAGTAAGACAGGGTTGTAGCCTCTCCCCGATGTTGTTCAATCTGTATATTGAGCAAGCAGTAAAGGAAACAAAAGAAAAATTCGGAGTAGGTATTAAAATTCATGGAGAAGAAATAAAAACTTTGAGGTTTGCCGATGACATTGTAATTCTGTCAGAGACAGCAAAGGACTTGGAAGAGCAGTTGAATGGAATGGACATTGTCTTGGAAGGAGGATATAAGATGAACATCAACAAAAGCAAAACAAGGATAATGGAATGTAGTCTAATTAAGTCGGGTGATGCTGAGGGAATTGGATTAGGAAATGAGGCACTTAAAGTAGTAAAGGAGTTTTGCTATTTGGGGAGCAAAATAACTGATGATGGTCGAAGTAGAGAGGATATAAAATGTAGGCTGGCAATGGCAAGGAAAGCGTTTCTGAAGAAGAGAAATTTGTTAACATCCAGTATTGATTTAAGTGTCAGGAAGTCATTTCTGAAAGTATTCGTATGGAGTGTAGCCATGTATGGAAGTGAAACATGGACGATAAATAGTTTGGACAAGAAGAGAATAGAAGCTTTCGAAATGTGGTGCTACAGAAGAATGCTGAAGATTAGATGGGTAGATCACGTAACTAATGAGGAAGTATTGAATAGGATTGGGGAGAAGAGAAGTTTGTGGCACAACTTGACCAGAAGAAGGGATCGGTTGGTAGGACATGTTCTGAGGCATCAAGGGATCACCAATTTAGTATTGGAGGGCAGCGTGGAGGGTAAAAATCGTAGAGGGAGACCAAGAGATGAATACACTAAGCAGATTCAGAATGATGTAGGTTGCAGTAGGTACTGGGAGATGAAAAAGCTTGCACAGGATAGAGTAGCATGGAGAGCTGCATCAAACCAGTCTCAGGACTGAAGACAACAACAACAACAACACTTTGTAAACCAGTGAATATATACTGTAGAATGTCTAAAGTTTATGGCGATGGTTGTATGAATTGTGCAAATTTTTACAAGTGAGTAGAGCAGTTCAAAAATGGTCGTGACTCAGTGACTGACGTACACCATTCTGGCCGACTAATTGCAGTTTGAACTTCTTCACTTGAAAGTCGAATTGATGACATTATTCGTGCCAAGTACCATGTGACTGTGGAACTGATAGTTGATAAGGTTCAAGTTAGTACTGGTATAGTTTATAACATTATCTTTAACATGCTGAAGTACTGCAAAACATGTGGAAAATGGGTCCCAGAGGAGTTGACATGGCTACACAAGAAAAGAAGGTTAAGAGTGTGCACAGAGCTAAAGGAACATTATGAAAGAGAAGGTGAGCACTTCCTCGACTAAATTTTAACTTGTGATGAAACTTGGGTTCAGTGTTATGAGCCAGAATGAAAAAGACACAGCATGGAGTGAAAGCTGTGATCTTAGCCTCCCACACATTACTAATAAAATTCTCTGTCTCTGCACAAGTTTTGAAAGCTTCGAGAGGCGTAAAATATACAAAAGAAAAACTTTGCACTTGTCTTCATTTTCTCTCTTTGTTGTTGGCTGCAGTATATTGTGTCTAGGGGTACATTCTTGCAGCTGAAATCTTGATTTAACGTTGTGGGTTCCTGATGACTGAATAACTAATGAAGATTTCCTGTATATTTCTTGAATTTTATTCTTTGGGCATTTTGCAATACCACATTGTCTTTACAATTTTCATTTCTATCACAATCAAAAATATGTCTGGTTCCATCAGAAGCATGCCCAATACTACTTACATTCTGCAGTACTCATAATATTCCAAAGAGTTTACAAAGCAAAAGAATTTGCATAATTTCTTGACAAAAGAAGAATCTTTACTAAACCACGTCATTATTTTATAAATGAATCCAGAAATAAATTTAATAATTAGTGCTATATTGTGCAATTAATAATATGAATTTCAAATATGCCAGATATTTCGTAATTTCAAATATTTTTAAAAGAAGAGTAATTTTGACCATACATTCAAATTGTAACAAATTAATTTCTTTTTGTTCATTTCTGCCTGAAACTTAATACATCGTATACAAAATCAAATGAAATTCATTCAGTTAAATTGCCAAGAACGTTCACCTATACAAGAATCGATAGTATAAATGGATCTGTTATTTCTATAAAAAAAGGTTATGTTAGAAAAGGGTGTCCCATTACATAGCACACAACTCACCTATCAAGAAAAAATTCAAAATCCAATCGTCAGCAGGAAAAGTCATGTTGATGGTGTTTTGGGATGTTGAAGGTCCATTTGAGTATCTCGAAGAGCAGTGTACAATGAACAGCGAGTACTACTCGGATTTTCTTTTAAACAAGGTGAAGCCAGCGATGAGAGAGAGACGTCGTGGATCTCAGAGAGATGTGTGTTTTTCCAGCAAGACAATGCATGTCTTCATATTGCTCAACTAAGCCATGAAACATCGACAAAATGGGCTGGGAAGTACTGCCTCATACCCATTGAAGTCCTGATTTAGAAGCTAGTGATTTCCATTTGTTTGGTGCACTGAAGGAGGCATTACATGGGAAGAGGTTCCAGGACAATGAGAATGTGAAACGGTTAGTGGGAATTGCTTCGAACATTAAGGTAAAGAGTTCTTTGCAGCTGGAATAAAAAAGCTTTTAGCCATATGCAACAAATGCATAAATGTTCAAGGAGATTATGTTGAAAAGTAGAAAAAGTATTGTTTTATAAAAATAAATGCTTCTTACTCCAGATCAGTTTGTCTCTCTAATTATTGAATGACCCACGTAACTTGAGAAAAACATATCATGTAATGCATTATAGTAAACGCAGAAATCATAGAATTTAAAATTGTTTTACTAATTATACACTTATGAATTACTTTTAGTGAACTACTATACTTCAGAAAACTACTATATACAGTTTGATTCTAGAGAGCTGTGTCTCATAGAAAGTCCATGTTTGCTATGATTAGTAGTCTATGTAATGATTGGTTATAAATGTTCTTACTAGAGTGCTCTAGGCACAATAGCCATCTGCATAACGATAATTACAGTGGCGTTTCGCTAGTGACACATTTAATGAGAAGATCCACATCCTCAATGATTAAATTTTATATTTTTATTTACAATACAGAAAGAAACACATTGGACAAATGACAAGACAAAAACTATTAGTGTGAGTTCACTTACTTTACTAAAATTTGTAGTGAAGAAGGCACTAACTGGTTTTTATAGGACACAACCCTCAAAACATGAATCAACATTACAATACAACACAGGTTATCACAAAACCTGAAGTGAATATTTTGCTGTTTGCATATGTCTCATTTGCATTGAGTATTTTGGGCAACAACCTCTAACATTCATGTATTATTTGACAAAATGTCAAGTATTTTTACATATTTTAGTTTGACATACTCATTTATATAAAGTACAAATAAAATACATCACAAATAAAACAGATGCAGATACAGCTGTATACAAAAGTAAAAACAAAATTCTATTTTATAAATTTTTTAAAGTCCCGATAGTGATAAATACCTTTGGCTTTACATGAGTTTGGATACGCTAAGACCCAGCATCCATCATGTGGAATTTTCAGTATTCAGTACAGGCTAGTATATGATAACTGCCACATCTTGCTTCTTTTCTTTAGAAGGGTTGGCTTAGGAGGAAACATAAGCAGCACCATCTCATATTGGTCAAACGACTGATTTAGACCTAGCTTTTTATCATACGCTCTCTTGCTTGTCACAGTATTGGCATTCAAGTACACAAGTGCTTGGCGTGTTTTCTCTTCCAGTGAGATGTCACATCTTGGGGCGATGGGAAGAGGAGCCACCCACTTATTTTCCCCGACTGCATTTAGCATAACTTCATTTTGTGTGTGCCCTGTGCAAATATGTGGAAGATCTTTCATTATCTTCTCAAAGAGAGTGACAAAATGAACCCACTTGGTCTGTTTATATGGTGCATAGGTTCTGAATAAAACAGTTGAATTCTTTGAAAATTCGTTCTGTACAGTTACGTTCAGGATGGAAACGTGAAATCAGAATTCGTTTGATGTTATGCTAACGCAGAAATAAGCGCGAAACTCGTCCAGTAAAACTTGATGCATTGCCGGATAATATGCATTGCCGGTTTTCCGAAGTCAGGGAAGTAGTTATTTCTCAACCTCCTGACTACTGGTGTGTCATGAGAAGACTTTGTGATATATAGACAGATACGTTTTGGAAAAAAAATCATGTATTATGACCAGATATTTTACACCGCCCCTTCCTTGAGGGTATGGTACACCAATATCAATGGAGGCGATTTCTCCTAGTTTAGTTTTCAGAATCGGATACAAGGGAATTTCGCTTGGCAGGTTCATGGGTTCAGTCTTCTGACAGACAACACATGCTCGCAACAAACGATGCATGCAACTGTGCAGATTCACCAAGTAACAGTATGTGGCAATTTTCGGTTTACACTTCTCAACCCAACCATGTCCTCAAGGCATGTAGTTATACCAGATCAGGTGATTCTGATATGCATGGAGTATACAAACATACACACACACACATACACACACACAAATCATTGTCCGTATTGCTCCTATGGAAAAACACATCATTAGCCAAGGCATATTACTGACACAGTCTGTAATTTGGCTGAAGTATCAAAACATGTTTAACTTTTGCCCACTTAGGATCTGCATCCTGCAGTGCTTTCATGTTTTTCCACATCTCTAAATAATATTGTCGGCGAACAGGGTCCTTCACAAGCAACACTTTGTAATCCGTCAACTGTTCCACAAGTTCATTAAACGTGGGCAAGTCATGCGGTAATCTGGTTAAGGCATCAGCAATAATATTTTCACCGCCATTGATACAAAGAATTTCAGAATCATATTCTTGCAAGAACAACACCCACCACATTAACCACTGGTGGAGTAGCCTACAGTTAAAGGAAAACTGAAAGCTTTGTGATCACAGAATCCTTAAGCATGCTGACTGCAGATAAAGTAATTAAGCTTCTTAAAAGACCAGGACAAGGAGAGGGCCTCTAATTCTGTGGCCGACTATTACTTTTCACACAATGCCGACACTCTGTCAGTGAAGTTGATGAAACGAATTTCCATTTGGCAATCAACCTTGGCAGTCTGAAATAAACAAGATCCAAGCCCTGAGTACGACACATCTGAGGCGATACCAGAATCCTTTTCCATATTGAGTTGGTGCAAGATCTCACTGTGGACTACCATGTCTTTAATGTTGTCAGAAGCTTCCTGGCGCTGGGGAGGCCAGGACCAGAGAGCATTTTTCTTTAAAAAAGCCAGTAGTTCTTGGTTGTTTAAGAGCTGATTTGAAATAAACTGTCTAAAGAATGATGTCATATTGAGGAACGCTTTCAACTGTTTTCGTGACGTTGGTAGTTTGGATTTGGTTATAGCTTGTATCTTGTCCAGATCAGGTTCTGCACATTCTGGAGATATGATATGTCCTAAAAACTTGATCTATTGATTACTGAATTACGATTTCTCCAAGTTTGCAGTCATTACAATCCCTGAAAACCGTTGAAAAACTTTCCCTAACAACTTTATGTATTCTCCCAGGAAGCTGTGTCTATTAACAAATCATCTACATAGGCGGTAACTGTCTAACAAAACGTAATAAATATGCCAGAGCTGACATTCAAACCAAACGGTAGCGCCTTAAACTGGGCGAGCGTCCAGCAAAGACAAAAGCAATACATTTCTTAGAATCCTCTGACAATGGGATCTGCCAGTACAACGATCGGCGATCGAGTGTCGTTAGGAAGCTCATTCCCGAAAACTTTTGCAGTAATTCTTCGAGAGTTTCGGGTCGGGTTCGTATGGCACAATGATATTGTTCAGTTACGTGCGTCGAAAACTAAGTGCATGCAAACCCCTGGCTTCGCTATGGCTAACAACAGACTGCAGTAGGGAGAGAAGGAGGTCTTAATAATGTCCCATGCAAGAATTTTGCGTAATTCTTGTTTCACCACCTCCATCTTGACCCACAGGGTGGCGTAGGTTTGATTACAGTGTCATGGGGAGCAATATTCACGTGATAGATTTATTCCTTCACAATACCAGGGTGGTTCTGCTTCAGTATTGGTAAAATGACTGTCTGCCGCTAATACATTTACACCTACAAATGTGATTGACAGGACCTAGCATAATCTGCCCTGACCTTCCTTGGTACGGATTAATTTAAATTTCACCATTTCTCATTAACAAGTAGGGTGCATGTTCCGTTTTGGAGATTGACACACACATTCCTCCGTCTTAGGAACTCCATCCCCACCAAGCAAGGTATGGTTAGACCCTTAACCACTAAGAATGTGCACTCAATGGCTCCACTCTCAAAGTCTACTAAAACCAACACCTGCATCTCTACCAGGGTTGCCAACGTCCGGTTTTAGGCCGGACAGGGCGGTTTTTGAATAAAAACTGCGGTGTGAGATCGAACATCCAGACGGACGTCAAAAGTTCGGTTTTTGGGAACCCTTAAATTAGGCTAAACTCGTATTTACTAATTTCACTTTTAAATTTTTTTTTACAGAAGTAGCATAATGAAAATGGAGTCAGTTAAATTTTTCAGTTTGATTATTCTTTAGTTTCAGTATGTTGTATCTGATTGTATCACAAGTTGGGAGCATTGTGGATCTGTCGCAACGAATTCCAGTGCATTTTAATATAAGTCAGCGCATTCATTTGTTTGACAAGCCGTGTCAAAGTGTTCAAAGAAGCTTTGTAGTTTTATTACATTGTGGTGTCCATTGCCGTCATGTCATTTGAAGACTGCTCCAATATGAACGAACTAGAAAAGACAGGTCAATAATAGCTTGTACTTTCTTGTGACAGCTGCGTGTCACTTCCATGTGGACAATAAAGCAGAGTTACAATATCAGTTTATGTCTACTTGTTCTTCTGCACAATTATATTACATGGGGGCAAAAAAACAACAAAAAAAGCAAGCCCTGACAATGTCGCATTTTCGTTTTATTGTCAGTGATTGCAATAAAGACCTACCAATTTTAAAAGGAATACTGCTGTCGAACAAATGAACACACCAAGGATACCCATACGTGTACATATGTAACATCGTATTATAGTGAGTTTCTCAAATGCACTAGTCTAAAAAACAGCAATGAAAGTGGTAAAGCATGATGATCGATAAGATACAGTATGTATTAAGAAACTCCACTGTTCAAAGGTACTTCATGCCAGTGGGAACTAGTCAGCAATAGGAAGTGTCAGCTACAGAACTAATATTACATGTCATGGAGTGAAACAACGTCTCAGTTACCTTTCACAAGGCTGTGAAAATGCTCTCCTATCTCACTTGTTTCAAGATTCAAAATTATCATCCAAAATTCACCATGGCCAGACTAAAGCTGAAGCTGTACTAGAGACTGTATTGGCTCCATATTCTTTGCAACAAATTCTGAAAAAAGTTTGTACAACTCCATTCTCTATTGCATATTATGCTTCAAATAAAATAAATATGAAAATATATCCAGTTGCTATTCGCTACCACGACCAGGAAATGGGAACGACTTCAGCTGTTACTGATTTTTACGAAGACACTGACGAAACATCAACTTCTACAGCCAAGGAGCTTAAAGAGAGCATCATTAAGACTGGCCTTTCAGGATCGCATCTGCTTGCTTATGGTGCAGACAAATGTTCCGTCAATTACGGGAAAACTCAATCTGTTTTCGTGGAGTTAAAAAAAATGTTTGAAGCACCACATCTTATTGCAGGACATTGTCACATGCATATACTGCACAATACTGCGAAATATGAATTACAGCTACGGTCATACGATGCTGAATCGTTAGTCGTTAAGGTATTTAATGAGTTTTCTTAAAGCGCGGAGGAGGTGAGTGAGCTGTAGAACTTTTCCGAGTTCCTGCAGTCAGATTACTCCACACTACTCTGGCATGTTCCTACATGCTTTTGGGCTCTTATTTTTCTGCTGTAGATAGATTGCCCCACAAATGGCCATTGTTGAAATCCTGTGTTCTAAGCCAGGGTGAAGACAATATGGTCAAACTTATTTGGATGTTTTAGCCCATGAAAATGACAGTGAAGTGGATGATGAAATAAGACTCTCAGAGATTTACATTTATTTTGTCCAGAATGTTTATTTAATACAATCATAAAACACATGGGAAATGATTATATATGGATAACTGAGATATATTCTGTATTCCTGATGTTGTGTACAGAAATTATTAGTAGACAAAGAAATAATTTCTTCGGATTCAAGGTATTACAGGAGCTGGCAAAATGTCCACAATACGAACATCAAAATTTGTCAGAGAAACTCATCAAATCTGTATGTATGTATGTATGTACTAGGATTCTGGAATTCCTAGAAAACTGGTTTGACTTCACATCAAGATGGCCGCCGAGTGAGATCACAGGTATTTTCTTCATCCCATAAAAGAACTTATTTAAGAGGAAATAGTGTCAAATTTAAATTTTCTTTGTTTTATATACCTACTGTAGTGTCTGTTCTTGTCGCACAACTGAATATTAGCGTCCCAGCAGAGTTTGATCTTGAAAAAACTTCGTGTTATCTTAAGTCCCGATAATCGCAACACAACCAGAATTTTTGCGTGACATGAACAAAAAAAATCTATTCAAGTTTTCTCGATAGTGCAAAATTCTTTAAAAAACGATAGCTACTAGTTTCATCAGTGTCTATTGTCGCAAAAAAAAGTGTAATTAAACGTTTCTAAACCATATTATTTCGTATTGTTTACTTGTTGCATAGACGCGATCTAGGCCTAAATTTTACAAGTTATAAACGTTTAAAAACCTGACCAAACACGCTTGAAACGTAAATTCTCTAAAAGTAAAGTAATTACTAATTCATTCTTCTCTCATTGTATCTCTAAATCAGCACAAAAACAACAACAACCGCACATTAGACCTTTGTGTCGTTTTTTGTTTACATATAGCCAAACTCACGTCCTTGATAAATTTAAAACGTTCTTTTAACTTAATTATTCTTTCGAAACTGACCATGACTGAGAAATCTGGGAGCTATTTCCTGGAACTGCAGAGTATGCAGTAGGAATATTTTGATCGGAGTACAGGAAAGGAAAATCTATGCCCTTCAAACACAGTTGGAGGAAGCAAGAAAGGAACTAATAAGGATCAAGAGAGATAGGGGGGAGGAGGATGGTTGGGAACTGGCAGCTGGTAGGAGGATAGGCAGAAAGTGAATGTGATATGGCAGTTTTATCATCAATGCCAAAAACATGTGTGTACCACTGCCAGAGTTAAGTGGAGAAGAGCCTCAGGTGGAATGAGGAGCAGAAAATGTTCAGCACATGTCAACTAAGGCCATGAAGACTAAGAGTGTACATAGTGTTAGGAAGAAGAAAGTGCTGCTGCTAGGTAGTAGCCACGGGTGAAGTGTAGACCCTCAGTTACAGGAAAGTGTAGGGGCAGTCTACCAGGCCACCAGGATCTTCAAGCCAAATGCAGGGCTAAGGGGTCTTAGGGTCTTTATGTAAGGACCTTACAAAAGGGGACAATGTAGCGATGGTGGGTGAGGTGGGAAACAGTTTGGACAGGGATGGGGCATATGACATAGGTGGAGCCCTGGACAAAATAGCTTCCCTGACTCATGGCACCAACATACACTTTGTTAGCTGTTCCGACGTTATTATCGGCCACACTTTGATGAAGCTGTGAGGGAAGTCAATGTGGGGTTAGGAATGGCTCTCAGAGCAGCCCACTTTGTTCATGTTTATGTGGTGCCTGTCGGGACTATCAACAGATGGGGTTCCACTAGGCATGGCCTACACCTAAACAACGCTGGGAAGGGAAGGGAAGCTTGGTACAGCTGATTCATGAAAGTATAGGGGCCACACATGGTCAAATATCTGTTCGGATTAATCCAGACAACAGGTTCCCCTGCCTAAAGAATATCTCCCGCACTTTAAAAAATATGGAAAGAATCACTCACAAGACATTTTAACACTCCAAACATCACACATACCAGATGTCACAAAGAAAAACAAACAATTGGAAAGAGTAACATGGGCATTTCAAAGACTTAACAATTCTCCATTAAAACATGCAATCAATAAAAAAATATACAACTATTAGAAGTAGAGTTCCAACCTTTGAAATGCACAGTAGTTTGTGTTACTGAGCACTGGTGTAGAGAGACAGAAATCCAACATGAAGTGTTATCATCGTATGAAAGGGCAAACTCTTACTGCAGAACTGTTCCAAGGGGTGGAGGATCATGCATTTATATCAGGAAAGAAACAAGGTTCAAATCAAGACATGACCTCAGTAGAGCAAGTGAAGACAAACACTTTCAAATATCATTTATTGATTTAACAGAGCTTGACATCACCAAGAAATTAATCATTTTATGTGTGTATAGATCTCCCAGTGGTAGTTCAAATGGTTCAAATGGCTCTGAGCACTATGGGACTCAACTGCTGAAGTCATCAGTACCCTAGAACTTAGAACTACTTAAACCTAACTAACCTAAGGACATCACTCACATTCATGCCCGAGGCAGGATTCGAACCTGCGACCGTAGCGGTCGCGCGTTTCCAGACTGATGCACCCAGAACCACTCGGCCACATAGACCGGCCCCAGTGGTAGTGTGGACACTTTTTTTGGTAAATTAACAGAAGTTCTGGATAAAGTCTCGAGTACAAGGGTCAACATAATTCTGTGTGGGGACATTAACATCAACACTAATATAATAAATGAATCCAGCAGAACCCTCATAAATATCCTTCAAAGTTGTGGCATGTCCCTATTGGTCAATAGTGCAGCAACGGTTAATACAATGATTGAATCATTAATGGACCATGTAGCCACGAATATGAAAAGGGAAATTGTGATGTTGCTGTAAAGGATCTTGGATTATCAGACCATCTCTGTCAAATAACAACAGTAAAACCAGGCATCGAATCATTCCATAAACTACATGCCTATAAACGATATCTATCAGAAATCAAAATAAAAGATTTTTCAACAGAACTAGTGAAACAAAGCTGGGATGAAGTGTATAAGGAAACCAATGTGAATATGAAATTCTTTAAATTCTCCACATTATTAAAAACTGAACTTTGAAAAGGCATTTCCAAAACTATGCATGTCTGTAGCAACATCTCACAAAAACAGATGCATAACAGCAGGTATTAAGAAGTCCTCCCAAACACTTAAATATCTCAGTTCCATAAAAAAGAGTCAAAATGATCCAGAATTCTTAAATTTCTATCATAGATACAAAAAGATCTATAGGAAGGCGCTGATTGCTGCCAAAACGTCATTTAATGACAAAATATTATATAATGCAGAAAATAAAAGCAAAGCAGTCTGGGATGTTATAAAAAAGGAAATGGGAAGAGGCAAAGAAACGCAGAATAACATACTGGTAAGGGAGAGGGATAAGGTAATAAATGATCCACGACACTTAGCAAACTATGTAAATGAGCATTTTTCGAGTATTGCAGAGAAGTTACAGCAAAAATTTCCCAAAATAAATATAACACCTGTAAATAATGTTACACTAAATACAATGATGTTACTTCCAATCACAGAGAATGAAGTCAATAAAATTCTTCCAAAACTAAAAAATAAAAAATCAGTAGGTTTAGATGAAGATCCAATGTGTGTACGGAAACAATGAATAGAGATTATACGAGGCCCCTTAGCAAATATAATAAATGAATCCTTCACATCATGGACTGAGAAAACAAGAGAACTCCTTGCTGAGAAAGCAAATTAACCTCTCAAGAAAATTTATGATTGGTCAATAAGCAAAAAATGACATTGAACATAAAGAAAACTAATGCCATGAATTTCAGTTTGAAGAGGGAAAATTATAATGTTAAACTAAATGTAGATGGGACCTCTATAGACTGTGTAACAAATGTAAAATTTCTAGGAATGAATATTGATTCTCAGTTGCAATAGTGTGAACACACAAAGGTACTTGCAAACAGAATGTCATCACCATCCTATCATCAGTGTGTAACATGCAGTGTCTTTTAGCTACATACTATTTGTATGTACACTCATTTCTTAGCTATGCCATTTTTGGGGGGCAAAAATGCACAAAATATGAACACAGTTTTAAAACTCCAGAAAACAGCCATAAGAATCATAACCAAAAATGGCAGTCGAGCTCATTGTCAAGATCTGTTCAAAAAACTGGGTATTTTAACTGCTCCATATGAATTTACCAGTCAGTTATACACTTCAAAAATTATATTGGTAATTACTGTACAAATAGTTCTGTCTATGACCATGGAACAAAAGCCAGACTCAACTTACATTTGCCAAGAAAAAACAAACATAAAACTCAAAACATTATTTTCTACCAAGGAAAACGCTGTACAATAAATTACCAAAAGAGATAAAAGAAATTGCAAAAATTTACTTATTTAAAAAGGCAGCTAAAAGTATCTGTTATGCAATACATTTTACACATTGAAGGATTACTTAGATAAAACAGAGTAGGGGTTTGGTAAAAAAATTATGCAAATAAATAATAATTATTATTATAAAACATCCAACATTTTACATAACACCTTTACATTATGTTTTTTGCTTCTTTTTTCCTTTTCTAGAAAACTTACCCCCAATCTAGGCATTGCACAATATTAATACCTTCTTCTCTTTCTGAGCTCAACATCTCACTCATTATAGAAGGATGCTGATTCAGTTTTTCAGGATAGCAAATGGGAAGTTGTGGTACAGAAAATGGCACTGAGATCACCAGTGTATGTGTGTTTCTGTGTAGTTAGTGAAGTGTTATGAAACAAAATGTGTGTAGTGTGTGCAGTAACTGATAGTGAGATGTGAGTGAACATTGTGGCATTACATTATTGAATATGTTATTTGTAAAAGAAAGTATTGTATACCAGGTGTAAATCTAATGGTTGTCTGTAACTAAAGTCTGTAAATGAATGTGTATACGAGTTAGCTTATTTTAAATTGATCTAAACCTGTAAATACTTTGACATGTCCTATATCCTTGTAAAAAGAGATCTATGAATGAATGAAGCTACTACTATTACTACTACTACTGCTACTACTTCAGTTAAGATTCAGTTTTCAAGCTAAACTCTCAGTTAAATCTTGAAAAGCCCCTTAAAATAGAGAACATAATGAAACTTACAGATTATTTCAATATAAATATAGATGGTGACGAATTATTTTCCGAAATATGTGTACTGAACGACGTCTTACCATTCATTAAAGACTTACCAGACTCAAATGTTTCTAATAAATGGGTGAAATTTTTTAAGAGATGCAAAGCACATAATTTGCTGAAAGTTGATGAACATACCCTAGCAGTGCCATCGTCTAATGCGTTTGTAGAGCGGATTTACAGTGTGATGCGAAATGTCTGGAGCAATGAAAGAAACCGACTGAAAGTGGAAATACCGGAGGCTGAACCGTTTGTGAATTTTAGCCACCATATGAAATGTGATGAATTTGCTAAATTTGTCAAATTCGACAACGCGAAAGAACTTCTTAATGCTGAAGAAGTATAACATCAAAATACAACTAGCAGAGAACATAGAGGCTCACAGAAATGGCTGGATTCGCACTATTAACAGCGAGTATCGTGTTAAATAACTGCATGCTTCCTTTTGTAGCAGCTATACTGTATGTACTGTGTAATGTGTTGTGAATAATAATAATAATAATAATAACAGTAATAATAATAATACATTTCTGAGTTGTCCGGCTTTGGCTGCAGTTAAAGTTGGTGTGCGGGCGCCGGTAGCTCCCGACACAATTCAGTACCGGCGTCGTCGGAACCTTAGTTCTTTCCAAAATTCTTTTTGAGGAATAAATGGCCATCACACTCATACTAGCTCCGGTGTGAAACACTAGGGTGACCGGAATACCTCCGACTACGCTATTCACGCCACTTGTAACTGCTCTGCCCAAGCTTCCGTACATAATATCGGATCACTACTTAGTTCATGACGCATTATTATTATAACGAAGCATTTTGGTCGGATTACAAGAACTGCTGCCCCCATTCATTCCCGCGGCCGCTGTCAGGCAGCGCGATGAGACCGCATTTAGTTTGACGGATTGTTCGTTTGTGGAGGCCGCTCATCCACGCACTATACAATGTGTACCGTCTCATTTCGCGAGGTTTGTGACCATCCTGTTGGTGGTCACAGCTCGGAAACAAGTTGATTACAGCCGTTCAGTGGACAATTATTTTGTGGACAGTTTTGTCTCCATTGGTTACCATAGTTCTGCCCCGATAACCACTGCCCTACATGTGAACCACTCCTACCTTTCTGGTAACCAGAGTGGAACCTATTATTCCGGTTTCTACGCTGAAATCCGGAGCTGTTAATGCGCCTGCTGATTTCCTTTTACGTTTTTTTGCATGTCTTGCGTAGGAGGGGTCGCACCCTTGAGAGTAGCGCCGTTCCGGTCATTGTTGTTGTGGACGAGGAATTCTGCCTTATGCAAGACACCTTTTCAGTTTCGTTTTACCCTTGTTTCAGCACTTTTTGTTCTATCTTCAGTGAATTGTTTTATTTTCTTATTGTAAAATCGTTGTTACATATTAACATTTAGAGAAACTTTTGGTACAAAATATTTACAATTGTGAATGAATAATTGTTGTAAAATATATTGTACATCATTTGTTTATGGTTCATAGTTGAGATATGTATTAACGACCCTATGCACACACTCAGCATTGGCAGATCACCTGATAGCATATAGTTACCACCCAACAAACATTGAAACTAACTTACAGATCCTTAAAATTACTAGCAGCTTATACCAAAAATTAACTATAGAAAAAACTATCACATCCAAAAATCGACAGCCCATTGAAAGAAAGTATGAAATGAATATACATCACTGTGCAATAAAACCCACTTTGTCACAATTGAAAACCTATACAAATAACACCCACACCAAAAACTACTCAGGAAAAAAAACCGTCCATTCTCTCTCTCTGCCCCATTCCTGAAAACACACACACAAACACAAAAACCAAACACCACAAAGGCCAAATACACTTCAAACTTGCGCGCCTCACCCATGCAAACACGCCACGAAACAAATGAATAGTACAGCTACAACACGTAATGGTGGTGAAAACTCTGTCCTCGTTTGAAAATTCGTAGAAAGTGCATTGTCAAACGGCCATAAGACACAGAAATCAGCGTATTCAAGTCGCCAAAACATACGAGAAAACACTACAACATCAAAGCCGTAAGTTACACACAGAAAACGTGATATATACTCATTTCCGTTAGTAAATGCAGATTATATGTTGCAGATTGTGTAGCAGACTAGCCACCAACATAAATACCCAATAGCTTCATGTAAGGTATGTACACTAATGTACGCATACACTCTTTTGCCATTTAAGCTATAACTAGAACTTTAGACATAGGCCCCTAATGTAACAGACAACATACAGGGCATCAGATCGTTAATACATATCTCAACTGTGAACTGTAAACAAATGATGTATAATATTTTACAACAATTATTCATTCACAATTGTAAATATTTTGTACCAAAAGTTTCTGTAAATGTTAATATGTAACAACAATTTTACAATAAGAAAATAAAATAACTCACTGAAGATAGCAAAAAAAGTGCTGAAACATGTCTGGGTAAGACGAAACTGAAAAGGTGTCTTGCATAAGGTGGAATTCCTCGTCCTAATTTCATAGCAAGCACGGACATAAGAATGGCAACACTACAAGATGATTATTGTTGTTGCGGCTGCAGGAATGAACTGTTCGCACGCCACAATTTCCGTCCGTGCGTCGCTTGTAGGCGGCATGGATTAAATCTGACGCCTCGACGACGGACAGAAAACTCTCAGTGTTATCTTCCAGCGCGTGAGTTAACTTGTCAGTTATGTCCACCGGTAACTTTGAGAGGCACCCGCATGCCCTGCTCATACTGTGGCATCAAGCAGTCAGGCCTGCAAGATGAGTGGTCTGCCAAGCGAGTGGATTCATTCTTATTTATCGAGTAACATGAACTCTCGTACTCACAATTAAGTTACAAATTATCCTCCTGTATGAATATTACGCAACGGAAAAGCACATCTGACTATCAGTAATTTCCAGAACTCTGACTGTTCACTACGCACTGGCAATACCACATTTTCTTTCTTATTTACCGGCTTTGATCAACACGTGGCCATCGCACTGAATATGAATGGCGCACACATTATAAATTCTGGATATCATGACAACATACAATTCGAAGGAAAAGGCCACCAATCTTTTTCTTTTCACTATCTTATTTATTCCGATAAATTCTATAACCTAAACACACAAATTCTGTAGCCTACAACAATAACACATGAGAAATTCCGCCCAGTGGGCATGGCTTTACATTGGTGATTCTCTATCTTATGGTCTCGTAATTATTTAATGCTACAGTGCACTTTCTGGATAGGATGGTGGATCTTTTGCTATATCTCACACTTCGACTCTCACAACCATCATCACGAAACTTTCCTCCAGACCGAGCGGTACAAAAGGAACATGCATAACCCACTACCTCTGAAACTACCTTGCTACTCTCCCATGCAAACCACACATACTTAAATTACATGACATACACCACACTGCAACATGGAATACAACATAAGGAATAGTCACAACATTATAATCACATCACCTTCAGCTTTCCCACTTCAATTAGTATTCATCCCAGTTTCACACGACACTGCCCCACTTCGTAACTTTTCTTTCCTACCACGAACTCTGGACGATATATGCACGTCTTCCTGTACAATGCAAGCCAAGTGGCGTTGCTGGATAGACGGCTGACTCACCTTGCTTCTCTCTCAGAGTATTAAAGTTTGAATCAAGTGTCACACGGAAACATAACACGCAAAGTAATATTAAGAACATATTCATCACAAACGCGAGTTCTCAACTGATACCATGGACGAGTACTTCTCTTTATCCTTTGTCTCATACACAGATTGAGATTCACACAGTACTCACCATGTGGAAGTACTCGTCTCTAATTTCAAGTCCTGCACACGCCATTTCTGAAATATTTCCAACTTATAGTACACATGCTAGTAATTCAGCTTAACTTAAGCACTCAGAAGTATTTCAACTTATTGTTACATGTGGTTTCATTGTGACCGTTGGTCACTTCTGAAGATTACTACGATCCCCTTAATATTACCTGCCTGACATTTAATTCTCCCCACAAAAGTTCCTGAAATAGAGATATACTCTTATGTATTTCACATGCATACCATGTCTCCACTCTTTTGTCCTTACGGAGCATGCCTAAGACAGGTCTTACCAACACTAGATCCAGCGGCAGAGTGCTGAAACATGGCCGTTCTTCAGGTCCTCTCGCACCTCTGCCGAAGTGGGGGAGCACCTTGCTACCGTATTGGTCAGCCACATTTCAGACGCTCAAAGCTCTGGTAAATTTCATCTCTTTGGTCCCACCAAAGGTGACCCAAGTACCGTCTCAAAGATGATCATCTATTCACACTCACTATCTGCAGTTAGCAGACGACCATACATTCATTCGTTTCACAGATCTCACCAAACTGGATGTAGGGATTTATTTTGTGGGAGTGCACATGTGATCAATTAAATAAATAAATTGTCATTCTTTCCCACACTGGTATCCGGCTTCACTGTATTAATTGAAATTGAGTTATTATTGGAAAAAATATGTTGTTCTGACAAGAATAACAAAGAATGTTGTACCTATTTTCAATGTCGGGCGGTACTGTACCATTTCACTACCGGCTACGCATGAAAAAAAAAATGGCACGGTACTATCCTTGCAATGCGAGGGTAGTTCCGATCATTTTTTTTAAGAAAAGTGTATTAGAACAAACGTAGCAAGTCATCAAAATAACCAGGAGGAGACCTTAGCCCCTGGTGACCTCAAATAGACGACCAAATGCTGTTACTTTACCAAATTATTGACACAGTTGTTGCATTATTGTACTTTCCACAATCCAGAGTAATGTACACATACAAATTTACATCAATCCAAATGACAAATAAAACATTACATCATACAAATAAAAAATAATGGTGAGATAAAAATTTGCTTAGTTACCAGGATCTTTGTTATTTTTAGGACTAATCCAAACTTCAATAATTCTAAAACAAATAAAAAAATACTAATTGTACTTATAAAATTTTAAATATCTCACCATCCAAACACGGAACAAATAATCTGACATTCATAAATTGCGTTGTAATAATCTTTACACGGCAATGTCTAAATACAAAACAAAATCAACAAAAGGAAAAAAAATTGTGTACACTAGTTACATGTAGAATATCAGGCTCCATACCATTACTCTAAAACGTACATCAAACCTACAGAGAAATTAAACTAAGAAAAGAAAACAATGAAATATACCACAAGTTACATACTGTTTACGTAATATAGTCAATCTAAGACATCATGTCATACCTCATTAAATATCATCACTTAAGCAATTACCACCACTACTTGACTGTGAGTTTAACCTTATCCTTGTCCACCAGTACAAATACCTGCTGCTGAGCTAGTCAGTGCATCAACTTTGATCAATACACGCAGTAAATAGTTAGCAATAAGTGCTTGAATCCACCAGCAGCTCTCGTATCTTACTCTTACTGCTCATTTCTCTGTTGTTACACATTTAGACGACAAGAACTTGCATTTCGACTAGCCTTCGTTACACTTTAATGTGAAATATCACCACTGTGATAATGCAAATAAGTGGCTCCAGTCAACACACCAACAAGATCATTACTGTGCACGACATCAAAATGCATCAGTTAATTCCGATATTTGTTGTGCAATGCAAACTTTTGTCCCCTGTGACAACCTTACTGACCAATGCAACAAGAGCTGCTACGTTAGTATTACGCCACTGGCTAATAATTAAAGCATAATTGTACCAAATATTCTAATAAACATGCTACGTGAACTTGATAACCCAGAACAAACAAAAAAACACTAACTATTCAAAACACAAATGTTAATGAAATACAATTACACTTGCTGTCCCTTCAGGAATGAAACATATAAAAAAATTTACACAATTACAAGTACAAATACATTATTCCCTATCTTGCGAGTCACACGGAATCATTTCATTCTGTGATTTTCTTGGGGTCAAAAAGTTGCTGATAGTTTTCCTAGAAACACTGTCTCGGTGTCAAAGCTCTCCCATGGTTACCCGGACGAAAGTCTTTAAGTCACTCAAATCAGCATTTTGAACACGCACTGAACAGTAAAGTGTATCTCACATTAAACACAAATTTCATAGTCAGTCTCAGAGTACCATCCACACGAATCTGGTCATTCAGAAATGGCCCTACAACTACTATTACCCACGGTTCTGTCCTTTCAGTTCAAGGTGTAATTAAAAGTCGTAAGTTCCAACCACCAGCACTTATTCCCACACCAATTAAAGAAATGTCTCCTACTACAAATGCATATGTCAATGTCCCACTTTAGTTTCTTGCGTTCATACAATAATTAGTCACCAAACGACAACTGTCCTCTTTAAGTATACCAAGCGTCCCACATGCAATTCACCAAGCACACTTAACAAGTCACTGCCAAAAGTTTATGGATCCCACCGTTCAGTGGTCAAGACAAAACAAAACAATCGTCCTGTCTGCTTAAGACAAAATCTTTTCCACCACTCACAACGTGGAAACACCAGTCCTTCACTTTCCACCTTATGGAGGCATACGAGCAGTCATCTTGTTTCACGGCTCCACAGTCCAGTACTAGTTAATAGTTGCTGTTAAAAAATACCCGCAGGACTCTGCCGCGCGTCGTTCATTCTGCCGTCGCTCCGCCACCGTGCGAGCCCTTGAGCAGAAAAAAAAAAACCACCCGCTGTTGCCTCCGCGGGATACTGTCTCCAGTCGTAAGGGTGGTGCAACTTATGAATGGCAGCCAGTGGTAGGTACGTGTCGCCCCAGGCCGTTGACCTGCTGTAATGGGCGCGTGGAGTGTACCTCGACCGGCAGTGGAGTGGGGAGTGCCGCGGCTCTGTCGCCTCTCCCATGGCGACGTCAGCTTGGCCTCCCACTTTGTTTTTGTGTAGGTATGGGCGCGTTCTGCGTAGCACCTCAGCGCTACGGCACCCAATCAGTCAGACCCTTTCGTGCATCTCGCAACATTACAGGCAAAAGGATATTCTTACAGTATTTAAATACTCATTGACTACATGTATGATCTATTAGATACATTGGTAATAAAAGAATTTTTGTTCTAAAAAAACATAAAATCATACACCCTAGATTTCTACACATACAACATCAACATTTATCTCTTTTCTATATACAGCCCACACTTGTACTATTGATTGTACCTGTCGTCCCTCATACAAAACTTGAAAAACATGAAAGTGTCAAAAAAAACAAAAGGAATAAGAAACAATCTATACAGCTCATAATTACAATATCAAATAGTAGACTACTCTAACATCTTATCACAGTGAAAATATTAGAAAGTGTTGATTCTAAAACTACAATATACAATGAACCTTTGTGCTTGTGACAGACTGAAATTAATACCCCTTGAAAGTGTTCTAACAAAAAAATAAGAAATAATCTACACAGCTCACAATTACCTACCACATGTTGTTAAATAGTAAACTACTTTAACATCCTAACACAATAAATATTTTAGAAACTGATGACTCTAAATCTACAACATACAATGCACCTTTGTGCTTGTGGCAGACTGAAATTAGTATCTCTTTATATATTTTACCTTTTTATTATATATAACAACATTTCTAGGACATGTATGTACCATCCACATGACGTCATATCCTGACCTGCCATCGAGGTTCATCCAAATCAAACGATAAAGCACAATAATGTTTTAGTTATGGATCGGTAGCATCCCCTTTACAAGAGTGTGGGCATTGATCACACTACTCTACGACTCTCACTCACCAGACATCACATTTTCCTTCTCATTCAATCCATTAATACACTAACTGAATAGGTCTAGAAGTCAGCTAACCTTAACACCACCACACTCACGTCAACATACCATACCTTTGCTCCCTTATACTCAACCACATAACACATGGAGTTGTTTCGGAGATAGCATTCCAGTCTCTGATTACGTCCTTTCACTCTGGCACCTCTCTCCATTGGCTTACCTCTGCATTCACTTTACCGATTATTCATCTTGCTAAATATCACTTTAGAATTGCGACATTTCATCTAAGAACAAAAAATACACAAATTATTCATCCTGAAAAATAACTGTACACATTCTTGGTACCGTTTTGATTAGTTACACTGGTATCAGGCTTCAACAACAACAATAAAGTTATTTTTTCTAATATTGCAAATGTTATGGTAAGAATTAGATTTACACTTATATTACATCTTACGTCAGTATTCCACAACGTTCACCATCTGGGTCTCATACTCCCTTTATGGCCCTTCACGTTGTGCAGTTGTCCTCATCTCTTCATTCGTATTTCGGATCTCCGTCCGTCCATTACTCCATCATTTCCTGGTCTTCCTTCGCCATTCGCATCAATCTCTCTTGCAGCATACACAGGCCTCTCTGTAACATACATCTGAGACATCTCCACATTATTCAATTCTACTCACCTTTATTTACCACTGTTTCATCACGTCGAATCTCTCTTTATTAATCACACTGCTTCACGTCGCTTCTCTCCTTAAATATCACCTTTATCCACTACTATTTATCACGTCGCTTCTCTCTCTATCTACCATCTTTATCCACTCATTAATCATCACGTGGTTTCTGCTTGATCCTTATTCATATGACAAAAAATACGTACATCACCACTCTGTCGATTCCTGTTCATGACTCATTCGACCAGTCTATTCCGTCATACGTCCTGACATCCCGCCTGAAAATTCTTATGTTCGATTTGACCCTGCACAACGTTACACACCAAAAATAAATACACTGACTACCATAAATTGCCTATTTTCGATCTGTCCTTAACTTCTCCATAATTTGATGTTAGAAATGTGATGAAGCCCACGAGATTGTTTTCCTTTGATCGTCTCAATAAGTACAGCATTTTCATGGACAATCCGCCTCACTCTGAATGGTCCACTATACACCGTAAAGAATTTGCTAGTTAGGAATCTGTGCTTCTTTGATAATCGATGAGTTTTAATTAGAACCTTGTCTCCTACTGCCAATTCGATCTTACGGATCTTTCCTTTCTGCTTCTCCTGCCTATCCTTAGCTGCTTTCTTAATACGCTCTATCGCAACCTTGACAATTTCTGTGTGCCTCTGCTTTCCTGATCTGAGCTGGTAGAAGCTCCCTGACTCGATCTGGTGGTGGTTCATTCTTTAGTACCGTAATTGGTGATAAACCAGTTGCTCCATGTGGTAACTCATTGAGGATGTCCTGAAAATCTTTGAGAAAAATACTCCAACTTCTGTGTTGCCTATGGCAATAGATCTTACACAACTTTCCCAGTTCTTTTACCACTCTTTCACTGGGGTTACTTGCAACATGGTATCGGGATATGAACACCGGTTTTATCCTTCTTCTCTTCAGTGTGGTTAGCCATTGTCTGGATCTATATTGTGGTCCATTGTCAGCTATGAAGTTTTCTACAGTTCCTACTTCTCACAAAAAGTTTTTAACGATCGCTGCTGCTACTGTCCTTCCCGTCGCACGTTTAAATGCGGTAAAAGTCACATACTTTGACACCAATTCCACTGCTACTAAAACATATCTATATCCCTGCACTGACTTAGGTAGCGGGCCAAACAAATCTGTTGCTACGAATTCCCCCAATCTACCTGGCACTATCGGAAAAAGCGGTGCTTTGCATGAGATAGTTAACGATTTTTCCGTCTGGCACAATTTGGAACTACCAAGCACGTTCTTGATCCTCCTCTCCATACTAATGAAATAAACTGATTCCCTTAACTTCTTACAGCATTTCCCTGCCCCGTAATGCCCGTAACTTAGGTGGGTGTACCAGATCAGCTTGTTGACTATTTCATTTGGTATACACAACACCCAGTCCTGTGTGTTCGGATTTCTACGGTAGAAAAGGACCCCGTTCTGAATTGTATAAAAGCACGCTATATTGGCATCTAAGTTCGCTCTAACTCTGTCCTTCACCATTCTCCATGACGCGTCTTTATCCGGCTCTTTCGCGATCTTTGTGAGTACCGCCCCTATGTATTTCTCGAACGGCACGCCCTGCATATACAATATGTCATATCTGTTCTCGTTTACCTCCTCATCAAAGCGTTGGCCATGACCTACTGGGTTCCTTGACAAAGCATCTGCCACTATATTCTGTGGGCCAGGAATATACAGGACCGTAAACTGAAACTCCTGTAAATAGAGTGCCCACCTAGCGAGTCGTCTATGGTTAAGTTTGGCCGACATCAGAAACTGTAGTGACTTGTGGTCAGTATAGATTTTAGTATGCCTCCCATACAAATAGTTCAAATGGCTCTGAGCACTATGCGACTTAACTTCTGAGGTCATCAGTCCATACAAATTGTATCTAAACTTACTAAAACCCCATACTATTGCCAAAGCTGCAAGCTCAGTTACCGTGTAATTTTTCTCAGCTTTGCTAAGCACTCGGCTCGCAAATGCAATAGGTTGTTGTATTACTTCTCCTCCTTGCTCTTGCTCTTGGAACAATGTTACCCCAAGTCCACTACGGGAACTGTCCGTGGCCATACAAAACTCTTTCCCTAGGTCTGGATGCCCGAGAAGAGGTGCCGATAGTAGTGCCTTCTTTAACGCCTCATACTCTTCCTGCGCGACAGGGTCCCAATTCCATACCGTTTCCTTTCCAGTCAGCTGACATAGTCTGGGTGTCGCTGCACCCCCAATCTTAATAAACCTCCTGTAAAAATTGATTAATCCTAAATAACCCCGTAGCTGACGTTTTGTTCTTGGCACCGGAAAATCTCTGATTGCTTCGAGTTTGTCTGGATTTGGTCTTATTCCCTCTGGTGTCACAATGTGACCTAGAAACTCGATTTCTTTTCGTCCAAATTCTGACTTTCCCAAATTCACGGTTACCCCATGTCTCTCCAATGCACCGAGCAATATGCTTAACGTTCTATTGTGGTCTTCCCAGTTTCTTTCTGCTATCAGGACATCATCCACGTACTGTGTTACCTTATCTTTTATTTCATTATGAATGACAGTATTTAGCGCTCTGATAAATGCTGCGGATGATACATTTAACCCAAATGGTAGTTTCCGGAATTGATACGATTTCCCGTAGCACAAGAAAGCAGTGTATTTTCTACACCCCCTATCTAACTCCACCTGCCAGAAACTCATTCTCAAATCAACTGAGCTGAGAACTCTGATCCCGTGCAACTTTTGTAGCAATTCGTCAGGTGTGAGTGGCCGATCTGTCTCTGGCTCTATTATCTTATTAATCCTTCTTGCGTCCAAAACTAATCTAATTGACCCATCCTTTTTTCAACACAAACTAAAGGGCTGTTGTACGGACTGGACGCTGGTTCGATAATCCCTTGTTGTAGCATGCTTTCGATCTCACCTTCTACTCTTTCTTTGTACACAACAGGTATCGGGTACACTTGGGCCGTAAACTGTTTATGGGGCTTGACTTTGAATCTATACACAAAATTTCTTATGGTACCCGAACCATGTTTAAATACCTTCCTGTTCTCGTATAAAATTTTCTGCAATTCGCCGTAGATCGTGGTCCCTCGTAAATGCCATATTTTCTCCTTGATCTCCTCCTCCAAACATTTATGAATTTCCTTCTTCTCTTGTTCGAACCCCTTATTCTGTGCCTGTCTACCGGACTTTACCGCGAGTCATAATGCTAAGTGTGCGTTATCTTTAGCACATAAGCAATCGTCGAAGCTTAATGTAATTTCCTCCGAATCTCGTTTCAACTCCATCGAACCATTTCTCATGTTAACGACTGCTTTATATTGGTTCAAAAAAATTTACGCCTAATATCCCTTCAACAGTTAGAGATGACACAATCATGAACACTGTACTAAACCTCTTCGCCTGGCACACAAAGTCTATCTGCGCTTGTAACTTCACCTCAATTCCCTTTCCTGTCATTGACCCTCGCACTGTTGTCCTTTGCAATGGCAACGTTTGCCATGGTTTTGTAAGACTACAACACTTAAACACATCTTCCCTCAAAACACTCGTTATACTGCCTGTGTCGATTACACAAGGTACGATTATATTATTTATTTCTACGCTAATTATTGGGTGGACTTCACTCCCCACATCTCCTACGTCCTCTAACAGATTCTCCCTTAATTTTCCGTAATCGATATACCTAATATTTACATCATTAATAGTCCTGGTTTGTACCCGTCTATCATGTAGTCACCTTCTTGTCCCTCCGTCATTGTGACAGTGATTGTCCTGTCGTGAACCCAATGACTGCCTATCCTCTCTTCGCCCATCATTTTCATTTTCCCTTCTTCTTCCATCTCTGTCCCATCTTCTATTTTCCCGGTTTGCCGGTCGATATCCCCATGAATTCTGCCCCCTATTTCCTCGCCATCTTCCATTTCCGTCATTCCTCTGATTCCATGCTCTCCTGTCATTCTGATAGTTTCTGCCGTTCCTATCCTCGACTCTGTCTGACCTATGAGTCGTGTCTCCGTTCACAATGTTGCTCTCATTACCCAGTTCCTGTAACAAGTGCTGAAATGACGCGGAATCGTCTAAGCCTCTGCCTGCTATCACTATATCTCTGCGCAATCTCACTGGCAACTCCGTTATACAGATCCTAATGAGCTCCCCAGTTTCGTATGGCACATCCAAATACCTATTTCGTCTCAGCATTTCCTGATAGCACACCACTGGATCTCTTATATCACCTTCGTTACAATTTGGCATCATCAGTATGCTTTGCTTAACCTGGTCCTGCCTACTTTTCGACCAGAATTCATTTAAAAACTTGTCACAAAATATCTTGTAGCTACAACAGTCTTTAATAACTTCCTGCATTTTCGCTCTAGCCTCGTCCCTCAAATGGTTACACACAAACTTCATTTTCAGGAACGGTCCCCACGATGAAGGTAATGAGTCTTGAAATTGAGACAGCCACAGGCATGGATGTTGGTAGTTATCAGGATCCGGAAAACAAGTATACGTTTGTACCGACACGAAGTGCCTCGTACATTCTTCTTCAGCATTTATGTTTTCCGACCTTGGACTATACCCAGTTGGGTTTGACACCTGTTTTATCCGACACAACCGTTCTTCTAACTCTCTGAGTTCGTCTTCCTCTTTCTGCATATTTTCGTTTTTTGAATTTATCTCACTCTCCCTCTGCAATCTACCTGGTGGTGTTCCACCTTCGCTACCGCATGTTAATTGCAGCTGTGCTAGTTCTTCCCTATGTTTCCTATTTATTTCTAATTGTGCCTCTTTAAACTGTAATAGTGATTGTATCTCCTCCTGGTCGGCATGAACGTCTCGTTGCGTACTGTCAGAGCCTGTTTCACCTCTTATACTGATCTTTTCTACATCTGCGCTAATCGTATTCATTCTGACCACTACCTCCGCAACTTCACCCCTGTGTTTATTTAGCGCCACTTCCTGCCGGGTGACTTGAGCTTCCACGCTGTCTAATGCCCTTTGTTTATCTGCAAGTAAGTCCTCCACTATTTCTTTGATTCGCTCATCCGGCAACACATCCCTACGTTCTGTAATATCACTCTCTATTGCACTTATTCGTACTTCCAAATTATTGGCTTTTTCTTTCATGGCGTCACATACTTGTTTCAACGCACCCAGATTCTTCTCCCCCTCATCTAACCGATTATTAACTGCGGACAGACGCTCATCGGTAACTGTGTGTAGCTTCCTCATTGCCTCTTTATTTCCCTTATCCATTGCCTCCAATCTTTCCTTACTATCTTTATCCATCGCTTCCAATCTTTCCTTACTATCTTTATCCATCGCTTCCAATCTTTCCTTACTATCTTTATCCATCGCTTCCAATCTTTCCTTATTATCCATATCCATCGCTTCCAATCTTTCCTTATTCTCCTTATCTCTCTCCTTATTATCTCTATCCATCCTCTGTAAAAACTGCAGTAGCACATTGTCATTTGCTACTTTCGATGCGCTCACCTCGTTCGCCTGAGAAACCGTAGATTCGCTAAGGGTAGCTACACTTTCACTGCATACCTGACCTAGTCCCGGCTCGCCCGTGTCGTCGGGAAAAGCCCCCGATTGTGGACAAAGCCCGCTGCCTAAAGGATCACCTAGCCGCGGTCCACTGACCAATTCAGCCCCGTCCGAGTGTTTGCTGTTCTCGCTCATTAACCCAAGGTCGACACCTACTTCCTGTTCCACTGCTACGTTCACCCCAGAATCACTCTCCTCCATGATGACTACATTTTTCGACTGCGACCTAGTTACTACAGACATTACGCAAAACAAAAAAAAAAAAAATTATACAACGATATTCCAGCCTAAGACGATATGGCAATTAATTTTAAAAAATAAAAGATCCTAACCAATCCAGAAACAAATTGCAAACAAAAAAATTTTACTACTTGGCGCTATCACAATATATTCCATCAAAAAAAAATCTTAACAGCAAAGCCTAACAGCAAAATCCTGGCAGGGTCGAAATTATGAGAGGCACCCGCATGCCCTGCTCATACTGTGGCATCAAGCAGTCAGGCCTGCAAGATGAGTGGTCTGCCAAGCGAGTGGATTCATTCTTATTTATCGAGTAACATGAACTCTCGTACTCACAATTAAGTTACAAATTATCCTCCTGTATGAATATTACGCAACGGAAAAGCACATCAGACTATCAGTAATTTCCAGAACTCTGACTGTTCACTACGCACTGGCAATACCACATTTTCTTTCTTATTTACCGGCTTTGATCAACACGTGGCCATCGCACTGAATATGAATGGCGCACACATTATAAATTCTGGATATCATGACAACATACAATTCGAAGGAAAAGGCCACCAATCTTTTTCTTTTCACTATCTTATTTATTCCGATAAATTCTATAACCTAAACACACAAATCCTGTAGCCTACAACAATAACACATGAGAAATTCCGCCCAGTGGGCATGGCTTTACATTGGTGATTCTCTATCTTATGGTCTCGTAATTATTTAATGCTACAGTGCACTTTCTGGATAGGATGGTGGATCTTTTGCTGTATCTCACACTTCGACTCTCACAACCATCATCACGAAACTTTCCTCCAGACCGAGCGGTACAAAAGGAACATGCATAACCCACTACCTCTGAAACTACCTTGCTACTCTCCCATGCAAACCACACATACTTAAATTACATGACATACACCACACTGCAACATGGAATACAACATAAGGAATAGTCACAACATTATAATCACATCACTTTCAGCTTTCCCACTTCAATTAGTATTCATCCCAGTTTCACACGACACTGCCCCACTTCGTAACTTTTCTTTCCTACCACGAACTCTGGACGATATATGCACGTCTTCCTGTACAATGCAAGCCAAGTGGCGTTGCTGGATAGACGGCTGACTCACCTTGCTTCTCTCTCAGAGTATTATAGTTTGAATCAAGCGTCACACGGAAACATAACACACAAAGTAATATTAAGAACATATTCATCACACACGCGAGTCCTCAACTGATACCATGGACGAGTACTTCTCTTTATCCTTTGTCTCATACACAGATTGAGACTCACACAGTACTCACCACGTGGAAGTACTCGTCTCTAATTTCAAGTCCTGCACACGCCATTTCTGAAATATTTCCAACTTATAGTACACATTCTAGTAATTCAGCTTAAGTTAAGCACTCAGAAGTATTTCAACTTATTGCTACATGTGGTTTCATTGTGACCGTTGGTCACTTCCGAAGATTACTACGATCCCCTTAATATTACCTGCCTGACATTTAATTCTCCCCACAAAAGTTATTGAAATAGAGATATTATTATTCAAAACTACTCTTATGTATTTCACTTGCATACCATGTCTCCACTCTTTTGTCCTTACGGAGCATGCCTAAGACAGGTCTTACCAACACTAGATCCAGCGGCAGAGTGCTGAAACATGGCCGTTCTTCAAGTCCTCTCGCACCTCTGCTGAAGTGGGGGAGCACCTTGCTACCGTATTGGTCAGCCACATTTCAGGTGCTCAAAGCTCAGGTAAATTTCATCTCGTTGGTCCCACCAAAGGTGACCCAAGTACCGTCTCAAAGATGATCATCTATTCACATTCACTATCTGCGGTGAGCAGACGACCATACATTCATTCGTTTCACAGATCTCACCAAACTGGATGTAGGGATTTATCTTGTGGGAGTGCACATGTGATCAATTAAATAAATAAATTGTCATTCTTTCCCACACTGGTATCTGGCTTCGCTGTATTAATTGAAATTGAGTTATTATTGGAAAAAATATGTTGTTCTGACAAGAATAACGAAGAATGTTGTACCTATTTTCAATGTCGGGCGGTACTGTACCCTTTCAACTTGTCTTCTAATATCCCGATCACATCATTGGGTGCGATGGGATTATCCCAATATCGCGTCTTATTAATGTACCGGTCGAAATATTTTCGAAGGCCACCTTGCTTAGGTGGCACATTTCAGGACTGAAAACTTCCCGTTGTAGGCCTTTTTGTATGTACAGTGATCAATACTTGGCCAAGAACGCTAGCTCGAACTGATCGTATGTAGAACATTGTTCGTCGGTTGCTGTGGCCGAAAGCGCAAAATCGTCTTGCATATGAGCTGCTGCGAATTGGATTTTCTGGTGACCCGTCCAATATGTAGGCAACACTCCTCTAAAACTACTTATAAACACAAGAGATTGTGGGAATTTCATTTCAGGAATAAAAACCTGAAATTGGTGGTGTTTCAGTAACCCTTCTTCCAACAACACCGCGGTTAAAGTTGTTGCCGATCCCAAGGGTTCTAGTGGGGAATTTCCATGTAGACTGTAAGGTCCAGTATCTTGCGGCAGTGTTACGTTATTTTCTCTCGCCCTCCCCGAATTATCCTGCGAAAAACGGCGATGGAGATATTATCACGTCCAGCAACTCTTGTATCTGTTGGATTCCCCCCTTAAAATCGTCTACTTTTTGCCGCCAGCCAGGCAACTCATTTGTTAAAATATTTTGTGTCTGACCGAGTTCATTGCGAAGAGATTCACCTGATGTTCCTGGTTTGGACAATACTTCCGCACCGACAGCCTGTAATGCTTTCTGAAGTATGTCCGTATTGCGTTCAGAAATCAACTAATAGAAAACTTTACTTAATTTTTTCAGCTTGAGCAGAGAGATTTTGCTGCATCTTGCGTTCTTGTTCAAGGGAAATATCGTTAAAATGCTTTGTCAATTTGGCATTTTTGTTTGCTGAGACGTCTGAGTATCTTCCAACTCTTTTAAATCATCAGACAACCTTTTAACTTGATCAAAAATCTCGTGGTATTCCTCCGTGAGACTCGTAATCTTGGTTCTGATCTGCGTGAGATTCGCATTTAATTGACCGCCACGTCTGTCACCACACTACCAAATTTCTCGTACGTATTTTTGGACAAGTCTTCAAATATCGTGTTTAATCTAGTGCTTTGCTCACTAAATTTTAAATTTAATTCTTTTCTTAAGTCTTTTGACTCGTTATCAAATTTCTCTTGAATATTTTTCATTAAGTGTTCCAATTTTGAATTTGACTCAGTCCTTTGGTACATTAAATTTTTCTTTAACGTTTCTGGTTAAGTGTTCAAATTTTGAATTTAATTCATTGCTTCCGTTCCTTTAACATCTTTGTTGCCAAGTCGGTGCATTGTTTTGTAGTAACATTAGTCAACATATTTGATAGCTTTTGGTATAAGTCGTTGAGTGATGCAATCGGCTGCTTAATTTGAGCAGTTGCTTCACTCGTTCCCGAGTGCATTTTCTCTGATTCAAATACTCGTAGGTTGGAAACATTTGCGACTCCGGTTTCCGAAACGTCTGTTTCGAAATCCATGCGCGCCATTACTGAATCGGCAGCATTGCCGCCATCGACACGCGTTTGTCTTTCTATTTCATCACCGGTATTCATGTTCGCAAATTTTCTGTATTTCGGCATGTACAACAGAAATGACTTTAAAGCTGATGTTAAAAATGGTAATGAAATTGAACTGCGTAATGAAAAAGCTCATTCTTAATATTACGCGCAGCTGCAATAATATTAAACTGCAAAGACAAGAAGAACGATGCCTGAAATGCAGAGCAAAACATTACAAAAGAAGTATGCCACCCTGTCGTGGCGCAGCGCAAAGATAGACAAGTATGACAACTTTTGGCAACAATGAAAATTGAATTAATAAGGAAAATCAGCACTTACTACACAATTGCTTGAAAAAAAAGTCAAAACTTGAGCTACTGAGAAACTGCGTAAAGCTATCAAACGTGTAGAACAAGATACGTGCGTTGATGTCTCTTACCTTTTTCACAGATGTGTTGTACAGCTTCGTAATTGTGAGAGCCCAGAATTTTACAATACTTGTTCTTCCTTCCTTGCTGGCCAAGCAGCTTTCATTCAGTAGTTCGGTTTTTTCCAGTTACAGCAACTGCTCTCCATTTCGTCTCTCGAAATATGGTATTTGAAACGTAGAACACAGTACAGATTAGTACAATGGGAATTTTGTCGAGTTCCACGTTGGGTGCTAGAATGACACGTTACTACTATTAAATAGATTCAAAAACAGTAACTTCAATGATAATTTTAAAAAAGTTAGGTGTCACCAGAGGGCGGTTGCACGTATTGTCATCCGCAATATGTACGACTCAGTACGGTGATACGCCAATACTTCGTATCCAACATGTCTGGGAAATTAACCACCATCAAAAACTTTTAAATGTTCGTGGGGCCTGTGTCCGACAGGCCCCACAGCTGTTAGTAAACTAATGACCGAATCATTCTTTGCACAGCTTGTTTCAAAATCTGCAAGATACAAATAAAATGACCGGTCCAAGTATCTGTCCAAGTATCTCAGGGACGCAGAGCGTAAGGGGAAGTGAAACATAATGACTGAACACGAAAAGTGTTCGGTCACTAACGTCCACTAACAATGCGCCGTCGACGCCTCTGTTCTAGCCGCGATCCTCTGAAAACGCACCTTAAAAATTAAAAAATCATATAAAAATGACATGGTTTTTGTTAGAAATAAAAGCCAGAATAACTTTAACTTCATATTGTATTAAGAAAATTCAATTGTCATTTACATAATAACCTTTCCAATGAGCACAGACAGAACTCACAAGAGGTATCAAAACTTCCGGGTTACAAATATATCAGACGGAAGAAATTACTCCAGCGATTAGATACGAGATTTTAGGAGTCCATACACTCACGTAGATGGGTAAATTTAAAGTAAGAGCACAGGTGCACAGTTTACATAGTTATTTCGCAATCAGTTCACACATACAAAATGTTGTTGTTGTTGTGGTCTTCAGTCCTGAGACTGGTTTGATGCAGCTCTCCATGCTACTCTATCCTGTGCAAGCTTTTTCATCTCCCAGTACCTACAGCAACCTACATCCTTCTGAATCTGCTTAGTGTATTCATCTCTTGGTCTCCCCCTACGATTTTTACCCTCCACACTGCCCTCCAATACTAAATTGGTGATCCCTTGATGCCTCAGAACATGTCCTACCAACCGATCCTTTCTTTTGGTCAAGTTGTGCCACAAACTTCTCTTCTCCCCAATCCTATTCAATACTTCCTCATTAGTTATGTGATCTACCCATCTAATCTTCAGCATTCTTCTGTAGCACCACATTTCGAAAGCTTCTATTCTCTTCTTGTCCAAACTATTTACCGTCCATGTTTCACATCCATACATGGCTACACTCCATACAAATACTTTCAGAAATGACTTCCTGACACTTAAATCTATACTCGATGTTAACAAATTTCTCTTCTTCAGAAACGCTTTCCTTGCCATTGCCAGTCTACATTTTATATCCTCTCTACTTCGACCATCATCAGTTATTTTTCTCCCCAAATAGCAAAACTCCTTTACTACTTTAAGTGTCTCATTTCCTAATCTAATACACTCAACATCACCCGACTTAATTCTACTACATTCCATTATCCTCGCTTTGCTTTTGTTGATGTTCATCTTATATCCTCTCTTCAAGACATCATCCATTCCGTTCAACTGCTCTTGCAAGTCCTTTCTGTCTCTGACAGAATTACAATGTCATCGGCAAACCTCAAAGTTTTTATTTCTTCTCCATGGATTTTAATACCTACTCCGAACTTTTATTTTGTTTCCTTTACTGCTTGCTCAATATACAGATTGAATAACATCGGGGAGAGGCTACAACCCTGTCTTACTCCCTTCCCAACCACTGCTTCCCTTTCGTGTCCCTCGACTCTTATAACTGCCATCTGGTTTCTGTACAAATTGTAAATAGCCTTTCGCTCCCTGTATTTTACCCCTGCCACCTTTAGAATTTGAAAGAGAGTATTCCAGTCAACATTGTCAAAAGCTTTCTCTAAGTGTAGAAATGCTAGAAACGTAGGTTTGCCTTTCCTTAATCTTTCTTCTAAGATAAGTCGTAAGGTCAGTATTGCCTCACGTGTTCCAGTATTTCTACGGAATCCAAACTGATCTTTCCCGAGGTCGGCTTCTACTAGTTTTTCCATTCGTCTGTAAAGAATTCGTGTTAGTATTTTGCAGCTGTGCTTATTAAACTGATTCTTCGGTAATTTTCACATCTGTCAACACCTGCTTTCTTTGGGATTGGAATTATTATATTCTTCTTGAAGTCTGAGGGTATTTCGCCTGTTTCATACATCTTGCTCACCAGATGGTAGAGTTTTGTCAGGACTGGCTCTCCCAAGGCCGTCAGTAGTTCCAATGGAATGTTGTCTACTCCGGGGGCCTTGTTTCGACTCAGGTCTTTCAGTGCTCTGTCAAACTCTTCACGCAGTATCGTATCTCCCATTTCATCTTCATCTACATCCTGTTCCATTTCCATAATATTATCCTCAAGTACATCGCTCTTGTATAGACCCTCTATATACTCCCTCCACCTTTCTGCTTTCCCTTCTTTGCTTAGAACTGGGTTGCCATCTGAGCTCTTGATGTTCATACATGTGGTTCTCTTATCTCCAAAGGTCTCTTTAATTTTCCTGTAGGCAGTATCTATCTTACCCCTAGTGAGATAAGCCTCTACATCCTTACATTTGTCCTCTAGCCATCCCTGCTTAGCCATTTTGCACTTCCTGTCGATCTCATTTTTGAGACGATTGTATTCCTTTTTGCCTGCTTCATTTACTGCATTTTTATATTTTCTCCTTTCATCAATTAAATTCAGTATTTCTTCTGTTACCCAAGGATTTCTACTAGCCCTCGTCTTTTTACCTATTTGATCCTCTGATGCCTTCACTACTTCATCCCTCAAAGCTACCCATTCTTCTTCTACTGTATTCCTTTCCCCCATTCCTGTCAATTGTTCCTTTATGCTCTCCCTGAAACTCTGGTTCTTTCAGTTTATCCAGGTCCCATCTCCTTAAATTCCCACCTTTTTGCAGTTTCTTCAGTTTTAATCTACAGGTCATAACCAATAGATTGTGGTCAGAGTCCACATCTGCCCCTGGAAATGTCTTACAATTTAAAACCTGGTTCCTAAATCTCTGTCTTACCATTATATAATCTATCTGATACCTTTTAGTATCTCCAGGGTTCTTCTATGTATACAACCTTCTATCATGGTTCTTAAACCAAGTGTTAGCTATGATTAAGTTGTGCTCTGTGCAAAATTCTACCAGGCGGCTTCCTCTTTCATTTCTTAGCCCCAATCCATATTCACCTACTACGTTTCCTTCTCTCCCTTTTCCTACACTCGAATTCCAGTCATCCATGACTATTAAATTTTCGTCTCCCTTCACTATCTGAATAATTTCTTTTATTTCATCATATATTTCTTCAATTTCTTCGTCATCTGCAGAGCTATTTGGCATATAAACTTGTAATACTGTAGTAGGTGTGGGCTTCATATCTATCTTGGCCACAATAATGCGTTCACTATGCTGTTTGTAGCAGCTTACCCGCATTCCTGTTTTCCTATTCATTATTAAACCTACTCCTGCATACCCCTATTTGACTTTGTGTTTATAACCCTGTAGTCACCTGACCAGAAGTCTTGTTCCTCCTGCCACCGAACTTCACTAATTCCCACTATATCTAACTTTAACCTATCCATTTCCCTTTTTAAATTTTCTAACCTACCTGCCCGATTAAGGGATCTGACATTCCACACTCCGATCCGTAGAACGCCAGTTTTCTTTCTCCTGATAACGACATCCTCTTGAGTAGTCCCCACCCAGAGATCCGAATGGGGGACTATTTTACCTCCGGAATATTTTACCCAAGAGGACGCCATCATCGTTTAATCATACAGTAAAGCTGCATGCCCTCGGGAAAAATTACGGCCGTAGTTTCCCCTTGCTTTCAGCCGTTCGCAGTACCAGCACAGCAAGGCCGTTTTGGTTATTGTTACAAGGCCAGATCAGTCAATCATCCAGACTGTTGCCCTTGTAACTACTGAAAAGGCTGCTGCTCCTCTTCAGGAACCACACGTTTGTCTGACCTCTCGACAGATACCCCTCCGTTGTGGTTGTACCTACGGTACGGCTATCTGTATCGCTGAGGCACGCAAGCCTCCCCACCAACGGCAAGGTCCATGGTTCATGGGCGGGACATACAAAATAGGATGAAAGAAAAAGTAATAATACAGTTCCCCTCCTTGACGTAATCCCGAATGCTCTACAGAAGTTGCAAAACGCCGTCATATTATGAAAACCTATCGCCAGAATCCTAACTTGGATAACTGAATTAAATTTTGTTCTTCACTCAATAAAGCATCAGTAAAGTTGAACATTTGGTATAAGACAAAGGCTGACTTCACCATATCTTAGCCAGCCGGTGTGGCCGAGCGGTTCTAGGCGCTTCAGTCTGGAACCGTGCGACCGCTACGGTCGCATGTTCGAATCCTGCCTAGGGCATGGATGTGTGTGATGTCCTTAGGTTAGTTAGGTTTAAGTAGTCCTAAGTTCTAGGGGACTGATGACCTCAGATGTTAAGTCCCATAGTGCTCAGAGCCATTTGAACCATTTGAACCATATCTTAGGTCGTCGATTCTCAAAATAAGAGCTAAACGATGCTATTAAAACATTCTGTGACAATCGTCCTGGTATTGATTCCATACATTATTCTGTGCTTGAGAATCTGCCCATGGAAGCAAAAGATTTGCTGTTGTTCATTTCTAATCAGTATTCGATGCAACAGGACCTTTGGTAACTTAGAAGATGCGGGATATGATTCTAGTTCTGAAAAATGGGAAAGAGCCCAATATCTCCTCTAACTATCGACCGATCACGTTGTCCTCTTGTGCAGCAAAATCGCTGGAACGAATGGTCAAAATTAGACTGGAATGGTGGCTTGAAAAGTGAAATGTAATTCCGCGTAGTCAATACGGATTTAGAAAAGGCAAAGGGACTGTTGACAACCAGTATTCGCTTGCTATGGACAAAATCTCAGCCTTTCATATAGAAAAAAATCTAGGATCATGTATGGCATCAGCTATCTGGTAGCTCAAAGAACGATCTATATCAGATTTAAAGGAAACATGCTCGGTCCGTCTCTTGTCTCTCAAGACCTGCCCCAGGTTGTAATTTTAAGCCCCTGTACACTCTTATACTAATGATGTTGAGCGTGTAATCAATCTTCCGACAAAAATTATACAATATTCAGACGATGTTTGTGTTTATTCAATTGCAGACTCATATATTCAGACTAATAAAACGGAATTACTCGTCGCTATAGAATACATCGGTGAACGGCTGTCTAACAATGGGTTGGCGGTCTCGGCTGAGAAATCGGTGATCATACCTTTTTATAAATCGGGCGCTGCACTCATTGTTGATCACGCCACATGCGGAAAGTATACGTTCCAGATAACATCTCATGCTCGATTTCTTGGTATGGTATTTGACTCTCGACTCAGCTGGGCGCCTCACATAAAACCTGTTGTTGATAAATGCGAGAAAGGATCAAATATAATTCGCACTCTCACTCGTACATGGAGAGAGGTGCAACAAAGTACTCACTCATGATATACCGAGCGATTTTTCAATCTAGTCTGGACTATGGTTGTATGCTGTAGCACTGCGCCTAAGATTTACCTCTCCAGGTTAGACAGTCTTCAGTTGAGAGCCATTCTTACTTGCCTTGGTACCATGCGTTCGACGCCTACAGATGCTCTTTTGGTGGAGGCAGGAGAGATGCCCTTAACCATTAGACATCAAATGCTATTAGATAAATTTTTCGTTCAACGAAAGGCCTTTATGGAAAGTCATGTCTATAAGAGTAAAGACTGCATTTACCAATTACAAAATACCTCCAACAGAAGAACTAAAATTTCGGGCATCTGCACAAGCTTCGACTCTTGGTATCCTGTCATATACTCTATGTGATGTTCTTCACATTTGCCTTTATTTTAATATGATCATGATACACTCAACTGTCATATTCCAGTCTTTTATTAAAATATGACAAGCTCGCTAAGTGTGAACGTTAAATGCAGATTTATTGTCTCACTGAATCTCAGGGGCCTCGTTATATCTGTATATATACTGATGGATCCAAGAGGAGTACACTGGATGTGCTTTTCTATGCCCTCAGATTCAAAACAACAATGCCTACAAACTGCCTAAAAGTGGCTCTGAGCACTATGGGACTTAACTTCCGAGGTCAGCAGTCCCCTAGAACTTAGAACTACTTAAACCTAACTAACCTAAGGACATCACACACATCCATGCCCTAGGCAGGATTCGAACCTGCGACCGTAGCGGTCGCGCGGTTCCAAACTGTAGGGCCTAGAACCGCTCGGCCACTACGGCCGGCTGCCTAAAATTGCTTCAGTTTTTACGGTGAAGGCTTACTAGTTTGGAAGCAATTAAGTATGTATCTTCAACTTCACAAGACATCAATAATGTCCTACTCCTAGAATGTTTTTGAAAGTTTCGACTCAAATGATGGAATAAAACTACCAACTGTTATATGTTAGATGTGTTACTGGAATATATTCGCTGTAAACAGAGAGGGCAGACAATCATTCAGCTCTGGGTGCAGTTTCACGCTGGCATCCGCTATAACGAGGAAGTAGACTTTTAGCAAAGCAAGATGCATCTACAGGAACTGTTCTCGATGTGACATTACCGTACATAGACAATTTATGTGAAGCCAAGAGTCACAGAAAACAGCAGTGGTAATAGATGGATATTATACAGCATTACAACTTCAAAAGTACTGCAAGGCAGTGGTTTACGAGAACGCATTTGGACCGATCTACGATTTCCATCGTCATTCACGCCTCTTTAACCATGTCTATTTTCCTATGCATAGAATCAACATTTATGATTCCCCTGCATGTGAGTGTGATTCCCAGTCAGAATCTGATGTAAACCGTATATTGTTTTCATATTCCACATTTAACAATGAACAATCGAAATTTCTGAGGACTTAGATGAGTATGGGTTAACCTTTCCCTCCATTAGCGGCTTCTCTTTTGGTTTCTAAAGACATTCGCTGTGTAAAGTGATTGTCATTTTTCTTAAGAGTATAGGGAAGAATCACTAGGACTCATATTTTCATTTATCTTTATCAGTTACTATTAAATTTAAGAAGTAGTCTGAATTGATTACATAAATATGTTTGGTTTACTTATTATTCTATTTATTAAGCATTTGACAGCTTGAGCTTTCAATTCTGTAAATATGCATTTTTGTATTTGTACAATTATGTATTCTATGTAAACATGTGTTCTCGGTGGCTAAATAGAGAACAATCTCTGGAGACCCTTTTAAAGCAAAAAAAAAACTACACCTTGACGTGACGGTGGCATAACTTGTAGGTGCCGTGATGGCCAGTGTGAATTAGTCCTAAAGCACCAAATTAGCAACGAAATGTTTTGTAAACAAATCACTTAAACTGTTCGTTTATCAAGGTGCAATCAGATCAACAGATCAAAAGAAAAGTAGAAGAATTTCTATCAGACAAGAAGATCATGGGTCCCAAATCCCAAAATAACAAACAAGTTTTCTATAGAAACGAAGCCCTTTATGCAAAGTCGAAGAGACTCTCGGAAACCATGAGGAAAAGGAGGATTGATTTCTATGGACAAATACTCCGAATGAATCCCGACAGATTAACTGAACAATTCTTTGACTTCTTTTACAAAGAAAAGACTAAACCCAATTGGTTTAAGGAAGTGGAAAAGGATTTGAGAGAACTCCAGATTACCGAAATCATGTTAAAGAATGGTACAGCCAAGACCGTGACCAAAGACAAAATTAAGAGGTTCCAAGTTAACATCAACTCCAGCAAACCGATTCAGATATCAGAAGAGGAAAGAAAGAAGAGATCAGATAGAATGAAGAACTATTGGGAGAAAAAGAGGGCATAAGAATCTAAGAAGAGATTAATCTGACGTACCCCAAAGATGGGTGATTAGAAGTGGAAAAAAGGACAAAGTGCTAATGAAACTGATGAATTCTTAATTGGGGGTTCAGATGGCTCTGAGCACTATGGGACTCAACTGCTGCGGTCATTAGTCCCCTAGAACTTAGAACTAGTTAAACCTAACTAACCTAAGGACATCACAAACATCCATGCCCGAGGCAGGATTCGAACCTGCGACCGTAGCGGTCTTGCGGTTCCAGACTGCAGCGCCTTTAACCGCACGGCCACTTCGGCCGGCTCTTAATTGGGGGAAAATGATGTGATTGTAATGTATAATTACTGCACTTGTGGAATTAGGATGTCATACATCAGTGAACAGTTATACAGGGTGACGCACAGAAGACAGACGGTTTTTAATGAAATAATACTGAGCCAACTTTAAAATTAATGCATGTTTATTTACACAAAATCAGAGCTCATTATTTGCCATTTTAGTTAACAAAGTTATTTGTGAAAAATAATGTCGTCAAGGTGATGTCCATCATTTCGAATGCAGGACTCAAATCTCTTCTCAAAATTCTCCATCTCACCGACTAAAATCTCTGCAGGGATGGCAGCAATTTCTTAAATGATTGCATTCTTCAACTCGTCCAAATTTAGTGGTTTGTGGTTATAGACACAGTTCTTAAGGTACCCCCACAGAAAAAAGTCACATACTGACAAGTCCGGCCCGCTGGAGTGGCCGAGCGGTTCTAGGCGCTACAGTCTGGAACCGTGTGACCGCTACGGTCGCAGGCTCGAATCCTGCCGTGAGCATGGATGTGTGTAATGTCCTTAGGTTAGTTAGTTTTAAGTAGTTCTAAGTTCTAGGGGACTGATGACCTCAGAAGTTAAGTCTCATAGTACTCAGAGCCGTTTGAACCATTTGACAAGTCCGGAGACCTGGGAGGCCAAGGAACATTGCCATAACGTGAGATGATCCGGCCGGGAAACATGCGTCTAAGAACTGTAATTGAAGTGTTTGCAGCGTGCGATGTTGCCCCATCCTGCTGGAACCAAACGCGTTTTAAAGGGATGCATCGTCTTCTTAGTTCTGGTTTCAAGAATGTTTCAAGCATACAAATGTAACGAACCGAATTAACAGTAACTGTGGCCCGTTCTCTTAAAAAAAAAAAAAAAAAAAAAAAAAAAAAAAAAAAAAAAAAAAAGGTCCAATAGAGCCAACAGAGCCAAGAGCACACCAGACTGTTACTTTTTCTGAGTGTAGAGGACGCTGGTGGATAAGGTGTGGATGCTCTGGAGCCCAGTAACGTAGGTTTTGCTTACTCACGGACCCGTTTACATGAAAATGAGCTTCATCGCTCATCAAAAAAATTTCATTTTCATTCGCTCCCAAAATCATTTGCATTCTGCAAAAGAAGTCTTCTCGTAAAGAAAAATCAGTTTCCTTAAGTTGTTGGACAGTGAGCATTTTGTAGGGATGGAATTTTAATTCTTTATACAAAATTCGTCTAACCGATTCACGATTGATTCGTAACTCACTAGCATGACGTCTAGTTGACCGTCCTGGGCTTCCGACTGCTGCTTGCCTCACCCTTTCAACGTTTTCTGGTGTCGTTACTCTGCGTCTCGGGCCAGGATGCTTCTTATCCAGTATGTTTCCAGTTGCTCTGAAGTTTTCCAACCATCTGAGGATTGTGTTACGGCTCGGAACAGCTCCATGTCGACCGACATTAAACAGCGCATGAAACAATCGCTGCGTAGCAATAACAGACTCACCACTTTTCACGGAACTGTCATAGACAAACACTCAACGTTGCAAGTCCCACTGCTCCATAGTGACTGAATAAATAAAATGGCGTCTTGTGTGGATCAGAACTATCCCCACTACGACCACCTCCCACCACCGCGCCCTCAGTACTACGCAGTTCATAACCGTCCGTCTCCCGTGTGTCACCCTGTATAATGTTTTTTTTTTATTTTAATGTTATAAATTTGCCGTAAATATCTGTGTCAGTAATGTACTATGATATTTAATAGCCAACAGTTAAAATCAGGGCCGGCCGGGGTGGCCGAGCGGTTCTAGGCGCTACAGTCTGGAACCACGCGACGGCTACGGTCGCGGGTTCGAATCCTGCCTCGGGCATGGATGTGTGCGATATCCTTAGGTTAGTTAGGTTTAAGTAGTTCTAAGTTATAGGGGACTGATGACCTCAGAAGTTAAGTCCCATAGTGCTCAGAGCCTTTTGAACCATTTTTAAAATCTGGCTGTACATGTACCCGTTTATGTGTGTGTTCCTCAACTGTATTGAAGCTTTTAATGCCTCAGTGCCAAGAAAACTGATGCAAATAACTTCTGTGTGGACTTGGATCTAGAACTTGCCACTTTGGGGCTGTCAGATGCTAACTTAATTGTTGTTTCTGTGTACTGTTCCTCAACGGCGGTTCTGAAAACTTTATCACCAAATTGAAAAGCTGTCTGTGTCATCTAGTGCGCCTAGAAGAAAAAATTGTCTTCAATGGAGACTCCAGCATCCTTATTGGGTAAGATAGTAACAGAGAGAGACTTTTTAGTAAGCAGATATGAAATACACTCCTGGGAATGGAAAAAAGAACACATTGACACCGGTGTGTCAGACCCACCATACTTGCTTCGGACACTGCGAGAGGGCTGTACAAGCAATGATCACACGCACGGCACAGCGGACACACCAGGAACCGCGGTGTTGGCCGTCGAATGGCGCTAGCTGCGCAGCATTTGTGCACCGCCGCCGTCAGTGTCAGCCAGTTTGCCGTGGCATACGGAGCTCCATCGCAGTCTTTAACACTGGTAGCATGCCGCGACAGCGTGGACGTGAACCGTATGTGCAGTTGACGGACTTTGAGCGAGGGCGTATAGTGGGCATGCGGGAGGCCGGGTGGACGTACCGCCGAAGTGCTCAACACGTGGGGCGTGAGGTCTCCACAGTACATCGATGTTGTCGCCAGTGGTCGGCGGAAGGTGCACGTGCCCGTCGACCTGGGACCGGACCGCAGCGACGCACGGATGCACGCCAAGACCGTAGGATCCTACGCAGTGCCGTAGGGGACCGCACCGCCACTTCCCAGCAAATTAGGGACACTGTTGCTCCTGGGGTATCGGCAAGGACCATTCGCAACCGTCTCCATGAAGCTGGGCTACGGTCCCGCACACCGTTAGGCCGTCTTCCGCTCACGCCCCAACATCGTGCAGCCCGCCTCCAGTGGTGTCGCGACAGGCGTGAATGGAGGGACGAATGGAGACGTGTCGTCTTCAGCGATGAGAGTCGCTTCTGCCTTGGTGCCAATGATGGTCGTATGCGTGTTTGGCGCCGTGCAGGTGAGCGCCACAATCAGGACTGCATACGACCGAGGCACACAGGGCCAACACCCGGCATCATGGTGTGGGGAGCGATCTCCTACACTGGCCGTACACCACTGGTGATCGTCGAGGGGACACTGAATAGTGCACGGTACATCCAAACCGTTATCGAACCCATCGTTCTACCATTCCTAGACCGGCAAGGGAACTTGCTGTTCCAACAGGACAATGCACGTCCGCATGTATCCCGTGCCACCCAACGTGCTCTAGAAGGTGTAAGTCAACTACCCTGGCCAGCAAGATCTCCGGATCTGTCCCCCATTGAGCATGTTTGGGACTGGATGAAGCGTCGTCTCACGCGGTCTGCACGTCCAGCACGAACGCTGGTCCAACTGAGGCGCCAGGTGGAAATGGCATGGCAAGCCGTTCCACAGGACTACATCCAGCATCTCTACGATCGTCTCCATGGGAGAATAGCAGCCTGCATTGCTGCGAAAGGTGGATATACACTGTACTAGTGCCGACATTGTGCATGCTCTGTTGCCTGTGTCTATGTGCCTGTGGTTCTGTCAGTGTGATCATGTGATGTATCTGACCCCAGGAATGTGTCAATAAAGTTTCCCCTTCCTGGGACAATGAATTCATGGTGTTCTTATTTCAATTTCCAGGAGTGTATTTGTGACAAGTTATCTATCAACAAGAGGAGATGTCTATCTTGCTACAGTTGTCACCAACTCATATAGCTGGGACTACAAAGTAAGTGTGGTTGACCCATGCTTGCAGATCAAAGTGCAATAATCATGAAGCTATGGACAAACTCAGTAAGTACGTAACAAATACCCAAACGGCCTTCAAATTATGTAGTTAGAAGGAGGGTTATTACAAAGAAAAATTTAGATGATTTCGAAGCTACAGTGTCTTCTACATAATGGCATCAAATGTATGAAGAAGAGGCACCAAATGACACATTCAGTTCCATGTTCCAAACTCTTAAAGTCAAATTTGATGGAAATTTTCCGCTGAAAACCAAAAGACATCCAGATATCAAATCAAAATACACTCAGAAAACTTCCAAAATAAAGATCAGGTATACCTCTAGATTAGCTAAAATGAAATGCGTTGTACAACTACTTTAAATGACACAGCCAAAGCCACTGATGATGTGGCATCAAGGACAGACTACACTGCAATTATTTACAGGCCAAAAGGACGTTTAGAAAAGAAGCAGAGAAAGCAAAGAAGGAAAGCGGATCCAGATTTATTGAAGATGCCCACAGCATGAAATCTGGTTAATGTACTCGTACATAGGCAAACGCCCACCTCTTGCTCTGAATTTTGCAGTCCAGATGAATTTAATGAATATTTTACAAACATAGTCGAAATAGCTGAAATTCCTGACTTTGGAACAGATCCCGCAGATGCTGTGATATTTGGAAATAAATGTAGCATGGTAATGTGGAAGGGAGTGTATCAAAAAGGCATAATAAAAATAGTAAAAGACCACAAACACCCATGGTGCCCTGATATTTACAGCATGCCCTGTACTATATTAAAAACTATAATCTGTGAAATTGCTCAACCACTGTTAGTAGTAAAAAATAAATGCTTCCTTATCATCATCATCACATCAGGATTTCCTTCCATGCCATGGAATTTCCAACTTCCTGAAAGTAGTATGTACAGCACCAGTTTACAAAAAAAGGTAGTGTACACAAAGTGTGAAGCTTCTGGTCTATACATATAATACCAGTGCTAGCTAATAGCACATATCTGACCATTTTACAAAAAAGGTAAACCACATGAAGTGTCAAGCTACAGGCCTGTATCTATAATATCAGGGCTAGTTAACTTGATGGAGTCCATAATGCAAGATCATCTATTATGTTATTTTGAAAGAAATAACCTCTTTTACGATAGACAGCACAACATTTGGAAGAGCTACAACAGCAGTACTTGACTTAGTTACAAATATAAGTCAGGGTTTTGAAAACAAAGCTATCTACAGCACTCGTACTCTGTGACCTTAGTAAGACATTTGTTTGTATCCCACGTAAGGCCCTACTCAGCAAGCTAAAATCATGTGGTACAGAGAGACCTATTCTACATACTGTCGAATCCTACCAAAATAACAGACGACAGATTGTATCAGTGTAAGGAGCAGACTCAGGTCAAATGAAGTTAAATGTGCTGTGCCACAGAGATCTGTAATGGGGCCCCTGCCATTTCTAATTTTCGTTAATTACATAGGCTGCAACGGGTACACCTTGCAGTTTGCAGATGATGCAACTTTGTTCTTAACAGTGGAGAATGTATTTCATGCTGTTCAACGAGCAGAAGTCCTATTCAGCGAGGCCAAGGCCTGTTTCATCATGAACAATATGAAAACTAATAAAGACCAAACATAGAGGATGATATGCAGCCCAAATGATACTGGAGCACTGGATGACACAGCAGCTACTATGTTTCTGGGCTTTTTATTGATTCCACATTAACTTTTACGTGTACATTCAAATCTCTGACGGGTTCTGTACCTCTTGAGGACACTAAAAAGTGTTCTATCACAATAGTATCTGGTAACAGTATACTATGCAATGTTCTACAGCCATACAGCTTTGGGCTGTTACTGTGGGACCACTTTGGAGGTTGCAGGAATGTGCTTTTATTGCAGAAGAAAGCAATAAGGATCACTGCAAAAGAAAACTTTAAGACAAAATGTTCAGCAGGAGCTGTTTTCAAAGGCAGAATTTTTTCCTTATGTACCCATTTGAAATTCCGTGGTAGAGTTAGTTTCTTTATTTTCCAGCACCTAAAAAGGAATGTGTATTTCACTGTTATATTTGTTCTAATGAGACCACAAAAAATTCTTTAGATTTTATTTCAGTTTGTTGAATTATTAACAGTGCATTAGAAGGACATGTTGTGGAGATATTTTGATGAGTTGGAGATGAGGGAGGGAAGGGGAAGAGAATAGAAGGAGCCTTACTTCAAATAATTGTAACTTGCGGGAGCGAGCCTGAAGGTCTTTGTGACTCGATGACACTACTTATGTGGATATTACTTACGTAGACATTACTTATGTGGATAGTCAGTAGGCCATGGAGGGGATGCCAACAACGACTTTATGAAAATAAGTGCACCTAGGAACCATGGAAAGTTTCCTGCAGATGGGTTGCAGCAGGGAGAAATGAAAAGGATCGCCAAGAAAGATGGAGAAGACGATTTTGCAACAGTAATCATGATTGGTGGAGAAAGCTTACACTTCTCGTCCAGTCTTGAAACAATGATTTAGGTTCAGTTGTACGATTGCAGGATAGAATCAAGGAACAGTTATTTCTGGAATTGGCTACACACTATAGCGCCATTTTATTCTCCAGTTAGTTATTCCTGGAATAGCGTCCCCATCGGTGAGTCTCCATTCAGTTAGACTGACAGTGCAAATCGAGCTCGTGGAATATTTTTGCACTCAAAAGCTACGATATTCAACTAGTTTCACCATTGTGTGAGGAAACCTCAAATGTAAACCTGAGTGAGAAGTGGTCTCTAAATGTTGCAGACTGACACTGGTGAATGCTGTGGCGGCCTTCAAGAGATTCTAGAAAAATAAGAGATGCTATCGTTACATCAGTCGAAAAGATTAATTAGAAAGCGTGAGAGCAATGTAGTCAAGTAACACAAGACTCTATATTGAAGTTGCTTTGATTTGATTTGATTAATGCAGTGGGACAGAAGCAACAGTGATCTTAGGCCTATGTTGCCCTCAACGAAACTGAGTTTATTGTGCGGTCTTGCTATCTGTGATTCTAATAAACCCTTAAGAAGTACTAGGAGATCTTTTACTAGTTGCTTAATAGACTCGATTTCTTCACATTATATCGACCGGAATATTCTGTGTCTATGGCTCCCCAGAACTTCGCATGGTCTACATCTAGGGGCTTCTTCCTCTATACTCAACATGTGTAGATACTTCTTAAAGTTCCCGTGGCCAGTCATGAGTCCTATCATGAGTTTAATCTGTTTCCCATTCAAGTTCAGGATTACAAGAACTTCTCTTGAAATATGGCTTCGGCATCATTAGCTTGCCATGTTTCCGTTTTTGGACCATCGTATTGTATTGTATTGTATTGTATTGTATGTTAACCAGGGACTTAGAAACGATGGAGAGGCTCCGTCCCCGCCGCAGCCGCAGTGGTCCACAACCCCACGACGGCTACCGCAGTCCACTTCACCCCTCCGCCGCCCCACACAGAAGTGCTCTTTCAGGGTTATTGTGCGGTTCGGCACCCGATGGACCTCCCCCCTCAGCGAACGTCTCACACCAGACGAGTGTAACCCCTATGTTTGCGTGGTAGAGTAATGGTGGTGTACGCGTATGTGGAGAACTTGCTTGCGCAGCAATCGTCTTTTGGACCATAGTCCAATAGTCTATGTGCTGCCTCCAGATCCGGCTACGTAGTTTTGATTTTACCATCGCCTTACTGACGGTTAGGACAGGTTTCGGTCCAGTAAATAGAGTCTTCGCGCCTGTGCTGGCCAATCTACTACCTTCATTGCCAATAATTCCGGAGTGACCAGTGATCCACAGCAGATTTATCCCGTCGCTGGGCTTCATTGCATTCTGCAACGATCTTGATCTCATTTCAACGGCTGATAGAGATTTCAGAGCTGCCTAGCTGTCTGAATAAATGTAGGTGCTACGATCCTTGTAGCACTTACACAAATTCTCCTCCTCGCTCACTCTGATAATGGATATTTCCACCTGGAATACTGTGGCCAGGCTTCCCTAGAGAGACTGCCCTCTCTAGTCTAGGCCGTACCCATTCTAATCCGGTCCCAGAGCCTTCATCTGTTTTCGACCCGTCAGTAAACCAGACTATGTCTCCTTAACGGTATCGTGGGTCATTCTTCCACTGCTTCTTCTTCCAATTATTACACTGAAAGGTTTATTAAAGCAGCTGGAAGTTATTCTACGGTAAACTGGCATTTCCTCGGCTATTCCCACATTTACCACACTCCCCATATAGGTGTGAGATTCTGGGTATCACAAAGCAATCGGTTATTTCTAGTTGTTAAGCGGTATGCCCCTACAGCTGCCTCCATTGTAAACAAAAGGTGTAATTGGGGGCATGTCCAACATGGTGTCCATCCTAGAAGTGTGTGTGCTACTAATTCCGCCTGTTATGGCTAAGCAGGCCAATCTCTGCACCCTGACAGTGCTCCTTAGCGACAAATTTTAGTTCTATTTTATTCCACCCCATAAATTATTATAGGTCTTATTACAATGGTGTATATTCACTACATTCTTCTGAGGTATAGATCCCATCCTTTAACACATGCCCTTCTAGCATTCATAAGAGTACTTTTTACATTGAAAAATATATTCATTATACAGGATGTTACAAAAAGGTACGGCCAAACTTTCAGGAAACATTCCTCACACACAAAGAAAGAAAATACGTTATGTGGACATGTGTCCGGAAACGCTTACTTTCCATGTTAGAGCTCATTTTATTACTTCAAATCACATTAATCATGGAATGGAAACACACAGCAACAGAACGTACCAGCGTGACTTCAAACACTTTGTTACAGGAAATGTTCAAAATGTCCTCTGTTAGCGAGGGTACATGTATCCACCCACCGTCGCATGGAATCCCTGATGCGCTGATGCAGCCATGGAGAATGGCGTATTGTATCACAGCCGTCCACAATACGAGCACGAAGAGTCTCTACATTTGGTACCGGGGTTGCATAGACAAGAGCTTTCAAATGCCCCCATAAATGAAAGTAAAGAGGGTTGAGGTCAGGAGAGCGTGGAGGCCACGGAATTGGTCCACCTCTACCAATCCATCGGTCACCGAATCTGTTGTTGAGAAGCGTACGAACACTTCGACTGAAATGTGCAGGAGCTCCATCGTGCATGAACCACATGTTGTGTCGTACTTGTAAAGGCACATGTTCTAGCATACATCAAATGGGCATCTGCCAACTTCGCATTTGTAAACATTGCACTGACTGCAAAACCACGTTCGTGATGAACACTAACCTGTTGATGCTACGTACTGATGTGCTTGATGCTAGTACTGTAGAGCAATGAGTCGCATGTCAACACAAGCACCGAAGTCAACATTACCTTCCTTCAATTGGGCCAACTGGCGGTGAATCGAGGAAGTACAGTACATATTGACGAAACTAAAATGAGCTCTAACATGGAAATTAAGCGTTTCCGGACACATATCCATATAACATCTTTTCTTTATTTGTGTGTGAGGAATGTTTCCTGAAAATTTGGCCGTACCTTTTTGTAACACCCTGTATAAGAAGTTCTTGATAGTTTTGCATCTGCAGTTGTCCCTAGGTACTTCAGTACCCCCCAATACTGGTAGAGTTTCATCGAGTAACTTGAAATTACAATATGTTTGCTTGATCTGCTTTCTCGTATTGTAAATTTTCTTGCACTGACTGTATTGAAGTTACCATAGATAAATTAAGAATCAGATACATGCTGATTGGCATGTAAGAGATATTTCGTATATTTCTTACGTTCAGAACAAAACATGGGGAAAAGTCATGCAGACCCTGAGAATAGCTGAAGCAGAAATATGACCAGCTAAACACTAAACTTGGCTTTAGGAAAGGTATAGGCGCCAGAGTGGCACTTCTGACGTCGTGGTTGATAATGAAGCAAGACTGAAGAAAACTTATGTTCTTAGGATTTGTCGACCTAAAAGAAGCGTCCGCCGATGTAAAATGGTGCAAGGTGTTCGAGCCCGCATCTCGTGGTCGTGCGGTAGCGTTCTCGCTTCCCACGCCCGGGTTCCCGGGTTCGATTCCCGGCGGGGTCAGTGATTTTCTCTGCCTCGTGATGGCTGGGTGTTGTGTGCTGTCCTTAGGTTAGTTAGGTTTAAGTAGTTCTAAGTTCTAGGGGATTGATGACCATAGATGTTAAGTCCCATAGTGCTCAGAGCCAAGGTGTTCGAAATCCTGAGAAAAATATGGGTGAGCTATAGGAAAAATTGGGTAATATACAGCATGTACAAGAACAAAGAGGGAACAATAAGAGTGGAAGACCATGACAGAAGTGTACGGATTAAAAAGGGCGTATGACAGGAATGTATTCTTTCGCCCTGCTGTTCAGTCTACACGTCGAAAAAGCAATGACGGAAATGAAAGAAAGGCTCAAGAGTGAGATTAAAATACAGGATAAGATATCGTTCCTCTACATCTACATGGATACTCCCCAAATCACACTTAAGTGCCTAGCAGAGGGTTCATCATATCACCTTCACTATAATACTCCATTATTCCAATATCGATAAAAAGGAATACCTACATCTTTCCGTGCGAGCTCTGATTTCCCTTATTTTATTATGATGGCGTCAACAAAATATTTTGGCAGTCGGAGGAGAAAGCTGGTGATTGAAATTTGGTGACAAGATTCCACCACAACGAAAAACGCCTTTATTTTACTGATCTCCATTCCAAATCCCGTATCATGTCAGTGACACTCCCTCCCCTATTTCACGATAATACAAAACGTACTGCTCTTCTTTGGACTTTTTCGATGTACCCCGTTAATCGCCGGCCGGTGTGGCAGAGCGGTTCTAGGCGCTTCAATCTGGAACCGCGCGACCGCTACGGTCGCAGGTTCGAATCCTGCCTCGGGCATGGATGTGTGTGATGTCCTTAGGTTAGTTAGGTTTAAGTAGTTCTAAGTTCTAGGGGACTGATGACGTCAGATGTTAAGTCCCATAGTGCTCAGAGCCATTTGAACCATTTTTTACTCCTTAATCCTATCTGTTAAGGATCCCAGACCGCGCAGCAGTACACCATACGAGGACGGACAAGAGCAGTGAAAGCAGTTTCTTTAGATGTGTTACATTTTCTAAGTTTTCTGCCAATAAAACGCAGTCTTTGGTTTGGCTTCCCACAACGTTTTCTATGTGTCCTTTCCAATTTAAGCTGTTCGTAATTGTAATTCCCAGGCATTTAGTTGAATTTATTGTGTTTGGATTTGCCTGATCTCTCGTGTAACCGATGTGGATGACCTCACGCTTTTCATTATTTAGCGTCAATTGCCAATTATCACACCATACAGATATCTTTTCTAAATCGTTTTGTAATTTGTTTCGATCTTCTGATGACTTTACCAGACGATAAACGACAGCATCATCTGCGAACAACCTAAGATAGCTGTTCGGATTGTCTTCTAAATCATTTATAAAGATAAGGAACAGCAGAGGGCCTATAACACTACCTTGGGGAACGCCAGAAATCACTTCTGTTTTACTCAATTATTTTCCGTCAGTTACTGCGAACTGAGACCTCTCTGTCAGGAAATCACGAGTACAGTCGCATAACTGAGACGATATTCCATAAGCATGCAATTTCACTACAAGCCGCTCTTGTGGTACAGTGTCGAAAGCCTTCTGGAAATCTAGAAATGTGGAATCAATTTGAAATCCCTTGTCAATAGCACTCAACGCTTCACGTGTGTAAAGAGCTAGTTGGATTTCACAAGAACGATGTTTTCTAAATCCGTGTTGATTGTGTGTCAATAGACCGTTCTCTTCGATGTAATTCATGACTTTCGAACACAATATATGCTCCAAAAGCCTGTTGCATGTCGACGTTAATGATATGGGCCTGTAATTTAATGGATTACTCCTACTACCTTTCTTGGATATTGGTGTGACCTGTACATCTTTCCAGCCTTTGGGTGCGGATCTTTCGTCGAGCGGTCGGTTGCATATGCTTGTTAAATATGGAGCTATTGCATCAGCATCTCTGAAATGGAACCTAATTGGTATACAGTCTGGACCGGAAGACTTGCTTTTATTAAGTGATTTAAGTTGCTTCATTACTCCGAGAATGTTTACTTCTAAGTGACTCATACTGGCAGCTGTTCTTTTCTCGAATTCTGGAATGTTTACTTCGTCTTCGTAGGTGAACGAATTTCTGAAGGTGTGTTTAATAGTTCTGCTTTGGCAGCATTGCGTCGATAGTATACTGCTGTCGCGCAGAGAAGGCATTGATTATGTCTTGCCGGGAGCATGCTTTAAATACGACCAGAATTTCTTTGGATTTTCTACTAGGTTTCGAGACAGAGTTTCGTTGGGGAAACTATTATAAGCATCTCGCGTTGAAGTCCGCTCTAAATTTCGAGCTTCTATAAAATATCGCCAACCTTGGAGATTTTGCGTTTTGTTTAAATCTGGCATGCTTTTTTCATTGTTTCTGCAAGAGTATTCTGACCCGTTTTGTGTACCATAGCGGATCAGCTCCGTCGTTTGTTAATTTATTTGCTACGAAACTCTGACAAAAGCACTTGTGATCTAGGAGGTTGCTGGGCACGGTAGCTCAGCGTGTTCGGTCAGTGTGTCAGCTGCCCTCTGAAAAAAAGAAAAAAAAAACCTGAGTGAATGGATCAATTATGAACTTGAACGGGAGTCATGGGACGTCCGCCCCCAACAAATGCAGCGAACAAAAATGAGATTTTTTTTTAAAAAAAAGGGGGGTAGCGTCTTCGATTAGTAATCAAAACGTGCTCCGTCCCGGATTCGAAACCCGCCATCGCTTAAAATTTCATTAATAATCAGCGTTGGCGACCGAAGACTTCCGGCATAAGAAGTCACCAATATTTTGCCAACGGCCTTGTCAGAGAAAGCGGAGGAGCTAACAGAGGTTCAGGGCACTGTCTTGTCGATGGGGTGAGAAACCGCCCCTTGTAACATCCTCTTAGAAAAATTATAAATGAGTGTGCTTAAACTGACACACAATATTTTTTAGCGCAACGCAATCTCACTTTCAATTATCCCTACAAAAGAATGGCCCTGACTAACATTAACCTATACCTTTCACAAATCACTTACCTCACAAAAATCTTCGTTACTCAAGCTACTGCAATACAGCGAGCGCCACCACTGCCAGCTAAATAAAAGACTCAAACTACTGAAGGCACTAACTACTGATAGGCATAGTTAGCAAATGAAAGATTTTGATAGAGAACAAACAATGTATTTACCTTAATAGTGTTCAAAAGTCATAATATGTATATATATATATCAGTTCATGATATCCAGTCTTACAAATTTATTGTCTCTGTCCAGATCATCTGCTCTCAAAACTCCGCCATCTCACTCACCACATCCACCACTGCTGGCAGCTCACCTCCAACTGCGCAACGCTGCCCAACACTACAATGGCAGACAACAATGTAAACTAGCCACAGACTGCACAGCCAGTGATTTTCATACAGAGCGCTACGTGGCGTTACCAATAAGAAAACCTAAACAGCCTACTTACATTGCCCCCATGTTCACCACAAAAAAATTTTACAAATTGTTTTGGGCAGTGGCCAATGCAGATTTGAAAAAAAATTTCATAATTACAATAACAAAGAAATCAAATGAACACACTTATTGATGCAATGTTGGTCAAAAGCTAAAATTTTCTCACAGCCCATAAAGACAGTCCTGATCATTCATCACAGTAAAACCGCAGATTTTTTTTTCTCAAAGTCTGAGCATTAAAAGAAAATGCACACGGAAGTAGTGCATTTCCATGCAGTCTTGAAGAAGTAGTGTTGTCCTTCCAATGGAAAGACAGTGCTGACTCTTGACATGCAGACAGGTAATGGTCCACAACAGAGCAAACCCACAAAAGAGTCAGTCGAAGTTTTGAAGAATATTGGTAGGTAGGTCATCACAGAGTAGACCCACTGTAGTCCTGGTAGAGATTATGGTATTGGTGGGCCACCATAGGTGCAGACCCACTGCAGTCCTTGTAGAAATAATGGTATTGGTGGGCCATCAAAGATGCAGACCCACTGTAGTCCTTGTAGAGACGGCCAGCAGCCGTCTGTTGCGACTGTGCAGGTGCACGATCACCATCAAAGAGTCTTGTGGAGGATATAGCAAGTCCATAAACCACTCACAAACCACTCACAAAGTTTTTGGAATTGTCCTTAGAAAAATTCTACAACATAACTCTCATCAGCTAAACACATAAAGACAGGAAAAACCCAAATACACAAGAGAACACAAACACATAGCAGAATAACACAGGAGGAAAGGACAGGGTTTGTTTTCAGTGTAACATTTGGTACTGCAGTCCACCCCAAAACTTCATTCCGTAGATCTTTCCTCTTATTTCAACATTTGTTTCCACCAAAAAAATCCTATCCAAGCATGCTTTCTGTATTTATATGTTCACATGTTTCTTACCTCATTATTTATTTTCCATTATCTTACCTCATAATTTATTTCCAAGAAAATCCTACCTTACCTGTGTCAGCTGATCTTGTACTTCCCAGATTTCTCTTTGGTGTTGCGTATTAATTTGACTCTGATTTTGTTTGAATTTCCTAATTTGTTCGCACTCTTCTGTGTCATAAAGACTACCGGTTTTGTGTCATTCAGATTATCATCTACCTTCATAGATAAATTATTTAGCTCATCCGAAAGTTCAACTACTTTCTCTGATAATGAACTAATTTCCTCCATGTGTCTTTCTGAACCAATTTTCAGAGTATCTACTGTGTCCTTTAAGTTTTCCTGAGGTTTTGCAAGTTGCGTAACCGAATCGGTAGATGCAACTGAGTCAATTTTAGCTTGCAAGGTCTCATGATTTTCATGAACAATAGTTTGCAGTTCTTTTATGGCTGCTTCGTGATTCTGTAATGCATTTTCATGCCGCGAAAAAATAGGTTGAAAATGCTCACAAATTTGTGTTTTTACGTCATTACAGACTTTTTGACATTTCAATTCAATGTTATGTAACTCAGTAGTTAAGTCTTCACGTGTTTGTTCAAGTGTGGTGTCTAACTTTTGAAGATTTTGTTCCATTATGTCTAACTTTTGAAGCTTTTGCTGTGTTTGTCTCTGATTTTGTTCCATTGTGTCTAACTGTTGCTGTGTTTTTCTCTCATTTTGTTCCATTGTGTCTAACTTTTAAAGCTTTTGCTGTGTTTGTCTCTGATTTTGTTCCATTTGTTGTATTAATTGCAATAATAATGTATTAGTGTCTGGAATCTGTTTCTCCATGCTTTTTGGCAGTGCATTTTCACCGGCAACATTCACATTTTGACAAGCAGAATATGTGTCTTGACTCATTTGAGAAAACGGTGAGGACCCAAAACCTGAGTCTACAGTATTTGCAATATTGTGTTCTGTCATTTCGGATTCCTGAGGCGAGCTGTTGCCGACCGATCGATCGATAATGCTTCCCTGTTCACTAATTGTTTCACTGCCTGCACCATTATTTGCAGCCCGCTCCATTTCCCTATGCACAATTACCAAATTACTACTTTGAACATTAGTTAATTCATTACTCGGCGGCGCTAACACACTGCTTTCGTCTTCACTGTCATGTCTCAGTTTACTTCGAAGCCTAGTATTACGTTTTTCACACGCCATTATTGTCACAATATTTCACACGACAACACAGAAAAGCACAATTTGAAGAGCAAAAATAAGAGAACACATTAACATAGCACTGAAAATAATATCTAGTTAATTGCAAGTGCAGCTGCAAAATACTGGGTGCAAATCTACATGCATACCACAACTGTTTTACTGTACAACAATGAAAGACTGCAACTACAAAGGAGATTCTCTCTACAATTACATACTAGCAATAAGCCAAAGCTACACTAATTACACAAACTACAAGAAAAAATCAGAAGATTCCAGGTTCGAATCCTCGCAGGGTCGCCATATGTAACGTTCCCTTAGAAAAATTATAAATGACTGTGCTTAAACTGACACACAATATTTTTTAGCGCAATGCAATCTGACTTTCAATTATCCCTACAAAAGAATGGTCCTGACTAACATTAACCTACACTTTTCACAAATCACTTACCTCACAAAAATCTTCGTTACTCAAGCTACTGCAATACAGCGAGCGCCACTACTGCCAGCTAAATAAAAGACTCAAACTACTGAAGGCACTAACTACTGATAGGCATAGTTAGCAAATGAAAGATTTTGATAGAGAACAAACAATGTATTTACCTTAATAGTGTTCAAAAGTCATAATATATATATATATATCAGTTCATGATATCCAGTCTTACAAATTTACTGTCTCTGTCCAGATCATTCGCTCTCAAAACTCCGCCATCTCACTCACCACATCCACCACTGCTGGCAGCTCACCTCCAACTGCGCAACGCTATGCGCTGTTAACATCCAGCTGCCCAACACTACAATGGCAGACAACAATGCAAACTAGCCACAGACTGCACACAGCACAGCCAGTGATTTTTATACAGAGCGCTACGTGGCGTTACCAATAAGAAAACCTAAACAGCCTACTTACACCCTAAACGCGGAAGAATCAACAATGATCAACGGTATGAAGATGCTGAAGGCAATGGAAACGACTGCATTAAAGACACATAACGTGTATCCACAGGACATGTGGCCTGTAATTGAAAAAAAAGTTATGATGATCGATCCATTGGCAAAAGATTCCGGAATAGCCCCCCATTCGGATCTCCGGGAGGGGAATGCCAAGGAGATGACCGCGAGAAAAAGATTGAATAATCAACGAAAATATAACGTTCTACGAGCAGGGCGTGGAATGTCAGAAGCCTTAACGTGGAAGAGAAGCTAGAAAATGTTAAAAAGGGAAATGCAAAGGCTCATATAGATATAGTAGCGGTCCATGAAGTGAAATAGAAAGAAGACAAGGATTTCTAGTCAGAAGAGTATAGGGCAATACCAACATCAGCAGAAAATGGTATAACGGGAGGGGCATTCGTTATGAATAGGAAGGTAGGGCAGAGCGTGTGTTACTGTGAACAGTTCAGTGATATGGCTGTTCTTATCAGAATCGACAGCAAACCTATGCCTACAACGATAGTTCAGGTACTTGCCGACTTCGCAAGCTGAAGATGAACAGATAGAGTAAGTATATGAGTACATTGAAAGGATAATTCAGTACGTAAAGGAAGATGAAAATCTAAAAGCTATGGGGCACTGGAATGAGGTTGTAGGTGAAGGTGCAGAAGAAAAGGTTACGGGAGAATATGGGATTCGTACGAGAAATGAGAGAGGAGAAAGAGTAATTGATTTCTGTAATAAGTTTCAGTTAGTAATACCGAATACTCTGTTCAAGAATCACAGAAGGAGGAGGTCTGCTTGGAAAAGGGGGTGATACGATAGGATTTCAGTTAGATTACATAATGGTCAGACAGAGATTTCTAAATCAGATACTGGATTGTAAGGCGTGTCCAGGAGCAGATACAGACTCAGATCAACGTAGTAGTGATGAAGAGTAGTCTGAAGTTTAGGAGATTAGTCAGGAGGAGTCAATATGCAAAGAAGTGGGATACGGAAGTACTATGGAATGACGAGGTACGTTTGAACCTCTCAAAGGCTATAGATATAGTAATATGGTTCAAACGGCTCTGAGCACTATGGGACTCAACATCTGAGATCATCAGTCCCCTAGAACTTAGAACTACTTAAACCTAACTAACCTAAGGACATCACACACATCCATGCCCGAGGCAGGATTCGAACCTGCGACCGTAGCGGTCGCGCGGTTCCAGACTTAAGCGCCTAGAACCGCTCGGCCACTGCGGTCGGCAGTAATAAGGAATAGCTCAGTAGGCAGTACAGTTAAAGAGGAGTGGACATCTCTAAAAAGGACCATTACAGAAGTTAGGGAGGAAAACGTAGGTACAAACAAGGTAACTGCGAAGAAACCATGGGTAACAGAAGAAATACTTCAGCTGATCGATAAAAGAAGAAAGTGGAGATATGTTCAAGGAAATTCAGGAATACAGAAATACAAGTCGCTGAGAAATGAAGTAAATAGCAAGTGTAGGTAAGCTGAGGTAAGCTGCATGAAAAATGTGAAGAAATCGAAAAGCAAATGATTGTCGGACGACTGACTCAGTAAATAGGAAAGTCAAAATAACCTTCGGCGAAAGTAAAAGCAATGGTGGTAACATTAAGAGTGCAACAGTAATTCCACTCTTAAATGCAGAGGAGAAACGGATAGGTGGAAAGAATACACTGAAGGCCTCTGTGACGGGGAATATTTGTCTGATGTGATAGAAGACGAAACAGGTGTCGATTTAGAAGAGATAGGGGATCCGGTATTAGAATCAGAATTCAAGAAACCTTTAGAGGACTGAAGATCAAATAAGGTAGAAGGGATAGGTAACATTCCATCAGAATTTATAAAATCGTTGGGGAAAGTGGCAACAAAACGACTGTTCACGTTGGTGTGTAGAATGTATGAGTTTGGCGACATACCATCCGACTTCCGGAAAAATATCATCCACACAATTCCGGAGACTGCAAGAGCTGACAAGTGCGAGAATTATCGCACAATCAGTTTAACGGCTCATGCATCAAAGTTACTTACAAGAATAATATATAGAAGAATGGAAAAGAAAATCGAGGGTGTGTTAGATGGCGATCAGTTTGGATTTAGGAAAGGCGAAGGCACCAGAGAGGCAATTCTGACGATGCGGTTAATAATGGAAGCAAGGCTAAAGAAAAATCGAGACACGTTCTTAGGATTCGTTGACCTGGAAAACGTGATCGACAATGAAAAATGGTGCAAGCTGTTCAAAATTCTGAGAAAAAAAGATTAAGCTGTAGGGAGAGATGGGTAATATACAATATTTACAATAGCCAAGAGTGAATAACAAGAGTGGACGACCAAGAACGAATTGCTCGGATTAAAAATGGTGTAAGACAGGGATGTAATCTCTCCCCCTCACTATTCAATCTTTACATCGAAGAAGCAATGATGGAAATAAAATAAAGGTTCTGGAGTGGAATGAAAATTCAAAGTTAAAGGATATGAATGATACGATTCGCTGATGACATTGCTCTCCCGAGTGAAAGTGAAGTAGAATTACATGATCTCCTGAATGGAATGAACAGCCTACTGGGCGCAGAATATGGATTAAGAGTAAATCGCAGAAAGACGAAAGTAATGATCAGTAACAGAAATGAGCACAGCGAGAAACGTAACATCAGAATTGACAGTCACGAAGTAGATGAAGTTAAGGAATTCTGCTACCTAGGCAGCAAAATAACCAGTGACGGACGGAGCATGAAGGACATCAAAAGCGGACTAGTAATGGCAAAAATGGAGTTCCTGGTCAAGAGAAGTCTACTGGTATCAAACATAGTCCTTAATTTGAGGAAGAAATTCCTGAGAATGTACGTTTGGAGCACAGCATTGTATGGCAGTGAAACATGAACTATGGGAAAATCGGAACAGAAGAGAATCGAAATATTTGAGATGTGGTGCTACAGGCGAATGTCGAACATTAGGTGGACTGACACGGTAAGGATTGAGGAGGTTCTGTGCAGAATCGGAGAGGAAAGTAATATGTCTAAAACACTGGCAAGGAAGAGGGGCAGGATGATAAGACATCTGTCAAGACATCATGGATTGACTTCCGTGGTACTAAAGGGAGCTGTAGAGGACAAAAACTACAGAGAAAGACAGAGATTTAAATGCATCCAGCAAATAATTAATGACGTAGGTTTCAAGTTTACACTGTGATGGAGATGTTTGCACAGGAGAGGAATTCGAGGCGGGCAGCATCAAACCAGTCAGGAGACTGATGACTCAAAAATATATAAATAAATAAATCTCTGAATTGCTGTCGATACTATTTCTTTGAATTCAAGCCACATCTGGTCTACACTCATATTATTAATTTGGAAGATGTCTCAGGAAGGCGTCAAGAGAATTTTTATCTGCTTTTTTGAGTAGGTATAATTTTCGTTTATTTTTGGAGGAATTGAGGGTTACAACATTCAATCTCTCTACGACACCCCTGTGTTCACCAATCCCTGCATCTGCTTAGATGCTCGTTGCTAGCTCAGGATTATTTGTTGCTAAGAGGTCAAGTGTGTTTTCACAACTGTTTACGATTCGCGTTGGCTCATGAACTAACTGCTCGAAATAATTGTCAGAGAATGCGTTCAGCATAATTTCGGATGATGTTTTATACGTACCTCCGGATTTAAACAAGTGTTTTTGCCAACATATCGAGGATAAGTTGAAGTCGCTACCAATTACAATTGTATGAGTCGGTACGTGTTTGAAATTAAACTCAAATTTTCTTTGAGCCTTTCGGCAATTATATCATGTGAATTGGGAGGTCGGTAAAAGGATCAAAATACTATTTTATTCCGGTTGCCAAGAACGATATCGACCCATACGAGCAGGAACTATCTACTTCAATTTCACTACAAGATGAACTACTTCTAACAGCCAACTGTCCTTTTGGAACACCTTCAGATTTTTCGCAAAAATTTCGGCTGAACTTATCTCCAGCTTTAGCCAGCTTTCAGTGGCTATAACGAATTGAGCATCAGTGCTTTCTATTAGCGCTTGGAGCTCTGGGTCTTTCCCAACACAGCTACGACAATTTATAACTGTTATACGGATGTTTCCTGTATCTAAGTTCTTCCTCGGGGAAGATCAGTTTGGATTCCGTACAAACACTGGAACACGTGAGGCAATACTGACCTTACGACTTATCTTAGAAGAAAGATTAAGGAAAGGCAAACCTACGTTTCTAGCATTTGTAGACTTAGAGAAAGCTTTTGACAATGTTGACTGGAATACTCTCTTTCAAATTCTAAAGGTGGCAGGGGTAAAATACAGGGAGCGAAAGGCTATTTACAATTTGTACAGAAACCAGATGGCAGTTATAAGAGTCGAGGGACATGAAAGGGAAGCAGTGGTTGGGAAGGGAGTAAGACAGGGTTGTAGCCTCTCCCCGATGTTGTTCAATCTGTATATTGAGCAAGCAGTAAAGGAAACAAAAGAAAAATTCGGAGTAGGTATTAAAATTCATGGAGAAGAAATAAAAACTTTGAGGTTCGCCGATGACATTGTAATTCTGTCAGAGACAGCAAAGAACTTGGAAGAGCAGTTGAATGGAATGGACAGTGTCTTGAAAGGAGGATATAAGATCAACATCAACAAAAGCAAAACAAGGATAATGGAATGTAGTCTAATTAAGTTGGGTGATGCTGAGGGAATTAGATTAGGAAATGAGACACTTAAAGTAGTAAAGGAGTTTTGCTATTTGGGGAGCAAAATAACTGATGATGGTCGAAGTAGAGAGGATATAAAATGTAGGCTGGCAATGGCAAGGAAAGCGTTTCTGAAGAAGAGAAATTTGTTAACATCCAGTATTGATTTAAGTGTCAGGAAGTCATTTCTGAAAGTATTCGTATGGAGTGTAGCCATGTATGGAAGTGAAACATGGACGATAAATAGTTTGGACAAGAAGAGAATAGAAGCTTTCGAAATGTGGTGCTACAGAAGAATGCTGAAGATTAGATGGGTAGATCACATAACTAATGAGGAAGTATTGAATAGGATTGGGGAGAAGAGAAGTTTGTGGCACAACTTGACCAGAAGAAGGGATCGGTTGGTAGGACATGTTCTGAGGCATCAAGGGATCACCAATTTAGTATTGGAGGGCAGCGTGGAGGGTAAGAATCGTAGAGGGAGACCAAGAGATGAATACACTAAGCAGATTCAGAAGGATGTAGGTTGCAGTAGGTACTGGGAGATGAAAAAGCTTGCACAGGATAGAGTAGCATGGAGAGCTGCATCAAACCAGTCTCAGGACTGAAGACCACAACAACAACAACAAGTTCTTCCTGTGTTCGACCTGCACCCTTTGAGACTGAAGCCCTTTTTGTGTTTCCCTGAGACCAACTAACTTAAAAAACCGCCCAGTCCACGCCACACAACCCATGTAGCCGCCTCCCGCGTGTAGTGGACTCCTGACCTATTCGGCTGAGCTCTAAGCCCAGCCACCCTATGGCGCATGTCGAGGAATCTGCTGCCTACACGGTCGCAAACCCATCTGAGTCTCTGATTCAGACCTTCGACTCGGCTCTGTACCAGAGGTCCGCAATCGGTCCTGTCGACTAAGCTGGAAATGGTGAGGCGCTGCTGTCATCTCGCGAGCAAGCCTTTACCACTTCTGTTAGCCGCTCGAAACCAGATAGAATCTCTTTCGATCCAAAGTGACACAGATAACTGGTACTGTCGTGAGCCGCCACTTGCAGTTGGTTGCAGACTTTGCTCTTCACGGCATCCGGAAGGACCCGTTCCAGGTTTGGAATGGCTCCATTTGCTATGCACACAGAGTGCACATTGGCTTTCTTCACGTCCTTGGCAGACATGCCCCCAAGGGGCCCCATAACGCGCCTAACATTGGAGCTCCCAAGTAAAAATAAGATTAGCTGATGATGTTGTTACCCTCAGTGAAAGCGAAGAAGATTACAGGACCTGTTGAATGGAATGAACAGTCTAATGAGTACAGAATAGGAATTGAAAGTACACTACTGGCCATTAAAATTGCTACACCAAGAAGAAATGCAGATGAGAAACGGGTATTCATTGGACAAATATATTACACTAGAACAGACATGTGATTACATTTTCACGCAATTTGGGTGCATAGATCCTGAGAAATCAGTACCCAGAACAACCACCTCTGGCCGTAATAACGGCCTTGATACGCCTGGGCATTGAGTCAAACAGAGCTTGGATGGCGTGTACAGGTACAGCTGCCCATGCTGCTTCAATACGATACTACAGTTCATCAAGAATAGTGACTGGCGTATTGTGACGAGCCAGTTACTCGGCGACCATTGACCCAAAGTTTTCAGTAGGTGAGAGATCTGGAGAATCTGCTGGCCAGGGCAACAGTCGAACATTTTCTGTATCCAGATAGGCCCGTACAGGACCTACATGTGGTTGTGCATTATCCTGCTGAAATGTAGGGTACGCAGGGATCGAATGTAGGGTAGAGCCACGGGTCGTAACACATCTGAAATGTAGCGTCCACTGTTCAAAGTGTCGTCAGTGCGAACAACAGGTGACCGAGACGTATAACCAATGGCACCCCAGACCATCACGCAGGATGATACGCCAGTATGGCGATAACTAATACACGCTTCCAATGTGCGTTCACCGCTATGTCGCCAAACACGGATGCGATCATCATGATGCTGTAAACAGAACCTGGATTCATCCGAAAAAATGACGTTTTGCTATTCGTGCACCCAAGTTCGTCGTTGACTACACCATTGCAGACGCTCCTGTCTCTGATGCAGCGTCAAGGGTAACCGCAGCCATGGTCTCCGAGCTGAATGTCCATGCTGCTGCAAATGTCGTCGAACTGTTCGTGCAGATGGTTGTTGTCTTGCAAACGTCCCCATCGGTTGACTCAGGGATCGAGACGTGACTGCACGATCCGTTACAGCCATGCGGATAAGATGCCTGTCATCTCGACTGCTAGTGATAAGAGGCCGTTGGGATCCAGCACGGCGTTCCATAGTACCCTCCTGAACCCACCGATTCCATATTCTGCTAACAGTCATTGGATCTCGACCAACGCGAGCAGCAATGTCGCGATATGATAAACTGCAATTTCGATAGGCTACAATCCGACCTTTATCAAAGTCGGAAACGTGATGGTCTGCATTTCTCCTCCTTACACGAGGCATCACAACAACGTTTCACCAGGCAACGCAGGTCAACTGCTGTTTGTGTATGAGAAATCGGTTGGAAACTTTCCTCATGTCAGCACGTTGTAGTTGTCAACACCAGCGCCAACCTTGTGTGAATGCTCTGAAAAGCTAATCTTTTGCGTATCACAGCACCTTCTTCCTGTCGCTTAAATTTCACGTCTGTAGCACGTCATCTTCATGGTGTAGCAATTTTAATGGCCAGTAGTGTACATCGAAGAAAGATGAAAGTAATGAGAAGTAGCAGAAATGAGAACAGCGAGAAACTTAACATCATAATTGGTGATCACGAAGTAGATGTAGTTAAGGAATTCTGTTCCCTAGGCAGCAAAAGAATCCATGACGGACGCAAAGGACATAAAAAGTAGACTACCACTGCAAAAGGGACATCCCTGCCAAGAAAATTCTACTAGTATCAAACATGTCTTAATTTGAGGATGAAATTTCTGAGAATGTTCGTCCGGAGCACAGCGTTGTGTGGCAGTAGGACATGTACTGTGGGGAAACCGGAACAGAAGAGAACAGAAGCATCTGAGATGTGTTGCTACAGAAGAATGTTGAAAATTAGGTGGGCTGATGAAGTAAGGGACGAGGAGATCCTCCACAAAATCGTCCAGGAAAGGAATACAGGGCAAATACTTACAAGAAGAAGAACATCTGTTAAGGTATCACGGAATAATTACCATGGTAGTAAAGGGAGAGTGTGCTGCAGAGGGTAAAAGCTGTAGCGGGAAACAGAAATTGAGTTTTATCCAGCAAATAATTTTTGGACGCTTGTTCCAAGTACTAGAGAAGAAGAGAGCCAGAGAAGAGACGAAGTGGTTTTGCACAGGATAAGGATTCGTGGCAAGTCTCATCAAATCAGTCAGAAGACTGAGGACTAAAAAAAATACTCGTCAGTGTTAGTTAATATACTGGTGAAAGAATCTGTGTGACGTTATACTTCTCGTAATTATTATAGTTCTATGTAATGCATAAACTACAGAGTGTTTCAAAATGAATGTACGGGTTTTAAGGCTTTGTAGCTTTTATTACGTTCACCTTACAAATATAAATAATACATCAAATGAAAGAGCAACTCAAACAGTTTTGTTTCTGTACCTGTTCGCAAAGGGACGAGACTGGAACGGCCAAGAGTGACTGAAGAATGTGCTGAACGAGTGAGAGTCTTTCACGCGTAGCGCAAAGAAATCAGTTCGGATGGCTAGTCGTGATTTAGCATTTCCAGTTATGTCTGTGGAGACTTTTAAAGAGACACTTAAAACTACGTCCGTATCGTCTGCAGCTGTTGCAAGTCGTAAAAAGCCTACAGCGTACGGTTTATGTGCCAACTTTGCAAACGAAACGTCGCTCCATGACGATGAAGATATTCTGGATCGTGTCGTCTTCAGTGATGACTTGACATTTCACCTAACTGAAAATTTGTAAGAATAACTGTTTCAGCTCTTCTTTCATTTAATGTATTATTTATAACTGTAAGTTGAATGTAATAAATGCTACAGAGCCTTAGAAGCCGTACATTCATTTTGAAACGCCTTGTATTTTGAAATGGTAGTTTCTTTGTGAAAAGCGTATTTTATATCGTTCATGGCAAATATTATGCAATGCTTACAGAAAGCCCCGCAATTTCTGACAACAGAGACATCATCGAGCAAAACGTATTGATTCCCGTTTCTGTGGAATTCCTCACTGGATAGCTTGTTGTATTTACATATTTAAATGATTAATTAATGGAACTAACTAAAAGTGACCAGTTAGTAAATACTTTTCCTCTTTGTAAGTAGATGTAAGATACATTTGTCAGCCTGTACACATAGGTGTCACTGCTATACTTTAAACTGAATATAAAAAAGAGTAACATGTGAGAGGAGACATATCATGGTACAATACTAACGAGAAAATTGCAATTGATTCTCCAAGCTACAGACAAGTGAAAGCAGTGCATTCACCTAGTGTCATATCTCAAAAAATCATTACAAGAACTCAGCTTGGTCCACTATTAATTGTTTCAAAATAAATTGTTTAGTTGGATAGCTGAGAATCCATTTTACAATGTAACAGGACTTTTGGATGTTATGCCCTCAGAATCCTATCATCAGTGTGTAACATGCAGTGTCTTTTAGTTACATATTATTCATATGTACACTCAATTCTTCTCTATGGCATTCTTTTTTGGGGAACAAAGGCATAAAACATGAACACGATTTTCAAACTCCAGAAAAGAGCCATAAGTATAATAACCAAAAATACTAGTCGAGCTCATTGTAAAGATCTGTTCAAAACACTGGGGATTTTAACTGCTCCATGTGAATACATTTACCAGTCAGTTATACACATCAAAAATAACATTGGTAATTACTTCATAAACAGCTTTGTCCGTGAGCATGCAACAAAAGATATAGACTCAACTTACATTTACCAAGAAAAAATAAAAATGAAACTCAGAACAGCATTTTCTACCAAGGAATAAAACTGTACAAAAAAATAACCAAAAGAGATTAAAGAAATTGCAAAAATACACTTATTTAAAAAGGCAGCTAAAAAGTACCTGTTATGCAAAACATTTTATACATTGAAGGATTACTTACATAAAACAGAGTAGGGGCTTGATAAAAAATGTTGTACAAATAAATAAATAATAATAATAATAATTATTATTATTATTATTATAAAACATCCAACATTCCACGTACCACCTTCACTTTATGTTTTTTTCCTTCTTTTTTCCTTTCTAGAAATACTTACCCCCAAGCTATGCATAGCGCAATACTAACACCTCTTCCTCTTTCTGAGCTCAACATCTCACTCATTATGGAGGGATGCTGACTCAGTTTTTCAGGATCGCAAATGGGAAGTTGGGTACAGAAAATGGCCCAGACATCACCAGTGTGTGTGTGTGTGTGTGTGTGTGTGTGTGTGTGTGTGTGTGAGTGAGTGAAGTGTTACGAAACAATGTGTGTGTAGTGTGTGCAGTGACTGATAGTGAGATATGAGTGAACGGTGTGGCGTTACATTATTTTAATAAGTTATTTGTAAAAAAAAGTATTGTATACGAGGAATAAATCTAATGGTTATGCCTAACTAGAAGTCTGTAAATGCATGTGTATACGAATTAGCTTATTTTAAATTGATCTAAACTTGTAAATACTTTGACATGTCCTATATCCTTGTGAAGAAGGTCGTGTGACGAGGGCCTCCCGTCGGGTAGACCGCTCGCCTGGTGCAAGTCTTTCGATTTGACGCCACTTCGGCGACTTGCGCGTCGATGGGGATGAAATGATGAGGATTAGGACAACACAACACCGAGTCCCTGAGCGGAGAAACTCTCCGACCCAGCCGGCAATCGAACCCGGGCCCTTTGGATTGACAGTCTGTCGCGCTGACCACTCAGCTACCAGGGCGGACTATATCATCTATGGATGAATAAAGCTACTACTACTACTACTACTACTACTACTACTACATAGTGTTAAAATGATATTGCTGCGAGCTACGGTGCATGCCGTATGGTGTACGAGTAGAGCTTAGCGTAGCTTCCTGGAGTGTTCTTAGTTGCCAGTTCAAACTTGACCACCAGCGATTATTTGTTATTTAGTATTTATCATTTCTGGAAGATTCTTGAAATATTTTGTATTTGTAATTGTTGTATATTCTGGAATATTCGATATTTGTAAAGATACCACCATACTGGAATATTCAATGTTTGTGTAAATAGCTGCACTCTCCATCCAGGTGTTCAGATCTGCTCTGGTTGTACGTTGGTGGTATCAGTAAGAAACGTGCTGTCAGTGCTAAGTGTTGTTCTTCACTGACGACTCTGCCTTCGGGTTTGGACTTGATACTGGTTTCGATGTGAAATTATGTTAAAATTAAAAATGCATGTCTGTAATTAAATACATCATTAATGATGTATGTCTGTAATTAAATGTAAGAAAGGAAACCTTTTCCATTGTATATATGGTCAATCACAAATAACGATTCCGATTCTGGTCCACGCTGTATCTGTTTTACACTTCTTGTATACAAGGTGGTCAGAAAGTGTGAAAAACTTGTACGGATGTTGCAGGGTAGGTTGTGCAGACGAATAACCTCCAAGAAAAAAAAAATCTATTCGAAGCGCCGTTTCAAAGTTAACTAGCTTTGAAGTCAGCCGACCAGGGCGTTGCGCGTGTAAATGAAATCGGCGAGCCATACACAGTTAAGTACTATCTGTTGTTCTCATGCCGTGAATGACAGCGCTCGAGACTGCTCAGCCTCTGGTTCGGGTTCGATTCTTACTACCGTCCCATGTCCAGTTTTTCCATCGCTCTCTTGTTGTGATTTAGGAAACCAAACGATTGACACATTCGTCATCACCTTCTCTGGCGAGCCGCTTGTATATGTGCACGCAACGGCCTTCAATGCTAATTAATTTGGAAACGGCGCAATATATAGAATATTTTTTCCTGATAATTATTTCTCAGCACAATCTACCCTGTAACAACCTTACAAGCTTTTCAGCCTGTTTCTGATCAAAAACTGGTTCAAATGGCTCTGAGCACTATGGGACTCAACTTCTGAGGTCACCAGCCCCCTATAACGTAGAACTACTTCAACCTAACTAACCTAAGGACATCACACACATCCTTTCCCGAGGCAGGATTCGAACCTGCGACCGTAGCGGTCTCACTGTTCCAGACTGTAGCGCCTAGAACCGCATGGCCACTCCGGCAGGCTGTTTCTGATCACCCTGTATACGTACGGACCAAATTTTTAATGATTTGGTGGTTATTAATAATTATATTGCGAAATGTATGGGGAAAAATAACAGTTGTCTTTACTGTCATTGAACAACAATGGTTCTTTTTGCATTCTCGTGTGATGTGTACACCTGTGACTTATACTGCATACATATTACTGTCTGTTATCGTTTTGTCTGATGTAAGTGTTGAAGGAACTGTAACCGTGGTATGCATAACTTTAGCTGGTACAATCATATCTAGCCGTTGTTTGCCGGGGGGGGGGGGCAAGGGCCGGGGGGGGGGGGCAAGGGGCGGGGTTGGGGGGGAAGGGATGTTGGCCCACCTATTTATCTATCTCCTGGCATAAGACTTTCATCTGAGTGCCATTAATTGTTGCCACATAATTCACGGGCGTATACATAAACACCTCTCACAGGCAAGGCCATAGACCAATTCTGATTGACTGACTGCTGTCTACAAGGCAGGAAGTTTGTGTGTCAACTGAAGTCTGTTTCTTAGAGAATATCTCAGTATCAATTACAGAACTAATAGCTAATTCCATACCTTCACACAGTTTTTGACCAAAGCTGGACGACAAATTGCATATTGCTCTCTGTATGATTCACAAAAAAATTCGTCCAACAGTTAAAGCGATGGAAATGATGGCTGTTGAAAGTTGACTTGGTTTTTTTCAGCGTTAACGACCCTGCAGTTTTAATACTTCCAGTAAACAATCCAAAGCCGTTATAACACCGTTTGGCTATTTCCGGAAAACACTACCTGAGAGGGTGGGATTATATTTTCTGCCATAAAGGTACTGTTACTGTGAACGTTTGAAACTACTCATAACAGCAGAGGGGGAACAAAAAGAGGTTGTCTTATTGTATCCAATTAAAAGTCTCGAATGAGCAGCCTTTTTTGAATACATCTTTTTTGCGATGTGTCTACTAAAGAAAAAGGCGAGCTGCAAAAATACTGCAGCAGTGATAACGCAGGGACACGAAAATGTTGAGCAGGAGATAAATCTGAGGCTCTTTCAGCGCAGTTGGGTATGCCCTCAGTTTATATACTAAATAAAAGTACAAAATATTGTTCTTTTCATTCTGTTACGAAGTAGTGGCATAAAATTTCGAAAGGCCAGTAATCAAAAGCGTGTATCAATGTTAATACTGCGTATTGACAGTATTATTCAAAATGATAAATTGCTACTCACTGTATAATGGAGATGTAGAGCTGCGGACAGGCACAACAAAAGATAGCTGAACAAGAAAGTTTTCGGCCATAAGGCCTTCTTCTGAATCAGGAAACATACACATATGTATACAGACTGCAGCCTGGTCTAGGCACCCAGAGACAGTGGTCATGTGTGTGCGAGCTGTGTTTGCTTGAACGTATGTGTGTACATTGTCGAATTCAGAAGAAAGGCTTTGAGCCGAAAGCTTATTCGTCCAGCAGTGTTTTTGTTGTGCCTGACTGTGGGTCAACATCCCCACTATATTGTGAATAGCAATCTATATTCATAATATTGTCATTATTCCATCCTGGATTTTCCATTGTTTTATACAGAGTGGCGCACATAAAACCGGCCCGAACCGGAATGTGAACGCGCGTGAGTAGCATTACTAGCTTGTCAGTTTTCTTTGCCACCTTCCAATAGCAGTAGAGTGCGAGTAGTTCATACAGAAAGTAGTCGTTATTGTCATGCCTTACTCCATTGAAGAACGTGTGTTCATTGTTGAAGAATATGTGCGGCCTGAATCCATTAAAGTTGTTCATGACACTTTTCATGAAAACTTTCCTGAAAGTAATATTCCTGCAAAATCAACGATTCAGGATCTAGTGAGAAAGTGGCGTTCGACAGGCAGTGTTGTTAATTCAAAGAGAAATAAGGTACAGACTGTACGTACACCTGAAGTTGTGGCAAACGTGACGGCACACGTTGAAACAAGTCCCTACAAGTCAACACGACGATTATCATAGCAATGTGGAATATCTCGCAGGTCATGTCAACGCATCCTTCATGGCTTAAAAATGAAACCTTACCGCGTGAGTGTTGTTCAGCAAATAAAAGAAGCGGACAAGGGTAAGCGTACACATTACTGTAATTGGTTGCTGGAAAATGTCGCTGGGGGACATCTTAATCCGTTCCTCCTTTTTTCGACAAATGAAGCTTGGTTTCATCTGTCAGGTTACGTTAATTCACAAAACACAAGACACTGGGCTACAGAGAATCCCCATGGCATACTGCAAAAGCTGTTACACGATTTAAAAATTGATGTTCGGTGTGCTGTATCCGGTAACAGAATTATCGGACCATGTTCTTCAACGAAAATATCAACATACAAGTTTTCTTGCAACTCTACAATTAATTTTTGGCTATGTTAACTCCAAAGGATAAATGTTGTGCATATTTCCAGCAAGATGGGGCAACTTCTCAAACATCGGATTTGTCCTTAGCTCGTACACATACTGATTTTAGAGAAGAGAGGACCATTAGTAAGGACTTGTGGCTACCCCACTTTCCCGACTTGTCACCATATGACTTTTACCTCTGGGGATTTCTAAAGGCTAGAGTCTACTGCAACAATCTCATAACACGTGACACATTAAAAAACAACATATGTGAAGAAATTTCGAACATTCTTCGAAGAGTACTGAAAAGTGTTTTCCTTAACATGCTTCGACCTGCACAACTTTGCTTGGGTGTTGGCGGAGAACATTCTGAACACAGACTTTAAATTCCTTTCTAAAATATGCTTATTAAACAAATAAAAGTAAATCTGTTACTTAAACTGTTAATTGCATAGTTAATAATGAAACTGAACAATAAAAATATATGGAAGCGATGATGTACGTTGATTTTCTTCATTCATATTCCTTTCAGCGCAGGGGCTGGTTTTATGTGGGCCACTTGGTACTTGGGATGTACACTTTCCAGTCACATTAATGAGAGCACCTGTCACAAGACTGAATAGCCGCCTTCTGCAGCGCGGACTGCTGCAATATGTGCAGCAGAGAGTAGATGAAGTTTTGGAAGGTACTGACTCCAGTGCTGCGGCCAGCTTCGTTATGTTTCTAGGGTGAGGATCCATGGCATGAACAGCCCAGTCGAGGTGATCCCGCAGATTTTGGATGGAGTTTAAATGTGGGAGGTTGGTGCCCAGGAGAGTACAGGAAACTCATCTTGGTGCTGGTTCAAATGGCTCTGAGCACTATGGGACTCAACTGCTGAGGTCATTAGTCCCCTAGAACTTAGAACTAGTTAAACCTAACTAACCTAAGGACATCACAAACATCCATGCCCGAGGCAGGATTCGAACCTGCGACCGTAGCGGTCTTGCGATTCCAGACTGCAGCGCCTTTAACTGCACGGCATCCTGGTGCTCTTCGAACCACGTACGTACACTGCGAGTTGTGTGACACATTGCATTGTTCTGCTGGTAGATGCCATCGTGTTGAGGAAAAACGAATTGCACATAGGGGGGGACATGGTCGATGAAGATGGATGCATATTTGTGATGGTCTATTGTGCCGTACAGTATGAATAGATAACCTAGAGAATGTCACGAAAATGTTCCCAAGACCATAACTGTGGTGACGGTACTCACGACTCCAGAGAGTACTGCACCACCATCGATAAGCTGCTCTCGAAACACTCGTAGAGCAGCAGCTGCATGAGCTGGCCGTACGAACTATACAGAGGCATGCCAGGGGCCGCAGCTGCCAACCCATGGGCATCACGTGTGTGGACAGCGATTAGTCGACGCCTCGTTAAATACCGGAGCACTGAGCTATGGTGGCTAGTTCTCTTCAGTGACCCAAGACGTGTACAGTCTCTAGTTACCGCTGAGTCAACAAGCTGCAGTGTTTGTCCCTCGTCTCCGAGACTTAGACTCTGTAGGTATCTTAGACCAGCACTGGATTCTACGTATGCATCACTCAGTGTCAGAGGCACACTGACGAGACATTAATATTTTAGATGACTTGTAATAATTTCAAGCGTCTAATTGTGCTGGAGATTTCACAAGAAGAAGCTTCAAAAAAATGGCTCTGAGCACTATGGGACTCAACTGCTGAGGTCATTAGTCCCCTAGAACTTAGAACTAGTTAAACCTAACTAACCTAAGGACAACACAAACATCCATGCCCGAGGCAGGATTCGAACCTGCGACCGTAGCGGTCTTGCGGTTCCAGACTGCAGCGCCTTTAACCGCACGGCCACTTCGGCCGGCTGAAGAAGCTTCATTCAAGTTGAGTATGTCTTCATATTTAATAAATATCATTTTATTACTAGTAATCGGGGATCTTGCCGATTGCAGATAGCCTAAGCCGTCCTCCTGAATTCCCAACAATAACACTCCTGAGCCGTGGCGGCTGGCGCTAAGGTGTTCCACTTGCATCGCTGATATCGATATTTGACTGTCCTGCTATCTTTCACTGCTCCCCCGGCGGTTTTTCCGGCTGAACGTGTGACGAGTGAGTCTCCGGTCGGCGTTCAACGAGCCAACTAGTGTTGAAAACAACGAGCCAACTAGTGTTGAATTGCGGTGGGTTCGTCGTCTCACGCTGAACAGCTTCCCAGCTCGTAATTTGCAAGCTCCAAGTTACGTATGACTTTTATTCTGCGCTTAACTAAGAAGATTGTTGAAACTTATTGTGCATGGGTAGCTGCAGGAGATGGTTCTGAATTTGGTTCCACAGTGCCTATTTTAAGGAGGCTGATGTTCCTCATTTCGTTTCTCATCATCTGTGGAGTGTGTGTTTTAAGTGGTTTTCATGCAAATTTTAACTTTTTTAGGACATATTGTCCGCTTTGGGACTAGCTGCGGTTGTGCACGTGCCTGGCAACTTTAATGGTTTAATCATTTGTCACGGCCGCATTTAGTATCTTTATTTAATGTTGAAAGTGCCTTAAGGCAACTGCTAATTTACTGGGAGACGGGTAACGTTAGAGTATTGCTCCATAATAATTTGGGGGCGTGCTTATTATATATTCCAGTGTGGCTATGTTTTGACCTTGTCTTCATTGCTGTAGGCCATTTGTTTAGACTGCTCGTTCCCTGACGTCGGTGCGGTTATAGATTCTTGTCAGGACCGCTTATTGTGGGGCCGGTCGGATTATATATAAATATATACCGCCTGCTATATGACCCTGTGCACAAGCCGTGGGGAGTGAACGCTCGTATTGCCTGCCGGCCGTAGTGTTATTGCTTCCAAACACTGCTATGGGCCTTAACGCCGTTCTCTAAAGTTAAGTGCAATTTGGGAATCATTCTGACTCATTATGTCCGTTAGTTAAGTGAGACCACTTTGTTAATATTAGCGTTTCTATAAGTCATTTTACTGGTTGAGTTACTACTAGCTATTCTGATTTAACACTTATGCACAGCCGTCGTTCACCATCGTCCTCTAAGGTCCTTGGTGCACCACAATTGTCTCAGCGCCGGTTTCGAATAGTTCCATTTTGCCGTGCACGGTATACTTCATCCACACCAGCAGGGAAACAGTTTACAAACTTAGCCGTTTCGGAAATGCTCTCTCTCTTGGCCTGAAAGCCAATAATCGACCTTTTGAACACAAAATTAATCGCACCATTTCCGCATTATGACAACGGCTGCACTGTGTTGCGCGTCTGCCTCCCCCTCCCCTCCCCTCCCCCTGACACGCTTCATGTGCCCTCCACTGCTAGTGCTGCCACCTCTCGTCTGTAAGTGGTTGTTGCATGTTGACGTCTAACATAGCTAATGGACACATTAATGTGAGTGCACCGCGTGCTGCTGGCCGCTGTGACGGAGCGGTTCCAGGCGCTTCAGTCCGGGACCGCGCTGCAGCTACGGTCGCAGGTTCGAATCCTGCCTCGGGCATGGATGTGTGTGATGTCCCTAGGTTATTTAGTCTATGGGACTGATGACCTCAGATGTTAAGTCCCATAGTGCTTAGAGCCATTTGAGCATCTTGTGGTTCAAGACACAGATGTAGACTCGCTTGTCAGTCATTCATATTATCAATTGTCTTATCTACAGCATCGAAAAGACTGAGTATAGCTTATTTCGAAAGATGTAATCTAGCGGAAATCCAAAGGACACAATCAGATGAAGTGAGAATGTGGCTGTATACCAATGATATGATTCCACTGTCAAAAAGAAGAGAGTAGCTGCAAGAAGCCGTTAACAATTTGAAAGAATAGTTCCAGGAGAACGACCTGGTAAAAAATAAGGGTAAGAGAATGGCAATGTAATTCAAGAGAGGAGGAATAGCGACAACAACAAATTCACCTACATGGAACAAGAACGGGAAATCATCAAAAGCTACAAGTACTTTGAAACCACAATGCAGCAGGACAGGCAATACCTTTTCCAAGCATATTGAACACTAGAGCAGTAAGAATGACGAAGGCTAGTATTGAGCAAAAAACTGATTCTAATCTCTGCAAGAGTAGCCCTGAGACTATTCAACATAAAGGTTGCGCCGATTGCATCATACTGCCTACAACTTATATGGAGGTACCTGACATATTCAAATCTCAAGCGACCCATAAGGAGACAAGTCAGCGTAAATGAAAAGAATGCTATGTGTCTCAAAATACACTCAAAACCGAATAACCTACATCTTGGCAGACACAGCCTATGTCGTTGAAAACCTGATGACAGCTCATAACCTGGTATCAAACTCAAAAAGCACCAGACACCTTGGAAGACAGGCGGAAAAAAACAAGAGAAACAGATCACGGGCTCTTCAACATCCCAGCGATAACAACGTTTGGAAGAAAACCAGCGTTCAGCTGAGTCACCTTTACACGAGGGTGGCAGTCTATGGACTGCCTCACCAAACATGTTCAACCAAGGGGTACCACAGTTCAAGGAAAAGGAAAAGGGAAAAAAAGCCATTTAGATTTTTTTTTCATTTCTACATGAATTAAAAAGTTTTCCTCAAGTATTTAAATGTGTATATATTAAAGTGGATAAAATAATTCCAAAACTATTGCAGCAAATCATCCTTAAAAGCAAAAATAGTTTGCAAGGCTTACTCACACAACTGTATTACTGTACTGAAGCTATGCCAGAGTCAGGTGTTACATAACACTCATGCTATGTTGTACAGTTAATAATGACATACCAAATGATTCTGCTATGAAATTCATTAGTGGATTAGAAGCAGGTCCTTCAGGCTGCTCTTATTTTACACTTTATTAGTAGCTAACTTTTTAAGGCTGCTAGCAAGCTGTTGAAAAATGTGTATTCCTGAATAATGAGCACCTTTATGGACAAAAGTAAATGATAAATGACTTTAAATCTTTATGAAGATTATTCTTATTTCTGGTATTGATTTCATATTTTGAGTTTGGTTTGAAAGAGAAGTATTTTGATTTTGAAAAGATTTAATTGAGGAATGAATATATTGAGAAGCACTGGTTAGTTTACCCAGTTCTTTGAACAAGCTTCTGCAAAGTGTGCTTGAATTGACACCACAAATAATTTGTTTTACATGGTTTTTGGACCCAGAAAACGTTAGGTTGGCTTTATGAAATATGCGAAAATATAAAACTGTATTACATTGTGGAATGAAGGTATACTATTTCTGTTATGATGGGATATCATAGTTTTCAAAATTGTATTTACTTAATATTGTATAGTATCGTTTAATAAGTGCAAATATGGACATCTTTGATTATTTTGTGCGCAATATACAGAAATAGAGGAGTGAGCTTCACTCAATAAAAGAAAAAAACGTGCCTTTGGCGAAGACCGAATTCCAATTAAACATTTAAACTGGGGTTAAATATAATTATCTAAGACTATAATGATGTATTTGTGAAAAGAATTAACATGCCATTTTATTCATACCAATTTAGTTTATTTATTTACCTATTAACAATGCAGATTGTATGGATGTAGTCAAATTTTGTAAAAGCTGTATAAATCCTCATAAAAGCACGCACATGCAAATAGGTAATACAGTTTTATAGGCAATGTTGGCTGTCATAAAACATCTTATAATTAAGTAATTAAGAAAATTATATCCACAGCTGAACCTGATTTATACGTAAGTCTGTTCTGCGTAATTCTTATTCATACGTAATGTTTTGTGGGTCCCAGCAAAATATAATATAAAAACGTGTTAATTAAACCCTACACATTACCTTACATATAACCTTATTTTTACGTAATTCGCTGTTATACATGACGAATTCCAGTGAAATAAATTGAGTTTTGCCTAACTATAATGAGCATTATTGTTTGAAAAGAAGCCCTGTGAGATTTTCCTTAGCTTTGTTGACGTATGTAAGTGCAGCGAACGGGCAGCGCCTCGGAGACAGAGAGCAAAGACATCGTTAACCAGAGCGGGCGGCATGGAAACAAGGCACTCATGTCACTATTGTTTTCAATACCAATACGAGAATATCTTTCGTGACGAGAATCGAGAAATTAAAAGTTGCCAGTTGATGTTTATTGTTGAACAGTGATTCTGTCATTCAGTCTCTTTCGATCAACTACGGAGAACAGAAGAAGGAAAAGTTACACACTAGCTCAGAAAGTAAAATTTATATGAGAGCTAGATGCTAATACACGCACAACCAACTCTGAAACTGCTTCAGACTTAGGAATTACCAGGCTACGCACAGTTATCAGCTAAGGAAACAAAACTGAGTGCAAAATCAACTAAACGCAGCTGTCAGCAAGAGGGAAGATAAGTAAATTCGGAAAAGGCGCTTTCTACGTAGTTCCAGCAGCTCTATCGATGAGTGGTGACAGATTTAGCTACAAGTATGGACATGACTGCGGATTTCAAGGCTTCATCAGGATGGTTACGAGGAATTAAAGATCCTCATGGAATGACAGAGAGAACAGTTTCCGGCGAATGATAAAGCTGTGGATGACTTCACGGTGCAACACTGATTGATGAGGTTCTGCTGGACATCTTAAGGGATTATCATCCTCAAAACATCGGTCTGTTCTAAAGTATGATTCCTAGTAAACCATTAGCTGAAAAGGGTGTCCGCCTCTGGTAGTTGAGTGGTCAGCACGACAGAATGTCAATCCTAAGGGCTCGGGTTCGATTCCTGGCTCGGTCGGAGATTTTCTCTGCTCAGGGACTGGGTGTTGTGTTGTCCTAATCATAATCATTTCATCCCCATCGACGCGCAAGTCGCCGAAGTGGCGTCAAATCGGAAGACTTGCAGGCGGCAAACGGTCTACTCGACGGGAGGCCCTAACCACGCGACATTTACATGTTTTAGCTGGAAAGGGTAATTCGTGGAGTGGAGGGAAAAAAAGTAAAATTCGTGTGACGGTTCTTTTCACCACGAATGCATATGCAGCTGACAGACTTCACCCACTTGTGACAGGTAAATCTAAGAATCCGAGGTGTTTCAAAGGTATAAAGACGAAACCTACGGATCACGAATCTAATAAAAATTATTACATGACTGTGATTTTAACGGAACAGTGTGCGAGGTAACGGGCGAGTCGTCGGGCCCTGAAAATATTCTAAACTCGGAGTTGGCGTGGCCACACTGGGGCCTCTCGGCGGTAGCCACGTGGTGCCAAGCGTTAGCCGGGGTCCAGGGAGCGCGTGGCTGGAAATTCCATGGTGACGCTGTGACGAGGACTGTGTTTTGTGCCGATGAAGGAGATTTGTACGCCGGTAGTGCCAAAGATGGCGGACTTTGTGAGACCATAATGGCAGACATTTGGCAGTTCATATACAAATTAATAATAGCCAGATGAATCATAATACCTCAAAAGGAAACATCTACATTACCATTATTTGCACAACGATTCTGATCGTGTAATCAGATTTTCAATACCCTTATTAGTTTTAAGTTTAGTATCTGACTGTAAATTATACAAGTAGCACTCAGCAACGAATTTCCAAAATCTAAACGTTTCATCCAATTTTGTGAAAGCTATTAGTGTAAAGCTAAATTGGTATAAACTACATTCATGTAACTTGAATAGTACATGAGTTATTGGAGGTCAAAGTGGCCGATTACTATTGATCGCGTCAGGCTGTAAGGACTCCACAGCTACACGAAAAAAAACGGTAGCAGCATGTTTATAAATATATTTATTCATTTATATCTTTGTTTATATACCGGGTTATCAAAAAGTCAGTATAAATAATAAACCACGGAATAATGTAGATAGAGAAGTAAAAATTGACACACATGCTTGGAATGACATGGGGTTTTATTAGAACCAAAAAAAACAAAGTTCACAAAATGTCCGACTGATGGCGCTGGACAGCAAAACTACTACCGTGACGGGTGAGAGGTACACCGATATGTTACAGAATCGCATCAACCCAGCCTGGCTGATAAACACTTGCTGGAACGTACGATGTTTATGCAGGATGGCGCTCCACCCCATATTGCTAGACGCGTGAAAGATCTCTTGCGCACGTCGTTTGGTGATGATCGTGTGCTCAGCCGCCACTTTCGCCATGCTTGGCCTCCCTGGTCCCCAGTCTGTGCGATTATTGGCTTTGGGGTTACCTGAAGTCGCAAGTGTATCGTGATCGACCGACATCTCTAGGGATGCTGAAAGACAACATCCGACGCCACTGCCTCACCATAATTCCGGACATGCTTTACAGTGCTGTTCACAACATTATTCCTCGACTACAGCTATTGTTGAGGAATGATGGTGGACATATTGAGCATTTCCTGTAAAGAACGTCATCTTTGCTTTCTCTTACTCTGTTATGCTAATTATAGCTATTCTGATCACATTAAACGCCATCTGTCGGACATTTTTTGAACTTTTGTATTTTTTTGGTTCTAATAAAACCCCATGTCATTCCAAGTATGTGTGCCAATTTGTACCTCTCTATCTACATTATTCCGTGATTTATTCAGTTTTCAAGTTCATACTGATTTTTTGATCACCCAGTACGATATATACTATTCATGAAGAAATTGGTTAAATATTTACTGTGTTTTAGAAAGCACAGAGACTTTAGGCTACTGGCCTACCATTTGTTTCTATTCCTTTGATATATGTTTATTTGATTATGTATTTAATAATGTGTGTTAGAGCGTGTTTGTGGTCCAGCCGTAGGAATATTTATTTAATTTCCGGTTTCACGTGTATATGGTATACTCTAGACTCAGCAGTATTTGGCCTGTAATGCAGCAACTACGTATCCCAGGCCTTAGACAACGAAAGCAGCCAAAACTTTTAATATTTCAACTCTTAGTCAGAGGGAACGTAGTTGAGGGCCACACCACATTACATTTTATTTTGAAAGCCCGCAAGTGGTTAAAAAGCTTAACATCAGAATGAAAAACAAAAAAGAGGATTCTTCTTCTTATGGATCGATGTGCAGTACATCCACAACTCAAGCAGTTTTGGAAAATGTTCGAGTGGAATTTTTCCCTCCAAACTGTACCAGTACAGCCGCTTGATTTTGGCATTGTTGCAAATTTTAAACTGCATTATAGAAAAGAAACCGGTTCAACATTTGATAGTGCTGATTGACGCAGGAAACGAAAATCTCTCCATTAACATACTACAAGCCATGGAATTTATTACAGTTACGTAGCAGCTGGTTCATCCCCAGAGTCAACAGATGTTTCCATAAGGCTGGTGCCTTATTGGAAGAGACTGCCGCTGTTGATGATGACGGTGATGATGGTGAAGTCGCGTTTGGTAGTGAGCTAGCTCTACTGGAGGGTGCAGATTTCGACAGTTTTGTTCATTTCGATGATAATCTCGCTGTGTGTGCCGAACTACAGGATTAGGAGATTATTGCTGATGTGTGCCAACAACACGGTCATGATCAAGAAGGTGGGCCAGTTTCAAGTGACAGTGATGGAGATGGTGATATCGACTTGAATCTCGAAGCACATAAACTGATTGATGTGTTAAGTACAATCGATGTGTGCAGCCATTACATCAGTGCGAAAAGCTGTAGTGAAAAAGCTACGAATTCATTAGTAGTTTGCAAAATGAGATGTAAACGTTTAACGTACGAAAGTGAAACAAGCCAAATTATTTGATTTCTTTAAAGCAGGATTGAAGATCAAAATAATGTCGTTTCTCTTTAATATTGTATCATTGTTGTTTGTACAGTGCAAAGTGGAAAATTACAATACAGTATCTAATTTCTCTATAGCAGGCACAAATAATATTTTTTTTCTTTTAATATTGCACTCAATCTTCATCGTTTGTAAAGTTTGCACATGTAGGTCGATTGCATTTTTGTTCAGTAAAAAATATAATGTGTATTACTGTATCTATACCCGACTTCTAAGTAATTCTGAGTTACAAGTAATCTTTTTTTCTCCTTGATATACTTATAAATCTAGTTAAACTGTAAATACTTATACAATAATTATACTCAAACGTATGTAAATATATTCAGCATTCACTGATTAGAAGTTGGAGTGATGCGGTTTCTACCTACATAAGAATGTTTCATTCACGTTTCAGTTATCTTCTGCAGTACACACCTTTACTGAATTAAATGATCAGTGTTCTCTAAACATCTGTGACACTAATATCTATACATATCAGTCATCTTGGCAGTGATGTTGTAACCTCCCCCTCACTTATCGACCTTAATGACAGTGAAAAATTAAACCGTGTGTACCTAATGGAAATTTGGGGAAAGCAATCGTCACCGAAGTTAATCTGTCGGTAAAGAAGGAGGAAAGGGTTGCATCTAAATGAAAGGCAAAATGCAAATGAAATTGGTGGAAATTAATTTTGAAAAGGGGTAAGGTTAATAAAGAAAGTAAATGTGCGGTCGTTACGTTAACAATTAACTGGCGTTAATTAGATATTTGAGATTTGGGGATAATTACGGTCGCCAGTCCTATGGACAACGACTATAATAACTGAAAAAGAAAGGTTATTGCACATATAACTAGCACTAAAAGCGTGGCAACTGAAGGTTGACACGTGTGGTGTGAAAACTGAATGTTTGTCAGAAGTAATAAATTTCGCTACACTCTGACTTAATTTAGCAAAAAAATTAATAAAACCGGAAAATTGAAAGTTAATTTAGTGACTGAAATTAATAGTGAGCTTTGTTTCTGAAGCACTACGAAATTCAGTAAAATAAGGTTAGTCTTGGGCTACCTCAACAATCATTTCAAAAGCTACTTGAAGCTACGCAATTTAGAAATAAGAGATTTAACTTTGAACTTGAATTAAATGATTCTGAACAATTTACAATAGTAAAATTTAGTACGTACCAAGCTGTGGTGCAGTCACAGGTAAGCTAAAATATGGTAACAAAACTCGCACTCTTAATTTGTGCTTGTGTAATCTAAATATTGTAACCAGCTATGAATACTTTAACTGAACTTTGAAATTAAAGCAGTGAAATGGAATGATATTACTTTAATGCTGGCGTTTGAATTTCAACGACACTCGGGTTCATTCCTGAAAAGGAAGGGATCTTGCTTGGTAATGCAATTGGGACAATGAGCAACAAATGTTCATGCTAAGTTGCTGTAATTTTAGTTATGCAAATGGAACAGTTTGAAAAGCTGAGGTCTGCCATGCAGTCCTAAAACTTTACGTGCTTCCAGTCTTCCTTGTTGGTTGATGTAAGGTTTGAAGCCGTCGGTCGAGGAGGTGGCGACAGTCATTCATTGTCGGCCGTCGCTGTTGCAGAAGCTGGATGTTGGCGCGCCTTCTTCTCGATACTGTCACCAGGTGAAACGGGCTCTTGATGTGCGCCAGCTAATGCTTCCCGTCCACAACACCGTGTCAGAAACTATCATAGCAAGTCGAGCGCAATTACATGCTGCCAAACCCCGAAAGCGCGGCAACTCGCGGGAGCGTCTCACAACACACCTGCTCAACTGCACTACTCCAGCCAGACTCCCTCTGCCCGCGCTCCACGCGGCCGAGTTCACACTCCCAAAGATCCTAAACACTTTGGTTCTCCACACGACCTATCGATGAAATCGTTAGATAGCATAGTTTTCCCTAGGCCAGACCCAGTAGATAGTGTCGGAAGTTCCATGCGGCTTTTCGCGGATGATGCTGTAGTATACAGAGAAGTTGCAGCATTAGAAAATTGTAGCGAAATGCAGGAAGATCTGCAGCGGATAGGCACTTGGTGCAGGGAGTGGCAACTGACCCTTAACATAGACAAATGTAATGTATTGCGAATACATAGAAAGAAGGATCCTTTATTGTATGATTATATGATAGCGGAACAAACACTGGTAGCAGTTACTTCTGTAAAATATCTGGGAGTATGCATGCGGAACGATTTGAAGTGGAATGATCATATAAAATTAATTGTTGGTAAGGCGGGTACCAGGTTGAGATTCATTGGGAGAGTGCTTAGAAAATGTAGTCCATCAACAAAGGAGGTGGCTTACAAAACACTCGTTCGACCAATACTTGAGTATTGCTCATCAGTGTGGGATCCGTACCAGATCGGTCTGACGGAGGAGATAGAGAAGATCCAAAGAAGAGCGGCGCGTTTCGTCACAGGGTTATTTGGTAACCGTGATAGCGTTACGGAGATGTTTAATAAACTCAAGTGGCAGACTCTGCAAGAGAGGCGCTCTGCATCGCGGTGTAGCTTGCTCGCCAGGTTTCGAGAGGGTGCGTTTCTGGATGAGGTATCGAATATATTGCTTCCCCCTACTTATACCACCCGAGGAGATCACGAATGTAAAATTAGAGAGATTAGAGCGCGCACGGAGGCTTTCAGACAGTCGTTCTTCCCGCGAACCATACGCGACTGGAACAGGAAAGGGAGGTAATGACAGTGGCATGTAAAGTGCCCTCCGCCACACACCGTTTGGTGGCTTGCGGAGTATCAATGTAGATGTAGATGTAGCGTAAAAAAAAAAACAAATAATATTTACAAAACAAACCAATTCTACATCGACATAAATGCATAAATAAATATATATATATACAAATAGTAAAACAATTACAATACATAAAGACACAGAAATGTCATGTCTTCAGGTAACAAAATAAAGAAAAAAATTTATAATACAATAGATGGAAATAGGAGGATATGCATTTCCGGCGTTACAATGTGAGAATTAAATAGGAGCAATACCCATGGATTTTCATTTGTAAGGGAACATGTGAGGACCGATAACGTTCCTACTTTTACTATGCTTCCTACAATTTCAGTTCCTGTTGCGTCCATGAGTGTCTGGACACTAACTTTGGTACCAGAAACAGCCGTAACGTATCATCCTTCGATAATATTCAGCTAATACTGTGATTGAAGGTTTCATGAGGTCAGCCAACGGCCCGTGCCGAGAAGACTAATTGAAAGACGTGAATTACCTTGAAATATTATTCTAAATGGAGACTGAATGAAGGTATACACTTCCGTGTTGTATGTGACTGAGTGACGTTAAAGGTGTGTGAAGTTTATACGGTATAGTGTATGTTATTACTTATCTGTGAATCACATCACCGTGTACAGAAACGGGGGTTGAAATTTGATCAGCACCGGCAAATTTACTCAAAAGCAAAAGTTTATGCAAGTTATCTCATATGAAGAGAATCGCTTTGTGCAAAGGAAATAACGGCTTTCGTATGATTGAATTTAAGCAACTTCCATAGCATTCAGAAATACTTATGAGCATATTATGAATGATAGTGATTATGTTATTTTTGAAAAGTTACTCAAAATAGAGAAGTTGAGCAGAAGGCTGAAGGCTTAAAATACTTTAATTCAAATGATTCAAAACATATTACCAGTAGTTTTGTTGCGAAAAGTTAACTATTTTCTTCATACGAAGTAAATAATAGTGAATAATAGTGAATAAAAAGATAATAACGGAGCTTAATGTTACGTATAGTGTGATTGTTCTACAAATACAATAAAATTTAGGTGAACAGTTTTAAATGTTGCGAGACTATCTTCTGGTCTCTTCTCAACTGGAAAATCGAATTTGCTGTTGAAACAGAAGTGATCGGACTGTTAATAATGAGATATCGATAAATATCGAGAGGTATACGAGACTGAGAAAATTCTAAAGAATGTCGATTTGCGACGGTCGAGTAAATTACATGAAATACAGCATTATCCAACAAGTCTGAAGATTAGAATTTCGTCGTGAACATCGCAATAGCTCTATGCACTGTTTTGCACCTGATGCAGTACCCTCTGTTTCTTTAGGAATTTCTTTACAGTAATTGTGTTCCATGGAGGATCCCGCCATAATGAACTGTTCCACTAAAAGTTACCTATCAAGTGCATATGAACTACTCTTTTTATTCTGAGCTATATTTCTTCTATATGCTCCTCTCCAGAGGTCAGTATCTAGTTTTCCCGAGAATACACTGGTGAAAAAGAATCGAAACACCAAAAAACTGATGATAATGAAATTTTGGAAATACATTTGTCTAGGTAACATATTTAAGTCATTAGCATTGCAATATCACAGATTAACGTAAGCACGAAATAAGGTATTGCAATGTGACATGCTGATACATTAATAAGCGGAAAAAATTAGTACATTGTGTTGTAGAGGTGACGGATGTCAGTTTGTGGGATGGGGTTCCATGCCTGTGGCAATTTGTCGGTCAATATAGGTACGGTTTATGCTGTTTGTGGGTGACACTGGAGTCGTCCGATGACGTCCCATGTGTGCTCGATTGGAGACAGATCTGGTGATCGAGCAAGTCAAGGCAACATGTAGACACTCTGTAGAACATGCTGGTTTTCAACATCGGTATATGAACGAGTGTTATGCTGTTAAAAAATACCGCCTCGGTCTTGAATGGTAGCACAACAGGTCGAATCACTAGACTGACGTACGAATTTGGAGTCAGGGTGCATGGGATAGGCAAGAGAGTACTCCTACTGTCATAAGAAATGCTGTAGCACCTCTGTCGACAACTCCAGGTACAGGTCCAATGTGCCTATTATGCAGACAAGTTGGTTTCAGGCCTCCTTCTAACCAACACACAGCCATCACTGGCACCGAAGCAGCACCAGCTTTATTAGAAAACACAACAAACCTCCAGCCTGTCCTGCAGTGGGTTCTCGTTTGATAACACTGAAGTCGCAAATGGAGGTGGCTGGAGGTCAGTGGAATACACGTCACAGGGCGTCTGGCTCGAAGCCATCCTGCTGTAATTGATTGTGACAGTTCGTTGAGTTACTGTGGTGCCAACTGCTGCTCAATTTGCTGCTGCAGATGCAGTTACAATGCGCCAGAGCCATATGCCGAACACGATGGTAGTGCCACGTTGCCCTCCAGAGACTGGGCTTCTTGCAACCATACCTTGTCCTGACCAGTCATGTACAGTGGCTACACTCCTACTAAGTATTCCTGCAGTATCGTAGAAGGAACATCTAGCTTCTCATGGTCCTATTACACACACTCGTTCAAACACAGGGAGTTGTTAATGGCGTCTTTATTGCCTTAAAGGCATTCTTGAGTATCATCAACTCAGCATGTCGAGTCTCAAAGGAAACTAACGCTTACGACCGTTACAGCTTTTTTTGGAGCCAATTTGATACGCATCCTCATAGTGGTGGTACTAGCGCCACACTTATGCGACTGGCGCGAAATTTGAATATACGTCATCTTACAGATGTAAAAACAGTCTACCAACTTTCGTTTATGTCGCACAAGTCTTCCTTCATGTCGCTATTTTTTTTCTGTCAGTGTAGAAATCCTTCTGCTTGTTTTGCATTGTATTGTATTGAACTGGGGACATAGAAACGACGGAGAGGCTTCGTGCCCGCTGTAGTTCTCAGTGGTTCACAACCCCACAACAGCCTACAGCAGTCCACTCACCCCACCGACGCCCCACGTTATTGTGCTGTTCGGCCCCCAGCAGACTGCCCCCCTCCCCCCTCCCCCCCCCCCCCCCAACCCTCTCCCGGGAACGTCTCAAAACAGACGAGTGTAGCCCCAAATGTTTGTGTGGTAGAGTAATTATGGCGTACGCGTATGTGGAGACAGTGTCTGAGCAGCAATCGCCGACATAGTGCAACAGAGGCGGAGTAAGGGGAATCAGCCCGCATTCGCTGAGGCAGATGGAAAATCGCCTAAAAGCCATCCACAGGCTCGCCGGCACACCGGACCTCGACACTAATCCGCCGGGTGGACTCGTGCTGGGGAGCGGCACGCCCTCCTGCTCGGGAAGCACCGCGTTAGACTGCTCTGCTTGTTTCAGTTGCCCCTTGTACTTTAGTAAACATTATTGTTACATTTGCCTCAGGATCTGTGATACCGGTTTGTGGACATCCTGAAAGAGGCCAGGTCTGTTCGTTGCTATTAGATCCAATATACACTCCTGGAAATGGAAAAAAAGAACACATTGACACCGGTGTGTCAGACCCACCATACTTGCTCCGGACACTGCGAGAGGGCTGTACAAGCAATGATCACACGCACGGCACAGCGGACACACCAGGAACCGCGGTGTTGGCCGTCGAATGGCGCTAGCTGCGCAGCATTCGTGCACCACCGCCGTCAGTGTCAGCCAGTTTGCCGTGGCATACGGAGCTCCATCGCAGTCTTTAACACTGGTAGCATGCCGCGACAGCGTGGACGTGAACCGTATGTGCAGTTGACGGACTTTGAGCGAGGGCGTATAGTGGGCATGCGGGAGGCCGGGTGGACGTACCGCCGAATTGCTCAAAACGTGGGGCGTGAGGTCTCCACAGTACATCGATGTTGTCGCCAGTGGTCGGCGGAAGGTGCACGTGCCCGTCGACCTGGGACCGGACCGCAGCGACGCACGGATGCACGCCAAGACCGTAGGATCCTACGCAGTGCCGTAGGGGACCGCACCGCCACTTCCCAGCAAATTAGGGACACTGTTGCTCCTGGGGTATCGGCGAGGACCATTCGCAACCGTCTCCATGAAGCTGGGCTACGGTCCCGCACACCGTTAGGCCGTCTTCCGCTCACGCCCCAACATCGAGCAGCCCGCCTCCAGTGGTGTCGCGACAGGCGTGAATGGAGGGACGAATGGAGACGTGTCGTCTTCAGCGATGAGAGTCGCTTCTGCCTTAGTGCCAATGATGGTCGTATGCGTGTTTGGCGCCGTGCAGGTGAGCGCCACAATCAGGACTGCATACGACCGTGGCACACAGGGCCAACACCTGGCATCATGGTGTGGGGAGCGATCTCCTACACTGGCCGTACACCACTGGTGATCGTCGAGGGGACACTGAATAGTGCACGGTACATCCAAACCGTCATCGAACCCATCGTTCTACCATTCCTAGACCGGCAAGGGAACTTGCTGTTCCAACAGGACAATGCACGTCCGCATGTATCCCGTGCCACCCAACGTGCTCTAGAAGGTGTAAGTCAACTACCCTGGCCAGCAAGATCTCCGGATCTGTCCCCCATTGAGCATGTTTGGGACTGGATGAAGCGTCGTCTCACGCGGTCTGCACGTCCAGCACGAACGCTGGTCCAACTGAGGCGCCAGGTGGAAATGGCATGGCAAGCCGTTCCACAGGACTACATCCAGCATCTCTACGATCGTCTCCATGGGAGAATACCAGCCTGCATTGCTGCGAAAGGTGGATATATACTGTACTAGTGCCGACATTGTGCATGCTCTGTTGCCTGTGTCTATGTGCCTGTGGTTCTGTCAGTGTGATCATGTGATGTATCTGACCCCAGGAATGTGTCAATAAAGTTTCCCCTTCCTGGGACAATGAATTCACGGTGTTCTTATTTCAATTTCCAGGAGTGTATTTCCTTCATGAGTCGGCTTCTGAACAATCAGAGAAAGCATTTAGTAATGTTGCAGAGGACGGCTTGTAATGCCCAGGAGTTACAACATTGTAATTTTCCCACTTCATCATTGGGTGATTAAGATGTCCCTCGGTGATGACAGTATGATTTGGTGTGTGTGTGTGGGGGGGGGGGGGGATGAGAGGGGAATACATACATACTAGTGAACTTAGGATTTCTAAATAACTTTCGGTTATATCTAGGCATAAGTCTAAGTCTTGTTCATATATATCGCATGCAGCTTCAATTTCTGCCTCAGTGGATTTGAGTTTCTTGCCTGCTGCGACAAATACACCGCCAGTATTTACCATTGGAGCTTTTTAGGAGTGATTTGGACTCTGATAATTCGCTGTGAATGCTTCGGCAGCTGATCACTAAGATTTTAGTACTCACTCCTGCAGGGAGCATTTCTTCGGATCTTATACTGACACTTCCAGGTCCCATACAGCTAGCCTTATCTGGACTTGATGGAGAGTTGCCCAATGTAAAAACTCCTTTGGGTTCCCCACACAAGTCAGCTTCCTGCGTAGCAGCCTCTGGTGTGTAGTGCCCAACTGACCGTTTAGAGCACCGTAGAGTCCTCAGCAACATGGCGTAAATCTAAGAAGTCACAGCCTAGCTTGTCACAGAATTTCAAAGTCTCTGGTTCAGTCCTTCCACTGGGCTCTGAAACAGTGTGCTACGATCTGTTCTGTGGACAATGTTTCAAATTGTGAGCTTCCTTGAAACTCCATGGGCAAGGCTGATCTTTTCAACCTTCTCAATCCAAATATGACCTTAGAGCCCAGACGACAGCATCGTTTGCTATGACGTGCATGTCCCTCCATTGCTGCCAGTACATCCTCTTTATCGTGTTGAACAAGGCCCCCACCATTAAAGACTGAGAGCACCTGATGTTCCTCCTACCTATGCTGCTGTTTGTCTACGCAACAGCAAAATTCGCAATACATTGGAACTGTCAACGGTAGATAGATCCCTAATCTTTTGCATTTGCCTCCTCTTGACAAAGGAGACAGTGGGTTTCCCAACAAGTGAAGTTAGTCTCATTGGTTCATTTTCTGTTTTCAGTGGAAGACAGTACCTCGAATTTGTTGGTTAGTTTGATGGGTATAACACCCTGAAGTTCCATGGTCCTTGTCGCCACTGTAGGGGGGTCTTAACCCTACCACCGTCACTCACTGTCAAGGGGACGAATAGTAATAGTTGTAGATGACACAAGGTCCACAGAGAGGTAGAGTACTTGTGGTATCTTTGATATCCTCGCGAGCCCTCTCAAAACATGTATTCGCAGCGGTTCCAATCGTTTGACTGTATCAAGGCGATCTTCAACTGCTAACGAATGTCATCTCATGGGCGAGAACAGCATTCGTAGCAGGGCAGCAATGCGGCTGGTGCAACGTCTTAGAGAACAGCAAGCAACTATCTTTAAAAAATAAAACGTTCTGATTCTCTATTAATCTCTCGATTCGTTAAGCTAAAAGTATTGCTAAGTCCCATGAACAATTGAAGTAATTACTGCGTAAAACGAGATTTATATTAAGGTAATTGAAAAACCTGGGATAAAAGTTTCAAATTTCCTGAAATTTTTTTGAGGTTATAGGTACTAACAACCCTGAAAATAGCATTAATATACATTCCTGTTGAATGGGAAAACTAAATGTATCATGATACGTTAGTTACATTTGTGCTATAATAACTCAACCACACAATACAGAAATTTGAAGGGACTGACATTTGAAGTGTGGTGAGCTGCTCACCTTAGTGCTCCCTTCAAACTGCTTGGCAGAAAAATCACCCTTCTGGTGTCATGGTGGTGTCATTCTTCTCCTGACCGGCAGTTAGTTAATTGCTGGCTTCTGGTCGGATATTGATGCCGTACTGGGTGCTAATGCTGCTGCTAATGATGATAGCTCTGTTGTTCCTGTTAATGATGCTAGAGATTCTGCTGTTGCCACTGGTTGTTTGCCTTCTGTTACTGATAATGCCAGCGCCTCTGTTGCTCATCAAAATATTGTCGGGTTTCCAGCCGGACCAAACTGTCATCTGAGCACAATATTTCAGCGGTCCACCTGGCCGCCATCATCAGGTGAGAAAAGCTACGCTGCTCTCGCTGATAACTGATTCCACTCGCAAATGACTGCACCTTTATATGCATCGGAAGTAGAACAGCGCATGCGCTAGATACTGTACGCACGCGCTCAATCATTCCTTCTGCCCCCTGGCGCAAAATGAGTTGCAGCGCCTCCGGTGGTGAATACTGTTGAAAACGATATATCGTTACAAATGATTATTCATAGCCGGCCGATTCAGTGCCGTTGTTTCTTCATATCTGATAAAACAGCATTCCACGTTTTAATTAGCAGGTATCCATTATCACAATTAATGATATTATCTGCTAGTCTAATTTCGACAGATTCTTTTAAAACACAATCCCAATGCCGAGAAGCATTTGCAACTACTTGCGTCTCATTATATAGCATCCTGTGTCCCTCTGTAAGGCAATGCTCAGCCACCGCAGATTCATCAGGTTGTAACAATCGCGTATGGCGATGATGTTCAATACACCTGTCGTTGACGGTACGAATTGTTTGGCCAATGTAAATTTTCCCGCACTCACACGGTATTTTGTAAACACCAGACTTCCTCATCTTTGACAGAGCCAGGAGTTGCTCGAATCTTAGCTGGCGGACGAAAAACACATCTGATCTCATATTTCTTCAGAAGTCTATCTATCTTGGTGGACACATTCCCAGCATACGGAAGAAAAGCCACAGACCTAAAGGTGTCTTCAGAAGGTTCGCGCAGAGGTCCAAACTCAAAAGCACGTCGAATTTGTCGGTCCGTATAGCCGTTATTACTGAACACGTCCTTAAGATGTTGCAGCTCCTGTGGTAAATTTTCAGCATCCGAGACAGCATATGTTCGTTTTCCGAAAGACTCCTGTACGTTGGAAAGGTGGATGGCAAAGGCCCGAAGGACTCCTGTACGTTGAAAAGGTGGATGGCAACTGGTAGCAAATAAATACCTGTCGGTATGAGTCTCTTTCCTGTAAACACTGTTTCCAAGAGTTCCGTCTTCTTTTCTATAAACTAGTACATCCAAAAAAGGTAGCTTTCCCTCCTTTTCAATTTCCATCGTGAATTTGATGTTCCGTCTTCTTTTCTATAAACTAGTACATCCAAAAAAGGTAGCTTTCCCTCCTTTTCAATTTCCATCGTGAATTTGATGTTCGGATGAAGACAATTGAAATGGTCCAATAACCAGCCGGTGCAAAGAGTCTATTCCATGTGGCCAAACAAGAAACATATCGTCAACATATCTCAGAAAACACGAAGGCTTCAAAAAAGAAGTTTTCAGGGCCATATCCTCAAAGTCTTCCATAAAAAGATTAGCGACTATGGGGGATGAAGGACTTCCCATAGCCATACCATCGGTTTGTTCAAAATATTTGTCATCAAATAAAAAATAGATGGACGTCAGAACATGACGGCAGAGCTTCGTCATTTCCATATCAAGTTTTTCATTAATTAAAATCAATGACTCATCAAGAGGGACCCGAGTAAAAAGTGACACCACATCAAAACAAACAAGTAAATCAGAGGGACCAAGACGAAGCAACTTAAAACGCTGAATAAAATCCATGGAGTCGGAAATATGGTGTTCACATTTACGCACATGAGGGCTGAGAACCGACGCTAAATATTTTGCCAAGTTGTAAGTTGGTGCAGCCATATTAGAAACAATAAGGCGCAATGGGACTCCATCCTTATGGATTTTTGGCAAACCGTATAATCTAGATGGAACGGTCGCACCAGGACATAGTTTTTTGATAGTGTCCTCAGGTAAGGAACTCTTCTTCAGAAGTGAAATCGTAGTCCGTTTTATGCGATCCGTGGGATCCTTCTGTACTATACGATATGACGGATCCTTAAGTAAATCATACATCTTATACACATAATCTGCCTTTGAGATTAAAACGGTAGCATTATCTTTGTCTGCTGGTAACATTAACAATTCAGGGTCCTCTCTAATAGACCGAATGGCTGCTCGTTCAGCTGAAGAAATGTTACTTTGTGGAGGCCGAGCCCGACGCAAAAGGTGAGAAACCTCCTGTCCAATCTCTTCCGCCTGTTCTTCCGGAAGACGACACACAGCTTGTTCAAAAGAAGAAATGAATTCCATGGTGGGAATACTACTAAGCGTGGATGCGAAGTTGAAATCTTTTTCCAACACTGAAACTGTGACATTCACACGAGCCAACTGATCCTCTACTTCCTGCACTTCTCTTTTGTATTTTGTATTAATTTGATTCTGACTCTGTTTAAATTTCCTAATGTCCTTGTACTCTTCTGTGTCAGTGTGCTCTTCTGCTACCGATCCTGAATCATTCAGATCATCATCTACCTTCGTAGATACATTTGTTAGCTGCTCCGAAAGTTCGACTACTTTTTCCGGTAATGTGCTAATTTCCTCCGTGAGTTTTTCTGAACCGAGTTTTAGTGTGTCCATTTGTGTTGTAACCGTATCTACTGTGTCCTTTAAGTTTTCCTGATCTTTTACAGGTTGCTTAACCGTATCGGTAGATGCAACTGAGTCAATTTTAGCTTGCAAGGTGTCGTGATTTTCGTGAAAAATAATCTGCAGTTCTTTTGCGTCAGGTTCATGATTCTGTAATGTGTCTTCATGTCGCGAAAAGATAGGCTGAAATGTTCAAAAATTTGTGTTTTTACATCTTCAGAAACTTTTTGATGTTTCGATTCGATTTTGATGTCTCAGCAGTTAAATCTTCACATGTTTGTTGAACTGGTTGTTCAATTGTGTTAAATTTTTGGAGCTTTTGGTCTATTAGTTTCTGATTTTGTTCCATTTGTTGCTGTATTTCTTTCTGAATTTGAATTAATTGCAATAACAATGCTTGAGTGAGCGAAACATGTTCCCTTGTGTCTTTCATCAGTGTGTTTGCACTGGCAACATTCCTATTTTGAGAAGCAGAAAATGTGTCTTGACTTAACTGAGGAAAATGTAATGACACAAAACCTGCAAGATTTCGTTCTGTCATTTCGCATTCCGGAGGGGAACACTTACCGACCGATCGATCGACAATTGTTCCAAGTTCACTGATTGTTTCCATCTCTGCACCGTCATTTACTGCCTGGTCCATGTCTCTATGCACTATTACCAAATTATTATTAAGTTGAACATTTGTTAATTCATTACTAGGTAGTACTAACAGACTAAACTCGTCTTCACTGTAATTTCTCAATTTGCTTTCAGCCTAGTGTTACACTTGTCACACGCCATAGTTGTCACACTGTTTCACACGATAACACAAAAAACAATTTGAAAAGCAAAAATAAGAAAACGCACTAAAATAGCACTGAAAATAATCAATATGTAATTAGTTGCAAACGCGACTGCGAAATACTTGGTGCAAATCCACTGCTTTCCTCATTACAATACTGTACAACAATGAGAAACTACAACTACAAAGGAAATTCTCTATAAAATAAACGCTAGCAGTAAACCATAAGTAATTTCTAATCATGCACTAATTATTGAAACCACGAGAAAATCAGAAGATTCCATTGAGGTATCCTCGGCTAAGGGTCGACAGGTGAAACTTCTTTATTTAAAATAATTTTTTTACTTAAATTGCTGACAATGAGAGAAATTGACTATACTGTCTCTTTACTATTCTTTACCATTTCAACACTGACCTATTGAATTTGCCCTGACTAACAGAACTCAAACTTTTCCTGTTTATCAATTATTCACAATATTCAAGGATATCATGATCTGACTGCTTTAAAATTAACTGAAAAGATTGGCCCTGAATTAGTAGAAATCCTAACAATAACCCATACACATCGTAAGTCACTTACCTCACAAAATCTTGATTACACAAACTACAGCAACGCCGCAAGCACCAATACTGGCAGCTAAATAAAGATTCTAGCTATTGAAGACCCTAACTACTGACAGGCGTGTGGTCAGCAAAGGAAAGATTTTGTTGCAAAGCAAACAATGTACTTACTTTAAGAATGTGACAACCAGTTCAAAAATTTTATATAGTCGTCCATGACACCGAGTTCCAAAATTATATAATCATCAACAATATTACATATCCATAACAGATACACGTCCAGATCCTCAGCTTGCACTAACACTTCAGACCTCCAACCTCCATAAATGCTATCTACTCACATCTAACTTCCATCACTGCTGGCTATTCACCTCCAACTGTGTCCGACCAGCTATAGAGTCTCCTACAGAGTGTGCACACTGCACAGAGCTTTCAGAGTTATTAATGCAGAGCGTTGCATAGCGCTACCAACGTACAAACACATAAACAGCCTACTTACAACATCTGTGTTGGTGGCGCCGCCGCTTCCATAGTAGTATAATAACTCTGCTTCCTCTCTGCACGGAGAGCTCATTTCCATGGACCGCTAAGATTATGTTCACTGTCATGGGTGAAGTTCTTCTCGCACATTCTTATTTCTACAGACTCTTTAATTACAGATCCCAGTATGTAGAAGTCTGGGGCAAAACTTTTGTTTCGTCAACTAGTATTTTGTGCTTGTTTGTAATGCTGCGCTCAGCAGCTGCAAAACTCTCCAGTTTTCGATTGTTAATATGCCGTTGATATTCTGTGTAGCAGTCGGAAACGTTGCGGATGGACTGACCAACGTAATTACTTCCACATTCACAACAGAGGTATTATGTAATAGATGTTTAATGTAACAGACGTTTTATACAACAGTGCCGTATCAAAGGACTCCGTTCTAATATTAAAAATTGTTAGGAGGCTCATAGCACTTTGTTGTTCTGGAGTGATCTGTTTGCCAAATATTGTTGACTGCTTAATTAGATTGGGAAATTCCAGTGAAAATTACGAGTATTTAATGCCTGCGCCGCCTATAATAACTGCGACCATATATGTGTTAATCATAAGGTGTTATGGCTGCACGTAGGAAGAACTGAACCACCGTCTTTGAAACTGTCATACATTATCGAAGACATTAATTTAGAAAGGGGTGTTTGGAGTTCTACTACAGTATTTCATGAGTTACATTTAAAACAGTTGACCTCGCACTTCAAAAACAAATAAATGGTACTTTTAGTTTACATCTTCATTTGTAATTATACTAAAGAGCAAAATTTAAGGGCCAAAGTAAATTTCGCTTGATGTGCCACACCAAAATAACGTAGCTTGTATGAATGCGTGATGTTTCTTCTTTGGGACATGTCCGAAAGAACAGACACCAAGCATTCATATAATTGATTAGCATTGGTGGGCAATGAATCCACAACCTTCAGTGTAGATGCAAAATATCGTTCAGCCTCCAGTGGGAATCTAAAATTAGCGAGCGTGGAGGATATGCATGGAAACTGCAAAGATGTGTATTCAAATGTATGTGAATTTCTAAGGAAACAAACTGCTGAGGTCGTCTGTCCCTAGACTCACACATTACTAACCTAGGCCGGCCGAAGTGGCCGAGCGGTTCTAGGTGCTACAGTCTGGAACAGCGTGACCGCTACGGTCGCAGGTTCGAATCCTGCCTTGGGCATGGATGTTTGTGATGTCTTTAGGTTAGTTAGGTTTAAGTACTTCTACGGGACTGATGACCTCAGAAGTGAAGTCCCATAGTACTCAGAGCCATTTGAACCATTACTAATCTAACTTATGCTAAGAACAACACACACACACATGCTCGAGGGAGGCCTCGAACCTCAGGCGGGAGGGGCCGCGCAATCCATGACATGGCACCTGAGACCACGCGACCACTCAGCGCTGCAGAAACTGCAGATAGGTGGTACTAGGTGGGAATGTGAGCTGATTTGCGATAAACACTACGTCTGGATGGCGCAGGCCTGCCTAGTAAGGAGATACCGGATTCGAGTCCTGGTCCAGCACAAATTTTCACTTGTCGCCGCTGAGTCCGCATAAAGTTCGGATACTGCTTGTACCATCTGTTCCTTTCCTTTCCTTTCTCCTCCTTCCACCTTCAGTTTACATAACATAGCTTGATGGAACTCGGGTCATAAATACAAAGAACTGCCATATTATAGTACAGAAGGTAACTGAAACAAATACGCAATGAAATGAACAGAAATGACATTTTCATTAAAAGGCGATAATTACGCTGAATTCACAGCGATTTATGATTGTTTCCGGGACATTACAAAAGGCGGTAAATGGTTTTTCATCTACATCTACATTTATACTCCGCAAGCCACCCAACGGTGTGTGGTGGAAGGCACTTAACGTGCCACTGTCATTACCTCCCTTTCCTGTTCCAGTCGCGTATGGTTCGCGGGGAGAATGACTGCCGGAAAGCCTCCGTGCGCGCTCGAATCTTTCTAATTTTACATTCGTGACCTCCTCGGGAGGTATAAGTAGGGGGAAGCAATATGTTCGATACCTCATCCAGAAACGCACCCTCTCGAAACCTGGCGAGCAAGCTACACCGCGATGCAGAGTGCCTCTCTTGTAGAGTCTGCCACTTGAGTTTGCTAAACATCTACGTAACGCTATCAGCTTACAAAATAACCCTGGGACGAAACGCGCCGCTCTTCTTTGGATCTTCTCTAACTCCTCCATCAACCCGATCTGTTACGGATCCCACACTGATGAGCAATACTCAAGTATAGGTCGAACGAGTGTTTTGTAAGCCACCTCCTTTGTTGATGGACTACATTTTCTAAGGACTCTCCCAATGAATCTTAACCTGGTACCCGCCTTACCAACAATTAATTTTATATGATCATTCCACTTCAAATGGTTCCGCACGCATACTCCCAGATATTTTACAGAAGTAACTGCTACCATTGTTTGTTCCGCTATCATGTTGTTGTTGCGGTCTTCAGTCCTGAGACTGGTTTGATGCAGCTCTCCATGCTACTCTATCCTGTGCAAGCTTCTTCATCTCCCAGTACCTACTGCAACCTACATCCTTCTGAATCTGCTTAGTGTATTCATCTCTTGGTCTCCCTCTACGATTTTTACCCTCCACGCTGCCCTCCAATGCTAAATTTGTGATCCCTTGATGCCTCAAAACATGTCCTGCCAACCGATCCCTTCTTCTAGTCAAGTTGTGCCACAAACTTCTCTTCTCCCCAATCCTATTCAATACCTCCTCATTAGTTACGTGATCTACCCACCTTATCTTCAGCATTCTTCTGTAGCACCACATTTCGAAAGCTTCTATTCTCTTCTTGTCCAAACTAGTTACCGTCCATGTTTCACTTCCATACATGGCTACACTCCATACAAATACTTTCAGAAACGACTTCCTGACACTTAAATCTATACTCTATGTTAACAAATTTCCTTTCTTCAGAAACGATTTCCTTGCCATTGCCGGTCTACATTTTATATCCTCTCTACTTCGACCATCATCAGTTATTTTACTCCCTAAATAGCAAACTCCTTTACTACTTTAAGTGTCTCATTTCCTAATCTAATTCCCTCAGCATCACCCGATTTAATTTAACTACATTCCATTATCCTTGTTTTGCTTTTGTTGATGTTCGTCTTATATCCTCCTTTCAAGACACTGTTCATTCCGTTCAACTGCTCTTCCAAGTCCTTTGCTGTCTCTGACAGAATTACAATGTCATTGGCGAACCTCAAAGTTTTTACTTCTTCTCCATGAATTTTAATACCTACTCCGAATTTTTCTTTTGTTTCCTCTACTGCTTGCTCAATATACAGATTGAATAACATCGGGGACAGGCTACAACCCTGTCTCACTCCTTTCCCAACCACTGCTTCCCTTTCATGCCCCTCGACTCTTATAACTGCCATCTGGTTTCTGTACAAATTGTAAATAGCCTTTCGCTCCCTGTATTTTACCTCTGCCACCTTCAGAATTTGAAAGAGAGTATTCCAGTTAACATTGTCAAAAGCTTTCTCTAAGTCTACAAATGCTAGAAACGTAGGTTTGCCTTTTCTTAATCTTTCTTCTAAGATAAGTCGTAAGGTTAGTATTGCCTCACGTGTACCAACATTTCTACGGAATCCAAACTGATCTTCCCCGAGGTCCGCTTCTACCAGTTTTTCCATTCGTCTGTAAAGAATTCGCGTTAGTATTTCGCAGCTGTGACTTATTAAACTGATAGTTCGGTAATTTTCACATCTGTCAACACCTGCTTTCCTTGGGATTGGAATTATTATATTCTTCTTGAAGTGAGGGTATTTCGCCTGTCTCATACATCTTGCTCACCAGATGGTAGAATTTTGTCGTGATTGGCTCTCACAAGGCCATCAGTAATTCTAATGGAATGTTGTCTACTCCCAGGGCCTTGTTTCGACTCAGGTCTTTCAGTGCTCTGTCAAACTCTTCACGCAGAATCTTATCTCCCATTTCGTCTTCATCTACATCCTCTTCCATTTCCATAATATTGTCCTCAAGTACATCGCCCTTGTATAAACCCTCTATACACTCCTTCCACCTTCCTGCTTTCCCTTCTTTGCTTAGAACTGGGTTGCCATCTGAGTTCTTGATATTCATACAAGTGGTTTTCTTCTCTCCTAAGGTCTCTTTAATTTTCCTGTAGGCAGTATCTACCTTACCCCTAGTGAGACAAGCCTCTACATCCTTACATTTGTCCTCTAGCCATCCCTGCTTAGCCATTTTGCACTTCCTGTCGATCTCATTTTTGTGATGTTTGTATTCCATTTTGCCTGCTTCATTTACTGCATTTTTATATTTTCTCCTTTCATCAATTAAATTCAATATTTCTTCTGTTACCCAAGGATTTCTATTAGCCCTCGTCTTTTTACCTACTTGATCGTCTGCTGCCTTTACTACTTCATCTCTCAGAGCTACCCATTCTTCTTCTACAGTATTTCTTTCCCCCATTCCTGTCAATTGCTCCCTTATGCTCTCCCTCAAACTCTCTACAACCTCTGGTTCTTTCAGTTTATCCAGGTCCCATCTCCTTAAATTCCCACCTTTTTGCAGTTTCTTCAGTTTCAATCTGCAATTCATAACCAATAGATTGTGGTCAGAATCCACATCTGCCCCTGGAAATGTCTTACAATTTAAAACCTGGTCCCTAAATCTCTGTCTTACCATTATATAATCTATCTGATACCTTTTAGTATCTCCAGGATTCTTCCAGGTATACAACCTTCTTTTATGGTTCTTGAACCAAGTGTTAGCTATGATTAAGTTATGCTCTGTGCAAAATTCTACAAGGCGGCTTCCTCTTTCATTTCTTCCCCCCCAATCCATATTCACCTACTATGTTTCCTTCTCTCCCTTTTCCTACTGACGAATTCCAGTCACCCATGACTATTAAATTTTCGTCTCCCTTCACTACCTGAATAATTTCTTTTATCTCGTCATACATTTCATCAATTTCTTCATCATCTGCAGAGCTAGTTGGCATATAAACTTGTACTACTGTAGTAGGCATGGGTTTTGTGTCTATCTTCGCCACAATAATGCGTTCACTATGCTGTTTGTAGTAGCTTACCCTCACTCCTATTTTTTTATTCATTATTAAACCTACTCCTGCATTACCCCTATTTGATTTTGTATTTATAACCCTGTAGTCACCTGACCAAAAGTCTTGTTCCTTCTGCCACCGAACTTCACTATTTCCCACTATATCTAACTTTAACCTATCCATTTCCCTTTTTAAATTTTCTAACCTACCTGCCCGATTAAGGGATCTGACATTCCACGCTTCGATCCGTAGAATGCCAGTTTTCTTTCTCCTGATAACGACGTCCTCTTGAGTAGTCCCCACCCAGAGATCCGAATGGGGGACTATTTTACCTCCGGAATATTTTACCCAAGAGGACGCCATCATCATTTAATCATACAGTAAAGCTGCATGTCCTCGGGAAAAATTACGGCTGTAGTTTCCCCTTGGTTTCAGCCGTTCGCAGTACCAGCACAGCAAGGCCGTTTTGGTTAATGTTACAAGGCCAGATCAGTCAATCATCCAGACTGTTGCCCCTGCAACTACTGAAAAGGCTGCTGCCCCTCTTCAGGAACCACACGTTTGTCTGGCCTCTCAACAGATACTCCTCCGTTGTGGTTGCACCTACGGTACGGCCATCTGTACGGCTGAGGCACGCAAGCCTCCCCACCAACGGCAAGGTCCATGGTTCATGGGGGGGTCAGCTATCATATAATCATAAAATAAAGGATCCTTCTTTCTGTGTATTAGCAATACATTACATTTGTCTATGTTAAGAGTCAGTTGCACTCCCTGCACCAAGTGCCTATCCGCTGCAGATCTTCCTGCATTTCACTACAATTTTCTAATGCTGCAACTTCTCTGTATATTACAGTATCGTCCGCGAAAAGCCGCATGGATCTTCCGACACTATCTACTAGGTCATTTATATATATTGTGAAAAGCAATGGTCCCATAACACTCCCCTGTGGCACGCCAGAGGTTACTTTAACGTCTGTAGACGTCTCTCCATTGAGAACAACATGCTGTGTTCTGTTTGCTAAAAACTCTTCAATCCAGCCACACAGCTGGGCTGATATTCCGTAGTCTCTTACTTTGTTTATCAGGCGATATTGTGGAACTGTATCGAACGCCTTCCGGAAGTCAAGGAAAATGGCACCTACCTGGGAGCCTGTATCTAATATTTTCTGGGTCTCATGAACAAATAAAGCGAGTTGGGTCTCACACGATCGCTGTTTCCGGAATCCATGTTGATTCCTTCAGAGTAGATTCTGGGTTTCCAGAAACGACATGATACGCGAGCAAAAAACGTGTTCTAAAATTCTACAACAGATCGACGTCAGAGATATAGGTCTATAGTTTTGCGCATCTACTCGACGACCCTTCTTGAAGACTGGGACTACCTGTGCTCTTTTCCAATCATTTGGAACCTTCCGTTCCTCTAGGGACTTGCGGTACACGGCTGTTAGAAGGGGGGCAAGTTCTTTTGTGTACTCTGTGTAGAATCGAATTGGTATCCCGTCAGGTCCAGTGGACTTTCCTCTGTTGAGTGATTCCAGTTGCTTTTATGTTCCTTGGACACTTATTTCGATGTCAGCCATTTTTTCGTTTGTGCGAGGATTTAGAGAAGGAACTGCAGTGCGGTCTTCCTCTGTGAAACAGCTTTGGAAAAAGGTGTTTAGTATTTCGGCTTTACGCGTGTCATCCTCTGTTTCAATGCCATCATCATCCCGGAGTGTCTGGATATGCTGTTTCGAACCACTTACTGATTTAAAGTAAGACCAGAACTTCCTAGGATTTTCTGTCAAGTCGGTACGCAGAATTTTACTTTCGAATTCACTGAACGCTTCACGGATAGCCCTTCTTACGCTAACTTTGACATCGTTTAGCTTCTGTTTGTCTGAGAGGTTTTGGCTGCGTTTAAACTTGGAGTGAAGCTCTATTTACTTTCGCAGTAGTTTCCTAACTTTGTTGTTGAACCACGGTGGGTTTTTCCCGTCCCTCACAGTTTTACTCGGCACGTATCTGTCTAAAACGCATTTTACGATTGCCTTGAAGTTTTTCCATAAACACTCAACATTGTCAGTGTCGGAACAGAAGTTTTCGTTTTGATCTGTTAGGTAGTCTGAAATCTGCCTTCTATTACTCTTGCTAAACAGATAAACCTTCCTCCCTTTTTTTATATTCCTATTTACTTACATATTCAGGGATGCTGCAAGGGCCTTATGATCACTAATTCCCTGTTCTGCGCTTACAGAGTCGAAAAGTTCGGGTCCAAGTTGTTATCTCCACGAGTCGGTTCTTAATAGTGTGTGTGACCGCATCCATGCTCGTTAGTGCAAGTGGATGTGCTGAAAAGTCTCTTCAACCCGTTTCACACGTGCTTAATGAGGAGGAACGGGCAGGCCTGTCTATTTTCGGAATATCATCTTGTTCCAAGAACTCCTCCACCTGTGCAGTTCGATGTGGTAGCTGATTGGCGTCCATAACAAGGAAATCAGAACTGATTGCAGTAGGATATTTTTGACAGAGCTGGCTCACATTTCTCGTTTCGTAAAAAATATAAAAATCGCTCGTTTCACTCACCATTTTTTTATTTTTCACGAAAATTCGAAAAGTTACCCTGCTTTGTCAAAAATATCCTACTTTCTCCCACCTAAAAAGAGCTTGGTGAATGACTCATTTCCCTAGGTGAAGGTAAGAAAATAAATTTAATGAGCTTGGTGAACGACTCATTTCCCTAGGTGAATGCTATTATTTTGCTTTCTAAGCTTCACAAGTACATGTTATAGATAAATATAAACAAAATGTAGCAAATTTAATTAGGTCCCAAAATAGGTCCCAACCTAATTATCATGAAGGCAAACAAATTTATGTATCTGAACGACAGATTCACCCATTTTTACTTCATTATATAAAATGTGAATGTAGGAAAATAAATAAAATGAATTGGTTAACTTTGGTAAATTATATGAAAAATTTCACTTTTTTACTTTTCGAAAATACTTCAAAAGGAAATGTAAACAAGAAGTTAGCACTTCTATAACTTTCTCTAGTTTTTTATTCATTTACATAATTAAAAATTTTCAGTAATTATTCTATGTTGTGCATCATATGTAAGATTCTTCTTACCATACATAACGACATAAGCAAGCGTATCATTCGGAACTTTATCATTAAAAGTGGCATAAAGTTTCATAGTCGTTTTCTGTGTAGTTACAACATTCTTTCTATGAGTGATATTGATTACATAAATCGGATAATTCGTTATGAAACTAAATGTGTTAATATCGATATCTGATTTTAGTAGAGTAACTCGTTTAAAATCGAGAAATGTGTCATATGCTTTGAGAAAATTATCTGGTGGATTCATGTTCCACATCTCCTACAGAAACACTTCATTTCGACCATTTTTCAGGTATATGTTCTGAAGTTTAATGTGATCGAATAACGAAGAGTCAGCTAATTGATTATTTTTTCGATTTGTCTGAAACATGACAAAAATGAAGTAAGGCATGTCGAATTCTACCAAGTTGTATTAATTTGTGATATTGAGTTCAAAATTATTTTTGCCAGATAAGCTGGCGACTTCAACAGTTTGAAGCTCATAAAAAGAAATCGGAATTTTCGGATTTTTCAGAATGTGTTCTCGCTGCTCTAGCTCGTAATTTGGTTTGTATCTGACAATAGGAACACGAATTTCCATCGATTATATGACGATTGTTCCTTCTTTTGGAAGAGTGTCTTTTATTTCAATTCCGGCCTCATTGTAGTCAGACCATCTAAGTATTTCATCTCCAGAACTTGAAGATGTGTAAAAATTACAGTCAGATCTCCATCCCACATAATTTCATTGTAGTCTTTAAAAAAATCCAACAAGCATTGACAATGGATAAAGCACTTAATTTCTCTTAATCTTTATTTTTCCAGTGTTAAGAATATGTCTTTCTCAGCTTATCTTGTCAGTAACAGATGAAGTCAGATGTAGTAAAACTGATAAGGAAATAAAAGGCTGTCCAATTCCAGATAAAATATTATTCCCTTTCTTTATCGTTATGAATTCAGACAGTTTTGCTACATAATTATCGATTAATTTTTTATTGGATTTTCCATCATAAGTTGGATAATCTGTACCATCATTTCCAATAATACTAAAATGCATGTACAATTGTGCATTATTTGGATGAAGCCACCAATCTCCAATATTTATTTCAATCTCTGTATCCTTATTTGGAGCATTCAAATTATTTTTAGTTTTCTCATTCACAAGGAACGAGTAAAACTGGTAACTCTCAATTTTATTCATGATGGAGTCTAAGACGACTTTAGCTGTTGCTGATTTATTAAGGAAAAAATTTATTAAGACATTCCTAAAATAACTGTTACAGTAACACCATTAAAGTCAATTAAATTATCGTTTTCATCAGTTACAGTAATTTATAAGTCTTGAATAGGATCAAAAATAGGAATATTTAGAGGACAATGAGGTTCACGAGTTATTGGTCCACTAAATTCTGCATTAGGCTTGAATGAAGTGATAATATTAGTTTCTCTGTGAAAATGATCAGTATGCTTTACAAACATTCCATCAACAAGATTGAAATTTAAATTGATCAGTTCAAATGGAATAATTTTAGGGACATCTTTAGCCACAGCTTTTTCTTTAGCCTCAACAACTTGATTACTAAAATCAAACAAACTTCTAATACTATCTGCTATATACATATACAATTTTATGTCACTTTCGATTTCAATTCTGTTTAGAATTTCATCTGCTTTAAAGTAAATATTGGGCTTTTTCGAATGAATAAATTTTTTAAAATTTTTCAAACTATACTGACCTACAGGAACTTCTATTGTCCCTCCATCACAGTAAAGTTTATTATTTTTCAATGTTATATTTGGAATTAAAAAAGTTGAATAAAAACCAACTAATGAAACATTAGTATAACTATCTCGCATTGGAACAGTCAATTGTTTTCTCAGAACAGATGACGTACCACTCAGTTGAATTAATCTACTCATTTACTACTGAAAAAATTATTAATAAATGGGAAAAACTGATTGGGATCCAAAAATAAGACTTCCGAAGAAGAAGTCCTAAAACAAACATGGAGGGCTTTTACCAAATTCTGTTCAATGTGCAATAATTGGACCAAGCAGATGTGGAAAAACTACATTAATGATCGACAGTTATATTCTAGCTCCTGGTTGGTTGAACTGGAATAAAATTAATCATCTATATGTTGATTCAAAAAGTTTAGATCAGCCAAAATATCAAGTATTTATAAAAAGGTGTGAAAAAATTGAAGATAAGCATAATGAAAAAATAGCTACCTTTGTTGAGAATAACGATGAAATTGTTCCATTGGATCAGTGTCAAGACAATTCATTTGTTGTCTTTGATGACTTCATTCTTGAGAAACAAGATATCATTAGAGAATATTTTACTACAGATAGACATAATGGAATAGATTATTTTTACTTAGCTCAAACCTACTCGAAGATATCAGAACAACTAGTAAAAGATGACCTAATTTTTTTAAATATCTTTAAACAAGATGACACAAAGTTAAATCATATTTACCATGAGCTTTTTGGAGGAGATTTAAAGTTTAATGATTTTAAAGAAATGTGTAGTAAATGTTAGAATGATGAATTTGGATTCTTTATAATAGACATGACTAGAAAATCAAATGAAGGTAAGTTCAGAAATAAAATACAACATTTCATAACAACATAAACATTAAACATAAACGTAAATGTAAATGTTCAACATAAATGTCCAACGTAACTATAAAACATTAAACATAAACATAATTATTGATGTTCTTCTCTAATAAATGTTTGCAAATTACGATCCAGAGGTTGTTAAAAAAGCTAAGTGAGAGAGAAAGGAAGATGAAGAACTGAAAGAACAATTCAAGCTTTGGAAAAAGGACCCAAGAACAGAATATGAAAAATATAAAAAGGAAGATCAACCTGTTATTAATGCTATCGAAAAAGTAAAACAAGGAATCGAAGGATTAGGAGATAACGTTCTGAAAGTGATTGAATAAAATAGGGAGATCGAAAAACAGATAATTCCATATTGTCATCATATAGAAGATTTTGGAGATTTATCACCAATTATACAATTAAAAGATTGGTCTGATAATATTCCTGGTAAATATGACTTTACATTAAGTGAATCAGAAATTCAAGATGCACTGAATAAATATTAAGAAGAGAAAAAATTAAGGGGGAAACAGAAAACAATAGGAGAGATGCAACCTGATAATGCTACAAAAATAAAAGAGGTGTGGTCTGATAATGATGCAACAACAACAGATTTTGATGAAAGAATGTTAATAAATGTAAGAAAAAGAATGTTAAAGTATATTAATCATAGTAAAGATCCACCTTTTGGTTTAAAACATATTGGAGCATTTAGATTTGTTGGTAACTTACCTGTAATATTTCGAGGTGATAAATTAAAAGTTGGTGCAAAAGAATATAAAGGTACAGATGGGCTAATGAATCTTTTAACTAAAAGACAAATTACTATGCATGATATGGGTGAAAAATTTGATTCTGTTGATGTATCAAATTATACAGATATATTGTACCTTTCAGGAGCACTAGATTCTGAAAGAAATCCAAATAAAATAAAATCAAGTAGAGGCAAAAAAAGAATAAACTGATAAAAAATTGTTAATGCCTACTTTCCAAAAGGATATCAACTACCATCAGATTCTTCATCAGATGAGCAAATGTAGCCAATGGGCATGGTTTACTTAAAAAGTATACACAAAAACCGGTTGAATATGTTTGGATGAATGATGTTCGAGAATTAATCGACAGATTAGCAGTAATTCATGGGGAAGAACTAGTGGGGAATAAAAATTTTCAGAATGAAAAAGTTAGCATAGCACAGATGTTAACAAATAAATTTAGTGATTTCATAATTGATAATCCAAAAGGAATTCCACATCTGATTAAATTTTCGAATAGCCTTCCTCACACATTTTGGAAAAGTGATACACATGGGAAAGGTTTAGTTAACTGCATGATTAAACAGGTTGGAAAGCATAATATTGATTTAACACTTCCTTCCCATAAATTTTGTGGCCTGGGAAATCCATTAGACAAACAACTTGCTGAAGGAGATAAAGCTAGAAATCCACTAGATGAAGCTTGTAAAAAACATGACATTGCATACAGAGATTATGAAAATTTAGAATCTAGACACCAAGCTGATAAAGAACTTCAATTAGCTGCAAAAGAAAGAATTTATGCAAGTGATACTTCATCTCCATCTACATCAATACTCCGAAGCCACCTGACGGTGTGTGGCGGAGGGTACCTTGAGTACCTCTATCGGTTCTCCCTTCTATTCCAGTCTCATATTGTTCGTCGAAAGGAATGTCGGTATGCCTCTGTGTGCGCTCTAATCTCTCTGATTTTATCCTCATGGTCTCTTCGTGAGATATACGTAGGAGGGAGCAATATACTGCTTCACTCCTTGGTGAAGGTATGTTCTTGAAACTTCAACAAAAGAGCATACCAAGCTACTGAGTGTCTCTCCTGCAGAGTCTTCCACTGGAGTTTATCTATCATCTCCATAATGCTTTCGCAATTACTAAATGATCCTGTAACGAAGCACACTGCTCTCCGTTGGATCTTCTCTATCTCTTCCATCTAGCCTATCAGGCATGGATCCCACACTGCTGAGCAGCATTCAAGCAGTGGGCGAACAACCTACTTCCTTTGTTTTCGAATTGCATTTCCTTAGGATTCTTCCAATGAATCTCAGTCTGGCATCTGCTTTACTGATGATCAACTTTATATGATCATTCCATTTTAAATCACTGCTAATGCCTACTCCCAGATAATTTATGGAATTAACTGCTTCCAGTTGCTGACCTGCTATATTCTAGCTAAATGATAAGTGATCTTTCTTTCTATGTATTCGCAGCACATTACACTTGTCTACATAGAGATTCAATTGCCATTCCCTGCAATATGAGTGAATTCGCTGCAGATCCTCCTGTATTTCAGTACAATTTTCCATTATTACAACCTCTCGATATACCACAACATCATCCACAAAAAGCCTCAGTGAACTTCCGATGGCATCCACAAGGTCATTTATGTATATTGTGAATAGCAACGATCCTACGATACTCCCCTGCGGCACACCTGAAATCACTCTTACTTCAGAAGACTTCTCTCCATTGAGAATGACATGCTGCGTTCTGTTATCTAGGAACTCTTCAATCCAATCACACAATTGATATGATAGTCCATATGCTCTAACTTTGTTCATTAAACGACTGTGGGGAACTGTGTCGAACACCTTACGGAAGTCAAGAAACACGGCATCTACCTGGCAACCTGTGTCTATGGCCCTCTGAGTCTCGTGGACGAATAATGCGAGTTGGGTTTCACACGATCGTCTTTTTCGAAACCCATGCTGATTCCTACAGAGTAGATTTCTAGTCTCCAGAAAAGCCATTATAGTCGAACATATTATGTGTCCCAAAATTCTACATTTGGAGAAAAAGTTGCAGCAACAGCAGTTAGGGGAATAATGTATGGAAAACGAAAATTAGGAATGGGCACAGCCAAGCCTGCTTTAGCTGGCGCTGGACTCGATCTTGACGAAAATGGTTGGGGTTTATAAAAATCTTTATAAATTTTTAACCTATATAAATGAACAATTTTACAATTGATTATACTTTGCTACCTAGTGGCAAGACTGAACCAAAATCAGTTAAATTAAAGTTGATTAATGAACAATTAAATGCGATTGAACCATTTTTAGTGATGATCAGAAGAGAAAAAAAGAAAAGAAAGTTGGTGGAAATTAATTGTTACATTAGCTGTTCCTATTGTGAAAAAAATTATTGAATTTCTTCCATTACTTTTGGCTGCATTACCACATATAGCAGCAACTGGTTCAGTTGCTGGCGGATGTGCAGCAATAGCAAATGCAGTCAAAAAATGGTTCAAATGGCTCTGAGCACTATGGGACTCAACTTCTGAGGTCATTAGTCCCCTAGGACTTAGAACTAGTTAAACCTAACTAACCTAAGGACATCACACACATCCATGGCCGAGGCAAGATTCGAACCTGCGACCGTAGCGGTCTCGCGGTTCCAGACTGCAGCGCCTAGAACCGCACGGCCACTTTGGCTGTCCAAATGCAGTCATAAACAAGAAGAAAGCTGGTAAAGAATTATAAGAACAGAAAACACATACTCAAGCAGTGGAGAAGAAAGCTGGATGCAGTCCAGAGACTGGACTGAAGAAAGCAAAAAAAATTTCGAAGAGTTGATTGAAAAATTTAACAGTCCTTTATCTATTTTGATATAGAAAAACTTGCTAAACAATTGAAAATTAAGCACTTTCGTGGTGTACACATGATTGTTGAATTAAGATTCGACCAAGAGAATATGAATGTGAAATAGTTAATTTAGATACATGTGATCAAGTTTGTACTCATTGGATTTGTTATTATAAGAATAACAACATAAAAATTGTTTTTGATTCATTTGGTGGTAATATACCAAAGCAACTAGTTATCTATTTGGGAAAAAATGATCTGTACTACAATACTAAGAGAATACAAAATTTCGATGAAGTAGTATGTGGCAATTTGTGTCTATTTGTTTTAAAATTGTTATGTGAGAATTATAAGTTTAATGATATTTTGAATTTAATAAAGGCACATTTTTGGAAAGAAGATAGGTCAGACTGAAGGGCTTAGCGCACCTACATTCAATCTAGAAAAAATCAAAAGTGAAATTGATCCAAATATAGAAAATATGATTAAGAAATTTCAGTCATCAATAGACCCAAAGATAGCCAATGCAATAAAACAATTTCAGAAAGAATTTAATGCTATTTTTGAAGTAACTAGAGGCTTTAAAGGTAGAAGACTTGTGAATATAAATGATCCAATTGATGCAAATGATGCAGTGAACAAACATTATTTCGATAATGAGTTATCAAATGTTGTTACGAAACGTGAATATGTAAGCATTCTAACACAGTTCAATAACTATGTCACCACTACACAGTTTAATGGAAAAATTAATCAGATTCATCAAGATAACTACAACACTTTAAAGAATGTCCTTACAAAAAAGGAAGTAAAAAAAGCCTTTGAAGATTATTTCTCAAAGGCAGATTTAACGCCATATCTAAGGCAAATAAGTGGCTCCAGAAAAGAATGTATGACAAACATAGAGTGAAATTTGCCTTTCATGCTGGCACAGAAATATTCAAGTACACATCTGAGTATGATGTAAAAATGAAGAGAATTATTTTATTTGGAGTCAATGTAAATCGTGATCTGTCACGTACTGATTTTAAAAGTGAGGTAAAAAGATTCAACATTTATGAACTGGATCTATTTAAATGGATGATCGTGCTTTGCACTCAGCTCTTCAGAGCGATCACGCTTCGAGTTTAGTCCTTAAGGACGATCACATTTATTGTTTGAAGCGTAAAAAATTTACTGAGACACATAATCCACACAGAGTAACAACAAAAAATGTAAGACAAAGAATCGAAATCTTTGTACAATATGTAAAACTAGAAAGTGTAAATTCGTTAAAAAATTCTGTAAGTAAACGAAGTTCTAAGACTGCTTCAGCAGTAAGCAGTGAAGGTCTGAATAATAATGAATTACATAAACTAATGAGGAAAAATTTAAAAAGAAGATAGGTTGTCTCTCTTGGTATAGATGATTTAGAGCAATGTGATCTACTCAAAATGGACTCAGGTAATCTGAAAGGAATTTCAAAAATAAACAAAGGATACAAGTATTTATTGACTGTTATCATAGTCTTTTCGCAATTTGCTTGGGCTACCCCAGTTAAAGATAAAACAGGTAAGAATGTGGCTGATTATTTTCAAAAAATATTTACAGACAGACACCCAAGAAATTTACAAACAGACAATGGTAAGAATTCTACAACAAAGAATTTCAAGAATTGATGAAGTAATACAACATCAATCATTATTCAACTTTTTCAGAATTAAAAGCATTTGTTGTTGAATGATTCAACAGAACACTTAAAGAAAAGATGAGGAAGAAATTTGCTCTTCAAGGAAATTATAAATGGAGTAAGCTAGTCTCAAAATTAGTTGATGAATACAATAACATGAAACATCCTACAATAAGAATGAAGCCAGCAGAAGTTAGTGAGAAAAATTTAAAAATAGGCACCATTGTATCTAATGAACAAGCTAAATTTAAAACAGGTGATAAAGTGAGAATTACTAAATTTTGGAGTTAAAGACGTTATGCATTCTAATCCAGTTACATGTATGTTGAAGGCTCTAGATGGCGAAGAAGTAAAAGGAAATTTTTAAGAACAAGAGGTACAGAAAACGAAATATCCTGATGTATATCTTGTTGAAAAAGTTTTGAGGAAAAAGGAGATAAAGTTGATGTTAAATGGTTGTGTTTCGGTAATTCACATAATAGTTAAGTGAATAAAGACAATGTCATTTTATAATAGTTCAGTCTGATGAAGCATTTTAATACCATTAATCAATTGTTCTTGCATATAGCTATTCAAAATATTGAAATAGTTCAGATGATAGACAATCCTCAAATTTTCTTTCATTCTTTGATACACAATTATTGAGTTAAATTATAATTCAATATTAACATTTCTTCACAATTTGGATGGCTATCTTCGATTCTATATAGTTGTTTCTGCAATTTTCTTCGTTGTGTTCTAATGACATAGTAAGTATAATCACATTCATCATCAAATAACTTCAAAAGAACAAAAGTTGGTCTTAATTTGTCATCAGTTGTTTGGGGAATGCAGTGAGGTAATAATGTGTTTACTTGTTCATTCCCTTTATCTATTATTTCTCAAGCAGTATGAACTGCCTCTCTCAAATTTTGAATGAGATCATCTTTCATTTTAATTCTACCATCTTTTAATTGAATTATTTCTGTGATAATTTATTTAATGTTTGTAGTTGTTGGGTGCAATTATCTTTGTGTTTTATTTGATCTTTGCAAAAAAGTTTTAATTTTATATTTTCTATGTTTGGAACTGAAGATAGAACTTTTTTGTAAATCCAATTTTGAAAATCTTCTGCAAAAGGCATTTTGGATTTCACAACTAAAGAATAAAAACCAGGTTCATTGATTGATTTTGTTGAGTTTTGTCTATATTTAGGTAGCAGTGAAATGGTGCTACCAAAATGTTCTGTATGTTTTAGATTAATTTTGTTTAACTGGTCTTTAATTGCATCCCTAGGTCGAATACATCCTAACAGATCAGCAATTTGATTTACATGAAACCAAGAATTATGCTTTTCATCAATAATCAAAAACGCTTTCTTATTTTAATACATAAGCTTGTTGTTGAATAAATCTAAAATTGATTCCATTTAAGAGAGATATTTTTTACTAATTTTGCAAAAAATAAACAGTAGCTGAAATTTGTAGTTTGTATTCGCTATATTGAAGCAAACGCAATCGCCAGGTTGATTTAATATGTGACTGTAATTTTAACTTCTTTATGTGTAACCAGTTCTTTACTGCTTTTCCATTGTTTTAGTTCTTTAAAGCAATTCCAAATCTTTGCATTGTTGATGATGTGATGTTTAATTTTTAGTCAATACAACAATTCTGATCCAGTTAAACTTAAATTATTTTTATTTATGCAATCATCAAGAGCTTGATTTATTTCCTCCTTCAGTTCTTCTGTATCAAATAATTCCACTTGTTTGGGCGTTATCGGGTCTATGGAATATACTTCTTTGAAGTGATTTTTAGTTAGATCATTAATGTTGTTGAAAGGTTCGTCTATGTTTTTAAAAGTCAATTTAACAATCTAGAGTAGTGACGTGTAATGTAAAACGAAGATCTCCTTGTTCTTTTTATCTCTGAAGTCGTCTAATAATTCGTGAATCGTCTTTTCTGTTTTATGATCATCCTATACTTTATCGTAAAAACAGATATAAAATCTATCTTGCTCGTTGAGTGAAGAATTGAAATTCGAGTTTCCAATAGACAAATTTTCTGCCTTTCCCACTTTAAAATTGTTGACTAAGGAATATCTTTTTGAGGTGGTGATACAGATGTAGCCATTTTTTCGTTTTCTGTTTGACTTTGTCGATGAAGATCTTCATGTTTATGTTGAATTGTTTGAGTCCTTTGTTTTACTCTTTTAATTTTTCTTTCTCTTTTGACTCGATTGCGAGTTTGTTTTGGAAGTCGATGGGGAGTTGTTGAACTTAAATTGTTGTACATCCTGCTATATATTTCAAATAATCCATAAACATTTTTCTATAGTCATATAATATTTTCTATCATATGTACTATTCTGGTTGTTCATCATCATTATCGACTCTTTAAAATTTTCAACTGTTAATTTTAATCAAGTTTTTTGAAATAAAGCATGTTTATGATAAGTTGTTAATTCACCTTCAAGAAAAGGGCAGTCATCTAAAATAGTTGTATAACATTGAACAACTTCAGAATCGGTACTATTTTTAATAAAACATTTTTATAATTTTTTTATTGTTCAGAAAATCTATATTATTCCAAGTGGGTAAAGATTTACCCACTTGACTATCTTCATAAATAAAGCACAAAATGCTGTTTGTGATGAGAACATTCTTCTCTTTGAACAAAAGAATCCAACTTTCATTGAACCATGTTCCCAATTTAATTAATACTTCTTCTCTCGAAAGAATTCGAAAACGTACAGCATGATCGATTCTGAATTTGCAACAACTGCGTTAGAAGCTGCCATTTTAGAGAAATAATTTTATTTGTCTTACAAAAAATAAATGGTAGCTGAAATTTGTAGTTTGTATTTACCATATTATCTTTCATGAGTAACCCATCTTCTAAATTGTTTGGCAGCTGGTAATTTTGAACTCATAGCTAAATCATGTAAACCATATTCTGTAATAAATATCGTATTTTTTCATTATATGTTAGGTGTGTCTCTGAGACACCTCTTACATTCTTGTGAAATTCTTTATCATCTTCATCAACATGTTTTCTATCTGCATCATCTATTTCAATTTTTTAAACAACTAATAAAAATTATTTATTATAAGTGGCAAGCATCAACAATCCAGAGCAAAAGAAAATAGTGAAATTGGTAGGGAATACATATCAATGCATTATGAATTATCTGAAGATTTTATGTCAAAATTTCAAGACAAATTACATTGGGATATTATATCATGCTATCAAAAAGTGACTGAAGATTTTAAAAGAGAATTTCAAGACAAATTATATTGGAATATTATATCATACTGTCAAAAACTGACTGAAGATTTTATCAGAGAATTTCAAGATAGATTAGATTGGGATGGTATATCATCTCAGCAAGTATTGTCTGAAGGATTCATTAGAGAGTTTCAAGATAAAGTAAATTGGGAAGGTTATCATTTTACCAAGTATTGTCTGAAAACTTTATAACAGAATTTCAAGACAAATTAGACTTGACTTCAATATCATCATTTCAAAAATTAAATGAAGATCTTATAAGAGAATTTCAGAATGAAGTTTATTGGGAAAATATATCAACTTCGCAAAAATTATCTGAAAATTTCATTAGAGAATTTGAAGACAAATTAGACTGGAATGAAATATCAATTGAGCAAGAGTTATCTGAAAATTTCATTATAGAATTTAAAGATAAAGTTAACTGGGATAATATTTTAAAATATCAATATGTATCAGATTCACTCTTACAGAAAATATTTCATCCTTATAAACTAATTGAGCAACTTGACAATATTGAATGTTCTATATGTTTAAGTGATGAAAATCATCAATTTGTACAAACAAAGTGTAATCATATTTTTCAGAAAGAGTGTATTGATGAATGGCTAGAGAAAGAACTAATTGTCCATTATGTAGAAGTAATATTTAAACAATTATTGAAACCCAAATCGATTATGAGTCTGATGATGATTAGAGTTGAATTGTAAACGAAATTAACTTTATGAATTTCGAGTAATTATATTATTTTAACTCTATATAAATGAAGATACTTTTGCTATTGCTGTTTATGAAAATAGTAGTAGCTGTGCCAGGCTCAGGCCTGTGCCCTGATGAAAAGAACAAAGCAGCTAAATATTTAATTGATTTTGGTTACTTGAATATTCCATCAACAACTGAAATAACCCAAGTGAATGATGACTAATTAAGAGAATCGTTAATGTTATTTCAACTAACACACAATCTTGAAATTACTGGTGAATTAAGTGAAGAAACTTACTTTTTATGAACAGGCCTAGATGTGGTGTAAAAGATTCCTTCCATAGTTATAGAACTAGTATGTATAAATGGAATAAAAAGAATATAAAATGGAATTATAAAGAAGCAAATAAAAAAGTAGTGGAATTGACAGATGCAGCTTTTACTTTATGGCAGAAATATGGCAGTAGTCAGTTTATTCATGATATGAATAATCCTGATATTTTACTTACAGGTAAGAGATGAATACATTTAAATGTCCAAAGGAGTTAGATGGAAAAGGAAATGTATTTTTTTTCAAATGGGAATAATGATCCAGTAGAAATACATATGGATAAAGATGAAAATTCGTATTTGGAAATTGATAAAAATACACCAAAATATCAAACAAATCTATTTAAAGTTCTGGTTTATGAAATCGGTCATGCATTAGGTTCAGAGCACAAAGATGTTTTTGAATCAGTAATGTATCCCAACTATAATGGTTAACATTAAGAATTATCTCAAGATGACATCAATGCTATTCAGAGTTTGTATGGAAACAACGAAATATACCACCACCACCAACAACAACAAAAGTAACTACAACAACTGCTGTTATCTCACCTACACCAATTGAACCATTATGTGAACTTAAGAAATTTGATCAAATACTATTTGCAAATGGAATTTTGTATATTTTTCATAATAAGTGGGTTTCGAAAAAGGAGAATAAACCTCAATTAAAAACTCATTTGTTTAACTTCTTACTGCAAAATGTACAAAAATAGACGGTTCATATCAAAGACCAACTGGAGAAATTGTATTATTCGTTGCCAATATAATATATAAAATAAATTTGCAAACATTACAATTATTTTCTGGGTATCCAAAACCAATAACTACTACAGGATTACGTCAAAATTTATTAAATGGTATAGTCAACACATATTCAGGTAGAACATTCTTATTCTTTAGTGAACTTTTCCATGCAGAATTACATGAATGCACTTTTATGTACAAATCATGAGGAGTTATAACTAGAGAATTTCCAAGATTGCCTACCAAAATGAATTCCGCATTTAGGTACATTAATGGATTATTGTATTTTTTCAAGGAAGATACTTTCTATGAATATAATGAATTCACAAGAAAAGTAGTTAGAGCTGGTACAACTGATTTATCTTTATTTGGTAATGATTGTCCTAAAACATCTGAATTAGTTCCTAAAGTAATAAATATATTAAAAGACACTGTCGAAAAATTAGAGAATTTAATTTTTTCACAAATGTCATAAATTTATTTTCTATATGAATGGAGAGCGTACAGAAACAATTGCAGCAGTCTTCAGAAAGCATAAAATCTAAGTTTTGTAAATATTGCAATACTGAGAAGTCAATTGATGATCTTATATTACAGAAATACAAAAAAGATTGTTACAGAACGATGTGTAGACTATGTATAAGTAAATATAATGTAAAAGTCGAATTCCTTGCATATGTGGGAAAAAGTTCGCTAAATATTATTTCAAAGAATATTTACTCTGGATTCCAAGTGTAGAACATTCAAAAATATTATTAACGATGAATAATGAAGAAGCTGTCACTCCTGAAGGATCCACATCTACAAAGAAATGTAAATGTTGTCAAGAGATTAAAGATTTAAATTGTTTTTATAAAAATCCTTCACACAAAGATAACTATAACAATAAATGTAAGACATGTACTTTAGATTACATGAAGAATAAGAAAGGTAAAACAGTGCAAGCATCTTGAACTTTATAATTAATTATCTATTAAATGAGAATCATTATCATCTATTAAATAATTACCCTTACCATCGATTTGTGAAAAAATATTTTTTGCAAATCTAATGAATTTTTTTCCTTTAAATAGAAGGAGCAAAATAAAAAGATACACAGTTGCTCAACTTCGTGACTATTGCGGAGACATGGTTTGAGTGGCTACAGTAAGCTGAACAAGGCTGATCTAATTGGACTTGTAGCACATCGTCAGTCGACACAAGGTATAAGCCGTCCTGCAGGACGAAATCTTTGGAACAAATTGCCATATTTTGAAATTGGAGGCGATGATGAGATTTTCGAAACTAAGATGGATAAACCATTGAAACAAATATTTCCATTTTCTACCGACGTGTTTGACAAATCTAAAGAAGATAAACCACTGAAAAGAATGCATAAAAAGTTCTCGGTTTACTTGCCACATCAAATTTGGATAAAATTCCGAGCTTTCGATGACTACCTCCGTCATCTTCGTCAGGGGTAAAACACACTGTCATGGACCCTCGTCTCGCTGCAGGAGTGGACTGGTGAGGCTTCCGCTTTTATAAGCAGTGGATGGCTTCTCATTGGCTGGATGATGTCACAGTGAAAATGGCGCGTACGGAGGTGGTGCCCTCTATGTCCATAGACTTTTTGTTTGTGCACTTTATCCAGCATTGCCTGCAGTGCCATCCATCGCAACAGGCTGAGAACTGGAAGGAATGGAAGAAGTCTGCCTCTGCACTCTCTCTTTATCAACTGCGCGCTTCCATACATTGATGAGTGCGTATCTGGAGTGTCTGTTGAAATTATTTTCACATAGTTTAATTTCAACTGCTTGCCTGATGACAGACTCCCAATAGTTTGAAGCATGAACAAGTACTCTTGTTTACTTAACGAACTGTGCTCAGCCACCACTGATTTTTGTAGATACCTGTATTTAAGGTGATGCTGATGTTCCACACAACGACCGGCAACAGTTCTCATAGACTGGCCCACATAATTTTTGCCACACTTGCAAGGAATGCTGTAAAGTCCCGGTACTCTCAGACTGAGATTATCTTCCACAGGTTGCAACATTTCCTTAATCTTCCAGGGTGGGCGGAAGACTGGTCTGATTCCCTGCTGGCTCAGGACTCTACCGATATTGCTGGTCGTTGCACTGCAGAATGGTAGCCACGCAATGTGTTGGTCCTCTTGATCTGTTCAAACAGCGTCCTTTCTAGGTTTCTTCACCAGAGTAGATCTGTTATCACGATCAGAATATCCATTTTTTCTGAATACCTTCGTCAGATGGTTAATCTCGCGGCTGAGATGATCCTTGTCCGAAAAAGTCCTTGTTCTGTGTACCAAGGTATTCAGCACAGCTCTCATCTGAGCTGGTTGGTAAAGACTACGTACATTTAGATATAAATCTGTATGCGTCAGTTTTCTGTACACAGAATGTCCGAGACGTCCATCTGATTTTCGCTCCACCAGCACATCTAAGAAGGGTAACTTCCCATCCTTCTTCACCTCCACTGTAAATCTTATGTTCTGGTGTACATCATACAAATGATCAACAAACTCCTGCAATGCCTCGTTGCCAGGTGGTCAGATTAAAAATGTATTGTCAACATACCTGAAGAAAGAGGATGGATGGATGTGAGGTAGCACTGTTCAATGCTCATTCTTTGAAATCCTCCATGAAAAAATTAGCTATGGCTGGTGACAGTGGCGAACCCATGGCTGCTCCGTCAGTCATTTCATAATATTTTCCACCATACAAAAAATAGATGAGTCGAAATAACTTCAGTATTTCAGGAGAGAAATGAGCAGCCAGCAGTTCCACCGGTACCTTTCTAAACAAAGAAACCATTTCTAGGCTGATCATGATGTCATTTGGACCTATCCTCATCTGTTTTATGATGTCAACAAACATTTTGAGTTATTAATATGATGGCTACAGTGGTCAGCTATAGGTGCTAATAATTTGGTTAAGTATTTTGCCAACTGATATGTAGGAGACACAACAGCACTAATAATAGGTCTCAACGGACCCCATCTTTATGCACCTTGGGTAGACCATATAACCTGGGTGGCCTTGGTGCTCTTGGTCGTACATTCTTGACTAGTTCTTCTGGGAGGCTGAAGACTCTCTTGTCTTCCTACTAAGTGCTGCTGTGGGATTCAGTTTAAGAATCTGGTACGTGGTGTCTTCCATAATAGGGCCACTTTCTTATGATAACCGGTAGCATTGAGGATAACTGTGGCATTCCCTTCGTTGGCTGGTAGCACAATTAATTCTTCATCCTTCCCCAACGATTTCAATGCCAGTTTCTCCACTCTGCTTACAGTGGACTTAGTAGGCTTGGCTGTTGCTAAAATCGTACTAGTGGCAAACCTTACCCCATCTGCTGCCTCTTCTGCTTATTCAACTCCACTGATAATCTCGTTCACTGGTAGCTTTTGTGGAGCTGGAGAAAAGTTCAGTCCTTTACTAAGAACTGAGATGGTGGCGTAATCAATTTCCTTGCCAGAGAAGTTGATAACAGTGTGATGTGCATCGCTGGACCCAGAAATTCATTTCCACGGTTAAGTCACACACATTTATCAGCCTGTTTTGCTGTAGTCTTACTTAAATTACCTCGCTGATGTGTAGCCAAGGTCATGTCTACCTATTCCCAGTCCCAAGGTGACAAAACTGCAGACAAAAACAGATGGCATCTATATAAGGAGCGAGCGTTGGCATCCAGTTCATGCCTCGTATGATGTATCTTCTCCCTGACGATCGCATGACTTGTCTTCTGCAAAATTCTATTCGCTGCAGCAGTTCGGATGTGATGTGTGATGTTTGAATGGTATACACCAGAACATAAGATTTAAAGTGAGGTGGAGAAGGATGGGAAGTTACCCTTCTTCGATGTGCTGGTGGAACGAAAATCAGATGGATGTCTCGGACATTCTGTGCACAGAAAACCGACGCATACAGATTTATATGAAGGCCTTATTTCAATAGTGGTACAAGTCCATTACCTCCACTTTTCTGTCTATAATGCTTCTGACATTAATGGTCCAAACAAACAGAAAGAAAGGTTCATCTCTAGCAAGAAGCCATATGCTCGAATATTTCTGGTATCTCAACTGCAGATTTTTCAGCGCTCATTTAACTTTAGGACGCACATAGTTTTCACCACCCAGCTCAGATGAGAGCTGTGCTGAATACCTTGGTACACAGAGCAAGGACTATTTCGGATAAGGATAATCTCGGCTTCGAGATTAACCATCTGACGACGTTATTCAGAAAAAATGTATATTCTGATCGTGATATCAGATCTACTCTTATGAAGAAACCTAGGAAGGACGCCGTTTGAACAGATCAAGAGTACCAACACATCACGCAGCTACCATTCCGCAGTGCAACGACCAGCAAGATCGGTACAGTCCTGAGCCAGCAGGAAATCAGACCAGTCTTCTGGCCACCCAGGAAGATCAAGGAAATGTTGCAACACGTGAAATATAATCTCGGCCTGAGAGTACTGGAAATTTACAGCATTTCTTGCGAGTGTGGCAAAAATTATGTTTTCATCGTGACGTCATCCAGCCAATGAGAAGCCGTCCACTACTTATAAGAGTGGAAGCCTCACCAGTCCACGACAGTCAGTTTTACCATTGACGAAGATGACAGAGGTAGTCATCGAAAGTTCGCGATTTTATCCAAATTTGACGCGGCTAGTAAACTGAGAACTTTTTATGCAAGGACTCCATCGCGAAAGACTTTGTAGTCATTGAAAAGAATATATCCAGTTTCTACCACTGTGTTTGCGAAGCAGAAAACTGAAGATAAACCATTCAAACAAATATTTCCATTTTCTAATGATGTCTTTGGAAAAAGGATACACCATTGAAAAGAATATTTCCATTTTCTACCAAGGTGTTTTCGAAGCAGAAAACTGAAGATATACCGTTGAAAAGAATATTTCCATTTTCTACCGATGTGTTTGTAAAACAGAAAACTAGAACCAATAAAAAAATATTACTTTCCTTTTACAGTGATTTATTTGAGAAATCAAGAGACTGGAAAACAGTTAGAGATTATGTAGTTGATAAAGCATTTGCAGGCAGGTTACTAACTATAGATTTTGAAACCAGTATAGACTCACTTGAACCTGATCATTTCTTGATTGCAGTGAAGACGAAAATTCTGAAAATTGCGGAACACAACCTGAGAGTGAAATGTGGTTTGAAGAAATTTTCAATTTATTTTTTGAGTACAGAATGCATAGGGATGATAAAGTTCAGGAATTTGGACAACAAACACAACACTGTACCATTATGAGAGAGACGGATTTCAGTAAAAAATTCGAGCATGGGGAGTGAGATATTTTAGAGAAAATATCTAATTTTCAAGCAGAAGGATCAGGATGGACATTAAATGGAATCATTGGTTTACGGCTGGCTATTAACAGATACGTTCCACTGAGGGCATCATCTTACATTGAATTACTTGCAGCTATAAAAAACATAAAAGCTTGTATTGATGTAAAAAATAATGATCAAAAATGTTTTCTGTGGGCTATAAAATCTACATTGTATCCAGTAGATAAAAATGCTGAAAGAGTAACGAAATAAAAGAATGTTGGTCTTGATCTTGATCAGAAACTTGAAAATATTGAGTTTCCTGTAGTGGTTAATCATATTCCAAAAATAGAGAGTAGAATTAATGTAGCTATCAACATATATACATTTGACGAAAAATATCAAGTGTATCCATTAAAAATCGCGAAAAGTAGGAAGGAGAGACAAGTAAATTTGCTGTATTTTAAGAGTGGTTAAAATTCTCACTATTGCTGGATAAAGAATTTATCTCACCTTGTTTCGAGTCAAATTACAGAACATGATGAAATAAAATGTATTTGTGACGTGTTTACTTCACTTTGACAGTAAGGAAAAGTTACATGAACACATAAAAAATTGTTTAATTAACAAACGATTGAAAGTAGAAATGCCAAATGAAGGATCATATGTACATTTTAAAAATTATCAATACACACAGAAAGTTCCATTTGTTATTTACGCTCATTTTGAAAGTTTACCTTTGAAGATTGACAATTGTGGACAGAATCGAGAAAAGTCGTATCCAATGAAATATCTGAAGCATGAACCAAGCGGGTTTTGCTACTACATCAAATATGTATATGAATATTATAACGATCTTGTTGTTTATAGGGGACCAAACTGTCATAAAAAAATCACAGAATGCATGAAGCAAGAGATTGAAGAGATTGGAAGAATTTATTCTGAAATTGAAAAAATGAAACCAATTACACCTGAAGAACAATCAAGACATAACAAATCTAAAGTTTGTACACAGTGTAAATGTCATTATACAAGAAATAATGGAAAGGTTCATCATCATGATCATCTAACTGGTAAATAAATTGCTGCATTGTGCAATAATTGTAATTTGAAACTAAAGCATCCTGGCTTTGTACCTATTTATTTGTATAATTTATCTGGATATGACTCACATCTATTTGTGAAAGAACTTGGTTATGATGATAAGGAGATAGACCTAATCCCACACAATGAAAATAAATACATCAGTTTTGGTAAGAGTTCAAAAAATTTGAAATTGAGATTTGTTGCCACATTTAAATTTAGGGCTTTGTCACTTGACAAACTTTCATCAAATTTGAAAAAGAATCAAAGGACAAACATTAGGAAATTTTTCTCACACCAGCTGAAGCAGGCTCAGACCTGAGGTCATCAGAATTATTTAATCTAGTAATTAGAAAGGTGTATATCCATATGATTACATGAATTCTTGGAAGAAATTTGAAGTGATACAATTACCATCAAAGACGAATTTTACAACAAACTGAATGACTGTGACGTAAGTGATGAAGATTACAAACATGCAAAAATGGTTTGGAAAAAATTTAACATGAAAAATCTTGGTGAATATCATGATTTGTATCTGAAAACTGATGTACTATTTTTACCTGATGTGTTTGAAAATTTTAGAAAAATTTATATGATTTAGATCCGTCTTGGTATTTTACAACACCAGGTTTATCTCTGGATGCAACGTTGAAAATGACTCAACAACTGCTTGATTTGTTACATAATTATGATATAATTATGATGGTTGACAAGGGTCTACAAGGAGGAATATTATGATGTTGCAAGAGATATGTAAATGCAAATAAAAAACATTTGAAAGATTTTGATGATAAAAAGATGTCAAATTATTAGGCATATTTAGATGCAAACAATCTGTATAGTTATGCTATGAGTCAATATTTACCATATGGTGGATTTGAATGGGATGAACCAGCTAATTTTGACTGTACAAAAATAAGTGAGATGTCAAACACTTGTCAAGATGGGTACATATTCGAAGTAGATCTAGAATATCCAAAAAAATTACATGTTTTACATAAAGATTTCCCACTACCTCCTGAAAATAAAATTATGCCAGGGATGAAGGAAAGCAAATTGATGACTACTCTGCTTGACAGTCGTAATTATGTAGTTCATTATAGAAACTTCAAACAATATCTGTCTCTTGGAATGAAAGTCACTAAAACACATAGAGATTTAAAATTTAAACACTCTGATTGGCTAAAGAAATATATAGAGCTGAACACACAGATGAGGACCAAGGCTTCAAATGACTTCGTGAAAGATTTCTACAGATTGATGAACAATTCTGTGTTTGGTAAAACGATGGAAAAATAAGAAACAGAATGGATATAAAATTAGTTTCAGATGAAAAAATGTGTGATAAACTTATAGCAAAGCCAAACTTTAAAGGTAGAACTATATTTAATGAAAATCTTGGTGCTATCCATATGAATAAAACAAAAATCACATTTAATAAGCCTATCTATGTTGGAATGAGTATACTTGACCTGTCTAAAGAATTGATGTATGATTTTCTCTACAGAGCTATGAAAGCAAACTATGGACAAAATATTGAGTTGTGTTATCAACAGACAGACAGTTACATCAACAATATTAAAACTGAAGATTTCTTGGAAGACATCAAATCAATGAGTGATAAATTTGATACAAGTGACTATCCAGCAGATAATATTTATGGTATTCCACAAGTAAACAAAAAAGTTGTTGGAAAAATGAAAGATGAATGTAATGGAAAAATAATGGAAGAATAATGTATGCTTATAAAGTTGGTGACAAAATAGAGAAAAATCGAAATGATTTACGAAATGTGTTGTTAAAAACAGAATAAGTTTAGAAGATTACAAAGATTGTTTGTTTAACAATAGAGAACAGTACAAAAGAATTAATTTGATTCGAAGTGAGAAGCATGAAATCTTCACAGTTGAAATAAACAAGAAAGCTTTGAGTCCACATGACAACAAGAGATAGGCCTTAAAAAATGGAATAGATACATTACCATATGGACATTAATCATTATTGAAACTCTAATAAAAAATTCTTTATATAAATCGAATAAAATTTTTTCTATATAAACAGACACCCTAATTAAGAAGGTCAGCGATGTAAGGGTCTCGAAAGAGATTTTAAAAAAAGTGAGCTAGAGAGAGATGTTTTATATGATGTCACTGGCTGTGAATATTTAAATACTAGGGTTGGAGAAATACTTTGTCTAGAGCTCAATAATGAGTTTAAGATTACTTTACCAAATAGATATTCCAAATTAACTGATTGTTGGGCTTTTGAAATAATTGGAAAAGGACAAATGAAACTGAAATATAAAGGAATGAAAAACTTAAAGATAGAAATAATGAATTTCGCGATATTGAATTCACGATGTGAAATTTTTAATATAATTTACCTTCATTAACCAAATCATTTTATTTACTTTCTTACATTCACCTTCTATATAATGAAGTAAAAATGGGTGAATCTGTCGTTCAGATACATAAATTTGTTTGCCTTCATGATAATTAGGTTGGGACCTATTTTGGGACCTTATTAAATTTGCTACATTTTGTTTATATTTATCTATAACATGTACTTGTAAAGCTTAGAAAGCAAAATAATAGCATTTACCTAGGGAAATGAGTCATTCACCAAGCTCATTAAATTTATTTTCTTACCTTCACCTAGGGAAATGAGTCATTCACCAAGCTCTTTTCAGGTGGGAGAAAGTAGGATATTTTTGACAGAGCTAGATAACTTTTTGAATTTTCGAGAAAAATAAAAAAATTGTAAGTGAAACGAGCGATTTTTTTATTTTTTCGAAATGAGAAGAGTAAGCCAGCTCTGTCAAATATATCCTATTGATTGCCCACCTAAAAAAATGCGTATGACGAAGGAGTACACTGTCATACTAACACTGCCTAGTGAGTGTACTGTGAACAAAAATTTGGGGGTCAGTACACCCTGGCAAAATTATGCCTCCCCACATCATAATACCTGTATTACGAAAACGAGTACGTTCGACAATGTTCCTGGGTACATTACATGATCCCTCCTCTCACAGTATGGGGGTATGTCCAGCAATTTCAAACTTGATAGTTTTGGTGTGTTGTTGAGGCTTTTTTTTTGTGTGTGTGTGGGGGGGGGGGGGGGGGGGGAGAGGGGCATAATGTCGCAAGGACGTACTGATCTCGAAAGCTTTGAACACGGTGTACACACTGGTCAACATTACTGAGACATTGTACTCCCTCTCCCTTTGAGTTGTTTCAGAGATGCGTTTCGCCCTGACTTCATATTTATGGATGACAATGCGTGGCCACATCGAGCAACACGGTTGGAGGAACTGTTGGAACGACGGGATATTTGGCGTATGAACTGGCTTGCTCGTTCCCCTGACTTAAATTCCATCGATCACTTGTAAGATGCATTGGGGAGACGTATTACAGCACGACCACATGCAACAACGACCATTTAGCGATTGTCACCCGCACAGGTGGAGGAACTGAACCCCCAAGCCAGCATTGTGGGCAGCATGGGAACATATTGCAGAGCATTCATTGCTCTGATTGGTGATCATACGCCCTAGTAAGAACAACGTCCTGCCTTTGTTTAATGTGCAGGGGATCATCATAAACCATGGCGACTTCAGTCTAATTATTGGCTTTGAATGAAAGTGTGGTTTCTGTTCGTCTCGCTGCATATTCTTCTTGTTATCTTCCATACTGTATTGTAGCAGTTTTCTCTGCGTACAGTGAAAGTTTTATCGAGCTATGTTACTTAGCTGTGACACATCATGCAGAAGCTACTTTCGTCCATAAGGTTTACACGCCAGTGTATAAGAGGTTAACAGATGCTGAGTGGTGACCAGACAGAGAAACTTCTACAGTCGTCTCGCTAAACACACTGCTTTGTGATGTAGCAAAGTAATTGATTTCACATTCTATCACAGAAATATGCTTAGCAAAGGGTGTCACAACTTAACTGAACAGTTCCATTAATTTTGACCGCATTTTATAATTAGCTAAAGCTACCAAGTTAGCTATTAACTTGACGCTGGGACATGATTATCCAACATTAATTATGTTGCGTACAACAGTGAACACTGTGCTTTAACTACTTCAGTTATTGCTGTTACAATGAGTACATTTTTAAGTGATACTGAAACCTGAGCAGTTTCCTGGGGCCTATCCTCATTCAGCTGAGATCATCAGAAGGGCTTTGAGGGTCACATACCGCACACACGACACCAGTTGCATGCAGTTTTTTAGGCCACGATTTTACAATCGAACAACTGTGGCATACATGAATATAAATGCGATCACCGAATACGAAACGGTATGCATCTCTACATGGTGAATAATTTTGTAGCTACGACATGGCGAGTATTATGTCACTGTGTCTGGCACAATTCCAAATTATTGTCGCGATATTCAGGAGAGATAAACTAGTTATACAATATTTACAATTTAACATAGCCAGAAAAGCTATTGTACACGTTATGAAAGAACACTTTGGTTCAGTACTGTCATTAGATTGACACAATCCAGCGGTTGTTTCAAGGCTAGTTCACACTGTCCGCCATGGCACCATCACATCACGGTACTGTCACATCCAGGTGTATTCAACACTGTCCGTCGCGTCACACCACGTCAAGTCAAGTCAAGTCACGTGATCCCAACTTGTATTGCTGTCCTCAACTGTTCTTTTCGCGGGAATTGCGAGCTCCGCAAGATGATCTTCAACCGTTCTAATGCGCGAAGTGCACATAAACAACATGGTAGCTTATATGAGTGGAAACTGGAGTCCAAATTTGTGCGAAAAAGACATTTGCTGGATTCAAATGGTTTGCAGCTTGCTGGGATAGCTTCTACACTCCTGGAAATTGAAATACGAACACCGTGAATTCATTGTCCCAGGAAGGGGAAACTTTATTGACACATTCCTGGGGTCAGATACATCACATGATCACACTGACAGAAGCACAGGCACATAGACACAGGCAACAGAGCATGCACAATGTCGGCACTAGTACAGTGTATATCCACCTTTCGCAGCAATGCAGGCTGCTATTCTCCCATGGAGACGATCGTAGAGATGCTGGATGTAGTCCTGTGGAACGGCTTGGCATGCCATTTCCACCTGGCGCCTCAGTTGGACCAGCGTTCGTGCTGGACGTGCAGACCGCGTGAGACGACGCTTCATCCAGTCCCAAACATGCTCAATGGGGGACAGATCCGGAGATCTTGCTGGCCAGGGTAGTTGACTTACACCTTCTAGAGCACGTTGGGTGGCACGGGATACATGCGGACGTGCATTGTCCTGTTGGAACAGCAAGTTCCCTTGCCGGTCTAGGAATGGTAGAACGATGGGTTCGATGACGGTTTGGATGTACCGTGCACTATTCAGTGTCCCCTCGACGATCACCAGTGGTGTATGGCCAGTGTAGGAGATCGCTCCCCACACCATGATGCCGGGTGTTGGCCCTGTGTGCCTCGGTCGTATGCAGTCCTGATTGTGGCGCTCACCTGCACGGCGCCAAACACGCATACAACCATCATTGGCACCAAGGCAGAAGCGACTCTCATCGCTGAAAACGACACGTCTCCATTCGTCCCTCCATTCACGCCTGTCGCGACACCACTGGAGGCGGGCTGCACGATGTTGGGGCGTGAGCGGAAGACGGCCTAACGGTGTGCGGGACCGTAGCCCAGCTTCATGGAGACGGTTTCGAATGGTCCTCGCCGATACCCCAGGAGCAACAGTGTCCCTAATTTGCTGGGAAGTGGCGGTGCGGTCCCCTACGGCACTGCGTAGGATCCTATGGTCTTGGCGTGCATCCGTGCGTCGCTGCGGTCCGGTCCCAGGTCGACGGGCACGTGCACCTTCCGCCGACCACTGGCGACAACATCGATGTACTGCGGAGACCTCACGTCCCACGTGTTGAGCAATTCGGCGGTACGTCCACCCGGCCTCCCGCATGCCCACTATAAGCCCTTGCTCAAAGTCCGTCAACTGCACATACGGTTCACGTCCACGCTGTCGCGGCATGCTACCAGTGTTAAAGACTGCGATGGAGCTCCGTATGCCACGGCAAACTGGCTGACACTGACGGCGGCAGTGCACAAATGCTGCGCAGCTAGCGCCATTCGACGGCCAACACCGCGGTTCCTGGTGTGTCCGCTGTGCCGTGCGTGTGATCATTGCTTGTACAGCCCTCTCGCAGTGTCCGGAGCAAGTATGGTGGGTCTGACACACTAGTGTCAATGTGTTCTTTTTTCCATTTCCAGGAGTGTATATTAAAGAAGGCAGACAGGAGTGCAAAGCAACACAAAGAAAGTGCGTGGTATAGAAGGGGAATTTCGCACACTATACAAGGAGCTTGAGGGAGAGATACCTGCATTTTATATTGTCGAAAATGGAAGCGTCAATTTTTTTTCATTTGTTACATCAAACTACATCCAGAATTACTAAAAGAAACAATGTTACGAGAGCTGCCATCACATCTTGTGAAAATTTGGTTTGAGGTTAACTTTAATTGCTACTCCCGTGCAAAATTTTGTTACTTAGTCATATCTCCATCAATACCCTTTCTCTTTAAGATATGCAGGTTTTCCTTGCATGTTGTATTTGGCTTTTAGCAGTTCAAATGCCTCATTTGTACTAGGACCAACTAGTGAAACCACATAAATATTGACCACTGGTGCTTGCGAAATTGTTTCACATGCAATTCAGAAAGCTGCTTAACAATAAATATGTCTGCCACAAATATATATTTAAGCAAACAAGGATTCATTGCATTTCCTTATGTAACACTAAAAATGCCTGACAACATTCAAATAAATTCTACCTACTAATCAGTCTGATTCTGCCCGCAGTATTTTTTTCACTTCAAGTTGCAACCATGCTGCAGATCATTTTATTGTAAACGATGAAATACAGTACGGGTATCTATAAAAATCCACTTCACGAATATAGTAGAAGGGAAGTAATTTAGTACACTTGTGTTGTACAATTCAGATTGCTGTCTCACTGCTCCAATTAATCTGTCGCTATTTAATATGAATTTTAACAAAGGAAATAACAAAACGAAACACTTCATAGCAAATAACGAATAACAAACAACTGATATCAAGCACAAAAAACCATGACGAAATAAAATACAGAGGTCTGCCAATGGCCATGTATCAGGAGGAAATGAGCATGTGGGTCATGTGATCAGCAATGGACGGACGATGTCAGCCATCAAAACTTTCCTCCAGACAAACCTTGACAACACTGTGATGCGACAGGATGGGATAGCCAGTGTGGATACTGCCATTTGTAATGCATCGCACAATATTTTGACATGATGTGACGTGATGGCCAGAGTGAATTGGCCTTTACAAAGGCATGTGAAGTATTTTTATATTAGCTGTGGCTGGCAACATTTCCTTGACAAACAATAATGTGTTTTGGCATTTCTGTTATGTATGCCTTTCGACTATTCTATTACCAACAATTAATCCCAATAACTGATACAATGGTACTTATCCTCTGCCTTGCACTTCACGTTGGTTTGAAGAGTATAGATGTAAGTGTAGATGAAGATACTTGACACTGTCAAACTATTGTATGTACGTGTCTTTATATTTTATTTACATTTGTTTCTGGAAATCTTTTACTCCTGCTGAATGTCAAACATTGAGTTTTTTCATACGGTGGACTGCCTGGAAACCATATGTTGATACCCATAAAATTTTACTAATTGGTAATTTATCTAGTAATATTCTTTTTGATAGGTCACAATTAGCAAAGGAAAAAATAAATATGCTATGATGAACTTAATGAAACAGCACAATTAATTAGTTCCTATTTATATAAAGCCTGGTAGTTTCATACTGGATGGCCTTTTCCTTTTGATTCCCTCTATTTTCTGTTAGACTGATACATTTTAACAGTATGGCGGAATGTTGTGACACCATAGTACTCTACTTTATTGAAATGGATCTTGTGATTACATAATTACATGACTTTGACATATCATGAAGTATTGTGTAATTTTTGAGGGCATTTTTGTTGTCATTGCAGCTACAAAATGCATGAGTTTTTCACCATACACGTTTAGCTTTATTGGGATAAAGCATCATCAGCGGTCTGTAACTAAATTATTTACATTTTGATTTCGTTTTAAATCGAAAAACTGTTCGATAAGAATGTTGATTTGTACTTACGGTGATTTTTCGCTTGATTTCTCGCTTACATCGGTAAATGCCGTCTTTTAGCACTTTGTTGCTTTTCTGCGTTCGACATTGATAATTTTGGTCTATTATTTAGTTGTTCTGCAGCACTATGCATTTCTTCTGCTTATCACAACACACTTTTTTGCACACCACTGTATTCTGTTTGTTTTCGTACTTCTAAGTATGTGTTGTGGCTTGTGTTTTGTAGTGTTGCCAACATAACCTTTCTGTTATGTCTTTGACCTCAACCTTTTTTATTATTTATTATTCTATGTGTGTAATTCTATTTAATCATGTTTCTGAGTATTTAAATATTGTGTAAGAGTACGGAAGGAGTAGTGATAAAAGATTTTTTTCTCCCTTCAGTATAGGGGAGGGAGAAAATATGATGAATGGGTATAAGTGTATAGCAGTGTGATGGAGTGTGAGTTACAGGAGAAGATGTGGGGCAAGAAGTGAAATCAAATTGTGAGTGGGGGCAGGGAGAAGAGTGGGAGTGGGTGATGGATGGTAAAGGCTCTTCTCTTTTTCACATAATTTCATCAATTATTTTATATAGAGTCTGGCTTTCAATATTTATTTCATCATTGAGCAACTGTTTATTTTGTGTTAATGCTTTTTGTATCCGTAAATTTTCTTGGAAAGGGAGGAGGTGTCTGTCTTTACTAATTTTATGATATTCATATCTCTTTCAATATTGCTTCGTCTATGGTGTTCCTGTTCTAGATGATCTGTAAAAGTTGAATAGTTTGTACAGTATTTAAATGCTCTAATGTGTTCTTTATATCTGGTATCGATAGTCCTGCCAGTCATTCCAATCTATAGCTTTCCACAACCTTGCAATTGAGCTGATAGATACTAGATTGTAGGTATCTGTGTGGTTTTTAACTCAGTTTTGGGATGTGCTTCTGTATTGAGTTGTTTGTTTGTAAGCAACGTTTATGCCTTGTGTTTGAATATATTACCTCTATTTTATGTGTGAAAAAGTGGTTTATTAAGTTTATTAAGTGAGGAACTAAGTAAAAGTAAGGTCAGTAGCTTGTGAAAAAGCGCATTCTCAGTACAAAATAAATTTTTAGCGTCTTCACTTATGTTCTTCTAAAACCCAGAGCATTTCACGTTTCACTAGGTATCGATGGCACTTAAAAACTGCATTCTTTCATCGAAAAAGTCTGTAGTTAGTGGGAAAACACGCTAGACAATGAATTTTGCGTAACAACCATATCGCAAAATACTCTCCTCTGTGTGTGCTATTATTTGTCAAAATCTCATTTCAATATCTCAGACCGTTTATGAAATATGAGGTATGTTGTGGACATCTGTCTCTGGTTTTATTGCTGGCACGGCGCAATCGCAAATGAGCATGCTACATCAGATCAATTTTCTCGAGATTGGCGACAGGTAAAGACCTCCAGCCAAGTCTAAAGAAAAATTCAATATGTTAGCTAAATTTCATACACTGCAACATATTATATAATATGGACCAGAAGCAAAATCATAGCACCCTGAATTTTTCCTTACGAACTTCTTCGAATTTCGCGCTGTGCTTACTTCCACATAAATATCACAATAACCATGTCCCTAACGAAATGACGATACGCCATCCTCAACCTGAGATATAAAGCTATAAGTACAACAAAAATGATCCTTTTTCTCAAAAGTTTCCTGAAAAATAGTTTGAGTACGATTTCAGGGCGTGCGCCTCAATTCTCTCATCACCGACTAGCAAAGATGTTTCAGACATTGTCAGCCTCCCCTTTCGAACAAACGAATGAACTCTCCCAGTGCTGTGAACGAAAATTGGTCACTGAACATCGGCCACCATATCCTGCATGAGCTATACTATCCACTTTTCATAATGTGTTTTCTTTCATGTCTAGATTACTTACATCAATATTCTACAATATTTTTTGCAATGAGTAACAGTATCAACACCAGTGCTGTCCCTGACTGACATATATTTCCTTTATGTCAAACAAGACAATTACAATCCTTGAGTATCTACGGTTTTTATAGATTTCAGTCTAATCTGAGTTACTTTCAAAGCAATTCATTTTCACATAGTGCCAGAATATCACTAATATATGCATTGATTTTTTAATTTACACCATGAGCACTGTCAAAATCTGTCCAGTTCATCTCCCTGAACAAATTCCAAAAAAAAAAACGCCCATTATGTACATTTTTATCTGTATTAATACTTAACATGAAAAAATGCATGCCTTGATCTGAAAAGCAATGAAATATTGGTTTTGTAATGATGTTCTGCTCATTAAATTGGTCTGTAAAGATTTTGGAAGTGACTAGTTACTTTATGGAGAAAATTTACGATAGGAATTGAATTGAATTATAACATTACTGACTGCAATAACTCTTTATGAAGAACAATGACAAAATCACCACAAACCACTACTTATTTGTGTTTATTGTTAAACAGGCCATAAGAGTTTCAATATTATTTATGAATAGTTTAAAATTTCCTCTTGGTGCTCCCTGTAGTTACAATTATGACAGATCCACTATGAAGTTGTTCTCATGTGGATGCTCTCATATACTGCTCTAAATAAAATTTATTAAAATAAATGTTCTTAAACATTTAATAATCTTAGGTGAATAGGGCAGCCTCCTGCTTTTCTGTAGCTGTTTCACAGAAGTAAGACACTAACCTGAACCTTGTTACATTTAACACTGAACGTATGTATACCAGAGAGGCAGATTATCTCAACTGGGTTTCTTGATTCTAATTCATCAATGTAAAATGAGTAGTGAATAACTTTAATCTTCAGTACTAGAATTCTCAGATGGACTAAGGAAAGCTGACAGTTTGCACAGTCCATATTGTAATTGGTGGGGAAAAATTCTGATGATTGGTGAACATTTTTATATAATTATATCATTCATTAATGTATTACAGTGTATCAATTTTGTGGGAACAATAAATGTAAAGGATCATTTTAAAACTGTTTTCGACTTCAGTGAAATATCTTCTATTTGATATTTTGAATTGAATGAATTATAGTTTGGTTAATCTCTTATAGTAAGGATCCACTTTGAAAAAAAAAAGTCACCCAAAAATTTCTAAAATTCTGGTAGTCAGGTAAATGTAAATTGTCAATTGATAGCTCCACTCTTATACTGGGAGGATCAACAATAATGTTGACATAGGAACAAAGATTTTACTTCAGCATTTCATGATTTCACTAATAGACTCACGAAAGCTATCCTAGTCTCTGTTTATGGAAAATTTAAGTATTGTAATCAAGCACAAATAAATACAAGAGAATACAGGCTTAGATATATATTTTATTCTGTTTTCAAATGAATGTTTGAAGGACCTCTGAATGACTAAAAATAAGTGTGATATTTAAATCATTTTACTAACTGGTAAATGAAGATTAGATCAAAAGCAGTCCAGCAAAGTAAATATTTTTCTGCTTGTAGCAGTTCTGCTTCCTTTGTTTCTTTGTTTGTTGTCCTTGGTGTTGACGTTCTGGCTGAAAAATAGAGGGTGGACATGCTGTACTGTCTACTGTAAATGATGTAGCTGACAGATTCACAGTTGCAATTCACAGTACCTTAATTTCTTTGTTCACAAAACCCCAATAATACACAGGTATTTGGCCAGTGCACTATTGTTTAAAATGGTTCAAATGGCTCTGAGCACTATGGGACTTAACATCTGTGGTCATAAGTCCCCTAGAACTTAGAACTACTTAAACATAACTAACCTAAGGGCATCACACACATCCATGCCCGAGGCAGGATTCGAACCTGCGACCGTAGCGGTCATGCGGTTCCAGACTGAAGCGCCTATAACCGCACGGCCACACCGGCCGGCCACTATTGTTTAACTTTCAATAAGCCTCATTAATAGTTTTCAGGCAAACTGCCACATGCTGCTACAATTGTTTACTATTGAATATCTACAAGCAGTAAAAAACTAACCACAAAGTTCACAGTTCTTGAAGAATAGAAAGGTACATGTGGAGTGGACACTGTGTGTTTTAACACATGATCTATTGGTGTAAGACTTATTTCACTGTTAAGTTGATGCATTGTTGTCGTTCTAAGCACCACAGATTCCTCTTCTGAAACTCCGCCATGGACTGACTGTTTCATGACCAAAAACTGGGCCCTCATATATCCTCACAATAACATGTACTGAACTTACACATTGTTCCAAGTGAAATTTACAAAAATTACAATTAAAACTTAACTAATTAAATTAACTGAACACATCGAAAAATTGCATCTTTTTAACAGTTTCTTCTATTACAAGAGAAGGCCGAATTATTTGCTTAAATCATGAAATTAACATATGTAGTTATGCAAACAATACTTTTGACAAACTGTTAATTACTTTGAAATTAATTGAGGGCTAGCTTTGTTGACATGTTTTCTAATGCAGCCAAATAGATAGTTCAAGATTACTAGTATTTTGTCTTCCAAATATTTATAATTAGTACAGAATATATATTTGTTTATACATCAATAATAAAGTTTAAGTTACAAAACAATTACCGATTTCACCCTATAGTACAAGATACTAACTAGGAATACTTAAAATAAATTAGAAAATCAGTTACATATATGAAACTAAGCACAGAATTAGATCTGGTGTTATATACTTTAAAACTGAGGTCCAACCTTTCTCTTATATGAAAATGCAGATTATACTCACATATCTACATCTACATCTATACTCCGCGAGCCACCTTACGGTGTGTGGCGGAGGGTACTTATTGTACCACTATCTGATCCCCCCTTCCCTGTTCCATTCACGAATTGTGCGTGGGAAGAACGACTGCTTGTAAGTCTCCGTATTTGCTCTAATTTCTCGGATCTTTTCGTTGTGATCATTACGCGAGATATATGTGGGCGGTAGTAATATGTTGCCCATCTCTTCCCGGAATGTGCTCTCTCGTAATTTCGATAATAAACCTCTCCGTATTGCGTAACGCCTTTCTTGAAGTGTCCGCCACTGGAGCTTGTTCAGCATCTCCGTAACGCTCTCGCGCTGACTAAATGTCCCCATGACGAATCGCGCTGCTTTTCGCTGGATCATGTCTATCTCTTCTATTAATCCAACCTGGTAAGGGTCCCATACTGATGAGCAATACTCAAGAATCGGACGAACAAGCGTTTTGTAAGCTACTTCTTTCGTCGATGAGTCACATTTTCTTAGAATTCTTCCTATGAATCTCAACCTGGCGCCTGCTTTTCCCACTATTTGTTTTATGTGATCATTCCACTTCAGAACGCTCCGGATAGTAACTCCTAAGTATTTTACGGTCGTTACCTCTTCCAATGATTTACCACCTATGGCATAATCGTACTGGAATGGATTTCTGCCCCTATGTATGCGCATTATATTACATTTATCTACGTTTAGGGAAAGCTGCCAGCTGTAGCACCATGCATTAATCCTCTGCAGGTCCTCCTGGAGTACGTACGAGTCTTCTGATGTTGCTACTTTCTTGTAGACAACCGTGTCATCTGCAAATAGCCTCACGGAGCTACCGATGTTGTCAACTAAGTCATTTATGTATATTGTAAACAATAAAGGTCCTATCACGCTTCCCTGCGGTACTCCCGAAATTACCTCTACATCTGCAGATTTTGAACCGTTAAGAATGACATGTTGTGTTCTTTCTTCTAGGAAATCCTGAATCCAATCACAAACCTGGTTCGATATTCCGTAAGCTCGTATTTTTTTCACTAAACGTAAGTGCGGAACCGTATCAAATGCCTTCCTGAAGTCCAGGAATACGGCATCAATCTGCTCGCCAGTGTCTACGGCACTGTGAATTTCTTGGGCAAATAGGGCGAGCTGAGTTTCACATGATCTCTGTTTGCGGAATCCATGTTGGTTATGATGAAGGAGATTTGTATTATCTAAGAACGTCATAATACGAGAACACAAAACATGTTCCATTATTCTACAACAGATTGACGTAAGCGAAATAGGCCTATAATTATTTGCATCTGATTTATGACCCTTCTTGAAAATGGGAACGACCTGCGCTTTCTTCCAGTCGCTAGGTACTTTACGTTCTTCCAGCGATCTACGATAAATTGCTGATAGAAAGGGGGCAAGTTCTTTAGCATAATCACTGTAGAATCTTAAGGGTATCTCGTCTGGTCCGGATGCTTTTCCGCTACTAAGTGATAGCAGTTGTTTTTCAATTCCGATATCGTTTATTTCAATATTTTCCATTTTGGCGTCCGTGCGACGGCTGAAGTCAGGGACCGTGTTACGATTTTCCGCAGTGAAACAGTTTCGGAACACTGAATTCAGTATTTCTGCCTTTCTTCGGTCGTCCTCTGTTTCGGTGCCATCGTGGTCAACGAGTGACTGAATAGGGGATTTAGATCCGCTTACCGATTTTACATATGACCAAAACTTTTTAGGGTTCTTGTTTAGATTGTTTGCCAATGTTTTATGCTCGAATTCGTTGAATGCTTCTCTCATTGCTCTCTTTACGCTCTTTTTCGCTTCGTTCAGCTTTTCCTTATCAGCTATGATTCGACTACTCTTAAACCTATGATGAAGCTTTCTTTGTTTCCGTAGTACCTTTCGTACATGATTGTTATACCACGGTGGATCTTTCCCCTCGCTTTGGACCTTAGTCGGTACGAACTTATCTAAGGCGTAGTGGACGATGTTTCTGAATTTTTTCCATTTTTGTTCCACATCCTCTTCCTCAGAAATGAACGTTTGATGGTGGTCACTCAGATATTCTGCGATTTGTGCCCTATCACTCTTGTTAAGCAAATATATTTTCCTTCCTTTCTTGGCATTTCTTATTACACTTGTAGTCATTGATGCAACCACTGACTTATGATCACTGATACCCTCTTCTACATTCACGGAGTCGAAAAGTTCCGGTCTATTTGTTGCTATGAGGTCTAAAACGTTAGCTTCACGAGTTGGTTCTCTAACTATCTGCTCGAAGTAATTCTCGGACAAGGCAGTCAGGATAATGTCACAAGAGTCTCTGTCCCTGGCTCCAGTTCTGATTGTGTGACTATCCCATTCTATACCTGGTAGATTGAAGTCTCCCCCTATTACAATAGTATGATCACGAAACTTCTTCACGACGTTCTGCAGGTTCTCTCTGAGGCGCTCAACTACTACGGTTGCTGATGCAGGTGGTCTATAGAAGCATCTGACTATCATATCTGACCCACCTTTGATACTTAACTTAACCCAGATTATTTCACATTCGCATTCGCTAATAACTTCACTGGATATTATTGAATTCTTTACTGCTATAAATACTCCTCCACCATTGGCGTTTATCCTATCCTTGCGGTATATATTCCATTCTGTGTCTAGGATTTCGTTACTGTTCACTTCCGGTTTTAACCAACTTTCCGTTCCTAATACTATATGCGCACTATTTCCTTCAATAAGAGATACTAATTCAGGAACCTTGCCCTGGATACTCCTGCAGTTTACCAATATTACGTTAACTTTTCCTGTTTTTGGTCTCTGAGGACGGATGTTCTTTATCAACGATGATAATGTCCTCTCTGGTAAGCCGTCAGGTATTTTATCGTTTCGCCCAAGGGGGGGTCCCTCTAACCTAAAAAACCCCCATGTGCACGCCACACGTACTCTGCTACCCTAGTAGCTGCTTCCGGTGTGTAGTGCACGCCTGACCTGTCTAGGGGGGCCCTACAGTTCTCCACCTAATAATGGAGGTCGATGAATTTGCAACCATTATAGTCGCAGAGTCGTCTGAGCCTCTGGTTTAGACCCTCCACACGGCTCCAAACCAGAGGACCGCGATCGACTCTGGGCACTATGCTGGGCACTATCATACACTAATGGCAAATAGTTAAAAGTGACAGAAGAATTTAAGGAGGAAGATGGCAAAATGAGAAGGGAGTCACAAGCTTAACAAATGGATAAACAGACAAAAAGTAGTTCACAAATTAATCTTTAAAATTATCTGTTGGTTAATAAGGTATGGCCTGTAGTTACATACTTCAGGTGATTACTTCCCATTTACAGTATGGTAACATTCTGGTGTATTTAATCAATAAATCCCCCACATATTAACAGACCGGATGGATGTATAATATTTCTCATTACATAACAATATAGCATGTTGCCAGCGTCCTACTGAAGGATAACAATTTAGCATTCATCTAAATCCTGCTATCTTTCCATTTTCAGATGAAAAAATTTCAGAAGAGAAGACTGACTGGGACAATTTCTATATTCTGAACCAAAGTTAATCTTGCATGAAAATTGTTCAGCTACTAAAAATAATCACATCATCCACAGAAAGTGTTCTTATATGTTACAACAAACTAATGTTTGCTGCAATGGTGCACAGATCTTACAGTCCTTCCCTAGCTTTCCATTCTGTCAACTATTCTGTGACTTATGATTGGTACTTAGTATCAGAGAGAATTATTTGGCTTTGTATTAATCAGATAACAAAGTTGTATTTCTTATATTCCAAATCCTTACCGAAATGCTGGTTCCTAATTTTGTGATTTCCCTTCTTTGAAATCATTTAATGGATGAAATTACCTCCTATGGTATAAAACTGCATTGAAATATAAATGTAATACTTTGAGCTATCATTCTGTTCTTCTAAATTGTTGTAGTAAGCGATAAGTAAGGTGGCTAAATATTGTGGCAGCTAAAAGCTACAAATTTTTATAAAAGTAGACATATAAGCAAACAGACAGATGAATCTTAACCTTAATCAGTTTTACATACCCTTAGAACTTCTCAGAGACATTATATTACTAACTTGTTGGATAGAAATAAGCTCCAGAATTTAATATAATTATTATACATAGTTTTATGCATATTTTAACTTCAGGTTATTTACTGTCTTTCTTTGAGTTAACAAATTAAATGTTCCTTTGTTCTCTTGTTCACCCATTATTTGGCACAGCTGTTGTGGCAAAAATTATGTATTATTAATAATTTCAGCTTTTTGCACCATGAATATCTTTTTTAATCAAACTCTGTCTGAGTCACTATATATAAGAAATTTATGAATCTGTGTAACAGTATTTCAGACCACGTCTAAGTTGTGTAAGAGAAAGAAACAAAACCATTATTAGTAAGTTAAATATGCAACTGCCTGATCTTCATTCTGAGATGCATTACAGCAGGGTACTATGTCCTTCATCATTAAAAACTTATTTCATTCCCACATGGTAAAAAAATGTTAAGAAGGTGGTACAGGCAAATATTTTTTTCTTTCTTGCCAATTTCATAGATGTTGCTGGTATGTTTAATGTAATGTTAATCCTGTGAAATATGAGTATTATGTTTCTGTTAACAGAAACTAAGTTGCTTCTGTGCAAAGTCTCATCCTTCCACTGTTACCAAGCATGCTGAAATGAAGATTGATATTCAGTATGATGGTATTGAAGTTGACTGATACACAAAGGTACAATCATAAGACATATTTTTATTGCAGTGTGCACAAATATAGGAACAACCACAATACAGTGTGTTCTACAGAAAAAATGAACATATTGAAAAAAGAGCTGGTACATACAGTAATCAGTCACCCAGTTTCATTATCAACCACAATGGTGTTCCTATTTGAATATAAAATAGTTTTTATGAGGGCCATATCTTTCAAAAATGACTCTAGCCCAAAAGAGACAAAGAAAATGGGAATGAAATACAACAGCTGTATCTATACTTGAGACAGAAGAGAGAAACATCCTGGAAAAGACAGAGCAGTATTATGGAACAAAATTACTATCAAATGACCTGAAAGGAAATGATGATATAAATACACGTAGCAAATTAGATCCCAGAATATGAAACAGGTACTAGAACCCAAAGGGTAAACATATTGTTGGATCACTTTATGGGAAACAGATATAGAGGGACTGCTCACAAACTCTTAGTACTTGTGGCTGTGGCTGTGGCTCTCTATATCTAAAAGCACTTAGATATGAGACACCCAAAGGGTAATTCACTGATAAGTGATAGAATTAATTTGATGTCTCCACTGGCACATGCTTACCATGCGAACTCTTCATACCGATCCAATACTCTGAGATTTACATGCACTCAACCCTAAGCTGATACTGTCGTAAGCAAAGTTCTACTGAAGCCTAACTCTCTGCACATTTTTGCAGAAGTTATTAGTGCTCAGCATAATTCTGCAACATGATCAAATGTCCAGGTCGTACTGCTATGTGTGACCTACAATGAATGGACTCAGTGAACTCATGCAATTGCAGTAAGTCACAGGGCACTCTCAGCTGCTACTGTTCCACACATTGTTACAAGATTTTTGGCTAAACAGGTAATAACATGAGCCTTAGTAATACAAATGACACTATTACTGTTTATTTAAAGACAACAAATTGCAAAACATTTAAGAGCCAAAGATAGGGTAGTGGAATTAGAAGAGGATTAAATAAGATATAATACAGGCATCACCAATGAGGAGAAAGCCTGATGACCAAATAAATAAAAAAATAGGCCATCTGATTCCATCACACAGAAACAGCCCAGTGAGTAAATTAAAATGTTATGTTTATTGAAAACAAGAAAATTGAAAACAATATTACAAAAATTGAAAGAATCTCAGACAGGACAACTTGACTTGTTGTAAACATAAGTGAAAGAAATTTAACAGCAACATGTGCATATTTTGATAAAGAAGTAGGAGAACTACATCCAGACTTTCAGAAACTTGTAAGTTTAATGACAACAAATCCCCTAAAAGATATTAATGATGGGTTTCAACATAACAAAGGAAAAAACTAAAGAATGTTTCTTCTGTGGGAAACTTTGGATATGATATGTGAAATGACAGATGTAATACAACAACATGTTTAACATTAGTATTTCTCCTAAAGAATTTATGTTGAAAACTAAACTGAGTAGGGACAAATAGAATTTAAATTGATATTAACTGTAATAATAAATAAATTGTATTATGTGCAACAGTCCAAAGCAATTTTAGGTTTCCAAGTAATCATAGATTCATAAGTACATGGATGTGCTATGTAAAAATATAAACACACAGATTTTCCTCAAACACAGAATAGCAAATGTTGTGGATGTGAAGGGTGTCAACTCACATCTGTCCTATTCACATATGAGAAAGAGCACAGGATGGCTACTTCAAAAGAATATTTGTAATAGAGAGAAAAGTGGTGATGTCTATGGCTGCAACAGCATCCAGATAGTCCTGTAGACAAGCTGTTGTGCAAGATAGTGTTATGACAGTGCACATTTTGTATATAAATTATAATATGTGAACAAATGATAACCATGTCCTTAATAAAGATGTGCAGGTCTACAGAACAAGAAGAAATCTCAAACTGACAATGAGTCCTGCAGGTAAACAGTGAAAGATTTTTTTAAACAGTCTACCTACCTCAATAAAATAAAAGGAATTAAAATCTATAAAAATAGCTGGAAACTATATCTCAAAGACATACGTATGAGTAGAAGCAGAATTAATGAGTATTTAAAATGAAACTAAATTTCAGATATTACATTAGGACATAAAATATCTAATAATAACCTTTTATGTACTGTGAAATGCAACACTGTTTTCCCTCATTGTCCATTGTAGAACAGTAAATGCAGTCAGAACACTGATGTTACAGCCATCTTAGTTTATCTGCATATAAAATTGTATGACAGAACCAATACTTTCAGCTGAAAATTAGATAACATAGCTAAAAAGAAACACACTCTTCAGACAGTATGTGATTAGTGCAGATTATAGGAATTTATTTAAGGACAGAAACGTATATTAGGTTGAAGTAGGTAAGGAATCCAGTATCTTAGGAAACAAATGTTATGTGAATATAGTGGAAGAGCAATAATTTAAAAAAGTATTTTTATGTAAATGCAGATTTTGCAGGTGACAGTATGCAAAATGCTAAAGAAAAGAAAACCTCTAATGGAACGAGATAAGACAACTGATTCAACTGCACAATAACAAGAGAATTATAGACTATACTGGATTTTAGAAGTTCATTCAAAAATATCTTCAAGACTAAAGATACATAATCATGTCACTGAAAAGGAAATTTACTACATTACCAATGAAACATGGAACCAGCTGAAGGCAATTACATGATGGCCAGAAAAAGAAATTAACAGTGATTTGGTAAGTGAAATAATGGTTTTAAAGCAAAATTTTCAATGTACTTGAAACAGAAACCTTTCACCTATGACAGAGGCATGTGGACTGTTTATGAGGAAATAATAAAAAAAACAAGTATTGTTCAGCAAGCAATGGGATCAGGTATGTCGTTAATTGCTATGAGATAAAGGGAAACAAAGAAGTGGGTAGGGAAACAGACTGAAGTGAAATATATAATAATGACTGTAATGAAGATTAATAAAGTGTAGATAGTTTGAGGATGTCATTTGCTTGATTCCATGAGATATGACTGAAATAATGACCTTAAGGAGGGTAAGTAAATAACATAAGGAAATATGTAAAAGCTATAAGGTATTGCATGACTGAAAACCAAAATCCACTGATAAATGTAGAGGAAGACTTTATTCAGCAGTGGACGTTAAACTGTTGATGATGAACGAATAGTGGTGGATGCATGAAGTCAGTCATGACTGTTATGACAGTAAACTTTAATGAACGTCTTGTATTCACATTTCATCAAAAAAAAATATGTAAGGCCATTTTATTCACTCTAACAGCACAGTTCGATAAAATTTTAACTGTTACAACATAGTGTGTTAGACAACTTACTACTCTGTTATTTGATATGACTTGTCCTTAGTATGTAACAGTTGTTCTGGCATGTTTTTGTTCCCAAAACTTTTCTATCTTGCATGATGTTGAATGTTTCATCATTTTGTATTTCTGTTCCTTTTACTATGTCATAAACTCAACATGTATAAGCTCTTACCTGCTTGTCTTCTGTTGGCTATGATACATTTAGAGTAATCCTCTTTGTCTTGCCCTTAATTATATTTTAACCAACTTTTGTACAGGCCAACAATTATGATGTTCTCTAGAAACACAGTTTTTAAGTCATGGTTATTAAGTGTAAATACAAAATTGTTAAATTATAAGAGCTGTTCATACAAAAAGTCTCAGGCTGATGTTCAGTGGCTTGCTATGATCTTTACACTTTCTAAAAGATTATCAATGAGAAGGAGCATAGGACAGATACTAATATCTTTGTGAAGTATTTCACTCAATGACAAGAGTTATTAACACATGTCAATTATGATTTGCTAATCATTATATACTGCATTTATTTGTAACAAACATATAGCTCTTTGACAGTACATCTGCTGAATTGAATTAATGTAACATTAGAATACATACAACATGGGTAATTTACAAATAATGATTTAACTAATCTTTCCTAAGCTACTAGTCTACAGATCAAGTTTACAGATTTGTGCTAACATAACACTAAATTCTTAAAACTGTATAGAAAAATAGTTCTATATTCTATCTGACATGGAAAATTATTCAGGAGAAAAGCAATATACATCAATACTAAGTTAATCAACTAATATGTACGCTCATGATAAGTGTTAACATTTGCAATACAAGCTGACCTTTATATGATGCAACATAGATCATGCTCAGGAGTGAGCCAGTTCTATCACCATTTTGTTTTCTCTTACTGGGAGATTATGGATGCTAAATAAGTCTTCACCCAGGGTTTCTGTGGTATTTCTGCAGAATGAGACACCATATGCAGTAGTGGAAGATGTAACAAATAAATTTTGAGACGAAATCATTGGTTACAGTATACTGGTGTCAAATGAAGATACTCACTCTAATTATTCAGTCTGTAAAGGTACCAGAAATCGTTAACAAAATGTATACTTCTAAAGCTTGAAACGTCAGTATAAAACACATTTTGCAGCACTCTGTAACGCATAAATAAATATATACAATTAAATTTTCACATATGATCTACTATCAAAACAAGTCACAACAAAAAAACTGAATTTGTGAAGCTGTCTTTTTAAGGAAATTAATAAAACTTTGGTGTTTATTTCTTTAGTTAATTCATCGCTTTTCTTACTAGAGCGAAGTGCGTCTGTAATTTCGAATCAGTAGCTGTTGAAGTGGCCAAAACTCGCAGGCAATCCCTGCTCCTTCCTCCAGGCAGCCAGCCGCATGTTGAACCAAGCCTGGAACACAACACCTTTCCTTTTATTAAGTTCTTCTGAGCTGACAAATGGAAAGCGGTATTAAATTTAGAATATGGGCGTCACATCATATGTTTTCAGCATTTAAAAACAAACTTTAATCTAGCGATATCAGAGCAGTTAACTGAAGCATTTTGTGATGCAGCGACATTTTTAGATTAACCAAATTAAAGGTTAACCAAATTGACTTCATGTGAAATCTTAACTAACAAGTCTATATAACGAATCAAGCAGTTTGTAGCCTGTTTGATCCAAATGTAGGAAAAGATTTCACAAAGCAGACGTACCACATCATTACAGTGTGAAATAAAATACACTCCTGGAAATTGAAATAAGAACACCGTGAATTCATTGTCCCAGGAAGGGGAAACTTTATTGACACATTCCTGGGGTCAGATACATCACATGATCACACTGACAGAACCACAGGCACATAGACACAGGCAACAGAGCATGCACAATGTCGGCACTAGTACAGTGTATATCCACCTTTCGCAGCAATGCAGGCTGCTATTCTCCCAAGGAGACGATCGTAGAGATGCTGGATGTAGTCCTGTGGAACGGCTTGGCATGCCATTTCCACCTGGCGCCTCAGTTGGACCAGCGTTCGTGCTGGACGTGCAGACCGCGTGAGACGACGCTTCATCCAGTCCCAAACATGCTCAATGGGGGACAGATCCGGAGATCTTGCTGGCCAGGGTAGTTGACGTACACCTTCTAGAGCACGTTGGGTGGCACGGGATACATGCGGACGTGCATTGTCCTGTTGGAACAGCAAGTTCCCTTGCCGGTCTAGGAATGGTAGAACGATGGGTTCGATGACGGTTTGGATGTACCGTGCACTATTCAGTGTCCCCTCGACGATCACCAGTGGTGTACGGCCAGTGTAGGAGATCGCTCCCCACACCATGATGCCGGGTGTTGGCCCTGTGTGCCTCGGTCGTATGCAGTCCTGATTGTGGCGCTCACCTGCACGGCGCCAAACACGCATACGACCATCATTGGCACCAAGGCAGAAGCGACTCTCATCGCTGAAGACGACACGTCTCCATTCGTCCCTCCATTCACGCCTGTCGCGACACCACTGGAGGCGGGCTGCACGATGTTGGGGCGTGAGCGGAAGACGGCCTAACGGTGTGCGGGACCGTAGCCCAGCTTCATGGAGACGGTTGCGAATGGTCCTCGCCGATACCCCAGGAGCAACAGTGTTCCTAATTTGCTGGGAAGTGGCGGTGCGGTCCCCTACGGCACTGCGTAGGATCCTACGGTCTTGGCGTGCATCCGTGCGTCGCTGCGGTCCGGTCCCAGGTCGACGGGCACGTGCACCTTCCGCCGACCACTGGCGACAACATCGATGTACTGTGGAGACCTCACGCCCCACGTGTTGAGCAATTCGGCGGTACGTCCACCCGGCCTCCCGCATGCCCACTATACACCCTCACTCAAAGTCCGTCAACTGCACATACGGTTCACGTCCACGCTGTCGCGGCATGCTACCAGTGTTAAAGACTGCGATGGAGCTCCGTATGCCACGGCAAACTGGCTGACACTGACGGCGGCGGTGCACAAATGCTGCGCAGCTAGCGCCATTCGACGGCCAACACCGCGGTTCCTGGTGTGTCCGCTGTGCCGTGCGTGTGATCATTGCTTGTACAGCCCTCTCGCAGTGTCCGGAGCAAGTATGGTGGGTCTGACACACCGGTCTCAATGTGTTCTTTTTTCCATTTCCAGGAGTGTACTTCAAGCTGGTTGCAGGATAGCACCAATAGTTTAATCTGTAAAATTAGATTACCAGAGATTCTAGTAGCCATTTTATTTTATTTTTTCACAGGACACGAAAATTTCAAAAGAGGGTTAACTCCCGTTTATGAGTTTATCTGGGAATAATTTTGAACTATAAATCATTTTAATTGGGAAACATGGTGAATGTGATGTACTGGCTAAATTTGTTTCTTGCACAACGCCACAGAAGCAGCATGAAATGGTAAGCAGTTTTCACATCTTCAAAAGTGAACTATTAAAAGAACTGGCGACAAATTCCAGTGCACAAGACTGTTTGCAAAGCAAACTAACGTAACTACGAAAGTGTGTCATAAAAGAAACTTTAGGAAAGTTATAAAAAAGACACACATTTGGGACAGTAACTCCTTAAAGCAGAGTTACACTGATTCATTAATATTTGATTCAAATGATGACCGAACCTTTAATGACATTAGTGAAATTATCTATAACACGCTCAAGACTATATTCGCTGCAGGGAGGTACAGAATAATGTAATTATTATAATTGCCCTTTGGTGTCAACAGCTTCTGCTGTCTTCCAATCAGCATTAAATAATGGCTATCTCAACTCGCTCCATTTCAAACCATGATACTCATCGTGGATGGTGAAGGAATCCTATTTGCTAGGTGCACTGAAACAGTTTGAAAATGCCTACAGAACCAATAACATGGCGAAGTTTGCTGCTCATATTGTGTCCTAAATCGTTTATATAGATAAGGAACAATAGGGGGCCTTTAACACTACCTTGTGGAACGGCAGAAATCACTTTTGTTTTACTCGATGACTTCGGTCAAATGGTCAAATTGCTCTAAGCACTAAGGGACTTAACATCTGAGGTCATCAGTCCCCTAGACTTAGAACTACTTAAACCTAACTAAACTAAGGACATCACACACATCCATGCCCGAGGCATAATTCGAACCTGCGACCATAGCAGCAGCGCTTTTCCGGACTAAAGTGCCTAGAACCACTCTACCACAGCGGCTGGCTCGATGACTTTCCGTCAGTACGAACTGTGACCTCTCTGACAGGATATCACGAACCCAGTTACATAACTAAGACGATATTCCACAAGCAAGCAATTTCACTACAAGCCGCTTGTGTTGCACAGTGTCAAAAGCATTCTGGAAATATAGAGATACGAAATCAGTTTGAAATCCCTTGTCTGTAGCACTCAACACTTCGTACTAACAGTAAGTCACGACTAGTCTTACACCCCTGCATGTGCCACAGTTCTCAGAGTAACCATACTCATGGAACCACAGCGTGAATGAAGGAAGCCCGTTAGCACTGATGTAATGCGACGCCTTGATTTGTGAAATATGCAGCCCGCAGCACTAGACTAGTACTCGCTCCAATTCTGATATCTAGTGTGTATAGAAACACTGCTGTACCATGTGTCGACGTGCAGACTTGATGGAATAGCAAAAAGAAGCTACAGTGTTTGGACGTGCCCATTATCACATCATAAATAAAGTTAGCCGATTTATTGTCATATCAACACTCAACATGGAGTGTTCAGCGTGTCCCCAAGGAGCGGCGTACCACTTCCAACCATGTAAGACGTCGTAAGAACAGTGGTCGTAAAAATATACCTTTTAATTGACAATCGGTTTGAAATACGACAGGAATATTACCGCTCCTGCCAGTAAATGCACCTCCATCTCAGTCAACTACCGAGAGAAAAGAGAAAACTGTAACGGGAACTGCATTCAGCAGCCATTTGGTGTGGGGTACCTCGTAGAAGGCCATTTCTCACACTGGCACCTAAAACTACAAGTCTTCAGTGGGTCAAGCAACACAAACTGGGCAGCGGCTGACTGGAGACGAGTCTCTTTTTTTTAATTTTTTTTTAATTATGCAGGGTGTTAAGTGTACCGAACGGCCAATGAGGTCTTTAATCCTCAGTGTTTCGAGGGTGTAGTCATGTGAGTGTGTGTCGGGGAGAGGGAGGGGAGGGACGTTCATCGAACAATGACTTGGCCTACATAGATCTCCTCCTGAACAGGCCATGAAGGCCCAACGGTACCGAGCGGCAGCCGTGTCATCCTCAGCCCACGGGCGTCACTGGGTGCTGATGTGTCGGAGCATGTTGTCAGCACACCGTTCTCCCGGCCGTATTTCAGTTTACGAGACGGGAGCCGCTACTTTCCAATCAAGTAGCTCCTCAGTTTGCATCACAAGGGCTGAGTGCACCCTGCTTTCCAACAGCGCTCGGCAGACCGGATGGTCACCCATCCAAGTGTTAGCCCAGCCCGACAGCGCTTAACTTCGGTAATCTGACGGGAACCGGCGTTACCACTGCGGCAAGGCCGTTGGCACATATTAAGATTACCGTAAACATTAACTCTCACGATTTAGGCGAAAAAGTTCCGCTTTTCAACTTTTTCTCCCGTCTCCCGATTATTTCATTTCTCCAGATATTTAGCTAACTATCGTCAGTTCTAATACATTTGTTTCTAAAACCCACCATTTCATTTTTTTTGTCAATGGTCGGAAGTCCTTCGCTCATTATTCGCTTTTAATCGATACATGTATCGAAATTTAAAGAAATCACTAAGTCCCGTGTGAGTTGTTCATCGACAGTGCATTTTCCACATTCACGCGCCTTCTGTGAAGTATATGCTCATACTGCTCAGTGTTGTTCTCTGCTTAGACCTGTATCTATTTATTGTCATTAAGTTTAAATGAAGTCGCTTATTATTTATTGTTTTTATAATCGCTCTAAATCTTTAGAGTGGATAACTGAGAGTGTTATTTTGTTGCCTGAATCTGCGAAAGGATTTATTTTCGTATAAGCAGTTGTTTCGCTTTCATCTTATTGACCATATAGTATTTTGGATTGGTGTTTTGTTTCTCATTATGGACAAAAAATATAACGCTGTTTTCTTGAAGCAAATTTTCGGAACAGTTCCGTGCATTATCGACCCTAAGAAAGGTCCGTCGTTTGCATCCTGTAGGTTTTGCCATGGAAAAAAAAAAAAATTCAAAACACGTTGAAACAAAAAACCACCGATACAATATTAACTTCGTGAATAACAGTAAAAAACTGCAGACTGTTAGAAGTTGAAGTTACTTATTTGCGTGATAGGCCGACACAAAAAGTTAAAATTCGAAATAAGGCGGTAAAAACTTATGGTCGAACTGTGATAACGGAATAGATGGTAGGTTAAATGTTTTCTTTTACGTGTTTCTGTGCGCTATGCATGACTCCGCTACAGGTAAGTGGTTGCCTTTCCATAATTTTACGAATCAACGTTTTGGATAGTTCTAATGTTTTTACTTTCATTTTTATAGCCCTTTATAGCTTTGTGACGTCACAGGGGAAGACTTCAGATGTCTCGAGATTATACTGAAAATGAGCCGCGGTTTTTGATCATTCATACCTTCCGACTTTTAAAACTGGATCTCCTGATTTTTGATTTATGAAAGTTGGCAGGTGCTGAGGTTTATCTCAGCTCTCGGTGTCCGAGTTCAGCACTGGTATGTGGCATAAGATGTCTACGCGCAGGTCACGCAGTTGTCGTAAATTACAAGGTTGGGGTCTATGGACATGAAGCACCTTAAACCCGAAAACATTTCAGATATGTTCCATCGTATACATCTGAGCCGAAGTTTCGGTGGGCAACACATCAACGTGATTTCACATTATTGCTTTTCAAAGCACAGTAACCCCATTCTGGCCTTGTGATATGGGCAGTTATACTGCTGGAAGATGCTATTGCCGTTGAAGAGGACAACAAGTACGAGCGAATGCAGATAGTCCAAAATGATGTTCACCTAGTCCGCAGTTGGCATGGTACCTTCAACTTCTATCATAGGTACCATGGAAACCCAGGAGAAGTTCCCTACAGCATAATGCTGCCCCCAGCAGCCTGTGTCCATTGAACGGTGGACGTTTCAAGCAACTGTTCGCCTGGATAACAGGGGATGTCCAGTCTCCAAGATCTCGTGCCCACTGCATTTGTAATTTTCGATGTTATTGAATCAAAATGGGAACACATAGCGGTCGTTCTGCTGTGGAACCCCCATCGGCAAAAATATGCACAGAATGATGTGTTTGTCGTCGTAGCTGCCACCGATTGCCACCTAGCAGGTTTCACATAGCGGTCAACCGTCCAAATTTTGTGATAGCCATGGACGTCCAACACTTCGTCGTCTACTTAGTGGGTTTCATTGTCCTTCGAGTACTTTCGACCGATGCTACGACAATAGCACGCCAATAATCGACCAGCTTCGCCGTTTACGACATGCTCTTTCAAAGGAGCAGGGCCATAAAGATCTACACTTTGTCAAAGTTGCGTATGTCATTGGATTTCCCATATGCGGCGCGTGTCATCGCTAGAGTGATTTTCTATTGGTCCGTTTATAAACGGTGATTTTTTCCTCCATGTAAAAATTCTAGGGAATGATCGATGAGAGGATAGGGGACAAAAAATGTCTCTTGAACTTATGTCTGCAAATGCGTGGTTTCCATACTAGAGACCATTTATTCAATCGTACATTGTTACATAGACTGCGGTCTAATAGGCGCTGTGCCATGCAGTCACATTTACAGTATGAGCTGAAAATGGCTTCCAGTGCCTCAACACTTGCCTATACGCGCCGTAGCATGTTCTGTCTGACACGTGCAAATTCGCCAGAGTGCGTCCAAACAGTGTCAAAGGCAGGATGAATACCCTGCTCCAGTGTCTCCACTCCTGGAATGGGCTCTGCATACACGATATTTTTGAGATGGCCCCTTAACCAAAAATTGTACGGCTTGAGATCTGGTGAACGAGCAGCCCAGGCAACTGGAGCCCCTCTTCCGATCTATCGACCTGGGAAGACACGATTGAGATCCGTCCGGACGTTAACGATGAAGTGGGCTGGAGCACCATCACGTAGCAGCCACATAACCCTTCGAATCGTCAATGGCACTCCTTCCAGCAGGGGACGCAAAGTCACCCACAAGAAACGCCGATAGTTCCGACCTGTTAAGCGGCCTGGAAGGAATACTGGTCTCAAAATCCCAAAATACGGTTCCCAGTTATCCCGGCCCACACATTCCGGCTGCACCGATGCTGATGATTCGTTGTCACCATACGATGGGGGTTGTGCATAATACCCCACACATGACTGCTGTGAAAGTGGAAGATACCACTCTGCGTAAAGGTGGCCTCATCTGTGAGTAGGACGGATGACACAAATCCCAGACTCGTGGTTGCCTGGTGTAGAAACCAGTAAGAAAACTGCACCCGATCTGGACAGTCTGTCGCCAGTGAACCCTGCACGCACCGTAAGTGATAAGGGTAATAACAATTGTCATGGAGAATGTTCCACATGGTCGTCTGGCTTACCCTGTACTGGTGGGGCCAACTGCCTGGTATTGACAAGGCAGTCGCCTTTCACAGCGTTAATCACTTTTTTTTCCAAGTCTGGTGTCCGAACATTTTGGGTACGTCCTTCATAATTTATTGCTTCCTGCAACGCCCCTGTCTCAGACAAACGGCGAAACACTGTTGCAAACATTGAATGCTATGGTTGTTCGATTCCCGGCGGAGTCAGGGATTTTCTCTGCCTCGTGATGACTGGGTGTTGTGTGATGTCCTTATGTTAGTTAGGTTTAAGAAGTTCTAAGTTCTAGGGGACTGATGACCATAGATGTTAAGTCCCATAGTGCTCAGAGCCATTTGAACCATTTTTTTGTGGTTGTTGTCGGCGCGGATAGGTCTGCTGATACAACCTTGTTGCCCGCCGCCTGTTGCTATTTGCCTTCCCGTACGTGAAAACGGGCTCGGCGAGCTCTTGAGTCGTATACGGAACCACTGTGTACAACGCTGTGTAACATCCATTACAATGTGAGTCAGCGTCCGCCTCCGGTAGCTGAGTGGTCAGCGTGACAGCCTGTCAATCCAAAGGGCCCGGGTTCGATTCCCGGCTGGGTCGGAGATTTTCTCCTCTCAGGGACTGGGTGTTGTGTTGTCCTAATCATCATCATTTCATCCCCATCGACGCGCAGGTCGCCGAAGTGGCGTCAAATCGAAAGACCTGCACCAGGCGAACCGTCTACCCGACGGGAGGCTCTAGCCACACGACATTTCAATGTGAGTCAGCAAGAGAAGTGAATCGGACACAACATTATCAATTACTGTGGCAGGAGAGGGCACTAGGGCATGACGTATGAGGAATAGTACCACCCTCTAGGAGGATACCGTGCATACTGTAACTGTGGCTGCATGGTACACCGCGTATTCGACCGCAGTCTCTGTTACAAAGTATGACTGAATAAATGGTCTCTATCATGCGTTTCCGGACGTAAGTTCTTTAGACCTTTTTTGTTCCGTATCCTCTCATCGATCAGTTCCTAGAGTTTGTACACGGTGGAAAAAATCACTCTGTATATTTTCCTTGCGACGTGACATGCCTGTTAGCCGGTGGAAGTGGCCGTGCGGTTAAAGGCGCTGCAGTCTGGAACCGCAAGACCGCTACGGTCGCAGGTTCGAATCCTGCCTCGGGCATGGATGTTTGTGATGTCCTTAGGTTAGTTAGGTTTAGCTAGTTCTAAGTTCTAGGGGACTAATGACCTCAGCAGTTGAGTCCCATAGTGCTCAGAGCAATTTTTTTTTTTTTTTTTTTTTTTTTGACATGCCTGCAATTCCACCATGAGGGATTTAATCTCTGGGTTGGCTCACCAGTAAAAGAGTCATTAACTCGGGAACCTACCTCGTAACTTTACTGGCTCTTCTGGAAGAATAAAAGTAAACCTCGTCTGCGACCTACCTAAGACTGCCGTTGACATGGGGACATAATAGAATTACTGGCTGTGCTGGAAGAACAAAGAGAAACCATTTCTGCTGCTGACACAATGCTCAGCCTGGGACGAACCCCCTCACCTGGACTTGCCGCTCGTCGAGCCCCGTCTCGGCGGCGAGCAGGATGAGGTCCGTGGGGTGGGGGTTCTTGAGGCGCTGGAACTGCGCCTCTAGCACGCTCGCCTGGTCCGGCGTCAGCGACGGCGGCGGCGTCGAGCTGTTGCTGCCTGGAGACAGCTGCGGAGACACGGACCTCAGCATCTGCAACACCAGCGCCACACCGCCACGTCACGTCACGTCACGTCACTGCTCTGAGCCGACGTCCAGAGAGGGAATGTCGCAAAAGGACATTGTCACCAAGCTAGCTGGCACTGCTGAAGTCACGCAGTCAGCAATAACGAACAATGAACTGACATCGTCCCAGTGAAATCCACAAATGTTGGCGGCCAAAACATTAAGCTGTCCTCGACCTGAAGGCTGGCTTCAACACCACAGTGCTGTACTTGACACAGCCCTATTGGACGTGGCATCACATTCATTGCCGTAGTCTTATGTATGACCTCGCTTACCCATTCCGTTAAATGGACAACTAAAGTTCAACATGGACTCCTAACCTTAGTGTAACGTAGCGTTTACCGTATTAATAAATCACTGCTGGAGATGAAAGTAACCAATTAACAAAGTTAAATCGATACTTTTTTAACCTTACTATTTAATTTGGAGTTGTAAAAAGTTCTCGTTAGGTCACGTTACAGTTAACATGACGTAGTGGTGCATTCACGTTTCCCTTTCTCTGATTACCTCTTGGTAATAAAAAATAGTGTGATTCAGCTTTTATTTCTTCACTGTCTGGAAGGTTGGAAAAACTTCATTATGTACAAGGGCTATTCGTAATGTAAGATCCGATCGGTCGTGAAATGGGAACAACAGCTAAAAAAAACGCTTTATTTGCAACTGCTTCCAGCTACTTCTCTACATAGTCGCCGCTTCGACGGAGACATCTGTCCTAGCATTGTGCCAACTTCCCAGTACCCTCGACATAGAAGGCAGGCGCCAGTGCTTTCTGCCAAATCTCCACGCTGATCTGCAGCTTGTTGTCTGTGCCAAAATGTTATCTTCATAGCCAGCGGCTCATGTGAGCAGAGGTGAAAATGAAGAGAGCCATTTTCGAGCTGTATGGTGAGTGGTCAAACATTTCCCATCGGAAACGCCGCGGGAGCGTCCTGTGCGACCGAGAATTGTCATGAAGAAGGAGATTTATGGCAGTTCCGTTGTGTGGGCTCCATGAAATTAGGTGAAGTCTCTCATAGGCACTCATACCTTTCGGGAGACACTATTTTCAAGAGACCTCTACCTTCTCACTGGGCGCTCAGAACTGAAAAGAGCGGCGTGACGCGATCGACGGGCATACTAGAGACACACTCCAACGTACAGAGGGGTCCAAAAAAATTATTCCACTGTTTAAAAGCCCATAACTGGCAAACTAATTGACGGGGTTGTCTCATCATTGGTAGTGTAATAGTTTGTAGTTCCAGCAATCACCACACAATCGTTGTATTGCGTTGTTTTGTTTTGTCAGATGACAGTCGCCAGGTAGTCAGTGTTTTGTTCTTAGTTGCACCTAGTTACTCGAGTAAACATGGCTGGCGCAAGGATTACATTCGATGAAAGGAAGTCAGTTTTGAAGTGGTATAACCTCTAGGTTATAATGAGTGAGTTTGAGAGTATCAAAATATGTGACATTAATAGCCATATTTTTTGATTGCATTGACGTAAAAGCCGCCAGAGGGCCACAGACCTTAGTATGTGACATAAATTTCAATTTGATATGTCGATCTGTTCCTGAAATAAAGCGGTCTTAACAGATGGTCGGACATTCAGACAATCTGATAATAAATGACAAAATATTTTGTTTCGTGAGATATATTAACAGATTAACAATTTTCGTATTTTAGTTCTCTCGTTGTACTGTGAAACCTTGCTTCGTGGTAAATTCCATTATTCTAGGTCAACGGGAGTACCCTATAAGTTTTGATGAGTAAGTTTGTGTGTATAAAAATATTTTATATAAATGACCGTAGCTCTTGGTTGCATTGACTAAGAATGTTTACTTTTTTACGCCGCTAAGGGACCGTAGACCTTAATGAGACATAAATTTCAACTTGGCGCGTCTATCCATTCCTGAGAAAAATGGTTTTGAACAGTCGGATGGAAAGACAGACAAATAGAAGGACGGACAAGAAAGTGATTCTATAAAGGTTTCGTTTTTACCACCTGAGGGACGAAACACTCCAAAAATGATAAAATAAGGCACTCTAAACATTATAGTGGAGAATTATGTCTTCAGGTCTAATAGAAAGGTATAAATCCTAGTGTCTCTTCTTATTCCCCGCATATCTCCGTTGCGTGCAATGATTGATGACTCTCCCCGTGCACCGTCCAGAAGTAGTCGGCTATCATGCTGATATCCCATCGGTCCTGGTACCCCAGTTTCATTTGTTTGATATCTTATGGAAACTTCCTCCCTGTTCACGCCTCACACCATTCACGTGTTTACGAAAATTGTTGACGCAGGAGTCTACAAAGTGCAGCTTCAAGACCATGGAGGCATCCGAAACTTCGAAATTATGCAGCATGTTTCTTCTTGTATTCTCGTAATCAAGGTCTTCGCACTTTCCAAGAAACTTGTTGACAATTTATTTAAAGGATATGCAAGACGATCTTTCAATATCATTCATTTTGTCTTCAAATGTCCCGTCTCCCATTAGTTTCTGAACGTTAGGGCTGAAGAACCTCCCCCGTCTTTCCTCTTATTTTCTGATAGTCTCGGTAACTTACTTGCCACATGCTTGAAAGTGTCACCATCTTTTGGCAGGACTTCAATATATTGTTTCAAAATACTAAGTTTTATGTGAAACAGAGGAAGAAAATTTGCTTTAGGTCCACCTTCGCATCGAATAGTACGTCTTCCCTCCAACTTCAGACGTTCTAACTGGCCAGGCTTTATGAGAGCAGTGTTTGACATTTGCACGTCTGTCCCATTCGCGTAGGAAGCAGGGGTCCTTTCTCACAACTTGAACTCATTCGAGGTGGCGGCCATGACTTGTTCTCATCCCCAGCCTTTACGCCAAATTACACTTCTTCGATAACCAGAGATTGTCCGCTACTGCTTTATCACTATAAGTTTACCACAGATGTACCAGAAGTTGTCAGGAGAATTAATATAACTTCTGGAAGCCACAGAATTCGCAAATGCAGCCACCACTCGATTTATAGCTCGATATATAAGAGAAACATACAGGCGTCAACATTACAATACAACCTAAATATATAGGTAACTGTATCACAGACTATAAAATGATAGTTGCACCCCCGTGGCGGTAGACTAGGTAAGTCTCTCATAATCGACAACGCCCACTAAGAAAAAAAGTTTCTAGAATACCAGAGACAATGTTATGGCGTGATGTGGTTCCCATTTCCCAGGTGTCTTGTATCGACATCAGGAGACTTAAACGTGTCAAGTCACGCATTAATTTCGAGTAGCAGATGAATTATACTCCACTTGCGGATTTTTTTAAGCAGACAAATCCACAGATAAAATTCCAGTACAGCCGGTCACCTGCATCTGTGTAATAGCTATCTCGACAGATGATTAAACTCTGTTGAAAGCCAGACGGTCACGGTGTTCAGAAGAGAAAACGCTTATTATTTTCATAAGAGGAAGATACGGCGCATAAGTAAAGCAGTTACAAACCCGAAAGTTAGTTTGCATACAATAGTCTAAAAAATGAGAGTGATAAGAAGCGCAAAATGGCTTAATAAGAACGGCTTGAGGACAAATGCAAGCATTTATAAGCATATATCACTAGGGGAAAGATAGATACCGCCTACAGGAAAACTGAAGACACCTTTAGAGAAAAGAGAACCAGTTATATGAATATCAAGAGCTCGGATGGAAAACCAGTCGTAAGCAAAACGAAGGGAAAACTGGAAGGAGGGAGGAATATATAGAGGGTCTATACAAGGGTGATGTACTTGATGGGAATGTTATAGAAATGGAAGAGGATGTAGATGAAAATGAGGTGGGAGATATGATACTGGAAAAAGAATTTGACAGGGCACTGAAACACTTAAGTCGAAGGAAGATCCCGGGAGTAGACGACATTCCGTCAGAACTACTGACAGCCTTGGGAGAGCGACCTATGACAAAACTCTTCCATCTGGTGAGCACTATATATGAGACAGGCGAAATACCCTCAGACTTCAATAAGAATGTAATAATTCCAACTCTAAAGAAAGCAGGTGCTGACAGTGTGAATATTACTGAATTATCGGCTTAATGAGTCATGGCTGCAAAGTACTAACGCGAATTCTTTACAGAAGAATAGAAAAACTGGTAGAAGACAACCTCGAGGAAAATCAGTCTGGATTCCGGAGAAATGTAGGAACACGCGAGGCAATACTGACTCTACGACTTCTCTTAGAAGATCGATTAAGGAAAGGCAAACCTACATTTATAGAATTAGTAGACTCAGAGAAAGCTTTTGACTATGTCGACTGGAATACTCTCTTTGGAGTTCTGAAGGTAAAATACAGGGAGCGAAAGGCTATTTACAACTTGTACGGAAACCAGATGGCAGTTATTGGAGTCAAGGGGCGTGAAAGCGAAGCAGTGGTAGAGAAGGCAGTGAGAGAGGGTTGTATCCTATCCCCAATGTTATTCAATCTGTACATTGAGCAAGCAGTACAGGTAACCAAAGAAAAATTTTGAGTAGGAATTAAAGTTCAGGGAGAAGTATGCCGATGACATTGTAATTTTCCCATAGACAACAAAAGGGCTTGGAAGAGCAGTTGAACGGAACGGCCACTCTCTTGAAAGGAGGATGTAAGATGATCAACAAAGTCTAAACTAGGATAATGGGTTGTAGTCGATTTGAATCAGGTGATGCTGAGGGAATTAGATTTGGAAACGAGACACTTAAAGTAGTAGATGAGTTTTGCTATTTGGGAAACAAAATAACTGATGATGGTTGAAGTAGAGTGGGAATAATATGTAGACTGGAAATGGGCAGAAAAGCGTTTTTGAAGAAGGGAAGTTAGTTAACTTCGAATACAGATTCAGGTCTCAGGATATCTTTTCTGAAAGTATTTGTATGGAATGTAAACACGTATGGCCCGCATCTCGTGGTCGTGCGGTAGCGTTCTCGCTTCCCACGCCCGGGTTCCCGGGTTCGATTCCCGGCGGGGTCAGGAATTTTCTCTGCCTCGTGATGGCTGGGTGTTGTGTGCTGTCCTTAGGTTAGTTACGTTTAAGTAGTTCTAAGTTCTAGGGGACTGATGACCATAGATGTTAAGTCCTATAGTGCTCAGAGCCATTTGAACCATTTTTAAACACGTATGGAATGTAGACATGTATGGAAATGAAACATGGACGATAAACAGTTTAGACAAGAAGAGAATAGAAGCTTTTGAAATGTGTCGTGCTAGAGGAGAATAGTATTAAGAAAACAGTCTTAATCGCGTTTTTTTATTTATTTAGTGCCGACCGGTTTCAGCCCATCGCAGGAGCATCTTCAGGGCGAACATACCGCTGCTCGACTGCTGGTGGCATCACATCTACCAAGGTGCGGCAGGAGACTGTGACGCCACCAGCAGTCGAGCAGCGGTATGTTCACCCTGAAGATGGCCCCTGCGATGGGCTGAAACCGGTCGGCACTAAATAAATATAAAAACGCGATTATGACTGTTTTCTTAATACTTAGTCAATTTCAATGGCTGTTACTCCACAACCATGTTGCCCAAACATCTACAGAAGAGTGCTGAAGCCTAGATGGATAGGTCACGTAACTAATGAGAAGGTGCTGAAAAGAACTAGAGAAAAGAAATTTGTTGCACGGCGTAACTAGAAAAATAGATAGATTGATGGGACACATTGAGTCATCAAGGGATCACTAATTTAGTACGAAGTGTGGGAGGTCAAAACCCTAGAGGGAGACCAAGAGATGAATACACTAAGCAGATTCTGAAGAATGTGGGTTGCAGTAGTTATTCGGAGATATAGAGGCTTGGACAGTATAGAGTAGCATAGAGAGCTGCTTCAAACCAGTCTTAGTCTGAAGATCACAGCAACAATAACAACAACAACAACAACAACAACAACAGTGCTTTACTAGCCACGGCCCTGTTGGAGATGGTATGCTCTTGTCTCGTATCGACTCATTCAGTCAATTATATGTAGAGCAATACTGACCATATTGCGACCAAACTTTTTCAGATAGACAAACTATTCATGTTAATAGGCAGAAATAACTGAATACCAGACTATTGAATTTGTATCCTGACACCTAAGCAGCCACGAAATCAAAAAATACAGTCGTTTAGAGCTGTAAAAATGTATCCAGATACCGGAAATTTAGAGAGAAAAAAATGGTTCACATGGCTCTAAGCAATAAGGAACTTAACATCTGAGGTCATCAGTCCCCTAGACAAACTACTTAAACCTAACTAACCTAAGGACATCACACACATCCAAGCCCGAGGCAGGATTCTAACCTGTGACCATAGCAGCAGCGCGGTTCCTGACCGAAGCGCCTAGAACCGCTCGGCCACAGCGGCCAGCAATTTAGAGAGAGGTCAGACTGGCGAGATAACCAGATAAAACTTTAATCCAATATGAATGTAAAACACGGCGACTGTGATGAATAAAGGTTTCCAGAAAACACTACAACTAGTCGCCTTTTGTTTTATTCCTCAAATTTTATTTGACCTTACCGGTTGCAAATCGTCTAGTGATTTATCACAAGATGGTACATATGTATTGAATGTTTTCAGCACTGTGGAGGTCGTGTAGGGTTATTATAGTATCTGTTGGTTTGCTCTTGGTGTACACATTTTTCTGGAAAACAACGTATTTTTCTCTCCACAAAGTTAGCAATAGGTAATAACTTACATATGCTTTATGTCTCGTTAAGTATGTGGAAGTTGTTACTTGTGGCTACGTTTGTGTTGTAAAATTAACGTCACTGGGAAACATAAATTGTTTTCCAGAATAGTGCGTGCGGCAAGAACAAACGAACAGATACTAATAACTTTACACGACCCTCACAGTGCTGCAAACGTGCACTGGAACAGTACCATGATGATGAATCACTAGGCGATTCGAAATTGAGAAATAAAACATAAGGCGACTGGTTGCAGCGATTTTGGGAAACCTTTATACGCAGATAAATTGCTACACAAAAAGGCAGTGTGGAAGAAGGAACGTTTGCAAAGGAACACAGCTTCAGTTATTGGGACATCTGTAGCAGACGGTCAGTTGCCTGGCTGAGGAATGTGGGACAAAGCCATTAGGGTAATGGGAGGTGGGCGCCAGCGTTTAGGCTAATACAGGGCCCCGCATTGCGGCTGCCGCGATAGGCCCGAAGGCACTCACTCCGTTGTTTAAGAAGAGTGGACCAGTCTGGCACGCCCCGGCCGTTACCGCGTAGCGACGTGGTGTAGTAAAAGCACTGGTCACTTGGCGAAGCACTCTCAATGAAATGCCAACCCTACTCCGTAACTGTGATCGCTAAAGCACGCCCGTGAGGTGGCGCCTGACTCGGGAGGTAACAATTCGAATCCTGGTAATCGTAGTGTCCCTTTTGCAATATTCACCATTATCGAGGTGAAACATAAATAAAAATGACTGTATGTGACTCAAAATGAACTGCAAATATCGATTTATCTGCGAAAGGTAATAACACTAACTGTAAAAGTATACAATATACACTCCTGGAAATTGAATTAAGAACACTGTGAATTCATTGTCCCAGGAAGGGGAAACTCTATTGACACATTCCTGGGGTCAGATACATCACATGATCACACTGACAGAACCACAGGCACATAGACACAGGCAACAGAGCATGCACAATGTCGGCACTAGTACAGTGTATATCCACCTTTCGCAGCAATGCAGGCTGCTATTCTCCCTTGGAGACGATCGTAGAGATGCTGGATGTAGTCCTGTGGAACGGCTTGCCATGCCATTTCCACCTGGCGCCTCAGTTGGACCAGCGTTCGTGCTGGACGTGCTGACCGCGTGAGACGACGCTTCATCCAGTCCCAAACATGCTCAATGGGGGACAGATCCGGAGATCTTGCTGGCCAGGGTAGTTGACTTACACCTTCTAGAGCACGTTGGGTGGCACGGGATACACGCGGACGTGCATTGTCCTGTTGGAACAGCAAGTTCCCTTGCCGGTCTACGAATGGTAGAACGATGGGTTCGATGACGGTTTGGATGTACCGTGCACTATTCAGTGTCCCCTCGACGATCACCAGTGGTGTACGGCCAGTGTAGGAGATCGCTCCCCACACCCTGATGCCGGGTGTTGGCCCTGTGTGCCTCGGTCGTATGCAGTCCTGATTGTGGCGCTCACCTGCATGGCGCCAAACACGCATACGACCATCATTGGCACCAAGGCAGAAGCGACTCTCATCGCTGAAGACGACACGTCTCCATTCGTCCCTCCATTCACACCTGTCGCGACACCACTGGAGGCGGGCTGCACGATGTTGGGGCGTGAGCGGAAGACGGCCTAACGGTGTGCGGGACCGTAGCCCAGCTTCATGGAGACGGTTGCGAATGGTCCTCGCCGATACCCCAGGAGCAACAGTGTCCCTAATTTGCTGGGAAGTGGCGGTGCGGTCCCCTACGGCACTGCGTAGGATCCTACGGTCTTGGCGTGCATCCGTGCGTCGCTGCGGTCCGGTCCCAGGGCGACGGGCACGTGCACCTTCCGCCGACCACTGGCGACAACATAGATGTACTGTGGAGACCTCACGCCCCACGTGTTGAGCAATTCGGCGGTACGTCCACCCGGCCTCCCGCATGCCCACTATACGCCCTCGCTCAAAGTCCGTCAACTGCACATACGGTTCACGTCCACGCTGTCGCGGCATGCTACCAGTGTTAAAGACTGCGATGGAGCTCCGTATGCCACGGCAAACTGGCTGACACTGACGGCAGCGGTGCACAAATGCTGCGCAGCTAGCGCCATTCGACGGCCAACACCGCGGTTCCTGGTGTGTCCGCGGTGCCGTGCGTGTGATCATTGCTTGTACAGCCCTCTCGCAGTGTCCGGAGCAAGTATGGTGGTTCTGACACACCGGTGTCAATGTGTTCTTTTTTCCATTTCCAGGAGTGTAGATCGATAGATGCAGAAAAGACATTATTTTTATTGTATGAGATTATAATGTGTAAGTAATTAAAAGAAGTATTATTATCTTTGTAAGAGTATAAAACACAATGCAATGCTCATTCTTCTGTCTAGTCTGTTTTGTTCTGTTCGTTCTGGTGTTAGCTGGAATAAGGTACGCAAGCTATTGTGCTGCGCTAGCATTTGTTTCTGTCGTAACGTAATTGCAAATATTTAATGGTGTAAACTGTGTCCTAGTAAGAATATATTAGTATAAAGTGATCTCCGTGTGTTATTTCAAGGACCTACCCCACATTTATCTTATCAAAAGAATATATAATGAAAATTATTTAGCTTGTTTCCAGCTGCTGCGGAACGCGTAACAGTGATCTCTGACTGTTAACAATTAGCCGCCATTACGCGGTACATTTAAAAATATTTTTTCACAGCACAATGTCTGATAGCCGGAGAGGAAGAAATTATGTAAAAATATTCAGTGAGATTAACTGAAGGAATCCAGTGAAATAATTTTATTAAAACTTGTCTATTTTCTGTGATAGTAATAATTTCAGATCAGTGAACTGGAGCTGAGTAATACTATCCTACTGCATTTACAGTAATTTGTAGGGAGCCTGGCGCTCGATAAAACCAGATATAATACGTAATTGGCAACCTACGAAATTCGTTATTTTGCTTATTATATCTCTTTTGCATTTTTTTAAAGCTAAACATAAAAACTAATTTCACTAAAAATCAGTAACAGATCACGATAAATCGAAGGACAAACAAATTTACTAGGAGAGTGTTTCCTCAAAAATAAATAGTTACACTTTTTTTTTAAGAGATATAATATGGTGGAAGGGATTTTCACCGCCAGTATTTGGCTGGCGAGGGGAGAAGCAATGGTAAAGTTTGTGATCACCGCACTTTGCGCCGTAATGTCTTCTCGTAGAGGGATGATGGTGATCCGTCTGTCAAATGGTGACATTCAATCCGGTGACCCCTCTGGTGTGATTAGAGAGGAGTAGGCTATCTGTCGGTACTCATCACTGTACAGGGAGATCCGTTTAAACTTAAACCCCTGCAATGGTTGGTTGGTTGACTGGTGGGAGGGGACCAAACAGCGAGGTCATCGGGCTGATCGGGTTAGGGAAGAATGGGGAAGGAAGCCTGCAGTGCCCTTTCAAATGAACCGTTCCGGCATTTGCCTGAAGCGATTTAGGGAAATCACGGAAAACCTACATCAGGAATGGCCGGACACGGGGTGGAATCCATCACTGCAGTGGGTCATAATTTCCCTCCGAAAGCTCGTAGAAACGGGAAAGTTGCTTTAGTGTATCTCTGGGAAAACAAAAGTAGAGTCCGAGCAGGATACAGTGGCCGATGCGCAGTGATGTTTTCGCCCAAAGCGCTGGGCGAGTTCATTCGTTTAGTCGGAACGGAGGCTAAGTGTGTTCCACCTTTCGGCCGGTCAACGATGATAGAATCGAGGCGCGCGCCCTTCAGTATTTCTCAAACGATATTACAGACACTACTTTAAACTAAACTCCGCCAGAACAGGCCATGAAGGCCCAACGGCACCGACCGGCCGCCGTGTCATCCTCACCCTACAGGCGTCACTGGATGCGGATATGGAGGGCGTGTGGTCAGCACACCGCTCTCCTGGCCGTATGTCAGTTGACGACACCGGAGCCGCGACTTCTCAATCAAGTAGCTCTTAAGTTTGCTTCATAAGGGCTGAGTGCACCCTGTTTGCTGACAGCACTAGGCAGAGCGGATGGCCACCCATCCAACTGCAAGCGCAGCCCGACAGCGCTTAACTTCAGCGATCTGACGGCAACTGGTGTTACAGATACTATACGGTAAAAGAAATTCATTTTTGCTTAACTTATATCCCCATATGCCAGGTTCTTGATGATGTGCCCATCTTTTCATTAATGGTCATAGTCATTGTGATATTTACGTGGAAGTAAGACTCTGCGCGAAGTTCGGAACAGTTTGCAATGAAAACAGAGATCGCTATGATTTTGCGTTTGGTGTACATTACATAATATGTTGTTGTGTAAGAAATATAGCTAACATACTGAATTTCCCAGAATGAAATGTTCACTCTGCAGAGGAGTGTGCGTTATTATTAAACTTCCTGACAGATTAAAACTGTGTGCCGGACCGAAACTCAAACTCGAAACCCGAGTTCGAGTTACGGTTCGGCACACAGTTTTAATCTGCCAGGAAGTTTCATATTGAATTTTTCTTTAGACTTTGGTGAAGATATCTATCTGTCATCAGTCTCGAGAAAACTGATCTAACGTAGCACACTCATTTGCGATCCCGCCGCGCCAGCGATAAAGCGAGAGTGAAATATCTACAACACTTCTCATATGACATTAACGGTTTCATATATCGGAATGAAATTTTTGGCAAATGATAGCACGGAAAGAGGAGAGTATTTTGCCATACCGTTATTATGTAAAACTTCATTATCTACCATGTTATTCCACTAATTACAGACATTTTTGGCGAAAGAATGTAATTTTTAAGGGCCATCAGTAGCTGGTGAAAAGATAATGGTATGGGTTTTGGAACAAAATAAGTGAGGACATTACACTTTTTTGTGCCGAAGATGCGATTTTTCATAAACTACTAACTTTACTATTCCTCAGTTCCTCACTTAATAAACTTAATAAACCACTGTTTCAGAATTATCTAGTATTTGTGTCTGCGCAACATGTTAGTTTTATTGTGAAAACTTGTTGGAAGTCAGACTCATCGGTTACAATACAACAGGCATTCCGGAAAGAATTCTAGGTGTGCGATTTTCCAACAAAGGCAACAATTTTATCGATTGTAAGGAAGCTGGAGACAGATGGTGTAATGAACAGGGGCAGTGGTACAAATAGACCATCACTGAATGCAGAGATTATTGATAACGTTCGAAGACGCTTGGACAACTTTCCAAGGAAATCGTTGCGTCGGTTAAGCCAGGAGACAGGCATTTCATAAGGCACACGTCAGAGAGTTGCGAAAAAATCTGCGTTGCGACCATACAGAGTGCACATGATGCAAGTATTGCGAGAAACAGATCATCAGAAAAGAATGCGCTACTGTCGATGCTTTCAGGGTTTCTTATTCAACGTCCAAACAGTCTCTCCGTAACTTGGTTTGCAGATAAGGCATGGTTCCATCTGTCAGGTTACATCAACACGAAAAACAGCAAGTACTGGGCTGATGTAAACATACCACATTACCCACAAGACGCCACTGCGTGATGAAAAGGTTGGAGTGCGGTGCGCGGTATCTATTTCCTGGTTTGTTTGTCCTATTTTTTTTATACGGCCATAGACATTAGAGTTTATATGGGCATATTCAACGCATTTTTGGAGCAGCTGAATGACGTCGAACTCACAGAATGTTGTTTCCAACTAGATGGAGCAGAATGTCACACATCTAACACTTCCATGCAATCTGTAACCAGTTTTTTTGGTGACCAAATAATCTCAAAAACATTGTGCTTCCCCCCCCTCCCCCCTCCAAACGATCACGTGACCTAACCCCTCCCTCCTAGATTTTTCCTTGTGGGGGTATTTTAAAAGCCGAGTGTACAAGAAAAGGCTACGATGAGCTGAAAAACTCCGTCAGGCGATTGAACACGACATAAGCAACAGGAAACCCAATCTCAGTGGAGGCACATCCAAAGAAGAATAGACAAACTCGGAGAACACGTTTAAGACAGTTACATCATTGGAACAGCAGCAGGAGGAGCTATTTGTGGAAGGAACCGTGGGGGGCGACCTAGGATGTCATACAAGCAGCTTATTATGAATGATGTGGGATGCATTATGTACACGGAAATGAAGACGAAGGCACACAGAAACGGGGAATGGCGTAATGCTGGAAACCAACCACAGCATTGAACACTAAAGAGAGAAAGAGAGATATCAACATTAATTCTAAACCACGTGTTGGAGGTAGAAATGTATGGAAATGTGTGAGCATTCCCGAACACACAAAAGCAACCTTGTATTATGAAGCACCAGGATCAGATGATAAAGGAGCAACGTACTGTCAACTACAAGGTCAATAGAAACAGACCACAGCCTTGGATTAGGGAAGGGTAACGGCTGTGCTCTTCCAAAGGAACTATCCCAGCATTTCGCATAAGTGATTTACGAAAATGTCAAAAAAACGTAAACCAGAACAGTAGAACAGGGAGTTGAACTGCTGTTCCTCCGAATACGAGTACAGCGTCTTAGCACACCTCCGACTCACTACATACGCACCACAAAGAAATCGTTCAATGACCTTCACTTACATTTGTTTGTGTGTGTGTGTGTGTGTGTGTGTGTGTGTGTGTGTGTGTGTGTGTGTGTGTGTGTGTGTGCGCGCGCGCGCGACTAACGATGACATTCTGTTCAAATGGACTGTCGGTCTACACCTCCTACATGGAATCCTTCCAGTTCCAGCCCACAAAAACTCCACAACAGCAAATAAATATACAATGTGCCAGGTGGGCAAAATATAACTCGCCTAGAAAATATGAGTGCTATTCGGAAAGCGAGGCCCGATCGGTCGCGAAATGGAAAATACAGTGAAAATCTGATGAAGCTTTGCACAGATGTGTTGGACAGAGTCTCTAGTATGCCTCTCGATCGCGCCATGTCGCTCTTTTCAGTTCTGAGCGCACAGTGAGCACGTAAAGATGCTTAGAACAATAGTGTCTCCCGCCAAGTATGGGCACGCGCTGAGAGCTTTTCGCCTGATTTCATGCAACCCCACACGACTTAACTGTCGTGCATTTCCCTCTTCATGACATTTCTTGGTCGCATACTTCTGGGGTAATGAGGACGCCACTGCAGCGTTTTCGATGGGAAGTGTTTTGATCACCCACCATCCAGTCTGGAAGTGACTCCTTTGATGTTCACCTCAGCTCACATCAACTGTAGGCTAGGAAGGCAACGTTTGGCCCACACAACGAACTGCAGACCAGTGGGGAGCATAGACGGCTGTCTTCTACGACGAGGGTATTGGGAAGTTGGTACAGCGCTACGACATATGTCTAAGTCGGAGTCGTGACTATGAAGAGGTGCAGCTGGAAGGTATAGCAAGTGTTGCAAATAAAACATTTTTTTATTTCACTCTGGTTTCCATTTCGCGTCCGATCGGACCTTACTTTCCGACTAGCCCTTGTACTTCATGCACTTTAAGATAGGCAACACAACTTGCATCATCCTTATCTGAAGAAGATTATGTAAATTAAGCTCTCTACCTTAAGGGGCCCAAAGATGCTCAATATTTATTGCGCAATATTCAGTATTGCTTAATAATATTGACTATCTGAGCGGAATTGACGGTTTGCACAGTATATCGAAGGGGACTGGCGAGCTTTAAAAATATTTTACGGGTATTCAGTATACTGAGCAATATATTTGCCATTTGGGTGTGACATTGCGCAATACACCGTTGTTCCTGCCGTGACTTTGTGACGTTTAAACAACTGATGCAGCGACATCATGAACACATCAGGAAAGACAGATGAATGGAATCATCTGTTGAAGTGCTTTGAGGAGAGTAGTTCGATTACATATTTAAGCCTTAATCGCCAGTTAGCTGTACAAATACACGGTTGTTCCTGCCGAGGCTTCGTGACTTGCAGACGTTTCAATAACTATCACAGCGACGCCATATGAATGTGAATACATCAGGAAAGAGAAATATGATAGGAATCAGCTGTTGAAGTGCGCTGAGGAGAGTAGTTTGATTACATACACTACTGGCCATTAAAATTGATACACAAAGAAGAAATGCAGATGATAAACGGGTATTCATTGGACAAATATATTATACTAGACCTGACATGTGATTACATTTTCACGCAATTTGGATGCATAGATCCTGAGAAATCAGTACACAGAACAACCACCTCTGGCCGTAATAACGGCCTTGATACGCCTTCAAGAGAAGTGACTGGCGTATTGTGACAAGCCAGTTGCTCGGCCACCATTGACCAGACGTTTTCAATTGGTGAGAGATCTGGAGAATGTGCTGGCCAGGGCAGCAGTCGAACTTTTTCTGTATCCAGAAAGGCCCTTACAGGACCTGCAACATGCAGTACTGCATTATCCTGCTGAAATGTAGGGTTTCGCAGGGATCGAATGAAGGATAGAGCCACGGGTCGTAACACATCTGAAATGTAACGTCCACTGTTCAAAGTGCCGTCAATGCGAACACGATGTGACCGAGACGTGTAGCCAATGACACCCCACCCCATCACGCCGAGTGATACGCCAGTATGACGATGAGGAATACACGCTTCCAATGTGCGTTCACCGCGATGTCGCCAAACATAGATGCGACGACCATCATGATGCTGTAAACATAACCTGGATTCATCCGAAAAAATGACGTTTTGCCTTTCGTGCACCCAGGTTCGTCGTTAAGTACACCATCGCAGGCGCTCCTGTCTGTGATGTAGCGTCAGGGGTAACCGCAGTCATGGTCTCCGAGCTGATTGACCATGTTGCAGCAAACGTTGTCGAACTGTTCGTGCAGATGGTTGTTGTCTTGCAAACGTCCCCATCTTTTGACTCAGGGATCGAGGCGTGGCTGCACGATCCGTTACAGCCATGCGGATAAGATTCCTGTCATCTCGACTGCTAGAGATACGAGGCCGTTGGGATCCAGCACGGCGTTCCGTATTACCCTCCTGAACCCACCGATTCCATATTCTTCTAACATTCATTGGATCTCGACCAACGCGAGCGGCAGTGTCGCGATACGATAAACCGCAATCGCGATAGGCTACAATCCGACCTTTATCAAAGTCGGAAACGTGATGGTACGCATTTCTCTTCCTTACACGAGTCATCACAACAACGTTTCACCAGGCAACGCCGGTCAACTGCTGTTTGTGTATGAAAAATCGGTTGGCAACTTCCGTCATGTCAGCACGTTGTAGGTGTCGCCACCGGCGCCAACCTTGTGTGAATGCTCTGAAAAGCTAATCATTTGCATATCACAGCATCTTCCTCCTGTCGGTTAAATTTCGCGTCTATAGCACGTCATCTTCGTGGTGCAGCAGTTTTAATGGCCAGTAGTGTATTTAACACTTCATCAGTAATTAGTTGTAGAAACATTCGACAAAAGTGTTTAAGTGCAGGGAAATAACATTGCCACTGTTTACTTGCTCTTTTCAGAAGTTTGCATTATGTACTGTAGAAACACATAACAGCACTTGCTACCGATCCTCTACAATAAAGTATCTTTCTTTCCTCAAGGTTATACAGGGTGAGTCAGGAGGAAAGGTACACGCTTTGAAGGGTCATAGTATTAGTCATTCTGAATGAAAAACTTCATATGGACGTATGACCTATTCCGAATGGTTTCCGAGATAGAACACATTTAATATCACTTTTGTACGTTTTTCTTGGATAAGTCGAAAACCGCACCCTCCAGCGAAAACGTGTCGCAGTACAAAATTAAACTATATTAAATTTCCTACAGTAAAGATCCTATTCATTTTTTCTCTAGAACTAATGGTTTGTGCGAAGAGGGCGCGAGAATGTTGAAAAACTCACTCGACGCGGATGCGTTGTAGCTTACGTAGTTTTTGTAGGCCAATTTGAGGTAGGATATTGAGGTAGCAAGTTGAGACGAACAGTTTGACGGGACACTTGTGGTTTATCATGTCGGGAAATTACCTCTAATTGGCCTACAAAAACTACGTAAGCTACAGCGCATGCGCGTCGAGCGAGTTTTCCAACATTCTCGCGCTCTCTTCGCACAAACCATTAGTTCTAGAGAAAAAAATTAATAGGACCTTTTTTGTATGAAACTTAATGTAGTTTTATTTTCTACTGCGACTGGTTTTCCCTGGAGGGTGCGGTTTACGAATTATGCAAGAAAAACGTACAAAAGTGATATTAAATGTGTTCTATCTCGGAAACCATTTGGAACAGGTATCCATATAAAGTTTTTTGTTCAGAATCAGTAAGACTATCACACGTACCTTTCCTCCTGACCACCCTGTATATCGCTTCCGCATTGTGGAAAGAGAAATCCGACGAGTATAAGAAAGGTGTCTTTTCTATGCATATACGATTTAACGAAGTTCGCCAATTCGTTGAAAGATTCCTAGTTCGCCCTTCAATTATTCCGACAATCATGTGGCTCTGCTGCATGTTCTCTTTGCATTTGTAGAACTCCGCTTCCTCTTGCTTTTCTTTTGCAAGCAGCACGTAGCGATTGGGATCGCAATACTGCACTACATCCTCGAGCAGCGACATGCCCGCTACGAAGGCAGAGTTCTAACGACGCGCCCAGGGCATAAATATTGCGCTGTAACATTATGCCTTTCTTGGCCTCGCACTTTCGCGCAGTATATTGACACAATATTATTGCGCAATAAAGACTGTGCATTTGAGGGGCCCCTTTAAAACGCATGAAATATATCCTGGGATGGTTTTATTTTGCCGACCCTGTACGAGAGCGTCGATGCTGGCTGTCACTGCAATAAATATTTCGTTTCCCCACGCTGAAAAAATAAGTTACTGCCTACAAACTATTCATCTCGGGTTATGACGACGCACTGATGTGCAGACATAGAACGACCTAGCTTCTAACAGATAAGAAAATGCTAATGCGTTTAGTTCATCCATTGCTCGCACTAGGTTTCACACGTCTTTTTTAATCTCCGTCGAAGATTTATATGACCTCCAACTGCAGGAAGTCTACTTAAAGTAGTGCGTAGACGGACAGAAATGAGGAAGCAATTTATGAAGTAATAAAAACCTGTAATGACATCCTTTAACGTGACAGGCTTAACTATGGCGTTCGCTAGGCAACACTACGGCGACCATAATCAGTAAAGTCTATACTGTACAGACCTCCGTTTCACCCTTCACTTATTACCGAGAGCATAAAATTAAATATATTTGTATACTGCGCTACGAGGTACGTACGACTAGCTTCTTCAAAGAGTATTCAGCTTATTAGGAAATGCTTACACAAGGAGAGAGCCGCGTGTTAACAGACGATGCACCGAACGCACTATCATTCGCAACACGCCAGGAGTTTAGGAGACTGTGAACCAATTATTTCGTGGGAGATGCCAACTTTTTAGGTATGTTTCACCCAAAAATTTCGATTATTTACTGTAAAATAGTGATTTTTCCGAAGACAAAACTGTTTAAAAGTTAACTGGTTTTCTTTTTCACTAGTCAATTAGTTCATAGTCAGTCAGTTCACGCTCTTCGTACATTAATAAAGTTTAATAAACATGACCATTAGATTACGAAACACACTGAACCTGACATAACCACATATTGACTACTTTACCCCCGCGCTTTTCTGTACTGCAGTTCATTTTATTAACATTTTAGGAGAATCACGGTATTTCTATTGTAGCTGATTAAATTGTCAAGCCCCAATAACAATGACGGAAAAATCGTGTCTCACAGAAAGAACTGTTGATGGGAATTTAAAGTTTGCCTGGTTTTGGCTGTTCGGTATTAATAAATTTGAGTTAATTTAAACACTAATCACGCTCTTTAGAAAAACAAGTATTGGCTGGGGCAAGTTACGTTTTTCTACACTAATATGTAAAGACAAGTCAGTGTTTGAAGTTCATGGTTGCTTTACTAAAAACTTTTACACAATACACTTATAAATGTTCTGTGGGACACGGGGAAACATCATCAAAAGTCCCGAAAAGTCTTTGACCGATTTACGTCAAACATTTATATGATACTATAGTAAACATTCGGACAGACATGAACTACGTATTTTTGATGGTTATGATATGTAAATACTCTGAGGCGCCAGAGAAACTGGTATAGGCATACGCATTCAAATACAGAGATATGTTAACAGGTAGAATACGGCGCTGCGGTTGGCAACGCCTATATGACAACAAGTGTCTGGCACAGTTGTTAGCTCGGTTACTGTTGCTGCAACGGCAGGTTATGAAGATTTAAGTACGTTTAACGTAGTGTTATAGTCGGCGACGAAGTGGGGATTTGCCAGTACGACCATTTCACGAGTGTACCATGAATATCAGGAACCCGGTAAAACGTCAAATCTCCGACATCGCTGCAGCTGGAAAAAGATCCTGTGAGAACGGGACCAATGACGACTGAAGAGAATCGTTCAGCGTGACGGAAGTGCAGCCTTTCCGCAAGTTGCTGCGGATTTAAGTGCTGGGCCATCAACAAGTATCAACGTGCAAACCATTCAACGAAACATCATCGCCGGCCCGAGTGGCCGAGCGGTTCTAGGCGCTACAGTCTGGCACCGCGCGACCGCTACGGTCGCAGATTCGAATCCTCCCTCGGGCATGGATGTGTGTGATGTCCTTAGGTTAGTTAGGTTTTAGTTGTTTTAAGTTCTAGGGGACTTATGACCTCAGCAGTTGAGTCCCATAGTGCTCAGAGCCACTTGAACCATTTGAAACATCATCGATATGGGCTTTCGGAGTCGAAGGCCCACTCGTGTACCGTTGATGACTGCACGACACAAAGCTTTACGCCTCGCCTGAGCCCATCAACACCGATATTGGACTGTTGACTGGAAATATGTTGCCTGGTCGGACGAGTCTCGTTTCAAATTGTATCGAACGGATGAATCCATGGACCCTGCATGTACGCAGGGGACTGTTAAAGCTGGTGGAGGCTCTGTATTGGTGTACGGCGTGTGTAGTTGGAGTGATACGGGACCCCTGATACATCTAGATGCGGCTCTGACAGGTGACACTTACGTAAGCATCCTGTCTGATCATCTGCATCCATTCATGTCCATTGTGCATTCCGACGGACTTGGGCAATTCCAGCAGGACACTGCGATACCCCACACGTCCATAATTGCTACAGAGTGGCTCCAGGAACATTCTTCTGAGTTTAAACACTTCTCCTGTCACCAAACTCCCCAGACATGAACATTACTGTGCACATATGGGGTGCCTCGCAACGTGCTGTTCAAAAGAGATCTCCATCCTCTCGTACTCTTGGGATTTATGGACAGCCGTGTAGGATTCTTGGTGTCAGTTCTCTCCAGCACTACTTTAGACATTAGTCGAGTCCGTGGCACGCCGTGTTGCCGCACTTCTGCGTGTTCGCGGGGCCCTACGCGATATGAGGTAGGTGAACCAGTTTCTTTGGTTCTTCAGTGTATAAGCGTCCTACATAAATGGGGATCATCGTTATCAAAAATCTCGAAAAGTTCTTGGACGATTTACTTCAAATTTTTATGCAGAACTCTGTTCTCCTTACGTATAATTTTAAACAAAAACTATATACACAGCTACGCGTTGCTTTGTTTTCTTCCCCGCAATCGCTTAACGGATTATGACTGGAATACTGCTACGGAATGTGAGTCATCCGAAACTTTGTAATTCGACCCGTTTGCAGGTGAACACTACTCAGAACAGTGTCATTGAAGCTACTATCTTCACAGATTCAACAGCTGGTCTCTCATACAATGTACAGCAATAAATCCAACCGAATAACCGAATTACCCGTTCATTTTAAGCGACTTCCGTTTCCAACACGTTTCCGTTAGCAGTGAAAAATAAACAAGACTCCAGGTCAGAGAGAGGTGGGCAATAAATACGACAGTAGCGGACAGGACTAAACAGAAGTAACTATAATGTTGTTAAGAATTTTGACCATCAGAGTCCAGTAGTGCACAGACACATTCAAGAAACAGGTCAAGAGAATGTTTTTGTGAATTGATCTGTTTATTTCCTGAATGCTTTTTTGTTTGTTAATGTTTGTATAGTTTTGTATATGCTTTTAGTCGTGTGAATGATGAGTGAGTATGAGAAAGTTTTAAAGACAGTGTGAATTCAGACGACGGGGAATTTTGTATCATAATATGTTAAGTAACTTTATGGTAAAAGGAAAGCTAATTCGAGGGCAAATGAAAATAGTTAATAATGTAAAGTATAAACAAAGTATGAGAATGTTAAATATTTATTTCGGGAAAAAGTACAGTTCGGAAGTGTGCCATTTGTTGATTGATTAGAGCGGACTGACGCTGGAGAATAATGTTTTTCTATTGGCCTTAAAGAAAACTGACCATCAGAACGGAGTACTCTTTGCGCGTCTTTTCTCTTGGAGATATACTGTAGAATGCTTACAACAGTCTAAGGGAATCGGAGCCCAGCCTTTCAATGGTACAGTCGCGTGTAGTACGAGCGCCGAAGGAAGATATAATTTGCCGATTTTAGTTGTGCTACATGTTTCAAAAGTGTTTAAATGCGAAGGCTTGTTTATTCTGGTGTATCTTTTAGAAAGTACGAATTTTTTAAGTAATTTTGTGTAAGAGGAAAGACAGTAATTCCGCGTGGCACATTGAGCAGATCGGTGACTAAAAACTTGAGTGCATTAGGCACCGATAAACTTAATAGTATGGCGACCATTTTCATTTAACAACAATCTGTGTTTAGTAAATGTTCAGATTTCGGGAAATACGTTACCATAAATTTGCTGACGTGAATGAAAGGGTTTGTGCATGACTGTGTTTAGATAAGCACGGGCTTGGCAGTGAACGGGTACACCAAGGTTCAGAATATCTGAAGTTTTGCCAGTATTTCCACCGTTCATTCAAAATTAAGACCTTTTCCCGATTCTTAGGATAGTTACGATGTGTGCACCCTGGTGCGAGTTGCAGTACGGTAAGTTTCTTTTCGTCTTTCCTTCCGGCGATATGCTGCAACGAGTTCACAGGTAGGTGCAGGTAAAGGACGAGCGAAACCACTCGGCTGCAAGGGGGTGGATAGACATAGAGAGAGGAAAAGAGAAGATGGACAGAGAGTGGTGGAGGAGGTGGTGGTGTAGAATAGGGAGAGGATGAGACGGACAAAGGACAGGGGAAGAGAAGATGGACGAAGAAGGGGGGGAGGAGATTAGGACGTATATCCAATTCCCATACGTATTTTACGATTGCAAAGTATTTTCGGGTTCGCTAGTGGCACATCCAAGCGCTCGATATAGACTCGATACCGCAACAAAAACTGCGAACTGTCCCAGAGATTCGACAGTCAGTAGACCGCTCCATTCGCACCATCAACAGAACAGGCTCTGCTAACGGTATACTACGCCTTCCACATCGCTGGCAACGGGTTCTACACAACGCTGCTACTTCTTTGAAGGACAGTAACAGGTGCAAACATGTAACTCTTTTGTATCGGTTGTGAATAAATAGTTGCCACTATTTAAGTTCCAACCCTCGTACAAAAAGGAAAAAAAACGGATTTTAAAAATATTGTATTGCCTTGTACTTTCGTAATCATTCTCCTACTGTCATATAACAATTTGCAGACAAAATTGTATGGGACAGATATGACAAAAACATAAAGCATGCATAATCATATAGGCACGTTTTTCAATTCTATTTACTAAGGTACCGCGCATATATATTCGAATCCAATCCTTTATTTCGTATAACAAAACAGACATCGGGCGAGTTTTCGTAGTACCGAGTAGCAGGAACAAGAAGTAAGTCGATATAGACTCGATATCGCAACAAAAACTGCGAAATCTGCTTTCGCTAATAATAAAAGATGGCAGGGAAAAAACTGTATTTCATGCTCGCCACAACAAATGCTTTTCGACTCGTTTAGCTTAAATTTGTTTAGATTTTTTGTTACTAAATATCCGACATGGTCCGTTTGAAGTCACTGATCAGTTGTAGCAGTGCATTACACGGCGGAGTGCACTTCTTAAACATACATGGCTAAATATACTGCTGAAGTCAATGTATCCCCAGCGGCACAGTGGGCCCAAAATGGCGGCCACTGGCAAGTTGGTTGTACTTTCCATATACAGAGCTTGAGATTTATATCAGCTACAGAAGAGGCGGTATCTGGTGCGAAAAGTAGTAAACAGCTGCCACAAATCCAGAGATTAGCGAAGTTTGACCAGAATCTATACATACCTTCTATAAATATTATACATTAACATATACAATTAAATTCACAGTTTGTCTTTATCTTCCTGTAGAGAAACTGATCATCTACGAATAGCATTGTGTTTATACATGTGTTTTTCACTTATATTCCTGTGTGAACATTTTCTTTTAATTATCTGACTATTTTATAGATGCATGTGTCGAAGAAGGGTTGGAGAAAGGCTACAACCTGGCCGCATATCTTGATTAATTAAAATTTCTTCTATTAGTTTATATACCAGATCCAAGAATATTGGTCCTTTTAGACACGGTGTGTTTCCTTATAGTCGTCAGGAGCGTTTCCTTTACTGTTTCCACAGATATTTGCAGTTTCGTTCTTTAAATATGTAGATGGAGTCAGGTCAAACAAGTACTGCTCATCACGTACTTTATGCGACATCTAGTGACAATGGAAAGCAAATGCCGATACGAACAAAATTATTTTGGAAGCGGGGTTTTATGCGGTCGTTCGGTAGAGTGGTTCCAAATTAGTTTAGCGTGGTATTTGTTTTATCGACATGTATTAACAGGGACACGTATTAACAGGAAGAATGACCAGTAGTCCAGCAGCGAATGAGCAGCGCTGCTGCGTGTCGGTATCAGACAACACGAGGCAGGCCGGCATAATTTAGCTGGAAAAACTCCAGAAGACGCATTTTTCCAACAGTGCATGTCAAATGGGTGACGATTATCAATTAAAGTTTGATATTTTTTCGAGAGTGCGTCATTCGAGCACTATTTTGGAACGCACTGGACCATTATCCTGAAAGACCATATTGCTTTATTTTTAGGTCTTATCAGTCGACAGTCTTGGAGGATCATATGCAATTTATATATTGCTGTTTGCAAATCATATTACTTCTTTGGAAACAAACTCATACATAAGACTGCCGGCCGAAGTGGCCGTGCGGTTAAAGGCGCTGCAGTCTGGAACCGCAAGACCGCTACGGTCGCAGGTTCGAATCCTGCCTCGGGCATGGATGTTTGTGTTGTCCTTAGGTTTAACTAGTTCTAAGTTCTAGGGGACTAATGACCTCAGCAGTTGAGTCCCATAGTGCTCAGAGCCATTTGAACCATACATAAGACTGTGTCAGATTCGAAAAAGTCGAGCTGGTTTTGTTTTTTCCACTCCGTCAAGAAGTCTTCCGGTAAAAAATTGAAAATGGAGAGAAATCACAGTAACTTTGTCTTACTCGTTTGTTAGGTCCCAGATCTAACAGCACAGCTGTAGTATGATATTGACTATGGAATGCTGTAATTAACATGTTATCAACGATAGTCAATCAGAATCTATACATACGCTCATGAGAAAAAATCGCAACACCAAAAAATAATTAAGGGGGGTAAGACGTCAAACGGGCCGACTTGGAGCAGGAGAGGTACCACAGGACATTTTATTTTCTATTGTCTATACTTTTACAAATAAATTCATAAAGTTTTGTCAGCACGACCAGGAAGGAATCAAGATTCACACTCATAACAGTGGAAGTTCGAAAAGATAACAAAATAATTTTTTTTAGATATGAAACTTCATCATTTTTTCACGTACTGTTGGCTGCATTTATTGCTATAGGTACATTTTTCCTTCACAAGTATGAGAGATTCTTTGATGAATTTTACCCAGCATACAAACTCTAGAATTTTCCAAATCTGTTAAAAACTGTGGTAAAAATTGAGATAATTAACTACAAAATATGATTTTTTTCTAAACATAAAGTTTAAAACGTAATAGCTCATTCATTTTTTCTTAAGTTAAATAGATTCTAGAGTTTCAGACACCTGCAAGTATGGTTTTTATGCTGTGAAAAATTCATCGAACAGTCTCTCTTACAGCCCGCATCTCGTGGTCGTGTGGTAGCGTTCTCGCTTCCCACGCCCGGGTTCCCGGGTTCGATTCCCGGCGGGGTCAGGGATTTTCTCTGCCTCGTGATGGCTGGGTGTTGTGTGCTGTCCTTAGGTTAGTTAGGTTTAAGTAGTTCTAAGTTCTAGGGGACTGATGACCATAGATGTTAAGTCCCATAGTGCTCAGAGCCATTTGAGTCTCTCTTACTTATGAAGAAAAGTGTGCCTACAGCAACAAATGCAGCCAACAGTAAGTGAAAAAATGATGAAATTTCACATGTAAAAGAATTTATTTTGTTATGTTTTTGGACTTCCGCTGCTATGAGTGTGAATCCTGAATCCTTCCTGGTCATGCTGACAAAGCTTTATGAATTTACTTGTAAAAGTATAGACAGTGGAAATTAAAATGTCCTGTGGTGCCTCTCCTGCTCTAAATAAGCCCATTTGACGTCCTACCCCCCTTAATGTAGAGTAACGAAATTTCGGAAATACCTTAGACTAGGTAACATATTTAAGTGATTAACATTGCAAGACCACAGGTTAATGTAAGCACGAGATAAGCCTTTGAAAATATGAAATGCTGGTACATTACTAACTGGTGTAACAGCCAGAAGGTTGAATGTAAGAATACAAACATGCATGCATTGTGTTGTACAGGTGGCGGGTGTTAGGTTGTGGGATGGAGTACGACGTCTCTTGCACTTGGTCGGTCAAGAAAGTGACTGTTAACGCTGTTTGTGGATGACGCGGGAGTTGTCGTCCGATGGAGTCCCACATGTTCTCGATTGCAGACAGATCTGATGATTGACCAGGCCAAGGCAATATGTCGACACACTGTATGCGGGCGACCGTTATCCGGTTGGTAAACACACCCTGGAATTCTGTTGATGAATGGCAGCAAAACAGGTCGAATCACCAGACTGACGCATCAATTTGCAGTCAGGGTGCGTGGGATAACCACGATAGTGCTTCTATTGTCATACGAAATCGCATCCCAGACCATAAATCTAGATTTAGGTCCAGTGTGTCTATCACACAGACAGGATGGTTGCTGACCCTCAGCTGGCCTCCAAAACCAACGCAGCCGTCATTGGCACTGAGACAGGACCAGCTTTCATCATAAAACACAACAGACCTCCACCCTGATCACCAACGAGCTCTCGTCAATGGCGGCGGTTTGGGGTCAGTTCGCTACAGGGCGTCTGGCCCGGAGCTGTCCTTGATTTGTAACAGTTCGTTGTGTCACTGTGGTGCAAACCGCTACTCAGATTCCTGCTGCAGATGGAGTATAATGATCCAGAGCCATACCCCAAACACTATGGCCTTCCCTCTCGGTAATGCCACGTGACCTTCCAGGGCCCGGTCTTCTTTCTGCCGTACATTCACGTGACAACTTTGCTAGCAGTCATGTACAGAGGCTACATTCGTGCTCTGCCAAGTCTTTCTGCAGTATCTCAGAAGGCACATCCAGCTTCACGACCCCATTCAAGCTCACTGACGTGCCGATATTGGCGTCTTTGTGTCCTTAAAGACATTCTTGACAAATATCAACTCACAACTTCCAATCTCATAGGTAATTAACGCTCACGACCGTTACAGTGCGTGTTAAAGCGAACCTGATTTGCATCCTCATAGTGGCGCGAAATTTGAATAGACATGATATTTAAGATGTAAGAGACACGCCTACCTGCTTTATTTCATGTCGCCCAACTCCTTACAGGTGTTGTGATTTTTTACTGTCGGCGCATACACAATATTTCTCACAATATAGCATGATACCACACAATAGTCAAATTTTCTCCTTCAGGACTGTGACAATGTACTAGCAAACAGCAAACAATGGCACTGAAGATCCTGAACCGTGGTGCAACAAACAGCTGTGCTTATAGTTTATACAATATTTCTCACAATACAATGTTATACCAAGCAGTAGGCAAATTCTCTCCTACAGGACTGTGACACTGTACCAGCGTACAACCAAGAATGGCATTGGAGTCCCTGTACCGTGCTGGACCAAACAGGTGTGCTTGTAGTTTATAAAATGGTTCAAATGGCTCTGAGCACTATGGGACTTAACATCTGAGATCATCAGTCCCCTAGAACTTAGAACTACTTAAACCTAAGGACATCACACACATCCATGCCCGAAGCAGGATTCGAACCTGCGACCGTAGCGGTTGCTCGGCTCCAGACTGAAGCGCCTAGAACCGCTCGGCCACACAGGCCGGCAGTTTATAAAATATTTGTCCCAATACAACATGATACCAACCAGTATCCATATTCTTTCCTTCAGCGCTGTGACAATGTACCAGCGTACAACCAACAATGGCACTGGAGTTCCTGTACCGTGCTGGAATAAACGGGAGGGCTTGTAGTTAAATGAATTGCGCTCCAGATGAGCCCGCGCGGATACCAGAGAAGGCTGCTGAGAAATGGGCCAACTCAATGGGAGTGTCATCAGCGATGATGAATGGGAGTGGAGGCGATTTCCTGATTAGCGGTGACCCCGCTGGCATTAGTCCGAGCTACGCACGGGCTGGCTGGCTGCCTCGGTCATCTCTCAGCCTCCAACGAGGAGAGGCGTGACGCAGCCCGACGCACCGTAATTCGCACAATAGACGTCATGAGGCGCAAGAGCTCGTTTAAACCCAAACGCCCGCACCAAAATGGCGGAGGCGGAGACATGATGTCAGAGATGACCGCATCCCTACTCGTCTGCTGCCGCTGTAGGCTATTATATGTCCCTGGGCTTGTGGTCACTCCTTGTCTAGCAGAACGTCTGGCAGTTCTGAAGAAAAGATTAAACTATGACCAGCCGAGAGAGCCATACGATTCTTCCGGCCGGTCACTGCTCCGTCCTCCGTCCTCTGTGTAACACCTCATTAGATGACTGGATTAGTGGTTAGCGAACCATTCCTGCAGATGTAATGTCATTTATCGAAACCGGTGTTAACATTTCTGCTCCAAGCAGCTCTTCGTCTCTCATAACTTTATAACTGTATAGATTACGTGAAAACCCCATACAAACGGCAACAAACACAAGTTGAAGCACTAATTAAAAATTATTTCTCACATTCGTCAATACTAAAATTAAAAAAAAAACCACGAGACTGTGCACAGTTATCGAGGAAAGAGCTAAAACGGATGGGAAAAAAGTAAACATAATCGTAACATCAGTTTGGCAGTAGTAGTACGTAAATGGTCACACAAGGCACTCTGACAAAAGATCTCGGATTACAGTAATTCTGCTATTAGGACTACATTTTCGTTTCACACAAGGTACGCCACAGAGAAAAAAAGTATTTCATTGTACGAGGGGCGTTTGAAAAGTCCGTGCAAAGTCCGAGAGATGGCACCACTGGCGCGTATCGAGGTCATTTTTAGTAAGTAGAATGCACACCACATTTCAGCCATATTTGTCTGTTACTTTGTGTTTGGTATTCGTGTGAATCAAGGAAGTCGAGTGATTGTCAAAAAATGGACGAAGAAGAACTTCGTATGGTGATTAAACATTACTTTATGAAAGGCAAAACGCCTCAGGAGACTAAAGAGAAGCTTGATAAACATTACGGTGACTCTGCACCGTCGATTACAACAATTTATAAGCGGTTTCAAAATTTTCGGAGGAGCCATATGGGCACAAGTGATGATGGACGTTCTGGACGCCCTGTGGAGGTTACAACTCCAGAAATCATTGATAAAATCCATGATATGGTGATGGATGACAGAGGAGTTAAGGTGCGTCAGATTGCTAGTGCTGTGGGAATCTCGAATGAATGGAAACATAATATTTTGCATAAACATTTGGACATGAGAAAGCTATCCGCAAGATGGGTTCCGCGATTGCTCACGCTTGACCAAAAACGGAATCGTGTGAAGTGTTGCAAGGGTGGTTTGCAGCTATTCAGGAAGAATCCGCAGGACTTAAAGCGCCGTTTCGTCACTGTTGGTGAAACATGGATACATTACTATACTCCTGAGACCATACAACAATCTAAGCAATGGGTTACCAAGGGAGAATCTACACTAAAAAAGGCGAAGACCAGTCCTTCGGCCGTAAAGGTTATGGCGACTGTCTTTTGGGATTCGCAAGGGATAATCCTCATCGTCTATCTGGTAAAGGGTAAAACTATTACAGGTGCATATTATTCATTGTTATTGGACCGTTTGAAAACTGAGCTGCAAGAGAAACGCCGGTGATTGGACCGCAAAAATGCCCTTTTGCATCACAACAATGCACCAGCACACACCTCAGCAGTTGTGGTCGCAAAATTAATGGAAATAGGATTCCAACTTGTTTCACGTCTCTCCCCCCCCCCCCCCCTTATTCTCCAGACTTGGCTCCCTCAGACTACTGTTTGTTCCCCAATTTGAAGAAATGGCTGGCGGGACAAAGATTTTATTCAAACGAGGAGGTGATTGCAGCAACTAATAGCTATTTTGCAGACTTGGAAAATTCCTATTATTCGGAAGGGATCAACAAATTAGAACAGGGTTGGATGAAGTGTATAAGTCTAAAAGGAGACTATGTCTAAAAATAAAAATAAAGGTTTACCCCAAACACGTAAGTAGTTTTTATTTTTGCACGGACTTTTCAAACGCCCCTCGTAGATGACAAACTATAGAGAAAAATAGCCCGTAATAGACAATGAAGATAGCAAGATAAGCAGCCAAATCTGCTGCAAAGTGTAGCAATATGTTTTGCAAAAATTGTCAGTCAAACCGATGACTGTAATCTTGACAAGATGTATGTACACTGTCCAGCCACATTCATGTGATCACCGCCTATGTTGGACGTCGACGTGCAATAACCATTCACAGACGGCAGCTGGCAGCACTAGCAATGGAGGGTATATGAAGCTTGTCGGGGGCGGAAGCGGAAAAAAGTGCAGTTGCTGTAATGTGGGAACGGAGTGATTTATCTTTTGTGCAAAAGGGCATCATCATTGCCTTTCGGGCCAAGGGGGGGAAGCATTTCCGAAACAGTTAACTTCGTAAACTGTTCACGTGACACCGTGGTTAAAGTATACCACGCACGGCAAAATGGCGCCATTCAAAACCGGCGCCATAGATAAGAGGGGTGAACGACGGCTGCAGAGATGTGTACGGACGAATACACGTGCAACTGTCCACCCAGATTAACTAAGGGGCTAGAGTCCGTAAGGATACGGTGCGAATGCACAGTGACCAATTTTTGCCCAAAGTGCTGGGCGAGTTCATTCGTTTGTTCAGAGGAAGAGGCCGACAGTTTTTGCCACCTTTTGGCCGGTCGGTGATGACAGGATCGAGGTGTGCACACCCAGCCGTCTTTCTCAAGCGATTTTACGCCAACTGTTCGGTAAAACATGAACTTTTTCAATTTATTATAGCTATACATGTCAGGTTCATGATGATGTGATCATAATTTCGTTAATAATCATCGTAATTATTATATTTACATGGAAGTAAGACACTGCGAGAAATTCGAAAACGTTTGCAATGAAAAACAGGGGTCACAATGGTTTTTCATTTGGTGCATATTACAGTATATGTTGTGTATGAAATTTAGCTAACATATCGAATTTTTCTTTAGGTTTGGGTGGAGGTCTTGATCTGTCGCCAGACTTGAGAAAACTGATCTGATGTAGCACATTCGTTTGCGATTGCGCTACGCCAGCGATAAAACCAGAGTGAAATATCCACAATCCTCACATTTCATAAACGTTTTTGGCAAATTATAGCACACAAAGAGGAGAGTATTTTACCGTGTGTTTATAGTGTAAAACTTCATTACCTGCCTTGTTACTCTACTAACGACAGACATTTCTAATGAAAGAATTTAATTTTTGAGTGCCATCGATAATTGGTGAAATGAGAAATGTTGTGTGTTTGAGAACAACAAGACATTACACGTTTATTTTTGTGCTGCGGATGTGCTTTTTCATAAGCTACTGACCTTACTTTTCCTCACTTCCACAGTAAACTTAATAAACCACTGTTTCAGAACTCTCTCGCAACTGTGTCTGTACAACATGTTACTGAAGTGATATTTTGTAAGCTCCGCTGTGTTTCGGCAGAAGAAGCAAATTTTAACGCAGCAACAATAGATATGTGTAGGTTTGCTCAAAATTCGTCACTCGTGACACTTCTCTGAAAGTTACAACTGGTTAACAAGCCAAACAAAAATGAATCATTGGATTTTCAGCAGAATTCTTTTTAGATACCAACCAAAGCAGAGCAGTAGATTTTTTGAATGGTTACCATGCAAGTCTGAGTGTTGAGAGGCTCCACTTAATATCTCAAAAAGGTGAGCTTCCCCTCCAGTACTCGGCATTTCCCCTCCCTTTCACCCCCACTACTACTGCTCTCCCAACGCGCGCCCCACCGACCGCGCATCTATTGGCCATAGTATTTTGCACGGACTCTACCAATAGTGCCTCTTCAACGATTTAGCTAATGTTGCTGCATATGGGCCTCCGCAACAAGTGCCTGTGTCATACTGACTGCTGTTCATCAGTGAAAAAGGCTAAAATTTGCGTGCCAATACCGGAACTGGGCATCCACTGAGTAGTGACAGCTGGCCTTTTCAGACGAATCACGTTTTACGCTCCATCGAGGTGAAACGTCTGAAAGCAACTACTCTGCAACAATTGCCAGAACGGTTCAGGCTGGGGGAGGAAGCTGTTAAGGTACTGGATATTATTATTTTCGTGGTTAAAGGCGCTTCAGTCTGGAACCGCGTGACCGCTCCAGTCGCAGGTTCGAATCCTGCCTCGGGAATGGATGTGTGTGATGTCCTTAGGTTGGTTAGGTTTAAGTAGTTCTAAGTTCTAGGGGACTGATGACCACAGATGTTAAGTCCCATAGTGCTCAGAGCCATTTGAACCATTTTTTTATTTTCGTGGTACTCATTCTGGAAGCCACACTGGATCTACACAAGTATGCATCTATCCTTGGGGACCATTCAACTCCGACATGGGCACGACGGCACCTACCAGCAAGACAATGCAACATGTCACACAGCTCGCAGTGTACGTGCATGGTTTGAAGAGCATCGGGATGATTTATTGAACTCCCCTGGCCACCCAACTGTCCACATTTAAAGCTAGTCGAGAATCTGAGCGACCATGTCGATCGGGCTGTTCACGCTATGGATCCTTAACCGAGAAACCTTGTGCAGCTGGCCACGGTGCTAGAGTCTGAATGGCCACACGTCCCTTTCGCTACCTTCCAGAACCTCACTCACTATCTTCCTGCATGTCTCCGAGCGACCTGCGCTGAGAAACGTGGTTATTCAGGTTTCTGTCTCGTGGTCACATTAATGTCACTGGACAGTGTATTTGCTTGTGCATTATTACCTGCATTTCACAGTAAAGTAAAGTGGACGGTACAAGTATGGTGTGGCAGATTAGCAACGTGCATCACAAAAGTAAATACTGTATGTGTGGCAAATTGTGAACAAGAAGAAACTGTGTTTTGCTCAAGGCGGAATCCTGGAACATATTTTATTACTTCATGACCGTAAAGGCATACAGAAAATCTTACGCCCTAGTAATTCCACTTTCAGGTGTAAAGTTTTCATTTCACACAAAATATATCAAGGCAAGTACGTAAAAGGTGAGCTGTTTGACATATCTTCAAGGATAAAAATTAAGTAACTTGCTTACCATCAAAACAGGAAAAGAATTCATGATAGAAACGCGAAAAATTTGCTATCAAGGAAGGAAGAAAAATAAATTATCTCTCTTGTGGCTCTCAGTCAGGTGCAAGGCTTTCGATTTTACGACGTATCGTTGGCTTGTGTGTCTACTGAGATGCTTATTTAATCAAGAGGGTTGTCATTTGGTATGACAGAAAAATCTACACTCGTCTCCTGTACCAGGCTTGCCGTTGTGGCCATGTCGGAGTGGACATGGCCCACAAGGATAGATGCGTACTTAGGTTGACGGTTGGGGGAAGCAGTACTTCAGGCGTGGAGTGACGATGGCTAAGAATGCATCCTTCAACACAGAACTATAGTGGCGGTAAATATCGACACAGAAATGAGAAACATACTGCTGTGTGGAAGTGAAACAGTGACTGTAGAGGAGAACCGAGAAAAATAATAGAAATTACAATCATAAATGTGATGCTGCAGAATAAAGTTAAAAATTAAATGGGCAGATATAGTGCAAAGCAAAGGAAGAATCAGCAAACCCGACAGGTTAGCCGAGAGCGCTAATACTCTGCTTCCTGGACTTGGGTAGGCGTGCCGGCCACGGATCGAATCCGTCCGGCGGTTTAATGACGTGTTCCGGTGTGCCGGCCAGCCTGGATGTGGTTTTTAGGCGGTTTTCCACATCCCACTAGGTGAATACCAGGCTGGTCCCCACGTCCCGCCTCAGTTACATGCCTCGCAGAATTTGAAAACGTCCACACTATTTCATGGCTTCCACTAGACACAGGTAGTTGGGGTACACTAACTCCGTCCCAGGTGGGGGGGATACGGGGTGATGGAAGGAAGGGCATCTGGCCCCACTCTGACACTCACATCGCCAAATCCATAGTAACTAGGCCGCCCCTGCGATGAGGTGGGACAAAGGCCCAAAGAAAATGAAATGATGAAAGGAAGAATCAGCAAGGAAAGAGACATATGGGTACTCTTACTGGAATCCAGATTAATGTAAAATATGCTATGGGATACAGTTTACTTTCTTGTCGAACGGGTAATAGGACATATAGCAGCGCCAACAAACGAAGGCTACATGTAGTAGATACGTTGAAGTAAAACCATTAGCACACGAGAGGATGAGATGGACAATTCTAAGAAACTAATCAAAGTAAAAAATTCGTTCTGCTTTCACTTTGGCTAAGAAATTATGAATAAATGTGCATTATTACACTCGTTCTGCTGGGTTAATACCTCACTTAGACAAAAAAATAATTAACGCACAAAATAAAGTAATTAGAATTATGTGTGGGGTTCACACACGTACGTTTGCAGGGATCTCTTCAAGCAGCCTGGAATATCAACCATGGCCTCATAGTATAATTACTCAATTATTAAATTTGTTAATAACATTTCGAGTTTGGGGGTAACGGAGATAATCACGATTGTAACACCAGAAGAAGAAACGATCTTCATTGCCCCTTAACGAAACTAACTTTTGTACAGAAAAGGTCGTAATATACGTCTATAAGACACTTTGCCAACTACAGTGGAGATAAAATGTCTGACAGATAGTAGAAACGTTTTCAAATGTACATTTAAGATGTACCACAGAGGAATTTAACAGAAGTAATGATTTTTTGTCAGAAAAAAACCTGCAAAGGGCCATCTTTTTTGACACGAAAAAGTCTATTCGCTAGTCCGTCGAACTTCCTTGTGCGGCAAAATACCACCAGATTCGATTCCCTGATAAGTACGAGGCTAATAATGTGTAAAGACTAGCAGAACCCACAACGGATAGATTGTGCCTATGTTTGTCGCACAGTATTTCTTTTGCCTGTGACGTCATCGTACCAGAGCAGGCGCATGCGCGTGATCGTTATAAATTAGTTTTGTGCAAAGTTATAGACTGATGTAGCGAGGAAACGAGTTTATTTAGGAAATTCATTCGAGTTAACGTAAAAGGGTTTGCGGAGCATTACTAGGACCCGAAGTTAGATAGTAAATATATTCGCCGCAACATAAGTGAAAACTGGTATTACATTTAAAATTACAAATCAGTGAACGATGTCGTCTGATATAGCTCGTAAATGTACTCGTAATTATAGAAAACGCAAGTCAGAGGAAACCTCGCGTCGAAAGGGATACAAAAAGCCTAAAGAAGTCCAGTGACTAGTGAATGCGTCGAAAAGTAAATGAAAAAACGTCGCAGAGAGATTATGTAGCTGACTCATCAGGCATAAAGCGGGCAGCGACAGTTCTAACTTATAGCCATTATTCTACAGTATATAACCATTGGATTAAAGAGATTGTTAATTAAATTGTATATTAATATGAAATTCTAGCAATGATTTTATTCCGGCGTCTTCAAGAAATGTCTACGGCGAGGACCCAAACTTGACATACAGATTTTTTTTTTTTTTAGATATGTATATGTGTGTTTCACAGTTGTTCTGTTGGCACATCTCACCTCGCAATGTTTATCGTTTATATGATCTGTGGGAAAAAGTAACTAACCAATCTGATTACGGCGACCAACATTAAACTGTACCTGCAAATCCTGATGATGGTGCTAAGCTGTCCGGCGAGAGTGATACAATGTCGCCCTATTCGGAGTAGCAATCACAAGTTGACTGGGATCCCATGTCCTGTGCGGCGTACTTTTGTTTAGCAGCCCACGCGTGCGAACTGCTCGGCGCTGATTTGAAGGCGCTCGCTAAGAGACTTTAAATTCCATCAAGGCGCGAGCCTGTTAGGGGCTGGCTGCAAAATCTCGACGCCGTGGAAGAATACCACACAATACAATACTCACTTGTGCAACGCCCGCCGCCGAACAAGTAGCCATTTCACTGTCGCGTCTTGCTTTCTTCTCCATAATGCTAAGTGCACGGGACGGTGAGTCAGTCTTCCACTAAACACATTCTAACGATGTGAAGAAACTGGACTAATATCCGACTGGTTCAAATACGTGCTCTCAATCATTCTGATTTGGTTCCCCAAATCGTTTTAGACAAATTTCTGGACTGCTTCTTAAACAACGCTCTAGCTTCCAGAATGAATTTCCCACTCTGCCGCGGAGTGTGCGCTGGTTTGAAACTTCCTGGTGGATCAAGACTGTTTGCCAATCAGAGACACGAACTGGCGGAAGTAAAGTTGTGAAGGTGGGTCGCTAGTTGTGCTTGGATAGCTCAGCTGGTAGAGCACTAGCCCATGGAAGGCAAAGGCACCAGGCTCGTCTATTGGTACGGACGCAGCTTTAATCTGCCAGGAAGTTTCAACGCTATAGCTGATTTTCTACTTCATCTAGTATAATGCGAAGATGTCTTGAATGACTTGGCCATAGCGAGGTGGGACGCTGTAATTGCTTTTGGGAGGTGCAGATTTCAAACCCCCTCAAACCAAACAGATTTAGGTAAGCCGTGGTTTTCTTAAATCAGTTAAAGCGAATACTGGAATGCCTCCTTCAAAGAGGACACGGTCACCTTCCTTCCCCATACCTGTCCACTCATAGCTAACAATCCGTCGGTAATCATTTCGTTTTTCTCACCACCTGGAATGATTAACGTTCTTTTTCTATATTGTCTTTGACATGTACGGAATAAGGGTTTGGAGAGAGAGGAGGAGATTAGTGTTTAACGTTCCGACGACAACGAGGTCTTTACAGACGGAGCACAGACTCTGATTAGGGAAGGATGCGGAAGGAAAGCCGCCGTATCCTTTCGAAGGAACCATGTCGCATTTTCCTCGAGCGAAATCGGGGAAAACCTAAATTAGAATGTCGGGACGCGGGTTTGAACCGTCGTCCTCCCGAATGCGAGTCCAGTGTGCTGACCACTGCGCTACCCCGCTAGGTAATATGGGCTTGGATCTTCCCCTCTTCTTCTCTGAAAGCTTTGGAAGTTCAAAGAAAAAGAAGAAAGATTAAGAGAAATTAGGTGTTAATATTCTGAAAACGACGTGATCTTTACAGAGGGAAGATTGGACAATGACGTGAAAGGAGGTGAGTCATGGCCTTTTCAAAGGAACCGACTTGGCATTTCGCCTAAAGAGGTTTAGGGAAACTATGGAAAACATGAAACTTGGTGGGTGGATGAAGATTTGAGCCTCATTCCTCCAGTGTCTCAATTGCTGCAACAGCCAGCTCACACGGTATTGTACATGGTATTTCAAAGTCTTTGCACCAAACGTCCAGGGATAATAGACCACGTCGCGGCGAACAACTTGAATTTGAGACAAAGTGTTTATCGACGGCTCTCAACGACGTTTGCGTCCTTCAGTTTTCGCCGGCCCTGGGACGACGAAATATCACCCGACTAGCAAGGTCTAGTAACCATGTGTGCTGCATACTACCGACCCCAGGAAGTTGACACAGTCATTTTCAACAAGAAAGCCTGAAGAATAGCTACTTCTAAACAGAGAAAGATATTTTAGAAACGAATCAGGAACTTTAATTGGCTCAGACTATCCTCTTTGACGCGGACCAGATAATTGTACAAGGGTCGTTCCGAAGGTAATGCCTCTAATTTTTTGTGGTGACTTTGGATGTCCGCGCCAGATGTCGTTGGTGTAGTGCTAATGCTTGAACCTCCCTCTTTCATTTGAAGGTGGTTCCGTTGATATGCGGTAGTTGGCACCAGCAGAGGAGAGCTCCAAACTGGAGTCTGACATGGACGCACACATAAAACAACGAGGTGTGATTGAATTCCTAACTGCTGAAGAAATTGCGCCGATTGAAATCCATCGACGCTTGCTAAAGGTGTATGGAGTCGATACAACAGACGTGAGCAATGTGAGGCGATGGGTACGCCATTTTCAATGTGGTGAAAAGTGTGTGCATGACAAGCCACGGCTCGGTCGACCCTGCACAGCTGTCATCCCTCACAATGAAGAGCGTTTTGATCAAGTCATCCGTCCTGGTCGGCGGATGAAGACAAAAGTATTGTGTGAAAGCTGAATACCGGCTATAATACCTTGGAAACAATGTTGGAACATCTTTGTTATCGCAAGGTCTGTGCGAGATGAGTCCCGCAGATGGTTATAGAAGAACAGAAAACTCGTCGAATGGAAATTTATCGAGACCTGCTAGACCAATATGAAGCTGAAGTTGACAATTTTCTGAGTAGCATCGTCATCGGAGGTGAGACGTGGTGTCACCACTACGAGCTGGAAAACAACAGACAGTCCACAGCATGGCTACATGCGAATTCTCCTTCAAAGAAGAAATACAAGACATAGCCGCCCTCGTCAAAGTGATGTGCACAGTCTTCGGGAATAGACAAAGTGTGGTTCTTTTGGATGACCCAGAGCCCGGAGAAACTGTTAATTCAGCACGCTACAAGACGACACTGACTAAGCTAAAAGCCTGAATTTCCAGGGTAAGAACGAAGAATAAGACCAACTTTCACTTGTAACATGATAACACCAGACCCCACACAGTTTTGCGACCACGCAGCTCACTGAAAAATTCGGCTGGACTGTCTTATCACATCCATCGTACAGCCCCGATTTAGTGCCCTCCTATTTCCATCTCTTTGGGCCTCTGAAAGATGGACTACAAGGCGAACATTTTCAAGGCTCCGATGCTGTTGTCAAAGCTGTAAGGTAGTGGTTAGCCTCAGCTGGTTCCGATTTTTACAAGTGCGGCATGCAGGCTCTGGTTCACTGTTGCCAAAAGTGCATAACAAATAGGGGTGACTATGTGGAAAAATGCAGGCTGTAGCTAAAATATTGCTCTGTTTAGCTGTACTGCTGTGATTTTTGTATCTCCTGTAGTTTCCATGAATAAAGATAGGAGGCTTAACTTTCGGAAAGATCCTCGGATCATAGGCAAAACACTCGTCGCAGAGTGCCTACGGCCTGCCACCTCTCAGGGGCATAACCAATACGAATGGACGTTTAGTATCGCTGAGAGGCGTCAGCGAATACTTGGTCTCTAACTGACGTTGTTCCCCACGACGTGGTTTATGACCCCTAGACGTTTGATGCAAAGACTGAAACGCCTTCCAAAAAAAGCCTATCTATGTCCTGTGAATTTTAAAATTTTCCCGGCGAATTGACTGTTCAAACAAATTTCGGGCTTGCAGCCGGTCGTCGTTCTGCGACGGCTCACCTGAAGATGACTGGCAGGTGCCCAGTTGAAATATCGTGCGAAGTATTGAACGACGACCGGCTGCAAGCCCGAAATTTGTTTAAACTATCTATGTCCTATCCAGCAGTACAACTGGCGAAGAGATTATGTTACGTTTCGTTTGATAAACGCTAAACATATTCTCAGAACGAATTTCCACTTCGTCGTGGACTGTGTATTCGTCTGAAACTTTCAGCCAGCTGAGAACTTTGTGCTGTATGGGGACTCGAACTTGCGATCTTTGCCTTTTGCGAGCAACTGCTCTACTGATTGAACTATCCAAGCACGACTCACAACTCGCCCTTATCGCTTTACTCTCGCCAGTACCTCTTTACATCCTGCCAAACACCACAGAAGGTCTCCTGCATACCTTGTTGGTCTGGTGCCTCTGGAAGAAACGGCTTAGCTACAATCTGGGGCTCCTTCCCTGAAAAAAAAATTTTCTTTGCAGAGGAGTGTGTGCTGATTTGAAACTTCCTGGCAGATCAGTCCCCTAGGCTGTCGATGAGCTATTGTTCCGATACACCTGTCTTCTGGGGGTGCCAACCCTACAAGACATACAGCAGAACGTGTGTGAAGTTGTTAGGATGTAAAGAGATACTGGCGAAAGTAGACTCGTAAGGGCAAATTTTGATTCGCGCTTGAATAGCTCTTTCGGTGGGCACTTGCCCGCGAAAGGCAAAAGTCACCAGTTCGAGTACCGGTGCGGCACACAGTTGTAATCTGCCAGGAATTTTCACTAAATATATTCCTTGTAAAAACATACATCGGTGGTTGGGCTAGCCAACGTTATAAAAAACAGCTGATTCGTAACGAACCACTGTTGTCTGTTTTTTCACTGGTTCAGACTAAAAAGTTAACATCATTGATAACCTCTGGAAGTTTGACGGCAGACTTTGTATACACCACAAATAACGACAGCCACGAAACACTTACTACAGAGATTTAGTGAGTCCACTATGAAGGTGGTACACGTTTCAGGGCTCCGATATCAATCCAATTGCACACGCCCCACACTAATACAGAGCCTCCACCAGCTTGAACAGTCCCCTGCTGACATGCAAGGTCCATGGACTCATGAGATTGTCTGCATACCCGTACGCTTCCATCCGCTCGAAACATCTTGAAACGAGACTCCTCTGACCATACAACATGTTTCCAGTCATCAATAGCCTAATGTCGGTGTTGACGGGCCCAGGCGAGGCATAAAGCTTTGTGTCGTGCAGCCATCAAGGGTACAGGAGTGGGTCTTCGGATCCGAAATCCTGTATCGAAGATGTTTCGTTGAATGTTTCGCACGCTGACACTTGTTGGTGGCCCAGCACTGAAGTCGGCAGCAATTTGCGGAAGGGTTGCAAAATGATTCAAATCGCTCTGAGCACTGCTGAGGTTAACCTAACTAACTTAAGGACATCACACACATCCATGCCCGAGGCAGGATTCGAACCTGCGACCGTAGCGGTCGCGCGGTTCCAGACTGTAGCGCCTAGAACCGCTCGACCATACCGGCCGACTATATGATGTTTTACCAGATTCCTGATATTCACGGTACACTACTTGATCGCTACCTCGAAGATGCTGTGTCCCATCTCTCGCGGAACCGCGCGACCGCTGCGGTCGCAGGTTCGAATCCTGCCTCGGGCATGGATGTATGTGATGTCCTTAGGTTAGTTAGGTTTAAGTAGTTCTAAGTTCTAGGGGACTGATGACCTCAGATGTTAAGTCCCATAGTGCTCAGAGCCATTTGAACCATCTGAACCGTCGCTCGCGCGCCGACTATAACACCACGTACAAACTCACTTAAATCTTGGTAACATGCCATTGTAGCAACAGTAAGCGATCTAACAACTGCGCCAGACACTTGTTGACATATAGGCGTTGTCGACCGCAGCGCCGTATTCTGTCTGTTTATATATCTCTGTATTTGAATACGCAGGCCTAAACCAGTTTCTTTGGCACTTCAAACTGCGTACTGTCAGAATTACGGCCCAAATTTTCGTGTGGAGTCGATTTTTGGGGATCATATCTTGCAAGTGTGCTTTTGTTCTCCTTAAAATGTGAGGTCAAGTTGGTGATGTTACTTCGTAAAATTGTGTCACAAGTGACTTTTGCTTGTACAAGACCGCAAGTTATCGGTACAGATGGTCAAGCACGTGTACGTCGGTATCCTTGAACACTCAGAATGCTCGCGCAAAATTACCCTACAGACCGTAAAGTGTTCGATTATGCATGCTCCTTTGTGTCGTTAACAGGGGACGCCATGTCTTCTTTGTGCTACCTGAGCGGCGCGGCAGGTAGCATTAACGCCGGCGGCAGTGGTTTTTGCTCTGGCGGGACATGCAGATACACTTGGCGTGTCGCAAGAGCGGCAGCTGCCACGGACAGGGAGGGGATTCGCTTCTCAGTTACCACGCCTACTCGCTTCCGTGGTTCTGTCGCAACCTTGCACACCTGACACCCAGCCTGTTGTCGCGTCTACCGGCTAGCCTCTGGAAGTGAGTGAGCCCTTCACGTAGCATGTCCGGTCCAGCGCGGCCTGCGAAATAGTGTCGACCAGTTTTACAGCCAAACGTGAAGATATATATGTAGTCAATTGTTTCTGTGAGTTTCACAATTGATAAAATGCTCCGGGATATTACGCCGAGGTCGAATGGATTTCACTTAAAAACCCGACGTTTCATCTCCATCTGCGGAGGACATTTTCAACAAAGCTACAAGCTACGATCCCCCTTGAAAATGTCCTCCGCAGATGGGGGCGAAACGTGCTATACGAGATTGGAATAATAGAGAATTGTGAATGTGGTACGATGAACCGTCTGCCAGGCACTTAAATGTGATTTTCAAAGTATCTATGTAGATGTAGATTAAAGAAGCGACATTCATCCTTTGCCGAACATCGTTTAAACTTAAACCACAAATACTTAATAGATGTGGAAGTCTCACACACTCCGTTATGGTTCCAAAGCTCATTCAGTCAGAAATATTAGAAACTAAGAAACAGATGCGTGTATCCCCACATTTGTGACTGAATAAGCAAACTCGGCTTTGGTGCCTTCATACGCGAGTAGATAATGACAAAAAATTACCATTCGTGCGCATAGCTCTACTCCAATGTATGTTTAATCATAGTTACTGTAAATGCTGACTCAATGAATTTTTTAAATCCATAATTATCTACCCGTGCCAAAATTGTCAACCGAGACAACTGTTACATTTTAAGCCAAGAATCAGTAGAATAAGAAGTTGACATTCCTGTTTTCGCTTGGTTCTCGTCTTTGAGGTCAGTTTGTACTAGATAGTGGGCTTATAACCCGAAACCTAGATCGTAAAGAAACAGTAATGTTTGTGAAACAAGGCTAAAAAGTGTTTCGTTTATTTGGTGCAGTATACAGTGTTTCATCATCAGCCCAGAGCTGAATCAGTTAAAATTACTAAAGGCTGTACTTCCGCTAGGACCTCATCTATGGTATTGGAGGAAGTAAAGCTGTTAGCGCAACTGGTCTACCAAAGGAACTGCTTAACTATGCTTGTCCGTCCTCTACTAGGTAGCGCATTGCTTCTCCGATAGGATTGATGGAGAGCGTAGAAGAAATTCAAAGAACGGCAGCTCGTAGCGAAATAGGTTAGGGAGAGTCAAGGATATGATACACGAATTGGAGTGGCAATCATTGAAACAAGAGCGTTCTTCGTTGTGGCGAGATATTTTCACGAAATTTCAGTCACCAACTCTCTCCTCCCAATGCTAAAATATTTAGTTGACATCCACTACACTGAGAGAAATGTTCATTGTAACAAAATAGGTGAAATTAGAGTTCGCACGGAAGATTTAAGTGTACATTTTCCCCGCCCGCTGCTGAACGATGGAGAAATAGTGTCTAAGTGGATCGATTAATTCTGCGAGGCACTAAGTGTGAATTTCAGAACAGTAATGTAGATGCAGATGTAAACGTAGGGAGGGTATGAGAAGCGTTCAATAAGTAATGCAGAACTTTCTTTTTTCGAGCAAATTAGTTTTATTCAGGATTCCAATACAACACATTATTCCCCATACTTTTGGCTACCGGACCGTAATTTTCAACATAATCTCCGTTCAATGTGAACGGCCTTATGCCACCTTACTGGGAGGGCCAATATGCCTTCATCGTACCATCCTACCGGTCGACGTCTTACTGCATCAGTAACCTCCACATCAACCACGTACTGCGTCCCGTCGACTGCATCCTTCATTGGGCCAAACAGATGGAAGCCCTTCAGGGGTTTCTGTTAGGCGGCGAGCAACTCAGCGGGCACACAGTTTTGAATACCCGAACTGGTGGATAAGGGTCACCACAACCAACAGAGACGTCTCTTTGAACAGCGAGGTGTTTCATTGTGATCCGTCGGTCACCTCGAATGAGAGTGTCCGCACGTTCCACCATTTCAGGAGTTACAGATGTATGCGGCCGGGCGGCACGCGGGAGATCGGATATACACTCCTGGAAATGGAAAAAAGAACACATTGACACCGGTGTGTCAGACCCACCATACTTGCTCCGGACACTGCGAGAGGGCTGTACAAGCAATGATCACACGCACGGCACAGCGGACACACCAGGAACCGCGGTGTTGGCCGTCGAATGGCGCTAGCTGCGCAGCATTTGTGCACCGCCGCCGTCAGTGTCAGCCAGTTTGCCGTGGCATACGGAGCTCCATCGCAGTCTTTAACACTGGTAGCATGCCGCGACAGCGTGGACGTGAACCGTATGTGCAGTTGACGGACTTTGAGCGAGGGCGTATAGTGGGCATGCGGGAGGCCGGGTGGACGTACCGCCGAATTGCTCAACACGTGGGGCGTGAGGTCTCCACAGTACATCGATGTTGTCGCCAGTGGTCGGCGGAAGGTGCACGTGCCCGTCGACCTGGGACCGGACCGCAGCGACGCACGGATGCACGCCAAGACCGTAGGATCCTACGCAGTGCCGTAGGGGACCGCACCGCCACTTCCCAGCAAATTAGGGACACTGTTGCTCCTGGGGTATCGGCGAGGACCATTCGCAACCGTCTCCATGAAGCTGGGCTACGGTCCCGCACACCGTTAGGCCGTCTTTCGCTCACGCCCCAACATCGTGCAGCCCGCCTCCAGTGGTGTCGCGACAGGCGTGAATGGAGGGACGAATGGAGACGTGTCGTCTACAGCGATGAGAGTCGCTTCTGCCTTGGTGCCAATGGAGGTCGTATGCGTGTTTGGCGCCGTGCAGGTGAGCGCCACAATCAGGACTGCATACGACCGAGGCACACAGGGCCAACACCCGGCATCATGGTGTGGGGAGCGATCTCCTACACTGGCCGTACACCACTGGTGATCGTCGAGGGGACACTGAATAGTGCACGGTACATCCAAACCGTCATCGAACCCATCGTTCTACCATTCCTAGACCGGCAAGGGAACTTGCTGTTCCAACAGGACAATGCACGTCCGCATGTATCCCGTGCCACCCAACGTGCTCTAGAAGGTGTAAGTCAACTACCCTGGCCAGCAAGATCTCCGGATCTGTCCCCCATTGAGCATGTTTGGGACTGGATGAAGCGTCGTCTCACGCGGTCTGCACGTCCAGCACGAACGCTGGTCCAACTGAGGCGCCAGGTGGAAATGGCATGGCAAGCCGTTCCACAGGACTACATCCAGCATCTCTACGATCGTCTCCATGGGAGAATAGCAGCCTGCATTGCTGCGAAAGGTGGATATACACTGTACTAGTGCCGACATTGTGCATGCTCTGTTGCCTGTGTCTATGTGCCTGTGGTTCTGTCAGTGTGATCATGTGATGTATCTGACCCCAGGAATGTGTCAATAAAGTTTCCCCTTCCTGGGACAATGAATTCACGGTGTTCTTATTTCAATTTCCAGGAGTGTATTTGCGCGACCTTGTTGCGATGATGATAGACGCCCCGCCCAACGACTCACCGTGCTTTTGTTCACTGCCAGGTCTCCGTAGACATTCTGCAAGCTCCTATGGATATAAGCGATGCTCTGATTTTCCGCCAAAAGAAACTCTGTGACAGCTCTCTGCTTGGAACGCACCCCCGTCGCAGGCGCCATGTAGAAGGCTACGTGCAGTGCCGCTACCTACCCGAACTCCATGAAACTATAGGAGTGAAGCGGGAATATTCTTCGAAGTCCCTTAATAAATTCCGCGTTTTTTCAACCGAAACTAGCCGAGAAACAATTGTTTTGCGTTACTTATTTAACGCCCCTTGTATCTCGGTCGGCGCACTCTTCACAATTTGGCGTTTGTTCCATGCCTTCATGGTGACGAAGCTTCATTAGTAAGCTACAACTACTGGCCATTAAAATTGCTACACCAAGAAGAAATGCAGAGGGTAAGGGGTATTCATTGGACAAATATATTATACTAGACCTGACATGTGATTACATTTTCACGCAATTTGGGTGAATAGATCCTGAGAAATCAATACCCAGAGCAACCACCTTTCGCCGTAATAACGGCCTTGATACGCCTGCACATTGAGTCAAACAGAGCTTGGGTGGCGTATACAGGTACAGCTGCCCATGCAGTTCATCATGAGTACTGACTGGCGTATTGTAACGAGCCAGTTGCTCGGCAACCATTGACCAGACGTTTTCAATTGGTGAGAGATCTGGAGAATGTGCTGGCCAGGGCAGCAGTCGAACATTTTCTGTATCCAGAAAGGCCCGTACAGGACCTGCAACATGCGGTCGTGCATTACCCTGCAGAAATGTAGGGTTTCACAGGGATCGAATGAAGGGTAGAGCCACAGGTCGTAACACATCTGAAATGTAACGTCCAGTGTTCAAAGTGCCGTCAATGCGAACAAGAGGTGACCGAGACGTGTAACCAATGGCACCCCATACCATCACGCCGGGTGATACGCCAGTATGGCGATGACGAATACACGCTTCCAATGTGCGTTCACCGCGATGTCGCCAAACACGGATGCGACCATCGTGATGCTGTAAACAGAATCTGGAGTCATCCGAGAAAACGACGTTTTGTCATTCGTGCACCCAGGTTCGACGTTGAGTACACCATCGCAGGCGCTCCTGTCTGTGATGCAGCGTCAAGGGTAACCGCAGCCTTGTTCTCCGAGCTGATAGTCGATGCTGCTGCTAACGTCGCCGAACTGTTCGTGCAGATGGTTGTTGTCTTGCAAACGTCTCCATCTGTTGACTCAGGGATCGAGGCGTGGCTGTACGATCGGTTACAGCCATGCGGGTAAGATGTCTGTCATCTAGACTGCTAGTGATACGAGGCCGTTGGTGTCCAGCACAGCGTTCCGTATTATATTCCTGAACCCACCGATTCCATATTCTGCTAACAGTCATTGGATCTCGACCAACGCGAGCAGCAATGTCGCGATACGATAAACCGCAATCGCGATAGGCTACAATCCGACTTTTATCAAAGTCGGAAACGTGATGGTACGCATTTCTCCTCCTTACACGAGGCATCACAACAACGTTTCACCAGGCAACGCCGGTCAACTGCTGTTTGTGTGTGAGAAATCGGTTGGAAACTTTCCTGATGTCAGCACGTTGTAGGTGTCGCCACCGGCGCCAACCTTGTGTGAATGATCTGAAAAGCTAATCATTTGCATATCACAGCAGCTTCTTCCTGTCGGTTAAATTTAGCCTCTGTAGTACGTCATCTTCGTGGTGTAGCAGTTTTAATGGCCAGTAGTGTACATAGTTTAACACGTTCCGTAGGTATCTGCATACGTAAAACTAAGCGATTTATCTACTACAACCTCAATCTTTGCGAGCGATCAGAGTGCATAAACTACCTAAAATCTTGCGACGCAGTTTATGTGGTGTTGGCTCGTGGCGACGCCTCCGGCAGAGGTTTTGGACGGGAAGGGGAAGTGCTGGGACAGCGCGTGTTGTGCAGGGTGACAGGTCGGGACGCCGCCCACAGGCTGATGTAACCGACGCGGCGCCGAGGCAATTGAGTGCAGAGGCGAGAAGTGTCGCGCGCATTATGTGGCCTGCAAACCACAAACACACCGCCAGTGCTACCCTCGCACCCATTCTTCCCAGCGTCATACATAACTCGGCTGTCCCGTAATAGGCCCAACGAACAGCTGAATAGTTTTCAAATAACTTCCGGGAATTCAGCCAGGTAACACTTTCAGCGACCGGCGATATTTCGGCGGGAGAACACCCCGCCATTTTCAAGGCAAACTGCAACGGACAGGCGACGTACATGCAAATTTTAAACAGCGGTTCTCGGACTGATGCAGGAAAGATAACACACACACACTGAACACTAGTCCACCAAAGATGACCAAAGTCAGAGATATCGATAGACTACGAACTCACAGTTGAGGTAGCATTGATTCTGTCCCTCTGTTTTTTGACAAGGGAGAGAGCCGGATTCCAGACAGAGTTTAAACAAAACCTCCATTCCTGTTAACGATGTTGCTCGCTAGTTTAATCTCAACTGCCTCCTTAATAACACTGTCCCAATAGCTGGACGTGCATGCCAATATCTCGGTGTTATTATATAACATGGGGTGACCAGTATCCAAGCAATTTCGGCAATAGCAGGTCTATAACGATGTTGCTCGCTAGTTTAATCTCAACTGCCTCCTTAATAACACTGTCCCAATAGCTGGACGTGCATGCCAATATCTCGGTGTTATTATATAACATGGGGTGACCAGTATCCAAGCAATTTCGGCAATAGCAGGTCTACTTGGCTGCTGTAATCGCGTGTGCCGTTTATGTTCAGTAAGTACAAGTCGGTGTGAGTACGTTTCCTGTAGACTGCATGTCCCAATGATCCATCATCCTTCCCTTTCTTGACGCGTTGGTTAGGAGGCTAACAGGCTTACAGTCTAATAGTTGTCACCATCCGGCTCAGCGTCAAGGGGTACTTCGTACCTTGGTACACAGGGCACATGTCGTTACCGACGCTGACACTTTACCAGCTGAGCTGTCCCATCATGAAGTGACGTTTCGTCAAAATAGTTACAGTGATAGACAGATTGAACGTGCGCTGCGCTGTCGACCAGCTGTACATCGGGTGATTGATGATAATTCTGAGTCGACACGTGAGTCTCTTGCCTTTTCGCCTTAGGTAGGAAACACTTCCAACAAGATCGGTCGTATTTTACGGAAATACGACGTGAAATGTGTTTTCCGACCTCCATCTAAAATTAGAGAGCTTTTGCGTTCTGTGAAGGATGATCTTCGTCTGCGTAAGGCGGATGTATATCGCATTCCATGTAGCTGCGGCATGGCATATATTGGTCAAACTATCAGGACCGTGGAGGACCGATATACTGAGCATAAACGGCACACATGATTACAGCAGCCAAGTAGATCTGCTATTGCCGAACATTGCTTGGATACTGTTCACCCCATGTTATATAATAACACCGAGATATTGGCATGCACGTCCAGCTATTTGGACAGTGTTATGAGGGAGGCAGCACACCCGTTAACACCGATGGAGGTTTTGTTTAAACTCTGTTTGGAATCCGGCTCTCTCCCTTGTCAAAAAACAGAGGGACAGAGTCAATGCTACCTCACCTGCGAGTTCGTTGTCTATCGATATCTCTGACTTTGGTCATCTTTGGTGGCACTAGTGTTCAGTGTGCGTGTTATCTTCCCTGCATCAGTCCGAGAAGCGAGGTTTTAAATTTGCATGTACGCCGCGTGTCCGTTGCAGTTTGCCTTGAAAATGGCGGGGTGTTCTCTCGCCGAAATATCGGCGTTCGCTGAAAGTGTTACCTGGCTGAATTCCCGGAAGTTATTTGAAAGTTGTACACGCCAGGAGAAACTCAGGTCTCACAGCTGAATAGTGATTGCTCGGCGACAAAGGCGGTATCAACGTGCCTGTCATGTTCTTTTTGTTTGTAACAGTATGTTTCTCACGTCTAGGGAGCTACGAAAGTGTGGCACTTGCCTCTTCGGAAATCAAACATGAAGAACGCGTCTACAGCTAAGAGTAGCTGTTTCTGTTCATAAAAAGACTCAAACCAAAGTAAGAGAAAAACTGAGGGCAATATTTAAGGAAACAGGTACACGGTGTCTTTGCATTTCACGCCATTTTAGCACAACAGACAGTACTAAAAATGACGCATTTTGGAGGGATCTTTAATGCAGTACATGAATGAAACTGAATATTTCCGCAATACCCAAGAATAAGTACGAAACCATCCAATATGGGGTGTTAGCTTCGAAAACACTGAAACCAACATGGCGGCGACTGGGTTTGCTTCTGTCAGCCACTCACAGCACATGCCACATGATTGAGGCTGTTCTTCACTCCAGGCAATTAAATTAATAACCTTAATTGTCATAAATATTTGACTGTTTCTTCTGAATGTATCAGGAACTACGAAGTTGTTGTTACGTTGCGACCTAGTCGCATAGCATAAATTGTGGTAAGGAAAATCGGTCAGATATTTGTGACAACCATGATCGTTAATTTAACTGCTGCTCACTTCACGATCTGCTATTCAGTCCCAACCTGGCCACAACTTCGTAATTCGTGATATATTCGAAAAAACAGCCAAATATTTGTGACGACAAACATGATTAATTTAATTTAAGGTTTGCTGTGAGGTCATAACGTAACCAAAAATTCAATCATGTGTTCTGTACAGCGACTGGCTGAGGAGATCACATGTCCTCTGCTGTGAACGGTTGACGGAAGCAAGCTGAGCTCCCACCATGTTTATTTTAGTTCTGACGACGCTAACTCGCTGTATTCGGTGGTTTTCGTATTTATACTTGCGTTTTTCGTAAATAAGTAGTTTCAGTGATATTGTGTATTGTGTATTATACTGGGGACCTAGAAACGACGGAGAGGCTTTGTCCCGCCGTAGGCCTCAGTGGTTCACAAGCCCGCAACAGGCCACAGCAGTCCACCCACCCTACCGCCGCCCCACACCGAACCCAGGGCTATTGCGCAGTTCGGTCTCCAGTGGACACACCCCCTCCCCCTCCTGGATCGTATCATATCAGACGAGTGTAGCCCCAAATGATCGTTTGGTAGAGTGATTATGGTGTACGTATGCGTGGAGACTGTTTGCACAGCAGTCGCCGACATAGCGTAACTGAGGCGGAATAAGGGGAATCAGTCCGCATTCGCCGAGGCAGATGGAAAACCGCCTTAAAAACCTGGACCTCGACACTAATCCGCCGGGCGGATGATTAAGCAGCACGTTAGACCGCGCGGCTACCCAGGCGGGCTGTAAGTGAAATACTGCATTAAAGATCTCTCCAAAATGCGTCATTTTAGTAGGGTTTATTCTGCTACTCTGGCGGGAAATACAACGTCTGTGTATAAAACCATTAACACAGGAAAATAGAACATTTATATTCTGGTCAATTTAACTGTGCTACAGACTGGGACTAGAATCCAGACCCTTGACTTTCATGCAAAAAATTTAGACTCAAGTAGGAGAAAGGCACTGGTGAAAGTAGAGCTGTGAGGGAGACTCCCAGATCATGCCTGGAAACATCAGTCGGTAAGGGAATTACCCGCAAAAGGTGACAGGTATGTAGTGATCCTGTCTGATCATCTGCATCCATTCGTGTCCATTGTGCATTCTGACGGACTTGGGAAATTCCAGCAGGACAATGCGACATCCCACACGTCCATAATAGCTACAGAGTCGCTCCAGGGACACTTTCTGAGTTTGAACACTTCCAATGGCCACTAAACTCCCCAGCCATGAAAATTATTGAGCATATCTATGATGTCTTGCAACGTGCTGTCCAGAAGAGATCTCCACCGCCTCGTATTCTTACGGATTTATGGACAGCCCTGCAGGATTCATGGTGTCCGTTCCCTCCAGTACTACTTCAGACGTTAGTCGAGTCCATGCCACGTCGTGTTGTGGCACTTCTGCGTGGTCGCGGGGGCTCTACTCGATATTAGGCAGGTGTACCAGTTTGTTTGGCTCGTCACTGTATTATCCTAAAAAAATTGACTGGATGGGGGAACAGAGCTTTTGGAGTCTGGAGTATGAGCTTGTTAGACTCCCCATTACGGGAACGGAGTGAGAATGGACAGGTGGAAGATTTAGGCGTTGGGTGGCCGAGGAGTGGATTTTGTGGACGTTTCCTTGAATTCCCCAAGCGACGGTAGAGCCGTGTGAGTAGGTAACGGTGCTCCCAGCCCGGGGTACTGCAAAGGTCCTTTTCAGAGCTGTGTGAACTACGAGTGTCCCCTGGGGGTAGCCAGAAATGCTCACAGACTTTCCTAGAAGCATATGTAGATAATGAGTCATCGCCATTTTTTTACCGTACACAGCGTGGTAAACAAGTGGCATGAGAGCTCGTTCAGCGCCAACTTCCATCCAGTTTACGGAAACACAAAAAGTGCTCGTGGAGAAAGTTCTGCCGACTGTCCGTGCATTTCAGAAGATGCGGAGAAATTCTCGATTTGGTTTGATTAGTTTTGTTTTAGGGCGCAAAAACAGCTAGGGCCATACGCGCCCATGTCAGAACCATAGAACACGAAGAGAAAAAAAGGAGTTAAAAAAAAACGACTACACGTTAAGCCTAATCGACGGAAGGAAACACAGCTAAAACGAGACTTTGAGAAAGGTCCGTAAAATACGCCATAGAGAGACGGAGCTCCTGAACTAAAGATTAAATGTCCTTCGCCATATTGCTACGACGGATAAAAAATAAAACTCGGTCGCCCATGCGTCATTCGTTAAAATGGACGATAACGCTAGTGATAAAACAAAGGGCATTCCGTCAGGAAACGGCGAATGTCAAAGGTTGAGGGTAATGAGCACAAAGTGGTGGGAGAGCACCACTTAACAAATGGCGATGGCTGAAAAGACATTGCTCAATACCTCCTCACGGCTAGAGAGCCGTTCAAACCGTTGGGAGATGCTTAATTCCCAGGAGCTTGTTCCCACGAAAGGAGGACCAGCGGTGATGCCAAAGTGACACCACCCGGTGACACACGGCAGCACTGAGATCATCGGAGGGAATCGAACAATTAGCGGGCCGAGGTGCGAGGACAGCATTCTTGGCAGCAGTGGCAGCGGCTTCATTTCGCGTCAGACCGACGTGGCCGGGTACCTACTTAAATATCAGTGGCTCCATCAAGATTGAGCAAGTGACAGCTTTCCTGGATCCATTGCACTAAGGGATGGACGATGTACAGCACTTCTCGGTTGTCAGGGTGACAAAACTCACGAATCCTCCTCTCTAAATGGTGGCGTTTAGGAGCAGGGTGTAAGGTAGACAGGAGTACACACTTGATGTTCACCGCTTGGGACTACACCGGTGACGTTTCTCGCGAAGATATCGAGGTGTCCGGACCAGCCTGGTGTTTCCTTCGCTGCTTTTTTAAGTGAGTGTCGCTTTTTGCACCTGGGCTGGTTTTGCTCTGTGCAGCTCACAGTTTTAGAGTTTATTCCGCAACGTGATTTTGATTTTATTGTGGTAAAATTTTTTGTAGTGGGAACGTGAGTCGTTCTTCCCCAGCACTAGTCCATCTGCGAGCTGTTCAGGCTTTGAAAAGTCCTCTGCTGGTTGAGTAGAAGTCTTCGATATAGCATTAGGTGCCTTCAGCATTTATACAACACTTACAAAATAGACAGGAATTTTGTGGCATTATTGATTCATGTAATCCTTTTTAAGATTTCACGCTCATTAACTTTTATTCTTGACTTATTGAACTGTCACTGCAGCTTACTTTGATCTGAGAACCAGTTTTTAATTAATTTAACGATTTTTTTTGTCCTGCAGCTATCTGATTAGGCCATCTTTCGGCTTTTAATAAATGTTGTCGCTTGGTTCGTTATGACTGGCATGTTGCCTCACTGTGACGGTGTTTCTGAAAACAAGCAGGTGTCATTACGAGGAACATTTTTGACTAATCAGGAAAGTTAATTGTTTTAGTTTCCCTCATTTTACTAAGGTTTGAAGCTCCTCTTTTCTTTCTTCCGTGTTTGCGGTTTAAAAACTGGGTGGTTTTGGAAATCAGCCTTATGTAAACATAATTAGTTTTTTTTTTTTATATTTACCCAGACATGTTTCGACATGTGTCATCTTCTGTGGGTCAAATTTTTGTTACTGTAAAGTACAATACCCCATTTGTAATAATTTAACTACTGTAGACCTAAGAAATACAATATTTGCAATTTGCTTCGTTTTGTTTGGACACTCACCTTAAAATTACATCGCTAACTGAACTGTATTATAATACATGCTGTCAAAACATCGACGAAAACGAGCACTAAAATCGATGTATAATAATACAGCTCAGTTAGCGATGTAATTTTAAGGTGAGTGACCAAACAAAACGAAGCAAATTGTAAATATTGCATTTCTTAGGCCCTCAGCAGTTAAATTATTACAAATGTGATATTGTACTTTACAGTAACAAAAATTTGATCCACAGAACATGACACATTGATGTCGAAACATGTCTGGGTAAATATTAAAAAAAAACTAAACAAATTATGTTTGCATATGGCTGATTTCCAAAACCACCCGGTTTTCAGTTTCCATATTTATGATTTTTTTGGATTGTTTGACTCTTGGTAATTAAACTCCACCTGCATGGGATCTAAGTAGCGTAAGATTATACTGTTGACAAAGTCATTCTGTTGTGTTGTGGAACTATAAGATGTAGAACAGCTTGTACAGTTAATCGTGTTTTGAATTCGGAAGTGTGGCAGACAGCTTCTACTCATTACTGCCTATCACCAGTCAACTCACACGAGACACAACGAACAATAAGCATAAGCGACACATTCACAGTGAAAATAAATTATCGAAACGCGTTGTGCTAAGCATGAAAAAATACGTAACTGATTCAATGTTACGTTACATAAATCATGCACGACACCGTCGCAGACTTAGCATATCGTCTAGGTACCACTGTGCTGTAAGGGTGTCGCGGATGATAACCAACGATCCCCTGCAATGAAATGAGGCAATCACTCCTGGTTGTTAGGCAGTATGGCGGGTGACACTCAGGTTCCGACCGTTGTCCGGTTGTCCGGGGCGTCCCCAGACGCATCTTCGGCCTGGAATTTCATTTACTGGAGTAGAACTGACTTCAGTGGTGATTCCCACTTCGAATGGAACTCCGATGGCTAACGAAGACGCGACTGGAGAGGCCCCAGTCAGCCATACGGCCCGACAAACAAGTGTGATGGTGTGCGATACCATCTCATTTCACATTAGGATCCCTTTGGTTGTCATCCGTGCCATCCTTACATCACAGCGGTACGTCGGCGTTATTCTGATGATGTCAGGCATAGGAGATATAAGTATAAAAAAACTGGCATATTTTGCTTATTTTCACTCCTTTATGTCATATTGTATCATATTTTGGGGTAACTGCACAAACAGAGAAAAAATTTTTAGTGTTCAAAAGCGTATAATAAGAGTAATGAGTAGTGTAAATCCAAGAACATCATGTCGAAACCTATTCAAAGAATTGGTAATATTAACAACAGATTCTCAGTATATTTATTCCTTAATGAAGTTTGTTGTAAATAATGCGTCTCTTTTTCCACATAACTGCTTAGTACACAGTATCAATACTAGGAATAAGAACAATATACATAAAGATTTAAAATCACTTACTCTTGTCCAGAAAAGAGTCCAGTATTCAGCAACGCATATTTTAAATAAATTACCAGCAACCATTAAGAGTTTAGTTTCACACAAGGCACAATTTAAACGTAATTTAAAAGAATTTTTGGTGGCCAACTCCTTCTATTCCATCCATGAGTTTCTCAACAAGTGCAGTAGACCATTTTAATGAAAATTTGTTATACTTTAATTTTTGACAATACTTGTTGTAACAGCCAAGCAACTACCTACTCTGTGAATGATGGATGAATTGAAAGCAGATGTAAGTCTTAAGTCTGTAAATAGTGGAAGTTCAATTTTAAATCTTGTACATAATCTGACTGTTCTTAACTGAGGATCACTGAAATGAATAATTTACTTTAATTGTTGACAATACTTGGTTGTAATAGCCAAGAAACTAGCAAATGTCTGGATGATGGATTTAATGAAAGCAGATGTAAGTATTAAAGCTGTAAATATTAGAAGTTTAAATTTAATTTATGTACATAATTTTACTGTTTATTGACTGAGGATCATTAAAATTAATAAAACTCAAGTTTTTCTAATTACGCTTTTGTAATGTGTTTATCTGACATGTTCCATACCCAGGAGGATTCCCTCTTTTATGGGTCTATGGAATGAATAATTAATCTAATCTAATCATCTAATTCTGCGCCCCCTTTTGTACCCTTCATGACAAGCCATCATAGTCTTACATTTCCGCTCGCAGACGGCAAGAGTTTCTACTGCTTGTCTTCTTGCTTGCCAAATCCTACTTTGGCCAGCAAGGTCGCCGGATCTTTCCACAATTAAGAAGGTTTGGAACATTATGAGCAGAAATCTCGAAACACCTCAGGATTCTAACGATGTAACACAAGCCAATTGGACAGAATGTGGCACATCCAACGACTATCAGTCAATGCCAGGCCGAACAACAGCTTGCGTTAGGGCCGGAGGTTGACCAACGCGTTATTGACTTGCTTAATTTGTGAAGCTCTTTCTCTTGAACAAGTCATTCAATTCTTCTGATATAATAATCATTTGTTTGTCTGTGCATGCACATCACATCTACCTATTCCCGCCCCAGTCGGATAATTCCTTCGTGGTGCGGCTTTTTTTTCCTTAGAGGGTACATTGTTTAAAAGCTCGATTAGGAAGAAAAGGAAAACTACAGTTTAATGTCCGGTCGATGACGAGGTGGATAAAGATGAAGCACGGGCTTGAATTAGCGGAAGGTTGGGCAAAGAAACCGGCCGCGGTCTTTTTCAAGAGAACCATTCCGCCACTGTCCTTTAGCGGTTTAGAGAAACCACGGGAAACGTAAACGTGATTGGCCACAAGGGGATGTGAACCGCCACCCTTCCGAATACAAGTCCAGTGTCCAACCACTGCGCTACATCGTCAAATGGAATAGAGAGATAGCCTGATGATAGTTACATACAGCTCAGCATGTGGTTTTTTCTCTCCCACATGGATGTTAATACGTAATAAATCGTTAAATAAAATACAGAACGCTTTGTCAAACCTTTTATCTTTTTCTATTCAGTTTAGAGGATACATGTATCTTCAGAATGGAGCTTAAACATGTTATATGAAGAGGGTTGTGGACATTTTAAAGTAAAAATTACTATTAAATTTGAGAAACACGATTCACGCTAATGAAAACAGAGAAATTATTGAAAAGTAGTTTACATTTCTCAGCTATATCACAGCACAAGAAGATAACAATACGACCTCGCTTTGCCTCACAAGCTGTGGCGAGGGGCACTTATCCTGAGGGTGATAACACACTTTATCCGAAAATATGACTACAATGACGTTGCGCTAAATTTGCAGCATCAGTTGTAGCTATCAAGCTGCAGATAAACTAAAGGTAGACAAAAGCAAAACCAAACAGATTAAGTTAATATAAATACATAAATTTCATCTGTTGTGGCTGCACTTTATTATTTCTGAATACACATTTCGGGTCCGAGATTCTCAAATCAAAAACTTAAAGAATCAATACAACGAATTACGTCAAATAATACATGACCATACCCATATTGTCTACTAGTATGCAATTATAATTACGCAAGACACCATGTGATTGAGGAAAGCCTGAAATACGTAGTGTAACAGCCCCTTGCCAAGCAAAAGCATATGAGCTGTATGATAGCATCTCAGGCGTACTTCACTCGTAACTCCCATAACCAAATACGGCAATGATTAGCGTTACTGCAGCTGAAAACCGATGTGAGCTGCTAGAAGATAATTAAACGCGTATTTTCTAGTTTCTGAACACTAAAGTGCAAATAGCGGCAGTGCAAACGGCCTCCTTTAATGGCAGCGTGTCTTATCGGTATTACACATCGCCGCTCGCTTTACAACGATCATGAAGTGCTCTTACTTAAGTGTGTTAATCATAATTTATCTTGTGTCAGCGAGAGGAGAAGACGGGCCATAAAACACACTCGTTCGACTGAGAAACTCAGCTTTCACAGGCTGTAACCTCACTACGGGTCCCCAGTTTATAGCCAGGTACAGGTAGGTCAGGGGCACAGCTGCTATACCGTATGAGGAATGTGCGTAAGTGCAAACACATGCATTGGTTTCTGTAAGTCTACAATCCACTTCCAGTGGAGTGACAGAAAATTAATTAAAAGTCATGTAAAAATTTGAAACTTATAGTCTGCAGGAGGACTTTGCAGTTTAAAAGGCAGTCAATGCTTTTGCGAAGGTGCAGTTCGCAATGGGAGAAAGCAACATAATCATGTTCCTACAGTATGTTTCAATGCAAAACAGGGCAAAATGAAATAGCCTCCAACATAAGGAATACGCCCTGTTTAAACTGTGTCTAACATCTCTTTTCCACCTTAGATACATTTGAAGTGCGTCATAGAAATCTTTTAGTGAGAGTACTCTGTCTACTTTTCAAACGGAAGTTTTTTTTTATTATTTGTCTTATTAGCTCTTGGACATGAACGTACAAACAGCCACCATATCTATGTATACGTTTAACATGTCGCTGGAAGCATCAAATGAGAGCATTATATTACTCCTGAAATGTAACAACGCTAGATATCCCAAAATAAATTTTCTGCTGACCATGGAAGACTGCCTGGATGTAGTGTTCGGAAGTGACGTTGAAAGTCTGTCAGTCCCGGAGGCGTAATGAGAGGGTATTAATGATTAAGGCAACTGCTGGAGATAAGTAGGAGTTCCGGGTTTCGATACCTGGCGTGCCTCAGATTTTTATTTATAGCAACACTATTGTTAGAAGAACATGAGGCTATGGAGCAGTATTAAGGTGAACGTAATCACAGCTTCATCTAAGACTATTAATCCATGTGTGAGTCACTCTTCACCGACCGGTTACGAATCTCAAGCACATTGTAGCATGTCTAGATGTCTCTGCAAATGACTGGACGAGCACTACCAAAAACTGAAACTTTACTTCGCTTGTCGAAAAATCCACGGCTCTGAAGCCAATGAAACACGTCTGTGTTTGTTGTGTGTAACTTGCAACGTCATTTCAGGCGCTCGTGGGAGCTACCTGCGGTTGTCCAAGTAACGACTAAGTTCTAAACCGTTTTATGTCATGAGCCACCTGCCCGTAACAAACATTCGTTACTCGTTTCTCACATGCCGCTTCCGCTGAGCAGTACGAGCGGAAGTGTCGCAAACAAAGCAACAGGGCGACCGGAAAAATAGGGGCACCGCAGGTACACTTCGTTGTAGAATATTGTTGGGACTTTGTGATAGAACTTGGCGTGTAGAGTGCCGGCTTGTAATATGTACAATTATTGTCTTGACTTACCAGTAATCATTAACTGAAAACGATACATAATCTCAGTTTCTATTGGTAGCGTATGTAGATATAGTTTTAGACGTAGAAGCAGAGTAGGGAAACTTGTTTTCAGAAAACCGAATTTTCGATCCTATGTACATCTAGTGTGTTTACCTTAGATGTGCATTATTTGAAGTTTCTGGAGTGAGTGCGCAAATTATGTTTCCTCCGACAGACAGCGTAGCTGCAGCAATGCTTCAAAATGGCGTCTATAAGTGCTGTACGTTACAAGCAGCGTGTCGTCATTCAATTTCTCACTGCGGAGAAAGAAACTGCTGAGAACATTCACAAACGTTTGTGTGCAGTTTATGGAGCATTTGCAGTCGACAGAAGTACAGTAAGTCGCTGGGCAAAGAGGGTGAGACTATTAACAGTAGGCGGTTCGATATAGCTGCAAGATTTGCAGCGTTGCGGGATGCCATCCACGGCTGTCGCACCTGACATAACGCAGCTTGCTGCTGCGCTCATTCGCGAGGACCGACGCATAACGACTCGGCAGTTGGCGCTGAAGCTGGCAATCAGCGAGGAAGTGTGGATGCAATCAATAACACAGGTAGTTGTTTGATTCGACATGATAACGTCCGACCTCACACAATGATCTCGGAATACATCACTTAACAGATTTGGACAATGTTACCCCATCCACCAAGCAGCCCTGACACACCTCCTGCAGACTCTCACTTGTTTGGGCCGTTGAAGGATGCCATTCGTGGATGACATTTTGAGGATGACGAAGAGGTGATTCACATAGTGAAGAAATGGCTGAGAGACCAGGACTAGGAGTGGTACCGACAGGGCATACACGTCTTCGTGTCTCGCTGGAGTATGGTCACAGAACGGGAATGAGATTATGTGGAAAAATGGGAAGTGTCGAAGAAGCATCATTCTTTCTTGTGTGTCCGTTTCGCTGTGTTCAATAAATAAATGTTGACGAAAGAAAAATGTTGTGCATTACTTTCTGGGCTACCCTCGTACATTTCTCAGTCTTGGGGAACAGTATGGAGTGTAGCCATGTACGGAAGTGAAACATGGACGATAAGTAGTTTGGACAGAAAGAGAATAGAAGCTTTCGAAATGTGGTCTACAGAAAAATGCTGAAGATTAGATGGGTAGATCACATAACTAATGAGGAGGTATTGAATAGCATTGGGGAGAAGAGGAGTTTGTGGCACAACTTGACTAGAAGAAGGGATCGTTTGGTAGGACATGTTCTGAGGCATCAAGGGATCACCAATTTAGCATTGGAGGGCAACGTGGAAGGTAAAAATCGTAGAGGGAGACCAAGAGATGAATACACTAAGCAGATTCAGAAGGATGTAGGCTGCAGTACGTAATGGGAGATGAAGCAGCTTACACAGGATAGAGTAGCATGGAGAGCTGCATCAAACCAGTCTCAGGACTGAAAACCACAACAACAACACGGCGAACAGATCACTGCACATCCTTGGTTTGTGCGAAGCATCAAAATGGCGGCAACTGAGGCGTATGTTAGATACTTCATGATGAGTATTCTTCTGAACGGGGACAAATTAACACTGGCGTTCCACGGGGATCGATTCTACGACCATTACTGTTCTTGCTGTATATAGTACCTAACAAAAGGAGTAAAGCACCCTTAAGACATGGTCAGATGTCAATGTAAGCTAGTATACGTAGACACTATCGGCTGGTGTGTAAATGCTTAGCGCTACAATTCTCTGTAACAGACAGAACGGTCACCACAGTGCGTTAGTGTGTTCGTGTTTTTACCTGGTGTGGTAGGGTATATAAGGACCGTGAAAAGAGTCAGATGTTCAGTTATCACTGTGAAGGACATGTAGATACCGCGTACTCAACACATGACTGTGTCTGACAGGGGCTTCATTGTTGGTCGCCGTTTGGCCGGCTCGTTAAGCCCTGCACTGTCCAGATTTGTGGGGGAAGCAAATGTGACGGATGCCCAAAGCTGGACGGCATGGGAACGTGAGAGTAGCAGACATACTCGTCGTGAACGTTAAAGTCGACCACGTCTGACCACCGCAAGAGAGGATCGCCGTGTTGTGCGCCAAGCACATAATAAAAAAGCACAGGTGACTCCTGTACATACAATGAAGAGCCAAACAAACTGGTACACCTGCCTAATATCGTGTAGAGCCCCCGCGAGCACGTAGAAGTACCGCAATACGACGTGGCATGGACTCGACTAATGTCAGAAGTAGTGCTGAAGGCAGTAGACACCATGAATCCTGCAGGGCTGCCCACAAATCCGAATGAGTATGAGCGGGTGGAGATCTCTTCTGAACAGCACATTGGAACGCATCCCAGATATATTCAATAATGTTCATGTCTGGGGAGTGTGGTGGCCAGCGACAGTCTTTAAACTGAGAAGAGTGTTCCTGGAGCCACTATGTAGCGATTCCGGACGTGTGGCGCGTCGCATCATCCTGCTGGAATTGCCCAAGTTCGTCGGAATGCACAGTGGATATGAATAAATGCAGGTGATCAGACAGGATGCTTACGTACGTGTCACACGTCAGGGTCATATCTAAACGTATCAGGGGTCCCATATAACTCAAACTGCATAGGCCCTACATTATTATAGGGCCTCCACTGCTTCAACAATCCTCTACTGACATGCAAAGTCCATGGATTCATGAGGTTGTCTCCATACCCGTACACGTCCGTCCACTCGATACAATTTGAAACGAGACTAATCCGACCAGGCAACACGTTTCTAGTCATCAACAGTCCAATGTCGCTGTTGACTGACCCAGGCGAGGTGTAAAGCTTTGTGTCGTACAGTCAGCAAGGGTAAGCGAGTGAGCCTTCGGCTCGTAAAGCCCATATCGATGATGTTTCGTTGTATGGTTAGCACGCTGACACTTGTTTATGGCCCAGCATTGAAATCTGCAGCAATCTGCGGAAAGGTTGCATGTCTGTCAGGTTGAACGATTCTGTTCGGTCGTCGTTGGTCCCGTTCTTACAGGTTCGTTTTCTGGCCGCAGCGATGTCGGAGATTTGATGTTTCACCGGATTTCCGAAATTCACGGTACACTCGTGAAATAATCGTACGGAAAGATCCCCAATTCATCGCTACCTCGGAGATGCTGAGCCCCAACGCTCGTGCGCCGACTATAACACCACGTTCAAACCGACTTAAATCTTGATAGCCTGCCATTGTAGCAGCAGTAACCGGGCTGAACAACTACGCCAGACACTTGTCTTATCTAGGCGTTGCCGACCGCAACGCCGTATTCTGCCTGGTTAGATATCTCTATATTTGAAGACGCATGTCTATATCAGTTTCTTTGGCGAATCAGTGTAAGAAGGGCAAAAGAACGGACCCGTAAATTACCGACCAATATCCTTAGCTTCGGTTTGCTGAAGAACCCTTGAACATATTCTCCGTTCGAATATAATAAACGTTCTTGAGACTGAGAAGCTTAAGTCCACGAATTAGCACGGTTTTAAAAACCATAGCTCGTGCGAAACTCAGTCTGCCCTTTTCTCACATGATATACTGCGAACAATGGAGAAGAGCAACAGGCTGATTTCATATTTCTAGATTTCCGGAAATCATTTGACACTGGGCCACATTGCAGGCTGTTAAGGAAGGTAAGAGCATACAGAGTATATTCACAGATATGTGAGTGGCTCGAAAGCTCGTTAAGTAACACAACCTGCAATGTTGGCCTCTACGGCGAGTGTCATCAGAGACAAGGGTATCGTTAGGAGTTCAAATGGCTCTGAGCACTATGGGACTCAACTGCTGAGGTCATTAGTCCCCTAGAACTTAGAACTAGTTAAACCTAACTAACCTAAGGACATCACAAACATCCATGCCCGAGGCAGGATTCGAACCTGCGACCGTAGCGGTCTTGCGGTTCCAGACTACAGCGCCTTTAACCGCACGGCCACTTCGGCCGGCTCGTTAGGAGTGTTGTTCTGTATATACATAAATGATTTGGCGGACAGGGCGGGGAGCAGTCTGCGGTTGTTTGCTGATGATGCTGTGGTGTACGGTAATGAGTCGAAGTTGAGTGACTGTAGGAAGATACAAGACGACTTTGCCAAAATTTCTAGTTGGTGTGCAGAATGGCAGCTAGCTCTAAATGTGGAAAAATATAAGTAAATGCGGAAGGGTAAGTAGAACAAATCTGTGACGTTCGGATACAGAATTAGTAGTGCCCTGCATGACACAGGGAAGTCGTTTCAGTATCTGGGCGTAACGTTGCAAAGCTATGTGAAATGGAACGAACATGTGAAACTGTGGTAGGGAAGGCAAACGTTCGACTTCGTTTTATTGGGAGAATTTTAGGAAAGTGTGGTTCACATGTAAAGGAGACCGCTTATAGGACACTGGTGCGACCTATCCTTGAACACTGCTCCAGTGTTTGGGACTCGTGCCAGGTGGGATTGAAAGAAGGCGCCGAAGCAATTCAGAGGCGGATTGCTAGATTTGTTACCGGTAGGTTCGAAAGACACGTTAATTGTTACGGAGATGCTTCGGGAACTCAAATGGGAATCCCTACAGAAAACGCGACGTTCTTTTCGAGAAACACTATCGAGAAAATTTAGAGAACCGGCATTTTAAGCCGACTGCCAAACAATTCTAATGCCGCCAACGTACATTGTGCATAAGGATTACGAAGATAATATCCCAGAAATTAGAACTCATATGGAGGCATACAGATAGTCGTTTTTCCCTCGCTCTATTTGCTAGCGGAACAAAGGAGTGAATGAGTAGTAGTAGTAGTAGTAGTAGTAGTAGTAGTAGTACATGGTACCCACCACCATGCACCGTACGGTAGCTTGCGGAGTATCTACCTACATGTAGATGTAGAACCCCTTCAGATACGCAGCTGACATGCGAGAACAAGTAATTACTTCCTTGTAACATTCTGTGTCGTCTCACACCACTGGTCGCAGACTAACAGTATCCCGACTTGGGAATTACAGTGCCATGCTTAGGCTGCCTTTCACACCATAATGCAAACCGGCTGCGTTTGGAGTGTTGCAGCGACCGGGAAGCATGGACTGCTTATGATTGGCGTTGCACTGTTTTCAGCGATGAGTCGCTGTTCTGCGCCACCCCGGATGACCACCATCGGACAGTATGGCGCCGACCTGGAGAGAGGTCTCCTACTTCCAATGTTTTGGAGGGGTAGCGATGTTACTCTTGTCGTCTTGGTGTGAGGAGCCACCGGGTATAGCTTGATGCGTGATGATGAGGTACTCCCGTGACCGGCAACGTCCCCAGATCCCTCCCCGTTAGAAAATGCGTGTGACCATTTCGCACGTCAGCTCCGCTCCAGTGCCACTATTGAGGATATCCAAGATCAGTAATAACAGTTGAGGACCAACTTGCCTCAGGACAGGATACAAGGGCTTTATTACACCCTTCCCAAACCAATTATGGCATGCATTCAGGTCAGCAAGGGTGTAACAATATATTGGTAAGTGGGTTTATACCGCCGAGTTCTTTGTGAATTTGACTCGGTTTTGCAATCAATAAAATAACGTTACACAATCTCGCAACCCTTAAAATTTCATTTCGTTTCTTCCACCCCATCTGGATACTTCACATTTTTGGCAGGCGGTGTGTCGTTAAGAACCTTCTGTCTTACAGTGACAAAGAATTTGTGCTCTTTTCTGATGATGTAAGCATCATAATCGAGTTCACCAGGGCTTCAACAAAAGGCCGAGATATAAATTCAAAAGTGTTATTGACTGGTTCCTTGTAAATTGACTGTCACTTAGAAAATAAAAAGAAACATAGTTCATTTACTTCTGTGCATGGAAAGATATTTCATAATCAATAACAAAGCAGCGTGGCGGGGGGTCGGAGGGGAATATGCAAAACTGATTATTCAGAATTCCTGAGTATGCCTTCTGCTCAGAATCTGAATTGAAATCACATGTTATAGAGGTTCTCAAATGACTGAGTGTAACATCATTTGCTCTGCGCGCAATTTACAGTGCTACAATTGGATGGGCACTGCTGTCTTTATTTCTCCGCTTGAGTGAAATCTGGTAAATCTTATTTAAGTTACTAATTTGAATAAATGTTTGTTAAACATATGCACTTAATGTTTGTTCTATCTGTCTGTTTGTTTCTTGTGATCTGAGGATAATGCAGACGAGGTGTTCCAGCGGTGTTCCCTCCGAAACAGTCTGGCGGAGCGGGTCACTTCAGCAGATACAGCCGATGGTTATCATTGGCGAGAATATCGCTCCAACATTGTCTTGACAGTCTGTATTCATTGTTAATGAATTACATAACGGAAAACTGTAAAAAGTTACTATTTGACTCTTGTAAGGGGTCCGTAGGTCCTTACTATAACTTTGCACTCGGCACAGGTCGACAGGGCGAACAATCGATTGTGACGTGTTGAGAGAGCGAGTGTCGAGTTGCGCCAGAGTGGTTGGCGGGAATGGTGTGTGTGTGAAGGCCATCGTTGAGATACAGGGTCTTTAACCGAGAAGGGTGTCGTCATCGCTGTGGTTAGACCCCTAAGTAATAGATTAATACCAGGAAAGTGAAGAAATATCATTATGAAAGTGATCAGTGACGTTACTAGTACCTAACCTTGCATTGCAGTGTTGGATGCAGTGATGGATTAGCGTGTGACGATAATGGAAAATGAAGAAAGCCTGTGCTGAGATTAGCCGTAATTAGATATGTATGACGAAGGCAGTGGCTGTCTCCTTTTTTGTGTTTTGAGAAGAATATAAGATCGTAATTAGTAAAACTGTGTTGGTGTTCCTCATTGCCAGACATTCAGTATTATAGTATTGAGCAGAACGAACTGGGAAGTAACAACTTCCGTAGCAGTCAATTCCGATTACCAGCCCCATTAGGTTCACGGTCATGTTAATAATAAATATTGGACTGCTATTCGATCAGATCAGGTCGGGATAAAATCGGAGGTGTTACACTCTTGAGCTGTTAACACGTACGTTAACGTATTGTGCGAGAATAAAACTACCAGTTATATCGTAAAAAGAAACGTGGTGTTGTGGAAGTTTTTCTTGAGTAACACAGCGAAGAGTTATTTACATGATTTTTTTTTTAAAGAGTCTGAAACTCTTAAGCTGGAAACTGATACTGAGAATTAACGCGAAAAGAAGTCATTTCTTACAATTGAAGTGTTTTTGAAACGTATTTTATTACGCTGTCACGAGTTTGACGAAACTAAATTTTTCGTAGTTTTGATCTGAAAGTGTTTATGAAGAACACTGCTCTGCAACCAGTAGTTTCTTTAACTCAGTGAGTCCAAAAGTGATTAAAACAAACAAGTGATAAATTGTCGTAAATTCAAAATCTATAAAAAGTGTTTAAAGTCAGTTTTGATCGACGTAGTGCCAAACTATCGATCTCCGCATACACAGATTATATGAAACTTGCCGTTGATTTTTGAGGGCGTAAACTATTTCGGTGCATAGAAAGTGGCACTCGAAGTTAATTAAATACATACTCAGCTTGCATAATCAAGGTTAAATGACTGAAATGTGGCTAACGGTGTATGGATCGCTGATTTACAGAATTTTTTTAAATATCGACGCTTCATTGTTTTGCGTAACTCTCTGCTACCTGTGACTTCGAAGACGAATTATACGCCACAGGGTAAGCCATTCCTGCTCTTTAGGACAGATAGAATGATTCTGCGCAGTATACTCAACGTAATCCATAATAATAATACCAATATAAAGCAATATTAAAGAAGAAATAAAAATTTCTTCCGATAATCACGGTCACGTTCGTCAACTGAAAAGTATATGGAAATGCAAAGCAAGGTAATTTTCTCATGCTTTTGTCACCAAAATTAGCAGTTTGAGGTGTCCCGTTCGGTTATATGATCTATTACGACGAGAATAAGCTGTCTTCCTTCGAAGAGTACCCCACTCTACGAAGGAAAACAGCTTATTCTCGTCGTAATAGATGATATAACCGAACGGGACACCTCAAACTGCTACTTTTGGTGACAAAATCATGAGAAAATTAGCTTGCTTTGCATATTTATATCCTTTGATGTCACGTGGAATAATTTCCTTGGGTAATTCCAGATATAGATATAGAGTACTTCATTGCACAGATACATGCTGTAAGGTGAATGTAAGGTGAATAGATGGTATCCATCGTCGAATGTCATGCAGGCAACTGTTTTACAAGTTAGACATACTGATAACAGACTCACAATGCATTTACCCTCCCGTGATGCTTGTTGTGAAGAATTGGCAGTGTTTGAAAATAACGGTAGCATTCATAAATTAATACTAGAAACAAAAATGACCTCCACATTTTAAACCAGTTGTTATACAGAAAGAAAAGACCGAAATACACAGCCATAAAAAATATTTGGCCACCTTCCTAACGAACTAAAAGGTGCCGGCAGATAATAAAAGTTTTTAAAACAAATTGAAATAATTTATACTGGGTAAATCCTTCTATTCCGTAGACGAATTTCTGAGCGGATAGTTAGAATGTAGCTGCGATACATTTATAAAATGTTGCTCTAAATTAAGACTGAAACAAAAAATCCAGTTACACTTTATAAGACAAAAAAACAACGATGCACCACGAAGGAATCATTCAAATGGGACAGAAATAGGTGGATCTAATGTATGTGTACAGGCAAGCATATGATTACAATTCCAGAAAAAGTGGATGATTTATCGAAGAGAGAGAGCTTCACAAATTGAGCAAATCGATAACGCATTGATCCACCTCTGGTCCATGTGAAAGCAGTTATTCGGCTTGGCACTGATTGACAGAATAGTTGGATGTCGTCCTGAAGAAATCGTGGCAAATTCTGTCCAATTGCGCGTTAGATGGTCAAACTCCTGCGATGCTGGGAGGGGCATGCCCATAATGCTCCAACGTTCTCAGTTGGGGACATATTCGGTGACCCTTCTGGCCAAGGTAGGGTTTGACAAGCACGAAGACAAGCAGTAGAAACTCTTGTCTTTTAAGGGGAGGGGATGGCTTGCCACGAAGGGCAACGAAAGGGGCGCAGAATATCTTCGACGTACCGCTGTCCTGTGAGGATGTAGCGCATGACAACCAGAGGGGCCCAACTGTCAAATGAAATGGCGCTCCGGACCATCACTCCTGGTTGTTTGGCCGTGAGCCGAGTGACAGTCGAGTTGGTATCCCAGCACTGTCCAGGGAGTCTCCAGACACTTCTTCGGCCTGAAATCTCAATGACTGGAGTAGAATTGTCTTCAGTGACGAGTCCCGCGTCAAACTGAGCTCCAACGACCACCTAAGAGGTGTCTGGAGACGCCTTGGACAGAGGTGAAATGCCAACCTGACTATAGCCTGCCATACAGGACGATAACCAAGAATCACGGTCTGGGGCGCCATTGCTTTTCGTAGAAGGGCTCCTGTGGTTGTCATCCGCGGTACCCATACAGCATAGCGGTACGTTGATGATATTCCGTTTTGTTGGCCTTCATGGCAAACCATCCTGGGCTTACGTGTTTCGGCAAGATAACGCCCGCCCCCAAATGGCGAGAGTTTCTAGTGTTTGTCTTCAAGCTTGCAAAACCCTATCCTGGTCATCAAGGTCGCTGGATCTCTGCCCAGTTGAGAACGTTTGGAGCGTTATGGGCAGGGCCCTCCAACCGTCTCCGGAATCTGATGATCTAATGCGCCAATTGGACAGAATTAGTGCAAGATACCCCTCAGGAGGGCATCCAACAACTTATCAATCAGCTCCAAGCCGAATACCTGCTTGAATAGGGGCCAGAGGTGGTCCAAAGCGTCTTTGAGTTGCTCAGTTTGTGTAGCTCTTTCTGTTCAATAAATCATTCATTTTTTTTCTGAAATTACAATCATTTGTTTGTCTGTACGTGTACATCATATCTACCGATTTCCGTCGCATTCTGATAATTCTTTTAGAATTTAGTTAAACGGCCAGCGAAACGGCGAGTTGTCGCGAATTTGGCCCACATTACACGCAAAAGAAAAACCTGAAGTAGACTAAAACTAGACACCCAGTGGCGGCAGAGTGGCGGTGCTGCTCGGCCTTGCGCAACCACTGTGCTCGGCGCTCAGCTGGTGCGCGCTTGCGCAACACCGCTGCTCTCTTTGCTGACAGCTGCTGCGCCTTTCATCCGCGTCGGGAGCTGGCTTGCAGAAACCGCGCAGCTGGCTGGCTTCCAGAAGCCGGCAACGCTCTCCCAGAACTCTACCTGCCTGCCCTGCCTCCATCTCTCTCTCTCTCTCTCTCTCTCTCTCTCTCTCTCTCTCTCTCTTCCCCCCCCCCTCTCTCTCTTTCTGTGTGTGTGTGTGTGTGTGTGTGTGTACCAACTTCATCTAAACCTCGGTGGGCCAGGAGTGGATACAGGGTTCGATTCTAGAGCGCTAGGGGGGTTGGGGGCACAGAATGGCTGACATCGAAATAAGTGTCCAAGGAATAGAAAAGCGACTGAAATCACTCAACAGAGAAAAGTCCACTGGACCTGATGGGATACCAATTCGATACTACACAAAGTACTCGAAAGAACTTGCCCCCCCCCCCCCCCTTCTAACAGTCGTGTACCGCAAGTCTCTAGAGGAACGGAAGGTTCCAAATGATTGGAAAACAGCACAGGTAGTCCCAGTTTTCAAGAAGGGCCGTCGAGCTGATGCGCAAAACTATAGGCCTATATCTCTGACATCGATCTGTTGTACAATTTTAGAACATGTTTTTTGCTCGCGTATCATGTCATTTCTGGAAACCCAGAATCTGCTCTGTAGGAATCAACATGGATTCCGGAAACAGCGATCGTGTGAGACCCAACTCGTTTTATTTGCTCATGAGACGCAGAAAAAATTAGATACAGGCTCCCAGGTAGATGCCATTTTCCTTGACTTTCGGAAGGCGTTCGATACAGTTCCGCACTGTCGCCTGATAAAGTAAGAGCCTACGGAATATCAGACCAACTGTGTGGCTGGATTGAAGAGTTTTTAGCAAACAGAACACAGCATGTTGTTCTCAATGGAGAGACGTCTACAGACGTTAAAGTAACCTCTGACGTGCCACATGGGAGTGTTATGCGACCATTGCTTTTCACAATATATATAAATGACCTAGTAGATAGTGTCGGAAGTTCCATGCGGCTTTTCGCGGATGATGCTGTAGTATACAGAGAAGTTGCAGTATTAGAAAATTGTAGCTAAATGCAGGAAGATCTGCAGCGGATAGGCACTTGGTGCAGGGAGTGGCAACTGACCCTTAACATAGACAAATGCAATGTATTGCGAATACATAGAAAGAAGGACCCTTTATTGTATGATTATATGATAGTGGAACAAACACTGGTAGCAGTTACTTCTGTAAAATATCTGAGAGTATGCGTACGGAACGATTTGAAGTGGAATGATCATATGAAATTAATTGTTGGTAAGGCGGGTGCCAGGTTGAGATTCATCGGGAGAGTCCTTAGAAAATGTAGTCCATCAACAAAAGAGGTAGCTTACAAAACACTCGTTCTGTCTATACTTGAGTATTGCTCATCAGTGGGGGATCCGTACCAGGCTGGGTTGACAGAGGAGATAGAGAAGATCCAAAGAAGAGCGGCGCGTTTCGTCACAGGGTTATTTTTTGGTAAGCGTGATAGCGTTACGGAGATGTTTAGCAAACTCAAGTGGCAGACTCTGCAAGAGAGGCACTCTGCATCGCGGCGTAGCTTGCTGTCCAGGTTTCGAGAGGGTGCGTTTCTGGATGAGGTATCGAATATATTTCTTCTCCTACTTATACCTCCCGAGGACATCACGAATGTAAAATCATAGAGATTCGAGCGCGCACGGAGGCTTGCCGGCAGTCGTTCTTCCCACGAACCATACGCGACTGGAACAGGAAAGAGAGGTAATGACAGTCGCACGTAAAGTCCCCTCCGCCACACACCGTTGGGTGGCTTGCGGCGTATAAATGTAGATGTAGAATGAAGTTGATGCCGATAAAATTCCATGAAAGAATGGTACATTTTTGTTGCGCCTTCATGCCTGTTGTTGTTTATTTAGGGCTCAAAACAGCTGAGGTCATAAACGCACATGTCATAACTTAAAGTAGTCAATTACCGAATGAATTTGAAGTCGATAATGATAATACTCGGAGCCTAATCGACTGGAATAGAAAGATAGTTAAAAAAAAAGATCACTTCCCATTTTGAGGAGGTTGCTCAAAAGTTTGAAAAATAAAATTCCTTCGCCGTATTACTACAACGAATAAAAAGCAAAACGTGATCTACAGCTCGTGCAGTATTTGCTAAAATGTCTGGTAATTCAGATGGCAAACATACATTGAAACGTAAACGGTTACAAAATCGGCATTGGGTCAGAAAATGGCGCACTGTCAATGGTTGGTTTCAGTCTCCACTTACCAAATGACGGCGATTGAAACGACAGCGCCCAATACGCACCCTAGCTACATATTTCTTCTCGCGACGAGAGGGGCGAGAGGAAGTTGTTCAAGTCGTTTGGAGGTGTTTAATTTCCCGGAGTTTGTTCCCATATAAAGAAGACCAGTGTTCATGCCAGATGACCACAATGTTCCTATGTGCGGCAACACAGAGATCACCTGCAGGGGCAGAATAGCCAAAAGGCCTAGGTACTCAGACTGCAGCCTTCGCAGCAGCATCGGCAGCTTCATTCCCTGACAATCCGACGTGACCAGGGACCCATGTGAATATAACTTTGGCTCCATCATCAGCGAGCGAGTGAAAGCATTCATGAGTTCTTTGTACTAAGGGGTGGTATTTGTATAGCACACAGTCTCACTAAGTGAATCGGAATATAATACATACTTGAGAAGCTTGTGTCGTCGGATGAACTGCGTAGCCTGATGGAGGGTGCAAAGCTCTGCAGTGAAAATCGACCACTGTTATAGAAGCCGGCGTCTAAAATGTTTGTTGCCAACTATTGGTAAGCTAGATTATTGCAAGGACCGAATAAACAATTTCAACAATGTACAGCGTACAGTGCGTTGCTGACAGCCGTCTGAATTGATCAACGTGTCGACTGCGGTTGAAAATGGAGAAAACCGAGTTTCGTGCTGTTATTAAATATTTTCATTTGAAGGGTTGGACTGCCGCTCAAATCAAAACAGAACTGGACGAAATTCACGCCAACCCAGCGATATCATTGAAAGCCATTTACTTTGGGATTAATGACTTTAAACACGGTCGGACAAGCAAGGGGACACTGCAAGGTTGGACGTGGGACGTGTGTGTGTGTGTGTGTGTGTGTGTGTGTGTGTGTGTGTGTGTGTGTGTGTGTGTGTGTACCGCCCTTAGTCTCAATATTTTTTGAAAAGCAACTTCATTTTTTTTATATACTTTAAACGTATTCGCAATTGCGAATATGGACAACCATCAGCTCTATAATGGAATAACGACAATGAAAATTTGTGACGGACCGGGTCTCGAACCCGGATTCCCCACTTATTGCGAGCGGTCGTCTTACCATTTGCTTACCTTCGGACGTTCATCCAGGAACTGCAATATCGTATTATCCGCCGACATCGGGCAAGCGTCTTTCAATTAAAATCTCTCCTCTGTACAAGAATATACACAATGAATGTACGAACGCAGATTGTTGAGAAATAGTTGACGACATATGGAAGTTTGTGTCTAGCTGTGAGTCGTGCTCGGATAGTCTAATGGGACCGGCACGGTAGCTCAGCGTGTTCGGTCAGAGGGTTAGCTGCCCTCTGTAATAAAAAAACTGAGTGTATGAATCAATAAGTAACTTGACCGGGTGTCATGGGACGTCCCCCCCCCTCCCCCTCCCAAAAAAGAAAATTAAAAAAAATGGTAAGGCGACCGCTCGCGATATGTGGGAAACCCGGTTTCCATTATACAATCGATGGTTGTCCGTATTCGGAGCTGCGAATTCATTTCATGCAAATAAAATTTTGCCTTTTTTTTTTAATTGATTCTCAAGGAATAATCCTCACAGATAACTTGGGAAAGGCAGAACCATAACTGGACCCCATCGTGCTTCATTGTTGGATCGTTTGAAACTTGCATTGGCTGAAAAAGACCAAGGATGGTATGCAAAAGTACTCTCTCACCAGGATCTCATACGTCAGCGATAACAATGGCGAAAAAGGATGAACTGGGTTCTGAATTGGTTCCTCATCCACCCTATTCATCGAACACAACCCCAAGTGACTTCATACTGTTCCCCGAGTTGAAAGTTTCGCTTGTTGGGAAGAAATGTTCGTCAAACGAAGTGATAGTTGCAGTCAACGAGTATACTGCAGAGTTTGACAGAACCGATTTTTTAGATGAGATGAAAAAGGTGTAAGATAGCTGGACCAAGTGTATATCCCTCAAAGGAGACTATGTCGAAAGATAATGTGAGTTGTTTACGAAACAAACATTTTTTTCTTGCTTTTTAACCAGATTTATCAAACCACGGACGTACCTTCGTGATATGATTTCAAAACATCTTTCACTATTGGCGTCTCTTGTTTTTTGTCAGAGTAGAGGACGTACTGTAAGTTACTCTCAATGCAAGTTCTCCATGTCCACAGCTACTCCACTACACCAAGCGTTCCCTGACCAACCCCCCCACCCCCCACCCCTCCTCCCTTTCGCAAATACAAATTGTCGTCACCCCGGTTTTAGCGCACCACACTTGACTGATACTTCAACGTTGTTATTGTAGTCTTGAGTCCAACGATAGCTCTGCTGCAGTGTGCTCACTGTGGAACCCTCTAAATCTCCATTTAACTACTGGAACCTACATACATATCAACCTGCTTACTGTAACCATGCTGTGATTTCTCTCAACAATTTCTATCCCTCTTCCTCCTCCCGCACTAGCCACATACACTAATCTCAGTTACCACACTGACTATTCCTTGATGCCTCGGGTTGTATCCCGTCAACTGATGCCTTCTTTTAGACAGTTTTTGCGATAAATTAATTTTCTGCGCAATTAGATTCATTACCTCCTCATTACTTAACCGATCTATCCACCTAATATTCACCCATTCATCCGTTGCACCACATTTCAAAAGTTTACATTCTCTCTCCCTGCCTGAACTGTTTAGCGTTCACGATTCACTTCCGCGCAATGTCACATTTCATAAAAATACCTTCAGGAAAGACTACCTAATACGAATTTATATTCGACAAACGAACCCGGCAATGCTTTACAATATTGCTAAATAGGGATGGAAGTTGGATATAACTCGCAATCTCCTTCTCTCTGACCATCTCCTCCTGCTCCTTTGCTTTGTCCATCTACTACTACACCCTCTCTCTCTCCATCAGCTCCTTCCCCCCCCCCCCCCCTCTCTGTCCACCTGCTCCTACCCCCCCTCTATCTCCATCTTCGCCTCCTTCCTCTCTCTGTCCATCTCCTCCTGCTCCTTTTCTTTGTCCATCTACACATCCATCCTCTCTCTCTCTTTTCATCACCCCCTCCCACTCTCTCTGTCCACCTGCTCCTCCCCCCTATCTCTCTCCATCTCCTCTTCCTTCCTCTCTCTGTCCATCTCTTTCTTCCCCTTCTCTCTGTCCATTTCTTCCCCTGTCCTCTCCGTCCATCTGCTCTTCCCTCCTCTCTCTAACCTTGAGTCTTGTTTATTGTTACTGAAAGCGAAACTTTGATTGGGAATTAAAGTAACTTAAAATCCATGTGTAAATCGGTTGTGACTTTTGGTACGTGGGGTGTCAGAGAGAAGAGAGAGAACCTTTCAGCTGATGGATCTGGGAGGGGGTGTGGAGGGGAATAGCAGCTTCAGTGACATTATTTCACATTGTTCCGCCAACGGATAGGATTAAAAAAGTTTTGGACAATCCAGATTCCGTAGTAACTTCCTAATCATGTGCCGATAGGCCATAAATACAACTTTCATGTTTTCGTTAAAAACCGAGTGTGAGAAAGAAAACAGAATAGCACATTTTTGTGTACAAAAGTATTGTTTAGAATATATTTAACGAGAAAGAATATCTCTATAGGAGAAACAATTTGTCTAATGGTTTCAATGCCCTGCTGTATTACTTACAACTAACTGCAAGGAAGAAAACGAAACGAAACTGCAGGTTTTCAACAATAGATTATTTTTCTCGCACTCGGCTTTAACAGAATAGCTGTACAGTGTTGTTTTCCGTCTAAACGTTATTAGAATATTGTGTAAATCGATCAAGAACTTTTCAGATTTTTGGTAACGACGTTTTGTCCTTTATATATTAGTATAGATGTCAACATATTTCTCTTTCTTAGAAAAGCTTTTCTGCAATTGCAAGTCTGTATTATATATCCTCTCTTTTCTTGGCCGTTGTCAGTTACTCTGCTGCCCAAATACAAAAACTCGTCTACAAATTTTAGTGGCTCATTTACTAATATAATACCCTAGGAACACCCAATTGAAATGCACTCTATTAACACTGTCTTACTTTTGTTGATATTCATATTATAAGCTCTTTTCAAGACTCCCTCCATTCTATTAATCTGATCTCCTCAGTTCTTGGTCGAGTCAGATACCTTTTATTCCTGCTCCCTGGACCTTCATTCCCTTTCCAGAATTCTTCTTTGGTTTCCTTTACTACTCCTGTTCCCCTTTCATGTCCCTCGAATCATACATACTAACGAGCCAAAACAGAATGAGTACATGCTTAATAGCTTGTTGGTTCACATTTCGAACGCAATATAGCATACAGTGCAACTCTCTGCTCCGTATTTTCAGAGAAGCACAAAGAGTGTGAAATAGCTGTGTCCCTACCGTGCACTCGAGTTTGGCAAGACACGCGCGACGGCTGATGAGGTGCACATCAACCGCAGGAGTGGCCGGGGGAAGGGGGGGGGGGGGGGCGGGGCGCCTTCGGCAAGCTGTGGTCTTCCAGGCGTCGCGCTCCAGGTCGCTGGGACCGCCACCTCACCAGCAATGATCACTGATACTGGAGGCTATGCCGGCACGGTCGCCCGTTTCTCAAACGATTTGCCACCGTGCCAGACGATGAAAGGCCTTCATTTTCCCAGAAGGGACTCAGAAGGGCCAGTCGCAGATTTGTAATTGCTTCTCCAGACCTGTCTAGATTACCAGACGATGAGTCTGGTGGTAATGGCTTCACTCTGTACTCTGTAACATATGGAGATCTCGGCTATCACGACAGTTGGCTTCGGGGCTGGCAAAAGCCTTACATACTGATGAGTCGAGTTGTGAAACTACCCTAGGCTGCCGTAGGCTATCACAAGTGAGCGTACACTACAGTAATTTTAGTAGTAGCCTTGGGCATTAACGTCTTACCCGCATTACCTTCACGTTAGGTGTGTTGCATACTTATCGGGCATTACTTCATATAGATCGCATTCTCTTCGTTTGCGATGAGTGTCTCACCAGATTCCACTAAAAACCGGAAACCGTGACCCGTCTAGAAACTAAAGGAGAATATATAGAAGGCTGCGCAACCTACGGAACATTTTTGTTCTACCTCTTGTCTGTTACTTAAAAATAAACGGTATTTGTAGCAAAACTGAAATTGTCAATGTTTAATTCAGGTGTTATTCGAAATTCGTCAATTTGAAACGTGAAATAGAGAGATGATGTAGTACAAATAAAACGGAACAACGCCGTCTTGTCATGTAGCTGGAAATTGCAATTTCCTCAAAGAAATGCAAAATGAAAAAAACATGCAAAACAAAAATATATCAAACTTCGCATCAGTACGTCGTCAAACTTGCATAGCACATGTTTCTTTTATTCATACGGAGTGGCCGAGCGGTTCTAGGCGCTACATTCTGGAACCGCGCGACCGCTACGGTCGCAGGTTCGAATCCTGCCTCGGGCATGGATGTGTGTGATGTGCTTAGCTTAGTTAGTTCTACGTTCTAGGGAACTGATGACCTCAGAAGTTAAGTCCCATAGTGCTCAGAGCCATTTGAACCATTTTTCAATTCATAAACAGCTTTCGCATTTCTCAAAAATAACAGGGAAATCTTGTCTTTGATCATGGTGACGTTCTATTGAGTAGAAAATACCAAACATAATATACAGGGTGTATCAAAAACAATCATCCGATTTGGTACGTCTATATTTCTGAAACTAATAAACAAATACAACGAATTTTGTTTCTTGATGAACGGGAAACTCAAAAAGTTTTTTTCATGCCTTTTCATAGATGTTCAATGTGTCCCTCTTGAGATGCACGGCATATGTCTATGCGGTATTCAAATTATTCCCACACTGCAGCGAGCATGTCTTGAGTTACAGCTTCCACAGCTACTGTTATAAGATGTCTCAGTTCATTCATTGTTGTTGGTAACGGAGGCACATAAACAGAGTGTTTTATAAACCCCCACATGAAATAATCACATACAGTCAGGTCCGGTGACCTTTGAGGCCAGTAATGTAAGGCTGAATCATTTGGTTCAGTGCAACTGATCCATCGTTCAGTAATCCTTTGATTTAAAAATTCCCGCTCCTCTAGATGTCAGTGTGGCGGTGCTCCATCCTATTGGTAAATGAAGTCGTGGGAAAAGAAAGTTCTCAAGCATATCGAGATATGTTCTTCCTGTAACAGTGTTCTTGGGAAAGAAAAATGTATCATATACCTTTCCCTGTGAAACTGCACAAAACAGTCCTCTCATGTTGTACAACTTCATGTGGTTGTTCCGTACCCCATATTCTTACATTATGACGGTTCACCTTTGCATTTAAATTGAATGTTGTCCCGTCACAAAACACTAAGCGTGGAAGAAAAGTGTCATCCTCCATCTTGCCAAGAATGAAATTACAGAACTCCACACGTTGTCGTTTGTCACCTTCACGAAGAGCTTGCAGTAGATAATTTTTTTCTGGTTTCGTGTGTAAACGTCGACCCAACACGCGACAGACGGACATCTGGGTCATGTTGAGCTGTCGAGCTGCACGGCGAACGGATTTCGGCGGACTCCTTTTGAAACTATGGCGGATGCGTTCGACATCTGTGTCAGACACTCGGGGACGGCCCGGCGATATGCATTTACAAAAACAACCTGTTTCTCGGAATTGTTCATGCCGTCGTCTAATGCTCTGTGGTGTAGGAGGATCCACACAGTTACTACTGACCCGCACTGCGCAAAACGTAGAACACAAAACGTTTTCTGTTGTCCCGATAGCATTTCTACTAGAACTGAAGTGGGCGCACACTGCTGGTACCTAGTGGGAACCAAGTAGAGGGTGAGTCAAATGAAGACCTTAAATATTTTTTTAAATATTATTTATTGTGCAGAAGTGGTACAAAGTTGTATCACTTTTCAACATAATCTCCCCCACGCTCAATGCAAGTCCTCTAGCGCTTACAAAGCGCATAAATTCCTTTACAAAAAAATTCTTTTGGTAGTCCGCGCAACCACTCATGCACCGCGTGGCGTACCTCTTCATCAGAACGGAACTTCTTTCCTCCCATTGCGACTTTAAGTGGTCCAAACATATGGAAATCACTTGGGGCAAGGTCTGGTAAGTGTGGTGGATGAGGAAGACACTCAAATTGCAGGTCTGTGATTGTTGCAACTGTTGTACGGGCAGTGTGGGGCCTTGCATTGTCATGTTGCAAAAGGACACCTGCTGAAAGCAATCCACGTCGCTTCGATTTGATTGCAGGCCGCAGATGATTTTTTAGGAGATCTGTGTGTGATGCACAGGTGACAGTGGTCCCTCTAGGCATGTAATGCTCCAAAATGACGCCTTTTTCGTCCCAAAAGAGATTCAGCATAACCTTCCCTGCTGATGGTTCTGTTCGAAACTTCTTTGGTTTTGGTGATGAGGAATGGCGCCATTCCTTGCTCGCTCTCTTCGTTTCTGGTTGGTGGAAGTGAACACAGGTTTCGTCCCCAGTAACGATTCTTGCAAGGAAGCCATCACCTTCTCGTTCAGAGCACCGTAGTAGTTCTTCACAAGCATCAACACGTCGTTCTCTCATTTCAGAAGTCAGCTGCCATGGCACCCATCTTGCAGACACTTTGGGAAACTGGAGCACATTATGCACAATGTAATGTGCTGACCCATGACTAATCTCTAAAAAAAATTGCTCTGAGCACTATGGGACTTAACAGTTGTTGTCATCAGTCCCCTAGAACTTAGAACTACTTAAACCTAACTAACCTAAGGACATCACACACATCCATGCCCGAGGCAGGATTCGAACCTGCGACCGTAGCAGTCGCACGGTTCCGGACTGCGCGCCTAGAACCGCGAGACCACCGCAGCCGGGGACTAATCTCTAAACATGCTGCAATGTCATTCAGTGTCACTCGGCGGTTTTCCTTCACTATGGCTTCAACTGCTGCAATGTTCTGTGGAGTCACAACTCGTTGTGCCTGATCTGGTCAAGGAGTATCTTCCACTGAAGTCACACCATTTGCGAACTTCCCTACTCCATTCGTAGACTTGTTGCTGTGACAGACATGCATCACCGTACTGAACCTTCATTCGTCGATGAATTTCAATAGGTTTCACACCTTCACTACACAAAAACCGAATAACAGAACGCTGTTCTTTCCTGGTGCAAGTCGCAAATGGGGCGGCCATCTTTATACTGATACTACGACGGTGTGTGTGCATCAGCACTATGCTGACACCAACCGGCCATTCCGCACGCTGTTTGTAGCACGCTTACCACCTTACAGGATAACGGCGCGAAATTTCGATTTGTTATTACAAATTTAAGGTATTCATTTGACTCACCCTCGTAAAACTCGAGAGCTTGCTTTTTCCAACAGTACGTTGTTCACGCTCATATCTTAGATAACACAATAGTTATGATTTTTTTAAATCTGATGACTCTTTTTGATACACCCTGTATATTTTTTTATGTTTGCACGTGCAAACTGTACTTACATCAAACGTCATTCCTTTAGTTACATAAAACGCCAGAACTTTCGCGATCTATTAATTCTTAATACTTATAAAACCCAGTTTATATCCTGTGAGGATGTAAAATTCACAGTGAATTAACAGTGAATGGTGTGCGATTCTAATTATGTGCAAAACAAACAACTAAGCAAACAAAGAAAGAGTAATCGTCGGCCGCCATATTCTCCCTTACACATTCATTCATTTATTTATTTTACTTTCCCTACCATTGCTATCAATACTACTGGTAATCCTACCATTTACTATGTCATTTATGTATTTGTACCAAAATTACCGAAATTTGGTGGAGTGCAACTCTACTGATGAGCCAAAACATCATGCAACGTATAATATTGGAACAATAAAATCAGCTTGCAGCCAGTCAATGACTTTTCCCCAGTAACCTATTCAGCATTTTGTAGATAGCATATACTTTTCAACATGATCGCATACTTCCTCGCTGAGTTCATGCCGCAGCTAGGTTAATTATGTTTCTTGTTGCATCACGTCGGTGGTTGCGTCCAGGTATGCAGTCAACCAAGCGATTGCTTTGCGAAACATGTACCGCGCCATAGATGCAGATCGGCGATGATATTATTGTGCTATGGAGGGCATTCGCCCGATGTTCCATGGGACGTGTGGAACCAATGGAATACACAGTGATAGTAGCGCACTAAGTAAACATTATTGTTGGTTACTTGCTTCCCTCCATGTTTGATGTCTTCCCTGACGGCGATGGCATGTTCCATCAGATAACTGTTTCACAAGACCACATTCGTCTATAGTCGATGGAAGAGCCTAATAGTAAACTCGCTTTGGTATCAATTTAAATTAAGTCAAATTAAATTAAATTTATTGTAAGTGAAATTGCATCATATTTGTAATGCTGTAATTCGTTTCCACTCGATTCTTGCTCATTAGATGCTAGTCGGTGGCACAGATGATCGTACAAGTTATTTTTATGATGGATTTCTCTGAGGGTCGTCAAATTCGAACTGTATGAACCATACGAAACACATCTGGGACGTTCTTGGGCGCAAACTCCGCATCCAGAAGTCACCGGTCCGTAATTTACAGGAATTGCGCATAAACCTTGTGTATGCGATACTACCGCCGTCTGTATATGTGCATAGCGTTAACACATTACTTTTGCCACCTCAGTGTATAGCCCGCAGACAACTTTGATTGGCCGGTAATTACGTAATGCTGTCGCAGATGGTGAAGTCTGCGCTGGTGGCGCCATTGCTCCTGTCGTAGCGCAGACGCTGCGACGAATATCTCTGGCTCTTCACTGCAGCGAGAGCTCGCTTCCATGGACCGCAAAGATTACCACGGAAGCGAGCTCGCCACGCAGAGAAAAGTAAAGTCAGAGATATTAGTCGCAGCATCTACGATACGACGGGAGCGGTGGCGCCACCAGCACAGACTTTTAACACCATCTGCGATAGCATTACGTAATTACAGGCCAATCAGAAGCTGTCCGTGGGCTACGTAAGACCACTACTGTAACAGTTCTGCCAGTCAGTTGCTCCTGACGAAGACGATAGAGGAAATCGTCGCAAGCTCGCAGTTTTACCCTGAATTGGCGGGACAAGAACTACGAGGATGATTTGTACAGTTTTGTTTCGTAGTATGTCCAGCATTGACAATAAAGCAATATGCAGTATTTATTTTGAGCCCTGTATTTCAGTGTTCGTCGCGATTCGCTGTTCCGCATAAGGCGAGGACGCGCCTTCTCCAGTAGGTCTACACTTCGCAAACTACATGAACTATATATAAATGAACTATATATAAATGAACTATATATAAATGAACTATATGAACTACATATAAATGACCTAGTAGATAAAGTCGGAAGTTCCATGCGGCTTTTCGCGGATGGGTGCTGTAGTATACAGAGAAGTTGCAGCATTAGAAAATTGCAACGAAATGCAGGAAGATCTGCAGCGGATAGGCACTTGGTGCAGGGAGTGGCAACTGACCCTTAACATAGACAAATGTAATGCACTGCGAGTACATAGAAAGAAGTATCCGTTATTGTATGATTATATGATAGCGGAACAAACACTGATAACAGTTACTTCTGTAAAATATCTGGGAGTATGCGTACGGAACGATTTAAAGTGGAATGATCATATAAAATTAACTGTAGGTAAGGCGGGTGCCAGGTTGAGATTCATTGGCAGAGTCCTTAGAAAATGTAGTCCATCAACAAAAGAGGTAGCTTACAAAACACTCGTTCGACCTATACTTGAGTATTGCTCATTAGTGTGGGATCAGTACCAGGTCGGGTTGACAGAGGAGATAGAGAAGATTCAAAGAAGAGCGGCGCGTTTCGTTACAGGGTTATTTGGTAAGCGTGATAGCTTTACGTAGATGTTTAGCAAACTCAAGTGGCAGACTCTGCAAGAGAGGCGCTCTGCATCTCGGTGTAGCTTGCTGTCCAGGTTTCGAGAGGGTGCGTTTCTGGATGAGGTATCCAATATATTGCTTCCCCCTACTTATACCTCCCGAGGAGGTCACGAAAGTGAAATTAGAGAGATTCGAGCGCGCACGAAGGCTTTCCGGCAGTCCTCCTTCCAGCGAACCATACGCGACTGGAACAGGAAAGGGAGGTAATGACAGTGGTACGTAAAATGCCCTCCGCCACACACCGTTGGGTGGCTTGCGGAGTGTAGATGTAGATGAACTCTGTGGTGTGTATGACCGGCCTGGCACTTTTTCCTGCCCACCGCTGTTAGAACGAGTCGACGGCGTTTCTCTCGTAGCCCGTCGGCGGTGTCGACTTTCCTGCTAAGTGGAACGCAGCCGTTTCCGCACAGCCGGCAGCTCCCAGCGATCGTAGTCGTGACTTGAGGCAGCGAGCCACCCGCGTCCCTTCGCCGCTGCCCTATAAGGCCGCGTTCCAGCCGTCGGCTGCCCTTCCTGCGCTGTGCCAGCTGCGACATTTTTACGCACCTGCCTCTTTGTCCCCGTCACACTTTACAACTAACTGTCAACATTCTGCGATCAGGCTATGGGTAGCATCTAACCACCTCTGTCCCACCATTCTTGTTTTGTATGAGATAAGACGCAGCGGGCAAGTGACTGACTGCCAACACCGTTCCTTTGTTCTGATCGAGCCAGCAAGTGCCAGCATCTGTTTGCAGAAACACAATTACTTCCAAGTTGATGTTACTGGATTTAAGAAATGCTTGCAATAGAACTCAATACGTTGCTCTTAACGGAAAACAACGATAGTTTCCAGACGGAATTTTGACTCTGCAGCGCAGAGTGTGCTGACATGGAACTTCCTGGTAGATTAAAACTGTGCGTCCGGCAAACAGTTTTAATTATTCAGAAAGTATCGTATCAGTGCACACTCCGCTGTAGTGTGAGAACTTCACTCTGGGTTTGCGGTAGTACTTCACGGAGGAAGATACGCTTATTTCCTCCACCGAGTGTGATAGGCAGAAGATACGGCTTAGTCAGGTAGTCGTGTTAGGCAATCATTACGATAAAGGTGCTAGTTGCGTATTAATGTAAATTGATGTCATTTCAGGCAAAATTTCTAAAACAATACTCATCACAGGGCAGTTTGAATAATGTACTGAGCATCATTAGCGTGAAAACCTTCCTGTGCCCCGAATGGGAAAACGGTGCACTTGTGACACGTCATATAAAAAGAGTGTTTCTTCTTAGCCACTCTAAACATTCTAAACTTTTATACAAGTAGTTTTTTTTACAAACTGTGTATAAATGATATAGTGGATAATGTCAGAGCGCTGTGAGGCTTTTCGCATATGAAGCAGTTGCCTATAAGAAGTAGCAATGCCAGATGACTGCCGCGATCTGTAGGAAGATCTACACAAAGGATCACTGATTAGTACAGCGACAGGAAGCTGAACCCAAAAGTAAGTAAGTGTAAAATGTCGCGCAAACATAGAAGAAGAAATCCACTACTGGTGACAAAAAACTAGCAACAGTAACCATCGTAAAATACCTAGGACTAACCATCTGGAACAGCCTTAAGGGGACTTATATCTCAAAACAAATAGTACGAAAAGCATATACCAGTCTGAATTTACAAGGGGATACTCCCCCCCCCCCCCCAAAAAAAGTATTTTTTAAAAACTATATCTTTTCAAATTGTGTACAAAATAACCTTATCCCCTTCAGAATGTTCTCCATTACAACTAATACATTTGTCTCACCGGTGATTCCACAGTTCTAAACATTTTTTGTAGTCATCTTTAGAAGCGGCTGACAGCACCTCCCTCGGTTTTTTCCTTGACTTCTTCGACGTCGTCAAATCTGTGTCCTTTCATGCCCCTTTTCATGCGTGAAAATAAGAAAAAGTTGAACGGAGCCAGGTCAGGCGAGTAAGGTGCATAGGGCAGCGGTACCATGCCATTTTTAGCCAAAAGCTGTGAAACAAAGGTGGCTGTTTGTGCAGGTGCGCTGTCGTGGTGGAAGAACCAGTCTTCTGTCTGCCAGAAATCGGGTCCCTTTTGACGAACGTTATTGCACAATGTTCTTAAAACTTCTCTCACAGCTGATCAATTGTCTGTCGACGGCCTGTGAGCATAATCTCGCGAATTTTTTAATATTTTCGTCGATTCGGGCAGCTGATGGACGTCCAGAACGAGGTTTGTTATCAATCGACATGTCGCCGTTTTTAAATCGAGTAAACCACCCGAACACTCTAGTTTTTCCCATAACGTCGTCTTGGTAAGCTGTTTTCAACATTGAGACAGGTTCAGCAGCATTTTTACCTAGCAGAAAATAAAATTTCACAGCTTCACGTTGTTCACTTAAACTTGCCATCATAAAAAACGAAACAAGAACAAAACAGCACTAGCAAATAGTCACTGAAGACGAACAGAACAAGCCGCGTCGACAACACAGGCGGCATGTAACTGGCCATAAGATGCGCTACACACATCTAGTAGCAGAAATGCTTACTTACGCAAGCTCCACCCACGGCATTGTTACGCCGTTTTTCTTTTTTTTTTGTTTTTCTTTTTTGTTTGGGTATCCCCTCGTAACATGGAAGAATTTTCAGGAAATGTAATTCTTTCACTAAGAAGCGGCTTACAAAACACTTGTTCGACCGATTCTTGGTGTTGCTTATCGCTCTGGGACCCCATTGGAATAACAGAAGAAATTCACAAAGAGCCGTGCGATTCCTAATAGGATCGTTTGATCGCGGCCGGAATATCATGGAGACAATCAACAAACTCCAGTGGCTGACGCTCCAACAGGGGCGCTGTGCATCACGGAGACGTTTAATATTAAAATTCTACAAGAGCGCGGAAAACATATTTCTTCCCACATATGTCTCGCGACCATAACGAGAAAATCCGAGAAATTGGAGCTGATACGGATGTTTACTGACAAGCATTCTTCCCCGCGCGACATTCGCCAATGGAACTAGAAATGGTGGGACACCCAGTGGCAACAAAAGCACCCTAGACCACGCACGTAAGGTGGCTTGTTGGCTAAAGAAATATGTATGTAAGTAACCTGTATTTTCTACGTGGATCAACACACCGTACATTTTCGAATTCGCGTTTTGATCATTTACGCACTGACACAGATGTACAGTAAGTGCTTAAAAGTATCAGGACACCTGGCTGAAAATTACTTACAAGTTCGTGGCGCCCTCCATCGGTAATTCTGGAATTCAGCATGGTGTTGGCCCACCCTTAGCCTTGATGACAGCTTCCACTCTCGCAGGCATACGTTCAATCAGATGGTGGAACGTTTCTTGGGGAATGACAACCCATTCCTCACGGAGTGCTGCAATGCGAAGAGGTATCGATGTCGGTGGCACGAAGTCGACGTTTCAAAACATTCCAAGGGTGTTCTATAGGATTCAGGTCAGGACTTTGTGCAGGACAGTCCACTACAGGAATGTTATTGTCGTGTAACCACTCCGCCACAAGCTGTGCAATTTGAACAGTTGCTTAATCGTGTTGAAAGATGCAATCGCCATCTCCGATTTGTTCTTCAACAGTGGGAAGAAAGAAGGTGCTTAAAACATTAACGTAGGCCTGTGCTGTGATAATTCCACGCAAAACAACAAGGGGTGCAAGCCCCCTCCATGGAAAACACAAGCACACCATAACACCACCGCCTCCGAATTTTACTGTTAGCACTACACACGCAGGAAGATGACGTTCACCGGGAATGCGGCGTAACCACACCCTGCCATCTGATCGCCACATTGTGTACCGTGATTCGTTACTCCACACAACGTTTTTCCATTGTTCAATCGACTAAAGTTTACGCTCTTTACACCAAGCGAGGTGTCGTTTGGCATTTCCCGGCGTGATGTGTGGCTTATGAGCAGCCACTCGACCATGAAATCCAAGTTTTCTCACCTCCCGCCTAACTGTCATCGTACTTAGTGGATCCTGATGCAGTTTGGAATTCCTGTGTGATGGTCTGGATAGACGTCTGCCTATTACACAGTACGACCCTCTTCAACTGTCGGCGGTCTGTCAGTCAACAGACGAGGTCGGCCTGTACGATTTTGTGCTGTAAGTGTCCCTTCACGTTTCCACTTCACTATCACTTCGGAAACAGTGGACCTAGGGATGTTTAGGAGAGTGAAAATCTCGCGTACAGACGTATGACACAAGTGACACCCAATCACCTGACCACGTTCGAAGTCCGTGAGTTCCGCGGAGCGCCCCATTCTGCTCTCTCACGATGTCTAATGACTACTGAGGTCGCTGATATGGAGTACCTGGCAGTAGGTGGCAGCACAATGCACCTAATATGAAAAAGGTATATTTCTGGGGATTTCCGGATACTTTTGATCACATAGTGAATATTTACTACACAGGAAGTTTAAACAACGTGTTCTGCACTCTTTTAGGAGCTGGAAGTGTTCAAAACTTGCAAAGGCCTTTACTTTTGTGAAGTGTTCAAAACTGGAAAAGACCTTTACTTTTATGAAGTTATTTTCAAGGAAGCAGAAGTCACTGGTATATATAAAAAAAACACGAGAAAATGACTAAATGACCTGCCAGTGGCTCAGAAGGGAGTTCAGAATGAACAAAAAGAAACATCATTTGACCAATAACATAATATGCTTGAGAGGTGTTAAAGGAATTTTTTAAATCTAACCAAGAATCGTTTCTGGGGACAGTTCCTTCCGTTACTAGACGAATTTTTATTTCCTCCCGCTCGATCGGCCGTACGTTACGCCACGCCTGTTGCAGCAGGTGACGGGCCCCGAGCGGCGTGACGCAGGCGGTGTGGCGAGTCGTTGACATGCCGGGCGCTGGGCGCCGAGTCGGCATCCTTGAGGCGGAGCGACCTTGGCGGACAACCCGACCCACCAGACCTGATCCGCCGTCTGGGTCTCCAGCGGCCCCGCCCGACAACGGAAACCCAGCCGCGGCTGCAGCCGACAAGCTTTCCCCGCGACTCCTGTTACCGGGCTGCGGCGGGCGCCGCTCAACTTCTCTCCTTCACGGTAACGAACTAGCACTCTGGACTCATTCTCAACGCACCCTGCTGGCCACTAAAACTGCATATTCTGCAAAGCTATCGATTAATGTAATTTTACTTATTTTGTATACAGGGTAATTTTTTTTTTCACCGTGTACAACACGGATTGATTGATGAGAAGGAACAAAAAAGGTCTAAAGAGCTTATGCCCGGAAACGCATGGTTTCCATGCCAGAGTCCATTTATTCAATCATACATTGTTGAAGAGACTACGGTCTAATAGGGGCTGCACCATGCAGTCACAGTTACATTATGCATGGTTACCTCTTAGGGGATGGTACTATTCCTCATACGTCATGCCCTAGCGCCCTCTCTTCTGCCATAGTAATTCGTAATGTTGTGTCCGATTGTCGCGTCCCGGCACAGGGCCTCACTATACCAGAATGAAGTAAGTGCGAACTGCGTAGCGCAATCGGGACGTTAACGACAATGGGTTCATTATAAATTGCTGTCAACCTTTATATCGGAGATGAGAGGGAGAGAATCTCCTTGGTTTGAAGCAAATAAGTTTCCTGAAAATAGGTTACAGTGAAAGTTTACCGCCATACCTCCTTGCCTAGCGACGCCAGATGGAAGTTGATGCGATCAAGCCCTGAATCAAAACTGCGCAACGGATAACTGGGGAGAGGAGCTTGAGAGCGCTACCTAGAGAGCGTGTCCTTTCTGTACGATACTAGGCAAGGGGCTGGAGGGCTCACACGCTTATGTGTGGGTCCCCGCATTCTATATCTTTTATTTTTAAATGAATTCCTTTAACTTGACTTCTTTGCGATTTTTAAGGTGTGTTAAAGATTGATGACAGTTGATTACCTATTTATTTTGAACATTATCACTCGACATTACAACGATAGCAGCAATTGTTTCAGTTTACAGATATTCCAATTTTACATCTTATAGCTCGGGTATATTATATACTAATCTGCATGCACATTTCTAAGGGCAAGACGGAATTGCGTTAGCCAAATGTATACCACGGAAGCCTCCCAATATTTTACATAGGACACCCACTACCTGAGGAGGATAACAGGCAAACTGGGGACCAGATACATTAACACAGGGGGTCAAATTTCCTAAATTAACGAGATCATTCTATTCCTTACACAATCCGAAGCTGGAAATAAAAGAATTAGTACAAATATTCAAATACCTCTCTTCCATGCGTGAACATTGAAACAGACGCACTGAGGGCACGTCTGCTCACTTACCCGTCTTCTGTAACACTCCTAGAATATGGCGGGCACCCAGTGGTCTTCCTGGGCCCCGGTGGAGGGGGTGGTCGAACCACTTGGCCGTGACCAACCTCTCCACCCCAAGTCTTGTGACACTGGAAAGTCTTTGACTTTTACCTGCCTGTGCTGTCTTTCTGATCCCCTAGCCAGGAGTAAGGGTGGCACTACTATACTACAGAACTACTTCCCAACAAAGATTTGGCCACTCTTTACGGAAAGGTGTGAGGAGGATTAGGAAAGTTCATGTGCAGATTGACATCCACGTACAAGAAATGCATAATACACGACACATATAAATATGTATTATGAAGCCTGACACATTTCTTTCCACCCGTCCACATGGATTCTGTTGCACCCGCGGCGGGCCGCCTCGTGTAATAAAATTGGCTGCGGAGCCGCCTCTGTTTCTATTTCCCGGTGCGAGCAAGCAGCGAAACCTGCTGCTTATAGAGCGGAAACTACTGTACCGTTTCAACAGAATTGCAATAGGCAGAAAAGATTGGTTAGTTTCTATCAAGTTTATTCTCACATATACTTATGTGCGGTGTTGGACCATAAACCCCTTAGTAAGTTTCAGTCTACTTATTCGAACTTGCTACTTCAAAGCTAATTGCCAGTACATATAAGAAACAAGTACAAAGCAATCACTTGTTCTTGGTTAGCACTGAAATCTCTCTAAGTAATTGAGACAAAGACTGACAACCTCTGTTCAACACTATTCCAACGAAACTCTAAAAATCCTACTTGACCTGCAGTTCTTGAGTGTCCACCAGAGTCTATCACCGTCTTCTCGTTGTTGGAGTCTTTATCCGCTGTATCGGCTGCTATGGGCCTACTCGGCCTCGCTGGCGTCTCGCTGCGGAATCTCCAAACTGCCGGCACTGGCCCTGAATCTGCATATCAATCTCTGCTTCTAGCTATTCCGCTGCCTGGCCTTTTATTTCGTTTCTCATGTACTTGGGTGCACACGAGTTAATTTGTTTCACACTATCCTTTCATTTCTAAGTGATCGGATTGCACAAGAATGCCTATGGTTCCACACGACACTCTCGTTTCTAATTGGTCGGCTTGCGCAAGAATGCCTTCGGTTCCACACGACACTTTCGTTTCTAGTTGCACACAACTTAATTTGGTTCCACACTAGTCTTTTCCGCACGTGACTGACACTCTCTTTTGCTGTATTATCGCCCTCGTGTTTGCGTCTTCCATTGCGCAAGTCTGATTCATGCTGCTTCCTCTGGCAGGAAGACAAACACAAAGTTATTTGATCAACAAGCCATACTTGGCAGCCTCTGCCGTTTATCTTGTCCCTACGTCCTGGTGGACTATTTCTTAACGTCGTCTGGCTGTTTGCCTATGGAGCCTGGACTCTTATTATGGTTACAAAAGCAAGAATAAAAATTAAAATGTTCTACGGTCGCAACATGATTCACGTGTCTTGCTGTCTCACCTTGCCGAGAGCTTGCCGACATGGTGTTTACTTACGGAAAGGCAAATGGCAAAGGGTGGTGGGCAGCAAGGTTGTGTTACGAGACCTATCCCCGCCGACAACAACAGCAGCATTCATTGATTGCAAAAGTATTTCTCCGTTTGTTGGAGATAGAGTCGTTTCAGGAAGCAGGAAATCGCGAAGGACGTACCCGAAATGTTCGGACACCAGACCTGAAGAAAAATATGATTAGCACTGTGGACGGCGACCGCCGTGGCAGTACCAGACATTTGGCCCGCCAGTCCAGGGTAAGTCGACGTCCGGGAGGAACATTCTCCATGACAATTGTTATCATCCTTATCACCTACGGTGGGCAACTGCCTTGCCGCAGTGGATACACCGGTTCCCGTGAGATCACCGAAGTAAAGCGCTGTTGGGCGTGGTCGGCTCTTGGATGGGTGACCATCCAGGACGCCATGCGCTGTTGCCATTTTTCGGGGTGCACTCAGCCTCATGATGACAATTGAGGAGTTACTCGACCGAATAGTAGCGGCTTCGGTCAAGAATACCATCATAACGACTGGGAGAGCGGTGTGCTGACCCCACGCCCCTCCTACCCGCATCCTCCTTGAGGATGACACGGCGGTCGGATGGTCCCGGTAGGCTACTCGTGGCCTGAAGACGCTTTATCACGTACGGTGTGTGCAGGGCTTACTAGCGACAGACTTTCCACACCGGAACAGTTTTGTTACTGGTTTCTTCACCAGGCAACTACGATTCCTGGATTTGTGTTATCCACCCTATTCACAGATGAGGCCACCTTTATGCAAAGTAGTACCTTCAACTTTCATAACAGTCGCCTGTGGAACAGTATGCAGAACATCCATGGTATGGTGACAGCGAATCATCAGCATAGGTGGAGCCGGAATGTGTGGGCCAGGATAATTGGCGATCGTATTTTGGTACCAGTCTTCCTTCCAGCCCGGAACTAAAGGCGTTTCTTGCGGGTGACTTTGCCTCCCCGGCTGCAAGAAGTGCCATTGACGATTGGGAGGGTTATTTGGCTCTAGATGATGGTGTTCCAGCCCACTTCGCCGTTAACGTCCTGACGTATCTTAACTGTGTCTTCCGTGATCGATGGATCGGACGACGGGACCAGCCCGTTCACATGATCTCAACCTGTGCGATTTCTGGTTGTGGGGCCATCTCAGAAGTATCGTGTATGCAGAGACCATTTGAGATGTGGAGACACTGGAGCAGGGTATTCATGCTGCCTTTGACACTGTTCGGATGTAGCCTGGACGATGTGAACGTGTGAGACAGAACATGCTACGGCGCGTACACGATTGCCTTGAGGCACAATAAAACCATTTTCATCACGTACTGTAACTGTGGCTGCAAGATAACAATGTGTGATTGAGTAAATGGTTTCTAGCGTGGAAACCATGAATTACCCGACCTAAGTTCATCAAATTTTTTTTGTTCCATATCCTCTCATTGATCAATCCCTAGAGTTTGCACACGATGGAAAAAAAATCACCCTGTATACAGCACAGCAGTAGACTAATTACATTTGTGCAGAGGTTGCACGAAAATGTGGAAACACCCAGACAAATGCAAGCTTAAACATAGACGCAGAGTCTAGGCAAGCCTGCAGGTTGAGCTGCTGTCTTTGACCACGAACGGCGCCTGTGTAATATTCTGAGTACGTTGCGAGTGTCAGTCGTTTTCAGAACAGTGTTCTGTGAAGTTGTCAGTGCATTATGTCGGAGCTAACTGAATTCGAACGTCGTCAAACTGTTGGTGGTGGTAGAGTGGGTGCTCCCGCGGTCAAGGTAGCTAGAATGTATGGTGTTTCAAGAGGCACCGCATCGAAGATCTGTACCGCAGACAGGGAAAGCGGGAAAACATCATGTGCAAAGCTACAACGCGGACGAAAGTGTGTTGAGTGATGGTGACTAATGGATACTGAAGATGACTGTGACGAAAAATAAGAGGACGACACCTCAAGAGGTTACTGCGTAACTGAATGACACACTCGCGAACCTTGTCAGCGCCGAAACAAAACGAAAGGATTTGCAGGGCGAGATGGAATTACAAAAGCTCACATCAATGATGCAAGTCCCCGTAACAGGAGACAACCTGGTGCCGAAACCAATAAATCTGGACTATGGAGCAGTGCAAGAAAGTCATTTGATCGGATATTTCTTGTTGCACACTGTTTCCAACTTCTGGCCGAGTTTACGTTCGAAGAGTAAAACATGGTGGGAGTTCAGCGATGATTTGGGCAGTCATACTGTGGTACTCCACGGAACCCATTGGTTACTCTGCAAGGTAGCATTACTACCAACTATTATGTGACCACATGGTACAAAGGTTGTTCCCCAACATTGGTGCTGCGTTCCAAGGCGACAGGGCGAACACACAGCTCGCATCGTCCAGAACTGGTTTCGCGAGCGCCAGGATGAATTGTCACATTTCCCCTGGCCACCAGTCTCGCCAGATTTCAATCTTATTGATCCGTCGTGGTCAACTACCTGAAGTTGCCACCATTTTGCAGGAAGAACGGTCTTAGATTCCTTGAAACCCATTGAGGACCTGTATTTGTCCATAACGGGACGACTGGAAGCCAACGCGTTTCCTACACCGTATTAGACATGACGGTTTTGGTGTTTCCATATTTTTGTCGACTTCATGGAAGTGTTTTGGGGATATACTGTGTGAAACGTTTGGTGTACAGAGCTGTCATCAGTGGCAAAAATGGCTCTAACTCTATTGGGCATCTAGTAGAACTGAGCTCGGATGAGATACGCGTACGACATACCACGCTGCTTCAACTTTGTGACATACCGACAGGCGGTTGGTATAGTCACAGCCTCTGTGGAGCCCTTGGCCAGGTACAATCTATGACAAAAAGAACGACGCACCACGAAGAAATTAACCAAATGGGATGCAAATCGGCAGATGTGATGTACGTGTACAAACGAACAAATTATTAGAATCTGAGAAAAATTGGACGATTTTTTCAAGAGAAAAAGCTTCACAAATTCAGCAGATCAGTAACGCTTTGGCCCACCTATGAACCTTATGGAAGCAGTTGTTCGGCTTGGCATTGAGTGATAAGAGTTGTTGGATACCCTCTTGAGGGATATCGTGTCAAATTCTGTCAAACTGGCGCGTTAGATCGTGAAAATCCGAGGAGAACATTGCAGACACACCGCCGTTCAGAATCGGTATGAAAAGGCCTCATAGCGTGGGATAAAGAACATCAATGAAAGCAACCTTTCCCTTGTGACGTTGATTCCTACACATTTCGCCCTCGAAAACGGCAATTCGGAGTGCGATGAGCAGCAGGAAGATGTTTTTGACAACCTTTGATACTGCGAACGCCCTCGGACGTTTGGGCCCTTTTCTAAGGACAATGTGGGGCTGCATCGTCATCAAGCGTGATCTCACCTGTTTGGAGCGCAGCGTGATCATGTGCAGGTTGGAACCACTAGAGGCAGTTCAAAGCCATTCGACGAAATTTGAACACGATCTGAAGCATCAGAGAGTGCTTATCCCCTTTCATCCCTCCTATTCCATGTCCGCCTGTCGCGTGATAATCGAGAGGCATGTGTGGAACATTGACACCTGAGTGAATAAAATGGCGAGGAGTCCCTCTAAGACCTCACATTTCGACAAAACGCTCGGTTACACCCGCCCAACTTGGTTGAGGATTTCTGAAATGTACCTGTGGAGACAGAACCAGTGACCAAGCCCTAGGCATTTGCAGACGGGCAACACCTTTGACACCCTCCAATTCCGGACAGTCTACTATCAAGCACAAAAGCAGCAATGTAGCGGCGAAAGAGCAGCAGCCTAGCCTGTCTGCAGGAGCCTGGGACTCTCACCGCAGGTTCTGTCTGGAAAAGTACATTTTTAAGGTGCTCAGCAAAGGTAGTTTGATGGCACAGAAGGTTTTGCCGAACTGGTGGGGTGGACTGTGTTTATTCACACCAATGTCACACCACCGCCATCGTCAGGTCACAGGAGGTTCATAAATTAAGGATAATGCTGATACATGGTGAAACAACGCTCTGGTGGGCGGTTTGTGGGTTTAAATCATCTCGGGGTAAGACATGCGGTGCATTTGACCTGCGGTCGTCGCTCGGTGACGCTGGCAGCAGTCCACATACGCAGAGGTGTGTTGGTGCATGTCAGAGTACGGTGCAGCGAGTAAGTGTGCAGACGTTTTCAGACGTGCTAATGGTGACTGGGTGTTCAAAATGGCTCAAAGAACACATATTGATGACATTATGAGGGGTAGAATACTAGAGCGACTGGAAGCTGGTCAAACACAGCAGGTCGTATCACGGGCCCTCCGTGTGCCACAAAGTGTGGTCTCAAGATTATGGCAACGATTACAGCAACAGCAACGTGTCCAGGCGCTACAGTACGGGACGTCCACAGTGTACAACATCACAATAAGACCGATATCTCACCATCAGTGCCCGCAGACGGCAACGAAGTACTGCAGGTAGCCTTGCTCGGGACCTTACCGCAGCCACTGTAACAATTGTCTCTAGACACACAGTCTACAGACGACTGAACAGATATGGTTTATTCGCTCGGAGACCTGCAAGGTGCATTCCACTGACCCTTGGTCACAGGAGAGCCCTTAAAGCCTGGTGTCAAGAACACAGTACATGATCATTGGAACAGTGGTCCCAGGTTATGTTCACGGACGAGTCCAGGTACAATCTAAACAGTGATTCTCGCCGAGTTTTCATCTGGCGTGCACCAGGAACCAGATACCAACCCCTCAATGTCCTCGAAAGGCATCTGTATTGAGGTCATGGTTTGATGGTGTAGGGTGGGATTATGATTGGTGCACGGACACCCCTGCATATCTTTGACATAGGAATTGTAACAGGTCAGGTGTATCGGGACGGCATTATGCACCAGTATGTCCGCCTTTTCAGAGGTGAAGTGGGTTCCACCTTCCTCCTGATGGATGATAACGCACGGCCCCAACGAGCTGCCATCGTGAAGCAGTACCTTGAAACAGAAGTGGCCTGCCTGTTCTCCAGACCTAAACCCCATCGAGCACGTCTGGGATGCTCTTGGTCGACGTATCGCTGCACGTCTTCAAACCCCTACGACACTTCAGGAGCTCCGACAGGCACTGGTGCAAGAATGGGAGGCTATACCCCAGCAGCTGCTCGACCACCTGATCCAGAGTATGCCAACCCGTTGTGCGGCCTGTGCGCGTGTGCATGGTGATCATATCCCATATTGATGTTGGGCTAAAAATGGTTCAAATGGCTCTGAGCACTATGGGACTCAACTGCTAAGGTCATTAGTCCCCCTAGAACTTAGAACTAGTTAAACCTAACTAACCTAAGGACATCATAAACATCCATGCCCGAGGCAGGATTCGAACCTGCGACCGTAGCGGTCTTGCGGTTCCAGACTGCAGCGCCTTTAACCGCACGGCCACTTCGGCCGGCGATGTTGGGTTACATGCGCAGGAAACAGTGGCGTTTTGTAGCACATGTGTTTCGAGACGGTTTTCTCAACTTATCACCAATACCGTGGACTTAACAGGTCTGTGTCGTGTATGTTTCCTATGTGCATTTGCTATTAGCGGCAGTTTTGTGTAGTGCCACGTTGTGCGGCACCATTTTCTGCAATTACCCTTAATTTATGAGCATGAGTGTAGGAGGAATGAAAGAGCATAAGCTTCAGATCACGTTCAAATTTCGTCGAACGGCCTCTAGCGGTTCCAACCTATACCGAGAACAAAAACTGCGGTCTCACTGCGCTCCGAAGTGATCCGATCACATTTAATGGAGCTGCAGACCCAAAACTTCCTTAGAGAAGGGTTGGAACGTCGAGGATATCAGCATGGTCAAAAGTTATTGAGAACGTTTGCCTGCTGCTCCTCGCACTGCGAACTGTCGTTTCCGACCGCGAAGTGCGTGGGAGTCAACGCCCGAGAGAAATGGGTGGTTTCATTGAGCTCCTTTATCCTACCAGGCCTTTTCATTCCGATTATGAGCAGCGGTGTGTCTGGAATGTTTCGTCGGCGACTCATAAGAAAACCGCGAGAAGTCAACGCTGAGCGTCGCAGTTCCAACCTCCATCGCAGAGGCGCCGACAGAAATGGTGAAATGTGGGGAAGAGGGGCTGTGACAACCTTTCCATCCTGCGACACGTCCACGGTAGCGCTGGCCAGAACTGTGGCGAAATTTGGTGAAAAAGTGATATCATTAACCTCCCTTACACGTCACATGAAATTTTGAGCTGTGGCGTTTTTTTTTTCTCGCATGTGTCAGCACTTTGCTGTTTGTAGCGCCGTCGATCCCGAGGGTAATGTCGCAGGGCGCAATGCTTTTTCGACATTACAGAGGAAGGTTGTGCGCACCTTTCAGAGAATTGCAAACTTAAGCGTAACAACGAGTGGAAATTACGAGGTTTCCAACAAGTGATCCTTTAATTCTGTTTCACGGTGTATATGTACATACCCATCTTCCTCATACCCACTTCGGAAATGTTAACATATAGAATATAATTTACAGACGGCGTGCACGTCATTCCTCCAATAATATTGAGATAGACTTACAGGAATCTCTCCTGATGGTATTTGTTTCGAGAACAGCCTTGGACAGATGTGAAATGTGGTGAATAAACTAGATAAGAAGAGATTAGAAGCTTTTGAAATGTGGTACTACAGAAGAATGCTGAAGTTTAGACGGGTCGATCGGTTAAGTAAAAAGGAGATACTGAATCGAATTGGGGAAAAAGGAAATGTATGGCACAAACTGACTAAAAGAAGAGATCAATTGTCTGGACACTTCCTGAGGCATCAAGGCGTCGTCAGTTTGGCAGTGTAGGGAAACGTGTATGGGGGGAGAGGTGGGAGGGAATTGTGGAGAGGGGTTGGGATTCTTCAGAATGTTTTGCAGAACAGAAAAGTGTGTGCAGAGTTTGTCCTGGACACCTTGTCTCTCGAACGAAAAACAAAGACGTATGGACGTCTGCTACGACTTGGCAAATGCAAAACACAAGATTTGATGTTGCCAATACGAACCTATCACAAAACGACAAACTGCAGACCGGAGGAGATGAGTGACGCGCAGATTGAACAACGTCCCAAAGAAGGGCTTTCCTCACTGTTTCACATGGTTGTATCAACATTGTGCGCATTGCTGTCAAGTAGGAGGAGACTATGCAGGACACCTGCAGCATTTAAACAACCATTTTAACTTTCTTCTATTTTTTGTTAATCAAGCCTCGAAACTTTTACGACTGACCTGATAGATAAGAGGAGAACAGAAGCTTTTGAAACGTGTAGTTACAGGAGAACACTGATGTTTCCATCGGTAAATAGGGTAGTTAATGAAGTTGTGAATGGTAATGGGAAGAAAAAAATGAATGACACCACTTTACTAAAAGAAAATTTCGGTTGGTAGAACACCTACTGAGGCATCAAGGAATCGTCAGTGTGGTAATCGATAGAAGAGTGGGAGGTATCGTTTGTAGAGGGAGACGAAGCCGTCACTGTAGCAGCGAAGTTCATGTAGATGTAGGTTGCAGTATTTATGCAATAAAGCTTCTTCCCGAGGATACAATGGCTTGGAGAGCTACCGAGTGATGATGATGATGATGCGCGGTCATCAGCGCCCGTACAATTTCCCAACCTGTACACAGTCCAATCTAGTCACTTTCATGAATGATGATGCAATGATGAGGAAACCACAAACGCCCAATCCCCGGGTACAGAAAATCTCCAACTCTGACGGGAATCGAACCGGAGACACCGTGACCCAGAAGTAGCAATACTAGTCAATACACCACGAGCTGCGGACGCTACTGAGTGAGGTGCCGCAGTAGTTAGTACATTGGACTCGCATTCGTGAGGACAATGGTTCAATCCCGCGTCCAGCCATCCTGACTTAGGTTTCCTGTGATTTCCCTAACCGCTTCAGGCAAATGCCAAGATTTTCCTTTGAAGAGCATGGCCGACTTCCTTCCCCATACTTCCCTGACACGATGGGACCGATGACGCCGCTGTTTGGTGCCCTCCCCCAAACCAACCAACCTTGGAGAGCTGCTTCCAACCAATCTTCGAAACAAAGACCACAGTAACAACAATGAGTAACAACAACAATGAATAAAACGGAAGTATGTCGATACGGATTGCTCCGAAATGTAGCAGAGCCTACTCACTCCTGATGGGTCCCCTGAAGCTCTGCGACGTGGACCTGACAATCTTTATCAAATAGAAAGTCAGAAACTCAGGCCACAAGAAGCATCTTGGATCACCTAGCTAATCTGCATCCTAGCTCATTTGTGAGGCGTGAAGATGATTACCTTGGTTTTTGAAGTAGTAATGCTGGTACAAGCCTATGCCTTTTTCCGTCTTTGTGGTTATTACTGCAATGGTATAGCCTGACAAACAACTTTCTCATGTACTCTTAGTCACCGTGTGCGTGTGTGAGAACCCCAGCGGTGCTCTCACCGCAAGCGAACGTGCTCGTTATTGAAATGAAGTGTCGTGGCCTGGAATCACGGGCCACGCCTCTGCGACGGCGGACTCCGTGAAAGTCCCTGCAGTCGTCACCGCCTCAGGGTCCAAATAAGTCGATTACAGAACTCCCAGCCCACCCGAGTAACGCTCTTGGCTTAAACAGTTTTATCTGCCGCCACAACTGTATTCGGCAATGTTTCTTCTTATATGTGAGTGAGAAGGTTATTACCGAAAACGTACCATAATACGTAGTCTATAGTCCAGAATAATACTGTTTAGTACAGTACTGCGGAGGTATCAAAAATGGAGTCCCACAAGGTTCACGCTTGGGTCCCTTATTGTTCTTAATGTGTATATCAATGACTTGCCACTCAGTATTCACGAAAATGTGAAGCTAGTTCTTTTTGCTGATGATACAAGTGATACAAGTATAGTGATCACTCACAACAAACAAGAATTAGCTGAGGAAATTCTAAATAATATCTTTCAGAAAATAATTAAGTGGTTCTCTGCAAATGAATTCTTATCAAATTTTGATAAATCACAATATATACAGTTTCATAAAGTAAATGGAACAACACCATTAATAAATGTAGAGTTTGAACAGTAGCCTGCAGCTAAGGCAGAATAATACAAATTTTTGGGTGTATGCAGCGAAGAGAGATTGAATTGGAAGAAACATATTGATGATCTGCTGAGTTCAGGTACTTGTGCTATTAGTGTCATTGCAAATTTTGGAGATAAACATATAAGTAAATTAGCTTACTATGCCTACTGTCATTCACTGCGTGCGTGTGTGTGTGTGTGTGTGTGTGTGTGTGTGTGTGTGTGTGTGTGTGTGTGTGTAAATATATATATTTACTTATAAAATTTGTTATTAATAACTCATCCCATTTCAAAAGCAATAGCAATTCAACTCTAGGGGAAAGACTGATCACTGCTTTGAGTTAAATCTAACTTTTGTACAGAAAGGGGTGAATTATGCAGCCACGAAATATCTTACTAAATAGCATCGAAAGTCTTACAGACAGCCAACCAACATTTAAAAACAAATTAAAAGAATCTCTGAATGACAGCTCCTTCTACTCAATAGATGAATTCCTAGATACAAGTTAGTAATCTTACAACTAAAAAATACTTGAATCATAGGATGTAAAGAAACTTTTTGTTAAACTGACACGTCCCACGTCATTACGAAGTGTCGTATTCATAATCTATGGAACAAATATTAATCCAATCTAATCTAACCAGTAAATACTCCACACTGATTGTTTAAAGTAACTTCAAAAGTCTGATTACTGCACAGATGAGTGTATGCGACGAAAAGTTAAGCAAGGGTTGAAATTATGTGTAAAGTTTGATGGGAGCCTCGGTGTTCTCACTCGCAAATACTGGATGGTATTCATACGATGGTCTACGTAATTTTTCATGTCGTGAGTTAACCCTGACTCAATACACATACAGTTTCGACTGTAATACCTGTCTTGGTGTATTAAAGCTTCAACATGAGATTATAGCTCTTAATGAGTAGATTATGATAGAATTTTATTGTTTTTTAATTCCGTCAATAGCTGTAGGAACTACTGAAAATAAAATTTTTGTTGCCCCTGGAAGCCGTTCGATAGGGAACCTGTAACTGGCGTTGTGACCCCATGAACAATGAATCGGGTTAGTCAGTTAGCAATATAGATTCATAAATAAACTCTAAGGAGGATGACATACAAGATGGCCTGCTTCACTATACAAAGCAAAGAATTTTTGCTCGTTGCGTCTCTTACATATCACACGTATTCGTTGCCGATGAAAAGCACACGACAAGGGCCATAATTCGATTTCCCAGGAACTTCGCTCAGTGGAAGAGGAATCAAAATAAGTGAGCACGTGTCCTGGCTTTTTCGTGTATACACGACCGTTTTTGAGAAAACGTTGATCAAAGTTTTCGAAGTAATTTAGATGCCTTTTACTGGGCGATAATCTAAGGCTAAATGGTGGCACAGTGAGCTTGCTTGCGGCCTTTCACTTTTATGCGCCTTGTTCGAAACTAGGTTACTGTTTTTATTTATTTTATTTTCGTTTATTTATCCATGTCCATGGACGGTTACCTCACACGAATGTTTCTTATCAAGTTAGGAGACGCAAGGGTGACTTCTAAATTTCCTCTTAGCGCACTATAATTGGTCTAGTCTTGTCTCTGAGGTCTCAACGAGGGCGATACATAGGGGCTGTTGCATATTCTTAGACGCTTAACATAATAGTAATACTTAGCAACTAGGCATCTCGGATTATTTGGCGCCTCTCTTCCAACTTCTGCCCGTTTAGGTCTTTGAGCCTTTACGTATCGCTCCCCTGTGAGCCAAATATTCATGCTGTCTTTCTATGTGTACGTGTACTGTAGCCTGTAAGTCTTATTTGGTGTGCGTCCCACACGTCTGTGACATGGAAACCATTCTAGCCACTCACTGGCTCTCGTTCCGCATCATATACCCCGCAGAAAAAAAATCAACGTACTCTATTTTGTTGTCCATACTCGTAAATTTTCCACAACGTGAAATTCTGCGCTGTAATGTCACAACCCACGTCCAGGTTCGTATTCAAGTCCCGTGCAACTTCTTAAGAAAACATTATTATTACTAGACGGTGAAAACGGTCAACCCACAGAGTTGCAGGCTGCCTATCTAAGGCCTTCAAGGGGCAACAAAAATAGGATTTTCGGTATTTCAAAGGATTATTGGCCGAATTTAAACATTTATTTTACTTTAAAATTTAACACAGTAATTAAAATATTAAAGTTACAAACAGTATACACGTCTTGAAGCACCATACCTCACGGCGAGCAAATAACCCAGACTTAATTCATCCAATATTTGAGAATAAGGGCATTTAGCGACTTCCAACAAACTTTACACGTAATTTCAAACCTTTTTGAAATGTTCTCGTTGCCACCCCTCACAAGATGATAAAAGGAAAAACGTTTATCACTTATTACATTTTCGCTATTCATTCAACCAAACTTCGGCATCAGCCATGGCGTTTTAATTTATTATTTTTTTGCCACCAACTCTGTCCACAGCACATTTTGCGGACAATATCCATATATACCATTGAATGTACCTGCAAATTATATCACTTTACGAACCACAATTCACAAGATATAACGCCACAAACATTGACATGCGCGAAAAACTAGCTTTTCTGAAAACGGACTTCAAATTACACAGACTATACTCATCATGAGCTTGCTAACAAGAAAGCTTAGTGACTTCCAACAAACTTTAAACCTAATTACGAACCTTTTTAAACTTTTTCTTGCTTATAGGCCAACAAAATAATGAAATAAAACAGTTTATCGCTTACTAAATATTCTTTGTAAATGCAGTAAAACTGCAGCATCAAGCATGACGTTCTAATGTGTTATTTCTTTGCTACTATATTCTGTACCCATTTTGCAGACGGAACCTACACAGACCACTGAGGGTACCTACACGATCATGTCATTGTACGCCACATTATTTGTGAGAAAAACTATTTTTCAGACTATAAGTGAATAATCAGATACTAATAAAACCATAATATTTAGGGTTTTCCGTCCTCAACCACAAAGGTTTCACATGCTTAACGTCAAATATTTAACACATTAACTCATTTTTAAAGTAGTCAGACGTTTGAAGCTGTTTCGTATTGTGACTTCGATGCACTTGTTGCCTGGCTTCTTTACACCATTTTTGTAGAGGCACTGTGAACCACATGTACCACAGCAATATCCTGCGTGCATCTTATTGTTGATACAAATAGTAAGATGGTTATATCATTCTGTAGAAGGGCACTAAGTGACTGAAACCGGTTAAAGAATAAATTTTTTTTTATACAACTGGTTGCTGATTATGTTGATATATACAGTTACAGAAGCTGCAGACGAATAAAATATTGATTCAGTTTCTTTAACGAATAAAATTGGGGGATGGAATAACCTTTCTTTCTTAAATACTCATGATAATTGATCGAGGAGTACAGTTTCAATAAGAAATCACGTATTCTTTTATCTATCTTGGGTCAACCATCTCCGACATGGGAAGCTGTGAAGGTGAGGTAAAATCGTGAATCACGCTAGGACGAGAGGCTATGATGAAGCTCATCAAGACCTGGCAGGACAGAGCGATAACGAACACCGCAAGTGTTAGACACGTAGAAACACTCTTTTTTCTCTCTTCTTTTACGGTTGCGAAACATGGGCTCTTCAGGCCAGGGACAAGTAGCGTATTGATGTATTCGAACTTTGGTGCTAGCACAGGATGCTGCGCATGAAATGGACGGAAATAAGAACAAATGTGTTCTTTGTTGAACAACTCAATATCTCCAGGAGCCTTTCTTTTCATATCATCCAAAAAATTCTCCTGTTGTCTGGCCACATTATGAGAAGAGATGAAGAATTCTACAGAAAATGATTATGGAATGAAAGAGCAGTGATCAGGTGGATATATCAAATCGGGAAGATCTCCGATCTACCACTTCAGTAGGCTCTAAGAGAAGCTGGTGACCGTCCGAGATGGAGACGCTTGGTTGATAGGGTAACGACGCTCAGCAATGAGGACAACGGCTTGCGACGACGACGGTCATCATGTGGCATCATTACAACTGGAGATGAACGTTCGTCTTTGTTCCACCGATTTGTGTTTTCATATAAGTGTCTGTAACCGGAGCTTTCTCACAGACCCCTTGGCGTTCTCGTGGAGGTGTGTGTGTTGCACCTCCGGCCAGATAGAGCTCGCTCTAACGTGCCGCTTCCGGGGTTAGGGGAGTCGCGTCGCCTCTAATCTAAGCCGCCAGGCAGATTAACGACAAGGTTTGCCGGCCGGACTAAACGTGGTTTTTATGCGGTTTCCCCACATCCATATAGGCAAATACCGGGCTGGTTAGCAAGTCCCGCCCAAGCGTAAACAATTAAGACGTCGGCACACGGACCGTGCATTCAACGTTGAGAGTGCCGAGTTCAACGCGCCGCTGAACGCTCAGAAACGGTGCGGATTATGAATACTGTACGTGTGTCTCAAAGTGGTATGCGAGATCGCAGCGCGCTCCAGAGGCAGTTGTCGGCTGCATTTGGTTACCAAATCACACTGCTTGTTTACGAAATGGTCGGGCGTAAAATTCCTTAGTCAGCTCTATTAAAGCGCACATATCCCCCCTTGTCAATATGCTACTCATGTTATACTGTCTGTAGCACACATAAATAAAAACGTCGATATCCATGAATACGAGGTCTGTTCAAAAGATTTCGGAACTTCGTCCACAAAGTTTTATTACGCTTACATTTTACTTACTGCGCGTGGTTTCCTTCGAAACACTCTCCTCCACAACTGATACACCGCTCCCGGCCTCCTTTCCGCTTCCGGTCGAAGTCTTGGCATGCCTCATGTTGGATTGCGTGAGGCGCCGTCTGCGAATTTTCTTTTTATCTCGTCTATCGTTGCTCAAATGGCTCTGAGCACTATGGGACTTAACATCGAAGGTCGTCAGTCTCCTAGAACTACTTAAACATAACTAACCTAAGGACATCACACACATCCATGCACGAACCAGGATTCGAACCTGCGACCGTAGCGGTCGCGCGTTTCTAGACAGAAGCGCCTAGAACCGCTCGGTCACATCGGCCGGCTCTATCGTTGCAAATATTCGTCCTTTCAACGGAGTTTCCAACTGCGAAAATAAAAAAAATCCGCAGGGGCTAATTCTGGAGAGTTCTGAGGATGAGGCAGGGCAGTGATTTCGTTTTTTGTGCAATAGTCACGCACCAACAGGGATGAATGTCTGGGTGCGTTATGGCGATGCAAAAGCTATGGATTTTCTCGCTACATTTAAGGCCGTTTCCTTCTCATATTTTCTCGGAGGCGTTGCTATACGTACCGATAGTACCACCGATTAACAGTCTCATGATGAACTAATCCTTCAAAGTTGGAGAAGATTGTCAGTATGGCTTTGACAATTGACCAGACCTGACGAGCTTTCCTTTCTTGCAGAAACTTTCTCTAACCATTCTGAAGACTGAACCTTTGTCTCAAGATCATAACCGTAGTCCCACCTCTCACCACCAGTTATGATTCCCTTAAGGAACATCTTGTTGTCATTTGCGCAATCCAAAAGCTCTTCGCAGACTGCGAGGCGAAGATCTTTCTGGTTTGACTCACGAGCCGTGGGTCAGACTTGGTGGCAACACTATGCATTCCAAGATTCTGTGTCAGGATTTCATGACATGATCCAACTGAAATGTTACATTCTTCTGCAAACCCTCGGAGTCAGACTTCGATTGGCTCGCACTATTTAGTTGACATTCCTGACATGAGGGTCGTCGGTAGACGTCGAAGGGCGTCCAGAATGAAAGTCACCTTTAACTTCCGTCCGGCCATTTTAAAAGAGTGTGAACCATTCGTAACACCAAGTACGGCTTAAGCAAACATCACCGTAGGTTTCCTGCATCATTTTGTGCCTCTATAAAGGTTTTTTTGAGTTTCACACAAAATTTAATCCAGGCCCGTTGCTCCTCTAACTACGCCATCTCGGAATTCGCAAACTGCGCGACACAACATTCTACTCAATACAGCGCTGAACAATAACTAACAGACATACAACAATGAAACTTCTGGCAGTTACACATTAAACAAAGGCGTTTGCAGGGATTGCAACCGAATTTCGCTCCAACTCATAACTGGCAGGAAATTACGAATGTTCCGGAATTTTCTGAACAGGCCTCGTATGTTATAAGACAAAAAGAAGAGTTCCTTCAATCGATAAGGACGTCAGCTTAGACAAATTCAATTGCAAATAATGTAATGCAAATTTACAGTAGACTTTCACATAGGATAAAAATTATTTAATCATTCTCAGTAGAGCTCTTATTCTTATCTGATCGCTATACCTATTCGCTGGCACACTCTTTAGAACATGTGAAATACAAGACTAAACATGGCAGAGTAAAACACCTTACTGCAAGTAGTGCAATCTTTCCCGTAGGAAAAACAAACAAAAAAACAATCGAACACACACACGTTCCTGAAAGAGGGCGGACTTAAGTTACTTAACATCGAATGTCACAGAAGATACTTGTATGAAGTTGATAAGAATGTCTCGAAACCTATTAGAAAACGCAAAGTTTAGTGAAAAATATTTCGATGGAGAGATACAAGAACATACAACGCATGAAACAACGCTTTGCAACTCTGCATCACTATTCGTTACACTACACTGAACTTCTGTAACATGGAGCTTGTCTTGTACGCTGCTGTCTTCTGAAGGCTTCACTCGGAGATGTGTTATTAGCTGACATTTAATTATAACAACTCGCACCAAGAAAAGAGCGTTTATGGTGGATCTTCTGTAACTTTGCCTTGAAACGGCATTCTTTCATAACGCGCAAGTTACAATTTACTCTTTAACGACCAATACGACGTTAATCGTCATATTGTCACAACAAATCGTACTGATAAATGACGGGCGTTCGAGAGATCAATATTCCGGTGCTCTGAAACGGCCTATATTCATAGGATGTAAGTTTTAATATGAAATCAACCAAATATGGCCTCCAAATGAAAGTCAATATGGCGTCTCCAGACTCTGTACTGAAAAGAGATGCTGTGCATGTGACGTAGGCGGCATTCTTCCGTCTCATTGGTCTACGTTAAAACCCACGTTGAGAAAGTCTGTTCAAATGGTTCAAATGGCTCTGAGCACTATGGGACTCAACTGCTGAGGTCATTAGTCCCCTAGAACTTAGAACTAGTTAAACCTAACTAACCTAAGGACATCACAAACATCCATGCCCGAGGCAGGATTCGAACCTGCGACCGTAGCGGTCTTGCGGTTCCAGACTGCAGCGCCTTTAACCGCACGGCCATAGAAAGTCTGTCATCTTTGATATTGCTTTGCGCTTTCGGAAAGACTCCCCAACTCGCTTCTTCTACGCTATGACCTCGGAAACTCGGCATGCTCAACGTTGACGTCTGAACACACGGTCCGTGTGCCGCTGGCTTTAGAAAACGATCTCACACCTGAACACGTGCTTTATTCTTGACAGAGACAAATGGGGTTTACGTATTCCGTCGCGGTCGACTGGGAGGCGGCGGCGTAAGGAATGGCATCCGGCGACGTACTACCACTAACAGTGCTCCCAGCCACATAGCAATGCCGACCTTGTAGTAGAACGGGACAAGCCAAGGATAAAGAAGTGCGTTATACCTTCGTCTCACTACAACACACGCGGATGGAGAGCTCTGCATTGCGCGTGCGACGTTCCGCTCCATGTGCGGGAGTAATGGTGAGCGGGGTCTCTGCATGCCAGCGAAGCGCAGGTGTTGGTCATGTACCCGCGGCTGCCGTCCTAACTCGGTTAGTGGGCGCTGACGTCACTGGGGCCGAGGCGGCCGCGGGCGCAGTCATCTTAATTGAATCTCGTTAAGCCCCTCGGGACGAGCACTCGGCGCAGCTAATGCCTCTCCGGTCACGTTCCAGTGGCAGCTACTGCGTTCTGGAAGTACGGCTTCCGCGCGCACACGCTCCTTGCGTACGATCGCTACGCGCGGTCTTCCTTAAACATCTCGGAAGGACGGCGAGCGTTAGTCTCAGGCAACGATTGCACCACTTCGTGGGTATGCGAACTGTTACTGCCGGAGGTCTAACCAGTGCAATTTTACATCTAAGTCGTGAAAGCTGGAAGAGATCAATTTGGATTTAGGAGAAATGTAGGAACACGCGAGATAGTACTGACCGTACGACTTATCTTAGAACAGGGGTCTCCAAACTTATTAGTCCGCGGGCGACATTGACTCCTCCACGAAGTCATAAGGGCCAAGATCTACCTAGTGGGATTAAAGCACCCTAGCACTCCACGATCACCGTAATGTGAGGCTAAAGGAAAGATGAAATCGCAAAAATCTAAGGTTGCGGGAATAGCTAGCACTAAACGAACTACGATTTTTATTTAATTACACAATTTTGATTGGTGGACGTACCTGACCGAAATTCTGGCGTATTTTATTCTGGCGAATTTCACCGACAAAAAAGTAGGTCACTGCACATTCTTCACGAAAGCGTCCTGCAAAGTTAACGAAATCTCAAAATCATTGTTAGCAACACTATTACTGCAAGACGTAACAGAGGTAGAGTATGTCAACGCATTGTTAATTCAAGCGGCGCAACAATAAGTGTAGTTATTTAGTCTTGTAGCGAGTAGCAGAAAAAAATGGTTCAAATGGTTCTGAGCACTATGGGCCTTAACTTCTAAGGTCATCAGTCCCCTAGAACTTAGAACTACTTAAACCTAACTAACCTAAGGACATGACACACATCCATGCCCGAGGCAGGATTCGAACCTGCGACCGTAGCGGTCGCGCGGTTCCAGACTGTAGCGCCTTTAACCGCTTGGCCACCCCGGCCGGCCGAGTAGCAGAGCCAATGTCGCGGTGTACTGGTCGTGATAGGCCTCGAAACTCAATTGTTGGTAGTATAGGTATCACATCAAATATTTGGCGGGCCGGATACCGGGGATGTCGGGCCAGCTAACGCGGGCCGGTTTGCCAGCCCTCGCGGGCCGGTTTCGGCCCGCGGGCCGTAGTTTGGAGCCCCCTGCCTTAGAAGATAGATAAAAGGAAATCTTCCAATCCATATGTGACATACAGCAAACCAGTGCTTAACAGTATTGGTTAAAAACAGTCTTGGTTGCAATTTTAGTTTTTTATTTTTCAACGACGCGTTTCGCCTTATTTAGGCATCTTCAGGTTATCTTTTCAAGATGGACGGAGAGACACCAAGATCTGCATAACGCGTTCAAACAGCTATGTTCATCAGTCCCCTATTCACTCCTAAGCCCTCACCTCCCCACCCCCTCCAAGATCCCCCCCCCCTCCCCCCAGAGCAAAAGCAGCGTACCCTGGCTGTCTGCGTGCAGAGTAAATTATGGGAGAAAGTGTTCTAAATGTTGCCGTAGCGTGTGTGTGAGGCGGAACAGGGAAACTAGCCCGGCATTCGCCCAGCGGGATGTGGGAAAGCGGCTAAAAACCACATCCAGGTTAGCCGGTAAAAACAGATGCTCGTCGTTAATCCGCCGGGTGGATTCGATGCAGGGCCAGCATACGTACCTTCTCGTCCCGGAAGCGGTCGGGAGAACACCCGCGGCTTCCCCTGCGGATGGATAACCTACGTCTATAGTGTCTACAGAGTTTAGATAAAGATTTTTATAACGTTGACTGGAACACAATCTTTGAGATTCTGAAGTTCTCATGGTTAGAATACAGAGACCGAACAGCTATTAGTACGATTTGTATAGAAACCAGACTGACATAAATCGCTTAATTGAAGCAAGTCTTGCGGTCCAGACTGTATACCAATTAAGTTCCCTCCAGAGCATGCTGATGCAGTCTCTCTACACTTAGCAATCACATACAACCGCTCGCTCGACGAAAGATCCGTACCCAAATGCTGGGAAGTTGTACAGGTCTTACCAATATTCAAGAAAGGTAGCAGTAGTAATTCACTAAATTACAGGCCCATATGATTAACGTCGATATGCAGCTGGATTTTGGAACACATACTGTGAACAGCCGACCGCGGTGGCCACGTGGTTCTAGGCGCTGCAGTCCGGAACCGCGCGACTGCTACGGTCGAAGGTTCGAATCCTGCCTTGGGCATGGATGTGTGTGATGTCCTTAGGTTAGTTAGGTTTAAGTAGTTCTAAGTTCTAGGGGACTGATGACTTCAGATTTTAAGTCCCATAGTTCTCAGAGCCATTTTGTGTTCGAATATTATGAATTACCTCGAAGAGAACGGTCTAGTGACACACAGTCAATACAGATTTCGAAATCATCTTTCTTCCGAAACACAACTAGCTCTTTACTCGCACGAAGTATTGAGTGCTACTGACAAGGGATTTCAAATTGATTCCGTATTTCTAGATTTCCAGAAGGCTTTTCACACTGTGCCAAACAAGCGGCTTGTAGTGAAACTGAGTGCTTATGGGATATCGTCTCTAGTTGTGTGACTGGATTCGTGATTTCCTGTCAGAGGGGGTCAGAGTTCGTAGTAACTGACGGAAAGTAATCGAGTATAGCAGAAGTGATTTCTGGCGTTCCCCAAGGTAGTGTTATAGGCCATCTGCTGTTTCTTATACATAAGATTTAGGAGACAATCTGAGCAGCCGTCTTAGGTTGCAGATGATGCTGTCGTTTAACATTCAGTAAAGTCATCCGAAGATCAAAAGAAAACGCAAAACGACTTAGTAAAGATTTGTCTAATGAAAAATGTGAGGTCATTCACATGAGTGCTAAAAGGAATCCGTTATTCTTCAGTTATATCATAATCAGTCAAATCTAAAAGGCGACTAAATACTTAGGAATTACAGTTACGTAGAACTTAAACTGGAAATAATACATGGAAACTGTTGTGGGGAAGGCAACCAAGACTGTGTTTTATTGGCAGAACACTTAGAAAATGTAACAAATCTGCTAATGAGACTGCCTAAACTACGATTGTCCGTCCTCTTTTGGAGTACTGCTGCGCAGTCTGGGACCCTTACCACATAGGATTAACGGATTACATCGAGTAAGTTCAGAGAAGAGCAGCACGTTTTGTATCATCGCGAAATAGGGGCGGGAGTGTCACTGTCACGATACAAGGTTTCGGGTGGACATCATTAAAACAAAGACGTTTTTCGTTGCGACGGAATCTTCTCATGAAATATCTATCACCAACTTTCTCCTCCGAATGCGAAAATATTTTGTTGACGCCAATCTACATAGGGAGAAACGATCTTCAAGAGAATTATTTCGAAAGTGGTTCGATGAACCCTCTGCCACGAACTTATGTGCGATTTCCAGAGTATAGGTGTAGATGCGCAGCTATAACACGATAGTCATGAAGGAGAGGCACTGGATCGGGGGGGGAGGGGGGGCGGGGGGGGGGGGGGGGAATTGAGATATGCTTGCAGCCTATCCCCAATGTTATACACTCTGTGTATTGAGCAATTAGTGAAGCTTCTTATTACTTGTTCCACGGATCATATTCTTGATATACATTGTGATGTGGAACTTGTCAACAACGGAATGAACGAAATATTCGCAAGGCTACATGCTGGCTTTTAATATGTTTACTCCTGTAAGAATTGCCATTTCTGTTAAAGAATTCCTCTGTGGTGTACAAGGAGTTGTTAAAGAGAAACATCTACAGAGCCTGGCAGCCTGATAAAAAGTATGAAGCACCCAGAGGAGAAGCAGAAGCGAAATAAAACTTCATAAGATGAGATGCTATTTAATCTTATGTCTTTGATAATAACATGGAGTAAAATTTACAAAAAACATTGCAGTATGCTCCCACATATTAGTACAACAGTGCACCCCTTCTGACCTGGATGCATGCACTGAGTCAGTTAGGAAGGGTGTCATAAACCTGTTGTATCCCCTCCTGAGGCAAGCTGACCCATAGCTTCTCTAACTGGTTTCTGACATCCTGGATGCTGGCACGGGGTCAGAGTTGAACCCGAGCTGGTGGTCCCACATGTGTTCTATCGGGGAGAGAGATTTGGATAATGCTGGCCATGGGATCACCTCAACGCCACGCAGACAGTTAAAGAGACACGTGCCAAGCGTGGACGAGTTGAAAAATGGCTCCATGATACCTTTGCATGAGAAGTAACTCATCAGGTCGCAGGATGTCCACGACATATCGTGCTGTCAGAGTTCCCTCAGTCACTACCAGCGGTGGCCTAAAGTCACAACCGACTGCTCCACACTCCGCGACACCACGACTAACACCGCTGTGCATCTCCGTAACATTTACAGAATGAAACCTCTCCCCAGTTCGCCGCCATAGTTGCCGACGATGGTCATCATGACTAAGCGCAGAGTTGAGGTTCAGAGATGAACACACTGCGACGACAGTCACTAGCAGTCCTACCTTCCCTGACACGACATCACTCCAAACGCACCCGTTTGTGCTGTGGCGTTAACGGCAACCTCCTCATGGCACGGTTGTACACTAGTCTGCTGTTAATCTCCGACTAATGGGGTGGGATGACACAAAATGTCCCAGGGAGTTGATTACTTCTCTGATGACAGGCACAGATGTGAAGGTGTTTCGACGCGCTTGGTGCAATATACTGTCATACTCGTTTGCGGTGGTGAGATATAGTCGACCGAAACCCTGATGACGTTTGTGCCTGCTCTCACGTCCCCTGCAGTCCCCCATGGGTCATAGTCGCATCCGAATGTCTAACAATTGTAGATATTGCAGCTTCGACCAACCAGGCAAATGGAAGCTCACAAGAACGACACTTTCAAATTCTGTCAGGTGCTGATAACGCTATCTCATACGAGTGCACAGCATCTTATGTCCTCCACAGTGATGTCTCAAGAACTGACGCTGTTCACGCCTTTTATATACCCTACCAGGCCCTGTGACAACACTAAACACGAACAACACTAATGTGCTATGGTGGCCGTTCTAGCTGCCGTAGAGCACTACAGCTCTGTTAATCATTTACATACTCTACAATGGTGTGTACGAGTAAGAATTTCGATTGCCATCTGACTATGTCTTCTGGATATCTCAACCACATACACTTTCTGATCAAAAGTATCCGGACACCTAGCTGAAAATGACTTACAAGTTCGTGGCGCCCTCCATCGGTAATGCTGGAATTCAAAGTGGTGTTGGCCTACCTTAGCTCTGATGACAGCTTCCAATCTCGCAGGCATACGTTCAATCAGGTGGTAGAAGGTTTCTTGGGGAATGGCAGCCCATTCTTCACGGAGTGCTGTACTGAGGAGAGATATCGATGTCGGTCAGTGAGGCCTGGCACAAAGTCGGCGTTCCAAAACATCTCATACGTATTCTATAGGATTCGGGTCAGGACTCTGTGCAGAGCAGTCCATTGCAGGGATGTTATTGTCGTGTAACCACTCCCCCACAGGCCATGCATTATGAACAGGAACTCGATCGTGTTGAAAGATGCAATGGCCATCCTCGCATTGCTCTTCAACAGGTGGAAGCAGGAAAGTGCTTAAAACATCAATGTAGGCCTGTGCTGTGATAGTGCCACGTCGAACAACAAGGGGTGTAAGCCCCCTCCATGAAGAACACGATCACACCATAACACCACCGCCTCCGAATTTTGCTGTTGACACTACACACGTCGGCAGATGTTCACCGGGCATTCACCATGCCCACACCCTGCCATCGGATCGCCACATTGTGTACCGTGATTCGTCACTCCACACAACGTTTTTCCTCTGTTCAACCGAACAATGTTTAGGCTCCTTACACCAAGCGAGGCGTCGTTTGCCATTTATTGGCGTGACGTGTGGCTTATGAGCAGTTTTCTCACCTCCTGCCTAACTGTCATAGTACTTGCAGTGGATCCTGTGTGATGGTCTGGATAGGTGTCTGCCTAGTACGCATTACGACCCTTTTCAACTGTCGGCGGTCTCTGTTAGTCAACAGACGAGGGCGGCCTGTACGCTTTTGTGCTGTACGTGTCCCTTCACGTTTCCACCTCACTATCACATCGGAAACAGTGGACCTAGGGATGTTTAGCAGTGTGAAAATCTCGCGTACGGACGTATGACACAAGTGACACCCAGTCACCTGACCACGTTCGAAATCCTTGTGTTCCGCGGAGCGCCACATTTTGCTCTCTCACGATTTCTAATGACTACTGAGGTCGCTGATAAGGAGTACCTGGCAGTAGGCGGCAGCACAATGCACCTAATATGAAAAACGTACGTTTTTGGGGGGTCTCCGGATACTTTTGATCACATAGTGGAAACTCTTAAGACAGTTCTTCTGATCCTGAGAGGCATAATGATATTGCTAGTTGAATCTTAATCCTTTCAGCTGCAGCAACACTAGTCTGTCAGTTTATATTAATTATTAACTGTACCTGATCACGCATTGGTGTGGCTCAGTCTGCTTAAATCGAAAAGAAAGAAAAGAGGTCCTAACTTTCTTCTATCCCCAGTCTCTGTCCACCTCCACCTCACCCTTTATTTGTCCATCTTCTTCTTCCGCCTCCTCTCTCTGTCAGTTTCCTCCTTACATTTTTTCTATGCCCATTTCCTTCCATTCTTCCGTCCATCTTCTCTCTTCCGTTGAGCCTCGTTTTTTGTTACTGCATATCAAACTCTGTAGTAGTAATCATAAATCAATAAGCTATAAACAGAACTTTCCTGTCTGCTAACAACGTTTCACTTGCTTTCTTACAGTAACGTGTAAAAACTTGAAGTAGATCAGAGAGGAACATTTTCAGATTTTTGTGTCAAAATTTAAAAGCAATCAATGAAGAACTTTCGGAGATTTGACACTTTGAAGAAATGAACATCACCTCTGTACTTGTATAGAAAATGGACATGTTCCTAATCATACGTCTCCCAAACATTTTGACCTTTTACTTTGAAGTTTTGACACAGCATTCCATTAGTATACAAGTGTATTTACTACCTATTTTTAAATATATGTAATACATAAATCTATAAATTTAATAATAAGGAAATATTGCTACAAAAATGTCAAAAAGATATATATATATATATGTCTAATGTATCGTACATTAAACAGATAAATACCTAAAAACACACCTGTATTAGAATGAAGTGTCATGTCAAAGTTTCAGAACGATCGGTCAAGAACTTTCGGAGATACACCATTTTGAACAAACGAAAATTTTCATTTTCATTTACACAGATTAATTAAACACCTCATACAAAATTTAATACAAGTGATTTCTCCCACTTCTCTGTCGTTACTGTCAAATATTAGTTTCCTTTCATGCTTCGATCTCTGGTAGGTGATAAATGAGGATTCACAAGATAATGCCGTCTGGATTCGAACGACTGCCATTGCGCTACGACAGTGATTCCTTACCTTTCTTAGACCATTGCTCCTGAGTGCAATCAGACATTTGCTAATACCGCTGCCCTCCCCCCCCCCCCCCCCCCCCTGCCATCTGTTGTCCCCCTCTCCCCCACATTATCACCAACTTTAGCATCTCAATAAACTGTAAAATGCAAGACTTTTTTTGGAACACTTCATTTTTAAAATGATGGATGACTCTTAGTTTGTATATACAGGAAGGTCCATTGATCGTTACCGGGCCAAATATCTCACGAAATAACCGTCAAACGAATAAACTAAAAAGAACGAAACTCGTCTAGCTTGAAGGGGGAAACCAGATGGCGCTATGGTTGGCCCGCTAGATGGCGCTGCCATACGCCAAACGGATATCAACTGCGCTTTCTTTAAATAGGAACCCCCATTTTTTATTACATATCCGTGTAGTACGTAAAGAAATATGAATGTTTTAGTTGGACCACTTTTTTCGCTTTGTGACAGATGGCTATTTAATAGTCACAAAAGTATAAGTACGTGGTATCACCTAACATTCCGCCAGTGCGGACGGTATTTGCTTCGGGATACATTATTACCCGTGTTAAAATGGAGCGTTTACCAATTGCGGAAAAGGTCGATATGGTGTTGATGTATGGCTATTGTGATCAAAATGCCTAACGGGTGTGTGCTGTGTATGCTGCTCGGTATCCTGGACGTCATCGTCGAAGTGTCCGGACCGTTCGCCGGATAGTTACGTTATTTAAGGAAACACGAAGTGTTCAGCCACTTATATAACCAACATCAGAGTCTTGCAAAATTGTGATGATAGGAATGATGTTTTGAAAGTAATTCAGTTTCGTGACTGAAACAGAACCGAATCCTCTAGTTTTTACCCCTCAGAAAATTTAATTTCACCCCTCAGGGGGTAGTTGGCGTTTTCCGCTGCGCCATCTCGCTCGATAAGCGACAGAACAGGGGTCGTTAGAAACTGCAGAAAATCAGCTCCGAGTGCTGCTCCTCTGGCGTCTGCGTTGCAAAGACTGACGTAAGCGTTCCCGGAGGGCCTTTGTTTGCGTGGGTGCGGACAGCTGAGGAGATGGAGTCAATTGGCGGCGATGCAGCACTCCTGTCAGCACTCGCCGGCTGACAGCCTGCCGACGGCACCGAGCCGTGTTGTAACTGCGCACCACCCTAGCGCACGGCCCGCTCAGGGACGCTGCCGGCGAGTCGCCGGCGCAAGTGCCGTTAGCCGGCGTTCTGTCGCGTCATTTGTAATTGCAGAATGAGCTAAGCCACTGTTACTACACCGGTACGGAGATTAAGTTGTTGTTTGCGGAATTTATCACGAAAATTTATCTAGGTGTTCCTCTTTTGGAAAATAGTCTCGATAGGGTTAGGTGCTTGTACTAAGAAAACATGGCAGTAACTAAAGAATAAATAGCTTTTATTCAGATTCAATTGCATATTTTTACAGTCTGATTAGTTTTGATCTCCCGGATAATCTTAAGCCCCTACACTGAAGAGCCAAGGAAACTGTTACACCTGTATAATATCGTGTAGCGCCCTCGCGAGCACGCAGAAGTGCTGCAACACTACGTGGCATGTACTCGACTGATGTCTGTAGTAGTGCTGGAGGTAATTGACACCATGAAACATGCAGGGCTGTCCATAAATCCATAAGAGTACGAGGGGGTGGAGACCTCTTCTGAACAGCACGTTGCAAAGCCTCCCAGATATGCTCCATAATATTCATGTCTGTGGAGTCTGGTGACCATCGGAAATATTTAAACTCAGTAGAGTGTTCCTGAAGCAACTCTGTAGCAATTATGGACATGTGGGGTGTCGCATTGTCCTGCTGCAATTGCCCAAGTCCGTCGGAATGCACAATGGACATGAATGGATGCAGGTGATCGGACAGGATGTGTCACCTGTCAGAGTCGTATCTAGACATATCAGGGGTCCCGTATCACTCCAACTGCACACACCCCACACCATTACAGAGCCTCCACCAGCTTAAACAGTCCCCTGCTGACATGCAGGTTCCATGGATTCATGAGGTTGTCTCCATACCCGTAAACGTCCATCTGCTCGATACAATTTGAAACGAGACTCCTCCGACCAGTCAACGTGTTTCCAATCATCAACAGTCAAATGTCAAGTGCTGACGGGCCCAGGCGAGGCGTAAAGCTGTGTCGTGTAGTCATCAAGGGTACACGAGTGGGCTTTCGGCTCCGAAAGCCCATATCGATTATGTGTCGTTGAATGGTTCGCACGCTGACACTTACTGATGACCCAGCACTGAATTCTGCAGAAATTTGCGGAAGGGTTGCACTTCTGTCACGCTGAACGATTCTTTTTAGTCGTCATTGGTCGCGTTCTTGCAAGATCTTTTTCCGGCCGCAGCGATGTCGGAGATTTGATGTTTTACCCGATTCCTCATATTCACGGTACACTCGTAGAATGGTTGTACGGGAAAATCCCACTTCATCGCTACCTCGGAGATTCTCTGTCCCATCGGTCCTGCACCGACCATAACACTGTGTTCAAACTCACTTAAATCCTGATAACTGCAGCAGTAACCACGTAACAAGTGTGCCAGACACTTGTCTTGTACAGGCGTTGCCGACCGCAGTTCCGTATTCTGCCTGTTTACATATCCCTGTATTAGAATGCGCATGCCTATCCCAGTTTCTTTGGCGCTTGCGTCAGCAACCCGTCTTGTCTGTATACTACATATCAGAATGATGTGTATTTGCGATACACGCATCAGAATAATGTGTAGTTCTCATACAGTCATGATGGAGTGCTGACGCAACTACACAGATCTGAAGATGGTCCAGGGACATCAGAACTAGTCATACTGCACACAATTGTAACTGAGACTGGAAGGAAACGATTTACAGGGTGTCCCAAGAGGAATTGCCAGTATTCAAAAATATGACAGCAACCATCATTCGAAGAATAAAAAGTCTAGTAAACAAGCAAAAAACGTCTAGTAAATAAGGGTTCTAGATTGCATACCTTAAGAACTGTGAGCACCACTTCATCTTAGATAGTACGAAACGAATTTCTTCTTCCGAAAGCTCTTTGCTTCCCGTACTTTGGAAGGATGTAGTCTAGACCAAACCAAGACAAAAAAATGTCCAGTAAACATTGGGTCTAAAATGCTTACTTTAAGGCCTACGAGCACTTGTTCATTTGCGCTGCTGTGAAACATACTCTTCTACTGAGCAAGTGCTCGCAGCTCTTAAGGTAAGCATTTTAGACCCAATGTTTACTGGACTATTTTGCTTCCATTGATCGTCTTTGTCATATCTCTCAATAGTGACCATTCTTCCTGGGACATCCAGCATATTTTGTTTTTTGTTTTATTTCCCTTTTGTCACTGCCGTGTTGACCAGGGTAAAGAGGTGACAAATATATTGTCTAGCGTACTTACTTAAGATGACTACTCGCTAAAAGCAGGACACCTCTCTGTCACGCACAAATTTCTAACTGACGCAGTACGTATATTGCAATGTAGGTTCGGTATATCTCAACGGTTTACAAATATCTCTTTTTCCTTTCGTTAAATCTTGACTCATTTTGTCCCCTCAAGCCATTATTTTGATTCTATTGTTTTTGAGTTGTTTAATTTTGGCGATATGTCCTGTACGCATTGTTCTGATTCCAATAATTATCTTTTGCTATATTCGTCATGCAGCGTAAGTCATGGACTGGATTTGTAATAAAAATATATATATATATTATGTAGAGTAACATCCGCTGCCAGTCACAACTTAATGTGATTTACTTAAGATACGGCCGGTATCGGGCTTGTGCCCATCTTCAGGTGGTTATACATTCATTTTCCTGTTTCCACACTCAGTGTTGGAGTTCACTGTATAAATAACAGGTATATTACGTGATAGAGGCAAGAGAAGGAATTGGAAGTGGCGAAGTGACATGTGTTGAAACTATTAGTGTGCTTACATATAGCTGGGGTATCCAAATCGTTAAGTGCACATTTGTCACATTTTTTTTACAAACACATTTCTATTTTCACGCATCAGCTGCACATTTGTCACCGGAGTAATTATATCAAATGCCATATTACGCCTTTAACTCTGTAATGACATTTTAGATCTTAATAACCGTAAGTAAGACATGATCTCGCAACATCCAATGTATTTACATTGGAATACAGACGTTATGTCAAAGTTGCGAGTTCATTTCTTATCTATACTTACTGACATCTAAAGCGCCATTACTGTTTGAAAGGCGTAATATGAAATTCAACTAATTACTATGGCGACAAATGTGCAGTTAATGTGTGGTTCCACAATCATATAACAATTTTCATTTTCTAAATTTGTAATATGGCAGTTCAAATATTATGACCAAAAAGTGTACTTAGCGTGTTTTAAGAAGCGGGACAAATGATCAGTTACGATTTGGAGCTGTATGTAAATAAACTAATATTTTCAACACCTGTCACTTCGCGGCTTCCAGTTCTTTCCCTTGTTTTTATTAAGTCAACATCACATAATTTGTCTTTAATTTAAACTGTGAACTCTAGCATCTAATGTGGAAACTTGGGAACGTATAATCACACAGAGATGAGCACAAGCCCAAAACCGATCGTATCTTAAATAATAAATCACTTTCAGTTGTGACTGGCAGCGGATCTCATTCTTATCCCTATAAAGGAGCAGCCACGGAGTTCAAAAGTATCCATCATGAATAAAAATTCACAAAATAAATGTGGTTATTTTAGTACTATTAGAAATTTGTACGTTTGCAGCCCAAAGGAGAATAAAGCGAAAACGGATAAATGTACTTGTACTGGGATATGCCTCAGTTAATTTGTTTTTTTTTTTCTTTTTGCGAGTGCAGCTGTCAATAAATTGGTAACAACTGTGCTAACGTATTGGCTAAGAGCAGCTGCATATCGTACAAAGAGATAGTCGTTGGGAGTACAGTACTGGCTGAATATAAGTGTTGCTTTTCGGGATCAGAAAAACAAAATCCATTTTATGCATTACGTCCTCTTTCACCTGCTAGTTGGTCAGATTCGTTGTATATTCCGTGGAAAGTACGTAAACTGATTGTTAACAAAGACCATTCTTAATAATCAACGTATAACGTCATTCAACCCTATGGTTGTATACATAGGGCGAAATCTTTGCATCAAACGTCTGGGGCTGATAGATCACATCATGGGGAATACTTTAGTTACAGACAAAACGTTCACAGACGCTTCCCGGCGACATTAGCGCCTTTTGTAATTGGTTATGTCCCTGGGAGACAGCAGCAGGCACTCTGCAAGATGCGTATAGAATGTGTGTTGCCTAAATCCCGCTGTCTGTTTCGCGTGTAGGGGGTCGGCTGAGCAAAATTAAAGTTCATGATTAGCTTCTAAAACATCTTTCTCCCTTTAGACACTTTCGTCCTTAACATTTTCTTGTTTAAAATCACTCTATCAATTTATTGGGTTAGTCAGTATGCAGATGCAACGCACCTGGTTAGCAGACTGGTAGATCAACGAAATCTTGTCATCCCAGAGCTGGTCACTTTAATGAAAAGACGCCAAGAGTCGACAGAAAGCGTTTGACTCTAAGACTTCGAATAATCGCGCCGTATACACACTACCATATAAAATTGTTTCTAATAAGAGTAGAGTTGTAGCTGTTGGTTCTAGTGGGTTATACTTCCCCTCATCATTTTATGAAAGAAACTGGCGGTTGACAGGAGAAGCGTAAGGAAGGAGCCGTCCGTAAAGACTCAATTGCGACTGGGAAAGTACACTACTGGCCATTAAAATTCCTACACCAAGAAGAAATGCAGATGATAAATGGGTATTCATTGGACGAATATATTAAACTAGCACTGACATGTGATTACATTTTCACGCAATTTGGGTGCATAGATCCTGAGAAATCAGTACCCAGAACAACCGCCTCTGGCCGTAATAATGGCCTTGATACGCCTGGGCATTGAGTCAAACAGAGCTTGGATGGCGTGAAGAGGTACAACTGCCCGTGCAGCTTCAACACGATACCACAGTTCATCAAGAGTAGTGACTGGCGTACTGTGATGAGCCAGTTGCTCGGCCACCATTGAGCAGACGTTTTCAATTGGTGAGAGATCTGGAGAATGTGCTGGCCAGGGCAGCAGTCGAACATTTGCTGTATCCAGAAAGGCCCGTAAAGGACCTGCAACATGCGGTCGTGCATTATCTTGCTGAAATGTAGTTTTTCGCAGGGATAGAATGAAGGGTTGAGCCACGGGTCGTAGCACACCTGAAATGTAACATCCACCGTTCAAAGTGCCGTCAATGCGAACAAGAGGTGACCGAGACGTGTAACCAATGGCACCCCATACCTTCACGCCGGGTGATAGGCCAGTATGGCGATGACGAATACACGCTTCCAATGTGCGTTCACCGCGATGTCGCCAAATACGGATGCGACCATCATGATGCTGTAAACAGAACCTGGATTCATCCGAAAAAATGACCTTTTGCCATTCGTGCACCCAGGTTCGTCGTTGAGTACACCACCGCAGGCGCTCCTGTCTGTGATGCAGCGTCAAGGGTAACCACAGCCAGGGTCTCCGAGCTGACAGTCCATGCTGCTGCAAACGTCGTCGAACTGTTCGTGCAGATGGTGGTTGCCTTGCAAACGTCCCCATCTGTTGACTCAGGGATCGAGACGTGGCTGCACGATCCGTTACAGCCATGCGGATAAGATGCCTGTCATCTCGACTGTTAGTGATACGAGGCCGTCGGAATCCAGCACAACGTTCCGTATTACCCTCCTGAACCCACAGATTCCATATTCTGCTAACAGTCATTGGATCTCGACCAACGCGAGCAGCAATGCCGCGATACGATAAACCGCAGTCGCGATAGGCTACAATCCGATCTTTATCAAAGTCGGGAACGTGATGGTACGCATTTCTCCTCCTTACACGAGGCATCACAACAACGTTTCACCAGGCAATGCCGGTCAACTGCCGTTTGTGTATGAGAAATCGGTTGGAAACTTTCCTCATGTCACCACGTTGTAGGTGTCGCCACCGGCGCCAACCTTGTGTGAATGCTCTGAAAAGCTAATCATTTGCATATCACAGCATCTTCTTCCTGTCGGTTAAATTTCGCGTCTGTAGCACGTCATCTTCGTGTGTGTAGCAATTTTAATGGTCAGTAGTGTACATGGCGAAAAAAATCTTAGAACTAAATAGGCAAAGAACGCATTATCCAAACCAGTGTGGAAATACCGAATGCTAGCGCAATATCTTATAGCAGCGCCAAGTCTCTAATTCGCAGGAGTCTCTGCTTGAAAATATATCTCGTAAAGAAAAAGGTGGTCTCGTCGCTTGCGAGGAAAACTCTATAGTAGGTTTCAACAGGCTGTAAAGCAAAAACAAAGTGTATTTCCTTACCTTTAACGAAGAAAGTTTTGCTCAGTAGCTCACAAACAAATCAGCGCTCCCGTACAGATGCGGTACCTGAAACAATAGTGAATTGCTCTCATTCAGACTTCTGTAACAACTATCAACTTAGGTGAGCATTGCAGAAGAAAGGAGCCCCTCCCAAAATATATATACACTGTCTGACAAAAATGTGAAGCAGCCAGAAGACATGGTCGGATGTGAATCTAGCTTCGTGCACGTGCACATCATCAGCAGGTACGTTAATGATTATAGAGTTGCATTTGTATGGCATACACAGAACGGCCATCAGAGTGTGTTCGTAGTGTTCGTGTTTATTGTTGTTACAGGGGCCGGTAAGGTATATAATGTGCGTGAACAGTGTCAGATGTTGAGTGATCGCTGTGAAGGCCACGAATATGCCGTGTACTCGTGTGAGACAATATATCAGTACGTGACAGTTTGGAAGGGGCTCATTGTGGGTCTCAGTTTGGGCGGTTGGTGGAATCGAGCAGTAACCAAATCTTTGAGGCTTTCGGATGTCACTGTGGATCCACGTTGGACAGCATATCCAGACGCATACACCCTAACTGAGCATAGGATGGTCTGGCATGATCAGACAACAAGCAATCATACAGGGTGTTTCAAAAATGACCGGTATATTTGAAACGGCAATAAAAACTAAACGAGCAGCGATAGAATTACACCGTTTGTTGCAATATGCTTGGGACAACAGTACATTTTCAAGCGAACAAACTTTCGAAATTACAGTAGTTACAATTTTCAACAACAGATGGCGCTGCAAGTGATGTGAAAGATATAGAAGACAACGCAGTCTGTGGGTGCGCCATTCTGTACGTCGTCTTTCTGCTGTAAGCGTGTGCTGTTCACAACGTGCAAGTGTGCTGTAGACAACATGGTTTATTCCTTAGAACAGAGGATTTTTCTGGTGTTGGAATTCCACCGCCTAGAACACAGTGTTGTTGCAACAAGACGAAGTTTTCAACGGAGGTTTAATGTAACCAAAGGACCGAAAAGCGATACAATAAAGGATCTGTTTGAAAAATTTCAACGGACTGGGAACGTGACGGATGAACGTGCTGGAAAGGTAGGGCGACCACGTACGGCAACCACAGAGGGCAACGCACAGTTAGTGCAGCAGGTGATCCAACAGCGGCCTCGGGTTTTCGTTCGCTGTGTTGCAGCTGCAGTCCAAATGACGCCAACGTCCACGTATCGTCTCATGCGCCAGAGTTTACACCTCTATCCATACAAAATTCAAACGCGGCAACCCCTCAGCGCCGCTACCATTGCTGCACGAGAGACATTCGCTAACGATATAGTGCACAGGATCGATGACGGCGATATGCATGTGGGCAGCATTTGGTTTACTGACGAAGCTTATTTTTACCTGGACGGCTTCGTCAATAAACAGAACTGGCGCATATGGGGAGCCGAAAAGCCCCATGTTGCAGTCCCATCGTCCCTGCATCCTCAAAAAGTACTGGTCTGGGCCGCCATTTCTTCCAAAGGAATCATTGGCCCATTTTTCAGATCCGAAACGATTACTGCATCACGCTATCTGGACATTCTTCGTGAATTTGTGGCGGTACAAACTGCCTTAGACGACACTGCGAACACCTCGTGGTTTATGCAAGATGGTGCCCGGCCACACCGTACGGCCGACGTCTTTAATTTCCTGAATGAATGTTTCGATGATCGTGTGATTGCTTTGGGCTATCCGAAACATACAGGAGGCGGCGTGGATTGGCCTCCCTATTCGCCAGACATGAACCCCTGTGACTTCTTTCTGTGGGGACACTTGAAAGACCAGGTGTACCGCCAGAATCCAGAAACAATTGAACAGCTGAAGCAGTACATCTCATCTGCATGTGAAGCCATTCCGCCAGACACGTTGTCAAAGGTTTCGGGTAATTTCATTCAGAGACTACGCCATATTATTGCTACGCATGGTGGATATGTGGAAAATATCGTACTATAGAGTTTCCCAGACCGCAGCGCCATCTGTTGTTGAAAATTGTAACTACTGTAATTTCGAAAGTTTGTCTGCCTGAAAATGTACTGTTGTCCCAAGCATATTGCAACTAACGGTGTATTTCTATCGCTGCTCGTTTAGTTTTTATTGCCGTTTCAAATATACCGGTCATTTTTTGAAACACCCTGTAGCTAGCTCTGGTCGTCTGGAGTTTTCACTACATGTACCGTGTTGAACTACATCACATATGGCAGGACTAAAGACTAGACCAATTTTTTGTTTAATGTAATGAGAAAATGTTTCTCCTTTCCAATTTTTTGGATTGTATTTAGGTATAAGACACAATTAGTTAATTTCATGTTCCATGAATCATTTGTATGATTAATAATAGTGATGTGGAACGAGTCAGTTTACATTCACGTGGCACATTCATATGTAAAAATACCTGCCACATGTTGATGACACGTTAGATTTGTTTATTAAAAAAAAAAAAAACAGATGGGGATTATTAATTCCTACCCACCACCTTTTACATATTACAAAAACAGAATTTTTTCTATTGAATAAAAGCAATGTCTAGTGTGCCGATTTTCGGCACGATTGTGTTCCGGCCGCGAGTGTTAAGGTCATTATTGTCCTCGCCAGAGATACTGGGGCGCTTAGTTGGCGGCCAGTGGCTCTCTGGCGACGAGGAGTGGAGGATTAGACAGTACCGAGCGAGGAGGACAGAACGGCAGAGTGTTGGGGTCCGGATGGTCCGAATTGGGCATTTAATAATTTTGGCACTCTGTGGTTGTGGACTGATGGTGAAACCGAGGCGCTTGGGAATTCAACGCTGCTGTGGAACGATAAGCCGTGGGCTCTGCAATTGTATGGACGCAGTTTACGGCGAACTGTGGCCGATGTCGTTTGTGGGTGTTTGGCCACGGCAGATAAACAAGGCAGCGTTGGCCCAACCTGAACAAGCTGTGCTGTAGCATGTTCGCCCACAATAAGGATATCATGATATTGGGGAAGAAAGTAGTGGAATACGGTACGTGTATTGACCTTCAGTGACTTCTGCGGTGTTAGTTTGACTAATTGTGTGGAGATTGAGCAGTAACAGTCACTGTTCAAAGGAATTGATAAGTGTGTAAGAGTGTGGCCAATGCCGGATGGGCGTTGTCATGAAGTTATTATATTTCTTATTTGTGAACATAATTTTGTTATCAGGATTACTCATTGGATAGATTTGAAATTCAGTTCTGCGCTGTAGTTCAGCGGGTTATAAATACTGTAATTTACCATATCTGCTAACTGTGAGTTTTGTATATGTTTATATATCTGCGTGTTAAATGAAAGTTAATTCTGAAGTTTGAAAGATACCTTTCTACCATAACGATTCTGTAAGTTTTTATTTGGAAGTGATGTTGTTTGCTACTGTTATTGGTTGAGAATTTATTACCCAAAGGAACGGCTACTTAATCAGTCTTTTATGAAGTGTTTTAAGACTTCTTATTTTTGGTGAACTATTACTAATAAATTATGTAAATTAGTAATGCTGTGTAAGCAGTTATTGAAGGCACCCATCTCCATTAGCCAATCAACCATGGCCAGTTGGGAACGGGCATGGATGCAACATTAGGGAACTAGAGGCTATTTGTTAAGTTGTGGTAACGCTAATCCTGCTGTTTGTTATTATTGTTGAAGTGTTTAGTCGCCCCTAAATTAAATAATAATTCTGCACACTAGGAGAGACTTTTTCAGTTTGTTTTCGAACTGAATTTCGCTGACTGTAAGACATTCTATATGACTGAATAAGTGATTAAAAATTTTAGTGGGAGCAACATGCATGTACATCTATATGACTTCAACTCTCAGGTGCCTGGTAGAGGTTTCATCGAACCACTTTGACACTACTTCGCCAACGGCCTTGCCCCAGTGGTAATACCGGTTCCGGTCAGATCATCGAAGTTAAGCGCTGTCGGGCTGGTCTATCACTTGGATGGGTGACCATCCGGTCTGCCGAGCGCTGTTGGCAAGCGGGGTGCGCTCAGCCCTTGTGAGGCAAACTGAAGAGCCACTTGATTGAGAAGTCTCCGGTCTCGTAAACTGACATACGGCCGGGAGAACGGTGTGCTGACCACATGCCCCTCCACATCCGCATCCAGAGACGCCTGTGGGCTGAGGATGACACGGCGGTCGGTCGGTGCCATTGGGCCTTCATGGCCTGTTCGGGAGGAGTTTTAGTTTAGTTTTGACACTACTTCTCTACCGTTCCACTCTCTAATAGCGCGCTGGAAAAGCTAACACTTAAATTTTTCTTGCGAGCTCTGATTTATTTTATTACAGTGACCATTTCTCCCTACGTAGGCAGGCGTTAACAAAATATTTTCGCATTCGGGGGAGAAATTTGGAAATTGAAATTTCGTGTAAAGATCTCGCCGCAACGAAGAACCCCTTTGTTTCAATGATTGCTTCCCTCACTCGCGTATCATATCTGTACCACATTTCGCGATAATATAAAACGATCTGCCCTTCTTTGAACTGTTTCGAGATCCTCCGCCAATCCTATCTTGTAAGGATCCCATTCTGCGCAGCAATATTCCAGAAGAGGACAGACAAGCGTAGTGCAGGTAGTCTCTTTAGCAAACTTGTTGCATCTTCTAAGTGTCCTGCCAATAAAATGCAGTCTTCGATTCGTCTTCCCCATGACATTATCTATGTGATCGTTCCGATCTAATGTGTTCGTAGTTGTCATTCCTCGATGAACTGACAATCTTTAACTTTTGCATGATTTATCGTGTAACCAAATTTGCATCCCTTTTTGAGCTGAAAACAACTTTAATGTGGAATAAAGAATGTCATTTCTTGTTCTGATTTTGTAATTGTGTACATCATTGTTCTTTTTGAACTGTAGAAGGTTATGTAAAAGAAACTTCATGAGTTAATGAATGTACTGTGAATCAGTAGTGAAAATGCTTAACTTCTTAAACAGATGTCTATAAGACGATAGTGAGTTGAGCACGACACATTATTCTTACAGCACGTTTCTGAACAATGAAGACGGAACGTTATTCTATCTGACACTGCTGAATGAAAATACGCAAAGTATTTTAACTTACTGCTTTGTCTTTCGAAAAGGTCTGCAATGAATCGTAAGTTATTTTGGAAGTTCCAAAACTTGTTTTTCCACTTTAAATATTTATCAATGTGTCACTAAAAAGTTACGGTTTCCACCATAGTTATCATTTTCTCACTAAGTGTTACATTTAACATTAGGAAATAAGAGTGAGACCATATGCAGAAAACCACTTAAAAGCACTTTCAGGAACATTATTCATCATTATGTTGGGGCGCTTCCGTCCGGAACCGCGCGGCTGCTACGGTCGCAGGTTCGAATCCTGCCTCGGGCGTGGATGTGTATGATGTCCTTAGGTTGGTTAGATTTAAGTAGTTCTAAGTTCTAGGGGACTGATGACCCCAGAAGTTAAGTCCCATAGTGCTCAGAGCCATTTGAACCATGAGAGGTAATTGTAGAGATTTGGTATTCTCGGTACGCTTTTGATACTGTGGTTCTCGGAATATCGAATTCCTTGACTTCCGAAATTCAGTGTCCCATGCGTCAAGTTGCAACTACCATTCCGCGCTCAGCGTCTGTTAATTTCCTTCGTGCGACCATAATCGCGTCGGAAACCGTTTCACATGAATCATCTGAGTACAAATGACAGCTCCACCAATGCGCTGCCCTGCGATACTATCGCCATCTGTATACGTGCATATCGTTATCCCATGACTTTGTCACCTCAGTGGATGTTTGGATTGATTACAACTCTCGTGTTGTCTCAAAGAGTGAACTAATTGTTGTTGTATATTAAATGGAAGGTCATTTGCGTATACGAGAAATAATAATGGACCTAAGACTGAGCCTTGTGGAACTCCGTAATTGATTCTCCCCATCCACAAGAATCTCTCTGCTTAAACTGTTTGAATTATTAAGTAGAACATTCTGGAATCCTCTGGTAACATATAACATTCTCAACTGGTTGGATTTTCTGCATGTTGTAACCGTTTGTTTTTCCCAGTTTTCGCTGGCATTTGACTGGGACAAACGGACGACCATGTCCGTTTCGCCCTGTCACCATCGGACGTCGTCCGTGGAGGGATGTTTACAATCGGTAAGAGACAGACGGCGGAAAGCGGTGCCTGGAGGGACGCCAGACCACGCACAGTGCCCACCCCTTGCGAAACGCGCAGCCAGGAATACGTGGGAGCGGACCAGCCGTCCGGTCCCTATTTTGAAAGACCTCGCGACCTTGCTCACCTACTCGTGCCCTGGGCCCGCCTCTCCACGGCAGAGGTAGAGGTCACGTCGTCACAGCCGCTGGCGACTACCTGCTGCAAGGTCTCCTTTGTTATGGGAATTCAGGGCACCTATTACGCGACTGTTTCGATTCGTTGCCAAACACCTGGACGAGTCCTAAAGAAGAGATGTTATGATTTATAGATACAGTTTTGAAACACTCAGTAACGTGGTACAGGAACATCATTGCCCACATCTGGTGGCACGCGGCTCTTGGTCGCGTGTCTACTGTCACATCTATAATTATTCTGCGAACCACTGTGAAGTGCATGGCAGAGGGTACGTCCCACTGTACCAGTTGGTAGGGCTTCTTCCCGTTCCATTCAAGTATGGAGAGCGGGAAGAGTGATTGTTTAAATGCCTCTGTGCGTGTTGCAATTAATCTAGTCTTGTCCTCACGATCCCTATGGGAGCGATCTGTAGGGGCTTATAGTATATCCCTCCGGTCATCATTTAAAGCCGGTTCTTGGAAGTTTGCCAGTAGACTTTCTCGGGATAGTTTACGTCTATCTTCAAGAGTCTACCAGCTCAGTTCTTTCAACATCACTGTGACACTTTCCCGCCGGTGAAACAAACCTACGACCATTCGTGCTGCCCTTCTCCATATTCGTTCAATATCCCCTGCTAGTCCTGCTTGGTACGGGTGCCACACACTTTAACAATACTTTAGGATGGGTCGCAAGTGTGATTTCTAAGCAATCTCCTTTGTAGACCAACTAATATTATTATTCTCGTATCAGAAACATACAGGTACATGTACATACATTTTACACAGTTACGATTACGTTACTTTTGACCAAAACTTGGCCACTTCCAATGCATTTTCTGTTGCTCGTTGAAGATCATCTTCTGTACAAGAGACTGGACACAATCGACACCGAAGCATGTGCCGAACTGTCTGTTCTTCTCCACAGTCACATCGAATATCATTTCGACTCGCAAGTCGCCGAAGTGGCATCAAATCGACAGATTTGCACACGGCGGACGGTCTACCCGACGGGAGGCCCTAGTCACAAGACATTTGCATTTACCGAATATCATTTGGATCAGTGTATACCCATCTTGCCAATTTATCTTTTGATCTTCCAGCTCCGGATCTAGACCAATAGCATTACACTAGTATTCTACCAATAAACTGAAATCGGTTACATGCTTTGCCCACGACTGAGTTTATGTGATCGTTCCACTTCATGTCCTTACTAAGTGTTACACCCAGGTATTTGTAGGATTCCAACAGTGACTCACTGATATATTCAATCGATACTGTGTTTTTACGTTTTGTGAAGTGCAAAATTTTACATTTCTGAACATTTAAAGTAAGCTGCCACTCTCTGCAGCTCTTTGAAATCGTATCAGGATCTGACTGAATATTTAGGCCGCCTTCGTTGGGACTGTAATTCGTTGTAGGTTCCGCGTCATATGCGAAAAGCCTGAGGTCACCATTAACATTGTCAGTAATATACAACACGAACAGTAAGAGTCCCAACACACTACCTTGTGGCATTTGTCGATGACTCTCCATACAAGACAACGTGCTGCGTCCACCCAACCGAGAAATCCTCAAAACAGTCATAAATTTCATCTGACACCTCATATGAGCGAACTTTTGATAATAAGCGTGGGGGGGGGGGGGGTACTGGGTTAAACGCTTTCCGGAAATCGAGAAACACTGCACCTACCTGGCTGACTGATCTATGGGTTTCAGGATGTCACGCGAGAAAAGTGCGAACTGATTTCACATGGTCTGTGTTTTCCGAAATTCCTGCTGGTTGGCATGCAGGATATCGTTTGTTCGAGACTGCACATTGCTTTTGAGCTCAGGAAGTGCTCTAAGTTTCTACAACAAGTGAATGACAAGGATGTTGCACGGTAGTTTTGTCTGCTTCCCTGCTTGTACACAGGTGTGAACTGTGCTTTCTTCCAGCTATTGAGCAGGGTTCTTTGTTCGACGGATCTACGATAGATTATAGCTAACAGAAGGACTAACTTATCCGTGAACTGGGTACAGAATCTGATATGGAGTCCATCGGACCGTGGGGCTTTGCTCAATTTTAATGATTGCAGTTGTTTCTCATAATCACTAACACTAACACTTATTACACCCATGTTTTCTTTGGTATGAATACTAAATTGGGGCAATACATCTAGGTTTTCCTTTGTAAAGGAACATTTGAAAATGGCGCTGAGCATTTCTGCTTTTGCTTTGCTACTCTCAGTTTCAGTTCATGTCTTATCTACAAGCGACTCGACACTAACTTTGGTGTTCCTAACAGCCTGTACATACGACCAGAATTTCTTTGGGTTTTGTGAAAAATCTTTCGCCAATATTCTGCTGTGGTAGTCATCGAAAGCTTCACACATTGCTCTCTTCATTACCAGACCGTTTCATTCAGCAGTGGTCTATCTATAGTTCTATTCTTCGATTTATACACCCTATGAAATGGTCTCTGCTTTTAAATTTTTTTTTTTACGTTGACTGTATACCACAAAGGATCTCTCCCATCATGAACTGTTCTACTGGGTACATAATTATCCACAGCTATGTCAACTATTCTTATAAAATTGAGCTATAATTTCTCTCCATGCTTCTATTCTGAGCTAAAGGTTTCAAATTACTCATTGAGATATGACACTACTGCTTCTTTGTCTCGTTTGCTGAACGTATAAATCTTTCGACTTGTTTTAGTTGTCCTTTGTACTCTGGTATTCATTGCACACTGAGCTCATCATATCTGATATTCAGCTTAGCCCTCACAACAACTGATATTTCAGTATTATTAGCTTTATACTTGTATTAGTTGCCCTTTGTTCTTTGGTATTCATTGTTACTATAACAGACGCATGGTCACTGATAACAATTTCAATGCAGGGGCAGGGTGACGGGGGAAGAATCTGAATAATGGCCGCTCCTTGGGACAAGAAGTTGGAAGTCGTCTGCGGCAGACACCTTCATCTATGTATTCATGTGCGCATTGTCTGTCTCAGAGAAATATAATCATTTGTACGTCTGCTACAGCAGCTTACGTTTCGTTGGGATTTGCAAGCCATATCTTAAGCAAGTTGTCTAAAGTCACAAGTGAACCGACCAGTAGAACTGTTTGCAGGCAGAATCGGGTAGTGAGGGGTGCATGTCCAGTGGACAGAGCAACATAATCTTCTCTTCCCTCTGGTGCTGGGACATTGTGCTGATCTTTTCATTATAGACGCTTTGTCTTGTGATAATGATCTCTCGATGCAGCGCCATTCTGGATTAAGATGAAATGGTCCCGTGCTTACCTTTGCTTAACTGTAACGTGTAACGCATCAGATTTATTTATGCGATTTAGTTTGCAGTCGTATTCAAAGCGGTCAATATTCGTTCTTTGTTCGAGTTCACAGTTTTGTTAGAAAACGTGGAAATCCAGTATCCAATTACTGTTCACTAGTCCGAGGTTGCAAATGATTCATCCCATTGCTTATCCACTGGCTGAATATTATTATGGGTATTGTTGTAAATAAGGGCTGCTTTTCGTTGTCTTTTGTAAATTTACGGTCATGTAAAGTCATGTGGTCCGTTGAAGAGCGCTTGTACTGTACGTGAAATATTTTTTGAACAACGCAATATATATATATATACATTAAGTATCAAATCATTACATGTCTTCAATTAAGAATTACATACCTGATTGAACTACATTTCACTTTCACTACATTTCAAGCCGAGAGAAAATAAATTTTCTCCTAAGCAGTAATGGCATTCTCTTATTTTTAAATGATGTTTTTAGCTAGCGACGTAAGTTCATGGTGCAGTGGAACATCAAGGTAGGTGGTTGCAGCAACGGAGACTTCGATATGTTGCTGTCACATTAGCTCAAACTTTTTGAATTTCCTATATGTTGCAGGATGCAGAGCATAAGCACTTGGATTCCACAATCTGCACCTACAACTTTAGTTGCCATACATATGTAGCGTACAGCTGCGTAAGATATGTTTCAAGGATTATTCTTGCAGTGTAGTCTTGGTTTAGCTAATGTTAAACCTCCTTTAATTACCCTCGTTGCGATATGAGAAAGTTTCCTGCCGTTATGAAATGTAAAATAAAGTTTGTCAAATTGCGTTTTCTTCACTAGTAGGTCATACCTCACATAAAGCGATAAAATTTCAGGGCATTGATAATCATGGTGACAATCTTTTATGAACTCATGGGTTAAAGTTTAAAGAAGCGATAGGCTTTCAAAATGAAGAGCGAGGTCGTTAAGTTCAAACGCGAGAAACAATACTATGTCAGTCACAGGCTTTGTACAAAATCGGTCATACCAGGAAAGAAAACAGAAAAAAATTCTGCTTGGTAAAATGACTTTTCCGTCGAACTAGAGACCAAAGTGAATGTTTTCAAAATACGCTGGTGTCCAAAATTAAAGCAACAAACCGCTGTTTCCCGGTCCTGTGTCTAATTCACGGTATAATCATGCAAACTGTCAGTGGATGTCCGTACGATCGCTTTCAGCCGGGAAGATGGCATCCCGGTCAACGGACAACCACGCCAACGATGGCGTCAGGGCTCCTATCAAACAGGGCGAAACACAAAGGTCACGAGTTCGAGTCTCGGTCCGGCACACAGTTTTAATCTGGCAGGAAGTTTAAACAGGGTAGTGATGCCATGTAGTTCCACACACACAGTCATAGACGGTGCAGAATGGCACAGAGAAGACGTGTACCAGGCTCTCTGCGATGGATTGCCATAGGAAGAATGGAGGCAGGACAGTCGCAAAGCCGGCCGGAGTGGCCGTGCGGTTCTAGGCGCTACAGTCTGGAGCCGGGCTGCCGCTATGGTCGCAGGTTCGAATCCTGCCTCGGGCATGGATGTGTGTGATGTCCTTAGGTTGGTTAGGTTTAATTAGTTCTAAGGTCTAGGCGACTGATGACCTCAGAAGTTAAGTCGCATAGTGCTCAGAGCCATTTGAACAGTCGCAAATTTATGTGGCCCGATAGCTTAAGGTGAATCGTTCTGCTGTTTCTCTGATGTGGCGACAGTTTATAGAGACTGAAACTTTATTCCGAAGACTAGGGCAGGACCGACCACGTGTGACTTCAGAAAGAGAGGACCGTTGTTTGGCTGTAAGGGCATGACGGTACCGCCTCAGTACTGCACGGCAACTGGCATCTGACCTCACAGCATCCACTGGACGTTTTGGATCGAGGTAAAAGGTATACAGAAGGCTTCGGCAGAGTGGCCTTTACTGTCGGAGACGTGCTGTATGTCGCGTCTTCACAGAAGGAAACGTCTAGAGTTGAGTCGTTCGCATGCCACCTGAACGGTCGAACAGTGGGCCAATATTCTCTTCAAAGATGAGTTCCGATTTGGTCTGGAGAGTGATTCTAGACGGATTCACATCTGGAGGGAACGTGGAACACGATTTCGGGACCCAAACATTGTGTAAAGGACCGATATCGAGCAAGATCGCTAATGGTGTAAAGAGGATTGTGTTGACCGCTCGAACAAATCGTCATGAAATTGTACGAGAGAATCGGCAAGGTTTAATTTCTGTAAGGTATCGTGATGAGATCTTGGGACCTCATGTGCGGTTACTGCGAGGTGCTGTGGGCCCAGACGATAATGCTCGACCTCATAGGGCACGGGTGGTTGATGTTTTCTTGGAAACGAAAGATATGGCGTGACCTGCTTGCTCTCCCAATTTGTTGCCCATAGAGCACACCTGGGGTGCACTTGGGAAACGGTTTGCATCAACTCACCATCCACCAACCAGTCTCCAAGACTTGCAAGTAGCTGTCCTATCGTTGTCAGGCATATATTCCTGCCAGAATTGGTCAAACCCCCCACTGAGCACATTAACCAGCTGTGTGCAAATCCGTTAAGTTGGAAGAAATGCGAAACTTTTTGCCTTCCGTTATGCATGTTTAAGTTGTTTACGTTCCGTATTCTTTACATTCTTTTTAGTTTACTATCGCCTGTTTATACTGGTTTGCGGCAAAATAAACGCAACCTTGCAAAATTTCCGTTTGTTGCTTTAATTTGGGACAACAGTGTATTTTTAATTATGCAAAGCAATCTCATTTATTTCTAGCGAAAGCATCAGCTTCGGTCGTCTTCCGCAATGGTGGGACTGAAACACGGCTTGTGTTTTATGATCTGAGACTGGCCGACGCAGGCCGAAATCGGTAATTTCGTTGGAAATAAACGTGGCTGCGCTGGATAATTAAATTATTTTCAAGAACTTCTTTTGACGTTCTCAGGGAGGAGAGCGTCTACAGCACCAGTTGAGTTTTCAACATGGGAAGAACCAGTGTACAAGATTATCTGAAGCCAGCAACCGAAGAAAGGCCAACGGTATTCGTGGTGGAACAAGAGGTTACTCCGGAAACAGTGAGCGTTCGTTTCCTCGACACTGGTTGTGCCAGTACGTCACTGAGGTCGTTGTCGTTGCAGCAAACCACCTTGCAGTACGCAGCTGAACACTCCGTGCGTAGCATAACACTGCCGCAATTCCTCCTCCGATTTCTCTCACTCACGAGGGAATTCTGTGCATTCTTCTCATCAGAAATTGACTTGATGAATATGTGCAGTTTGTACCAAGATTCCTGAGTTCATAGACTATTTTGCATGACCGTCTCAAATAATACACTGCCTGACAAAACAAGCGAAGCAACCAGAAGTGGAGATGGAAACGAAATGAAACTTCACGGGTTGGGAAAGTAATGTGATATTATTAAAGTGATCGCAAAATCGAATCGAAGCCACAAAGAACTTGGCAGTATGAACTCAATTATCAGTACTACGTTGCTATCCCTCTGACCTGGAGGCATGCACCGTTGCATCCTCTACTGAGCCAAGCCCTTGATATACTGGGTGATGGCAGTGGGACAGAGATGACGCGAGAGTTGATCCTAAACGTGTTTTATCAAGGACAGACCTGGGAATCACGCAGACAGTTCACAGAAACACGCGCTGTGTGTGGACGGTCATTATCGTACTGAAAAATGGCACCGCGATACTGTCACATGTGGGGTAACGCATTAGTATAGTCACCTACAGACATACCCAATGGCTTACTACACCATGATTCCGGGAGTAACACCGCTGTGGCTGTCCAAAACATTGGAAGAATGGGACCTGTCCCAAGGTCTTCGTCACACTCGCCGATGATGGTCATCCATTTAACAACGAAATTCGCCAACAGCCGTGCAGTTGAGATATTATTTTATTTTATTTCTACTGCCACTTTCGGCATTCCATTATGCCATCAGTTATTCGAAGGAAGCACTTGGAATACGGTTTAGAACTTATGAAATCCAGGAACATATGACCCAGTATGCCAATGTAGCTTATTTTTGGAAGATGCATACTGGGCTTGAAGATGGCACAATGGAATGCCGAAAATAAAATAACATCTCGACTGCACGACCTTGGCGAATTTCATTGTTAAATGCTTGACCAGCCGCTGTCCCATGTCCAAAATGGATCAACAGAGACGAGAATGGCATCCATGGTGGTGCACAGCCGCTATACATTTCTGAACACAATGCCATGACAGTCATCAGTAGTGCACGCTTCTTGAACACACGACGGCATTCCAAAGGCAGCCGTTTGTGGTATTGTTTTAAAGCCAGCCTACGCATACGACGGTAATTCCATAGTCCGGTTGCTGCTAATCCCCGTACAGTGGTGTGGGAGGACGTAGAATATTGCAGGGAGTCCATTATTTTTTCTTCGATGCCAGGCATAGATGTGAAGGGGTTGCCATGTACTTGGTGCACAATATGGTGACCATCCCTTGTGGTGGTCAGACGTAGTCCATCAGAACCTTGGCGATGAGTATACCTGCCCTCACGTTCTCGTACAGTTCAACATCAGGCCACCGTCACATCCGAATGTTCCACAAATCTGAATATTGCAGGATTCGACCAGCCGGCCAAATGAAGCCCCGAAATGAGGCCTCTTTCAAAATTTGTCACGTGCTGATAACATAATCTCACACGAGTACGCGACATCTCCGTGTACCTCACAGGGATAACTCAACATCTGAAGCTGTTCACGCTCCTTATATATCCTACGAGGCCTGGTGACAACCCTAATACACTCCGATGTCCGTTCCACCTGTCACATAGAATTCCACCTCTAATCATTTAGGTAGTCGCCAAAGGTATGTACGAGTAAGAAATTATACTGACATCCAACTATGTCTTCTTCATGCTTCACTTTTTTTGTCAGGCCGTCTATCTGAATAAGCCAAACAGACAGTCAGTGCCGTGGGCAATTAATTAATCTCAGGCGAGACGGACCGAGGGGTACTACCAAAATCTAATATTTTATTGCCGAATGTGTTTCGATATATTTGTCCCATCATCAGGGGATACTTCTCTCTAGCTTTGTAAAATACAAAATAATTTCAAGACACGAAGTGTGAAAGTGTGAGAGAAAGAAGGTAAAAAAAGTTCAAATGAGGCGTCAGAACGAGCATGAAAATAGATGACCACCAATAGAGTCCAAGCACACAACTGGTATATAAACACTGTGCTTCGTGAAGTTGGACGTGCGTATTTCTGCAACAAGTGTGGACGCAGTTGAGAACAGAAAGCACAAGAAGAACTTTAAGTAGTCGGAAAGTATAGTCGCTAACATTATCGTACAGAAAAATGACATTTAATGATACAGCGAGGTACCAGTAACCTCCCCACCCACTACCGCTTAAGTATACAATAGCTCCATTTTAAGAAAAGTTAGTATTTTTTTGGGTATCTCAGCCTTAATCCCGTCATGTCTCCTAAACTATATGCTGTACAATGGTATAATTTCCCAGGTACATTAAAGGGCATACGTAGATGCTGTCTGCACAATATCTTGGGAATAGAGTTAGTAGCCAAGAAATAATACTTGATGCCAATGCTTTATTGCTAGAACATCGAAAATTTCTTTCATTATTTTTGGGGTGAGGGATTCAACGATACAAAGTTTAGAAAAGGTTTGAAATTATACATAAAATGTATTGGAAGCCACTAAGTGCTGTTATTTCAAATTCTAGATGAATAGAGTCTGGGTGATTTCCGCGCCGTGAGTTATGCCGCCTTAACACACATACAGGGCGTTTCCGTAATGACGTTACAAACCTTCAGGCATGATGCAGAAAGGTAAATATACCAATCTGAGATGTTAGCCGCCTAGTAATGTAGATGCGTCATCTGCGGACCCAGATACAAGAGTCGGAAACAGGAAATACAGTCTTCTGCGTCAGAAAAGAGACAAGTGTAGTAAGGTGCGAATTTGGCGAGACGAAGACGGTCTTGGTTCAGTCCTGTGTAATTAAGAGATGGTTCTGCGAACCGCAATTATCTACTTATATATTAGACATCGGATTCACGTTACACACACAATCCAAAAAATATAGGTTCTGAAAAACCTCTGGTTAAACTTTAATTTATGGCAGTCCACATTTAAAAAAAGTAAAGACCTAGAAATGGAGCAAAGAATTAGAAAGCTTGATCATTTGGAGCTCTGAGCATAACGGGAATGCGATACATGACAAATTAAACGTTCACTTAGAATTTTAGTTTCAGTTATCCACATTGAGACGTAGTGGTCAATATTAGGTTTTGTTGGTTAATTTTTGTATCTAGCAGGATTTCTTCAGTAGACATAGTATCTTGTGTTCGAAATTTTTGATTTTCAGTATTAATCAAACTTTATTGCTACATGAATACAAATATGTTTTGCCAGTATTTTATAAGTTTAATTGTAGCTCGTTGCATATATTGGATTTAGTCATTAAGAGATCAGTAATTCAAAAGAGGTGTCATCCACACTCATATTAGAAATATAAAAACGTGCAGTTTATATTTCCTAACGATATACGACTGCGTTCTCGGGGTGAAAACAATCTACACTGAAGGAATACAGGGTGGACCAGAAAATATTTCATGCATCTCAAGTTAGGGAACCCAATTTACATCATCCACCCCAGGAGTCGATTGCGTGTGTTGGTTTGCCCATCTTGAGGAAAAAAAGGAAAAAAGAAATATCGCGAAGGAATTATCCGAATGTGACAGAAATCGCTAGAGGTGATGTACATGTGCAGACAAACAAATGATTACAGTTTCAGAAAAAAATTGATGATTTATTCAAGAAAAAGAGCTTCATAAACTAAGCAAGTCAGTGACGCGTTGGTCGACCTCTGGCCCTTATCCAAGCAGTTATTCGGCTTGGCACTGGTGACAAACTTGTCAGATGTCCTCGTGAGGGATATCGTGCCAAATTCTGTCCAATTGGCGTGTTAGCGAGTCAAAATCCCGAACGGCTTGGAGCGTCCTGTCCATAATGCTCCAAACGTTCTCAATTGGAGAGAGATCCGGCGGCCTAACTGATCAGGGTAGGGTTTGGCAAGCTCGAAGACAAGCAACAGAAACTCTCGTCGTGTGCGGGCGGCGTTATCTTGCTGAGATACAAGCCCAGGATGGCTTGCCGTGAAGGGCAACAAAACGGGGCATAGAATATCGTCGACGTGCAGTTGTGCTGTAAGGTTGCCGCGGATGACAATGAAAAGGGCCCTGCTGCGTAAAGAAATGACAGCCCAGATGATCACTCCTGGTTACCGGGCCGTATGGTGGACGACAATGGTGTGGATATCCCACCACTTCCCAGAGCGTCCGCAGACTCGTTTTCGATTGTCATCTGGGCTCAGGTCGTAACGGAACTCACCAATGAGGACAGTTCTACTCCAGTCAATGAGATTCCAGGCCGCAGACAGGACTCCCCAGACAGTGGAGGTATACCAACATGACTGTCGGCTGCCATACGGCCCGACAAACCAGGAGCGATGGTCCAGGACCCATTTGGTTGACATGCGCGGCGCCCTTACAGCACAGCGGTACATGACGATACTTTATGCCCCATTTTGTTGCCTTTCATACCAAACCAACCTAAGCTTTCATTTCAACAAGATATAGCCAGCTCGCACACGGTTAGAGTTTCTTTTGGTTGTCCTCGTGCTTGCCAACCCCTCGCTTGGCCAGCAAGGTCGCCGGATGTCTCCCCAATTGACAACGCTTGGGGCTTTATGGGCAGGACGCTCCAAGCTGCTCGGGATTTGACGATCTAACACACCAATTGGACAGAATTTGGCACTATATCCACCATGAAGACATCTAACAACTCCGTTAGTCAATATCAAGCCGAATAACTGCCTGCTAAGGATCAGAGGTGAAGCAGCGCCTTACTGACTTGCTCAATTTGTGAAGCACTTTGCCGTGACCAAATCATCGGTTTTTTCTGAAGCTGTAATCATTTATTTGTCTGTACATATACATCACATCTACCGATTTCTGACGCATTTGGATAATTACTCGGTGGTGTGGCGTTTTTTTTTTTTCTCCTTAGAGTGTATTTTCCAGACTGGTTTTTTTTGTTCACCCTGTATCTCGTGGACAATGGTAACGCCTTTCGCACACGTTGAGATTTTTCTGCGTCTTGAAGAATTAATTTTTTTTTTCAGTAAATCACTTGTACAGTAAAAACAGCTTTACAGTCTTGCACGCTTTTGCATAAATTTAGACCGACGTCTATGCAGACCTAGCGACTCCATACCAAATGTATCTTAATGGTTATTTTGAATGGGACTGTACAACAGACAACATGGATATTTGAAGAGTACGGAAAAAATTTATGCGCCTTTGTAATTCTTGTGCACGGTCGCCCCTTTGAACAGTTGTCACGAGTTTAAGCGGTTGTTGTAAGCTGTCCATCCATTAGTTCCCCATCTCAAAGCAGTTTAGTATTCCGTAACACACGAATAATTTTGAGTCTTAAAACTTTGGGAGACGATGTGTGCAAAGAGCATTTTCAGTCTCTGTCGAGAAATGTCGGTGCACTTCTCGCATCTCGTTAGTATTTATGCCGCTACTGTTTATAAAATTGTTGTTATTGCTGAAAGTACGACGAAGGACAGCCTATTCGGTGAGTAATCTGCGCAATAAATTTCATTCCCCTATCTCAATTTCACAACCGTCATCGTGTATGTGCCATTTGATTTACACTTCTGCGTGCGCTGAAGATCGCAATCGGCGCAGTTATTTACATTTTACGATCTTAGCAGTCGGCTGAAATGGCACCTTGCCAGATGGAGCAATGTCACCTCAACTTTCCGCTGGCACTCCAATGCGCCTCTCGGTCGCCTCTGGGAGCTTTCCCCGTGACCGCTTTTCGGACGGAAACACAGCATGTCGTAACTGTGTTCTTGGTGAGGGTTGCGTTGGCTGCAGCTGTTATTTTTCATCCTCGCGTCTGTCATCAAAAACTAAAAACACACACACCATACGTATAGAGTGACTCATTTGCTTCGCCTGTAATGCTCTGCCGCGTTAGAGGAATTTGGCGTCACACAGGATGCACGGCACTGTCATTTGTCCGTTCCTGTCCCGTCGCTCGGGGAAACCGGAGACAACCAATACCACAGACGTAATATCTGCCTCCGTTGATGCTAAGTGATATGTAGGACTGGCGAGCAGTAAGTACTGCAATTCATTTTTATGTCGGCCAATTTCGGTTGAAAAAAATGTAGAAATTGTTGTGGGACATTTTGGAATATTCCCGCTTCCGCCCCTGCAGTTTCATGAAGTTCCAATAGGTGGATCTCTACGTAACCTTCAGATAGAGGGCCTGTATACAGAAAGAGTGGCCATAGGTGAAGTTGCCCGTGATTGGTTGACTAGCTTTGGCAGCAAAATGGCGCCAAACGTCTCTCGCGCTTCCTATGTTCGCCGTGCTTTTGAGTTGAATTGAAGTTCAGAGGACTTTTGGAAACGATTAAAAGGTATTTGAATTATTGAGAGACTTGTTATGCGTTGTGCATGCATGTTCGATTTAGTTGTATATCGTTTTTAGTACGTAATTAGTGTTTGCGATCTTAAATACGAGTTGCAATAATGAAGCGTTTTGTGATGAAGTCGGTAGGCCTACATGTTTGAAGTAAACACGTTAGTAACTGTACAGTATTGTTTTTGACATCTGTAATTCGTTCTTCAGACGTTCGTAAACGATGCCAGGTTGTGCTGCATTTGGTTGTTCCAATAGAGGCTAAGGTGAATTTCGCATGTTAGCATTTCCTCGCAATGAAGAAAGACGAAAGCAGTGGGCAGTCGTAGTCAACAGGGCTGACATAAATCAAACAGGAGCCTTGTGGAAACCAACCAAGTACTCTAATCTATGCGAAGTAAGTCGCTTTTGCTTTTTACTACATATAAAACAACTTGCAATATACATAGTTAAATTTGAAAACAGACCTGTAAATTGGCTGTGTGAAAATTATTCTTATAAACAAAGGCATTTAACGAATGATTTCGCCATATTGTCTTGTGCTTTTGATTCGGTGAGTGTGTACACTACTCCACTACTGGCCATTCAAAAGTCCCGCCCGCAGTTTGGCAGAAAAATGGCCGCCGTATCGTCCGGTTGGCCACTCTCTCTGTATACAGGCTCTCTACCTTCAGATAGAGAGCCTGTATACAGAGAGAGTGGCCATAGGTGAAGTTGCCCGTGATTGGTTGATTAGCTTTGGCGCCATTTTTCTGCCAAACGTCTCTCGCGCTTCCTATGTTAGCCGTGCTTTTGAGTTGAATTGAAGTTCAGAGGACTTTTGGAAACGATTAATAGGTATTTGAATTATTGAGAGACTTGGTATGCGTTGTGCATGCATGTTCGATTTACTTCTATATCGTTTTTAGTGCGTAATTAGCGTTTGGGTGCATACTGGTAGCTTTTCTGAAGCCAATATCTGAAAGTCCTTGCTGGGAACGGAAAGTTCCTGTAATTGTTGTGCCATGCTCATTCGACTTTATAGCGTCAAACTTTATTTCGTTCCGAATCAGAACACTAGGCACTATTTTGGTTTCAGTGTTATTGCCTGACTGTTGACGCAGGCAAGTTGTAAGCACGTTTTCCGCAGTTGTCGTGGTTGCTGAAACATTATTCGTAGTAAATAATTGTAGGTACTCTTGAAGACAGTTTTTAATAGGTCTACTTACTGTGGGGTAGAAGGGATACGGTAGTTTTCTTGTTATATTTGGTCGTTATTACAGTAGCCTACATTTAACATTACCTGATTTTTGTAATCTTTTTCGTTTGTTATCTACGAGAGGTATATATATGAATGAAAGTCGTAAGCAGTTGTTTACTTGTGACATGCAAAAAGTTTGAAGACGTGCCAAGAAGTACTAATACGCCTCACACTTTTTGCATGTCACAAGTAAACAACTGCTTACGACTTTCATTCATCTGACGTAATACATGTACGTTAAATCTTTAGCGTTATGCACTTCCGATACAAAACAAATGATGTACACTATATTTTGTTTTATTTACGTTACTTTCATTGCAATAGCCGGCCGCTGGTGGCCGAGCGGTTCTGGCGCTACAGTCTGGAACCGCGCGACCGCTACGGTCGCAGGTTCGAATCCTGCCTCGGGCATGGCTGTGCGTGTTGTCCTTAGGTTAGTTAGGTTTAAGTAGTTCTAAGGTCTAGGGGACTTATGACCTCAGCAGTTGAGTCCCATAGTGCTCAGAGCCATTTGAACCATTTTTCATTGCAATATGTCCAGTAAACGAACTTTAAAGGAGATAAATGCAAGTAACGAATAATTTTTACAGCCACTGTATCAAAATTTCCTGTGCTGTACGTAGTAGACTACTATGAGTATATTATAGCTGTAAAGAAAGGCATTTAACGAATGATTTCGCCATATTGTCTTGTGCTTTTGATTCAGTGAGTGTGTACTCTACTACTGGCCATTCAAAAGTCCCGCCCGCAGTTTGGCAGAAAAATGGCCGCCGTATTGTCCGGTTGGCCACTCTCTCCCTATACAGGCTCTCTATGTAACCTTCAGAGTGGCCTCTGTAACGGAGGTGCGTTTCAAGCAGACAGCTGTCATTGGGTTTCTTCTGGTGTAAGACCAGAGCGTCTCAGATATTTATAGGGGCTCCCAGAATGTCTAGGTGACTTGGCACTGAACAAAAGCACGCTGAGTCGTTGGGCGAGGCGTGTATCATCATCGCAACGAGGTCGCGCAAACCTATCTCACGCGTGTAGGCCGGCCGCACACAGCTGTCATTCCTGTAATGTTGCAACGTCAGCGTATTCTTCGCCATAAACATGCAAAACGAACTTCTCTCTCTCCATGGCAACGCAAGGCATCACACAAGTCTACAACATTACACAGTAATTTACATCGAATGTGTAGGCGTAAAATTGCAGAGCGGTATGCAGTGGAAGGAGCACGTAAGGACGGTATTAGGGAAGGCAAATGGCCGACTTCGGTTTGTGGGAGAGTTTTAGGAAAGTGTAGATTATCTACACAGGAGACCGCATATGGAACACTTGTGTCACCCACTCTTTCAGTTGTTCACACTTGTGTACTGCTTGAGTGTTCTGGATCCACACTTGGTCGGATTGAAGGAAGACATCAAAGCAATTCAGAGGCATGTTGCTAGATTTGTTACTGGTAGGTTCTATCAACGCGCAAGCACCACGGAGACGCTTTGTGCACTCGAATGGGAATCGCTGGAGGGAAGACGGCGTTCTTTTCTCGAAAGAAAAAAATTTGAGTACGAGCACGTGCGGCTGACTCCAGAACGATTCTACTGCCGCCAACTTACATTTTGTGTAACTACCGTGAAGGCAAGAGAAATTAGGAATCGTATAGAGACTTATAGGCAACCTTTTTCCACTCGCTCCGTTAGCGAAAGCAACAAGAAACGGGAGTACTAATAGTGGTAAAAGATACTCTCTGCTGTGCGCCGTATGGTGGCTTGCGGAATATGTACGTAAATTTAGATGTAGTTGACGCTATCTCCGCAAAGCTTCGTTGTGCCCTTTGCCCACGCCCAGAGCCGACGACTTGGCCTTTGCATTGTCTCCCCGGCAGGTCCCCGCGTCCACACGTCCATCCCGAGCCATTCCCTAAAGGGTCAGTGGGGAGAGAGGGGAGGGCGGTGCATTTCGGCCTCGGTTGCATCGACCGCCCTGATTAGCGTGATAGCTGTCCGGTGATTAACGACCATCGACCGCTGCGGACCGAGCAGCCTTATCGTCCCTCCACCCTACATCAGCCTGATAGCAGGCTCTGTCAACACTAAAACATTCTGCCACACCGAAATGCTGCATCGTAGCCACGAAAATTGTACTGCTATACACTAAAAATGCATCAGCATGAAAGCAACTAGACATTACTTATTGTGTGCTTCCAGTGTCGCGGGAAGAATACATAATTAAATTCGTAGCTGATTTGGGGGTTTATCTTGTGTGCAATTTAGTGCACAGAGCTCCCAGTTCTGGCAGCAACAACGGCTTTAAGCCGGCTGGGCGTTGACTCGAACTGATCTCTGATGACAAATACGAGAACGTCATTCCGTGCTGTGTTAGTACTAAGCCACAGTTCATCAGTCGTGGAGGATAGCGAATTGTAAATGCCCGTCTCTCGACAACCCATATCCGGAAGTTTTTATTTCGTGAAAGATCTGGAGAACGTGGTGACCAGGTCAACAACAGAACACTCTGCATATCGAGGCAGGTGAGGATAGCGGGGACAGCTTGTGGTCTTGTGTTATTTTGTTGAAAGACAACGTTACGGAGACTTCGAGGATAGTCACCGGTCTTCATACAATGTGACTCCTGATATCCAAATTTCCGGCTGTGCGAGCCAGAAGCGATCGTTTCGTTTACCCAGTACCTCCTCCACAGCATCATGACAGACGCTGGGCTTATATGACGGTGACGAATGCAATCTGACATCTCCACACGGGGATATGTCCATCATAATGCTGTGGGCAGACCTGGAAATCATCTGAAAGTAGACGTGGTGTCACTCTTGAATTCATTGTTGTCATAGGTGGCATAATTGTCGGCGTTCCTGTCTTTGATGCCGCGTCAAGGTAAGTCACAACAATGGTCCCAGTAGTAACAGTGCGTCGTCCTCTAGACGTCGTCGCACGTGTCTTGCCGGAAACAGGGAGAATACATTTCCTCACTCTAGGTGTGTGACGTAGATGAACGGCCGGCTACTGGTTGCTGATGGATCCGCTGGAGGCGCTGTAATAAACATCGGGTAGCGACTGACCGTCGACGTATTAGTTGCGTGCACGACGTTGGTTACCTATAGTGGAGTGTGGATTGGCCCTTCAACGATGTTTAGTGAGAAAGGAAAGCAACTACGTGTGATACAGGGGCAGAAGTTTGGTTTTCATCCTACTCCAGCTGGTGAAATTCAGCAATTGTCATGCTGTAAAAAGACTTGCAAAGAACATAAGAAGATTGATTGTAACAGGTACGACTCGTGCAGAGTAACCATGACCGTAACGGTGATCTATCTACGCTCAGGTCGAATGTAAACAGCTCTTTGAAACACAAGGCAGCTGAATAGTAGTGCGAACTACCAAGCAAAAGTCTTGGTTCCGAAATTTCTGCTGATGACTTAGTTAGCTTGAATAACAAAGATAGCATTCTAATTAGAATGAATATGCAATCTGACCGTATGGGGATTCGTCCTAAATCGGATATCGGATCTTCCAGTATTGAAGGAGCTACACAACCCGGGTATCTGACAAACAGCGTGTTTCGACCACAATTAGCCCACATCGAGCTGTACGATTCTGCACGACCGAGCAAACACTATGTCTGTCCCATTTGGCTCTAGTCGCTTGGAGCCGTTGAGGTCCTGCATGGAGTTCAGTTTGGCACTTCTTAACTCATCGTTTCCATATACACTCTACAGGTCGCGGAATGATAAAAACCGCTGACAGGGTAAGCCACGATTCTGCTGCTGCCGATTTCCGACACGTGATTGTACACCTTTACCTTGTTATTCGTGGCATAATACGGTCTTCTCATAAACAGCCAAAATAGAAACCTGCTGCGTAATTCTCTCTTGCATACATAACTCGAACCTACTATGTGCGATTGCACTTATAAGAGCGTATACTTTATATGAATGCATGGTGTCTGTTCTTTCTGACATATCCGAAATAACAGAGAACACGCATTCATATAATTTGATTGGCCTAACTGGGCAATGGGTCCATTTTGTTCAGTGCAGATGCACAAATACGTCCGATCTCTTGTGGGAATCTCAGAGAGCGGACATGGACGACATGGCCGACCGAAGTGGCCGTGCGGTTCTAGGCGCTGTAGTCTGGAACCGCGAGACCGCTACTGTCGCAGGTTCGCATCCTGCCACGGGCATGGATGTGTGTGATGTCCTTACGTTAGTTAGGTTTATCTAGTTCTACGTTCTAGGGGACTAATGACCTTAGAAGTTGAGTCCCACAGTGCTCAGAGCCATGGACGACATGGACAGGGGCTGCGCATAGGTGGCGCTCGATGGGAATGTAAAGGGTGTTTCAAAAATGACCGGTATATTTGAAACGGCAATAAAAACTAAACGAGCAGCGATAGAAATACACCGTTTGTTGCAATATGCTTGGGACAACAGTACATTTTCAGGCAGACAAACTTTCGAAATTACAGTAGTTACAATTTTCAACAACAGATGGCGCTGCGGTCTGGGAAACTCTATAGTACGATATTTTCCACATATCCACCATGCGTAGCAATAATATGGCGTAGTCTCTGAATGAAATTACCCGAAACCTTTGACAACGTGTCTGCTGGAATGGCTTCACATGCAGATGAGATGTACTGCTTCAGCTGTTCAATTGTTTCTGGATTCTGGCGGTACACCTGGTCTTTCAAGTGTTCCCACAGAAAGAAGTCACAGGGGTTCATGTCTGGCGAATAGGGAGGCCAATCCACGGCGCCTCCTGTATGTTTCGGATAGCCCAAAGCAATCACACGATCATCGAAATATTCATTCAGGAAATTAAAGACGTCGGCCGTGCGATGTGGCCGGGCACCATCTTGCATAAACCACGAGGTGTTCGCAGTGTCGTCTAAGGCAGTTTGTGCCGTCACAAATTCACGAAGAATGTCCAGATAGCGTGATGCAGTAATCGTTTCGGATCTGAAAAATGGGCCAATGATTCCTTTGGAAGAAATGGCGGCCCAGACCAGTACCTTTTGAGGATGCAGGGATGATGGGACTGCAACATGGGGCTTTTCGGTTCCCCATATGCGCCAGTTCTGTTTATTGATGAAGCCGTCCAGGTAAAAATAAGCTTCGTCAGTAAACCAAATGCTGCCCACATGCATATCGCCGTCATCAATCCTGTGCACTATATCGTTAGCGAATGTCTCTCGTGCAGCAATGGTAGCGGCACTGAGGGGTTGCCGCGTTTGAATTTTGTATGGATAGAGGTGTAAACTATGGCGCATGAGACGATACGTGGAAGTTGGCGTCATTTGGACCGCAGCTGCAACACGGCGAACGGAAACCCGAGGCCGCTGTTGGATCACCTGCTGCACTAGCTGCGCGTTGCCCTCTGTGGTTGCCGTACGCAGTCGCCCTACCTTTCCAGCACGTTCATCCGTCACGTTCCCAGTCCGTTGAAATTTTTCAAACAGATCCTTTATTGTATCGCTTTTCGGTCCTTTGGTTACATTAAACCTCCGTTGAAAACTTCGTCTTGTTGCAACAACACTGTGTTCTAGGCGGTGGAATTCCAACACCAGAAAAATCCTCTGTTCTAAGGAATAAACCATGTTGTCTACAGCACACTTGCACGTTGTGAACAGCACACGCTTACAGCAGAAAGACAACGTACAGAATGGCGCACCCACACTGCGTTGTCTTCTATATCTTTCACATCACTTGCAGCGCCATCTGTTGTTGAAAATTGTAACTACTGTAATTTCGAAAGTTTGTCCGCCTGAAAATGTGCTGTTGTCCCAAGCATATTGCAACAAACGGTGTATTTCTATCGCTGCCCGTTTAGTTTTTATTGCCGTTTCAAATATACCGGGCATTTTTGAAACACCCTGTAGATCGGCCGTGAGGCGTGCCGAGATGGTGCGCGCTGTTGCTACAAGGCGCAGTGGCTAACTCACCTGCCTGGTAAGCAGGCGATCCCGGGTTCGAATCCCTATCCGATGCACATTCTCACTCGTTACTGCTGATTCCGCATAATGTCCCAGTGTAACTGTCAGAAGTGATCCCATCCCTTTTCTTTCCTTTCTTCCCCCCCCCCCCCCCCTCCCTCTCTCCTTCAATTTACATACAGGGTGAATTAAATGTATTTAAACCGACAAACTCTGCGAGGTTGTAGGGGACATCTGCGAGGTTGTAGGGGACATCAAAACAAATATTTTTCCCTGATGTCATTTTTTCCTATGAGGAGTATTTGAACCGGTAGAGGAATATTTCACTGGCGGCAAATTAATTAAACCAACAAACACTTTTCAATTTTTTTATGACCAAGAGGCAACACATTAACACAACCCAATTTCAGTGACAGTAGATTTTTCGAAAATGCCTCCATTGACACGTAAACAAAGGTTACACCGTCGGATCATCTTCTATCTGACGCGAGAGAAAACCCCAGGACTGGATTGTTCCTGCTGCTGCTACTATTCGGGCAACCAGGTCCTCTTCTGATGCATCCGGAGTTGCGTAAACAAGGTTGCGCATCTCTCACCACACAAAAAAGTGCAGAGGGGACACATCTGGGGATCGAGCAGGCCATGGTATAGGACCACCTCTGCCAGTCCACGTTTCTGGGAAGCGTCGGTCCAGGAATCGACGCACACGACGACTGAAATGTTCGAACCACATCCATTGTCTTGTAGGGAGCGAGACGTCTTCCAGCAATTGTGGCAATGCTCTGGCGAGAAAATTGTAATAGTGCCTGCCATTTAGTGGCCTAGGTAGCAGATATGGCCCAATTAAACAGTCCCCAACAACACCGACCCACACATTAACGATGAACCGCACTTTATGAGTGTTAGTAATTGTGGCATGTGGGTTATCCTCACTCTAAACATGCGAATTGTGCATGTTGAAGACTCCATCACGCCCGAACGTTGCTTCATCGGTAAACAACACCCTTCTGAATCTACTTAGTGTATTCATCTCTTGGTCTCCCTCTACGATTTTTAACCTCCACGCTGCCCTCCAAAGCTAAATTTGTGATCCCTTGATGCCTCAGAACATGTCCTATCAACCGGTCCCTTCTTTTGGTCAAGTTGTGCCACAAACTCCTCTTCTCCCCAATTCTGTTCAATAGCTCCTCATTAGTTATGTGATCTACCTATCTAATCTGCAGCATTCATCTGCAGCACCACATTTCGAAAGCTTCTATTCTCTTCTTGTCCAAAATATTCATCGTCCATGTTTCACTTCCATACATGGCTACACTCCATACAAATATTTTGAGAAACGACTTCCTGACACTTAAATCTATACTCGATGTTAACAAATTTCTCTTCTTCAGAAACGCTTTCCTTGCCATTGCCGGTCTACATTTTATATCCTCTCTACTTCGACCATCATCACTTATTTTGCTCCCCCCAAATAGCAAAACTCCTTTACTACTTTAAGTGTCTCATTTCCTAATCTAATTCCCTCAGCATCACCCAACTTAATTCGACTACATTCCATTATCCTCGTTTTGCTTTTGTTGATGTTCATCTTATATCCTCCTTTCAAGACACTATCCATTCCGTTCAACTGCTCTTCTAAGTCCTTTGCTGTCTCTGACAGAATTACAATGTCATCGGCGAACCTCAAAGTTTTTATTTCTTCTCCATGGATTTTAATACCTACTCCGAATTTTTCTTTTGTTTCCTTTAGTGATTGTTCAATATACAGATTGAATAACATCGGGGAGAGGCAACAACCCTGCCTCACTCCCTTCCCAACCACTGCTTCCCTTTCATGCCGCTCGACTCTTATAACTGCCATCTGGTTTCTGTACAAATTGTAAATAGCCTTTCCCTCCCTGTATTTTACTCCTGCCACCTTTAGAATTTGAAAGAGACAATGCCAGTTAACATTGTCAAAAGATTTCTCTAAGTCTACAAATGGTAGAAACGTAGGTTTGCCTTTCCTTAATCTTTCTTCCAAGATAAGTCGTAACGTCAGTATTGCCTCACGTGTTCCAACATTTCTACGGAATCCAAACTGATCTTCCCCGAGGTCGGCTTCTACCAGTTTTTCCATTCGTCTGTAAAGAATTCGCTTTCTTTGGGATTGGAATTATTATATTCTTCTTGAAGTCTGGGGGTATTTCGCCTGTCTCATACATCTTGCTCACCAGATGGTAGTGTTTTGTCATGACTGGCTCTCCCAAGGCCGTCAGTAATTCTAATGGAATGTTGTCTACTCCCGGGGCCTTGTTTCGACTCAGGTCTTTCAGTGCTGTGTCAAACTCTTCACGCAGTATCGTATCTCCCATTTCATCTTCATCTACATCCTCTTCCATTTCCATAATATTGTCCTCAAGTACATCGCCCTTGTATAGACCCTCTATATACTCCTTCCACATTTCTGCTTTCCCTTCTTTGCTTAGAACTGGGTTTCCATCTGAGCTCTTGATATTCATACAAGTGGTTCTGTTTTCTCCAAAGGTGTCTTTAATTTTCCTGAAGGTAGTATCTATCTTACCCCTAGTGAGATAAGCATCTACATCCTTACACTTGTCCTCTAGCCATCCCTGCTTAGCCATTTTGCACTTCCTCTCGATGGTACACAGCAGCAAAGGTCGTATGATGCGGGATAAGGCGATTAGGATATTGTTGTTGATAAACCCGCTGTGCAATCTCCTAGAGTTTGTCGGTTTAAATACTTTTCACCCTGTATATACTTCATACCAATTTGATGTTTGCTGCAGTTGGCCTTCATGTTGCAATTTTAATGTCCACTACTATATTTTCAGTCCCAAAGCTGAGTATGTATGCACATACACTGATCAAAAGTATCAGGACAGCTCTGTGTAATTTGTAATAGATCACAAGATGTCACGAGTGGCCGACCCTCCAGTATATGAGGCGGGGAGTATGAAACGGTCAGTAAAGAAGCAATAACAGCAGAATGGGTCGGTCGCGAGAGCTCAGTCACTTCGAACTTGGACTACTCATTGGTTATCACCTGAATAACAAATCCATCATGGACATTTCAACCTTTCTAAAGCTTCACATTTCGATTGTTGGTGATGTGACTGATGTGGAAACGCGAAGGAACAACCAGTAGCTAAACGAAGGCCAGACAGACCTCATGAACTGACTAGGGCTGTTGATATTTTTAAAAAATATAGGTCGACCGATATACTGATTTTAAAAACATATCATCGGCCGATATATCGACGAAAAAGATATCGACATACCTGTCTGTAAAAATATCGGCTGCACATTGTAAATATATGCCGGGTTCAGAGCTGTATATTTAAGTATTGATTTATTATTACATATTCTGTACATCAACAATCTAGCACCTTGCCCATCCCCCTTAGAGCAAGAATTGAAAAGAAAACGATGCACGTTCACACTTGCCGTTAACCACTTTGTTAACAATGGTAACTGCATGTAAGTGGCACAATAAAAAGTGTCCGATGGGTCCGTCGTTCGGTTTAGTCACATATCGGATTTGTCGGGAAAACTTCATGTCGACTTCCCTATTTTTGTTTTCCTTTTCCTTCAAACGCCTGCGACGTAGCATTTGTAGTCTCAAAATTGGGTAGCGAAGCTAAACGTCGCAGTTTCTGTTGGTAGCACCGAGCTCCGATTACGTCAGAATTTCCCCTCATACGTCTCCGACACCGCAAAGACCAGTCTTATCATTTAGATTTTCGTTCATCATCTTCACCAACTGTTTTTGAAGAATTAACTGGTGTGCTACTTCTTCACATTGGACATCATGTTATTCCATTTTGGAAAACGTATCGATATTTTGTCAACAGCCCTAGTACTGACGGAGAGAGACCGTCGAGCATGAGGGAGGGTGGTTGTAAAAAGTCGCCTGAGTTCCAAAATGCTACCAGCGACCCAGCTAGCACAACGACTGTCTGCAGGGAGTTGAAAAAGAATGGGGTACAATGGTCGAGCAAATCCTTATAAGCAAGGTAAGCGGCGCTTGAGGTGGTGGTACAGAGGGTCGTTACTGGACAGTGGATGACTGGAAACCAGTGATTTCGGAGTGGTGAATCACGCTATTCCTTGTGCTATCAGACAGAAGGATTCGTTTGGGTGAATGCATTGAGAACGTTACTTGGCATCATGTATAGTGCCAACAGTGAAGTGCTAATGAGGCAGGTCACGATATAGGGGTGTTTTTCATGGTTATGGTGCGGTCCCCTTATTGCGTTTAACAAAACGCTAATCGCGGAAGGGCCTGAACACATTTTACACAATTGCGTTTTGTGCACAGTAGAACAGTCTGCAGACGATGACTGTCTTTAAATCAGCTTGACAGTGAACCCTGTCATAGCAACATCTGTGAGGCAATGATATTTTGGCTAACAACATTATTGAATTGGACTTGTCTGCCTCGAGTTCCAATCTGACTTAATGTAACCCCTTTGGGCCGGCCGCTGTGGCCGAGTGGTTCTAGGCGCTTCAGTCCGGAACCGCGCTGCTGCTACGGTCGCAGGTTCGAATCCTGACTCGGGCATGGATGTGTGTGCTGTCCTTAGGTTAGTTAGGTTTACGTAGTTCAAAGTCTAGGAGACTGATGACCTCAGATGTTAAGTCCCATAGTGCTTAGAGCCATTTCAACCATTTAACCCCGTCGGGATGATTTAGAACGTTCATTTACTCCAGACCTCAGCGTTAAAGCACTACTTTCTTTGGCTTCGGCTCTTGAGACAGAATGTGCTACCATTTCTCCAGAGACATTGTAAGGGTTTTGTTTTATACAAAAAATCGTAATTTTGGTAGTATTTTGGATGTCACGCGGAAAAGAACAGCTTCAATAGCATCTGAGTAATAACGGGCAACATTCCTGCCAAAGAGATTGCACTGCGAGCGACTGTTAATCTTTGCTTCTGAGTAGAGCATAGTCTTAGGAGAGACGAGTCGAGTGGTACCTTGTGATGGAGTAAGATGTGTTTAACTGTGCTGCGCTCCGAATGTCTTTCTTATATTATTCTTCATTTATGGAGAGACATTTTGTAAATTCATTCAGAAGACTTCAAAAGGTGCTGTAACAGCGAGTTTACCGAGACATCCAAGCGCAGTAATTAATTCGGTCAGGGATTCAGAATTGGAGATTTTTATGATAATTTAACAATCCGTGATTTACTGATTTTTCTTCGAAGATCGATAGCATACGTGTTTGTAAGAAAGTAAGAAAAATTTGTTCAGGTTTTTAACTATCAATGTAAAATGAATATTTACTATTTCAAGTGTTAAAATATTTCGTGTTAGTGATAAAAGTTTAGTTAATATAGTTACTTTAATGTTTTTCCAACAGTCAGCCTTCGCCTCTTCATTTCAAGTTTCACATATATACGAGGGGCGTTCAGAAAGTAAGCTCCGATCGGTCGCGAAATGGAAACGACTATGAAAATCCGATAAAGCTTTGCACAGATGTGTTGGGTAGTGTCTCTAGTATAACCCCAGTTAGCATCACGTCGCTCTTCTCATTTCTGAGCTCGCAGTGAGTGCGTAAAGATGTGTAGAAAATAGTGTCTGCCGCCAAGTACGAGGGCCTGGTGAGAAATTTCGCCTGAAGCTATGCAGCTAACATTACATAACTGTCGTGCTGTTTCTTCTTCAAGACAATTCTCAGCCGCATTCTGCAGGGGTAATGACGATGCTCCTGCATCGTTTTCAACTGGAAATGTGAGATTACCCACAATACAGTCCGCAATTGTCTCCCCCTGATTTTCATCTCTGGTCACATGAACCGCTGTCTTTGAAGACAACATTTTGACACAGACAACGAGGTGTAGGCCAGCGTGGAGAATTGGCGGAAAGCACTGGCGGCTGCCTTCTATGATGAGGCTATTGAAAAGTTGGTACAACGCTATGACAAAAGTCTAAGTCAGAACGGCGACTACGTAGCAGCAGCCGCAGTAGTTTGGAGACAGCTGCAGCATAGCCTATATTCATTGTGCAAACAGGTAGGTCATTTACAATTTACGTGTGATACAATTAACATTTCAACAGTGACATACTTTTTAGACTAGGCATTTTTGGTAGTTATTTACATTTCATATTTCTCTTGCAGTCAGATTGCTTGTATTGTTGCTAACGGTCCAGTTTTCATAATTTTGAACAGAAGTGACTACACTTTCGCCACAGGCATTCCAGAACACAGTTTAATGTTTGCATATTTGATTAACTTTTGCATTGCTGATCACTTTTCAAGAATTACGAGATTACTTACGAACTTAAAAAATGTTCAAATGTGTGTGAAATATTATGGGACTTAACTGCTAAGGTCATCAGTCCCTAAGCTTACACACTACTTAAGCTAAATTATCCTAAGGACAAATACACATCCCCATGTCCGAGGGAGGACTCGAACCTCCGTCGGGACCAGCCGCACAGTCCATGACTGCATTACGAGCTTAAATACGAGATGAACTGTTTCTCTAATCACGAGTTCAACTTTACATTACCACACAGACAGGATACTATACATTACCACACAAGAAAAACTAATTAGCCACTTTCAACATTCAGAAACCTCAATGGAAGTGTCCCCAGCAGAGATAAACTATCGTATCGGCGAAAAGTGGACACGCCACATATTAATGTCCACCAGTAAGTGTCCACTACTTTTGAAAAGAGTGTATTTGACAACGCACTAGTAGTTGTATGTTTCGCACGTCGATAACGAAGCAGCCAGCCAGGTTAGAACAGTGATGCTAAATAAGAAGCTTTGGACGTGATAGCCGAGAGGCATATAACAATCGTTATTAGACGGAAAGGGCTTTCTTCTTACCATTTTGATGGAAGAACTAGTCGTGTAAAATAAATTACCAGTTTCACTGACAGTCACCATGTGCAATAATCAAAGAATCCTTGTTAGAAAGGGTAAGACTTAACAAAGACTATCCGTGGGAATCAAATTTACCGCCGGTACTGCGTCGGATGCTTATTGAAATGGAACGGGATCTAGCTAATGGCCGTAACATGCATGTAAACACAAAGAAAACTAAATTTATTCCAGCGTATCTTACCTCTGGCATGTCTGTGATCGTCATCGTAGTGGTGTGCCAGTGTACGCGTATCTGCAACTCCCTTAACGTACAGTGAGAACTGATAAATATTCCGAAGTTAGGTTACTGATAAAAATATTTACATCAGATGCTACAGACGTGACAGCAATCACCTGTTTTGCTAACTCGTCAGTCATGTTTAATTTGTACATTGGAGTACTATTATGTATATATATTTTTTTAAATTGATGGGTTATACATTGCTGTTGTTACAATAGCCCTGTACGACCGCTACTAGACAGAAAAGAAGTACTAACGTTATATGCGGGTATAATGTTTGCAACTCTGTAATGCATCTTTGGCATAATTGCTTGTAACTTCGAAAATACAGATAAAATACCTTCTGCAGCATCCAAAATTTTTCGCCGTTTAATATCTGTTGATAACTTGTAACATATTTCGTTTTTGCATTATCAAGCAGATCCCTTTCCTTTCCGTGCAATCACAGAGTGTCGTAAAAAAAAAATAGGAAACTGATTAACTATTTACTGTCAGTTTTGTTTGGTAATGAGCAGTTTGTCTAAATTTTGCTGCATAACAAACGCTTAACTAATTTGCAGTTTGAAAATTAGCTTCACTCAAAGTAAGGTAAAATTTCATGGAAAAACTAATAACTAGAGACACAGCACAAATTAAAAGGTCGCAGTTTCATTTATTCTGTATTTAGCTTAGCGAGTGACTTCTGCTGGCTTGGTACGTATTTTTATTGTTGTTATGTTAAAAGTAGTCAGTTGCTCATTTGCTTAAAGTAAATTCAATTCAATAATTAAAATTAAATTGCTTACATTATTTTTCAAATTTTGTATTACGTTACGCTGAGGTTACTGAATGTCATTTTCTACGTGACGAAGTTTCAGTTACAGTCAGTCATTTATTTAACCAGCAACTTTATTTAACTTTGACTTCGAAATTTAGTATTTCAGAGCAAATAACCGCAAACTCAGTGCTTTTTGATTCATTTATTTTCTCGTGAATTGTTGTGTTGCGGAAATGCGTTACAACCTTCTGTTGCCACGCCAGTCATTATTTTCTTAATTTCCTTTGCCATTACTTTCTTAGGATTTTTGGTATTCATCGCCCTAGTGGGCCGTTCAATGGTCCCTTTTTTTGTTGCTAATCAGTATTTTTTGTATTACATATTACGTGGTACCTTTTCCCCCACTGGGTGGTTCGTGAGCGACTGCACTAATAATTTAGATCCACTTCAAAATTATTATGAGCATTTAGATTAGGTGTAGAATAGATTTCTCCTTCAGAAGAGTCTGTTGTGCACTTTCCTCCTACTAACCGGTATCATTTTCCTTCGGTAGCGATAATCTTACTCACTGTAAAATTTCATTAGGCATATGTGTTCAGTCATTTATAGCGCAATGCAATAGGCCGATTAGGAAAGGGGAGGTTACAAACTACTGTTTAGACATGGCCTTTACATTGATTGCGCATATGTTAGTTAGTAATATTTGTTATTTTAATCTCCTTACATGCTGGCCATACCAGTTGTGCTAGATGTGCAAATCTAAGAAACAAGCAAAAGAAAATCCTTAGTCTATTTTATTAGAGGGCTTACCGACCTACATCTTGAATTACGTACGTCGTCTCATTTCTGCATTCCGTAATTAGCCGATTACCTACTATCTCCTGTAATTCGAAAATAAGATTATATCATTTTTATACGACTATAATTTAGAGCAGTAACAGTTGAAGAGTGCAGTTACTTTATGGTGCAGTGTATAATGACACTCTTGCATTTTGTGACCCTTTTCTGTGGACGTCTCAGTGTGTTTCGATGTAGGCGGGTATGCAGAGTTCCGAAATCAACCTACGGAAAAAAGGATAGGAATCTGTGATCTACATATTGCATCACAGTTCTTCCGAGTAGGACACTGTTGGCTTCCGAAGAGGTGAAGGCCACGAGCTGGTTCTGGATATCACGTAATTACTAATTTATTTGTTTATTTTCATTTCCAAGCACCCACCTCCGTGATTCAGATCTCTAAACATCACTAACGTGACGATATGTGACAGTGGCGTAGCTGGCTTGAATCCTAGTTGTGAAATAAGTGTTATGCGACAAAATGCGGACAGGAGAAGAAATCAAATTGGTGATGCGCAATCCTGTTTACGAATCTCCGTGGGAACTGACACAGGTGAAATTTTGCGATACCACTACCGTATGCGTTTCAGGGTACATAGCTTCGCGAACGAGCCGTTTGCGACATAATTCCGAATGTCTGTTCATCCATTCTGGATACGGGACTGCGGCCGGTCAAATATTTACCTAGGAAAATCGCCAAATAGCTATATATTTTATTTGGACACCAGTTTCGGTATCCCAACAAAGCCATCTTCAGGCTTCTATGCACTTCATGTACAAACTATCAGATACATCAAGTCTTTGAAGAGAACATTCCAAAAAGGAATTCACGGAATCCAGATCTTGATGGTTCCAGTACGCAAGTATCGATGTACCTAACAGTTTATACATGAAGTGCATAGGGGCCTGAAAATGGCATTATTGAGATGCCGAAACTAGTTGTCTAAATAACGTAACTTCTCAAAACATACGGCTGCTTGGTGATTTTCCTTGGTAAATAATTCCGAATGTGTGATTACGAGCCGCCACTGACTTCGGTATGAAATATCGTCCTAGTTAGCAGGAATTTATTTGAAATGTGAACTCTGTGATTATTTCTCCTTTTGATTGAGTTTGATTTCACCCGTGGCCGATGATTGGGGAATATGATACATAAAAAAATCTCTTAGTGGGTGGAACGCTTCTATCCATTGACTCGTTGACTAGCCTAGTGTAGTAAAAGAAGAAAGCAAAAGAAAAGATGTAGTTTTAAATTTCGCGTTTAAGAAATGATCCACACAGTAAGATCGTACCAACGTACCGCCGTTTCACAGCAGCACAGACTCTCGCATGGAGGACATAGAAATAGGCACCCTTGCGTAGAGAAGCAACTGAAAGATTCGCAACAAATAAGTCGCCAGGTCTGAGTGAAATCGCAGTTGGGATTTACAAAGAGTACACAATGACATTGGCCCCTAACCTAGTTTTCATTCATCGCGAATCTCTCACCCAGCGCGAAGTTCCAAGCGACTGAGAAAAACCGCAGGTCACCCCTGTATGTAAGAAGAGTAAAAGAATAGGCCAGACAAATGTCCTTAACAAGAGTTTGCTGGAGAATTCCAGAACATATTGTCAGTTCCTATAAAAGAAATTTCCATGAGACGGAAAACATTCTGTCCACGAAACAGCAGAGTTTTAGGAAGCATCGCTCATGCGAAACTCAGTTTGCCCTTTTCTTGCACGATATGACGCGAACCACGGATGATGAGCAACAAGCAGATTCCATATTTCTAGATTTCCGTAAAGCGTTTGACGCAGTGCCCCATTGCAGAATATTAACGAAGGTACCAGCATACGGATCATGTTTCCAGATATGTGACGTGGGTCGCAGACTTCTAACAGAACAGAACCCAACATATTGTCGTCCACTACGAGTCTTAATCAGAGACAAGGGTATCGTCTGGAGTTCCCCAGGGAAGTGTGATAGGACCGCTATTATTTTCTATACAGGATGTCCCAGAAATGTTGCGACAAACTTCGAGGGGTTGCAGATGAACAAATCGAGGATAGGAACGCGTGTCCGGACGCGTCATCCAACAATGCTACAGAGCGTCGAAGTTATAGGGGCCGACAACTGCACTAGACTACCCCTTCGACAGCGGACGTGACTGTACGCTGACGGACTGCAGGTGGAACGTCTTGCAATTTTTTTTATATTCAGTGATTGCGACTGATTGCCACGATCGCCAATGTAGAGGATGCTGTTGCGCAGAAAGGCCTTGTCTCCTATCAATTCGATGCTGTGTTGCCTCGGTGGATGACAGTTTCGGACTTGGGTTCCATCTGCAGTTTATTTTTCTCTTGTATACCGAAAAAGATGGGAGATTTTAGAGGGTTTCAGTAGAAAAATAATCGGCAGATGGACACCCATGTCCAATTTCGCCCATGACTGATGGTTGGCAACAGAGCATCGCATCCATAGGAGACAATGCCTTCTATACAGCAGCTAGCTACATCCTCTCCACAGGTGGTCGTACCAATCAGTCGCGATCACTGAATAAAAAACAATAATGCAAGATGTTCCCCCTGCAGCCCGACAACCTATGAAATCACGTTTGCTGCCGAAGGGGTGGCCTACTGCCAGGCGCTGGCGCCTATAACTTCGTCGCTCTGTAGAGTCGTTGAATGACGTTTCTGGACAAGAAGTTCCTATCCTCGATTTGTTCCTCAAGACATCCTCTACAACCTCTGAGTTTGCCTCGACATTTCTTGGACGCCCTGTATACGTAACTGATCTGACAGACAGGGTAATCTGTGGCTGTTTGCTGATGACACTGTTGTGTATGGGAAGGTGCTGCCATTGTGGGACTACAGGAGGCTACACGATGACTTCGGCAGAACATCTGGTTGACGGGATGAATGGCGGCTTAACGATCCTTTCAAGTTTGAATACAGCATTAGTAATCTGTATCTACATCTGCACCTACGTGGATAGTCTGCAAATCACATTTAAGTGCCTGGCAGAGGGTTCATGAAACCACCTTTACAATAATTCTCTATCATTCCACTCTCGGACAGTTTGCAGAAAAAATTAACACCTGTATCTGCCCGTGTGAGCTCTGATTTCCCTAATTTTATGATGATGATCGTTTCTCCCTATGTAGGTCAGCGTCAACAAAATATCTTCGCATTTGGAGGAGAAAGCTGGTGATTCAAATTTCGTGAGAAGATCCCGCCGCAACGAGAAACGCCTTTGTTTTAATGATGTACACCCCAAATCCTGTATCATATCCGTGACACTCTCTGCCCAATAGGGCAATACAAAATACGCTGCTCTTCTTTGAACTTTCTCGACGTACTCCATGAATCCTATCTGGTAAGGAATCCACACTGAGGCAACAGTACTCCAAAAGATGACAGACAAGCGTAGTGCAGGCAGTCTCTATCTTGATAACTACGTCGATACATATCTAGGCGTTACGTTGCAAAGCGATATAAAATGGAACGAGAACGTAAGAACGGCACTACGTAAGGCGAATGGTCGAATTCGGTTTATTAGGAGAGTTTTAGGAAAGCGTGGTTCATCTGTAAGGGAGACAACGTACAGAACACTAAGAGTCTTTGGAACCTTCACCGAGTGTGCTGCTAGACTTGTTACCGCTAGAGTCGATCATCATGTGATTATTATGCAGGTGTTCCGTGAAGTCAAATGGGATAACCTGGGGGGAAGACGACGTTCTATTCGAGGAACACTGTTGAGAAAATGTAGAGAACCGGTGTTTGAAGCTGCCTGTAGAACGATTCTACTGCCACCAACGTACATTTCGGGGAAGAACCACGAAAGCAAAATAGGAGAAATCAGGGCTCGCACAGAAGCATATAGGCAGAACTGCAGAAGTCTCATCTGTTACACCCACGTTTTGAGTAATACTAGTGTCGATCGTCAATTAAAGCTCATGGTATTCACATTTGCTACGTGAAGTAAAAATCTGAAACGCGATGATTTTTCTGTCATATAATTATTGAGAAGCCACATCAGCCACTGTAATTTACGACAAGTTAGATAAGTAATTAAAGATAATTGAGGGTCACTGTAGACCATTTGGAAAGTTTTCTCTTTTGTGAAACTTAACTTAAACCTAGATTATAGATGTGATATGGCATAGGTCATCCTTCGATCCATTGTAGAACTTGGAAACCCATTCAGGGAATATTCGTTCACATTTTTGTTGAACGCAGTTGGTTTTTATCATCCTGTATTAAAATATTTCCTTTTATCAATAGTGCAATTTATAAACAATGTTTTGTGAGTAGAATAAAATTTCCAATGGTAAACTTAACTGCTTTTTCGACGTTATTTTACCAGCTAAGTAAAAATAGGAAAGCCTTGAATCCTTTCCACTAAATTTAGTTAGTATTAAGATTCTTTTACAGGGAGTGCAGTGGAGCTGACGCTGAAATCATTAAGTATTTGATTATATCATCGCTAGTCTCACTGAACTCTTCTGAACTCTACATGCTATGTGTGGTCTGGCGTCTCCTTACCAGCAACAGGTCCCAGGTTCAAACTAGTCAATTCCCTAATACACACGCTCAGAGCGTCGTTGCGCGAAAGTGGTAGGGAGACACGACTTGGAACAGACAGACACCACGCAGAATGTTAGAACACACATCCATGCCCGAGACACGATTCGAACCTGCGACCGTAGCGGGCGCGCGGTTCCAGACTGTAGCGCCTAGAACCGCTCGGCCACCCAGGGCGGCACAGTGGCTTTCGGTGTGTGTATATAGATGTAGTTGAATGATGAGGCACTGCCACATTCTGCTGCCGATGTAAGATCACATTATAGCCCGCCAGTATGGTCCAAGAGGGATAGGTCGAGCAGGGCTTTCCGGATCACTTGTCTGGATTTTTCTGCCTCAGGCCATCTCAAATTTCCAGTACACCATTCCCGCTGATACGGTTCAAGAAATGGAGCGAGAACTGTATAGTCTGGTCCAGACGTACTATGTGTTCTGGGTGGAGTGTTTGGAAAAATTCGTAACTGACTGCAGTGACGACTACAGTGCTGCATCCAAATATGGAACTACTATTTTACGAGGTACTACTGTACAGTATATTGAAACATTTAATGTGCTGAAGTACTACTGTATTCCTTGTTAATGTAGGCTACTGGTGAAATTTGAGCTCAATTAGAGGAAATATTAATGCAAAAGTTTACGTTTCAAACATACTTGTACCAACTAGGAAAATATTTCATACTGAAGTCAGTGACGACTGGTGGTCACACACTTGCAATTATGTCACAAATTGCTCCTTCGTGGATACTTGTTTAATGATACTTTTATGGTGCTACTATTGTACACTTCCACCAGTGTCAGCTGTCAATTTAAAAACTATTAATTCCACACCACCATAGTCCGACGTCACTGTCATTACTGCTGACGTTCAACGATTTAACAAGCCATTAATTGCAGTAGCAACTGTCCATCTAAGACAATAATATTAAGATAAACTCCTCAGCCGCAGATTAAAGGGTTTCCCGTGACAAAGCAGGAGAGTCTGGTGAGAATACGGGAAGATGAGAAGCCCAAGCTCAAGATGAAAGTGATTCACAGATATAGGCATTGTAAGCTGTGAGGTGGTTCAGTCGGATGCATAACTGCTGCGTGGAGTATAATTAAAAGAAAAGTACATGGCTCTAAGCACTATGGTACTTAATATCTGAGGTCATCAGCCCCCTAGACTTACAACTTCTTAAACCTAACTAACCTAAGGACATCACACACATCCATGCCCGAAACAGGATTCGAACCTGCGACCGTAGCAGCAGCGCGGTTCCGGACTAAAGCGCCTAGAACAGCTCGGCCACAGCGGCCGGCACATGTACATGGACAAACGGGCAAACGTAATGAGTTACTAAAATTCTTGCATTATTAAGTAGGTGTTGAACATCAATTAATGACGCAGAACAGGCCACGTTTATAACAGCGCAAGCCTACCCATGCTTTGCAAGCCAGTCATTATCTGTTGTGTCGATTCTGAAGAGTGCTGACAGATAACACTAGCGATACCACACAGCAGATAGTGTCCCGATCAATAAAACCAACAAGTGCGGCGGAATTACTGATAGTGAAATTCATACATGAAAAAAATCGAAAGTAAACAACCTGAGTGATTGGCGATTACAATGAGAAACATATTCGCTGGTGAGTTTTCGAAATAAAATGAGCGGGACGGACAGGTGGAGAGAAATGTGATATGAGGCCACAAAACAGTATCACGAGAATTTAAAGATTTTTACAACTGCCTGTTTTTAACTGAGGATGGAAAACTGGCTCGTTTTGTACAGCCTTCGTTGTCTCAGGGCAGATTTTTTTGCATCACGGAACATAAGGTACAGGATCGAATTCTGTCTCGCATACGTGCTTGGGTTTTAATGTGCTGGTAATGTGAGAGTTTGCTATAGATACCAGACTCTTATTATAAATTGACAATTACTTTTAATAAACTTAATAAACATGTTAAAACATATTTATTACAAATAAACAACACAATTAAGAAATTTCTGTCAAGAAACTCGTGCACAAAGTGCACTTTGTGCATTAATTTCTTGACAAAAATTGAGAAAACGTGTCTCGACAATGTTTATGCACTAATATCTCAAATAATATTTAATTTTTTGAATTCCATTTATTACCATCCGACCAGAAACACTTTTCATACATTTCACGGTTCAGATGCCATTACCTACCGCATTTTCCTTGATACTTTACGAGGGAACCCAAAAGTTACTAGAATTCATCTCTTTTGGGCAGAGGGGGGAGCGTGAAGAGTTATGCCACTAGATACCTCTACTGTGCATATTCTGTATTTATTGCCCAACCGACATCTACGCAGAAGCGTGTGTTCGGTCAGAATGCATGTTTTTACGCTCATTATACGTTCAGTTATGTCCATATTCATGCGAGCTTGAAAATGGAAATGAACTTATACCAGAAGTCAAGTTAAAACTTTCAAGAGAAACTCGTCTGTAAATTGATACCGCTTAGCTAAATAAGGAAGATAACTTGTTTTGGTACAATTTGGACGACACCGTGTGGTATTCATTGTATTATATGGACTAATTGGAGAAGTGAAGAGAAGTCTACAGAATTGGTGTTTTGAGGCACGGCAAAGCGACACGTGACATCAAAGCAAAAGCACCCTACTCAATGTGATGGGTGCTTTACAGGATGTTGGAACCTGACCCACGAGAGACAAAGCTAAGGACACGGGACAAAAACTTAACCACTCCCAGGGAACATCACGCTGATACCGTACATTATCACCTCTAACCTTCATAATGGCTGAAAATCGGCGAGGACGAGAATCCAAAAGTTTCTTCAGGTTTGTCATATCCAGCTGATGCCGCTCATTAGTGATTAGATCCAACGGAACTACCGTATTGCGGAGATGATGACTACTACGCTTCATCCGCTCTTTCGAATAGCCCCAGGCATTTACTACGGCATTTGGATCGGCTCAATCAAGGTGCGGGTGCGGTAGGGTACTTGAGGATTCATCAAACCAGGAACCTACCAAGCGAGGTGGCGCAGTTGTTAGCACACTGGACTCGCATTCGGGAGCATGACTGTTCAAACCTGCGTCTGGCCATCCTGATTTAGACTTTCCGTGATATTCCTAAATCGCTTCAGGAAAATGCCAAGATTGTTCCTTTGAAAGAGCACGCAGACTTCCTTCCCCATCCTTCCCTAATACGATGGGATTGATGAGCTCGCTATTTGCTCCCCTCCCCCAAATCAACCAACCAAATTAGGAAAATCTGTGAAAATAATTGTCATCTTTAAAAACGGCAATGTTCGCAGCGTGCTAAGCGTGAAGACGTATAAGAATGGACACCGATAATATTGAAGTAATCGTCATCACTCATGTTTACAGCAATTTGAATGAGTGGACCAAGTCATGGTTCGAACATCAGCCCCAACACACAGTGACCGAAACTACACGCTTCACACACTGAGCGTTAAACAACTCACTCGACACCTCGCATCATTTCAAAATAAGTAAAATCGACACACGCCGGACCACAATGCACTCCTACAGACATCTATATCTACATGATTACTCTGCAATTCACATTTAAGTGCTTGGCAGAGGGTTCATCGAACCACAATCAAACTATCTCCCTACCATTCCACACCCGAACAGCGCACGGGAGAAACGAACACCTAAACCTTTCTGTTCGAGCTCTGATTTCTCTTATTTTATTTAGATGATCGTTCCTACCTATGTAGGTTGGGCTCAACAAAATATTTTCGCATTCGGAAGAGAAAGTTGGTGACAGAGATTTCGTAAATAGATCTCGCCGCGACGAAAAACGTCTTTGCTTTAATGACTTCCATCCCAACTCGCGTATCACATCTGCCACACTCTCTCCCCTATTACGTGATAATACAAAACGAGCTGCCCTTTTTTGCACCCTTTCGGTGTCCTCCGTCAATCCCACCTGGTAAGGATCCCACACCGCGCAGCAATATTCTAACAGAGGACGAACGAGTGTAGTGTAAGCTGTCTCTTTAGTGGACTTGTTGCATCTTCTAAGTGTCTTGCCAATGAAACGCAACCTTTGGCTCGCCTTCCCCACAATATTATCTATGTGGTCTTTCCAACTGAAGTTGTTCGTAATTTTGACACCCAGGTACTTAGTTCAACTGACAGCCTTGAGAATTGTACTATTTATTGAGTAATCGAATTACAACGGATTTCTTTTGGAACTCATGTGGACCACCTCACACTTTTCGTTATTTAGCGTCAGCTGCCACCTGCCACACCATACAGCAATCTTTTCTAAATCGCTTTGCAACTGATACTGGTCTTCGGATGACCTTGCTGGACGGTAAATAACAGCATCATCTGCGAACAACCTAAGAGAGCTGCTCAGATTGTCACCCAGGTCATTTACATAGATCAGGAACAGCAGAGGTCCCAGGACGCTTCCCTGGGGAACATCTGATATCACTTCAGTTTTACTCGATGATTTTCCGTCTATTACTACGAACTGCGACCTTCCTGACGGGAAATCACGAATCCAGTCGCACAACTGAGACGATACCCCATAGGCCCGGAGCTTGATTAGAAGTCGCTTGTGAGGAACGGTGTCAAAAGCTTTCTGGAAATCTAGAAATAGGGAATCAACTTGAGATCTCCTGTCGATAGCGGCCATTACTGTTCCATTTGTGTTATTTGGCCCATTTAAGACATGCAGTTTACACGTCTCGCTGTGAGCAAAGGCTTCTTGCTAGGCTCTCTGCCCCAAAGATCTCTTGCGATGAGCTCGATTTCAGTGATCGCTAGAAAACAGGCTGAGATGGACCTGCATTCATTGACATGAGCTATCCCTACCCCTATTTATACACCAACCAGTCGGGCAACTTCATTCACAGTGTGCTCACGACCATGTCCAAATACAATAGTAACACAAAAATTAGAACCATTGTAAATACTCAGTGTGTCCCTCGTAAGAATCGTCAGGGGCATTTTCTCTGGTGTCTCGGCAGAAATTGTGGGCACAAGCATGTGCAAACACGATACTAACACGAAAATAAGAACCACTGTAAATATGCAGGGTGTCCCTCGTAAGAATCGCCAGACACATTTTCTCTGGTGTTTCGGCAGATATGTACAATTTCGTTTTTGCAATGAGCAACCTGAGACAGCCCAAACAAATGCTGCTCGTCCGGTCTTTCACGCAAAGTCCATTGTTGACGAAAAGCGTCGGATTGTTTCTCGATGCAAACAAAATTATTTTTAAAGCGGAACTATACGTATCCTTTCGACAGATCAAATGGTTCAAATGGCTCTGAGCACTATGGGACTTAACATCTATGGTCATCAGTCCCCTAGAACCCGGGCGTGGGAAGCGAGAACGCAACCGCACGACCACGAGATGCGGGCTTCGACAGATCCATCCCAAATTAGCGCCCCCCCCCCCCCCCCCCTCCACCGGCCCGCGCTCGCTACTACCTTCATGCAGTAGTGCCACTCAGTCGCTGTGCTGGAGTACTGGCTATTCTTCGTATTTTAATATCCATGTTAATAAAACGAACATCGCACTACACTAAATTGTGACAGCTGTATCTAATGGACGCGTAAAATTCCGCTTTGAATTTATATACAGGGTGTTACAAAAAGGTACGGCCAAACTTTCAGGAAACATTCCTCACACACAAATAACGAAAATATGTTATGTGGACATGTGTCCGGAAACGCTTAATTTCCATGTTAGAGCTCATTTTAGTTTCGTCAGTATGTACTGCACTTCCTCGATTCACCGCCAGTTGGCCCAATTGAAGGAAGGTAATGTTGACTTCGGTGCTTGTGTTGACATGCGACTCATTGCTCTACAGTACTAGCATCAAGCACATCAGTACGTAGCGTCAACAGGTTAGTGTTCATCACGAACGTGGTTTTGCAGTCAGTGCAATGTTTACAAATGCGGAGTTGCCAGATGCCCATTTGATGTATGGATTAGCACGGGGCAATAGCCGTGGCGCGGTACGTTAGTATAGAGACAGATTTCCAGAACGAAGGTGTCCCGACAGGAATACGTTCGAAGCAATTGATCGGCGTCTTAGGGAGCACGGATCATTCCAGCCTATGACTCGCGACTGGGGAAGATCTAGAATGACGAGGACACCTGCAATGGACGAGGCAATTCTTCGTGCAGTTGACGATAACGCTAATGTCAGCGTCAGAGAAGTTGCTGCTGTACAAGGTAACGTTGACCACGTCACTGTATGGAGAGTGCTACGGGAGAACCAGTTATTTCCGTACCGTGTACAGCGTGTGCAGGCACTATCAGCAGCTGATTGGCCTCCACGGGTACACTTCTACGAATGGTTCATCCAACAATGTGTCAATCCTCATTTCAGTGCAAACGTTCTCTTTACGGATGAGGCTTCATTCCAACGTGATCAAATTGTAAATTTTCGCAATCAACATGTGTGGCCTGACAAGAATCCGCACGCAATTGTGCAATCACGTCATCAACACAGATTTTCTGTGAACGTTTGGGCAAGCATTGTTGGTGATGTCTTGATTGGGCCCCATGTTCTTCCACCTAAGCTCAATGGAGCACGTTATCATGATTTCATACGGGATACTCTACCTGTGCTGCTAGAACATGTGCCTTTACAAGTACGACACAACATGTGGTTCATGCACGATGGAGCTCCTGCACATTTCAGTCGAAGTGTTCGTACGCTTCTCAACAACAGATTCGGTGACCGATGGATTGGTAGAGGCGGACCAATTCCATGGCATCCACGCTCTCCTGACCTCAACCCTCTTGACTTTCATTTACGGGGGCATTTGAAAGCTCTTGTCCACGCAACCCCGGTACCAAATGTAGAGACTCTTCGTGCTCGTATTGTGGGCGGCTGTGATACAATACGCCATTGTCCAGGGCTGCATCAGCGCATCAGGTATTCCATGCGACGGAGGGTGGATGCATGTATCCTCGCTAACGGAGGACATTTTGAACATTTCCTGTAACAAAGTGTTTGAAGTCACGCTGGTGCGTTCTGTTGCTGCGTGTTTCCATTCCATGATTAATGTGATTAGAAGAGAAGTAATAAAATGAGCTCTAACATGGAAAGTAAGCGTTTCCGGACACATGTCCACATAACATATTTTCTTTCTTTGTGTGTGAGGAATGTTTCCTGAAAGTTTGGCCGTACCTTTTTGTAACACCCTATATATATATATATATATATATATATATATATATATATATATATATATATATATATAACCGCTTCTTTCTGTAGACACTGAGCGCACTGGGCGTCGTATGAAAGGCGTGGCGAGCAGTATTTGTTTGGGCTGACTCCAGCTATCCGCTGGAAAAGTACCTGCCTACTCGTAGGAGGGACATCCTGTATAAGCAATAATGATCCAGCTTATTCAAATAAATACACTCTGTACGAAAGCATACACACTCTTTGGGTGACCTATAGTGTTATCTCTCTTAACCACATGTAGAAACATGTTAGTTTACGTATGCTCGGTAATTCCATCGTGAACTGTGAGCAGAAAATTCTGCATGATGTTTGATACAGTTGGGTTTGTGCCCAAGTGAGGAGAAGAAAGAAGTGAATAGCATCTCTTTCCAAATTTCGCGACTAACTCTATATATAAAGATCCATCATTAACTAAAAAATGCGCGTGTTTTTATACATTACAGAAAAGACAACAGAATACGAGTTCAGTTCAAAAGATTCCGGAAAATTCATAATTTCACGCCAATGGTGTATTGGAGCGAAATGCGGTTGGCGCCTCTGCAGAAGTCTTTGTTTAATGTGTAATTTACGGAAGTTTCATTCTTCTATGTCTGTTAGTTATTGTTCAGTGCTGTGTTGAGTAGTACGTTATGTCTAACAGTTTGCGAATTTCGAGATAACAGAGCTAGAGAAGCAACGCGTCTGCATTAAATTTTGCGTGAAACTCAAGAAAAAATTTACAGAGAGACGCCAAATGATGTAGGAAGCCTACGGTGTTGAGTGCTTAAGCCGTACTCTGTGTTACGAATCGTTCACACAGTTTAAAAATGGCCGGACGGAAGTTAAATATGACCGTCGCTCAGGACCCCCTTCGACGCTCATGTTAGGAACGTTTACGAAAGTGTGTGTACCAGTCGAAGATTAACTGTCCGACAAATTGCAGAAGAATGTAACACTTCAGTTGGATCATGTTATAAGATCCTGGCACAGCATCTTGGAATGCATCGTGTTGCCGCCAAGTTCGTCCCACGGCTCATGAGTCAATACCAGAAAGACCTTCGTTCGCAATCTGTGAAGAGCTTGCGGATCGCGGAGATGAGAACGAGATGTTCCTTAAGAGAATCAGAACTGGTGATGAGACGTGGATCTACGGTTATGGTGTTGGGACCAACGTTCAATCTTCACAATGGGTCATGAAAGGTTCTCAAAGACCAGAAAAAGCTCGTCAGGTTAGGTCAAATGTCAAAGCCATTCTGATAGTTTTCTTTGACTCTGGAGGATTAGCACACCATGAATTCGTGCCACAGGGACAAATTGTTAAACAATGGTAGTATCGGGTCATGTTGCGACACCTGCGAGAAAATGTGAGAAAGAAACGGCCTGATATGTGGCGATACAAATAATTCCTCTTGCATTACGATAACGCAAACGCACATTCATCCCCGTTAGTGCGTGACTTTTTCACAAAAAACGAAATCTGTGTGCTGCCTCAGCCTTCGTTCTCTCCAGGTCTGGTCCCTGCGGACTTTCTTTTGTATCCGAAGCTGAAGACACCGTTGAAAGGATGAAGATTTGCAACGATAGACGCGATATCAGAAAATTCGAAGACGGCGCTTCGCGCGACCCAGCAAGAGACTCTAACACTGCTTCCGAAAGTGGAAACGTCGTTGGGCGGTGTGTCAATTGTGGAGGAGAATATTTCGAGGGAGACCATGCACAACAAGTAAAAGTTAAGCGTAGAAAAAGTTTATAGATAAAGTTCCGGAATTCTTTTAACAGACTTCGTAATGCAGTACTTCACACGTGGAGGAAAAAAAAAATCACGAGTTAATGCATAGCCTGTACAAAACATATTTAAAACTGGCGTACATTTCCCGAATCACGTAGTGCAAAATATAAATAAAAAGAAAACCTCGAATGGTGACGGAAAGGTCATTTCATTAACAATAGCTCTTTCCTACCATTGTGACACCTTTGCAAGTCGGCAAACGTACTGAGCCGATTCCATACAATGGAGTGTCACGTACCCACCAGTTTGCTGCCGTGACCTACTGTGCACGTCAGCGGCGAAGGGTTCGCAGCCAACTAACAGCAGTTCCGTACCGTCTATGACTCTTTATACCGACTAGCACTTTTTTTTTAAGGCGGTGACTGTTTTGTCAGGTGACCTTACATACAAATAAGACGATGGCCTGGTGGCTTTTGGACGTACCGGGTGTCCCACTCGAAAGAGGCATCACTAACATACATTTGCTTGTATTACACTTAAAGGCTTTGCATAAAAATCAGGAAATGAAATGAACATGACATCCCTTGTTCTCTCTCTCTTTCCAGGCACTAATCCCGACTTGTGGGGTCTGCTGTTATGGTGAACCGGATTTGGCTTGTTAATTTGAAGGGGTGGCCAAATGCCCTTCCTGTCGCCACCCCATACCCTCCGGGACGTAATGTGTGTACCCCAGCTGTCTGTGTCGAGTGTAATCCATGGAATAGTGCGAACGTGTTTCAGATGTCTGCGAGTCGTATAACAGAGGCGGAACATGGAGACCAGCCCAGTATTCACCTAGCGGGATGTGGAAAACCGCCTAAAAACCACACCCAGGCTGGCTGGCACACCGGCTCTCGTCGTTAGTCCGCCGGGCGGATTCGATCTGGGGTCGGCGCGCCTACCCGAAGCAACGCGTTAGCGCTCTCGGCTACCCTGGTGGGTCAACATGTCATGCCTTGTTCATGGGGATATAAAGGTGAATCACAAAAGGTGTTGGAAGAGACCACCCTCCACTTGTAAACATAGTTGAACAAGATGCTGCAAATTCACGAATGTTGGTGCCAGAAGCTCTGGGGTCACTGCCTGTATTTCACAGATGATGATCTGTATCATAAATCTTCCCAGCTGTGTGGTCTGTACATGCAGACCTTACCTCTTAGGCCACCCCAGAGGAAATAGTCAGGTGGTATTAAAGCAGATGACTTTGGGGGCCACAGTCCTTTCAAAAGCGCTCTGCTGGAGCAAAATGATTCAACATCCTGTTGGCACCAGCCGAGGGTAAGTTCTTCATCGTCCAACTGGTACACAAACTCCAGAAACATTTCAATGTAAACTGCACTTATCACAGCAGACTAGAAAAAAATTGTTCCAATGATGTGAGGCTTCATATTGCACAGAACACGCCAACATTTTGTGAATGCAGGGGTTGCTCGACCAGTGCATGTGGATCTTCATTACACCACAGACGTGGTTTCTGAGTGTTTACATAGCCAAAGAGGTGGAACGCCTCATCACTGAACCATGTGTCCTGCATTATTCCTGGCCTCTGAGCAATAAATTGCTGAAACCAACAGCAAAATGCAGTGTGTTTGTCACTGAAATTCAGTTCCTGAACAACTTTAAACCTGTATGGATACACGCTGGTTTTCTTCCCAACTCTGTGACATGTGCTCCGTCACAGTGCAAATTCCTGAGGTATGCGTCGAACAGACTTTGCAGGAGAGGCCAGCAATCGTTGTTTCACGTTAGTCACTCTTTCTCCAGATAATGGTGGCCGTCCGCCGCCGTGAAGATCCAACACTAGTCCACTGCTCTCCATCTCGTTCACTAACATTTTTATGCAGCATTTAGACGGTATATGTTTGTTCACCAAACATTTGATGACATGTCTTAATGGAACCAGTAATCCAATATTGTTCCATAAAAGTTCATGCGCTCTTCGACAGCATAGCGATACATTGTCACTAAACACTGACCTCCAGCCACAGCGATGTGTGGAAACACACTGCTGTGTCAGACGATGTTGCAAAAAAATGGCTCTGAGCACTATGGGCCTTAGCATCTGAGGTCATCAGTCCCCTAGAACTTAGAACTACTTAAACCTAACTAACCTAAGGACATCACACACATCCATGCCCGAGGCAGGATTCGAACCTGCGACCGTACCGGTCGCGCGGTTCCAGATTAAAGCGCTTAGAACCGCTCGGCCACTTCGGCCGGCGACGATGTTGCAGAAAGCAGTGCTGCCACGCCAAACGTCACAAATTACTCGGCGCAATTTCAGCGATATTACTACTCATGTCCGTGGGGCCTCTTTGGAGTGGAAAACCTTGTATCATTTTAGCTGGCTTCAAGGATGCATTTTTTCGAATACTTAATTTTGTTAATAAGCGAAGATTGTGGAACCACAGTCTACGACGCACAGTCGTGAAACTCTTTAGGCAAAAAATACAGCCGTTTGACAGCTGAAGCGATGCTAGTGCTCTAAGCGTTTACCATGTAGCGACAGAAAAATGATGGGATATAAACAGAGCAGTTGCTATTTTTAATAATGTTACTTTCGTATTTCCCAGATGCTAAACATGGCTGTGACTTTTCGAATACGAATGGGAAAAAGTAATTAAAGTAATATCCTATCTCCGATTAATATCTACATATAACTATAAAATATTTGTGCAATACAATATACACTCCTGGAAATGGAAAAAAGAACACATTGACACCGGTGTGTCAGACCCACCATACTTGCTCCGGACACTGCGAGAGGGCTGTACAAGCAATGATCACACGCACGGCACAGCGGACACACCAGGAACCGCGGTGTTGGCCGTCGAATGGCGCTAGCTGCGCAGCATTTGTGCACCGCCGCCGTCAGTGTCAGCCAGTTTGCCATGGCATACGGAGCTCCATCGCAGTCTTTAACACTGGTAGCATGCCGCGACAGCGTGGACGTGAACCGCATGTGCAGTTGACGGACTTTGAGCGAGGGCGTATAGTGGGCATGCGGGAGGCCGGGTGGACGTACCGCCGAATTGCTCAACACGTGGGGCGTGAGGTCTCCACAGTACATCGATGTTGTCGCCAGTGGTCGGCGGAAGGTGCACGTGCCCGTCGACCTGGGACCGGACCGCAGCGACGCACGGATGCACGCCAAGACCGTAGGATCCTACGCAGTGCCGTAGGGGACCGCACCGCCACTTCCCAGCAAATTAGGGACACTGTTGCTCCTGGGGTATCGGCGAGGACCATTCGCAACCGTCTCCATGAAGCTGGGCTACGGTCCCGCACACCGTTAGGCCGTCTTCCGCTCACGCCCCAACATCGTGCAGCCCGCCTCCAGTGGTGTCGCGACAGGCGTGAATGGAGGGACGAATGGAGACGTATCGTCTTCAGCGATGAGAGTCGCTTCTGCCTTGGTGCCAATGATGGTCGTATGCGTGTTTGGCGCCGTGCAGGTGAGCGCCACAATCAGGACTGCATACGACCGAGGCACACAGGGCCAACACCCGGCATCATGGTGTGGGGAGCGATCTCCTACACTGGCCGTACACCACTGGTGATCGTCGAGGGGACACTGAATAGTGCACGGTACATCCAAACCGTCATCGAACCCATCGATCTACCATTCCTAGACCGGCAAGGGAACTTGTTGTTCCAACAGGACAATGCACGTCCGCATGTGTCCCGTGCCACCCAACGTGCTCTAGAAGGTGTAAGTCAACTACCCTGGCCAGCAAGATCTCCGGATCTGTCCCCCATTGAGCATGTTTGGGACTGGATGAAGCGTCGTCTCACGCGGTCTGCACGTCCAGCACGAACGCTGGTCCAACTGACGCGCCAGGTGGAAATGGCATGGCAAGCCGTTCCACAGGACTACATCCAGCATCTCTACGATCGTCTCCATGGGAGAATAGCAGCCTGCATTGCTGCGAAAGGTGTATATACACTGTACTAGTGCCGACATTGTGCATGCTCTGTTGCCTGTGTCTATGTGCCTGTGGTTCTGTCAGTGTGATCATGTGATGTATCTGACCCCAGGAATGTGTCAATAAAGTTTCCCCTTCCCGGGACAATGAATTCACGGTGTTCTTATTTCAGTTTCCAGGAGTGTATATGCGGTTCATAGCAGCAGAGCAAAAGTTCTCGGAATCACTACGAGAGGTCAGCGCCACCGCACGAGTTGTTCACGTGATATTCATTGGACTGTTGCCTGTAAAAACGAGCGACGTCAGTGCTTTGGGAAGAGACCTGTGGCGGTGACGTGCCTCTATTGTTGTTCCCGCGTAGTGACTTGCGAAGATGGAACAAATCGAGGTTCGAGCAGTGATTAAGTACTTCGTAAAGAAAGGTATGAAAGCAAAGGACATTCATGCCGGTTTCCAGAATACACTGGGGGGGACTCTGCTCCTTCATATTCAACTGTTGCCAAGTGACAAATGAATTTAAACTTGGTCAGGAGAGCTTAGATGATGATCCGCGCAGTGGTCGGCCAAGATCTGTCACTACTCCAGAAATCACTGCGAAAGTCCACAAAATGGTCATCGTGGATCGCTGATTCAAAGTGCGTGAAATTGCTCACGCTTGCCAGGTGTCATCTGAAAGGGTATACCACATTTTAACTGAAGAATTAGAAATGAAAAAATTATCTGCAAGATCGGTGCCGCAGCTCTTGACGCTGACTCAAAAATTCGTGAGAATGGACATATCGGAACAATGTCTGGCCTGTTTTAGGAGAAACGAACAACATTTTTTGCGCCGGTTTGTGACCACATATGAAACTTAGGTGCACTACTACACCCCATAGACAAGACAACAGTCAAAACAGTGGAACACGCTGATTCTTCGGCACCAAAGAAGGCAAAGAAAATTCTTTCGGCGGGAAATGTCATGGCATCAGTGTTCTGGGATGCGAAGGGGAGTCTGTTTGTAGATTATCTCCCCACTGGGCAAGCAATTATTAGAATTATGCTGAACTCCTGGATAAATTGCAACAAAAGATATGCAAAAAAAGAACAGATTTAGCAAGTAAGAAAGTCATCTTCCATCAAGACAATGAGCGTTCGCACACATGTGCCATCGCCATGGCAAAATTACACGAACTAAGGTATGAATTGTTGCCACACCCGCCTTATTCACCTCATATGGCTCCGTCAGACTTACATCTCCTCCCGAAACTGAATATTTTTCTTGGTGGACGAAGATTCACTTCAAACGAAGAACTGATAGCCGGAGTTGACAACTATTTTGCAGGCCTGGAAGAAACTCATTTTCGAGATAGGGATCAAGGCACTGGAACATCGTTGCACCAAGTGCATTAATCTACAAGGTGACTACATTGAAAAATAAAGTTTCAGTGATGTAAGTACTTTTTTCTATTCCGTTCTGAGAACTTTTCAAACCACCCTCTTATCAAGAAAAATCGTGTAAGACGAGAAATCAATTGTGACCTGATGCGTTTACGTTCCTTTGGATCCGCATGCTTGGCACGTACTCTCCGACGCTTTGCCCCGATTGTAGTTCGTTGCACGAGTTTCTTCGCGGGTTACAGATTCATTGTAATACATTAAAAAATAGGCACGATTTTTACATTCCTGAAAATTAGCTGCTACATCATTCTTCTAAACCCCCTTTCGGTCTCGTACTTGTTTCTGTGCCTTGCGCGTCTCTCCCAAGTTTATCTATTCTGCTTCCCAGATATGAAAATGTGTATACCTCTTTAAAATTCACTTTCCCAGCTGTGACATTTAGTCCTTCGGCATGTCTGCCAGTGACGCTTTCTTCTTATTTATGCACATATTCTAAACTACAGCTAGAACACGTTCCGTTACATTTCGCACGAAAGGCAATTCCTGTTCACTTTCTGCCACCGCTGATACGACACCCAATAATCATGGATACAATACGATTAATTGGTGTCGTAGCAGTGTTGGCAGAAAGTGAACAAGAACTGCCCTTGGCAAACAACAACAGTCCTTTACACCCCTCATTCCCTTTTCATTGAACAAATAAACATCAGTGGCGACTAAATTGCCTTACATCTTTCCAGGTTTTGACCTCTTATGCAAATCTGTCAGGAAAGACTATTCTAACTCGCTTTGGAGAAAAGGAAAGTGTTTCCATCTGTCTCTCTTATCGATACCACACTGCCTAAAAAAGGGAATAAATTATTATTTCAATGCACATTATAGAACGCCTTTCCATGTTTTTAGCGCCACAATAAGCCCCGAAATAAGAGCTCATTTGCATTTTGAATGTGCTTCGCCACTCCATAATTACACACAATGCACAATCATTTCGCAGTGTGCTTCTACATGCTAGCCGCTTAGCGGCGCTGCAGTGCCGAATTGTCTTGGGTTCTAGCAGAACTGCGTATTTCATTAATCCATTACCTGCTTCCGAACTCACGTCCTACCACTATGAGGAAAGCTATATCCTAAAAAACGTAAAAAATAGTACTGCAGACCACCGAACCACCTGTCCGTCTACCGTACTATCCATTCGGCCTAACAATGTCATTTGGATGCAGTGCCGTATGGAGGTGCATGCGATGAGCTCATTCTTCTCACAGCAATTGCCACCCTTTCAACTTCCTCCCTGTTTCCGGCTTTTGGAGCCACTACTCCTGTTCCAAGTAGCCCCTCTAACGGCGTGAAAGAGATTTAATCCAATCAGCTTGATTTCGCTCACTGATCAGTGGCAGAACTGGGAATTGAACTCCGCTCCACCAATGGCAAAGACATGCTAACCGCTGACGTACAGGGCTGAACGCTACAAATTCTGAAAATAATGAAACTATTGAAAACAAATTGTCTTGCAGCATGTTCTTACCTCTCGGAAAGTTACTCGCACGGAAGTGTAGCACCTCAAATGTCGAGACCCTCCTGTAAACAAGGAAATCAGTTAATTAAAATACATAAATGAAGATATTTGTGAAATTTAAGTTTTGGCAAAGTAATTAGTTTAGATTAATTAAAACTTTATGGGTAAATATTACATGTGCAGTTACACTGAAGCGCCAAAGAAACTGGTATAGACATGCGTAGTCAAATACAGAGATATGTAAACAGGCAGAATACGGCGCTGCAGTTGGTAACGCCTATATAAGACAACAAGTACCTGGTGCAATTGTTAGGCGGTTACTGCTGCAGGCTGCCGGCCGTGGTGGCCGAGCGGTTCTAGGCGCTACAGTCTGGAACCGCGCGACTGCTACGGTCGCAGGTTCGAATCCTGCCTCGGGCATGGATGTGTGTGATGTCCTTAGGTTAGTTAGGTTTAAGTAGTTCTAAGTTCTAGGAACTGATGACCTCGGCAGTTGGGTCCCATAGTGCTCGGCGCCATTTGAACCATTTGAACTGCTGCAGGTTATCAGGATTTAAGTAAGTTTGAACACAGTGTTATAGCCGGCGCTGGAGCGATGGGACAGAGAATCTCCGAGGTAGCGACGAAGTGGGATTTTCCCGTTCGACAATTTTACGAGTGTACCGTGAATATGAGGAATCGGGTAAAACATCAAATCTCCGACATCGCTGTGGCCGGAAAAAGATCCTGCAAGAACGCGACCAACAACGACTAAAAAGAATCGTTCAGCGTGACAGAAGTGCAACCCTTCCGCAAATGTCTGCAGATTTCAGTGCTGGGTCATCAATAAGTGTCAGTGTGCGAACCATTCAACGACACATCATCGATACTGGCTTTCGGAGCCGAAAGCCCACTCGTGTACCCTTGATGAGTGCACGACAAAAAACTTCAGGCTGGCCTGGGTCCGTCAGCACTTGACATTTGTCTGTTGATGACTGGAAACATGACGCCTGATCGGACGAGTCTCGTTTCAAATTGCATCGAGCAGATGGACGTGTACGGGTGTGGAGACAACCTCAACCGGCCCAGGTGGCCGAGCGGTTCTAGGCGCTACAGTCTGGAACCGCGCGACCGCTACGGTCGCAGGTTCGAATCCTGCCTCCGGCATGGACGTGTGTGATGTCCTTAGGTTAGTTAGGTTTAAGTAGTTCTAAGTCTAGGGGACTGATGACCTTAGAAGTGAAGTCCCATAGTGCTCAGAGCCATTTGAACCATTTGAGGCAACCTCGTTAATCCATGGAACCTGCATGTCCGCAGGGTACTGTTCAAGCTGTTGGAGGCTTTGTAATGGTGTGGAGCCTGCGCAGTGGGAGTGATATGAGACCCCTGATACGTCTAGATACGACTCTGGCAGGTGACACGTACGCAAGCATCCTGTCTGATCATCTGCACCCATTCATGTCCATTGTGCGCATTCCGACGGACTTTGGCAATTCCAGCAGGACAATGCGACACCCCACACGTCCAGAATTGCTACAGAGTGGCTCCAGGAACGCTCTTCTGCGTTTAAACATTTCCGCGGCCACCAAACTCCCAGACATGAACATTCCTGAGCGTTTCTGGGAAGCCTTGCAACGTGCTGTACAGAAAAGATTCCACTCCCGCGTACTCTTACGGATTTATGGACAGCCCTGCAAGATTCATGGTGTCAGTTCACTCCAGCACTGCTTCAGACGCTAGTCGAGACCATGCCTCGTCGTGTTGCGGCACTTGTGCGTGCTGGCGAGGGCCCTACACGATCCTAGGCAGGTGTACCAATTTCTTTGGCTCTTCAGTGTGTATTGAAAGAGCAATCGGTGATGACGAACAGACGCGGTTCCTTTGTCAGTAATTAATCCAGCCACGATCATGTACCATACTGGAACGAAACCCGATGCCTGCAAATAGGAGACGTAACGGACTGTCAAACGCCAGCAGTTTCAGCAGATAATCACACCCGCCATCAGAACGAGCACTTAGGTAATAGTAGCGTCAGTCTTTCAAACCAAGAAACAGTTCAACAGAAGAATACAATTTCCTCAAGCCAGAGTTCCAAGAAGTGGACTAGCGCGGAGATGCTCCCTCTCGCAACGTCGTCTTACATATCGCCAACCGCCGTAACGTGTAATTTAATGCACCTCAATAGTCAAACAGTCGCCTATTGTCAGCGTCCCAGAAGTACATGAAAGGCTACACGTAAGCACCACGGAACTGCGCAGCACATCTGCGCTGTGGGAACGGCGGGGCGTGCTGTTAAAAGTGCGAACTTATGCAGCGACGCGGTTGTCGTTCCGGCAGAGTGAGGGAAAGACGTGGACTCTGTGGCGTCGTCTGCAAACGGCCTTCCGGGAATCCACGGAGCCGCCAGAGGCCGGCTGCCAACTGGAGCGTGGCGGCAGAGAAGGGAGAGGCGGGGGTGGAGTGGGTGGGGGGAGCGAGATCACTCCAGCGCACTCTGTGGGTCTACCCGTCCACGATGCACAGCTTGGGCAACCTCCCCGTGAAACAGACGTCTTAAGGGAATTTTCCAGTCCCGGAACATAATTTTATGCTCACGTTCAATTTTTCTTCTGGAAGAAACTATTTTTTCATACGAGTAAATGTCTTAAAAAGTATGTACATACAGGATGACAATTATTGAACTATATGGGAAAGAAAACGTAAATTAGTTATAAACTTCGGCGTGCACACACTTTAACATGTAACCGTGACTACAGATGAAACTTCACGGGCAGATTAAAACCGTGTGCCAGACCGAGACTGGAACTCGGGACCTTTGCCTATTGCGGGCAAATGCTCTCCCACGGAGCTACACAAGCACGACTCACGACTCGTTTTCACAGCTTCAGTTCTGCGAGGAGACGAGGTACGGGTAGAATTGAAGCCATGAGGACGAGCGGTGAGTCGTGCTTGGGTAGCTCAATGGTAGAGCATTTGCCCGCGATACACAAAGGTCCCGAATTCGAGTTACGGTCTGGCACACAGTTTTAATCTGCCAGGAAGTTTCATATCAGCGCACATTTCGCTGCAGAGTGAAAAATCTCATTCTGTTCACTACAGATATTAGGACTTAGCTTATGATATGTTCGATATGCCTGCCATCATTGGCGATGAAGTGGCGCAGACGAATAGCGAAATTCTGCATGGCCCACTGAAGTGTCGTAACATCGATGCTGTTGATGACCTCCTGAATGGCTTTTTTCAGCTCAGCAATGGTTTTGAGGTTATTGCTGCACACCTTGTCTTTAAATATAGCCACACAAAAAGGAGTCGCATGTGATCAGATAAGCAGAATTTGGCGGCCCATCGAGGCCCATGCCAGTGGCCTGTGGATACCCCAGCGCCAGAATGCTGTCCCCAAAGCGCTCCTCCAGGACATCAAATACTCTCCTGCGTCGACAGGGTCGAGCTCCGTCTTGTATGAACCACATTTTTCGAAATCGGGGTCACTTTGGGTTATGGGGATGAAATCATCTTCGAAAACCTTCACATGCCGTTCGGTAGTCACTGAGCTATCGAGGAATATCGCACCGATTATTCCGTGACTGGACACTGCACACCACATAGTCACCCGTTGAGGGTGAAGAGACTCATCGATCGTGAAATCTGTATTCTCAGTCCACCAAATGTGCCAGTTTTGCTTACTGACGGAGCCATACAAATGAAAGTGGGCTTCGTCGCATGCACACGCATACTAATTCCCATCATGCCCCGCAGTCAACCGTGCTGTTTGAACGTCCTAACGCAAACCGTTCAGACGTTGATTGCATTTCATATAGCTCAATAATTGTCACCCTGTAATTTTTGGCTGGTAAATTGATGTGGCTATGCATCACAAAAGGGCGGCCAAAATATCTCTACGCGGATTGCAGAACTAAACGGTTTCCACAAGTGAGGGGGAAGTATAGGTCTGTAGTCAAAAATAAACATATGTACATGATCAGAATTAAATCTTCTATGGCGTGAACCTCGGAAGTGGAATATCTTTAAGTACATTTCGAAATGGCGGCCCCTTGACAATGTAGGTAATGAAAATCGACTTATTTATTTGCCTTTAAACTTAAATAAATAACAAACATTATGAAAAATGCACTGTCTCAAAAAACGCAAAAATACGATTTTTTTTATTGAATGAAAAACGGCATCCAATTATACAGAGTAGCATTTTTTAAATCGTGCTTACCAGTTTAAAATGTCGTCTCGAGAAATACGCACTGAAAGTTTTGAGCATCTTTAAAGATAATTAGGAAAAATTTTGGAATATGTAGACTCTGACTTCAGAAGTGGGGAAAAGCCTTTCGCAAAATCGTAATCAAGTCATCGAACGAAATGCTTCACATCACATTTCAGTTTTTTACGGCACTGTTTCTTCAAGTGTTCATTGTAAACAAACTACTCACATGCAGATTTTTGTAATTTTTTATATTTATGGTTCGTGACGTTCAGAATTCAAACATTAATCCCCCAAGATAGACGCAACTCTCAAAAATTCTCGAAAAAACTGACTTTCAAGTTTTGGGATCGTCTTTAACATGCTGTAGGAATGTCGACTTTTCGCGACTGGCCTTTTGGCTGTGTGATAGAATTCTCTCCAGCTACGTACGGGTTTTAGGCACGATTCCTGGCTGATGCGAATTTGTAAACTTGCCCTACTAGCACTTCCGTGAAGTTTCACATGCATAAATATGTTTAAAAAAAATCAATAGCGCTCGGGACTGGTAATCGCTGGTTCGGTTTTTATTTTTTCGTTCAGTTCGAATACTACGCCATTTAAATATAAAATTAATCAAATATATGCTAACTAATAGATATCAAATAGCTATTTTTGTAGGAAATGCACCTCTTCTTATTTTTAATTACATATTACACACAAAAATCCAATTTTCATTGCAAATAAACGTTCTTAGTTTAACTTTTATAAAAGATTATTTAGATTAAAATAAATACACATTAAATTAGAATGAACATTGGAAATGTTAATGACATATGCACGCGTATTTTAAATTTTGGCAGAGGTGGGTATCGAACGTGTCCCGCAAAGCCACACGACCTGTCGAGAACAACTGACTTTGCTTTAACATATGGAAACGGTAGGAAAACTTAACAGTCGATTTTCTTGAGGATTTTTGTCAGCTGCATCGAGTGATTTTGTTGACTGATATGGGCGTTCTTAACTTCACGCACTGCCATTTTTTAGCGATAACAGATGAGTAATTTTAAAACAACGGTAATCTCACATTGCAATAGTGGCGTCTAGCGGTGGTTTGTGAAAACTTAAAGGCTGATCCTCGTAGCGTTCCTCTTCGTGATAGGGTTTTAGATGTGGATTATGACGCCCGGGTTAACGCAACATGCGTTTTCACACTCTTAACGTTTTCACTACCACTGGTACGTACGTTACCCACAAAGAGCAAGTGGGAATTTGCTGCGTGTTCTCGCTCTGTATCAATGTCGCTCTGGTAAAGGAAGCAGGCTCGTTTGCAGAATGGCTATAATGACAGCCTGCGCCTGCGGGTTGTGCTGTCTGCAAGTTCCATTCTTAATCCCCTGCTCCACACCTCTCTGTATCGCCGCATCGAATTAGTCGGCGCCTGCAGATAGGCAACCCAATTAAGAGATTTGCAAAGCGGTCTCCTGTCGCCCCATCCCGGAAAATTCGAGTCAATGAGTTGCACGCACGTATTGACGTTTCCTGTGTCACAGGCGGTGCCAATATTGAGGACCTCTCATATGAGTTAAAAACCCACACTGCCCGTTGATGTGTGTCTGTTTTCTGTATGTCTTGCAGTTTTTGTGTAGTCATCATTTGGAGCCCCAGAAGTACTTATGAATAACCCTGTACGTCCCACCTTTCTTTACCTTCGAAAACGAAAGGCAATATTTTTTCGTATTGTTACTTCTGCTATGACGTTTATTATAATAACCTTAGATTGATGTCTTTCACTCCAAAACATAACTGGTACTGGAAGAATCAAAAACAAACTTCAATACTCGCAAAGGGTGTAACCTTGAAATGGAATAATACGGGTTCTTCTCCCGACCAGATAGATCAGAAAGCAACCACTGCACCCACTGTGCCACGGATCGTAGGTCCAGGGGTACCATCTCTAGTAGTAATACGGTTCATGAAACGTTATAGTGTGTCCACAAGTTTTAGGGATTACCACTCACCCTGCCACCGATTATTTAAGGAGCCAAAGTCCCATGCATCGTAACAACTTCAAATTATGTTTAAAGTTTGTTGGTAGTGCTCTCATTATCAAACACTGAATTACTACAGCCTGAATAATTTGCCCTCCGTTTCAATAAAAGATAGTTTTTAGGCTTCCGGACCTCAATCGGCACAAACGGAACCCTCATATGGTCATTTTGCTGTCCATCTGTCCTCCGCCTGTCCGACTGTTAAAGACGCTTTTTCTCAGGAACGGGTAGACGTGCCAAGCTGAAATTTATGCCATGTACTAAGGTCTGTAGTTCCTTGGCGGTGTAATAAATGTTAGCTTCTAAGTCAATGCGACCAACAGATGCGGATATTTATGTCATATATTTTGATGCTAGAAAACTCACTCATCGATACCTATGGGGTACTTCCCATTAGTCTGTAGTCATGGAATCAGGCTATGAGTAAGGGTTCACTGTACGATTAAAGGAAACAAATCCAAAAATTGTTAATTTGTAATTAAATCACGCGAAAAAAAATTTTTCATTTGTTAACAGACTGTCTGTCTATCCATCTGTTAAGACCCCTTATCCTCAGGAACGGATAGTCATACTAAATTTAAAACGTCGGATAGTCTACGGTCCCTTGGCGATATAATAAAGGTTAGCTTCTAAGTCACTGGTTCCCAACCTTTCATACAGCGTTACCTCTGACAAGGGAACCTCCCCATCGCACCCCCCCCCCCCCCCCTCAGATTTAGTTGTGAGTTGGCACAGTGGATAGGCCTTGAAAAGCTGAACACAGATCAATCGAGGAAACAGGAAGAAGTTGTGTGGAACTATGAAAAAAATAAGAAAATATACAAACTGAGTAGTCCATGCCTAAGATAGGCAACATCAATGAGAACGTGAGCTCAGGAGCGCCGTGGTCTCGTGGTTTGCATGAGCAACTGTGAAACTAGAGATCCTTGGTTCAAGTCTTCCCTCGAGTGAAAAGTTTAATTTTTGATTTTCAGACGATTATTATCTGACAAAATCTTATGTTTTCATCGCTTTTTTGGGAGTGATTATCACATCCACAAGAAAACCTAAATCGGGCAAGGTAGAACAATCTTTTTACCCATTCGCCAAGTGTACAAGTTAGGTGGGTCGACAACATATTCCTGTCATGTGACGCACATGCCGTCACAGTGTCGTATAGAATATATCAGACGTGTTTTTCTGTGAAGGAATCGGTTGACCTATGACCTTGCGATCAAATGTTCTCGGTTCCCATTGGAAAGGCACGTCCTTTGGTCTACTAATCGCACGGTTTTGCGGTGCGGTCGCAAAACAGAGACACTAAACTTATTACAGTGAACAGAGACGTCAATGAACGAACGGACAGATCATAACTTGGCGAAAATAAAAAAAGTAAACTTTTCATACGAGGGAAGACTTGAACCAAGGACCTCTCATTCCGCAGCTGCTCACGCTAACCACGGGACCACGGCGCTCCTGAGCCCACACTTCCCTTGATGTTGCTCATCTTGCGCATGGACTACTCAGTTTATATATTTTCTTATTTTTTTCATAGTTCCACACAACTTCTTCCTGTTTTCTCGATTGATCTGTGTTCAGTTTTTCAAGGCCTATCCACTGTGCCAACTTACAACTAAATCTGAGGGGGGTGCGATGGGGAGGTTCCCTTGTGAGTGCAATCAGAGGTAAGCTAGTACCCCCGCCCTCAACCCCCCCCCCCTCCTCCCATATTATCAGCAACTTTAGCATCTAACTAAACCGTAGAATGAAAGACTTAATTTTAAAATGATGAAAGATGAATGGTATTTAGATTGTGTGTGTGTGTGTGTGTGTGTGTGTGTAGGGGAGGGGGAGTGCGGGGAAGTGGCGGGTGCGTAGGAGGGTGGGTGGGTTGGTTGGTTGTTCCGTTGATTTAGGGGAGGGAAGCAAACAGCCAGGTCATAGGTCCCATCGGGTTAGAGCAGGATGAGGAAGGAAGCCGGCCGTGCCTTTTCAAAGGAACCATCCCGACACTGGCCCGAAGCGATTTAGGGAAATCACGGAAAACCTACATCACGATGGCCGGATGCGGGTTTGAACCGTAGTCCTCTCGAATGCGAGTCCTGTGTGCTAACCAGTGCTCTACCTCGCTCGGCGCGGGAGTGGGGGGGGGGGGGGGGGGGGGGGGGTCGTGTTAGAATGAACGACGAAGGAATTCGTGGTGCATCTCAAGTGCTGCACAAAACTCTTTCTCAGATAAGAAAGCTAACTATCCACAGTGAGGATAGACACTTGTTACAAAACGTATTTCCCGTGCGTCACGCCTCTCCGTAGCGGCCCTTGCATGACCTCATACTGCAACCCCATTTAAAATCAATCGAGTGATTTACTGTTCGTAAATCACCTGATTGTTGCACTCCTTACTTCTGGACTGAAACTGGTTGTTAATGCTTTGTTTCTGTGCTGTGTCATGCTGTCGGTTAATTCATTTATCTGTTTCGAAGCGAGTAATGAAGCAATTTCTGGACTACTGCAGGTACTATCTACAACTTGAAGAAGGCGTTTTCTTCTGATATTTAGCATTTATTATGCACATTACTCACTTTTATCATCACAGATGCACGGGACAAAGCACAACATATGTGTGTAGTGGGTGGACTATGTGAGGAACCTCCAACCTCCACCGAACTAATGCTTCAAATTGAGAAAAGGTAACTATTGATAACTCACATAGTCTTTTGAAAATAATTTAGTTTCGTGACTAAAACAGAATAGAATCGTTTCGTTTATATGCCTCAGAAAATTTCATTTTACCTCTCAGGTGGTAATTACCCCCAGGTTGAGAACCACTGTTCTAAGTTAATGCAGTCGAAAGATAGGCCATTTATATCACATATTTTAATAGTCCCATACTCACTGATTAAACTTATAGAGTACTTCTCGTTGATGTAAATCACGAAATTTGGCAAGAAGCAAGGTAGCAATGTACAAGTAATGGAAAAAAAATCAAGAATTTGTTAATTTGTAAGTATATCAAACGAAAATAATATTTATTTTGTCGTTTGTTATCCGACGTCAAAACTGACGTTAAAAAATTTTTCGATAGTCTCGGAATCCCTGGGACCGATATCTTGCCAGTATCAATGACGATAACAGGCAAAAATCGTCGAGATTCTTGATTCTAGGAATGGGTGAACTGTCTGTATACATAATTATATTTCTATGGAACTCTCAGTGTGCGAGTTCTTGCAACTGGACAGTTCCTTTTTTTTTTTTTTTTTCCAAGCATGTTAAAATTTATGGCGTGGTATCTCCTGAACTCTGTCACACAATGATATAATTTTGCAGGTACATTCAGTGGTATACAGGGTACCTCAGGAGGAATGGTCAGTATTCAGGGCTGTAACAGGAAGGATCATTCGAAGCAGCTAAAATTCATACCCTAAGATTTGGTTGGTTTGGGGAAGGAGACCAGACAGCGAGGTCATCGGTCTCATCGGATTAGGGAAGGACGGGGAAGGAAGTCGGCCGTGCCCTTTGAAAGGAACCATCCCGGTATTTGCCTGGAGCGATTTAGGGAAATCACGGAAAACCTAAATCAGGATGGCCGGACGCGGGATTGAACCGTCGTCCTCCCGAATGCGAGTCCAGTGTCATACCCTAAGAGCTATGAGCACTTCTTCAGTAGAAGAGATATGTTTCAGAATAGCGAAGATGAACATGTGCTTATAGCTCTGAAGGTGAGCACTCTGGAACCCATGTTTACTGGACATTTTTCTCTTGTTTTGGTTCATACTACCACCTCTCACACTATGGAAGCAAAGAACTTTCAATAGGAGAGATTTGTTTCCCAATATCGAAGATGAAGTGCTCATATCTCTTAACATATGCAGTTTAGCGTCCATGTTTACTAGACTTTCTAGCTCCTAATTATCGTTTCCTTCATATAATTGAATATTGGGCATTCCTCCTAGAACACCCTGTATGTGGATACTGTCTGCAAAAATGTGTACCTGATAGAGTTAGTAATAAAGGAAAAAAACGTAATGCCGGATGCCGAGGTTTTGCTTATAAACGGAGAAAATGTAGTTAAAGGATGAATTTTTTCCTGTAATTTTTTGTGACAGTGTCAGCAAGAAAAAGTTTCGAAAGGGTTTGAAATTGTCTAGTCTGTTGGAAGTTACTAAGTGCTCTGATTCTGAAATACAGTTAGTTGACAAAAGTCATGGGATAGCGATACGCACATATACAGATGGCGATAGTATCGCGTTCCCAAGATATTAAAACGACAGTGCATGGCGGAGCTGTCAATTGTACTCAAGTGAGTCATGTGAAAATGTTTCCGACAGGATTATGTCCGCACCACGCGAAGTAAGACTTTCAACGCGGAGTGGTGGTTGAAGCTAGATGCATGAGACATTCCTTTTCGGAAATCGTTAGGGAATTCAACATACCGAGACCCCAGTATCAAGAGCGTGCCGAGAATACCAAATTTCCGGCATTACCTCTCAAAACGGACAACAGGTGGCCAACGACGTTCACTTAACGTCCGAGAGCAGCGGTGTTTGCGTAGAGGGGTCAGTGCTAACAGACAAGCAATACTGCGTGAAACAACAGAAAACAATGTGAAAGGTACGCCAAACGTGTCTGTTTGGACAGCGCGGCGAAATTTGACGTTAATGGGAAACGAGTACATTTGCTAAAAGCACAACATCGCCTGCAGCAACTCTCCTGATCTCGTGACCACATCGGTTGGATCCTAGACGACTGTAAAACTGTGATCTGGTTAGATGAGTTCCGATTTCAGTTGGTAAGAGCTGATGGTAGTGTCTGAGTGTGGCGCAGACCCCACGAAGCCATGGGCCCAAGTTGTTCACAAGGCACTGTGCAAGCTGGCAGTGGCTCCGTAATGGTGTGGTCTGTGTTTACGTGGAATGGGCTGAGTCCTCAGGTCCAGCTGAACTGATCATTGACAGTTTTTAGCTATTCATGGACTTCATGTTTCCAAACAACAGTGGAATTTCTACGGATGGCAGTGAACCACGCCACTGTGTCACAATTGTTCGTGATTTGTTTGAAGAATCTTCTGGACATTTCGGCGAATGATTTAGTCACCCAGATCGCTCAATACGAATCCCATCGAACATTTGTATGACAAAATCGAGAGGTCAATTATAGACGGTTATAGAGGCAGCATGGCTCACTATATCTGCACGGGTTTCCAACGACTTGTTGAGTCCATGTGACGTCGAGTTGCTGCACTACGACGAGAAAAATGAGTTCAGACATGATATTGAGAGGTATCTCACGACTTTTGTCACCTCAGTGTGCGCAGTTTATAATTTTAATACTTGACGTGCTATATCTTGAACGTAACATCCTGCACCTTAACGAGTAGACTAGGACAGGATTTTAAATTTCTAAATTCGGGGAATAATTATATGAAAACAGAAAAATTTTGGTTGCTCCTGGAAGCCGTTTACAGACAACGTCTAACTGGAACCGGGCGACCGTTGGCATTTAGTAATACAGAAAATTTATTTTTTGTATGAGGTCACCAGTGTAAGTAACTTATAGTGTTTATAAAATGTGAAGAAAGTCGGCGTTCGTCTATGCTGAGGGAACGAACTTTTGGCCAAGCAGTTGATGATCAGGGCCAAAGATCCGGACGCTGTCACTGGCAGCATGTTCCACTCATCCCGTAAATAAACGCCGACGCGACAGAAATAAGTCGCCGACCATCAGAGAGTGACGTCATCTGCAGGCTCCAGTCACCTTTGCGTCCCGAGAAATATAGCGCTAGAGCGGCCAGTAGCAACGCCACCTAGACTACAGGCCTGCGCGCACACTTGTGACGTCACATACTGATGTCCGGGTCTGTATCGGAACGCTCCTGTTAAGCACTCTGCAGCTGTACGGACTTTACGAGTTTTAGAGCCGAGACCGCATAGAGATTCTCGTGCTTTCCTCTTCTACGTGTCCTTGTAATGAAAGTATGGAAATTTATATCATTGCGTAAAGTAACTGAACAAACTGCCCTATGTTATTTAAAGATGTAAAATTATTTTGATGATTTGCCTTAAATACGCGTTTCTAGGATTGAATACAAACTGTAATTTTAAATTCTGTCTTTTACCTCAGGAGCTACGCTTTCTTGCAGTACAAAATCGGCAATATGCAACAACAAGCAGACGTTTTCTGTTTTAAATAAAGCAGCTGGAGCTCCTACAGAATTTAAGAATTTGTTTCCCTGGCTATTTTCGTAAATTTTCCTCTCCACTTCAAAATTTGCTGACCTCACACAAAACTCAAATCATTCGACGAAATGGAGCACCTCCTGGCATGATGTTTAATAAATCAAAAAAACCGAAAAAACATTTTATTTTCCTGTTCCTCAAGAACTTTAGAACCTTAAACATGAAAAGATTGTTTCTCGTATATCCTTGATTGAAATTCGTATCACAGAGTGCTGTTAATTTAATCATAACGCACCTACCTCGAACTTCTGCTTTCTATACTGCTTAATCTGTCGAACACTGAATTCATTAAAGCAATTTTCTAAGGTAGTTTACTCAAATTGAAATTATTTCCAAATAGCTGTATATGTAAAACTGAATAAAATAATTGTGTAGCTCTACCAAATAAAAGTACAGGAAACTCAATAATCTGGTAGGAATGATAATAAATACTAAACATTTTCGAGTCACACTAATTAATATAACTATTCTGTGTGACAATAGTTGCAAATATGAGAGACATTTCACAGCCAGCTTCGTATTAACCTCGGAGCAATGGTCCAGAATTAAGAAAGAAATGATACTGCTACGCCGGCCGCGGTGGCCATGCGGTTCTAGGCGCTTCAGTCCGGAACCACGTAACTGCTACGGTCGCAGGTTCGAATCCTGCCTCGGGCATGAATGTTTGTGATGTGCTTAGGTTAGTTAGGTTTAAGTAGTTCTAAGTTCTAGGGGACTCATGACCTTAGATGTTAAGTCCCATAGTGCTCAGAGCCATTTGAACCATTTTTTGATACTGCTACATGATACATAACTGATTTTAAAAACAATTGGCAAAGATGGTGCAATCGAAACAAATAACATGCTACAATTTTTTTGTTATTTACTTACCCTTGAATGATGCGTAGACACAAATTCCTGTCTGGGAATAGCTGCAATTCAGCGATTTCTCAACTTCACACATTTGGGAAAGCGAAACATGTGCACTTTCATGCCTTTTCGGGATTTATAATTTCCCTGGCAAAAGGGAACACAGCACTTGTATCCCATACTTCGAAGAACTGTAGGCGAATACTGTATGAAATATATATCACTTTCAAGTGTCACACACTTTCAACACAACATACACGCCAACACGACTGTCGCCTACAAATAAGATGGCCAACAGTTTGTGACATCACGTGCCAATATGGCCGCTGTGCATGGGCCTTGTATCTAGAAGGCTTTGTTAGTAGCTCCCTGTGATGCCATACCAACAACAGGGTCTAGGGATGGAAAAATAGGGTGTAGGAAAACGGTGCCATAACGTCAGTACAAAATAAAGTACTTGCTTCGGTGACAGTCGCGCAATACGACACAGCTTTCTCCTGCCGTACTATTATGGTGGAACATAATGCAATGGTCCATCATATTGTAACATCAGTCCCAACAGGAAAATTTTTTGGCTCTTTGCAGGTAATTTAATTAAAACTAAAAACCTTAACTCCGTCTGCATCGGCCATAACCCAATGGTACCCACCGGCCGCCGTTTCATACTCAGCCCACAGGCGTCATTGGATGCGGATACGGACGGGCATGTGGTCAGCACACCGCTCTCCCGGCCGTATGTCAGTCCACAAGTCCAGAGCCGCTACCTCTCGGTCAAGTAGCACCTCAGTTTGCCTCACAAGGGCTGAGTGCACCCCGCTGTCCATCAGCTCTCGACAGCCAGATGGTCACCCATCCAAAGACTAGCCCAGCCCGACAGCGCTTAACTTCGGTGATCTGACGGGAACCGGCGTAACCACAGCGGCAAGGCTGTTGGCAGGAAATTTAATAATGGTCGCAAATTCCAAGATAAAGTCCGATACAATTGACAACAGATAGGAGATGCGCTGGCCACTTGCAGCCATTCACCGATCAACTGTGTCCGCACTTGTCACAGAATACACAAGAAATTGAATAATTTTCGGAAGAGATTACATTCGGAAGTAGTCGAAACCGGACAGGACTCTTCCCAGTCAAATTAGTTGTCTGATTATGTCAGTGATGTTCCGTTCATACCTGCATCTACACTCCTGGAAATTGAAATAAGAACACCGTGAATTCATTGTCCCAGGAAGGGGAAACTTTATTGACACATTCCTGGGGTCAGATACATCACATGATCACACTGACAGAACCACAGGCACATAGACACAGGCAACAGAGCATGCACAATGTCGGCACTAGTACAGTGTATATCCACCTTTCGCAGCAATGCACGCTGCTATTCTCCCATGGAGACGATCGTAGAGATGCTGGATGTAGTCCTGTGGAACGGCTTGCCATGCCATTTCCACCTGGCGCCTCAGTTGGACCAGCGTTCGTGCTGAACGTGCAGACCGCGTGAGATGACGCTTCATCCAGTCCCAAACATGCTGAATGGGGGACAGATCCGGAGATCTTGCTGGTCAGGGTAGTTGACTTACACCTTCTAGAGCACGTTGGGTGGCACGGGATACATGCGGACGTGCATTGTCCTGTTGGAACAGCAAGTTCCCTTGCCGGTCTAGGAATGGTAGAACGATGGGTTCGATCACGGTTTGGATGTACCGTGCACTATTCAGTGTCCCCTCGACGATCACCAGTGGTGTACGGCCAGTGTAGGAGATCGCTCCCCACACCATGATGCCGGGTGTTGGCCCTGTGTGCCTCGGTCGTATGCAGTCCTGATTGTGGCGCTCACCTGCACGGCGCCAAACACGCATACGACCATCATTGGCACCAAGGCAGAAGCGACTCTCATCGCTGAAGACGACACGTCTCCATTCGTCCCTCCATTCACGCCTGTCGCGACACCACTGGAGGCGGGCTGCACGATGTTGGGGCGTGAGCGGAAGACGGCCTAACGGTGTGCGGGACCGTAGCCCAGCTTCATGGAGACGGTTGCGAATGGTCCTCGCCGATACCCCAGGAGCAACAGTGTCCCTAATTTGCTGGGAAGTGGCGGTGCGGTCCCCTACGGCACTGCGTAGGATCCTAAGGTCTTGGCGTGCATCCGTGCGTCGCTGCGGTCCGGTCCCAGGTCGACGGGCACGTGCACCTTCCGCCGACCACTGGCGACAACATCGATGTACTGTGGAGACCTCACGCCCCACGTGTTGAGCAGTTCGGCAGTACGTCCACCCGGCCTCCCGCATGCCCACTATACGCCCTCGCTCAAAGTCAGTCAACTGCACATACGGTTCACGTCCACGCTGTCGCGGCATGCTACCAGTGTTAAAGACTGCGATGGAGCTCCGTATGTCACGGCAAACTGGCTGACACTGACGGCGGCGGTGCACAAATGCTGCGCAGCTAGCGCCATTCGACGGCCAACACGGCGGTTCCTGGTGTGTCCGCTGTGCCGTGCGTGTGATCATTGCTTGTACAGCCCTCTCGCAGTGTCCGGAGCAAGTATGGTGGGTCTGACACACCGGTGTCAATGTGTTCTTTTTTCCATTTCCAGGAGTGTACTAACATGGTTATACCAAATTTGGCTATTGATGAAGAGTAAGTTAACATGGAGAAAATTTTTCATTCCAGATTTAATTAAAATTGGTGGTACAATCGAATGACGACCTGAACTGATCCATCCTATTGTCATCCCGTTAAGGTCTTATGTGTCAGTTGCTATGCACGTACATCATCAGCTGGTCATTCCTCCTCTCTGTGATCGGAAGGGCAGGTCCAATTGCATGAGCGCCTAGCTCCCGCGACTTGTCACCTCTTGATTTTTTAAAATGTGTGAATGTGTGAATGTGTGTGTGTGTGTGTGTGTGTGTGTGTGTGTGTGTGTGTGTATGTGTGTGTGTGTGTGTAGGACACTTGCAGAGTTTGATGAGGTTCGTGCAATGCTTGGTACAGATCTACTCGGTACAGTGACCCAGAATTTTCTACGAAGATGTCGTTGCCTGTATTCAATATAATGGCAGCCATTTTGAATAATATTGCAGAGTAAACAATACATTACCTTTGCCGAACTGCAGTCGCGTCTGCATTGATCGTCCTTGTTGTTCCTGACACCCCAAAGCTTCCACTGGCTCTGGATTACTTCCAATACCATTAAGTCTCTGTTCCAAAGTAGTTGCACCCAGACTCCTGTATCAGCTCCTTCAGTTTACGTCCAGCCTTTTGAATCACCAAGTATGTCCGGGGCATAGTTCTCCTGATATTCCGCTGCAGTAGATTTCACACTTTGTTTTACGCACGTGTCACATTCCTGCTCTTAATTCGTTTTGTTATTGTCTTCCCAGTTTCGCCTATACGTACTTTGTCACAGCCACACGTCACTCCATAGACTGTACGTGTCTGAGAGATCAGATGAGTCCTTTCTGTGTCGGAGAAGTCTTAGTTTGTAATGACTGTAAAGTGTCGTCTGTATATCATTTTTTGGAAGAATTTTGCTTATGCGGTCAGTAACTCTTGAAACGAACGGTAACCAACCGGAGTAAAAAGGCGGTTCGTCGTTTCTCTTGTTAGCGTAATTAATCCTGCTGCATTTGAAGGCTGTTTATACGGACAAACCATCGAAGCTCTATATCCTAGAGTATTGTCTGAGCTTCTATAGACCAACACATCTAAGAATGTGAGACCGACCCACTCTCTGTCTTCAATCTGAGGCTGATTTTGGGATGAATGTTATGTAAGAAATTGTGCAATGTGTGAAGCTTTACTTTACTGTGTGGTCATATAACAAATCTTATCCACATAGCGGGGCAACAAGAATGCTTTAGTGGCTCATTACATAATGCCTACTGTTCAATATACTCCATATAAATGTCAGACGCTGCAAGCGGAAAAAGTTGAACCAATAGCAATAGCATCAAGCTATACACATGATTCTACTTTATATTTAAAACAGCTCTACAATAGAAATCTTTATTTACTAACTTTGCAGAAGCATATACCATACAGATCATAGAGGTGAAAATCTGTCGTCGTTTCCGTGGGGACTTACTAATTTTTTGCCCTGCGTGCTTATTATGCACGACGTAACTTAATGATTATAGCTCTTGTAAATGGAAACCTGCCATAGATCAGCGCGAATTACTGACGGCTGCCTTCTCTTGCCCTTGTTTCAGACGCAAACTTTTTCGGCACCAGTTGTTTCTAGAACTGAAATATAACATAGAAATTAGGAGGCTCGCAGTGAGAGTCAAACACAAATTTATAGGACATACTCTTCGCTTTACTGTTGCTTTACGGTTCAAAATGGTTCAAATGTCTCTGAGTACTATGGGACTTAACATCTGAGGTCATCGGTCCCCTAGAACTTAGAACAACTTAAACATAACTAACCTAAGGACATCACACACATCCATGCCCGAGGCAAGATTCGAACCTGCGACTGTAGCGGTCGCGCGGTTCCAGACTGAAGCGCCTAGAACCGCTCGGCAACAGTGGCCGGCGTTGCTTTACGGCAGTAACTTTAAAAATTTCCCTGCCGTCGTTCACAGTCCTTACCTTAACAAAGATCGTGGTTCTCCATTTCCCTTGGGCTCTCTAAACTGAAAAATTTACCACTTAGCGAGGAAAATTACCATCTGTATTTGAAATTCGAACGTATAGTGCTTCAGTAGGCTTCAGAACACGGATACCGAGTACAAACATCCTATTTACGAATTCCAATATCGCAGCACATTTAGCGATTCGAACCTAGAACAGTTTCAGGCAAAAGAAAACTACGCGGTGTGTTTGTTTTGTCAGTCAAACAATTACCAGTCATAGCGTAATGTTGACTTTTGGATCGCTTCGTGTGCCGAGACTTTTCTACATTAAGGTAAGCTACCTCGTACGTACCGTATTATGGTTTGTTTACTTTCTCGTTTTACACGTTCTGCGGTGCTGACATTCTCGAAAACGTTTACATTGACGACTGACGTCACACACTAGAAATTTCTCCTCCGCAAGCCGTTCTTTGAGACGCTGATCTTGCAACAACACTAGGTTCGACCAACAGATTATTGGCACTTGCGTGGCCCACGTTCAAAGCAAACTTCGGCAATATTTGTAAGTAAACAGCTTCAAAACTTGACAGCAGAAATTGTGAATATTGGATTTGCAGTAACTCAACGTAAAAGTAAGTAATAACTTTCAGGAGAGTGTTCTGCAGCCGCAAGCAAGTGTAACCTCATCAAGGAAGGATAACTTGTCTGAAGGAAGAATAACCCGTCTGATAGAGTCTTTGATCAGAGAGACAAATGCAGAGGATGCGTGAGTAACAACACTACAGGACACGTTTCGTCGTATGTAACCCACGGACTACCTCTGTGCCCACAAACAACCAGCTCTCAGTTTACAAGAATTGCGGGACCTGTGCGTAGAAATCTGCTGTCGCATACCCCAGAGTGGCCACGCGGTTAGAGGCGCTATGTCAGGGATTGAGGGGCCCCTCCCGCCGGAGGTTAGAGTCCTCCGTCGGGCATGGGTGTGTGTGCTGTTCTTAGCATAAGTTTAAGTTAGTTTAAGTAGTGTGTACGTCTAGGTACGGATGACCCCAGCAGTTTCGTCCCTTAGGAATTCTCACACATTTGAACATTTCGGATACCCCCGTAAATGATGTCTCAAATCCATGCCACGCAGAACGGCTTCTATACTGCGCCCGGAAGACCGAACCGCTATTCAAGCTGCTTGTCAAAAGGTTTCGGTTCATTAGCGTTTATACCGGATGTCCCTCCCAAGAGTCGGAGGAGGTTAATATCTGGCGTCTTGTCGACATCGATGTCATTAGAGTCGGAACACAAGCTCGGATTGCGAAAGGCTGGGGAAGAAAATCGGCCGTACCCTTTGAAAGGAATCGTTTCGGAATTTGCCTCCTGAAGTGATTTATGGACATCACGGAAAATCTGAATCTGGATGTCCGGACGGGGTTTGAACCGTCATCCTTTACAGTGCGAGCCCAGTGTGCTAACCGCTGCACCACCTCGCTCGGCCTCCTAAAGGTGATCAGGCGCATTTTCTCTGATGTTTCAGCAGATATTTGCAATTTGGTTTTTGCAGTATATAACTAGAGTCAGTCCAAACAAAAACTCAACACCACGTTTTTGTGCGACATCTATTGTCGACGGAAAGCGTCGGTTTGTTTCCTGTTTCAAACTGTTTTTAAAAGCGGAATTTTACGTGTCCAGTTGATAGAACGGTCCCGATGTAGTCCATTGCGATATTTGGTTTGTCCTGTACTAACTGGGGCAAAAGAAGATGAATATTAACCACTACTCCAACAGCGACTGAGCAGCACTGCTGCACAATAGCAATCAGCGCGGACCAGGGCGGCACAATCTCAGCTGCAACACTTGCTATTCTTTGTGTTTTACTGTCCCTGCTATTATATGATAAAACAAATATCGCGCTAGACTAATTTCATGCGTCTCTATCAAATCGGCGCGTAAAATTCCGCTTTTAAAAATCATTTAATTTGCAACGGGAAATAAACAGACTCTTTCCGTCGACACCAGAAGTCACGTGAAAGACGTGATGATGAGTGTTTGTTTGGGCTGATACCACCTACACATTTCAAGAACGTCCCTTTGGAGGGACGTCGTGTATGTACTGCGCAAGGCATGATCCTTTGCATAACAACGAGTATTTATTCCCAACTGAAGTACTGAAGGCAGCCTTCCGAAATGCCTTCACAAAAGAAGACGAAATAAATATTCCAGAATTCGAATCGAGAACAGCTGCCAACATGAGTAACGTAGAAGTAAATATCCTCGGAGTAGTGAAGCAACTTAAATCACTTAATAAAAGCACGTCTTATGGTCCAGACTGTATACCAATTAGGTTCCTTTCGGAGTAAGCTGATGCATTAGCTCCATACTTAACAATCATATATAACCGTTTGCTCGACGAAAGATGCGTATCCAAAGCCTGGAAAGTTGCACAGGTCACACCAATATTCAAGGAAGGTAGTAGAAGTAATCCACTAAATTACAGGTCTATATCGTTAACGTCGATATGTAGCAGGATTTTGGAACATATATTGTATTCAAACATTATGAATTACCTCGAAGAAAACTTTCTATTGACAAACAGTCAACACGGATTTAGAAAACATCGTTCTTGTGAAACACAACTAGCTCTTTATTCACATGAAGTGTTGAGTGCTATTGACAAGGAATTTCAGATAGATTCCGTATTTCTGGATTTCCGGAAGGCTTTTGACACTGTACCACACAAGCGGCTTGTAGCAAAATAGCGTGCTTATGGAATATCGTCTCATTTATGTGACTGGATTTGTGATTTACTGTCAGAAAGGTCACAGTTCGTAGTAACTGACGGAAAGTCATCGAGTAAAGCAGAAGTGATTTCTGGCGTACCCCAAGGTAGTGTTATAGGCCCTTTGCTGTTCGTTATCTATATAAACGATTTGGGAGACAATCTGAGCAGCCGTCTTAGGTTGTTTGCAGATCACGCTCTCGTTTATCGATTAATAAAGTCATCAGAAGATCAAAACAAATTACAAAACGATTTAGAAAAGATGTCTGAAGGGTGCGAAAAGGGGCAGTTGACTCCAAATAACAAAACGTGTGAGGTCATCCACATGAGTGCTAAAAGGAATTCGTTAAACATCGGTTACACGATAAATCAGTGTAATCTAAAAGCCATAAATTTAAGTAAATACCTAGGTATTACAATTACGAACAACTTAAATTGGAAGGAACACACAGAAAATGTTGTAGAGAAGGCTAACCCAAGACTGCGTTTTATTGGCGGGACACTTAGAAAATTTAACAGATCTACCAAGGAGACTGCCTACACTACGCTTGTCCGTCCTCTTTTAGAATACTAGTGCGCGGTGTGCGGGCCTTACTGGATAGGACTGACGGAGTACATTGAAAAAATTCAAAGAAGGGCAGAACATTTTGTATTATCGCGAATTATGGGAGAGAGTGTCACAGAAATGATACAGTATTTGGGCTGGACATCATTAAAAGAAAAGCGTTTCTCGTTGAGACGGAATCTTCTCACGAAATTCTAATCACCAACTTTCTCCTCCTAATGCGAAAATATTTTGTTGACACCTACCTACATAGGGAGAAACGATCACAACGATAAAATAAGGGAAATCAGAGCTCGTACGGAAAGATATAGGTGTTCGTTCTTTACGCGCACTATAGAAGATTGGAATAATAGAGAATTGTGTAGGTGGTTCGATGAACCCTCTGCCAGGCACTTACATGTGATTTGCAGAATATCCATGTAGATGTCGATGTACATGTAGACTGTGTATTTAAATACAGATTTACGAATAAGCCAAAACGTTATGACCACTGCCCATCGCGACGTTGGATGGCGCATGGTGGCATTGGGGCACGTGACGTGGTAAAAAAAGTATGTAAGCGGAGCAGACACTGACAGGGGATCACCCTAGTAAAAATATGGGCTGCAAATGAGGAATCCATTGAGATAAGCGACTTTGACAAAGGGTAGATTATTATTACACAGAGCCTGTGAACCTATATCTCAAAAACGGAGAAGCTGGTCGACTGTTCATGTGATCCTGTCCTGATCATCTACGGAAAGAGGCAGTAACACAGTGAAACCACCACTAGGTGCTAAACGATTGGACGTCCACGACTCTCCACAGAACGTGGGGTTCGGAGGCATGTCTGCTCTGTAAAGCATGATAGATGGTGACATGTCACATCTCTGCCGAAAGAGCACAATGCTGGTGCACGCACAAGTGTTTCGGGGCATTCCGATCATCGTACATTGTTGAGTATGGAGCTCTGCAACAGGCCACTCCTACGTGTTCACGTGTTGACCCAACGACATCGTACGTTACGATTGCAGTAGGCACAGGACCATTGGGATTCGACCGCCTGTCAATGGAAACGTGTTGGCTCTTCGGATGAATCACATTTTTGCTACTCTAGATCGATGGTCGTCATCGAGGTGAATGGCGGCTCGAAGCGTGTACCGCGCCACGGACGAATGCTGGTGAGAGCAGTACAATGCCATGAGAGACACTCTCCTGCGCTTACATGGGACCTGTGGTAGCAATCGAAGACACACTGACAGCTGCGAACCACCTGCATCCCTTCAGACTAAGATGTCTTCCCGACGGCGATGTCATCCTTCAGCATTATAACTGTCCGTGTCTCGGAGCAAGAAGCCTGCTACAGTGGTTTCAAGAGCATTATAGTGAATGCACGTTGGTGTCTCAGCGACCAAATTTGCCTGCTGTAAATCCTGTGGAACTTATCTAGGTCGCTATCGGGCACCATCGCCGCGTACGCATATCAGCAGCCCGCTATTAACGCAAATTACATGACCTGTGTGGAGGCATCCAACGCCGCATATCTCCACAAACCTGCTAACAAAATCTCCGATCCCTGATGCGCAGAGTCAGTGATCTATTTCGTTACAAATACGGACAAACAAGCTATTAAGCAGGTGGGCATAATTTTTTTTGGTTCATCAGTGTAAAAACAAATGAATAAACTGTGATATGCAAATGTCAAACACCATCGGGTTCTCTTTCTTTGTTATAGGCATTCTCACATGCGTCCACATTTAAAGAGAGCTTACATTCGTAACACCAAGTGAAAGTTTCGTCCAAGTCTTGTTACGATTCATTACGATCGTCCGACAACGATACTTTTCTGTACGTAACAGCATTGTCTCCAGTCTCATAGACCTGCTGATCCTATCCAATAAACTATTTATGTATACTGAAGTCATTAAAAATCCTCTTACAGTTCCCTGGGGGCAACTAATGTTACTTTCCTTTCCGTAGATTTTTCACCGTCCAGTACAAAGTACTGGGTTCTATTAGTCAAATATTCCTTAACACAGTCACATATCCGCGAGGACACTCCGTACGATTAACTATTGGTTAGTAGTAGACGGTCTGGGACATACCACTCTCAAAAGCGTTTCGGAAATGCCCATCGCTGTCTCGTATTCATGAACGCCCAGTTAGCAGAGATTTGTACCCGCCTTATTCACCTGGCATCTCTGATTTTTTTTTTGTATGTAAGAATATTGGAAAAGAAACTGCAGAAGGAAGACATTTGCCGAACTATTGAAACACCCGATGTTGTAGTTCAGCATAAGATGTATTTTGAACATCGAATAACATAAAATTTCACGACAAAAACCTCAAGAGTGGTGCAGGACGTACTTTTTTCAATGTACAGGGGCGGTCATCATATTTTAATTATCACCTCGATTAAATAAAGGTAAGTAATAATTAATGGTTTGATTGTTTGGAAATGGATGCCTGCAGTCCTCGTACTCGCTGGAATTCCCGCGCAAAAGTACCCATGGTCACGGTTAGTGGAGGCCAGTGATAAATAAATTGGGAGTATCGTGTGGTAATTCGTTTCTTTCATTTGAAGAGAACAACGCCTCAAGAATACGTACTGAGTTTAAGAAACTGCAACACTACATATCACCATCATGTGTCACACTGGTTAGGTTTCGCAAACATTTCCATTGCGTTCAAACAGGTCTGAGTGACGAAAAACGAAGTGTCTGACCACCTCTCTGAGAAGAAGCGGGAATCGCAGCAAGAGAAGTGAGACTCTGATGTCCGAAGACCAGTTATCGCGATCTATGCGGTAGTGGAATAAGTGAAAATCAGTCACTGATAAGTTTTCAGGATCTTGCACGCCATTTTGAATGTCAGGAATGTCGCCGCCCGCTGTGTTCCGGGACTGCTCACATCCATTCGAAAAGCCGAAACGATACGGCTGGGTCAGGGTAAGTGAGGTGACTTCTTTGGCTATCAAATAGCTATGGAGTAATTCTGGGTGCACTGCTATGATGCCCAGATAAACGGACCAAGTAAGTAGAGGAAACATTCGGATTCACTCATCCTTCATAGAACACAGTCACACATGTTGCTTCTTTCGACTGTCACATTCTGCCTCAGTCCCTTATTCTCCAGACATTAGCAACCCCTCCCCCCTCTACGCCACGTCCCCCGCCTCCCCCTCCCCCAACAAATCCTCATTTTTCATCCTCTTACTCCGAGGAATCTTTTGTTTCACTGAATACTACTACTGGGGCCATACAGACCCCAAGTAATTTACACGGGATATATTGGCAATATTTTAATGAACTAACATAAAAACATACTTCACAGTTTTTGAATGTAACAATAATGAGTCTATTTTCATAACGACTACTTCAAGAAACAAAAATAAATTTAGGTTGGAGTCGTATGAACTCCAGTGGTATTCAGTGCAAAAATCATGAATAAATTTTAATTTGTTATAGAAATGAACGGTACATCATTTTAAACAACAGACTCGCAGGTAGAAATTCATATATTTCGAAAAAAATAAGAAACTGCTTTGAAAACAAGGGAAACAGCATTTTCCATTTGTTTATGGACACCAATGGGTCTAGGACGATTAAAGAATCGAACTTTCATGTTTTAAGGAAAGCAAGTTTTTCATGCATCTCGACGTTTATGACGTCATATCTTTTTAAACTATGTTTCGTCAAGGATACAATTTTGTACGCACATTCAGCGGTATATGTGGATACTTTCTGCAAAATGTGGTGCGAATACAGTTAGTAGTAGAGAAGTAATAAAATAAAACGTTACGTCTGGTGCCCAAGATTTCCTGCATGAACAGCGAAAATGTAGTAAGCGGTAATTTTTTTCGCCTTCCAGCACAGGGTTATACAGACAACCGTTGCAAATAACTGATTGATACATTGACTGAGGTTTCGACTCCTCTACGGATATCTTCATCAGAACAAAATTTCGAGAAACCGAAAAATTACATTGCGAGACAACAATGGTCAGAACTAGGAGTAGACATGCTAAAGTCAAAAAAAAAGAAAAATGCCAATGGAGAGATCATCACTACAGTTTTTCAATTACAGGCCACATGTCCTATGGAAACACGTTGTGTGTCTTTAATGCAGTGGTTTCCATTGCCTTCTGCATCCTTATGCCGGCCGCGGTGGCCGAGCGGTTCTGTGCGCTTCAGTCCGGAACCGCGCGGCTGTTACGGTCGCAGGTTCGAGTCCTGCCTCGGCCATGGATGCGTGTGATGTCCTTAGGTTAGTTAGGTTTAAGTAGTTCTAAGTTCTAGGCGACCTCAGATGTTAAGTCCCATAGTGCTCAGAGCCATTTGAACCATTTTTTGCATCCTCATGCCGTTGATCATTGCCGATTCTTGCGCCTTAACGGGCAGTTTCCCATTCCAAGTAGAACGGAGTGCCCTGAACATCTGTCTGCTCCTCCGCCATCTGTTAATGTCGTTGGTAGAATGAGTGAGACTTCTTATGCCGGAAGTCTTCGGCCGCCGATACTGATTATTAACCATTGTTTCATGAGGTTGTCTCCATACCCGTACACGTCCATCCGCTCGATACAATTTGAAACGAGACTCATCCGACCAGGCAATATGTTCCCAGTCATCAAAAGTCCAATGTCGGTGTTGAGGTTGCCCAGGCGAGGTGTAAAGCTTTGTGTCGTGCAGTGATCAACGGTACACGCGTGGGCCTTCGGCTCCAAAAGCCCATATCGATGATGTTTCGTTGAATGGTTCGCGCGCTGACACTTGTTGATGGCCCACCATTGATATCTGCAACAGTTTGAGGAACAGTTGCACTTCTGTCACCTTGAAAGATTCTCTTCAGTCGTCGTTGGTCCCGTTCTTACAGGATCTTTTTCCGGCCGCAGCCATGTCGGAGATTTGATGTTTTACCGGATTCCTGATATTCACGGTACACTCGTGAAATGGTCTTACGGGCAAATACCCACTTCATCGCAACGTCGGAGATGCTGCGTCCCATCACTCGTGCGCCGACTATAACACCATGTTCAAACTGCTCAAATCTTGAAACTTCCTGGCAGATTAAAACTGTGTGCCGGACCGAGACTCGAACTCGGGACCTTTGCCTTTCGCGGGCAAGTGCTCTACCAACTGAGCTACCCAAGCACGACTCACGCCCCGTTCTCAAATCTGCCAAGAAGTTTCATATCAGCGCACACTCCGCTGTAGAGTGAAAATTTCTGTCTGCTCAAATCTTGATAACCTGCCGTTATAGAAACAGTAACCGATCTAACAACTGCGCCAGACACTTGTTGTGTCATACAGGCGTTGCCGACCGCAGCGTCGTATGTGCCTGTTTACGTATCTCTGGACTTGAATACGATGCCTATACCGGTTTGTTTGGAGCTTCATGTATATCGACATCTTTGGAAAACATATCGACATACAGGTGTTTTATCAATAGCCCAGTTATCTACGCGAAGAAGCTTTTGATTAGTACACACTGTAGATGTTATCCTGCCTGGATCATTCAAGGGAAGTCCTACGTCACTTGGACCACAACAGGTGGCTCGGCGTAGGCCGTGCGTGCTTCGCCCACGGGCAGCACGCGGCTCTCCTCGCGTGGGAAGCGGGCAGGAAAACCGCTCGCGTCGTGGCGGGGCGCGCTGGCCTGCGTCAATGTTACGCGGTGGGTCGTATCCAGGACGCCGCTTCCTTACTCGGCCGTGGTCACTGACCATGCAGCCGCAACACACAACAAGATGCGCGCCGGCGCTGGTGGGCGGGTTAAATGGACGCCGAGACCCACATCGGAGGTCGGCCGAGCGCCGCCACAGCGCAGCTGTCTGCTCCTCGTCGCTTTTCCCTACTTTACTGCTGCCCGTTCGCGTCTCCACTCTCGACGTCGTAAACATCTGCATACACGCGCGCGCGCGCGAGAGAGAGAGAGAGAGAGAGAGAGAGAGAGAAGGCGTAGAGGGAGGGGGGGGGGGGGGGCGCATTAATGCGGAAGTCTTAAGGCCCCCGTAAACGATCACACATTTTGTCAAATTTAACTATGATTGCCAGATATTTTGACCGTGTACGGTGCAGTTCGACGTGTTTGTCAAGCATAGATCGTGTTTGACGTGATTGGGAGAAATTTTGATTGACAGAAGTGTGAGAAGACGGCGGTCATTGTTTGTGTTGACGTTTCGCCGCATATGCTTAGTGAAAAATTGTTTTATTACGATTTATCTTACTGTATCGTGAGTTTCCACTACAATGAAAACTACGATCAACTATAAAAACAAAATATTCATGACAATTACCAAAATTGTAGAGGTACCACATCTTTCCCAGCCATATACACAACGGATGAAGAGGTTATGAACAAAATCAGTATTTTACACACAAGTGAAATGAAACAAAATAAATCGAAGTTCTCCGGCTCTTTCACGGACGATGTGGGTGGGCTATATATTCCGACGTTGTGGAATTTTAATGGCCTGTCATTGGAGGACCAAGGAGAAAAGAAAAAATTTTCGCATACTCGTGCCTTCTTTGTCAATGTGAGGTTGAAGTAAGGGTAAATAAGTTATTAAACATTTCTCTGTCCATACGCAGAAAGTTGATGAATCAACAGGTTCTGAGTGAAATATTTCCATCAAGTTGTTTACAGTTGTATATTTCTCATTTTAAACCAATCCATGGACCAGCGTCTTGTTTTCTTCTTCTTTAAACACAGTGCCAGAAGCAATGTCGGAAAAGCTTTACCTGTATTTGTTGCTATTCCCACTAGTGCCTAAATACAGCATACACGAGAAATGTCTGTTTCGAAAGTAAGGTTAAATTGACAAGCCTCCTTGTTTAATATATCCGTTATAGACTAGAGCGAACTTGATGGACAAGTTTGCTATTGTAGGAGGGACTTGATCAGTTTTAAAAGGTTTCATTGTCCATTCGAAAAAAGTTGATGTACTCATCGGGTTCTGAGAGTAGTATTTCCTTTAGTATATTTTCATGGGTAAATTTCTCAATTTAAGCTATTCCCTGGACCAGAGTCTTGTTTTCTTCTTCTTCTTCTTCTCCTTTAACCGCATTGCCAAAATCAGTGCCAAGACTCCTTTGTCTGCATTTGCGGCCGTATTCACCACGCTCAAAATACCTACCCTCCTTGCAAAATACACATGAACGCGAATTGCGTCTGCTTCAGCGTCAGGTTGAACTACAAACATTGTATGAACGTCGACGGGCTTCCTTGGCAGATCCATGGCTAGATAAGAGCGATTTTGTGAAAACGTTTGATTCAAAATTGTTCAAATGGCTCTGAGCACTATGGGACTTAACTTCTGAGGTCATCAGTACCCTAGAACTTATAACTACTTAAACCTAACTAACCTCCAAACGTAAGACATTTTTATTTCGAGGCTGGTTCAAGATATCGAAACGAGGTGCTCAGTATGAGAGGCGGTGCGTAATTTTGTTGTATGGGTAATAGTCTCGAAAGTTGGACGTTCATATCTTTTTTTGGAAAGTTGGCTATCATCCTGTGACATCAGGAAGACACATGTTCGTGCAGCAATGCGTGCATTGTCTTGCTGAAAATTGTCGTCTGGAGTGTTGTGCACAAAGGGTATGGCTATGGGTCGCAGAATGTCATTCACGTAGGTCGCACTGGTCACAGTGTCCTGGACACGCACCAACTGTGATTTGTGGTTGCACCCAATAGCACCCCATGCTATAATGCCTTGAGTTGGCGCTGTGTCTCGTGCGAACGCAGTTTCTATGATGCCGCTCCCCTCGTCTGTGGCGAACCAAAATGCGGCCATCATTTTCAAACGCACCGAACTTGGATCCGTCCGAAAATACTGTGTGATGCTATTCCTGTCCCCAGTGACGTCGTTCCACACACCATTGCCGTCTAGCATGTTCCTGCACATTCGTCAAGGTAGGTGGAGAAGTGGACGACGCGCACGTAACACACCGTAATAAATGGCGACGGACTGTCACCCTTTATAGTTTACGATGTGTTCCACTGTTCCGCCAGAGCAGAGGAGGAGGCAGATCTGTCTCGGAATGCCATTCGTATGAAGTGTCGATCTTCTCGGGAGGTGATCTCGGTGGTACGACCTTCCTCATCTCGTCGTGTTCTAAGGCCTTCGTGAAACATTCTGCACACGCCCATTGCACTTCCCAGATACTTAGTCCAACACAGTTAGCAATTTCCCGGATGTAAACATCACATTTTCGCACGCCAATAATTTCTTAAAAGTGTCATCCACAGAAAACTGAGGATTGGAAGGGCGGATATGTGCGGAAACTACAGTGCAATCAACTTAACAGCTCATGTATCCAAGTCGCTGACAAAAGTAATATACCGAAGGACGGTAAAGAAAACCGAGGATCTGTTAGATGGTGATCAGTTTGGATCTAGGAAAGGGAAAGGCACCAGAGAGGCAGCTCTAGCGTTGCACTTGATAATGGAAGCAAGGTCTAAGAAATGTCAAGACACGTTCATAAACTTTCTCGACCTAGAAAAAGCGTTCGATAATGTAAAATGGTGCAAGATATTCGAAATTCTCAAAAAAATTGGTGTAAGCTATAGGGAAAGACAGATAATATACAATATTCTGAGAACGGAAACATGGCCCAAATAGCCTTTAATCTGTATATTATCCGTGCAACTGGCGGATTTCAAGCATGGGTCATTTTCAAGCATTTGTATCACGTTCGAAAATGGCGACATTGGTTTACACATCAATTGTCTACAGGCCCTCGCATACACACATACTTTGTAACTGAGTTTAGCTACATATTTTAAGCTTCACGCTTTATTTCACATTCTAATACATACATCGGTGGTACATGTGGACAGGTATGAATAGCATTTCTGTGCGTATGTGGCGCAAAAGCAATACACTGTTGAAATTGACCATTTTCTCATTCTCAAAACACGTTGAAGCTGTTGACGCCCAAAAAATGAACCTTTAAGGAATATGAAATACTTGTAAGATAGGGTATAAGACATTGATACATCCTTTCTCCCCTACTGTTCAATCTGTACATCGGAAAAGCAATGAGGGAAACAAAAAATAGGTTCAGCAGTGAGATTAAAATTCAGGGCGAAAGAATATAAACGATAAGATTTGCTCATGACATTGCTGTCCTCGGTGCGAGTGAGAAAGAACTGCAGGACCATACTGAATGAAATAAACGTCTTCCGAGCACAAAATATGGACTGAGAGTAAACCGAAGAAAGACGACCGTGATGAGGAGGGGCGGAAATAAGATCACTGACAAGTTTAACATTAAAATTGGAGCCCACGAAGTAGACGAAGGGAAAGTATTCTACTACCTCGGAAACAAAAAGTATGAAGGACAAAGCAACGGCGACATTAAAAGGCAGACTAACAGAGGTAATGAGAACATTCGTGCTAGTAGTCAATCAAACACTGGACATAACTCGAAGAAGAAATATCTGCGTCTGGAGTACAGCATTGTATGGAAGTGAAACATGGACTGTGGGGGAAGATCAGAAGAAGAGAATCGGAGCGTTTCAGATGCGGCGCTATAGGAGGATGTTGAAAATTAGGTCGACTGATAAGAAGTAATGTGGTTACCCGTAAAATCGGTGAGGATAGAAATATGTGGAAAACACTGACAAGAAGAAAGGACAAAATCAATTGACGTGTGTGTCAAGGCATCATCAGGGAATAACTTTCATGGTAGTGGAGGGATTTGTAGAGTGTAAAAACTGTAGGAGGAGACGGAGATGGAACATATTCAACAAACAATTTAGAACGTTTTGGAGCATGAGCTACTCTAAGACGAAAGACGGTCACACAGAAGAGGAATTCGTCGCAGGCTCATCACACCAGTCCGATGACTGGTGACAAAAAATCACAGTACTCTTTTTCTCGGTTGATACAAGAGTTAAAATTATTAAATATACAACAGATTTACGTTTCCTCCTGCGTACTGTTATTTGCCGGAAAGCTCGTTTCGATATCTTGAACATTTCACAAAATAAATTACGCGACTCACCCTGTGTAAAGTTGTTTCTGTGAGTGTGATATAAAAATGTAGAGATGACAGACAAGAGCAGATGTATTATTTTTAGATTAAAAATACAGCATAACATCTGGATAGCTTTATTAGGGAAAAGGCAAGGTGTTCTCTATTGTCCTGTTTTAGAAAGTTGGAAAGTCTGCTTCAGTCTGTACTCATTTCTGGAAGTGTGCTTCCTTCGCTTGATATCAAAGGCCTGTGGCGTGGTAAAGTTGGCTTTCAGTCAGAGTAGGGCTCGACGCAGCGTCCACCATCCAACGGGGCGAAATTCCGGGATGATTCATCCTCAGTAACACCTTTTAACATAAAACTGGACGAATCCGTAAAGAATTCGCCATCGTTTTATTTCCCACTGTACACGTTCGTGTAGCCGCTAACAAGCACTTCCTCCCGTATCGACCTCTGAGCAATACTCAACGTGGCTGGACGCATTGCTCACATTACATCGCCTTCATAAATCCTTGTGTGTACAATACTCGATGATGTCACCCATCCGGTGGTTGCACCAAGACCAGCCGTTCTTGGGATGCGGTCGCAATCGCATTTCTGCTAGTGCATGGCAGGACATATAGATCGTCTCCGAGCGTAATTGCCCTTGGCCCTCCTTGAGAAATAACACTGGAAGAAGAACACACCCAGGCGCTATTGTTCGCAGGCGACAAAGCGTATGTGAGCAAGAAGGAATAATTTAAAGCTATATTGACTGCTACAAAAATATGAAAATGTTTTTCACAAAGTCACAATATTCGTTGACTACTAAAATTATTTAACACCAGTATGTTTCGAGGTATAAACCTCATCATCTACATCTGCATAAATATTCCACATGCCACCGTACGGTGCGTGGTGGAGGGTAACCTTTACTATTACTAGTCGTTTTCTTTTCTGTTCTACTCGCAGATAGAGCGAGGGAAAAACGACTACCTATGTGTCTCCGTATGAGCCATAATTTCTCTGCTCTTGTCTTAGTGGTCCTTTCCCCGAAATGTGTGTTGCTGGCAGTAGGACCGTTTTGCAGTCAGCTTAAAATGCCGGTTCTCTAAATTTTCTCAATAGTGTTCCTCTTCAGGCCACAATTGTAATACAAAGACACGTAACAGAAGTAGTCATAGATGCTAAAGTTATTCTGTACAGTCTTGGCATGTTCTGTGGCCATCCTGTGGAGAATAAGAGGCAATATTCACTTCGGTTGTTGGTCTACAGTTAACATAAAATTTTTGAAATAATCATTCAGTTTGTTCATATGAAATGCCTGTCTTTTTGTGATGTGTTCAGTTACCTTCACTGCTGCGGTTCCTTATCTTGTTAACCACTGTTCATAAACTTGCAAAGAATATTTAAAATACTACATCACACTCGACATTAACGTGCAGCAGATGCGAGATGGCGATCAAAACAAAGCTTCTGTTTTTCAGTGAAATAATGAGTCATTGCTTTTTGTGCAAACAGCTACGATGCGACATCTCTGAAGTAAAGATAATGCTCGGACATCTAACCGCACACTAAAAATTATTGACGTTCAAATTCAGGTTAGACATTTTTGAAATTAAAATTGTAATCTATTCACAATTACTGAGAAAAATCACGATGAATTTGATTAGTACCACAAAGCAGTGGACCCGGCGTATTTCGTCAAAGAAGTATTAAAAATCCGAGTGATTTATTATAGTATACCGGCATTCAGTGATTATCAGTGGACGGGTGTAAATTTGTTAATGATTGAATGTAAAGTGCCTAGCAAAGCATCATTTTGACCGGCTACGATTATATTAGTCCCCCAGGGCATATCAGATACAACCTCTTTCATGATATACAGTGCTAAATATTACAAAGGCTAGTGCACATATGTAACACGTACTAGCGGACCAGTCAACGCTGCGTAACTGCTGAACACGTGTGAGAATTGGGTTTGCGTCCTAATCTGGGGTACCCCTGATATTTGTGTTTGGGCAAAAACTCCGCTTCGTCGGTGCGGCTTTACTCTCCTTGAAGGTATGGAACTGGAAATTGTAACAAATCATGTAGGATACGATTGAAACAGATTCAGTTTTCGTTTTTTATTGTTTCTAAGGCTTTTTTTAAAAAAATTGTGCACTTCATAATGCCCAATACTTCTGAGTTTTTTGGTTACTGTCTAGTAAGAGAATGAACTAGTTTTCCGAACTACCAGTTCGTGAAAGGGCAACGTACAGCTGATCATGCGGAAAACAATCTGATAGTAAATCAGTTCTAACCGTGAGCCTTGTTTACTGCTATTGTAAACTAAACCTTGACTGAGAATTGAATTCGTGTAAAATGAATGCCTAAATCGGTTAGGATCATTGTATATAGCAAGCGTTTCCCAAAATTTTTCTCTGACGGAACACTTTGACAATCGTGGTACTTTGACAGAATACCTTGTTTATTCTGAAGGTTAATGAAATTTTTAAAAAATGAGAAAACACGTATTTTATTCAGTGATTACTTCAATTTTAATTCATAACAAATAACACAAAACTCATAATAAAAAACAATTAGTATTGTCAAAATGTCGAAAAAACGCCTTGTTGTTAATACTGTTTCGCGGAGCACGTATTCACTTCTCGTAGGACACCAGTGTTCCACGTATCAGAGTTTGGGAAGCCCTGGGATATGGGCTTTGAAAGTGGCCTCTCCAGCTGCTGAAAGTGTTAGGACAGGAGCTTCAATGACATTATTTCTCACAGTTCTAATCTGCAAACAGGCACCATTAAAAAGTTTTGTAGTATTGAGATTGCGTACCACTACTATAGGAACGCCGACTTTAAGGTCTCAAAGTGTATGGTGGAAAGCCAGGTGGATTCAGTGAATTTAAAAATTCTTGTGGATATGGAACTGCATCTTCAGTTATGGTTACGGAATCGATAGATTAGTATTCTTTGCGTTCTCCTATTGCTTTTTCCAAAACAATGTCGCTTATTTCACACGCATTACGAAGTTTCGGACGATACAGGTTGCGTGATAGTACGAGGTCTGTTCAGAAAATTCAGGAACATTCGTAATTTCGCGGTAATGGTGTGTGGGAACGAAATGCTGTTGGCATCCCTGCATACGCCTATCTTTAATGTGTAACTGCCAGAAGTTTAATTGTTGAATGTCTATTAGTTGTTTTTCAATATTGGATTCAGCAGAACGTTGCGTCGCACAGTTTGCGAATTTCTGTATGACAGAGATAGAGGAGCAATGCATCTGGATTACATTTTGCGTGAAATTCGAGAAAACCTTTACAGAGACACACACAAATGATGCAGGAAGCCTGCGGTGATGAATGCTTAAGCCGTACTCAGTGTTAACGAATGATTCACACTATTTAAAAATGGCTGGACCGAAGTTAAAGATGATCCTCGTTCAGGACGCCCTTCGAAGTTCGCCGATGATGCTCATGTCAGGAACGTTAACGAATGTGTGCGTGCCAATCGAAGACTGACTGTCCGAGAAACTGCACAACAATGTAACGTTTCAGTTAGATCGTGTCATGAAATCCTGACACAGCATTTTGGACTGCATCGCATGCCGCCGAGTTCGTCCCACGGCTCATGAGTCAAGACCAGAAAGACCTTCGCCTCGCAGTCTGTGAAGAGCTTTTGGATCGCGCAGGCGAGAACGAGATGTTCCTTATGAGAACCATAACTGGTGATGAGACGTGGATCTACGGTTATGATGTTGACACCAAGGTTCAGTATTCTCAGATGGTCGGGAAAGACTCTCCAAGACGAAAAAACGCTCGTCAGGTCAGTTCAAATGCCAAAGCCATGCTGATAGTTTCCTTTGACTTTGAAGGATTAGTTCACCGAGATTTCGTGCCACAGGGACAAAATGTTAATCGATGTCACTATCGGGACGTGTTGCGACGCCTGCGAGAAAATGTGCGAAGGAAATGGCATGAAATGTGGCGAGACAATTCGTGGCGCTTGCAGCGCGATAACGCACCCGCACATTCTTTCCTGTTGGTGCGTGACTATTGCACAAAAAACGAAATCACGGTACTACCTCATCCTCCGTACTCTTCAGACCTGGCCCGTGGGGACTTCATTTCCAAAGTGGAAAACCCCGTTAAAAGGACGAAGATTTGGAACGGCAGAAGAGATAAAAGAAAATTCGCAGACGGCGCTTTGCGCGATCCAGCAAGAGGCATACCAAGACTGCTTCCGAAAGTGGATACGGCGTTGGGAGCAGTGTATCAATTGTGGAGGAGAGTATTCCGAAGAAGACCATGCACAATAAGTAACAGGCATGCGTAGAAAAATTCTGTGGACAAAGTTCCGGAATTTTTTTAACTGACGTCGGATGCCAATTACAAGCCAGTAAGCCATTAATACAGCTTTCCTACACAGGTTTTCTGTTAAGACCGACTGAGAGGAAGTAACCAAAACATGACACTGCTGTGTATACAACTTCTGTTTAAAACTGTTTATACGGAGTAACACTATTTATGGGAGAAAATTTGTCTAATCGTTTAAATGCCCTGCTACCGTAGTTAAAACCGACTGCAAGAAAGGAAACGAAACAGCACATTTTCACAGCACGGTATTTTCCTTGTCACAATCGGCTTTAACAGAAAATCTGTACATTGTTGTTTAAAAGAATGTATAACTTATCTCCACCCGAATGTTTATTACACTATTTTGAAAAAAAGATTGAAGTAAATCGCGAAGAATTGTATTGGGGAACGTCCGCAGCTGATCATCGTAAAAGGCATAAAGTCGACGCTTCAGTAGTAAGGCTTTTTTTTCTAAATCACGATCAGTTTCTGACCAAGAAATGCCAATCATTAGGTCCAATTAGCTCTGAGCTCGCCTGTGATGGTCGCATCCGACCTACCATGTCTCCCTGCACTCGACTAATTGCATCTGAAGATGGGTATCTGTTAGCCCGAAATCAAAAAATGGCTCTGAGCACTATGGGACTCAACTGCTGTGGTCATAAGTCCCCTAGAACTTAGAACTACTTAAACCTAACTAACCTAAGGACATCACACACATCCATGCACGAGGCAGGATTCGAACCTGCGACCGTAGCGGTCGTGCGGTTCCAGACTGTAGCGCCTTTAACCGCTCGGCCACTCCGGCCGGCTAGCCCGAAATCGTACGTGATTTAAAGAGTAAAGCCTTCCAAATGAAGCGGGGACTTTCAAACCTATTTAAACTAAATCGGTCAAGAAGTTTTCGAGATGATTGCTAAGAACGTTTTCTCGTTATATGTAGTTCCAATATTTTAGTTGGGAAAGAACCAGCACCTTATATTCGATAAGTGTTTATTTAAATTTCTGTCACAGTAGTGTATAATTTATACTGGTCACTAGTTTCGAACATAAAATGAATGGCTACGCTCGAAACAAGTCATCAGTAAAAATTACAAGCTACTGACAAATTTAAATAAAAAATTGGAAGAATTTTCCATGTACGTCTATATTAGTATACGCTTTTCGTCACTGGCACATGTATTGGTTGCCCCAGGGATAACAATATTTATTCGTATGGAATTACGGACAGTGAAGTGAATCAAATCTTTTATGATTCTTGATAGACGTACGTAAAAATGTACAGAGAAAACATTTATCATTCGACGTAATTGTATTTAAAAACAATATCGATGTATTATCTAAATTGTCCTTCGAACTATGTTAAAAATATTAATAACTGTGAAACAGTCTAATGATCTTATGTAATTACTTACTCTGGTCTAGATCTTGGATGAGGACAGACGTGAGAGACATTGTAAGTGTATTTATGTTGCATTTTGATTAAACATGTGTGTTTATTTGCTCTTAAAATCTTTATTTACTTATCTTAAGCATCCCTGCACGTCAGAAAACTAAAACTTACTTTTTCAGAGTATCAGAACGGGCAATACAGCGCAGGGCTATGATTGATTGTTGTCGGCCATTTGCACGGCCGCATCGTTTTATTTGAGTATTGCCAATATTATTCAGCACCGAGCCCGGAAATAACATAAAAGTATACATTTTAATTATATTACTTAACTTCAGTGTCACTTTAATTTATTTACAAAGATTAATAGCCGTTTTCATTAAATTCTTGTGGTTGCCCCGTAACGGCTATCTTTTGTCTACGCTACGTAAATTCACAGAAGTTAACTTACTCCGAAATGATCAGTGATAAATACGCGACACGATAATATTTCTCTACGCGAACCCATGACATTAAAGCAGTATTAATTTCGATGCAATTGCAATGCAAAAAGAACCTGAGATATTTTGTTAACATACGAGCTAATACGGTATTTCACACCGCTCTTTGCGTGTTTCATACTGGGAGCATTAAACCTTCAGATGACATTTCCATAAAAAAAAGAATGTGTAAGTTGCCCGTGATAAGCTGTGTTGTCACTTTAGTGTGTGTGTGGCGTCATTTGATGTGTAACATACGTATATGTGCCTACAAATCGTACAGTTTAATGACTTGTATATGCACAGGCAATTAAAGCACACCACTTGACGTACAGAACAGAACACGACCACATACATATTAAAAAACCACACACACAGTACGTACCCGGCCTAAGAGTAACAAAAATGATATCTGAAACAAGACGAGTGATACGAATCCTATTTCGTTCTATAGGCGATACCGCGAGTGTGCTAGTCGTGCGGCCATGACGTTACCAAAAGCCGCGGCCGCCCGCGCGAGGCCCACTCGCGGACGGCTGTGACGTCACGCCGGATGCGCCCGCGCTGTGCGCGTCCCGAGGACGCGCGCTTAAACGCCGCAGTGACTCAGCGCCCGGCGCACGCGTCTATTTGTTTACATCACACCCGCGTCCGCGGGACTTTAAATAGCGAAGCGCGTGTCCCGCCGGTGTGCGGCGGCCTTTAAACACGCAGTGATGTAGCTATTCCCAACAGCTCTCGCTTTGTTTACCCTTCGAGGCCGCACCGCGCTACCGAGTGTCATGCGAAATTCCGGCCTGTGTACACAGGCTGCCGTCGTTTTGAAGGAAATTTAACCCTCAGGCTGGCATGCGAGATATGTCAGTGGCAAACATCGCCCACTGCGAAAGATGAGCTTACGCACATGGCCATAAGTATTCGTGCAGAGTAGCCCTTTGCATACGATTTACTGGGACTTACGTGTCCATGGGTTCAGGAAGACACAACTTAACAGTTCGAAACGTGCGCTTCATGTAATGTAAGCAGCATTGAGAATGGCAGAAAACAAATGTCTAAAACCGACAAGTTTTTTTGCTGTCAATCCCAGGCGAATGTATTCTTACACACGATTGGAACGAGGGGAAAAAAGCGCTCGAAGGGAAAAAAACAATTTCAGAACCACACGTTTCTTGTTGGACATTCATATCTTCCACATGGATTTACCGGCCTGCTCTTAGAGCGGCTGAATCTGGACGAAAATGAAGAAGACAACTCTGCTATATCTTCGCGAGTAAGCGGGACTTCTTTCGAAGCAGTAGAAGCTCCAAGAATATGCCGAGGTAAGCACACAGTGGTGTCCACTGGAAGTGAAGTCCTCTTGTGTCAAATGCGCAAAAAGACATTCAGATAAAAATTTAATTTCTGATTCTACTTCTTGCATAGGGTCCTTAATATCACTAGACGGCCCCAGTTGCAGGTTCTCTATCTAATGGCTTTCACCGGCTACAAGAATTTGATTTGCAGTATTTCATATAATTATTGGCTGAATTAAAAAATTTAAAATGCTGACTTGTATTCATTAACAAGTGTAAGCTTATGTTAACGGCTTAACAAAGTAAGTCCACCATTAAAGTTAGAATCTGTGTGTGCAAACTATATAGTCCTACAGAAAAAAATCGACAAGACCTTTTGTAGGAAATTTAATGTAATTAAATTTTGTAGTGGGACATACTTGTTACAGGCTGTAGTTTCCGTATTATTCAAGAAAAACGTACAAACGGGAACTTCATATCCTTTTTTTTTCTTGAAAATCTCGACTATTGCCTTTAGCAAAAACGTATCCCAGTTTTAAATTTAATTACATTAAATTTCCTACAAAAAGATCCTGTCCATTTTTTTCTGTACGACTAGAAGTTTGCGCTTAATGAGCGAACGAATATGAAAATATGGCACATAGTTTCTCAAGGCGTTGGGGGTTGCATAAATCCCATTGGTAGAGGCAACAGAATCACCATGTATAGCCTGAGGCAGCGTAACTCACGCCGCGAAAATTATCCAGACTATATTCACCCAGTATTTGAGAATGGGAGCACACAGCGACTCCCGACAACCTTTACACATAATTTCAAACCTCTCTGAAACTTTTTCTCGCTGACAGCATCCGCGAATGACAGGAAGAAAGTTTATCACTAACTACATTTTCGCTGTTTATGCAGTAAAACTTCAGCATCAGACCTGAAGTTTTATCACTTCTTTACTACCAAATCTATTGGCAACACAACTTTATAGACAGTGTTCACCAGCTGATGTACTTGCAAAATTATATTGCTGAGCGACCCTTTGTTCAGGAGATACGTCATTAATACTACGATCTGTGAGAAACTAGCTTTTGGCTGAGGTTCGATACTTTAAGGAATCAGGGATGGGGTGTTACTGGCAGTCATTAACACCATATTACTGTATCAATATTTTATTTATTATTACCTGTACATGTTTCGCGATAAGCGCATTAGCAACAGTCAGAAGTAAAAAATATGCACATTTCAATGTACATACAGGAGACATGGCGCAAAAATTTCTTAAGTGTCCTATACTGAAATAGCAGACAGTTTTCCCCGCGATTAAGATCGTACGTATATTCAGTAATTCATAGTGTAGAACTAAACTAAAATCAAATAACGCCGCCGGCCGCGGTGGCCGTGCGGTTCTAGGCGCTTCAGTCTGGAACCGTGAGAATGCTACGGTCGCAGGTTCGAATCCTGCCTCGGGCATGGATGTGTGTGATGTCCTTAGGTTAGTTAGGTTTAAGTAGTTCTACGTCTAGGGGACTGATGACCTCAGATGTTAAGTCCCATAGTGCTCAGAGCCATTTGAACCACTTTCAAATAACGCCATATTTCAGGAAAACGACATGCCGATCAGCAGAATCTATCGCGATAGTCGTTCGTATTCGGGTTTCCTCGTTTTCCTTTCCTCTGCTCTTTCCCAGAAAACTTCCAACACTTTCGTGTCTTCCATTACCAATCTATACAACAGATGTTACGTTTTGGCGTTTCTTCGCATTAAACAAGTTCTTCTCCAGGCCATGAAGGCACACTCGGTGTGATTTTAATTCCTTTTTTCCGGTCTCTGTCTGTGTCTTTCTTGTCCTGTGTCGTCTCTTGTCATCTCCATTCTTTGTTTTTGTTCTTTGTGGGTGTTTAAATTACGTGGAAAAAGGGACCGATGGCCTTGCAGTCTGGTCCCTTCAATCCCACAAACCAACCAACCAACCATGAAGGCTCAAGGGATGTCCACCGACCGCCGTGTCATCATCTATCTCGCGACGTCATGCGAACGTGCTATGGAGTGTCATGTGGTGAACACACCACTCTCCTGGTCGTTTTGAAGTCTTTCCAGACAGTGGAGCCGCTACAACTCGGTCACGAAGCCCATCAATTTGCATCACAAGGCTGAGTGTATCGTGTACCAGTCCTCCCACGAAGGAAAAAATGGTTGGCAGTACCGGGTATCGAAGCCGGATCCTCCGCATGGCAGCCATTTAGGCTGAACAGTCAACTACAGAGGCGAATTTTCTTAGTACCACCCACTAATATTTTCGATGTGACAGACTCCAGGAGGCCAGAAGTGTACCAGCAATCTTGTAAACGAATAATATTGTATTTTTCGTTGTTATGGGCACTGTCTTGCGATTATCCAGATTTAAAGAGAGCTGCTATTCACTATAGTGTTAGTCAAGAAAGGAAATGACTGTAAAAGCTATCGTGGCATTAGTCTTCCACACACTGCCTACAAACTATACTCAATGGTAATCAACAATCGCGTGAAGAATACCACAGAAGCTATTATTTCTGAAGAACAAAATGTATTTACATCAGGTCGTTCACGAACAGACAACGTGTTTGCAATTAAAAACATAGAGAAAAACAGAGAATTTAATACAGAAACACATATGGCCTTTATCGACCTTTAGAAGGCTGTGATAGCCTATGGAAGATGGTCTGAAAGTGGATTTACTTACCACGTAACAGAGGTAGTGAGAAGTCTTTACAAAAATGCGCGCAGTGTAATAAACGCAGGTAATAGTCGGTTAGAAGAAATCATTGTTAATCAGAGTATCAGAAAAGGGTGTAGACTATCACCTACGCTTTTTAATGCTTACATTGACTTCATTCTCCGTAAATGGGAATATAAAGGAATCAAAGGAATTAAGAATAACGAATGAGGAATACCCGAATGTGTACTTTTGTTTGCAGATTATACAGTTATGATACAAAAGAATGAAGATGATCTGCAAAGATTAGTATATCGGCTGAATGAAATACGCAAGAAACACAACTTCAAAATTTCTGGTAATAAGACAAAAACAATGGCATTCCGACGAAAATATCCAGTCCGATCAAAAATTGCTTTGGATAATTCAGTTTTAGAACAACTCTCTCAAATCTTTTATTTCGGCTGAGCTATAAGTTTTGGTTTTGACTCTGATACTGAAAATAAAATACACAAATTTCAAGCTGCAGATGAGCATCGCTCACTCCTGCTTGTAAAAATCTTAAAAGAGTGTACGCAGAAGATTCAGAACAATATCGCTAATGTCCATCCGTTTTATGATTCCGGGGCCTTTTCTAAGATCCAGTATCAAGAGTTTCCCGGAAGGAACTGACCATTCACAACAACCAGCGCGGACTAAGGAAATACTATTTATACTAAGTACAGCCTGCTGTTTTCACGCACGATGTTTTGAAAATAGTGGAGGAAGGTGAACAGGTAGATTCTGTTTTCCTAGATTATCGAAGTACATTGTTGACAGTTAGCGATGAGAAATTCATACGTACCATATTCACAGATATACGATTGGTTTGACAATTTACTTTTTTAAAAATAGAAACCAGTATGCTATACTGGACGCTGAATATTCATGAAAGACGAAAATAACATCGTATGTCCCCAAAGGAGCACAAAAGGAACTCTAAAATTCTCAGTATACATAAACGATTTCAGAGACCACTATCAGACTGGCCGCTGATAATGCTAGAGTCTACTAGACGAACAGACTTCGACAAAACCTTTATTGCGACTATCATCATCATCGTCATCGTCATCATCATCGTCATGCAGCAGAAGCCTTTCGAGAATTAGGCTGTTGCCTGTCCCGGAATCACAAACACATAATTCCCGTCTTTTTCGAGATCTTCCAATATTTCGAGGTCTTCCAATATCTCTCTTCCCATTCGGCGTGTAGTTCAGGATCTTCTGGGGAATTCTGTGACCTGGCACTCTCATGAGATGTCTCTAATCTTCACGGTATTTTTAAATTTTTCATTCATGTTGAATGCAATAGGTTTACAGTGAAAATGACATAGGAAAGTGACTAATTCCGCAGCGTATCTAATGTAAAATATGATAGAAATTTCGTCAGGACATGGAGCCTGCTCACTTTGACGCGTCTTAATTGATTTTACACATTTGTGTGTGTCGCCATCAAACACAAGTTTGTGTTTCTCTATATTTTCTCAGGCCAACTTTATGGCGATTCATTAAACAATGCTGTGACAGCACTAACCGCTCGTCTAACGTACGGTACAGCTAGCCCCTATAGTTAAATTTTTACTGCGATCGTTTCCATCAGAGGCTGCAGTTTTAGAATTATTCAAGAAAAACATACAAAAGTGACCTAAAAAGGCGTTTTTCTTCACTAACCCGAAAATAGTGGCGTCCAGTGAAGAAGCAGACCAGTAAAAAATAAACGTACATTAAATTTCCTACAAGAAGATCCAGTTCATTTTTGCTGTAGGATAGCAGTCTGCATCCAGCAAGCGGGAGAATATGAAAATCTCGCACACGGTCTTTGAAAACATTGTGGTTGCATAAAACCCCTTAGTAGGAGCGCTGAATCAGCCTGTATGAGAGTTAAGGGACATAAGATTGTTTCAAATTTCTGGATTACATGTGTGACTTTGCCCTTCAAACAACTCTATTCTTGCGGGCATTGTACCACCATTACCCTCTTCCTATCTACAATGTCTTTGGTTCAGATGGCTCTGAGCACTATGGGACTCAACATCTGAGGTCATCAGTCCCCTAGAACTTAGAACTACTTAAATCTAACTAACCTAAGGACATCACACACTTCCATGCCCGAGGCAGGATTCGAACCTGCGACCATAGCGGTCACGCGGTTCCAAACTGAAGCGCCTAGAACCGCACGGCCACACCGGCCGGCTGCAATGTCTTTTCATCTACAGAACTTGTACGTAGTTTTAAAGTAAATAATGTAACTTTGGCGCTGCCTGACTCAGCGCAGAAACATAGCCTTCAGTCTCAATCTGACTGGAAGACTCAGTGTCTGCTTTTTATAGGGATGTTTCGTTTGTAATCTGAAAGTCTGGTACTAGGAAATGACTCATGCTCATGGGTAACTGCCCTTAGAGACAGGTGAAAGGTGAATGCGGAGGGGACGAAGAGAAACTCTGCCGCTTTCTCAATCTAGCTGCGAACTGACGTTCCGCGATATTGTTGAGCCGCATAGAAAGTGACGAGAAAATCTATAGCATGATACTACCTTTTGCTTCGCGCAGTCAACTAAGACGATGCTGAAAACGGCTGGATTCGTGATTTCCGGTAAGAGGGGTCACACGTCATAGTAACTTACGGAAAGTCATTGAGTAAAACAAAAGTAATTTCTCATTTCTGGCGTTCCCTAAGGTAGTGTTACAGGCCCGCTGCTGTTCCTTATCTATATAAACGATATAGAAGACAATCTCAGTAGCCGTCTTAGGATTGTTTGCAGGTGATGCTGTCGTTTATCGTCTACTAATGTCATCAGAAGATGAAAACAAATAACAGAACGACTTAGAAAAGATATCTGTATGTTGCGAAAAATCAGCAATTGACTCTAAATAATGAAAAGTGTAGGGTCATCCACATGAGTGCTAAAAGCAATCCGGAAAACTTCGGTTACACTATAAATCAGTCAAATCTAAAGGGCGTAAATTCAACTAAGTAGCTAGGAATTACAATTACGAAGAACTTTAATTGCAAAGAACACATAGAAAATTTTGTCGGAAAGGCGGACCAAAGATTGCATTTTATTGGCAGAACACTTAAAAGATGCAAGACATCTACTGAAGAGACTGCCTACATTCCGCTTGTCCGTCGTCTTTTGGAGTACTGCTGCGCGGTGTAGAATCTTGACCAGATAGGCTTAACGGCGTTCAGCGAGAAAGTTCAAAGAAGAGCAGCACGTTTTGTATTATCAAGAAATAGGGGAGAAAGTGTCATTGGCATGATACAGGATTTGGGGTGGACATAATTAAAACAAAGGCGTTTTTCCTTGCGGCGGAATCTTCTCACGAAATCTCAGTCACCAACTTTCTCCTCCGAATGCGAAAATATTTTGTTGACTCCGACCTACATAGGGAGAAACGATCATCATTATAACATGCGGGAAATCAGAGCTAGCAAGAAAAGATATAGGAGTTCGTTTTTTCCGCGCGCTGTACGAAATTAGAGAATTATTGTGAAGGTGGTTCGATGAACCCTCTGCCAGGCACTTAAATGTGGTTTGTGAAGTATCCACGTAGATGTAGAGGTTTTCTACATTTAGAGCTAGGTCCAATTCATCACATCAACTAAAAATTTTGTCTAAGTCATTTTGTATCCTTCTACAGTCACTCAACTTCGGCACCTTACCGCACACCGCAGCATCACCAGCAAATAATCGCAAACTGCTGCCCACGCTGTCCGTGAAATCATTTTTGTATAAAGAGAACGACTTCCCTGTGGCACTCCTAACGATACCTTTGTCTCCGATGAACAAGTTTGTCATAATGAGAAACGAGAAGGGGCGATCAGCATGTATTTTAAAGAAATTTTTTATAGCGAAGATCGCGTTCTCAAACTGTTTTTATTGACCAGTTTCGACAGACATGACTGTCATCATTCAAATCTTTAGGAACGTTTTTTGGTTGTAGTCATAATCCATTGTGCGTTCATTACTCATGCCATGTTAAGTGTTTTGCAAGTGTTTTGCCCGTTCCACACACTTATGTCAAAAATAAAATTACAAATAAGTTTTACACAAGTAAAAACATTGGAACTTGGCAAGTCTACGTCTGTAGCACTCCTCTGATGCTTGTCAGTTGTTAAAATTCATAATATATAGCAAAAGTGCACATTCATGTACGCCCTACGTGAGAACGTTCCCCTCTTCAGGTAAATCTAAACATCGGCATTAATGTGTAGTTTTACTATATACTGTGGATTTTAACGACTGACAGTCATCAAAGGAGCTCTACATTTGTAGACATGTCAAGTTTCACAACGTGCATTTTAGTTGTTTATATTTTTACTTGTGATAAACCAGTTTGTAATTTTATTTTTGACAAACGTTTGTGGAATGTGCAATATACTTGCCACTAAATTGTTAACATGGTATGAGTATTGAACGCACAGTGGAACACGACTGCAGTCAAAAACGTTCTTAAAGATCTGAAGATGACAGTCTCACCTGTCGAAACCAGTCAATAAAACCTGATTGGGAATAATTAGTGTTATACTTGCATGTCGCACTTCACATGGATGTGGGCAAAACATGTAGACTAACGACAGTTGATGTTCGTGATCGAGGCCGCTCGATATACAGTTTTAATTGGACGGGATGCTTCACCAGCACGTGTATCCCGCTTCAGAATGAAAGAGCCAAGTTGGGCTTCTAATCAGTGCTCATTTGTTTCCATCTACGAGGCGTGTTTTTTAAGTAAGTACCGTTTTGAAATTAAAAAAAGACGTGCTAAGATATCTTAATAATTTTATTTTTACATGAAAGCCGGTACCTTAATTTGCTTTTCTGCATAATTTCCGTCAATATTGAGGCACTTGTCATAACGTTGTACCAGTTTTTGAATATCCTCCTCATAGAAGTCTGCCGCCTGACTTTTTAACCACTGCATCACCACAGTTTTGACTTCGTCGTCGTCTTGAAGACGCTGCCCGCCCAGGTGTTTCTTCAAGTGCAGGAACAGATGGTAGTCACTGGGCGCAAGATCGGGGCTGTACGGAGAATGATCTAGAGTTTCCCATCGAAAAGATGTGATGAGATCTTTGGTCTGATTCGCCACATGCGGACGGGCATTGTTTTGCAGCAAAACGATGCCCTTTCGCAACTTCCATGGACTGTTGCTTTGATTCTGGTGTGACCTAGGCCAACCATGTTTCAACGCCCGTAACAGTTTGGCTTAGGAAATCATCACCGTCGTTGTGGTACCGCTCAAGAAAAGTCAATGCACTGTCTAAACGTTTGGTTTTGTGCACATCCGTCAATATTTTCGGTACCCAACGTGCGCACAATTTTCGGTAATTCAAGTGCTCGGTCACAATGCCATACAAAACACTACGGGACAAATTAGGAAAGTCATCCCGCAAGGAGGAAATCGTAAAGCGTCTGTTTTCTCTCATCTTATTGTCCACTTTCTACACCAAACCTTCACTAACGACCGAAGGACGCCCACTCCGTTGTTCATCATGCACATTTGTGCGCCCATCTTTAAATGCTCTCACCCACTTTATTACCACTCCATCACTCATAATGTTTTCTCCGCAAACTGCACAGATCTCACAATGAATATCGATCGCTTTTAGGCCTGTAGCACTAAGAAATCTTATAACAGCCCGTACTTCACAGTCGGCGGGACTCACGAATATCGGAGGCACCTTAAACAGTCAGTACACAACGTAAACAAGGAAGAATGAGGCTCTAATGGCGTCAGTGCGTAGATTAAGGTACAGGCTTTCATTTAAAAATAAAATTTTTGAGATACCTTATGTTGTGTACATAGTTCCGCGTAGTCAGCGCGTACATAACTTTCCCACTAGAGCGCGCCCCGCTAAGCACAACAGCGCAGGCGCAGCGCTCGTCCGTCTCGGCACTACGAGATGGCGCTGCCTTTGAGACGGACCAAACTCTGCTTCCGGCGATCCGCGTATTAATATGTAACGCAGCCAACGAGATTGCTGCTAACGTAGAGCCTTTTCACCTCGCGGATCACACTCGAGCAGTGATACCTGAACGCTCGAGGTATTGTAACGAGTGTACAGACCTCCGATTAGTCAGTCTGCATTAGTCTATAGTCAAGTTTCAGTCTGTGCCTAATACGATTACCATATTCCTGTACATAGCCATGAAGATAAATGACTAGACACTTTGTCAAGTATCAGAGATATGTGAGAATAAGATTAACGTACCAAGACCAAAGGAACTTCAGATTGTCAATTGTAAACAGCATCCAGAATCAAGTTACGTACTGTCTATGCTTTTTATTATTTTAATAAATGTGTGTGAAAACTAATCAAGTTATGTTTAAAGTTGGTCACCGTCAATCAGCTACTCTAAGCGTGCAAGTGGCATTTCTATCGTCTGACCTAACGGCAGAAGATAAACACGCCACGATAAGACCGCGAGACATATTGCTGACACTCGCCTACTTCGTTAGAGGAACAAGTCAAATAATCTGATGGTGTGTGTACCGAAGGTCTTACAGTACGCACACGACACCTTAGCACATCTTTTTTTAATTTCAAAACGCTACTAACTTAAAAACACACCTCGTACTTTGTACCTTCAAGGTTTCCTAGGCTTTGTCGTTGTTGGCGTATCTGAAAGGAGGCAGATCCATTTCCGAGAAGATCCTGCCAGGTGCGGAATTTTCTGAGCGGGCCGTGTGAATGCGTCGTATTGCGACGGAACTTCGGAGAACAGCCGAGCGGAGAATTCTGCTCGGGCGAGCTCGCAGCGAAGAAAGTCACGAGCGTGACCGCTTCTGAAGGCTTCGCGGAAGCTACAGGCAGCTGGAGCTCCGGTCGTCACGGTCGTGGCTGCGCCAATGGGCAGCTGGCTGTTCGCAGCTGCCACCGCGCCAACAGGTGGCCGCATGGATGGCGTTGGCGAAGTCCTCAGGCGGCGGGGAGCGCGGGCGGAACGTGCCTTCTGCGGAAGACCGAGCTAGATGCGCACGGTGGTAAAGTCGAAGCGAGGCAAGGCGTCTTTATTGCTTTTTCATTGGCTGTTTAACGAAGCCGTCATCCTGCGAAGGGCCCGTCAAACGACTCTGTCTGTCGGAACGTACACCTACAGCTTGTGGCGTAAGAGTGAGACATCTCAAGGTGACTGCTACTGTCTGCCTGTTACTGGGGACTCTTGCAAGGGGCCGGCCGCGGTGGCCAGGCGGTTCTAGGCGCTTCAGTCCGGAACCGCGAGACTGCTACGGTCGCAGGTTCGAATCATGCCTCGGGCATGGATGTGTGTGGTGCCCTTAGATTAGTTAGGTTTAAGTATTAAGTTCTAGGGAACTGATGACCTCCTCAGATGTTAAGTCCCATAGTACTCAGAGCCATTTGAACCATTTTTTTTTCTTGCAACGGAAACTCCCCATCGCATCCCTCTCAGATTTAGTGGTAAGTTGGCCCATTGGATAGCCGCTAAAAACTGAACACAGATGAAGCATGAGAACAGGAAGAAGGTATATTCATCACATTTCCTTGTGACGGTAATATATTCTTACTACACGAGTCATATTCTGTGATGAATAGTGGGAGCAGATGCCGCATAGACCTCTCACAGAAATGAAAACGACAAGTAAACGGTGAAACGTCCCCTTAGAAAAATTTATGAATTACTGTGCTGATAAACCCCTTACGTTAACTGATTTTTCAAACAGCTGAGCAAAACTGAACGTACTCAGACATTTCTCTCTTTACTTATTCTGATCATCACTAAACTGACACACAATATTTTTAGCGCAACGAAATCTGACTTTCAGTAATCCCTACAAAAGAATGGCCCTGACTAACAATAACCTACACCTTTCTTGAATCACTTACCTCACAAAAACCTTCATTACTCGAACTACTGCAATACAGCGAGCGCCAATACTGCCAGCTAAATAAAAGATTCACACTACTGAAGGCACTAACTACTGATAGGCATAGTTAGCAAATGAAAGATTTTGATAAAGAACAAACAATGTATTTACTTTAATAGTGTTCAGTTCATGACATCCAGTCTTACAAATTTACTGTCTCTGATGGACACACGTCCAGATCATCCGCTCTCAAAACTCCGCCATCTCTCCCCCCACATTCACCACTGCTGGCGGCTCACCTCCAACTGCGCAACGCTACGCACTGGTAACATCCAACTGCCCAACACTACAATAGCAAATTCCAACAATGTAAACCAGCTACAGACTGCACACAGCACAGTCAGTGATTTTCATACAGAGCGCTACGTGGCGTTACCAACATAAAAACCAAAACAGCCTACTTACAACGGGTGTGAAATATGTTACAATGGAGGAATTCAAGAGTCAAAACTTCCAAAACGGAACGCAAGAGGAATAACACGTGGTATCTGTGTAGAACAAATTGGACGTACATGCGTCTGGACGTACCTTCGTTACACGTCGCTGTTGCAGACTGACATTAGCCCACGACAGATACAGAAATTTGAATACAGCGAACAGACACGTCAATGGCCACACGGAAAGTTCGTAATTTTATGGGGGGAAAGAATGGATCGAGTAGGATTTGAATTCGGATCTCCCACGTCGGAGTTTAACACCGTGACCACACAACCACGACACGACGATCGTTCAGGTGTCTGGATATTGCACAGATTAAATTTGAACCGTTCACTGTTTCTGGGTCGGGTTGTTTTGGGGGAGGAGACCAGACAGCGAGGTCGTCGGTCGCATCGGATTAGGAAAGGGAGTTGGCCGTGCCCTTTCGAAGGAACGATCCCGGCATTTGCCTGAAGCGATTTAGGGAAATCACGGAAAACCTAAATCAGGATGGCCGGACACGGGATTGAACCGTCGTCCTCCCGAATGCGAGTCCAATGTGCTCACTGTTTCTGATTTTCTTCTTTTTTCCACAGTCCCGTACACCTTCATACTTGATCTGTGGTCAGTTTTTGTCCGGCTATTCAATGGGCGAACTTACCATTAAATCTGAGGGGGTTGCGAGGGGGAGTTTCCCTTGTTGGTTTCGCAGAGGGCTTCCTGCAATCTAGATCTGCATCAACATCGATGAACCAAAACGTTATGACAACCTGTTTAATATCGTGCTGGTCCACCTAAGAGTTGCATGATACCAAAATGGAGTCTTTCGCTTCATTCCATCTTGGTAATAACTAATGGGTATTTATTTAAAAAAAATGGTCAGGTGCGAGTAGCACTTGCGCACTGAATTACGTATATGAACAGTTCACCAGTTCCCGGAATCGAGGATTTCGACGATTTTTTCTTGTTATTGACGCTGATATTGGCAAGATATCGGTCCAGGGCATTTCAAAACTTATCGAGAACGTTTCAATTTCAATTCTGAAATCGGATAACAAATGGCAATAGAATTTTTTTTTTTCGTGTGATGTAATTACATTGCTAAAATGCGATAGTCAGAATTTTGGGCAGCTATGCTTAAGTTAAAAGTAAAACAAGACGTTGCACCTTCTGCGACGTGTACCCAGCTGGGGACAGTTAATTTTTAAAATTATATATATATATATATATATATACACTCCTGGAAATGGAAAAAAGAACACATTGACACCGGTGTGTCAGACCCACCATACTTGCTCCAGACACTGCGAGAGGGCTGTACAAGCAATGATCACACGCACGGCACAGCGGACACACCAGGAACCGCGGTGTTGCCCGTCGAATGGCGCTAGCTGCGCAGCATTTGTGCACCGCCGCCGTCAGTGTCAGCCAGTTTGCCGTGGCATACGGAGCTCCATCGCAGTCTTTAACACTGGTAGCATGCCGCGACAGCGTGGACGTGAACCGTATGTGCAGTTGACGGACTTTGAGCGAGGGCGTATAGTGGGCATGCGGGAGGCCGGGTGGACGTACCGCCGAATTGCTCAACACGTGGGGCGTGAGGTCTCCACAGTACCTCGATGTTGTCGCCAGTGGTCGGCGGAAGGTGCACGTGCCCGTCGACCTGGGACCGGACCGCAGCGACGCATGGATGCACGCCAAGACCGTAGGATCCTACGCAGTGCCGTACGGGACCGCACCGCCACTTCCCAGCAAATTAGGGACACTGTTGCTCCTGGGGTATCGGCGAGGACCATTCGCAACCGTCTCCATGAAGCTGGGCTACGGTCCCGCACACCGTTAGGCCGTCTTCCGCTCGTGCCCCAACATCGTGCAGCCCGCCTCCAGTGGTGTCACGACAGGCGTGAATGGAGGGACGAATGGAGACGTGTCGTCTTCAGCGATGAGAGTCGCTTCTGCCTTGGTGCCAATGATGGTCGTATGCGTGTTTGGCGCCGTGCAGGTGAGCGCCACAATCAGGACTGCATACGACCGAGGCACACAGAGCCAACGCCCGGCATCATGGTGTGGGGAGCGATCTTCTACACTGGCCGTACACCACTGGTGATCGTCGAGGGGACACTGAATAGTGCACGGTACATCCAAACCGTCATCGAACCCATCGTTCTACCATTCCTAGACTGGCAAGGGAACTTGCTGTTCCAACAGGACAATGCACGTCCGCATGTATCCCGTGCCACCCAACGTGCTCTAGAAGGTGTAAGTCAACTACCCTGGCCAGCAAGATCTCCGGATCTGTCCCCCATTGAGCATGTTTGGGACTGGATGAAGCGTCGTCTCACGCGGTCTGCACGTCCAGCACGAACGCTGGTCCAACTGAGGCGCCAGGTGGAAATGGCATGGCAAGCCGTTCCACAGGACTACATCCAGCATCTCTACGATCGTCTCCATGGGAGAATAGCAGCCTGCATTGCTGCGAAAGGTGGATATACACTGTACTAGTGCCGACATTGTGCATGCTCTGTTGCCTGTGTCTATGTACCTGTGGTTCTGTCAGTGTGATCATGTGATGTATCTGACCCCAGGAATGTGTCAATAAAGTTTCGCCTTCCTGGGACAATGAATTCACGGTGTTCTTATTTCAATTTCCAGGAGTGTATATATATATATATATATATATATATATATATATGAAATTACACTGTAGTCAAGCAGATTAAATATAATTGAGCCACCTACAAGGCTTTACTATTACGTGAAGTACCAGAATGACAAACAGCTGTACAATCCAGAACATATTTGCATATCGGGCTCGTATCGGATGAATCTGGTGGCCAAGATAACAGTGCGTGTTCGCTGTTATGCGCCTCGGATCACTGCAACACGATTCTGGCCTTGCGACACAGACAATTATCCATCGGAGAAGATATGAAGTATGAGGGGAGGCAGATGGTCCACAACAATGTGCCCCCAGTTCACATCTGGCATTGTGCCTTCGATTCCTACCACAGGTTCAACGGAAACCCAGGTGTATGCCCAACATATCGTCATACTGCCCCCACGTCCCTGCGTCCGTGACGGGGTGCACGTTTCCAGCAGCTGTTCGCCTGGATGACGGCGCAAGTTGGCTTGATGATCGACCTGGTGATTTGCGGTCCAATCTTGATGATGCCGTGCTCGTTGCAATCACAACTGACGATGTCTCTGGCTCAGTATGGGAACAAGTAGCGGTCGTCCGCTGCAGAGCTCCATGTATAACAACGTGAGTTGAATGGTGTTCTCTGAAACACTTGTGCCTACACCAGCAAGATACTTTGTCGCTACATCTGTCCCATATCATAACCTGTGCTCCTATACAGGGGAAGCAAGCCTCTGACCGCCACATTCCGTGAAAGAGGTGTGGAGCCCAGCACGTTGTCGCCCACTGGAGAATTCACCGTCTCTCATCCACTTCACGACATTAGCACGCCCACAGCAGACCAACCGCGCCGCTTGCAAGATACTAGTTCCCAGGCGCTGGGCCATAACAATCTCTTATGTCAAAGTCTCTTATGTCAAGGGATCTTCCCATTTGGAGGCCGTATAGTTGCTAGAATGATTTCTCATCCTCCTCCCCATACGAGTATATACTTTTCTTACCGTGTCACATGCCAATAGGCGCCATTCATAGTCACGATAGGCAGTGAGCATAACGTTTTGTCTCATCACTGTATTTGCTCTCCTGTCATAAGTTGTCACTTTCATCCACAGGACGTAGCAACACTATTTCCAACCGTTGTGTACGATTTTTGCACAGTTTAGCATGAAATTTCCCAAACATTTCTATGCTTTGGTGTACCGGGTGATCAAAAAGTCAGTATAAATTGGAAAACTTAATAAATCACGGAATAATGTAGATAGAGATGTAAAAATTGACACACATGCTTCGAATGGCATGGGGTTTTGTTAGAACCACCCCATATTTCTAGACGCGTGAAAGATCTGTTGCGCGCGTCGTTTGGTGATGATCGTGTGCTCAGCCGCCACTTTCGTCATGCTTGGCCTCCCAGGTCCCCAGACCTCAGTCCGTGCGATTATTGGCTTTGGGGTTACCTGAAGTCGCAAGTGTATCGTGATCGACCGACATTTCTAAGGATGCTGAAAGACAACATCGACGCCAATGCCTCACCGTAATTCCGGACGTGCTTTACAGTGCTGTCCACAACATTATTCCTCGACTACAGCTATTGTTGAGGAATGATGGTGGACATATTGAGCATTTCCTGTAAAGAACATCATCTTTGCTTTGTCTTACTTTGTTATGCTAATTATTGCTATTCTGATCAGATAAAGGGCCATCTGTCGGACGTTTTTTGAACTTTTGTATTTTTTTGGTTCTAATAAAACCCCATGTCATTCCAAGCATGCGTGTCAATTTGTACCTCTCTATCTACATTATTCCGTGATTTATTCAGTTTTCAAATTTATACAGACTTTTTGATCACCCAGTATTTTTGTTTTGTTTTAAGCAGTTTCCGAATTTAGCATTTTCCTTTACACTTTGTTGATGTGTGTGTGTGATGAAGCAACAAAATATATTGCAATGCATCCGAGTCGTAGCTACGTAATAGTTCTAAATCAGTATAGCCCAAGATAGGGACAGACTTGTGTTCCTCTCTGACGACGCCGATCGCGGCAGTCGTCATTCTCTTTGCATTTTTCGTCAATACTCTGAGAAGTAATAATCCTGTCGCCTAACCACTCACCGAAAAAGGCGCAGATGTCAACATGTATTTTTTCTACTTTGCAGGGTCACATTTTGGAAGAATAATGCTTCTCCTTTGTGACGTCACGCGTGTAAATCTCCAGACACAGACTCAGATTCGCCAGTGAGAGCGAGGAAACTAGAAGTCTGGCGTGGAACGAGCAAATGACAAACGGCAAAAGTTAGTAGAGATTCGTGCGTCTGTGAAAATTTTCATGCGCGAAGCATTCAACAACTTCTACCGTAATGCCCTGGAATTGGATCAGGCCGAGAAACCGAGAAAATTCTAGTCCGACGCAAAATCACAGAGGTAGTCCAAGCCTCCGATCCAGTCACTCGTTGATTAGTCTGGTGTGGCAGTTGAAAATAACAAAACGAAGGGCAAAGTTTTAAATTTCGCGTTAAAGAAATCGTTCACGCAGGAGAATCGTACAAACATACCGCCGTTTGATCATCGCACAGACTCCCGTATGCACGACATACTAATAAGCATGCCTGGCGGGGAGAGACAACTGAAAGAGTTGAAAACAAGTAAGCCGCCAGGTCCGAATGGAATCCCACTTCGGTTTCACAAAGAGTGTTCCGCGGCATCGGCCCTTTACTTAGCTTACATCTAAAGTGATCTCACCCAGTGCAAAGTCCCAAGCGACTGCAAAAAAGCGCTTTTGGTTTCTGTATACAAAAAGGGTAAAATAACGGACCCTCAAAATTACAGTCCAATATTCTTAACATCGGTTTGATGCAGAATTCTAGAACATATTCTCACTTCGAATATAATACACTACTGGCCATTAAAATTGCTATACCAAGAAGAAATGCAGATGATAAACGGGTATTCATTGGACAAATATATTATACTAGAACTGACATGTGATTACATTTTCACGCAATTTGGGTGCATAGATCCTGAGAAATCAGTACCCAGAACAACCACCTCTGGCCGTAATAACGGCATTGATACTCCTGGGCATTGAGTCAAACAGAGCTTCGATGGCGAGTACAGGTACAGCTGCCCATGCAGCTTCAACACGATACCACAGTTTATCAAGAGCAGTGACTGGCGTATTGAGACGAGCCAGTTACTCGGCCACCATTGACCAGACGTTTTTAATTGGTGAGAGATCTGGAGAACGTGCCGGCTAGGGCAACAGTCGAACATTTTCTGTATCCAGAAAGTCCCGTACAGGACCAGCAACATGCGGTCGTGCATTATCCTGCTGAAATGTAGGGTTTCGCAGGGATCGAATGAAGGGTAGAGCCACGGGTCGTAACACATCTGAAATGTAACGTCCACTGTTCAAAGTGCCGTCAATGCGAACAAGAGGTGGCCGAGACGTGTAACCAATGGCACCCCATGCCATTACGCCGGGTGATACGCCAGTATGGCGATGACGAATACACGCTTCCAATGTGCGTTCACCGCGATGTCGCCAAACACGGATGCGACCATCGTGATACTGTAAAGACAACCTGAATTCATTCGAAAAAATGACGTTTTGCCATTAGTGCACCCAGGTTCGTCGTTGAGTACACCATCCCAGGCGCTCCTGTCTGTGATGCAGCGTCAAGTGTAACCGCAGCCATGTTCTCCGAGCTGATAGTCCATGCTGCTGCAAACGTCGTCGAACTGTTCGTGCAGATGGTTGTTGTCTTGCAAACGCCCCATCTGTTGACTCAGAAATCGAGACGTGGCTGCACGATCCGCTACAGCCATGCGGATAAGATGCCTGTCATCTCGACTGCTAGTGATACGAGGCCGTTGGGATCCAGCACGGCGTTCCACCGATTGCATATTCTGCTAACAGTCATTGGATATCGACCAACGCGAGCAGTAATGTCGCGATACGATAAACCGCAATCGCGATAGGCTACAATCCGACCTTTATCAAAGTCGGAAACGTGATGGTACGCACTTCTCCTCCTTACACGAGGCATCACAACAACGTTTCACCAGGCAACGCCGGTCAACTGCTGTTTGTGTATGAGAAATCGGTTGGAAACGTTCCACATGTCAGCACGTTGTAGGTGTCGCCACCGGCGCCTACCTTGTGTGAATGATCTGAAAAGCTAATCAGTTGTTTATCACAGCGTCTTCTTCCTGTCGGTTAAATTTCGCGTCTGTAGCACGTCATCTTCGTGGTGTAGCAATTTTAATGGCCAGTAGTGTAAATTTCCTAGAGAGCAAACAGGTTACGATCTCAGCACCGTGTCAGGAGCTACCGATCGTGTCACAAATCAACTTGCCCTTCTCTCACATGATGTACTACGAACTATGGATGAAGGGCAACAGGCACATTCCATCTCTCTAAATTTTCAAAAAGCATGTGACACGGCACCCGTCAATCATCAGTAAAACTTTAACTGAAAACTCGCTTTGACCATCAGCACAAAATGAACCTGTTAGACTAGTGAAATTTGCTGGTGGCAAAAAATTAGTTATTTGAAAGTAGCCTGCTGCGGTCTCATTACTTCAAAGAACTCCTCCGTGAAGCTTCTCATCATTTCTTCTCCTCCGCAAATGAACTGGATGGTTTCGAGTGTCAGTGGAGAATGAGCTTACGAACCACAAAGGAGAACCTTGGAGTCGATGTAACTGTTACTCAGCACATCTGTTTATCAGCTGTGCTCTGCGCCAAGAGAACAGCTGATGGCTGAGACTTTTAGCCCAGTGTTTGGCTGCTCTTGACAGTTGGATCCATTTAGAACTCTTCACTGGCAGCTCGCCATGCTCTGTCCTGGCACACGCACATCCTTTCCCTCCTATACTTAAATCAGTATTTACGTATTTCGTTGTTGTCCCCGCAGTGTGTAATTGGAGAATACTGACTATGCTGTATTCGACCTCTTATAAAATTATGCGTTCTACATCTAGATATACATACATATTCCACAAAACACCGTATGTACGTGTCGGAGGGTACCCCGTACCACTCCTAGGCATTTATTTTCCTATTCCGCTAGCAGAGCGACGGAAAAACGACTCTCTATATGCCTCCGTATGATCCGCAATTTTCCATATCTTATCTTTGTGGTCCTTACGCGGAATGTATATTCATGGCAACTGAATCTTTCTGCAGTCAACTTCAAATGCTGCGTCTCTAAATTTTCTCAATAGTGTATCTCGAGAAGAACGTCGCCTTCTCTCCAGGGATTCCCATTTGAGTTCCCGAAGTATCTCCGTAACACTTGCGTGTTGTTCGAGCCTACTGGTAACAAATCTAGCTGCCCGCCTCTGAACTGCTTCGATATCCTTCTTCTACCCCGCCTGGTAAGGATCCCAAACATACGAGCAGTATTCAAGAATAGGTCGCATTAGCATCGTATATGAGGTCTCATTTACAGATGAACTACATTTTCCCAAAATTCTTCCAAAAAACCGAAGTCGACCATTCGCCTCCCATACCACAATCCTCACAAACTCGTGTCATTTCACATCGCTTTGCATCGTTACGCCCAGATATTAAAACAACGTGAAAGAACGCCACGGCTAATGCTGTATTCGAACATTACGGGTTTGTTTTTCCTACTCACCCCATTTTTCTACATTTAGAGATATCTGCCATTCATTTCACCAACTAGAAATTTGTATCCGCCTCCAGTCACTCAACTTCACCAACTTCCAGTATACAACAGCATCATCAACAAACAACAGTAGAATGTCACCCACTCTGTCCGCCAGATCATTTATCTAAACTTAAAATAACAGCGGTCCAATCACATTTCCCTGGGGCGCGCCTGGCGATAACGTTGTCTCTGATTAAACCATCGGCTGTGTACTTTCGGACCACTAGCAACACGTATTACCTCAAGAAATCGGGATTTTCAGAGCAGCAGACCACGGTTTGGAAAATGCTTTCCGTTCCTCTCATAAGGCATTAGGCCACTGAAATTACGTGGACGGAGATGTAAACTGTGCCATTTGCGGACATATCTACAGTAACCAGAATCATTCATCATACATATGACGCATATTTACGTTCCTTGCACCTTCGAGAAAGGCCTGATATGTAAGCCATACAGAGCCCCTAGAACTAAGCTCCCCCTTTTTAGAAACAAGTTCAAAATGGTTCAAATGACTCTGAGCACTATGGGACTTAACAGCTGAGGTCATCAGTCCCCTATAACTTAGAACTACTTAAACCTAACTAACCTAAGGACATCACACACATCCCTGCCCGAGGCAGGATTCGAACCTGCGACCGTAGCGGTCGCGCGGTTCCAGACTGTAGCGCCTAGAACCGCTCGACCATATGGCCGGCCTAGAAACAAGTATGATCCAAGTTACACAAGTGGTAGTGGATACTAATCTGCATACTATGAGCCGAAAATAAATAGTTTTTTATCGATACAAACAATTTACATCTTGCAGCGACACGCTAAGCTCACAGAAATGCTAAGTGTCCACCGCGACTCTCAGTGCATGAAACGATTGTGGTTTCTGGATTTCGATCACCCCGGACGTGACTACTGTGGCGGGTGAAGACTCATAACACACACTGTAGAGATTCGGCACTGCAGTACTGACTGGATAATCCAATGACTGAACTCAGTGCTTGGTTCTGAATCATTTGGCCCTATTGATTGCACACGTCGTTTGTGATAGAGGCGTAACTGCTCCTTCACCATTATTCAATATTCACCTCACCGCATGATTGAAAGTGTATATATCACTGGCAAGTTCACCGTTGCTTATTGCTGAATCCTCTCCCACTCGGTACAGATCCAATTCTGCTGTGCAGCATTCTTTGTCGAGTACCTTGACCCAACTATCTACAGCTGGAACGATCCAATTTCTCATACGTGTTTTTGTCGTCAGCCTACTGACTGATCCGAAGGGCCTGCCAATCTCTTACGTCAAAATTGCAACCTACCACCTCAATTATTTGTTGGCTGTATTCCAATTTCTATCTTCCCTTACTATTCCCATCCTCTACAGCTCCATCTAGTACCATGGAAGCACTCCCTGATGTCTTAACACGAATCTTATCAACCTTCCCTTCTTATCAGCGTTTTTCATGTTCCTTTCTTCGCCAATCTGCGGAGAGCGTCCTCATTCCTTATCATTCCACCTGATTTTCAATCTTCTTCTATGGTACCACATCTCAAATTCTCCGATTCTCTTCTTTTTTGGTTTATCCACAGACCATGATTCACTACCACACAATGCTGTACTCCAAACGTGCTTTCTCAGAAATTTCTTCTTCAGATTAAAGGCGATTTTAGATACTAGCAATCTTCTTTTGGTCAGGAACGCACTTTTTGCTGTGCCTGTCTGCTTTTTATGACTTCCTTGCTCCGTCCGTCATGTGTTATTTTGCTTCTAAGGTAGCAGAATTTCTTCACTTCGTCTGCTTTGTGGCCCCCAGTTTTGATGTTCCGTTCACCAGTAATTCATTTCTGCTACTCATTACTCTCATCATTCTTCGGTTTACTCTCAGTCCACGTTCTGTAATGATTAGACTGTTCATATCACTCAACATGTCCCGATGTCACGTAATTTTTCTTCACCTTCACTGAGGATAGCAATGTTATCAGAGAATCTTAATCACTGATATCAGTTGACTACGAATTTTCAATTTTTCTTTTATTTTCGTTATTGCTTTCTGGGTGTATGGACTGAACATTAGGGGTGACCCTTTGTAATTCGAGCACTTCGTTCTTGGTTTTCCATTCTGGTCCTTCCGCTTTGGTTCTTGTACATACTGTACACTATTCTTCTTTCTCTATAGCTTACTCCTATTTTTTCTCATTTTGCACCATATTACATGGTTGAACGCTTTTTCGAAGTCGACAAATCCTATGGACGTGTCTTTATTTTTCTTTAGTTTTGGTTCCATCATCAGTCGCTACGTTATGAGTGTAACCATAGCGTCTAATTCCTATGGTGTAACGAATAACTTTCGTTAACTCCACAGTGGTCGCGTCAGAGACGATGATGTATTGCGTCGAAGAACACATATTTAACATATTTCATACATATGTGTAGACATATACCCGAGGGACAAAACATTATAACCACCTGTTTAATAGCATGTTGTTCCAACAGTGCAACAGAGATCCTGCTTGACATGGATTCTACAACTCCTTGACAGGATTCTACAAGCATGTGGCGCCGGACGTCTACGCACAGGTAAAGCAATTCCCGCAAACTATGGGACGGTGCTTTACGGACATGCAGCCGACACCCGATATGTGTGAGTTCACTATGATGCCCATCAAAGCACTGTAGACCGATTCTGACCTTGCAGCGATTCATTCTACAGGCGCCACATTTCTATTGATCCACGGTGAAAACTCAGTGATGATTTGCCTACTGCAGTCATAACTGAAAATGTCGTTGGGTCAACAAAAATGGTTCAAATGGCTCTGAGCACTATGGGACTTAACTGCTGTGGTCATCAGTCCCCTAGAACTTAGAACTACTTAAACGTAACCAACCTAAGGACATCACACACGTCCATGCCCGAGGCAGGATTCGAACCTGCGACCGTAGCGGTCGCGCGGTTCCAGACTGTAGCTCCTAGAACCGCTTGGCCACTCCGGCCGGCGATTCTGTTTCGTTGAATGGTTCGGACGATGACACTTGTTGGAGGCCCAGCACTGAAATCTGCAGCAATCTGCGGAAACGTTGCGCTTTTCTCTTCAGTTATCGTTGGTCCCGTTCTTACAGGTTACAGGATCTTTTTCCGGCGATTTGATGTTTTACCGGATTCCTGATTCGCGGTACACTCGTGAAATGGTCGTACGGGGAAATCCCCACTTCATCGCTACCTCGGAGATGCTGTGCCCCATCGCTCTTGCACAGACTATAGCACTACGTTCAAACTCACGTAAGTCCTGATAACCTCCTATTGTAACAGCAGTAACCGATCTAACAACTGCGCCAGACACATGTTGTCTTATATAGGCCTTTCCGACAGTATTCTGGCTATTTACATATCTCTGTATTTGAAAACGTCAGCCTATACCAGTTTCTTTGGCGTTTCAGTGTACATACCAAATTTTGTTGAAATTACTTCGACTTTTATGAGTTAAGCTTCACTATCACCCCGTCTCTACATACACGCTCTATCAGTACTATGTGATTCTTATCCCCACATACTCCTTCGCAGACGCGCGCAACAACAACTCACCAAAATTCCATCGTAATCGGATAAATGGTATAGGAACGCATAGAAGAGGAAGAAACAAACAATTTTATGTATTCATAACCAGTTTACAATTATTTACCTCAGGCACATTGCTCATTCAACAATTGTTACCGTCTGAAATATTCTTTGGCACGTTGGCTCTTTGCCTTTAAATACCTAGTTTAGGACGCTGCACGGTTTGGGTAGCTTTGACCCGAAACGTTATGAGGCAGCCTACGGAGTTGAATACGTAGGCCTATCACATCATCGCATACCCAAATGGCGAAACTCTGAGGTGTGAGAAAATGGGGAGGGGGACTGCTTCAAGGCTACGAGTCCATTGTGTCAGTGAAAAGCGACTTCTGCAAGAAGAAACTCTCTCTCATCGTGTGTGGGCTTGTGGGAGTGTGAAGGTTACAGACTGCGTAACTGACACTTGCATGTAGTTAGGAAGTTGATATGCCATCAACACAAACTGAGGAATAAAGTAGCTTTCACTCGGTCATGAATAGCGTGTAGGAAGTAAAAGTACGTGGCACAGTCTCGGTTATCAGATTTTTTCACGCACGCGTGTTGTCTGACGTGGCGGAACAAGTGGATACAGAGTTCTGGGAGCGGACGTGTCAACGTCAACGTGTACTTTGTGTATTTCCTTGTTCGCCATTGTCTTCAACTTGCTTCGCGTCCTGTAGTGATTACTCTCGCAATAACACGGCGTACGTGTTATTGGCACAATGAGGCAGCTTATTACAGCGCCGAAGCGGTAACGAAGATCTCGTGTCATTACTTCGAGCCATAAAGTTGCCACTTGGCTGTGATAGTAATTGCAAAATGTTTTCTTCTTTCACAAGGTTGCACTCGCGGCAATGAACGCTTTATCGGATCATGGCTTCTCTTTCTTTGGTACAGCCTCCGTTTTTTATTTAATCCGCGATGATGCGAAACTTCCGTTTCTTTAGCTCTGACAGAGACGGCAAAGGACGTGGAGGTTTATTTGAACGGAATGGATACAAATGGAATGAAGTCGAATTAAAGGAGGTCGTGCTGAAATGAGACGCTAAAAGTAGTAGATGCGTTTTGCTATTTCTGCAGCAAAATAACTGAGACGATGGCCGAAGTGCAACGAATTTAAAACGCATTCTGGTAATAATAATAAGAAAAGCGTTTTTTTAAAAGAAATTGTTTAAGGTCGGATATCGATTTAAGTGTTAGGAAATCTTTCCTGAAGGTATTTCCCCGGAGTATAGCCTTGTGAAATGTGTGGGATAAACAGGTTTGAAGAGATGTTTTTGAAATCGGGTGCTACCGAAGAATGCTGAACATTAGATGGGTAGATCGGATAAGTAATGATAGGTGCTGAATTGGACTGGGAAGAAAGGAAATTAGAGTATAACTTGATTAGAGGAGGGGACTGTCGATGGGACACATTCTGCAGCAGGAAGAAATAGTTAATTTACTAATAGAGGAAAGTGTGGCAGATGAGGGGGGGGGGGTTGGTATTGTTAAGGGAGATGGACGTTTGACAGCAAGATGAAGGTTCAGTTGTCTGTGGGTTGCAGTAGTTGCGCAGAGAGAAAGAGGCTTGCGTAAGCTAGACTAGTTCCATATTCTATGTTAAATAATTTCTCTTTGTAGCTCTAAACGTGGGAAAATGTAAGCTAATGAGGATTAGTAGGAAGAATAAACCTGTAATGTTCGGCTACTGTATTACTATAGTCCTGCTTGACACAATCAAATCGTTTAAATATCTGGGCGTAACATTGAAAACGATATGAAGTGGATGGAGCATGTGAGAACTGTAGTAGGGAAGGCGAATGTTCGACTTCGGTTTACTTGGAGAATTTTAGGAAAGAGTGGTCCACCTGTAAAGGAGACCGCATATAGGACGCTGGTGCGACCTATTCTTGAGTACTGCTCGAGTGCTTGGGATCCGTACCAGGTCAAATTGGAGAAACACATCGAAGCAATTCAGAGGCGAGCTGCTAGATTTGTTACCAGTGGGTTCGAACAACATATAAGTGTTACGGAGACGCTTCGGGAAATCAAATGGAAATCCGCGGAGGGAAGGTGACGGTCTTTTCGAGAAACACCATTGAGATAATTTGGAGACTCGGCATTGGAAGATGACTGACGAACGATTCTACTGTCGCCGACATACATTGCGTGTAAGGACCACGAAGATACGAGAAATTAGGGTTCATACAGAGGCATCTAGATAGTCGTCTTTTCCTTGTTCTGTTTGCGAGTGGAACAGGAAAGGAAATGACTAGTAATAGTACAGGATAGCCTCCGCCACGCACCGTCCGGTGGTTTGCGGAGTATCTATGTAGATGTAGATGTAGATGTAGATGTAGGTGTAGACTAGGGTGGAGTATTGAACCAGTCTTCGTACAGAAGACAACAACAACAACATTCGACTCTGATTTCTGTGGCCAGATGTCCACCTTATCGGCTACGTCATCATTTCGTGGACAGAAAAGTTTCAGCTCAGTGCTTTTTCTTTTTTTTTTTTAATTTCTGTTTTTCAGCATTGGTTGTGGGAACAATGAGCCCACCTTGACATTTGTTTAAGACAGAGTGGAAGGCCTTCTAAACACTACACTAATATACCAATGAACAATGAAACCACTCCTTACCTTGGGGCGTTGATTCCTGCACATTGCGCAGTCGGAAACGACAGTTCGTATTGCGATGAGAAACAGGACGACGTCTTGGCAAATTCTGGCAGACCTGCAACCCCACTGAATGTGACCTCACCAAAGGAGTAGCGTACTTGCAGGATGGAACCACTAGGGACCATTCAACGAAGTCTGAGCGTGGTACGAAGAAGAAAAGTGTTTTTATGCTTTTTCATTCCTCCTTTTCCGCACCCTCCTAGGGAATCACAGGGGGGGATGCGACACTGACACTTGCGTGAATGAATGATGAGACAGCAAAGGCTCCCTCTAAGACCACGCAGTTCGACAGCACCCTCGGTGCCACTCGGCCATCTGTGTTGAGTACCTGATCTGTACAGAGACAACTCCTGATGGAGTTCTAGGAGCCTGAATGCAGGTTACATTAGCCCATATTAGCGGGCATACAGAATCGTACGGGAGTCACAGGGTTGCCTGCCTACAGACTATTGACAGACCTCAAAGCTTTTATTCGTTCTCCTTGAACTTTAATTCCCTTTCCAAATTTCTCCATTTGTTTAATTTGCTGTTTGTTCAGTATGCAAGTTGAATAACACCAGGAATAGTCTACAACCATGTCTCTCTCTTTCTCAAACATTGCATCCTCTTCGTGTCCAATTACTATATCTGCACTCCTGTATGCTCTTGGAATTTTAACAGTAAGCCCTCTCCGTGTTGCACAACACCTTTCTTGCAGCGTCTGCCACGGTTTTTTGGTGAGCATCGGCGTAACACTCTCGCGCTCACTGAACAGATCTGCGACGAAAGGTGCAGTTTTTTTTTACCTCTCATATTGGTCTTAATATAGTGCATTCGAGAAGATAGTAGCGACTATTTTCTTCTGCAACGGCGCGCTTCGGGTGTTTCTGTTAATAAGTCGGACTTTCACAGTATCTCCATGACATTTCCTGGATAATTTGAGAATAGGTTTCCGTAGCTTGTGAAAAAGCGAAGGATCAAAAGAATGTCATGGCTGGATTCACCTGGGACGAGGTATGATCTTATCATAGCCGAGTATTTGCTTGCGATTACATGAAAATATCAGAGTTCGTCCCCGTACTTCCTAAGGCTTTACCTTGGAGGTCGATACCTCGAAGTAAATATGGAAACTGCTAGCGAATGTAAATCACCAATCCAACGTACAGTACGAGAAGACGTCGTGGGTATTAAAGGCATTATCAAGCTTGCAGCTTTCTGAGCAAACAATCGCTCTATTTTGTGTCGCAGTAGATCGAGAGGTTGTTGATCCTAATCAACAAAATAATACCAAACGAAAGAAACCATTCTCGGTCTGACATAAGCATGCTAATTCGTCACATATCGTAGTCAAAATGGCACTAGAGAAGATCCAATTTCCAGACAGTTCACGATCTTATCTAAACAGTGTGAAGTACATCTATTTTATGAACTATAAACTTCTACAGTCTCCGAATTTTGGATGGAGGTAACTTACGAGAAATACGAACGATCTGCCGTCAAGAAACAAACAGCGTTCCCTTTCTGTGTAAACGGTGGACTATCCAAAGCGATTCTGACTCTCATTATGGATATCAATAGTACTCTTATTCTCTGAATATTTTCTTTGTAAGAACTTCGTATTTCCGCAATAGTCTGGTGTAGCTGCTCAGAAGAAACTCGAAGGATGTCCTGACATATGTTCAAGTTAAGCTAACGAAATCGCAGTAAACTGCATGACAATATTCTCTCAGGATCAGAATCTCGGTCCTGTAATTCGAGCTTTCCCATGGCACTACTTTTCCCTTTGACCAAGACGTGTTAGGGTTCTGTTGCGCTATCGTCAGTGAATTTCTTTTTACTTCACTGAGGGGAAATTCGATTTCAGACATCATATATACCGCTAAGTAAAGAAAAATAAAGTATAAAAAACTGATGATGGTGTAACAGTACCGAAAAATGTGTAAGTTAAAATGGAAAAGAAGACACTGTTTTCGCTTAGGGATCCACTCTGAAAAACGTAACTGTTGATGCGTTTATTGGGCTCTTCCAGAAAAATCCCAAGATGACTATGTCTTCGCTCTACTATCGAACGGTATTTTACCAGCAGCTTTTTCAAAGTGGAAAAAAGCGATTTTTCTCGTTGTAACAGCTTAGTAATATTATCTAGAGTATAGCTCCATACGAAGATGTACATTGTTTAAGTAAATACCAATCTACACGTTGCTGAAAATTGTGTGTCAGTTTCTTCATAAAGCACATAATAATGCAATAAGTATAGAAGAAGCAGACTCTTAAACGAGTTAACGTAGTATTTTATTTATGTTGTATAAATGTTTCAGTCGAAAGAAACCTTTAGCGTGCGTGCTCTGGTGTGTGTGTGTGTGTGTGTGTGTGTGTGTGTGTGTGTGTGTGTGTGTGTGTGTGTGTGTGTGTGTGTGTGTCACTTAGACCATATTTTCCACCTTCAGTAGCGTGTTACGTGATTTAACACGTTTAGCGCTCGTTCCCGTCAGACTATACAGAATAAGTATGCTGTCATTCACTGTGAAAGTTGGCACAAAGGGGACGCAAATCGGAATTTATTGGCTCCTGAGTCACAGTTGAAGAGCTTACGACCGCCATTTCATTTGTCGGCTTTTATTATGCAAATCAGGCCTGTAAAGTTTCTGCAGGCACCCCTGTTTCATAGACAACGCACAAGCGGTCTACACAATAGGATTTTTTCGTCTTCAGCAAGAAACCACGTTAAGTTTTCTTATAAATATCACTACTCTGGATCTGGAATGACTACAATAGTGTAAAAATGGTTTTATAATACGAATGTGTATCTATTCTACCACGAGCCAAGTTATTCGTCTGTAACAGTCTGTTTTAGTACTCGTACAACAGCTGTTGAAGGTTAAAGAATCGAGAGACATACTTACATAATATTAAATATTTTATATTCTTTTTTAACCGTTCCAGCTGGGACACCTTATTTATTAGCGAAACGTACAATGACCTTTGTTACCGTTCTCTAGCCAGATACAGAGTGAGGAAAAAAAAATGCTCGGAAGTTATTTCATGCACTTTTAAGACGGGAGACCCGACTTAAATCATCTGCACCTCGAGCGAGTGAAGCTGAGTTGCCTATAGTAAGGGGGCAAGAAGTAGTTTTTGGCACAGTTTTATTTCAATAATTGCGGTGTCTGTGCTACACGATGTACCATGTAACAGACGCTGAAATGAATTAAATGTGTTAAGTGTCCCGGTTCGGCACAAATTTTCATTGTCGCTAATCCGCTGTGCCTCTGAAGTCTAATCGTATTCGGAATTGCGAATACATTTAATTCATTCGTATTTGACCCACCATGTATTTCGAAACATTCTTTCCATGTAGCGTTGCACGTATCTTTACACACTGAAGAGCCAAAGAAACTGGTACACCTGCCCAATATCGTGTAGTGCCCTCCCCCCCCCCCCTACTCCCCCCCTCCGAGCACGCAGAAGTTCAAATGGTTCAAATGGCTCTGAGCACTATGGGACTTAACTGCTGTGGTCATCAGTCGCCTAGAACTTAGAACTAATTAAACCTAACTAACCTAAGGACATTACACACATCAATGCCCGAGGCAGGATTCGAACTAGCGACCGTAGCGCTCGCGCGGTTCCAGACTGTAGCGCCTAGAACCGCTCGGCCACTCCGGCCGGCCACGCAGAAGTGCCGCAGCCCGATATGACATGGACTCGGCTAAAGTCTGAAGTAGTGCTGGAGGAAACTGACACCATGAATCCTGCAGGGCTGTCCATAAATCCGTAAGAGTACGAGGGGACAGAGATCTCTTCTGAACAGTATGTTGCAACGCATCCAAGATATGCTCAGTAATGTCCATATCTGGGGAGTATGGTGGCCAGCGGAAGTGTTTAAACTCAGAAGAGTGTTCCTGGAGCCACTCTGTAGCAATTCTGGACGTGTGACGTGCCGCATTGTGCTTCTGGAATTGCCGAAGTCCGTCGGAATGCACAGCGGACATGAATGGATGCGGGTGATCATACAGGATGTTTATGTACGTGTCACCTGTCACAGTCGTATCTAGACGTAACAGGGGTCCCATATCACTCCAGCTGCACACGCCTCACACCATTACAGATCTTCCACCAGCTTGAACAGTACCTTATTGACATGCAGGGTCCATGGATTCATGAGCTCGTCTCCATAGCCGTACACGTCCATCTTCTCGATACAATTTGAAACGAGACCCTTCCGATCAGGCAACGTGTTTCCAGTCATCGACAGCCTAATGTCGGTGTTGACGGGCCCAGGCGAGGCGTAAAGCTTTGTGTGGTGCATCTATCAAGGGTACATGAGTGGGCCTTCGGTACCAAAAGCCCACATCGATTATGTTTCGTCGAATGGTTCGCACGCTGATACTTATTGACGGACCAGCATTGAAATCTGCAGCAATTTGCGGAAGGGTTACACTTCTGTCACATTGAACGATTCTCTTGGGTCGTCGTTGGTCCCATTCTTGCAGGGTTTTTTTTTTCGGCGGCAGCGATGTCGGAGATCTGGTGTTTTACCAGATTCAGGATATTCACGATACACACGTGAAATGATCGTACGGGAAATTCCCCACTTCATCGCCACTTCCGAGATGTTTCCCATCGCTCGCGCGTCGACTATAACACCACATTCAAACTCAAATCTTGATAACGTGCCACGTTAACCGGGCGTGCTTGCAGCAGGCACTTGCAGAACAAGAAGCTTGCACAGGATAGAGTAGCGTGTAGCAGCTGTAACCGATCTAGTAACTTCGTCAGACACTAGTCTTATATAGGCATTTCCAGTCGCAGCGCGTATTCTTCCTGTTTACATATCTCTGTATTTTGATACTTATGTTTATACCAGTTTTTTTGGCGTTTCAGTGTTTAAGCGCTCATTCGCAGAGTGTGGCCTGTAGCTGTTTTCTGGCAAGAATTATTCTTGGCGTTTGGCATATTTGTATGTTGTTTGATTTCTGGTGCTGGAAGACATTTTCATTGCCAGTTGTAACGTTACCTTTCCCTTGTCCATAGGGACAGGTTATCGGAGGAGTGGTATTCGATTCGTATTTCGGTTCAAAAAGTAATTTTGGGTGTCTGAAGTAAGGGGCCGAGAGAGTGACTTAGTCATATAGAAGAGAGCAAAGATGCGTCGGGAACTTCTGGAACACGTTCTGGCGTCAGAATGTGGTGGTATTACCAAAAGCCGAGAGCAGAGTTTCACTCGGGAAAGATTCCCCTGCACGTAGTTCGTAGAGGGTTTCCAATGGTTCCAAGGAAACTTTTCTGGGTTTTAGTTGGCGAAATTGATGCTGCTAAGTGGCAACACTGTAGAGATTTCCTATTAGGAGTAGAAGAGACTTATCCAATGAGAATGCCTGTTGGCGAGAGAGAAGCCATATATTCTGCATCTAAAGCGCTGATTGGTTAAGATGACTAATTATTTAACAAGTTCCTGGAGTTGCTCGTAGCTCGTGAAATCAGAGAGTCGGTCGTAGGTCCTTATGAAGGGAAGAAGGTGGGTCTCTCTGTGCCTGGATGCTTAGTGTTATCGGCGGGTCTGATTTTCGTAGGCCATGTTTATCATTTTAGTGCAGGCACGCTGCGTAAGTTGCAAGTAACGACATATTCGCCTACTACCTACAAATGTGATTGCTATATTAACACTTTCAGTAGACGTGAAGGATAGATCTGCTCTTGGCCCGTTTGTTCTCAACAGGTCCAGACTGCAGAGTACTGTGGCCTGTAGTTAAATGGAATGATAGGTTAAAGGCTGGCTGCTGTTGTGCTGTTAGTTAAAGACCCTTTCACTTGATGATACCTCTCATCAGTCACGACAAAATGTTCTCCACAGTTGCTAACGTTCCCTTGTGAGCGCGCTTCGGGTCTCCAATGCCAGTCAGTATGCTTGCTTTTCGCAGAGTCTTCTTCTCTAGTGAGTGACCTTTTGGATTGGAACAAAAGAGTCGTTTGTCGAAATCAGAAATAGAATGGCTACTTTTAGACAGTGGCGACTACTTCAGTGACGGATCTGAGAGTCGGCAAGACACGGCCGGGCGACGAGGAAACAAAGTTACATTGATTTAAAAAATCATCCTGACAACACTACAGAACTGAAACTAATTCCACAACAAGCTTTTAATGCTTGTTAGTTCAGCTTGCCATTGCTTTTTGTTTGCTGGAAAGAGTGCTATAAATGTGACACGATTACAGAGTGGAGTGATAAGTTGTTTTTAGTGTTTTGTACATGACACTCTGTGAAGAACATTAACTGACAAAATAGACTTAGATGCGCATCAGTGACATAGTTTCTCATTCCAGTTCAGCAGCAAGGTGTAGGACTCGTAACGTTTTGTGGGGAAGCGAAGACATTTTTTGAAATACTGGTTCTTCACAGAATTCTGCCCCATCCAACATTCGAACTGCCTTTATCAAAGAGGGAGCGACTTGACACATAATGTGGAACTGTATTTATAAACTAAAATAGATTTCAGAGCTTTGCAGGCGTAATCACACTCAAGTCAAAATTTAAAAGCAAAGTCGTTCATAAAACATCACATAGCACTGAAGCACGTTTATTACGAACACGAAGGTACGACCCGAAAATAACTGACCTCGTAGATGGAAAGTACATCGAATCTTCCAGAACAGACAAACATTACAAACATAATAGATCTCAAGAATCTTACAGATAACAAATAATTGTTGATGGTATGATTTGAACAGGCTACTTGTAGCATGCGAACGCTAACCGCTACGCCACGTCGCATGCACGCAGCTGGCACTTCAGCAAAGAACTACTGAAAGTACAGCATGTTATGAAACTATGAACGTCACATTGAAATCAGTTAATAGGCCATAAATATCTTTAGCTCTTCAAAGAACATCTTCGATGGAGACAATTTATTTCATCATTCATAACAGATTTGAACTTCTGGATTGTGCGAAAGTTGTTACATATATAGGAGGTGCATCGTAATAAAGGGAGAAAAACTTCCCAATCCGGAAAGCCGTCCGTTAGACGGCACGGCTAACCGGGCGTGCTTGCAGCAGGCACTTGCAGAACAAGAAGCTTGCACAGGATAGAGTAGCGTGGAGAGCTGCATCAAACCAGTCTCTGGACTGAAGACTACAACTACAACGTATGAATTTACATGCAAACGTGATGGCAGAAATATTAAGGACAATCCTCAACATTGTGCTGAATAATAGGTTAATTATTGAGGTGGTTATACATCATTATTTCAGAAAATTGGTAATGCAAATCTTAGCATCGTAAACTGAAACAATCCACATCTTTCAAATTTGTATTTTTGAAAGGTTTCAAAGTAGTGTTTCATCAATTTGCCACCAAATAAAAAGTGGTAAGTCAATAGTAACACAAGTGCAATATGAAATATCGACTTCTTGTTGTTGTTGTTGTTGTTGTTGTGGTCTTCAGTCCTGAGACTGGTTTGATGCAGCTCTCCATGCTACTCTATCCTGTGCAAGCTTCTTCATCTCCCAGTTCCTACTGCAACCTACATCCTTCTGAATCTGCTTGGTGTATTCATCTCTTGGTCTCCCTCTACGATTTTTACCCTCCACGCTGCCCTCCAATGCTAAATTGGTGATCCCTTGATGCCTCAGAACATGTCCTACCAATCGATCCCTTCTTCTAGTCAAGTTGTGCCACAAACTTCTCTTCTCCCCAATCTTATTCAATACCTCCTCATTAGTTATGTGATCTACCCATCTAATCTTCAGCATTGTTCTGTAGCATCACATTTCGAAAGCTTCTATTCTCTTCTTGTCTAAACTATTTATCGTCCATGTTTCACTTCCATATATGGCTACACTCCATACAAATACTTTCAGAAACGACTTCCTGACACTTAAATCAATACTCGATGTTAACAAATTTCTCTTCTTCAGAAACGCGTTCCTTGCCATTGCCAGTCTACATTTTATATCCTCTCTACCTCGACCAACGACAGTTATTTTGCTCCTCAAATAGCAAAATCATTTACTACTTTAAGTGTCTCATTTCCTAACATAATTCCCGCATCATCACCTGATTTAATTCGACTACAGTCCATTATCATCGTTTTGCTTTTGTTGATTTTCATCTTATATCCTCCTTTTAAGACACTGTCCATTCCGTTCAGCTGCTCTTCCAGGTCCTCTGCTGTCTCTGACAGAATTACAATGTCGTCGGCGAACCTCAAGGTTTTTATTTCTTCTCCATGCATTTTAATACCTACTCGGAATTTTTCTTTTGTTTCCTTCACTGCTTGCTCAATATACAGATTGAATAACATTGGGGAGAGGCTACAACCCTATCTCACTCCCTTCCCAACCACTGCTTCCCTTTCATGCCCCTCGACTCTTATAACTGCCATTTGGTATCTGTACAAATTGTAAATAGCCTTTCGTTCCCTGTGTTTTACCCCTGCCACCTTCAGAATCTGAAACAGAGTATTCCAGTCAACACTGTCAAAAGCTTTCTCTAAGTCTACAAATGCTAGAAACGTAGGTTTGCATTTCCTTAATCTAGCTTCCAAGATAAGTCGTAGGGTCAGTATTGCCTCACGTGTTCCAATATTTCTACGGAATCCAAACTGATCTTCCACGAGGTCGGCTTCTTCTAGTTTTTCCATTCGTTTTCCATTCGTCTGTAAAGAATTCGCGTTAGTATTTTGCAGCTGTGATTTATTAAACTGATAGTTCGGTAATTTTCACATCTGTCAACACATGCTTTCTTTCGGATTGGGATTATTATATTCTTCTTGAAGTCTGAGGGTATTTCGCCTGTCTCATACATCTTGCTCACCAGATGGTAGAGTTTTGTCAGGACTGGCTCTCCCAAGGCCGTCAGTAGTTCTAATGGAATGTGGTCTACTCCCGGGGCCTTGTTTCGACTCAGGTCTTTCAGTGCTCTGTCAAACTCTTCACGCAGTATCATATCTCCCATTTCATCTTCATCTACATCCTCTTCCATTTCCATAATATTGTCCTCAAATACATCGCCCTTGTATAGACCCTCTATATAATCCTTCCACCTTTCTGCTTTCCCTTCTTTGCTTAGAACTGGGTTTCCATCTCAGCTCTTGATATTCATACATGTGGTTCTCTTTTCTCCAAAGGTCTCTTTAATTTTCCTGTAGGCAGTATCTATCTTACCCCTAGTGAGATAAGCCTCTACATCCTTACAATTGTCCTCTAGCCATCCCTGCTTAGCCATTTTGCACTTCCTGTCGATCTCATTTTTGAGACGTTTGTATTCCTTTTAGCCTGCTTCATTTACTGCATTTTTATATTTTCTCCTTTCATCAATTAAATTCAATATTTCTTCTGTTACCCAAGGATTTCTACTAGCCCTCGTCTTTTTACCTACTTGATCCTCTGCTGCCTTCACTACTTCATCCCTCAAAGCTACCCATTCTTCTTCTACTGTATTTCTTTCCCCCATTCCTGTCAATTGTTCCCTTATGCTCTCCCTGAAACTCTGTACAACCTCTGGTTTAGCCAGTTTATCCAGGTCCCACCTGCTTAAATTCCCACCTTTTTGCAGTTTCTTCAGTTTTAATCTACAGTTCATAACCAACAGATTGTGGTCAGAGTCCACATCTGCCCATGGAAATGTCTTACAATTTAAAACCTGGTTCCTAAATCTCTGTCTTACCATTACATAATCTATCTGAAACCTGTCAGTATCTCCCGGCTTCTTCCATGTATACAACCTTCTTTTATGTGTCTTGAACCAAGTGTTAGCTATGATTAAGTTGTGCTCTGTGCAAAGTTCTACCAGGCGGCTTCCTCTTTCATTTCTTACCCCCAATCCATATTCACCTACTACGTTTCCTTCTCTCCCTTTTCCTACTACCGAATTCCAGTCACCCATGACTATTAAATTTTCCTCTCCCTTCACTATCTGAATAATTTATTTTATTTCATCATACATTTCTTCAATTTCTTCGTCATCTGCAGAGCTAGTTGGCATATAGACTTGTACTACTGTAGTAGGCGTGGGCTTCGTGTCTACCTTGGCCACAATAATGCGTTCACTACGCTGTTTGTAGTAGCTTACCCGCATTCCTATTTTTTTATTCATTATTAAACCTACTCCCGCATTACCCCTATTTGACTTTGTATTTATAACCCTGTATTCGCCTGACTAAAAGCCTTGTTCCTCTTGCCACCTAACTTCACTAATTCCCACTGTATCTAACTTTAACCTATCCATTTCCCTTTTTAAATTTTCTAACCTACCTGCCTGATTAAGGGATCTGACATTCCACGCTCCGATCCGTAGAACGCCAGTTTTCTTTCTCCTGATAACGACGTCCTTTTCAGTAGTCCCCGCCCGGAGATCCGAATGGGGGACTATTTTACCTCCGGAATATTTTACCCAAGAGGACGCCATCATCATTAACCAAACAGTAGAGCTGTATGCCCTCGGGAAAAATTACGGCTGTAGTTTCCCCTTGCTTTCAACCGTTCGCAGTACCAGCGCAGCAAGGCCGTTTTGGTTAGTGTTACAAGGCCAGATCAGTGAATCATCCAGACTGTTGCCCCTGCAACTACTGAAAAGGCTGCTGCCCCTCTTCAGGAACCACGCGTTTGTCTGGCCTCTAAACAGATACCCCTCCGTTGTGGTTGCACCTACGGTACGGCTATCTGTATCGCTGAGGCACGCAGGCCTCCCCACCAACGGCAAGGTCCATGGTTCATGGGTGGTCTCGGTAATTGACGGATTTTCGTTGGAGGCCTGAAAATGGATTTGATCTTGTGTCTTTTCAACAGGCGGCTTATCTTGTCCGACACAGAGCCACAGAATGTAGTTTTAAGCAACTGGCGCAATTGGAAACCCGAGAGCATTTTCTTCAGTGTCGTTCTAGTGTTTGGATCCTATTCCAGCGTGATTTAGTCATTATTTCCAAAGCCTCGAATAATTTCTTAAAACTTGTCAAGACTGTGCAATTCGCTGCTCTACCTCTTCAGCCACATCAGCAGGAGTGCAGTGCACTTTTCACATGATCCCATACGAAAAACTCCACAGGAGTGAGGTAAGGTGACCTTGGAGGCCGAGGCAGAGGTCTGCTCGACCTGTACATTTCGTTCATATTGGGGCGTTAGACGTCGCCCCACATCGGCAGCGAAATGTGGCGGCACCCAATCACACACGTACCACATTCCTCAACGATGCAGAACTGCATCATGCTCAAGCAATCCTTGAAAAATCCTACCTCAGGAAGCGAATGTACCCATGTGCACGAAACGTCCTTGGAAGAATGCCGCAAAGGGAAAGCAGAAAGGTGGAAGGAGTATATAGAGGGTCTATACAAGGACGATGTACTTGAGGACAATGGAAGAGGATGTAGATAAAGATGAAATGGGAAATATGATACTGCGTGAAGAGTTCGACAGAGCACTGAAAGACCTGAGTCGAAACAAGGCCCCGGGAGTAGACCACATTCCATTAGAACTACTGACGGCCTTGGGAGAGCCAGTCCTGACAAAACTCTACAATCTGGTGAGCAAGATGTATGAGACAGGCGAAATTCCCTCAGACTTCAAGAAGAATATAATAATCCCAATCCGAAAGAAAGCAGGTGTTGACAGATGTGAAAATTACCGAACTATCAGTTTAATAAGTCACGGCTGCAAAATACTAACGCCAATTCTTTACAGACGAATGGAAAAACTAATAGAAGTCGACCTTGGGGAAGATCAGTTTGGATTCCGTAGAAATATTGGAACACGTGAGGCAATACTGACCCTACGGCTTATCTTAGAAGCTAGATTAAGGAAAGGCAAACCTATGTTTCTAGCATTTGTAGACTTAGAGAAAGCTTTTGACAATGTTGACTGGAATACTCTCTTTCAAATTCTGAAGGTGGTAGGGGTAAAATATAGGTAGCGAAAGGCTGTTTACAATTTGTATAGAAACCAAATGGCAGTTATAAGAGTTGAGGGGCATGAAAGGGATGCAGTGGTTGGGAAGGGAGTGAGACAGGGTTGTAGCCTCTCCCCGATGTTATTCAATCTGTATATTGAGCAAGCAGTGAAGGAAACAAAAGAAAAATTAGAAGTAGGTATTAAAATCCGTGGAGAAGAAATAAAAATTTGAGGTTCGCCGATGACATTGTAATTCTGTCAGAGACAGCAAAGGACTTGGAAGAGCAGTTGAACGGAATGGGTGGTGTCTTGAAGGGAGGATATAAGACGAACATCAACAAAAGCAAAACGAGGATAATGGAATGAAGTCGAATTAAGTCGGGTGATGCTGAGGGAATTAGATTAGGAAATGAGACGCTTAAAGTAGTAAAGGAGTTTTGCTATTTGGGGAGCAAAATAACTGATGATGGTCGAAGTAGAGAGGATATGAAATGTAGACTGGCAATGGGAAGGAAAGCTTTTCTGAAGAAGAGAAATTTGTTAACATCGAGTATTGATTTAAGTGTCAGGCTGTCGTTTTTGAAAATATTTGTATGGAGTGTAGCCATGTATGGAAGTGAAACGTGGACGATAAATAGTTTGGACAAGAAGAGAATAGAAGCTTTCGAAATGTGGTGCTACAGAAGAATGCTGAAGATTAGATGGGTAGATAACATAACTAATGATGAAATATTGAATAGAATTGGGGAGAAGAGGAGTTTGTGGCACAACTTGACAAAAAGAAGGGACCGGTTAGTAGGACATGGTCTGAGGCATCAAGCGATCACAAATTTAGCATTGGAGGGCAGCGTGGAGGTTAAAAATCGTAGAGGGAGACCAAGAGATGAATACACCAAGCAGATTCAGAAGGATGTACGTTGCAATAGGTACTAGGAGATGAAGAAGCTTGCACAGGATAGCGTAGCATGGAGAGCTGCATCAAACCAGTCTCATGACTGAAGACCACACACAACCGAGACCAGTTAAAGACGCAGTAGGTCTCAGAACACATGGAGTTTACGAAATATTTCATGAGTGTGGACAAAAGTACATCGGACAAGCCGGCCGCGGTGGTCTCGTGGTTCTAGGCGCGCAGTCCGGAACCGCGCGACTGCTACGGTCGCAGGTTCGCATCCTGCCTCGGGCATGGATGTGTGTGATGTCCTTAGGTTAGTCAGGTTTAAGTAGTTCTAAGTTCTAGGGGACTGATGACCACAGCTGTTAAGTCCCATAGTGCTCAGAGCCATTTGAACCATTTTTGAACATCGGACAAACAGTGCGCACTGTGGAACAACGCAGGAAAGAACGTGAGAGGTATTGTCGCCTACGCTATCCAGAGAAATCTGCGTTAGCTGAGCATGCGTTAGAAAACGGTCACGACATAAATTTTGACGATACCTCTCTGTCGTGGCTCGCACTAACGGCTTCTGGGACGGTTTAATAAAGGAAGCTATTGAAATAAAAATTACCGCAAACACCCTGAATAGAGACGGTGGCTTGCAGCTCAGCGCTGCGTGGGATCCAGCGATCGCGCGGTTTAAGAGGGCACATCGAACGCCGACTCAAAACATGCCCATATATGGCAATGTCGCGGGCACCAGTGACGTTGCAGCCGGCAGCTAGCGCACATAAGAGCGCACCAACAGCCCACTGGCAGTCATAACACTTGACAATGGCCAAGGAGTGCTTGGCCGAAAGCTCGTGTAGTTTTAAGCAATTGACGCGGTTGGAAACCCGAGAACATTTTATTCAATGTTATCGCAGCGAGACTCTGCATTCATACACTAGAACGACACGTTGAACACCTCATGTAATGGGTACAACAGGAGTGTACAGTAAATTATAACATGTAATGCGATCAAGGAGGGTTGAATTTCTTGTTAAGGTAGGCTATGAGTGAGATCAGAGCCCAGTTTAGGGGGTGAATTTCGTCGAAAAGGTTACTTTCCAACTACGTTTGTACTAACTTGGACAGTATTTCACACTGAAGTCTGTAACGGCCTGTTTCCACACATTCGACAATGGCTCGTGTGCGAACCCATGTTCCCTGAAACGTTTATTCTTCTGTTACCGCATAGTTTCACCCGTGTCAGTTTCCGCTATTAATTTCGACACACCTTATACATGGGACTTTACTGTCTATAGTGGAAAGGATATAATTCACTTACATTTTGGTTCATAAATTAAAATCCACAAAGAAATGTCTTCAGTACCTGAGCAAGGCTCGTGTTACCACTGTCGAAAATGCGCTGCGGAAATTACTCACTGACACAGGCATGCGTAAAGTACCCACTCAAGGTGCTAATTGTGAGGGTTGGAAGTTTCTAAAAAGACGACTGCATTTTAACACGACTTTATTAGGTTGCTTTCTTGCCTGTGTGTCTGTTCGGCACAAATTTTGCAGTTAATTTTAAACTAACTTCTTGATGAGCTAGAGTCTTGAAACTTCAACATAACTCCGAGCTAGATGACAATACAATATTAACCCGCTTTCCTATCTGGTGTGTGGTGGGCGGTACTTGTATTCCACTGCCGTTTCCCCCTTTTCTCCTATTCCAATCGCGAATAGTTCGGGCGAAGAACGATTCCTGGTAAGCCTCCAACGAGCTCGAATATCTCTAATTTCTACCTTCACTGTCTGGTCGCGAGATATGCGTAGGAGAAAGCACGATATTGCTTGACACATGTGAAGAGAGAATGAAATAAACCTGAATTTTACCACATCTCTCTGTCTCAGGTACACACACAAGCAGCACTAAAAGCAGAAAATAATTATTTAAATAAAAATCCATTTTGCTTTTAAATCGGACTAAAAAGATAAAATAATTTCTCCTAGTCCCACACAGATTCCTAACCCCATTCAGATTGTCCCTAGAATTTGTAACTGTGAATTTTTAGTACCTATCAATATTCTTGTAAGATTTAAAAAGAAAAACATGAGGCGCATGCAATACATAATTGGCGCACGAATAATTCACGACCTTTCTATTACCTATTGCATGCGCCACACTTTTTCATGTTAAATCTTCAAGCATGTCATCAGTGCCATGGGTAGAGGAAATCAATCTGAGATGGTAACGCTATACCAGTGGTTCCCAACTTTCAAAGAACATTACCTTGAAGAAGATCGAATTGTCGACAACAATCGAAATAAAATGAAACACCCACGTTTTTAACGTGACGAAACATACATTATATTTATGTTTATAGACTGAAGCGGAGAGTGAAAATTTGTACCAAGGCAAGTATCAAACCCAGGTCTCCTCCTTACTAGGCAGGTGCGCTAGCCACTAAATCACCTTGGTACAGTAGTTTGCCCAGCAGCAAGGGCAGCCCTCTCTCCTCGATCCAAATTCTCACTGACACCCAGTGCAGCGCCCGGGTAATCCGTGCAGCTGTACGAACCTCTGGGCCAAGGTGATGGCTTTGTGATAGGAGACCAAGATTCGATTCCCAGCCATGGTACAAATTTTTCCACCGTTTCAGTCTATGTACATAAAATCAAATCCGTATGAGACCAGTAAAGTCTCTGAAATTGGGCCATTTCATTTGATAAACTATATTTAGTTAATATTGACACTGCTTATACACTACTGGCCATTAAAACTGCTACACCACGAAGATCACTTACTACAGACGCGAAATTTACCCGACAGGAAGAAGATGCTGTGATATGCAAATGATTAGCTTTTCAGAGCTTTCACACAAGGTTGGCGCCGGTGGCGACACCTACACCGTGCTGACATCAGGAAAGTTTCCAACCGATTTCTCATACACAAACAGCAGTTGACCGGCGTTGCCTGGTGAAACGTTGTTGTGATGCCTCGTGTAAGGAGGGGAAATGCGTACCATCACGTTTCCGACTTTGATAAAGGTCGGTTTGTAGCCTATCGCGATTGCGGTTTATCGTATCGCGACATTGCTGCTCGCGTTGGTCGAGATCCAATGACTGTTAGCAGAATATGGAATCGGTGGGTTCAGGGGGGTAATACGGAACGCCGTGCTGGATCCCAACGGCCTCGTATCACTAGCAATCGAGGTGACAGGCATCTTATCCGCATGGCTGTAACGGATCGTGCAGCCACGTCTCGATCCCTGAGTCAACAGATGGGGACGTTTGCAAGACAAAAAACCATCTGCACGAACAGTTCGATTACGTTAGCAGCAGCATCGACTATCAGCTCGGAGACCATGACTGCGGTTACCCTTGACGCAGCATCACAGACAGGAGCGCCTGCGATGGTGTACTCAACGTCGAACCTAGGTGCACGAATGACAAAACGTCGTTTTCTCGGATGAATCCAGATTCTGTTTACAGCATCATGATGGTCGCATCCGTGTTTGTCGACATCGCAGTGAACGCACATTGGAAGCGTGTATTCGTCATCGCTATACTGGCGTATCACCCGGCGTGATGGTATGGGGTGCCATTGGTTACACTTCTCGGTCACCTGTTGTTCGCATTGACGGCACTTTGAACAGTGGACGTTACATTTCAGATGTGTTACGACCCGTGGCTCTACTCTTCATTCGATCCCTGCGAAACCCTACATTTCAGCAGGATAATGCACGACCGCATGTTGCAGGTCCTGTACAGGCCTTTCTGGATACAGAAAATGTTCGGCTGCTGCCCTGGCCAGCACATTCTCCAGATCTTCCACCAATTGAAAACGTCTGGGCAATGGTGGCCGAGCAACTGGCTCGTCGCAATACGCCAGTCACTACTCTTGATGAACTGTGGTATCGTGTTGAAGCTGCATGCGCAGCTGTACCTGTACACGCCATCGAAGCTCTGTTTGACTCAATGCCGAGGCGTATCAAGGCCGTTATTACGGCCAGAGGTGGTTGTTTCTGGGAACTGATTTCTCAGGATATATGTAACAATGGAAAATTGTACTGAAATGCAGGAGGATCTGCAACGAATTGACGCATGGTGCAGGGAATGGAAATTGAATCTCAATGTAGACAAGTGTAATGTGCTGCGAATACATAGAAAGAAAGACCGTTTATCATTTAGCTACAATATAGCAGGTCAGCAACTGGAAGCAGTTAATTCCATAAATTATCTGGGAGTACGCATTAGGAGTGATTTAAAATGGAATGACCATATAAAATCAATCGTCGGTAAAGCAGATACCAGACTGAGATTCATTGGAAGAATCCTTAGGAAATGCAATCCGAAAACAAAGGAAGTAGGTTACAGTACACTTATTCGCCCACTGCTTGAATATTGCTCACCAGTGTGGGATCCGTACCAAATAGGGTTGATAGAAGAGATAGAGAAGATCCAACGGAGAGCAGCGCGCTTCGTTATAGGATCATTTAGTAATCGGGAAAGCGTTACGGACATGATAGATAAACTCCAGTGGAAGACTCAGCAGGAGAGACGCTCAGTAGCTCGGTACGGGCTTTTGTTCAAGCTTCGAGAACATACCTTCACCGAGGAGTCAAGCGGTATATTGCTCCCTCCTACGTATATCTCGCGAAGGGACCATGAGGATAAAATCAGAGAGGTTAGAGCCCACACAGTGGCATACCGAAAATCTTTCTTTCCACGAACAATACGAGACTGGAATAGAAGGGAGAACCGATAGAGGTACTCAAAGTACCCTCCGCCACACACCATCAGGTGGCTTTCGGAGTATGGATGTAGATGTAGATAGATGTTCCGCATTGTAGGCCGGCCGCTGTGGCCGAGCGGTTCTAGGCACTTCAGTTTGGAACCGCGCGACCGCTACGGTCGCAGGTTCGAATCCTACCTCGGGCACTGATGTGTGTGATGTCCTTAGGTTGATTAGGTTTAAGTAGTTCTAAGTTGTAGGGGACTGATGACCTCAATTGTTAAGTCCCATTGTGCTGAGAGCCATTTGAACTATTTGAACCCACTTATAGAAGTTGTCCAAACAGAGGTTACGAAACGTTCAGAGAGAGAGAGTTTGTGTGTGATGGCTTCGCTCGTGCCAGCGGCCGCGGACCGCAAAAAAATATGTAAACAGAGGTGGGCGGGGCTTCCTCGCCCACCGCGCCACAGGTTGGCCCAGGCGAGACCTGCTCGCCGACGCACATTCCCTTTGACGCGTGCCGCGTGGGAGAACGCACGCACACACGCGCGCTATTTGCTGACGTCAGGTGCTAGGTGGCCGCTCCACCGGGAGTTCGCACTTCCGACTTACAAGGGAAACGTCACTAAACAGAACACGTACTTAGGTCGCCTCCCACACGACTGTAGTACATACTTACTTAGGTACACTGTCCACTCACTTTAATGTGACCACCTGTCAAAAGCCTGAATAATCGCCCTTTGCAGCGCGGACAGCTGCGATACTGCAGGAAGAGTGTGAGTGGGTTCAAATGCCTCTGAGCACTATGTGACTTAACATCTGAGGTCATCAGTCCCCTAGACTTACAAGGGAACCTCCCCATCGCACTCCCCTCAGATTTAGTTATAAGTTGGCACAGTGGATAGGCCTTGATAAACTGAACACAGATCAATTGAGAAAACAGGAAGAAGTTATGTGGAACTGTGAAAAAATAAGCAAAATATACAAACTGAGTAGTCCATGAGCCACATAAGCAACGTCATGGACTAAGTGTGCTTAGAAGCGCCGTGGTCCCGTGGTAGCGTGAGCAGCTGCTGAACAAAAGATCCTTGGTTCAAGTCTTCCCTCGACTGAAAATTTTACTTTCTTTATTTTTGCATACTTATTATCTGTCCGTTCGTTCACTGACATCTCTGTTCACTGTAATAAGTTTAGTGTCTGTGTTTTGCGACCGCACTGCAAAACCGTGCGATTAGTAGACGAAAGGACGTGCCTCTCCAATGGGAACAGAAAACATTTGATAGTAAGGTCATAGGTCAACCGATTCCTCCACAGGAAAACACATCTGATATATTCTATACGACACTGGTGACGGCATGTGCGTCACATGACAGGAATATGTTGTCGACCCACCAAACTTGTACACTTGGCGAATGGGTAAAAAGATTCTTCTACCTTGCCCGATTTAGGTTTTCTTGTGGATGTGATAATCACTCCCAAAAAAGTGATGAAAACATAAGAGTTTGTCACATAAACTGAAAATAAAAAATTAAAATTTACACTTGTTGGAAGATTTGAACCTAGGACCTTTCGTTCCGCAGCTGCTCACGTTACCACGAGACCACGGCGCTCTTGCGTTCCTCTTGTCTTTATTGTTGCCTATCTTCCCTTGAACTACTCAGTTTGTATATTTTGTTTATTTTTTCACAGTTCTACACAACTTCTTCCTGTTTTCTCAATTGATCTGTGTTCAGTTTTTCAAGGCCTATCCACTGTGCCAACTTATAACTAAATCTGAGGGGGGTGCGATGGGGAGGTTCCCTTGTTAGAACTACCTAAACCTAAGTCACCTAAGGACATCACACACACATCCATGCCCGAGGCAGGATTCCAACCTGCGACCTTAACAGTAGCGCGGTTCCGTCTGAAGCGCCTAGAACCGCTCGGCCACAGCGGCTGGCAGTGTGAATAGGGCTCTGGAACATACTGACAGCCATGTACAGCTATGTCGACTCGATGTCGCGGTCAACTGCGCTAGGTATCCCGGGTGAGGATACAAGGCGCAAACAGCCGATCGATTCGGTTTAAATTCCGGAAGTTTGGTGACCAGAGGAGTACAGTAAAATCATCCTGGTGCTCTTCGGACCACGCATGTACACTGCAAGCTGCGTGACATGTTGCTTTTTCGTACTGGTAGATGCCATCGTGGCGAGGAAAAACAAATTGCGTGTAGGGGTGGACATGGTCTTCAAGGACAGATGCTGATCCATCGTGCCTTCCAGAATGACGAGATCACCCATAGAACGTCACGAAAACATTTCCCAGACCATAACATTCTGAAGGGGGCAAGGGTAAAATACAGGGAGGGAAAGGTTATTTACAATTTGTACAGAAACCAGATGGCAGTTATAAGAGTCGAGGGACATGAAAGGGAAGGAGTGGTTTGGAAGGGAGTGAGACAGGGTTGTAGCCTATCCCCGGTGTTATTCGATCTGTATACTGAGCAAGCAGTAAAGGAAACAAAAGAAAAATTCGGAGTAGGAATTGAAATCCATGGAGAAGCAATAAAAACTTTGAGGTTCGCCGATGACATTGTAATTCTGTCAGAGACAGAAAAGGACTTGAAAGAGCAGTTGAACGGAATGGAAGTGTCTAGAAAGGAGGATATAAGGTGAACATCAACAAAAGCAAAAAGAGGATAATGGAATGTAGTCGAATTAAATCGGGTGATGCTGCGGGAATTAGATTACGAAATGAGAGGATTAAAGTAGTAAATGAGTTTTGCTATTTGGGGAGCAAAATAAATGACGATGGTCGAAGTAGAGAGGATATAAAATGTAGACTGGCAATGGCAAGGAAAGCGTTTCTGAAGAAGAAAAATTTGTTACCATCGAGTATAGATTTAAGTGTCAGGAAGTCGTTTCTGAAAGTATTTGTATGGAGTGCGGCTCTGAGCACTATGGGACTTAACATCTTAGGTGATCAGTCCCCTAGAACTTAGAGCTACTTAAACCTAACTAACCTAAGGACATCACACACATCCATGCCCGAGGCAGGATTCGAACCTGCGACCGTAGCGGTCACGCGGTTCCAGACTGAAGCGCCTAGAACCGCACGGCCACACAGGCCGGCAATAAATTAGTAACTGGCTCTTTTTCCTGACCCCCGGTCTCAGATGAAACAGTTGCTGCACAGTTCAAAGAAAAGAAAACTTGAGTCTCATCACAAATAGGTACGCTACTCATACAATTATAGTTGGCAGTGACTTCAGTCTACCTTCAGTATGTTGACGAAAATACATTTTGAGACCCCATTGTAAATAGAAAACAACTTCCGTAATTGTTCTAAATGCTTTTTTAAAATTATTTTGAACAATTAATTCACGAGGCCATTCATATTGTAAATGGTTCCCAAAACACACTTGACCTCTTAGCCACAAATAATCCTGAGCAATACGACGGATACAGGGATTGGTGAACACACAGTCGAGCGAGGCTCAGTTCCGTAACAAAGAAATTCACCAAAACTAAACGCGAACTATATTTATTTATAAAAGCAGCTAAAAATTCGGTTGACGTCTTTCTAGGAGACAGTCTCCAATCCTTCCAAACCATGTAAGTTCAAAGAAATAGTATCAACAGCACTCGAGAGATTCATACGAAATAAGTTAATAAGAAAAAATGTCCAAATGTGTGTGAAATCTTATGGGACTTAACTGTTAAGGTCATCAGTCCCTAAGCTTACACACTACTTAACCTAAATTACCCTAAGGGCAAACACACACACCCATGCCCGAGGGAGGACTCGAACCTCCGCCGGGACCAGCCGCACAGTCCATGACTGCACCACCTCAGACCGCTCGGCTAATCCCGCGCGGCAGTTAATAAGAGACGGAAGTGTTCCCCCACAGTACACAAAACACGACAGAAAGCTGCTGCAGGAGCACCGAAAAAGTCACGTATAATTTAGACGAACGCAAAATCTGGAAGATAGGCGAAGTTTTACTGAAGCTTGAAATTTGGTGCGGACTTCAATGCGAGATGCATTTAATAGTTTCCACAACGAAAGTCTCTCTAGAAATGTGGCGGAAAATCCAAAGAGATTCTGGTCCTATGTTAAGTAAACCATGGGAAAGGCTCAGTAAGTACCTTTACTGCACGACAGCGATGAGGAGGGGGAGGGAGAGGGGGAGACAAGGGACCCAACCCTTCGGAGCAGGTAAAATCGTGGCAAATGTCCGCACACCGTTCCGTTTTCTTCATTTACCTCCCATCGTCCCCCCCCCCCCCCCCCCCCCCACGACGACACTCATTATACACCCTCCACTGGCAATGATGCCACCTGCCACATGTGAATGTTTATTACACGTTCACGTCGAACATAGCCTTTGGGGAGTGGTCAAGTTAATGACAGGACCGTTTACAACGAATGCTGTTCTAGTATAGTACCAGTCTCAAGCGCTTTAGAGAAATCGAGATTCAAAGTTTTGCGAACCTGTTGACTACCGTAAGAAAGCCCCAGTCTTCGCCCAGCGGCGTCGACGTAACCGGTCGTGGTGGCAGACTTCAAGTCGCCTCCAGTTTCCAGTTTAGTCATTTTTTTTTCTTAACCTTCTACGAGACACTTGTACCGCTTGCCAAGTCAAAAATTTTGTGAACATCACGATCATAAACGTCTATACGATCAGAAGTATCCGCACACCCTTATATAATGCGGAACTGATCAAAAAAATGGTTGAAATGGCTCTAAGCACTATGGGACTTAACATCTGAGGTCATCAGTCCCCTAGAACTTAGAGCTACTTAAACCTAACTGACCTAAGGACATCACACACATCCATGGCCGAGGCAGGATTCGAACCTGCGACCGTAGCGGTCGCGCGGTTCCAGACTGTAGCGCCTAGAACCGCTCGGCCACCCCGGCCGGCCTAGATTTACTTAAAGCTAACTAACCTAAGGACAGCACACACATTCATGCCCGAGGCAGGATTCGAACCTGCGCTCGGAGCAGCAGTGAGGTTCCGGACTGAAGTGCCTAGAACCGCTCGGCCACAGCGGCTTATGTGATTGTGAAGTGGAAACCCGAAGCAACAATTACAGCGAAACCAAGACCAAGAAGACCTCGTGTACTAACGACGGGGACCACCGAGCATTGCGGTGGGTGTTCGGAAAAAAAACGGATGAAATCAAGTGAGTTCCAGAGTGCTACCAGCAGTCCAGATAGCTCAATTACTGTGCGTAGGGAGTTAATGGATTACAGTGATCGAGTAGCTCGTCAAAAGCCCGTCCAGAGTCAAGACCTGGATACTTTTGGGATGATCAGACTTCATTCCATGGAGAAGAAGATGCGCCCAGTGAGTATTTTTTTCAAGCAGTAAATGGCACGGCAATCAGTCGCCAATAATGTTTATGGCATGTCAATGTTTCTGTCACTGGGTGCCCACCTTCAATGCAGTAAATGTAAGATAACATTAAAATCGCGTATACATAAAGCATAATCGAAACTGGACTGTTCATGTTACAGGTTAATCGAATCTGGGTACGCAACAACTTTATTAGACACTGTTTGCTGTACACTTCACTGCTTGATCGTTGGGCTAAGTTAGAACGCCGATTTTGCTCCAGACCCCAGTTACCAGCATCACTATCTTCTCTGGTGTTAGCTCTGGTTGGTTGCCATTCGTCCACAGACATTCGGACACCTCACTGGAAGTCCCCATAAGGGTTCAAAAATGGTTCAAATGGCTCTGAGCACTATGGGACTTAACATCTGTGGTCATCAGTCCCCTAGAACTTAGAACTACCTAAACCTAACTAACCTAAGGTCATCACACACATCCACGCCCGAGGCAGGATTCGAACCTGCGACCGTAGCAGCCGCGCGGTTCCGGACTGCGCGCCTAGAACTGCTAGACCACCGCGGCCGACCCATAAGGGTTCACCTCACAATAAAGGCGACGGGTGAACACAACCAAATCTGCCTCGTGATGACTGGGTGTTGTGTGATGTCCTTAGGTTAGTTAGGTTTAAGTAGTTCTAAGTTCTAGGGGACTGATGACCGTAGATGTTAAGTCCCATAGTGCTCAGAGCCAACACAACCAATATTTGTGTGCACTAATAGGTGTCTGGATACTTTTGATCACACAATGTACTCTATGACGACTTCAAGACAAACATTGTAAGTATTATACGTTCTCGTCCCTAGTGTATCTGAAGAATATATGACGGTAGTATCTGGTCCCGAAAGAACAGTTACCGTGGATGACCATGCAGCTTTGCTAGAAATGAAATGATAATTAAATGGACACCCTAGCTGCAAACAGGCGTTGATGTACTTCATTGGGGACATGTTGAAAATGTGTGCCCCGACCGGGACTCGAACCCGGGATCTCTTGCTTACATGGCAGAGGCTCTATCCATCTGAACCACCGCGGGCACAGAGGATAGTGCGTCTGCAGGGACTTATCCCTTGCACGCTCCCCGTGAGATCCACATTCCCAACATGTCCACACCACTACATTCGTAGTGCGCCTAATAGATGTTTGCCCGTCAAACTCATTACTCGTGGCAGATTAATCTACCAAGTCCCGTACGAGTTCGGGCATAGCGTGTGCGTTCGCACAAGAAGGTCAATGGCCGGGAAGCCATATTTTAACTATATATGACGGTAGTATCTGTTCCCGAAAGAACAGTTACCGTGGATGACCATGCAGCTTTGCTAGAAATGAAATGATAATTAAATGGACATCCTAGCTGCAAACAGGCGTTGATGTACTTCATTGGGGAGCGTGCAAGGGATAAGTCCCTGCAGACGCACTATCCTCTGTGCCCGCGGTGGCTCAGATGGATAGAGCGTCTGCCATTTAAGCAGGAGATCCCGGGTTCCAGTTCCGGTCGGGGCACACATTTTCAACATGTCCCCAATGAAGTACATAAACGCCTGTTTGCAGCTAGGGTGTCCATTTAATTATCATTTCGTATCTGAAGAAGGCGAACCTGCAAAGCAATAAATATAAGTAATTCGTGACGTACACGTAACTGTTGCAAGGATCGGAGGAAAAATTTCAAAATGTGGTCAATCATAACGAAATATTAACGCTACATGTAAATATCACTACACCCTGTAGCACTCCCTTGGAGTACTCTCAAAATTAACTTCACGCTGTCGATTTCGTTCCGTTAACACTTAGCCCCGGCAACATGAAAAAAAGAAATCAGTTCTAAAATTTTCACATAATTAATCTTCATTATCAAAGTAAGTAACGAATACAAAAAGAAATCGAAAAAAGTCAGCAATCTATTGTTTTAAAGCGGCGGTTTCACTACGGAACCACTAAGTCATATACTCGTAGTTTTCAACTACCCATCATTTCATGTCTCATATTTGAAAGCAAATTCGCATTTTTCCTAGACGCATTCCCACATCTTCAGACTTACATGAACTCATAATGTCTAACACAAACTACAGTCGTAAATAACAAGCAAAAATTGGTTTAAAATTTAATAAATTTTGTATCAAAACTATATACTGCCCAAGTGGTTTCACTTCGAAACCACTCATAATAACGGCAGTATTGCCTCATACTTGTGTTGCAGTAGCTTCTGATACAGTTACTTTGTCAGTCATCTCCTTAACAAGGCCGCTGTTAAAAAAGAACAAGAAGAAAAAATACCTGCGTCACAATTTTCTACAGCCACGTAGCACAGTCTCCGCGCCGACTGTTGCTTTGAACGCTATAAGTTACTGCTACAATGGACCACATTCGTAGGAGTAACTCAATTTTCCACTAGATGTCCCCGTCTTGTACCATCATTGGTGGTTTCATGCCAAAGGCAGTGCCATTTCAAAAATAATAATAATAATAATAATAATAATAGACTTTGCAAACAACAAATAGAAACAGTAGATCACATCACAAGCGGATGTACAATACTAGCAAATACAGAATACCCCAGAAGACATGACAACGTCGCAAAAATAATACATCAACAGACTTTGCAAACAACAAATAGAAACAGTAGATCACATCACAAGCGGATGTACAATACTAGCAAATACAGAATACCCCAGAAGACATGACAACGTCGCAAAAATAATACATCAACAGCTTGCCTTACAACATAAACTTTTAAAACAGCACGTTCCTACATACAAGTATACACCACAAAATGTACTGGAGAATGATGAATACAAATTATACTGGAACAGAACCATTATAACAGATAAAACAACACCACATAACAAACCTGACATCATACTCACCAATAAAAAGAAGAAATTAACACAACTAATTGAAATATCCATACCCAATACAACAAATATACAGAAGAAAACAGGAGAAAAAATTGAAAAATACATCCAACTGGCTGAGGAAGTCAAGGACATGTGGCATCAGGATAAAGTTGACATTATACCAATTATACTTTCAACTACAGGAGTCATACCACGCAATATCCACCAGTACATCAATGCAATACAGCTACATCCAAACTTATATATACAACTTCAGAAATCCGTAATTATTGATACATGTTCAATTACCCGAAAGTTCCTAAACGCAATGTAACATATACCGTACAGTTAAAAGGAAGTGACGCTTGATCAAGGTCCGCGTCACTTTCATTCCGAACCAGACCTAAGGTCTGAGAAAGGAAAGATAATAATAATAATAATAATAGTAGTAGTAGTAGTAGTAGTAGTAAAATGGTTCTTTCAGGCAGAAACCGCTGGTGCGCAAAGGATTAAGAACTGTTTGTTGAGTTCTGCCTGCTAGGAAGTCCCAATCCAGTCACAAATCTCGTTCAATACTCGAAAAGCTCGTAGTTTGTGCCCGTAATGGCTCTATTGGCCTTTCACCAGCATATAAGTAATTTTTTTGAATTTTCCTGGGAGATTTAAACTGTGTGTCGGGCTGGGACTCGAACCCGGAACCTTTGCCTTTTGCGGACATGTTCTCTGTGACAAAGTTGTTCAGGTACGACTCAGCACCCACCTTCGCAGTTTTACTTGCTCAGAAAATGTCACCTACACTCCGCTGCAGAGTGAAAAATCCATTCTGGAAATAAATTTGTTGTCGCTCTTAGGCAGATACTGCAATTGCTGGTTTATCTTATACACTATGGAATTGCCGCGCGGGCAGACGCCTTGCGATAGTTCGCGCGGCTCCCCCCGTCGGATGTTCGAGTCCTCCCTCGGGCATGTGTGTGTGTGTGTGTGTGTGTGTGTGTGTGTCTGTGTCTGTTGTCCGTAGCGTAAGGTAGTTTAAGTTAGATTAAGTACTGTGTAAGCCTAGGGTCCGATGACCTCAGCAGTTTGATCCCATAGAAGTTACCACTAATTTAAAAAAAAATGAAATGGAGTTGTCCTGGGGTTGTTATGTGGAGGTATGTGCACGAAATCGTAACGTTGCGGGTAGGGATGGTACTAGCGACAGATAGTGTCCAGGCTAGCATACTTTCACGACCACGCGGGACTCCAGCTGGTGAGCATAGAACTAATGTCGTGTAGCGAACGTCAGAAGGGCGAGGTTAGGACGTGACCTGCCCGTGACCAAAACATGTTGGTGGATCGCGCTCCGCTTTCACAGCATCCTACGATCTCGGCGTCCCACCATCCCGACCCACCACTGCCGGCGTCGCCTAAAACGCGAAAGGCGCACACGCAGGTACGAGTTGCGGCCTGGTACGCCGGTGTTGGCTGTGTGGCGGTTTCTTCTGGTTTCTGTGCACCGCCTACGCGGAGCCGGTTCGCGTGTAAGGTTTCACTGTGCCACTAGTGGAGTGCCGCACGGTCTCCCGGAAGCTAACGCCGTCCGGGCGGCCTACATGCAAGGTCTCCAGGGGAGATGTAGGTGCCGATCCACGAGGAGATCACAGTAAGGCCCGACGACGATTTCTGACAAATCTTTCTTAAGCTAGGAGTGTGCTTCAACTTCCTTTCTTCCTTCCTCGAAGCTTCCGTAGGGAGGAGCGAAATCATACTCGCGCATGCAACCACAATTCTTGCTCTCTTTGGTGACGTGCGTAGCGCGCAACAAATTTCGCGACCTATTGATCAGAAGATTTACTCGGAAATACTGGATCAATCCTATGCACTGCTAAACTATTACATCAATCTAAATATCGGCCGTCAGCCTCGCTTTGATCCACGGGACAGGGTTAAAGTTTTCACTTCTCCGAAGTTAATTGTAGCTCTTTAGCGAAAATTATCATCGCTAGAATAGAATCCCAGATTGGGGTCGACAAATAACAGAATGGGTTCTGTGTCAGAAGATCATGCACAGACAATATGTTTTGTCTATGACAGTTCGCGGTCAAAGATTAGCAAACACATATGGTTTTCATTGAAGCCTATAATAGCATTCCCATGTAAGAGAATGGATTGAGTCGTTTATAAGTTCAAGCTGTTAGTCCTTTACACAATGGCGCAAGTTGTAGAATTGATGGCTCTAAGCACTATGGGACTTAACATCTGAGGTCATCATTCCCCTAGACTTAGAACTACTTATACCTAACTAACCTAAGGACATCACACACATCCATGTCCGAGGCAGGATTCGAACCTGCGACCGTAGCAGCAGCTTGGTTCCGGACTGAAGCGCCTAGAACTGCTCGGCCACGGCGGCCGGCTGTGTAGAATTGAAATAGGTGCAAAAATATCTGTAGAAATTTAATGACCAAATAGTTACGACAAAGGCGCACGATAGCACCTATATTATTTTAAATACTATATACTCAAAATACTTTCAGATATTCCGGGGTGATAATTAACAAAGATGGCTCCAGTAAAAGCCAAATTAAGAACCGCACTGGACACGTTAGACAAGTACACAAACAATTAAATGAAGTTTTATGGAGCACACATATAAGATCAGAAAGGAAGATTAGGTCATTTAAAACTATTATAGAAATTATAGCAACGTATGGAGCAGGAACATGGAAGAAAACTGAAAGAATTAAGGGGAACGTATTGCCAATGGAGGTGAGATTTTCGATGTGTTGCTCTACGTCAATACTACGGGATAAAATTGAAAGAGACTGGACCTAGGCACAACTGTAAAGGATGCAATCAAAGCAAAACGATTCAGGCGGTATGGGCGTACATGCCGTTTGGGTGAGGACAGATGGCCTAAGATGATGATGGAACGGACTCCAGCTAATGGAAGAAGGCGACGCCCGAAAACAACACTGGAACAGGGAGTCAGAAGGGTTATGTTAGAACAATTTACTGATGGCATATTGGAAAGATAGGAGACTTTGAAAGGTAGGATGCGAGGAACAATTCTAAGTTTATGTTACATCGCATTGTAAAGAGCTACCTAACTACTCCGTGGAAGAGTCCGACATGTGAGAACTGAGCCGGCCGCTGTGGCCGAGCGGCTCTAGGCCCTTCAGTGCGGAACCGCGCTGCTGCGACGGTCGCAGGTTCGAATCCTGCCTCGAGCATGGATGTGTCTGATTTCCTCAGTTTAGTTAGGTTTAAGTAGTTTCTAAGTCTAGGGGAGCAGTTGAATGGAACGGATAGCGTCTTGAAAGGATGATATAAGATGAACATCAACAAAAGCAAAACGAGGATAATGGAATGTAGTCAAATTAAATCGGGTGATCCTGAGGGAATTAGATTAGGAAATGAGACACTTAAAGTAGTAAAGGAGTTTTGCTATTTAGGGAGTAAAATAACTGATGATGGTCAAAGTAGAGAGGATATAAAATGTAGACTGGCAATGGCAAGGAAAGTGTTTATGAAGAAGAGAAATTTGTTAACATCGAGTATAGATTTAAGTGTCAGGAAGTCGTTTCTGAAAGTATTTGTATGGAGTGTAGTTTGGACAAGAAGAGAATAGAAGCTTTCGAAATGTTGTACAGAAGAATGCTGAAGATTAGATGGGTAAATCACATAACTAATGAGGAGGTATTGAATAGAATTGGGGAGAAGAGGAGTTCGTGGCACAACTTGACAAGAAGAAGGAACCGGTTGGTAGGACATGTTCTGAGGCATCAAGGGATCACTAATTTAGTATTGGAGGGCAACGTGGAGGGTAAAAATCGTAGAGGGAGACCAAGAGATGAATACACTAAGCAGATTCAGAAGGATGTAGGTTGGAGTAGGTACTGGGAGATGAAGAAGCTTGCACAGGATAGAGTAGCATGGAGAGCTGCATCAAACCAGTCTCAGGACTGAAGACCACAACAACAACAATAAGTCTAGGGGACTGATGACCTCAGATGTTAAGTCCCATAGTGGTTAGAGCCATTTGAACCATTTGTGACAACTGATATTGAAAATGCACCACTCTATCAGTTCACACGGCCTCTGAATGGCTCCTAGCAACTTACGCGAAAATCTCCACAAATACAGAGAAGTTTAGTGTCAGTGGGGAATAACTCACTTAAAAACAGCACAACCCAAACGTTCCATGGAAAGAAATTAATCTACTGGCTGCAATTAAACCCAGCCATGTCCGTTACTTTTATCCGCCCCGCGATCTGCCACGAGGTTCCGCCTACCTAGGATGTAATCATTCACTAAGTCTCACCATTCGGCCAGAAAAGCGCAAATGGCTAATCAGAATTCCACACCGTTGGACGGGATCGCATATGGGTTTCTTACGCTTCTAGTATTTGACAAATAACGTTTTTGATTGCCAGAGTTCACTGCCCACCAACATCAGAAATACACTGTGTAGCACCACCTGTGCCAGTAGAGGGCACAAGATTTCCCACTACGCCCACAACGACTGGTAGCCTTCTTGCTATTTTATGAGTTCCAAAACCTGTCCACAAAATGTTTTTGAACTCTCAGACCTCTCTACAAATCAGTTTCAGCATCATTTCAATTAACCACATTCTACTCCCACTAACAGCACCATTCTGCAAATTGCCGTCGTGAGGAAGTGTCTAGCCCTTAAGCCAGTCTAGCAGGCGCAGACTACAACCCATAGCATTATGGGAAGGGCGACTCAACACCTCCAGGCTTGACAAAAGCCCCTCGCCTTCTGGATACTGGAAACTGGCTCTGGTGTCCACAACATCCAAGTTCTCTGCCCACCGACATAGACTGGAAATTATATATTACAACTTTTATACAAGATTCAAAAAAGTGCCCTAATATAATATTAAATTCGTTTATAAAATGCCTGTTATAAAAGATTGTTGATAGAGAACACAGCGAGCCACAAATGCTTTTTTAAGACGTTTTCTTTAGTGCCAATACCGGTTAGGGCTATCGTGGCCATCTTCAGATAACAATTATTTTACAACAGTTTTATAAGAGTGGTTTCAGTATTATACAGAAAACCCCACTGACACACGATATAATTATAAAAATATCTTGCCGTCTGTTCGAAATGTCTCGTGAAGACAAACGAATAGTTCCTAAACATAATGGAGAACTACTAGTCAAAGTATTCACTGAGCGGAAAGATCCTGGAATGGTCCGGACACCTCCAGCTATGAACTGAATTCAAATCTCTATCTGACCATATAGATTTCTCTATGTAATATCCTTTCTTTCTTTGTTACCATTTATCAACTTCACTGACTGATTATTTGATTCGGTATTTTTTTTTTCTTTTGGTTGACCGTCTTTCGCTTTAAGCCTTCATAAAATTTCATAATTATTAACCGCGTGGACTACTTTATGGGACAAGGAATATTACAGCTAGCTTAGTTATACTTCGGTCCTCTGTCTTCTCCACTAATAGAGTACAGAAACACAAGAGGGAAAGAAGTTAATTCAAACAAATTAACTTCTTTTGGTGATTTATTTGAAATTAATCATTATATTAACCATCCAAATAAACACTCTTTAACATCTCTTCATATGGGCCAGTACGCCACGTTATTTTCGTACTAGTTACTCGGTACATAACGACTGATCTCAGTAAGAAATTTGGAAATTAGTGGTAAGTTCTATGGGACCAAATTACTGATGTCATCGGTCACTAGGCTTACACAGTAATTAATCTAACTAAAACTAACTTACACTAAGGACAACACACACACCCATGCCCCAGGGAGGACTCGAACCTCCGACGAGGGAAACCGCACGAACCGTGGCAAGGCGCCTGAGACCGCACGACTACCCCGCGCGGCTGATATCAGTAAGTGGCGGAGCTAATTACAGAAGGTGTCTTGCTGCTTTTAGTGATAAATTAGAAGTGAACCTCTCTGGTGTCACCTCTGTCTTAGAAAAAGGGGGAGACAACACAACACACAGAGTAATGTGAATCTCTTTGCCGTATTTCATCGTAGGTAATAAAATCTTTTTGCTATATGTACCGATATGAACTTAGCTGCGTTGTTGGAATAAAATAGAACCTGAGATTCCTTTAAAACTGCGCAGCCAATATCATTCACACCGTTCGGGCCTAAACTGAATAGGTACTCCATTTTAACGACCCAGTGGTACACGGTACGCAATACTTAATCACACTTGCTTTTCTGTTCCCTAGTCTGTGTTTGTGTTGTCCATATTTGAGTATTACGAAGAGACGCAGTCGACTCCTTTCCCCACACCTGCGTGTAATTTCCTCTGATACATTCTCGACCTACTCGTCACACGTGTTTGTAAGATGTTTTCCACACCGGTTAAAGGCCACTTGTGGGCCGCTGGAAGCTTCAGCGCTGCCCTTGAGAGCGGCATTTTGTATCGCTAACGAAAATAGCGCTCCTACACACACACACACACACACACACACACACACACACACACGGGGGATCGGATCACTCGACGGTCCATTGTGGATCTAGTGGTCTGGCGCGTAGCAACCGCGTGGAGGGTCAATAGTCTGAAGTATCGCATACCGACCGTTGCAAGGCTCACTGGTAACAAGGATATCCACGGCATTCAAGGTGAACTGCACTCGTAATTACGGAAGGACCACAACTTTGCCAAATATCGAAGGCACCTGCCACCAATGTTCGTAACATGCCGATTCCGCGTCTGTAACTGTAGGGACATTAGGAAAACACAGTCGGCATTTCTTTTTTTATCTCTTTCCCCGTTTTTTCTTGTTTTTCCTGTCGAGTATAATGCAACACATCGGCATTTCCACTAAAGCTATAACTTAATTTAATTTTTGTTTGATCTGTTCGTGTCTTTCTCTACTCCTGCGGCTGCTTCATCGGGTCCTCATCGTAAACGAAACATGACGTCCCATTTTCCCCAGTACCTATCCATAAAACAGAAACATTCACCAACTCCTTCTCTGTTGCTGCTGTCACAGCCTCTGTAACAAACTGCCTTGCGCCTTGTGCACAATTCAGCCCCCTGTTGCTTTTGAAAAGAAGTGAAGCACTTCTTCCTGTCACCGTCATGACGTTTCCTCAAAACTTAACATATGTGCCCATTTTTCCCTGTATCAAACCGTAAGACAACTGCTCCCATCTTCTCTCAGTTACACTTCTTTGTCTATCGTTTTTCGATCAGTGAGATCACTTCTTTTTCCCCTTATCTTCATTAACTTTGTTTTATTGTTTTCCTCTTACTCTCCGACTTCCATCGCTTCTCTAATGTCCATTTCTTCTAGCGCTCGTAGTTTGAACATACCTGCCTATAGCTTGTCTTAATTATTGTACTTTTCATGAACGAACGTGAACTGTGTGTTTTTTAGTAGAACATAGTAATTTCTAAATGTTGCTTTCTAAATTATATGCATGCTTAATATAATGAATGTAATTGCCTGGTTGGTTGTAACAGAGGGCGTATCATGTTCAATAAATCAATAAATAACAGTATAAAAACTATCGTGTCGTTCGAATCGCTAGTTTGTGGTTTGAATAGCTGTTGTGGAAGAAACCTGAAAGACAAAAACTGACCGGCAAGAAATGTTACAGTACCTAGCCATCACGTTGCGCATAAGACTCCTAAGTTAACTGTTGTTTGAATCTCATCCTGAGAGAAGAGGTATAATGCTGAATACTACAGTAACACTCCAAGGAGTCAACTTCTCAAGCTCTGGAGAACTCCAAGCGCTGCACAGTTCGAAATGGTCTCTTCGAAATATGGTCTGCTGCGGCCATCGTACTATCTGCTTGATTTATTTTGTCTGAGGGGAGCGGAGGAGGGGAGACTTATGTACCGTTAGGCTCAAGTCTACTAGTTAATGATTCTTCGAGATCCACGAAAAAACATCGTTTCATCATGCACCTGTGCGAACTAAATTATAGTGCGATCACACATTTTACGTGACACACTTCACAAGCCAGTATGATCCCACAGTGTGCAGGCAACAATCCGAGTGAAAAGAGGTATTGCTTGCCAGGGATTTGACATACAGTATTCCAGTTACAGTGAAGCACCATGGCAGACGAACACGTTTGAATGAAATTACACTACTGGCCATTAAAATTGCTACACCAAGAAGAAATGCAGATGATAACGGGTATTCATTGGACAAATATATTATACTAGAACTGACATGTGATTACATTATCACGCAATTTGGGTGCATAGATCCTGAGAAATCAGTACCCAGAAGAACCACCTCTGGCCGTAATAACGGCCTAGATACGCCTCGGCATTGAGTCAAACAGAGCTTCGATGGCGTGTACAGGTACAGCTGCCCATGCAGTTTCAACGCGATACCACAGTTCATCGAGAGTAGTGACTGGCGTATGGTGACGAGCCAGTTCCTCGGCCACCATTGCCCAGACGTTTTCAATTGGTGAGAGATCTGGAGAATGTGCTGGCCAGGGCAGCAGTCGAGCATTTTCTGTATCCAGAAAGGCCCGTACAGGACCTGCAACATGCGTTCACGCATTATCCTGCTGAAATGTAGGGTTTCGCAGGGATCGAATGAAGGGTAGAGCCACGGGTCGTAACACATCTGAAATGTAACGACCACTGTTCAAAGTGCCGTCAATCCGAACAAGAGGTGACCGAGACGTGTAACCAATGGCACCCCATACCATCACGCCGGGTGATACGCCAGTATGGCGATTACGAATACACGCTTCTAATGTGCGTTCACCGTGATGTCGGCAAACACGGATGCGACCATAATGATGCTGTAAACAGAACCTGGATTCATCCGAAAAAATGACCTTTTGCCATTCGTGCACCTAGGTTCGTCGTTGAGGACACCACCGCAGGCGCTCCTGTCTGTGATGCAGCGTCAAGGGTAACCGCAGCCATGGTCTCCGAGCTGATAGTCCATGCTGCTGCAAACGTCGTCGAACTGTTCGTGCAGATGGTTGTTGTCTTGCAAACGTCCCCATCTGTTGACTCAGGGATCGAGACGTGGCTGCACGATCCGTTACAACCATGCGGATAGGATGCCTGTCATCTCGACTGCAAGTGATACGAGGCCGTTGGGGTCCAGCACAGCGTTCCGTATTACATTCCTGAACCCACCGATTCCATATTCTGCTAACAGTCATTGGATCTCGACCAACGCGAGCAGCAATGTCGCGATACGATAAACCGCAATCGCGATAGGCTACAATCCGACCTTTATCAAAGTCAGAAACGTGATGGTACGCGATTCTCCTCCTTACACGAGGCATCACAACAACGTTTCACCAGGCAACGCCGGTCAACTGCTGTTTGTGTATGAGAAATCGGTTGGAAACTTTCCTCATGTCAGCACGTTGTAGGTTTCGCCACCGGCGCCAACCTTGTGTGAATGCTCTGAAAAGCTAATCATTTGCATATCACAGCAACTTCTTCCTGTCGGTTAAATTTCGCGTCTGTAGCACGTCATCTTCGTGGTGTAGCAATTTTAATGGCCAGTGGTGTACATGTGGAACTATCACTGGCCAGTTAGAGATCGATTACAGTCCGTGTGAAGTAGGCTGGGAGTGAATGTTACCAGCCGCGATATTTCGTAGAATTAGAGAAAACCTTGCTCCAGGACTGTGTGGCAGTTTTCAGGTTGCCAGCCGGGTGTGTTCTCCGAAACGGGGCTACATTTCGATACGCATCGCTCCCATCAGCTTCTAGGGATGTGCCGAAACGATTTGTTTTTATAACACGTAGGGCCACATCCGCGCTGGCTTGTTGACCATCACAAAAATGTTCGCTGTCACCTCTGATAAGCTACTACCAACCTACTAGATGAGTCACAGGCTGCATGCAGATCTGTGATGCGCTACACTCTTCCCATTTATATGGTAGATCTATGGAGATAGCTGACAAAAAAAATTGGATAACAGAGAAAAGAAGAGACGGGAAAAAAGAGTCACAGCTCGCTGTGGGAAAGAAAATTTCATGGCCATCTGGACGGGTTATTGTGCAGCAAGCGAACTGACGCTTGTTAGCTGCATGTCTAAAAGGCGTCAGTGTCATATTTATATACGCGGTGCCGAAGGTGGTCTGTCCCCTTCCAGCAACATAGGCAGAGTGGGAGTAGGAGTAAGAGTAGCCAGGAGCGAGTCCCGGCGTGGTCAACCAGGCTGTACATCGCGTACAGCGTGGATGCCTCTCGGCTAGGAGTGCTCACGACTTACTGTGGCCGGCCGAGGTGGCCGTGCGGTTCTAAGCGCTGCAGTCTGGAACCGCGAGACCGCTACGGTCGCAGGTTCGAATCCTGCCTCAGGTATGGATGTGTGTGATGTCGTTAGGTTAGTTAGGTTTAATGAGTTCTAAGTTCTAGGGGACTAATGACCTCACAAGTTGAGTCCCATAGTGCTCAGAGCCATTTGAACCATTTTGAACTTACTGTGGCCAGTAACAAGTCCCAAGCAGAGCTTAGCTGGTCTGTCTATATTGTACGTCTCAAAAGCCACAGCACTACACAGCAGCCTGATCCGTTCTAAATAGAAGCTGTGTTCAGCCACCGTCGATTTATCATTCTATCCGAGGTATACGTATCTCCCTTGCTCCAAGCACGAACACATCAACGCCATCCTTGAGTACATAAACCTCACCACTTGCGTAGGGAAAGGCGGCTGTCTGTCACTGATTGACATCTGAGTGCGAGAGACGCAATATGGCACGTCACGTCACTCTGTTTACAGGAAACCGACACACTGGGATCTGTATTTGCATGTAACCAGCTACCACTACTCAGACCAACATAGCACTGTCTGATGGATGGTAATGCCTGACCACACATCATGACCTGATGGAGAAGTATTACCCATAGAAGAGTATCGTGTGTGTACAGTGGCCAACTCACTCGCAGAATTTTACAAAATGCATAACACTGTGCTGTCTGTGATATTCTGCTACCGGTCTCGTTCTTAAACCATCATCAACGGCAGAAAAATTATCGCAGATTTATCACATGTCATACGTGCTGCTTTGACAAACGTTGCTACTGAAAACTATAATTGCCAATAAAAATGAACAATTGTAGCAAGATTACCATGCAATGGCCCATTGACAAAAGGACAACATGTGATCATCACATGTTGTTCTCTTGTCAATGGGCCATCGTATTGTAATCTTACTACAATTATTCATTTTTATTTGCAATTATGGTTTAAGCATGTATGGAATGAGATAAATCTGCGATAATTTTTCTGCCGTTGACGATGGTTTAAGACCAAAACCGGTAGCAGAATAAATAACATTATCACCGAAAGCACAGTGCTATGCATTTTTTAAAATTCGCACATTCCCCTAAATAATATGTTCACTCAAAGAACTTACATCCGTTTCAACATGCGGGGGACGCATTAGCTCTAAGGACTGCAATCCTTCCGCTGCCACCATAAATCACTGCTGATCTCCACGATGCATTTGTTCAGCTATTGGGTCCGTTACGATAAGCCATGTTAGGCAAGGTGATCCATAGTGTGGGCAGCCATTATGAATTCTGCGTTGCCACGCGAGGGCAACACTCCCAGTATGGACACCCTGTGTACAGCAGCCGATGGCACAGCAAACACGGTAAGTGCCAAACTCGGCCCGTAGCTGGTTTACAGATTTACCTTCATCCCTATTACTGCATCATGCCTCACACTGTTACCAGGAAACCTTCTGGCGCACACATTCTGAGCATATTAAGCTAATCTCAAAGGTCCCTTAAACTACGGACATTACTGTGTTATTAAGTAACAACAACGATGATTGGTTATCGTATGATACGGTTGGCTCAAAAATCCCAAAGGGTACGTTCGGTCACCTAACTGAAAAATTTTTCCTTTCTTTCGCCCATAATGGTGTTTTCCCTTTCAGAAGTGTGAAAGCTGTGTGCTAGGCTTTGCTGTTTAGTGTAAATATTAGATAATCAGGGAAGGGAGAGAGTGAAACCCACTGCCGGCGTATAGCCTACTCTTCTCTAAAGGAATTTGGAATTTAATCCATGATACTGGTGCAAAGATGTGGACCGATCCAAAATCATTGGGATAATTTGAGTTCACAACACGTGTCGTCCTTCACTTATTTGGAATGTCAAATGGTTCCAGCCAGTAGTAAAGATCTAGATGTAAAACTGACTACATCGGGAAATATATGTGGCACCATTCATAATGTATTTAATAATAAGACCAGAGAAGAAGCGAGAGTAAAGTTTTATAAAACTATGACTCTTCCACCACCACTTAATAGGAAGAGTGATGCATACTTGCAAAATAACATTTGGCAAAATACAAGTGCAGGAATGAAGTTTCTAAGAACAAACAGCTTCTCAAGAACAGATTACTTAAGAAAACGAAACAGTGCGACAAAAACTAAAAAAAATGAACCAACTGAAATCAAAATAACCAATCACCACGACACCTATAAAGAATGAACAGTAAACGGCTACCGAAACTAGCCTCAGCTTACAAACCGGCAGGAAGAAGAGCTATTGGAAGACCTAAGATGAGACGGACCGACAATTTGTGAAGATGGAACAGACTCTGTGCCTAATCCACTAAGCGTAGAGCGGTGCAGAGTCCGGTGATCAGGAACTTTACATCATCATCTCCCCTCCCCTTGTCGTCCAGACAGTGACGGTGAAAATTTCTTCCACCTCGAGGATTCGAACCAGTTTACCTCCAAGTCGAACGCGAACGCAAAGGCGTGCGCTAGCGAAATACAGAGATATGGAAAGAGGCAGAATATGGCGCTGCCGTCGGCAAAGCCCACATAACACAACAAGTACCTGGCGCAGATGTTAGATCAGTTACTGCTGCTACAATGGCAGGTTTTTGAGATTCAAGTGAGTTTGAGAGCGTTGTTATCGTCGGCGCACGAGCGATGAGACACAGCATCTCCGAGGTAGCGATGAAGTGGGGGTTTTCCCGTGGGATCATTTCACGAGTATAATGGGAATATCAGTAATCTGGTAAAACGTCAAATTTCCGACATCGCTGCAGCCGGAGAAAGATCCGGCAAGAACTGGACCGACGACGAATGAAGAGAACCGTTCAACGTGACAGAAGTGCAACCCTTCCACAAATTGCTGCAGATTTCAATGATGGGCTATCAACAAGTGTCCACAACCGAACCATTCAACGAAACATCATCGATATGGGCTTCTGGAGCCGAAGGCCCACTCGTGTACTCTTGATGACTGCACGACACAAAGCTTTACGCCTCGCCTGGGCACGTCAGCACCAACATTGGACTGTTGATGATTGGAAACATGTTGCCTGGTCGGAAGAGTCTCGTTTCAAATTGTATCGAGAGGATGGACGAGTCCGTGTATAGAGACTACCTCGTGAATCCACGGACCCTGCATGTCAGCAGAGAACTGTTCAAGTTAATAGAGGCTCTGTAATGGTGTGGGGTGTGTTCAGTTGGAGTGATATGGGACCCCTGATACTTCTAGATACGATTCTGATAGGTGACACGTATGTAAGCATCCTGTCTGACCACCTGCATCCATTCCTGTCCATTGTACATTCCGAGGGGCTTGGGCAATTCCAGCAGGACAATGCGACACCCACACGTCCAGAATTGGTACAGAGTGGCTCCAGAAACACTCCTCTAGGTTTAAACACTTCCCCTGGTCACCAAAATCTCCAGACATCAACATTATTGAGCGTATCTGGGACGTCTTGGAACGTGCTGTTCAGAAGAGGTCCCCACCCCTTCGTACTCTTACGGATTTATGGACAGCCCTGCAGGATTCATGGCGTCAGTTCCCTCCAGCACTACTTTAGACATTAGTCGAGTCCATGCCACGTCGTTTGCGGTACTTCTGCGTTCGCGCGGGGGCGCTACACGATATTGGGCAGGTGAACCAGTTTCTTTGGCTCTTTAGTGTACAAGGAAGGCAAAATAGAAAGGACCCGGAAACTATTTCTTGCACCTCAACTTACACCATTCGCACTCGGTGCCTATCTTAAGGTGTAAGAAATACTATCCGGATCAATTTTGCCCATCTTGTAGACGTGCTTCAAGGAAATGAAATATAAAACGCGGTCAAAGGGAATGAGGAAAACGAGAAAAAGAATTTAATGTCGCGTCGACAACGAATTCGTTAGACAGAGCACACAAACGTAAATCTGGACTACTAGATGCGGATTCGAACCGTGCTTTCCTGGAATAGGAGTCCATTGTACGAACCACTGCTCCACTTTTAATATACAGAATACAGCGACGGATCTGTAGACGCCAGTTACAGCCTGATGGTAAAGAGGCGCACAGAGATCTTGCGTGGAAGCAGCGCTGCTAACTGGTGCGCCTCGCAGGCTTTCTTTCGTAACCGAGCGCTGCGGTTCCCAGGGCTGACCTCGGCTTAGCCGCCGACTCGCAACAAAGGAGGTCACGCTGACTGAGTCAGCGCAGCCGCGGGACGACTCGCCGTGGTCCCTCCTCCGGTGTCAGTAACCACTTAACCACCACAGGTAAGGCCGATCCCGCCTCCACCGCCCGTGCCGACTAACTGCGCTCTTACGTAAAGCCGCGTGTTGCAACAACGCCATGTTTCGTAGCTAATTGGACTGAGGCTACCGAAAGCATTTTGCTTTTGTTATTTAGAGCATCCTTGCAGAAGAACCCGAATAGTATCGGCGATGTAATATGTAAACAGAATGCAGAGCGTCGCACTATGAAATTCTACCTAGGTACACAATGAATCAGCAACTTCATAATGCGGACACATCACTCACTACTGCTGTGCCAAGAGGAACAAAACGTTGCCCTTCAACTTTTGCAGTCCTGTCTTCATCAGTTGCGTGTAATATTACGGTATATTAATAATTTTTACTTTTTGGACCGCCTGACTAAAACTGAATAAAACACCATTTTCGTGCCATACGCGTTTCACCTTTATTCTCTACGAGGCATCTTCAGTGGCCTGGAATACGTACATATTATGGTGTTTAGTTCACATTTTGGGGCAATGTACCTATAGGTTAAAAACAGTTCTGGCGGTTGGTTTTTGCTATGCTGTAGTAATATTTTAAGTTCTGCTTACAGGTTGCGTGGACAGTTTTCTACATATTATGGTTCTGTTCCATTTTTGGTGCCTTCCTCTTCTTATAATTGTCACTTGGTTGTTTTTTTTTCCACATTTCACAGCACTAGGAACTGAACACTCGTTTTGATGCAATGTTTAGGTTTGTGCTGCCAATTATCGGATGTCACTACCAAGAATCGAACGTTATTGCTAACTTTCGAGTGCAATTTTTGAAGTTTCTGTGATTTGTTTTTTGTTTGTTTATTTGTTTGCTTGCTTGTGTGTGTGTGTGTGTGTGTGTGTGTGTGTGTGTGTGTGTGTGTTTTGGTGTGAAATTATATTAATTTTACTGAGCCGTTTTCTTTTCTTTGGAGCTGCTTGTGTGAGAGGGATGATTTCTATCTTATTTCTTTCATTAACGGTAGTAGGGAACCTGTCCTGATGTGTTCAAAAATGGTTCAAATGGCTCTGAGCACTATGGGACTTAACATCTGAGGTCATCAGTCCCCTAGAACTTAAACCTAACTAAACTAAGGACATCACACACATCCATGCCCGAGACAGGATTCGAACCTGCGACCGTAGCAGTCGCGCGGTTCCGGACTGAAGTGCCTAGAACCGCTCGGCCACAGCGGCCGGCTACTGATGTGTCGTCGCTCATTTATCACATATTTGTTTTCAGTGATGACTTTCTCATTTCGCACCAAAACACACACACACACACACACACACACACACACACACACACTCACACATCACAGAAACTTCACAAATTAAGCTCGAAAGTTGGCAATAACATTAGATCCTTGGCAATAACATCCCACAGTCGGCAACACAAACCGAAACATTGCATCAAAACGAGTGTTCAGTTCCTAGTGCTGTAAAATGTGGAAAAAACTCCAAGTGGCAATTATAGGAGGAGGAACGGCACCAAAAATGGAACAGAAACATAATATGTAGAAAATAGTCCACGCAACCCGTAAGTAGAACTTGAAATATTTCTGCATCATAGTAAAAACCAACCACCAGAACTGTTTATAACCTACAGGTAAACTGCCCCAAAATGTGAACTACATACTATAATATGTACGTATTCCAGGCCACTGAAGATGCATTGCAGAGGATGAAGGCGAAAAGCGTGTCACGACAATTGCGTTTCATTCAGTTGTAGTCAGACGGTCCAAAAAGTGAAAATTATCAATATACCGTAATAAAACGTTGTCCTCTTTTATTAACCCTTAGCTACTATGGATGTTGTCAGGAACACAATTACTATTGACGGGTCTCTCAGACCGCCTTTTTATTTTTTAAATCTAAAACTATTGTTTTGGTGAATATATATTTTCATGACTTCCTGTTTTCATTACACTTCTTGGAAACAGACATTATGAGAATTTGAATGTTTTAAACAATGCAGAATTTAAAAAACTGAAAATTAAAACACAGCAAAATTTGCAGTTTATTTTTATTTTAATTATTACCAAAATAACAGCACATTGTTACCTCTCTACTCACTCACAGATTATCACCAGGGAGATAGCGTTACAGATTCGCAGCACAACTGTACAGAAAAATAAATTTCGGTTATGACAACTGGCATTTGGAATCAGCTTTGAGTTAACTACTCATCATTTCAGCCTTAGAACGATTATTCCACCCCATAGTTCTATCAAGGGAGAAATTGTGCCACATTTTTATTTTAAAAATAAAGAAGAAAGTAATTACCTCATGTATTCATCCGAGGCCCTGAACCAACTTAATTAAAATTAATTTAGGCCTGCAAGCATTTCAAGCAGACCCTCCTAAAATTATCCAACCAAATCGGAACACCACACTGTTCACACGGATATTTTGTTTTCCACTTCAAACAAGGATAACAAAAGGCTGATGTTTTTCATTTTTCTAAACATTATTACTGTATTTTGAGGTTCATATCTGCAAAACAGCAAGTTTTCTCCGAAACTTTTCGGAATCTGTTGCAGTGCAGGCAGCTGCAAGACAATGTTGAGTTGTCTCGTTCTTACGCTTGTTAGCGGCTTCTGTTTTCTCCATCGAAAATATCTTTCTGTTCTTACCGAAGAAGTACGCTCCTCCATCGTCGTCACCTGTCACATATTCATGACCATCAGTTTCCTTCTCCGAATTAATATCGGGATCACTAAGGACAAGAAATCAGGGTCATTATCACTGTCATCGAAGTTTACATCTGAGGATTCACTGAGGCATTCTTGAACATCCACATCCGTCTCGCATTGAAAACGTTGCATAGAAGATCTAGCTTTTCTCACCACGGAGAACCGATAACGTTCAACAAAAACATGACACACAAACACTACGGAATGTCTGTGAGACCTCCCAGGGCCCAAAAATAAGAAATAAATTGCAGCAACAATGACAGATTTCTGACACGTGTAGCTAGCGATCCTATAGGAAGGTACACGGAAGAGCCCGCTTCACCTCTCAGGGGTGTGTGAAATATCAGAAGAAAAAAAACTGTAGCGGTCTGAGAGACCATCCATACAAGTTAAGGAAGTAAAAAACGCTAATTAATACGGTATATTTACACTGTTCCAGCACGTTGCTGCCATCGTCAGATGTAGAATATTTAAGAGAAAATGTTTCCTCGAAACCTATAAGAAACGATTCTGTGTACATGACCGTCGACAATGATAAACACAGATTTCTCAAAATACAAGTGACTTTCAGAGCACCACATATACGTATATTTTGGTGAAAACGTGTGTATCATTATCGACGTTTATGTATACAAAACCTTCTATAGCTCTTTAACGAATTTTTTCTGAATATTCCACATTTCGAAAGCAATACCGTTTTGATATAAGCGGTACAAACATGTTATAATAATTAGCGGCCCTGACTTAATAAAAAAAAATTACTGAAGAGATTAGTGGGTTGCAAGAATTCATTGTGACATCTTAGTCCACTTTGACTATTGTTATACGAGAGCGTGCTGAAAAGTAAGGCCTCGGAATTTATGTGAAAACTCTTAAGGCTTTTTAAAGGAAAAAAAACTTTATTAACATTCTATATCTTTATTCTTCATGTATACATTTGTATTTCTCAGCATAGTCAGTTTGTTGAAACCGTCACAGCGGAACGTTTGATTTTCCTGACGGAGCCACAACCTCACCTATTCTTGCATCTCTTCATCACTACCAAAATGAAGTTCTCGAAGATGTTTTGTAAGCTTTGGGAACAAATGGAAATCGGATGGGACCAAGTCGGGAATGCATGGAGGGTGATCGATGACAGAGAACCCAAGGCGTCGAATCGTTCCAAGTATCGCGAAGCATTCGCGTGTGTTCTGGTATTGCCATGCTCAAGGAGAGGGAGCTCCACGTATGGACGAACACTTCTGATTCTCAACTCGATTGTACTTGTAGTACGTTATTTTTCACGCACCGACGTAGTTACGTTAAACGCCGCCATGATACACGCTACAGTTCGAAGACCTCTAGTGGAAAAGGGCTCCAAATACGTATACTTGAATACTAAAGATGTGGAATGTTATTAACGTGTGTTTTATTGAAAAAGTTTTAAGAATTTTCATATAAAATTTTTGACGCATTTCTTTTCAGTACGCCGTCGTACGTTCCGTCACTAATTTCAGAAACTGCAACAGCTCTGTCCTGTGACGATGTTATCATAGCGAAGGTTACTAAGCAAAGTTCAGTATTAGCAAAGATACATAATTTTTTTTTGAAATAAATAATCAGTTCTATAAACGGATTGCCATTTTCTTAGGGAAGAAACACACTACTTCCAACTTTGTTTTGCATTCGATCTGACGTCACCTTTAGAACCAGTATGTGAGAGATAATCAATAAATGAAACGATGTTTCGATGTACTATGAAACTGATCGCATGTAGACACTTCATGCATTGACCTTTAGTGAGTTTGTTGCGGCCATACGCGAATGCTAAGGATTAAAACATACACGGGAAGCTCTTCATGTACAACAGTGAAGCAGATTTCGGTAAAATAAACGTTTTTGAAGGCACTCCGTTTTGCTTGCAGTCGAATTTCATGCGTCTTTGACATTTATTTATCAACACTGCGATGAGACTGCTTCACCATCCATAATGGACACCACGAATACTGAAGACTGAGCTATCGTCTTAAGCACGCAAAAGTTCAGTTAAAAAGGAAACTGAAATTCAGACAGTTGATGGACATTAAAAATAAATTATGGAGGATGTATCCAACCTCCCGAGTCAAATCAAACACGTGCCAGAAAATCCTAAACTGACTACGGTGAGATGAGGAAGCAAAGGTCGATAATGAGTATATAGTTTTTTTTAATCTTTCTGGCGTATTAGAACTGTATGCAAGACCGTAACATGCACATTGTAATGCAGAGTGCAATATTCCTTCCAGAATTTGGTTTGATACTGATACACCTTATAGCAACAACATACGCACAAAGTAACAGTTACAAGTGATGAGAACCAGTCTCAGTGCATGTATTACGTCGCACGAAATGTCTCGTCACTATCCTTCGAGTGTATAATAAGATACTCTTCAGATTACATAAATATTTCATTTCATGTAACCTCATACGATAAAATGTCATGGGCGCCTCATAAGCGAATGTGCATATTTTGGTCATGGGGTCACCAACGTCAGCGCAAAAACAGAAGCAGGTTTATTTCTAATGTTTCACTCAATTGTTACTAATATTTATTACCATGGCGCGTTTCGGCAGCACACTGCCATCATCAGATACTTTACAGTCACATGTAAATTAGTTTTCAATCATACGTTCTTTTACAGTGCGATGAGGTCTATTTTCTGCGTTTGCCAGTGAGCTTATGTAATGAAATTCATCTCTTTACAGAAAGATTAATTCATTTAAGTTTGTACCTTAAACGCGTTGTCTATTTAAATCATCTCACTGATTTCTTTACTTACAGTTTTTGTGAATAAGCATTTGTCTGTCACACAGAGCATAAGAATAAACATTATACCATGTCTTGACACTTTCACATTTGGTTGTTTACATTTCAGATATTCTTAACCGCTAAGATAAAAAATTGTTTCAGTTGCTAAGAGACTACAGAAAATAAAATGGTTCAAATGGCTCTGAGCACTATGGGACTTAACTGCTGTGGTCATCAGTCCCCTAGAACTTAGAACTACTTAAACCTAACTAACCTAAGGACATCACACACATCCATGCCCCAGGCAGGATTCTAACCTGCGACCGTAGCGGTCGCGCGGTTCCAGACTGTAGCGCCTAGATCCGCTCGGACATTCCGGCCGGTCAGAAAATAAAAATAGTATTTTTTATATAATCATGTTTATGTCATGACATATTGTATAGTACGATATAGTACAGAATTTGTTGGTTATTCAGAACTGATAGAACTTTTTTCCGAGAGCTAAGTCTCGTTCTGTTACTAAAATAAGCATTCCACATTGCAGAAATTTTTGGATGAATTTACGTTATTACTTCCTAGCTTATCGTTAAGCAGTCCACTACAAAGTTCTACGTCATGAATGAAAATTTCAAGTTCTTCACGTAAGTCCACTTGTCGTCCCTTAACTTTATGGCTAGTGAGAAGGTTAATACTGTTTCGCGGATCAAAGTAAACCTGATGACCCTTATTTATTAAACCGATCCAATAGTGTAGCAATACATAGGATTAATGCGGGTCCGTCAATAAACTTTGCTGAATAAGTCAGCGGAGAAATACATAGCGTAATTTGTTACCACTGGTTTTTGGTCGCAGCCGTGATGGGGACATCGCCCGATTTCCCAGAAGCACCGAGGACAGACGAAAGGAATGTCTCAATCTTAAGATACCACTACAGTACCTTCACGTTGTTGCAGTGTCGGGACTGAGCCCATCACGTTCCTAGAGTACCCACCAACGTCACTCTCAACTTGTAACGTAATGCATCCCATAAGCATCACGCGTCATCTCGCGCCTCGACGTGACGTGACGTAATTACTACGTCCGGTACCTGCGTCCTTGCTCGCAACCTCGGCGTCAACTTCACGGTGACTCTCATTGTCAGGATAGCAGACCGAGCCACCCGCAGTTTCGCGGTGGAACGCCGAGCATGTCCTTCGCCGAGGCTGCTGCTAAACCAGAAGCGGGCGGCCGACGCCCAAATACAGTCGATAGCCGAGCTGCCCCTTCATTACTGTGGCGGTTATTGGCTGGCCTGTCTCCACACGCGAGGCCATGCCTGGTCTCTGTGACTGAGCGGGGACTCGCAGCTGCTGGTTGTACTTGTACCAAAGCAAAGCGACGAGCACCGATCAACGGAACTCACCGTGAAACTGAAACGTCTCCTGAGAAAAATTATGAATGGCTGTGCTGGTAAACTTCTACGTTATTTGACACAAAGACAGCTGAGTAAAACTGAACGTACTCTCAGACAGTTCTCTCTTTACCTATTCTGATCATCACTAAACTCACGCACAATATTTTAGCGCAACGCAATCTGACTTTCAATCATCCCTACAAAAGAATGGTCATGACTAACAATAACCTATACCTTTCATGAATCACTTATCTCACATAAATCTTCGTTACTCGAACTACTGAAATACAGAGCCGCGCGGGATTAGCCGAGCGGTCTCAGGCGCTGCAGTCATGGACTGTGCGGCTGGTCCCGGCGGAGGTTCGAGTCCTCCCTCGGGCATGGGTGTGTGCGTTTGTCCTTAGGATAATTTAGGTTAAGTGGTGTGTAAGCTTGGGGACTGATGACCTTAGCAGTTAAGTCCCATAGGATTTCACGCACATTTGAACATTTTGAACTGCAATGCAGCGAGCGCCAATATTGCCAGCTAAATAAAAGATTCTAACTACTGAAGGCACTAATTACTCATAGGCATAGTTAGCAAAGGAAAGATTTTGATAGAGAACAATGTATTTACCTTAATAATGTTCAAAAGTCATCATGTATATCTATTAATTCATGACAACCATCTTTGCAAATTTCTTTTTTCTGGCGGACACATGTACAGATCGTCCGCTTATAGTAACCTCTTAAAACTCTCGCATCTCTCTCTCTCTCCACATCCACCACCGCTGGCGGCTCACCTCCAACTGCCCAACGCTACGTGCTGTTCCCATCCAACTGCCCAACACTACACAAGCGAATATTCCAACAATGAGTCCAACCAGTCACAGACTGCACACAGCGCAGTCAGCGATTTTCATACACAGCACTACGTGTCGTTACCAACATAAAAACCTAAACAGCCTACTTACAAAAACGACGCCCATTTAGTTGTTTGGTTTGTAAAAAAATCAGTTCCCATCACCGAGCGAGGTGGCGCAGTGGTTAGCACAGTGGACTTGCATTCGGGAGGACGACGGTTCAAACCCGCATCCGGGCATCCTGATGTAGGTTTTCCGTGATTTCCCTAAATCACTTCAGACAAATGCCGTGGTGGTTCATTTGACTTCCTTCTCCCAACCTTCGCTAACCCAATGTGACCGGTGACCTCGCTGTTTGGTCCCCTCTCCCAAATCAACCAGCCAACGAACCAACCAACCAACCAGCCCCTATCAGCAGATCTTCAAGTCCACAACTCTTGTGTACTTACGTTGCCGTTCTTGGTTGTCCATGGTTTTACGTTTGAGGTGACCTTAACTTTATAAATATCACACAATGTGATGTGAGTAATGTTTGTTTATTAATGTTCAGTAGAAAAACAAAATATTTCAAAGCATCTTGCACCACTTGCACCTGGTTTAGGAAATGTTATCAATGTATTATTTAATAAAATGGAAAAATCATAATAACTCTCCCAACTAACCGAACACTCCAAAATCTGTCGACACAACTGCTCATCTTCAGCTGAGGCTGCTTCTTTTATACTGCCGGTTCGTGACGTCATTTCTACTGCGTCAATTGACCCCTACTTTAGAATTACAACAAGTCTTATGCATCACGTGAACATTTATACGATTTCTAATTCCGCTGAAGGTCAATATTTCACTTTACTCCGTAGATCGAAATAGTACTCAAGAGCCTTCACAGATCACCCGTTCTCTTTGGATGCAAGTCATGTTTATAATATATTTATTTAACTGCGTTGGCATGGGGAATAGACGGGCTAAAAACACACCGAAATGAAGATCACTATAAGAATGGTAAAATAAAAACGACACATAGTTCATATACATGACTTGGCGGAGAGGGTGGGCAAGAGTCTCCGGGTGTTTGCTGATGACGCTGTGGCGTACGGTAAGATATCGAAATTGAGTGACTGTAGGAGGATACAAGATGACTTAGACAAATTACTAGTTGGTGTGATGAATGGCAATTAGCTCTAAACGTAGGGAAATTTAAGTTATTGCGGATGAATAGGAAAAACAAACGTGCAATGTTCGAATACAGCATTAGTAATGTCCTGCTTGACACAGTCACATCGATTAAATATCTGGGCGTAACATTGCGAAACGATATGAAATGGAATGAGCGTGTGAGGATCGTGGTAGGGAACTCGAAGGTCCGACTTCGGTTTATTGTGAGAATTCTGGGAAAGTGTAATTCATCTGTAAAGGAGTGCGACCTATTCTAGTATTTGAGATCCATACCAAGTCGGACTGATTGAAGAAAACGAACTAATTCAGATATGGACTGCTAGATTTGTTACTGGTAGGTTCGAACAACACGCAAGCGTTAAGGGGGTGCTTGCCCGCCCGGTTAGACGTGCGGTCTAACGCACGACTTTCCGGAGTGGTAAGGAGCGCCTGGTCCCCGGCACGAATCCGCCCGGCGGACTTGTGTCGAGGTCCGGTGGGCCGGCCACTGTGTGGATGGATTTTAGGCGGTTTTCCATCTGCCTCGGCCAATGCGGGCTGGTTCCCCGTATTTCGCTCCAGCTACACTATGTCCGCGATTGCAGCGCAAACAAGTTCTCCACGTACGCGTACACCACCATTACTGTACCACGCAAACATAGGGGTTACACTCGTCTGGTGTGAGATGTTCCATGGGGGGGGGGGCGGGGGGGGGGGGCAATACAATACAAGGGGATGCTCCAGGATCTCAAATGGGAATCCCAGGAGGGAAGGCGAAGTTCTTTTCGTTTCGAGGAACGCTATTGAGAAAATTTAGAGAACCGGCATTTGAAGATGATCGCAGAAAGATTCAACTACCTCTAACATATATTGTCCTTAATGACCAAGAAGAGAAGATATTAGAAATTATGACTCATGCGGAGGCATATAGACTGTCGCTTTTCCATAGCTGTATTTGCGAGTTGAAAAAGGAAATGAAATGACGAGTAGTGGTACGCGATAGATGTAGGTGTTTCAAAGTCTTGCATCAAACGCACAGGGGTGTCAGCGACAAAATGTTCGCTGTTGCTTCCTGGCGATATTATGGGTCTTTTGTAGTTGGTTATACCCTGAATGGCGGCAGGGTGTAGACTGTTGCGGTCGTATGCAATGCGTGTTGCCGACATTCCAGTCAGCTACTCTACATTTAAAGAGATTAGGCCGAGCTTCTCCACTTACAGAACCTCATTCTTAACGTTTTCTTATTGAAAATCATTCTTTCGGTTTACTGGTGTATATAGTACGCAGAAGCAGCACACTTGGTTTGTAGACCCTGTTGTTTCGGTGATATCTCATCGTCCCAGAACCGAAGAACTCAATAAAAATATGCCTAACATTGTCAGGAACCGTCAGCAAACATTTTGTCTCTAATAATAGTCAGTAGCCATGAAATGCTCTGACATTCCTAGATGTTTAGTACAAATACTTTGAAACTCTCCATGTATAACAAAAGATTCAATTTTGACCACAGATTACAAATGTAGACTTCATTTTTTTCCACGTTAGTGTATTTCGTAAGTTATGGATGTATTTGTATCAGTCTCTTAATTAAAAAACTTTATACGGATATATTGTTTTTAATCTTTAACAACCACACTGTACAAACGCATGTATCCATATTTCCAGAATGACCACGGAAGATGCTTTGTAAATAAAAGCCAACCGCGGCTGGTGTAAAATTCTCCTTAATTAATTGCAGTAATTTTAAGGCGGAGAAACTGTCAATAATTGATTAAAAATCATCCACGACAATATTAGTGAATGAGAAACTGGTTCATTTCACCGTCCTAGACAATGTCTGCCGCGGAAAAATACGAAGCAATAACTGGGGGAACGTTATTACATTACAACGTTTCGAAGACTTGGAATGGCTAGAAACCTCGTAACGAGTGAAGATAGACCACTGCTCATCACGCCTTTTTGATTCCATAACTTAATTACTCGTTCCGGGACAGGAACATCACGGGTACGAAGCTTAATTAACTAGGCATCTAGATAAGGCAGTTCGTTAAACCAGTGGCCCATCTCCCACATTCCACGCCGATACCATTCGCTCACGCAAGGCAGCGAGGCACCGAACTCTTAATTCCTGTTCGACGACTGTTGATTCCTTCAGTAGCCTATAGCCACTGCAGAAAAGTAGTTTTTGGCATTAATGATGAGTCGGACTGCGTCACTACAAGATCAACTATCATTCACTATTTTATACGAAGTACGCCTATGTAAGATCTGAGTTTTCTTCTGCACTTGTGTAATCACCCTGCACTCGGATTTTATACGTTAAAGCAGTTGATTCAAAAATGGTTCAAATGGCTCCGAGCACTATGGGACTTAACATCTGTGGTCATCAGTCCCCTAGAACTACTTAAACCTAACTAAACTAGGGACATCACACACATCCATGACCGAGGCAGGATTCGAACCTGCGACCGTAGCGGTCACGCGGTTCCAGACTGAAGCGCCTAGAACCGCACGGCCACACCGGCCGGCGTAGTTGATTCTTTTTATTTCCGTGCTAAAAGCTATTTTATTACAAGCTACTTCATCGACTTCGGCCAGGTAACGCCTCTTTTCGAAACCAGGGTGACTCAAAAGCCCGTTAACGCTTGACAGGAATGATGTAGCTGGAGAGAGAGAAATGTACAAATAAGCCTGAAATGATATGCGATTTTATTGAAACCAGAAACAGTGCAAAAACTGGTCAACATCAGGTGCGGAACAGTAATACGTCAGTGATGCCACATGAGACGTGAGAATCGTGTATAAAATGAGCTGTAGTGAGAAAGGGAGGCACCCACTAATTACCAATCCAGGTGTTCTGCTGCGCCACTACATCTGTATTCCACCTTTCATGAACCCCCGTGTCTTATCCATTCCCTCCCTCAGGAATTTTAACCAACTCCCACTCCCCAACGATGAAATCCGTCCTAAGATAACCCCACTTTCCAACCCTAATCACGACGCTCCATCTCATCACACATTCGTCCCATTTTCCCCTTCCCCCTTCATCCACTTTGGTGACTTCCACCCGCTACCTGCGGTTCTACAGAGCCCCACGGTCACACTCATCATTGTATCATCATGACAATTTTTTCGACTGTTACCTCGCAACACCACTGCACCACGGCATCATTTGCGTCCAAGAATGTATTGTAACAGTTATACAAAATCGTCAAACGAGTTTTAAAAACCATAAATTTTTTCATGTCTATGTATTTTACAAATCCTCGTTAATTATTACTTGTTTTTACGTAAAACCCGTCACTATCGTCCACCTACGTATTTTTTTTGCAAAATCATCTCTTATTGACACGTTTTGCATGTTTTAACCATTTTCAAATAGTTTTTGTAACCTTTGGCTGAAGGGTCGCTTTGTCTGCTGTCAACCCACCCCAATTGTGGGGAACTAAAATAACACTAAAGGAAAATAAAAGAGAGAGAGTCAGTTGCGCCATCAAACGCGCCATGTTAACTTCGGCAGAAAATGCACTGTTACTGAAGCTTTACTATGAGAATGGAGAATCCGCTACCGCAACTTTACGATCCTATAGACATAAGAACGGTATTCGAACGACCAAAGGCCCCTTGACAAGTGTCTCTGTGAAGAAAACGATCACAAAGTTCGAAGTCCTCGGTTGTTTAAAAGATCGGTCTCGTAGTGAGCGACCAAACACAATTGCAACTGTTAGGCGGACAGTTCAAGAAGAAATTGAGACTGCAGTGTAAGAAGGGTGCGAGGTAAACCAATATGTTACAGAACTGCATCGTCCCTTGCCTGGGTGATAAACACCTCTTGGAAGGTGTGACATATATGCAGGATGACGCCCCATCCTATATTGCTACATGTGTGGAAGATCTCTTGCGTAAATCATTTCGTGAGGATCCCTTTGCTTGGGCTTCCAGGTCCTCAGATCTTGATTATTGGTTGTGGGGTTACCTGAAGTCACAAGCCTACCGCGACCGTCCGACCTCATTAGGGATGCTAAAATAAAACATCAGAGGGCAATATCTAATCATTCCTACTAATGCACTGTACAGTGCTGCTCACAACATCGTCCCTCCACTACACGTGTTGTTGATGAATGACAGCAGACATGTAGAGCATTTGTTATAAAGAATATGGTCTTTGCTAAAAATCAATTGTAAGGCTAATTATTGCTTTAGTAAGATGTGAAGCGCCGTCTGTTGGTCATTCTGTGCACTTTTTTGGTTTCAATAAAACCCCATGTTATTTCAAGCATGTGTGTCAATTTTTACCTCTCTGTCTTTAATATCTGAAAATTCAGTACTTCATGGAATAAAAAAGGACTTTCGGGTCACCCTGTAGATACCGTTTCAATAGTCCATCCTTACCAGATGAAGTTACAAGCGAAAACCGAGAGCCCATGTTTACTAGACACTTTTTCTTGTTTGGCCTATACTACCACTTCTGACAGTACCAGTACATATATTCCACTGTCATATGTATCAGAACAGTTTTCGCTTATAACTTTCGACACGTCCGTTTGCGAACCAGGGATCTTTACTTCATACTGATACATATATCCTTCTCCATCATCCTACAAACTTTGTAACACCATCACGAAATCACATTTACAGGCGTCCGCGCCTACAACTTCGACGGTCTGTTGCGTTTCCAGACATGGCTTCCCACACTGAAGCGCCAAAGAAACTGGTATAGGCATGCGTATTCAAATACAGACACACGTAAAGAGCCAGAATACGGCGCTGCGGTCGGCAACGCCTATCTAAGATAACAAGTGTCGCACGCAGTTGTTAGATCAGTTACTGTTGCTACAATGACAGGTTATCGAGATTTAAGCACGTTTGAAGGTGGTGATATAGACGGCGCACGAACGATGAGACACAGCATCTCTGAGGTAGCGATGAAGTGCGGATTTTCCTGTACGACCATATCACGAGTGTATCGTGAATATCAGAAATCCGATAAAACATAAATTCTCCGACATCGATGCGGCCGGAAAAAGATCCTGCAAGAACGGGTCCAACGACGTCGGAAGAGAATCGTTCAACGTTACAGAAGGGCAACCTTCCGAAAATTGCTGCAGATTGCAATTCTGGGCCATGAAAAACTGTCAGCGTGCGAACCGTTCAACGAAACATCGTCTATATGGGCTTTAGGAGCCTAAGGCTGACTCGCGTGCCTTTGATGACTGCACGACACAAAGGTTGCCTGGGCCCGTCAACACCGACATTGGACTGTAGACGACTGGAAACATGTTGCCTGGTGTGACGAGTCTCGTTTGAAATTGTATCGAGCGGATAGACGTGTAGGGGTATGGAGACAACCTCATGAGTCCATGGACCCTGCATGTCAGCAGACCGCTACGGTCGCAGGTTCGAATCCTGTCTCGGGCATGGGTGTGTGTGATGTCCTTAGGTTAGTTAGGTTTAAGTAGTTCTAAGTTCTAGGGGACTGATGACCTCAGAAGTTAAGTCCCATAGTACACAGAGCCATTTGAACCATTTTTTTGCATGTCAGCAGGGGACCGTTCAAGATGGTGGAGGCTCTGTAATGCTGTGGGCCGTGTGCAGTTGGAGTGATAAGGGACCCCTGATACATCTAGATACGACTCTGACAGCTGACACGCACGTAACCATCCTGTCTGATCACCTGAATCCATTCATGTCCATTGTGTATTCCGACTGACCTGGGCAATTCCAGCAGAACAATGCTACTGAGTGGCTTCAGGAACACTCTTCTGGGCTTGATCACTTTCGCTGGCCACTAAACTCGGCAGACATTAAGATTATTAAGCATATCTGGGATGCCTTGCAACGTGCTGTTCAGAAGAGCTCTCCACCCCCTCGTACTCTTACAGTTTTATAGACAGCCCTGCAGGATTCATCGTGCCATTTCCCTCCAGCACCTTCATACATTAGTCGAGGCCATACCACGTCGTTGCGGGACATCTGCGTGCTCGCGGGGGCCCTACACTATATTTGGCAGGTGTACCAGCTCCTTTGGCTCTTCATGGTGTGTAAAACTTGATCTAAGTTCCTTCTACAACCTCCACAAGTGTGTAACATGAAATGAGAAACCGCCTGTATATTATGTTGGTTTACCTACAATCATTCCTCCCACGTGCTTTTTGCGAATGGAACAGTGATGGGGGAACAAAAAATGGTTCAAATGGCTCTGAGCACTATAGGACCTAACATTTGAGGTCATAAGTCTCCTAGAACTTAGAACTACTTAAACCTAAGTAACCTAAGGACATCACATACATCCATGCCCGAGCCAGGACTCGAACCTGCGACCGTAGCGGTCGCGCGGTTCCAGTCTGTAGCGCCTAGAACCGCTCGGCCACACAGGCCGGCCGATGGGGGAATAGGTAGTTTCTTGAAAGTCAGTACCGCCATCAGATTGTTTTTTATTTGCAGTGTTACATTTACACGATCATGATTTCAGTTTCAAAGTGCCATTATCAAGTGTTTTAATTTTCAGTGCCTAAGATGGCATACTGTCGTATTTAAAATACATTATTAGGCACATTGTCTAAGGGTCAATATTTCTGGTAAAAGCCTACTGCTTTGTTTTATCACTGAGTATACCATCTTGACTAGATATTGATACCGGAAGCACCCCTCGAGACACACTGTCAGGTGACTCGCGGTGTATAGACGTAGCTGTAGAGTTCTGTGGAGAGACTGGGCTGAGGGGAGTGGTCGGAGACCAGAGCGCAGACCTAGAAGCGGCGCTGAGCTGTCCAGGAATTCCCCCGCGGACCTGAGCGGACTGGATTCCTGCCTGCCTCTGGAGCAGCAGCCGGCGATCGGCCGTCGCTCTAAAAATACGGCTAGCGGCCGCCGGCGTGGAATGTGGCGCTGCGGTGCGCTGCGTTGCACCAGATCCGGCACCGCTCCCCCCACCCCCGCCCTGCTCCACAGTACTCCCACTCTCACTGACCAGCTGCCCGACAGGCGCCGCTTCCGAAACGCCGCCGCTCCGACATGGAAGGGGGCAGGCGCCGTGGGCACAGGTCCAACTAGCGAGCCGTATGCTCCCGCGTATCTTTCTACACAACGTCCGTCAGCGTCAATTTATATCATTAATTTTTGAGATAATATTTTGAAAACATGATTATCCGACAGTAGATCCCTCCGTGGAACCGCCGACAATGAAAGAGACGACAGACACAATCAAAATACTAAAAAAACAACAAATTTTCAGGGAGAGAGGGCATAACAGCTGAACTGTTTAAGAAGGAAGGAATAAAAATTTCAAAACAAACACTCAAACTTGTTACGAACAGCACAGTAGGGCATACATTTCTTTTACTGGTGAAATCTTCTGAAGCAATTTCTTTGTTTAAGCATAGAAAAACTTTGCATTTTTGGCACTGAACATAATTATTCTGTTTCTTGCAAATTATGCACCACCTTCTTGTGTTATTCCACAGAGGAAAGTGGTCAATTTTGTCCTTTTGGCATTCCAGCACAGGAGTTACTGTATTAGCATCTTCAGTATTTGGACGTCCCCTCTTGAATTTTCCTTGTCTAGCAGATATCAATGCACTTGCAAGATTAGCTTGAAACTGACTGAGACAAACTTGTTCTTCAGACAGGACCTTGCAGTCTTCTCTACATCTCAGCCAGCTATTGGCAACACCTATTGTTATTGTGTGCCAGAAGATATACAAATACCATATTCTGGATTTTAAGAAGATATTTGTATAGTGATGTCAACATGTCATAGAGATATACTCCTCCCATATTACAATTGTACATTTAAACAATGGATGGTCTTATCCCAACTTTTTGCCATGTCCTTTGGCTCTACACCTGTTACCAAAGATAAGAATGTAACACATTTGTTATCATACCATTTCACAATGATGAACTTGCCCATTGTATCAAGTTGTGAAACTATAGTACCGCGTCCTTGCGCTTTCATCTGCTTTTCGTCGGGAACTGTACATTTCTTCAATCTGGCAGCTCATATTGGGCCTGTATAATAAATACCCCTCTTCAGTAGGCTCTCAGCAACATGATACAATGTTATAACATTGTCTGCATAAACCTTAAAAAAGCTATTGTCTTCCAATGCTGCAATTAGTGAACAGAAGCGATAATAATACCAGTTCATAAAAAGAGCGACAAACAACTATGCAGGAACTACAGCGGGATTTCATTACTTAGCACCGCCTATAAATGTTCTCCAAGATCCTCCAGAAAAAATTAGAACCATATTTAAAAGAAATAATAAATGAGAAACAAGAAGAATTTGTGAAGAATCGTTCAACAACCGAATAGATATTCATACTGAAAGAAGGAATAATGGAATGTAGTCGAATTAAGTCGGGTGATGCTGCAGGAATTAGATTAGGAAATGAGACGCTTAAAGTAGTAAATGAGTTTTGCTATTTGAGGAGCAAAATAACTGATGATGGTCGAAGTAGAGAGGATATAAAATGTAGACTGGCAATGGCAAGGAAAGCATTTCTGAAGAAGAGAAAATTTGCTAACATCGAGTATAGATCTAAGTGTCAGGAAGTCGTTTCTGAAAGTATTTGTATGGAGTGTAGCCATGTATGGAAGTGAAACGTGGACGATAAATAGTAGCTTTCGAAATGTGGCGCAACAGAATAATGCTGAAGATTAGATGGGTAGATCACATAACTAATGAGGACGTATTGAATAGAATTGGGGAGAAGAGGATTTTGTGGCACAACTTGACTAGAAGAAGGAATCGGTTGGTAGGGCATATTCCGAGGCATCAAGGGATCACCAATTTAGTATTGGAGGGCAGCGTGGAGGGTAAAAATCGTAGAGGGAGACCAAGAGATGAATACACTAAACAGATTCAGAAGGATGTAGGTTGCAGTAGGTACTGGGAGATGAAGAACCTTGCGCAGAATAGAGAAGCATGGAGAGCTGCATCAAACCAGTCTCAGGACTGAAGACCACAACAACAACAACAACAACAACAACAACAACAGGCGGACAGTTCAAGAGGAAATTGAGTCTTCAGCGCAAGAAGGGTGCGAGGTACACCGATATGTTAGAGAACTGCATTTTCCCTTGCCTGGCTGATAAACACCTCCTGGAAGGTGTGACATATATGCAAGATGGCGCCCCATCCTATATTGCTACATGTGTGGAAGATATCTTGAGTAAATCATTTCGTGAGGATCCCTTTGCTTGGGCTTCCAGGTCCTCAGACCTTGATTATTGGTTGTGGGGTTACCTGAAGTCACAAGGCTACCGCGACCTTCCGACCTCATTAGGGATGCTAAAATAAAACATCAGAGGGCAATATCTAACCATTCCTACTAATGCACTGTACAGTGCTGCTCACAACATCGTCCCTCCACTACACGTGTTGTTGATGAATGACGGCAGACATGTAGAGCATTTGTTATAAAGAATATGGTCTTTGCTAAAAATCAATTGTACGGCTAATTATTGCTTTAGTAAGATGTGAAGCGCCGTCTGTTGGTCATTCTGTGCACTTTTTTGGTTTCAATAAAACCCCATGTTATTTCAAGCATGCGTGTCGATTTTTACCTCTCTGTCTTTAATATCTGAAAATTCAGTACTTCATGGAATAAAAAAGGACTTTCGGGTCACCCTGTAGATACCGTTTCAATAGTCCATCCTTACCAGATGAAGTTACAAGCGAAAACCGAGAGCCCATGTTTACTAGACATTTTTTCTTGTTTGGCCCATACTACCACTTCTGACAGTACCAGTACATATATTCCACTGTCATATGTATCCGAAAAGTTTTCGCTTATAACTTTCGACTCGTCCGTCAAACCAGTCTCTGGACTGAATACCACAATAACAATAACTGAAAGAAGCCATATGCAAATAATGGGAGTATAACAAAACAATGGCAATACTATTTGTTGATTTTAAGAAAGCCTATGACAACATATCCAGAGATACGATGTGGGAGAAAATGCAGAGATTCGCAATATCGAAGAAGATAATAATCTCGTGAAAGTGGCACTGAAAGGCTCGAAAGGGGTAGTGAGTTCAAATGGCTCTGAGCTCTATGGGACTTAACATCTGAGGTCATCATCCCCTAGAACTTAGAACTACTTAAACCTAACCAACCTAAGGACATCACACACATCCATGCCCGAGGCAGAATTTGAAACTGAAGCGCCTAGAACCACTCGGCCACACTGGCCGGCTAAAGGGGTAGTGAAAATGGATGGAGAGTATTCCAACGCGTTTGACATGAAAACAGGAGTCAGGCAAGGAGTTGGAATATCACGACTCTAGTTCAACATTGCAATACAGGAAGCGCTGGATGCAGCAAGTGAAGCAGAAGAGGGCATTAAAATAGGAACAAAAATAAATGTACTGGCCTTTGCAGATGACGTAGCACTAATCGCTGAAAATCAGGAGAGCCTTAAAATACTAACAAAACGACTCTTTCAAAAATCATAGGAAACTGGATTAGAAGTAAATGATGTGGAAATAAATTCATGAAGGTAGGAAGAAACTACAGAGCAAAAACACGGGAAACTCTGCAGATCGATATCCACATGCTTGAAGAAGTAGAGGAGTTTAAATATCTCGTATTAGTAGTAAACAACAAAAACGATGAGAAACAAGAAATAGAGGCGAGTAGCAAAGCTGCATCCAGAGCATCATACTCACTCAACAAAACTAAAAAATTTTCAAGAACAACCAAAGTAAGAAGATATAAGCCCAAAATCAGACCAGTATTACTATATGGGGCAGAAATACGGAGTACAGATAAATACGCGGAGAGGAACACAAAAGTTTTTTTAAAAATAAAATCCTGCGAAAGATATTCGGACCAATTTATGAGGGAGGAGAATGGCGAAGAAGAACGAGCATGGTGCTCAGGGAGCTATACAGTGAACTAGATGTATCTGCGGCAAGTCAAAACAAGAAGGCTAACATGGGCCGGCTACGTCTGTAGAAGAGAGCAGGGATCTTTACTGAGAGAAGTCTCAGAGAATAAACCGGAAGGCAGGCAGAAAATGAGGTGGAGAGAGCAGGTTGCCAAGTATCTCCAGGTACTGGGAACAAGGAAAGAAGATGCCGAAGACAGAATATTGTGGAAGAGGCCAGAAACCGACTGCGGTTTGTGGGGCCAGGAGAGTAATAGTAAGCAATTTTTTGAGTTCCTTACCTCACTCGATAAAAACGGAACCCTAATAGAATCACATTGTTGGCCGACCGTCCGTCCGTCCGTCTTCACAGTTAAGCCTCATGAACGTGCAGAGATACCGTGTTGACATTTTTGTCACATACTAAGGTTCACAAGAAGCAAGTTTTCACAGTACCAGTAAAAGAAAAAATCTATATGTTGTTAATTTGTAATTACATCACATAAAAAACTTTTTTTCCTGTTTGCTGTCTGATCTGTCGGTCCGGCTGTGTACACTCTTTTTTCTCAGGAACGTGTAGAAGTATAGTGTTGAAATGTATGTCACATACTAGGGTCTATGGTCGCTTGGCGGCGTGAAAAATTTAAGCTTCTAAATCTACGCAGTCAAAAGGTACGGTCGTTTACAGGATAACTATTATTGAACTATGTGAAAAAACCGTAAATTAGTTACAAACTACGACGCGCACACACTTTATTGAGCATGTAAACGTCACTATGGATATTCGGATTTAGGTTCTGATATGTTCGATATACCTGCCACCATTAACGATGATGTGGCGCAGACGAATAGCGAAATTCTGCATGACCCGCTGAAATGTCGGAACATCGATGCTGTCGATGACCTCCTGAATAGCTGTTTTCAGCTCAGCAATGCTTTTGGGGTTATTACTGTACACCTCGTCTTTATTATATCCCCACAAAAAGGAGTCGGATGTGATCAGATCCGGAGAATATGGCGGCCAATCGAGGCCCATGCCAGTGGCCTCTGGGTACCCCAGAGCCAGAATGCGGTCCCCAAATTGTTCCTACAGGCCATCAAATACTCCCCTGCTTCGATGGGATCGAGCTCCGTCTTGCATGAACCACATCTTGTCGAAATCAAGGACACTTTGGATAATGGGGATGATATCATCTTTCAAAACCTTCACGTAACGTTCGGTAGTCACCGTGCCATCAAGGAATATCGCACCGATAATTCCATGACTGGACATTGCACACCACACAGTCACCCGTTAAGGGCGAACAGACTTGTCGACCGCGAAATGCGGATTCTCAGTCTCCCAAATGCTCCAATTTTGCTTATTGACGAACCCATCCAAATGAATGTTGGCTTCATCGCTAAACCAAGCAATCATGCGCATGCTCATACTCATCGGCCAGCAGTGCAGTTTGAACGTCCCATCGCAAACCGTTCAAAAGTTATGACGATTTTATTTCTTGTAGTTCAATAATTGTCACCCTATGTGTCACACATTTTGATACTCGTAAACTTACTCATCAAAACACATTACTCCACTCTGTTTTGGCTTGATGCAACAACAGTGGTTCAGTGTTCCAAAAATAGGAAACACTTTCTGTTGCAAGTGTTTTATCATTTATATTATTATTTTTGGAACGACTCATCAAACGTATAGATGAACTACCTACCTAGATCTCGGGCCTGGTAGTCGAGCGATAAACCGCGTGCCTAGAAACCGAGAGGTCGTGGAATCGAATCTTGGTCGGACAACGGATTTTGCAGTCTTCGTGTTAACTTTGTGTGTGGAGTCGCCAAAAACAATACGTGGTTCGGTTCCACATTAAACTGTACGTCCCTTTTTCCCTGTTAGATAACTGGGTTAAGTTACGGACACGCCAGTTGCCGAAGTGGCGTCCGATAGAAAGACCTGCAACAGTCCGTTGAGCCAGAGGAAATTATTATTATTATTATTTATATCCGTAATTAAATTTGTATGGAACCCTCAGAGTGTAAGTCCTGCTCGCACTTGTCCGGTTTTTTTACCGCTTCAGCTACTTGTTACTAATATCAGCCCGAAGCGTTTCGGTCGCATGCTGCCATCATCAGGTGCACTATAGTTACATGAACATTAATGCACCTGATGATGGTAGTATTTTGCCGAAACGTGCTCTGCTAATAAATATCAGTAAAAAGTGACTTGAAAAGGAAGAGAAGCACCGCCCCGGTAGAGCGTCATGTCGTCCATCAACCAGCAGCGTCATGTGCATGCGATATGGAGTAGCCAGCACACTGCTTCCCGCGCGTTGTCAGGTTAGCAAACCTGGTGCTGCTACTTAGCATTCAAATAGCTCCTCAACTGGCATCACAAAGTTGAGTGCACCGCATTTCAGTCCTTCCACAAAGGAAAAATTCCTGGCAGAACAGGGAATCGAACCCGGATCCTCCGCATGGAAGCCATCGACGCTTAAGTTACGGAGGCCGAGCCAAAAAGGTGATTGAAGCAGTAAAAATTATTTCATAAATTTGCACAGTTGCTGACCTCAGCCAATTCCATATGACAAATGGTTCAAATGGCTCTGAGCACTATAGAACTCAACATCTATGGTCATCAGTCCCCTAGAACTTAGAACTACTTAAACCTAACTAACCTAAGGACATCACACAACACCCAGTCATCCATGTGACATACTTGAATTTAAGTATATGATTAATGCAGTCACAATTTAGTCACAACTGTTTTCTTACATACTATTTGCAGTGTCGGTGTTTAACGGTCCGTTATGCAATGTCCTTGAGACACGCATGCATGTCTGAGGGACACTGCATAGTGGATCGTTAAACACAGACACTGCAAATAGTATAAAATACCTAGGCACAGGCGCGACAATTAGAAGTAAGTCTCTTACAGTCCGTGAATCACAATGATTGTGCGAGTGCAGGATATGGATACACGCGGCGACATGTGGAGGTTCGGTGTGGTCATGGAAGCGCGCTCAGATGGCCAAAGTTGTTATAACGTAGAGCGGGAAATCCGGGTTCAAATACCGGTCCGGCACAAATTTTCGTCTGTCGCCAATAAATTGTACATGTGGAGCCTCATCGTATTCGTCATTGCGAATATGTTTCTTGTTTTCTTACAGTATATTTCTGTCTACAAAGTCGAATTCTGTAAGTAGCCCCCAAAACATTTAGTTAAAAGGCATCAAAGCATCTACAGCAAAAAAAGAATTATTGTATATGTGGAAGAAAGTTCTGAAATATATTTTTAAAAAAACAGGAATTTAGGCCAGAATGTTGTAAATCTCCATTGTTTTCTAACCTCTATATCGAAGATTACCCACGGCGAATCACGTGATTGGTTTTTCTGTCTTCTTGTTCCCTCGGTTCCCCCATTGTGCACTAAAGAGGTTGTGCGGTGATACTGATAGCTGCTCTGATTGTGGAGACATGTTTGAAGTTGTCGTCGTCATACGTGGTGGCCACGTCTCTTTCGCAACAATGTATTTTGCAGGGGAAGAAATTCGAGATTGTTCTACTACGCTTTCGAGCTTTTATGTATGTACGTGAACGTTAACGAATGTTTTTGAGTGTTGTATATTATTCTCGAATGTTCTAGAGTACAACGTGGGAACAGCGCCTTTCGAATTGATCTGTACTCCGCTGAAATCGTCTTAAACGGTGATTTGTGCAACGTACCCAGGCAGAGGAACAACTCATCGAAAATGTGCGCCCGCTTAAAGAGAATAACAACGTAAAGAAAAAATGCTTGTGTAAGCGAACAATTTTAGCAACAAAAAATGTAGTTCAGGCGAAAAATCTGCGATTATACAATATGACGCCAGGGAAAAAAAACTAGTGCACTAAATTCGCTCAGCATTCCTGCCATGCCTCCGCGAAAGTATATAAGCTGAATTGTTAACCAGAAAGGAAAAAGGTAGTTTTCATACGAATGCTACTCATTCAATGAACTTGCCATTCCGCTTTACAAGCCTCCAGTTGCCGGTAAGGTTAGCGTAATGTATGGCTTAATGATGCACTAGGGCAAACCCTCCAATATTGAGGAATGAATTTAAAAGAATCGCGTTTCCGGCCAGAACAACTATACATGCAGTGTTCGCCTGTTGGTCAACCACTAAAGGTACTAGTCTTTGCACCCGAAAGTGACACAGGAAATATAATCTGTAACAATGTACCAAGAACAAATTACTCGCTATACGAATGAGATGAACAACACTTGTTTTCCAATTCAGAAAACAAATTAAAAAAATAAGACCAATCTCCATTTCAATAAGTACAATTTAAGAAATTTACCCACTAAAAATAATGACATTCTCGAGCAACCATTTAATTCGATAAAAATCGTTGCTTATGGCATCGAGGGCACAGTGGTTCGCTATCACAACGACCGATCAACTTCTGAGTTTCATTCTCATAAACCGCAGCTCAGCAGCCGTTCAGATTCCATGGATTTTTGTACCTTACGTGGATTCTGGAGCCGGCCGAAGTGGCCGTGCGGTTAAAGGCGCTGCAGTCTGGAACCGCAAGACCGCTACGGTCGCAGGTTCGAATCCTGCCTCGGGCATGGATGTTTGTGATGTCCTTAAGTTAGTTCGGTTTAACTAGTTCTAAGTTCTAGGGGACTAATGACCTCAGCAGTTGAGTCCCGTAGTGCTCAGAGCCATTTGAACCATTTTTTTTTTTTTGTAGATTCTGGTCTAACATGAGCCGCTCATGTTTGTTAGCCAGTAACGATGCGAATTAAAAATCGTCACTCCATTATCACATCATTCAACGAAATTAAAACCACTAGCTTCTAAACTGATGTGCACCTCAGCATTTTTGGTACCCATTATCAGCAAAATTTTCGATAGTTTAAGCTGAACTAGTAAAAAATCTGTATTCCTGAACTATTTGCGATCCAACCCGTTTTATCATCATTCCATCTTTCACAGTGTTTTCTCCAATAACTTCCTTAATACGACCGCTCTAAATACAGAAAACGAACAACTGCGCATATTCCACACCTAGTGCGGTTATTAACTGACCGAGGCGTTTTAAATTAGCACAAACAAACGTAAACATGGACTCACATTCGTTTATGTCCTCTGAGGGCAGCCAGTAGATGTACTAACCCAGGGTGCATGCTGCAATCGCCAATCACAGCGCTGCAGCGGCCATGTTTTAAAACAGTAGTTTCTGTAAATACCTCGCCTCGTGAACATAATTCTCTGTCATACAAAAGCTGAACTGTTACTTCAACAATTACAAATCGTGTAAACCTTTACGCCTCTGGAAATCGGCATCATCTTCAGGAATGAGCACTGTATGAACTGACTTTCTTTTAACGAAACCTGGTTTGTATCTTCTTATTCGCCTCAAAAGAGATTTGATTTATCTACCACGCCTCTCCGGCAAAAATGTTTCTTACAGCATTCGTAATCAAATTTTAATCCCGGAAAAACTGTGTAAATCTTGTTGGCATTTTTAATAGTAGAGGACCATTGGCGTAACGGTAATTCCTTGTTGTATCTTAGTAAAGTGCTCTCTTTCATCTAGTTCATGTTTGCCATTTTCCTTGGCGCTATTCTTCTGATTTTCGGAACGGTGTACCGTACAATGATTATGTAAGTCATCTCCAAGTACGTCATTACTTTAATTCTTTGTTCATGGATTCTGTGGGAACCATTAACAAATTATTTATGAATGAAGATGACGAGTGACTTTTTAGGCGACGGTCTGTCATCAGTTGCATCACCAAAACTATTAATGGACCGCACTTTGCCACCTCAGCGTCGACATTACGATAAATTCCACTGCCCGACGTCGGCAAGCAGTAGATAGTTAACGTGCGTGACAGAGCAGACCAAGCAGTTGCTACCCGGGATTTATGGACGACCCTCTCCGCGCGTAAGTTACAGTTCCGCACTATTTCTGGACGCCAGAATCTGGAACACTTGAGGCGCCACGCATAACGTAAGCGCAAAAGGCGGGGACGGCAGCTATCTGCAGCGGTTCCTCGCGTTATTACTGTGAGTTGCGACCTTCCTGCTACTGAAGTAAACGCAGCAAGTCATCGGGATTATACGTGACGACCAAACGGCTCAGCTGTCGAATTTCATAATGACTTTAGACATAATCACGTTGCTTCAGCCGCCTCCTTAGATGAAATTGCAAAAGCATCCGAGCAAATTTCAAAAATGGTTCAAATGGCTCTGAGCACTATGGGACTTAACATCTATGGTCATCAGTCCCCTAGAACTTAGAACTACCTAAACCTAACTAACCTAAGGACAGCACACAACACGCAGTCATCACGAGGCAGAGAAAATCTTTGACCCCGCCGGGAATCGAACCCGGGAACCCGGGCGTGGGAAGCGAGAACGCTACCGCACGACCACGACCGAGCATATTTATTCTGAGCTCGAACGCAAAAAAAGTGTCTCGAAGAGAATGACGTCATCCATGCCAACTGGCATAACTTCCGAAAGTACGAGGTCTGTTAAAAAAATTTCGGAACATTCGTAACTTCGCGATAATAGTATACTGGATCGAAATGGAGTTGGCATCCCTGCACACGCCTGTGTTTAATGTGTAACTGCCGGAAATTTCAATGTTGTTTGTTAGTTATTGTTCAGTGCTGTGTTTAGTAGATCGTTGTGTTACACAATCTACAAATTTCGAGATGGCAGAGTTAGAGGAGTAACGCGTCAGCATTAAATTTTTGCGTGAAACTCAAGAAAATCTTTACAGAGACACACCAAATAATGCAGGAAACCTAGAGTGATGAGTGCTCAAGCCGTACTCGGTGTTCCGAATGTTCACACGGTGAGACGGAAGTTAAAGATGACCCTCGTTCAGAATGCCCTTCGACGTCTACCGACAAGGCTCAAATCAGAAACGTCAACGAAACTGTGCGTGCCGATCGAAGACTGACTGTCCGAGAGATTGCCGAAGAATGTAACATTTCAGTTGGACCGTGTCATGAAATCCTGACACAGCACCTTGGAATGCATCGTGTTGCCACCAAGTCCATCCCACGGCTCATGAGTCAAGACCAAAAAGATCGTCTCGCAATCTGTGAAGAGCTTACGGATCGCGGAGATGAGAACGAGATGTTCCTCAATAGCATGATAACTGGTGATGAGACATGGATCTACGGTTGTGATGTTGAGAGCAAGGTTCAGTCTTCACAGTGGTTCGGCAAAGGTTCTCCAAGACCAAAAACAGCTCGTCAGGTCAGGTCAAATGTCAAAGCCATGCTGACTGTTTTCTTTGACTCTGAACGATTAGTCCATCATGAATTCGTGCCACAGGAACAAACTGTTAATCAATGGTACTATAGGAATGTGTCGCGACACCTGCGAGAAAATTTGAGAAGGAAACGGCCTGAAAAGTGATGAGACAGTTCATGGCTCTTGCATCATGATAACGCATCCACACATTCATATCTGTTGATGTGTGACTATTGCACAAAAAATGAAAACACCGTGCTGACTCATTCTCTGTGCTATCCAGAGCTGGCCCCTTCGGACTACAGGCATGCGTATTCAAATACAAAGACACGTAAACAGGCACAATACGGCGCTGCGGTCAGCAAAGCCTATATAAGACAACAAGTGTGGCGCAGTTACTACTGCCACAATAGCAGGTTACCAAGATTTAAGTGTGTATGAACGTGGTGTTATAGTCGGCGCACGAGCGAAGTCAGGACTTTCCAGTACGACCATTTCACTAGTGTACCATGGATACCAGGAATCCGATAAAACATAAAATCTCGGACATCGCTGAGGCCGGAAAAAGATCCTGCAACAACGAGACCAACGATGACTGAAGAGAATCGTTCAACGTGTTGACAGAAGCGCAACCCTTCTTCAAATTACTGCAGATTTCAATGCCGCGCCGTCATCAGCGTGCAAACCATTCAACGAAACATCCTCAATATGGGCTTTCGGAGCCGAAGGCCCACTCTTGTACCTCTGATGACTGCACGGCAAAAAGCTTTACGCCTCGCGTGGGCCCGTCAACACTGACATTGCAGTGTTGATGACTGGAAACGCGTTGCCTGGTCGGACGATTCTCGTTTCAATTTGTATCGAGAAGATGGACGTGTACGGGTGTGGAGACAACCCCATGAATCCATGGACCCTGCATGTCAGCAGTGGACTGTTCAAGCTGGTGGAGGCTCTGTAATGCTGTGGGTAGTGTGCAATTGTAGTGATATGGGACCCCTGATACATCTAGATACGACTCTGACAGGCGACACGCACGTGACCATCCTGTCTGATCACTTGCATCCATTCATGTCCATTGTGCATTCCGACGGACTTGAGCAATTCCAGCAGGACAGTGTGACACACCACGCCTCCAAAATTGCTACAGAGTGGCTCCAGGAACACTCTTCTGAGTTTAAACACTTCCGCTGGCCACCATACTCCCCAGATATGGACATTACTGAGCATATCTTGGATGCGTTGCAACATACTGTTCAGAAGAGATCTCTGTCCCCTCGTACACTTATGGATTTATGGACAGTCTGCAGGATTCATCGTATCAGTTTCCTACAGCACTGCTTCAGACATTAGTCGAGTCCATGCCATGTCCTGTTGCGGGACTTCTGCGTGCTCGCGGGGGCCCCACACGATCTGAGGTAGGTGTACTAGTTTCTTTCACTCTTCAGTGTATTTTGAATAATGTTTCAATTCTACGTATAGAGTTTAGTTCTGCAGTTTGATTTTTTGATATTTTTTTCGATTGGAATGGGATATCATGTGTGAATGCACACAGATAGTGCAATGTAAAAACTTAATGCTAGTACATAATTCGATTTTATAGGATTCTACAACTTTTTCCACTCATAATATTACAAAGGGTTGTTCATACAGGTGGTTGATGGCGCTTATATATTGCCGAAACTGGTACCAACTATAAAGCTTTCCATATTGTCGCCCAATATGATATTCTTATTCATTAAAGAATTCTCATCGACTACCAGATGTGGTTCTCAGTGAGGCTAGCAATCCGCAGATTTAGCATTGCCAAGTGCAACGGGAAACACTATGGCTTTAGCAAGCACTACGTAACTTGGGTTTGTTTGGCTGCCAGGCTATTCACGGTAAATTATAGCGTTTCCTTGGCGCGGCGACAGTTTCAGCGCTGTTTTGAAGTTATGGTGAATTAACATTACCGAAATAGCATCTCCAATCTTTCAAAGATAGCCCATAATGCAGTAATAAATATAAGACTTGTGCAGTCCAGTTTATATGACTGTACAGAAACGTGTTAAACTGAGGAGACGAAGACTGTCTTAGTTCAATCCAAGGCTGTTAAGTGTCGGTTCTACCGGCCTGTTTAGTAATTTCTGGCAGTTCCTCATATTCATTTTGTCGAATGCTCGTCCTGTACCCAAACAACCCAAAAACTGTAGCTTTCAGAACACACGTTGTCCAAATTTCATGGTTTCAGTCACCATGAAAAAATGCAATATATCCATTAACATTATAAGATGTTACGTTCTGTAAGCAAAAAAGTTGTCATAAGGACTTCAATCTTAAGTTGAATGCTCGTTTTTTATAAATTTATTTACTCTTTCCTCGGTTATGGAGAGTTAGTAGTGACGTTTTCTTTGCTTGTTATTATTTTTTATGTGCAACAGATTTTCTTCAATTGATCTAATACTTTTTACTTCATACTTTTAGTTTTTACTGTAAACCTAACGTTATTGGTATGCGAATGAAAATATACAAGATGTAACAAGAGGTATGGCCATAGTTCCAGGACACATTCTCCACACGTAGAGGAAGGAAACATGTTATATGGGCATGGGTCCGAAAACGTTTGATTTCCATACTAGAGCTCACTTTCTACAACTCTTCGTCACATAAATAATGAGAAACACACAGGAAAAGAATGTGGCATCGCAGGATAACACTTTTGTAAATAAAATGGCCAAAATGGCCTCTGTTAGCACGTATACATGCTATATGAACGCGTGCTGTCTGTTCTTTCGGACGTATCCGAAAGAACAGACATCACGCATTCATATAATTAATTGATATCGATGAGCTATGAGTCCACCATCTTCAGTGCGGATGCATAATTACGTTCGAACTGCTGTGGGGGTCTCAAAGTAGCGAGCATGGAGGATATGGACGGGACTGTGGATAGGTAGCGCTAGGTGGCAGTGTTGGTCGGCCGAGGGGCGTGCCGATATGTTACGTTCATTGAGATAAACACTGTATTCGGATCTCGCAGCGGTTAGACGCAACTGCCTAGTAAACCAGGAGACCCCGGGTTCGAATCCCTGCCCGGCACACATTTTCACTCGTCGCCGCCGATTCCGCTCAAAGTCTTCAGGCAGCTGACATCAATAGTCCCTTCCCTTTCCTTTCCCTTCTCTCGGCCTTCAGTTTACATAACAAGGTACATTTATCAACTCGTCGTCGCGTTGATTCCCTGTTGTGCTGATAAATCCCTGGCGAACAGCGTACTGTTTCGCAGCCTTCCACAATACGGGCACAAAGACTCTGTACATCTTGTACCAGGATTCCGCACAAAAGCTTTCAAATGCCACCATAAATAAAAGTCTGATGGTCTTAGGTCCGGAGAGTGTGGAGGCCAAGAAACTGGACCACCTCTAACTATCCATCCGTCATGCAATATATTACTTAAACGCCTATGAACACTAACACTGAAATGAGAAATAGCTCGACAGTGCATGAAGCACTTGTTTTGTCATAATCCTAAAGACACATTTTCTAACACAACAGGTAGAGTAAGCGTGGTACGTTTCCCCATAAGCATGAATGGAAGAACATGAATCCCTAACAAATTCACCAACAATGCCGGCCTAAACGTTGACAGAAACTCTTCGTTGACGACGTGCTTACATAATTTCGTGAAGATTCTCGGTGGCTCGTGATAAAGGATAAGATTGGACCCAAAATTGAACCTAGTGGGGCTTCCTTCGTTGTTTCTCCCTTTCCATTAACGTTTTTCTCTTTCAACATTGTTTGAATTATTCAGCACAACATTTTCATTCTGTTTGTTAAGTATGATTCAAACCAGTTCTAGTTTCGACGATTAATGTGACTATGAAAAAAAGCAGATAATGAGCTCTAACATGGAAATGAAGCATTTCCTAACCCGTGTCCATATGACATTTTATTCCTCTATGTGTGAGGAATGTAAGGTCCGTCATAACTTATTTTTACATCCAGTATTTTCCACATGTTTAGTACCTTTATTTCTTAAGTCTTTGAAAACACTAGCTTTGATCATATGAGTATGTGATTTCAGATTGTTAATTTAATAAGGTACCATCAATATTGATATTAAAAATGTCAGAAATATACTTTACATATACTAATGAAATAGGGTAAATTTTTTACACATCAAAATAATATCTTCAAAAATCTATTAAGTGGATCACGATCAAAGGTTGGAAATACAGTATGCTTCATGTACCACACGTCAAACTAAGTTCTTAGGGCACGATACGTCAGTGAACTCTCATAATTAGTTGTATAAAGAAATGACAGTTTTGTAATGTTGCCCTCTCTTTGATAAATTTCTGCCGGCACTTGTGCTCTGTAATGAACGAATGTGACACTTGGCGGAAATCCATCACTTATATGGAGACATGAAGTTCGCCTGGCCTCTTTCGGCGCTATTCGGGAAGAACGGACCAAGTGCCGTGCCGGCACCAGAGTTCTCCGTCTCTCTTCCTTTCATTGGGACGACGCAGTAGTTAAAGAACAGGACACGCATTCGAGAGGGGCGGGGTTCAAATCCCCGCCCGGACATCCGAGTTTAGCGTGAATTCGCTGAATCATTCCAGTCGCGTGCCGGCCTGTTTCCTTCGAGAAGATAATGGCCTCTTCCCTGATCCATCATTGCCCAATCCGAGCGTCCGTGCCGTCCCTAACGACCGCATTATCAACAGGCTTCGTTTCTAAATCAGCAGTGAAAAATAACTAGCCACACGATAACAGTCTGTGCGTTACCAGCACTGCCTGTTACGTATGTCTGTACTGGCCGTGGTCCACAACACCACCCTCATTTGAGTCCGACTTCCCGCGGAGAGGTGGAATCATTTCCTCTCTCTTGATAGCTCCCAGAAAATTTGGAAATTTGTGGTAAGGACTATGGGACCAAACTGCTGAGGTCATCTGTCCCTAGGCTTACGCACAACTTAAACTAACTTACGCTAAGGACAACACACGCCCACCCACACACCCATGCCCCATGCCCGAGGGAGGGACTCGAACCTCCGACGGGGGGGGGGGGGGGGGGGGGCCGCGATAGCTCCCAGAGAATCGTCGGTGAGTCGTGCCTCAAGGGGCGATCAAGATACTAAATGGAGTGATCTGAGGTAACTACTAGGCATAAATCGAGACGGCGGCGTCGGGAATCAATCCTCTTCCCTCCCAACATAGTCCACTCGTCACGCGATATTTCTCTTAGCCACGCCCGTCGTTGTCCGCAGTGCTAGCAGAATTGGTGGGCAGCCGCAAAACGTTTCTCCTCTAAAAAGAAAAGTTTCCTCAAAAGCTGACTGAAGTATTTTTTTCTTGGGAGGACGATAACTTAACATCTGCAAACGTCTCAAGACCCGAGACACAGTCCCAGAAATTAATGCACCTTTGTTATTCTGTTGATATAAAATTGGGAATAACTTCGGCGTAGCGTAAGAAAAGATATACACCTAGCGAAGTGGCGCAGTGGTTGGCGCACTGGACTCGCATTCGGGAGGACGACGGTTCAAACCCGCGTCCAGCCATCCTGATTTAGGTTTTGCGTGATTTCCCTAAATCACTTCAGGCAAATGTCGGGATGTTTCCTATGAAACGACACGGCCGACTTCCTTCCCCGTCCTTCCCCAAATCCGATGGGACCGATAACCTTGATATTTGGTCCCCTCCCCCAAACCAACCAACCGAAAGATGTATATTCTGATATCATAGTCCACAGCAGCTGCAATGAAATTCGAGACATCAGGAGAAGCTTTTGATTTACAGCTCATATTTACTAACGCCAGCAGCTGGATTCACACTTGGTTTCGTTGCCTATTTGGTGCTTCTTTCTCATATTTCTCAAGAGCGCATTGTAAACCAGTTCCGACTAGATATAGTGATGAAATGTCACAATAGCTTGTCTTTCATACTGATACTAGAGAAATATTTCTAACTTCGTAAGACTACTTCATTAATATGTCTTTTGGTAGCACTTAAGCATATGGGAGAAAAATTCAATCCTTTTCTGGACACAAGAGAAAGTTGTTGTATCGGTTAATACACGGTCCACTCACATTAATGTGACCGCTGCCTGTGTTCGAAGTCAATGTACAAGAACCACTAACTCATTGCAGGTGGCAGCACTAGCAGTGGAGGCCATATAAGGCGCGTCGCGTGGGGGCAGGGTGGGGGTGACGGGGGCGGAGGGGGGGACGGAGCAGTCGTTGTCGTAATGCAAAATGGAATGACTTATCTGAGGTCCAAAAGGATGTGATCGTTACCTTTCGAGCCAAGGGTGGAATTATTTTCGAAATGGCTAAATTTGTAAACTGTTCGCTTGCCAACGTGGCTATAGTCTAATGCGCATGGCAAAATGGTGCTACCCAAAACCGGAAACTATGGTGCACCGAGGACCATAGATGACAGGGATGAACGCCGGCTGCGGAGATGTGTACGGCACGAATAAGAAGTGCTACTGGTGAGTAACTGCCCGCCCAGACAAACCAAGGGGCTACAAACGCTGTCTCCTCCACGACCGTTCACCGAGTGTTGCTATGTTTGCACCATCTCAGCAGGCGCCTTGTTAATGCACCTATGCTGACCGCTGTTCACCGGCGATCATGGCTGGAATTTGTACCCCAGTAACGCAACTGGGCGTCCACTGAGTTGCGACAGGTGGCCTTTTCAGGTGAATCACGTTTTATACTCCATCGGACAGATGGCTGTTGGCGTGTATGGCGTGAAACGTGTGAAAGCAAGCACTGTGCAACAGTCATCGGAAGGGTCCAGTCCAGAAGAGGGAGTGTTATGGTCTGGAGAAGGCTTTCTGGGTGATCTCGCCATTCTGGAAGGAACAAGGGAGCAACACAAGTATGCTTCTGTTCTTAGGGACCGTGTCCACCGCTACACGCACTTCGTTTTTCCTCGGCACTGTGGCATCTACCAGCAGGACAACGCAACGTGTCAAACAACTGGCAATGCACGTACGTGGTTCGAAGAGCACCATCATCAGTTTACCGTACTCTTCTGGCCATCAAATTCCCCCAATTAAAACTCAATTGAGAATCTGTGGGACCACCTCGATCGGGCAGTTCGCGCCATGGATCCTCGACCGAGAAACCTAGTGCAGGTGGCAAAGGCGCTGGAGACGACGAGACTCCTCATCCATAATCTCACTGACCCTCTTCCTCCACGTCTGGCAGCGGTCCGAGCTGCAAAAAGCGGTTATTCAGGCTTCTGACACGTGGTCACTTGTATGCGACTGGGCAGTGTATCTGCAGCTTTTAGGCCATTAAGAATCATTGTCCCTCACATGAGTGGTACGATTTACAAGCTATTTCTTATGAAGGAGCAGGGCTATCCCAGATTTTGCTTTATCTAATACAACTGTAAACGTTTATTACGTTCTCGACTAAAATTAACACGTCACAATGATGGATAGAATCACTGTTTACATCCAGCTGTAAGGTTGAAGTCTGTACGACAGAGTGTAGAAAGCAAGAAACTAAATGCGGAGAGAAGTGTATTAGAACTCCATACCCGAGTATTTTGTTAAGTTATACCCCTTAATGAAGACGTGGAGTACGATGATTGTGGTGGCGTAATAAAAGTCCGCTTGGAGGCCGCTAGAACAAAGAGTACGTTGTCTGTGAGAGGGAGTACGCTTGCTGAAGTCTTACTTTTTCATTCCCTTTTTGGTGACTGAAATCTTAAATCTGGCCATTCTAGTTGGTTTGGCTAGATTATGTATTGATCGCACTTCAGAACTGAAAAACACTTAAGAAGAACCGTCTACAATTACCAAAAATGAAGGAAGATTGGCTTTAACGTACCGTCGATATCGAGGTTATTAAAGACGGAACGCAAGCTCGGATGGTGTCAAGGACGGGGAAGGAAATCGGCTGTGCCCATTCAAAGGAACCATCCCGGCATTTGACTTGCCAGAAATGAAGCAATACGGTTGATACTCTCATTACTGGAGTAAATGTTTATCTCACGTTCAGGACAACTTAAGGGTTAGCCTCTGTGAAAGGTTCAGAGCAGTTTACTGTTAGTCAATATCTTAAAAAAAATGTTCAAATGTATGTGAATCCCTGAGGGACGAGAATGCTGAGGTCATCGGTCCCCAGACTTACACACTACTTAAACTAACTTATGCTAAGAACACACACACACACACACACACACACACACACACACATGCCCGAGGGAGGACTCGAACCTCCGGTGACATGGCGCGTCAAACCGCGCGGCCACTCCGCGCAGCGTCAGTGTCTTATCTAGTTCACTGTAGTTGAACTAGATTTCTAAGCCTACTTGGCATGTTGACTTTCCAAAATGCTTTTCACAGGATCTCAGTGTAATCATAGACCACCGATTTGGGGAAGTTACAGGATTATTGTAATTGCTGGTCTGTTTGTATTGAAACAATCTGTTAGCTGACTGTAATGGATACACATGGGTTGATTGACTGAGGGGAGGTTATGGGACTAGACGGTGAGGTCATCAGTCCCGCGATTCAAAAGTTACTTGCGTAAGATAGTGGGTCAGCTAAAAATGGGCGGATCCTGTAAGAGCGGTCAAACTATAAAGCGAGGAACCTAAAAACACACACAGTAGAAGGCATAAAAGGATAGGCCAAATCTAAAACCTGGAAAAACAGAGGGATAAAACAGCGGTCGCTGCAAGGGGGAGTGGTCATGGGCCCCAGGCCCAGAAAATACGAGGAGAGGCTCCAACCACAACCACCCTGCCCCTGCTGCAGGAGTAAAGTAAAACCTTATAACTAAAAATAAAAACAACTTTCACGTAGGAAACTGAATACCAGTCAACCATCCGTGAATCGTCTGCTAATATTAAAGACAAGGAATCTGGAAGGCTATACTTAGTATGACGGGCGAAAAGAAGGGGCATTCCACCAATATATGGGATATCATCAGTCTGACTCCACAGCTACATTGTGGGGGAGGGACTCGTTACACAAGGAAAAACAATGGGTGAGCCTAGTATGACTGATGCGTAGGTGGCATAAGACAGCGGGCTCCTTCCGAGATGAGCGGAAGGAAAGGCGCCAAATTGCAGTATCTCCTTGAGTGTGAGGAGTTTATTACTGAGAGCAGTAGCGCACCAGATGTCATGCCACTTTTGGGCAAAGAGAGATTTGATGTGTATCCGCATATCTGCACCTGGAATCATGAAAGGGAGCGGAGGGCAAGTATTTACCTTCCCAGCCGAAAGGTCAGCCAGTTCACTCCCGGGTGTACACATGAGTTGCAGTAGACACTCTTCTGAAGTTTTTTGATTAGATCATTGAGGTCGATACCACCGCCCTTTCGTGATCTCCATGACATTTTTCTCTGTCTCACTTAGAATTAACATTTGAAGCTTCACTTACGGATTGAGAAATGTTTAACAGTACTTGCCGCACTCCTCATTCGGAGGAAGGGTACTATTTTCATGGGAACAGAAAACACAGAATATGACTGCATAATATTGCTGATTGACCGAAAGATAACTATCCGTAACACAACAGGAAACACGTAACGTAATCATCGAGCCATTTTAGTTAGTCCGTGGAACAGTCGGCGAAGGCAATTTTCTCTGCGTGAGAAATATTACGTAAATTACGTAAAGAGTGTGTGCAGCTTTCCAGCTAGCTATCTGCAGTTGGGCACGAGACCGAAACCTCTAAGGCCAAAACAAGGAACTGACTTGACGAAACTGTAAATGACGTCAACCGTACGAAACAGTATCTCCTCTCCACAAAAGTCTGCGCAGATCACGCCTGTGGAGGTCGACGGAGCACAGTATACACATTGTGGGGCAGGAAGTACAGCACTCAACGAAGGCCTAATAACGTACCTAGCTTCTTGGACGCCATCCAATGTTACCCGTAAATCAGTCCGCACAAGCGATCGTAGTGTTGGCTAACGAAGGCCATCTCGTGGCGCAGGCGGCCAGTATGCCAGGAAAGATCAATGCAGAGCACGTTAACTGTAACTGAAGAAAAGCGAATGACCACAGTTACCTTCGTAATATTTAAATGAATCACCCTACATTAATGTCAACAGAAAGGTGAATGGAGACGCAGAAGTTGCTGGGAGAAGTTTGCTAATCTTCTGACATAACAGAGAAAACTCGAACTAAGCAACGAAAAATCAGTGTTTAACGTCTCGTCGACAACTAGAGCGTTAGAGACGCAGCACAAATTCAGATTAGTCAACGATGAGCAAGGAAACAGGTCGTGCCCTTTCAAAGGAACCATCCCGGAATTTGCCTGAGGCAATTTTGAGAAATCGCGGAAAAACTTAAAACTGGGTAGTCGGATGGGGATTTGAACCGTCGTCTTCCCGAATGGCAGTTCCGTGTGCTAACCACTGCGTCGCCTCGCTCGGTGAGATAATCAGATTGTAGTACATGAGAACAACAAAGTCGTCTGTTGTGTTCCCATAGCTCCATATGACTCTCACTCGAAGACCGAGAACAAGCTATGGCTTCAGTTCTTATTTTTGTATCAACGGCTTCTTCTGTATTTCGATCTCAACCGCAGATGCTGTCTCCCAGAAAAAGATCTTCAATTTTTTCAAATTCCCATAGTTAATAGAGTACATTTAACCATATCACGATGCAAGATAAAATTATTAAAGCAGATAACAGAACTCAGTTTTTTCTCCAGTAAAATAAAATTATAATAGCAATTAAAAGGCTGGTGTTTGTCTACTGATATTAGAACTCAATGACAACTGGCGTACGTGGTTGAAAAAGCCATGCTTTCACCCGAATTCAGATTTTGTTTTCCCTGATGCTGCTCAAACAAAAGCAGAAGACGCGTACCATTCGATAAGGCTGCGTTTCATATCAAACTATTCGACAAGTAGCAAAGTTGTATGCAACTGAAGCCTTAAGTACTAACGTGCTCTAAATTTTAACGTTTCCTCAAAAATGAATGTCAATCAATCTAGCTTGAAACAGAATAAAATATTCCACAATACGGTGGGGAAGCGACAGGAGGTAGGACTTCATCAATTTCTGACAGCAAAAAAGTTTTTATGTAATAATTGGATTAAAATTCTAATCGAAAAACAAGTTTTTCGTAAAAAAAAACAAATACCGCAATTCTCTGTAATCCAAAGTGGAAGGAATAGTACAGGAATAAAATAATTTCGTAAGGAAAAGAGGTTTTCTCCGTCGATCATGACCGTCATGGAATTCTAAATAAGACGAAATATGAAATCAGGTACTTACAGATACAAACAGGACGTGGTTCATTTCCCTACACCGTAAAATTTGTTTTGTTGTAACGTAGCTACCAAGAGAAATGACATCACGCCTCGTTCAGCAGCACTAATACCTCGGGACAGCGACATATACGTCACTATTTCGATGTCCATTACTAATCACTTTCAATGTAAACACTTCGGTTAGTATGCAATGAGTGCTCCTATCGCTAGTGCGCGCCATATGTTGCTCAATACAACCTGTTTATTATGTTCTGCAACGTTATAGAACACAGCAGCTGTCCCTGTCAGTAGAGTGACAGGTACAAAAAGATGTGTGACGTAATACATGTAACTAAGAAACGCTGACTCACACGTTATAAGAAAAGCAACGTAATAAGAGCAGAACAGATGTGAGTAAAGAGATTTTCCTCACATTACTGCATATGGTGCAAATAAGGACATGGTGCAGTTCCGTCCAAATGGTTTGCGATTAATGCACAGTTACATGTTTACAAAATACTGCACTATATTATTTTCTTACTGAATAGATAAAAATATGAAATTTTACCTTATTTTATGAGAAAATCATGATCATTTCAGCACCCTAGCAACCGGACATAAGCATAATTTATTGACAATATGGCAGTTTACACGTTTATTGCGAACACTTATGGAAACTAATTTTTAAAATTACTATCACACATGTTCTTATGAAATAGATACTGGACCTAAATTGGAATATCAGAATTATTATGTGAAGGTTAGGGAATCTATACCATGAAGTAAAGCGCAAAAAAATGTCACTGCTACGGTACCAGAAAATTCATTACCCAAAATTTCTTCGTTGCTGAATGTTCATAAGAGCAATAGTTTTTAAAACCGTCGGCACGCGTGTCAAGGCAGTACAGACATCACAGAAGAATATTATTTTCTCCACCACCATATGACGAGAAGAAACATGGTACTCACTTCGCTTTACAGCCGTCGGGAGATAAACGTCAAACGCCCGGAGCTGCGGTACTCTATCGTGTTCGTCTTGTGCGCCTGAAGGCTGGCGGTGTTGTGATACGCCGTGAAACGCGCAGCACCGCAGCCAGCGGAGCGAAATGCGCATGCGCCTCGTGAGCCAATAGCGGCGCTCGGCGACGGCGTGCGATCGTCGGATTCGTTAAGAGCAACAATGAAGCGCAGCGCCAAATTTGGTGTCGACGCGGCCTCAACGCAGGCCACATTGCGGAGGCCAAGGTCGGGATTAACCCAATTACTGTTTCCATTGCAGAAGACGCGCAGTTGACGGAAGCTCAAACGGATGAGCTGCGGTGGGTTTAAAAACACGGGCAGAGTGTATTCCTTCCTTATTCCGGCTACGTACTACTGTATTTTACAGACTACAAGACGCACTTTTTTCTACGAAAAATTGCCTCCAAAATTCAGGTGCGTCTTATACTAAAAATTAATACGAAAATCTCCAGTGTTTGATTTAAAATTCCCATCGCTCTTAAAAATGACCATGTATTCGATACCATGAGGAACCTATCTCTATCTGGCAACACTGGATTCAAATGGCAGTGCATTGATGCGACGAACATGAGTTGCTAATACTGTTTGCCTCCCCCCGCCCCCAAATCACTAACCCAGAACACTGTCCAGCCTATGATGCGTCGCTGCCGTCTACGGTGCCAGTGAACTTGAATTGAAAGTGATTTGTGTTATCGGTAACAGTATAATACTTTTGTTAGTAGGTAGTTTCGTAGTGGAAAAACAGGTATTCATATGACGCGAGCTCTAAGTTGAAAGTAATAGCGTATACAAGAGAACGTGGAAACAGAGCAGCTGAGTGGCATTTCAGCTCTCCACCAATGGGAAAAAAGAAATATTCCCGATTGGCGGACTAGTAAGGAAGAACTGGAAAAAAATTAGAAAGACTAAATACGCAAGTAGAGACTGAATGCAAAATGGCCAAAATTAGAGGATGACGTGATGAAGTAGATTCAAGGACACCGTCAAAATGGCATTGGAATTAAAACAAAAACGATTCAAATATACGCTCGTAAGCTAGCGCTGCAGTGGAACTTAACAGACTTTAAGGGCGCAGTTGGTTTTTGCTACAGGTTGTTGAAGCGTCATGGACTTAACATGCGAACCAAAAGCAAATTATCTCAGAAAATGCCACAAGAGTATGAAGAGAAAACAATGTCTTTCCATCGCTTTATTATTCAACATCGAGAGAAAACCAGTGTGCAACTAAGCCGAATAGCGAAAATGGACGAAACTCCTCTAACATGTGATGTGCCGAGTAACAGAACTGTTGCCATGAAAAAGTACTAAAACTGTAACTATAAAAACAAGTGGACATGAAAGAATGCACTACACTGTCGTTCTTTCATGTTGTGCCGTCGGTACTAAACTTAATCCAACGATCATTTCCAAGCGCGAAACAGTGCCAAAGCCTTCTGAAACGCCGACAGGTGTTGTTTGTTCACGTACATGACAAGGGTAGGATGGACGAGGCTGTTACGAAATTACGAATTAACAGAGTGCGAGGGAGAAAAAATGTGTTTACTGAAGAAGAGTTCTCTTCTTGTGCTAGATCATTTTAGTAGTCATTTGAATAGTTCTGTGAAAGAGAAACTGAGACAGGGAAATACAGAGCTTGCTGTTATTTCGGAAGGACTTACTTCAGAACTGCAACCTCTTTATGTCATCCATTTAAAGTTTATACGAGAGAGGAATGGAACAAATAGACAATGGATGAAACTGAACATGAACTGACGCCAAAGGGAGCTTTAAAACGGCCTGCAATCAAATAAGTGTGTCAGTGGATAAAACAGTCATTGTCTGGAGTGAGAGAAGACATTATTGTTAAAAATTTCAAGAAGTGCTGCATAAGTGACGCTCTCTCTGGCAATGAAGACCGTCTTATACATGAAGAGCACAACGATGACGACGAAGAGGAAGAAGGAAGCGCAGATTACGAATTTAGAGATCAGTTCGGATTTATAAACAAAGAATTCTTTTAGTCTGGCTTCGCAATCTAATAATAAAAACCGTAAAAATGTCATTTTTTTAAAAAAATTGCTAAAAAATTAAGGTGCGTATTATTGACCGTAGTGTCTTATAGTCTGTAAAATACAGTAGCGATAAGGAATGGTTAAATACAGCTGCTTAGTGGCATTTCACGGATTAATCAGCATATAGGTCAACACCTGAAGATTCAGTGACTAAATGCATTACATTTGCCAGGAATGATACTGCTTCGAAAAGCATGTAAATAGATTCGTTATTTCTCGACTGCTGAGAATGTCATATGTAGTTGTGTGACATCATCTAACTGGATGAAGCGTTGATCTACGATATTGTTTTCAAGTTAGTTTCTCTTGCATGACCCTTCTAGGGAAAGGTTACGTTAGTTGTACCACCCAATAAGCCGTACTCTAGTTCATAAAATGGTACTTCAAGCTGTGTAGAACTTAACTAAATAGTCGTGCGAGTAAGCAAAAACAAAGGACCTGAACAATGGCTGTCCTGACAGAAAAATAATTAACAAGTGAATTTTTTTGACTGTTTTACTTACATTCTCTCGCTCATTTGAAAAGAATTTCGGAGAAGAATACAACGACAAAGTAACTGCTTTGTATCATGTCTATTTTCGTGGTACTCAACGATTCATTTAAGCATAATCAAACGATAGAAAACATTGAGGTTGTGCCTGGAGGTCTGTTTTGAAATGCCAGAAGTCTCAGTGCCTAAGTGGTATCTGCAGAGAATTCGTTAATCGTACCGGTATGACTTTAACGTTCATGGATATTACATGCCAATCAAAAACTGATCGTTTCGGTTGACCAATATGACGAAGAGAACGTACAGTAAGTGGATGAAACTTTACTCAAACATAGGAGTGGTGAAATTGCATTCAATGAAGCATGTAGAAGGTATAATATACCAAAGCCTACACTGCGTCGTCATATAAAGGGTTTGAATAAAATATAAAAATTTGGAAGACATGATGGTATGACAGCAGAGACGGAAGATGAAGCACGTAATTAGTTTACAGTCTAGTGTCATCGGGGTAGCTGTTACTGAATTAAGGAAATTTGCCGATCAGCTTGCTGACAAGTATCGTCTAACGCGTCGCTTCAATAAATAAAAAAAGGTAGCCGTAAAGAATGGTATTACAGGTTTATGAAAGATCACCCCACTATGTCCTTGTGAGTTCCTGAAGCAATATCGATGGCACGAAGAAAGGTGCTTAATAAAGATTATGTTAACAAGTTGGCTGATAAACATGACAATTCTAGATGAATAAAAGTTTACCGCTGACCAAATGCAACGTGGATGAAACCGCATTATCCACAGCTCACAAACCGTCTAAAATACACACATCAAAAAAAGTTTTGCGTCACCCCTGTTCCCAGAACTCCTGAAATAGACGTTTACAGTAGATATTGAATCACAGACACAGTCCCTTTGACTGTTCAGAGGTGTCACTAAACCCGCCCAAAGATGTAAACAACCATGCATGAGCAGCGCCTATTAGACGGAGGGGGTCCGACAGCCGATCAGTTCCAGTGATTCCACCAGGAAGGAGGTACACGGCTCGTGTTGTCTGTAGTTCAACCATGTCTAGACGGTCAATACCGCCGTTCGATCGCGTCCACATTGTTACTTTGTGCCAGAAAGGGCTCTCAACAAGAGAAGTGTCCAGGCGTCTCGGAGTGAACCAAAGCGATGTTGTTCGGACATGGAGGAGATACAGAGAGACAGGAACTGTCGATGACATGCCTCGCTCAGGCCGCTCAAGGGCTACTACTGCAGTGGATGACCGCTGCCTACGGATTATGGCTCTGCGGAACCCTGACAGCAACGCCACCACGTTGAATAATACTTTTCGTGCAGCCACAGGACGTAGTGTTACGACTCAAACTGTGCGCAGTAGGCTGCATGATGCACAACTTCACTCCCTACGTCCATCTTTGCAACCACAACACCATGCAGCGCGGTACAGATGGGCCCAACAAAATGCCGAATGGACCGCTCAGGATTGGCATCACGTTCTCTTCACCGATGAGTGTCGCATACGCCTTCAGCCAGGCAATCGTCTGAGACGTGTTTGGAGGCAACCCGACCAGGTTGAACGCCTTAGACACACTGTCCAGCGAGTGCAGCAAGGTGGAGGTTCCCTGCTGTTTTGGGGTGGCATTATGAGGAGATGACGTACGCCGCTGGTGGTCACGGAAGGCGCCGTAATGGTTTTACGATCCGTGAATGCCATCCTCCGACCGATAGTGCAACCATAGCGGCAGCTTATTGTTGAGGCATTCGTCTTCATGGGCGACAATTCACGCGCCCATCGTGCACATCTTGTGAATGACTTCCTTCAGGATGACGGCATCGCTCGACTGGAGTGACCAGCATGTTCTCCAGACATGAACCCTGTCGAACATGCCTGGAATAGATTGAAAAAGGTTGTTTATGGACGATGTGACCCACCAACCACTCTGAGGGATCTGCGCCGAATCGCCGTTGAGGAGTGGGACAATCTGGACCAACAGTGCCTTGATGAACTTGTGGATAGTATGCCACGACGCATACAGGCATGCATCAATGCAAAAGGACGTGCTACTGGGTATTAGAGGTACCTGTGTGTACACCAATCTGGATCACCACCTCTGAAGGTCCCACAGTATGGTGGTACAACATGAAATGCGTGGTTTTCATGAGCAATAAGAAGTGCAGAAACTATGTTTATGTTGATCTCTGTTTCAATTTTCTGTACAGGTTCCGGTACTTTCAGAACCGAGGTGATGCAAAACTTTTTTTGATGAGCGTAATTGCCAGAAAAGACAAACACTAAGTGGGTGCAACCATAAGCGGAGAAAGAGGGTTTCACAACGACGTGTGTACGTATCAGGTGAATTCACATCTCCGATGGTAATATTTAAGCGCATACGTATGAATGGTGCCTTAAAAAAGAGCGCCACCAAACACAACATTTCGATGCTCGACAGACGGATGGATAACATCAGAACTGTTTGTTCGATGGCTAGAAAATTGCATAAAACCTACAAAAGGAGAAAAAAGGGACGAGAAACAAATTTTACTTTCACTGTATGGGCATAGCATACATACCAAAAATTTAGAGGAATTTCAGCTAGCTCATAATTACGGTATAATCATGCAATCATTTCCTGCTCGCACGACTCATCGTCTACAACCAATGGACAGATCGTTCCTTAAAATACTATAACACAGCTTCAATGAAGCGCCATCTTCGTGGTTACGTTCAAACCCTGGCGGTGTCATAAAACAAGGTTGCATAGTAGACCTCAGATCAATTTGTATGGGCATAGCACTAAATGGCTTTAAGCTAAAAGGCTTGTGGTCATGTGGCAGAAATGTCGTCAAAGAAGTGGACTTTGTAGCTACGAGGGCCGTTCAATAAGTATTTTTTTTTATTTTCATTAAACCAGGTGGGTGAACAGCCGCCTGTGGGTATATGGCTGGTCCCTGTTTTACTACGAAAAATACTTTTGTGATATACCCAACAAGGTTTTCTGGTCTCTTAGCCATCGTGAGTGGCCGCAAGTTTGTAAGCTTCCGGCCACCCTCGATGTTGCCCGTCCCTGCCACGTGAAGGCGGACCAGTTTCCGCGTTGTTCACCTTTTTCTTTTATTGTTGAGTGATATCTCACTTTTATGTACATGCTTTAACAGTTTAGATACAATTTGGAATGCAATTTCGATTTGTTTTACCAAAAAATGCTTTAAAATAAAGAAAGGAAACAAATTAAAGAAAATCATGCGGGGAAATCTTAATCTAACTTATCTACTATACTTAACCTAATGGGACTTTGAAATGTGAGTTTGATTTGTGGATTTGTGAGGGTAGTGGAGAGGTTTTGGAAGTGTTCGGGAAAAGGGGTCTGACTGTCCCCGTCTAGCCAACAGGGGATGGAGGGCTCGGAATGTACTTCGAGCCATCCATTCCCTGTCCGCATCGCACGTTTAAAGCGTTATTCGTAATTGACTGTGTTGGGTTGGTGTTTAGCTAGGCAAGATTCTTGGTGTTGAGAGTCGTCATTGAGTTTGAGTGAGTGACATATTGTTGCTGTTTTCCGAATCTGTGTTTTCCCCAACATCTGTATCATCAGAGCTGGTAGTCTCCCACAGCTTCATTTCCCGTGTGTTTTGTGTCTCTGGTCGCAATCTGTGGCACGGCCTTGATTGGTTAAAGGGTTTGTGCAGTATCTAGGATACTTCGTTTGTCACCCGGTTAATCTCCTCCCATGTGTCCTTATTCCTGATAGCTGTATTTATGTCATCCTGCGTTTGTATTTGTTGTTGTGTAGGTGTTACGTCTTCGATGTGTAATGGGCAGTGAAATACTACGTGATCTGGTGATCCATTTACGGCACATGTGCAGGTATCACTTTGAGTGAGTCCCATGCGGTGGAGGTGCATGACCCGAGAGAAAGTGAACAATGCCCCTACTTGGGTTTATATGATTCATCTTCAGACGTCCCCTGATGTTTGGGAAAAATTGGTAGACTCTACGCTCCTTGTCGTCTGTGTCCCATTCTCTCTGCCATGTGTCCACCCTCCACTCGATAAGTTGGCATCTATCATTCAGGTTGTGCCCTGTGATCTCTTTCACCTTGTCGTGTCTTCCTTTCTTTAGCCAGTTCATGGCTGCCCTCAGTCTGATTGTTAGGTCAATGGGAAAGATTCCAAGGATCACACATAGCGCTGCCAATGATATGATACCGAAGGCCCCAGACAACCTGACCAGCGCACTTCTTTACCCCCTCCTAACTGTGTTCCTATAAGTTACTAAGTGCAGCCTGTGCGCCCATGTACTGCCCGCTAAGTAATGCCCCACATTTTTTAAAAAAGCCATTAATATACATAGAAAAAAACGTCCTAGGTGGTGCTTCACATTTGATGTTTGTTCTGTGCGCCGGTGAAGTTTCGAACCGTTCTGGAAGATGGCAGATCCGTGGTACAGCGTTAAAATGGCGTCTACATACGAGTCGCGTTACAAGCAGCGTGATGTTATTGAATTCGTTTGTGCAGAAAAGGCAACCGTGGTGAACATCCATAAGCGTTCGTGTGCAGTGTATGGCGATGCTGCAGTCGATAGGAGTACAGTTGGGCGATGGGTAAAGCAAGTTAGAGCCTCAGGAGATGCAGAAACAGAGCTCCATGATGAGCCACGCTCTGGACGTCCTGTCACAGTCACTGTTCCAGCCATGCTGAATCGTGCGGAAGCCATTATTCCTTGCCGACCGGGGCATCACAACTCGACAATTGGCTATACAGTTGTCGATCAGGTTTGGGAGTGCGTCTGCAATGATCGAGAGTCTCGGATATTCAAAAAAGTGCTCACGACGGGTTCCACGAATGCTCACAGCGTACCACAAGATTAAAAGAAAAGCCATTTCATCTGAATTGTTGGAGCGTTTTGAGATCGAGGGAGAGGCCTTTCTGTCACTGATCTCCATCGGGAACACATTCTGGAGATGCCAAAAGTGTCAATCATGCAGTGAAAACATGGCTACGCCTACAGGGCAAGAGCTTTTACCAGCAAGGAATACATACCCTTCCACAACGCTGGCGTACGGCCATAGAACGTGATGGAGACTACGTAGACAAATAGGACATGGACAAGACATGGTGATGTATATTATCCCCAAATTCTGCCTCTTAACAGTAAATATGTTCTGAGAAACAAAATGTGGGGCATTACTTACTGAACGGCCCTCGTACTATGCATGATGTTCTCAACCAGAGCAAGGATATTTTGTATTTGTGTGGAAGCTGGTGCAAAATTTTAAGTATCTTGGAAGCAGGATAGACACCGACTGGAAGTGCACCACAGAAATTAAAACAAGGATAGCAATGGCAAAAGAGGCGTTTTATAAGCAAAGGAGAATTTTCTGCAGTGGTCTGGACAGAAAACTCAGGAAGAGACTCATAAAATGTCTTGTATGGAGTGTTCTTCTATATGGCGCTGAAACATGGACTATGAGGAAGAAAGACAGAGAAAGCTTGAGGTTTTCGAGATCTGGACATGGAAAGAATAAGTTGGATGGACAGAGTAAAAAATGAAGAGGTACTGAGAAGAGTGGGAGAGAAAAGACAGTTACTAGATGTAATAAAGAGAAGAAAAAGCAATTGGATTGGGCATATATTAAGAAAGAATGACGGACTGATAAAAACAGTTTTAGAAGGTTATGTAGAAGGGAAAAGGAAGCGAGGAAGGAAGAGAATCCAGATACTGGATGACGTGATGGGCGGTACAACATACAGCAGCCTTAAGAAGGAAGCAATGGATCGCAGAAAATGGAGAGGCAAAGGACCTGCTAATATAGCAGATAACTGATGATGATGGAAGCTGGTTGACAGCTTGCGAAGTAAAGATTCAGAGCTCGCAAGAAAATTATGTAATTTAAATTATCCTAAGAAATACATTAACTACCCCTATATGTTTCTCCCACTTTTCAGCCTTCCCTTGTTTGCTTAGTACTGCCTCGCCATCTGAGCTCTTAATATTTATGGAGATGATAAGAGTAACCCTGTCTCGCGGGTCCAAAAGAGTCCTGTGACACGCATTAATATTATACTGCAAGTGTAACAGCACAGAAAATAGACCTGGGTCCGGAAGAAAGTCTCTCCAGTTTTCCTAGAAGTACAATCTTTCTCATAGTCGTGCGTGTTTCAGCGGACTTGCATTTCTCCTCTAGGCATCCCCGCTTTCGGTATTGCCCCTGCTCTAGATCTTACTTTTTAGGCTTCTGTATTCCTTTTAGGCTGCTTCATTTTTCTACATCTTTATACACCCTAAGACAAAAAAGGCACACCATGAAGGAATTATCCGTATGGGGCGGAAACTGGTAGCTGTGATGTATATGTACCGAAAAGCAAATTATCACAATTTCAGAAAAACTGGATGGTTTATTCAAGAGAAAGAGCTTCACAAATTAAGCAAGTCAGTAACGTGTTGGTCCTCCTCTGACCCTTACACAAGCAGTTATTCGTCTTGGCATTGATGTTGTTGGACGTCCTCCTGAGAGATATCATCCCAATCATGTCCAACTGGCTCGTTAGATCACCAAAAGCCCGAGTTGGTTGGAGGGCCCTACTCATAACACTTCCAACGTTCTCAATAGGGGAGAGATCTAGCGACCTTTCTGGGCAAGGTAGGGGTTTGGCACCCACGAACACAACCAGCAGAACCTCTCGCGATGTGCGATCGAGTATTATATCGCTGAAATGAGAACCCAGAATGGCTTGTCATGAAGGGCAACAAAACGGGACATAGGCTGTCGTCGACTTACCGCTGTACTGTAAGGGTGCTGCGGATGATAACTAAAGAGGTCCAACTATTAAAAGAAGTTGCATCCCAGACCATCACTCCTGCTTGTCGGGCTGTCTGGTGGGCAGTAGACAAGTTGGTATCCCACCCCTGCTCTACGGTCGCAGGTTCGAATCCTGCCTCGGGCATGGATGTGTGTGATGTCCTTAGGTTAGTTAGGTTTAAGTAGTTCTAAGTTCTAGGGGACTGATGACCACAGATGTTAAGTCCCACAGTGCTCAGAGCCATTTGAACCAACCCACCCCTGCCCAGGGCGTCTCCATACTCGTCTTCAGTGATGACTCTCGCTTCGAACTAAGCGCCGATTTCCAGCGAAGACCTGTCTGGAGACGCCTGGACAATAGTGGGATACCAAACTGGTTGCCGGCTGCCATACGGCCTGACAACCAGGAGTGGTCTAGGGTGCCGTTTCCTTTCACAGCAGGACCTCTTTGGCTACCATATGCAACACACTTATAACACAGCGGTACGTCGACGATATTCCATGCTCCGTTTTGCTGCCCTTCAGCGCAAGCTATCATGGGCCTACATTTCAGCAAGATGATGCCCACCCGCACACGGTGAGAGTTGCTACTGCTTGTCCTCTTGCTTAGCAAACCCTATCTTGGCCAGAAGGGTCGCCGAATCTCTCACCAACTGAGAACGTTTGGAGCATTTTTACCACGTTGGACTGATAGAAGAGATAGAGAACATTCAATGAAGAGCGGCGCGTTTCGTCGCGGGACGTTTAGTCCGTGCGGGAACGGTACAGAGATGCTCAACCAATGCCAGTGGAAGACGCTACAAGAGAGGCGTTGTGCATCACGGAGATGCTTACCACTGAAATTTGTAGATAGTAATTTCCGCGAAGAGTTGGACAACATATCACTTCCTCCCACATACACCTCGCGGAGCAATCTCAACGGAAAAACTGGAGAAATTAGAGCTAATACAGTGACTTCTTGAGAATCATTTCTTTCCACGAGCCATTCGCGAGCTGAACAGGGATGGCAGGGATCAGTTAGTGGTACCAGAAGTACCCTCCGCCAGCACACTATCAGGTAGCTTGTGCAGTACTGCTGTAGATGTCCTCCCAACTACACGTCCAGTGTGCTTACCACCACTGCCCCATCTCGCTCTGTGGGAACAGAAGAGAACACAGGAGATAGAGCATAGCGTGCAATCATTGTTAATGCTCTGTTGTTTTTTAGCACTAATAATCTCCACATGGTTTTCAAGACACTAATTATAGCCACGATGTGAAGCTGTGGCAAATGTAAGGCCGTTTTGCATTATTAGCTGGGATTCCCCAGGAGTAGGTGAACAAAGTGCGTTCGGGCAACGTTTATCGTTGCCAGCTTTCCCTCCCTCTCCCTCCTCCTATGACGCCATCGATGACGTCATGTATTACGCCAGATCTCTTCTAATAGGCCTGTTTTTTTTTTAATTTTTTATTTACACGTCAAGTTTCGTAGGACCAAATTTAGGAGCAAATCTCTAAGATCATAGAACGAGCAGTAAATGAAATTACAACATAAAAGTAATAACAGATAAAAATAAAATGTTTATGTACTCGAAAAAATTCAGTACGTAAGTTTAAGTAAACGCAATCAACAATACAACAAGAATCAACTTAATTTTTCAAGGAACTCCTCGACAGAATAGAAGAAGTGACCCATGAGGAAACTCTTCAGTTTAGATTTGAAAGCGCGTGGATTACTGCTGAGATTTTTGAATTCGAGTGGTAGCTTATTCAAACGTGTGTGAGTTCCTAAGGGACCAAACTGCTGAGGTCATCGGTCCCTAGACTTATACACTATTTATACTAACTTAACGCTAAGGACAACACTCACACCCATGCCCGAGGGCGGACTCGAACCTCCGACGGGAGGGGCCGCGACATCTGTGACATGGCGCCTCTAACCGCGCGGCCACTCCGTGCGGCGGTAGCTTATTGAAAATGGATGCAGCAGTATACTGCACACCTTTCTGCACATGAGTCAAGGAAGTCCGATCCAAATGCAGGTTTGATTTCTGCCAGGTATTAACCGAGTGACAACTGCTTATTCTTGGGAATAAGCTAATATTGTTAACAAGAAATGACAGTAAGGAATATATATATATATATATATTATGAGGCCAATGTCAAAATACCCAGACTCGTGAACAGGGGTCGACAAGAGGTTCGTGAACTTACACCAATTACTGCCTGATCCACCAGTTACTGAGCCAAAATATCTTTTTAGAATGGGAAGAGTTACCCCAAAATATAATACCATACAACACAAGCGAATGAAAATATGCAGAGTAGACTAATTTTCGTGTCGAACGGTCACTCACTTCAGATACCATTCGAATAGTAAAAATGGCAACATTAAGTCTTTGAACAAGATCCTGAACGTGGGCTTTCCACGACAGTTTACTATCCATCTGAGCACTTAGAAATTTGAAATGTTCAGTATCACTAATCATATGCCCTTTCTGTGAAATTAAAACATCAGATTTTGTTGAATGGTGTGTTAGAAACTGTAAAAACTGAGTCTTACTGTGATTTAGCATTAGTTTATTTTTTACAAGCCAAGAACTTACGTCATGAACTGCACTATTTGAAACTGAGCCTATATAGCACACAACATCCTTACTACCAAACTAGTGTCATCAGCAAACAGAAATATTTTAGAGTGACCCGTAATACTAAAGGGAATATTATTTACATGAATAAGGAACAGGAGTGGCCCCAACACTGATCCCTGAAGCACCCCCCACTAGACTGTACCCCACTCAGACCTCACATCTCAACATTGTGAATAATGACCTTTTGCTGTCTATTGGTAAAGTAATAGGTGAACCAGTTGTGAGCTACTTCACATATTCTGAAATGGTCCAACTTCTGGAGCAATATTTTGTGATCAACACAATCAAACGCCTTACTTAAATAAAAAAAAAAGCCTAGCGTGCAAAACCATTCGATAAACCCATCCAGTACCTCACAGAAAAAAGAGAATATACCATTTTCAGTTGTTAAACGACTTCCAAGGCCAAACTGTACATTTGATAGCAAATCGTGTGATGTAAAATGATCAATTATACTTACATGCAAAGCCTTTTCAATGCCTCTAGCAAACACTGGTGGCATAGAAATATGTCTAAAATTGTCTACATTATCCCTTTCTCCCTTTTTATAAAGCGGCTTTACTACTGAGTACTTTAATTGTTCAGGAAACTGACCATTCCTAAACGAAAAATTACAAATATGGCCAAGTACAGGGCTAACATGTGCAGCACAGTACTTTAATATTCTGCTAGGCACTGCATCATATCCATGAGAGTCCTTAGTCTTCAGTGATTTAATTATTGACTCTATCTCCCCCTTCTCTCTATCACGGACGAGTATTTCCGACATCAATGTCGGAAAGGCATTTGCCAAGAAAGTTGTATGATACTCTGTAGAAAGTAAATTTTCATTTAATTCACCAGCAATGCTCAGAAAATGAGTGTTAAATACAGTACATATATCTGATTCATCAGTAACAGAAATATTTTTACTACGAAATGACTTTATATCGTCGATCTTGTGCCGCTGACCAGACACTTCCTTCACAACTGACCATATGGTTTTAATTTTATCCTGTGAATTAGCTATTCTGTTTGCATATCATATACTCTTTGCCTTATTAATAACATTTTTAAGCACCTTACAATACTGTTTGTAATGGACTCTGTAGCTTGATTGTAACTACTTCTAACATTTGGGTATAGTTCCCACTTTGTTCTACATGATATCCTTATCCCAGTAGTCAGCCACCCGGGCTGCCTATTACTGCTAGTACCCCATTTAGAACGTTATAATGGAAAGCAACTCTCAAAGAACATGAGAACATGAGAAAGCATTATATTAATCGTCTATGTTACTGTCACTATAAACATCCAGCCACTCTTGTTCCTTGACAAGGTTTAAAAAACTCTCTATTGCTGTTGGATTAACTTTCCTACATAGTTTGTAATTATGTGTGACGTGTTTGAGTACAAAAGCCTTTTAGGGTTAAAATTAGTGCATCATGGTCTGAAAGGCCATACACCCTTTTACTGACAGAATGCCCATCTAGTAATGAAGAATGAATAAAAAAAAGTCTATGGCTGTGCTACTGTTCCCCTGCACCCTAGTTGGAAAAAACACAATCTGCATCAGATCATGTGAATTTAGGAGCTCTACCAACATTCTTTTCTTGCACCATAATATACAAAATTTATATTGAAGTCACCACATATAATTAATTTCTGGTACTTCCTACAAAGTGAATCAAGAATCCCTACCAGCTTGAGCAGAAATGCTCTGAAGTCAGAGTTAGAGGACCTATAAACAAAAACAATTAAAAGTTTAGTTTCACTAAATTCAACTGCCCCTGCACAACATTCAAATACGTTTTCAGTGCAGTGTCGTGATACGTCTATGGACTGAAATGTCCGCCCCCGGTAGCTGAGTGGTCAGCGCGACAGACTGTCAATCCAAAGGGCCCGGGTTCGATTCCCGGCTGGGTCGGAGATTTTCTCCGCTCAGGGACTGGGTGTTGTGTTGTCCTAATCATCATCATTTCATCCGCATCGACGCGCAAGTCGCCGAAGTGGCGTCAAATCGAAAGACTTGCACCAGGCGAACGGTCTACCCGACGGGAGGCCCTCGTCACACATTTCATATGGACTGAAATGGAATATTCTTTATGTACATAGCCAATCCCCCACTCTGCAAACAGCTCCTTGAAAAACAGCCAGCTAATGTGTATCCTGGTGAAGGAAGCCTCTGAATTGTCAAATTATTTAGGTGGAGCTCCCATATAGCAATAATTTCAGAGTCAAATCTATAAGCAGTTCACTAACTTTGTCTCTAATACCTCTTATATTTTGATGAAATACGCTAATTCCTTCTCTACTTGTGACATACTTTGAAAGTGAGCCCTTAGTTGAAGGTGAGCCCTGTTGCGTAGTGAATAAAACGGTGGGAAATTCAAAAATCAGTAAGAAATTAAGAAATAACCCAATAGTGCTACAAATGCTTCCCCCCACTACTATGATGTCACTGAGGAATTATGTGTGTTGTCCTGAGTATTAATTGGCAGAAAATTGAAAAATCCAATATGGCGCCTTGTCATGTTGTTAAATTCAGAAATTCAAGATGGCTATCTTTTCTTACAGGCATGACATCAGAATCCAAGACTGACTTGGTATACTGGTGTAATTTTATGATGTCATAATCAGATGGCAGTCCACGATGACTAACCCGGAATATGAGCACAGCCTGCATCATTGCCAGATTTTCAGGGTTTTCCACTGATGTCACTCACCTGATATAAAGCAAATTTGTTTCCCCTGCGGGTCCAAGCCTGCCTGTTAGGCAAAAAATGCTTTTCTCCTGCCCACCTGAGCCTGTGGTTCTGGGACAAAGGGCATTATCCCCAAGATCACTGTCTATCCCCTGTACTATTTCTAGGACAAAGGGCATTGCCTCACCTGAAACAAAGGATGTTTTTTCTCCATGTAAGTCCAAGTCTGTCTCAGTCTGGATTAGCCAGCTGACCTGCTTCCAGAGACATCTTTTTTCCCAAAGGATCCCTTTGCGAGGTCTCAAGTTCAATCTTTAGTAAAGCTCATTTAAAAGTGTTGTGTTAACAATCACGACAGGAAAAATGTTAGCTGCTAATTACTCACTATGTGCATCAGAAGGGTGACAGAAAATGTCTGGGAGATGCAGAAAATGGTTCAAATGGCTCTGAGCACTATGGGACTCAACTGCTGAGGTCATTAGTCCCCTAGAACTTAGAACTAGTTAAACCTAACTAACCTAATGACATCACAAACATCCATGCCCGAGGCAGGATTCGAACCTGCGACCGTAGCGTTCTTGCGGTTCCAGGCTGCAGCGCCTTTAACCGCACGGCCACTTCGGCCGGCTGGGGAGATGCAGAGATCAACCTTCTATGGGATGTATGTATTACACTCCACAAAATGGACATAATCAACATTCGAGAAATGTTCAAAACAAACCATTAACTTGCGTCATAAAGAACAAATGAAAAGTGGTGCACCACACTGATCTCAAAGGTTCGAACCACCAAGACGAACTCCTTGGGAGCCACAAACCATGCAGTACGTTCAGCTAGGTATCCACTCTTAAAGAATGCATATTGAATCGTATTGATGAAATGAGGTGATTAGAAGTGAGAGAATATGATGGCATGCAACCGAATGCAAAACAGTCTGTCGTGGAGCTTATTGTGAAACTGGCTGTCACTTAAGGTGTAGCTGCAGATGTTTTGTAGCCACAGAAAATAAAAAAGATCCAAGACTGAATGTATCCAGCGGTTCCAGGTCGTATGAACTGCAATTCACATACTTTTCTGGAGGGACAGTTTTCTCGAAAGAGGTATGCTTTTTATAAGCAGACTATGAAATAAAAGCAAGTTATTTTGACCAGCTGTTTGCCAAAGGCAGTGCTCACGCCGTAGCTGTCATTCTCTTACGCCCATTTTCCCATTGTTGCTTGCTGTGACGTAAATATTCCCTATTGCCCTTGCAGGATCATACACAGGAGAAAGAATCGTAGGAGGCAGAACACTGCCAACTTCTCGCAGCATGATAAACAACTTTCCAGCCAATTTACTAAACACATTAACAGTTGGCATAATTCTATATGAACGCTTTTAAGGCACAGATGTTAGTTGGTCTAGATACAACTCTCTTGGTACCTCTAATTTCCGGGTCTCCTTTCATGCACATTTCCTCTTCAAATTCCGATTGGTCGAAGTTGAAAGCAAATTAAGTTTGTTTATCTCATCTACAAATTTTCGGGTCGATTCCGCAGTTTTCTGCGCATTGTCAAGTTGACGCTATTTTTGTTTTATTTTTATTTTTATTTTTATTTTTTTTTATTTTCGTTATCTTACGTCTTCCAATTCTGTAGCACTGTATGAAGTTATGCAACCGTCCACTGCTTCCCTTGAAATCACTCTAATCTATCCACACGCGCAGTTTGAGGTGTATAACGCAGTGTGTCACCATTGTGAGTATCCTTTAACCTGTATAGAGCATCCTGGAAACTCGCGAACATCAATTTTTGCAACAAGTGCGCCTTGTCCTCCCTTGAATATCCGCAGTTTTTCTTATGCACTACACGGTCATATTGCTGCGGACGTATTCGAAATATGTTCATAATCTTTTTTTTTTTTGCTATGCTTCGGAGGTTCTTCCATGTTGTAATTATGTTTAGAACGCGCTCCGTGGACAACGAGTGTCCTTTACTACGTGTCACTGGAGATAGGATTTGTGGCTCCCTGTCCGACGATGACGATGAACTGCATGGCTCGACACCTTTTTCAATGTAACTTTAACTTGTTAAGCACATATCGTCATCATTATACTCCTAATGTAAATTGTCCACACAATCGAGCGTACGTGACACCCCACATTTCACTGACTCATCTTGCAGAAACGCTAATATTTCATCTGCCACTTCTTTCCACTCTTCGAAGTTCCTCGTGTTCCTTTGTTACGAAATGTCAACTTCGGCAACTGTTGTTGCAGATATAATGTAATCTTTGCTTTGTTTATCGTTGCCACTGCTCTACTTCGTATCAACACCAGTAGCACGGTAGCACTGTTGTGAGTTACTCGTCGACTAAGCAGTTCAACCACGCCCCGCAGCTTCATGCTGTGCTCACCCCATTGCATACCTGTTGCCATTAGCAGCGAATGCTGTGGTTGCATCGTAGGCAACATATGGGGCGTTGAATACCGTAAACGTCATTGCCCTTTTGCAATCTCGCACTCTAGGGGTTCCTTGTCAGACTTACGGGGCTGTTTACAACAGTCAGGTCACTTATAGAATTCCTGGGTTTTCTATCCCTGACGTTATACTCATATTGCTTCTCCTAAGTTAAACTCCAGTCCCCCTAAGTTTCGATCTCTCCACTTGTAATATGCTGGGAAAGTTGATGTCTTTATTTTTAAGCAAACAGCATACGGGATAAGGGCTCTCTGCGTTTCGTACCCCAGCCGTCCCCGTGACCACCCCCACCGCCTTCCGCAGTAGCAGACTAGTTCGTGCACACCGTGCCACAGTGCCGCAGTCCACAATGCGTCGTCACTCCAATCCGACACCGGCTTGGGTGAAAAGTTAGTGCTGTGTCCACTCCTCTTACTAACGTTTAGTTGAAGGTGTTCACATTTCAGCAGTTTCGATGAAGTGTAAATGTATCCCTCCTTATAGGAAGGGTATATGCAATTCAGATGTGTGCCAATTTCTGGCCAATTGGCCCGTTAGATCGTCAAAATCCCGTGCTGACTGGAAGGCCCTGTGTGGGCGGGCATTATCTTGCTGAAATGTAAGCTCTGGATGGTTTGTCATCCAGGGCAACAAACCGGGGCGTGGAATATTCTCGACGTACTGCTGTGCTGTAATGGTGCCACACATAACAGTCAAAGGGATCCTGCTATGAAACGTCTCCAGACGCGACTTCGCTGATCTTTGGGGTTCTATTCGAAGCAGGACTCATCACTGAGGTCAATTCTACTCCAGTCAATGAGATCCCAAGCCGAAGAAGAGTCTGGGCACCCCCAGACATCAGTGGGATACCAATCTGACTGTCGCCCGACAACCAGGAGTGGTGGTTTAGGCTGAGCTTTCTTTTCATAGCAGGAGCCCTTCGGTTATCATCTGCGGTACCCTTACAGCACAGCGATACGTCGATACTCTATGCCCCGTTTTGTTGCCCTTCATGGCAAGATATTCTAGGCATTCATTTCATCAAAATAATTCCCACTCGCACATGGCGAGAGTTTCTACTGCTTGCCTTCATGCTTGCCAAACCCTGCCTTGGCCAGCAACGTCGCACGGTCTCTCCCCAATCGAGAACTTTTGGACCATTATTGGCAGGCCCCCAAACCAGCTCGGTAGTTTGACGATCTAAGGCGCCAGTTGCACAGAATTTTGCATGATATCCCTTAGGAGGACATCCAATAACTCTAACATTCGACGCCAAGCCAAATTGCTTGCATAATGACCTGAAGTGGACCAACGAATTATTCACTTGCTCAATTTGTGAAGCTCTTACTCTTGAGTAAATCATCCCATTTTTCTAAAATTGTTATCATTTGTTTGTCTGTACATGCTTTTAGGAAACTTTAATTGTCGAGTGCTAGTAATAGTGTTCCATAGATTTCATGTTTGTTTTGAATACAATCAGAGAGAGTCCCTTTAGTCAGCCATAGTGCCAGTAGTGTCAGTGTCGCCGTAACTGCCGTCTGCGTCACGTCTGCCGTGCAGCGAGCTGCGTTAATTTAACTATTAACTGTATTTTTCTTACTTGTCACTTCTTCTTCCGTGTGTTTCTGCTTTTAGGAAGCTTTAACTGTCGAGTGCTAGTAATAGTGTTCCACAGATTTCGTTTTTTTTTTTTTTTGAGTGCAGTCAGAGAGAGTCCCTTTAGTCAGCCACAGTGCCATTAGTGCTAGTGTTTCTTTTGAATACAGTCCAGAGACAGGTAGCGCTATTTTCATTGTTTCCTACGAGAAGTGTCTAGTAACCACAGTTTAGTCAGCTATCAGCCGCCTTTAGTGAATAGCAGTCTAGTTAAAAGTTGATTAACTCTCTACAGTAAATTGATTTCTTATGACGGATTGGATGTGTGACTGTTGTGTACGGACGCAGGAGGAGCTGGCCACTGTTAGCAAACAGCTGAGCGTGTTGATGGCCGCGGGCAGCCGTCTTCAGTCTGCTGTCTCGGAGTGTAGCGGCAGTGGGGAGTCTGGTGCGTCGCATGGTACACCCCAGGTGTAACATGCTTCACCCACTGTCCCTGCTGTCGAGGCATCTTCGCGGGTACCGGGCGCGGTTGGGCCACCCTCTCCCCAAGGCGAGTGGCGGGTTCAGCGGCGTTCGCGGCTCACGAGGCGGAGGGTCAATGTGGAGGCTGGCCGTGTGGAATCGCCCGCTCTGCCTGTGAGTGGACATGTGGCCACTCCTTCAGCAAGGTCCGAGCAGGCACACGCGGGGAGGGGTTTATTAGCGATTGGGAGCTCCAACGTTGGGCGGGTGATGGAGCCCCTTAGGGAAATAGCGCAAAGGTCGGGGAAGATGTGGAGGAGGCCCTGCCGGCGGCGATAGAGAGCACAGGGTGCGCCCGACTGCAAATTGTTGCTCATATCAGCACCAATGACTCCTGCTGTCTGGGTTCAGAGGTCACCCTCAGTTCGTACCGGCGGTTGGCGGAGTTAGTGAAGGCGGAAAGCCTCGCTCGCGGGGTGGAATCTGAGCTAACTACATGTAGTATCGTTCCCAGAACCGATCGCGGTCCTCTGGTTTGGAGCCGAGTGGAAGGCTTAAACCAGAGGCTCAGACGATTCTGCGGAGATCTGGGGTCCAAATTTCTCGACCTCCGCTATCGGGTGGAGAAATGTAGGGTCCCCCTGAATAGGTCAGGCGTGCACTACACGCCGGAAGTGGCTACAAGGGTAGCGGGGTACGTGTGGAGTACACATGTGGGTTTTTTAGGTTAGAGAATTCCCTCCCTAGGCCCGACAAGACGCCTCCTGAGACGCGGCAAGGTAGCAGTAGGCAAAATGCAACAGGGAATAACAATATTAATGTGCTAATAGTAAACTGCAGGAGCGTCTATAGAAAGGTCCCAGAATTGCTCTCATTAATAAACGGTCACAATGCCCACATAGTACTAGGAACAGAAAGTTGGTTGAAACCAGATGTAATCAGTAATGAAATTCTAAACTCAGATTGGAATGTATACCGCAGAGACAGGCTGGACAGTGAAGGGGGAGGCGTGTTTATAGCGATAAGAAGTGCAATAGTATCGAAGGAAATTGACGGAGATCCGAAATGTGAAATAATTTAGGTGAAGGTCACGGTTAAAGCAGGCTCAGACATGGTAATTGGATGTCTCTATAAGCCCCCTGGCTCAGCAGCTGTTATGGCTGAGCACCTGAAGGATAATTTGGAAAATATTTCGAGTAGATTTCCCTACCATGTTATAGTTCTGCGTGGAGATTTTAATTTACCGTGTATATACTGGGAGACTCAAACGTTCATAACGGGTGGCAGGGACAAAGAATCCAGTGAAATTTTTTTAAGTGCTTTGTCTGAAAACTACCTTGAGCAGTTAAACAGAGAACCGACTCGTGGCGATAGCATATTAGACCTTCTGGTGACAAACAGACCCGAACTATCTGAAACAGTTAACGCAGAACATGGAATCAGCGATCATAAAGCGGTTACAGCATCGATGATTTCAGCCGTAAATAGAAATATTAAAAAAGGTAGGAAGATTTTTCTGTTTAGCAAAAGTGACAAAAAGCAGATTTCAGAGTACCTGATGGCTCAACACAAAAGTTTTGTCTCAAGTACAGATAGTGTTGAGGATCAGTGGACAAAGTTCAAAACTATCGTACAATATGCGTTACATGAGTATGTGCCAAGCGAGATCGTAAGAGATGGAAAAGAGCCACCGTGGTACAACAACCGAGTTAGAAAACTGCTGCGGAAGCAAAGGGAACTTCACAGCAAACATAAACATAGCCAAAGCCTTGCAGACAAACAAAAATTACGCGAAGCGAAATGCAGTGTGAGGAGGGCTATCCGAGAGGCGTTCAATGAATTCGAAAGTAAAGTTCTATGTACTGACTTGGCAGAAAATCCTAAGAAATTTTGGTCTTATGTTAAAGCGGTAGTTGGATCAAAACAAAATGTCCAGACACTCTGTGACCAAAATGATACTGAAACAGAGGATGACAGACTAAAGGCCGAAATACTAAATGTCTTTTTCCAAAGCTGTTTCACAGAGGAAGACTGCACTGTAGTTCCTTCTCTAGATTGTCGCACAGATGACAAAATGGTAGATATCGAAATAGACGACAGAGGGATAGAGAAACAATTAAAATCGCTCAAAAGAGGAAAGGCTGCTGGACCTGATGGGATACCAGATCGATTTTACACAGAGTACGAGAAGAAACTTGCCCCCCTTCTTGCAGCGGTGTACCGTAGGTCTCTAGATGAGCGTAGCGTTCCAGAAGATTGGAAAAGGGCACAGGTCATCCCCGTTTTCAAGAAGGGACGTCGAACAGATGTACAGAACTATAGACCTATATCTCTAGCGTCGACCATTTGTAGAATTTTGGAACACGTATTATGTTCGAGTATAATGGCTTTCCTGGAGACTAGAAATCTACTCTGTAGGAATCAGCATGGGTTTCGAAAAAGACGAACGTGTGAAACCCAGCTCGCGCTATTCGTCCACGACACTCAGAGGGCCATAGGCACGGGTTCCCAGGCAGATGCCGTGTTTCTTGACTTCCGCAAGGCGTTCGATACAGTTACCCACAGTCGTTTAATGAACAGAGTAAGAGCATATGGACTATCAGACCAATTGTGTGATGGATTGAAGAGTTCCTAGATAACACAATGCAGCATGTCATTCTCAGTGGAGAGAAGTCCTCTGAAGTAAGAGTGATTTCGGGTGTGCCGCAGGGGAGTGTCGTAGGACCGTTGCTATTCACAATATACATAAATGACCTTGTGTATGACATCGGAAGTTCACTGAGGCTCTTTGCGGATGATGCTGTGGTATTTCGAGAGGTTGTAACAATGGAAAACTGAAACTTCCTGGCAGATTAAAACTGTGTGCCGGACCGAGACTCGAACTCGGGACCTTTGCAGTTCTGCAAGGTTCGCAGGAGAGCTTCTGTAAAGTTTGGAAGGTAGGAGACGATGTACTGGCAGAAGTAAGGCTGTGAGGACGGGGCGTGAGTCGTGCTTGGGTAGCTCAGTTGGTAGAGCACTTGCCCGTGAAAGGCAAAGGTCCCGAGTTCGAGTCTCGGTCCGGCACACAGTTTTAATCTGCCAAGAAGTTTCATATCAGCGCACACTCACTGCAGGGTGAAACCTTCATTCTGGAATGGAAAATTGTACAGAAATGCAGGAGGATCTGCAGAGAATTGACGCATGGTGCAGGGAATGGCAATTGAATCTCAATATAGACAAGTGTAATGTGCTGCGAAAACATAGAAAGAAAGATCCCTTATCATTTAGCTACAATATAGCAGGTCAGCAACTCGAAGCAGTTAATTCCATAAATTATCTGGGAGTACGCATTAGGAGTGATTTAAAATGGAATGATCATATAAAGTTGACCGTCGGTAAAGCAGATGCCAGACTGAGATTCATTGGAAGAATCCTAAGGAAATGCAGTCCGAAAACAAAGGAAGAAGTTTACTGTACTCTTGTTCGCCCACTGCTTGAATATTACTCACCGCTGTGGGATCCGGATCCGTACCAGATAGGGTTGATAAAAGAGACAGAGAAGATCCAACGGAGAGCAGAGCGCTTCGTTACAGGATCATTTAGTAATCGCGAAAGCGTTACGGAGATGATAGATAAACCCCAGTCGAAGACTCTGCAGGAGAGACGCTCAGTAGCTCGGTACGGGCTTTTGTTGAAGTTTCGAGAACATACCTTCACCGAGGAGTCAAGCAGTATATTGCTCCCTCCTACGTATATCTCGCGAAGAGACCATGAGGATAAAATCAGAGAGACTAGAGCCCACACAGAGGCATACCGACAATCCTTCTTTCCACGAACAATACGAGACTGAATAGAAGGGAGAACCGACAGAGGTACCCAAGGTACCCTCCGCCACACACCGTCAGGTGGCTTGCAGAGTATGGATGTAGATTTAGATGTAGATGTAGATCGCATCTACCGATTTGTGTTCCGTTTGAATAATTCCTCCGTACTGCGTCTTTTTTGTCTCAGACTATATCTGATGTGTTACAGCTAGCATATGTATTGTATTCTAAGAGCCTTGAAGCTATAAACGGTCACATGGAGGCCGTGGCGTATGCTATAGTGAACAAAGGGGACTGGTTGCCACTAGGTCTTCACTTTGTACAAGAGAACTTGCATGGCTGCGGGTTCTGTAAATTACAATTGTAAGGCTGTAATTGTTTTTTTAAGAACATCTTTTAAATATTTAAAATTTTTCTCTTTAAAATTTACACACTATCATTTGCTGTAGAATTTATTTAAGTACCTTAAAGCTTTCAATAGTGAACTTAATAATTGCTTTTGATTAGAGTTCCTTTTCACCAAATTCATTGCAATCAAGATTATTATTTCCTACTGTCTGTGGTGGGCATGTTTTATTATAAAACAAAACGGCAAACCTGTTTCCACACTCTGGGTTTTAAAATATTTCATATAAATTTGTTTAAAGTTATATGGTTCTTATTAAAGTCCAGCACCTTACCACTCCACCACCTACCTTCCATTTCAGAGCGACTGTGTGACTGGAGCGGTTCTGATGGATAATTATGGATACTGGTCTGCTTGTATTTTTCCATGATTTTAATGGAGGAGATCCGGGCTAGAGAAGAGTATTAAGTATTTCATATTTAACAAAACAACAGTTTCAACATGAATTGGCATTTCAGAGGATGCCAGTAGAGTTGAGCATGACCGAGTTGGACCAACTTTTACATTATGCAGTGGATCGCCGCCTGGTAATAACAACTTCTACTGTTGGGGAGGTAAGTGATGCCTGCTCAGTGTGTGACAGTTCTCTCTCTCGTGTGCTTGAAAATATGGAATTGCTGCAAGATAGTGTTCCATCTCGTGCTCAGATTTTTCGAATTCAGGCACATGTGTATCATTTGGTTAATGGAATTCAGGTTTTATATAAGATTAATACAGAGTCCAAAATGAATCGTTGTATCGAAGAAAGAAGTGTTCAGATACATCTGCAAGCATACCTCCATAGCTGGGAAAGCAGCATTGGACCAGGTGCAGATTCGCTTCCCGTTCAGGTTGGTCCGGAGGATGGGGTAGATGGTGGTGAAAGATGGAAGACGTTTCGGAAATTGTTCCCTGTTGAAATTGGTCAGAAGGAAGGGGTAAATGGTGGTCACAGATGGAAGATGTTTGGGAAATTGCCAAATCCACTGCGCACTGTAGCTCAACAAAATGAAACATTGGCCATAGATACTAATGAACATATAGTGCAGGTATTGCGGTTGTCCATTCAGCTGGAAGAGCGGGCTAGGGCCTTACAAACTACTGATTACACGGTGTTTCAGGTTGTCTATCCTTTAGCCTAAGGAAAGTTGCCAAGTGTAATTAGTGAGGCTTTGGACAAACATGAGTCATATGGCGAATTCCGTAAAGCTTGTCTACATCTACATCTACATTTATACCAATGGTGTGTGGCGGAGGGCACTTTACGTGCCACTGTCATTACCTCCCTTTCCTGTTCCAGTCGCGTATGGTTCGCGGGAAGAACGACTGCCGGAAAGCCTCCGTGCGCGCTCGAATCTCTCTAATTTTTCATTCGTGATCTCCTTGGGAGGTATAAGTAGGGGGAAGCAATATATTCGATACCTCATCCAGAAACGCACCCTCTCGAAACATGGACAGCAAACTACACTGCGATGGAGCGCCTCTCTCGCAGAGTCTGCCACTTGAGTTTGCTAAACATCTCCGTAACGCTATCACGCTTACCAAATAACCCTGTGACGAAACGCGCCGCACTGCTACGGATCTTCTCTATTTCCTCTGTCAACCCGACCTGGTACGGATCCCACACTGATGAGCAATACTCAAGTATAGGTCGAACTAGTGTTTTGTAAGCCACCTCCTTTGTTGATGGACTACATTTTCTAGGGACTCTCCCAATCAATGTCAACTTACCAACAATTAATTTTATATGATCATTCCACTTCAAATCGTTCCGTATGCATACTCCCAGATATTTTACAGAAGTAACTGCTACCAGTGTTTGTTCCGCTCTCATATAATCATACAATAAAAGATCCTTCTTTCTATGTATTCGCAATACATTACATTTGTCTATGTTAAGGGTCAGTTGCCACTCCCTGCAACAAGTGCCTATCCGCTGCAGATCTTCCTGCATTTCGCTGCAATTTTCTAATGCTGCAACTTCTCTGTATACTACAGCATAATCCGCAAAAAGCCGCATGGAACTTCCGACACTACCTACCAGGTCATTTATATACACTCCTGGAAATTGAAATAAGAACACCGTGAATTCATTGTCCCAGGAAGGGGAAACTTTATTGACACATTCCTGGGGTCAGATACATCACATGATCACACTGACGGAACCACAGGCACATACACACAGGCAACAGAGCATGCACAATGTCGGCACTAGTACAGTGTATATCCCCCTTTCGCAGCAATGCAGGCTGCTATTCTCCCATGGAGACGATCGTAGAGATGCTGGATGTAGTCCTGTGGAACGGCTTGCCATGCCATTTCCACCTGACGCCTCAGTTGGACCAGCGTTCGTGCTGGACGTGCAGACCGCGTTAGACGACGCTTCATCCAGTCCCAAACATGCTCATTGGGGGACAGATCCGGAGATCTTGCTGGCCAGGGTAGTTGACTTACACCTTCTAGAGCACGTTGGGTGGCACGGGATACATGCAGACGTGCATTGTCCTGTTGGAACAGCAAGTTCCCTTGCCGGTCTAGGAATGGTAGAACGATGGGTTCGATGACGGTTTGGATGTACCGTGCACTATTCAGTGTCCCCTCGACGATCACCAGTGGTGTACGGCCAGTGTAGGAGATCGCTCCCCACACCATGATGCCGGGTGTTGGCCCTGTGTGCCTCGGTCGTATGCAGTCCTGATTGTGGCGCTCACCTGCACGGCGCCAAACACGCATACGACCATCATTGGCACCAAGGCAGAAGCGACTCTCATCGCTGAAGACGACACGTCTCCATTCGTCCCTCCATTCACGCCTGTCGCGACACCACTGGAGGCGGGCTGCACGATGTTGGGGCGTGAGCGGAAGACGGCCTAACGGTGTGCGGGACCGTAGCCCAGCTTCATGGAGACGGTTGCGAATGGTCCTCGCCGATACCCCAGGAGCAACAGTGTCCCTAATTTGCTGGGAAGTGGCGGTGCGGTCCCGTACGGCACTGCGTAGGATCCTACGGTCTTGGCGTGCATCCGTGCGTCGCTGCGGTCCGGTCCCAGGTCGACGGGCACGTGCACCTTCCGCCGACCACTGGCGACAACATCGATGTACTGTGGAGACCTCACGCCCCACGTGTTGAGCAATTCGGCGGTACGTCCACCCGGCCTCCCGCATGCCCACTATACGCCCTCGCTCAAAGTCCGTCAACTGCACATACGGTTCACGTCCACGCTGTCGCGGCATGCTACCAGTGTTAAAGACTGCGATGGAGCTCCGTATGCCACGGCAAACTGGCTGACACTGACGGCGGCGGTGCACAAATGCTGCGCAGCTAGCGTCATTCGACGGCCAACACCGCGGTTCCTGGTGTGTCCGCTGTGCCGTGCGTGTGATCATTGCTTGTACAGCCCTCTCGCAGTGTCCGGAGCAAGTATGGTGGGTCTGACACACCGGTGTCAATGTGTTCTTTTTTCCATTTCCAGGAGTGTATATTGTGAAAAGCAGTGTCGTGTAGGATGAGAGATGATCTGGCTAACAGACACCGTTACAGAACACAAGGTATGAATGAAATTCTCGTGCACTACATTGAGAATGTTGGGACATCAGTTTGGGCCCTGTGCCTAGAGTGGACGGAAGCTCAGGTGGTTAGCCAATTTTTGGAGGGAATGCGCATAGAAGATTGGTCTCGACATATTTTTGTTACGCAACCAGAGACCTTTCAGGATCTCGATAAAATGGTATCCCTAATCGAGAACATCAGATTCAGTGATGAGAAGCATATGGTTAGGCAAAATAGGGCCGAGTCACTGAACGTATTAGTAGTTCCACGGCACGGGGGTGGCTAAAGTGGGAGCGCCTGAAAAAAGATCGTATTATAGGTGTAATCTTTCTGGCCATCTAGTAGGAGCCTGCAGGGTCCAAAGAGATGGGATCATGCAAGGCTGACGCCAAAGGTGGATAGCTCATCCAAAAGATTTGCATGGGCTATTGTAAGGCTGCAATAAGGTTAAAGCAGTGTCACGAGTCTTGTCTTACCATTTGTGTATACGAGTCCGAATCACGAACCAGTGTGCATGTTAGAGGATTCAGGTAATAATGAGCCGGCCGCTGTGGCCGAGTAGTTCTAGGCACTTCACTCCGGAACCACGCGGCTGCTACGGTCGCAGGTTCGAATCCTGTCTCGGGCATGGATGTGTTTGATGTCCTTAGGTTAGATAGGTTTACGTAGTTCTAAGTCTAGGGGACTGATAACCTCAGATGTTAAGTCCCATAGTGCTTAGAGCCATTTGAACGAGGTAGTAATGTTTCCAACATTCTGCGTGGTTTCTGTTTGTTCTAAGTCGTGTCTCCCTACCACTTTCGCGCAACGACGCTCTGAGCGTGTTTTTTAGGGAATTGACTAGTTTGAACCTGGGACCTGCTGCTGGTAAGGAGACGCCAGACCACACATGACATGTAGAGTTCAGAAGAGTTCAGTGAGACTAGCGATGATATAACCAAATACTTAATGATCTCAGCGTCAGCTCGATTGCACTCCGTGTAAAAGAATCTTAATACTAACTAAATTTAGTGGAAGGGGTTCAAGGCTTTCCTATTTTTACTTAGCTGGTAAAATAACGTCGAAAAAGCAGTTAAGTTTACCATTGGAAATTTTATTCTACTCACAAAGCATTGTTTATAAATTGCACTATTGATAAAAGGAAATGTTTTAATACAGGATGATAAAAACCAACTGCGTTCAACAAAAATGTGAACGAATATTCCCTGAATGGGTTTCCAAGTTCTACAATGAATCGAAGGATGACCTATGCTATATCACATCTATAATCTAGGTTTAAATTAAGTTCCACAAAAGAGAAAACTATCAAAATGGTCTACAGTGACCCTCAATTATCTTTAATTACCTATCTAACTTGTCGTAAATTACAGTGGCTGATGTGGCTTCTCAATAATTATATAACAGAAAGATCATCGCGTTTCAGATTTTAACTTACGTAGCAAATGTGAATACCATGAGCTTTAATTGACGATCGACACTAGTATTACGCAAAACGGGGGTGTAACAGATGAGACTTCTGCAGTTCTGAGTGAAGCTTTATGCGCTGTTATGCGGCATCGCGTGCGTTCATTACCTTGTCGTTGGTTAGGCAGTGTCAGGGGGCGTCGGGCGACGCAGCTCCATCCAGCTCGCCGTCTCGGAAGCGACTCTTTTCTAACTTCTCCTTACTACAATTTACCGAAGTTGGTTTAAAAAAATCTATCTGGCTGTGTTTTCATCTGACCAATCAGGGTCTCAATGTTAACCTTAAGCTCCGCCTACAAAAATTCTGTCTATCCAATGAGAAATGTTATACTTATCGTGGTGGGGCAATGTTTTTAAAGTTTGCAACGTAACAGAGACGCGAAAAAGTCTCACGCTAAAACTTGCAGCTGGTGTGGCCCTTTTAGTGTTATCGTAAGATTTATACTGTTCTTCTGGAAGGCTCTATCATTTAACATGGGCTGGAGGGTGGTCCTGGAGGTTACTTTTCGTGGTGGGGCAATGTTTTTAACGTTTGCAACGTAACAGAGACGCAAAAAAGTCTCACGATAAAAATTGCGGCTGGTGTGGCCCTTATTGTGTTATCGTAAGATCTATACTGTTCTTCTCGAGGGCTATAGCTTTTAACATGGGCTGGGGGGTGGTCCTAGCGGTTAGCTGGCAACATGGGTGTCCGTCCCTTATCGTAGGGCCTTCTAGCTTAACACGGTTCTGCTCTCGGCTTCTATTCTCGTTTCTCCCCTCGGAACTGCGTCTGTCTCACGGTGGTAGGGTATGATATGCATTTAGGCATTCTTGTGTTAGGCTGTGGTATTCCATTTGCTCACTCGTTACTCGTATTACTTTGGTTAATTTAATGTCACGATTTATTCGGAGCTATGTGACATACTACTGGATCTGTATATCATGTCAGGGTTTTCATGGAAGGTGTTGGATTTGCCTGACACCTTACATGTTTACTTGTCAAATTTTATATCGTATAAGCAGTTGCTCAATGTTTGTAAATTATCGCATTTAAGCAAGGATCATACATTGTGCCGATCAGTCAATGGAGGAATGCTGACAGTAGCTGGCAAAATGAGAATTAGATTAGGCAATCAGGGATTCACATGGCCAATGGATTTTGTTGTGATAAAAGAATTGTCTACACCGAGGCTGTTAGGCTGTGATTTCTTACAGAAAACAGGGTGTGTTCTCGACTATCGAGATAAGAGTTTCATGTTTAGATTTCAGTCAGAAAGAAGGTTCAGACTTCGTAAGCATGGCTCCCCGGGACTGATATGTATGGTGAAGGCGGAAAAATCAGCGTTTAATGCAAACTTAGAAAAAGAACAAGCGAATAAGCTGCTGAAGGTACTGAATGAATCCCTCGAAGTTGTAGCAGACAAGCTGGTGGTGACGAGTAAGATAGAATGTATGATTCAATTAACGGTCAGGTTCCTGTACGACAGTCAGATTGTCTATTTCTAAGATGCGGGAATGTAGGAAAATAATTGATCAGCAGCTGGCCGAGGGCGTTATTAGGCCGTCACTGTCCCCATATGCTTCTTCCATTTCCGTAGCTGCTAAGCCTGTTGAGAATGGCTATCGACAAGTTGTCGATTATCGCCTGTTAAACCAGAAAGTTGTCATGGAGTCACTTCCCTTGCCAGACTTGCCAAACTGTTTTTCCTTGTTCGCCAGAGTTCAGATTTTTACCATACTTTGTTCAGACCAGTACTATTATCAGGTTCCTCTGGCTGAGGAATCAAAAGCATGGGCAGCATTTAATTACTTACTGGAACTTGTTTGGATACAATAGGGTTCTTATATTATCAAACTACAAACCCGCCGCCGGCCGCGGTGGTCTCGCGGTTCTAGGCGCGCAGTCCGGAACCGCGCGACTGCTACGGTCGCAGGTTCGAATCCTGCCTCGGGCATGGACGTGTGTGATGTCTTTAGGTTGGTTAGGTTTAAGTAGTTCTAAGTTCTAGGGGACTGATGACCACAGCTGTTAAGTCCCATAGTGCTCAGAGCCATTTTACAAACCCGCCTCGATTGCGAAAAAAGCACCTAGTGTTAAGTGTTAACCCAGGTTTCGGCGTAGATAACTACACCTTCTTCAGAACAACAATAAAACCCACAAGTGCCTAAGAAGAGCGTTGTCAATGATTAAAAGAACACCATAGCTATACATTTATAAACGAAAAAAAAAGCAAAACACAAACAGTACATATGTACAAAGTCAAAATCACTACTTAACTTAATAGTGTACGCTCCACCTCACACCGGCCTATGTTCGATGGGCCATGACCCGCCATAAACTGCAGCTACAAACGGTCGCTCACCTACAATCCTGAACCGCTATCTATGCACATGCGCAAGACAAGGGAAGTTACTTGAATGCGCATGCGCATAGGAATACGAGAAAGTTTATACATGGGTCGGGGCTAAATAGCCCATATATTCCCAACCGTGGATCAACGTATATCAAAAAATGAAATGGATAGAACAAGAGACGAGCTAAATAGGAGATGAAACCTAAAAATAACCGCACACGGTTGCTTATGCTAGTAAAGAAACTTATATATGAAACTACCTATGACAACAGGAGGAACTCTTAAAAACTATACCTAAAGCCAGTAGTTAGCCTGGGGGGGGGGGGGGGGGGGGCTGAGGGGACATAATCTAAAGACGTCGTGGCAATAAAGATTTAGGGATAAAACGTGAGGTGTTCAACGGGCTAAAATCACCTTCATCGTAAAACGAAAATGAGGATAAAAAGAAAGAAGATGACCAGCTTGATCAACCGCGCTCGCCAATCAGCGCGCGCATGTGATAATCCCCAGATCATCAGATTTACAAGTATGAAGAACAAAGTAAAGGTGCGAAACCTGCAAAAAATTTTCTATTTCTTAGGAGGAGTTGGTCATTGAGGATATTGTCTTTAACATGTTGCAGATGCTTAAAGATCTGTATTTCTTCCAGAACATCCAGTTTTAAGCCCTTAACCTCGGTATGAAGTAACTTGATATTAACTGGAGGGCTCGGCGCATGAGGAGTTTGCACAAGGTGTTCCGCATAAGTAGACCCCATAGTACCGTCACCGCTTCTAGTAGGAATATGCTCCTGTTGTCATAGGTAGCTTCATATATAAGTTTCTTTACTAGCATAAGCAACCGTGTGCGGTTACTTTTAGGCTTCATCTCCTATTTAGGTCGTCTCTTGTTCTATCCATTTCATTTTTTGATATACGTTGATCCATGGTTGGGATTATATGGGCTATTTAGCTCCGACCCATGTATAAATTTTCTCGTATTCCTATGCGCATGCGCATTCAAGTAACTTCCCTTGTCTTGTGCATCTGCATAAATAGCGGGTCAGGCTTGTAAGTGAGCGACCGTTTGTAGCTGCAGTTTATGGCGGGTCATGGCCCATCGAACATAGGCCGGTGTGAGGTGGAGCGTACACCATTAAGTTAAGTAGTGGTTTTGACTTTGTACACATGTACTGTTTGTGTTTTCCTTTTCTTTTTCGTTTATAAATGTATAGCTATGGTGTTCTTTTAATCATTGACAACGGTCTTCTTAGGCACTTGTGGGTTTTATTGTTGTTCTGAAGAAGGTGTAGTTATCTACGCCGGAACCTGGGTTAACACTTAACACTAGGTGCTTTTTTCGCAATCGAGGCGGGTTTGTAGTTTTTTAATATATTAACCAACGATTGCTGACGAGCTGCGATGCTGAAGGTTCTTCAATAGGGTTCTATCTTCTATCTGAACCAGGCGACCGGTCTACCCGACGGGAGGCCCTAGCCACACGACATTTCATTTTATTTCATCTGGGCTGGCAACGGATGCTGCAGTGTTATCCAGACAGCTGAATTCGGTATTGGGCGATATGAAATTCAACTGTGTCTGTTAAGTATCTGGATGATGTTATCATTTATAGTCAGACGTTTGAAGAATATCTAAATCATATTCAACAAGTGTTAAGTCGTTTTCGTGACATAAGCCTAACGGTGAAGCCTGTCAAAGTAGATTTACCCTGAGGGAAATGTCCTTCTTGGGCCACACTGTGTCAGCTAAAGGTATACGAGTAAGAGTGGATCCTAAACGTGTCAAAGCGATTCAGCTTTTCCCTCCAACAAAAGATAAAAAAAGGATAGCTGGGTTCATTGGTACAGTCAACTTTTTCCGAAAGTTCGTGTCCAATTTTCACAGTTGTGTGAGCCTTTGAAGCAGTTCAAGACGTGAGGGAGAACAGTTTAAGCGGACGGACAGCCAACAGCCGTGTTTGACGGGTTAAAACACGTTTTAGATAGTGCGTCAGTCTTGGCCGTTCCTGATATTCAGAGGGAAATCATTGTACAAACCTAGGCTTCAAATTCAAGGGTAGCGTCTGTATTATTGCAGGAACAAGAGGGAGAGAGGAAGCCTTTAGCTTACGCCTCGCGGTCCTTGTCGGCACCCGAAAAGAAATACTTCGTTAATGAGTTGAAGGCCCGCCCGGTTAGCCGTGCGGTCTAACGCACTGCTTTCTAGACTGGAAAGGAGAGCCTGATCCCTGGCACGAATCCGTCCGGCTGACTTGTGCAGAGGTCCGGTGAGTGGGCCAGTCTATGGATGGTGTTTAGGCGGTTTTCCATCTGCCTCAGCGAATGCGGGCTGGTTCACGTCACTCCGCCTCAGCTACACTATGTCGGCGATTACTGCGCAAACAAGTTCTCCACGTACGCGTACACCACCTTTACTCTACCGTGCAAACGAAGGGGTTACACTTTTACACTTGTCAACTTGTCTGGTATGAGACGTTCCCTGTGTGTGGGGGGGGGGGGGGGGGTGTCCACCGGGTGCCGAACCGCACAATAACCCTGAAGGAGTGGTTCGGTGTAGGGCGTCGGAGGGGTGAAGCTCCTGCCGTTCTGTATGGCTTGGAAAAGTTCCGTTTTTATATGGAGCGCTAGATGTTCAAATTAAACTTATAACCAGGCTCGTACGTAGATGCTGGCTCGTCTTAGGGAAACTGGAACGATATCCCGATGGGCCAATTGAATTTCGGCTTTCAAATTTCAGGTAAAACTTATTACAGTCACTGAAACTCTAAATGCTGTCATACTAAGTCGAATGTTCCAAGAGGAACCCGAAAGTTTGCATACCTCTCATGATGCAGAGAGGTAGGTGTGTGTGTCGATGATCTTGTGGGAAATTACGAGCTTCTTTGGCGACTTACCAGAATAACAGGACGGTGATTTTAGGTTGGCGCAAATTAAACAACAGATCACGGGAGGAGGTGAAGTTGCCGGATAGTCTCCGGAAAGGTGTCTTGTGATATAAAACATGCCAGGACGATAAAGAAAAGATATGTTTCCTCGCAAAGTTAAGTAAGCCAGTGTTTAAATATTTTCATAATCCATTGTGAAGGTGACATTTTGGAATACATATGACCTTGATGAACATCAAGGAGCGTTTAACATGGTCAACTCTCTACATACTCAACCGCAATATCAGGGAGCTGGTGGAAGGGTGTATGGAATGTGAAATGAGGAAAGCTAACCCAAGTTTTCGATCAAGAAACTTAGTTCGAGTAGAGTAGAACGTACCTTGAATAAAGTGTTCGTAGATTATCTGGGTCCCCTACCCCAGTCTAAGCACTGTAACTGCTATGTCTTGGTCGTAGCAGACGCTTTGTCACGGTTTATATCGCTGACTGCGACTGGGCACACCACCGCTGATGTGACTGTCAAACATCAAAGCAAGATAATTGCCGAAGACCCTTATTAGTGACAATGTTCCAGCATAAGCATGATTTTGCTTTAATAGTGCAATTTCTCATGTTACCATCACACCATACCATCTACAACCTTCATTGGTTGAGTGGGCAAAAGGGAATTAGAAATGAGTCCCAATTATATATAAAGGGATCTCACAAAGCAAGTGGGATGAAGCACTAGATTGGATTAATTTTCCACTTAATATGGCGGTGTAGGAGAGCCACGGTTCTACAAAAGTCAAATTGTTTGCATTTCAGGTTAACTCCCTCTTACGCAATTTATGGTCAATATGATCTTTTACCCAACAACAACAATCCAGGGATCATTCGGAAGAATTGGGAAGTCGCGAAGCTGCAAGAAAGAACATTCACCTGGCGCACTGGAGAGTAGCGGACTGGTCCAATAAAGAAAGGCGTTCCGTTTAGTTGAAAATCGGAGATGAAGTTTACTTAAAAAATTTCTGGACTGAAAGCAAGAGCCTTTCTGGAGCCTTCATGGTTATTGAGCAATTATCTTCGGTGAGTTATCCGATCCAGGATCGCTCCAATAATGAGGTGAGAGTTCATTTGAGACAACTTAACTTAAAACCAGGGAATCAGGGTGGTGCGAGGCTGGGGCTTGCTTAGTAAGTTGCGCCATGGAGCACCCCCCGCCCCGTTTGTTCTCTATAAAGGGTGGAGGATTAAGCTTGGGATATAGTGGCGCTCATGCGTGAGTAGTGTTCCTGGAGCGATAAAAAGCAGTGTGAATGCGGTGCTCTTGGCAAGATGCGCAGCTGTGTTGCAAGGGTTCGGCATAGTCTAGGAAAGGCCTAGTGTAGTGCGGAGTGCTGCTGATAGCCAGCAGTAAGCAACAGCGCTCATTCTGCTGTGAGCAGGCATGATTCTTCGAGAAGGTTCACTAGCCAAGGACAGAGCGGATGGATTTACTTCCGCAGTGGAGTGCTTTGGGAGGAGCTTAAAGTTGCTGGCTCATTCAGCTGTGGCCATTGTGTGATTATTTAAAGATGGTCTACAGGTTCAAAATGGTTCAAATGGCTCTGAGCACTATGGGACTTAACATAGATGGTCAGCAGTCCCCTAGAACTTAGAACTACTTAAAACTAACTAACCTAAGGACATCACACAACACCCAGTCATCACGAGGCAGAGAAAATCCCTGACCCCGCCGGGAATCGAACCCGGGAACCTGGGCGCGGGAAGCGAGAACGCTACCGCACGACCACGAGCTGCGGACGGTCTACAGTTCTGCAGGTTGTAAGTACTTTTGGATGTTCAGGTTAGGAAGGACTACTTTACTAGATTTGTGAGTTAACTGTATTTGTACTTATACATACACTCATGCTCATCAATTAAGGATAACTCCAGAATGTGGTGCCACTCAACGTGGCACTACACAAAACTGGCGCTAATGGCATACGCACATAGGAAACACACATGACACAGATCTCTAAGTCCACTGTACTGGTGATAAGTTGAGAAAACCGTCCCGAAACACATGTGCTACAAAACGCCACCGTCTCCTGCGCATGAACCCCGACATCAATATGGGATATGATCACCATGCACGCGTACACAGGCCGCACAACGGGTTGGCATACTCTGGACCAGGTGGCCGAGCAGTTGCTGGGGTATAGCCTCCCATTCTTGCACCAGTGCCTGTCGGAGCTCCTGAAGTGTCCTAGGGGTTTGAAGACGTGCAGCTATACGTCGACCGAGAGCATCCTAGGTGTGCTGGATGGGGTTTAGGCCTGGAGAACTGGCAGGCCACTCCATTCGCCTGATATCTTCTGCTTCAAGGTACTCCTCCAGGATGGCAGCTCGGTGGGGCCGTGCGTTATAATCCATCAGGAGGAAGGTGGGACCCACTGCATCCCTGTAAAGGCGGACATACTGGTACAAAATGACGTCCCAATACACCTGACCTGTTACAATTCCTCTGTCAAAGACATGCAGGGGTGTATGTGCACCAATCATAATCCCATCCCACACCATCAAACCACGACCTCCATACAGGCCCCTTTCAACGACATTAAGGGGTTGGTATCTAGTTCCTGCATCACGCCAGATGAAAACCCGGCGAGAATCACTGTTCAGACTGTACCTGGACTCGTCTGTGAACATAACCTGCGATCACTGTTCCAATGACCATGTACTGTGTTCTTGACACCAGGCTTTACGGGCTCTCCTGTGACCAGGGGTCAGTGGAATGCACCTTGCAGATCTCCGGGCGAATAAACCATGTCTGTTCAGTCGTCTGTACACTGTGTGTCTGGAGACAACTGTTCCAGTGGCTGCAGTAAGGTCCCGAGCAAGGCTACCTGCAGTACTCCGTCGTGGCCGTCTGCGGGCACTGATGGTGAGATATCGGTCTTCTTGTGGTGTTGTACACTGTGGACGTCCCGTATTGTAGCGCCTGGACACGTTTCCTGTCTGCTGGAATCGTTGCCATAATCTTCAGATAACACTTTGTGGCACACGGAAGGCCCGTGCTACGACCTGCTGAGTTTGACCAGCCTCCAGTCGCCCTAGTATTCTACCCCTCATAACGTCATCAATATGTGTTCTTTGAGCCATTTTCAACACACAGTCACCATTAGCACGTCTGAAAACGTCTGCACACTTACTCGCTGCACCGTACTGTGACATGCACCAACACAACTCTGCATATGTGGACTGCTGTCAGCGCCACCGTGCGACGACCGCAGGTCAAATGCACCGCATGGTCAAACCCCGAGGTGATTTAACCCCGCAAACCGCCACCAGAGCGTTGTTTCACCAAGTATCAGCATTCTCCTTAATTTATGGGCATGAGTGTATTTCGTGTGTTACAGGGAACTTACTCACTGTATTGTAAAGGCCCTGAAACTACAAATGGTTATGTGGAGGTCATGGTGTATGCTACAGCAGACATAGGTGGTTGGTTAGGAGCACATCACCACCAGGTCTTCACTTTGTACATGAGAACTGGCGCGGCTATGGGTTTTGGAAATTGCAATCCTTAAAATGTTTTTAAAGAACATCTTTTAAAATACTGAACGTTTATTGTTTTAAAGTTCATGCACTCTCATTTGCTATAGAATTTGTATAACAGCTTCATGTTTTTAATAGTGAGTTTAATAATAGAGATGTTTTCTAATCACAGTCATTCTAATCAAGATTATTATTTCCTGTTATCCATTCTGGAGTGTTTTATTATAAAAAGAAAAATCAAACCTATTTCCAAACTCTTTGTTTTAAAATATTTTAAATAAATTTGTTTAAAGTAATGTGGTTCTTATTAAAGTCCAGCATCTCAACCATTCCACCACCAGCCTCCTACCGTATCAGTGTCTACAATGCAGATGTGTGTGTGTTTCAAAAAAAAAAATGAAACACTTTATGCAGATGTGTGAATCTGCCAACAGTAAAAAAAAAAAAAACTGAAGTGTGGATGCGCCCATTTCTATAAAAAGTAATACGGTGCAATGCAGGTCTAGCAGCGCATTGTAAACAGTTATTGATAGAATGAAAGATTATGAATGACTAGGTTTATCAAACTAGATTTATTTGTTCGTCAAAACAGATAGCAAATAATTCACTGCCGGAAAAAATTACACCACTGGCCAATAAAATTGCTACACCAAGAAGAAATGCAGATGATAAACGGGTATTCATTGGACAAATATATTATACTAGAACTGACATGTGATTACATTTTCACACAATTTGGGTACATAGATCCTGAGAAATCAGTACCCAGAACAACCACCTCTGGCCGTAATAACGGCCTTGATACGCCTGGGCATTGAGTCAAACAGAGATTGGATGGCGTGTAAAGGTATAGCTGCCCATGCAGCTTCAACTCGGTACCACAATTCATCAAGAGTAGTGATTGGCGTATTTTGACGAGCCAGTTGCTCGGCCACCATTGACCAGACGTTTTCAATTGGTCAGAGATCTGGAGAATGTGGTGGTCAGGGCAGCAGTCGAGGATTTTCTGTATCCAGAAAGGCCCGTACAGCACCTGCAACATGCGGTCGTGCATTATCCTGCTGAAATGTAGGGTTTCGCAGGGATCGAATGAAGGGTAGAGCCACGGGACAAAATCGTTCAAATGGCTCTGAGCACTATGGGACTTAACATCTGTGGTCATCAGTCCCCTAGAACTTAGAACTACTTAAACCTAACTAACCTAAGGACATCACACACATCCATGCCCGAGGCAGGATTCGAACCTGCGACCGTAGCGGTCACGCGGTTCCAGGCTGAAGCGCCTAGAACCGCACGGTCACACCGGCCGGCAGCCACGGGTCGTAACACATCTGACATGTAGCGTCCACTGTTCAAAGTGTCGTCAATGCGAACAAGAGGTGACCGAGACGTGTAACCAATGGCACCTCATACCATCACGCCGGGTGATACGCCAGTATGGCGACGACGAATACACGCTTCCAATGTGCGTTCACCGCAATGTCGCCAAACACGGATGCGACCATCATGATGCTGTAAACAGAACCTAAATTCATCCGAAAAATGACGTTTTGCCATTCGGCGCCCAGGTTCGTCGTTGGGTACACCATCGCAGGCGCTCCTGTCTGTGATGTAGCGTCAAGGGTAACCATAGCCATGGTCTCCGAGCTGATAGTCCATGCTGCTGCAAACTTCGTTGAACTGTTCGTGCAGGTGGTTGTTGTCTTGCAAACGTCCCCATCTTTTGACTCAGGGACCGAGACGTGGCTGCACGATCTGTTACAACCATGCGGATAAGATGCCTGTCATCTCGACTGCTAGTGATACGAAGCCGTTGGGGTCCAGCATGGCGTTCCGTATTCCCTCCTGAACCCACCGATTCCACATTCTGCTAACAGTCATTGGATCTTGACCGACGCGAGCAGCAATGTCGCGATACGATAAACCGAAATCACGATAGGCCACAATCCGACCTTTATCAAATTCGGAAACGTGATGGTACGCATTTCTCCTCCTTACACGAGGCATCACAACAATGTTTCACCAGGCAACACCGGTCAACTGCTGTATGTGTATGAGAAATCGTTTGGAAACTTTCCTCATGTCAGCACGTTGTAGGTGTCACCACCGGCGCCAACCTTGTGTGAATGCTCTGAAAAACTCATCATTTGCATATCATAGCATCTTCTTCCTGTCGGTTAAATTTCGCGTCTGTAGCACGTCACCTTCGTGGTGTAGCAATTTTAATGGCCAGTGGTGTATTTTTATTAGTTCCACTGTGAGAGATAACACTAAACTAAATGTGATTCCTTTTGATATGACCAACAGCAGTGACATGTTGTTGTCAATTAAGCAGACTTTGGAGCAGTATTCGATTGATATACACTCTTGTCTGCATTCTCTTCAGTTACATCAACCTGTGCAGTTAACTCGATTGTCTTCTTTTCATTTGCGTCAAACCTTGCAGTTAACTCATTTATTAACCTCAGGACGGTTTGCGAATAAGTAATTTCTTTATACTATTGCTGAGTGCTTCAAGTCCAGTAGAATGACATTTAATACTGTTGTTGAACATCTGAATTTTCACTTCGACGTAGAGAGGAATGTTCTACATTCCACTCTGACTGATTGGAGATGGCCGGCCGAAGTGGCCGTGCGGTTAAAGGCGCTGCAGTCTGGAACCGCAAGACCGCTACGGTCGCAGGTTCGAATCCTGCCTCGGGCATGGATGTTTGTGATGTCCTTAGGTTAGTTAGGTTTAACTAGTTCTAAGTTCTAGGGGCCTAATGACCTCAGCAGTTGAGTCCCATAGTGCTCAGAGCCATTTTGATTGGAGATGGACAATCACATAAACTTGTCCGTATTGTAAAGTATTACAATGTAATTACCCTATTGTTTCGCTATATATACACACGCTATCATTTTTCGGAAACATCTTGAAAGCTTTATCAAAATCAAACGATCATTCAACTGCCTCGTTTTATCGACAACTAAAAAGCTATACTCTGGTTGATTCCACCAAACTTAACATAAAGCTTTAAATTCACTGACTGTCTTGTCAGTTCGTACATGTACCTGGTACGTGTGTTTTAATTTCAGATTATCCTGTCTGAAGGCAATAAGAAAGTTCGAATAATCTGCTATCAATTCTTTGGGACCTGGAATATGTATGGAGAGACAACATTACTTCTACGGATCTCGTTTCGTCTGCCGCCACTAGCAGCCATAACGGCGGGGAAAAGTAAAGATGGTCTGAGGAAAGGGCCGAAATCGGTTACTAACAAATAAAAAATATGAAAACGCGATTGGGACTGTTTTAATTTGATTTTTAGGACATTATCATTTTGTGTGAAAGTCTTATATGTAATACCGTCAATGCCTAAAAGTATCCGGGTTCGATTCCCGGCGGGGTCAGGGATTTTCTCTGCCTCGTGATGACTGGGTGTTGTGTGATGTCCTTAGGTTAGTTAGGTTTAAGTAGTTCTAAGTTCTAGGGGACTGATGACCATAGATGTTAAGTCCCATAGTGCTCAGAGCCATTTGAACCATTTTGAACCTAAAAGTATTTCCTCAAGTAGCTCGTATTTTGGTTGGGACAGTGATTTGAAAATACATATACATTCTCAAAGCGAACACCATCTGGGTAATAGCAGAGACAGGACAATGTCTTCCCATAGTCAGATGGGCCAATGATAATCAACCGTTCCTGTCTGGCAGAAACGACTCATTCTTGTTATTATGTTTTTCTGACGTATTTTCAGTCCAATTAGCTATAACAAAGTCCTTGTGAAGATGTTTCATCCATCTGCTCATGTTGACTACTCAAATAATATTGCAGTTATATACCTCCAGCAAGTGGTGTAAACTCACACGTAGTTCCGTGTATTGATGTGTGACACACATCGAAATATTGAGATACTTCTAATTAGTGTGGTGCGGAGTTTGCCGGAAAAGTTCCCACAAACTGTTCCGCAATGTATCGTAGAAGCTGTAAACGTAAGGCTGCGAACTCAACTTATGTTCGAGTACGTGCTGCATGGAAAAATTACTATACACTAAATTCTTGACGGTCTGGTCACTTCCGTTTCATTAAAATGTTCGACTGTTCTTTGCAAGTCGCCTACACTGATCTTGTGATCGCCAATTATCACTGTAGGTATCGTTTGAGTATTTCGAGTAGTCATGCCTGCAGTCGGTATTGAGTTGTCACACAGCTTACACCACTCTGCGGGGGATATGGCTTCCGTACCACAATAGCGCGGGTTTTCAAAAATCACAGCTAGATTGAATTCGCAATCAGAGAACATTCCAACGCTGACACGTTTACTCCCACTTGAATTTAGGGTGAAAGACGTATTGAAAATGGATACGTACTCCCGGTGAGACGTCGTCGTTAGGGGGTACTTCACTTCATTATCTGGAAAAAAGAGAGTAAAACGAGTTAAACTTTACACCCTCAGTTCACTACACCCATAAGTATACGCAAAAACATTAATATATGCAAGAACATTGATGATGCTTACATGGTATTGATTGATTAGGTAGAGCCTGATGGTGGCGATACCTCAACGAGCACACATTGCTAACTGAAATGATTACTTATTGGCAATATACAGGGTGGTCCATCGATAGTGACTGGGCAGAATATCTCACGAAATAAGGATCAAACAAAAAACTACAAAGAACGAAACTCGTCTAGCTTGAAGGAGGAAACCAGATGGCGCTATGGTTGGCCCGCTAGATGGCGCTGCCATAGGTCAAACGGATATCAACTGCATTTTTTTTAAAATAGGAACGCCCATTTTTAATTACATATTCTTGTAGTAGGTAAAGAAATATGAATGTTTTAATTGGAACACTTTTTTCGCTTTGTGATAGATGGCGTTGTAATAGTAACAAACGTGTAAGTACGTGGTATCAAGTAACATTTCGCCAGTGCGGACGGTATTTGTTTCGTGATACATTATTACCCGTGTTAAAATGGACCGTTTACCAATTGCGGAAAAGGTCGATATCGTGTTGATGTATGGCTATTGTGATTAAAATGCCCAACGGGCGTGAGCTATGTATGCTGCTCGGTATTCTGGACGACATCATCCAAGTGTCCGGACCGTTCGACGGATAGTCACGTTATTTAAGGAAACAGGAAGTGTTCAGCCACAAGTGAAACGTCAACCACGACCTGCAACAAATGATGATGCCCAAGTAGGTGTTTTAGTTGCTGTCGCGGCTAATCCGCACGTCAGTAGCAGACAAATTGCGCGAGAATCGGGAATCTCAAAAACGTCGGTGTTGAGAATGCTACATCAACATCGATTGCACCCGTACCCCGATGGCTGCGAGAAGTGGAACATCAGCGACTTTGGCGAATTAATTTATGGTGCGGCATTATGAGAGGAAGGATAATTGGCCCCATTTTATCGATGGCAATGTATGCTGATTTCCTACGCAATGTTCTGCCGATGTTACTACAAGATGTTTCACTGCATAACAAAATGGTGATGTACTTCCAACATGATGGCTGTCCGGCACATAGCTCGCGTGCGGTTGAAGCGGTATTGAATAGCATATTTCATGACAGGTGGACTGGTCGTCGAAGCACCATACCATTGCCCGCAAGTTCACCGGATCTGACGTCCCCGGTTTTCTTTCTGTGGGGAAAGCTGACGGATATTTGCTATCGTGATCCACCGCCAGCGCATTGTCAATGCATGTGCGAACATTACGGAAGGCAAACTACTCGCTGTTGAGAGGAATGTCGTTACACGTATTGCCAAATGCATTGAGGTTGACGGACATCATTTTGAGCATTTAATGCATTAATGTGGTATTTACATGTAATCTCACGCTGTAACAGCATCCGTTCTCAGAAATGATAAATTCACAAAGGTACATGTATCACATTGGAACAACCGAAATAAAATGTTCAAACGTACGTACGTTCTGTATTTTAATTTAACAAACCTACCTGTTACCAACTGTTCGTCAAAAATTGTGAGCCAAATGTTTGTGACTATTACAGCGCCATCTATCACAAAGCGAAAAAAGTGTTCCGATTAAAACATTCATATTCCTTTACGTACTACTCGAATTGTTGTTGTTGTGGTCTTCAGTCCTGAGACTGGTTTGATGCAGCTCTCCATGCTACCCTATCCTGTGCAAGGTTCTTCATCTCCCAGTACTGGTTCAAATGGCTCTGACCACTACGGGACTTAACATCTAAGTTCATCAGTCCCCTAGAACTTAGAACTACTTAAACCTAACTAACCTAAGGACATCACACACATCCATACCCGAGGCAGTTTTCGAACCTGCGACCGCAGCGGTCGCACGGTTCCAGATCTCCCAGTACTTACTGCGTCCTACATCCTTCTGAATCTGCTTAGTGTATACATCTCTTGGCCTCCCTCTACGATTTTTACCCTCCACGCTGCCCTCCAATGCTAAATTGGTGATCGCTTGATGCCTCAGAACATGTCCTACCAACCGGTCCCTTCTTCTTGTCAAGTTGTGCCATAAACACCTCCTCTCCCCAATTCTATTCAGTACCTTCTCATTAGTTATGTGATCTACCCATCTAATCTTCAGCATTCTTCTGTAGCACCACATTTCGAAAGATTCTATTCTCTTCTTGTCCAAACTATTTATCGTCCACGTTTCACTTCCATACATGGCTACACTTCATACAAATACTTTCAGAAACGACTTACTGACACTTAAATCTATACTCGATGTTAACAAATTTCTCTTCTTCAGAAATGCTTTCCTTGCCACTGCCAGTCTACATTTTATATCTTCTCTACTTCGACCATCATCAGTTATTTTGCTCCCCAAATAGCAAAACTCCTTTACTACTTTAAGTATATCATTTCCTAATCTAATTCCCTCAGCATCACCCGACTTAATACGACTACATTCCATTATCCTCGTTTTGCTTTTGTTGATGTTCATCTTGTATCCTCCTATCAAGACACTGTCCATTCCGTTCAATTGCTCTTCCAAGTCCTTTGCTGTCTCTGACAGAATTACAATGTCATCGGGGAACCTCAAAGTTTTGTATTTCTTCTCCGTGGATTTTAATACCTACTCCCAATTTTTCTTTTGTTTCCTTTACTGCTTGCTCAATATACAGATTGAATAACATCGGGGAGAGGCTACAACTCTGTGTCACTCCCTTCCCAGCCATTGCTTCCCTTTCATGCCCCTCGACTCTTATAACTGCCATCTGGTTTCTGCACAAATTGTAAAGAGCCTTTCGCTTCCTGTATTTTATCCCTGCCACCTATAGAATTTGAAAGAGAGTATTCCAGTCAACATTGTCAAAAGCTTTCTCTAAGTGTACAAATGCTACAAACGTAGTTTTGCCTTTCCTTAATCTTTCTTCTAAGATAAGTCGTAAGATCAGTATTGCCTCAGTGTTCCAATATTTCTACGGAATCCGAACTGATCGTCCCCGAGGTCGGCTTCTACCAGTTTTTCCATTCGTCTGTAAGGAATTCGTGTTAGTATTTTGCAGCTGTGACTTATTAAACTGATAGTTCGGTAATTTTCACATCTGTCAACACCTGTATTCTTTGGGATTTGAATTATTATATTCTTCTTGAAGTCTGACGATATTTCGCTTGTCTCATACATCTTGCTCACCAGTTGGTAGAGTTTTGTCAGGACTGGCTCTCCCAAGGCCTTCAGTAGTTCTAATGGAATGTTGTCTACTCCCGGGGCCTTGTTTCGACTCAGGTCTTTCAGTGCTCTGTCAAACTCTTCACGCAGTATCGTATCTCCCATTTCATCTTCATCTACATCCTCTTCCATTTCCATAATATTGTCCTCAAGTACATCGCCCTTGTATAGACCCTCTATATACTCCTTCCACCTTTTTGCTTTCCCTTCTTTGCTTAGAACTGTGTTTCCATCTGAGCTCTTGATATTCGTACAAGTGGTTCTCTTCTCTCCAAAGGTCTCTATGATTTTCCTGTGTGCAGTATCTATCTTACCTCTAGTGAGATGAGGCTCTATATGCTTATATTTGTCCTCTAGCCATCCCTGTTTAGCCATTTTGCACTCCCTGTCGATCTCATTTTTGAGACGTTTGTATTCCTTTTTGCCTGCTTCATTTACTGCATTTTTATATTTTTTCCTTTCATCAATTAAATTCAATATTTCTTCTGTTATCCAAGGATTTCTACTAGCCCTCGTCTTTTTACCTACTTGATCCTCTGCTGCCTTCACTACTTCATCCCTCAGAGCTACCCATTCTTCTTCTACTGTACTTCTTTCCTCCATCCCTGTCAATTCTTCCCTTATGCTCTCCCTTAAACTCTGTACAACCTCTGGTTTAGTCCGTTTATCCAGGTCCCATCTCCTTAAATTCCCACCTTTTTGCCGTTTCTTCAGTTTTAATTTACAGTTCATAACCAATAGATTGTGGTCAGAGTCCACATCTGTCCCTGGAAATGTCATACAATTTAAAACCTGGATCCTAAATCTCTGTCATACCATTATATAATCTATCTGAAACCTGTCAATGTCTCCAGGCTTCTTCCATGTATACAACCTTCTTTTATGAATCTTGAACCAAGTGTTAGCTATGATTAAGTTTCGCTCTGTGCAAAATTCTACCAGACCGCTTCCTCTTTCATTTCTTAACCCCAATCCATATTCACCTACTATGTTTCCTTCTCTCCCTTTTCCTACTCTCGAATATGTAATAAAAAATGAGGATTCCTACTTTAAAAAAAACGCAGTTGATATCCGTTTGACCTATGGCAGCGCCATCTAGCGGGCCAGCCATGGCACCATCTGGTCTCCCCCTTTAAGCTAGACAAGTTTCGTTCTTTGTAGTGTTTTCGTTTGACGCTTATTTCGTGAGATATTTGGCCCGGTCAAGATCAATGGCCCACCCTGTATATATCATTTTCGTAATGCAGTGTGGGTTATTTCATGAAAAAAGTGTGTGATCGATGTATTGCAATTGTATGATTTCTCAGTATCGTTAAGTAATCTTTGACCAACATCAGACGTAACGTGAATTTTCTGATATTTCGTAAGATAAATGTTAGCGGTCGGGCTAGGAGGGAGGAGAGGGGATGGTGGCTGGAGCGGCACGGTGACCTGCTGCACTTGCGTACGTGGCTGGGGGCTGTGATGGTGGCGGCCTGGTGTGGTCCCACTTCAAGAATGTATATATATTTTCAAAAATGCTGTTGCAACTCAAATACCAGTTAACTGAGGAAATAGTGTCAGACAAGATGCTGTTATATACACTACTGGCCATTAAAATTGCTACACCACGAAGGTGACGTGCTACAGACGCGAAATTTAACCGACAGGAAGAAGATGCTGTGATATGCAAATGATGAGCTTTTTAGAGCATTCACACAAGGTTCGCGCCGGTGGCGACACCTACAACTTGCTGACATGAGGAACGTTTCCAACCGATTTCTCATACACAAACAGCAGTTGAACGGCGTTGCCTGGTGAAACGTTGTTGTGATGCCTCGTGTAAGGAGGAGAAATGCGTACCATCACGTTTCCGACTTTGATAAAGGTCGGATTGTAGCCTATCGCGATTGCGGTTTATCGTATCGCGACATTGCTGCTCGCGTTGGTCGAGATCCAATGACTGTTAGCAGAATGTGGAATCGGTGGGTTCAGGAGGGTAATATGGAACGCCGTGCTGGATCCCAACGGCCTCGTATCACTAGCAGTCGAGATGACAGGCATCTTATCCGCATGGCTGTAACGGATCGTGGAGCCATGGCTCGATCACTGAGTCAACATATGGGGACGTTTGCAAGACAACAACCATCTGCACGAACAGTTCGACGACGTTTGCAGCAGCGTAGACTATCAGCTCGGAGACCATGGCTATGGTTACCCTTGACGCTGCATCACAGACAGGAGCGCCTGCGACGGTGTACTTAACGACGAACCTGGGTGCACGAATGCCAAAACGTCATTTTTTCGGATGAATCCAGGTTCTGTTTGCAGTATCATGATGGTCGCATCTGTGTTTGGCGACATCGCGGTGAACGCACATTGGAAGCGTGTATTCGTCGTCGCCATACTGGCGTATCACCCGGCGTGGTGGCATGGGGTGCCATTGGTTACACGTCTCGGTCACCTCTTGTTCGCATTGACAGCACTTTAAACAGTCGACGTTACATTTCAGATGTGTTACGTCCCGTGGCTCTACCCTTCATTCGATTCCTGCGAAACCCTACATTTCAGCAGGATAATGCACGACCGCATGTTGCAGGTCCTGTACGGGCCTTTCTAGATACAGAAAATATTCGACTGCTGCCCTGGCCAGCACATTCTCCAGATCTCCCACCAACTGAAAACGTCTGGTCAATGGTGGCCGAGCAACTGGCTCGTCACAATACCCCAGTCACTACTCTTGATGCACTCTGGTATCGTGTTGAAGCTGCATGGGCAGCTGTACCTGTACACGCCATCCAAGCTCTGTTTGACTCAATGCCCAGACGTATCCAGGACGTTATTACGGCCAGAGGTGGTTGTTCTGGGTACTGATTTCTCAGGATCTATGCACCCAAACTGCGTGAAAATGTAATCACATTTCAGTTGTAGTATAATATATTTGTCCAATGAATACCCATTTATCATCTGCATTTCTTCTTGGTGTAGCAATTTTAATGGCCAATAGTGTATAAGACTTTCAGCCACAGTGATGATGTCCTGCCACCTGAGGGAGTAACACCTAATACACTATTCATATTCGACGATGTCATAGTGAAAGATCAAGATTAAATACGGAAATGCTTTTGTTTTGGCCACCATAGGGATACTGACATCTTCTACCTCAGCCAGGCACTTTCTACGATCCCAAAGCAACTGATAAGAGATAATGTGAACTTTAGTATTGCCTTCAAACAGGACAATAGGAATTTAAAACCCCTTTTTCCAGGCACATTTAGGAACTAACATGGCATTTGATGAATTTGCAACTTTTTGTAGAGATCGCTAGCATCACCTACAGTACAGCTGTTTAGTTAACCAATAAAACGAGGCAGTTGAATGATGGTCAACACTGAAGTAACTTTCAGGATGTTTCTAAAAGATGATGGCATGTGTATATACACATGGAGGAAAAAGAGATCATCCACCCACAATCAGTCTCAGGGGGAAGGCAGAAGATTTGTACTTTGATGTGAAGATTCGGATGTTCAACAATGGTATTAACTGACATACTACTCTAGACTTTTAAACACTCAACAAAAGTATCAAGGAATTAAATACTTATTCTCAAACCATTCTGAGTCTAATCAAAGAGTTCATTGTGAGGGTTAATGTAAGCGAAAAAAGACAAACGAGATAACTACATAGGTTGATGTAACCGAAAAGAAGTCAAATGGGAGTGTATATAAGTTGTATAGTGTTCCATAGTCTGGTTAGTATGTAACAACATGTCACTCCTGCTGCCCATATAAAAAGAGATAGTATTTAGTTTAGTGTTATGTCTCACATGGGAAGTGTAAAAATATTATATGCCAAACGTAATTAAAATGCATGAAATGTACCTGTATAAGTCCATCAGCTGTTCGTAAACTGTACTGCGAGTTTCAAGCTGTTGGACAAATAAAAGTGCATCAACTGCAGAGGAAAAATAAACGCTGAGATTTTTATATATTTTGTATATACATTATTAAATTATTTTTTACATATTGTATATAGTTTTTGTACCTTGTATTTTATGTGTAGAAAACAAATGTATTACGTGAAATCCGTCATGTGAGGCAAACTGCATTTTTTGGTTTGAAACATTATGTGAAAATTAACTAGTCCAACATGTGCAGCTTATTTTTTGTAATGAAAAATATTTTCTGCAGTCTATTTTGACGAACAAATTAATCTAGTTTATGAAACGCTAGTCATTCATTTTCTCTTATTCTACACTGCCATATTTGTCTATAATTGTTTACAATATGCCGTTACATCTGAATTGTATGTTTCTGTAAGAATTGGTGCATTTACACTTCAGTTTTCTTCCTGCAGGCAGGTGCACACATATGTAGAGGATTCAATTTTACATTAGGCAGACACATCAGCAATGCATACACCCTTCTATAAAGATGGAGGCATTTAAACTTCATTACAACTTTTGAAATATCTAAATGTCAGAATGACGAGTGGAAATAGCACAAGCTTTGCTTCCCATCTGGTGGTGGAGCAGCTTAGTGATCCAATGTGGTCCTACAGCCTTGCAGCATTGCTCACATGGACTAGTCAGCTACTGCAGGTGGTGGTGGGGGTGGTGAAGGGGGCGCAAAATGCAGAGGACCTTTACCCCATGAGCTATTTGTTTAAAAATAAAGACATAAACTTTTCCAGCATGGCACATGTGGACAGATCGAAACTTAGTGGAATCTGGACTTTAACTTAGGAGAAGCAGCATGTGTGTGATACCAGGGGGTGAAAAACTCAGGAATTCTGTAAGTGACTTGACTGTCATAAAGAGCCCTACAGACCAGAGTGATAATAGCTTGGGGGAAAAAACACGTCACTGAAAGTAGGTAGTAGACAAGTGAAGACTAAGACAGGCTCAGAGATGCATGGGGGGAAAAAACCATTTGTCTCTGGTGAGACAATGCCCTAGAACTGGGACAAGGGGACAGAGGGTGGTCTTGGGAGACAGTTCCCATTGTCCCAGAATAAAGGGCTCAGACTGGCCAGAGAAAAACATCTTTTGTCTAACAGGCAGCTTGGACCTGCTGGGGAAACAAACATCTTTTGCCACCGGTAAGGAAGATCAGAGGAAAACCCAGGGAATCTGGCAACAATGCAGGATGTGTTGGTATTCCATGACAGCCATTTTGGATTCTGATTTCATAGAGCCTGTGCCTGCATGCAAAGATCGCCATCTTGACTTTCACGCCAATATGATAATGCCTCACCTTGTATTTTTGTATTTCCTGCCAATTTATACTTAGCTGAACAACCCTACTTTCACTATGATGTCATAGGAGTGGGGTGTAAGCCCTCTAGCACAATTGATCTATTTTGCGATTTCCCTCCAAATTTTGATTTTTTTCACCATTTTTTTAATTTTCTGCCATTTCATGCGTGGGGTAATTGTTCTATTAGGAGAAATCTGGCAACAAAGCATGACATAGGAGAAGTGGACGAAATTTGGCAATAATGAACTCTGTGCCCAGGCATACTCTGTGCCCGGACATTCTCAGTGCACCTATTCCCACGGAGTGAGTTCATCTATTTGGTCCCTTTCTATGTGGATATGTGGGACTTGGATGTCTGTAGAAAATAAGTGACAGTAATGGACATGTGTACAGCGTAGAGCTATATTTGTATTGTATGATGATGATGATGATGACGATGACGATGATGATAAGACAAAAGAGAGGATGAAACGTATAGCCAGCTTATAGCCTACTTCTGTTGAACAATGCAACATGTGCCAAGTAGCTTAACGTCTCCATCCAATGAACAGGTCATAATCAACAGTATCACATTCCCTCACTTTATGAGACACTGGAATGACGTTTGAAATTTCATCCAAGACATTGGGGCAAAAACTGGTGATCAGGAACTTCATGCTACCACCTCTTCTCCTCATATTGCACAAATACAAGTGAAAATTTCGTCCACAACCAGGATTAGAACTAGCTTACCTCTGAGTCGAGTGCCACCACAAAGGCATACGTTAGCGACATCAGCAAAGGAGGAGGATTAAAACTGTAGTATTCGATAGGATTAGTTACTGCAGCGAGCATGCTGATTTCGACAAAGCAAACAAAACGGTTGTGAAGTGAGTATTGTAGGCCTGGGCGTCTGAATTTGTATTCAAGAATGACACTCTTGGAGGTAGTGTGCTTAAAGTTGAATTGAAGCTCCAGCCTTCCTTAGCAGACTTGGTACTTTTTGCAGTTTCTCATTACTAGAGCCCATATTTCCAAGCAAATACATGTCACATGCATGTTTTGCCTACTTCAGGAGGAAATGCATATTTCGAAGATTTTTTTAGATACAATGACATGAATTCTGATATTTATAATGCACAATATATAATCTTTCTGCCTTCAGTGCATATATTAGTCACTCGCAAGGTAGCACCTTTTTCTGATTTTTTTCCATATGACTTACGCCAGAACACGAGTAATTTTGAGAATTTTGTTACGGTTCATAGCGAGCTGAAGCTCCTTAATCTTGGTAAATGTCGACAGAAATCAATATACTTCAGGCTTTCTCTCACTGCTGCCAATCCTCGCTATCTATTATGAGTGGTATGAATTATTCAACTTGTACTATGTGGCACGAAAGGTATGTTGACAGCAGTGCACGGGGTTGGTTACTTCCACATCACTGCTCCTCGCCCTCTTACCACAGTCGCCTCTGAGGTGAGCTCAATACGAAATTCACAGAAGCGAAAAACTGAGGCAGTTATTGTGAGCAGGACGTTGATTAATACAGCTGTGTGTAAAATATCGCAAGAACACGTCACCAAACCATTTCCTTCCTGCGTTTGTATTTCGAAATCGGTTGGCAATGAAACACTTTTTTTGCTGAGTGGTTCTGCCATCTCACGGTTTTTAAATCCCGCCACCATCCATGTATGGCGCTGTTATCGAAGTGATGTTCTCTGGCAGCTGTTTTCGCGACCTGAGGCATGCACCAGCTGCGGACGACAGACGAGGTTTTCTCGCTCATGACAGCTAGCAGTACAGAACCAGCCAGCAAACTGGGGCCGTCTCTAGCGGTTGTGTGACAACTTTTCCTCGTCATATCGCTAAGGCTGTAGTCGCATAGAGGCTATGTGACAGATTTGGTGGTACTGTCACGTGCAACTGAGTGAAGTTATATTATGTTTTGTATCCTCCTACGTAACTGAAGTGCTTGGAGGATGTTCCTCAGTTGTTCAGTCGTTTGTTTAGTAACTGGCTAACTGACTGAACATCAGTTACAGTGTTACATTTTATGACGAGCACTAAGTTGTTTATTGTTGTGGGTAAAGACATGCTGATGCCTGTATGGTTTCACAGCAGTGTTGCCAATTTAGCGACTTTGTCGCTAGAAATGGCGACTTTTGCCTTCGTCTTAGCGACAAAAAAAACTTTTTAGCGACAAAAATTATTTAGCGACTTATCTTGCGACTTTTGGAGTACTGACGACTTTTGAAGTACAAATCAAAACTATTTTGGGACAGTATTTTCATTAAGAAAACTAAGATTTTAACTATAGAATGGGCACTACTCTGACTTTGTTCTAGATTTACTAAGTTAAATTAAGTTCTTACAAGGGAACCTCCCCATCGCAACCCCCTCAGATTTAGTTATAAGTTGGCATAGTGGATAGGCCTTGAAAACCTGAACACAGATAAATCGAGAAAACAGGAAAAAGTTGTGTGGAACTATGAAAAAAATAAGCAAAATATACAAACTGAGTAGTCCATGTGCAAGATAGGCAATGTCGAGGACAGTGCAACCTCAGGAGCGCCGTGGTCCCGTGGTTAACGTGAGCACCTGCAGAACGAGAGGCCCTTGGTTCAAGTCTTCTCTCGAGTGAAAATTTTACTTTCTTCATTTTCGCAGAGTTATGATCTGTCCGTTCGTTCATTGACGTCTCTATTCACTGTAATTAGTTTAGTGTCTGTGTTTTGCGACGGCACCGAAAAACTGTGCGATTAGTAGACGAAAGGACGTGCGTCTCCAGTGGGATTATCACATCCACAAGAAAACCTAAATCAGGTAAGGTAGAATAATCTTTTTACCCATTCGCCAAGTGTACAAGTTAGGTGGGTCGACAACATATTCCTGTCATGTGACGCACATGCCGTCACCAGTGTCGTATAGAATATATCAGACGTGTTTTCCTGTGGAGGAATCGGTTGACCTATAAACTTGCGATCAAATGTTTTCGGTTCCCATTGGAGAAGCACGTCTTTTCGTCTACTAATCGCACGGTTTTGCGGTGCGGTCGCAAAACACAGACACTATAAACTTATTATAGTGAACAGAGATGTCAATGAATGAACGGACAGATCATAACTTTGCGAAAATAAATTTTTCACTCGAGGGAAGACTTGAACCAAGGACCTCTCGGTCCACAGCTGCTCACGCTAACCACGGGACCATGGCGCTCCTGAGCTCACATGATCCTTGATGTTGCTTATCTTCCAAATGGACTATTCAGTTTGTATATTTTGCTTATTTTTTTCATAGTTCCACACAACTTCTTGCTGTTTTCTCGATTGATCTGTGTTCAGGCTTTCAAGGCCTATTCACTGTGCCAACTTATAACTAAATCTGAGGGGGGTACGATGGGGAGGTTCCCTTGTTAGCAGATCATGTAGCATTGTTCAGCATTTAGTAAACCTGAATGTGGGAATTGCCTACAAAGTAAGAAAACCTTGACTATAGAACAATTCATTATTCATTGCCCACTAGCCTGTTGTCGTCGATAGCGTATCGATCTATAATTCTTCAACTTTTGAACTCCCTTTATTTTTCGAATTGACAAAAAAATACGTAATATTAAGTATAATAAAATACATTTCTGTCCAGCAACCTCTAATTTTTCGAAATCTTAACTCGCATTCAAATTATTACCACATGCACAGTGGTAACGCAAGAACAATTCGGTGGGGGTATCTCAGACATTATTACGTTTTAAACAATGAACAATAGGACTGATATCGAGTTACCGAGCGAGTAGATTGTTTCATGACCTCTAGTTGGCCTGAGTTTTAATGTATTTTCAGTGATTATAAATTGGTGAAACTTATGTTGTGGTGGTTTACATAATGGATTTACCGCAGAAGAAGCAGTACGCTCAAAAATATCGGGATGCGTGGGAAGCAGAACCTGAATTCAATGGGTGGCTGAAACCAGTCGTTGGAGACTTATCCAAGGCAAGATTTCAAGTATGTGCAACAGAGTTTTATGCTAAATTGTGTGATATTAGAATGCATTCGAATACTATTAAGCATAAACAAAAAATTGATTTAAAAAAAACACAAACCACCTTACCTGTGAAAATTATTCCGAAAACTACAGGCAGAATAGCAAGCAGAGCGGAAGGCGCCCTTCCTTTATTTATTGCTGAACATTGTTCTATTTTAGCTGTAGATAATTTAGGAATACTGTGCAAGAAGGTGTGTTCCGGTGATGAGGGCGCCAAAAACATGCAATTACATCATACAAAGTGCACTAACATTATAACTGAAGTTTTGGCTCCATATTTTATACAATCATTGGTTGAAGATATAGGTAACCAAAAATATAGTGTACTAATAGATGAATCCACAGATATATCAATATATAAAATGCTAGGTATCGTTATACGGTACTAGAGTGTAAACAATCAAACCATTAGATCAGCAATTCTCAAACTCGCTGTAGTAGAAACTGCAGATGCAAGAAATCTGGCTGCTGCTCTTGTGAATTCTTTGAAAGATCTCAAACTTCCAATCGCTAATATGGTAGGAATTGGCACAGATAATGCTTCTGCAATGATTGGAATAAACAATGGGCTTTTAGAGCCACTTGAGAGAGAATATGGTTTGAAGCATTTGGTATTGATTCGTTGCATTTGTCACTCTCTTCAGCTTGCAGTTTCGCACGCTTCAGTGAATACCATACCTAGAAACAGAGTTTCTTGTATGGGAAACCTACAATTAGTTCTCCATTTCACCCAAAAACAAGAGGAATATAAAAAGGTTTATGAGACAATAAATTGTGGAAAACAGCCACTAAAAATTTTGAAGGTCTGTGCAACACGTTGGCTTTCAATTGAACCAGCAATACGAAGAATTCTGGAGCAGAAGTAAAGCTACATTTTTCACTTGCCGTGGTTCAAGACAATTGTTACACTGCCGATCTTTTGTTCCAAATGTATTGTGACGACTCAAATCATCTTTACATGTTTTAACTTAAACATGCTTAAACAAGACGTACAAATAGCAATAAAAACTTTTGAAGGAGAAGACAATGACCCCACTAAATTACTAGATACACTTAAATGTGATTTGAGACTTTCTCGGCGTATTCCATTCGTGAAATCTTCTCGGGTGATCAGCCGAGTAAAGGCGTCGTCTTCTCGCAACGTTTCGAAGGGTTTCGTACCCATCATCTTCGCTTCGAAACGTTGCTAGAAGACGACGCCTTTACTCGGCTGATCACCCGAGAAGATTTCACGAATAGATACACTTGTTTTTCTCATGCAGTCACTGGGACAAAACAAAGTTTTTCCAACTGTTGATTTGTTGACAACACCAATTCCAAGCGAATGTATGTACGCAAATCCGAACCTTGGCTTTATGTTTGAACAGAAATTATCTGAGTCAAGTTTGTCTGAAGAAAATAAAGTTTATTTGAAGAAGAGATGCATTCAGTTTAGTCTGAAACTCATAAAATAAAATCAACAAAGACCGCCAAGTAACGTTACAATCCTGAAAAAAAATGTCAATGCTGAATGTTGAAGAAACACTAAAAGTGAATAAAAATAGCGCTGTAGCGGATGTAGCCAAAGAATTGGGTTTTAGTGGCGATTTCATAGACTGTACGCTGCAAGAATGGCATATCAACTTCATTAGGTGGAATAACACTACTAACACTGTTCGATTTTGGAGTGAGGTTCTGCAGTATAAAAATGCCGCAGGGGAGAATCCTTTTTCTTTGATTTCACAGCTAGCAATGACTGTTCTATGCCTACCGCATTCAAATGCAGAAGTGGAAAGAATATTCAGTTCTATGAACATTATAAAAACTAAACAACGTAACAGATTATCGTTAAATACAATTAATGCTTTGATCATATTGAGAGACCAGCTGAAGAAACAAAATAAAGATTTTGCATCTTTTGACACACCGTCAGACGCATTGGAGCTTATTGGAACGAACAAAAGTTACTCTTTTGCCATAAAATCCAGTCGAACTGCAACATCATCTTTTGAGCGACGTTCAGCCCTCTAAATCAACTACAGTTCTGTCAGAGCATGAAACAGAAGAGTTATTCGATGTTCTGAGTGACGACAATGAATAGCTCACATACCGGTATGTATATATTTTGTAACCTAATTTGAGTTCTTGCTTTCTTTTGTTACAAATATAGTTGTATATTTCGAGTATATTTGACTACTATGATTGAAACAACAATTTATGTGTTGCGTCAATTATGATAAATGTTCAATTAAACGTTAGAGTATTTTATATGTATGTTGTTGCAAGCGATGCGTCATTCAATTAAGACAATGTAGCAATTACGTATGAGACAGTAATCCCCCCACACTGGCTTATTTCATCATTCACAGCACGAAATTTTCAGTGCACCCTTAGTAAAATCAGTTTTAGCGACTTTTGATATTGAATCTAGCGACTCGGGCTTTTTTAGAGTTGGCAACACTGTTTCACAGTGAGCTTAGTGTTTGTGGTGTGTTCCTAGTCAGTCATGCAGTATGTATTGGGAAATTCATTTTGAATCCACAGTGACCGTTACCGTAATATTATGTGCCTGGTGATTAGGGACATTGACACATATTAAAATATGAAAAAGCACCAGTTTGGTGTTGTCCATCAGTGAACATGTGTATTCTGGGTGGGTTTAGACACCACATCTAGAGAAATTTGTTTGGCTCATTTTGTGATGTTTCCTCAGTGACACACGATCGCTAATGGGATAGTGATGCTTGCCAAGCATGCGAAATGTTTCGAGGTCTTGGCCAAGATAGTCATTTGCCAATGCTTTTTACTGTCGGTTGTACGTAATCGTTACAGTTTAGGCAGTCTGATTATAACTCTGTATTGCTTTTCTGTATCAGTGACTGCACTATTCGTTGCATTGGCTTTGTTGTGCCAAAATTTTTGATCTTACTGTTTGTCTGTTCCTCCATCTATGTGTACTTCTAGTTATGTTGTCAGCTTGTGCTGGACTGTATTTGATGGTCAGTACTTGTCTTTCATAGTGTTTGGTGTCAATTGTGCATGTGACAAAGCTGCATATGTAAGTCATTGCTCTGTGATCAGTTTGCTTTACTGTTCTTGATGGTTGGTTCAAAGGAACAACGTCCATGCTGCTTATGTTAGGTCAGTTTTTTGTACTCCAGTTTTGTTTATTATGCACGCAGAAACATACCTTGAGCTCTTGCGTTGCGTCTAAGGGACAACGCATGTATCCATTGTTGAGGTTGTCCACTGTCCTCAGCGGCTATCCACAGCTTGCGCAGCAAACTCACAAAGCAAGAATGATTGCAAGTCTTCTAGCTGTAAATTAAGAGCACATGATTGTTACGAAGGGTACTGCAGTGCAGTTTTGGTCAGGATAGTGCCTGTTTAGTTACAAAGGGGTTAAGTCCCCATTATAACTGAAAAAATAAATTAAGCTACAGCTAGTGATGATTACTATAAGAGGGTTATCACCTACTAGTTGAATATTATATTATGGTAAATGCCTACTGGCAGAGTTGTGACTGACTAACAGTTCTAGCTGAAGATGCTTGCGTGCAGCTTAGAGAGCGGCTAATACAGTCTACTAACATCTGACGAAGTTTAGTACTGAGTTCATCGTATTGTCTGTTATGTATGTAACTATTTTGTCGATGGGATGCTATCATATACTTCTGTTGGTGGTTTTAAAAGCTTGTCAGCCAGTGATGTTAGCTGAAATAAAATCACTGGCTACACAGATCTCTGTTTCAGAACTTTCGCTTTCCATTGGTATTGAATTCTCAGCATTTGATGGGAGCACCTGCCATGGTTGCTAACTATGCCGCACTGGTCGAGATGGGCAAGTTCTCACATCTGGCACCTAGCTCACTGACAAGGACGTCGGGGTTCCACATTGCCGTCTGATCCCAAGACTTGTTAATAATGTTTAGAATGGAAAAAATAAAAAATAACCACCCTCACTCATAAATAACCCACTGTGCCACTCCCCAAACCACATTGCCTGCTACATTTACCATTGTTGCTGCTAAAAGAGAGCTACTTGATTCTGTACTACACAGAATCTAATGAACGTGTAAATGTGATAAATCTAAGTCGGATTATAAAGCTTAGTTTATCCAGCATTACACTATCTTTGCTCTAACAAATGATATTGCAGACTATCAAGTCGCAGCCCATGTGGCAGTTCATATGACGTGTGTGGGGGAAAAATGAGACTGTCAACACTGCGAGCGATCTGGCAACACTGTGTTGTTCTAGTTGTATAGATCGGTATGCTCATCCCTTCCAGACCCTCAGACCGTGCTCCAGCACCATATGGCAATCACGTGATTTTTGAGAGCACCGTCAGTGAAACTGTGTTTATGCTGTGTGCTACGAAAAGGGAACAGCAGAATTTATAGCAACGTTATGCCATCATATTTTGTGTTAAATATGGGAAATCCACGAGTGAGCCCATTGAAAAGTTGAAACAGACGTATTGGGAAAATTCTTTATCAAGAGCACGAGTTTTTCGCTAACACAAATCAGTTTTGGAAGGTCTAAATACGTAGACGAATCTCGTTCACGGAGACAAACTTCAAGAACCGATGAAAACGTCGATCGTGTGCGTCCTCTTGTGAGATCAGACACATTTACCAACAAGGATCGTTAAACTTTAACTGTACATCAAATTTTGACCGAATATATGAACGCGTGTATCGTTATTATTCAGTTTAAAGAACGTTAAGAACTATATAGTAAATCAGTGTGTGTAATGTTAAGATTTTACACTCCAAAGCATGTAGTTTTAATTTATGTTTTCAGTTTACAAAGATCATAGTGATTTTTATAAACAGTGTGCTTTCTTCAACGAACATGACTTTGAATTTATGGAATATGTTATGTCCCTGAAATATAAATGGAAAATATGTAGTAATACAGAACATACGCATCATTCGTTTTGTTTTTGCATAATTTTTTACGCATTTCTATTTGTACAACAAAAATATGTTTTAGTTTTAGCGTTATCTGCAATGAACTCTTCAGTGCTGTGAGTCTTTGGAAACCAAAGGAAGCACAGTCCAGGGATTCAACTCAATGAATACAAACAAATTTGTCAGATCTGTAATGAAGTGCGTGAGCGAAAGTTAAAGGGAACTTCGACAGGCAGGCCATCAAATCCAAATAAAAACGTTGAAACCACTAACGCTGTTCCATCGATATAGACATTTCAGTTGAACCAAATGATAGGTAATCAAACCAAGTTACTGAAAATTCAGCTTATTAAAAGCACTCTTGAGATAGGATCTCTCAATACGAGGATCAAACAATGACGAAAATTCCAACTATGACGGTCTAAAAGACTTGAGCAGAAGAAATGGCAGAATTAAAATCTAGGTTACAAATGGCTTCACCACGATATTCAGAATGAAATTATCGACCTGAAGGTAGTAACAGCCTCCTTAGGAATTATGGAGAAGATAAAAACTGCTGAATACTTCCCAGTTTTATGAGATGAAGCTTTTGATGTGTCCCAAACTGAGGAAATCTATGGCTCAGTCATTTCGGAAGATTTGGCAACAAATGAGTATTATATTGGATTTTATTCTACAGGGTGGACGGCAGAAACCTTGCTTGCTCTTGTTACAGACATTTTAATCCTGCACAAATACCACTCAGAAAGCTCAAGAGGCCCTTGTTACAACGGGAAAAGTTTCAGGATTACAGTCACAAATATACAAAGAAGAGCCTTGGGCATTGTTTGTGCATTGTAATGCTCATAATCTGAAAGTCGTTATGCATGACGGAATTGGAAAAGTTTTACGAGCAAGAAATTTTATTCGAATGACGACAGGCTTGATAAACTTAGTATTGATCTTACCAAAACCCTGTGCTCTGTTCAAAAGTCTTGCAGATTGAAGCTGAAAAAGAAACTGCAAAATACTTACCTTCTCTATGAACAAACTGTCCAGCAAGTTCCACACTTCTAAAACTTTTACTGAATTGTGGTTGATGGTTTTTTTTTTTTCTTTTCCTTTTTGTACGAGGGTTGGAACTTAAATAATAGCAACTATTTATTCACAACCGATACAAAAGTTTTACATGTTTGCACCTGTTACTGTCCTTCAAAGTAGTCACCCGCGTTGTGTAGAATCCGTTGCCAGCTATGTGGAAGGCGTATTATACCGTTAGCAAAGCCTGTTCTTTTGACGGTGCGACTGGAGCGGTCTAAAGTTGTCGTGATTCTCGTGTTAAGACTGTGATCGTGTTATCCTAATGCATTAGGTTCCTCCACTGCAGACCGTCAATTCACAGTATTACTGTTCGTTTCTGGAGCGTCACCTGCGACCAGCTTTGCGAAAGAAGCGGTGACACTTTCTGCACAACCCACCCATCATTTTGCACGGCAATGCGTGGGCACATACAGCGCAAGCTGTGGCTGCTCTGTTCGGTCTACATAGTGCTATACCATCCACCATAGTCCCCAGACTTAGGTCCATGTAACTGATTTGACTCCGAAGATGAAGGAACCACTTCGTAGCATTTGCTTCAGAAGTGTTCCAGAATGGTTCAAATGGCTCTGAGCACTATGGGACTTAACATCTGAGGTCACCAGTCCCCTAGACTTAGAACTACTTAAACATAACTAACCTAAGGACGGCACACACATCCATGCCGAAGGCAGGATTCGAACCTGTGACCTGTTCCAGAGATTCTACAGACAATAGACCACTCCATTCGCGTCATCAACAGAACAGGCTCTGCTAACGATATACTACGCCTTCCACATCGCTGGCTACGGGTTCTACACAACGCTGGTGACTACTTTGAAGGACAGCAACAGGTGCAAACATGTAACTCTTTCATATCGGTTGTGAATAAATAGTTGCCACTATTTAAGTTCCAACCCTCGTATAGAAGTTTATTTTACAGATGGGTAGTACTAATAAAACATCTGAAGGCTGTAAGAGCAAATTGTAAAGAACTAACGATATTTTTGTATGACCGTTTTATTGACAAGGGAACTGATATAGTGTTGGCTAAAATGTAAAGAGTTTTTGTGGCTACATTTCAAATACTTGCCGTGATAATAACTTAAAGCTAACTCAGCTTTGTGCATTTCCTCTACCTGAAATAAGATTTGGGTCCACTTAACGTGTCAGGCGGTCTTTCTCTAGTTAATCAAATAAATTATGAAGCTGAAACACTCGAAATACTTTTAAAACGTGTTTTATTGCACCACAACCCGATACAGGTTTGGCGCCTAAAAGATAAGACTGACCGTCCCACGGCTATTCCCGTTGTTCCTTCCACAGCTTCCAACAGTAACTACACTGTATTGGACATTGTTTCAGTTACACTTCTTTGAGTTTGCAATTAATATTTCATTGCTTTTACAAAATTGGTTATGGAATCTAACTTTACGTAACACTGCAATGTTCTTGAATCAGTTCGCATGCCAAAATACTACAATGTTCATGACAAAGTTATGTGAAATATTTATTCATAACAATGTTTTTCTTATTTTCATTGATAGTTTTGTAAATACTGGTTGGTTTTTGTTCTTAACACAAACCCTGTGACTTTAGTGCTAGCTATATCGAAATTACTTTCACTTTTCTAAATACGAATTATGTACTAAATGATAGAGACTTGTTTACACTGATTTTGACATTTTCAGTTTGTAGTTCGTTATCTTTACAAATTACATTTCCTCTTAGTTGGTCTCGACTGAATTTCATCAATACAGTAATCCAATGATGCTTCAATACAAGCTTTTCTTTACTAAACTTTGAGACCTATCAGATATTTTGTAATCATTGGAAGCTTTGTTGCTGTTACATGTTATCCTATTCTGCTACATTGCACAGCGGAAGTATTCAGGATTCTATAATTATTTACAAAGTTTTGATTGCTATTTTAATCTAACAATGCTTATTGAAGTTTTCATCCAATAGATATTTTAAACACAAAATTATGAAGTCTGATTTCTATGTCATTCAATCTAATGATCAACCCGAAGCAGTGATGTTTTACGCCTTCTCGTGGTTTTAAATTTCAGGAAATTTACCATAAACGAATTCAAAGTGTTCCTTATCTTGACCTCCATGAAACTAAACTTCAGCACCTGCACGACACTCCCCAAGTCTCATTTAAGGTACCAACGAAAATGTCAAATTCAAGAAGCTTCAATTTTTTCAGTTAATCGAATTTTGAAGTTTTCGACCAGTTGATCAAGTCACTCAAGAGTCAATTCAACAATGATTCCATGAAAATTTTTTTAAATCACTGGAAAAATTTACTCGTAGACCACCTAGACTTCAAAGACATGTTAAAATTTTACAAATATGATTTTGATGGAGGACATTTTTGGAACTTTCGAAGATAAAATGGAGATGCAAAATGGTCAAGGGAAGTTGTGGAGGATTTTTTTTTTTTAAATATGAGTAGACCAGAGCACAAATTCGAGTTAGTGCACTTTGTTCATTTGTTTATTATGAATCCTGGAACATTCTTTTCTAATGGACAATGTTTTTCTACTGATTTAAAACTTATGAGCAGCAGCTTTGCAAGATACACTCAGTTACATGGTTTTGCATGTTTTCTGTGACTTGATCGATAAATTAGATTCAGGTCATTTGTTAAGTATATTTATTTCACATCGTGAAAAGTGCAGCACAGTTTTTGCATTCTGTAAGGGATATTTTTGTATTGAACAGCATCTAATTTAAAAAGTAATATGAGGGTTGGAACTTAAATAGTGGCAACTATTTATTCACAACCGATACAAAAAGAGTTGAATGTTTGCACCTGTTACTGTCCATCCAAGGGGTCACCAGCGTTGTGTAGAATCCGTTGCCAGCGATGTGGAAGGTGTAGTATACCGTTAACGGAGCCTGTACTGTTGATGGTGCGAATAAAGCGGTCTACTACCTGTCGAATCTCTGGAACATTTCTGAAGTGAATGCCACGAAATGGTTCCTCCATTTTTGGAAACAAAGTCACAAGGTCTTAAGTCCGGAGAGTATGGTGGATCGTACAGTACTTCCCAGTCCCATTCCAACGACCGAACACAGCAGCCACAGCTTGCGCTGTATGCGCCCACGCATTGTCGTGCAAAATGATGGGTGGGTCACGCAGAAAATGTCCCCGCTTCTTTCACAAAGCTGGTCACAGGTGATGCACCAAAAACGAGCAGTAATACTGTGCATTGACGGTCTGCCGTGGAGGGACAGAATGCATTAGGATAACACCATCACAGTCGTACACTAGAATCACCATAACTTTAGACCGCTCCAATATCACCATTGACAGAACAGGCTTTGCTAACGGTATACTACGCCTTCCGCATCTCTGGCTACTGGTTCTATACAACGCTGATGACTACTATGAAGGACAGTTTAGATTAGATTAGTACTTGTTCCACAAATCACGAATTAGACACTTCGTAATGATGTGGAACGTGTCAGGTTAATAAAAGGTGTCTATACAAGATATTACATTACACAAAATACTACATGACACTTAATATTTTTAATTTTTTTGTGGGGGTTGGGGAAATTACCCACTTACTACATCCAAAAATTCATCTAATGAGTAGAAGGAGTTGCCATTACGAAATTCTTTTAATTTCCTTTTAAATGCTATATGGCTATCTGCCAGACTTTTGATGCCATTAGATAAGTGACCAAAGACTTTTGTGGCAGCATTATTTACCCCCTTCTGAGTCAAAGTTAGATTTAACCTTGAGTAGTGAAGATCATCCTTTCTCCTAGTGTGGTAGCCATGTACACTGCTATTACTTTTGAATTTGTTCGGATTGTTAATAACAAATTTCATAAGTGACTATATATATTGTGAGGCTACAGTGAAGATCTCTAGCTCTTTAAATAAGTGTCTGCAGGATGATCTTGGATGAGCTCCAGCAATTATTCTGATTACACGCTTTTGTGCAATGAGCACTCTTTTACTCAATGATGAGTTACCCCAGAACATGATGCCATACAAAAGCAGAGAATGAAAATAGGCGTAAGCTAATTTACTCAGATGTATATCGCCAAAATTTGCAATGACCCTAATAGCATAAGTAGCTGAACTCAAACGTTTCAGCAGATCCTCAGTGTGTTTTTTCCAGGTTCAACCCCCCATCAAAGCATACATGTAGAAATTTTGAATATTCTACCTTAGCTACCGATTTCTGATCGTAGTCTATATTTATTAATGGTGTCATTCCATTTACTGTGTGGAAATGTATATACTGTGTTTTGTCAAAGTTTAATGAGAGCCCATTTGCAGAGAACCACTTAAAGATTTTCCAAAAAACATTGTTTACAATTTCACCAGCAACAGGTGCAAACATGTAAGTATTATGTATCGGTTGTGAATAAATAGTTGCCACTATTTAAGTTACAACCCTCGTATTTTAAGAATCATTCTTAATTTGGTTTGCCCCAAAAGTCTCCCTTTTGTGAATTTTTCTCCCACTTACGATTTATAGGGTACGAAGGCTAGGACAAAAAATGAACCACCAGGCCTAAGTGCTGCTGTTAGTGTTCCACTGCTGTCATTTAAATTACGGCCATTTTTCAGTGACACTGCACACTGAACTCATTTCTGGGAACCATTCCAATCCTCTGTCAATGCAGATCCGAACTTTTCTACTATCTACCAACATGTATTTCTTGGAAAGTATCCCGAGGGGGGGGGGGGTACACAAGAATTTGGTACAAGGCATCGCTGCAGCTGTGAATAAACCAAGAAAATTTTACATGCACATTATGTTAACAGAATTATACATGTGCATCCTAACTACCTGTTCAGTGTCAAACTCTATGACATTCTAAAGTTTGAGAAACTGAACACCGACCTGTAACATTTAATTCCTCAGAAACTCCTAGCATTTACTGAATATGGTGACTGCATTCAAGCTCTGCAGGCACTTGGGAACGGCAGAAGGCCTTATGGTCAAGTCGTAGTTCCAAAGCGCTATTTCTCAAAATATGTGTCAATGCTAAATCATATGAAGAAGGAACAGTTGTCAGAGAGTACATTCTGAAACTGATGACAGTCATGTCAGAAGTGGGAAGATGGAGCATTGACAGTGCAGAAGCCTTGAAGAAACTTGCAGACCAACACTGTACTGTCTCGATCTAATAAAGTCGGCACACACATCCACATATAAGTGCCTATGGTGTGTTTTGTGAACAATGTGATCACTGGACGCAAAATGGCAAGAAAGTGAAAGATTTTCATAACTGTCTCAAAATTTTGAGACCATTACAGATGCTTTCTTTGCGTCAGACGGGGTTACTCAGTAAATGACTGCATAAAGGTAAGAATAGCATTTTGTCTCTGTTGCATGAAAAGCCACCACAAATCAGCCTTTCAGCAATTCAGAATATTCTATATCATCTGCTCTTCCTACCGAATACAGTTCAGACGGCAATGTGAATTCCAGACGTTTAGGATTCACTTAGCTCCAGACAGCTCGTGTATCTAATAGGGCCCCACAGGAGTAAGTAGACTTGCGCACTGTTGTAAATGGCGGCAGCCAGTCCAACCATATCAAGAGATGAGTTAAAACTAGAAACTGTTGCTAATTATCCACTGGCAGTTGATTCCTTTGGGTCCTCTTTCACCATGTCACACTCACATCAACTGGTGCACCTGATGAGAGTGCATGGGACAATGTTCATGTTACAGTTACCATATTTGAAAACTTTTATTCCTTTTTGGAGACATCTTTTGGTTGAATTGCTGTTCTCTCCCACCACCCTCACTATGAGCTGGACATGGAGCAATTAACTTCGAAGTTATGCCTTGTTGTTCAAGATATTCGTAGGTCTTATCAGTAGAGACACATTTCTGTTCTCTCTTTGCTGCCAGTGTGGAATGTTTGGGCACGGTCACTGTAAATAGTGTGTGGACTGCTGCGTCTGCAAGTAAATATTTTTTGTGCAAACAAAAATCAATCCATTGTTGTGTTATGAGCTAGCTCTACTGGAACGGATCTAGTAACAGCACAGGTGAGCAGTCCAATTTAGCATTTAGTTGTGATAACCCCCATTTGGCACACAATGACCCTGCCAAATCAACACCGGCGATTTGGCTGGCAGTGGAGCCTGCATTTCTTGACTGGCCACATGCTGTTTTACAATTTATGTGTTTTCAACCACAGCATTTCACTGTTGCCGCAGATGTTACACAAGCCTTTCACAGTTAATTTTCCACCCAAACAACACAGAAGTGATGAGGTTTTTATGGTGCAGAGATCATCAGCAAGCAAATGAAGTAATCAGCATGCGAAGAACTATTTACTGATTCATACAACTTCCTTTTGCGCTTAACACTCCCAATTTCAGCTGCACTGAAAGAGCTGGCAGTCATGTACCACACACAGTTTCCTGCCGAAACTGCATAATTAGAACACAGTGTTTACATGTATGACTTTGCAGAAAGCACTGCAGACAAAAATGAAGCTGTAATTCGACTACATACTGACTGCACTCAAGAGTCAAATCCAACTGTATGTCAAAATGGACAACAAACTCTCAGTGACGTCAGGACATGGAAATCAGAAGGATGAGAGATCACAATAACTTCACATGTGTTAGGTATTCAGTGGAATACACTAGATCATACATCAGTCTGAACTCATCAATAAAATATCATGGAAATTAGCACATTTAGCAACCAGTAGTTTTATGATCCCAGGGCTGACAACCCTAGTTCGCATAATAAGGAAAAATTTGTGCAAAGATACTTTGCTTCTTGGAATCTTTGGGCTATGGAGGGACAAACTGCCTCATCTTGCCAGTCAGTGGCCAACTTGCACATCAGCCTTTCTAAGCCTACACCACATTTAAGTGCCAAGAGGGATCAAAACTTCCAAAGAGGAAAGCACTTGCATCCATGTTTTTTGTGCTGTTTCCGAGTGATCATATGGTGTAGTCTTGTATGTCAAGCACACTGTAAATAATGAGTGCAATTGAAGTGCAGCAAAAGCAGACTATAACCTTTAAAGAGAGTTACACTTCCACGACGAACTGCTGGCAGCATAAATGGATCATTTCTTTGGGCCAACTCCCTGGTGACCACAAGTTAAGGAAATTCACAAGTACAATTTACCATCACAGTGGAGACATTGTACAGGTAGGGACAATCATCTGTCATGAGGGGAAAATGCCTCAAACCTTATGTACAATGGACACAAAGCAGCATGGACCATTTTGACTTTCAAATCAGTCCTGTCACTGTACACAAGTACACCACACCTATTTCTGCCAGAAACTAAAATATCTCACCTGGGTCCACAGGTTGTTCTTAGAGAGTCACCCCAGCCACTGACAGACACTAAACAATTTAGTTCCTACTGGAAACTATTGAGAGTCACTGCCCATGTTCTTCGAGTGAAAAGGAAACTTGTTAACAAAGAGATAGAGGGGCTGGCCAGTACTTACCTCAGCTCAGTACAGCCGATAGATACACAAAAAACAGAACCAAAAATTTACGTTCCTAGCTTTCGGAACAAATGTTCCTTCATCAGGGAGGAGAGAGGGGAAAGAAAGGGAAGAAGGGAAAGTAGATTCAGTTACTCACATCCCAGGTTATGAAGCAACAGGGAAAGGAAAACAGGGAGGGTAGCAAGTTGTGAGTAACTGAATCTACTTTCCCTTCTTCCCTTTCTTTCCCCTCTCTCCTCCCTGATGAAGGAACATTTGTTCCGAAAGCTAGGAACGTAAATTTTTGGTTCTGTTTTTTGTGTATCTATCGGCTGTACTGAGCTGAGGTAAGTACTGGCCAGCCCCTCTATCTCTTTGTTAGTATTTGTTTCACATCTTGATATGAGATTTTCCATTAATCATTTACAAGGAAACTTGTTAGTATGGTGATATTTACATAGAGAATTTACATTGGGAGTAAAGTCTGCAGTTGACATTATTGGATCAAGGCTAGACAGGAGCAACACTTTTTTCATGAAATCAAAGCTTTGAAGGAAAACATGCCACTACCCAGTGGATCAAAATTAAAGACTTAGTTTTTTTTTTTTTTTTTGTTTTTATGAGGACCTGTTGCGTCTAGGTGGCAGTCTGCATTGTGCCAAATTAGCCACTGAGGAATGACATCCAATTTTCCTCAATGGAAACTAGCACTTCATGGGGGTTTCTAATCCTATTACCTGGAATTAGAACCACACTTTTATGCCTTCATTCACAACCTAGATCCTACATGTCTGTCACACAAGTAAATCAGGTTATGCATCACTGTCTCCCATGTAAAATAGTGCACAGTATTAAACTAGATATTGCCTTAGAGTAATATCGGGCTGCTCTGTTGAAAGGGTACATCAAATACCACCTTAAAAACATCTCGGTTGTGATGAGAAACAGGCTTTTTGTTTATACATATCACAAAAACAAGATTGCAGATACCTACTCAAACACCAGAGAAAATGCACTTTATGACTCTTAGGGTATATTCCTGTTCATTTCAGGTATAATAATATAGTATAATAATAGTAATAATAATAATAATAATAATAATAGTTACCTGAAACACCATTACCAATTTCAGTTGCAGGAGGTTCATTTAGAAATAATACCTTTATCTTTCATGCTGTTTTGAGTATTTGGTTGGGTGTAAAGACTTTTGTGTGCGCAGTTTTTTGCATAAGAGGCTTTCATCTGCATAAGAGGCTAATAAAATGTGTGGAACAGTTTTTTGTTTAAGATCATAGTTGCTCTGAAATTAATTTTTCAGTTTTGTGTTACCCGTGACTGCTCTATTTTTCTCAAATTTTAAGGGAAAACTTTTCTCAGAGAAAAGCTAACGGAAAAGTGCTGCACAGGATATTCAGTAAGTAATTCTTAAGAACTATGCCAAATTTCAGGATTTAGATTTATAGTTAGCTTTTATAGTTCCTGAGAAAAGGTATGTTATAGCTCGGAAAAGTGTTCACGGCAATTCGCATTTTAAAGTTTTTATTTCAGTTTTTGACAATATCATTATACCTCTAGTGACCAATCCTTTCTATATCCACAATCTTTATTCTCTTCCTCTTGTTCCTGGGGTACTCTCATCCCCTGCTTCCTTTTCCTAGCCAACTTTAGCATTTTTTCTTCTGTTGCCTGAGCTTCGTCCAGTGGCATTCCATTGATGCTTCTGAGTATTTTCAATGTGACTGCATCTGGCTGGAAGACTAGTCTCTGCAGACACTTAATCCTACCAATATTTCCATTATTGAACACTACACAGGCATCACAAGTACCTATCTTCACAACAACTGAGGACACAGATACTGTTTTTGGACAGTGCATTCATATACGGTAATTTTAGCTCTTCTTTGTATTCTGTGTTTTCCCATGTAGTCAATTACCAAATGTACATGCAACATTAATCATATAGGGCAAGTATTTCTATGTCAGTTAACCTAAATCCATTGGAAAATTCATCTTTGGCACTGTACGCATCATCAACTCCTTCACAAATTTTCTTCTTCCATGAACTCAGTGACTTTGTCGAAAATTGTTCTTCACTCTTACAAGCAGCATCTGTAACATTGTTATTTAAATTTCCTGTGTCTTTTACATATGAAATTCTATATTCCCTCACTTTTTTGACTAAGCGACCATTGTTACGACCCAGGTTGATATATACAAAACTAAAAACTCAAATAAGTTTGTAGCACATATTATGAAAAAAAAAAAACAAATTGTAAACAGGTGAACAAGCAAACAATCTTTCTCACAGCATTCTAGACTCATCTGCAGTTCGTTTTGATTGTGTGAACAAAAAATTAACGCACGAAAAATTTCTAACATAGAGAAGGTGTGGATTACAGCATAGAAAGAGGGGTCATGGCAGGTGCAGCCGCCCAAACAAACTTTTTTAAAACTTTTTCTCTTTTGCGATTTTATTCTCAGGGAATCAATCTGCAAGAGTAATCCCAAAAGTAATATCTATTTTTCATAAGTACAGAACTCTGTGTGGCGGTCGGTCACACTGTTATGATGAATGCTTCATGCGCTGTGTGTAAACATGCGCATGATGCGCTGAGGCGCTCAGTCTTTGCTTGGCAGCCGTTGAGAATGGAGCTCCCGTTAGATGTTACCGCCAAGTGCGAATAGCGTGCAGTTATTCTGTTCTTGTACGCAAAGGGCACTGCACTGATTGAAATCCATTGCCAATTGACGGAAGTGTATGGTGAGTCATGCATGGATGTCAAAAATGTTCGTAAGTGGTGTAGAGAGTCTGCAGCTGGTCAGACCGAAATTCATGACGAACAAAGGAGTGGAAGACCGTCAGTTTCTGAGTAGACAGTATTGCAGGTTGAACAAAGCATGCGTGAAGATTGGCGGATCACCCTGGATGATCTCTGCATGTTGGTTCCTGAGGTTTCCTGAAGCACCGCTCACAGAATTAATGGAAACATTGAACTATCGGAAGGTGTGCGCAACATGGGTGCCACGCATGCTGACTGAGGACCACATGCGGCAATGAGTTGATGCTTCCTGCGCATTTCTTCACCACCTTGCAGCCGTATAGGACAACTTTCTGGACTCAATAGCCACAGGTGACGAAACCTGGGCATACCACTTTACACCTGAGACAAAGCAACAATCACACCAGTGGCAGGCATCCTTCTTCGCCAAAGCCGTGGAAATTCAAACACAGTCTGCAACTAAAGTCATGACAACTGCTTTTTGGGATCGGAAAGAGGTATTGTTGGTCACCTTGATGCCCACTGGGACCACAATTAATGGTGACAAGTACTCTGATACTCTGAAAAAACTCAAACAAGCAATTCAGAACCGGAGAAAAAGAATGTTGAGCAAGGGCGTACACATTCTCCATGACAATGCTCGCCCACACATCGCTCAGCAAACCGTTGCTCTCCTGCAACAGTTTCAGCGGAACATAATCACCCACCCAACCCTATAGTCCTGACTTGGCGCCCAGTGACTATCACCTGTTCCCCAAGTTAAAAGAACATTTGGCCGGAAAGCGATTTAGCTCCGACAACGAGGTGAAAGAAGAGGTTCATAACTTTCTGAACAGCATGGCGGCAAGCTGGTATCACAAGGGCAAACAAAAACTGCCACAGCATCTACAAAAATGCATCGACAGAAATGGTGATTACATCGAAAAATAGCTAAATGTTCAAGCTGTAAATTCATGTAAACCATTGTAGAAATAAACAGGTCTAGGTACTTATTAAAAAAATAGGAGACCTAACTTTTGGGATTACCCTCATAATAAACTGTTGTTGTTGTGGTCTTCAGTCCTGAGACTGGTTTGATGCAGCTCTCCATGCTAATCTATCCTGTGCAAGCTTCTTCATCTCCCAGTACCTACTGCAACCTACATCCTTGTGAATCTGCTTAGTGTATTCATCTCTTGGTCTCCCTCTACGATTTTTACCCTCCACGCTGCTCTCCAATACTAAATTGGTGATCCCTTGATGCCTCAGGACATGTCCTACCAACCGATCCCTTCTTCTAGTCAAGTTGTGCCACAAACTTCTCTTCTCCCCAATCCTATTCAATACCTCCTCATTAGTTACGTGATCTACCCACCTAATCTTCAACATTCTTCTGTAGCACCACATTTCGAAAGCTTCTATTCTCTTCTTGTCCAAAATATTTATCGTCCATGTTTCACTTCCATCCATGGCTACACTCCATACAAATACTTTCAGAAATGACTTCCTGACACTTAAATCAATACTCGATGTTAACAAATTTCTCTTCTTCAGAAACGCTTTCCTTGCCATTGCCAGTCTACATTTTATATCCTCTCTACTTTGGCCATCATCAGTTATTTTGCTCCCCAAATAGCAATACTCCTTTACTACTTTAAGTGTCTCATTTCCTAATCTAATTGCCTCAGCATCACCCGACTTAATTCGACTACATTCCATTATCCTCGTTTTGCTTTTGTTTATGTTCATCTTATACCCTCCTTTCAAGACACTGTCCATTCCGTTCAACTGCTCTTCCAAGTCCTTTGCTGTCTCTGACAGAATTACAATGTCATCGATGAACCTCAAAGTTTTTATTTCTTCTCCCTGGATTTTAATACCTACTCCAAATTTTTCTTTTGTTTCCTTTACTGCTTGCTCAATATACAGATTGAATAACATTGGGGACAGGCTACAACCCTGTCTCACTCCCTTCCCAACCACTGCTTCCCTTTCATGCCCCTCGACTCTTATAACTGCCACCTGGTTTTTGTACAAATTGTAAATAGCCTTTCGCTCCCTGTATTTTACCCCTGCCACCTTTAGAATTTGAAAGAGAGTATTCCAGTCAACATTGTCAAAAGCTTTCTCTAAGTCTACAAATGCTAGAAACGTAGGCTTGCCTTTCCTTAATCTTTCTTCTAAGATAAGTCGTAAGGATAGTATTGCCTCACGTGTTCCAACATTTCTACGGAATCCAAACTGATCTTCCCCGAGGTCGGCTTCTACCAGTTTTTCCATTCATCTGTAAAGAATTCGCATCAGTATTTTGCAGCCGTGACTTATTAAACTGATAGTTCGGTAATTTTCACATCTGTCAATACCTGCTTTCTTTGGGATTGGAATTATTATATTCTTCTTGAAGTCTGAGGGTATTTCGCCTGTCTCATACATCTTGCTCACCAGATGGTAGAGTTTTCTCAGGACTGGCTCTCCCAAGGCCGTCAGTAGTTCTAATGGAATGTTGTCTACTCCTGGGGCCTTGTTTCAACTCAGGTCTTTCAGTGCTCTGTCAAATCTTCACACAGTATCGTATCTCCCATTTCATCTTCATCTACATCCACTTCCATTTCCATAATATTGTCCTCAAGTACATCGCCCTTGTATAGACCCTCTATATACTCTTTCCATCTTTCTGCTTTCCCCTCTTTGCTTAGAACTGGGTTTCCATCTGAGCTCTTGATATTCATACAAGTGGCTCTCTTTTCTCCAAAGGTCTCTCTAATTTTCCTGTAGGCTGTATCTATCTTACCCCTAGTGAGATAAGCCTCTACATCCTTACATTTGTCATCTAGCCATGCCTGCTTAGCCATTTTGCACTTCCTGTCGATCTTGTTTCTGAGATGTTTGTATTCCTTTTTGCCTGCTTCATTTACTGCATTTTTATATTTTTTCCTTTCATCAATTAAATTCAATATTTCTTCTGTTACCCAAGGATTTCTAATAGCCCTCGTCTTTTTACCTACTTGATCCTCTGCTGCCTTCACTACTTCATCCCTCAGAGCTACCCATTCGTCTTCTACTGTATTTCTTTCCCCCATTCCTGTCAATTGTTCCCTTATGCTCTCCCTGAAACTCTCTACAACCTCTGGTTTAGTCAGTTTATCCAGGTCCCATCTCCTTAAATTCCCACCTTTTTGCAGTTTCTTCAGTTTTAATCTACAATTCATAACCAATAGATTGTGGTCAGAGTCCACATCTGCCCCTGGAAATGTCCTACAATTTAAAACCTGGTTCCTAAATCTCTGTCTTACTATTATATAACCTATCTGATACCTTTTAGTATCTCCATGATTCTTCCATGTATACAACCTTCTTTTATGATTCTTGAACCAAGTGTTAGCTATGATTAAGTTATGCTCTGTGCAAAATTCTAACAGACGGCTTCCTCTTTCATTTCTTACCCCCAATCCATATTCACCTACTATGTTTCCTTTTCTCCCTTTTCGTACTGATGAATTCCAGTCACCCATGACTATTAAATTTTCGTTCCCCTTCACTATCTGAATAATTTCTTTTATTTCATCATACATTTCTTCAATCACTTCGTCGTCTGCAGAGCTAGTTGGCATATAAATTTGTACTAGTGTAGTAGGCATGGGCTTCGTGTCTATCTTGGCCACTATAATACGTTCACTATGCTGTTTGTAGTAGCTTACCCACACACCTATTTTTTTATTCATTATTATACCTACTCCTGCATTACCCCTATTTGATTTTGTATTTATAACCCTGTATTCACCTGACCAGAAGTCTTGTTCCTCCTGCCACTGAACTTCACTAATTCCCACTATATCTAACTTTAACCTATCCATTTCCTTTTTTAAATTTTCTAACCTACCTGCCCGATTAAGGGATCTGACATTCCACGCTCCGATCCGCGGAATGCCAGTTTTCTTTCTCCTGATAACGACATCCTCTTGATTAGTCCCTGCCCGGAGATCCGAATGGGGGACTATTTTACCTCTGGAATATTTTACCCAAGAGGACGCCATCATCATTTAACCATACAGTAAAGCTGCATGCCCTCGGGAAAAATTATGGCTGTAGTTTCCCCTTGCTTTCAGCCGTTCGCAGTACCACAACAGCAAGGCCGTTTTGGTTAATGTTACAAGGCCGGATCAATCAATCATCCAGACTGTTGCCCCTGCAACTACTGAAAAGGCTGCTGCCCCTCTTCAGGAACCACACGTTTGTCTGGCCTCTCAACCGATACCCCTCTGTTGTGGTTGCACCTACGGTACGGCTATCTATATCGTTGAGGCACGCAAGCCTCCCCACCAACGGCAAGGTCCATGGTTCGTGGGGGGGAGGCATAAACTATGCAACAAAAAAACTCTGATTTTTTTGCAATTTTGCTCTACATCTGACCTCACCACCATCTGCAAACCACAACAGTCACATTGAGTTGTGACTGATGAGAACTGCATTAGGCAACATTACTGCTGGATCAAAAACATGTGCCACCTCATTTTATTCAAATTGTTTGCTTATATGAAAAACTGCTCATTTCCAGTCACACCTAACTTCATCTGAGCAGAACATCGGTTGTGAAGCTAAAGATGTTGCGACTGCTGACATGCCTAATAAAACAAAAAAATTGTTAGAATGTAATGCATATGTAGACAAGGAGCAAGTCCAAGGCACTGAATGAACTTCAAATTCAGAACTAATTTTGAATGTCTTCTCATTCCCTTGTAAAGATGTTAGGGCAATCTCAATGCCATACTCTCATTCTCTCGTGCATGTTATTTGCTGTAGCATTCCATGTGGTATGTTCATGAGAATTAAACTTTGTTACTAATAGCACGACCGGGACAATCTGATAAATTTCTGCTTTCTGAGTGTCAAACCCTTTGGAGGACGTTTGTGAGATTTAGGATAATGTAATTCCTCTGCCCACGTCACAGGAGATGGACCACAGCTCCAAAATTCCGAATGTGTCACATTTGCCAACAGTAATTTGGCACTGCCAATGAAAATGAAGTCCATCATCACCACCACAATCTAAACAGCATATTTGCCAAGGTAACCTATCTTACAGGTACCTGTTATACATACCTTAATATATTTCTTAACTGACAACTTGGTAAACATGGAAGCATACAATTCAATGGTTAGTATCCTATTAGTAAATGCAGACACATTCATTTCAGTTTCAAAGAAGGTTAGAAAGAATATTACATTGCAGTTCTTACATGTAGATTCATGCAGGTATCAAATCACAAGTCGTAGAGATTTTGCATCAGTTGAAGATATATCTTACTCAGGTAGCACATCTAAGTGATGTACAATTTCAGCTAGTTACAAGTAAAAGCATTTTCCCAAATGAACAGATCCAGGTGAGAACCTTCTTTGCAACATAAAGCAGCTTCCCTCCACTGTTTTGACGGTTGTACCAATTCTGGTGTCTAGCAAAGAATCCATGGTTCGTTCAGTGTCGCATACTGATTCACATAAACCACTTTTGCTTTTAAAAACATGCACCAAACATTGTTAGGAAATTGTCATGCAAATTCCTTTCATATCCACCTTGAGCAGGCGCAGCTCCTATCTTGCACAATGCTCTCTCACTTGCAGTTCAAGAAAAATAATGTCGACAAATTACGAGGTGCATTTTTTCTCTGGACTGGAAAGAGATAGAAACATGTGCATTGTTTTAAAATGAGGCCGCGTTCATTGTCAATACGTCCCAGAGATGGCAGCACCGTACGGCAGATGGAATTTTACCGCCAGGGGCGAGAATGAGAACTGTTTTAAATACTTAAAATGGCGACGTTTCCCTTACTTGAATTTGCGTGGTGTGAAACCAATCAAAATTCATCAACAGTTGAAGGAGACATGTGGTGATGGAGTTATGGATGTGTCGAAAGTGCATTCGTGGGTGCGACAGTTTAATGAAGGCAGAACATCGTGTGACAACAAACCAAAACAACCTCGGGCTCGCACAAGCCGGTCTGACAACATGATCGAGAAAGTGGAGAGAATTGTTTTGGGGGATCGCCGAATGACTCTTGAACAGATCACCTCCAGAGTTGGCATTTCTGTGGGTTCTGTGCACACAATCCTGCATGACAAACTGAAAATGCGAAAAGTGTCATCCAGGTGGGTGCCACGAATGCTGACGGACGACCACATGGCTGCCCGTGCGGCATGTTGCCAAGCAATGTTGACGCGCAACGACAGCATGAATGGGACTTTCTTTTCGTCGGTTGTGACAATGGATGAGACGTGGATGCCACTTTTCAATCCAGAAACAAAGCGCCAGTCAGCTCAATGGAAGCACACAGATTCACCGCCACCAAAAAAATTTCGAGTAACCGCCAGTGCTGAAAAAATGATGGTGTCCATGTTCTGGGACAGCGAAGGCGTAATCCTTACCCATTGCGTTCCAAAGGGCACTACGGTAACAGGTGCATCCTACGAAAATGTTTTGAAGAACAAATTCCTTCCTGCACTGCAACAAAAACGACCGGGAAGGGCTGCGCGTGTGCTGTTTCACCAAGACAACACACCCGCACATCGAGCTAACGTTACGCAACAGTTTCTTCGTGATAACAACTTTGAAGTGATTCCTCATGCTACCTACTCACCTGACCTGGCTCCTAGTGACTTTTGGCTTTTTCCAACAATGAAAGACACTCTCCGTGGCCGCACATTCGCCAGCCGTGCTGCTATTGCCTCAGCGATTTTCCAGTGGTCAAAACAGACTCCTAAAGAAGCCTTCGCCGCTGCCATGGAATCATGGCGTCAGCGTTGTGAAAAATGTGTACGTCTGCAGGGCGATTACGTCGAGAAGTAATGCCAGTTTCATCAATTTCGGGTGAGTAGTTAATTAGAAAAAAAATCGGAGGCCTTAGAACTTGAATGCACCTCGTATTTTTGATTCCCTACATCATTGGTAATTTCATGCCTCTTCAAATGCTTGTCTTATTTCACTTTAAGATAATCCTTCGTGTGGATCATCTAATATACTTTATGGCGTAATTTAAATGCAGCAGCCTATGTCTTCACAGCAGAAATTGAAGTAGAAGTGCCCCATACCCATTTGATATCCTCAAATGAGTTTCAAATGGTGTCACAAACTCTTTTAAACAAATAAAACTAACTGCACAACACTCAATTTTGACACTTTCTGAGAACTCAAACACCACACCTTGTTCAGATGGACGGCTACCGGTTAAAATGACCCGTATTTTCTCCCATCGACAAGAAATGTCTCGTCAAACCAGTAGCATTGCCACCAAGATTGTATAATTTATCAAAAAAATTGCAAACATGGCATTTCATTAAGACCAGTTGTTAGCTGTATTGATTGCTCAACCTATGGTATTGCCAAACATTTTTCCACTTTCCTGCAGCTTTTTCTAGGGAAAACTGACACTTATTAAAGATTCTGGTAATTTTATTCAAAAATTAAAATCTTCATGTTAAGTCCAAGTTGTATCTCTTTTACAGTGGTTTCTCTCAGTGAGGTACTGGCACAGTTGAAAAGTATTTTGCAAAGAACACGGCAGTTCCCTATAATTCTTTAATTATCACTAAAATATAAAGATAACATTGGATTTTTTTTATGTACAAGTATTTAGAAAACCCAAAGGAGCTTTAAGGTAGAAAACCTACTCACACCTTCACAAAAGTTTCAATCACCATCACAAGCCCAAAAAGGAGTGAGTAAAACATTGGTATACCAGGCAAAGAGGACCTCTTAACCACAGTACTTGGAGGACAAGCTCAGTCAGACTGCCTTCAGAAGAAACAGGTACCATGACAGAGATAAACAGGGCACTGCACAAACAAAATGATATAGAGCGTCTAGTGAAAAAAGAACCAACTAGAGGGAAAGTTTTCCTTTCATTCATAAAGACAGTCACAAATCACATAAGTACAGAACTCAGAAAATATGGAATTGACAGCATTTGAACCTTTGAGAAAGGTGTGAGAATATTTGAACACCACAAAGGACCTACGACTGCTACCTGCCACAGCAGGAGTATACAAAATTGCTAGTACACGTGATCAGGTGTATATAGGAACTACAAAAAGAAACATTAACACCAGCCTTAATGAACACAGGTGCAACTGCTGTCTCAGCAATGTGGATAAATTAGTAGTAGCAGAGAATGCTCTATGACTAGGGAACCAACAAATATATTTCTGTGATGATATGGTTTTATCAAGAGAGAAGCATTACTATGCTAGGATGTACAAGAGGTCACAGAAATTCAAAAGCACAAAAACATCTTCAACAGAAAAGGAGGACTGGCGTTAGACAAGTTGTGAGCCTCAGTGCTAAATAAAGCAAATAGCACCAATTCTTCTTCAGTACAAGCTCTGTAACACATTCATTATGACTCCACTATCTCAGGCAGCAGTCTGATGATGTCAAGAACCAACTGTTGTGTGGATGCATACAAAATGTTTGGCTTTCTCAGCTCATTTGAGGCTAACTGCTCTCCGAGTCATTACAGACTCTCATGCCTCCAGCACTGAAAAGTGAAATGTCAGGTGGAGAAATATGCCTTGGACCGTGGCCTAAAACCCATAAAACAAAAATCACCAATGAGGCCTAGAACTTTCCAAACCATCCGCCTATATGGTGTGATAAGACTTGCTACACTTTTCAACCACAGGTATTTAAACAACCTATTATCAATACCATACATTACATTCAAAAGAAACTGTACCTTGCGTCATGATCTTCAGACTGAAGACTGGTTTGATACTGCTCTCTACACTAGTCTGTCCTGTTCAGTCCTCTTCATTACTGTAACTCAGGCACGCTAGAACAGTGGTTCCCAAACTGGGTGTACATACCCACTGAGGCATAAAAGCAAGACTGTTCAACTGTTTTTCAGTCACGAAACTTAATTATTTTTAAAAGATCACAACTATTATCACTGTTTCATAAGACATTAATCTGATTTACTAAGTTACCAATAGTTAAGCACTTTTTCAAGTACTGGCATTAATGCACTACACAATATTGTGGAGGTTGCAACTATTGAAACATATATATGAACATCACCTTTCTCACATAGTCCATCAGCTACATCCATACTTTGTATTTAGTACCTTGCAGCTACGATAGTAAAATTGAGAACCATGCATCACATATGGTTAAATATCTCATGGAAAATTCCCTCAACAGAACAGAAATTGCTTCATTATTCACTTCACAATAATAAATGAAATAATTAAACAGTTCAACTTGATAGCAACTATACAGTGGCTACTACAGTGCTGTGGGTCTTACACATTATTATTATTATTATTATTATTATTATTATTATTATTCTTTCTTTCTTTTCTCAGACGTTATGTCTGGTCAAAAATAGTAAGTGACGCGGACCTTGATCAAGCGTGACTTCCTTTTAACTGTACGGTATATGTTATATTGCATTTAGGAACTTTCGGGTAATTGAACATGTATCAATAATTACGGATTTCTGTAGTTGTATATATAAGTTTGGATGTAGCTGTATTGCATTGATTTACTGGTGGATATTGTGTGGTATGACTCCTGTAGTTGATAGTATAATTGGTATAATGTAAACTTTATCCTGATGCCACATGTCCTTGATTTCCTCAACCAGTTGGATGTATTTTTCAATTTTTTCTCCTGTTTTCTTTTGTATATCTGTTGTATTGAGTATGGATATTTCGATTAGTTGTGTTAATTTCTTGGTGAGTATGATGTCAGGTTTGTTATGTGGTGTTGTTTTATCTGTTATAATGGTTCTGTTCCAGTATAATTTGTATTCATCATTTTCCAGTACATTTTGTGGTGCATACTTGTATGTGGGAACGTGTTGTTTTATAAGTTTATGTTGTAAGGCAAGCTGTTGATGTATTATTTTTGCTACATTGTCATGTCTTCTGGGGTATTCTGTATTTGCTAGTATTGTACATCTGCTTGTGATGTGATATACTGTTTCTATTTGTTGTTTGCAAAGTCTGCATTTATCTGTTGTGGTATTGGGATCTTTAATAATACGCTTGCTGTAATATCTGGTGTTTATTGTTTGATCTTGTATTGCAATCATGAATCCTTCCGTCTCACTGTATATATTGCCTTTTCTTAGCCATGTGTTGGATGCGTCTTGATCGATGTGTGGCTGTGTTAGATGATACAGGTGCTTGCCATGTAGTGTTTCCTTTTTCCAATTTACTTTCTTCGTATCTGTTGATGTTATGTGATCTAAAGGGTTGTAGAAGTGGTTATGAAATTGCAGTGGTGTAGCCGATGTATTTATATGAGTGATTGCTTTGTGTATTTTGCTAGTTTCTGCTCATTCTAGAAAGAATTTTCTTAAATTATCTACCTGTCCATAATGTAGGTTTTTTATGTCGATAAATCCCCTTCCTCCTTCCTTTCTGCTTAATGTGAATCTTTCAGTTGCTGAATGTATGTGATGTATTCTATATTTGAGGCATTGTGATTGTGTAAGTGTATTGAGTGCTTCTAGGTCTGTGTTACTCCATTTCACTACTCCAAATGAGTAGGTCAATATTGGTATAGCCTAAGTATTTATAGCTTTTGTCTTGTTTCTTGCTGTCAGTTCTATTTTCAGTATTTTTGTTAGTCTTTGTCTATATTTTTCTTTTAGTTCTTCTTTAATATTTGTATTATCTATTCCTATTTTTTGTCTGTATCCTAGATATTTATAGGCATCTGTTTTTTCCATCACTTCTATGCAGTCGCTGTGGTTATCCAATATGTAATCTTCTTGTTTAGTGTGTTTTCCCTTGACAATGCTATTTTTCTTACATTTGTCTGTTCCAAAAGCCATATTTATATCATTGCTGAATACTTCTGTTATCTTTAGTAATTGGTTGAGTTTTTGATTTGTTGCTGCCAGTAGTTTTAGATCATCCATGTATAGCAAATGTGTGATTTTGTGTGGGTATGTTCCAGTAATATTGTATCCATAATTTGTATTATTTAGCATGTTGGATAGTGGGTTCAGAGCAAGGCAGAACCAGAAAGGACTTAATGAGTCTCCTTGGTATATTCCACACTTAATCTGTATTGGCTGTGATGTGATATTATTTGAATTTGTTTGGATATTAAGTGTGGTTTTCCAATTTTTCATTACTGTGTTTAGGAACTGTATCAATTTAGGATCTACTTTGTATATTTCCAATATTTGTAGTAACCATGAGTGGGGTACATTATCAAACGCTTTTTGGTAATCAATGTATGCGTAGTGTAGCAACCTTTGTTTAGTTTTAGCTTGATATGTCACCTCTGCATCTATTATCAGTTGCTCTTTACATCCTCGTGCTCCTTTGCAACAGCCTTTTTGTTCTTCATTTATAATTTTATTCTGTGTTGTATGCGTCATTAATTTCTGTGTAATGACTGAAGTTAATATTTTGTATATTGTTGGTAGCCGTGTTATGGGACAATATTTAGCTGGGTTTGCTGTGTCTGCTTGATCTTTAGGTTTCAGATAAGTTATTCCATGTGTAAGTGTATCAGGGAATGTGTATGGGTCTGAAATGTAACTGTTAAATAATTTAGTTAGTTGTGAATGTGTTGAGGTGAACTTCTTTAGCCAGAAATTTGCTATTTTATCTTTTCCAGGGGCTTTCCAATTGTGAGTAGAATTAATTGCTTGGGTGACTTCATGTTGCAAAATTATCACTTCAGGCATTTGTGGTATCATCTTGTATGTGTCTGTTTCTGCTTGTATCCACCGTGCATGCCTGTTATGTTGTACCGGGTTTGACCGTATGTTGCTCCAGAAGTGTTCCACGTTTGTTATGTTTGGTGGATTGTCTATTTTAATGTGTGTGTTATCTATTGTCTGGTAAAATTTCTTTTGGTATGTGTTGAATGTTTGGTTTTGTTTCCTTCTATTTTCACTTTTTTTTGTATCTTCTAAGTCATTTGGCCAATACTTGTAATTTCTGCTTCTTTTCATCTAATTGCTCTATCGCTTCTTGTTGTGAGATTTTACCTAACCTTTTTTATTTTTTTCTGACATTTCATTTCTTATAAATTGTGTTAGCTGTCCGATGTCTTTTCTCAGTTTTTCTATTCTGACCTGTAGCCTGTGTTGCCATGCTGGTTTTGTGGGTTTCTTGTGTGTGTTGGTTGGTTCTGATCTTTGCCTAGTGTGTATATTTAGTGTAGTGAGCGCTCCTATATAAACCAATAGTTTTAACTCTTCCATAGTTGTGTTTTCATTTATTTTGTTGTGTATGACTGTGTTGATAGTTTTTATTGTTGTTTCGACTTGTGGGTTATTTGGCGGTCTATGGAAGAATGGTATAATGTCTGTATTTGTGTCTTTGTATTCTATATATGTCAGCTGAAATTTTTCTTCTATATCTAATATGTGTGTCACTTTGTGTTCTATTTGTGCTTGTTCTGGTGGCTGTCTTAAGATTTCGTTTGCCTCTGATTGTTTAATTGATGCGTGTTGTTCTTTGTTTGTTTGCTCTGGGATGTTTGAGTCCATTACTGTATTTTCTTCTTCTTCTGATTGCACACTATTTTGTTCCAGTATTTGTTGTACTTGTTGTTTGATGTTTTCTAATTCTGACTGGGGTATCCTGTTATTTTTTATTATTACACGGATCTGATCAGCTAGTCATTGTTCTGTTAAAAAATTTAATTCTGGGTATCTGGTAATAAATGTTGTGTATACTTGTGATCTGTATTCAGTTGTGTTGGTTCCTAGGTTTGTTGCTTGGTAATAACAGAACATGAGGTGTCGATTAACTTCATCTGACCATCTCATCCTCAGTCTTTGTTTTCCTTCTAGGGTGGTTGCAGGAAGCATATCCTGTAAAACACCTCTATTTGGATTTAAATCATTTTTCAGTTGGCCAGCAGTGTCGTTACCATTGTGGGCGGGCATAGGGTTCAAGCGTCGTCCCCGACCATGACGGCGCTTGTCCGAGGCTTCTTTAGTTCTGTCCTGAACCAACTAATCACACTAAAAGGGGGGTTAGCCCTATTAGTGGTTTGTTCTTTTCGTTGCCTTTTACGACTGGCAGAACATACCGGAGGCCTATTCTTTTCCCGGGCCTCCACGGGGTAAATTATTATTATTATTATTATTGGCTATTGTCAGACAAAGCATTGGCAGTGGGAAGTCTTTCAATTTCTGCAATTCAGGAGTAAGGAGACCAGCTATAAAGTCATCTATTTAAGTGTAGCACACTTAATTGATTTTAAATGGGGATGCAGGGTGTGAGTGAAACAAGTGCCGGAATGGTGTAGAGGATGCACGTTTCTTTCCTGATGAGGAGTTGTAGGTATTACTCACAGTGCACTGAGAATTGCTACATCATTCTAAAAAAGATGTTGGAAGTAAGCAGTACCAATTATGTCATTAGTCATTAGTTTAGAACATATACAAAAACTAAGTATCCTTCAACTTTCCTCATTTTAAAAACAAGTGTTTAATGAAAATTCGTTTTCATTTTAAGGTTTAATGGTTTGATGGTGGTGGGGATGACCCCAGGAGAGAGGGTACTAGCTAATAGCTGATTATACTCAGAGGTGATGGCATCAGTGAGGTTGGGAACCACTGCAACAGAACCTGTTTAACATCGTCACACCTTGGTCACAGTCCACAATTACTCGCCCCTGCACTTACCTCAGTCATCAAATTTACAGTTCCTTGGTGCTTAAGGGTATGTCCTTTATTTCGTCAACTTGCAACATTCTTCTTTTCTTCCCAGTTTGATTCAGTACTGGCTCATTAGTAATCCAGTCTACAGTGTATTCTTCGGCATTCTCTTGTAGCACCACATTTCAAAAGCTCCTATCCTCTTATTGTCTGAACTGTTTATCACTGACATTTAATTTCTGTATAAGTTCAGCTGAATGGCTCTTCCAAGTCCTTTGCCAACTCTCAGAGAATTACAATGCCATTGACAACCCTCAAAGTTTTCATTATTTCTTCCCGAGCTTTAATTACACTTCCAGATTTTGCTTTGCTTTCCTTCACCATTTGTTCACTGTGCAGACTGAAGAACACCAGGGATAGGATACAATTCAGTCTTGCGTACCCTTCTCACCTACAGCTATTTTTGGTGTCCATTGATTTTTATCACTGCAGTCTGGTTTCTGTACAAGTTTCAGATAATATTCTGCTCCCTGTATTTAATACTTAATACCTTCCAAATTTCAAAGAGAATATCCCAGTTATCACCATTCAAAGGCATTCTATAAATATATGAAAGTATGTTTGCCTTTCTTTAGTCTCTCTTCTAAGAGAAGATGTCACTGGTGCATCCTGTGTTCCTATACTTCTCCAGAAATTAAACTGATCTTCCCTGAGGTCGACTTCTACCAGTATTTCCATCCTTATTCTTCATGTCAATATTTTGCAAACATTAGTTATCAAACTGATGGTCGAGTGATTTTCAATACCTGCCTTCTTTGGAACTGGGATTACTATATTCTTTGGAAAGACTACCTCGTAAGTCTTGCATACCAGGTGGAATAGTTTTGTCATGGCTGGCTCTCTTAAGGCTCTCAATACTTCTGTGGGAATGATGTCTGTTCCAAGTGTCTTGTTTTGGCTTATATCTTTCATCATTTTGTTAAATTCTTCTTGCAATATCGCATCCTCTATCTTACATTTGCCTACTTCCTCTCTTCTATCTGTCACATTGTTTTCATTTTTGGTTCTTTGTATAGCCCTTCTATACATTCCTTTCACTTTTTAGCCTTCCCTTTTTAGTACTGACTTACCATCTGAGCTTTCAATACTAATAAGAGTTGCTTCATTTATCCAAAGGTCTCTCTTAATTTTCCTGAAGGCAACATCTATATTCCTCACAGTTGTGTACGATTCTGCAGCCCTGCATTTTTCCTCTACCCATTCTTGCTTAGTCAGTTTGCACTTTCCGGCAATCTCATTTTTCTGATGTCTATTCCCTTCTGCCTGCTTTGCTGCATATTTTTATCTTGTCTTCTTGTCAATTAAATTCACTATCTTATGTGTAATCTTAGGATTTTTACTGCACCTATTTCATCCTCTGCTCCTTTCACTACACCATCTCTCAAAGCTATTTCCTATTTCACTAAGCTGTCACCTAATGCACCCTTTGAAACTCTCAACTTCTGGTTCTTTCAATTAGTCTCATTTCCAGACATTCCTGTCTTTCTGTTATTTCTTCAATTTGCTCTGCAGTTCATAACCAATAAATTATGGTCGGATCCCATATTTGCTTTCACAAAAGTATTTCACCTTAAAATCTTGTTCCAAAATCTCTATCTTACAATTACGTATGGTACCTGAAACATTGTAGAATCAAGAACAGTTTCACATATACAATCTTCTGTTATGCTACTTAAACCAAGTATTAGCAATGATTAAATTGTGCTCTGTACAAAATTCTACCAGACAGTTTCCATTTTTGTTCCTTTCCCCAGTCCATACTCACCATTTCTCTTCTCTTCCTTTTTTGTGATTAAATTTGAGAACCCCATCATAATTAAACTTTCTTCTCCTTAGTTGTCTGTGTAAGTCTCATTTCATTACACATTCTCCAATCTTTTCATCATCTGCAGATTAAGTAAGCATATAAACCTGCACTACTAGGCCATGTCCTGGCTTTGGTATGATAATGCATTCACTAAGCTGGCTATAGTAGCTCACCCACATTCCTGTTTCTTACTCATTATTAGACATGCTACTGGATTAACCAACATTTGTTATTGTGTTGATAATGCTACAACCTGACCAGATGTTTCCTGGCATCACATTTCAATAATTTCTACTATAATTTCGACCTTTTCATCTCTTTTCAAGTTCTCTAACCTACCTACCTGATTTTGAGAAGCAGATTCCACACATACTGGCCTGTCAAATGCCAGTTTTGTTGTTCTTGATGACATCTTCCAGGGTATACCCTGCCTGGAGATCCATACGTCGGACTCTCTTACCACTAGAATATTTTTCTCCAGAGGATGCCATCATAAGCAGAGTGTTTTAGAAGTGATGGTCAACATTTAAGGATATGACAGGAATAATCATTTGAAACAAAAAAGTCAAGTAAAAATGGTGTCTAAAACGCATACCTTAAGAGCTATGAGCAATTCTTGATCTTCGATACTATGAAACAAATCTCTTCTACTGCAAACTCTTTTCTTTCCATATTTTGGGAAAGGGTAGTATGGACTAAAACAAGTAAAAAAGTCCAGTAAACATATACCCTAAAATGCATAACTTGAAAGCTATGAGCACTTGTTCATCTTCGTTATTTTGAAACACAACTCTTCTAATGAAGAAGTGCTCATAACTTTCAAGGTATGTATTTTCGTGCACATGTTTATTGGACATTTTTTTCTTGGTTTGGCCCGTACCATCACTTCCCAAAAGCAAAGATCTTGCAGGAGAAGAGATTTTTTTCACAGTATCTAAGATCAAGAATTGCTCATAGCTCGTAAGGTATGCATTTTAGACACCCTTTTTACTTGACTTTTTTTGTTTCGAATATCATTCCTGTTACATCCCTGAATATTGACCACCACTTCTGAAACACCCTGTATACACTAAACAGTACAGCTGCATGTCCTGGGCAAGTACAAAAGCTGTAACTTCCCCTTGTTTTCGGCTGTTCACAGTACCTACATGGCGACTAACATACAAAGTTAATAATCCTGGTAAATTAAATATAAAAACTATTTGGTCAACTGTATAAAAACTTTAATATTCTATAACAAGTTGTACATTTTGTTATTTATAACAACATGGCCCTACTGCTAGAATGGCTACTGTATACTTGTAAACAATGACACTGGTTTGCTGATTTTACACTGGCAGTTTCAAAAACATTCCTCATGAAGCTTAAGTTTTTCATACAAAAATGAAAAGCAAACAATGAGAATCTGACTAAAATCTTTGACTTCATACCACTGTTCTACTCATTTAGATAGAAGATGCATATTGTTACAATTGCTATAAAATTATTTGATTGGCTGCTCCCTGAGAAGAAACGAAATGCTTTAGCAATACATAGAAATGCCCCCCCCCCCCTTCCTCTCTCTCTCTCTCTCTCTCTATCTATCTCTCTCTCTCTCTCTCTCTCTCTCCCTCCCCCCCCCCTCCCTCTCCATCTCTCGTCCTCTCCCTCCCTTCCCCCCTCTAAATGTACGTGTGAAGGCTGTGGACCAACTCAACCAATTCTAGGCCTCAAACAGTAGATCATACTCAGCAATAGCGACTGATACACTGGTGAATATTCAACAAATCATGCCATGTCCTTCATATTTTGTAACCCACTTCCGCACATAGTCTGCTATTTCAGGTGTAAGCCCAAGCCTACTGATATCCTCCTCAAACATTTGCACACCACCCATACCTACTACATATCCATTGATACGTGCAGCAGCATGTGAACTTATGAGCTTCTTGCCAGCTGTCAGACCCAACCACCGCACGAGCTGTGTGTGCTGCTGCAGGCGGTATTTCTGATGATAGCTGCAAAAAATAAAACAGGACTTTGCTGACACAGTTAACATAAGAAGCTAATAATTGCAAATAATCACACTTGTCTCCTAACAAATACTGATGACTATGGGCTAGAATTATATGTGGGGACTCGAAAACTCCTTACATGATAAATGGACTATATCCAAGTTTTGATTTTGTTTGTAATTATCTATTGCAAAACGACTGTGTGTATATGAAGCAAACACTGTAATGATATATTAGGAAAATAGTTTTATTCAATGTCACTCTTGGGGTATGTCCTGTGTCTTTTTACTTTTGCTTGCTAGTGTACTAAGTTCATTATGGCAATTTTAAAATAATTCTGTAAAGAATTTACCAAATATGTTTCAATCACTAAATTAGCGCCACCTCTTGGATGTTTTATTTATGTTTCCTGCATGGGGAACTGGAATCTGAAGTCTGAACAACTCTATAGTACAAACGATAGTTTTGGTTTGTTGTACAACTGCTTTATGCTTAGTTTCAGCCGAATACGAGCACCTTCATTACAGTAAAACTGATGAAGGCTGATGCAAAACATGTGATACAAACAAAATGATGTGCAATCTACATAAAAACTTTGAATAAACAATGCAATCACAGTGACAGACATTACTGGAATTTATTTACTTTACAGATAACAAATAGTACTTTCCAAAATGATCTGCTAGAGTATCGACATGTCTTTCTAATGCCACTGAAACACACTGTAACAATATGGAACTTTTAGATGGAAACTGTTTTTGAGACCTAGGAAAATATAGCTCTTTCAGTTTCACATTTTGGGCCAGGGAGCAAAAAGAAGTCACATGAGGCCATGTCTGATATGTAGGACAGTAGGAAAAGTGTTGGGTTTGATTTTCACAACAAAAAACAACGTAGAATCCAAGCATATTGGATTTATGAGTAGGTGCATAAACCCTTTTCCTCGAACAACAATGAACCTGGATGGGAAGTATTGTGTATTTACTGTTTATCCAGTCAGAAAAATCTCCCCATGGCCAAGTCTTTTACAGGAGGGGAAAAAAACCAACAGGCTTGTTACACTTGAAAACTATGCTTCTTTGTTTTGGAGTCCTACACCAGTAACCAAGTTTCACCACACATTAAATCCACCAAAGAAAATTCCATTCACTTTTCAGTTAGTGTCTGCATAGGAATGAAAACATCACTACTAAACTGTCAACATAGGTATTTCACAGCTGGATAGTAACTGGTGAGTAGAACTCCTTGAGCGGAAGCAAAACTCACTTTACAAGTCACTCTACAGCAAGCCGAGAATCCAAAACCACGTACAGATGTGCAGGTCTATAAATATAGCATGCAACTGGTGCTGGTGGCTAACGACCGAACACTCCACACAAAGCGCAAGGCACGGTCTGCGTTGGTTGAACTCAACGTAAGTACTGGCCCGCTCAATTTTCTGTTGTTCACAGGTAAACTCTTCTGTCATCAGTTCTGTTCGTACTATGTATCACGCGTGAACTCCATGGCAGGTTTCCACTTTATTCCACTGCATCCCATGCCAGTTCATCTGATTCAATTTGATGATCGCTGTCAGAGATCTAATAAAAGTTATTTTGATCATTGGTTTGGGTGTATACTAGAAGGATATGCTAATATCAAATACATCTACATCTACATTTATACTCCGCAAGCCACCCAACGGTGTGTGGCGGAGGGCACTTTACGTGCCACTGTCATTACCTCCCTTTCCTGTTCCAGTCGACTGTTTGAAAGTCTCCGTGCACGCTCTAATCTCTCTAATTTTACATTCGTGATCTCCTTGGGAGGTATAAGTAGGGGGAAGCAATATATTCGATACCTCATCCAGAAACGCACCCTCTCGAAATCTGGCGAGCAAGCTACACCGCGATGTAGAGTGCCTCTCTTGCAGAGTCTGCCACTTGAGTTTGTTAAACATCTCTGTAACGCTATCACGGTTACCAAATAACCCTGTGATGAAACGCGCCGCTCTCCTTTGGATCTTCTCTATCTCCTCCGTCAACCCGATCTGGTACGGATCCCACACTGATGAGCAATACTCAAGTATAGGTCGAACGAGTGTTTTGTAAGCCACCTCCTTTGTAGATGGACTACATTTTCTAAGGACTCTCCCAATGAATCTCAACCTGGTACCCGCCTTACCAACAATTAATTTTATTTGATCATTCCACTTCAAATCGTTCCGCACGCATACTCCCAGATATTTTACGGAAGTAACTGCTACCAGTGTTTGTTCCGCTATCATATAATCATACAATAAAGGATCCTTCTTTCTATGTATTCGCAATACATTACATTTGTCTATGTTAAGGGTCAGTTGCCACTCCCTGCACCAAGTGCCTATCCGCTGCAGATCTTCCTGCATTTCGCTACAATTTTCTAATGCTGCAACTTCTCTGTATACTACAGCATCATCCGTGAAAAGCTGCATGGAACTTCGGACGCTATCTACTAGGTCATTTATATATATTGTGACAAGCAATGGTCCCATAACACTCCCCTGTGGCACGCCAGAGGTTACTTTAACGTCTGTAGACGTCTCTCCATTGAGAAAAACATGCTGTGTTCTGTTTGCTAAAAACTCTTCAATCCAGCCACACAGCTGGTCTGATATTCCGTAGGCTCTTACTTTGTTTATCAGGCGACAGTGCGGAACTGTATCGAACGCCTTCCGGAAGTCAAGAAAAATTGCATCTACCTGGGAGCCTGTATCTAATATTTTCTGGGTCTCATGAACAAATAAAGCGAGTTGGGTCTCACACGATCGCTGTTTCCGAAATCCATGTTGATTCCTACATAGTAGATTCTGGGTTTCCAAAAACGACATGATACTCAAGCAAAAAACATGTTCTAAAATTCTACAACAGATCGACGTCAGAGATATAGGTATATAGTTTTGCGCATCTGCTCGACGACCTTTCTTGAAGACTGGGACTACCTGTGCTCTTTTCCAATCATTTGGAACCTTCCGTTCCTCTAGAGACTTGCGGTACACGGCTGTTAGAAGGGGGGCAAGTTCTTTCGCGTACTCTGTGTAGAATCGAATTGGTATCCCGTCAGGTCCAGTGGACTTTCCTCTGTTGAGTGATTCCAGTTGCTTTTCTATTCCTTGGACACTTATTTCGATGTCAGCCATTTTTTCGTTTGTGCGAGGATTTAGAGAAGGAACTGCAGTGCGGGCTTCACGCATAGCCCTCCTTAAGCTAACTTTGACATCGTTTAGCTTCTGTTTGTCTGAGAGGTTTTGGCTGCGTTTAAACTTGGAGTGAAGCTCTCTTTGCTTTCGCAGTAGTTTCCTAACTTTGTTGTTGTACCACAGTGGGTTTTTCCCATCCCTCACAGTTTTACTCGGCACGTACCTGTCTAAAACGCATTTTATGATTGCCTTGAACTTTTTCCATAAACACTTAACATTGTCAGTGTCGGATCAGAAATTTTCGTTTTGATCTGTTAGGTAGTCTGAAATCTGCCTTCTATTACTCTTGCTAAACAGATAAACCTTCCTCCCTTTTTTTATATTCCTACTAACTTCCATATTCAGGGATGCTGCAACGGCCTTATGATCACTGATTCCCTGTTCTGTACATACAGAGTCGAAAAGTTCGGGTGTGTTTGTTACCAGTAGGTCCAAGATGTTATCTCCACGAGTCGGTTCTCTGTTTAATTGCTCAAGGTAATTTTCGGATAGTGCACTCAGTATAATGTCACTCGATGCTCTGTCCCTACCACCCGTCCTAAACATCTGAGTGTCCCAGTCTATATCTGGTAAATTGAAATCTCCACCTAAGACTATAACATGCTGAGAAAATTTATGTGAAATGTATTCCAAATTTTCTCTCAGTTGTTCTGCCACTAATGCTGCTGAGTCGGGAGGTCGGTAAAAGGAGCCAATTATTAACCTAGCTCGGTTGTTGACTGTAACCTCCACCCATAATAATTCACAGGAACTATCCACTTCTACTTCACTACAGGATAAGCTACTACTAACAGCGACGAACACTCCACCACCAGTTGCATGCAATCTATCCTTTCTACACACCGTCTGTACCTTTGTAAAAATTTCGGCAGAATTTATCTCCGGCTTCAGCCAGCTTTCTGTACCTACAACGATTTCAGCTTCGGTGGTTTCTATCAGCGCTTGAAGTTCCGGTACTTTACCAACACAGCTTCGACAGTTTACAATTACAATACCGATTGCTGCTTGGTCCCCACATGTCCTGACTTTGCCCCGCACCCGTTGAGGCTGTTGCCCTTTCTGTACTTGCCCAAGGCCATCTAACCTAAAAAACCGCCCAGCCCACGCCACACAACCCCTGCTACCCGTGTAGCCGCTTGTTGCGTGTAGTGGACTCCTGACCTATCCAGCGGAACCCGAAACCCCACCACCCTATGGCGCAAGTCAAGGAATCTGCAGCCCACACGATCGCAGAACCGTCTCAGCCTCTGATTCCGACCCTCCACTCGGCTCAGTACCAAAGGTCCGCAGTCAGTCCTGTCGACGATGCTGCAGATGGTGAGCTCTGCTTTCATCCCGCTAGCGAGACTGGCAGTCTTCACCAAATCAGATATCCACCGGAAGCCAGAGGGGATTTCCTTGGATCCATAGCGACACACATCATTGGTGCCAACATGAGCGACCACCTGCAGATGGGTGCACCCTGTACCCTTCATGGCATCCGGAAGGACCCTTTCCACATCTGGAATGACTCCCCCCGGTATGCACACGGAGTGCACATTGGTTTTCTTCCCCTCTCTTGCTGCCATATCCCTAAGGGGCCCCATTACGCGCCTGACGTTGGAGCTCCCAACTACCAGTAAGCCCACCCTCTGCGACCACCCGGATCTTGCAGACTGAGGGGCAACCTCTGGAACAGGACAAGCAGCCATGTCAGGCCGAAGATCAGTATCAGCCTGAGACAGAGCCTGAAACCGGTTCGTCAGACAAACTGGAGAGGCCTTCCGTTCAACCCTCCGGAATGTCTTTCGCCCCCTGCCACACCTTGAGACGACCTCCCACTCTACCACAGGTGAGGGATCAGCCTCAATGCGAGCAGTATCCCGGGCAACCACAGTCTTAGTCCGATCGGGGGATGCATGGGACGAGCTGGCCGTCCCCGACAAACCCCCATCCGGAACCCCACAGTGATGCCCATTGGCAACAGCCTCAAGCAGTGTGACCGAAGCAAACACTGCCTGAAGCTGGGAGCGAAGGGATGCCAACTCAGCCTGAATCCGAACACAGCAGTTGCAGTCCCTATCCATGCTAAAAACTGTTGTGCAAAGAACGTCTGAACTAATCTACAGAGAGCGCAAACAAATTGACACAAAATTTAAACGGTTATTAAAATACAAGATTGCCTAGTAAATGCAGTAATGCTGCTACTTGCGCACTGCTGACACACTGCTCGGCGGCGGAAGGAGACTACACGATTTTACACTTTTCAGGTACTAAAACATGATGCTACAACTCTCAAATACTGTAATATGCCTGAAATTCATGAATTAGACAATGCAAGTACCAAAAACACGCAAAGAAATTAAGAATTAAACTATGTAACAAATGAGTGAGCTAGGAGTATACGACTTGCTGCTTATCCAACGGCAGCAGGGTGTATTCAATACTAACACCAATGTGGACAAAAGTGCATATAAACGGCCTACATTCCCCCAACACTGGAGACAATCAATAGTAAAAGTGCTTTGTAAAGGGAAAGGAGACCTCAAGGACCCTAGCAAATATGGAGGCATAGCCCTACAAAACTTACCTTTCAAAGTGTTCACAAAAATAACAGAAAGAATAAAGCACACAATCAACAAACACCTCCCCGAAAGCCGAATGGGATTGAGGAAGGGAAAATCAACTCTGACTGGAATAGAACTCCTTGGTTGCTGCATATGGGAAGCCCTTTATTACAGACATAAGCTCTATGTAGTATTTATAGACTTCACAAAAGCCTCTGACTTTATAAACAGAAAATTAATTACCAAAAATCTAGAGGAAACCCTAGAAGAAAACAACATATGGACATTAATCACAGGCACAATACTGTGATGCAATGAAATAAGGGTCTCACAGAACCTGTCCCTATTGGGGCTGTTACTCCAATTAAACAGAGTACAGCAGGGAGACCCAGTGAGTTCTCTGTTATTTATCATTGATGTACAAGGAATTGTAAGAATACCCCAAAGGGAGGGTGTAATTTCATATGCATATGCAGACGATATTGTAATACGCACAAAGCACGTTGCGAAGTTACAAGACGCGATAAACAATATGGAAGATTGATGCATCGGACATGGTCACGAAATAAATGTGGCGAAAACAGAAATGATGGTACTCTGAAATGGAGGAAGCATCTGCATCAGCTGAGATCTTCATATGGGAGAGAAAACTGAAGATTTTACCAGACTTCAAATACCTAGGGGTCACAATATAAACAACTCCAAATGTTTCACAAAACATCTAACAGAGAAAGCAATGCAAGCAATAATGGCAATCCATGAAATACAATAGAAACAGGAATGGCACTATTCAGAGCCAAAATCTTCCCAATACTGATGTACAGCATAGAAATTATCAGACTACAGCTTACAGTGAAAAACCTAACACCACTAGAAAGAACGAAGGAGACCTATACAAAGAAAGCAGTAGGACTGTCCAAAACAACATGATCCAGACTTGCATACCTGCTGGCGAGGGAACCCTTCCTCATTGAAGACCTACAGACAAACATGATGCTACCCAACAGCAGCGCTTGAGAAAGTCTACTTAAAATCTTGAAAGAAAAAAAGGAAAGACATACCTCCAGAATTTTACAGCACAGGCACTATGGTTGACCCAACACAGACAAAGGAAAACTTTGAAATGAGATACGTGATCATCAGAATGGCAGTCCACGGTTTCCGCCACCTTATTTGCAACAACACATCATATCATGAACCAAAAGAAATGTGTGAGTGTGAACTGTGTCATCAAATATGCAAATGTTACCATATAGAGCTCTGTACCAAAAGGACATAATCAATAAGTGACTACAAAACACAATATGTAAAATTTCTATGTTCTTTTATCATCTTCATTGTACTTTGAATTTGTATGGCTATCTGGCTGCAATAAACTTATTATGTTGTATTCAGTACGATAGACAAACTTAAATCCACCAAGATGGAAACTGAAGCTGCACGCCAGATTATTTTGACACGAAATGCATAAATGTATACTTGGAACCTTTCAACCACCAGATTCACTCTCAGATGTAACCAGAAACCTGAGATAAATCTCAGCTTGCTAATGCACTTGGTCCAAATCAACCCGTCATCATTAGAGGAGACTTTCAACAACCAATAACTCATTACAGCATATCACACATTTGTACGTAGTGGGTACGGCAAGACATTCTGACAAACAATAATACACGATTTCTCTAAGAACTAACTAGAACAATTCATTTGGAAGCCTTCTCAGAGTGGAGATATGTTAAATCTAATAGCATCAAATAGACCTGACACCTTTGAGAATGCTGTTGTGGTAACAATAATTACCCTAAGCTTTTTTTTTCTTTTTTAACAAAGGAATTTCCAAAAGCACATGCCCAGATTAATTCTCGTGCCACTGCAGAGACGAGTGATGCAGAAACAATATTAGTTTCAGTAGCGCAGAGACATCTGTGAGAGAGAGAGAGAGAGAGAGAGAGAGAGAGAGAGTGTGTGTGTGTGTGTGTGTGTGTGTGTGTGTGTGTGTGTGTGTGTGTGTGTGTGTGTGTGTACTGGCACTCAATGACAAGGTTATCAGTGCCCTTACACTTCTTAACACCAACAAAAACTGTTATACATCAGGAGGAATCCTATAAAATGACACTCATGTGCTCACTCCCACCTCACTCGCATAACCACTCTATTCCACACACCTTAAGACAATGGAGAAAGGCTGAAAGATGCTATACCCAGGATTACAACGGAGAAAACAAACGAAGAGCTAAATGAAGGGCACAGGGAAATGTGACTGACTGACCATTTGCAAAAAGATAAGGGCGAGCCTGTTACCCCATTAATATGTTAAATAGATTTCCCTAAAACTGTCAGAAACAAGTTGGACAAATCACAAAACCTTACTTAAAATAGAGGGCAGATCTGGTGGCAAATTTGCCGTAGGTAAAGACCACACATTGAAGCATCCTTCCGCCAGAGCAAGAAGGCATGCGACAGAGGACTGTGGCCTATGTGAAGATGAGTGAGCACCATCTCATCCCATCTTCATGGCTGACAGTAGGTACGCCACTGACCCTTAGCGGGCTTTAGGAGACGCATCGTCTCTACCAGCCACTCTTTTTCCCTATGATGCACGAGTATGCACCTCAACAGTAGCATGCACAGAGCTGACACACTAAAATAACTGAGGATCACTACACGCCTCCTTGGTTGCTGCATCCCTCTTTCTGTTTCCCCATAATACCCATGTGCCCTGGTATCCAAAAGAAAGGCACCTCCTTACCCAGCCATTGTTGCTGGAGGAGGGTGGCCTGGATATTCTGGACTACTTTATCCTCTGAGTACAAACGTTTGAGAGAATGAAGGGCACACACAGAATCTGAACAGACAAGGAATATAGCACTAAACACATCTCATCTGTTCCAGTGCTCACAAAATCACCAAGATAGTAAAGTCTCGAGGCAGTCGGATCTTGATGACACAATCAGGAAAAACAACAGGACAACCAAAATTCCTCAGTTTCGGCCCACCCATAAAGACAGCTGTGGAATTATGGTGCTCATTTAAAATGTCATAAAATAACACATCAAAAACATATGCAGGAGTGCAATCTCTCCTGTACTGCACCAATTCTAAAATTACTCTGGGTCTCTGCAGTGACTGGGTGGAAGACTGTTAAAACCCTGGATTTGTGGTTGCACTTGCTCCACACCAAATGACTCCAGCACAGACCGCACGCAGATCACAAATGGCTTTGTTGCTCGTAGACGATTGGAGAAAAAGCATTCCAAAGGTGGATGAGCAACGATATGGTATGCAGTTGAAGGCAGAGCTGCGAGGAACTTACGTATCTGACGCACCATGAGGAGCTGCCACCAGATAGTGAGTGGTGGTTCTCCAGCCTCAACAAAAAGAATGGGTACAGGGTTGGTCCCGTAAGCACCTATGGTCAGCCTAATCCCCTTCCAGCTAAGTAGAAATGGGAAATATCCCAAAGCTTGGAATTTGGATGGCTGTTACTTATATGGCTTCATGCAGGAGATGTTCCAACAAATTAACCTCCGATTTAAAAACTTTTAATCACTTCCTGTGGTTTCAACAAACAATATCTCAGATGATAGCATTGCATTATAGCCATCATCTCTGAAGGCTACATACCTGTATCTATTGTATTTCTTGATTAATTATGTCTTTTGTATCTTTTATTATAATGCAGATGTTTGTCAAAACATCATATTCTCCACATTTCCACAGCAAATGAACAAAGCATCAATACCTCATACTTTGTCGTACTTGTGTATTTACTTAATGAACAGTATAACATTTTGCCAGTAACTTCATTCAAATGTTGATGCAAGTGCTATTAAAAAATTTCGCTAATTTAAAAGTGGTGAACCGCATTTATTAACTGACACCTAGATTGAAAAAAAGAACCAAAAGACGCTTCCATCAAGAAGGCATAAATAAATGTTTAAACAATATTTAAGGAAAATCTGTTGTCATTTACTGCAAGCACACTTGTGCAATAATTCTGGCTTGCTTATTTATGAACCAACTACTATCTATACTTATTGTAAATGATCTGAGTGTAACTGAATGTTTAAGACTTTCTTTTATTTAAATATTGTTTGTAACAGATTAGTTTAGTTCCGGAAATGTCAACTTTAATCAGATCATGGCTGCAGAGCTTAAAGTTGATGCATTTTTTTATGTTGATGGCCTTCAGGCAACGGAGAAGCAGATAGTTGCAAAAGACCGTGAGAGTGAAGAGGAGACTGGAACTTCACGAGTTCCAGGGGGTGATTTGGGACTTTTACGCAAGTTCTGGAAGGAAGCAGACCTGGTTGTGATAACAAGTAGTATTCAATCATGGAGACTGTTTGATTCTCAGCAGTGAACGGCTGCTAACATACTTTAACTTCTGAAGGGACTTAATATTTTGACAGGTCTGAAAGTGCTCCAGAATAGGACTAACTATTACCACTTGATTTATGGAACCATGAATCGACATAGTATTTGTTACTATTCTTTGCATTGCCCGAATCATCATGTTGAACTCTCAACTGGTTTGGGCTGGTGAATGTTTATTGTAATTGTGATCACAAAATGGACTTAGGTTTCATGTATTTTCAATGACTATTCAGTTTGAGGATTTTGCTACCATTCTCTTAACACAATGAACGTAACTTTACTGCATTCTAGGAGAGTATTTCTGGCTGTATTATACCCTATTATTGTAGGACGACTTTCCATTTATCTGAGATATCCTTTCTTGAATAATCATTTTTCAACATAATTCTCTGTCACCTACATCAGTTGTTATAATTATAATAAAACCCTTTATTAATTTATCTTCCATTTTACGCTTCTCTGTATTTTGTTAATTTCAAATTCTAGCCAATGCATAGACTATTTGGTAGCAGGATCACAGCTACAGGCTATTATTTGCAGAGAATTAACTGCAGGGCATGAAAGCAAATGGCACAGCTCGACCCTATCACTACACTGACCTATTCCATTTAAATAGAACCACGCATAGCCCAAGTACCTAAAGTATGAGCAACTGCAGGTAAAGATGCAACTGGAATGCTCATATGGGATGCCATTTAGAAGAGCAACTACTCAGCTGCAGTAAGCACTAGGTACCATCACAGGTGGTGAAGCACTTTTAGAGCAAGGGGGAATGGAGGTGCTGCCTGGGTCTGGTGACGAGGCATCTAACTTCATGATGTCCTCTTCATCAGTCAGATGTGCCAGAACAACAACCGACTGCACCGGGGACAGCTTTTGACCTGAATGGCACGACCCTTTTTCAGTTCCCTGTCCCTTCAAGGATGACGGGGAAAGGGTGTATCGAGATGCACTCTGCTTTTCATGTGCCTTCTTGATGCTCACTGCAGAACTGTTGCTGGTCTTTTCTGTGGTAGCTGCCTAGATTGCTATTTCTTTACTTGATTTGCTTTGGTTTGTAGAAGAGCAAGTAGAGATGCTGGTGGTGAACAGTGGTATGCTGGACGTCGTCTCTGTTGAAGCATCCACCTTGGTAACAGATTTCTGCACGATGGAAGCATACGAAGTGGCAAAGATGGAGGGGGTCACTTATTTCCTGAATTTTATGTTCCTCCGCAAAAACACGGCAATCTTGGCTACAGACTGGATGGCTCCCAGAACAGTGATGCAGCTCATCTGAGTTTGCAGTCAGTCCCAGCATCATGGACTGCCTTTCCACACTTCCCACAAGTCACTTCGCCTCCACAACTCACCCCTGTATGACCAAAATGCCGGCATAGATTTGGTATATAAAGCCTAACTATAAGTTGGAGGAACCCTGCCATAAGATGTTCAAGCTACACTGGAGAACTGAAGATGACAATAAAAGTGGCCATCTAAACTTCTCCATCATTCCTTCGTGTTCGTTTTTATACATCAAGTATCCCCACTGATGTCCATTCTTGTTTCAGCTCCGCAAAGTCCAAATCCATGATATCACAGCATATGACCACACCCTTGGTTGACTTGAGAGAAGTGTGCATCTCAACAACAATATCATACTCACCCAATTAATGTGATTTCTTGAGAACTTCCATTTGCTTGGATCGCTTAGTTTCAACCAAAACGGACCATTATGCAATCATTTAATAGATTTTAAGGTGCCAGCAAATTCTTCTAAGCCTTTATGGATATAGAAGGAGAAAACTTTTTCAAATGCCCTCTATCACCAGAAACACGAGCTATGTCTCCCTGAGTCCTTTTACTAAAGTCCAACTGATTCTTATTATCAGGAGGGCTAGCCTCCTTCAATCTTTTGGATGTATGGGTGTGAGTACTATCAGGCAGTACACCCATCCTACTAGGAAGAAGAAGAAGAAGAAGAAGAAGAAGAAGAAGAAGGAGCAGGAGGAGATTTCAAGGGTTCCATCTCAGTCCCACAAGCATGTAGTAAAATAAGGGTCCACTCCGACAGAGCCCCACGTGCCTGAGTAAGCCTTGCACAACTGAGGTGTGTCAGGTTCCCCAGAGGTTGCCTGCTAACAGCTGTTCCACCTCAACATCCATGCATCTCATTGGTGCACAGCATACCTTGAGACCGAGAATTTTTTATAGAGGTTTTCACAATCATTGTAATCCGTGTGACATACAATGTTCCACTGCCGCCCCATATGGTGGTGTCTGAAGCACGCCCAGAGCTTTTGGTGGTAACCATGACTCCAGGTCTTGATGGAACCCCTACGAGTTTCTATACAAATTTGGACCTGAGTTAATCCTTTTCTTAACCATAGTATATAGAAGATCTCTCAAAGAAAAAACCACTGGTCATAACCATCTACAAGAAGGGTAGCAGAAGTTACCCTCAAGACTATTGTTTAATATCCTTGGCACATTCTAACCTGAACTGTATCATGAACAAAATTAAAATCATGGAAACATTGCTCATGCAAAACCCAACTATCACGTTTCTCACGACATCCTGAAAGTCACGGTTCAACTCTATAAAGTGGATGCAGTGTTTCTTGACCTTCAACAAGCATTTGACTTAAAACCACAGTAAGGGCTATTAATGAAAGTATTATCATTTGGGATATCAAATAAAATATGTGACTAGCTTGAGGATTTCTTTAAAGCGAAGATTTAGCATGTTATCTTGAACAGACAGTTACCCACAGATGCAGAAGTAACATTAGGTGTGCCCCAGGGTAGCATGTTGGGATTGTTGTTCATAATGTATATTAATGAACTAGCAGACAATATGAATAGTAACCTCAGACTTTCTGAGCCTGCTGCAGTTGTCAATAATGAATTTCTACCTGAAAAAAGCTGCATTAATACTCAGTCAGATCTTCAGATAATAAAGCTGTGCAAAGATTATAATTTTGTTTTAATTAATGAGAAATGTTAAATAATGGTACTTTAAAATATGCAACAATCATCATCCTACAACTAGAAAATAAATGTGGGAATTGGAATCATTCAACTCGTATACAACTTGGTGCAAAAGTTTGCACAAATATGAAATGTAATGATCACATAAGCATAGGTAAAGCAGGTGACAGACTTTGGCTCACTGACAGGAGATTCTGGGAAAATGCTGTGAGTCTACAAAGCAGATTATTTACAAAACACTTGTGTGACAAATTTTAAAATATAGCTCCAGGGTGTGGTAACTACAGCAAGAAATACTAACACGGGATGATTAAAATTTACAAATAAGAGAGGCACAAATTATCAAATGTTTATCTGACCCAAGGACATATTGAACAAACTAAACTTACACACACTTAATGACAGATGTCAAGCACACTGTGAAAGCACACTGATTAAGTTTCAATAACTACTGTTCAGTAAGCAACATACTGCAGCCTCCTATATATCACTGCTGTACAGACTAAAAAGACAAGGTTACACTAATTACTTCACACAGAGCCATGGTCTGATATTGAGGTGCACCCAGAATGCTGATAGTCTTTAGCATCATTGCATCTGTCAAGACCTTATTTCATCAGAAAACTTGAGCAGATAACAGATCTTCCTCTGCAGAGGCTCATGTTACATTTCAAGTGTGTTTATACTTTGTTTTAACAAATTACATTACATTTCAGGCTTCATTTCAGCATGTGACATGTCACTGAAAGGCGATCTTTTCTTAAGTAGTGGATTACACTCTGCGGAAGTTAATATCACACCATCTCAGGTCTGGACACCGAAGCTCAACATGTTTCATGAAATCACTAGTAAAGACAAAATTGCTCCTTACTTTTGGTGTAGACCCTATACATCACCATGGTCAAAGATGTGTTTGTCCTGACTGTGTCATCTTTTTACCCAACTACATCACTGTCCCGCATTCTCCCACTAATACATACATTTTGTACTTGGTACGTCAACACCTAAAGAACAGCGTGTCTCCTATATTTTCTATGGTTGCTACATTGTTTTGATTCTTTTCTGTCATTGATATATTGTGTAGTATTCAAAAAAATCTCACATCTTTTGTACCAGAAGAAAGGAGTTCAGTATGTTCCAGGTTATTTGTTCTGTTGGTTACATTTTCCAACTAATGTGTAGCACTCTTTAGAACCGGAATGTGGGAAATTTACTTTGTACCCGGGAATTCACAAAACAGAATAACTTAAACCCACTTTACTGGTGAGCCACAAAGATGTACTAGTATGGGGGCTGCCTCTGAAGTATTTGTAGAAAGATATTGTTTTTGGTACAAATCATTTTATTACTTCACAAAATACTCACTTTTATACTTTATACACTTTTACATCATTCCCAATCTGATGTTGGCTTTTTAATGTGAGGAAAATTGCTGTCAATGCAATTTTTATTTGGCACAAGAGTAGAAGAAGAATCCATGAAGTGATAAACCACATGAATACAGGAACTGAGATGCTTAGTTCAATGCTTTTCTCTGTCAAATAATCAATTGCTTGACATGCTATGAGAGAGCTGGCATTGTCATGATGAATAATGATGTGATCTTTTAGGTTATTTTCCTGATTTCATTTCCTGCATTCACTGTCATCTTTGATTTGCAAATGTACAATATATCAATGTTACATCTATTGTTAAATGTAGACCTGCCAGAAATTCGAGGCCATACATGGCCTTACAGTCTCATATCAGGGTGAATATATTTCTGAACGTGAAGAACACCTAATAAAGAGCCTCACTGAACTTTATTAATATTTTTAGACATGGCAACTTCTTTATAAAACAGAAGTATGTCTTTCCCATCGCTCTAACCATCAAACATTAGCAAAGATCAGCCCACAGTTCATTCCCTTTGGCATATTTAAATAAGATAAGCCAAAATATCTTGATATCACATTAGAAAGAATGCTGACACACCATAAACATCTCTCCAACACAATTAAGAAGGTACAAACATGAGTGAACTTGGTGAGGAAAGCTGTCAAGTATTATATGGGGAGCAAATACATCTGTTCTCCATAGAGCATCCCACCATTTGTATACTCTGCAGCAGAATATGCTCACAATTTTGGCTCCACTCCACAGTATCTGTCAGCAGATTTCTAAAAATAAATCAATCTCTCTTGACAGAAACTTACTCTCACTGGTTAGCAAATGCTTCAAACCCAAAGGACCAGCATATGAAGGAGGTGTCCAAATGATCACTGGACACAACCAGGCCACTGTGTGGAAATAAGTGGCAAGCCACGAAGACCCACAACCACAAACCTATTGACAACTTAACTGTTGAAAGTTCTTTCATTCTCCCCATGCTCTATATGTGAATGGAATGGGAAAGTGTCCGAATAACTGGTAGATACCCTCTGCCTCGCACTTCACAGTAGTTTGCAGAGTATAAATGTAGATATATATGCAAAGGCAAAGTCACAAACATTCATCATCACAGGTGCATGTGGATACAGTTCAATAGATTGTGGACTGGAAGAGGAAGGAAGGAAGGAAGGAAGGAAGGAAGATTGGCGTTTAACATCCCCTCAACAATAAGGTCATCAGAGACAAATCACAAATCTGAATTTGCAATCAAGTTAAGCCTGAGAAGCTTCCTATCACAAAAATTGTGAAATTATCATGTGTGTTGTTGAAATATACTGATAACCTTTTCAGAATCTTTACTGAAAGGCAGTATCCTATCCAGTTCATCCATAAACAGATCTCTTATGTCATTTCCTCTGACACCAGTAAACTTGTTAAGCAGTGAGCAATCAGCACTCCTCTGATCACCCATCATCTCCCTGGCCTTGAAAAGCTCAATCATTTCCTCCACTAAGGCTTCGACTACTTTTCATCATGTCCTGGGATGCAGAATATCCTACACAAAATCCTACCCACGTCACCAAAAGTAGAGTTACACTGCCCACCCGAGCTACAAAATGTGCTTGACTATCCCTGTTTCAATCCTGCAACCCAGGAGTCATTCCCTTGAGGTCGACCCAGGTGCCAGGTGCAATCCCTCCCTCCCTCCCTCCCTCTAATGGCAAATAATAGACCTGACATCTTCGAGGATGTCTACAGCATAACTGATATCATTGACCATGAGGCAGTTGTGACAATAATGATGACCGAAGTACAGAGGACAACTGAAACAAGCAGAAAGATATATATGTTCAGTGAACTAGATAGAATAATCAGTAGAGTCCTATCCAAATGAGGAACTCTAAACTTTATGCATGGTGCAGGAGCATATATAGAAGAACTATAGCTCAAGTTTAAAAGAACAGTTGACCACACACTGGACAGATATGTACCCAATAAAACAGTTCATAAGAAGGAACCTCCATTGTACACAGTCACTTTAAAGAAACTTCTAAGGAAAGATTACTGCATAATAAGTGTAAAAGTGTAGAGTTACAGATAGAGAGATGCAGATTGAAACATGTTTGGCTGCCAAGAGAGCACTGGATGATGCCTTCAATGACTAAGTGTCCAGTCCCTAATAAATGAGACAGGAACTGAAATTGAGGGTAGCTAATCAAAAGCCGAAATGCTTAACTCTGTTTTCAAATGTTCCTTTATAAAAGGAAAACTCGGGACTATTGCGCCAATTTAATCCTCATACTACTGAAAATGCATTAGTGTCAGTGCTATTGAGAAACAGCTAAAATTGAAGAACGCTCCTGGGTCCAATGGAATCCCTATCAGATTCTATACTGAATCTGTGGCTGACTTAGCCCCTCTTCTAACTACAATCACTCTTAGATCGCCCAAAAAGACTGTGTCCAGCTTGGAAAAAAGCACAGGTTACACCCGTCTACAAGGAGGGTAGTAGAAGTGATTCACAAACTACCATCCAGTATCCTTGACATCGATTTGTTGTAGTATCTTTTAACATATTCCGCGCTCAAACATAATGAGGTATCTTGAACAGAGTGATCTCCTCAATTCCAACCAGCATGGATTCCAAAAACATCAATCATGTAATTCCTAACTTGCACTTTTCTCATGAGACATTCTTTGGATCAAAGAAATCAGGCAAATATTGTATTTTCTTTTTTCCAAAAAGCATCTGACTCAAAACCAGATCTACATTTATTGTCAGAAGTATGCCGTTGGTGGGGAGGCTTGCATGCCTCAGCGACACAGATGGCCGTATCGTAGGTGCAACCACAACAGAGGGGTATCTGTTGAGAGGTCAGACAAACGTATGGTTCCTGAAGAGGGGCAGCAGCCTTTTCAGTAGTTGCAGGGGCAACAGTCTGGATGATTGACTGACCTGGCCTTGCAACATTAACCAAAACGGCCTTGCTGTGCTGGTACTGCGAACGGCTGAAAGCAAGGGGAAACTACGGCCGTAATTTTTCCCGAGGGCATGCAGCTTTACTGTATGGATAAATAATGATCGCGTCCTCTTGGGTAAAATATTCCGGAGGTAAAATAGTCCCCCATTCGGATCTCCGGGCGGGGACTACTCAGGAGGATGTCGTTTTCAGGAAAAAGAAAACTGGCATTCTACGGATCGGAGCGTGGAATGTCAGATCCCTTAACCGGGCAGGTAGATTAGAAAATTTAAAAACGGAAATGGATAGGTTAAAGTTAGGTATAGTGGGAATTAGTGAAGTTCGGTGGCAGGAGGAACAAGACTTCTGGTCAGGTGAATACAGGGTTATAAACACGCAATAAAATAGGAGTAATGCAGGAGTAGGTTTAATAATGAATAAAAAAATAGGTGTGCAAGTAAGCTACTACAAACAGCATAGTGAACGCATTATTGTGGCCAAGATAGACATGAAGCCCACGCCTATTACAGTAGTACAAGTTTATATGCCAACTAGCTCTGCAGATGAAGAAATTGAAGAAATGTATGACGAGATAATAGAAATTATTCAGGTAGTGAAGGGAGACGAAAATTTAATAGTCATGGGTGACTGGAATTCGAGAGTAGGAAAAGGGAGAGAAGGAAACATAGTAGGCGAATATGGATTGGGGCTAAGAAATGAAAGAGGAAGCCGCCTGGTAGAGTTCTGCACACAGCATAACTTAATCATAGCTAACACTTGGTTCAAGAATCACGAAAGAAGGTTGTACACATGGAAGAATCATGGAGATACTAGAAGGTATCAGATAGATTATATAATGGTAAGACAGAGATTTAGGAACCAGGTTTTAAATTGTAAGGCATTTCCAGGGGCAGATGTGGACTCTGACCACAATCTATTGGTTCTGAATTGTAGATTAAAACTGAAGAAACTGCAAAAAGGTGGGAATTTAAGAAGATGGGACCTGGATAAACTGAAAGAATCAGAGGTTGTACAGAGTTTCAGGGAGAGCATAAGAAAACAATTGACAGGAATGGTGGAAAGAAGTACAGTAGAAGAAGAATGGGTAGCTCTGAGGGATGAAGTAGTGAAGGCAGCAGAGGATCAAGTAGGTAAAAAGACGAGGGCTAGTAGAAATCCTTGGGTAACAGAAGAAATATTGAACTTAATTGACGAAAGGAGAAAATATAAAAATGCAGAAAGTGAAGCAGGCAAAAAGGAATACAAACGTCTCAAAAATGAGATCGACAGGAAGTGCAAAATGGCTAAGCAGAGATGGCTAGAGGACAAATGTAAGGATGTAGAGGCTTATCTCACTAGGGGTAAGATAGATACTGCCTACAGGAAAATTAAAGAGACCTTTGGAGAAAAGAGAACCACTTGTATGAATATCAAGAGCTCAGATGGAAACCCAGTTCTAAGCAAAGAAGGGAAAGTAGAAAGGTGGAAGGAGTATATAGAGGGTCTATACAAGGGCGATGTACTTGAGGACAATATTATGGAAATGGAAGAGGATGTAGATGAAGATGAAATGGGAGATACGATACTGCGTCAAGAGTCTGACAGAGCACTGAAAGACCTGAGTCAAAACAAGGCCCCGGGAGTAGACAACATCCCATTAGAACTACTGACAGCCTTGGGAGAGCCAGTCCTGACAAAACTCTACCATCTGGTGAGCAAGATGTATGAGACAGGCGAAATATCCTCAGACTTCAAGAAGAATATAATAATTCCAATCCCAAAGAAAGCAGGTGTTGACAGATGTGAAAATTATCTAACTATCAGTTTAATAAGGCACAGCTGCAAAATACTAACGCAAATTCTTTACAGACGAATGGAAAAACTGGTAGAAGCCGACCTCGGGGAAGATCAGTTTGGATTCCGTAGAAATGTTGGAACACGTGAGGCAATACTGACCTTACGACTTATCTTAGAAGCTAGATTAAGGAAAGGCAAACCTATGTTTCTAGCATTTGTAGACTTAGAGAAAGCTTTTGACAATGTTGGCTGGAATACTCTCTTTCAAATTCTAAAGGTGGCAGGGGTAAAATACAAGGAGCGAAAGGCTATTTACAATTTGTACAGAAACCAGATGGCAGTTACAAGAGTCGAGGGGCACGAAAGCGAAACAGTGGTCGGGAAGGGAGTGAGACAGGGTTGTAGCCTGTCACCGATGTTATTCAATCTGTATATTGAACAAGCAGTAAAGGAAACAAAAGAAAAATTCAGAGTAGGTCTTAAAATTCATGGAGAAGAAGTAAAAACTTTGAGGTTCGCGGATGACATTGTAATTCTGTCAGAGACAGCAAAGGACTTGGAAGAGCAGTTGAACGGAATAGACAGTGTCTTGAAAGGAGGATATAAGATGAACATCAACAAAAGCAAAACGAGGATAATGGAATGTAGTCTAATTAAGTCGGGTGATGCTGAGGGAATTAGATTGGGAAATGAGACACGTAAAGTAGTAAAGGAGTTTTGCTATTTGGGGAGCAAAATAACCGATGATGGTCGAAGAAGAGAGGATATAAAATGTAGACTGGCAATGACAAGGAAAGCGTTTCTGAAGAAGAGAAATTTGTTAACATCGAGTATAGATTTAAGTGTCAGGAAGTCGTTTCTGAAAGTATTTGTATGGAGTGTAGTTTGGACAAGAAGAGAAATTGTTGTGCTACAGAAGAATGCTGAAGATTAGATGGGTAGATCACGAAACTAATGATGAAGTATTGAATAGAATTGGGGAGAAGAGGTGTATGTGGCACAACTTGACAAAAAGAAGGGACCTGTTAGTGGGACTTGTTCTGAGGCATCAAGGGATCACAAATTTAGCATTGGAGGGCAGCATGGAGGGTAAAAATCGTAGAGGGAGACCAAGAGATGAGTACACTAAGCAGATTCAGAAGGATGTGGGTTGCAGTAAGTACTGGGAGATGAAGAAGCTTGCACAGGATAGGGTAGCATGGAGAGCTGCATCAAACCAGTCTCAGGACTGAAGACAACAACAACAACATGGTCATATCAGGTATCAAGTGAAATTTGTGACTGGATTGAGGACTTTTTGGTAGGAAGGATGCCGCATGTTATCTCGGATGGAGAGTCATTGTCAGTTGTAGAAATAACTTCGGGTGTGCCTCACGGGTGTGAGTTGGGACCCTTGCTGTTCATTTTGTATATTAATGATCTTCCAGACAACATTAACAGTACAATCAGACCTTTTGCAGACAATGCAGTTACCTAAAATGAAGTACTATCTGAAAAAAGTTGCATAAATATTCACTCTGATCTTGATAAGATTTCAAAGTGGTGCAAAGATTGGCAACTTGCTTTAAATGTTCAGAAATATAAAACTGTGCACTTCACAAAATGAAAAAAACATAGTATCCTATGACTACAATACCAATGAGTCACTGTTGGAATTGGCCAACTCATTTGGAAAGAGGCGGGAGGCAGGGACGTGGTTGGGATAAAATGCCCAGAGGCTCGTGGGAGAGTGGGGAGCCATCCGGGCTAGCTGTTGGTGCAGGTAGAGGCAGATGGACGGGCACATGATTTCACAGGCTTGGGCGTGAGATAGCAGCACACAACTACCTAACATAAACTGGATGGGGATACTGGAATTACGAGAAATAATGATTTAATATATCAACAAAAATGATGAATTTTTGAATATATAATGTAACTGGACAGATAAATGTGTACTCACCAAGTGGTGGTGGGAGTACACACACATATACAGGTTACGAAAATCTGCAAGATTTCTGGCAGGAATGTTGAAGGGGAAGGAAGAGGGATGAAGAAATAGGTCTGACGAGGCTTGTGAAATGGGGAGAGTTTGGGAATGTCACCCACAACCCTCGGTCAGAGGAGACGCGCCAGATGTTATGAGAAGAAAAGACTATTTTGTTATATCATATAGTTCACTTTCCTGGTGAAAAATTCTCACCCACTCGTTATCTCTTGTTTACCCTTGTCTTTTCTCAAGATTTTCATACGAATTTATCTACTATTTTCTGACTGTATTCCTTGCTTGTCTTCCTTTTTTCTCTCCCTTTACCCCATCTGCCTCTCTTTTTGCCACTCCCACCCCTGTAATATGCCAAATCCTCCTCTCTTGCCATGCTTAATCCCATCACATACTATAATTTCTCCTTTTCTAAAGGATGCTTTTGTACTATCAAAACTAAGATTTCATATTCTCTTTCTGGCTAGCGGCTTGTTCCTGAGAGTTAAAGATCAGTCTTTCCTTCTAATCCCATCTGGTAAGTCTCTCCTGAGCCACGGTTCCACACTTTTCCCATTTCCTAAACCACAGCAGTCCTTTTTCATCACTGCCTCCGAAAACTTGCAAATTTCCTTAACATTCATGTGTGTGTGTTCTCCTGTCACTGCTTGGTCAATAGTTCTTTTTCCCTTCTTATCTATCCAGTTACATTATATTCCCAGAAATAATGGTTTGCACTTTATCATCCCTTACACAACAAATTAATTTTGTTGCAACTTCATATTGCCACAATATGCATGGATTGGAATTTGAATATAAGTATGACTACAAAGGTCATACTATCATCTCTCATTGTAATATAAAGAAATAGATTTACCATATACTGCAAAATGTGGTAAATGTATTTCTTTAGACTACTAAGAGAAATGAAAGTACAAAGATTCCTGGTGCAGTGCACTTAGCTTTTCACTCTTATTAACTCATGCATGATGTTTAAGCAGTAATCTATGTCCTTCATATTACCCTGTATTACACCTTTAAGCTCCCAGATTTTCAAGTCTCATGTGATGTAAACCCTAAGAATCAGTCTTTCCTTCTTATCCCATCCATTAAGTCTCCCCTGACCTGCAGTTCTGGATGACTTTCCCAAAATCTACCCCTTTTTCCTAGACCTCTCCCATCCTTTTCCTTCACCCCTTCCCCTTCAACCTTTCTTCCTGAAGAAGGTGCCACTGGCTCCAAAAGCTTGCCTACTTACAACTTTCTTTTGTGTGTGTGTGTTCTGCTGCCATTTGGTGAGTAGATTTTTTATCTATCCAATTATATTATTTTGCCTATTACCTTTTGTAGTCACACTTGCAACTGAATTCCAGTCTGTGCACAGTGTGAAGATAGGAAACTGTGCTCACAATTTCTTGTGTAGTGAAAGATCAAATACAAACCATTGTTTTTGTATACCATGCCAATTAATGAAGGAATCAGAAGATGGTTTTGAGTTGATAGTGGCAGGTGTGGGTGTGCTCAATAAGGGGCATTTTAAAGTCATTGTGAAACAAACCAACAATTAACATCCCTCCAAGAGAGTGACATAATGACACATTCATGAATATATAAGACGAAACCAAAGGAGCTGCATGAATCAAATTCTCTGTCTTAAAATTGAACATTTACAACATTAATTTGTTTCATGCTGTTGTTAATCTTGAGGCAATCATTCCCATTTCTCTATCTCTCAGGTAACCACTTTATAAAAAACTGCATTTATTAGGAAAGCATGGTTACCTTCAGTTTAGAATTTAGCACCTTGTCAATGATGTCACTGAAGATGCAGCACAAGCTCAAATAGGACAAGACAACGCTGGAAAATGGTTGTATTCTTATGAAAGAAATCATCACAGCAATCACCTAAACTAATTTAGGGAAAATACTGATATTGATAAGGCATTATATCCCTGCTCTTCCTGACTACAAGTCCAATGTCCTAAGCCTCTTACTTGGTGTCAATGTGAAGGAGCAAAGTCATTAACACATCACTTTCTTAGACAAAGTTAGGATTTAAACTACAGCTTCTCAGTTGTCCTCAAGAGGCATAGTCCACTTTGTTAAATTCCTCCCTACCAAGGAAAAACGCTGGGCAGTATAGGGAATCGAATCTAGTAAAGCAAAATGAAGACCTGGGCAGAGTGGCAGCACAATTTTCCTTATGCCCGAGAAGCAAGGAGTAATAACAAAAGTGTGCACTCCAGTACTATTATAAGTGGTGCACTGCATATATTACACACTTGTACACTAGTTCCCAACATGATGCAACAGCTGAACACTGGCAAGCATCCCCCCCCCCCCCTTTTCATGATAATACTACTTGTGCACTGTCACTGTGAAATGTTTACTATCTACAGTGTAATGCATATGAGTCAATGTTTTGCCTAAATAAAGTACTGACCACTTTACCTGTGATGTTTTTCCCCATAAGAGTCTAATGGTGCTTATGTTTTCTGAACCTGTGTTGCCTCATTTGCAAGAAGCGGCAAAACTGTTTGTTCTTATGTATGAGCAGTAATTAATTGAATACCATTTTCATCAACAATAATACTGATTGTAAGATATTTCGAAATTCTCTCTACAATTAACTCTCAAAATTGTATAAACATTTGGAATGTCATTAATATCAACCCATACTGGCAGAATTTGTAATTTTTAAACTGTGCCTGAGCATGCATATTTTACCAGAATACATAGTTAAAAGGTTATATTCTAAGCAAAAATTCAATACAGACAGTGCCCCAACATCCCTGATACTGGCAGATGACTTGCTGTATTAATATGGACTGTGGCCGATCTGTGTTGACACCCACAATATAAGAAAGGGTGAAGTACTCAATGTAAACAACAATAATCTAATGTCAACATATTCCTAAAAGTAAAAGAAGAAAAAAAAAGAAAGAAAAAAAACACTGAAGATGTCAAATCTGTGGTGAAACATATTTAGGGATTAAACAAAACAAAAAATTGTGTTCTCGCAAGAAGGCAATCCTCTCATTACCATTCATGTCTCTAAAGCATAAGAAAGCATTAACTCTAACTTACTCCTCTGCATTATAAAACTCTGCTGCTGGTAATATTTTGGTGACAAATTTGCCCTTCTTGCCTTTCTTCTCTTCCTCTTCTTTAAAACTTTTCTCAGCTGTCTGCTTTTGATCATCATCATGATAAAATATTAAGGATGTATACTGCAGAGAATAAAGTAAAATTAGTATCTCACTGCAACTGCTAGAACAAAAATTATAAGCTAACATAAATGAATTTTAAAATATCAGTACCAACCTGTTTCGTGGCTCTGTAAGTAGGATCATGATTTTTCCAAAACTCTTCAAGTAATTTTTCAAAGGAAATTTCATTTGGGTCATAGTCAATATCAATACACTCTGTGTGATCTCCACTGTGAAAACAAATTTGTACAATTATCATAATACTTGGAAAATAACAATTTCAAAAGCCTCTTTGGCAAAGAGAAAAGGGGATCTTACAGATCTCTATATGTGGGGTTTATTTTTGTGCCTCCAGAATATCCCACTCTTGTTCTTATAACACCTTTCAGTGTACCATAGAGGGTGTCAGGGCCCCAAAAACAGCCCATTCCAAATGTTGCCTTCTTTACAGGAACATCGATATCATGGAGTATGTTTGCCGCTGCCATTGCCTGGATCATACAAATATCGTCACTGTTAAAGTTTGTAACATCTTTGAAAATTTCTTAATTTCTATGGAAAAAAGAAATCTAGAAATGAGATGGTTCCATGTTCCAGTTATCATATTCAAATGCATGTCATGATTTAGTCTTTAAGCTGTACAAAATATTGCATAAACAATTTTAAAAACATTTGTTACGTCTACATGCTGGTCATTAGAGGTTTGCAATACACTATTTGTTTCTCTTCTCGGGTTCCTCTATGGTATAAACATATGTGTTACAGAGCCTACAAATTGGAAAAATGTCTATTGTCTGTCCAACATGTGCCTTAACTGCTTTGGTATGGTCTCATTGTACTAAGTATACTCCTGCTTCAGATATATGCTTATGGACAAGTTTAATACACTGTGGTACAATTAATGCTATACACAATTACGTACAGGAAAGAAGAAAGAAAGAAAGGAAGGTCATGGTTGATTTCGATCAACACTGAGTTCATTAGACACAGAGCACAAGTTCAGAATGTTTTAAGGATGGTGAAGCAAACTGGCTGTGCCCTTTCAAAAGAATCGTGGAATTTATGGGGAGCAGTTTAGGAAAATCATGGAAAACCTATATCTGAATGGTCGGATGTGGATTACCACAGTTGCCGTCCTGTATGCGAGTTCAGTGTGTTAACCACTGCGCCACCTCACTCGGTAATTATGTTTTGGAACTATTGTATTTAAGAATATACAACCTGTGTATCTTAGTAAGAAGTGCAATTTTGTATTAACACCTGGACTCAATATATAAATAAACTATGGCAAAAAAATTTTGAAACTACACTGGAAAGACAATAAATTTAAAAAAGAATTCATGTTTTCATGCTTCTGCAACATGTTTCACTGATGCAATAAAAGAAACAACATGAACTATTGCTTCTTCAAAGGAAGAATCTTGTTAAAATAATCTAAGAGCTGAAATGTTTACCTGGAACTACCTTTATCATTAATACTTTGGGTATCTGCAGCATCATAAAATAAAGCTATTACTTTAATCATTATTTAAAGGTATGGTTTTTACATCAGGTACACAAAAACTCTGTTAACAGTAATCCCAATAACCTACTCAAGGCATAAGCAAATTATGATAGAATAATAAGTACACTCAGTATATGGTGTATCAAAAGGGCTCTTCGCTCATACACAACAAATATTTGTACAAAGGATCTCTCTATCAACTTGAAAATTTTTGTAACATAATACAGCTGCTTTGTGAATTCATCTGGAGCGTTGTGCTATATCATTTGTACTATGCTGGGCAATATGTCTACAATTACAAATTAGGAGCTATGAAATAGGCATCCAGTTTCTTTTAACTGCAAGGTTTCTCCATCAAAACGGATGACACAGTAAAAATACTTTTAACACAACAGGAACAGGAACTTAGCGTCCTGTATGTGGCAGCGACAGTAAAATTCTATAAATATCATTTTACTTAACTTAATGTTGTAACAGTTCCGCATCTGTAACCACTATCTTCCTGGATTTGCGAAATTAATGGATAGACGCTGGAATTAACTTTGGTTCCAGCTAGCAATAACAATTGTGGAGTTTTCTCGTCATGGCACCATGTTACCAGTATAGGCTACACTACCAGTAAATCGTGCGCTGATGAACTTTGTCGCATGTTTACAACCACAACGCTGTCACTTAACAATTTTAATACAGCTGCTGCACAAGGCGGTTACATGTAATCACTTACACCAAGAAATATTTTATCTCAAATTGCTTCATGGAATTGTTGAAGAACTCACTGAGGATGATAACCGTTGACCCATTGTAAACAGTGGAATGAACAATCTGCACTGAATCCACTGCAAATGGCTTAGCATGCCCGCTCAGTGCTGTTTGACTTTCTGTTGAGCGACGATGACTCTCCCTTCCTCCGATGACTCTCCCTTCCTCCGGAACGAAAGTGGCGCTCTACATAGCTTACGTCTGTGTTCTGAATGAGTAATCATTGAACATTTATAGAAATACTAGTCATGTACCTTTTTAAACAAGTTAGTCTTCAACAACCTCCTCCTCGCACTGTGTCAAGTGACACGCTTCCGCCTTCGCTTCGTTTTAAATTCTGTCAGTCGGAGCTTAGCAACTGTGAGTTTCGAACGCAATTCTGACGCAACTCCGCTGATAACAACGTTCAGCATGGCTATCACAATTTTAAAGTGAGTTTGCTATTATGTAACTGTTAAAAAGCAATCAGAGAAACAAAATTAATCTTAAAGGTTGGTGACCCTGTGACGTAGTTACCAACAAACATTCCAAAGGTTTGAGCTTCAATCCTTACCGGAACCTAATATTTTTTATTGTGACTTACCACTTATTTCACTCATTTCCACAATTTGTAAAAGTCAAAACTGCAAATTTGCAACGTGGTTTGGAGTCCACGTCGAACTCTAGGTCCTCTAAACCATGTAATTCAAAGGCAGGAGAAAATAGGGGCACACTATCCCCAATAGGAACACTCCTAACACTGCAATGTACGAAACAACCTTCATGTATAGGACGTGTTTACATATTTGACAAATGTTGTAAGTAAATTCATAAACTATATAACGAAAGAGTGATCATTGTGGACATCAAGACAGCCTAAACCGGGGAAAACTGACACCAGTAAGACGCAAATAGAAGTGGCTCGTACTTTCTGCTGATTATATCTGTCCGGGACGTTTTGATTTAATATAGGTTCAAAAGTTCGAATACTTGAAGTAAACTACAGAAGCAAGAACAAGAGGAGCGAGTAGACGCATGAGATTTCTATCGCGTACTGCTTTTAGCTACAGCTCATTCAATCAGCTAAATATATTACTCAATTATTTGTAAATATCACCACCATACAATATCAAAATGATATTCTCTGTCGGATATTCTGGCTTTGATATTATAACACGCTAATTTTTATCGATTAAATATCTGTTGTATCGTTGCTTCATTTTCATTCGTCTTTTTTCTTGTAAAAACAAATGAGTCACCTTCGAGTCTTTCAGTCGTAACTGCATTTTTATGTTTCAACTGTTCATTCCGACTGTGAAGCCAAGTTGTGATGCGATGACTATGCAACATCTGCGTACTATTACATGATTAAGTAATTCATTTATTTAAGAGCCTGTAGTCTTATTTGTTTTAAATACGAAGTGCTACAATTTCACACAGTCGCACATCACGCAATTTAATGCTATCCAACAGCGAATTCTGTGCCCGTATTCATCTTAAGGTGCGTTTACACTGCGATTTGTATCGGCACATGTATGAGATACATGTATATATGCGACTTTGCGACATGTATCGCGACTTGTATGAGTTGACAAGTATCAACCTCATAAATGTATGAGCGTGCGTTTACACTGGTTGATTTGTATCACTGTACGATGGCTTCCGACGACGATTTGGAAGATTTCACATTTTTATGTGCTGGTACACTTGCTCTTTTGGAAGATGGAGGAAGAAAAGGCGGAGGAAGCGTAGATGGTGGCAGAGAGAGTTTCTTCGCAAACGCGCTACTCACGGAGCTCACGTTCAGGAATTAACGCTAGAGAATGGCGCATATTTTAGAAATTATGTTAGGATGAGTATGGAGGATTTCCGTGGTTTGTTATCTCTTGTGGCTCCTCTTGTGTCCAAAACCAACACAAACTTTCAGGAAGCGATTCCACCAGAGGATCAGTTGGCAGTAACACTCCGTTTTTTGGCCACTGGGGATTCCTTTTCGACGTGAATGTATCTGCATAGCATATCAAAAAGTGCCATATGCAACATTATTCTTCGTGTTTGCGAGGCCAGTGCAAGTTTTATCCCAAGAAGTGAAGGTACAAGTTTTATATATATCAGAGTATGTAATACATTATATAATTTTTTCATGCATCTGGCACGTATATCAATTTTTTGCTATTATTCCGGCGGCCTCGCGTGATAATGTTGACAACGGATGCTAATGCAGACAATCGTGTGTGAGACGTTGGCATTAGCAATCGCGCGACAATGCAAATGTTTTGTCATGAAATCTTCGTTTTACGATGGCAATTACTTGTAACGAGCGGACGAGGGTACATACAAGTTACTGTCAACCAGGAACAGCAGCACCAATTTTCTACCGCGTCCTTGATGTTGCCAACATAACCACGTGAGGCTGCTGGAATAGGAACTAAAATTTTAACGGCACATACGTTTTGCACCATAAATTTCTCAAATTTTGCTGAAATGGGTTAGCTTTTAGTTCTCTGGAACGACTGCATGCTTCCCTCAGTAATACAATATCACAATTTCTGAGAACACTTTCTGCACAGTAAAGATATCTAACAACATTAATTCTAGTATGGCCATTTTCATAAATAAATCTGAGCTTATTGGCGACCAAGTCACCCAAGTGGGTAAACTGGTCCCTTTTTCTGCCTACTAAATTGTCGCCAACTTTTCTTAAGGTCTGTAAAAGACCTTCTCGGTCTTCATCCAGGTCTCTCCTGGCTCTCTTCAGTGCACTTGATCTACCACTTCCACTCGGACTTGGAATGGTACAGGGTGACACGGTTGCAGATCCACTTTCATGTGGAGGCACAGAGATGACTGCAGTGGTTTCCACTTCCACAATGTCTTGTGGGGGCGTGGCAAATGTCACCTCCTCCATTTCTGTTACATCGAAAGGGAAACTAATGCTTCCTTCTCCTTCACCATCTCCTTCTGTGGCAGGGGCTTCCATGACCTTTAATATACATAACACGTTTCTAAGGCAAAGTGATACATATGTTATACATACATTATAATCAAAGTATCTTAATTTATTGAGAATTTTTTGAGTGTCCATGCGTAAATTAAATTTAAAAAGTAACAATTTTCTTTCCAGCTTCCTGCTACTGAATAGGAATGGCTGAAAATTCTCAAAGAACATGAAGAAAAATGGAATTTCCCCAGGTGTTTGGGAGCTATAGATGGGAGGCACATTGACATTGTGGCACCACCCAACAGTGGAACAGTTTATTTTAATTATAAAGAGCGCTTCAGCATTGTAATGCTAGCAATTGCTGATGTTAATTATAGAATAATGTACGCTGATGTTGGGGCACACAGGGGAGGATTTCAGATGGTGGTGTCCTTAAAGACACCACATTTTACAAAATGTTTGAAACGAAAACTCTAAACATACCACCATCAACTCCTCTTCCTGATAGGAGCAAGCCTGTTCCATATGTTCTCGTCTCTGACGAAGCCTTTGGCCTAGAGGAAAATATTGTGAAACCATTTCCAGGTCTGCATGAAAAAAATAGTTGACAACGTATTTTTAACTATAGAGCATGCAGAGCAAAAAGAGTAATAGAAAATGTATTTGGGATTATAAGTGCTGTTTACAGAGTGCTGAGGAAGCAAATGCTTCTCAGTCCGGAAAAGGCTACAGTGGTGGCACTAGCCTGTGTTTATTTACATAATTTTCTTCAAAACAGAAAATCTCAAAGGTACTGTCCAGCAGGAACCTACGACAGAGAGGGAGATGGCAATGTAATACCTGGGTCCTAGAGGAACACTCCTACTGTGCTGGAGCCACTACCCAGAACTGGCCAAAGAACTTCATTGCTGAATGACAACAGAAGAGAATATGCTGAATACTTCTGTAGTATTCAGGGCTCCATCCCATGGCAGTATGGAAAATAAGTTCCACATCATTGTTAAATGATGACATAAAGTAATATACTCTATTCTTCTGCAGTATTCAGGACTTCAAATCATAGCAGTATGGAGAATCATGTTTTTCAGTGAAATTGTAAATATTCACTTTATGTAAAGCATTAGCACGAAAAAATGTTGCCAAATATATGATTAATAAAATAACAAATTTACTTACTGGTACTACTTCATGTGTGTTCCTATGAGAGAGTGGTTTGTAATTGTCTCTTATGAACTGCACACTTTCAAAAGAGTGGTACACATTGCTTGTAGCACTTCCAGTTCCTTTGCTGCTCTTCCTTTTCGCTAACTCGCGACTATATTTGCTTTTTAAATTATGCCACTTGTCCTCACATTCCTTCCTTGACACGTTAAATGCCTTAGCAATTTCCTCCCACTCGTCGTACCTTTTCTGAGTGTTCTTATAGTCTCCTAGTTTCACATCCCATATACAGGGATGCCTGCGCACTGCCTCTATAAAATGCAGTGTATTTTGTTTTGACCAAGAAGTCATGGCAAATTTTAAAGTGTTACACGCGGGCACAACACACGACACAATACACAAATAACTACACAACAAACGACAGTCGGCACCTACAAAACTCAAACAGCCGCCAAAGAGCGTGGTACTACGCATGCGCTAATCGTCAAAATAAGCGGCAGGCGACAAGACGACAGGAAATGATAGTACTGCGCATGCGCGAGTTCTTAAAATGTCGCTCATACATGTCGCGTATGTGGCCAAAAAGCGATATACCAAATGTATACGCGACATGTATGAGCCCGAGGGTCCGCATACTAGTTCCGTGAATTTTTGTATGAGGTGATGTATCGCGACTAGTCAAGTTGACATGTCGCTCATACATGTCGCGATACATGTATCCCAGTGTAAACGTACCTTTATCGCAACATAAAAGTGTACAGTAGTACATGCAATGGGTGTTTTATTCAAACAATTCTCATTTTAGTATTATTTAGAGTAATTTCTCCTCCTACTGCAGCCCTTGTTACGTATCCCGTCATTGAGCAACTAATTCACTGTCATGACACTGTAATTTATCCGACTACGGGATATATTACGGCATTCATGTGCAGTAACGATAGCTTTTCAAACGAATAACACAACCAGGGCTGTCAGGTGGCCGGCTTTAGACATACATGTCTGACTGTCGTAACTGGCCAAATATAATTATAGAAGTTTGGGCTGTCCGGCTTTCGGCTTTGTTCTTATTCATGTCGAGATACCCAAGTGTGCTGCACCTCCTCTAGAAAAGCTTCATTTTATCAGTGAGTGGCAGACCTTATTTTTGATAAAATATAATTTGTAATTCCCTGTGTTCTGGTATTCACGCATTAACTGCAATGATCCTCATTTGCAGAGTTGTCTTTGTAATGGAAATTTTGTATTTGTAATTATGTTAACAAGAATTTTTCTTATTTTGCATTATTGCAGAGCCGAATCCAGGGGTTGGGGCTATGGGGCTGCAGACCCGCGAGAACTATACCTGTTTGTTCTTAATTTCAAACAAAGAAGAAAAATCTTTGCTACCTAGCTTTCAGACAGTCTCTAAAATTTTCTCACTATGATAGTTGGTATTACAATAGATTCAAAAAACATGGAGAATTTGGAGATAGCATCCAGCATCCTGATACAAAATTTCTATGAGTTCAGCCCCCCCCCCATCAAAATCCTGGATTCGACTCTGCATTTTCGTCTAGCCCTTTGTCAAGCGTGTGCATTGATTGTTAGTCTTTTGTCGTTAAGCGAGTGAGCTGTACAGAATCATTTGTGCGAAGTAGTAAAGTTTTTCAGAGTTACAAGAGCTGAACAAACAGCGTATCTTATGTGATTATGTACATAACTTCCAGCAACTGTGCACTGGCATGTTCTGTAATGGTTTTAAAATATGTTTATCGTTTATTTATTTCCAAGACTTATTTTATTTTCCTTTGGGTTCTCTGATTTTTGAACCCCATTTGCAGTTCATGATGTGTTCCACTTAAAATAACATTTTAGTTTTCGTTTCTCCCAAGGCACAATGAATCATTATAAAGCGCGTTCTACAAGGGAAATTGAAGAAACGGTAAACGACACCAATTTCATAGCTTAAATCCAGGTTTCCACATGCGACAAAAATGACGCCATTTGGCTGCGACTCAAGTTTCATCACTGGAACTGTGTGCAAACACCCAAATTCCTGTGGCACCACTCGAGTGACGTCACTTTTATCCATGACAAATGTTATAAACACTTCAACTTTACTACGCTACTTTCCTTTACCTACCACATGTTGCGTAAGAAGGGGCCGCCATCTTTGAAGCTAACATGACATTCTTGATGGTTTTCATATTTATACTTGTGTATTACGAAAATACGTAGCTTCAGTGATACATTGCATTAAGAATCTCTCCACAGTGCGTTGTTTTGAGTATGGTTTATTATGCTACAGTGATAAGATGTGGGACTTCAGCATATAAAGGGTTTTCCAAAGTAATTAAGCTGAGTTCACACACGCAACAGAAGTGTCGCCACAGCTAATGGCATACTGCAGTTGCATGTGTGAACTTCCAGCTTTTAGTGGCATGACTGAAGAGACACAACTAGTTTCATGCCACAAAAAGTTTAACTTGGTTGTACTTTGTTGCGCCACTATCCTTCCACCACTGCTCCCTGGTGGCAGTATTTCGAAACATGAGCGCGCGCGCGCGCACACACACACACACACACACACACACACACAGACTGTAACTAGTAGTCTGAGAAGCCGATCTTGCCTTGGGTACTGGATGGGTCACAAGTGGTGGATAGTGAACATTCCACCAGATATTGTGGACAGCTGCGAATACAGAATAAGAAGTCCTGGACCAAGGCAAAATAAAAACAAATCCACTTTGAGTCTGTCTTGTAGCAAGTCGCAAAATGGTCAGCGTCTGTTCACCAGTGGTGCAGCTGAAATTTATATTCTGGAACTAACTCTTCCAGTCTTAACACTCTTGAGTATACTCAATGAGTCTACTCAACCGCACCTGACTCCAGGTACAATTATCACAGAGCATATTGATAATCACAATATTACCCCCAGATGGTCAATACACTGTCAGTATTACTAGTGCAATTGGTCTTTCAGATTCTGGTGGTGCTGGTGGGGGGGCGGTGGGGGGGGGGCCGGTAAAAATGCAGTGTGATTCACCAGAGGAATTCAATCCTCTGGCTAACTTAAAACAAAACAAATACGTTTTTTGCAACACTCAACATACAAACACTTTTGCCACCAGGCAAACTTCATTAATTGCAAGATACATTAAGAGAACAGAAGATCCAAAAGAAACATGAATGACAAACAATAACACCATGGATTTCAGTAATTATCGTCTTTTTAAAAGTCAAAAGAATGCTTAATAATACACCACATCTGGGGGGTAGCTTCTGCAATCTCCAAGAATATTTTAAATTCAATAAGGGAGGTAAAGCCCATAAATAATAGACTAATGACAATTTCTCTTAAATGCACAAATAAGGCAACACTTTAATTAATGCTCGTGTACTAGTCAATGAGGATAAACATAAAAAACCTGTTGACATTAATGAAGCTTGGGAATGTTAGAAAGCATCATCTCGAAAATTATCTCAAACCATGTTTACATTTTAATGGGTGATTTTAAGGCTCAATTAGGTAAAGAGAAAAAATGTAAGAGAACAGTGGATTGATTTCCTGCACATAAATCGACAAACCAAGATGGCCAAAAACTTGTTGAAATGTGCAAGATTTTAACCTTAAAACCATGTCAACAAATGTTAAATACAACCCTTCTAAACAAAAAAATTGACAGGCACCCAATACATTTATTGGGGAATTTCAAACTTATCCCATAGCAATTTCGTACCCTAACTACAAATAAATTCAAAATGTCCAAGTTAGGAAAGCGGGTAATATAGATTTTACCATCATTTAATGCAAATAAAAGTAAAACTTTGACCTCAAAAACTCTTCAAAACAAGAAATGTTATCTCAAAATTTGACACTGCTAAAATAAACCCAATTCTAACAAGCGAACTTGACAAAAAAACAATCCAACAATTGGCAAGGCCTAAAAAATAAGTTCATCACAACAGAAAGCGGATTGTGGGATAGCACTTGAAAGGTGGCTTTCATTTGTGACATTCATTTCGCAGATTATTCTGCATATTTGGAGTAAATAAACCCATATAATGGTTAATTAGTCTTATTAGGTGGATTAGAAAGAGAGATACGTGATGATTAGACACATGTCTCAAATAATACGGGCTTTGGTCATGATAATATTTAGTTGCATGCTGTAGGTGTAAGCAAAGTGGATTTGCCAGTGGTGGCGGGGAGGCGAAGGCCGGTGAGCACCGGAAGAGCATTGTGCAGGGGCCGGGTGTCCCAGGGGAGGCAGCCACTGACCTGCAGGCATCAAAAGGAACGTCGCTGGGTGCCAGGTGAGAGAGGGAGGGGAAATGTCGAGCAGACAGAGAGCGTCCAACGTACGCGCTGACGCCGCCCGGTCGCACGCTGTTTTAGCGGCAAATGGGCTGAGCTCTGGTTGGGCAGTTCATAAGAAAGTGCGGGAAACGCTGAGGGTCAACGCCCGCTGTTTGGGCAGAGAAATTTTTGTATAGGTGAATAAATTGTATCACTCTGCGAGGGAGATGTCAGAGGCCTTTGTAGCGTCGGGATTGGCTGATTAGAGTTTGGCGGCAAGATTGTCGCAAGAGCATCGTGCAGAGAGCGACAGAGGAGAGCGTCCTGTGCCATGAAAGCGGACAGTCGCAAAGTTCGGTAGCTCTGAGATCGGGACTTAGATTCTGAATACTGTGCTGTATATGATCTAGAGTCTGCAGCTACAGTGGGACATCAGTGTCCACGATAGGCATTGCATTGACTACTAGTATAATTGCAGTTGATTCCACCTTATAGGCTGGCAGTCACCATTGAATGTAGTCAACCAGTGCACAGAGCTATCATACTGGTATTGCACGTTAGTTCAAGACACACTGGGCTGCACCTTAAAGGTTGTTGAGCCAGTCTTGAAAGCGTTGTATACCATTTAGAGGAAATATAGGGCTTGTGGTATTAGCAGTTTGAGTAGTTTATTCTGCTCAAGATATTTGAGAGACTTACCTTAATTCAGCGACTTCGCAGGTGCAGTCATTGCCCCAGCACTATCGATGGAGCCAGCACACTGGTAGACGGTATTGTAAAACTTGCAGCAGCGGCAGTAAAGTTCAGAAATAGTTGTTGGATCGTGTTCTTGCCATCCACTGAGCATCCGTGCAGTTTTGCTTACGATTCGATATTGGTTATTTGTCTTTTTGCAAGTTGTTTGGTTTGTTTCTTGGTGGTGGTGTCCGAAGTGAATATTATTTCAGACACAAAAGAGATTATAGGAACGCAGTCAGATCGCATTTACCATTTGTTTATCCAACTTCGCATCAACTTAACATTAAGAGCTGAGAGCCAATCTTACCAGTGCAGTATATCTAAGAACAGTGTACAATTTGTTTAATTCGTTTTCATTCATGATTTGTTCAATATGATTTAATTTCTATCGTGAGATAATTTACAATAAATACAAGTTATTTACAATATCGTTTTTGATTCAGCAGTAGTGGTAGTTAGCCGTCACTGTCACATAATATCTTTTATTCATGTTTAATATCGACCACTATCCGCAATAAGAACCCCTCCACATGTCTTTACCCTGCCAGGATCGATATTAAAACTGGTAATTAAGAAAGACAGAAAGAGAGGCAAACCAAATAACGAGAAGAATTGACTCAGAGTCTTTGCATATGAGTGATAAATCCATTACTGTGTTTAGTGCTGCTATGTTATTTGTGCGGAAATTCGACTTCCAAATCCAACATTTATACTTTATCTCCTTCTTATTGGATTCATGGCTCTGTTTCAATACCATAAACTGAGTAACAACACTAATGTTGATATGAATAATCTCAGCTGACGCCATATTGAAAGCAATGACATGACAAGTTTGACAAGAGTATGTGGTAACAGCAGCACATGATGCTGCTGTCATATCAGCTGTCATATCACTTGCTGTGGTTGATACTTTCATTGCATGTGGAAATCTGCATTTATGCCAACGGAAATAGTCGATCATTAAGACTAAAAGTGTGGAATGTCTTTGCTTTGACTGTTTACTTATTATTTATTTTTTATTTACACGTCTAGTTCTGTAGGATCAAATTGAGGAGCAAATCTCTGAGGTCAGGAACGCGTCATTACATGAAATTGCAACATAAAAGTAATAACATAAAAATAAAATATTTATGAACCCAAAAAAGGCAAGCCAGAAATTTAAGCAAACACAATAAACAATATAACATAAGAATCAGCTTAATTTTTCAAGGAACTCCTCAACAAAACCGAAGGAGAGCCCCTTAGGAAACTCTTCAGTTTAAATTTGAAAGCACATGGATTACTGCTAATATTTTTGAATTCTTCTGGTAGTTTATTGAAAATGGATGCAGCAGTATACTGCACACCTTTCCGCACAAGAGTTAAGGAAGTCCGATCCAAATGAAGGTTAGAGTTCTGCCGAATATTAACTGAGTGAAAGCTGATTATTTCTGGGAATAAGCTGATATTGTTAACAAGGAAAGACAATGCAAACTTGAACCACTTATTGCCAGAACTGCCCGTTCTGAGCCAAAAATATCATTTTAGAATGGGAAGAGTTACCCCAAAATATAATACCACATTAGTTAAGTGAATGAAAATATGCAAAGTACCCTAATTTTCGTGTCAAACGATCACTTACTTCAGATACCATTCGAATAGTAAAAATGACAGCTTTAAGTCTTTGAACAAGATTCTGAACGTGGGCTTTCCATGACAGTTTACAATCTACCTGAACATTTAGAAATTTGAGCTGTTCAGTTTCACCAATCATACGCCCATTCTGTGAAGTTAAAACATCGAGTTTTGTTGAATTGTGTGTTAGAAACTGTAAAAACTGGGTCTTACAGTCATTTTGCGTTAATTTATTTTCAACGAGCCATGAACCTATGTCATGAACTGACTATTTGAAACCGTCCCAATGCTGCACACAGCATCCTTTACTACTGAGCTAGAGTCCTCAACAAACAGAAATATTTTAGAATTACCCATAATACTAGAGGGCATATCATTTATATAAATAAGGATCAGGAGTGGCCCCAACACTGATCCCTGGGGCTCCTCCCCCCCCCCCCCCCCCCACTTGACTGTATCCCACTCAGACCCCACATCACAGCCTTTCTGAACACTGAATAATAACATTTTGCTGTCTATTGTTGAAGTAAGAGGTGAACCAATTATGAGCTACTCCCTGTGTTCCTCAGTGGTCCAATTTCTGGAGCAACATTTCGTGATCAACACAATAACGCCTTAGATCAATCAAAAAAATATGCCTATCATGCGAAACCTTTTGTTTAACCCATCCAGTACCTCACAAAGAGAAGAGAATACAGCATTTTCAGTTGTTAAACCATTTCTACAGTCGAACTGTACATTTGATAGCGAACTATGTGATGTAAAATGATCAATTATCCTTACATACACAACCTTTTCAATAATTTTAGCAAACACTGATGTCATAGATATAGGTCTAAAATTGTGTACATTATCCCTTTCCCCCTTTTTATAAAGCAGCTTTACTACTCAGTAATTTAATCGTTCGGGAAACTGACCATTCTTAAAGGAAAAATTACAAATATGGCTGAGTACAGAGCAGCACAGTATTTTAATATTCTGCTACGGACTCCATCATATCCATGAGAGTCCTTAGTCTTCAGTGCTTTAATGATTGACTCAATCTCCCCCTTGTCAGTATCACAGAGGAGTATTTCAATATTGGAAAGATATTTGCCAAGAGAGTTATACGATTCCCTGCAGAAACAAAATTTTTATTTAATTCACCAGCAATGCTCAGGAAATTATTGTTAAACACTGTACATATATCTGAATTATCAGTAACAGAAATATTTTTACTACAAACTGAATTTATATTAACAACCATGTGCTGCTGACCAGACACTTTCCTTGCAAAGACTATATGGTTTTAATTTTATCCTATGAACTGACTATTCTATTTGCATACCACATACTCTTTGCCTTCCTAATAACATTTTAAGCACCTTACAATACTTTTTGTAGCTTGATTTTGACTACTTCTAGCATTTTCATATAATTCCCACTTTCTTCAACAGGATATCCTTATCCCACTAGTCAGCCACCTAGGCTGCCTTATACTGCCAGTGCCCCATTTAGAATGTTCTAATGGAAAGCAGCTCTCAAAAAGCGTAAGAAACGTGTTGTGGAAAGTATTATATTTGTCCTGTATGTTATCAGTGCTATAAACATCCTACCACTCTTGTTCCTTAACAAGGTTTAAAAAATTCTCTATTGCCAGTGGATTAGCTTTCCTACATAGTTTGTAATAATAAGTGTCATTTGTTTGAGAACAAAAGCCTTTTAGTGTTAAAGTTTGTGTATCATGGTCTGAAATGTCATTCACCCTTTTACTCTCACAAGGGAACCTCCCCATCCCACCCCCCTCAGATTTAGATTGGCACAGTGGATAGACCTTGAAAAACTGAACACAGATCAATCGAGAAAACAGGAAGAAGTTGTGTGGAACTATGAAGAAATAAGCAAAATATACAAACTGAGTAGTCCATGTGTAAGATAGGCAACATCAAGGACAATCTAAGTCGAGGAGTGCCGTGGTCCCTGTCCAGTAACGAAAGGAGCGAAGGAGATTTTTGGACGTACATTTCCGACCAGCATCACAAGCTACTACGCATGAATAATTATTATGATACATACGCCAACTTCCTCAGAAGAACAGTCATGTGAACTCCATTTTCGATGATGCGATTCAGAACATGAAGAAACGAGAGACACTTTGATCTTTGAAAAACAAATACGATCAAGTGGAGAACATCACTATCTGGTTTAGACTTGGTTTTTTTTTCTAAAATGCCAAGGAACCTTTGTTTTATTACTTTTAAATGTCAGTTGAAAAATATGTACTACTGTGGAATGTTATGACTAATAAAAAAAATAAAAAATAAATAAAAATTAAAAAAAACGTGGTTAGCGTGAGCAGCTGCGGAACGAGAGGCCCTTGGTTCAAGTCTTCCCTCGAGTGAAAATTTTATTTATTTTCGCAAAGTTATGATCTGCCCGTTCGTTCATTGACGTCTCTGTTCACTGTAATAAGTTTAGTGTCTGTGCTTTGCGACCGCACCGCAAAAGCGTCTACTAATCGTACGGTCGCACGCTTTTGCGGTGCGGTCGCAAAGCACAGACACTAAACTTATTACAGTGAACAGAGACGTCAATGAACGAACGGGCAGATCATAACTTCGCGAAAATAAATAAAATAAATTTTCACTTGAGGGAAGACTTGAACCAAGGACCTCTCGTTCCACAGCTGCTCACGCTAACCACGGGACCACGGCATTGCTTGACTCATATTGTCCTTGATGTTGTCTATCTTGCACATGGACTACTCAGTTTGTATATTTTGCTTATTTCTACATAGTTCCACACAACTTCTTCCTGTTTTCTCGATTGATCTGTGTTCAGTTTTTCAAGGCCTATTCACTGTGCCAACTTATAACTAAATCTGAGGGGGGTGCGATGGGGAGGTTCCCTTGTCAGAAGCCCATCTAAGAATGAAGAATGAATAAAAATATAGTCTATGGCTGTGCTACTGTTCGCCTAGTTGAAAAAAACACGGTCTACATCAGATCATATGAGTTTAGGAGATCTACCAACATCCTTTTTCTTGCACAGTCATATGTAAAATTAATATTGAAGTCATGACATACACTCCTGGAAATGGAAAAAAGAACACATTGACACCGGTGTGTCAGACCCACCATACTTGCTCCGGCCAATGCGAGAGGGCTGTACAAGCAATGATCACACGCACGGCACAGCGGACACACCAGGAACCGCGGTGTTGGCCGTCGAATGGCGCTAGCTGCGCAGCATTTGTGCACCGCCGCCGTCAGTGTCAGCCAGTTTGCCGTGGCATACGGAGCTCCATCGCAGTCTTTAACACTGGTAGCATGCCGCGACAGCGTGGACGTGAACCGTATGTGCAGTTGACGGACTTTGAGTGAGGGCGTATAGTGGGCATGCTGGAGGCCGGGTGGACGTACCGCCGAATTGCTCAACACGTGGGGCGTGAGGTCTCCACAGTACATCGATGTTGTCGCCAGTGGTCGGCGAAAGGTGCACGTGCCCGTCGACCTGGGACCGGACCGCAGCGACGCACGGATGCACGCCAAGACCGTAGGATCCTACGCAGTGCCGTAGGGGACCGCACCGCCACTTCCCAGCAAATTAGGGACACTGTTGCTCCTGGGGTATCGGCGAGGACCATTCGCAACCGTCTCCATGAAGCTGGGGTACGGTCCCGCACACCGTTAGGCCGTCTTCCGCTCACGCCCCAACATCGTGCAGCCCGCCTCCAGTGGTGTCGCGACAGGCGTGAATGGAGGGACGAATGGAGACGTGTCGTCTTCAGCGATGAGAGTCGCTTCTGCCTTGGTGCCAATGATGGTCGTATGCGTGTTTGGCGCCGTGCAGGTGAGCGCCACAATCAGGACTGCATACGACCGAGGCACACAGGGCCAACACCCGGCATCATGGTGTGGGGAGCGATCTCCTACACTGGCCGTACACCACTGGTGATCGTCGAGGGGACACGGAATAGTGCATGGTACATCCAAACCGTCATCGAACCCATCGTTCTACCATTCCTAGACCAGCAAGGGAACTTGCTGTTCCAACAGGACAATGCACGTCCGCATGTATCTCGTGCCACCCAACGTGCTCTAGAAGGTGTACGTCAACTACCCGGGCCAGCAAGATCTCCGGATCTGTCCCCCATTGAGCATGTTTGGGACTGGATGAAGCGTCGTCTCACGCGGTCTGCACGTCCAGCACGAACGCTGGTCCAACTGAGGCGCCAGGTGGAAATGGCATGGCAAGCCGTTCCGCAGGACTACATCCAACATCTCTATGATCGTCTCTATGGGAGAATAGCAGCCTGCATTGCTGCGAAAGGTGGATATACACTGTACTAGTGCCGATATTGTGCATGCTCTGTTGCCTGTGTCTATGTGCCTGTGGTGCTGTCAGTGTGATCATGTGATGTATCTGACCCCAGGAATGTGTCAATAAAGTTTCCCTTTCCTGGGACAATGAATTCACGGTGTTCTTATTTCAATTTCCAGGAGTGTATAAATAATTTTTGGTACTTCCTGTAAAGTGAACCACGAACCCCCTCTGGCTTGAGCGGAAATGCTCTGAAGGCAGAGTTAGGGAACCTATAAACAACAATAATTAGAAGTTTAGTTTCACTAAATTCAACTGCCTCTGCACAACATTCAGATATCTGTTCAGTGAAGTGCTGTGAGACATCTGTGAACTCAAATGGAATACTGCTTTTTACGTACATGGCCACTCGCCCAGTCCACATGGAGCTCCCTGAGAAACAGTCAGCTAATCTGTATCCTAGTAAAGGAAGCCTCTGAAATGTCAAATTATTTAAGTGGTGCTCCGATATACCAATAATGTCTGAGTCAACATCCATATGTATTTCACAACCTTTGTCTCTAATACGTCTAATATTTTGATGAAATATGCTAATTCCTTCACTTCTTGGAAACCTGACGTCCTCTGAAGGTGATTCCTTAGCTAGAGGGACTTCTTTTAAGCAGGTATACCTATCAGCTGGCTTCAGTCTAAAAAAGGTGCAGCTCTAACACCAAGTACTACAGGAATTTTCCATTAGTGTTATCACCGCCACCCACTACACTGTCACTTAAAAGCTTTGGCAGCCTCCCCTTCCCATACCTATTGAGGTGCAGGCCATACCTAGTGAAACCTGATCTATCGATAGACTCAACTAGCACCACCGCAATGTGGCGCCTTCTCCAGCCCCATGTTAATATGCCTAACAGCTGCATTAAGATGAGGCCAACCACGATGCTGAAACAGTTGCATGAAATGTACATTAGTGCCACCAGTTTGAGTAGCTATCTTTACCAGGTCACCAACTACATCATATTTCCTGTCCCTATCAAGACTATTCCCTGCTCCACCCACTATCACTACCTGGTCCTCTTTTGTAAAATTCCTACCTAACTCCCTTATGCTGTCAGTCACCTGAGCCAACCCTGCACTTGGCTTCACAATGCTGGTGACCTGGTACTCTTTTCCCCAGCACTTCCTGCAACTACTGGTCCACACCTCTACCATGTAAACTACCTAACAGCAGAACCTTCTTCTTTCTGTTAGACTTTGCAACTGACTTAAGTTTCCTAACTGTTGAGGACTGCTGCATGTTTCCTACACCTACAAGAGGCTCCTCTCCACTCAACGCTGACAGTTGGTCAAATCTATTGCATATACACTAAGTACAATTGTCTGAATACATCCTCCTCCTCCTAGCTGCCTTCTTGCCAAATGCCATTTCCCATTCCCCAGCCCCCTTCACTCTCCTCCACCTAACTACAGGGCTATTACAAATGATTGAAGCGATTTCATAAATTCACTGTAGCTCCATTCATTGACATGTGGTCACGACACACTACAGATACATAGAAAAACTCATAAAGTTTTGTTCGGCTGAAGCCGCACTTCAGGTTTCTGCGGCCAGAACGCTCGAGAGCGCAGTGAGACAAAATGGCAACAGGAGCCGAGAAAGTGTATGTCGTGCTTGAAATGCACTCACATCAGTCAGTCATAACAGTGCAGCGACACTTCAGGACGAAGTTCAACAAAGATCCACCAACTGCTAGCTCCATTCGGCGATGGCATGCGCAGTTTAAAGCTTCTGGATGCCTCTGTAAGGGGAAATCAACGGGTCGGCCTGCAGTGAGCGAAGAAACGGTTGAACGCGTGCGGGCAAGTTTCACGCGTAGCCCGCGGAAGTCGACGAATAAAGCAAGCAGGGAGCTAAACGTACCACGGCCGACGGTTTGGAAAATCTTACGGAAAAGGCTAAAGCAGAAGCCTTGCCGTTTACAATTGCTACAAGCCCTGACACCCGATGACAAAGTCAAACGCTTTGAATTTTCGGCGCGGTTGCAACAGCTCATGGAAGAGGATGCGTTCAGTGCGAAACTTGTTTTCAGTGATGAAGCAACATTTTTTCTTAAGGGTGAAGTGAACAGACACAATGTGCGAATCTGGGCGGTAGAGAATCCTCACGCATTCGTGCAGCAAATTCGCAATTCACCAAAAGTTAACGTGTTTTGTGCAATCTCACGGTTTAAAGTTTACGGCCCCTTTATCTTCTGCGAAAAAAACGTTACAGGACACGTGTATCTGGACATGCTGGAAAATTGGCTCATGCCACATCTGGAGACCGACAGTGCCGACTTCATCTTTCAACAGGATGGTGCTCCAACGCACTTCCATCATGATGTTCGGCATTTCTTAAACAGGAGATTGGAAAACCGATGGATCGGTCGTGGTGGAGATCATGATCAGCAATTCATGTCATGGCCTCCATGATCTCCCTACTTAACCCCATGCGATTTCTTTCTGTGGGGTTATGTGAAAGATTCAGTGTTTAAACCTCCTCTACCAAGAAACGTGCCAGAACTGCGAGCTCGCTTCAACGATGCTTTCGAATTCATTGATGGGGACATGCTGCGCCGAGTGTGGGAGGAACTTGATTATCAACTTGATGTCTGCCGAATCACTAAAGGGGCACATATCGAACATTTGTGAATGCCTAAAAAAACATTTTGAGTTTTAGTATGTGTGTGCAAAGCATTGTGAAAATATCTCGAATAATAAAGTTATTGTAGAGCTGTGAAATCGCTTCAATCATTTGTAATAACCCTGTAGTTCCTCCTTAACGTATTGTAACTGCACCTGAAGGGCACGGATCTTATACTGCTTCTCCTCTATCAACTGATTCCTCTATCAACTTATTTCTGCGACAGGTTCTGCATTCCCAGTAAAGGACCTCACTAGAATGCCCACTGGCTACCTCATTGCATCCCGCCCCCCCACCCCTCCAATGAAAATACTTTGAACAAATCCCACACCGTAACCCACTACTCACAAGCCTACGATAAAGCACACACTTCTCAGTCATGGTAAAATTTTACAGTTGCTGAAAAAAAAACTAAACGTCTACATTACCTAAGTTCAATTACAACAGCAGAACTATTTACAGAACTAACAATAGTGGTCTCGAAATTCTCTTTCTGCTAAGAAAGCAATAACTTTTTTTAATACTACTAAATCACAACTCATACCAAACCAACAAAACTTCACAAAATATATTAGCTAAAACCAAAAAGTAAAGCGGCCACTAGAACACTCAACGAAAACTATCGCACGAAATTTGCTAAATGGCTTCAACACACAGAAAACTCTGAAAAACACAGTGAGCGAACGCTTCCAATCGTTTATTAAACCGTTATTTCTCCGGAAACAGCATGAGACACCTTTGAAAGCTATTAAATTTAATAACTGTATAACAGCGTACAAACAACTTCGTTAGATCCTAAGAACCGGTATAGGGCAACCGCACGCCGCGAAATGTAAACACACCACTGAGTACTGAGGCATGAGACTTGAATGGACGACGTAAGCACACTCACGAATAACAGACCACTCGAGTCAGTAACACAGAAACAAAGGCTGAGATGAATGAAAATACACTAATAAGTTACTTTTACAGCAAATATTAACACAAATAAACTTTAAAATAAGTAACTGAAGACTAAAACTGTATAAAATATTGACGCTCAGTTTCAACAGCAGTCCAGCACATGTGACTTCACACCACGTCTTGGTGTGCTGGTGTTGGTGTGCATTCCGTTTCCCATCTTTCCATTTCTGTAAATCAGATGCATAATATGTATACTTCTGTGGTGCTTCATGTGTGTCAACAACAGTTTAATAAAGTGTTTAGTTCCGCTATGGGAGATCACAAACACATACAACGTGAACTTATTGGGAAAGTGACAACCATGGGGGAAGACATTGCAGACAATGATGTGTTGTGTGCTCGCATTACTGACTGCACTGCTGCACTCAAAAGTCTACGTCCAAGACAGCAACACAGAGCTACAAGAATTTATCAAGGAATCAAACATTGGACTGTGTTTGTAGAAGTTGCCAATGGACAACTTTTTCACATAGTGTGACATTTCTCAAAGCCGATCAAGATCTTTTGTCCCATCAAGTTTTCAAAACAGGTTTTTAACTCCATTCATGGACTCACTCATGCAGGAACCAATGCCACTCTACAAATGGTGACATAGATTTGTGTGACCGGGCGTATGGCCTGATTGTCAGTTACGGAGTAAAATTTATTTGACTTGTCAATAATCTAAATTCGGACGCCATGTTCACCACCAATTGGTACATCCAAACAGCCTATGCAGTGTTTTTATCATCTCCTTTTCTACCTCTTAGCGCTGCTAACCACCATAAAATGCTTCAAATATGTATTCACTGCAACTGACAAATCCATCTGATGGGTAAAAGCTGGAGATCTCGGAAGGAACGGTGGCACAGACATTTATAATCACATTGATCTCATGATTTGACTGCCCTACAGATGAGAAAAGGGCCCACCGCCGCCAATTTGAGCGACTTTGTTTTGTAAAATGATGGGTTTATGACATTTTATACATCACCGAACCAACAGCAACCGCCTGTCCAACAACAATATGGCAGAACGTTGGCACCAAACCTTCACTTCAGCCATAATGTGTCAAAACTCTTCCTGGCTGATGGCCTTGCGTGCTCTGTGCTGCATTCAACCCTGCACCAATAGCAGAATTTGTATACAATGAGACTGTCAAAATTCCATCGGAATTTTTCAGTGAACCCCCCGAAAAAACCCCCTTCCTTCTCAACCCAGCATATCAAAAACTGCACGTCCAATTTACGTCCGCCCATTGCGTCCTGCCGGTGGACTCTCTCATTTTCATCCACAAACCTTCTCTACATAATCTCAAATGACACTATGCAGACACTGTCAGGGCCCCTTTGCAATCACATTATATGGACCCATACCCAATTTTGGACTATAGTACTCTTAGAAAGACGATGTCAACTAACGCTAAACCCATCAAAATGTTTGCAGTGTGTGTCAAGCTGGCTTATCCACTCAAGATGGGTAATGCTGCGGATCGCCCCTCTTCTGTCACCTGGCATCTACATTGCAGCTACATCACTACCAAGACGATATGCACGGCTCCTACTTTCGCTAACAAATGCAGAAATTGACGATGCTGTGCTACAACAGGAATAACACTCCCACAATACTCATTCTGTTCCTCCAACACTGCTTTGAGTACTCATCAGGGATCAGGGTTGGCAGAATCATCTGGGACCAATATCCATTCGCTCTGGGAGCTCTGCCTTATGGGAGGCAGGTAGGGAGGGGGGGGGGGCGCTGTTTGGCGGTGCAAATTGTCGACCATTAATACAAAAAGTCTTACTTTGAACGGATTACTTACTTTGATGTACTTTACTTTTCCCACCTAGTCTTTTATGTAATTACTTGCACAACATGTTTTGTGTTGTTATATGCATGTCAACAATAATTTAATACAGTATACAAAACTATACCATCTGGTGAGCAAGATGTATGAGACAGGGAAGCAGTGGTTGGGAAGGGAGTGAGACAGGGTTGTAGCCTCTCCCCGATGTTACTCAATCTGTCTATTGAGCAAGCAGTAAAGGAAACAAAAGAAAAATTCGGAGTAGGTATTAAAATCCATGGAGAAGAAATAAAAAATTTGAGGTTCGATGATGACATTGTAATTCTGTCAGAGACAGCAAAGGACTTGGAAGAGCAGTTGAATGGAATGGACAGTGTCTTGAAAGGAGTGTATAAGATGAACATAAACAAAAGCAAAACGAGGCTAATGGAATGTAGTCGAATTAAGTCGGGTGATGCTGAGGGAATTAGATTAGGAAATGAGACAATTAAAGTAGTAAAGGAGTTTTGCTATTTGGGGAGCAAAATAACTGATGATGGTCGAAGTAGAGAAGATATAAAATGTAGACTGGCAATGGCAAGGAAAACGTTTCTGAAGAAGAGAAAATTGTTAACATCGAGTATAGATTAAAGTGTCAGGAAGTCGTTTCTGAAAGTATTTGTATGGAGTGTAGCCATGTATGGAAGTGAAACATGGACGATAAATAGTTTGGACAAAAAGAGAATAGAAGCTTTTGAAATGTGGTGCTACAGAAGAATGCTGAAGATTAGATGGGTAGATCACATAACTAATGATGAAGTATTGAATAGAATTGGGGAGAAGAGGAGTTTGTGGCACATCTTGACAAAAAGAAGGGCCTGGTTAGTAGGACATGGTCTGAGGCATCAAGGGATCACCAATTTAGCATTGGAGGGCAGCGTGGAGGGTAAAAATCGTAGAGGGAGACCAAGAGATGAATACACTAAACAGATTCAGAAGGATGTAGGTTGCAGTAAGTACTGGGAGATGAAGAAGCTTGCACAGGATAGGGTAGCATAGAGAGCTGCATTAAACCAATCTCAGGACTAAAGACCACAACAACAACATTTTGTGTTAACACTGTTCGTGTTTGTTACTGGTCCATCATTCCCACAGTTTCTTCTACAATGAGTGTAAAGTGAATGAGACCCCTTACTCTGTCGAGGTGCCTACAGATCGCTTAGATGAGATGCTTCACTGTGATGATATCAAATAAAATATATTAGAAGAAATTCTTCCAGCTGATACACAGGTACCTTGGAAGTTCATACCGATGAAGAGGGGAAGGATGAGGAAAATTCAGGCCAGCACAAGAAGAAAAAGAAATCTAATATCATTTTTAATTGGACAACCGGAGATTCAGCTTACAGTAAGACCTGTCCCATTCTAGCAGAAACTGAATAGTGCAAATGAAATTTGGTAACAGCACTAAAATAAAAGTCTGCAGTTGTGCGCTTTGGAGAGTTTTTTGATGAACAAGTACTAAACTTGATTGCCAGAGAAAGTGTGAAATATGCTACATAAAAGAATAATGAGAGCTTTTCGTTCTCCAATTAATACATAAGAAAGTTCTTAGGTATACCGTCCTTCACAGCTGTCTCACAGGAACAGTTATGCTAGATAGATAACTCACTTTGATTTGAAATATATATTTATTGAACACTTGTACATACGACAATTATGGCTGTTACACATATCACAAGCAGAAAGTTCACACCAGACTCGCCAGTCCAAAGAAAAAAGGTTCCCAAAGATGTGGCACTATGTGTCAGAGACGGCATAGAGACGGCACAGAGACCCCCCCCCCCCCTCCCCACCGCTCCGGTAGCGCGGAGCACGGTGGAGGGAGGGGTCACTGATGATGTCATAATCTCGGTGCCAAAGCGGCGGGTGTAGGTGGCAGTCAGAGTGGGATGTGGGGGCTGCAGTGCTGGCAGTACTCCAGCCTGGTGGTTCCAAAGGCTGCACCTGAGAAGTAACGGCGGGCGGAGATGAGCTGGACAAAGGCAGGGCGGCTGTGTCAGGAGGAAGGTCGTTGTTGAGGGACCACGCCGGTTTAAGTCTATTAACTGAGACTGTCTGGGGCCGTCCATGGAGGTGGATGACAAACGTGTTTGTACCACAGCATAGCACATGGTGAGGGCCCGAATAGGGTCGTCCCGCAGCATAACAAAGTCGCACATAGCTAGGTCCTTGTGAATGAACACAGGTGGAGATGGTGTGGGGGCAGGCCAGGGGGCTGCGGAGGTGCATGACATGCATACAGACATGCTCGACCAGGGCGGGGAGATCCTCAGATGTGGCAGGAGGTGAATTCTCGACAAACTCGGTGGGGGCAAGGAGTGGCCCGAACCTCGACGAGTGAGGCATTAAGATCTTCCTTATGAGCTGAGCGAATACCCAGCAGGACCAATGGGAATGCCTCTGACCATAGGCCTCCATGGCATATTAGAGCGGTCTTGAGTGTGCGGTGCCACTGCTCGATGAGGCCTGTGGGTGGTAAGCTATGGTATGAAACTTGGCGACGCCACAGAGTTCACAGAAATGTGCAAAGAGTGCGTCCCTGGTCAGTGGTGAGAGATAGGGGACAGCTGAAGCGAGCAAACCATACTGACGCAAAAGAATGGGTGTCGGTCTCGGCCGTGATATCAGTAAGGGGGACCACCTTGACCCAGCGGGTCACACGGTCGATGACTGACAAGACATATCTGCAGCCCTTGGATGGAGGAAGAGGACTAACGACGTCGATATGGACGTGTTGGAAACGCCCCTTAGGGATGTCAGACTTGCCCTGAGCAGGTTGGGCGTGCCTGCTGACCTTTCTGCAATGGCACGGAACGCACACATGGCTCCAAGTGCGACAGTCGTGCTTCACACCAGGCCACACAAAGTGCTCCATAACCAGCCGCATCGTGGCTCATGTTCCAGGGTGAGCCAAGCGATGCAAGGCGGTAAAGACCCTAGGACGAAGAGTGGCAAGGACAAGGGAGCAAACTGTACCTGTCGAGGTGTCACAAAGGACATGATTGCCGAACCAGGTAGTATATGAGGCTGGAGAGAGAGAGCGATGAACCGTTGTCTGATCTTAGTTGCTGTATATCGTCGTCATCGACTTGTAGTCGGGCGAGTTCTTCCAGATTCAGCGATTCGGTTAACACACAGATGCGGGAAAGGAGTCTGCCACAATATTCTTCGCGCCGCAGATATAGGATGCGTAGGAAGAGTGCTGACAGATGTAGTCCATATGGCGGAAGGTCTTCTGCTGGATTACAGATAGCGTCCACAAGTGTCTTGTGATCGGTATAGATCGTGAAGAGTCGCCCCTCGAGGTCACTACGAAAATGTCTAATCACCTTGTACACTGTAAGCAGCTCATGGTCAAATACTGAACACTTGCACTGGCTCTTAGTCAGATTCTTGGAAAAGAAGTGGAGGGGCTGGGTGGACTTGGCAATTTGCTGCTGTAAAACGGCGCCCACAGCTGAATCACTGGCATAAGTCGTGATCAAGGCACAGGCCTCAAGGTCAGGGTAGGCAAGTGTGACAGCTTTGGCTAGGGGAGTTTTAAAGTTACCAAAAGTGTCCAGCATTGGTTGGGTCCACTCCAACTTTTGTTTTCTAGTGGCGTTCTTGCTGCCATTTGGATGGAGGCAGCTGGAGGAATATGGCGGCGGTAAAAGTTTGCCATATCGAGAAAACCACGGAGCTGAGCATAATCCTTGGGCAGAGGAAGTTTCAGTACAATCTTGAAACGAGAACTCTTTGGCCAGAGGCCGTCGGCAGAGACGGAATGGCCGAGGAAGGTAAAGGATGTGGAATATAGTTGAGATTTGTCATGGTAGATCACCACGCCGTTGGCAGTGAGGGCTGAATCGACTGAAGTGAGGTGAACTTGATGCTCCTCAGTGGAGGAAGAAAAGACAAGGATATCATCTAAGAAAGTATAAGCAAAATTCAGAGGAAGCAAAATGGAATCAATGAACTGCTGCCATGTCTGCACAGCATTTTTCATCTATAAGGCATGTAACAGCATTCAAAAAGACTGAAGGGTTTGATGATGGCCATCTTTGGAATATCCGGTGGATGCATAGGAATCTGTTGATGATACACTTTGGACCAGTTGCTATCGGAGGGGCAGAGGATGTCTGAACCCAACAGATCTTTAGCGATCTCCTTGGCACGCAGAAGTTTGGACGCATTAAGGCGCCTGATCTTATAACAAACAGGTGGGCTGTCGGTGCCGCGAATTTTATGGCAAGTGCCATTACTGATGGTTGATAATCGCACAGGGGAGTTGGCATGAGGGGTATCCACAGGCAATGTCTGTTCGCTGACCTTGATGAACCATGGTGATGTAGGCAAGGAGTCGGCTGTAGTCGGCGATGGAAGGCACGGTGCAGGAGTGAAGAGGCACAAAGAATCTGGAGAAGCACATGCAGGTGCATCTTGGAGATTCATCCACGGCGATGTGAAAAAGCAGCTGGCAGTGGAATGCTCAACACTGGAGCAGGTTGGCGAGAAGACTTTGTAGAGGTGTGTGCTGGGCTGCCTCGCTGCGGGGCTGCAAATAGGCCATGTACGGTACATTGTGCATGTGCCAATTTGGTGGAGGCAGAGGCAATGTGGGAGCATAAGTCATCATTCTGGGTGTAGAGCTCGTGGATCTGGGAGGGCAGGTACAACAGATCAGAGAGTCATGATGTTATGCGCTCAACCAGAGAAGCACACGTGGGACGCCCAGCCAAGGAGGTGGAGAGAGAAGTGGTGCTGACTTCGGGTGTGCATGGAACTGTAGAGCCAGATGCGTCTGGTGAAAGTTTGTAATGGTGTAGAAAATCCAACCCGATCACAGATTCATCCATGTCGACAGTGTCGACGGTACAAGGGAAGGTGTGAACCAGTGAGAGGTGAAGTGACATCTTGATGGAACTGTGGATTGCAATGGGAGAATGCTTGGCTGTGATCAAGGCGAGAGTACTGGGAGATAGTGCGTCGACAGCATTCTTGGCCGGGATCACGCCAATGTCAGCACCAGTGTCGACGAGAAAGCAGATGCCGGTCGAGATATCTGTGGCATAGAGGCATCCTGTCGCTGAAGTGGGTGGTGCAGTGTCGGAAGATAGATTCTGTGAAGGTACATGGTGGGACATGGCACATAAATATGCCGTCCAATCTCGTTTGGATAGGCACAGGGTACATGACAGTTGCGAGCGAAATCCTCATAAGTAGCGTGGGACCAGCACAGCGGGTAGGCCAGGTGGCAGGCTGGTGCAGTGCAGGCAGGGGTAGTGGCTGACTGTGGCAGGGCCGGTAGCCGCTGCTTGGGTGAGGTTGGCAGCTGTTGGGAGCCTGCTGGTAGTACATTCTGTAGGCCACTAGGTGGCAGCTCCTGATAGGCAGCTGAGGTGCTGAGGAAAGCACGCCAGCCTCTGCCGTATGGGCACAGAACCGGAGGTGCAGGTGGGCCAACTGAGTAGAATGGTGGAGATGTCATTCATGACAGGTGGTGTTGGAGATTAATGATGGTGTCAGCCTGATCCGCCAACATAAGGGAACCTCAAGTGGGTCAGCATTGCGACACTGGAGATGAAGCTGCAGATCCGAAGGCTTTTTGATCATTGACAACGTCCAAAGAGCAGTATCAGGCAATGCGTGATCGTTGATTAAAGCATTTAGACACTGCCAAAGTTGCGAAGGTGTGCAGTCATCAAGATGCTTATCATACAATAGCCTCCACTGGATTGTGAGGAAGGTGCTTGATGAGCAGTGATTTGGTTGTCGAATATTTGTGCAAGGCAGGCAGTGAGAGGAACAACTCTCTGATGAGGTCCGTATGTGCGTGGAGATGGCTCACCAGGCAGATAAAATGGGCACTGCCTTCAGAAATCCTGTGAATGTCCAGGATGTGGTCCACTAAGGCAAACCAAGTTTTTGGGTTGTCTTTTTGCAATGCAGGTAGCTTAATGAACCTGCCTGGTAACACATGTTGAATCTGCACCGGCAGCTGGAGATCAGAGCGGGCAGAGCAGGATGCCTCCGACGCCGAAAGTGGGGTGGTGGTGAACGGTGCATCGCCCGAGGTCTGGGTGGGGTTGTGGCCACATGCAGCACACAATAAGGAGGAAGCGGAGGAGGCAGCGGGTGTATAAGCTGGCAAGATGTGTCCAGCTGGCAAACCTGACAAAGAACACAGTGCGGATGTAAGAGCCAGTGCCTTTCCAACAGTAGATGGGGGGCGGTTGTCGTGGAGCCATGGGGTGACAGACCTGGGAATCGGCACGGCTGGAATGGCCGGTGCTGCTATAAAAGCGAGCGGTCATGGTGCAACCACGGTGCAACGGATGTGGAAACCAGAAAAGTCGAGGCAACCAGCGTCGCCAAAACGGCGTGCAGGTGGCAGGGGTGCTGTGACACTTTGTAAATGAGAATGTGCTACCACATGCATTGTAATGTTCGAGTCACCATCCTGGAAATTTGCTGGTGTGCCAAGGCATCCTGAAGGTGATGATGTACATGAAGGATAGACCACAATGTCTTAACTGGAACTTCCTCCATGTTGTGGTTAGATGGCTGGCACTGTCCATGTTGTGACTGTTTTTGTGCTGCCACGCTAGGTGGCGGCCATGTTGAACTGGGTAAGGTTAGGAGGCAACCGGCAGGCCCGGGTGTAAATAACTGTTCACATTTAACCAAATTCGAAGGAGGTACACTTGTCCATTTATGGTCGCAATCGGCAGAGTTAATCAGGCCCATTACAGTTGCACTGAAAGTCACAGGTAGATGCATTGTGGCACAAACAACGGAGTCTGGCATGCTATGTGAGGGAATGACGAAAACAAGCACAAATAACGCTGGCTGAGTCGTCGATAGTGTTAGGGTCAGCACTGTGGTTATCACAGGAGATTAGTCAAGAGATAACTCACTTCGATATGAAATATAAAAGTATTGAACACTTGTACATACGACAATTATAGATGTCACACATATCACGAGCAGAAAGTTCACACCAGACTAGCTAGTCCAAAGAAAAAGGTCCCCAAAGGTAGGGTGCTCTGCGCCAGAGACACCACAGATATAAGGCATGTACAAGAGTGCATGAACCACAACAGAAATCAGGAAATTAAGCACCACATTCACATCAATGATAACACAAATCTGAACAGGATCCAAGGAGACGAAAGAGATAAACCTTTCAAAATTCATCCCTTGATGGACTAGCTGAATAAGAATTTCATGAAATTTCAAGTTTTTTTCTGATAGCCTGAACACTGATGAGCAATCTTTCGATATTATGGACGCTGTTATCTAAAACAATTCATTCGTGGTAAAAGGCATCCATCTTCTTTGACTACCAAGAATACACTCCTGGAAATGGAAAAAAGAACACATTGACACCGGTGTGTCAGACCCACCATACTTGCTCCGGACACTGCGAGAGGGCTGTACAAGCAATGATCACACGCACGGCACAGTGGACACACCAGGAACCGCGGTGTTGGCCGTCGAATGGCGCTAGCTGCGCAGCATTTGTGCACCGCCGCCGTCAGTGTCAGCCAGTTTGCCGTGGCATACGGAGCTCCATCGCAGTCTTTAACACTGGTAGCATGCCGCGACAGCGTGGACGTGAACCGTATGTGCAGTTGACGGACTTTGAGCGAGGACGTATAGTGGGCATGCGGGAGGCCGGGTGGACGTACCGCCGAATTGCTCAACACGTGGGGCGTGAGGTCTCCACAGTACATCGATGTTGTCGCCAGTGGTCGACGAAAGGTGCACGTGCCCGTCGACCTGGGACCGGACCGCAGCGACGCACGGATGCACGCCAAGACCGTAGGATCCTATGCAGTGCCGTAGGGGACCCCACCGCCACTTCCCAGCAAATTAGGGACACTGTTGCTCCTGGGGTATCGGCGAGGACCATTCGCAACCGTCTCCATGAAGCTGGGCTACGGTCCCGCACAACGTTAGGCCGTCTTCCGCTCACGCCCCAACATCGTGCAGCCCGTCTCCAGTGGTGTCGCGACAGGCGTGAATGGAGGGACGAATGGAGACGTGTCGTCTTCAGCGATGAGAGTCGCTTCTGCCTTGGTGCCAATGATGGTCGTATGCGTGTTTGGCGCCGTGCAGGTGAGCGCCACAATCAGGACTGCATACGACCGAGGCACACAGGGCCAACACCCGGCATCATGGTGTGGGGAGCGATCTCCTACACTGGCCGTACACCACTGGTGATCGTCGAGGGGACACGGAATAGTGCACGGTACATCCAAACCGTCATCGAACCCATCGTTCTACCATTCCTAGACCGGCAAGGGAACTTGCTGTTCCAACAGGACAATGCACGTCCGCATGTATCTCGTGCCACCCAACGTGCTCTAGAAGGTGTACGTCAACTACCCGGGCCAGCAAGATCTCCGGATCTGTCCCCCATTGAGCATGTTTGGGACTGGATGAAGCGTCGTCTCACGCGGTCTGCACGTCCAGCACGAACGCTGGTCCAACTGAGGTGCCAGGTGGAAATGGCACGGCAAGCCGTTCCGCAGGACTACATCCAGCATCTCTACGATCGTCTCCATGGGAGAATAGCAGCCTGCATTGCTGCGAAAGGTGGATATACACTGTACTAGTGCCGACATTGTGCATGCTCTGTTGCCTGTGTCTATGTGCCTGTGGTTCTGTCAGTGTGATCATGTGATGTATCTGACCCCAGGAATGTGTCAATAAAGTTTCCCCTTCCTGGGACAATGAATTCACGGTGTTCTTATTTCAATTTCCAGGAGTGTAGATAATTAACTTGCAGCTTCTTGGAGTTTGTAAACTGAACAGTGTATCTTCTTGTTGCATTTTTCTTCATCTGTAAGAAAGTCTTAGGCTCTCCGTAATGCCAGGATCAACTCATCTTGGTTAATCAAATCTACTAAACGATGTGGCAGAAACTAAAATGTACTTAATAACTTGCTTAATCACACCACAAAGATGACATAACATTGACTCTGCAAAATCTGAGACAATGCAAGCGACGTCAGGGCTGCTGTTTACAAGATTCGAAATATAAGTACAGTAATTATTTAAAACTATAATTTTGAAGTTTACGATTAGAAGTTGAATGGTTTTCAAAGCGAGTTACAATATTTGGATTTACAATTTGTCACGATCTTTTCAGAACAATGAATAAGCCGAAATAATACAGTTATCATTCCCAAAATAATGAAATTCCTTTCCACAACGATATTTGGTTTAGAAACGTTTGTAACTTTTTAAATACAGATTATTATTATTGTTATTATTATTATTATTATTATTATTATTATCAGATTTATGTGAACAAATTTTGTAAATACAAGTTTAACATTTATTTACATTTGTTACAAGTATTTTCGAATAGATAGTACATTTCACCATAATTTTTCTACGTATCATTGTTATTTAGATCCAGGTACATCAATTTCATTAAGTCACTCAACTAGTATCGTCACAATGTGTGCTCACCGAGTTATATGAGTTAATGTATACATCAGTAGTTAGTATCAGTTACTACAATATGGTCTGTATCACACTCCTCATCATGTATTGTCCATTCTGTTACTTCACACAAACCCGGCCCCTCCTGCCGGAGGTTCGAGTCCTCCTTTGGGCATGGGTGTGTGTGTTGTTCTTAGCGTATGTTAGTTTAAGTCATGTGTAAATCTAGGGACTGATGAACTCAGTAGTTTGGTCCATTAAGAATTCACAAACATTTGAACATTTTTTCTCACACACCACCAAAGTACCACAAATAAGAATTGTGGACAACAGTTTGCCGTAGTATGTATGCATCACAACAGTAGTATGTTACACAATAATTTTGACTTTGCATCTGTTTGTGTTCTGAATTGGCAGTGAGTATTGTAACTAATCATATAATATAAAGATATTAAACAACCAACAATTTAAACAAATATATACATAATGCTTTAACATAAATTATCAAAAATTACTTCAGATGAGGTTTCTCTATACCCTTGCACTTAACAGACAATGAGAATTCATAATCACACATGCACAAACACACACACACACACACACACACACACACACACATACACATACACTCACACTCATGCAAACTGAAGTCACATGCACGTGGACACAGTCTCTGGCAGGTGAAGCCAGACTACGAACAGCAGTGCATCATCTGAGAGGCGACCAGATGGTGGTAAGGAAGAGCCTGGAGTGGGCAGGGGGAAGGATAGTAGGGTAAGGATGGGGGACAGTAGAGTGCTACTGGGGGCTCATGCAGGAACGAGGAAGAAAGCTGGTAGGCCAGCCAGATGCAGTTAGGAAGTTAGACAGAAGTTGGGGGAGAGAGGTGGGGTTAGTGAAAAAGTAAGGAAGTAAAACGACTGGGTGCTTTGTTGGGGTAGAGGGCTGTGTAGTGCTAGAATAGGATCAGGGAAGGGTCTAGGACAACGGCTGATAAAGGCTGAGGCCAGAAGTGTTATGGGAACATAGGATATATTGCATGGAGAATTCCCACTGGCGCAATTCACGAAAGATGGTGTTGGTGGGAAGGATCCAGATGGCACAGGCTGTGAGGCAATCATTCAAACGAAGAATATCATGTTGGGCGGCGGTGTGCTCAGAAACAGGTACAGTTGTTTTCTGGCCACAGATTGTTTGTGGCCATCCATGTGGACAGACAGACTGTTCATTGTCATGTCCACTTAGAGTGCAGCACAGTGATTCAGCTTTCCTTGTAGATCACATGTCTGGTTTCTCAGGTAGCCCTGCCTTTGAGGTGATATGTGATGTTTGTGACCAGACTGGAGTAGTTGGTGGTTGGAGGATGCATGGGACAGGACTTGCACCTAGGTCTCTTACAAGGATATTAGCCATGAGGCAGGGGTTGTGTAGAGATGGATGAGAATATAGTATTATTTTTGTGGGTGGCAGAATAAAACTATGGGGGGAGCTGGGAGGGGGTTGGGAAGTACAGTGGGTAGGACATTTCTCATTTCAAAGCATGACTAGAGGTAGTCGAAACCCTGGAGGAGAATGTAATTCAGTTGCTCAAGACCTGGTTGGTACTGAGTCATGAGCAGAATGCTCCTCTATGGCTGGATGGTGAGACATTGGGAGGTGCTGGGTGAAGGGAAAGGTAAGGCATGGGAGATCTGTTTTTGTACAAGTTAGGAACATGGGGTATTTACAGTCCATAAAGGCTTCATTAAGACCTTCGGTGTATTTTGAGAGGGACTGCTCGTTACTGCACATGCTATGATGGATGAGACTTCTTGGTATGGAATGGGTAGCAACTGTCGAAGTGGAAGTGTTGTTGGTGGTTGGTAGTTTATATACAGACAGAGGTACTGATGTAGTCATCTTTGAAGTGGAGGTCAACATCGAGGAAGGTGGCTTGTTGGGTTGAGTAGGACTAGGTGAAGTGAACGGCGGTGAAGGTGTTGAGGTTCTGGAGGAATGTTGGCGGGGTGTCCTCACCCTCAGTCCAAATCACAAAGATGTCATCAGTGAATCACAGCCATTTGAGGGGTTTAGGATTCTGTGTGTTTAGGAAGGATTCCACTAGATAGCCCATGAATAAGATGGCATAGGATGGTAATTGTGGATGAGGGTATAGCTGGCCATGGCAACCAGAAAGGACGTTGTTGGTTTGGAATCCGTTGGGCATTGGAAAAATATAGTTTTCAATAGTGGTAAGGCCATGAGCATTAGGGATGTTAGAGTAAGGGGAGGTGGTATCAGTACTGACAAGCAGAGCATTGTTTGGAAAACGAAGAGGACAGAAACATACACAAAGCCACCTCAAAAATCTCTCCACCCTACTCACTTCCAACTCCCACCTTCGACTGCCACTGTCCACCACCTCTACTACAATCTCCAAACCTACCCAATGTCCACTCATAGCCTCGCAGACCTACTACGTTTACCACAACCTTCGAAACTCCCTCCCACCACCACACAGAATCCAGAACCTGAACAGACCTGAAACACAGTCATAAACCTTTCTTCCAAAAGCCTTAGCCCCACAGAAATATCAGTCCTTTCCAAAGACTTCACCTTTTGCCCAGCTCTCAAATTCAATCATGCAGAACTCATTAAAGATCTTCTCTCCTTCTCCCAGTCCCTATGGTGGAAACAATTTTTCGCCAACAACGCTATCAATCACACTCAACCAAAGATCAATGTTGAACCCTGCTTCTCTGAGTTAATCTCAAACCTTGCCTCATCATCATTCCCCAAATCCCTCAACAAGCAAACTAACCTTACAACCACCGAAAGAACTGTAATCCTCCACCTAAAAACTTATTCCGACCTTATACTCTGACCTGCTGACAAAGACTCCACCACTGTTGTTTTTAACCATGGGGATTACTTGGCAGGAAGAATCCGCCAGCAGTCATATACGTCAACCTAAAAACGTTGCTTCAATGACCCCATTCAAGAAATCCAGTAGGACCTCGAGCCTCTTCTCAAATCCTTAGGCCCATTTCAGAACCTCTCCCTGGAGTCCATCTCTCTCCTCACCTCTACCACTCCTTGTACTCCTACCTTCTACATGCTTCCTAAAGACCATAAACCTAACCGCCCAGGATGCCCCATTGTGGCTGATTGCTGTGCTCTATCGAGAGAATCTCTGCTCTCATAAAACAACACCTTCAGCCTATTACCCGAAACCTACTCACTTATATAAAAGATATCAACCATTTCCTCCATGAACTCTCCACAGTTCCTGTTCCTTTACCATATGGCTCCCTGCTCATCAGTATTGATGCCATCTCCCTTACACTTACATCCCTAATGCACATCGCCTTGCCACTATTGAACACTACCTTTCCCACTGCCCGACAGATTCCAAACCAAGAACTTCCTTCCTGGTCGCCATAGCCTACTATATTACTTCTCCTTTAAAGGCATTTCCCTATCCAAATTGGGGGTATGACAATGGGAACCCACATGGCGCCATCCTATGCCACACTATTCATGGGGCATTTAGAGGAATCCTTCCTAAACACCCAGAATCCTAAACCCCTCAACTAGTTCTGATTCACTGACGACATCTTCATGATCTGCTTTGAGGCTGAGGACACTCTATCCACATTCCTCCAGAACCTCAACAACTCTCGCATTTGCTTCACCTGGTCCTGATCAACCCAACAATGCACCTTTCTGGATGTTAACCTCCTCCTCTATCATGGCTATCTCAGTACCTCTATCTATATCAAACCTACCAACCACCAGCAACATCACCACTTCAACAGCTGCCACCTATTCCATACCAAGAACTCCCTTCTGTACTCAACCCAACAAGCCACATGTGCCTGTTGCATCTCCAGTGACAAGCAGGCCCTCCCAAAATACATTGAGTGTCTCACTGAGGCCATTACATACAATAATTGCCCCATGCCCAAAATTGGCACAGAAACAGATCTACCATGACTTATCTTACCAGTCTCCCATCACCTCAGAGAAGTCCCTCATCTGGCCAGAGAGGAGCATTCCTCTCGTGACTCAGTACCACCTAGGACTGGAGCAATTGAATACATTGTCCACCACGTTTCAACTACCTCTCGTCATGCCCTGAAATGAGGAATGATCTACCCACAATCCTTCCCACCCTGCCACCCCTCGAAGTGGTATTCCAGTACCCACCGTAACAACACATATCCTCATCCACCTCTACATAACTTCTGCTGCAAATCCCTTGCCTCATGGCTCATATCCCCGTAATAGACCTAGATGCAAGACCATGGTGACACATCAGGAGGGTAGCACATGGCTTATCTAGGATTGTCTGGTTTTGTAGTTCACTTCTTCAGCAGTACACATCCCTCTACTCCACCACCACTTACTCCAGTCTGCTCACAAACATCACCTATCCCATCAAAGACAGGGCTACCTGTGAAACCAGTCAAGTGATCTACAAGGTAAGCTGCAACCACTGTGCTGCATTCAATGTAGGCATGACAACCAGCAGGCTATCTGTCTGTATGAATGTCCACCAGCAAATGGTGGCCAAGAAACAAGTGGACCACCCTGTTGTCTTGCAGGCCGCCCAACACGACGTTCTTCATTTTAATGAATGATTCAAAGCCTGTGCCATCTGGATCCTTCCTGTCAACACCAGCTTTCCTGAATTTCGTAGGTGGGAATTCTCCCTGCAATATATCTTATGTTCGTGTAACACTCCTGGCCTCAGCCTTCGTTAGTCATTGTCCTTAATCATCTAGCCTCTTTCCTATTCCCATTCCAGCACTACACAAACCTCTACTCCACCAACACACTTAGTCTTTCTTACTTCTCTCCTTGCCCTCTCATCTCTCCCCCTGCCCTCTGTCTAACCTCCTGACTGTGCCTATCTGCCCTACCTGCTCTCTACCTCGTCCCTGCACTCCCCTTGAGCAGGACATTACCCTCACTCAATCTTACCCTACTTCGTAAGACAGCCAGTTAGATTCCAGCTCCTGGCTGTGGTACAAGAACATCTGCAGAGCAGCAAGTTAAATTTTATCCTTTTCTGTGTTTTCCATGTAGTATGCTTATTAAATTTCATGTGTGTTTCTTTGTTTAAGAGGGTTAGTCCCGTGTTCTTGTAAACGTAAATTCATTCAGTCTTTAGCACAATAGTTGCTCACTGAACAGCGAGCTTTGACACATCAATGTGCTTGGTGACACATCAGGAGAGTAGTACGTGGAATATCTAGACTGTCTGTTTTTGTAGTTCACTTCTTCAGTTAGTCTTGCTAGGATTGGTAGGAGGTGTGCATGCTGTGTGTGGACGCAGGAGAAGCTGGCCGTAGTTCATGAGCAGCTGAACATGATGTTGGCTACAGTCAGTCAGCTTCAGGCTGATGCCTTGGGGTGTAGTGGTGGTGGGGAATCTGGCATGTCGCATGGGATACCTCAGGTATCACTTGTTTTGCCCATGGGGTCTGCTTCCAAGGCACCTCCTAGTGCACGTGACGTGGTGGAGCTGGCCTTACAGCAGGGTAAGTGGCAGGTAGCAATGCGTTCGCGTTGCTCAAGGCCAAGGGCCAATGTGGAGACTGGCTACCGGGCCTTGCCCATTCACCCTGTGAGTGGACAAGTGGCCACTCCTTCAATAGGATCTGAACAGGCACATGGCAGGAGGGGTTTACTGGTTATTGGAAGCTCCAGTGTTAGGCACGTTAAGGAGTGACTTAGGCACATAGCGTTCAGGGCTGGAAAGAAAGCCAATATGCACTCGGTATGTCTGCCAGGGGGCCTCATCCGAGATGTGGAGGCGGCCTTACCAGTGGCTATCGAGCATGGAGGGTGCAGTCTTCTGCAAGTTGTGGCTCACATCAGCACTAATGACACCTGTTGCAGAGGTTCTGAAGTGATCCTCAGTTCGTAGGGGCGGCTGGTGGAGGTGGTAAAGATTGCTGGCCTCGCCCATGGGGTGCAAGTAGAGCTCGTAATTTGCAGCATCATTCCCAGAGTTGATCGGGGTTTGGTTTGGAGCCTAGTGGAGGGTCTCAACCAAAGGCTTCATCGATTCTGTGACAGTATTGGCTGCAGATTTCTGGACCTGCGTTATCGTGTGGGGATTTGTAGTACTCCCCTTGGTAGGTCAAGGGTGGTCTACACAAAGGAACAGCTATTCAGGTAGAAGAGTACTTGTGGAATGCACATGAGGGATTTTTAGGCTAGGCGATAGTTTGAGTTGCTCTGATGAACACTCGCCCGTCGGTTCACAGCAAGGGAAGTCAACTGGCGTTCAGAACAAAGACACTTCAACTGTTTAACAATTTTATTACTAAACTGTCGAAGTGTTCATAATAAAGCTCCCGAATTTACTGCTCTTGAGGAAAGTTCTCGCGCTCTGATTACTCTTGGGACAAAGAGTTGGCTGAAACCTGAAATGGAAAGCTCTGATACATGTAGCTATTCGTGAAATGTATATCGGAAAGACGTATTAGAGGCCATAGTAGGGTTAGTGTTCATTGCAGTTGACAAAAATATTGTCTCTATTGAGGCCGAAGTTGAGTGTGACAGTGAAATCGTCTGGTCGCTCATAACAGGTGTAGGCGAAACTAAGTTAATTGTTGGATGTTTTTACTAGCCATCTGATAGCGCTGTGGCAGTTATAGAGTCATTCAAAGAAAATCTACGGTCAATAGCGCGTAAATGCTCAGATCATGCAATACTAGTTGGAGGCGAGCTTAACCCGCCAAGCATAGACTGGAATGTCTATGGACTCATTGCAGACAGACAGTCGTGCGAAATACTTTTGAACACGTTTTCTGAAAACTGTCTTGAACAGCTAGCTCGGTAGCCCACATGCTATGGGAAATATCTTAGACCTTATAGCTACACTACTGGCCAATAAAATTGCTACACCAAGAAGAAATGCAGATGATAAACGGGTATTCATTGGACAAATATATTATACTAGAACTGACATGTGCATTTTCACGCAATTTGGGTGCATAGATCCCGAGAAATCAGTACCCAGAACAACCACCTCTGGCCGTAATAACGGCCTTGATACGCCTGGGCATTGAGTCAAACAGAGCTTGCTTGGATGGCGTGTACAGGTACAGCTGCCCATGCAGCTTCAACACGATACCGCAGTTCATCAAGAGTAGTGACTAGCGTATTGTGACGAGCCAGTTGCTCGGCCGCCATTGACCAGACGTTTTCAATTGGTGAGAGATCTGGAGAATGTGCTGGCCAGGGCAGCAGTCGAACATTTTTTGTATGCAGTCGTGCATTATCCTGCTGAAATGTAGGGTTTCGCAGGGAACGAATGAAGGGTAGAGCCACGGGTCGTAACACATCTGAAATGTAACATCCACTGTTCAAAGTGCCGTCAGTGCGAACAAGAGGTGACCGAGACGTGTAACCAATGGCACCTCATACCATCACGCCGGGTGATACGCCAGTATGGCGATGACGAATACACGCTTCCAATGTGCGTTCACCGCAATGACACCAAACACGGATGCGACCATCATGATGCTGTAAACAGAACCTGAATTCATTCGAAAAAATGACGTTTTGCCATTCGTGCACCCAGGTTCGTCGTTGAGTACACCGCCGCAGGCGCTCCTGTCTGTGATGCAGCGTCAAGGGTAACTGCAGCCATGGTCTCCGAGCTGATAGTCCATGCTGCTGCAAACGTCGTCGAACTGTTCGTGCAGATGGTTGTTGTCTTGCAAACGTCCACATTTGTTGACTCATGGATCGAGACGTGGCTGCATGATCCGTTACAGCCATGCGGATAAGATGCCTGTCATCTCGACTGCTAGTGATACGAGGCCGTTGGGATCCAGCACGGTGTTCCGTATTACCCTCCTGAACCCACCGATTCCATATTCTGCTAACCGGCGCCAACCTTGTGTGAATGCTCTGAAACGCTAAACATTATCATATCACAGCATCTTCTTCCTGTCGGTAAAATTTCACGTCTGTAGCACGTCATCTTCGTGGTGTAGCAATTTTGATGGCCAGTAGTGTACAAACAGACCAGACCTTAACGAAAATGTCAGTATAAAATGGGGATTAGCGATCATGATGTGATTACAGCAACTATGATTACGAAACTCAATAAACCAGTAAAGAACGCTAGGAGAGTGTTTCTGCAAGCCAGAGAAAATAAGCATTTATTAACATCTTACTTAGACAGTGATATGGCATCACTTTGTACCAGTGAGATGGATGTAGAGGAATGATGGGCAAAGTTTAAACAGACTATAGTTCGTGGTCAGGAGAGTTACGTGCCTAGTAAGCGGATAAAGGATGGAAAAGACCTACCGTGGTTAAATAACGAATTTTATAAGATGCTGAGGAAGCAGAGGCTGTTGCAAACTAGGTTCAAAAGGGGTCGCACAAACGACGACAAGCGAAGGTTGGTAGAGATTCGTACGTCTGTGAAAAGTTCTATGCGCGAAGCATACAACAACTACCATCGTCACACCCTAGCAACCCGAGAAAATTCTGGTCGTATGTAAAATCGCTAAGCGTGTCTTAGGCTTCCATTCAGTCCCTTGTCGGTGAGTCTGGTGTGGCAGTTGAAGATAGCAAAACGAAAGCCGAAGTTTTAAATTTCATGTTCAAGAAATCGTTCGCGTAGGAGAACCGTACAAACACAACCTTATTTGACCATCCGACGGACTCCCCTATGGACGACACAGAAATAACTCTACCTGGCATAGAGAAGCAACTTAAAGATTTGAAAACAAATAAATCACCAGGTCCAGATGGAATCCCAGTTCAAATCCACTAAGACTTCTCTACAGCATTGGCCCATACCTAGCTTGTATTTATCGCCAATCTCTCGCCCAGCACAAAATCCCAAGCGACTGGGAAAAAGCGCAGGTGACTTCAGTATATCAGAAAGGTAAAAGAAAGGACCCCAAAATTACAGACCAATGTCCTTAACTTTGGTTTGCTGCAGAATCTTGAACACATTCTCAGTTCAAATACAATAAATTTTCTTGAGGCTAAGAAGCTTATGTCCACGAATCAGTATTCCTCTTGCGAAACTGAGCTTGCCCTTTTCTCACATGATATACTGCAAACTATGGATGAAGGGCAACAGGCAGATTCCATATTTCTAGATTTCAGGAAAGCATAGACACGGTGCCCCATTGCAGGCTGTTAACGAAAGTACGAGCGTATGGAATAAGTTCACAGATACTTGAGTGGATCGAAGACTTCTTAAATAATAGAATCCAGTATGTTGTCCTCGGCGGCGAGTGTTCATCAGTGACAAGGGCATAGTCAGGACTGCCCCAGGGAAGTGTGGTACGACCGCTGTTGTTTTCTATATACATAAAAGATTTGGCAGACAGGGTAGGCAGCAGTCTGCAGTTGTTTGCTGGTGATGCCGTGGTGTACGTTAAGGTGTCCAAGTTGAGTGACTGTAGGAAGATACAAGACGACTTAGACGTAATTTCCAATTGGCGTGATAAATGGCAGCTAGCCCTAAATGAGGAAAAATGTAAGTTAATGCAAATTAGTTGGAAGAGCAAACCCGTTATGTTCGGATATAGTATTACTAGTGTCCAGCTGAACGCAGTCAAGTCGTTAAAATATCTGGGTGTAACGTTGAAAAGAGAAAAGGGGTGGAACGAGCATGTGAAAACTGTGGTATGGAAGGCAAACGGTCGACTTCGGTTTATTGGGAGAATTTTGGTAAAGAGTGGTTCACCTGTAAAGGAGACTGCATATAGGACGCTTGTGCGACGTATTCTTGAGTACTACTCGAGTGTTTGAGATCCGTACCAGGTCGGTTTGAAGGAAGACATCGAAACAATTCAGAGGAGGGCTGCTAGATTTGTTACCAGTAGGTTCGAACAAACTGTAAGTGCCACAGAGGTGCTTAGAGAACTCAAATGGGAATCCCTGGAGGGGAAGCGGGGTTCTTTTCGGGAAAAACTATTGAGAAAATTTAGAGAACCGGCATTTGAAGTTGACTGCCGAACGATTCTACTGCATACCAACATACGTCGTGCGTAAGGACTACGAAGATAAGATACGAGAAATTAGGGCTGATACGGAGGCGTACAGGCAGCAGTTTTCCCGTAGTTCTGTTTGTGAGTAGAACAGGAGGGGAAATGAAAAGTAGTGGTACAGAGTACCTTCCGTCACGCACCTTACGATGGCTTGCGGAGAATCTATGTAGATGTAGATATAGATGTAGATCCCTCCCCGCCGCAGCCTCATCCCTACCACCACCCAGTTGCCTCTCCCATCGTGTTCGTTGTCTGGCTTCAACTGCCAGGGACTGTGGCCATGTGTGTGTGACTTCAGTTTACGTGAGTGTGTGTGTGTGTGTGTGTGAGTGTGTGTGTGTGTGTCTGTTGTCTATTTTTGACAAAGGTCTTGTTGGCCAAACATTTTTTTTGCGATAGTCTTTTTGATGTGCCTATCTGTGACTCAGCATCTCTGCCGTATGGTGAGTAGCAACTACCCTTTTATTAATATTGTCACATTCCAGCCTGGATTTTCCATTGTTTGATTTTGCCTGACGGCTTTTCTTCCATGCTAACCCAGTGTTGTTTTCCTTCGTTACTATTTTCCAAATCATTACTATACTCGATGTCCATCCTTCCTTCTCTTCTTTCTTGTGTTTCTCTTGTTGCCTTTCTAATCACACTGCACACTCTACTTATGAGCCACACTGTACCAACAATCTCGGACGCACACAGCAGACGTCTACAAGTTCACCCTGACTGTTGATGCAGCAGCTCACGTCCCACACATTACTCCTGTAATATCATTAATTCTACACCTTCAGATTGATCACTCTCCCTGCATCACTCTCCTGTATTTTTTTCGCGCCCCTTTCCTGTGCCACACTATTTTGTATCTCATCCTACCAACTACTCCCAGCCCCCTCTCCTTCTCATCTATATTTCAGTTCGTACCTACTACTGTCACCAAATCCCTCCTACTCTTAGCCACTGACAGACCTGTAACTCGCAGTAAAAAAAATCTTTTAATTTATGTTTTTTTCTTTGATCTCTTTGTTACTTCACGCCAATTTCAGTTGGTTTTCGTCTTTCACTTTCGACATACTCCCTCAGATTTAATCTAATTTCCCTTCTTTGATCTGTTTCGTGATTTTTCTCACGTATTTTGGTGTTTTTTTGGGAATATTTTCGGGCATAATTCTACGTTATTTACGTATTTCTTCGCATTTTCCCACTACCATGGATCCTTGCTCCTTCCATCTGCGTCAATACAGAAAAGTATCCAGTCTTACACACTGTTCCTGCATTATTGCTTGGCTCATGGGATCCCCAAAATAGTGGTACTGAGACATGTGGGGAATGCTCCTCTGCAGCTGGGCGGTGGGATTTTGGGAGGAAAGATAACTGGAAAGGTAAGGTGACTGGAAAGGTAAGGACGTGACATCTGTATTTGTACAAGTTCGAACGGGGCAGGGGGTTAATTACGGACTGTGGTGACCTCAGTGAGACCCGCTGTGTATTTTGAGAGGGACCGCTTGTCACTGGAGAAGTGACTACCACGGGTGGCTAGGCTGTATGGAAGGGATTTGTTGGTATGGAATGGGTGGCAGCTGATGAAGTGGAGATATTGCTGGTGATTGGTAGGTTTGATATGGATAGATGTACTGATGTAGCCATATTTGAGGTGGAGGTCATCATCGAGGAAGGTGCCTTATTGGGTTGAGTAGGACCACATGAAGTGAATGGGGGAGAAGGTGCTGAGGTTCCCGGGGAATGTGGGTAGGGTGTCATCACCCTTGATCCAGATCACAACGATGTCATCAATGAATCTGAACTAGGTGATGGATTTAGGTTCAAATGGCTCTTAGCACTATGGGACTTAACTGCTGAGGTCATCAGTCCCCTAGAACTTAGAACTACTTAAACCTAACTAACCTAAGGACATCACACACATCCATGTCCGAGGCAGGATTCGAGCCTCTGACCGTAGTGGTCGCGCGGTTCTGTAACGCCTAGAACCGCTCAGCCACACCGGCCGGCCTGATGGGTTTAGGATTCTGGGTTTTAGGAAGGATTACTCCAGATGCCCCATGAATAGCATGGCATAAGATGGCGCCATTCAGGTGCCCATAGCCATAACCAAGGTTTGTTTGTAGGTAATTCCTTCAAAGGAGAAGGAATTGTGGCTTAGGATACAGTTCACCATGGTGATGACGAAGGAGGTTATTGGTTTGAAATGCATCAGGCATTGGGGAAGGTGGTGTTCAATAACTGTAAGGCTATTAGCATTAGGGATGTTAATGTAAAGGGAAGTGGCATCAATAGTGATGAGCAGGGCACTGTGTGGGAAGGGAACAGGAACTGTGGAGAGTCAGTAGAGGAAATGGTTGGTATCTTTTACACAGGATAATAGGTTCTAGATAATAGGCTGAAGGTGTTGGTCTATGAAATCAGAGATTCTGTCAGTGGTGGCACAGTAATCAGCCACAATGGGGCGTCCTGGGTGATTGGGTTTATGGATTTTACGAAGCAAGTAGAAGGAAGGAGTGCTGGGAGTGGTAGGTGTGAAGAGAGCGATGGACTCTGGGGAGAGGTTCAGTGATGATCCCAAGGATTTGAGGAGAGACTGGAGATTCTGCTGGATTTATAGAATGGGGTCATTGTGGCATGGTTTGTAGCCATCTGATAGCTGGCAGAATCCTTCTGCCAGGTAATCCCTGTGGTTCAAGACAACAGGGGTGGAGCCTTTGTCAGCAGGTAGGATTATAGGGTCAGGATCAGTTTTTAGGTGGAGGATTACGGTTCTTTCTGCGGCTGTAAGGTTATTTTGCGTGTTGAGGTATTTGGGGAATGATGGCGAGGCAAGGTTCGAGATTAAGAAATTCTGGAAAGTTAACAAGGAGTGATCTGAGGGCAGAGGGGGTGGGTCACAGTTGGATGGAGGAGGGAACTGAGTGAGGCAGGGTTCAACATTGGTCTTTGGTTGAGTCTGATTGGAGTGGTTGGTGGCGGAAAAGTGTTTTCATAGTAGGGACTGGGAGAAGGAGAGAAGGTCTTTAATAAGTCCTGCATAATTGAATTTGAGAGTGGGGCAAAAGGTGAGGCCTTTGGAAAAGACTGATATTTCTGCAGGGCTAACATGTTTGGAGGAAAGGTTCATGACTGTGTTTCAGGTCTGTTTAGGTTCTGGATTCTGTGTGGTTGTGGGAGGCAGGTTTGGAAGGTTTGGTAAATGTAGTAGGGAGAAGGGCAGGTTTTGTCAACTATGAAGGGATGTGGAGCGGGTTTGCAGGTTTTAGTAGAGATGGTGGACAGTGGTATTCCAAGGTGGGAGTAGTAAGTGAGCAAGGTGGAGAGATTTTGAGGTGCTGTTGTGCATGTTTCTCTAGTTACTGAAGGGAAGAGGTTTCAGTGTGTGTTTTTAGATCCAGAAATTTGGGACAGCATAGCAGGAAAATTTTACAATTGAAGAGAAGGTATTGCAAGTGGGTTTGAGCTTGACTGATATGGGTTGCAGCACTATGTTGTTGAGGGCTAAGGATTGCGGAATCTGAACAGATGGAGGTCATTGTGGGCTCAAGGGTGGCAGCCTGAGATGGGTAATTTGATGGTAAAACCATTTGGGGGGGTCCCATAAGCCAAGCAACAACGCCAGAACAGTATGTGTACTGGAGTCTGGCTAGGGATAAGGAAACTTTTCTGTATTGATACAGATGGAAGGGCAAGGATCCATGGTGGTGGAAAAAAGTGAAAAAAACGTAAATAACGTAGAACTACGTTCGGAAAAATTCGAAGAAAGTGCCCAAATATGTCAGAAGATTCACGAAATGGATGAAATAAGGAGAACCAAGATGAAACCTGAAGGTGTACGTCGATAGCGGAAGGCGAAAATCGACTGAAATTGGAGCGAATACACAGGGTTCAAATAAGAAGTAAAAAAAAAAAAGTTTTACTATAGGTTGCAGGTCTGTGGGTGGGTAATACAGAATAATGGGGACGGTAGATGTGACTAGATTAGGTGAAATTACTAGATAAGAACTTCAACAGAGCGGCGAAGGAGTGGAGGGTGTGGCGGAGTTTGTAGGATGAGATACAAGATCGTGTGGCACAAGAAAGGTGCGCGAAAACACGAGATAGTGATGAATGTGAAGATTTACGTACGATTAATTATATTGGCGGGAGTAATATGGGACATAAGACTCTGCATCAACAATCAGCGTGGTCTTGTAGCTGTCTGCTGTGTGTGTGTCCAAGATCGTTGATACAGTGTGGCTCATAAGAAGAGTGTGCAGTGCAGTTTGTGAGGCAACAAGAGAAACACAGGAAAGGAGAGAAACAAGGACAGACATCGAGTATAGTAATGCATTATAAAATAGTAACAAAGGAAAACAGCACTGGGTTAGGACAGAAGAAAAGCTGTCAGGCAAAATCAAACAATGGAAAATAACAATGTTATAAAAAGGATAGTTGCAGCTCAACATATAGCAGAGTTCCTAAGTCGCAGATAGGCACAACAAAAAAACTGTCACAAAATAAGCTTTCATTCAGCAAAGCCTTTGTCAAAAATAGACACACACACACACACACACACATACACGTTCATGCAAACGCAATTCATACACCCACGATGGGAGAGGCATCTGGGTGGGGTAAGGAAGAGGCTGGAGTGGAAAGGGAGAGAGATACCAGGGTAAGGGTAGGGGACAGTAAAGTGTTGCTAGTGGGAGCGTGCAGGGATGAGGTGGAGAGATGGTAGGGCAGCTATATGCAGTTTGTAGGTTAGACAGTGGTCAGGGGAGACGGGGGGGGGAGGGAGGTGGTGGGAAAGGAGCGAAGTAAAAGTCTGCATTCATTGGTGGAATAGAAGGCTGTGTAGTGCTGGGATGGAAATAGTGAAGGGGCTAGATAGGTAAGGACAAAGACAAATGAAGGGTAAGGCGAGGAGGGTTAGTAGAATGTAGGGTATATTGCAGGGAGTGTTCCCATCTGCGCAATTCAGAAAAGCTGGTGTCCGTGGGAAGGATCCAGATGGCACAGACTGTGAAGCAGTCATTGAAATGAAGGTCGTCATGCTGGGCGGCGTGCTCAGCAACAGTGTGGTCCAGTTGCTTTTTGTCCACAGTTTTTTGGTAGCCATTCACGTGAACCGCAGGTTGTTGGTTGTCATACCAACGTAGAATGCAGCACAATGGTCGCAGCTTAGGTTGTAGATCACATGACTGGTTTCCCTGGTAGCTCTATTTTTGGTGGATAGGTGATGTTTGTGACTGGACTGTAATAGGTAGTGGTGGGAGGATGTATGGGACAGGTCTTGCATCTAGGTCTGTTAAGGGATATGAGCCATGAGGCAAGGGGTTGGTAGCAGGTTTTGTGTAGGGATGGATGTGTATATTGTGTAGGTTCAGTGGGTGGCAGAATATCACTGTGTGGGTGTGGGAGGCTGGGAAGGATAAGGGGTAGGATATTCCTCATTTCAAGGCATGAAGAGAGGTAGTCGAAAGCCTGGAGCAGAATGTAATTCAGTTGTTCCAGTCCTGGGTGGTACTACGTCATGAGGGGAATGTTCCTCTGTGGCCAAACTGTGGGTCTTTGGGAGAAGGTGTGTGACTGGAAAGGTAAAGCATTGATCTGCTTTTGTACAAGTTTGGGGGGGGGGGGGGGGGGTAATTATGATCAGTAAAGGCCTCAGTGAGGCCCTCGGTGTATTTCGAGAGGTATCACTCATCACTGCAGATGCAACGACCATGGGTGGCTTGGCTGTATGGAAGGGACTTCTTGAAGATAAGTTATTAACATAAAACAGAATTCTCATCTGCTGTAACTTTCAAATATTACATATACGCTGTGACAAATAATTCTTCACTCTAATCATCACTTATAGTAAAATTCCCCTGAGAAAATAGACATATGTTCTTTAGGTTTGAAATTTTCAACTTGGTATTCACTACTCATAAAAATTTTTTGGCAGCGTTCTCACTATAATATTTTTATTCAGTTGCTGACTGTAGATCTTGAAAATGACAATAGTATACTAAGAAGCCCAACTTCATTCTTTCCCATTACAAATAAAGTGCAAATGTTCGCAAGTATTTCCACAGTTTATGTTTATGCAACTTATATGAAACCAAACAGCACACTAATTCACAGAATAACTAATGTAAAAAAAGAAGCTTCTCCTCAAAAACAGCCAAAACATAAATATTTTCCAAATTCAAGATAACTTATTCACTCTACAAGCATAAATGTAAATAAATCCCTCAGTTATAGCTATGTAAATTATGTTTTGTGTAATCACATTAAAAATTTCTCTCTTTCAAGCAACTGGATTCAAACTTCATTTCAAAAGCATACATGACTTTTGGACAAATAATAAATAAGCTTCACATTATTACTGCTGTGTAACTACACTTGAAACATCATAGTATATGTACACCTAATAGCTATCGGAGAAGGCTAGCATGGCAGTACAAGTTAATTTGAAAGATCACAGCATAGTTATAGGATTGACGTGGCTTCAGAAATCGAAATTTTTGGACGTAAGACCCACATCAACTCAGAGCTCTCTGCTCGCCAGACACACACCAGGTGGCTATAATTTCGCACCTTACAAGCACTCATCTACATACTTTGCCATGACTTAAAACCGGAATTAGGTATCATCTGAAAAGTTGTACAAGGTATGTATGAATATTTAAAGAAGACTGGCATTGTCAGGTACACCGTGTAAATAGTTGTTAACGCTACTGCATGAAAGGTAATGGGTTGCCTTTATTATCAAAACAGAGTAATGAATGATTGCCTATATTAGCAGTGGTTGGAACACCAGTGGAAATGAAACGGCAGGCGTAACTCAGGCCCTGGGTGGAAAAGCCCGCACAGGTGTGTTGGTCTGCTTAACACACGAAGTATCCCAAGACTGACGGTTGGGTCACCTGAGCGCTGAAGCACAATACAAGGGCGACCGGCTGGTGTTGTAGCAGGGCTGCAAGGATAACTCTGAAAATCTTGGACGCCACAGAGGAACGAGGAAGTGTTAACTCGGAAATCATGCAGGCTGGGTTATTTCCGAGGATTTTTACTCTGAGAAGCGTACCATTGTATGAATTCCTAATTAGCAGGTATAGGTATTTCCTCGCAAACTCTCTGCACTGGACGACAAAAATCCAAAATGTGGTTGGTCGGCGTTCAGAAGAATCTGTAGAGAGGGAGAATATTCCTTGGTTTCGAGAATATGATACGCTTTCTGCACTTACGAGGGAGGAGAGCCGAGCTTTGCTGGGAAATCAGCTGTGGAGAGAAAAAGGTCTTCCGTTTTGAGCGCCCATGTTTGACGGTCGCTCAGTATTAGCTTTTGTTGATACAGACGGACTTGCTGTCTTTGTTCTCGGTAGATTTTATAGTTAGAACGGTTAGGCACTGCACTGTTGCGAACTTATACGATTCTGGACTTCGCCTCCGGGTAGGGAGTCGTTTTTGAGTATGCAGCGTTCAGTGATTGAGAGCACTTCTGTCTATAGTCACGTTGAGACGTTATCTGAATTCCGTCCTTGTGGCTGGAGTTCGCGTTTCTTGTCGGTAGATCACAGAGAGGAGAAGACAGTATTAGATTATACTAGTCAGAGGACCGCCTTCTGCCGTCCTAGTGTTTGAAAGAGTTTTTATTTTGTGGCTGGAGTTCTTATATCGACGCAGACATGTACGAGAACCATCACTCTGATGCACCGGACGCAGTACATACGGTGATACTGCTAACTGCTTCGGCATACTAGTGCTATAAAGCTAAACAGCTGTGATCATGTGAGTTGTATTTCCACTGAGGTTGCACACCACTGTAGATCATCATTAAAAGTATTGTCTTCTAGTGTCTGGTACATAGATGATGTCAGTCATCTCGCATTATTTATATTAGATTGCGAAGCCATAAAAGGGGGCATATTTGGGCAATCTGATCAATCATGTTAGTTAGGAAATTAATTTGTATCTCTTTATGTCCTTTGGACATTGATATATAAACATTTGTAATATATAAAAGGGTTTTTAATCTACAACAAATGTACAAGCAGAAACTACATTTATCATTTTATAGTTACTAGTTCCCTTAACAATTCATTCAAGTTCATGTTGTAATTTGTATGTTAAAGAGCAAGAAGGCAGAAATAATATCAAAATTAAGACACCATAAGATCTGCTACAGGGGGTAATTAGACAGGCCCAAATCTTGATTTTCGCGCTGTGCACATTCATTTTTACACCCGCCTGGAGTAGTATCATATAGTGGTTTTAAACCTCGGAAATTTTAAAAAAAAAAATTCCCATTTATAATGTTTAGGTGTTATTGATAGCGATCACCAGCTTGCGTGTATAGTTTGCAGTGGTAAAGTCATGCGAAAACATTAAAAATAATATTTGTGTAGAGGCGTTGCGCTTCAACCCGCTGGCTGCAATTTATTGATACTTATGTTATGTCTTTTGTTGTTGTATTTTGTTTGTATTGTAACAACACTGCTCACTCCATGATAACTAGAGCTAAGCGCGCGTATTAGCACAACTGATCACTTGTTATAACAATATAGAAATGCCAGATACACGAGGTAGTCAAGAAAGCTTATAGGGTGAGAAAGAGTTAGCTTTGTTAGCAGCGCAAGGCACAGGTGAGGGGAATACTGATCCAGGGGAACATTTTGAGGATGGGGCAATCTGATAACGAAGATGAGTAACAGAGACACACTGAGGCAATCGTAAAGATGCAGGACTGTAATGTAGGGAGTCCAAGTGAATGCGGAACAATTAAGAATCGTGGTAGATCGCGTCAGTGATGCCGTCACGAGGCAGCATATCAAGAGGGCAAGGTGATGACTTTTTTGAATACCAAGAAATGAAAAGAGAAAAGGGCAAATTACCTAAGATCCGAGGAAGAGACAGTCACAATAGGAGGGAAGATTTAGATGGCACAGGTGCGTTAGGCACAGGTGTGTTGGACATCCTTGCATACCTAAAAGCATTGGGAAGTGAAATGGGAAGTAAAATTAAAAAGATCAGCTCTGAATTGGCAAGCCAAATAAAAAAGGGGAATGATGAAGTATGCTTTGAAATGGGAAGTAAAATTCAAAACTTTGGTGTAGAGATTCAGTCGATAAAACATGAAATGAGAGAAGTGAAAACTGAGGTAGTGATGCTCCGAACAAAACTAGAACTAGAGAGTGCAGAGGTCAGAAGAACCGCGAACGAGGCGCTATTACTAGCGAGGAGGGTAAAGCGATTGCTCTTGAAACAGGGAAGACAGAAAACACGACAAAGATAGGTAGAGGTGCATTAACAAAGTTGCAGAGGAGCGTGAAACAAGTAGAAAGAACACAGATGCAAAAGACAGAAATTGCAACGAATAAGGCATTGACTGTGGAGCTTTCCCAGTTTAAACAAAACATAGAAAGCGAAATTAAGCAATTATCTCAGGAAGTCAGGTCGCAGCCTAGTCAAAAATCACTTCTCAGAAAATAAATAGTAGGCGATTTGGAATAACAGAAACCGAAAGAGTCAGTTCAAACTCAGGACGATCATGACCAAACCCAGACGATGTTAGAATGCGCTCGAATGTAAGAGTTGCTCGTCAAGTACACACTGAAAGCGTATCTGCAGAGCAACGAAATATCGCTAGAGATACAGCCCCCGCGTCTAACAGGGCGCAACTAGCTCGCAAATTGCGAATACGGAGAACAGCAATGAGATATTTCTTATGCATAAGTGTTACCCAATAATGCGCACCATTGGAAATTTTTCCAGTGATGGAAACGTGACAGGGAGTAGACGCTCAGGGTAACGGTAGACAGGAAACATCAGCGCCAAGTGAGAATGTGGTAGGCCGAGCGGGAAGAAATTCTAATAAAATTATCGATTTTAAGCATTTTAGCTTTGTACGAAAATTCCAGCATTACAAAGACGAGGGTAATGTTTTACACCCAAAAACTTTCATTGGACATTTATCATTACCTCGGCCTCTAATGTACAAACTGGACTTCGTATGTTCTCATATGGAGGTAACATCGGCCGAATGCATGCGGAACATTGCAAAAACGTGCACGTCATACGAAGAGTTTCGTGAAGCATTTTTAATCAAATACTGGTCCAAGGAGACACACGACAGGACCAAACAGGAAATAATGATGAGCAGAGACTTGGAGAGTTCAGGGTTCCATAGTCCGGTGAAGTTTTTTGAAAACTTGACCAAGAAAAATCAGTATTTGGACGATCCATGCACACCGGCAGAGATCATAAGATTGTGTTACATGAACTTGCCAATTTCCTACCAGCATTAACGCTCATCGGCCGATGTGGAAGTGACATAGAAGGATTCAAGGGTATCTTACGAGAGTTGGAGTTCGCTTTCAACGAGCAGGAGACGCGAGAAAAACGTAGGCAGAGAGACGTGCAAAGTGAAAGAAGGGAGAACAATGGAGGGAATAATAGAGGATATAATTGGCAAAACAATGTAAATCGGATGCCTCAACAAAACATGGACCATAGATATCGTAGTGGGAACAATGTACAGTGGAAGAACTATGGAAGAGAATATAGGCAACAAAATGAACGCAGATGGGAGCCACAAAGTAATGGCAGGTGATGGGGTGGCACTACAGAAACTCGTCAACAGTCTGACCAAGGATGGGGTGGAATGAATAACAACGGGAATCAGGAGCAATCAGTTGAAATTAGAGCACCTAACTCTGGGAGAGTACGGAAAAATGACATAGAATAAGTAGAAATAATTAAAGGAGCTTGTATGGCGAAAGTAAAATATATTGTATATAGTTAGCAATTAAGTTAAGTTATTGCACTGAAGGGATGTGTAAATTTATCAATATTTTCTGTGGTATTATCATGTTACAAGAGGTTCTACAGTGTACAAAAGGGCAGGATGTCGAGAGCGAGAAAATTAGGGTATGTTTCTTTGTTTAATCTATAAATATGAACACAGATAGCTGAGCATACAATTAAAATAGTGTCTGGAGTTTAAGATGTGCTATCTGTCTATCATGTACGAAAGGTACTACGGAAACAAAGAAAGCTTCATCATAGGTTTAAGAGTAGTCGAATCATAGCTGATAAGGAAAAGCTGAACGAAGCGAAAAAGAGCGTAAAGAGAGCAATGAGAGAAGCATTCAACGAATTCGAACATAAAACATTGGCAAACAATCTAAACAAGAACCCTAAAAAGTTTTGGTCATATGTAAAATCGGTAAGCGGATCTAAATCCCCTATTCAGTCACTCGTTGACCACGATGGCACCGAAACAGAGGACGACCGAAGAAAGGCAGAAATACTGAATTCAGTGTTCCGAAACTGTTTCACTGCGGAAAATCGTAACACGATCCCTGACTTCAGCCGTCGCACGGACGCCAAAATGGAAAATATTGAAATAAACGATATTGGAATTGAAAAACAACTGCTATCACTTAGTAGCGGAAAAGCATCCGGACCAGACGAGATACCCTTAAGATTCTACAGTGATTATGCTAAAGAACTTGCCCCCTTTCTATCAGCAATTTATCGTAGATCGCTGGAAGAACGTAAAGTACCTAGCGACTGGAAGAAAGCGCAGGTCGTTCCCATTTTCAAGAAGGGTCATAAATCAGATGCGAATAATTATAGGCCTATTTCGCTTACGTCAATCTGTTGTAGAATAATGGAACATGTTTTGTGTTCTCGTATTATGACGTTCTTAGATAATACAAATCTCCTTCATCATAACCAACATGGATTCCGCAAACAGAGATCATGTGAAACTCAGCTCGCCCTATTTGCCCAAGAAATTCACAGTGCCGTAGACACTGGCGAGCAGATTGATGCCGTATTCCTGGACTTCAGGAAGGCATTTGATACGGTTCCGCACTTACGTTTAGTGAAAAAAATACGAGCTTACGGAATATCGGACCAGGTTTGTGATTGGATTCAGGATTTCCTAGAAGAAAGAACACAACATGTCATTCTTAACGGTTCAAAATCTGCAGATGTAGAGGTAATTTCGGGAGTACCGCAGGGAAGCGTGATAGGACCTTTATTGTTTACAATATACATAAATGACTTAGTTGACAACATCGGTAGCTCCGTGAGGCTATTTGCAGATGACACGGTTGTCTACAAGAAAGTAGCAACATCAGAAGACTCGTACGTACTCCAGGAGGACCTGCAGAGGATTAATGCATGGTGCGACAGCTGGCAGCTTTCCCTAAACGTAGATAAATGTAATATAATGCGCATACATAGGAGCAGAAATCCATTCCAGTACGATTATGCCATAGGTGGTAAATCATTGGAAGCGGTAACGACCGTAAAATACTTAGGAGTTACTATCCGGAGCGATCTGAAGTGGAATGATCACATAAAACAAATAGTGGGAAAAGCAGGCGCCAGGTTGAGATTCATAGGAAGAATTCTAAGAAAATGTGACTCATCGACGAAAGAAGTAACTTACAAAACGCTTGTTCGTCCGATTCTTGAGTATTGCTCATCAGTATGGGACCCTTACCAGGTTGGATTAATAGAAGAGATAGACATGATCCAGCGAAAAGCAGCGCGATTCGTCATGGGGACATTTAGTCAGCGCGAGAGCGTTACGGAGATGCTGAACAAGCTCCAGTGGCGGACACTTCAAGAAAGGCGTTACGCAATACGGAGAGATTTATTATCGAAATTACGAGAGAGCACATTCCGGGAAGAGATGGGCAACATATTACTACCGCCCACATATATCTCGCGTAATGATCACAACGAAAAGATCCGAGAAATTAGAGCAAATACGGAGACTTACAAGCAGTCGTTCTTCCCACGCACAATTCGTGAATGGAACAGGGAAGGGGGGATCAGATAGTGGTACAATAAGTACCCTCCGCCACACACCGTAAGGTGGCTCGCGGAGTATAGATGTAGATGTAGATGTAGATGTAAGAAGGAATAAAGTAAAAATGAAAAACGTATGATACTGCAAAAATAAATAAATAAATAAACAAAAATAAAATGTTGAAAAGATGTGTGAATAAGTAAGTTTGTTACCAAATTGATGTGGAATGTATTAGCAGAGAATATCTGCATTTAAAAAAAAATTAGAACTACTTAATGAAATGAGTGTCTATTTTCTGTGTTTGGCAATGGGGTCACAAATGAGTGACTTGCTAGTAGTGGTTTGCGGTGACATGCAGGTGTGTCATCCAAATATGATTTGTCTCCATTCAGAGAAACGAGAGTTCACTAAGTGACCTGCTCCACGTGGCTAAGCGAGAGTGCACCGTTATTTGTATATGGAAATGTATTTATTTCTGTTCAGACAGATGGAAGAATTGTGTACATGGTGGCCAATTCTGCAGAATACCACATGAGTGCACCGAAATATTGTTTGAATGTTATATCGACATGAGATGGAAGTGTAATAAGGGGATATAGACAAATAAAAATTAATAAAGGGAAGTAAGAAATGTTATACATTCATCCACACGACATCGTGGGTAATCCGTAAGGGCATGGCAGTCAAGTTGACAAGCAGCAATTTTATATAGTGTACTAAAATCTTTATACTTGCAGGTACCACTAGTAAAATAAAATGGAACTTTATTAACATAAAACAGGGTAAATATATTAATGACAGAAAAAGGTAATAGCAGCAGCTCCGATGTAGTTTATGATTGTACACAGGAAGCAAGCTGAAGCATGAAATGAAGGAGCCTGCCTAATCATTCATTTGTGTGTGTTTGTGCAGACAAGCACTTTATGGTTCACGGATATTCACGATGACACCCATGACGAAACCAAGAGCCATCAGATCGGACGATCTTGTGATTTCTAACCACAGTGTAGTACATGGAACAGGGTTGTAGTTGTTGTTGTTGTCTTCAGTCCTGAGACTGGTTTGATGCAGCTCTCCATGCTACTCTATCCTGTGCAAGCTTCTTCATCTCCCAGTCCGCCGGCCGAAGTGGCCGTGCAGTTAAAGGCGCTGCAGTCTGGAAACGCAAGACCACTACGGTCGCAGGTTCGAATCCTGCCTCGGGCATGGATGTTTGTGATGTCCTTAGGTAATCCTTCTGAATCTGCTTAGTGTATTCGTCTCTTGGTCTCCCTCTACGATTTTTACCCTCCACGCTGCCCTCCAATGCTAAATTTGTGATCCCTTGGTGCCTCAGAACATGTCCTACCAACCAATTCCTTCTTCTTGTCAAGTTGTGCCACAAACTCCTCTTCTCCCCCATTCTATTCAATACCTCCTCATTAGTTGTGTGATCTACCCATCTAATCTTCAGCATTCTTCTGTAGCACCACATTTCAAGAGCTTCTATTCTCTTCTTGTCCAAACTATTCATCGTCCATGTTTCACTTCCATACATGGCTACACCCCATACAAATACTTTCAGAAACGACTTCCTTACACTTAAATCTATACTCGATGTTGATAAATTTCTCTTCTTCAGAAACGCGTTCCTTGCCATTGCCAGTCTACATTTTATATCCTCTCTACTTCGACCATCATCAGTTATTTTGCCCCCCAAATAGCAAAACTCCTTTACTACTTTAAGTGTCTCATTTCCTAATCTAATTCCCTTAGCATCACCCGACTTAATTCGACTACATTCCATTATCCTCGTTTTGCTTTTGTTGATGTTCATCTTATATCCTCCTTTCAAGACACTGTCCATTCCGTTCAACTGCTCTTCCAAGTCCTTTGCTGTCTCTGACAGAATTACAATGTCCACGGCGAACCTCAAAGTTTTTATTTCTATTCCATGGATGTTAATACCTAATCTGAATTTTTCTTTTGTTTCCTTTACTGCTTGCTCAATATACAGATTGAATTGCATCGGGGATAGGCTACAACCCTGTCTCACTCCCTTCCCAACCACTGCTTCCCTTTCATGCCCCTTGACTCTTACAACTGCCATCTCGTTTCTGTACAAATTGTAAATAGCCTTTCGCTCCCTGTATTTTACCCCTGCCACCTTTAGAATTTGAAAGAGAGTATTCCAGTCAACATTGTCAAAAGCTTTCTATAAGTCTACAAATGCTAGAAACGTAGGTTTGGCTTTCCTTAATCTAGCTTCTAAAATAAGTCGTAGGGTCAGTATTGCCTCACGTGTTCCAACATTTCTACGGAATCCAAACTGATCTTCCCCGAGGTCGGCTTCTACCAGTTTTTCCATTCGTCTGTAAAGAATTCGCGTTAGTATTTTGCAGCTTTGGCTTATTAAACTGATAGTTCGGTAATTTTCACATCTGTCAACACCTGCTTTCTTTGGGATTGGAATTGTTATATTCTTCTTGAAGTCCGAGTGTATTTCGCATGTCTCATACATCTTGCTCACCAGATGGTAGAGTTTTGTCTGGAATGGCTCTGCCAAGGCCGTCAGTAGTTCCAATGGAATGTTGTCTACTCCCAGGGCCTTGTTTCGACTCAGGTCTTTCAGTGCTCTGTCAAACTCTTCACGCAGTATCGTATCTCCCATTTCATCTTCATCTACATTCTCTTCCATTTCTATAATATTGTCCTCAAGAAAATCGCCCTTGTATAGACCCTCTATATACTCCTTCCACCTATCTGCTTTCCCTTCTTTGCTTAGTACTGGGTTTCCATTTGTGCTCTTGATATTCATGCAAGTCGTCCTCTTTTCTCCAAAGGTCTCTTAACCATCTTATTGTACTCAAAACGTCTAGCGGGCATGCTAAATGTGGTTTTCTCTCTATCTATTTCGACTCTCATCACTTGGTAGCATCCCTTAGCTAAGTCCAGTGTTGAAAAGTATTTTGCTTTCTGCAGGTTATTTCATATTTCGTCTATACAGTGAAAAGGGTACACTATGTTGAGAGATATTTCATTTACATTTCGGTACTCTGCTACCACTCTCCACTTCTGCTGTCCACTAACATCTAATTTCTTTCTTAGCATTATTAATGGGTTGTTCCAGGCGCTCTTACTAGGTGATATTATGCCATACGCTAACACACTATCGATCTGTTTATTCAGTGCTTCCTGCTGGGAGTGCAGAATGTGGTATGGCCGATGATTGATATTCATGCCTTCTGCTTCAGGTTTCAGTGGTACCTGGTTCTTCACTAGTGTCATATGCGTCAGTCGATCACCCAGTAAATGAGAGACATTGTTAAAGGCGACACACATTTCATCAGTTAACTGTTTTTCCTTTTTGTTCAATGTTCTACTCGCATTTCTCTAGTAAAAGGGTCTTTCTCGATTTTCACTTTACACTCGTGTGATAGAGGCACAGGCTCTGCAAGTGCCTCGGACATTGATAGTCACACTTCATCCTTGCGAGTATTTGTCACGCTAGTAATACATGTCCCATCCTTCACTGTCACTAATGCACGTGGGGTGAGTATGCCCCATCGTATCTCTTGCCTCGGAATGTCAGCTTCAGTCTCTGTTAATTTTGTTAGGCTTACCTTCACAAATCGTTCCTCTCGTGTTCCTATCCGCATTTCTGTTTTCTCCTCTTGCTGCCACTGCTGCTGGCGCCATTCCTTTGGACTACCGCTTATTTTCTGCAGCCTGTTGACATTTCTTTCTTGCGAAATCCTTCCCCCGCTACACAAATTATTTTTATTGCAGCGCTGATGGACATTGGTCAAGTGCTACTTGCGCTGATATCCCGGTCGGTTGCCTCTTGTCTGTGACTCTTATTCTACTCCCATTTGCACTTACTGGACTGTGTAAACTTCTCTCTACTGTGCGTGCTGATGCTGATTTCTGTGTTATATCTCCTGAATTTGCATACCTCTGAGGCCTTGTAATTCTTTGTGGTGCCCTTACACAAACTCTCTATCCATTGATCATCATCTTGTATCTTCCATGTCCTGCTTCGATGCTTCTGCTTGGCGTCATACCTAACTTGGCTGCAGTTTTATATTCGTCTGCCTTTTGCAACTCGATCCACGCGTTCCATATTTTAATTCTTCTGCCTGCATAATCAATAGTTACACAGCGCTTTTCCAGGGAATCTCTTCCCACTAAACCAACAAAGGGTAAATCTATACTTGTCACTATTATCTGAAAATTCTATACACACTCTGTCCCCTGCAGCGCATGGAATACTATTTTCGCTCTCCCTTCCATTCCGATATTCTAATTTTCAGTACTCCAAATGGTGACAGTCCACTTTGAATCTCAGTGTTTCCCTTACTTCAGTCCTATCTCCTTTATTAAGTTCACATGCACAACACTGTCTATTAGTAATTTCACCTGAGGGCTACTTGAATCACAGCAGTTAAATGAACAAAATAATTTTTGCTCGTGCAGTCCGCGGTACATATAATGTCGGATGTAGCGTAATGTGACTACATCATTATGCTTTGGTTTCGTTTACCTGAGCATTCTTCTTACAGACATTTAGCTATCAGCTCTGTATAGTCTCTAACGTAGTGCCTCGAGCGATGACTTGTAAAACATGTACCTGGTCTCGCTTGGGCGCATGGGGGAGTATGTCCCATCAGGCTGCACTGACTGCACCTCACTGGAGGCGGACATTGTGACCTGGAACTGTTTCCTTTGAAGTGACGACAATTTGTCTCTTCCAAAGATAACTTGTTCTGAGACTGCTTCATTTCTTGGACTTGGTACTTTCGTTTACACTCTCATGCCAAGTAACCTTTCTGACCACAATTAAAGCATGTTTCACCAGATCCACAGCCTTGTCTTGAATTTCTGGAACCCTTGAATTTTTCACAATCTGAAACTATGGCACTCTATTCAACTGACAATAAATCAATAGCTTCAAGCACTATTAGGTGTTCCCCTTGAGCTCTAACAATCGTCTTTATTTGGTCCTCATACAGCCCCCGAATGAAAAGTGCCAGCCTAAATATACCAATCAATGTGCTACTTCCTGAGACATCTCTCTCGTTCATTAATCTTTTCATTGCTTCCCAGAAATGGAATTGGAGTGTATATATTTGCACACCCCATTGAGCCATACTTTCATCCCATGCTTGCCTACTGCCAAATAATTTGCAAGCATAATAGTCCAACATTCGTTTGTCTTCGTACTTCTCCTTAAGAACAGCATGCACTGTGAACTACGAATCCGTATGATTGTGGACTAATAGTTTGCTAGGAGCTGACCCTTGATCTGCCCTACTACAAATGGTTCAAATGGCTCTGAGCACTATGGGACTCAACTGCTGTGGTCATAAGTCCTCTAGAACTTAGAACTACTTAAACCTAACTAACCTAAGGACATCACACACATCCGTTCCCGAGGCAGGATTCGAACCTGCAACCGTGGCGGTCGTGCGGTTCCAGACTGTAGCGCCTTTAACCGCTCGGCCACTCCAGTCGGCCGCCCTACTACAAATTTTAAAAATGCTTTCTTAGAACTAGTGTCTAGTAGTTCAAAAGTATTGTTGCATTTGTTTATAAATTCCAACAATTGTTCACTGTCCACATTTGACATTCATGCCACTAATTTAGTTGTATGATTGTAGCTAAGAACTACTTTGTCCCAACTATCTGAACTGAGCATATTGGACTCAGCGGGTTGACTTATGATCACTAACCTTCCGTTACTGCTTTCATCTTGTTGTCTGGTGCATTGCTTTCCTGCAGTCTCCTTTCGGGTCAGGTGAACATATTGCTCGCAGATGCGGCTGTAGCAGCGTCGACAGTGGTGGCAGTGTCACTGTCTGTTACCCTCTGCCTAAGCGAGCATCTCGCTCGTAGTCTGCACATTAGCGATAGCGGTTTTGGTGGCAGCTCTGAGGCTCCCTGGTCATGTCAGCTTCTCTCAGACAGACACTCAGCGGCAGTGGTGGTGGCTGCCTCCTCTCTCACTCACCTTGCACAGTGGCAGTGGCGGCATTGATGGCTGCCCTTCTGGTCAGGTGAGCCTCTCGCTCAGCTTCCGTAGTGGCATTGGCGGCATTGATGGCTGCCCTCATTGTCAGATGAGCCTCTCACTCAGCTTCCATAGTGGCAGCGGTGGCATTGATGGCTGCCCCTATGGTCACATGAGCCTCTCACTCAGCTTGCACAGTGGCGGTGGCGACATTGATGGCTGCCCTTCTGTTCAGGTGAGCCTCTCACTGAGCTTCCATAGTGGCAGTGGCGGCATTGATGGCTGCCATTCTGTTCAGGTGAGCCTGTCACTCACCTTCCTTAGTGGCAGTGGCGACATTGATGACTGCCCTTCTAGTCACGTGAGCGTCTCACTCAGCTTAGATAGTTTTATTGGCAGCATTCATGGCTGCCCTTCTGATGAGATGAGCCTCTCATTCAGCTTGCACAGTGGCAGTGGTGGCGTTGATGGCTGCCCTTCTGGTCAGATGAGCCTCTCATTCAGCTTGCATGGTGGCAGTGGTGGCGTTGATGGCTGCCCTTCTGGTCAGATGAGCCTCTCATTCAGGATGTACAGTGACAGTGCTGGTGTTGATGGCTGCCGTTCTGGTCAGATGAATCTCTCATTCAGCTTTCACAGTAGCAGTGGCGGAATTGATGGCTACCCTTCTGGTCAGTTGAGCCTGTCATTCAGCTTTCACTGTGTCAATGGTGGCTGCCCTTCTTGTCATCTTGTCAGACGAGCTCTCATTCAGCTTGCACAGTGGCAGTGGCGGCATTGGTGGCTCCCCTTCTGGTTAGATGAGCCTCTCATTAAGCTTGCACAGTGGCAGTGGCAGTTATGATGGCTGCCCTTCTGGTCTCATTCAGGTTTGACAGAGGCAGTGCCGGTGTTCATACTGCCCTTCTGGTCAGATGAGCCTCTTATTGAGCTTGCACTGTGGCTGTGCAGTGATGATGGCTGCCCTTCTGGTCAGATGAGCATCTCATTCAGCCTGCACAGTGGCAGTGGCAGAGTTGATGGCTGCCCTTCTGGTCAGGTGAGCCTCTCATTCAGCTTTACAGCGGCAGTGGTGGCATTGATAGCTGACTTCCGGTCAGATGAGCCTCTCATTCAGCTTGCACAGTGGCAGTGGCGGCGTTGATGGCAGCCCTTGTGGTCAGGTGAGCTTCTTGTTCAGCTTGCATAGTAGCAGTGGTGTCATTGAGGCCACCCTTCTGGTCAGGTGAGCCTCTCTTTCTGCTCGCACAGTTTCAGTGGTGGTGTTGATGGTTGCCCTTCTGGTCAGCTGAGCCCCTCGCTCACAGCTGCACAGAGGCAGTGGTGGCTGCTGTTTCACCCAAAATCATTCCCTCAACACATTTCTGGTCAGCGTTTTAACAAAGCTGCTGAGTTTCTTTACAACTATTTCATTGCCATGATTCATTTTGGCATTCATCTTGATCCAGCTATTCAATCACTCGAACGAACTCGCCCCACCCTTCACATGACACCAAAAAGTGTTCGCCACCCTTGATATGTCCCGAGAGAGAATAAGGGGGACACTATTGACTGACAAGGGCTTACTTCGATCAGTCCAATCGACGAGCGATTTTCATGTGGGCGGTTTTTGGGACTCCACTCTGGAGTTTCATAGGCACAGAAGTTGGAGTAACCCTCAAGGAAACTGGGAACTAAGTGAAACTCCAAATAACTAAAGTTGAATGGAAGTCTTTTCCTGGCACTACTGAACAGAATTTCTCTAAGTCATGGCCTGTTATTGCTGTATGCAGCCTACGCAGATCTACAAACCAGCTGCTTGTGAACCTGCAATCATGAGTCTATCTTATCAATACTGCTACTCTTCAGACAGTCCCTCAAATATTCTAATTCCGCAGTCTGGCGATGACTGACATAGGCGCCACAGACCACTACCAGACTGTGTGTGTCCCATTTTAGGGTGGGTCACGCTTTATGGCCTTCCTCATGTTTCTGGAGGATTCTCTCGGACGTACATAATGAGCCTGTGTGTGAACATTATCATATTAGGCCAAATCAAGAGCGCTTACATTGTCGTCACATACTTCGTACAGGATCCGAGTCACAAGCATGCTGGCCATAGTCTGCCTCTTGTGTGTACATCGTCTGTGTATAAAGAATTATTCATAATTACTTACACTGTGTGATTTGCATTCATTTTTGCCTTTCACAAACCTGCAATGTTTCTGTATTCCTTTAGCAGCGTTAATAGTTTTGTCACTCTCTTAAACAAATAAACATCTTTGCTGCTGCTTACATCTAAAATAATATTACATTTTGTAATATGAGTTAACCCGATAAGTTCCACAGTATCTTCTGTCAAAAACTGCTTTATATGCATATTCACCACTTCTTAAATTTTACTAAGAAATTTTCTTTTTACTTTCATGTTGAGATATTTTAACTTTGTTTCAGTGCTTTTGCTTCTGTTTTTATTAATATTTGTGTAACGTTTGGATAGAACATTGGTATCGGTACAGCTTTCATTCTTGTCCATGACATGTATAATCAGGGTGTTCAAAAGTTTCCCCAAGCGAAATTCCCTGATATTTCCCTGATTTCCTGACAAGTTTTAGGATTTTTCCTTGGCAAATTTTGAGATCTGAAGGGTAAGTTAAGACGTAAGCTGACAATCTGTCTTGAGTTACGGTACAAGAAACAATAGTGCAAACTAGGAAATATCTAAAAAAAACTTGCAAGCAGATGGCGTTTCCTGATGTGAGTAAAAATGAAGTACTTACATCAACATCTTTTGCAACGAACTGTTTTTAGATGGAGAAAAAAAGCGAAATGGTATATGTGTGTAGGGAAGCAGCCTACTCACGCTGTATAAAATTCACATCAGTCTTTCCATTGTGTGCCAGCCTAGCTCTGACGTCATAAATGTTGCGCAATACTTTAAAAATCAAGTAAATAACCTGAAACGTTTCTAGCATATCAGGAGTAATACTAAATCAATATGTGTTGAATGTCAGTTCAATAACTTTAACCTTTTTCGGAATTTGGAAGTTTCTCTGTAAAAATCATTGGCGCAACAGAAAAGAGCTAGAAACTTAAAAAATTATATTTAAATTCCTTTTTCATAATAATTTAGTAGAAACAGTATTCTGGATCTCACAAATTAAAATTTTAGTTGAAATTCATAATTTTCTGGTTTTTGTCTTAGAAATTAAGGAAGCAAGATAGATTAAGTAGGCGAATAAATAAGGCTAGAATGTTTAAATTTAAGTAGAAGGGAGATACGCTATAATCATAAAGATGTGAGAAGTTTCAACAGAACAACTATAAAACTATAGCGATAGCTTATCTCCAAAGGGCAAGTTCAGAGCTCGTCTACTGCGTGTAGTGTAATTAAATTAATTCTCTCGCCCAAAATATTTGACTTAGCCATATCAGACTTTTATTATGATTACTTACCTGTGTGCTGAATGCACATTTAAATTGTGAGCTTCATCGGCCATCAGCAAAGGAAGCGATGATTTATTCAATAACTTAAAGTGGTGCATTACTAGCCCAGCGGCTAGTCGGTAGAGCAATTTTGGTCAGGCGTTCCCTTAGCTGTCCGCACCGCAGCTTTATATATAAGAACGCTGTGCGAGGAAGTACGGCCCCAGTTCTCTCCAGACACTGATTAGCGCACCATCTGTGCCGGGAGTCGCATCGCATCAGTATCATTGCTATAAACAGCCTCGGATGCCGTAATAAGTTACTCGGGATACGCATAACCATGAAATCGTTTTCGAGTGAAGTGTTAATTCTGGGATGACTTTAATGATCTATCTTCAGTTTGCGTATGTCGTATTTTCACGTGCCGCCGCGGGACAAACATTCTACCATTATTTAGCGTGGCGTTTGATGAACATTATCATCAAATTATGGCGAGCATTCACTTAAACATTTAATTTGAACAGTTATAGTTGCATCAGCGCATTAGACTCTGAACTGCTCTGGTAGTTGGATTGTGTGGATTCTTTTTTTTTTTTTTTTGGTCTGTGACTTTCAGAATATAGTGAACATTTTAGACGGAATGGTTTTTGATTATGAATCCCAGACAATCTCCTAATTCCTCAGAACTATAAGCTGTAGCTATAAGTGTATTTCTCAGATGAAGTGGGCACTAGGAATTCTAATTACAGGCTTCACGTTTTGCCAATCACTTTCTGGTTGCCAATATTGTAGTTAGAGAGCCAGTGACAAAAGACAGCATAAATAATAGGAACATTTATATAACAATTAATTCCACCCACCGCTCCACATATGTTGCCAATCGGCTGGGAAAGACATTACATAAACATTTAAACAACAACATATAAATTCCACCAGCCACCCCACATGTGTCTCATTAAGACCACGAATGTTATTTTATTTCAATAAAACGAAACCCATTTGGTGAAAAAAATACTCTTTTCCTTGGATTTGCAAGACAGGTTTAAAATACTTTTACTGATTTCAGAAATAACCCCAGAAAAAAGTAGGCCTCTTGAAAGAAGTGTATAAGACAGGGAAGAACTGTATAAGCCAACACTGTAGGTGACCGCCAGTAAAATGTTGGTCCTACTATGTTCGTTATTGTCGGTTGTTACCCACTGGGTTATACCTATTATTTTACAGATATTGTGTGATTTTTCTTTTGATAAATATGTGAGTACATAGTGTACAAACCGTCAGCAACTGACACAATTTTCTTCTTCTTATCGTCCATACTTTCTAACATACTAACTCCTTTTGAATTGCCAAAATGTACTAGATCAGATCAAAATCTCTAAAACGCCACACTGCACAATGTAATAATGGTGATACAGTTGCAATTCCTGAAATCCATCACCCATGGCCTCTGGCCTGCTGAGGAGCACTGCAGTCCTGGGTCCATGGATAAACCATGAAACTCCGCTACATGACGTCACACACAAATTGGTGAGACTGGATCCGACGGGCAGGGCCTGCACATTAGTGGGAACCGAATGGCTTCAGATTGGCAGGCCTGATCCATTACAGATACCTGCAGAAACGGCCTGCAGTTTTGGAACATTGCAGAAACCCACTCTTGTGGCCAGCTATTCACGAGCCACAGACAGCATGTCGATGAAATGAGACTGCGGTGATCAATCCACACAAAAGACAACTTGTTCAAATTCTCTGAGAATCAATAATAAGGTGGATAGGTATCAACCCATAGAAAAAATGCTTGCTGAGCCACAGACAGGCAGGTGGAAAAGGCAATCATCCTCTCACAGCTAAACCTTCAGCCATGGCTTTTGTCAGAAAACCAGAACACATACACAAATTCACACAATCATTCAGATACAACTCAAGTACATATGACCACTGTCTAAGGCCGCCGCGTCTACAGTCTCTGGGAATCAGATCCAAACAAACCACTACTCATGCCTCCTGTCGGCAGCTGCCAGGCTAGTGACAAGAAATGGTGGCAGCACTGACTGCATGCTGATGGGAGTGGTAGGAAGGGGAGAAGCAGTAGTAATGAGAGAGCAGCGAAGCGGCTCATGTGCTCAGCTGCATCCAGCCAGCGACGAAGGGTGACACCTCAGTAAACAAACCATTTTATCTGCTGAGACAAAAACGAGATTCTTCCTGTGTGTGTTTTTTTTTTTTTGTTCAAATTTCCCTGATATTCCCCTAATGTGTTTGAAATTCCCTGATACTCCCTATTTCCCTGGTTTCCAGAAACTGTATCAACCCTGATACCAGTTTGCTTACAAAAATCCACTACTGCCAACCTAGTCACACTGTTGGTTTCTTTGGACAAAACTACGTTTTCTACAGTGCAAGAATTTCAATATTATTTACCTGACCTAATTCTACTTCTACAATATTGTTTTCTGCAGGACCTAACTGTGCATCATTTCGTTTGTGTTCTGGCTCTGCTGTAAGGGTCCTTTCTTAGTTCTGCGATTGAATTAGTGAGGTCTAATATCTCTTTTCCCACATTTTTTATTCCGGAATTCATAATATCAATTTTACCAGCCAAACAATTTTTTGGTGTCTCAATTTTACTACATAAACTATATTACTTAGATCACTTGTCATTCCATTGACTTCACATTGGATTAGATCACATCACATCCGATCTTTATTGGCCCAGGTAATGATGTAGAACACAAATGCTACATTCTGATGTAGAAGAAGTCAGAGTATAACAACATATATTACATGATTTAAATGTACACTCTTTGACATAAAACTTGACCGGCGGCCGGCCACTTCAGAGGCTAAGTCCGCGCCGATCGCGACATGGGACAAAAAAACTGGCCAACTCGCTAATTCTCTAAGTCCGGTTATCTGCACAATCTGGCAACACTGTAGACTGCGGCACTTCCTGGAGGAAAACTTGTCCCACGATAGAGAAACTCTAGGCTGATTACGCCTGTGGTCTAGCGGTAGCGTGCGTTGTTTCTGTTCATAATGTCAGTGGATCGAGAGCAGCTGGCATAAAATATTTTTATAGCCTCTTCTGTCTGAATGCTGAAGACGTGAATGTAATGGTAGCGCAGATTCAATCTATTTCGCTTTGTGACACACCGATATCAAAATTTTATCCAGTAACGATTTTGCGGCAGATTTCCTGCAGACTGTCCTCCTCTGGACGCCGTATGCGGCAAAGCTCCGGGATCCATTTGCTGGCTACTGGCAGCGGCCGTGGCGACAGCAGCGGCGCTGCACTCCCCCGTTCTTTATCGAAAGCGCCTGCTACCGCTCATCGCTTTTGATGATTTAAAACGCTTTATTATTAAATGTTGCTCCACAGAAAATTTCTACAATTTCCTTTCACGCTCAAAAGCAACGGAGACAGACGCCGTGATTAGTAGGCGGGTATTATATTACATTAATCGGCAAGAGCTGAGTATGGCCCGAAATTAATTTTATAGACTGGGACGAAATGAAACCACCTCACTACATTCGACGAATTTATAAATGCTTCATACCTCGTTTCTTTTCCTTTCAAACTCAATTATTTGTGCAACTTTTGGTCAATGTTTGGATGTTTTCGTCAAGCCAGAGTGAGCGTCTGTGGTGTAAAGTGTATTACAGTTCTTGTTTCATTCCTTATGGTAAGTCTATGCGATAAACTGTGTGAATACCTTGCAATGCATGCTCTGTAGCAGTGCAGGAACACTGCACATTTGGAGTTCATGAAGTATTTATTGTTGATCGGAAGTGATAGTTAAGGTCATCAGATTTAAACCAGAAAAATTTGTCGTTTTGAAGGTTTCAGAGAACGGAAAGGAATTGGTAACGCCGGTGTTAGAAAACGTCTACAGTTAAATGCTATTGCAAAAATTTAGAAGAAGGGAACTATATTAATGAACGTGTGCACTTCATAAACAACCTTCTGACATGTTAGACCTATACGACGAACAAAGCTCAAATTTATTTCGTTGACAGTCGGTTTGAATCTTTTCAGGGTCTATTTTACAGTGAAGCACCTTGGAATTTGCAAAGCAGAAATCCATGATATTAACTTAATTTACTAAGTCGAAATCGGACGAAGATTGATGTTTAAAGGCATTCTTCAGATTTCGCATAAGAAATTTTTACTAGCAGTTTGCAACTCCATTAATTAAAATGGAAAATAAAAGGTTGTAGACAGCGGCTTCTACCGTGATTCGAACTGCTATGTCTTATAGTACAAGCACTGCAACGCACAAGGGAACCTCTGAGCTAACGACACACTGGCTGCCAGAGGCGGAATATAGTCACTGCAATGTTGCCTGAGCCTCAAAACGCAACCTTAAACACACGAACAGAGGAGGTGGAGATTACTGTTTTAACGTCCCGTCGACAACGATGTCATTAGAGACGGAGCACAAGCTCGGATTAGGGAAGGATGGGGAAGGAAATCGGCCATGCCCTTCCTAAGGAACCATCCCGGCATTTGCCTGAAGCGATTTAGGGAAATCATTGAAAACCTAAATCAGGATGGCCGGGCGCGGAATTGCACCGTCGTCCTCCCGAATGCACACACAAACAGGTGTTACTTATGTGAAGAACGCCGTTCTTGGAGTCCAGAAATTAAATATACTTTCTAATTGTGTCATCTTGCAGTGGATTATATCGTACGAGTCTTCGATGTGGAAAACGAATGTCCAGTGAATTTAGCGAGGTAACGCCGACCTACACCCGGAAGTAAATGCACTATCAGAGTGTTGACAAATACTTGCTACGTCGCTGCCATTTCTAGGCTCTCTGACGAGGCAGCTCTTCAGCGAAATGCTTGCCGTGATTCTCCGATACGGTTCTTCAGAGTGGAGACGCGCGCGCACGTTTGGTTTTTATGCGGCGTTCTCCCCTGATGGTTTCTGACGTCGCCTTGTGGGCTATGTATACATATGAGACATTCAATTATCATTAATCCAGAATCATACAAGTTTCAGCTTCCGGCGTGGAAGAAGGCTGTTGACGCCGACATTATATCATTTCAACGTAGGGAAAGCAAAACGGATCATTCAATGTTTCTCATTCAACATAAAGCATGTGAGATAATTTTCCGTAACGTTCATAATCATCTAAAAATACAAACGAAGTAAAAATACACCGGAAGCTTATTCGAATTGAATATAACGCTTTGCACCTCGATGTAGAATTTGTCCACTTGCAATCTTTTGCAGCATACACATAGAATGTCATGATTACCACGAGAATGAAGAAATATGTTGGTAAGGATGGAAGCAAGAAGAGACGCAGTCAACAAATATTCTATTCCTCATGGCATTCATTTCATTTGACACGTAAGAAGAGGTAAAGCGGGAATTTACTTTCGTTAACACGAAAGATATGCCGCACATATTGATAACGAGGAAGTCTGCGTGTGCATACGTTTCCTCCTTGAAATCTGTATGCTCTATTATATACTAAGTAGCCCGATCATTGTTTCAGTAATGTTACCCTCTTGTTTGACCCCGTAACGATGAACAGATTCCAAATGCATGTCTCCCTTCCTGGGTTGTTTTTTGTGTTTTATTGCTTGGAATTCCTGAAGCAGACCACTGTGCCTTCCCCCCTCGTGGGTTATGTCTCAAAACTAAACCGCTTTGTATCCAATGGCATAATTTATTCAGACAGCATCAGCATAAGACTATCAAACAAAGCCTTCCATTTACAGTTGCAGCACTCTAACCAGCACTGACCAAAGTGTAATCCACGGTCATGGTCCTAAATTACCAGCTGTCTGCTGCTGTGGCAAAGTCCGTACTACACTTTCGATTCCGCAGCACCATTTTATCTGGTAACACTGTGTAGTTGCACAGTTGTGCTACCAGGTCTGTCCTCACACTGTCAACTTTATGTATCTCACTTCTCCTGTAGCGTAGATCACGAGGAGGCGAAGTAAATGAGTGTATTCTGCATGACGTAACATTCAGTATTCCCTTCTTTCATAGCCACTCTTCATGTTCATCGATACCAAATAGGAATGCGAAAACTCTTGCGAGTGAGAGAATGACAATAACAATCGTAACAAGAACAAGCAAATAATGAATGATGTTTATTCCAACGCAGAACGAGAATGGCTTTAAATATAAAAATCTGTATCTATATCTATATCCATATCTATTGATCTTTGAGTTGGCACAATGCAAATATATTCTTAGCATTTAGTTACTGAATTTAGTTCTGGATGTTTGCAGAGAAAAGGAAAAGTCGGTACTTCTCGCTAGTGTAATATAATGTGAACCAGCAACTACCCTTTCCTTAGAACACGACTCAAGCAGGTCCTCAAGTAGGTAGCAAGGCACTGCTGCATTCTGTTCCCTGACATTGCTCTGATGACGGTTAATGCAGATAGTTCCGATTATGAAATACAAAACGTATTGCAGGTTAGTTCCTAGGATAGTAACATTAAATTTGCGTTGTAGACGGCACATGAACGTGACGACTATCCATATTACTCATCAATATAAAAAGACAATATTTTGGGAATTTAGCAGGATTACTCAAAATGAATTCTGAAATCGGGTTACTGACTGCACAGGTGCTAAACGTCGTCAAGAGTATACGATGTCCTAATCGCATTAGGAATATGAAGATCGTCTTCGACAGCTCGCAACTTTCACATTGCTATCTCCACCCCACTCCAGACAGCCCTCGGTGGAGTTGCACTACGTTGCCGATGTTATCGAAGGCCTTCAAACCGACAACAGACCACATATTGAAAAATATAAGCGAATTCTCTTGCAGCGTAAGCTTATTGTAACTAATCTAAAAATTATTGGAGAGGAACATTGTCCTATTCAAAAAAAAGTAAAATGTTACACACTGTTGACGTCAAACGGACATTATCTATATCCTGTCTTGTGTCCTACTCATCTATAATATCAAGTGTACTATGAAAATGATTATATATAATGGATGATAGGGTAATGCATTGATACCAGATGGTGGGGGCCGGCCGCTGTGGCCGTGCGGTTCTAGGCGCTTCAGTCTGGAACCGCGTGACCGCTACGGTCGCAGGTTCGAATCCTGCCTCGGGCTTGGATGTGAGTGATGTCTTTAGGTTAGTTAGGTTTAAGTAGTTCTAAGTTCTAGGGGACTGATGACCTTAGAAGTTAAGTCCCATAGTGCTCAGAGCCATTTGAAGCATTTGAACTATTTAACACAAAATGACATTAAAAATTAAAGTTATTCACGAGCAGCTAGTTGAGAATATGTATGAACATTAAATGACACGACGAACTGAAATAATATGACGAAAAGTTCAACGCTCACTGGGAATAGAGCCCCACACATATCGTTGTTGACTACACACAAAGAGACGTCAACTACCGCATTTTTCTCCACCAGCTGCTCAGAATAGCATCTTGAACTTACAGTCATCTCGCAAATACACTCCCGGAAATGGAAAAAAGAACACATTGACACCGGTGTGTCAGACCCACCATACTTGCTCCGGACACTGCGAGAGGGCTGTACAAGCAATATTCACACGCACGGCACAGCGGACACACCAGGAACCGCGATGTTGGCCGTCGAATGGCGCTAGCTGCGCAGCATTTGTGCACCGCCGCCGTCAGTGTCAGCCAGTTTGCCGTGGCATACGGAGCTCCATTGCAGTCTTTAACACTGGTAGCATGCCGCGACAGCGTGGACGTGAACCGTATGTGCAGTTGACGGACTTTGAGCGAGGGCGTATAGTGGGCATGCGGGAGGCCGGGTGGACGTACCGCCGAATTGCTCAACACGTGGGGCGTGAGGTCTCCACAGTACATCGATGTTGTCGCCAGTGGTCGGCGGAAGGTGCACGTACCCGTCGACCTATGACCGGACCGCAGCGACGCACGGATGCACGCCAAGACCGTAGGATCCTACGCAGTGCCGCAGGGGATCGCACCGCCACTTCCCAGCAAATTAGGGACACTGTCGCTCCTGGGGTATCGGCGAGGACCATTCGCAACCGTCTCCATGAAGCTGGGCTACGGTCCCGCACACCGTTAGGCCGTCTTCCGCTCACGCCCCAACATCGTGCAGCCCGCCTCCAGTGGTGTCGCGACAGGCGTGAATGGAGGGACGAATGGAGACGCGTCGTCTTCAGCGATGAGAGTCGCTTCTGCCTTGGTGCCAATGATGGTCGTATGCGTGTTTGGCGCCGTGCAGGTGAGCGCCACAATCAGGACTGCATACGACCGAGGCACACAGGGCCAACACCCGGCATCATGGTGTGGGGAACGATCTCCTACACTGGCCGTACACCACTGGTGATCGTCGAGGGGACACTGAATGGTGCACGGTACATCCAAACCGTCATCGAATCCATCGTTCTACCATTCCTAGACCGGCAAGGGAACTTGCTGTTCCAACAGGACAATGCACGTCCGCATGTATCCCGTGCCACCCAACGTGCTCTAGAAGGTGTAAGTCAACTACCCTGGCCAGCAAGATCTCCGGATCTGTCCCCCATTGAGCATGTTTGGGACTGGATGAAGCGTCGTCTCACGCGGTCTGCACGTCCAGCACGAACGCTGGTCCAACTGAGGCGCCAGGTGGAAATGGCATGGCAAGCCGTTCCACAGGACTACATCCAGCATCTCTACGATCGTCTCCATGGGAGAATAGCAGCCTGCATTGCTGCGAAAGGTGGATATACACTGTAGTAGTGCCGACATTGTGCATGCTCTGTTGCCTGTGTCTATGTGCCTGTGGTTCTGTCAGTGTGATCATGTGATGTATCTGACCCCATGAATGTGTCAATAAGGTTTCCCCTTCCTGGGACAATGAATTCACGGTGTTCTTATTTCAATTTCCAGGAGTGTAGTTCTGTGTCTCACTGGGAGTTAAAAACGTCAGATATCGTTGGTGTTGACAACGAATGAAAATACATTAAAAATCAAAATTATTATCCACCAGCAGATAGGTGTTGTCCTGATAGAGCTTGATAATACATAATTAAATCTTTAGTGCCGGGCCAGGATTCGATCCCATTCACGCGTAATATGTGAAGGTGTTGAGGAATCTGCAGTTTTGAACAAACAACAAATTGTAGCCGAGCTGTATTGCCACGAAGGGATCAAATTCCGCGTTAAGGGCGGTCTGAGTTGCATTCCCAGTTTAGAACCAATTTTATCGACATACAGAAGCTCAAATAAAAGATGGAATAAGTGTCATGTGACCATACATAGCGTTTGTGTCGTCACTTGAAATAAATAACTAGTATAAGAAAGGTTACTGGTGATAGAGTTTCTACATGTCGCCACTCCAGACTTTATTGTGGTTCAACCTACCGTCTACGTGGTAAAGAAGGAATATCATCTTTAATGTGAATTTTCAGACCACGCAGCCATTATATCTCCTTCACTTGGTGTAGCCAGGAGAGAATGGAATCTGTCTCTCCCTATCTAAAATCATTGACGGAAGTGGGAATCGAACCCAGACCATAGGTATAACAACCTACCATCCGTCCAACAGACCACGAAATCTTCTCTGCGAGTCATTTTTCTATCGTAACGCAGTTGCGCCACACTGGATGAGAATTCTGACACACAGGCTCCCTGTAGTAATTTGCAGCATGTTCAGTAAATTCATTTACTTGGTTGACCGAATCACCATGAACTAGCTGCCTCGGCTACCCAGTGCATACATTCGACTATTTTGTAATCACAGAAATAAAATCACGTAACTGCCACCTACACACAACTGCCAACAGTTTAGGATGCAGAAGTTTAAATAGGAAGTGTTCCTTTCCACTTGAGCTATTCTATTGCGCTATCTGTTACTAGAAAACGTCGTTCAGTCCAAAAGAAAAGCTGTAACTGTTTGTCTCTCAGAAGTCAAGACCTGGCCATATGCATAATCTCACAGTGCTGTGGAATTCAAAAGTTCTGGAGGAATAGTTGCCGAGCTCTGGAGCTTATGTAGCTACGTGTCAGCTTGTAGCATAGATAAGATGTCGCGAGTTCGAATATATTCAGTGCTACATTTTTTAAAACGCAATTCTGCTCTCTGCTGAAGGTATCAATCTAATGGAACTTTGAACATAATTCCCTTCACTTCTCAACCCAAAGTAGTCGCATGTGGAAAAAGGGCTAACTACTGTGACATTTAGTTCTATTCAGGTTTAATAGATAGCAGGCAGCAGATGCATCTCGAAGATGTGCAGGGAGAGCGCATCGTGCCATAATAATGTCAGAAATGTATTTTCTACATTAGCCGTCGTGTGGTAGTGATATTTTATTCTTCTTCAAACTTTGTTTGACAGCTTTAACTCAGAACAAGTTTTCTACTTGCATGTAATCAATAAACTGCATGTGCATTGTCAGACTGTCATAGGTAACATCAGAGAATTCGCATATATCGTTGATGATTAATTTCTCTCTTATGTTTACTATTGTTTTAACAACACTAAAGGAAACCTTACGAAAATTGTGCACTGTATTATAAGAAATGAAATAAAACTAACCATGATAACCTTACGACGAAAGTATCTGTACACAAGCATGCCTCTATCGACACGAATTAGAAAAATACTACTCACTAGATTTTGATTGGGTCTGTGTTTAATTGGTATGCTGTGTCATACTCAAGAGGTATGCAAATGTGGCAATTCATAAATATAGTTACGTATTCCTAGAAACCCAAAATTCGCTTGTCAGCAGCGGAAAGAGGCCTTACCTGTTGTGCAGCATTGCAAGTTTTTCAACATTGCACTATGAGCTGCAAGCATTTTCTTGCGATTTCCTTATTGATGTTTGATCTGACTGCCTGTAGCTCTTTCACAGAAGGAATAAAAACGTTACAGTCAATGAGACTGGAACTGTGAACCGTAACAGACGCTTTTTCACAGGTCAGCACGTTACCACAGAGCTGGCGAGGAGGTATGGGTCTGAGCTTCCTATTACGAAAGCAATAGGAACTCGAACTCGTAAACCGCTATTTGAAGGTCGAGATTAGTTGCGGTTTCCACCTGCAACGACTTTCCTGGGCTGAAAACCGTAAATTTTCAATCTTTTGTTACCGTTCAAGCGATAATAACTCAGATTATTCAATGGAAATGACAGGTAAAATCAAGTGAACTTTGAGGCTTAATTCTGTGCACACCAGGAAGTAACTCGTCGATCACAGAGTTGCCAAACATACGTTGCCTTGTTGCCAAATCTCAGTTGCAGTACCAGCAGGAAGAAGACGAACCGATGTGATCCTACAGCGGTCTGGGAAGTGACCATAGCTGGTGTCTCCAAGTCGCGGCTGCTACGGCCTGGAATACGTAATGCGTCTGATTCGCTTTCTGTAACTAGGTTTAGGGACTGGAGCGTAGTTACTAATAATACTCAGAACTGACTGCAAACTGAGCATCATAAATCAGTAACTCTCATTGTTGTTTTTATATTTCTTTCGTAAGTGTACTCAAAACTAAGAAAGTCATTCACAGGCGTTTTCGTGCCTCGCCGATAGTCGAGCACAACATACAAATAAAAATAAAATAGAATGTGTGTGTGTGTGTGTGTGTGTGTGTGTGTGTGTGTGTTTGTGTGAGATAGAGAGAGAGAGAGAGAGAGAGAGAGAGAGAGAGAGAGAGAGATAAATAAAAAGCAATGAGAGAGAGTGTAAAAAATTGTTGTAAAGAAATTGAATCATGGTATTTAAAGAAATCTTTCATTAAAATGACACGTTCCACAGCATTACGAAATGTCGTATTCATGATCTATGGAACAAGAGTTAATCTAATCTAATCTAATCTAATCTAATCACATCATATTGATGATTAGCCATGAAGAGTCATGAATTACCGAAATTTTGGCCCATACCAGTAACCAAATCTAAACTTGAAAATAAAAGACGACAATTTTTGTAATAAACCGTGACTCCTATCAAGACCCTTTCGTCCCTGTTATCTAACCACGAAAGATGTCTGATATACCTCCATTCTGAATTAACAAAGTGTGCATGCATTTAAAGAGGAAGTGCATGATGTGAAGTTCTGTGACGGAGATACGAACCCAACACGTAATCCGATTGTTAACTAAGAAAAATCAAATGTTACGTATCGGTTTTTCTTACGAGCCGCTAGGTGTCTGAATCTAAAATAAGGATACAAACTTTTGTGCCTAAGCGACAATCGAACTGCACACCTACCGTGCATCCACGAATATAGCGTAAGTATCAGTTGCTTACTCATGAACAGTAAGATGTGTGCGTGTTTGACCAGAAATAACGACACCTGTTGCGATTGTTGGAAACACATGAACAGACATTGAAATTGCGCGTTAATTTTCACTAGCAGGTGGGTGTGCGCTTGATAAAGCTAGAAATGAAATTATGAATATTTTTGTACTGGATCAGGTTTCAGACCCACATACTTACCTTTGGAGGAGACCTAGAGAAGATTGCAGTCTTGGGAAAAGGAACGAAATGACTGAACTATACTGTTCCGAGAGATTCAGATCCTCGAAAGAGGAGATACGAATTCGAATCACAGTCCAGCACCAAATTTTTAAACGTCTCTAGTTCAATCAAGTACAAGTAAAATAAGAGCCCTGTCCCTTTAAATGGCTATCGGTTCATCAAATAAAATAAAATTTTCTAATGTAAGTAAGCTTACTGGCGACTGTATTTCTGTTTACCATGACTTCCGCTGTGTCATTTACCAACGTAAACCGGCTCTGCCCAGTTGGTAATGAAGGAACATGATGTTTAATGCGGATTCTGGATTATAACGTCTTTCTCTTGAGGTTACCACAGGTAAAATAATTCTGTTTGTGCCTCTTAAAAGTAAATGCCTGAACCCACGCATTGCACCTGTGATAGCTCGTTCCACCATACCATTGTGGCCACATTACCCAGCCCCAAGAGTGTGCTGTAACGGATGATGTCCTTAGCTTATAAAATTAGTCACGGTGGAAAAAATGCGAGTCTATTAAATGGTCAAGTAGAAGCAAGCTTCTGACGCAGAGATAATGCTATTCTCATGTCAGCAGGATGTAAAGACGCATCTAGGCATCATAGACTGGATGTGAAGCCATTTTGATTTTTCACAAATTCAGCAAATTTCTTAGTTCGAGAAAATCTTTTTTCCATTTCCAGGAGTGTATTTGCGAGATGACTGTAAGTTCAAGATGCTATTCTGAGCAGCTGCTGGAGAAAAATTCGGTAGTAGACGTCTCTTTGTGTGTAGTCAACAACGATATGTGTGGGGCTCTATTCCCAGTGAGCGTTGAACTCTTCGTCATATTATTTCAGTTCGTCGTGTCATTTAATGTTCATACATATTCTCAACTAGCTGCTCGTGAATAACTTTAATTTTTAATGTCATTTTGTGTTAAATAGTTCAAATGGTTCAAATGGCTCTGAGCACTATGGGACTTAACTTCTAAGGTCATCAGTCCCCTAGAACTTAGAACTACTTAAACCTAACTAACCTAAAGACATCACTCACATCCATGCCCGAGGCAGGATTCGAACCTGCGACCGTAGCGGTCACGCGTTTCCAGACTGAAGCGCCTAGAACCGCACGGCCACAGCGGCCGGCCCCCACCATCTGGTATCAATGCATTACCCTATCATCCATTATATATAATCATTTTCATAGTACACTTGATATTATAGATGAGTAGGACACAAGACAGGATATAGATAATGTCCGTTTGACGTCAACAGTGTGTAACATTTTACTTTTTTTTGAATAGGACAATGTTCCTCTCCAATAATTTTTAGATTAGTTACAATAAGCTTACGCTGCAAGAGAATTCGCTTATATTTTTCAATATGTGGTCTGTTGTCGGTTTGAAGGCCTTCGATAACATCGGCAACGTAGTGCAACTCCACCGAGGGCTGTCTGGAGTGGGGTGGAGATAGCAATGTGAAAGTTGCGAGCTGTCGAAGACGATCTTCATATTCCTAATGCGATTAGGACATCGTATACTCTTGACGACGTTTAGCACCTGTGCAGTCAGTAACCCGATTTCAGAATTCATTTTGAGTAATCCTGCTAAATTCCCAAAATATTGTCTTTTTATATTGATGCGTAATATGGATAGTCGTCACGTTCATGTGCCGTCTACAACGCAAATTTAATGTTACTATCCTAGGAACTAACCTGCAATACGTTTTGTATTTCATAATCGGAACTATCTGCATTAACCGTCATCAGAGCAATGTCAGGGAACAGAATGCAGCAGTGCCTTGCTACCTACTTGAGGACCTGCTTGAGTCGTGTTCTAAGGAAAGGGTAGTTGCTGGTTCACATTATATTACACTAGCGAGAAGTACCGACTTTTCCTTTTCTCTGCAAACATCCAGAACTAAATTCAGTAACTAAATGCTAAGAATATATTTGCATTGTGCCAACTCAAAGATCAATAGATATGGATATAGATATAGATACAGATTTTTATATTTAAAGCCATTCTCGTTCTGCGTTGGAATAAACATCATTCATTATTTGCTTGTTCTTGTTACGATTGTTATTGTCATTCTCTCACTCGCAAGAGTTTTCGCATTCCTATTTGGTATCGATGCACATGAAGGGTGGCTATGAAAGAAGGGAATACTGAATGTTACGTCATGCAGAATACACTCATTTACTTCGCCTCCTCGTGATCTACGCTACAGGAGAAGTGAGATACATAAAATTGACAGTGTGAGGACAGACCTGGTAGCACAACTGTGCAACTACACAGTGTTACCAGATAAAATGGTGCTGCGGAATCGAAAGTGTAGTACGGACTTTGCCACAGTAGCAGACAGCTGGTAATTTAGGACCATGGCCGTGGATTACACTTTGGTCAGTGCTGGTTAGAGTGCTGCAACTGTAAATGGAAGGCTTTGTTTGATAGTCTTATGCTGATGCTGTCTGAATAAATTATGCCATTGGATACAAAGCGGTTTAGTTTTGAGACATAACCCACGAGGGGGGAAGGCACAGTGGTCTGCTTCAGGAATTCCAAGCAATAAAACACAAAAAACAACCCAGGAAGGGAGACATGCATTTGGAATCTGTTCATCGTTACGGGGTCAAACAAGAGGGTAACATTACTGAAACAATGATCGGGCTACTTAGTATATAATAGAGCATACAGATTTCAAGGAGGAAACGTATGCACACGCAGACTTCCTCGTTATCAATATGTGCGGCATATCTTTCGTGTTAACGAAAGTAAATTCCCGCTTTACCTCTTCTTACGTGTCAAATGAAATGAATGCCATGAGGAATAGAATATTTGTTGACTGCGTCTCTTCTTGCTTCCATCCTTACCAACATATTTCTTCATTCTCGTGGTAATCATGACATTCTATGTGTATGCTGCAAAAGATTGCAAGTGGACAAATTCTACATCGAGGTGCAAAGCGTTATATTCAATTCGAATAAGCTTCCGGTGTATTTTTACTTCGTTTGTATTTTTAGATGATTATGAACGTTACGGAAAATTATCTCACATGCTTTATGTTGAATGAGAAACATTGAATGATCCGTTTTGCTTTCCCTACGTTGAAATGATATAATGTCGGCGTCAACAGCCTTCTTCCACGCCGGAAGCTGAAACTTGTATGATTCTGGATTAATGATAATTGAATGTCTCATATGTATACATAGCCCACAAGGCGACGTCAGAAACCATCAGGGGAGAACGCCGCATAAAAACCAAACGTGCGCGCGCGTCTCCACTCTGAAGAACCGTATCGGAGAATCACGGCAAGCATTTCGCTGAAGAGCTGCCTCGTCAGAGAGCCTAGAAATGGCAGCGACGTAGCAAGTATTTGTCAACACTCTGATAGTGCATTTACTTCCGGGTGTAGGTCGGCGTTACCTCGCTAAATTCACTTGACATTCGTTTTCCACATCGAAGACTCGTACGATATAATCCACTGCAAGATGACACAATTAGAAAGTATATTTAATTTCTGGACTCCAAGAACGGCGTTCTTCACATAAGTAACACCTGTTTGTGTGTGCATTCGGGAGGACGACGGTGCAATTCCGCGCCCGGCCATCCTGATTTAGGTTTTCAATGATTTCCCTAAATCGCTTCAGGCAAATGCCGGGATGGTTCCTTAGGAAGGGCACGGCCGATTTCCTTCCCCATCCTTCCCTAATCCGAGCTTGTGCTCCGTCTCTAATGACATCGTTGTCGACGGGACGTTAAAACAGTAATCTCCACCTCCTCTGTTCGTGTGTTTAAGGTTGCGTTTTGAGGCTCAGGCAACATTGCAGTGACTATATTCCGCCTCTGGCAGCCAGTGTGTCGTTAGCTCAGAGGTTCCCTTGTGCGTTGCAGTGCTTGTACTATAAGACATAGCAGTTCGAATCACGGTAGAAGCCGCTGACTACAACCTTTTATTTTCCATTTTAATTAATGGAGTTGCAAACTGCTAGTAAAAATTTCTTATGCGAAATCTGAAGAATGCCTTTAAACATCAATCTTCGTCCGATTTCGACTTAGTAAATTAAGTTAATATCATGGATTTCTGCTTTGCAAATTCCAAGGTGCTTCACTGTAAAATAGACCCTGAAAAGATTCAAACCGACTGTCAACGAAATAAATTTGAGCTTTGTTCGTCGTATAGGTCTAACATGTCAGAAGGTTGTTTATGAAGTGCACACGTTCATTAATATAGTTCCCTTCTTCTAAATTTTTGTAATAGCATTTAACTGTAGACGTTTTCTAACACCGGCGTTACCAATTCCTTTCCGTTCTCTGAAACCTTCAAAACGACAAATTTTTCTGGTTTAAATCTGATGACCTTAACTATCACTTCCGATCAACAATAAATACTTCATGAACTCCAAATGTGCAGTGTTCCTGCACTGCTACAGAGCATGCATTGCAAGGTATTCACACAGTTTATCGCATAGACTTACCATAAGGAATGAAACAAGAACTGTAATACACTTTACACCACAGACGCTCACTCTGGCTTGACGAAAACATCCAAACATTGACCAAAAGTTGCACAAATAATTGAGTTTGAAAGGAAAAGAAACGAGGTATGAAGCATTTATAAATTCGTCGAATGTAGTGAGGTGGTTTCATTTCGTCCCAGTCTATAAAATTAATTTCGGGCCATACTCAGCTCTTGCCGATTAATGTAATATAATACCCGCCTACTAATCACGGCGTCTGTCTCCGTTGCTTTTGAGCGTGAAAGGAAATTGTAGAAATTTTCTGTGGAGCAACATTTAATAATAAAGCGTTTTAAATCATCAAAAGCGATGAGCGGTAGCAGGCGCTTTCGATAAAGAACGGGGGAGTGCAGCGCCGCTGCTGTCGCCACGGCCGCTGCCAGTAGCCAGCAAATGGATCCCGGAGCTTTGCCGCATACGGCGTCCAGAGGAGGACAGTCTGCAGGAAATCTGCCGCAAAATCGTTACTGGATAAAATTTTGATATCGGTGTGTCACAAAGCGAAATAGATTGAATCTGCGCTACCATTACATTCACGTCTTCAGCATTCAGACAGAAGAGGCTATAAAAATATTTTATGCCAGCTGCTCTCGATCCACTGACATTATGAACAGAAACAACGCACGCTACCGCTAGACCACAGGCGTAATCAGCCTAGAGTTTCTCTATCATGGGACAAGTTTTCCTCCAGGAAGTGCCGCAGTCTACAGTGTTGCCAGATTGTGCAGATAACCGGACTTAGAGAATTAGCGAGTTGGCCAGTTTTTTTGTCCCATGTCGCGATCGGCGCGGACTTAGCCTCTGAAGCGGCCGGCCGCCGGTCAAGTTTTATGTCGAAGAGTGTACATCAATTACAATATTGTTACATTAAAGGGGCAGTAAGTTATAATGTACCAGAGTATATACTGTACAGTTAGAAATAGAATATTATAAAAGCAGATATAGCATATACAGTATAGGCAGACTGATATTTGCATTACAGTAACATATAAATAGTTGATCATATGGTGCTTAAGAGCTAGTAACATTTATATAACCCATCATTGAGGTACTGACACAGTTATTCCTGAAGGAATGCGTGCAGGCTGTAGAAAAGCAGTGATGAGTCAATTATGCCACAGCAACTCACTCGAAGTTATTTATTGGTTTAATTTCTGGGGAAAGCCTATTATAAGTAACTTTCCCATAATGCAGCTTTCCTTTTTCATTTAGGCTGGTGTTCACTGGCTCTATATGAAAGTTTAGTTTTTCCCTTCTGTTATAGAAGTGAATCATTCGTTGTTTCGATTTTACTGCCCAAGTGTTGTAATAATTACATGAAAATATTTAGCCTCCTCCTTCTTTCCTTTCACGATGAATAATTTTGCCTAACACGCCAAAAATATTCATTCACAGTTCATATGACCTAATACACTACCTGCCTTCATTGCACAAAACAGAAAAGAACTGAAAGTATTTATCTTTGTTTGTAGTAAGCAATGTAGAAGTTCCAAGTAGTTAATTTCCTTTCACTCTGTTCATAATTTTCCTTGTCCATCTGCCTGTTTCACATTTAGTCCTTACTATTATCAGTGCCATCTATATTTTCAGTTCGCACTCCTTTTAATTAATTTCATTATGTGTGATGGTTTTCAACGAATCCCAGCGCAATCCACCAAATTAAAATGTTGTTGTTGTGGTCTTCAGTCCTGAGACTGGTTTGATGCAGCTCTCCATGCTACTCTATTCTGTGCAAGCTTCTTCATCTCCCAGTACCTACAGCAGCCGACATCCTTCTGAATCTGCTTAGTGTATTCATCTCTTGGTCTCCCTGTACGATTTTTACCCTCCATGCTGCCTTCCAGTGCTAAATTTGTGATCCCTTGATGCCTCAGAACATGTCCTACCTACCGATCCCTTCTTCTAGTCAAGTTGTGCCACAAACTCCTCTTCTCCCCAATTTGATTCAATACCTCCTCATTAGTTATGTGATCTACCCACCTAATCTTCAGCATTCTTCTGTAACATCAGATTTCGAAAGCTTCTATTCTCTTCTCCTCTAAACTATTTATCGTCCATGTTTCACTTCCTTACATGGCTACACTCCATACAAATACTTTCAGAAACGATTTCCTGACACTTAAATCTATACTCGATGTTAACAAATTTCTCCTCTTCAGAAACGCTTTCCTTGCCATTGCCAGTCTACATTTTATATCCTCTCTACTTCGACCATCATCAGTTATTTTGCTCCCAAAATAGCAAAACTCCTTCACTACTTTAAGTGTCTCATTTCCTAATCTAATTCCCTCAGCATCACCTGACTTAATTCGGCTACATTCCATTATCCTCGTTTTGCTTTTGTTGAAGTTCATCTTATACCCTCCTTTCAAGACACTGTCCATTCCATTCAACTGCTCTTCCAAATCCTTTGCTGTCTCTGACAGAATTACAATGTCATCGGCGAACCTCAAAGTTTTTATTTCTTCTCCATGGATTTCAGTACCTACTCTGAACTTTTCTTTCGTTTCCTTTACTGCTTGCTCAATATACAGATTGAATAGCATCGGGGAGAGGCTACAACCCTGTCTCACTCCCTTCCCAACTACTGCTTCCCTTTCATGCCCCTCGACTCTTACAAACTGCCATCTGGTTTCTGTACAAATTGTAAATAGCCTTTCGCTCCCTGTATTTTATCTCTGCCACCTTCAGAATTTGAAAGAGAGTATTCCAGTCAACATTGTCAAAAGCTTTCTCTAAGTCTACAAATGCTAGAAATGTAGGTTTGCCTTTTCTTAATCTAGCTTCTAAAATAAGTTGTAGGGTCAGTATTGCCTCACGTGTTCCAACATTTCTACGGAATCCAAACTGATCTTCCCCGAGGTCAGCTTCTACCAGTTTTTCCATTCGTCTGTAAAGAATTTACGTTAGTATTTTGCAGCTGTGACTTATTAAACTGATAGTTCGGTAATTTTCACATCTGTCAACACCTGCTTTCTTTGGGATTGGAATTATTATATTCTTCTTGAAGTCTGAGGGAATTTCGCCTGTCTCATACATCTTGTTCACCAGATGGTTGTTTTGTCAGACCTGGCTCTCCCACGGCCGTCAGTAGTTCTAATGGAGTGTTGTCTACTCCTGGGGCCTTGTTTCGACTTAGGTCTTTCAGTGCTCCGTCAATCTCTTCACGCAGTATCATATCTCCCATTTCATCTTCATCTACCTCCTCTTCCATTTCCATAATATTGTCCTCAAGAACATCGCACCTGTATAGACCCTCTAAATACTCCATCCACCCTTCTGCTTTCCCTTCTTTGCTTAGAACTGGATTTCCATCTGAGCTCTTGATATTCATGCAAGTGGTTCTCTTTTCTCCAAAGGTCTCTCTAATTTTCCTGTAGGCAGTATCTATCTTACCCCTCATGAGATAAGCCTCTACCTCCTTACATTTGTTCTAACCATCCCTGCTTAGCCATTTTGCACTTCCTGTCGATCTCATTTTTGAGACGTTTGGATTCCTTTTTACCTGCTTCACTTACTGCATTTTTGTATTTTCTCCTTTCATCAGTTAAATTCAGTATCTCTTCTGTTACCCAAGGATTTCTACTAGCCCTCGTCTTTTTACCTACTTGATCCTCTGCTGCCTTCACTACTTCATTCCTCAAAGCTACCCATTCTTCTTCTACTGTATTTCATTCCCCCATTCTTGTCAATTGTTCCCTTATGCTCTCCCTGAAACTCTGTACAACCTCTGGTTATTTCAAGAATAGATACTTAACTTGCAGTTTCTTGAAGATCATAAAATGAGTTGCAAATTTCTTCACTACAGTTATCTCCATCTGTAACAGTCTTAGGCACTCTGTAATGTCATGACATAACATTGCCTCTATAGAATCTGAAACAATAAATAGCCATGCCAGGGCTCCTGCTACTGGTGATTCTATACCTTACAATAATGGAAATATAAGTTCAGTCATTGTTTAAAATAGTAATTCTGAAGTTAACAACTAAAAGTTGAATGGTTTCCTAAAACGAGTTACAGAAGTTGGATTCACAATTTATTACAATGTTTTCAGAATAATGAACTTGGTGAAATGATACAGTTATCAATCCCAAAATACATGAAGTACCTTTCCACAACAATGTTTGATTTATAAATGTTTATAACTTTTTTAAATACAGAGTCGATTTTGGTACTAACTTGAATCCTGGATCTTGACACATATCTGAGCCATTGTTACAATCAGATATCTGTGTACAAATTTTGTAAATATAATTTTTAACATCTATTTACATTTGTTACACGTATTTTAGAATAGGGACTACATTTAATCATAATTTTACTATATTTCATTATTATTGAGGTCCAGTTTCATTAATTTGGTCAACTAATAATGTTATAATGTGTGCTCATTAAGTTATGTAAGTTCACTTATACATCAGGAGTTAGTATTGGTTGCTACAGTATTGTCTGTATTGCACTCTTCTTCATGTGTCATCCCATTCTGTTACTTTACAATGGGAAACTGGTGAGATTCGGATTCAAACAGTGGGCCACATGCTGATCCCAAAGCAGTTACTGTTATCATATGTGCTGGTGGCCGAGCGGTTCTAGGCGCTTCAGTCTGGAACCGCATGACTGCTACGGTCGCAGGTTCGAATCCTGCCATGGGCATGGATGTGAGTGATGTCCTTAGGTTAGTTAGGTTTAAGTAGTTCTAGGTTCTAGGGGACTGATGACCTGAGATATTAAGTCCCATAGGTCTCAGAGCCATTTGTTATCATATGTCAGTCTGTGGAGGAAAATCGATGGATTCAAGTGATGTTTAAATATGGGACTTGGTGGAGCAGCTGTACTAAATATGGTTTTTGTTCTGCAATCTCCTGAACTTTCTGTTTGATGAAAAAGTTCTCAGAAACGAGAGTAGGGGCGATTGAAACTGCCCTACTGAATCGAAAAAGTAACTGTCCCATAGAAAGTGAGAACAGCATGAAAAGGAAACATAGAGGAACGTATGTCTATTGATTTGACAAGGGCACAAAGATAATGGCAGTAATGTGTAAAGATAACAAATGCATAAAAATTTTGTCAGACCATGAGGCAGTGCATGCAGTAGTATGGCAAGTAAAGAGATACAGCAAAGCTGAGAATCATGCCAAGAATGGTAACAGAATACAAGCATATGGGAGACGTTGACAAATTATACTGGAATGTGCAGAAGTACTGTGAGAGAATTCGAAGTAAGAAATGGCACTTTACAATGTTCACCAACTCATTTGATGTTGTAGCGTTGGTCAATGTCCATGTCATCTACTACCTCATGAATGAAAATATTCCAACTGAGACTCGAACTCGGGACCTTTGCCTTTCGCGGGCAAGTGCTCTACCATCTGAGCTACCGAAGCACGACTCATGCCTGGTCCTCACAGCTTTACTTCTGACAGTACCTCGTCTCCTACCTTCCAAACTAGGAGGTAGGAGACGAGGTACTGGCAGAAGTAAAGCTGTGAGGACCGAGCGTGAGTCGTGCTTCGGTAGCTCAGATGGTAGAGCACTTGCCCGCGAAAGGCAAAGGTCCCGAGTTCGAGTCTCGGTCGGGCACACAGTTTTAATCTGCCAGGAAGTTTCATATCAGCGCACACTCCGCTGCAGAGTGAAAATCTCATTCTGAAAATATTCCAGTTTTCAGCCTGAAGGATGGAGGCGAGGGCATATTTTGCTTAATCATATGCTGCTTCTGAACCAAAAAGGGCAGGAAACCCACCATACTTCAAGGCATCCACTTCACGTATTCCACTTGAACTCAGGATCTCTGGAATCACACACATAATTGAACATATTGCATTGGGGATCATCTGGCTGCGAATTGAATCATGGGCTGGGGTTATGTTGTGGGATGTGGCAAGAGTGTGAAGTAGTTCCCAGTTAATGAGGGGTTCATTATAGGTGTCAGCTTGGTAGGGAGTGAAACATAAGGAGATGTCTTCAGCTTGGCACTACTGTAGCAGAAAGACAGCTAGATAGGAAGAGGACATTGATGCTGTTGAAAAATGGGTTGCAAGGTGTTTTGCAAGGAACGATGAAATGGTACAAAGACCACCCTGTAGTACAAAACCTGAGACAGCTGTTGATCATTGGCGGCCTAAACGGCCATGGAGCTTGGCCCACACCTGAGATGAGGAGGCATTTGTCTCCACGGTGGATACAGAGCGCTCCCAGCGTTCCTCCTTACCGCGTCTGATTAGATAGCGAGCCTTACCACAAAGTTTCTTAAAAGTTATGGTTGGTCTGTGAAGGATGTAGTTTGAATTGTCCCTTTGATCCACCACGACATCAGCTTAGGCTGTTGAGGGGGGTACCTGAAGAAAGGGGATTAGCAGTTCCAGTGACATGGATGATAGCATCTGGGAAGCCTTGCACAACCTGATCAATACAATCTGTCAGAGGAGGTAGATTAACAGCAGTAGGCCCTGTGAAGTGCCCAACAGGTCAGTCAGTCTGTCTGGTGGTGGCAAGGAAATGACAGTATCGCTGGAAAGTGGTCAGTCACAAAGGTTGTCATATAGTGACCAATGTAACAAAGTCACAAGATTAGGGGAAGAGATCGTTAGATTGATAAGTCAAAAGGTTGCATGGAAAGCACTGAAGTAGGTAGGAGAACTGTCATTGAGGAGGCACAGATCATGGTCTGTGAGAAGGTGGTCAATTAGAAGGCCATTAGCAGATGAAGTCATACTCCCACCAAGTGGGAGAAAACAGGGGAAGTTGTTGGATTAATGTGGTCAATTCAAAATAAGTAAGTAGCCTGCCTGGATGTAGGTAAACATTGCAAATGGTAATTATTGAGGTCATTGGCACCCAACCAATATTGCCTCCAATGTGGTATGAAGGTGATTCCATTCACTGACGGCGTCTCTACAAACCAAAGTACTGATCCCTACAGGTGCTGTGCATGACCAGCACTGTTCCAAAATAATGCACAATAACCACAAAGAATTGGAGAATGGTCATCAGGGAAGTGGAGTTCTTAGAGAGCAATGTGAACTGCAGAATGCGAGGAAATAAGCTATCATAATTCCAGTAGGTGACTGTAGTGCCCAGTGCAATCTCACAAAATGATCATGTTAGTGGTGGCAAGTTTAGGTGTGAAGGGGGCCAGGAGAATTGGGCATGCTGCAGGATCACTGCCTGTCACTAGTGGGGATGGAATCACATCCACAAACATTGACTCAGAATACGAGTGCTTTGAGCGATCTGGCGCCTTTGGGGGCACTGGAGGAGCCTTGTCTCAATTCTTCTTCTTCTTCTTCTTTTAGTTTGTAACTTTTGGTGGGCAAGGTTCGTTCAAGGGGCTATCTGCATTGCGTTTAGGGACAAATAAAGAGCCGATAGCCCTGATACCCTGCAGACTGTCTCCCCTTCGGCCAATGTTTGGTGTTGGGCCTCTGGTCCAAGGCGTTGCCAAGGAGAGGGATCCTGAAGGGAGCTCTGACACTGGTAGAGACGCTGAAACAGAATGCTTCTCCAGTCAGGTGTGGGAAGTGGTCACCAAACAAGGTACCGCAGGAACCATGGATGAGTTGGGCGAAGGGAGATCTGGTTTGGGGAAGGTAGAGGTAAGAGGAAGGGGCATGGTCGTGATGTAAGCATAATTGATCGTCATATCAACAGGTTGTAAGTGTTCTTTGCACTGCATTATGTGACAGGTGATCAACAGATTTGCATTCCTGGATCTTCTGTTCTTTCTTGAAAACTGGGAAAACTAGCGAATGTGGAGAGTGGTGTTCCACCTAGTTGACATGCAAAGGTGGCTTTCCACAATGACTATCTTCATGGAGTGATAGTCCACAACTGCCGCATTTTAGGTCTACCATGCAGTAGGATGACAGATGACCAAAGCATAATCATCTGAAGCAGCTCATAGGTGGTGGGACATACGGTTTCACATCATACCTGCACACCATGATCTTAAATTTCTTCAGGAGGACATTCCCTTTGAATGGTAAGATAAAGGTACCTGTGTCTGAATGATTATCCTTGGGCCCCTTTTGTGCACATCTGATAAAATGTGTACATCGTTGCTGGAGATTTTTTTGGAGCTCCTCATCTGTTTGAAGCATAAGATCTCTGTTGAAGATGATTCCTTCGACCATGTTAAAAGTTTTGTATGAGGCAATGGCCATAGGTATCTCACCTACAGGATCATGAGCATGAAGAGTTGTAGGTTGGGCAGCAGAGGAAGTTTTAATTAATAAAGAAGCATTTTGCATTTTTCTGAGAGACTTAACTTCCTCAAATTTGTCTTCAACAAAAAATAGCAGTTTCATTACAGGAAAATTATTTACAGCAGTCCAAGTACATACCAACTATTACCTGGAGTGTTTTGTACTCAGACGTTTGCCTCATTCCTCTTCCCACGGTGTATCCAGGGAAGAAAATGTCATGGGGGTCGTATCTTTTTGCACTATAAAAATATTTTCCATCTGAAGTGATTCTTGGGGTCTTGCAGCTACCAGCAGAAGAAAGTTTCATTCACTTCATGAGCAAACCTTCCACCATTGTACCATCCTCTCCAAATGAGGGCTTTCCCCACTGCCACAACAACATACCTGGCCAATAAACCATTGCCTTGAGACCTCATTCCCCAACTATGACAGCCTTGCATGGGGAGTTTCCAGCTCAGGCACCAGCTGTGTGATCCCATGTGCTCAGGAAGTGCTTGACGGCCACCTCCACGATGAAGTGGCTATTGTGTTGGGTTTTGGGTGTGCTACCTTTGCAAGAAAGGAAGGGTGCAAAGAGAGAAAGGCACAAAAGGTGGAATATATGCTGCACTGGGCGATCTTTACAGTATGATACACACTTCTCTAAAAGGAACAGCAAGTCATATCCAACAATGGGACCATATAGTTAAGAATGAAAAGATGTTGAATACTGGAAGGGAAGAAGACAAGTGTCCAAAATCACGAACCAAGTCCAAGCATAATCAGCGGCACGAAGACCATCCAATGGAAAGTCAGAGAAGAATAAACAATAGTAGCAGGATAGATTTGCAGCACAGAATGTGAAGGAACGCTGCAAGGACTGAGGCCCCATGGCGACCAAGCACATACTCACAAAATAGATTGAGCCGCTTTGTGAGTGTAGCCTGTACGCTCGTAGCAGAGAGCAGTGTGGGACAACCAACTGTTTTTAACAACCATTGATCAGTCGATTGTTTTTTCATTCAGTCGGTCTCTTCAGTCGACTGAAACAATCGAATGAAACTAGTTTCTGCGGCCATGTCAGCTATACGAATGTTTTCATTCACTTGTGGGGTTTGAGAAGTTACACTCAATGCAAGACAACCGGCTGAAACAAACCTCATTGGTTGCAGCTGTTATATGAATATTTTCATTCTGTCTCCCAGTCTGAGTTATTGTACAGGGTTATTACAAATGATTGAAGCGATTTCACAGCTCTACAATAACTTTATTATTTGAGATATTTTCACAATGCTTTTCACACACATATACAAAAACTCAAAAAGTTTTTTTAGGCATTCACAAATGTTCGATATGTGCCCCTTTAGTGATTTGGCAGACATCAAGCCAATAATCAAGTTCCTCCCACACTCGGCGCAGCATGTCCCCATCAATGAGTTTGAAAGCATCGTTGATGCGAGCTCGCAGTTCTGGCACGTTTCTTGGTAGAGGAGGTTTAAACACTGAATCTTTCACATAACCCCACAGAAAGAAATCGCATGGGGTTAAGTCGGGAGAGCGTGGAGGCCATGACATGAATTGCTGATCATGATCTCCACCACGACCGATCCATCGGTTTTCCAGTCTCCTGTTTAAGAAAAATCTGAACATCATGATGGAAGTGCGGTGGAGCACCATCCTGTTGAAAGATGAAGTCGGCGCTGTCGGTCTCCAGTTGTGGCATGAGCCAATTTTCCAGCATGTCCAGATACACGTGTCCTGTAAGGTTTTTTTCGCGGAAGAAAAAGGGGCCGTAAACTTTAAACCGTGAGATTGCACAAAACACGTTAACTTTTGGTGAATTGCAAATTTGCTGCACGAATGCGTGAGGATTCTCTACCGCCCAGATTCGCACATTGCGTCTGTTCACTTCACCATTAAGAAAAAATGTTGTTTCATCACTGAAAACAAGTTTCGCACTGAACGCATCCTCTTCCATGAGCTGTTGCAACCGTGCCGAAAATTCAAAGCGTTGGACTTTGTCATCAGGTGTCAGGGCTTGTAGCAATTGTAAACGGTAAGGCTTCTGCTTTAGCCTTTTCCGTAAGATTTTCCAAACCATCAGTTGTGGTATATTTAGCTCCCTGCTTGCTTTATTCGTCGACTTCCGCGGGCTATGCATGAAACTTGCCCACACGCGTTCAACCGTTTCTTCGCTCACTGCAGGCCGACCCGTTGATTTCCCCTTACAGAGGCATTCAGAAGCTTTAAACTGCGCATACCATCGCCGAATGGAGTTAGCAGTTGGTGGATCTTTGTTGAACTTCGCCCTGAAGTGTCGTTGCACTGTTATGACTGACTGATGTGAGTGCATTTCAAGCACGACATACGCTTTCTCGGCTCCTGTTGCCATTTTGTCTCACTGCGCTCTCGAGGCAGAAACCTGAAGTGCGGCTTCAGCCAAACAAAACTTTATGAGTTTTTATACATATCTGTAGTGTGTCTTGACCATATGTCAATGAATGGAGCTACAGTGAATTTATGAAATCGCTTCAATCATTTGTAATAGCCCTGTATTTACGTGCTTTTTCAACTTTTTCGGCTATACATGAACAATGACTTTTTTATGGTCAAATGAACTATATTACTTCAAGAAGATGTGAATAAAATATATATTTCTAAAAATAAAGTATTTCCAAAATTTATGTATCTACATACTTAAATAGGATTTTTGTATGTGTGGTATTAAATGTCAATTTCTGGTTCGTATTGAAAGTTTAGTATCTGTTGCTGCCTGTAAATATATGTACATATAAATAATCAGTTTTTGACAGACTTTTATTAGGTTGGTTTCATCCCTGTTTGCTCGGTACGTACAAATTTTCCCATTAATTTTAAACCAACTTACCGATAAGCTAGGCACTTGAAACGTTCAACATACCTCAGAAATGGATGACACTGCAATATTAACATCCTTTCAAGTCCAGTGTGTTGCACAAGGAACTCGTTTTTCTGTCTGTCAGTTCGGTACAAATTTTACAACTGGTTTCGAACTAACTTTCCGATAAGATAAACATTTGAAACTTTCAGCTTAGCTCAGAAATGGATGACAATGCCATATTCACTATTTGTAGTCCTGTCAGCAACTGAATAAAACACAATTTTAGTGCCATATGCGTTTCGCCTTTATTTTCTGCAAGGCATCATCAGTGGCCTGGAATATGTACGTATGTTAGCTATTTTATTTACATTTTTGTCACTGTGCCTATAGTTTATAAACAGTTCTGGTGGTTGCTATTTCCTATTAAGTAGTAATGTTTTGAACTGTACTTAAAGGTTGCGTGGACAATTTCTTACATATTATGCTCCTGTTGCATTTTTGGTGTTGTTCTTCTTCTTATGAACGCCAATTTGCGGTTTTTCCCACATTCCACAGCACTATGCACTGAAGGCTTGTTTTAATGCAATGTTTCGGTTTCTGTTGCCGGCTGCCAAATGTTTTTACCAAAGATCGAAACTTATGAGTGTAATTATTGAAGTATCTGTGGTCTGTGTGTGTGTGTGTGTGTGTGTGTGTGTGTGTGTCCAGATGGTGTGGGGAAGAGTTTTCTTGTTTTATGTTATTTCCTTTATTAAGTGTAGTAGGGAGCCTGTGCTGATGTGTGGTGTGTTTGTTCATTTATCACATGTTTGTTTTCTGCTATGGCTTTCTGGATGTGGAAGTTTTCTTGTGTTTGTATAATGATGGTTGTAGTGTTTTAAATGCTCTGCAAATGTGGAATGGTTTGTTTCATACTTCCAACATCTGATATGTTCTTTGTATCTTGTTTCAAAATGCCTGCATGTCATGCCTATCACAACTTTGACATTCAAGTTTATATATTCCTGATTGTTGGAATTTGTCCCTCTTGGTAGCTGGCTGGCTTAGGTGTGATTGAAGGGTTTGCCCAGGCTTATATGCTTTTTTAAGCCCTCTCTCTATAGGATGTTTGCAACTCTGTGTGTTAGTTTATGTGTGTAGGTCATGGTGTACCATCTGGTTCTTTTCTGTGTGGTGTTGTCATTGTGTGTGTTTGTTGAGTGTGTTTGTAAGTTTTCAGCTTGTGAGTTCTTTTGTATTCTGGAAATGTTGTGTTTGTTTTTTATTTGTGTTTTATTTTCTGATTGAGCCTGTGTACCACATGTGTGTCATACCCGTTGTTCCTAGCTATTTCTTGTTCATAGTTTCTCTTGCTGAGTGGGATTCTGTTTAATCTATGTAACATGTGTCTTAGTGCTGCAAGTTTCTGGCTGTGGGGGTGGTTGGATGTGGAATGTATTATTGTGTCTGTGGCTGTTGGTTTTCTAAAGATGTTAAATGTATGTTTGCCATTTTCTTTTTTAATTGTAATGTCAAGAAAATTTGTTTGATTTTCTTTTTCTTTTTCAAGTGTGAATTTTATGTTCTGATGAACTTTGTTTATTTCTGAATGGAGTTCATCTATTTTTTCACTTGGCTCATCTACCAGACAAATAATGTCATCCACGTATCTGTACCAATATATGATTTTGAAACTTTCATTTGTGGTTATCTTTTCAAATACCTGATTTTCTAAGTGACTGATGAAAATGTTTGCTAGTGTTCCTGATATTGGGGATCCCATGGGCAGTCCATCAGTTAGTAATGTAATGTATTGCGAATGCATAGAAAGAAGGATCCTTTAATGTATGATTATATGATAGCGGAACAAACACTGGTAGCAGTTACTTCTGTAAAATATCTGGGAGTATGCGTACGGAACGATTTGAAGTGGAATGATCATATAAAATTAATTGTTGGTAAGGCGGGTACCAGGTTGAGATTCATTGGGAGAGTGCTTAGAAAATGTAGTCCATCAACAAAGGAGGTGGCTTACAAAACACTCGTTCGACCTATACTTGAGTATTGCTCATCAGTGTGGGATCCGTACCAGGTCGGGTTGACGGAGGAGATAGAGAAGATCCAAAGAAGAGCGGCACGTTTCGTCACCGGGTTATTTGGTAACCGTGATAGCGTTATGGAGATGTTTAATAAACTCAAGTGGCAGACTCTGCAAGAGAGGCGCTCTGCATCGCGGTGTAGCTTGCTCGCCAGGTTTCGAGAGGGTGCGTTTCTGGATGAGGTATCGAATATATTGCTTCCCCCTACTTATACCTCCCGAGGAGATCACGAATGTAAAATTAGAGAGATTAGAGCGCGCACGGAGGCTTTCAGGCAGTCGTTCTTCCCGCGAACCATACGCGACTGGAACAGGAAAGGGAGGTAATGACAGTGGCACGTAAAGTGCCCTCCGCCACACACCGTTGGGTGGCTTGCGGAGTATCAATGTAGATGTAGATGTAGATGTAGTAGATAATATTCTTTCTCAAACTGAAAGTAGTTTTGTTCAGTTGTCAGTCTGAGCATATCTGTTATTTCTTTTCTTGCATCTGTGGTGAGGTTGCTGTGGGATGAGAGATTTTGTTCTATGATTTCTATTGTTTCTGTGATAGGGATGGAGGTATACATATTTTCTATATCGAATGAAATCAGTGATGCTGTGTGTGATACTTGTATGTTCTGTATGTTTTCTATTAGGTTTCCTGTGTTTATCACTGTTCTGTTGTTTTCTAGTTTATAGTGTTTTGTAACTAACTTTTGGAGGTGTTTGGCTATGCGGTATGTTGGGGCTTTCTTGAAGTTGATAACAGCTCTCATTGGCATTCCGTCTTTATGTACTTTCGGTTGACTGCGGAGTGTTGGTGCTTGTGGGTTTTTCTGTGTTATATAGTATTTCTGTTTGTCTGTGAGTGTGTGTTCAATGTTTTTCAGTGTTCGTTTCACATTTGCCTGGAATCGTGTAGTTGGATCTGACTTCAGTTTTTGTATGGCATTGGTGTTTATGTATTCCTTGGTTTTTGTGATGTATTGCTCTTTATCCATGAGTACTGTTACATTTCCCTTGTCTGCTCTTGTTATTAATACATTATTGTTTGTTAACTTTTGTTTTCACCTTTTCATAGTGGCTGCTTCTGTTTGGTTGTTCCTATTGTGTGTCCGCTGTGTTTGCTTTATTATGCCTGAAGTGGCATAATGGTTTAATAGTTCTTTAATAATACTGTAATTAAAAAACCTCACTAAATATTTCACCCCCTTGTGTGCTGAATATCCAAAAATATTGAAACATTTATTTCCTTTAATTTCTGAATGAGAAACAAAATACCAGTTTTCGTACGGCTAGCTTCAAAATTGCTTTAATACATATTTTCAAATAGCTTTTCATCCTCTGTTTCACCACTTTAGGGGTTGAATTCCAAAAAATCTCTTCTTAAACAATCCCTATGGTATATGATCAACAAACTCGCAAAATTTCAAGCTTCTATCCTTTGTTGTTTAGGCTGGGCATTAATGAGTTAGTGAATCAGTCAGGACATTTCCTGTTATATATAAGAAGGGCTTGTGTCTGTATATGTGTGGATGGATATGTGTGTGTGTGCGCGCGCGAGTGTATACCCGTCCTTTTTTCCCCCTAAGGTAAGTCTTTCCGCTCCCGGGATTGGAATGACTCCTTACCCTCTCCCTTAAAACCCACATCCTTTCGTCTTTCCCTCTCCTTCCTTCTTTCCTGATGAGGCAACAGTTTGCTGCGAAAGCTTGAATTTTGTGTGTATGTTTGTGTTTGTTTGTGTGTCTGTCGACCTGCCAGCACTTTCATTTGGTAAGTCACATCATCTTTGTTTTTAGATATATTTTTCCTACGTGGAATGTTTCCCTCTATTATAAACAATCCTAAAGAAATATTATTCTGGTGACTTACAAAGACAAGGGCCCTTCTTACCTTGGTAAAAAATGATCTTAGTTTGCAGAAGGGTGGCGTCTGCAGAATAACATCCCAATGTCACAGAGGCTACAATGGTCAGATCAAATGCATGATTCATGAAAGGTGTTTGGAACATGATGGCCACACTTGCCTTTCACAGCCCAGTAAGTCAACCATAGCCAAGCATTTTATTTCTGCAGGACATTTTAAGAATTATTCTGAAACAGAAATCTTGGCCATAAAAAATTCTGGGGTTTGGTTATTAAGGAATCTGTGGAAATACTTCTAACAGAAGATATTGTTATTCATGATGACAACTTTCAACTTGATAAGGCATTGGACCTGATGATTTCTTCAATATATTCAGAAAGACAGAATTTTATGCCTAATGACATCTATAGCAATAATTAATTTTATTATTTTGACCACTGAATTTTAGCCCCAAGGGCCCACAATCCAGCAGAGGATGTGAACATAATATTACCGATAACCATGCAGATGGCGTTATGCTACACTCGACACAGTATGAGTGATCATGCAGCGGTAACCTATGTGCATGTGCCTCCATGCAGTTTTAGGTTTAAAGTCAGTGACATGCACCGACAATCTCCAGTGTAAAGCTCATCAAAAGACAGCTGATTGGTTATCAGTCAGAATATCATGGCCAGGTGTTGACATCATCTGGCTGCAATCTCAAACCTCCTGGAATATTCCACAGTTTTAATCACTTACATTGGTGAGTCCATTTTAGCTTTGATTCAGCCTGTTTCTAATATCAGAATTATGTATTTGTTAATGACAGGTGTAAATGTATCCAATATGTTTGAAGTGGCAAGGAATGCTATCAATCACTAAAAATCTGCAGCTTCTGAAAATTTATGTAATTGTTATTTCTGGGCAAATACAAATATACTGTACAAAAGTGCAGTTTTTGTTTTGATAGGTGCAGGCACAAGAATGGAAAATGCCCTAATAAAGGCACAAACATTGATTTGGAATATATGAACAACTACTTTTATTGAAATCAATATTTATTAATCAGAGATAACAACTTCCACTTAGGGACAGAAGACAGTCCCACATTACATTCAATCAACTATGTTCTGAAAATAAAATTATCTATCAAAGCAAGCACTAGTCACATATTGCATGACAGTCATAGAATCAAATCATCCTTATTTACATACCGATCAGTTGAGCTGGTAACTTTATATTATAACAATTGAATTGGAGAAAAAGCCTTAATATTGATAAAACATCTCTCTCTCTCTCTCTCTCTCTCTCTCTGACACACACACACACACACACACACACACACACACACAGACACAGAGACAGAGTAGTTTGGCGAACAGCCTTACACACCCAGCTGTTTTATTGAATAATATTAACTTACATCATTTTAATACATAATTTAATAAATGAAAAACATCGTGAATTAAAAGTCTTGGTTAAAGTAGAATAAAACTTTTAACATTCATATCAAAAAATAAATGCACATTACTCCACATCAAATAATACAATAAATATTTGTGCAGGAAGATGAAAAATTGTTTCTGCATGCTTAACCTAATACACCACATTCAAGTTTAAACACAACTTGCATAAGAACAGCTTTAAAAAGATTTATACACAAATGTCAGTATGGACTAAATGTCTACTTGATATGTCTCTCAAATTGCATGGACACAGCAGATGCAACTTTCTCCAACCACAATAACTGCAGATTACCTGTCCTTACACTATCAGCCTTACTTGCAAAATTAATGCAATTCATCTTAACAGCTGTTATACAATACACTCTCAACAGACACTAAATCTGCCAAGATATAAATTTAAGGTTACTTGACAAAGAAGTGAGCAGTACAGAGTACATCTGATCCATTTAAAAGATGAAAAATTCTAAGAAGAAATTAGAGCAGACTGAAGGCTAAAATGAGTTCTTGACAAATGGAACAACTGGCAAGAGTAGATAACATCACCATAAAACTTATAAAAAAAATTGAAAGAAAAATGTGAAGTACACAATATCTGTGGTAAAAGTGAAATAATTAATGCACAGTACTCATGACAAGCAGTGAGGTGTCTCCTTTGTTCAACTACACAAAAAAATAAATTACAGCAATATACTCTCTTTTATGTCCAAACAACTGTTCATAAGCCCCTTAATTACACTCTTCTTGTCACTATTTCCTATGCCTCATACAGGACTGCACTAATCGGACTGCAGGAACAATAACTGTGAAGTACAGTATTTACAATGTAGTGAGATTGTGCGATCATCAATGGCATACATGTTTTTGCCAGTTCACTAATACACTTTACAAAATGTCAAAGTAAAATTATAAGCAATATTACCACATCATCATTGTTCTTGAAAAAGTACAAAACATTTTGTAACGTATAAAATGATGGCAAAGGCACAAAAATCCCACAAAGATAACATGTATACATGTATATATATATATATATATATTTTTATATAAAAATTTCCATGTAGCACAAAGATGGTTCTGAGGTAACACTAGCAGTATACCGGACTTTGGTATATCTGGCAGATACAGAAAGCAAACAACAATCAGTGGCAGGCTCAAAATTGTCAGGTAAGCTATATGTCTATGCATACAGTCCCAGGCGATGAATCTTGGCTGAGAGGAAATTGTGGAGAATGAACACAAAAGGCTTAGGACAGCACTCCAAATCCAGTTCCTGGAAAATCAGAAAGAGAGAATGAATAAAATATTGGAAAATCATGGACTGCATGTGTGCTTGCTCTCTCTCTCTCTCTCTCTCTCTCTCTCTCTCTCTCTCTCTCTCCCCCCCCCCCCCCCCCCCCCCCTCCCTCCCTTAATCCCCCCATTTACTGCTGTAGCTTGATTAGGGAATGGGATGGGAATTATTGTTGCCTGATAAGGAGGTGAGTGAAGAGATGGGTAACCTAGGAACCAAAGAGAATGGGAAGATGGTAAAAGTACAAGTAATTAATGACTATTTTTGAGCAATTACTTACCCCGATTAGGAAGTGTACAGTAGGAATTAAGTTGAATGATAATATTACTGACTGAAATAAATTCTTACCAGAAGAGTTCTAATAGAATCTAAATACTTACATAAAATCACTAACAAATACTTATTCTTTATTTTTTATTGTTAGGTAGGACAATAAAGCATCAAGGTTGTTAATGAATAGATTAAAATTACCTGCTGGGGCTCACTATGTGCTCAACTATTGTAAGGGATTTATTATGAAATTCTAGTTCTGTCACACATGCTTCCATATATTGATCCAAGCAAATTTTATGAATGTGGCAACTTCTCCTTTTAATTCCAGTGAAGCTACTGTAATGCCACCTCAGAAATCCTACTCATTTTTTCTGTGGCTTTCTTTCCATGTTCAAGTAACTGATATTCTAATACAATAGGACAACAGAAAGCACTGCTTTATAATATTGAACAATGTTCCTGTAGAAATATTCACATGGGAGAAGTAAACTTTTGTAATTATTTGATAATCCTGTAAGCAATCAATATTTACGTTTATGGCCAGTTTTGCAGTTTGCTCTGAATGCTACAAGTATGAAGTAATTAACAACAAATACTTACAGATGTGGTCTCAATTTACAAATGTAGTAATGACACAATCTCGTGATTGCCATAAAAAGGTGAATTCAGTCATGAACTTAAAACTGTATGTGATAGGACTGTTAATAAATTATTAGATGTCTAAAATAATGTAATAGTGGTCATTCGTACTGCAAAATTTCCAGAGGTAACTAGTGAGTCATCTGATACCCCAAGTGCAGATTTTGTAGAGGTGACTTATCACAAGTAAAATGAAGGATGCGAAATTTCTACGATTTGGAGTTTCGAAGTTGGAAGTTTGCATCATTTGGTTAACTGAAGAAAAAAAAATGAACAAATACTTCCAATTAAACAACTTTAAGTTAGTAACAATAACATTAGTAACAGTGGAACAGCAATTGGCATAATTATGAGTACAATAATTGGCAGCACACTGTGCTTCTATAAGAAATATAGTGATCAAACTCTTCCCCAAATTTAAATGAGCCTTACTACCTCTGCACAAATTTACATGCTCCCATTGCAAGTTCTCATTACAATGGAGAAGAGTGGTGTGGTTGTGTAACAGAACAAGAAGGAGAAGAAGAAGAATTTGATGTGAAAGAAATAGATTATTAAATAATGAACACATGATTTAGTAACAGTATTGTGCTCAAACCCAACCGAATGAGACAGTGAGACTCCTACAGAATTACTAAAATCAATGGAAGGTACAGGAATTAAGAAACTTGTTCCATCTACAATATGAGGAAAAGATAAGATTACTACTCACTGTAAAGATGACACATTGACTTACAGACAGGCACAATGAAAAGACACTTACACATTAGCTTTCAGCCACAGCTTCTTCAGAAAAGGAAACACATGCACATTCATTCACACAGCAAGCACACCTCATGCACTCATGATTGCCATCTTGGACCATAATTCAACTGTCACATATGATGACTGCAGCAATCTGGAGGAGGTGAGGAAGGGGAAGGGATAGCATGAGCACATGAAAGGAAAGAAGAGCATTGTCCAGCAAAGCATGCAGGGACCAGACAGCCAACAGGCACAGCGTTGAGAGGCTGTGGGGCATTGAGGCAGGAAGAAATGGTGGGCAAAAAAGGAGAGGAGTGGAAGAGGAAAGATGGGTGGGTGCATTGGCTGAGAGCAGCACACAATGAGGGAATGCAAAGATGGGAGTTTATCCTTACAACAAATTCTCTGCTCTGCCTCAACCTATGGTAACCTACTGTCCCCTCACCTTACACCCAGCAGTTTCCACCCCCTCTGTCCTGTCACCTACCCCCTATTCTTGACCCCTCACACTCTTCGGTTGCCGTCCTCTGGCAATACACCCGACAATCTTTCCCCTTCCCCTGCTCCTCTCCTCTCCTCTTTCTTCCCATTTCTCCCTCACCCCATCCCCCTTCCCTTCCTACCTCCTTGCCCCACAGTCTCCCGATGTTGTGCATATAGGCAGTCTTGTCCCCACGTGCTCTTCATAGAACAGAACCCTTCTCTCCACCCACCTGTACCCTGCTATCCCTTCCCCGGCCCCTCCAGATTGCTGCTTCCATTTTACATGACAGTTGCATTCCGGTCCAAGTTGCCAGAGATGGCAGTCATGTGTGCATGAGGCATGTTTGCTTGTGTGAATGAATGTGAATGTGTGTGTATTTTTCCTTTTCTAAAGAAGCCTTTGACTGAAAGCTAATGTGTAAGTCTTTTCATTGTGCCTGTCTACAGCTCAACATGACATCTTTATTGTGAGGAGTGAAATAATGCGCACACTCTTTAAAGCCATGTGCATTAGCAGTGTGTTGTGATCTGTGACAGTGTGCTGTGAAAGGGCAATACTGTGAACTTCTGATAGAGCCCACCATGGGTGAGTGCCTATTTAAACCAAGCCATTCTATGCTTGCACTCGGTTATCATGTTATTACTGCTTGCAGACATTTGCCTTATCTTACTGTGTTGAGTGTACGGTAAGGTGATCAGCATACATGCCACAGTCTAATGAAGTTTTACTAACATTTTGTATAGTGTGTCCAAGTTGCAACACAAGTGACAACGAGCCTGGCATTGTTCTCTGCACAGTTTTCAGTCTCTGCTTGGTCCTCTGTTGTATCTACAATGTCTGATGGTGCTGCTGATGAGTTTTTACACCAGCTGATTGATCAGCAAGGGGTTCTTATTGCAGTGTTGCAACATCTTAGTCAACAACAGGAGGCATTCATCACAGTGCAATAGAATCAGATCCAGGGATTGCAAATGCTTGACTCTGTTTTGGCCAGTTTGGATCGGTGTCAATCTACGTCACCTGCCACATTGCCCCTTGCACCTCCCATTTTGCTTGTCACTACTCCAATCATTTATCCCCTGTTGTTTCCAGTTTACAATGAGTGTGTCAAAAAATGGGAATCCTACAAAAACGGCTGCGGCAACATTTTCATGCACGTGGATTGACTGATATTACCCTATGTGATGGTGTTTTTTTTTTGTCTTGATACTCACCTCAGATGTATCAACTCCTTTGCCAACTGGCCCCACCTACAGGGTCTGTCTTCACTCTCTTTTGATAACATGTGTGACCTTCTTTCAAAATACTACTGTAAAAAGATGCAGGTCATTTCCACTCAAATTGAGTTCTATCAGTGTCACAAGAAACCGTAACATTCCTATAAGACTTGGGAAGCTAAGCTTCACAGTTTAAGTCATCATTGTCACTTAATCACTGGTCTAAATAAGGAGTTGTATGTCAAACAAATGGTTCATGATACAATCATTTGGTTGGACCCTGATCGTGAGGTTTGTGAGCAGGCCCTTCAATGTGGAAACTGCTCCCTCTCCATCATTCTGACTACTGCACAATCGTTTGAGGTTTTGAGGGCTGTGGGTACCCAAATTGAATCATTGTGTGAGGTTGCTGGAGTTCAACCATGCTTTTCCCCACCATCTGAGATGGTTCATAGGGGGATGATATGGTGACAGTGGTCTGTGTATGAGAAAAACATCGGGGCAGCCAGCCCATCTCACTGCAGCAGCCATGGTTGCAGCAGTACAGCAAGCCCGGTAATGAACAACAATGTAAGCACTCCATGCTTCCCTCTTTTCTGTCATGTTTTGTCACTTATGAGAGGCCGAACTGTCCTAAGCAGTGGGCCGTTGGATGCCAGTGCAACAAAATGGGCCACATTGCTCCTGTTTGTAATGCAAAATTCCAACAGCCTATTGCAGACACTGACATGGATGTCAATTATTTATCAGCAATCTCCATTGCATCCGATAAGCTTTTTATTGTTGTCAAGGTTTATCAAAAGGTTCTGCACACGCAAGTCAACAATGGTGCTGCCACGTCTTTACTCAACTTGGAGACGTGCATGGACTTGGGCTCCCTCTCTTCAGTGCCAATGTCATGTACAACAGTTACTTACAATAAACAAAGCTTTCAAATATTAGGTAGTTTCTCGGTCCCAGCTACATATAAATCCATGGCCGGTCTGCTGAATTTTCTGATGCTGAAAATGTATGCACCAAAAATCTGTTTGGCCTGGATGCCCTTAACATTTTTGGGGTTGGGATGTTTGGGGGGGGGGGAAGAGACCAAACAGCGAAGTCATCGGTCTCATCGGATTAGGGAAGGAAGTCAGCCGTGCCCTTTCAAAGGAACCATCCCAGCATTTCCCTGGAGCGATTTAGGGAAATCATGGAAAACCTAAATCAGGATGGGCGGACGCAGGACTGAACTGTCGTGCTCCCGAATGCAAGTCCAGTGTGTTAACCACTGCGCGACCTCGCTCGGTAAACTTTTTTTTACTATTTCCGATGAAGTTAATGTCATCTCTGATCAAGTGTCTCATATACAACTTGACTCTATGTTTTGAATTTTCCTCCCTGTTTTCTGCAGGTTGGGTTGTGCCAATAATTTCAAATTCAACATCACCATGAAACCGTTGGCCAGACCCGATTTCTTTTGGTCTCATCCACTGCCAATGGTGTTCTGTGACCAAGTCAAGGCAGAGCTTGACTGCCTCATGACCTCTGGGGTCATCCAACTAATCGCATCCAGCGAATGGGCTACTCCCTTTAATCACTGTCAAGAAGCAGTCGGGATGGTTACGCCTTTGCATAAATTTCAAAGTTTCTGTCAATGCTCAGTCTATCATCGACATGTATCCCATGCCGCATCCTGAAGAACTTTTTGCTTGGCTCATTGGTGGTCAGTATTTTTATCAATACTTGCGATTAAAATCTGGCATGGCCAGCACCCCGGCGATTTTTCAGTGGTTTCTTGAACAACTCACAAGTTCTTTGCCTGGCTGTGCCAACTATCTTAATGATATTGTGGTCTCCAGCTCCTTCACTGCTGAACATCTCAACAAACTTAAGTCCCCTCTTTTCGGTGTTACAGGCTCGTGTTAAAATTCAGTTTGGAAAAGTGCTGCTTCTTTCAGCCTTCTATTGTTTATCATGAGTTTGAGGACTCTAGTGCTGGTATCAAACTCCTTTGTCAGAATGTCTCTGCTGTTGTGGCTCTTCTGCATCCTATGCCGGTCAAGGAACTCCACAATTTTTTTAGGTAAGATTGCTTATTATTATCAGTTTTGTTGGAGGCGGCATCTGCTGCACAAGCGTTACATGCTTTGCTGCATAAGGGGATGTCTTTCCACAGGTTGCAGGCATGTGAAATGGCGTTTTACAAACTGATGTCTATGTTACAATATGCGTAACCTACCAACTGGGTCAACAACAGATGCCTCCCAGTGTGGGCTGGGGGTGACGTTAGCTCATAAATATTCTGATATTTATCCCCCCCCCCCCCCCCCCCCTCCAGTATCAGCACACCATCTCAGTCAGAACCCCAGAACCTCGTGGAGGAAGATGGCATGGATATCTCATGAATCTGAGCAGTTTGCCAAGGGAAAAGAAATGAAGTAATGTGCCCACACTTGAAAGCCATACATTAGCAGTGTGTTGTCATCTGTGAGAGCAAACCATGAAAGAGCAATACTGTGAACTTCCAAGAGAGCCTACCATGGGCGAGTGCCTATTTAAACCCTGCTGCGCTATGCTCACACTCAGTTATCATTTATGGTGATTGGAATACATGCCACAGTCTAATAAAGTTGTACTAACATTCTTGGTTGTGTAGTGCATCCAAGTTACAAGTAGCGATCTATCTTTTCCTCATATTGTTGATATTCCAACCTGGAGTTTCCACTGCTTACAGTTATTCCATCTGATAGTTACAACTTGTGAAGCACTATAAATACCATGAAATTTCAAATTCAGACAGCAATAAGTATCATGACACTTCTCAATAATTTTCATCAGAAGTATATGAATATATATATTTTTATTTTATTTTGTTTTATTTTATTTGCTATATGATGATAAAAGAAAATACTAGACAACTATTTATGACTAATATATACATTTCTACACAGATACACACACTTTCAAGTTCATAATGGGTTCCTAGCCCTTACTCCAGGCTTTAAATCAAGTCACAAGCACCTTTAGGCATATTGTGATGGTCTTCCCCTCTCCCTCTGAATGCTCTGAGAGAACATTCAAATGTTGTGTGATGTAAAATCTGCTGCTCTTCACCACAGTCACATTGAGAGGACTTCCATCATCTTTGGTGGAGTAAATAATTCATATCTGTCTCCATCAGTTCTCATTCAACACTATGTGCACCAGTGCCATTGTGGTGGTCACTTCCATGCAGTTTTAATTGGTGAGGCATCCAGGAAGTTTGCTTCTCTCATTGATTGCTCCATTCAGCAATACTAAACAGTCCTCCAAAGTAGTACGTTCAGTCAACGATTTAACAATTGCAAATTTCAGGGAAAGCCTACAGCAGTTAGACAGGGATGAGGTGTACCGTGAACCTGACGCCAATTTAAAATATAATTTATTTCATGACATTTTTGTAAATGCATTTGAAAACTGCTTCCCCAAGAAAATAGTTAAATATACTCGTAAGAAACCTTGTAACAAACCATGGCTTACTAAGGGTATAAAAATATCTTGTAACCGGAAAAGGGAAATGTATCTGACAGCAAGAAAGAGTAGTGACCCAGAAACTATCAAAAATTATAAAAACTACTGTGTTATATTAAGAAAAGTTATTAAAAAATCCAGGAGTATGTGTATCATGTCTGAAGTCAGCAACTCTGATAATAAAATTAAAACAATTTGGGATATTATTAAAAGAGAAACAGGCCAACCAAGAGCAGAGGAAGACAGTATTACCATCAAATTGAATGAAAACTTTACGAACAAAAAGTCAGAAGTTGAAAATATTTTTAATAATCATTTTCTAAATGTTGTGGATATAGTAGGATCCAGGTGTTCATTAGAAGATGCTAGGCTGTTAATGGAAGAGGCCATACCTATGCAATTTGATACAATTGAAATCTCACCCACTTCTCCCTCTGAAATTAGGAAAATAATAAACTTGCTTAAAAGCAAAAACTCACATGGAATTGATGGCATTTCCAGCAAAATACTAAAAGCTTGTTCTCAACAGATAAGTAAGATTCTCAGCCACCTGTGTAATAGCTCTCTGGAACAGGGCATTTTCCCTGATAGACTGAAATATGCTGTTGTTATACCTTTGCATAAAAAGGGGGATAGATCTGATGTCAACAATTACCGTCCAATCTCCCTTCTAACAGCTTTATCCAAAATTTTTGAGAAAGTAATGTATTCAAGAGTAGCTTCACATATCTGTAAAAATGAAGTACTAACAAAATGTCAGTTTGGTTTCCAGAAAGGTTTTTCAACAGAAAATGCCATATATGCTTTCACCAGTCAAATTTTGAATGATCTGAATAACCGAACACCACCCATTGGGATTTTTTGTGATCTCTCAAAGGCTTTTGATTGTGTAAATCATGAAATTCTGCTAGACAAGCTCAAGTATTGTGGCATGAGTGGGACAGTGCACAAATGGTTTAATTCGTACCTAACTGGAAGAGTGCAGAAAGTTGAAATAAGTAGTTCTCGTAACATGCAAAGATCAGCACATTCCTCAAACTGGGGAACTATCAAGAATGGGGTTCCACAAGGGTCAGTCTTGGGTCCTTTGTTGTTCTTATTGTATATTAATGACTTGCCATTCTATATTCATGAAGAGGCAAAGTTAGTTCTCTTCGCTGATGATACAAGTATGGTAATCACACCTGAGAAACAAGAATTAACTGATGAAATTGTCAATACTGTCTTTCAGAAAATTACTAAGTGGTTCCTTGTAAACGGACTCTCACTGAATTTTGATAAGACACAGTACATATAGTTCCGTACAGTGAATGGTATGACGCCATTAATAAATATAGACCTTAATCAGAAGCATATAGCTAAGATAGAATATTCCAAATTTTTAGGTATGTCCATTGATGAGAGATTAAATTGGAAGAAACACATTGATGATCTGCTGAAACGTTTGAGTTCAGCTACTTATGCAATAAGGGTCATTGCAAATTTTGGTGATAAACATCTTAGTAAATTAGCTTACTACGCCTATTTTCACTCATTGCTTTCATATGGCATCATATTTTGGGGTAATTCATCACTGAGGAATAAAGTATTTATTGCACAAAAGCGTGTAATCAGAATAATAGCTGGAGTCCACCCAAGATCATCCTGCAGACATTTATTTAAGGATCTAGGGATATTCACAGTAGCTTCTCAGTATATATACTCTCTTATGAAATTTATTATTAACAACCAAACCCAATTCAAAAGTAATAGCAGTGTGCATAACTACAATACTAGGAGAAAGGACGATCTTTACTATTCAAGATTAAATCTAACTTTGGCACAGAAAGGGGTGAATTATACTGGCACTAAAGTCTTTGGTCACTTACCAAATAGTATCAAAAGTCTGACAGATAACCAACAAGTATTTAAGAAGAAATTAAAAGAATTTCTGAATGACAACTCCTTCTACTCCATAGAGGAATTTTTAGATATAAATTAAGAAAAAAATAAAAAAAAAATTAAAAAATTAATAAAATAAAAAATAAAGAAAAACAAAAAAACAAAAAAATAAAGTTGTTATATTAACTTAAGTATGTTGTTAAATTAACCTAATTATGTCATGTATTGGAAAATTCGACTCGTTCCACATCATTACGAAATATTGTATTCATGATCCATGGAACTAGTATTAATCTAATCTAATCTAATCAGGCATCTTGCATGTTGAAATAACTGTTCTGCAGACTGACTGCTGTGTGCTACTACAGTTTTCTAAACATCATTCACTGGGGTTCTGATAATGAAAATTCTGATAATTCTATGTTGTTTTTCATTTCTGTCCAAATGTTCTCCAATGAAAAATCCAGGATGGAATGTAACAATATTATGAAAAGGAAAGTTGCTACTCACAGTTTGGCAAAGATGCTGAATCACAGACATGCACAACAAAAAGACTGTCACGTGTGTTGTGCATGTGTGTGTGTATTTTTGACGAAGGCCTTACTGGCAAAAGCTTTATTTGTGACAGTGTGACAGTCTTTTGGTTTGTGCCTATCTGTGTCTCAGCATCTCCGCTATATGGTAAGTAGCAAATTTCCTTTTCATAATATTGTTCTCCAATGATGTGATCTATTAAAAACTAGTAGCCAATGTATGTTTGTGGGACAAATACACCCTGTGATGTGGCACGCTGCTCGACTAAGCTGTATGTCAATTAGTTTAGCTCAGCACCGTATACCCATTTGGAACAACAGTATTCTGTGCCAAGTATGAAAGAGAGGACTGCTGAAATGACACCCTGGATGGTTCCTGTTAACTTCTGGAGCATAATATTCTTAGTCTTTATTAGCTGCCACATTCTAGAAATGGATTCTTTATGTCAGTGACCTGACTAGGGTCACACCTAGGTATTTTGGAGTGATGCTTGTTTATTCCATAGGTGGAAAGTTAATACAACAGTCTTTGAGGATTTGGTTAGAAGAAATTATGTTTGATGTATCCATCCAACAGCTTCAGGTCTTAAGTTAATATTGATTCAATTTTCCTAAAGCCTTGATCATGAGCGATCAAAGCAATATCATCAGCATAATAAATTTCCTGGACTAGTTCCTGAAAGGTTATATATATACAAATTAAAAAAGAGTGAGGCCAAAACCGAACAGTGGGACACCATGATTTATTCTGTGAACTCTCTGAGAACAGCTGGAAGTACCTATCATTATGCTTGTTGCCAGTTAGAGTGGTTAGTTACCTACACAAAATGACTCTGATGAATTTGAGCAAGAATCTGTCACTCCATACAGTCTTGTAGGCTGCAGTTAGGTCTACTCCACTGAATCTATTGCTGTTGAATGTGGGTTTTATTGATCGTATGTTGGCACCTGTTTCTTTGGGAATTTCAGACCAGTTGACTTTTTCCAAGTTCCATCATGGCTTTCAATAGGAGAGGACAATTGGTATGAAAAATTCAGTGTAGAAAATTAGTAGAAAATACTGACTATGGGGGAATCTTGAGGAGTCTGTGGCACACCTCACTGGGCACATTTGGAGACTCTGTGTGACAAAGCATAGATCAGGTGTGTAGCCCTTGTTTCATCATCCAATAAAGAATGTTACCTTTTCTTTCACATTGTATATAACTTTGAGGTTTTCTGTTTCCATGCAGTCAACAAGTTTTTGTCCACTTTCATCACTTTCTTGATATCCCCAGAGTATATGGTGGCTGTTGAAGTCTCCAACAATGATACTTGGCTGTTATGGTGAGGGCAGAGATGGAGAAGGCCAATTCCATCTGGATCATTTCTACAGGCTGAGTATTATCAAGTTTCCCACTAAATGGAGCCATAAAAACATCATTCTTTGAAGTTGATGGCAAGATTTTATACTAATGTTGTTTCTTACACAGGTTGCTAGTCCACATTTTGAGTGATTGTTTACAGTCACTAGCTTAAAGCCCAAGAGTCTTCCTCTGGTGTATTCATTGCAGTCAACAAACATATTTTTTCTATTGAGGTACAAGTTGAGTCTAATTGTGAAGTTATCCATACATGAGTAACCAGCCTAGGAGAACTCCAGTTAAATGTTTTCAGAATCATTCAAAGAAGGTCTACACCCAGAAGCACAGAAATTTCTTGATTATGCAATAATATTTGGAGGCAACTTTAACCTATCAATGATAGAATGGGATATCTATGGATTCTCTGTAGGCGGTGTAGACAGACAGTCCTGTTAAGCAGCTCTGAACACGTTTCCTGAAAACCATCTGAGGTGGCTATTTTGACAGCCAACACCAAATGGGAGCATTACAAACAGACATTACCTTATCCATAGTGTCAGTATAGAGAAAGGGATTAGTGATCACGATATCATTGGGATAATGAATGTTACAGTCAATAAATCCATCAAGAAGACTAGGAGAGTATTTGCTCTCAAAAGAACCAAGAAGCAGGTGTTAGCATCTTACTCAGACAATGAACGGATATCATTTAGTTCCAAACTGACAGATTTAGAGGAATTATGGGCAAAGTTCAAAGTAATTATAAATTTTACTCTTGAGAAGTGTTTTGTGAGTAAGCAAATTAAAGAGAGAAAAGCCCCACCATGGTTTACTTACAGAATTAGAAAACTGTGAGGAAGCAGAGATACTTGAACTCTTGGGCCAAAAAATAATGTGGAAATCTCAACAGGCAAAAGTCAATAGAAATTCATGCACCCATAAAAAGATCATTGCACGAAGCATACAACAACTTTCAGCATCACACTTTAGTGAAAGATCTTGCCTGGAACTCAAGAAAATTCTGGTCCTACTTAAAATGACTAAGTGGATCAAAAGCTTCTGTCCAGTCACTCGACGTGTTTGGTGTGCCAATAGAAGGCACCAAAGCAAAAGTTGAAGTTTTAAATTTCACATTTAAGAAAGCATTCATGCAAAACACACACACACACACACACACACACACACACACACACACACACACACACACACACACAAAAGGAAGCGCACAAAACATGACCATGAACTCCAGCATCTCGGGCTGGTATGCATGCCATTTACTGACAAAGGCTGTGGTCACAGGCTATGTATGAGTGTCTTTTAATCATGCCTGTCTGCATCTTGACGTGTCTTCTTTATGGTAAGTAGCAATCTATCTTTTCCTACATTGTTGATATTCCTACCTGGAGTTTCAATTGTCTGGCTCATGTTGGAAGATCATACAGACATACCATCATTTAATCACTGCACCGGTTCCCATACAGAAGACATAGAAGTCGGTATCCCTGACAGGTCTGGATGGAATTCCAGTTTGTTTTCACAATGCTGACCCATTAATTAGCTTGCATTCATTTGTTGTGAATCTTTTGTGGAGCACAAAGTCCCAAGTGGCTGTCAAAAACTGAAGTAACTCTGTATTTACACAAAGGGTAGAAAGAAAGGACCCACAAAATGACACACCCATAACCTTAACATTAGAATGCTGCAGATTGTTCATCATATTCTCAGTGAAAAAATAATAAATTGGTTTGAGACAAAAAACCTTCTGTCCACAAATCATCAGGTATTTAAAAAGCATCACTCATGCAGACTCATCCTGTCCTTTTCTCATATGATATCCTGCTAATAGTGGATGAGGGACAACAGGCAGATTACATATTCCTATATTTCTGGAAAGCATTTGACATGGTGCCACACTGCAGCCTGTTAATAAAGGTGTGAGCATGCAGAATAGTTTCCCGGATACATGAGTGGTTCAAAGACCTCTTAAGTAATGTACCTCAAAATGTCGCTGTTGATATAAGTGTTCAGAAGAGGCAAGGGTATCAACAGGAGTGCCCCAGGCAAGTGTGATAAAACTGTTCTTCTTCTCTATATACATAAATGATCTGACAGCTAGGGGAAGCAGCAATATGCAGCTGTTTGCTGATGACACTGTAGTATATGGGAAAATATCATCAATGAGTGACTGTAGGACACAGGATGACTTAACATGAAGAAATATTCGGCATTGTTTGAATTCAGCATTAGTGGTATGTTACTTTACACAGTAACTTTCATTACATATCCACGCAGAATACTACACAGCAATATGTAATGAAACAAGCAGGTGAGGATGGTAGTAGGGAAGGCAAATAGTCCACTTCAATTTATTTGGAGAATTTTAAGAAAGTGTAACTCATCTACTAAGGAGATCACATATGGAACACTGGGCACATTCTTGAGTACTGCTGAAGTGTTGGAGATCCCCACCAGGTCAAAGTAAAGGAGGACATCAAAGCAATTCAAGAGCATTCTGTTAGATTTGTTACTGGTAGGCTTGATCAACACCTCAGTGTTAACTCAAACAGGAACCCATGGATGGGAGACAACATTCATATTGAGGAATACTCTTGAGAAAATTCAGAGATCACAAATTTTCAGCTGACTGCAGTAAATTTCTACTCCGACCAATGTACATCTTGCTTAAGGACCACAAAGACAAGATAAAAGAAATTAGGGCTGATATGGAGGCATATAGGCAGTTTTTCTTCCAACACTCCATTTTTGATTTGACTAGCAAAGAAAATTACTGGTAGTGGTGCATGGTACCCTCTGCAATTCACCATAGAGTGGCTTGTGAGGAATGTATGCAGATGAATGTCTAGGTCATTATAGGCAGAGCAATTACTCAGACTGGGAAATGGTGAAAGAGGAAATTGGCCGTGTTCTTTAGAAAAGGAACCAAGAAGAGACTTATCATCAAATACTGACATATGTGAAGGAAGCTTTGAGGAGACAACTATTAGGAAATGTAAAACATATTATTGAGGATGTTAGTAATACTAACTGTGCGGAGAAAAACGTTAGTTCCAAATAGAAAGGGCAGGAAACTGTCATGAACAGTTAAAAAAATTATATTTACAAGTAATTAAAAACAGTGAATATCTGAAAATTTACATTCTTCTTTCACTTTATGTTATTTATGTGTTGTTGTTGTTGTTGTTGTTGTTGTTGTTGATGATGATGATGATGATGATGATGATGATGATGTTTGGGTTGTGGGGCACTCAACTGCGTGGTTATCAGTGCCCATACAAATTCCCAACCTTTGCTCAGTCAAATCTCGCCAATTGCATGAATAAGATGAAATGATGAGGACAACACAAACACCCAGTCATCTCAAGGCAGGTAAAAATCCCTGACCCCGCTGGGAATCTAACCTGGGACCCCGTGCTCGGGCAGTGAGACTGCAACCAAGAGACTGCGAGCTGCGGACTATTTATGTGTTGATTCTGGCATTTGTGCATACACTGGATATGTGAAGTTTCAATGTTCCTCATTCATAAATGCCTGTCTTGACTGCACATTACTATAAAATTCATGACGACTGGTTTTGGCTTACTGCCATCGTCATTTCATTAAGAGTATTCTGGTATGAGTTTCAATGTCAAATGGTTTGTACACATCACCAATAATGATCAATTAATGACCTGATGCTAGCAGTAAGCCAAAGCCAGTCACTGTGAACAACACAGTAACGAGTGGCCAAGCAAGATCATGAACTCATTTAAAGATTTTAAGTCTTCAGTTGTTCTATATTCTAAACTCATATGAGGAGGATTACTTGAGTTGAATGGTGATCTTGGAACATCCAATCCTCCATGTCTTTAGTAGGTGCTGCCATGAGTGAAAGAGGGATGCACTCTGCTGTCACACAACACACCATAATATAGTTCCTTGTGAAAAAAATGTTAATGCTGATGAAATGTGACATTATTTACTCCTGCAATATGGGGAAAGAACCCAACCCTTCCATGATCCTGCATGAGGCACTTGTCTAAAGAGTTCAAGAAAGGAGAAGAATTTGCTGAAAACATGGGCTGCTTGCACTGTCCCCACATCAACAACACAGCACAGAACCTTTTCAATGATGATTGGAAATTAACCATGCATGAAATTTCAAAGAAATGTCTAATTTCTTATAGAAGTGTTTAGTCAATCATTCAGAATGAGTTGAGAGCCCAGTGTCAAATAACACGGTTCTGAAGTTTCTGAATGAAGAACTGAATTATGTGCTAGTTGCAATTACCTACACGATTTTCACGACCCACACAGTAGGAAAAAATCATCGTACACTATGAAACGGGTGTTGTGGCCACAGTGTTCCGACACTGCAAAGGTCAATTTCCTACATGAACTTAGGCAGTATTTGAGGTCCAATCATTGTGATTTTCTACCCAAAATGTGACCTGCTTACAGTTCATAAAGGTGGAGCACCCAGGTCATAAGAGTGTTGCTTCTCCATGACAACAGTGGACCTCACACCTTAACAATAATCCATGCAATAACCTTAGAAACCCTACAAAATTGTTAAGGCTTTCGTGGCCAGTTGTTGACAAACAGCCTATTTGCTTCTGTCTCGGGTTCTTCGGCCGACGTCCATCTGATGATTTTACTGACGATTCCCCTGCACGAGTGGCTGGCATAGTCAAAGCTTCACCCTCCATGGCTGGTGGTGAACTGGAGCCGAGCTCGTGGCCGCAGACTATATGTACCTGGTGCGCCAATGTCCGAGGGCTTCTCTGCGGTCATTTATGGTGCGGTTCGCCTCTTGCTACCTGCGACGGTCATTCGCTGCAGTACGGGAAGCCAGGATCCATTTATCTTAAGGCTTTCCTCTTTCTTGTTGCAGCTGTTCCCGTGTTTGTGTACTTATACAACTTCTCTAAACAAGCGGGTTTGATAGTGCTCCTCTACAGCCAGAACTTCCGTGTCGGAGAATTTTATTACATGGTCGGCCTCACTCAGTGCATGCTCTGCCACGGCCGATTTCTCCACCTGTCCCAACCTGCAATGTCACTTATGCTCTTTGTTCCTGGTGTTGGCTGATCATCCAGTCATTCCGACAAACTTTTTCGCATGTGCATGGTAAGCGGTATATTCCCAACATTGCAAGTGGGTCCCTTTTATCCTTCGCCAATCTAAGACATTCTTTGATCTTCCTTGTCGGTTTGACAATTGTCTTTATGCCATGTTTGTGCAATATACGGCTGATACATATAGTCTGCAGCCGCGAGCTCGGCTCCAGTTCACCACCGCCAATGGAGGGTGAAGCTTTGACAATGCCAGCCACTCGTGCTGGCGAAACGTCAGTAAAATCATCAGACGAGCATCGGCCGAAGAACCCGAGACAGAAGCAAATAGGCAGTTTGTCAACAACTGGCCACGAAAGCCTTAACAATTTTGTATTACACCTCTACGGGGAGGAATTTGCAGATTGTACCGACGCCTTGACCAACGATGGAAGAAGAAAGTGCGTTTGATGTCCTCTCTCGCCTTCCTTTTGCGGTGCAGAGATGAAGATGCTACACTGAAGTTCTTGAAATGTAAGCGCCTATTCACCTCCACCCAAGCACATCATATTTACAACAGAATGGAACGGGCTTTTCTTCGTGAGTGAATTTATACAACACAGAGAGACTTGGCAAGAATGGATCAGGAAGTTTTGGACATTTTCTATCAACTAAGTAGCAGAATGCATCGAGTCGACTGGGACAAGATCGACAGCACCACTCACAGGAGCAAGCAGAACGAACTCGAACGCTGCAATGAGCAACAGAAGAAAAAGTCTGAAAGATGCCGGAAGCAGACTGAAAAGGCAATTCCCAACATGTCACACACAGCGGTCAACCTCACTGAATGGCAATTGACTGAAGAGGAAGTGTCTGTTCTTCAAAAAGGAGGGAATTTAACTATCATCCCGAGAACTATACCTATGGAGGACATCACTGCTAACACCGAAGCGGCCATTCGGACCCTTCCTTGTGAAAGAGCAGAAGAAATACGCACTGAAACAGCCAGGTTACTGCACTGAGCTAAACCACCAGCTTGCAATCTGAAGAAAGAAGAGGTACAAGCTTTAAGAATCTTAACATTGACAAAAGTATATTGGTACTGCCTGCCGATAAGGGGAATGCAACCGTCATAACGAAGAACGAAGATTATGAGCAAAAGATCTGAGACCTATTAGATCCGGCGACATACCAAAAACTAAGCACAGATCTGACGCAGCGTATCATGCGGAATACGAATCAGTTAATCAAGGCGTCCTCTCTGCCGGTGGACATACAGAGAAACCTGCACAACACGGAAGCCCTACCACCTCAGCTGTATGGATTACCTGAGATCCATAAGAACAATGTTCCATTAAGACCAACTGTTAGCACTCCTGGCTCACCAACATACAAACTGGCAAAACACTTGGCCTCTCTGCACCAGCCGCACGTGGGGAAGACTGACACACACATAAAGGTCTCACGACATTTCATTGACAAACTGAAGAAACTAAAACTTGCACATCCTGGTCAGATTTGATATCGTTCCTTTGTTTACGAAAGTGCCTCTCAGCAACGCTCTGTAGCACATTGGTTCCATTTTCCCACAAGACATCAAAAAGCTCTTCCATGCATGTCTCACCACGAGTTATTCCATGTGGAATGGCAATTTCTACGAACAGCTGGAAGGCGTTGCCATGGGTAGTCCTCCTAGTCCAGTGGTGGCCAACTTCTTCATGGAACATTTCGAAGCACAGGCACTGGACTCAGTGACTTGTAAACATAAGGTGTGGTACAGGTACGTCAATGATACTTTCGTTGTGTGGAGCAATGGTGAAGAACAGCTCGGTGACTTCCTAAGATACTTGAACAGCCTCCACACCAACATAAAATGTACCATGGAAGCAGAAAAGGACAAAAAACTACCATTTCTAGATGTGCTGGTCACAAGGGACAGTGAAAACCTGTGACATAGCGTGTACCAAAAACCGACATACACAGACCGATACCTGCACAAATGATCAAACCACCACCCGAGCCAGAAAAGAGGCATGATTCATATGCTCGTAACGCAAGCAGATCGAATATGTGAGCCACAGCACCTAAAAAGCGAAATGCAACATCTGGAAAGTGTTCTGAGGAGCAGTGGGTACTCCACAAATTATATTAGATGTGTAACAGAGCCAAACACTAGGTAAAGTAAGAAATCAGGAAAAGAAATGTCGGTTACGTCCTTTCTGCCATACATTCCCAGAGTGACGGACAGAATCGGCCGTATATTGCACTAACACAGCGTACAGACAATTTTCAAACTGACAAGGAAGATCAAAGGATGTCTTAGATCAGCGAAGGATAAAAGGGACCCACTTGCAATGTCGGGAATATACCGCTTAATATACTGCTTACCATGCACATGTGGAAAAGTTTACGTTGGAATGACTGGACGATCAATCAACACCAGGATCAAAGAGCATAAGCGACACTGCAGGTTGGGGCAGGTGGAGAAACGGCCGTGGCTGAGCATACACTGAGTGAGACCGAACATGTAATAAAATTTGCCGACACGGAAGTTCTGGCTGTAGAGAAGCACTATCACACGCGCTTGTTCAGAGAAGCTGTAGAAATACACAAACACGGGAAAAGCTTCAACAAGAAAGAGGAAAGCCTTAAGGTAAACGGATCCTGGCTTCCTGTACTGCAGCGAACAACCATCGCAGGTAGCAAGAGGAGAACCGCACCGGAAATGACTGTGGAGAAGCCCTCGGATGTTGGCGCGCCAGGTACATATAGTTTGCAGCCATGAGCTCGGCTCCAGTTCACCACCGGCAATCGAGAGTGAAGCTTTCACAATGCCAGCTACTCGTGCTGGCGAAACGTCAGTAAAATTGTCAGACGAACGTTGGCCGAAGAACCCGAGACTTAGAAACATTGCGTGATACATATTGGACTGTCCTTAAACATCCAGCCTTCAGACCATACTTTCCAATGTGTGACTTACGAATTGTTTGGGCCACTCTGGGATGTTGTTGGTGAAGAGTCTGTGTCCAACAGGTTTGTCATGTCTTGATAATGTTTATGAAAATGGCATTTCAAATGGTTGTTCATGGCAAAAATGTATCTATATGATGGGTGTGTATGTAGAAAAATAACAAAGCAGAAAATTTGAATCAATTTTTAATAATAAAAAATTTTATTACTAAAGGTTCATTTGTATCCAGTCCATCCTCATAGTACAAAGCATATCATATGAATTCAGAACAGCCTAATCTGCCAAGAGAGACTTTTGTTCACTCAGTTCATGGTCAAATTCACGCTGAATTCTGTCTGTTACATGTTTCTTGTTCTTATCAGTTTGTCTTGAAGCAGTGGCTAGAAACACCGATGGTTTAAGACACTATCTGAAATCTGAATATCAATGCACATCCATTGTCAATCACTTTCAGGAACAAGGAACCCCTTGAGTGTGAGATCTCAGAAGGCCAATGATGTTTACGGTATTTTACACCCCAAATATTGCAAATATTGTCCACCATGCAACAACAATATAGGCTGCTAATGGCAACAGGGGGCAGGACAGGAGGTTCCAAATGCTCAGCACAGCATGAGGTTATGGAGCATAGTTGAACTGCTTAGACAACAAGTAACTCACAAAAGTGCTACAGTGCAAGAGCAATGGGAACAATAAACACAGCAAACATTGCATTATATCTACAACAACAGTTGCCAAAGCTGACATTTCAACAGAAAGAAATCCAAGGAATATTGCAGAGTTAAAAAAGGAGAGGCAGATGAAATATTAGTGCTTCTGCAAGAGGAGTCAGTGGAATGTGTAGTGTTGCATAAGCTTGACTGTGCAGACACCGTACATGAGGAGTATAGTGATGATGATACATACTTAACATGTGAAAGTGATACTGAAACAGGTGTTGAGTCATGTAGTACATCATCCTTGTCAGACAGGGAGCCACAAATCCCATCTCCAGTGGAATGTAGTAAAGGACAGTCTTTATCCAAGAAGTGGGTACTAAACATAATTACATACATGGAAGATCATTTGCAACATATTCAAAATATGTTCATAGTAGTTTTTTTTACTAAGTCCACAGAAATATGACCAACTAGTGCATAAGAAAAACTACAGATATTCAAGGAAGGAGAAGGTGCACTTGTTATAAAAATTGGTGTTAGTGCACCTCAAGGATGCTCGATATAATTTACAGGATATGGATGATAGTGACCTACTACATTATGCACATCAAACTGCACACGCCATAGATTACAGTGATTTCAGGGGAAGCAGTGGATTGTTGCATAGCTTCAAACAGTGCTACAGAATTGGAAGATGCAACATAACAAAATTTCAACAAAGTGTCAACTTGACGATGCATAGCAAAATATAGAATCGGCCTGAAAATTTGTAGATGAGATAAACAAAATTATCCCATCATTCAATGAAGAATTTGTTTTCAACTCCAACCAATCAGCATTTGAAGAGGAATTGCATATGAAAGGAACCTTGGAGATTAGAGGTACCAAGACAGTGTATCAAGATCAGCTAACGTCAATCCTTTAACGCATTCATATAGAATTATGCCAACTGTTAATGTGGATGGTAAATTGGCTGGAAAGTTATTTATTACGTTGCGAGAAGTTAGAGGTGCTCTATCCCCTGTGATTCATTCTTGTGTGTGTGATCTTGCAAGGGTAGTAGAGAATATTTATGTCATAGCAAGCAAGAGTAGGAAAATGGGCATAAGAGAATTACAACTATGATATCAGCACTGCTTCTGGCCAATAAATGGTCAAAGAACTTGCATTTGGTTGATTCCTGGTCTACATATAAAAATCATACTCCTTTAGAGCAAACTATTCCTCCTAAAAATTGTGTGACATTGCAATTCATACCACCTGGAAGCACTGGACAAATTCACCCTCTGGAAGTTTTTTCTTCCCCCCATGCCTCTAAAATATATTATCGTGTGACCTGCAGCTATGCCTTAAGGGATAGTCAGTTTCACAATGAGCCTCACCACAAACTGTTTCAAATTGTGTTACATGCCATCACATTCCATCAGTTCTTAGGGACTGATGACCTTGCTGTTTGTTCTCCTCTTCCAAATCAACGAACGTCCATCAGTTCTCATCACCTCGTTACACTAATATGATTTTACATGTATTCTTTAAGACTGCATACCTAGCTGAACATCCTGCATGTACTGTTACTCCAAAGGAGTTTGCCTTTGATCTTGATGTAGTAAACCATTGTGATCATTGTGGTGCACCATTTTTTATTCAGTATTCAGGGTGCAAGTTAATAGTTTGTTTGGAACATTTCTTGAATGTTGAAAATGTCCATTTTGTGAAGTGTGATACATACATCCCACAGAAGGTTGATCCCTGCACTTCCTGGACACTCATTTTCTGTCAGCTTTCTGATGCACATGGTGACTCATTAGCAGCTAATATTTTTCCTGGCATAGTTGTTAACATAACATTTTCAAATGAGCCTTTCTACAGATTGAACTTCCAAACCTCACGCTCAAGGGGGTTCTTTGTAAGTTTAACGCAAGAGAGCATAAGATATTGTTGCAGTCAAAGACATAATATATTACCTATATGCAAATGTAAGATAAAAATATTCTGAAACAATATACTGTTGTTGTTGTTGTTGTTGTTGTTGTTGTTGTGGTCTTCAGTCCTGAGACTGGTTTGATACAGCTCTCCATGCTACTCTATCCTGTGCAAGCTTCTTCATCTCCCAGTACCTACTGCAACCTACATCCTTCTGAATCTGCTTAGTGCATTCATCTCTTGGTCTCCCTCTACGATTTTTACCCTCCACGCTGCCCTCCAATACTAAATTGGTGATCCCTTGATGCCTCAGAACATTTCCTACCAACCAATCCCTTCTTCTGGTCAAGTTGTGCCACAAACTTCTCTTCTCCCCAATCCTATTCAATACTTCCTCATTAGTTATGTGATCTACCCATCTAATCTTCAGCATTCTTCTGTAGCACCACATTTCGAAAGCTTCTATTCTCTTCTTGTCCAAACTAGTTATCGTCCATGTTTCACTTCCATACATGGCTACACTCCATACAAATACTTTCAGAAACGACTTCCTGACACTTAAATCTATGCTCGATGTTACCAAATTTCTCTTCTTCAGAAACGCTTTCCTTGCCATTGCCAGTCTACATTTTATATCCTCTCTACTTTGGCCATCATCAGTTATTTTGCTCCCCAAATAGGAAAACTCCTTGATAATATTTTTCTCGGGTATGCAGCCGGACGTTATGATCCGGCTGCATACCCGAGAAGAATATTATCAATTATTACGCCGGGAAAGCCTTCGTAGCCACATCAGGAAAACTCCTTTACTACTTTAAGTGTCTCATTTCCTAATCTAATTCCCTCAGCATCACCCGATTTAATTCGACTACATTCCATTATCCTCATTTTGCTTTTGTTGATGTTCATCTTATATCCTCCTTTCAAGACACTATCCATTCCGTTCAACTGCTCTTCCAAGTCCTTTGCTGTCCCTGACAGAATTACAATATCATCGGCAAACCTCAAAATTTTTTATTTCTTCTCTATGGATTTTAATGCCTACTCCGAATTTTTCTTTTGTTTCCTTTACTGCTTGCTCAATATACAGACTGAATAACATCGGGGAGAGGCTACAACCCTGTCTCACTCCCTTCCCAACCACTGCTTCCCTTTCATGCCCCTCGACTCTTGTAACTGCCATCTGGTTTCTGTACAAATTGTAAATAGCCTTTCGCTCCCTGTATTTTACCCCTCCCAATGTATTACCATCATGTAAATTGATATTATATGAAGGTACTATGTTATGGCAGTAAGTGATACATACCATTTCTCCTTCTTCACTGCCAAAGTCAAGCCAAAGCAAGCGAGCTCCATCATCAGCAGAGGAGCGCAAACGCTCATACGGGTACTTCCAAAGTGTGCGGCCTGTTTCATCAAGTAGCGTGAAGCCCTCCTCATAATGAAGAAGGAGTTGGGCTACTTGATTACGCCATATGCATCCTGCAAAATAGACAAGCAGGAATAAAGAGCTTTCTATTTAAAAAAAAATACAAATGGAATTATCTCTGTAAGAAAGCTACATAATAAATTAAACAACACTAATAAAGAGCATAAAAAAGTCTCAGTCAGTAGTCATCAACATATGCATATAAATCTAAGGGACCAATAAGCTTCAAGACTCTGATTTCTTTATCTGCAAGAGGACGAGTTCAAGAAAGAAAAACACTAAGTATTAGAGAAAGAAATGTTGGCTATAATCCAAGTGAAAAAACTTTTATACAACAGAGAAGCTGTTAATGGTGATAGAAGGGTGGGTAAGATAAATTGTAAAGGAGTGGTTGCTTCCCACTTCTAAATACATTTTCCAATTTTTATGCTGCTGACATCGTTACTGCACTGGTAACCTCCTTCCATCTCATCACCTTCTACTGTAGCTCAGTTAATCAGTAATACTTGGTGATTCCTAGTATAATCCTTGAAAAGCAGACCTTCTAAGAAGCTCTTTTCTCTTGTGGTTTATATCTTATTTATTTACCAGATTACTGAACACTACATTCACAAAACTTTAACATTATGTAAATACAGGGTGTTTAAAAATGAATGTACAGGTTCTAGGGCTTTGTAGCATTTATTACATTCAGCTTACAGTTATAAATAATACATCAAATGAAAGTGCAGATGAAACAGTTTTTCTTACAAGTGTTCACTTAGGTGAAATGTCAAGTCATCACTGAAGATGACATGATCCAGAATATCTTCTTCATCATGCAGCAACATTTCATTTGCAATGTTGACACACAAACCGTATGCTCTAGGATTTTTACAGCTTGCAACAACTGCAGATAAGGACATAGTTGCAAGCATCTCCTTAAAGGTCTCCACAGAGACATCACTGGAAATGCTAAATCATGCCTAGCCATCTGAACTGATTTCTTGGTGCTATGCGTGAAAGGATCTTACTCATTCAGCACATTCTGCAGCCACTCTTGGCCATTCCAGTCTCTTACCTTTGCGTACAGGTATACAAACAAAACTGTTTGAGTTGCTCTTTCATTTGATGTATTATTTATATTGTAAGGTGAACGTAATAAATGCTACAAAGCCTTAAAACGTGTAAATTCATTTTGAAACACCCTGTATAATCATATTTTGAATAATGTAACAATGGAAAAGTCCAGGTTGTAATACCAACATTAATATGAAAAGGATAGATTGCTATAGATTGCTACTCACACACACACACACACACACACACACACACACACACACACACACACACAAAAACACAAACACACACACACACACACACACACTGAATTGCAGACAGATGCACACTGAGCTTTTGGCCAAAGCCTACGTCAGAAACGAAAACACACACAAAGCAAGCACACCTTATGAACAAACATCCACTATCTCTGTCCAGAATGGCTGGAGATAGCATGCAAGGTGAGCTTGCTTGTGTGATTTGTGTGTGTGTGTGTGTGGGGGGGGGGGGGGGGGGGGGGGGAGTTCCTTTCTAAAGAAGCTTTGGCCAAAAGCTCAATACATAACAGTCTTTTTGTTGTGCCTGTCTGCAACTCATCTTTTTCATAATATTGGGGATGTCATTTTTACGGGCTATAAGACACACTTTTTTCTTCGGACAATTGCCTCCAAAATTTAAGTGCATCTTATATTCAAAATTAATATAAAGATGTCCAGCATTTGATTTAAAATTCCTGCCAGTCTTAAAAAGGGCCATAAATTCAATGCTGCAGGAAACCTATCTCTATATGGCAACATCAACTGACAGCAGCAGTGCACCGAAGTGACAATCAGGAGTTGTGGGGATTCACAAGCTTACTAACAATGTCTCCCTCCTGCACTGTTATCACAAACCCAGGACACTGTTTAGCCTATGATGCATCATTGCAGTTTATGGTGTCAGTGAACTTGAACTGAAAGTGATGTGTGTTATCGGTAACAGTTCAATATTTTTGTTATCAGCTAGTCTTGTAATGAAAAAAAATAAAAGGTGTTCATATGATGCAGGCTGTAAATTAAAGGAATAACATATGTAGGAGAATGAAGAAACAGAGCAGCTGAGCAGCATTTTGGACCTCTTCCAACAGAAAAAAACCATTCGCAAGTCGTGGGGTAGTAAGGAAGAACTGAAAAAAATGAGGGAAACTAAATGTGCAAATAGAGGATTGAGTGCCAAATGGTCATAACTAGACGATAAAGTATTGAAATGGATTCAAGAACACCATCAAAAAGGCATTTGAATTAATACAAAAATGATTCAAATACATGCTTGTAAGCTGGCATTACAGTGGAATTTAATAGACTAGATGTGGAGTTGGTTGGTGCTAAAGGTTTATGAAGCACTATAGGTTTAGCATGTGAACCAAAACCAAAGTATCTCAGAAAATGCCACTATAGTACGAAGAGAAAATATCTTTACATCACTTTATTACTCCACATCGAAAGAAAACCAGTGTGAAATGAAGCCAAACAGCGAATATGAACAAAACGTCTCTGTCATCTGATGTGTCAAGTAACAGAACTGTTGCCATGAAAGGTTTAACCATAAAAACAAGTGGACATATAAAAATGCACTACACTGTTGTCCTTTTATGTCGTGCTGATGGCACTGAACTTAATCCAACTGTCATTTTCAAGCGCAAAATAGTGCCAAAACCTTCTGAAATACCACCAGGTGTTGTTGTTCACATAAATGACTAGGGTTGGATGAATGAGGCTGGTATGAAATTATGGATTAACAGAGGTGGGAGAGATGAAAGGCGCTTTATTGAAGAAGAGTTCTCTTCTAGTGCTAGGTCATTTTAGTAGTCACCTGAAAAATTCTGCGAAAGAGATACTGAGACAGGGAAATACAGAGCTTGCTATTATTCCAGGAGGACTTACTTCAAAATTGCAAACTCTTGGTGTCTCAAAAATAAACAATTTAAAGTGTATATGAGAGAGGAATTGAAGAAATGGATGATGGATGAAACCCAACATGAATGCATGCCGAAGGGAGCTTTAAAATGACCTACAATCAAACAAGTGTGTCAGGGATAAAACAGTCTTGGTCTAAAGTGAGGGGAGACATTATGAGTGAGGAAGATGTTATTGTTAAATCTTTCAAGAAGTGCAGTATAATTAACGCTCTTGGTGGCAGTGAAGACCATCTTAAATATGAAAAGAACAACGAAGAAGAAGAAGAAGAAAGTTTTGATGATGATTTTAATGGGGTTTAAAGTCATTTCCACTTCATAAACTAAGATTTTTGGTAGTATGGCTTTGCACTCTCACAATAAAAATGGTAAATGCATTTTTTTTTTAAAATTGCTTAAAAATTAAGGTGCGCCTTATAGTCCATAGCATCTTATAATCTGTAAAATACAGTAATGTAGTTCTTCTTTCTTTCCATGCATGCTAACATAAATTCAGGAGATACTCTGCCTTTTGCAAGACACTGTTTGTTTACTTTTGCTTTCCCCAGAACGCTTCAGCACTTTCTGTGACATGTTCAGTGGGTTTTATTTATTATTCTTCATTGCAAGACACTATTACTTGTATTAAACAACTAGTAGCTTCATATGAAAAGGAATAATAAAGAAAACACACTGAAGATAGCACAGAAGGTGCTGAAACACATTTTGGGTAAAACAAAATTAAACAGTGTCTTGCATACGGAGAAATTTCTCTACCAATTCTTTAAATATTTAACAATCGCCTGCCAAAAAGTAGAGTAGTAGTAGTTGTTGTTGTTGTTGTTGTCTTCAGTCTGAATACTAGGTTGATGCAGCTTTTCATGCTAGTACATTCAGTGCAAGCCTCTTCATCTCTCCATAACTACTGCAACCTGCATTCACTTGAACCTGATTACTGTATTCAAGCCTTGGGCTCCCTCATAAATTTCTGACCCCACACTTCTTTCCATTACCAAACTGAAAATTCCTCAGTGCTTCATGATATGTCCCTTCAACTGACCCCTTCTTTTAGTCAAGATGTACCACTAATTTCTTTTCTCCCCAAAAGTATTCAGTACCTCTTCAATAGTTAAGAGGTCCATCCATCTCATCTTCAATATTCTTGTGTAACACCACATTTCCAAGGCTTCTATTCTCTTCTTGCCTGAACTGTTTATTGTCCATGTTTCATTTCAGTGCAAGGCTACATTCAGACAAATGCCTTCAGAGAAGACTTCCTAATATTTAATTTTATGTCTGATGTAAGAAATTTCTTAAAAAGTGAAAATCTTTTCTGCCTATTGCCAGTGTAGATCTTACACTGTCACTGTTTTGGCCATCATTACTTTTTTGCTGCTTAAATTGCAAAACCCATCTACCACTTTTACTGCCTCATTTCCTAATCTATACAGCCTAATAGAAAAAGTGAAGAATCCAGAAGGCATAGTCAGGTGTCAATAAAACTTTGCCATTGACAAATATGTAAATAATTAGAATTCCAACTCTGTGACATGTTGAAAGGACACCAAAGTGCACTAGTACTGTTTACATTTAGTGTTGTTACTGGTCCTGGCCGAGTATATAAGGGGCATGAGCAGTGTCATATATTGAGTGATCACTGTGAATGACACAGAGATGCCACATACTCGTGTGGTATAGTTATCGGCAGCTGAAAGAGTTTGAAAGGCACCGCATAGTGAGTCTCTGTTTGGCTGGCTGGTCAAATTGTGCAATATACAGGTTTATGGGGCAATCAGATGTGACAATGCCCCAATGTTGGACTGCGTGGGAACATTAGGGCAAGCACATTTGTTTTTAAGTTTTCCATTGACCACATCTGACCAGAACAAGTTAGGTCTGATGTGTTGTGACCAAACACATCAAATGGTTCAAATGGCTCTGAGCACTATGCGACTTAACTTCTGCGGTCATCAGTCACCTAGAACTTAGAACTAATTGAACCTAACTAACCTAAGGACATCACACACATCCATGCCCGAGGCAGGATTCGAACCTGCGACCGAAGCGGTCACGCGGTTCCAGACCGAAGCGCCTAGAACCGCACTGCCACACCGGCCGGCCAAACACATCATGGTCCTTTTACTTCTGCACCTGTCATCCAAGAACAAGTAAGACCCTCTGCAACATTCTGTGTCATCCTGCCCCAGTGGTTGGGAATTAGCAAAAGCCAGTCCATGGAATTACCATCCCATGTGTTGGATGCCATTAAGACCACAACACAAACAGCTCTGTCTGGTGTGCCGCCATGATCGAGAAGTAACGATCGCTGATGAATTGTATTACACTGTGTTCAGTGATGAATTATGGTTTTTCAGTAGCCCAGATGATTGCTGTCGGTGAACACAGCAGCAACCTGGGGAGAGGTCCTATTTTTCCAATGTTTTGGAGAGACACGGTGGTGTTACACCTGACATCGCTGTGTAGGGAGCTCTGGTACCGAGTGCTGCGGGTTTTGAATCCACGCCAGATGGCATGAAACTCGATGGCCACTAGAGGTCGCTGCAGCAGTCGTGCCCTAAGCCGTGGCTGTGCGCACTCCTCGCCCCGAGTCTAATGTGAGGGCACCATTGTGGAGCACATGGTCCCAGCGGCCAATAGCGACATACCCTGTCGTGTATTTAGGCGGCTGCATCTCACTCAGCAAGGCAGTCTGGTGTTTGCTTTGATTCAGGTGACATCTCGGTTACAGACATCATGTTTACATTGCATGTGCTTACGTCACTGCTGTTAGGAGACTGAGGGAACTCTGACAGCAGAACAGTATGCCATTGACATCCTGCATCTCCATGTGTTACTTCTGATGTTACAATATCATGGTGACGTTTTTCAACATCTACATACATACTATGCAAGCCACCATATGCTGCACAGTGGAGTACCCTGTGCCACTAATGGTCATTTCCTTTCCTGTTCCACTCACAGACAGAATCAGGGGGAAAAAATGACTGTTCATATGCCTCCATATGAATCCTAATTTCCCACGTCTGATCTTTGTGTTCCTTATGTGAAATATATGTTGGTGGTGATAGAATCGTTCTGCAGTCAGTTTCAAATGCCAGTACTCTTAAATTTTCTCAATTCCCAAAGCATCCCTGTAACACTTGCATGTTGTCCGAACCTACCAGTAACAAATCTAGCTGCATGCCTTTGAACTGCTTCGATGTCTCTGTTTAATGTGAACTGGTTCAAATCCCGAACACTCAAGCAGTGACTCATGAACAAGTCACACTAAGCATCCTTTATGCGATCTCCTTTATAGGTGAACCAAACTTTCCTAAAATTGTTTTACCAAACCAACGCTGATCATTTGCCTTCCCAACCACAATTCTCACAGGCTCGTTCCATTTCATATCACTTTGCAACATTACACACAGATATTTACATGAAATGACTGTGTCAAGAAGGACAGTACTAACACTGTACCGAAACATTGTGTGTTTTTCCCCCCATTCAACTGCATTGACTTAGATTTTTCTGCATTTAGAACTAGCTCCCAGTCATCACACCAACAACAAATTTTTTCTAAGTCATCTTGTATCATCCTACAATCACTCAACTTTGACACCTTACCATCCATCACAGCATCACCAGCAAACAACTGCACATTGATGCCCACCCTGTCCACCAAATCATTTATGTATACAGAGAATAATAGTGGTCCTATCACACTTCCCTGGGACACTCCTGGCAATGCCCATGTGTCTGATGACCACTTGGCATCAAGGACAACATATTGGGTTCTATTATGTAGAAGTCTTCAAATCACCCACATATCTGGGAACCTATCTCACATGCTTGTACCTTTGTTAACAGATTGCAATGGGGCACTGCGTCAAATGCTTTCCAGAAATCTAGAAATGTCAAATCTGCTTGCTGCCCTTCATCCATAGTTTGTAGTTCAAATGTGTGTGAAATCTTATGGGACTTAACTGCTAAGGTCATCAGTCCCTAAGCTTACACACTACCTAACTTAAGCCCGAGGGAGGACTCGAACCTCCGCCGGGACCAGTTGCACGGTCCATGACTGCAGCGCCTTAGACCGTTCGGCTAATCCTGTGCGGCCATAGTTTGTAGTATATCACGTGAGAAAAGAGCGAGCTGAGTGCAATGCTTTCTAAAACCATGTTGACTCATGGACATAAGCTTCTCAGTCTCAAGAAAATTTATTACATTCAAAGTGAGAATATGCTCAAGGATTCTACAGCAAACTAAAGTTAGGGATATTGGTCTGAAATTTTGCGGGTTCATTATTTTCCCCTTGTTATACGCAGCAATCACCCGCACTTTTTTGCAGTCACTAGGGACTTTGTACTGGTTGAGAGATTCATGGTAAATGCAAGCTAGGTAAGGGGCCAATGCTGTAGAGTACTCTTTGCAAAACTGAACTGGCATTCCAGCAACTACTGAGGCGAGTGAAAGATGAAGCAGATCTGAGAACATCTAGGGTTTACAAAATACCCTGCGACTGGATCCAGTCTGATGTCAGACAAACAGTGCACACTGTAGAACAACACAGGAATGAGCATGAGAGGTTTTCTCACCTATGTTAACTTGAAAAGTTTGCTTTAGATGCACATGCTTTAGAAAATGGTCACCAGATTAAATTTTGCAAAAACAGACAATGTCTTATGGGATAACAGCAATCAGTGATTTTATAATGTTACTTAAAATCCGTCTTGATTGCAATTTTTTTTATTTATTTTTATTCATATGACCGGTTTCGGTTCATTCAGAACGATCTTCAGATCTGAAGATGGTTCTGAATGAACCGAAACCGGTCATATGAATTTTAAAAAAAAAATTGCAATCAAGACAGATTTTAAGTAACAGATTAAATTTGACAACATTTCTGTCATGGCTGGTACCAATGGCTTCTGGGTAAATGTAATCAAAGAAGCCACTGAAATAAAAGAATCAATGACAACAGTCTCAACAGAGATGGCAACCTATAGCTCAAAGCAGCATGGGTTACAACAATCACGAGGTTGAAGTGGAAGCACTGAACGCAAAGTCAATGTATTCCCATGTATGGCAGTACTGTGGGCAAGAGAGATGTCAGAGCCAGCAGCTAGAGTATACAGAGGGTGATTCAAAGGTCATGTCCCATAGGGTGAAATCTAGACCGGTGACTGTAGTCTTGCCTCACAGAACAAAACTGTATTCAGGGATATGATTGTTCCTATCATTTGAAGCAAAAAAGTCTAGTAAACATTCTCTAAAATGCATATCTTAATAGCTATGTGCACTTTCCAGTAGAAGAGATGTGTTTCACAGTAGAAAACACATGAACATGTTCTCATAGTTCTTAAGGTATGCATTTTAGAGCCTAAGTTTACTAGACTACTTTGCTTTGCATGATCATTCCTGTCATATCCCTGAATATGACTGTACTGTGGGCCAAGGCTAATGAATCACCAATGTAGAATTTGTCCTATGGGATATAATTTTTGAATAACTCTGTACAGGACTTATCATTAACTGGCCAGACATCATTTCATTCAACAAAACACAAGGGGTATTTAGTCAAAAGATCTAAGGTTCAGAATGGAGTTACGCACTCTAGTACAAAAATGTTGTAATCAACAAGCTCCCACATAACTTAAATCAGGAAAGTAAGAATCCCAACCATTTTCAAAGAAAATTAAAAACTAACCTCATCAGCCATCCTCTCTACTAACTATCTGAATATCCAGATTCAAAGGCCAAAAAATTCCATTAACTTCATGGCAACTAGCAATATTCACTACAAAGCTGCATGACAAGTACTTACACACTGCAAACAGGACTCATTATTTACAGATGTAAAGAGGTAAATATTCATTTAATCATGTAAATGTTAAGCTACCAACACGAGATGAACAGCAGCTATTAAATACAGCTGAAAAGGCAGCATCTTTTTTTCAAAGTACCAACTTTCTTTTTAATTCATTCAATTAAATTTAGGTAGGTTACAGATGAATAGCATTAAGCTACACAGTGATAATTTACTTTTAATACACTATGCGTATGAAGTTTCTTTTATTTACTTGTCTTTTGTTAACCTATACCTTGACATTTTTCGTATTCCTAAAGGTTCTCCTCATTCCTGGGATCTATGGAACATGATGAATGTCTTTTATTTATCTAAACAGTATAAAAATATTGCTTACATAAATAAATACATTAAAAATGCCAAAATTAACAAAACAAAAGGCAGTTATATGGAGTCATTATAAATGAAGCACAGTGGTGCAGATATGGTAGCAAAACATTTTCATGCAGGTAGTTACTTTAAAAATATTAGAGAAGGAAAGTTACTACTGACAATGTCGAGTCGCGGTAGGCACAACAAAAAGATTCACACAATTGTAGCTTTCGGCCATTAAGGCCTTCATCAGCAATAGACACACAAACACACAGACACACTCATGCAAACACAACTTGCACACACGTCTGCAGTCTCAGACAACTGGACAACTGAAACCAGACTGCGAGCAGGAGCACCAGTGCATGATGGGAGTGGCAATTGGGGGTAAGGAGGAGGCTGGGGCAGGGGGGGGGGGGGGAGTAGCGGAAAGGAGAGAAATAAAAAGAAATTAAAAGACAGGGTGTGGCGGTGAAATGATGGCTGTGTAATGTTGGAATGGGAACAGAGAGGGGGCTGGATGGGTGAGGACAGTGACAAATGAAGGTTGAGGCCACGAGGGTTACAGGAATGTAGGATCTATTGCAGGGAAAGTTCCCACCTGCAAAACTCAGAAAAGCTGGTGTGGTGGGAAGGGCCATACGGCACAGGCTGTGAAGCAGTCACTGAGATGAAAGATATCATGTTTGGCAGCGTGTTCAGCAAAAGGTAACTCAGTACCATCCGGGACTGGAGCAACTGAATTACATTCTCCACCAGGGTTTCGATTACCTCTCATCATGCCCTGAAATGAGAAATGTCCTGCCCACTATCTTTCCACCGTCCACCAAACCTACACAATATACTCACCCATCCTCACACAACCCCTGCTCCCAATCGCTTGCCTCATGGCTCACACCCCTGTTATAGACCTAGATGCAAGACCTGTCCCATACATCTGCTACTTACCTTCCCCCCCCCCCCCCCCCCCCCCCGCCCCACCTTCTCTCCTGTCCTCCGTCTAAACTGCAACACTTCACTGTCCGCCACCCCTACCATACTATCACTCCCCCTCCCCTCCCCACCCCACCCTCCTCCTTACCCCCACCCAGTAGCCACTCCCATCATGCACTGGTGCTCCTGCCCGCAGTGTGGTTTCAGTTGTCTGAGACAGCACATGTGTGTGCAAGTGTGAGTGTTTCTGTGTATGTGTATGTGTATCTATTGCCGACAAAGGCCTTAATGGCTGAATGCTATACTTGTGTGAATCTTTTTGTTGTGCCTATTGCGGCTCAGTATCTCCACTATATGGTGAGTAGCAACTTTCCTTTTCTAATATTGTTACATTCCATCCTGCATTTTCCATTGTTTGATAGTTACTTGAACAGGTAGCAACTGGGCTGGTGCTGGTTAATGAGACTGACCAATACTGTTACCAGATTGAAATCTATGCTACCTGTGTGTGATGGTTATATAAGTATGGGAATATATTTGCTTATCTATGATTTATTTTTGATTACTGGGCATGCAGTAATACACTATTGCCGTATGTCCATATTTTGTACAGGCTCACTCTCTAACACCACCCGAACTGTCCATGAAGGCCCAATGGTACTGACCGGCCACCATGTCATCCCCAGTTCACAGGTGTCACTGGCTGCAGATATGGAGGGGCATGTAGGCAGCACACTGCTCTCCAGGCTGTATGTCAGTTTACAAGACCAGAGCCACTACTTCTCAATAAAGTAGCTCCTCAGTTTGCCTCACAAGGGCTGAGTGTAGCACAAGCTATCGTTTGAAAATGGAACTTTTGTTCTTCTGAAACCAGGAATGAAATAAAGAAGATGGTTTGAAAGTGGCTGTGGTGAAATTCTTTTAACAAATTTTCTGTGCTGCTACAGTGCCAACTGAAAACAATGAAGGATAATGCCATGCAATGACCAAACTATAGATCTTGTGACAATAGTGCTGACGTGACAACTCACCCCCATCAAATCATAATATCAACTGTCTATTTCAGCTGTACATAAGAAAAACTTATGATCCCAATGAATCAATCATCTTAATACATCAATATTCAATCATTTCATGCACTATAATGTTACTTTCTTATGATGTGGCATCATATACGGCTGTTGTGGCCTATAAGGTTGTGACCTGATAAAACAGTCGCATTTGAATTTTGCAATATGTTATAGTCTTTCTGCAGCCCCAAGAGTATGAACTATGATTCAGAAGGAAATACTGATGAACAAAATGGAACATATTTGATAATGTCCTGGCTCTGTCAAAATTTGCTACCTGTGTGTGTGTTGCTGAAAGTAGGTCCCCACTTGGGGATATCATACTGAAATAGTGGCCTAGCAGGAGAATCAATCAGCCTTGAACTGCATGACAACCTAAACATACAGAGGGGCATTTACATCTTTCAATGGTGGAAAACTTAGCAACTGTCAGCTGAAGAGAAGGCACAATGGTAAAAAATAATACATTGTGCAATATCTAGTAGGAATTATTATTATCTAGTCAACCAGACTACGTGCTATAGTGAGGGTTGACTGGGAAGATAAAAATAACCATGCCATCCAAACTGCATCAATAATAACTGAAGATTTACAAACAGGAATGTTCATTTTGTGTTTTGCTCCATGAAGTGTCCCAAGCTGTGAGGCAGAATCAGTCAGTCAGCAGTCAGCTGAGAATGAGCAGCCAGTTACCACATAGCAACTGCATCTGCATCTGGAGTTCAGCTTTGCATGGCAACTGGGCCAAGATGCCTTATTGCAGTCATGTAGGGAACACAACTGTGATTAAATAGTGATTTTAAAACATTTACAAACTATTTGATCAATCAGCCACTACCCATTTCCATAGTTAATAACCATTCTTTGATTGCTACCTACAACTGCAACAGACACGTCACCAGCAGAGCACTAGCACAGATGAAATAAATGTTTGACATGGACTGAGCTCTAAAATATATGGAGGAACAACTGATTATTCAAAAATTGTTCCTCCTGGTAACAAACTAATTATGGCTATCCTCAACTGAGCACAAGTTGCAACATCATGTGAGAAAGGTTTACTATGAGATTTTTCTATAAGAAATACCGAATCGCCCATCACTGACACTGTGCCTCCACATAGCAAAAATTAAACACAGAATGATTATATTTTTCTCTCTTCCCTAAAAAGAAAGTAGTACACTGAGGTGATGAAAGTCATGGGACATCTCCTAATATCAGGTTGGACTTTCTTTGCCTAGCATAGTGCAGCAACTTGATGTGGCATGGACTCAACAACGTACTGGACTCCCCTGTAGAAATATTGAGCCATGCTGCCTTTACAGCCATCCATAATTGTGTGCCGGCCGCAGTGGCCGAGCGGTTCTAGGCACTACAGTCTGGAACCGCGAGACCGCTACGGTCGCAGGTTCGAATCCTGCCTCGGGCATGGATGTGTGTGATGTCCTTAGGTTAGTTAGGCTTAAGTAGTTCTAAGTTCTAGGGGACTGATGACCTCAGAAGTTGAGCCCCATAGTGCTCAGAGCCAGCCATAATTGTGAAAGTGTTGCTGTTGCCAGTGCAGATTGTTGTGCATGAACTGACCTCTTGATTATGTTCTATAAATGTTCAGTGGGATTCATGTTGGGAAATCTGGATGGTCAAATCACTCACTCGAATTGTCCAGAATGTTCTTCGACCAAATCTCAAACAATTGTGGTCTAGTGACATGATACCGTTATTTTGGAATGTGAAGTCCACAAATGGCTGCAAATGGTCTCCAAAATGCCAAACATACCCATTTCCAGTCAGTGATGTTCAGCTGGACCAGAGGACCCAGTCCATTCCTTGTAAACACAGCCCACACTATTATGGAGCCACCATCAACTTGCACACTGTCTTGTCAACAACTTGGGTCCATGGCTTTGTGTGGTCTGCACGATACTAAAATGCCACCATCAGCTCATACGAACTGAAATCAGGACTCACCTGACCAGGCCATGGTTTAGTCATTAGGGTCCAACCGATATGGTCATGAGCACAGGAGAGGCACTGCATGCAGTGTTGTGTTTGTGCTGTTAGCAAAGGTACTCACATCACTCGTTTGCTGCTATAGCCAAATTTCACCACACTGTCATAACAGATACATTTATCATGTGTTCTACATCAATTTCCACTGTTATATCATGCAGTGTTGCTTGTCTGTTAGCACTGACACCTCAACGCAAGCGCCATTGCTCTCGGTAATTAAGTGAAGGATATTGGCACTACATTGTCCATGATGGAAGATAATATCTGAAATTTGACATTCATGGCCACCTTCTTCACACTGCAGATTTCAGAATATTGAATTTGCTAATGATTTCCAAGATGGGATGTCAGGTGCATCTAGCTCCAACAATCTTTCCCTGTTCAAAGTTGTGACATTCGCCTGCTTTATTACCTAGTTGATTGTCCTCAGTGTCAACGTACTGCGTTGCTACACTGGCTGACAAATGTTGGGGGGGGGGGGGGTGTAAGTACAATGCTGACTACTTTAAATGATGTAGCTGACAGGTGCAAATTTGTGTTTCACTTTCAGTGTTCACAACCCCCCAATAACACAGAGTTACATGGCCAGTGCACTATTGTTTAACTTTCGATAAGCCTCATTAATAGTTTGCAGGCAAACATCCACATACTGCTACAATAGTTTACTGTTTAACATCTACAAGCAGTAAACACTTAACTACACAGATCACAGTATTTTCTGGGATAATATGGTACGCATTGAACAGACACTGTCATTGTTTTAACACACGGCCTATTTGTATTACACTTATTTCACAGTTAAGTTGATGTATTGTTGTTAATCTAACCAATACATGTTCATCATCTGAAACTTGGCCATAGACTGACTGTCTTGGGATCAAGAATTGGGCCCTTATAAATCCTCACAATAATAGGCACTGAAACTACACATTGTTCAATGTTTAGTTTACAAAAATTACAATTAAAACTAAACTCATTAAGTTAACCGAATATATAGACAAATTGCATTCTTTTAACAGTTTCTTCTACTACAAGGGTTAAACTGAATTATTTGTTTAAATGATGAAATTAACATATATAGTTACGCGAACAATACTTTGATGAAACTGAAAATTACTTTGGAATTAATTAAGGGCTCGCTTTGCTAACATGTTTTTGAATAGAGCCAAATAGATCATTTAAGAATACTATTAGTTGTTCCTCCAAATGTTTATAATTAGTACAGAATTTATATTTGTTTACATGTCAACAACAGAATTTAAGTTACGAAACAATTACTGATTTCTCCCTACAACAAAAGATACTACCTAGGAATAGTCAAAATAAATTACAAAATCAATTACATACAAAAAAATTTGCACAAAATTAGATCTGGTGCTACATTCTTTAAAACTGAGGGCCAACCTTTCTCTTTTATGGAAATGCATATTATACTCATGTATGGTAACAGTGTTTAGTCAGACATGAAAAAATGAATTTTAGGGAGGCAGATGGCAAAATAAGAGGGGAAGTAAAAATATCCCCGCTTGCTTCATCACAAAGTCTGTTAATTCCAACCATGTGGCCATAATCATGTTGGAAACCTTTTCACATGAATATCTTGAGTACAAATTACAGCTATGCCATTCACTGTCCTTTTATATTTTGTGCATGTGACACTACCACTATCTGTGTATAAGCACATACCACTAGCCCATTACTTTTGTCCCATCAGTGTATAATGCTGTGGAATAACATGAACTATCATTGCATTCATAGCCTGAATCCACATATTTCTAATAATGTGTAATGTGTGCCTTGCCATGATTCCTCTGCACAGAGCTCCAATCACTGAATCACTGAGTGTACCAAACTCGCCTGAGTAACGTCTGCCCACATCCGCACTCCAAGGAGCACCTTGCCTGCTGCATCCTAATTGCTGGCACTTGCTGAGTGCTGCCTCTCTATCACGTCATGTGATGTCACCAGTGACTTTGACATCAAGACCCCAACCTTGTGGGACAGTTACAACTAGGCCAAAATTTATCTACTACACCAAGCTATGCATCCAAGAAGTATTGTTTCACTATTCACAGTGATTCCAGAGACTACTGTTATTTTCATTTGTAGAGTAAGTAAACTTCTATTGCACTGGCTACCTGGGTTTCCATATCTTGCAGCATGCAACTTTATCATGGTCACGAGGATTCTTAGTGCTCACCCAGGGTGGCCCTCCTCTCATGCATTATTTGGTCTGTTGCTCACATAACACAGCAACTCTCAGTTGTTCCTGTCTACTTCCTCATGTTACAGACTATGCAGTGCCATGTCAACACTATCCAACAAAACACTGATCTTCCACTGCAGCGGGTCATTTGCCCAACCTCTGCGACATCTCCATAGTGGATGGGTGGGGCAATGTCACCCTTCTGCTGCAACAGCTTATCTACCCAGCTGCTACTTCATCCTAGACATGGACACAAAAGCACCCAATGCTCCATGTTTTTGACAAAACCTAGGAGCCATCGTCCTTCTGTCTGAATTGGCTGCAACAGCCTTTTTGGCCTTCGCAGTCCATAAGAACTCACACAAACAAGCTCTTCTCCTCACTGGGTCTGGTCTGATGCTTCAGCCTATTGCCTTTTACTGTCTCCCAATCCTGAAGTTGACTCTTCTTCCTTTTCCTATGCTCTTCGCGGGACCAACTAACTGCTCATTATGCTGTTCACAATGGATCTCATGCTCCTGTACACCCTTCCTCTTCTGGGACATTTTCCCTGCTGCATCCTCCTGCTTCTGCTCTCTTTCTGGACCCTTCACACCTTACTGTGCCACAGGTCCAGCTGGTTAGTGCATTCCAGACGCTGTTGTTGCACATTCCGATGTCCACAGAACTCGCCTGCCCAATGACAGCTAGCTCACTGCCACTGCAACCACCAAAGCTGCTACCGCCATCATGGCAGCCAACTTTTGCAGTGCTTACCACAGTGCCACCACCCTGTCTGACCCTTCTCTCATTCTTCTGGCTTATGTTTCTCTTTCTGTGTCCCATGTGCAAACCTGCTTGTGCTACAGAGGTGCACACCTGTGCTTGGTCCTCCTTCATACTTTAAACATGCACATTCACACTCCAAATAGAAATAAACACTCACCAATATGTACTCCTGTGCACCATCGCATACCAACATGTTCCCAGGCACCAACGCACGCTCCCACACACCAATGTGTGCTCCCACATACCAATGTGAACTCCTGTGCACCACTGCATACCAACACGTGCGCCAACATGCACACCGACACGTGCTCTCATGCATTATTGTACACCAAAGCATGCTTTCACACACCAGTGTGCCCTTCCGCGCACTACTGCATGCTCCCATACATTAAATCAATTAAATCATCCATCCTTCTCTCTCTCTCTCTCTCTCTCTCTCTCTCTCTCTCTCTCTCTCTCTCTCTCTCTCTCTCTCTCTCTCTCTCTCTCTCTCACACACACACACACACACACACACACATCCCCAATGGAATATGAACAGGTCCTTCTGGCACTTTCAGTGCTGCCCTTGAGGAAGTTTCATCACAAGCCTTGTCCACTAATCTCCTGTTGCCTTTCCACAACAGTGATCCAGCATAGCTCTTGCCACCATAGCAGCCCTTGCGCTGCTTGCATCCTTCCTCGTGGGGGTCTCCCTTTTTTACGATGGTTTCATCATCTACAGGGGAAAGTGTGCAGCACTGTATGACTAGCACCTATGATTCAACTACCCTTCAGACAGAAATGTAGAGGAAGTAGCATATATTCGTTGCCCACTTACTACACAGACTCTGGAAATCACAAGGAAACAATACAACATAAATATAGATCTGCAGGACTGTTTACCTCCAAGTCTCCAGAAGTCTCCACATGTCCAGTGGGTGCAAGTCTCGCTCCAACAAGTCACATGCCTCCCAGGTTGGTCCTAGTATCCTTCCATGACCCAGCTATAGAAGTCGTGGCTCGGCCAACCTATGCCAGTTGCACACTGGAGCAGCTCCATGGCCAGGTGCTGACCTTTCACAGTTCTTCAGTGTGGAGCTCTCCTCATCAAGTGCAGCCACCAGTCATCAGGAGTAATGCCGTGGCACCCCACTGCAGTTCCTCAGCACAGAGCTCCAATCACTGAGCACACCAGACTTGGTTGACTGACCAAGGACTTTCTACTATGTTGTGATGCTCACTACGCTAGCACCAAGCCACATATCCAGACATCCATGAAGTATTCTTTCATTATTCATGGGGAATCCAGAGACTACTGTCCTATTTGCTCACAGACAAAATAATCTTATACTATTCTGGCTACATGGGTTTCAATGTCTTTTAGTGTGTGCCTTCAACGTATGGACACTTCAATCACCAGTTTCGCTCTGACCCATGTGATAGAGTTAAAATATTCACTCTCCAATACCAATAATGAATGCCCTGCAACCATAAGAGAGATTTCAAGAGTAACCACTGGACTGGGAAATGTACACTGCTACACTCCCTCAAAATGCTCCATTCTAACTTCTGGAGAAATGTCCACACAGACAGAACAGGGAGCAATAGAAAACTATGTAGATCAAAAGACCCAACCAAGTCCAGTTTCCAAACTCTTCCATCAAACACCACTGCCACCTAGCTAATGGCTCCACAATGCAGGCCTCTGCCCACTAATTGCATGCACACTCACTATGCTGCAATACCCACCAGGCCACAGGAAACAGAAAATATTGCTTAATGTACACTAGCACATCTGATAACTGTAAGTACTTACGACAAGCAAGTTCTCGCTGGGCACTAGCACATGCATGGCTGCCTTGTACAAGAGATCGTGCCCAGTTGGCAAGATCACGATGAGTTTCTGCTCGAAGATGATGTGTTACTACACCATCCGGTGTTCCACAACGGACACTGAATGTGATCATATCTGTCTGTCGAGTTGAGCTCACTAGCCTGTCAAAAAGTAATTTCATTTATTGGACATTCTGATCTAACTTTCAACAAGATTCAACTAAAATAACCAGAGGAAACAGTATCAAAAAAAATCACTTGTTTAACACCTAGATGATAAATATAGTTTAGTGTCACTTAAAGCATATTTCATCACTTGAAATAAAGTGTCCTGGTGGCAGATTTTAGAAAAACTGCACAAAAGGAAAGTTGTACGAAAAGCAATTGCAGCAAATCAAGACTTGACAGGTCAAGCTACTTTATAATTAAATAAAAAGAACTTAAGTTTATGCAAGAAAAGTTGGAAAAATAAGCGTACATTAATTCAACATATACATATTGTTCATATTTACAGTCATTCTAACTCAGTTGCTACTTCCATTATGTTTACCATGCAGATAGGAGTAACGACTAATTGTCTTCTAAAGCTGATATTTTTTACGGTTTTTGCCAAAAACATGCCAAAAACATTTCACCTAATTGCGTTAGATAACTTCAGTAGTCTACAAAGAAATAAAAGAGATCATCATTTAGCTATAAATATTTGTTGTAAGGTATGTTGTTTTTCTTGGTTCAACATTTAGGTTCTCTTAATACTTACATTTACAAAATTGTGGTTTGGCACTTACTTTTATGTCTCCTATGCTATATACATACTCATTGCCTCTTCTGTTTATCCAGTGAACACACATATAGCACAAGAGACACAAATGTAAGAGTTAAACCACAATCCTGTAATTTTAAATGGAGTAAACATTAGGATAACAAAAATGTGCTACCAGTTAATAACTCATATTTCACAACAAAAATATTTATAGTTAAAGAAATGATATCTTGTTTCCATATGAACCACTGAAAATGCCTAATCTGATTGAGTCAAATATGTTTGGCAAAAACAATAATAAAAATTCAGCTGTGGAAGACAGATTATATTTATTCTTATTTACATGATAAACATCACTAACAAATACTGTTCAAATGGTGACATGGGTATCTGAAATACATGCCTAAGGGCATTGATGTAGTCTGAATTATGTGAACAAATGATTAAGACAGTTACTACAATGTACATCTACCCACTAAGTGGTGCCAGGAGAAAACACACACACACACACACACACACACACACACACACACACACGAAAAGGTTTAACTTATACAAACTTTCAGACCAGTGGCTCCTCCTTCTGGCAGAAGAGTTGAAGGGGAAGGAAGAGGAGGCGAAGGAAAAGGACTGGAGAGATTTAGGGAAAGGGGTTCCGTCCAGAAAAGTCACCCAAAACCCCGGGTCAGGGCAGACTTACTGGAGGGACGAGAGGGAAAGACTGATTGTTGGGGACTGCACCATATGGGATTTGAAAACCTGAAAGCTTAAAGGTGGAAGATAGGGTAGTATGCAAGGAAGACTTACTACTAAAACATCGGCCATGAGTTAATAAGAGTAAAAAGCTAAGAGCATTGTATGTAGCAGAGGTGGGAGGTGGATGGCGAAAAACGACAGGTCAGAAAATGAGAGATGTAAAAAACTAAAATGGATTGTGTAGAAAGGAGTAGTTACTGTGAATAAATGCTGAGACGGAAGGAATTAATGTAAATTAAGACAGGTGGTTGGCGAGAAACAAGGTCATGTTGTAGCACTAGTTCCTACCTGAAGAGTTCTGAGAATCCAGTGTCTGGGGTAAGAATCCAGATGGCACCTATGTCATGACGGTCATGTTGTATAGCATGCTCTGCAACAGGATATTGTGTGTTGCAGTATACACCCTCTGCCTATGCCCATTCATCCTGACTGACAACTGAGTGGTAGTCATGCCCATGTAAAAGGGCAAACAGTGTTTACATAATAGCTGGCACATGACATGTTGTTTCACAGATGGCTCTCCCTTTCATAGTATATGTTTTGCCAGTTACAGGGATGGTCACAGGGGTAGGAGCCATAGGGTAGGGAGATGAATACAGAAGGAGCATATGGTCTGACAAGAACATTGCGGAGATTGGGAGGGTGACAAAAATCTATTGTAGGTGTGGTGGGCAAAATCTCAGACAGAATGTATCTCATTTCAGGGCATGATTTTAGGAAGTAATCGCCTTGTCAAAGTAACTGATTAATATATTCAAGTCCAGAATAATACTGGGCAATAAGTGGCATCCTCTGAAGTTTTTTTTTTTTTTTTTTTTTTTTTTTTTTTTTTTTTTTTTTTTTTTTTTTTGGAGTAATAGGTTGGGTTGGATTTTTTGGGGGAGGAGACCAGACAGTGAGGTCATTGGTCTCATCGGATTAGGGAAGGACGGGGAAGGAAGTCGGCCGTGCCCTTTCAAAGGAATCATCCCGGCATTTTCCTGAAGCGATTTAAGGAAATCACGGAAAACCTAAATCAGGATGGCCAGACGCGGGATTGAACCATCGTCCTCCCGAATGTGAGTCCAGTGTGCTAGCCACTGCGCCACCTCGCTCGGTTTTTGGAGGAATCAGCAGTACCAGGATTGAATGTGATGGCCTAGGAAATCTACTTTTGAATTAGGCTGTTGGGATAATTACATCCAGTGAAGGCTGAAGTAAGAGTGTAGTGCTGTAAAGAGGCCGCATCTCAACAAACACGTTTGTCTCAAATGCCAAGACTATAATGGAGGGAATGTTTGACATGGAAGGGATGGAAATGACAAAATGTAAGTACTCGTGTTTGTTGTTAGGTTTAATGTGGGCAGAAGTATGTAGCTGGCATTTGGTGAGGATGAGATCAACATCACGGAAATTGGCATGGGATTTGTAATGATGATGATGGTGGCATGTGACGAGAGCCTCCCGTCGGGTAGACTGCTCGCCTGGTGCAAGTCTTTCGATTTGACACCAATTCGGCGACTTGCGCGTCGATGAGGATGATATGATGATGATGATTAGGACAACACAACACCGAGTCCCTGAGCGGAGAAAATCTCCGACACAGCCGGGAATCGAACCCGGGCCCTTAGAATTGACAGTCTGTCACGGTGACCACTCAGCGACTGGGGGCGGACATCGGATTTGTAATATGACCATGTGAAATTTAATTGGGAGAAAGTATTTAGAGATTCCAGGAACTTTAACAGGTCAGCCTCACCCTGAGTCCATATGGTATAAACCAAACTGAGGGCTGAAGGCTTATGGATCCCTGAATAGCCTCCTGCAAGTGATCCATGAAAAGGTTGGCATAGGAAGGAGCCACACCAGTTCCCATGATCATACCCTTCATCTATTTGTATGTCTTTACCTCAAAGTTGAAGTAATTGTTGTTAAGTATAAAGTTGATTAAGGTGTGCAAGAAGGATGTCATAGGTTTGGAATCAGGTGGGTGTTGACTGTGGAGATGTTCAGCAGCAGACAGACCCTGTACATGGGGGATGCTGGTATAGGAGGAGGTGGCATCAAGGGTGACTAACAAGGTGTGTGGTGAGAGTGGGACGGGCACGAATTTCAGATGATCTAGCAAATGAGTGGTATCTTTAATATAGGAGGGAAGTCCTTGTACTAAGGGTTGCAGGTGATGATCAACTAAGGCAGATATAGGTTGGGTGGGTGCTTCGAAGCCAGCAACTATAGGACAGCCACGATGATTGGGTTTGTGAATCTTAGGAAGAAGATAGGTGTGTGTGGTTTGGCTGAGGTAGGAAGTTCTATGGACTGAAGTATAGGTCCTTTTTAGGTGACCTAGGTTTTTAGGAGGGACTGCATGTCAGTTTGAATCGCAGGGCTGGGATCTTGATGGCACATGCTGTATGCGGAGGTGTCACACAGCTTACATTTTGACACTTGCCATCCCTTCCATGTCAAATGTTCTCTCCTACACAGCCTTGGCATTTAAGGTAAACTTACTTGTTCAGATGCAGACTCTCTATAGCAGCAAATCACCACTCTCACCTCAGCCATATGGACATAATTATCCCAACATCCTAGTTCAAAAGCAGATTTCCAGTGCTATCCCATTCAATCCTGGTACGCTGATTCCTCCAAAAACAACTTTGGAGCACACCACTTGTCACCCAGTATTATCCTGATCTTGAATGTATTAATCAGCTACTTCAACAAGGCCATGATTTACTCAAATCATGCCCTGAAATGAAATACATTCTATCCAAGGTTTTGCCCACAACACCTAGAATAGGCTTGAGTCAATCTCCCAGCCTCCGTGATATCCTTGTCAGACCCGATGCTCCTTCTGTACCCATCTCCCTAGCCTATGGCTCCTACCCCTACTACAAGAATTGCCCTATGCACCCTCGTACCACCATCTATTCCAGCCCTATAACTGGCAAAACATATACTGGAAAATATACTGGAAAATTGCTCAAGTCACATCAATACACAAAAAGGGAAGTAGGAGTAATTCATTGAATTACAGGCCTATATCACTAACGTCGATTTGCAGTAGGGTTTTAGAACAAATACTGTATTTGAATATTATTAAGTACCTCGAAGAAAGCGATTTATTGACATATAGTCAGTACGGATTCAGAAAATATCGTTCTTGTAAAACACAACTAGCTCTTTATACTCATGAAGTAATAAGTGCTATCGACAGGGGATGTCAAATTGATTCCATATTTTTAGATTTCCCAGAAGGCTTTCGACACCATTCCTCACAAGCATCTTCTAACCAAACTGCGTGCCTACAGAGAATCGCCTCAGTTGTGCGACTGGATTCGTGATTTCCAGTCAGAAAGATCACAGTTCATAGTAACAGACGGAAAGTCATCGAGTAAAACGGAAGTAATATCCGGCGTTCCCCAAGGAAGTGTTATAGGCCCTCTATTGTTTCTGATCTATATTAACGACATAGAAGACAATCTGAGTAGCCATCTTAGATTGTTTGCAGATGATGCTGTCATTTACCATCTTGTAAAGTCATCAGATGATCAAAATGACTTGCAAAATGATTTAGGCCTAGATAAGATATTTGTAAGGTGCAAAAAGTGGCAACTGACCCTGAATAAAGAAAAGTGTGAAGTTATTCACATGAGTACTAAAAGAAATCAGCTAAATTTCGATTACGCCATAAGTCACACAAATCTGAAGGCTGTAATTTCAACTAAATACTTAGGGATTACAATTACAAATAACCTAAATTGGAACGATCACATAGATAATATTGTGGGTAGACTGCTATTCATTGGCAGAACACTCAGAAGGTGCAACAGGTCTACCAAAGAGACTGCTTACACTATGCTTGTCCGCCCTATTCTGGAGTATTGTTGTGCAGTGTGGGATCCGCATCAGGTGGGACTGATGGATGACATCAAAAAAGTACAAAGAAGGGAAACTCATTTTGTATTATCGTGAAATAGCAGAGATAGTGTTACAGACATGATATGTGAATTGGAGTGGCAATGATTAAAACAAAGGCGTTTTTCGTTGCGACGGGATCTTCTCATGAAATTTTAATCACCAATTTTCTACTCCGATTGCAAAAACATTCTGTTGGCACCCACCTACATCACGATAAACTAAGAGAAATCAGGGCTCGCACAGAAAAATTTAAGTGCTTGTTTTTCCCGCGTGCCCTTTGAGAGTGGAACGGTAGAAAGACAGCATGAAGGTGGTTCATTGAACCCTCTGCCAGGCACTTTATTGTGAATAGCAGAGTAATCACGTAGATGTAGATGTACTATCAAAGGGAGAGCCACCTGTGAAACAACACATGTCATATACCAGTTGTTATGTAAACACTGTTTGGCCTTTTACATTGGCATGATTATCACCCAGTTGTCGGTCAGGATGAATAGGTGTAGTAGACAGAGGGAGTATACTGGCAACACACAATATCCTGTGGCAGAGCATCCCCTATAACACAATAGTCATGACCTCAGTGCCTGCTTCACCACAAAGGCCATCTGGATTCACCACAAAGGCCATCTGGATTCTTCCCTCGGGCACTAGCTTCTCAGAACTCTGCAGGTGGGAACTAGTGCTACAACATGACCTTTGTTCTCGCCACCCACCTGGCCTTAATTTATGTCAGTTCTTTATGTCTCAGCATTTCTTCACAGTAACTACTCCTTTCTTCACTCCATTTAGTTTTTTTACATCTCTCCATTTTCTGACCTGCCTATTTTTCGCCATCCCCCTCCCACCTCTGTTACATACAATGCACTTAGCTTTTTACTCTTATTAACTCATGCAGTATGTTTTAGTAGTAATCTCTTTCTTGCATATTACCCTATCTTCCACCTTTAAGCTCTCAGGTTTTCAAATCTTGTCTGGTATAGTTCCCAACAATCAGTCTTTCCTTCTCATCCCGTCCAGTTAGTCTGCCCCGAGTCAGGGTTCTGGGTGACTTTTCTGAACTGTACCCTTTTCCCTAAACCTCTCCAGTCCTTTTCCTTCACCCTTCTTTCTTCACCTTCAGCTCTCCTGCCAGAAGGAGGAGCCACTGGCTCTCGAAGTTTGTAAAAGTTAAATCTTTTCTCCTGCCGCCACTTGGTGAGTAGATTTTTTTTATCTATCTATTTACATTGTATTGCCAATAACTGATTATTTGTGTTGTTAAATTAAGATGGTTCAGAAGAAATTGTGAGCATATTAATCTAAATATCTAATAGTAGAAAATAAATAATACACCACAGCAACAGAAACAAGCACAAATAAATTCATGTAGTGCACCTGATTGAAAACAGTAGCATTATTACTCAGTTCTTTTTGTTTTGTCAATTTGTGTTCTAGCACTGCTTTCCACCATCACGTTTAATTTGCACTTAAATCTGCAGCATTTAGATCTGACAAAATGCACGCAAAAGAATGTGCCCTGTAATATACGTTACTTAACAAACATTGACAGTGACAAACTTAATGCCACACAAACACAATTGCACTAGAGTGCAGTTAAAAGAGAGAGAGAGAGAGAGAGAGAGAGAGAGAGAGAGAGAGAGAGAGAGAGACTAGCATTGCAGTTTGTCACACATCATTGCATAGTGGGAACCTGGAGGTCTCTGCAAATTGACCAGTGTGGAGGGATTGGGGCTCAAATCATCTTCCTGCCACTGTGATTTAGGTTTCCCAGTTTCTCAGAACTGACTAGGGGCAAGCGTCAAGATGGTTCCCTTACAAATGGCATGGTTTAATTCCTCCCCAATACTCTGCTATCTGAGGTAGTGCCTCATTAGTAATGGCTTCTTTACTGATGGAACATTAAACCTTAACCTACCTTCATTTACCTGTAAATTTCATACAGGAATAAAAATAAATCAAGAAACCTGGGCATTATGCAATTTCATTCGAAATGTTTAGATGGGTGTGGAGTGAGGTAATATTTCTTATAAAGAAACTTAACAACAAAGGCTGTGTTGTTCTAAGTAATGTTTATCAAGAAACAGTACTAATTATTGCTTATTCTATGTTGAATAACACAGTATGACCTCTATGAAGAATAAAAAAAATTCATTCTCAATTACAACATTGAAGTAGCTGGTGATGTTAGGGCATTTGTCACACAATCTGCAAGACTGTCTCTATCGAGTTTGAAAGACCACTATCGAGTTTGAAAGACATGGGAAAAAGCCAATGGCACGTTATAGTGTCAGTTTTTACTACGAGGCTTGCTCAAGTAGCTTTATAGAGGCCAACTGTCTGCACAAGATAGGTCTCTGGGCTCAAGATCTAGTTTCAACAAGGCACATAATTAACAAAGAGTGTGTGGCGCCAATGAGGTCGACACCAGCATCGATATGGGTTCGTCTTTGGACTCTGCATCGTCTTTAATGTAAAGTCGTCCGTAATTATTCGGTCATTCCCGGACAGAATGGAGCACTGGGGGAGGGGGGGGGGGGGCACCTGTCATGTTGTCCACAGCAGGTGGCACCCGGACCTACCTGCAATTGCCGTTTTGGAAGTAGCAGGGTGGTCTGCAGTTCTGTGCTGCCTCACCAAACCGTGTGTGGAAGTAACAGTACAGGTAGTGCGGTTGCATTTCCTGCGGAAAGTTCGTTGCCAGTGGCGGTGGCCAAGGTTCGGTGGCCGCAGCAGGTTCGGTTGCAGGGGGGGGGGGGGGGGGGGGGGGGCGTGACCGTGGGCAGAGCCGGTGATGTCCCAGTTGCCTGTTTACTGCTTCCAGGACCGAGCAGAACGGTCGACACAGCTGTGACCGGCCGCAGGACGATGAGCCTGAACCTGAGACTTTTCAGGTAGGCAGTGGCTGGCAAAATAGAGTAGTGGTGCATCGCATAGCTTGTCAGAAATTGTCATTCTTTGCTTGACAGGTTCAGGAGACCCTTGAGCCAGAGCAAAGCGGATATGAGGAGATAGTTTATCTGACCAGATGGTGAGGAGAGCTGTGTCAGAGAATATATCGGTGCTGACCAGGGCACGTAGCCATCTCCAGAGCTGGGGAGGTTTGTCGTTGCCTAGTTGCTCTATGTGGAGCACTTGCCATATTGCTGCCTCAGCTGAGCATGCAAGCTGACGTAGAACTGTCTTTTTGGCTAGAGTGTACCGGGTAGATGAGTCCGGGCGTCGACCAGGTCAGCAATCGAGTCCTCCTGGTTGTGCAGGTGGGTGATGAGGCACAGAAACCTGGTTGACTTGTCGAGTTTGTAATGGTCAAACACTTCGTCAACAATTTTGAACCAGGTTGTTGCTCTGTCAGGATTAAACGGCGGCTGTGTCTGTAAGCGTTGTAGAATGTTCGGAAGAACAGGTTGAGTTGAGTTCGTCAGGGCACTGCCTGAATTGAGCTGTTGTTGCTGTAGTATTCCAGGAGAGTGTGTCTCCAGGGGATGTGGCAACGACGGCTATTCAGGTGGCAGCGTGAAGGTGACACGTTGTTGTTGAGCACGATCCGTCGCAACATGGAAGACCGACATGGGTGAAACACCGTAATGTGTCGATTGCGGTTGCGGAAGCTCAACACATTGCGGGTTTGTTCAGATTGACACGTTGCAGAATACCAATGCAGATGAGGCACCGAGATGTGCTGAGAATGGTAGCAGAAGCTCGGCTGGAGCCGGCGCGGGGGCGACAGGTGAGAAAAAGTTCAAAGTTTGAGAACGCGTGTTAGTCCGTGGAAAGCTCAACGTATGATCAGAGCCGGGGCCATCTGTGTTGCAGGGAGGCTGCGGAGGTGCAGGCTGTCCAGAAGCACAGTGTGGGAAATGGTGTTGAACATGGGACGGAATGTGTGAAAGTTCACTGTCCATAGTCACGCCACTCAAAACGGTGTGTTGATAAGGTGAATGTTGTGGCACAAAACACTGAAGCATAGCAGTGGGACGGAGGTGGAGGTCAGGCACAGATAACAAGTTATTGTTCCTGTTGCAGGCTGAGGTATCGAAGTAGGAAGGCATGTGCTGATGCTGAACCGAGGCAGGCGTGGGCATGGTCAGATGCTGAGGAGGTAGACCTGTGAACGAAGCAGTTCTGGCCACGTGTCAGGTATCCGTGTGGTACTGCATGGATTGCGGCGTGGCAAATCGTTGTTCTGGCGGTAGTATGTTGTCCGGTGAAGCATTTGCAGAAATCGGCATTGGTCCCGCACTGCACGGAGATCCGTGAGATGTAACTGCACAGTCGATGAGGGAGGGAACATGTGGTGGGAACAAAGGCATTTGATAGCCGGAGTCATATGCACTCCTAACGTCACTTATTGTTGCAGGCTCGAAAACGTCCGGCGAAATCGGCGGAATCATTGAGTGAGAGGCATAGTGTTGCAATCGTGGTGGGTGTACATCGCCCGCAACATGATGCATGTCGATCACAAAATCTGGCATTAGGCGCTGGACCAAAGTCATTGTTCGAATGCTGTGTCAATGTAATACACGTGAAAATAACCAACGCGGAGGTCGCGGACACAGTAAAACGGCAAAAATGGAAGACGTTACAACTCGGGGTCACCAGTGAGGGAGAAGTTCGGGTTGGTTACACCAAACAACACCCATTTAGCAGAAAAAGACGAATGCATATCCATGCTGGTGTCAACCTCATCGGCGCCACAAGTATTAAAAAAAAAAAATTCAATCAAAAGGCACTGTTGACATAAAAATATGATGCAAATAGATTGCTTAGAAAACTTATGCGTGTCACCTGAATGCAAAGTATCTTCCTGCTGGTGTTTTATGTCACACAGAAAAGGAAAATTTACCAAAAGTTATTAACTAATATCAAACAATAGAAAGTCCAGGTTGGAATATTAAGTTTGAAAAGGACAGAGTGCTACTTGCCATAAAGATGAGATGTTGAGCTTCAGATGGTCACAATGAAAAGATAGTTACACACTAAGCGCTCAGTCAAAAACTTCTTCAGAAAAGAGAGGAAAACACACACACACACACACACACACACACACACACACACACACATATTCATACAAGTAGGTACACCTCCCAACACACAACTACAATCTCTGGGTGCTCAAGCCAGATTGCAACTGTAGTGTTGAATGAAAGCAGCAGTCGGGAGTGGGACATGGAGGGGGAGTGATAGTGGAGTATGAGTAGGGGGAGAGAAGAGTGCTGTCTGGCAGAGCATGCAGGGACTACTGTAGAAGGTGGGAGGGTAAGGCTGCCAGAGCAATGTTGGGAGTCTGTAGGCGACTGGGGGTGGGAGGTGAGAATGGGGAGCGGAAAAGGAGAGGAGCAGAGACAGGAAATTGTTGCACAGCTTTTTATATTGGTGTGACTACCAACCAGCTGTCATCCAGAATGAATGGCTGCCACCAAACTGTGACCATGAGCAAAGTGAACCACCCTGTGAAATAGCTCGCAGCTGAATATAACCTGCTTGATTTTTATGGACGCGTCACAATTTGTGCCATCTGGAACCTCCCATCCACCACAACCAGATTTCCTGAACTGTGCATATTGGAGCTATCCTTACAACGCATTCTCCACTTCCAAAATCATCCCAGACTCAATCTACATGATCCACTGTCCCCACAAGCACCACACAACAGTTTCTGCCCCGTGTCTTGTAACCTCTTCCCAATTCATGTCCCTCCCTCTCATTGCACTAGCTCTCTGACAATGCACCTGCCAGTCTATTCCCCCAACTGCTCCTCTCATTTTCTGCTCCCCCCCCCCCCCCCCCCCCCAAAAATCCCCAGATGGCCTTGGTCTGCTGCCTTATACAGAAATCTCTGCACACACTACCAGACAACACCCTTCTCTTCCCCATCCACACTCTATCAACCCACTCTCTCCTATCAACACCCTTCTCTGCCAATTGTTGCTTTCGTTCAACACAACACTTGCAGTCCAGCTAGAATGGATGGAGATAATGGTCATGTGTGCATGGTGTGTGTGTGTGTGTGTGTGTGTGTGTGTGTGTGTGTGTGTGTGTGTGTGTGTTTTTCTTTCCTTTCTGAAAAAGGTTTTGGCTGAAACTTTAGTGTGTAACAGTCTTTTAATTGTGCCTGTCTGCAACTCAAGGTCATTATTAATTAATGTGACTCACAGCTTCCAAGTTGTAAAAGAAAGCTGCATACCAATAAACTTTTTCTTCTGTTTGTGACTGATGCATAATGTATCATCAAACCAGCATAAATCACATGAAAACAGGAAATCGGAAGGAACAGAAACCTTAACAAACTGAAATGAAAATTAATGTAGCTGACGTTATCCACCAATGATTACTGTCTTCACAACTTGCATCACACACTTTAAAGTGATAAAACAAACCATAATACAGACCTCAATATACCAACAATTAAATCATCTTAAAATTTTGAAAATATTTTTGGGAAGAAAGTCAAAAGAATAGGGAGTGCTCAGAATGCCTATCATAATTTTACTATTTAAACTGGACAATGTGGTGCGTAATATTCATGTGGAGGACAGTCTATGTTGTAACAGCTGACAGTAAAAATATTTGCTGTTTCACTTAAACATGCAATATACTGCAGCCCTTACCCACTTCCTACCCTATGACCACAGTTTTGTGAAGACTGTATCATTCAATCACATTCCAAATGAATATGAATGGTGCAGAAGCGCCTCCAAAGTCCTAATAGTTATTATTACTAACAAAGTATTAACAGAAACACATGACTTACATCCTCTATGACTGGATATAATTTCAAACACTACATATTTCAGTGATTCAATAATGGTGAAGATTATGGAAGTATCATAATTCAGGAATTCAAAAATTTTGTAAGAATATAGGAGTGGATGTCACAATCATCACATACACATTTTTCTTAGGACCAAAGTAGTTCACACCCATTTACTTATAAATCCTGACTTTTTTAAGGTTGGTGCATTACACAGTTTTATCCTGTGTAATATTGCCCCAAAGTAAGTATTTTAAATGAGTTGGTATTCTGATACCTTAAGTAACATTGCTAAGGCTTTGATGGACTACTACAGAGAGCTCACCTGGTGGATATTAGCGGGCAGGTGTCGATGGGGCAGCCCCACGCCTCAGGACTCCACGGTGCAGACTGATACAAGCGCAGCTCACGATCCGTCACTGCTGCGAACACTGACTGCCACTCCTCACTGCCCCCACCACCACTGCTGCTGCCACCTCCACCATCCGAGGACCCAGACCGCCCATTCTGCAACGCCAACATAAAATACCTCAAGATATGACTGTGTCAATGAAGCTCAATTATCCTGATAATTATGAATAAGTCATTAATGGACCAATAATATAATGAAACACATTTGCATTTTTACACTTTACGCCAGATTTTTCACAAGTTGTGTTATGACATGTATTTGTACTTTTCTGAATTAATAAATTTGTGATAGTATGTGTGTATCATATCGTTAGACTTTCATACCTGTCTACCTCGTAGCAGTTACCAGAACTGCTAGTACTGTATGAGATTACATTGTAAATATGTATAATACATGTGGAAAAGCTCCGTGCATTTAATGACCAACATTTTTTTCTCTGATTTAAATAGACTGTGTAGAAAAAGAACAGAATTTAAATACTGTGTAATTCAAGGCTGACATTAAAAAAAAAGTTTAAAAAGTTTTGCAAGGCTTACGATGGTGTGAAAGTGTAGAAAGATAACACACAAATATCTAAGAGCAAAACAAAATGGTGCAGTCCACTGACAAAGTGGAGATCAGTTGAACTATTTCGTTTTGTGTCCTCTAACAGCGAGGCACAGTACTGTGATGCTGAGATTTCAGTGTGCACTAGGACTGCAATGAATAAGGAATTAATTTCAAACCTTTATTTTTCCACAGTGTTAGTTAAAACTCTTGTAAAATTAATGGGTCAATCAAAGGTCAAGGCACACTGATGATACTGGTTATTTCCTCTGTAGAGATGTTTGTTATTAATCTGAGGCAAAAATAGTAATTCAGAGTGGATTTATTAAGTAGCAATACTAAACTTCTTTATTAATTTTCACCTGCACTTTGCACAAACAACACCTCTATTTCACCTGTGTCTGTTTTTGGAGCTAACTTCAGAGCAACTGAATCAGGTGGCTAGGGGAAATTGTGAAGAAGCTTGTGGGAACACAAATCAATCCAATGGCTCATAAAAATGTCTCATCTTCTCCTTGGAAAAAAGAAAATCTCTCTCACAACTGATCCGAAGAAGCAAATATTTCATTTTTACACGAAATTAAAAGAGATGCATATTACCATTTGTTAGGTATACCTTCTTCAGAGTTTATATTTCCATAAATACATAATTGCTGCAATATCTCTAGATTGCTAGGCTCCCTAGGTCTGAACTAGGGACAGTTAAGTATTCTTTACTTTTTCCATGAGTCACTTCTACTTGTACACTGATGCTCAGTACAAAAAACAAAGCATATGTGTAGAAATAGCACTGCGCCCCTCTTCTCATGGCAATTGGCTGGATTTTGCTCCCTCCACCCCCTCTGCAATTATCCATGAAAAGTTTAGGGCACATTGCACTCACAGGTATGGGACCTTACTACACTGACATGCCAGTTCATTGTAACAAATTGTACCAAAAATGAAGTGTTTTTGATAGGGCTTTAATGTGCTGTGGTGCTCTCAAACAGCATTTTTTGCAGCTTGCTATTTCTTTTACAAAAGCAACAAAATATGGTATTTCCACTTCATATTGATGTAATAAAATACAGCACCTTCTGGTCCTACCTGTTAGGAATGTTTTACAATGTCAAATACATTTGAAAAAACTTCTCTAAAAGTCCAGACCGCACTCAAATATCACTAGACGAACCCAGAATGCTGTAAAAAAATTTATAAAATATGTTTACCGAATATGTTTCCCAGGTCAATAAGTGCCTTACTTAAGCCAACTACACGCATTCAGCCAGAACTATACACACATCTCCAGGTCGTTCCGTCAAATTAACTTTACACTTGCTCTGCACACTGTAAATGGACTATACACCAACTGATCAAAAGTTTCCAGACACTCTTACGTACTGTGGAATTGATCATTGGAAGTTATGAGAGGCAGATCTGCAAGTATAAGAGGAGGCAGGGAGTAATTTGTTGTCAACAGAGAAGCAGTAACAGCAGAAATGGTAGGTCAGGAGTGTTGAGTAACTGAAGGTGGTCTGTCATTGGATGTCACCTGAGTAACAGGTCCATCAGGGATATGACAACCCTGGCATGTGACTGTGAAGCGGAAATGTGAAGGAACAACCACAGCTAAATCAAGACCATGCAGACCTCATGTAATGACAATCACTCGTGGGTTCCAAAGTGGTACCAACAGTCAGGCCAACACAATGACTGTGAGTAGGGATTTAAAAAAGAGTGGGATACACTTGTCGAGTAGCTCATCATAAGCCAAACAGCAGTCAACACTGATGCATGAGGTGGTGTAAGAGTGATATCGCTAGACAGTGCATGACAGAAAACAAGTGATTTTGAGGGATAAATCACACTATTCTCAGTGGCAATCTGAAGAAAGGATTTGGGTTTGGCAAATGGCTGGAAAGGTCACCTGCCATAGTGTATAGTGCCAGCAGTGAAGTACAAATGAGTTGGTGTTCAGCACTATAAGGGGATTGCACCAAAATCACAAAACACACCCCCATACTGCAGAAAATATTAAGTGGAAGGATATAAACACACTTTACAGTATTGTGTACTGTGAACAACAGACAGACAGTTCACGTTTGTACTGGCAGGACAATGCACCCTTTCATAAAGCAGCATCTGTGAGACAATGTTTTGTGGACAATAACATTCCTGGAATACACTGACTTGTCCGTAGTCTCGACCTGAATCTTGTGGAACACTTTTGGGATGAATTAGAATGTCGACTTCACTCCAGAAACCAGCCTCTGACAGCACTTCCTTCTCTGGTTTCGGGCCTACAGACATTCAGATACCCACTGAACATGTTCCCAACCGAGCTCAAACTGTCGTAAAAGCAAAGGGTGGACACACACTACATTAATTTCCAGTAATAGGTGTCCAGATATTTTTGATCAGATGTGTATATAGCAGAACCAAGTTCTTTGGTAGATGGACATTTGTAGGGTATTGTAGCACTGACAAAGCACATTTTACGATGTCAGCACACCTGCATTTTCAAGCGGTCAGTGGGCCATGGAGTCTGGTAGAGGAAGGGAGAATTCTGAGGAACAGAATTACATTGAACATATATTAGCAAATATAAAATGTACAATTAATATAGTCAATGCATAAGCAGTGTAAATGTCATCAGACAAAGAATATTAATTGGTAATACACAAGAAAAGATGGTAATAAGGTGGTGTTATTGAAGTCGTGCTCGAGTTTAAAGTGGCTCAAATGGTAAGGTTAAGAACAGCTTGACATTGATAAGAAACAGTAATTGTCCTACAATATCTTCCATCCAAATTTTAGTGATTTTGATGGGGGAATTTCCAGAATGGTAGTAATTAGAGCGACGAGTACCTATTGCAGCTCTTAGGTTGTCATTTTCATCAAATAAAAACGTAATTATTGGAGATAAAATGTGTGCATATTACCAGGTATTAAACTGCAATGAACAATGCTCAGACTGTATTAAAAGGTAAACATGGACATGGGACCGGTAATGTGCACATGGTCACAGTTCTTAGCTTGTATGTGGATTATCTCCCCACTGCCTGCCCTACTAAATAGTTTCCGATTGCCTCCAGTCAATGTTGCAGCCACAAATGTCCACTGAAATACAGGACGCGCAGGGGTTAAAGCTTATAACACGCAATATTCAGGTCACCTGTAAACCGTATCTTTTTCCAGGGCGCCTCCAACGTACGTGCAGTGGCACTAAAATATAGCGTGTGTCCAGTCCAAACAGAGAGAGAGCACACAGATTTAATTGATTAATTTAATATCCAATTGCAGATTCAGACAGAAGGGGAAATTGCGACCGTAATGACGGTTGAACTGCTTGCATATTAGGCGAGCTGTAAAACTTAATAAACTCATATCCCCTGTATATTAATTTTGCTCTAGATCCACACGTGTTGATTAGCTAGCTGCGACTTCCATAGACCATTTGAACGATTCATCTACATGGATGTCGAATGAGTCAGTTTACAGGATATGTATACATCATTAGTGTTAACATTAATGAACACATTATTACGTTTAGACCTACTCATGGAACCACACTTATTTTTTTTTACTGGATACCAGCTTTTAAGTAGAAATTCGTCAATGGAATACACGAAGTTGTCAAGGAAAAAATGATTTTACCGTAGATTTAAAACTTGCTTTGCTGTTTGTCTGACATTTTATGTTATTAGGCAAATAATCAAAAATTTTTGTTGCTGCATATTGCACTCCTTTCTCAGCCACTGACAGCTGTAACAGCCGGTAATAAAGGTCATTTTTCCGTCTAGTGTCGTAAGTATGGACATCACTGTTCTTCTCAAACTGTGATAGATTATTTACGACGAATTTCATTAGCGGATATATGTATTGTAACAGACAATTAAAATGCCTAGCTCCTTGAATAGGTACCTGCGTGGCATCCATGGGTGATCATCGCATACTATTCTTACCGCTCGCTTTTGTGCAATCAATACTTTCTTTGTTTATTCCGTAAGGCATTACTAAGTGAAAATATGCGAAATATGCCTGGAGCTTGATACGTTTGTTTCCAAAATATACGAAGAACAAAAAATAACTGAACTTAACTGTTGGAGAAGTTCAGTAATATGCTTCTCTAGCTCAAGTTTTCATCAATATGTACACCCAAAAATTTGGAGTATTTTACCCTACTTACCGACTTCTGCTCATTTGCTGATCAATTGTTGGTACGCCTCTATTTGTTTCACAGAACTGAGCTAGTGTGTTTTTTCAAAATTTACGGAGAGTCCATTTTCAGAGACTTATTTAACAATACTTAGGAAAACATCATTTACCAACTTTTCTGCTGCTTTCTCTGTAATGGGATTTATTAAAACACTAGTATCGTCTGCAAAAAGTACCAATTTTGCCTGTTGAATGTTAAGTGGAAGGTCATTCATATTATGAGGGATAGGAGCGGACTCAAAATTGAACCCTGTAGGACTCTCTTTGGGATATTTTTGCCCCCAGTCATTAAAATTTTCTATCCTCCCAACAGTGAATTATTCAGCAAAATCTTTTGCATTATGTTTGTTAAGTACGATTCAGACCAATTGTGCGTATAGCCATCAATTCCATAAAACTTAAACTAAGAGACTAACATAATCTATGCAATCAGACATATGGGAAGATCACAAAAAATATGAACTGGTGGTATTATTTAACGCTTGTATTATTCGATGAGTGAATGTACAAACAGCTTTCTCAGTCGAGAAACCCTCCCGGAATCCACTTGAGTACATTACTTAATATTTCGAAAAAAGATTCAGTAAGGAAATCGGGCAATAACTGCTTAAGTCTGTCTTGTCCCCTTTCTTATGAAGTGGTTTAACAATTGCATATTTTAACCTGTCTGGAAAAGTTCTCTGTGCCAGCGATGCATTGCATATATCATTAAGGACATTAAGTTGGGACGATTTCTCAGGTTCTGTTTGAAATTCCATTAACCCCACATGAGCTTTTGTTTTTTAGAATTTTTATAATCGTATAATTTCAGTGAAGGATGTTGGGGCTACTTCTAGCTGCTTAAAGTTTTGTAGAATGGCATTTTTAGTATGTTCTCTTGCTCCTTCGAGTGAACCATTTAATCCTACATTTGCTGCTACGTTTAGAAAGTGACTGTTGGAATTTGTGAATTATTAGTCACGAAAGCATAGGGTCATCGGATAAAAGATCAGAATAAATCTGTGATACCTGCAAAGCATGTCACTAACTTAATCCCAAGACGGCCTGGGCCGTTAAAAGACAAGCCGTTTGATTCAAATTTATTTTACTCCCACGCTGTCGCGGAAGAACACAGTTTTACTCGGTCAACACGAGTTGGCTCCACAGCGGAATAGGCAACTTAAAGCGCAGAGAAGCAGCGGGAGAGAGAAGCGTAGCTTTCCCTGTAAGGGCCCTTGTCCACGACAAGAATATTCGCCGGACCGGCGTTTCTGCCGGCCGGTAGAAAACCGGACGCCCTTGTCCACGGAGACGGCGCCGGAAATGCTGCCGTCGAGTCGTGTGCAACGGAGCAGTAGGATGGGTAACAGCGAACTTTGCACTATATTATTTTTACAAAAAGAAACAGCGTGCATCCTGTGCTACAAGATCGATTTAAATTTGGTGCCTTCAGTACGCTACATGAAAAACTACGACAGGACGACACAAAGCACTTTAATTTTTATAGGATGTCAAAAAACAACGTTTGACAAATTACTGTCATTACAAACTCATTTGCAACATGGAGACACCAGTATGCGAAACTGCATATCACCTACTGAAATGCTTGCAGTGTCACTGAGGTAAGTACACAATTGAAATTTACTTATTAGAAACTATTAATTTGCTGTATCAAAAATTAACACAACAATTTAAAAACGCTCTTGTTAAACAAAGTAGAATGACAGTGAATAGGGTTTTCTTATTTCCATTAAGACGAAAGAAACAATGTTCGATTTCGAATTAGTTTCAAAACTCAAATGTCTCGGAAATATTGGATACGATGGATGCAGGACTTGCATACGTTCACGAAGACATGTCTTCATTAGGTGGCCTTGTACAAGTTGATACTTGATAGTGTTCTGCAGAGTTGTATGCCGAATAGTTGCTATCTTGATTTGGCCTTGGTGTATGGTACGATGATGTACCACCAAAAGTTTGATATTCCTGTGAGGCATAGTTCCAGGAATCTTGGGCAGATTGCTAATGCATGCTTCTGTATTGTGCTTTCGACCTAATTCTTTTTATAAGTTTTAATGACTTCTGGAAGCCTACGATATCATCATCGTTAAATTTATTTACAGTTGGGGCAATCCCCCTAAAAAAAAAAGACATACTTTTACTGTGTTCCTGCTCAATAAAGGCGTCAATGATAGTCATCATTTTTCTGTCCAACTCATTTGTAGCTGTTTTGTTTTTCTGCGGCTTTTCTTTAACTTGGCGACAATGTTTTTCAGACTGATTGTCAGCGGGGTTTACGTCGTCACTATTATCCGGCATATCTGATGAAGTTTCTCGTCTGTCTGCTATTTTTTTAGAGAATGTAGCTGCTCATAAAATACGTATTTCCGCTTCTTGCTTCTCCAGAACCGCTCTTATCTACTTCGTTTAATTACCTGTGGCATTTCATCCAGTTATCTCTTATGTTTCCCCATTTTTTTTTTACTACCATCTTTCCTGAAAAGAAAAGAAAGCCGGAGTAGAATCAAACCCATATGTTTTTCTGATTTCACATATCTTGCAACAGAAAATACTTTCACCGATCTCCACTACAGTTTCAGACTGGGAATAAAAACAATCACTAGAATTGTACGTGAGGTTTGTATGAAGATGTGGTTGTTACTGCATAACACATATACGCCCATTCTGGAGGAAAATAACTGGCTGAATATAGAGCGTCAGTTTGAAAATACTGCAAAATTTCCAAACTGCTTAGGGGCCATTGATGGTAAATATATCAGAGTTATCAAACAAATCTATCAGTTTACCATGGCCACACGAAACAGTGGTTTTGCGACACCTGATTTACGAGCTGTGTTCAATAAGTAATGCAACACTTTTTTTTTCTAAAATCAGGTTGGTTTTATTCAGGATTCAAACACACCATATTATTTCTCATTCTTTTGGCCATTGCCTCGAGATGACCGGGTGTTTGTGTTGTCATCATTTCACCATCTTTCATGAATGTGGCGAGTTTGACTAAGCAAAGGTTGGAAATTCGTACGGGCGCTGATAACCGCGCAGTTGAGCGCCCCACAAACCAATCATCATCATCATCATCATCATCATCTATTGGCCACAAAAACCCATTTCTGAACGTAATCTCCGTCCAATGCAACAGGTTGACACCACCTTACTCACAGAGCCTGTGCGCCCGCATAGTACCACTCTACCGCCCGATTCCGGAGCCAACGTCTTGCTGCATCAACAACCTTCCCTTCATCCACATACTGCTTCTCGCGCAGCGCATCTTTATTGGACCAGACAGATGGAAGTCGGAAGGTGCGAGATCCGAGCTGTAGAGTGGACTAGGAAGACCGTTCCAATGAAGTTCTGTGAGCTCCTCTAGGTTGTGCAGACTTGTGTGGGGCCTAGCGTTGTCATGGAGCAGTTCGTAAGCATTTTTGTGGCGATGCACACACGCTGAAGTTGTTTCTTCAGTTTCCAGAGGGTAGCACAATACACTTCCGAATTTATCGTTGCACCATGAGGGAGCACACCGGACATAACAACACCTTCAGAGTCCCAGAGGACCGAGACCGTCACCATGACTATAATGGCTGAGAGTGCGGTTTCGAACTTTTTCTTCGGAGGAAGGTGGTGTGGCGCGATTCCATAAGTAACTGTTTTGTTTCCAGTTCGAAGTGATGAACCCATGTTTCATCGCCTGTGCCGATCTTTGACTAAAAAAAAAAAAAAAAAATTGTCATAATCTCGTAACGCGCAAGCACCGAGAGAGGACTCGAACCTCCGGCGGGAGGGGCTGTGCAATCCGTGACATGGCGCCTCTAACCGCGCGGCCACTCCGCGCGGCCGATGAACCCAGCGGGCACACACCTTTGGGTACACCAACTAGGGGACGAATGTGTCAGCGCTACCAACAGAGACGTCCAGCTGTGCAGCGACGTGTTTGACTCCGATCCGTCGATCACGTCGAATGAGAGCGTCCGCACGTTCCAACATTGCAGGAGTCACAGCTGTGCGCGACCGGCCGGCAAGCGGAATATCGGAAAGATTTGCGCGCGAGCTTGTTACGATGATTACAGACGACTCGCCCTACGACTCACCGTGCTTTAGTTCACTGACAGGTTTCCGTACACATTCTGCAGACGCATATGAAATCTGCAATGTTCTGGTTTACCGCCAAATGAAACTCAATGACAGCTCTCTGCCGGAACGCACCTTCGTTACAGACGACATTTTGATAGCTACATACAGCGCTGCCATCTTTTGGAATTTCATTAGACTATAGTGGCTGAAGCGAGACTATTCCACGATTTACCATTCCGCATTTTTCAATCGAAAATGGCCAAGAAAAGAATGTGTTGCACTACTTATTGAACGTTCTGAAAAGCCAAGAGCCTTTTTAACCATAGAAAACAAGTGTCGCGTGCGTAAGAAAAGACAACCATATTCACAAGTCAATTTGTTGCAGGAGCTGCAGATTGGTCCTTGTATACTGCCAGACTTATTAATGGATAGCTGATGAAATGTATTTGAAATTGTTTTGCTGATTGAAGAAAACCTTCCGATCACTGCTACTAATACAGTTTATTTTCAGTTTTTCGGTTAACCATTAGAGTCTTCTAGCGATCACGATGTTGTTGTTGTGGTCTTCAGTCCTGAGACTGGTTTGATGCAGCTCTCCATGCTACTCTATCCTGTGCAAGCTTCTTCATCTCCCAGTACCTACTGCAGCCTACATCCTTCTGAATCTGCTTAGTGTATTCATCTCTTGGTCTCCCTCTACGATTTTTACCCTCCACGCTGCCCTCCAGTGCTAAATTGGTGATCCCTTGATGCCTCAGAACATGTCCTACCAATCGATCCCTTCTTATAGTCAAGTTGTGCCACAAACTCCTCTTCTCCCCAATTCTATTCAATACTTCATCATTAGTTATGTGATCTACCCATCTAATCTTCAGCATTCTTCTGTAGCATCAGATTTCGAAAGCTTCTATTCTCTTCTTGTCTAAACTGTTTATCGTCCATGTTTGACTTCCATACCTGGCTACACTCCATACAAATACTTTCAGAAACGACTTCCTGACACTTAAATTAATACTCGATGTTAACAAATTTCTCTTCTTCAGAAACACTTTCCTTGCCACTGCCAGTCTACATTTTATATCCTCTCTACTTCGGCCATCATCAGTTATTTTGCTCCCCAAATAGCAAAACTCCTTTACTACTTTAAGTGTCTCATTTCCTAATCTAATTCGCTCAGCATCACCCGATTTAATTCGACTACATTCCATTAGCCTCGTTTTGCTTTTGTTGGTGTTCATCTTATACCCTCCTTTCAAGACACAGTCCATTCCGTTCAGCTGCTCTTCGAAGTCCTTTGCTGTGTCTGACAGAATTACAATGTCATCGGCGAACCTCAAATTTTTTATTTCTTCTCCATGGATTTTAATACCTACTCCAAATTTTTCTTTTGTTTCCTTTACTGCTTGCTCAATATACTGATTGAATAACATCGGGGAGAGGCTACAACCCTGTATCACTCCCTTCCCGACCACTGTTTCCCTTTCGTGCCCCTCGACTCTTGTAACGGCCATCTGGTTTCTGTACAAATTGTAAATAGCCTTTCGCTCCCTGTATTTTACCCCTGCCACCTTTAAAATTTGAAAGAGAGTATTCCAGTCAAAATTGTCAAAAGCTTTCTCTAAGTCTACAAATGCTAGAAACGTAGGTTTGCCTTTTCTTAATCTAGCTTCTAAAATAAGTCGTAGGGTCAGTATTGCCTCACGTGTTCCAACATTTCTATGGAATCCAAACTGATCTTCCCCGAGGTCGGCTTGTATCAGTTTTTCCATTCGTCTGTAAAGAGTTCGCGTTAGTATTTTGCAGCTGTGACTTATTAAACTGATAGTTCGATAATTTTCACATCTGTCAACACTTGCTTTCTTTGGGATTGGAATTATTATATTCTTCTTGAAGTCTGAGGGAATTTTGCCAGTCTCATACATCTTGTTCACCAGATGGTAGAGTTTTGTCATGACTGGCTCTCCCAAGGCCATCAGTAGCTCTAATGGAATGTTGTCTACTCCCGGGGCCTTGTTTCGACTCAGGTCTTTCAGTGCTCTGTCAAACTCTTCACGCAGAATCGTATCTCCCATTTCATCTTCTTCTACATCCTCTTCCATTTCCATAATATTGTCCTCAAGTACATCGCCCTTGTATGGACCCTTTATATACTCCTTCCACCTTTCTGCTTTCCCTTCTTTGCTTAGAACTGGGTTTCCATCTGAGCTCTTGATATTTATACAAGTGGTTCCCTTTTCTCCAAAGGTCTCTTTAATTTTCCTGTAGGCAGTATCTATCTTACCCCTAGTGAGATAAGCCTCTACATCCTTACATTTGTCCTCTAGCCATGCCTGCTTAGCCATTTTGCACTTCCTGTCGATCTCATTTTTGAGACGTTTGTATTCCTTTTTGTCTTCTTCATTTACTGCATTTTTATATTTTCTCCTTTCATCAATTAAATTCAATATTTCTTCTGTTACCCAAGGATTTCTACCAGCCCTCGTCTTTTTACCTACTTGATCCTGTGCTGCCTTCACTACTTCATCCCTCAGAGCTACCCATTCTTCTTCTACTGTATTTCTTTGCCCCATTCCTGTCAACTGTTCCCTTAGGCTCTCCCTGAAACTCTGTACAACCTCTGGTTTAGTCAGTTTATCCAGGTCCCATCTTCTTAAATTTCCACCTTTTTGCAATTTCTTCAGTTTTAATCTACAGTTCATAACCAATAGATTGTGCTCAGAATCCACATATGCCCCTGGAAATGTCTTACAATTTAAAACCAGGTCCCTAAATCTCTGTCTTACCAATATATAATCTATCTGATACCTTTTAGTATCTCCAGGATTCTTCCATGTATACAACCTTCTTTTAGTTATTGTAACGCACAAAACGCCGTGGAACTTTTATATGTTGATAGAAATCAATATATTAGGGCTATTCGGAAAGTAAGTTCAGATTGAACGCGAAACGGAAACCACTTTGAAAATAAGAAATATTTTACCTGCAACAGTTAGCTACAGCTTCCAGCCACTGATGTACATAGTCACCACTCCGACTTAGACATTTGTCGTAGCGTTGTACCAACTTTCCAATACCTTCGTGATAGAAGGCAGCTGCCTATGCTTCGCGCCAATTGTCTACGCTCATCTATAGCTCGTGGTCTGTGCGAAAATGTCTTCATAGCCAGTAGTTAATGTGAGCAGAGATAACACACAGAGTGCAGGTGATAGAACCATACCCACCGAAAACACTGCAGGAGCATTTTCATTGCCCCAGCAGACTGCGACCGAGAATTGTCACACAATAGGAACCGTATGACAGTTCTGTTATGTGGGCTGCATAACATCAGGCAAAATCTCTCACCAGGACCTCATACTTTGCGGGAGACACTATTTTCTACACATCTTTATGCGCTCAACATGCGCTCAGAACTGGAAAGAGCGAAGTGATGTAACAGACAGGCATACTAGAGACACTGTCGACCACACACGTGCAAAGCTTTATTAAATTTTCCATTGCTTGACCGATCGGAACTTCCTCTCAGAATATCCCTCGTAAGAGTGTCAGTTTGCAAGCTTATTCTTGACGTTTGCACCTGACAGTTGCTGCTCAACAGAACATTATAGGAGCAGCGACTGTCAGACTTACAAACTCACACACTTATATTGATTTCTATCAACATATAAAAGCTCCAGGATGTTTTGTGCGTCAAAGAACTAGATTCAACACTTGAAACTGACAGCAAGTCGAAACAAGCCTGTAGTTTAAATAACTGAGCTAAATAAAATTGTTGCAGCTAAACTGGACTACAAATATTCTTGAATAATAGGTATGTCATTGCTGTATTGCAATGTGCTATAGCTGTGTTTAAATTGTTTTACTATGACGCTAGCCAAAATAATTACATAGCACGCCAGAAAACTGAGATACGAAAATTGGAAGCAAGAAAAAACCCTGCAACGTACATAAGCTACGAGGGATGCAACCAGCAATGTATATCTTTTTTGAGTTCATCTCCATACCACTAAAGGCGCTACTATCGGTCTGTGTTTCCCTCTTTTAGCATGGGAGCTGCGCTTTCTTGTTGTTCTGTGAGGCGTATCTAGCCACCAGAAAGGTTTACCCACCTAAAGATGTCCGGACAGATGCTCCGAGGAAATATTGTAGAATTTGCACGTCATCTGACGGCAGACCCGCGAAGACGATTTAGAGGAGGAGGAGGAGGAGGATATTAGTGTTTAACGACCCGTCGACAACGAGGTCATTAGAGACGGAGCGCAAGCGCGGGTGAGGGAAGGATGGGGAAGGAAATCGGCCGTGTCCTTTCAAAGGAACCAACCCGGCATTTTCCTGAAGCGATTTAGGGAAATAACGGAAAACCTAAATCAGGGTGGCCGAAGACGGGATTGAACCGTCGTCCTCCCGAATGAGAGTCCAGTGTGCTAACCACTGCGCCACCTCGCTCGGTGACGATTTAGAAGTTCAAATGCGTGTGAATTGGTTCAAATGGCTCTGAGCACTATGGGACTTAACACCTGAGGTCATCAGTCCCCTAGAACTTAGAACTACTTAAACCTAACCAACCTAAGGACATCACTCACATCCATGCCCGAGGCAGGATTCGAACCTGCGATCGTAGCGGTCGCGCGATTCCAGACCGAAGCGCCTAGAACCGCTTGGCCACACTGGCCGGCGTGTGTGAATTCCTAAGAGACCAAACTGCTGAGGTCATCGGCAACTATCCAGGGCGGACCACTGATAGTTACCGGGCTAAATATCTCACGAAATAAGTATCAAACGAAAAACTACAAAGAACGAAACTCGTCTGCCGCCCGGTGTGGCCGTGCGGTTCTAGGCGCTTCAGTCTGGAACCGCGTGACTGCTACGGTCGCAGGTTTGAATCCTACCTCGGGCATGGATGTTTGTGATGTCCTTAGGTTAGTTAGGTTTACGTAGTTCTAAGTTCTAGGGGACTGACGAGCTCAGATGTTAAGTCCCATAGAGCTCAGAGCCATTTGAAACTCGTCTAGCTTGAAGGGGGAAACCAGATGGCGCTATGGTTGGCCCGTTAGATGGCGCTGCCATAGGTCAAACTGATATCAAGTGCGTTTTTTAAAAAATAGGAACCCCCATTTTTTATTACACATTCGTGTAGTACGTAAAGAAATGTGAATTTTTTTAGGTGGACCACTTTTTTCGCTTTGTGATAGATGGCGCTGTAATAGTCACAAACGTATAAGTACGTGGTATCACGTAACATTCCGCCAGTGCGGACGGTATTTGCCTCGTGATACATTATCCGTGTTAAAATGGACCGTTTACCAATTGCGGAAAAGGTCGATATCGTGCCGATGTATGGCTATTGTGATCAAAATGCCCAACGGGCGTGTGCTATGTATGCTGCTCGGTATCCTGGACGACATCATCCAAGTGTCCGGACCGTTCGCCGGTTAGTTACGTTATTTAAGGAAACAGGAAGTGTTAGCTACATGTGAAACGTTAACCGCGACCTGCAACAAATGATGATGCCCAAGTAGGTGTTTTAGCTGCTGTCGCGGCTAATCCGCACATCAGTAGCAGACAAATTGCGCGAGAATCGGGAATCTCAAAAACGTCGGTGTTGAGAATGCTACATCAACAGCGATTGCATCCGTACCATATTTCTATGCACCAGGAATTGCATGGCAACGACTCTAAACGTCGTGTACAGTTCTGATACTGGGCACACGAGAAATTACGGGACGATGACAGATTTTTTGCACGCGTTCTATTTATCGACGAAGCGTCAGTCACCAACAGCGGTAACGTAAACTGGCATAATATGCACTATTGGGCAACGGGAAATCCACGATGGCTGCGACAAGTGGAACATCTGCGACCTTGGCGGGTTAATGTATGGTGCGGCATTATGGGAGGAAGGATAATTGGCCCCCCATATTATCGATGGCAATCTAAATGGTGCAATGTAGGCTGATTTTTTACGAAATGTTTTATCGATGTTACTACAAGATGTTTCACTGCATGGCAGAATGGCGATGTACTTCCAACATGATGGATGTCCGGCACATAGCTCGCGTGCGGTTGAAGCGCTATTGAATAGTATATTTCACGACAGGTGGATTGGTCGTCGAAGCACCATACCATGGCGCGCACGTTGACCGGTTCTGACGTCCCCGGATTTCTTTCTGTGGGGAAAGTTGGAGGATATTTGCCATTGTGATCCACCGACAACGCCTGACAACATGCGTCAGCGCATTGTCAATGCATGTGCGAACATTGCGGAAGGCGAACTACTCGGTGTGGAAAGGAATGTCATTACACGTATTGCCAAATGCACTGAGGTTGACGGACATCATTTTAAGCATTTATTGCATTAAAGTGGTATTCACAGGTAATCACGCTGTAACAGCATGCGTTCTCAGAAATGATAAGTTCACAAAGGTACGTGTATCACATTGGAACAACAGAAATAAAATGTTCAAACGTACCTACGTTCTGTATTTCAATTTAGAAAACCTACCTGTTACCAACTGTTCGTCTAAAATTGCGAGCCACATGTTTGTGACTATTACAGCGCCATCTGTCACAAAGCGAAAAAAGTGATCCAACTAAAACATTCATATTTCTTTACCTACTTTACGAATATGTAATAAAAAATGGGGGTTCCTATCTAAAAAAAACGCAGTTAATATCCGTTTGACCTACGGCAGCGCCATCTAGCGGGCCAGCCATAGCGCCATCTGGTTTCCCCCTTCAAGCTAGACAAGTTTCGTTCTTTGTAGTTTTTTCCTTCGACGCGTATTTCGTGAGATATTTGGCCTGGTCACGATCCATGGACCACCCTGTATTTACAAGTATTCAGCCCCTTGACTGGCAGTAGGGGAAGGCGGGGCAAGGCGGGGAGGTGGGGTAAGACGGGGAAGGGCTATAAGCTACACTTAGAGTGCTGCCATCTGTGGATAGCTACGTCAACATCATCAATACACAGGTCCCAGTGTGTTGACATTGTTGAACCTTAGTTTCGCGGCGGTTTCTGTGATCTTTGCAAGGTACGTACAATTGTTATACTGATTTGCAATCTTTTACACCTTTCGAGGTTCTAAAACATGTGTTTCGTGAACATTTGTCCAGACTGTAATATAGCACTGAATAGTACGTCTTATTGACAGTAAACTTCTGTGTCAGTAGTCAATGTTCACTAAATAGTGTTCACGTAGGCGTAACATAACCTGACAGCATGGTAGGGGGCAAGACGGGGTGGGGCAAGATGGGGAGCTTCCCCGTCTTGCCCCTACTATTTGTCCAACGATTACGTTCTTATCGTCTCATGTGTATACCTCACTGAGGGTTTGGATCACGTACATTATACGTTGAATACAATTGTAAATAGCCGCTGAAGAAGGCTGGATACGGCGTATTAGCTGCGGACGCTGGGCCCACGACACTTGTGCAGAGATAGAAAGTGATGATGGCTAGGCTGTCCACACTTGTGTACTATGTGAAAGTAAGAGGCCTAAATAAAACAAAATACCTAAGTCTAAAATTCGCAGAACCATTATTTCAAAACCTTATCGTCACACTATTTCATTATTCCAGTCCTTATTTAAGCTTTAGAGATGAATTCATGCTAGTTCCCCATCTTACCCCACATATGGGGCAAGACGGGGAATTGGTAGTTTACGTTTCAAATCGAGATATTTCTAACTAAATGTAACAAGTTTGCAGGTTTCTTTGCATGTTATTGTAATTCAATGGTTAAGTAAACAAATGAAAATCAACCCTACTTGAATTTGTTTATTTTTGTCCCTTTTGTAAGGGTTTAAAGTTAGCTTCCCCATCTTGCCCCGCCTTCCCCTATATGCTCACCTCTGTGTTGGCGGGAGACGCGTCGCTCTGCTGCTGCTGTTGTTGTTGTTGTTGCTGCTGCTGCTGCTGCTGCTGCTGCGGGCCGGCGACGACCCCGCCGCCCACGGGCACGGTGGCTGTGGCGCTGCTGGCGGTGTTGGTGTTGCTGGCGCTGTTGCTGCCAGTGGTGGGCCTGCGCGCGCGCCGCGCCAGCCAGCCCATGTGGCGCAGCTCGGCGCCGAGCGCGCGGCCCGCCTCGTGCAGCGCCTGCAGCGCCAGCACGCCCAGCGCAGAGTGCAGCGTGTGGAACCAGGCCGCCGCCTCGGCCGCGTCCGCCGCGCGCAGCACGCACGAGTGCACGCCGTCCGGCGAGTGCAGCTCCAGCGTGCGGTTCTCTGCGGGCACGCAAAGCGCTGCTGCTGAGTAGGGTGTTGTCGATAAAATACCGACACATCGATATTATCCAAAAGTATCGACGTACAGGGTGTGATCAATAAGTAGTAGGACTGAATTTCTGTAGCGCGAACGGAGCGGTGGAGGCGGGTCGAAGCGCCTGGGTGCGATAGTGGGGAGGCTTCCGGATAGACCGATTTTTTTTTCCAGTCGCCCGCAGGGAAACGGAGAGTGAGCACGTCGATTTTTGTGGTCCTACGAGGTTCAATAGTGCAGTCGTGTTTCAAGATGGAGAAAAGACCTCTCTAGTTTTATACAGGGTGGCGCAGATGGATCGGGTGGTTTTAAAATACTTGTCAAACTGTCAATTGTAAAGGTATTGGATTGAAATAAAGTGCAAAACGTGTAGTTACAATGGAAGTTTATTAACAAAAAAATAGTAATGTTAGTTTTTAAAAATTACATCCATCAAATGCCCTCCTTCTCGAGCGACGCATTCTTGGAGTCGGTCCTTAACGTTCCGCATTGCCCGCTCAAGCACATCACCAGGAATTGATGTGATTTCGGTGTGAATTGCTGCCTTCAACTCCTGAATGGTCCGGAGTTTGTTCATGTAGACCCTTGCTTTTAAATAGCCCCATAAGAAAAAGTCACATACCGTGAGGTCCGGTGAGCGAGGGGGCCAATGGACATCTCCATTACGGGAAATCAAACGGCCAGGGAACAGAGCGCGTACAGCTTGCATTGATATCCTAGCGGTATGTGCAGTTGCCCCGTCTTGTTGGAACCACATATTGCCCATGTCGTAATTGTTCTCTTCAAGTTGTGGGAGAAGAAAATCTTCAATCATGTTCACATAACGCTGCGAATTAACAGTAACCGCCTGCTCCCTTTCATTTTCAAAAAAGTAAGGACCAATTATCCCTACCTTAGAAACCCCACACCAAACCGTCACTTTGTCACTATGGAGAGGCCGTTGGTGTAGATCTCTTGGGTTAGTGTCGGCCCAGTAACGGCAATTTTGCTTGTTTACGTATCCGTTAATGTGAAAGTGAGCCTCGTCAGACATCATGATAATCAGGTTTACATCTTCCAATAACTCCAACATCTGTTGGCTAAACTGAAGCCTTTGAAGATGGTCTGTTGGGAGAATCTTCTGTACCAACAGGATTTTATAGGGGTGGAATTTCAGTTCTTCGTTAAGAATCCTTTGAAGGCTCCGACGTGACATTCCAAGAGCTTGAGCACGACGTCTCGTTGATCGACGTGGGCTCGCAGTGACATCGCGTCTCACACGCTCCACGTTCTCAGGCGTTGTTATTGTTGGCGGTCTAGGCGTCCATTTTGGAGCACATGAACCAGTAGTGCGGAAATTATGCACCCAACTCAATATCGTATCTCGCTTAGGAACACTACCGCGAGGTGGGATGTGGAAACGCCGGCGAAAGGCACGCGTCACAGCAACAATTGACTCGTTATTGCGTATGAACTCTTCCACTGCGAAAACACGATGCTCAACGGACCACGTAGCCATCGCGACTGACTGCCAGCCTGCAACTGAAACTTCCCGTCCCCCCCCCCCCCCCCACCACAGGACGAAGTCGCCGAACACCTGGCTCCCCCCCTCCAGACGTACAGTCCACTTCAAAACCACCCGATCCATCTGCGCCACCCTGTATATAAATTCAATGGGGATATTAATGAAAACTTACGTTAATGAGTACATATCATGAACGAGAACTCCTTAAAAAAATAAAACAAAAAAGAGGTTCAAATGGCGCTGAGTACTATGAGACTTAAATTCTGAGGTCATAAGTCCCCTAGAACTTAGAACTACTTAAACCTAACTAACCTAAGGACAGCACACACATCCATGCCCGAGGCAGGATTCGAACCTGCGCGGTTCCAGACTGTAGCGCCTAGAACCGCTCGGCCACTCCGGCCGGCTAGAACTCCTTCAAGTTTTGTTTAATGTTAGTAGACATCAACGTGGGATCCATTGCTTGCCCTGAACACATCGAGACGATATTCCACTTCTCGCCACGTATTCGCCAACATTTCAGGTATAACTGTTCCAACCGCCGCGACGATTCTTTCCCGTAAATGATTGACGTCGCTGATCTTTTCACTGTACACGACATTTTTTTATGTGGCCCCAAATGAAAAAGTCTGGGCTTAGTCGTGACCAAGGTATTGGGCCTTACGCTGTCAACATGTCACAGTAAACGTCTCCGTTTATTGTTTATGAAAGGACCAATCACACGATCTTCCATCAAACCGCACCAAACATTAGCTTTGGGAAGGTCACGTGGATGCTGAATACCTTCAGGTGGATGCTCTGCCCCCCAAATTCTGCAGTTATGACGATTAACTGTTCCACTGACATGAAAGGTAGCGTCATCAGAAAAGAGTTGCTCTCAACTGCACTGCACTGCACTGCACTGAAATGAGGCAACAGAAAAAAAACAGCACTGCTGCCGTCTCAAGATCTAGCAGACCTGCCAACTGCAGGGGAGCCGAACTTGGAGAGTTGATGAATCAAACAGCAGAAACTAGAACAGTGTACGTAACTTTGTACAGATTCTAGGACACATTAAAACTAGGAAGTTCTTTTTCAAATAACCTGTATCTCGAGCAGCGCTACGTCATCAAATTCTGAGTGAAATTCGAGAAAACCGCGACGATGCCCCTCGGAATGATTAAGGACGCCTGCGGAGATGCTGCCCTGAGTCGCTCAACAGTGTTCGAGTGGCACAAGGTGTTCTGGGAGGGGCGAGAGCTCGTCGAAGGCGACCAGCGCGTCACTCACTCGTCAATGTTAAGGACTGACGAAAATGTAGCCGAAGTGAAGACGCTCCTGGACTCTGACCGGCGCTTAAACATGCGCCTGATTGTTGATGAGTTGATTCCGTTCGGTGTTGTTGTTGTTGTTGTGATCGTCAGTCCTGATACTGGTTTGATGCACCTCTCCATGCTACTATATCCTGTGTAAGCTTCTTCATCTCCCAGTACCTACTGCAACCTACATCCTTCTGAATCTGCTTAGTGTATTCATCTCTTGGTCTCCCTCTACAATTTTTACCCTCCACGCTGCCCTCCAATGCTAAATTTGTGATCCCTTGATGCCTCAGAACATGTCCTACAAACCGATCCCTTCTTCTAGTCAAGTTGTGCCACAAACTCCTCTTCTCCCCAATCCTATTCAATACCTCCTCATTAGTCACGTGATCTACCCATCTGATCTTCAGCGTTCTTCTGCAGCACCACATTTTGAAAGCTTCTATTCTCTTCTTGTCTAAACTATTAATCGTCCATGTTTCACTTTCATACATGGCTACACTCCATACAAATACTTTCAGAAACCACTTCCTGACTCTTAAATCAATACTGGATGTTAACAAATTTCTCTTCTTCAGAAACACTTTCCTTGCCACTGCCAGTCTACATTTTATATCCTCTCTACTTCGACCATCATCAGTTATTTTGCTCCCCAAATAGCAAAACTCCTTTACTACTTTAATTGTCTCATTTCCTAATCTAATTCCCTCAGCATCACCCGACTTCATTCGACTACATTCCATTAGCCTCGTTTTGCTTTTGTTGATGTTCATTTTATACACTCCCTTCAAGACACTGTCCATTCCGTTCAACTGCTCTTCCAAGTCCTTTGCTGTCTCTGACAGAATTACAACGTCATCGGCGAACCTCAAAGTTTTTATTTCTTCTCCATGGATTTTAATACCTACTCCGAACTTTTCTTTTGTTTCCTTTATTGCTTGCTCAATATACAGATTGAACAGCATCGGGGATAGGCTACAACCCTTCCCAACCATTACTTCCCTTTCATGCCCCTCGACTCTCATAACTAACATCTGCATTCTATACAAATTGTAAATTGCCTTTCGATCCCTGTATTTTACCCCTGCCATCTTCAGAATTTGAAAGAGATTATTCCAATCAACATTGTCAAAAGCTTTCTCCAAGTCTACAAATGCTAGAAACGTAGGTTTGCCTTCCCTTAATCTAGTTTCTAAGATAAGTCTTAGGGTCAGTATTGCTTCACGTGTTCCGATACTTCTACGGAATCCAAACTGATCTTCCCCGAGGTCGGCATCTACTAGTTTTTCCATTCGTCTGTAAAGAACTCGCGTTAGTATTTTGCAGCTGTGACTTAGTAAACTGATAGTTCGGTAATTTTCACACCTGTCAACACCTGCTCTCTTTGGGATTGGAATTATTATATTTTTCTTGAAGTCTGAGGGTATTTCGTCTGTCTCATACATCTTGCTCACCAGATGGTAGAGTTTTGTCAGGACTGGCTCTCCCAAGGCTGTCAGTAGTTCTAATGAAATGTTGTCTACTCCGGGGGCCTTGTTCGGTACCATCCAAAAAATTGTTACCAAGGATTTGGCCGTGAGAAAGGAGTACGCCAAGTTTGTGCCAAAAATTCAGAGTGACGAACTAAAACTGAATGGTGTGCAAATTTACCAGGAAATTTTGAACTGTGTCCAAGAAAACCCATATTTTCTTCAGAATGTGATTACCGGTGACGAATAGCGGTGTTTTCAATACGGTCCGGCGACCAAACGCCAGAGCGCCGAGTGGCACACACCGCCAATTCCCCGCGTCCGAAGAAAAATGGTTCAAATGGCTCTGAGCACTATGCGACTTAACTTCTGAGGTCATCAGTCGCCTAGAACTTAGAACTACTTAAACCTAACTAACCTAAGGACATCACACACGTCCATGCCCGAGGCAGGATACGAACAGTGCGACCGTAGGGGTCGCTCTGTTCTAGACTGTAGCGCCTAGAACCGCACGGCCACTCCCGCCGGGACCGAAGAAAGCCAAAATGAGCAAGTAAGGGGTCAAAACCGTGGTCATTTGCTTTTTTTGCTGTCGTGGTGTGGTTCATCGGGAGTTTGTGGCCACTGCACATACTGTGAATTCTAAATTTTACGTGGAAGTGCTTCAATGGTTGCGCAGACGCGTCCTCCGAGTGCGGGCAGTTCGAAGTTGCACCGTGACAACACGCCGTGCCGCTGTTCGCTGCGGGTGCTGGAACACCTGACCAAGCATAGCGTTGCCAAGTTGCCTCGAACTCCACTCATGTCAGATCTCTCACCCACGGACTACTTCGTCTTTCCCCGGCTTAAGCGGCACCTCAAGGAACATCGATTCGCCTTTGTAGAAGACGTCCAAAACGCCGTGACGGCATCTCTAAAGAGGATCACGGAGTTCCAGATGGCGTACATGCAGTGGCAATCGCGTTATACGCGTTGTTTCCAAACACAAGGTTTCTACTCGGAGGAGTACAAGGATTTGTAACAATTAGGTCAATAAAGAAATTTAAATTAATTCAGTCCTACTACTTACTGGTCACACCCTGTATTAGGCGATATTTTTTCACCGATATATCGATACCGAAATGGCAGTACCGAGTGCCGATATTTTTATTTTATATTACATTTTTTCGCAATTTTCGGTAAAAATTTGAAATTGTTCTTTTGAAGAACATAATTTTACTGTCACTGTGTCAAGGAGTCTTACTACTTTTTGAGCTTTCATTACGTCCAGTCTTTTTATTTGTTTGAATCAAGTATAGCTTGCACAAAGAAGTAGTCCGATCGCACTCGGGAAGGGGTGTGTATCTGTGTGTGAATGGAGTAACAAGAGTTTCGCTGCGAAGAAATAGCACACTAGTTGCGTTAGAAAAACAATTTTTAAAGCAATTAGTGTGCTACTACTTCACACCGGAATTCTTCAACAACAGCTGAGGAAAATGAACAAAAATCTAAATGACAAGACTGGTCATTGCTGTGGGTGGAGACTTTTGAGGAGAAATGCTGACGTAATCGGCACTCGGCGCTACCAACAGAAACTACACCACACAATTTCGGCACTGCAACTGCTAGTCTTCTGGCGTTTGCAGAGATGAAAAGACAGGGAAGTTGACATGAATTGTTCTGGACAAATCTGATATTTGACGAAACCGAACGACAGACCCATTGGACACCTTTTATTGTACTACTTACATGCAGTTACCATTGTTAGAAAAGTGGTTATCACCAAGCATGAACGTGCATCGTTTTGCTTGCAATTCTTGCTCTAAGAGGGTAAGCAGGCTGCTAGCTTGTTGATGTACAGAATATCTAATAATAAATCAAAACTTAAATATACAACTATAAAACTGGCAATATCTTTACAGTGTTCAGCCGATAGTTTTAGTCCAGTACATTGATATTTTTCCCGTCGATATATCGATACATTTCTTCGAAATATCAAGGGTCGATAATGATATTATTTTAAATATCTATTTATCTGATTTCCTTTATTATTAAATATATCAACAGTCCTATTACTGAGCACTCGATGACGCCTCTCTCGTTGGTCAAGACCTGCAGCATGACAAATACACGTTATGACTGATCACCTTCGATTTTCTTCATAAAGAGCGAGGAAAAGAGAACTAACCTGGAAAACGTTTCGTTCACCTTAACACAGCAACCCAGTTAACATTATCCGCCAAAGGGTGTGGATGAGATAAGTTAGGTTGCCTATCTTATGATATATGAAATGTTTTGCATGCTAGTTTCATTTTTCCCACCATGTACTTAAGAAATTTGAAAGTCGAGACCCGCACAGTGTACAAGGTCTATGACGATAAAATCCCTATTTTATTGCTCTCTGGTAGTAACATTTTTCTTTTCATTTAAACTCATATTTACTATCAACTTTAAATCTTGATTAACAAATATTCAATCATAATTTCTGATGAAATATTTTTTTAATTTTTAATCATCAGATGAAAATGAATTAAAATTTGTTACATAAATGCGAAATGTCTTGCTATTAAATAAAAAAACTATATACGGAAAATATATTCTTCTGTCTCTACTGCTAAGAAATGTGTTCCATTTGATGTTTCGCATTTTTGCACTTACTTTTGATTTAATTTGAACACTCGCACTTTGACGCAGTTGGTACTTCAGAAATAAAAGACTTTATTTTTACGAAATTATATGATTTTATATTTCTTAACGAACATTTCCACTTGGTAGTGAATATTGAATTTTAAATAAAAGAAGAACACCAGATACTTGTGAGTAAGGCTCGCGTGATAAGGGTTCCCTACAAACTTAATTTCACGTATCGATATTTCATCTATACGTTCAGATGAGTGAGTTTGCGAGTATCAAAATATATAACAAATTTGATTACTTTGACTCAGAACCTTAAATTTTTTACGTACACATTAATAATTGACATAAATTTCAACTTGATATCTCTACGCCTTCCCGAGAAAAAAGGGTCTTAACAGATGCACAGACAGACTGACAGACAATGAAGTCATTCGTCTAAGGGATCTATTTTGACGTACTGACGTATGGAACCCCAAAAACAAAAAATCCAACTTCTGAGATTCAAACCAGGGTCCTCGCAATTGCATGAGTAACACTCTTCGCATCCTGCTACCGTCACTTTCTTAATAAAGGCTAATTGATTGGACGCCGTTTATTTATTTATTTATTTATTTATTTATTTATTTTTTGGTTAGAAATGCGGCGAACTGCTTGAGGAAACTAATGTAAGGGAAGTGACCTTCAAATTTTAAGAAGGAACTTGAAATTTCCTGGCAGATTAAAACTGTGTGTCGTACCGAGACTCGAACTCGGGACCTTTGCCTTTCGCGGGCAAGTGCTTTACCATCTGAGCTTGGTCCCGAGTACGAGTCTCGGTCCGGCGCACAGTTTTAATCTGCCAGGTAGTTTCATAGCAGCGCACACTCCGCTGCAGAGTGAATATCTCATTCTGTTGAATATCCGTTCATCGTGGAGGCGATGTTTCACAGCCCAAGTAATAAATCGTTTTCCAAGACGACAATGCGGCAATAAAAAAGATGCTCTATTCTTAGAAATAAGATGACGCCATCTTTCTAAAAGGGTCTTTTGACAGAAAGTACGCACCTTCTTTCTCTCCAGCTTTTGTCTACATTTATAATGCGCAAACCACTTTACGGTGTGTAGCAGAGATATAGTAGGGGTCAGTGAAGTGAAGTGAAGTGAAGTGGAAGGAAGACAAGGATTTCTGGTCAGATGAGTATCGGGTAATATCAACAGCAGCAGAAAATGGTATAACAGGTGTACGATTCGTTATGAATAGGAAGGTAAGGCAGAGGGTGTGTTACTGTGAACAGTTCAGTGACCGGGTTGTTCTAATCAGAATCGACAGCAGACCAACACCAACAACGATAGTTCAGGTATACATGCCGACGTCGCAAGCTGAAGATGAACAGATAGAGAAAGTGTATGAGGATATTGAAAGGGTAATGCAGTATGTAAAGGGGGACGAAAATCTAATAGTCATGGGCGACTGGAATGCAGTTGTAGGGGAAGGAGTAGAAGAAAAGGTTACAGGAGAATATGGGCTTGGGACAAGGAATAAAAGAGGAGAAAGACTAATTGAGTTCTGTAACAAGTTTCAGCTAGTAATAGCGAATACCCTGTTCAAGAATCACAAGAGGAGGAGGTACACTTGGAAAAGGCCGGGAGATACGGGAAGATTTCAATTAGATTACATCATGGTCAGACAGAGATTCCGACATCAGATATTGGATTGTAAGGCGTACCCAGGAGCAGATACAGACTCAGATCACAATATAGTAGTGATGAAGAGTAGGCTGAAGTTCAAGACATTAGTCAAGCAGAATCAACAAGCAAAGAAGTGAGATATGGAAGTACTAAGGAATGACGAGATACGTTTGAAGTTCTCTAACGCCATAGATACAGCAATAAGGAATAGCGCAGTAGGCAGTACAGTTGAAGAGAAATGGACATCTCTAAAAAGGGCCATCACAGAAGTTGGGAAGGAAAACATAGGTACAAAGAAGGTAGCTGCGAAGAAACCATGGGTAACAGAAGAAATACTTCAGTTGATTGATGAAAGGAGGAAGTACAAACATGTTCCGGGAAAGTCAGGAATACAGAAATACAAGTCGCTGAGGAATGAAATAAATAGGAAGTGCAGGGAAGCTAAGACGAAATGGCTGCAGGAAAAATGTGAAGACATCGAAAAAGATATGATTGTCGAAAGGACAGACTCAGCATGCAGGAAAGTCAAAACAACCTTTGGTGACATTAAAAGCAACGGTGGTAACATTAAGAGTGCAACGGGAATTCCACTGTTAAATGCAGAGGAGAGAGCAAATACGTGGAAAGAATACATTGAAAGCCTCTATGAGGGTGAAGATTTGTCTGATGTGATAGAAGAAGAAACAGGAGTCGATTTAGAAGAGATAGGGGATCCAGTATTAGAATCGGAATTTAAAAGAGCTTTGGAGGACTTACGGTCAAATAAGGCAGAAGGGATAGATAACATTCCATCAGAATTTCTAAAATCATTGGGGGAAGTGGCAACAAAACGACTATTCACGTTGGTGTGTAGAATATATGAGTCTGGCGATATACCATCTCACTTTCGGAAAAGCATCATCCACACAATTCCGAAGACGGCAAGAGCTGACAAGTGCGAGAATTATCGCACAATCAGCTTAACAGCTCATGCATCGAAGCTGCTTACAAGAATAATATACAGAAGAATGGAAAAGAAAATTGAGAATGCGCTAGGTGACGATCAGTTTGGCTTTAGGAAAAGTAAAGGGACGAGAGGGGCTAATAATGGAAGCACGGCTAAAGAAAAATCAGGACACTTTCATAGGATTTGTCGACCTGGAAAAAGCGTTCGACAGTATAAAATGGTGCAAGCTGTTCGAGATTCTGAAAAAAGTAGGGGTAAGCATAGGGAGAGACGGGTCATATACAATATGTACAACAATAAAGAGGGAATAATAAGAGTGGACGATCTAGAACCAAGTGCTCGTATTAAGAAGGGTGTAAGACAAGGCTGTAGCCTTTCGCCCCTACTCTTCAATCTGTACATCGAGGAAGCAATGATGGAAATAAAAGAAAGGTTCACGAGTGGAATTAAAATACAAGGTGAAAGGATATCAATGATACGATTCGCTGATGACATTGCTATCCTGAGTGAAAGTGAAGAAGAATTAAATGATCTGCTGAACGGAATGAACAGTCTAATGAGTACACAGTATGGTTTGAGAGTAAATCGGAGAAAGACGAAGGTAATGAGAAGTAGTAGAAATGAGAACAGCGAGAAACTTAACATCAGGATTGATGGTCACGAAGTCAATGAAGTTAAGGAATTCTGCTACCTAGGCAGTAAAATAACCAATGACGGACGGAGCGAGGAGGACATCAAAAGCAGACTCGCTATGGCAAAAAAGGCATTTCTGGCCAAGAGAAGTCTACTAATATCAAATACCGGCCTTAATTTGAGGAAGAAATTTCTGAGGATGTACGTCTGGAGTACAGCATTGTTGTTGTTGTTGTTGTTGTTGTTGTGGTCTTCAGTCCTGAGACTGGTTTGATGCAGCTCTCCATGCTATTCTATCCTGTGCAAGCTTCTTCATCTCCCAGTACCTACTGCAACCTACATCCTTCTGAATCTGCTTAGTGTATTCATCTCTTGGTCTCCCCCTACGATTTTTACCCTCCACACTGCCCTCCAATACTAAATTTGTGATCCCTTGATGCCTCAGAACATGTCCTACCAACCGATCCCTTCTACTAGTCAAGTTGTGCCACAAGCTTCTCTTCTCCCCAATCCTATTCAATACTTCCTCATTAGTTATGTGATCTACCCATCTAATCTTCAGCATTCTTCTGTAGCACCACATTTCGAAAGCTTCTATTCTCTTCTTGTCCAAACTATTTACCGTTCATGTTTCACTTCCATACATGGCTACACTCCATACAAATACTTTCAGAAATGACTTCCTGACACTCAAATCTACACTCGAAGGTAAATTTCTCTTCTTCAGAAACGCTTTCCTTCCCATTGCCAGTCTACATTTTATATCCTCTCTACTTCGACCATCATCAGTTATTTTGCTCCCGAAATAGCAAAACTCCTTTACTATTTTAAGTGTCTCATTTCCTAATCTAATACCCTCAACATCACGGGCAGCTGTACCTGTACACGCCATCCAAGCTCTGTTTGACTCAATGCCCAGGCGTATCAAGGCCGTTATTACGGCCAGAGGTGGTTGTTCTGGGTACTGATTTCTCGGGATCTATGCACCCAAATTGCGTGAAAATGTAATCACATGTCAGTTCTAGTATAATATATTTGTCCAATGAATACCCGTTTATCATCTGCATTTCTTCTTGGTGTAGCAATTTTAATGGCCACTAGTGTAATTATCATCTTTCAATAAAAGTATCATTTGTGTTCGTCTAATTGCATATTTCCTTCAGTTACCTTCTGTACTATAACGCGGCAATTTTTCGGACGTCTGGTTCAAGTTTCGTGGAGCCATGTTGGCAGAGCTACATCGTGCGAAAGTTACTTTCATCATTACATTTTGCACATCAGTGCAGATCTGTGGCATTCTGCAGAAAGATTTTACTGCTTCTAACGTCCATATCATATAAGGAGATTAAGAACGAAACAAGGAGGCTTATGGTTCCTACGGAGGCATGCAAGGCGTTGTTTTTTCCCTAGCTCCATTGCGAGTGGAATAGGAAAGGGAATGTTTTGCAATGATACGTGATACCGTCCGCTGGCTTGCCGAGTATGTCTGTAGAAGTAGAAGTGATTTTGAGAGTAATCCCTCCAACAGTACCGTGGATGCAGCAGTAAGAAACGCGTCCCACAGCCAACGCGGAAAGCACAGGCGAGCAACCAGAGAGGATGGCAGGCAGAGCCGCGCTGCGCGGGCAGCCTATGCGCCAGGCGGCACGGAGTACGCGGCTGCATACAAATGTCCGTAGTTGGCAGCGCCCCAGCCATCATCACGACTTGCTTTTTTTTTCCGGCTAAATCACCGCGGTGCGGCGGTCGCGGTACGTAAACGGCATTTCTGACAATGCATTAGCGGCCCAGAGGTCATTCGTTCTGTCCCCATAAATATCGTGCTCATCCGCCTCTTTCTTTTTTCTGCTAATAGCTTGCTAAACATTGCTGCCACCAGTGAAGTTACGTATTTTATACATTTGATGCAATATTTCACTATAAATTTCTATCAATAGCGCGTCATAATTGTTTTTCTTCTTAGGTATTTGATCAGTTCTTTCAGAACATTCTAGAATTCCAAGGATGCTAGTGAGTTCTGCTGTTCACTTCGTACCACAATGCGTACCCATCAATTTTGAGCGTTGTAACCAGCTACAATACGGTTTCTCTTTACGTAATCAACTCACGCTAACAGTGTTTCGATAAACCGCCTCCTCGAAAGTCGGAAATACCCTTTTGCGTCAATATGTACGGCGAGAGCACAGTGTTCCACCCTATAGCGTATTCAATCAACAAACAACAGTTGGAACGCACAAACTACTTGCGCTCTTGCCACACAAACATACTGTAACGTAGATTTTTTTACGGCGTTTACAGGAATCGTGTGAAACGCAGCTCGCTCTGTTCGTCCGCGAGATCCAGAAGGAAGTAGGTACCAGCGCCAAGATCGATACCGTGTTCCTTCACTTCCGGAAGACGTTCGGTACAATTCCGCACTGTCGACAGATGGGCAAAATACGAGCGTACAGAACAATCAGAATAGCTTCTGATTGCGTTGAAGAGTAAATAGCACGCAGAATGTTATTATTACAAGAGAGAAATCTTCAAAGGAAAAAGTAACTTTGGTCGTACCCCAAGGGAGTTTCACAGGACCATAATGTTCAAAGTACGTACTAATGACCTAGTGGATAACCAGTAGATAACCAGTATTTAAGTACTGCTCATCAGTCTATGATCCTTGTATGTATGTATGTATTGTATGTTAACCGGGGGCCTAGAAACGACGGAGAGGCTCCGACCCCGCCGCAGCCGCAGTGGTCCACAACCCCACGACGGCGACCGCAGTCCACTTCACCTCGCCACCCCTCCGCCGCCCCACACCGAACCTAGGGTTATTATGCGGTTCGGCCCCCGGTGGATCCCCCTACTTCTTTCTGCTAAATCTTACTGGACAAACGTATCTGTAGTTTCTCAGGCACGAGTTGCATCATTTACTTGATGATGTACCTCCAGAAGTCATCCACCAGATTTGAATTCAATGGATTTTTTCTTTTCCTTTGGGGACATTTAAAATCCTTGCTGTATTCAACTCCGGTACCAATGTCGATGTTCTGAGGGAGAATATCCAAAACGGATTCGATCGTACTCTGAGCAAACCGGGAGTTTTCCACAACGGATAGCAATGTATGAACGCAGGATCACGGGATGTTGCATGGAAGCAGGAGATGGTGCATTGGGATAAACAATAAATCCTCTCGTGCCTCCCTTAACGAAGGATTTTCCGACCCATGTTCATGTGGACTTTTTGTAACGTTTTGAAATCAACAACAAATCCCCAAAGTTTCTGACACACTCAGTATGTTCCTGAACAACCATGACGAAGAATCAGAGAAACCAGAGCTCATATGAAGGCTTTACTACAGTCCCTCTTCCCACGGAACATTCGTGAATGAAACAGGAAAGGCGGTAATTCAAAGTGGTGCAAAAGTATCCTTTGTCATAGTCTATTAGTTACGGACTACAGATGTAGAAGTAATATTTGGTAAACTAGTCACGATATAAAAACAACGCTAACGGATTAAAAGCGCGGAAAGGGGTTTCTGTATTGCTGTAGACTTGCTACTATTACTAATCTGAACAGCACTGAGTATTCTTCAAAAATAGTTACTACCTCAAGCATAACTTCAATATTGTCCTGCAATGTGCTGAAACATAAGCTGAAGGCTGTTCGCATAGCACAGTTTCACCGCGGGGAGGAAACGTTAACATTACGTAGCGCAGCAGATATGCTTTGCTGACCGACATTTACGGCCATTTATTAGTGAAAGGTTTCACTGAAAACATTATCCGTTACATCAGTGTCGTCTCTGCTATGGCCATCGAAAGCCGTCGCAGACAGTACAGTTATGCATAAGAAGGAAGTAGTTGCTTCGCTATTTCAAGAATTAAAAGGCGTTACAAGTATCAGCTGTGTAGTAATAATCTCGGACCCTGTTGTAGTACCACTTGTCGACTGTCTCTTTACCCTGAACGATCAGTGAAATATTAAAGGACGTGTCAAAATTAATACATGAAAATAATCCGGTACAATTAAGGCACAGAAATTACGCCAAAACAACGACAGCAGACTAAGAATTATGTTTCTTCCTCTACATCAGAATAGACTTAGGCTCAAAAAGCTGTGAATGTTTATGACATCCATGATGGTTTCAAAACGCAACTACATACATACATACGTAAATACACACCAACGTGAAAAACTGTTTAAAATACCTGACAGATAGCAACGATAAATCTGAAAGCAACCGAAAAATGTTCGTACTAGACAACCTTGTCAATCTGAAAGAAAAATTTGTATTTCGAAGCACGTAGCTTGTGTAGAGTAAAAGAATTATAAGTAAATATATTTTATTGTTACGAAACTTGTCTCTACATTCCTATGCACATATATTTTAAGTGTAAATTAGTCAGTCAACTTAATACTTATATTTCATTACGATATATATACTGGTACTACTACTACTACTACTACTACTACTACTAATAATAATAATAATAATAATAATAATAAAATGAAAATTACGCACAGGTCCTCAAATTTTCGAAATAGTGATTTAGGATGAGGCGCCCACTTCAAGAAATCATCAAAGTTTATCTGAAAGTGGCATTTTGACAGCGACAGCTGAAAATGCGTCCGTAAATCAGTTGCTCAATAAAACTGTCTATATAGACAAAACATAATACAGCAGACTGAGGCGACTACAATACAAAGAAAAACTAAAAATTCTTTAACGCAAATGCAAATGCAAACACAGATTTCCAGATGTATGTTGAACAGCACAGTTCCAATCCAAATGTCACCTGAAGGCAACAGACCAAAAATCACTGCAGCAAGCAACCAGTTAACTGCTTGTATTTGATGCCATCGTCCCTCTTAATCAACACAAAAAGCAGAAACGGTATTGTGAAAAAAATTAGAAAATATACTAAACTGGAGACGCAAATAACAGATATGTGGCAGCTAGATAATTTTGAAACTGCTACTAGAACGGTATCGAACGCATTACTCATTGACAAGAGACTTTCTGAAACGTCTCTGTAGCTCGACTCAAGGAAAACCTCACAATAATGATCGGAAGTATATGATCCTGATTGCCAGCGAGTTCACTTTGTTTTTTTTCCTACTTTTTTATGGAGCTGTACAACACAACCCTAAAGTTAAGTCTTGCAGTGTCTTCCTATCGTTAATGCTTTTGTAATTCACATTGTCCGCAACTGTATTCACGCTTTTGGATACTGTATCCAAATACATTTTAATTTGGTCTGTTTTGTTATATTACGAAATTTCCAATGCCATTTTCGCTGACGTGATTACCCTGAAATCATGTTTACACCGCTGAACAGTGTGACAACGCCATTAGAGAAAAATAACGATGACAAAAACAGCAAAACGTCGTTACTGGAGCACTTATAAAACGATTATCTCTCAATATTATTAACAAAGCAGTTTTCTTCGTAAATGAGTTACTTCAATTCTGTCAATAATTTGTTGGTTGAAGTGTATAGAAGACTATAGTTCTCACCTCCTGCCTGTCTGAACCTGAAGTCATCCAGAGTGTCGTTAGCGTCTGACCATACACGGTGTGGCTATACAATAACGGGACTGATGCTGACACCGTGTAAGTACGAATGCGCTAAAGATAAACGACCAATAGCTGTGAAGCGTAAAGCCTGCTCAGCCGAATGCGGCACCTCTGGTGTCTGCAGACAAATCAGTATCGCCGTGGCCTTCATTTGCGTAAGAGCTGTTACTCTGTTTTGCCGGGAAAATGTTAAGTGTAACAATAGAGCAACGAATTGTCGTGAAGTTTCACATGAAACTTGTAACAGCTGCTACTGAAACCTATCTTTTACTCAAATAAGTGTACGGCGAAGACTGTTTATCATGCACGCGAATTTTTGAGAAGTTCAGGCGTTTCCTAGATGGCTAAGAACACGATAAATACAACCTTCTCTCAGGACGCCCTTCAACATGAAAAACGGGTGAAAATATCGAAAAGTAGGTAAACTGGTTGGTTCAAATGGCTCTGAGCACTATGGGACTTAACTTCTGAGGTCATCGGTCCCCTAGAACTTAGAACTACTTGAACCTAGCTAACCTAAGGACATCACACACATCCATGCCCGAGTCAGGATTCGAACCTGCGGCCGTAGGGGTCGCGCGGTTCCAGACTGTAGCGCCTAGAACCGCTTGGCCACTGTCGATCTGCCCGTCACTTGAGTATTCGATTCATTGTTCAAACTGTAGGAATTGACAAAGAACGTGTAGGGTAAATTTTACATAACGAATTTAACACGAGAAAAGTGCGTGCGAAATTGGTGCTGAAAATTCTCACGACTGAACAAAAAGGACCTTGTGAAAACGTTTGTACCGACACTTTGAATACCACTGAAAATCATCCTAATTTCTTGGAGAGAGTGATGTCATGTGATGAATTTTAGTTTTTCACGTATGATCCAGAAACTACGCGCCAACCCAAGCACTGGAAGGACCGAGCTTCAACGAGAGCGAAAAAAGCTCCAATGAGTTAATCAAGATTCAAAGCGATGATTTTTTTTTTCGATATTCATAAAACTATGTTAGACAATACACCTAGCGCCATGTGACTTATCTATTCCCTAAAGTCAAATCTGCACTAAAATACACAAAATTTCAGTCAGTTGAAGCAGTAAAAGAAAGAGCGTCATGTGTCATCAAGGCCCTCACAAAGGAAGACTTTCAAGCATAGTTTCCCTCAAAGTAAAATTCTTATGAAGCGCTTTAGGAATAGAGGAATGGAGTATGTTGAGTGTGACAATAACTAAATACTTCTGTTTCTTGAATAAAATGTTTTACAGCAATAGTGCTATAATTTTATAGCCACACCTTCTATCCCCTAATGCTTTAAACCAAACAAGATGGCAGAAAAGTAAGAAACTCAGCTCGTATTTAAAAGGACAGAGGTTCAAATCCCCAGATGGTCATTCAGGTTTAAGTATTCAATAATTTTCTACATCACATAAGGCGAATTCTGGGATTGTTCCTTCGGACATGCACAGCTGAATAACTTACCCATGCTTCCCCAATCTGAGATTGTGCTTCATTTCTAATGATCTTGCTGTACCAGAGGCCGACTGTTGGTAGGCTGCAAGGGTGCTAGACAAGCAGTGGGGGGATGGTAGGGCAAGCGGCAGTGGGCCGCAATGGCGCTAGGGCAAGTAGGGGTGGGGACTCGCAAGGGCACAACCATGCTAGGGCAAGCAAAGGACCCACTAGGGCAAGCAGGGACGTCACTAGGGTAAGAGACAGGGGCCCACTAGGGCACTAAGGCAAGTGGCAGTGGGCTGAAGTGAAAATATGTTGTAGGAGGCTGGTCATGGAGGGGGACATCCAGTCGGTAGGGGTATAGCTGCAAGGCCGACAGAGTAAGCGACAGGGGGCGCTAGGGCAGCAGCGGGAGGCCGCAAGGGCGCCAAGGCAAACGGCAGGGTGGAGGAAAGCAGCAGAGGGGGAGGGGGGGAGAGCTTGGGGGCTTATGGCAGGGGAGCCGCAAGAGTGCTATGGCGAGTGGGAGGGGACCACAAGGGCTCTAGAGCGAGCAGCAGAGGGTGCAGGGTGCTAGGACAAGCGACGGAGGTGGTAGGGAGCTAGGGCAAGTGGCGGTGGCCGCAAGGGCGCTAGAGTAGTAGCAGGGGCCGCAAGGGCGATAGGACACGTGGTGGGCGGCCGCATTGGGCAGCCACAAGGGCAAGTGGCAGGGGGCTGCTAGGGCAAGTGGAAAGATGTTTAAGGTGGTCGGTCATCGAGGTGGGACGATCGGGCGGTGAGGGTTACAGCCAGTCGCGGATGGGGAGAGCCAGGGGCTCAGGGGGAACTGGTTGTGCTGAGACAGAGCTGATGTTGAAAGAACAGATATGTTCTGGAGGGAGGGCACGAATGGGAAAACGAGAATTGTGGCAGAAAAGTAAAGAGTTGGGTAATGGGAAGTTGTTCCAATGGCAAATCCTGGAGTGCTGGTTGGATGTGGGAAGACAGGATACGTGTGAGAGGGTAGCAAGACGCTTTAAGGGATGGTGATGTGATAAGTTCAAATGGCTCTGAGCCCTATGCGACTTAACTTCTGAGGTCATCAGTCCCCTAGAATTTAGAACTACTTGAACCTAGCTAACCTAAGGACATCACACACATCCATGCCCAAGGCAGGATTCTAACCTGCGACCGTAGCGGTCACGCGGTTCCAAACTGAAGCGCCTAGAACCGCACGGCCTTACCGGCCGGCTGATCATCAGTTTTAACATCCTCTTAGTTAAATAGGCGTGAAAACAAAAGCAGTAACGCAACGAAGGAAGGGAGTAACTTACAAGAAGAGCACTTCAAGGGCTAGAGGAGAAATCTCGCCAGTGAAGTGATCTGCGAGCTGTGCAAAGCTAAAAAGGGAAGTAGCGTTTATCTTGACCTCTTCCGATAGAGACTTGAGCAGCACGGGTGTCCTTTTGTGTGCAGCCGGAGACAAATACGAGGCCTCGGAGTGTTTGCAGCTTGGCGGCCCCCGTGGTGGTGATGGTGGTGGTGGGAGGGGGGGAGAGTGGTTGCCGGGGCAACGCGGCGTCTGCCTCCTGACCTGCGCCGCTTCTGCTGCCGCCGCCGCCGGACCTGCCTGAGCCGAGGCCTGCTCCTGCCGCCGCCGCCGCGCTGTATCGATCTGCCGGCGCCCGCCGCCCCCCGCCCCTGTGCCTGCCGACCACCCATTCACGCCCCCCGCCCCCACGCCTCCCTAGTCCCGGCCAGAGCGTCTGGCGCGGGCTCGTGGCCGACGATGCCGCTGCGGGACCGCGGCCGCAGCCTAGTAGGTCGCGCACCTCGGGTGCCCGGGTCGTGCCGCGGAATGCTCCTAGGCCGCCTTCAGGACTTACTATTACATCATGCTCCGTCAGTACCATTGAAGTATTATACTGAGGATTTCTTGATAGGCAGGCCTCACAATCTTTTTCTATATATAATTTTATAATGGATGGAGAATTCACCAAATCTTCGTAATTGTAATGTTCGGAATAGTCCTGCGATACGTCACAACTTCGTCGAATGAACGAGTTAGCCACATCTTGTTTCTGGATTTCAGAAAAAAACATAAAATTGGTAACATCGAAGGTAAGTTGGCAAGTGTTTCCTGAAAGTAAGAACCTATCCTTGTTGTAAATTATGTAACTCTTACCCACTCCCCACCTCCACATTCCACACCTCCTTTTCCTGTCCATCATATTCACCATCCTCTGGATTTTTGGCCGTATAACACAGTACTCTGCACCAGACTGACTTGGTGTACCATTCATATATGTATCCATATATTTTCGATATCTGAGTGCAATGTAATATACCAAATGTCGCCATACTGTCCTGTTGTTGTTGTTGTTGTTGTTGTTGTTGTTGTCGTCTTCAGTCCTGAGACTGATTTGATGCAGCTCTCCATGCTACTCTACCCTGTGCAAGCTTCTTCATCTCCCAGTACTTACAGCAACCTACATCCTTCTGAATCTGCTTAGTGTATTCATCTCTTGGTCTCCCTCTACGATTTCTACCCTCCACGCTGCCCTCCAATGCTAAATTTGTGATCCCCTCATGCCTCAGAACATGTTCTACCAACCGGTCCCTTCTTCTTGTCAAGTTGTGCCACAAACTCCTCTTCTCCACAATTCTATTCAATACCTCCTGATTAGTTATGTGATCTACCCATCTAATCTTCAGCATTCTTCTGTAGCACCACATTTCGAATGCTTCTATTCTCTTCTTGTCCAAACTATTTATCGTCCATGTTTCACTTCCATACATGGCTACACTCCATACAAATACTTTCAGAAACGACTTCCTTACACTTAAATCTATACTCGATGATAACAAATTACTCTTCTTGAGAAAAACTTTCCTTGCCACTGCCAGTCTACATTTTATATCCTCTCTACTTCGACCATCATCAGTTATTTTGCTCCCCAAATAGGAAAACTCCTTTACTACTTTAAGTGTCTCATTTCCTAATCTAATTCCTTCAGCATCACCCGACTTAATTCGACTGCATTCCATTACCCTCGTTTTGCTTTGTTGATGTTCATCTTATATCCTCCTTTCAAGACACTGTCCATGCCATTCAACCGCTCTTCGAAGTCCTTTGCTGTCTCTGACAGAATTACAATGTCATCGGCGAACCTCAACATTTTTTATTTCTTCTCCATGGATTTTAATACCTACTCTGAATTTTTCTTTTGTTTCCTTTACTGCTTGCTCAATATACAGATTGAATAACATCGGGGACAGGCTACAACCCTGTCTCACTCCCTTCCCAACCGCTGCTTCCCTTTCATGCCCCTCGACTCTTATAACTGCCATCTGGTTTCTGTACAAATTGTAAATAGCCTTTCGCTCCCTGTATTTTACCCCTACCATCTTTAGAATTTGAAAGAGAGTATTCCAGTCAACATTGTCGAAAGCTTTCTCTAAGTCTACAAATGCTAGAAACATACTGTCCTAGCGGATACGTTCGTCGTACGTCACACACTGATTTCTGCGGTAATTTCGTGTTGCTTGTCTGTTAACACTGACAACTCTAAGCAAACGCCGCTACTCTAGGTCGTTAAGTGAAGGCCGTCGGTCACCGCATTGTCTGTGATGAGAAGTAACTGCTGAAATTTTGTAGTCTTGGCAGACTCTTGACACTGGATCTCGGAACATTGAATTCCCTAACGATTTCCGAAATGGAATGTCCCATGCATCTAGCTCTGACCACCTTTCCACGTTCAAATTCGGTTAATTCCGGCAGTGCGGCCATAATTACGTCGGAAACCTTTTCACATGAATCAACTGAATACAAATGAAGTTCCATCAACGCAGTGCCATTCCATACGTTGTGTACGCGATACTACGACTATCTGTGTATGTGCACATCTCTATCCCATGACTTTCGTCACTTCAGTTTACATTAATTTTCGAATAATATTAACTACAATCTCCGATACTTAACAATGCTATCCGGAAAGAAAAGCACAGCGGACACGTCAGATCTTGAAAGAATACCTGCTTGTGGTAAATTTAGCCTGCTCTAAACGGAAAGATGAATAAAGTATTACAGGAGGCAGTCACGTGGCATGAATATGTAGACTTCGTAATGTGTGGGGATTTGAATTAGAACCACGAACTGATCGAGTCGTGGGTAAAGCAAGTGGCAGGAACACTGCATCTATACTGCAGCCTGTGTACCAAAGATGTTACTGATAAAAACAACAGAACAATCTACACTGAAATGCGTTTCAAATGTGTGGGATTAATAGTAGGTTAGACAGATACGGTCATCACTGTGGATGATATTTGTATATGCTTTGGTTACACGCTTTTTGGATTAACAACAGGATATCTCGTGTAAACGTACTATAAAAATTCCAAGAACCTGTGTTCGAAGATGGCTCGAATAATCTCCAGCACTCCGCAATTTCCGTAGGAACTACGTCGATACAATTAGCTTAAGCGAAAATTTAAAATCTTTGCCAAATAGCGATTCGAACCCACGAGCTCCAGCGTATTGTGAGCAGCCGCATTAAACAATTAATTTGTCTGAGCGCGTCTCTAGAACCAGCTCAAGCTTTCAGTGTCACAATTGCTTCCCTGCTACACTGATCACCCTACACATTACGACCAACTTCAGCATGGCGCGTCCATTTTTCGAAAGAAGTACATGAGTGGTCCTGCGTGGCGCTGCTTCGAAAAGTCTGAGGTAGTTTTCCGAAGACATGTGGCACCAGGCTTCTATGCACAGGTCATGGAATTCTCATGAATTAGGAACCGATAGTTCGTACGTGCAGTGCAGGCGACTGATAGCGTGACACATATGTTCCATTGGGGTCAGGTCAGGTGAATTTGGTTGCCGTGACATCAACGTGAGTTGATTATCGTGCTCTTCAAACCACAGTAGCAGATTCTGGCCTTGTGGGACAGACAGTTACCCTTGCTGGAAAATGTCATCGGCGTTGGGAAAGACATCATAGTCCACAATAATGTTTACATAGTTCAATCTGTCACGGTGCCCCCCCCCCCCCCCCCATTATGACCGCAGTCCCACGGAAGCCAAGGTCAACGTCAAAGTCCCCCTGCCCCTACCAGTCTGCGTCCGAGGCGCGGCGCATGTTTCGAGTTACTTACGCCTGGATGACGGCGTATCTGGGTACGATCGTCGACTCAATGTAACAACAAACGTGATTCATCCGACCGGGCAACAAGTTTCCGTTTATCCAAGGCGCAGTCTCAATGATCCGGAACCCACTGCAATCGCAACTGTCGTCGTCGCCGGGTCAACATGGAAACGCGTAGGGTTGGTCTGCTGCGGAGTTCCATTTGAATGATGTGTATTGAACGGTGTGCTCCAAAACACTTTAGCACGCACCAGCACTGTAACTACAACCAGAGTTCCTCAGGAGTTAAGCTGATACAACACTACTAGGCGAACGGATATGGTGAACGAGTGTGTTTCCCATGTAACTCATGGGGAAACCTCTGGTTGTTGTATCCAGCAGTAATAGGAGGGAAACACCGCTGACACTGGAAACCTGAGCCAGTTCTGTAGGCGTCCTCAGATCGGCTAAAGCGTTAAGGCAATTGTTCGCAATAAACAGGAGATATGGGTTGAACATTGCAAGTTCTGCGCTTCTAAATACGATTTTCCAAATATTTTGCGTTCTCGTCGATTTCATCAGCACTGATCCCTTTCATTACATTTCTATGAGCTTAATTCATTTACGGTACACTTCGCCGCTGGTATGAAAGCCACAATCAGTGATCTTCATACGCAGTCTAAACATTACCTGCTGAAAAACCAAGCAGAGGACAGTCCGTCGGACTAGATGACAAATTTTCGATTGCCCTCTCTCTACTCTTCCCTCTTATGGTCCTCTTGCTTGTTTTGCAACTCACCACTATATCAAAGATTCTACTTTTACAGCACCTTTTCTCTCATTTCTTGCCACAAATCCTCCGAGGTTTCTTCCTTGTCGCCTCCCTCCGCAGTTTTTACCTCGTATGTACTCAGGTCGCACTCCTGCCTCGGGCATGGATGTGTGTGATGTCCTTAAGTTAGTTAGGTTTAAGTAGTTCTAAGTTCTAGGGGACTGATGAACTCAGAAGTTAAGTCCCATAGTGCTCAGAGCCATTTGAGCCAAGAGTTAACGGATGTCCACATCTTTATCCTGTATACACAAACTCGTGGTACTCCCGATGAACTGGAAACTCGACTCTTATTCGGGGGGAGGGCAATTCATACCGCCATTTGGCTATCCAGATTTATATTTTCCGTGATTTCCTTAAAACGCTTAAGGGCGGGTACAACCGATTTCCTTCCCCATCTCTGTTTGCACTCCGTCCTTAATGAACTCGCAGTCGACGGGCCACTGTAAGCATATACTACTTACTTCCTTGGAAGTTTTAAATGTAAGCAAATGTAGTAAACGGGCGAAAAGGTCTGGTATCGTTTAATTACGCCATCAGTCACTTCCTGCAAGGGCTTACACCATGGGTGCACACAGAGCCCGCACGCCCCCATCTCTTCCGTGTTACTGTTTGAAACCCTACATTTCAGTCGCGTAACAGGGGGCACGAACGAGTTTCAGTCGGTAGTTTCTGTCGTTATGCGCTACGCGAAGCAGAGCCGGCAGTTACAGTTTTTCTCGGTCGCATCTGACAAACCCGACATTGCCCCGAGTATTCATTTTGCCAATTTTCTGTTACAAAGGGAAACAAAAAATGGACTGTGTTTGTAGCGGAGTATCGACAAAATGTCATTTCCATGTATTCGTGAAAATACCTTTGGAATTATGACACTGTCATAAAAAGAAATATGCATAATGTACAAATGTGTGTGTACAGTATCAAAATTAAGGCACATGATCCTGGACAATGTCCGTACGCTAGGCACAGTTGCTTCGCGTGTCTACAACGCGATTTTGTGAACGTCTCTATGGCAACGTGTCCTCACATCTCTATAGAACACTTTTGTTTTCGCCTATAGCTGTTTGCGCTTCGCAATTGAAAGCCGTCAGAATCGCCGCCGGTGTCAGGTATTTGTTTAAGCTGACTTTGCGGTAGGAGCGTCTTAGCAATAAAGAACGAATGTATTAAAATTTCATGCATGATGCATTTTTTTGACGCATCTCATTGTTTATGACGTCATATCTCCTGAACTACGTATGGGACTACGATATACTTTTGTACGTCCATCTAACGGCATATGTGGATATTGCCTGCGAAATTTACTGCGAATACTGTCAGTAGCACAGAAGTAACCCATTTAAACCTGCCGCACATTTTCACGCATCTTTTCGTTTATGACGTCATATCCTCTTAACTATGACACAACCGATGGTTACTGTTTTACATTTGGCCTGGTGAAACGGTAACAAAAATCTGAAACACTGCATGAACGGCTCTTTCTTTTTACAAGCGGCAGCGTTATAGTTCTTCAGCCAGTTCCTCTATAGATGCACTGCGAGTCATTTAGTTCAATGCTTCCGCAGGAGGAGGGGGGGGGGGGGGGAGGAGGAGGAGGAGGTGGGGGAGGAGGAGGAGGAGGAGGAGGAGTCAACATACAGGGTGGTCGGTAATTACCATTACAAACGTCTAGGACTTGTCGAGGGTAGTGAGTACAGAACATTTTGAATAGGAACCCATATCCGGAATCGTATCGTTTCCGTTCTACGACAGTTTCAATTCAGATGTGTACCTCGTCAACTTCTGCTTACGGCAAGAGAAACTTCTCAGAGTTCCCTGTCCTGGTATGCAACAGGGATGACACGATGGCGTGTACTACGTCAAACGATCCCCAGATGTCACTTATTGTCCGCTTTGCTGTGAGACCGCGTCAATACCTGTGCACCACCGATAGAGGAAACATGGTGCAGTACACTTTTGCGGAATACACAGACATGCTCCTTGTGTATGGCGAAATTGGAGGCAACGGAAGGGCTGCTACTGGGCTGTATCACGAATGTTTTCCACACCGTCACACTCCATCGCACAACTGTTTGCCCGAGTTACACAACGGCTACAAGAAACGGGTACCTTCATCGCGAGGGGGCAGGGCTGTGGTGCTCCACGGCGACGCACTCCCGAATTTGAAGAAGATGTACTGCGTCGCATTGAGGTCAGCCCGTCAACGAGTTCGCGAACAACTGCGAGTGCAATGGCTGTTAGTCACAGCACCGTCTTGGGCGTCCTGCATGAACAATTACATCCGTACCACTTACAGAGGGTACACGCTATGGGTCCAGCAGACTTTCCACAACGCGTCGCCTTCTAAACATGGTTCCTGCACCGTTGCATCGACGCGCCCCCGTTTCCAAGTAGAGTTCTCTTCACAGATGAAGGTAGGTTCAGAAGAGATTGTGTTCTGAATGCTCGAAATAGCCATGTATGGGCGGACGAAAACCCTCATGCCACGCATGTTCAGGGATTTCAAGACAGGTTTGGAATTAACGTGTGGGCAGGTAGTGGGGAAGGTCATGTGATTGGACCATACCTCCTTCCATCCAAGCTCACGGGTCCTGCATACTTAGTCTTCCTACGACAAGTAATGGACCCGTTCTTGGAAGCTGTGCCATTGAATGTCCGTGAGGAAATGTGGTTTCGGCGTGATGGAGCACCATCTCACTTTTCACTGGCTGTCCGGAGACATCTCAACAGACAGTATTGTGAAAGATGGATAGGCCGTGGTGGTCCGACCGCGTGGCCGCCACGATCGCCGGATTTAACCCCTGTGGACTACTACTTGTGGGGTCGTATGAAGAGCCTAATTTATGATACACCCGTAGAGACAGAGGAAGATCTGCTGTCACGAGTTCTGGCCGCTCCACAAGACATTGAAGAGACACCAGGTGGGATGGAGAGAGTGTACCAGAAAATGCTTCGGAGGTACGATGTGTGTAACAACGTTGGTGGTCGCCACATCGAGCCACTGTTGTAATGCATCGGTACGTTGCGGCTGGTGACGTAGATGCTGGGTTTTTGTTGTTGTCGACTAATGTAAACCATAAGGTGGAAGTTGTAACGCAAATGCGTAAGTAATAACGGAGCGAGTCAGTATTCTTTTCAAATGGATGGCAACAATTGTACTGGTTCACGCCTAAGTACATTCCTCTTGTGGGTGTAGATGAGACAGTCATCTGCATTGAGACTGTCGTAGAACGGAAACGATACGTTTCTGGACATGGGTTCCTATTCAAAATGTTATGTACTCACTACACTCTACATGTCCTAGAAGTTTGTAACGGGAATTTCCGACCACCCTGTATGTTTGGCAGCAAGCATTTAAAGTTCCGACAATTTCTATACAAAATTTCCGTTTTTACAGACAAAATAGGCGTTTATGCTTTATGACTTTTGCTTACTCCAGTACAGATACCGAAGCAATATGAAGATACGAAGCATAATATATTCGAAGACGATGATTACAGAGAAATCTCTTGCAGTGAGTTTGATATAACGTCCTGTCGCCTCAAAATAATCTTCACTGATCGATTTTCATATCCGGTCGTCGACTTATTTTTACTAGACAGATATACAATAGCCCTTGTCATTCATTTCCTAGTATTTAGACACTAATAAATACTTTCAGACAGAAAACCATATGAATCTGCTTCTTAATGATATAATTCCTTAGTTTCAACCAGAAAATTCCCTGACTTACGTAAAATGTATTTTTTTTTTAAACGACGCTTCCTGTGCAACCAGTTAATCCTTCCTTTACCATATCTGTCGAGGGAACCAAACGTTGCACAAAATCTCACCGCTGTAATGAAGAAACAGTTAATGAAAATACGACAATTAAGATCAACTGAACAGCAATCAAGAGGTCGCTTGCAAATGGCTACCACCACTAGTCAGCTGACTGAGATTATGGTTTCTTTATAGCGACATCATGCGCGGTCTGCCTCATCTATGGTCGAAGTTTAAATGTGTTGCATCTTCTCTACCCGGAGCTATTTAACATAGAACGACCGTAGAAATACTGCCGGGGAAAGTCAGATGCCAGATTCAGACATATTGGAAGAATCCTGAGCAAGTATAATTAACACACGAAAGACGTTGGTTACCAGAATGTCGTTTGACCGATCTTTTGAGTACTGTTCGTCTGTCTCGAATCCTTACCAAACTGGATTAACGGCACAGATGGTAAAGATTCACGAAGGAACTGCACGATTTATCACGGGGTTTGTTTATTCGGATGAGACTATCACAAAAATCTACACACAACAGCAGAAGATGTTACAACGAAGAGCCTTTCTTACAAAATTAAAAGAGCTTAGGTTCTAAAATGGGACATGAAGCGTACTACTTTCCCCAAGATACACTACCTCATCAAAAATGTCAGGCCAACTATTATTGGACATTATGGGATGTGTCAAAATGGTTCAAATGGCTCTAAGCACTATGGGACTTAACATCTGAGGTCATCAGTCACCTAGACTTAGAACTCCTTAAACCTAACTAACCTAAGGACATCACACACATCCATGCCCGAGGCAGCATTCGAACCTGTGACCGTAACAGCAGCGCGGTGCAGGACTGAAGCTCCTAGAACGGCTCGGACACAGCGGCCGGCTATGGGATGTGTCCAACCTTAGCCTTTATGAAGGTTTGAACTCTGTTGGGGACACTTTCACTTTCAGTGAGGTGCCTGAATGTCTGTGGAAGAATGCCAGCCCCTACTTCCTCAGTAGTCGAAATGAGAGAAGGCAGTTTTGTTGGACGCTGTGGTCTGGAGTGAAGTCTACGTTCTAATTCATCCCAGACGAGTTCCATTGGATTTAGGTCGGGGCATTGGGCAGGTCAGTCCATCTTAGGACTGTTATTGTCCACCAACCATTGCTTCACAGGTACTGCTTTGTAGCACGATGCATTTCATTTCATGCTGATAAAGTCATGATCTCCGAACTCTTCCTGTATTGTATATAGCACATAATGCTGCAAAATATGTTCACTTCCGTCCGCATTTAGAGTTTTACTAAGTGCAATAACGGGACAATATCCTAATAACGAAAAACACCTCCATACTTTAACAACACCTCATTGGTGCTTCACTGTTGGCACTAGACATGACGGTAGGTGAGGTTCTCCACGCATTCCCCAAACCCAATCACTCCCATTTGATTGCCGCGGGGTATAGCGCGATCCATCACTCTAAACACTCTTCTCCAGTCATCCACTGTCCAGTGGCGTCCCCTTCACATCATCTCAACCGCTCTCTGGCACTGAATACAGAAACGTGTGGCTTGTGAGCAGCTGCTCGATCATGTATCCCATTCTTTTTAACTCCCCACGCACAGTCATAGTGCTAGCTCGATTGCTGCTGGTAGAGCTTTTTTTTTTTCTTTTGCAACTCAAGAGTGATTCCTTCCGCTGATCTCATGCGTTTCTTTGTAACCATCCTCACCAACAACCGACACTGCCTGTCCGTCAGCTGGCAGCTGGTTGTTCCTTCACGTTTACACTGGACAATCAGGTTACCATCAGTCGATTTCGGCAGCTTAAGACAGTCTGAAATGTCTGGGATGGACCTGTTATTCAGGTGACATAAGTGACCAGTTCAGATTGGAAGTCAATGAGCTCTCCTGACAGACCCATTCTGCTGTTACTCCTGCTCTACTGAAAACTCCATACTCTCCGCATCCTTTTAAAATGCCAAGTCCGTAGCTCGTGACATATAGTGTCAATCCGCGTTACATAGGAATGTTCGGATACTTGCGGTGAAATAATGTACATCTCGCGTTCTGAACACGGCGCTAAAATTACAAGACTTCGGACCCACCGAGGTCACGCTTCTCACCTACCATCTGTGAGTGGAATAGGAAGGAGGTAAATAGACTGGTGCAGTAAGTTCCCCCCCCCCCCCCCCCTCACTCACTGTCGGTGGCTTTGGAAGTACAGATGCAGATGTAGAGGTCATTTTTGAAATTCTAAAGCCTCCTTCATAGTGTAATGACATCTGCACAGGACGCTCACACGTAGAACGCAAATTCGTTATCTTTCTGTGGAACAGAAATGAGCGAAGCAGTGCCGAACGGCGTCGAATCTTGAGAGTGAGGGTTGCGCCAGTTTCACCTGCGCTGAATCCACTGCGCTTCCATACTTTTATCCAAACTAGCATCTGTATCAGCGTGCCACGGTTATCGGTAGGTCGGCCGTGTGTAGCATAGAGAAGATCGGGTCGCCCTCTCCAGACCGCTTCAATCGGTCGCCACTGTGCTTGTTTACCCCAAACCGCGGAGCACCTCTCCGCCGGCCTGCGCCCTTATTGACCCTGCAGTACCCCCGGTTGTTCAAACTAACAACAATCTCTGTGACAGGGGCGCTGTCTTCCCCCGGAAACTTCCACTTTATCCGCTGTCCCGGGGATAGCACAGGTGGAGAAAAGGCAATATCTGCCTTCGCTACTGTTCGCTACGCGGTGAGGGAGAGGAGCGGAATAGTGGGGGGAGCTGGGAGGATGCTGCTCCGGACACAGCTTCTCCTCTCCCCCTCCCCTACCCCTCCCAACATCTGCCCCAACGCTCTTGCACCTGCCGCCAGCAGGGATGTGCCAAATCTCCCTAGAATTCCGCACTGCTCCTTTTCTTAAATATAGCTATAGTATTAAACGCCTAACACTGTTCATCGTTCGACATGCAAATTGCCTATCTAATTTGATTTTAAATAAACTTCTCGAAAAATAATAATAGTAAAAATCAAAAAATAATGTAGAGTAATGAAATTTCGGGAATACAGTTGTCCATGCAAAATATACGTGAACAGCACTGCAGGATCACAGTTAATGTAAGCGCGAGGTAAGTCTTTGCAAATGATGCACATTCATAACCGGCGTAGCCGCCAGAATCTTGAATGCAAGCATGCAAACGTGCATGCATTCAAGATTCTGGCGGCTACGCCGGTTATGAATGTACATCATTTGCAAAGACTTACCTCGCGCTTACATAGCTGTTGCACTTGGTCGGTCAATACAGGGACAGTTACTGTTGTTTGTGGATGACGCTGGAGTTGCCGTTCGATGATGCCCCATATACGAGGTTTGCCCGGAAAATACGTATAAAAGTTGAATAATGTCTTTATGTTACAAGTTGCAGTCACCGCCAGGTGGGACTACCGCTGCAATCAATCCCATCAACGCTCAGTTCAGTCAGAGCACTCTGCGTGAAGGTGGGAGTGTGCGGCAGCTTGTTGACAGTTACCCTTTTTCACCTGCCGTCGGCATGGAGCTCTCTCTGATTGAGGAACAGCGCGTCAACATCAAGTTTCTTGCAAAGCTAGGCAAGAATGGCTGTGAGATTTTTGAGTGTTTGAAACAGGTTTACGGAGACAATTCTCTGAAGGAACCAACCGTGAACAAGTGGTTAAAAAGGTTCCGGAATGGCCGAGAAGAAGTGAACGATGACCCTCGCCCAGGACGCCCATCGACATCGAGCTCCGATGCAAATGTTGAACGAATTCGGGCTTGTGTTCTTAAAGACCGTAGATTGACAGTCCGAATGATTGCTGACAAGCTGTCAATCCCCAAAACAATCGTTCACGAAATCCTGACACAAAAACTTGAAATGAAGAAACTGTGTGCGAAAATCGTACCGAAGCTCTTGACGCCAGAATAGAAAGTAAAGAGGGTTGAGTGCTGTGAGGATTGGTTGGAAGCAGAGGAACGAGGGGACTTTTTCAACCGAGTCATCACTGGAGACGAGTCCTGGTTTAACGAATTCGATGTGGAGCTCAAATCTCAAAGCAAGGAATGGAAACTAGCAGGACAACCGAGAACAAAAAAAGTCGCGAAAATCAAGGTCCAATGTGAAGACAATGTTGATTGTTTTCTTTGATTCTAGGGGCATTGTTCACAAGGAATTTGTCCCTCTCGGCCAGAGAGTGAACGGAAATTTTTACGTTGAAGTTTTGACACGTCTCAGAGCTGGTGTGGCCCGAGTTCGACCGGAGTTGGCAAAAGGGGGCAGGTGGATCCTTCATCACGACAATGCGCCCGATCACACGTCGCTCGTTGTGCGTGAGTTTTTGGCCCGAAGCTCAATCACTGTGACAGACCACCCGCCTTATTCACCCGATTTAGCCCCGTGTGACTTCTTCATGTTGCCGAAATGCAAAATGGTGCTTCGTGGGCGGCACTTGGGAGATGTGGAATCCATCAAGGCGGAAACGACACGGCAGCTGAACAACATCACAACTGAAGACTTTCAGCAATGTTATCAACAGTGGAAACGGCGTTGGCAGAAGTGTATCGCGTCTCAGGGCGAGTACTTTGAAGGAGACCAATAGGTAATACCTGAATAATTGTAAAATAAAGTTATTATTCAACTTTTATACGTATTTTCCGGACAAACCTCGTATACTCGATTGGAGACAAATCTGGTGATTAAGCACGCCATGGCAACATGTCGGCACTCTGTAGAGCATGTTGGGTTACAAAAGAGGTATGTGGGCGAGTGTTATCCTGCTGAAAAACACTTCGTGGAATACTGGTCATGAATGGCAGCATATCAGGTCGAATCAACAGACTGACGTACAAATTTGCAGTCAGGGCGCGTGGGATAGCTACGAGAGTGCTCCTGCTGTCCTACGAACTCGCACCCCCAGACCTTAGCTCCAGGTGTAGATCCAGTGCGTCTAGCATGCAGACAGGCTGGTTGCAGATTCTCGTTGCAGGTCCTCAACTGGCCTCCTCCAAACGAACACACGGCCATCACTCGCGCTGAGACAGAACCAACTTTCATTAGGAAACGCAACAGATCTCCACCCTACTGAATTGAGCTCTCGCTTGACACCACTGAAGTCACAGGTGACGGTCCTTTCGGTTCAGTGGAAAGCACGCTACAGCGCGTCTGGACCGGAGCTGTCCTTAAGTAACCGATTTGTAACAGGTCGTAGAGTCACTGTAGTGCCAACTGCTGCTCAAATTCCTGCTGCAGATGCAGTACCATGCGCCGAACCGTATGCCGAACACTATGGTTTTCCCTTTCGTCAGTGCCACATGGCCGTCCGAAGCCCGGTGTGGGATGACTCGCACATAATTAACACAAATGTTAAAGAGGATGGGAGACAACACAGAGCCTTGAGGGGTACCCATCGACACTTGACGTAAGCTTGAGCGTTTTCCTTGCTGCTTAACCAAGAACATTCTATCGTGGAGGAAGTCATCCACTATCTTGATATAGATGTCTGGTGTGGTCGTGTGTGTCAGCATTTTGTACGCAAGATTGTGCTGTCAAATCTTGTCATATACGTTTTGCAGGTCCAGGAAAACCGCTGGCTTCGACATGGCAGAGTTAAATCCCTTGCCGACATGCGCTGTGAGCCTAAGAACTTCGAGTTCGTCCGACAGGCAGGAAGCGAATCCGAACTGTTACGGACGGATTGTCCCAGCCGGCGCCAGAGGCTGGGAAACGCGGTGGAGGATCACAAATTCTAAGATATTTGCCATGGCATTCAGAAGGCTAATGGGCCTGTTGTTAGTTGGGACTGTAGGATATTTCGAGAGCTTGGGGATAGCAATCGGTTTGGCCTGTTTCCTCTGTGGGCGGGGGATGAGGGGAGGGAGGGGTATGCAGGTAAATAAGATCAGGAGCCGACTGAGGTGTTAATTTAAGATGCCATCGAAACCTGGCGCTGACTGCCCATGCTTCCGCCAGAGGATCCGCTGGACTTCTGCTGGGGACGTAAGGTGAGAGGCAAAAACAGGTTGTCTGTGTCTGAAAGCGGTAACACCTGCCAGACTATTGTGTTCCTCCTGGAGTTCATCACGCGTAATGTCCTGGACGAGCACTTGGTTCTGGGTCTCAAATCCATCGGCTAGTGTTTCTACCACATGGAGGGCATCATAAGCTGAGCTATCCACTGTGCGGATGGGATGGTTGGTCCTCACTGCAGAGTACCACAGGGCTCGGATAACGGCCCATTCGGAATTATGTCGGAGGAGAAAGACGGGCATCTTATCCTCCCATTGCTCTGTTTTTCAATTGGCGAGGTGGTGGCATAACTCATGTTGGAGACGCCTCATGTGACGCTTATCCCGAGGGTCACAAAACTGCTTCCACTGCCTGCTATAGCTGTGCTTCTGGATATTTAGTTTTTGCAATATGAGAGGCAAGCCATCCAGTGGGGTTAAGGTCCATGGGACAATGGATGTAGAGGCCTTCATTGCCTACTGGATTTTAGTGTTTAGGTAATCAACAACGCTAACCAGATTGGCAGGCGTTGTCAGGTGGAGGTTTCGCCAGGTGGTGGTGTTGAGGAACCTGGAAAATTTGTCCCAATCCGTGATGGTCAAGATGGAACGGACATTTAAGGATGGAGCGACATCGATAAGGTGCAGGAGCGCGGGGTCGTGGTCAGAGGCCAGTTCATGGAGTGTTTGCAACGAAAACTGCATCGCAATGTTCTTGGCTTGGCCTTGAGATCCACCCCAACAATGAGTTTGTCAAATGATGTCAATGTACGGAGGTCTGCTTCAAGAAGTGGTAGTTTAGGGCTCAAATACACCACAGCAAAAGTAACAGCACCAAGACAGGTAGAAACAGTCACTGCCATAGCCTCTATATGTTCTAGTGGTTGGAGAGGCTTGTGATTGTGGATGAGTGTCTAACGTAGAAACACTGCCATGCCTCCACCTCAGCGATGGAGTCAGTCAGTGCAATAGTAAACCATGTTGTGGAAACGAAAATCGTCTGCAGGTTTCAGGTGGGTTTCTGAGGCAAGTAAAATGTCCACATAGTGGTCGTAGAGGAAGGTGTTCAGTTCGATCTTCATACATTTAATGCCATTAGCATTAAAAATACAGAGAACTAGGTCCTGAGGGGGCTGATGGTTGTGCAGTGGGCGATTCGCCATTGTAACAAAAACTGGTTGAGCCCATCAACAAGGGCGATGACCTTTGTGAGCCCACCCTCTGACTGATGGATCTTTTGAGCTGTTTCATGAATGACATCCCTGATGTGGGGCTGCGTGAGCAGAGAGATGACCTGGAGGATCTCTCTCATCTCATTATGAAAAGAATGATCTGTCTCTATCACTGGTGGATTATCCTCAGTGGGCTCCGTGACTCTGCGGCCGGCAGGGATGACCGTGGTGACTGGTGGAGAAGGTGCCGCAATAGAAGGCTGTGGCACTTCAACAGTTGGGTGTGAAGAGGCTGCAGAAAGTCTTTCAGTTTAATGGGCGTTGGTATTCGTCACAGGAGACATATGAACAGAAGTAGACTGCGCTGCCGTGGCAAACATGGTCGTAGGGCAAGGAGCCAGAGGGGCTCCTGTGTTACAGATTGATCAGGTGCCTCAGTGGTTTGATGGTCATCGTGTATACCCCTTAAGATGGGAAAATGGGTGTGGTCCCACAATGGCGGGGGTGGCCAAATCGTCCTTGGTTTTCTCCTTGGACGGCAAGACTTCACAGCCTTCTGGTATATAGAGCAACCCTTCCAGGAAGCCAGATGGTGTGGGATTGTGAGTGGTGCCCAAATAGTGGGGGCATGTCGGTTTTTCTGAGCCCGGGAGTTTGCAGTCTCCGATGCATGCGGGCCGGCACACGTGATCCACCGAAATGGCAGTGAGCAGTAATTGCTGGTGTGTCACAAATGTTGACGTCTACGGCAGATGGAAGTACCGTTGCGGCCTTCGTGTGATTCGGTATGCACCGTGATTCACAGGAGATACCTTATTTGGTAAACGGATTTGACAGCCTTTCTCTTAATACAGGAAACAACATGGGTGGTCAAGGGATTAACTTCTGTGTCTCAGGATCCCTCTTGCTGTATTGGTGGACCAAAGGGCCCACAAACTTGAGACGGAGTAATTCATCCCTGACATTTATTTCTGTAGCTTCGCAGGGAAGGTATTTGATGACGATTCTTGCTGTTCTGTAGCCAGAAGCCTGATGAGTATAGTAGGCCATAGCCCTCGACTTCACAAACTTGAGGACTTGGAGATAATCGTCGTTTGAGTCAAGCAGGTACTTGAAACGGTCTTTCTGGTAAACTGCTTGCAGTTGGCCTGCAATAAGGCGTTGCAGTTCAGTGTCCAGTTTAATGCAGTTCGTGGGTTTGCAAACGACGATAGGAAGGATCTTCTTCTTCTTTGGTGGTGGTGACGGTGGATTCCGAGATGTGGGATCGGGAGGGGAACCAATGTCCTGGTCCATGGCACCAACAGGTGCGGATACTGCAGGTGTGGAGCCATCTGAATCTGAATCACGGCCGCTGCGAGGGGCACGAGTGGAAGATCGTTTAGATTTTCGACCACGGGGTGGACCGACAGGTTCGGGGTCCCCAGAAGGCCTGTTGGGCCGATGTCATCGTGTAGACGAAAGAGCACCCGACGGCGCATCCACGTGGTGGTCGCTTTCATCAATGTTGGGGGTTGACATGGCGTGATCGTCACTGAGGTCTATCACCAAGCAGCCATGGGAGTCATTAGTTGACGAGGAGGAAGACTGGTCCCTCACGCGAGGCTGTGGACAGGGTTCACGTGAATCGGTATCACAGTCAGTGGTTACCGGTGACTTGTGGTGGGAGGCACGGAGCGCTCGGTCCTTAGCCCATTGGGTGGTATCAGTTTCTGCGCCTCTGGCACCTTGCCGAGATGGCTGTCGATCGGCCGGTGTCACATTTCCGCGTGGAGGGGAGGCGGAAGAGTTGCTTAGCCGTGGATTCCTGTTCTTGCCCTTATTCATGTTTTGCCTCGGCTCAACTGACGTAGCCAGGGCCCTCGCAGACAAAATATACTAATTCCTGCCGCCTATAATCCCCGGTGGAACGGGAAACGTACGAAAAACAACGGTGCCTTAGAAGGCGAACGACGAAACAACGTCGACTCAGGCGCGCACGTACTCGCAAATAAACACTGTCAGGGCTCCAAACTGAATGGCGCGATTCAAACCGTTAACGACGGAATCTTTATATGCAGCGAAAATACAAAATCGCATGCGCTAAGGTAATCCGCAAGCGCTCAAACGTTGCTGCAGCCCCTTGGCGCGAGAAGAGTTGCAGCGCCTCCAGTGACGAATACTGTCGAAAAAACGATATATCGTTAAAAATATCGTTAAAAATTAATACTCATAGCCAGCCGATTCAGGTGCCGTCGTATCTTCATATCTGATAAAACAGGATTCCAAGTTTTACTTAGGCGTATCCATTATCACGGTTAATGATATTATCTGTTACACTGGTTTCGATAGATTCTTTTAAAACACACAAATTTGTCAGGTTGTAACAATCGCGCGTGGCGATGATGTTCAACACATCCGTCATTGACGGTATGAACAGTTTGGCCAACCTATATTTTACCGCACCCACGTGGTATTTTGTAAATCATCGTTAAGAGAGCCAAGGACTGCTCTAATCAGAACTGACACGTGTCTGTCGGGATAGGTAGGGTCTTGAAGAAATATGAAATCATAAGTGTTTCCGCCCGCCAGCTGTTTCGACATCCCACATTCCTCGGCAATATGTCTGGTACTTCTGTGTGGATTCATTAGCGGCGTAGCCAGAACAGGTTCTTCGTGTTCTCTGTCAGCTGCAGTCTTCTTTCTTGCCCTCTTTTTTGACGTTCAACCAGCCTGTCCGCACTAGCTTCTTAATAATTCGTGCAATTGCCTGGTGCGTCGGACATTGGCGATCCGGATAGATAGCCCTATACCGCTGTACTGTTTTCACGGTGTATCTTTACATTCACCGTATGGAAGTAGTATATCCAGTTCCTTCTAAATGGTGTAAACGTTCGCAAGCAGAGAATGCTGAAGCAGAAATGAGCGGCCTACAGTGCAGACAAGTAAACGGGCGAATGTGTTGACATTCTGACACAGGGTAGCACGCGAGCTCTGCTTGGCGGTGTTTGCACTGCTAATGCTGATTCCGGCCACCGGGCTCTCAAATTCTAGCTCATTTCTCGATATTTTTTTTACGACAGGTTTCAACGTCAACATTAAAAAATGCTGTGTCACTGTAATTTTCTTCTCAAGAGCTATCGAGGACAGCTATAAAAAGTATACGGTTCCATTTAAAAAACCGTACTTGCTTCCATACCTCCGTTGATACCAGCGCTAAAAATATTAAACAAACAAAAAAAGGAAGAAATACGTGCCCCTCAACGCTTTGAAGAAAACCGCGTTTCGATATGTGTATAAAAGGGGCGTTACGTCTTACGTGACTCACTCTCTATATGGTGAAATGGTATTCCAAATAGCATTGTCCGCAGCTCGTGCTCGTGCGGTAGCGTCCTCGCTTCCCGCACCCGGGTTCGATTCCCGGCGGGGTCAGGGATTTTCTCCCCTCGTGATGACTGGGTGTTGTGTGATGTCCTTAGGTTAGTTAGGTTTAAGTAGTTCCAAGTTCTAGGGGACTGATGACCATAGCTGTTAAGTCCCATAGTGCTCAGAGCCATTTGAACCAAATAACATATGGTCAGAAATAAGCTAGAAAAATCTCCATATCACTGTACGAATGTCCGATGTGTGTGTCCGTTTCAATGCCAATTGTCATGTTGGGTTGTTTAATATTTATTTCCCAGATAAATATAGTCTACTTGTATATTTTACACATGTTGTTCTATACATACTTTTCCTTTTAATTTTATGAAATATAAAAGAACTGTTGTATTTGTGTTTTCTTTCTACACTTGGTGTATTTTTTGTTTTCAATCTGTAACCTTACCAGGTTTAATTACGTTAAAGTTGAAATTCTTTGCACATTACTGTTGTAACATTATTGTAAATCTTAACAACGATGAGGAAGCGCAGAATTCTTTGATTAAAAAAAATACTGAATGCACTTTGGTTTTGCGCACCAACCACATCGCAGAATTGCATTTTCATGAGTCATTCTTTGGAATACCACTTCATCATATACGATTCAGTTTAGTATTAACGATGCTAAACGATGTGCTATTGGCCAAATGTAAAAATGAGAAACAAAATAGTGTGGGGAAGGGATTTCGAAACAAATTAGTATTTCGACAAGTATGGGTGCACCCTTCTAATGTCCACTAAAAACCACAGAACTTTTATTTGAAGGTTTTTTTTTTAAAAAAAATGGTACCGTTTCAATAGTATTGGTTCAAATGGCTCTGACCACAATGGGACTTAACATCTGAGGTCATCCGTCCCCTAGAACTTAGAACTACTTAAACGTAACTAACCTAAGGACATCACACACATCCATGCCCGAGGCAGGATTCGAACCTGCGACCGTAGCGGTCGCGCGGTTCCAGACTGAAGTGCCTGGAACCGCTCGGCCACAGCCGCCGGCTTTCAACAGTATTCATTCAGAAATATTAAACTGTGTTTCTTTAAAGGAGGTATCATCTGACCCTCTTAACGGTCGTATGGGCATGTATACAAAAATGAGTGTGTGTAATTTTCTACATCTACAAGAATTCTCTGCAAATCACACTTAAGTGTCTGGCAGGGGGTTCATCGAACCACCTCCACAATTCTCTATTATTCCAATCTAGTACAGCACCCGTGAAGAGCGAACATCTATATCTTTCCGTACGATCATGGTATTTTATCAGCATATTCAATGCCAATCACACTTGAAGTGTACCTCTCGGGTAGGTTTACTTGTGAGAAGCTATTTGAATGGAAACTAGCGGTTCCCAGGTCTGCAGAGCCGACAAACGATCCCACTCTCCTCCGTATCACGTCCAAACGACGCTACTAACCGAGGATGACACCGCGATCGGTTGGTCCACTTTGGTCCGTCTGTGGGCATAACAGCGGGGAGCATACAGTCCTGGCTGGAAAATGGCTGTTATTGAGAAAAAGGAAGAACAAGAAAGAAGACGGAGAGAATCTGACCAACCGATGCAAAAAAAAAAAAGAGTTATCAAATTTTTACGTCCGCTCGGTAAGAAGTTAATCGTTCAGTTAAAGGCAATACACCGAACATCCACTAAGCAGTCAACGACACAGTTAACTAGTTCTCTAAGAGTAAGTGTAGTCGAAAACCACCTGTGCTGACAAAAGCCCCTGGGATGGGGGAACGGTGGCTGTTGACTTGCGGTGTGCCGTCAACATAATCTTGAACTTTCAGGGAGCCGTCATCCGCTTGGCAGAATGCGGGACTCGAGACGCTGGGCCTTTGATCCTTTTTCCATCTGCGGGCAGCTTCACCGCCGTCGAGCACCAGTGCTTAACTGACTTCGTCACATAAAGAGAATGAACGAGGGCGGGCGGGCCGCCCGCACTCGCTGTGAGTCGATATCGCCAGCGCCTTCTGTGAATGCGGCACTTCGCGCGTACGCTCGTAAAGCTACTTCGAGGGGAAGAAATGGAGAGATACAGCTGCCGTGCCTTCGGTTTCCTTTTTTAATTTCACGGGAGATAAGCGAAAACTTGTTCTGTCCGTCTTCTAACGACGCTGGGTGCGCCACAGAAAATTTTAAATCCCTGGGGAAGAATCGTTCGAGAATACCTCCCACAAATATTGAAAAATGCTGACACGAATGTGATCAATAAAGCACTAATGACTGTAAGACTTGCAGTAAAGTGGCTTATTCTTCGAACTTTTGGTGTGCCGAATCCTAAATAGACAATGCATAGCTCGGAAGGTACGAATTTTAGAGCCCATGTTTAATGAACTTTTTTGCTTCGAATGTTCGTTCCCATCATGTCCCTGAATGTTGACCATTCGTCCTGGGACACGCTGCATAATTATCCGTTAATTTGTGAAAGTGATGGAAGATATATTTTTTTACATGTTTGGCGAGTTTGTGGTTAAGAAATATTACCGCAACGTTATATATTTCGTGAAGAAATTAAACTTTTCTTACTCCAAAATAAAATTTGGTGATCAGGAAATGTGTTGGTGGTAAGGTCTTATGGGACCAAACTGTTGAGGTCATAGGCCCCTAAGCTAACACACTACTTAATCTAACTTTAACTTACGCTGAGGACGACACACACTCATGCTCCAGGGAGGACTCGAACCTCCGACGGGGGAAGCCGCGCGGACCGTGACAAAACGCCCTAGGCCGCTCGGCTATCCCGCGCGGCGAAAAGTGTTGGGTCTCGTGTAATCTATGCTGTAACGTGTGTGTTAAGAATTTAAGAAAGTGCTTAAAAAGATATAAACGTTCCTTTAGATTTGCAAGTCCAATGATATGAACAAATTTTCCACTATCTCTTAGAGATGTGTCGTCATCCGTCACAAGATAAATGCTACTTCGAATCAAAAATCACTGCGAGTGAGACGGAGGTTTGAATATTTTTGAAGAAGGTTGTTTCTGAGTTCATAACAAACAAAACTTACTCACATTATACTTCTTTGGCTGCCAACACACTAAAGAACTTCAAGAGGGTTGGGTTGTTTGGGGGAGGAGACCAGACAGCGAGGTCATCGGTCTCATCGGATTAGGGAAGGGCGGGAAAGGAAGTCGGCCGTGTCCTTTCTACGGAACCTTCCCGGCATTTGCCTGGAGCGGTTTAGGGAAATCACGGAAAACCTAAATCAGGATGGTCAGACGCGGGATTGAACCGTCGTCCTCCCGAATGCGAATACAGTGAGCTAGCCACTTCGCCACCTCGCTCGGTGAACTTCAAGAAGTTAGACTGTTACATAAACCTTAACGTTCACCTTTTCGACAGGCGTCCCGCCTTTTTGTCTGAAAATTTTTGTGGAAGTGAGGCATAAGGTCAGCGTTTTCACCATCATGGGAAGACGGTATCAGGGACGCTGGAAAATCGATGTGATGGGAGGCTAGGGTTGATCACTTTATCAAGAAATACAGCAGGCGGTTCATTAGGGAAAACGCTGTTATAGGACATCAGAAAATGGAAATAAAAGGGACATACAATTCGTGTGCAATAAATAAGTGTTTCCATGTTTATACTTTAATAAAATCTTTGTTCACACAGTAAAATTTACGTATTTTCATTCCAGTTACATGTGTTTTGCTGGTTTTCCCGTCGGAGACGGTCTTACTGTGACAAAAGCGTACATGGTGAAAGACTACTTAAGTCAGATGTGGTTTCATTAACCAAAAAAACTACAGGATGGTTGTTACCACACAAAAAAGTCATCAAAAAATTATGTTTCGTTGAAGGGTATATCGTCTCAGAAACACTGGCCTTACGGTTTTATCGCAAAGGAAGGAACTTCTGCGCTGTCGGTCTAACATACCACAACAGGATGCACGAGGCAGGAATATCTTTAAACTTTTAGTCTGGTGATTAATGAACTTGTTTTATTTGAGAGTATTTTCGTTGAAATTCCAGGATAACGATAAGGATTAACGGAGCCAACTTTTTGTTATAAAAACTAGTAGCACCAATAGAAATGTCTTACGCCGTACAGTCTCAGTGCCGTGGTATCGTGATAAATCGTGTTTATTTATATTGTAGGATCGTCTAATACGACGCTTTATAATGTCAAGCTGGCCGTTGTGGCCGAGCGGTTCTAGGCGCTTCAGTCTGGAACCGCGCGACCGCTACAGTCGCAGGTTCGAATCCTGCCTCGGGCATGGATGTGTGTGATGTCCTTAGGTTAGCTAGGTTTAAGTAGTTCTAAGTTCAAGGGGACTGATGACCTCAGATATTAAGTCCCACAGTGCTCAGGGCCATTTGCACCATTTTTGACACAAGACAAACGCCTAATAGTAAGTCGTTAATGTGGAAATACGTTCTCGAACCGACCCTGGCTGTAGAGCTTATTGATCTCACAAGTTCAATTTCGGCGTTAAGGCCATTACAAACTGGTAGGGCCCACTGAAAAAAAGATCTGCTTCAACAGATGTCAAACTTTAAAATCCTCCGGCATGTATACATGGCGTCGTCAGAACCGAGCCTTTTCACTGTAAGAATACAACAGCACTGAACGAGTGCGAAACTCCATACATTATGAAATGATGTCATTTACATGAACCGTTGCCACAAGTCGTAATAAACTGATGTTCTTACACATTGTTTACAAGTGAACTGAGACAACTGGAGCGAAGGCGCGTCACTGTAAGAGACCTGGATAACTCGAGGCGTGCGAAGCCTATGATGCATATACTGATGCAAGCCAATATCTGCATCGGCGTTATCATGCAAAACATATTTTTTAAACGCTGTAGTGTTAATGGTGGTCAATAAACAAGAAACAAAACAAGTGAGCGAATACAGCCGACTCAGTCACGTCGACATCAAAACCGACTACACTTTCTCGTGCAGTCACTATGTTACGTTACAAAACCACAGTGACTACACAAAAAGTGGGGGGCTTTTAACCGGTTGAAACATCAGGGAAAGCTGCGTGGTTTCCAGATAATAAACTACACGCTTTACTTTAAATACCTTTCCATCTTATTATAAAAAAACTTCCATTAACATTTTTACTGAAGCAAAACAGAGTTGCTTTCCTCATAATTATTGAGGTCCTTGAGAGAACATATAATAATAATAATAATAATAATAATAATAATATATTCCACCAGATATACAGGATATATGAGATGAGCAGAACACCCTTACACTTCAAAAACGATGTGGCGATTCTAGTTCCAAAGAAGCAGGTATGTATACTTCATAGCACTGACGTAACACTGACACTTCTGTGCCATTTCTGTTTCTGTAAATATTATTATTATTATTATTATTATTATTATTATTACATGTTCTCAAATTTATGTATTTCTTTTACTGAATATTATTTCCGCCCCCGGTAGCTGAATGGTCAGCGTGACGGATTGTCAATCCTCTGGGCCCGCGTTCGATTCCCGGCTGGGTCGGGGAATTTTCTCCGCCTAGGGACTGGGTGTTGTGCTGTCCTCATCATCATCATCCTATCAGCCTCATCGACTGCAGGTCGCCGAAGTGGCGTCAAATTGCAGCTCAAATGTAAACGACGATTTTGTAATTTCAGCTATTCATGCATACGTAATCGACAGTTAGGACCGTGATGATTAGGAAAGATGGGAAGCCTCTCGGTATCTGGGAGGTGCTAGCACGCCAAAAGGAAAAAGACCTAAGGGCGTTAAGTTAGCGCGCCAAAAGTAACACAGGTCAGTGAGTCTGTAGCCATTCATCAAAGCATCCACATGCTGGTGTGGAAAACGGCAAAATTATCGTCAAGTTGTGGTAACTGGCCCGCAGGTGAGACTTACAGTTGCGTATTGCGACATGGTATAATGCGGAATGCTCTAATATATTTGACAAGAGCCAAGAAAAAAATTAATAGAGCAAACTGCGTGAAGTTCGTGACTGCGTAATACAGTGTGAGACACGGGAGACGGACGGTGTTGAACTGCGTAGCACTGAGGGCGCGGTGGTGGGAGGTGGTCGTAGTAGGGATAGTTCTGATCCACACAAGACGCCATTTTATTTATTCAGTCACTATGGAGCAGTGGGGCTTGCAACGTCGAGTGTTTGGCTATGACAGTTTCGTGAAAAGTGGGAGTCTATTATTGCTACGCAGCGATTGTTTCGTGCGCGGTTTAATGTCGGTCGACATGGAGCTGTTCCGAGCCGTAACACAATCCTCAGATGGGTGGAAAACTTCAGATCAAATGGAATCATACTGGATAAGAATCATCCTGACCCGAGACGCAGAGTAACGACACCAGAAAATGTTGAAAGGGTAAGGCAAGCGGCAGTCAGAAGCCCAGGAGGATCAGCTAGACGTCATGCTATTGAGTTACGAATCAATCGTGAATCGGTTAGACGATTTTTGCATAAAGAATTAAAATTCCATCCCTACAAAATGCTCATTGTCCAACAACTTAAGGAAACTGATTTTGCTGTACGAGTGACTTCGCTTACAGAACGCAAGTGTTTTTGGGATCGAATGAAAATGAAATTTTATTGATGAGCGATGAAGCTCATTTTCATTTAAATGGGACTGTGAAAAGCAAAACCTACTTTACTGGTCTCCAGAGCATCCACACCTTATCCACCAGCGTCCTCTACACTCAGAAAAAGTAAGGTGTGCTCTTGGCTCTGTTGGCATTATTGGACTTTTTTTTTTTTTTCGTATGCTTGAAGCATTCTTGAAACCAGAACTGAGAAGACGACGAATCCCTTTAAAACGCGTTTGTTTCCAGCAGGATGGGGCAACATCTCACACCGCAAACACTTCAATGACAGTTCTTAGGTGCATGTTTCCTGGCCGGATTATCTCACGTTTTGGCCATGTTCCTTGGCCTCCCAGGTCTCCCGACTTGTCAGTATGTGACTTTTTTCTGTGGGGGGTACATTAAGAACTGTGTCTACAACCACAAACCACAAAATTTGGACGAGTCGAAGAAATTGCTGCCATCCCTGCAGAGATTTTAGTCCGTGTGATGGAGGATTTTGAGAAGAGACTCGAGTTCTGCATTCGAAGTGATGGACGTCACCTTGACGACATTATTTTTCACAAATAACTTTGTAAACTAAAATGGCAAATAATGAGCTATGATTTTGTGTAAATAAACATGCATTAATTTTAAAGTTGGCTGAGTATTATTTCATTAAAAACCGTCCGTCTCCCGTGTGTCACCCTGTACTTTCAAGCAAGTTCACTACTGGCCATTAAAATTGCTACACCACGAAGATGATGTGCTACAGGCGCGAAATTTAACCGACAGGACGATGATGCTCTTTCTCGAACGAGAACACGCATTTATACCGTTTCACGGTACACCTTCGTTATCCCCGCTAGAGCATCAGGCGTACGACGTCTTTTTGCCTTAACACGACGTGACAAGGCACGAAACGACAGCGAGCACGCACCGGCTGGCGTCTGACATCCGGGGAAGAATCGACAGAAGGGAGACGCGACAGCGGATATTTTATCGTCATTTTCGTTCTGCAACGTGTTTTTTCGCGTGAAGAGGTCTGGGAAATGCATTTCTGAGTACGCGCCATGCTGTCGTCAACACCACAAGCACCCAGATTGTTCCAGTAATGTATCACGGGTGGTATTTGACATCTACCGTACAATGAGAAACAATTAACATAACGACTCATCTCCATCCTACGAAGTTTTTCGTAAATAATTATTGCCTATGTTTTATATAACTAGCGTTCGTAATAGGCGACTGTGTCGGCATCATACTTCCAGAAATTCCGCCATTTCCAGCGCTACGATCGCGTCGCCACATGTGCTGTCCGGTTAGTAACATTACGCACATTCGTGCGAAATCGGTTTTGTCAGGTAAACCTTGTTTACATAATAATCCGATGCGATTACCTGATAAGATAGCGCCGCCGACTGCGGAACAGTTTTTGCACGTTACGCAATAGGTGCATTTAACCGTAAACAGCTGACATAAATAGACTGGAATGTTCTGTAACCGTGACGGTGCGAACTTTCAGCTACAGTGCACGGAAACGTTTGTGAATACTAGCGAGCAATTTAGACAGATTACACGAGAAGTGAGAGGGGGCGTTCAATAAGTACTACAACGCATTTCTTTTTGAAACCAGGTTGGTTTTATTCAAGATTCTAAATACTAAAATTTTTATTTGAATTCTACAAATTCATCTTTTTTCAGATTTTCTTCTTTTTTTTTGCTGTTTCCGCTCTGAATTTTATATTCTAATTCGGCCATAATAAGTTATTTTTCTGCTCAAATAGCAAAATTCATCTAGTACTTTTAATGTCTCATTTTCTAACCTAATTCGCTTACCACTGCCTGATTTAATTCGTCTAAATTCCATTACCCTCTTCTTCCTAACCTTTAATTCCTTCTCCAATTTTTTCCTTGGCTTCCTTTAATACTTACGCAATGTACAGATTGAAGAACAACCCTGTCACACTCCCTGCTCAGCCACTGCTTCCATTTCATGTCCCTCGACTCTTATAACTGCCGTCTAGTTTCTGTACAAGTTGTAAACAGCCTTTCGCTCCCTGTATTTTACCTCTGTTACCTTCAGAATTTCAAACAGTGTATTCTAGTGAATCTTGTCAAAGGCTTTCTCTACGTCTACAAAAGTCGTACACGTAGGTTTGCCTTTCCTTAACCTACCTTCTAAGATAAGTTGTAGGATCGATATTGCTTCGCGTGTTCCTATATTACACCGGAATCCGAATTGATCTTTCCCGAGGTTGGCTCCTACCGGTTTTTCCATTCCTCTGTGAAGAATTCATGTTTGTATTTTGTAAAAATGACATACTAAACAGGTAGTACGGTAATTTTCAATCCTCTCAGCAACTGCTTTCATTGGAATTGGAGTTATTACATTCCTCTTGATATCTGAGGGGATTTCTTCTGTCTCATATATCTTGCAAACCAGGTGAAAAAGTTCTGTTATGGCTGGCTATCCCGAAGAAATCAGCAGTACTAATGGAATGTCGCCCATTCCAGGGGCTTTGTTTCTGTTTAAATAGTCAAATCGCATATCAAGTGACTTTTGATATTGTGGACAGATGTTTAACTTTCATGGTGATACTACTTTGAGACTTAGAAGTGATTAGACAATGATTAACACCGATAACGCCATGCCCTGCTACTTTCTCACTACTGTGATGGTAAGTTGGGCTGTGCTCGCTAGCTTGCAGCATTATTTTCTCAGTGCTGCACAGATATTCGCTGATGGCCGTCTGGTAGCGTAAATATCTGTATAACAGGAAAAAGTGGAGAATTCCGCGTTGATATGGTTCCGAAACAAATTACAGTCCACGCGGCAGGAATAGTTTTAACAAGCGTCTGTAGAAACGAGAACTTTGTGTACAGTACAAACTACTTTGATCAGGATGTGAAACTTACAGATACAAACTTAATGGGAGAACACAAAGCCTTAACAATACAGTTTGTTTATACCAGATTAATTGCCTGTTTATTTACAGAGTAACGAACTCATTCCGTGTCCTATCATTTATCTTGAATTAAACAGGCGTGTCACTAGACGGAGTGGTGTGACGGATGTACTCATGCAGTGGAACGTGGGCAGGTGAGATTTGTAGGTCTCTCTCTGTCCCCGAGCTCGTAACTGCTTCTATTAACTCACGTGACTGCGATCAAGCGTGTTCTTAGACGTGCCTCAAGTTATGCTAGCCATCCCTGAAGAGAGTTTCCTTTTTATACTTCCCACAGTTTGTACAAACCGAGAGCTAATATTAAAACATGTTACATGCTTCAGTCTTTTATAGGGACACGTTTACAAGCCGTAAAGTGCATTACCAGAGATCTCCATTTGCATGGTCTATTTTAACAGTTACATCTTTTCATTTAGTGAAACGTTTCCACTTTCGCGGTGTGTATATCAACACTTGTGGAAACGAGAGTATTGATCAAAAGCATCCGGACACCTCTACGTAATGCGGAATTGACCACTAAAGGCCACGAGAGGTGGACCCGCCACTATAAAAGGAGGCGTGGAGTGCTGTGGTGTCAGTACAGAAAAAGTATCAACACAATGGGTCGGTCAGAATGAGAGATCAGTGACTTCGAACGTCGACAAGTCATTGGATACCATCTGAGTAACAAATCAATCAGCGACAGTTTAACCCTTCTTTAGCTGTCCAAGTCGACTGTAGGTTATATGATTATGAACTGAAAGCGCGAAGGAACAACCATAGCTAAACCAAGCCCAGCCAGACGTCATGTACCGAAGAACAGGCACCATAGAATACTGAAATCAGCCGAAGGACTCAGTCGTAAGTTCCAAGGTACCAATAGAGTCCAGCTTATAAAACCACTGTGCTTAGGGAGTTAAAAAGAATACGGTAGAATGTTCGAGCAGATCCTCATAAGCTACCAACTTCACAGTCAGTGCTCAGTGAAGTTTTAAGTGGTGGTAAGAGCAAGGTTACTGGACAGTGAATGACTGGAAACAAGTGATTCGTATCGATGAATTACGCTGTACCCCGTGCATTTCGATGGAAGGGTTTGGGTTTGGCAAGTGGCTGGAGAACATTAACTGTCATTAAGTGTGGTACCAACAGTGAAGTACGGAGGAGGTAATGTTAGGGTATGCATGCGTTTTAAGTGGTTAGTGTATAGTCCCGTAATTGCGCTTAAGAAAACGCTAAACGTGTAAGGATTGCCTGCCGGTGTGGCCGTGCGGTCTAGGCACTTCAGTCTGGAACCGCGTGACCGCTCCGGTCGCAGGTTCGAATCCTGCCTCGGGCATGGATGTGTGTGATGTCCTTAGGTTAGTTAGGTTTAAGTAGTTCTAAGTTCTAGGGGACTGATGACCACAGATGTTAAGTCCCATAATGCTCAGAGCCATTCGAACCATTTTTGTATAAGGATGAGAACACTTTTTGAAGCATTGCAGGCTGCGTACAGTATAGGAATAGTTCGGAAACGATGACTCTTAGTATCAGCATAACGAAACACCTTGGCATAAAGCAGTATCTGTGAGGCAATGGTTTCTGGACAATAACATTCCTGAAATGGACCGGTGTGTCCAGAGCCCCGACTTGTACCCAACTGAATACCTTCGGAATGAGTTAAAAAGTTCACTTAGCTCCAGACCCCAGCGTCCAACTTCACTACCTTCTCTAGTTTCAGCTATTGAGGAAGAATGGCTGGCATCCCTCAAGAGACACCTCACTGAAAGTATCTCCCAGCACAACTAATGCCATCATGATGGTTGTCTCTTGTGCATCCACGGCAATCTTCATGTCACGTGTTACATTTATAAGGCAAACATTGTGTTGCGATGTTCACAGAGTCTGATTGTTATACGTTTCGTAAGTTGTGTAGTATCCAAGATCTCCTGACCGACCCAATTTGCTTGTCCAGACGACAAAATACTTCAGTGTCCTTTTATACTGGCGGGTCCGCCCCGCATGACATCTAGCAGCTGTCCGGATGCTTCTGATTGTTTGTGTATTTTATCGTGACGTACCTAAACGCTGGACAGTCCAGCTCATATGAGGGAACGCACAGGGTCCCGTGTGTGTCCTGCAAGAGAGTTGCCACGCCAGGCGTACGCACCTGCGTCCTCTTATCGATCCCTTTTCAGTGATATGGGGTCGAGAGCAGCACGCTTGACTACTGCGCGGCTAGAATCAATGGGAGCGCCAGAATTGTGGAGCCACCTGAGAAGAGCACTTACTGTCAGGTGCATTCTAGTTAACTGCAGACTTCTCTTCCGAACAGATAATTAAGCAGGAAAAATACCATTAGTGCCGTCCACTACACGTCGCCTTTCCGCAGGCGTCTATGCAGCGCATTTGTGGACACGCGTCGGCCCACGCCAGCGCCAACGTTTACACGTCGTTTGTTTGGAGTGGCGCACCTTCCGCTTTGACCACTCACGCGTCTATATTGGTCATCAGAGGGCGCGTCCGGGATTGGACGCGTTCAGCCTACAACAGGCAGCCGAGCGAGATTGTTACATGGAAGGTATCTAAAGCTTGCAGACCAAACAAAATCATTCACGCCACGCAGGTTCCGTATCCCAAGCAGATTGCGAATTGCGGCATTCCTCCCAGCGAAATCGAACAACGTAGACATGGGTCTGCTAAACTGTACTTCACTGACACCCTCCAAAGGTAAGGGGACAAGTGATCAAGTACGACGGCCAGGGGAAAAGTTTCGGTTTAGTGACTGTGGTTTATGTAGCGCAGCGCTGTTAAAGTCATGTAACAACTAGAACATTAACTGAGTAATAGTGTGAGGGTTTCGTTCAAATGGTTAAACTGGAATGCCTTATCATCGTAAAATTCTTTGCTGTCGACGGTTAAGTGTCAACGAAACTCATCTAAAGTTGGTGAAGGTTTACATGGAGTCAACACCTTCATTATCAACAATCAATCAGGAGAAAAGTGGTGGAATTCACACGTTGTCACACTCATTTTGAAGCTGGTAGTGACGATATCCTTGTCTACCATACAGAACACAAGAATAAACACACCACTTCTTTTCGCACTTTCATGTTCAGTTGTTTACATTCCAAACTGCTAAGATAAAATGAAACTTATTTCATCTTAACCGTTCAGAATCTTTGGAATGCAACCAGCTGAATGTGAAATGATGGCGGTGTGATTATACTTGTGCTCGTGTGCCACACAAGGGTACATTTAAAAAAAAATGGAAGAAAATACATCACTGAGCTGATTTACAACTAGGCATGCGCAAACTTTACTGACCCGTGGGCCTTATTCACATACATACTTTTGCTTGTGGTCGCCTCTTATGTGATGCAACAGCAGCGCATCTAGCGCATAAAGTCAGAACTGTAGCATCATGACGTTAATGTTTATGGGATGACGCACTGGTACCAACGACCCTCATTACCTGACGCGCCTCGCCAACAAATGTGCCTCAAAATACGCGTTTTTGAGAATACATTCATTTTATGTTCATCCTAGCATCAGATGATTACAATTATTTGCGCGTTGTGAACATTGTTTCTTTTCTTATAGTAACTATTCATGTTGAATGTTAAAAGAAACTTCAAAACTGACTTGTCGCTGCATCGCATTATATAGAATTCTAACAATAGCTTCTAAAATAAAGCATTATTAATTTTGTACAATTTTGATGTTAAAATTAAAATTTACAAAACGTAAAGAAACTGATGTTACAGCCGAATAAGGTATAAAATACATTATTGAACGACACTATTCTATAGTAATATCTTTAGTTTTCCATAAGAAAATCATTCTGAACTTTAATTACAGTAATGTCTCTTGTATTATTTTAGTTACGTAATTAATTACAGTTTGGATTTGGTTACTAACATTTAACGGTAGTACAGAGCTCGTGCTTTATCCGATTACATGCATAAAATGCACAAATAAGGCCTCAAATCCTGGAAATCGGAAAACTGTGAGATGTAAACAATTGAAGAGTCAATTAGAAATGTAATTACAAAGAATATTAATTACAGAGGAAGACATAAAAATAAATAACAAATGCCCGCATCTCGTGGTCGTGCGGTAGCGTTCTCGCTTCCCACGCCCGGGTTCCCGGGTTCGATTCCCGGCGGGGTCAGGGATTTTCTCGTTCGAATCCTGTCTCGGGCATGGATGTGTGTGCTGTCCTTAGGTTAGTTAGGTTTAAGTAGTTCTAAGTTCTAGGGGACTTATGACCACAGCAGTTGAGTCCCATAGTGCTCAGAGCCATTTGAACCATAAATAACAAATGAAAATACATTTTAAGCTGTTTCTCCAGGTAGTGAGGTCTTCTGTTACTGGATTTTTAGATTACCATTTTGTTAATTAGAAGCATTGATTTTTCATGCTAACATCTCTGCAGTCTCTAGTTATTTATTGCTAAGGACTTATTACTTCAATTTCTTGATTAGTTACTTAATTTAGTATATGTACATAATTTTATCAATGACAACAATCCACCGATAATTACGACAACGCACGTCCTTCCAGAACATTCCACATACCTTCGCAATGAACATCAAGTTTTTTATCAAATAGGACAGAATGATATATATGAAGACACACATACAAGGCCTTAGGAAGCACTGAATTGTCCAATAACTATCCGGATGAATATAAAAAATGGTAGTATCGGTCATTTCATATGAGTTCTGGGGGGTGGCTGTACCATTATATTATGATATTGTACAATAGGTGTCTTCAAAACTTCCCTTGGAAAATTCTGACGCCGTTAGTAAACAATCAGCGATTACGACACGTAAATAAATGTAAACATCTGAAGATTGAATGCCAGGCATCTTGAAAGGTCGCCATGGAAAAATAAACGCCTACTTGGACAACTGGTTAAAGTGAACTCATTATGAATTACCTTCAATTTAAACAGTTCAAGTGTTCAAACACGTCCACAGCAGACAGTATAAAATTATTAATACGAGGCAGAACAGAAAAACAAAATATCGAAGTATCCGAAAATGCATCTCAGGCGGAATACTTATACAACGCGAGCGTCTCTCTCTCTCTCTCTCTCTCTCTCTCTCTCTCTCTCTCTCTCTCTCTCTCTCTCTCCCTCTCACGAATTTCTTCCGCGGCCTGGATTCGGCCTGCGGGCCGCCGATTGCCCACCGGTCATTTAGGCGTATAACTGTCTTATGGTGCATAGTAAAATAAATCTGTCTTCCTTGACAGGTACTAATTTCGGTACGTAACCTCACTGGTACACCCAGCATATAAACATCATACTCCAAAGGAACCTATAAGTAATAATTAAAGTACGTTTAACTGCAAAATACATTATGATGGCATGCTAATGAAATGTGTCGTACCAATAATCATTGGCAAACCAGATGAAAAAAATGCTTCAAATGGCTCTAAGCACTATGGGACTTAACATCTGAGGTCATCAGTCCCCTAGAACTTAGAACTACTTAAACCTAACTAACCTAAGGACATTACACACATCCATGCCCGCGGCAGGATTCGAACCTGCGACCGTAGCAGCAGCGCGGTTCCGGACTGAAGCGCCGAGAATCGCTCGGCCACAATGGCCGGCAAACTACATGAAAAACGCGGCACTGCTAAGGTACTCACTTTGGCAATTTTCTATTAGAAACGAAAACAAAAAATGAATGCGTTTGAAGTGTAATATCCAAGAAATTCATTTCCCTGTATTCGTGAAAACACCTTTGAAATTATGCAACAGTTTCTGTACGCCGAGTGCACCTGCTTCGGTTGTCAGCAACGCGATTTTGTAAACGTCTCTACGCGGGATAGCCGCGCGGTCTCAGGCGCCTTGGCATGGTTCGCGCGGCTCCCCCCGTCGGAGGTTCGAGTCCTCCCTCGGGTATGGGTGTGTGTATTGTCCTTAGCGTAATTAGTTTAAGTTAGATTGAGTAGTGTATAAGCTTAGGGATAGATGACCTCAGCAGTTTGGTCCCATTAGGAACTTACCACAAATTTTCAAACGTCTTTATGGCAACGCCTCTTCATAGTTCTATAGACAGCTACTGTTTTCGCCAACAGCCATTTGTGCTTCGCAGTTGAAAGCTGTGAAAAGCGCTGCCAGGAGTCAGAGATTTCCTGTAGCAGTGTCTTAGCAGTAATGAATAAATTTGTTAACACTTGATGCATGATGCGACATTTTTCCAACCAATCTATATGTTTATGACGTAATATCTCTTGAACTATATGTCGCTCAATGGTATATTAGTTTAGGTACATTCAGTGTCATCTGTGGGTATTCTCTGCAAAATGTGTAGCGAATAGAGTTATTACCAAAGAAATAATAAGTTTAAACGTTATCCACAATGCGGCAGTTATTCAGACATCTCAATTCTTACGATGTCATATCTGCTGAACTGTGTGTGGTACCATGACACAATTTTGTAGATACATTTACCGGCATATGTGGATACTGTCTGCGAAATTAATTACGAATAGACTGGTAGTACAGAGGTAATAAATTTAAACGCCATGCATAACGTGGCTTCTGATCACGCATCTAATTGTTCACGGTAACACATCTCGCGAACTACGATAAGTAGGTGGCTCTTAGCCTCACAGGTGGTGGTGATTAGTGTTTAACGTCCCTTCGACAACGAGTTCATTAGAGACGGAGCGCAAGCTCGGGTTACGGAAGGATGTGGAAGGAAATCGGCCGTGCACTTCCAAAGGAACCATCCCTGCATTAGCCTGAAACGATTTGGGGAAATCACGGAGAACCTAAATCAGGATGGCCGGAGACGGGATTGAACCGTCGTCCTCCCGAATGTAGCCTCACAGGGATTGTTGGGTTGGGTTGTTTGGGGAAGGAGACCAGACAGCGAGGTCATCGGTCTCATCGGATTAGGGAAGAACGGGGAAGAAAGTCGGCCGTGCCCTTTGAAAGGAACCATCCCGGCAATTGCCTGGAGCGATTTAGGGAAATCACGGAAAACCTAAATCAGGATGGCCGGACGCGGGATCGAACCGTCGTCCTCCCGAATGCGAGTCCAGTGTGCTAACCACTGCGCCACCTCGCTCGGTGCCAGGGATTGTTGTCTGACAGTAAGTGGTATGTGTACCAAGTTTGGTTTAAATCAGTCCTGTGATTTAGGAGGAGCTGTGGAACATAAACAAATACGTACATCCACTTTAACAGTATACAGGGGTGTAAGTGTCTCAAGCTGAAGAATGATTTCATGAATTTTGTAATACACTCGCGGACCTCAACAAATTCCATGGATAAATTTCAGGTATTATTTTTACTGGCTTCCTTGTAAATGGTAACATAATTATTGATGAATACTATTGGAGTCTTCTGAACCACGAAAAAAACTTTCTTCAGGATAAATCATTTGCCTATAAAGGAGAAAAAAGACACTTTGAAACGAGGGACTCGAAAGGATTGGAACGTACACGCTATTCACACAATTTGGTACCCTTTGACTTCCACCTTTCGTACATATAATGAAATTTATGGCTGGAGAACGTTCCATATTCAATGAAGAGTTTATCGCAGCCATAGACAGATATGTCGTAGAAGTGCCAGAATTGTAACTGAGGGAATCAGATCAGGAAATGACACACTAAAAGTAGTAAACAAGCTTAATACTTCGAAGCAAAAGACGTGGAGATGATCGAAGGAGAGAAGATACGAAATGGAGAATTGCAGTAGCAAGGAAATCATTCCGAGAATGAGAAATTTGAAAACATGGAATGTTAAATTTAAGAGTTATGAAGTCTTTTCTGAAAGATTGTGTCAGGAGTGTAGCCTTGTGCGGAACTGAAGCGTGGACGATAAATAATATCAATAAGGGAATGGAAGCTTTTGAAATGTGGTGTAGTAGAAAAATGCTGAAAAATAGATCGATCGGATAACTACTGAACTACTAAAGAGGTAATGAGTCTATCTGAAGCGAAACGAAATTTATGCCAAAATTGGAATAAAGGGAGCGATCACTAGACAGGACACATTCTGAGGCATCAAAAAATAGTCATTTTGGTAATGGAGAAAAGTATGAGAGGAAAAATGGCAAAGTGAGCTCAAAAGTCGAATGCAGTGAGCAATTTCAAGTGTATGAAGGTTGCGGCAAGTCGAATGCAGCGGGCAATTTCAAGTGTATGAAGGTTGCGGCAGTTATGCAAAGCTGTAGAAACTTTCAGAGGACACAACAGCGTAGAGAGCTGTGTCAAACAAGTGCACTGTGGCCCATTTCGCGAAAAGGGAGGGGGAAATTAACAAAACACTCAGACTGAAATAAAAACTGACATTCAAGGTTTTCTGGGAGTTGTTGAATATTAATCTCATAACATTTTCCGAGATGCAAAACAGATAAACAAAACCGGGAGGGGGGGGCTCTCTCATGAAAAAATTCATTCAATCGTGAAAAATAGGTCCACGAAGGTAATCTTTGAGAAAATGTTCTGTTTTTACAACTTATTTGAACAAATAATACATTGGCGTTCATTGTAGTATGGTAAATCATTAACTATTTACAGGTGCTAAAATAAGTACAATCACATGATTTGTCCGAGCTGATATCGGAGTCGTCCGATGGAAGTTCAGCTACTGGATGTGAATAAGAAAGTAACAATAATTGTTTAGCATCGAATGACAACACACTAGACTTACATAAGATGTATTCGCCGTTGTGAATATGGACAACTATCAGCTGCATGGAATGACGACAATGAAAACTGATGCTGGACCGGGACACAAGCCCGTTTATCCCGCCTATCGCGAGCGGTCCCTTACACGACAAGACCCAAACTTACATACGTTGTCAACCATGTGTCTACAACCAGCACCTGTACAGTTATTCTGAGTATTACCGTACATTGGAGACATTTTAATTGAAAGTCTCTATTGCAGTGCCTGTGTTGTTCAGAACTACGATGCAATATTCATTCGGACATCATACACTGTGCCGACTACAGCCGTTATAGAACACGTGAAACATATTCGCAGTTGCGAATATGGAGAGGCATCAGCTGTATAATGGGAATGACGACAGTGAAAATTTGGGATTTCCTGCTTATCGCGAGCGGTCGCCTTATCATTAAGCTACCCGAGCGCGACTCACGGCCAGAACCGAAGTTTCATATGTCGTCAACCAAGAGTCTACAACGCGCATTTGTACATCCATTATGTATACTCCCGTTACAGGGAATCATTATACATGCATGCATGTCCGAAGGATCATTGTATCGTAATTCTGAACAGCACAGACACTGGAAGTACCACTTTAGATTTATTTGGTGGTTTTAACCACAAACAACAATTCACGATCTGATGACACAAACAAGCAATACAGAACATCTTTCATAGAATTTTCTCTAGCATCTTCACCGCGATTTTTCGAGCTTCCTCAGATATCTGCCCGATTGGCAGTGGTGTCCATTCGACAATGAGGGAATCATCAATCAGTATTTGATGAACTGACGCGGACATACAATACCACGAAAAACTTGCTACTAACATTTTCGCAGTAGGCCTATCCGCACAACACTGTTTTAAAAAATCAACCGAATGCGCGTGACAGAAACTGCATTGTAAGGTCTCCGGAAATTTTAAATAGTTTCTTTATCTCAGTAGAAAACAGTTTCCAGAAATTTTGATTTTTCATGTTGCACTGAAACCGCTTGTATAGATTATCGAAGATGTCCCGCCGACTGCACTCTGCAGTATACGCTGAAATACTAATCACTGACTTTTAAAAATTTATAAATTTAGTCATTTGAAATGGACATTCCGAAATACATAGTCGGTTTTCAATTTAGAATTGCGCGATGAAACCACCGTAACTGTCCCGCCGCTATAGCGACCCCGTCCTGGCTACGCAAGCGTCCCGAGTTGCGAGTTTAAAAACAATTTTAAAAACGCGGTGGTTCTTTGTAGCACGAGATCTCGAAAAAAAATCAGAAGAGTATACTCTTAACTTCGTGTGCAATAAATGAGACAATCAAACTCGATAAAATAACTTAAGTGTTCAGTTTCAAAGATGTTAACGCTTAAAGAGTCATTCTGATGCCAATATTTACATCTATAAAAAATAACTGATATTACACAATACAGGAGTACGTTATACACAACTCCACTATCGCCTTCCATTAAAAAAATTTGCTTAGAATCAAAGTAACTACAATTTTCAGCACCTCTCCAATTTACGCTCCAAACATTTGGTGAGAGAGTCGCATAATTCAGTTACTTTGCGATGCTCTCTCACTTACACGAGGGGGGTTCAGTAAGAAAGGCAACGCAATTTTCTCTGATAGCAGGTTGGGTTTATTCAGGATTCTAATACACCACATAATTCCCCACTCTTTTGGCTAAAAAAACCTATTTTTCAACGTAATCTCTGCTCCATGCGACAGTCTTACGCCACCTTACTGGGAGAGCCTGCACGTCCGCATGGAACCACTTTCTCGATCGACGTCGGAGTCAACGTCTTGCGCCATCAACAATCTCCCCATCATCCACGTACTGCTTCCTGCAGAGTGTATGTATCATTGGGCCAAACAGATGGAAGTCGGAAGGTGTGAGATCCGGGCTGTAGGTTGGATGCACATCAGTTCTACATCTACAGCTACACTTACACCCTGCAAGCCACCCAACCGTGTGTCATTACCTCCCTTTCCTGTTCCATTCACGTATGGTTCGCGGGAAGAATGACTGCCGGAAAGCCTCCGTGCGCGCTCGAATCTCTCTAATTTTACAGTCGTATAAGTAGGGGGAAGCAATATATTCGATACCTCATCCAGAAACGCACCCTCTCGAAACCTGGACAGCAAGCTACACTGCGATGCAGAACGCCTCTCTTGTTGAGTCTGCTACTTGAGTTTGCTAAACATCTCTGTAACGCTATCACGCTTACCAAATAACCCGGCGACGAAACGCACCTCTCTTCTTTGGATATTCTCTATTTCCTCTGTCAAACCGACCTGGTACGGTTCAAAAATGGTTCAAATGGCTCTGAGCACTATGGGACTTAACATCTCAGGTCATCAGTCCCCTAGAACGCAGAACTACTTAAACCTAACCAACCTAAGGACATCACACACATCCATGCCCGAGGCAGGATTCGAACCTGCGACCGTAGCGGTCACGCGGTTCCAGACTGAAGCGCCTAGAACCGCACGGCCACACAGGCCGGCTCGACCTGGTACGGATCCCACTCTGATTAGCAATACTCAAGTATAGGTCGAACGAGTGTTTTGTAAGCCACCTCCTATGTTGATGGACTACGTTTTCTAAGGACTCTCCCAATGAATCTCAACCTGGCATCCGCCTTACCAACAATTAATTTTATATGATTATTCCACTTCAAATCGTTCCGCACGCATACTCTCAGATATTTTACAGAAGTAACTGCTACCAGTGTTTGTTCCGCTATCATATAATCATACAATAAAGGATCCTTCTTTCTATGTATTCGCAGCACATTACATTTGTCTATGTTAAGGGTCAGTTGCCACTCCCTGCACCAAGTGCCTTCCTGCATTTCGCTGCAATTTTCTATTGTTGCAACTTCTCTGTATACTGCAGCATCATCCGCGAAAAGCCGCATGGAAATTTCGACACTATCTACTAGGTCATTTATATATATTGTGAAAAGCAATGGTCCCATAATACTCCCCCGTGGCACGCGAGAGGCCACTTTAACGTCTGTAGACGTCACAACATGCTGTGTTCTGTTTGCTAAAAACTCTTGAATCCAGCCACACGGCTGGTCTGATATTCCGTAGGCTCTTAATTCGTTTATCATGCGACAGTGCGGAACTGAAGCTTTGTGAGCTCCGCTCGCGCGTGTAGAGGGTGACACCGTACACTTCTGAGTAGATAGTTGCACCATGAGGAAGGACATCGAACAGAATAACGCCTTCAGAGTCCCAGAAGACCGTCGCCATGATTTATCGGCCGAGGGCGCGGCTTTCAACTTTCTCCTCGGAGGACAGGTGGTATGGCACCACTCCGTCGATTGCCGTTTTGTTTCCGTTTCGAGGTGATGAACCCATGTTTCATCCTCTGTGACGATGTTCGACAAAAAATAATCACGATCAGCCTCGTAACGAAGCAATTCCGTACAGATGGTCCTTCGTTGCTCTTTATGGTCTTTGGTTAGGCGGCGAGGAGCCCAGCGGCCACACACCTTTGAGTAGCCTAACTCGTGGGCGAGTGTGTCAGCGCTGCCAACAGAGACGTCCAGCTGAGCAGCGATGTGTTTGATTGTGATCCGTCGGTCACTTCGAATGAGAGCATCCGCACGTCCTATCACTGCAGGAGTCACAGCTGTGTATGGCTGGTCGGCATGCGGGAGATCGGACCAGTTTATGCGAGCTTGTAGCGGTGATGACAGACGCCTTGCCCAACGACTCGCCGAGCTTTTGTTCACTGCCAGGTCTCCGTAGATATTGTGCAAGCGCCTATGAATATCTGCGATGCTCTAATTTTCCTCCAAAAGAAAGTCAATGACAGCACTCTGACTGGAACACGTCTCCGTTACAGACGCAAGTTTGAAGGCTACGTATAGCACCACTGCCTTCGGAACTTCATGAAACTATAGTGGCTGAAGCAGGAATACTCTTCAACGTTTTTGGTCCTGTCTTCCTCAGTTGCTTGTAATATTACGGTATACTGATAATTTTTACATACGCGCCATCTGACAGCAACTGAATAAAACACAATTTTAGTGCCATACGTGTTTCGCCTTTATTTTCTGCAAGGCATCATCAGTGGCAGGTAGCGTGGACAATTTCTTACATACTACGCTCCTGTTGCATTTTTGGTGTTGTTCTTCTTCTTATGAATGCCAATTTGCGGCTTTGCATTGAAACAAGCGTTCAATTCATAGTGCTGTGGTATGTGGAAAAAAAGCCGCAAATTGGCATTCATAAGAAGAAGAACAACACCAAAAATGCAACAGGAGCGTAGTATGTAAGAATTTGTCCACGCAACCTGCCACTGATGATGCCTTGCAGAAAATAAAGGCGAAACGCGTATGGCACTAAAATTGTGTTTTATTCAATTGCTGTCAGACGGTCCATATGTAAAAATTATCAATATACCGTAATAGGAATACTCTGTAATGTCTCAGAACCATTCCCGCATTTTTTCAACCGAAAATGGCTGAGAGAAAAATGTGCTTAACTACTTATTGAATGCCCCTCGTACTTAGCCAAATGACAACCGTTACACACTGTTACACAGAGGTGCCACTTAAATCAGATGGGGTGTTGCGTATACCACTAAGAGCTTCGATTTTTCTGTAATTTTCTTCGGAAAAGGGGCCACTATGTAGTGTGCGGACTGAAGACCACATCACGGGAACCCGTAAAGTGTTTAGTTAAGGAACAAGAGGATTCCGTGAGCGATGGCTGACGCAGAAATGCTAGGCTCTGGAGCCACTGGTCAAAGTCCTTGTTCCGCTAGATTTACACAAGACTGTTCAGTCAGCTAAAGCTATGAACCCAATCCATGTAATTTCAATTCTTCGCTTTTAAAGACGCCGCTGGAATGTTGTCAGTGTACGCGTGTACGATCTCGGAACGCAGTACGATCGAAGTGCCTCATATTCATTCATCTCACTTAGCTATCAAACAGTCTTACTTTGAAACAGAAGAATGGAAAAATCTCACTGTACTGTAAAGAGGAAAGACCATGTCTGATGTACACCAATCAGCCAGAACCTTATGGCCGCATACCTAATAACCGGTACGTCCACCTATGGCACGGATAACAGCGGCGACGTATCATGACAAGGAAGCAATGACCGTTGGTAGGTCGCTGGAGGGAGTTGGCAACACATCTGTACACACAAATCACCTATTTCCCGTAAATTCATTGGAGGAGGCAATGAACTCTTACGCTACATTCAACCACATCCCAGATGTGTTCGATCGGATTCATATCTTTCGAGTTGGGGGCCAGCACATCAACTGCAACTCGTCGCTCTGTTCCTCGGACCACTCCATCAAAATCCTGGCCTTGTAACATGGAGCATTATCTTGCTGAAAAATGCCACTGCCGTCGGGAAACACGATCGTCATGAAGGGGTGTCGTGATCTCCAATCAGTGTACAACACTTCTTGGCCGTCATTCTGACTTGCTCGATCTCTACCGGTTCCATGGATGCCCACGTGAATGTTTCACAGAGCGTAATGTAGCAGCCGCCAGCTTATTTCCGTCCCGCAGTACAGGTGTCAAGGAGCTGTGACCTCCCATCAGCACGATCGAGAAGCTACCGGGATTTGCACCAGCGTCCAATGACAACGGTCAAGTGTCAAATGGCTCTGAGCACTATGGGACTTAACATCTGTGGTCATCAGTCGCCTAGAACTTAGAACTACTTAAGCCTAACTAACCTAAGGACATCACACACGTCCATGCCCGAGGCAGGATTCGAACCTGCGACCGCAGCGGTCACGCGGTTCCAGACTGAAGCGCCTAGAACTGCACGGCCACACCGGGCGGCCCAAGTGTCCACTCCAATCTTAGTTACTTATCTCGTGGTGTTAACAAGGGCACATGAATGGGTCGTCGGCTGCGGAGGCCCGTCGTTAGGAGTGTTCGGTGCACTGTATGTTCACACATACTTCTACTCTGCCCGCCATTAAAGTCTGATGTTAGCTCCGTCACAGTTCGCCACCTGCCCTGTTTTACCAGTCTGTCCAGCCTACGACGTCCGACACCTGTAATGAGCGGAGACCGCCCAAACCCACGATGTCTCGACGCGGTTTCAGCTTGATTTCGCCACGGGCTGAAGACACCACAACACTCCTCGAACACCCGACAAATCGTGCAGTTTCCGAAATGCTCGCGCCGAGCCTCCGGGCCATCACAACCTGCCCTCAGTCAAACTCCCTTAGATCGTGCGCCTTCCCCATTCGACACACGGGCAACACGCTCCCTGATAGTACACGCAGCGTGCGTGTGTCTGACTAGAAGTCTTTCTTCGCGCTGCTAGCGCCTAGACGGGTTTGTATCTATAGTAGGCCGGTGGTCATAATGTTCTGACTGATCACTGAATGCCATGTAGTACTCCAGCTGAAAGACCAGCCGTGTTTATCAGTTGCAAAACAGAAAGCACTGCAGGTGATTTTGTCATTTCTTTCTCAACAACACAGCAAGTTCTACAGTAGCCTTTGAACATCCGAACCCAAGAACGATGTTGAGTAAGAAACATAAGTCAACACTAAGAGACTTTCTTGAATTTAATTTTGCTGTTCTATCGAAAAACAATGTAGACCTTATGAGAAATGGTTTTTGCTGACTACAGCTCTACTAGTGAAAACATTACCGTTGTAATCATCTTGTGGTGCAGTTCTTCTTGTTGTCTCCGTGCTTACTAAGAAAATGGGATGAGAAGTTCCGCCTTACGCAAGACACCTTTTGCTTTTGTTTCAGCCATACATGTTTCAGCACTTTTGTGCTATCGTCAGTGGGTTCCATTTTTTATTTTTAACTGTAAATTTGTTGTTAACATATTAACATTTGTGTTATTTACAACATTATGTGAAAGATGCATTTCTAACTTAATTGTCGAAAGGTGGGTGTAAGCATAAGTACCATACCTTACACGATGTTATTGTCCATTAATTTTGGTAGCTGTTCTGCTACACAATATACAACTTGTCATATGCAACCAGCAAAACGTAATTTATTTTCTGTTTGTTATGCATTTACGAACGGAAATAAGACTGTACCACGTTTTCTTTCTGTTCGTAAATGCGTAACAAACAGAAAATAAATTACGTTTTGCTGTTTGCAGATGACAAGTTGTTCAATTGGCTCTGAGCACTATGGGACTTAACATCTGAGGTCATCAGTCCCCTAGACTTAAACTACTTAAACCTAACTAACCTAAGGACATCACACACATCCATGCCCGAGGCAGGATTCGAACCTGCGACCGTAGCAGTTCCGCGGTTCCGGACTGTAGCGCCTAGAACCGCACGGCCACCGCGGCCGGCTAACAAGTTGTATATTGTGTAGCAGAACAGCTACCAAAATAAATGGACAATAACATCATGTAAGGTATGTTACTTATGCTTACACCTACTTTTCGACAATTAAGTTATAAATGCAACTTTCACATAATGTTGTAAACAACATAAATGTTAATATGTTAACAACAAATTTACAGTTAACAATAAAAAATAGAACCCACTGACGATAACACAAAAGTGCTGAAACATGTATGGGTGAAACAAAAGAAAAAAGGTGTTTTGCATAAGGCGGAACTTCTCATCCCAATTACCGTTGTATTTCTGAACTTGTACTATCACAAATAAAACTTATTGCTTCAGTGTTAATGGCACTTCAAACAAAAGCTTTCCTATTAGCGCTGAGAACCAATCACTTCCCTGGTATTGTACCTACAACGTTCTTCATGAATTACTTATTTTCTATTTTGTCTTATTTTTTGGCGGTAATAAGGTTAGTAGCATATTTCTGTAGTGTCAGAACGTAAGAATACATTCTCAATTTTTTTTAATACAAAAACGTTATGTACAAAAGGAGATAAATTGTTTTTTTATCCTCGTGACAAATGAGAGATTGGAATCAGAACGTTTCACATTTCGACTCTTCACATGAATAAGGGCCAACGATGTCAAAAGATTGTGTGCAGACATTCTTGAAGCGTTAACTTTCAGCAAAGGGGGAAAAAACGGAAACATATTCATGTGGAGCGTTACGAAAGCAGTTATGGCCAGGTCGGCAGCTCTTTCCACATTTGCGCTGAATATATACCGCCGTCAACACAAAAACAAAAGGTTTTATAACTGTTTTTAAGCGAATTTTAACACAAAAGCAACGGGTCGCAGAGCAATATACATCCAAAGAGGACAAACGGAGAGGTCGTAAAAGTGTGATAAAAAACGTCGCTGCGCTGCGTTTGGAACATTCATGCTCGCATACGCACAGGTGGCGCACGCGAGTGCAAAACCCGAATGGAAACACTCCCGTGCGGTTTAATAAACGAACAGCGACGTGAATGAAGAAGGGTTTCGTTTTTCACTCCTGGAGAGAAACAGCAAAGAAAGCCATGTCGCCCTCTCCTGTAGAAATTTGCTGTTAGACAGCGCCCTGAGCAGTGGATTCCATTGACGTTTCCGTTATATCTGCTATTAATAGAGCAACTTAGATTGGTTACTGTTTATGTGGAACATGAAAGAAGTAAGATTCGTCAGGCGAATAGGAATAAATTACGATACAATAGGATAAAGGTGTACCGCATTATTTTTCACGTAATGCAACAGTTTGAATAAAGGTGTTGTAACGACTAGACCATATCTTCTTCACTAATGTACCATAAAATACATACACACTTATGTTGTTGCGGTAGTTGATGTAGTTTCCTTACTGCAACTTGTACGAGGGTTATTCGTAAAGTAAGTAACTATCGCTCGCGAAATGGAAAATACAGTGAAAATCTGATGAAGCTTTGCACAAATGCGTTGGGCAATGTGTCTAGTACGTCCGTCGATCGCATCATATCGCTCTTTTCAGCTCTGAGCTCGCAGTGAGAACGTATAGATGGCTAGAAATTAGCGTCTCCCGCCTAGTATGAGGGTCTGGCGAAAGATTTCGCCTGAAGCTATGCAATCCACATAACATGGCTGTCATGCGGTTCGTTCTACACGACAATTCTCGGCCGCACTCTGCAGCGTTTTCGATGGGAAGTGTTGGATCACCCACAATACAGCCCGTAATTGGCTACCCCTGAGGTCAATCTCTGTTCAAATGAACCGCTGGCTATGAAGACAATATTTTGAAACAGACAACAATGTGCAGACCAGAGTAGAAAATTGTTGAAAAGCACTGGTGGTTGTCTTCTAAAACGAGGAAATTGAGAAGTTTGTACAACGCTACAACAGATGTCTAAGTCTGAGCGGCGACTGTGTAGAGAAGTAGCTGGAGGTGTAGCTAACCGTTGCAAATAAAACAGTTTTGATTTTCACTGTGATTTCCATTTCGCGATCTATCGTTCCTTACTTTACGAATAGCCCTCGTATCATGCTTAGCTGAAATAGGCGCTGAATGATTTCACTGTTATATTTAATGCAATGAGACAGTCTGACAACAAAAATACTATAAACTGGGAGAGCAAAAACATTCATCTGGTATAATTCACAATTAATTTAAAAGAAAACTGACGTATAATGTTGAATATTTCGCAGTTTTCTGTATATTTCTGTTCATTGACTTGACCGCGTAACTCAGCGGCTGCTTGTCATAATACCCATCTAGAGGTTCGAAAGTCTATCCCAGGTTGATTCAAGGATTTTTCATGGCCGTCTGAGTGACTCTTACCACTGGTCGATTTCTGTGTAGATTACATAAGCCAAGTTTCTCGAATATTTGACTCCACTGTAAACTGTACGTATTCATACACACGGATGAGTGAGTTGGTCCAGTGGTCGTAGGAAGGCGAAACATATACCAGGCCCAATACGTTGTGCGATTTCTGTTTTGGTTGCGGCTTCGTCTTTCTCAAAATAACTTACAGCAGAAATACTTTTTACCGGTTTACTTTAAATTGTATCTCGAATCTGATCACATTATTAGACTTAACGAAATTTCACAATTTAAGACAATTTTTACCGCAGTCCGCGTTCCAATATCACTGCACAGTAGGTGTGTGTTTTGCACAGAGTAGTTTCTAGTCTTTGATCTGCTTCTGCAAAGCATTAGCTGTAAGCGATGGAAAGAAGAAAACTATAAAAACGATAACAAAGAATATTGGAAACTGTGAGGTCTACTACTTAAAAGAAAAATGAAGCAAGCATTAGAAAAATTTTAGTTCTAAAATAGAGTGTTTTAATTAAACGTATAGCGTTCCGAGTGCTACACCGCGGGTTGTGTACACCGCAAGGCACTTAAACATAATAGCACATGTTCATTAAACGGTGGGCTTTTGGAGTATGCGGAAAAGACTGATAGGTCCACATTCTGCCACGAGGTGAAAATATGGCGCTGTAGAATGTGAAATATCTTATTTTGAGTCAGTATGCTGTTTAGCGTTTTGTGGCGCAAGCTGATTTCTGTTTTGAAGTGACTGTTGCTGTAACGTGTTATGAATGTTTATGTTTTTGGTAGGAAACGCAGTGGCTATTGAGAAGAAAGACCGTGCTCTGGTGGTAAAGTTGCAGCAACAGCAGCGCTACATTGCGGGAATACTGCTGACGCAAACAGCTGAAGAGGCCCCGTTCCAATAAATCGGCTAAAGAACGTGATCAAGAAATTTGAAGAAACAAGTGAATTAGGTGGTGCCGCAGGGAGAGGGAGGCGGTCCATTCCCGTGACAGTTGTTGATGAAGTAGTTGTAGTTATAGCCGACCGAGCTGCACATGCTCTAGTTCTGCAACCAGTGCTCGAGCTGTGTCATTGAGAATTGTCTCTCACCTGGTCAACAGTTCAAAAGATTCCATAGCGCATTTTCCACTCGTATCCCTGCAAGTGAAGCACGAAGTGAAGTCCCAAGATAGGCTGTAACACCTTGCCTTTGCCCTTCATTTTTTGGCATACATGGAAATGGATGACATCTGGTTGAGGAATATTCTTTGGACGGACGGGGCACATTTTACTCTGCACTGTGCCGCAGATGAACAGAACTGTCACACATGGGGTTCTACTCCGCCGCATGTGGTGCAGGAACATCCACTGCACTCATCATACGTGACTGTGTGGAGTGGTTTCATAAACTGCTTCATTCCCGGATCCGTCTTTCTTCGAGGAGATGACACCTCGCGGGCCTGTTATATGTACAGTGTCCACACCACTGTTTTCATCCAAGATGGGGCGACACCACATGTCGCTTGCCAGGTTAAAGATTTGCTTCGAGAAGCCTTCGGTAAAGACTACATCATCTCTAGGCAGTTTCAAGATGCGTGACCTTACAGTCCTTCCGATCTATAGTGATCAGCCAGAACATTATGACCAGCTACCTAACAGCCAGTATGTCCACCTTTGGCACGGATAACACCGGAGATGCTCCGCGGCTTGGAAGCGATAAGGCCCTGGTAGGTTGCTGGAGGGAGTTGGCACCACATCTGCATACACAAGTCACCTAATTCCCGTAAATTCCGGGGTAGGTCTCTGACGCTACGTTCAATCACTTCCCAAATGTGTTCGGTCTGGTTCAGAACTGGCAATTTAGGGGTCTAGCACATCAACTGAACTCGCCACTGTGTTCTTCGAAACACTCCATTACACCCCTGGTCTTGTGACAGGGCGCATTATCTTGCTGAAAAATGTCACTGCCGTCGGGAAACGTGATCGTCATGAAGGGGTGTACATGGTCTGCAACCACTGCACGATACTCTACGGCCGTCATCGTGCCTTGCACGAGCTCCACTGGACCCACGGATGTCCACGTGCATGTTTCCCAGAGCATAATGAAGCCGCCGCCAGTTTGTCTCCGTCCCGCAGAACAGATGTCTAGCAACTGCTCCCCTGAAATACGCTGGATTCACGCCCTCCCGTCGGAACGATGAAGAAGGTATCGGGATTCATCAAACCACATGCAGCGCTCTGCCACTGCGCTAACATTCAGTGCCGATGGTCATGTGCCCATTTCAGTCGCAGCTGCCATTGTCGTGGTGTTAAGATTGGCACATGCATGGTTGGTCAGCTGCGGGAGCCCATCGTTAGGAGTGTTCGGTGCACTATGTGTTCCGACACACTTCTACTCTGCCCAGAATTAAAGTCTGATGTTAGTTCCGCCACAGTTCCCCACCTGTCCTGTCTTACCAGGCTGCCCAGCCTACGGCGTCCGACATCTGTATTCAGGGGTGGCCACCCAATCCCACGACGTCCGGCTGTCGTTTCAGCTACGCTTCGCCAAGTCTTGAAAACACTCACCACAGCACTCGTCGAACACCCGACAAGTCTTGCAGTTTCCGAAATGCTCGTGCCGAACCTCCGGGCCAATAAAACCTGCTCTCGGTGAGAATTAGGCAGATTGCACGCCTTCCCCATTCTACACACGGACAGCAAGCTCACTGATATCACGTGAACCATGCTTGTGCCTGACTAGCAGTCATTCGTCGCCAGGTGACGCAGCTGTCGCCTGGACGGGTTTATATCGATACTAGGTCGGTGGTCTGATCAGTGTAAATCCACGTGACTCCTGGCTGGGGAGACATCAGAAAGGTCGTGTGTGTCAGAGATGTATATGGACTTTTTCTGATCTTAAGAGCAGAATACGAGGAAGTATCGCTCTGATTACACCGGACATGCTGCGAGCAATTGTTAGCCGGATGTAGCATGTTGCTGAGTCGGGAGACCATAATGAACACACGTTGTAACAAGTGACCATATTCTAATAAAGATGCCAGAATCACATTTATCAAGTTTGTGATCGTTTCTCCTCTTTTCCACATTCTGACAGCGCCAACGCCATATTTTCACCTCGTGGCCGAAAGTGGAACTATTATTGTTTTTTCATCATACTCCGCGAGTGCACCAGTTTATTAACATATCTACGATGTTTCAACATCCTGCAATGTATACAGCCCACACTGGGAACGCTGGCAGTTTAATTATAATCACCCGGTACTTTGGGAGCGAGATAGGAGATTTTGTTACAGCCGCTAATAGCAAGCATTCCCGAAAAAGGTTTCTGATGCGATAGAAACAAGGGTTGCGCTCCAACGTATTCGATCGTGGGGACAATCGACGGCAGTTATCTGCATCTGTTCTTTGCTGACAGATCGGAATGCACCCATATAGCTCGCCGAACACGTGATGGCCACTAGCATGCAGATCTGGGCTCAAGCTGTACACGCTAGTATCGGCAATAGAAAACAGAGCTGGCGGAAGACCATGAACGTGAATATGTGTGTATGTGTTTGTGTGTGTGCGTGTGTGTGTGCGCGAGAGGGGAAGAGGGAGGGGTAGTGGGAGAGACAGAGAGTGAGAGGGGGGGAGGGTAAGGTAGGCGAGTAGACGAGGGATGGGCCTCTCTGTGAAGCACAGTGCTTCGGAGGTCAAAACTGATCAAATCTCATCTACAAATGCCTTATTAAAAAGTCCCAATATGCAACATGAATCAAATGGCTCTGAGCACTATGGGACTTAACATCTGTGGTCATCAGTCCCCTAGAACTTAGAACTACTTAAACCTAACTAACCTAAGGACATCACACACCTCCATGCCCGAGGCAGGATTCGAACCTGCGACCGTAGCGGTCACGCGGTTCCAAACTGAAGCGCTTAGAACCGCATGGCCACACCGGCCGGCAACATGAATCGGGATTAGGGATTCCGTATTTTGAAAACTTACAAGTTTATAGTAGACTTTGTGAAAATTCAGACACATGTTTACACAAACTGTGCTATGAAACCGAAAAAGTTTCTGGGAGTTCTAGTTTCCATTGTACTGGAATTACTAGAGCAACGAAGTTTCTTGTCCTGTGTCAAATAAAATTAGCCACATTTCTGAAACTCCATCGTAGATGCCCGTAATTGCCATTTTAAATTTGAGTGGAGGAAAATAATTTCGTGGTTCTGCCAAATTCGATTCAGTTGGTCAACTTCACGATCTCTGGGAGCTGATTACAATAAAAAAGTTAGGCCACGTACATCTGCAGTAAGCTAATCGATTCATGCAAGGCAAAGAGAGGCGAATTCTGTTAGCAGCTTTATTTAATACATTCTGAAATGGTTCTTGAAAGCCTGCGACTGTAAAAATCAATAGTTTTTTATCTTAGAAAACAAAATTTGTTGCTGCAAGTCACGATTTTTGGGAGTTTGTTCCTCAGTGAGTAAAAACGGAACCATTAGAAGATCACTTGTTGTTTGTCTGTCTGTCTATTCGAACATCAGACTGATCAAAACACTTTTTTTCAGGAGCAGGTACACGGATCACGCTGAAATTTAGGTCACATATGAAGGTCTACAATCCCTTAGCGATGTAAAAAAGTGAAGCATCTAAGTCAATGCAGTCAGAAGATACGGCCATTTATGTCCGCATTTTCACACTCGCGAACTCACTCATCAGAACCTACACAGTGCTTACCGTTGACCAAGAATCATGAAATTTAGGAAGAAGCAAGGTTTTACGGTACAAGTAAAGGACAAAATGCGAAAATTGTGAATTTGTAATTTTATCACACAAAAATTTTTTGTCATTTGTTTTTATTTATAGACTTCACGAAGCGTTTCAGGAAGTAATTCCCATTATCAACTGCGTTTTCCGTGTACTGTGACAATTTTACGCACGATATTTACGATATATGAGCTGATGTATTATTCTGGTGACGGATGTATCTTTCCTAACAGATAATGCTGAATCTGCAAATAAAAAAAACCGATGTTAACAGTAGCTTGAAAGCTTGTCATTCGCTATAGGTAAAGATTAACCAGTCGTTGCAAAGTTGCTCGTGTTTACATTACAATAGTCACTAGCATAACGCAGCAGCTCACAGATCGCGAACATCGCGATTACAAATAACATCCGGCACGAAAAGCGCACTTGATAATGGTAATTAATTCCTGAAACGAATCGTTCAGAAAAGAAACAAAGAAAACTCGTGAAATTAATTGCAGCATGTGATTAACGTTGCAAGATCACAGGTCAATGCGAACGCGTGAAAAGCTATTGCAAATCTGCAATGCTGGTACATTAATAACGGGTACAGCCTCCAGAATTTTGAATTCAAGCAAACGTACACGCATTGTGTCACACGGGTGCGGGATGTCAGTTTGTGGGCTGCAGTTCCATGTCGGTTGCACTTGGTCTATCAATACAGAGACACTTATTGCTGATTGTGGATGATGCTGGAGATGATGTCCGATTATGTCACATGCGTGCTCTACTGGAGACACATCTGGTGAGGCAAGATGTCTACACTCCGTAGAGCATGTTGATTACAACAACGATATATGAACGAGCGTTATCCTGTAGGAAAAGACCCTCTGGAATGCTGTTCATGGATGGCGACACAACAGGTAGAATCACCAGACGTATACATTTGGGATAACCATGAGAGTGCTTCTGCTGTGATACAAAATCGCATCTCAGACAGTAACTCCAGGTGTAGGTCCAGTGTGTTTAGTATACAGATACACTACTGGCCATTATAATCGCTACCAAGAAGAAATGCAGATGATAAACGGGTATTCGTTGGACAAATATACTAGAACTGACATGTGATTACATTTTCACGCATTTTGGGTGCATAGATCCCGAGAAATCAGTACCCAGAACAACCACCTCTGGCCGTAATAACGGCATTGATACGCCTGGGCATAGAGTCAAACAGACCTTGGATGGCGTGTACAGGTACAGCTGCCCATGCAGCTTCAACACGATATCACAGTTCATCAAGAGTAGTGGCTGGCGTATTGTGACGAGCCAGTCGCTCGGCCACCATTGAGCAGACGTTTTCAATTAGTGAGAGATTTGGAGAATGTGTTGGCCAGGGCATCAGTGAAACATTTTCTGTATCCAGAAAGGCCCGCCCGTACAGAAACTGCAACATGCGGTCGTGCATTATCCTGCTGAAATGTAGGGTTTCGCAGGGATCGAAAGAAGGGTAGAGCCACGGGTCGTGACACATCTGAAATGTAACGTCCACGGTTCAAAGTGCCGTCAATGCGAACAAGAGGTGACCGAGACGTGTAACCAATGGCACCCCATACCATCACGTCAGGTGATACGCCAGCATGGCGATGACGAATACACGCTTCCAACGTGCGTTCACCGCCATGTCGCCAAACACGGATGCGACCATCATGATGCTGTAAACAGAACCTGGATTCATCCGAAAAAATGACGTTTTGCCATTCGTGCACCCAGGTTCGTCGTTGAGTACACCATCGCAGGCGCTCCTGTCTATGATGCAGCTTCAAGGGTAACCGCAGCCACTGTCTCCGAGCTGATACATGCTGCTGCAAAAGTCGTTGAACTGTTCGTGCAGATGGTTGTTGTCTTGCACACGTCCCCATCTGTTGACTCAGGGATCGAGACGTGGCTGCACGATCCGTTACAGCCATGCGGATAAGATCCCTGTCATCTCGACTGCTAGTGATACGAGGCCGTTGGGATCCAGCACGGCGTTCCGTATTACCCTTCTGAAGCCACCGATTCCATATTCTGCTAACGGTCATTGAATCTCGACCAACGCGAGCAGCAATGTCGCGATACGATAAACCGCAATCGCCATAGGCTACAATCCGACCTTTATGAAAGTCGGAAACGTGATGGTACGCATTTCTCCTCCTTACACGAGGCATCACAACAACGTTTCACCAGGCAAAGCCGGTCAACTGCTGTTTGTGTACGAGAAATCGGTTGGAAAACTTTCCTCGTGTCAGCACGTTGTAGATGTCGCCACCGACGCCAACCTTGTGTGAATGCTCTGAAAAGCTAATCATTTGTATATCATAGCATCTTCTTCCTGTTGGCTAAATTTCGCGTGTGTAGCACGTCATCTTCGTGGTGTTGCAATTTTAATGGCCAGTAGTGTAGGTAACATACAGGCCCTCAACTGGCCTCCTTCCAACCAACGCAGCGCCATCACTGGCACCGTGGCACAACTGACTTTCATCAGGTAACACATCATCAGACCTCCACACCACCCTCCAGCGAGCTCTCGCTTGACATCACTGAAGTCGTCAATGGTGGTTGTTTGGGGTCAATGGAATGCACGCTACAGGGCGTTTCGCTCGGAGCTGTCCTTGAAGTAACCGATTTGCAACAGTTCGTTGTGTCACTGTGGTGCCAACTGCTGCTGAAATTGCTGCTGGTGATGCAGTACGATGCGCCACAGCCATACGCCAAACACAACGGTCTTCGCTCTCGGCAGTGCTACGTGACCGTCCGGTGTCCTTGCGGCAGTACCTTCCCGTGACTACTGATAGCAGCAGTCATGGACAGTGGCTACAGTCTTTCTGCAAGATCGCAGAATGAACATCCAGCTTCTCGCAGCCGTATTACACGACCTCATTCAGACTCACTGAAGAAATGATAATGGCGTCTTTGTCGCCCTGACCAACATCAACTCACCACATCCAGTCTCACAGATGATCAACGCTCACGACCGTTACACCGTTTATTTAAAGCAAACCTGATTTGCATCCTTATAGTGGCGCTACTAGTGTCACTCTTACGTGACTGGCGCTAAATATGAACAGACATCTTTCAGATGTAGGAACAGCCTACCAACTTTCGTTTATCTCGCGCAACTCCTCCTTGGTGTTGGGATCCTTTTCTTTTTTCCGTCAGTGTATTTAACCATCCATCATATCCTCTTTTCCTTGAGGTGCATATTATAGCCATCAACTAGAATACATTCCAATTCATTAAACTCCTGACTCAATTTGTGTTCACTATCGGCCTCTGCTGCTATGTTATCGGCGAACCATACCACACTTCCAGAATGAGATTTTCACTCTGCAGCGGAGTGTGCGCTAATATGGAACTTCCTGCCAGATTAAAACTGTGTGCCGGACCGAGACCCGAACACGGGACCTTTGTCTTTCGCGGGCAAGTGCTCTACAAACTGAGCTATAGGTACTGGCAGAAGTAAAGCTGTGAGGACGGGGCGTCAATCGTGCTTGCGTAGCTCAGATGGTACAGCACTTTCCCGCGAAATGCAAAGGTCCCGAGTTCGAGTCTCGCTCCGGCACACAGTTTTAATCTAACAGGAAGTTTCATATCACGCTTATGTTCACACAAAGGCGGCCTTTTACTTTCCTCACTGCTTCCTCGACAACCAAATTAAATGCACTGATTTTTGCATTTTATACCCTTCCGACAGCGCTTATTTGTTTACTCTGTTTCACATAAAGAGACTTGATCAGCGTTATAATTGATGTCACACTACGAAAGAGCGAAGAACGTGTTACTCTGATCTATGTTATCGAAGTATTTCTCCAAATATGCGATGTATGTTTCCTTGCAGTTCTCATATTTACCTTTATTATTATCATTGATTATTATTATTATTATAAGCAGAGTTAACATTAAATTATCAAATAAGCAGCAACCAGTCGCAAAATCATGTTTTCTTTATTTACTTTTGCAAATCTATTTCAACTGATTAACAGCCATCATCGGTGCTTTCAACGTATATGTTCTCATCTGTTAGTCTCCAGTGCTGTCCAGCGCATCGGTGACGCTGTAGGGTTGTACCTGCCTCTCTTGTTCGGTTCGCAGTCCGCCCACACTGTCTTAACACTGTCTTAAGCACAGGTTTGACCTGTGCTTAAGTCAGTGTTACTACTCAGGGAACATAGACGTTGAAAGCACCGATCATGGCTGTTAATCAGTTGAAATAGAGTTGCAAAAGTAAATAAAGAAAACATGATTTTGCGACTGGTTGCTGCTTATTTGGTAATTTTATGGTTTACGGTCGCTGCACAAATTCGGAACCATATGGAGCCCACCATCCAGTGTTAAATTTGTTTGGGTTCTGTAGTAACATGCAAGACTGATCAACTGATTCACACGGCACGAATACTGAATTTGTCTCGCCACCTGCTCTAATAAGGCATACTGCAGTTAGTTCCCGCCAAAACACACAGCGTGACACAAACGGTGTCGCTGTCAGTGCCGATAACCCGTAATTTACGTCTTAAAAGGACTCGCGAAGGAGAAGGGTGCAAAATGAAAATTTCGAACAGGTATGTTAAATAAAACACGTGTCTTCATTACGGTTCGACACCCCATAAGCAGCAGGAAGTTAAGAGGAAATAGGTATTCGGGGCGAAAGGTCAGCCATGCGCCCGGGCCCCATCTCTGCGCGGTTCCTCTCGCTGGAGGAAAATTGCGAAAACTTTACGTTCGTGTGGGCGGACTGCGAACCGAACAAGAGAGGCAGGTACAACCCTACAGCGTCACCGATGCTCTAGACAGCACTGGAGACTAACAGATGAGAACGGCGGAATCCAAAATATATTCCAAACTGTGGTAAGTGATCACAGGAATGTTTCGAGGATTGATCAGGAAAGTAATGAATCAACAATTTATGACTTCGCGGTGGAGTGGCACACGTTAGCAGTCGAAGGTGCGGGTAATTTGCAGACGAAAATTTCTATTGTATCATATTTTTTGGCCAACGACTAAAACAATTACTGGCATCACAGCGTGTTTATTTTTTATTTTTTTTATTTTTATTTTTATTTTTTTTTTTTTTTTGTATGCGAGGGGCTTCTAATACGTAAGGGAACACCTTTTTATGAAAGGACGCTACTTTTATGCAGGATTCCAATACACTAGATGGCCTCACGCTATCTTACTAGGAGGGCCTGTAAGTGCGTATGGTAAAACTGTACTGGTCGACGTCGGAGCCAACGTCTTGATGAATCAATCGTCTCCCCATCATCTATGTACTGCTTCCCGCGGAGTGCATCCTTCATTGGGCCAGACAGATGGAAGTCGGTAGGTGCGTTATCCAGGCTGTAGGGTGAATGAGGAAGAACAATCCAATGTCAGCTGCTCGAGGGTGTCCAGACTTGTGGGAGGCCTCACGCTGTGACGGAGAAGTGTTGTGACCACAGAAAATTTTAATTTTTATTGTTGCTTTTGTGACCATAATAAGAGCCCAGGCTCCATAGGCAAACAGCCAGCCGACATTAAGAAATAGTCCACCTGGACGTAGGGACAAGATAAGCGGGGGAGGCTGCCAAGTATGGCTTCTTGATCAAATATCTTAGTGGTTAACTTCCTGCCAGAAGCCGTGCGGTTCTAGGCGCTACAGTCTGGAAGCGAGCGACCGCTACGATAGCAGGTTCGAATCCTGCCTCGGGCATGGGTGTGTGTGATGTCCTTAGGTTAGTTAGGTTTAAGTAGTTCTAAGTTCTAGGCGACTGATGACCTCAGAAGTTAAGACGCATAGTGCTCAGAGCCCTTTGAACCATTTTGAACCTGCCAGAGGAAGCAGCATGAATCAAACTTGCGCAATGGAAGACGCAAACACCTGGGCGATAATACAGCAAGAGAGAGAGTCACGTGCGGAAAAGACTCGTGTGGAACCATATTAAGTTGTGTGAAGCTAGAAACGAAAGTGTCGTGTGGAACCGAAGGCATTCTTGCGCAAGCCGACTAATTAGAAACGAGAGTGTCGTGTGGACCATAGGCATTCTTGTGCAATCCGATCACTTAAAAATGAAAGGGTCGTGTGAAACAAATTAAACCGTGTGCACCCAAGTACATGAGAAACGAAATAAAAGGCCAGGCAGCGGAATAGCTAGAAGCAGAGATTCATATGCAGATTCAGAGCCAGTGCCGGCAGTTGGAGATTCCGCAGCGAGACGCCAGCGGGGCCGAGTAGGCCCATAGCAGCCGATACAGCGGATAAAGACTTCAACTACGAGAAGACGGTGATAGACTCTGGTGGACACTCAGGAACTGCAGGTCAAGTAGGATTTTTAGAGTTTCATTGGAATAGTGTTGAACAGAGGCTGTCAGTCTTTGTCTCAATTACTTAAAGAGCTTTCAGTGCTAACCAAGAACAAGTGATTGCTTTGTACTTGTTTCTTATATGTACCGGCAATTAGCTTTGAAGTAGCAAGTCCGAATAAACAGACTGAAACTTACTAAGGGGTTTATGGTCCAACACCTCACACAACTATATGTGAGAATAAACTTGATAGAAACTAACCAATCTTTTCTGCCTATTGCAATTCTGTAACCTATTTTCAGTAAACTTATTGACTTCAAACCAAGGAGATTCTCTCCCTCTCATCTCCGATATGAAGGTTGACAGCAATTTGTAACGAACCCATTCTACATCTACATCTACATCGATACTCCGCAAGCCACCCAACGGTGTGTGGCGGAGGGCACTTTACGTGCCACTGTCATTACCTCCCTTTCCTGTTCCAGTCGCGTATGGTTCGCGGGAAGAACGACTGTCTCAAAGCCTCCGTGCGCGCTCTAATCTCTCTAATTTTACATTCGTGATCTCCTCGGGAAGTATAAGTAGGGGGAAGCAATATATTCGATACCTCATCCAGAAACGCACCCTCTCGAAACCTGGCGAGCAAGCTACACCGCGATGCAGAGCGCCTCTCTTGCAGAGTCTGCCACTTGAGTTTAATAAACATATCCGTAACGCTATCACGGTTACCAAATAACCCAGTGACGAAACGCGCCGCTCTTCTTTGGATCTTCTCTATCTCCTCCGTCAACCCGACCTGGTGCGGATCCCACACTGATGAGCAATACTCAAGTATAGGTCGAACGAGTATTTTGTAAGCCACCTCCTTTGTTGATGGACTACATTTTCTAAGCACTCTCCCAATGAATCTCAACCTGGTACCCGCCTTACCAACAATTAGTTTTATATGATCATTCCACTTCAAATCGTTCCGTACGCATACTCCCAGATATTTTACAGAAGTAACTGCTACCAGTGTTTGTTCCGCTATCATATAATCATACAATAAAGGATCCTTCTTTCTATGTATTCGCAATACATTACATTTGTCTATGTTAAGGGTCAGTTGCCACTCCCTGCACGAAGTGCCTATCCGCTGCAGATCTTCCTGTATTTCGCTACAATTTTCTAATGCAGCAACTTCTCTGTATACTACAGCATCATCCGCGAAAAGCCGCATGGAACTTCCGACACTATCTACTAAGTCATTTATATATATTGTGAAAAGCAATGATCCCATAACACTCCCCTGTGGCACGCCAGAGGTTACTTTAACGTCTGTAGACGTCTCTCCATTGATAACAACAAGCTGTGTTCTGTTTGCTAAAAACTCTTCAATCCAGCCACACAGCTGGTCTGATATTCCGTAGGCTCTTACTTTGTTTATCAGGCGACAGTGCGGAACTGTATCGAACGCCTTCCGGAAGTCAAGAAAAATAGCATCTACCTGGGAGCCTGTATCTAATATTTTCTGGGTCTCATGAACAAATAAAGCGAGTTCGGTGTCACACGATCGCTGTTTCCGGAATCCATGTTGAGTCCTACATAGTAGATTCTGGGTTTCCAGAAATGACATGATACGCGAGCAAAAAACATGTTCTAAAATTCTACAAGAGATCGACGTAAGAGATATAGGTCTATAGTTTTGCGCATCTGCTCGACGACCCTTCTTGAAGACTGGGACTATCTGTGCTCTTTTCCAATCATTTGGAACCCTCCGTTCCTCTAGAGACTTGCGGTACACGGCTGTTAGAAGGGGGGCAAGTTCTTTCGCGTACTCTGTGTAGAATCGAATTGGTATCCCGTCAGGTCCAGTGGACTTTCCTCTATTGAGTGATTCCAGTTGCTTTTCTATTCCTTGGACACTTATTTCGATGTCAGCCATTTTTTCGTTTGTGCGAGGATTTAGAGATTGTCGTTAACGTCCCGACTGCGCTACGCAGTTCGCACTTACTTCATTCTGGTATAGTGAGGCTGTGCCGGGACGTGACAGAGGGAGAAGTTATTTTGCATTTTAGTGGGAAAGAACACGGTAAAGCAGTTTCTTCAATTTGCTTAGGGTATCACAAAATACTTCCGTGACGATCGTTGCACCATGAGAGAAGACCTCAAAGAGAATAGCCCCTTCAGAGTCCTAGAATACCTTTGCCGTGACTTTCCCGATTGAGGGTGTGGCTCTTACTTTTTCCTCGGAAGAGAGAATCTGTGGCGCCGCTCAATGGATTGACGTCTTGTTCCCTGTTGGAGGTGATGAACCCATGTTTCATCGTTTGTGACGATGTTCGACAAAAAATTGTCACGATCAGCCTTGCACCACGCAAGCACAGATGGTCGTTCGTTGCTCTTTATGGTCTTCTGTTAGGTGGCGACGATCAACGAGGCCACACGCCACTGATTACCCTAAACCGTGGATGAGTGGATCAGCACTGCGAACAGACGTCCAGCTGTGCAGCGGTGTGTTTGTCTGTGATCCGTCGATCACCTCGAATGAGAGTGTCCGCACGTTTCGACACTGCCAGGGGTCACAGCTGTGTGCGGCCGCCCGGCACGCGGAAGATCGGACAGGTTTGCGCCACCTTATTGCGCTGATGGTAGACGCCTCGGCCAATGACTCACGTTGCTTTTATCTGCCTGATCTCCGTAGACATTCTGCAAGCGATTAGGACCATCTGCGATGCTCTAGTTTTCCGCCAAAAGAAACTCAATTGGAAACCGTTTCAGGCAAATGCCGGGATGGTTCCTTTGAAAGGGCACGGCCGATTTCCTTGCCCATCCTTCCCTAACCCGAGCTTGCGCTCCGTCTCTAATGACCTCGTTGTCGACGGGACGTTAAAAAACACTAACCTAACCTAAACTCGATTGGAAGCTCTATGCTTGGAACGCACCTCCGTTACAGAGGCCATGCCGCACGGTGCGGCCGCGCAGTTTGATGCGCCATGTCACGGATTGTGGGGCCCCTCCCGCCCGAGGTTCGATTCCTCCCTCGACCATGGGTGCGTGTGTTGTTCTTAGCATAAGTAGTGCTTAAATCTAGGGACCGATGAGCTCAGCAGTTTGGTCCCTTAGGAATTCACACACATTTAAACAGACGCCATTCTGAAGGCTACGCATAGCGCCGTCACCTATCGGAACTTCATGAAATTATATGGGCTGCAGCGGGAGTATTCCAATGTCTCATACCAAATTCCGCACTTTATCAGCCGAAATTGACCGATAAAAAAATGTGTTGCTATACTCATTGAACGCCCGTCATTTTTTTTTTTTTTTAATAATGCAGAAGGGCCTCTGCAAGCCGCTTGTGGGCGGAACAGGCATCCGCATGGGAGATTTCCTGGTTGTGTTGGCAATGAGTCGAGAATACCTACAGTGACAAGAACGCTAATTCGGTCGACGTCATTGTCAAATACGTCGCCGAAACAAGCCAAGTGGAAATATGTAGTTGCCAAAGCTACGGGAATATTTCCACTGTTGAAACTTCTCGTACATTTTGCGATCAACATGCTTCGTTTTCTCGAAGTAGCTCCATGAAACACTTACAAAGGCATCATTTGATGTGTGTGCTAGTTAGTTTTATATTCTCCCGACTCGTCATTTGTGATCTGCAGAGAAGTGATGATAGCCTCCCGTTTTAATCCCTTCAGCCTTATCTGCATGCCATTCGATTTCACGGCCACACCGAAAAAAACACACACACACACTCTCTCTCTCTCTCTCTCTCTCTCTCTCTCTCTCTCTCTCTCTCTCTCTCTCTCCATCCCCTCTCACTCGGAAACTGTGTGTGTGTGTGTGTGTGTGTGTGTGTGTGTGTGTGTGTGTGTGTGTGTGTGTTCCCAAGGGACCAAACTGCTAAGGTCATCGGTCCCTAGACTTACACACTACTTAAACTAACCTATGCTAAGAAAACACACAGACACAGACACACACACACACACACACACACACACACACACACACACACACACATGCCCGAGGGAGGATTCGAACCTCTGGCGGGAGGGGCCGCGTGGTCCGTGACATGGTGCCTAGACCGCACGGCCACTCCGCGCGGCCGGAAACGTTGAAACAGCCTGTTACTGGCGTGACCATTCATGAAAAGCGGTTGGAGGACAGTGAAACTAAGAGTATATCTCTACTGGGCGAATTTAACTCCTTGTAGAATAAATCTGGAAATTTGTGCTAAGAGCCTATGGGACCAAACTGCTGAGGTCATCGGTCTCTAAGCTTACACACAACTTAATCTAACTTAAACTAACTTATGCTAAGGACCGAACACACCCATGCCGGAGGGAGAACACCAACCACCGACGTTGGGAGTCGCGCGAAGCGTGACATGGCGACCAAGACAGCACTGCTACCCCGCGCAGCTATATTGAATAAAATTACATATTTTAAGAATGTTCCAAGCCCCAACATAAATTATTTATTTGTAAATGTCTTTTCACGTGACGTTTTGTGCATTCGACACCCTACAGAATAACTCGACACATTTGCAAATTTAAGCCGGACTGCAATTCGAAACCGGATTTCCTGCTTTTCAGAAGCAGGCGGATTAATCATTGGGCTTCCTGAGCACACGTTCAGATGTGACAAACTGTCAGTGAAACTGAAGTTTCCACGCCGCGCGGGATTAGCCGAGCGGTCTTGGGCGCTGCAGTCTTGGACTGTGCGGCTGCTCCCGGCGGAGGTTCGAGTCCTCCCTCGGGCATGGGTGTGTGTGTTTGTCCTTAGGATAATTTAGGTTAAGTAGTGTGCAAGCTTAGGGACTGATGACCTTAGCTGTTGAGTCCCATAAGATTTCACACACATTTGAACATTTTGTAGTTTCCACTAGCCGCCTATCTTCGCGTTCTGAGGAATGCAGTAGCCGGGGAAACTGATATAACTGCGGTGGAGGCGGAGAACAATGCTCTAATTGTAAGAGACACGGCATCCAAAAGCGGCCCTTGTGATGCAGGGAAGAATGACAAATTTCAGATTGTAAAAGTGAGTCATAGTACTGTAGCAGAATGAAAAATGCTCCTATCACAGCAAAAACAGCGGAATATGTCCTGAGCAGAGTTAGGGCTGAAAAAAAAAAGGGGGAACTAGCTTTTCGACTTATCTGGCTGTTTCCAAGACATTTAAATCAAAACCATCTTGACATATACGCGCTTTTTTTTTACTAGTTAGACCTACTTCCCCAGCGCAGTAAGCTCTCTCAGCTGCAATGTTTTGGCGCACCTGCATCTTGCAATTTATAGGCGAAGTCCGTGATCCGACGACCAAAATCCACAACATGTTATTTTACTTGACACGAAGCATCGTAATAAATGAGGTGCGTAGTGACACTAACAAGTGAAAACGGGGGAATATGTCGAGAAGTTTTCATCTGAATGTCTTGAAGATGCCACATAACTCGAAAAGCTAGTTCCCTTCTTTTAAATCCGTTACTCTGCCAAGGACATATTCACCTTTTTTATCCTGTGACAGGAACATTTTTCATTCTGGTTCCCAACTTTTGCTCTATATCGTGGTAGCGGATCACTTTTTCATAAAACAACAGGACGCCCATTGATTACATGTATTGGTCGACTTTACTGCATACTTGGAACCGATTCACACAAGTTTGCAACACAGAAGTGGAACACACGAAAAAAACTCCCAAAAACGTGTTTTTTTTACACGTAAGATGCAAATTAAGTTAAATTTCTGAAAGCGAGTTTTCAGTTTTATCGTAAGAATGCATTTGCTTATTTATTTAAATTTTCGCTTTAAACCGTTCTGCTCATTCAATTCATGTAAGAACGAATTTTACGTGCTACATTTAGCTCAAATTTAAACCATCGTCTCTCACCAACGGAAAAAGATTATAGGATAAAAAATTTCGTTTTCACTTTATCCAAGCATGAGCAGCGCCTATTAGAAGGAAGGGGTCTGACAGCCGATCAGTTCGAGTCATTCCACCACGAAGGAAGTACATGGCTCGTATTGTCTGTAGTTCAACCATGCCTAGACGGTAAACACCGCAGTTCCATCGCGTTCGTATTGTTACTTTGTGCCAGGAAGGGCTCTTAACAAGGAAAGTGTCTCGGAGTGAACCAAAGCGATGTTGTTCGGACATGGAGGAGATACAGAGATACAGGAACTGTAGATGACATGACACGGTCAGGCCGCCAAAGGGCTACTACAACACTGGATGGCCACTACCTACGGACTGTGTCTCGGAGGAACCCTGACAGTAACGCCACCATAATGAATAATGCTTTTCGTGCAGCCGCAGGACGTCGTTACGACTCAAACTGTGCGCAATAGGCTGCATGATGCACAACTTCACTCCCGACGTCCATCTTTGCAACCACGACACCATGCAGTGCGGTACAGATGGGCCCAACAGCATGCCGATTGGACCGCTCAGGATTGGCATCACGCTCTCTTCACCGATGAGTGTCGCATATGCCTTCAGACAGACAATCGTCGGAGACGTGTTTGGAGGCAACCCGGTTAGGCTGAACGCCTTAGACACACTGTCCAGCGAGTGCAGCAAGGTGGAGGTTCCCTGCTGTTTTGGGGTGGCATTATGTGGGGCCGACGTACGCCGCTGGTGGTCATGGAAGGCGCCGTAACGGCTGTACGATACGTGAATCCCATCCTCCGACCGATAGTGCAACCGTATCGGTAGTATATTGGCGAGGCATTCGTCCTCATGGACGACAATCCGCGCAACCATCGTGCACATCATGAGGATGACTTCCTTCAAGATAACGACGTCGCTCGACTAGAGTGACCAGCATGTTATCCAGACATTAACCCTTTCAAACATGTCTGGAATAGACTGAAAAGGGCTATTTACGGACGACGTGACCCACCAACCACTCTGAGAGATCTACGCCGAATCGCCGTTGAGGAGTCGAGCAATCTGGACCAACAGTGCCTTGAAGAACTTGTGGATAGTATGCCACGACGAATACAGGCATGCATGAATGCAACAGGACATGCTACTGGGTATTAGAGGTACCGGTGTGTACAGCAATCCGGACCAGCAGCTCTGAAGGTCTCGCTGAATGGTGGTACAACATGCAATGTGTGGTTTTCATGAGCAATAAAAAGGGCAGAAATGATGTTTATGTTCATCCTTATTCCAGATTTCTGTACAGGTTCCGGATTTCTCGGAACCGAGGCACTGCAAAACTTTTTTTAATGTGCTAAGTTTGAACCGATTTGTACGAGTTGAAAGAACAAAAATGGCGTGCTTCAAAAACCGGCCAGAAAAAAGTGTTTTTTTCACTTAAAAACCAAATGAAACACAGTTTTTCAAACGGTTAAAACGTATCTTAGACCTTCGGGTCATTGTTCAAAGCTTGTTTAATATTCTACAACACAGCTACAGTAAGACAGACGTTCGAATGGCTATACAAATGGCCGCTGGTCCAGGCTAAACCAAAAGCTTTTCACCCCATGTCCCTAGCTCAAACGGGAACAGAGCACCAAGACCGCTCCCCCCCACCCCCAACCCGTATCGCCATTCTACGCGAGGCCTTTTCAGGCATATTTGTTGCAGCGCGGAGTAACGATCGTGCTCGATTGACCGATTTATATGACCCGCCAGGCCACTGCAGTTATCACTGACATTAATCAAATTCTGCTGGGCAGTTATTTCTACGAAGTGCGGCGAGTGTAATATTATTCAAATATTTCTGAGTTTTTAATTCAGTGAACAACGATTTAATTTTATACGGTGAACAGAAATGTAAGTACTCTCGTTCTATTCCTAGTATTCCTGTTGCGCAGTGTGGAGCTTTTTTTAAATTGCTGTGTGTACCTGAAAATATTCACTCTCTGTTGGAAAATTTAGTTCTCCAAGGTCTGGTTAGCGGTGCCCGTAGAGGCGTTCTGGTGAATGCAGTCAGCTGCGAATTCAGGGGCGCCATTTCTGCAGTTTGGTCAAATGTTTGAGTGAAGCGAAAGTGAGACTCCCTGCAAGTTACACAACGCGTTTTTGTCAGAATTTCCATTGACGAACCAATGAAAACAGACACAAACGGGGTATCAAACTGACTAAGTCTTGTTTTGCAAACACATACTTAATTGCTTAAAAGTAATGAGCGTAATTAGGAAAAACTTACTTAATGATTTTAGGGAAAATTGGAAGATTTCACGTACATCTGCTGCTAGCTATCTAAATGAAGTGTCAAAAAAAGTTCACCTCTCCAAGGCGTGGCTATTTTGCGTAAAACATAATAGCTGCACTGGTGTGATATTTGATTTCTGGAAGGGCTTACTTTGAATCAGTTACTAAATTTAGCACATTTAGAGGACAGGCGACACTAAGAAGATAAACGTGGTATCAAGAAGTTTGACTTGTTACGGTTTAGTTATATTGGGCGTAAGTAACCTCGGTGTGATATTTAACCGTCAAAATTGTTTCTTTAGAATCAAGTATTACATTCTGGAAATTCTGTTATAATAGACGCTAAGAAAGCAAATTATCAGTAAGATCATGTTTTCTGAACAAAACTTGAAAATAAAAAAATGAAAAATCAGTCGAATGTTTTGTGAAATGATTTGTCTAAAAGTAAGAAATAAAACACATTAGAGAAACATTTGGTGTGTTTTTAAACGATGCTCGAAACCATGTACAGCAAATGAGGTTTGTCAAATGTTTCTCTAACCTATTTTACTTCTTACTTCTAGAGAACTCATTTCACAAAACATTCGGCGTACTACTTCTCAATTTTTTATGTTATACTGCTAACTGTTCTGATGTTTGTACTGGTAAATTCAATGTCCAGAGAATTTTTATTTTTGGTACCTTATAGCGGTGGTTCACCCAAGACAAACTATAGCACCTTAAATTTTAGTGAACCTTCGCGCTCAGAATAGTAGGCGAATCTCAAAATTAATTTAAATTCAAAGCCACATTTTTAAGAAAGGAAGCCGCCACAGTGGTTGTGAGGAACCATGCACCAACTTTCCGACCTTATTCTCTGACATTTATTTGTCAGACGCTGCGCGTTCGGTGCACGGCGCCTAAGACTTCCGATTATGAGCGCAGGTGCTCCCTGATGCCGTCCGCTCCTAACGCAACCGTATGAGGTTACACTTCTTGTGCAGTCGTTTCACATTAATAACAACTACACTCCTGGAAATTGAAATAAGAACACCGTGAATTCATTGTCCCAGGAAGGGGAAACTTTATTGACACATTCCTGGGGGTCAGATACATCACATGATCACACTGACAGAACCACAGGCACATAGACACAGGCAACAGAGCATGCACAATGTCGGCACTAGTCCTGTGGAACGGCTTGCCATGCCATTTCCACCTGGCGCCTCAGTTGGACCAGCGTTCGTGCTGGACGTGCAGACCGCGTGAGACGACGCTTAATCCAGTCCCAAACATGCTCAATGGGGGACAGATCCGGAGATCTTGCTGGCCAGGGTAGTTGACTTACACCTTCTAAAGCACGTTGGGTGGCACGGGATACATGCGGACGTGCATTGTCCTGTTGGAACAGCAAGTTCCCTTGCCGGTCTAGGAATGGTAGAACGATGGGTTCGATGACGGTTTGGATGTACCGTGCACTATTCAGTGTCCCCTCGACGATCACCAGTGGTGTACGGCCAGTGTAGGAGATCGCTCGCCACACCATGATGCCGGGTGTTGGCCCTGTGTGCCTCGGTCGTATGCAGTCCTGATTGTGCCGCTCACCTGCACGGCGCCAAACACGCATACGACCATCATTGGCACCAAGGCAGAAGCGACTCTCATCGCTGAAGACGACACGTCTCCATTCGTCCCTCCATCCATGCCTGTCGCGACACCACTGGAGGCGGGCTGCACGATGTTGGGGCGTGAGCGGAAGACGGCCTAACGGTCTGCGGGACCGTAGCCCAGCTTCATGGAGACGGTTGCGAATGGTCCTCGCCGATACCCCAGGAGCGACAGTGTCCCTAATTTGCTGGGAAGTGGCGGTGCGGTCCCCTACGGCACTGCGTAGGATCCTACGGTCTTGGCGTGCATCCGTGCGTCGCTGCGGTCCGGTCCCAGGTCGACGGGCACGTGCATCTTCCGCCGACCACTGGCGACAACATCGATGTACTGTGGAAACCTCACGCCCCACGTGTTGAGCAATTCGGCGGTACGTCCACCCGGCCTCCCGCATGCCCACTATACGCCCTCGCTCAAAGTCCGTCAACTGCACATACGGTTCACGTCCACGCTGTCGCGGCATGCTACCAGTGTTAAAGACTGCGATGGAGCTCCGTATGCCACGGCAAACTGGCTGACACTGACGGCGGCGGTGCACAAATGCTGCGCAGCTAGCGCCATTCGACGGCCAACACCGCGGTTCCTGGTGTGTCCGCTGTGCCGTGCGTGTGATCATTGCTTGTACAGCCCTCTCGCAGTGTTCGGAGCAAGTATGGTGGGTCTGACACACCGGTGTCAATGTGTTCTTTTTTCCATTTCCAGGAGTGTATTTTTATCTTACCTTTTCTCTCATTAATTTTTGGCAGATGACGGAAATAACGTTTGACTGAATTTCAAGGCGAAGTAAAGATTCTAGAAGATGATACACGTGTTTTGATGTTTTTTATGAGCGACAAGAAACTAAGACAGAAAGTTCAAAGTTAAAAAAAAGGAAGGAAGGTTGGATTCAACGTCCCGTCAACATCGAAGTCATTAAGAGAGAGAGTACAAGCACGGATTGTGTCAAGCATGAGGAAGGCAATCGGCCGCGCCCTTTCAAAGGAACCCTCCCGGCATTGGTTGTAGGCGCTACAGTCTGGAACCGCGCGACCGCTACGGTCACAGGTCCGAATCCTGCCTCGGGTCTGGATGTGTGTGATGTCCTTAGGTTAATTAGGTTTAAGTAGTTCCAAGTTCTAGGGGACTGATGACCTCAGAAGTTAAGTCCCATAGTGCTCAGAGCCATTTGAACCTCCCGGCATTTGCCTGAAGCGATTTATGAAAACCACGGGAAACGTAAATCTTGATGGCCGGACGCGGGTTTGAACCGTCGTCCTTCCGAACGCGCCACCTCGCCTGGTAAAGTTCAAAGTTAATAAAAACATTTAATGTGATATAAAAAAAACATTGTCAGTAGGTTCATTCTTCTGTATGTTCAATTTGAAACGAGTAAATTCAGTGAGAAATAGTGATACGCAGAATGTGGTAAAATCTATGTAGATTACCTTTTGATTTGAACTGACCATATTTTACACACAGTCAAGAAGTAAATGACGTGGTGTTGATTTTGAGCATTGTGACTTAAACAGCTTAGCCACGGTCCACATCCCAACAGAAGTCTCATAGCAAGTAGGTGTTTGCGTCTCGTTCTCAACAAAATACTGTTAGTTTTGTTAGACCGGGTGATACATTTTACTGCGCTATACTCAGGAAAAAGAGGTTCTTTCATTAAAAAAATTATTTGATCACTGAAAAGTCCCAAATTAAACTGCAGGGCCACAAGCTTTCGAGTACAGGCTGGTCTAAATGCCGCTCCCGCCGGTGCACGAACTCTGCCACGTAAGGATTTGTGTGTTAATACGTGGCGCTATCTGCACGTCCCTGCCTCGGATGTACCATTTGATAACTTTTCACACTGGTTCGCGGGGAATCTGAGTTGGAGCGATGAAGGAGCCGGAGTGTACTTCTAATTGGCTGTCTTCCGTAACGCCCTCCGTGTTAAATACAGCGTGCTAAGTCTAAGTCTACATCTACATTTATACTCCGCAAGCCACCCAACGGTGTGTGGCGGAGGTCACTTTACGTGCCACTGTCATTACCTCCCTTTTCTGTTCCAGTCGCGTATGGTTCGCGGGAAGAACGACTGTCTCAAAGCCTCCGTGCGCGTTCGAATCTCTCTAATTTTACATTCGTGATCTCCTCGGGAGGTATAAGTAGGGGGAAGCAATATATTCGATACCTCATCCAGAAACGCACTCTCTCGAAACCTGGACAGCAAGCTACACCGCGATGCAGAGCGCCTCTCTTGCACAGACTGCCACTTGAGTTTGTTAAACATCTCCGTAACGCTATCACGGTTACCAAATAACCCTGTGACGAAACGCGCCGCTCTTCTTTGGATCTTCTCTATCTCCTCCGTCAAACCGACCTGGTACGGATCCTACACTGACGAGCAATAATCAAGTATAGGTCGAACGAGTGTTTTGTAAGCCACCGACTTTGTTGATGGACTACATTTTCTAAGGACTCTCCCAGTGAATCTCAACTTGGCATCCACCTTACCAACAATTAATTTTATATGATCATTCCACTTCAAATCGTTCCGCACGAATACTCCCAGATATTTTACAGAAGTAACTGCTACCAGTGTTTGTTCCGCTATCATATGATCATACAATAAAGGATCCTTCTTTCTATGTATTCGCAATACATTACATTTGTCTATGTTAAGGGTCAGTTGCCACTCCCTGCACCAAGTGCCTATCCGCTGCAGATCTTCCTGGATTTCGCTACAATTTTCTAATGCTGCAACTTCTCTGTATACTACAGCATCATCCGCGAAAAGCCGCATGGAACTTCCGATACTATCTACTAGGTCATTTATATATATTGTGACAAGCAATGGTCCCTTAACACTCCCCTGTGGTACGCCAGAGGTTACTTTAACGTCTGTAGACGTCTCTCCATTGAGAACAACATGCTGTGTTCTGTTTGCTAAAAACTCTTCAATCCAGCCACACAGCTGGTCTGATATTCCGTAGGCTCTTACTTTGTTTATCGGGCGACAGTGTGGAACTGTATTGAACGCCTTCCGGAAGTCATGGAAAATGGGAGCCTATATCTAATATTTTCTGGGTCTCATGAACAATTAAAACGTGTTGGGTCTCACACGATCGCTGTTTCCGGAATCCATGTTGATTCCTACATAGTAGATTCTGGGTTTCCAGAAATGACATGATACGCGAGCAAAAAACATGTTCTAAAATTCTACAACAGATCGAAGTCAGAGATATAGGCCTATAGTTTTGCGCATCTGCGCGACGACCCATCTTGAAAACTGAAACTACGTATGCTCTTTTCCAATCTTTTGGAACCTTCCGTTCCTCTAGAGACTTGCGGTACACGGCTGTTAGAAGGGGGAGCAAGTTCTTTCGCGTACTCTGTGTAGAATCGAATTGGTATCCCGTCAGGTCCAGTGGACTTTCCCCTGTTGAGTGATTCCAGTTGCTTTCCTATTTCTTCGACACTTATTTCGATGTCAGCCATTTTTTAGTTTGTGCGAGGATTTAGAGAAGGAACTGCAGTGCAGTCTTCCCCTGTGAAACAGCTTTTGAAAAAGGGGTTTAGTATTTCAGCTTTACGCGTGTCATCCTCTGTTTCAAAGCCATCATCATCCCAGAGTGTCTGGATATGCTAATTCGAGCCATTTACTGATTTAACGTAAGACCAGAACTTCCTAGGATTTTCTGTCAAGTCGGTACATAGAATTTTACTTTCGAATTCACTGAACGCTTCACGCATAGCCCTCCTTACGCTAACTTTGACACAGTTGAGCTTCTGTTTGTCTGAGAGGTTTTGGCTGCGTTTAAACTTGGAGTGAAGCTCTCTTTGCTTTCGCAGTAGTTTCCTAACTTTGTTGTTGAACCACGGTGGGTTTTTCCCGTCTCTCACAGTTTTACTCGGCACGTACCTATCTAAAACGCATTTTACGATTGCCTTGAACTTTTTCCATAAACACTCAACATTGTCAGTGTCGGAACAGAAACTTTCGGTTTGATCTGTTAGGTAGTCTGAAATCTGCCTTCTATTACTCTTGCTAAACATATAAACCTTCCTCCCTTTTTTTATATTCCTATTTACTTCCATATTCAGGGATGCTGCAACGGCCTTATGATCACTGATTCCCTGTTCTGTACATACAGAGTCGAAAAGTTCGGGTCTGTTTGTTATCAGTAGGTCCAAGATGTTATCTCCACGAGTCGGTTTTCTGTTTAAATGCTCGAGGTAATTTTCGGATAGTGCACTCAGTATAATGTCACTCGATGCTCTGTCCCTACCACCCGTCCTAAACATCTGAGTGTCCCAGTCTATATCTGGTAAATTGAAATCTCCACCTAAGACTACAACATGCTGAGAAAATTTATGTGAAATGTATTCCAAATTTTCTCTCAGTTGTTCTGCCACTAATGCTGCTGAGTCGGAAGGTCGGTAAAAGGAGTCAATTATTAACCTAGCTCGGTTGTTGAGTGTAACCTCTACCCATAATAATTCACAGGAACTATCCATTTCTACTTCACTACAGGATAAACGACTACTAACAGCGACTAACACGCCACCAGCGGTTGCATGCAATCTATCCTTTCTAAACACCGTCTGTGCCTTTGTAAAAATTTCGGCAGAATTTATCTCTGGCTTCAGCCAGCTTTCTGTACCTATAATGATTTCAGCTTTGGTGCTTTCTATGAGCGCTTGAAGTTCCGGTACTTTACCAACGCAGCTTTGACAGTTTACAATTACAATACCGATTACTGCTTGGTCCCCGCATGTCCTGACTTTGCCCTGCACCCTTTGAGGCTGTTGCCATTTCTGTACTTGCCCGAGGCCATCTAACCTAAAAAACCGCCCAGTGACCTATCCAGCGGAACCCGAAACCCCACCACCCTATGGCGCAAGTCGAGGAATCTGCAGCCTACACGATCGCAGAACCTTCTCAGCCTCTGATACAGACCCTCCACTCGGCTCTGTACCAAAGGTCAGCAATCAGTCCTGTCGACGATGCTGCAGATGGTGAGCTCTGCTTTCATCCCGCTAGCGAGACTGGCAGTCTTCACCAAATCAGATAGCCGCCGGAAGCCAGAAAGGATTTCCTCCGATCCATAGCGACACACATCAATGGTGCCGACATGAGCGACCACCTGCAGATAGGTGCACCCTGTACCCTTCATGGCATCCGGAAGGACCCTTAACACACACGGAGTGCACTTTGGTTTTCTTCGCCTCTCTTGCTGCCATATCCCTAAAGGGCCCCATTACGCGCCTGACGTTGGAGCTCCCAACTACCAGTAAGCCCACCCTCTGCGACCGCCCGGATCTTGCAGACTGAGGGGCAACCTCTGGAACAGGACAAGCAGCCATGTCCGCGGCCGAAGATCAGTATCAGCCTGAGACAGAGCCTGAAACCGGTTCGTCAGACAAACTGGAGAGGCTTTCCGTTCAGCCCTCCGGAATGTCTTTCGCCCCCTGCCACACCTCGAGACTACCTCCCAATCTACCACAGGTGAGGGATCAGCCTCAATGTGGGCAGTATCCCAGGCAGCCACAGTCGTAGTCCGATCGGGGGATGCGTGGGACGAGCTGGCCGTCCCCGAAAAACCCCCATCCGGCCCCCACAGTTATGCCCATTGGCAACAGCCTCAAGCTGTGTGACCGAAGCCAACACTGCCTGAAGCTGGGAGCGAAGGGATGCCAACTCAGCCTGCATCCGAACACAGCAGTTGCAGTCCCTATCCATGCTAAAAACTGTTGTGCAAAGAACGTCTGAACTAATCTACAGAGAGCACAAAATTTAAACGGTTATTAAAATACAAGATTGCCTAGTAAATGCAGTAATGCTGCTACTTGCGCACTGCTGACACACTGCTCGGCGGCGGAAGGAGACTACGCGATTTTACACTATTCAGGTACTAAAACGCGATGTTACAACTCTCAAATACTATAATACGCCCGAAATTTATGAATTAAACAATGCAAGTACCAAAGACACGCAAATAAATTAAGAATTAAACTATGTAGCAAATTAGTGGGCTAAGAGTATACGACTTTCTGCTGGCAACTGCTTATCCAACGGCGGCAGGGAGCACAAGTCGAGTGTTTTGCGTGTGATGAACCCAATCAGGCTATCATAGTCGATCGATTACCTGCACTAAGGGAAGCAGCTTTCATGAGTAAACTTTGTGAAGACAACTACCAGTCAACTTTTCCGCGTTATGCAAACAGTAGCATCTGCGAGCTACGAAAGATCACTGTTAGCAAGGATTCTGTTCTTCAACATTTAAATCAATTGGAGAGTGTAAAGGATTTGGTTGTAGTGAGCGCGAAATTATTAATTGAAGAATATAATGTTGTGGTGACGGAAGGTGTGTTGGGACTATTAGTTGACAGCAAGTAACTTTCATTCCCGATTCTTTAAGGAATTTAACTCTCATCAATAAAACTGCATCAAACGTCTGACTACTTTACAAATTTGGTAAGGTGTTACATAATTGGCTTAAGCATGTAAAATCTTTATGGTTTAAGGTGCAAAACCCTAGTTATATTGATTTTATTGCTTTGGAACTATTCACCCACACTGAAGAAGTCGAAACGAAAACTGGAAATTCGAAAAAGATACATCTTTATACAAGCGTATAAAATTATTGACGCCATTTGACCGCATTCCCAATACGTGAAATTCTCCAACGTTTTGACCACTCTTGCAAATAACCTTCCTCAGGGTGGCCTGATATTGACAACGCGGTCACATACCCTAAAGAATTTTATTGACGATACTATTCTTTACGTGTTCGTGTAAGGCCTTTTTGGCAAGTAGTGGAGTGTGTCCAACAGTTTATGTTAGCTTTAGCAAAGTAAGTCATAAAAGCAAAGTCTTTAAATTGCACTTTAGCAATATGATTTTGTGCAAATACTACAGTATCTATTTTGTACTTTACATGATGTCCACGAAGTCTAATCTCCACAACTGTGTGTCGTACAATGACATAATTTTGCAGGTACATTCAATGGAGTATGTGGGTACTGTCTGCAAACTGTGTTGCGAATAGAGTTAGAAGCAAAGAGTTAAGAGTAAAGATGTAATAATTAAAAAAGTTATCCCTGATGCTGAAGTTATAATAACTGCACGAACAGCGAAAATCGAAAATTTAGTAAATGGTAAACATTTCATTTCATTATTTTTTGGGGAGTTTGAAGGGGGTGGGGGGTGGGGGGGGGGGGGGGAAGGGTACCAGAGAGAAAAAGTTTCGAAAATGTTTGTAACTATGTGTAAAGTTTGTAGGAAATCATTGAGTGTTCTGCCGGCCGAAGTGGCCGTGCGGTTAAAGGCGCTGCAGTCTCGAACCGCAAGACCGCTACGGTCGCAGGTTCGAATCCTGCCTCGGGCATGGATGTTTGTGATGTCCTTAGGTTAGTTAGGTTTAACTAGTTCTAAGTTCTAGGGGACTAATGACCTCAGCAGTTGAGTCCCATAGTGCTCAGAGCCATTTGAACCATTGAGTGTTCTCGTTCTCAAATACTGGATGAATATAGACTGGATAATTTGCGCGACATAAGTTACGCTACTTCAAAAAATATATATACACAGTTTCTAACTGTACCACTTATATTACTGGTTGTATCGCCAACTTGAGCTTATACCTCGTAACGAGCAGATTATAGCAGCAGTTTAAATTTGCTCAATAACTGTGCGAAATATTGAAAATCAAATTCTTGTTGCTCCTTGGAACACGGTGGATAGGCAACCTGCAACTGAAGCCGAGCACCATTTTAGTCGTTTACCAACATACGTGGCTGATCAACTTTGATGTTGGAACTTTACCGACGGCGACTGTCTCGCAGCTTTTCCGCGTTACGTAAAAAATAACGTACCGAGCTTTGCAACACCACTACTTGGTCGTAGAGAAAGTGAAATTATTCATTCAACAATATACTCTCGTGGTTACGAAAAGGTTGCTCGGACTATAGTCAGTAATATTTCGCTTCCTAGTATGAACTTGAACTATAGAGCTGCAACGACGGAGAAGTTGCGATTTTCAGGTAAGACATCTGAAAGCAACGTGCAGTAGGAAGTCGTACGGCACAGTAATTTTATACTGACGTGACAAAAGTCATGTGACACCTCCTAATATCCTGTCGGACCTCCTTTTTCCCGGCGTAGTACAGCCCCTCGACGTGGAATGGGCTCAAAAAGTCGTTGGAAGTCCCCTGCAGAAGTATGGAGTCATGCTGCCTCTAGGCCTACAACCGTTCGTAACTGCGAAAGTGTTGTCGGTGCAGGATTTTGTGCACGAAGTGACCACTCGATCTTGTTCCATGTCGGACGATCTCGGTGGCCAAATCATTCGCTCGAATTGTCCACAATGTTCTTCAAACCAATCGCGAGCAATTGTGGCCCAGCGACAAGGGGCATTGCTATCCGTAAAAATTCCATCGTTGTTTGGGAACACGAAGTCCATGAATGCTGCAAATGGTTTCCAAGTAGCCGAACATAACCATTTCCAGTTAATTATCGGTTCACTTGGACCAGAGAAACCGTCCACTATATGTAAACACAGCCTACGCCATTAATGGGACCACCACCAGTTTGCACAGTCCCTTGTTTACAATTTGGGTCCATGGTTTCGTGGAACCAGCGCCACACTCGAACCCTACCATCAGCTCTTACCAACTGAAATCGGGACTCATCTGGCCTGGCCAACGTTTTCCAGTCGTCTAGGGTCCAACCAATATGGGCACAAGTCGAGAAGATGCGTTGCAGACGATGTCGTGCTGTTAACAAAGGCACTCGCGTCGACCGTCAGCGGCCATAGCCCATTAACGCCAAATTTCGCAGCACTGTCCTAGCGGATACGTTCATCGTACGTCACACATTGATTTCTGCGATTGTTTCACGCGGTGTTCCTTGTCTATTAGCTCTGACAACTCTACGCAAACGGCGCTGCTCGCGATCGTTAAGTGAAGGACGTCGGCCACAGCGTTGTCCGTGTTTAGAAGTAATGCCCGAAATATTCTCGCCACACTCTTGGCAGTGTGGATCTCGGGCTACTGAATTCCCTAACGATTTCCGACATGGAATGTCCCATGCGTCTAGCTCCAACTACCATTCTGCGTTCAAAGTCTGTTAATTCCAGTCATATGGCCATAATCTTGTCGGAAGCCTTTTCACATGAATCACCTAACAAACAGAGGTGCTCAGCGGTGCGATTGACTTTTTGAAACTATCTATACAGTAATGTACGTTGAGATCCCAGGTATCACGCACTGTAGCCATTCACCCTGATGGGCCGTCGTTTGTGAGTAGTAAAAAAAATTCGGAATTTTGTGTGACACTGAGTAGCATTAAAAAAGTTACATCGTACAGTCTGGTTGCGTGGTATAATGAATAAGATAACTGCTTCACATGCTAAAGGCTGTGTGTTCGCATCTCGTAGGGTAAATCAAATTATTAAATTTTTAAATCTTTAAATCTTTTAAATCTTTATTTGCTCTCACTTTTCCTCCTATCATTTGTTTCTACTTGAAATTTTTTTCACATGTTTTAATTAACTTTATGTATTAGTTTCGATTTGACTTCTTGTGATTCTTCACCCTGTCTTTTCGTCCAGATTATTGCGTTTATTATATTTATTCCTCGTTTTGCTTGAATTCGTTTTACTTATAAACCCATCTTTCACTTAAATTTTTCATCTGCGTTATTTTGCCCATAGTCCAACAGGTATTCAAGTTACGTTTTAAATGCTTGAATGACGATTACCGTGCAAAACGTTGCGCATCTACTAACAAAAATCCATTTTTCACAACACTGCACAAATATTAATACATTATTTTGTCTTTCATTATTTAAGAGACAAATTGAAATTTTCAAGTAATTGAATATTAGAATAGATAACGATGATTAAAATCGTACTCATAAAAATTCTGATTGGAGAAAGAATGACATAAAGAAAAAAAATGAAACAAATGAAAATGTTCATACGGTGATTAAGGTACTGAAGTGATGTGACAAAGGGATAGAGGTAAAAAAATTACATTTAAACCAATTAATTGAATAAAAATAATGATCTAAGTCATTTCGATGAAGATATAAAAATAAAAGAATTTAGTGCACCTGACGGGAGTCGAACACACAACCTCCTACGTGTGAAGCTGTTATTCTATCCATTATACCACTCAACGAGCTATATAATAAAACTTTTTTAACGGTACTGAGTGGCACACAAAATTGCAATTTTTTTTCGTCAATTACACCCCCCCCCCCCCCCCCCCCGCCCAAGGGAGAATGGCTGCACCACGGGGGACTTCTTGTAAGTGCAATTGACAACTCCCCCAATGCACTGCCTGGGACTTAACATCTGAGGTTATCAGTTCCCTAGACTTAGAACTACTTAAACCTAACTAACCTAAGGATATCACACACATCCATGTCCGAGGCAGGATTCGAACCTGCGACCGTAGTAGCAGCGGGATTCCGGACTGAAGCGCCTAGAACCGCTCGGCCACAACGGCCTGCATATCGTTATCCCAATACTTTTTTTTTCACCTCAGTGTAGGTGTAACTTTACAATGCACCAATCATTTGTGTTGCGTTAAATCGGCATTACCAGTAGGTGTCACCTTATCTTATTATCAAAATTTGCTGTTGTGAAAATAAACGAAGTGTCAAATAGTTGTCTGAAAAGTGTTCGTGTGTGTATTTTTGTAAAATGTTGGAGAGATTGTCCCCTGAAAATATCTTAACAGCAAATCCGGTCAAAGTCAACAATTTTACTAAGCACGAACGACTGGTGAGATGCGACTTGCTGGAAACGTAACATCTACGACGCAGCTGGTCGCCTCAAGACTCCAACGACAGCCGCAAAGAAAAATCGACAACTCTTAAAAGGGAGAATTAGCGTTCTATGTCTGTGAATCGTAAATCCTTCTTGGTTTGTCCCACGATAAATTCGGTCAGTCGTTGTTGGTTACTAGCCGGACTAAGATCAGTTCGAAGTGTCGGGAGTGTTTCAGTCAAGCGCTAAAGTCGTTTAAGAGAATTTCGTAGGACTGTTATCGGCTTGTTTGAAATATATTTATGCTGATCTGTTATAATTTTGATCTCACTTTTAGGGGCGAAAAGCGTCAAGTCACTGATCTGTGTGGGAACTTTGTATGAGATAGCACAGTAGTTGTTACGGTATATTGCAGTTTAGGACTGGTTTGTAGTGGTTGTTGATTTTACGCCAAAACAGTTACTGAACAAAGTGTAGCTTGAAGGCCACTCGTCTGAAGGCGATCCGTTTCTCGGTTAGATTGGAGACTTTCCATTTTGTTGTGGGAGATAAGTGACGTCATCACGTGAAATCTTTATTCGAATTTGAAGGTGGAGAAAGCAGGCACTAAGAAAATAGTGCCTCTATGCTATTGTATTAGTAGATCTGAAGGTGAAAGCTAGCATTTAGGAAATAGTGACTTCGCGATATTGTGTTACGGCTTATTTTGCAACTTCAGTGATAGTGTCGATGTAATTTAATGTTTGGGAAGCTCTACATAGATGCACGGATTGTGTCATCTTTGTAATTAGGAGAATGGACGTCCTATGGTTGTATGTCATATAGTGAGAACCATTCTAAGTTAGTAGGAGATTTGGACGCGCGATCTCTAATGTAGTAGCTTTTCCTACAAAACTTTAAACAACAAAGCAAGAACCATTGTTATTGAGGACACGCTAATGGTCTCTCATATCGTGCGAGTGCTGTGTTATAATAATTTCAATAACAGTGGGTCCCCTGAAAGTCAACGCCTGAAGTGGGTTTAATTCTGTGTCTATTTTAAAGTCCAAGCAGTTTAACAGTGGCAGTGACGCCCAATTTCTGTTTTTTAAATTTCCTATTAGAGGGGTTTTTCTGATTGGCCAGCACTTGTAAAATCTAAACTGACTGGCATCTGTACATAGAAGAAGACAAGCAATAATGACCGAACAGTTTCTGTTTTAAAGATAAAAAGTGTGTTCCGAGTCTCATTTGCCCCATATTTAATATTCAAAGATTTTGAAAAGTAAAGTTCGATTTTGTAGCAAAAGAATAATTTGCAAATATCGTAAAGCGGTAAAAGGAAGTCAAAGACCAGATAAAGAGAAGTCTACAACGTTATATATAAAAAAGATATTAATTCCCAAAGAAATAAAAGTATTAGCTGTGATTTGCTATTTCCAAAGAGAGAAATTATTTCACATCTTTAACTTAAAAGGAGAGAAATTATCTCCAGGATTTTTATTTAAAGGGAAACAACATTAATTCCTGAAAGAAAGATAATTTACTTATTTCTGAGAGTATGAGAATTTTAAAACGAATTAATACGTTGTTATTCAAGTTATGTAACGATATTGTTGTTGCATCGTTGCTACCTACAGAAGCTATCTCTGATTAATAACATCATCTGAACAAAAGAGTAAATTATATCTCTGAAAATACAACGTTCAAAAAAATATTATTTAAAAGCACAAACAAGCAAACTGCAATTAGCTGGTTCTACGTAATTTGGTTATGGTTTTTAATTGGAAATATTTTTATCTTTCAGCTCGTATTTTTGTTATAAAAGAGTTGAGCATTTCTATCATACAGTTGATTAGCGAGGAGCGTTGTAGCGTAGTAGAGTAACACACTGGAAGACATTATTTTGTTGCTGTAAGTGGTGAGGTAGAGTATCTGATTTTCTATCCGACGTGTACAACAGCAGGCAGCATTTTCTATTGAAGCTCAGATCGCCTTTCGTGGTAGTTATTCGTACGAATCCTGTGGAACTTTTGATAGTCAGATGCGTTATTAATATCACTTTTATTATGTTCCGGCAGTTATCACTAGCCCGTCAAACCACAAGCAATCTCGCTGTTTGGTCTCTTCCCGCGAACAACCCAACCCACAAGCAGTATGTGTGGCAGTTCTGTAGTACTTCGCAGTGGTATGTAGTGTGGGGTACATCGAGAGAATTTCAACATACAAGTAAAGGTGTGTACGTTGTGATCTGGACAGGCGATATTTCTAATGCTTAAGTTTACGCCCGCTGATTATTTTAGGTGTAGTCTTACTTGTGAAGTCGACAGAGCTTCCACGACAGAGCTAACATAGCAGATTCTTGTGCCGTGCTTCTTCAGCACAACTGAGAGAAACCAGGTGTTGATTTCCGTGTGTGACGTCGCAATCCCCTTACGTGTCGCTGTATTACTCTAGTGTCTAATCGTTTCGTTATTTCTACGAGGGTGCTCGCGTCTGTAGGGTGGAGCTGTACAACTTAAAACCGCATGTGTTGCCTCTGTAGAGAGGGAAGCAAAGGTAACGTCGTAGCTGTGGAGTTAGAAGTCTACGAACATCAGTAGGCAGGAGAATCGGACTAAGAACCAACAAATGGTTCAAATGGCTCTGAGCACTATGGGACTCAACTGCTGTGGTCAAAGTCCCCTAGAACTCAGAACTACTTAAACCTAACTAACCTAAGGACAGCACACAACACCCAGCCATCACGAGGCAGAGAAAATCCCTGACCCCGCCGGGAATCGAACCCGGGAACCCGGGCGTGGGAAGCGAGAACGCTACCGCACGACCACGAGATGCGGGCTAAAAACCAACAGCCTAAGGTAAAAATACAGGGAGACTTTTATTGTACTATACGAAAAAAAACAAATTATTTACAAACTACGGCGTTCACGCGCTTTATTCAATATGTAAATTTCACTACAGATATTTGGGATTAGGTTATGATATATTCGATATGCCTGCCATCACTGGTGATGATGTGGCGCAGACGAATAGCGAAATTCTGCGTGACCCGCTTAAGTGTCGGAACATCGATGCTGTCGATGACCTCCTGTATCGCAGTATTCAGCTCAGCAATGGTTTTGGGGATATTGCTGTACACCTTGTCTTTAACATAGCCCCACAAAAAAGGAGTCGCATGTGTTCAGATCCGGAGGCCGACGCCAGTGGCTTATGGGTATCCCACAACCAGACTGCAGTCCCCAAAGTGCTCCTCCAGGACATCAAATAGTCTCCTGCTTCGATGTTGTCTAGCTTCCTCTTGCATGAACCACGTCTTGGAAATCAGGGTCACTCTGGATAATGGGGATGAAATCATCTTCCAAAACCTTTGCGAACCGTTCGGTAAGCACCGTACCACCAAGGAATAACGCACCGATTGTTCTGTGACCGGGCACTGCACACCACACAGTCAACCGTTGAGAGTGAAGGGACCTCTCGATCGCGAAACGCGGGTTCTCAGTCTCCCAAACACGCCAATTTTGCTTACTGGCGAACCCATCCAAATAAAAATGAGATTCGTCGCTAAACCAAACCATCATGTCCCGCGGCCAAGTGTGTAGTTTGAACGTCATAACGCAAACCTTTCAGAAGTTATGCCGATTTTTTTTCATATAATTCAATAATTTCCACCCTGTAAAAAAGAATCCCCCGCCGAAAAACGTGACCGCATCCCCGCGTTGTTCAAGTAGTACGTCAGGTTCGGCTTGCTATGCATGCGGCCGCTGCCGGCGCTCACCATATTACGGGAAGCCCGACCCGCCTCGTTCCCCATATCCGTAGCTCCGCGCTCGTCTTTTATTCACGGCTACACGGGTCGGGCACGGGCCGGCCTGTTTTCCGCCCAAGTACTGCCGCATTTGTCGTTCAAGGATCCCCGGGACGAGAAAACACGGGCGGAAGTGGGGAAGGCGTTCTCCCGGGTATCGACCGTCGTTTTGTCTACTCTAGCGAGGTGAGGCGAGGCGTTGCAGCGGCAGGGGAGAGAGGGTCCCCACAGCAGCAGCTTATCTCGAGGGAGGCTGCACCGATCCCAGACTTCACCGCGCCACACGCAAAGGGAGCCGCCTCTCGCACAAGTACTGGATCGGAACCTACCCTACAGGAAACACGCAGCCACAGCTCGCAAATAAACCTCGCTTACGCGCAGTGTAGCGGGAGGGACTGTTCACACAGTTTTATGGTCACCAGCTTTGACTTCCAAGAATCGACGAGAGCATTTTCTCTTAACTTTACCCAGCGGTATTGAAACCTGTCTGCCGCTGATTATCAATGGACAGCATTCTCCTCCAAGGGAGCACGTACCCTTTTCTCATATATTATAGCAATTAGGATAGTACCTTCATGTACGTGTGGCAAGTGCAAACCATCAAATGCTTATTTTCCCCTGCTGGTCAAGTGTGGCCGTGTAGACGCAAAACGCTTACTTTATATTGATAGACGTAGACCACTTACAAGGGAACCTCCCCATCGCACCCCCCTCAGATTTAGTTGTAAGCTGGCACAGTGGATAGGCCTTGAAAAACTGAACACAGATCAATCCACAAAACAGGGAGAAGTTGTGTGGAACTATGAAAAAAAATAAGCAAAATATACAAACTGAGTAGTCCATGCGCAAGATAGGCAACATCAAGGATAGTGTGAGCTCAGGAGCGCCGTGGTCCCCTGGTTAGCGTGAGCAGCTGCGGAACGAGAGGTCCTTGGTTCAAGTCTTCCCTCGACTGAAAAGTTTATTTTTTTTTATTTTCGCAAAGTTATGATCCATCCGTTCGTTCATTGACGTCTCTGTTCACTGTAAGAAGTTTAGTGTCTGTGTTTTGCGACAGCACCGCAAAACCGTGCGATTAGTAGACGAAAGGCCGTGCCTCTCCACTGAGAATCGAAAACATTTTATCGCAAGGTCATAGGTCAACCGATTCCTCCACAGGAAAACACGCCTGATATATTCTATACGACACTGGTGACGGCATGTGCGTCACGTGACAGGAATATGTTGTCGACCCACCTAACTTGTGCACTTGGCGAATGGGTAAAAAGATTATTCTACCTTGCCCGATTTAGGTTTTCTTGTGGATGTGACAATCACTCCCAAAAAAGTGATGAAAACATAAGAGTTTGTCACATAAACTGCAACAAATGAATGCAACAGTTTCACAGTCGCACAGTTTTCCCTGTGCTCTGTCAAAACATATGTTTTTAACGTTTTCAAATATTTCCGTTTAGGTGTAGCGTCCCCCTACTACGGCGCAGTTACCTCGCATCGGACGGACGGACGGACGGACGGACAGATAATAATTGTCTGAAAATAAAAAATTAAACTTTCCACTCGAGGGAAGACTTAAACCAAGGACCTCTCGTTCCGCAGCTGTTCACGCTAAGCACGGGACCACGGCGCTCCTACACCCACACTATCTTTGATATTGCCTATCTTGCGCATGAACTTCTCAGTTTGTATATTTTGCTTATTTTTTTCATAGTTCCACAAATCTTCTTCTTGTTTTCTCGATTGATCTGTGTTCATTTTTTCAAGACCAATCCACTGTGCCAACTTATAACTAAATCTGAGAGGGGTGCGATGGGGAGGTTCCCTTGTTAGTAGTGGATTTACAACCGTGCAGAAAAGATCAAGTAGTAAATTACTTGACGTCTTTGCGGAAAGGCTATTACACGAGGAAAAAAAAACACTAACACAACGAAGTGCATACGAACATCAAGGTACCAACGATCACAAAATATGCATTTACACCCCTAATACACTCTGAGATTCACCAGGGCGAGCGGAAAAGTAATACCACCGAATTTCTTCATTCTTTTCTCAATATCGGTTGAGGTATTTCATGTGATGTGTATTACTCAGTCGACTTTCCCGCTTCGCTGAAGCAAGTTGCAGCCCTTTACCGGTAGAGGACCCCCAATTGTAGCGTGTAACATGGCGACGTTTAATGTAACTGTGACGGTGCGTGAGGAACAGTGTGCTGTAATCGAGCGAGCCGGCCGGGTGGCCGAGCGGTTCTAGGCGCTACAGTCCGGAACCGCGCTGCTGCTACGGTCGCAGGTTCGAATCCTGCCTCGGGCATGGATGTGTGTGATGTCCTTAGGTTAGTTAGGTTTAAGTAGTTCTAAGTTCTAGGGGACTGATGACCTCAGAAGTTAAGTCCCATAGTGCTCAGAGCCATTTGAACCATTTTTAATCGAGCGACCACACATGACGCCCCCTCTCTTTCAGCATGAAATGTCAGACCACACACGAGCGTTGCGACATCTGCAACACCCCGACGCCTTGTGTTCACTGTCGTCCATCATCCTCCATACAGTCCCGACTTGGCCCCATCCGATTTCCCAAAACTTTAAGAACACGCCCGAGGAATTTTGTGATACAGTGGTGCAAGCAAAGGTGAGGCTGTGGCTGCCTCATCAAACATTCTACTTTGACAGTATCATTAAACTGGTCTCTCGTTGGGAGAAATGAGTTCGTCGCCAGTGTTATTATGCTGACAAATAAAAATGTAGACATGAACAACAAAGATGCATTATATCAATCAAGCTTGTTTTACGAGGATCATTCAATAATTAAAGAGAGAAATTGGTCTGGGGGAAAACTGTGAGTAGTTTGGTATTTTTATGGCTTTAAATTGGCATCACTGCGATGAGCCCTGATCAGCTGATGTATCAACACTGTTTTGTTTGTAACTCAAAAATACATTTCAAGATGGCGAGTCCGCTTGAAACGTCCACGTTAGTTGAACAACGTTCTGTTACTCGTTTTTTACTTGCTGAAGGCGAGAAACCAGTGAATATATACTATAGAATGTGGTGAATGTTGCATGAATCGAGCAAATTTTTACTAGTGGGTAGAGCAGTTCAAAAATGGTCGCGACTCGTTGACTGACGAACACCGTTCTCGCAGACCAGTTGAAGTTTCAACTCCCTCACTTGAAAGTAGAATTGATGGAATTATTCGTGACAACCGCCGTGTGACTGTGGAAATGATAGTTGATAAGGTTCAAGTTAGTACTGGTACAGTTCATAACATTACCTGTACAAGCTGAAGTACCGCAAAACATGTGCAAGATGGGCCCCAAAGGAGTTGACACGGCTACAAAAGGAAACAAGGTTGAGAGTGTGCACAGAGCTCAAGGCACGTTATGAAATTTTAACTTGTGATGAAACTTGGGTTCACCATTATGAGCCAGAATCAAAAACACAAAGCATGGAGTGGAAGCACACCAACTCACCTGTCAAGAAAAATTCAAAACCCAACCAGCAGCAGGAAAAGTCATGCTGACGGTGTTTTGGGATGCTCAAGGTCCAGTGTTTTGTGATTATCTCCGAGAGCAGCGTACAATGAACAGCCAATACTACTCGGATTTGCTTTTAAACAAGGTGAAGCCAGCCATGAGAAAGAGACGTCGTGAATCTCAGATGGGAGGTGTGATTCTCCAGCAAGACAACGCACGTCCTCATATTGCTCAACTAACCCGTGAAACCATTGAGGAAATGGGCTGGGAAGTACTGCCTCATCCTCCTTATAGTCCATTTTTTTCGTGCACTGAAGGAGGCATTACGTGGGAAGAGATTCCAGGACAACGAGGACGTCAAAACGTTTGTGGGAAATTGGTTCAAACATCAAGATAGAGTTCTTTGCAACCGGAATAAAAAAGCTTGTAGCCCGTTGGAACAAGTGCATTAATGTTCAAAGGGATTATGTTGAAAAGTAGAAAAAGTATTGCTTTGTAAAAATAAACGCTTTTTTCTCCAGATCAATTTATCTCTAATCATTGAATGACTCTCGTATTTAAAAAACCTTAACAGATTTCACATAAAAATGCGGAGAGATTACTTTTCGGCACACCCTCGAATAAAGCGTAAAGAACCTATTCAATAGAATGACGTCAAAGAGATAACCAGATTACATGATGTAGGGTGGCTGTAGGACCTGCTGCTGTAACTATAATCCGTTCATCACAGAAATAAACCTGATGTAAACATTGCACTATGTATTCTTCCGCGTTTGCTGGAACCTAATTGGATTTCCGTTTCACTTGGGACTGCAGCCAATCTGTCTCGAGCACTGTCAAGTGCGATAATAAGGGTACGTTTTGCGCTGCGCGTTACGCGCACGTCGACTTAGCGATAATAAGAGACAACAGCTTTACCGGCGCATTCAACTTGGACAGCAACGGCCGGTCAGCTGGTAGAGCTCATATTGCTCAACTAACCCGTGAAACCATTGAGGAAATGGGCTGGGAAGTACTGCCTCATCCTCCTTATAGTCCATTTTTTTCGTGCACTGAAGGAGGCATTACGTGGGAAGAGATTCCAGGACAACGAGGACGTCAAAACGTTTGTGGGAAATTGGTTCAAACCTTTACCTTTAAGGTACGTTGTCCAAGACGCGACGCACACTAGCGACTGCGACGGGTCGCTACGTGACGTCAGAAGTTGTCCGCTGGCGCATGCGCAGTTCGAGTTTGGGATGCGACGCGCGACTGTTGCGGCAGCTGTCGCAGCACTGCACCAGTGAGCAGTGTTGCGACGGAAGTCGCACGACACAAAGACGTACGGCTGCGAGAAAGATGTCGAGCCAGTCAAGGAAAACTGAAATGAGCCACTCACAGGATGTGATGCTCTGTGAGCTGGTCTCGCAACAGCCTTGCCTTTACGATTTGAAGAACCCTAAATATAGAGACACTATGTTCAGAGACAGAATTTGGGAAGAAATTGGTGCACAGTTGAAACTGGCAGGTGAGTGAAATATATAATATTTTCCCATTAATGCAAATTTTTCAGGCCTGTTATGAAAATCAGTGTAATCCATGCAGATGTAGAATTAGAATGATGAAAATGAACTTGAAGGTCAATTTTCGCATTACTCTTTTTTTGTGACGATAAAAATTGAAAACGGCAAATACATTATAAAATGAACAATCTAAAGTACAACGAGAAAGTTACATTTTACAATACCTTCACTTTGAAAGTAAACGGTAGATTGGTGTCTTGATGATACCTTCTAGTTGTGAAAAACCACCACCAGATTGTTGTACAGCTTTCTGTAATCAATAGATGTTCGTTTTTGAGGAAGGCGTTTCTCAACAGATTGCGCAAACAGTATGCTGCAATAAGTTATTTGTCACATTCACTTCAATTCATTGGTAGAAGATGGTGCTCAAAAAACTTGTGCCAAAAGTGCACTACTGTTTTACAAGGCCCTTCTGGTCTGACACAGTTCACAATTGAAATTCGTCTTTTGTAAATCCTGGAGTCATCTTTTGAGTGCAGCTTGGCAAGATTAAATGTTGATGTCATCCATAACGATGTATGCTGTCAGAATACAAGAATATGGAAGTTCATTTCGATGGGAATAAAGATTCAGTCGGCTATGAAAGTTGCCTTAGCTTGTTCCAAAAGTTTCTGCATGGGAGAAACTGACAAGTATAATTTGGGGAAATTTTGTGAACAAGCATGGACATTATTTCTTCCACATTTCTGCCAGTGTATACTGTAGACGTTCAGAATCAAAATTCTAGAGATGATTAAGGTGTAACCCTATCTTGTTGTCAAGAACTTGAAACAATGCAATGAAGCTAGCGTGCGCTTATTGTTAATAAACTTATCTTTCATTGGAATTTTAGGTGAAATGTGCAAAAACAGATGGAGGAATATTCGGGACTCGTATCAGAGAAATAAACGAGAAAGAAAGCTTGGAACAGGTTCAGATGCCTCAGCAAAACCAAGAAAATGGGTTCTGCTTGATCACTTGGCTTTAAGAAACCTACGTTTCGTGGCATTTTAAATGAAATTGTCAAGAGCATACGGAGAAATATTAGTAACTCATACCGGAGGAATATGACATAAAATGGTTTCATTAGGTCCAAATGTGTCAGCGAAACAAAACAAATGCATTCTCTATCGTGTGATGACCACACGATTCTCGTCGCGCGTCGACAGAACTGGCGGCTAGTCGCGACGCTCACTGAGATATATGAGCCCAAATCTCGGAAACGGAGATCGATATCAATCTGATCTCAACTTAAAAAATAATTTCGATATGTTAGCTTCTTTTCATCGGCAACGATGTATGACCTAACGTGAACCATACGTAAAGTAGCCAGCGACCACATTTTTCACTGTACACAATTCAAATTTTATGCAGTAGGTTACTTGTAAATTAAGTATCGGGATAACTGTGGCGAATATCGGAAAAATAGACACCACATTATCAAGCTGTGATGTGAAACTGTAAGATACGCAAACATCAATTTTCTGTGCCTTTTACTTTCCTCACAATTGATTGAGAAGTAATATACAGCGAAAAAAACACGCAAAACCGGAAGAGATACTTTTCAATTTTTTAAAGTAAAAGGAGAATCTGTATCGAAAAACTAACTCTGGGAGCCGATGTAACTTTGTTGCATTAACATACAGTATTTTTTACAGTAAGAAAATCGGAATTCTTATTTTTCTTATGTATTTGAATCCGCCGCCGCCGACCGGAGCTTGGGAAACGGCGACGACTCCAGTCGTGTTGCGGCCGTGTCGCCGTCTGCCAGGGTGGGAAAAGAGGAGGGGGCAGCGTCGCAGTCGCAGCCAACTGTCGCGTCTTGCACAACGTAACTTAATTAGCCTGCAGTGACGTGGCCAGCTGCAGTCCACACGTAAAAAGAAACGAACGGAGGAACAACACAACTTCGAATGTCATTTAATTTTTAAGCAGAAAGAAATAACACACTGCAGAATCCCACAATACGCTCCTTAGACGACTACACGAAAACCGCAACTAGTTATCGTTTTTAGCTATCGTCCTATCGTAATTAAAAACAGGAATAATGAAAATTCCTGACTGAACCACAGGGTAATTTTTCTGCATAAGCTGTGTGTAACGTAAGAGAGTATGGTGGAATTCACCTTATAGTCAAATATTAAACCCACTGAAGGTATTACTAACAGTCAGTCCTCTGGTAATCTCTTAGCACCTTCCTTATCCGAATCCGAGAAATACATTTCAGTTCTGGAAGAGTCACCTCCTACGTTGATAACGAGCATGTCATCAAAAGAATCCATGAAGCCAACCAGGCGTAGCATTTTCTCTTGTTCTTCTATATGCCGCCAGCGTTCGGCAGTGACGTGTGAAAAAGCTGCGTGCGTTAGTTCCATCCAGTAAGTCTTGCAGCTTCCAACAGTCTTGTTACTTCTCGGGCCAAATCCCGCAGCTTGGCTCCAGATCTGTTCTGTTGGGGTCCGCAGCTCGTAGTCGTGCGGTAGCGTTCTCGCTTCCCACGCCCGGGTTCGATTCCCGGCGGGGTCAGGGATTTTCTCTGCCTCGTGATGACTGGGTGTTGTGTGCTGTCCTTAGGTTAGTTAGGTTTAATTAGTTCTAAGTTCTAGGGGACGTATGACCATAGATTTTAAGTCCCATAGTACTCAGAGCCATTTTGTTCTGTTGGGTTCACACTGTGATGTTACAGGAGCAAATGTAAAAATGCAGCATTGTATGATGTGCTCGACGCTGTGAAAATGATTGTTTTTCATGTTTCTACGATACTTATCTACCTCTGTGATATAAAACGGTAGACACAGTCCAAACAAGGATGATTTGATTTGTCATTTTTGCTTAAAAATTAAATTGTGATGTTTTCTTAATTTAAACAACTTTTATGAACAGTATTTCATAAAACATCAATTAAGAATGTGTGTTTGAAATGGAAACAGGAATTTGGCATCCAATGTGTAATTAGAAACAAGAAAACGTGCATCATTCATAAAAAATGATAATGAATTTTATAATTACGAGATGTAGGCATTTCAAATTAAACGAGAAAAAAATGATACTGTGGAGATCGACGCACGATTAACCGCATTTCGTTCACATTCCATTATGCTACCGACTGCGTTTGTTTATCAACTGCGTTACATACATCAATGGGAAACCCTCAAAGCCCATTATCTCCGTAAACGCATGAAAATCATTGAGAACAGCCTGTTTCTCGGCACTTTTTAACCGTTTTCCACTCGCGTGTTTCATTACGGAACAGAAAGCAGCCTCAGCCATTTTCATACTGCGCATTAACAGCACGACAATCAGACCACAACGCTGCAGAAGCTTTGACTGTACACTATTTTTGAAATAAAAACTACGCAGCTAAAGCGTGATTAAGAAAACCGTTGATGGCTGTTAATAAATTTGAATACATTGAAGTTTCATTTAACGTAACTTCGTAATAAGATATCTAACTCGGAAGTAGGACCTACTTCCAAGAGCGTAACAACACCAATGTACGTGTGCTAAGGCTTCTGATCAATCATCGCGATTGTGTTTACCACAAACAAGTAACAGAGGCGGAAGGTTAACTGTTTCTCTCGTGCGAGTCGTGAGGCGCAGTTCCCCCGATGCTTCGGCAAATATTTGCCATTCCGTTTTTGCTACGTGCAGCTGGAGGCACGACAAACAAATGCTACTCTTCACGCCTTTCACATGACGACCAGCGCCGGCAGAAGGCGTTTGTTGGTTCTCTCGTTACTATTTTTAAATAGGGATTTTACGTCCCCATTCGACAGAGCGGTCGGCAATTAGTTTTGTGCTACGTTCGTTTTATCGATATGTTTTAATGGGGACTCCAGCATCGACAGCACCTCCCTGACCGGCGGTCTGCTACCTCCATGCAGCAGTTCTACTCAGTCGCTCCTGAAGTACCCGTTATTCTTCCTCTTTTACTGTCCCTGTTGATAAATTCGATAATACGAATAGTGCACTAGACTGATGTGGGACCGCTCTATGCAATGAGCATGAAAATTCCGCTTTAAAAAATCATTTCGTTCGTAACAGGAAACAAACCGATGTTTCACTACATCGGAGTCAGTGTCTTGCCGCATCCATAATCGCCCCACCATACACGTCATGCTTCCCGCAGAGCTCATGCTATATTGGGCCAAACGAATGGAAGTCAGAAGGCAAGAGATCAGTGAAGTTGGAGGGTGCGCAGATTTTTGTAAGACCTTGCGTTGTCACGGTGAAGGAGAAGTTCGTTTGCATTTTTGTGGCGGCGAACACGCTCAAGGGGGTAGCACCATACAATTCCCGAACTGATCTTTGCGCCACGAATGAGGAGATCGGGCAAAATAACCATTCCTGGCCCTCAGTCGGCCGTCGACCAGACTTTACCGGCTGAGGGCGAAGATTTGAACTTTTCCTTCCGAGAAGTTGTGTGGGACCGCTCTATGGATTGCCGTTTTGTTTCCGATTCGAAGTAATGAACCGACGTTTCATCGCCTGTGAAGATGTTCGACAAAAGAATTGTCACGCTCAGTCTCGTAACGCGCACGCGATTCCGCGTAGATGGTCCTTCGTTGCCCTTTATGGTTTCCCGTTAGGTGTCGAGGAATCCAGCTGGCACATTCCTATGAGTACCCTAACTGATGGACGACTGGATCAGCAGTAGTAACAGAGACGTCCAGTTGTGCAGTGAAAGGTTTGATTGTGATCCGTCGATCACCTCGAATGAGAGTGTCCGCACGTTCCAACACTGCCAGGGGTCACAGTTGTGTGCCGTCGACCGCCACGCTGGAGATCCGACAGGTTTGCGGAACCTTGTTGCGATGATGACAGACGCCTCGCCCAACGACTCACCGTCCTTTTGTGCGCTCCCAAGTCCTCCTAGACATTCTGCAAGCGCCTATGAATTTCTACGATGTTCTGGTTTCCCGCCAAAAGAAACTCAATGACAGCTCTATGCTTGGAACGCACCTCCATTACAGACGCCATTTTGAAGGCTACGCATGGCGCCCCCATCTATCGGAAGTTTATGTAACCACAAGCGCTGAAGCAAGAGTATTCCACAACATCCCACGACAAATTCGGCATTTTTTTCAACCGAAATTCGCCGAGAAAAAAATGCGTTGCATTATTTATTAAACGCCCCTCGTACATATGAATAGCTTGACTTCAGTGCTAGAGTTCTGTTTTTAAGTCTTAAACACGTTGAGTGGTGTAAGGGGGCGCCGATAGTCTCGTGGCAGTCACCATGTTAACACTATGCCGTCCGGCGACACCACAGTGGAGTCGCGTGCATACTATCGCTCAGAGGCCGGCGATAACACAGTGGTGACGTGACAATAGTATCGCGCAGTGGCCGGCGACAGCACTTTAGTATCTTTCGCATTCTGGTGGTGTTTTGTTTAGGTAACAATAAGTTACACACGTCAACAATCTGTTTTGTTTTTAGAAGTGCTTGCCCCCTTTCATCATGGCAGACGAAAGAGACAATAGGATTACTTACGATGAATGCGCGGACGCCTTGTCTAACGTTCCGGACGACTTGACCGATTGGGAAGAAGACACCGGATATCAAAAACATGAAAGTGAAGTAGAATCGTAGGAAGATAGTGAAATACGACCAAGAAGAATTTGGCGAACACTACGGCTGCCAACTGGTTCGGCTGAATCAGACGAATAAGACAGTGCACAGTGGTCAGACTCTGATTTACCAAGGACCAATAATAAATCTGAAGGATCCCCAGGTCCAAACATATTCCCCACAGATACACAGAGCGTCGAGGATATCGTAGAATTATATATATTGGGAACCATCTATTTGAATATATCAGCAATGAATCCAACAAGTACTACAGTCAAAATTGCAATAGAAGGAAACTGGATTTTAAATTTGTCGACGTTACGCGACCCGAACTTAGAAAATGGTTTGGGCTTGCTATCCTTATGGGAATTGTAAAAAAAGCAATGATCGTTTATTATTGGTCAACGAATCCGTTGATAGACACACCGATATTTCGCAAAATGATGTCCCGCAACCAATTCAGACAAATATTATCATTTTTACATTTTTCCGACAACAACAACAAACCGGATAATGCCGACCGGCTTGTCAGAGTGCATTTCGTAACTGATTATTTTTCCAAAAAATTTAAAGGAACGTTTAATCTAAGTCAAAACAACTGAATTGATGAAGGAATGATACCGTGGTGTGGGCTATTAAATTTTAAAATTTACAATCCGTCGAAAATTACGAAATTGGCATACTCATTCGGATGCTGTGGGATCGAGTACAGGGTACATTTCCTCATTCAAGATATATTCCGGCGCCGGACAGCCTTAAGCGAAAACAGTAATGGAACTATTGACACCTTATGATGGAAAGTGGCGTCACCTCTGCATGGATAATTATTATAACAGTGTAGAACTTGTAGAGAAGTTACTTGAAAAGAAAATTCGAGTTTGTTGAACGATACGGCAAAATAAAGCATTTCCGGAAAATTAAATCGCGCAAAAGTCAGTGTGTTGGAAGCTTGTCATCAACGGAAAGGTGACAAGCGGTCGGCGACAAGCCAAGTAATCCGAATTAGCGCTGCTGGCGCCAAGCGAATAAATTTGTACGAGACGTGCGGACGGCAAAGTGTTAATGTAACATTACTCCTTTTAATGAGTAGATTATGGCAGCATTCTAAATTTTTTAGTTCGATCAATAATTATATGAAATATCGAAAATCAGACATTTGTTGCTGTTCGATAATCCGGCTGCGACAAGGACGGTGCACAATGTCGGCTATAATTTTGTCGCCCGTGTCCTAATATTAATATGCCACTGTGATGCAGGCCTAATAAATAGTTCGTCCGTGCAACGTCTTGATAATCTCACACTCGTGGCGCCACACATGCTCTGCACGGACAGGCCTCGAAAGACACAACGGTACCGACCGACCGCCACGTCATCCTCACATAATGGCGACACAGCATGTGGATATGGAGGGGCATGTGCTCAGCACACCGCTCTTCCGACCGCTGTCGGTTTTCTTCGCCGTTTCCGCTACTTCCGAATCAAGGCTGTCAATTCAACTAAGTACCTGGGTGTTATAGTTACGAACAACTTCAGTTGGAAAGACCACATAGATAATATTGTGGGGAAGACGAGCCAAAGGTTGCGTTTCATTGGCAGGACACTTAGAAGATGCAACAAGTCCACTAAAGAGACAGCTTACACTACACTCGTTCGTCCTCTGTTAGAATATTGCTGCGCGGTGTGGGATCCTTACCAGGTGGGGTTGACGGAGGACATCGAAAGGGTGCAAAAAATGGCAGCTCGTTTTGTATTATCACGTAATAGGGGAGAGAGTGTGGCAGATATGATACGCGAGTTGGGATGGAAGTCATTAAAGCAAAGACGTTTTTCGTCGCGGCGAGATCTATTTACGAAATTTCAGTCACCAACTTTCTCTTCCGAATGCGAAAATATTTTGTTGAGCCCAACCTACATAGGTAGGAATGATCATCAAAATAAAATGAGAGAAATCAGAGCTCGAACAGAAAGGTTTAGGTGTTCGTTTTTCCCGCGCGCTGTTCGGGAGTGGAATGGTAGAGAGATAGTATGATTGTGGTTCGATGAACCCTCTGCCAAACACTTAAATGTGAATTGCAGAGTAATCATGTAGATGTAGAAGTAGCTGCTCAACTGGCCTCACAAGGACTGAGCGCACCCCACTTACCGACAGCGCTCGGCATAATGAGAGGGTCACCCATGCAAGTGCTAGCCAAGCACGACAGCGCTTAATTTGATCTGACAGCATCCTTGCGCAAGTTTGGAAACCGTCGAAAATAAATGCACGAGTACAGACAGCACTCAGAACTGCCGAGCCTTCGTTCGAACGATGGCGTAATGAAATAAACGTCGAAAAGCGCGAAGCTGTTCTCTTTACACGCAGGCCGAAACTACTTCGCAAACATCCACGCTGTAGACATGTAACACTACATCCATGCCCAATACGTTTCAGAGACAAAGTTAGGTATCTCAGTTTCTGGCTGGATCGCAAACTCGCGTGGAGGGACCACACAGAACACGATCCCAACAGAGCGTACGTGAAGCTCAAACAACTCTACCCTATGCTCAAGAGGGAAAATACACTGAATAGGAGGGTATCGAAGATCATATACATAACACGATCAGACCTCTGATGACTTACGCAACTGGCGTCAGGGAATACTCAGCTCCTACACGCCTGCGGCCCCTGCAGTTCATACAGAAAAAAGTTCTACGCATCATTAGCAATGCTCCATGCTTCACTCGCACCGCGGATCTTCACAGTGAATACCACCTTGAAACGGCGAAGGAAGAATTCAAAAAAACTTGCCATGCGACTACACAGAAACTCGAGACACGCGAGCAATCCTTTCATCCTTACTCTGGGGAACTATGATCACAGGCGTAGGTGGATGCATTAGAGACCAAAGACACTATTAGCTAGGACCTAACAATCTATGGCGAGCTAACCCCTCCCCCCCCCCCCAAAACACACACACACACACACACACACACACACACACACACACAAACTGTCGTTTTGTGAGTCCCTGAATCGTGTCTGAAATGAAAGTTTTGGCAGCTGCACGTCGCACGAGTTGCGATGGAGTTAAAGTTTGTTGCGTGGAATCGCTGCATAAGAAAAAAATAAGAAACGTGTTTCGATCCGTGACTGGATGAAGAAAAGACTTCAGCTCGGTCGGTCAGTATCCTCGCTGGAGAAATTTATAACGGAAGATCCAAGAAGTTCTTTTAATTATCTTAGAATGTCACCAGACCTGTTCATGTTTCTTATAAATAGAGTTAATTATGCGATAAGGAATAAAGGTACTGTAATGCATGAAGCACTGTCGCCAGAACTGAAATTACATATCATATTCCGTGCATTACAATCGAGAACACTTTGCATGCTACAAGACACGGTTTTAGTTGCTAATGACGCTATTTCATTAACACCAATAATCATTAACATTAACAGTAAATAATTATTAACATTAGCAACAATAATTACTCGAAGCAGGCCGTATTAAGAAGAGAATTGTTTGCAAACTACTCTCTTGAAGAGAGATCTTTGCAGTGGCAATATTTCAAAATTCTAACATATGTGAATGGGGAGCACTGCAGCGACGTTTTAAATAGATGAATATTGAATAAAGAATGCAGCTTCTTGAATTTGTATCGCCTTCCCTTCTGTCAACAATATTCCTTAACAAAGAGTTGACCAACTCGAACGATAGGATTTTATCCTTGTAGACGAGAGCATTGACACAGCTAGAATTACACTTGCTTGTATTTTTATTAATTCAGTTGTATACGTGCTCTTAACTCAATAAATTTTGCCCTGCAGCTCAGATATTGTCAAACCATCAATGCTATGATCGCACATGACGGTCTCAGCAGCAGCAATATGTTGCTTGTTTTTGTAATCAAATGGTTCAAATGGCTCTGAGCACTATGGGACTCAACATCTGAGGTCATCAGTCCCCTAGAACTTAGAACTAGTTAAACCTGACTAACCTAAGAACATCACACACATCCATGCCCGAGGCAGGATTCGAACCTGCGATCGTAGTGGTCGCGAGGTTCCAGACTGAAGCGCCTAGAAACGCTCGGCCACTCCCGCCGGCTTTTGTAATCAGCATCACTGCAATCCCACAAACACCTATGCAAAGCATAGATATCCAAAAAGCGAACATTATTCTCCGTTCCCCACCACATATTTCAGTTTGTCTATACCCTACGGACACACATAACCTCAAAACTCATGATACTAGTGTCGCCGAAGTTGGAACACGCCGAAAGTGTTTAGTTTCACCAACGAGTTGCGCAAACGCGCAGCGCGCATGCGCAGTGGCCGGTAGCACAGTTGCCTGCAACTTTTTTTTTTTTCTTTCTTTCTCTTGTGCCTTTGTCCCACAGGTACGCAGGGTCAGCATGGTTAATCGGATTTGGCAATGTTAGATTAAGGGGTGGCTGGATGCCCTTCCTGCCGCCACCCCACACCCCCCAGGACGGAGTTAGTGTACCCCAACTGTCTGCGACTAGTGTAATCCATGGAATAATACGAAAGTGTTCAGATGTCTGCCTGCCATGTAACTGAGGCGGGTCGTGGGGACCAGCCCGGTATTCACCAAGGGGGATGTGGAAAACCGCATAAAAACCACATCCAGGCTGGCCGGCACACCGACCGTCGTCGTGAAACCGCCGGGCGGATTCGATCCGGGGCCGGTGCGCCTACCCTAGTCCACGAAGCAGCGCATTAGCGCTCTTTTTCTTTTTGTTTTGCTCGTTGTTCATCCTAGTTTTTGGTCGTTGCGGACGTCACATGACGTCCGTTCAAGTTCGTTGTTGATCCTCTCACTCAGTTTTTTATTACAGAGGCCAACCAGCTCTCTGACCGAACACGCTGAGCTACCGTGCCGGCATGCTCTCGGCTAACGTGGCGGGTAGTTGCCTGCAACCTAGTGTCGTCGTATAAACTAGGCTTAAGCCTTGCACGATCTATCTCAGATAGCAAGCAACCCGCTACTGCTCTTACTACCCGACACGACTATCGCAGAGGTTTTTTCCCCTACGCTCTTGCCTTGGCACTTGATTTAGTCTGCCCTTCAAACCGCTACCCTCCGTTCAATTTTCGACCCTATCTACCTCCAGATGACCGCGTATTAAAGGTTAATCATAACTAGACATATCCAAACATCGCAGTACCCACATATTGCGAAGACCTCACTGAACACTAACGCCTTTGCAGAGATGGCAGTGGATCCCGGTGAGAGTGTGGAGGGGCTCCACACTAATTAAAAAGGGTTACCACTGCGGTCAGGCCGTTGGCGTAAATTTAAAGGAGCCGGGCGGCTAGCGACGCAGATAGGACGCACACGGCGGGTGCATCGCGCCGCCGGGCAATTGCGGGCCAGGCGCCCCGCGCAGGTGGTAAAGCGGCGGGCGCACGCGGCTAATCGACTCAGTCAAGGCAGGGCAGCTGCGCCGACCTGCCGCTGCGTAGCCGCGCGGCCATCGCCGCGAGGCGTAAAAAGCTGGCGCGTCGCGTCCGAGATTCTGCCTGCCCGGCCAGACAAAGGGCCGCGCGGGGCAAGCCGAGCATCCAGGGGACGCGGCGCGACCTGTGCCCTTTCGCAGACGGGGCTAAAACAGGCGCCGCCAAAGGAGAGACACGGTCGGCAGGTAGCACGGCCGCTGCACTGTGCGGCATTTCATTTCAAAGGGAGGCGCGAAGCGCGGCAAATTTAGCGCCGTCGATACAGTAGGTGGTGATAAACTACGATGGTGTGTTGGGATAGCAATTCACCCACAGCGCCGATACGAATAAGTACACCGAGCGAGGTGGCGCAGTGGCTAGCACACTGGACTCGCATTCGGGAGGACGACGGTTCAATCCCGCGTCCGGCCATCCGGATTTAGGTTTTCCGTGATTTCCCTAAATCGCATCAGGCAAATGCCGGGATGGTTCCTTTGAAAGGGCACTGCCGACTTCCTTCCCTAATTCGATGAGACCGATGACCTCGCTGTCTGGTCTCCTTCCCAAATCAACCCAACGAATAACTACGATAATGCAGCGTCAGACAACCATGTTCTTGTTAATGAAGCTTCCCGTATGCCATGGATCTATTCTGGAAAAATAAAATATTTTATACTCCGCACAGTCTACGACAGGGCAAAATGTATTCATACAGCGGACTACTTTCAACCAAACGGACGGCTGACGCAGCCCCGAAGTCCATGCCACACTTTTGTAGTCGTGTGGCGACCGTGAAGTAACAGCACGTCGGACGTGGGTACCGTGGAACAGCAGAATGGGCCGCAAGGGGAAGGAAACGACCATTGAGGAACGAAACATCGTTGTCGCCCAATATCTTCAACACAAGTCGTATCCCGAAATTGGGAACATCATAGTACGAAGCCGAGCGACTGTGCTATACATCATTAAGCGACATACGGACAGACATGTAGTAATAAACAGTGAACGACACGGTCGTCCACAGAAGCTTACAACAAGAGAGACCAGAATGCTCCTCAGAATCATTAAGAAAAACCCGAAAACGACAGCTTCGGCACTATCCGCATATGTACATGACCACTTCCGAAAGGACATCACTCCAAGGGCAGTTCGTATCATTCTCAATCGTTCCGGCTACAGAGCCAGAGTCCCGAGACGAAAGCCATACATCAGCAAAAAGAACAGAAGTGGCGGATGGAATTCGCGAAACAGCATCTATCCAAGACAGCACACTTCTGGGATACTGTATTGTTTAGTGATGAAAGCAAATTTAATATCGTGCACAATGATGGTAGGATCTTGGTCTGGAGAAGACCAAATACAGACCTCGACCGAAACAACATTCAACCCACGGTGAAGCACGGAGGTGGTGGAGTGATGGTATGGGGCTGTATGTCAGCCTCCGGTGTCGGAAAATTAGTGTTTGTGGAAGGTACCATGGACAGATTTGTGTATATGAACATTCTCAAACAGAAATTACAACAGTGTGTTGACGCCTTGGGTCCTCCTAGAAATTATTACTTCCAACAGGACAATGATCCCAAACATACGGCGCAAATTGTCCGGCTGTGGTTGCTCTACAAAAACTCCACACACTCCAGAATGAGATTTTCACTCTGCAGCGGAGTGTGCGCTGATATGAAACTTCCTGGCAGATTAAAACTGTGCCCGACCGAGACTCGAACTCTGCAAGGTTCGCAGGAGAGCTTCTGTAAAGTTTGGAAGGCAGGAGACGAGATACTGGCAGAAGTAAGGCTGCGAGTACCGGGCGTGAGTCGTGCTTCGGTAGCTCAGATGGTAGAGCACTTGCCCGCGAAAGGCAAAGGTCCCGAGTTCGAGTCTCGGTCGGGCACACAGTTTTAATCTGCCAGGAAGTTTCACTCCACACACTCTTAAAACACCAGCTCAGAGTGCGGACCTGAATCTCATCAAACACTTGTGGAGTGAGCTGGAAACACGAGTGAGAAAACACGACATCCGTAGTAAGGCCTCTCTGAAAGTGGCTCTCATTCGAGAATGGGAAGGTATCACGTCGGAAACTACAAGAAAATTTGTCCATTCCATGCCACGGAAGTTGCGAGAAGTAATACATCGGAAGGGTATGCATACGAAGTATTAAACATGTTCTGGCTTTGTTAGAAGTGTCATTTTCTGTTGGTGTATGAATACTTAATTCGCAGCGCAGTAGAGAACTTGGCAGACTTTTTGTATTTTGTTTTGTAAAGGCTTGTTCATTCTCGTTCTATATACCATCATAGCTGCATTGGCGACTGGCCAATGTGTATAGGGCATATCCAATTAGTGTTTTTTGGTTTCGTATTGTCAAAAAAGGCAGTTTACTTTTCCACGCTCTAGTGTAAGAATGCTTATTTCCATTACTGTATGTCGCGATGTGACACTTCTTTGGCACGGCTATTTAACTGCAAAACATTGTGTCACTTAGACACTATTCTCCCTCAGCGCAAATCCGTCGCTCGTCGAAGGAACACCGCCTAGCAGTTCAGCACTTCAGTCTTGTGGTCTTCGGTCCGAGAAGACTGGTCACATGCAGCTCTCCATGCTACTCTACTACCATTGAATGCGTGGTGCCTGTTCTTTCGCTCATGTCCGGAAGAACCATGCATTCATACAAACGATTCGCCCCAGTGGGCAATGAATCCTCAATCTTGAGTGTGGCTGCACATTGACGTTCGACCTCCAGCGGGAATCTCAAATTAGGCAGCATGGAGGATATAGACAGAGTCTGCGGATAATAGGTGGCTCTGGGTGGGAATGTGATTCGGCATGGGAGCGTGCCGAGATAGTTCGCGCAACTGCGATAAACATTGTGTCCGGTTGGCGCAGTGTTAACGCAACTGCCTAGTAAGCTGGAGGTGAGAGTCCCGGTCCAGGATACATTTCCACTCGTCACTGCCGATTCCGCATAAGGTTCCGATGCACCTGACGCCCTTAATTCATTTCCTTTCCTTTCCCCTTCCTCCACCTCGAATTTACATAGCATTACTCTACTACCTCGTGCAAGTCTCTTCGTCTCTGCGTAACTACTGCAACCTACATCCATTAGAAGCAGCGAACTGCATTCAAGCTTAGGTCTCCGTCAGCCCCTCCCCCCTTTCCGCTGTGGTATCGATAGCTACGATGTCACGGTGTAGGTTAAAGTTCTCAGGTTGGCACTACGACACCGACGACAGCGCCCTCTAGCCGGCGCTGTGCAGCTCTACGAGCGCCGCTCCAGATTCAGCCCATTTGATGCCGAGCAGACGACCAACCAACATTGTTTCATTTTCATAGTGGGCGAGCCACTACAGATTTTGCCTGTGTAACTTTTGTGAGCTTTGATACATGCGGCTTCGCACCTACGTGCTCCTCAGTGCAAAGTTAGGTATTCACGATATTGTGTACTCATGTTATTATTATCGGGAGATAGTAAAACCACCTTTACTTTAAAAGCTGTACCGAAAGATGTTTACCTCACCTGCTCCTACTCGGTTCCTAAATTCGGCCTACCCTTCAGTTTACACGAGCAGACCCACGCGCCGCCTTCCAGGCGGCATACATAATCCACAGCCTAATTATCAAACTGATGTTTCGTTGATGCCTCAGGATCTGTCTCATGAAGGTTTTTTAACCAAGCTGTCCTCAATAATTTGTCCTCCTCGATTGCAACCAGTATCTCTTCATTAGTAATTCGATCTGCGCATCTAATCGTCACTATTCTTCTATACCAACACATTTCAAACGCTTCTATTTTCTTCTTATCTGAATCACTTAACGTGCACGATTCACACCGGTACATGGGTACGCTCCAAGCAAATACGTTCAGAATAATTTTCTAACACTTAAATTTATGGAACTTCCCTGCATGTTGTATCTGCGTGCCGGACCAAGAGTCGAATTCGGGACCTTCGTCTTTCCCGGACAAGTGCTCTACCAACTGAGATACTCAAGCACGACTCACAGCTTTACTTCCGCCAGTACCTAATCAGACGGTAGAGCACTTGTCTGCGAAAAGCAAAGGTCCCCAGTTCGAGTCTCGGTCCGGCACACAGTTTTAATCTGCCAGGAAGTTTCATATCAGCGCAGACTCAACGGTAGAGTGAAAATTCATTCTGAAAACTTAAATTTATATTCGATGTTCGCAAATCGTCATTCTCGGAAACGCTTTTCTTGCTATCTCTAGTCTCCAGTTTATCTTCCCTCTACTAAGACAATAGTCAGTCATTTTGCTCATAATTATTGAATTATTCCCGGCTATTATCCCTTGATCGGAAGAATATTTTTGTTGGAAGTCAACGCTTCGTCGCGTTCTGCGGACGACTTCTTCAAGAGGATTGTAGCTTTTTCGAAGGCGCGATGCACGCCCTCGCTCGCTAATAGCGTTACGAATAGAGTTAGTTGTAAACAAGTAATAAATTTTTAAAAAATGTTCACATGTATGTGAAATCTTACGGGACTTAACTGCTAAGATCATCAGTCCCTAAGTTTACACACTACTTAACCTAAATTATCCGAAGGACAAACACACACACCCATGCCCGAGGGAGGACACGAACCTCCGCCGGGACCAGCCGCACAGTTCGTGACTGCAGCGCGTCAGACCGCTCGGCTAAATTTAAAAGGCATGCCTCGTGTTGACGTTTTACAGCATGAACAGTGAAAAGGCAAGCGATAAACTTTTTCGTTTCATCATTTTGTGGTTTCCAAAAGATTTGAAGTTATGTGAAAAGTTTGTTGAAAATCAGTAAGTGTTCTCATTCTCAAATACTAGATGAATGTAGTCCGCGTATTTGTGAGGCTTGAGTTACGTTCTCCCAAGACATACGAGGTGTGTTCGGAAAGTTTTGGAAATTTTCGCTATCTGAAATAATTTCATTTACTCATTAAAAAAAAAAAAAAAAAAAAAAAAAAAAAAAAAAAAAATAAGGCTCTGAGCACTATGGGACTTAACATCTATGGTCATCAGTCCCCTAGAACTTAGAACTACTTAAACCTAACTAACCTAAGGACAGCGCACAACACCCAGTCATCACGAGGCAGAGAAAATCCCTGACCCCGCCGGGAATGGAACCCGGGAACCCGGGCGTGGGAAGCGAGAACGCTACCGCACGACCACGAGCTGCGGACTACTTATCTGCATTCATATTACTTTCTTCAAAGTAGCCCCATTAGGCATTATACACTTGCGCCAGCGCTTCATTATATCCGCGAAACACTTCTGGAAATCGATCTTTGTGATAGCACTTAGCTCTCTGAGCGATGCGCTTTCAATCTCATAAGTTTCTACAACGGCAGCCCTTTAAGGTTGTCTTTATTTTTGGAAATATAAGAAAGTCTCACAGAACCATATCTGACGAACGTGGAGGCTAGGGCATCATTACAGTGTTGTTTTTCGTCATAAATTCACGGACAAGCAACGAAGCGTGAGCTGGTGGATTATCGCGGTGCAAAAGTATTGAATTGTTTCGCCACTACATATCCGTTTTTTTTTCCCCGGATTGCGTCTCACAAACGGCGTTGAACTTGTAGGTAGTGCTCCTCACTGATCGTCTGACCTTTTGGCAAGAACTCATGATTGCTAGGCCATTAAAACTGAAGGAAACAGTGAGCAGAACCTTCACATTCGACCGGCATTTTTCAGTCTTGGCGATCCAGAATGCCTGCAGTGGGACGACACATCCTTAGTTTCAACGTCATACCCGTACATCCATGTTTCGTCAGTAGTTCTGCACAGTTTTTTATTTCATTTCCTCAGAAACTCCCATTCGCCGCTATTTTTGCTGGAAATTCAACACCTTTGGCACAAATTTTGCTGCGACACGTGTCATACACAAAACATCCGAAAACATTTTATTGTATGAACCAAATGGTACGCAACATCATCAGTAACTACTCTAATTGCGATTCGGCGATCATTAATTATACTAAAATGTAGACTTTCACGGCCGGAAATGTCATGTCCATTATAATTGTTGTTGACTTCATTTCCTCAGCAACTCCCATTCGCCGCCGTTTCGAGGAGGCCCAAGTACTAGCGGCCACAGGCGGATATTACGAAAGGCTCTACAGGGAGGCAATCGAAATCGCTGAACACCCTAATAATTTCAATCGAGAGTGTACAGAAAGGTCTCTGCAATTCTGTTGCGCAGCCACCGAGGCTTTATGGATTGCAAAATTCATAAAGAAAATATACCGTTAAGACCGATACTAAGTGCCATTGGTTCGCCCACCTGCTCGTTAGTCAAGTTTATGACTTCGCAGTTAAAACCACAAGTGGGCCGTTCGGGCTCTTATATAAAGAATTCGACACATTTCATCAGCAGATTGAATGGCATAGTGGTCCAGCCAGAGGACATATTGGTCTGCTTCGATGTGGTATCGCTATTTACCATGGTTCCACTTAATGATGCATTGGAACAGCTGGATCGAATTTTTCCTGCCGATATTTCAGAACTGTTTAAGTGTTGTTTGACGACCACATACTTCAAGTGGAATGAACAGTTTTATGAGCAAACGGATGGCATGACTATGGGAAGCCCCCTAAGTCCCGTAATTGCAAACTTCTTTATGGATAAATTCGAAGAACAGGCCTTAGGTACTGCCAGCAAAAAACCAAATGTATGGTTCCGATACGTGGATGACACGTTTGTGCTGTGGAGACATGGCAGGAAGGAACTAAGCCGGTTCCATGAACATCTGAATACCATAAACTCGAGAATTCAGTTCACAATTAAGGAGGAGGTAGACGGTAAAATTACATTTCCTCGATGTGCTTGTTTTTCAGAAACGAAAATGGTAGTTTGGGCCACTCAGTATACAGCAAACCCACGCACACGGACCGTTATTTGCACCGGGATTCGAACCACCACCCACAACAGAAGTGGACTGTTATGAAGACGTTAGCGGACAGAGTTACAAATATTTGTGAACCTGAGCTGCTCGACGCTGAGATGGAACATCTCCACAATGCACTAATGAAGAACGGATATTCGTCCGCCGAAATAAAACGTGCGTTGAGACAGCCACGCAGAAATCATAGTGGCGTACAGGCTACTGCAAAATCTAAGGGTTTCCTGCCGTTTGTTAAAAATGTAACGGAAAGAATAGGGAGGATCTTGACGAAGCGGAATATTACCGTAATTTACAAGCCCACCAGGAAGATACAGGAATACCTTAAGCCTGCCAAGGACGCTCGCAAACCACTGGAAAAAGCTGGAGTGTATAGAATCCCATGCAGCTGTGGAGATGTTTATGTGGGTACCACTAAAAGAACTGTTTCAAAACATTTGGAAGAGCACAAGGGCAATTGTAGAAGAGGAGAAACGGAACGATCAGCTGTTGCGGAGTATGCTTTCCAGCCAGGGAACCACCATATTCGTTTCGAGGAGACGCAAGTACTAGCTGCCACAAGCGGATATTACGAAAGGCTCTACAAGGAGGCAATCGAAATCGCTGAACACCCTAATAATTTCAATCGTAAGGAGGAGGGCGTGAAATTAAACGGTATATGGATGCCGGTGTTAAAGAGATGTGTACCACCCGTCCACTACTGGGTGATGGCAACGGCGATCGACGGCGACGGACAGCGGCCAATTGCACTAACGTTTTCAAAACACGTGGCGTCACGCCGCAGCGCGGGAGCGCGCGGACACGGAATTTTGCGGCAGTCAGTAGCGAGCCAGTGGGTGTGTTGGACCTTCCATCGAGCTACAGACCCCCTTGAAGATGTCTCCCGCAGACGGGGACGAAACGTTGGGAATCGACACAGAATTCATCAGCCGGCCACGGCATAACAGCCCCGATAATTATAATGGACATGATCGTTAATTACCATTTCTTTAACTTTTTCCACGGTTTCATCGGTTGTTGATGTGCTGGGGCGTGGTGGTGGTGGTGGTTAGTGTTTAACGTCCCGTCGACAACGAGGTCATTAGAGACGGAGCGCAAGCTCGGGTTAGGGAAGGATTGGGAAGGAAATCGGCCGTGCCCTTTCAAAGGAACCATCCCGGCATTTGCCTGAAACGATTTAGGGAAATCACGGAAAACCTAAATCAGGATGGCTGGAGACGGGATTGAACCGTCGTCCTCCCGAATGCGAGTCGAGTGTGCTAACCACTGCGCAACCTCGCTCGGTGCTGGGGCGTCCACAACATTCGTCATCTCAGTTTCTTCACGGCCATCCTAAAAACGCTTATACCACTCGTAAACCCTTGTTTTAATCACCAGAAGCACTACTCAACAATTCTAACACTTTGTTACATTTTATTCAATTTTATAGCAAATTTAATGCAAATGCTCTGATCTATTTTTAAAACAAATCAACAATCGCCACTCGTAATCAAACACATGTAACGTTCTTGACAAGTGACGACGGAATAAACATCCAATACGGCTACTCCTTTCAGACATGTTTACCAACACGGCAGGAAAACTCTCGCGAATCGGACTAATACAACCCGCTAAATTAGAAAATTTCCGATATTTTCTAACACACCTCGTATACACAGCTTTTAACTTAAAAAAAAACTTGATTTACTGTGTTAAACCTTCAACATGAGAGTCTACCTCTGAGCGAGTAGATTATGACAGCATTTTAAATTTTTAAATTCGGTCAGTAACTGTATGAAACACTGAAAATTAAATTTTTGTTTTCCTGTAAGCCATTATATAGGCAACCTGCAAATGGAATGAAGTGACCGAGTGACCTTTTTGTAACACAGATTCGTTATTTTTAAAAATGAAATAGTTTTCTGCAATGACATGAATCTACGATTTGATATATTTTTTAATAAAAAATCAGTTCTCTATAATGATGTGAAAATAATCTGTTTGAATGACTTAATGAATTCAAGTATTTTCATTTTATAACGTCATCAGTCCATTAATCATAAATGGTATAGTACCATTTTATACAGTTGAGCGATACAATTAAACGATAAAGTTCAAATGATGTGTTGTAGGCTTTTAACTAGAAAGAAATTGTTCTAAAATGTTATTTCTATTGACTAATTACCACAATACTTCACCTGGAAGCGCCCGCACCATAGATTCATCCTCGAGTCGTATAGGTACTAAATATGGTTATGGATAGTAGTGGCAGTAGTAGTGGTGGTGGTGGTGGTGGTGGTGGTGGTGAGGGTAGTAGTGAATGTTGTTGTTGTTGTTCTTGTTGTTGTTGTTGTTGTTTTTGTTTATTACAGATGTCGGATGGCAAAACCCAGGTACTATTGAGAAGAGTCACGGAAAACAACAAGCAAAATGATTTGGCCTGTGGAAGAAAGGAATGCAGACGTTTGTGGACTCAAATGGGCGCCTACTGTGAGGGAGATAAACCACCCAAGTTCGCAAAATCGGTCTCTTGGCTTGTGTGTCTGACCTCTCACGAAACAGTTTCCGGTGGGTCGCATGACCTCTCTGACACGCCACGATCAGTGGTTTAACAGCAGTGCGACCGTGTTTCCGTTCCGCCGACAACAAGGCTCGGTCACGGGGTGTGAGGGCAAGTGGAACTATGCTACCACCCCTGATGCTCTGTAGTGGGTATTCAGTGCTTAAAAGATTGTTGTCGTAAACTTACACTGGATATGGACTCAAACGCGGAAAACGCAACACCCTGGGTCGGATTCTGCTGTCGAGTGGATGTTTGGATGGTTGATTTTGAGGAGGGGACCAAAAAGCGAGGTCATCGGTCCCATCGGATTACGCAAGGCTGGACAAGGAAGTCAGCAGTGCCCTTTCAAAGGAACCAACCCAGCAATTCCCTGAAGCGATTTAGGGAAATCACAGAAAACCTAAATCAGGATGGCCGAACGCGGATTGGAACCGTCGTCCTTCCGAATTCGAGTCCCGAGTGCTAACCACTGCGCCACCTCGCTCGGTAGCCGAGTGGAGCTTTTTTCGGAGAAGTGAATGATAGTCTTACTTGGCGTCAAATGGTACTTGGAGCAATCACCTTTACAGTAGCCTAATGTTGTTTACTGTAACGACGAAAAATTTATAAGATTGGGCTTAATAGGGTCTTGGTTCAAATGGCTATGAGCATTATGCGACCTAACTTCTGAGGTCATCAGTCGCCTATAACTTAGAACTAATTAAACCAAACTAACCTAAGGACATCACACACATCCATGCCCGAGGCAGGATTCGAACCTGCGACCGTAGCGGTCGCTCGGCTCCAGATTGTAGCGCCTAGACCCGCACGGCCATTCCGACCGGCTTAATAGGGTCTTGTATCGAGTTAGTATCACTCAGCTACACTTTCATCGCCACACGAATTACTTTGTATCCGAGTCTTTCGACACATTATAAAAGAATTTTGGATCTAGATCCGAGCGTAGTTTCTGTGTATTCAGGCCAGTTTTCTACTGCCATCCTAACTGTCAACACCAAGGCTCGACTTCCGCCTTCGTTTTCGTATTTACCTTTTACCTCGGGTTTTTCTGTCCCCGGCAGAGCTTTGACAACCATGGAGGCCTCACTTTCACTTGCCATTTAAATGTTTTTCTTGTTTCACCACTTCTTTGACACAAGCCTTAGGCATGGGCGGCCCATGTGGCCGAACGTTTCTAGGCGCTTCAGTCCGGAACCGCGCTGCTGTTGCTACGGTCGGCAAGTTCGAATCCTACGTTGGGCATGGATGTGTGTGATGTCCTTAGGTTAGTTAGGTTTAAGTAGTTCTCAGTTCCAGCGGACTGATGACCTTAGATGTTAAGTCACATAGTGCTTAGAGCCATTTGAACCATTTTTACCTTAGGCATAGACGAGTTGAACGCAAGCGTTGTGTGTCAGATTCATCGTTGTGTACGCAGGCTTTTTGTTCCTTTCGTAGTAACAGCTTTAACAAGAACACGAGCTGCACAGAGGACTTGAGTAGAAGTAAACCTACAGTTATACGTCGTGTCAACGTCGAGGTCGTTGGTGTCAGAATAGACTTCCAGATGGCAGGAATCGTCCCCGGTTTTGGTGACAGAACTACCGCGGCATTCACGTAAACGATCTGTCCCAGGTTGACAAAATATGATAATATTTACAAAAGAAAAACACACAATAAACACTATTATTTAATTTCTATAGTAGTATATTCTCATATACGAAAACAAACTGTTGATGTAAATCAAAATAATCATTTTCCTTCTTATCGTTCATCACTTCATGGTACTGGCAAAACGTCTGTCTGTAATTAAATAAGTATTAAGGAAAAAATGGCTCTGAGCACTATGGAACTCAACTTCTGAGGTCATTAGTCCCCCAGAACTTAGAACTAGTTAAACCTAACTAACCTATGGGCATCACTCACATCCATGCCCGAGGCAGGATTCGAACCTGTGTCCGTAGCGGTCTCGCAGTTCCAGACTGCAGCGCCTAGAACCGCACGGCCACTTCGGCCGGCAATAACCAACTCGCTGTTCGTATATTTTTTCTTTTCCAATTATGTGCCTGTTGACGCTTTGGCTACAAAAGTGTAGTGTGAAGTCAATTAACATTTCACTTTCCTTCCACGAATTTGTAATTATTAAAGTCTCGAGTACCTCGTATTCTTTACTGTCTTTTGCTTTAGGTGTACGCTTAAGTACCTCTAAACGATCAAACTTGTTTATGAAATTCTATTTCTGCTCCCCATTGGTTTCTCAAACAACAAAATCAAGAAGTTAATTCAGGAAACATTAACAAATACAACATCCAAAATGAAGTTTATGGGAAAGATCTCGGAACCATTTGAAATGAAGACAGTAGTGGGGGAGGGTGATGGGCAGTCACCCATTATATTTAATCCGGTTTTGGAGAAAATAATCATGGAGAGACACAACGATAGAACTATGAACATAAAATGTCTGGCCTTTGCCATCATAACAAATAACAGAAAAGAATCCAAAGAAGCTGTAGAGAGACTACACGAAATCTCAGCTAAAACAGGACTACAAATCTCATATGAAAAAACGCACTACGTGGACACAAATTCCACAGACAGACACCCACTGGTAACACGTTGGAAAGATAACGCAATTCGGATGAGGTGTCCATCTTCTCGGGGGGTGTGTGGGTGATGCGCCCTGACCCATCTCTATGTGTTCTACGGTCTTCCGTGAACCATTATACGCACACCATATGCACGCCGAAACATTTCGTTCCACACAAGCAGCAGTTTTCCGGATGGATGCATCACATTCTCACATGCCAATAATGCGTCGTCATTCAAACTCACTGATTTGACGGTACGGTTCGCGCATACGTTGCGAGGCATCCTGCACGTGTGCCCAACTCACACTGATCCATTACCTTCGGTTTATGCCGACAACGAGATCCGCAGGCACATTTTACCAGTAGGTGGTGTCGTGCCGCGATATCGACGTTGACCGCGGGCCAACATGATTCAAATCTACTCATTCTGTAGAACATGCTAATGTACATGTCCAGTGAATGTGAACGTCCTCTCTCTAGTCGTTCAGGGTGTTCTCTCTTTGTGAACGTGCGTGTATTTGGCAGTATGCCGCTTTATTTCACGTGTTTGTCATAGATGTGTGTCTTAAACATAGGCAGTGTTTGAAGTGTTCCAGAGAAATTTTGAGTGGTGTTCGATCTGACAAAGAAGGTTGGCCGTTTACACATGCGTTTGTCAAACAACAGCCAGTTCCTTTCCCGACTATTATGTCAAACTTCGAGATATCTGACAAATGGAACAGACTTTAAATCTTTTTAACCTTTTGACCCGCACTGCACCTCATACATTGTCCGCTAGTGTCAAAACATTTGGCGATATTTTACTTGCAGCGTGATACATGAAACTGGATAAACTTTGTTGAGTGAACTACGCGCTTGTTTGAGAAACCGATGGAGAGTAGAAAAAGAATTTCGTAAACAAGTTTGATCGTTTAGAGGTACTTAAGCGTACGCCTAAAGCAAAAGACAGTAATGAATATGAGGTAGTCCAGACTTTAATAATTAAAAATTCGTGAAAGGAAAGTGAAATGTTAACTGACTTCACACTACACTTTTCTAGCCAAAGCGTCAACAGGCACATAATTGGATAAGAAAAATTATACGACCAGCGAGTTGGTTATTTTTTCGTTGTTACTGAAAACTTGTACGAAAGAAAAGCAAGAGTCACATACGATTTCCTTAATACTTATTTAATTACAGACAGACGTTTTGCCAGCACCATGAAGTGAAGAACAATAAGACGGAAAACTATTGAAACTTACTGGAGGAAAACTATTATTTTTACATCAACAGTTTGTTTTCGTATATGAAAATTACTATCTAAGTTAAATAATAGTGTTTATTGTGTGTTTTTCGATTGTAAATATTATCATATTTTGTCAACGAGGGACAGATCGTTTACGTGAATGCCGCGGTAGTTCTATCACCAAAACCGCGAACGATTCCTGCCATCTGGAAGTCTATTCTGACACCAACGACCTCGACGTTGACGCAACAGGAGAGTGGAGTACCCAGAGGCCACTGGAATGGGCTCGATTGGCCTGCATATTCTCTGGAGCGCCAGCCGCTGTAGCCGAGCGGTTCTAGGCGCTTCAGTCGGGAACCGCTCTGCTGCTACGGTCGCATCTTCGAAACCTGTCTCGGGCATGGATGTGTGTGATGTCCGTTGGTTAGTTAGGTTTAAGCAGTTCTAAGTCTAGGGGACTGATGACCTCAGCAGTTAAGTCCCACAGTGCTTAGAGCCATTTGAACCATTTATTCTCTGGATATGAAGAGATGCGACTCCTTTTCGTGGGGCTGTATTAAAGACGTGTACAGCAATAACCTCAAAACCATTGCTGAGCTGAGAGCAGCCACTCAGGAGGTCGTCGACAGCATCTAAGTTCCGACACTTCAACGGGTGATGCAGAATTTCGCTATTCGTCTGCGCCACATCATCGCCAATGATGGCATCATGTCGAACATGTCAATACCTAAATCCGAATATCTGTAGTGACGGTTACGTGTTGAATGAAGTGTGTGCACGCAGTAGTTTGTGAACAATTTACTTTTTTTTTCTTTAGTTCAAAAATTATCACTCTGTATGATCTGTGGAAAACAGGGTATAGCAAGAGAACTGGAGGCCCTGAGGAAGATCGGCGCATGGCAATCAAGGCGACACTGAAAAGTGAAAATAATCAGTCGTGGGTCAGTTTTCTACCTCTTGCAAGACGCGAGATTTAAGATTTTCCCGGCGTAGTCAGCTTTTTGAAAATTGTTCGGGTATTCAACCAACGGGGCGACATCCAGAAGGCGCTATTCTTCCGTAAGACAAGTTCTTGCCATTTTCAGGCGTTCCTGATGAGAGAGTGAGTGACTGACTTACTTATACTGAGAGCCGCCTTTAAATCTTGCACGACGTTTCGAACTTGACGAAGGACATCGCCCGCTGGGTTCCGTGACTGCCCACGTCCATTCAAAAAGCCCTCCGAATCGAGGCAGTAGCGAAAATTTTGCAGCTGCGTCAGGCCGATCGAGATGACTTCTTCAGCGACCTAACCACCGTGGACGACTTCGAACCCGAAACAAAGAAGCGAAGCAAGCAGTGGGAATGTGTGAATTCACCACCGCCGAAAAAGATGATGCTTAGTGATTTTTCGCGCTACCACGATGTGGTGCTCGTAATATTATGGTCGGAAGGGGCAAACCGTCACAAGAGCATACTACCGAAATCCCTCGACGTGAATGCAAGAGTCCGTCAGGACCAAGTCTCGCTGAAGCTGCCCAGTGGCGTGTTTCTGCTCCACGACAACGGGCTCGGCTCATTCTGCACGGGACACAGATACAATTGCTGCTTCTTTTGCCTTGCTCCCTTACTTTCCTGACGAAAAGAGGGCAGCAATTGTTCTAGTGCAGCATAGCGGACAGCAACAGGAGACCTATTTAACAGTAGAAACTTTAGGTTTCCACACCTGTATGTGACTTTCGAGAGGAGTGAAAAGAACACTCCTACTTAGTGTCTTGAACATGCTCGGTTTTGCATTTACGGGAATGTTGCTCTTCTGTAGGGTAGTTATATTTAAACTTTCGCTACTAGAGAGGGCTCCCATTAAAAATGAGAGATCGTAGTGTTAACACCATAGTACAGTGTCTCATCCATTTTATAGTCAGTTGAAGAGGAGGAGGAGGAGGAGGAGGAGGAGGAGGAGGAGAAGAAGATTAGTGTTTAACGTCCCATCGACAACGGTGTCATTCGAGTCGGGCCACAAGCTCGGATTACGGAAGGAGGGAGAAGGAAATCGGCCGTGCCCTTTCAAAAGTACCATTCCGGCATGTGCCTGAAGCGATTTATGGGAATCACGAAAAGCCTAAATGAGAAAGGCCGGACGCGAATTGGAACCGTCGTCCTCCCGAATGCGATTCCAGTGTGCTAACCACTGCGCCATCTCGCTCGGGACAGTCCCTTGATTCTATTATTTTAAAACCTTTTTTGTAATTATATGTAGTTTTGTCAGTAATTAGTGTTTATGAAACTGTAATATGATGCTAGAAGAACAATTAACACTATGCCGCACGGCGACACCACACCGGTGTTGTGCGCGATATAGCGGTCAACGGCTGGCGACACCACGGTGGTGTCGTGAGCATAGTATCGGGCAGTGTTCGGCGACAGCACTTTCTTTTCCAGTCTGTTGGTGTTTTGTTTAGGTAACAATAAGTTACACACGTCAACAAGTTTTTTGTTTTTATAAGTACTTGTGCCCTTTCATCACGGCGGACGAAAGAGACAATAAAATTATTTACGATGATTGCGCCGACGTCTTGTCTGACGTTCAGGACGACTTGGCCGATTGGGAAGACGACAAAGAATATAAAAATAAAAAAAATGAAAGTGAAGTAGAATCGTAGGAAGATAGTGAAATATGTGCAAGAAGAATTCGGCGCACGCTACGGTTGCCAACTGACTCGGCTGAATCAGACGAAGAAGGCAGTGCACAGTGGTCAGACTTTAATGTACCGAGGACCAATAATAATTTTGAAGCATCCTCGGTCCAAACCTATTTCCCACAGATACACAGAGCGTCGAAGATATCGTAGAATTATATATTTGGAACGATCTATTTGAATATATTAGCAATGAAACCAACAAATACTACAGTTAAAATAGCAATAGAAGAAAACTGGATTTAAAAAATGCCAAATTTGTCGACGTTACGGGACCCGAACTTAGAAAATGGTTTGGGCTTACTATCCTTGTGGGAATGGTAAAAAAAAGCAAGGGTCGATGATTATTGGTAAACAAATCCGATGATAGACACATTGATATTTCGCAAAACGATGTCCCGCAACCGATTCAGACAAATATTATCATTTTTAGATTTTTCCAACAGAACAATAAACCGGATAATGCCGACCGGCTTGTCAAAGTGCAATTCGTAATTGATTATTTTCCAAAAAGTTTAAAGAAATGTTTAATCTACGTCAAAACATCTCAATTGATCAAGGAATGATACCATGGCGTGGACGGTTAAATTTTAAAGTTTACAATGCGTCGAAAATTACGAAATACGTCATTCTCATTCGGATGCTGTGTGATTCGAGTACGGGATACATTTCCTCATTCCATATATATTCCGGCGCTGGACAATCTTTAGCAAAAACAGTGATGGAACTATTGACAACTTCTGATGGAAAGTGGCATCACCTCTACATCAATAATTATCATAACGGTGTAGATTGCAGAGAAGTTATTCGAAAAGAAAATTCGAGTTTGTGGAACGATACGGCAAAATAGAGGATTTCCGGAAAATTAAAGCGCGCAAAAGTCAATGTGTTTGAAGCTTGTCATCAACGGAAAGGTGACAAGCGGTCGGCGACAAGCCAAGTAATCCGAATTAGCGCTGCCGGCGCCAAGCGAATAAATTTGTACGAGGCGTGCGGACGGCAAGGTGTTAATAAATAACTATATCAAAGCTTTGCAATAACACGCTGGCAATGTAAGGGAAATTCATACTGTGCGGAGCCCCAAGAATACCTTTCAATGGGCCAAGAACATCGTTGGTGTGAGCGTGCGTAGTCTTAGTAATGGACGCAAAGAAAAGAGTTGCGAGTCATCTGTGCTGAGATGAGGACGTGAAGTGTTGGCGCTCTAATGCCAACTGAAGATTGTTCTGGAGTTGGTTTCTTAATATGCGTCAAGGTATAATATTACAAATGAGCGAACACTTGTGTGTGCACGGTTGTAAGAAGATATGGTAAATAAGGAAGACTACTATGTGGCACAAAGATATTCAAGCTCTATGCTAACTAAGAACAGCCTGTTGTCAATAAGGGATACCATAAAAAAACACTAAGTCGCAAAGTAAGGTTAAGTCAGTTATTTTGTACTTCGCAGATGACAAGGTATCAGCGCACAACACTATTGAGTTTGTTCCGCAAAACCACATACTATAAAATCACAGTAAGTAGCAAAACGAAAAATACTTTGTTTAGACTTCTCTTTCTTACATAAATTATAACCTAAAATATTTTACACTTTTTCAATAAACAAAAAAAGCTACTGATGATGGCAGAGAGATGCTGAAACATGTAAAAAGAAAAAGCAGTGTGTCTCCAACAAGGCGGAACCCATATCCTATGTACACTATATGATCAGAAGTATCCGAACACCTGGCTGAAAATGGCTTACAAGTTCGTGGCGCCCTCTATCGGTAATGCTGGAATTCAATATGGTGTTCCCCCACCCTTAGCCTTGATTACAGTTCCCACTATCGCAGGCATACGTTCAATCAGGTGCTGGAAGCCTTCTTGGGGAATGGCAGCCCATTCTTCACGGAGTGCTGAACTGAGGAGACGTATCGATGTCGGTCGATGAGGCCTGGCACGAAGTCGGCCAGGCCATTACAGCGATATTATTGTCGTGTAACCACTCCGCCACAGGCCGTGCATTACGAACAGGTGCTCGATTGTGTTGAAAGATGGAATCACCATTCCCGAATTGCTCTTCAACAGTGGGAAGCAAGAAGGTGCTTAAAACATCTATGTAGGCCAGTGCTGTGATAGTGCCACGCAAAACAACAAGAGGTGCAAGCCCCCTCCAGAGGAAAAACACGACCACACCATAACACCACCGCATCCGAATTTTACTGTTGGCACTAAACACGCTGGCAGATGACGTTCACCGGGCATGCGCCACACGCACACCCTGCCATCGGATCGCCACATTGTGTACCGTGATTCGTCACTCCACACAACGTTTTTCCACTGTTCAGTCGTCCAATGTTTACGCTCCTTACACCAAGCGAGGCGTCGTTTGGCATTTACCGGCGTTGTGTGTGGCTTATGAGATGCCGCTCTACCATGAAATCCAAGTTTTCTCACCTCACGCCTAACTGTCTTAGTACTTGCAGTGGATCCTGATGCAGTTTGGAATTCCTGTGTGACAGTCTGAATAGATGTTTGCCTATCACACATTACGATTCTCTTCAATTGTCGGCGGTCTCTGTCATCAGCATACGAGGTCAGCCTGTACACTTTTATGCAATACGTATCACTTCACGTTTCCATTTCACTATCGCATCGGAAACAGTGGACCTAGGGATGTTTAGGAGTGTGGAAATGTCGCGTACAGACGTATGACACAAGTGACACCCAATCACCTGACCTCATTCGAAGTCCGTGAATTCCGCGGAGCGCCCCATTCTGCTCTCTCACGTTGTCTAATGACTACTGAGGTCGCTGATATGGAGTACCTGGCAGAAGGTGGCAGCACAATGAACCTAATAAGAAAAACGTATGTTTTTGGGGGTGTCCGGATATTTTTGATCACATAGCGTATTTTGTAGTTGAGCACAAGGCTTGCCAGCGTAGTACTTTTTTTTCTTACACTGTTTGTTCGTCATACCTTGACTTAATGAAGCTAATTGACCCAAATCGTCAGGAATCAGCGAGGTCCCATCCTTTGGCCAAAACTTCCCAGAAAATCACAAGTGAAAGAAGTAATTAAGATAAATCCAACTGCAGGTAACTTACCCTTAGACAGATCGCAATTAGAGGCAGTAGTAAGTAAAGTTTTCCATACACTGCTGCATTACTACTGTAGACGATCGGCCAAACCAAAAGTTAACTGGAAGCCATTTACATTTCAATGACAAAACGATCTTGACGCTATTGCAGCCAAAGTAATTTTTACTTATATTCTCGCAGCCTTGGCATTGCCAAATGGTTGTTGCTATAAATGAAACCATTTATGACGTTTTGTTTGAGAAGTAACCACTGAGGAACAGTAATTAGTTTTAATAATGTTTGTACAACTTTGCAAACAGCCTGCATAACTTTGAGTTACGTAATTCAGCGCCGTTTCCATAAAGCGTTGCTGGTAATTACCCGTTACTGGTGTTAGTAACTATCAATACTACAAGTTTATTATAAATTAAAATCATTTTGTTCATTTCACACATGTCATTAACATCTAGGCTCGCGCGAGTGCGCTCTGTTCAGTTGCTGCATTATTATTCACTCCCAGTTATTACACGATTTCAACGTCATGTCAGTCATTAACCAAATTTAACTCGTGTTCGTTTCTAAGCTGGCGACCGTAATTATTCTACAATCTAAATTTGTTCAACAATTTAATTACTGTAAGTTATTGCTACTCAGTGAATCCTTAACTTCTTTTCATTTTTATGCTTCGATCATTGGTGTACTTAACAAACCCACGAGCGGCAACGAGCACGATGCAACTACCTGTACTCTTTCATTAACCATTGTTCTCCGGGACTCATGCCTTGTTTCCATTAAATGCGGGACATGAGATACACGTGTCACAAAAACTTCCATAAACGGAGAGTATGGGTACATTATAGCAGGACAATGAAACTTTGTGGAAACATCTGCAAGGACATGCGGAAGATAAATAACGAATATCCAGTATGGTAGGGTAATGAACATCAACAAAAGCAAAACGAGGATGATAGAATGTAGTCGAATTAAGTGGGGTAATGCTGAGGGAATTAGATTAGGAAATGAGACAAAGTAGTGAAGGAGTTTTGCTATTTGGGGAGCAAAATAACTGATGATGGTCGAAGTAGAGAGGATATAAAATGTAGACTGGCAATGACAAAGGAAAGCGTTTCTGAAGAAGAGAAATTTGTTAACATCGAGTATTGATTTAAGTGTCAGGAAGTCGTTTCTGAAAGTATTTGTATGGAGTTTAGCCATGTATGGAAGTGAAACATGGACGATAAATAGTATGGACACGAAGAGAACAGAAGCTTTCGTAATGTGGTGCTACAGAAGAATACTGAAGATTAGATGGGTAGATCACATAACATGAGGAGGTATTGAATAGGATTGGGGAGAAGAGAAGTTTGTGGCACAACTTGACTAGAAGAAGGGATCCATTGGTAGGACATGTTCTGAGGCATCAAGGGATCACCGGTTTAGCATTGGAGGGCAGCGTGGAGGGTAAAAATCGTAGAGGGAGACCAAGAGATGAATACACCAAGCAGATTCAGAAGGATGTAGGCTGCAGTAGGCAGTGGGAAAAGCTTGCACAGGATAGAGTAGCGTGGAGAGCTGCATCAAACCAGTCTCAGGACTGAAGAACACAACAACAACAACAACAACAACAACAAGGTAATATTTGTTAAATGCGTGCCATGTTTACGTTCCAGGTTGCAAACGTTGATCAATGTGACGACCATATGCATCCACGACAGTCTGGGACCGAACTAGAAACAGCTCCCACCCCTCCCCTCCCGCCCTCCTCCCCACTCTCATCTTCAGCCCTGAACGAGTGTTGTTATGCCGTTGATAAACCCTGTCCTTCGGGTAACCCCACAGCCAGAAATCACACGGGTTCAAACCTGGTAATGTCGGTGGCCACGCAGTTTGAAAAGTAAGAAAATGAAACACCTACAGACGTCCTTATGATGTCATTTATTATACGGCTACCAGTTCAGGTGCTTCAGTGCACCATCGCTAGACCTTAGCTGATGCTTAAGGGGTTAACACCATCTATATACACGATGCCTCAGCGGCCAACATCCACAACTGGTTTGCGCAGACTACCTGTAATAGCGATGTTGTCTCTCCAGTCATCAACTGAGTTGATGCCGGTCGGAGTGGCCGAGCGGTTCTAGGGGCTACAGTCTGGAACCGCACGACCGCTACGGTCGCAGGTTCGAATCCCGCCTCGGGCATGGATGTGTGTGATGCCCTTAGGTTAGTTAGGTTTAAGTAGTTCTTAAGTTCTAGGGGACTGATGACCTCAGAAGTTAAGTCCCATAGCGCTCAGAGCCATTTGAACCATTTGAACTGAGTTGATAGTTGGCCACTGATGCATCGTGTAGCAACGCGGAGTGGCCGCGCGGTTTGAGGGGTCACGTCACCGACTGCGTGGCCCCTCCCACCGGAGTTTTAAGTAGTGTGTAAATCTAGGGACCGATGACCTAAGCAGTTTGGTCCCTTCACACACAAAAATAATGCATCGTCTATACAGATGGTGTTAACCCCTTCAGCATCAGCTAAAGCCTGAGGATGGTGCTCTGAAGCACCGAAAATGGTAGCCGCACAGTAAATGACATCATAAGGACGGCTGTAGGTGTTTCATTTCTTCACGTAAGTGAACGGCCGAAGTCCCCCAGACCTCCAGTTACAAGGATGTACACACAAAAACAATTTGGAACGATCCGGCCAATGATTCGGTTTTCTCCAAATGTGTTACGGAGTAAATGAGTGACTTCACGACCAATATGAGGTGAAATTCCAGCGTGCAACCAAATAGTTGAGTCCGAAGCACCTCTCTCCCCTAAAGCAAGGAACACATTTTGGCGAAGCAGATCACAGTAATGTGTGCCGTTCACGCTGCATGTCCTTGGTCCTAGTGAGCCGAGTTCCTGCTACGTCCGCGTACCAGTACTGGCGCCTGACGGAAAGTAATGACACTAACACTACTAACAACGCAAATCCTGCAGCGCAACAGTGTGAACGTCATTCCTATAAATTCGGTTACCTCTAGGCAAATTTTGCTAGTGGAAGCGTATGGAGAACATGCATTGTCACAAAGAATGTGGAGAGATTGGTTTCGATGACTCAAAGGGTACGGTTCTGAGGTAACGAAATGCGACCTGGTCGGTGTGGCGCACCATGAGCTACTGCAACCTGATCCGACGGAGAATACTGAATTCTACCACGCATACTTACTCAGTTTCAATCGCACACTTAACACGAACGCCAGCAGTATGCTCAGAGACGGCCCGCCCGGTTGGCCGTGCGGTCTAACGCACGGCTTTCCGGACAGGAAGGAGCACCTGGTCCCCGGCACGAATCCGCCCGGCGGATTTGTGTCGAGGTCCGGTGAACCGGCCAGTCTGTGGATGGTTTTTAGGCGGTTTTCCATCTGCCTCGGCGAATCTACATCTACATTTATACTCCGCAAGCTACCCAACGGTGTGTGGCGGAGGACACTTTACGTGCAACTGTCATTACCTCCCTTTCCTGTTCCAGTCGTGTATGGTTCGCGGGAAGAACGACTGTCTGAAAGCCTCCGTGCGCGTTCGAATCTCTCTAATTTTACATTCGTGATCTCCTCGGGAGATATAAGTAGGGGGAGGCAATATATTCGATACCTCATCTAGAAACGCACCCTCTCGAAACCTGGACAGCAAGCTACACCGCGATGCAGAGCGCCTCTCTTGCACAGTCTGCCACTTGAGTTTGTTAAACATCTCCGTAACGCTATCACGGTTACCAAATAACCCTGTGACGAAACGCGCCGCTCTTCTTTGGATCTTCTCTATCTCCTCCGTCAACCAGTTCTGGTACGGATCCTACACTGATGAGCAATACTCAAGTATAGGTCGAACGAGTGTTTTGTAAGCCACCTCCTTTGTTGATGGACTACATTTACTAAGGACTCTCCCAATGAATCTCAACCAGGCACCCGCCTTACCAACAATTAATTTTATATGATCATTCCACTTCAAATCGTTCCGCACGCATACTCCCAGATATTTTACAGAAGTAACTGCTACCAGTGTTTGTTCCGCTATCATATAATCATACAATAAAGGATCCTTCTTTCTATGTATTCGCAATACATTACATTTGTCTATGTTAAGGGTCAGTTGCCACTCCCTGCACAAAGTGCCTATCCGCTGCAGATCTTCCTGCATTTCGCTACAATTTTCGAATGCTGCAACTTCTCTGTATACTACAGCATCATCCGCGAAAAGCCGCATGGAACTTCCGACACTATCTACTAGCTCATTTATATATATTGTGAAAAGCAATGGTCCCATTACACACCCCTGTGGCACGCCAGAGGTTACTTTAACGTCTGTAGACGTCTCTCCATTGATAACAACATGCTGTGTTCTGTTTGCTAAAAACTCTTCAATCCAGCCACACAGCTGGTCTGATATTCCGTAGGCTCTTACTTTGCTGGCTGGTTCCCCTTATTCCGCCTCAGTTACACTATGTCGGCGATTGCTGCGCAAAGAAGTTCTCCACGTACGCGTACACCACCATTACTCTACCACGCAAACATAGGGGTTACACTCGTCTGCTGTGAGACGTTCCCTGGGGGATCCACCGGGGGCCGAACCGCACAATAACCCTGGGTTCGGTGAGGGCGGAGGGGGGGGGGGGGGTTAAGTGGACTGCGGTAGTCGTCGTGGGGTTGTGGACCACTGCGGCTGCGGCGGGGATGGAGCCTCTCCGTCGTTTCTAGGTCCTCGCTTAACATACACTACAATACAATGCTGAGAGACATGACAAGGTCATTCTGCCTCACCACAGTGCCAAAGCACACGTCTGAAAGCGGGTGAAAGACACCTTGCAGGGACTTGGATGGGATGTCTTACCCCACCCCCACATATTCACCAGTCATCGCCCCATTCCGATTATCATTTGTTTCGGTCCATGTAGCATGGGCCTGTCTCAACAACGCTTCATATCTTTTAAGGACCTCGGAGAACTGGCTGCGTGAGTGGATCACCTCAAAAGAATCTGAGTATTTTGTTACGGGTTCCATTTGTTACCCGAAAAGTGGGAAATGTTGTAGCTGCCGAAGGACCCTACCTTCAGTCAACTAACTGACGTCATTCTATCAAAAGAAACGTGTGTTTTCTGTGCAACTAACAGCGAGAATTAATTCAAGTTGTAAGGTACCCCTTATTTGCAGATAAGAGCGCATTTTACCTTATTTCCTGTTTTGCTATTTCACATACGTGAAGTGAATGTATCAGCTCTGCAGGGTACTAACGTTCAGTAATTTTACAATGCCAGAAAACGTTGATATTAATAAACAAATGAATAACTTTGGCATAACCGAATATGTACTATCTTATACGAACTATACCGATTTTACGCTCAAGGTACAGACTGAATGTCGTATTTCGATCTAGTCATGCGGTAGACCATGATCTCGAACCGTTAATAGTTAGCTTATAATAGTGTAAAAAAGTTCTTTATACTGTTTTTCTTAAATAAACGCACCATAATCGCATTCCCTGTAAAAATTATTTGCCCAAACACTTCTTCCCGCTGCATTACGTAAAAGATAGACAGTAGTATTGCACTTTCAGAAACCGACGGCGCCGCTACGGCTCTGCAAAGGGACTACGAGAGCATATCCGCACAACAGGTAGGAAGAATTCCTATGCAGCGGTTCACTAAGTCAGTTTAAGGACGGACTGGCTTAATTATCGCAAAACTCGGGTGGGGAAGCATGGCCAGTTATACTGTACACCCCTTATACCACCATCTCCGGACTCACCGGCAAAACTGAGACATTTCTGAAGGTTTAGTACGAGGAGAGAGTTCTTGCAAAGTACCCAATAGTGTTTCCCAAACAGGCAAAATACAGACTTCCAAGGATTCCGGCAAATCGTCCACTGCTGGGAAAATTGTGTCGGATTGAAGGCTGAATACGAAGAGAAGCATTAACGCCATTTCGTAGTCGCAGCTTGGTTTTTCTCTTTTTTTTTTGACGGGTTAATTAAAATTTTATGATTGCCTGCCGTAGTGTTGTTGCGCTCGCCTCCAACATTTCCCATTCTACAGGGAAACAGAGGTTGCTCCCAGATAGCAATCGAATCCTTTCTCAAACGTCCATTTCCACCAAGCAGAGATCGTGGAATTTCATCTACTGGATCAGAGCTACCAAAAATACTCGCAAAGCAAAGCTCTAGTTATAAGGTATTTTTTGCGAAACAAAAGGAGACGAGCACGGGAAGAAACAAACGGAGACGTTTTCCGCCGGCCTTACAGCAAGTGATTTCGCAGCGACTGGCTTTGGCTGAACCCGCCAAGTTATCGAGGACGTACGCTCCGCTGCGTCAACCTCGCAGCTCCACCGGCCCAACCGCTAAACGAGGAAGAATGGAGCAAACGGGCTTAATAAATACTCGGCAGAGGGGAGGGGGGGCAGGGGCTAGCCGCCACATCTCTCCAATAATCTCTGGAATCCAATTTCTGTTCCCTCAATTGTTTTCCGTACCCAGAAACTCAATAAGAGCGTAAAGTCGCCTCGGTCGCACAAAAGAAAGCTCCGAACGACAGAATCGTTTCCACAGCATCGGACGCGGGCCCACTTGAATTTCTCTCACTCCAGACGGTGCTACGTTCAATGAAGTACTATATGACCCGGAGACGAGGCGCTAACAATTTATTCCTGGACCCAGCAGCGGGACACGGAACGAACGGTATCGAATCGGAAAACGATTCAGGCCCGTTTGTCACGTTGATTAAAAAACAAGTTTGGAAGCAATGAAAGTGTGTACATTTTCTTCTCTGTCTTTTTGGAACAGACAAGTTCAGCAACGAACGGAAAAATGTTGCTCAAAACACGTTGGCTTGCCAAGTGGGACTGGTTTTATAAACTAATGCGCTTGGACAGTAATTAAAGTTCAGCATTCATACGAAGAGGGTGATTACGAAGAGGGTGATTAGCAGAATCGACCTCTCTTCGTATTACGGAGGTTCGCATTCGTGTCGTCGCAAGATTCACTTGAACAGCCCCACGGTACACTGGACAATGACACGTACACTGGGGCAGTTTGTCACTTCAGTGCAGAAAACCTCACCGCTTAATGCTAATACGCTAATGCTACTTTATAGGAAATCGTACACGTCTAATTGTTTCGTCGTGTGAGATCTACTTGTGTCCAGTTTAGTCTTTTGGCATAGACAGAGTGTCCCAGTTCCATTAGGGCTGGGGCTGTGAAAAAAAAGTGATGGATTACGTTCACAAAATCACTGTATTTATTTAAATTAGTCTCCCTCTGAACATTACACAGCTGAAATCGGTTTGAAACAGTCGCTGCAGTCCTCTTTTGGAATTGCATTAAAGCCTGCAGTACAGTTCTCTTGGATGTGTGTAGCTTCGTCTTGAAGGCGTCCTTTCATTGCCAACATCAATTTGGGGAACAACCAGAAGATGGCTGGGACCAAATGCGGCGGATGATCCACGACTGTAGTCCACTTACTCGCCAAAAACCCCGCACAGTCTTTGCTTTGGGGCCTGGGTTGTTGTCGTGGAGGAGCACCGGGAACCTGCCTCTCACCATTCTAATCGAATTCGAAGGCCCACAAACATGAAATCCAACACGAAACTTGATGTTACCTCTCTGCTTCAGTGCCATTTTCCAACATGTGTCAGACACGAACGTTACATTCCCGGCCAGGACGTCCGCTGCAGCGATGCTAGCGCTTTGACTTTCTATACGACTGTTGTTGAAACTTCCAAGGATTGTAACGAAAATGTTCAAATGTGTGTGAATTCCTATGGGACCACACTGCAGAGGTCACCAGTCCCGTGACTTACACACTACTTAAACTAACTTGAACTAAGAAGAACACATACACATACACACACACACATGCCCGAGGGAGGACTCTAACATCCGGCGGGAGCGGCCGCATAGTCCGTGGCATGGCGTCTCAAACCGCACGGCCACTACGCGCGGCGATTGTAACGCCACAACTCGCCACGAGGTAGTACTGCAGTTTGGAATTTCTCAAAAGCAGTCCTAAAGGAACTGGGACACACAGTGTATACGCTGACGAGACAAAACATTATGACTACCTGCCAGTTACGTGTGGTGGTCCACTTTTGGAACGCAATTCAGCAGTGATTATAGGTGGCAACTAGTGCTCGGTAGGTTTCCAAAGGAATGTGTACTGGATGTCTACGCACAGGCCACGCACGTTTCGTAAATAAGGGACCAATGACTTATGGGCGTCAATCTGGTGTTCGATAGCGTCCCACATGTGTCCCATCGGCTTCAGGACAGGTGACTTTCGGGCCCAAGGCATCAAGGTAAATTCACTACAGTGTTTCTCAAAATACTGTAGCACGAGTCTTACCTTGTGAGCCGGCCGAGGTGACCGACTGGTTCTAGGCGCTACAGTTTGGAACCGCGCGACCGCTACGGTCGCAGGTTCGAATCCTGCCTCTGGCATGAATGTGTGTGATGTCCTTAGGTTAGTTAGGTTTAAGTGGTTCTAAGTTCTAGGGGACTGATGACCTCAGAAGTTAAGTCCCATAGTGCTCAGAGCCATTTGAACCATTTTTGCCTTGTGAAATAGCCAGTTGTCCTGCTGGAAGATCCGTCGCCATCAGGGAAGACAACAGGCATGAAGGGATGCAGTTGGTACATAGTCCACAACTGACATAATGGCTTCCATTACTACTGCAGTCTCTTGGCAGATTGGTTCAACGTTACCCGTAGCACAACTCTGTGCCACCATCCCGTGTCTGTGGTGTAGAGTACGTTTCGACCAGTCCTTTGCCTGGATGACGGCGTATCGGGACATGACCATCGACCTCGTGAAACAACAAATGTAATTCATTCGACCAGGAAATACGTTTCCATTTATCGCGATCCGATCTCGATGGTCCGGTGCCCACTTCAATCATAATTGAAGTTGACTCTGTAAGCGTACAGATATCGATGCTGTACTTGAAGGATCGAATGTATCCTTACTTGGCTACAGTGCTGCGCCATCGCTGACGAGGACGCCCCATCGCTGAGGACAGAGATTGGCGCCTTGATATCTTCTGGCGCGATAGAGTGAGTGAGTCGAGCCTCAGCAAGCCTGTAGTGCAGGACCAGAGAGCTTGTGGTCTGCGCATCGTGCGTAAAAAAAAAGTGAATTAGTTTTTTGTGATATTGTGGGATTCTGTCAGTAGTGCCGGATCATGCTCGCAGAGCAGATCCGGGGTGTATAAAAGTGAAATATTTTGTGGAAGAATATTGAAAGTCATCATAGTTAAAGCGCGAGTAGGATGCATATGTGTGTGAGCGAAGTCATGAACTACATCTACGTGGCTACTCTCCAAATCACATTTAAGTGCCTGGCAGTGGGTTCATCGAACTACCTTCACAATAATGCTCTATTATTCCAATCTCGTACAGCACGCGGAAAAAAAACGGACGCCTATATCTAGCCGTGCGAGCTCTGATTTCCTTTATTTTATTATGAAGATCCGTTCTCCCTATGTAGATCGGCGTCAACAAAATATTTTCGCATTCGGAGGAGAAAGTTGGCCATTGAAATTTCGTGAGAAGTTCCCGCCGCAACAACGAACGCCGTTATTTTAATGATCTCCACTCCAAATCCTGTATCATTTCAGTGACACTCTCTTCTCTATATCGCAATAACACTAAGCGTGCTGGTCTACTTTGACCTGTCTCGATGTACTCCGTCGACCCTATCTGGTAAGGATCCCACATCGCGCAGCAGTATTCTAAAAGAGGACGGACAAGAGTGGTTTAGGGCAGTCTGTTTAGTAAATCTGTTACTTTTTCCAAGTGTCTTGCCAATAAAACGCAGTCTTTGCTTCGCCTTGCCCACAACATTTTCTGTGTGTTCTTTCCAATTTAAGTTGTTTGTAATTGTAATTCCGAGGTATTTAGTGGAATTTACGGTCTTTAGATGTGACTGATTTATCTTGTAACGGAAGTTCAATGGATTCCTTTTAGCATTCATGTGGATGACCTCACACTTTACGTTATTTAGCGTCAATTGCCAATTTTTGCACCATGAAGATATCCAAATCGTTTTGCAATTTGTTTTGATCTTCTGATGACTTTACTAGTCGACAAACAACAGCATCATCTGCAAACAACCTAAGACGGCTGTTCAGATTGTCTCCTAAATTTGATCTTGAAGTCAGATTTGAATTTCGTATCAAGGGGATAGTTATGTAATGAAAACAGGACCGTTCTGTCGGGAATCGGCAATGGTAATTGTAATTTCACATAAGCTCCTGATAGGTGAGTGACTGTAATTGCAGCGTGGATGCAGTCTGACCAGTTATACGAAATTAAAGCGGAATAAATTAACTGTGCTGTACAAATATGTTCTTCATTATTATTAGAATATTTTAGAAGGGACAGAATCAGAGCACATGCCTCGCAGGCTCATGGTTGGAACTTCAGTTATTGGCGCATGTACCTTGGGAGTAAGTTGGCCTTCTATAGCTGACTACTTACGATTAATAATGTCCGATGCGTAATTTTGCTAACCAGCAGACTACAGCAAGTATCAATCATATATATACACAAACGATAAAATAGTAGGGGGCTTACACCTGCGATCACGTGGTGATCGCCAGGTGTGCTGCCCTGAGTGCAACAACGTGGATTAAAGTGCGTGCGCAGGCACTGAACTCTCTCACTGGAAATAAGATATTCCTGTTATGCCAAACAATGTTTTTTCATATAGAAGCAAACATGTTTCAGTACCTTTGTGCAGTCGACAGTGTATACTCTTCATTCGAATATTGATTTCGCATTGTAGGGTTATGCAGAATTCTCTGTAGATTACCGGGTACTAGTAGCGTGTCAACCGCAAATTTAGCGATCGCAAATCCTCTCGTGTGTCCAGCAGTTTGTGCCAACTAGGACTAGACACACATCAACAACAACAACGTTTACACTGTATTTTGGTAAAGTTGAAAAATGTTATTTACAAACAGTGTTCTGCAAAATATGAGGATCGCCCAAAAGTAATGCAGCACATTCTTTTTCTTGGCTAATAACAACTGCGCGAAAGTGAAACTTTAGGTAGGCATTATCTGAAGTTTCCAGAGAGCGCGCGTAAATTTTACGTTTCCTCCGACAGATAGCGTAACTGCAGCAATGTTTCAAAATGGCGTCTATAGGTGATGTACCTTGTAAGCAGCGTGTCGCTATTGAATACGTTACTGCGGAGAATGAAACTGTTGCCAACATTCACAAACGTTTGTGTGCAGTTCATGGAGTATTTTCAGTCGACAGAAATATTGTTAGTCGCTGGGCAAAGAGGGTGAGGCCATTAAAAGAAGGTGGTTCGGCAGAGCTCCAAGATTTGCAGCGTTAACGGAGACCACCCACGGTTGTCACATGGGACAAGATGCAGCGTGATGATGTGCTCATTCGCGAGGACCGACGCGTAAAGACTCGGCAATTGGCGCTGGAGCTGTTAATCAGCGAAGGAAGTGAGGATGCAATCGACAACCCGGGTGATTTACATTACATTACATTTATCGTTTTCCATGGATACCTTGGAGAGAAGTCTCTGGGATGTGGAAAGAGTCATTTTTCCCCCTCAGATACATGGATATTGTACAATTCTAACGCAGACAGAGTTATGAGCTATAATCGTTGTGAAGATATTCATCGATGGAGTAGAAGGAGTTGGCCAACAGGAAGTTCTTTGATTCACTCTGAAACCGATCTTCATGACTTACAAGACCTTTGATATGCTCTGGTATGTTACTGAATATATGAGTACCTATGTATTTGACTCCTTTTTGTACTAATGTTAAGCTTTTATAGTCCTTATACAGATTGTTTTTGGTTCTGGTATTATAGTAATGTTTTGCTCTATTTTGTATAAAAAAAGATATGTTGCAAATGATAAAGGACATCAATGAGTATGTGTTCAAAATGGCTCTGAGCACTATGGGACTTAAGATCTGAGGTCATCAGCCCCCTAGAACTTAGAACTACTTAAACCTAACTAACCTAAGGACATCACACACATCCATGCCCGAGGCAGGATTCGAACCTGGACCGTAGCGGTCGCGCGGTTCCAGACTGAGTATATGTATTGAGAAGTAGTAGTTAGAATACCAAATTTCTTAAAGGGGTCTCTGCATGATGATCTAGGACAGACACCAGATATAATTATAATGACTCCTTTCTGAATTTTGACTCAATATGATGAAGCTCGTCCTCACGCAAGTCTGAAGTTCTTCGGAACACATCAGAAAAGGGGGTTGGGCAATGGTACTCCACACAACCTACAGACCTGCCCTAGCTGCCTCAAATTTCTACTTTTCTGCTGGCCGCTGTGGCCGAGCGGTTCTAGGCGCTTCAGTCCGGAACCGTGCTGCTGCTACGCTCGCAGGTTCGAATCCTGGCTCGGGAATGGATGTGTGTGATGTCCTTAGTTTAGTTAGGTTTAAGTAGTTCTAAGTCTAGGAGACTAATGACCTCAGATGTTAAGTGCCATAGTGCTTAGAGCCATTTCTACTTTTTTGGGTCATTACAGGATGGCATTCGTGGAAGACACTTTGAAGACGACGAATGTGTGATTTGCACGGTGAAGAAATGGCTTCGTGACCAGAACAAGGAATGGTACCGACAGGGCATAGAACGGGGAGGAGATTATGTGGAAAAACAGGAAGTGTAGAAGAAACATCGTTCTTTCTTGTGTGTGCTTTTCATTGTGTTCATTAAATAATTACTGAAGGTGCAGTAATTTCTGGGCGACCATCGTAAGTGTGTGTGCTTCTCAGTGACACATGAGAATGAAGTCGAAAAACGATTTACGAACGCTAAATTTGCAGATGACAAGCATAAGGACCTGCATAACCTTACAATATGAGATTAATATTTTAATAAAGAAAACCCACCGATGATGGTACATAGGTCCTGAAACATGTTTTGGTCTATATGAAAAAACCATGTTTAGCACAAAGTGCGGACCTTCTGTCCAGTAATTTTATCGCCAAGTGCGGCCAATGCAAGAGCAACAAAACCAAAGGATGAATATTCTACTCTCTCTTCAGATCTGCAACGGAACTATGCCTTTTCTTCTTTACAAGAGGGCCAACCTGCCGACCTCCACCTTCTGCGGCGAGACGTGGACGTCCAGCGGCTCAACTGAGTCGTTTCCTGGATGCTAATACCCAGGCGCCGGTTCATAACAATCCTCCCTTTGTCAAAGTCGCTTATGTTATGGGATTCCCCCAACCGCGGCCCGTGTCATCACTGGGACGAATGAGAGTCCCCATTCGTCTCCGCTCCGTATCCCTTACCGCGTCATGTGCTCGGAACGTCACCAGGCGGAATTCATTGCCGCGGAGGTCACGGGTCGTAACCTTTGGCTCATCAGTGAAGTTCGTGTTCCCATTCAGCGGTCTCCCAAATCCTCAACTCCCGTGAACATAATTATCTTTTTGTATTTGCTTTTCTGCAGCTCCACGGTTTGGAACGATAGCCAAGTTGATTTGAAATGGTTGAAAACAAACAATAACGTTACGTATATTTCAGTCAAATTGTAAAACCATCAGAGTTTCGCAGAAGTTTGATTTTATTTAACTAGCGACAAGTTTCGGACTTAAGTCCATTATCAAGCCACCCTCAGAAATCCTGCGTGAACACCATGACGTGTGTGCGCTGGCCACATTGCTCGAATGAGTGGCTAGATGGACAATACTATTTGCATACGCAATTCCAGTGCTGAGTGTTTTACTGCCCACAGCACTGTCCTCTCCTATACACATGGTATCGTTCATTCAGCCACTCATTCAAGCAACGTGGCCAGGGCACACACATTATGGTGTTACGGTAGTACCTGTGTTGCTGGCGTGATAATGGTTGGTTGGTTTTGGGATTTGATGGGGGCTAAATATCGAGGTCATCAGTCCCCTGTTCCAAACAGACATACTTGTGAAAGGCCTATACAGTAAAAGCGTAACCTCTGCACCCAGAGGGAGGGAACACTAACGGGTACAGAGCTAAAATGAACACCGCAATAACACAAAAATAGACGACACGTAAAAGGAGAAGAGCAAATAGTTGACTAGAGTAAAACAGTGGTTGATGGATCAGGTAAAAGCTCAACCACTCAACTACAAACGAAGAACCTCCAGCTGGAAAGCGTTGATAGAGGTAGCAACACAACTTGTCATCATAAAAGACACTATTTTGGTATCCACGTCACAATTAAAAGTCGCTGGAGTGGGTGTAGCCTGAGAAATCATGCGAGAGCGCCCACACTAGAGCGAGTGATAAAACCCAGCTGCACGGATAAAACGTAAAACTGAGTCAGCTATAGAGGCATCGTCAACTATAATTAAAGGAAGTGCAGCTGGTAAATTAAAGGACTGCCGCAAGGGGGCTAAAAAGGGGCAGTCCATCAGAAGATGGACCACTGTCAGCCCTGCATCACAGCGACACTTGGGCGGGTTCTCACGACCGCGTATGTCCAATTCGGAGACGGCAGAGAACAACTGAGTCCCTACGCGTGCCCCTCAAGGATGAGTTCCATACGGCCGTGGACGACTTGACCACGCGGAGCTTATTTGGCGTGTTCAATACAGACCATTCAGAGCTCCAGACATCGCGGACCTTGCGATGTAGGGCTGACCGGAGGTCTCTTTCCAAGCTCCAGGGGTGGCGTGATAATGGACTTAAGTCCGAAACTGGTGACCGTGACCATTTAAATAAATTCAAATTCTGTGGAACTTTGACGTTTTACATCATTCAATCATAGTAAGTCGCTGCCTAATGCCATCCAGACTGGCAAAAGTGAGTAGCTATTGTAGTTATTTATTACTTATTTATCTCAAAATAAAACTTCTTGCTCAACTTAAATACGGCAATCGTCTGTGTTGGCTTCACTCTATTACACAGAAACTAATACTATTTTATTCATTTTGGTTAGACAGCACCGCAGCTATTTTCGTAAATTAGGTTGTGGGAAATATTGTAACCAGCCAGGTTTTTTAATGATTTTATTGCACCGTTACCACTTCCGAACCTGAGGCCATCGTCAGACGGTGGCGTTAACTTCTTTGAAAGCTTTATATCTGTGTCTTCAAGAAAAGCTCTTTTTTTACATATTATAAGGCAGCGGTTTGATTTTCTTTTATACTCCATACTGATCAATGAACTGTGTCCGCCTTCTTATATTTAGTTCAGGTCATTGATCAGCAAGAACCATAAAAGAAAATGAATCCTCCATGTTGTAATATATAAAGGAGAGCTTTTCACGAAGAAACAAATGTAAAACTTGTAAAGAAGTCAACGTTACCGTCTGACTAACGGCTCTGGCCCGAAACTAGTAACGATACAATAAAATCATTTAAAAAATAACTGTCTATTTGCAGTACTTCCTGCAGTGTAATGAAACGAATATTAACAGCGTCGTCTGTAGCTGTCAAACAAAACCACCCTCCGCTTCTCCCATCACTCTCCTAGCTACTCCTGAGAGGCCTGATGACATAGTAGTTTGGCCCCTTTAACCATCCAACCAATCGACCCCTGAAACTCACCTTCACGTGGGGCATTTTGTTTTGTTGTGTTTGATTGTGACTTCATTCTTATTGCGTCAATCAAGCCTTAAGTAAGAATTACAAGTTGTCTTTTGATTCAAATTATCATGTGCATACTTTCAAATGACACTGAAGGCCAATTTTCTATATTACCCGCTGCATTAATCACATATCGCCATTCTGTTCGCATGCAAATCATGTTTTTAATTTACAGACTGAAACGAATTGACGAAGAGGACAGGAGGGTTAAAAACTCACAAAAAAACGTAAATCCTAAAAATGCCTAAATTGAAATTGAACGGAATGTGGTGGGTACGTACGATGCTAGACAAGAAAAGTGAGACACCCAGAAGAGTCGGAAACAAGCTTACAAACCGATTGACAGTATGAGCCAAGTTCTCAGTGCACCATCTCTGGCCAGCAGAGTGGTGTCATAAAGCTGTTGTATTCCTCTCCTGAGGGAAGCTGACGTATAAGTTTCGTAATTCGTTCTTGATACCCTGGATACTGGCGTTGAAACGTAGTTGACGTGCGAGCTAGTCTCACACATGTCTACTGGGAACAGCTATGGGGATCTTGCTGGCTACTGGATAACCTCAACAACACGCAGACCGTTCACAGAGACACGTCTCATGTTTGGACGAGCATTGTCCTGCTGAAAAATGTCACCGCAATTGTCGCATGTCGCACAAAACGGATGCAAGCTGTTTGTGAGGTACGTTGTACCATCAGGATTCTCTCAATCACAAAGAGCCGTCTTATAGTCGTAACTACTGACTCGTCCGCAGCTCGTGGTCGTGCGGTAGCGTTCTCGCTTCCCACGCCCGGGTTCCCGAGTTCGATTCCCGGCGGAGTCAGGGATTTTCTCTGCCTCGTGATGACTGGGTGTTGTGTGATGTCCTTAGGTTAGTTAGGTTTAAGTAGTTCTAAGTTCTAAGGGACTGATGACCTTAGATGTTAAGTCCCATAGTGCTCAGAGCCAACTACTGACTCCTCATACTATGACGCCAGGATTAACATCGATTTGCCTCTTCCGGACACTGGAAGAATGGGACCTCGCCCCCATGTTGGCTCCATATTCACCAACGATGGCCGTCCGGAATCGTGCAGAGTCGTGATTCACAGTGGGCACAAATGCGCCGTTCGTCCGCAGTCCATGCTTCCCCGTCACAGGCACCACTCCAAACGAAGCACTTTTGGTTATTATGCCAACTTAGGCATGGGACGGTAAATCCCTGATCCACCTGCTGCTGGTTTCCGACTAATGGTGCGGGACGACACATAATGTTGGAGGGAGCCCATTACTTTTCTCGGATGGTGGGTGCAGATGGGAAGGGGGTTAGAATCTGGTTGGTGCACAGTATGATGATCCTCCCTGGTGGTGGTGGGACGCGGTTGACCCGATCTTTGACGACGAGTATGCCTATCATGACATTGCTGTGCAGTCTAGCGTCGGGCCACTGTCACATCCGAATACCCTATAAATCTGGATATTGCACGATTCGACAAGCCGAGCAAATGGAGACCCACAGACCAGCCCGCCAAATGGAGACTCACATTGACACCACTTTCAAATCATGTGAGGTGCTGATAACACTGTCTCACACGGGCACGTGACATCTCCGTGTCCTTCACAATGATGACTCTACATTTGACACTGTTTATCCCCCTTGTGCACCCTACTAGAACCGGTAAATACAGTAACACGAACAACATTAATGCACTCTGTCGGTCTACATGTCACAGAACTAACACGAATACCATTAATGCTCTCTGGCAGTCTGTTACAGAGAATTGTCATTCCTATCATTTACAATCCCACCGCTCGTGTGTGCACGTACGAAGTTACACTGGCATCTGACCATGTCTTCTGGGTGCTTCTTTTTTTTATTATTTAGGCAGCAGTATACGAATGTATCACACGACTGCATTTCGTTAGTAGAACACAAATTTGGGAGAAACTGACCAACCGATTTCGCGAAGTCTGAGAAACGTCTGAAACTTGAGCATTTGGTTACTTGAAGTAGGGCAAGCAGTCATATTTTGTATTGTTACAAACATATTTATATCCACAGCCACGGAATTAACATGACTAAATTAACATTAAGCATTTGGGCTTATCAGCAAATCCGTGTTGTCGCTGCAGAATGCTTGGCTTGTATCTACCGCAAGGGCACTTTCATTGGTTCAACCCCACTTCTCCTTACTGATAAGAGACACGATGCGCTTCTAAATAAATATCGAAAGCTAACGATGAGAGAAGCCCCCTTAAAAATCTCCCCCCCCCCCCCCCGCTCGCTCTCTCTCTCTCTCTCTCTCTCTCTCTCTCTCTCTCTCTCTCTCTCCCTCTCCCTCCCGTCTCCCAAAATCCCCATCACATTCTCGAGAAAGCGAATCTTCCAGCTCCCAATCATTTCGGAACGCCTTACGGAAATCCGTCTGAAGTTCGCATTCGTCTCAACGACTCCGTCGATCTGTCGCATCGCAAATGGAGCACGTAATGCTAATCTTCTGATTGAAATCCACATCAAATAATTACTGTCCCTATCATTATTAATAAGATCCGTTTATACTTTCATTTTATTATTGGATTTTAACACAAATGTACATTACCTTGCATCTACTATTGTTGTTTTAACATACTGACAAAAGGTTTCATATGAAACTTCCTGGCAGATTAAAACTGTGTGCCGGACCGAGACTCGAACCCGGGACCTTTGCCTTTCGCGGGCAAGTTGTAGAGCACTTGTCCGCGAAAGGCAAAGGTCCCGAGTTCGAGTCTCGGTCCGGCACACAGTTTTAATCTGCCAGGAAGTTTCATATCAGCGCACACTCCGCTGCAGAGTGAAAATCTCATTCTGAAAAGGTTTCATACCTCATGAGCTCGCTACTTTGTATGAAAGCTAATGATCCCGAAGTTTGACGCCATAAACTGAAACCCAAACGCAAACCCAAACAAGTCTATTCGGAGCCAAGAAGCGTTTCGTAAATGGTCACTACCTCTCGCACGTTGGTCAGCGCTCATCACGTCCGTTCGTACCTGGGTAGCTCACTGGGTAAGAGCACCGCCCGCGAAAGAAACGGTGCCGGTTGAGTCCCGGTGTGGCCTACAGTAATATCGGCGAATAACAGGGGCGCCCATACCCCAGGAGATGGATGAGTAGGGGGGGGGGGGGGAGGGAGGGAGGGGGGGGGGGATCTGGGCCCCCACCCCCGCCGTAGCTCTCAGTGGAAGGAAAGAATGTAGTTAGATGGGTGTTTTTCTTTCACGGAATTGATTTAAAACTCGGTATCACGACTGGAACTGGAACTTTTTATGGCTAATTACGTATTAAAACTATTCCATACCCCTAGGTATAGGCAGCCAATATACATATCCCCTCCACGAACTATCTCATGGGCGCCCAGCTTACGGGAAAGAGGCGTCACCCGTATTTGCAGGTAACGGCATTTAACACATGTAGCTTTATTTCCATAACTGTATCATAGCACAGGGCAGCGTAACAGCATATTCATTTCTGTCAACAATGTGAGAAGTAACTAGCTGTGTCAACAATAAAGAGTACACGCGTGGCAATGTCACGTCACGTCACGTCACGTCTTCCATTCGAGCTCTCTTTCACGAATTTTCGCCAACCGTTGTCTTGACCGGGCACGCTCTTCCTTTAGGCCTACCGTTAGAATCACTCTTTTTTGTGTGCTCCTTATATGCATATATTCGTAAGGAAGTTGCCTTGCTCTTAAGTATTTGTTTAGGGGGACGTGATACGGAATTGTATTAATAGAAGGAACAGGTATAGTTGTATCGCAGTGCTTCTGTTGATAATCAACCGATGAGTCCTCAAAATTAAAGTGATCTACGTATACGGAAGGAGAACAGTGTATTTTGAGTATTTTGATAATTCGTATTATTTAGAGTCAGTGAGTAATAATTGTGTTGTACATCGCCTGGCTAAATCTTAGTTTAAAAAAGTCTCCTGAAAATAAAGAGTAACTCGGTTCATAAGGAACTAAAATTACGCGTTATATATTTTCAGATAAATCTATATGTGGTTAATTTTAATCCGGGATCCCACTCGGGAGTCGTAACTATAATATGGATTATTGTTAGAGTTGTTCGCAAAGGACACAGATTTAGCCCCGCGATGTGTTGGCCGCATGGGCGTGTTTTACAAAATCCCAATACCTACATTATTTGTCGTTAGGGCTTTCTAACCCTGAAATTTAATCTACCACAAACATTTCACAGCCGTAATAATTTCATCATAACCGTGTACCTGCTTTTGGATGTTGTAGCTCTTCTTATCTCCGTGCTTGCCGAAAAAAAAATGTTCAAATGTGTGTGAAATCGTATGGGACTTAACGGCTAAGGTCATAAGTCCCTTAGCTTACACACTACTTAACCTAAATTATCTTAAGGACAAACACACACACACACACACACACACACACCCATGCCCGAGGGAGGACTCGAACCTCCGCCGGGACCAGCGGCACAGTCCATGAATGCAGCGCCTTAGACCGCTCGGCTAATCCCGCGCGGCCCGTGCTTGCTAAAAAAAAACTGGAGAGTAATTTCGCCTTATGCGAGACCCAGTTTTATAGTTCTGTTTTTACCCAGATATGTTTCAGCACTTTATGTGCTATCGTCAGCGGGATTGTTTGTTTGTTTTCTGATAGAATTTTGTTATATGTTAACCTGTTGTGTAGCTTAACATGCAAAAATTTTTCAGAAAGAAAATAAAAAAATAATCGCATTGAAGATAGCAAATAAAGTGTTGAAACATGTAAGGCTGAAAACAAAACTGTAAAGCGGAGTCTTCCATAAGGTGGAAAAAGAACATCATGCTGGTATGGCACAGGCAGTTTCCACAAGTGTTATAGAAACACGAGACTGCGCATTATAGAGACAGTCATCCTCAAATGCGGTACATATTTGTAGCAAAGACTATGAAACTAAAAACTGAGGCTTTTGTAATATAACGCAGTGAGTAGAAGGAAACCAGAATTTAAATAATTTTGTGCTGGTGCCTCATATTCAATAGTGCATTTAAATATTACTACAGATACTATTATCAGTCAAAGTCATTCGCACACATTAGAACCAACAACTCACCACGCACCTCCAGTGTCCCAGATGTCAGATAGCTGAGGTTGCTAGCAATCTGAGAAAGACCACAGTCGACGCGAAGTGTTCCGAATGATGCCGATATCTGACGATCAGGACCTGGGGGATGGCGGTAAACTTATCGCGCCCTTGCCATAGTTAGTCTGTTGGGGGCTCACACTTCAAATGGTTCAAATGCCTCTGAGCACTATGGGACTTAACATCTGGGGTCATCAGTCCCATAGACTGAGAACTACTTAAACTTAACTAACCTAAGGGCAGCATACACATCCACGCCCGAGGCAGGATTCGAACCTGCGACCGTAGCAGCAGTGCGGGTCTGGACTGAAACGCCTAGAACCGCTCAGCCACAACGGCCGGCAGGGCTCACACTAATCAGTTATTAGTAAGATAGGTACATATGCAGCAGGAGGTGCTGCCACACAATATCAGTATTGGCTTTAGAGCAAAAATTTGGAGACCACTGCTGTAAGATTTTTCTCAACTCTGAAGAAATGAAACAAGTGTAATAGTGGTAAAAGTTAGGGGAGGGCTGACATAACCAATCAATGATAAAGCACGTGTGTTTCGTAACTATACGTATGAAAAAATCTCTAAAGAAAGGGATACATCGTTTCTACGACAATCAAATCAAAGATGCGTGCTTGTGAAAACATCAGCAAATAAATGCCTAGAAAACTGATTTCCTGTATTTCACTATTTAAACAACTACACACTTGATTAACATACTCTACGGAATACTTTATTATTTCATAAAATGTTTACATACCCCTTATTCACCAAGTTCCCCCCCCCCCGCCCCCACCCCCACTTCTACACTCTCTCTCTCTCTCTCTCTCTCTCTCTCTCTCTCTCTCTCTCTCTCTCTCTCTCTCTCTCTCTCTGTGTGTGTGTGTGTGTGTGTGTGTGTGTGTGTGTGTGTGTGTGTGTGTTTGTGTGAGAGAGAGAGAGAGAGCGCATTACTAATATGGAACACAAACGTAACAAAAATTAGCAGTTTTTTATCTTCTTTGTGAGTGATATTATGAACTGGTACAGGGTCATTTTTGCCCTGTTTTTTTTTTTTTTTTTTGTCAGTTTAAAGCCAATAAATGGTGTAGATTATCGTTTGTGGACGAATTTTGGAGTAAATATTTTGTAAGTTTTCGTGATTGTCGTGGTTTTCGTCTTCAAGGAGGAAAATTACTGTAGTACGCTAATTATATGGTAAACGATGTGGAAGGTCTGAGTTAAAGGTTACAACCTAACTGTAAATCCGTACTTGCGGCAGGCATAGGCAGTACGTTCATTGAACTCGATATGTACAGGGTGGTCCAAAAGTCCGGAAACACCCTCCTAAAATTCAAATGGAGTAGCAAACAAGAAAGCAGAGTCCCTACACACGAGGAACGGGAAGGGGAAAACTTTATAGGCTATGCCACCAACATAGCGGCCATCTTGAAAGCCGCCATCTTGGATTCAACTCCAAAATTTCAAATGGGAATGTGGGCATGTGACATATCAAATAATTAGAGAATTTTACCAGAAAAACAATGCCGTTGTTATTTTAAACATAGCTTCATTCATTCTCGGGTTATAGCCAGTTACATGTGGCAGCGGTGGGACGCTCGGCAGCATGTGTGTTATGTGCCGAAGAGACATTACGCCGATGTTACACAGTCCCGAGAGACCACCAACAGTCATAGGAACGGCTGGATATGTTGTCCATTATTTTGGATTGTTAATGCTATACTCCGAACCCAGTCCTGACAAACTTTGACCAACTCATCTGGCTGAATTTGACCACACGCATCAACAATGCGCTACTTTAGATGATGCAAATCCCATATTCTCACAGAATAAACCAGTGCTTTGACATGACCCCAAAGATAAAAATCCAAAGGAGTCAAATCTGGTGAACGTGGTGGCCACTCCACTTTTGAGGGAACTGCACATCCAGGTATGCTCTCATATTGTGCCCATAATGTGGTGGGGCTCCATCATGCTGGAAGAATTCCGGAAATGTCCCGCCCTCCGTTAACAACGAGGGAAACACTTCATCCAATAACCTCAGATAACCGTTGGCTGTTAACGTACCATCAATAAAAGAAGGTCCAACGACTTTGGTACCCCACACACCACACCAGACTATCACTTTTTGTGAGTCGACCGTTTTGGAAGCACTAATCCAGTGCGGATCTGTGTCGGACCAGTATCTGTGATTCTGATTGTTCATTTCACCATTGATAAAGAAATTAGCTTCATCACTGAACAGCACCTGATGGGGAAACGTGGGTTTATCTGCAGCTGCTGTGTCACCCATTCTGCGAATTGTACCCGACGGTCTGGGTCATCCTCGTTCAGGTGTTGGAGCAGCTGAATTTTGTACGGGTGCCATTTGTGCTGCGATAAAATTCGCAGTATGGAGGTACGGCTAACCCACATTCTTGTGACAGGCGACGAGTACTCCGTTGCGGACTCTTGCTAAATGATACCAACACGCTCACTGTTGTTGCTTCATCGGTGGCGGAATTTGGTCTTCCAACCTTAGGTTTATCTGCGACAGAACCTGTTGCTCGGAATTTGGCCAAAAGCTTGGCAACTGCGCTGTGAGTGATTGGCTGTCTGTCTGGGTAACGACTGTTGAAATCCTCAGCAATGACCCGTGTGCTTCTTTCTCTTGATATCAAGATGATTTCAATAAGTTCTTCATGTGTTAAGGACATTTTGTAACCTGTAAATAAGGAAACAATGATTAAAACGTTAGCATGAGTAAATGATACCTAACAGTTAAAAACATGTAACATATCAGGCATGGGATAGTCACTTTGCGCCGTTTCAGACCCCATTTTATGACTTCTCAGTACGTAATACTCACGCTGCTGATAGTCACACTGCTGCCGCAAGTAATTGGCTATAACCTGAGAACGAATGAAGCTATGTTTAAAATAGCAACGGCATTGTTTTTCTGGTGAAATTCTCTATCTGTTTGGTATGTCACATGACCACATTCCCATTTGAAAGTTTGGAGTCGAATCCAAGATGGCGCCTTTCAAGATGGCCGCCATGTTGGTGGCATAGCCTATAATGTTTCCCCCTTCCCATTCCTCGTGTGTAGGGACTCTGCTTCATTGTTTGCTACTCCATATGAATTTTATGAGGGTGTTTCCGGACTTTTGGACCACCCTGTATACATATCTGGCCTTTAAAGATCAGGTAACAATGACGGGGAACCTGGGTTTACATATAGTTTTAGAAACTAGAACAACTTAACACGCAGTACTCCACTAGCAATAGGTTGCAGCGTGTTTGTTCATGTTCATCTTTAGTTGATGAGTGACCGAGGCAGCGACTTCAATGCAGTTAGCCACCTCAGTCACACAATCAGCATCAACCGTGAGTAACATCAATTTAACGTCCTTCCTTGTTCGCCAGTTTCTTGTGTTCAGCTGTGTAAACAGAGCGAAAGAAGAGGCCACATAAAATCTGTTTGCGAAAAATTCTGTCCCCTCCACCTTAGACGTGAATGTGACATAAATTTCAGTCAGTTTTTCATTTCGCACTACTAAACGCTCGTCCTCGAAGAACAGTATAGCACACGCATTTGGCTGCTAAGAATTTTTTGCTGTACCTTTCTATCTGACAATTTCCTTAGGTCGTCCTTGTTGGACTTTATGGAGATGGTGACTGTTTTGACACTAAAAGTTGAAATAAAACGATTCATCTGTGTTAGTCACCTTTTATTTCTCCGAAGATGGGTTCCGATAGTTTATACTCTTATCTTCAGGTGAAAAACAGAGATAGCTAGTTGTCTGTTTTGGTTTTGCATCTGTTTCAGTGTCCAGAACCCTGAATTTCGTTATAAATGAACATTTTTGATTTGATTTTTCACACAGAAAAACGAACCACTAGCTGCATCCGGCTGGTACACATGTAACAAGATATCATTGTTTTTCGCCTGAAGATGAGAGTATAAACTCTCGAAACGCGTCTTGGGAGAAAATAAAAAAATGACACACACAGATAAATTGTTTTTTTGAACTTTTATCTAACAATTTTCTATCCTTCTGAGTCAGCTAACGCTGCTCGTTCACCACACGTCTCGAAGCTCCAATAAGAAGTCGAAAAGAACCCGAACCCCGGGGGCGCGACAGTTATGGCGTTTCGGTGTCCAAACGTATCGCCCTGCAGAGCGTTCCGCTGTCGTTTGTCACCCGCGGCCGGCGATGGCGGAGATATCGGATCCGTCCTCTGAAAAACGCTCTTATTTCAATCGCGCCTTGGCATATATGGCTGCTGCGTGGTGCGCAGTTTCCTATATTGGCTAAACTTGGAGCCGAGTAAGGCAGCAAGCGGAAGTCCAGCAAGACGCATTACCGCCGTTTGAAAGATAAACTACCGCAAGGGGCACTGCCTTACGACGAATTGCTGGTCTCGGATTGGAGGGAGTTGGGCGGGGGGGGGGGGGGGTGTTGAGGGACTTAACGTGTGACGCTTCCACTTCCACACCCGCCTTCAGTCGGAGTACTGTAAGTTCTTTTCAGAGCATTTGCTACTCTATAAATAATCAGGCTTCATACAGTTTCCACCATCCATGAACGTGGTTCACCAGTTTTTTTTTGCCACAAGTAGGGCAGAGTAAGTGGGATGTTTCATTTAAAATTTTAACGCTGATGTCCAACTGCCGTTACGATTTTCTGCATGATTGTCGTCGTCACCGCCACTGAATTTCTGGTAAGCCAATTACAATGAATAAATTTCTATACATTACAGAAACGGAGATGAAAGGAAACATAAGCGGTTACTGATCGCATTTAGTAATTCATAAAAGCCTGCACTATCTGAAAGTAACGACATACCAGTCTACCTACGCGAAGGATGATCAGAAACAGTCATTCCTCACCCACCCTTTCCCTGCCTCCATACAGATTCAATTACTATCCAGATTTTTCATGACTTACTATTTTTTTTCTTTTTTCTACTGTGCCCCGTTTCCAATTGAACCTATTTCATGTAGAGTTCCTGAAAATGCTCGATTATATGATGTAGGTCGTTCTCTCTCGGGTCTTTTCAAATTGCCTAGCATTTCTAGAGCACTCTTTCACAAGATAACGATCGAACATCTTCGGTACCTTACCTTTTGTGACAGAAATAAAAGTAAGTCATAATGGAAAAAACTGGCCTAGAGAGTGGATGTTCTGCAGGTTCCGTCGAATTTTGCTACGTATTCACTGACATGATTCGCTATTTGGGATCGTTCACTGTAACTGATCAGGTCGGTACCTTTAAGTGCCGAGCATTTGATGCATGTGATAACGGCCTTGCAGAAGAACAACTACACAGATGAAGATCATTTCCGTGCTCAACAGTGTAAGTGATTTAAATGAACAGTTTTCAAGTCAGTTTTCCGAGGTATGTTTTGTCACTCGGCCAAAATATGGTTCAACTTTAAGGTCCTTTGTATCAACGCTTAACTTTGGTTCTACAAGTTATGCTAGGGCTATATCTGATACTTGTTTGCCAATATGGGACACATTGTTTCACAAGTGATGCAATATGTATGTCTATAAAATTTCATGGATTTAATGGTTGGTTGGTTGGTTGGTTCATTTGGGGGGAGGGGGCCAAATAGCGAGGTCATCGGTCCATCGGATTACGGAAGGAAGTCGGCCGTGCCCTTTCAAAGGAACCATCCTGACATTTGCCTGAAGCGATTTAGGGAAATCACGGAAAACCTAGTTCAGAATGACCGGACGCGGGTTTGAACTGTTGTTCCCCCGATTGCCAAATGCGAGTCCAGGTGTGTTAACCACCGCGCCACCTCGCTCGGTTGGATTTTATGGTTTGCGAAGTTATGAGCAAATGTGTAAACAATATTTCTAAACCAGAGTGCTCACATCACGCTTCAACGGTCACTTGACATTATATTCTAATATGGCGCATGCAGTGAGAATGCCGGAAGTCTTTTCTCACAGAAAAAAATGTGAATGCAGTAATTTATCTTCGGAGGACAGTGATCCGGATTTGTGATACAGTACACTGTTCAATAAGTTGCAAGTTTGTTATTTTTGTAGAAGTTAAAGAAAGATTTAATTTCACAAAGCACTGGAGTATTGCTTCGCTGCATATAAAATGATCATTTAAGTATATAACCCATTTGTTCTTACAATTCCTCTTTACGAACAACGTAACTAAATATATGTGTACTACTGAGTATAGTGATAAAATTATAACTTAAATATATTGTGAAAAATTGTCAAACAAATATGATAGTGTCTAAAATGATGTAAACATTCTTAGAAGGGGAAAATACGTTTGAGAGTGACAAAGATAGGCTTTACTTGACGCTATGCTTTCCTCGCGGCTTCACCCACGTTTGTATTTGACACACACATATTGAACACTTCTCTTCCTCCTCTGTTCCTACTCCTTCCTCCCTGTCCGTCCACCTAATTCCCCCACCTCCATCTGTCTCTTTACCTCCTTCTTCCCCTTTCTTTGTCCATTCCCTCCTCCCACTCTTCCTTTTTCACCTGCCCACAACCCCTCTACACCTTCCACCTGCCTCATGTCTCCTCCCTTCCCCCTGTCCATTTGCTCCTCCCTCTCTTTCTGTTAATTCTCCCTCTATCAACCTCCACCTGTCCCCACCCACACTCATCGGCATGCATGGTGTATATGCTGACAAAAATAATTTCCAGATAGTTCCCAGTTAAAAATACACTTTTTCCTGGATGAAAATACGCTATACCCTGAGCTAATGCTTTTTTTCGTTGTTAAGTAACAATATATTTTCCCTCGGAGCTGTAAATATTATCAGTCCTTGGAATGGTGAAGGTTTTAAAGGTTTTATACGGCCGGCAAAGAACTTCCCGGCACTTTACGTAAAGAAACCCAGCAAAAAATGTGCACTGTATATTTTCATACTACGGAAGTGTAAATACGAATTCCACCAAGTACAGAACGGTAGCTTCCGAACCACTAAAATCGAGATTACGATGCGCTTTTGTCAGCCAGTCACAGATCATGTCACATGACGTCACTTGCCAGTGACTCATGTTCAGAGCATAGAACACGTGGTGTAGTCAGCCAATAGCAACATTAAAGTAGCGCAAACACACAATTAGCAATAGTTTATGGCCTAAATTAAGATGCATACACTGTAACTACAATAAAAGCTACGCCTTCACTTATAATATCTGTTGTAAAAAGTTTTTTGCTGCTTTTTTCCGGGGGCGTGGTTATGCACGTTCCTTAGAGCATAGCTTAAATTACAGCAGCTAATATTTCTGACAACCAGGATTATAAATTTCAGTGATATCCACCGAACATTTCGTGAGCTACCTGGCCGAATACATGTTCCGTCGAGCACTTCGACTTATACGCAGAAAAGCCAATTACGTGTGGAATTGGTCAACAACTCAAATCGCATTTTTTTTAAGGATAATTGTCCTTTTTGCCATAGTTATTGCATAATTTATAACCTATGAAAGAAGTAAGACACACATAAAAAACTGACTTCGAAGATTTATCTTTTTAGCATGTTTTACCCTTTAAAATATATCAAATACAAAATGAGTCAGTAAAATTTAAATAATGGCGTAAATGGCTGGTCCTCTGGGCCTGAAATTCTTTTAAGTGGCTGGTCTTCGAAGTCTTAAATTTTGAATGAAAGTCAAACGCTCTGCGATTTAAAAAATTCATTGCATATTCCCACACGTAATATGTTTCATCTTAGGTAAAAGGAAATTTACTTTGGAAGTAACACTTTTCAAAACACCATTCACAATAATTTCCCACGACCTGTTAGAAATGTGAAAAGTTGTGACAGCAATGCCCATCGAAATCATTTGGTTATTACGGCGTATTGCATAATCTTCATCCTAAAACCTCTTGACACATTTTGCTGTTGGCAGACGCTGTGTGTGAGCTGTATTTTGCTGTTGTAAATAGCGCATTTTCTTTGCAACTTAAGTTTTATTTTGATGTTATTCTCTCGTATATGTTTTATTGCTGCAGTATTATTCTGCAGTAGTGGGCTAAAGTAAAATTTTTTGTTAGAGTATCACTTCTTACCAGCCGAAATTATAAAAACTAACTGAGATCTGAAACACAAAAATTCCCGGATTTCTAAAAAAAAAACGGATTTTTCCCAGATGAAAAAATTCCCGGGTTTCTCTCGAATTCCCCAGGTGAACCCTGGCATGTGTAGCGCCTGAAATACTGTTCAGTAAAACAGGCTTCTGCTGCTACTACTCCTACAGAACACGCCTGTTATGAAGGGCAGTCTACATGTCAGGACCTGGAAAACCGCTTCTTGCCCTTGACATTTAGACTGCTGCAAAGGATGTTTATTTGGCTGGCCGACAATGTTACCACACAATATGCCTATCTTGCAGGACAGCCTATATTCTACGGCCTGGATAAAAGCAATTTTTGGCCCAACCTCCGCTCCTATTGGAGCTAGGAGGTTAAGAACTCCACAGAGCTGTTACTGGTCATGCCTGCTGCTTTTACGCCAGATTTCGTTGAAATCGAACCAGGACATACACACATACACTCTGCTACAAATATATAACAAACAGATGTGTAAGCTTTTGATTTTAGCGGTAATGCTTAAATGCACCTAAGCTCAATCAATAATTTTCATACAATATTGTAGTGTTCCTCTAATATGCATTATTTGAATGGTGACATTAAGAAATTCGTCCATTTTGATCGTGAAATGGCTGGAACAATTTGTGTTGTTAGCTATTACAGCTAACAGTTCGACTTAAATCACGTCGATCGGCCGTTTTTCCACGATATAACTTGTCCTTGGCGAATAAAATTTCGCATCAAATACTTAAGTTCTCAACTGATTACGAGTATTCCTCGACGAAAGCATGTCATGTGTAAGTATACAGGGTGGTCCATTGATAGTGACCGGGCCAAATATCTCACGAAATAAGCATCAAACGAAAAAACTACAAAGAACGAAACTCATCTAGCTTGAAGGGAGAAACCACATGGCGCTATGGTTGGCCAGTTAGATGGCGCTGCCATAGGTCAAACGGATATGAACTGCGTTATTTTAAATAGGAACCTCCATTTTTATTACATATTCGTGTAGTAAGAAAGAAATATTAATGTTTTAGTCGAACCACTTTTTCCGCTTTGTGATAGATGGCGCTGTAATAGTCACAAACGTATAAGTACGTGGTATCACCTAACATTCCGCCAGTGCGAAAGGTATTTGCTTCGTGATACATTACCCGTGTTAAAATGGACCGTTTACAAATTGCGGATAAGGTCGATATCGTGTTGATGTATGGCTGTTGTGATCAAAATGACCAACGGACGTGTGCTATGTATGCTGCTCGGTATCCTGGACGACACCATCGAAGTGTCCGGACCGTTCGCCGGATAGTTACGTTATTTAAGGAAACAGGAAGTGTTCAGCCACATGTGAAACGTCAACCACGACCTGCAACAAATGATGATGCCCAAGTACGTGTTTTAGCTGCTGTCGCGGCTAATCCGCACATCAGTAGCTGACAAATTGCGCGAGAATCAGGAATCTCAAATACGTTGGTGTTCAGAATGCTACATCAACATCGATTGCACCCGTAGCATATTTCTATGCACCAGGAATTGCATGGCGACGACTTTGAACGTAGTGTACAGTTCTGCCACTGGCCACAAGAGAAATTACGGGACGACGACAGATTTTTTGCACGCGTTCTATTTAGCGACGAAGCGTCATTCACCAACAGCGGTATCGTAAGCTGGCATATTTCATGACAGGTGAATTGGTAGTCGAAGCACCATACCATGGCGCACACGTTCACCGGATCTGACGTCCCCGATTTGTTTCTGTGGGGAAAGTTGAAGGATATTTGCTATCTTGATCCACCGACAACGCCTGACAACATGCGTCAGCGCATTGTCAATGCATGTGCGAACATTACGGAAGGCGAACTACTCGCTGTTGAGAGGAATGTCGTTACACGTATTGCCAAATGCATTGAGGTTGAGGGACATCATTTTTAGCATTTATAGCATTAATGTGGTATTTACAGGTAATCACGCTGCAACAGCATGCGTTCTCAGGAATGATAAGTTCACAAATGTACATGTATCACACTGGAACAACAGAAATAAAATGTTCAAACGTACCTACGTTGTGTATTTTAGTTTAAAAAACCTACCTGTTACCAACTGTTCGTCTAAAATTGTGAGCCATATGTTTGTGACTATTACAGCACCAGATATCACAAAGGGAAAAAAATGGTCCAACTAAAACATTCATATTTCTTTATGTACTACACGAGTATGTAATAAAAAAGGGGGTTCCTGTTTTAAAAAACGCAGTTGATATCCGTTTGACCTATGGCAGCGCCATCTAGCGGGCCAACCACAGCGCCATCTGGTTTCCCCCTTCAATCTATACAGGTTTCCTTTTTTTGTAGTTTTTCGTTTGACGCTTATTTCGTGAGATATTTGGCCCGGTCAAGATCAATGGACCACCCTGCATACTTAGATGTGACTGTCAATTCTGTGGTTTTAAGTCGACAGGGCGAGTTTCACACAGCGTTTAAATGGAGAAACCCTGATTTTGGTCTCACCAAGATGGCGGTCTGCCCTAACCAATGACTTCAGTATAGGTAACGCCATCTGCATTTGTTCTGACCTCCTTGAACACACCCCTCACCACGTTGACTTTCGGTTCCGTTCCGTTGCGTTGACGGCCTGGAACGACGTCCGAAATGTGTTGTGCAGTCCTTCGACGTTGCGCTTCCGTCAAGGGTGAATCACCCTTAAAAAGTCTGTTTCCCAAGAAGTGGACTGAGCAGTTGGTGCAATGGGGAGACGCAGCACTGCGCAGCGGGCGAGCCGCGGCGGCCTTATGAGAAAAAGGCCGGGCCGGGTCGCATTCCCGGCCGCCGGGGGAACAAGTGGACGTCTCCGGCGGAGGGTGGAATGCGGCCGCCTCCGGTGTTTGTTTTGTCCACGGCGCTGCGCGGCGAGAGTTTTTCTGTCGCGACCGGCTCCCTGCTCCCGCCGGGCCGGCCGGCCACATATTCCAATAACGGCGCTTCGCCTTCGCTTTGCGGGGGCTGCGCCGCGCCTCGCCTCGGGCCCTTATTTATTTTTGTTTCGCCGCCCGGCCAGGAGCGCGGAGCACGGCGGCCGCTTTGAAGCCGCCCCCGCCGAGACCGCCACTTAGGGCGGCCGCGAGGGCTGGAGGAGGGAGCAGAGCTGAGAAGAGCGCGTTATGAATATTTAAAAGACGAACGACCGGCCGCCTCGCCCTGAAACACGGCCCCCGGCGAAAACACCTGCATCTGACGCCCGCGACGCACACTGGCTGCGGCGGAGGGCGCTTCACGCCAAGTTTTAACGAGGCTCTCTGCTATGCAGATTCCTCACTTGGTGCCAACACAACTAATCCGCGCAGAACGCATTTCGAACTTCTCGTCGCGGGACGACACACCACACGTCGTGAATGTGTAAAACTCGCGGAGCGAGGGGACGGCAGGCGGAACGACAACTATTTACGTCTGTCGCATGCGAAACAGTCCGGTGGACGAGGAGGGGGGTTCAAAATGCCTCTGAGCACTATGGGACTTAACATCTTAGGTCATCAGTCCCATAGAACTTAGAACTACTTAAACCTACCTAACCTAAGGACATCACACACATCCATGCCCGAGGCAGGATCCGAACCTGCGACCGCAGCGGTCACGCGGTTCGACTGAAGCGCCTAGAACCGCTTGGCCACTCCGGCCGGCGGAGGAGGAGGGAGAACGAGCGCGCAGAGAGAGAGAGAGAGAGAGAGAGAGAGAGAGAGAGAGAGAGAGAGAGAGAGAGAGAAAGGGGGGGGGCTTACATTACAACATTTAGGGCCTGCCATATGATAAATTTAGTGCGGGCCGTCGTGCTCCACTCAACCAGCTTAGTCGGTGCGCACCATGAAAAGAAATTTGACTACGCAGTTGAGGCCACGGACACCGTCTGTGATTACTTCCTGAAAATACACTGAAGCGCCAAAGAAACTTGTATGGGCATACGAGCCCGCCCGGTTTGCCGTGCGGTCTAATGCACGGCTTTCCGAGCGGGAAGGAGCGCCTGGTCCCCGGCACGAATCTGCCCGGCGGATTTGTGTCGAGGTCCGGTGAACCGGCCAGGCTGTGGGTGGTTTTTAGGCGGTTTTCCATCTGCCTCGGCGAATGCGGCTTGGTTCCCCTTATTCCGCCTCAGCTACACTGTGTCGGAGCCGGCCGAAGTGGCCGTGCGGTTAAAGGCGCTGCAGTCTGGAACCGCAGGACCGCTACGGTCGCAGGTTCGAATCCTGCCTCGGGCATGGATGTTTGTGATGTCCTTAGGTTAGTTAGGTTTAACTAGTTCTAAGTTCTAGGGGACTAATGACCTCAGCAGTTGAGTCCCATAGTGCTCAGAGCCATTTGAACCATTTTACACTGTGTCGGCGATTGCTGCGCAAACAGGTTTTCCACGTACGCGTACACCACCATTACTCTACCATGAAAACATAGGGATTACACTCGTCTGGTGTGAGACGTTCCCTGCCGGGATCCACCGGGGGCCGAACCGCACAATAACCCTGGGTTCGGTGTGGGGCGGTGGAGGGGTTAAGTGGACTGCGGTAGTCGTCGTGGGGTTGTGGACCACTGCAGCTGCGACAGGGTCGGGGCCTCTCCGTCGTTTCTAGGTCCCCGGTTACCATACAATACAAAGGGCATACGTACTGAAATACAGAGATATGTAAACAGGCAGAAAACGGCGCTGCGGTCGGCAACGCCTATGTAAGGCAAAAAGTGTCTGGCGCAGTTGTTAGATCGGTTGCTGCTGCTACAATTGCAGGTTATCAAGACTTAAGCGAGATTGGACGCGGTGTTATAGTCGGCGCACGAGCGATAGGACACAGCATCTCCGAGGTAGCGATGAAGTGGAGATTTTCCCGTACGACCATTTCACGAGTCTACCGTGAACATCAAATCTCTGCCATGGCTGCGGCCGGGCAAAGATCCTGTAAGAACGGGACCGACGATGACTGAAGAGAATCGTTCAACATGACAGAAGAGCAACCCTTCCGCAGACTATTGCAGATTTAAATGCTGGGCCATCAAGTATCAGCGTGCGAACCATTCAACCAATTATCATCGACATGGCCTTTCGGAGCCGAAGGCGTGTACCATTCATAACTGCACGACACAAAGCTTTACGCTTCGCCTGGCCCCGTCAACACCGACATTGGACTGTTGATGACTGGAAACATGTCGCCTGGTCGGACGAGTCTCGTTTCAAATTGTATCGAGCGGATGGGCGTGTACGGGTACGGAGACAACCTCATGAATCTATAGACCCTGCATGTTAGATGACTGGGAGTTGTGTGATGTCCTTAGGTTAGTTAGGTTTAAGTAGTTCTAAGTTCTAGGGGACTTGATGACCTCAGATGTTAAGTCCCATAGTGCTCAGACCCATTTTTATTTTATTTTATTTTTTTTTTTTTTTTGGATGTTAGCGGGGACTGTTCAACTTGGTGAACGCTCTGTAATAGTATGGGGCGTGTGCAGTAGGAGTGATGTGGGACCCCTGATACGTCTAGATACCACTCTGACAGGTGACACGTATGTAAGCATCCTGTCTAATGACCTGCATCCTTCATGTCCATTGTGCATTTCGACGGACTTGGGTAATTCCAGCAGGACATGCGACACCCCACTCGTCCAGAACTGCTACAGAGTGACTCCAGGAACGCTCTTCTGAGTTTAAAAACTTCCGCTGGCCACCAAACTCCCCAGACATGAACATTACTAAGCCTTGCAACGTGCTGTTCAGAAGAGATATCCACCCCCTCGAACGCTTACGGATTTATGGACAGCCCTGTAAGAATCATGGTGTCAATTCCCTCCAGCACTACTTCAGACATTAGTCGAGTCCATGCCACATTGCTGCGGTACTTCGGGGTGCTCGCGGGGGTCCTACACGAAATTAGGTAGGTGTACCAGGGTCTTTGACTCTTCAGTGTATAAAACGTGGTTTTACGGAATGCAAATTATAAAATTTTAAATTTTACGAAGACAAAAAAGAAGACAGGAAATACTAGTGTTGGAGATTCATATCCCCTCACTTGCGCTTTTCAGAGATGTGGTCGCGGAATGTGTCCTGGAGCCATACATACCTGGCCAGCGCATTTTACTGTTAGTTTATTACACAGATAACTCACGTCTCGAATATCATGAGTGGATTCATCTCTCACACAATTTCTCTGATATCTAAGTTTAGTTAGTGTTTTTGCACTGTGTGTGCGCGCGCGCGCGCGCGTCTGTGTGTGTGTGTGTGTGTGTGTCTGTGTGTGTGTGTGTGTGTGTGTGTGTGTGTGGATTATCTAGATTAGTGTGTTACAATTTTTCTATGTTAATGCAGTAATGTTGTCTAATTACAGGTTTAACGTGGAGCCTGGTAAAGTAACCAGCTACGATCTATTTTACTTAATCTATTCACAGGTTTCTATTCTAAGTTATCAGGGTATAACTATTTCATCATTTCGTATAGCGTATGTATTTACACTCCTGGAAATTGAAATAAGAACACCGTGAATTCATTGTCCCAGGAAGGGGAAACTTTATTGACACATTCCTGGGGTCAGATACATCACATGATCACACTGACAGAACCACAGGCACATAGACACAGGCAACAGAGCATGCGCAATGTCGGCACTAGTACAGTATATATCCACCTTTCGCAGCAATGCAGGCTGCTATTCTCCCATGGAGACGATCGTAGAGATGCTGGATGTAGTCCTGTGGAACGGCTTGCCATGCCATTTCCATCTGGCGCCTCAGTTGGACCAGCGTTCGTGCTGGACGTGCAGACCGCGTGAGACGACGCTTCATCCAGTCCCAAACATGCTCAATGGGGGACAGATCCGGAGATCTTGCTGGCCAGGGTAGTTGACTTACACCTTCTAGAGCACGTTGGGTGGCACGGGATACATGCGGACGTGCATTGTCCTGTTGGAACAGCAAGTTCCCTTGCCGGTCTAGGAATGGTAGAACGATGGGTTCGATGACGGTTTGGATGTACCGTGCACTATTCAGTGTCCCCTCGACGATCACCAGTGGTGTACGGCCAGTGTAGGAGATCGCTCCCCACACCATGATGCCGGGTGTTGGCCCTGTGTGCCTCGGTCGTATGCAGTCCTGATTGTGGCGCTCACCTGCACGGCGCCAAACACGCATACGACCATCATTGGGACCAAGGCAGAAGCGACTCTCATCGCTGAAGACGACACGTCTCCATTCGTCCCTCCATTCACGCCTGTCGCGACACCACTGGAGGCGGGCTGCACGATGTTGGGGCGTGAGCGGAAGACGGCCTAACTGTGTGCGGGACCGTAGCCCAGCTTCATGGAGACGGTTGCGAATGGTCCTCGCCGATACCCCAGGAGCAACAGTGTCCCTAATTTGCTGGGAAGTGGCGGTGCGGTCCCCTACGGCACTGCGTAGGATCCTACGGTCTTGGCGTGCATCCGTGCGTCGCTGCGGTCCGGTCCCAGGTCGACGGGCACGTGCACCTTTCGCCGACCACTGGCGACAACATCGATGTACTGTGGAGACCTCACGCCCCACGTGTTGAGCAATTCGGCGGTACGTCCACCCGGCCTCCCGCATGCCCACTATACGCCCTCGCTCAAAGTCCGTCAACTGCACATACGGTTCACGTCCACGCTGTCGCGGCATGCTACCAGTGTTAAAGGCTGCGATGGAGCTCCGTATGCCACGGCAAACTGGCTGACACTGACGGCGGCGGTGCACAAATGCTGCGCAGCTAGCGCCATTCGACGGCCAACACCGTGGTTCCTGGTGTGTCCGCTGTGCCGTGCGTGTGATCATTGCTTGTACAGCCCTCTCGCAGTGTCCGGAGCAAGTATGGTGGGTCTGACACACCGGTGTCAATGTGTTCTTTTTTCCATTTCCAGGAGTGTATTACGTACATTGTATTTTTCATTTGCCTCGTCGTTGCTGTTAGTCTCGGAGGAACCCGTTGTGCTAGGGTCTTCATGTGAGCTAACCCATTCGTCTCGCTGTCGTCTAGCTCGATTTCGATACGGTCTTATTTCTTTACAGATAATGTGTTCAATTTTGGAGTTTACATCTAAATGTTTGTTTAGTACTTGCCATTTTTCTGTGTCCCCGAGTGCGACAAAAAACGATATAAAAAGAAAGAACTGTTTTATTGTAATTTTAGAGAATTACGTAGACAAAAACTGCTCCAAAGAGGGTGTTGCAGAGAACTTAATAATATTCGTATGTGTATAGTGGATAGTTATAATTAAAGTGCAGCTCCTCACGGGTGTCCAGTGGGGGCTGTAATTGCTGTGCGGCAAGGAAACTAGGTAGATATGCTAATGCCTTAACACGGAACCGATTTACACTGGATAAAAATAGTTCCAATTTTGACCATATAAAAATATTATGGAAACGGTGCACTGTTTAATTTTTGAAAGACAAAAATATATGCGAAACATGTAGACACAACTACTATGAAGGCAGATATTATGAAATCATGCTAGCAATTTTCATTACCATAATTATTCGCCACAATCATCGAACATCACATGTACAGAATAAAGTAATTTTAATCTTTTTGGATTCCGTACTTCAACAGGTAAAAACGCAATCCTTATAAAATCACTTGGTTGTCTTTCTGTCTGACCGGCTGTTAAAACCTCTTTCTCAACAACGAAACTCACGTCACATATCAAGATTAAATTGTATTGTCAGTGTAACAAATGTAAGCTTCTAAGTCAAAAGATAAAGCCATTTATGATACACATTTTGATACCCGCAAACACGGTCATCAACACCTATACGGACGTCCCATTGGCCTCAAATTGCGAAATTTAGCAAGAAGCAAAGTCTTTTTTTCTCATGTGATATCCGACTACGTACATCCGTTGGTCTGCTAAGACCCGTTTTTCTCAGGAACAGGTGAAAGGGTAGACGTACCACGCTGAAATTTACGTCACACACTAAGGTTTGGAGTAAAAATGTTAAGTTTCTAAGTCTATGCAGTCGAAAAAGACACTGTCCTTTACGTCACATATTTTGATACTCGCAGACTCACTCATTTTAACGTATAGGGGGTACCTCCCGATGATCTAGAATCATGAAATTTGCCAAGAAGCAAAGGTTTCACAGTACAATTACACGAAAAAATTATGAAACTTAATTTGTAATTATGCCACACAAAATAAATTTCTTTTGTCATTTGCTATCCGACTTCAAACTTAAAATTAAAACATTCTCGAAAGTCTTGAATTTCCGGGGCCGATGGCTTGCCAGCATGAAAGTCAATTCTCTACCGGGTGTTACCGTAATAGCGTGCAAAAATGTAACAGGACATAGAGGATGCCCGACTGAACAGTTTGAGGTAGGGAACCTGGGTCGGAGAAGCAAGCTTAAGAAGGTAATAGGAATAAAATCACACTACTGTGTATTTTTTTGTTTACGTTACAGTTAACTGCAAACACCATCACTGACACAATGAGCGTACCATTTGCACCGTATCTTACAAAATACGCAGAAACTGGTGGCCATCAACCTCAATGCAAGCATGACATCGACGAACAAGATTCTGTCGCACCCTGACAAATATCCCTGGTGTGTTTCGAATGACATTACAGGCGGCTACAATTCTGCCAACTAATTCCATCTCCGTATCCACTGGGGCCTCACAGACAAGTGACTTTAGATATCCCCATAGGAAATAAGGGGATACGGGTCAAGTGACATCGCAGCCCATGGAATAGGACCTCCCCTTCCAATACAGCGACCAGGAAACACAGCACTGAGATGGTTGCAGACATCCACACTGAAGTGAGGCGGGGCACCGTCACGCTGTATCCAGATTCTCTCACTAACAGCCAAGGATACGTTCCCAGCAACTCAGGTAGAACTCTTTGCACGAACCTCAAGTACACGTGGCCATCCAGACGGCCAGGTAGACTTCCTAGTAATCAGGCTAGACCTCCTTGTTTCCTTGCAAAGAATGTATATTTAAGTAAACAGAACAGTGCGTGTAAAGTTGTAAGCATGTTAGTTGTAAATAAACTGGAAAACAGTAATGCTTCACAAAGCGGGGGCCTAGTTTACTGCCGGCAGATGTGGCCGAGCGGTTCTAGGCGCTACAGTCTGAACCCCGCGACCGCTACGGTCGCAGGTTCGAATCCTGCCTCGGGCATGGATGTGTGTGATGTCCTTAGGTTAGTTAGGTTTAAGTAGTTCTAAGTTCTAGGGGACTGATGACCTCAGATGTTAAGTCCCATAGTGCTCAGAGCCATTTGAACCCAGTTTACTTCGATTGAAGCTGGCTTCTCCGACTCAAGTTCCCTGCCTCCGATGGTTCAGTGGAGCATTCTCTATGCCCCGTTGCATTTTTGCACGCTCTTACGGAAACCCCCTGTATATACGCAACTAAGTTAGTCCGATAAAAGCCTCAGAGCGCGTGTCCTACTCGCACCTAGCCAATTTTTTTAAAGTTTTTATTGCATTACTTAGGATTATTTAATTAATTCGCTTCTTTCCATCGTACTTCCACTACTTACTGCTTTCAAAACTTACCTCACTTTGTAAGACGTGTATATTTCTATTGTCAAACCACAATTTATGAAAGATGTTTATATTTTATTAATAGGAATAATTAATATTTGTCATGTTGGAAATATTGTGGTAGCAGGACGGAATGCCTGCACCAAAGCCCCAAAGTATTGTTGGCAAGAGAGACCGCACATTGATATAATTTTAAAAAAGGCATGAGAGACCGCGTATGGATACATTTTAAGAAAAGAGCGAGAAAGACCGCACATTGATACATTTTCTAATGGTAGCAGGGATCGTCTGCACCAGAAAGCGTTGTTGGCAGGAGAGACCGCACTTTAGCGTTCGTAGGAAGTCAGTAGTAAGCGAGATGTGAAGCGAGTCGGTAGCAGGTCTGAAGCGAGAGGTTGAGAGGAGCGGTGTGCCTGCCATCCGCCAGCTATGATTTACAAGAGATTATAAACGGATGTACAGAGACATCAGCTACCTATTATCATAAGAGGAACTAATATTATTGAATTATTTTTTTGAGAAACTCAAGACTACAGAAGGTATGTTTGCGCAATGCTAGTTGTAAGATTATTGTAAAAAGTAAGTCCCATTTGAACGTTTGTAAAATCATTTCATTTAAAATATAATTAATTTTTGCCAGCAATATTGAATTTCTCATTATAATCCATCCCAAAAACCATCAACGTAAAACTTTGCAAAATTTTATTGTTGCCAAGAAAAAGTGTAACTATGAATTACGTAACTTCAGTCAAATTAATTCAAGAATAACGTCACCTTCGCTATTAAAGAATAACGTCAGCTTTGGTAATAAATACAGCCACTTATTATGAAAGTCCACCAGCAGCTAATAGAGTATAGTAAAACAAAGTAAGTATATTCATGTCGCAGTTCGATGTAGCAGTCAGATGGCGATCCAGTAACAGTAAAAAAAAGGTAAGGAACAGTTTTGGGTTATTGCAGGTAACGACTGAGGGCCACGACGACGACACATTCTGTGTTTCGTCGAAATAATCAGAAAATAACTTTTAATAAGCAGCATTTAAATTTGTATGCTAAGATTGAGAAAGAGAATTAATGTCAAAGGGAAGATTTCATTTGTTATTATTAAGCAAGAGACAGAAATCCTAAGGGAAGGTTTCATAGGTTATTGTAGAAGAGAAGGTTGCGTAACAAAAGAGATATAGTGGAGACGGGAAGGTTTGAACTTGAGATATTCACAGTATTTAACACGAATTTGTTTCACGCACTTCTCTGCCTCCTCTCGCGACGAGCTTCGATGGTCTACGATCGGCTCCTAGCCTCTACCGGCTACTATCGAATACAGAAAAAGCCAGCGCGCTCAGATTGGAAAACTCGCACTGTCGATACGGCGGTGCCCAATGCACGTCCTCCTCCCAAAGAATCTGGGTCCCCGGCGTGGGAGAGAATGATGACTAGATCATGTCAGATCAGAGGACGGTGGTGGCGTTTGGCGACAGAGGTGCCGGCGCGCGTGCACCCGCACAGGCCTGGCTATTGTGCAGAGAGGCAGGTGTTTGTGGGGTGAGCGCTGGCGCACGCACAGGGCTGCGGGCCCACGGCGCGCGTGGAACGTGCCGCGTGCCTCCTAGACAGGCCTGCGCGGGGCGTGCTCCAGGGCAGGCACAGCGCCGAGACAGGAAGGCACGCAGGGGGGCCGACCCCTCAGCGCAAGGACTAGCTCCTACTCCTCAGTCTAAACGAATGTACTGTGTTGTTTGGAGCAATATGGGCAGGGCCCTCCAACCATCTAGGGATTTTGACGATTTAACATACCAACTGAATAGAATTTGCCGCGATATCCATCACGAGGACATCCAATTACTCTGTCAATCAATGCCAAATTGAATACCTGCTTTTGTAAGGGCCAGAGGTGAATCGACGCTTTGCGTTATTGGCTTGCTCAATTTGTGAAGCTCATTCTCTTAAATAAGTCATCCAATTCTTATGAAATTTTAATCATTTGCTTGTCTGTACATATACATCACACCTACCAGTTTCCGTTCCATTCGGGTAATTCCTTCGCAGCGCGTCTTTTTTTGTGTATATTTCAGTCCAGGCTTGGTCTCCCGGTCTCCCTCAACGACTTTTACCTCGTACCCCATAATGCCTTTGAGTACCAGATAAAGTACCGGGTGATCAAAAAGTCAATATAAATATGAAAACTGAATAAATCACGGAATAATGTAGATAGAGAGGTACAAATTGACACATACTTGGAATGACATGGGGTTTTATTAGAACCAAAAAAAAACAAAAGTTCAAAAATGTCCGACAGATGGCGGCTCACCCGATCAGAACAGCAATAATTAGCATAACAAAGTAAGACAAAGCAAAGATGACGTTCTTTACAGGAAATCCTCAATGTGTCCACCATCATTCCTCAACAGCAGCTGCAGTCGAGGAATAATGTTGTGAAGAGCACTGTAAAGCACGTGCGGATTAATGGTGAGGCACTGGCGTCGGATGTTGTCTTTCAACATCCCTAGAGATGTCGGTCGATCACGATACACTTGCGACTTCAGTTAACCCCAAAGCCAACAATCGCACGGACTGAGGTCTGGGGACGTGGGAGGCCAAGCATGACGGAAGTGGCGGCTGAGCACACGATCATCACCAAACGAAGCGCGCAAGAGATCTTTCACGCGTATAGCAATATGGGGTGTTTTTTTTTTGTTCTAATAAAACCCCCATGTCATTCCAAGCATGTGTGTCAATTTTTACCTCTCTATCTACATTATTCCGTGGTTTATTAAGTTTTCAAATTTATACTGACTTTTTGATCACCCAGTATCTCTTCATGCCTCAGAATGTCTCCTGTCATCCTATTAGCTCTTTTAGTCAAGTTGTGCCACAGCACTGTCTTTCCTTCAGTTCGATGCAGTACCTACTCGTTGGTTATTCGGTCAAGGCATCTAATTTTCATCATTCTTCCAAAACCAAAAACTTCTGTTCTCTAGTTGTCAGAACTGTTTATCATCCACGTTTCAGTTCAGTGCAAGGCTAGAATCCAGTCTAATACCTTCAGAAAAGCCTTCCTAATATTTAAATTAGTATTCGATGATAAAACGTTTCTCTTTTTCAGAAACGCTCTTCTTCCTATGGCCAATTTGTGTTTTATATCCTCTCTACTTCGGTCATCTTCATGTTGCTACCAACATAGCAAAAATACTTTTCGTGTCTCATTTCCTAATCTACATCCCACAGCACTGCCCCGTTCATTTCAACTGCACTCCACTACCCTCGTTCAATTTTTGTTGTCTTACAACCTTTTTTCAAGTCACTATTCATTCCGTTCAACTGATTTTCCAAGTCGTTTGCCGTCTGTGACAGAATTACAATGTTTTCCGCAAATATTGAAGTTATTTTTTCATGTAGTTTGATTTCCTTATTAAATTTCTTCTCCATTTCCTTCACAGCTGCACAATGTACAGACTGAGTTACATGAGAAACAGGCTTCAAACCATGTCTCACTCCATTTTCCACGACTGTCACTTTTTCACTTCCTTCGGCTCTTGTAACTGCCGTCTGGTAGCCAACGGACTTCTCACGTTGGATACAGCGGTTCTCGCATGATCACCGAGGTTAAGCAACGCCTGGCCCGTTTAATACTTGGCTGGGTGACCCCGTGAGAACCATGAGAAGACTGGACGTCGTTGGCTCAAAGATACACAAGTCCCCAAAGTGGCATCCAGTTCATCCAGACCGTTGCCCCGTACGATATTATTATATCGCAATCTGGTTCCGTACTAGACGTAGATAACCTTCCGCTTCCTGCATTTTATCTTTGACAACATCCGAATTTCAGAGAGTGTACATTGCCATGTATTGCGACAAGGTAATCCATTGGTGCCAATAGTATTCAAGTATTCAACTTGGCCTTGGGAAAAGTAAGCCGTGACTCACGTCGAATAAGAAAAAATGGAGATGGGAGCACACTCAGTCTGTGATGCTGTGATTCTTGGCGACAATCTGGAGCAAGTACTTGCTGACACGTCCCGATTTCTCTACAGTGCGAAGAAAATTCGACTGAAGGTAAATGATGATGAAACAAAATATCTCGTCGTACCACGATGTCAAGCTCTCTTTTCTTGCGTTGTTGTTAACGGGGATACCTTTGAATGAGTTCAATAATTCAAGTACCTAGGAGCCACACTGACTAATGATAGTGAAGTAACGAAAGAAATGCACCAACGAATAATAAACGCTAATTGCACGTCTTTTAGCCTGAACAACTTATTCAGGCCACGTCTAAGATCACAAAAGAATAAGATCCAGCTGTACTAGTACGGCCGGTACTTTTATACGGTTGTGAAACCTGGGCGACATCGGAAAGACTCAAGAAGCAACCTCTGCCTTCAAAAGCAAGATACTTCTGAAGATATATGGACCGTCCATGATACCATGGAAGGTAAATGGGAGAGGAGAACGAAAGAAAACCGGTTTGGAAAGCCAACCATCGGCGGAATATTAGGGCAGAAGAGGCTACAGTGGTTAGGCAATACCTTTCGAGCTGATGGATTCCTCCCTAACCAAGTCTTCCAGTCTCAACCTGCTAGAAACGCCCAAGGGGACATTCAAGAACGCGTTGGAAACATTAAATACTAACAGTTCTTAAACGAGTAGAACCGACAGCGGTGGAAGATGAAAAGGTATCTCCTCCATTGTGACTGATGTGTGTTCCTTTATAATCTTTTTAGTGTGCTCTTATTTTTCCTCTGTAATGTTGTTTTTGATTTGCTTTTGTTTTCTGTAGTAGGCCTTAAAGGCTCATTAAAGCAATAAATAATAGTGGTGGTAATGTATATCGCCTTACCTCGTGCATGTACTATTACATCACCAGAATCAGAACTGAAAATGAACAACGTGTTAACATGAAAACCGTTTAATGCTACATCCTTTCTCACACGGCAGTGTTATGCAGTCAGGTAGATCTTTTGAAACTCTCTGAAAGACTAAAACTCTGTAGTGGACCAGGACTCTTTCTGGGACCTTAGCCTTTCGCGGCCAAGTGCTGTACCGGCTGAGCTATGCAAGAAAGACCGATCACCCGTCTGCACAGCCTTACTTCCTCCAGTATCTCTTCTCCTACCTTCCCAAGTTCACTGAAGTTGCGGGACTATCATCCCCGGAAGGAAGGATATGGCGGAGACATAGCTCGTCCCGCAGGCTATAAGGAGAACTTCTGTGAAGTTTGGAAGGTAGTAGAAGAGGTACTGCTGTAAACAAGGCGAGAGGGCGGGTCGGGAATCGTGCTTGGATATTTAGGTCAGTAGAGCACTTGCCCGCGAAAGGCAAATGTCCCAGATTGCGTCCACGTCCGATGCAGAATTTTAATCTGTCAAGAATTTTCAAATCGGCGCACACTCCGCTCCAGAGCGAAAATTCGTTCTGGAAATGTGGATCTTTTGTTTAGAAGGTAGCACAAATACTAACAAAGTGCAGTTATCACTGTCTTTTTTCTGCGGGCAATACGTGAACAATAGACATACACTACATTTAGACTACACGGAATCAGACATAGATATACATACACAGCAATAAGAGACGAAGAACAATGGGCACAATTAAACGAATTGACAAACAGTATTTCAAAAACAACACATGAAGAATACCTACGGACACGACATAACAGACATGCCTAAGTGCAACGCAAAAACACTCTCTACTGGGTGGACAGCGATACCCACAGTGACAGCGAAAACAGTGACAATGAAGAGGAATAGGAGGAGGAAGACGAGATGTGACAGTAAATAAGCATAAGATGCTGGCGATCTAGCCAGGAAATCACCAAATGCTGTACACGGATGGGCACCTAAAGTTAATACATAGAATCAGTAATAAATAGGAGTAGCAATACTATTTCTCTACTAATAATAGCGCGCACGCGTGTTTGTGTGTGTGTGTGTGTGTGTGTGTGTGTGTGTGTGTGTGTGTGATTGACTGGCGGTCAACAGCTCGAAGAAACCATTCCGAGATATTCACCGTCAGTCACAATCGGTGATGGTACTAACAAATCTTTCCTCTATCCTATCATCTTTTTATATTCTTCTTAAAATAATTACTTATATTTCAACCTTAAATTTTATTTTGGAAAGTATTATTCTTTGTAAATGTCGTAGATGAAAAACGAAAATTTTAAGATGTACGACCTGTTTTAAAACATCAGGTAACAGGTCCATAATTTGGCAATAAATAAATATAGCGTATTGCGGCTGTCGCCAACATCGAACCCAGTTTGCCACGTTTTGGGTTTAGAGACCAAAACTTTACGATTCCACGTATCTGTCGAGGTTGTATACTTTATTTATCAGTAATATCAACTGTGAACAATTATTGCCACTTCGAAAAAATTTCGAAAGGCGCGAAAGGAGGAACAGTTAGTTTCCTTAGTTAAGTAAAACAAAGTTACGTGACTTACGAGGCAATGTATGCTGGCGGTAAAAATCCTGTTCCTCGTATGCGAAAGCTCACTGCATAGACAGTGCTACCGTGTGTAGTTTCTCCACGTATCATGCAGAAGAGCTTACCCCCTAATGGCAGCACTTTATCGTAGGTCGCTGGAGCAATGAAGGATACACTGCGATTGGGGAACAAATACAGTAAGAGTCGTAGGACAGATGCACATAATTATAACGAAATATAGCCATCTTCAATTAGTTACAGAATTATGGAACATCTTTTATGTACACGTCCTACAACGTTTTTGTAGAAGGAAAATCACCACTATAAAAATCAACATGGATTCTGCAAACAGAGATCTTGCCAAACTCAGCTGTCTCTGGTCCTCCATGAGATGCACAGTGACGTAGCATCAGTGCTGAGGTTGACGTGTTCCTATGCTTTAGAAAAGCGTTTGACACTGTCCCTCCGAGCCGTTGAGTGAAAACAACGAGTTTACTGGGTATCCGGGCAAATTTGCGACTGTATTGAAGACCTCCTTGCAGACAGAACTCAACATGTCGCCCTTAAGGGAACAATATCGACAGGGATAATTCGAGGAGTAATCCATAGAAGTATCACAGTATGGTTACTGCTTACAATACGTATAAAACATGTAATAGAAAATGTCGGAATCTCCAGAAGTCTATTTGGAGATGATGCGGTTGTGTAAAAGAAGGCAGCAAAGCCAGAAGACGGTACTGTTGATAACACATTACTGGAAACAGTATCTATCGGAAAATATCTAGGAGTAACCATACGGAGCAACCACATAAAACAAACAGCAGGAAGAGCTGACGCCAGACAGGCTAATAAGAATCCTAAGGAAATGTAAGTGGTTTACAGAACACTTGTTCAGCCGATTCTTGACTACTGTTCAAGAGTCTGGGACCGTTACCAGATAAGACTGATAGAAGAGATAAAAGATTCAACCAAGAGCGGCGCGTTTCGTTGCCGGATCGTTTAGTCGGCGCGACAGCGTTACGTAGATGGTCAACGAACTTCTGTGGCAGATGTTACAAGAGAGACTTGACTGCAGTGGAGATGCAGTCAAATCTTCGGAGGAGGCACTTGAGAATTCACGACACCCAGAAACATATGACCCCAGTATGCCAATATCGATTATTTCTGAGAGATGGATATTATGCCGGAAGATGGGATAATGAATTGCCGAAACTAGAAGCAAAAATAAAGTAAAATCTCAATTGCACTGCTGTTTAGCGAATTTCCTTGTTAAATATTTGACCAGCCGCTGTCCCAGGTCCACAATGGATCAACAGAGACGTAGTACTGCCACCCACATAAAAAGCACAAAATGACCACGACGAGAAAATTCGAGAAGTTGCGAGGTAATATGGAGGCTTAAAGACAGTCATTCATTCACCCCACGCGCCATTCGCGAATGGAGCAGGGGGGGATCAGTCAGTGGTACCAGAAGTGCTCTTGGGTGCCGAGAAGTCCCCATACCCCCTAGTATCGAATGCTAACTGATTTGATTTGTTTCGGCTCAAGTACCGGGTGATCAAAAAGACAGTATAAATTTGAAAACAGAATAAATCACGCAATAATGTAGATAGAGAGGTAAAAATTAACGCACATGCTTGGAATGACATGGGGTTTTATTAAAATAAAAATAAAAACAAAGTTCACATAATGTCCCACAGATGGCGCTGGACAGCAAAACATCAGTGACTGCGCATGACAATCGTGTATAAAAGGAGCTGTAATGAGAGAGACAATCAGATGCGCCAGCAGGCGCAGCATGTTGACGGTACCTGAAAAGGCGCTTTTAGTGAAGCTGTATTACCAGAATGGGGAATGTCCTAGTTCAGCGTTACGATCCTGTCGCCATAGGAAGGGGATTCGAACGGGTAAAGGTCCGTTGACAAATGAAGCTGTGGCGAGAATGATTTCGAAGTTCGAATCCACGGGTTGTTTAGACGATAGACCCCGTAGTGGCCGACCGAGCACAAGTTGTAATGCTGCTGAGACAGTTCAGGAAGAAATGGAGACTGTAGTGGGTTCGTCTATGCACGGGGAAGAGAGCGCTCGTGCAGTCGCACGTCGCACCGGCATTCCATACACTACTGTTTGGTTGGCACTGAGGCGTACCCTCCGATGCTATCCGTACAAAATCCATCGGCATCATGAACTGTTACCTGGCGATTTAGTGAAGCGGAGGGCATTTGCAGTTTGGGCGTTTCAAAAGATGGCGGAAGATGACGATTGGTTGAGTAACGTGTTGTGGACTGACGAAGCTCATTTCACGCTCCGAGGGTCAGTCAACGCCCAAAACTGCACAATTTGGGCTACCGAAAATCTTAGAACTGTCGTGGAAATTCCATTGCACGACGAGAAAGTCACGGTATGGGTTGGATTTACCACATCTACCGTTATCGGGCCTTTTTTCTTCGAGGAAATGCGTGATTCTGGTTTTGTAACTGCTACCGTGACGGGTGAGAGGTGCGCCGATATGTTAAAGGATCGCATCATCCCCAGCCTGGCTGATAAACATCTGCTGGAACGTACGATGTTTATGCAGGATGGCTCTCCACCCCATATTGCTAGACGCGTGAAAGATCTGTTGCGCGCGTCGTTTGGTGATGATCGTGTGCTCAGCCGCCACTTTCGTCATGCTTGGCCTCCCAGGTCCCCAGACCTCAGTCCGTGCGATTATTGGCTTTGGGGTTACCTGAAGTTTGTGTATCGTGATCGACCGACATCTCTAGGGATGCTGAAAGACAACATCCGACGCCAATGCCTCACCACAACTCCGGACATGCTTTACAGTGCTGTTCACTACATTATTCCTCGACTACAGCTATTGTTGAGGAATGATGGTGGACATACTGAGCATTTCCTGTAAAGAACGTCATCTTTGCTTTGTCTTACTTTGTTATGCTAATTATTGCTATTCTGATCAGATGAAGGGCCATCTGTCGGACATTTTTTGAACTTTTGTATTTTTTTGGTTCTAATAAAACCCCATGTCATTCCAAGCATGTGAGTCAATTTTTACCTCTCTATCTACATTATTCCGTGATTTATTCAGTTTTCAAATTTATACAGACTTTTTGATCATCCGGTGCATACTTATGTATGAAGTGTCCAGTACGCCGATATCGTCCTGATCATGCTATACACAAATTTCCGTTAGCTTCAATGTTCTTCTTGCCATATTTTTGAACATGTCCAGTGTTATAGTGCGAAGTGCATCCTCGACAGCATATCGCAGTACTTCGTTTTCTCATGTGATCTCTCACTGTTGTCGTCGGGATATCGACTTCCGAAGCACGTCTACGAGTCGACCTCACAGGAGATTGTTGAATCGAAGCAAAGATTCCGCTGCATTTTCCTTCTCGCGTCTTCTTCCTTCCACTCCGCTGCCCGTCTTTAACACCACCAAAAGCAAAAGCATATATCTCCCAATCTAGAAACGTTGCCTATCGCGGTGGAGCCTCTTTATGGCTTTCCTGGAATGCTCCCACAATCTGTCTCACTGTCTGCTGTGTGTGTTGTCGTTCTTGCACCCACACATTTATCACTAAGCGCTCCTAAATAGTGTAACTATGACCGCTCATGTCTGCCGTGGCTACAAATTAAAATTCGACTGCGGAAACATGTGAGAATGAATTCCAATAATTGATAAGAATTAACACAACTACCAAATAGCATAACAACATTTGGTGCCAAACAAGGGTTACAGGGTACGGGGGCTTCTCGCCGACCCTGTAGACGTAGATTTACATGCAAGTACAACTGCGTCACGTCACGTAAGATGCAATGTATGCTGGCGATAAAAATTGCGTTCCGCCCATGTGTAAGGTGCGTCAGTAGATACTGCTCCTGTATGGAAACGGGGCCCACCCCTCACTAGGACCACGTCAGTGCGTGATATTAACCACCCACTTGTACACGGAGGAGAGGAGCCTCGAGTGAGACTGCAGGAGAGACAGAACAGCGGCTGCGCGCGCAGCCGTGTTATCGGGACAGCCGGCGTGTGGTGTTTCCCTTGGCGGCGGCCCGCGCGCTATCTGGCCCGCCAGTCGCGGCAGCTCCCGCCGCGAGCAAACAAGTCCGCCCTCATCGCGGGCGGCGGGATTTGCGCGAGCCACTGGCGCGAGGCGCCGATAACGTGTCACCAGGGCGGCCGGCCGCGGCAACTCAGACGAACCTCACAGCAGCCACCCGCACCCCTACACTGCCCGACAGACAGTACGAGCTGTCAAGGCCGGCAATCTCTCCGCGTACAGGTTACAGAAATAATGCCAATATTAAAGCAACGCAACAGAGCATCCTAATATGCTGTAGGAGTACCTAATTATCCCCTGGGGAGCAAAATTTTTGTTGAGAGGTAAAAACAAAATTGGTCTGACTATTGATTAATGAAGAGTAAATCACTGTTCATCAAATTTTTTGCTCAAGAGCGAATACCAATATCATGGGGTGACACATCGGGCCACATACCTACTGATCTTATTATTAACTAGCCTTCCTCTTGCGACTTCCTCTGCGCTCCCACTCCCATGTCCTCCTCCCCCTCTCTCTCTGTGTCTGTCCCATCTCCCCCCTCTCTTTGTCCCTCTCCCCCCTCTCTCTGTCCCTCTTCCCTCTCCTCTAGACCCCCTCCCCTCCGTCCTCTCTCTACATCTACATCTACATCCATACTCCGCAATCCACCATACGCTGCGTCGCGGAGGGTACCTCGTACCACAAATATCATCTTCTGTCACTGTTCCACACCCTAACAGAACGAGGGAAAAATGACTGCCCTAATCTCTCATATCTTATCTTCGTGGTCTTTCCGCGAAATGTAAGTTGGCGGCAGACCTACAGTCAGCCTCAAATGCTGGTTCGCTAACTTTCCTCAGTAGCGATTCACGAAAAGAACGCCTCCTTTCCTCCAGAGACTCCCACCCGAGTTCCTGAGGCATTTCCGTAACACTCGCGTGATGATCAAACCTACCAGTAACAAATCTAGCAGCCCGCCTCTGAATTGCTTCTACGTCCTCCCTCAATCTGACCTGATAGGGATCCCAAACGCTCGAGCAGTACTCAAGAATAGGTCGTATTAGTGTTTTGAAAGCGGTCTCCTTTACAGATGAACCACATCTTCCCAAAATTCTACCAATGAACCGAAGACGACTACCCGCCTTCCCCACAACTGCCATTACATGCTTGTCCCACTTCATATCGCTCTGCAATGTTACGCCCAAATATTTAATCGGCGTGACTCTGTCAAGCGCTACACTACTAATGGAGTATTCAAATATTACGGGATTCCTTTTCCTATTCATCTGCATTAATTTTCATTTATCTATATTTAGAGTTAGTTGCCATTCTTTACACCAATCACAAATCCTGTCCAAGTCATCTTGTATCCTCCTATAGTCACTCAACGACGACACCTTCCCATACACCACAGCATCATCAGCAAACAGCCGCACATTGCTATCCATCCTATCCAAAAGATCATTTATGTAGATAGAAAACAACAGCGGACCTACCACACTTCCCTGGGGCAGTCCAGATGATACCCTCACCTCTGATGAACACTCACCGTTGAGGACAATGTACTGGGTTCTATTATTCCCTCGTCCTCTCTCTACCAACTCCTCCTCCTCTCTCTCGGTCATCTCTGTCTGTGCATCTCTCCCCCCCCCCTCCCCCCCACACACAACCAAGTCTCTCAGCCCAGACGTGCCCATCCACACATGTAACTCCTCAAGACAGACCGATACTACTCCAACACAACACACCTGTCACGCAGGGCAGCATACATGATGGGGGCTGCAAAACTGTTTCTTGTCCTTGACATATAGACTGCCCTGCAAAGCATGTCAATGAGGCAGGCCAATACCATTCCAACACAATATGCCTGTCATGCCTGACAGCCGTATCTCCATTCCTATTGTAGCTAAGAGGTTATAGACCCAACAACAGTGATACTCGTGAGGTTTGTTGTTTGTGTGCTGAATTTGGATGAAATCGCTCCTGGGGTTTAGACTAGCTAAAAGAATGGCATGATAGGTTGGCCACCATCCTCCAAATGCAAGTCGTTAAAATTGCAGACACTATCAGTGAACTCAGAACTGACACTGTAATTTCCCAGTGAAGTGTTAAGTTGTCTATGTGAGTGGACGAGTAATCGAACAACAAAAACAACAACAACTGTACTCACATTTAAATGCATTACGAAACATGAGACACAATCATAAATCTTCACTAAATTGTCATTTTTCTTATACAGCCTTAATTTAATTTCATATTCCTTGCTTCAGATATGTTCAACTTTTGAAGATAACCATCTCTATAATCTGCATTCACGAATCCATGTTGCTTCCATTTGAAGTTTATGCCATAGTAACTGACTGGTACACCATTTTTGAATTCATGGTGGAATGATAAAGCAACCAGTGATAAATGATTTGAAGAAACAAACAGTCTTGGCTACAAAACAGGCTTCATTATTTTATATTTTGCCAATAACATGTTTCGCCTTCTTTAAGGTATCCTCAGAATGGCTGGCACAACAGTTGTTAAACACATGGATGCCATCCATGGAAATGTCTTAGCAGGCAACACCGTTGTCAGTATTTTACATCAGGACGCCACGCAATATTCTTAAAATACTGACAGCGGTGTTGGCCTGCAAAGATATCTGCACAGAAGGCAGCTTATGTGTTTAACACCTTTTCTGCCAGCCAATCTGAAGATACCTTTAAGCAGGCGAAACGCATTGTTGGCAAAATATAAACTAATACCGTAAAGCCTTTTTTGAAGCCGAGACTGTTTATTTCTTCAAAAAATGACTGGTTCAAATTGCTCCCGTCTATGAACTATCAATACTAGAAGACAAACAATAAAACATTCCGTCTCTAATATCCTCGAACCCCGCACTACTTACCGCCCTGCCCCTGAGGTAAGCGACCAACTTTATTTACCTCATGACCGACGTCACCCACGTCAATTAATACAAGTTCATCTAAAAATTTTAGTCTCTTTCAGGTATTTATGCTTCTTATTGAGCAAGAAAACTACTCTCAAGAAGTTCGTAATGTTAGCTGAAGTTTTTAGATTCGGCTGTTGGTTGCTAAACGAGTATTGCTATAAAATACGCCCGAAAACCGCAGGCCGCACAAATACATACCTGATTCGGGCCGTAGTTTGTCGACCACTGCTCTCAATCATTTTAACAACAAATAGCCCTTCATGACTTGTTTTTGCGGCTCCACCTATTCCTGGTGGTTTCTACATTATCACAGGTAAAATAAAGAAGATTATCCATAATGAATACAGGAAATGTGTGCTCGTCTTGAGAAGATCCCTTAGGACATCTGAACAGGGAAACACACTAACTCAGAGTTTAATGCTTTCAATATTAATATCCACGTCTATGGGTGAGAGATAGTGATTACTATATTGACTCGTTAGAACTGTGTGCTTTCACCACACTTTAGAGTTCGCATAGCAGCAATGCATTAGAGATTCACTGTTCTCATCGTTAGACGATTAATGTTCAGATTCATCAACCCCTCTACAACACGCACAGCTAACTGGTTAGACGTTAACTACGATGTAAATGCGAGTTGTAATTGAACTTGTAAATGGGACACCAGTGAACGATTCTAAATTACGACGAAGGCCTTTTGCCCAAAATATTTCACATAATGGAGGTTGCTATGTTTTTATTTGTTCTGTAGAGATGATTTCCACATCGACTGCCTTGAGAGCCTTGAATCTCGACTTGCGTCATTCTATAATACGAACACGGTCATATAGTGTCTTGAATGCTCCTGGAGTTGTCTTTGAGTAAGGGTGGCATCCCCAAGGGAGCTGCTTTGATATGCAGCAATTTAAAATAGACTGGAAATCCTTTGCAGTAAAGTAACGAAAATCGGCGCACTGGAAACCAAAGACACGTTAACCCACAATACGGCACTACAGCTACTCATGAGTTAAACAACGGGTCAGGCCCTGTGACTGCTTACAAATCTGAAACCATGGATAACAAGACATTAGGAATCAACGCGGGGAAAAAGGCACCCTTGTGTCAAGTACTAAGGTTTACTGTTAACACAGAAATCACATTTTTACGTGGAAAGCGTGTAGGTGGTTCCTGGGAGGAACGGGAAACGCACTTTAAAACTCTTGTAAGCTTTCTATACAGTGAATCACTAACGTCGAACGTGATCAGCATTAACAGTTCTGAACATCACATTCGCCGGTGTGAGCCCACGACTCGTCTCCTACACGCAGTTAGGAAAGCTATCGACCGCCTCCCAAATTTCGCCAGATTCAAATAACTCCCAAAACTGGTCACAAATTTTGGCTTTAACAGCGGACTGAGTAACTTTTAACTCAAATGCGAGCATTCACTATGGGTCCTCTTTTTCCGCCGGTCGTTGTGGCCGTGCGGTTCTAGACGCTTCAGTCTGGAACCGCGTGACCGCTACGGTCGCAGGTTCGAATCCTGCCTCGGGCATGGATGTGTGTGATGTCCTTAGGTTAGTTAGGTTTAAGTAGTTCTAAGTTCTAGGGGACTGATGACCACAGCAGTTGAGTTCCATAGTGCTCAGAGCCATTTGAACCATTTTTGAACCTCTTTTTCCTATTCTCTAGTAAGTGGTGCGTCTTGATAGCATCTCACACAGTATCAGTTTCCTATCGTAACGCTGCTGACGTCAAAATGATTCTAATGGCTCAGAGTACTATGGGACTCAACATCTGAGGTCATCAGTCCCCTAGACCTAGAACTACTTAAACCTAACTAACCTAAGGACATCACACACATCCATGCCCGAGGCAGGATTCGAACCTGCGACCGTAGCGGTCGCGCGGTTCCAGACTGAAGCGCCTAGAACCGCTCGGCCACCACGATCGGCTGCTGACGTCACTAGAAAGTCTTAACGTTCAAGTAAGCCGACTACAAAATTCAGCGTACCTCACTAATTGCCCATTCAGCCCACTATTACAGAAAACCAGCCCTTCCGGTCACGGCTGCAGACAAGAGCAAGCAATCGTCGCTCGCCACTGTGCATGGGCACCCTGTGGACGCCCGCTGTTGCTTCACTGAGAGCTATGAGCACGTCGCACGGCATGGCCATCGATCGAGCCACTCTCAAATGAACGTAAAAACACATGCCCCAATTAACTGGTTAATTGCCGTTCCGAGCACTCGTTCTCCCAGGTTCGCTTAATGATATGCTTTAATATTACGTCCTTAGGAAAAAAACACACTCGTAATGAGTAGTACGCTAAAATTAGAGAATTTCGGATATGAATTCGTTCTTTCGCGAACAGAATAGGAAGAAGAAGAAAATAATCGTGACGCGCTATACACCGCCTGCCAAACACTAGATGGTGGGTTGCATAGTGCGGGTATGTAGGACAATCGACGGTAAACGTTAGATTTTAAAATCAATATTATCAACCTGCTTTTCAATAGAACAACGATTTTATTACATGAAAATTCTGTAATTACATGTCATTTTACTGCACATACGACTTAAACATAACAGCACACGGATGATTTTCTCTCGCTCGAACACAATTTTCATGTTGTTGTGGTCTTCAGTCCTGAGACTGGTTTGATGCAGCTCTCCATGCTAATCTATCCTGTGCAAGCTCCTTCATCTCCCAGTACCTACTGCAACCTACATCCTTCTGAATCTGCTTAGTGTATTCATCTCTTGGTCTCCCTATACGATTTGTACCCTCCACGCTGCCCTCCAATGTTAAATTTGTGATCCCTTGATGCCTCAGGACATGTCCTACCAACCGATCCCTTCGTCTAGTCAAGTTGTGCCACGAACTTCTCTATTCCCCAATTCTATTCAATACCTCCTCATTAGTTACGTGCTCTATCCACCTAATCTTCAACATTCTTCTGTAGCACCACATTTCGAAATCTTCTATTCTCTTCTTGTCCAAACTATTTATTGTCCATGTTTCACTTCCATACATGGCTGCACTCCATACAAATACTTACAGAAACGACTACCTGACACTTAAATCTACACTCGATGTTAACAAATTTATCTTCTTCAGAAACGCTTTCCTTGCCATTGCCAGTCTACATTTTATATCCTCTCTACTTCGACCATCATCGGTTATTTTGCTCCCCAAATAGCAAAACTCCTTTACTACTTTAAGTGTCTCATTTCCTAATCTAATTCCCTCAGCATCACCCGACTTAATTCGACTACATTCCATTATCCTTGTTTTGCTTTTTCTGATGTTCATCTTATATCCTCCTTTCAAGACACTGTCCATTCCATTCAACTGCTCTTCGAAGTCCTTTGCTGTCTCTGACAGAATTACAATGTCATCGGCGAACCTCAAAGTTTTTATTTCTTCTCCATGGATTTTAATACCTACTCCAATTTTTCTTTTGTTTCCTTCACTGCTTGCTCAATATACAGATTGAATAACATCGGGGAGAGGCTGCAACCTTGTCTCACTCCCTTCCCAACCACTGCTTCCCTTTCACGCCCCTCGACTCTTATAACTGCCATGTGGTTTCTGTACAAATTGTCAATAGCCTTTCACTCCCTGTATTTTACCCCTGCCACCTTTAGAATTTGAAAGACAGTATTCCAGTCAACATTGTCAAGAGCTTTCTATAAGTCTACTAATGCTAGAAACGTAGGTTTGCCTTTCCTTAATCTTTCTTCTAAGTTAAGTCGTAAGGTCAGTATTGCCTCACGTGTTCCAACATTTCTACGGAATAAAAACTGATCTTCCCCGAGATCGGCTTCTACCAGTTTTTCCATTCGTCTGTACAGAATTCGTGTTAGTATTTTGCAGCTGTGACTTATTAAACTGATAGTTCGGTAATTTTCACAGCTGTCAACACCTGCTTTCTTTGGGATTGGAATTATTATATTCTTCTTGAAATCTGAGGGTATCTCGCCTGTCTCAAACATCTTGCTCACCAGATGGTAGAGTTTAGTCAGGACTGCCTCTCCCAAGGCCGTCAGTAGTTCTAATGGAATGTTGTCTACTCCCGGGGCCTTGTTTCGACTCAGGTCTTTCAGTGCTCTGTCAAACTCTTCACGCAGTATCGTATCTCCCATTTCATCTTCGTCTACATCCTCTTCCATTTCCATAATATTGTTCTCAAGTACATCGCCCTTGTATAGACCATCTATATACTCCTTCCACCTTTCTCCTTTCCCTTCTTTGCTTAGAACTGGGTTTCCATCTGAGCTCTTGATATTCATACAAGTGCCTCTCTTTTCTCCTAAGGTCTCAATTTTCCTGTAGGCTGTATCTATCTTACCCCTAGTGAGATAAGCCTCCACATCCTTACATTTGTCCTCTAGCCATTCCTACTTAGCCATTTTGCACTTCCTGTCGATATCATTTTTGCCTGCTTCATTTACTGCATTTTTATATATTCTCCTTTCATCAATTAAATTCAATATTTCTTCTGTTACCCAAGGATTTCTATTAGCCCTCGTCTTTTTACCTACTTGATCCTCTGCTGCCTTCACTACCTCATCCCTCAGAGCTACCCATTCGCCTTCTACTGTATTTCTTTCCCCCATTCCTGTCAATTGTTCCCTTATGCTCTCCCTGAAACTCTGTACAACCTCTGGTTTAGTCAGTTTATCCAGGTCCCATCTCCTTAAATTCCCACCTTTTTGCAATTTCTTCAGTTTTAATCTACAGTTCATAACCAATAGATTGTGGTCAGAGTCCACATCTGCCCCTGGAAATGTCCTACAATTTAAAACCTGGTTCCTAAATCTCTATCTTACCATTATATAATCTCATACCTTTTAGTATCTCCAGGATTCTTCCATGTATACAACCTTCTTTTATGATTCTTGGACCAAGTGTTAGCTATGATTAAGTTATGCTCTGTGCAAAATTCTAACAGACGGCTTCCTCTTTCATTTCTTAGCCCCAATCCATATTAACCTACTATGTTTCCTTCTCTCCCTTTTCCTACTGTCGAATTCCAGTCACCCATGACTATTAAATTTTCGTCTCCCTTCACTACCTGAATAATTTCTTTTATCTCATCATACATTTCTTCAATTTCTTCGTCATCTGCAGAGCTAGTTGGCATATAAACTTGTACTACTGTAGTAGGCATGGGCTTCGTGTCTATCTTGGCCACTATAATACGTTCGGTATGCTGTTTGTAGTAGCTAACCCGCACTCCTATTTTTTTATTCATTATTAAACCTACTCCTGCATTACCCCTATTTGATTTTGTATTTATAACCCTGTATTCACCTGACCAGAAGTCTTGTTCCTCCTGCCACCGAACTTCACTAATTCCCACTATATCTAACTTTAACCTATCCATTTCCCTTTTTAAATTTTCTAACCTACCTGCCCGATTAAGGGATCTGACATTCCACGCTCCGATCCGTAGAATGCCAGTTTTCTTTCTCCTGATAACGACGTCCTCTTGAGTAGTCCCCGCCCGGAGACCCGAATGGGGGAGTATTTTACCTCCGGAACATTTTACCCAAGAGGACGCCATCGTCATTTAACCATACAGTAAAGCTGCATGCCCTCGGGATAAATTACGGCCATAGTTTCCACTTGCTTTCAACCGATCACAGTACCAGCACAGCAAGGCCGTTTTGGTTAATGTTACAAGGCCAGATCAGTCAATCATCCAGACTGTTGCCCCTGCAACTACTGAAAAGGCTGCTGTCCCTCTTCAGGAACCACACGTTTGTCTGGCCTCTCAACAGATACCCCTCCGTTGTGGTTGCACCTACGGTACGGCTATCTGTATCGCTGAGGCACGCAAGCCTCCCCACCAAAGGCAAGGTCCATGGTTCATGGGCGGGGGGGGGGGGGGGGGGGGGGGGGGGGGGGGACAATTTTCATGGCTTCGCTGAAAATCCCGGTATAAACGTTCCGACACTTCAGACTCAACCTTTCTTACTTTCTTGTTGATTGCCTCCCTCAGTCCGGATTAAGTGCGGTCTTTGCGAATGTAGATATGTTATCTGCGGAACCTGCGCAAAGTAGAAACGCAACTGATCAGATCAAGGGGCCCTGGGATATCGACAAAATGTGAAATTACACTTCCTGGAAACATGCAACGAACCACAGCTATTGACACCATTAGAGTGTCTGGAACCGCTTCATCCTGTTCGAGAAAACATTTCCTATGTTGAGTATACGTTGTTTTATTAGCTGTGAACGCGAGAGAGTTCTGGGCATGTGCACTTAACATTTAGCCATGAATGTCAACAGTCATAGTAGTGACTCCTAAAACTTGAATGAAACTGACCAACTATGGCAAACAATGCCAATTACACTTCGCACTATTACACGTAGCGACGATTATCACTACCCAGTAGGGTACTGTTACTGACCTCTTTTCTCAAATGAAAATGAACATCAGTCATCAGCAGATTTTATTTTTTTGTTTTCAATTAGCACTTTCATCTGAATGGTCAAGTCCTCTCGTTCACATTCTGGCACTTTAAGCTATTTAACGACACACAACTTGCATTGATGAAACAGAGCGCAGTGATAACTTGTTTTCTGTTTCATGCACTTTACAGTGGTTTGTGTAGCATACAGTGTGATTTCGCCAAATGGAAACAAAGTGCTTGAAAGGATAAAAAGAGGAAGAAGAAGGTATAATATACAGTGCGATTTTGCTAAATGGGAACAAAATGTATGAAGGGATAAGAAGAAGAAAAGTCGTATGACGTCTGGCCGGAAATGCGTTCCAAAGGAGGTACACTCACCTGAAGGTGGCGATCAAAGATCTCTGACAGTGATGACCCAGGAATCAGCATCAGGTAGGTGGCGCGCCAGCATGGCATAAACCGGACCACCATGTGGCACATTCTTCACGCCAGCCGCCGCTATCTATATCACTTACAGCGCGTGCAGGCCTTCTTACCTACCGCTGTTTCGTCGAACAGGCCACCACGGTGCTGGGACTTCGTCATCCATCCTATTCACAGATGAGGCTATCTCTACGAGAGGCGGTACCATCAGCCTTCACAACACCGACCTGTGATACGGAAAACCCCCATGGTGGCAGCGGATCTTCAGCACTGGTTCAGCCTCAGTGTGTGGGTGGGGATTGCTGGCGAACGCCTCTTGGGACCAATCACTCGTCCACAACACTGGACAGGTGACGCACCTACTGCGGGTGACACTGACTGCCCTGCTGGAAGATGCGCTTTTGGTAGTACGAAGAGTAACGTCGCTATTACATGATAGTACCTTAGTTCACACTTTGGGTGTAGTGCTAAAACACTAGTGCAGACAGAATATTACCACTTCTCTGATGTGTTCTCATGCGTGCTTTCCGTCACTGAAACGTACACAACCAAAATCTTTTTTTCTCTATCTCCAAGTGCATGTACCTCCAATGGAAAGTATTTGCCGCCGTATGTCCACATGAGCTTTTTGCTTCATTGTGAATTGCAGAGTAACCATGCACATGTTGATCTAGAAATGGTCTGGGTAATTTTCAGACTGCCTCAAGAGACAATATTAGTGTTTAAGGTCCCGTCGACAACGAAGTCATTGGAGATGGAGCACAAGCTCGGATTAGGGAACCATGGGGTAGGAAATTGGCCGTGCCCTTTCAAAGGAATCATCTCCGCATTTGCCTGCAGCTATTTAGCGAAATCACAGGAAACCTAAATCAGGATGGCCGGACGCGGGTTTGAACCGTCGTCCTCCCGAATGCGAGTCCAGTGTGCTAACCACGGCGCCACCTCGCTCGATGCGCCTTAATACATAAACACAGTTTCTAAGTTTAATACTTGACTTACTGTGTTAAACCACTGTCATAAGATTATACCCCGTAAGAGGGGTAGGTTGTCAAAAAAACTTTAAAAAATAGGCCTGTTTGGTAGCGCACATCTTCCTGAATAGTTTGATGTATAAAACATATATATTTAAGAGATTATAAGGCACGTTATTTGGTCTTAAGTGCACCAAGATGCAGCGCCACACCCCTCTGCACAGTATCGTTCCCTTATCCGAACTTGTGCTCCATCTCTAATGACCTCGTTGTCGGTGGGACGTTAAACATTAATCTCCTCTCTTGTGGCGGAGTAGCTGACAGTCTGAGAATTACCAAGACTATATTCTAGAGCAACACCTACATGATTACTCTGCAATTCATAATTAAGTGCCTGGCATAGGCTATTTCTCTACCGTTCCAGTCTCGAACGGCTCACAGGAAATACGAACACTTAAATATTTCTATGAGAGTTCCGATTTCTCTTATTTTATTACGATGTTCATTTCTCCCTGTGTGGGTGGGCGCCAACAAAATATTTTCGCAATCTGAGGAGAAAGCTGATGATTGAAATTTTATGACAGCAACCTGCCGCAAGGAAATGTACCTTTGTCTTAATGACTGCCACCCCAACTCACGTATAATATCTGTGGCACACTCTCCCCTACTTCGCGATAATGCAAAACGAACTGCCCTTCTTTGGACTTTTTTGATGACCTCCATCAGTCTCATCTGATGAGGATCCCACACTGCACGGCAGTACTCCAGAAGAGGCCGGAACAAGAGAGGTGTAAGCAATCTCGTAGACCTGTAGCACTTTCTAAGAGTTGATCCAGTATTTACGAACGAGGGCACTCAGTCGTTTCCAACAAACTTTTCTCGCTGACATCTCCTACAAAATAATACAAGACAAAAAGTTTTCATGCTGTATAACTTCAGTATGAGGCATGAAGTTTTAATTTATTAGTTATTTTACTACATCTGTATTCGCAACGAATTTTACAGACAATATCCACAATACCACTAAATGGACCTGTAAACTAACATCACTGAACGACACGTCGCTCAGGAGACATGAAATCACAAATATAGTGATGCGTGAAAAATTAGCTTTTCTCAAAACGAAGTGCAAATTTGTGAACAGAAGTTTGAAGCTGTTTTACGCATGTGATTTCGACTCTTTAAAGAATCTGGGGTTGAGAGAGGGGAGGTAAAGAGGCTTAGTGGTACCAGCTATTTAAAAAATGTCCGGTTTCCGTCGGCCACCTTGAAGATGTAGACGGGCCGTACCCGGAGACTGCCACTGGCTACCCCAGACTTTCTTTTTACAGCCAGTTTCTGGTGACGAAAATGGTAACGCAAGAGATGTGAAGCTTAGGGAAGTGAAGTGAAGAGAATGTCGCGGCACGCCGTGTGTGGTGCTGACGCGCGAGAAGAGACGAGAATCGCGACCGAAGTTCATAGGCCGTGAAGGCTTACGCGGCCTCCATTCCCAACTGTGCAGGGGCTGCTCCCGCGTCAGCGCACCGTAATCCCGGGGAAGGGCCGGATGACGCGCCCAATCCCGAAGGAAAGGCAGCAGCAAATCCCGGAGGCGGTGCCCGTCCGCAGAATCCGAAGACACGAACAGACTGAGAGGCAGCCAGACGGCTTTTACAGGTCGGAGGGAGAGCACAACACACTCAACAAAACCACTGGAAAAAAAAATTGCACTAGCAATGAGCGTGTATGAGGTTAGGTTCGAAGCGTCAACAACTGAAAGAGCAAGCCTTCTGAAAACGAAAAAAGTATCGTTACTGTGAAATGAAAACAAGACAGTAACCAAAATAAAGGCAATATCTTCTAAAGTATAAAAGCAGTTCCTGGATAACATTAGATATGGTCTTTTTCTACCACGTGCACAGAAACTTAGTTGGATCTTCCTCATCTACCGGGTGATAAAAAGTCAGTATAAATTTGAAAACTGAACAAATCACGGAATAATGTAGATAGAGAGGTACAAATTGACACACATGCTTGGAATGACATGGGGTTTTATTAGAACCAAAAAAATACAAAGTTCAAAAATGTCCGACAAATGGCGCTTCATCTGATCAGAATAGCAATAATTAGCATAACAAAGTAAGACAAAGCAAAGATGATGTTCTTTACAGGAAATGCTCAATATGTCCACCATCATTCCTCAACAATAGCTGTAGTCGAGGAATAATGTAGTGAACAGCACTGTAAAGCATGTCCGGAGTTGTGGTGAGGCATTGGCGTCGGATGTTGTCTTTCAGCATCCCTAGAGATGTCGGTCGATCACGATACACTTGCGACTTCAGGTAACCCCAAAGCCAATAATCGCAGGGACTGGGGTCTGGGGACCCGGGAGGCCAAGCATGACGAAAGTGGCGGCTGAGCACACGATCATCACCAAACGACGCGCGCAAGAGATCTTTCACGCGCCTACCAATACTTTTTTTTCTAATAAAACCCCATGTCATTCCAAGCATGTGTGTCAGTTTTTACCTCTTTATCTACATTATTCCGTGGTTTATTAAGTTTTCAAATTTATACTGACTTTTTTATCACCCGATATATCTACATACGCACTCCGCCAACAACGGTACGGTGCATGGTGAATGATGTTTTGATGTCTGGTTTGTGAGGCTCTCAACTGCACAGTACTCGGCGCCCGTATTAAGTCCCAACTTTGACACAGTCGAGTTTAGCCACTGTCACGAATGATGGTGTTGAAATGATGAGAACAACACAGACACCCAGTTCCCGGGCAGCGAAAATCCCGAACCCGCCTGGGAATCGAAAGCGGGACCCCGTCATCCAGGGGCAGCAATGCTAGCCATTAGACCAAAGCTGCGCACATGTGCATGGTGGAGGAGAGTACCTTGTATCTCTACTAGTCACTTCCTGTCCTGTTCCACTTCCAAATAGAGCGAACTGTGTAAGCGCCCCCCGCACGAGCCCTAATTTCTTGCATCTTATCTTCATGGTCCTTACGTAAAATGTACGTCGGCCACAGTAGAATCCTTCTGCAGTCAGCTTCAAATGCAAGTTCTATGAATTTGCGAAATACTGTCTTTGGAAAGAGCATCGTATTCTCTCCAGGGATTCCTATTTGAGTTTACGAACCGTTTGCGTAACACTTGGCTGCTGTTCGAACCTAACAGTAACAAATCTACCAGGTCTACTCTAAATTACTTCGAAATTTACTTTAATCTGAGGTGGTGGTGATTCCGAAGACTCCAACAGTACTCAAGAATGGATATCACTAGCGTTCTACAAGCAGTCCCCTTTACGGATGCGCCATAGTTTCCCAAAAACTGGACTCGCATTCGGCAGGACGACGGTTCAAACCAGCGGCCGCCCATCCTGATTTAGGTTTTCCGTGATTTTCCCAAATAGCTTCAGGCAAATGCCGGGAATGTTCCTAACCTTCCCAAACCAACGAACCAACTAACTTTCCCAAATTCTCTGAATGAAACAAAGTCGAGCGTTCTTCTCACTACCAACCCGACGAGCTCATTCTATTTCATATCGCTTTGCAACGTTACGCCTGGATATTTAATTGAAGTGGCTGTGTCAAACTGCACCGTGCTACTGCCGCATTCTAACGATACAGGACAGTTTTGCCTACTCATCCGCATTAACGTAACACTAAGCATCACGAGGCTGAGTGCACCCCGAAATGTGGCAACAGCGCATGGCGACCTGGATGGTCACCCATCCAAGTGCCGACCACTCCCGACAGCGCTTAACTTCGGTGATCTCATGGGAACCGGTGTATCCACTGTGGCAAGGACGTTGCCCTACGCAGACAGCTGGGGTACTCTAATTCCATCCCGGGGGTTATGGGGTGGCGGCAGGAAGGGCATCCGGCCACCCCTAAAATATTAACCATGCTAATTCCGTGCTTAACCCTGCCACCCAGCGCACAATGCGGGATAAAGGCAGTAGCGAAAGAAAGAAAGTAACCATCGACGTTATAATGACATCATAATCACTAATCCCCGTTTCTATATTGACACCGTCGGTAAGATCATTAGTTGTTTAAGGCAATTTTCGGAAAACGTGTTCACAAGTACTCTGCAAAACTGTCTGTACCACTTACAGACGTTCCAGTCTATGCTTCGATACTTTGTAGGTTGAAGTCACCTCCACCCAATATTGCATGATTTGGGTATTTCCGCGATGTGGAAGTAAGTGGAAAGCTCTGAGATATTTAGCGAGTCGTTGAGGATATATCGGAAAGACAGATTAGAGGCCATAGGAAGGGGAGTGTTCATTGCCACGGATACAAATATTGTCTCTATTGAGGTCGAAGTTAAGTGTGACAGCGAAGTTATGTAGTCGCGTGTAACATGTGTGGATGTTTTTAACGGCGACCACACTGCGATGTGACAGTTCTAGAGTCATTCAAAGACAATCGACTGTCAGTAGCGCGGAAAGACCCAGATCGTGCAATACTAGGTAGAGACGACTTTAACCTACCGAGTATAGATTGGGATGTTTACGGACTCATCGCGGGAAGTACAGCCAGACAGTCATGCGAAACACTTTTGAATAAGCTTTCTGAAAACTGTCTTGAGCGCTAGCTCGGTAGCCCACCCCCAATGGACATATCTTAGATCTTGTAGCTACAAATAGGCCGGACCTTATCGGCGATATCAGTATACGAGGTGCATTCAAGTTCTAAGGCCTCCGATTTTTTTTTTCTAATTAACTACTCACCCGAGATCGATGAAACTGGCGTTACTTCTCGACGTAATCGCCCTGCAGACGTACACATTTTTCACAACCCTTACACCATGATTCAATGGCAGCGGCGAAGGCTTCTTTAAGAGTCTGTTTTGACCACTGGAAAATCGCTGAGGCAATAGCAGCACGGCTGGTGAATGTGCGGCCACGGAGAGTGTCTTTCATTGTTGGGAAAAGCCAAAAGTCACTAGGAGCCAGGTCAGGTGAGTAGGGAGCATGAAGAATCACTTCAAAGTTGTTATCACAAAGAAACTGTTGCGTAACATTAGCTCGATGTGCGGGTGCGTTGTCTTGGCGAAACAGCACACGCGCAGCCCTTCCCGGACGTTTTTGTTGCAGTGGAGGAAGGAATTTGTTCTTCAAAACATTTTCGTAGGATGCACCTGTTACCGTAGTGCCCTTTGGAACGCAGTGGGTTTTGGAACGCAGTGGGTAAGGATTACGCCCTCACTGTCCCAGAACATGGACACCATTTTTTCAGCACTGGCAGTTACCCGAAATTTTTTTGGTGGCGGTGAATCTGTGTGCTTCCATTGAGCTGACTGGCGCTTTGTTTCTGGGTTGAAAAATGGCACCCATGTCTCACCCATTCTCACAACCGACGAAAAGAAAGTCCCATTCATGCTGTCGTTGCGCGTCAACATTGGTTGGCAACATGCCACACGGGCAGCCATGTGGTCGTCCATCAGCATTTGTGGCACCCACCTGGATGACACTTTTCGTATTTTCAGGTCGTCATGCAGGATTGTGTGCACAGAACCCACAGAAATGCCAGCTCTGGAGGCGATCTGTTCAACAGTCATTCGGCGATCCCCCAAAACAATTCTCTCCACTTTCTCGATCGTGTCGTCAGACCGGCTTGTGCGAGCCCGAGGTTGTTTCGGTTTGTTGTCACACGATGTTCTGCCTTCATTAAACTGTCGCACCCACGAACGCACTTTTGACACATCCATAACTCCATCACCACATGTCTCCTTCAATTGTCGATGAATTTCAATTGGTTTCGCACCACGCAAATTCAGAAAACGAATGATTGCACGCTGTTCAAGTAAGGAAAACGTCGCCATTTTAAGTATTTAAAACAGTTCTCATTCTCGCCGCTGGCGGTAAAATTCCATCTGCCGTATGGTGGTGCCATCTCTGGGACGTATTGACAATGAACGCGGCCTCATTTTAAAACAATGCGGATGTTTCTATCTCTTTCCAGTCCGGAGAAAAAAAATCGGAGGCCTTAGAACTTGAATGCACCTCGTAGAAACGGGGATTAGTGACCATTACCTCATTAGGAGAGTGTTTCTGCTAGATAGAGCAGGTAAGCAGTTGTTACCATCTCACTTAGCCAGTGAATTGACGTCACTTACAAGGCGAGGCCGCCAATTGCGAAATTCAGATTCGATTCATACTGCACATAATAAAAGCTCATGGCCAGAGGTGTACTGTGGCAAAGCACCACGATGCACTTCTCAGCCGTTGTCGAGAAAATCGACAGTTAAAAGAAACCGTTGCAGTGAAATACTCTCTACGATTAATAACTCTCTACAGCGTCGTGGCGCAGCGGTAAGCGCTCTGGTTCGTAATCCGAAGGTCGCCGGATCGAATCTCGCGCTATACAACCTCTTTTTTTTAGTATTTGTTTTTATAATTAAAAAAAATAATATATATATATATATATATAAAATTCCCGGCAATCAGTTGCAACAATTATGCATATAATAAGTTGTTGAAAGTCGTTTGTCGTGAAAAAACTGGCGACTTCGATCATCATTATGTTTTCCGCAAACAAAGTTGTATTTCACAAATGTTATTAATTGTCTTCATAATGTTAACCACGCATAGTTAACGGAAGACGTAGAAACGATATTCCGAAACGAATACGTATAGCGTAAGTCAAACGTTCGAATTTGAATAGAGACCCCACGAACACAAATTTGCTGTGGCAGGTATGAAATATAAACTCCGTTACTCGCTCGTTACACTTGAATGACAGATGTTGAATGGGCCGCAACGAGCCGCCGCATAATAGCATAGTTGCCTGCTAACTTCGAAAGAAGGTAGATGCAGTCCCTAGCGCAACTTATAACATCGTCGAAAATCAGTGCGGACCGGAGAGCTTTGGTACACCCTGTTAAAAAAAAAACGGAAAAATGGAGGCGGTACAATTGGAGAGCGATCCGCCTTCACCAACATGCATAAGCAATTCATTAATACTTTATATATATATATATATGTCTGCTTGTGTCTGTATATGTGTGGATGGATATGTGTGTGTGTGCGAGTGTATACCCGTCCTTTTTTCCCCCAAGGTAAGTCTTTCCGCTCCCGGGATTGGAATGACTCCTTACCCTCTCCCTTAAAACCCACATCCTTTCGTCTTTCCCTCTCCTTCCCTCTTTCCTGATGAGGCAACAGTTTGTTGCAAAAGCTTGAATTTTGTGTGTATGTTTGTGTTTGTTTGTGTGTCTGTCGACCTGCCAGCACTTTCATTTGGTAAGTCACTACATCTTTGTATTTAGATATATTTTTCCTACGTGGAATGTTTCCCTCTATTATAACCATATATATATATATATATATATATATATATATATATATATATATATATATATATATATTTGAATTACAAAAAACTAATAATAAAAAAAATTGCATGGCGCGAGATTCGATCCGGCGACCTTCGGATTACGAACCCGAGCGCTTACCGCTGCGCCACGACGCTGTAGAAAATTACTAATCGTCGAGAGTATTTCACCGCAACGGTTTCTTTTAACTGTCGATTTTCTCGACAACGGCTGAGAAGTGCATCTTGGTGCTTTGCCACATTACATCTCTGGCCATGAGCTTTTATTATGCGCAGTATGAATCGAATCTGAATTTCACAATTGGCGGCCTCCCCTTGTTAGTTCCACTAAGAAGGACGTAAAGGGATTATGGGCAAACTTCAAGCAGATTGTAAATCGCGGTCTATAGAGTTGTGTGACTAGTAAGTGAATAAAGGATGGAACACACCCACCATGGTTTAATAACGCAATTCGGAAGATGCAGAGGAAGCGCAGGCTGTTGCACTCTTGGTTCAACAGAAAAAGAGCAAATAACGAAAAGCAAAGTTTAGTAGGGATTCGCGCGTCTGTGGAAAGATCCATGCGCGGAGCATACAACAACTACCACCGCCACACCTTAGCAAAAGATCTGGCAGAGGACCTGAAAAATTTTGATCCTCCGTAAAATCACTAACTGAGTCTAACGCCTCCTGTCATTCACTCGTTGAACAGTCTGGAGTGGCAGTTGAAGACAGTGAAACGAAAGCCGAAGTTTTAAATTTCACATTCAAGAACTCTATCACACATGAGAATCGTACAAACATACCGTATGGATGACATAGTAATGAGCATCCCTGGCATAGTAGAGAAACAACTGGAAGATATGAAAGCAAATAAATCACCAGGGCTGGATGGAATCCAAATTTGGTTTTACAAAGAGAACTCTACGGCATTGTCTCCTTACCTAGCATGCATTTATCGTGAATATCTCGCCCAGCACCAAGTCTCAAGCGACTGGAAACAAGTGCAGGTGACTCCCGTGTATAACAAGGGTACAAGAATGGACTCACTCACACACACACACACACACACACACACACACACACACACACACCACACGACATTCGAGTGAGAGATGTCGAAGCGAGCGGAGCTACGTACTGCGAAGGGTGTGGCGGATCGCCGTCCGGCGGAGCTTGCTCCGTCGGCGGCCCCATCCGGCCCCCCACTTACGACGGACCACGCAACGAATGAGGACATGATGGATATCGCTATGGAAGCGCTTGCAGTTCCACTTCCGGAGTCGGAAGAAGACGAGCCCTCTGCCGTACCATCACCTCGTCGGCAGTCCGGCAAAAGCAGAAGAGAAGAAGATACAGCCCCTACCGGCGGGCGCAGCTCACCGACAGAGAAGCGATCGAAACAAACGCCTGCTGCTGATGACGACGGATTCACTCGCCCGAAAAGACGCCACACAGCGCGAAGAAAGGTGCTGTCCACCTACGAGCCGGCATCCACCGACAACATTTTTGCTGCCCTTGAGAATGCCCCAGAGGAACCTCTGCGCCCTTCCACAGCGCCAAAGAGGGATCCACCACTACCGCCGATTGTTCTGAAATATGAAGGGACCTTCAAGCAGCTGCAACAGCTTCTCACTAGCTGGACGACGGCAGTCTACAATGTGAAGGTCGCCGGAAGAGACATGTACAAGATTACACTGCGCTCAGCGGACGACTACCGACGTGTGGCAATCCCTTTCATCACTCACGCCACCATACCGGACCGCGTCCTGAAGATAGTCATCCGACATCTGCCCTTCAACATGGAGCCGGATCACATTAAATAAGATCTTGAAGAGCTCGACATCAGTGTCAGAACGGTGGTCAAGATGAAGCAGCCCATATCACGTGACTACATGCCCCTGTTCCGCGTTATCGCAACAGATACAATCGAGAACAGGAAGCTCTACCAGCTCACCCGACTCGCCAACGTCTCGGTGACCACAGAAGACTTGCGCGCCAAGAGTGGCCGGTCCAGTGCTACCGGTGCCAGGGCATTAACCATGTCGCCCGGCATTGCTCCATGCCTGAAAAATGTGTGAAATGCGCCGGTGCACACCCAGTGAAGAACTGCCCCATCCCCCGGAAGCAGCAGCCAACGTGCGCTCTCTGTGGAGGCCCTCACGTCGCCAGCTACCGCGGCTGCGATGTTTGGAGGCGCGCCATTGCTCGTCAGCGAGGCCAGCCAGTCGCCACGAAACAGAGGAAGTCTGCCAAGGTAGAACCTCCAGTATCCTCCGCAGCAGCTGTCGCCAGAGGACTGGCGCCCCGCCGACCCAATAGCGACGGCGCCGACCATGAAGACGCACAAGCACGTCGCCGCAATGAAGACTCACAAACCCGAGATCTTTTCGAAGACGCAGAGGCACGACATCCACACCGAAACTGCGCCCCTCCACCTGTGCAGAATTTGACGGATCCGGAGCCGGGCCCCTCCTCTGTTGACCCACCCGCGACGTCTGGTGCACGCCCACAACGCCGCGGGGGCCGACGCAAGACAGGGGGTCGCACAACCAGCACTCCTGAAGAAGCCACGTACAATGACGAAGAGGAGGCCACTCCCATCGGCGCCAGAGAAGATGCGGCACCGGCCGCCTCCACCACGGACATTGCAAGTTTGATTGCTCAACTCACCGCGCTTGTGGCAAGCACAACAAAACTGCTTGATGTCCTCACGCAGCACCTGACAGCTGCACAGAAGATTGCCGCACCGGCAGCCACCGGACGCTCCTCCACTACTCATCATGGGAAGTGTTAGAGGACTCACGGCAGTCGCGTGGAACACCCTTTGTCTACGCACACAAGCTTGCGAATTTCGTCAATTCCTTCGTGATGAAGCCGTGGACAGCTGTCTGCTCAGCGAAACCCGCCTTAAACCAGGCATTGCAGTCAAAGCGCCGAACTACTCCTGTTACCGTGCTGACAGGCCAACTGCCGGTGGAGGAATGGCCATCTACATACGGAAAGGGATCCGTCACCACCAGATTCAACTGCCGCCGCTCGTGACGCTGGAGGCGATCGGAGTTGTAGCGCACACATTAGCGGGAGCCATAACCTTCATTGCCCTCTACAAACCGCCGTCACATCCATGGGTAGATGCGGACTTGGAATCTCTTCTCTCCATCGAAGGCAAGCTGTTCATCGCTGGCGACTATAACTCCAAGCACGTCGCTTGGCATTCACGACAAACCAATACGGACGGACGCCGCGTCCTACGACTCGTGGATCGCAATGACGCCGTGGTAGTGGGTCCCTACGATCCCACCATCTTCCCCGTTAATGGACACCGGACATAGTCGACTTCGCGGTCGTGAAAGGCATTCCGCACCGGATCCTCGCATCGACACGGAATGTCCTCTCCTCTGACCATGTGCCAGTTGTTTTTTGACGTCGACCTCGACCCACTGCAGTTACCCAGGCGTGGAGTGTCACTCTCTGGAGTCAACTGGAATCTCTTTCGCAACACCCTGACCGAATTCCTAGCTGCGATGCCACCTGTGGACGACACAGAAGCTGAAGATTCACTCCTCCGCTTCACAGACTCCACCCTCGACGCACTCAAAGAAGCGGCTCCTCCCAGACGCGAGCGCCAGGACCAATCTCGACAGTTGCCCCCCGATCTCTTTGCAAAAATTGCGGAGAAGAACAGAGTGTACCGAGAATGGCAGCGTACACGGAACCCCGCCACTAAACGGCTACTCAACCGTATGCGGCGCGAAATCACGGTGGCTGTGGACAATCACCGCAACCAGGAGTGGGCTAACCGTGTGGCGAGTCTTCAGCTTGACGACGGGTCTGCCTGGAGGTCCACGAAACACTTCCTACGGCGAACGCAGCGCATGCCGCCTCTCCGAACTGCAAACGGAATTGTCTGTGAACCAAACGCGAAGGCTGACGTCCTCGCCGATGTTTTTAAAGAGAATTTCAAGCCTGTAGGGGATCCACTGGACGCAGAACATGAAGAGATGGTCGCCGACCGGCTCCCTCGCTACCTGGAAACGGAGGACGATGACGATATCGAGGCCACAACACCTGAAGAAGTCTCGACGGCTCTCAAGGCCCTCAATCCAAAGAAAGCTGCAGGCCCCGACGACGTCTCCACTGCCATGCTGAAACAACTGCCTGAGGAGGCCTCCACTCACCTGGCTGCAATCTTCAACAAGATCTTTCGCACAGGTCACTTTCCCCTGCAGTGGAAGCACGCTGCGATTGTGGCTATTCCTAAGATGGGAAAAGATCTCCGGCAGCCGAAGAGCTATCGCCCAATTAGTCTGCTGCCTGCCATCTCGAAAGTCTTCGAGCGCGTCTACCTGAAGAGGCTACAGCAACACGTCACCGCCGACGCTCTCCTCCCAGATACCCAGTTCGGCTTCCGTAAGGGCCACTCTACGGAGCACCAACTTCTCCGACTCGTGGAAGAAGTCTTTGATTCCCTGGAGCGGCGCGAATACTTCGGCGCAGTTTTCCTCGATGTCCCGCGCGCTTTTGATAGCGTCTGGCACGATGGGCAGCTCTTCAAACTTCTTGAATTGGGGATCCCTGGATCACACATCGGTCTGCTGAAGTCCTACCTCGATGGACGGACTTTTCACGTCCGTGCAGAAACTGGCTTCTCAACAGTCCGTCCCATCAGAGCAGGCGTGCCGCAGGGGTCGGTTCTGGGGCCGATCCTGTAAACGCTCTATACGGCTGATACGCCAACGGTTCCTCGTGTGCACCTTGCACTTTACGCCGACGACACTGCGCTCTACTCACGAAGTATGAGCGCGGACACACTTCGCCAGAGGTTGCAGCACGCCGTCGACACCCTCGCCGATTAGGCCATCAAGTGGAAATTACAGTTCAGTGGAGCCAAGACGCAATTCTTCATTGCTACCCGTCGTGTCATCCCAGCCGCTCTGCCGCCAATCATCGTTGGAGGCAGTCCTGTCCACTGGCGACCGACAGCGCAGTATCTTGGGGTCACCATAGATCGCCGCCTCACCTGGGGCCCACACGTGAAGAGCGTCGTAAACAAAGCAAGGGGTCGACTTCTCAAGCCCTACCCCCTGCTCAACCCGACGTCGACCCTCCCTCCGCGACTAGGCATCACGCTGTACAGGGCGCTAATCCGTCCTGTCCCCGATTATGCGGCTGTCGTCTGGGGGAACGCAGCAGACCAACATCTGAAGAAACTCCAATCACTGCAGAACAGGGCTCTGCCCCTCGCGCTGCACTTACAGAGGGACTTCCCATCTGGACCACTGCACGACCTCGCAGAGGTCCGCAAAGTTAAGGACCATATCCGCACGGTTGCCCGCCGCTTCTATGAAAAGGCGCGGCAGTCCGAGAACCGACACATACGTTCACTGGGGCAGAAGATCCAGCGTAATGCCAACACACGCTGGCCCCAGCTCCTTGCAGCATAGGCTGTAATTGAAGAAGACAAACAAGTGGAATAAACATGAAGCCAATCACCACCAGAAGACACACAGCCAAACTTGAATGGGAGGCAAAACATGCATATTTTGAGAACTCCACCACACTCGAAGACCGAAGAATCTTCGTGAAGAAACCACGCAGCAACTCACATCACACACCGATATTCCTAACTTCGGTTTGCTGCAGAATCCTTGAACATATCATCAGTTCGAAAATAATAAATTTTCTAAACCGAGAAGCTTATGTTCACGAATCAGCACGGTTTTAGAAAGCATCGCTCGTCCGAAACTCAGCTTGCCTTTTTTTCACATGATATGCAGCTAACTATGGATGAAGGGCAACAGAATGCGGAAAGCACCTGTCACGGTGCCCCACTGAAGGCTGTTAACAAAGGTACGAGCATATAGCATACGTTCACAGATATGTGGTGGCTGGAAGGCTTCTTAAGCAATAGAACCCAGTATGTTATACTCGACGCCGAGTGTTCACCAGAGACAAGGGTGTCGTCAGGGGTGCCCCAGGGAAGCCTGATAGGACCGCCGCTCTTCTCTATATACGAGTACATAAATGATTTGGCAGACAGGTGAGCAGCTATCTGCGGTTGTTTGCTGATGATGCTGTGGTGTACGGTAGGGTGTCGAAGTTGAGTGATTGTAAGAAAATACAAGACTATTAGAAAAAAATTCTAGTTGGTGTGATGACTGGCACTAGCCCTAAATGTAGAAAAATGTAAATTGATGCGGATGTAGAAAGAACAAAACTGCTAGTTCGGTTCAGTATTAGTAGTGTCCTGCTTGACATAGTCAAGTTGTTCAACTATCAGGGCGTAACATTGCAAAGCGATATGAGGTGGAACGAACGTGTGAGAACAGTGGTAGGGAAAGCGAATGTTCGACTTCGGTTTATTGGGAGAATTTCCGGAAAGAGTGGTTCACCTCTGAAGGACACTCCATATAGGACGCTGGTGCGACCTACTCTTGAGTACTCGTTGAGTATTCGGGATCCGTACAAAATCGGACTGATGGAAGTCATCCAACGAATTCAGAGGCGGGCTGCTAGATTTGTTACTGGTACGTTCCAACAACACGGAAGTGTTAGGAGATGCTTCGAGATTTCAAGTCGGAATCCCTGGAGGGAAGGCAACGTTCTTTTCGAGAAACACTATTGAGAAAATTAAGAGAAATGGGATTTGAAGCTTTTTTCTTTTTGGTGGGGTTTAAGGGCGCTCAACTACTGAGGTCATTAGCGCCCAGTCACCGTTGTTAGAGCACATGGAATCTAGTAAAACTCAAGGGGAGGGGGGACACCAGAAAGTCCTGACAAAGATGCAGATAAAATAAGTAAAAAAGTTAGATGTTTTTGGACAAGCCAATCAAAGTTATAAAACGCAGAACACGAGCAGCTGCTCGAGCGTTATCAGCTAAAATATCCGGTAAAGTAGATGGCAGGGACAGGACAACACGAGATTGACCAAAGCGGGGACACGACAATAAAACATGGCGCACTGTTAATGCCTGACCACAAGGGCACTGCGGGGCTGGGTCACTGGAGAGCAGGTAGCGGTGGCTAAACCGGCAATGCCCAATCCGCAACCTGGTCAGAAGGACCTCCTCCCGCCGAAATGGTCGGGAGGAAGTTGTCCAAGCAGTTGGGAGCGGTTTTACTGCCTGGAGCTTGTTTCCTTGGAGGGATGACCAAGCATCCCACCACAACGACACAAGCCTTTTACAAACATCCCCACGAACGTCAGATGACGGGGCACAATGGGAGGCTGGCCGAGGCAGGAGGACTGCAGCCTTGGCTGCAGCATCCGCAGCCTCATTCCCAGGCACTCCTACATGTCCGGGAACCCACAGAAAGCTGACAGGAGAACCATTATCAGCGAAAGAATGGAGGGACTGCTGTATCCGTTGAACCGAGGGATGGACCGGATAGGGAGCTCCAAGGCTCTGAAGAGCACTGAGTGAGTCAGAGCAGAGTACATACGATGAATGGCGGTGGCGGCGGGCATACTGAACGGCCTGATGGAGAGCAAAAAGCTCGGCCGTAAAGCTTGAACATTGGTCGAGGAGCCGGTATTTAAAGGTAACAGCCCCGACGACAAAGGCACAGCCGACACCATCGTCAGTTTTGGAGCCATCGGTGTAAATAAAGGTGTGACCGGCAAGTCGAGCACGAAGTTCGACAAACCGTGAGCAATACACTGCAGCCGGAGTACCCTGCTTCGGGAGTGAGCTGAGGTCGAGATAAATATGAACCGGAGCCTGGAGCCAAGGTGGTGTCGGGCTCTCACCCTCTCTGAAGGTGGTAGGAAGGGCAAAATCCAACTGTTGAAGCAGGCGACGGAAGCGGACTCCGGGGGGCAGCAGGGCAGACACATACAACCCGTATAGACGGTCAAGAAAATCGGGGAAGAAGGTCTGGTAAGAGGGGTGGTCGGGCATAGACAACAGCCGGCAGGCATACCGACACAGCAGTACGTCGCGCCAGTAGGTCAATGGTAATTCGGCAGCTTCAGCATAAAGACTTTCGACAGGACTAGTGTAGAAGGCTCCGGTCGCAAGACGTAACCCCCGATGGTGGATGGAGTTGAGACGGCGTAAGAGGGATGGCCGAGTAGACGAGTAGACGAAGCTCCCATAATCCAGATTCGATCGGACTATGGACCAATACAAGCGAAGCAGGACAGTGCGATCCGCTCCCCAAGATGAACCACAAAGAACACTGAGGACATTTAGGGAACGTGTACAACGGGCCGCCAAATAAGAGACATGCGGAGACCAACACAGTTTCCTGTCCAACGTGAGCCCTAGAAACTTAGTTGTTTCCACGAATAGGAGAACAACGGGACCGAGATGTAAGGATGGCGGAAGGAACGCTTTATATCGCCAAAAGTTGATGCAAACCGTCTTCTCTTCAGAGAACCGGAAGCCATTTGCCACACTCCATGAGTATAAGCTGTCTAGACAACGCTGAAGGCAGCGCTCCAGGAGGCATGTTCTCTGGGCACTGCAGTAGATCGCGAAGTCATCGACAAAGAGAGAGCCTGAGACATTAGGTGGAATGCAATCCATAATTGGATTGATCGCGATGGCAAAAAGGGCTACGCTCAAGATGGAGCCCTGAGGCACTCCGTTCTCCTGGAGGAAGACGTCGGACAATACGGAACCCACACGTACCCTAAACTTTCGATCCGTTAAAAAGGAATCAATAAAAAGGGGCAGGCGACCGCGTAGGCCCCACCTGTGCATAGTGCGGAGGATACCTCCTCTCCAACAGGTATCATAAGCCTTCTCCAAGTCGAAGAACACGGCTACCGTTTGGAGCCTTCGCAAAAAGTTGTTCATGATGAATGTCGACAAGGTCACAAGGTGGTCAACAGCGGAGCGGCGGCGACGAAAGCCGCATTGGACATTGGTAAGTAGCCGTCGAGATTCAAGAATCCAAACTGACCGAGCATGAACCATGCGCTCCATCACCTTACAGACACAGCTTGTAAGAGAAATGGGGCGGTAACTAGAAGGAAGGTGTCTATCCTTCCCGGGTTTGGGTATAGGAACAACGACGGCGTCACGCCAACGCATGGGGACCTGACCTTCGGTCCAGACGCGATTGTAGGTACGAAGAAGGAAGCTTTTGCCCGCCGGAGAAAGGTGTGCCAGCATCTGAACGTGAATGGCATCTGGCCCCGGAGCAGAGGACCGGGACAGTGCAAGCGCACGTTCGAGTTCCCGCATAGTAAAGGGGGCATTATAAGTTTCCAGATTCAGCGAGTGGAAGGAAGGTCGCCGAGCCTCTTCTGCCTCTTTCCTGGGAAGCAAGGCAGGGTGGTAATGGGCGGAGCTTGAAACCTCCGCGAAAAACCGGCCGAAGGCGTTGGAGGGATTTGAAGCTGATTGCCAAATGATTCTACCACCGCCAACATCCAACACTGCACGTAAGAACCGTGAAGATAAGATTCGAGAATGTAGGGTTCGTACGGAGGCATATGGACATTAGTTTTTCTGTCGCTCTGTTTCCGAGAAGAACAGGAAAGGAAATCACTAGTAGTGGTACACGGTACCCTCCGCCACGCACCGTGCGGTGGCTTCAGAAATATCTATGTACATGTAGATTTTCTGTATTCCCTCTACCAATCCTGTCTTGTATAGATCCCAGACTGACGAGCAATATTCAAGTACTGGTCGAACAAGTATTTTGTAAGCTACGTCCTTTGTTGTTGACATACATTTCTTGAGCATTCTTCCAATGAATCTCGACCGGCATCTACCCCTTACGCGCCATTAATTTTATGTGGTCGTTCCACTTTAAATCGCATCATACGCTTACTGGTAGTTATGTTATGAAGGTGATTGCTTCCAGTGATGGTTCTGAAACCTTGTAATCATTCAGTAATAGATCTTTCTATGTATTTGCAATAAGTTACACATTTGTTTGTTGACGGACAGTTGTCACTCCGTGCCTCAAACGTCGATCCTCTGCAGGCCGTTGTGCATCTCTGTATACAACACATCATCAGCGAAAAGTATCATGGATCTTCCGATGTTGACCACAAGCTCATTTATATACAGGGTAAACCATTTTAATCCACAGTGGGAGATAACTGGCGACAGAGATGAGATACAGCAAAATATTTCAGGTAAAAGTGGTACGTCGCAAAGAGAGTCACGCATTGAAACTAATGGCCGCCACTATGGACGTGATTATCAAGGTGATTCGGAGGTTAAAGTGATTTTTCTAAAATTTGTAAAGAGCTGCAAATTTTACGTATAAAATGGTCTGTTATTCAAAGTCATGGCGAGTTTCAATGAAGGTCAAATAAGCAAATACGTTTTTAGCTCTAGTAGGGATAAATTCGGAACACAGGAAGGACATAGCGAAATGCAGTGTTAGATACGAACTGGAACCGGTAGTCCGACAAATGAGAGGCGTGGGAACTCACTCGTCGATTTTTAAATCGATGATCTACTTTTACTTATTTTTCTTCTGTCTTTTAAATGTCAAAATGACATTTAGACGTTTTGTTTGCCAATAAACACGTTAATTAAGCTGGCCGGTGTGGCCACGCGGTTAAAGGCGCTTCAGTCTGGAACCGCGCGACCGCTACGGTCGCAGGTTCGAATCCTGCCTCGGGCATGGATGTGTGTGATGTCCTTAGGTTAGTTAGGTTTAAGTAGTTCTAAGTTCTAGGGGACTGATGACCTCAGATGTTAAGTCCCATAGTGCTCAGAGCCAACGTTAATTAAATCTGAAAGTTCAATTCTCTATTCGCTTTTTCCAAATCCGACGTCACAAATAGGGATTTCCATGAAACCAAACTTAACCTTCTCATGGCCTTTGATAATTAGCTTTAAGATCATTGCTACTGATAATATACGTGACCCTTATGCCCCCTTCCAATCTATATCTAACATTCTATTTTGCTTTGACCTTCATTGAACCTTGCCAGGAACTTGAATAAAGCATAATTTTATACGTAAAATTTGCCGCTCTTTTCGAATCTTAAATATTAGGACTACCTTCTAAAAAAATAAGTTTAACTTCCAAAATCATCTTGAAAATGACGTTCAACGTCACGGCTATCAGTAACACTAACGTGACCCTCTTTGCGACCTCCAACTTTTACCTAAAACATTTTTCTGTACACCATTTCTATCACGAGTTATTCTCCGTTACGGATTAAAATGGTGCACCCTGTATACTGTGAAAAGCAATGGCCCTCTCATATAATACTCGCCTGGGATAAGCCCGAAACTGATTTTACGTCTGAAGATTTCTCTCCGTTGATAACGGCATACTGTTTTCTGCTTGTTACAAACTCTTCAGTCCAGTCACACAGCTGGCCTGATATTCCATGCGCTCTTATTTTTTTCATTGGGCGGCAATAGGGAACTGCATCGAACGGCTTACGCTGGTCAAGAAACACGGCCTCATGCCTAGATGTGTGTGTTTCGGGGACGACAGAGACAGCTCGGTTTCACACAGTTGTTGTTTACGGAAGCCATGTTGATTCCTACAGAGGAGATTTTCGGTTTGCAGATATGTTATAAAGTGCTAGTCTACAACATGTTCCAAAAGTCTACAACAGAATGACGTCAGAGATGTAGGCCTATACGAGGACGTGCTGAAAAGTAATGCCTCGTATTTTTTAATGTGAAAAATCTTAAAGCTTTTTCAATAAAGCAAACGTTATTAATACTCTACACCTTAATTCTTCATGTCTAAGTATTTATTTCTAAACATTATCACCCCAGTGACGAACAAATCTCTTCCAATGAGAGGCCAATTTGCCAATAACGTCACAACAGTATTGTGGGGCAGCAGGTGGAAAATCATATTTCTATTATTTGCCATTCTCAACACAAGCTCTCTAACTACAATGTTGGCAACCAGAAAGTGATTAGCAGATACGTGTGCCTGTAATTAAAGTTCACTGTGCCCACTCTGATGGAGAAATAAAGTTATTGATCATTGAAGTTCATCGCCGGGCGGAGTGGCCGAGCGGTTATAGGCGCTGCAGTCAGGAACCGCCCGACCGCTACGGTCGCAGGTTCGAATCCTGCCTCGGGCATGGATGTTTGTGATATCCTTAGGTTAGTTACGAAGAAATTGAAGAAATGTATGATGAAATAAAAGAAATTATTCAGATTGTGAAGGGAGACGAAAATTTAATAGTCATGGGTGACTGGAATTCGAGTGTAGGAAAAGGGAGAGAAGGAAACATAGTAGGTGAATATGGATTGGGGGACAGAAATGAAAGAGGAAGCCGCCTGGTCGAATTTTGCACAGAGCACAACATAATCATAACTAACACTTGGTTTAAGAATCATGAAAGAAGGTTGTATACATGGAAGAACCCTGGAGATACTAAAAGGTATCAGATAGATTATACAATGGTAAGACAGAGATTTAGGAACCAGGTTTTAAATTGTAAGACATTTCCAGGGGCAGATGTGGACTCTGACCACAATCTATTGGTTATGAACTGTAGATTAAAACTGAAGAAACTGCAAAAAGGTGGGAATTTAAGGAGATGGGACCTGGATAAACTAAAAGAACCAGAGGTTGTACAGAGATTCAGGGAGAGCATAAGGGAGCAATTGACAGGAATGGGGGAAATAAATACAGTAGAAGAAGAATGGGTAGCTTTGAGGGATGAAGTAGTGAAGGCAGCAGAGGATCAAGTAGGTAAAAAGACGAGGGCTAGTAGAAATCCTTGGGTAACAGAAGAAATATTGAATTTAATTGATGAAAGGAGAAAATATAAAAATGCAGTAAGTGAAACAGGCAAAAAGGAATACAAACGTCTCAAAAATGAGATCGACAGGAAGTGCAAAATGGCTAAGCAGGGATGGCTAGAGGACAAATGTAAGGATGTAGAGGCCTATCTCACTAGGGGTAAGATAGATACCGCCTACAGGAAAATTAAAGAGACCTTTGGAGATAAGAGAATGACTTGTATGAATATCAAGAGCTCAGATGGAAACCCAGTTCTAAGCAAAGAAGGGAAAGCAGAAAGGTGGAAGGAGTATATAGAGGGTCTATACAAGGGCGATGTACTTGAGGACAATATTATGGAAATGGAAGAGGATGTAGATGAAGATGAAATGGGAGATATGATACTGCGTGAAGAGTTTGACAGAGCACTGAAAGACCTGAGTCGAAACAAGGCCCCCGGAGTAGACAATATTCCATTGGAACTACTGACGGCCGTGGGAGAGCCAGTCCTGACAAAACTCTACCATCTGGTGAGCAAGATGTACGAAACAGGCGAAATACCCTCAGACTTCAAGAAGAATATAATAATTCCAATCCCAAAGAAAGCAGGTGTTGACAGATGTGAAAATTACCGAACTATCAGCTTAATAAGTCACAGCTGCAAAATACTAACACGAATTCTTTACAGACGAATGGAAAAACTAGTAGAAGCCAACCTCGGGGAAGATCAGTTTGGATTCCGTAGAAACACTGGAACACGTGAGGCAATACTGACCTTACGACTTATCTTAGAAGAAAGATTAAGGAAAGGCAAACCTACGTTTCTAGCATTTGTAGACTTAGAGAAAGCTTTTGACAATGTTGACTGGAATATTCTCTTTCAAATTCTAAAGGTGGCAGGGGTACAATACAGGGAGCGAAAGGCTATTTACAATTTGTACAGAAACCAGATGGCAGTTATAAGAGTCGAGGGGCATGAAAGGGAAGCAGTGGTTGGGAAAGGAGTGAGACAGGGTTGTAGCCTCTCCCCGACGTTGTTCAATCTGTATATTGAGCAAGCAGTAAAGGAAACAAAAGAAAAACTCCGAGTAGGTATTAAAATTCATGGAGAAGACATAAAAACTTTGAGGTTCGCCGATGACATTGTAATTCTGTCAGAGACAGCAAAGGACTTGGAAGAGCAGTTGAATGGAATGGACAGTGTCTTGAAAGGAGGATATAAGATGAACATCAACAAAAGCAAAACAAGGATAATGGAATGTAGTCTAATTAAGTCGGGTGATGCTGAGGGAATCAGATTAGGAAATGAGGCACTTAAAGTAGTAAAGGAGTTTTGCTATTTGGGGAGCAAAATAACTGATGATGGTCGAAGTAGAGAGGATATAAAATGTAGGCTGGCAATGGCAAGGAAAGCGTTTCTGAAGAAGAGAAATTTGTTAACATCCAGTATTGATTTAAATGTCAGGAAGTCATTTCTGAAAGTATTCGTATGGAGTGTAGCCATGTATGGAAGTGAAACATGGACGATAAATAGTTTGGACAAGAAGAGAATAGAAGCTTTCGAAATGTGGTGCTACAGAAGAATGCTGAAGATTAGATGGGTAGATCTCATAACTAATGAGGAAGTATTGAATAGGATTGGGGAGAAGAGAAGTTTGTGGCACAACTTGACCAGAAGAAGGGATCGGTTGGTAGGACATGTTCTGAGGCATCAAGGGATCACCAATTTAGTATTGGAGGGCAGCGTGGAGGGTAAAAATCGTAGAGGGAGACCAAGAGATGAATACACTAAGCAGATTCAGAAGGATGTAGGTTGCAGTAGGTACTGGGAGATGAAAAAGCTTGCAGAGGATAGAGTAGCATGGAGAGCTGCATCAAACCAGTCTCAGGACTGAAGACCACAACAACAACAACAGTTACATTTAAGTAGTTCTAAGTGACTGATGAACTCAGAAGTTAAGTCCCATAGTGCTCAGAGCCATTTGAACCATTTTTTTTAAGTTCATTACGCTGGGGATTTAGGATGATGCCTGGAATTAATAGAAAATGCAGTTTACTATAACAATTTTCACTATATTCTGAAAACGATAAAGTGTAAATTCCAGACAAATGTTTAACCAAGAAATGCTACTATCAGCTATTTTACTATCAGATCTATTCAGAGTCTATTGCTCGGATCCTGTTATCACTAAATAACGGACCTGTTCAACAACCGTCATCGATGTAAATGTTCTACGTGAATGTTCGCCAAAATTTGATGTCATCAAACGCCACGCTAGTAATGATAGAAGGTCTGTCCTGCGGCGACACGTGGAAATATGACATACGCAAACTGAGAATAAATCGCTGGAGTCGTCCTGCAAGTAACACTTTACCCCAATGCGAACACATTGTTACGTGCATACCGAGTTACGCAATACGGCATGCAAGGCTGTTCCTGGCAACTGCACAGACGCGACGCGGCTTCTGACATGGAATGCGCGCTGGTACGAATCTGGAGGAGTACTGGGGCCCAACTCTAGCTCGCAGCACTCTTATTTATATAGCCGCGGTGCGGATCACCGATGGCGCAGCCGACAACATTTGCCTTCCTAACTAGCCACTCGGGCTAGTAAAGTACCACTTCAAGTTCCTAAATAATTAATTGCCTCATTCGCTGAAGGCCAATGAAGCTCTCAATTTAACAGTGCTATCAACACAGAGGTAAGTATCTATAATAAAATTCTGATATAGCTAGGTTAAATACTTCTGGCGAGAGAATTATTTTAGTTGCAATGCACACAATAGATGAGCTCTGAACTTGCCCTCTGGAGAGACCCCACAGCTATAGTTTTATAGCTACCATCTGGAAACTTCTCACATCTTTGTTATTATAGCGTATCTCCATTCTACCTAAATCTAAACATCTTAGTTTTATCTAATCACTTACTTAATCTATCTTGCTTCCGAACTTTTAGGACACAAAAACAGAAAATCATGAATTTCAACCAAAATATTACTTTGTGAGATCCAGCATGCTGTTTCCATTAAATTACAATGAAAAAGGAATCCGAATATAAATTTTGAAGTTTCTAGCTCCTTCCTGTTGCGCTGATGATTTTTACATAAAGCGTCCAAATTTTGAAAACTGTTAAAGTTACAAAACTGAAACTTAACACATTATCATTCTAGCATCATTCCTGACATGCTATTAATTTTCAGATCATTTACTTCACTTTTAAGGTATTGCGCAACATTCGTGACGTCACAGCATGTTAGAGTGGACTAGGCTGGCACACAATGAAAAGCATATGAATTCTATATGACGTGAGTAGGCTGCTTCCCTACAGTGTGTTTGACTATTTTGGTGGAGCCACAGCCTCACCTCTGCTTGCGCCGTATCATCACTATCGAAGTAGGTGTTCTTTGAGGTTTGAAAACAGGTGAAAATCGGACGAGGCCCAGTTGGGACTGTATGGAAGATGGCCGATGACAATGAGCCCAAGCCGTCTGGTTGTTGCGGATCTCGCAGCACCACCGTGCGGCCTGGCTTCGTCGTGCTGAAGGAGCGGGTGCTCCATGCGTGGACGAAATCTTCGAGTTCCAAACCCGATTACAGCATGCTGTTTCTCACGCACTGACGTAGTTACGTTACACACCGCCATGTTAACAAGCTACAGCTCGGAGTGCTCTAGTGGCAGACGGCTGATATGTGGACATGATGAATGAAGATGTAGAATATTAATAACGTTTGTTTTACTTAGAAAGACGCAACGGCCTTGCCGCAGTGGATACACCGGTTCCCGTCAGATCACCGAAGTTAAGGGCTGTTGGGGATGGCCGGCATTTGAATGGGTGACCGTCCGGGCCGCCATGCGCTGTTGCCATTTTTCGGGGTGCACTCAGCCTCGTGATGCCAATTGAGGTGCTACCCGACCGAACAGTAGCGGCTCCGGTCAAAGAAAACTATCGTAACGACCGGGAGAGCGGTGTGCTGACCACACGCCCCTCCTATCATCATCGTCAGCTGAGGATGACACGGCGGTCGGACGGTCCCGATGGGCCACCTGTGGTGAAGGCGGATAGCCTGAATTACTTAGAAAGCTGTCAGAGATTTCACAGAAAAATTCAAAGGCGTCACTTTTCAGCACGCCTTCATACTTCTGTGGGTCTGTTCCAACGACCCTTCTTGAGAACAGGAATGATCTGTGCTTCTTTCTTATCATTAAGAACGCATCGCTCGTCTGGAGACCTACGGTACACAGCTGCTAGTATAGTAACAAGTTTTTTCGCATACTTTATCTGGAAACTAATCGCTTTCCCTTCACGTCACCTCTGTTGAGCGATTTCCCTTGCTTTTCCATGACCTGGTCACTTATTTCGATTTACTAGTTTCCAAGCATTTTATTTACAAACACACGTACAGATACGTTAACATTTCAGTTATTTTCATTCTACAACTGTAGTGCACACATCTAAAATCCATGGTGATAATCGAGTCCACTAAAGATGCAACAAAACAAGAAATCATAACTGTATTATTCAAAAACCCTCATTGATTGATTCACTATTAATGCTCAGTAATTTTGTAAAGTATTATTTCCTGGCCGATCTTGCTAACGTGATCCTGTTCGCTTTTGTAGCCGCTTCAGCTCGTTTCTGACTGCAGGGGGAAGAGCTTTTTTCCCTAATCCCTCCAAAGGGGTGGTGGTCGGAGCCGACTAGGCGGATTTCAAGAAGCAGTACTTCCCCACCACGCTGGGGTCTCCAAAGCTCTTTTCCCGAGTAGGCCATTAAAGTCCTGCAAGATGGCAGCCCTTTAGAGAAACGCTGTATACAGAAGCACGAAATGGCTAATTAGACTGCGTACACTACTGCTCATTAATTTCAGTAAACCTAATAACTGTCATCTAATTCCCTGCAGATACAAAAATGATTGAAATGGCTCTAGGCTCTGTGGGACTTACACTACTGGCCATTAAAATTGCTACACCAACAAGAAATGCAGATGATAACGGGTATTCATTGCACAAATATATTATACTAGAACTAACATGTGATTACATTTTCTCGTAATTTGGGTGCATAGATCCTGAGAAATCAGTACCCAGAACAACCACCTCTGGCCGTAATAACGGCCTTGATACGCCTGGGCACTGAGTCAGACAGAGCTTGGATGCGTGTACAGGTACAGCTGCTCAGTCAGCTTCAACACGATACCACAGTTCATCAAGAGTAGTGACTGGCGTATTTTGACGAGCCAATTACTCGGCCACCATTGACCAGACGTTTTCAATTGGTGGGAGATCTGGAGAATGTGCTGGCCAGGGCAGCAGTCAAACATTTTCTGTATCCAGAAAGACCCGTACAGGAACTGCAACATGCGGTCGTGCATTATCCTGCTGAAATGTAGGGTTTCGCAGGGGTCGAAAAAAGGGTAGAGCCACGGGTCTTAACACATCTGAAATGTAACGTGCTCTGTTCAAAGTGCCGTCAGTGCGAGCATGAGGTGACCGAGATGTGTAACCAATGGCACCCCATACCATCACGGCGGGTGATACGTCAGTATGGCGATGACGAATACACGCTTCCAATGTGCGTTCACCGCGATGTCGCCCAACACGGATGTGACCATCGTGATGCTGTAAACAGAACCTGGATTCATCCAAAAAAATGACGTTTTGCCATCCGTGCACCCAGGTTCGTCGTCGAGTACACCATAGCAGGCGCTCCTGTCTGTGATGCAGCGTCAAGGGTAAACGCAGACACGGTCTCCGAGTTGATAGTCCATGCTGGTACAAACGTCGTCCAATCGTTCGTGCAGATGGTTGTTGTTTTGCAAACGTCCCCATCTGTTGACTCAGGGATCGAGACGTGGCTGCATGATCCGTTACAGCCATGCGGATAAGATGCCTGTCATCTCGACTGCTAGTGATACGAGGCCGTTGGGATCCACCACGTCGTTTCGTATTATCCTCCTGAAGCCACCGATTCCATATTCTGCTAACAGTCATTGGATCTCTACCAACGCCAGCAGCAATGTCGCGATACAATAAACCGCTATCGCGATAGGCTACAATCCGACCTTTATCAAAGTCGGAAACGTGATGGTACGCATTTCTCCTCCTTACACGAGGCACCACAACAACGTTTCACCAGGCAACGCCGGTCAACTGCTGTTTGTGTATGAGAAATCGGTTGGAAACTTTCCTCATGTCAGCACGTTGTAGGTGTCGCCACCGGCGCCAACGTGTGAATGCTCTGAAAAGCTAAGCATTTGCATAGCACAGCAGCTTCTTCCTGTCGGTTAAATTTCGCGTCTGTAGCACGTCATCTTGGTGGTGTAGCAATTTTAATGGCCAGTAGTGTGACAGCTGAGGTCATCAGTCCCTTAAACTTAGAACTACTTAAACCTAACTAACCTAAGGACGTCACACACATACATGCCCGAGGCAGGATTCGAACCTGCGACCGCAGCAGCCGCGCGGCTCCAGACTGAAGCGCCTAGAACCGCTTGGCCACCCCGGCCGGCGCTCATTTTCCTTTGGATCGGTTCGTCAATAAGCAAAATTGGCGCATCTGGGGGGCTGAGCATCCGTATTTCGCGATCGAGAAATCTCTTCAACCTCAACGGGTTTTTGTGTCGTGTACAATGTCCAGTCACGGAATAATCAGTCCGTTATTCCTTGACGGCACGGGTGACTGCCGAACGGTACGTGAAGGTTTTGGAAAATTATTTCATCCACATTATCCAACGTGGCCCTGATTTCGACAAGATGTGGTTCACGCAAGACGGAACTCGACCTCATCGAAGCAGGAGGGTGTTTGATGTCCTGGAGGAGCACTTTGACGACCGCTTTCTGCTCTGGGGTACCCAGAGGCCACTGGCATGGGCCTCGACTGGCCGCCATATTCTCCGGATCTGAACACATGTGACTCCTTTTTGAGAGACTATATTAAAGACAAGGTACACATCGATAACCGCAAAACCATAGCTGAGTTGAAAACAGCTATGCAGGTCATGGACAACATAGATGTTTGACACTTCAGCGTCTCTTGCAGAATCTCGCTATTCGTCTGCACCACATAATCACCAAAGATGGCAGGCATATCGAACATGTCATAACCTAAATCCGAATTTCTGCAGTGACGTATACATATTGAGTAAAGTATGTGCACGCCGTAGTTTGTAACTAATTTACGTTTTTTCCATATTGTTCAATAAGTGCCTCCCTGTACCACTTAATACCATGGCTACGGTTGAGTAAGCAAAGGAATAATAGAACATTGGTAAACATGACAGGCTTATTTGTTTGTTTTTGTCTGTGTGCAATATTACCCAGAAGAGTATTGTGTACATAGAGAATAGTTACCTGAACTCGTACGTTTGTATACCTGTGTGAATGCCCATTCCATACTGCTCTACTGTTTCCTGTACTACCGTGACGTCCACAGTTAAATTCTGGCAGTGGTACGATGCCTACTATATGGTTACTGCACTTGAGTTCCTTAGAGACAGCGGACAGTGTGCACGTATTTGTTATGGCTCCAAGAGAGACCTTTATCTATGCCCCAAGTTGCGAAGCAATGTGGCGTTTCTACTCATACATGGAGAGTGCAGTACACCATTCACCGCCAGAAGACAACAGGCAGCAATAAGGACCTATCACGACCAATACTATATTGCAAAACAAAGATGAGTGATGACAAATTCATCAGAACTGGTACTAAAAGAAATAGGTTCAAAACAGCAGCACAGATTCGCGTAGAAGTGGTAAGAAATGAACAAGGAAAACATATCTGTTGCAACAGTGAAAAGAAGTAAAAATAAAATACTCTAATGGGCTAAGAAGCATACTAAGTGGCCACGTGAGGGGTGGAAGAAAGTGTTACTGACAGATGAATCTGAATTCGAGATTTCTGGCTCTCGGAGGAGAACTTTTATTCATCGATCTGAAGGATAAAGGGCGGTCTAGAAATGTATTCTATCAACAGTTAAACACGATGGCCGTTCTATGATTCGGAGGTGTTTTGCAGGAGATAAGAGTTGGTGACATTGTGAAAATAGAAGGGCGTATACACCAGATTACTACCTCTACATACTTCAGTATCATACGACACACGTGGATTATGCCGAAAACCGAAAGACTTTACATTAAAACAGGATAACAACACAGAACATCGGTTGTCGTTCTGTAAGAAGTACTTTGCTGTAAAGAAAAAATGGAAGGCACTGAAAAATACAGTGTGGCCGTCCCAAAGCCCTGATTATAATCCTACTGGAACGAGCGGAGATGAAAGGGAAAGATGAATCCGAGAAGTTCACACAATAAACGAGGAACATCTCTGGAAAGTAGTTAAGTGTGGGTGAAATCATACAGACTACCAATACCTACAAAAACTTATTGACTGCATACCTCGCCGGCCGGAGTGGCCATGCGGTTCTAGGCGCTAGTCTGGAACCGAGCGACCGCTACGGTCGCAGGTTCGAATCCTGCCTCGGGCATGGATGTGTGTGATGTCCTTAGGTTAGTTAGGTTTAATTAGTTCTAAGTTCTAGGCGACTGATGACCTGAGAAGTTAAGTCGCATGGTGCTCAGAGCCATTTTATTTGACTGCATACCTCGGGTTTTTGAGGCTGTATTTAAATTCTAGGACGACATTCTGATGAAAGAAAAATTTGATTTTTCTGTTTCTATTACATACGTTTAAGAGTACATAATTACCTTTTTTTTGAAGAAATAAATTTTTGTTTCTGCTCGTATTTTAAATATAAGGTAACAGTCATGCTTTATTGAAATTAATGGGCGGTACTGTACATTCTGCTACTGATTCTGAGTGGCTGGAAGGCCAAGATGTTAAATAATTTCGTGGAAGTACTCGTGGTGTACACAAGTCGTGTTCCCTGATCCTTCGTGATCAACCACGTTACTTAGTGTAGTTCGAAACACTAAGAGAACTCCAAGTGCGTTCTCCGCGCGGCCGTGGAATTCTGCTGTTCGGGCACTTTCCTGTCTTTCCCGGCGAGTGTTGCCGATTAGCGAGCGTGGACCTGTTCCGTAAAAAAGAGGCCCCAGAGCATAGTGTGGTGTCATTGGCTAAATATAGGTGCTGTCGGATGTAAGAGATGGACTTGGCAACGCCTACTTCATACAAATAAATTTCATTTGTTTGCGTGCAGTTTGAGTACGGTGTTTTCGTGAGACTGAACTGTGTTGCTTTTTTGTTGGGTGGAGTTATCGACAGGAGACATTAGCGACCAGCTCAGGGCGGTGTATGAGCTGTTAAGAGGTGAGCGTATTTCAGTTCAGAACTCGGATCGCGGAATGTTTATTAAAGTAGTTACGCAGCTACAGTGCTCTTAATTACTGACTTCAAAGTGGTGAGAAATTTAACTGTATCTCGTGGGTCAAAAAAATGGTTCAAATGGCTCTGAGCACTATGCGACTTAACTTCTGAGGTCATCAGTCGCCTAGAACTTAGAACTAATTAAACCTAACTAACCTAAGGACATCACACACATCCATGCCCGAGGCAGGATTCGAACCTGCGACCGTAGCGGTCACGCGGTTCCAGACTGAAGCGCCTTTAACCGCACGGCCACACCGGCCGGCCTCGTGGGTCAAAGCGAGGCTGGCAATTCTTATTTATACTGATTTTACATGTGTATCAGAGCAGAGAATTAATTCGGCTCCGCCAACAACCGCTGTCGATTAAGCTCGCTGATCATTATGTCACGTAATTTGTTTCGCGCGCCGCACATGACAGCAGTGCTTTGATTTTGGTCGCGGGAGCGAACCGTGAGTATTTCGCGCGACCCAACGTAAGATCCGAGGACGGAAAAAGGTACGCTGCAGATTACTTTAGAACAAACATAGCTCAATTCTGTGCAAGGCAGGACCATCAATTAAAATACACAATGGAGGAATGGGAGTAGGTACAACTGAATGTCCAAAACTTCTAGGTGTGTATATTGATCACAATTTGCACTGGGTATCACATACTGTCCATATTTTCAAACGCTCGATTTCCGCAACAATTTCTCTGCGTCTGACTGCTGCTTTTGGTAATAAAAGCACCAGAAAGTTGACTTACTCTGCATACTTCAGTTCATTAGTAACATAAATTTTCTGGTACGTTTTCATAATTCTACACAAAAAACTCGTTGCAGAGAAATGTGCTGTAACGTAGTATCTTATGCAGGCAACTGTTCGACAAAGTAAGCATGCAAACAACAGAACAGCATTGCATTATATCGGCACGCATGCAACATCATGCTTACCAATACGTCCCAAACTGCCGCGCATAAAAAACAGGATTTTTCTGGGGCTCATACCTCGGGTCCTATTGGCGATAGAAAGGCAGGATCAAGTGTTTTGGATAGCCATTGTGCAATGGGCCTTTTGTATATCATAATACCACAAAGAAGGATCGTCTTAATGTCAGTACCCTACAATAAGAGGTTAAAGTACGAATATTGAACACTTCCTCCGGGTTAGGCAAATGGAACAAATCGGTTTTCTTTTTTTATGTAGTCTACAGTATCTAGGGGGGTTTATGGAGGCTACATTAGTTCGTAGGCGGTGCGTTATAAACACGGAAAAACCTTTCACAAATGGCTAAATTTTATACGGTATATTCCTCTAAGATTCTGATCTCTAATAACCTTGAAAATTTTCCTTTTTATGCTGAGAGAGATGGAGACAGTAGCAGTGGGAGAAAGATGAAAAAGTAATAAATACTGAAAGGTAGTAGACAGTACAGAAAGAGCGACGGAAGCAGTGGCGGTGTGAGAGAAAGAGAGGGACACTGACAATGGAACCTAGTTGATGGTGAGACAACAGTGCAAGGAAAAGATTGACGGAGACAATGAAAGTGGGAGAAATAAATAGAAGGAGACAATGGAAGTGGATGAGAGCTAGTGATAATGAGAGACAGATTCTATGACAATGACAACAAGCGAGAGAGAGAGAGAGAGAGAGAGAGAGAGAGAGAGAGAGAGAGAGAGTTATAGGAGATAGCAGCAGCAGTGAGAAGGAACGATTGAGGTAGCTGCCGTGAGAGAAGACAGCAACAGTAAGACAGAACGAATGAGAGTGTGCAGTGATACAGGAAACAGTAACAGTTTGAGAGACAGAAAGATATAATGACTATGAGATGAGCTGAATGAATGAGTGAGAATGGGTAACTGGGAGTGGATAGGTATGAGCGACTTACAGCGATGGACTAGTCGGGTGTGAGCGAGTTACAGTTAGTGGAGCTTGTGCTAATCGGAGATAAGTCGCATGTTGGAAAGTGCCCAAGTATGTATGTATGTCAATATTTTTTCAGTGTCAGAAACATATTAGCATTTATTGTGCTCCGACAAGAGCATTTTTCCGTTGTTTTACTCTCTTATGAAGTTAGTTTGTCGAACCAGTCACAATTTGAAAATAGTATTAGTGTTAAATAATATATGACCAGGAACAAAAATGGATTCCAGTATCGACAACTTCAGCTTACTGCAGTACAGAAAGATGCGAATTATGCAGCCGTAAGATAATCGGACTACATCCCTTGTCAACTGAATGTGTTGCCAGACACAGTCAACATTTTCAAAAAGAAGTGAACTTATCTACTGACGACTCTCATTCTACGGGTGAATTTACTAATTTGGGGTTGGTTGTGTTTCATTTATTAAGTTTTATTTCATATTAGAAACTATGAAATAACTGCGCGGCTTATAAAGAATTTAACGCAGCTAATAAACCGAATATCTCCAAGCTACTTGTGTACCTAATCTAACAAAGGAACTGTTCATAAGGCACGCACCTGCTAGACCATAATGACGTACAAGTGCAGCGTACGTTATACATCATCCGTACATATGGAGAAGTAAATACTCGCTGTGTGGAACTCTGGTTTATAGGCACCATTACAGTCTGTTCTATATGGACACGTGAAACAACCAGAGATCTAAAGCCACAGTTGGGTGCTCTAAGCTGCTACTACAAAGGAAGGGTAATCCATTTCCATAACCAAAGTGGTCTCTACTGTTAGTCCGCTTTATTAGCGGGATCACCTGTACAGCGAGTTCAACAGGGCAGCTCATCAGCGCTGCACAAGATCGCATAGCGTATAACACCGGCAGTCAACGATAGTTAACAGGATCACAGGAGCGAATTCATCCGCCAGCGGGCACTTACTAACTTAGCTGTTAAACGCGGCACAATTAATCAACTAATGGCGAAATTCTGTCCCGCCGTCATGTCAACGGCAAGGACGCCGGTCTTAAGTTTGCTGTGTCGCGTAAATACTAGCCGCACACTGACGTGACGCAACTGAAATTAAATCTAAACATAAAGCCAAGAGTGAAACACCTTGCAAACGATGTCGGCTTGGCTTAAAAGTTGCTAAATTAACTGCCAGTCAATGTAATAAAAATGTAAAAAACGTCGAGAGGGTGAATAATATTATACTGGTATTTATAACTTAAATGGAGTGATGGGAACAATCACATGGAAACAATCGATTCAGTCAGCTGTTGGAAAACAATCGACTCACCCTGTAGTAGTTTTACGTATCGGTTGAATTATTCATAGTTCTTTTGTGAGAAACCATTCTGTGTGAGCAACCGGGTGAAAACAGTCGACGCTCTCCGGGAACATTTATTCGTTTTGCGACTGTTAAATCGTAATTATTGACTACATTCTGTTATCGCGTGTCGCCACTGTTACTGCCGTTCCGATATTCACTAGACGTGGGCAAAGTACTCCTTTTTATGCAACTTATTCAACTGCTTCGATGAATCAGTTCAAATGAACTACATAGTTCATTTTAAATGCTAAAGTTCCAATAAATAGGAGCACTTAGAAAAGCCGTTAAACTAATAAATTAGAAAGCAAAATTTTACAATTTTGCTGCTTACAAAAACTGAATGAGCTTTAGAAACAAACCTATGTGCATATTCCAACGATTTTTTTTTTCGTTTTACTTGGAATCTTTTAGTCAGAATGGCCTGAGCGCTTCCAGATCCAACCCAGGCCTTTACCTCTGAACATGGGAACTGGGAAGCACTAAATTTAAGTATTCTCGCTCTCACCAAGAGCGTTTAATTGCTTCTTAGTTATTTTTCCTTATCTGATAAGGTCTGTAAAAAGGAGAATCTGGTTCTTATTTAATAGTTTGTAAACATTAGTTCTTAAGATACCCGCCAGGATAGCCGAGAGCGCTAACGCACTTCTTCCTGGACTCGGGTAGGTGCGCCGGCCGCGGATCGAATCCGCCCGGCGGATTAACGACGACGGTCGGTGAGCCAGCCAGCCTGGATGTGGTTTTTAGGCGGTTTTCCACATCCTCCTAGGTGAATACCGGGATGGTCCCCACGTCCCGCCTCAGTTACACGACTCGCAGACATTTGAAACACGTTCACACTATTTCACGATTTACACTAGACGCAGACAGCTGCGGTACACTAATTCCGTCCCGGGGGGTATTGGGTGGCGGCAGGAAGGGCATCCGGCCACCCCTTAAACATTCGTCATGCCAAATCCGTACTTAACCCTGCCGACCCTGCGCACAATGCGGGATAAAGGCAGTAGCGAAAGCGTAGCGAAAGAAAACATTAGTTCTTAAGATGGGAAATAAATATTTAGGTACAGATACTGGAGACTGAACTGGAGCAAGTGAACGGTTTCGATCGATCTTCCGATCCGTTGCAGTCCAGAGCGGGATGTGCTCAGTATTAAAGGGAGAGGAATCTCGTTCTTGCGCATTCCAACTTCCAGTAGGCTGGGGACGCGAGAAGAACGAAAAAAAAGGACTGCTCTACGGAGTTCTATTCCCGGAAAAGTTCATCTGAGTTTGTTAGTTAATGAACTACACATTTCTACTAAGTGCCAATAACTTGCTTTTGAGTTCAGCTTTTCGTCCATGTTAATGAATAGTCGTTTTCTTAATAATGTACTTGATGTCTGGATCAGAATGTCGAAATGCTCACTGGCTTGGCAAAGGAAGAAATCATAAGACTGCATAACAAGTTATCCTCAGAATCAATTCAACGCGATAAACAGTATCTGCAAGAAAGGTTCATATAATGAAACTATGATTAATCAAAGAAATTCTAAGGAAATTAACGAATCATGACAAAAAAATGTCAAAAAAATATTTCCAAGAAGTGTCAGTATGTGCTTAGAAAAGGAAGTGATTAAGGAACCAAATAGTTAAAAAAATTGTATCTTTATGCTCTCTGTTCACGTTATATGAGCGTTCACCGAAACAGAATTATCGGTGATACGTGCAAGCAATCGGCAATAGAGCGAAAGAGCTTCAATAAATATACGTAAAAAACTAGTTGTTCGTTTACTGAACACGTTGACTGCCGCATGTTCAGTGATGGATGTTTCACCGCCATGCCAGAAACACGGCATTAGGCGTGGGTGTCTGTAGTGGCCGCCGGCGGCCACACGGCTGTCAACGCGTTAAAACGTAAATTTATAGTGTAACGCGAATTATTAACCTCTTAAAACTAACCAAAAATCCATATTTAATGCCGTAAGTAGGAAAAATTGGTATTTAAGTGAATAAATGTCGAAAGCAGTTGAGATTTAGGAAGGCGCTGTTATTCACCTGTCCTTGAAATACTATACGTTATTACTCTCAGAAAAGTCTGCAACCCTAGCCATGGTTCATCTGTAACCGAAAAGGCTGAAAAAAATATGGCAGGCATACTAGACAGGCAACCGGTTCCAATAAATTATTGTTTTCAAATAACGTTAACCGTGGTTTCCACGAATCTTCTTCAGAAGGACAAACGAAATTCACATTAGTGATTCATTCAGTAAAAGCTGTCTCAATGTCACATGTATCGGCAACGGTAAGTCCATATGTAAAAATCAAGGCCCCTAGAATCAAGGGCTTGTCACTCCAGTAAAACCAATCACTTAAAATAACAGGCCATGTTAATAGCAACATGCCGACTCATCATGTAGCTAATAACATGGTCTGTTATTTTAAGTGATTGCCTTTACTGAAGTGACAAGCCCTTAATTCTAGAGGGCCTTAATTTTTGTATAGGGACATACAGACCGTTGCCGATGCATGTCACATGGAGACAGCTTTTACTAAATGAATTTCTGATGTCAAGTTCGTTGGTCCTTCTGAAGAAAATGGGTTTAAATCCGTCGAAACAATAGTTAAGGCTACTTGAAAACCATTATTTATTTATTACAACTGGCTGGCTTTGTATTACACCTGCTGTTCTGTAACCGTTGCTGTAGTGCAGCATGTTCAAAACACTGAAAAAAAATGCGATTGAAACAACCAAACCTGGAGACTAAGTGAAAACATTCATATACAGGGTGGTCCATCTGAAGTTACGGATGAGATTATCTCGAAAACTATACATCGGGTAAAAATAGCGGGTAAGACAAGTTCGTAAGCTCAAAGGGGGACATCAAATGATACTACACGTGACCCCCAGCCCCCGCCCCCATTTTTATTGCAGTTTCGGATTCTCCATAAAAAAGTAGTCAAGTTTTGTCTGAAACATTTTTTAAACCATTGACAGATGGCGCTGAAATCGAGAAATATTAAAATTGGGGAAGAACTTTGATTTATCTACAATGATCCGAGAAGGATGCATCAAATCGATGCAAAATGTGCACCAATTCTTTCATTATGCCAACTTCATTTTTTTTTTTTTTTTTTTTTTTTTACAAAATGTGTCCTGCCCATCACAGTTTCTGATGGAGGGAGGCGGAATGGTATTAAAATCTCGTTAGGGAACTCTTCACAATTGCATTACTCACCCGACTGTGGCACTACTGTGGCCAAACTGCCAACTGTGGCTCAGTACAAAGGTCGGTGAAATGCCATCAGACGTCAATTCACTTTCAGATTGTGAACCGTAAACATCAACTGACGAAAGTAAATTATTCTTTAGCGAAACATGGCTCACTATCCTCCTACAGAGATTATTCATATGATGTTAATTTTCAGTGAATGCCATAACAATTACGCTGCAGCTGCGCAATTGTATGCGGATCGTTTCCCAAACAGATGACATCCAAGCGAAAACATGATTCAAATTGCACACAACGAGCTCGCCTGTGTTCAACTGGATACCGAAATGAGTAGTCGTGCGATTCAGAGACGAACTGGAATACCGAAATCAACTGTTTTGAGGATTTTGAAGGCACATAAATATCATGCGTATCATATCACACTGACTCAGGCATTAACACAGAAAGATATGCAAATACGCGTGCTCTTCTGCCAATGGGCCTTGGAAATGATAAGAGGTAACGATGATTTTTTTTTTACGTTATGTTCACCAACGAAGCCACATTCAAAAACAATGGCGAATTAAATCGTCATGATTGTCGTTACTGGTCCCCTGTCAGCCCACACTGGCACAGACCCGTTGACAATCAACACAAATGGTCGTTAAAGGTCTGATGTGGAATTTTAAACGGTTATTTGATAGGACCGTATTTTTTTAACCGAAATGTTAGTGAGGAATCTTCTTTACAACTTCTCTGCGACGATTTGTTGGAGCTAATGGAAGATGTTGATTTAGAAACTAGGCAACGAATGTGGTTACAACAGGACGGAGGAGCTCCCCATTATGCTAAGAATGTGCGGAACGTTTTAAATTTACTGTTCCCCTGGTCGGTGGATAGGACGCGGCGGCCAAATTCAGTGGCCTCCACGTTCACCAGACCTAACATCTCCTGATTTTTTCCTTGTGGGACTATTTAAAAAATATTGTTTATGAAAGACAGCCCAGAACCCGAAACGATATGGAGCAACGCATTCGAAGAACGTGTGCAGCCGTACCACAGGATGTGCTGCTCAAAACTGTGAACAACTTTCTCATACGATTGACTTTATGCATTGAAGCAAAAGGGGATAATTTTGAACAATTTCTTCGTGGCTAATTTCATTAATTAAGCACACCAAATTGTGAGAGGCAAGGGGATTCACACTAATGAAGCACCCAAACATGTGACAGGCAAGGGGACTCTCACTAATGAAGCACCCGAACATGTGAGAGGCAAGAGGACTCACACTAATGAAGCACCCCAACATGTGAGGCAAGGGGACTCACACTAATGAAGCATGGGAACATCATTTTATTACGTCCATGTCGTTGTTCCTGGGTAACGCTAAAAGTAGGATACAATACATTTCGTACAAAAACAGCTTAATTTGGCGTAACGGAAGAACTGGTGCACATTTTTTATCGATTTGATGCGTCTTTCTCGGATAGTTATAAATAAATCAGAGCTCTTCCCCAATTTTACTTTTTTCTCGATTTCAGCGCCACCTGTCAATGGTTTAAAAAAATGTTTCAGACAAAACTTGATTACTTTTTTATGGAGAATCCGAATCTACAATAAAAAATGGGGGTTTCCATTTAAGATTTAGAAGTTGCGACTCGCCCCACCCAAGGGGGCAGGGACTGGAGGTCACGTGTAGTATCATTTGATGTCCCTCTTTGAGCTTAAGAACTTGTCTTACCCACTATTTTTGCCCGATGTATGGTTTTCGAGATAATCTGATCCGAAATTTCAGATGGACCACCCTGTACATTATATAGAAGAGACACCACAGTGTTGTTGATACAGAGGTCGTCAAATTTCGAAGGATAGACCGACTGCAGTCGCAACTGGGTATCAAAATAATTTGATGGTGAAAGCAGAAAATTTGTGCTGTACTGGGACTCAAACCTGTATCTCCCGGTTGTCTTAACCGACTCGCCCATCTGGACACGCTTCCCGCCTGACCCAAATCTTCAACTTGTCACACGCTAGTAATGTCCACTGTCCATTCACCTACTTCCTCGCAGCGATTCCTGTATTTACACGAAATGGAGAATGGGGAAAGAAATTTGTAACTTCCAGCCGCACAGGGCATAGTGGCAGTGCAATGGAGAAAGTTGAAAATTTGTGCCGGACCGGATTTACCGCTTCACCGCTTCTGATGAGCGGTTTCCTTACATTTACGCACCTGCCACGCCATCACCACTCAGATATACAGAGTCCTATTTTCCGCAGGAAGCACGAACTGTGTTAGGCATCCGCACTGAAATATCAAGAGAGTCATGCCTAGAGATATACAACAGATGTGGTGACTATTTTTTCTAGGTGATGTCCAACTGAACAAAGTTACGTAATTAATATTTTGTTTGACGATTTATCTGGTAATAAATGTGCAACCAGTCGCTTTTTTTAATTTTTTGATACTATATCTTCAACCATAAACGTGTTTTCGAGCCACTGCAGGCTCATCATCAGATGAAGTTCCAATAAGAACATTGTGCGATTGAACCAAGTGTAGCTAGGGACAGTGCTGGTGATGCTGACGTAAAAGACGGAAATTTAGTAATCGGTGATGAAACGTTTACGATATCGAAAATTTCTTATGTTTCAGATACTTACGGTGCTCTGCCTTGTGGTATCCATATCAAATCTGTTCCTTCAATGTACCGGGCGGTTATAACCAACTTTCCCTATTTAACACATTATAACACGGAAACTAATTACCGTACGAGTACCAGACTTGGTACCATTAATGTAAGCGCATTGGAAAGAGGAATAATGCAGAATCAATTCAACTGAAACACTTTTAATGTGACGGTACATCATATCATTACACACCGGTACAGTTGCTGCTACTAAAGTGGCTCAATATGGCGCCCATCAGTGTCCAGAAGAGCCTGAAGGCGCAGGATTGCATTCTGCACAGCAGAACGAAGCATCTCCGTAGTTATGTTGGCTACCTCTCTTGATATGCTGCGCTTCACATCAGCAAATGTGTGAATGTTCCCCTGCCCCTTCAGGTAACCCCACAACCAGAAATCACAGGGAGTGGGATCAGGCGATCGTGTTGACAAAGCATTTGCAAACGATCGGCTGATAATTCGGTGTTTCCAAATGTGTTTCGGAGAAGCAGGTCAACTTCACGAGCGATGTGCAGTGCGACCCCATCTTGCATGAAAACTGTTGAGTTCAATGCGACTCTCTCCTCTGGGGCGGGTATGACATGCTGGCGAAGCATATCGCAGTAACGCTGGCCAGTCACACCGCACGTCTTCGGCCCCAGAGCGCCAATCTGTTCAAAAAAGAATGGGCCAGTGATGAACGTAGCCGTGATGGCACACCACTGGTGACACGTTCACCATACAGAGGAACTTCATGCACAGTGACTGGAGGTGAAAATCCCCCACACTCGACAATTCAGTATATTCGCCCCACCCGTCAGCGAAAAATAAGCTTCGTCTGTCCATAGGATGGTCCAGGGTCTGCCCTCGTCAACTTCAGTCCTTGCGAGAAAGTTGAGAGCGAAGTCAACACGTCATTGTGCGTCCTGTGGTGCAAGCTTCTGTACGACATGGATCTTGCACGGATAGCATTTGAGAATGGTTCGAAGCACCTTCCATACAGTGGACCGAGGGATGTTCAACTGTCGTGACACAGCACGCGCACTGCCTGACGATCGGGAATTGCGCGCAACTTTGTCTGCCCTAGCAACAGCGATTTCATCAACCACCTGTGGTGCAACCGGTCGTCGGCCTCTTCCCGGAGCATCAACCAATCCAGTTCTCCAGTTGATTCGAACTTCTTTATCACGCTCCGCACAACAGGTGGAGATACAGGACCCATCCGTAATCGTTTCAGCCGGCGATATTCTAGAAGTGGAGCTGCAGCATTACTGTTGTTTTGATAATACAGCTTCACCAATAATGCCCTGCTGCTTTTGTCCAAGCTCATATTGACACGTCAATAAGTGTACAGTGACTGGTCAGATGAGTGGGACTATGAATCACGATGACTGGTCACGGCACCTGGTGGCCATAGTTATAATTGGACGGTGGCGCTGTGACGCATGGAAATCATGCACCCCATATTCTGCTACGGAGTTTGGTACTTGTACAGTAATTAATTTCCCTGTTATAACTTATTAAACAGGGAAAGTTTAATTATAACCATCTGGTACATTAGTAAGCTATGTACTCGTATGTACACAGTATTTAGCTGCACTTGGTTTTACACTGAATCGCAGAAAGTAAACACTGAATTCTCGTGCCATGACTGCGCATATCGCCATCTAGTCTTTACAGCAAAAACTACTGGATAGACGTCAGCTGCTCTCGGCTCTGCCCGCGCTCATGCAGGTGGCTTCGGGAGTGCGGCTCTCTCATTGCCCACCTATGAGATGCTGTGTGTGCCCCTGTGGCTGTCTCCGCCACTAAGCCCCTATTACACGATGCGCGCAAACCATACAGCTACGCACCAGCGCTCCGAGCGCGAATATCTGTATCTACAGGCTGGTCCACGTGGACCTATTACACCATCATCGCCTGATATACCCGGTGCACATGCGCAGTAGATGGTAATAACGCGCGAAATGCAAATACAACTGTCTGATCTCTTGTAAAGTCGCTCGTTCTACAGTGCGAAACACAAGAGCGAATGTGTCGCATATCGGAACGTCATTCGTACAAATTATTTATGTTAGCATAAGGTTCCTATTTAATAATATTTTTTTCATTATTAAGCAATTGTTATTCTCTTACGTAGGTTACTACTGTTCTGAATTACAGACTCAACAGTTAGTTTGATATTACCACACTTGGTTACGCAGGTTTACGTATATCTAAATTTACGTTTATACAGCATTTTGCACACAGAGGACCCACTTGTTTTTGGAGCTATTGCCCTGGCAGTGACAGTGAATCTTCAGATTAGGGCAGAACGATGACGAAAACGTTAAGCCAGACGTTGTTGGGTTCGACCCTGGCTGAAAAGAAGAGACGAAAGCAGGGGATTATATTCACTGCTTAGGAAAGAACTGAGGCCCGAAGATCCGCAAGAATTTCGGAATGTCGTGAGGATGGGCATGGCCTATTTCGAGAAGCTACTGTGTATGACAGAATATGGAATTAGCAAGTGTGAGACAGTCATGAGGAAGGCTGTTTCACATTCTCAAAAGTAAGAATTAAATCATATGTTTATACGTATTGTGATGGCACCAGCCTAGATCACGAATAAAATACTGGTAAATGCCCTATTATGATGCAGGCTGGTTGTAACATTCCGTTTCCTGGCGACTGGTAAATCTTTTACGAGTCTGGCTTCTAGCCACAGAATAGCACAGCCCACCATTTCAAAAGTTGTCGTGGATGTATGCACCGCAATTTGCAGTACTTTAAAGGACCATTACTTAAAGATGCACCAGTGTTATTTTCCAGACTTTGGAATGCAAACGTCTCCGGGTAAACCAATGAAACATATAGGAACGGGAAAAGTGCAGGTGATGGTAAATTAAAATACTGTTATGCTATGGTTTGTTTAATTGTGTGGGCCGGCCGGTGAGGCCGTGCGGTTCTAGGCGCTTCAGTCTGGAACCGCGTGACCGCTACGGTCGCAGGTTCGAATCCTGTCTCGGGCATGGATGTGTGTGATGTCCTTAGGTTAGTTAGGTTTAAGTAGTTCTAAGCTCTAGGGGACTGATGACCACAGATGTTAAGTCCCATAGTGCTCAGAGCCATTTGTACCATTTTTGTTAAGTCCCATAGTGCTCAGAACTATTTAGATCAGGACATGACGACGTTTAATTGTGTACGTTTCCTCACAGAAGATGTTCAAACAGTCCACCGTCAACTTCAATGCATGTTGCTGCTCTTCTAGACAGGTGTCGTGTCGCCGATTGGAGCTCAGTTTTGTATTCCTTTGCCTGGGCACAAGCATGTAAAATACGAGTGAGAAGTCCCTCTCTTGTGTCCACTACGCGCTTGTAGACGTCGCTCTTCAGCCGGCCCCGCACAAACAGTAATACAATGGGTTACGATCGGTTGACCTCGGTGGCCAAGCAATGACTCCACGGCGACCGATCCAACGAGCAGGATACGTTGTGTTGAGATACTGTGTCACTGGGCGTACGGAAATTGTATGAGCTCCGTCATGCTGAAAGTGCATACGAGGTCGTGATGCCAAAGGGATATCCTCCAGGTATTCTGTTAACACATTTTGAAGAAACTCAAGAAACCGTGTCCCAGTAAGACGGTTATCTGTAACTTTTTTTTGTTTTTTTGGTTTGTTTTTTTTTGTTTAAGGGCGCTCAACTACTGAGGTCATTAGCGCCCAGTCACAATTGTTAGTGCACATAGAATCTAGTAAAACTCAAGAGGGGGGGGGGGGGGACACCAGAAAGTTCTTACAAAGATGCAGATAAAATAAGTGAAAGAGTTAGATGTCTTTGGATAAGCCAGTCAAAGTAATAAAACGAAGAACACGAGCAGCTGCTCGAGCGTCATCAGCTAAAATAGCCTGTAAAGTAGATGGCAGAAACAGGACAACACGAGATTGACTAAAACGTGGACACGACAATAAAACACGGCGCACTGTTAATACATGACCACAAGGGCACTGCGGGGCTCGGCCACCGGAGAGCAGGTAGCGGTGGCTAAACCGGAAATGACCAATCCGCAACCTGGTCAGAAGGACCTCTTCTCGCCGAGATGGTCGGGAGGAGGTTGTCCAAGCAGTTGGGAACGGTTTTACTGCCCGGAGCTTGTTTCCTTGAAGTGAGGACCAAGCATCCCACCACAACGACACAAGCCTCTTACAAACAACCCCACTACCATCAGATGACGGGACACAATGGGAGGCTGGCCGAGGCAGGAGGACTGCAGCCTTGGCTGCAGCATCAGCAGCCTCATTCCCAGGCACTCCTACATGGCCGGGAACCCACAGAAAGCTGACAGGAGAGCCGAGCCACCATCAGCAAAAGAATGGAGGGACTGCTGGATCCGTTGCACCAAGGTATGGACCGGATAGGGAGCTCCAAGGCTCTGAAGAGCACTGAGTGAATCAGAGCAGAGTACATACGATGAATGGCGGTGGCGGCGGGCATACTGAACGGCCTGATGGAGAGCAAAAAGCTCGGCCGTAAAGCTGGAACATTGGTCGAGGAGCCGGTATTTAAAGGTGACGGCCCCGACGACAAAGGCACAGCCGACACCATCGTCAGTTTTGGAGCCTTCAGTGCAAATAAAGGTGTGACTGGCAAGTCGCGCACGAAGTTCGACAAACCGTGAGCAATACACTGCAGCCGGAGTACCCTCCTTCGGGAGCGAGCTGAGGTCGAGATAAATATGAACCGGAGCCTGGAGCCAAGGTGGAGTCGGGCTCTCACCCTCTCTGAAGGTGGTAGGGAGGGCAAACTCCAATTGTCGAAGCAGGCGACGAAAGCCGACTCCAGGGGGCAGCAGGGCAGACACATACAACCCATACTGACGGTCGAGAGAATCGGCGAAGAAGGACTGATAAGAGGGGTGGTCGGGCATTGACAACAGCCGGCAGGTATAAAGACAAAACAGTACGTCGCGCCGGTAGGTCAATGGTAGTTCGGCAGCTTCAGCATAAAGACTCTCGACGGGACTAGTGTAGAAGGCTCCGGTCACAAGACGTAACCCCCGATGGTGGATGGAGTTGAGACGGCGTAAGAGCGATGGCCGAGCAGACGAGGCTCCCATAATCCAGTTTCGATCGGACTATGGACCGATACAAGCGAAGCAGGACAGTGCGATCCGCTCCCCAAGATGAACCACTAAGAACTCTGAGGACATTAAGGGAACGTGTACAACGGGCCGCCAAATAAAAGATGTGCGGAGACCAACAAAGTTTCCTGTCCAGTGTGAGCCCTAGAAACTTAGTTGTTTCCACGAATGGGAGAACAACGGGACCGAGATGTAAAGATGGCGGAAGGAACGCTTTATATCGCCAAAAGTTGATGCAAACCGTCTTCTCTTCAGAGAACCGGAAGCCATTTGCCACACTCCATGAGTATAGGCTGTCTAGACAACGCTGAAGGCAGCGCTCCAGGAGGCATGTTCTCTGGGCACTGCAGCAGATCGCGAAGTCATCGACAAAGAGAGAGCCTGAGACATTAGGTGGAATGCAATCCATAATTGGATTGATCGAGATGGCAAAAAGGGCTACGCTCAAGACGGAGCCCTGAGGCACTCCATTCTCCTGGAGGAAGACGTCGGACATGGCGGAACCCACACGTACCCTAAACTTTCGGTCTGTTAAAAAGGAATCGATAAAAATGGGCAGGCGACCGCGTAGACCCCACCTGTGCATAGTGCGGAGGATACCTCCTCTCCAACAGGTATCATAATCCTTCTCCAAATCGAAGAACACGGTACCGTTTGGCGCTTTCGCAAAAAGTTGTTCATGATGAATGTCGACAAGGTCACAAGGTGGTCAACAGCTTAGCGGCGGCGACGAAAGCCACATTGAACATTGGTAAGTAGCCGTCGAGATTCAAGAATCCAAACTAACCGAGCGTTAACCATGCGCTCCATCACCTTACAGACACAGCTTGTAAGAGAAATGGGGCGGTAACTAGAAGGAAGGTGTCTATCCTTCCCAGGTTTGGGTATAGGAACAACGACGGCGTCACGCCAATGCATGGGGACTTGACCTTCGGTCCAGACGCGATTGTAGGTACGAAGAAGGAAGCTTTTGCCTGCCGGAGAAAGGTGTGCCAGCATCTGAACGTGAATGGCATCTGGCCCCAGAGCAGAGGACCAGGACAGTGCAAGTGCACGTTCGAGTTCCCGCATAGTAAAGGGGGCAATATAATGTCCCACATTCAGCGAGTGGAAGGAAGGTCGCCGAGCCTCTTCTGCCTCTTTCCTGGGAAGGAAGGCAGGGTGGTAATGGGCGGAACTTGAAACCTCCGCGAAAAAGCGGCCGAAGGCGTTGGAGACATCCACAGGATCAACAAGGACCTCATTACCTGAAGTCAGGCCAGGTATCGAGGAGTGGGCCTTAATGCCCGACATCCGGCGCAGGCCACCCCAGACGACAGAAGAGGGACTAAAAACGTTGAAAGAGCTGGTGAAAGATGCCCAACAAGCTTTTTTGCTGTCTTTGATGACTCTATGGCATTGCGCTCGGAGTCGTTTGTATCGAACACAGAAGAGGTAGTACGAGGAATGGAACGTTCGGCAGCATTGATGATAACAGCCGTGAGGTATTCGACCTGACTGTCACAACTGAGAAAATCGTGGTCCGGAAAGGTCGCCAGGGAGGAGTAAAGTCCCCAGTCAGCTTTCGGTATGTTCCAGCTCGAAGGACATGGGGATGGGGTGTGGTGTAGGAGACGAACGACACAGGGGAAGTGGTCGCTCGAATAGGTGTCAGAAAGGACATACCACTCGAACAGACAGGCAAGAGTGGTAGAACAGATCGAGAGGTCGAAGTGGGAGTAGGTATGAGTGGAGTCCGAGAGGAAAGTCGGGGCGCCAGTATTGAGGCAGACAATATTGAGATGGTTGAAGACATCCGCCAAGAGGGAGCCTCTCTGACAGGATGCAGGAGAGCCCCAAAGGGGATGATGGGCATTGAAGTCGCCAAACAATAAAACCGGCGGAGGAAGCTGAACAATCAGGTGCATCAGGTCAGCCCAACTAACTGCGGATGACGATGGAGTGTAGACGGTACAAACAGAAAAAGTAAAGGCAGAAAGAGTAATACGGACAGCTATTGCTTGGAGTGGGGTGGTCAATGGGATGGGATGGTAATAGACATCGTCCCGAACGAGCAACATGACCCCACCATGAGCTGGAATACCGTCTGCAGGGGTGAGGTCATACTGCACCGAGGTATAGTGGGTAAAGGCAATACGGTCAGCTGGGCGCAACTTGGTTTCCTGGAGACCAAGGACGAGCGGACAGTGCAGGTGGAGGAGCAGTTGTAATTCCTCCCGATTAGATCGAATACCTCTGATGTTCCAATGTAACAAAGCCATCGCTAGTCAGAAAAAAGGGGGGGAACGATCGGGTGAAGAGCTGGTCACCTCGACGGCCGCGGAGGGCCAGGTTTCGAGGGAACAACGCTACAACCGGCGGGAGGCGGATCCTGTTCCATTGAGTCGTCGCCAGCTGCGGCCGCTGTCCCGGGTTGCGTAGTAGGGGCAGCATCATTCGCCGACGAGAGGCCAGCTGAGCGCCTGGCAGCAGAGCGTCCCGGCGAAACTGAGGACGGCCGGGAGCAGCGACTCGCGGATGGAGCGTCAGACGAAACGCGCCGGGGTGGAGATGGGGATAAAGATTTCTTCTTGGAGGCCTTCTTGCAAGTCCAATGAGGCACGGGGATGGTGGGCTGGACCCGAAGAAGGTCCTCACGCGCGGGGTCCGTTTTGAAACGCCGGACCTCGGAAGCTGGGGTCTGGAACGTTTCGCCGATGGACACCTGAGGAGAGGATCGCTTCTCAGGCGGCAGAGGGGGAGGAGGAGGAAGCGTGGCCCCTGGGGCAGAGGGGGCAGGGGCCGCGGGGGAGGAGGATTTGGAAGGGAGGGATTTGGGAGGCATAGGCATAGACTCTGGATGGGGTGAGGAGGTGGAGGTGGAGGGGGGACAGGATAGGGGTGAGGATACTGTGGAAGAAGTGGACACGACTGAGGCAAACGAAGTTGTCAATGTCATGGGATGGAGGCGGTCATACTTCTTCCTGGCCTCAGAATAAGAGAGACGATCCAAAGTTTTTAATTCTTGAATCTTCTTCTCCTTCTGATACGCGGGGCAGTCTAAAGATCTAGGTGAGTGGATGCCAGGACAATTGACGCACCGAGGTGGTGGGGTGCATGTATGTTCCTCACGAAGAGGACGTCCACAATCGCCACAAAGGGACTCAGCCTCACACTGTGACGACATGTGCCCAAAGCGCAAACACCGAAAGCAGCGCATAGGAGGCGGGACGTAAGGTAGCACGTAGCACCGGTAGCACATCACCTTTACCTTCCCCGGGAGAACGTCCCCCTCGAAGGCGAGGATAAACGCCCCGGGGTCAATGCGATGGTCTTTGGGGCCGCGCTGGACCCGCCGGACGAAATGCACGCCTCGGCGCTCCAGGTTGGCCCTGAGCTCCTCATCAGATTGCAGCAGGAGGTCTCGATGAAAAATAACCCCCTGCGTCCTATTCAGTGCCAGATGCGGGACAATGGACACAGGGATGTCCCCTAGTCGTCGCACGCCTGGAGCGCCGCCAACTGTGTGGCGGAGGTGGTCTTTATAAGAACGGACCCCGAACGCATTTTACTGAGAGCCTCGATTTCCCCGAAGATGTCCTCGATGTGCTGAACAAAGAACATGGGCTTGGAGGTGGCGAACGTCCCCCCATCGGTCCGAGAACAGACCAAATAGCGGGGGAAGTACTTCGCCCCAAGCCGGCGGGCCTGTCCTTCCTCCCAGGGAGTGGCCAAGGGGGAAAGGGCAGGAGAACCAGAACCAGAGACAGTGCCTTTCTTTTTAAAAGACTCGGCCGCAGAGCGATCTGATACATGTTGACGTTTCATCTGCGAAACGTCCGCCCCGATACCACCCACTCCGACCAGGGCTCTCCCCACGGGCGCCACCCAGCCTCAGCAAGGGCCACCTGGCAGGGCATCTACTCCTTGGCCGACGTGGGGAGGGTGCAGCTCAGGTATTGGCAGTACGATCCCTGTGTTGTCAGGGGGCTACAACCTAGAGGGTACATGACGACCCCACCACAAAGGGCTGGCTACCGTGCTGCATTTCGGGTGCCATGGAAAGTTCATCATGAGCGTAGGTGCAGATGGGGACGCACTATGGGCAGAACGTGTGCAACCCATCAGGTGTTTAGGCCCAATTTGACGAATAGTGGGTACGGTTACAACGCCGTTACAATGCTGAGTGTCAAGGTCTTAGTGCACTGAGGACCAGAGAGACACCACGTAAGGCGTCCTTCCCCAAAAGGCTCGTACTTCTGTAGAATTTTGAAAAAAGGAGGTCAAACCCCAAGGGGGACCATTACATGGAATGCCAAAACGGTTGAAACTCCTTTTAGTCGCCACTTACGACAGGCAGGAATACCTTGGGCCTATTCTTACCCCGGACCCGCAGGGGAAGGTTATCTGTAGCAACTGGACCGATGAATTGATTACCAATAATACCGTACCACACATTGACTGAGAAACGTCGGTGAAAATTTGTTTCCACAGTAGCGTGCACTTTTCCATTTGCTCATACATGAGAGTTGCGCGTGTTGCTGATTCCGTTGCGGGTAAATGTTGACTCTTCAGTGAACAGAATACGTGGAATTGGCAATGTTCCACTGACAGAATTCTTGCCGGGCGGCAGCATCTCCTTCATGCAGATGTTGTACACACTGCCGATGAAAGGGATACGGACCGTACTCGTGAACTGTGCGTATTACTCGTGTTTGTGAAATATCAAGCTGGGCAGCAACCCTTGTAGAGCTAGTAGTAGGGTTGCGTTCCACTACTTGAAGAATGTTCTCAACTTCATTAAGAGTTTGCTATGCGAGACGTTCAGGGACAACATTTTCGCTGGGAAGAGTACCACGCTCACGCAATCCGTGAAACACCCTCCTAAAACCCTGCTATCTGGCAGTCTGCTATACGGAAATCGTTGTTGGTATTCTCGCACAGCAGCTCTGGAATTCCCACTTGAGAAGGCATAGACAAACACCATGGCAGCATACTCTGCATGTTTTGAAGATCCGTGCCATTTTGACTACACAAAAATGTATTCGTTGTTCACGTAACAACACTGTAGTACCGTGCACTACGACAAGCGCTGTCGGACTGAGACTTGAGGTAAACTGCACCATGCGCAAGTGAACTGCGTTAGTAAGGACGACGCTACACGTTTCCTGTTTCTAGTTGTTTTCACTGGTTTACCCAGAAACGGTTAAGAAAAGGACATATATTTGTTAGGAGTTTTTTGTTCAGGATCACCATTATAAGCATGCACCTATGTTCCTCTTCTCCTGACTCACCATATATATATATACAGGGTTATTACAAATGACTGAAGCGATTTCACAGCTCTACAATAACTTTATTATTTGAGATATTTTCACAATGCTTTGCACACACATACAAAAACTCAAAAAGTTTTTTTAGGCGTTCACAAAGGTTCGATATGTGCCCCTTTAGTGATTCGGCAGACATCAAGCCGATAATCAAGTTCCTCCCACACTCGGCGCAGCATGTTCCCATCAATGAGTTCGAAAGCATCGTTGATGCGAGCTCGTAGGTCTGGCACGTTTCTTGGTAGAGGAGGTTTAAACACTGAATCTTTCACATAACCCCACAGAAAGAAATCGCATGGGGTTAAGTCGGGAGAGCGTTGAGGCCATGACATGAATTGCTGATCATGATCTCCACCACGACCGATCCATCGGTTTTCCAATCTCCTGTTTAAGAAAAATCTGAACATCATGATGGAAGTGCGGTGGAGCACCATCCTGTTGAAAGATGAAGTCGGCGCTGTCGGTCTCCAGTTGTGGCATGAGCCAATTTTCCAGCATGTCCAGATACACGTGTCCTGTAACGTTTTTTTCGCAGAAGAAAAAGGGGCTGTAAACTTTAAACCGTGAGATTGCACAAAACACGTTAACTTTTGGTGAATTGCGAATTTGCTGCACGAGTGCGTGAGGATTCTCTACCGCCCAGATTCGCACATTGTGTCTGTTCACCATTAAGAAAAAATGTTGCTTCATCACTGAAAACAATTTTCGCACTGAACGCATCCTCTTCCATGAGCTGTTGCAACAGCGCCGAAAATTCAAAGCGTTTGACTTTGTCATCGGGTGTCAGGGCTTGTAGCAATTGTAAACGGTAAGGCTTCTGCTTTAGCCTTTTCCGTAAGATTTTCCAAACCGTTGGCTGTGGTACATTTAGCTCCCTGCTTGCTTTATTCGTCGACTTCCGCGGGCTACGCGTGAAACTTGCCCGCACGTGTTCAACCGTTTCTTCGCTTACTGCAGGCCGACCCGTTGATTTCCCCTTACAGAGGCATCCAGAAGCTTTAAACTGCTCATACCATCGCCGAATGGAGTTAGCAGTTGGTGGATCTTTGCTGAACTTCGCCCTGAAGTGTCGTTGCACTGTTATGACTGACTGATGTGAGTGCATTTCAAGCACGACATACGCTTTCTCGGCTCCTGTCGCCATTTTGTCTCACTGCGCTCTCGAGCGCTCTGGCGGCAGAAACCTGAAGTGGGGCTTCAGCCGAACAAAACTTTATGACTTTTTCTACATATCTGTAGTGTGTCGTGACCATATGTCAATGAATGGAGCTACAGTGAATTTATGAAATCGCTTCAATCATTTGTTATATATATATGAGAGAGAGAGAGAGAGACGTGCAATCAAATAAAACACGAACTTTCGTAAGCTAAGGCATTACGATACAAATCGAAAATAACCGTGTAACGTTATATGCATATTACTCAGAAATTCTGCCAAAAAAGTTTTTTCTGCATTTATGAAAATATACTTACCGAAAAAAATGCGGAAAATCCCCAACACGAAACTCTGAAACCAACCACTTGCGATATACAGTGGTTCATACATACACCTTTTCTCGCTGTATGCCTGAATTAAGACGTTTAACGCCTCTTTGCTTAATGTCATTTCTAGAATGCGAAGCAATCAATAGAAAAAATCCTTTCACAAAAAGCTTATAAAGGAAGTCTTCTGCCAAAAAAAGTTTTTCTATATTTTTGAAAACCTACTTGCTGAAAAAAATTCAGAAAAAAAGGTTTTTCTCTATTTCCGAAAACCTACTTGCTGAAAAAATGCGGAAAAGCCCGAACACGAAACTCTGAAATTAGCCACTAGCCACCCAACAATAAGCAACTAACACGCAAAAAGCACTGCCGTACCCCGTTCTGCGCCTGCGCGAGTTATCGCTGTCTAGTGCGCATGCGCGGATTGACGGCAGTTTAGAACTGCTCTCTATTCTGACGCGCGGATAATGTGTCTGCTAACGTACTTTCACTCGTTCTAGCGCTAGATGGCTGTGGCGCTGGACCAGTACCGTCGCGCCGCCATCGCTAGCTAGTACGGTACCACAGACAAAGATATTACTCTGTGACGGTACTCACCGGGGTCGGGGTGGCGGAGGTTCCTGGCCAGGTAGCAGAGCTGTAGCGGCAGGTAGCGCGTGTCGGCGCGCTGCGGCGAGCGCGGCGAAGGCGGCGCGGCCGACAGGAAGCCGCGCTGCAGCTCCCAGCCCACCTCGGAGATGATGCTCGCCTTGCGGAAGTACGGCGTCACCTCGCGCAGGTACTTCACTGCAACATAGAGCGAGGTCACCACTGCAGGGGGGCGGCGAGAAGGCGGGCGGCGGGCGGCGTCCACGTGAACATGCAACACACACGGAAAGAGAGAAGCGCACGGGCGCGTTAGCAGCCGACCACACACACGGCACCGTCAGCCACTCCGGGGTACCGCTGCTGCTTGCTTGTCCTAGGGGGACCGCCGTGCTTCCGGTAGGCGTGGGGTGGAGATGATGGCAGGGCACCAAGCCTCTTACAAGTACAACCGACACTGACAATGAATGAATACGCTTTTCAGAGACCGACACCAGTCGCAACAATTGTTCACTTAAATTATTCAATAAAGCAATATGTTTAGAGGCATCAGCCTCATCTTCCGGCTATAATGACATTACAGAAACATTTTAAAAAAAGTGGGGCATAAAAGGGAAGCAGTGGTTGGGAAGGGAGTGAGAAAGGGTTGTAGCCTCTCCCCGATGTTATTCAATCTGTGTATTGAGCAAGCAGTAAAAGAAACAAAAGAAAAATTCGGAGTAGGTATTAAAATCCATGGAGAAGAAATAAAAACTTTAAGGTTCGCCGATGACATTGTAATTCTGTCAGAGACAGCAAAGGACTTGGAAGAGCAGTTGAACGGAATGGACAGTGTCTTGAAAGGAGGATGTAAGAGGAACATCAACAAAAGCAAAACGAGGATAATAGAATGTAGTCTAATTAAGTCGGGTGATGCTGAGGGAATTAGATTAGGAAATGAGACGCTTGAAGTAGTAAATGAGTTTTGCTATTTGGGGAGCAAAATAACTGATGATGGTCGAAGTAGAGAGGATATAAAATGTAGACTGGCAATGGCAAGGAAAGCGTTTCTGAAGAAGAGAAATTTGTTAACATCGAGTATAGATCTAAGCGTCGAGAAGTCGTTTCTGAAAGTATTTGTAGGGAGTGTAGTCATTTATGGAAGTGAAACGTGGACGATAAATAGTTTAAACAAGAAGAAACTAGAAGCTTTCGAAATGTGGTCCTACAGAAAAATGATGAAGAGATGAATACACTGAGCAGATTCAGAAGGATGTAGGTTGCAGTAAGTACTGGGACATGAAGAAGCTTGCACAGGATAGAGTAGCATGGGGAGCTGCATCAAACCAGTCTCAGGACTGAAGACCATAACAACAACATACATGAGATGTGAAAATTGATCTGTGCAGTTTTGGTAAGTCCTCAGATAGCCTTTGTTCATTGCAAGTGGCTGTCTTCTTGTGGTGTTTTCAGTTCTCTTTTCTCCTATGGCTTCCTGTATCTTGTTAACCACTGCCCACAAACTTGCTAAGGACACTTAAAACATGTTATCACAACTTAGCTGTGCAACAGAAACATGATAGGGGTCAAAACATAGTTTGTTTCGATTTAACTGTGTCGTTCCTAGTGTTATCAGTCTCTTGCAATAACTTCTGCGCATATTGTTGTCGCATCTTTAGTGTTGATCGACTAAATGTATTACAGTATTAGAGAACGTGACAATTTGATGCTAAAAATGACAGTACAAGAAAATTATTTTAGCTAATTACAAAGATACTGCTACTGAAAACCAGATTCATTTTTGTTCTTACTTAGCCGCGCGGGATTAGCCGAGCGGTTTAAGGCGCTGTAGTCAAGGACTGTGCGGCTGGTCCCGGCGGAGGTTCGAGTCCTCCCTCGGGCATGGGTGTGGGTGTTTGTCCTTAGGATAATGTAGGTTAAGTAGTGCGTAAGCTGAGGGACTGGTGACCTTAGCAGTTAAGTCCCATAAGATTTCACACGCATTTGAACTTTTTTTTGTTCTTACTTACGGGACCACTCGAGGACCATCGTGTAAACGTCACCATTGGAAAAATCTCTTCCCCCCCCCCCTCCCCCCCCCCCCCCCCGCGCCAAACTTCCTTTTAGCTTAACCGCTTGCCTCCCTTCCTGATCAGCATCTTCCACGTTTGTGCGGCCTTGGTCAAAACTTCCGCACAGTTTCACCATGATTGGAAGCCACATTGCGTTTAGTCCATTTACCACCAGAATATCACGGTGAATCTGTGTGCAATTTAGAAATTTTGCCCACAAGGATCAAACTCTCGTGCGTACTTCAACTCTGGTGTACGTTTCCAGTTGTCTTGCCATTTCAGTTGTACACTGTGGTCCATTTGTTATTCATCCCATAAAAGAACTGTCTCTCAAGGGAACCAGAAACTTCTACGCTCTTCTCACAATGAAACACTTGTTGCGCAGTCGTCTTATCGTGGGTCGACATGTGTAACTTCCCCTCGGAAGTCCTTACGTATGTGATTATGCAATGTGATCACGGCAAATGTGGATAAAATAAGAAACACTGACAACAGATGTTCCTTAGGCGCCTCCCCGCGCTGAAATGGATAACGTGTACATTCAAACCGGCATTTAGATAGGGGAAACATGGGCCCAGGGAAGGTAGCAGGTTCCTACAGAAAAGGGGCTTCAGCAGTGGTTAATTATTGGCTCCATCTTAGCTCTGTGAGTGTTTGTACATGCTTTACAAGTACCATATATTATAATCCTGTTCTCGTACTCACTGCCGGACCCAACGAAGGAGCGAAGATTAGGATTTAGCGATCTGTCTAAGACTCGATTACAGCATTAGAGACGATGCTCAAGCTCCGGATGGACGGCGATGGAAATCAACTGGTTTCTTCTCCAAAGCAACTATGGCGGAATTCAGCCTAAGCGATGTGAGGTAACCTCATTAATCCTAAATTTGCATGGTTGGATAGGTATTTGAACAGCAGTCCCCCAAAATACGAGTCCAGTGTTCCAAATGCTGCACTGCTTCGCTCAGTCTCCTGCCAGAGTTACATATTTTTTCTGCTATTTGTTGCAAGCACTGACCGCCGTTCTGGAATTGGACAGTTTCGGGTGCAGCTCAACACCGCAACACTTAAAGCAAAGTTGACTATTTGGCACAATTGCAACACGTCTACCAGCAGAGCGTATGTGGAGTCGTGCACTCGCTGAATGAAAGCGTATGACAGCGAAAGTACTTTTGGGCAATTTAGAGAAGTATTAGTGTGACGATCAGGAACACAGTAGGTATTATTTGGGGGAAATCAGTTCCGTTGAAAGATGAGCTATGATATCTAGCAGATACACGAGACAGAATTTCTGTATTATTGCTACACGGATTAACAGCGCCCAGTACTGGAATAGGGAGACCAGAAACTCATTTAGTTGTTGATTCAAGACGAGGCCAAATTAATGGCTTGTCCATGTATGGAAACAGCAGAGCAATGAAACATAATGAACACTATAGGCCTTGTAACAATGACCAAAACTGCATTTGAAACATTGTGCAAATTAATCAGTTACATTGTATTCCTTGCACTCGACTTCACAGCCCTCAACTGACAGTATGAAGACGTCCTGGTTCCGCAAAGACTGCGTTATTTGAATAGGTTTTATTTTTCAAATATCGATATTTTGTCATAGCAAGTGTCATATTATTTGATGATAAGCATATGTATGCTGACCGCAGATACTATATACAGGGTGAAAACTATTTAAACCGACAAACTATGGGATGTTGTAGGGGACATCAAAACAAATATTTTTCCCTAATGTGATTTATTCCTATGAGGAATATTTAAACCGGTAGAGGAAGATTTCTATGGCGGCAAATTAATTAAACGAACAAACACTTTTCCTTTTTTTATGACCAAGAGACAATACATTACCACAACCCAATTTCAGTTACAGTAGATTTTCAAAAATGCTTCCATTGACACGTAAACAAAGGTTACACCGTCGCATCATGTTCTGTCTGACACGGGCAAAAACTCCAGGGGTATCCTGAATTATTCCTGCTGCTGCTACTATCAGGGCAACCAGATCCTCTTCTGATGCAACAGGAGCTGCGTAATCAAGGTTGCACATCTCTCCCCACACAAAAAAAGTCCAGAGGTTACATATCTGGGGATCGAGCAGATCATGGTACAGGACCACCTCTGACAATCCACGTTTCTGGGAACAGTCGGTCCAGGAATTGACGCACACGACTGAAATGTGCCGGCGCACCGTCATGTTGGAAACACATGCGTTGGCTTGTAGGGAGCGGGACGTCTTCCATCAATTCTGGCAATGCTCTGGCAAGAAAATTGTAATAGTACCTGCCATTTAATGGCCTAGGTAGCAGATACGGCCCAATTAAACGGTTCCTAACAACACTGACCCACACATTGACGAGGAACCGCACTTGATAAGCGCTAGTAACTGTGGCATGTGGCTTATTCTCACTCCAAACATGCGAATTGTGCATGTTGAAGACTCCATCACGCCCAAACGGTAAACAACACAGGGGCTGTAAATGTAGGATACATTTCACACTGTTCCAGGTACTACTGCGAAAACTGTGCTCTGGGTGGATAATCAACTGGTTCCAGGTTGTGGACACGCTGTAAGTGAAATGGACGTAACAATTGCTCTCGAAGGACTGTTCTTACATTCGTCTGATTAGTCCCCATGTTATGTGCAATTGCACGAGTGCTGATTGAAGGATCCCGCTCCACATGCTGCAAGAAAGCTTTCTCAAATTGCAGCGTCCTTACCGTGCGACGGCGTCCCTGTCCAGGTAATCTGCTAAATGACCCGGTCTCACGCAGACGTTGGTATACAGCAGCAAAGGTCGTATGACGCGGGATACGGTGATTAGGATATTGTTGTTGATAAACCCGCTCTGCAGCTCGTCCGCTGTGGTGAGCTACGTAGTACGCGCCAACCAAATCAGTGTACTCAATCCAGGTGTATCGCTTCATTAGTAGACAGAGACAATGCACTACTACACTGGTGGACAGCAGTTGCCTACAACTGAGGAGCGTAATACGGCCTCTAACAACTGAAGACCGTAATATGGCCTCCACCGGTTTAAATAATCCTCATAGCACAAAATGAGATTAGGGAAAAATATTTGTTTTGATGTCCCTACAACCTCACAGAGTTTGTCGGTTTAAATACTTTTCACCCTGTATAGTCATAAACAGAACAGAAAATGATGTCATGTCCAAATGCATCATCGACGTTGCACCTGGAACATCGCTGAACGAAAGATCGTGATCACATGCAGAACAACCTAAACACAATCTCTACCAGAGGCACCAAAACATGGTAAATGAAAGATAATGCTCATATAAAAGAGAAAGAACCCGACAGTATTTGATAACAAGATAAGCGATAGTCTTCTGCAGGTCGGCACATCGTTTAAATATCTGTGTGTAATTCTAGGAAGTGATATGAAATGAGACGAACCCGTGAAAGCATCAACATGGAAGGCGAATGAAAGGCTTACATTTTTAGAAAAGAGTTCTGGCAAAAATGGAGCGCGTGTGTCAAGGAAATTGCGTACAAGACGCTAGTGCTACCAATTCTTGAGTATTATTTCTGTGTTTAGAATCCTTAGCAAGTTGGCATCGCAACAGACATAAAAAAAAATCAGAGGATTCTAACAGGCCGGTACAGACCACGTGGAAGTGCTCAGTGAACGATGATGGCAATCTTTAGCGGTCTTGCGATACCCTGTTGGCAAAATGCACAAATCGATATTCTAAAAATACTGTGACATAATTCTGTTTCCACCACAGCATATTTCACGGCGGCAGAATGAGGTAACAGAGATTATGACGTTTTGGGGGGGAGGGGGGGGGGGGGGAGACAAGTAGAGAGTGTACTCCTTTTCGTTCAGAGCGTGAGTAAAGTAGGACGCAAATAACTAATTTGGTACAAAGTACGTGACTAGATTCAGTTGCAGAATGGCGCTTGTTTACTTTGTGCAGCTGTAATCTTTAGTTCATCAAGTTTTGTGCACATTACTTGTTTATTTTGTCTAGCAGTGTGCTGTCAAAGTCAACCGAAAGCTATTAAACGATTAACTGGCGCGAGATTCGGTAATGAACAGAACAGTAGAGAAGAACGTAGGATGAACTGCAGCAGCAACTCAAACTCTTATGTTTTTGATTAACGAAGTCTATTTTCGCTATCTGATATTTTAAAAACTTTGTTTGAAAGAATGGTCATTAGCGTTTTTCATACTCGTGAAAATCAACCGAGTAATATTATAATTGGAGCATCATGTTCAGTATTGTTCGTTTCCAGTTTTTTTAACTGACTCTGGCTTCCTCTTTAGTAACACTGATAAAAAGAAAAACCGCATAGGAGTGACAATCAGTTTCCTTCGTACGAAGCGAATATTATGAAGGGAAAACCAGGTGCTAAGCCGCAGCAAGTTAGAAATACAAAGTGAAATGACGGAGTTGTTGGACATGTTTCCGAAAGGTAATATGTTCAAATCCTCCTCTGACTGTTGTGATTTAGGTTTACTGTCGTTTTATTACTCCATGTGTGTGCGTGTGTGTGGTTTCAGTTTCAGCAAACCCACAAGCGTTCAATAAATAACACTAGTTTCGATTCTGCACCAGACCGCAGCTATGAGCATTTGGTATGCATGCCGAGGAAGCAACGGACGTAGCGAATAACAGTTCTGTATAGGAATGCGTCTGCAAACAAAGGAGGTCAAAACAAACTCACTCTCTGTGGGGAATGGCAATGCGGAAGCTCTTTGCACTATAATGGCCACATTGTAATGCAGGTACTTGCCCACAGACCTCTTCATTTATCTGAAATGGTGCTGCGACTGCACTGCCGCTTTGTAACAGGAAAGCTATACACTCGCAGTATCTACTCTGTTTTTCTTTCGCTTTCTGGCGAAGATCATGGTTATTGAGTAAGTAGATTAAGAACTGAGCGGGACGGGGGTTCAATGGTAAGCACCACTGTCGTCTATTTTGAGCCACAGGGCAACTGGCGGTACCTTTGAGCGACAGAATATTATACATCATGAAAATGTTCTAACTTCATTCAACAGAGCTTAGGGAGACGCTTTGTAGTAAACGCCGATGACTGCCTTTCGCGGGAATATAATGGCAAGCGACAGGTGAAAGTGCTGTTGCTAAGAGGGAAACGTAAACGTTTTCCAAGATGATAGCCACATTTCATGAGTTACAAGAAAACGAAGATGTTGTTAGTGAACCTAATATCTCGGACCAGCATTCTGAGTACATTCCCAATTAATCAGAGATAGATGAATATGCAAATCTGCTTTATTTAGTACGTTTCGGGAACGTGCATTTCCCTACCATTAAAATTCTCAAATGCATGAAATATCAGGTTATTGTTGAATGGTTCTGTTAAAGTCTTGATGGAGTGTATACATTTATTTCTTCTTTTACATTTGTGCAACTAATAATGTTGTTGTTGTTGTGGTATTCAGTCCTGAGACTGGTTTGATGCAGCTTTCCATGCTACACTATCCTGTGCAAGCTTCTTCATCTCCCAGTACCTACTGCAGCCTACATCCTTCTGAATCTGTTTAGTGTATTCATCTCTTGGTCTCCCTCTACGATTTTTACCCTCCACGCTGCCCTCCAATGCTAAATTTGTGATGCATTGATGCCTCAGAACATGTCCTACCAACCGATCCCTTCTTCTGGTCAAGTTGTGCCACAAACTTCTCTTCTCCCCAATCCTATTCAATACTTCCTCATTAGTTATGTGATCTACCCATCTAATCTTCAGCATTCTTCTGTAGCACCACATTTCGAAAGCTTCTATTCTCTTCTTGTCCAAACTATTTATCGTCCATGTTTCACTTCCATATATGGCTACACTCCATACAAATACTTTCAAAAACGACTTCCTGACACTTAAATCTATAATATTAATAATAATAATAATAATAAAAATAACTCATCCAACAAACCCTAACCGAAACAACAAGAAATCTCCCAACCTCTCCTCATCAAAACCCTCGTCCGACAGGGTGACGGAGTCTCCCCACGACTCTTCAACGTCGTTCTCGATAAGGTCATCAAAGAATGGGAACAGGAACTGAAAAACAAAACAGTTGGAGACCCATCATGTTAGGAAACACCCGGGATAACACCAATGTCACATGTTTAGCATTCGGTCGGGCTCCAAATCTCTTTCATAAAAACTGAATTTATGGCCACAAAACACCTCAAAATAGAAAATTTGATCACAGAATACGGTATAATAAACACAGTCAATCACTTTAAATACGTGAGTGGAATCACCGAACCCACAGGAACAGAAAGGTTAGCCCAAAAAGCACGTGAAGTCCAAATGCGAAAACATCTACAAGAAAAGGTGCATGAATATCAGAACAAAAATTCGACACTATGCGACTGTCATCAAACCCGAAACACTGAATGCAAGCGAGTCCCTAAACCTCAGTTACAAAGGGGATCTCGGTAGCATCAAAAAAGCAGAAAAGAAAATCATTCGCAAAATCCTAGGTCCAAAGGTCACAGACGAAGGATATGGGCTACATTCAAACACGGCAACAGAAAAATACTCCAGCACTGGAACATGGAACAAACTACCGCAAACGACGACTGAAGTTCTATGGACACATCATGGGACTGGATGACAACAAATTAGCAAAGAAAATTCTAATATACTCACAGAAACTAAAAAAGAGAACAATCTGGATCAAACAAGATCAAAGTGATCTCAAAAACGCCAACATCACATTCTCAGACATCGCAAATCGAAAAACCTGTCAGAAGATCCTCTGCTGACAAATTGCACCGGAAGAAAAACTGAAAAGATCTACGGGAAAATGTACAAATGAACGTCGAGCTTAACATAGCGAGGGGATGAAACAATTCTGGAAGGACAAGAAAAGTAGCAACCACAGATTGTAGTTCGATTTTTGTGAACCTCTATGGGTCTAAACAATTTAAATAAATAAATAAATAATAATTGTAATAATCGTCGTTGTTATTCAGGTAATCTGCGAAGGATTTCGAATTGACCTTAACATCGAGTAGTCTGTCTTAGTCTCAGATACGTGCCATGAAAGGGCAAAACTACAGACGAAGAGATCTTCTCCAAAAATGTTGAGATACAACTCACAACGGAAGTTAAAGCGGAAGAGGTGTAACATATGCAAAGAATATGTATCTCGTTCTGGAAAACTCTAAATACAAACGCTGCAGGACCTAACTGCCACTGTCCTCTTGTTTTGAGAAAACAGGTGAAAGCAATGTGAGGCCAACGTTCAAAACATTCTGGGATATTTGTGACTCTGATGTTCAGAATACATCTAGCTGTCAACCTAAGAAATGTATCCACGTGGAAGGTGACTTATGAATAACCGTCATCTATATTCATCAGCGAGACATTATGTCATGACATCTGACGCACAGTAAATTTCAGGAAATGTGGGAGGCAAAATTCCGTTCTTACTCTTCGATTAAAAGACGACGTACCCATGTTACAGAAAAGAAGAAAGTTGCTGACATACTGTCCCTCTGCGATTCACATTACACCCCTCCTGTTCATCACGGATTTTTCTTGTCACTAAAACCAAAACGTTTTGGCAATGGACACATCTGCGATGAGAGTGACGATTCATTAAGTACTGTCAAGCAATGAGCTATACAGTTAAGTCTACTAGTGAATATGTAAATGTTCTCATACGTTTTGTTGTCACCGTATGTGATTTGGGTAACATAATGGTACCTCCGATACAGTGACGTGTTTATTTTTGTGTATTTCATGTACTGTAGTCTATTTGTCGTTATTTTTATGTGTGTATGGAAGAATACAGATGTTACAAGCCATCCAGAACAAAATGGATGTTAGAACACAATTATTCAGATTTTTGGATCGATTGCAAACTTTAACCCCCAGTATCTCCGATCTCCAATTTTGGCGCTTGCCATTTTGTTCCCCAGAGCAGCTCAATTAATGAAGCCCTTTGCCTCATGTTTCATGGGTGGAATAACAGGATGTACTCTTATTTGTACTGGACGCAACAAGCCAGCTAACGAGGCATAATTCTGAAAGGCTGACGTGAGCGCGTATCCTTAATGAGATAATACTCGATGCCCTTAGGCAGGTTTCTAGAGCTTTCTGCGCACTGGCTGCGCTAATACACTACTGGCCATTAAAATTGCTACACCACGAAGATGACGTGCTACAGACGCGAAATTTAACCGACAGGAAGAAGATGCTGTCATATGCAAATGATTAGCTTTTCAGACCACTCACACGAGGTTGGCGCCGGTGGCGACACCTAACAACGTGCTGACATGAGGAAAGTTTCCAACCGATTTCTCATGCACAAACACAAGTTGAGCGGCGTTGCCTGGTGAAACGTTGTTGTGGTGCCTCGTGTAAGGAGGAGAAATGCGTACCATTACGTTTCCGACTTTGATAAAGGTCGGATTGTAGCCTATCGCGATTGCGGTTTATCGTATCGCGACACTGCTGCTCGCGTTGGTCGAGATCCAATGACCGTTAGCAGAATATGGAATCGGTGTGTTCAGGAGCGTAATACGGAACGCCGTGCTGGATCCCAACGGCCTCGTATCTCTAGCAATCGAGATGACAGACATCTTATCCGCATGGCTGTAACGGATCGTGCAGCCACGTTTGCAGCAGCATGGATTATCAGCTCGGAGACCATGGCTGCGGTTACCCTTTACGCTGCATCGCAGACAGGAGCGCCTGCTATGGTGTACTCAACGATGAACCTGGGTGCACGAATGGCAAAACGTCATTTTTTCAGATGAATCCAGGTTCTGTTTACAGCATCATGATGGTCGCATCCGTGTTTGGCGACATCGCGGTGAACGCACATTGGAAGCGCGCATTCGTTACCGCCATACTAGCGTATCACCCGGCGTGATGGTATGGCGTGCCATTGGTTACACGTCTCGGTCACCTCTTGTTCGCACTGACGGCACTTTGAACAGTGGACGTTACATTTCAGATGTGTTACGAGCCGTGGCACTACCCTTTTTTCGACCCCTGCGAAACCCTACATTTCAGCAGGATAATGCACGACCACATGTTGCAGGTCCTGTACGTGCCTTTCTGGATACAGAAAATGTTCGATTGCTGCCCTGGCCAGCACATTCTCCAGATCTCTTACCAATTGAAAACGTCTGGTCAATGGTGGCCGAGCAACTGGCTCGTCACAATACGCCAGTCACTACTCTTGATGAACTGTGGTATCGTGTTGAAGCTGCATGGGCAGCTGTACCTGTACACGCCATCCAAGCTCTGTTTGACTCGATGCCCAGGCGTATCAAGGCCGTTATTACGGCCAGAGGTGGTGGTTCTGGGCACTGATTTCTTAGGATCTATGCACCCAAATTGCTTGAAATTGTAATCACATGTCAGTTCTAGTATAATATATTTGTCCAATGAATACCCGTTTATCATCTGCATTTCTTGTTGGTGTAGCAATTTTAATGGCCAGTAGTGTAACTGTCACCCTACAGTGCAGTCGCTCGTACAAGACTCGTCACAATTTCCGACGTGTACGTAATGGAAATGCTGAAGTCTGTCTGGGTTATTTCCATTCCCTCTGAAGGTCCAACATCGGCGCTTCGAAGTGCTAATTGTAGCATTCTCGGCACCTTGTCATTGATGTTCAGCAAGGAGGAACCACTTATTTGAAAACAACAGAGTGAGTTTGTGTAGTTATTGTTGTATTGAAGGTTTCCAGTATACGCGTAGACATTCCAGCAAAATCTACTTGTTAGTTTCATCCTGATTGCGCTCCACGTTCTCAATTCACCACTGTCCTATGCTTTTCGCGATTTGTTAGTAACTTCTGTTGCACAAAGATTCGACGTGAGAGCGTTAATGAAGCAGCTACAAGGCTCATGCGATTCTAAACCTACACCTTCAAGGTGTTCCAGCAGGAATGTTCAACATTCAGCGATACGACAATGACGACCATTAGAAGCAGGGCTCTAAAACGCTTAACTCAAAAGCTCTGGCCACTACTTCGTCTTCGTTGCTGCGAGTCAAATCTATTGCAAGCTTCTTGCTTTCCAAATTCTGAAAGGAAGTAGTATGGATAAAAATAGGAAAAAAATCCAGTAAACATTAACTCGTAAAGTGCATACTTTAAGCACTTGTTCATCTTCGCTACTGGGAATCCCATCTCTTCGACTGAAGAAGTTCAAAAATGTTCAAATGTGTGTGAAATCTTAACTGTTAAGGTCATCAGTCCCTAAGTTTACACACTACCTAACCTCCTCTGCCGCACAGTCCATGACTGCAGCGCCTGAGACCGCTCCGCTAATCCCGCGCGGCCTGAAGAAGTGGTCATAGGTCTTAAGATACGTGTTTTAGAGCCCAGAGATAGCAATGAAAGGGTGCCCACTCACTGTCTGCATCTTTCGAGTCGCACCAAGGCGCTGTCAAAATGGACGTATAGCCATCAACCGTATTCCATGCCCTCCCTGTATGCGGAGGGCAAGAACATTGTCTCATAGTCCAGTGACTTCAAGGCACGATCTTTACGCTAAATGAAAATTTGTTCCAATCCCGGAACTCTAACGGCACGTGTTTTTCTGTATCGTTGTGTAGAACACTGAAACGGATTTCTTTTTTTCTTTTTGCGTTTCTCTACATCTACTTCCTGGCAACGTTCAGTCGTTTAGCACGATCTAGAGTAGGCACTTCAAATAATCTCCCAATGGAACAAAATCCTCTCGGCTTTCGGATCGCGTCATTTTTAATGGGATGCGGGTCCCTCATGTCATCTGACGTCCTTCGGTTCCGCGGCGGAGCGGAGCCGACGGATGCTGTCAAACTAGCCTTTCCGCGCACGCATTGCCTCGGTCTCCCTCTGTAAGGTTCCAGACTTTGCTTGCTGCCTTGCTTACGTGACCAAAATACCGTGTCAACCCGAACAGTCGGTAGTTGATTTCTCTTGATGATAGCGGCAGAGACAGCTGTCGAAAGACAGATTTAATTCGAAATTGCTAGGTTTGAAAAAAAAATTTGATTCCAGCATACCCACGCAAAGGACTCCAAGGACATAATATCCCAGTGGAAATTAGAGATACATAATGACTTTCTTCCTGTGAATTCAAGGGAATATGGGGCATTAATACTAATACACTGACGAAAAAATATCGCAACACCAAGAAGAAATTGTGCGACATAAACGAAAGTTGGTAGGCGCGATTCTACATTTGAACGACGATTTCTATTCAAATGGTTCAGATGGCTCTGAGCACTATGCGACTTAACTTCTGAGGTCATCAGTCCCCTAGAACTTAGACCTACTTAAACCTAACTAACCTAAGGACATGACACAGATCCATGCCCGAGGCAGGATTCGAACCTGCGACCGTAGTGGTCTCGCGGTTCCAGACTGTAGCGCCTAGAACCGCTCGGCCACTCTGGCCGGCCGATTTCTATTCAAATTTCGTTTCAATCTTATACGAGTGGCCCTAGTAACATCACTATGAGGATTCAAAATAGTTTGCTTTAAATACACGCTGTGACGGTCGTGGGCGTTAGTTACCTTTGAGACTGGACGTCGTGAGTTGATGTTAGTCAAGAATGCCTTTAAGGCAACAAAGAGGGCAATATCAGTAAGTCAGTGAGTTTGAACGAGGTCGTGTCATAGGGCTACGATAAGCTGGGTGTTCCTTCTCCGATACTGCATAAAGATTTGGCAGGAATGTGGCCACTGTACATTAATGTTGGCAGCGGTGGTCAGGGGAATGTACGGTCGGAAGAAGACCGAGCTCCGGTCTGCAACGTGGCACTACCGAGAGGGAAGACCATCGTGTTCGGTGTATTCTTCTAGCGCATAGTACTGTACCTACAGCAGCAATCTGAGCAGCAGTTGTTACCACAGTGACACAAAAAACTCCTACCAATTTGTTACTTGAAGGACACAGCTTCGAGCCAGACGCCCTGTAGCGTGTTTTTCACTGACCACAAACCACCGCCATTTGCGAGAGCTCACTGGAGGGCAGGGTAGAGGTCTGTTGTGTTTTCTGATGAAAGCTGGTTCTCTGGTTCTACCGGTGCCAGTGATGGCCCTGTGTTGGTCAAAAGGAGGCCAGCTGAGGGCCTGCAACCAACCTGTCTGCGTGATAGACACACTGGACCTACACCTGGAGTTATGGACTGGGGCGCGATTTCGTATGACAGCAGGAGCACTCTCGTGGTTATCTCACAGACCCTGACTGCAATCTGCTGATTCGCCCTGTTGCACTGTCATTCGTGAACAGCATTCCTCGGGGTGTTTTCCATGAGGATAACGCTCGCCCACATACTGACGTTATAACCCAACATGCTCTGCAGAGGGCCGAAACGTTTCCTTGGCCTGCTCTTCAGCAGATCTGCCTCCAATTGAACACACATAGAATATCATCGGACGACAACTCCAGCGTCATCCACAAATATTGCATTAGCCGTCCCTGTACTGCCGACCAGCTGCAACAGGCATGGAACCCTATTCCACAAACTGACATCCGACACCTGTACAAGATAATGCTTGCAAGTTTGCATGCTTTCACTCAACATTATGGCGGTTACAGAGGTTAATTAATTTACCAGCATTTCACATTTACAGTGGCTTATCTCGCGTTTATATTGACCGGTGATCCTGCAATGTTCATCACTTAAATATGTTAGCTAGACACACTTCATTTCCCTGCTTTATTTATTTTGTGGTGTTACGATTTTTTTCTGTCACTCTATGAGTAAATTTTATGAGGCTTAAAAACCGTGATATGGGGTGTGCGAAACGCCAGGGCTCGGCCGTCGGTTGTCGACCACAACGCCAGGCTGGTAAACAAGGTGAAAGACACCCCTCCTCCAACCCTACCGCACGCTAACAAGGAGCGAACGCAGTTGTGGTTGCGCGTAATAATCTCCGACCGCCCCCGTCTGGGCTGTGCAAAGCGTCTCGCTGCTACGTATATATACGGCCTGGCTTCTCGCCGTTCCGCCGTTATTCGTCATAAACTTCCGACCTGTTGCGCAGCGTCATTTCGCTGAAGTTAGACCACGCGGCGTCAAAAACTCCTATCGTTAGCGTGCGGTGGGTACGGGGTGTCGTACAGTGCCATGTAGTTAAATTTCTCCGCCGCCTTAGACACATCCGTTTCCTTGGCTTACTTCGCGTGCTCTGCTGAATTATTGTTTCCATTACGTGCACAGTATTTTGATGACTACCCACGTCTCCTTCAAGTGTTGCGATTTCTGCTGTCATCTGTATTTGCTCCTGGATTCTAACCTGACTGAACTATTGACGGTTTTGCGCAGCTATTTATAGCTCATTAGCTAACAAACAGGGCATTGTCTGGCTGTTCATAAGCCAATTTTCTATTAGAAACGAAAACATAAACTGAACTGTGTTTGTAATGAAGTACCGAAAAACAATTCAATTTCGTAAAAAGATCTCTTAAATTATGAAACAGTCGCACAAGAGATGTGCATAATGTGCTGTTTGCAAGTACAGTCTCCAAATTAAGAGGCAGGGTCCCAGACAGTTTCTATATGCTGGGCGTAGCTGCTTCGCGTTTCTACAACGATATCTTGTAAACGTCTCTATGCCAACGGCTCCTCATCGCTGTCAAAAGCACTGCCAGGTGTCAGGGATTTTCTCAACTTGACCTGACTCTAGCAGTATCTCAATATTAGATAATAAATGTATTAAAACTTCATGCGTGATACGGCAATTTTTCACGTATCTCAATATTTACGAAGTCATATCTTTTAAAGTATGTGTCATACAATGATTTATTTGTGTAGGTACTATTCAGCGGCAGATGTGAATACTGTCTGTGAAACATGTAGCGATCAGAGCTAGTAGCAGCAGAGTAATAAATTTGAAAGACATGCACGATGCAGCAGTATTTCACGCTACTCAGTGTTTATGACGTCAAATCTCCGGAACTATGTGTTGTACTATGATACATTTCTGTAGGTGCGTTTAGCGGCTTACGTGCATACTGTCTGTGGAATTTACTGTAAATATGTTGGTAGTACAGAAGTAATACATGACGTATAATGTGACACTTTTTCGCCCATCTGACGTCGTATCTCCAGAGCTATATTAGGTACAACAATTTTTGACTGACAGTAAACGATAAGATTGCTACAACCTTTGATGTTCTTTTGTTTTGCACAGCACACATTGATATTCCGTGAAATGTAGTCTCTCAGTGCTCCCAAGCCTTGACGGATGTGATGGCCAGTGAGATCTTAATATATTAAGTGCCGGCCAGATCCCAATCTTCGTGTACATTGAAACCTCCTTCCCTGTTAATTAAATTTACTGAGAGCTTCCTGAGCTAAGCATGTGAACTAGACACGCTAATTTCGACGGAAAGGTGGTGATTCTAACTTTCTGACTAAATGGTGTAGGGTAGGTGAGAATAAAACAACGCGTGGGATATCAAGTTTTCCCAAAAGCATAAGTTCACCATTCTCTCACCCGGCAGCTTCGGGCTTTGGGCGAGTGGCGGGATGACCTCTGAAAATACCGATTTCTTTCCCAGACTTCCCCACACTGATCTAAAGCTGCCTCTAATAACCTCATTTTCTACGTGCTGCTGAGTTCTTCATCTTCCTTCCTTGGCTTTGTACCAACACATCTGCACCATATTACAAATTTAAACGCAACTGCCTGAGACACTTGTAAGTGGCAGCTACAATGAATGTTAATTTCACACCTTACATGAGATTTTATACTTCTTAACAAGTAGACAGATACGTCACCTGACAAACTTTGGTGATCGTGAGCAAATTTGCCTATCAAAATGTACAATAAGTAATGCCAAAAGGGATGACTCTCGATTCGATGGTATTAACACACTGAACGCAAATGCTACATGTCAATGAGCAAAAGGTGAAAAAAGCTGCTGGAAGAAATTATTTAGTTTGAGGACACGTGCGAGTTGCGATGTCACGGCCCGCATACAACGAAAGGCTTCTAACAGCGGTTGGTGACCTGTGGCGGGAGAGAGAACGAACGCGCCGGGCGATAGACCGAGGGGAGCAGGTAACAGCCCAGCGCTGCTTGCAATGAAGAAATTCTTTAGAAAACTGCGATTGGGGAATTTCCAGATGGATACAACCAGGCCAGAAACGCAGTTAAATGGAGAGGCGCATTAATGATCACGTCAAAGGTCCTTGGTGCTCTCGTGATGTACACGTGTAACTTTTAGGCGTCAGGAGCGGGCACAAAATGTCGGATTGGCTGAAATAAACTCGGAAGAAGAAAAGAGGGGCGATATTTCGACGCAGTTTAAAAGGTAGCTCTTTGCTATTGGCAGGGGTAGTTTCCACAAGATGAAAGGAATGCTCCCATTGGTCTGAAAAAGGCGTGACGTGAAGTACCAAAGGACACAGGTGGGGGACAGTTTGCTATGAAAGACAATACCAAACACTTCGAGGACTCTCCTCTGAAATAGTGTCAAGTGTAGAACAGGTCGCATCACGCTCTGTATGGCGCCAAAAGAGGAATCGTATGTGAACACTGCATTCACTCTGGCTGACATTCAGCTAGACTTTAGCTGTGAACTCGTCGAGCTCCGATAGCAGAGAAATGAAACGTAGTTAATTCTTCTTGCGAGAACTGAGAGAGTGTAGAAGTATACAAGATGCTCCATCTATGCATGTGTATATCGCCATATATTCCAGACTGGGGATGAGTGCATGTTTTCTCGCCTAACGAGGAACATAGGACAGTTTCAGCTGATAAAATCAGTAAAGATTCTTTTTTTAAAGGACTTTCAGAGGGCGAGATCAGACATGCACCCGACAACGCGCGCAGGTAAATGCTGCTGGCAGAGGCATAACATTGTTCGATCACCAGCTTGCATCCACTGTGAACATGACTAACCTTGAGCAATCTGTTGCACACCTTGTCACAAAAACTAACTTCCTCCATAGACTTCTTGTCATCCTACATAGTACTGAACTTAGAACCGTAATCGGATGATTTGACAAAATATTGGCCAACTCAGACAGTGCTTCACTGTCTAGATGTAGGAAAAATCTTTTAGAGAACCTTCTATTTAAATCTGATATTGTTGTGTTCAGTGTTATTTCTGATAATCTGGACGTAATACGTTGACAACTGTCTTGAAGTTGTCATGTCACTATCTATGTAAACCAGTCTGCTTCTTTGACAGCAATACAGAAATTAAACACATTTTGTACAGTTAAACACCGATGTGCTCTGTCGTAGAATAAGCCCAGTAATTTATTCTAGTGACGCTAATGCACTAACGGGATGTTTTTGCTGATGTCTGACGAATTTGAAAAGCAGTGGAGTGTCAGACACTGAATCAGACACAGCAATAGTTACATATGGTAGTCTAGAATGAGTGCTTCTAGCTTACAAGAGAAGTGACCTTTTTACAGGACATAAGTCTTTCTAAACAAAACAATAACGTGAAATAATAGAAATCAATCCGTGGGATAGTAATTACAATACAAGCTTATAAAACAGACAATTGCAACAGATACATTTAGTGGGCCACATGCACGGCTCACAATACTTTATAACTGGCGTGCCCATGTATAGATATTATGCCACAATTACGAGTGCACAGGCAAAGTAGGGGGAAATATGATACAAAAGCAATGACTGCTCAGCCGTCATTATCTGTATCCAATTTTACATCTGTAAAACTACTACGATAATTTGAAAGCACCAAAGTCTAGAAAGTGCGAAGTACTATTGAAACAGTAGAACGATAACAGCATTTCAGTGTGCACGTGACAACAAGCTAGGGTGTGTGTGTGTGTGTGTGTGTGTGTGTGTGTGTGTGTGTGTGTGTGTGTGTGTCTGTGTGTGTGTCAAGCAAGTGTGAAAGGCAAGGAGCTGGTGACGCCGAAGTGGCTAACTTGTGCGCATACACAGTACATACAAGCAGACATAAATAAACAAAAGCAATAACATGCACATATTCACAAAACAATAAATACTAAACATGCACATATAACACTTTACTATTTTTGTTGCTTATGTACAACACATATTAAGAAAGTAACAGGCACAAATAATCAGTGTGGAAATTATAGGAAATATTTCACATTGAAATGCAAAAGTCACTAATTAGGGCTTATAAAAACACCAACAGTCCGCAAATACTTGTTGTAAGCTACCACTGGGAACTACGTAACTCCGTCACTACAAATTTGTAAACAACAATATTTTTATATATATTTCAGTTACAATCATGAGCCTTTCTGAAGAGGACGTTACTGTGGCGTATCATTATTTAAAGCTCAAAAAAATTGGTTTGCCTTTTTGTGGCGACGAACACGCTGCAGTCGTTTTGTCAGTTTCCTGGGGATGTGTGCCGCTGGACAGTACACGGGAGGTCGAACAGGTTTGCGTGACCTTGACTGACGCCTCGCTCAACGACTCATTGTGCTTTTGCTCACTGTCAGGCCTCCACAGAATCCTGCAAGAGCGTATGAATATCTGCGACGCTCTGGTTTTCCCCAAAATAAACTCAGTGGCAGCTCTCTCCTTGGAAGGCACTTCTGTTACAGACGCCATTTCGTAACTTCATGAAACTGTAAGGGCTGAAGCGGGAATATTCTACGATGCCCCACAACAAATTCCACATATTTCAACCGAAACTGTCTGACAAAAACATGTGTTTCATTACATATTGAACGCTCTTCTTAGTTCGAGACTGGAATACAGAGAAAGAAAAACAAAAAGTTAATAATTACACAGAGCTGGTAAACCGAAGCAAACAACAATCTGTTTGGCCTTTGTAGACGATCTCGTAGGTAATATACAGACCCTGAGAGAATGCAAAGAAGGACTAGAACTTGATAACGAAACAGCTAAAGTGGGAGCTCTACAAATATAGTTTGAAAAGACATGAGTAGTCTATATGGCCAGCTAAGTCCACTCTCCACGAATTTTAAAAACACAGTATAACATCATCAAGAAAACAGACAGCTTTAAATATCTGAGTGAAAATATACACATAAAAAGTGAAAAAGAAATAATTAAAAACTAAACTGTAAAAATGAAAAGATTATACCTGGCAGTGACAAATCTATACAATAAAAAAAATTTTTTTTAGATGTTAAATTAAGCATTATAATACAGCTGTATTATCAGAAGACTCAGACTATATGAGAGATCGGCAAAAGACGTGTTGGACACTCTGGGCATCTCGAGAGAACGAAGGAAGGCAAATTTACAAAGAAGATCCACATATTCTTCCAAAGCTGGGAAATGGACGAAGGGAAAGGGTCACTGGGAGGGAGGCCGGGCGACAAGACAAAACAGAGCTTTGAAGAAATGCAGATGGAACAAGAGATTTTACCCAACTAATTCAGACTAGAAGTCCAGAAATTCAACCGTTTTCAGGAAGGTAAAACAAACAGATAAACGATTGGTCCCAAGTCGCCAGATAAGAGGAAAAGATCTGATTCTGAGAAAATTAAAGAGTTTTGGAGAAGGATGAATGAGAAGAGAAATAAATAGCTATCATGACGCAAACTCTAGTTAACTTGAAACGAAATTATGAAGGAGACTATAGACAGATACACTGATATAGAAGGAAGACAAGAAGATAAAAGATACGATAGAAGATAGATAATAGCGATCCCTACGTCAGCGCTTACATTTACTGGTTTTGGCTGTGTTAGAAATGGCAATCTAGAGAGAGGTGTTTCAGTGGGACAACCAAACATCTTGAGAAAATATGAAGAAAGCTAACTTCTCTTCCAGTTACCAGATAACCACCAAAAGATATACTCTCGCAGTTTAATCAACGTAGCACTCCACATGTAATGTCTCAAAGGGGACAACTTAAGGACTTAGCATATTTAACCCTTAACTACACTTCCTATCTAGACTGACGATAGTAGCTTCGTGAGCTATTATTCGATCCCAAAAACAAAAACAACATGAAACTTATTTACTTCTATGTTTCTGTAATCTGTTGTTAAAGAATTAATAAAAGAAAGGCATCTATTATTGAAAAATCAGTCTTTATTAAAAAAGAAAACATAATGTTACCGACAACTAAGGCTCTTAAATTAACATTGGCTTCTTACACACACTTGGCATTAACTGAGGAAAATAAGAAAAATCTACTTCAATAATGTTCAGCTACATGTTTTGAGATCAAATACTTGATCAATTAAACACACTTGGAATTAACTGAAGAAAATAAGAAAAATCTACTTCAATAATGTTCAGCTACATGTTTTGAGATCAAATAATTGATCAATTAAATAAACTAAAAAATATCCAATGACTTTTAATAAAAAACGACAGTAGATGCATGAACAAATCAATTAAACACTTATTAAAAAGTTGTTCATCACAGTGAAGATAATCCTTATTGTCAGTGGAACGCATTTCACACTTTTTTGATATGTAGAACACGTTTTGGCAGTTTTTGTGTCTTTCTGGTATGGAATATGTGGCATCGTGACACCTTTTGACTTTTTTGGCAGAGTCAGTCTCTAAGATTGGTCGATGCTGCTATTATTTTCACAATTTTTCCTAAATTGTCCGCAAGTGTGCCGGTGTAAGCTGTTCCTAGCACACCGGTCGGCAAAGATGTAGTGCGAAGATCGATAGCGGACACTGGATCAAGCGCACCTATCACGAGGGGGGCCAGAGACACACCAGCAAGCAACATGCCGCCAACGGCCCCTCGACAGTACGTATTCAGGCCGACGCCACTGACCGGAGGATCTCACTGACTCACTACTCCAGTTTGGCGTCTGTCAGTCCACTTGCAGAGCGGGCCCAGTTCACATCACAGACTATGACAGCTCACAGTGACCAGATTAGTGACTACAGCGAGACTAGAGTTTGTAACAGCAAGTTTACTTATATTGTCTACAAGAGGACTACTACTGATGAGCTAGTACCACAATGCATGGACTCTATATTTAAGTTAAGTAAAACTATGTTCGTATAAATAAAGAACCATATTAATCCACATGTGCATTTTTGTTGTAGAAAGAGGATACTGGCCACCCATAACAACATCCACTCCGTCTCTTCTTTGCAGTACAAGACTTTACAGTGGCGATGCGGATAATACAGCACGTCCCTAGCAAAATTTATAGAATTAATTTTCTTCCCTTTGATATTTTCTTTCATGATGACATGCTGAGTTGTGTTTCTGGATGCCCCACCTGGCTATTCTTGTTCATAAAGGTATTTTTTTCCATAGAAATAGCTGAGTTTTCTTACTATTTCCTGGTCTTCTTCCCGAAACTTCTCTTCTTCTCCTTCTTTACCGTCTTCTATTTCATTATCAGTTTAATTAACACATATCGTTGTTTCGTTACCACTAAACTCTGGTGCATCCAGTGAGTCAGCAGTCTTCACTAGCTAACAATAACTCCAAAATTTGACCATCGTTCAAACGTAGTTTCATTCTGTCTCAAACAATTAAAAAACAATTTGTGGTCACAAATAAGACGAGTAACATTTATAATCTTCCTGGGATGGATTTGGACACCCAACTGGTACGTACCTAAGTAAATAATGGTCGCTGGTTAGCACGGGCCTGCGCAACACAAAAAGCACAACCGGCACCAAGATTACACAGATGCGCAGTGGCAACGCTGCAATAGGAAATGTAAACGAAAGAGTGACACTTAGTGTGATAAATTCACCAAGGAGTATAGTTAAGAATTAAATACGCTAAAGTTTTGCTGCAGGAATCTTACAGGAAATACTACAACATGACTCCTAGAAGGCAACTACCCATAAATTTGGTAAGAGAGCAACATGACAGTCCTATTTTGTCACCTAATAGGTAATCCAATCGCCGCCATTATCGATTATGGTTTGCCACCTTAGCCATCTCTCCGGTAAGTCATTCACGTTTTCAACCTCTAAATATTGCTTGATCCACTTCGCAACGAATGTCCTTTTACTTCCTAGGAATTTTAGAGCAGCAGCTGCATATGAAAGCTTTGGTCCCGTTGGATCATTTACAAGGAGCGCTGCCTCGTGATGCTTCAAATGTTTTGCACACATTTTAAACTGCAACCGACAAAACAAAACATTCAACTCTCACGCTGTTATCTACACATTGTGCAAAAGGGTGTTTATTACACTCGAGACCAGTACCAGAGATGTCGCTGCGGCCGTTACATTTAAAATTATGGAGTACACTTTCCTGTGCAACTGACTGTATACATACACTGAAGCGGCAAAGAAACTGATATAGGAGTGCGTATTCAAATACAGAGATACGTAAACAGGCAGAACACGGCGCAGCGGTCGGCAACGCCTATATAATACAACAAATGTCTGGCGCAGTTGTTACCTCGGTTACTGCTGCTACAGTTGCAGTTTATCAAGATTTAAGTGATTTTGAACGTGATGTTACAGTCGGCGCACGAGCGATGGGACACAGCATCTCTAAGAGAGCGATTAAGTGGGGAATTTCCCGTACGACCATTTCAGGAGTGTACCGTGAATATCAGGAATCCGAAAAAAAAAATCAAATTCCGATATCGCTGCGACCGGAAAAGATCCTGCAACAACGGGACCAACGACGACTGAAGAGTATCGTTCAAGGTGACAAAAGTGCAACCTTCCGCAGGTTGCGGCTGATTTCAGTGCTGGGCCATCAACAATTGTCAGCGTGTGAGCCATCCAACGAAACATCATCGATATGGGCTTTCGGAGCCGAAGGACCACTCGTGAACACTTGATGACTGTACGACACGAAGCTCTACGCCTCGCCTGGTCCCATCAACATTGGAAACATGTTGCCTGGTCGGACGAGTCTCGCTTCATGTTGTATCGAGCGGAAGGACGTGTACGGATGAGGAGACAACCCCATGAATCCATGGACCCTGCATGCCAGCAGGGGACTGTTCAATCTGTTGGAGGCTCTGTAATGGTGTGGGTCGCGTGCAGTTGGAGTGAATGAAAGCCCTGATAAGTCTAAATACGAATCTGACAAGTGTCACGTACCTATGCATCCTGTCTGATCACCTGCAAGCATTCATATCCATTGCGCATTCCCACGGACTAGGCGATTCCAGCAGGACAGTGCGACACCCCACACGTCCAGAATTGCTACGGAGTGGCTCCAGGAACACTCTTCTGAGTTTAAGCAATTCTTCTGGCCACCAAACTCCCAGGACATGAACATTATTGAGCATATCTGGGATGCCTTGTAACTTGCTGTTCAGAATAGATCTCCGCTCCCTCGTATTCTTACGGACTTATGAAGAGCCCTGCAGGATTCATTGTATCAATTTCCTCCAGCACTACTTCATACGTTAGTCGAGTCCATGCCACGTCGTGTTGCGACACTTCTGCGTGCTCGCGGGGGCCCTACGCGATATTAGACTAGTGTACCAGTTTCTTTGGCTCTTCAGTGTATATATGGAAGGCAACTGCTCATAAATTTGGTAACAGAGGGTTGGGGTTTGGTTGTTTGTGGGAAGAGACCAAACAGCTAGATCATCGGTCTCGACCGTTCAGGGAAGGATGGGGAAGGAAGTCGGCCGTGCCTTTTCAGAGGAACCATCCCGGCGTTTGCCTGGAGCGACTTAGGGAAATCACGGAAAACCTAAATCAGAATGGCCGGACGCGGGATTGAACCGTCGTCCTCCCGAATGCAAGTCCAGTGTGCTACCCACTGCGCCACCTCGCTCGGTTTGGTAACAAAGCTAGAGTTTCACTTGTAAATTAAGAACTGCTTGTAAACACTACGGAGATGTTTATGCTCAGCCTATTCAAATATTTCAAATACTTTTGAGAAATGAGACGATAAATGGTGTTCAGAGTTTAGCACAAATGCAGTGGCGGCCCTTTCCCCGGAGGAAATTTCGCTTTCGCCGCTGCGACGGCCGTACACCGGGACGTCGCTCGCGCCTGTCCTGCGGGACACGAGATACCGCTTGAGCCCCGCGGAGACTAATGACTGTTTTCCTCGCTGCTCTGCGCTCCGCATTCCTCGTCACCTCTCTGGCCCGATATTTTCGTCACCTCCCCGGGAAGCGCCGCGCGGCCCGGAGCGCTTAGCGGGGCATTAAGTCCCGGCCCGCGGTATATACGAAATGGCGGGTAATTACGGCGAGTGCCAAGTGGCGCTCCGGTGGGCCTCGTTAAGGAAACACTTATCACGGCGCGGGCGAAGGCGGAAGCCTCCGTCACACCAGCACCCACTCGGTCGCTCGCTCACTCTAAATCTTTAGCGCCAGAGAAAGGCTTTCACCGCCCGTGTCTTCAGCCGGGCTCCAGCGTATCGTTCTGTGAAGCTGTGCGTAATCTGGTCCGGATTTTAATTGGGCATCCTCCATCATGAGTAGTGCGCAGGAATCCCGCAGCAACTGTGTATTTTCCTGTCAATGAAACCGCGGCTGGCTATGGTCGGGCAGAACGCTTTAGAGCCATTTCCGATGTCGAGATGCTTCCTTCGTCAATGATTAGCAGACAGTACTACCATTCCCGCCGGTTCACCAGGACGGCACCTGGTTCATTAGGGAGCTTATGGGTTGACCAAAGCAGCATCAGAGGATTTCCCCACGATGTCCGGATGTAACGCTATAATACAGATGTGATCATTCTTAAAACATTTTTTCTAAAGTATCAACTAGCTTCGTACAAGTAGTGATATTAACATTTTCATATTTTCTGTCTTTCCACTGTTTCTTTCACATTACTGCCATTAACTCCATTCTCGATTAATAAAAAAACTCCTACGTATAAAACATCTCCAAATGCCTTATTACCTAACTCATTATCAAACAAGGGATAAGTTTAGTGTGGGTAATTTACATTACATTGCAAAAGTTAGTTTCTCGCGCAGCTCAATGTTTATGACGTCATACCTCCTTAACTACGTAGCATGCAGCAATATAATTTTGAGCGTACATTCAGTAATACAAGAGCTACGTCCAAAAAGTAAGTTCCCTTTGGTTGTATAAAACAAACTTGTACAGATACAGTAAAAATATTTGTCGTACAAAAATCTACAACTGTTAAACTACTTTTCTACATAGCTTCCAAAATTTTGTAGGCACTTGTCACAGTGTGGCAAAAGTTTTTGTATGCCTTCTTCATAGAAGGTTGCAGCCTGTGTATTCAACAATGTGGTAACATCATCGCTGAAGTGTTGACCACCAAGGACAAATTTAAGGTGTAAGAAGAGGTGGAAGTCGCTAGGAGCGAGGTTCGGGCTATACGGACGATGAACAAACGCGTCCCAGTGAAATTCCCGTAAGAGTTGTTTGGTCTCATTCGCCGTGTGAGGTCAGGCATTATCGTCGGAAAAAAACGCACCTTTTGACAGCAATCCTCGGCGCTTGTTCTGTATTGCGTGGCGCAATTTCTTAATGGTCTCTCAGTAGCCATGTGCATTGATTGTTTGGCGTCGTGGTAAGAAATCAATCAGCAAAATGCCTTTTTCTGTCCCGAAAAACGGTGCACATGACTTTTCGAGGTATCAAGATTTCCTTAGGCTTAACCTTCGTTGGGGATGAAATGTGCCTCCATTCCGCTGATTGCCGTTTTGTTTCAGGGGTGTCGCTCGATACTTAAGTTTAATCCCTCGCGACTATCCGAGAAAGAAAACCATCGCCTTCTTCATTGTAGCGTGTCAAAAACTGAAGTACACTGCCCATACGTTGTTCTTTGTGTTACTCAGTAAGAATTTTTGGTACCCAACGTGAGCAAAGTTTTCGAAATTTCAGTTTTTCAGATCGTGAGATCTGCGGAACTTCCATAGCAAGGGCACTAGGTGTAAACTTACGGTTGTGCTTAAGTTTCTCTTCAATTGTGTGAACCAGTTCATCAGTAACCACAGCCGGGCGTCCACTTCGTTCTTCATCGTGCAGTTGATCACAACCTTCATTGAACAGTCTGACCCATCTTCTAACCATAGTATCACTCATAGCATTTTGTCCGTAAACGTAACAGATTTGCCGATGAGTTTCCTTTCGTTTAACTTTCTTTGCATTTAGAAAACGAATCACAGATCTGATTTCACACGCGGCGGCATTTTCAATTACGGCTGACACCGTGAAGGAACACTACAAAGCACACGTCGGCAGCAGAGATCTGAAAATGGCGTACTTGTCCTATCCTTGAGTCAGAGTAACTGCCGCGCATGCTCGGAACTGCGATCGTAGCTCTGCCGCGGATAGAAATACAAACGGAACTTACCTTGTGGACGACCCTCGAATGTGGGATCTGCCTACACGATATGTTGCGGAAATTTGTGGTAAGTTCCTATAGAAGCAAACTGCTGGGGTCATCGGTCCCTAAGCTTACACACTACTTAATCTAACTTACGCTAAGGACAACACACACACTGATACCCGAGGAGGACTCAAACTTCCGACGGAGAGAGAGAGAGAGAGAGAGAGAGAGAGAGAGAGAGAGAGAGAGAGAGAGAGGGGGGGGGGGGGGGGGGGGCAGCCACGCGAACCGTGGCAAAGCGCTTTAAGGCGGTGTGCGGTGTGTTACGAATAGTCAGCAGTGAAGATATAATACATTAAAACGTCACGCCTGATTCAGAAGTTCCACATTATCAACAGCGAAACGATAGTTAACGATAAAATTTTTCCATTTGTCATTCCGTGGGAGGTGTCAGCAAGAAAAAGTTTAGTAAAGGTTTGAAATTATGTTTAAAGTGTGTTGGAGGTGCATAAGTGCCCTCAGTCTTAAATACTGGATGGGTTCAGTCTGGGTGATTTGTGCCCTGTGAGTTACGCTGGCTCACGACACAGAGACAGCTCCCCACTGTAATGCTTGTCTTACTGTGTTAAACCTTTAAAATAAGGTTAAACATCTGTATCACCAGACTGTAACACTACTTTTTAATTTCTAAATCCACAAGAGGACGTCGTTATCAGGAGAAAGAAAACTGGCGTTCTACGGATCGGAGCGTGAAATGTCAGATCCCTTAATCGGGCAGGTAGGTTAGAAAATTTAAAAAGGGAAATGGATAGGTTAAAGTTAGACATAGTGGGAATTAGTGACGTTCGGTGGCAGGAGGAACAAGACTTTTGGTCAGGTGATTACAGGGTTATAAATACAAAATCAAATAGGGGTAATGCAGGGGTAGGTTTAATAATGAATAAAAAAAAAAAGGAGTGCGGGTTAGCTACCACAAACAGCATAGTGAACGCATTATTGTGGCCAAGATAGACACAAAGCCCATGCCTACTACAGTAGTACAAGTTTATATGCCAACTAGCTCTGCAGATGAAGAAGAAACTGATGAAATGTATGACGAGATAAAAGAAATTATTCAGGTAGTGAAGGGAGACGAAAATTTAATAGTCATGGGTGACTGGAATTCGTCAGTAGGAAAAGGGAGAGAAGGAAACATAGTAGGTGAATATGGATTGGGGGGAAGAAATGAAGGAGGAAGCCGCCTTGTAGAATTTTGCACAGAGCATAACTTAATCATAGCTAACAACTGGTTCAAGTATCATAAAAGAAGGTTGTATACCTGGAAGAATCCTGGAGATACTAAAAGGTATCAGATAGATTATATAATGGTAAGACAGAGATTTAGGAACCAGGTTTTAAATTGTAAGACATTTCCAGGGGCAGATGTGGATTCTGACCACAATCTATTGGTTATGAACTACAGAATGAAACTGAAGAAACTGTAAAAAGGTGGGAATTTAATGAGATTGGACCTGGATAAACTGAAAGAACCAGAGGTTGTAGAGAGTTTCAGGGAGAGCGTAAGGGAACAATTGACAGGAATGGGGGAAAGAAATACAGTAGAAGAAGAATGGGTAGCTCTGAGGGATGAAGTAGTGAAGGCAGCAGACGATCAAGTAGGTAAAAAGACGAGGGCTAATAGAAATCCTTGGGTAACAGAAGAAATATTGAATTTAATTGATGTAAGGAGAAAATATAAAAACGCAGTAAATGAAGCAGGCAAAAAGGAATACAAACGTCTCAAAAATGAGATCGACAGGAAGTGCAAAATGGCTAAGCAGGGATGGCTAGAGGACAAATGTAAGGATGTAGAGGCTTATCTCACTAGGGGTAAGATAGATACTGCCTACAGGAAAATTAAAGAGACCTTTGGAGAAAAGGGAACCACTTGTATAAATATCGAGAGCTCAGATGGAAACCCAGTTCTAAGCAAAGAAGGGAAGGCAGAAAGGTGGAAGGAGTATATAGAGGGTCTATACAAGGGCGATGTACTTGAGGACAATATTATGGAAATGGAAGAGGATGTAGAAGAAGATGAAATGGGAGATATGATACTGCGTGAAGAGTTTGACAGAGCACTGAAAGACCTGAGTCGAAACAAGGCCCCGGGAGTAGACAACATTCCATTAGAACTACTGGTGGCCTTGGGAGAGCCAGTCATGACAAAACTCTACCATCTGGTGAGCAAGATGTATGAGACAGGTGAAATACCCTCAGACTTCAAGAAGAATATAATAATCCCAATCCGCAAGTAAGCGGGTGTTGACAGATGTGAAAATTACCGAACTATCAGTTTAATAAGTCACAGCTGCAAAATACTAACGCGAATTCTTTACAGACGAATGGAAAAACTGGTAGAAGCGGACCTCGGGGAAGATCAGTTTGGATTCCGTAGAAATGTTGGAACACGTGAGGCAAAACTAACCTTACGACTTATCTTAGAAGAAAGATTAAGAAAAGGCAAACCTACGTTTCTAGCATTTGTAGACTTAGAGAAAGCTTTTGACAATGTTAACTGGAATACTCTCTTTCAGATTCTGAAGGTGGCAGGGGTAAAATACAGGGAGCGAAAGGCTATTTACAATTTGTACAGAAACCAGACGGCAGTTATAAGAGTCGAGGGACATGAAAGGGAAGCACGGGTTGGGAAAGGAGTGAGACAGGGTTGTAGCCTCTCCCCGATGTTATTCAATCTGTATATTGAGCACGCAGTAAAGGAAACAAAAGAAAAATTCGGAGTAGGTAATTAAAATTCATGGAGAAGAAATAAAAACTTTGAGGTTCGCCGATGACATTGTAATTCTGTCAAAGACAGCAAAGGACTTGGAAGATCAGTTGAACGGAATGGACAGTGTCTTGAAAGGAGGATATAAGATGAACATCAACAAAAGCAAAACGAGGCTAATGGAATGTAGTCAAATTAAATCGGGTGATGCTGAGGGAATTAGATTAGGAAATGAGACACTTAAAGTAGTAAAGGAGTTTTGCTATTTAGGGAGTAAAATAACTGATGATGGTCGAAGTAGAGAGGATATGAAATGTAGACTGGCAATGGCAAGGAAATCGTTTCTGAAGAAGAGAAATTTGTTAACATCGAGTATAGATTTAAGTGTCAGGAAGTCGTTTCTGAAAGTATTTGTATGGAGTGTAGCCATGTATGGAAGTGAAACATGGACGATAACTAGTTTGGACAAGAAGAGAATAGAAGCTTTCGAAATGTGGTGCTACAGAAGTATGCTGAAGATAAGGTGGGTAGATCACGTAACTAATGAGGAGGTATTGAATAGGATTGGGGAGAAGAGAAGTTTGTGGCACAACTTGACTAGAAGAAGGGATCGGTTGGTAGGACATGTTCTGAGACATCAAGGGATCACCAATTTAGTACTAGAGGGCAGCGTGGAGGGTAAAAATCGTAGAGGGAGACCAAGAGATGAATACACTAAGCAGATTCAGAAGGATGTAGGTTGCAGTAGATACTGGGAGATGAAGAAGCTTGCACAGGATAGAGTAGCATGGAGAGCTGCATCAAACCAGTCTCAGGACTGAAGACCAGAACAACAACAAATCCACTCAGTAATTATATAAAATATTCAAATCCGATTTTTTTTTTCGCCTCTAGAAGCCGTGAAATAGGCAACCAGCAACTGGAATCGTGCCCCGTTTAGTGGTTTAGCAATATAGGTTAATAACACCTTCTTGTACATGTGCTCCATCTATACAGCTAAATAAAAGGCTGTTTGTTTTAATGCCACACGCGTTTCGCTTCTTTATATTTCCGCAACATCATCAGTTTGTAATACGTATTTGTTGCACGAATATAACAAACGTGTTTTCTGGTGTATTACTATATAGTTTTTCTGTTATTTTCTAATTGTTAGGTAAGAAACATCTTTCTGCAGCAAAAATATCTTCAGGTGAAACTCCATGTATGGTCGCAACTGCGATTTTTTGGGATCTTGTTTTCATACATGTGCGCCACGCTGGAATTGGATCTCTATGGACTGCGCGTACCATAGTTGTCCTATTTCTGGCGTAATACATTTCAACCAAGCACTTCAATTTCACTACGCGTTTTGTTAAAAGGGTGGGTTGCCTCGTTGTGTTTACATTTATAGTGTTGCCCCCTGTAGCTGTGTTTTTTCGGTCGTCTTTTGTTTGCGTTGTGGTATCTGCATACATTCGATAGTCTTCAAATGAGAGAGCACAGCAATCAGTCGTCCTTTTATTTTAGGTTTTATTCGGCAAATCTAGGTTTCAGCTAGTGCCTAGCCATTATCAGTGCACTATTTCATGGTGTCAATGCACGTCCTAATACGTCAGTCCCCTGTCGTTCTGGCTTCAGTCGACAGAAGTTCTAGGACGTGCACTGATCCCATGAAATAGTGCACTGATAATGACTAGGCACTAGCCGGAACCTAGATTTGTCTAATAAAACCTACAGTAAAAGGACGACTGATTGCTGTGCTCTACCATTTGAAAATCATATCACAGCCGTTGAGTACACCCACGTTCCTAATGGGAAGTAACGCTATTTTGATAGTGGTTTGTCTGTTATGTAGGCGTATGTGTAAAACGATGATTAACAACATTATAAATTTTATGTGAATTGTTACTACTATGGGTCATGTCTACGGAAATGCTACAGAAAATCTGGTGCCTACATATTTGTCATAGAATCAAATGGGTCAAATGGCTCTGAGCACTATGGGACGTAACTTCTGAGGTCATCGGTCCCCTAGAACTTACAAGGGGAGGCCGCCAATTGTGAAATTCAGATTCGATTCATACTGCGCATAATGAAAGCTCATGGCCAGAGGTGTAATGTGGCAAAGCACCAAGATGCACTTCTCAGCCGTTGTCGAGAAAATCGACAGTTGAAAGAAACCGTTGCGCTGAAATACTCTCTACCATTAATAATATTCTACAGCGGCGTGGCGCAGCGGTAAGTGCTCGGGTCCGTAATCCGAAGGTCGCTGGATCGAATCTCGCGCCATGCGACCTTTTATTTTTTTTTTTAGTATTTGTTTTTTGTAATTCAAATATATATATATATATATATATATATATATATATATATATATATATATATATATATATATATATATATATATTAAATTCCCGGCAATCAGTTGCAACAATTATGCATATAATAAGTTGTTGAAAGTCGTCTGTCGTGGAAAAACTGGCGACTTCGAACATCATTATGTTTTCCGCAAACAAAGTTGTATTTCACAAATGTTATTAATTGTCTTCATAATGTTAACCACGTATAGTTAACGGAAGACGTAGAAACGATATTCCGAAACGAATACGTATAGCGTAAGTCAAACGTTCGAATTTGAATACAGACCCCACGAAAACAAATTTGCTGTGGCAGGTATGAAATATAAACTCCGTTACTCGCTCGTTACACTTGGACAGATGTTGAATGGGCCGAAACGAGCCGCCGCATAACAGCATAGTTGCCTGCTAACTTCGAAAGAAGGTGGATGCGGTCCCTAGCGCAACTTATAACATCGTCGAAAATCAGTGCGGACGGGAGAGCTTTGGTACACCCTGTTAAAAAACGGAAAAATGGAGGCGGTACAATTGGAGAGCGATCCGCCTTCACCAACATGCATAAGCAATTCATTAATAATTTATATATATATATATATATATATATATATATATATATGAATTATAAAAAACTAATAATAAAAAAAGTTGCATGGCGCGAGATTCGATCCGGCGACCTTCGGATTATGAGCCCGAGCGCTTACCGCTGCGCCACGACGCTGTAGAAAATTATTAATCGTAGAGTGTGTTTCACCGCAACGGTTTCTTTTAACTGTCGATTTTCGTAACAACGGCTGAGAAGTGCATCTTGGTGCTTTGCCACATTACACCTCTGGCCATGAGCCTTTATTATGCGCAGTATGAATCGAATCTGAATTTCACAATTGGCGGCCTCCCCTTGTTAGAACTACTTAAACCTGACTAACCTAAGGACATCACACACATCCACGCCCGAGGCAGGATTCGAACCAGGGACCGGGAGCAGTTGTGCGGTTCCGGACTGAAGCGCCTAGAAGCGCTCGGCCACAGCGGCCGGCTGTCATAGAATCAACCGTGTTGGTAGTAGCGCCAATAGTTGCTTTGCTTCGTCAGAGCGCACGCGCTCGTCATTTCAGTACCTGCCACGATATATACGGAGGTTACGAAAGTCGTGGGATAGCGATATGCACATATACATATGGCTGCAGTATCGCGTACACAAGGTATAACAGGGCAGTATATTGTCGGAGCTGTCATTTGTACTCATGCGATACATGTGAAAAGGTGACCTACATGATTATGGCCGCACGACGGGATTTGAGACTCTGAACGCGAAACCGTAGTTGGAACCAGACGCACGGGACATTCCATTTCGGTAATCGTTAGTAGATTCGATATTCCGAGGTCCACAGTGTCAAGAGTGTGCCGAGAATATCAGATTTCAGCCATTACCTCTCACCACGGACAACGCAGTGGCCGATGGCCTTCACTTAACGACCGAGAGCAGCGGCGTTTGCAAATGCTTAAAAAAAGCACCGCTGCGTAAAATAAACGCAGAAATAAATGAAGGACGAATGACGAACGTGTCCGTTAGGACAGTGCTGCGAAATTTGGCGATTATGGGCTATGGCAGCAGACGATCGACGCGAGTGCCTTTGCTAACACCACGAATAGCCTGCAGCGCCTCTCCTGGGTCGAGACCACGTGTCGTCTGTTGGATCCCAGAGGGCTAGAATACAGTGGCGTGGTCAGACGAGTCCCGATTTCAGATGGTGAGGGCTGACGGTAGGGTTGGTTGGTTGGATGGTTGGTTTGTTTCAAGAGAGAGAAGGGGCCAAACTACGAGGTCATCGGTCCCTTGTTCCTAATAAAACAATGCCACAAGTGTGAGAATAAAACGGACGAAACGTATAACACAAAACGGAAAGAAAGGAAAAGCCACAAGAATGAAGGGAAGGCAACGAATACTAAAAGGAACAAAATAGGACAAGAAAACAAGAGAGAGACGCTAGAAACAGAAGGGAGTAAAACACGAAAGCAGATTACAGTGGCTGGCCAACCACGGGAATAAAAAGGCAAAGCCAGCCACTCTGCAACACATTAAAACCTCCGCCCTAAAAGCACTAGGGTGGAGGACACGAGGGGACCAAGGACATGCGCTAAAACCTACATAGCAGTATAAAACCCGCTCTCGCGGGCATTGTCGCCCAACACCGAAAGCAGGGTGCTGGGAAAGTTAAATGTCTGCCGCAGAGCGGCTAAAAGTGGGCAGTCCAGCAAGAGGTGGACGACTGTCATATGGGAGCCACAGCGACACTAAGGTGGGTCCTCGCGACGGAGTAGGTAACCATGCGTTAGCCACGTATGGCCAACGGTAGGGTTCGAGAGAGGCGCAGACCCCCGGAAGCGATGGACCGAAGTTGTCAACATGGCACTGTGCAAGCTAGTGGTGGTTCATCTACATAATACTCCGCAAGCCACCTAATGGTGTGTGGCGGAGGGTACTTTCGGTACCACTATCTGACCCTCCATTCCTGTTCCACTCGTGAATAGTGCGTGGGAAGAATGATTGTCGGTAAGCCTCTGTATTGGCTCTCACTTCCCGAATTTTCTCTTCGGGTTCAATACACGAGATGTATGAGGGGGGAAGTAATCTGTTGTCTGACGCCTCCTGAAAAATGCTGTCGCGAAATTTCAACAGTGAATATCTCCGTGATGCACAACGTTTCTCTTGTAACGTCTGCTAGTGGAGTTTGTTTAGCATCTCCGTAACGCTCTCTCGCCAGCTAAACGAAACTGTGACGAAACGCGCCGCTCTTCGTTGGATCTTCTCAATCTCCTCTATCAGTCTTACCTGATAGGGATCGCAGACAGTTGAACAATACTCAAGAATCGGGCGAACAAGCGCCCAATACGCCACTTCTCTCGTTAGTGTGTTAAATTTCCTTAAGATTTTTCCTGAGTCTGAGTCTTGTGTCTGCTTTTCGCACTATATTTTTTATATTGTCATTCCTCTTAAGATTGCTCTGGATAGTTACGCCTAGCTATTTTATGACAGACGCTGTCTCCAGCCCGTTTGTAATAAAAAATGGCTCTAAGCACTATGGGACTTAACATCTGAGGTCATCAGTTCCCTAAACTTAGAACTACTTAAACCTAACTAACCTAAGGACATCACACACATCCATGCCCGAGGCAGGATTCGAACCTGCGACCGTAGCAGCAGCGCGGTTCCAGACAGAAGCGCCTGGAACCGCTCGGCCACATCGGGAGGCGTTTGTCATCAATATCGTAGCTGTACAGTAGTGGTTTTCTTTTCCTATGTATGCGCAACATGTTACATTTATTTACGTTCACGGTCAACTGCCAGAGTATGCACCATTCATCAATTCTCCGCGGATCGTTCTGCAAATTCTTACTATCTTCTGGCGTTGCTACTTTGGTATAAACAACTGCATCATCTGCGAATAGCCTTAAAGAGCATTCGACGCTTTCTGTTATATACATATATGGTGAACAGCAATGCTCCTATAATACTTCCCTGTGGTACTCCGGATATTACCTTTACCATACTATCCGTGCTTTATAACCTTCAATAAGCGATACTAATTTTGGGATCCTTCCTTGGATGCTTCTATAGTTTACTAAAATCATATTAATCTTTTCTATCTCTGATCTGCGAAGACCAAGATTCTCTGGGGTCGCTATTGCTGATTTAACAGGCAAATCGTGTTTGCTCCCAAGGGAGGGGTCCTCTAACCTAAAAAAGCCCCATGCGCACGCCACAGTACTCCGTTACCCTCGTAGCCGCTTCCTGCGTGTAGTGCACGCCTGACCTATTAAGGGGAGTCCTACAATTCTGCACCCGATAGCGGAGGTCGAGAAATTCCCATCCGATCACGTCGCAGAGGCGCCTGACTCTCTGGTTTTGCTCCAAACCAGAGGACCGCGATCAACCCTGGATACGATGCTACAAATAGACAGCTTAGCGTGCACTCCGCGTGCATTGCTACTTGCCTTCACCAAATCAGCCAGCCGCCGGAAGGAGCCGAGGACGGCCTCAGCACCCAAGCGGCAGGCGTCATTCGTGCCGATTTGTGCCAGTACACGCAGCTAGTTGCACCCAGTGCGCTCAATAGCCGCCGGCAGGGCCTCCTCCACATCACGGATGAGACCTCCCGACAAACATACCGAATGCACACTGGAATTCTTTCTCGCCTTGCCTGCTATCTCCTTGAGGGGCTCCATCACCCGCCTTGCAATGGAGCTCCGAATGACTAGCATACCCAACCTCTGTACTTGCCCGGAATGGCAGGAAAATCGACTGCTGACCCAACAGGAGAGGCATACCGCGCTGGAAGCACCTCGTACCTGTTGCTAAGGCGTAGGGAGCCAGCTGCATGGCCTGCTCTCTCTTTCGCCTTCCGCCCAGTGACACGCGAACACACCACTGTCTGCCGCCCACTCTGGAGTGAGGACGGACCGGTCAGATGTTGCGTATTGGAAGCCGCAGTGACATCCGGCCCACCAGGGGATCCCAGTGACACCAACGGCGTCGCAGGTCTCGTCACTGGCGCCCCGACGTCACCGCAACTTCGAGCATTAGCTAGAAGCTTGTCGACGGTAGCCAAAGCAGCTTCCAGCTGTTTACGGAAAGCAGCCAACTCTCCTTGTGCCCGCTCACAACAAGCACAGTCCCTAGTCATTCCGTACTGTGTATAAAATAGATACAAGGTCTCAAATGGCGCTACTGAGTTTGAAAATATACTGAAGGAGAATAAAGTAACACTAAAAGACGGTGTGCAGATTTCTCACTGAACTCTGAGACTGCGAGCTATTAAACAGAAATAAATTTCTCTACACGGAAAATTTACACTAGGAAGCCGCCTTACACAAGGAGATTCGCAAGACTTAAGCAAAGACAAAAACCACGATTAATTTTCTAACCACTAGTCTACACAGTAAAATACACACGTAGAGTTTACTGTTTTGCAGAAGCACGTAAACAAAGAATAAAGACTAAATTAATTTACAGTTTATCACACAAGTTCTGCTGCGCGTCCCGTCCGCTCCGTAATAGTGTGAGCTGTGTTTACATGGAATGGACGGATCCTCTGGTCCAACTGAACCGATCGCTGACTGTAAATGGTAATGTTCGGCTACATGGAGATCATTTGCAACCATTCATGTACTTCATGTTGCCAAACAAGGACGGAATTTTTATGGAAGACAATGCGCCATGCCACCGGGCCACAACCGTTCACGATTGGTCTGAAGAACATTCTGGACGATTCGAGCGAATTCTTTGGCCGCCCTGATGGCCCGACGTGAATTTCATCGAACATTTATTTGCCATAATCAAGAGGTCAGTTCGTTCACAAAATCCTGCACCAGCAACACTTTCGCAATTACGGACGGCTATAGTTCATTATTTCTGCAGAGGACTTCGAACGATTTGTCGAGGCCACTCCACGTCGAGCTGCTGCACTACGCCGGACAAGAGGAGGTCCGATATGATATCAGGAGGTATTCCATGACTCTTGTTCCTGCAAGACGAGGGGTTGACCAGCACGACGACGAGTAATATTGTACGAGACACAGTAGGCACGAAGTATACTGGCACACGAATTTTTAGCGCTGTGCGTTGCCATATGGCTACGTTTGCAACACTTTTTAAAAATCGTTGATTCCACGACATCAACGAAGCGAGAGTGTTGGCAGCACTGGATTCCGTTCCGCAAGACTGTAAAGATCATTACAATGCAACAGTTTTAACAACACATTTAAATTCTGCGGCGTAAGCAGTGTTTTAAGTCGTCGTTTGCTGAATGACGAAGAAAAATGGAGTATACGTTCGAGTAAGTATGTTTTACACAGTAACTTACGATATATAATTTGGTTTTTTAGTATGGTTGTGCTTTAAATACTCAAATATATATTCTTTGGAGGTTACTGCTTGCTGTAAAATAAATTACGTTCATTTAGGCCGTTTGAACGACGGTGTTGCCATATGGCAACGCTAGGCGCTTGTACTCAGTAAAAGGACGAATTTTCTCTTTTTTGTTTTAGAAGAGGTTTCTCGCTTGCTGAGGCGCTGGAGATTCTTTATAATGACGATATTGAAGGTGATGTGTTTGTTGAGCCCCCATTATATATATATATATATATATATATATATATATATATATATATAGGGTGTTTCAAAAATGAAACGGCAATAAAAACTAAACGAGCAGCGATAGAAATACACCGTTTGTTGCAATATGCTTGGGACAACAGTACATTTTCAGGCAGACAAACTTTCGAAATTACAGTAGTTACAATTTTCAACAACAGATGGCGCTGCGGTCTGGGAAACACTATAGTACGATATATTCCACATATCCACCATGTGTAGCAATAATATGGCGTAGTCTCTGAATGAAATTACCCGAAACCTTTGACAACGTGTCTGGCGGAATGGCTTCACATGCAGATGAGATGTACTGCTTCAGCTGTTCAATTGTTTCTGGATTCTGGCGGTACACCTGGTCTTTCAAGTGTCCCCACAGAAAGAAGTCACAGGGGTTCATGTCTGGCGAATAGGGAGGCCAATCCACGCCGCCTCCTGTATGTTTCGGATAGCCCAAAGCAATCACACGATCATCGAAATATTCATTCAGGAAATTAAAGACGTCGGCCGTGCGATGTGGCCGGGCACCATCTTGCATAAACCAAGAGGTGTTCGCAGTGTCGTCTAAGGCAGTTTGTACCGCCACAAATTCACGAAGAATGTCCAGATAGCGTGATGCAGTAATCGTTTCGGATCTGAAAAATGGGCCAATGATTCCTTTGGAAGAAATGGCGGCCCAGACCAGTACTTTTTGAGGATGCAGGGACGATGGGACTGCAACATGGGGCTTTTCGGTTCCCCATATGCGCCAGTTCTGTTTATTGACGAAGCCGTCCAGGTAAAAATAAGCTTCGTCAGTAAACCAAATGCTGCCCACATGCATATCGCCGTCATCAATCCTGTGCACTATATCGTTAGCGAATGTGTCTCGTGCAGCAATGGTAGCGGCGCTGAGGGGTTGCCGCGTTTGAATTTTGTATGGATAGAGGTGTAAACTCTGGCGCATGAGACGATACGTGGACGTTGGCGTCATTTGGACCGCAGCTGCAACACGGCGAACGGAAACCCGAGGCCGCTGTTGGATCACCTGCTGCACTAGCTGCGCGTTGCCCTCTGTGGTTGCCGTAAGCGGTCGCCCTACCTTTGCAGCACGTTCATCCGTCACGTTCCCAGTCCGTTGAAATTTTTGAAACAGATGCTTTATTGTATCGCTTTTCGGTCCTTTGGTTACATTAAACCTCCGTTGAAAACTTCGTCTTGTTGCAACAACACTGTGTTCTAGGCGGTGGAATTCCAACACCAGAAAAATCCTCTGTTCTAAGGAATAAACCATGTTGTCTACAGCACACTTGCACGTTGTGAACAGCACACGCTTACAGCAGAAAGACGACGTACAGAATGGCGCACCCACAGACTGCGTTGTCTTCTATATCTTTCACATCACTTGCAGCGCCATCTGTTGTTGAAAATTGTAACTACTGTAATTTCGAAAGTTTGTCTGCCTGAAAATGTACTGTTGTCCCAAGCATATTGCAACAAACGGTGTATTTCTATCGCTGCTCGTTTAGTTTTAATTGCCGTTTCAAATATACCGGTCATTTTTTAAACACCCTGTATATATTTATCACAATGATCTCTTCTTCATGTGGTGCACATGAAGTTGGCCAAGTCTAGAGAAAAGCGAAATATAATGATTCCCAGACCAAAACTGGTAGCCAAATATAATACATATATGGGAGGTACTGATCAGATGGATCAGAATCTAGCATGGTATCACAGTCCAATAAGAAGCAAGAAATGGTACTGGTGTCTCTTTACATGGATGTTAGATGTCGCCATAAAAAACAGTTGGATTTCGTATAATAAAGCAAGAAAACAAACTATTTCTCAGCTTGATTTCAAGAGAGAAGTAGCAACAGTGTACTTGCAAAGACACCAAGCTTTACCAAAAGGAGCTGGGAGACCATCTGCATCAAGGACTTGTTCCGACAGCCGCATATCAGATTCATTTAGGTTTGATAACACTGACCACCTCATCCAGCACACAGAAGGAAAGGAGAAAAGGTGTGCACACAAGGACTGTAAATATATTGTGAGAACAATGTGTTTAGAGCCTTATGTGGGATTGTGTATTGACTGTTTTATTCCATTTCATGTAAAATAATGCTGAGTTCAAGGTTTGATTTTTGATTATTAATTGTACTGTGTTACGAAGTATCAATTGTATGATGAAGACTGAATAATAAATTTGCACGAAACTTGTGTATGTAATAAGAAATTTCAATAACCTACTTATTTTAGTTGAAGTTGTAATCCATATAAATTTAGGCAGTGAAAGTGCCTAATGTTGCCATATGGCAACATCAAATATCTCGTTAATGGCGGTAATGACTTTCGTCGAAACAACTCTGTTGTGTAATTTATGCCTGTTACAGACATAAAAGTGCAATTAAAAAAAAAAAAAAAGACGAAAAAATTAATTCCGGCGCTAATGGGTTAAGCTCCAAGTAACATCGAAAACTGACCCGATATCGTCCCCAGTTAATCACAGTGTTCTCGTAACGGATGGAGCTAATGCAGCAATATCGCATATGCTGACAACGTCGTCTCCATTGAAAATAACTGGATGAAGTTCTTTTAAAGTCATAGTCAAATGAAATAAATGCAATAATATTAGCACTGTAAACAAAGTTTTCTACAATGTTTTCATTTCATGACTGATTTTTTCTGTTTGCTTTGTATTTCGTATTTCCGGTTGCAGCTGCGTTTGGTTTTGATTATTATTATTTGCCCGCCCGGTTGGCCGTGCGGTCTAACGCACGGCTTTCCGGGCGGGAAGGAGCGCCTGGTCCCCGGCACGAATCCGCCCGGCGCATTTGTGTCGAGGTCTGGTGAACCGGCCAGTCTGTGGATGGTTTTTAGGCGGTTTTCCATCTGCCTCGGCGAATGCGGATTGGTTCCCCTCATTCCGCCTCAGTTACACTATGTCGGCGACTGCTGCGCAAACAAGTTCTCCACGTACGCGTACACCACCATTACTCAACCACGCAAACATAGGGGTTATACTCGTCTGGTGTGAGACGTTCCCTGGGGGAGGGGGGGGGGGGGGGGCGGGGGGCGCCACCAGGCACCAGGGGCCGAACCGCACAATAACCCTGGGTTCGGTATGGGGCGGTGGAGAGGTGAAGTGGACTGCGGTAGTCGTCTTGGGGTTGTGGACCACTGCGGCTGGGGCGGGGCGGAGCCTCTCCGTCGTTTCTACGTCCCCGGATAACATACATACATACATAAATTATTATTTTCTACAAAGATTTCTAAATTATTTTAAATAGAGAATTCGTATATGCTAATCTTTAATTGTGAGGTGGATGAGTTTGGCTGCGCATGTAAACGTCACTGTGAAGCAAAGCAATTTTCTCTGTAATAAAGCGATAGTGTTTCTTTTGGTTTCGTCTGTGAACTATTTCCTCAGCACCCTTTTCTTACTCAGTAATTTTCTGTCCTGGTAACCAACTGGTTAACGGACGGAGTTTTCGTCTATTTGGACTGGCAACCGAATTCAGAAGTACCTTCATTGCTTTGCTGTGAATTTCTCAAAAGTTCAGTGGCACTTTTCACTGTCTTTGTTATTTGGGAATTTCATACTTTATAACAATAATTCAAAATTTGCGTGCGAAGAAGGTGGAATAAATTACGTATAGATGTAACTTTTAAATTTCCGCGCTAATCAGTTACTACTTCGGAGACGATTTTCCGAATTTTCCAATCTGATTAGGCTCGTGCCACCACGGTCACTACGCATCGCCGACTATACAGTGGGTAAGGTTACAAGGGGACCTTTTCTTGTCATGAGCATGTTTACTTATTAATTATTGTAACTGGATAAAGCATCAAAATTTGCAGCTATTCTTCGTTGTTTCCAGTTTGCCTTGTGGATAGGAGTATCTATTACTCATGGCAGTACAATTCCCCGGTTGTTCTGACGTATGTTGGTGTGCAACAGACACAGTGCATCGACGAGGAACCCTGTCCCCATCATCAGGTGCGGGTGAAGCGCTACGTTCCTGATGAAAGCGACAGAGTTGCTCGCCAAAATATTATATCTGTTGCACACCGGGAACAGACAATACACTTGAGGATTGTCCTATCATTACATACGGCGGGAGAAGCTACGGAATCACAATTGCTGCCGCGCGGGGTAGCCGTGTCGTCTGGGGCGCCTTGTCACGATTCGCGCGCGGCTTGCCCCCCTCGGAGATTCGATTCCTCGGGCATGGGTGTGTGTGATGTCCTTAGCGTAAGTTAGTTTAAGTTAGATTAAGTAGTGTGTAAGCCTAGGGACCGATGAAAAAATGGCTCTGAGCACTATGGGACTCAACTTCCGAGGTCATTAGTCCCCTAGAACTTAGAACTAGTTAAACCTAAGTAACCTACGGACATCACACACATCCATGCCCGAGGCAGGATTCGAACCCGCGACCGTAGCAGCAGCTCGGTTCCAGACTGCAGCGCCTAGAACCGCACGGCCACTTCGGCCAGCAGGGACCGATGACCTCAGCAGTTTGGTTCCATAGGAACTTACCAAAAATTTCCAAATTTTCACAACTGCTCGTATTATTCATACTTCGCAACTGAATTTTTATTTTATTTTTACCATTATTTTTAACCAAACACGTTTGACAGAATTACTTTGAGGATCTTCAGTAGTTGTTTTTTTGCGTCCAGTGTTTTGTGGGTGTTAACAAGCACTTCCAGGCTCAGTGTTCTTCGCTAATTTAAATTCGCGTCACTGTCTTACAGTTGACTGCCCCTGTCCTTGCTACTACAGCGTGCAGGTGCAGTGACGCGAATTTAAATTAGCGAAGAACACTGAGCCTGGAAGTGCTTGTGAACAGCCACAAAACAATGGACGCAAAAAAAAACAACTGAAGATCCTCAAAGTAATTGTGTCAAACGTGTTTGGGTAAAAATAATGGTAAAAACTCATTTACAAAAGACGATTAATTGTTCGTATCCACTCATAAACAGCACTATTAACTGGAGGCTCTGCCAGTAGTTGGCACGATGTCGGTATATCTAACAGAAGAGGCCGCAGAGTCGGTCACTCTGTAACCACAATGGTCACTGCTTAAAAGGCCTAAAATCACACGATAGTTAGGTCTGTAAACACAATGGTGACTGCTTAAAACGCCTAAAATCACACGGTACTTAGGAGGGGTGTCTTGAAAGGAACAAAAGCAAAACAAGGATACTGGAATGTAGTCGAATTAGTCGGGTGATGCTGAGGGAATTAGATCAGGAAATGAGACGCTTAAAGTAATAAATGAGTTTTGCTATTTGGGGAGCAAAATAACTGATGATGGCCGAAGTAGAGAGGATATAAAATGTAGACTGGCAATGGCAAGAAAAGCGTTTCTCAAGAAGAGAAATTTGTTAACATCGAGTATAGATTTAAGCGTCAGGAAGTCGTTTCTGAAAGCATTTGTATGGAGTGTAGCCATGTATGGAAGTGAAACGTGGACGATAAATAGTTTTGACAAGAAGAGAATAGAAGCTTTCGAAATGTGGTGCTACAGAAGAATGCTGAAGATTAGATGGGTAGATCATATAACTAATGAGGAAGTATTGAATAGGATTGGGGAGAAGTTTGTGGCACAACTTGACCAGAAGAAGGGATCGGTTGGTAGGACATGTTCTGAGGCATCAAGGGATCACCAATTTAGTATTGGAGGTCAGCGTGGAGGGTAAAAATCGTAGAGGGAGACCAAGAGATGAATATATTAAGCAGATTCAGAAGGATGTAGGTTGCAGTAGGTACTGGGAGATTAAGAAGCTTGCACAGGATAGAGTAGCATGGAGAGCTGCATCAAACCAGTTTCAGGACTGAAGACCACAACAACAGTTAGGTGGGAAAGTCGAGCGCCAGTTTATGCCGTCCGACAAAAAGTGGAATCATTACAATAGTTCTGTAACAGTTCTGCTTCGTGGAAGATCAGAGTTGGGGCATAGGGTACTGGTGGTCTGGGAAGTGTCGAGTTACCCAGAAGCAGTGGTTACGACCAATACACGCACTGCTGGTGTGGAAAGGTCATCACGTGTAACAATGGTAAGCTTTATGGCGCGACAGACCTACGGTTGATTGGTTGGTTGTTTTGGAGGAAGGGGGCCAAAAATCGAAGTCATAGATCCCATCGGATTATGGAAGGATGAGAAAGGAATGCTGCCGTGCCCTTTTCAAAGAAACCATTCCGGCATTCGCCTGAAGCGATTTAGGGAAACCACGAACAACCTAAATCAGAATTGCTGGACGCGGGTATGAACCGCCATCCTCCCGAATGCGAGTCCACCACCTCGCTCGGTGATAGACTTATGTGGGACTGGATTGGAGACATGTTTCGTGCGAAGTAAGCCGTTGAACCTGTCGAAGCTTCTCGTTAGTAATAGTTGTCGTGAAGGCTTTCCTCGCAAGGGATTCAAACATCAATAGGCAGATAAATGGAGACGGAAAACTGCGTTTCACTTGCATGATGTTCTTAGTACTGTGAGGTAGTAGTAGTAATGAAGGAGCCATTGTTGAAAATACTTCCGTTAATGGATAATGGTTTAGAGAAAAATGAAAACAAATCCCCTTATTTAGAATTATTTTAACTCAATTACAGTAGACTATAAGTCCGTGACAATGTTAATGGCCTGTCGCCTCGCCGCGCCGTGCAGCTTCCAACTAGTGCTGCGTCGTCAACTCGGCGCAGGGCGAATTGACGGCAGCTATGCTACGAACAGCTGCTTTAGCCGATGTTTCACCTGTGTCGCTACTGTCAGGTTCATGGTGCTCTACTCCCCGTTCCGTGATAAATTTGTTAAATGTACCTAATAACTGCGACATACACATAACAGAATGGAATGTCTATTCAGTGTTTCCCAGTCATAACTACATAACGAAATAGTGATACATACTCTCTCACTGCAGAATGGATTCTATAATAAATTGCACCTTACAGAAAGATTGCACCTTCCGCTCCTCTTGCTTTATAAATAAAAAGACGAAAGAATCAAATCTCAAATACCCACCCCAGTCCCCAGGACGAACAGCATTTTAATCTACGTTATATCGTAGACAAAATAGACAGAGAAGTAAAATAAACAAATTTGTTTGAATGGCCATTATCCGCAGCGGGCCGGACGATCCATTTGTTGTGGGTACCTTCCCACTCTGGTATCCTCTATAATGGTGAAGTTGATGGATTAGCCAAACAAGCGGCAACCTTAGGCACCGTCCTGGATCTGCACCTTCCTTATACAGACTACTTACGTGAAGTCAAGGATCACGCAAGACAACAATGGCAGGAAATGTGGAACGTTTCTCAACAGACAAAAGGCGGTTATTACGCAGTGCTGCTACAACCTCTGATTCCTTCACAGCCGTAGTTCATGAGGACACGATTTTTACCATCATAAGACTCCGCTTCAATCATGCCTCTTTCCCACAACATCTACATCGGATCAACGTTTACAGTTCACCAGCATGTGAGTGTGATCCTGAGTCGGAAGCTGATGTCAACCACATCTTATTTATGTGCCCCAAATTTGACCGTGAAGTTGGTCTATCTGAAGACATTGCTGAGTATGGGCTACCATCTTCCTCAATCAGCTTCTTCTCTTTTGTGTACTAAAGACGTTCGTCTATATAAAGTCATAGTTAACTTCATCAAGAGTACTGGTCACAATCTGTAGGTTTTAATGGTGTACGTAAATTATAAATATGTCTTGCTGATGAAGATATTTCAGAATTGGTGTGAATTGTAAGCCAAGGCACTTTTAATTATTTTCCAATTCAATTTTTAAAACATTATGCACAAACCTGCTACAGTTAAGCTTTTTATTCTTGTAAATATGCATTTCTGTATTTGTTCATTCAATTATGTGAACACTGTCACTATGTGTTGCCGATGGCTAAATTGAGTACACACTCAAAGGCCATTATATATATATATTATTTTGAATGTAGTATTTCTGTCTGCCACGTATTTCTTCACCTGTGCCCACACCAGTTCAATGGGGTTATAATGGCAGTGATAAGGAGGTACTCGTATCACTCTGTGTCCATGTTGCTTAGCTGTGGAGTCAATTTCGTAGTTTTAAACGCTGGTCTTTGACATCTTCACCAGTTCCAAAAGCTCTGCTCTTGTTTGTGTTTCACTGTGCGTTACATTATTATTTCGCAACCATGAAACAATACCACTTTTCCTTGTGCTTGTAGTGGGAGGCATGTTGAGAACAACAGGGTGATAGCTTGCATTGTCCATAACAATTACATAGTCTGGATGCAAATAAGGCAACAGCTGATTCTGAAACCATTCTCGAAATGTTTCGCCATTCATTTCGGTATGGTACTCAGATGTGGTTTTTTATTTTGGTTTGAAAATAAGTTTACTTTCAGGCACAAACCCGGTAGCAGCAGAACCAGCGTGACATAAGACGCCCTCCTTTTCCCACTGGAACTTTCAAACCGGCTTATCCATCTGTTGTTTGCCAAACAAAATTTCTAGTATGGTTTTGATTTACCCAAGTCTCATCCAAGTAATAGACAGCTGACGTTCCTCTTGATCCGATGTCATGCATTTTTCTCAGAAACGTAATCCTAGCAGCAGCAATATCATTACTCTCCATTAAAAATTTGCGCCCATCATTGGACTTTACATATTTAAATCCGATATTCTTCAACATTCTTGCATTGATCTTGCACTTCCATCAAACCCAGTAGCTTCGTGCATAACAGTGCACAATTTCGCTGCTATGGAGAGCTCGCATCTTTTATAAAATTCGAAAACCTTGCGATATAACACATTTTGATCGAAGTCGTCGATTCCTGTTACGCTCCTTGGAACGCTATGTTTCTCCCCTGGAGACCGAAACACCACACTGCCAACTGCCTGCTGTGCCTCCTGTATAACTCGCCTGCCAGTTATTACACCAATATCGCCACAGGCCGCTGCAGTACGTTCCAGCACCTTGGCAACCTCGCAGATCGGCTCGCCTGAAACTGCCTCATGCTTGAAAAAAGAGTACACTATAAAAATAAGGTCTCTTGCCTGTTTGTAAAACACTTGACGACGTTTAGGTGTTTCAGCCATGACGACAAAACTCAGGAAAGACCCAGTATACAACAGAAATCGGTCAACCGCACTTTTCCGCACGTAAAACACGGCATAACTCTGAAATATGACGGAGCTTCAGACAGCACGATGCGCGGAAACCGAATGAGCGCTCACTGGCCAGCTGCGTAGACGTCTCCTGCGCATCGTCGGCCAAGAGGCCATCAACGCTGTCGCGAAGTATAGTAAGTAGTACCTCCGTTCTCCAAGGAATAGCTTACAGCACATTGGATCGTTTTTAACATTTTCACATTTATCTCATGCGACAAATTCTATAGTGATCAGTTGTTACATGTTGTAGCAGTATCAGAAAAAAAATCAGTCTCGGTTCCCTAGAGACAGGGTTACCGTAAGACTATCTCCTAAGGATTAGATCCTGAAAGGCTTTAAATTTTTATATGCAATCAATAATGTATATGAGCTACTGAAAATCAAACATTTGTTGCGCCTGTAAACTGTTACATAGGCAACTGCTACTCAGTTTGCGTACTGTGGACTGTGTTAGCTATTTACTAATATAGATGTAACGTAAATGCATGACTGACGGACGAGGTAAATAGACATTAGAAACCTTGGCCTTGGTTTTATTCCAGCGGGACCAGCTTTTACTAACCTCCAGTTCTCTGTCTCTAGTAATGGGATTCGAAGAGTTTTCGTCTGGTGGACATTTTCGTCCGAGTAGTCACGTGTATTGCCCCGCTGAATGCGCCAATCCCAAATCCTCCGCAGCGTTTCTTTTTCTCTCCCCCTCGTATTGCTCTCGGGAATCTTATTTTCAGCCGCCGCCTTTGCAGTTTCTTAGCCGGAGAGCCGCCGAAGAAGCGCGTTACTGCATCGTCGCATTAGGGGACAAAGGCAGATGGCGATGGGGGAAGGGGAGGGGGAGGAGCTGTGTAGGCGCCGTCGGAGCCGCGTGGCGCCTAACGGCCCGAGTTGGCGGCAACTTGGCTGCGCCATTATAGCGCGAGACAACTTGGGGATTCCCCGGTCTCTCGCGTCGCGGCAGACCGGCCGTCCTCCGGAAACCGAGCGCCCCAATACCGCGCCATGACACGTCACTGTACAACCGTCGCACAACGCGCAGTTACAAGCTTCCCGCGTGTACACTATATACTGCCAAGTGTTAATTGCAACGCCGCGAAGAAAACAAGCAGACGATGCGTAACTTAAACCGTAGCAATACCAATGCATTTTTCGTAACATGGGCGGGGGGGAGGGGGGCATACTTTGTGTCCGCCACAAAAAAGATCAAATTTTGTTAAATGTGTTTAACTTTTAATTATAAACACACTTTTTATGTATGTACTGATGCGTAAATACCGTCAGAACTTGAAAATATCTTTTAACATAATACAGGGCTATTCAAAAACCAAGAACAGATTCCAAACATTTATTGCTTCCAAACTACAAAAGACAGAAACACAATGTCAACGTTCCTGGGAAGAGAAAAGTGCAAAATTTTTATGCATCCAGTATGAGCATCATGTGTTACGCGACAAATATCAAAACGATAGCTCATTTCCTGCCACACACTAAGCAGGTGGTCTCTCGTTATCGAATCCACAGCTTCAACAACGCTATGTCGCACTTTCGAGAGTGTCAGGCATTGGGGGGATAAAAACGCGGTCTTTACGTAACCCTACAGATAAAAGTGGCAAGATCTGGAGACCTGCGAGGCCACCAGCGATGTTGTTCTTCTGCTCCTCCTCTTCCAGTGGAAGGTCCTGGAATAGTGTCATTCACGTAACGTCGGACGTACTTAGAGAATTTCTCTAACTTTCGTAACGTGGAGTTACGTAAAACACCGTCTTTTTATCCCCCCTGAGCGCGACACTCTTGAAGGTCTGCGACATCGCAATGTTGAAGCTGTGAATTCGATAACGAGAGACCAGCAGCCTCGTGTGTGGCAGCAAATGAGCCAACGTTTTGATATTTGTCGTGTAACACATGGTGCTGACACTGAATGCATAAAAATAATTTGGAAGCAATAAATATTTGAAAACTGTTCCTTCTTTTTGAACTGCCTGTATTAGCAACTCCAACGCATATTCCGTAACGTTAACTCCTAGTGAACGGCTACTTTACGACCGCCACAAAAAACTAAAGAAATACAAATTTCGTTAATTAGCGTTTATTTTCATGCACAACATACCTTTAAAAATTATCTAGATGTTCAAGAAGAGCCCTGAACCGAGACTTAAGTTTTTTGTGTTAAGTTTTACTGAAGAATTTAAAACAGTAACGCATCTGATGGAAGAGATTATTTAAAACAACAAATATATGTTTTTACAATTTTAAAATAGAAAGTACCACATTAATTTGCGACATTTTGAAAAACTGCACACAAAGTACTCTCCTGACCCCTTTCCCCCTTGGTAACGAGAGCGTTAATGGCCAGATTAGAATGCGCACAACACAACTTGCGCAAATGGCGCGTTGCGGGAGGGGACAATGGTCAAGAGTCACCACGCGGCAAGGGAGGTCCAGTGAGACAGCTGAAGACTACGCACAAACACACATCCATCGTAACTTCTAAACTACAACTAGCGAGTCTGCAAACGATCGTATCAACAACTTATGTCAGTAAGACCAGTAATTCGACAAACGCTGACGTTCGAAGTTGATACTTTCCCACTAGAGTACCGAAAAAGAAATGACTGCAAAAGGAAAGGATGAACCAAAGTAAAACAAGTCCGACCACGTGCTGCCAGAAGGAAATCTCCTAAAACATGAAAGGAAAAAAAAAGTGGAGTGAACAACTTCGTTTACCATGATACAATGAAAAATAACGAACATGTATCACTTGGAAACTGTCTGTCAGATCCCCGACACTGTTTGTCAATATTACTAGTAACTAGTAACTACCTGGCCCACACTGCATTTAAATGACCTTGGAAAGTGGAAACGCTAGTGAGGGCCGTCTACATGCCAGGTGCAAATGCACGGCATCATAAGCCACGCCCATTATCTATGACGTCATCACCACCAGCTCGAGGCCTACGAGAAAGACAGGCTGCAGTGCGTACGTCACGAAGGTAGTCCTGCGCTCGCTCGCTCAAATCAGCAGACAAACTACGTTTCTACACCTGTTAACTCGCAACTAGGCGTGTCCGTACAAACTAAAAGTCAATCTTCTAGTGGAATCCGCTATTATGGAATCTTGCTGTTATTAGTCCTATAATGATCGGAAGTCCATGGGCCTACTTATAATTTGTTACGGCTGTACTGGCGTACAATAAAATAAAATCATGCTAAAATGATTATCTGTTGCATAAGGCACCACTTCCAGCATGTAATGAGTACTGTTAAGCAGAAGAGACTAAATGCTATATAGAAGCCGTTATATCATTAATATCGGGTACTGAACTTAAATTTTGCTGTAGTACTGTTAATCAGTAAGACTTCATAATAGCAGATTCCAGTGGAAGATGCAATTCTCGTTAGTACTTACACGCCCAGCTGCGAGTTAACAGATTTAGAAACGCATTTTATCTGCTGAGCTGAGCGAGTGAGCGATTTCAGGACTACCTTCGTGACATACGCGCCGCGGCCTGTCTTTCTCGTGGGCCTCGTACCAACTCGAGTAATACATGGTGGAGCAGGAAAATATCCAAGCTTTGAATGACTTTGAAGCTTAATCAATGAGCAAAACAATACATGATAAAACAAAATTTTACTTCGGCAGCAGAAGGCTACAGATGAGAGTCAATTTCACGAGGTTTCAAACAACAGATCTTGCAACTGGTGTCGCTCATTGTTAATGCACTGTTCCGAACGGCTTCTGCAGTTCTGCCGAACTCTTAGTAGCTGCACATCTTGTGGCACTTAAGCCACATTGAGCCCCCGCATTTAATCCTACATTACGTTATAGGCTGCAGTGCATAGGGCGAAGCTCCATCAGTAGACGGTTGTCGGCAGCTGACCTCACACGCCGCGACGGCAGATTGCCACGTAGTGTGCGAACACCAAACGTTCGAGAGGCTTCCTATGCTGGAGCAGTGGGGGGTAACCGTTCGGACGGGCGACCAAGCCACATATCGCTCACAATTTGCTTTTGCAGATTGCTAATAAATTTTAACTTCCAACCATCCAGGGATCTTGCCTGTACTAAGAAAGGGATCTCCCCGTTGCACGCCCCCCTCCCCCTTTCAAATTTAGTGGTAAGGTGGCCCAGTGGATAGACCGTCAAATACTGAATACAGGCAAATATGAAAACAGGAAGAAGGCGTACTGAACTATGAAAAAATAAAAAAGCAAAATAGAAACAGTGAACGTTCGAAGCTTAACAAGTGCAATATCAAGTAGAGTGTAACAGCCATGGCGTCGTGGTTAAGTGGTCACGGTATTGGACTCCGAAGCGGGCGAGCCGGGTTCTAAACGCCTTATGCTATTTATCTATTTATTTTTATTTATTTATTTTCACAACTTTATAAACTGTCCGTCCGGTCATTGAAATGTCTGTTCTCTTTCTGCAGTCTTGGCAGTTGTCATACTATACATTGATTATAGAATGTAAGTCATGTGGCAAAAATACATTACCGTCGCAAGTAAATGTGACGAATAGTGAGACCAGGCGAGATCCACGTACATGTCTCACAGAAATGAAAACAACAAATAAAAGGGGGTGAACTACGCTACCACAAAGGAATTCAAGAGCCAAAACTTCCAAAACGGAATGCAGCTCCAAAAACGTTAAAAGCATGTGTTTTGACAAAGCACATAGAAACTGTTGCGTTCATTTGTCGCAGCGTATGTAATAAACTATTAAGTTCTTTGGGAGTGATCACATTCACATTCATACGAATACCTGTATCGGGAAATGGTTCATATCTCACCCACTGATCTGGTGCACAAATTAGGAGCGTCGGTAACAGATTCCTATCATAAGACACACCTACTGTCACTAATGCTAAGTATGACACGCCAGATTTGTTTTTCGGTGGAGGATTCGGTTGACTCGTCCCCTTGTCATCAAACGTTTGCAGTTTCCATTCGAAAGCCACATCCTTTCGGTTGCTAATAGAGTAGTTCTGCAGAATCAGCTGTCATTATAGGTCAATTCCTTACACGCCGCTATTGCAAACAGACGTTGCACCACAAGACAGGCACAAGTTTGAATACGGCGAACAGCGAAAATAATATTAAAAAAAGGTGGCGCACGAGGGAGTTTTGAATACAGCTCGTCCGTTTTGCACTCCTACATCGTGACCACTTAATCACGACGCCGTCGCTCGTTTGTTTCGCTCAGTGTTGCACTTGTTAAGCATGGACCGTTCACTGTTACTATTTTGCTTTTTTTTTTCACAGTTCCGTACACCTTCTTGCTGTTTTCATGCTTGGTGCGTGTCCAGTTTTTGACGGGCAGTCCACTGGACCCTCTTACCACGACATCTGAGGGGGGTGCGATGGCGAGATTCCCTTTTGAGAATAATCATTTAGTAATTTTATGAGAAAAGTAAAATGTTTTAATTAATGTGAACTTTTAGCAGATGTTGAGATGGACCAATCAGAAGCGAGCAGGAGGAAACAGGTGTGAAACGGTGGTTAAGCCGCTGCCAGAGTCGCGATTCGGACTGAAAACTGTAAAGACGTGTGTTGTAAGTTACAGGACACTGACATGTTTCGTGTGATATTACCAGGAGATATGTGAACTAAATGTTACAACTAATTGTGTGCAATGATACTGTTATTCACGGTGTTCAGCTTATATTTCAAGTTTCAAAATTTACTTTTACTGGGTCTGTGCATCTGCAGGCTGTTCACGGTAAAGTTTGAATAAAATTACATGAAATCTAGCTGCATACAGGTGTTGATATAAGTTAATGGGGACAGTTGAATGTGTGTGCCCCGACAGGGACTCGAACCCGGGATCTCCTGTTTACATGGCAGATGCTCTATCCAACTTTTTTTTTTTATTATTTTGTTCGTTGTATCTGTTCGGGACGGACGTCACAAGACACCCGTTTCAGTTCGTTGTTGATCCATTAACTCAGTTTTTTTTATTACAGAGGGCAGCTAACGCTCTGACCGAACACGCTGAGTTACCGTGCCGGCTAGTAGTGCGACTGCACGGATATATCTCTGGCACGCCTCCTGTGAGACCCACATTCGCAACTGATTGTCCCGCACTATATTCATAGTCCCCCTGCCCATTATACTCATTACTCGCGGCTTTACTGCCGATTCCCGTAAGAGTTCGGGCATCGTTCGTGCATCCGCACAGAAGATGGTCAAATGGAAGGTGAGCCAATAAATTTGAAGAGGCATTAGTGGCATCCTAAGTCAGTGTCCGTTCTTCATTTCGGCCGAGTCATAATCTGGAATTTTATTTTGCACCATTATTCGTCCTTGTACTATTCAATATAGGAGCATCGAACTCGCAACCTGCTGAGAAGGAGAAGCCAATGGGACATCAATATCTACAAACGGCATCCACGAGACATCTATAGAAGAGGCCAGGTGAGCTAAAACCCCTCCAAATCATCATCAGTGAAGATACAGGGCGGAAATGCAGATCAGTTCAAATGGTTCAAATGGCTCTGAGCACTATGGGACTTAACTGCTGAGGTCATCAGTCCCCTAGAACTTAGAACCACTTAAACCTAACTAACCTAAGGACATCACACACATCCATGCCCGAGGCAGGATTCGAACCTGCGACCGCAGCGGTAGCGCGGTTCAGCGCGGTTCCAGACTGTAGCGCCTAGAACCGCTCGGCCACTCCGGCCGGCTGCAGATCAGTGTTAAGGTCTTTAATTTCGTAGTATCCTGTTATCTTCCTGTTACCAAAACTGGGAAATTCAGTGCCGGCTGGTGTAATATGTGGAAGCGGAAGTCTGCATATCAATTTTCGGCAGTATCTAGTACGCACTGAGCATATGTCTTGACGACCACCGCTTAGGTGACCAAAAAAAAGCTTAGTAATCTGCAGTGCACTTCACTATTTTTTCACCGTATTGGTGTTATAATCTACCTTCAGATTAACTCGCACCCTCCCCGTTGAAGGAACACACGGCGTGGAGAGAGGACAATCGGTTGTTTTTAGATGGCAGTTACATCAATTAGTTAGTTTTGGCGGTTGTCAATAAGTATCGCTTATCGGTGTCGTGGTAAGCTGATGAACACAGACGGCACTGATAGCGTATAGAATTATCTATCTAGTAGGCTGCTGAAGGTAATGAGATGTATTTGGTGGTTCTCGTGAGACTAGTGTAACTTCCGTGTAACGGTTAGATACTATCTCTAGCTCTCGGTGCAGTACAGATCCAAGACAAACGCGGCGTTTTCTTCTACAATTTCATAAAACAAAATGGCGGAAAACGGTACTTGACAAAATTTACTACTGAATACCGCACATAAGCTCCGCAACACTTTGCCGTATTGCATCCGAGAACATGTGCTCTGTTAACAACATTTGCGACAGCAAAATAAAATACAAAACCAAGAATTATTAAGTGATTACAAAGATTCACAATAGGGCCCTGCATTAATCATTAAAAAGTGACCAGTAGCTATGAAACAAGTTTTGAGAATGCACTTCAGTTAAATGACTACACAATTTTTTCCCAGAGAAGTAATATATTCCGTACGCATTGAACAATGACATACTCAAATGAGACAACAAGACGTTAGCTCTTACTTTATTCACAAATTTTCGAAAATACGTTGTTTGTGTAGAACAGCAAATTAGTTATTATCCAAGATATTTAGAATTGCTTTCTCTGTAGAATCAGCGGTTAATTCGCTGTAGATAAGAACTAACTGAGAAGTATAATTTCTTTTATTATTACCTCCATGTCAAGGAAGTTCGCTTCCATTAACGAAAAATTGCTGAAATTCAGTATTTCTATATCTACAGAAATAACTTGCTGTTTCGACGTAACTACAAACAGCTCAAGGTCAGTGTAATCATGCAGGCATGGTCTGATAACGCGAGCTTGACCTTAGCACTTCTGTACAGAGGAGGAGTGTAGTATGGACAGTTATAAAATAACTACCTAATACAGGTAACTACTTGTTGCAACAACTGGATATACTGAACAGGTGGTTATTTCGCGTTAGAACGTCACACTGACTACTGCCACATAGTTAGAGCACCCCAGATGTCTTTTGAACTTTGGAGTGCAAGAATGTGTTCATCTGGTAATATTTTCTCGTTAGGTCTATAGTAAATGGACCTCAATAATAATGAATTACGCAATCCAAATTTTGTTGTACGTGTATTAAGAGTAATGTTAAGTTACTGCCCCACAGTAAGGGCATAGCTGCTCGTCCAGCTGGCGTTTTCTGCAACTTGACTAAGCTACAAGTAGACTACTTGATATTCTCGCAGGCAAGGGCCACGCCTTTTTCCACCAGGATTATTCTTATTATCCTTACACCAAGTAAGTCGTACATTTTGACAGTTTTCATTTTCTAAAGCGAATCTCGTAGCTTAGCCCATGAAATTCGCACGTCTCGCCGGCGCCCCTATTAAACGCTGGAGAGCAAGTAGCATGCTGGAAACGATTTTGATCAAAGGAAAAGACTTCACTAAATTTGAAAAAAAAAACTATTACTATCAGGCTTAATGTAGACGCCAGAAAATCAATGCTTCTGTAGTAATACAATAAGCCAGAAGAATTTAAAGTTGATACAAGGCAAAGGAATAAATTAAACATACTCTGCCTGATACAGCATTAAAAGTAAACATATTTTAAGGCACTTTCAGAAACATTTAAAATAAAGTCAGGGACCAAGCAAAGAGACAGCTGTCGCCACAGCGGTTCAAATTTATTTCTCGAAAGAGCTGTTATAACAGTCGAGAGGCATGAAAGGGAGGCAGTAGTTGAAAAGGGAATGAGACAGGATTGTAGTCTATCCCCGATGTTATTCAGTAAGTACATTAAACAAGTAAAGAAAACCTAGGAAAAATTTAGAATATGAATTAAAGTTCAGGGAGAAGAAACAAAAACTTTGAGGTTTGCCGATAACATTGTAGTTCTGTCAGAGGCACTAAAAGACTTTGAAGAGCAGCTGAACGGAATGGGTAGTGTCTTGAAAGGAGGATATACGATGAACATTTAAAAAAAATGGTTCAAATGGCTCTGAGCACTATGGGACTTTACATCTGAGGTCATCAGTCCCGTAGAAATCAGAACTACACTCCTGGAAATGGAAAAAAGAACACATTGACACCGGTGTGTCAGACCCACCATACTTGCTCCGGACACTGCGAGAGGACTGTACAAGCAATGATCACACGCACGGCACAGCGGACACACCAGGAACCGCGGTGTTGGCCGTCGAATGGCGCTAGCTGCGCAGCATTTGTGCACCGCCGCCGTCAGTGTCAGCCAGTTTGCCGTGGCATACGGAGCTCCATCGCAGTCTTTAACACTGGTAGCATGCCGCGACAGCGTGGACGTGAACCGTATGTGCAGTTGACGGACTTTGAGCGAGGGCGTATAGTGGGCATGCGGGAGGCCGGGTGGACGTACCGCCGAATTGCTCAACACGTGGGGCGTGAGGTCTCCACAGTACATCGATATTGTCGCCAGTGGTCGGCGGAAGGTGCACGTGCCCGTCGACCTGGGACCGGACCGCAGCGACGCACGGATGCACGCCAAGACCGTAGGATCCTACGCAGTGCCGTAGGGGACCGCACCGCCACTTCCCAGCAAATTAGGGACACTGTTGCTCCTGGGGTATCGGCGAGGACCATTCGCAACCGTCTCCATGAAGCTGGGCTACGGTCCCGCACACCGTTAGGCCGTCTTCCGCTCACGCCCCAACATCGTGCAGCCCGCCTCCAGTGATGTCGCGACAGGCGTGAATGGAGGGACGAATGGAGACGTGTCGTCTTCAGCGATGAGAGTCGCATCTGCCTTGGTGCCAATGATGGTCGTATGCGTGTTTGGCGCCGTGCAGGTGAGCGCCACAATCAGGACTGCATACGACCGAGGCACACAGGGCCAACACCCGGCATCATGGTGTGGGGAGCGATCTCCTACACTGGCCGTACACCACTGGTGATCGTCGAGGGGACACTGAATAGTGCACGGTACATCCAAACCGTCATCGAACCCATCGTTCTACCATTCCTAGACCGGCAAGGGAACTTGCTGTTCCAACAGGACAATGCACGTCCGCATGGATGTTTGTGATGTCCTTAGGTTAGTTAGATTTAACTAGTTCTAAGTTCTAGGGGACTAGTGACCTCAGCAGTTGAGTCCCATAGTGCTCAGAGCCATTTTATTAGTCTTTCCTAGTAAGGATACCCTATAGACGAACTTTACTAGAAGTCAGTAGAACGAATGTTTTGTGTGCCCCTTCTTTTTTTGCACGAAACTGATTTCCTTAACATTCTCTCAATGACTCTGCCTGGCATCTGATTTTACTACAACTAGTTCTACGTGATCACTCCACATTCGGTCACTGCGGATCGTTACTCCCAGGCAGTTTACGGTTGTTACTTTTTCCAGTCATTAATCCCCAATACTATAATCGCCCCCGGATGCGGAATGAAACAACCAAGCGTTGCATATTGGTTGTAGTACAGGAATATGTTCGCAGTAAACGGAGGTGACAAGATAGTCCATCTGCCATGGGTTCATCCTCACGCTGGTATCCGCTATAATGCGGAAATACACTGAAGCGCCAAGGGAACTAGTAAAGGCATGCGTTTTCGAATACAGAAATATGTAAACAGGCAGATTACGGCGGTGCGGTCGGAAACGCCTATATAGGACACGTGTCTGGCGCTGTTGTTACAATGGAAGGCTATCAACATTTAAGTGACTTTCAACGTGGTGCGATGGGATACAGCGTCTCCCAGGCAGCGATGAAGTGGGGATTTTGCGGTACGATCATTTCACGAGTGTACCGTGAGTATCAGGAATCCGGTAAAACACCAAATCTTCAACGGGAAAAGGTCCTGCAAAAACGGGACAGGCGACGACTGAAGAGAATCGTTCAACGTGACGGAAGTGAAACCCTTCCGCAAATTGCGGCAGATTTCAATGCTGGGCCACCAACAAGCGTCAGTGTGCGAACTATTCAATGAAATATCATCGATATGGCGTTTCGGAGCGGAAGGCTCATTCGTGTACCCTTGATGACTGCACGACACAAAGCTTTACGCCTCGTCTGAGTCAGTCAACAATGAAACTGTAATATTGATGACTGGAAACATGTTGCCTGATCGGACGAGTCTCCTTTCAAATTGTATTGAGCAGATGGATGTGTGCGGGTATGGAGACAGCCTCATGAATCCATGGACCCTGCATGTCACCAGGGGACTGTTCAAGCTGGTGGAGGCTCTAACGGTGTGGGGCGTGTGCAGTTGGAGTGATATGGGCTCCTGATACGTGTAGGAACGACTCTGACAGGTGACACGTACGTAAGCATCCTGTCTGATCACCTGCATCCATTCATGTCCATTGTGCATTCCGATGGGTTTGGACAATTCCAGCAGCACAATGAGACACCGCACACGTCCAGAACTGTTACAGTGTGGCTCCAGGAACACTCTTCTGAGTTTAAATACTTAAGCTGGCCACCAAACTCCCCAGACATGAACATTATTCAGCATACCTGTGATGCCTTGCAAACATACTGTTCAGAAGAGATCTCCACCCCCTCGAGCTCTTACGGATTTATGGACATCCCTGAAGGATTCATGGCGACTTTCCCTCCACCACTACTTCAGACATTAATCGAGTCCATGCCATGTCGAGTTGCGGCACTTTTGCGTGCTCCCCGGGCCCATACACAATATTAGGCAGTTGGAACAGTTTCTTTGGTTCTTCAGTGTAGACGTCTTAGCTGCATCTATAGGAACTGCCCTCCATTTGATATTGACGTATATAGACTACTTACGTGAGATAGAGAGCCACGGGAAAAGGCACTGGCGAGAAATGTGGAACGTGTCACAACAAACGAAGGGTGGCCATTGTGCGGCAGTAAAAACTAAAATTCCTACAGAGCCGTGGCTTACGAAGAAGCATTTGGCTCTGAGTACTATGGGACTTAACTACTGAGGTCATCAGTCCCCTAGAACTTAGAACTAGTTAAACCTAACTAACCTACGGACATCACACACGTCCACGCCCGAGGCAGGATTCGAACCTGCGACCGTAGCGGTCACGCGGTTCCAAACTGACGCGCTTAGAACCGCACGGCCACACCGGCCGGCGAAGAAGCATTTGGAGCGATCAATTATTTCCACCCTCATTGAAGTCCGTTTTAAACATGCCTCTTTTTCTCTACGTCTGAATAGAATCAACATTTACGGTTACCCTGCATGTGAGTCTTATTTTGTGTCAGAGATTGAAGACATCTTGTTTTCGTGTTACAAATTTGACTACGAAAAATCGGAATTTTTTCATTGCTGAAATATACCGAGTGCGTCCACTAAGTAATGCAATACATTTTTTCTCGGCCAATTTCGGTTGAAAAAAATTGAAATTTGTTGTGGAACAAGGCGAAATATTCTCGCTTTAGCCCCTGTATCTTCATGAAGTTCCATTAGATAGCGGCGCTATACGTAGGCTACAAAATGGCGTCTGTAACGGAGGTGCATTCCAAACAGAGAACTGTCACCGAGTTTCTTGTGGCGGAAAACCAGAGAATCACAGATGTTCATAAGGGCTTGGAGAAAATCTACGGAGACCTCGCAGCGAACAAAAGCACGGTGAGTCTTTGTTCGCGGCGTCTGGTCCCGTCGCAACACGGTGGCGCAAATCTGTCCGATTTCCCGCGTGTTGGCATGTCTCACACACACACATGACTCCTGCAGTCTTGTACGTGCGGACAGTCTCATTCGAGGGGATCTAATGAGGACAAAGACCTCGCTGCACAACTGAACGTCTCTGCTGGGAGTGATCCACGAGTTGGGGTGCTCAAGGGTGCGTTCCTGCTGGGTTCTCGCACCGTCCGACTTCCGTCTGTTTAGCCCAATGAAGAAAGCACTCCGCGGGAAGCAGTAAGTGGATGATAGGGATGTTATTGACGCGCTAAGACTTTGGCTCCGATGTCGACCAGAAGAGTGGTACAATGCGGGCATACGGACCTTCCCAAAAAGGTGGCGGAAGGGCGTCGCATTGAACTGAGATTATGTTGAAACATAGGGTTTTGTAGCCCGAAGGGTGGGGAATAATATGGTGTATTGGAATCATGAATAAAATCAACCTGCTTTCAAAAAAAAAGGTGTTGCACTACTTATTGAACGCCTCTCGTAAGATGTCACCTCTCACAATCAGCTTCTTGTATTTTGGTTACTAAACACGTTTCCCTTTTCTAAAGTAATTGTTAATTCCCTTAGGATTATACGGAAAACCCCGTAGTTTTTAATAGTATTCATAATTTCATTTCTCTGTATCGCTTATGTTTAAATTTAAAAAATAGAGTGAATTCATACAAAAACGTCTAATTTACGTTGTTGTTGTTGTGGTCTTCAGTCCTGAGACTGGTTTGATGCAGCTCTCCATGCTACTCTATCCTGTGCAAGCTTCATCATCTCCGAGGAACGTACTGCAGCCTACATCCTTCTGAATCTGCTTAGTGTATTCATCTTTTGGGTTCCCTCTACGATTTTTACCCTCCACGCTGCCCTCCAATACTAAATTGGTGATCCCTTGACGCCTCAGAACGTGTCCTGCCAACCGATCCCTTCTTCTAGTCAAGTTCTGCCACAAGCTCCTCTTCTCCCCAATTCTATTCAATACCTCCTCATTAGTTATGTGATCTACCCATCTAATCTTCAGCACTCTTCTCTAGCACCACATTTCGAAAGCTTCTATTCTCTTCTTGTCCAAACTATTTATCGTCCATGTTTCACTTCCGTACATGGTTGCACTCCATACAAATACTTTCAGAAACGACTTCCTGACACTTAAATCCATACTTGATGTTAACAAATGTGTCTTCTTCAGAAACGCTTTCCTTGCCATTGCCAGTGTACATTTTATATCCTCTCTACTTCGACCATCATCAGTTATTTTGCTCCTTAAATAGCAAAATTCCTTTACTATTTTAAGTGTCTCATTTCCTAATCTAATTCCGGCAGCATCACCGGATTTAATTCGACTATGTTCCATTATCCTCGTTTTGCTTTTCTTGACGTTCATCTTATATCTTCCTTTCAAGACACTGTCCATTGCGTTCAGCTGTTCCTCCAAGTCCTTTGCTGTCTCTGACAGAATTACAATGTCGTCGGCGAACCTCAACGTTTTTATTTCTTCTCCATGGATTTTAATACCTACTCCGAATTTTTCTTTTGTTTCCTGTACTGCTTACTCAATATACAGATTGAATAACATCGGGTATAGGCTACAAACCTGTCTCACTCCCTTCCCAACCACTGCTTCCCTTTCATGTCTAATTTACATATCATACAATTTGTGGTTAAACACACAACAAAAACAATTGTGACAGCTTGAGATTTTAGTTCTGTAAATATGCAGTTGTGTATTTTCTCCGTTCTAGGCGCTACAGTCTGGAGCCGAGCGACCGCTACTGTCGCAGGTTCGAATCCTGCCTCGGGCATGGATGTGTGTGATGTCCTTAGGTTAGTTAGGATTAATTAGTTCAAAATTCTAGGCGACTGATGACCTCAGAAATTAAGTCGCATAGTGCTCAGAGCCATTTATTTTCTCCGTATACTTAAGAATACAGTGTCAAGTGTTTTATGAGGATAAATACAGCACAAACTCTTGAGGCAAAATAAAACGATTAAAGAAAGCAGTAACTAACTGGCCTGGTCTTTGAGTTATGTACATAGTTTATAATTATTAACGTCAATTTTGCTAAAGCATTAAGGATAAGGATCTAAAGAACCACGTTTGAGCAGTCTTGCAACCTTCGGTTAACCTCGGGAGAAGAACTCGACCCGGTCGAGTCCCCTCTCGCATTCTAGGAGCCGTGCAGAACGTCTGGATTAGTTTGTCGGAGGTAATCGCACCCCCGCTCTGCTTTTTGCCAATACAGCACTTCGTTCGGCACGAGGGCCCTCAGACCGGCCGAGCCAGTAATGAAGCCCTCCTGGAGGGCAGAGGCAGGGGCTGCAGCCACTTGCTGACAGATGCGGGGGCACGGCCGGCGTTGTTGCGCCCTGCTCCCTGGCGGTGACTCACCACCACCCCGCCAGTCGCCCCCAGCCATCGCCGCCGCGCTGCTCCTCAAGGAGGCGAAAGTGCAGCGCCCTGTCGTAACTCTAGTATGCCATGTTCCACGTTACGTGCACAAAGTAGTCCCTTATGTGAATGTTCATTCCTTTTATTACGTAACAGTTGTTAACAGGTTTGTAGTATTGTCCAGTTACAGCAACATCATCCTCATCCGTGATTACACATCTGGTTCGTAACGCCCTTGCGTGCACGTACGACGCATGCCCTATGACCAGCGTTGCGCCAGAACGAATACCCCCATAAAAAGGCGGCGAATAGCGCGTGGCATTCCTGCCCGTTCTCCGTGTAACTCTGACATGTCGCATCCCGGCACAGCCTTACTATACCAGAATGAAGTAAGTACGAACTGCGTAGCGCAATCGGGACGTTAACGACAATGGGTTAGTTATAAATTGCTGTCCACCTTTACATTGGAGATGAGAGGGAGAGAATCTCCTTGGTTTGAAGCAAATAAGTTTCCTGAAAATAGGTTACAGAATTGCAATAGGCAGAAAAGATCGGTTAGTTTCTATCAACTTTATTCTCACATATACTTATGTGAGGTGTTGGACCATAAACCCCTTAGTAAGATTCAGTCTACTTATTCGGACTTGCTACTTCGAAGCTAATTGCCGGTACATATAAGAAACAAGTACATAGCAATCACTTGTTCTTGGTTAGCACTGAAATCTCTCTGAGTAATTGAGGCAAAGACTGACAGCCTCTGTTCAACACTATTCCAATGAAACTCTAAAAACCCTACTTGACCTGCAGTTCCTGAGTGTCCACCAGAGTCTATCACCGTCTTCTCGTAGTTTAAGTCTTTATCAGCTGTATCGGCTGCTATGGGCCTACTCGGCCTCGCTGGCGTCTCGCTGCGGAATCTCCAAACTGCCGGCACTGGCTCTGAATCTGCATATGAATCTCTGCTTCTAGCTATTCCTCTGCCTGGCCTTTTATTTCGTTTCTCATGTACTTGGGTGCACACAAGTTAATTTGTTTCACATGACCCTTTCATTTCTAAGTGATCGGATTGCACAAGAATGCCTTCGCTTCCACACGAGTCTTTTCCGCATGTGACTGACACTCTCTCTTGCTGTATTATCGTCCTGGTGTTTGTGTCTTCCATTGCGCAAGTTTGATTCATGCTGCTTCCTCTGCCAGGAAGTCAAACACTAAGTTATTAAATCAACAAGCCATACTTGGCAGCCTCTGCCACTTATCTAGTCCCTACGTCCTGGCGGACTATTTCTTAATGTCGGCTGGCTGTTTGCCTATGGAGCCTGGACTCCTATTATGGTCACAAAAGCAAGAATGAAAATAAAAATTTTCTATGGTCACAACAGACATGCAGTTGCGTACCAACTCTATGAACACGAACTAGATACAGGGTGTTTCAAAAATGACCGGTATATTTGAAACGGCAATAAAAACTAAACGAGCAGCGATAGAAATACACCGTTTGTTGCAATATGCTTGGGACAACAGTACATTTTCAGGCGGACAAACTTTCGAAATTACAGTAGTTACAATTTTCAACAACAGATGGCGCTGCAAGTGATGTGAAAGATATAGAAGACAACGCAGTCTGTGGGTGCGCCATTCTGTACGTCGTCTTTCTGCTGTAAGCGTGTGCTGTTCACAACGTGCAAGTGTGCTGTAAACAACATGGTTTATTCCTTAGAACAGAGGATTTTTCTGGTGTTGGAATTCCACCGCCTAGAACACAGTGTTGTTGCAACAAGACGAAGTTTTCAACGGAGGTTTAATGTAACCAAAGGACCGAAAAGCGATACAATAAAGGATCTGTTTGAAAAATTTGAACGGACTGGGAACGTGACGGATGAACGTGCTGGAAAGGTAGGGCGACCGCGTACGGCAACCACAGAGGGCAACGCGCAGCTAGTGCAGCAGGTGATCCAACAGCGGCCTCGGGTTTCCGTTCGCCGTGTTGCAGCTGCGGTCCAAATGACGCCAACGTCCACGTATCGTCTCATGCGCCAGAGTTTACACCTCTATCCATACAAAATTCAAACGCGGCAACCCCTCAGCGCCGCTACCATTGCTGCACGAGAGACATTCGCTAACGATATAGTGCACAGGATTGATGACGGCGATATGCATGTGGGCAGCATTTGGTTTACTGACGAAGCTTATTTTTACCTGGACAGCTTCGTCAATAAACAGAACTGGCGCATATGGGGAACCGAAAAGCCCCATGTTGCAGTCCCATCGTCCCTGCATCCTCAAAAAGTACTGGTCTGGGCCGCCATTTCTTCCAAAGGAATCATTGGCCCATTTTTCAGATCCGAAACGATTACTGCATCACGCTATCTGGACATTCTTCGCGAATTTGTGGCGGTACAAACTGCCTTAGACGACACTGCGAACACCTCGTGGTTTATGCAAGATGGTGCCCGGCCACATCGCACGGCCGACGTCTTTAATTTCCTGAATGAATATTTCGATGATCGTGTGATTGCTTTGGGCTATCCGAAACATACAGGAGGCGGCGTGGATTGGCCTCCCTATTCGCCAGACATGAACCCCTGTGACTTCTTTCTGTGGGGACACTTGAAAGACCAGGTGTACCGCCAGAATCCAGAAACAATTGAACAGCTGAAGCAGTACATTTCATCTGCATGTGAAGCCATTCCGCCAGACACGTTGTCAAAGGTTTCGGGTAATTTCATTCAGAGACTACGCCATATTATTGCTACGCATGGTGGATATGTGGAAAATATCGTACTATAGAGTTTCCCAGACCGCAGCGCCATCTGTTGTTGAAAATTGTAACTACCGTAATTTCGAAAGTTAGTCCGCCTGAAAATGTACTGTTGTCCCAAGCACAGTGCAACAAACGGTGTATTTGTATCGCTGCTCGTTTAGTTTTTATTGCCGTTTCAAATATACCGGTCCTTTTTGAAACACCCTGTATATATATATATATATATATATATATATATATATATATATATATATATATATATATATATATATATATATAAACGAAAAAAATAATATTTTAGTTTCATGAAAGAATCTTCCCTTGCATTTAACGACTGCCTCACCAACACTGGGCATGCAGTCAATAAGTTTTTGAAAGTGCTTATGCGTTTCGACTCATTCTTAGCAATATTCCACATATGTTCCTTGTGTGTTATGTGATCTTTCTGGATACGTCTGTCCACTTCATCCCAGACTATTATGATTACAATCAGGGCTTTGGGACGGCCACAACACATCTTTCAGTACTTGGATGCAATGTCCTTCTTATAGAACGCATTTGGAAGGGGGTTTCCTCGCTTCCACACGTTCTTTCTAGCCGACTTCAGTCTCCTTACTACTGCAGCAGATACGTTTTTATTTTTTACCACTTCTGCGCGAATTTTTACTGCTGTTATAAACCTATTTCTCTTACTAGTAATTGTGAAGAATATATCATTACGTTCGGTTGTTTTACGTCGTCGTGCTGGTCGAGAGAAATTCCTTACTGCTACCTGTGGTTTTCTGGCGGTGAACAGTGTATTGCACTCATCCTACAGACATGCCACATTGGTTGGTTGGTTGATTCGGGGGATGTGACCAAACATCGGATTAGGAAAGGATGGCGGCCGTGCACTTTCAAAGGTACCATCCCGGCATTTGCCTGAAGCGATTTAGGTAAATCACGCAAAACCTAAATCAGGACGGTCGGACGCGGCTTTGAACCGTCGTCCTCCCGAATGCGAGTCCAGTGTGCTAATCTGTGCGCCACCTCACTTGGTCCTGCCACATTGTTTCGCAGTTTGCGGCACAGATAAACTTGCTTGTAAGAATGCTACGATTGCATCACATTCTTCTATGGGTATCTCCATTCCTGGAGCCAAATAACTACGTGTACACTGTAAACCGTCACTAATGAACTGCAGTGCGGGAATCATATAGTATGTACAGTACCACTGCTTGACATACATTGTGGACATCACAGTAGTACAGGGAACAATAGGGCAGTATGGAATGGAGACTCATTAGCCACACAGGTAAGCAAACATACGTGTTCAGATAGCTATTCTGTATGTACTCAACACTCTTCTGCATAATACTGCAGGTATACAGGGTGTTACAAAAAGGTACGGCCAAACTTTCAGGAAACATTCCTCACACAGAAATAAAGAAAAGATGTTATGTGGACATGTGTCCGGAAACGCTTAATTTCCATGTTAGAGCTCATTTTAGTTTCTTCCACCTACGCTCAATGGAGCACGTTATCATGATTTCATACGGGATATTCTACCTGTGGTGCTAGAACATTTGCCTTCACAAGTACGACACAACATGTGGTTCACGCACAATGGAGCTACTGCACATTTCAGTCGAAGTGTTCGTACGCTTCTCAACAACAGATTCGGTGACCGATGGATTGTTAGAGGTGGACCAATTCCATGGCCTCCACGCTCTCCTGACCTCAACCCTCTTGACTTTCATTTATGAGGGCATTTGAAAGCTCTTGTCTACGCAACCCCGGTACCAAATGTAGACACACTTCGTGCTCGTATTGTGGAGGGCTGTGATACAATACGCCATTCTACAGGGCTGCATCAGGGATTCCATGCGATGGAGGGTGGATGCATGTATCCTCGCTAACGGAGGACATTTTGAACATTTCCTGTAACAATGTGTTTGAAGTCACGCTGGTACGTTCTGTTGCTGTGTGTTTCCATTCCATGATTAATGTGATTTGAATAGAAGTAATAAAATGAGCTCTAACATGGAAAGTAAGCGTTTCCGGACACATGTCCACATAACATATTTTCTTTCTTTGTGTGAGCGGAATGTTTCCTGAAAGTTTGGCCGTACCTTTTTGTAACACCCTGTATAAAAATTAACACATTGTCCTGACATGTTTGCCAATCCTGTACTGTTCCACAGCTTACTCAACCCTAGCCTGGTATTATATGGTATCTGCAGGGAGTTAGACGTCAATTATTAGATTTATTGAAATTAATGAGCGGTAGTGTAGATCTTTCTGCTAGATAGTTACGCAAGTAGGTACACATGAAAGCACACGCTGAAATTTGGATTGCCGCCATGCTTCGCAGGATCAGTCACGTCACGGGATGTAAACATCTGCTTGTAAGAGTAAAGAACAATTTTAATTGTGAGTGTAGAAGAAGGCTCAAATGGTTCAAATGGCTCTGAGCACTATGGGACTTAACTTCTGAGGTCATCAGTCCCCTAGAACTTGGAACTACTTAAACCTAACCAACCTAAGGACATCACACACATCCATGCCCGAGGCAGGATTCGAACCTGCGACCGTAGTGTGGCGCGGTTCCAGACTGTAGCGCCTAGAACCGCACGGCCCAGTTTTGTCGCACGGTCCGTTTCGTCTCTATCCACTTGTTTTCAATAGGGTGTAGGTCTGATGCAGGAGGAGGAGGCCAATCGAGAAAAAAATCTCATTCTGTTCTGCAAACCACTCCTGCACCATCGCTGACGTGTGTGTCGGAGACTGGTCCTTTTGGAAACAAATTACTCACTGAATGAACCACAATATTATGCATAATATGGGTATACTGGGCAGCATAACGTAGACCGCTTATTCCGTGAAGCTGTCACGTCCACAGCAACACAACTGGTCCCAAACTGTCACAGACACACGGCCACACTGCGAGATGGCTCACGAATATATTTGGTGTCGAAACGGGCACCTTGAGGCCTGAATATTCGTACTGGACCGTCCTTTGAGGAGGGCGATACCGATTAGTTGGACAATATCACGTTTCACCAGTCACGATTGGCGTTTTCTTCGGCAAACGCTAATCGGTAGAGTCGGATCATCAACATGAAGCCTTTGCTTGAAGGCCGCATGTTTCCTAAGTAGCCCAGCCTCCCGAAGCCGATCCAACGGCCCAGGAAACGCAGCAATATGTTTCAACTGTTTACTGTGTTGACAAGTTCATTATCCTGGCCAGGTGTTGTTACACGCGGATGCCCAGGTCCCACACGGCTATTCGAGTCTCCAGTATCTACGAGCATAATGCTTTATCCATTCTCGCGCAGCGCGTTCAGGAACGTTATACCACCGCCCCGGCCTGTAACGTCGTCAAATTGCCCGTTTTAGAACAAATGCTGTACTTGCAAACCCACCTCTCCATGACACACTATAATACCGTGTAATGTCAATGAAACTGTGTGAATAATTCGCACGTATTAGGTCACACAGGGGCAGTAAATTTAATTTCTCGAATTCAATGAGGCCATTATCCATCAGAAGTGACTTTCACCGATTTATAGCTAAAATTCTGTGTCATCCTTATGGGGAAACTAGCTGCACACGAAATGGAGAACTTCTTTGAGAACGGATTTGTCGAACCGAAAGAATATTCTATTGTGGCGGAAAGGAAGTTCACATGGATTCGAACATGAGAAACTTTATATGTAAAGTATGCACGTTGTTTATTCAGCTGCAGTGAGCATTTACGAATAGATAACACAAGCATATTGTATTTCCACAAAACAATTTGTGTTTTTTTATCACAGATCTGGAGTACTTACAAGTCCATTTTATAGAAATTTTTTATGTAGTATATCCTCATCTGCATGTTACAAAGGTAAACAAAAAGCTATGGTACCTTGCATTTCATTCAGGTCAATGCTGTACCGGACTTTAAGTCTGGCTGCTATCTCCGCCGACCAATTTTTGTGCTGGTAAGTATACAGGGTGTCCATTAAATCCAGCTATCATTTCAAAAGATCATAACTTCGAAACTATTAGTAACACAGCATCTTGATTTGTTGTGAAACGTTTAATACCTCTCAAGGCTTGTTTTCTGTTATGCCAGTATTCGAGCGTGCGTCCCTCTCGTCTCGCACAGAACTTGAACGCGATTTTCGAGTCCTGCCCACGCACGTGTCACCACTGCAGCATCAACAGTTGTGATTGGTTCACTGATTCGTACACGAAGGGCAGCAGTATCACTGAATGGCGCAGTGTTCGCGCGATCCTTGACGTAACTCCACAAAAAGACCTGACATCGGGAGAGTGCTCGGGCCATACTATGGGACCATCACGACCCTTTCACCTCATAAGAAATCTGTCATTCAGCACATCTTGCACGTTCCAGTTCTGGAAGATGATGGACGGATGCAGCTCTTCCACCTGTGGTAGCAGGAACTGTTCGAACGTGGCCAGGTAAACATCTACCTGCTACGGTTTTCTACCGGAAAAAAATGCGCCAACCACTCCGACGTTCATTACGCCACACTAAACATTGAGCTTTGGGCTATCATGGATGTGTTCACGTGTGTTGTGTGATTTTCTGAGCCCAAAATAGTACTGTTGTGGCGATTCGCATGTCCAGAAATGTGGAACGTTGTTTCATCTGAAAACGGGCACTCTTGTAGGTAATGATTGTTAGCTTATATGGAAGCCATCATGGAACCCGCGAATGCATAGCGCAAACACGATGCTCTGGATCTAATGGTTGAGAGATTTGCAGTCTGGATGCAAAATATAACCGCTTATGTAACACTTTGCAGACAGTTTATCTTGCTTCATACAGTTCGCGTGATCCAAAAAGAATTCACTCTGGGGGCTTCAATGAAATGCAACTGCACTCTGTCAACACGTACCTGAGACACAGGAGGAGGCGGAGGGTGGCGTGGTTGGTTGAGCGAGTGATTTGGGGAAGAGGGTCAAACAGCGACGTTATCGGTCCCACTGGATTAGGGAAGGATGGTGGATAAGGAAGTTGGCCGTGCCCTTTCAAAGGAACCATCCTAGCACTTGCCTGAAGCGATTTAGTGAAATCATGGAGAACCTGTATCAGGATGGCCGGACGTCGGTCTGAACCGTCGTCTTGCCGAATGTGAGTCGAGTGTGCTAGACGCTGTGGGGATGGGCGTCCACTTCGTACAAGGTCTTTGTCGCCGCCTGTGTCTCTGAAGTTCTCGAACCACCTAATAGTGTTTAGTTTCGCCGGTACTGTCCGCCCATAATGGCGCCCACAATTCCGCAGCACTCTTGTCACAGATTTGGATCCTGCATACTCGATGACACATTGCACTTTCTCCTCGTCTAGCACCATTTTGATGCACTCCAAGTCAAATCTCCAACAAATGACGACGAAAAAAAAATTAATACTTTCACAGCTATTCGACGTTTCACAACCACATCTACATCTACATTTATACCCCGCAAGCCACCCAACGGTGTATGGCGGACGGCACTTTACGTGCCACGTTCCAGTCGCATATGGTTCGCGGGAAGAACGACTGCCGGAAAGCCTCCGCGCATTTCGCTGCAATTTTCAATTGCTGCAACTTCTCTGTATACTACAGCATCATCCGCGAAAAGCCGCATGGAACTTCCGACACTATCTACAAGGTCAGTTAAGGTTATTTTAACGACTGTAGACATCTCTCCATTGAGAACAACATGCTGTGTTCTGTTTGCTAAAAACTCTTCAATCCAGCCACACAGCTGGTCTGATATTCCGTAGGCTCTTACTTTGTTTATCAGGCGACAGTGCGGAACTGTATCGAACGCCTTCCGGAAGTCAAGGAAAATGGGAGCCTATATCTAATATTTTCTGGGTCTCATGAACAAGTAAAGCGAGTTCGGTCTCACACGATCGCTGTTTCCGGAATCCATGTTGATTCCTACAGAGGAAATTCTGGGTTTCCAGAAATTACATGATACGCGAGCAAAAAACATGTTCTAAAATTCTACAACAGATCGAAGTCAGAGATATAGGCCTATAGTTTTGCGCATCTGCTCGACGACCCTTCTTGAAAACTGAAACTACGTGTGCTCTTTTCCAATCTTTTGGAACCTTCCGTTCCTCTAGTGACTTGCGGTACACGGCTGTTAGAAGGGGGCAAGTTCTTTCGCGTACTCTGTGTAAAATCGAATTGGTATCCCGTGAGGTCCAGTGGACTTTCCTCTGTTGAGTGATTTCAGTTGCTTTTCTATTCCCTGGACACTTATTTCAATGTCAGCCATTTTTTCGTTCGTGCGAGGATTTAGAGAAGGAACTGCAGTGCGGTCTTATTCTGTGAGACAGGTTTGGAAAAAGGCGTTTACTATTTCAGCTTTACGCGTATCATCCTCTGTTTCAATGCCATTATCATCCCAGAATGTCTGGATATGCTGTTTGGATCCACTTACTGATTTAACGTAAGACCAGAACTTCCTAGGACTTTCTGTCACGTCGGTACATAGAATTTTACTTTCGAATTCACTGAACGCTTCACGCATAGCCCTCCTTACGCTAACTTTGACATCGTTTAGCTTCTGTTTGTCTGAGAGGTTTTGGATGCGTTTAAATTTGCAGTGAAGCTCTCTTTGCTTTCGCAGTAGTTTCCTAACTTTGTTGTTGAACCACGGTGGGTTTATCCCGTCCCTCACAGTTTTACGCGGCACATACCTGGCTAAAACGCATTTTACGATTGCATTGAACTTTTTCCATAAACACTCAACATTGTCAGCTTCGGAATAGAAATTTTCGTTTTGATCTGTTAGGTAGTCTGAAATCTGCCTCCTATTACTCTTGCTAAACAGATAAACCTTCCTCCCTTTTTTTTTATATTCCTATTTACTTCCATATTCAGGGATGCTGCAACGGCCTTATGATCACTGATTCCCCGTTCTGTGCTTACGGAGTCGAAAAGTTGGAGTCTGTTGTCAGTAGGCCCAAGATGTTATCTCCACGAGTCGGTTCTCTGTTTAATTGCTCAAGGTAATTTTCAGATGTGCACTCAGTATAATGTCACTCGATGCTCTGTCCCTACCACCCGTCCTAAACATCGATGATTCTCTCTCTCTCTCTCTCTCTCTCTCTCTCTCTAATAGTTTCTAAGTTAAGATATTTTGAAACGATAGTGGTTTTTTGTGGAAACCCTGTATACTGATAATGTGGAAAGGTGTCAGAGTTTAGGCAGTCCGTGCTATGTTGTTCTACAAAGAGAAACAATTCATTAGAATTAAAAGTCGTAACCAATTTTGTAAGTCCTGTTTCTTGGAAACAATGCCGTTCCTTTAATTTAAAAAAAAAGTGTCGAATGACTGCAGTAGCAACAGGCCACTGACAGACCACTTAATAATAATAATAATAATAATAATAATAATAATAATTCCCGTGGAGGCCCGGGAAAAGAATAGGCCTCCGTTATGTTCTGCCAGTCGTAAAAGGCGACGAAAAGAACAAACCACTAATAGGGCTAACCCCCCTTTTAGTGTGATTAGTTGGTTCAGGACAGAACTAAAGAAGCCTCGGACAAGCGCCGTCATGGTCGGGGACGACGCTTGAACCCTATGCCCGCCCACAATGGCAACGACACTGCTAGCCAACTGGAAAAAGATTTAAATCCAAATAGAGGTGTTTTGCAGGATATGCTTCCCGCAACCACCCTAGAAGGAAAACAAAGACAGAGGATGAGATGGTCAGATGAAGTTAATCGACACCTCATGTTCTGTTATTACCAAGCAACAAACCTAGGAACCAACACAACTGGATACAGATCACAAGTATACACAACATTTATTACCAGATACCCGGAATTAAAATTTTTAACAGAACAACGACTAGCTGATCAGATCCATGTAATAATCAAAAATAACAGGATACCCCAGTCAGGATTAGAAAACATCAAACAACCAGTACAACAAATACTGGAACAAAATAATGTACAATCAGGAGAAGAAGAAAATACAGTAATGGACTCAAACATCCCAGGGCAAACAAACAAAGAGCAACACGCATCAATTAAACAATCAGAGGAAAACGAAATCTCCAGACAGCCACCAGAACAAGCACAAATAGAACACGAAGAGACACACGTGTTAGATATAGAAGAGAAATTTCAGCTGACATATATAGAATACAAAGACACAAATACAGACCTTATACCATTCTTGCATAGACCGCCAAATAACCCACAAGTCGAAACAACAATAAAAACTGTCAACACAATCATACACAACAAAATAAATGAAAATACAACTATGGAAGAGTTACAATTACTGGTTTATATAGGAGCACTCACTACACTAAATATACACACTAGGCAGAGATCAGAACAAACCAACACACAGAAGAAACCCACAAAACCAGCATGGCAACACAGGCTACAGATCAGAATAGAAAAACTGAGAAAAGACATAGGACAGCTAACACAATTTATAAGAAATGAAATATCAGACAAAAAACGAAAAAGGTAAGGTAAAATCTCACAACAAGAAGCAATAGAGCAATTAGATGAAAAGAAGCAGAAATTACAAGCATTAGCCAAACGACTTAGAAGATACAAAAAAAGTGAAAATAGAAGGAAACAAAACCAAACATTCAACACAAACCAAAAGAGATTTTACCAGACAATAGGTAACACACACATTAAAATAGACAATCCACCAAACATAACAGACATGGAACACTTCTGGAGCAACATATGGTCAAACCCGGTACAACATAACAGGCATGCACGGTGGATACAAGCAGAAACAGACACATACAAGATGATACCACAAATGCCTGAAGTGATAATTTTGCAACATGAAGTCACCCGAGCAATTAATTCTACACACAATAGGAAAGCCCCTGGAAATGATAAAATAGCAAATTACTTGTTAAAGAAGTTCACCTCAACACATTCACATCTAACTAAATTATTTAACAGTTACATTGCAGACCCATACACATTCCCTGATACACTTGCACATGGAATAACCTATCTGAAACCTAAAGATCAAGCAGACACAGCAAACCCAGCTAAATATCGCCCCATAACATGCCTACCAAGAGTATACAAAATATTAACTTCAGTCACTACACAGAAATTAATGACACATACAACACAGAACAAAATTATAAATGAAGAACAAAAAGGCTGCTGCAAAGGAGCACGAGGATGTAAAGAGCAACTGATAATACACTCCTGGAAATGGAAAAAAGAACACATTGACACCGGTGTGTCAGACCCACCATACTTGCTCCGGACACTGCGAGAGGGCTGTACAAGCAATGATCACACGCACGGCACAGCGGACAAACCAGGATCCGCGGTGTTGGCCGTCGAATGGCGCTAGCTGCGCAGCATTTGTGCACCGCTGCCGTCAGTGTCAGCCAGTTTTCCGTGGCATACGGAGCTCCATCACAGTCTTTAACACTGGTAGCATGCCGCGACAGCGTGGACGTGAACCGTATGTGCAGTTGACGGACTTTGAGCGAGGGCGTATAGTGGGCATGCGGGAGGCCGGGTGGACATACCGCCGAATTGCTCAACACGTGGGGCGTGAGGTCTCCACAGTACATCGATGTTGTCGCCAGTGGTCGGCGGAAGGTGCACGTGCCCGTCGACCTGGGACCGGACCGCAGCGACGCACGGATGCACGCCAAGACCGTAGGATCCTACGCAGTGCCGTAGGGGACCGCACCGCCACTTCCTAGCAAATTAGGGACACTGTTGCTCCTGGGGTATCGGCGAGGACCATTCGCAACCGTCTCCATGAAGCTGGGCTACGGTCCCGCACACCGTTAGGCCGTCTTCCGCTCACGCCCCAACTTCGTGCAGCCCGCCTCCAGTGGTGTCGCGACAGGCGTGAATGGAGGGACGAATGGAGACGTGTCGTCTTCAGCGATGAGAGTCGCTTCTGCCTTGGTGCCAACGATGGTCGTATGCGTGTTTGGCGCCGTGCAGGTGAGCGCCACAATCAGGACTGCATACGACCGAGGCACACAGGGCCAACACCCGGCATCATGGTGTGGGGAGCGATCTCCTACACTGGCCGTACACCACTGGTGATCGTCGAGGGGCCACTGAATAGTGCACGGTACATCCAAACCGTCATCGAACCCATCGTTCTACCATTCCTAGACCGGCAAGGGAACTTGCTGTTCCAACAGGACAATGCACGTCCGCATGTATCCCGTGCCACCCAACGTGCTCTAGAAGGTGTAAGTAAACTACCCTGGCCAGCAAGATCTCCGGATCTGTCCCCCATTGAGCATGTTTGGGACTGGATGAAGCGTCGTCTCACGCGGTCTGCACGTCCAGCACGAACGCTGGTCCAACTGAGGCGCCAGGTGGAAATGGCATGGCAAGCCGTTCCACAGGACTACATCCAGCATCTCTACGATAGTCTCCATGGGAGAATAGCAGCCTGCATTGCTGCGAAAGGTGGATATACGCTGTACTAGTGCCGACATTGTGCATGCTCTGTTGCCTGTGTCTATGTGCCTGTGGTTCTGTCAGTGTGATCATGTGATGTATCTGACCCCAGGAATGTGTCAATAAAGTTTCCCCTTCCTGGGACAATGAATTTACGGTGTTCTTATTTCAATTTCCAGGAGTGTAGATACAGAGGTGACATATCAAGCTAAAACTAAACAAAGGTCGCTACACTACGCATACATTGATTACCAAAAAGCTTTTGATAGTGTACCCCACTCATGGTTACTACAGATATTGGAAATATACAAAGTAGATCCTAAATTGATACAGTTTCTAAACATAGTAATGAAAAACTGGAAAACCACACTTAATATCCAAACAAATTCAGATAACATCACATCACAGCCAATACAGATTAAGTGTGGAATATACCAAGGAGACTCATTAAGTCCTTTCTGGTTCTGCCTTGCTCTGAACCCACTATCCAACATGCTAAATAATACAAATTATGGATATAATATTACTGGAACATACCCACACAAAATCACACATTTGCTATACATGAATGATCTAAAACTACTGGCAGCAACCAATCAACAACTCAACCAATTACTAAAGATAACAGAAGGATTCAGCAATGATATAAGTATGGCTTTTGGAACAGACAAATGTAAGAAAAATAGCATAGTCAAGGGAAAACACACTAAACAAGAAGATTACATACTGGATAACCACAGCGACTGCATAGAAGCGATGGAAAAACCAGATGCCTATAAGTATCTAGGATACAGACAAAAAATAGGAATAGATAATACAAATATTAAAGAAGAACTAAAAGAAAAATATAGACAAAGGCTAACAAAAATACTGAAAACAGAATTGACAGCAAGAAACAAGACAAAAGCTATAAATACTTATGCTATACCAATATTGACCTACTCATTTGGAGTAGTGAAATGGAGTAACACAGTCCTAGAAGCACTCAATACACTTTCACCATCACAATGCCACAAATATAGGATACATCACATACATTCAGCAACAGAAAGATTCACATTAAGCAGAAAGGAAGGAGGAAGGGGATTCATCGACATAAAAAACCTACATTATGGACAGGTAGACAATTTAAGAAAATTCTTTCTAGAACGAGCAGAAACTAGCAAAATACACAAAGCAATCACTCATATAAATACATCGGCTACACCACTGCAATTTCATAACCACCTCTACAACCCTTTAGATCACATAACATCAACAGATACGAAGAAAGTAAATTGGAAAAAGAAAACACTTCATGGCAAGCACCTGTATCATCTAACACAGCCAAACATCGATCAAGACGCATCCAACACATGGCTAAGAAAAGGCAATATATACTGTGAGACGGAAGGATTCATGATTGCAATACAGGATCAAACAATAAACACCAGATATTACAGCAAGCATATTATTAAAGATCCCAATACCACAACAGATAAATGCAGACTTTGCAAACAACAAATAGAAACAGTAGATCACATCACAAGCGGATGTACAATACTAGCAAATACAGAATACCCCAGAAGACATGACAATGTAGCAAAAATACATCAACAGCTTGCCTTACAACATAAACTTATAAAACAACACGTTCCCACATACAAGTATGCACCACAAAATGTACTGGAGAATGATGAATACAAATTATACTGGAACAGAACCATTATAACAGATAAAACAACACCACATAACAAACCTGACATCATACTCACCAATAAAAAGAAGAAATTAACACAACTAACCGAAATATCCATACCCAATACAACAAATATACGAAAGAAAACAGGAGAAAAAATTGAAAAATACATCCAACTGGCTGAGGAAGTCAAGGACATGTGGCATCAGGATAAAATTGACATTATACCAATTATACTATCAACTACAGGAGTCATACCACACAATATCCACCAGTACATCAATACAATACAGCTACATCCAAACTTATATATACAATTACAGAAATCTGTAATTATTGATACATGTTCAATTACCCGAAAGTTCCTAAATGCAATATAACATATATCGTACAGTTAGAAGGAAGTGACGCTTGATCAAGGTCCGCGTCACTTCCCATTTTTAACCAGACTTAACGTCTGAGAAAGTACAGAAAAAATAATAATAATATTATTTATTATTTCAGAAACGCACTGCATCGTATCTTAATGGAAATAAAAAATCAGTTTTTTTAGAAACAGAAAGCAGTATTTCTTTTCGTTTCTTTTTAGAGTCCAAAAACTCAACATACAATTTCCGAATGTAGCTTTCCTCTTCACAGTTCGGGAAACAATTTCATGATATCCATTTATATTAATGTTCCTGCCCTGTGTTGATGAACAAGTTGGGTGAATCTCGACAGTGTGTTTGTTGATCTGAGAAAAGTTTAAGTGCTCTCAGAGAATGCTGACGATACTGGAATTGCTGTAAATCAGACTGATGAGGGGAGTAACTACCTGAAACATTTCTTTAAACCAACCACGTCCATTACAGGATACATTGCATGGTTGAACACCCGTCTTAATGGTTCGCAAAGTTTTAAGTTGTGTAAGTGGCGTGAACAGGTGAAAGGCTGCTATACGTGTACTCCAAGCAACTCTTCCTAGCGTCATGCAGATGGAGGATTTGTTTGGGAGGACACAACAAGTATCTCTTCAAGAGGGGCTAGTCGCTTTAGATTCTCTTGGTTGAACCTTCGATCAATCTCATTCGGAAAGCGATTAATATTTCAAACACAGCTCTCATAAATCCTCATTTATGAAACAATTCTTCAGAAACACACACCGTAAATAAATTATTTACTCTAATCCTGTCACAGTTGCATTTTATTATACTGGCGACTAGTTTCGAACTACCAAGTTCATTTCCAAGCCAGGTCTTATAGAGCTGCACTAACAGTGCTTGGTTAGGCGACAATCAGTCTACACATATGTAATATGCACATGATAAATCGTCAAATGAGACGCAGACCAATTCCACGATGTAGATGTATTCATGAACTGCAGTTGAACTATCTAGTCTAGTCTCGACGTCGAGAAAATACCACACTTCCTTTCCTTCTGTTTGATTTGTATGCAAGGATAATTAAGGTTTCATGATTAATCGACGATAAAATCATCTAAGACGCAACGGAAGTTCGGACTGGAAAACAATGGGGTAGGAAATAAGATGCGTCCATTAAAATGAAAAACGAAGTACTTACGAAAGCCACGGACGGGCACTTCAACTCTGAGCCCCTCGTCCCGTTACTGTGAGTGGAATTCTAAGCCAAGCGTGACCTCCACTTTGGTCAAAGTTCTGTCAGTGTGCAGAATATCTAATCTTGCCGGTTTACGAAATACACAGAGCTCTGTGGGATGCCGAACCCCAGGTGAGGATTACGTTAAATTTTTGTAGTTCTGGTTTTCTTTTAGTGATTTAAGCGCCTCTGACCGACAGGGGAGTTATTAACGAGAGTTATGCTCGCTACAGAGCGGGCGGATGAGAACGGCTGAGTGTAGGGGCTGCGTGCATTATTCATATCAAAACCAAGGCTCTGTTCCCCCCACAGTTTGGCTATTTTTTTCCGGGATGTAATTCACATTTAGCTTTAATCCAGTAATCGAATCTGATAGTGATTTATTTCTAGGGAATCGTTACAGAAAACAAAGTTTTCAAGCCTCTGAAACGGCAGTATTCTGCACCACGCTCAAAACCAACGGAATGTGATTGCGATTATGTGCGTAAGGGAACAGCAACGGCCACGTGACACCGGCTACAGTACAAACGCACCATCGTTCGAAAGCCTTAGAAACTATAGATGCAACTTGCACAACTTTTATCTTCAATTTAATGTATCGCGGAAAGAATGGTGTGCAACTACTGGAAATAATAGCTTACCCTCGTGTCACATTATTACTGTAGTATCATTATTATTTAAACTACATCAACATCTAACACAGCTGCATGACACTATTTTTCAACATAGTCGACAAGTCTCTCTCTAAAGAATAGTCGGAATATTTTACCTATAGTTCAACTGCACGACTATAGAAAACCGTTGTTTGGTTACAGAGGTATTCGAGAACCGTTGTGTAAATTGATTGGCGACTCCATAGAGTGCTGTGTGCACAACGACCATATGATGAATAAAATTAGAAGGAAGGTCAGCATTGGCCGTAATTTTGATGATTTATTAACAGCAAAATCGAATTTCGAGCACATAATGATCATCTTCAGTGCTTTAGCGTACAAATTAAAGCTCGTAGGCACAGGTGTCTAGTTATTAGCAGTAACAGAAGCTATGAAACGATCACTATAACTGAGTTATTGTGATCGTTTCATGGCTTCTGTTACTGCTAATAAATAGACACCAGTGCCTAAGAGCTTTAATTTGTACGCTAAAGCACTGAAGATGATAATTATGTGATCGAAATTCGATTTTTCTGTTAATAAATCATCAAAATTACGTTGTGTAAATGTCCTCATCGATGGTAAAAATCGCTCGCCGTCAGATGTTCTGTCAGTTGGACAAAAAGATGGAAATGCCATGGCGCAAGATCTGAATTTCCCAAGGAACATCTGTGCGGCCTTGGAAGAACTGTTGCTATTACTAAAATAGGGCTGGGCGTGACACTGTATTTGGTAGCGTCAGTATTTCACGATGAATGTGTGCAATTTAGCCAGTTTGCCCACAAGAATTTCATTGTAGTGTCGCTAGCTAGTCTTGGAGATAAACGTTATAAGTCTTTAGCAAAAGTAATCAGAACTAGTACGGAAGCCGCCGTGGAGAGCCGCGCAGCGCAGTGAGGTGACGTGGCTAGGTGCCGTGTTTTAATGAAAGAAATGCGCTCGAGAGGCATACACATGTCCCTTATCTATTTAATACCTGTGATCCATTGCTGTTAATCTTAATGTGAACAATTCTCTGATTCACTATGCACATGTCCCTCCCCCCTACCCACCCTTCCCCTCAATTTTTCTGCCATTTTGGTATCAGTGATTGCTTGGTCTTTTATAGTAATCATTTTACGTAAAGGGGTTTTAAATTCCATTTATTTTACATATGTTTTTGGGTGATGTCCTTCAACCTCAAGATGATGATCATTTATTTCATATAATTTACCAGTTTTTAAACATGACTGCAATTCACAACAATGTATAACAGCTTATTTTATAACTGACCATGTATCAAATATTTAACTACATTCCAAGACTGTACTTCCATGTATCTTTAATTACGATGGTGTAAGTCGCGTTTATATATGCACACGAGGAAGTTGGCTCCTCACGCCATGTAATGTAAACATTGGCATGTTCTGCCCACTTCAAAGATAATGTAACCAGTTGGTCTAATAAAGAGTCCCCACCACCTGTTCCCATGACATGCCATGCCACAGATCACGAGGTGGAAACTGGGATGTCTCTATAATGGTTTTTGACGATCGTTTCACTCACCTTTAAGTCAACAGCTGCTTAGACACAGTGTAGCGAAGTTTAAACCTGTATTTGGTGATCTGTTTTTTCCGAAAGCATATACACGTCTTAATTTCGAGGCAGGGAATCGCTTCTTGCAGCGGAAACCAGCAACACCGCACCGACCGAGCGAGGTGGCGCAGTGGTAGCACACTTGACTCGCATTCGGGAGGACGACGGTTCAATCCCGCTTCCGGCCATCCTGATTTAGGTTTTCCGTGATTTCCCTAAATCGCTCCAGGCAAATGCTGGGATGGTTCCTTTCAAATGGCACGGCCGACTTCTTTCCCCATCCTTCCCTAATCCGATGAGACCGATGATCTCGCTGTTTGGTCTCTTCCCCCAAAACAACAACAACAACAACAACCAACAACACCATACCACCATTACTGAGCAACACCAGCAGTACCATTGGTTTGAGGCCGGGCTGTGCCTGTCGCCATCACTAATCCTCCACGGGACGTAGCGCCAGAGCAACGTCGACTTGCTCTCTCAGCGTACTGCCTGCGACGCCGGGTTCCTAGTGGGACGTAGTGCCACTGTGCCAGCCACCGCCCGACTCCTACCAGAGGCCAGCGTGCCGTTCCCCTTAGACAGGCGCTCGCGCACCGCCACATGACACAAACGAGCAATGCGTCACTGGGCCTCCACAAGGTCGAGAGAAGTAGCGAGCCTCTGATGTTTACGGCCACGCCCTCTTAAGGCTGCCGGCTGGTCACGAGCCTTCCGCCAGCAACACAGAGCACCAGCTGAGCAGCCCGGCCAGAAGCCGCCGCCCACAAGCTAGCGTCGGCCGGGAGCAACACAGAGAGACGTGGTTACCTCACTATATCATGTCATGAAGTGAACAGAAGTCATTCTTAACCGTCAACAGTTGCTCCACTGGGGTCCTAGACCTCACCACTCACGCCCCACCTTCAGCACTGATCCACATACTTCAGCTATGGAGTACGTTTCCGGTTGGCGTGCCATTTCATTCGCACACTGTGATACACCTCTTATCTGTTCAGTAGCAGAACTGTGTCTGCAGGAAATCCCAGATATGTACAACATTTTACGCTACGGAGTATAAGACGCACCTTAATTTTTAAGCAATTAAAAAAACATTTTTGCCGTTTTTATTATTAGCTTGCAAGGCCAGACTAAAATAAAAACTCTTAGTTCATAAAACCGAACTGACCTTTAAAATCTCTGAAAATCTCATCTGGACTTCCTTCTTCCTCTTCGTCGTTATCGTTGTCCTCTTCATATACACTGAAGTGCCAAAGAAACTGGTATAGGAATGCGTATTCAAACACAGAGATATGTAAAGCGGCAGAATACTGTGCTGGGGTCGGCAACGCCTGTATAAGACAACAAGTGTCTGGCACAATTGTTAGACTGGTTACTGCTGCTACAATGGCAAGTTGTCAAGATTCAAGTGAGATTAAACGTGGTGTTGCAGTCGGCGCACGAGTGATGGGACAAATCATCTCTGAGGTAGCGGTGAAGTGGGTGTTTTGCAGTACGAGCATTTCACGAGTGTATCGTGAATATCAGGAATCCGGTAAAACATCAAATCTGCGACGCAGCTGCGATCGGAAATAGATCCTGCAAGGACGGGACCAACGACGACTGAAGACAATCGTTCAACGTGACAGAAGTGCAAATCCTTCCGCAAATTTCTGCAAATTTCAACGCAGGGCCATCAACAAGTGTCAACGTGCGAGCCATTCGACGAAACATCATCCATATGGGCTGTCGGAGCCGAAGGCCCACTCGTTTACCTTTGATGATTGCACGAAACAAAGCTCTACGCCTCGCCTGGGCCGGTCAACACCGATATTGGACTGTCGATGACTGCGAATATGTTGCCTGGTCGGACGAGTCTCGTTTCAAATTGTATCGAGCGGATGGATGTGTACGGGTATGGAGACAACCTCATGAATCCATAGACCCTGCATGTCAGCAGGGGACTTTTCAAGCTGGTGGAGGCTCTGTAATGGTCCGGGGCGTGTGCAGTTGGAGTTAGTAGGACCCCTGATATGTCTAGACAGGACTCTGACAGGTGACACGTACTTACGCATCCTGTCTGATCACTTGCATCCATTCATGTCCATTGTGCATTCCGATGGGTTTGGACAATTCCAGCAGCACAATGCGACACCGCACACGTCCAGAATTGCTACAGAGTGGCTCCAGGAACATTCTTCTGAGTTTACATACTTCCGCTGGCAAACAAACTTGCCAGACATGAACATTACTGAGCATATCTGGGATGCCTTGCAACATGCTGTTTAGAAGAAATCTGACCCCCTCGCACTCTTACGGATTTATGGACAGATCTGCAGGATTCATTGTATCAATTCCCTCCAGCAGTACTTCAGACATTAGTCGAGTCCATGCCACGTCGTGCTGCGGCACTTTCGCGTGCTCACGGGGGCCCTCACGATATAAGGCAAGCGTACTAGTTTCTTTGCCTCTTCAGCGTATAAGACGGTCTTCACCATCGTCTAGAGCGTTACTTATGCCGCACTTCTATAAAGGTTTGATAATAATTCTTTTGTTGACCACAACTATTTTATCCACTGACACACTCGTTTCACTGTAGGTCGTTTTAAAGCTCCCTTCTGGGTGAATTCATGTTGGATTTCATTTGTCATCCATTTGTTCCATTCCTCTCTCTCACACACTTTAAATAATTTATTTATCGATACATCAAGAGACTGCAATTGTGAAGGAAGCCCTTCCGGAATAGCAGCAAGCTCCTGTCTCAATTTCTCTGTCACAGAATTTTTCTAATGACTACTAAACTGATCGGTACACTGATGCCGCCAGTTGAATCCACTGCTGCCAGATAGAGATACACAGTATGTTTCTCGCGGTATAGAATATATGGCCTTTTTTTAAGACTGGCAGCAATTTTAAATCAAACACCGGACGTTTTTATATTAATTTCGAGTATAAGACGCACCTCAGTTCTACAGCCAATTTTTCGAAGAAAAAAGTGTGTATTATAGTTCGTAAAATACGATACTTTTGTCTGACAATGAGGCACTCTTGTTGCTCAATGGTCTTTGCGGGGGACGACATGTGTAACTTATTATTTGAAGTCCGTGCTTATTTCTAAATTCTCACTGAATTTTATTTGGTGTGAAATTTGCAAGTCGTAATTTAAAAAGCAGTAAAGCATAATCGGCTTTTGTTGCTTCTAATTTGTTATATACAGGCGTTATGGGAAATACGTGAAACATAAAATATCATTATGACGCCACTATATCATCATCATCATCATCATCTTTCTTTCAGATATTTCCATTTAATTTCTTGAGAATCTATGTTACACATTTTCGTGGAGGCTTTAGTGGCCTAACAGGATCACACCTAAAAATCTCTGAATTCCTTCGACGTTTGCTGTCATGCTTACTTCTAACTCTACACCTACGTACATATACCGTAAGGCACCGTATGGTAGTGGCGGAGGGTGTCCTGTACCAGTACTAGTCATTTTACTTTCATGTTCCGCTCGCAAATAGAGCGAGGGAAAAACAACTGTATTTATGCCTCCATATGAGCCCTAATCTCTATATCTTCGTGCTCTTACGCAAATGTACGTTGACGACAGTAGATCGCAAAACATGCTTCCCCTGCATTACTCCTCTCCACTGCGGCATTTACTTGACACGCACACTGCAACCCCCTTTAAAATGAAACCAGTCCAGATGTGTGCACTGTACTTACTGTTCGTGAACCACGTCACTGCTACTGTCCTAATTTCTTCTTTGGCAGAAATTGGAAGACTTCAGGCTGATAATGGTTTCTGTTTAACCTCTCTATTATTATTATTATTATTTTGCCGAGTGGCTAGGGCCTCCCGTCGGATAGACCGTTTGCCTGGTGCAAGTCTTTCGAGTTGACGCCACTTCGGCAACTTGCGTGTCGATGGGGATGAAATGATAGTATGGTAACACAACACCCAATCCCTGAGCGGAGAAAATCTCCTACCCGGCTGGGAATCGAACCCGGGTGCTGATCACCTGCCCCTCTATATTCGCATTCGCTGACGCCTGTGGGTTTGAGGGTGACACGGCGGCCGGTCGGTACCGTTGAGCCTATATGGCCTGTTCGGGTGGAGTTTAGCAGTAATTTATTTTACGTTGTATATTTCACATGATGTAAAATTTCTGCTGCTTAATGAAACAGTGATCAAGTAACACTGACCTTAGATTTTTACTAGAAAGTGATAATGATGAAATAATTTCTGTCTTATGGTGGGAACTATTGTAAATTTGTATCGCACTATTAGTACGAGGGTTGCCTAGAAAGTAATGCACCGCATTGTTTTCTTCAACAATTCTTTATTGAACATAATGTGAATACCAACGCACAAAATAACGATGTTTTAGCTACACACCCTTTTTTCCCCACGTAATCTCCATTCCGTTCTGTAGCCTTCCTCCAGCGCGAAACAAGGGTGTGTATGCCTTGTAGGTACCAATCCTTGTCCTGGTGGCGGCGCCAGTGCTTCACTGTGTGAATCACCTCCTCATCGTCCTCAAAATGTCTTCCGCGAACGGCATCCTCTAATGGCCCAAACAAGTGGAAGCTCTCTGCAACATGTCAGGTGTGACAGCCGTGGATGGTCTCCACGACCGCTGCAAATCGTGGAGCTCCGCCAAACGGCCTTCTGTTGACCTCACCCTCTGTGTCCTGCGAGTAACTGTACTCCTGTCGACAGCAGATGCTCCGAAGACTTTGCACAAGCGTTTGTGAATATTCCCCACAGTTTCTTTCTTTGCAGTGAGAAATTCAATAACGGCACGTTGCTTGTAACGTGCATCACCTACAGCCGCCATTTTGAAACTGTCCTGCAGCTTCGCTATCTATCGGAAAGTGGCGGAAACTTGGCGCGCTGACTCGGGAGATTTCAAATAATACAGACGGAACGTTTCACATTCGTAGCATTGTTTTCGGCTGAGAAAAAAATGGGGTGCATTACTTTCTGGGCAAACCTCGTAATGGAACTTTTATAAGCCGACGTCCTTTTTGACGGGACATGGTACTTTCCTTTTTACCTCGTAACAGGTCGATGGATATTGAAGTTTTTATTTATGTATTCTACAGACAGAAAAACATGACTAGCATATGAACAAGGTAGTAAATGTTTGTTTAAAGTGGGTAGGACGTCAAACGGGCCCACTTGACGCAGGAGAGGCACCACAGGACATTTTAATTTCCACTGTCTATACTTTTACTAATAAATTCATGAAACTTTGTCAGCATCACCAGGAAGGATTCAGACTTCACACTCATAGGAGTGGAAATACGAAAACATAAAGAAATGATATTTTTTTACATGTGAAATTTCATCATTTTTTTCACTTACTGGAGGAAGGCTACAGAACGGAATGGCAGTATTTGTTACTATAGGTACACTTTTCTTCATAAGTAAGAGAGATTCTTCGATGAATTTTGCACAGTATACAAACCATACTTGGTGTATGAAACTCTAGAATTTTCCAAATCTATTAAAAATTGTGGTAAAAATTGAGGTAATTAACTATAAAATTTGTGTTTTTTCTACACGTGAAGTTTAAAATATAAGAGTTCATTCGTTTTTTCATAAATTAAATAAATTCTAGAGTTTCATACACCTGTGAGTATGGTATGTATGCTGTGCAAAATTCATCGAAGAATCTCTCTAACTTATGAAGAAAAGTGTACCTATAGCAACAAATGCAGCCATTAGTAAGTGAAAAATGATGAAATTTCGCACGTAAAAAAAATTTATTTTGTTATGTTTTCGAACTTCCACTGCAATGAGTGTGAATCCTTAATCCTTCCTGGTCATGCTGACAAAGTTTTACGAATTTATTTGTAAAAGTATAGACAGCGGAAATTTAAATGTCTTGTGGTGCCTGTCCTACCCCTCTTAATACAGCTAACGTAGGAATTTTACGCCCATCTGTTACGTAAAGAGCGTGTGATGAGCGAGCTAGATACAGCCAACAACTGCCGCTGGAGCGCGCTGCGATCGTGTATACCACTTCGACAACACGTACCGTACACTGAAGTCGCATCGTTTCCGAGCGTTGAGCAGCGAGTTGAAATCGGCACGCTGAGGGTTGACGCTCGAAAGCACGCTACGTGTGACGACGCCTTCACGGCTGCCCTTGCGGTGAAACATCCATCACTGCGCTTGCGGCAGTCAACGTGTTAAGAAGCTGCTGACCGCATGTTGTATACGCGAGACGTCAAGAGGCATAAACAAAAGAAAACGAGAACAGTTTCGCCTTAAGCAAAAGTCTCTCGTTTCCAATCCTCCCCCGCCGCCAGGCGGATACTTTTAGCCTGTCGCGGCGCGCGGGCCCCGCTCGCTCGCGCCTTTCTGCCCGGAGGCGGGCGTCTATTTCGGTGCAGACGTCGCCGGCGCTGCCGCTGTCTGCTGTCTCCCTTTGGCAGGTGGGACGACGGCACCGGGCGGCCGGACATCGATCTGCCGGCGCCGCGGCTGCGCTGCGCCCGATCCATCCCATTACCTGATGACACCTCCGCCGCCGCCACTGTGCACCCCGCCGCCGACCTTCCTTACACTCGCCGTTATTTGTTTGCGCAGTGGGCAGACAGAGCACACGTAACGAGCACGCGCCGACTGCAACCCCGGCGGCGGGCAGCGGCCGGCCTGATGAATAATGCAGCACGCCCGCGGAATACGGCGTTCCCTTTGTGCATACTAAACTACCCAGATCATATTTCCGAGCACTTCCTTTGCAGCACTCCCGATGGGCACTTGAAACAGATAGCAGACCACAGGTCGGGCAGAATACGGCTATGATTTAGAGCGAATTGTTTCTGCAAAGCAGTAGGTAATTTAACTACACGAGACGACTGTCACAGTGTCGTGTTGTACCGATAAGCTTGTGTTCCTATTTCGTACTGACTACTGCTTCTTTGTATTACGAAGTAATTTTTACTTTTTCTCCTGAGACTACCAACGCAGTTCATTTTTCGAATCTACAGGGTGTCACAAAAATGTACACCTCCTCCCCCCGCCCGCCCCCCCTCCCACACACACACACACACTCACTTTGAACCCTCATAGAGAACTTATTTTCCTACCTACAACTAAAACAGCCAAGGTCTCAGATTCAGGTTGCCTATGTAACCGGCTTGCAGAAGCAACAAAAACGTTATTTTAAGAATTTCATCTCATTACTGACCGAATTTAAAAATCTGTGATAATCTATCCATCACGTCAAAGGTTTAACACAGTAATTCAAGTACTGAAGTTAGGAACTTCATACTATATCTTGAGGCAGCGTACCTGACGGCACCCAGACTATATTCATTCAGTATTTGGGATCGAGAGCACTTAGCAACTTCCAACAAGCTTTAGACATAACTTCAAACCTTTTCGAAATATTTTCTCGCTGACATCCCGCAAAAAAGGAAAAAAGAATATCGCATACAAAATTTACAATTTCTTTACTGTTAACTTTATGCGCAACACAGTTTGCAGACAGTATTCACATACAGTGTGGTCCATTGATCGTGACGGGGCCAAATATCTCATGAAATAAGCGTCAAACGAAAAAACTACAAAGAACGAAACTTGTCTAGCTTGAAGGGGGAAACCAGATGGCGCTGTGATCGGCCCGCTAGATGGCGCTGCCATAGGTCAAACGGGTATCAACTTCGTTGTTTTTTTAAATAGGAACCCCCATTTTTATTACATATTCGTGTAGTACGTAAAGAAATATAGTTGGACCACTTTTTTCGCTTTGTGATAGATGGCGCTGTAATAGTCACAAACATATGGCTCACAATTTTGGACGAACAGTTGGTAACAGGTAGGTTTTCTAAATTAAAATACAGAACGTAGGTACGTCTGAACATTTTATTTTGGTTGCTCCATTGTGATACATGTACCTTTGTGAACTTATCATTTCTGAGAGCGCATGCTGTTATAGCTTGATTACCTGTAAATACCACATTAATGCAATAAATGCTCAAAATGATGTACGTCAACCTCAATGCATTTGGCTATACGTGTAACGACATTCCTCTCAACAGTGAGTAGTTCGCCTTCCGTAATGTTCGCACATGCATTGACAATGCGCTGACGCATGTTGGGCGTTGTCGGTGGATCACGATAGCAAATATCCTTCAACTTTCCCCGCAGAAAGAACTCCGGGGACGTCAGATCCGGTGAACGTGTGGGCCATGGTATGGTGCTTCGACGACCAATCCACCAGTCATGAAATATGCCATACAATACCGCTTCAACCGCACGCGAGCTATGTGCCGGACATCCATCATGTTGGAAGTACATCGCCATTCTGCCATGCAGTGAAATATCTTGTAGTAACATCGGTAGAACATTACGTAGGAAATGAGCAAACATTGCACCATTTAGATTGCTATCGATAAAATGAGAGCCAATTATCTTCCTCCCATAATGCCACACCATACATTAATCCGCCAAGGTCGCTGATGTTCCACTTGTCGCAGCCATCGTGGATTTTCCGTTGCCCAATAGTGCATATTATGCCGGTTTACGTTACCGTTGTTGGTGAATGACGGTTCGTCGCTAAATAGAATGTGTGCAAAAAAATCTGTGATCGTCCCGTAATTTCTCTTGTGCCCAGCGGCAGAACTGTACACGACGTTCAAAGTCGTCGCCATGCAATTCCTGGTGCATAGAAACATGGTACGGGTGCAATCGATGTTGATGTAGCACTCTCAACACCGACGTTGTTGAGTTTCCCGATTCTCGTGCAAATTGTCTGCTACTGATGTGCGGATTAGATGCGACAGCACCTAAAACACCTACTTGGGCATCATCATTTGTTGCAGGTCGTGGTTCACATTTCACATGTGGCTGAACACTTCCTGTTTCCTTAAATAACGTAATTACTCGGCGAACGGTCCGGACACTTGGATCATGTCGTCCAGGATACCGAGCAGCATACATAGCACACGCCCGTTGGACATTTTGATCGCAATAGCCATACATCAACACGTTATACACCTTTTACGCAATTGGTGAACAGTCCATTTTGACACGGATAATGTATCACGAAGCAAATACCGTCCGCACTGGCGGAATGTTACGTGATACCACGTATTTATACGTTTGTGACTATTAAAGCGCCATCTATCACAAAGCGAAAAAATTGGTCCAACTAAAAGATTCATATTTCTTTACGTACTACACGAATATGTAATAAAAATGGGGGTTCCTATTTAAAAAAACCGTTTGACCTATGGCTGCGGCATCTGGAGGGCCAACCATAGCGCCATCTGGTCTCCCCCTTCAAGCTAGACAAGTTTCGTTCTTTGTAGTTTTTTCGTTTGACGTGAGATATTTGGCCCGGTAACGATCAGTGGACCGCCCTGTATAATTTTGCAGGTACATTCAGTATATTGTATTACTTACCGCTGCTGTATATTTTTTAGTATCATGGCATTTTGCAATTGCACCTTCTTGTTGACACTCGCAAAAAAAATGCGATTGGTGTAACGTCCTGAAGAAGGGCACTAAATGCCCGAAACCGGTAAAGAAATTAAATTTCCTTTATGCAACGGGTTACTTATTATCTTATTATAATTACGACTACAGCTGCTGACGCCCTATAAAATACTAATTACATCATTGTATGACACACAGTTCAAGAGATAACATGTCATTAACATTGATACGAGGGATATTCGGAAAGTAAGTTCCTATCGGTCAAGAAATAGAAACCACTGTAAAAATCTAATACAGCTTTGCACATGTGTTAGACAGTGTCTCTAGTATGCCTGTCGGTTACCTCACTTCGCTCTTTTCAGTTCTGAGTGCATGGCGATCACATGAAGACGCAAAGAAAATAGTGTCTCCCGCCAAGTATGAAGTCCTGGTGAGAGATTTCCCCTGCTGTTATGCAGCCCACATTACAGAACTGTCGTACGATTCCTACTTTGTGACAATTCTCGGTCGCAATCTGCTGGGGCAATAAAAATGTTCCTGCAGCGTTTTTGATGGGAAGTGTTTGATCACCCGCACTACAGCCTGTAATTGGCTCCCTCTGTGTCTTATCTCTGCTCACCTTAACTACTAGCTACGAAGACAACATTTTCGCACAGACAACGAGCTATAGATGGGCGTACAGAAATGGCGGGGAGCATAGGCGGCTGCCTTCTATGACGATGGTATTGGAAAGTTGGTACAACGCAACGACAAAAGTCTAAGTCGGAGTGGTGACTATATACAGCAGTGGCTGGAGGCTATACAGGGTAATGCACGATCGCATGTTGCAGGTCCTGTACGGGCCTTTCTGGATACAGAAAATGTTCGACTGCTGCCCTGGCCAGCACATTCTCCTGATCTCTCATCAATTGAAAACGTCTGGTCAATGGTGGCCGAACAACTGGCTCGTCACAATACGCCAGTCACTACTCTTGATGAACTGTGGTATCGTGTTGAAGCTGCATGGGCACCTGTACCTGTACACGCCATCCGAGCTGTGACTCAATGCTTAGGCGTATCAAGGCCGTTATTTCGGCCAGAGGTGATTGTTCTGGGTACTGATTTTTCAGGATCTATGCACCCGAATTGCGTGAGAATATAATCACATGTCAGTTCTAGTGTAATATATTTGTCCCATGAACACCCGTTTATTTCTTCTTGGTGTAGCAATTTTAATGGCCAGTAGTGTATTTCTTATTTTCAAAGTGGTTTCCATTTCGCGATCAATCGGAACTTACTTTCTGAATAGCCCTAGTATATGTGAAAAATTAGTTCTTAAAATGAAGCGCAAATGGTTCAGTTTATACTCGTCCAGTTGTTTGGTTTTGATTTTTTCCATTAGTCGAAGTGTGAATAATCCGGTAATTAATAAACCGCAGATAATTAGCGTTTTCCGTGTTCAACCATAAAGGATTTACATGCTTAATGCGAAATATTTAACACATCAATTCATTTGTAAAGTAATCAGTGTTTGAAGCTGCTTTATACAAAGTATTCCACACCCTAAGCAACCTAGAGCTCGTGCTCTACCGGATGCCAGCACGGCAGCTCTGCGTGTTTAGTCAGAGAGCTGGCTGCTCTCTGTACTTAAAAAAAAACTTAGAGTGAAGGGATCAATTACGAACTTCAATGGGTGTTATGTGACCCCGGTCACGACCAAATGCAAAAATATGCGAAAAGAAAGTGGTAACCGTTGCTGCCCATGGATCAAAGGTCCCGGCTTCGATTCCCGGCCGGGTCTGTGATTTTCTCCGCCCGGAGAGTGGGTGTTCGCGTTGTCCTCATCATTTCATCATCATTCAGGAAAGTGGAGAGACTGGAATGCGAAAAGATTGGGAACTTGTTCGTCGCTGATAACCGCGCCGTTGAGCGGCCCACAAACCAAATCATGATCGTCATCAAGTAAGCACCAGCTCATCCGAAGCGGAATTCGTTGTACAAATCGCCACTCGGGTATGCATCTGAATTTTCAACGTGTTAACTGTGCACACGCTGTTACAATGCATCACATATCCGCTCGCTGTTACGTAACTACTGTCTTATTTTTATGGTTTTATTTGATGTTTTAGTATTTTTTTGCTCAGAAGTGTCCTGCAATATATATTAAAGACATAAAATCAAATACTTGAAAATGGCATAACACGCCGAAACCTAAGTTGTACTTAAATAAAACAATAAAATGGCGATGTGTTCCTTTGAAAAGGAACAGAAGTTCCTGGTATAAATAGTTTGAAAATGGTACTGTGTAACTTTTATTCAGAACCCTGTCTACGTAGAGCTTTAGAGTCGTCTCGAGTCACATCAGTTGTTGTTAATGATGATGATGATGATGATTGGTTTTGTGCGGCGCTCAACTGCGCGGTTATAAGCGCCCGTACAAATTCGAAACTCGCCACTGTCTTGAATGATGCACATCAGTTGGCGACCACAAGGATGACGAGTGGAGTTTTATCTTCCTATGCTGTGGTCGAATATTTGGGATATCCAAAGCAGCATCCATAGCTGCTACAGTACTCTCATTAGTAGACTAGGGAAAGCAAGTATTCAACCCTTTCGGGGCGTAGGTGTCTATACACGTCACGCTAAGCCGTTCCCCAGCTGCTGTGGACGCGTACAGGCGTGACGCATGAGTGTTCCTACAGTTCTGTGGACGCCTGTATATGTCGGGAGCAGCCGACGTCTCACTCCTGCGGACGAGTTACTTCCGTATCTCGATGAATAGAAAGTTTTGAGTATTAATCATACAACGTTTGTGCCTCATAGCGTGCTATCATTTGCAAGAATCCTCGTTTCGATATCATTTCGTTAATGAGATATGAATTTGTTATGACCATATGATAAGCGATGCGCGTGGAGGTAAATGGGCGCGTCGTGCGCCACTGTCCTTCGGTTATAAAATCAATAATTCGACAACGGTTCTGGTCTCAATTTTAAACGAAATTTCATATCTTACCTACAACCCATTCACTGCAATATATGAGCTGAAACCAATCATAGAAAAAGTTTCTGCAAAGCGTTTTTACCTCTGCAAAAATCTTAAAAATTTCGTGCAACGCTTTATTTTAATCGTGGGGATATTTTGCATCCATGCAACTAATTGAAGGCCGTTTGTTTATTGCCATACGCGTTTCGCTTCTTTTATTTGTGAAGCATCGTCAGTGGCCTCTTTTTACACATATAATTAACGTATCATTTGGCAGTTACAATATATTACTATGTTACGTTTTGTCATGTTTCTCTTGTTTTTTTTAGGTTAGAATCAACTTTTTTTAGCACAAATTTCGTGATGTGAAATTATCGTTCGGTGTTACTTACGATTTCCAACGTTTTTATTCCGTGTGTAGTCTTTGAGATGTGTTCATTAGTCTCCATGCTCCAGTTGGCCAATTTCCGGCGTTCTTTCACCCACATCTGATTCAACACATTTGACATTCCATTTGCACTTGCATTGCGTGTTCGGTGTATAGTGTTGGCAATTATCGCTGTGTGTTTATCTTTCGTATGTGTGTGTGTGTGTGTGTGTGTGTGTGTGTGTGTGTGTGTGTGAGAGAGAGAGAGAGAGAGAGAGAGAGAGAGAGAGAGAGAGAGAGAGAGAGAAGGGGGGAGAGAAAATTCATTATTTATTCTGGTTATGTTTGGGATCTTGATCGTTATTGTTTTAGTGGCTAACATGAATAAAGAGTTATTGGATTATATGGATTTGGTCACCGAGTACCTTCCTTTTCATAGCAATGACTCTTTGCATGTGAAATTTTTCTTGCAGTGTCAGGAGCTTTTTGTGGTAATTATTCACTTTAATAACTGTCATCTCATGTTCCATGTTGAATGGTTCGGTCCCCGTTTTATCAGGTGTTCAGTGAAGGTAGAATGGCTATTTTCGTATATCCAACTTCTTATACGTTCTTTATATCTAGTTTTGAAGTTCCTACCCGTCATGCCAGGATATACTGATTTGCATTCTTGGCACTCTAATTTAGTCATTTTTTCTTTGTTTAATTTGATGCAGCGCAGTAAGTTTGAAGCAAGCGCAAAGAAATTCAGATATTTACCGAATGAACGTATCAGGCTGTAAGCAATGCGAAAGTCAAATTTTTTCAACTAATAGTTTTCGAAAAATCGGATAAGTACTTCCTATAGGCCGGAACGCCCTCTCTCAGAATAGGCGCCAGCATTTGACGAACCGTACAGCTATGACAAAAATTGCCTTAACACTGAATCCACAAAACAAAACAAAATTTTCTAGTTAATGCTGTCTCGTAAAGCTTGTGACTATTAAAATCAATTTTTAAAAAGATTTGTGAAAAAAAACGGTCGATTTTTTTGTGAAATGGTATGTCTGAAAGTAAGAAATAAAACAGATTAGACAAACATTTGACACGCCTTTCAATGATGACAAATCATGTACAGCAGCTGAGATGCATACACATCAGTGATGTAGGGAGAGCACTGTGTGACATACCACTAAACAAATATCCTCTACTACTCCTTCAAATTCTCAGATCCTAAGTTAAACGTTGCTCCTGCATTTACTTTTTAGGACCATGGCATTTTTGCTGTACGCACTTTATCATTGACACTTGCAAATAATGCGATGGACATAATCTTATGAAGAAGGGCACTAAGTGCTCGAAACCGGTAAAGAAATTATTTTTTTTTATGCAGCTGGCTGATTATTATTTCATTATATACGACTACAGTTGCTGGAGATGGATAAAATACTGAACTTAAACGTCGGACTTTACATTCTTAATTATCACCTCACTTGCTGTACTTGATTTCAAGCATGAATCGAAGGCGCCTCAATTGTTTCTCTAATCTACTTTATTTCTTAATTGTGGACAAAGTCTATCGACAAAACAACTGACCGTTATTATTTTAGAATTTCTTTTATTCTTAAGCATTTTTTCTCAAAACATGAAATATATTTAAAAATCGATCGTCATTCTATTATTAGTAAGAGTGTATGGATCAAGAGAAATTACAGAAGTTCCAATTTACGCTGTGATTCAATTTTTTTTTACATTTCATTTACATAGCCAGCAGCAGCTGTTCACGAAATGTTTCAGTTTTTATTCAAATCATTAATTATGTCCTCCTCAAGTGCTCTGATTACTCTGCAGCATCCCTTTTTCCCGAAAGTACAAGTCGCAGAGTTCGATTTGATACTCATTTGTCTATTTCTCCACACTTCTTTAGGCTATGGAAATTCAGACAAAATCCATTTCCCCTAAAATCACTCATTAGGTTTTTCTTCATTACCCTGAGTACTTTCAAGCAATTAAATCTTTCTTTGGAAAACTAGACCTCACTTTGGTAAAGTCGATACCCCATTTGTCGATTTCCCTCTCTTCGTTACACTACTAAAATACGGACAAAAACTCGTTCTGCAATTTCTGTAGAGTCTTGTTTTCACCCCGCTTAAACATTTGACCAAAAATACCGGAGTGTAGAAAGTTTCGCCGTAATCGAAGATGCCTACACCGCCAGAGCCGTAATACTGTCCGATAGTGAACTCTCACCCCATCCGCATGCGGCACTTCTTTTCATGCAGCTGATGGTTGTCCATATTCGCAACTGCGAACACATTTCTTGTATTTCATAACGGCTGTCGCTCCGTAGTGCCTGTTCATGCATGCATTTCCGAAGGTCCTTTTCATCTTAATTCCGAACGACACAGGCACTGCAATATCGTATCATCTGGAGTACGTAGAGAGAGTGACCTGAGGCTACATTTTCTCTACAGATATACTCAGCAATGCAGGTACTTTGCCAGCCGCTGTGGCCGAGCGGTTCTAGGCGCTTCAGTCCGGAACCGCGCTGCTGCTGCTGCTGCTGCGGTCGCAGGTTCTAATCCTGCCTCGGGCATGTATGTGTGTGGTGTCCTTAGGCTAGTTAGGTTTAAATAGTTCTAAGTCTAGGGGACTGATGACCTCAGATGTTAAGTCCCATAGTGCTTAGAGCCATTTTTGAGCAGGTACTTTTTGTACAAATATCACAGATTTTCTGTCCTATTCCAACCGTGTCTTGTGTGGAGAGAAAATAACTGCCTGCATGCCACTGTGCACGTCCTAATCTTTATTTTAAAACCCGTACTGGAGATACTCTATGGTAACATCGGAACTGTCACTCAGTCTTTATCTCATACCGGTTTTCTAAACAGGATTTCGCAACGACACTGTCTCCTTTCTTTGAAAATGTTCCTATCTGAATTCTGTAAAGTATTTCCGTTACACTTTCGTGTGGTCTATACCGACTTGTTTACTATCCTAGCAGCGTACCGCACAGTTCGTTCGATATTTACCGTCAAGTCACCTACATGGGCATTCAAAATGCTGCAGCATTACTCTGCAATTGGCCGCCTTAGCCTTTTGCACACGATATCCTGTCAGATGCATTGCACTTTCCCAGTATTTAACAACAAATCTAAGTGTTCTATTCGCCTTCTCTGTTTTGTGTATTTGTCCCATTTCCTTTAGTTTCTTGGTCTTATCCCGAAATACTTGTGCGACCTGACGTGCTCCAGACGTTCGCCACTAAGCTCGTAATCGGGATACCTTATTTTACGAACTACAAACACGCGTTATTTTCTTATAAAAATAGCCTCCAAAATTCAAGTGCGTCTTATACTCGAAATTAATATAAAAATGTCCAGTGTTTGATTTAAAATTCCCGCCAGTCTTAACGCTCGGACGCCCAGACTTTGCCTGCCACCTCGAACGTCCAGAGGGGTCATTTTGACCACTACCATTTAAAAAAAGGTTTCTGAACTATTACTTCAAAATTTTCCGCATTTATTATATTTTAATGTTTACAAGATTCATAGCCATTTCAGATAGAGAGTTGGAAATAAAAATAACACATACAAATTGTATTATTTATTGACATATAAACAAATTTCACTGAACCTGTTAACACCCGAACAAGTGTAAGGAAGCTGGGTTGGTTTGTGGAAGGAGACCAGACAGCGAGGTCATCGGTCTCATCAGATTAGGGAAGGATGGGGAAGGAAGTCGGCCGCGCCCTTTCAGAGGAACCATCCCGGCATTCGCCTGAAGCGATTTAGAGAAATCACGGAAAACCTAAATCAGGATGGCCGGACGCGGGATTGAACCGTCGTCCTCCCGAATGCGAGTCCAGTGTCTAACCACTGGTAAGGAAGTGACAGGCTTTCCTTTGTTCTAAATTCATTAAAACGCGAACTTTTCATGTGCACAGAAATATCAGCTACTTCATTGTTTTACAGAATTGATACATTTGCATTCAATTTCCTTTGTACATTTTCCCCAAAGCATCATCTAAAAAACACTGCACTTGTAAATAGTTTTATTACATTCGCAGAATTTGAGAACTTGACATTTACGGCGCTTCTATGGCATTTCGCCTTCATCTTCATTTTCATTCGTTTCATACTTGTCTGTGGTCATACGAGGAAAGCGACTCTTCACATACTCAGAGCGTAGTTCATCTGCAAGCTAAAATGTCTTCTTTTGATCTTTTTCCCAGTAACAGCCATAAATACTACATGCTAGGTCAAGGATATTGAAGAAGGAGTGCACAGGCCATCTTCTTAAGGAAGCCTTGACGGAATACTGCCTAGACATTTTGTCTATTATGTTAACCCCAAATTTAGTTTAGTTTTAATAACATACAGTTTGTGGAGTTTTTTTCTCATATGTGTTTATGGTTACACTAGGATGAAGGGAAGACATTACTAGCACATTTTTTGCTTTCTTTTCTTAATAGACTGTCAAGGAAATATCATCACGTTCTAAACCTTTTGTGGCATATAGAGGACTCTTCAAGGACTTCATGAGCATGTAGTATTTCTCTTCTTGCTCTATTTACGGTTCCTGCAATGGAGGTTGATTTTTTCTTTCAATTTCTTGGCTAGTTTGAGTGAAGTGAAGTAATTGTCTGTAGTGACAGTTCTGCCTTTGCCCAGAAATGGTTCCATAAGATGCATTACTACATAATCTGGAACCCTTTCGTCTTGGGATCGTGCAGTGTCCTTACCAAGGTAAGGGAAACCATTGAGTATATATCTGCTTTCAACATCTACAGCTAACCAGTATTTTTGCCCTTACTTGTCAGGCTTTGAAGCCATGAATTGTGTGAACGAGCACTTAATTTTACTTGCGAAGAGCTGATCGTCTATTGTTACGTCACCTTCAGGTTTGTAACACATTGTACAGTTTTCTATAAATTTGTTCCAGGCAGCAGAAACCAATGCAAACATCATCCTGTAATCGTACAGGGTGTGTAGACTTCTAGTCGAACCTCAGGAATCTCATTATCTCACAGAATCTATTTCTACTCGTGGTTTCCACACAAAATGGTAGGCCCCAGGAATCTGACCGTAAGCTGTGAAGGTCTGTACTTCGGCAACCATTCACACCACGAGCATAAATAATTGCAATAAATGCTTCTAGTTCTTTTGTGGTCAATGACCAGTTGTCATTTTCTAGTACTCCATGTGCCCCTGTTCTAGTACATTTCAAGATATGTTTGATTATATAATTGTCTATGAGCAAGTGCCAAGCACTTGATGCAAGTTCATCACCTACATTTCTTTTTGCATGTGGTGTAGGTCCAGGGCATTCTCTCAAAATATTGTGATAGGAAAACCCCCACCTTGTGAATTAGGCACTGCTTCTATTAACACTGTTACATCAGGAGCAACTTCTTTATGTCTTTCATCAGCGATGAAGAAGCAGTCACTTGTTCTACACTCTGACGAACAGGATTATCTCCTATTCTGTTACATGATTCGCCCCAATCTATAGAGAACGAATAATAGAACAAATACAATAAAGCTACCATAAAATCTACAGTACAGTAACACCATATGCAGATAAGAATATAATGATTATAATTTAGTAGCAATAATAATAATAATAATAATAATAATTTACTTACTAGACTGTAAACTTCCATTACCTGTAGCTGAAGAATCAGAATCATTAGTATTAGATGATTCATCATCTCTCAATGTGTGGTAAAAACTCTTCCTCTGAATCGCCAGAAAAAAGTTCGCCACCGTCTCAATCACACTCCATAACTCCTTGTAACTGTGCAAGAATCTCTTCATCTCGTAAATACTCCATCCGATTCATTTCGATCTTCAGCTCACAATCACATTTGAAAGACTGATTCTTACAAGGGACTGACGAACAATGGTGAACCGTGTCCATTGTTGTCATTTCATACCGCAATAATATGAACGAAAGTAAATTATTGTACTACAGAGTAAAGTAGCCGAGGCTTGAGAATGCATGAGATAAATGTATGGCATACCTATAAACAAAATTATAGCTTTTTCTAAAGGGGTCAATATTGTCCCTCTGCGCGTTAAAGGTGAAACTGGAAAAAAGTGAATGAATTCGGGAAATGCACTGTTTTTTAATATAATGAAAGCACATGTCAAATAAATAAATGTCATGAAAGTAAATGTCGCTTGAATCATTCTTCAAAACATACGTAGCGCTTAAAAACCGATAAGGGTCATTTTGGCCCATCTGGGCGTTCCCCGAGTGTCAAAATTTGCCATTATGCCACGGAAAACCTATCTCTGTCTGGAAACATTGGATTTAACTGCCAGCAGCAGTGCACGAACGTGAGTTGCGGCGGGGATTGCTAACAGTGTCTCCCTCCCGCACCATCATCACTAACCCAGAACTACGTCTAGCCTATCACGCGTCACTGCAGTCTACTGACCCAGAGAACTTAAACTGGAAGTGATTTGCGTTATCTGTAACAGTACAATATTTTTGTTAGTAGCTAGTTTCATAATGGAAAAAATAAAAGGTATTTGTATGAAGCTGGCTTTAAATTGAAAGTAACAGCATGTGGAGAACATGGAAACGAAGCAGATGAACGGCATTTTGGCCGTCCACCAACAGAAAAAAACGATTGGCGATTGGAGGGTTAGTAAAGACGAACTAAGAAAAATGAGAAAGACTAAATACGCAAATAGAGAACTGAATGCAATATGGCGAAAACTGTAAGATGACGTACTGAAATGGATTAAAGGACGCCGTCAAAATGGCACTGGAATTAATAAAAAAAATATTGAAATACACGCTCGTAAGCTGGCGCTACAGTGGCACTTAACAGACTTTACGGGTGGAGTTAGTTGGTGCTATAGGTTTATGAAGCGTCATGGACTTAGCATGCGTACCAAAACCAAAATATCTCAGAAAATTCCGTAAGAGTATGAAGAGAAAACATTATCTTTCCCTCTCTTTATTAATCAACATGAAAAGTGCTGGAACTGTAGCTATAAAAACAAGTGGGCATGAAAAAATGCACTACACTGCTGCCCTTTCATATTGTGCTGACGGTTCTAAACTTAATCCAATGATCATTTTCAAGCGCAAAACAATGCCGAAACCATCTGAAATACCGCCAGGTGTTCTTGTTCACGTACATGACAATGGCTGAATGGACGAGGCTCGTGTAAAACTTTGGATTAACAGAGTGTGGAAGAGGAGGAAAGGCGCTTTTTTGAAGAAGAGTTCTCTTCTTAAGTTTACAAGTCACTTGAAAAATTCTGTGAAAGAGAAAGTTAGACAGGGAAATACAGAGGTTGCTATTATTCCGGAAGGACGTACTTCGCAATTGAAACCTCTTGATGTCTCTAAACCATTTAAGGTGCACGAGAGAGGGGAATGGAACAAATGCATGACGGATAAAAACCCAACATGAATCAAATCCGAAGGGAGCTTTAAAACGACCTACAATTAAGTAAGTGTCTCAGTGGATCAAACAGTCGTGGTCTGGAGTGAGAGAAAATATTATTGTCAAATCTTTCAAGAAGTGTGGCATAAGTAAGGCTCTCGATGGCAGTGGATACCATGTTATGTATGAGGGAGACAACAATGATGACGCAGAGGAAAATGGCGAAGAAAGAAGAAGAAGAAGGTAGTTCAGATGACCAGACCATTTTCATAGACTTTGGAGGTCAGTTCGGTTTTATAAGCTAAGAATATTATTTTTTTAGTCTGGCTTATCAATATAATAATAAGTGTGAAAATATTTTGTAATTGCTAAAACTTTAGGTGCGTCTTACAGTCGGTAAAATACGGTACTATCTGAGCGTCTCTTTTTTATAGTCATTATCTCAAACTAAACCACATTTAAAGAGAGCTGCCATCATTACATAAAGTGGAAAATCTGTCGAAGTGTCTCCTGACTGTCGACCATCGATGAAATTTTCCAGCAGACAACGACATCGTCAGCGAGCGACATGGTACTGCTGCTGACGCTATCTGACCACGCGGATGATGGAACACTTGAGTGTATGTAAGTGTGGTGTCGTCCGAAGAAAGGGGTGTCAAAGCAAGGTTGGCACCTCGCGACGAAACCACACACGACGATAGTCGCTGCACGCTGCATCAACGAAAGCCACGCTTCCTAGAGCTCCGCTACGTCACCGCAGCGGCTCGTGTACTTACGGCAGAGCAGTGGAACGCTCGCCCCACTTCAGAGTTACCGATAAAAACGACAGCATCATCTTAGATAGGCTACCAGTGTATTAAATGTCTTAGGCGGAACATAACGTGAACATAGCCTCAACTATACTTCAAGTGAACGGGGCTTGTAAATTTGCCTGTATCAAGTGACTAACAGACACATTTGTAAATACTCTCAATATTCCCGTGGAAACAGAATGCTAAAAGTTAAGTAAATCTTCATCGCTACATTTTAATAAAGTGAGCTAATATTTTGTGTTTTACAGTTCCACTCTTGGAGAAAACCAAAGAAACCACCGTAGAACCGGTGAGATGAGTGTATTTTCGTACGGTACGGTGTGACCTCCCCTTCTCTCTTTGCTCCGTTTCTTTCGCTGATCTTTCCTCTTCTTTCTTCCTTCTTCGTACCGCCACTATATCTCAGTGCTTTCAATGCAAAAACGTAGTGAGAAGGGGGCACATGTATGTGGTGGTTCACGATATAGAAGTGCTGTGCGGGAGCATCACACGTGCCTCTGGTTTGAGAAGACTGAAGTACGAACATTTCTCAAAAGGAAGACAGGAATGTGCTCTCTTTTCTTTTGAAACTATAAAATGTAGTGTAGCTAGTACTGTCTATCGTTTTACTAAACTGAATGAGCGCGACACCATTGATGAAGTTTCACCCTCGAAAGAAGTTTATTAATACCAATTACCTGAAATAAAAAAAAAAAAAAAAAAAAAAAAAAAACATTCAATACAGAAGTCGCACACAGTTAGAGTAATTAGTTTCTGATGTGTGTGTAGTGGGCATTAATACTTAAAAGATCGTCTCAATAATTCTATCACTGTCCGTTTATGAGTTGCTAAGCAACGTATCAAAAAGCTGACTACGCAATGATTAATTTTTGTCGTATCCCGACAGTAAATCGCTTCTCGCTTGGTTTAAGCATCAAGACGATTACTATGCCGCTCATGTAAGTCTTTGATAGTTATTATCAAGCTAATATCCGTAAATTGCGGTTAATGTTACTGAATCACACACGCATCGGTAACGCCCGATATCCAGCCGCGTATCTTGAACTCCGCGCCGATATTTGAGAATTCGCGCGCCATTTGTTTGCACCAAAGTCGGGCCGTGGTTCCCTAGAACAATTTTAAATCGATTCCGGATTATAAATTAACAATTCTATGTCCATTCATGAAAGTTATATAAGATCCGCACTCGACGACTACTTGATCGCGCACTCGAGCAACACGGAAGTTTTTTGTTCTTACAAAGAGAAAACGTATCATGCATAATGCAACAAGGTTATTTGCTATGTCAAAATATATTTATATTTATCTCATTAAAACTATTAAATGTTGTACATAATTAAATTATTTACTCTGTAAATAATCAATAAAATTTAGAAATGAATGACACGTATATATAAAAAAAAAAAAAAAAATCACAAGTTGATATGACGTCATGGGCACTATTGGTTTCGACTCCCCTACACTCACGTGACGCAAAGTAGATCCCACTATACAGGGCATACTCATGTAATGTTACAACAGCAGTGAGTGACGGATATTATTTATGTATAGCAGTGTAGTGCCCTTCCTGTTTACCGAAACTACTACTTCCCAATGCCACGCGGGATTAGCCGAGCGGTCTAGGCGCTGCAGTCATAGACTGTGCGGCTGATCCCGGCGGAGGTTCGAGTCCTCCCTCGGGCATAGGTGTGTGTGTGTGTGTGTGTGTGTGTGTGTGTGTGTGTGTGTGTGTGTGTGTGTCCTTAGCATAATTTAGGTTAAGTAGTGTGTAAGCTTAGGGACTGATGACCTTAGCAGTTAAGTCCCATAATATTTCACACACATTTGAACATTTTTGAACTACTCCCCAACGATACAGTGCAAATTGTTTGAAGTCTACTGTATACAAGCAGTAATGTATTTATTCGTCTTATTATATGGAGACAGAAGTGTGTTCTCTTGTTTATGTAAATCTACAGTCAATCAATTTAATATATCAAATTTATTTTCTGTATAAACTATGAATAAAACAAAAATGTGATGTATCAAACGCTCAACCAATACATAATCTGTATAACACCAAGTGTGTATGTATGTAAGATATCACGCAGAATATACCACAACTACCAACAATCAGACAAACAATCAGACAAACAAACCACTACTGAATATCATGTAGTGTCATGACATGCAACACTTCAAATACTGTATCAACAGCCGGCCGGGGTGGGCGAGCTGTTCTAGGCGCTACAGTCAGGAACCGGGTGACCGCTACGGTCGCAGGTTCGAATCCTGCCTCGTGACATGGGTGTGTGTGATGTCCTTAGGTAGGTTAGGTTTAAGTAGTTCTAAGTTCTAGGGGACTGATGACCTCAGAAGTTAAGTCCCATAGTGCTCAGAGCCATTTGAACTGTATCGATACACACGAACACCACAAACATACTTAAACACAAACCATTTCCCTCTACATACTGCAACTTATTTTCACCGCACTTGTTGTATTACTTTTTTGTACATTTGTATTATATAAATTACATTCTCCGAACCAGGCAGAAAGAAATTTTATAGAACAACTTTAACAATCGTTAAGAATTCAATTCTCTGTTACGGTTAGATAAAGCATTCTGGAAATATGAATTTTACTTCTAAATGTGTGTACAGAACGGTTACTCGATCCTCAGTGCTTTTACATAGACAGCATCCTGTTCCTTGTGATGCAGTGAATCCGAGTATCCGATTTTATTGGAATGTAGAGCATATTTTGCTTTAATAGTGCTCATTAACTTTTGTGCAGTAGTAAATTTCCTAAGCATTCAGATAATTTTGTTTCTGAAATACTCCACGTAAATTTTCTTAAGTGAGTAGTTTGTTTCGCAAAAGGGTACATCCAAAGAAATGAGTTAATTACTTTACTTAGGTCATTCTTACAAAAATCTTTATTCAGTGTTAAAGGAACTGAATAATGCAGTGTTCATAGTAAGTGGTTATTAGTCACTGCAATTTTAACGTCTACTTGATGAATACTTGCTTCACAGATGTGCAAAAGTGTTTATATTCCTATATTTGTGTTTGGAAGTGTAACTCTCTGAGTCTTGCCAGAAGCGTTTAGTGCTGACCGCAGTTAACTGACAGGATCATTTCTGAGCTCTCATGCTACATGTTGAGACAGTATTGCAGACATTATTACAGTAAAAGTACATATGAAGGGCAGCAATCATTTTAATAACGTGTGTATTATTTAAAGATTAATTGATTGCAATTGTTCATACCATAACAGATCCAGGGACTCTGTTTTATTTTTGCTCTGCTTAATATAAAGACGTATAGGGTGTATAAAAAGAATCATCCGACTTGGCACGTCCATATTTCTGAAACTAATGAACATAAACAATGAATTTTGTTTTTTGGTGAACGGGAAACTCAAAAACTTTTTTCCATACCTTTTCACAGGTTGAGATTTTCACTCTGCAACGGAGTGTGCGCTGATATGAAACTTCCTGGCAGATTAAAACTGTGTGCCGGACCGAGACTCGAACTCGGGACCTTTGCTTTTCGCGGGCAAGTACTCTACCAACTGAGCTACCCAAGCACGACTCATGCCCCGTCCTCACAGCTTCACTTCTGCCAGTATCTCTTCTCCTACCTTCCAAACTTTACAGAATCTGCAGAACTAGCACTCCTCAAAAGTTTGGAAGGTATGAGACGAGCTACTGGCAGAAGTGAAGCTGTGAGCACGGAACGTGAGTCGTGCTTGGGTAGCTCAGTGGTAGAGCACTTGCCCGCGAAAGGCAAAGGTCCCGAGTTCGAGTCTCGGTCCGGCACACATTTTTAATCTGCCTTTTCACAGGTGTTCAATATGCCCCCTTGACATGCACGGCATCTGGCAATACTGCATTTGAATTGTTCCCACACTGCAGCCAGCATGTCTTGAGTTATAGCTTCCACGGCTGCTGTAATGCGATGTCTCATTCATTCATTGTTGTTGGTAACGGAGGCACATAAACCGAGTCTTTTATAAACCCCCACGAGAAATAATCACATACAGTCAAGTCCGGTGACTCTTGAGGCCAGTATGTATCATTGGGGGCAATGCGACCGATCGATCGTTCAGTAATCCCTTGATTTAAAAATTCTCGCAGATTCCAGAGTGGCGGTGCCCCATCCTGTTGGTAAGTGAAGTCGATGTCTAACTGCAGGAAAAGAAAGTTCTCAAGCATATCGAGATATGTGCTTCCTTTAACAGTGTTCTCGGCAAAGAAAAATGGACCCCACACACCTTTTTCCGTGAAACTGCACAAAACACATTACATTTTACAGACTCCCTCTCATGTTTTACAACTTAAGTGGTTGTTCCGTACCCCATATTCTCACATTATGACGCTTCACCTTTCCATTTGAATGAAATGTTGCCTCGTCACGACACACTAAGCGTGGAAGAAAACTGTCATCCTCCATTTGCCAGGAACGAAATTACAGAACTCTACCCGCTGCTGTTTGTCACCTTCACGAAGAATTTGCAGTAGCTGAATTTTGTATGGGTTTCATGTGTACGCCAGACGGACATAGGGGGATTGTTGAGCTGTCAAGCTGCAAGGCGAACGGATTTCTGCGGACTCCATGTGAAACTACGGCGGATGCGTTCGACGTCTGTGTCAGACACGCGGGGACGGCCCGGCGATTTGCCTTTACACGAACAGCCTGATTCGAAAATTTTCGCGACAGAAGAGAGCGACAGCGCGCGACAGCTTCAGGCGACAAAACACAACCGCAGGTGTAATTACAGAAGTGTGCTATGTGAGCGACATCTGTGTCGCTGCCTGTCTCCCACTGCAACTGGATACGTTTTAATTCAAACGTATTTGAATCTTGTCTGCAGCACGCGCGACAGAGAGCAACAGCCACGTGTCTTTTGGGCAAAGCAGTGGAGCGGAAGTGACGGCAGCTATGAATTACGTAACATTCGATTTTAAGAAAACTATTCGGTGAAAAAATTTGAGTCTTCCGCAACCTATAGTTCGATTTCTTTAAACGATAAAGGTCTGAATTTGTTTTCGTTATTCGTTATAGTTACTGTGCTGCACCAAATTGAGTACATGGCTGCACGAAATTTTTAAGAATTTGCAGAGGTAAAATCACACTGTGTGGACTTTCTGTATAGTTCATTTAAGGCCATGCATTATTGCGTATGAAATGTAACCAATATGTCTAAAATTTAAAGTTGAGACTGGAATGATATCTCTCTTCATTCTTGAGATATTGGTTGTTATATCCGCGGACGGGTCGCTCGCGGCGCATCCGAACCTTTCCTGTCCTTCGGGAATCAAGTGGTCGTAAAAATCGTCCTATCTCATAAAAGGTTCAAGATATCGAAACGACGAATTTTGGAAATGACAGCACGCAGAAAGGACTATTTTATCATATGATTAACACTCGACACATTTTTGTAAACGAGTGAGCAGAGCGAAACCAAGACTCCCTTTAACTTAAAGCTGAAGTTTTGTCCAAAATTTAATAGCCAAACAATAGGAGAGAAACAGGTAAACGGGGTATCAAAGTGCCCAGCAGGAGGTCTAGTTTGGCATGAAAATATTTAACTGCTTAAAAGTAATCAGGGTAATTAATGTAAACTTAATTAATAAGCTGAGGAAAAATTGAAATATTTCACGAAAAGCTGCTGCCAGTCTATGTAAATGAAGTGTAAAAAATCTCATCTGTTCAAGACCTAGCTATTTTGCACATAAAAAGAAACATCGGTGCGGTATTTAAATGTCAAAAAGGCTATCTTCGAACCAAGTACTTTAGGAAGGCAAATGAGCAGTCAGTAAGTTCATGCTTTCTGAATAAAATTTGAAGTTAAAAAATGAAAGAAATCAGTCAAATATTTTGTGAAACGATTTGTGTAAAAGAGGTAAGTAGATCTGCGTGCCTTTGAATGATGCTCGAAATCACGAACAGAAAATGAGGTGCACCAAACGTTTCCCTACTATTTTTTATTTCATACTTTTAGACAAATGATTAAACAAAACGTTTAAATTTCTCAGAATTTGTATGCTTTACTTGTACAGACTATTTAGATTAATTGAAACGCTTGGCCTTAACACTGACTGCTGATGAATTACGTTTGCATCATCAAGTATCTGTAAAATTTCATGGTTCATCGCAATTTATTAGGAATTTAATGTGTGTGATATACAGGGATAGGTGTGTACACTCTTAAAGATCAAGTTCTTTGGCAAGACCTTAAAAATATACTTAGCGATGCCGTGTAAACAGTATACATAAAATTTAGTATACAGAATTGTAACTGAGCCAGTTAAAATGTAAGAAGAAACCGGAATCGAACCTACGAACTTCTCGCAGCGTTTAATCACAAGACTCTAACCATCAAACCTAGCCGCTATTTCCTTGTGTCAATCTGTGTACTTATGCAGGTACTTAGGGTAGTTAAGTCCTGCAGTCAATCATTCTTCCGCATTTATTGGCTGTTAAAAGTTCTTAAGCATGTAAAAAAAATATTCGAATTTAATTTATTGATGAGGTAGTCGAATGGTCCTTTTCTTATTCACGTGCATTCGAAGAATTTGTCTAGTGATCTTCGTAGTTGATGATATTTATGAAATTCTCCATTGAGATTCATCCATTTGTAAATTTCAAGCACAGCATTCCTTTTCGCTTTATTTTCTTAAGTAAACCTAATTTTGTGGCCTTACTCTCCAGCTACAGTATTCTACAGGTTAGGGACGCGGTTTCATAGAAACAGCTGATTGGCTCTAAGCAGCCATCTTGTAGCGCGACATGGTCGCTCCCACGCAGGACACGCGAGCTTTTCGCCCGATGCTGCTGCTTGTCGCTGGAGTGTCGTGCTTCCAGAAGTCTTTTTTTTTTTTTGGTGGGGTTTAAGGGCGCTCAACTACTGAGGTCATTAGCGCCCAGTCACAGTTGTTAGAGCACATGGAATCTAGTAAAACTCAGGGGAGCGGGGGACACCAGAAAGTCCTGACAAAGATGCAGATAAAATAAGTAAAAAAGTTAGATGTCTTTGGACAAGCCAGTCAAAGTTATAAAACGCAGAACACGTGCAGCTGCTCGAGCGTCATCAGCTAAAATATCCGGTAAAGTAGATGGCAGGGACAGGACAACACGAGGTTGACTAAAGCGGGGGACACGACAATAAAACATGGCGCACTGTTAATGCCTGACCACAAGGGCACTGCGGGGCTGGGTCACCGGAGAGCAGGTAGCGGTGGCTAAACCGGCAATGCCCAATCCGCAACCTGGTCAGAAGGACCTCTTCTCGCCGAGATAGTCGGGATGAGGTTGTCCAAGCAGTTGGGAGCGGTTTTACTGCCCGGAGCTTGTTTCCTTGGAGGGATGACCAAGCATCCCACCACAACGACACAAGCCTCTTACAAACAACCCCACGAACGTCAGATGATGGGACACAATGGGAGGCTGGCCGAGGCAGGAGGACTGCAGCCTTGGCTGCAGCATCTGCCGCCTCATTCCCAGGCACTCCTACATGTCCGGGAACCCACAGAAAGCTGACAAGAGAACCATTATCAGCGAAAGAATGGAGGGACTGCTGGATCCGTTGCACCAAGGGATGGACCGGATAGGGAGCTCCAAGGCTCTGAAGAGCACTGAGTGAGTCAGAGCAGAGTACATACGATGAATGGCGGTGGCGGCGGGCATACTGAACGGCCTGATGGAGAGCAAAAAGCTCAGCCGTAAAGCTGGAACATTGGTCGAGGAGCCGGTATTTAAAGGTGGCGGCGCCGACGACAAAGGCACAGCAGACACCATCGTCAGTTTTGGAGCCATTGGTGTAAATAAAGGTGTGACCGGCAAGTCGAGCACGAAGTTCGACAAACCGTGAGCAATACACTGCAGCCAGAGTACCCTCCTTCGGGAGTGAGTTGAGGTCGAGATAAATATGAACCGGAGCCTGGAGCCAAGGTGGTGTCGGGCTCTCACCCTCTCTGAAGGTGGTAGGGAGGGCAAAATCCAATTGTCGAAGCAGGCGACGGAAGCGGACTCCGGGGGGCAGCAGGGCAGACACATACAACCCGTACTGACGGTCGAGAGAATCGGCGAAGAAGGACTGATAAGAGGGGTGGTCGGGCATAGACAACAGCCGGCACGCATACCGACACAGCAGTACGTCGCGCCGGTAGGTCAATGGTAATTCAGCAGCTTCAGCATAAGGACTCTCGACAGGACTAGTGTATAAGGTTCCGGTCGCAAGACGTAACCCTCGATGGTGGATAGAGTTGAGACGGCGTAAGAGGGATGGCTGAGCAGACGAGTAGACGAAGCTCCCATAATCCAGCTTCGATCGGACTATGGACCGATACAAGCGAAGCAGGACAGTGCGATCCACTCCCCAAGATGAACCACGAAGAACTCTGAGGACATTAAGGGAACGTGTACAACGGGCAGCCAAATAAGAGACGTGCGGAGACCAACAAAGTTTCCTGTCCAATGTGAGCCCTAGAAACTTAGTTGTTTCCACGAATGGGAGAACAACGGGACCGAGATTTAAGGATGGCGGAAGGAACGCTTTATATCGCCAAAAGTTGATACAAACCGTCTTCTCTTCAGAGAACCTCTCCAACAGGTATCATAAGCCTTCTCCAAATCGAAGAACACGGCTACCGTTTGGCGCCTTCGCAAAAAGTTGTTCATGATGAATGTCGACAAGGTCACAAGGTGGTCAACAGCGGAGTGGCGGCGACGAAAGCCGCATTGGACATTGGTAAGTAGCCGTCGAGATTCAAGAATCCAGACTAACCGACCATTAACCATGCGCTCCATCACCTTACAGACACAGCTTGTAAGAGACATGGGGGGGGGGGGGGTAACTAGAAGGAAGGTGTCTATCCTTCCCGGGTTTCGGTATAGGAACAACGACGGCGTCACGCCAATTCATGGGGACCTGACCTTCGGTCCAAACCCGATTGTAGGTACGAAGAAGGAAGCTTTTGCCCGCCGGAGAAAGGTGTGCCAGCATCTGAACGTGAAGGCATCTGGCCCCGGAGCAGAGGACCGGGATAGTGCAAGCGCATGTTCGAGTTCCCGCATAGTAAAGGGGGCATTGTAAGTTTCCAGATTCAGCGAGTGGAAGGAAGGTCGCCGAGCCTCTTCTGCCTCTTTCCTGGGAAGGAAGGCAGGGTGGTAATGGGCGGAGCTTGAAACCTCCGCGAAAAAGCGGCCAAAGGCGTTGGAGACAGCCACAGGATCAACAAGGACCTCATTACCTGAGGTCAGGCCAGGTACCGAGGAGTGGGCCTTAATGCCCGACAGCCGGCGCAGGCCACCCCAAACGACAGAAGAGGGAGTAAAACTGTTAAAGGAGCTGGTGAAAGAGGCCCAACAAGCTTTTTTGCTGTCTTTGATGACTCTACGGCATTGCGCTCGGAGTCGTTTGTATCCAATACAATTCGCCAACGTAGGATGGCGGCGAAAGGTGCGTAAAGCACGTCGTCGAGCACGGATAGCGTCTCTACAAGCCTCATTCCACCAGGGGACAGAAACGCGACGTGAAGAAGAGGTAGTACGAGGAATGGAACGTTGAGCAGCATTGATGATAACAGCAGTGAGGTATTCGACCTGACTGTCACAACTGAGAAAATCGTGGTCCGGAAAGGTCGCCAGGGAGGAGGAAAGTCCTCAGTCAGCTTTCGGTATGGTGGGCTGGACCTGAAGAAGGTCCTCACGCGCGGGGTCCGTTTTGGAACGCCGGACCTCGGAAGCTGGGGTCCGGAACGTTTCCCCGATGGACGCCTGAGAAGAGGATCACTTCTCAGGCGGCGGGGGGGGGGGGGGAGTAGGAGGAAGGGTGGCCCCTGGGGCAGGGGCCGCGGGGGAGGAGGATTTGGAAGGGAGGGATTTAGGAGGCGGAGGCATAGACCCCGGATGGGGGGTGGAGGTGGAGGGGGGACAGGATAGGGGTGAGGATACCGTGGAAGGAGTGGACACGACTGAGGCAAACGAAGTGGTCAACGTCACGGGATGGAGGCGGTCATACTTCTTCCTGGCCTCAGAATAAGAGAGACGATCCAAAGTTTTGAGTTCTTGAATCTTCTTCTCCTCCTGATACGCGGGGCAGTCTAAAGATCTAGGCGAGTGGATGCCAGGACAATTGACGCACCGAGGTGGTGGGGTGCATGTATGTTCCTCACGAAGAGGACGTCCACAATCGCCACAAAGGGGCTCAGCCTCACACCTTGACGACATGTGCCCAAAGCGCAAACACCGAAAGCAGCGCATAGGAGGCGGGATGTAAGGCCGCACGTCGCACCATTAGCACATCACCTTTACCTTCTCCGGGAGAACGTCCCCCTCGAAGGCGAGGATAAAGGCCCCGGTGTCGATGTGACGGTCTTTGGGGCCGCGCTGGACTCGCCGGACGAAATTCACGCCTCGGCGCTCCAGGTTGGCCCTGAGCTCCTCATCAGATTGCAGCAGGAGGTCCTGATGAAAAATAACCCCCTGCGTCCTATTCAGTGACAGATGCGGGACAATGGACACTGGGATGTCCCCTAGTCGGTCGCACGCCTGGAGCGCCGCCGACTGTGTGGCGGAGGTGGTCTTTATAAGAACGGACCCCGAACGCATCTTGCTGAGAGCCTCGATTTCACCGAAGATGTCCTCAATGTGCTGAACAAAGAACATGGGCTTGGAGGTGGCGAACGTCCCCCCATCGGTTCGAGAACAGACCAAATAGCGGGGGAAGTACTTCGCCCCAAGCCGGCGGGCCTGTCCCTCCTCTCAGGGAGTGGCCAAGGGGGAAAGGGCAGGAGAACCAGAACCAGAGACAGTACCTTTCCTTTTGAAAGACTCGGCCGTAGAGCGACCTGATACGTGTTGACATTTCATCTGCGAAACGTCCGCCCCGATACCACCCACTCCGACCAGGGGCTCTCCCCACGGGCGCCACCCAGCCTCAGCAAGGGCCACCTGACAGGATGACCGTTGCCGGGAGTCCTGATGCCCCAAGGAGACGGGCATCTACTCCTTGGCCGACATGGGGAGGGTGCAGCTCAGGTATCGGCAGTACGATCCCTGTGTTGTCAGGGGGCTACAACCTAGAGGGTACATGACGACCCCACCACAAAGGGCTGGCTACCGTGCTGCATTTCGGGTGCCATGGAAAGTTCATCATGAGCGTAGGTGCAGATGGGGACGCACTATGGGCAGAACGTGTGCAACCCATCAGGTGTTTAGGCCCAATTTGACGAATAGTGGGTACGGTTACAACGCCGTTACAATGCTGAGTGTCAAGGTCTTAGTGCACTGAGGACCAGAGAGACACCACGTAAGGCGTCCTTCCCCAAAAGGCTCGTACTTCTGTAGAATTTTGATAAATGGAGGTCAAACCCCAAGGGGGACCATCACATGGAAGGCCGAAACGGTTGAAACTCCTTTTAGTCGCCTCTTACGACAGGCAGGAATACCTCGGGCCTATTCTTACCCCGGACCCGCAGGGGGAATTCCAGAAGTCGCTCGGTGTCGCTCACGTAGGACACGGCCTAATGCTCTGTGCTGTAGGAGGATCCACTTATTATTGACCCACACTGCGCAAAATGTAAAACACGAAATGCTTTTTGTTGTTCCGACACCATTTTTACCTACCTAGCGGGAGCCATGTAACACTCCAGAGATTGTTCTTTACAACAGTACGTTGTTCACGCACATCTCAACATAACAGGTACGATTTTTTTAAAAATCGGATGATTCTCTTTGAAATATCCTGTATATGGCTCCAAAGACAACATAGTGATCATATCAGTTAACACAACAGTTCAAAAATCCTTTATACGTCAGTGTTTTTTGAAAGTAAATTGTTAAAACTTCACATGTCCAGATTAGTTGCGCTCCTTCCTCGGTAATGATATTGTATAATAAACATTGGAGTGCTTTTATTAAATGCAGAAAGTAAATGATAGTGAGAGGCACTTTGTTGCCATAACATTTCAAGTTCATATTTCCGCTGCACATGACAAAATGCTATTCCGATAATTGCTATATTGTGCTGCTGCTTAGTGTCCTATTTCCAAAACAGCTTCTAGCCCCAAGTAAAGTAGTAGTTAATTTTCTTAACCCACTAAAGGGGGAAAATGTTACACTGCTACTAAAGCATCGTGAAGTTTACTACTCAACATTTTATTCAAAGAAGTCATAGATCATGCATTGGGTAATTACAATTACTAGCTCCCCAAAGGTACTTTACATACCACATTAAGCACAAAATTTCCCGTTTTATACCGTATGGCAATTGTAAATTTTACGACGGTTTGGTAATCTAGGGTTAATGAACAATATAACCACTTGGTGCCATTTTGTGTTATTGGACTGTTCACCTTTTTCTATTTACGTAATGAAAGCTTACCTTAAAACTACCACAACCTTGGTTCGATGTACTCTAGTTCAACTACTGCCCCGTATCAAAATCCATCGAGTAGCTAAACAAACCTTAACCATTAGCACACAGCCACGGTCAATTCTAATTCCTTCCACATGAGTAACATTATCGGCGAACTGCTGTTGTAGTAGTAGCCGAAGTTGTGCACAAGAGAGCTTTATTTACTACCACCCATGGTATTGCACGATTACAGTCGCTAACGCCCATGCGCAGCAGACCATGAAGAACTAGAAACGCAATACCACGTCAAGTGAGTCACGATCCTTCATGCAGTGTGTGAGCTAGGTGTCGTTTTCTTTACTGTAGACACGAGGAAGTCTTCTGGCAGGATTTCATGCAAGCGCTGGTGGAAGACGAATGTGCGTCTCTGATACTCCATGGATGTGTTATTGACTCGGAAATAGATCTTTTGATTGAGGTGACATATACCTCTATCCATGAAGACAATGAGGTGCTGAATGACCAGGCTGTGTAGAACGCTCGTCATTCTAACAAAGAACGCGACATTACCAGCAATAATATTTAATATGACAGCTGTCTCGTACAGCAGGTTCAAAATGGCTGCATGGTTGGTAGTATTAGGAGCGAGAGCAGCTTATATTCTTCCCAGAAATTCTTCTTTTAGTGTCTATGACCTATCATGATTATCGCTCATCTTAAGTTTCCTGTGACACAATTAAATCGTACCATTGCAGTTAACTTTACACTGACGCTGCATATTGTACAATAATGCAACACATACACCTCACCAAAATATATTTTTTACCATTATAACTCTGGACTGCACGCCCTCGTTCTACTCTCTTTCATTTTGAAGTGGTCGCAATATAACGAACATTCAAACAACATATTCTGGAAAATTTCCTAATTCTTCTCGCTACCATTTGGTAGTTTATAACTGTTTTAATGAAATACTTTCATTAGGGTGTCAACTGTTCTTTTAAAGTAGAGGAATAAAATGAAAAGTAACCTGCTAGGGTTGTTATCATCATCACGCCCGCACAAATGCAAACACACACACACACACACACACACACACACACACACACACACACACACACAGAGAGAGAGAGAGAGAGAGAGAGAGAGAGAGAGATGAGATGAGATGAGGGCGCAGAGAAAACTCGGCCCAGCCAGCAGTTTCCAGAGGCACGTGAGTTAAGTATTCAGCAGCTACCCGGAAGCAGTTTCACTACTACGTTCTGTTCCACTGCGATTTCCCCGAAAACAATACCTAAATTTTTTATTAATACTGCATAATGCATTCCAGTCGAAGAAGGGTCCCAGTGTGCCATTCTGCCGAATAGTGGTGGAACAGCAGATTCTACAGGGTACTGCACGCTTTCTGCTGCTTCTATGCTCGTAGGCTGGCTTGGCTAAGCATTAAGCGCGGAGGGTTCTATTCATAGGACGTAGTCGACTAGAAAATAACGAGTCCAGCACCCACAGGGCGTACGAAACAACACCTCACTGTGACATTATCTTCTATCGCGAATGGCTGACAGAGCTCACATGGACAACTGACACGGGCGGACGTTCAGGTCAACTTAAATCTGATTCACGTCACGTCACGGTTTAGACCTTTCATAAAAGCGCCGTTCCAGGAGGGCGTAAGGGTCACAACCTGTTTGCTACCGCCGCCCCCCCCCCCCCCCACCCCGCAAAACGCTTCTAGTGAAGCACTGACACTTCAATTTTCCATTTATCGATGTTATATGGATATCATTTGATAGCTGCGTCTATATTATAAGAATTTTATGAAATAATATACATTGCAACAGTCACTTGTTACTAAAATTTTATCAACGCGACGCGTTTCGGCAGCATGCTGCCATTATCAGGCGCATTTTCAGTTACTCTTGCGTTGTAATTAATGCGAACTGATGTTAGCTTCCTTTGCTGTGTGTGCCAATGAGGTTATGTATCGAAAAACACGCCTGTTCGGGAAGATAAGTATGTTTAGTATGTACATCACGTGATAAACATGATTAGTCATTTTGTTAGTGCATTCACTTACGTGAGTAATCATACTTATCACACAATATTTATCTTCTTGACCAAGTGTATTTTTTGATACAAAATCTCACTAGCAGACACAACAGAGGAAACTAACCTCACTGCATCTTTGTTACAATGTAAAAGTAACTGTAAATGCGCTTGATGATAGCAGCATGATGCCGAAACGCGTTGCGCTAGTAAAATATTATTAACAGGTGACTGTTTACATATACATATATACAGGGTGGTCCATTGATAGTGACTGGACCAACTATCTCACGAAATAAGCATCAAACGAAAAAACTACAAAGAACGAAACTCGTCTAGCTTGAAGGGCGAAACCAGATGGCGCTACGGTTGGCCCGCTAGATGGCGCTGCCATAGGTCAAACGGATATCAACTGCGTTTTTTAAATAGGAAGCCCCATTTGTTATTACATACTCGTGCAGTACGTAAAGAAATATGAATGTTTTAGTTGGACCACTTTTTTCACAGCCTGCAACACCAACACACAAGGAGCACACGGCACGTGGTCAGAGGAACCATCGTTCCTCAGTGCCATGTACCGTGACAAGGATGTATTTACGGACACACGTTCATAGCACCATTTTTTCTCCATTTCCAGTCAGGTGCCCGTCCATGCACTCTTTCGTTTTATTAATGTTCTCCCGGTAGTTGGAAGATATCCTTTCACGAGTTCCGACGGCACCAGAAATTATTCAGGACACACCAGTGGTTGTGAACCAAATGTTTGAAAGTATGCGTCGCAGATACACCTTGTACAACGACTGGCCGGGTTGCCATGAGGAGAAGCTCATGTAGGGCACACAGGTCGGAACACGTTGTCTTAACTGTGTGCTGCGCACTGTGAACTGGGAGGTTTTGGAAGTCTTCAGCCTTACTTTACATCCAAACAGTAAAGTTCTGAACATGGGGTCCTCATCAAAACTTTATCTAATAAGTCCCTCTACAATCCCTGGAAACCTGTAATAGGAACTGTGAAACGCCCTGTATATGGAGGGGAGGGGGGGGGGGGGGAGCTGAAACTGGCGTTAAGAACCAGTAGAGATGCGTACAGTGTCCAGTAACGTTAATGTGACCGCCTGTCAAAAGCCTTAATAATCACATTTTGCAGCACGGAGACGCACAGGAAGAGAGTCAATGAAGTTCTGGAAGGTACCGACAGGGAAGTGGAGCCATGTCGACTCCAGTGTCGTGACAGCTACGCTAGGTTTCTCGGCTGAGGAGCCATTGCGCCTACGACCCGCTCGATGTGGTGCCACAGAATCTCGACTGGATTTAAATCCGGGTAGTTTAATGGCCAGGGGAGTACGGTAAACTTATTCTGGTGCTTTTCGAACCACGCACTTACCCTGTATTGTTCTGCTGGTAGATGTCATCGTGGCGATGAGAAACAAACTGCAGGTAGTAGTGAACATGGTCCCCAAGGATAGGTGCATACTTCTATTGATCCATTTTGCCTTCCAAAATGACGAGACCACCCACGTAATGCAACGAAAACATTCCCTAGACCGTAACATTCTCCTGCTCGGACCCTCCCAGCGATTGTTGCTGGCCGTTTGCTTACAGACGTTTCATGTCATACATGGCGGCGGCCATCTGTCCGATGGAAGATAAAACATGATTCACCTGAAAAGACCACTTGTCAACACTCAGTGGACGACCATGTGTGGTACTGGCGTTCAAATTCCAGCCTTCGTCGCCGATCAACAGCAGTCAGCATGAAAGCATGAACCAGGTCCCTGCTTCGGAGGCGGATACGAAGCAACACTTGCTAAACGGTCGTTGAGGAGACACTGTTGGTCGCCCTTTTGGTTGATCTGGGCCGTCAGTTGCTCGACAGTTGCACGTCTATTCGCCCGCGCAAATCACCGCAGCCGTCGTGCACCCCTGTCATCGGTGGCCCGTGGTGAACCAAACTTACCTCGGCGCTCGTTTCGGATGGCACCATTTTGCCATGTACGGTATATTTAAACCATGGCTGCACGTGAACGTTTCCGTTTCCGCACTACAACAGCGACTGCACTGTTTTCCGCGTCCCTCGACACGTTTTATACACCCTGTACTGCTAGTGCTGCCACCTGTCGTCTTTAAGTGGTTACTGCACGTTGACGTCCAACATAGGCGGTGGTCGCTCTAATGTGACTGGACTGTGTGTACCATTATTAACATTTACATTTTTCCGGACCCGCAGCGTGATTTTTACACAACATAAACGCGAGTCTAAGTTGCTGTTTCAATTAAAGTTCTTTATCATGATAGCTCGGTTTCGGCTATAACTGCCATTGTCAAGTTATCTACGAATAATAAATAAAATTGTATCATTATTTGCTTATACTTTTTTTATTTACATGTAAATACAAAAAAATTAAGGAACAATGTAAATGTACATGTCAATACAAAAAATTTAGGCAAATAATGATAAAATTCTTTGTATTATTCACATATAGCTTGACAATGACAATTATAGCCGAAATAAGCTTATCGCAATAAAGAAATTCAGTTGAAACAGGGGACTTTGATTAATGTTTATCCACTATTTTTTGTTCACGTCAAAACAAAGCATTAAATTAACGAAATGGCATGGAAATTCGTGGTCTATGTAGGCACGATATACAGCTAGTCGCTTTATATGAGATTTCAGTCTTTCTCGGCGAATTTCATTAATGAAATCTTCTCGGGTTATCAGCCGAATCGTCAGTCGAAATGTGTTGTCGCAACGACGCGACGAGTTTCTGTACTCCCCATCCTCAGAAAGTACCCGTGCTCATGTCCAGTTCGATCCTTTACAGCCAATGGACCGCAGACTCCTCTACCGTGGGCCCATTGACTGGGTCAATGCCATACCACCGAAACAGCTGTCACATCCGTAGGAGCCTCCCCTCTTCCCTCCACGGCGGGGTAGAGAAGGTGCGGACGTTGAGTACAGCTGATCCCTATCTATTACGCTCGCTTTCTCTACTGCTTTGTCATCAGAGTTTCGCATGGGACGTGGCGTTGGTAAAAACACGTCACAAAAGCTCTGATGTGGAAGCGGAGGAGGCAGCGCACAGAGCAGACACCCTTCACAATACCACCGGCCGCGACATCTCTTGCAGATGAATGACAATCGTCCACTGGGCCCATGACAAAAGAGTCTGCGGACCAGCGGCTTTAACGGAACGAACTGGACATTCGCTTGAAAATGGCGATTAGGAAATTAGTCGAAACATTGCGGAAACACGGCGCCACGACTCGGATCACAAACATAAAACGCAGGGTCGGCCGTGGTTAACGGGATTTGGCATGTTAATGGTAAGGGGTGGCCGGATGCCCTTCCTGCGGCCACCCCATACACCCCAGGACGGAATTAGTGTACCCCATCTGTCTGCATCTAGTGTAAATCGTAAAATAGTGTGAATGTGTTTCAAATGTCTGTGAGTCGTGTAACTGAGGCGGGACGTGGGGACCAGCCCGGTATTCACCTATTAGGATGTGGAAAACCGCCTAAAAACCACATCCAGGCTGGCCGGCACACCGGCCGTCGTCGGCAATCCGCCGGGCGGGTTCGATCCGGGGCCGGCGCGCCTACCCGAGTTGAGGAAGCAGCGCGTTAGCGCTTTTTTTTTTTTTAATCTCATTTTGTTCGCTGTTGTTCGTTGCATCTGCTCGGGGCGGACGTCGTAAGACATCCGTTTTTGTTCGTTGTTGATCCATTAACTCAGTTTTTTTATTACAGAGGGCAGCTAACCCTCTGACCGAACACGCTGAGCTACCGTGCCGGCTGATGCTCTCGGCTATCCTGGCGATGACAATCATAGAACATTCTGTCGGTCGTTTTTAGACTATAATGCGATTTACTGCATCATTAGATAGTTTTAGAGCTACTGCAGGCTCATCGTCAGTTAACAGTATAACAGAAATTTTTTTCTGGAGCATGTGCTGCCGAAGATAACTGAAATAAGGCATAAGTTAGCGAAATGTGTGCAAAACTAACTGTTTTAGGACACTTATATTGCAACACAGCTCGGCGTCCAGGAGAAAGTCATTTGTAAACAAACTTCGACGATCAAAAGAAATTAACAGAAATTATTGTTAAGAAAGATACCTGGTATGGACTGATACACTGGAAGGAAGTTATTTACGAAGGCACTTTACAGCATACGTATTTGACAGGCGTTTATAGATGTAACTGACATCATTTAACATGTTTAAAGTAACGATAGGGAAACAAGAAAATGGAAGGGAGTATCTGTTTGTGTGTTGTTCAATCGCATTACATTTTTTTTTTTTTTTGTTCGCAAGATGAGGAAGGCGCTGCTGAAGCGAGAAAGCTCTGTTTACTCCTACGAGCGAAGCGGCAGCGGCAGAACGTCTAATTAGGAACACTGACAAGGCCCCGGGCGCTGGGCCCCGCTGCCGCAGCTGTGTTTACAGCAAGCCGCTGACGTAACCCGTCGCTTTCCGACGTCTCTGGGGCGTTCTTGTTAGCGGTACGCTTGCCGATCAACACGCTACGGCTTATACACACTGCGGCGCTGACGAGCAATGAGTCGTTCACACTGATCAGAGCAACTAGCACTGTAGGTCGCTAGACGTAACCTGGAACAGCACTATCATTAATACAAATTCACACAAGAGCGAGTAATGAGCTGCGAAGCCCGCCCGGCTAGCCGCGCTGTCTAACGCACCGCTTCCCGAGCGGTAAGGAGCGTCTGGTCCCCGGCACGAATCCGCCCGGCGGCTTTAGTGTCGAGGTGCGGTGTGCCGGCCAGTCTGTGGATGGTTTTTAAGGCGGTTTTCCATCTACCTCGGCGAATGCGGGCTGTTCCCCTTTATTCTGCTTCAGTTACACTATGACGGGGACTACTGCGCAAAAAGTCCACGTATGCATACACCATAATTACTCTACCACGCAAACATTTGGGGTTACACTCGGCTGGTATGAGACGTTCACGGGAGGAGGGGGGGGGTCCACTGGGAGCCTTACAGCACAATAATCCTGGGTTCGGTTTGGGGCGGCGGTGGGGTTGGTGGACTGCTGTGGCCAGTTGCGGGGTTGTGAACCACTGAGGGCTACGGCTGGACGAAGCCTCTCCGTCGTTTCTAGGTCCCCAATTTTACATACACAAGGCGGTAAGAAAAATGCTAGTATTGCTATCGTAAACAATTGATTTGTTTCTCCCGACGATGTGTGAGAGAGGCGAAATACCCTCGGATTTCACGAACGATGCAATAATTCCAGTTCAAAAGAAAGCTGGTGCTGTCAGGTGCGAAAATTACCGAACTATCAGTTAATAAGTCACGATTGCAAATTACTAACACGAACTATTTCCAGAAGAATGGAAAAACTGGTAGAAGCCGACCTCGAGGGAGATCAGTTTGGATTTCGGAGAAATGTAGGAAGACGCAACGCAATACTGACCCTACGATTTATTTTAGAAGATAGGTTAAGGAAAGGCAAACCTACGTTTATAGCATTTGTCCACTCAGGGAAAGCTCTTGACAATGTTCACTGAAATATTCTCTTTCAAATTTTGAAGATAGCAGGGATAAAATACAGGAATCGAAAGATTATTCGTAATTTGTACAGAAACCGGATGACAGTTATAAGAGTCTACGGGCATTTTAGGCAAGCAGTGGTTGAGAAGATACTGAGACAGGGTTCTAGCCTATCTTCGATGTTATTCAGTCTCTACATTGAGCAAGCAGCAAAGGAAACCAAAGAAATATTTTTTGTAGGAAATAAAGTTCAGAAAGGTGACGCTGCAATTCTGTCAGAGACATCAAAGGAACTGGAAGAGCAATTGAACGGAATGGACAGTGTCTTGAAAGGAGGATGTAAGATGAACAACAACAAAAGCAAAATTAAGATAGCGGAATGTAGTAGAATTAAATTGAGGGAATTAGATTGGGAGACGAGACTCTGAAAGTAGTAGATTAGTTTTGCTACTTGGATGGCAAAATATCTGATGCCAGAAGTAGAGAGTATATGAAAAGTGGAATGGCAATATCAACGAAATCTTATGTCAAGAAAATCGAATAATGATTTAAGTGTTAGGACGTCTTTTCTGAAAGTATTTGTACGTAGTGTGGCCACGTATGCAAGTGACATTTAGACATGAAAAGAATAAGAGCTTTTGAAATGTGGTGCTACAGAAGAACGCTGAAGATTAGATCGGTAGATCACGTAACCAATGAGGATATACTGACACACTTGGGGAGACATGAAGTTTGAGGGCAACCTGACTAAAAGAAGTGATCGATTGACAGGGCACATTATGAGACGTCAAGAGATCATCAATTTAAAACTGGAGGGGAGGGAGAAGACTGTAAGTTGCAAGAGTTATTCGGACATGAAGAGGCTGGCACAGCGTAGAGTAGCATGGAGAGCTTCACCAAAACAGTATTCGGACTAAAGACCACAATAACCATCCTGGAAGCACCATATACATGACACGGCAAAACGGATGGAAGGTAGACAGGAAAACCTGCGACTGCTGTGGGTGGCACTCACCCACTACGTTCACATGAGACAGACCGTTCAAATATCCGTTTCCTGGTCGACAGTTGTTTTAGAGAAATGGGCTCTGGAAATCAGCTGTTTCTTATTTAGTCAACACAATGGCTATTTCTCTTCAATTAAATATCAGAACTGCTCAACTTCACGCTAAGTCTAACATTTCTACCTCTCTGTCACTGCAAAATAAGTCACTCCGTCCAGTTTACCCTAACAGTTTCAAAAATAAGACATAACCTGATAACCCTAGAAGTTTCAAAAACAGTTGTGCGTTTACATGGGAGCGCAAATCGATTGTGGAAGAGGAAATCCGGTAGTTAAAATCACATTCCAGAAAAGATACTTGGAATATTTACGTGACAAACCGGAAACGGTATTTAGAAATGCCAACTTCGGCAACTGTTGTTGTAGATACAATGCAATATTTACTTCGTTTGTAGTTAGCACTGATCTGCTTTGTATCAACATCACAATCACAGTAGCACTGTTGTCAACTTCACAGCCTGACCCTGTGCTTACCAGTGGATACTTTCAGTCCCACCCCCTGTTGCTATTAGCATCCAATACTGTGGTTGTGTGGTAGACAAAATGTGGGACGTCGAATTCCGTAAACATCATTTCCCATTCGCAACCTAGCACTCGTCCGGCCCCGGTAGCTGAGTGGTCAGCGTGACGGAATGTCAATCCTAAGGTCCTGGGTTCGATTCCCGGCTGGGTCGGAGATTTTCTTCGCTCAGGGACTGGGTGTTGTGTTGTCCTAATCATCATCCTTTCATCCCCATCGACGCGCAGGTCGCCTACGTGGCGTCAACTCGAAAGACCTGCACCACGCGAACGGTCTACCCGATGGGAGGCCCTAGCCACACGACATTTCATTTACCTAGCACTCAAGGGGTTTCTTGTTAGTTCCTGTTAGTGTCTATCTTTAGGTGAGTAATCTGAAGTGAAGACGTGTTGATTTTTGACAAGTGGAATCGTATTCCCGACGTAATATCAGCAGTAAAAACTGATACTCGCTGTTCTTTCATTACTCGATTCTACATATTCATGCTAACAATCATTCCAAACCATGAACCTTATCGAGAGTAAATTGAGAAGTTGTCTCATTACTGAGACCTTGGAACCCTAGCTAAAATTAAAAACAGCATAAAAACGTGAATTACTCAAACTTTCCACGGAGATGCAAGGCCACTGTTCAAATGGCTCTAAGTACTATGGGACTTAACGTCTAAGGTCATCAGTCCCCTAGAACCTAGAACTACTTAAACCTAACTAATCTATGGACATTACATACATCCATGCCCGAGGCAGGATTCGAACCTGCGACCTTAACAGTCGCGCGGTTCCGGACTAAAGTGCCTAGAACTGCTCGGTCACCGTGGCCGGCAAGGCCGCTGTTCACATTAGTTTCTGCCTCTCACTGTCATAGTTTAATTTTGTGGATACCTTACAATCTACTGTTTCTATTGATAAATGTAATATTCAACGTAGCACTAAGATTAAAAAACTTTAGTGGAGTTTATCAAGTTTATTTTAGGGAGCGTTGTAGAGTGGAAGAAGCTGTGGTATCGACTATTGAGAAAGTTATGTTGCGATTGTTTGGACATAGAAAGAGGATAAACGAGAAGAGGTAGACGAAACATGTAAATAAGGCAAACTCAGCGAATTAATTGCAGTCAAAATGAGGTTTTTGCATAAGCCAGATTAGGAGTAGTGTAAGTCAATAACCGTACCTACTAAGGTTAAAATGTGTGGCTCTCGAAAGAAATTAAAATCGTTGTACTGTTGATATTGGCTTTGGCTAATGTGTTTGCCGTTCTCTGGTCTATCTAAACTGTCAGACAGTTGCTAAGTTAACGCAACTGGATAAATTTGGGCACGTGTATTTCCGATAGATTGCCGATGTCCTACCAGCTCCATCACACACACCTTTGTGCGCGCGCGAAGGTCCAAAGCATGTTATGTTCCTTTCATCACAATAGAGAGAACAACGAACACTTGTACGAAGTACCCTTCTGGATGCTCTGACCAATGTCTTAAAAGTGCAAAGTACAATAAGTCGGGAGTATCTCTGTCGACACTGCCTTATGCTCCTCATTGCATACTACACCACGGAAAGTAGGAGATTAGAAGAGTACTGTACTTTAAAAAATTTTCACGCTTTTACGGACGAGCCTGCCCCGTATCAAATCCGTCTCGTGAATTAACTATGATGCCTGGTGATATGGCCAGCCTATATCCTGGATGTGTTGTTAGGCTGTTCCCCTCATCCAACTAGGTAAATACCGGTCTCGAACTCAGGTCCCACCTCAGATACCAAATTGTCACTATCGTTGCCAAAACCCGTATAACAATGTCAACCCCGTAGAGAACGGGAAAAGAAGAAGTCATATCTGTACTAAATTTGGTTAAAATTGCTCCAAGGATGGTAGAGTTGTGTTTTACACGTCATGCCGTCCTACTGTCACCCTACTCCTAGTCCTGTCATCAAGACTTTCGCCATTTAGCCACAGTACCACGACAGCTGTGGATTTGACACAAACACCGTTCGCTTTCGATTACTTCTTACATGCAACCATCCTTAACAATCGCATTTCACTTCGAAGCTTAGTACGGAGCGTACTACACCACAAGTATGTTTTTCCAGATAATAAGAAACCTAATTATTCATTCTGGTTAAAATTGCTCCAGCCGTTTCAGAGTTACGTTTCCATGTCATCTTATTCCAACCCTCAACATGAAAGTAGTGGCGCTTGGGTTTTTTGACTGGTGACTGAGTGTTGGTACCAAATCATATGTAGACGGTAAGGTGTCCTAAAACTGATACAGCCAAAACTTTCCAAAAAACGATACACCCCGTCTATTTATGAGAAAATCGTACTTATCACAACAGTTCCTACTGTCAGTTACACTCCCATTGTCGAATAATAGTTAGCCGTAATTCGTTTATCCATTGCAAACTACATTTTGCAGGCAAAACATAATTTTGCCAAACAGCGCTCTCAGACTGAAAATTAATGTCCACACAGTCTAGAATATTTGCCACTTTTACGCAAATAATGACTATCTACCTACTAAATTTGTATTAAATGCAAAGTAAATTGTGCTCTATCTGCTGCATGATTCATTATTGCCACATTAATTATATGGAGATAATTAAAAAGCAGTCAATATAATCCTTAAATACGATACGCTCCATTCCAAAAAATGATACAATTGATCCTTAAACGTGATACACTGCCGCCTACGGCCCAGCTACCCGCCATACAGCGGTGTATCGCGGGTAGCCGTCACACGACTGCCACACATACGGCAGTAAATTCATTCCGAAAAAGAAAAAGACTCCAAAGAAAGAAGAGCAGGCTAAAAGCAGGAGCGCCACGAAGCCTGTAACCAAAGCTGCGGCAAGTGCACAAAAAGAAAGGAAACTGAGGAGACTGATTCTGATTCCACCATCTCTTTGAAGAGTGAGGACAGCATGGATGATATATATATACTTTGGAGAATCCACATCATATCCTACTGTAGTGACTGATCCAGCGAATATAGATCGAGATTATTTCTTGCCAAATTTCAAGAAAGAAAGAGGAATTCATACAGCTACAGGTATGAGTGCACCACACAAAAAGTACTGGACAATGATCTAGAATTTATGACTCTAGAGCCTATGGAGAATGACAAAATTGTTTTTAAATCAAATGAAGAAGACGTTTCTCTTATTAATAACAGTGATGTGATAGGGAAACTGCAAATTCCTCGTGTTGCTACTGGGGAGGGAAATGAAATGAAATGAGCGTATGGCATTGTTGGCCGCGAGGCCCCATTCGGGGAAGTTCGGCCGCCGTGTGCAAGTCTTATTTCAGTCGACGCCAGGTTGGGCGACTTGCGTGCCGGTGATGAGGATGAAACGATGATTAGGGCAACAAAACACCCAGTACACGACCGGAGAAAAGCTCCAAGGGGCCGGGAATCGAACCCGGGCCCGCTGCATGGGATGCAAGCACGTAACCACCAGCTAAGCAAGCGGACACTGGGGTGGGAAATACCAAACAAGGAACCTGCTTTGTGTTTAAAGGTCTTGTTGATGTTCATGAAAAAAAAGACAGTGACTTTCTCTTGTGTATCTCTAATTTTTGCATTAGTGTCAATATATGGCGGCCGCGGTGGCCGAGCGGTTCTAGGCGCTTCAGTCCGGAACCACGAGGCTGCTACGGTTAGTTAGGTTTAATTAGTTTTGAGTTCTAGGGGACTGATAACCTCAGCTGTTAAGTCCCGTAGTGCTCAAAGCCATTTGAACCATTTTGTCAATGTATTAAGTACCCATAGCTGGTTGATTTTATAGTATTACAAATAAGAAATTGCTGTAGTTCACTCTGATGTACGTTTCATGCCATAAATATTTAAGAAAGATAAAGTATATCTAAATGTCATTTGCAAGACCTCATCCTCCGATCTTCAGTGTACATAACATCACGTGTGTATCATATTTTGGAGCCGTATCACATTTAAGAATTTCAGTCCAAAAAATTATATACTGTTCTTACTCTTTTTAGTCTGCATTTTTAAGTTTAAAGAATTACATACAGTCTCATTTTACAACAGCTTATACTCTCTAACATTAACGACTTCTTTCTAATAGTTACTCTTTTGTTTTGAAAAATAGACAAATTTCGTGATTTTTTTATCATGTTGAAGAGCGCCTACCCTCACAGGTTTGGGTGAAGTAGCTTAATGAGTTTCTAAACTATGCGTAACACACACAGTGGCTTCAACACCTAAGCATACAAGGTGTTAGAGGTATAAGTGCAGATACTGCGATCATTGCTATTTTAGTATGTCCACTTCAGTGTGTTTTTTTGCTTCCAAGTCTTTCCGCAAACACGTCAACATAATGTACTAACTGATATTTTCTGCGCGGTCGTAACTGCACCATTAAGTGGACTACGCCTATCAGTACAGATTAACCGTTTTGCGTCAAGTTCAGTGGAAAATAGGACATCAATGGCTTTCTCTTGCCACATACATTTGGTGGTACAACCCAACCTAAAAGCACACGACTTGTAGTGGCAGTAATTATTAGTCTGTAAATGACGCAAATGCAGATGTAATCTTGTTCAGTACACCACCCCCATCTGCACTTTTACCTCCAACGCACTGTATATCATCACTCTACACAGCGTGCATCACATCACGTCACAATACATGACGACCTCGCGTGCACGGGCTTAATCTGGAGCTACAGACGAAAAGAGCGGCGAGAAGCAGGAAGAACACAGGCGCTCGGCGGCGCCACCTGCCTGGGGACACAGGCCGCCGGCCGCGGGTCATTTGTTTAGATTGGATGCTCGTCGGACGCCTGCGCACTGCGCTCTTCCCACTGACACCCAGAGGGCCGTCCTTTTATTTGGCCGCGCCTGGCCGATCGTATTTCAAAACGAAACACGGTTGCCGGAGCTGCAGATTAATATACTACCGTCAGCCGTGTCCGCGTCGGCGCCGCCACTAAAAATTACTCTCCACTCAATGCTGGAATTTATAGCGAAATACAGTTCTGCGTACGGATTCCGAGGCAGGCCACGGGCAAAGGAGTCTGCTGCAACGCTTCATGTGCGATGTGTTCGACATAAAAATACACAGCGCGCGTACGCTATTTTGCTCTCCCGCTGGTGCGCGCAGAGTCTAAGTCCGTTATCAGCGCGTTACCTAACGAAGGTCACGCGTTCTCTATATAAGCGGGCAGTGTACGCCAGCGGAATCATTCCGCTGTGAGCTCCATCTGCAACAACATTGAAGCACTATGCCTCGTCGACGTGTCTACCGTCATCGCCGCCACCGCATGCCAGTTTACAAACACATAATTAGCTTGAAAAATAAACTTGGAGCAAGTGGCACTGCACAATCTATTATTCTTAATGGACCTATTTTTTTCGTGGATGTCGAGTTAATTTTTCACTCGATGTGGCGATTGGAGCAGCTGGCAGTGGGTGGTTTACACTCGCAATTGTCTGCTGTGAGAACGCATCGCTACCTGGACTAGAATCTTTTGCCGACCGAGATGTCATCGCCTACAAGACATGGCACTGTGAAATCGACCCGAAGACTCAAAGTAGACCTAGTTTTGTTTATAGTAATATGCCTTTCACTCTTTACACCCGTTCTTGTAGGAACGTTTCTAACGACGAGAAAATACATGTATGGATCAAAGGACTTTGCGTACTTGCTGAAAATGTTACTCTAACTGGGGATATTACTTTGTATTACAATGAGGTCGTGTAATAGGGCTACGAAAAGCTGGATTTTCCTTCTATGATATTGCAGAAAGGCTTGGGAGAAATGTAGCCAATGTACAAGACTTCTGACAGCAGTAGTCATGAAAATGTACGGCTGAAGAAGACCAGGCTCCAGACTCCAGACTATAGAGATGGAAGACCATCGTGTTCGGCGTAGAGCTCTGGCGCGTAGTAATTCACCTGCAGCAGTAAAATGGCTCTGAGCACTATGGGACATAACATCTGAGGTCATCAGTCCCCTAGATTTAGAACTACTTAAACCTGACTAACGTAAGGACATCACACGCATCCATGCCCGAAGCAGGATTCGAACCTGCGACCGTAGCAGCAGCGTGGTTCCGGACTGAAGCGCCTAGAACCCCTCGGCCACAGCGGAAGGCGCTTCTGCCGACATTTGTTTGATGATTTTCCGTCATACGAGTGGCTGGCATTGTCAGTCCTGCACCCTCCATTGGTGGTGATGAATTGAAGTCGAACTCGTGGCCGTAGATTTTATCACCCTAGCGCGCCAATGTCCAAGGGCTTTTCCGCCGTCTTTACCTCAGTGGTACAAGAAGACGAAAGTGCGTGTCAGGTAGGCAGGAGACCAAAAGGTGAAACGTCTCTGTTGGATTCGTTTCGTACTGTGTAACTTTTATTTCGTGCTGTCACGCTCAATTATTTCTAATTTAGTTTTGTTCTTCGTGTTTGTCCGCACTCAGTGGCACACAAATATATTAAAGTATCAGTTTTTCCAGTAAGCCCTTTTCTCTTTATCATCCGTATGAATGAGTGAGCATGTATGTTGAATTTGTCTTATATATGGTACCAATACAGCATCTGGCTGTCTGCTTGGTAGCAACAGCGAAGCCAACGCAGCTTTCTCAGTCAAGGCAGAGAGATTTGTACCGTTTCGGTAGTCATTCGACAGCAGTTATGTTGGTGGCTCCTCTTGTCTTTTGCGGCTACCTGGGGGAAGTTCGTTGCAGGGGAGCGTGTCCTCGCCACTCGGGACTGGACTTTTGGTGAGTGAAGACGGTACTCTTAAGAGCAACTTGGCACTGGTGAGTGTGTTAATGTGTAATGACGTGTAACAATTTCAACTGACGTACATTTTTCATCTGCTAGTTCATTTTCTACTTCGGTAGTCGAATTCTTGTATATTTCAGAGTGTAGTCACGAGTTTATTTTTCTCCATGTAGTAAGGTTTTGGGGTACTTGCTTTGTGTGAGCAGAACACTTGATGTAGGAAGTTAGTTACTCCAGCACAGGTTTAAAATTCAGTCATCTGACCTCTCTTAACTGGAATGTATGTGTGAACTTTTCCTGAGTGTATGTGTTTTATTTCTTCTACTTTTCACTTCGTTTCAATTTTAAGATTGTGGAGCTTTCTTCACAACACGTGGTGATTTTTTCAGGGTGTGTGATTTCAGTACCATATTGAGTAAGTTTTATTCTTAATTCCGCGTGATATTTTATTGCTATGTGTGTCTATACGGTTTACACTTGTGTTCTTGACGTCTTCACGAGTCTTACTACTTTTGCATTGTTCACGAATATTCACGGCATTTGCAGCTGTTTCATGCCAGCGTAGCTTGGTTTCAGGTGCAAGGTGATACAGATATATTTATTTGCCAGAAAGTGCTCCATAGTATTCTTATTCACAATAACTCAGTCATAGCGATAGGGATGAACCTGTGAGCCTCTGACTTGCTGAGACGGGCAAAATTCTTTTAACGCTTCTGTGTGAATAGTGTATGTCTGCATGAATTTTTCCCAGCGCGCGTAAAATTTCCTTTTCATTTGTGACTGCAATGTACCTCAGCACTCAATATAATAATAATAATACAAGTGAGTTAATTCATTAAATAACAGGCAACGACAGATGACAGTTCAGAATTACTTTGCGAATTTTTAATGTGATGTTTTATTTTAATAAACTATTTTAAACTGTCATGACTGTTTCTCAGGCAAACCCCTTCCCTATTGTGAGACTATTTTTAATATATTCTACCTAGTGTTCCTGAAGCGCAAAAGGCAGGCTTTATATTTGTAGATTTTTGTCTGATTATCTTATTCTTTTTGTTGAGGTTTAAGGTAGTGTAACATGTTTACTCTTCGCAAGTTCTTTGTATTATTTGGAGAGAAATGGTATTTAATTATGCATATTTGTGTGGAATTCGTAATATGTTTAAATAATGAGATTTTTAAACTATGTTTGCTGGCAGCTATGTAATAACTGGTTCATACATAGGGACTTTGTAGTGTACAACGAGAAACCCAAAGTAGTTTCCCTCTGCAACGGAAGCGAGTTAGCTGAGCGCCAAGTGAGAGAGCTCAGTAGTTAGTCGGTAGCAAGTAACTGCAGGTGCCGAGTAAGACTTACAGTATTCCAACTGGAATGGAATGACCTCGGATTTAATACGCTGAGGTAAAATGGTGCTCTCGATTTGGGAAAAGCTCTAAAAATGATATTAACAACGCCAAGAAGAGGTAAAGAGAGCTAATTATTGCCAATGGAAAGACCACCTAGCCGCCACATGCTCGCCACCACGATTGCGCAACCACTTCGTTACACATACGAAAGGTCAGAACTGTATTACTGTATGAACCAGTAATGTTGTGTTTGGTTCTGTGAAAATATAAGCCTAATGTTCAAAATGTGTTTGAACAATGTGTCCATCCTATGCACTTATCCAAGTAAGATCATATCCTTTAAGTGATGAAATCCGAGTGTGTCCTTTACATAAAAAGTATCAACAGTTTTACAGTGCATTTTAATTGATGTGTGGCAAAATTATGCCAGAACTCTTAGTGTGCAGGGTAAAATTTACTTGTTTTTCATACACATAAAAGAGACTATTTATGTTTGAGTATTTTGAAATTTAACTAGAAAATGAACTTTAATATCACATTAGGAAAGAGTATTACTTGGAAAACAAAGGTGTTCTAATGTTTGTTGCGTTAAAGTTGTTTTCAAAACTACTCGCTTCACAAGTGGTGTCATAAAACACTTTGTCATGAGGTTGTTTGAAATAAAAGTTTACTGGAGATTATCTCTGACCTTGTAGAGGTTTTGTCAGGGTAAAAAGTGTTAAAATAGTACAAAATTAATGGTCTTAAATGAAAGAGCAATCCAATCCTACCTTAATGCTACATAATTTTGAAAGTGTGTATAGTTTTGTTGTTACAATGAAAGGGATAGTTTGTGGGACCACATTTCTTTTCCATCATAATAAAAAGGATAAATCAGATTAGTAGGTTTCTGGCTAATGAATCTTGAAGAGATTACTGAGAAGCAAAAGTAGAAGGTTTGTATGCTTTGTCTCCTTATTACTTTTGTATGGTAAATGTGTGTATTAATTTTACGTTACTATTATCATGTGCTATCTAGTCTTCTGTGGGTTGAGAAGAGCAAGTTTAGACTATATTAGTTAAAGGTAAAAGTAATGATTCAATTGAAGAAGAGAAAGGGTTCATTTGCAAATCTTGTGACTGCTTTACTGCTGAAGTGACAACTGCTTTTATTCACTGTGTAATTTGTCCATTTGGGTGTGTTCATTGCACCTCACAGAACAGTATTTAATGAAAGTTGGTTTTGAATTGGTAAAAATGGGTTATTTATAAATAATGTTTTTACATTATTATGCCTAATTAGGCTGGAGACCGTATAACTATTTCATTTAACAGTAATCACTTTCCGTAACTTCTTGCAAAGTTATTTCTTTCTGCTGTCTACCTACAGCTATTAGTACGAAATTTAGGTTAGATAGCAATCCTTCCGTTAGATTAACTCGGTCACACTTATGAACTCCTCTCAGAGGGTAACATCTACTGCAAGTTTGCGCTATTTTTGGCAAATTTATAAGTGGCTGCCTTGTGACAGAAATAAACCTTATTGTCACTAGGTTAAAGAGCATGCCGGTATAACTAGCGGGGCAGTAGTGTTATAAGCAGTGAAAGACCGTTGCAGGCAGGAAGGGAAGAACTGCAGCGATAATGCCCTGGGACATTGGCGGGGCAGTTATGTTCTCGTGTACTTTGCGGCAGCGAGCTCCACTCCGGTCCACCACAAGCAATGGAGGATGAAGCTTTGAGAATGGCAGGAAGTTGCGCTGCGGAAGTGTCAGAAGAATCGTCAAACGTCGTCTAAAGAAACCGAGACAGAAACCAACAGGCAATTTGTCAACAAGTGGCCACGAAAACCTCAACAATTTCGCAAATGTCTACACGTTCACGACAGGTCACAATTCTGAGTAAGTTATCAACAAACATCTAACGCATTAAAAACAAACCAGATCTCTGTGTAGTTATACTACTGGCCATTGAAATTGCTAAACCAAGAAGAAATGCAGATCATAAACGGGTATTCATTGGACAAATATATTATACTAGAACTGATATGTGATAACATTTTCAGGCAATTTGGGTGCGTAGATCCTGAGAAATCAGTACCCAGAACAACCACCTCTGGCCGTAATAACGGCCTTGATACGCCTAGGAATTGAGTCAAACACAGCTTGGATGGCGTGTACACGTACAGCTGCCCATGCAGATTCAACACGATACCACAGTTCATCAAGAGTAGTGACTGGCGTATTGTGACGAGCCAGTTGCTCAGCCACCATTGACCAGACGTTTTCAATTGGTGAGAGATCTGGAGAATGTTCTGGCCAGGGCAACAGTCGAACATTTTCTGTATCCAGAAAGACCCGTACAGGAACTGCAATATGCGGTGGTGCATTATCTTGCTGAAATGTAGGGTTTTGCAGGGATCGAATGAAGGGTAGAGCCACGGGTCGTAACACATCTGAAATGTAACGTCCACTGTTCAAAGTGCCGTCAAAGCAAACAAGAGGTGACCTAGACGTGTAACCAATGGCACCCCATACAACCACGCCGGGTGATAAGCCAGTATGGCGATGACGAATACACGCTTCCAATGTGCGTTCACCGCGATGTCGCCAAACACGGATGCAACCATCATAATGCTGTAAACAGAACCTGGATTCATCCGAAAAAATGACGTTTTGCCAATCGTGCACCCAGGTTCGTCGTTGAGTACACCATCGCAGGCGCTCCTGTCTGTGATGCAGCGTCAAGGGTAACCGCAGCCATGGTCTCCGAGCTGATGGTCCATGCTGCTGCAAACGACGTCGAACTGTTCGTGAAGATGGTTGTTGTCTTGCAAACGTCCCCATCTGTTGACTCAGGGATCGAGAGTTGGCTGCACGATCCGTTACAGCCATGCAGATAAGATGCCTGTCATCTGGACTGCTAGTGATACGAGGCCGTTGGGCTCCAGCACGGCGTTCCGTATTACCCTCCTGAACACACCGATTCCATACTCTGCTAACAGTCATTGGATCTCGATCAACGCGAGCAGCAATGTCGCGATACGATAAACTGTAATCGCGATAGGCTACAATCCGACCTTACCGAAGTCGAAAACGTGATGGTACGCATTTCTCCTCGTTACACGAGGCATCACAACAACGTTTCACCAGGCAACGCCGGTCAATTGCTGTTTGTGCATGAGAAATAGGTTGGAAACTTTTCTCATGTCAGCACGTTCTAGGTGTCGCAACCGGCGCCAACCTTGTGTGAATGCTCTGAAAAGCTAATCATTTGCATATCACAGCATCTTCTTCCTGTCGGCTGAATATCGCGTCTGTAGCACATCATCTTCGTGGTGTACCAATTTTAATGGCCAGTAGTGTATCTTTTAGCAATGGACGGACTGCAGGTATTCGGTAAGTGTTGTGAACTAAATAATATGAGAGGTTAATAAAAGTGCTACAAAAATGTAAAGAATTTTGGTATGCATCACGTCTTTATCGTCTTCATATCAGCTTACGACAGTATTGGCGGAAGGGAGCTGTATACAGGGTTGGCAGAAACAGTCCGAAAAGCTTGAAAGGGTGTTTCAGGGGAAGGTGTGCTGAAAAATGTGTATTAAGAAAAAAAAATTTGGAACGGTGCGCCGTTTCCGACTTAATCAGCATAGAAGTTAGCCAATTAGGCCGTTGCAGGCGGAAATTCAAGCGGCCCGCCAGAGACGGTGTTGGCACACGTATTCGCTTGGTTTCCTAAAACCGAACAAGAGAGCGGCGCAAAAATTGGATAATAGGACGGTAGTAAGGACTGAACCGGAGCCAAAGGCTCAGCAGTCTCGTGCGCTATGAGAACAACTCACAGTAACTGTATCTGGAAGGCCATTTGAATTTTCGCGTGTAACGGCCTCATTGGCTAACTTCAGTGCTAATTAACTCGGAAACAGTGTGACGTATCGAATTTTTTTCTTAAAAATTATTTCTCCGCGCAACCTCCACTGGAACACCCTTACGAGCTTTCCAAAGTGGCTCTGACTGCCCTATATAGCAGTCAACAACGAGGAAAGTTTGGAGAATAAGAACATTTGACGGAGACTAAGGCTTGAGTAGGGTTATGTTATGCACCCGTACAATAGATTTAAAAAAAAAAAAAAAAAAAAAAAAAAGGAGTAATAAAGAAAAACTGAAAACTATTCCAATGAAATTTTACGGAAAAATGTCTCAGCAAATAGAGAAATGCTTCAGGAAATCTAAAGTTAGATTTGGTTTTCATGTTATCAACACTCTGAAACTCGGTGTGAAACATAATTTGAGTAATAATGCCGATAAATTTGATGGTTCTGGGGTTTGCAAGATAGTCTGTAGCAGTTTGACTAAGTTTATATCGGCCAAACCGACAGTTCTTTTAAAGTAAGATCCAAGGAACATTTGCAAGCACATAACAAAACTGCATTGGGAATGCATTTAGCTGAAACTATTGGGAATAACGAGAACTGTATGCGTATTCTGCAAAAGCGAGAAAAAGGTCGTGCTCTCGATTTGTTGGAAGAGTTAAAGATTTACAAGGCATGAGCCTGCAAAGGTACTCAATGGACAAAGCTATTTTGCACCCAACGCCTACTTTGCTTTGTTTGATAAGAAACAACAATAAATACTTAATGCCTCCCTTATTTATATCTAGCCTTGTTGCTGATTTATGTCGAGAACAGTATGCATTTGCCTTACTTCCGTACATTCGTCGCTCTAATCCTGTAACTGATTGTATCCTACCTATTCATGTATTGTATTGTCAGACTATATAATCTTATTTATTGACTGTTAGTATGTTTTCTAAGCCTTTTCTGTGGGAGACATATCTCGATGTACGAAAAGCCCTCTATCGGTTAAGTTTTTTCGATCGCTGCGCGCCTACGAAACGTCCTGGCGGCCGAGCCAACAGAAGGCACTGATCACTGATCTGTCTTTTGTTCCATATAGTTATTTTGTCATATAGACATTTTATCTTTCATAGGTAATTTGTAGGTTGCTATAGGCAGTGTATTACGTATATTTTATTTTGACCGTCAATGCACCACTTAAGTGTCAGACCTATTATCTTTAAATATTTCCTTAAAATAATTTTATGTGTTTAACTGCATTCGTTTTTTATTTTATCACAGTTGGTGTCTATAATAGTTATCAACATTTAACGGTCTGCTACATGTATTTTACCAACTGTATTTTCATCGTAGTATGGTTCTTACGTAAATGCAGAATACATCTAAGCCCACAGTAGCGATATCTATTAAGCATAGAGGCAAACATATCTCTGGTAGCTACTACACTTCACTATGTTTTGTACAGTAACGCCAGTTGCAAATTGACTGTGTAGACGATGTGGCCTATTTCTCACCATATTCTACGTGACGATGATTTGCTGAGTGTTTTTGTATGTTTTGACGATGCCATTACGGCTTTATAACATTAGGAGATGGTGTAGAACAGGCATGCTTTACCTTATTTTATCTGTATATTCCCAGTTTGTATGAGAGTATATCGTGATATGAAATACTGTATTGTTTTGATAGAAAAAAGAAACTGGAAATTTGTGGTAAGGTCTTATGACACAAAACTGCTGAGGTCGTCGGCCCCTAAGCTTACACACGCGAAGGACGACACACACACACACACACACACACACACACACACATACACACACACACACACATGCCCGAGGGAGGACTCTAACTACCTGCTGGGGGAGCCGCGCGTACCGTGACAAGACGCCCTAGATAGCGCGGCTACCCCGAGCAGCTTGATAGATAGACTGCCCACAAGTTGTACATTTTTTATATTGTAGATCTGAAGATGGTCATTACTGACTAAAACCGGTCATTGTCGAATGACTTTTTATTGTGATCAAAGACTGGAATAAAAAAAACATCTGTCAGGTGGATAAAGACTGCAATGTTTAGCAGGTATGAACAAGCTTGCACAAACAGTATACACTAATATGATATTACACACTACTTTATACGAGGGTTGGAACTTAAATAGTGGCACCTATTTATTCACAACCGATACAAAAGAGTTAGATGTTTCCAACTGTTACTGTCCTTCAAAGTAGTCACCAGCGTTGTGTAGAACCCGTTGCCAGAGCCTGTTCTGTTGTTGGTGCGAATGGAGCGGTCTAAAGTTGTGATTCTCGTGTACGACTGCGATGGTGTTATCCTAACGCAATACGTTCCTCCACGGCAAACCTTCAATGCACATTATTACTGTTCGTTTCTGCAGCATCACCTGCGACCAGCTTTGCGAAAGAAGCGGCGATACTTTCTGCGCAACCCACCCTTCATTTTGCACGACAATGGTTCAAATGGCTTAGAGCACGAACATCTGAGGTCATCCGTCCCCTAGACTTAGAACTACTTAAACCTAACTAACCTAAGGACATGACACATATCCATGCGCGAGGCAGGATTCGAGTCTGCGACCGTAGCAGTCGCGCGGTTCCTGACTGAAGCGCCTAGAACCGCTCGGCCACCGTGGCCGGCCTGCACGACAATGCGCGGGCGCATACAGCGCAAGCTGTGGCTGCTCTGTTCGATCGATGGGACTGGGAAGTACTGTACCATCCACCATACTCACCGGACCTAAGTCCTTGTTACTTTGATTTGATTCCGAAGATAAAGGAAGCACTTCGTGGCATTCGCTTCAGAACTGTTCTAGAGATTCGACAGGCAGTAGACCGCTCCATTCGCACCATCAACAAAACAGACTCTGCTAACGGTATACTAAGCCTGCCGCATAGCTGGCAACGGGTTCTACACAACGCTGATGATTACTTTGAAGGACAGTAACAGGTGCAAACATGTAACTCTTTTGTATCGGTTGTGAATAAATAGGTGCCACTATTGAAATTCCAACCCTCGTATGTAGGGCAACCACAGCCGAGATATTCCATGAACTGCATAAACAAGACCGCTGCGACCGTCATAGTTCTTTATTGGAGAACACGACCGGTTTCGCAAATTAAATTTGAATGTTCAGGTACTTAAAGTCAAAAGATTAAAGGTTCAATTTAAACCGGATGAAGCCATTCCCAACACTTATATACGCCTATTTAAAACTTCTGACTCAGGAATGTGAGAGCGATTACAATAAAATGCATTGGGAGCTAATGCCCTTCCCAATCTCCACTGTAGACAACCTGGGGAGGTTCAAATGTCTCTGAGCACTATGGGACTTAACTTCTGAGGCCATCAGTCCCCTATAACTTTGAACTACTTAAACCTAACTAACCTGAGGACGTCACACACATCCATGCCCGAGGCAGGATTCGAACCTGCGACCCTAGCGGTCGCGAGCCGGCCGAAGTGGCCGTGCGGTTAAAGCCGCTGCAGTCTGGAACCGCAAGACCGCTACGGTCGCAGGTTCGAATCCTGCCTCGGGCATGGATGTTTGTGATGTCCTTAGGTTAGTTAGGTTTAACTAGTTCTAAGTTCTAGGGGACTAATGACCTCAGCAGTTGAGTCCCATAGTGCTCAGAGCCATTTGAACCATTTGAACGCTAGCGGTCGCGCGGTTCTAGACTGTAGCGCCTAGAAGCGCTCGGCCACTTCGGCCGGCCGCCTGGGGAGGAAGCGTTGGCGTTGTCTACAATCGAGGTTGGGGATTACCTTAACTGCCAATACATTTTACTGTAGACGCTCGCACATTCGTGATTCAGAAGTTTTAAATAGCTGTATATAAATGTTGGGAATGGCTTCATTCGGTTTAAATAGAACCTTTAATCTTTTCACTTGAAGTACCTGAAGATTCAAATTTAATTTTAATTTGCGTACCTGGTTGTGTTCTCCAGCAAAGACTTCTAATACGTATTGCAGTACCTGTGCTATTCTGAATTACGATGCAAAGTCCCTTCGGACACGAATGCATGTCCGAATGAACGGGCACTGTGGCGACTGCAGCCGTTATAAAATACAGGCAACATCGTATTTGTCCGCCGACACTGAGCAAGCGACTTTCAAGCAAAATGTCTCGCCTGTATGGAATATACATAGTGGATGTAGGAGTACGGATTGTAGACGCACGGTTGGCGATATATGGAAGTTTGAGCGTGGCCGTGAGTCGTCCACGTGTAGCCAAATGGTAAGGCGACCGCTCGCCATAAACGGGAAATACATGTTCGACTCCCGGTCCAGGACAAATTTTCACTGCCGTCATTCCCTTATAAAGGTGATAATTGTCGATATTCGCAGTTGGGAATAATTCAAAATAGAGAGTAATGTGGAGAACTGCGTCAAACTTGTCTTCAGATAGCAATAACAACAACAGCAACAACAGCTTTGGATACCGTGAAAACACCCAGGGGAGAGCAATGGATTTTCGACCATTTTTAAATCTACAGTTTAGATATAAACCAAAAGTGAGTGTAATTTTAAACGTTTTTTGTTCCTTAACTTTTTGTGTAACTTTTTGTCGGAATGTAGCGCACTTGGGGGAAGAAAACGCCGCGCAGGGGAGCGATACAAAACACAGCAGCAATCTGAGACGGGGCGCCCGTGATGGATTAATCTGTTAATGGAAGGAAGAGGAACAGACGCAAGGAGTGTGGAGCGACGCGTCGCATTCCTTGCAGACAGTGCTAGGCGCGCGCAGCCGAACGCGTGACGGATGAGTCTGTCAGAGAGGCGTCAGAAGCAGCAGCTAAAGCAGTGACACACACACACACACACACACACACACACACACACACACACAGTGTGCAGAGCAGTGCAGCAAGGTGCGGGCGCACGCGGGGTCGTTAGCTGATGAAGCGCCCCCCGTGACGCCTTGTGTTGTGTTGTGTTTGCCCCCCGGCCCGGCTCGGCGCGTCGCGTCGCGAGGCTGTTTCCGGTTGTTGGCGACCCGTTGTTCTCCTGATGGGGTCGTGCCGAGAGGGCGCCAGTTTTACGTGCGCCGGTCCTGACGGGGGCGGCAGCACAATGGATCAGGCTCTCTCTCTCTCTCTCTCTCTCTCTCTCTCTCTCTCTCTCCCCCCCCTCCCCCTGTCGCTCCTCCAAACGCCATGGGGGGGCCAACGCCCACGTCTCCCTCCTACGCCAGAATGCCAGAGGTCTTAAGCAAAGCAACGCCGGCTTCCACTCACACACTTTTTACTGTTCGGGCGCCCGTCCGCTCTGCAACAGCTTGGAATTTATCGGTGTAACGGCACCATTACTCCAGGAAATAAAGCAGCGCTAAAGCCGTCGGCACGCGGACCAGGCTTCCGATTAGGAGTATCGATAAATGTACACTACTGGCCATTAAAATTGCTACACCTTTAAGAGCATTCACACACGGTTGGCGACACCTACAACTTGCTCATATGAGGAAAATTTCCAACCGATTTCTCATACACAAACATCAGTTGACCGGCGTTGCCTGGTGAACGTTGTTGTGATGCGTCGTGTAAAGAGGAGAAATGCGTACCATCACGTTTCCGACTTTGGTATAGGTCGGATTGTACCCCATCGCGATTGCGGTTTATCGTATTGCGACATTGCTGCTCGCGTTGGTCGAAATCCAATGACTGTTAGCAGAATATGGAATCGGTGGGTTCAGGAGGGTAATACGGAACGCCGTGCTGGAGTCCAACGGCCTCGTATCACTAGCAGTCCAGATGACAGGCATCTTATCCCCATGGCTGTAACGGATCGTGCAGCCACGTCTCGATACCTGAGTCAACAGATGGGGACGTTTGCAAGACAACAACTATCTACACGAACAGTTCAACGACGTTTGCAGCAGCATGGACTATCAGCTCGGAGACCATGGCTGCGGTTACCCTTGATGCTGCATCACAGACAGAAGCGCCTGCGATGGTGTACTCAACGACGAACCTGAGTGCACGATTGGCAAAACGTCATTTTTTCGGATGAAAATCCGAAATCCAGGTTCTGTTTACCGCATCAAGATGGTCGCATCCGTGTTTGGCGACATCGCGGTGAACGCACGTTGGCAGCGTGTATTCGTCATCACCATACTGGCGTATCACCTGGCGTGATGGTATAGGGTGCCATTGGTTACAAGTCTAGGTCACCTCTTGTTCGCATTGACAGGACTTTGAACAGTGGACGTTACATTTCAGATGTTTTACGACCCGTGGCTCTACCCTTCATTCGATCCCTGCGAAACCTTACATTTCAGCAGGATAATGCGCGACCGCATGTTGCAGTTCCAGTATGGGCCTTTCTGGATACAGAAAATGTTCGACTGCTGCCCTGGCCAGCCCATTCTCCAGATCTCTCACCAACTGAAAAGTTTGGTCAATGGTGGCCGAGCAACTGGCTCGTCACCATACGCCAGTCACTACTCTTGATGAACTGTGGTATCGTGTTGAAGCTGCATGGGCAGCTGTACCTGTACACGCCATCCAAGCTCTGTTTGACTCAATGCCCAGGCGTCTCAAGGCAATTATGACGGCCAGAGGTGGTTGTTCTGGGTACTGATTTCTCAGGATCTAAGCACCCAAATTGCGTAATAATGTAATCACATGTCAGTCCTATTATAATATATTTGTCCGATGAATACACGTTTGTCATCTGCATTTCTTCTTGGTGTAGCAATTTTAATGACCAGTAGTGTATACATCGATTTTTCTTACAAAAAATATCTATATATAACGGTTATAGTTACTAATCGATATCGACAGGGCCATATTGAGTGCAGATATTTTTATTGTATGTTATATTTTTTTCGCAGTTTTTGAAATTGTAGAAGAAGAGAATTTTACTTTCACTGCACGAAGGAGGCTTACTACTTTTTGACCTTTCATCACATCCAGTCGTTCTCCTGGACTGTGTCAAGCAAGTATATGTGGCACAAAAGGATAAGTCCGATTTCGCTTGTGGGTGGTACAGTGACTGTATTAATAGGATATCCGATGTCGAGAAACAACACACCACTTACGTTAGGAAACAATTTTTAACGCAAGTAGTGTGCGATTTCTTCACATCGCAAATTTCAGAAACAGTTGCTGAAAATGATGAACAAAAATCTAAATTACGAGATTGGTCTTAGTGGTGGATGGAGAGGTGTAAGGGCAAACGCTGACGTAATCGGCGCTACCACCGGAGACAACAACGGTTAACTTCACCACTCAGTTTTGACACTAGACTGCTAGTTCGCTGGCGTTTGCAGAAATGAAGAAAAAAAACCAGGGACGTCGACATGAAGTGTTCCAGACAAGTCCGATGTGTGACCAAACCGAAAGATGTGCCACATACATGAAGTTACCTTGTTAGCGAAGTGGTTATCGCGAAGCATGAATGTGCATCATTTACTTTTCAATTCTTCCACTAGCAGGGATAAGCAGGCTGCTAGCTAGTTGATGTACAAAATATCTAATAATAAATCAATACTTAAACATACAGCTCTAGAACTGGAAGCATATTTACAATGTGCAGCCAATGATTTTTCGGCCGGCACGTCGGTATTTCTACCATCGACATATTGATACATCTATAATTTACTTCGATAGGTCCGAGCCGATAATGATATTTTTTAAATATCGATATATCGGATTTTCGAAATTTGAAAAATATAAACGGCTCTACTTTCTAACATCAACTTTGACCGTGTCGAGTTAACAGTGATGGGGAACGCTCGGAAACGGTGTTACTTGTGCATACAGTACGTGTTCTCAACATGGTACACCCGATTGCAGCATGCTATAGCGAAAGTTGCCGGCTGTAACTCTCACATATATCACACTGTTTACTAAACGAACGGGCGTAAAATTCCTACGTAACCTCTATTAAATCGCACGTTTGCATCCTTTTCTACATGCTAGTCACGCTCTCCTGTCCGTAGTATCCATAAATAAAAACTCCAATACCCCCAACACGTTATGAGGCAAAAAGCGAAGTACCATGTCCAGTCAGTAAGGACATCGCCTTATGAAAGTTCGATTACAAATAGTGTGATACAAATTTACAACAGTTCTCGCCATAAGATAAAAATTATTTCATCTTTCTGACATTTTAGTAAAATCCTAAGATCAGTCTTACTTCATCACTGTTCGTATTAAGCAGCTGAATCTTTACAATAGGTGAAATACAAAACTTAAAACAAGGAAGTTCATAATATGTTATTGCATGTTGTGCAAACTGTTTTTTAGTTAAGCCAATCGTACAGACTCGCTCCTCAGAAAGAGTGCACTTATATTTACGTAACATCGAATATTATACAACGTTCTTTTATTAAACTAATAAGAAAGTTGTCAGAACATATTCGAAAAAGCGAAGCTTAATAAAAAAAATTTTGCATCCAGTGAGACACGACCTAGCAACATACAACCCGATACATCACAATTCTGCGATTCAACTCGTTGCGCTATGCCGACTATGAATGTTATACAACCGTATTTTTCATCATACAGTCTCCTGAAAGCTTTAATCGTAGATATGTTACTAACTTACGTTTAATTATAACAAACTGTACCAAAAACATTGCAATTCTTATGGCTCCTATCGGTGTGTCGCTTCCTTGAAACGGCGTACTTCCATGATACGGAAGTTACAATAATTCTTAAACTACCAAAATGACTTTTCCCGTCATTTAATTACAATTCATAGAATTAACAACGTGTTTCCGAGGGATCTTAAATTTACCGGTGCTTACATACGGCTTATATACATACGAGCTTCAACTGAAAGCCAGTATCGCGTCTCGCGACTCTGTACTGAAGAGAGATGGCGTGCACGGGACGTAGGTGACGTTGTTCCATCTCATTGGTCAACGTTCAAACAAACGTTCCGAATATCTGTCATGTTAGGTATTGACCCGCACGTTCGGAAAGACTCCTCAACGCACTTTATCCACGGTATAATGTCATAAACTCGTGACGCTCAACGTTCGAACGCACAGCTCAGGGTGCAGATACAAGAGCAGAGGGTGTCATGACCCCCATAAAAAACGTAAAAGCCACTGTACTAACCACTGGTATAAACAAATCATCATGATTATACCTGACGGGGCAAAATAAAACTGGCCCAGAAAATATTTCGTGCACCTTAAATTAGCAACCCAGCTTACATCTGGGACAGATGAAGTGGGGGTTACCTATCTTAAAGTGCACGAAATATTTGCAGGGCCGGTTTCAGTTTGTACACTCTGTATTACAATATTATGAGTATTATTTTTACTGTTATTGTTACTAAAATCCTATTCACCTTTCTGACAAACTTTATCGGGCGATGGTGAGGCCACAACCCAAGAACCGAACCCTGGATCCACGTTGGATTGGGTTGTTTGGGGGAGGATACCAGACAGCGAGGTCATCTATCTCAACGGATTAGGGAAGGACGGGGAAGGAAGTCGGCCGTGCCCTTTCAAAGGAACCATCCTGGCATTTGCCGGGAGCGACTTAGGGAAATCACGGAAAACCTAAATAAGGATGGCCAGACGCGGGATTGAACCGTCGTCCTCCCGAATGCGTGTCCAGTGTGCTAACCACTGGGCCGCCTCGCTCGGTCTGGATCCATGTCTGATACACACTCCGAACACGGAGACGTGGGATCTCTGACGACGAGGTATGGCAGTATCACTAAGGTTCGAGACTTCAAGTACTTACACGTAAAATTATCGATAACACTGGCAGTAATAAATCGAGCAATAAAACGTTTAGAGAAAAACTGCCTCAAGCGGGTGTTTTTACGAATGGTCGTCAGCACCTGTGGACGTTCTAACGAATGCAGAATGTGATGTAACTGGACTTCTATCGACTTATGAGCGTTCCATCAGCTTCCCATTTCACGATGAGATCGCTTTCTACGTTTGCTTAGGAGTGCTGAAATATCGCTGGTCTACATCTACGAGTACAATCAGTCACCTAACCATTCTGGAAGATTTTAAACACGACAAAATTTAGGCATCTCTGTGCTCATGACCAAATGTGGCACATTTTGATGTACGTAGAGGACATGATTCAAATGCCATGGTAGCAGTTTTAAGTGTTCTTTCCTTAGTTGTTTTAAAGTGAATCATTTTAAAAATTATAGACACTTGAAGAACAGATGCAAATGAAACTAAGACTGCAGGACGTTCATAACATCGTATGACATTTAAATGACAAACACTAGACAAAATCAATGTTTTTTTGGTGAGACTGTCTCTCATACACTCCTGGAAATGGAAAAAAGAACACATTGACACCGGTGTGTCAGACCCACCATACTTGCTCCGGACACTGCGAGAGGGCTGTACAAGCAATGATCACACGCACGGCACAGCGGACACACCAGGAACCGCGGTGTTGGCCGTCGAATGGCGCTAGCTGCGCAGCATTTGTGCACCGCCGCCGTCAGTGTCAGCCAGTTTGCCGTGGCATACGGAGCTCCATCGCAGTCTTTAACACTAGTAGCATGCCGCGAAAGCGTGGACGTGAACCGTATGTGCAGTTGACGGACTTTGAGCGAGGGCGTATAGTGGGCATGCGGGAGGCCGGGTGGACGTACCGCCGAATTGCTCAACACGTGGGGCGTGAGGTCTCCACAGTACATCGATGTTGTCGCCAGTGGTCGGCGGAAGGTGCACGTGTCCGTCGACCTGGGACCGGACCGCAGCGACGCACGGATGCACACCAAGACCGTAGGATCCTACGCAGTGCCGTAGGGGACCGCACCGCCACTTCCCAGCAAATTAGGGACACTGTTGCTCCTGGGGTATCGGCGAGGACCATTCGCAACCGTCTCCATGAAGCTGGGCTACGGTCCCGCACACCGTTAGGCCGTCTTCCGCTCACGCCCCAACATCGTGCAGCCCGCCTCCAGTGGTGTCGCGACAGGCGTGAATGGAGGGACGAATGGAGACGTGTCGTCTTCAGCGATGAGAGTCGCTTCTGCCTTGGTGCCAATGATGGTCGTATGCGTGTTTGGCGCCGTGCAGGTGAGCGCCACAATCAGGACTGCATACGACCGAGGCACACAGGGCCAACACCCGGCATCATGTTGTGGGGAGCGATCTCCTACACTGGCCGTACACCACTGGTGATCGTCGAGGGGACACTGAATAGTGCACGGTACATCCAAACCGTCATCGAACCCATCGTTCTACCATCCCTAGACCGGCAAGGGAACTTGCTGTTCCAACAGGACAATGCACGTCCGCATGTATCCCGTGCCACCCAACGTGCTCTAGAAGGTGTAAGTCAACTACCCTGGCCAGCAAGATCTCCGGATCTGTCCCCCATTGAGCATGTTTGGGACTGGATGAAGCGTCGTCTCACGCGGTCTGCACGTCCAGCACGAACGCTGGTCCAACTGAGGCGCCAGGTGGAAATGGCATGGCAAGCCGTTCCACAGGACTACATCCAGCATCTCTACGATCGTCTCCATGGGAGAATAGCAGCCTGCATTGCTGCGAAAGGTGGATATACACTGTACTAGTGCCGACATTGTGCATGCTCTGTTGCCTGTGTCTATGTGCCTGTGGTTCTGTCAGTGTGATCATGTGATGTATCTGACCCCAGGAATGTGTCAATAAAGTTTCCCCTTCCTGGGACAATGAATTCACGGTGTTCTTATTTCAATTTCCAGGAGTGTATAATGCTTCATTTGGCACGAATATGTAACGTCGACATCATGATCACTGTCGAGTACCCCCAATGGAGTATCAGTGAGACGTATGAGAATACGAATAAACCATACTGTGCGGCTCCCAAATTTAAATAAAAAAATCATGCGATAAAGAAAGGGACTGCATATTCACAAAGCCAGAAGACTACCAATCGCGAAGTCCACATCGTGCAACCGAGATTATGCGACGGGACATGCTTTATCACTGGCGATTAAGAGCTGCTTCGATGTTCAAGTACTTTAAAATATAACTAACGTAATGAATATGTTTCGGTTAAGTTTCGTTGACATCAAGCAGAGAGTTGATGTGAACAATACACAGCATGGGGCTACTGGGTATGGGATGTTTTTGCCTTAATTCATCTTCGAACGCCCTAGTAGAGCCAATTTATGGTAACTACAATTTAACGTTGACTCCAATACAGATGAAACTGCGGATGCTTACTCACAAACAGCGTTGCTGGAACCATCCGGTAATCTAATTCTGCACCTTTCAATTTGTAATCGGATATGTATTTGCAGAGCCATCAAGGCACATATAAAAACAACCGTTGATTGGCAAGATGTGACTGCTGTAGAATTTCAAAGAGTCCTCTAAATTGCTGATAATTGTAAAGGTGCACTCAAACGGAACTAATGGTTCTGGTCAACTCTGTCAGTAAGAAGAAACTAGCCCTTAACCAATTGTTACGAGTAATGTGAACGAACAACTACACCTATTGATCGAAACCATCTTCAAAAAGTTCCAGTTCTGGTACTATCTATACGGCGATGGTGGTTCTAGCAGCGTGTAACCACATAAGCCGATTAGCTTAGAGAAATATATGCATATTATTCAATTTTTTTCCAAAATTTATTAAAACAATTATATCCTCTTAAGAGATAACTTAAATACCACATACAGTGTAACAAGGAGCAGTGCTTTCGGGAGACGTCAACTGAATCAGTCAGTCAATGGCATTTTTAATGATTCTGTCGACGTCGCCAAGGGTGACGAAACATGTGGCAAGCATACAACAAACTTAAGATAATGATTTGCGACTTACGACTGACAGCTAACACTGCGTTTATCTTCACATACCTGTAACAGACAAAAGTTGCTTAAGCATGGCAATACTTCACATATGAATCATAATAAATACAGGATTAAATTATACAGGCGTATGCTAGATAGATGCAAGGCATACGGGACTGTCGAATTCAGGCTATTATTAGATATAAATTATCTTGACACCACCATCCCGAGGGAAAATCTCAGGTATCTCTTATCTGACGTTTTTATGTGACACAGATAATCCTAATATGACGTTTACGTATTACTACGTGTTTACAGTGATCGGGAAGAGAAGAGGAAAAGAATGGGAAAGGTAAGCACGCTACTGAATACATCTATATATTATCTTAAAAGGAGAAGGGCGGGGTGGAGAGGGGGGGAGGGCAGAATATTAACGCATCTACGTTACTCGAGGGAAACTTTCAGCGTGCTAAAGAGGGTCGTAACTATATGCGTAGCCAGGTACAGAACCTGAACTTTTCAAAAGTAGGTTGTTTATGGTAATGCTTTCTGGTGAGCAACATTTTTATCTGTAAGATGGTATACGACGTCGAGAATTCTGAAAAAGCGACGGCTTCCGGGAAATATCGGAAAATCTACCTCAGTGGACTGTTGCATTCAAACTTTGTAACACGAAATAAGTCGTGAGGGGGCTGGGGTCAGGTCCAGCGGTAGTGCGTACTGCTATGGGGAACACTCCCTCGGGACTCAGTCAAACGTCAAGAGTCGGGAGTCGGGAACTGCGAGTTGCAAAGGCGTGGTGGTGAGGCATTGGCCCGTGGAGAAACGTGGAGTTTGAGACCTTAACTTTTCCCGGCGAACTGACTGTTCAAATAACTCACGGGTTTGCTGCCGGGTGACGTCGTCGAACACCGCCTATCTTTCATCAGGAGCACACCCTGCCATTCTCAAGGCACAAATGCAAGGAAGAAGAAATGTGCAAGCAAATTTAATACCTCGGTTCACAGAGGAGAAACAAGGAAGGCACCACACACAGAACAAGTGTCAACACAAACAAAGATAACAAACATCAGAAATATCGATAGTTACTGTTAATCAACAGGTAAGACAGCACTAATTCTGTCCCTCTGTTTTTTGATGAGAGACAGAGCCGGATTCCAAGCAGCATTTAAACAAAATCCACCATCTCTGCTAATAAGGTTGCTTGATTGATTTCAACAGCTTCCTTAATAACACTATGCCAATAGCTGGTCGTGAAAGCCAGAATCTCCGTGTTGTTGTATTCCATAGGATGACCGGTGTCAAGGCAATGTTCTGAAATAGCGGATTTGCTCGGCTGTTGTAAGCGTGTGTGACGCTTGTGTTCAATATACCGGTCTTCCACAGTCCTGATTGTCTGACCAATATATGACATGCCACAACTGCAAGGAATACGATAGACCCCAGTCTTACGCAAACCAAGATCATCTTTTACGGACGCCAACAAGGCCTTAATCTTAGAAGGTGGTCGAAAAACACATTTCACATCATATTTCCGCAAAATATGGCCAATCCTGTTGGAAATGCTTCCTGCGTAAGGCAAAAAAGGCCGTAGACTCAGGTGCCACTTCGTTGTTATCGTCACTCACCCGTTGCACAGAAGGCTGATGGCGCAACGCACGTTTGATCTGCCTCTCACTATAACCATTCTGACGAAAGATGACTTCGAGATGTGATAGCTCAGCTGACAAACTTTCAGGGTCTGAGATAACGTGGGCCCTGTGAACTAAGGTGCGAAGTACTCCACGCTGAGCTGGATGGTGACAACTATCAGCTCGCAGATACAAATCAATGTGGGTAGGCTTCCTATAAACAGAATGTCCCAACGTACCATCAGTCTTACTTTTGACCAACACATCAAGGAAGGGAAGGCATCCATTGTTTTCCACCTCCATAGTGAACTGAATATTCGGGTGGATTGAATTCAGATGTTCCAAAAACCGGTTTAAATTCTCACTACCATGAGGCCAAGCAACAGAAGTATCGTCTACATATCTGAAAAAACACGCAGGTTTCTAGGTCGCTGACTCCAATGCACGTTCCTCAAAGTCCTCCATAAACAAATTGGCCACAATAGGTGACAACGGGCTTCCCATTGCAACTCCATCAGTCTATTCGTAGTACTGACTCTTGAATGAAAAGTAAGTGGAAGTCAGCACATGTCGAAACAAATTTGTTAACTCGACACCAAACTTAACCTCAATTAGCTGCAACGAATCAGAGAGAGGAACGCGAGTGAAAAGAGAAACCACATCAAAACTGACTAAAATATCTGAGTCATTCAAACGCAGTCCCTGCAATCGACGTAAGAAATCCGCAGAGTTCTTAATGTGGTGTTCACACCTACCTACTAGTGGGCTCAACAAACTAGCAAGATGTTTAGCTACACGATATGTCGGAGCACCAATATTAGAAACAATAGGCCTCAACTGGACAATCTCTTTATGGACCTTAGGGAGGCCATATAATCTAGGTGGTACAGTACAGTAAGAATTAAGACTCTTTATAGTCTCCTATGACAAAGAACGTTTCTTCAGGAGGTTATTTGTCTTTCCCTCAACACTCTTAGTAGGGTCAGCACCGATTTTGCGATACGCCGAATCAGAAAGTAGACACTGCATCTTTTGAATGTAAGCGTGCTTGTTCAACAAAACGGTGGCGTTTCCCTTGTCCGCAGGTAAAATAACAATATCAGGATCCATTCTGAGTGAACGTAATGCAGCCGCCTCAGCTGCTGTAATGTTACACTTGGGTGGACGGGCCCCAGTCAACACACGACAAGCTTCCCTCCCAACCTCTTCCGCAGCCTCGGAAGGTAGTTTATGAACAGCCTGTTCGATAGAACTAATAAAATCAACGAGTGGCAAATTCTTAGGCGTCGGTGCGAAGTTCAAACCTTTCCCCAGCACGGACAAAGCTGTGTCGTCAAACCTTTTCTCCGTGAGATTGATCACAGAACGTCGAGAATTAGAATTAAACACTGACAAGGGGAGGCCGCCAATTGTGAAATTCAGATTCGATTCATACTGCGCATAATAAAAGCTCATGGCCAGAGGTGTAATGTGGCAAAGCACCAAGATGCACTTCTCAGCCGTTGTCGAGAAAATCGACAGTTAAAAGAACCGTTGCGGTGAAATACTCTCTACGATTAATAAGTCTCTACAGCGTCGTGGCGCAGCGGTAAGCGCTCAGGTTTGTAATCCGTAGGTCGCCGGATCGAATCTCGCGTCATGCAACCTTTTTTTTAGTATTTGTTTTTTTTTGTAATTCAAATGTGTGTATAAACACACACACACACACACACACACACACACACACACACACACACACACACACATATATATATATATATATATGTGTGTGTGTGTGTGTGTGTGTGTAATTCCCGGCAATCTGTTGCAACAGTTATGCATATAATAAGTTGTTGAAAGTCGTTTGTCGTGGAAAAACTGGCGACTTCGAACATCATTATGTTTTCCGCAAACAAAGTTGTATTTCATAAATGTTATTGTCCTCATAATGTTAACCACGTATAGTTAACGGAAGACGTAGAAACGATATTCCGAATCGAATACGTATAGCGTAAGTCAAATGTTCGAATTAGAATAGAGACCCCACGAAAACAAATTTGCTGTGGCAGGTATGAAATATAAACTCCGTTACTCGCTCGTTACACTTGGACAGATGTTGAATGGGCCGAAACGAGCCGCCGCATAACAGCGTAGTTGCCTGCTAACTTCGAAAGAAGGTAGATGCGGTCCCTAGCGCAACTTATAACATCGTCGAAAATCGGTGCGGACGTGAGAGCTTTGGTACACCCCGTTAAACAAACGGAAAAATGGAGGCGGTACAATTGGAGAGCGATCCGCCTTCACCAACATGCATAAGCAATTCATTAATAGTTATATATTTGAACAACAAAAAACTAATAATAAAAAAATTGCATGGCGCGAGATTCGATCCGGCGACCTTCAGATTACGAACCCGAGCGCTTACCGCTGCGCCACGACGCTGTAGAAAATTATTAATCGTAGAGAGTATTTCACCGCAGCGGTTTCTTTTAACTGTCGATTTTCTCGACAACGGCTGAGAAGTGCATCTTGGTGCTTTGCCACATTACACCTCTGGCCATGAGCTTTTATTATGCGCAGTATGAATCGAATCTGAATTTCACAATTGGCGGCCTCCCCTTGTGAGCCAAGGAAACGTTCAAACTTCGCCGAATGACGAGCAGTTACAGATTGAAATTCCCAGTCCGACTGCGACCAAGAGGCGCCGTCCACCCAATCCCAAGAAAATTCAGAAACATTAGACGCCATCATTAAATGAAGCTGAAATAATTCCTTAGAAACAAAATCTAATTGACGGCGACTATAGTGGATCCTTTCACGAAAAAGAGCTAAACCAGCACCTTGCTTGATGCGATTGGCGGCAGGAGAATTAATATGATGCACAACCTTAGCAAACGTTGGAACCACACTACGATTTCGACACTTCAATAAAAAGGACAATGCACATTCCAAACTTACTCTACTGCTGCGAAGTTTATCCAACCTCCGCAGGCAACGATACATTTCCTCCCCGTAGAGGTAAACAATGTGAGACCTTAACTTTTCCCGGCGAATTGAATCAGGTCTCTGGAAGACCGGTGTATTGAACACAAGCGTCACACACGCTTACAACAGCCGAGCAAATCCGCTATTGCAGAGCATTGCCTTGACACCGGTCATCCTATGGAATACAACAACACGGAGATTCTGGCTTGCACGTCCATCTATTGGGATAGTGTTATTAAGGAAGCTGTTCAAATCAGACTATCAAGCAACCTTATTAACAGAGATGGTGGATTTTGTTTAAATGCTGCTTGGAATCCGGCTCTGTCTCTCATCAAAAAACAGAGGGACAGAATTAGTGCTACCTCATCTGTTGATTAACAGTAACTATCGATATTTCTGATGTTTGTTATCTTTGTTTGTGTTGACACTTGTTCTGTGTGTGGTGCCTTCCTTGTTTCTCCTCTGTGAACCGAGGTATTAAATATGATTGCACATTTCTTCTTCCTTGCATTTGTGCCTTGCGAATGGCAGGGTGTGCTCCTGTCGAAATATCGGCGGTGCTCGACGTCGTCACCCGCCAGCAAACCCGTAAGTAATTTGAACGTGGAGTTTGTTCGGTGCTTGAAAGGAAGGAGCTCGTGATAGAGCACGATGCAGCTCAACGCTAACACGGGTAATGGAGCTGTAGATATGGTACTGCTTCCAGCAGAGAACAGTACTTTTGTACACAAAATGTGTCATATAAATGTGCGGTTTATTTATTCAGAAATTTTTGGTATTATGTACACTACTAGTCATTAAAATCTCAATACCAGGAAGGATAGAAACTAACGAAATTTTATTTAAGGCACGCATAGAGTGTAGTACGGAGGATACAAGGTTAAGTTTTTACGTATTCTGAGGATATGGAGTGCGAAATTTAGTGTACAGAGCTGCTACCACTGCAATGCCTCTAACTTAACTGGGCATCAAGACTAACGGCTCTTGGTTGACAGATACAGCAACGTCTTTCTATGCCAAAGTCATTAACAGAATTTACTTAATTTATGGTTCTTTATTCTAATAAAGAAATATGTAGTTAATCTGGCATTCTACATAAGAGGTTTCAGTAATAATTTTATATACAAGTAATTAAAAATCATAGAATCTGTCAATATTAGGTTGGATCGGAGTGACTGCAAGTCTGAGGCTATTCTCAAGGAGTTCATCTCAGATTTTAGTTCTATTTTTACTCTATGTGTGCTTTACTCTCGAAAATAAGTGTTCACAAACGTACGTGTTTACAAACAAAGACGCCATATATATAACATATTTGTCTCTAAGTAGATATGCTTTGTAAAAATTCAGCGAAGATACATGATAAAATTTTTATTTTAGCTGGATGTCAGAGCGCAACGTTATGCATTCTATCTGAAAATTTCTGACATGTATCTATAGCGTTTGTAAAAGATGTCGCATAAATACAAAAACTTTATTACTTTTAAGAAACTCCTGAAGTCAGATACTTGCATCAAATCGAAAATCATGTTTGGCCTAGTTGTCGGAATGAAAAGTACTGTTTCCATTTACTTGTGCTTGCCAAAATTTCAGTTTCATTTGGAACGCGTTTATTGTTCGGAACATTGTCCTGACAAGTAGGTTTCTACGTTGAAGACGCCTTTTTAAGTCCTCTAAATAAGCAGGCCCTTCTACTGGAAACGCTAAATCTGCCACCCATCTGGCATGGTCAAGTTCTGGCACAGATTCTGGTTTTGATATCATAGACGATATGATTTCATTAATTATGCTACAAAATCTTTTCAATATCAAGCGCCGACTGAGCCATCCTACGTCTGTAAAATATACATAGCACCGTACTCAGCGTCCAAACGTCTGAGGAATTCCTGAAATTGCCGATATTTCAATCCGATAATTGTACAAAAATAAAGAATTTGCTTGTATTTCCGTAACTTAATTTTGTTATAGTTCTCTACATTTCTAGTTTCGCAGCTGCAACCGAAGTAGCCGTAGTCGCAGGATAACAGACCAGCGCGTCTGACGGATTGGCCTGTTATACAAGGATGAGTCAAACGAAAACCTTAAATATTTTTTTAAATATTATTTATTTTCAACATAATCCCACCGACGCTCAATGCAAGTCCTCCAGCGCTTACAAAGTGCATAAATTCCTTTAGAAAAAAATTTTTTTTGGTAGTCCGCGCAACCACCCATGCACCGCGTGGCGTACCTCTTCATCAGAACGGAACTTCTTTCCTCCCATTGCGTCTTTGAGTGGTCCAAACATATGGAAATTACTTGGGGCAAGGTCTGGTGAGTATGGTGGATGAGGAAGACCCTCAAAATGCAGGTCTGTCATTGTTGCAACTGTTGTACGGGCAGTGTGGGGCCCTGCATTATCATGTTGCAAAAGGACACCTGCTGACAGCAATCCACGTCGCTATGATTTGATTGCAGGCCGCAGATGATTTTTTTAGGAGATCTGTGTATGATGCACTGGTGACAGTGGTCCCTCTAGGCATGTAATGCTCCAAAATAACGCCTTTTTCGTCCCAAAAGAGAGTCAGCATAACCTTCCCTGCTGATGGTTCTGTTCGAAACTTCTTTGGTTTTGGTGATGAGGAATGGCGCCACACCTTGCTCACTCTCTTCGTTTCCGGTTGGTGGAAGTGAACCCAGGTTTCGTCCCCAGTAACGATTCTTGCAAGGAAGCCATCACCTTCTCGTTCAAAGCGCCGAAGAAGTTCTTCACAAGCATCAACACGTCATTCTCTCATCTCATTTCAGAAGTCAGCTGCGCGTGGCACCCATCTTGTAGACACTTTGTGAAACTGGAGCACATCATGCACAATGTGGTGTGGTGACCCATGACTAATCTGTAAACATGCTGCAATGTCATTCAGTGTCATTCGGCGGTTTTCCTTCACTATGGCTTCAACTGCTGCAATGTTCTGTGGAGTCACAACTCGTTGTGCCTGATCTGGTCAAGGAGCATCTTCCACTGAAGTCACACCATTTGCGAACTTCCTACTCCATTCGCAGACTTCCTGCTGTGACAAACATGCATCACCGTACTGAACCTTCATTTGTCGATGAATTTCAATAGGTTTCACACCTTCACTACGCAAAAACCGAATAACAAAACGCTGTTCTTCCTTGGTGCAAGTCGCAAGTGGGGCGGCCATCTCCACTATGCTGCCACCTACAGGCCATTCTACACGCTGTTTGTAGCACGCTTACCAACTTACAGGATAACGGCGCTAAATTTCGATTTGTTATTACAAATATAAGGTTTTCATTTGACGCACCGTCGTAAGATGTAGACGTTTCCTGCGAATTTCGAATTAAAAATATTCAATTTACGATAACTTTACATATACTTTTTTTACCGATCGTGTGATAGACGCTCACTTCTTGGGCAACACTGATACTTGCTTTGGGTCGCGGATTGGAAGCCCCCTGCACTACACGACATTCTCACAAGCATACATCATCATTCAAACATTATTTCTGAATGAGAAATCCGCTGCGTATTTTTCCATGCAGGTAGAAGGTTGTTGACATTACTACTACCTACTTGTGTCTAGTTGCGCTAAAATGATAATAATTTGCATGTCCAAACATGTAGGTATTTTTACGCCAATCTGACGTTTTTCGCATGTTGCCTTCATCGTGTTTCAATTTTAATGGCCAGCAACCTAAATATTTCAGCAGTTATTTCTTCACAACTTAATTATTTCGATGTATAAACGTATCGTAGGTATCGATCTTCATGTACACAGTAGTAATCCCTGTTAATTAATTCCCCCTTTAATTAAGAACTTTTCCGTTCAAACAGCCATCTTCTGTGCCTTTCGAGGAAAGGCACTTTACACAGCAGCGCTTTGACGTGCAGCCCTCAATGGGATTCATTACTTGAGAAAAAACAAAAGAATTCTTAGTGCCCTGCCGGTGCATTGACACCGAGGACGAAGGTTCTTTGTACCTGCCGAACGGTTGCCTCCACAAATTAGTCCGTCCTCAGTCACGTGCAAAGCCCCGTACCGAGGTGCCTGACTCATTTAGTATTTACTAGCGACCTATCCAGCCCTCGCACGGGTAGCACTGAGTATCTACTTATTTGGCGTAGGGCTACAACATTATTTATGCAAACATTTCTCGTGAACCAGTTTATCTGTTAGTGAAAACCGAATCAGAATTCCTACAATTAGTCTTCACACACAGATTGCAAGAACGGGACCAACTGCGGCTGAAGACAATCATTCAACGCGACAGAAGTGTAATCCTTCTGCAAACTGATCCAGATTTCAATTCTGGCCCATCAAAAAGTGTTAAAGTGCGAACCATTCGACGAAACATAATAGATATGGGCTTTCGGAGCCGAAGGCCCACTCGTGTACCCTTGATGACTGCACGACAAAAAGCTTTACGCCTCGCTTGGATCGGTCAACACCGATATTGGACTGTTGATGACTGCAAACATGTTGCCTGGTCGGACGAGTATCGTTTCAAATTGTATCGAGTGGACGGACGTGTACGGGTGTGGAGACAACCTCGTGAATCCATGGACCCTGCAAGTCAGCAGGGGCCTGTTCAAGCTCGTGGAGGCTCTGTAATGGTCCGGGGCGTGTGCTGATGCAGTGATATGGGACCCCTGATACATCTAGTCACGACTCTGACAGGTGACACGTACGTAAGCATCCTGTCTGATCACCTGCATCCATTCATGCCCACTGTGCATTCCGACGGATTTGCACCATTCCAGCAGGGCAATGAGACACCCCACAAGTCCAGAATTGCCGCAAAGTGGCTCCAGGAACACTCTTCTGAGTTTAATAACATCCGCTGGCCACCAAACTCCCTAGACATGAACATTATTGAGCATGTCTGGGATGCCTTGTAAAGTGCTGTTCAGCAGAGATCTCCAACCCCTCGTACTCGTACGGGTTTATGGACAGCGCTGCAGGATTCATAGTGGCAATTGCCTCCATCACTACTTCAGACATTAGACGAGTCCATGCCACGTCGTGTTGCGGCACTTCTGCGTGCCCGCGGGGGCCCAACACGATATTAGGCAGGTGTACCAGTTTCTTTAGCTCTTCAGTGCAATAGCACACTTGTCGCCGAGTTTCGCGATGAACTAGCTGAATATCACTTTCCCTGAAGTACTCTACCATAACAGCCCCGCGTTGTTCAGTCACCGACAGCGACGCTCCTTGCAATGACGCGCCCAGCAGTTGTAAGTTGGAACGACAGGGTGACGGTCGAAAAAAACTTTTTTATTATTACGGAATTAGAAAGTATATTCACTGTCGGATTATTCCCCAAAATAATATGCGCGAACCCCAAAAAGTAACGATTCTGTGAGCGTTTGAAGCCGAGCGTGCACGGCACGCCTCGGCGTTAAGAGAACCAGTTGCCGCAAGTCGTTATCGATGCCATCACCCCTATTTATAACATTTGAGTAAACCTGATTTGCTGGAAGTTGTTTGGGCGGTTCTTTACTCAAAATGTGAACGAAAGTTTCAACAGTATCATTTGGGTATACGCTCCAAAAATAACATCCGGACGAAGCGAAATTATCAATATTGCTTCAAATTCGACCGTATGTCTGTCCACTGTAGGCCATACTGCACGTGACAAATACCCTACAAATCAAAATCGGCGATGAACTGCGTCGATTCTGTGGAGGCGCCAGTGGCCACGCGTTCAGCGTCGATATGGGATTTGAGGACGAAAATTGGGGATTATCAGGTCAATGTAGCAGGAAGCGGCCATTCACTTGCCGGGGCGATAGTTCCAGGACCACCAATCGATGATGTCCCTTAAATTTCAAGCTTTGTCCCTTTATATGATAAATACTTGCCGAACTTTAAACGCGTTTCTCTCAAAACCAATTTTCGGCATGGTTTGCGCTGTCTAAGCTACAATTTTCATCCGATTTTAATGTTTTTTGGTCTCTGTTCAAATAAATTCAATACTCTACAGTTCATCGAAGCCGGTTTCTTTATGTTGATATTTAGTATTTTTTTCGACCAAAAAAGAAGTCCAAAATGGCTATTTCTTTTCAGATTCACACATCAAAAAAAGTTTTGCATCGCCTCGTTTCCGAGAGTTCCAGAACCTGTACAGAAAATTGGAAGAGAGATCAACATAAACATTCAATACAAACTTCAATGCATGCTTTATTCATTGCAGCAAACCCTATTTGTTTACTAAATACCAGAACGGAGGAAAAATCCTGTATTTTTAACAATATTTTCGTCCGTCACTGTCGTTCCCCCGTGACGAGATGTGTGAGCTCAGGAACATGTGAGAGGCTCACAACGGAGCCAGTTTGTCCGCGTAGCGCATGTAACTTAGTGCTCCAATCGGGTGGAGTTTAGTTTTTTTTTAATCTATTTCATTAAGCGACATTTACGTATTACAAATTGGCAAACGAGTTTTATTCACGTCTTCTGTTCGACTATGATCTGCTTTGCACTATTACTAGCTTCGCCACATTATATACTGACGACATAGATTATTAGCTTTACATGGCTAACAAAATTCGTTTAAAAGTCGTTTCTTGGTAAACTCTCCAACCAAAACATGTAGGCTGAAACAATCTGACAACTACAATACTCCAAAAAATCTGACAAGTGTCCATTAGAGTTAAGACTGGTGGTGATAATCTACGTCACTTAGTGTTGTTTTCACTTTCCTGTTCCTTTCCCTACTTTTTACTTTTTCTTTTTAGTGCAGGCACACTGAGTCTTCATCACATGTTTGCCTACCATGTTAAACGCATGCTTTAGTCTTTAACGCATTACGATACGGTAGTGTCCTCATTCTCTCCCGCCAAACGTTGCTGTGTGTACCTTCATCAAAGTAACAAAGTAACGAACAGTCGAGTATGGAACACGAGGATGTTGTTGGTTCTCCCTGAACAACGCGCAAAATACACCTGCAGCAGGAACACCTGTTCGTTCTGAGTACATTTACGTGTTCCACGTCAACGTGCAATATTTGCTTTGTTTAGCGGGATGGTGTTAAACCAACTACATTTCTGCGTACTTCTGTAACTAGTTTCAGACTTCTTGTGTAAAATAAAGACGCTGGACAGAGAAACAAAGTGAATAATGAAAACTACTGTTGCACTACCGGTCGCAAGCGTCGTATGTAACTGACTCACTTAAGGAAGCAGAGCGACATGACAATCGTACACATAAAATAAGGCGCGATGAAGTTCATTCTCTGACTGGTCGTTGGTAAGATAAGCCGTCTTGTAAACAAATTGTTGGGAATCCACCTGTTAGCCTGATCCAGTTACGAGCTTTCAGCTTCTACCACCAAACTTAACATACATTAGACTTTCCCACCCTACTTCTACTGTGTGGCACAGACTTGAGCTGTAACCACTTAAATTCAATTTCGAGTCTGTCCGTACAAGGCAGCAGCTGCGACGGAGAGCAACAGACACTTCGGCTTGCTAGACAGCACCACTGCTTACCTAAATCTTTCCAATTTCTGAAAAGAAGAGCAAGAGCACCCTGGTCACTTAGTCCATGTATTCACTGAAACCAACCAAGAAGTCTGTGGTCCAAAAATTTTACATCAACGTTTATTACTTTTTCATGCAACGGAAATGGAGCTGATAAGAGACAACCGTGGCGGATAGTGTCAGTGTCTTAAGTAATGTTTATTATGTTGATGAGAAGATGTTTCAAACATCACGGCGAATAACATTAAATTAGTGAAATGCAATCTTATTAGAGATTACGTTGATATCTTTTATGAAAGTAAAATACTACGTTTTAAAAACACGAGTTCGTATCGCTGAACACGTATCCCACATGACCTTTGTCCGGCGCTGCCGTCATACTGAGGTCGACCAGCACGCGACCTTGTCGACGTGTCGTGACCGGACAGTGACTCCCTCGGCGTTGACATCATAAAACTGCCGTTTGACATTGCATGTGAACGTGCAAAACGGAAAACGAAACTTCAATGTTCTCCAGTTTGAGGGATGAAGAGAAGAACAAAATCGGAACGATAAAAAAAAAAAGATGCAAAAACATCGATCAATCGGATACTAAATTTTAACTACATACAGAGAAATAGTGGACAGTAGAACGAAGATTTAAGAGTTGCTCAGAACGCCAAAAAATTCATTCCACCGACTGTTGACGAAAATGGGACGTTAATCTGAAAAAGGAATACCCCACTTTGGAGACAGGCTATCGCACCAAAAGAACGACTCGCCCGTTATGTGTGGTCAGTGAATAATCTTCTTCGTTACTTACAAGACTTACAAATAAGAGTATTTTATTTTTTGCATTACAACTCAAAAATTTACATTAAGTACGTGCATGCTGGCTTTTCTAGAATACGTAGATTATATCATTTTAGCTACTTCCTTACTGGATAATTTTGTTGAAAAGATTAATTGCAAACATATATTACGTTTCTCTGCAAGTGGATTTTTAGAGGGGGAGAGCCCTTCCGTAGATATCAACGGGTTTTCGATTATGTCTACGTAAACTTCATATTTGTGAGCGCGGAGCTGGCGTTCGATAGCGCCCCAGGTGTGTTCCATCGGGTTCAGGTTAAGCGAATTTTGTGGCCAAAGCATCATCATCATCATCATCATGCTCATCAAACCACTGTAGCAAGATTATGGTCTTGTGACACAGGCAATTATTCTGATGGAAGATGCCATCGCAGTCGGGGAAGGCAACAACCATGGAGGACGCAAGTGGTCCCCAATAATTTTCTCGTACTCCTCTGTTCAAAATCAAATAGGAGTAATGCAGGAGTAGGTTTAATAATGAATAAGAAAATACGAATGCAGGTAAGCTACTTTGAACAGCATCGTGAACGCATTATTGTAGCCAGGATAGACAGAAAGCCAACATCCACCACAGTAATACAAGTTTATATGCCAACTAGCTCTGCATATGATGAAGAGGTTGAAGAAACGTTTAATAAGATAAAGAAATTGTTTAGATAGTTAAGGGAGATGAAAATTTAATCGTGATTGTCGACTGGAATCCGATACTAGGAAAAGCAAGAGAAGTAAGAATAGTAGGTGAATAAGCACTGAGGGAAAGGAATGAAAAAGGAAGCAGCCTAGTACAATTTTGCACAGAGCGTAATTTAATCATTGGTAACACTTTGTTTAAGAATCATAAAAGAAAGTTGTATACATGGAAGAGAGTTGGAGACACCGGAAGGTATCCGATTGAACATATAATGATAAGACAGAGATTTCGGAACCAGATCTTAATTTGTAAGACATTTCCAGAGGTTGATTGGGGCTCTGACCACAATTTATTGGTTACGAACTGTAGATGAAAACTAAAGAAATTGCAGAAGGGTAGCAAATAAAGGAGAAGCAACCTGGATAAGGTGAAAGAACCAGAGGTTGTTGACAGTTTCAGAGGGAGCATTGGGCAACGATTGACCAGAACAGTGAAACTGAATACAGTATAAGACGAATGCGTAGCTTGGAGGGGTGAAACAGTGAAGGCAGCACAGGATCAAATACGTAAAAAGACAAGGCCTAGTAGAAATCATTGGATAACATGGGATGTATTCAATTTAACTGATGAAAAGAGAAAATATAAAAATATAGCAAATGAACCAGACGAAAGGGAATACAAACGTCTAAAAATGAGATTGACAGGAAGTACAAGATGGCTACACAGGAATGGCTACAGGACAAACGGAAGGATTTAGAAGCATATTTCAGAAGGGGAAAGACAGATACCACCTACAGGAAAATTAAAGAGGTCTTTGGAGAAAAGAGAAGCAGATGAATGTGTATCACGAGCTCAGATGGAAAACCAGACCTAAGAAACGAAGGGAAAGCTGAAAGATGGATGGTACTATATATAAGGTCTGTACAGGGGAGATGAGTTTGAAGACGGTATCATTGAAACATAAGAGCATGAAGGTGAAGATAAGATGGGATATTGATGCTGCGACAAGAATTTGACACATCTAAATCGATATGAGGCTCCGGGAGCAGACGACGTTTCGTCAGAGCTACTGATAGCCTTGGGAGTGCCAGCCATGACAGAACTCTTCCATCTGGTTTGCAAGACGCATGTGACAGGCGAAATACCGTCAGACTTCAGGAAGAATGTAATAATTTCAATTCCAAAGAAATCAGCTGCTGACAAGAGTGAAAATTACCGAATTATCACTTTAATAAGTCTTGGCTGCAAAATACTAACACAAATTCTTTACACGAGATATCGGGGTTATCGGGGAAAATCAGTTTGGGTCCTGGAGAACTGTGGGAACACGCGAAGCAATACTAACACTTATCTTTGAAATCCTGAAGGTAGCAGGATGCGAGGGTTATTTACAATTTGTGCAGAAACCTGATGGCAGTTATAAGAGTCGAGGGGCATGAAAGGGAAACAGTGGTTGAGAAGGGAGTGAGACAGGGTTGTAGCCTATTGCTGGATGTTATTCAGACATTATATTGAGCATGCTATACAGAAATCAAAGGAAAAATTTGGAATAGTAATTAAAGTCCAGAGTGAAGAAATAAAAACTATAAGGTTTGCTGATGACATTGTAATTCTGTCAGAGAGAGCAAAGGACTTGGAAAACCAGTTGAACAGAATGGACAGTGTCTTGAAAAGAGGATATAAGATGAACATCAACAAAAGCAAAACGAGGATAATGGAATGTATTTGAATTAAATTAGGTGTCTCTAAAGCAATCAGATTAGGAAAAGAGATACTTAAAGTAGTAGAAGAGTTTTATTATTTGGACAGCAAAATAACTGATGATTATCGAAGTAGATATGGTGTAACATGTAGACTGGCAATGGCAAGAAAAGCATTTCTGAAGAAAAGTTTGTTGACATCAAATATAGATTTAAATGTTAGGAAGTGATTCCTGAAATTTTTTTCTGGAGTGTAAAACATGGACGATAAACAGTTTAGACTAAAAGAGAGCAGAAGCTTTCGAAATACGGCGCAACAGAAGAATGTTGAAGATTTGATGGGTAGATCGCGTAAGTAGTGTGGAAGTTCTGAACAGAATTGGAAAAAAATAAGTTTGTGGCACACCCCGGCTAGAAGAAGGAATTAGGTGATAGGACATATTCTGAGACATCAAGGGATCACCAATTTAGTACTGGAAGGAAGTGCGAGAAGTAAAAATCGTACAGAGAGACCAAGGGATGAATACAATATGCAGATTCAGAAGGATGTAAGTTGCAGTAGTTATCCGGAGATGAAGATGCTCGCACAGGTTCAAAATGGTTCAAATGGTTCTGAGCACTATGGGACTAAACATCTGAGGTCATCAGTCCCCGAGACTTAGAACTACTTAAACCTAGCTAACCTAAGGACATCACATACATCCATGCCCGAGGCAGGATTCGAACCTACGACCGTAGCAGTCGCGCGGTTCCGGATTAAAGCGCCTAGAACCGTTCGGCCACCCCGACCGGCGCTCGCACAGGATAGAGTAGGATGGGGAGCTGCATCAAACTAGTCTTCGGACTGAAGACCACAACAACAACAACAACAGTACACTGCCGTCATGGTGCTTTAGACTACTAGAAGTACAATGCAAGCCCATGTGAAATGTCTGTATTGCATAATAGTGTCCTCACCGGCTTGCATAAGTATGAGGACACGACCGTAGACGGGGAGTAACAAAGAATGTGACTCACGAGATCAGATGACACGTTTCCGTTGGTCCAACCTAGATTTTCCCTTGCCCATGGACATCGTAATTGATAGTATCGCTGCAGGGGTCGTGGGAACACTTTGAAGTCGTCAGCTGTGGAGCACAATGTTCAACAACCTGCGCTGAACTCTTGTGCCTGCACCAGCAGTGTGTTCTCTCGTCGGATTTGCCACAGATCGACGCCTATCCTGGCCTTACAGAGCGTCGGACCTCCACGTTTTGTGGCGAGGCGTGGACGTCCAACACGTTGTCGCTAGTCGTAGTTTCAACGTCCCTCAGCCTCTTTCCACAAATGCACAGTAGTATGCGGATAGCCAACCAGCTCATCCGTTTCCGAGATATTCGTTCCCGGGCTCCGGACCACAACTACCCGCTCTTCGAAGTTAAAATCTCTTCGGGTGACCAGCAGAACGGTGGCGTCATCTTGCCGCAACGTTTCAATGAGTTCAGTACACATCATCTTCAGGCGAAGTCTAGGGTCATCTCCTGAGAAGATTTTATCATTATAATATGTCGAGAAAACCTGAAATCACATAAATCTGTCCGTCAAAGTCGCTTATGTCAGTGCATTTCTCCATTTGCGAGACATTTCGTCAGAGCACTGTTTCCCCCTTCGTCTCTGTCGCGTTTACATACTTTCCTTAGCGCATCACGTGCCCGCAACAGTAGCAGGTCTCGCGGTGGGTAGTGGTCACAACGTTTTGACTTTGTGTGTGTGTGTGTGTGTGTGTGTGTGTGTGTGTGTGTGTGTGTGTATGTGTATGTGTGTGTGTGTGTGTGTGTTGTAACGTTTGGGTTGTATGTGGTGATGATATATTATGATGATGATGGATGATGAGAGAAGGCAGAGGGTGAAACTCGATGCCGGCACATAGCCTACTCCTAGCGAATAGGACCAAGGGGACCTCATCCGACGGACGAGACACTGCCAACAGTGTCATACGCCCTCATTTCATGACACTCAGCGGAGAGGTTTGGTATTTAAGCCAGGACGTTTGCGCAGAGTCTGGTGATCACGAACCTTACGCCACCACCTCTCCTTCCCTTGCCCCTCAAATAGTGGCTGTGAAAATTTTTGTCACCACCAGGATTCGAACCGGCTTACCCCGCGTCGAGCGCCACCGCACTTTTCGTTAATGAATGAAGTGACCAATTAAGTATCGTCGCCAAAAGTACAGTGTCCCGTCGGAACGGTGCGTGGGTACTGAGGCAGAAACCAAAAGAACGAGAGAACAGTTATCTGAGGGAAATATTGTATTACACTCAACACTGGTACAGAACGTCCTTGTCGAAATCCGTATAGAAGTTCTTGGCAAAGCTTTCTGACGCTGTACTGCGGATTGAACAAATTATACTGCACTAGATACTTGCACACTGACCCAATAAGCTTTTCGCCATTCACGTTCCTGATTATTAACAACAAACAACAGGACGAAAGAAACAGTAAACTCTAACATTCCACGAGTTACACGGCCATGAAACAAAAATTTGGCGGCCAGGAAATCCCACCGTCACAAGCTGACGGCGACAGCAGTGTTGGCAGAGGTGTGGTCACGCGCCCGTAAGTGCCAACACACGCAGCCAAGTTCTAACAAGAAGCACTGACCAGTCACACCACTGTCACGCCGCCAGTGTGTGTGTGTGTGAATCGACCTACGGTCGCGACTAAATCAGGTAATCACCTGGGATCACGTTTACCTACGGTCCTCAGAAATCCCGAATTATGTGCTTCTCGCTGCCTATATACTTTAATCTGACCACCATGTAGAAGGTCAGTCTTGGTCTTCACGTTTGCTTTAGTACAACAAGGGCATCTATGTTTCACTCAAACTGTTCGCACTTTTGTTTGCATTTTCGTACTGTCTGCTCACCTCGCTTTCACCAAAGAAAATCCAATATACGTGTCACTTGTAAGATCAAATAAAGAAACTTTGTTACTTTTTATATCTAATAGTCGCTCTTCACAGTCCTAGACAAAGATAGATATTAAATGCGTTCCTGAAGTAAGCGTGCCAGCCAGTAGGAAATGAATCGCCATTACGATTTCACGGCCATGAATTACTCGTATTATTCTCTTACAAGGCAGTTTCACTATGGACGAGAACAGCTCACTCAGAGAGTTAATACTACAAAACCAACTCTCTAGCTCTCTGGCACCATTTAGAAAGTCTATAGCAGAGTACTCCAAATCCAGAACGCACTGGGGGTGAAGTGTTTCAGATTGGCCTGTGTTGCGTGGTGGTTTCTTATACTTCACCTCACGCAGCAAACATTTAAATAACTTGCCACCTGAACATTCCTTTTACATACAATGAATGTTGTATACTGAATATTAGGTCGCCGTTAAATATTATTAATCAGGGTGCAGCTAGTCTGTGTCCTGAATCTGTCTGCCTTCTTCCTCGCACTTGGCTCAGACTTCGCCCCCTTACAAGCTGCGGATAACGGTGCTGAAAATTAACTTCGCGTTCTCATCCACTCCAGCACATATATAAGTGAGATTCAATTCACCTCCTTATATACCAACAAAATTACAACTCAATAAATGATAAATGAGGACGGCTACAAGCTCGTATACTGCCTCTCAGTACTACGCACAATACTGATCTTATATTCGACTTCGCCCGCATCTCGTGGTCGTGCGGTAGCGTTCTCGCTTCCCACGCCCGGGTTCCCGGGTTCGATTCCCGGCGGGGTCAGGGATTTTCTCTGCCTCGTGATGGCTGGGTGTTGTGTGCTGTCCTTAGGTCAGTTAGGTTTAAGTAGTTCTAAGTTCTAGGGGACTGATGACCATAGATGTTAAGTCCCATAGTGCTCAGAGCCATTATCCATTATATTCGACTTCACAATTAATAATTACAATACATTTATAATTTTTGACATTTCGCGTTCTTAGATTTCGTGGTGCTCTTCCTTCCGCACCACCCGCTCCATGGATCCTCAGCATGTAGGGTCATTTGGCTGCTATCCACTTCCGTACAGTCACTGGATCGTTAGCTCCCGTATCAGCATCTACGATTTAAAACACTTCCAGCAGTGGGGAGCTCACCCGTTATCGACTGCCGCTGTGTGCCGGACCGAGACGCGAACTCGGGACCATTGCCTTCCGCGGGCAAGTGCTCTACCGTCTAGGGATAGTGCCGAAGCAATGGAAAAACGCAAACGTTATCATGATACACAAACCTGGAAAGCCGATTAATAAACCTACTTCATATCGCCCAATCTCGCTTCTACCAGTAATAGGCAAAATATTTGAATCCATTCTAAATAACAGGACCCACAAATTCATAAACAAACTAAAGATCCTCCCTCCAGAACAAGCCGGCTTTAGGCAGGAACATTCAACCATCACCTATCATCAGACTAGTCAGCACAACAACAGCAGCCCTAAACAGAGGCGACTGCGTATTGGCACTGTTCCTAGATATCGAGCGAGCTTTCGATAAGGTGTGGCACTGCGGGCTGGCGTATAAAATGGCCAAGCAAAATTTCCCACCGCACTATGTACGCCTTATTCTCGACATAATTTCCAATAGAACTGCAACAGTATCGGTCGGTAACCAACTTTCCAAAAAATTCTCTCCTGCTGCTGGAGTAGCGCAAGGTGCCGTCCTCTCACCCACGCTCTACAGCTTATACACCGCCGACATCCCTCGCCCCAACAAGTGGAACGAACACTTCGCCCTCTACGCAGACGACACCGCCTACTGGTGCACGGCGCACTCGGTAGAGGAAGCGAAGAATGTAATAGCCTCCTACACACCCCAGCTAGAACAGTGGATGGTCAAATGGCGCATCAAACCCAATCCAGCAAAGAGCCAGCTGCTACTTTTTAGACACCGCAACCAAACACAAAGTGCCAGACTAAAACAAGACGACCTCCACATAACCCTATGGCTATGCACTCTGTACGTGCAAAATATCTAGGGATGACTCTCGACTCTACTCTATCATGGAAGCACCACACCGATAACATCATCAGCAAATGTAAACAAAGAATGAACCTTGTGAAGCTAATCAGCTCAAAATTCGAGGGCGCCAGCCCAGATGCAGTGCTACACACCTACAGAACATTTGTCCGACCGATCCTAGAGTACGGTGCCTGTCTGTGGACGGCCTCCAGGGCGCAGTATGAAAGAGTTGCCGCATTTGACCGCCACAACTTAAGATGAGCGGGAAAGCTGCACTACACAACCGCCAACGACCTAGTCTATGCGGGCACCAACACCTGCCCTATATTAGACAAGATCACTCTTGAGGTAGCCAAATACGGCCGGAACAGAGTGAGAACAGATTGGTTAATGAAAGACGTAATATGCAACCCAATTCACGAATACAGGATCACCCTATTTAGATACCCTTACCCCCCCCGACTTCATTGCCCATGCAATTCAACGAACATTCCCGAACAGCAAAGAACTCATAGATAAAATTAGAAAAAGAAGAGTGTAGTAAATACAGTGAAGTGAAGTGGCCCACTATCTCCCCCCATCTCTCTCCAACCACCCCAGTGAAGTGAAGTGCAACGACCCTCCACAAACCGTCGAACCCACAACTCAGAATAAGTTAGGAATAGAATTCACCATTTAAACTATTAGTCAGACACATTCTAAAATAGAGCAGTAGGTTAGACGATATAAATAACTCTAGAACAAAACTCTAAACAGAGATGAAACAATCTACCAATAGATCACTATTTAGTATAAACCTAGCATAATAAACACATTCCAACAGACGATAATCCAGTGCCATCCCGACTGGGGTTTTGGTGGTTTCCCTCAGTTGTAAGGCGAATGCCGGGATGTGGAATTTCACCACTTAGACATAAGAAAACTGACTACAAAATGGCATGAGCCAAAACATACAGAAAATCCAAGTAGGCAGGTTTCCCCACTGAAACTAATAAACAGAGTCCCAACAGCATCAAACAACCCCAGGCTGAGAAGGACCCGAGTCCTCAGCAGCCGCCACTACCCGAAAGGGTATGGCAATCCTTTTAAAAAAAAATACCGACTGAGCTCCCGAAGCACGACTCACGATCCGTCCTCACCGTTTCAGTGCAGCCAATATCTAGTCTCCTACCTTCCAAAACTTCACAGAAGCTCTCTTGCATACCTTGCAGAACTAGTACTCCTGGAAGAAAGGATATAGCGGAGACAGGGCTTAGCCACAGCCTGGGGGATGTTTCCGGAAACCTTTCTTCCAGGAATACTAGTTCTGCAAGGTATGCTGGAGAGCTTCTGCGAAATTTGGAAGGTAGGAGACGAGGTATTGGCGTTATTAAAGTTTTGAGGACGGATCGTGAGTCGTGATTGGGTAGCTCAGTTGGTAGAGCATTTGCCGGAGAAAGGCAAAGGTCCCGACTTCCAGTCTCGGTTCGGCACACAGTTTTATTCTGCCAGGAATTTTCAATACGTGTGACCTGCCTACATAGATACACTGTGCACATGAAATATAGATATTTTGTATGAGTGCTATGTGGCTTTTTCTTTATGATACAATTGCTTTATGGGTAATGTCTGTTAATATCATTTGGTGACATTTTTAAGTTATTTACTTATTTTATGACTGGAAATGAAATGTTTAGGAGAGTAGTGATTAACAGTGCTAGAATGTAGAGGTGACGGATGGCTGTACGGCGTTGCCAATATCAAGAAATAAAGAAAGAAAGAAAACATGACCCGTGTGAGTGCGCTCACTAGGCGGCAGTTATCCGCTAACTCTGGCGTGCCAGTAAGGTCTTCCTCAGTTACGCGTAATATTATGGTATACTGATAATTTTTACTTTATAGATCGTCTGAATGCAAATGAATGAAACACAATTTTCGTGCCATACGCGTTTCGCCTTTGTTTTCTGCAAGGAATCTTCAGTGGCAGGTTGCGTGGACGATTTTCTACGTATTACGCTCCTGCTGCAATTTTGGTGTTGTTCCTCTTCTTATGAATGTCAGATTCCGATTTTTTCCCACATTTCACAGCACTAGGAACTGATCACTTGTTTTGATGCAATGTTTTGGTTTGCATCAAAACAGGTGTTCAGTTCCTAGTGCTGCGAAATGTGGGGAAAAAACCGCAAACTTGCATTTATAAGAAGAGGAACAACACCAAAAAATGCAGCAGGAGCGTAATATGTAGAAAATCGTCCACGCAACCTGCCAATGAAGATGCCTTGTAGAAAATAAAGGCGAAACGCGTATGACACGAAAACTGTATTTCATTCAGTTGCAGTCAGACGGTCTATAAAGTAAAAATTATCAGTATACCGTAATAGCACAGTTTTTTCTTCCGAAAACGGGTACGTCCGAAAAATCTGCATGAACTTCACTTGAGATTTCTTACGAATAACTGCAGAAAATCCGAAATAACATTGTGTAGGCTTCAGTGGATTCAAAGGCGCTTCTAACTCGTTGAAAAGGGACAGTTTAAAAAAAATATTTCAGTTCTTGCTAGATATCGGTAACATATCTGAGAAGCCAAGCAAAATTTCGAATATCTTTGACACGTTAAAATTTTATATCTACACGTAAAAACTTTATCTCTCACTGAGAACCGAACCTCATCAAATTCGGAAATCAGCTTGCTACTGAATACGCCGTGTGTGTACTTCTCATAACTGTTCTCATTTCTTCGAAGTTTTCATCTCTACGCGATCAGTGGAGATGCACACTCACCTTGGTTGAGTAAAACATTTTGCGAGGTTGATATTTCCATCTTATGCCTTAGCATTTTGAGATACAGTAGCATATTCACCAACAACATACGGCTTCCTACATTGTGTTAAAACAAATTGAACCAAAAACGACGCACATCTAAGACATGTTTAATGTGTCGGTGCTTTGAAACATATTTTCATGGCCTGCAAGTTCTAATGCTACAAACAGTCTAACTTTGTTAAGGCGTTTTCACTGGAGCTCGATTCAGCCCGTGACGTAGACGGTAGTGATTCATGTTTCGTAGAACGCTGCCGGAATTTGATGGAACTTCAGGCGTTGCTCCAGCGCATGAATGCTCCGCAACGTTAAATTAGACTATGACTTCACGAAACACTCTTCGTCTACGTTCCATTTCACGGCCCGTTTGAGGGTGAATTAAGGCTATAGTAGGCGCACGAACACAAGCAAGATTTTATTGTATTACACAGAGTCTAGCTTCATACTGCCCTGCCACACTCAACAAATAAGCGTCAGGTGATGTCGTTCCAATATAGATGCCCTGACATCCGCCTTGAACCAGCGAATGGTGTACTGTATGAGGTACTACCACATCCGCTGTGACGCTTCGCTAATTACGACTGTACTGATTTATTTTACTAGCCATCCACGCAAACTAGTTCCCTGGCGATGCTGAGTGAAAGAACTCCCGAGATGATAACAACCGACCGTCCTGAAGGATTTTCTATGTATGAACGGAGTCAAAAAATGTTGCAGAGTGAATAATGTAACTAACTGGATGTCGCTGCCACCGACACGACCAGTGAACAGGCCAGCCACCAGTAGCGAGCGATAATGCGTCGAGAGTACAAAATACCGACGGCGTTGGCTAAAAATTGAAAATATACGAAATACTAGCTGTGCCCGGCCACACATTTCTGTGGCTCAGCATAGATAAAAGGAAAAGAAAGAAAAGAGAAAGCATACGTTTCTAATACGTATGGGAATTGCATATAGGTCCTAATCTCCTTTTCTCCCGTGTCTCTGTCCGTCTCCGTCTCCGCCTCCGCCTCTCTCTGTCCGTCTCCGTCTCCGTCTCCGCCTCTGCCTCTCTTTGTCCATCTCCTCGGCCTTCCACTTCTGTCTGTCCATCACCTCCTCCTTCCTCTCTGTCCATATTCTCCTTTCACCTCTATCTGTCCATATTCTGCTTTCACCTCTCTCGCTACTTCTATACCTATCACCTCCTCCCCCCCCCCCCCCCCCCTCTGTACATGCTCCATCTTCTCCCGATCCCTTTCTCTGTCGCTCTCCTTCCCGTTGTATATTACACTTCCTCCCACCACTCTGTCCATCTCTTCTTCCCTGCTCTCTTTCACCTTCAGCCTCGTTTTTTGCTATAGCACACTCATATTCTGTAATCATAAGCCGATAAGCCGATAAGCCACAGCACAACGTTCCTGTTTCCTAACAACGTTTCACTTGTAAACATTTACAATAAATCGGTCAAGAACTTTGAGATTTTTGGTAACAACGTTTCCCCAGTTATATATTACATATTTATTTATAAATTATACATATATTAAAATATAGATATATACAAACACACATGTATTCGAATACAATCTGTCAACATTTCAAAGCAGTCTGTGAAGAACTTTCGGAGACATACGATTCCGAACAAGAGAACATTTACATTTTTATTCATATACAGAGTCAGCCAGAAAAATGTATACACTCTTTGTCAGGCTTTATCGAGATATCGATACTGTCCTTGGATTTGAGTTGAGAGTGTGTTGCAGTATGGTCTTTGGCTCAACAAATGTTAGTACTTTCATCTCGGTACTTAGAAAACAAGATGGCTGAAGCACGCTTGACATTCGAGCAACGAAACTGAATTGTGAAGTGGTTTTTCAAGTTTGATAATGCCGTTGAAGTGCAACGTCAGTGGAGGCGGGAGTTTGAAACAGAACCGCCAACGCGCCTAACAATTAAACGCATCATTGACAAGTTTGAATTGCATGGAACGATTTGTGATATTCGCAAAGGAAGATCAGGAAGACAGCGTAAAGGTTCAAGTCCTGCTTCGTCGGCTGTTGTGTTGGAAACCTCTGTTAATTCTCCACAGAAGTCTGCCACGCAATGTGCACGTAAAGTGGGGGTTAGTAGTACAAGTGTACGAAGAATTCTGAAAGCTGCAAAGTGGAAAGTTTACATTCAACGATTACTGCACGAGATTAATGATGACGAAGCCGAATGCAATTTTGCGAATGGTATCAGCAAATGGTAACTGATGACAAACAATTTGTGACGAAGGCAGTGTGGAGTGACGAGGTACAATTTAAACCTAATGGCATCGTGAATCGGCATAAAGGTGTGTACTGGGCACCGTAAAATCCGCATGTTTATGTGGATAAAGCCGTCAATCTACCAGGGGTTCATTTGTAGTGTGGACTATCATTTAGGGACTTAGTAGGATACTGTTTCTTTGATGCTACTCTCACTGAAGAAGTGTACCTGGAAATGTTACGCACATCATTTTTGCCAGACATACGTGCGATTTATGGAGCTGATGAAGAGGTCTTCTACCAACAGGACGGGGCGCCACCACACTGCCACCTAGCCGTACGACCTTTCCTGGATGACAATTTTCCGAGGCACTGGACTGGACGAAGAGAGCCCATTGAGTTCCCTCCACGCTCGGCAGATCTAACACCTATGGATTTTTACTTGTGGGGAACTGTGAAAGATAACGTGTATCGAGTAAGCTACGCACGCTGGAGGAACTTCGCCAGGAGATTATAGCGACGGGTTCAGCGATCTCAACTGCAACATTGACTGACGTAGTTGCGGCGACCTCTCGTCGTTCCGTTGTGTGTATAGCCGCCAATGGTGAACATTTTGACATTTAAAGTAACCATGTGCTAAACTGTAGGTTGTACAACATGTGTGATCAATTATTAAATGTAAAATAAACACATAAGTAATACTTTTCGTTCCTTAAAGTGTGTATACGTTTTTATAGCGGACTCAGTAGATTGTTAATTAATAGTTCTGTATTAGACTCTGTAGTGGAAGTACCTCAGCCCCAAGCCAGATTTGTTTGTTCTTGCATCTGAATATACTTAACGTGACTCCATGAAAGCGAGGGACACAAATGGCACTATACGCATGGAATTGATATAGTATTTGCGATTGTGTTAGTTACAGTTACGGTTTGCGACTTGTTATTGGTAGATTGCCTTTACTGAAGGGATTTCATCAATTTGTATGCTGTGCGGAAGCTTTCGGCGCATCAGCTCCTTTTCTTTAATGATTTATAATCATTACGGGGAAGTGACCGTTTTTCTCCGGAAAAACTAGATACTCTTTGGAAGCTTTTTAGAAAACCGCGATAGTTGCGATTTCTCTCCGCACTGGGTACGAAGTCTAATAATTGGAAGAATATTTAAGGCTTGTTAACTGATATACTTAAAGACAAGTAATATATTTTAGGCCCCTTTGTACGGAATCTCATTGGATCAATGAGTCTAGTCCCCAGGTGCATTCAAGTTCGAATGGGTCGTTTGTGAATTATAAACTCACTCACCCACGATAAGCTAGACTCCATAGATACGGGGTTAGCCACACCGCTCACATGATAGCTATAAACAAAATTACTGATACTTTCAAGCGCTACCGCCACCTCGGGCAAGCGTTAGAAGTTGAAGTTACAGCTTTATTGAAACATACGTTTCACCCGGTATTCTAGCAAGACAGCCGTGCGTCTACGTAAAAGTAGCTTGTAGCATATTCAAGGAAGTGTATAATAGAGCCGCTATTGTTCACTATTATTCACTACACACAGAGTGCATAAAAAGATGTGTCAGAAACTTTGGGAATTTATTCTTGACATCAAAATATTACAAGAAGTCCATATAGATATGGGCCCGAAAATTCTTCGTTACGGAGGTATGAAAGGAATTTTCTGCAATCGTGCAATTTACCTGAAATGTGCTTTTTTACTCACTTTGTTGCTTACAGCTGCTCATGGCATTTCTTCTCTTTTAGAGTAACTTCCATCACAGCGTACCGCAACGATGTATACAGTGTCTGAAATGGCGGATATGCGCTACATGTAAGACTTAGGACGTGGGACTGTGGACAGAGTATGGCAACTTATTGCTAAACGTTACCATACCCGCCAGCTTTTGAAAAGGGCTATCAGTAAAACCCACGCGCGACAAAAAATTAACGATTTTCGACGTACCACAGCTTGACGAAAATGATAATACTTCTGGGCTAAAAAATACGATAATTCACACTTCAAACAGGAAACCTCAATGAAATCACATCTACTTGTATCATAGCCCAATGATTTGTAGATGAACATAACAGTCAAGAAGAAATCCAGGTTAAACACCAGCAGACGTGGCGAATATTGGTTTGGAGCATACAAAACACGACTTCATTGATAAATTAAGCAGGTATGTGATAACTGAAAAAAGCTTTACACAACAGAACTTTTTTAACGTAACACAGGAAATAAATAATACAATACACACTGCTAATTACACGCTAGTTCGAGTTTAAAGTCACAGTTGTGGCCTTTTTGGCTTCCTGCAAAAAGTCTTGAGGAAATGTTTTTATAACAGCGACTAGAACTCCTCGTCTTTAAAACACAAAGTCTCGAGAGATTCATTGTACATGGATTATCTGAACTATGTTCTACTTTTCTTCAGAAGGCCCATAACATGCTCACATTCTGCACTGGTATGGGGCATGGTGAGAATAGAGAGCAGAAATCTAGAAATGCGGTTATACTTAAGTAGTCCATCGACTCCTGAATTCTCGATATCTGTGCCCAACTGGAAGCACTTGTAGCATCTTGATTTGGAGCCAAAGTGTCATCTACCTGAAGGGCGGTGAACTATCTCTGAAGGTCAATCACCGCCTCATCTGCAACTTCATTCTCTTCCTTGCAAAACATGATAGGAAACTTTTTCAAGAAAAAACTAATGGAAGAAAACTGTGCATCTTCAATTCTATCTAACCTAACAACGTAGCGTGCTTTAACACATCATCCTTGAGTGGAAACATGTTGATGATATAGTCACAGCCAATACAGAAGTAGTTTCTCACTGATGAAACGAAAGGGGATTTATCTGTATCCTGGAGATCATTCACTATGTTTGAAGTCTGAATGCCAACAACTAACTCAATATCACTTCTTAGCTTCTGAATCAAGTTGTACTCAACTTCAAGTAATGAGGAGCTTTTGACAATTTTGGGCTAAACAAACTTGGTGAAAAACTGCTTTTGGAAGTCCATTAGAAGTTGTAATAAAAAGTGAACTTTTGGGAAGAAGTCTGAAGGGGAGCGATCAATTTGTCGAACAGAAGAATAGTAATATGAAGGAAAGTGCAGAAGACCTTGTTCAAGATTGAGGACAGGATCATAAATAATCTTTCCTCGCGTGTTGTAGCAGAAGTCTTACTTTTTAGAGTGGGATTGTCACATTTGGAAGAATATGCTATTCTTTTAGGGGCATGTGTAGTAGCAGAATCAAGAATTCTCTTCTTCTAATACTCTTTGGATCCACATTGTTCAACTCTAGGTGTTCTGAAATATGTCAAGCTTGTGGAAATGTTCTGGGTACATAATATCACTTCCTCCTTGAAGAAAGAAAGAAGTATATCCCACCGCCCCAGTAATCTATCCAAAGAACTGCCTAAAGATAACCACCTAGTACATACATGCTTCAGAATTTTCTTTGCCTCTTTATTGCGCAAGTTCTGAAATTTCTGAAGGCAATCTTTTCTTTTGACACTCTTCTCTAAAAAAATAAAATATATCAACAAGGAGTTCATCCACTTTAAGTGGTAATCTTCCAGCCCCCTTTTTCAGATGCTAGATTATTAACTCATGTGGTAAATGCAACCTATGATGGCAATACCTTGTTGAACTTCCTTCAGAACTGCTGAAAGCCCATTTTTGTCTTCTGCCATAATAGGAGCACCGTCGGAGCAGAAAGCCACACGGTTTTCAGTTGGCATGTTATAAGAATTCCTCTCTGATAACATCAGGTTACCTATGTTTCGCTCTGCTGAATCCCCTTATGGGGACAGTGCTCTCTACTTTTTCCCGCGCAATATCATGGACTATAACGACAACAGGATAGAACTTGACATTCGTATCAATGCTTCCATCCATTGCAGAAGCATATGGTCCGGTCTGAAGGCACTTAACAATTTCAGACGATGCATTTTATTTACAATGCATGACGTTTTCGTGCGACCACAGCTATATTTCTTCGCAATTTCTGATGTGGGAAATATCTTCTTAAAGAAAGCACCAGCATGATCAGTTGCACTTAAGGGCACATTTTGTTCCCCCAAAAAGGAAGTAAACAGACACTCGGCTCTAATTATGTCACTGTCAACGTTTCCAGAATCGGCAAAAAAGTGTTTATTTACTTGTTATCTTCCTTCGATTTAACACAATTACGTGTTTACCGCACTTCACATGACTACTTAAATTGTATCTTCCACCATGTGCAATGTAAGTATCACACCCACACACCGTTCAAAAGGCGCATTTTTCTCCCTTTGCTAATTTTAGTATGAACGGAAAATCAACATGATTCTTTAAATGTCTGGAAGTACTGTTTCTTGTCTAATTTATTCATGAATCCTACAATAGCAATATAGCGTGTGAAACTGTCAGAGAACAAATGTCTCGATATGTACTGATACATCGAAAGCAACCTAGATCACTGAACGTCGTAAAAATTTTAACAAACATTCAAAGCGTCAAACACTTCAGTGAAACCTGTCAAACTAAACAATGTCAAACCATTAAATGAACACGACGCTAAACTCGTGGACAAAGAATACGCACGTGGCAAAAATCATACACACTTGGAACGAATGTAATTAGTCCAGACGTGGTCAAAGAACATGGGTTAAATCATAACATGGGAACGGAGCGGAACAAATAATTTGCTGAGCAGAGACTGTAGACACGTAATATTCACATGGATGAGCTGTTATCCCGGCTTTAAACTCAATTCCAATGAAGATACAAACATCACACGGTTAAAAGATCCAATCATATCAAAGAATGAGTTAACGACTATCGTAGACTTGCCTTGAGCCCACGCAAACAATCGACTGCACGAAAGTGGGGTGATAATCGAATCTTTTCGTCCGCGAATTAGTGAAATGACACCGACCATTCGTAAAAACGGTAAAATGCTTCAATTTCCGTAAATCTTACGGATGAACAGTAAAGTTGGCAGATTTGCGTCACCCTGGTAGGCGGTAACCCTGTGCAAGAACGTTTGTACGACTCCACTCGCGATCGACAGGCTCACTCGAGAGGAGAGTTGCAGATGGTGCGAGACAACGCCAAGAACGAAAGCCTGAGACTGCAGGGCGGGTTCTCCGTACTGTGGACGAACCTCCATCATCTAGTACAAGGAGATTTTCGGGAAGGGACACAGCTAATCACATGGCGATCTGGAGCATTATGCATGAAAATTTTCTTTACCCCTATTACTGCCAAAGGGTGCCAGTATTAAATGAGGCAGACTTTTAGTCGAGAATACCTTCCTCTCAACGCATATAATGGCAGTGTGCAGTGTTTTTGCAGTTCTTATCGTATACCTTGTTCACGAAGAGATTGGCTTTTCACATAATAGGATGTTCAATCATCATAACACACACTCAAGTCTGGAAATTTTTGGTGACATTTTTTTAAGGAATCCGTGATCCCACGAACATATGTATTAGTATCCGACACCCAGGTCGATAGCAGACAGGAGTCGATTGTCGAGCACTGCAGGAGGCAGTGAGATTAGTGTCGGGTGAAAGCCGTACTGGAAAGACTGGCAAAAATAAAAAATGGCGGTCCAGCTGAGTATGGTGTCAATGGCAGATGTGCCAAGTGAGGAGTAAATTGTAAATCCAGCGGAGTGTGACAAAGGAGCGCGTCCGCTTACCGTCGTGGGGTTGACCCTCATCAATACCGATTCGCGAGTGATATAAAACCAAAAGTGACAAGTGCCGAATTACGTTTTTCGCGCCAACCGCGTCGGCCTGCAACAACCATGGATTGCAGTGAGGATTGTTCTGAATGTTAACCGTCATCATCGCGTGTGACGAAATACTTAAAATCAGCAACCAATGAAAGATATAACCGTAATTAAACGTGTAAGGCGAAGATAGCAACTGCCTCAGAATTTGTGTGTTAATAGAAAATCCATATCAGTTTGTATATTGCAACCTTTGCGGCCTTTAGCAACAGAAAAACTTTCAATCATTAACTATTCCGTCTCAGAACAGCCGCACTCTGTTGAAATACCCCCGAAAACACAGCAGGGAACCCAATGGCCTTTCATCCATTAAGCACACGATCATATATTCATAATAAATAACTGTTTGGCGGCTTCGGTAAATCACACCCAATAAACGATATAACGGGGGTGTTTAAATATTCAGAGGCAGCGATCTTATAATCTATATAAAAATCTGTGAAAAACCTGCTGAGCAGTTTCATCGACTGAGGTCAACAAGTCTGGGCTTATGAAACCCCACATGAATTGTGACAAGGCGTACACCGGAGGTTCAGCCTCGACGTGTGAGGGTGGAATCATTCATGATCTTCTCATTCGTCCCTATTTCTATCCTCAGCGTTTTACTGCACAAATGTATCTGCAGTTTGTCAGACATGAGTTGCTTCATTTACTTGATGCTGTATCTTCGCACGTCATCCAACCAATGTGGCTTGTATCTCGATAATCAATTCCCAAACAGGTGGACTCTTCGAGGTGGATCCATTGCATGGCCTGTCTGATTGATTTGAATCTAATCGATCTTCTTCCCTTTCGGGACATTTAAAATCGTTGGCGTATTCAACACCCGTACCCAACGTCGACGTCCTGAGGGATTGTATCGAAAATGAATTTGACCAAATACGGAACATATCGGAAGTTGTCCACAGTATGTGGCGAAGTGTGGAATGCAGGGCGACGAGACGTGTGGAAACAGGAGGTGGTCATTTTGAGTAACTTCTGCAAATATAAATTTATTCGGTAAATGTCTTACTTTTGAGTCATGAATAATAAATCCCTTCATACACGGAAATGTGTTTGGTAAATGTATCATTTTTGTGCTTTGGAAAATAGGCCCTTTCTTTATTAGTTTCTCCATGTGCTCACTTCGCAACGGCTTGTTTTTCATCTTTTATTGCATAAAATGTTTAGATATCTATCACATTTATAGCAGGTTTCAGAACAGCTTGAAAATGGCTCAATATAAAATCCTAAACATGTAGTTGGCTCTTCTCGACAACTGGAGCCGTTTATCATCAATTAACAAACATCCTTTCATTCGTTCCTAATGACCGATTTTCGGACCCATGTTCTTATGAACTTCTTGTAACATTTCGATGTCAAGAATAAATCCCTATGATTTCTCACATGTTTTTATACACCGTGTGCAGATAAACGATCTGTGGATGACATAGCACGCTCCGTAAGGCTGTTCGCTGATGATCCTGTTGCATTTACGAGGTGCATTCAAGTAATATCTCTCCGATTTCTTTTTCTTAGGATTTGAAATAGATAGAAACATACGGTTTGTATAAAAATACGCATGCACTCATTGTGCATGTAAATCGCCTGATGTACTCGTAATTTGACTATACTCCGATACCCTTTTTTTTTTTAATTTTGTGACGTTGTCTTGTAACCTCTCTTGAAGACACTATCCACTGTAACGCTGTTCTTAGACCGACGAGCAATACCAAAGAAACCGTCGAACAAGTGTTTCCTAAACCACTGTTTTTTCCTTCTGTGACTTTTAAGCCGTAGCAATAAGGTACAGCAGGTAAAGAAACCCATAGAAAGATTACTGATTTGTTTAGTAAACCCGTTATGCTTAACAAACTCCTATGGTATATGCTACAAGTTAGCGTTGGGCTTCACGTGCAATACTACTGTTACATTTCAGAGGTGTTATTTTATTTTCTCCCACATCTCTCTCACCAAATTACCACGAGGGGGAAAAATCGAAGAAATTAGGTCATATGGATGTTTAGCAATAGTCGGTATCAGCGCTCAGCATTTGCGAATAGCACAGGGAATGGGGAAATGGTAGTGGTTTGAGTTGAATAGATGTAGATGTACGCATTGTGCCGCATTGTGGCACATGATACACTGTTTACTCCTCGACAATCTCATTCCCTAGATACGTCACCGATATCATAATATATGAGATGTGATCACCCGGTAACCGTACGATTAATTGCCTCCCGCCATCAGCACAGGCGAGCTGTGGCTCGGATTGAAGCAGCTAGCGATATAACACATCATTAACAGACGACGCTGCCTCGGCTTGACGCGACGATGAGAACATGCCATTACGGCAGCTGGTTCGTTTAATCCTTCACCTGTGTCGGAATTCGAGTTTTACCTTACTTTTGAGGCTTTATCTCATGCCGATAGAAATTCTTCTCAGACGCGAGTGCACGCAACTATTCGAGTTTACGTTACTATTTGTTTTGTTACTGGTGAGTACGGAAATGAAATGTGATCAGCCACGACCCGTCCACCTGCATTATGATGAGAGGCATGCAGATCTCAAAGATGAGGTACGAATGTTGTAAAAACCTCGAAGGTCGTATAAAAGGTTTAAACGGCGGAAAAGACGCGTCCATAGTTAAATAATAAAATTCATAAAATGCTGAGGAAGCAGACGCTGTTGTACTCTCGGTTCAAGAGAGACCTCTGAAATGTCGACAAGCGAAAGTTCGTGGAAACTCGTGAGTCTGCAAAAAGATCGGTGTGCGAAGCACACACTTCCACCATCATACTTCAACGAAAGATTTTGCCACGAATCCTTGAAAATTCTGGTTCTAAATATATATTCACTACGTGGGTCAGTCCCTCGCCGACCAGTATGATGTGCCAATAGACGTCACCAACAGGAAAGCCAAGTTTTAAGTTTCGCTCAATTATTCAAAATGTCAGTCACAATCGCATTATTTATTTTGCCACCAACCGGTTTCAACCCGCGATGGGGTCATCTTCAGGACAATTTACACCATTTGGTCGCTCTCTGGAGTAGTCATTCTGTCTGTGCACGGTTGGTAATTATGCATAGTTACCAACCGTGCACAGGCAGGGTGACGACTCCAAAGAGGGCAATTTACACCATTTGGTCGCTCTCTGGAGTCCAGAGAGCGACAAAATGGTGTAAATTTCCCTGAAGATGACCCCATCGCGGGTTGAAACCGGTTGGCGGCAAAATAAATAATTTGAGTGTGACTGACACTTTGAATAACTGATTACAAGTAAATTTATCGCTGTTAGCTCCATACAACTATGTTCTCTAAAAATTGTAAGTTTTGCGTTTAAATTATCATTACTGCATTAGGATCGTACAGACATACTCCAGTTTGACTGTTGCACAGACTCCCGTATGGAAGACATAGTAATAAACAGGCCTCCCTTGTGTTTATAAGCAACTGAAAGAGCTGGAAACAAACATGTCACTAGGTGGAGACGGAATGCCAATTCGCTTTCAAAGAGAGTACTCTAAGGGATTACTTAGCTTACATTTCTCACGAACCTTTCGGCTATCGCAAAGTCTCAAGCGACTTGACAAAACAAAAAACCAGGTGATTTCTGCATATAAGAAGGGTAAAAGAACGGATCCACAAAATACAGACCGATGTCTGTAACAACTCCGAAGCTTATTTTAAGTTCGAATATAATTACAGAAAAGCATATATAGATATTATTCTTGACCTGCTTCTGTTATTTCAACTATTATCAATTGCAGGAGTAAACTATCAGAAAAATCCATATGTAATATACACAGACCAAAAAATCGAAATATAGTTGTACCTTTGAACATCAAAATCATATACAGTAAAAAAAAATTCATATTTCTCGTAGAAGAGCTTTTCGTGTGCCAAATGTAACAATGACAACGCGTGGAGTGCAACATAATCAGATTTTTACAATATCATGAATATAGGAGTACATTCTTGACAGTTAACAGGCGACTGCCATCTCGAGCCTACGTTACCTCAGATGACGCAAGATTCAAATATTCCAGAGTAAAAATATAAAACGATTTCTAAAAAAATCGTTGGTAAAATCAGAGGGAACACTAGTTAACAAAACTAATTCTATGATGGCACCACGTGGTTATTATCAATGAACAACATTCGATGAGTGCAAACATAAGGAAAACTAGGGCTAAGGTGCAGAACATGTAAATCAAGTTCAATTTACGTATGAAAATAACATCTTGTAATACCTGCATTAGTAGTGAGCTGCATTACACATCACTTCGATTAAATAAAATATCTAAGCATAACGTTGCTAATCGAGATAAAATGGAGCGAGCACGTAAGAGCAGTAGCAGGGAAAGCGAATAGTAGACTTTGGTTTATCGAGAGATTCTTCAGAAATTGTGATTCATCTGTACAGAAGACCGCGTATACGGCAGTAGAGCAACCAATTTTTGAATACTGCTGGAGTGTTAGGGATCCGCACCAGGTTGGTTTGAGGAAAGACATTGAAGCAATTCAGAGGCGGGCCGCTAGCTTTTTAGGTTCGAACTACACGTAAGTATTACGGAGACACTTTCGGAACTCAAATGGGAATGGAGAGAAGGCCACTTTCTTTTCGATGGACACTACTGAGAAAATCTAGGGAACCGGCATTTGAAGCCGACTGCAGAACGACTCTACTGCCACGAACGTACATTTCGCTTAAGGACCAAGGAGGTAAGAGAATTTAGGGCTGTTACGGAAGCATATAGACTGTCGTTTTTCCCTCGCTCTACTTGCGAGTGGGAGAGGAAGGGAAATGATCAGCAGACGTACAAGGTACACCTCGCCACGCACCATCCGGTGGCTTGCTGGGCACGTATGTAAATATAGATAGGATAAAAATGATAAGATTCGCTTATGACATTGCTATCATTTGTAAAGGCGAAGACGAATTACGAGATCTATTTAATGGAATGAACAGCTTCCGAGTACAGAATATGGACTGAGAGTCAACTGAAGAATGGCGTACGTAAAGAGAAGTAGCAGAAATGAGAACAGAAAGAAAATTGACTTTACAATTTGTCATGAGAACGCTAAGCCACTCCGCTAACTTAGACGCGAATCAATGCATGGTGGGCGAAGCAAAGACGACATAAAAAGTAGACTTAGCAAACGGCAAGGAAAGCATTCCTGACCAAGAGGAGTCTACTCAGATAGAGATTAGGATACATCCATGACGACCACGGATGCAAGTGCTCCTCGGAAGTGAAGGGATAGATTGACACACGAAAGGAATTCGTGGCGGGCCGCATCAAACCAGTCATATTGCTCAAGAAATATTCTACTTTCTATACGATATCCCTTTATGTACACTACTGCTACACCAAGAAAAAATGCAGATGATAAACGGGTATTCATTGGACAAATATATTACACTAGAACTGACATGTGATTACATTTTCTCGTAATTTGGGTGCATAGATCCTGAGAAATCAGTACCCAGAACAACCACGTCTGGCCGTAATAACGGCCTTGATACGCCTAGGCATTGAGTCAAACAGAGCTTGGATGGCGTGTACAGGTACAGCTGCCCATGCAGCTTCAACACGATACCACAGTACATCAAGAGTAGTGACTGGCGTATTGTGACGAGCCAGTTGCTCGGCCATCATTGACCAGACGTTTTCAATTGGTGAAAGATCTCGAGACTGTGCTGTCCAGGGCAGCAGTCGAACATTTTCTGTATCCAGAAATGCCCTTACAGGACCTGCAGCATGCGGTCGTGCATTATCCTGCTGAAATGTAGGGTTTCGCAGGGATCGAATGAAGGGTAGAGCCACGGGTCGTAACACATCTGAAATGTAACGTCCACTGTTCAAAGTGTCGTCAATGCGAACAAGAGGTGACCGAGACGTGTAACCAATGGCACCTCATACCATCACGCCGGGTGATACGCCAGTATGGCGATGACGAATACACGCTTCCAATGTGCGTTCACCACGGTGTCACCAAACACGGATGCGAGCATCATGATTCTGTTAACAGAACCTGGATTCATCTGAAAAAATGACGTTTTGGCATTCGTGCACCCAGGTTCGTCGTTGAGTACACCATCGTAGGCGCTCCTGTCTGTGGTACAGCGTCAAGGGTAACCGCAGCCATGGTCTCTGAGCTGATAGTCCATGCTGCTGCAAACGGCGTCGAACTGTTCGTGCAGATGGTTGTTGTCTTGCAAACGTCCGCATCTGTTGACTCGGGGATCGAGACGTGGCTGCACGATCCGTTACAGCCATGCGGATAAGATGCCTGTCATCTCGACTGCTAGTGATACGAGGCCCTTGGGATCCAGCACGGCATTCCGTATTACCCTCCTGAACCCACCGATTCCATATTGTGCTAACAGTCATTGGATCTCGACCAACGCGAGCAGCAATGTCGCGATACGATAAACCGCAATCTCGACAGGCTACAATCCGACCTTTTTCAAAGTCGGAAACGTAATGTTACGCATTTCTCCTCCTTACACGAGGCATCACAACAACGTTTCACCAGGCAACGCCGGTCAATTACTGTTTGTGTATGAAAAATCGGTTGGAAAGTTTCCTGATGTCAGCACGTTGTAGGTGTCGCCAACGGCGCCAACCTTGTGTGAATTCTCTGAAAAGCTAATCATTTGCGTATTACAGCATCTTCTTCCTGTCGGTTAAATTTCGCCTCTGTAGCGCGTCATCTTCGTGGTGTAGCAGTTTTAATGGCCAGTAGTGTACATCTACATCTACATCTACATCTACATTGATACTCCGCAAGCCACCCAACGGTGTGTGGCGGAGGGCACTTTACGTGCCACTGTCATTACCTCCCTTTCCTGTTCCAGTCGCGTATGGTTCGCGGGAAGAACGACTGTCTGAAAGCCTCCGTGCGCGCTCTAATCTCTCTAATTTTACATTCGTGATCTCCTCGGGAAGTATAAGTAGGGGGAAGCAATATATTCGATACCTCATCCAGAAACGCACCCTCTCGAAACCTGGCGAGCAAGCTACACCGCGATGCAGAGCGCCTCTCTTGCAGAGTCTGCCACTTGAGTGTATTAAACATCTCCGTAACGCTATCACGGTTACCAAATAACCCAGTGACGAAACGCGCCGCTCTTCTTTGGATCTTCTCTATCTCCTCCGTCAACCCGACCTGGTACGGATCCCACACTGATGAGCAATACTCAAGTATAGGTCGAACGAGTGTTTTGTAAGCCACCTCCTTTGTTGATGGACTACATTTTCTAAGCACTCTCCCAATGAATCTCAACCTGGTACCCGCCTTACCAACAATTAATTTTATATGATCATTCCACTTCAAATCGTTCCGTACGCATACTCCCAGATATTTTACAGAAGTAACTGCTACCAGTGTTTGTTCCGCTATCATATAATCATACAATAAAGGATCCTTCTTTCTATGTATTCGCAATACATTACATTTGTCTATGTTAAGGGTCAGTTGCCACTCCCTGCACCAAGTGCCTATCCGCTGCAGATCTTCCTGTATTTCGCTACAATTTTCTAATGCAGCAACTTCTCTGTATACTACAGCATCATCCGCGAAATGCCGCATGGAACTTCCGACACTATCTACTAAGTCATTTATATATATTGTGAAAAGCAATGGTCCCATAACACTCCCCTGTGGCACGCCAGAGGTTACTTTAACGTCTGTAGACGTCTCTCCATTGATAACAACATGCTGTGTTCTGTTTGCTAAAAACTCTTCAATCCAGCCACACAGCTGGTCTGATATTCCGTAGGCTCTTACTTTGTTTATCAGGCGATAGTGCGGAACTGTATCGAACGCCTTCCGGAAGTCAAGAAAAATAGCATCTACCTGGGAGCCTGTATCTAATATTTTCTGGGTCTCATGAACAAATAAGGCGAGTTGGGTCTCACACGATCGCTGTTTCCGGAATCCATGTTGATTCCTACATAGTAGATTCTGGGTTTCCAGAAATGACATGATACGCGAGCAAAAAACATGTTCTAAAATTCTACAAGAGATCGACGTAAGAGATATAGATCTATAGTTTTGCGCATCTGCTCGACGACCCTTCTTGAAGACTGGGACTATCTGTGCTCTTTTCCAATCATTTGGAACCCTCCGTTCCTCTAGAGACTTGCGGTACACGGCTGTTAGAAGGGGGGCAAGTTCTTTCGCGTACTCTGTGTAGAATCGAATTGGTATCCCGTCAGGTCCAGTGGACTTTCCTCTATTGATTCCAGTTGCTTTTCTATTCCTTGGACACTTATTTCGATGTCAGCCATTTTTTCGTTTGTGCGAGGATTTAGAGAAGGAACTGCAGTGCGGTCTTCCTCTGTGAAACAGCTTTGGAAAAAGGTGTTTAGTATTTCAGCTTTACGCGTGTCATCCTCTGTTTCAATGCCATCATCATCCCGTAGTGTCTGGATATGCTGTTTCGAGCCACTTACTGATTTAACGTAAGACCAGACCTTCCTAGGACTTTCTGTCAAGTCGGTACATAGAATTTTACTTTCGAATTCAATGAACGCTTCACGCATAGCCCTCCTTACGCTAACTTTGACATCGTTTAGCTTCTGTTTGTCTGAGAGGTTTTGGCTGCGTTTAAACTTGGAGTGGAGCTCTCTTTGCTTTCGCAGTAGTTTCCTAACTTTGTTGTTGTACCACGGTGGGTTTTTCCCGTCCCTCACAGTTTTACTCAGCACGTACCTGTCTAAAACGCATTTTACGATTGCCTTGAACTTTTTCCATAAACACTCAACATTGTCAGTGTCGGAACAGAAATTTTCGTTTTGATCTGTTAGGTAGTCTGAAATCTGCCTTCTATTACTCTTGCTAAACAGATAAACCTTCCTCCCTTTTTTTATATTCCTATTAACTTCCATATTCAGGGATGCTGCAACGGCCTTATGATCACTGATTCCCTCTTCTGTACATACAGAGTCGAGAAGTTCGGGTCTGTTTGTTATCAGTAGGTCCAATATGTTATCTCCACGAGTCGGTTCTCTGTTTAATTGCTCGAGGTAATTTTCGGATAGTGCTCTCAGTATAATGTCACTCGATGCTCTGTCCCTACCACCTGTCCTAAACATCTGAGTGTCCCAGTCTATATCTGGTAAATTGAAATCTCCACCTAAGACTATAACATGCTGAGAAAATTTATGTGAAATGTATTCCAAATTTTCTCTCAGTTGTTCTGCCACTAATGCTGCTGAGTCGGGAGGTCGGTAAAAGGAGCCAATTATTAACCTAGTTCGGTTGTTTAGTGTAACCTCCACCCATAATAATTCACAGGAACTATCCACTTCTACTTCACTACAGGATAAACTACTACTAACAGCGATGAACACTCCACCACCGGTTGCATGCAATCTATCCTTTCTAAACACCGTCTGTAAATTAGCGTCAGTCGGGATTTTCATTTCCTTTATGCTTTACATTTAACAAATGCGCAACCTTCAATTCCAAAGAACATTACTGTTAGGATTTTGCTTTACACTGACTGTAAAGAGAATTCTGGGAACCGGCATCACACTAGTGGTTTCTGTTTGGCTGTGACTTATGGTGGCGGCAGTTCCCAGCCTGACCGCTTGGCTGATGGCACAAGTGTTGGCTTCAGGATGGGACTACGGAATGAGACCCGGAAACTGGTAGCGAGGACGAAAGATAATTAAAAAGGTGTGGCGTGTCTACTTCCAAAACAAATATTTCATCTGCTACGACTTGCCAACAAAATTCACCTTCAACGAAATCGATAAAATCGCGAGAAAGAATTTGACTAATAGAAGCCATGTACTGGATGGAGAAAGCAGAATACAAACGAAAGAGACACTTTCTTCGTCCGAAAGGAACCGCAATACGAGCGTTGATGTTCTCAATATACACAAACGGTTTAACAACATTAGCAGCACCGTAAGAGTGCTAGGAAATGGTACTATTGTCTTCAGGTCAGCATCGTCGTTGGATGATCGTCACGAAATACAAGAACACACTAACAAAACTTCCATTTGGTTCAGTGGATCACTGCTCTCTTTAAATGTGCGCCGGCCGGAGTGGTCGAGCGGTTATAGGCGCTACAGTCTTGAACCGCACGACCGCTACGGTCGCAGGTTCGGATCCTGCCTCTGGCATGGATGTGTGTGATGTCCTTAGGTTAGTTAGGTTTAAGTAGTTCTAAGGTCTAGGGGACTGATGACCTCAGAAGTTAAGTCCTATAGTGCTCAGAGCCATTTCAACCATTTAAATGTGCATAAATTGCGTAAATGGAAGACAACGCCAATATCAAGGAGAAAGAAATCAATAGTATCCGATTACAAGAGAAGTGGCGAACAGATTGAGCATAACGTGGTATTTAGGCATAGTATTAAGACGGGATATGAAATGGGACAATCACGTAAAATCAGTACTATGGATGGCATTAGAAGACTGATTTGTTGGAACAGTTCTGGAAAAATACATCGCAATCTTTCAAGCGGGAATAGAACAGAAAATCGGTGAACTGATACCACACATCCACTTCCACACACACACTAAATTGGCTTGCGGAGTGTAAATGTGAATGTCGATATAAGAAGCTAGCGTAGCTATTTCTGTCGCACAGTGCACGGATAGAATGAGAAAGAAAAGGGTAAAATAAACGATTCGAAATGCTTAGGCGTATATACTGACGTAGTATATCCAGCCGTCGTTGATTAGACCACAAGAAAACGCAATTATACAAAATTACAGAATTGTGGCAGAAAGGACAGTGCATCGCGAGAAGTCACGTGAGGCAAGCCGGTCGTCTCCATCGCACAAACCTGAGTACACGAACACTCTTGATTTACAGCGCGTCTTCCAGTAGCACTCTCTGACCGTGGAACTCAGTCTGAAATGTAGGAGAGTTGGAGAAGTTATTTAAACTTTGCTCGTGAATCCAGAAGGGCATTTGCCGTCACAGAAGTTGCTGACGAGCACTTACAAGTAGGGATGGGCTGCGGAAGGAAAATAGCTGGAGTTGAGGACGCAAGCAGCGGTACAAGGGGGTTAAAAGCGAGCGCGAGAGGAAACTTCAGTGGACGATGCATGTGAGCGCCAATGCCCGCGTTTCTCAAAGACCTTGTGGGGGACGAGCGAGCTTTCACAGGGCAGACTAGCGTACAGAGCTGCAACAAGGCAGTATTTGAGCTGACAACAACAACGTGTGTTACGAGTAATAAAAATGTAAATGTCGTGTGACTAGGGCCTCCCGTCTGGTAGACCGTTCGCCGGGTTCAATTCTTTCGATTTAACGCCACTTCGGTGACATGCGCGTCGATGGGGACGAAATGATGATGATTATGACAGCTCAACACCTAGTCCCTGAGCGGAGAAAATCTCCGACCCAGCTGGGAATCGAACCCGGGCCCTTAGGATTCACATTCTTCCGTGCTGACCACTCAGCTACCGGGGACGGATTTACGAATAATGAACGTAATGTACTTATGATAGGGCAGTGAAGCTAATTTTGGGGAGCATATGTACACTACTGGCCATTAAAATTTCTACACAACGAAGATGACGTGCTACAGACGCGAAATTTAACCGACAGGAGGAAGATGCTGTAATATGCAAATGATTAGCTTTTCAGAGCATTCACACAAGCTTGGCGCCGGTGGCGACACCCACAACGTGCTGACATGAGGAAAATTTCCAACCGATTGCTCCGCGACATTGCTGCTCGTGTTGGTCGGGATCTAATGACTGTTAGCAGAATATGGAATCGGTGGGTTCAGGAGGGTAATACGGAACGCCGTGCTGGATCCCAACGGCCTCGTATCACTAGCAGTCGAGATGACAGGCATCTTATCCGCATGGCTGTAACGGATCGTGCAGCCACGTCTCGATCCCTGAGTCAACAGACGGGGACGTTTGCAAGGCAACAAACATCTATGAATCCAGGTTCTGTTGACAGCATCATGATGGTCGCATCCGTGTTTGGCGACATCGCGGTGAACGCACACTGGAAGCGTGTATTCGTCATCGCCATACTGGCGTATCACCCGGCGTGATGGTATGGGGTGCCATTGGTTACACGTCTCGGTCACCTCTTGTTTGCTTTGACGCACTTTGAACAGTGGACGTTACATTTAAGATGTGTTACGACCCGTGGCTCCACCCTTCATTCGATCCCTGCGAAACCCTACATTTCAGCAGGATAATGCACGACCGCATGTTGCAGGTCCTGTACGGGCCTTCCTGGATACAGATAATGTTCGACTGCTGCCCTGGCCAGCACATTCTCCAGATCTCTCATCAACTGGAAACGTCTGGTCAATGGTGGCCGAGCAACTGGCTCGTCGTCACAATACGCCAGTCGCTGCTCTTGATGAACTGTGGTATCGTGTTGAAGCTGCATGGGCAGCTGTACTTGTACACGCTATCCAAGCTCTGTTTGACTCAATGCTCAGGCGTATCAAGGCCGTTATTACGGCCAGAGGTGGTTGTTCTGGGTACTGATTTCTCAGGTTCTATGCACCCAAATTGCGAGACAATGTAATCACATGTCAGTTCTAGTATAACATATTTGTTCAATGAATACCCGTTATCTTCTGCATTTCTTCTTGATGTACAAACTGGCCAGTAGTGTAGAACCTGAATTTACATGAATTAGTGGATGATTGTTGTAAAGCAGCTACGAAACATTGAAATGGTTAGATATTTAAATCATTTCGTTATCAGTTACCATTACTGGTTTTTTGAACAAATCTTCTGATCACTACCTGGTTGTAATAAGTCGAAGTACAATATGTTCCGTCCTCCTCCACTATCGTGAAGTATAGTGCTGTACTCAGCTCCTAATGAGAAATAACTGCTGCTGTAAGTGCCGGAAGTAGCTACCAGAAAAATAAGCACACTATCTGTCAGAAAGTATCTGGACGCATAATACTGGATATTAACATGGGATGTGTCCACCCTTCGCATTTATGACGCCTTGAATTAGGCGCAATTTCAGTGAAGTGTGTGAAAGTCTGTGGAGGAATGACATCACTTTCTTCTACAGGGGCCTGGAGCAAAGTCTCTGCTCTATCTCTTCCCAAATGTGATCCATCGGGTTCAGGTGGGAACTCTTGGCAGGCCACTCCATTTCAGAGATGTTACTGTGCAAAAACAATTGCTTCGCAGATGCTGCTTTGTGATAAGGCACATTGTCAGGCTGACGCAGTCATCGTCTCCTAACTGTTCTTGTACTGTACGCAGTACATTGAGTATCATCTTTATCTATCATAGGGGAAAAATAGGCTAAAGATGTGAACTGAAGTTTGTGTTAGGGAGGGCACTAACTAGGGCAGTCCGTGCAGCTGTGTTATAGTGCTCTGGTGGTGTAATAGCTAGCATACCTGCCTAATAAGCAAGGAGACCTGGGTTCAAGTCCTGACTATGGCAAAAATTTTAAGTCATTTCTTCAGCTTCCATCATTATCGTACTTTAAAAAGTGTTCGCATCCATGCCTTTAGAATTTTCTTAGGCGCAGTAAAGAGACCACAACTTATCCGCGAAAAACATCTCCGTACTGTAAAACCACCTTCTCTCTGTTTCACTGGTGGTGCCATACATGATGCAAGGTAACACTCTCCATGCATTCGTTAAAACCAAATCTTTCCATCGTAGGTTACAGCGTGATTCATCACTCCAAATCATTCGTTTCCATTCATCCACTGTCCAGTGACGCCGTTCTTCACATCACTTCAAGCGTCGCTTAGCACTGTTAACATATACGTCTGGCTTACAACGAGCTACTCCACCAATGTACTCCATCCTTTTTCCCTCCCAAAGGCAGTCATTACGGAAGCTGGACTGTTAGTAGCACTTCAGAACTAAACGATGGATGGTCTCCGCTGATTTCATGTGATTTTTAGAATCACCCTGAGCAACGCTCGACGGTCCAGCTGCGTCTGACCATGAGATCTACCTAAATGATATTTTCATTCTGCAGCAGAGTGTGTGCTGATATGTAACTTCCTGACAGATTAAAACTGTGTGCCGGACCGAGACTCGAACTCGGGACCTTTGCCTTTCGCGAGCAAGTGATCTACCAACTCAGCTATCCAAGCACGACTCACGACCCTCTCCTCACAATTTTACTTCCGCCAGTACCTCATCTCCTACCTTCCAAACTTCACAGAAGCTCTTCTGCGAAGGTAGGGTACGAGGTACTGGCAGAATTGAAGCTGGTCGTAAGTCATGCTTGGGTAGCTCAGCTGCCAGAGCACTTGCCCGCGAAAGGCAGAGGGGCTGAGTTCGAGTCTCGGTCCGGCACACAGTTTTAATCTGACAGGAAGTTTCATTAGATCTACCTGGCCATGGTTCAGCCGTGGTTGTTTCTTCGCATTTCCAGTGCAAAACCCCGTGGTGAGTGGTTGTGAAATAATGCCGGAACAATGGAACTGCCCTGACTGCGTCTTACAACCCCTTAAGACCAGACGTTAAATTTTAATTGCCCACCATAATCGCTATCACAGAACTGACCCTACCTTGGAATCCTAAGGTGGGACATTTCTATAAAATCCTGCTGAACCACTATTTGTTACTCAGTCGATTAATAATAATAATAATAATAATAATAATAATAATACTAATAATAATAAACCCCGTGGAGGCCCGAGAAAAGAATAGGCCTCCGGTATGTTCTGCCAGTCGTAAAAGGCGACGAAAAGAACAAACCACTAACAGGGCTAACCCCCATTTCAGTGTGATTAGTTGGTTAAGGACAGAACTAAAGAAGCCTCGGACAAGCGCCGTCATGGTCGGGGACGACGCTTGAACCCTATGCCCGCCCACAATGGTAACGACACTGCTAGCCAACTGGAAAATGATTCAAATCCAAATAGAGGTGTTTTGCAGGATATGCTTCCTGCAACCACCCTAGAAGGAAAACAAAGACAGAGGATGAGATGGTCAGATGAAGTTAATCGACACCTCATGTTCTGTTATTACCAAGCAACAAACCTAGGAACCAACACAGTTGGATACAGATCACAAGTATACACAACATTTATTACCAGATACCCAAAATTAAAATTTTTAACAGAATAACGACTAGCTGATCAGATCCGTGTAGTAATCAAAAGTAACAGGATACCCCCAGTCAGAATTAGAAAACATCAAACAACAAGTACAACAAATACTGGAACAAAATAATGTACAGTCAGAAGAAGAAGAAAATACAGTAATGGATTCAAACATCCCAGAGCAAACAAACAAAGAACAACACGCATCAATTAAACAATAAGAGGAAAACGAAATCTTAAGACAGCCACCAGAACAAGCACAAATAGAACACGAAGTGACACACATGTTAGATATAGAAGAAAAATTTCAGCTGACGTATATAGAATACAAAGGCACAAATACAGACTTTAGACCATTCTTGCATAGACCACCAAATAACCCACAAGTCGAAACAACAATAAAAACTATCAACAAATGGTTCAAAAGGCTCTGAGCACTATGGGACTTAACATCTATGGTCATCAGTCCCCTAGAACTTAGAACTACTTAAACCTAACTAACCTAAGGACATCACACATCACCCAGCCATCACGAGGCTGAGAAAATCCCTGACCCCGCCGGGAATCGAACCCGGGAACCCGGGCGTGGAAAGCGAGAACGCTACCGCACGACCACGAGATGCGGGCAACTATCAACACAGTCATACACAACAAAATAAATTAAAATACAACTATGGAAGAGTTACAATTACTGGTTTATATAGGAGCACTCACTACACTAAATATACACACTAGGCAGAGATAAGAACCAACCAACACACAGAAGAAACCCACAAAACCAGCATGGCAACACAGGCTACAGATCAGAATAGAAAAACTGAGAAAAGACATCGGACAGCTAACACAATTTATAAGAAATGAAATATCAGACAAAAAACGAAAAAGGTTAGGTAAAATCTCACAACAAGAAGCGATAGAGCAATTAGATGAAAAGAAGCAAAAATTACAAACATTGGCCAAACGACTTAGAAGATATAAAAAAAGTGAAAATAGAAGGAAACAAAACCAAACATCCAACACAAACCAAAAGAGATTTTACCAGACAATAGATAACACACGCATTAAAATAGACAATCTACCAAACATAACAGACATGGAACACTTCTGGAGCAACATATGGTCAAATCCGGTACAACATAACAGACATGCACGGTTGATACAAGCAGAAACAGCCACATACAAGATGATACCACAAATGCCTGAAGTGATAATTTTGCAACATGAAGTCACCCAAGCAATTAATTCTACTCACAATTGGAAAGCCCCTGGGAAAGATAAAATAGCAAATTTCTGGCTAAAGAAGTTCACCTCAACACAGTCACATCTAACTAAATTATTTAACAGTTACATTGCAGACCCATATACATTCCCTGATACACTTACACATGGAATAACTTATCTGAAACCTAAAGATCAAGCAGACACAGCAAACCCAGCTAAATATCGCCCCATAACATGCCTACCGACAGTATACAAAATATTAACTTCAGTCATTACACAGAAATTAATGACACATACAACACAGAACAAAATTATAAATGAAGAACAAAAAGGCTGTTGCAAAGGAGCACGAGGATGTAAAGAGCAACTGATAATAGATGCAGAGGTGACATATCAAGCTAAAACTAAACAAAGGTCGCTACACTACGCATACATTGATTACCAAAAAGCTTTTGATAGTGTACCCCACTCATGGTTACTACAAATATTGGAAATATACAAAGTAGATCCTAAATTGATACAGTTCCTAAACATAGTAATGAAAAATTGGAAAACAACACTTAATATCCAAACAAATTCAAATAATATCACATCACAGCCAATACAGATTAAGCGTGGAATATACCAAGGAGCCTCATTAAGTCCTTTCTGGTTCTGCCTTGCTCTGAACCCACTATCCAACATGCTAAATAATACAAATTATGGATACAATATTACTGGAACATACCCACACAAAATCACACATTTACTATACATGGATGATCTAACACTACTGGCAACAACAAATCAACAACTCAACCAATTACTAAAGATAACAGAAGGATTCAGCAATGATATAAGTATGGCTTTTGGAACAGACAAATGTAAGAAAAATAGCATAGTCAAGGGAAAACACACTAAACAAGAAGATTACATATTGGATAACCACATCGACTGCATAGAAGCGATGGAAAAAACGGATGCCTATAAATATCTAGGATACAGACAAAAAATAGGAATAGATAATACAAATATTAAAGAAGAACTAAAAGAAAAATATAGACAAAGACTAACAAAAATACTGAAAACAGAATTGACAGCAAGAAACAAGACAAAAGCTATAAATACTTATGCTATACAAATATTGACCTACTCATTTGAAGTAGTGAAATGGAGTAACACAGACCTAGAAGCACTCAATACACTTACACGATCACAATGCCACAAATATAGAATACATCACATACATTCAGCAACAGAAAGATTCACTTTAAGCAGAAAGGAAGGAGGAAGGGGATTTATTGACATAAAAAACCTACATTATGGACAGGTAGACAATTTAAGAAAATTCTTTCTAGAACGAGCAGAAACTAGCAAAATACACAAGGCAATCACTCATATAAATACATCAGCTACACCACTGCAATTTCATAACCACTTCTACAACCCTTTAGATCACATAACATCAACAGATACGAAGAAAGTAAATTGGAAAAAGGAAACACTTCATGGCAAGCACCCGTATCATCTAACACAGCCACACATCGATCAAGACGCATCCAACACATGGCTAAGAAAAGGCAATATATACAGTGAGACAGAAGGATTCATGATTGCAATACAGGATCAAACAATAAACACCAGGTATTACAGCAAGCATATTATTAAAGATCCCAATACCACAACGGATAAATGCAGACTCTGTACACAACAAATAGAAACAGTAGATCACATCACAAGCGGATGTACAATACTAGCAAATACAGAATACCCCAGAAGACATGACAATGTCGCAAAAATAATACATCAACAGCTTGCCTTACAACATAAACTTTTAAAACAACACGTTCCTACATACAAGTATACACCACAAAATGTACTGGAGAACGATGAATACAAATTATACTGGAACAGAACCATTATAACAGATAAAACAACGCCACATAACAAACCTGACATCATACTCACCAATAAAAAGAAGAAATTAACACAACTAATCGAAATATCCATACCCAATACAACAAATATACAAAAGAAAACAGGAGAAAAAATTGAAAAATACATCCAACTGGCTGAGGAAATCAAGGACATGTGGCATCAGGATAAAGTTGACATTATACCAATTATACTATCAACTACAGGAGTCATACCACACAATATCCACCAGTACATCAATGCAATACAGCTACATCCAAACATATATATACAACTACAGAAATCCGTAATTATTTATACATGTTCAATTACCCGAAAGTTCCTAAATGCAATATAACACATACCGTACAGTTAAAAGAAAGTGACGCTTGATCAAGGTCCGCATCACTGCATTTTTAACCGGACCTAACGTCTGAGAAAGTGAAGGTAACAATAACAGTAAATAATAATAATGAACTGAATGAAGCTACAAGTTACTTCGAAAGAACTAACAGCCGAGTGCCAGGGGTACAGCCACAAGCTCCATCCGCTGCTTTCGGCACTACGTGACCGCATGTTGCGAACTGTGGGGGATGCTTGCCCTTGGCTAGCGCAATGGTGGAGGGGGTTCGCTTCAGGTCTTCTCACCTCAGCTTGAGATGCTGCCATGAACCAGGGTGATGGGAGAGCCACTCAGCGGCGAAGGTGCGAGCATCTCTGTGTTTGCGGATGTGTTATGCAGTGGTTTGCAGTCAGCATCGATTGACGCCGCCGTTTTAGATTCCATTAACTACCCTTGCTACACAATCCGCCGTCGCAACTCCAGTTAGTAGTTCTTGGGTGGCTATGTGTGGAAAAGTTTTCTTACTCTAGGTTTGTGTGTGTGTGTGTGTGTGTGTGTGTGTGTGTGTGTGTGTGTGTGTGTGGGTGGCACAGAATGATGTAACAAGTGACACAGCATGTAAGAGACAAACTCCCAAAGCTTTTTTTTTTATAATGTCCTACGTGCACATCCATCGGTACAAGGCAGACACGCAATCGAGAGTACGATACTGCCCAAACCGAACTCAGCATATCAGGAATGACAGCTGCTGCGATGCGGTATCGCAAGTCAAAAACTCTAGGCGTCAAGTCAGGCGACGGTGGTATGAAACTCGAGTATAAGGCTGCGTTCACACTGCCGGCCGGGCCGGGCCGGGCTGACGCGTACTGGCTCGGCTCGTGCCTAGCCAGCTCAGGCCGACGAGTAGTGCATTCACATTGCGCGCCGCGCCGAGCCGGGACGGCGAAATGGGGGAAAATCCACTTCTCCGATTTTCATGTCTTAAAAATTCTTAGCGGTATATAAGACTTCGCCACATCGTTTTATGAACTTATTTTTTCCTTAAAAGCTCTACTTACGTCGTGAAATAAGAAAAAGTCTACTTTTCGTTTCGCGTGATTTCTTAGTTTCGTAACGCTTCCCAACCGATTTTGAAGAAAGTATGCGGCTAAAAACTCTGATTTTTGTACACGTGGTAGTGCAACATCTTAGCTTCGTATTGAATCATTTATCTTTCCATATTTCTTAACAGTCATTGTGAAATGATGCTATTTGTCAACGTTGTGCACTTGATTTACAAATCTTGTAGTGAAAAAGTTATGTAGCGGGTAGCTTACTGTTAGATCCGTTTTAGACCATACATTGTTGGGAATGAAATGTAGCTAAAAGTACTAAAAAGTTTTTGAAATGATAATGATACTGATATCTGTCTCTGGTCTCAAGTAATGCGAGCTATTCAGTGGCGTCAGTGCCGCGTCCTCAAGCCACGGAGTTCGCGCGGTTACAGCTTGGTTTAGTGTAGTCATATAATGCAGGACAGAAAAAAACTAATTACTAGTGATCAGCGCAGACCTAGTGCCGGTCCCTCTTATTATTTTAATGGTCTCATTCTCTAGATAAACCCAAATGTATAAGAATTTTTCCCTCGGCTACTGGACAATCATCTGCTATGCTTTTATAATTGGCCACACGTCGCATCAGAAAAGACAAACAATTATTTGTCATCAACATCCTACAATTAGTATGATGTACATTTCGTATTTCGAACTAAAAGATAACTGAAGCGCAATTCTGTAGTCTCGTTGTCTACTTTGACGGAAAAAATAATGGAGAGTTAATGAAACTGCTGTAGATCGGCACAGATGTGCGTTTCATTGTTCTTCATAGTTTTTTTTTCCTTCCTTGGCGGGCTGCGCTGCACTGTCAAGGTAATCCCCACTCTTTGGCTAAATGGCTGGCCGGAGGCCAAATAAATAAATTTAAAAAGATCCCCACCCTTCGACAGCTGACAAGCAAGTCAGTAGAAAACGCAGCTGCAGTCAACAGTTGCTCGCCTTTAGCTAGTCTGTGCTGTCGTGTAGAACAATGTCTTCACTCTTTTATTAGTATTGTTTTGACTCTGCAGTACAGAAGAACTGGGAGGTTATGGGTTCATCCCATAAATAGCGACAGACATTTAGGAGAGTTTTTTTCTTTATATGAAGAACTTAAAAACTATCCTGAAAAATTTTATTCAAATTACAGAATGAATCATAATACATTTCAGTATATGCTGCAGAACATTCATGACAAAATTTCTAAACAGAACACAAATTTTCGCAGAAGTATAACAGCAGAAGAAAAATTGTGTATAATGATAAGGTAAGATTCGTTAGTACACACTTTTTGGTTTGCAGTAGAACTTTGTACAGCATTCACTACATCCAATTAATCGTAGCCATGCTTTTGTATTTTAAATTTCACAAACGCTTACCTCTGAGGGGAAGAGAGTTTATGGGACTCCTGAGAATCATTAGGAAGTAATTAGCTTCGTCATTTTGGGTAATGTCTTGCTGTGCCTTCAACAAAGAATCGCAGAAATACTCCTTCAGAATTTTCCAACTTTTTTCTTCTTTTTTCTTCATGATGCAGCCCTTGGCAGTGGTGATGGTTCATCATGTGGAGCCACTGATGACCTCACAGAATTCTTTTCATTACCTTGTAAGATAGACAGATTGATAGGCGAAGAGTTTTGAGATAATGCCCTTTGACTCAGTGGTTCTATTTCCACTGATAAGGAGCTGCCACAGCATGACTTTACAATGCATTATCATCTGGTAGGGACACATTTCCGTCCCTCAGTGACACTCATATCTGTCTCCGTTTGCAAGTAAATGCGAACTATTCAGTGGCGGCAATGCCGCGATCGCTGGCAAGCTATTGTTGTAAATGCATGTAAATACGGTAGATTAAATAAATGAAATAAAAATAATTTCGCATGTATCATTATAATAAACGTAATTTTTCCTCACTGCTTGTGAAATGTGAGGTAACATCTTAAAATAAAAGACGTGTGAAGTCACACTTGTGATGAAAGCAGAAGGGAGACGTGTGATGCGTGTACTGCAGAAGCAGTAGTGCTGCTCCACAGGCTCGCGCCTGCGGTCAGCTCGCGCCGGCAATATTAAACACTCGGGATGTCGCCGGCTCGGCTCCGGGAGGCTCACGCCGTGTCGGCGCGGCCCGGCCGCCAGTGTGAACACCGCAATTCAAAACCATGTGTTTGATATCGAAGCGGGCGGCGGCCCGGCCAGGCTCGGCTCGGCCCGGCCGGCAGTGTGAACGCGGCCTAAGGCTTGGTCAGCGGCATCAACACGGCCTATCCAACAACGAGGTGACGTCCTATTTAGGCGATCGCTTACGAAGGGTTTTCCAAACTGCTTGCTGAACAAAACTGCGCAACATCACGTCCCTCACACAGCCTACTACATACGAGTATTCTGACGTGCGTGGTCGGCCACTACGCGCTGTGCTGCTAGTGGAGCCTCGTGAAACTTGTCACGGAAACATCTTTGGCAGCTCCTTACCGATTAGCAACGGGCAAATTGTAGCACACACAATGCTTCCTATGTTTCTTTCGACGCCATTTTCAGCTACTACGCTCGGTAGTGGCCCTGTCAGCGATTCTCCAAACAAACTTGCCGGAACCACGTAAAAAAAAAAAAAAACTGACAAGTTGCCTTTGGCACAAGTATATCATTTGTTACGTTATGTTCAGCTACCTGGACGCATTTTTGAAAATGTTCGTGGACTTCGTAATTAGCAAGCTGTAAAATGAACTCGATACTGGGAGCCAAATTTCAACTATTTCCTCGCCACCGAAGGGATCGATGAAGTCCGTCATGAATTTGAACATATAGGACGTCGGCGATGTCCTTCAAAAGAGGCCACCTCTTGCGCGAAACACACGAAACAGCCGCGTTCTTGGGCTTCGGTCACAATGGCTCCGATGCTGGTGGATTCCGCCGACGACCGACATCGGCCTGATACGGCCGATCTTTTCACATCACTACGCCACTACACGCGCGGTCACAACATAACCGATACTATCTCCCGAACGTACAGACTTCGAACGACAATAGATGAAATTCAGACCAGCTTGTTTTCTTCGGTCAAATTGACTGACACTCTCACACACGAAATAGGGAGCGTGAGAAACTGACGAGTTTAGTCGAAGAAAGAGTGAGTTTGTGGCATCCTAAGGATGAAATATCGTAATCGGGACATAGTTTGGAATCCATGAGCTGAAATCTCTGGTTTATTCGAAACTTCAAGTAGGCAAAATCTTTACTGGAAATTTTACACATAGATTATAACCTCAAAAAAATTGGTTGTTCAAGGGAAAAGGGTGACGTATCTTGTATGCTTGTAGCTACTGAACTGGATCTTTTTCCTGGTACGTTGTCACTAGTTTTTTACAAATTATTGGCTCTGAGAACTAAAAGACTTAACATCTGAGGTCATCAGTGGAAGAGGGAGGGAAATGACCAGCAGAGGTACAAGGTACACTTCGCCACGCACCATCCGGTGGCTTGCGGAGTACGTATGTCAATATAGATAGGATAAAACTGATAAGATTCGCTTATGAGATTGCTATCATTTGTGAGGCGAAGAAGAATTACAAGATCTGTTCAATGGAATGAACAGCCTCCGAGTACAGAATATGGAATGAGAGTCAAATGAAGAAAGGCGTAAGTAAAGAGAAGTAGCAGAAATGAGAACAGAGAGAGAGTTGACTTCACAATTTGTGATGAGAACGTTAAGCCACTCCGCTAACTTAGACGGAAATCAATGCATGGTGGGCGAAGCAAAGACGACATACAAAGTAGACTCAGCAGGCGGCAAGGAAAGCATTCCTGACCCAGAGGAGTCTACTCAAAATGGTTCAAATGGCTCTGAGCACTATGGGACTTAACATCTGAGGTTATCAGTCCCCTAGACTTGGAACTACTTAAACCTAACTAACCTAAGGACATCACACACATCCATGCCCGAGGCTGGATGCGAACCTGCGACGTAGCGGTCGCGCGGTTCCAGACTGAAGCGCCTAGAACCGCTCGGCCACACCAGCTGGCTAAAAATTATTATTACTGCTTACTGGCGTTTTATGCCAGTAGGGTAGTGACACTGTTAATATAAAGTGGTTTGCAAATGGGGTGTACGGTACGTATTTCCAGTTTAAACTGCTTTAGGTACCTTATGCTATACACTTATGCTTAGCTTTCACTCGTGTGCTAAATGACATTCACTGAAGGTTAACTGACGTACGTCAGCACAACTTTAAATAAATACAGCGAAACAGTGCGTGTGTAACTTGCTGTTCAAGCGCACTACCAATTATCTCGAATGTACAACAGAACGTTTCTCCCGTCATCCCCATGTATTCGTAAAACTTTTCTGGTTATTCCGTCCGCAGCACGTGGTCGTGTGGTAGCGTTCTCGCTTCCCGCGCCCGGGTTCCCGGGTTCGATTCCTGGTGGAGTCTGGGATTTTCTCTGCCTCGTGATGACTGGGTGTTGTGTGATGTCCTTAGGTTAGTTAGGTTTAAGTAGTTCTAAGTTCTAGGGGACTGATGACCATAGATGTTAAGTCCCATAGTGATCAGAGCCATCTGGTTATTCCTATAACTGAGGGCAGAATGTGTAGTACTCCACGTTCTTTACAAGACAGGAAAACTCGTTCACATGAATTCGGCGACTCTTTAACAGCAAATGCCGCTATGCAGCACTCCTATCCAAGCACAGAGGCGTCGTGGTATCCACCCCACCCTAAGAGATTGATTGTTAACCTATTTCATACATAGAATATATCCCAACATCTTTGAGCCTGCCGAAAACTGACGAAGGAGATCGGACGCACGCTGTCAAATGGTTCAAATGGCTCTAAGCACTATGGGACTTAACATCGGAGGTCATCAGTCCCCTAGAATTACAACTACGTAAACCTAACTAACCTAAAGACATCACACACAGCCTTGGCCAAGGCAGGATTCGAACCTGCGACCGTAGCAGCCGCCTGGTTCCAGACTGAAGCGCCTAGAACCGCTCGGCCACCGAGGCGGGCACGCACGCTGTCGGCCGATTTTATCGGGCGACCTCTGGCGACAGTACATTAAATGTATTCCCTGTCGGTCGTTAAATGAACGTCGACGAGTACTCCGTTGTCTCTGTTGAGAGTTAATGCCTGAAACTTCGTATTCTCCGCACACTCTTGACACTGTGGACCTCGGAATATTGAATTCTCTAATAATTGTGAATAATGGCAATCGTCAAGTGTAGATTGGAATGGGGACAATGAAAATTTGTGCCGGACCGGGACACGAACCACGAATTCCCGCTTATCGCGAGCGGTCGCCTTACAATTTGGCTATCCGTGCGCGACCCACGGCCAGACCCAAACTTCCATATGTCGTCAACCGTGCGTCTCCGACCCTGACTCGTACATTTTGACGGTACAAACCCCCGTTACTAGATGAATATTTCTAGTATGCAAGGATTGCTTTGTGGAGAGCGAGCGCGTTACTTGGTGTGCGTTTGGCGAAAGTGCGCGAGATTTGCAACGGTCGGTGGGATGTCTCCGCCGCCGGGCGGCCACGTGGCCGGCAGCTTGGGGCACTGTTTGGTTTTTCGCGCATTAAGCGAAAACTGTGTAGCTTACGGTGAAGAGCGATTCGACTGTGGCTTGTGGCCAGCAATGTGCACCTTCTGAAAGATCGATCTTTATTTCATGTCACTAGACGCAAAAGTTATAGTAACCTCAAAATCGGTTAATATCACGAATACTCAAAGACTAATAGAAATAGTAAATAACAACTTACAGGGATGAGCGAGCACTCATTAAAAACGTTTCGTCATAGCGGATCGAGTGCTGTAGTCATATGTTAAGATTCAAATAATTAAGCCTGTAAAGAGCAATAAACAAAGTTTGATGGAAAATTGGTTATAAAATTCAATAGAAAATTCATGACGTAAAGAACGGCACTATATAATATTTTGGGTGGCATCACACGTACTTTAAACTAGTTAAGTTGTACTATACACTTAACTTGCAATAGGTTTCATTGTTTGAAAATTATTATTAACTTAATCGCCCATAATTAATTAAAATTATTATAGATATGCAGATTTTGAGCAGCGCAATGTGTAGATCGCTATAGATTACGTCTAAAAACGGTGCTATGTGCAGTTCTATGTTAAAACTTTGCAGCACAGATGTCAAACAAACAAATTTGGGCTAAGTGGTGAAATTTTGCAAGAACTAAAACTTGATTTAAGGGGGATAGAATAATCCTAGAATTTAATGTAACATGGTTAATAAGACGTACTTTTTAGCGCGGTTCCGATGGTGTACTTATTTCTGTCGAGGGATGTATGTATCAAAATTTGTAACCTTAACTGGTCAAACTTCCTGCCAGATTAAAACTATGCGCCCGACCGAGACTCGAACTCGGGACCTTTGCCTTTCGCGGGCAAGTGCTCTACCAACTGAGCTACCGAAGCACGACTCACGCCCGGTACTCACAGCTTTACCTCTGCCAGTATCTCGCCTCCGGGCGTGAGTCGTGCTTCGGTAGCTCAGCTGGTAGAGCACTTGCCCGCGAAAGGCAAAGGTCCCGACTTCGAGTCTCGGTCGGGCACACAGTTTTAATCTGCCAGGAAGTTTCATATCAGTGCACACTACGCTGCAGAGTGAAAATCTCATTCTCTTAACTGGTGAGATTGGTACTTAAATAATCAGGGAGGTTGACGTCAGAGCCTATATAAGCGAGCGGTCATCTTGGCCAGGGGTCAGTCGTTGGTCAGTCGTTTTGGAGGGTGGGTGGGGAGCGAGCTTTACTTGCGGGTGGCCCATGTGGTCGTTTAAGTAAGAATTTTTCGCGACGATTTATTTCGACAAAGAGTATTGTTTCATAGTGCAAGCGTGCAAGCATGGATTTGGTGAACTGGAAGTGCTACGATTATTTGTGTGGGTACGATTTACGAGGTATACATCGTCTTAAGTGAACATGTGGCGATCTGTGATTTCGCGCCAAAACTGTTAGAACAAAGAGGACAGTGGGACTTGTGGTTCTGTTCGAATTGATAGAGTAATTTTCGTTTATAGCAGCCTACATTACTGCTATTGGGGGGCTCGGAGTCAAATTATCGTTAAAGTGAAACTGTCACCAGTCTCACCAGCGCTAATTTCATTGTGTGAACGCCAATAAATAGTGATTGAACTGTGTCGTGAGAAACTGATTTTGCTATAATAATCGCCTAATTTTTGTTCCCTAGCAGAAACTGTACTAATGAATATTAATTTAGAACTATAACCAATGCGTGGGTGTTGAACAGTGTACTAATGCGCCAAGTGTGGAAATCATCCCGTAAGACTTGCGTGAGAGCCAAAATTTGCAACAACATTTTTAACCAACAATTGTACATGCACATTCGTGAGAACGCTTCAACCGCACTTCTTTATTTACCGCCCCGTCGCAACATTCATTGTGTATATTCCTGTTGTAATATTTCTGGCTTATTCAGCCATCATATTAGGCTCCAGGAAGCTATTCCCAGGGCAGTGGAGATGCAAGAAGCATAGAGATGACGCAATGTGGGATGAGGCACCGGTGACAAATGTTAGATTCGGTACCATTCCCGTGAGAAAGACCGCCTGCATGATGCTGCTGCTCTGTGATTGGCTGCTGTGGTCGGCGGTAGGGCGCCAAAACGTTAAACTTTAGTTGCTATTATTAATTAAACCTGTCATCGAAATTACTTCATTTTTTTAAATAAACATCTCTCAACAGCCAGCTATCAATCAGTCATTTGAAAATTATTAAAATCAATGTATTACTAAAACAAAAGACTGCCGATACACTTCGGTGGCGTTCGGTTTACGCTTTGCTGGCTTGGCGCGGGAAGTGTCTCGGGCAGTCCGGCTCTCCAGTTCTGACCGTTCCAGTAGACAGACATGTTGCCTGTGGCAGGATGTATTTCATGTTATTTTAGCCAGATATAATGACTGTGGAAAGATATGTTCGATACGTTGGGATCAAGAATAGTTTCTCGTGTCTATATCAATAAAAACGCGAGTGGCATCCCAAGTGAGTTAGAGTTTATTCGTAGCAGCAGTTCCTTGCGAAGTTAATTTCAGCCTCAAGAAAAAGAATCCACGACCTGCGTGCTGTTTTCTGCGCTGGGGACATCATCATCATGAAGACAGCAGGTTAGTGAAGGATACAAGAACTAATGTATTTCGCATAGGGCAGTGGAGACAACTAGGCACCTCACGTGTACTGCATGCACAGTACAAATGTGCTCAGTAATGCAGAGGAGGTGAAGAAGGATGAAAGTAGTAACACTATCTCACTTTTATTCCTTTTTCCTGCCGTACCGTACAGGTCAGACGTTGTACTTGAAAGCCGCTTGCCCCGTATCGGCAGAGATATACGATGTCTGTATGTCCAGAGGAACTTTGCACTGTAATCAGAATAATACAGGCAGTGCAGTATCGTGTATCTGGCGACGGTTACTGACGACCGTCGTCGGTGCGCTGTCAACGCCGCCACACCCGCACGCCACTACACTGGATGCGGGCTGGAACACAGGACGATCGTGACAGCTGGTGTGTCAGCGGTTGCCGGTCGGCCCGTGCTGGGAGCGCGCGTGGTCTGCCGGGTGCCGCAGCGTCGCGTCGTTAAGGCAGTTATAGCCGGCGAGGCGCGCAGTGACGTGATGCGACGCCTCATTTGCGCGGCACGCCTTTAGCTGCAGCAGCTGCTAATTGGCGCCGCCCTGGGCGCCGTCTACTCCGCACCGCCCCGCCCTGCCCTGGCCACAACAGCGCAGCCCAGCACGCCAGACAGCCAGCTCTCATTAGCCGGTCCGCACCACGCGCCCGACCAGTGCTCACCTCAGGCTGCGTTCACAGTGGCACCGACAACGGGAAGTCAGGCACCGTCGCCCGAGGTCACCCGGTAACATCGGCCGACAGCATGCTCATGGTGTGTCCGATCTCCTCCGTCAGTTCTTGGCAGAGTCTTGGAGGTTAGCTTAGGTTAGAATCTATTCTACGAGGTGTAACATCCACAAGATAAATTTTAGCTATAGTGCGACGAGAGGAAATTAAGCCTCCACCAATTATAAACATTATATGTTCAACATATGAAAAAACAGTGAAACGATCATAAATATTAATTATTTATGTAATATTTTATGATGTGATTGGACATATCGATGTGTATCATACAAAGACAATGATAATTGTAAATTCTTTTTATGATCTGCGTTTGTCTCCTTTTTTGTTTTTTTACATTTTGTTGGATGGCTTTTGTAGATTGCGGACGCATATCAAACTGAGCATATGGACTATCAGACCAATTGTGTGATTGGATTGAAGAGTTCCTAGATAACAGAACGCAGCATGTCATTCTCAATGGAGAGAAGTCTCCCGAAGTAAGAGTCATTTCGGGTGTGCCGCAGGGGAGTGTCGCAGGACCGTTGCTATTCACAATATACATAAATGATCTTGTGGATGACATCGGAAGTTCACTGAGGCTTTTTGCGGATGATGCTGTGGTATATCGAGAGGTTGTAACAATGGAAAATTGTACTGAAATGCAGGAGGATCTGCAGCGAATTGACGCATGGTGCAGGGGATAGCAATTCAATCTCAATGTAGACAAGTGTAATGTGCTGCGAATACATAGAAAGATAGATCCCTTATCATTTAGCTACAATATAGCAGGTCAGCAACTGGAAGCAGTTAATTCCATAAATTATCTCGGAGTACGCATTAGGAGTGATTTAAAATGGAATGATCGTATAAAGTTAATTGTCGGTATAGCAGATGCCAGACTGAGATTCATTGGAAGAATCCTAAGGAAATGCAGTCCGAAAACAAAGAAAGTAGGTTACAGAACGCTTGTTTGCCCACTGGTAGAATACTGCTCAGCAGTGTGGGATCCGTACCAGATAGGGTTGATAGAAGATATAGAGAAGATCGAACGGAGAGCAGCGCGTTTCGTTATAGGATCATTTAGTAATCGCGAAAGCGTTACAGAGATGATAGATAAACTCCAGTGGAAGACTCTGCAGGAGAGACGCTCAGTAGTTCGGTAGGGGCTTTTGTTGAAGTTTCGAAAACATACCTTCACAAAGGAGTCAAGCAGTATATTGCTCCCTCCTACGTATATCCAGAGACAATGAGGATAAAATCAGAGAGGTTAGAGCCCACACAGAGGCATACCGACAATCATTCTTTCCACGAACAATACGAGACTGGAATAGAAGGGAGAACCGATAGAGGTACTCAATGTACCCTCCGCCACACACCGTCAGGTGGCTTGCGGAGTATGGATGTAGATGTAGATGTCAATGTCTGTTAAGAAATTGAAATTATTTGTTAATTATTACGCGAGAATAGAGTCATTATTATTATAAATATGAGTGAATAATTTTTTGTAAATTTAATTCCTCTCTCAGTAAGCATTATCTGTGTTAATTATTGCTTTCTGCTGCAAGGAGCGCAGCCATTGACGACAGCGATTTGTACCACGTTTCTGTCTGTGTTTTCCTTAGAAAAAATCAAATGTTTGCTTGATGACGTCTAAATAGACGAAAGTAAAGTTTAATAAACATTTCAAATACTTATCTTATTTGCTCTAACAACAGAAAGTCACTATCAATTGTCAGCCGCCATCTTAAGAATTACCTCAGCGGCAAATTCAAATTACGCAACTCTGCAGACATAAATGCCGAAGGTAATACAAATATGTAAAAGTAAATGTGCACCGGTGGTCCCGAACTCATTTGAATGAAAATAATTCGAATCAGATTGGTTCTTTAAAAACAGTGCTCATAGCACGATCGTTATAACAAACTTCTGTAGCTGATGTATGGAGCCGAAATTAATTAAGCACGAGTTGCGAAGAATATTGTTTCAGGTAACATACGTCAGTGTTGTGCGCGGCTGATATACGGTGGTTTTAATGATCATTTTGCTGAAGATAACATTTTTCATCATAATCAATAGTTGTATAGAATCTGTTGTATGAACTGTGATTTAGTGACACACAACTTACAGACAACACTTTAACACAACGTTAACTTGGAGTTCTTTAGCAATTTGATCAAATCTTTAGCCGGGAGAAAAATTATTTAGTAATTACTCAATGTAATAAAATAAGATTATCATTTTCATTTACAAATTAGTTACATACCAAACCAATGAATAACACAGCGAACGCCACAGAGGGTCACTCCAAAAGAAATGCACACTATTTTTATAAAAAAAAAGTTTTTATTCTGCATGTGTGAAAGTTTTACAGTGTGTAGATACATCTTTCCCGCTTGTTTTGAAACTTAGTTCAACGTGTTCCCGTGAGTGGCGCCGTCACAGCATGTCTTCAAGATGGCTGCTACACTTGACGTTCGTCAGAAGCAACGTGCTGTCATTGAATTCCTGTGAAAACACGACAGTGAGAAACATAAACAAGTGGTTGAAAAAGGTGTTTGGAGATGCTGCTGTCGATCGCAGTACAGTTAGTCGGTGGGCAAGCAGGTTACGTGATGAAAGCGGGCACGGCAATTTGAGGATTGTCCTCGCAGCGGCAGGCCTCGTACTGCACACACTCCAGACAATATGCAGAGAGTTAACGAATTGGTGACTGCTGACAGATGCATCACAATGAACGAATTATCACGCTACGATGGGATAGGGGAAGGAAGTGTTTGCAGAGTACTGAAAGTGTTGGCGTTAAAAAAGGTTTGAGCCAGGTGGGTTCCCAGGATGTTGACAGAGGCTCACAAAGAAACAAGAAAAACGGTATGCAGCGAACTTTTGGAACAGTACGAGAATGGTGGAGACGAATTTCTTGGAAGAATTGTGACAGGTGATGAAACATGGCTCCATCATTTTTCACCAGGGACGAAGAGGCAACCAATAGAGTGGCACCATGCAAATTCACCCAAGAAAAAAAAATTGAAAACCAGACCACCTGCTGAGAAAGTTACAGCTACGGTGTTTTTCGATTCCAAAGGACTCTTGCTTGTGGACATCATGCCAAGTGGAACCACCATAAATTCTGATGCATATGTAACGATACTGAAGAAACTTCAAGCTCGACTGAGTCGTGTTCGACCACATCGGCAAAAGCAGGATGTTTTGCTGTTGCACGACAATGCACGGCCACATGTCAGTCAAAAAACCATGGAAGCGATAACAAAACTCGGATGGACAACACTGAAACACCCGCCTTACAGTCCTGACCTGACTTCATGTGACTCATCTCTTTGGGAAACTGAAAGACTCTCTTCGTGGAACAGGGTTTGAAGATGATGATTCCCTTGTGCACGCTGGCAAACTATGGCTCCAACAGGTTGGTCCAGAATTTTACCGTGTGGGTATACAGGCGCTGGTTCCAAGATGGCGTAGGGCAGTTGAGAGGGATGGAAATTATGTAGAGAATTGAAAATATTGTTCCTAAAGGTGGTATCTACACACTGTAAAACTTTAAGACATGTAGAATAACAGATGGAATTTAAAAAAAAGTGCGCATTTCTTTTGGAGTGACCCTCGTATGTATGAAATGGATACCATGACGCCTCTGTGCTTGGATACGAGTGCTGCATAGCGGCTTCTGCTACTACAGAGACGCCGAATGCATGTGAACGAGCTTTCCTGTCTTGTAAAGATTGTGGAGTACTATACACTCTGTACTCAGTTATCGGAATAACCAGACAAGTTTTACGAATACATCACATGGCAGGAGAAACGTTCTGTTACATACTGGAGGTAATTCGGGGTAACCTTGAATAGCAAGTTATAAACACGTTATTTCGCTCTATTCATTTAAAGTTGAGCTGACGTACGTCAGTTAACCTTCAATAATTGTCATTTAGTATACGGGTGACCGACAAAGTGTAGCTTAAGAAACTCTGAAAACCTAAAGCACTTAAAAGTGGGAATACATACCGTACACCACATTTGCAATCCACTTCATATTTAACAGAATAACTACCCTACTGGCGTAAGACGCCAGTAAGCAGTTATAATAATTTGTGGACAATGTAACGGGACATCATCATCCTCTAGCATTACTTTTCCTCAACAAAAAATGGTTCAAATGGCTCTGAGCACTATGGGACTTAACTTCTGAGGTCATCAGTTCCATAGAACTTAGAACTACCTAAAACCTAACTAACCTAAGGACATCACACATATCCATGCCCGAGGCAGGATTCGAACCTGCGACCGTAGCGGTCGCGCGGTTCCAGAATGAAGCGCCTAGAACCGCTCGGCCACTGCGGCCGGCTTTCCTCAACAGTAGCTGTCGATACCAGTACAATTTTTCGAATTTGGACAGGTCAGTATTATCTCAGTTGCTTTTCTGAAAACTTTCATATAATTTTATACACAGTATGTTATATTTCAAGCTAAAATTTATGAAAAGGAATTACTTCATAAAATATTTTAATTTCTCTGTTATAATCGTTAAGTACCAGTTCTGAATGTACAGGTAAAATTATTTTCTTTAGAAACGTTTGAAATTACGAAATATTTGCACACTTAAAATTTCTATTATTAACTACGCAATACTGTAGTGTTTACTATATTTATGTCTGGATTCATTTATGAAATAATAATCGAAATTAATAATGTAACAGAAACAAGTAGAAATTCGTTTGTTAAGAAAGATTGTAAACCCTTTAGAGTATTGTTATTTCCGCAGAGTGAGGGAGTTGTAAGCAAGCCTCTGATGTGATCGGACATACTTTTGTATCTTTGTGCAAACAATGTAATATTGCTGTGTTAATGTGAAAAATCGAAAGATTGTGACATCCTAAACTGTAAGAAAATCCAACCGCGAGCACTAAAATGTGAGTTTTTCAGCTTCAAAAAACAGATCTTTAGACAAGAAGAACTGGAGCCAACTCAACATGACAAGCCAAGTCAAGTTGAAAGTCTATTGTGATCTTCGCTCCTCTCAAATCTTCATAAAAGATTTCAACCTGGACAATAGATGGAAGTAGGAAGGAGGGGGGCTGATTACAATAACTAATGACTACCTACCACAAGAAGATCCGGTACAGTAGCTACAAGCATATAAGATACGTCACACTTTTCACTTGAACAAATTCATTTTTGAGGTTATAATCTACGCCTGTAATTTCCAATACAATTTTGCCTACTTGAGGTTACGAATAAATCTGCGATTTAAGTCCATAGATTCCGAACTGTATCCCGATTATGATACTTTCATCCTCAGTATGCCAAAAACTCACTCTTTCTTGGACTAAACTTACCAGTTTCTCACGCTCCATATTTCGTGTGCGAGAACGTGACCCAATAAAAGAAACTGATTTGAATTTCACCGATTGTCGTCCCAAGTCTGTACGTTCAGGAGATAGAATCAGCTACAGTGTTACCGCGCATGTAGTGGCGTACTGATTTGAAAAGATCGGCCGTATACGGCCGATGTCGGTCGTCGGCGGAATCCACAGATATCGGAGCCGCTGTGACCGTAGCCAACCCGCTCACAGACGGCGAATGATGCGCGTTCCCCACTACACCTGGGGCACTCAATGATAAGTGATGATAACAACCGTTTCAAAACTATCATTCGGAAGTAGCTGTTACGAAAATGGCTCTGAGCACTATGGGACTGAACTTATAAGCTCATCAGTCCCCTAGAACTTAGAACTACTTAAACCTAACTAATCTAAGGACGTCACACACATCCATGCCCGAGGCAGGATTCGAACCTGCGACCGTAGCGGTCGCGCGATTCCGGACTGTAGCGCCTAGAACCGCTCGGCCACACGGCCGGCAGTACCTGTTACGTATTTGTTGAACTGTTCTTTCATACTTTTGAGTCAAACATGTCTCTGTGAGCAACCGAATGAAAACAATCGTTTCAGTCGGTTGTAGTAGTACATACTGGTTAGACTATATTTCACTGATTTCTTTCGAGTGAAACCGATCAGTAGTTTTTCTGCCGCCTGAACCGCGTCTTCGTCCTTTCAACTGGAACAGTTCTTCAGTGAGACCTGACACTGCCTGCAGGGGAAACAACGATGACGAAATTACATTTTTCAGCATAGCCAAAAGTGGCACTCAGTATGTTTTACTGGCCGGTTTCATCATAAGTTTACAAAAAAGCATCAACAGAAATTCCGCAACTTAAAATGCAAAATACACTGACGTGACAAAAGTCATGGGATACCTCTTAATATGGTCGCGCACGTCCTTTGTGCCAGAACGTAGTGGAGCAACTAGACGTGCGATGGACTCGACAGGTCGTTGGAAGTCCCCTACAGAAATCTTAAGCGTCTAAAGCCGTCCATAACTGTGAAAATGTAGCCGGTGCAGGATTTTGTACCCGAACTGACCTTCCTATTAAGAGCCATGTCGGGCGATCTCGGTGGCCAAATCATTCGCTCGATCTGTCCAGAATGTTCCTCAAACCAATCGCGAACCAGTATGGTCCGGAGACATGGCACATTGTCATCCATAAAAATTACATCCATGAGTGGTCTCAAATGACCTCCAAGTAACCGAACATAATCGTTTCCAGCCAATGATTGGTTCACATGCTCCAGAGCACCCAGTCCATTCCACGTAAACACAGTCCACACCAATTTGGAACCACTACCAGCTTACACAATGCCTTCTAGACAACTTGGGTCCATGGTTTCGTGAGGTATGTGCCACACTCTAACCCTAACATCAACTCTTATCAACTGTTATCGGGACTCTCCTGACCAGGTCATGGTTGTCCAGGGTCCAACAGATACGGTCACAAACCCATGAGAGGCGCTGCAAGCTATGCTTGCTGATACCAAAGGCACTCGCGTCATTCGTCTGCTAGCACAGTACACACACCAAAAAAAGTTTTGCATCGTCCTAGTTCCAAAAACTCCTGAAGATAGACGTTGACTGTCGATATAGTATCACAGACACAGTTCCTTTGACTGTTCAGAGATGTCACTAAACCTGCCATAAGATGTAAACAACCATGCATGAGCAGCGCCTATTAGACGGAGGGGGTCCGACAGCGGATCAGTTCCAGTCATTCCACCAGGAAGGAGGTACACGGCTTACGTTGCCTGTAGTTCAACCATGCCTAGATGGTCAATCCCGCGGTTCGATCGCATCCGCGTCGATACTTTGCGCCAGGAAGGGTTCTCAACAAGCGAAGTGTCCAGGCGTCTCGGAGTGAACCAAAGCGATGTTGTTCGGTCATGGAGGAGATACAGACAGACAGGAACTGTCGATGACATGCCTAGCTCAGGCCACCCAAGGGCTACTACCGCAGTGGATGACCGCTACCCACGGATTATAGCTCGGAGGAAGCCTGACAGGAACGGCACCATGTTGAATAACGCTTTTCGTGCAGCCACAGGGCGTCGTGTTACGAGTCAAACTGTGCGCAATAGGCTGCATGATGCGCAACTTCACTCCCGACGTCCAAGGCAAGTTCTACCTTTGCAACCACGACACCATGCAGCACGGTACAAATGAGCCCAGCAACATGCCGAATGGACCGCTCAGGACTGGCATCACGTTCTCTCCACCGATGAGTGCCGCATGTGCCTTCAACCAACCAATCGTCGGAGACGTGTCTGGAGGCAACCCGGTGAGGCTGAACGCCTTCCCTGCTGTTTTGGGGTGGCATTATGTGTGGCCGACGTACGCCGCTGGTGGTCACTGAAGGCGCCGTAACGGCTGTACGATACGTAAATGCATCCTCCGACCATATAGGCAGCATATTGGCGGGCCATTCGTCTTCAGGATAACGATATCGCTCGACTGGAGTGGCCAGCATGTTCTCCACTCATGAACCCTATCGAACATGCCTGGGATAGACTGAAAAGAGCTGTTTATGGACGACGTGACCCACCAACGACTCTGAAGGGGAGGGGGCGCTCGGAGCACTATAGGACTTAACTTCTGAGGGCATCAGTCCCCTAGAACTCAGAACTACTTAAACCTAACTAACCTAAGGACATCACACACATCCACGCCCGAGGCAGGATTCGAACCTGCGACCGTAGCGGTCGCGCGGTTACAGACTGTAGCGCCTAGAACCACTCGGCCACCCAGGCCGGGCCCACTCTGAGGGACCTACGCCGAAGCGCCGTTGAGGAGTGGGACAATCTGGACTAACAGTGCCTTGATGAACTTGTGGATAGTATGCCACGACGAATACAGACAATACACCAGGACGTGCTACTGGGTATTAGAGGTACCGGTGTGGACAGCAATTTGGACCACCACCTTTGAAGGTGTCGCTGTATGGTGGTACAAGATGCAGTGTGTGGTTTTCATGAGCAATAAAAAGGACGAAAATTATGTTGATCTCTATTTCAATTTTCTGTACAAGTTCCGGAACTCTCGGAACAGAGGTTATGCACGACTTTTTTTGATGTGTGTATATTAACGCCAAATTTCGCAACACTATCCTTCCGTTAGCACTGTTAAGTCTACGAAAACGCAGCTGCTGTCGGTCGTTAAGCGAATGTCGACGGCCACTGCGTTGTCCATGTAGAGTGTTAATGCCTAAAATTTTGTATTCTCGGCACACTCTTGACACTGTGAGCCTCGGAACATTGAATTCTCTTGCGATTTCCGAAACAGAATGTCCCATGCGTCTGGCTGCGACCACCATTCCGCGTTGAAAGTCTGTTACTTCCCGTCATGAGGTCATAATCACGTCGAAAAATCTTTTCACATGAATCACTTGAGTACAAGCGACAGCTCCGCTACTGTACTGCCCTTAAACCTTGTGTACGCAATACTACCGCCATCTGTATATTTGCGTATCTCTATCCCATGACTTGTCACCTCAGTTTACTTATTCGTATAGAACGAAGTGTGACAGTATGGAATCTTGCACTGACATTACGGACCATATTCGAATTACAATATGGTAACTTGCGCTCAAAACAAGTACATTAGTTGGCTGATTACACTGCCACAGCCAGAGATTACATTCGTTATAGAACACTGCTTCCGAAGTCCATGACAATGTCCATCCACTGATAATGTAGTGATCTTATTGAGCGAGATAATGTCGTTTATACTCATTGGTTCGAATGTACCTCACGACAAAACCAATGCATTTTAATCGCTACACTAAGACCGAAATATGGTAAACCACTGCCATTTGTTACGAAATACATATTCTAAAGGAAATAGAAATTTACATTTTAATCGCCACTTTTATGAGCGTGTATACGGACACGACATTTCTGCACTAAACAAAATTTTATTGTGCTGCAATATCTGTAGGCTACTTAAAATTTTTTAAAAATGTTGCCATGGATGTCGGAAGAACTATTATGCTGCCAACTTAATTTCTGGTGCCAGCAGTGTAATCAGCCAACTACTTTACTCTAAACGTGTGTTGCCATATTTTAAATGGAATATGTTCTTTAATAGAAATGTAAAAATTCCATACTGCCATACTTTTTTGTATATTGCTCAGTGTAGATTCCAGAGTTTCTGAAGATTCTCCTCTTAAATTGGCTTTTGGGTATTCTGACAAACTTACTTCCATCCAATAACATTTTAGGTGATTGACCTATCGACATTTTCTGAGTGAACCCACTCTGAAGCGCTTTCATTAACTGAACTAAAACAATGGTATACAACAGGGTACAAATACGTCTACCTCCGGGGATACGTGAAGACATCTTAGGGAGCACGCCAAAGTGAAATTAAGCATTATAAATATCTTTTTAATTAAGTATCGAACATACTGATTCTTTTTTTATCATTTAAAACAGATTAACGTAGTGCTGTGGAATAAGTTGTTCCAAATGAAATTAACATGTAACTAATAAAACTGATGAATAGCTGAGGGCACGGTTGGGGTGTTGAGCATAAAAGTTCTGTTACTGAGAAGAAACTGGTATTGCCACATTTTAGCGACTGTTTGCAATGCGTTTTACTTGACAGGTGTAATGATGTCGATTAATCAATATTCAATTGAATGTAGCATTCGCACTCTTATTCAGCCATTATTTTGCGTATAAGGTACACATATTGTGCAGAAAATTACGTTAGTAACTACTTATATACAAATAATACCCATGCACACAAACTCGTGGACATTTTTCAGTCTTTGAAAAGTGGCAGGTAGACCTATGGTATTTCACGGACAAGAAGTAGTAGTATTATTCGCATTCACTGACTAGTACTTCAGTTTACAGTTAAGCCTATCTTCAAACATTACAATTTGTAATGACGTTCGCATTCCTCTGGAGCGCTACGAGCGACACTTGGAATCGCTTAATCCTCTGCGCATTGAATTCCGAGCGGAAAATTCGATCGTTTTGGCATTGTTAATTCATTACTGTTCACTATAGTCTGTTAACTCCTGTCGTCATTGTTATTGCCGTTCCGATATTTCCTTTTTATTGAATGCTAATAAGTGGACTTTAGTTCAGGTTTCCTTCCACTTTTCCGATTAAGTGTTTTCTTAAGAGTAAACTTTGTGTCTGTATCAAAATGCCGAAACGCTCAGTGTGAAAGAAATCATTTGACTGACAAGAAGTGATCATCAAGATAAAATCAATGCAATATACAGGTGATGGGTGCACACCAGTGGAAGGAAAGAAGGGGGGAAGGGGGGAGGAAGGGAGAGAGAAATTCAATAAATTTCGATAAAAGTAATTGTCCAATTATTTAAACATGAATTTACAATGTAGCAACAATTATTAACCTTTTAAAACAAACCAAAAAACCATATTAAACCATATTTAATGCCAGAACTACAAAAAATTTCGCATTTACTTAAAATAAAAGCAGACATTTTGAAAATACTTCTTTTTTGCAAATATACATTTTATCCACTGTCCTTCAAATAAGATACGTTATTTGACTCTAACAAAGTTGGCACACTCGGTACGGTTGATATTTAACTAAAAAGGCTGAGGAACTAAGCACATTCAATCACTCAAAAACCCAGCGACTTAGTGAGAACATTCATATACCTCTCCTAGAGATACGGCTTCTCTCAAATCACTCTCTATAAGGAGGCTCAGACATTGATGCGAAGTGGCATGAAAAATTCGTCGTCGTTCCAGTCTTTGAGCGCCATCGGAAGTATCCAAAAAATTCTGCATATGACAAACAAAACACAGGATTCACGCAACAAGTGTACGCCTACCGTTCATGCGGCGCGCTCAACTCTACTGCAAAGCGGGACAGTATTCCCCTTTGGCGCACCGGCAGTTTCGAGTCAGATAATAAGCGAAAGGTACCAGACTAAACAAAATGGTATTACTCCGACTTTGAATGCAGACACGCTTCAAACAGAGATCTGTCATCTCTTTGCGTGGCCTCTCGCCAGGGACGTAAGTTAATTTATATTCAAATTTTGTACGTGGGAAAGGTAGCTGCCGCCTTTAGGAATATTAAAGAGAGCTTTCGAGAAAATCTAATAAGCTGTATGAATATCAAGAGCTCAGACGACAAGCCAGCTTGCAAAGATAGTAAGCCGAAAGGTGAAAGGAGTATATAGAAGAGGTACGTTATGGAAATGCACTTGAAAACAGGTGACTATAGTAAGGGAAGATGAGTTAGATAGAGATGAAAGGGAGAAATGATACTACGAGAAGAATTCGACGGAGCAGTGAAAGACCTAGTTGGAAACAAGGCTCCTAGAGTAGACAACAGTCCCGTCGAACTTCCGGTATCCTTGGGAGAGCCAGTAGCGACAAAACGATTCCACCCGTTGTACAAGACATAAGAGACAGGGGGAACACCCTGACTTAAACAGAAGAACGTAATAATTCTAATTCCAAAGACATCTGGCGCTGACTTATGTGAATATTACCGAGCTATCTGTTTATTAGTCACTGATGGAAAATACTGACATGATTATTTAGGGAAGAATGGAAAGACTGAGAGAATCAGTGCATCGATTTCATTGGACATGTTTGTAACGCTGTTCTTAGCTCGTCAAGTTTGGCTAAAACCTATAGGCCACCATCCCATTCGCAAGAGCGGGATCGAGTCTGTCTCTCCGGTATTAGTTCCGGCACAAAGCGGGACGCAGCCCTTGCGTCGTAGGTGAAACACCGTGTATTTTGCGCAAAGATAAATAGAAAGAAAGGAAAACAAGAAAACCACTGAAAGCTGACGTAATTAAGGCAATAGGGGCTTATGGCGCATATGGTATTTTTGACAATTGATCTCTGAACTACTGCCAGATAGCGTCTTAGGCTTTCCCTTATTCTGATTCAGTGGTCGTTTTCTACCTAGTGTTTGGACCACCGCTGAAACAAAAGCTTACGGAGGCTATGCAGGTGGGGTTTCGAAATGTCCATGTATTGTGAAATTTAAAACCTTCCAGACATTCAGGTTGTTCCATTAAATTCTGGGCGAACTGCCAGAAGTCAATAACATACTAATATATAAAGCTACTGACATCCGACTATTTTCCTGAAATTTCATGGAACAATTCCCGTATATTGCTTTACATAATTGGTTGCCTCTGACACTCTAGAACCATAAGCAAGAGAAAACAATCGAACTGTTTATTCGTATTGCCGCAGTTTCTGTTTGTCATGCCTGCTAACACGACTAATTGTGCAGTTAACGAGCGGATGAATAATTCTCGTCATTTAGCACGAAGATCCCAATCCTGTCAATTTGAGTTGTTCTTCCTTAATATTGCAGTTATCGCGCATTTCAACTTCCACGGCACATCTCAACTGTTCTGGTGGTCATGCTATTTTCAACAGTAAAGCGTTTGGAATAACAACTGGCGATGCAGTAAAGGTTGGAGAATTTGAACAGTCGCTTCTATAGCTTCAGAATACGACTGTAGCAGCAGGGAACGAAGCATTAAGCAGAAAGGTCTTCTACCAAGCGAGGTGGCGCAGTGGTTAGCACACTGGACTCTCATTCCGGAGGACGACTGTTCAAAAACGCGTCAGGCCATCCTGATTTAGGTTTTACCGTGAGTTTCCGAAATCGGTCTGAGAAATGCTGGTATGTTTCCTTTGAAAGGGCACGGGCAACTTCCTTCCCCATCCTTCCCTTATCCGATGGGACCGATGACCTCGCTGCCTGGCCGCTCGCCTCAAATCAACCATCCAACCAGAAAGGTATTCTCATGGGCACGACATAAACTCCAGGAGCTACCAGTCTCATTTTGAATATTTTTATTTTCAACAGATTTCGTTGTTCTATAATATCTTTTCCTAAATTTGTCCTCACGACTGGGCGATTTAGTCTGTAGCACCGACATCAGCTACGGATATCTGACTGTTTCAAGGAAATCGTTAAATGCTCCTACAGTGACAAAAATACAAAATAAAAATTCTACAAGAAATGGAAAGCGAATATCAAATGGCTCTAAGCACTATGGGACATAACATCTGAGGTCATCAGTCCCCTAGAATTAGAACTACTTAAACCTAACTAACCTAAGAACATCACACACATCCATGCCCGAGGCAGGATTCGAACCTGCGACCGTAGCGGTCGTGCGGTTCCAGACTGTAGCGCCTACAACCGCTCGGCCACTCCGGCCGGCTGCTACATTTAAACAGAACTGTAAACAGGGCTAGCCGACAACAAACTGTCTCTTATAAAAAGTCAAGAAAGGTAAATAACAATCATACCTACAGTTAGCATGCTTTAACGTGGTTCCTCTTGATCAGCGAAAGTCGGCTGACTTCGTGCCGCTTCTGAATGTTTACGGTCGCTGCCAGCCTTAGACACGTTACAGAATTGTCCGCTGTAGCAATATGTAGCCATTGTTAATACAGTGTTGATTCGCGTGCGACATTGTGCGAAGGGACTTATTATTTACAAAAATGAGCAAAGAGGCTGCACCTTGTCCTTCTAGCGACTCGCCATGAACTTTCCACTCATTTCTCCGATTCATTAATTCACTACATGTTCGTTTCTTTTAAAAGCTATAAGCCACCTGCTCTGGGAGGAAAGGGGCGTGGTTTGTACCAGCAGCGAATATGCTACGAGCAGATCGCAAGCTTCCGCTTCCGGCACCCTTCGTTCAGTGATCAAGTTAAAATGTGCGATCTGTACAAAAAAATGGCTCTGAGCACTATGGGACTTAACATCTGAGATCACCAGTCCCCTAGAACTTAGAACTACTTAAACCTAACTAACCTAAGGACATCACACACATCCACGCCCGAGGCAGGATTCGAACCTGCGTCCGTAGCGGTCGTGCGGTTCCAGACTGAAGCGCCTAGAACCGCACGGCCACACCGGCCGGCCGCGATCTGTACACTCCACAATGTTATCCCAGGAGGTGTTTTATTGGGGGCATCCCTCACAAGTATGGCGAATGGCGGCATTATACCATACTTCCTCAAAACAAAAAACAAAAAAAACAAAAAACAAAAAACTAACAACCAAACAAAAAACTAACAACCAAACAAAAAACTAACAACCAAACAAAAAACTAACAACCAAACAAAAAAATAACAACCAAACAAAAAAATAACAACCAAACAAAAAAATAACAACCAAACAAAAAAATAACAACCAAACAAAAAAATAACAACCAAACAAAAAAATAGCAACCAAACAAAAAAATAGCAACCAAACAACAACAAAAAAAAGAAATTCAGGAAAAACCAATAGACAAATTCGAACGTCTACAAATGAGTTGCGTGCAAACAACAACCAAACATATGGCTAAAAAGAGCGTCAACTCTTATCACTCCACACTCTCCCCTGAAGAAAGGGAATGAAAGACTTAAAAAACAGTCTGGGAGTCTTTGTACATATTCTGTTCTACTCCATCAGCACAGTTTAGCATTACTTCCATACTTCAGAATAACATACTCATCAATTAATATCATTTTTATAGTGTACACAAGTGCACCAGCGGAATAGATCTATGCTACTGTACAAGCACAAGTCCTCGTTTAATGTTGTTACAAAAACTCTCAAAATGTAATTGACAGGTTTGCTTCCGATTTTTACACGATGCTCCAATAAACATTCGGACGGACACAGGCTGCGAATTTTTAATACATTTGGTGCAAATATTGTTTTGCAAAAATCTCGAGAAGTTCTTGACTGATTTCATTCAAATTTTTACTCGATATTCTAATACACACTTGGACGGGCACAGAATAGGTATACATGTTCAGTGTGTTAAGTAAGATCGCGGTCGGCTTAATCAGTAGGAAAAATGTTTGACAACAAACTGAAACATACACATACATCATATATGAACAAATGAAAAACGCAATTACAATTAATAATATGTCTAGTCACCCGAAAAGTCGATAATTGCTTGGCATCTCCAAGGCATGCTTGAAACCATGTTTTCCGCGTATTCACGTGAAAGATACCCCCAAATGAGTCGAATTAACGTTGACAGCTATTTCAAAGTGAATTTTGCTTGCGCTTGATGCGGTGTTAAGTATGAGTGTCCCGAAAAGAGGTTAACAATCTTGTTTTTTTCCAATTTCGGAGTCACTTTACCGACTGACCCACATTCTTCAAAATCATCCGCGTTTATAACTAATTTATACCGTGTTACCCACTTTTGTACAAGTGACTTTGATTTGCTCACATATTTTGGCAACGTGACATTATTCATTTTCTGACCTTTAGGGTCACGACAGAGAGAAACAGCAGCAAAAAATGACGCGTAAGCTGCGCTCATGTCCCTTCTTGTTTATCTCAGTCAAAACTTCAAAGTAAACTAATGCTTTATGGACATTGCATGAAGGATACAGGTTCCCTCTATTCCAAAGAACTAAGCTGGTATATTTTATCATTTATGTGTAATGCCGACCACGCTCTAGGTTGAAAAGCTCCGTCCGAACACGCCTTGGAAGGCCAAACGGGACCGACCGGCCCCCGTGTCATTATCAGCCCACAGGCATCACTGGATGCATATATGGAGGAGAATGTGGTCAGCACACCGTTCTCCCGGCCGTATGTCAGTTTACGAGAGCGGAGTCGCTACTTCCCAATCAAGCAGGTCCCAGTTTGGCTAGCATGGGCTGAGTGCAACCCGCTTGCCAACAGCGCTCGGCAGACCGGATGGTCACCGATCCAGCTGCTAGCACAGCCCGACAGCGCTTAACTTATGTGATGTGACAGGAACCGGTGTTACCACTGCGGCAAGGCCGTTGGCACGCTCTAGGTTAATACACTACTGGCCGTTACAATTGCTACACCAAGAAGAAATGTAGATGATAAACGGATAATCATTGGACAAATATATTATACTAGAACTGACAGGTGATTACATTTTCACGCAATTTGGGTGCATAGATCCTGCGAAATTAGTACCCAGAACAACTACCTCTGACCGTAATAACGGCCTGGATACGCCTAGGCATTGAGTCAAACAGAGCTTGGTTCAAATGGCTCTGAGCACTATGGGACTTAACTACTGTGGTCATCAGTCCCCTAGAACTTAGAACTACTTAAACCTAACTAACCTAAGGACATCACACACATCCATGCCCGAGGCAGGATTCGAACCTGCGACCGTAGCAGTCGCGCGGTTCCGGACTGCGCGCCTAGAACCGCTAGACCACCGCGGCCGGCAACAGAGCTTGGATGGCATGTACAGGCACAGGTGTTCATGCAGCTTCAACACGATACCACAGTTCATCAAGAGTAGTGACTGGCGTATTGTGACGAACCAGTTGCTCGGCCACCATTGACCAGACGATTTCAATTGGTGAAAGATCTGGAGAATGTGCTGGCCAGGGCAGCAGTCGAACATTTTCTGTATCCAGAAAGGCCCGTAAAGGGCCTGCAACATGCGGTCGTGCATTATCCTGCTGAAATGTAGGGTTTCGCAGGGATCGAATGAAGGGTAGAGCCACGGGTCGTAACACATCTGAAAAGTAACGTCCACTGTTCAAAGTGCTGTCAATACGAACAAGAGGTGACCTAGACGTGTAACCAATGGCACCCATACCATCACGCCGGGTGATACGCCAGTATGGCGATGAAGAATACACGCTTCCAATGTGCGTTCACCGCGATGTCGCCAAACACGGTTGCGACCATCATGATGCTGTACACAGAACCTGGATTCATCCGAAAAAATGACGTTTTGCCAATCATGCACCTAGGTTCGTCGTCGAGTACACCATCGCAGGCGCTCCTGTCTGTGATGGAGCGTCAAGGGTAACCGCAGCCATGGTCTCCGAGCTGATAGTCCATGCTGCTGCAAACGTCGTCGAACTCTTCGTGAAGATGATTGTTGTCTTGCGAACGTCCTCATCAGTTGACTCAGGGATCGAGACGTGGCTGCACGATCCGTTACAGCGATGCGGATAAGATGCCTGTCATCTCGACTGCTAGTGACAAGAGGCCGTTGGAATCCAGCACGGCGTTCCGTATTACCCACCTGAACCCAGCGATTCCATATTCTGCTAACAGTCATTGGATCTCGACCAACGCGAGCAGCAATGTCGCTATACGATAAACCGCAATCGCGATAGGCTACAATCCGAACTTTTTCAAAGTCGGAAACGTAATGTTACGCATTTCTCCTCCTTACACGAGGCATCACAACAACATTTCACCAGGCAACGCCGGTCAATTGCTGTTTGTGTATGAAGAATCGGTTGGAAAGTTTCCTGATGTCAGCACATTGTAGGTGGCGCCACCGGCGCCAACCTTGTGTGAATGCTCTGAAAAGCTGATCATTTGCATATCACAGCATCTTCTTCCTGTCGGTTAAATTTGGCGTCTGTAGCACGTCATCTTCGTGGTGTAGCAATTTTAATGGCCAGTAGTGTAGATTGTATATAATGGGGTAAAGTTGGTAGCAAAAATCTTTATAAGTACGTGACCAACTTACTTCAAATTTTCACACGATCCTCTCATAAACATTCAGACGGATCTAAGCGATATATATATATATATATATATATATATATATATATATATATATATATATATATATATATATATAAACAACAATTTACAGGTTTTCTGTTAAAACCGACTGTAAGTAATAAAATCATTTGCAATGCTGGTGCTGTAAAAATGTGCGGTTTCGTTTTGTTTCTCACGGTCCAAGTGTTAACTACAATAACAGCGCATTTAAACCATTACAAAAATTTTTATGAGATATACGAGTACATACTTTCTCCTTATATACAATTTTGAACAACAAAAATTTATAAACAACTTTGTGCCATTTTGTTTTCTCCCTCGTAGTTGGTTTTAACAGGAAGCAGTAATGCTGTATTTATTGCTTATGGGTGAGGAGAAGGAGATGGACATAGAAAGGGGTGAGGGGGGGGGGGGGAGGGAGGGACAGATCGGGACATATATCCAATTCCCGTACATATTTAGCAATTTTTAATCACTGACGGCTTCACTAGTAATTATATAAAGGCGAGCGAAAGGAAGAAACTAGATTGTGGGTTACTGATGCAATTTCGTTCACGTTAACTAATCGCATGCTTGGCCGAACAGTTAAATAGTCGGCGCAAATGGACGCTACGTGTTCCGCGAACACATCGCCGATAGCATTGCCCACAGTGCATTACTGCGGAAACAGCTCAAAATACGATCTGCTGTGAATAACCGCTCGAATCGGCTCCGATACGGCCTCTCGCTTAAATCCTGCGCTACGCTCTGCCACATTTCCGATAACCGCATTGTTTTTTCAGGACGCTGCAGAAATGAACAAAAAAAGGGAAGGACAAATGCAGTGATTCGAGTGGAGACAAAAGCCCGTAAACAATACGTTTTTACGTTCAGCCGCCATCTTTCATGGGGATGGCGCAAAGCCACAAGCGTTCGGCACAACAGACACCAACAACAGTAACAAAGCAACACAAGCTATGCACAACAAAAAACAAACGCGTGCGACGGGGGCTCACGCAAAACTGGCGGACAACGGCCGGCGGCGGTGGCGACACGGCAATAAATCGCGGCTCGCAAATTAATTGTATTGGCTTTTGATGGGAGTATTCGCGGGTACCCGGCGCCAGATACGAGCGCCAGCTAGCGCGGTGCGACCGCCTCGCCGCACTCCATCAACCCGGCTGGCTGGCTGGCTGCTCCGCCGCGATAAAAGCCGCAGCGCGCGCTCGCCGGGGAAGCCCCTGTCCCAGGGGAAAGTCCCGGACGCTGCACGGGAACGTCGACAGCCATCACTCACCGACGCTCCTACAGGCGGGAGAGGCTAGTGCCACTCGAGTCTTGCGCAGAAGTGACGTGAACATGACGTGTCTGTCTGTGCGAGCACGGAAGTTGATAGCAGTGCTCCTAATAAACCGCGGCCGTTTCTCCCATGTGTGAGTAGACAGTATGAAATCACGATGCAAAAAATCATAATCATGATCATTTCAAGCATTAGGCTTCTTTTTTTCTTTTGCAGTTACGAAACCCATTGCTTCCTCGATCTTCCTTGAGTACTTCCTCTTACCTGGAGAGGTTATCTTTCAACGATCATTCTTTCGAGATGCTCATTCCAGTGTATCCTATTTTCTTCTATTTTATTGAGGATGTTAAATATATTCCGTTCTTCCCTAATTTCTGAATTTCGAAATCTGTCGGTTCTTGTGCATCCATTTTCTTCTCTTAGAAACCACATGTATATTGCTTGTATGCGACATCCGTGACTTACCTATAACTCATGATTTACTTCCGTAGCCGCGCGGGATTAGGCGAGCGGTCTCAGGCGCTGCAGTCATTGACTGCGCTGCAGTCATTGACTGCACGGCTGGTCCCGGCGGAGATTAGAGTCCTCCCTCGGGCATGGGTGTGTATGTTTGTGCTTGGGATAATTTAGGTTAAGTAGTGTGTATGCTTAGGGACTAATGACCTTAGTAGTTAAGTCCCGTAAGATTTCACACACATTTGAACATTTTTGAACTTCCGTAAACAGGCATTAGAATCCCCATCATCTTATAAAATCTCAATGTCTTTTCTTTCCTCGTTTTACTTTTTAGACATTTATTTGTTCTTCCATATATGATCCAAAAATGGTTCAAATGGCTCTGAGCACTATGGGACTTAACATGTGAGGTCATCAGTCCCCTAGAACTTAGAACTACTTAAACCTAACTAACCTGACATCACACACACCCATGCCCGAGGCAGGATTTGAACCTGCGACCGTAGCAGCAGCGCGTTTCCAGACTGAAGCGCCTAGAACCGCTCGGTCACAACGGCCGGCAGATACGTTCCCAAACAGCGCTAATTTCTTCTCTATGTCTTCCGTACTCATGTGACGTCAAAAATCAAATAATCAAAATGTTGGCCTGTTGTATTCATGATCATAATTTTTGTTCGCGCAGGATATTTCCCTTATGAAATCACTTATTTTGTCTTCTTTTCTGAAATCGTAAAATGGAACTCTTCACAAACCTTAACTAATGAATGTTTTCCGTTTTGTAGGTCATCTTCATTACCTGCCAGCACTGTGGCGTCGTCTGCATGTAAAAGACAATTCAAGCGAGAATTATTATTAATCTCAAATTCCCGAGAAAAAATCTCATTCCAATACCGAATTGCGTCGTCGAAATAAACCTTAAAAGGTGTAGGTGAAATGCTGCGCTCTTGTCTTACGACGGAAAGAAAACAGCCAAATTTTTGTGACTAGCAAGAATATAATTGAATTCCCTGGAACATTAGAACTGTGTGCCTGATCGGCATACGAACGCGGGACCCCTCTGGCTATTGTGGGCAAGTGCTCTACTAATTGAGCTTCCCAAGCACGAGTCACGATCCGTCCTCAATGCTTTCTCAGTTGGCAGAGCACTTACCGGTTGTAGCCAAACGTCCTGTGTTCGAGTCCTGGTCCAATACACAGTTTTAATCTGCCAGGAAGCTGCATACCAGGGCACATTTCGATGCAGAGTGAAAATTCATTTAGTAATATATCAGTCATTGCTGCTCGTTTTCTCACAGCAGTTCACGCTCTGCTCATAGGTTCCTGCCTAATCATCCTCATATTCGAAAAAACACAGCCAAATATTCGTGACAAGTATCGTTTTTTAATGAGACTGAAGTGACGAAATCGAAGGAACTGATGTCAGAGAGAGCGCACTCTTATTATCTAAATAACACCGAATACTGCAAAACACACTTCTATTACTACGATATGAAAAGAACACAGATAGAACTTTCAACAACATTATCACTCATCTTACGATATCCTGAAGGCTTTTATGGTCGATGAGTCATTAACTGACAATTATAACAAACCGTACTGCAGTGACGGGTTTGTGATGGATCTTCAATGCGCTATTGCCTAGATTCAGCACACTATCCTAAAATGCAAGTTACAATACCAATACGATGAAATCCAACACGACGTCTCCCAAGTTGTTCTTTTGTCGACTACTATTGACTTTTGTGTTCGCATCGAGTGACGAGTGACACCTTGTTTTGACATCGTTTCCGTAGAATATTCGAGAGGCGTTAGCTTCTCCCTCCTACAGACACACCAATGAAGTTGTGACCAAGTACAACGAAAGCGTCGACTGGGAAAAAGAAATGATGGAAGGAAGGTTGTTATGCGATGCGTGTAGCAGGAGTACAAAAGGTAGTGCTAAAATTTTTATTATCACCTCCGAAAAATATATTTACATGTATCTGCAGTCCTAGAACGAACTGAAATCCCCACGCTGCAGTACCGTACCCGTCGGAAGAGGCGACAAATAAAATGCAGTATCGTGTGGATTCATTTTAATATAATTTACACATGTTCTTAGGGTGACGAAATGTTGTAATTCATAATATTAGAAGAGAAGATAGCTTGATGTGAAACAGTTTATTTCATGGCTAGTTTCGAGAGTAACTAGCTGTCATCCTTAGATTCTCGGATCCACAATGTACCGATGGAATACCGTTAATATAGTAATTTGCATGGTCGTATAATAATTACATACAAGGAGCCATATTACCATAACAATCACATACCTCCTAGAAATATAACTGTACACCAGCCTCGTCGGCGTACAGAGAACATGCTCGAATTACAATAACACAGCTCCACATTGCTTAGTTGAATAAAATATCCATAGCACCAATAAAGGGTACAGATGCAAAAACAGGTACATCAGTAAAGACGATGCGTCAACGACAGCTCAGGAAGACTGACGCGATGCGCTTTAGATCCCATGTTGAGTGGTTACAAGCTAGGTCGCCAGGCGGCGCCACTGAACTAAGGCAACGATATGTACACGATGATTACGAAGGTTGTACTAGCCAACTATTTACACAAAATTTTTTTTAAACCGTGAAATTAAAATCTTCTGGGTTGTTAGGCCGCGTCATGTTTCTTCTAAAATGTTCGACGTTTCGACCCCTCTGCTGGGATCTTCTTCAGGATCTTTTAGTGTCCACTACCGCACTAGAGGCGTCGAAACGTCGAATATTTTAGAAGAAACATGACGCGGCCCAACAACCCAAAAGATTTTAACTTCAGCGACAACGGCTATGAAAGCCTGCAGACTTTTTTTAAGCCGTGTTAGATAACTAAACTACAGACAGCTGGACAATAAATAGTGATTCGACTCACTGCAAAAAGAAGTACATAACCAAGCATAGGGTCAAACACATTGCAGATATCTATGGTTACCATATATAGGTATTACATGTATATGATAGTAGGCTCATACCTAAAGCAAAAGAGTTTACTGCATTATGTAACTGACAGCAAGTAAATGAAAGCATAAAAACATAGCTTAGTACTGGGCACATCCATAGATATAACATAGGCTCATAACGTAGTATAACATGTTTAGCACAGTTTCACAAAATACGTAGATATCCGGTTGGTACAATCTTCGAAATAATCGTGTACGCATCGTTGCCTTAATGCTGTGACCCCGTCTGGCGACCAAGCTTGTAACCACCTAACATGGGCTATAAAGCGCATCACGTTAGTCTTCCTGAGCTGTCATCGATGCATCGTCTTTACTGATGTGCCAGTCTTTACTCCGGTATTCTTTATTGGTGCTATAGATATTTTATTTAGCTACTTTCACATATTTGACAAACCGATGTGGAGCCGTATTACTGTAACTGGAACATATTCTTAGTATGCCGACGGGACTGATATGTAGTTACATTTCTGGTAGGCATGTATTTTTTTTATTGGGACGATAAGGTTCCTTGTGTACAACTTTTGCACGATCAAACAGCATCATGCAGGTTACTACACTTACGTTATTCTATCAATTCACTGTAGACTGAGAAACTCTAGTTAGTGTCGACACTAGCCAAGAAAAACTATTTCACACCAAGCTATGTTGGCTTTTAATATTAAAAATTGCGGTATTTTTTAAGGGCAACAACGCAGCCACAATCGCTGCTGAGTTAGTCCAACTACAATGCGTTGTCATATGACATTGTGTTCAGATGGCGCAGACACTTTTAATTTGGAAAAACAGTTCTGGATGACGAAGAAACCAAGTGGCAGACCGTCTCTCTGCGGAGAACCGGGAATCGCAAGAGAAGTGGAGGCCCGATCATCTAAGACCTGCGTATCAGAATCGAGGCGATAGTGAGAAAAGTGACAATCAGGAGCAACTTATTAGTATCTTGCACAACATTCTGAATAATTCAAACGTCGGCGTCAGGTAGATTCTGCGACTGCTATGACAGTCCAATCCCAATCCAGATGACTCCTTTACCCGACTGACCACGGTGGTCCAGTTCTGTGTCTGTTACTATGACCCTGAGACGAAGGAGCGAAGTAAGTATTGGAAATGCGTGGTTTCACCGCCGCCGAAAAAGGCGGAGACCCGACAGTCGGCGGGAAAGTCAATGCTGGGTAGTTTTTGGGACTGCCACGGTGTGGTGCTGACATATTACACTGGAAAGGGGCAAACCGTCAAAGGTCTGACTACTTTACGAGTGGCTATCTAGACGAAGGGTCGCGGAATGCTGGCCAAAAAGGTTCTTTAGGGTTCCATGCCTCAGTCAGCAAAAATGGAGCCCTTATAGGATCGCTTTATCGTCCGTCTGTATGTATGTATGTATGTCCAAACATCCGTCCGTCCGTCCGTCCGCCCGCCCGCCTGTTAAAAACCATATTTCTTAGGAACGGGTAGACGTATCAAGCTCCCAATTTATGTCACATATTAAGATCATGGTCTCCAGATCGAATCCGCCCGGCGGATTAACGACGAGGGCCGGTGTGCCGGCCAGCCTGGATGTGGTTTTTAGGCGGTTTTCCACACCCTCTTCATGGATTACGCTAGTCGCTGACAGTTGGGGTACACTAATTCCCTCCGCAGGGGGAGGGGGGGGGGGGACGGGGTGGCGGCAGGAAGGGCATCCGGCCACCCCTTCAACTAACATTGCCACATCCGATTAACCATGCCGACCCTGCGTATCCGCGGGGAAAACGGCACGAGCTAAAGAAGGAAAGAAGGAGAGAAAGATTAAGGTCTATAGTCCCTTTGCGGCGTAAAACTTGTAAGCTTCTAAGTGAACAGATACGGTCATTTATGTCACATATTTAGAACGTTACAAACTCGAACTCATTCATGAAAACCTACAGCGTACTTCCTGCTCACCTAGACCCCTGAAATTCGGCAAGAAGCAATGTTTCATCAAACAAGTAAAGGGAAAAATCTACAACTTGAACTCCTATCATATAAAAATATCTTTCTGCCATTTGAAAATACACTGCATTCATCACCCGTCGAAGGCGTAATAGACGAACATGAAATATAAGTAGTAGTAATTTATTGGTAATTAAATAAAATTTTTTATTAAATCACCTTTCTATACTTACACGAACTGAAGTCCCGTGCTGAGGAACTGCTGTTGAGATTTTTATACGGTCTTTGAATTCCCAGGACCAGTAAAAGCAAGTCTTCTGGTCCAGACTGTAAACCAATTAGGTTCCTTTCGGAGTATGCTGAAGCATTAGCTCCATACTTAACGATCATATACGACCGTTCACTCGACGAAAGATCCGTACCCAAAGAATGGAAAGCTGCACAAGTCACACCAATATTCAAGAAAGGTAGTAGGGGTAATCCACTAAGTTACAGGGCCATATCGTTCACGTCGATATGCAGCAGGATTTTAGAACATATATTGTATTCGAACATTATGAATTACTTTGAAGAAAACGGTCTATTGACACACAGTGGGTTTAGAAAACGTCGTTCTTGTGAAACACAACTAGCTCTTTATTCACAAGAAGTGCTGAGTGTTATTGACAAGGGATTTCAGATCGATTCCGTATTTCTGGATTTCCGGAAGGCTTTTGACACTGTACCACACAAGCGACTCGCAGTGAAATTGCGTGCTTATGGAATATCGTCTGTTATGTGACTGGATTTGTGATTTCCTGTCAGACAGGCCACAGTTCGTAGTAACTGACGGAAAGTCATGGAGTGTTGCAGAAGTGATGACTGGCGTTCCCCAAGGTAGTGTTATAGGCTCTTTGCTGTTCCTTATCTATATAAACGATTTGGGAGACAGTCTGAGCAGCCGTCTTCGGTTGTTTGCAGACGACGCTATCGTTTATCGACTAATAATGTCATCAGAAGATCAAAACAAATTGCAAAACGATTTGGAAAAGGTATCTGAATGGTGCGAAAATTGACATTTGACCATAAATAACGAAATGGTTGAGGTCATCCATATGAGTGCTAAAAGGAACTCGTTAAACTTCGGTTACACGATAAATCAGTCTAATCTAAAAGCCGTCAATTCAACTAAATACCTAGGTATTATAATTACGAACAACTTAAATTGGAAGGAACACATAGAAAATGTTGTGGGGAAGGCTAACCAAAGCCTGCGTTTTATTGACAGGACACTTAGAAAATGTAACAGACCTACTAAGGAGACTGCTTACACTACGCTTGTCCGACCTCTTTTGGAATACTGCTGCACGGTGTGGGATCCTTACCAATAGGACTGACGGAGTACATCGAAGAAGTTCAAAGAAAGGTAGCACGTTTTGTATTATCGCGAAATATGGGACAGAGTGTCACTGAAATGATACAGGATTTGGGCTGGAAATCATTAAAAGAAAGGCGTTTTTCGTTGCGACTGTATCTTCTCACGAAATTCCAATCACCAACTTTCTCCCGCGAATGCGAAAATATTTTGTTGACACCGACCTACTTAGGGAGGAAATATCACCACGATAAAATAAAGGAAATCATAGCTCGTACGGGAAGATATAGGTGTTCATTCTTTCCGCGCGCTTTACGAGATTGGAATAATAGAGAATTGTGAAGGTAGTTCGATGAACCCTCTGCCAGGCACTTAAATGTGATTTGCAGAGTATCCATGCAGATGTAGATCTTGCCAGCATCGACGTCGATAACAGGTAAAAATCGCTGAGATTCTCGATTCCCAGGATGGATAAACTATGTATATACATATCAGACTACGGAACTCGCACTTGGCCAATTTTTTGCGCTACAACAACGTCATAGCCCATTCTCCACAGAGTATAGTCGCAATCGTTTCTTATTTGCGGAATCAAATTTTGCCTCAGCCCTGACGACGAGGTGATTTTTAAAGTCTAACGTTCCCGCAACAGCCAAAATGCTGACTTCTGCCACCAACGTCTGCGGGAAGGCATTCATCGCTGAGAACAATGGTCGCGTTGAAGGGAGAGTAAGTAGAGAAGGATCACGTGACCACCAAGTTCCAAGGTCACAGATTTTTTAAAGGAATAACTGGAACTTGATGACTGTTTCTCATATTTAAGTGTTAGCAGGTAATAATGAATGCTGTGCCAAGTACAAGTAATCGTCTGATTGTGGGTGAAAGTAAATAAAAATGGCTTCAAAAATCGTTCCTTCCAGTTGCGTGCACAGTAAGCCCCACACTGGGCCACTGGTTCTGTTTCTGACAGAGGTAATTATCGCTGTCGCTTGTTAATGTAATCCTTGTATTTATTTTATGCCACCAATAACGAACACTACAGTGCCTATGTACTTTCACTGTACCACACCTAGTCCCAAAATGAATTCCACATGGTCCGTGCGTAACCCAGAGGGAACGCTACTGACCGGTATGGTAGAATGATGCTATTGGCTGGGCCGGAACGTGTTACACTGTCCTTACCACAACGCATCGCCTCACTGCCCGCCTGTTTGCGTGCAAATCTCTGTAACAGAGAAGGCTACTAGGAAAGATTCACTCGTTTTCAAGATTCACTCGTTTTCAAAGTTTTATATTTTACAAAGCATTACATGTACAATTATGATTGCTGCATGAATAGAACCGTAAGCTCCGTTATTTTGCATGGGGGCTACCAGTTAAGTTACGAGTGCATTGCCTAGACAAAATGGAGACAAACTAGGGAAAAAAAGACATTGAGCTTCTATGCTGATGTTCACTGTCGAAGCGTCCTTCCATTTACCTGGTGGGGTTAATCGCCACAATATGAGGGTGTGGGAAACTCAAAATCACATGGAACTGTGCCGCATCAACGACACTCGCCGAAGTATTGTATTTTCTGGATCATGTCACAGACGAAACTGTACGGACCATTTCTCTTATGTGCGATGACTGTGACGGGTACCTCTTACCTTGATGTGTTTGAGTTGTCGTTGTTTCCACAATTGGCGGCTGATTCCGACAATCCCCTCATTGTGGACGAACTTCTGCATCGCTGGACTGGGTGTGGTGGTGAAGGCTATGTATCTCTGTTACATTGGCTCCCAGGTCGCCTGAACTAACACCGTGACGTTATCGTTTGGCAAGCACATTAAAGATCGTGATTACGTACCCAACTAGCAAGAACCCTGGAACAGCTCAGAGGCAGCATCAATGCTTCTAACATTCCATCAACAAGATTTTGCTACGTAAGGTATGGAAGGAACTTAACTACCACTTGGATGTATATCTTATCAGCAGAGGGACACTCATAGAACATTTCTACAGTGCTAAATCCAAACCTAGTGAGTTTACAGTTCTATTCGTTCATTCATCATATTTGTAGGACGGGCGCTCAATAAATACCCCAACACTTTTTTTCAGCCAGCTCCGGTTGAAAAAATATGGAATTTGTTGTGGGACATCGAAGGATATTCTCGCTTCAGCCCTTTAGCTTCATGGAGTTCCGACAGGAGGCGGCACTGTACGTAGCCTTCGAAAGGACTTCTCTAACGGTGGTGTGTTCCAAGCAGAGAGCTGACACTGTGTTTCTTTTGGTGGGAAACCAGAGCAGCGTAGATATACAAAGGCGCTTATAACACGTCTACAGAGACCTGGCAGTGAACGAAACCACGGTGAGTCGTTGGGCGATGCGTCTGAAATCATCGTAACAAGGTCGTGCAGACATGTCCCGTGCCTCCCATGTCGGCCGGCCGCACACAGCTGACTACTCCAACGTTGGAACGTGCAGACATTCGAGGTCATCGACGGATCACAATCAAACACCTTGTTGCTCAACTGGACGTCCCTATTGGTAGTGCTGACACACTCGTCCACCAGTTGGGGTAGTCAAAGGTATATAACCGCTAGGTTCCTCGCCACCTAACAGAACACCATATAGAGCAACGAAGGACCATTTGCTCGAAACTGCTTGCAGGTTACGAGGAATATCGAGACATTTTCTATCGAACACCGTCACAAGCGAGGAAAAGAAAAAGTTCAAAGCCGCGCTCTCAGCCGCTAAAATCATGGCGACGGTCTTTTGGGACCCTGAAGGAGTTATTCTGTTTTATGTCCTCTCTTATGCTGCCACTATCAACTCTGAATGGTACTGTCCTATTCTCAGTCAAATGAAGATACTACTTCACCGTGTTCGCTGCCACAAAAATGCAAACGACCTGCTGCTTATTCATGAGAATGCAAGGCCTCGCACAAGTCTGGGCAGCCAGCAGCAGCTCACAAAACTTCACTGAACTGTTCTTCCTCATCCATCCAACAGCCCGGACCTCGCACCTTCCGACTTCCATCTGTCTGAAGCACGCACTCCGCAGGAAGTGGTACGTGGATGATGGTGAAGTTACTGAATGCAGCAATGCGTTGGCACCGACGTTGACCAGTAGAGTGGTACCTTGAGGACATGCAGGGGCTTCCAAATAAGGTGGTGTAAAGCCGTCGCACTGAACGGAGATTAATTTGAAAAATAGGTTTTTGTGGCCAAAAGATTAGGGAATTATATGGTGTATTCGAATCCTGAAAAAAGCAACCTGTTTTCAGAAGAAAATGTGTTGCATTACATTGCCTATGTAAGACATGTAATACTTTTGAGAATATAGAGCTTTGAGCGAGTGGGTCATTTACAGCAGCCTCGTATTTCCAGCAGTATATGGAACACTAAACGGTCCCACTAACCCTAAACCAAGATCGCAAACACGATTCAAACCATTTATTTATTTACAACAAATATATATATTTCTACACAGGCAGACAAATCTCAAGTTCATATTGGGATCATAGCCTTCGGTCCATGTTTGAAATCCAGTTAGAAGCTTTTGAAGACAAACTGTGAAGGTCTTCCATTGTTTCTTTGAAGGAACATTCAAATTTTATTTGATGTAGAGTTTGCTCTTCTTCACCGCAGATACATGTGGGAAAGGACTTCCACTCTTATTGGTGGAGCAATCCTTTCCACATCTTCCCCAGTCAGTTATGATCAGAGTTAATATGCACCCGTGCGAAGATCAAAACCTGCAGGTCGCTCGTAGGGAGTTTTAATTAGTTGGTGATGCACCAAGGAAGATTGCTCCTGCCAATGACTGTTGCTGGCATCTTCCATGTTGAAATGGCTGTTTTGCAGACTGACTGCTGTGCATCACTTTGGGTTTCTAGACCTCAATCGCTGGGATTCTCGTGAGTTGGTAATTCTGTGTTGTCTTTTATTCTTGTCCATATGTTCAGCAATGTCTGTGTTCTTCTAATGGATGGTGGTTGATTTATTACTAAGGACCGGTAGGCAGTGCGTATTTGTGGGACGAATATACTACGTGGTGACGCATATTGCCTGACTGCGCTTGTGTCAATTATTCTGGTGTGAGCGCCGTTTAAGTAGATGGTACAGCATATTCTGTGACTTCGTATGAGAGAGCCAAAACTGGGACTATTGTCATAGCATCCCAGGCGGATCCAGTTGACTTCTGTAGTACATTGTTCGTAGTTTTGATATTGGCTACCACAGTCCGGAGATGGATTCCGAATGTCAATTACCTAACTAGTGTCACACCTGCCTATTTTCGAGAGTCTGATGTCCATTATGTTATGTTAGGTTCGTAGTTTGTTTGTTTATTCGGTACGCGATGGTTGATACAACGGTTTTTTGAGGATTCGGTCAGAGAAAATCCTCTTTGAAGTATTTATCCAGTGACAAAGTCTGACGTTAGTATTTCTACAGCTTCCCTAAGGCTCTGATTCTACGCGATCACAGGAAAACCATCAGCATATTTCCTGTCGCTGCCTTAGGTCGAGTATCTCAAAGCTGAATGCCAACAAAACAGCACCATCTCGTCTGCATTGTTAAATGAAACTTCTCTGTGGAACAAACAACTGTATGATTAACGAAAATAGGTATAAGGATTATCGACAGAGAACAGTAACGAAAATCTGCCTACACAAATGCATACACAGATAGGTACAATATCCGGAGGTAACGTTTTCACACACATTGCGACTAGTGAACGCTGTCGTGGAACTCCCGAAGATTTTGAAACCATGCGAGATACTTGTAGACTCAGGTGGTTTGCCAGTCCTACCGGATTGCTCAGTCGCAGAGAGTATTGTGTTGTCCTCAAAAGGTAAGACAATTTCAGTCATCATTGTTAGTACCTCAAAGGGTCTTGCGCGGCATGTTATATTACACAACCGACATGGAGAAGCAAATGTAAATATATATAAGAAAATATTGAAGGAAAGACAATGAATACAGAGCGAACGGCTGTCGAGGAGGAGGGGGAGTATATATGAACAACTGTTGATGTGTCTGCGATAAAAGTAGATTTGCTTTTTCACTTTTTTCGACAGAGAAAGAAAGGAAGGAAAGTTAAGATTTAAAGGTTAGTCGACAGCATAATTGTTAGAGACAGAGCACAAGTCCTGATCGAAGGAAATCGGCCGTGCACTTTAAAAGGAACCATTCCGGGAGTTGCCTTAAGCGACTTGTGCAGCCCACAGAACACTTAAATCTGGAAGATCAGCCGGTGATCTGAACAGTCGTCCTTCCGATGGCGACTCCGGTGTCTTAAATTTTCAGTATGGAGTATACAAAATAAAACAGACACGCAAGCGATCGAAACTAACTACTGAAGTTGCAACTTGAGATTTCGACCGAATCGCCAACAGGGAGAGGAGTATTACAGAGACACTGCTTACATTGGACTATTATAATATAACGGAATATTTTTATAAAATCTCACGAACCCGAACACTATTTTGTCAGTGCCTGTTGACCACCACTGAGGCTTCAAGATAACAAGCTAACTCGAAAAGACGTTCAGTAACGTGAACGAGTCCATGGATAGAAATATCTAGTTGAAACACTGGTTTAAAACACTGCTATTAAAATGCAGGACCAAGAAATGAAAAGTATTTTTCTCCCAATTTGCTTGTTAATTGCAGAGTACCCTATTGGCATGCACCTGCGCGGTCGCCGCCATAAAAGTATGTAAACTGGCGTTAATTGCGTTTTCTGCTCGTTATGCTGATCAAAAAACCGATAAGCGCGACCGCAAAGTGAAAAATATTTCCAATTATATTTCATTTTTATATTTTTCACTTCTCCAAACGATGCTGATTGCCACAAACCTCTGGAGCACGTGCTTCTGCGCCAGTAGCCACTGTCGCGTGTTAACTGCCGCTAATGACGCGTTTTGATCATTTACCCGCTGTTAAACCATAGAAGTAGCCGCCCCAGCTGGGTGGCATACACGTGAATTAAAAGGCAAAATTGTTCTGCTGGAAGCAAAATTGTGGACAAAATTAAATTTTGTGCGCGATATTGTGACAGTTTATGAAGATCCCTTTTTCATGAAAAATCTAGATCCGAAAACAAAGAGATTAAAGGAAGAGCATAAAATTATGCATGGATGGTTAAAAAAAAGGAAGAGCATAAAATTATGCATGGATGGTTAAAAAGAACACTGATTTACAAAATTAGAGAAGAGAAAAGAAAATAGCCCTCACCTCATTTATTTATTGTTCCGTGGGACCAAATTAAAGAGAAGTCTCCATGGTCATGGAACGAGTCAATACATGAAATTACAACACGATATTAGAAACAGATAAAATGAAATATAAAAAAAACATATTCAGGTGACAAGTCGTAAGTTTAAATAAAGAAAATCAACAATGTAACACTGGAATTTGCTTAATTTTTTAGCTCTTCCAGGAGCTCCTCGACAGAATAGAAGGAGTGAGCCATGAGGAAACTCTTCAGTTTAGACTTAAAAGAGTTTGGGCTACTGCTAAGATTATTTAGTTCTTGTGGTAGCTTATTGAAAATGGATGCAGCAGAATACTGCACTCCTTTCTGCACAAGAGCCAAGGAAGTGCATTCCAAATGCAGATTTGATTTCTGCCTAGTATTAACTGAGTGAATGCTGCGAACTCTTGGGAATAGGCTAATATTGCTAACAACAAACGACATTAAAGAAAATATGTACTGTGAGTGCAATGTCAGAATTCCCAGACTATTGAATAGGGGTCGACAAGAGGTTCTCGAACTTACACCACACATAGCTCGAACAGCCCGTTTTTGAGCCAAAAATACCCTTTTTGAATCAGAAGAATTACCCCAAAAAATACCATACGACATAAGCGTATGAAAATATGCGAAGTAGACTACTTTTCGTGTTGAAGTGTCACTTATTTCAGATACTGTTCCAATGGTAAATAAAGCAGTGTTTAGTTTCTGAACAAGATCCTGGGCATGGACTTTCCACAACAGCTTACTATCTATCCGAACGCCTAGGAACTTTAACTGTTCCGTCTCGCTTGTAATATGCCCATTCTGTCTGATCAAAATATCGGTTCTTGTTGAATTGTGAGTTATAAACTGTAAAATCTGAGTCTTGCTGTGATTTAGCATCAAATTATTTTCCACAAGCCACGAACTTATTTCACGAACTACATCATTTGATACTGTTTCAATATTACACACAAGATCCTTCACTACCAAGCTGGTGTCATCAGCAAACAGAAATATTTTTGAATCACCTGTAATACTACAAGTCATATCATTTTTATATAAATAAGAAACAGCAGTGGCCCCAGCACCGACCCTTGGGGAACGCCCCACTTAACAGTGCCCCATTGGGACTGAACATCACTACCACTCTCAATATTGCGGAGAATTACCTTCTGCTTTCTGTTCTTAAAGTAAGAGGCGAACCAATTGTAAGCTACTCCCCTTACTCCATAATGGTCCAACTTCTGCAGTAATATTTTGTGGTCAACACAGTCAAAAGCCCTCGTTAAATCAAAGAAAACACCTAGCGTTCGTAACCTTTTATTTAATCCGTCCAAAACTCACAGAGAAAAGAGAATATAGCATTTTCAGTTGTTAAACCATTTCTAAAACCAAACTGAACATTTGACAGCAAATTTTGTTAATTTAAATGCTCCAGTAACCTTGTATATACAACCTTCTCGATAACTTTAGCAAACACCCATGGCATAGAAATAGGTCTATAATTGTCAACATTATCTCTGTCTCCCTTTTTATAAAGTGGCTTCACTACCGAGTACTTTAATCGGTCAAGAAACCGACCACTCCTAAAGGAAAAGTTACAGATATGGCTAAGTACTGGGCTAGCATATATAGAACAATACTTCAGTATTCTGCTAGATACCCCGTCATATCCATGAGAGTTCTTGGTCTTTAGTGATTTAATTATTAACTCAATCTCCCTCTTGTCAGTATCATGGAGGAGGATTTCAGGTAATAGTCTCGGAACACTTTTTTCGCTATATGATTCCCTGTTGGGACTAGGTTTCTATTTAGTTCACCTGCTATATTCAGAAAGTGATTATTAAATACTGTACATATATGCGACTTATCAGTAACACGGACATTCCCACTACGCACTGATTCTATATCCTCAACCTGTCTCTGCAGACCAGCCACTTCCTTTACGACTGACCATATGGTTTTAATTTTATCCTGCGACTTAGCTAATCTATCTGCATACCACATACTTTTTGCCTTCCTAATAACATTTCTAAGCACCTTACAATACTGTTTGTAATGGGCTGCTGCATTTAGTTTTTGACTGTTTCTAACGTTTTGATATAATTGCCACTTTGTTCTACAAGATATTCTTATCCCTCTAGTCAGCCACCCAGGCTGCCTGTTTGTGCTAGTACCCTGTTTTGAACGTTCTAACGGAGAGCAACTTTCAAAGAGCATGAGAAAAGTCTTGAGAAAAGCATTATATTTATCGTCTACTGTATCAGCGCTATAAACATCTTGCCACTCTTGTTCCTTGATAAGGTTTACGAAGGTCTCTACAGCAACTGGATCAGCTTTCCTAAACAGTTGATGACTATATTTAACACGTGTTGCAGCCCACAAATCTTTTAGAGTTAAAACTTGTGCATCATGATCTGAAAGGCCATTCACCTTTTTGCTAACAGAATGCCCTTCTAGTAATGAGGAATGAACAAAAATGTTGTCTATGGTTGTTCAACTGTTCCCTTGCACTCTCGTTGGAAAGAATACGGTTTGCATAAGATTATATGAATTAAGGAGGTCTACCAGCATCCTCTTCCTTGCATAATCACTTATACAATTAATATTGAAGTCACCACATATAACTAACTTTTTGTATTTCCTATAAAGTGAACCAAGAACCACCTCCAGCTTTAGCAAAAATGTTGTGAAATTGGAGTCTGGGGATCTATAAATAACAACAGTTAGAAGTTTAGCTCCATTAAATTTAACCAAACCTGCACAACATTCAAACACCTTTTCAGTGCAGTACTCTGAAACATCAATTGACTCAAATGGGATGCCGTTTTCACATACCTGGCTACTCTCCCACACCGCAAAGAGCTCCTCGAAAAGCTGCCAGCCAACCTGTATCCTGGTAAATGAAGCCTCTGAATTATCTCCTTATTTAAGAAGTGTTCAGATATACCAATAATTTCAGAGTCAACATCTATAAGCAATTCACTAACTTTATCTCTAATACCCTGTATATTTTGATGAAACATACTAATTCCCTCATTACTCGGATACCCAAGCTTTGTCAAAAGTGGTTCCTTTGTTAGAGAGACTTCCCTTAAGCAGGAATACCTATCAGCTGACTTCAATCTAAAAAAGGTGCAGCTCTAACACCCACTACTGCAGGAATTTTCCCCATGAGTGATCCCACCAACCACACCTAAGCTGTCACCTATAAGCTTTGCTAACCTCCCCTTCACATACCTGTTGAGGTGCAGGCCATGTCTAGTGAAACCCATCCTGCTGATAGACTCCACCGACACCACTGAAATGTGACCCATGCTTTCAGCGCACCCCCAAGTCTCATGTTATTACGCCTGATAGCTGTATTAAGATGAGGCCGATAGTGACGCTGAAACAGTTCCACGAAATGCACATTCGTGTTGCCAGTCTGAGTGGCTATCTTTTCCAGGTCACCATCTATGTCATACTCCCCATCCCTATCAATACTATTACCAGCCCCACCCACAATCACTACCTGATCCTCTTTAGTAAAATCCCTACATAACCCCCCTATGTTAAAAGTCACCTGAGCCAATCCTGCATTAGGCTTCACAATGCTGGTGACCTGGTACTCACTCCCCAGCACTTCCTGCAACTGCTGGCCTACACCTCTGCCATGAGAACTACCTAACAGCAGAACTTTCTTCTTCCTCTTCGACTTTGCAACTGTTCTAGCCACCGTAACTACTGAGGTCTGCTGCATACTTCCTACATCTACAGCTACTAGAGATTCCTCTCCACTAGACTCTGACAGTTGGTGATATCTATTGTAAACACCAATAGTAAAACTATCTGAAAATCTTCTTCTCCTAGCAGATCTCTTGCCAACAGCCAGCTCCCATTCCCCAACCCCCTTCTCCCTCCTCATCCTATCTAGCTCCTCCTTTGCGTTTTTCAACTGCACTTGAAGGGCACAGATCTTACGCTCCTGCTCCTCTATCAACTTACTCTTGCTACATAACCTGCAGTTCCAGGAGAGGATCTCACCAGAATGCCCACTGGCTTCCCCACTAAATTCCCCCCAGTGAAAATACTTCGAACAAGTCTCACACCACAATCCATTACTCACGAACCTACGGCAAAGCCCACACTTCTCACTCATGGTAAAATTTTACTTTTTCAAAGGTCCGCTACTACAATAAGAAGATGTTAAAAACCTGACTACAATAATCACAAATTTACTCTACAAGGGAAGTAACTACTATTATTAACAGTATTAATAAACAACAAATGTGAATATAACAAAAGAGTAATACAGAAAGAGAATCAAACGTCTAATGACACAGTAACGAAGCTGAAAACAGTTCCCAAAAGGTTCTTCTGAAATTATTTCACCAGAAAACACAAAAAACACCGGTTGAAGACTACTAAAGTTCCTAAATAAACCACTAAACAAAAACAATTAATTAGTACTTAGCTTTCGATGCGCCGCTACAGCTGCAACTGGCCAGCGCGCAATGTAAACACAGGTAAGAGGTTACGTTGCTCGATACGAAACACAAATATCAGGTCACAACACAAGAAAGGCAGAGGTGAATGAAGAAACCACTAATAAGTCACTTATATAGTAAATATTATCACAAAAACCGTCCGCCCCGGTAGCTGAGTGGTCAGCGTGACAGACTGTCAATCCTAAGGGCCCGGGTTCGATTCCTGGCTGGGTCGGAAATTTTCTCCGCTCAGGGACTGGGTGTTGTGTTGTCCTAATCATCATCATTTCATCCCCATCGACGCGCAGGTCGCCGAAGTGGCGTCAAATCGAAAGACCTGCACCAGGCGAACGGTCTACCCGACGGGAGGCCCTAGCCACACGACACGACACGACGACGATCACAAAAACCGTTAAAATATGTGGATGTGACGCATACTATCTGCTGAACAGAAATTGAGAAAACTATTAGCTGCATCATAGAAAAGATTGTTGAGACTAAGACAGCACAAGCATTTAGCTGTTGACTGTTAAATTTTCAAATGTGTGTAGATTACACAATGTTCTAAAACCATTAAATTTCGCAGAATTTCTAAATACAATCAACTTTTGATGTCCACCTAGATGGCTACCAAATGGAGGACCTGTGTTCGACTTAAGGCGAAGCGCCTTACACTGTGCCTCTGAGAACAGCAGTGAACAGATGCACAGTATGAGTCACACGCAGGACAGGTCGCGTCAGATGCCCAAGTGTATGTACAGGGTTACAATTACTGAACTCAAAAACGTCGTAACTTCTGAACCTTCGCGTTAGGACGTTCAAACTGTACGTTTGGCCGCGGGGCATGATGGGAATTAGCGTGCGCATTCATTACTTGGTTTAACGACGAAGCCCACTTTCATTTGGATGGATTCGTCAATAAGCGGAACTGGAGCATTTGGGGGACTTAGAATCCGCATTTCGCGATCGAGAAGTCTCATCAACCTCAACGGGTGTGGTGTGCAGAGTCCAGTCAGGGAAAAATCGGTGCGATATTCCTTGATGGCTCGCTAACTATCGAACGGTATGTGAAGGTTTTGGAAGATGATTTTATCCTCATAATGGAAAGTGACCCTGATTTCGACAAGGGGTGGTTCATGCAAGACGGAGTTCTACCGCATCAAAGGGAGAGTGTTTGATGTCCCGAAGGAGAACTTTGTGCACAGCAGTCTGACTCTAGGCTACCCAGGTACCACTGGCAGGGGCCTCGACTGGCCGCCATATTCTCGGAATGTGAACACATGCCACTCCTTTTGTGACAAGGTGTACAGCAATACCTCTAAAACTATTGCTGAGCTGAAAGGGAGCGAGGTGGCGCAGTGGTTAGCACACTGGACTCGCATTCGGGAGGACGACGGTACGATCGCACATCCCGCAGTCCTGATTTAGGTTTTCCGTAATTTCCCTAAATCGCTTCAGGCAAATTCCGGGGTGGTTCCTTTGAAAGAGTACGTCCGACTTCCTCCCGCATACTTCCCTAACCCGATGGGACCGATGACCTCGCTGTTTGGTCCCATCAACCAACCAACCAACTTAGCTCAAAACAACCATTCAGGAGGTCATAGACAGCATCGATGTACAGACACTTCAGCAGGTCATGCAGAATTTCGCTATTCGTCCGCGCCACGTCACCGCCAATGATGGCAGGCATATCTAACGTGTCATAACCTAAATCCGAATATCTGCAGTGACGTTTACATGTTTAAAACAAAGTGTGCGTACGGCGTAATTTGTAACCAATTTATAACTAATTTACGCTTTTTCCCATACAGCTCAATAATTGTTACCCTGCAGTTTCTATGCGATCTGGCAGAGATCACTAGCTGACGAACACTGTTTGAGATGCAGTCAAAACACTGTCATTTTGATGCTGCTTTCCGACTGGGTGTGATGTTTGTCTGACGATGAGAAATTAGCATATTCGCGCTTATTTTGGGAACTAGAAACTTATTTTGTGTAGAGAGATGACCAGAGTCGGGGTTGGATCCCATAGTGATCAGCCCTACTGATACGTGTTCCGACGAAGATTATTAATATGGTCATATTTCGGTACCAAAATGTTTGACACGAGGCCGTAAAGTACAGAAGAGAGTTCGATTTAATGCACAGTGTGAAATTCAGAACTTTTGGTGACATTTTAAATAACTAAATTCCGCGTGGCGTGATGTTTACTCACGCCTTTGAACTTTTTGTTACGTGAGACTGATGACAGCAAAATTTTAAAAGAAACAATCCGTTTGTAAACTTTCGGTGAAGGATAATTAATAATTACCATAAAGTTGCAACTGTTATGAATGATGTGTGCGTGTGGACTTTTCAGGTTTTGTACAGCTTAGAGAAGGCTTAGCAGTAACTTGTGTACGCAAACTTACCGCAATAGAGTGAAATTTTACGCACACAAATACTTCCATTTAACTTTTCCTTCCACCGACAAAACAATTTTTAGTGCGACTTGTGGTTACGAGGTGTACAGCTGTTTCTTGTACAGTTTTTTCTAGCAGAGAACTGCATGTGAGTAACTTCAAGGAGCAGTGCATGCGAGAAGCGAGTCACCACAGGTTAAGTGGAACTTTACACGCAGCAGCAACACACCGCGCCACCACAGGTTCCCGGTATTGCCAAGGACGTTTACTCTTTGGGAGGACTGGCAGGGTGTGCTCTTATCCTCGTGATGCGGCTCCAACACCTACAAATACTGCGAAATGGCTGGGAGAGCTGTGTGCCGACTACGTGCCCCTCCGTACTGCAACTTCATAAAGTCGCATAGCAGAGGATGACACGGCGGCAGGTCGACGTCCCTTGGGCCTTTAGGGCCTGCACGAGCATCTTGTTAATCAGCCCTCGATCGTGCGATTTGCTCCAGAAGACACTATCGATATCACTATTCCAAACGTGCAGAGGGTGACGCTTCAACATTATGTCCGCACGAAAATCGTACCTCTGAACCCGAGCACATGCATGTAGTATTTTCGTGATTCCCGTACACCTATTAACAGCGAACCGCGACAACATGTCATAAATAAAAATAACGGCGGCAGTGCAATCACAGACGGTAAACGGCGACAGGGAAATAAATAAGTACTTTCAGGCATAATTACACTCAAAACAACCATACTGGCTGCCTCGTACTATAAAAGTAAAAAAAATGAGAGTTGAAACAAGCTAAGTAAATTATGTAAAAACAAGTATTCGTCATAAGTGCTTGAGCTGCATGGAGAACCTAAACATAGATACTGGAATTCGAAGCTTTAGCAACAGGTGCACAAGGTTTGGTCTTACGAATGAAAGAAAGCAAGGTTAGCGTTTAACGTCCCGCCGACGTCGTCAGGTGTGAATGGGCAAATACGAATTACAATTATGTACTTGACTCAGGGTGGCAAATGTCGACTTCGTGAAATATACTACGAAATCGCCATAATACGTGACTTCTCAATAATGGCGATAAAAGCCAATCTAAATATGAACAGTAGGACATGTTCACGCTTCCATGAAATATATGCAGAGGCGTGAAAGTACCAGATATATTCAACAAATGCTATGACAACACATTTACAGTAGTAGCAACACGTGGGCTAACACTGTTTTACACGGCCAATAGGCATATATTAATCGAATCGCCGCTTCTATCAAGCTTGACATCGCTACAAACGAAAAATGTGCCTCTTTATCTGATTTGTCTTTCCAGAAGATGCTGACATCAATTACGAAGTTTACATCTACAGTCTGCGAACCACTGTCACGTACATCGCAGAGGGGGCTTCCTATTGTACCAGTTGTTAGGGCTTCATCCCGTTACAAAATGGTTCAAATGGCTCTAAGCACTATGGGACTTAACATCTGAGGTCGTCAGTCCCCTAGACTTAGAACTACTTAAACCTAACTAACCTAAGGACATCACACACATCCATGCCCGAGGCAGGATGCGAACCTGCGACCGTAGCAGCAGCGCGGTTCTGGACTGAAGCGCCTAGAACCGCTTGGCCACAGCGGCCGGCACATCCCGTTACATTCACGCATGGATCGCGGGAAGAATAACTGCTTAAATAGTTCTGTGCGTGGATAATTAGCCTAACCTTGCCTTCGCGATCGCTATGGACCGATACGTTGCAGGTTGCAATATATTCCTAGACACTTCACTTGAAGTTTATTCTAGAAACTTTCTAAGTACGTTTCTACAGGACAGTTTACGTCTATCTTCAACCATCTGCCAGTCCAGTTCTCTCAGAATCTTCGCGACACTCCCGCATTGCTGACACACATCAGTAATCATTTGTACTGCTCTTTTCTGTATCCCTTCAATATCCTCTGTTAGCCCTATTTGATATGGGTCCTACATACTTCAGCAATATTCCAAGATGGGAAGCACGAGTGTTTTGTATGCAATCTCCTTTGTAGGCTGACTGTATTTCCCTCGTATTCTACCAGTTAACCACAATCTACCTCCTGCTTTACCCGCGATTGAGACTGTGTTATCGTTCCGTTTCATAACCCTACAAATTGTTGCACACAAGTATCTGTATGAATTAGCGGATTCCAACTGTGACTCACTGAAAATGTGGTCACAGGATCCTACTTTTTCCGTTTTGTAAGTGCACAGATTTACATTTCTGAACATTTAGACCAAGGGGCCAGTCTTTGCACCACTTTGAAATCTTGTCAAGATCTCACTGCCGCAAAGGTAATACCGGTTCCCGGCAGGGTATCATCGAAGATAAGTGCTGTCGGGCTTGGCTAGCATTTGCATGAGTGACCGTCCAGGTCTACCGAGCGCCGTTTGCAAGCGGGGTACACTCAGCCAGTGTGAATCCAACTGAGGAGCTGAACACATGTTCGTTCATATCCGCATCCAGTGATGGCTATGGTCTGAGGATGACACGACGGTCGGTCGGTACCGTTGGGCCTTCAATGCATGTTCGGCGGAGAGTTCTTTCGGACAGTACTTCATTGCATATAAAAGCATCGTCGGTGAAATGTTTGAGATTACTTTTAATATTTTCTGCACAGTCATTAACATACAACATGAAAAGCAAGTGTGCCAAAACAGTTCCCTGCGATATAATCGATGTTGCTTGCACATCCCTCGATGAGCTTCCAACCAAGGTAACTTGCTACCTCCTTCCTTCCTTCCTACCAAAAAATCCTTAGTCTAGTCAGTAATCTCGCTCGATATCCAGTACGATTATACTTTGATAATAAGCGTAGATATGGTACTGAGTCAAATGACTTTTTGGAAAACGAGTAATACCGCATCTGTCTGATTTAATAGATAGCTTTCAGTATGCCGTGTGTGAGACGTGCGAGTTGGGTTTCATATGATCTATGTTTTTCGAATCCATGCTCATTGGCATGGAGGAGTCCATTCTGTTCGAGATACCTCATCACATTTGAACTAAGAATATGTTCTAAGATTCTAAAAAAAAATCATGTCTTGGAATTTGGATGGTAATTTTGTGGATTACTTCTGGCACCCGTCTAGTACGTTACTCTGACCCACGACAGCTTAACCACCAGCCCACAATTAATGGAGACTGGTCGGAGCAATGTGGATGGCGCGTCATGTAACATGCGGCGTGGAAAGGGGCGGGAGGAGGAGGGGGGGGGGGGGGCGGGAGAGATTTGGGAAGACATGGCCGTAAGTGATCGTTGAACAACTTTATTTGAGGATGTGGAAGTAAGATCACCTGCGAAGTGCGGTAGCCGAAGAAACGGATGCACACGAGCGGCCTGTCTCAATCACCGGTGAGAGACAAGCAAGCATTCCATCCAACTTTAATCTCTTGTTCTGTGACGCAAGAAAACGGGAGCGCAGCATTACAACTATCTACTAAAATCATCAAATTCCATAAACATAATAATAATAATAATTTGCGTCAGCACCTTACATTCTACACATACCAAAGTGGATATGTTTGTGTACCAGCATAGTTCTTAAACACCTGGAGGATTCTGGACCAAACTTGGTGCATAGACACCGATAAGCCAAACATCATGACCACCTGCTTAATGGCTTGTTTCTGCGTCTTTGAAACAAAATGCAGCACTCATTCCGCGTATCAGGAAACCGACAGTTTGTTGGTAGGTTTAGACGTCTGCGCACAGGTCATGTAATTCGAGTAAATACGGGGCCGCTGATTTGCATACGCGGTGATGGCGCCTGATAGCGAGCCAAATGGGTTCCATAGGATTTCGTCGCTGAGATATCAAAGTGAGTTCACTATAATGCTTCTCAAACCACTGTAGCACGGTTCTGGCTCCCACACACGGACACTTATACTGCTAAAAGTGTGACATGGCACCCACCAGACTGCGTCCGCGGCGCGCTGCACGTTTCGAACCGCCGTTCACCTCAATGACGGCATTTGTGGGGAAGGCCATCAACCTAGTGAAGAAAAAATGTGATTCAACCGAAGAGCCGACAAGTTTCCATTGATCGACTGTCGAATTTCGATGGCCCCGTGCCCACTGTAATCGTAATTGTCGATGTCATTGGGTCAACATGTGAACACACAGGGGTGGTATGCTGCAGAGCTCCTTGTTGAACAATGTACAATGGACGGTGTGCTCCGAAACTCTTGTGCGTGCACCAGCATTGTGCTCTTGCGGCAGAGATGCCAAAGATTACCATCTATTCTACTTTACAGAGCACACAAACCTCCGAACCCCACGTTCTGTGAAGAGTCGTGGACACCCAACCATTTAGTGCCTAGTGATAGTTCCACTGTCCTACCTCTTTCCGTAGCTCACGACAGTAGCACGTGAACATTCGACTAGCTTCACCGTTTTGGAGACACTCGTTCACAGGCTCCGCGTAATAATAATCGTACCTTTATCAAATTCGCTTATCTCACTGAATTTTCCCACTAGTAGCCCACATTTTCGCTAGGGTGATCCCCGTTCGCGTCTGCTCCGCTTACATACTTTTGCTACAGCGTCGCGTGACCGCAACACCATCTGGCGCCATGCAGCGTCGCAGTGGGCAGCGGTAGTAATGTTTCGGCTGATCAGTACATAGTTTACTAACAGGAGACAATCACCATGCAAAAAAGCAGCCCTACTATCGTGTGTATAGTAGTTGTTGGTGGTGGGAAAGTGGCGACATATATGCAAAATTCCGAATTGCATGGAATAACTCCAACCCACAGAGAGGAAACTATTCCGGACAGGATAACAGATCTTTGTTGTGCAATTGTAGCAAAACTCCACACCGTAGTCCCCATGGCCCCTGCCATCAGCACATTGTAGCTGAAGGTAGTGGAGCCTGATGGCAGCAGTTTTCTCAAGTCGGGGTACTCTTAGTATGTTCATGACATGGTGGAATGTCCAACGGGTGCATAAACCTGGAGAGTGAGGGTCACATGCACCCACCATCTTGCCACGATCAAATGCGGCGATACTGCACATCTTGACCATTCTATATTCGACTGCCGCGCTGGTGACCACTACAACAGGTAATAACATCCCACTGACATTACACGCCGAACGATAAAATTCGCCATGGGGACAGAAGCGCTCGTTCCCCAGAACAGCAGCTACCTCTGATTCAATTTTTCCACTAGCGTACAAAACGCACCATTGTTTAGGGCTGGATCTGCATTACGGACATTGCTCTGAATGATTTGACTAGCTAATGTACTCCTGAGACTATAGATGATCACTACAGGCTTCTCCAGACTTCACGTCTATCTTCTATGATTATGCTGTCGCCAGACAACAAAACGAGACATTACATGGACGAACACGAAGTGCTCGTACACAGATTTCACACTCGTGGGTGGCTGCCTTGGCCAATAGAAACCCTTGGCCATGGATTTTCTGTCTAGGATATATATTTTAGTCAAGTGCGATGCTATAAAATTTACCTAATATTGTGTACTCGTAATTTTTCTATATTACACGGCTAATATTACTGATAATATAACTTTCAAATATTTATTTTACGTTTTTCTGTGAAGATACTGTTTAATGGAGTACCAGGAATTATCCAATAGTACATTCTTTAATTGAATTCTAACCTCACGTTGACATTTGATATACTCTAACAGGTTGTCTAACATACGTACTCGAGTATATCTGACTCTCTTCTGTATTACTATTAGGTGTCTGAAGTGCCTGAAGAACTTTTTCCCCCTCGTAATTATATTCATCCTTTGTACTATTTTGTGGGAAAACAGATAGATTCGTATGGCAAATGAGAATATGTATTATGAGACAGTTGTCGAAGTATCAAGTCTGTTTTGCACTATGTTCTAGAATTCACTCTTAAACCACTCCTCTTTCGTCTGAAAATTTTATGTCTCTAAGAAGAGTTTCTTCAAAAAAGCGATACGTAACTCATCAGCAGATGGAAATATGTAAAGTACTACTTTCTTCATTTTAAGTTACCAATATCTACAATTATGCATAATATGTAATTGAAGCAAAGCGCTTTATTTATCCTAAGATGTGGGTTTCGTGGTGATCTACATGGAATAATACATTCTGCTTTCTGCTATCCAAACAACATATAAACGATGAACCTGCTGCATACACGTATTATTCTATAACAATTTGAATTTTGGACGAGGAAACCAAGATTATTTTAATGAAACGGCTCACACAAGTGATATAATACTTCCAATAGTAGTAATTTATTACTTGCTCAGTTTAGTACATCACATGTTAAGAATTTATAAATTCTAGTGTACACGTTCTTTTAGAATATTCTGACAACTTGGGAAAGTAAAATGTACGCCAATGTCGAGAAAAACTGGGTAACAAAGCCAGCTACATGTTTCGGCATAACTTCCCATTGCCCTGAATATCATTATTTGGAAGTGGTAAGCGACTTAATGCTAACATTGTAATTCCACTCTGTTCGGGTACAGCTGCTTCTTTCTCTTCTTTTTTTCCTCCAAAATACAAACAAGGGGCATTAAATTGCGTCGAAACAGATCGTGGTAAACGATTGTTTAAGGATTTATCAAGCACTATATAGACGCAAAAGACGTTCGTTTCCAGTTACTCACAACTATGTTCTTCAAATCTATTAAAAATTCACTCGAAAAAATATTCACACATCGTTCCATGAGAAGTCTAAACTAAAGTACGAGTGCTCAAAGCATATATACATTTATTACACCACGCATACTTAAAATTAATTGCCTCGATGGGCAATTAATCCACAACCCACAGTATGGATGCGTGAATGTAAAATTAGCGACCATGGAGAAAAAGGACGGAACTGCGGATAGATGGCGCTAATTTGGAATGTGGGGTGGTCTGGGAGAGTGCCGAGCTAGTTAGCACATTTGCGATTAACACCGTGTCCGAGTGGTGCAGCGGTTACAGCGACTGCCTAGTAAGCAGGAGATCTCGGGTTCGAGTCCCGGTTCGGCACACATTTTCATTCGTCGCCGGTGATTGCGCACGAAGTCTCGATGCAGCTGATATTTTTGTGTCGTCTCGTCGTCACTGTAGGCTTGTACCATGGAAGTAAGGAAAGGATGTTGTTTGGTGGCCGGTATCCTCTTTCTATAACACAACTGCACGCATTCATCAACGGGGTTCTTTATTAACCAAAGAAGAAGTTACTTATCTTTACGCTAGTAGTTGTGGCACAAGCTCCTCCGTAATAGTCGACGTTAGCCTCACTGCTGGTGAAGTACGCTTCCCGCTATGCACATGACTCTGGTCGCTATGTGCTGCCTGAGACTGAGCCTGTAATTCCGACTGGGCTGCTGCGACTGCAAGTGATTCGACTAAATACTGGCGGTTGAGAGGGATTTGGTGGCGCATTTCTCTTTGGCCTCTCACCGGATAGGTTTACTCGCTCCGACGCCTGCTATCGATCTTCTCATAGCCTCTTTGCCGACCGGAGTGCTGGCGACAGCTTACGCCACCACAGATATCATTAGTTCTGTTCCCTTCTGTAACACCCCCCCCCCCCCCCCCTCCTCCTCAAACCTTCAATTACATAATCAATTTTTTTAGAAAGAATCAGCTACGTTTATGATAGCTCCAATCCTAGACCTACAGTAATTTTATCAAATGATTTATAGCGAACGCCGGACAAACAGCATTCTGCAGATAAGCTGGTGCTCTGACGACACCAATGTCGACCGACCGTTCAGCTATTAACCTTCGCACCTTGCTTGTCTCCTTCCTACCTTCCTTCCTTCCTTCCTTCCAACACTTCCTGCGGAACTCGAGAACAAGATCAACAGGTTCACTCGCGGCCACACCTTTCGGCGGTGCGAAATTACGTAACGCAAGCACCAGCTAGGATGACCGAGCCGGAACCCGAGACGAGACACGTCCTCGCGTAACATTCGGGGCCCCGGCGTCCTCCACAGCCTAAGGCCTCGCGGCCACGACTGGCTCTTACCTTCAGCCAGTGCTCCTGTTTCACCCAGTGCGAATGTAACGCCGCTGGGACGAGGTGCACAGAAATCAAAAGAAGAAAAAGTCGGGCTACGCGGCCAAAGTCGACTACGAGGTATTCCCGTGGTGCATGTGCTCTGCTGAGATAGGCTCCCACGTTTACCCGGCAAGACGACATAATAGTTCGTACGCTGGGGAAACTATGCTTTTTGGCACCAATATCGCTCGTTTACATCATTCATACACGTTATCCCATAGACAGCCATACCACAGGTCAACCCAAAGTGATGTATGGGTTTTTTACCCTCCCACAGAACGAATTTTCACATACAGGTGGTCTCAAACGTTGAGAGTCAAATTGGAACAGGTGATAGTGAGTCCAGAACCGATTATATCGAGATATGGATTGTCCGAAATGTATATTTATTGTGTTATGGACGTACACAGCGCACGGCGCATAGCAACAATATATATATACAACAAGTTTATAATTAGTATCAATTTCATCGTCATGCAATGTAAAGGGAAATTATGCCAAACTTTAGAACCCTTTGGACAGCTTAAATGGAACATCATGTCACAGCTCCATACAAGGGATTTATATTCCAATTTCGACCATATATTTTGACACCGAATCTCATGAGCGGCTCGTGCTCATATGGCGTGCTTGTGGAATATCTTCTCAGTTATGCGGCTGCATTCGTGATTTCCTGCCAGAAAGGTTACAGTTCGTAGTAATTAGCGGAAAGTCATTGAGAAAAACACTAGCGATTTCTGGCGCGTCCCTCAAGGTAGTACTGTAGGCCCTCTACTGTTCCTTATCTTTATAAATGATTTAGAAGACAATCTGAGCAGCTGTCTTAAGTTGTTTCCTGATGGTGCTGTCATTTATCGTCGAGTAAAGTCATCACAAGAACAAAACCAATTAGAAAACGATTGAGACGAGATATCTGCATGGTGCAAAAAATGCCAGTTGATCTTAAATAATGAAAAATGTTAAAATGAATCCGTCAAACTTCTGTTACACGATAAATCAATCAAATCCAAAGGCCGTAAATTCAACTACATACCTAGCAAATACAATAACGAACGACTTAAGCTAGCAAGAACACAGAAAATTTTGTGGGGAATGTTAACCAAAGACTGCGTTTTATTGGCAGGACACTTGGAAAATGTAACAAACCTACTAAGGAGACTGCCTACACTACGCTGGTGCGTCCTCTTTTAGAATATTGTTGCGCGGTGTGGGATCCTTACCAGATAGGAAAAACGGAGTACATCGAAAAAGTTCAAAGAGAGGCAGCACGTTTTGTATTATCGAGAAATAGGAGAGAGAATGTCACTGACATGATACAGGATTATTAAAACCCAGGCGTTTTTCGTTGCGTCGGAATCTTCTCACGAAATTTCAACCACCGTCGCTCTTCTCCGAAAGCGAAAATATTTTATCGACGCCGACCTGCATAAGGAGAAACGATCATCGTAATAAAAAATGGTTCAAATGGCTCTGAGCACTATGGGACTTAACTTCTAAGGTCATCAGTCCTCTAGAACTTAGAACTACTTAAACCTAACTAACCTAAGGACATCACACACATCCATGCCCGAGGCAGGATTCGAACCTGCGACCGTAGCGGTCACGCGGTTCCAGACTGTAGCGCCTTTAACCGCTTGGCCACCCCGGCCGGCATCATCGTAATAGACTAATTTCCAACGAACAAATCATTACGTCTCTTGAACTTACAAGGGAAACGTCAATACGGAGAGCGATTATTCAAAATAGGTACGCGGCAAATACAGTGGCTTCACGTTCAGGTAGAGCGATCCTCCTGGTGAGTCAAGGAACTGAACTGTCTGTTGTTTAGTACACGCTTTCATGCGATGACCACTCCATGGTCGCACTAATGTACCTTGGACATGAAAACACTACGTATTGCGCCGGCTCAATGATTTAAAGGAACATAGCGTCCTTGCAGCGATTCATCTATTCTACGGTAAAGATATGGATATGTGCATGTGATTCCTTACCCTGATTCCATGCAGTCGCCCTGGGCAGCTTTAGATGGGTTGAAACGTCCAAGATGGGTTTGTCTGTCAGGTGTCATCCAGTGACTAGACTACGTTCAAAGTCACTGAGCACACCTGATCGACCCATTCTGCTGTTACTGCTACTTTACTGACAACACAATACTTCTCGCCTCCTTTTATACAGGTAGGTTCACCTGTCGTGACATTTAATTCCGCATTACACAGGGATGTTCGAATACATTTGATCAGACAGTATATTTTGAGCAACGATCTAACTATTGTACCACAAGTGTTTCGCATTTTTCTTCTAAAAATATGAAGGCGGCACAGATACAGGATTTTTCCGCGGTAACGACGCAAAGCACCAGAGATTACGTCGAAGCCGAAAATCTATCATTTCCAAATAGTTAACTGTCTCCATAAAGCAGCGGAGTGTGTGTTGATTTGGAACTTCCTTACGGACTGGAACTGTGAGCCGGATCGGGTCTCGAACCTAGGACCTTCGCATTTCGCGGGCCAACTTCTCTACGGACTCGAGCTACCCTAGCACGATTCAGGACTCGCCCTCACAGCTTCTCTATCCTACCTCCGGAAATCTCACTGCAGTTCTCCTGCAAAGTTTCTATTTTTGCAAACGTCCCAGATTCGAGTCCCGGTGCGACACATAGCTTTAATCAGCCACGAAGGTTTTAAAGTGAACTGTGATATGGTAAACTCAAAAGTTGTGTCCGAATATGAGAATATACCAAATTTACCTTTGGTCTTCTGACGATAATAAAATTTCAAGTAGACACTTTTTCTGTAAGAGCTCTGGTAATTTGCACAACTTGCACGAGGTGCTCTCCATTCACAACATTCCTTCAAAGCAGCATCTCCCAGGTCCCTGCAGGCATCACATCAGAATAAAAAAATCTCTGTCGAACCTGTTTTAACAACCATGGTGGTGTTCAAACAATCATGGCGCTAATGGTGATCTCTGTCTTACGTATTTACATGTGTCCATTTAGAACAGTGATCGTGAAACTTCTCTGCTGAAGAGCCAAAACTGACACTCTGGGTCGGTACTTCGGCGCTCCCATGTACCGATCTTACTATTAACTGGCAGCCTACATAAATTAGTATGTTATGAGCTACACTCCCCCCCCCTCCCCCCCAGCCCCCAAGAAGTAGCTACAGTAATGGCGCGACAAGTTGGCCGTCGGACCCCAAGTACAGATCTTTGAAATCGGTTCCATTCGGGACACTTCGTACCGACTGTTCTGTTTCAGAGTGCTGGCACCCTCAGTGGTTCCAGAATTGTACATTTGTCTGACAAGTTGTCCGTGTGAGTGGATGATTAACTGAAAAATACAGTACATGTACTCCTATTTAAATGCATTAGATAATATGAGACTCGGTCACAAATGTTCACAAAATGTTTTGAATGTCATTTTTCCTCGACCTATTGTGTGGTATCACAACAGCCTTAATTTAATTTCATGTCCCTTGCTACAAATATGTACAGCATTCGAAGATGACCGCTTCTGTAACGCGCATTCACTAAATTTCGTTCGAAATTTGTAACTGAGCAACTGATTTGTACGGGACACACATGCCCTGAGGTTGTCAGCACTGGAAGGCAGACAAGAAAACATTCCCCCCTCTCATATTTTTTCACCCTGCAGTGCTCCCGCTACATTCCCGTCTGTCACTGAGGTACATTTGATGACCACTGCAATCGGCCGAATTTAGCAACGTCGCCGACTGGAGTGGCCGAGCGGTTCTAGGCGCTACAGTCTGGAACCGCGCGACCGCTACGGTCGCAGGTTCGAATCCTACCTCGGGCATGGATGTGTGTGATGTCCTTAGGTTAGTTAGGTTTAAGTAGTTCTAAGTTCTAGGAGACTGATGACCTCAGATGTTAAGTCCCATAGTGCTCAGAGACATTTGAACCATTTCTTTTTTTTTTTTTTTTTACCGACGTCAGTTGTCCCTGTTGAAATATTATTGGGAGATTTCCGCACACGAAAACTATTCTTTTAAGAACCTCTTAACGTTAGCTACATTGACTCTCATAACTATTCGGACACTCATTTATCTAGTCTTTGCGACACACTGGCCCTGTCGTTCAAAAAAATAGTGTACAGACAATCTACTTGTTAATATTCTTGTTCGACGGAATCAAAACTACGGTAAAATTATGATACATCAAGATGGTATCTGTTCTTTCGGACATGGCTCAATCGGATAGAGCGTCTGCCATGCAAGCAAGAGATCCTGGGTTCGAGTCCCCTTCGGGGCATACATTTTCAACTGTCCCTGTTGATATTTATCAACGCCTGTAAGCAGCTAATGGTCTGCATTTCACTGTAATATCATTCGACGATAAAATGTTTACGTTTAGGGAACACGGGAGAACGAGTGACCTTGGAAGCTCCGGACGCCGTTAACATGCGTCAACAAAGTTATTCCGACACACTGAGTTGCCTTGCAGAGGAGCCACGGACAATTTGAACGTAAACTTTCCACGAGGCAGTGTGCTGCGTGCAGCTACAGTAACTAAGGGCCGCAGAGGAAGAGAGAGCACATTCGGAAAGCGCCAGCTAGTAATTTTTCACCGTGCTGAAGGCAAAAGTTGTCATAAAATTACTGAAATGTCACAAATGAACAAATGTACACTTTCCGATACAATCAGAAGATTCCGGGAGGAAGGTAAGATTGACAGTCTATCGCGTACAGCACGTCTAAGAACGTTTTCTGTGCGAAAACGTCGTTCGTTATATCATCACAAAAACGAAAAAGGACCCCAAGTTAAGCGCGCCAAAACTCACTACTGAGATTGCCAAAGAAATCCGAAAGGAAGTCAATCCCGAAACAGTACGAAGGGTGCTCAGAAGAGGTAACTTCCACGGATGTATTGCACGAGGGAAGCCGTTCATAAGTAAAATAAATCAAAGAGAGACAATGCTGTTTGCCAAAGTGCAAGTTACAGTCGACAATACGTGCTGGAATGAGGTTATATTTGGTGACGAGAGTCAATTTAACATATTTCAATGTGATGGGAGGATACAGGTTTGACGGCGACCTACTACTGAGCTTCAAGGAAACAAAATCACGAAGCACGTGTGAAGTGTGGCGGTGGACGTGTACGGCGTGTGGGTGCATGTCTGCGTATTGGTTTGCTGAATTGGTTTTTAACGAGGGTCTCTCTCTCTCTCTCTCTCTCTCTCTCTCTCTCTCTCTCTCTCTCTCTATTCGTTTAGTCGGTTCCGACTCTTCGTGACCCCATGAACCAAATCACGCCACTTTTTCCTGTCTTGGACTTTCTCCCGGAGACCTTCCAGGTTGGAACACATTGCTTCGATGGTATAACAGAAGCAATGTGTTCCAACCTGGAAGGTCTCCGGGAGAAGGTCCAAGACAGGAAAGTGGCGTGAATGAGGGTACAACGGACCAATTCCAGTACATCAAAATACTGAGGGGCGATTTGCAAAGGAGCGACGAAAAACATGGGGATTGGGTAACAGTTTAAGTTTTGTTTTTTAGAGGGTCTCATCATCAGTGGGTTTTTTGCTATCTTCTATAAAACAGGAAAATTGCTTTTTAGTACTGCACAAATATAAATTTTGATTTTTGAAGACAGCGTTTACATATCAAAAACAAACAAATTTATATATATCATTTACCTTGTTACCACAAGCTATGGATTGACAAACTGTCATCCAAAACCAAGGAAAACTCCAAAACATATAAAGAAGAGCTGAAAAACAGACTGCGAGAAGCGTGGCAGAAAATATCTTTCGTGTACGAGGGGGCGGAAAATATCTCTCGAGTACGCGCGGAAATTAGTGGAGGGCTTTCCAAGTCGTCTCTCGGAAATATTTAAGAAGAAAAGAATGCCTACCAGATAATGAACTTTTGGATCGTAAGTAGGAAGTAAGGTGTCCGAATAATTTTGTGCAATATTGGCTTTGTTTTCTTATTACGTTTTTCTGTTTCTTACGTTTGTATTTGCAGTGCTATTTAGAAGTGCGATGGACATTTAGTTTTCACATTCCTTAGAGAAACTTGTATTTACTTTATACCAGTGCTTTATTATTACTGAAATCACAGATACGAAGGGGAATATAATACAGCATGCCTGTCCGAATAATTATGTGAGGCCCTGTAACTTTCTAGATGCATATTATTATAAAATACGGCTGAAAGCGGTGGGCCACACTAATCCTTGGGTCGAGCCGGTGCCTGACTGCTACTGATCTAGAACAATGGTGGTGCAAGATAAAACAAGTGGCGTGACGCGACTCTGTACTGCTCCCCTTCGTCCAAGTTGATTGGTTGGTTGATTGATTGATTGATGGGGAGGGGACTAAAAAGCAAGGTCATCGATCCCATCGGATTAGGGAAGGATGGGGAAGGACATGGCCGTGATCTTTCAAAGGAACCATCCCGGCATTTGCCTGGAGCGATTTAGGGAAATCACGCGAAACCTAAATCAGGATGGCCGGACGCGGTTTAAACCGTCGTCCTCCCGAATGAGAGTTCAGTGTGCAAGCCACTGCGCCACCTCGCTCGATTTCCTATTATGATGACGGACGATCATTCCGCCAGCCGGACGTATCTGCTAATCAGCGCCGAACGCCATCGTGTCTTTGTGTGACAGCAGCCCCCGCCGCTTAATCCGTTTACCTGAAATACAGATCTGACGGCTGAGCGACTACGAGGGAGTGGGAGAGGGACAGGGACAGGGACAGGGACAGGGAGAAGGAGAGGGTTGGGCCACCTGTTCTATGTCGCAATACACGCGACGCTTTACCGGTATATTACGTAGCTTAAGGTACGGTACGCATCTGTCGTTCCGACAGCAACAGTACAGCTATTCGCTAATCGGCTCTGAAATGGGGTAACAGGTACAGAGAGTCTATGAAGATCGATATCGTATATGGCGTGCACCTCCGCATCCGTTCCCCGTAACTTTCGTGACTTCAAATACAAAGGAAATCTGCATATTAAGCAACGGAATTTATCGGTGTCCGATCTAAAAGACGTCTGAATTAAGACGAAAATTTGAAAGCAAGCCCCCTCGCTATCGCACTCGCGTGTACACGTAACACCCACAGTCACACACGAGCACGCACGCGCAAATACGCAGAAGACTTCTGACGCACTGAAGTACTAGGAGAATGTAGAACGATCGGCATGCTCTCCATACGTAAACAACGGTTTCGCGAAACGGCGTACAGTGCGTACGTACGCGTATGCGAATGTACACACACACCACACACACACACACACACACACACACACACACACACACACAAATGCGTGCACATGTACGCAGTTGATTAATCCCGCGCAGGAGTAGTTTCCCGGCCAACACATTCGCTAACGTTAACGTCTGAAAGCTCAATAATGCCATTCAAAGCGCATTAACATGACAATACTTAAAACTGTTTTGCTAGTTGCTACTGCTAAGGGGTTCGTTTTATAGAGTTGAGCCAAAACATTACCACCACCTGCTTAATTTATATTTGATGACGAGCTATACTGGTTCAAATAATGAAATTAATTCCTGAAATTGAGCTTAAGTGTAGTAGGTGTAAGCGTACTGGCTAAAGCAACATATGAAAATTTGTGTCGGACTGGGGCTCGAATCCTGATTTCCAGCTTATCGAGAGTGGTCGCCATACAGTTTAGGCTATCTGAGCACACTTACCCGACCAACCCAAATTCACTTATATGGACATGGTGTCTTTTCTTTCGGACATGTCCGAAAGAACAGACACCATATCCATATAAGCATATAGTTCTGGCGATACCGGCCATGACCTTCTTCTGTGCGGATGCACACATATTCCCCGAACTCTTACGGGGCTTGTAAGAATGTCTTCCACCCACGAGTAATGAGTGTGTTGGGGTGGGACCCTACGAATGTAGTGTGTGGACATACAAGGTGAGTATGTGAGTCTCGCGGGAAGCGCGCGCGAGATAGTCCCTACAGTCGCACTATCATCTGTGCCCTCGGTGGCTCAAATGGATAGAGCGTCTGCCATGTGGCAGGATATCCCAGGTTCGAGTCCCGGTCGGGGCACACATTTTCACCTGTCCCCGTTGATCTATATCAACGCCCGTGCGCAGCTGACGGTATTAATATAATTCTAATTTCAAATTCACTTAGGTCTGGAATTGTCACCTACCAAAACTACGGTCAATAGTTTCGGTGCACTACATAAATGACATAGTAAATGGTAGGATTCCCGGCAGTACTGGCAGTAGAACTGGCAGAGAAAGAAACAAATTAATGTCAAAGGGAGAAACTGGGGGCCGACGACTTAGTTTTTTTTTTTTTGTTTTTTGTTTGTTTGGCTGTTTCTTTTGCACACAATTAGAACCGCACATCGTTCAGTGTTATTCCACTGTGTATTTTATACCGTTACAGAATACAAATTGCATTCCATAAGCAAAAAAATAATAATTGACCGCATAACTTCAGCGCTTTATGTAACCAACGCAATTACTTCCGATGCAAGTAACGTTTACATGCACAAACATGAAAAAGCAAATATAATTACTGTTGTTGTTTTGAACTCAATAGAAAGTTCTTCGTCATAGTCAAAGGCAAGAGTTTCCTGTCATTACTGATAATTGCGAAAGTTCTTTATGAACAACAGAAACATGTTTTATATATAAAAAAAACAGTCTCTATCAGTCTATCTGTACACAGATGGCAGCACTTGCCAACAAGTGATGATGGAAGGGATCGCTGTGTCAAGAAGAAATCCACGGATACCAGTCAAAGGTCGGATTCTTCCTACACGTTGTTCGGGGGACTTTAAGACAACGTAATGTAGCGCTGAAACTGGTTGCTCAAATAAAATAAGAACTGGGTATTTATACGGCTGAAGGTGCTTTGATTCGTCATTTTATTGTTTTATATACTTTCGAGGAATATTGAAGCGATATTCGATACTTTTTTTAATTTTACCTTTTTGTTGAAGAAGATGCGTTTTATTGCGCTATATGATAAATCTGTATTGTCTATTTTCACTACAATACCCCTCTGTTTAACGTTACAAATTAATAGATTAGAATAAAATTTTAATTAAACACCGGAAAGTTCAGTTTTGCTATAAATACTGTTTACTTTTAAGTAACGGACAGGAGGATAACTATGTAGAACAAAAATGTTCCAAAGGTTCCGCAGCCCTTCACGTATTATCATTCAGTTTCTGGACGGTTCACCGTTTCCAGGTTTTAGGGGAATCTAGAAAGACACTGGTCGCATATGTGCAGAAAGCGACAGTTACCAGCTAGCGCCCAATAGGTATGCAACACGCCTAATGTACAGGTAACACAGGTACGACCAAAGCTACTAGGAAAACTACCGTAGTCTCCACTTATTCACGGTATGCTGCGGTAGCCTACAGTACTTTTGCAACTCTACTTATGCCACACACCTGTATGTTTAAATTAGTAAGTAAGCTATGAAAAGAAACAGATAGGTATGTAATATATGCAAGTTTATGTCAGTCTGGCGAGTGTGTTGGATATGTAAGTGGTAAGGCGACTTCTCGCTATAAGAGGGAAATTTGGGTTCGAGCCCAAGTCCACCACAAATTTTGGTAAGTCAATTGAGGCAGTACACCTACACCCATTACAGTTAAGAAGAATTGCAGGAATAAATTTCATCCCCTTAACAGCGTGTTGGTCCCCCACTGACAAAGAATACAGCAGCAGTTTTGCGTGGGATGCATTTGACAAGGGCTTGGTAGGTTTCCAGAGGTATGTGGCACCAACTGGATCTGCACGGATCACGAATTTCCCGCAGATTGTGGACCTGTGGATTGTGAGCACGGAACTGACTCCCTATAGCATCCGATATGTGATCCACTGGGCTCAGATCAAGTGAATTTTATATAAAATGTATGTTAGACCAACAGCCGTTTTTATTTTAAACCCAGAAAACGATAGCTGATGTTTGTTTATATACATTTTATCAAGTTGTGTGCAATGAATATGATACAGTGTAACATTAGGGTTTATAATGTTTTTTGCCTTGTGTTGTAATATCGATGTTATTCTATGTCTGAAGATGTTGTTGTTGTGGTCTTCAGTCTTGAGACTGGTTTGGTGCAGCTCTCCATGCTACTCTATCCTGGGCAAGCTTCTTCATCTCCCAGTACTTACTGCAACCTACATCGTTCCGAATCTACTTAGTGTATTCATCTCTTGGTCTCCCTCTACGATTTTTAACCTCCACGCTGCCCCCCCCCCCCCCCCCCCATGCTAAATTTGTGATCCCTTGATGCCTCAGAACATGTCCTACCAACCGGTCCCTTGTTCTTGTCAAGTTGTGCCACAAACAACTCTTCTCCCCCCTATTCAATTCCTTCTCATTAGTTATGTGATGTACCCATCTAATCTTCAGCATTCCTCTGTAGCACTACATTTCAAAAGCTTCTTTTCTCTTCTTGTCCAAACTATTGATTGTCCATGTTTCACTTCCATACATGGCTACACTCCATACAAATAATTTCAGAAATGACTTCCTGACAAATCTATACTCGATGTTAACAAATTTCTCTTCTTCAGAAACGCTTTCCTTGCCATCGCCAGTCTACATTTTATATCCTCTCTACTTCGACCATTATCAGTTATTTTGCTCTCCAAATAGCAAAACTCCTTTACTACTTTAAGTGTCTCATTTCCTAATCTAATTTCCTCAGCATCACCCGACTTAATTCGACTACATTCCATCATCCACGTTTTGCTTTTGTTGATGTTCATGTTATATCCTCCTTTCAAGACACTGTACATTCCGTTAACTGCTCTTCCAAGTCCTTTACTGTCTCTGACAAAATTACAATGTCATCGGCGAACCTCAAAGTTTTTATTTCTTCTCCATGGATTATAAAACCTACTCCGAATTTTTCTTTTGTTTCCTTTACTGCTTGCTCAATATACAGATTGAATAACACCGGGCAGACGCTACAACCCTGTCTCACTCCCTTCCCAACCACTGCTTCCCTTTCATGCCCCTCGACTCTTATAACTGCCATCTGGTTTCTGTACAAATTGTAAATAGCCTTTCGTTCCCTGTACTTTACCCCTTCCACCTTTAGAAGTTGAAAGAGAGTATTCCAGTCAACATTGTCAAAAGCTTTCTCCAAGTCTGCAAATGCTAGAAACGTAGGTTTGCCTTTCCTTAATCTTTCTTCTAAGATAAGTCGCAGGGTCACTATTGCCTCACGTGTTCCAACATTTCTACGGAATCCGAACAGATCTTCCCAGAGGTCGCCTTCTACCAGTTTTGCCATTCTTCTGTAAAGAATTCGCGTTAGTATTTTGCAGCTGTGACTTATTAAACTGATAGTTCGGTAATTTTCACATCTGTCAACTCCTGCTTTCTTTGGGATTGGAATAATTATATTCTTCTTGAAGTCTGAGGGTATTTCGCCTGTCTCATACATCTTGCTCACCAGATGGTAGAGTTTTGTCAGGACTGGATCTCCCAAGGCTGTCAGCAGTTCTAATGGAATATTGTCTACTCCCGGGGCCTTCTTTCGACTCAGGTCTTTCAGTGCTCTGTCAAACTCTTCACGCAGTATCGTATCTCCCATTTCATCTTCATCTACATCCTCTTCCATTTCCATAATATTATCCTCAAGTACATCGCCCTTGTATAGACCCTCTATATACTCCTTCCACCTTTCTGCTTTCCCTTCTTTGCTTAGAACTGGGCTTCCATCTGAGCTCTTGATATTCATACAAGTCGTTCTCTTTTCTCTAAAGGTCTCTTTAATTTTCCTGTAGGCAGTATCTATCTTAACTCTAGTGAGATAAGCCTCTACATCCTTACATTTGTCCTCTAGCGATCCCTGCTTAGCCATTTTGCACTTCCTGTTGATCTCATTTTTGAGACGTTTGTATTCCTTTTTGCCTGCTTCATTTACTGCGTTTTTATATTTTCTCCTTTCATCAATTAAATTCAATATTTCTTCTGTTACCCAAGGATTTCTACTAGTCCTCGTCTTTTTACCTACTTGATCCTCTGCTGCCTTCACTACTTCATCCCTCAAAGCTACACATTCTTCTTCTACTGTATTTCTTTCCCCCATTCCTGCCATTTGTTCCCTTACGCTCTCCCTGAAACTCTGTACAACCTCTGGTTTAGTCAGTTTATCCAGGTCCATCTCCTTAAATTCCCACCTTTTTGCAGTTTCTTCAGTTTTAATCTACAGTTCATAACCAATAGATTGTGGTCAGAGTCCACATCTGCCCCTGGAAATGTCTTACAATTTAAAACCTGGCTCCTAAATCTCTGTCTTACCATTATATAATCTATCTGATACCTTCTAGTATCTCCAGGATTCTTCTATGTATACAACCTTCTTTTATGATTCGTGAACCAAGTGTTAGCTATGATTACGTTGTGCTCTGTGCAAAATTCTACCAGACGGCTTCCTCTTTCATTTCTTACCCCCAATCCATATTCACCTACTATGTTTCCTTCTCTCCCTTTTCCTACTCTCGAATTCCAGTCACCCATGACTATTATATTTTCGTTTCCCTTCACTATCTGAATAATTTCTTTTATCTCATCATACATGTCTGAAGATAGCAACTTCGTTTTCTGTTTGCATATGAAACTGTACCAAAGATGTTCAGCAAAGAGAGTCCAGGCCTCTACATTAGCAAGTAACGTGTCATCGAGATATTTTTACACCATATAACAAAACACATTTTAAAGATATTTCACGAACTGTAACATCTAACTGAGTTCACTATCATGCTTCTCAAAATACAGCAGCACGACTTTGGCCTAGTGACATGGTCAGCCTGTCCAAGAGGCCATCGCCATCGTGGAAGACATCAAGTATGGAAAAATTCAGATGATCGGCAATAATGTTCACACAGTTCACAGCTGCCATGGCGCCTTCGGTTGCTACCACAGGTACCTGAGAAATCCAGGTCAGTGTCCCGATAGCAAATTATTCGCCCCCACCGGTCTCTGTACGTGGCGGGATACATGTCTCGAGCAGCCACTCGGTCGGTTTGACAGCCTAATCAGAAACGACCGTCTACCTCATGTTACAGGGAACTTTAATTATCCGGCCAGGCGACACATTTACATTAATCCGCGGTCAAAGCTCGATGTTCCCCAGCTGCCTCAACCTTAATTGACCATATTATGTAAACTGAAGGTGGCAGGGGGGGGAAAGGCAAGGGAAGGGAAAAACTATTGATAATAGTTTATGCCGAACCAGCCGCGACGAGTGAAAATGTGTGCCGGACTGGGTCTCGAACCTGTGATATCCTGATTACTAGACAGATGGGTTAACCACTGCACCAGCCGTACACAGTGTTTATCGCAAATGCACGGACTACCTCGCTATGCTCCCCTGCCTAACACTCATTCCTACCCAGCGCCACCTATCCACACTCCCCATCCATGCCCTCCATGCTCGCTAATTTTAGATTACTGCCGCAGGTCGAACGTAAATTTCCATCCGCACAGAAGGTTGTGGATTCACTGCCCATCGAGGCGACTCGGTTATAGGAACGCGTGGTGTCTGTTCTTTCAGACACGTCCGAAAGAACAGACACCAGGCATTCACAAAGACTAATTGACCACGTCGCTTGATCAACATGGGAACAAGTAGAGGGTGTCTGCTGTGGAGGCTCATGCTCCACAATGAGCGCCGGATGGTGCACTACGAAACACTTCAGCTTGATACCCGCACTGTCGACTATCGATTATTAAACCAACGCCGATAACAACCAGTAGCAAACAGACTTTTTGACCTAACCCCCATTTTTATTACGCAATTTCCTACATAAGACATGTTTATAACAGCAGCGAAACATTACTGCTTGCTTGATGATTGCGTAGAGACCATCCAATCCTCCTTAAATTGAATTTTAGACACGATATTGACGATCTGTAACAACATAATATCATACTAGGATAACATGTTTTATGGGCCCTATTCTCCTGGCGAATTCCAAAATTATGTCATATTTTGCCGGCCGAAGTGGCCGTGCGGTTAAAGGCGCTGCAGTCTGGAACCGCAAGACCGCTACGGTCGCAGGTTCGAATCCTGCCTCGGGCATGGATGTTTGTGATGTCCTTAGGTTAGTTAGGTTTAACTAGTTCTAAGTTCTAGGGGACTAATGACCTCAGCAGTTGAGTCCCATAGTGCTCAGAGCCATTTGAACCATTTTTTTATGTCATATTTTGGTTGGTTAGTTGATTCGGGGGAGAGGACCGAACAGCGAGGTCATTGATCCCATCGGGTTTGGGAAGGATGTGGAAGTAACTGTTGTTGTTGTTGTTGTTGTTGTTGTTGTTTTTGGGGAAGGAGACCAGACAGCGAGGTCATCGGTCTCATCGGATTAGGGAAGGACGGGGAAGGAAGTCGGCCGTGCCCTTTGAAAGCAACCATCCCGGCATTTGCCTGGAGCGATTTAGGGAAATCACGGAAAACCTAAATCAGGATGGCCGGACCCAGGATTGAACCGTCGTCCTCCCGAATGCGAGTCCAGTATGCTAACCACTGCGCCACCCCTCTCGGTGGAAGTAACTATCCCGGCATTTGCCTCGAGCGATTTAGGGAAATCACGGTAAACCTAAATCAGGATGGCTGAGCGCGTTCTTGAACCGCCGTCCTCCTCGGAAACGGAACTGTGTAGCCCGCGCAAATCGTGGTTGGTGTGTGTGAAATCTTATGGGACTTAACTGCTAAGGTCATCAGTCCCTAAGCTTACACACTACTTAACCTAAATTATCCTAAGGACAAACGCACATACCCATGCCCGAGGGAGGACTCGAACCTCCGCCGGGACCGGCCGCAATTGTGGTTGGCCTAGGTAGAAAAGGTGGAACCAATAGTCAGTCGGGGACGAGCTACCAAACTGTCAACTGCTCATGTAGAAGTTATATATTGTGCTGGTGCCGAGAGAGGCTTTCCGTGCCGCTTTCCAATGCCTTGGATGGATGGATAAAGATCTGGAACTATTCTGGTATTGATATCTATCATCGCCACCAAGAAATGACAGAGTCCAGCAATTCTACCTGCAAATCCACCAACCAACATACAATCGCCAACACATAGCGCAATCACTGAAAAGGAACCAAGGAATAGTAGAAATGTATGGTGAAGGATCAGCTCATTGGATGTTTTAATGTACTCAAATATAAGGTAATTTATAACTGAATTTGTATACATACCTTGATTTTTTTCCTTATCCTAACACCTCTCAGGTTCCTCTCCGTTTGAACGAAAGTGATTGCCGAGTGTCCTTTATTGAAAGCATATTAAAATTAATATGGCAATAGAGTGTACTAAATTTAATATTGTTTGTTGAAAGGATGTTACAAATATCTCAATTTTGTGTTTCACTGCAGTAAAAGTTCAGAACTGCAACTGTTGAGAGTTATATGTTCATGCTTGCTAAGGGCTTGTCTCTTTAGTGTATTGAAAGTGTGTTTAGTTTGCTCTGCTACAGTGGTCAAGATTAAGGGGCCCCTGCTTGAAAGTAGTTAAAATGCACAAAGTTACTTAATTATTGAAAGTTTCAATTACTCTTGCTATTCAAGTCAAATTCTGTTCAATACTGGGTTCCTCTTGTGTATTAAAGGTGCTTATTAATGGTGTAACAGGATACGCAGTTTTTCTATTGTGCTCATGCTAGATAACGATTAATAGAAAGACTACCATCTATGAAAACAGCAATTTCTTTATTCAAAAGACAGTGAGAAATAATTTGTTAGTGAACTCCATTTAATTTTTATTCTAAATAGAAAGGTGTTTAGTAGTGAGAGATTTAATCAATGCATAATAATTAACTTTGCTGTGAACCATATCCATTTTTCATGTCAGATAGGAATACGTTTGAAAAAGTAATATTGAACCTATGTCCAATTTATGACTCTAAAGTGCACTGTAATACTACTATTGAAACGACTCAGTTTGACCAAGCTTTGAAGGCAAAAGTATGTCATTTTCTGTTGTCCTTAGGCAAATAGCCTTGTTCTCTTATAACTGTTAGCACTTTCTTTAACGCCAACTTCAGCCATATCCATTTTTCATGTCAGATAGGAATACGTTTGAAAAAGTAATATTGAACCTATGTCCAATTTATGACTCTAAAGTGCACTGTAATACTACTATTGAAACGACTCAGTTTGACCAAGCTTTGAAGGCAAAAGTATGTCATTTTCTGTTGTCCTTAGGCAAATAGCCTTGTTCTCTTATAACTGTTAGCACTTTCTTTAACGCCAACTTCAGCTAGTGAGGCAGTTGATTGCACTCTCAGGTGACAAAGTAAAGGCTGTGTCTGTCCATTAAAGTTACTCATATCTATTTTCTTGAACAAGAATGTTACTCATTCTTATGCCTAATTAGGCTGGCGACCGTTGTTATTATCATTTGGACACTGTGGATAGGCAAATCATTGTTTGTTACTGTTTAAATATTTACGTAATTCTGATGTCCACTTCCGATAAGCTACCTCCGTTAGGTATTTAACAGTCAACACAACTAAAACCCTTTCAGAGGATAACACTGCTCTGCTTCTTTATACTGCAATTGCTTGAACAAAAAGAATTTCATTATACGAACTGCCTCCAGTTTTGAGGTTATGGTGTAACAGTAGCGGACGGAAGTGTTATACTATTTACTTTTAAAGGGGCCGTAATGCAAGAAGCACCTATCAACTGTAGTTAAACAGCTCCTGCGACCTCCGCTGACCTTTTTTTTTACATTACCGCACAAGATCGCTGACGGTCTATATTTTAGTCACGGTTGGGTCATTTCCTCAGAACCACGTCGACAACATAACGAAGCGAATGAGAAAAACGCTGAACCGATTATTTTATTTCATGTTTTAAGATATGCACGATAGACGGGAACGCTCGTCAGACACTGAATTACCACAATCCTGAGACGGTTGGTCCGCGAAAAGCTCAGAATGTATGGTACTTACTCAAATGGTTAGAGAATCGTTACGCTTCCTACCTTGATAGGTCATTTCCAATTTTATCTGCTGTTCTGGTATCAGTATTCCCTTACGCTCCCCTTCCATTTAGAATGCCAAGGACGTTTCTTCGTGCTTTCTATTGGCAATTGGCCTTCCAACACTGTTTCTGTATAATAGCTATTCATTGCGTCATGTTACGAGCCTATAGGTTTGTGCTGTTTGATCTAAACTGAACCTCAATGCCAATCTCTCTAATGATGTATCCGATGCCACTTTTGATCTAATTTGCGCGATTCTCAGTTTTTTTCAAGAAAGCTTGGTATATTAACGTACTTTTCAGTTGTTACAATTTCTTTATCTTTTTTAAGATAATAACATTTTGTATGTTTAGAACACACGTATATGCAAACTCTACAAAATCAGTCATCCTGATTTCTTTTACGTTTTATTTAAATAACATTAAATGACGTCACAAATTTTATACCACACAGTTAACCGAATTTTATTTTTATTTTATACAATGAATAATACAGTAAATAATCCTGTGTGTATAATCAGTTCTTCACCTGACCGCGCCACATAATGTGGGCAGTTGTGTGAGCGACTTGGCTAATAGTGAGTTGCATTAAGTAGTCAATCCTGTGCATGTGTTACGAAATTCTTTCTTAGTTCTTCGAAGAATTTTCACTTTGTGAACCGTTATTTTGTAACTGAAGCTGTTTTGTGAATATGGGCTTCGCGTGAAAACGTGTAAGTAAACAGAGTATGAAGAACGAAATTGTATTTCAGTCAGATAACATCAAAATCCTGGTTAATAGCAGTTTTGAAGGATTGTTAAACCTCTAGACGACTCCTACCAGTGAAAGATAAGTAACACAAAAATTTAAAAAACACGGCTACTGTGAAAATTACATATGAAAATTCAACATCAGTGGTTTACACTAAGATTGCATGGAAAGTTTTATTTATTACATTGTGTAACAATGACATACACATACAAATATGTCAGACACTCTACTGCTTTCTCATTTTCATAAGTACCACGTTGGACAGAACCCAGCGATAATTTCTGACTCTCGCGTCATGATGCGATTATAGTTCTACACAACGAGACCTCATGCCTTATGTTTGCCCCTACCTCTTTCGATTGCTTAGCGGACGACATTTTTCTTACTATAGTTTGTGTCTTTTTGTTTACTTCGAGTGTTCTTTAGACTACTGTTGGAACTTCGACTGCTTGCTACTTTGTTGACATGAACCTTTCCATTTCACTGGTTCCCACCCTAGATTACACAGCCGCCACAACATTAATTTTGATTTTTTTCTGAACCGCCTCTCTTCCTTTCTTCCTATTGTTTTACGGATTTTGCCGTAACGCGCAGCAGTCTAGTGTTTTGTCTCCTACTGTCCCGGGTTTTGTGCTTTAGAAAGGTACTGCTCTGACGCTAGCTGGCTGGTACCAGGGAGCGCGTTCTCTGTGCTTTGTGTGCCACGAGTGTTCGCGACAGACAGGACTGGTACTGACAACTGGATGTGTACTGAGAGCGCGACGGGTTTTTCTCTGGCCACTGCTCGCTATTTTGTGTTGAAACTACAGTCGCATTTGCAATCCCTACAGCCTGTCTTCACATTCTGTCACAGTATTCGCTTGCAGCTGTCACGCGCAGGGTCTTGTCAAATTTAAGTCTGTGGTTTTCTGATGGTAAAACGTGTTCCACTGCATCTGATCTACGCATTTCGGCCTTACATAGAACCATTGATGCTCCTATATTCGTTTTTCCGTAGTTCACGTCAGTGACGTCGCCGATGGAAGAGGAAAAGAGAGTGCAAAATTACCGGCCGTGAATGCTTGCACCTTACACCTGAAGCTTCTTGATTAACGTTTGACACCGAAATTCGTTCATATGTTCGCATAGATGCCTGGGGAGTTCTCTCAACACATTTCTTTAAATGCATTATCAGTAAACACACTCACTACGCGGTCACTCACAGCAGACCAGTGTAGGCTGTAATTATCGTATGGCAGCGAAACTTGGTAGATATGCTAATAAGTTAACGTGGAACCGATTTACGCTGGAAAAAAATTAGTTCCAATTTAGAACACCTGGTGCAAATCTGGTGCTGAATGCAACTAACACGTATAGAATGTTTCCATATGTAATGTAGTAGGACCGGGACGAGGGCAGGTAAGGTTAAATAAGTGAGAAATGCATAATGTTGATTTTATTATTAACCGCCACTTCAACAATTTGTGCAGTGTGAACACAGGAGACGAGACGCTGTACAGCGCCATATTTGCACCTGATGGAAAATATGAACTAATTTTTTTTTCCAGCGTAAATCGCTTCCACATTAAAGCATTAGCATATCTACCAAGTTTCGCTGCCATACGTTAATTACAGCCCAACCTGGAACTCCGCGAGCAGCTGCACTTATTAACCAGCTGGCATACGCAGCGAACCGCTCTGTTTAAGTAAACTGTGCAGTATTTATTATTTATGCATTGTAAACCTTAAATTTTACTTATGCTTTCATTTAAGAAAGCTATGTAATGTCAACTGCTTTGGGTGTCTGAACAGTTGCCTCCAACCTAAATTATACACTACTGGCCATTAAAATTGCTACACCAAGAAGAAATACAGATGATAAACGGGTATTCATTGGACAAAAATATTATACTGGAACTGACAGGTGATTACTTTTTCACACAATTTGGGTGCATAGATCCTGAGAAATCAGTACCCAGAACAACCACCTCTGGCCATAATAACGGCCTTGATACGCCTGGGCATTGAGTCAAACAGAGCTTGGATGGCGTGTACAGGTACAGCTGCCCATGCAGCTTCAACGCGATACCACAGTTCATCAAGAGTAGTGACTGACGTATTGTGAAGAGCCAGTTGCTCGGCCACCATTGACCAGACGCTTTTAATTGGTGAGAGATATGGAGAATGTGCTGGCCAGGGCAGCAGTCGAACATTTTCTGTATCCAGAAACGCCCGTACCGGACCTGCAACATGCGGTCGTGCTTTATCCTGCTGAAATGTAGAGTTTCGCAGGGATCGAATGAAGGGTAGAGCCACGAGTCTTAACACATCTGAAATGTAACGTCCACTGTTCAAAGTGCCGTCAATGCGAACAAGAGGTGACCGCGACGTGTAACCAATGGCACCCCATACCATAACGCCGGGTGATACGCCAGTATGGCTATGACGAATACACGCTTCCAATGTGCATTCACCGCGATGTCGCCCAACACGGAAACGACCATCATGATGCTGTAAACAGAACCTCGATTCATCCGAAAAAATGACGTTTTGCCATTCGTGCACCCAAGGTTCGTCGTTGAGTACACCATCGCAGGCGCTCCTGTCTGTGATGCAGCATCAAGGGTAACCGCAGCCATGGTCTACGACCTGATAGTCCATGCTGCTGCAAACGTCGTCGAACTGTTCGTGCAGATGGTTGTTGTCTTGCAAAAGTCCCCATCTGTTGACTCAGGGGTCGAGACGTGGCTGCACGATCCATTACAGGCATGCGGGTAAGATGCCTGTCATCTCGGCTGCTAGTGATACGAGGCCGTTGGGATCCGGCACGGCGTTCCGTATTACCCTCCTGAACCCAGCGATTCCATATTCTGCTAACAGTCATTGGATCTCGACCAACGCGAGCAGCAATGTCGCTATACGATAAACCGCAATCGCGATAGGCTACAATCCGACCTTAACCAAAATCGGAAACGTGATGGTACGCGTTTCTCCTGCTTACACGAGGCATCACAACGTTTCACCAGGCAACGCCGGTCAACTGCTATTTCTGTATGAGAAATCGGTTGGAAACTTTCCTCATGTCAGCACGTTGTAGGTGTAGCCACCGGCGCCAACCTTGTGTGAATGCTCTGAAAAGCTAATCACTTGCATATCACAGCATCTTCTTCTTGCCGGTTAAATTTCGCGTCTGTAGCACGTCATCTTCGTGGTGTAGCAATTTTAATGGCCAGTAGAATAGTATTACATCGATAATAATTTAATTATTTTTATGTCATCCATGTTGGACTGCGATTTTGAAACTGCGACTGTTTATAACAGAACAGATAAATCAAGAAAAAAAAGTCTGCATCAGTCATTTCTCATCCAAGAGCTTCTTTGAGGACTCACAGCATTATCTCCATGTGGATCAGTGAACTACGTTAAAATTTATTTGCCTGGATGTAGCCAGTTTCTGTTTTAACGTTTATTTCGCTATTACCATTGGTGTATTACGATAAGTGACACCTATCTTACTTTTTACTAAATGAAGTCTGAGACAGGAATTCTGAAGTAACAACACTGACCTATACGAGCGTAAGGCTTTGAAACATGTCATGGAAAAAATAAAAATGAATGACATATTTAACTGTTTCTGTTTGGCTTTCATTTAATTACTTTCAGTCTTCAAAAAAGTATTACAGCACGTGCTAAATTAGTTTCGGAAAAGATCTCTTATTACTGAAATCGAGAATTCTGGAAGCATCAGTACTTCCTGGGGTTACGAAGATTCATGCTAACGTTTCAACAAGCAAGCCGTTCCCTGTGGTAGGACTGACTGCCGTCTAACCTATGCAGCCTAATTTGATCCACGGTCTAATTAGTTGGCACTGAATAATTAATTTCTGAGAAACTAACGGGATTCGTTAGTGAGAAAAGCACTTCGCACACGCATAGGGTTCACGAAATGCGTCACAACACGCAAACCCCAGATTCGAGAAAATTAAATGTATGTGGAAGTACGCTGAGCTGGAATTTATTAGCGTGTACTCCATACCGGAACTAACGCTAAGTGAATCGGCCGATCCATCAGCCGCTCGCTACATCCCTCTGGCTACGGCCCGATCAGCTTATTCCCCGGATTGATTGTGTTACACGGCGGGCTGCAGAGTGATTACAGCAACGCAGCACGTCTCTCCGACGTTAAATTTTAAACGTCTTGCTTGCAACAAAAAGTTGTAACAAACGCGGCCCGGGGATTAAGCCAAATTTATTGTCAACCCATGTCTACGTATACAGGGTAACCGCTATAGGAAACGGACTGTTTTCAAATGAACAGCGGTATTGTGACTTCGAGAAAAAACGTTTATTTACACAAAATCAAAAGTTTCCATCTCCTGTCTAATTTACTTCGTCACTTATAAAAGAAACTTTTCATTCAATTGGCGGCCTTCCTCTCGAATACAATTTGCAGCTGTTTATCGGAAGTTATCCATAATTCTATTCAACAGGCATTGGTCAGTTACGTCCCTTTCGTCTTTAAAGGCAGCTTTCAATTCCATTAAACTTCTGGGTATTGCGACATAGAGACGATCTTCCAAATGACCCCGCAAAACGCGGTCACCAGCGGCGGCCAAGCCTGATGACCTACGCGCCCACAGCACGTCACCGAAACGCGAAATAAGGCATCCAGGGAAAAGTTCTTCACAAGTGCAACTGTTGTCACGAAAAATGTTCTTCACAAATGCTATGGACGCATTTTCTGTGTACTTTGTTCCACCATCCTATTGGAAATAAACTCTTGTGGAGTTTACCTCTTACCTTCGTAATTCTAATAGAAAAAAGTTATCTTCACGTGTACGTAACGTTCGGCGCCGACTGTCAATGTTAGGGCGACCTCCTCAAAGGATGGGAGGACCGATTACTCCAAAAGCAGCTACAGCAGACCACACAGTCTCTGATGTGGAGCGAAGAGGTCTTTCATGAACTACGCATCGTTGTTCATCGGCCCAAAAACGATAGTTCCGTAACTTCCTGGCAAATTAACACTTGCGTCCACAAATAAAAAGAAATATACTGTGTTCTGCAATCAGGTTACCGGGGTCATCCAATATATTTGTCATGCAGTTCACAGTCTGCAACACTCACTCAGGTCTGGCCACATACAAAATCTGAACACAATATATTAAGCTATGAAGCGAAGTAAGATTGTGTTACAAAGTTATTGTCTACTGTTAATCCAGAAGAGGATGAAGCTACATATTTCAGAGAAGAAGACTGCATAGACGAATGTATTCCTACTAATGAAGATGCTGCTGCTTCAGTTATTGAAGATGCTACTGATGCTTGCAGTGATGCTGAAGTTCAGTGATTGTTTCTTGTGCAGACATTCTACGTGGTGAAGACGGAACTGTGTGGCATAAGGAACCTTTATGGACAAGAAAGGTCCTGAAGCAGAATATTTTTGAAAGGTCTGGGCCGAAACGTGCAACAAAAATTCTTACTATAAAAGATATCTTCCAAAGTATATTAACAGATAAAATGTGTGAAGTAATAGTACGCGAAACGAACAGGAAGGCAGATCAGATATTCACAAATTATAACATCAATTCAGAAGGAGCAGCGGAAGTGTAGAAGCCACTTACAACTGAACAATTTGATGCATATCTTTGTATATTGATAATAGTTGGGGTAAGAGTGGGGTAACAGTGGACAAACAAAGCTGTGCTCTCTCCAGTGGCTCATCCCCAGACGCGGCGCAAAAGGTTTTGGCTGCCTCCGCTACCGTCACCCCTCAATTGAACTCAAACAGAAGAATATGTCAGAAATGTTCAGTTTTCTTCATTTGGCACTTCGCTTCCTAGGATGTAGGGCGCGACTCACTATCTCCGAACGACAATATATACACTCAAATACAAGTAGCAACAATAACTACAAACAGAAAATGACAATCCAGAAATAAAGCCATAGCAACCGAAATACCAACATGCGAAACAGAAACGCTACGAATTTATGCATCAACCTAATGCTTTGAATCAATATTATGGACGGTTTATCCTACTCCATTTGTTTTAAGATAGAATAATTATTTCGAGGCTAAGGAGATCTTCTGACGGCGGCACATACCTGTTTATAATTTTAAATTAATGTGTGACTGGTACACATATTTGCTGTACTAACTCGTATACCTATCAATACCTATATGTGCGCCGAAGTACGACGTGTACTATCCGCTCGAAAATAGATCTGTGGCAGTGCAAATAGGATGCAGCTCGTGAAAATATATCAACTGAGCGCGCTTAAAAAATGAATAAATAAAGGCAGAGATGTCCGAATGCCTACAAATAAAAAATGGAAAAAAGATTAGCAGTTAACGTCCTATCGACGTCAAAGTAATGAGAGGCGGAGAACAATCTCGCTCTGGGAAAGGATTGGCAACGGAAATCGGCCGTGTCCTTTTCAAAGGGACCACGCGTCGTTTGCCGTGTTCAATTTACGAGAATCACAGAAAACGTAGATCTTTATGACCGAACAGGAACATGAACCACCGTCCTTGCAACTGCGAGTCAAGTGTCTTACCACTACAGCACGCTGTTTTATTAACAGTTTAAGTCTTCGAAGTCAGTCGCGAAGGGAAACTATATCTGATCTTAAGAGTTAGGAAAATGAAAAAGAAAAAGACAAAATACTTTCAATTTATATGTGTCTGTACAATGAATATCACTGTACAAATCTACAGAGTGGTACACGAGATATACACTCAAGCGCCAAAGAAACTGGTATACGCAAGCGTATTCAAACACAGAGATATATAAACAGATAGAATACGGCGCTGCGGTCGGCCTGTGTAAGACAAGTGTGGCGCAATTGTTACATCGGTTACTGCTGCTACAATGGCACGTCATCAAGATTTGAGCGAGTCTGAACGTGTTGTTATGTCGGTGCACGAACGATGGGACACAGCATCGCCGAGGTAGCGATAAAGTGGGGATTTTCCCGTCCGACCACTTCACGAGCGTACCGTGAATATCAGGAATCTGGTAAATCATCTAATCTCCGACATAGCTGCGGGCCGAAAAAGATCCTGCAAGAACTGGGCCAACGACGACTGAAGAGAATCGTTCGATGGGACAGAAGTGCAACCCTTCCGCAAATTGCTGCAGATTTCAATGTTGGGCATCACCAACTGTCAACGAAGCATCATCGATATGGGCTTTCGGACCCTAAAGACTACTCGTGTACCCTTGATGACTGCACGACACAAAGCTTCACGCTACGCCTGGGCCCGACAGCATCGACATTCGACTGTTGATGACTGGGAACATGTTGTCTGGTCGGACGGGACTCGTTTCAAATTGTATGGGGCGAATGGACGTGTACGGGTATGAAGACAATCTCAGAAATCCATGAACGCTGCATGTTAGCTGGTGGAGGCTCTGTAATGGCGTGGGGAGTGTGCAGTTGGAGCGATATGGGACCACTGATACGTCTAGATACGACTGACACGTGACACATACATAAGCATCCTCTCTGATCATCTGCATTCAAGTCCATTGTGCATTCCGACGGGTTTTGGAAATTCCAGCAGGACAATGTAACACCTCACACGTCCCGAATTACTGCAGAGGGGCTCCAGGATCACTCTTCCGCTGGCTACCATGCTGAGCATATCTGTGACACCTTGCAACGTGCTGTTCAGAAGAGATCTCCACCCCCTCGTACTCTTGCGGATTTATGGACAGCCCTGCAGCACTACTTCAAACATTAGTTGAGTCCGTGCGACGTCGTGTTGCGGCACATCTACGTGCTCGCGGGGGCCCTAAACGATATTAGGCACCTGTACTAGTTTCTTTGGCTCTTCAGTGCAGTACATTTTCAATTGATCACATCGTTATGATGTAGAGCCACAGCATCTAACAGGATCTACATATACGGCCTAGTCAAATTAATGTGATCACTATTCATGTTTGACATCAACCTGCAATGACGCCACGTGGCCATACTGGCAGTGGAGGGTATATGAAGTGTGTCACGGGGACGCGGAAAACAGTGCAGTCGTCGTCGTCGTAATGCGGAAGCGGAGCAATTTCCGTGAGGTCCAGAAGGGCATGATCACTGGCTTCCGGAAGGGTGGAAGCATTTCCGAAACGGCTAGGTTTGTAAACAGTCGTGCCGCCGTGGTTAAAGTATACCCTGTATGGCAAAATAGTGCTACCCAAACCGCACAAGGCAACTGTGGTGAATCATGGGCCATAGGTGACAGGCATGAACGATGGCTGCGGAGATGTGTTCAAGAAAACAGACGTGCAACTGTTGAGCAACTGACCGCCCAGATGAACCAAGAGGATACTAACAGTACGTCCTCAACGACCGTTCAGTGAACGCTGCTGCATATGGGTCTCCGCAGCAAGTGCCTGGTTCATGCACCTATGCTGACTGCTGTTCGTCAGCGACGAACGGAACTGGACGTCCACGGAATGGCGATAAGTGGCGTTTACTGATGAATCATGTTTTATGCTCCATCGGCGTGAAGTGTCTGAAAATAATCACCAAGCAACAATCGTCGGCAGGGTCCAGGCCGGAGGAGGGAGCGTTATGGTCTGGGGAATATTTTCGTGGAATTCCCGGAGTCAACCCGTCATTCTGGATCAACAGAAGTATGCATCTGTCCTTGGGGACCACGCCCACCTCGACATGCAGTTCGTTTTTCCTGGTCATGACGGCGTCTACCAGCATGACAACGCAGCATGTCACACAATTCGCAGTGAACTTGCGTGGTTCGAAGAGCACCTGGATGAGTTTACCGTACTCCCCTGATCACCAAACTCCCCGGATTTAAGCCCAATCTAACGGTCTGTTCGTAGCATGGATACTGAACCGAGAAACCTAGCGCAGCTGGGCCGCGGCACTGCAGTCGGCATGACTCCACATCCCTGTCGGTAGCTTCCAGAACCTCTGCGCTGCAAAAGAGTGTTGTTAAAGCGTTTGACAAGTGGCCACATTAATCTTACTGGACAGCGTAATATACGATTCATTTCGGTGTGGAACATTGCCCAGTGCAGGTACCGAGCGAGGTGGCGCAGTGGTTAGACACTGGCCTCGCATTCGGGAGGACGACGTTTCAATCCCGCGTCCGGCCATCCTGATTTAGGTTTTCCGTGATTTCCCTAAATCGCTCCAGGCAAATGCCGGGATGGTTCCTTTGAAAGGGCACGGCCGACTTCCTTTCCCATCCTTCTCTAATCCGATGAGAAGGATGACCTCGCTGTCCGGTCTCCTTTCCCAAACAACCCAACCCAGCGCAGGTGCGTGTTGAGGCAGTGGAGGAATCCTCTCGCGTCCAGAGCGTTGCAGCTGTGTTACCGCGTAATGCGCCTTGGAAGGGACCACCATTTTCAGACATGACAATATGCAGGTGGATAAAACAATGACCTAAGAGGGATTCTGAAACTGATGTGAAGCACAAGGGACCCGAAACGACAGTTCGGACGCAGGAAAATGTCCGATGAGTCCAAATGGCTCTGAGCACTATGGGACTTAACTACTGTGGTCATCAGTCCCCTAGAACTTAGAACTACTTAAACCTAACTAACCTAAGGACATCACACACATCCATGCCCGAGGCAGGATTCGAACCTGCGACCGTAGCAGTCGCGCGGTTCCGGACTGTGCGCCTAGAACCGCTAGACCACCGCGGCCGGCGCCGATGAGTCCGTGCAGCGCTGCAGCCAAGACCCTAGCGATCGCTACAACGCCATTCCCGAACATTACAGATCTCTCGCAGTCTTTGCAGTGGATTGTCAAACAGGCTTCAAAGTTTCCTCCTTATAAGCTGCATGTGTGTCAATAGTTACGGCCACGAGATAAAGTCAGTTGGAGCAATTTCTGCAGAGCATTACTGGCTGCAATTGACCAGGATGATGCATTTTCGACAAATCCTGTGAGGCCTGATGAGACAAACATTCATGTGAAAAGGTTTCCAGTAAACGAAACTTCGATTTTACTCGCAGATCGTTCAGGAAAATGCCCAGGATCGGCCTAAGATCGTTGTCTGGCGTGGTGCTTGACAGCCCATTGGAATCAGAGGGTCATCGTGACTGCATTAACAAATAAAAAAATAAATAAATAAATAAAAAATCTGTGGCCGAAAGATTAGGTGATATCATAGTCCGTGGGATATCACCGCATCGGAAGGATAATCGATGCAGAAAACAGCGCCTCTGTGTACTCACTGAGTTAAGGGCCGTACGTGCTGTAGCCCATGTTACTGAAACCACATCGCGTTTAGATGGCAATCTCCCTGAAGCTGTGGAATAAGGTAATGATTCATCATGGCTGCAAACCGCTCGGAATGGACACTCACTAGTTGGCCGTTGTTCCGAGAGGTTTGCAACCACGATTAATCATTCTTTCATTCCACAGCTGCAGATACATTGCCGTCCAAACCTATTATTTAATGAGTACACTGAAGTGCCGTTTACCACATAGATTTCTCTTCCAATGCCGTGACAGCTCATGTACTGTGAGATCACCTAATCTTTCAGCCACCGATTTTTCCCTGTGCAGCCATTTCAAAAACCAAGTTTTTTCACGGTGACTCCAAAATACTGACGAGCTGAAAGTCGCAATCCGGGAACCCATTCCACAAGATATGATACAGAATGCAATCACAAATTTCCGTGAACCTCAAAGTCGCCAACGATAGGCGCAATTTGGTGATGCACTTCGTAAGAGATAACCTTGTGTTGTGATTATAAGTAATGACAATGTGTGAAGAACAGTTATTCGTAAATCATATTGGTGGAAAAATACGCTCCAACTCGTAAAAACCGAATGAAAATTTACTACATGGCGTGGGCCACCCTGTAGTAATGTACGACGCTTTTTATACGGGGCAAATGAGTATTTTTATCATCTCCTGCTAATGAAAAATTTTGACGTGGAAAGGTTAACAGTTATCAGAAAAGAGGTGATGGTTTCTGGAGCGCACACGAGAAAATCAGTACAAAATATTCGCCTTTATCTGAGTTACACAGAAACTGACAGGTCTCCGAAAAAAGAATTAGCAGAAGGTGACTTCTCGGTAGCCCTGTTTAGCCCTTCAACGAGAAGCTGTTACTGTTGTCCTCACAGGAAAAGCGTAGTCAGGCGTGCATCAGCCTAGAGCGCTGTTGACTGCAGATTCGTTACACCAGGTACGTTGCCGCTATCGGTGAAACGATTGTAGGAATGTCTTTCGCGTCCATTCCAGCGGAATACACGGGGGAAATTCATTTCCCGTTACGCCGTGGGCAATGTCCGGGAATTGGCGCAGGCGGCGAATGAGCAGGCTACAGAATGACAGCAGCCGATTCACAACCGTAGGCGTTTGGCGTGGGCGACGAAATGTCTACATGACAGTTAGTTATCAATGCATGCGATGGCCGCCAGTGTTAACAACCAGAAGTGTGCCAATTAACCGAGTTTCGCTAAGCCAATCGCCGCCCCTCTCCCCTCCCCCACCTCCGATTAGAGCGATAACTCACGTGGGCGGGAGACCAAGAGGACGCGTCGAGGCAAATCCGTATGAAAGCAATTTCGTCCACCCTCAAAAAACCACCCTACATCGACGTGATTTTTAATCGACGGAGATTCACCGTAACAGTACGAACAGCATCTCAATATGAATAGTGTCACACTGTCCATGTACAGTGTAGTACGAACGAAACATGAAGGTAGTGGCCCAAGCAAACATACATACATAGGATGACTGAAAATACGCCGACAGCAAAATGTTTATTATATATATCACTTTTTTCACGTACATTGTTTATAATAAGAGGGGCGTTCAATAAATAATGCAACACTTTCTTTCTCAGACAGTTTCGGTTTAAAAAATACGCAGATCATTGTGCAACATTGTCGAATATTCTCGCTTCTGCCCTTATAGTTTCATTAATTTCAAGTAGGTGGCGGCGCTATACAGCCTTCAAAATGGCCTCTGTAAGTGAGGTGCGTTCCAAGCAGGGAGGTTTCATTGCGTTTCTTTTGGCGGTAAACCAGAGCATCGCAGATATTCACCGGCGCTTGCAGAATGTCTGCAAACAGCAGCACCGTGAGTTGTTAGGCGAACGTATGTCATCAAAGCAACAAGGTCGCCGGCCGCACTCTCGTGCAACATTGGAATGTACGGACACATTCATTCGACAATTAGACTTCTCTGGTGGCAGCGATGACACATTTGCCCACCAGTCTTTTTTCCTTCACTTTGTTCGTTGTTGATCGTTGTGTTTGGTCGTTGCGGACGCCACACGACATCCGTTCAAGTTCGTTTGTTGATCCTTCCACTCAGCTTTTTTTATTACAGAGGCCAACCGGCTCTCTCACCGAACATGCTGAGGTACCGTGCCGGCGGTCGGACCATTGGAGTACTCGAAGGTGTCACTCGCCACGTAGAAGAAGACTATAAAGAACAACGAAAGACCATTTGCGCGGAACTGTTTACGCGTTACGGGGCGGATCGTGAGAATTTTTCGTCATACATCGTCATGAGCAATGAAAAGTGGGTTCATTACTTCGAACCGGATACAAAAGAACAATCCATGGAGTGGCGCCACAGTTCAAAGCCACACCCTCTGCAGGTATGAAGTCATGGTAACGGTCTTCTGGGACTCTCAAAGGGTATTTTGTTTGATGCACCAATCAACTCCGAAATGCATTGTGCTTCCCTCAGGGACTTGAAGAAACTACTTCGTCGTGTTCGTCGCCACAAAAACGCAAATGAACTTCTTTTCTATTAAAACGCAAGTCCTCTCGTAAGTCTATGCAGCGCCAGAATGTTCTTCCTTATTCACTCAACAACTCGGATCTTGCACCTTCCGGCTTCCATCTGTCCGGCCCAATGAAGGATGCACTCCGCGGGAAGCAGTACATGGATGATGGGAAAGTTATTGACGATGGCTCCGACGCCGAATATTAGAGTGGTACCACGCGGGCATACGGGTCTTCCCAGGAAGGTGGCGTAGGCCCGTCGCACTGAACGGAGACTATATTGAAAACTAAGGTTACGTAGACAGAAGAGTGGGGAATAATATGGTGTATAGGAATCCTGAAAAAAAAAACCAACCTGCTTTCGGAAGAAAAATGTACTGCATTACTTGCTGAACGCCCTTCGTATATGCTCAAAATCGTTCAGAAACGCATGCACTAACTTTTCTTTAAAAAAATTTTGCAACCACTGTGCGTAACACGTTGACACTGATGATACGAATCTCCGTTGTTGTGTTTATCTTCAGTTACGCCAGTAAGCGCGGCCTACTTTTATGGGAATCATTCGTTCACAGTAGTTCCACATGAATCAAGTCAGCCAGAATCGTGAGAACGTGGGTACCGTAATCCTCTAGAGATGATCCGACCACAAAAAAATTCGCTTCTGAAATGAGATGTTTCAGTATATGCGTGACGAGTGACACAGTCTTACTGCTACCTACAGTAACGTTCACTGACCTCAAGAAACGAAATAAACAGGACAAAATTTGTCTTGGTACACAGCAATGTTCGCTGTATTTGCGAGGAAAACAGAGCCCACTCTTTGACGACGCAATTCAGCACAACACAATACAATTCTCCGAAAGTGCAAGGAGTTTTCATAAAATACACGTGGAGCTTGGGGGTGACCAATTTTTTTCCCCCCTATTTCTATTACGAATCCATTAAGGCGAAACCACGCCCCATCACACGTCCAAGTTCTGCTATTCGATGGTTGTCAACTGATGTCCGGAAGTAAGTAAAATACGCTAAACACTTTTCTTTATCCGGTGGCTTCAGTTCCTGCAAACTAAGAAGGTGATGAGTACCAGATAATAACTTCTGGCCGGCCGGAATGGTCGTGCGGTTCTAGGCGCTACAGTCTGGAACCGAGCGACCGCTACGGTCGCAGGTTCGAATCCTGCCTCGGGCATGGATGTGTGTGATATCCTTAGGTTAGTTAGGTTTAATTAGTTCTAAGTTCTAGGCGACTGATGACCTCAGAAGTTAAGTCGCATAATGCTCAGAGCCATTTGAACCATTTAATAACTTCTGCATTGTTTTATGACAACTACGATACATATCTGAGTTTGGAAAGATAGTCTCCTCAGATTTTTTGAAACCGAACGCTGGCGGCACGTCGTCCTTCACCTCAACCAATTTTGTGCTAGTCAAAATTACCGGTCTCCCGGTTGTCTCCTTGTCTGAAACGCTCATTTTTGCCCCAAAATGGACGATTAGTCTCGTTATTGTTGAACTGTTCGGAACTACGGCGTATGGATATTCCCTATAAATGCGTCTCCAACACGCATATGAACGACTGGTAAAATACTACTGAACACGGAAAACTCGTTGCGCTTAAAGAGACGTTTTTCACCGAACAATGAACTGCTCAGCACTACAGACGTCACGTCCTCGTTACACTAGCTTCTTCGTTTGTTGTAATCTGTAGTGGATTCTTGCAGTGAGTAACAGATCGAACGAATACAATGCAACTTCTAAAACTCCTGTTTACAACGAGCTCATTTTTATGTGCGCGACGTTTCGATCCCACTGTATAACAATGGAGAGAACTATTTATTTATGTACATCATTGCAACTTGTAACCTATAATTTAAACATCCACTGTATTTATTCTTACTTAAATTAATACTGTTATCAGTTAATCTACTTTCTTCACATTGTCAACTAATGATACGAAGTGTACAATATTACAGCTCACAGAACACTACTTGGAAAATATCCAGAACATAATGTCATTCTTTCTGTTCAACTTCCAAGATAAATTTTTAGAACTCTGCATTGATAAGGAACTGTGATGATGTTAATTGACCTGTATGGTCACTCAAACGTAGTATATATGAGTCTTCGTGCTAGGAGACAATTAACGTAAGGGTAAGACACCCTATTTACGAGGGCGGTAAGTGGAAATGTGTACGCTGAGCTCTGGAACCTGAAAAAATTTCCGAGCACAGTTAGTAAACTATGACTTACTATCTGGAAAATAAATACTGGGGAGGGAGGGTAAAGCATTCTTAGCAGCGCTAGGCTGTTCATTGTTGTTGGGCTGATGAAACTTTCACTCCATACTCTGACGAACCTTGTAAATGATGGTAGTGAACTGGAAACAATACATTTGTGTCATACGCAATAATATTTCATTCCTGCATGGATGGGAACGGGGTGACGAAGGTACAACGCCGAGTAATCAGATAGTACGATATTGCAGTGCCTGTATTGTTGAGAACTAAGATGCAATGTTCCTTCGAACGGGCATGTGCGAACAGACAGTGCGTCATATTTCTTAACACCACAAGCACTGCAATATAGTATTTACCCGCCGATTCCTGGCGGCGACTTTCAATTAAAATGTCCTTCCCTGTATGGGAATTACATAATGTGTGTACGAGTACAGGTTGTGACGCATGAACGACGCCAAATAGAAGTTTGGATCTGGTCGAGAGTCGTGCACGGATAGCCGAGACTATTACAGCGACCGCTCACGTAAAGCGGGAAATTCGGGTGAGTCCCGGTCCGGCACAAATTTTTATCGTCGTCATTCCATTGCACACCTGATGGTTGTCCGTATTCAGACTTCGAATACATTTCATGTACAATCAGATAGTTTCTGCTGAATCCATCCATTACATCGGAGCTCATCGTTCCAAGATAGTTATTACTCCTGTTTTGTCGCAATGAGGGAGATGATAGTAGGACGTTGGAGAGCTTTCCACTTACAGCTCCGAGTAGTAATTAAAACAATGGTCTCTTATTCTGGAGGAGAGGTGTTCAAATCCCTGTACTGTCATCTATGTTAAGGGTTGGAGAGGTTCTCCGTCCAGCGAAGCTATGGTTCTATTCATATTAATTTCTACAGGGCGTTATCGAAAACTGATGGGGTGAGACCGATACTGTGTGAAAATGCAATAAAGTAAAAACTACAACTAACAACCGTTAACGTTATTTATTAAGAGCAAATAGCGGCGCTACCCGTTTCGAACAGACAGGTTCATCATCAGAAAGTTGTTCATGTGATCTGATTGATTTTTGCTGTTGTAAAAGTTACTAGGGGGTGTTGGTTTCCTTCAGCATGAAATTATATACGAAAAACGACTACTTTACTGTAATTGGACCCAACAATTAATCACAACAACGTACGCAACACACTAAGATAAGGTTGGTTAGTTTAGTGTTACGAGTCAATGATGGTAGATAATGGTTCCTTTTGTTGGTTGCTTCTATCACGTCCAGCTCCAAGTTCTGTAAAAATTATAGCCCCCCATTCTTTTGGTATTACGGATCATATCACAACTCTCGTGTGGCTACTAGAGGCTATCAAATAATCTTATACTCCTGAATCGACAATTTCCCACTATAATGATTCACCCTCCTCTAACATTACTTTTTTTTTTTAAATACAGATAACCGATATGATGTACACTATTGATTGTTGCATACGTTAAAATTATCTCAGCTGTTTCACTAAGAAAATTCATATGATGTTGTATACGATGTATCACATTTCAGGCTAAAAAGTATAAAAAGGAAATTAATGTGTTACAATCGATATGTACTAACATTAAAACTACTCTTCTTTTTAAAATACTTGAAGTTACGAAATTTCTGGCATATTCAAAAGTCATTATTAATTGCAAATTCTAACACTAATTATTAAATTTGTTTCTGGATTTATTTATGAAATAATGATACAATTTGGTAAAGATTCTTCTCTTGTCGAGAAAGTTTGTAAACTCTTTTGCTTTGTAAATTCTGGAAATTGTGAGTACCGCAGAATGTAAGTAGTTATGGGAATTCCTCTGATGGAAACGCACGTATTTTGCTAAACTTGTCGACAACAACGTAATTTGTGGTGAAAATTGTGAAGTCGGTGTGATTTAGAAGAATGGGATAAATAAAATTCAAGAATAATACAGACAAATCTTCAACATTTATTTAGTCATCAAGAACCTAATAAATTAAAATTTCAGCTCCAAGAATGTGCCCCTAGAAAAGACTTCGACCCATCGACAACACCAACGAGATAATTAAGATAAGTAAAACGTTATTATTTTGTGTATCTTACATCTCTCGATGCTTTTGAAAATAGTGAAGATACTAAGACAGTGAATTTTTTGGAACTATAGTATGATTAAAATAACTTGGTAGTTGACAGTTCACGAACTGGAGCTAGGTTCCTCCACCACGGCGCTCAATGTCACACGTGAACCGTTCGGCGTTGCCAAACTGCCACAACTGGTCAGCTCGCTTCCAATTCCTTGTACAGCATTCTTTCTGGATGTGTTTGGATTCCAAATCATGGGTCTGGCACTAATTTCGTATTTCATCATGTACGATAACCACACCTGAAGCAACATACATTCGTAACGATGTTAATGAAATGCACACGTTTCATGCACAGCACTAATTAAACAAGACGCGATTCAGCATCACATATGCGGTTACCATGATCACAGATCAGTTTACATTTGATGAGCTACGCACGATGTTGCGTGAAACCGAGTTTTTGAAAGCTACAACTCATCATTACGACTGGGTGGTCACGGTTAAAAATACAACAACTTAGTTTAGTGTTGTACTTAGGCGCAATAGTTAGCGTAATAACCTGATATGTTGAGGGTCGCAGGTTCAAAGCTTGTGTAACTGTGAATTTTTTTAAATTTCTGAATCTAATCAAAAGTGTTTTATCATCATTTTTATTCAGTTACTTCGTTTAATGTAATTTCTTTTAATTTCTAATTCTTTGCCATGTCATTTTCATCTCGGTATTACATTTTTTATTTGTTCTATTTTTCTACCTACAACAGAAATTAAGAAAAGAATTGCAATGGCAAAAGAAGGATTCAAGAGGAAACAGAAATTACTTAGTGGACCACTAAACAAAGATCCGAGGAAAAGAGTTACCAAATGATACATCTAGAGCGTGGCACTGTATGGCGCGGAGACCTGGACATTTAGGAAGGAAGATGAAAGAAGATTGGAGGCACTAGTGATGTGGATATGGAGAAGAATGGAAAAAGTGGAATGGGAAGACCGAGTAAGGAATTAAAAAGTATGGAGAAGAAAGAAACAAGCTGAAAGTTATCAGCAAGAGAAAACGGAACTGGATTGGACATAGTTTGAGGAGGGACTGTTTATTGAAGGAAGGAATAGAAGGAATGGTGGAGGGAAAAAGGGGAAGAGGAAAAAGAAAACATCAAATGCTGGACAATATAAAAGGAGACAAATATTCAGAAACGAAAAGACTGGCTTTGGACAGACAAAAGCGGAAGAGGCTTAATCCATGACAAGACCTGCCCTAAGGCAGAATACCATACTACTACGACAACTACTACTAATACCACCAATAATGCTTTTTTCGTCTGAAATCTACCTGTGTCGTCCCTAATATGCAACCAAGTGCCAAGGAGGGCTGCTCATCGGTTGGTAACGCAGCAGTTTGTGTAATCAGTGAGAGTATAGTTTCAGGTAAACAACGACAACAAGAAATTACAGTTTTCTTTTACCGCTGAAACTGAATTTCTTCCGTCTTTAGTTTGTTCGTAGAGGCTGGCTTTAATCGTCGTGAACAAAGCGATCGTGATTTTAGTTCTGCCGCAGATGGTTGGCCGCCATTTTCTCGGATACATTGCACACGACGAGGTTGTGTTTAGCTTGGAACACGAGCTCCTGTCGCAGTTGAGTCTTCGGTCACTTAAAATCAGCTGTCAACGGAGCATCCCGCATGTCCGACATACCTAACGGCGGACACTTCCAACACTGCTCTGTGTTACACATTAACAGCATTTACAGGGTGGCGCACGAAATGTGTTACCATTTTGTTTTTGAATATAAACTTATTGTCAATACAATCTGAAGGGAACATATACTAGAATGAAGAGCCATCCATGGAGATTTGTTCTAACTCAGCACATGCTCAATATGTCCACCATTTCGTTTCCTAACTTCCTTCAAACGAACACTGAAGTTAGTGATTACCCTACGGCACACGGCTTCCGTAATTTCACTGCAAGCTTCAAGAATAAGTCTTCTGAGCTCCATTAAATCACGTGGATGTTTCGGGAAAATTTTTTCCTTTAGTTACCCCCAAAGAAAAAAGTCATATGGTTTGATGTCTGGACTATTGGGGCGCCAATTTTGTCCGTCATTAAAGCGACATGGAAACCTGAGTGAAATGATCCGCATCTCGAAATGCTCGTGTAAAAACTCCAACACAATGTTTGCAGTACGAGGGCCTTGCTCCATCTTGTATGAACCACTGCATGTTGAAGGGCAAGGCAGTAGCAAGAAGCTGTGGAATGAAGCTACTGCGAAGCATGCTCAAATAACGCTCGCTGTTCACAATTTCTTCAAATAAAAAGGGTCCAACAAGTCCGTGACAGGAAATTGATGCCCACGCTGTAATCCTCGGAGCATAATGTTGTCGTTCATGAAGCACTTGTGAGTTTTCGGTGGCCCAAAAGTGTACATTTTGTTTCTTAACCACACAGTCTAAATGAAAATGCGCCTCGTCTGAAAACCAAACGTTGAGTGTTTCTTCCCCACCCTCCGCCCACTGAGCAAACAGTAGTCTCTGCTGCTTGTGTTCTTGAGTGAGCTTCTGTGCACAGGTCGTCTTGTATGGGTACATATGGAGGTCACTTTTAAGAATGCGTTGAACGGAGCGTCTGGATATTCGCAGTTGCACTGCTGCCTTTCTACACGATATCCGGGGACTTCTCTGAACAGCAACTCGTACCGCTTCAATATTCTCCGGCGAACAAACAGGCTTAGGCCGAGGTCGCTTCGCTTCCAATACCGTTCCTTTCTGTACAAATTTAGCGTACAACCCGTGGATGGTCTTCTTGCAAGGGACCGATAGTGTGTTAAATGTTGTCGAAAACTCCTCTGAGTCACAACAAGGCTTTTCGTTTCATGAAAAAGTAACAATTGCCGATCGTTGCTGTGTCGTCAGTCTTCGTCAGCCATTGCTGCTTACTGGTCTCCTAGCGGCAGTGTCGTGAATTACACGTCATTTCGTAACTCATTTGTTTTTCCAAGCTTTGCTGGTACTGCTGTACAGATCCCAGTGGAATATCTAATTCTGCGTCGTAAATTGTGAAAGAAACAATTGATAACACATTTCGTGCGCCACCCTGTATGTAGTGACTTGCCGTGTTTGTGTGTTACGTGTAAACAAGCGGTAACCGGCGGCCGGTGTGACAACACCGTGGGCCGGCCAGGGTGGCCGAGCGGTTCTAGGTGCTACAGTCTGGAACAGCGCGACCGCTACGGTCGCAGGTTTGAATCCTGCCTCGGGCATGGATGTGTGTGATGTCCTTAGGTTAGTTCGGTCTAAGTAGTTCTAAGTTCTAGGGGACTGATGGCCTTAGAAGATAAGTCCCATAGTGCTCAGAGCCATTTGAACCATTTTGAACAACACCGTGGCGGCGCCAGACGCCTACAATCAAAAAATTTTAAACGGGCTGTAGTTTCCTCTGTTAACAAGAGCTACGGTTTCCTGAACAAACTGTGCAGTTTCGTGGCGCAGCGAGTATGTCGCAAGCGAGTGGTGGTGGTGGTGGTGGTGGTGGTGGTGTGCGGCAACTCTCGGAACCCCAGTGCGGCAATGTTGCCTCCGCTGTTGTGGAGGAGCGGACTGCCGGTAAGTAGGCTATTCCGGCCGGGCTGTATGCGGCGGCGGCGGCGGCGGCGGCGGCGGCAGCGGCCAATTGAATTGCGGGCGACGCGCCTAACTGGCGCGCGGGGACCAAATTGCTAGAAAACATCAGCGCGCGCCGGCTGCTAGCAGGCCGGCCCCGCTCTTCTCTTCTCGCCTCGGCTCGGGTAACCACATCAGCACGTGCCGCTGCGCTGTCGGCGAGGCGCGGCTGCCCCTCTAAAGGCCGGTTCCCACTAGAGCGCGGCAGCGCGTCGTGCGGCAACGGCAGCGGCAAGCGTTTTCCGCTTTGACGCGGCGGCTCGCGGAATTGGCGTTCCCATCTGGAAGCGGCAGACGCTAGCGGTAGCCAATGACGAACAGCCACTGAGGTACGGGGTGGGACCCACCGAAACGACCGGTGTGTTTGAATAACTATATCTTATACCTACATGAAGGAAAGACGAAGTTGGGTGAAGACATACAAATTTTTCATTTTCTGTACAATGTACTCTTTTACATATTTCATTATTCATGTTTTCTCATTTCAACATAAACAGATTTCATGACTACCGTTCATGATTGTTCACTATCTCCTTACACATTGAAACAATGTACGATAAAAGAGGTTATTCAGATAGTTAAGCGAGACAAACATTTAAAGTGTGATCCGGTAGCAGGTACAGGAAAACACTAAAAACACAAAGGCTTGGGGGAAGGGATGAAAGTGGAAGCCACCTGATAGAATTTAGCACAGAGCACAATGTAATCATCGCCAGCACCTTGCTTAAGAATCGTGAAAGAATAATACATACTTGGAACAAAGTTTTCGAAACCAGATTTTAAATTATAAGATATTTCCTGGTGCAGACGCAAACCTACAATAATTTATTGGTTACGAGCTGCGGTTTACAACTAAAGAGACAGTAAACAGTAGCAAATTAAGGAAATGGAACTTGAATAAGTCAAGACCCACAGTTTTTCGATAATCTTAAAGTTACCGTAATGCAACAACTGACTGAAACAGAGAAAGGAATCCGCTAGAATACGAATGGATATCTTTGAGAGAATAAGTGGTGAATGCAGCAGAGTATGTGAACGGGAAGAAGGTACAGTAGAAATCGTTAGATAAAACGTGATATATTAAATTTGACACGAGGGAAATATATAAAAATGCAGCAAATAAAGTAGACCATGGGAAATGGAAATGTCTAAACATGACGTTGACAGAAAGTCCAAAATTGCAACGCGATTTTGCACTTGGGAAACAGGGGAATGAAAATGAGAAAGAACAAAGAAAACTTTGCTCAAAGGAGAAGCAACTGCCAAGGACTCATCTGGCAAGCCAGAACTAAGCAAATAAGAGAAGGCTAGAAAGTGGAAGGAATATGTAGAGAGGATAGGGGGGGGGGGGGGGGGGGTTGTACAAACTAACATAAGCACAATGTTAGATTCCTGTGAAATGTCTGAACAAGCAAGGCAATACTGATCCTACCACTTAGTTAAGTAGACACACTGAAGAACTGCGAAACTGTGTTTATAGCATTTGCATGTTTAGAGAAAGATTTTGACGATCTTAATTAAAACATTCTTTGAAGCTCTAAAACATAGGGCCACAAGATTATCTACAACTTGTACAGAAACCAAACTGCATTTCTAAGACTTTAATGACTTGCAAGGGAAGCAGTAATTGAGAAGGCAGAAGTAGAGAGGATATAAAATGAAGACTGTGAATAGCAACAAAAGCGTTCTGAAAAAGAAACTTTGTTCACATCGAATATAAATTCTAATGATTGGGTACAATTTTACAAAGGTATTTGTGTGGAGTGCAGCCTTGTATGTAAGTGAAACGTGGGCTATGAACAGTTCTGTCAAGAAGACAATGGACGCTTTCAAAACGTGGTGATCAATAAGAATGCTGAAGATTAAATATGAGGATCATGTAACTAAAGAAGAGGAACGGAATTAGAGCAGGAAGAGGAAATTACGGCACAACTTTGACTACAAGAGGGGTAAGTTGACAGGACATATTATGAGGCGTCAAAGAGTGAGGACAAAGGGGTTGGGTGATAGTATTCTGATAATAATCATGTGTTGAAATGCTATTCTGCTATTTTATCGATTAATGTAAGCAGTGAATTTACTATTCCATGCACTTCAACACGAAACATTTAAACCAGAACTGAAATCAGCTGAACACCAAATCTTTCAACCACTGTCTGACAACTACTGCATTCTCTTTCAACTTTCTATAACTATCACTGGCTAGCCACACACACATAAAGATATAAGGAGGGCTGAAATAAACAAACATTAGTTTTCAGCATATAATTCTTTAGATTGGCAACATGCACATAAACAAACCAAACAGGAAGGGACATGAGGTGAACACACTGTACTTATGACTTCAAATCAGTGTTTTCGGTAAAATGTCTACAGCTAGTGACAGAAGAAAAAAGAGCGAACATGAAAATGTGCTTATGTTCCATAATCTAAGTTTTAGTTCAACCTCCAGCATGTGACCAGGTGAGGGGAAACGCAGATGTCCGCCAAAAACTCGATTCACTGTAAGTAATCAGTTGTTGTTGTTGTGGTCTTCAGTCCTGAAACTGGTTTGATGCAGCTCTCCATGCTACTCTATCCTGTGCAAGCTTCTTCATCTCCCAGTACCTACTGCAGCCTACATCCTTCAGAATCTGCTTAGTGTATTTATCTCTTGGTCTCCCTCTACGAGTTTTATCCTCCACGCTGCCCTCCAATACTAAATTGGTGATCCCTCGATGTCTCAGAATATGTCCTACCAACCGATCCCTTCTTCTAGTCAAGGTGTCCCACAAACTTCTCTTCTCCCCAATTCTATTCAATATCTCCTCATTAGTTATGTGATCTACCCATCTAATCTTCAGCATTCTTCTGTAGCACCACATTTCGAAAGCTTCTATTCTCTTCTTGTCTAAACTATTTATCGTCCACGTTTCACTTCCATACATGGCTACACTCAATACAAGTACTTTCAGAAACGACTTCCTGACATTTAAATCTATACTCGATGTTAACAAATTTTTCTTCTTCAGAAACGCTTTCCTTGCCATTGCCAGTCTACTTTTATATCCTCTCTACTTCGACCATCGTCAGTTATTTTGCTCCCCAAATAGCAAAACTCCTTTACTACCTTAAGTGTCTCATTTCCTAATCTAATTCCATCAGCATCACCTTACGTAATTCGACTACATTCCATTATCCTCGATTTGCTTTTGTTGATGTTCATCTTATATCCTCCTTTCAAGACACTGTCCATTCCGTTCAGAGTAATCAGTTATTCACGTAAAAAAAGATGTGAACTGTTTTATAATCTGCAAGTATCACATATCAAAACAAAACTGAATCATTCTAGATTCCACCGAAGATGCCTTAAAGTAAAAGGCGAAACGCATCTTGAACCAATAAAGTACACTGGATAAAGAAAAAAACGTTTGTTACTTCCAAAGGAAATAATCAATAGCTGTAGATAATTAGCAAATTACATCTTATGACATACCAGCAAATTAGTCTCGGTTTAACTTCTCATTACACATGCTATTAAATGCTGTTTAAAAAAATTCATCTATCCCTTCCGAAAAAACTGTAGTTTCTTTCATATCTTGGTAGTTAAACAGATTTTGGATATTTATCATGCGACCAAATACATGAGTTTTTACAAGTTATCGTTTGCAAAAAAACACGTTTCGATTTCTTGAACCGTTTACGAAATTTGCCGTTGATACAACCACATGGTTTACGACGAGCAGGACGAAAGTATCAGTCGCGTCGCGAGCGACCCGCGCGCGGTCACGGCACAGCCCGTCCGCCGACATATCAGACAATATCTCGAGAACGGTGATAGCTATCGTTCTGCTCTCAGCTTTAAAAACAATTTCGATATGTTGACTAAATTTCATACGCAATAATGTATTACCTAAAATGAACTGTACGCAAAGTCCACGCAATGCGTTTTTACCTCTGCACATTCATTCAAATTTCGTGTAAACGTTTACGTAAATGCGATACAGCAAGTAACCACGACGAATAACGAAAAGAAATTCGGTCCTTTATCGAGAGAAGATATCAGGCTGTAACATGCCCAAGAATCAAATTTTTCTACCGAATAGTTTCCTTGGAATCGGATGATAAGTATTTCATAGCTGCCGCCGCGTACGCGCCAGCGGTTCGGCGAAAGTTCGTGTGGCCCGGGGGTCCGTACCTGACGTCACGCTCAGCGCGTTCTGTGATTGGCGGCGCGCACCTGGAGCGCGGCACGCGGCAGCGGAAGCGGTTCGACATGGTCAAACCGCGACGCAGAGCCCGCCGCGCCTTGCCGCTGACGCCATTTCCATGGCAACCACGCCGCTGACGCGCGGTTTTGACGCGCGGCAGCCCTAGTGGGAACCGGCCTTAATTGAGGCCGCGTGTAATGAGACGACGCTGCAGCGCACCCAGCCAGCTCTGCCCGCCTCTCCCACACTCGTCTCTCAGCAACGCGGGAAGCCGCCGACAGCCGAAAGCTGCGTCAACACGGGTACTTCCGCTGGTCACTTCAAACCAGTGTCTCAAAACTTTAAGGTCATGCTGCGTCTGAAGTGGAACTACACAACTGCTACACCACGAAGATGACGTGCTACAGACGCCAAATTTAACCGACAGGAAGAAGATGCTGCGATATCCAAATGATTAGCTTTTCAGAGCATTCACACAAGGTTGGCGCCAGTGGCGACACCTACAACGTGCTAACATGAGGAAGGTTTCCAACCGATTCCTCACACACAAACAGCAGTTGACCGGCGTTGCCTCGTGAAATGTTGTTGTAATGCCTTGTGTAAGGAGGAGAAATGCGTACCATCACGTTTCCGACTTTGATAAAGGTCAGATTGTAGCCTATCGCGATTGCGGTTTATCGTATCGCGACATTGCTGCTCGCGTTGGTCGAGATCCAATGACTGTTAGCAGAATATGGAATCGGTGTGTTCAGGAGGGTAATACGGAACGCCGTGCTGGATCCCAATGGCCTCGTATCACTAGCAGTCGAGATGACAGGCATCTTATCCGCATGGCTGTAACGGATCGTCCAGCCACGTCTCGATCCCTGAGTCAACATGTAACGCCGGAAATGCATATCCTCCTATTTCCATCTATTGTACTATAATTTGTGTTCCTTATTTTTGTTACCTGAATATATGACATTTCTGTGTCTTTACATATTGTAATTGTTTTACTATTTGTGTATATATATATATATATATATATATATATGCATTTATGTCGATGTATAATTGGTTTGTTTCGTAAATATTATTTGTATTTTTACGCTGGGTCTTGCCTAGGGAAAACTGCTATCGAACGATTACATCGATAGGTCGTGTGAAGACTCAAAGTGTGTAGGATCTTTGGTAGTGTTAACTCTGCCGCGTGGAGCGCGGGCAGAGCTGTGGGAGTCTGGCGGGAGTAGCGAGTGGAGCAGGTGTGTTGTGTGACGCTCCCGCGAGTTGCCGCGCTTTCGGGGTTTGGCAGCATGTAATTGCGCTCGACTCGCGATGATGGTTTCTGACATGGTGTCGCGGACGGGAAGCATTAGCTGGCGCAGATCAAGAGCCCGTTTCGCCTGGTGACCGTGTCGAGAAGAAGGCGCGCCAACATCCAGCTTCTGCAACAGCGACGGCCGACAATGAGTGACTGTCACCACCTCCTCGATCGACGGCTTCAAACCTTCAATCAACCAACAAGGAAGACTAAAAGCACGTAAAGTTTCAGAACTGTATGGCAGACCTCAGCTTTTCAAATTGTTCCATTTGCCTCGCAAAATTACAGCAACTTAGCATGAACCTTTGTTGCTCATTGTCCCAATTGCATTGCCAAGCAGGGTCCCCTCCTTTTCCGAAATGAACCCGAGTGTCGTTGAAATTCAAACGCCAGCATTAAAATAATATAATTAGATTTCACTGCTTTAATTTCAAAGTTCAGTTAAGGTATTCATAGCTGGCTACAATATTTAGGTTACACAAACACAAATTAAGAGTGCGAGTTATGTTACCATATTTTAGCTTACCTGTGACTGCAGCTCAGCTTGGTACGTACTAAATTTTACTATTGTTAACAGCTCAGAATCATTTAATTCAAGTTCAAAGTTAAATCTCTTGTTTCTAAATTGCGTAGAGTCAAGTTGCTTTTGAAATGATTGTTAAGGTAGTCCAAGACTAACCGTATTTTACTGGATTTCGATGTGCTTCAGAAAGAAAGCTCACTATTAACTTCAGTCACTAAATTAACTTTCGATTTTCCGGTTTTATTAATTCTTTTGCTAAATTAAGTCAGAGTGTAGCGAAATTTATTACTTCTGACAAACTTTCAGTTTTCACACTACACGTGTCAACCTTCAGTTGCCACGCTTCTAGTGTTAATTATATGTGTAATAACCTTTCTTTTTTCAGTTACTATACTAATTGTCCTTAGGGCTGGCGACCGTGATTTCCCCCAAATCTCAAATATCTAATTACCGCTAGTTAATTGTTAACGTAACGGCCGCACATTTACTTTCTTTATTAACTTTACCCCTTTTCAAAATTAATTTCCACCAGTTTCATTTGCATTTTTCCTTTCATTTAGATGTAGCCCTTTCCTCCCTCTTTACCGACAATTTAACTTCGGTGACGATTGCTTTCCCAAATTTCCATTAGGTACACGCGGTTTAATTTTTCACTGTCATTAAGGTCGATAAGTGAGGGGGAGGTTACAAACAGATGAGGACGTTTTCAAGACAACTATCTGCACGAACAGTTCAACGACGTTTGCAGCAGCACGGACTATCAGCTCGGAGACCATGGCTGCGGCTACCCTTGACGCTGCGTCACAGACAGGAGCGCCTGCGATGGTGTACTCAACAACGAATGGCAAAACGTCATTTACTCGGATGAATGCAGGTTCTGTTTACAGCATCATGATGGTAGCATCCGTGTTTGGCGACATCGCGGTGAACGCACATTGGAAGCGTGTATTGGTCATCGATACACTGGCGCATCACCCGGCGTGACGTTATGGGGTGCCATTGGTTACACGTCTCGGTCGCCTCTTGTTCGCATTGACGGCACTTTGAACAGTGGACGTTATGTTTCAGATGTGTTACGACCCGTGGCTCTACCCTTCATTCGATCCCTGCGAAACCCTACATTTCAGCAGGATAATGCACGACCGCATGTTGCACGTCATGTACGGGCGTTTCTGGATACAGAAAATGTCCGACTGCTGCCCTGGCCAGCACGTTCTCCAGATCTCTCACCAATTGAAAACGTCTGGTCAATGGTGGCCGAGCAACTGTCTCGTCACAATACGCCAGTCACTACTCTTGATGAACTGTGGTATCGTGTTGAAGCTGTATGGGCAGTTGTACCTGTACACACCATCCAAGCTCGGTCTGACTCAATGCCCAGGCGTATCAAGGCCGTTATTACGGCCAGAGGTGGTTGTCTTGGGTACTGATTTCTCAGGATCTATGCACCCAAATTGCGTGAAAATGTAATCACATGTCAGTTCTAGTATAACATATTTGTCCAATGAATACCCGTTTATCATCTGCGTTTCTTCTTGGTGTAGCAGTTTTAATGGCCAGTAGTGTATTAAACGTAAGTGTAGCGAGTCTCAGTCAGGAATGGCAGTTACTGCTGAAATAACCGATTTTCAGTTACATCTGGGGTTTTTTCAGTGTCACTTTAAGTTGAGTCATAAAACGGCTCAAAATAACCGGTTTCTGAAGTAACCGATATTCGGTTTTTTTTTTCCTATTATTTTCTGTATAAATGTAGAAATCGAACAAAGATGGAAAAATGTTCTCTCCCTCAGTTTCGAGATTCATGGAATCAAAATTTTAAATTAATAAGGCACATAAAAGAAAACTTGGCCCATCCAACGTTCGCTGCTTTTCTTTAACACTGAACAAGTTAAGTATATAAGTGGAGCAGAGAGGAACGAGGCTGCAGCGACAAAAAAAATAGCAAGTGGAGAAACATACGAGGGGAGTTCAATAACTAATGCCATACATTGTTTTCTGAAAGCAGGTTGGTTTTATTCAGGATACCAATTCACCACATTATCCCCCACTCTTTTGGCTATGGAAGCCTACTTTTCAACAGAATCTCCGTTCAGTGCGACGGCCCAACGTCACCTTGTAACGCCGGAAATGCATAGCCTCCTATTTCTATCTATTGTACTATAAATTTTTTCCTTATTTTGCTACCTGAAGATATGACATTTCGGTGCCTTTATATATTGTAATTGTTTTACAATTTGTATATATATATATATATATATATATATGTCGATGTATAATTGGTTTGTTTTGTAAATATTATTTGTATTTTTACGCTGGGTCTGGGGTAGGGCGGTGGAGCAGGTGTGTTGTGTGACGCTCCCGCGAGTTGCCGCACTTTCGGGGTTTGGCAGCATGTAACTGCGCTCGACTTGCTATGATAGTTTCTGACACGGTGTCGCGGACGGAAAACAATAGCAGGCACACATCATGAGACCGTTTCGCCTGGTGACCGTGTCGAGAAGAAGGCGCGCCAACATCCAGCTTCTGCAACAGCTACGGCCGACAATGAGTGATTGTCGCCACCTCCTCGATGACGACTTCAAACCTTCAATCAACCAACAAGGAAGACTGAAACCACGTAAAGTTTTACAACTGTATGGCAGATCTCAGCTTTCCAAACTATTCCATTAGCATCACCAAAATACAGCAATTTAGTATGAACCTTTGTTGCTCATTGTCCCAATTGCATTATCAAGCAGGGTCCCTTCTTTTTCCGAAAAGAACTCGAGTGTCGTTGAAATTCAAACGCCAGCATTTAAGTAATACCATTAGATTTCACTGCTTTAATTTCAAAGTTCAGTTAAGGTATTCATAGCTGGCTACAATATTTAGGTTACACAAACACAAATTAAGAGTGCGAGTTATGTTACCATATTTTAGCTTACCTGTGACTGCAGCTCAGCTTGGTACGTACTAAATTTTACTATTGTTAATTGTTCAGAATCATTTAATTCAAGTTCAAAGTTAGACTTCTTGTTTCTAAATTGCGTAGATTCAAGTAGCTTTTGAGATGATTGTTGAGATAGCCCAAGACTAACCGCATTTTATTTCGTCGTGCTTCAGAAGCAAAGTTCAGTATTAATTTCAGTCACTAAATTAACTTTCAATTTTCCGGTTTTATTAATTCTTTTGCTAAATTAATTCAGAGCTTAGCGAAATTTATTACTTCTGACAAACATTCAGTTTTCGCACAACACGTGTCAACCTTTAGTTGCCACGCTTTTAGTGCTAATTATATGTGCATTAACCTTTCTTTTTCAGATATTGTGGTAGTTGTCCATAGAACTGGCGACCGTAATTTTCCCCAAATCTCGAATATGTAGTTAACGCGAGTTAATTGTAAACGTAACGACCGCACATTTACTTTCTTTATTAGCTTAACCCTTTTCCCAAAATTAATTTCCACCAGTTTCATTTGAATTTTTCCTTCCATTTAGATGTAATCCTTTCCTCCCTCTTTACCGACAGATTAACTTCGGCGACGATTCCTTTTCCCAAATTTCCATTAGGTACATGCGGTTTAATTTTTCACTATCATTAAGGTGGGTAAGTGAGGGGGGAGGTTACAACCTTACTGGGAGTGTCGTATGCCCGCACGGTACCGCTCTACTGGTCAACGTCGAAGCATCAGTTACCTCCCCATCATCCACACACTGCTTCTCGCGGAGTGCATCCTTTATTGGACCAAACAGGTGCAAATCGAATGTGCGAGATCCAGGCTGTAGGGTGAATGAGGAACAACAGCCCAGTGAAGTTTTGTGAGCTCCTCTCGGGTGCACGGACTCTCGAGAGACCTTGCGTAGTCATGCAGAAGGAGAAGTTCGTTTCCATTTTTGTGGCGACGTCACACTGAGGTTGTTTCTTCAATTTCCTAAGGGTAGCAAATTCACTTTCGAGATTATCGTTGCACCATGAGGGAGGACTTAAAACAGAATATCCCCTTCACCGTCCCAGATGACTAGAGATGGGCAAACTCGTTCATCCTTGGGAACAAGTTCACTGGTGGCCGCTCTTTTTTGGGAACCGTTCATTTTTACTTGTTCGCAGTTCATTTGTGCTTGGTATATGGTTCTTACGAAAAATTGAAAATTAGTAGCATAGGTGACTGAAGATGGAATGCATCAAGAGGGGGCATTTGTCTCCCCCCTGGAGTACAGAGTTTTTATTCATGAGAGAATTCTCACACACTTTTAACTTTTCGTGATTCTGCGAAACTTCTCGTTTAGCCAACTGTAGCGTTATGTGGCTGATCGCAGTGACATAAGGTGGTGCGCGAAAAACCGGCCCCGAGTGCAGACTGCTCGCCAATTGCGCACGATTTGTTGACCACTAAGAGCAGAATAGATAAACACGTAATAATTGGGCAGTGAAGAAATAACAAAGAAGCTAATGCAAACAACAACTTCGAAACAACAGATGACGACTGGTGGGCGACAGTGACCAGTCTAGCACTCGGGGCCGATTTTTGTGCGCCACCCTGTACCACTGAAATAATATTGTAGAATGTACCATATTCTCTTTACAAAATTTGACACCAGACACTAGATTATGGAGCGCGGGCTTCATTCGGTTGTAAGTCGGTCTGCCTTCCGTAACAATGAACATGCCCTTTTACCTTGGATCAAAAAAAGACGGAAAATAGCCACTCGTGTGTGCCGTGTGCCGACTTCCTTTGCATGTGTAATAACAAAAACAAATCTTGCCTTTTTACAAGTATTTCTTCTGCTGTTTATCGAATAGTGAAGTAAGCTGATACACCGTTCTGCTACCCGCAAAAATGTGTATATTACATACCACGTAACTTTTATGTAATTTACGTAATTATAAAATACATTTTAATTACCGGCCGTGGGCGCTGAATAGAATATGAAAAGGACCAGAAGTTCAGAGTTCAAAAAAGGTTTGAAACAGATCGAGAATGGGCGTGCGAGGCGAACGAAACCAACAACTCGAAACTGAAGTAACTATGAGCAGTCGGCAGTGGATCTGCGACGAGTGGCCACACGAAGAAGGACGAGTCCGACCGACCGAGACCGAGACAGACGGGAACGGGACCGTGGCTGGAACGAGACCGGCCGACGTGCCGTTGCGGGAGCGAGACCGACCGTTTCCGTTCCCGGGAACTGTAAGTAGAAAGCCGCGACCGAAGTGAACTATGAAAGACCGTTCCTTAGAATTCGTTCCTCGCTCCTTCCTTTCATCTGGGTCAACAGTTTCTTTGGACCCGTTAGCTCGCGAACGACCCATCTCTACAGAAGACCTTCACCATGACTTTACCCGCTGAGGCTACGGCTTCGAACTTTTTCTTCGGAGGAGAGATGATACGATGCCACTCCATGGATTGCCATTGTGTTTCCGGTCGGAAGTGATGAACTTATGTTTCATCGCCTGTTACGATGTTCGACAAAAAAATTGTCACGATCGGCCTGTAACCGGTAAACAATTCCGCACAGAAGGTCCTTCTTTGCTCTTTATTGTCTTCTGTTACGGCGGCGAGGAACTCAGCGGACACACACCTTTGACTTCCCCAGCTGATGGACGAGTGTGTCACCACTACCAACAGAGACGTCCAGTTGTGCAGCGAGGTGTCTGTCTGTGATCCGTCGATCACTTCGAATGAGAGTGTCCACACGTTCCAACATTCCGGGAGTCAAGCCGTGTGCGGTCGGCCAGCGCGCGGGAGATCGGACCGGTTTATGCGAGCTTGTTGCGGTGATGACAGACGCCTCGCCGAACGATTCACCGTGCTTTTGTTCACTGCCAAGTCTCCGTAGACATTCCGCAAGCGCCTATGAGCATCTGTGATGCTTTGGTTTTCCGGCAAAATAAAGTCAGTGACAGCTCTCTGCTTGGGACGCACCTCCGTCACAGACGCATTTTAAAGGCAACGTATAGCGCCACCACCTATCGAACGACGCCCCTCGTTCCTTCATTACACAGTTGGCTGTACATAGCATTTTCCTGTGGTAGACAGAGTATGACACCACAGGAATCAGATTTTAAGGGAGACAAGTCATGATGGTGCTGCAAAACTTTTTTTGAACAGTTAAGTACTCCTAACCACAGGTGGGGTCTGAAGTGCCTTTAGTTTCCCACTACATTATTCTGACAAGTAAGCTCCCCACACCTACCACCGAGTTTTTGAAGTATTTAACTTCAGTATATATAACAGCTTCAGACTCCTGATTACTTTACAAATCAGTTGATATGTTAAATACTGACTTTAATCATAAACAATGGTCAATTAGTAGGCGATAAACTGCTTTCCTTTCGCTGTTGTGTGCGTGCATGCGTGCGTGCGTGCGCGCGCGCGCGCGTGCGTGTGAACTTGGTCCTGGGGAGTGTCATTGAGAGAAGATTTTAAAAAGGTTTGAAATTATGTATAAAGTTTGTTGGAACTCGTTAAGTGCTCTCATTCTCAAATAACAGGTGAATATAATCTGGGTAATTTTCGCGCTCTGAGTTAAATGGTCTCGAGACATATACACAATTTGTAACTTTAATTGTTGATGAAATGTGTAAAATCTTTATGGCACCATTATACTTCTTTAATTAGTAGATTACGAAAGGATTTTAAATTTTGAAATCTGCACGGTAACTATACACTGAAGGGCCAAGGAAACTGGTATAGGCATGCGTATCCAAATACAGAGGCACGTAAACAAGCAGAATACGGCGCTGCGGTCGACAGCGCCTATAGAAGACAAGTGTCTGGAGGTTGTGTTATCGGTTACTGCTCTTACAGAGTCAGGTTATCATGATTTAGGTGGATTTGTACGTGGTGTTACATTCGGCGCACGGGCAATGGGATACAGCGTCTCAGAAGTCAGGAATCCGGTAAAACCTCAGATCTCCGACATCGCCGCGGCCGGAAAAAGATCCTGTAAGAACGGGACCAACGACGACTGAAGAGAATCGTTCAACGTGACAGAAGTGCAACATTTCCGCAAATTGCTGCAGATTTCAATGCTGGGCCATCAACAAATGTCAGCGTGCGAAACATTTAACGAAACGTCATCGATCGGGCTTTCTGAGCCAAAGACCCACTCGCGTACCCTTGATGACTGCACGATGCAAAGCTTTACGCGTCGCCTGAGCCTGTCAACAGCGACACTTGACTGTTGATGACTGGATACATGTTGCCTGGTCGGACGAGTCTAGTTTCAAATTGTATCGAGCGGATGGACGTGTACGGGTATGGAATCCACGACCGTGTATGTTATTATTCAAACTGGTGGAGGCTCTGTAATGGTGTTGGCCGTATGTAACTGGAGTGATATGGGACCCTGAAACGTCTAGACACGACTCTGACAAGTGACACATACGTCAGCATTGTCTCTGATCACCTGCAATCACTTATGTCCATTGTGCATTCCGACGGACTTGGGGAATTCCAGCAGGGCAATGCGACACCCCTCAAGTCCAAAAACAGTTCTGCTGACCACCAAACTCCCCAGGAATGAACATTATTGAACATATCTTGGATGCCTTTCAACATGCTGCTCAGAAGAGATCTCCTCCGCCTCGTACTCTTACGGATTTATGGACAGCCGTGTAGGATTCATTGTGTCAGTTCCCTCCAGCACTACTTCAGACATTAGTAGAGTCCATGCTATGTCGTGTTGTGGCACTTGTGCGTGCTCGCGGGGACCCTACACGAAATTAGACAGGTGTACCAGTTTCTTTGCGTCTTCCGTGTGTCAAGCGCTGCAAAACAAATTTTTGTTGCCCTGAACCCGTTAGACAGGCAACCTGCAGCAGGCACTAGGTTACCATTTTAACTGTCAAGCCCTTTTCAGGGTTATCTACAGTTGCAAAACTCAGACCGTAGTCAAACTAGCACGCTCATTGTTAAACTTTCGCAACTACTGCAAATAATGAAACAGCAATTTTCACTGTCCCTACGTTATTTCGCACTGAGGTTAACTTTCGAAGTTTCTTAGCTGCGGAGATATAATAGCAACTATTGTTTTTAACGAACTGTGAATTTTTAAATGGAATTCGATAACTCGTGAAAAGAGCACTTCAGCCGCACAGCGTGGAATAATGTACAGTGAAACATTAAGCGAAAAATTCTGGAAGCAGTGGTAAATATGAAACTGAAGTCTGCTAACACAGCAGTGCTGTTTTAGCTCAGCTACGATCCCATGAACATAGCCTTATTGCGAAGTTAAAAAAACAAAAAAAAGTTCAAACAAAATTTCTCGGGCAATGCGCAAATGCATCACTATCAGCAAAATGCACCGTCGAAGCACCAACACTAGATTACGAAACGGCAAGGTGAAGCGAGCTTATAATGAGGTACCGCCACAGTCAGCTTCTGCGTTAAACAACACGGAACAATAGTGTGTTCAGCCCGCCGGAGAACGCATACAGAACCGGCGCCTTGGGCGGCAGACAGCGTTCTGGCGTTAAACAGCCGTCGAACACGCAACCTAAATGCGCTCGTGGCGTAACGTGTATGCGCAGCAGGTGCCCTGAAGGTCGCGTTCGGAGCGGTACGTGACGGCACAGGTAGTGGTCGGCCGGAGGTGAGTGTCACATTGGCAAGGAGTTGCACCCGCGCCTGCAGCCGGTTCCTGGAATCTGTACCTGCGTCACCGCCTTTAATGCATCGGAAGAGGAGTGCACACGCGGCTAGCTGTAGACACAAGCGCTGCACCATTTTAACTACGTGCCGCACCGAAGTCTTAGCAGGTAAGCGTTAGAACCGCTGCGAGATTTTGCCCACTTACCAAGGGGATCGTCCTAAGCAAAGGGTTGTTACTTTGAAGAATCTAACTCTGTTTCCACTATCAATATTCCCCACTATCTTTCCTATCCCATCTACATTTACATGTATACTTCGTAACCCACTAAACAATAAATCAGTGCAGCTAGTTCATACGAATATCAGCGATTCCCTATCGTCCTTGAGGGAGGGAAAAATGAGTTTCTGTAATACATGTAAATCGATCGCGGAAGGGGGGGAGGGGAGGGACAAGGAAAAGGAAGGAAAGAGAAGGAATTACTGATGTCAGCTGCATCGGGACATTACGCGGAATCAGCAGCGACGAGTGGAAATGTGTACCGGACTGGGATTCGAAATCTGGATCTCCTCCTTGCCAGGCATGTACGTTCACCACTGCCGCCTCACGGCCGACTCACATTCCCAGCGTGCGACACATATCAGCAATCCCAATCCATTTCCTCCAAGCTGACATTCCCACAGGAGGTTGGACATACTCTGCGCATCCGCAATACAGAAGTTGGATCTATTGCCCATCGAGGCGAATCAGTTATATGAATGTATGGTGTCCGTTCTTTCGTACATGTCCGAAAGAACAGACATCACGTATCCGTGTGATTGACTTTCTACATGCCACTGGCAAAAGCTGAAGTGGTCTCACACTCTGGAAATGAGTGCAGCGGAGTAGGCGCTGGAATCCTGCATCGCTGTTCCAGGCAGGGTCCTAGCGGAGGTGGTATGTCGTTGGCTTCCTCTTCCTTGTTATGAGATGTCCAGTGTGTGTGTGTGTGTGTGTGTGTGTGTGTGTGTGTGTGTGTGTGTGTGTGTGTGTGTTCGTCGTGCAGCTGACTGAGGAGTGCTTGTACAGTATAGTGTTAAGTCTGTTTTGTTAAGGATGAAGGGAAGGAAGAGGGAAAATCCTGAAGCCTGCCATAGCCCACTTCTCTCGAATAGCACAAGATGTGCCGCCGAGCTTTAACCTCCCCATCCGACAGACAGATCAGTATCACGACATCTTACATGCACTCACTACACGGGACACTACGAGATTTCCGCAACGACTGGTACTCATGAACTTTACAGTACCATCTCTGCTCCTTTTGCCAGGCAATTCCTGGCAGTGAAAACTTTCCACCACAGGGATTCGAACTGGCTTGCTAACTGGGGCAGTGATTAGCACACTGGACTCGCATTCGGGAGGACGACGGTTCGAACTCGTGTCCGGCCATCCAGATTTAGGTTTTCTATGATTTCCTTAAATCGCTCATGCCAAATGCCACGACAGTTTGTAGGGAAGCAGCCTACTCACGCCGTATAAAATTCACATAAGTCTTTCCATTGTGTGCCAGCCAGTCCGCTGTAACTAGCTCTGACGTCATAAATGTTGCGCAATACTTTAAAAATCAAGTAAATAACCTGAAACGTTTCTAGCATGTCAGGAGTAATACTAAATCAATGTGTGTTGAGTATCAGTTCAATAACTTTAACCATTTTCGAAATTTGGACGTTATTCTGTAAAAATCATTGGCGCAACAGAAAAGAGCTAGAAACTTAAAAATTTATATTTGGATTCCTTTTTCATAATAATTTAGTAGAAACAGTATTCTGGATCTCACAAATTAAAATTTTAGTTGAAATTCATGATTTTCTGGTTTTTGTCTTAAAAATTAAGGAAGCAAGATAGATTAAGTAGGCGAATAAATAAAGCTAGGATGTTTAAATTTAAGTAGAAGGGAAATCCGCTATAATCATAAAGATGTGAGCAGTTTCAACTGAATGACTATAAAACTGCATCGATAGCTTATCTCCAAAGGGCAAGTTCAGAGCTCGTCTACTGCGTGTAGTGTAATTAAATTAATTCTCTCGGCCAAAATATTTGACTTAGCCACGTCAGACTTTTATTATGATTACTTACCTGTGTGCTGGATGCACATTTAAATTGAAAGCTTCATCGGCCATCAGCAAAGGAAGCAATGATTTATTCGATAATTTAAAGTGGTGTATTACTAGCTCAGCGGCTAGTCGGGAGAGCGGATTTGATCAGGCGTTCCCTTAGCCGTCCACACCGCGGCTTTATATATAAGAACGCTGCGCAAGAGAAAAAGGCCCCAGTTCTCTCCAGACGCTGATTAGCGCACCACCTGTGCCGGGAGTCGCGTCGCGTCAGTATCATTGCTATAAACAGCCTCGGATGCCGCAATAAGTTACTCGGGATACGCGTAACCATGAAATCGTTTTCGAGTGAAGTGTTAATTCTGGGATGACTTTAATGATCTATCTTCAGTTTGCGTATGTCGTATTTTCACGTACCGCCGCGGGACAGACATTCTACCATTATTTAGCGTGGCGTTTGATGAACATTACCATCAAATTATGGCAAGAATTCACTTAAACATTAAATTTGAACAGTTATAGTTGCATCAGCGCATTAGACTCTGAACTGCTCTGGTAGTTGGATTGTGTGGATTTTTTTTCGTCTGTGACTTTCAGAATATAGTGAACATTTTAGAGAGAATGGTTTTTGATTATGAATCCCAGACAATCTCCTAATTCCTCAGAGCTATAAGCTGTAGCTATAAATGTATTTCTCAGATGAAGTGGGCACTAGGAATTCTAATTACAGGCTTCACGTTATGCTAATCACTTTCTGGTTGCCAATATTGTAGTTAGAGAGCCAGTGTTGAGAACGGCAAACAACAGCATAAATAAAAGGAACATTTTAATAACTCAATAATTCCACCCGCCACCCCACAAGTTCTTTTGAAGGGGTACAGCCGATTTCCTTCCCCACCCTTGACACAATCCAAGCTTGTGTTCCGTCTCTAATAACCTCGATGTCGACGGTACGTTAAACCCAATCTCCCTTTCTTTTTTCAAGCGCTACCGCACAGTCGTGTGTTAACAACCGCGGCTACAGTGTCAAGTAAGAGCGTGGTCGGCATTACATACAGATTATAAAAGATATCGCCTTAGATGTTTGACATCCCAGCAGATGGAACCCTTGTCCTTCATGCAATGTCCGTAGGGCATCAGTTTACTTGACTGAAATACACAAGAACATACATGCCTGCAGCATACGCGTCGCGTTTATCAAAGCTGTTGCAGGCCGACTGGTAAACGTTGGTCCATCGACAAAAATGAAGATTGGATACTGCAAGTGGACAATGATCCGAAGCGATCTCAATATACAGGGTTATTACAAATGATTGAAGCGATTTCACAGCTCTACAACAACTTTATTATTTGAGATATTTTCACAATGCTTTGCACACACATACAAAAACTCAAAAAGATTTTTTAGGCATTCACAAATGTTCGATATGTGCCCCTTTAGTGATTCGGCAGACATCAAGCCGATAATCAAGTTCCTCCCACACTCGGCGCAGCATGTCCCCATCAATGAATTCGAAAGCATCGTTGAAGCGAGCTCGCAGTTCTGGCACGTTTCTTGGTAGAGGAGGTTTAAACACTGAATCTTTCACATAACCCCACAGAAAGAAATCGCATGGGGTTAAGTCGGGAGAGCGTGGAGGCCATGACATGAATTGCTGATCATGATCTCCACCACGACCGATCCATCGTTTTTCTCCTTACAGAGGCATCCAGAAGCTTTAAACTGCGCATACCATCGCCGAATGGAGTTAGCAGTTGGTGGATCTTTGTTGAACTTCGTCCTGAAGTGTCGTTGCACTGTTATGACTGACTGATGTGAGTGCATTTCAAGCACGACATACGCTTTCTCGGTTCCTATCGCCATTTTGTCTCACTGCGCTCTCGAGCGCTCTGGCGGCAGAAACCTGAAGTGCGGCTTCAGCCGGACAAACCTTTATGAGTTTTTCTACGTATCTGTAGTGTTTCGTGACCATATATCAATGAATGGAACTACAGTGAATTTATGAAATCGCTTCAATCATTTGTAATAGTCCTGTATATATTCTTTACTGTCGTTTCTTGTTAACAACATCAGCCGCGTCCATTTTCAAAAAGCTACTAAAAGAACTCAAAAATCTCAGCAGTAACCCAAGCGCTTTCAAATTGAAACTGAAGGGTTTCCTTCTATTCTGGCGAGGACTTCCTTGAAAAATTAAGCTGATTTCTTTGTTAAATTGTTGATTGAGTTTACTTATGGCTTGATTCTTTTTGGATTCATAACATTTTATTTTACCTGTTATTACTTGTATGTTTTAATTTCATGTAGTGACACTTTCCATGACCTTGGAGATTTTCTCCTCAATTTGATCCTATGGAACTAGACGTGTAAATAAATAAATAAATAAATAAATAAATAAATGGGCCTACACACGGAAATTTGAAGTTTGCGGTAATACCTTACGGGACCAAATTGCTGATGTCATTGTTCCCTTAGCTTACACACTGCTTAATCTAACTTAAAGTAGCTTACGTTAAGGACAACACACACACACCCATGGCCAAGGGAGGACTTGAACCTACAACAGGGGGAGCCGCGAGAACCGTGAAAAGACGCCTAAGACCGCGTGTCTATACCCGCGCGGCCCAACACATACAAGTCGGAACGTGCGAGATCCCGCCTGTAGAGTAAATGAGGAAAAACATCCCAGTGAAGTTTTGTGAGCTGCTCTCTGGTCCGCACACTTGTTCAAATGGCTCTGAGCACTATGGGACTCAACATCTGCGGTCATCAGTCCCCCAGAACTTAGAATTACTTAAACCTAACTAACCTAAGGACATCATACACATCCATGTCCGAGGGAGGATTCGAACCTGCGACCGTAGCTGTCACGCGATTCCAGACTGAAGCGCCTAGAACCGCTCGGCCACCACGGCCGGCCTGCACACTTGTGTAAGGCCTTGCGTTGTCATGGAAAAGGAAATGTTCTTTGCATTTTTGTGGCGATGAACACGCTGAAGTCGTTTCTCCAAATTCCGGAGAGTTGCGCTTTATAATTCACAGTTGATCACTGCACAATGACGGAGGGCAGAATAACCCGATCAGAGCCCCAAAGACAGTCGCCATGACATATTGGCTGAGGGTGCAGCTTTGAACTTTTTGTTAGGAGGAGAGGTGGTGTGGTGCCAATCCATGGATTGCCATTTTCTTTCCGGGTCGGAGTGATGAACCCCTGTTTCATAGGCTCTGACGGTGTCCGTCCAAAAATTGTCACAATCGGCGTCGCAACGCGTAAGCAATTCCGCACAGATGGTCTTTCGTTGCCCTTTATTGGTCTTCGGTTAAGCGGAAAGAAACTCAGGGTGCAGACACCTTTGAGTAACTCATCTGGTGGACGAGCTTGTCAGCACTATCCAGTTCAGCAGCGAGGTATTTAATTGTAATCCGTCGATCATCTCGAATGAGGCTGTCCGCACGTTCCAGCATTGCAAGAGTCACAGCTGTGTGCGGCCGGCTAACATGTGGGAGATCGGACAAGTCTGCGGGACCTTGTTACAATGACGACAGACGCCTCGCCCAACGACTCACCGTGCTTTTGTTCACTGCCAGGTCTCCGTAGTCGTTTTATAAGTACGACAATTTGCAGCGATCTGGTTTCCCGTCAAAGGCAACTCAATCATAGCTGTCTGCTTGGAACGCACCTCCGTTACAGACGCAATTTTGAAGGGTACGTTTAGCACCGTCACCTATCGGAAGCTGATGAAACTACAGGGGTTGAAACGGTAATATTTCACGATGTCCCGCAACAAATTTCGCATATTTTCAACCGGTAATAGCCGAGAAAAAAATTTACTTTATTACATAACGTACGCCCTTAAAAAATAAAAATAGAGCCCAAAGACTACCGGAATGTGACGGCAGGTAAGCCAGAAAAAGTATGTCCTTCGCTATGTCTTGCCCCCATTCAGTCTGACAAGGGAACCTCCCCATCGCACCCCCCTCAGATTCAGTTATAAGTTGGCACAGTGGATAGGCCTTGAAAAACTGAACACAGATCAATTGAGAAAACAGGAAGTGCGTGCTCTGCCACGGCCGATTTCTCCACGTGCACCAACCTGTAATGTCGCTTATGACCTTTGATCCTGGTGTTGACTGACCGTCCAGTCATTCGGACATAAACTTTTCTTCATGTGCATGGTATACGGTATATTCCCGACATTGCAAGTGGGTCCCTTTTCTCCTTTGCCGATCTAAGATACTCTTTGATGTTCCTTGTCGGTTTGAAAACGTCTTTACCCCATGTTTGCGCAGAGCACGCACTGAGTGAGACGGAACACGTAATAAAATTGGCCGACACGGAAGTTCTGGCTGTAGAGAAGCACTATCACATGCGCTTGTTCAGAGGAGCTGTAGAAATACAAAAACACGGGAACAGTTTCAACAAGGCCTTAAGGTAAACGGATCCTGGCTTCCCATACTGCAGCGAACGACCGTCGCAGGTAGCAAGAGGAGAACCGCACCGGAAATGACCGCGGAGAAGCCCTCGGGCGTTGGCGCACCAGGTACATATAGTCTGCGGCGTTCACACTTGAAACTGACCAGGTGGCTACACAGCTTGTAGCCCAGCCAACGCGCACCGAAATCAGACGCACAACAACAAACGAAATCACATGGGCTATTATGCACTCCACACCTAGGAAAGCCCCTGGTAACGATGGCATTCATTCAGAACCGCGTTCTCCAGGAGCTCACGGTCAAAGACATAGAATATCTCACCTACATTACGAATGCCATCCTCAAACACCAACACTTCCCAGCCTGTTGGAAGGCGGCCAAAGTCCTGATGTTCAGGAAGCCAGGGAAGACCACTCCCTCCCACAAAATTACCGACCCATCAGCCTGCTGAGCGCGCTCAGCAAGGTCGTTCAGAAGGTGATTCTAAAACGATTCACTCGGTTTTGCATTGACAATGACACCCTGCGCCCGGAGCAATTCGGATTCAGGAACCACCTCTCGACAACACAACAACTACTGAGAGTCGTAGAATACATAACACACGGCTACAACAGGAACAAAGCAACTGGGTCAGTGTTCCTTGACACCGAGAAAGCTTTCGATCGTCTCTGGCACAATGGCCTCATCCGCAAACTCACGGACGCTGGGTTCCCCGACGGACTCGATGTCTCGCACACTTGTACCTCACTAACAGAAGTTTCAACACTGACATGCATGGTAAACAATCGACACAACATATTATCCAAGCAGGGGTACCCCAAGATAGCATCCTAGGGCCCCTCTTGTTTGATCTCTACATTAATGATATTCCAACGACACAAAACACGACTGTTGCCATCTACGCGGATGACACGGCCATCCTTGCGCAAGATTAGAAACCGTCAAACACTAATAACAGACTACAGACAGTACTCAGAACTGTCGAGCCTTGGTTGGAGAAGTGGTGTATTAAAGTAAACGTCGACAAGTGCGAGGCAGTTCTGTTCACTCGCAGGCCGAAATTACTGCGCAAACACCAAAATTGCAGACCAATAAAACTACACGCAAGTCCAATACCCTTCGCTGCGAAAGTCAGATACCTCGGTGTTTGGCTAGACCGGAAGCTTACATGGGGGGACCACATACAATACATGACCAACAGGGCAAACGCGAGGCTCAAACAACTTTATCCTATGCTCAACAGGAACAGTACACTGAATAGGAGGGTGTCTAGGACATTATACATGCCACTGATTAGACCGCTGATGACATACGCAGCTCCTGTCTGGGGATACGCAGCGTCCACACACCTGGACCGCCTCCAGAAAATACCGAACAAGGTATTACGTATCATGAGCAATGCTCCCCGATACACACGGACAGCGGACCTTCACCGAGAATACCGACTGGAGACTCTCCAGGAGGTATTAAAAAAAACTCGCCACACGACTGTACAAGAAATCAAGTCACTCGAACAATCCTCACATCCTACACCTGGGCAACTACGATCACAACCATAGATGGAAACACAAGCGCCCAATGACACTCCTTAGGGACTAGCCAACTATGGTAACATCGTAACTACGCAAATTACACAACGAGGCGAGCCCCTGCACTTCGGCCACTGACTAGTTTGCTAGCTGAGCCTCTGTCATGAGAACTGGCAATCGCAGGGAAGCCACACACGACACACAAACAAACTCCCAACACATATCACTCTGCCAGTTCCTTTGAGGACCATCGAACTGACAAACCTAAAACGACATGGCTATTTTACAGGAGCAGCAGCAGCAGCAGCAGCAGCAGCAGGCCCACGAGACATCGTCGGCCCAGCAGCAGCTGCGCTTACCTCCTTGACAGGACTGGTCATTCCATGACAATCTGGCATTACTTCTATGGTACTGATGCATGATACCCAACCGCTAACATAACCCTACCTTGCTCGATCTGTCGGAGATAGCAAGAAACCGCTACTGCCCTTACTACCCAACCTGACACTGTCGCAGAGGTTTTTTTCCCTTGGCAGTTGCCTTCGCACTTTTTTCCCTCTGTCCTTAAAACCGCTCTTCTTTCAAGCTTGATTCTGTCAAGCTTTTTCGACCACTTCTATCACCCAGATGCGCCCGTATTAATGGGTAACCCTACCCAGACGTACGGACAACGTCGCAGTTCCTCGCTCCTGCGATCTCCTCGATTCTAAACACTAACAATGCAAAGGTGACAGTAGACCTTTTGAGTTGGTCACCATGCTTGTGCGAGCGTGGAGGGGCTCCCACCTTCATAATAAAAAAAGCTCGGCTCCAGTTCACCACCGGCAGTGGAGGGTGAAGCTTTGACAATGCCAGCCACTCGTGCTGGCGAAACGTCAGTAAAATCATTAGATGAACGCCGGCCGAAGAACCCGAGACAGAAGCCAATAGGTAATTTGTCAACAAGTGGCCACGAAAGCCTTAACAGTTTTGTACATCCTCAATTTTCTTTTCCGTTCTTCTGTGCGTTATTCTTGTTACAGTCTATTTCGGTCCAAAATTATCCGTGGCACGCCACATCCTAGAGGGAGTGTCAGCCGGCGGTGAGAGTTGGCGGCGTACCAGTGTCGGGGGAAGCTGCCTCGGCAGGAGTGGCTTTGCGCCGGCGCCGGCGCCCTCGCCTCCGAGCCCTGATAATCCGAGTGCGGACGGAGGCTCGGAGGAAGCGGGCTCGCTACCTGCCGGCTGCCTGGAACACTGGGCGGCCCTGCGCGGGGGAGATGCCGGGCCAGGCCGCGCCAGCGCCGGCGTGGGTGGGCCACCTTAATTAATGGCCTTATATATCAGCCGGAGACAAGAGGCGCCGGCGGTCGGGCAATTCTTACGCGAAGAGGCGCAATTTATGGCCACTGCCGGGGCACTGGCGCGCTCCGGCTAACAGGTTGACGGCGCCGCGCCGTCGCGAAGGTGCGCGCGCCTTGATAAATGCCAATCCTTACCTCGCTCCAAAACGCGACTCAGCTTTAACGTGTACAGCCTAGAGCTCCGCTTCTCAGCCCCTGCGGCTCCGAGATATTCTTCGTAGCGGGATTCTTCAGTATTTCTACTCTACTATGCTATTCGGTTCTAAAGGTGTTATCTACTCATTATTTGGTTAGTAGTAATTGACGGAAATTGATCTAGTAAAACAGAAGTGATATCCGGCGTTCCCCAAGGTATAAGCCACCTGCGGTTCCTTATCTGTATAACGACTTCGGAGACAATGTGAGTTGCCGTCTTAGGATCTTTGCACATGATGATGTCGTTTATCGCCTAGTAAAATCATCAGAAGACCAAACCCAATAGCTAAAAGGAATCCGTTCAACTTCGTTTACACGGTAAATCAGGCCGTAAATTCAACTGAATACTAGTAATTACAATTGTGAACAACTTAATTTTGAAAGAACACACAGTAAATTTTGTGGAGAAGGCAAACCAAAGGACTGCGTTTTATTGGCCGAACGCTTACAATATGTAACAGATCTACTAAAGAGACCGTCTACATTACGCTTGTCCGTCCTCTTTTGGAGTACTGCTGCGCGGTCGGGGATCCTTACCATACGGGACTAACGGAGTACATCGAGAAAGTTCGAAGAAGAGCAACACGTTTCCTATTATCCCGGGTCACGGACGGGATACAGGACTTGGTACGGACATCGTTAAAACAAAAGCGTTTCTCGCTAAGGCGGCTTCTTCTCACGAAATTTCAATCACCAACTTTCTCCCTCAAAATCGAAAATATTTTGTTGACGCCGACTGACGCAGGAAAAACGATCATCGTAATAAAATAAGGGAAGTCAGAGCTCGCACTGAAAGATATAGGTGTCCGTTTTTCCAGCGCGCTGTTCGAGATTGGAATAATAGACTATTATTGACAGGGTGGTTCGATGAACCGTGTCATGCACTTAAGTCCGATTTGCACAGTATCCATGTAGATAGCGATCGATGCGACAGTATGACCGTAATCGGTATGCCTAATTAAATTAATTATGGATGAAGCTGTCGACTCCGAAGAGAAGTTTGACCGGTTACTGGAGAGAAGTGTACACCAAGTCGTTCTAAAGAACAACCCATTCTACTCCAGCACTTTCTACTTATTTGGATTTTGTTTCATTTTGCCTCAAACAGTGCACAAGAAAACTAACTGAAATAATACAAAATTCAGCTGATACGATGGACAGCCGAATTGGGCACAGTCTCTCCAATACGTCATCAACAATGAAACCGTAACGTTTGGCTGTACGTGTGGCAACGGAAGGTTGACGCACGCCGCTAACAACGCAACACGTTCCGAAATAATAATGAACAAAGAAAGTAATTGTCTTATATTCTCAGTACTCAGTTATGTTAATTTGGAGAAGGTATTTAAACTCGTTATTAAAAAGCAAAAGAGCGACTGGAGGTAGCTATTTTGTTACAACAGTAATGTACGTAACCTCAGATAAACGTTTACTTAAACCACCCGATTCTATTTATCCGAAAACTGACATGCACACAACTACTAACAATCATGGAATAAAGAGCATTGAAGACCATGTACAAGTATCGCACCATGCTCAGAAAGGTAATTAATGAATTTGCTTGAAGTGGCTGAAACATATGTAAATAAAAGCAAATCACCACAAAATCTCCACAATGAACAAATTGGAAATTCGTCGTAAGTTCTATGGGACCAAACTGCAGAGGTCATCGGTCTCTAGGTTTACGCACTATTTAACTTGAACAAACTTACGCTAAGGACATCACATACATCCATGCCCAAGGGAGGACTCGAACCTCCGACGGGGGGGAAGCCGCGCGAACCGAGGCAAGGCGCCCTAGACCGCACGGCCACCCCGCGCGGCTCCACGATGAACACACCGAGTTAGTCAATGCATTCTTTCTTTAAAATTTCGTTCACATGCTTCCCAATTTAAAGTAAACACTACTGTCTTTAACAATAAAAACATGCAGCCACCAACCCAACATGAAAAGCTGAATAATATATAACAGCTTGCTTTGTCATACAATACCTTCTTATAACAAATTTAATGTCCACTCTTGTAATATTTTTTTATTACATCCATCCCAAATAATTTACTTTGCTTCCGATGTATGCCGTAATATTTATCTATTTATCTACATTTGTCCCTTATCATTCACTCTGGTTTCAATGCATACCGTAATATTTACATAGTATCACTGCAGTAACACTTTATAACAAACTGACTGCTTTAGTAGTATATCTTAATTTTAATCAGCTCTCTTTTAATATAAACAGTAAATAATCGAACATTAGTAATTTGTAAATTCCTGTCGTCACATACAGGTACATACCGAAATACCTCCGAGAGTGGAAGTCTTTGGCATTGTTATGGTTGTGACATCGCCATCTCTGTACAGACACTTCCATGTGGTGAAACTTCTTGGCGTGTCAGTGGTGCTTTAGATCATGTGTATCCACATACACACAGTGTTCGCTGCTACATGATCACAAGCAAGCAGCACTGGAACGTAAAGACGCGGATTTTTCAACGTAATTAACTAATCATCTTCACTCGAATAATTTGTTTACCTCATTTAAAATTGTTGTGAGGCACAATTACAGTTAAAAAGACACTGTCTCAAATCTTGTTTGGGTTGTAGGGCACCACCACCCCAAGGAAATTTCTCCAGTTGGGGAAACAAAAAGGGAAAGCTATTTTAACGTAAACTAGTCGTCTGAAGATAAGCCTGTAATGTTCGAAATCGGTAACGGCGCTCTTTAAATAAATAAATAGCATAGGAAGAAGTGGCTGGTTGATGTTCTATTCTATGTCAGTGTCAACCTATATTGTGCACTGGATCGCTTGACACGGCAAGCGACGTACTTTGAACAGCACGTAATTACTATGAAAATTATGATGGATCGAACAAGCAACTGTTGGTTTTCAAGAGATTCACAACGCCGAAATACGAACATTATTGCAACAGGCGGAAGTATGAAATGTGTGAACTTAATTTATTCTTCTCTTTGACTTGAGACTGCCAGAACCATTTTGATTTTAGTTACTTTAGTCTTCATTCATGTAGCAAGAACGACTTTTGCCTCTAAATATCATTGAATAATACTGAACTTATAGAGGCTTCATTAGTAATTACTTTCAATTATCTTTTTAGCAAACGAACAAAAATGGCAATAGTAGTCTTTTATTATTTTTATTTTAGCTATTTCAACAACGAAACGCGGATATTCAATAACTGGAAAAGAATGGGACCCTAAGTAGGTGACAACGCCTGAGCATACTGTCAAGATCAAGCAGCGACAGTTTTTGCGTACAACACTCTTTTATTGAAAAATTCATTCAGAATGTTATTCGGTAATGAATCAAAGTGTTTCTAACGCCGACGAAAATAAAACAACTTTACCGTTTGTTGCAGATGTTAAACCGTCATTAAGTCTCGTATACACTCTGCTCTCACGGCACACTCGCGTCCATGGACAGCGCTCCTGCACAAGTTTTTACTCTCTGCCAACGATATTTCTTTTTCTAATCTTTCCTAACGGCATTAGCCCAAAACAAATATATCATAATATAAAATAATTTATACAGGTTACAGCATATACCAAATTTCTAAAGACTTACAGAATGAAACAAGTACATAATCTTTACGATAAACATAATGGGAAAAAATTTTTTGGTAGCACAGCTGTACAATAACGTCACAAAGTGTCGGCTCATCTACAGGATGGCTTGCAGGTCAATGAAAATCTACAGCGCTTTTCATCGAAACATTCAAGTCAAGGACGTCGTGAGTTTAAAGTTCCGCCGACAATTACTACTCCTTCATAGGTAGGGCGACATTTCGATGGATATGGAAACGTCTAACGCTGGAAGTACAGACATTCTGCAGACCAAATATTCTCTGCCAAATTACTATATGGCCAACGGGTCAGTCAATAACTAACTGCTATATCTTTGTATATACACTGTATGATCAAAAGTATCCGGACACATATTAGTCGACAGTAACGCGGGATGCGTGCATCTCACCCTTTACGATGACTTGGTCTCTGCTGGGGACAGTGAGTGAGGTGTCTAACCACAGAAGGTAGAGATACAGGACGCTGGGTCTGGAGCGAAGACTGACGTTCTAACCCATCCCAAACCTGTTCCCACTGGGTTCAACTCGGGACTCTGAACAGGCCCGTCAATTTCAGGGATGTTGTTATCCACAGACAATTGCCTCATAGTCATAGATGATGCTGTACGACAGGGTGCGCTGTCATGGTGATGCAAACAATCAACGTATCTAGTGTTCGCGATTCACAGTGCCGCAAAATATGTTCATATACATTCGCATTCAGCGTTTTCGTAAACGCAATAAAGGGACCACACCGTAACGGCGAATAACACCCCCATACCGGTAACACCACATCGTTTACACCTCACTGTTGTCGCTACACATGACGGCACGGTTTTCCCGTTCCTCAAACTCAAACCGTTCCACCGGACTGCCACAGGATACGGCGCAGCTCATTACTGCAAATCACTCATTTCCAGTCATCCAGTGCCGTCGCTCTTCACGTCGCTTTGGATGTCTGGCTCATGGAGAGCTAATCCACATCTGTACCCCATTCTTTTTAACTCCCTACGCAGAATCGTCGTGCTAGCTGGACAGCTGACAGCTCTTTGCATCTAAAGACTGATTGCTTCCGCTGATTTCAAGCGACCCTTTACGATCACCCTACGCAATGCTCGGCGGTAGCCGTCCATCAGTACATGAACTCAGCCTGGTCTTGCTGTAGATGTGGTTTTTATTCGTGTTTCCACCCCACAATGACGTCACCAACAGTCGACCTGGGCGGCTTCAGAAGGATTGAACCGTCGCCGACGGATCTGTTACTCAGCTGACACCAAATGACTAGTCCCTGTTCGAAGAAACTGAGATCTCCTGAGCGACCCATTCTGCTGTTACTGCTACCCTACTACATATACATCTGTATCTACATGGATACTCTGCGAATCACACCTAAGTGCCTAGCAGAGGGTTCGTCGAACCACCTTCACAATAATTCTCTATTATTCCCATTTCGAACAGCGTGCTGAAAAACGAAAACCTATATCTTTCCGTGCGAGCTCTGATTTATTTTATCATGATCATCGTTCCTCCCTATGTAGATCGGCGTCAACAAAATATTTTCCCATTTGGAGGAGAAAGTTGGTAATAAATTCCATTAGAAGATTTCGCTGCAACGAAAAACACCCTTGTTTTAATTATGTTCACGCCAAATCCTGTATCAAGATAGTGACACACTCTCCCTTTCTTTGAAATTTTTCGATGTACTCCGTTAATCCTATCTGGTAAGGATCCCATACCGCGCAGCAGTATTATGAAAGAGGCCGGACAAGCGTAGTGTAGGCAGTCTCCTTAGTAGATCCGTTACATTTTATAAGTGTCCTCCCAATAAAACGCAGTTTTGGTTAGCCTTCCCCCACGACATTTTCTGTGTGTTCTTTCCCGTGTAAGATTTTCGTAATTGTAATTCCTACGTCTTTAGTTCAATTTACGGCCTTTAGGTTAGACTGATTTCTCGTGTAACCGAAGTTTAACGGATTCCTTTTAGCACTCATGTGGATGACCTCACACTTTTCATTACTTAAGGTCAACTGCCAATTTTTGCACCGAACAGATATCTTTTCTGATTCATTTTACAACTTGATTTGATCTTTTGATGACTTTACTACACGATAAACGACAGCAACATCTGCAAACAACCTAAGACGGCTGCTCAGATAGCCTCCTAAATCGTTTATATAGATAAGGAACAGCAGAGGGCCTATGACACTACCTTGGGGAACACCAGAAATCACTACTGTCTTACTATATGACATTCCGTCAATTACTACGTACTGTGACCTCTCTGACAGGAAATCACGAAACCAGTCACATAATTGAGACGATATTCCATAAGCACACAATGTGTCTAGAAGCCATTCGTCAAAAACTTTCTGGAAAACTCGAAGCAGGGAAACAATTTGAAATCCTTTGCCAAAAGCACTCAAGACTTCGTGTGAATAAGGAACTACATGTTTTTCGCAAGAACGATGTTTCCTAAACGCATGTTCAGTGTCTGTCAATAGACCGTTCTCTTCGAGACAGTTCATAATGTTCGAATACAATATATGTCCCAAATTCCTGCTGCAAACCGACGTTCATGATATGGGTTTGTAAGTTAGTTGGTTACTCCTACTGCGTTTCTTGAATATTAGTGTGACCTGCGCAACCTTCTCGTCTTTGAGTACGAATCTTTCGTCAAGCGAGCGGTTGTATATGACCCAAGTATGGAGCTATTGCGCCAACATACTCTGAAAGGAACCTAATTGGTACACAGTCTGGACCAGAAGATTTGCTTTTATTAAGTATTTAAGTTGCTTCGATACTCCGAGGATATCTACTTTTAAGTTATTCCTGTTGGCAGCTGTGATTAATTCGAATTCTGGAATATTTATTTCGTCGTCTTTGGTGCAGGAATTTCGAAAGGATGTGTTTCGTAACTCTACTTTAGCACCACTGTCATCGACAGTATATCCCTTCTATCGCGCAGAGAAGGCACTGATTGTGTCTTCCCGCTAGCATACTTTCCATACAACCATTATCTCATCTCTTTGGATTTTCTACCAGGTTTCGAGACAAAGTTTCGTTGTGGAAACTATTTTAAGCATCTTACATTGAAGTACGTGATAAATTTCGGGCTTCTGTGAAAGAGCGCTTTTCTTTGAGATTTTGCGTTCGATTAAAATTGGTACGCTTTTTTCGTTGTTTCTGCAACAGTGTTCTGACCCGTTTTGTGTACCAAGGGGTATCGCCGGCATCGTTTGTGAATTTATTTTGTATAAATCTCTCAAATGCTATCGATACTATTTCTTTGAATTCAAGCCACTTCTGGTCTACACTTACATTGTTCATTGGGAATGAGTAACGATACTCGCTGCCTCCTTTTATACTGGCGGGCCCGGCTCTCAAAGTCTAGTGGACAATTCTGCATTCATAGGGACGCCCATACACTTTTAGTGAGACAGTTTATTCGGATTTGTTGCTATCTTCATTCATGACAAAACTGGTACCACCACTCGGACAGGTTCCGATTTCCCGTCACTGGTTCCTTATGATTTATACTACTGGCCACTAAAATTGCTACACTAACAAGAAATGCAGATGATAAACGGGTATTCATTGGACAAACATATTATACTAGAACTGACATGTGATTACATTTTCACGCAATTTGGGTGCATGGATCCTGAGAAATCAGTACCCAGAACAACCACCTCTGGCCTTAATAACGGCCTTGATACGCCTGGGCATTGAGTCAAACAGAGCTTGGATGGCGTGTACAGGTACAGCTGCCCATGCAGCTTCAACACGGTACCACAGTTCGTCAAGAGCAGTGACTGGCGTATTGTGACGAGCCAGTTGCTCGGCCACCATTGAGCAGACGTTTTCAGTTGGTGAGAGATCTGGAAAATGTGCTGGCGAGGGCAGCAGTCGAACATTTTCTGTATCCAGAAAGGCCCGTACAGGACCTGCTACATGCGGTCGTGCATTATCCTGCTGAAATGTAGGGTTTCGCAGGGATCGATTGCAGGGTAGATCCACGGGTCGTAACACATCAGAAATGTAACGTCCACTGTTCAAAGTACTGTCAATGGGAACAAGAGGTGACCGAGACGTGTAACCAATGGCACCCCATACAATGACGTCGGGTCATACGGCAGTATGGCGATGATGAATACACGCTTCCAATGTGCGTTCACCGCGATGTCGCCAAACACGGATGCGACCATCATGGTGCTGTAAACAGAACCTGGGATCAACCGAAAAAATGACGTTTTGCCATTCGTGCACCCAGGTTCGCGTTTGAGTACACCATTGCAGGCGCTCCTGTCTGTATGCACGTCAAGGGTAACCGCAGCCATGGTCTCCGAGCTGATAGTCCATGCTGCTGCAAACGTCGTCGAACTGTTCGTGCAGATGGTTGTTGTCTTGCAAACGTCCCCATCTGTTGACTCAGGGATCGAGACGTGGCTGCACGATCCGTTACAACCATGCGGATAAGATGCCTGTCATCTCGACTGCTAGTGATACAAGACCGTTGGGATCAAGCACGGCGTTCCGTATTACCCTCCTGAATCCACCGATTCCATATTCTGCTAACAGTCATTGGATCTCGACCAACGCGAGCAGCAATGTCGCGATAGGCTACAATCCGACCTTAATCAAAGTCGGAAACGTGATGGTACGCATTTCTCCTCCTTACACGAGGCATCACAATAACGTTTCACCAGGCAACGCCGGTCAAATGCTGTTTGTGTATGAGAAATGGGTTGGAAATTTTCTGATGTCAGCACATTGTAGGTGTCGTCACCGGCGCCAACCTTGTGTGAATGCTCTGAAAAGCTAATCATTTGCATATTACAGCATCTTCTTCCTGTCGGTTAAATTTCACGTCTGTAGCACGTCATCCTCGTGGTGTAGCAATGTTGATGGCCAGCAGTGTAGATCGTCCAACTCCTGAACAGCAGTACAAAAGTGGACCACGAGCTAGGGAGTGAGAAACGTACTGCCGTTTACTGACTCGCTGAAGCGCACTCTGCCGGCGTTATGGCCTGGAAAGCAGCTCCCTGCACAGACCGCAAGTTGCTGAGCCGACAGTGGATAAACGGCGGGCTCCCGATATGCGAGATGTTCCTGTCGTGCGCGCCGCCTCACATTTCCCACGGGGGTTCGCGTCCAATTCCGGCGAGCCGCCGCCCCATCCCGGAACCAGCCCCGCGCGATGCAATTGAGCCCCGCTTCTGTATTCAGCATACTTTCCGCCAGGACTTCCTCCCGGCCGTTCCGCTTACGTCCCGCATATATAACCCGCGAAATGACTTCCCGGCCTTCAGACAGCAGTTAAAACAGAAACACGAGGTTGAAAAGTGGTGCTACCGGCTCGCGTCTGTGCATATTTCAGCAGCACAAGATTATGATCTCCTCCGTACTTTTCTTTTTTCTTTTCTTTTTTTGCTTATTCTTTTCCTTTCCTCCTCTCTCAGCTAACTGCAACCACTGCGAGCGGTTAACTGCTAACCATGCTTTTGACTAGTCTTTCCAGAACCAACCGAATCTGAGTATTTTCCAGCTTTTCATAATAAGACCTCGATTTTCCCTTTGCGTTAAGAAGGGTCCCAATTACGAGTCCAAAAGGGTCTCTGTGGGTTATGTCAAGTAATCAAAAACTGTACATTTTATTTACGTCCAAATAAAATGAAATGACCTATTATTACCAAATGGTATTGTATTACAGTATTCATACAAATGTTAACATAATAAGGCAGTTTTATGAGTCTCTGTTACGATACTCTTTCCAATTAGATTTTGAAAGTCGATGTCTTGCACAAATGCTGCTTCATTAAAATTGATAACGGTTTCTACTTTGCAGTCATCACCGGATCAATACATGTACAAAGTAAGAAAATGGACATTAACTGTGTGAATACAATCCACGAGTAACCTAAAAATTACAGCAGCGACACGTAATCGTGTAGTAAGTTCATAAAAGAAGAAAGCAGAGAGTAGATAATCATAGAATAAGCGAAGTTTAAAATGAACAGCACTAGTGGTGTTTGTAAAATACCAATTACAGACAGCTGAACGCATATGGATATAAAAATATGATACAAACCAGGAGAGGTACCATGGAATACTTTTTACACATTTCTAAACTGTAGCATAATTGGGTTATTTGAAAACAGGTACTAAATTTAATATATGTAAAAGCTATACATTAGCACTTTATAAAGAATGTAAGATAAAAGTTAAAGGCATGAAAACAATTTCAAATGCCTTTAAGGCTGTATCTATACAGTCCGATCACAAAAGTATTACATGAAAAGCTGTACATCATAAACTAGCTGCCACACAACTTTATACGTGATATACCATATAGTGCAGAACGTTATACAGGAAGTAAAGACGATTTTAAATAAGCCAGAAAGCATGACATATGAATGTCGTCCGTGTGCAACCGGCTGCATATAGTAGCACATGTCGGCACGAAAGACGCCTGCCGCTCGGGTTCTGAGGTCATACTCGGCTCCTTTCGGCGGATGGCTGACTTGGTGAAGGCAACTAGCATAGGACGCCGGCTGCAGGCTAAGCTGTCTATTTGTAGCATCATATCCATCGTTGATCGCGGTCCTCTGCTTTGGAGCAGAGTGGAAGGTCTAAACCAGACGCTCAGACGACTCCGCGACGGTATCGGGTGCGAAGTTTGGTTCGGTTTTGGGATTGAAGGGACCAGACTACAATGGCCATCAGTCCCTTATTGGGTGCGAAATTTTCGACCTCCGCTATCGGGTACAGAATTGTAGGTTTCCCATAAATAGGCCAGGGGTGCACTACTTGCAGGAAGCGGCTACTAGGGTAGCGGAGTACGTGTGGCGTGCACACGGGGCTTTTTTTACGTTAGAGGAACCCTCCCCCTCCTGATCAAAGACGATTTGACTGATAAATTAGCCACAATGTCCTCAGAGAATGTTCGTCGTCGCAGATCAGAGGTTGAAAAAGTTAATATGATTTTAGTAAACTGCAAGAGCATCCATGGAAAGGTCCCAGAACAACGCACAGATAGTAATTACAACGAAATCCTAAGTTCAGATTAGAATATTTATCGTAAGGATAGGTTAGTCGCCAATGTTGGAGGCGTGTGTATTGCAGTAAAGAATTCGGTAAGATCTAGCGAGGTTATCACGGATTCCGATTGTGAATTAATCTGGGTGAAGTTAAAAGTATCGAAGATCCGTCAAAAATGGTAATCGAATGCTTTTATAGACCGCCTGGATCAGGAGCCCTAGTGGTAGAGCGCTTCAAACAGAACTTGCGGAATATCGTAACAATTTTCCTGATCGTGCTGTTTACTTTTGGGGGGGGGGGGGAGGGGGGTGACTTCAACTTGTCAGGTATACATTGGGAGTCTCATGTTATAAAAACTGGTGCCAGAGACAGGGATTCGTCTGACATTGTTCTTAGAGAAACAACTCAAATGTGTGTGAAATCTTATGTGACTTAACTGCTAAGGTCATCAGTCCCTAAGCTTACACACTACATAACCTAAATTATCCTAAGGACAAACACACACACCCATGCCCGAGGGAGGACTCTAACCTCCGCCGGGACCAGCCGCACAGTCCATGACTGCAGCGCCATAGACCGCTCGGCTAACCCCGCGCGGCGAGAAACAACTCGTGAGTCTTAGACCTCTTGGCAACAAACAGACCTAAACATACCGAATCAGTTAGCATAGAGGAACTTATTAGTGATCATAAGGCTGTGATAGAATTTATGACAACGCGTCTTACAAAGAATGTTAAGAAAGGTAGATAGATATTTTTGGTTAGCAAGATTGACAGTATAAAAATTTCAGAGTATCTGAGCAGTCAACTTCAAATATTCGGTGACAAGAACGAAGATGTGGAGAACAAACGAAAAAAAATTAAAAGGCATCATGCAATAGGCGTTAGACAGGTACGTTCCAAATAAGATCTTAAGGTATGGGAAAGCCCCACCGTGGTTTAATAGCTGCGTTAGAAAACTGCTACGTAAAGAAAGAGAGCTTCATTTCAGATTCAAGAGACGTAAAAACCTAGCTGACATACAAAAGCTGGACGAAGTGAAAATGAGCGTAAGGAGAGCAATAAAAGAAGCGTTCAATGATATTGAAAGTAAGACGATGTCAACCGACCTGAGTAAAAACCCTAAGACATTTTGGTCGCATGTAAAATCAGTACGTGGGCCAAAATCATCTACTCATTCACTCAGTGACCATGCTGGCACCAAAACGGATGATAACAGAGAGAAGGCTGAAATAAGCTACGGCATTCGGTCTTCGGAAATTGTTTCACCGCGCGGAAGATTGTAACATGGTCCCTCCATTCAATCGTCGTACGAACATCGAAATGGCAGATACTGAGATAACCGATCGCGGAATAGAGAAACCAACTTCAATCGCTGAGTAGTGAAAACACATCAGGACCTGATGAGATACCTGTAAGCTTCTGCGAGGATTATGCGAAAGAACTTGCTCCCCTTCTAGCAGTAATTTACGGTAGATCACTCGAGCCATGAAGACTATCTAGCGACTGGAAAAGCGCAGGTCATTCTCGTTTTTAAGAAAGGCAGTAAGACAGATCCACTCAATTACAGACCTATATCGTTGACGTCAATCTGTTGTATAATTATGGAACATGTTTTATGCACAAGAATTATGACGTTCTTGGAGAATGGAAATCTTCTCTATAAAAATCAACATGGATTCCGCAAACTGAGATCCTGAGAAACTCAGTTCGCTCGTGTCCTCCATGAGATCCACAGCGCCGTAGACAACGGTGCTCAGGTTGATGGCGTGTTCCTTGACTTCAGGAAGGCATTTGACATCGTCCCGCATTGCCGTTCAGTGAAAAAGAAAATACGAGCTCATCGAGTATCGAAGAAGATTTACGACTGGATTCAAGATTTCCTTGTAGATAGAAACCAATACGTCCCTCTTAACGGAACAAAATCGACAGATGTAAAGATAATTTCCGGAGTACTCCAAGTAAGTATGATAGGACAGTTACCGTTTACAGTACATATAAATGATCTAGAAGGGAGCGTCGGATAGTCTCTAAGGCTGTTCGCAGATGATGCGGTTGTCTATAGCAAAGAAGCAACGCCAGAAGATAATAACGATTTTCAGAATGATCTGCAGAGAATTTGTGAATGGTGCAGGCTGTGCCAGTTGACTCTGAACGTAAATAAATATAACACATTGCGCATACGTAGGAAAGGAAATCCACTGCTGTACACCTACACTACTGATGACAAACCGCTGGAAACCGTATCTACCGTCAAATATCTAGGAGTACCTACCCAGAGCGTTCATAAGTGGAATGGCCACATAAAACAAACAGTGGGAAAAGCAGAGACCAGACACAGATTCATAGGAAGAATCTTAAGGAAATGTAACTCATCCACGAAAGAAGTGGCTTATAAGGCGCTTGTTCCACCGATCTTTGAGTACTGTTCATCTATCTGGGATCCCTACCAGACAGGACTGATAGAACAGACAAAGAAGATCCAACGAAGAGTGGCGCGTTTCGTCACAGCATCGTTTACCCGGCGCAAGATCGTTACGGAGATGCTCAACAAACTCCATTGGCAGATTTTACAAGAGAGGAGTTGTGTATCACGGAGAGATATACTATTGACATTTCGAGAGGGCACTTTCCGAGAAAGCCGGCCAGAGTGGCCGAGCGATTCTGGGCGCTACAGTCTAGAACAGCGCGACCGCTACGGTCGCAGGTTCGAATCCTGCCTCGGGCATGGATGTGCATGATGTCCTTAGGTTAGTTAGGTTTAAGTCGTTCTAAGTTCTAGGGGTCTGATGACCTCAGCAGTTAAGTCCCATAGTGCTCGGAGCCATTTGAACCATTTTTGAACTTTCCGAGAAGAGTCGGACAACATGTTACTTCCCGCACACAGATCTCGAGTAATGACCACGAGGAGAAAATTCGAGAAATTAGAGCCAATATAGAGGCTTCCTGACGATCATTGTTTCCACGCGCTATTCCCGAGGGCTCAGTTGGTGGTACAAAAAGTACACTCCGCCACACACCATTATGTGGCTAGCGGACTATGATGGCGTTCAGTAAACTACCACAAACGAACTCGTGGACAAGTGAAATATATATTTATACAATGAAAGTGTCAACTGTTCAAATCACTCTCCAATCTTTCATCCGCTGACAATTAGGTTGTACTGCACTAAATGGAATACTATCTCCAAAAGCACTTTGCGTTAAATAGACTACTATATTCTGAACATGTCTCTAACAGAATTAAGACCGTGCCATTCGCCGAGAAAGTGTTAGCAAAGGCCGAAATGATGATGAGTAACTCCTCACTAGAATAGGTACATCATTAAAGGGTGAGACATATTCAGTAACAGGAAAGATGTGTACCATAAAACTTAAAAAGTAAAATTAAAGAGACACATTTCCAGACTTTTTTAAGGATGCAATCCACTTACAGGGTGACAATTATCAAACTATATGAAGAAAACGTACACAACTTACAAACTACGGCGTGCACACATTTTATTCAACATGTAAACGTCACTACAGATATTCGGATTAGGTTATGACATGGGCGATATACCTGCCATCATTGGCGATGATATGGCGCAGACGAATAGCGATATTCTGCATGACCAACTGAACTGCCGGAACATCTATGCTGTCGATGACCTCCTGAATGGCTATTTTCAGACCACCAGTGGTTATGGGCCTATTGCTGCACACCGTGTCTTTAATATAGCCCCAAAAAGAGAGTCGTATACTTTCAGATCCGGAGGATATGGCGGCCAATCGAGGCACATGCTGGTGGCCACTGGGTACCCCAGCCCAAAGTGCTCCTCCTGGGCATCAAACACTCTCCTGCTTCGATGGGACCGAAGCTCCGTCTTGCATGAACCACATCTTGTCGAAATCAGGTCACTTTGGATAATGGGGATGAAATCATCTCCCAAAACCTTCACGTACCGTTCAGTAGTCACCATGATATCATGGAATTATTCCGCGACTGGACATAGCACACCACACAATCACCTGTTGTGGGAGAAGAGACTATACGAACGGGAAACGCTGATTCTCAGTGCCAGAAATGTGCCACGTGAGGTGATGCTTGGAGAGATCTCTATAGCCAAAAGACCTGTAGGACGTCCTGTATTGAGGTTCAAGGACTGGTGTAAACGAGATATGGAGAGCTTTGGAATCGACACAAACAGATGGGAGGCACGGGCTAGCATGAGACCAGAGTGGCGTGATGATATATCAACTGGAATGTCGAAGCATGATGAAGGCTTGTTAGACAGATTAAGGCACAAAAAGCTTCGCAATGCTACCACTGCTCCTGCCTCAGCAGCCAGATACACTTTTGACAATTGCGGCAAGAGATGCCGTGCTACCATTGGCTTGACAAGTCATATGAAAAAATGCAACCCATAAACACACAGACACTGCAACAATCATCTACCAAGGTGTCGTGGCCAATTTATATATATATATATATGTGCCCGCCAATTTTGCTTATTGACGGACCCACCCAAATGAAACTGGGATTCGTCGCCAAACCAAACGTCGCATGCGCATACTAACTCCCATCATGCCCCGCGCCCAACCCTGCAGTTTGAATGTCCTAACGCAAACCGTTCAGAAGTTAATGACGGTTTTATTCCATATAGTTCAATAACTGTCACCTTGTATGTGCAAAAATAGTGTCTACCCTCCTGACATTACATGTCATTTTTAACAGACAATGCGAGCACTTCAATATCAACAGGTTGCAATGGAATGGCCTCGTTGAAAACAAACAACACGGCCACACTCGTCAATCGCTCTCCCAAGTATTCGAAACAAGAGCGTCTGCAGAACGTGATAGCTGCAAGAATTGTCAATGGTGCTGCCTGTCACTTTTATCGAAGCTTTTCTTTCTTTTTGCTAGAGAGCTTTCATATCAGAAACAATACGTGTTCTCAATGCGTCAGAAACTCCGTCTTCCACTATAAACAGCGCATGCTCGCTCCGAGGGAAAATACTTCTCTCTTTTTATTGTGCTCTTCCTCTTTCCTTGCCTTTTCTTCTCTCTCTCTCTCTCTCTCTCTCTCTCTCTCTCTCTCTCTCTCTCTCTCTCCCTCCCCCCCCCCCTTTCTGGCGTTTGTCTGGCCGAGCTGTTCCGCACGGAGTGCTTGCGGCCGTAACGGCTAGTTAATCCCCTTGCCGTATTCACTGCCGGCTTAACCGGCCACGCGGCGGAGGGCCCCCTGAGCTAACCTCTAGCGCGAGCAACCGGAGCGCTCGGCTGGCGGTGCTGAGCCGTGTCGAGCTTCGGAGGGAAAGAGGTGGAGAGAGCTACTCCGACACTAAGAGCGTACGGAAAATGGAAGACCGAGTTTTAATCTTTTACAGCCCTCTTCGTGCCCCCTGCACGAGCAAATCAAAATGACAACGAACGAAGGCTCCGAGGGCACTGTGTACCTCGAGTGCTCACAAAATGCACCACTCTCGTTGCACAGTTCGATTCGCACAGCCGCACACACCAAGAGACAGCGAAGATACTTATGCTAAGCTACGTTTACGCACTTTTGCCTGGAAAAGGAAGAGTGGGGTTTATCGTCCCACCGACGAGGTGGTCAGAAGCCTCCGTTTTCACGAGCGACTTTCTTTGTCTCAATCGAGCATTCGTGGCAACAGAGTTCAATGCAGCGCCCCAGGGAGCACTTCATTCCTGTGCCGATAGCGAGATTCGCGTGTCAGAAGTGGTCGTTCTTCGTATTCACAGCGGCGCCAAAATTTCGTGTGTTCTGAATGCTGTCCGCTGTGCAGCTTGATGATTGAATGTTTGAACTGAGATTATGTGAGACCGTCCTTCTTACACAAAGATCTGAATATAGTAACAGCATTATTCACAGTGGAAGATCTTATAAAGGGCCGTTTGGGGAATTCTTCATACTGCCGGAAACTGAAACAACAGTAAAAGTGGCGTCCAAAACGCTTCCAAAATAGAAGCATTATTGCGCAGATCGCAGCTGATATATCTACATATCCTGATTACTAATGGCTCAAATGGCTCTGAGCACTATGGGACCCAACATCTGAGGTCATCAGTCACCTAGAACTTAGAACTACTTAAACCTAACTAACCGAAGTACAACACACATCCATACCCGAGGCAGGATTCGAACCTGCGACCGTAGCAGTAGCGCGGTTCCGGACTGAAGCGCCTAGAACCGCTCGGCCACCGCGGCCGGCCCTGATTACTAGTTTGAGCTAAGTTATATCGCCATCTTTAGATCTGCAAGTGCTACAAATATGTTACGTAGTTTAGATAGAATGTTACCTTAGTTTTACAGTCCATCGGATACGTGAATTAAAGCCCCTACGTGTTACCACATTGCCATCTGGCCACTGAAAACATGCAAGTAAAATGTGAAATTAAGAATATTACATAAAAGAAAGCGCTAAGAAAGTTTTTGGTGACGTCACAGACTAAAATAATGTTTACCTCACAGGAAAGACACTCCAACGCAATACTAAACACACTAAAAAAAAAAAAAAGCCATAACTTTATCATCAAGACAGAGAGGTGTGAAATACATCAAACAGAGCACATCCACTGCTGTCATGTGTGTGTGCGTTGACAGCCGGCTCCGTACTGCCGGAAAGTTGTCAAAAATACTACATAGTACCAAAAGGTAGCAGCAGTCTCCCACATAGCAACATACAGTGCAGGAACAATGTTAAGCTATATACAAAGTGAACCAATTTGTTTTTATCATCACCAGGCTTACAAAATTCTTTCAACATTGTAGACCAGACCGTAATTTTTTCCGATTACAGTGATCGAAAAATATTTGGTGAATATATATATATATATATATATATATATATATATATGCTGTATGACGAATATAAGCGTATACATTAAAATACTGAGAACACGCACAGAGCTATGATCATCAGTTGTCAACATTTTATAGCAGACGCAGCAGGATTATAACAGAAACAACAGATCACCGTTAGACAATATTAAAAGCTGTAACATAATTATAACGTAAGCTGTGGCTCGAGTAATGACATCAAACAAATTTGGCATTATATACTAACTTTTTACGTCCTCTTTCGTGTATTGTTTTCTTACACCGCGGCAAATAACATCCAAAACTATTTAAATTTTTTCAATACAGCTTGCTTTCTCAATGCTGAAACACTTTTTTTTTTTTTTTTTTTTTAAATTTTCATCTATTCACATTCTTATTTATGTAGAAGGCAGGCTTTCCTTTGTCAAAGTATTCTAAAATACGATCCCTTGCGACTTCTCGTAGAAAAAATATTTGCAACGTGTCACGAAAATAAAGCTATTAATGAAATAAAGATTAAAAAGATAGAGAATTACAAAATGTATTACTTTATAAAATGAGTGAACGCGGCGTGAACGAGCGTGACATAAATTGGTTTCAAATCCCGATGTCAGCGGACGATACCGCCCTTACCCGTTACCGGCGCATGCTTAGTGTTTAGTGTACTCAGGATTTTACAGCTCTACAATCAACAGATCACTGACGTCAATGACTCACTCGTCACGAGCTTCGTAGCCTATTTACACGGCTGCGTTTTGCGTGAATCCTTCACGAGTAGTCTATTTTGACAGTAAACTCGCTTGTGTAAAAAAGGCTTTGGAGGAGAAAATGAAGAAGAAGATCGGAATGGACACGAATGAGGAACTGAATAGCCTGTTTTCTTTATCTTGAATGATTTGCGAAGACAACGGAAAACATAAATCTCGATGGAAGACGGAGGCTGGAACATCACTGCTCATAAGTGTGGGTCCGGTTGTGAAGACACAGGAACGATGGTATTTTTTTTCTAGTCTCAGCTTTCGCTAAAAAGAAAATCTGAGAGGAGGCACAAGCACGATCCGTTAAAACAGGTGGAAAACGGTCACCAATGAAGGCATCAGGTTGGACCTCTGTATCAGGATTGATTTAGCAGATGTCTCTAGAGAAAAGCTCAGATTTAGTACCCTAATGCTGATCACAATAAGAAGACTGAAGAGCTATTTCGTCTCACTGAATTACTATTATCCACGACTAGTATTTACAGTCAAAGTACAACCTATGTATAATAATAATAAACTGCATAAAAACGGCACAATGAGTGCGTAAAAACTTGTCGAATATTAAACATAGCAAACGGATGAAACTTCAACTGTACCATTAAACATAATCTTTCCCAGGTATATCTTTAAAACACGAGGGTCAGTTAAGACAAGGAACTTCAGCACAGAAGCAGCTTTTAGGAATATGAGCCGAGCGAGAGAATAAGCATGTGAGGGCCTTACGACAGGAGAGGAACTGTCGGTACGTCACCTGGCCGACATACGTTGTGGCGACGCACTGCCACCTTTTACAACTGGGCACTAGGTTCAAAATGGTTCAAATGGCTCTAAGCACTATGGGACTTAAAAGCTGAGGTCATCAGTCTCCTAAACTTAGAACTACTTAAACCTAACTAACCTAAGGACATTTTTAGTCAACGAGGCGCCGAATTTGGAGGTATCTCTGTGTGACCTCTGACAAGACAACTGCGGCAAGTGCCTGCTCTCGGCTACAAGTGAAATGACCTGAGTGAGGATATGTGCTCTGGCTGCATTCCATAAATAGACCACGGCCTGGCAAGTAAAGAACAGCCGGGCGAAATTTTCTGCATTTTCTGCAGTCGGCAGAGAAGTCCGCTACTCTAATGAAAAAGAAGTTTCCCATCCAAAGACAGCTCAGACGGAACGGTAAGTATGTTTTAGGTTACCTTCGGCTGATCCCCTTACCTTTTAAACCACCTTCCTACTGATGTACCAACGTGTCCGCGATAGCCCTCCATTCCACGCAGACGTATGTTCATTGGTCATTCACTATATTAGAGAAAATTAATATTCCCTAAATTAGTAAAAAATGTACGGTGTTACTGAGTGATTAATTGATTATAATGGTAAGAAATCACCTTCGTACTTACTTAATATAACTAGATACTAGCCGTCTTTCTCTCTGTTCGGTACAAAACAGAACTTTGATACGTATATCTGATGGAGTCATAATTAATAACTTATCGACTAAATTAAGGAACCAAGCACAATGATTAAGACACTGGATTCGTGTACGGGCAGCCTGGAGTTCTGTTAGCCGTCCGGCAGCGGGTATTTAGGTTTCCCGTAGTTTCCCTAGGGCCACTACGACGAATGCTTCCTGGCCTATTTCTTTTCTCATTCTTCTCCAAAATGAAATTAAGCTGCTTCTCTAATTACGTTGCCATTAACGAGACTTTAAACCTCACTCTTTCATTTTTTAAATTATATATTTAAATGGACGAGATACTTAGAAGAATTAGATGAGGCAAAGGGTCCTCCAGATGCTTTACATACGGAGGATTAAAAAGAATTACTTTTACAGGACAAAGCATTTCCATCCTGTGGAAGACGGTGAGATGGTATTTAATGATATTAGATAAGGGAAAGCAACTGGTGGAGATGGGATTCCCACTGAACTCATCAAAAGTTCAAACCAAGGAAAAGTGGAAGTATTCCATTTTGCGCAATGACATTTATCAGAAAGAGGAGTGGGCAGATGACTTCACAGAAACAGTGATGGTGCCAGTACCGAAGAAATAAAATGTCACGAAATGTAAGGGATGTACGACAGTACATTCTGTATCTGACACGAAAAATTTCTACTACGAATAGTGAATAGACGATCGCATTCTGAAGTTGAGAGAGAACGGAATGAACAGCAATTCGTGTTCAGAAGGGGCAAAGCTACAAGAGATGCAGTTGGACTGTCGGGTATAAGTGAAAGAAGATGTCTAGAAAAAGTTGGGGAAGTTTGAACAGTTTTTGTTGACTTTGTTATGAAAAGATCGGAATTAACTGTGAAGAAAGGATACTAATAGGCAATGTATGTATCACACAAAAACAAAAAGTAAGAAGAGGAGAAGAAATGACAGAACGAATTAAAATTGGGAAAGGGTATACAAGGCTGTTGGCTTTCATGCACTCTGTTTTATATCTATTTAAATGATGTAGTTAGAAGCTTCCAATAGGAGAATGAATAATGAAATCTATATTATAAGGGGAGCGATCAAAGAGACTGCGATCGAAAGCCGTATAGTCCAGAACCGCTATGCCAGTCAGACAAAACCACCGTGAGCATTGAGACAATCTTCCCATCGACGCACCAGACTGCAGATACCCGTTCGGTAAAAGACCGTGTCCCGCTGCATGAAGGAGTCCGTAACTGCATATCCTTAGTGATGATAAAAGTTTGTAGACTGCCAAATAACATTTTAAATTCAATAAAAGTTCATCCAATTACACATATTTTTCCCATTATATCAATTGTAATATAAATAGTCAAGAAAATGACTGTGTTTGAAAAAAAAAACTGACGGTCAGGACTCGATCCAGCGATTACGGGGTTTGAACGCTAACCACTTTTCTTTTTTTTTTTCGTTGTTGATCGTTGTGTTTGGTCGTTGCGGACGTCACATGATATTCGGTCTAGTTCGTTTGTTGATCCTTCCACTCAGTTTTTTTTTTTTTTTTTATTACAGAGACCAGCCAGCGCTCTGGCCGCAAACGCTGAGCTACCGTGCCGGCAACCACTCGGCTGCCGCAGCTTCATGGTAAAAATGGCCACGCGCAGGTATATATTTGACGACCGAAATTATCTTGCGATTTTCTCAATAACGCTTGAGAAGTACGCGCTACTGCTTACACACTTTGTTGTCCTCGTGGAGTACTACGAGTGTAGTAAGTTTGCAGTAAATACATAAGTAGGACCTACTTCCACGAACGTTAACACCAGTGTAGCTGTGCTACCGCTTCTGACCAATCATTGCGTTTGTGTTTGTTTGTATCAGGTTTATTCCTTTGACGAACGGGGTGTAGTAGAGTAGTCCTGGAACAGAGCGCGCGGTGGCGTGGTGCAGGCAGGGGGGCCGCGCAGCCAGCGGTGACCACAGCACAGTGCGCCAGCTTGTCCTGGCGTGGCCTCGGCCCGGCTCGCCAGCCTCTTGCGCATCAATATTCCCAGCCAGGGCCACGGCCAGCCGGGGGCAGCCGCTTCCGGCGACAGCAACAGGCCCCGCTGAGACAGCACGCCGCCCACCGCGACACAGCCAGCGGCCGACCCGAGCCGGGGTCACGGCAGGGCCGCGTGCAGACCGCGGGCCGCTGCTACTATCATGTGTTTGTGGCTATTTCTTCGAGAAAAAACGTCCGTTCACTTGTAATACCGAAAATGCAGGATGCATAGTACCTGCTATCTATATACAATTTTTTTCTGAACTGTATGTAAATATTTAATTTAAATTCTTTCTTTTAATAAGTAAGGACATTGCTTCACTGTATGCGCACATTTAGGTAGAAGTCTGTTGATGTTTCATTGTACTTATCTGTATTTTACTGTGGAACTTATAAGCTCTGGGAAAAAGCCAAAGGAATTGTTATTTGCATCGACTAGCAACGATAATAGCAGTGCTTGTGCATTGTAAAATCTTTGGGTAGGGGGTTGTTGCGCAGTGCGCGCGGAGAGGGGAGACGGTAGACGGGTTCCAGCGCTTGTGGTGTGCGGAAGTGTAGTGTTAACGCTCTCGCAGTAGAAACTACCATTTCCGCGGCATCATGATCGCACGCCGGCCAGATGACTAGTAGCAGGAGGAAGGACAGTGGACGGGTGGAAGAGGCTGTATTAATTACGATTGCCCGTTCCTGTAATTAGCCGTGGCCCCGCAAGATACTACCGTCCTCAACAACAGCAGCAGTTGTTGCAGCAACACAGATACGTCGTCGACTCCGAGTTTCATCGCACGCACAGCACTGAAGTAAGACTGTTCATTGGTAGAAAGTATTAACGGCTAACCCAGCACCACAACTGAATGTGATTTGATTAACGAACTTTATTTAAATAATAATCAGTTAAATTCAGGGCGATTGTGTCCTCATTGCCCCCAGACATTGTTACCAAGCAGGGTCCTTGTTCCCTTTTTTCCTTATATGCTAACCGAAGTTTGAGAATCTATCACTGGAAAAAATCCAAATCTAAAGAAAATGCACAAATTAAGAGTGCGGAAGTTTTACTTATTTTACATATAGCTTTGAGCACATGGTTTGGTACGTATTCTAGTATTTAATTCTGTTCAAGTCAGTAAAAAAGGCTCAGTTGTTCAGACAATAATATGAAATCCAATTTGAAAATTAAGTAACTGCAAAGTAAAAAGTGCTTGCCTTTCTCTAAATTTCTTTGATGACGTTATGTTGAGGTCTCAAAGTCATTGTTCACGTAACGAAGTTCAATACTAACATACAGTTTAAGTGGATATTTTCAAATCATTACTCGATTGCCTTTTTCAAAATTTAATGATAAACTTAAGTAAAAGTGACTTCTCAGTTTTCTTTATCATTACATACTCACTTAAAATTAGTGTCAAAAAACGTGACAACCTTTCAGTTGCTACGTAGTCTTCAATAAGCCGGCCGGAGTGGCCGTGCGGTTCTAGGCACTACAGTCTGGAACCGCGAGACCGCTCCGGTCGCAGGTTCGAATCCTGCCTCGGGCATGGATGTGTGTGATGTCCTTAGGTTAGTTAGGCTCAAGTAGTTCTAAGTTCTAGGGGACTGATGACCTCAGAAGTTGAGTCCCATGGTGCTCAGAGCCATTTGAACCATTTGGATGTAAATCGCACTAATGGGCTGGCGACTGTAATTATTTCCTTTTCGTTCATTAGTGTAACTTTAGGATTCATGATCAGTGGTACCCCTTTTCTGTCCAGCGTTGTTCGTTAGTGATGCACAAAATATCTTTCATTTTTCCAAATTGTAGCCCTGTTCGGTTTCATTACTTTTTTATTTTTTGTAGACTTTTCGATCAGAAAGATCGGTTGTACACTTCCCCCCTACTTAACGGTATTACTTCTTCGGGAAAGATGGCCTTATCCATTAGGTATACACGCCATCCACTGTCATATTTAATATCGCAGCCAGGATAGGCCGATTAGTAAGGGGGAGGTTATACATTCGTCGATCGAACTTTGTTACGTGATAAAATACCGTCAGATTTGACTTGTTAATAACAACGAGCCCACAAAGGTATATCCACGTCAGTTGGTGTTTGTCACACAGTATTTGTGTACTGGCAGTTGTCGCCAGTATACCGGTCGGCAAAGAGGTTGCAAGAAGATCCATAATAGGCGCTGAATCAAGCGCGCTTATCAGGAGGGAGGCCGAAGACTGACTCGCAAGTAACATGCCGCCAACGCCCTCCCGACCGTCAGTATTTCCATTGCCGCCGCGGACAGACCCCAGGCACGCACAGTCAGCCCAGGTGCAGACGACATAGTCACAGTCGCAGTGAGCTCCGTTGCTAACCCAGTCACTATTCTAGTGGGCGTCTGTCAGTTCACGTCACCGGCTACGAGGGTGTAATGTTTATAGTGGGACTTAGGCTAATGTCGACTGCTACGGAAGAGCTTGTGACACAACAACTTCCTTAAAGATAATAGCTTCTCGTTCTTATGAATAAAGAACCCTGTTAACACATTTGTGCAGTTGTATTGTAGAAAGAGGATATTGCCCATCAGAACTTCCTCTCCCTTGCTTCCCAGGGTACAAGACTCTACAATGTCGAACACGACACAAAAATTTGTTTTGTCTGTGACGTCATCGTGCCAGCTTAAGTGCATGCACGCGATTATTACGAGTTATTAAAAACCATTCAAAAGCCAAGATAGCACAAAATATTTTTTATTCAAGGCAACCGGTTTCGGCACTCGTAGCTGTGATCTTCGCGTCTTTGTAGTAAAACGTCATTTAAACTGCATTCACACTGTTTAGTATGTTTTCAGCATATGTTAACAGACGTGCTATTGTGCACTGTATTTGTCTCATGTAACAAGCAGCTGTGAGCAGTATGTACTTGGACATGGCCTTTTGGACAAGGTGCAGTGTGTTTTTAAATATTTTAGCGACGACAAACGTTTATAATGTGCTGAGTTTCATCCACTTGACATCTTGTACAAGAGGTTCGGCCTAAAATGAGAACTTTCACAGAAAAAAATAAAAAAAGTTTAGAAAAATGTTTTGTATGATCTTGGCTTTTGAATGGTTTTTAACACTTAAAACAGATCGCCCGTTAATATGGGGTTGGGTTGTTTGGTGGGAAGAGACCAAACTGCGAGGTCATCGGTTTCGTCGGATCAAGGAAGGGCGGGGAAGGAAGTCGGCCGTGCCCTTTCAAAGGAACCATCCCGGCATTTGCCTGGAGCGATTTAGGGAAATCACGGAAAACCTAAATCAGGATGGCCGGACGCGAGATTGAACCGTCGTCCTCCCGAATGTGAGTCCGGTGTGCTAACCACTGCGCCACCTCCCTCGGTGCCCGTTAATGCTCTCATATTGAGAAAATGGAATCATATAACGAATTAACTTTGTGTAAAATTATAAACTGGACCAGCGAGGAAACTTGTCAAGCTAGGACATTAATTCGGATGTCATTGTGAAGATGTTGCGGAGCACTATGCGGACCCAAAGTGAAACGATAAAAATATTATCCGGAATATAAGCGAAAATCAGTATTAAATTCAAATTTAAAAAATAATAAAAATGGCAAATATTTCTCGTAAATATGACCGGAATTACAGAAAACTAATACCAGAGGAAAGATCAAGTCGAAAGGCATCGAAATAGCCAAAAGTACCCAGTGTGAAGCGAATGCGAGAGTTACGGCTGCATCGAAAAGGAAATAAACGGTGCAAAGCGATTACGTAGCAGGCCCATCGGGCATATGGCGACCAGTGATAGTCTAACATCTGCGGGCCATGTAAAGGCACCGTAGGAAGCTAATAAAGGAAAGAGTGGTAATACAGACATACATGGCAACGTGACAGTTTCAGAAGGTCCGCCTCCGGTAGCAGAGTGGTCAGCGCGACAGAATGTCCATCCTAAGAGTCCGGGTTCGATTCCCGGCTGTGTCGGAAATTTTCTCCGCTGAGGGACTGGGTGTCGTGTCGTCCTAATCATCATCATTTCATGCCCATCGACGCGCAAGTCGCCGAAGTGGCGTCAACTCGAAAGACCTGCACCCGGCGAACGGTCTACGCGACGGGAGGCCCTAGTCACACGACATCAACATCAGTGCCAGAAGAGTTTACAGGGTGTGAGGGGTATAGGTGCAGGTATTGTGATCATTGGTACTGTAATACCGCGGCCACTTTCGCCAAGTCGCCGAGAGCGGCCGTGGAGGAGGAAGGGGCCGGTCCCCTTTTGGCGCGCCCCCGCTAAGAGGGACACTGCTGCCATTCTGCAAGCACACAGCGAGAAGCCTGGCCGACGTCCTCACCTTGCTCGAGGAGGGCACGATGCGAAGGGCCTGTCTGACAACGAGAAGCGTGCCGTGCTGGGAGCTGATTGACACCCGCAGCCATTAGGACGGAACGCCAAGAATGTACGCGCGAAAGCACACGAGTTGTTCTGGCCTGACGGCACTCATTTCACCTGCCGTAGAAAGAAGGGACGTGCCGACAATTCCAGCACCCCACGGGCACAGGGAGCAGCGTACAAAAACTAGCGGGGAATTGGCGCAGGGAGGCGAGTGAAAGAAGCCAGCATTCTTAATGTTTTCCTCGACAGTGAGGACATTCCTTGTAGCCGACGGACGCCAGCAGATTTTGAGATGGAGCCCAAACATGAGTCTATCCAGGGGTCACGCAGAGAGAGCGGTTATGAAGAAGTGTTGTGTAGCTGCTCTCCCTACAGCCTCGGATGGCAGTGAGCCAGATCGCTGGTCGATCATCAGCGATCGGCTTGTTATCTTTGGCGCGTCTTCGGGCATGTGCATCTTTGCGTTTTCGGCTGGGGCGCGCGGGACGGCGAGAGGCAGTCGGTTTGGGGCGGCCGGTGAGACTGGCGGAATTGTGCCTCGGGCGTAAGCACATGTGTGATGTCTGTTACGCTGGGGCTGTTTGCTAATCGTGAAACTCCTGCGGCGGTTACTGTTTGCCTCGAAGGCATTTGATATAAACTGTGCCAAGCCTCGCATTGAGAGGGGAGTCCGGAGCTGGTATTGGCCTAGATGTTTGTACAAATTGAGGTGCTTCTGTGAGAAGCACGGCGTGGGCCTCTTGGTTGCTTCGTCCTTCTGGCAGCCACCGCAAGCGGATGTTCGGCCGGAATGTCTACAGTTTGTGGTGAGCATAGTGTAAACAAGTTCTCGTAGGATGTGCTCCCAGCCTGACTCTTAGCCTGTGTTATTTGTGGGTGCCGACCCGTTGTTTGTTACTGCTTCCGGGTGTCCTGTAAGATTTCACAGCAAAACTGCGTTTTTGTGGCATTCTGTGTTTCTGGCTCAGCCTCCGCCTAGAAAGGGGAAAGATTTGGAATTCCTTAATGCTGTAATTTAAACATATAAAAAGAATTGTTCTTTCAGAATAAGCGAAGTCTCATAGTGGTCAGAGCCATTTAAACTGTTTTTTTCAAATGAAGTGTATGCAAGGTCTTGCTGTTTTCTGGGGCACTCAGCTGTGTTATTGAACTCATTTTGAAGTATTATGTTGGGTGAACGACTGCTCCCCACTTCTGTGTATTCTTTGAGTAGTACTGTAGTAGTATTGAGTAGTATTGTAAGGGTTTTTGGATATTTTTCAGTGGGGTGTATTGATTCAATTGTTTTTCTCTTTCTTTGAATTACGGTAAATTGTTCAGTTTATCTGGTTATTAGCTTAACTCGCGCTTCACCCAATGAATCAGCTGTTTTCGAAATTGTTTTTCTTTTAATTCCTGTTCAATGTCAGATTCAAATGTAACTTTATGTTATTTGAAATAAAAGTGTTGGATTGACCTTAATGAATTATGTGCAATCGAAGTAAGAGACCCAGTCCTTCATTAGTGCTTAAAAGTGGCGTGTGGTTCGGGTTGTGAGCCCCGTGCTCTTACCGGGCAGGAAAACATCTTAAGAATGTGAAATCGTGAGAAAGATGCCGATTCACGAGCCCCACGCCAGACAGGAAATTTCCAGCCTGCACGGAGAGGCGTGGCGATGAAACGGCGATCTGTCGTTGGGCTGCAATGAAAATTTCGTCCACCAATGACACCGCCGAAAGGAAGAATATTGCTGAGAGATGGATGAGAAACGAGAAGAGGGAGTCGTGGAGACACCGCGGAAGCGGGAGGACATGGGCGCCCTTCCACCCACCGCCAACATCCGCCTTCCGCCGCCGCCGTGATAACACAGCTTCGGCCACGCAACCGACAACGGGCAGACAACGCTGAGATCGTACCTGGGACCCGCCGAACGCCGTGATTGCTGGTGAGGGCAGCCGACCCGTGCAGCACAGCTCCGACGCGACGCGCCGCACCGACGCAGCGCCTGCCGCCGACAGCAATACACGACGAGCGATGACTAAGAATGGCTAATGGTTCCAATGGCTCTGAGCACTATGGGACTCAACTGCTGAGGTCATTAGTCCCCTAGAACTTAGAACTAGTTAAACCTAACTAACCTAAGGACATCACACACATCCATGCCCGAGGCAGGATTCGAACCTGCGACCGTAGCGGTCTTGCGGTTCCAGACTGCAGCGCCTTTAACCGCACAGCCACTTCGGCCGGCGATGACCAAGAATGGTGAGACGATTCGTCCCCTCCTCCTTACCCTTAGTGACCGAGTCGTGTCCACGCCCAGTCAAATCGACCCTGAGATTTATAATTTTGTTTTGTTTTGTCTAAACAGCACGAAAATAAATACATTTCTTTCATGTTTCGATCATAAAAGAAATCTTTTACATTCATACATGAACTTCTTAATTACGAACCATTTGTCCTCGATTTCATTTAATTTCTCCAGTTCACTACACTTTTGGCGCCCAAGGTGGGGCGACTGCGTAATGTTCATGGTATCTGATGTCACAAAATAATTTCTCGAGTTCACTACATTTTTGGCTCCCAACGTGCGGCGACCTCACTGGTACTTTTTCATGGTAATTTTGCTGTCACAAAATAATTTCACAGAAGTACAGTCCCTTAATATGTGCCCACTTCGGTGCGTTAGTTGTTTTTCTCTGTGTCTAACGGTCTTTTCTCAAAGGCATCACATAGTTGATTACCTGATACTCGTATTTTCTGTAAAGTGCGGAGTCGACTCCACCTCTAAGTACAAACTATCCGTTTTGCATCCAAGCATCCTAACTTCAATACCTGACCTGTTGACCAGGGGCAGTAAACATTGATGGTTTACTTGTGGCACGTCTACTTGGAGTTACTAACCAACCTGAAAACATACTATAATAGCTTTCATTATCTGTGTGAAAATGAAGTAAATACTGATGTAATGTTTTACAGTACACTGCCCTCGGTCATCAATAAAAATATCTGCACTTATATCCGTAACACCTTTTATATTATGAACATCAAAGTCCGCCTCCGTAGCGTAGCTGTAGCGTTACCGCCTACCACGCAGGAGGCCCGGGTTCGATTCCCGGCAGGGGACTGGGTGTTGTGTATCCATCATCATTTTCATCATCATTGACTCGCAAGTCGCCGATGCGGCGTCACCTAAAAAGAACTTGCAATACGGCGGCCGAACTCCCCCGAATGGGGCCTCCCGGCCAACAATGCCACAAGGTCATTTCATTTCTCTTTTTTAATGAACATCAAATATCGTCGTGTTGTCAAACGACACTATCGTGTCGCGCATCGACGCGCGTACCTCGATGGAGGGTGCTACGGTAGAAGTGATGTTACAGAGCTACCGACCAGAGATCCACAGATAGGTAATCGTTGGAGGGCGGTGTGTACTCACTTCGCCAAGGTCTTCAGCGCAAATGGGTAAGGCTGTGCGTGCAGCGTGTTCGAAATCAAATAATTCCAACGCTATTTTAAGACTGTTAAGGCTAGACATCGCACTCTACAAACAGAAGCATTCCCTAATAACACGATCTCTGGATTTGTAGCACGTAGCAACTGTACTATTTCCCGATGGCGAGCTGTTGACCTTACTAACAAGGGAAACTTCCCATCGCACCCCCGCCCCGCCCCTGCAGCCCTCCAGGTTCAGTGGCAAGATCGCTCAGTGGATAGTCCATCAAAAACTAAACAAAGATAAAGCATAAAAACAGGAAAAATTTGTACTGAATTGTGAAAAAAGGAAAGAGTGAACGGCCCAAGTTCAAGATTCGCAACTTGGACTGAACTGCAAGAACCATGGTGTCGTGGTTGTGTGGTCAGGATGCTGGACCGCTAAAACGATGGTCCATGTTCAAACCTCCCTCGTGCCCCCCTTTATTTATCATAAATTTATAAACTTCGCGTCCGCATATTGACGTAAGGAAATGGTATAGGCTTGCGTATTCAAATGCAGAGATATGTAAACAGGCAGAATACGGCACTGCGGTCGGCAACGCCTGTATAAGGCAAGTGTGGCGCAATTGTTAGGTCGGTTACTGCTGCTACAATGCCAGGTTCTCAAAATTTAAGTAAGTTTGAACGTGATGTTATAGTCGGTGCACAAGCGATGGAACACAGAATCTCCGAGGTAGCGATGAAGTGGGGATATTTCGTTACGGCCATTTCTAGAGTGTACCATGAATATCAGAAATCCGGTAAAATATCAAACCTTCGACATGGCTGCGGTTGGAAAAAGATCCCGCAAGAATGGGTCCAACGACGACTGAAGAGAATCGTTCAATGTGACGGAAGTGCAACCCTTCTGCAAATTGCTGCAGATTTCAATGTCGGGCCATCAACAAGTGTCAGCGTGCGAACCATTCAGCGAAACCTCATCGATATGGGCTCTCTGAGCCGAAGGCCCACTCGTGTACCCTTGCTGACTGTACGACACAAAGCTTTACACCTCGACTGGGCCCGTCAACACCTACATTTCACTGTTGATGACTGGAAACATGTTGCCTGGTCGGATGTGTGCGGGTGTGGAGACAGGCTCATGAACCCATGAACCCTGCATGTCACAGGGAACTGTTCAAGCTAGTGGTGACTCTGTAATGGGTGTAGGGCATGTGCATTTGGAGTTATATGGGACCCCTGATACGTCTAGATACGACTCTGTCAGGTGACACGTAGGTAAGCATACTGTCTGATCACCTGCATCCATTCATGTCCATTGCACCTTCCGACGGACTTAGGGAGTTTCAGCAGGACAATGCGACACTCCACGCGTCCAGAATTGCTACAGAACGGCTCCGTGAACACTCTTCTGAGTTTAAACACTTCCGCTGGCAACCAAACTCCCCAGACATGAACATTATTGAGTATACGTGGGATCCTTTGCAACGTGCTGTTCAGAAGAGATCTCCACCCCCTCATACAGCGCTGCAGCATTCATAGTGTCAACTGCATCCAGCACTACTTCAGACATTAGTCGAGTCCATCCCACGTTGTGTTGCGGCACTTCTGCGTACTCGAGGGACCCTACACGATCTTAGGCAAGCGTACCAGTTTCTTTGGCTCTTCAGTGTAGAATGAGTCACGTGGTAAAAATATATTATCGTCGAAAATAAATGTGATGAATAGAGAGAGTAAGCGAGATGCCGTAAAGTCCTTTTACAGAAGTAAAAACAACAAATACACTGCTGTGAACTACGTTACAACGAAGGAATTCAAGAGTCATAACATCCAAAACGGAACGCAAGAGTCTTAACATGTGGTGCTTATGTAGAACAAATAGAACGTATGTAAATCTGGAGGTCCCTTTCCTATATCTCGCTGTTGAAAACGGAAGTTACACCACGACACAGGCGCGAATTTGAATACAGAGAACATTACGTCAATGGCTGGAATGACAGTTCATAATTCCGTGAAAAAAAAAAAAGAGGTATGAAAGAGATTTGAACACAAATCTCCTCCTTCGCTGTCCAACACCGTGACCACAGAACCACGACGCCCTGGCTACTCAAATTCGCTCGATGTCGCACATCTTGAGCTTGGACTATCCACTGTTTTTATTTTATTTCTTTTTTCCACAGTTCAGTACACCTTCTTCCTTCATGCTTGATCTGCGTTCAGTTTTCGACTGACTATCCACTGGGCCATCTTACCACTAAATCTGAGGGGGATGCGATGGGGAGTTTCGCTTGTAAGTACATTGAATGGCTTCTTGTACCTACAAAGGGCAGGTACCTGCCACCGTTGTGCATCATCACTACAAGGGGTTAGGAATCTTCGGTCATCTCATCGACGTTGCTCACTGATTTAGACGAGACGGTCTGAAAGCTGCTTCGTCAACTACTCAACTGACGCGAATATAAAGAATGGGCTTACACATAAGTAGTCGTACCTCAGTGGAGTGGTTCGTAACGGTGTTGTGAAGATATGGTTTAAAGAGATTGATAATTAAATCACGTATCAATATGAAACACTTGTCATGATTTTATCGCGACGTTTTCACGAAAAATCTACGGTACGGAAGCGAACTTCTCACACAAACTTTTTTGCTGTCGTCTTCAGTACGGAGAGTGGACTGACACCTTCCTACAAATTAGTCGATTCTGTACAAATCGCTTTATATCTGAGTAAGTACAGAAACCTGTAAGGGCTAGTGATACAGTTTTACTTGCCGCCTCGAAGAAACCTATATGCGACAATGGAACTTGGTCGCGGTGGAAGTCCTTCTCTGCATAGGCATCTAATGATAGATGATTTGGCATAGCTCTTTGTTAAAGAAGTCGGCATTTTGTCTGCTTAGGAAATGTTCCACCTCGAAAACGACCTCGTCGTCGTCATGGAAACGTCTGCCACGTAATGGTCTTTTTCTACGAGGAAGGAGGAGGAAGCCACTGGCTGCCGTGTCAGGAAAGTATCGCAATGAGGGAAAATTCTACAGCCCGGAGAAGCGGCAAGTGTGTGTGTGTGTGTGTGTGTGTGTGTGTGTGTGTGTGTGTGTGTGTCTCCTTTGCAGAATGAGCAGGGCACGTCGTCGTGAATGAAAAAACACACCCTTTGATGTTTTCCCGTGACGCTTCGTCTTGGCAGAGTTTGGCAGCCTCGGTAGTATGCTCCTGTGGCAATATGCCGTTTACGAGCGTAATCTGTTACCGGACAAGCACACGCAAACACAACGGTACAGGTTAGCCCTTGTTAATCAGACGCCATTACTGGATATCCAGCTGGAATACACTGCCGAATAACTGGCACGACGCAGGGAAGCCGTAGCGTACACTGCATGCAGACAAGCTCCACACATCCCCCACACAGTGAGATGATCTATGGCCGATCTCCCACTACTGTATAACGATCTTGATTGTTCCAGGAATGTAGCAGCTGCAGCAACTGTGATACATCGCCATCACTTGCCACGGTAATGATGCCTGATACCCATACTAACAAAATCCAACCTTGCATGAACTATCGCAGCTAGTAAGCCACTACTGCTCTTACTACCCATCCCACTGTCGCAGAGGTTTTTTTCCCACGGCACGAGCCTTGGCACTTTTTCCCTCTGCTCTTCAAATGGCTACCGCCACTCGCGTTTCGCCCACTATCAACTGATGGACCGTGTTAACGCGTAGTCTTACCCAGACGCACGGATAACATCACAGCCCAGCACCCTGTGATCCACTTACTAGATAACTAACATGTTTACGGAGGCGACAGTAGAACTTTTGGTTTGGTCACCACGTTGGTACGGGTGTGGAGGGGCCCCATCTCTACGTTACCACCACACCATTACAATCACAAGAAACACTCAGCGTCATCTTATCCGATGATGGTATACTGACTGTAATATGTCGTATGTCAATAAGACGAGTGCACTGCACTAGATAAAATGGAACCGTATAATGACAGTGTATGTAGATTGCTCGCATTAGTACACTTTGCTATCAGCAGTATGATGTAGTTTACTGTTGATGGCAGTGAAGCAGGATAGCTTATTTTGTTCGACCTCACATTAAGAACATTGCCATGTAAGTTGTCGTAAGTAATTCCAGGACAGCTGAAGGTCATCAAAACCGATTGAAAAAGAAAATGCTGTCAATGGTTATTGGCGGTTTTGAAATATACATTTTATCAAGGCGGAAAGCAGTCGGCTTTTCTAATATCAAAAGGAATCTGGCAAAAGAACTGGGAAGATTATATATAGAAGAACGGATTACCGCAGTTTTTGGAGCAATGTTTATATTTATATGTGTTAACCTGTTAAGTGCAATCTGAATATGACTGCCCGTACCTCAAAAAGGGGGTGACCCGCTCGTGTATATTGTCTGGACGGAGTTTGAGGGTCCGTTCGCGCGTACTGTTGGAAGTTCATTTCACTAAGTGTGTGCATTTGCACTGAATATGGGTAATATTGTTATCTGAGCCAGCAAAATTAGTACTGAATGGAACCACAGACAAACTGAACAGCTCTCTCAGTTTTACTGAGGAGAGTGCGACCCACAACGACTATCATGTTGCCTGGCAGTGGGGTCGATGCGGCCTAATTCGCGAGCGATGAGCGATGCTTTGTTTTCAATGCATTCAGGTGCAGTCACACGGTGCACTGACTAACCGACTGGAGCTGAAGGAGATAATTTACAATGCCTCAAGCACTGTGCCGCGTCGCTCCTTCCTTACTGAACCACAGCGGGTTTCGCTGGCTGTTACTGACGAAGACCACACAGAAAACAAACTGTCTGAATTGCTTATGTACCAGGCTGCTGACTACATGTCCTGGGTTTCGCCCCTCACGCCATCTCCGCTCTGTGGCACTTATTTATTGGGTGTCGTGACGAATGGAAGGCGTTCGATACTATAATGCACTATCGCTTAATGGATAAAATACAAGCATACGGTACGGTATATTAGACTAGCATTGTAATTCCAATCCCAAAGAAAACAGGTGTTGACAGATGTGAAAATTACCGAACTATCAGTTTAATAAGTCACAGCTGCAAAATACTAACGCGAATTATTTACAGACGAATGGAAAAACTGGTAGAAGCCGACCTCGGGGAAGATCAGTTTGGATTCCGTAGAAATGTTGGAACACGTGAGGCAATACTGACCCTACGACTTTTCTTAGAAGAAAGATTAAGAGAAAGCTTTTGACAATGTTGACTGGAATACTCTCTTTCAAATTCTGAAGGTGGCAGGGGTAAAAGACAGGGAGCGCAAGGCTAATTACAATTTGTACAAAAACCAGATGGCAGTTGTAAGAGTCGAGGGACATGAAACGGAAGCAGTAGTTGGGAAGGGAGTGAGACAGGGTTGTAGCCTCTCCCCGATGTTATTCAATCTGTATATTGAGCAAGCAGTAAAGGAAACAAAAGAAAAATTGGAGTAGGTATTAAAATCCATGGAGAAGAAATAAAAACTTTGAGGTAATTCTGTCAGACAGCAAAGGACTTGCAAGAGCAGTTGAACGGAATGGACAGTGTCTTGAAAGGAGGATATAAGATGAACATCAACAAAAGCAAAACGAGGATGATGGAATGTAGTCGAATTAAGTCGGGTGATGCTGAGGGAATTAGATTAGGAAATGAGACAAAGTAGTAAAGGAGTTTTGCTATTTAGGGAGCAAAATAACTGATGATGGTCGAAGTAGAGAGGATATAAAATGTAGACTGGCAATGGCAAGGAAAGCGTTTCTGAAGAAGAGAAATTTGTTAAGATCGAGTATAGATTTAAGTGTCAGGTAGTCAAATGGTTCAAATGGCTCTGAGCACTATGGGACTTAACGTCAGGAAGTCATTTCTGAAAGTATTTGTATGGAGTGTAGCGATGTATGGAAGTGAAACGTGGACGATAAATAGTTTGGACAAGAAGAGAACAGAAGCTTTCGAAATGTGGTGCTACAGAAGAAAGCTGAAGATTAGATGGGTAGATCACATAACTAATGAGGAAGCATTGAATAGAATTGGGGAGAAGAGGAGTTTGTGGCACAACTTGACTAGAAGAAGGGATCGGTTCGTAGGAGGTATTCTGAGGCATCAAGGGATCACCAATTTAGTACTAGAGGGCAGCGTGGAGGGTAAAAATCGTAGAGGGAGACCAAGAAATGAGTACACTAAGCAGATTCAGAAGGAGGTAGGCTGTAGTGGGTACTGGGAGATGAAGAAGCTTGCACAGGATAGAGTAGCATGGAGAGCTGCATCAAACCAGTCTCAGGACTGAAGACCACCACAACAACAACAACAACAACAACAACAACATTGTCATTCGATTGAGAAGTTCCTGCAAATAGAACGCAGAATGTCATCCGCAATGGAGAGAAATATTCAGGCTTAAAAGTAATTTGTGGCGTGCCCCGAAGGAGTGTTAGAGGACCGTTACTGTTCACAATATATATACAGGGTGTAACAAAAATGTACGGCACAAAATGCGGGACACATTCCTCATACGTAGACGAAGAAATTATGTTAGATGAAAATAGGTCTGGAAACGCTTTGTTTTCATGTTACAACTCATTTTCTCCAACTCATTAATCACGGGAAAACACACAATCGGCATTTATGGGCAGTCACCAATAATGATGCAACTGTTGAAGCAAGTCATCAACAAAGATTTTCTCTCAGTGTTTGGGCCGGCATTGTTGGCGACTGTTCGGTAGTGTCTCACTTTCTTCCACCCAGGCTCAACTTTCAAAGTTATGATAATTTCGTAGAGTATGTTCTGTCTGATGTGTTACCACATGTGCCTTCAGCTGTGCGACACACGTACTTCATGCACGATGGAGCACCTCCTCATTTTACTGTTAATGTCCGTCGGCTGCTAAATAGGAGATTCGGTGACGGATGGGTAAGTTGAGATGGACGAATCGCCTGGCCTCCATGCCCTCCGGACATAAACCCACTGGAACTTTATTTATGGGAGCATTTGGAAGCTCTTGTGTGTGGAACCCCAGTACAAGATGTCCAGAGTCTCCCTGCCCGTATTAAGGAAGGCCTCGAAAGCATACTCAATACTCCAGCGATGCATCAGCGCATCCGAGATTCACTACGGCGACGGTTTGAAGCATGTATCAAATGCCCACGGAAGGCATATTGAACATCTCCTATGAGGAAGAATTGCATGTGGTATGCTGGTGCGTTCTGGTAGTGTGTGTTTCCCATGATTAATGTGATGGAGAAAATGAGCTGTAATATGGAAACAAAGCGTTTCCAGACCCATGTCCATATACTTTCTTCGTCTACGTGTGAGTAATGTGTCCTACAATTTGTGGCGCAAAATTTTGCTATACCATTTATAAACGTCCTACCAAGGGATAGCGTAGAAAGTTCAATGAGAATGTTCGCTGTTGGTGGTATTAGGTATAGTGTCCTTACGCTACAAGAACAGCAGAAAAATTCAGGAATAGCTGCAGACGATCGACGCATGGCGCAGCGATCGAAAGTTGACGTTAGACATAAATAGATAACGTACCGCGAGTAAATCGGCGGATATTTCAGTTATTCTTCGAGCGCGCGTTTGGAAAAAAAAAAAACTACTGGAAACACATTAATCCAATAAGTAACTGGGAGTGGGCGTACGGAGAGATTTAAAGTAAAATCACCTCATAAAAGAAAATTAACAAAGAATATACGCAGAAAAGCAGGGCGTTTCACCGTGATTTCATTCAGCTAGCGCGAAAGCTTCTCAGCGATGCACAGAGGTGCACCGGCAGGCGATACAAGAGAGGCGTATGATATTGTTTACCGTTAAAATTGCGACAGCGAACACTCCTAAAAGAATCAACTAATGTATCGCTTCATCGTATGTAAATCTCGCGAAAGGGCCATGATTAGAGAGATACGACCTCACACGCACGCCACAGAAAAAGCGACAGTGGTGCACGACGCACCCGCCGCCACATACCACAAGGTGGGCTGCTGAGCACATCTGTAGCCGCGGAACGCCACTGTATGCGTCCACCGAAACGTCGGCTTTAAACGCATCGACAACGCTGCGTGTGTATGGGCGCCGCGCGCCGGTCATTTCCTGTTCGCCTCGCCACAGCGACTTTTAATCACGCGGCTCATGAACTGCGCGATCACTGCCTGGCGAGAGCAACTATAGTTTCAACTAGCTCGCAGTGATGGACGTAGCGCAGTAATAGAGTCACAGTACTCCATTTCGAAAGAAGGGCGGAGCGTGGTGTTGCAGTGATCAGCCACTGGACTCGTATTCGCGAGCAATACTTCGATTTTTCGTGGTTTCCGTAGACGCATTAAGGCAGATTTCGGGATGGGCCCTACGAAAAGTACAAGGTCGATTTGCTGCCATAACCGAGCTTGCAGTCAGTCTTTAATAACAACACTACTGATCATTAAAATTGCTACACCACGAAGATGACGTGCTACAGACGTGAAATTTAACCGACAGGAATAAGTTGCTGTGACATGCAAATGATCAGCTTTTCAGAGCATTCATTCACACAAGGTTGGCGCCGGTGGCGACACCTACAACGTGCTGACATGAGGAACGTTTCCAACCGATTCCCCATGCACAAACAGCGGTAGACCAGCGTTGCCTGGTGAACCCCTGTTGTGATGCCTCGTGTAAGGAGGAGAAATGCGTACCATCACGCTTCCGACTTTGATAAAAGACGGATTGTAGCCTATCACGATTGCGGTTTATCGTATCGCGACATTGCTGCTCGCGTTGGTCCAGATCCAATGACTGTTAGCAGAATATGGAATCGGTGGCATCAGGAGGATAATACGAAACGACGTGCTGGATTCCAACGGCCTCGTATCACTAGCAGTCCACATGACTGGCATCTTATCCGCATGGCTGTAACGGATCGTGCAGCCACATCTCGATCCCTGGGTAACAGATGGGGACGTTTGCAAGACAACGACCATCTACACGAACAGTTCGACGACGTTTGCAGCAGAATGGACTATCAGCACGGAGACCAGGACTGCGGTTACCCTTGACGCTGCATCACAGACAGGAGCGCCTCCGATGGTGTACTCTACGACGAACCTAGGTGCACGAATGGCAAAACGTCATTTCTTCGGATGAATCCAGGTTCTGTTTACAGCATCATGATGGTCGTATCCGTGTTTGGCGACATCGCGGTGAACGCACATTGGAAGCGTGTATTCGTCATCGCCATACTGGCGTATCACCCGGCGTGATGGTGTAGGGTGCCATTGGTTACACGTCTCGGTCACCTCTTGTTCGCAGTGACGGCACTTTGAACAGTGGACGTTACATTTCAGATGTGTTACGACCCGTGGCTCTACCCTTCATTCGATCACTGCGAAACCCTACGTTTCAGCAGGATAATGCACGACCGCATGTTGCAGGTCCTGTACGGGCCTTTCTGGAAGCAGAAAATGTTCGACTGCTGCCCTGGCCAGCACATTCTCCAGATCATTCACCAATTGAAATCGTCTGGTCAATGGTGGCCGAGCAACTGGCTCGTCACAATACGCTGGTCACTACTCTTGATGAACTGTGGTATCGTATTGAAGCTGCATGGGCAGCTGTACCTGTACACGCCATCCAAGCTATGTTTGACTCAATGCCCAGGCGTATCAAGGTCGTTATTACGGCCAGAGGTGGTTGTTCTGGGTGCTGATTTCTCAGGATCTATGGACTCACATTGCGTGAAAATGTAATCACATGTCAGTTCTAGTATATCTGTCCAATGAATACCCGTTTATCATCTGCATATCTTCTTGGTGCAGCAATTTTAATGGCCAGTAGTGTACAATGTGGGGGTGACTCGTAAAATGGAACTATGGGTTAGTCTGGTATGATCGGTGCGGAGGCGACGTAGGGCTGAGGATTCCTTCTGAAGAACCGGAAGGAAGAGCAGCAGGCAGGAGTGTCTCCTTGATAATGGGGAGTTTATTAGAGGGGACAGTAACCAACCAGATATCATTCCATCGACGAATGTGCAAAAGTTTGACGGTCGACGGGCAGCATTGGTCTTGCATGGGCCCTGTAGTAGTAATCAAAAGCACCATGAGAGCTGTAACCACTCAACACTATTGCGGACATCACGAAATACTTCTTGCTTGAATTCTTCCCGAAGGCGATGGTATCTTCCAGAAGGCTAACTGCCAGTATCACAAGGCCATAAACATGCAGCAGTGGTTTGAGGAGCATGCAAGTGAACTTGGTTGATGTCTTGGCCGCCGGTTACACCTAATAAGACTTCGATGGAACACATGTGATGTACGTTGTCGGGCGTCATTTCCACGCCCAGTAACCTCCAGCTCCCAATGTTCAGGAATTAACGCGATCTTTGTTTGGACATCTGGTGTCGCATAGCTCCGTAGGCTTACCACGAACTTGTCTACAAGCCACGCAGAATCGCTACTCTACTGCGTTTCAAAGATGGAAAACGTGGTACTAAGCAGGCGTTTTTGATGTTTTTACCCATCAATATATACTCCCCAATTCATCGTAGAGTGAATGGTGGATAAATCAATATTATCTATGTTCTTTCCTATTCCATTTGCCTTTTGACCGAGGGAAAAATGAATTTCTGTATCAGCCTGCAGGTGCTCTCTTCTCTCTTAATTTTATTCTCATCATCCCTACACCAGGTTTGATAGTGGAACCATGATGCTCGCACGGTCTTCCTCGTATTGATTACCGTAGAACCATTGTGATGTGAACATTCAGTAGACTATTATCTACGAGTTTGAATTTGGAAATTTGTGGTAAGGTCTTATGAGACCAAACTGCTGAGGTCATCGGTCCCTAAGCTTACACACTACTTAATCTAACTTTAACTTACGCTAAGGACGACACACACACACACACACACACACAATATATATATATATATATATATATATATATATATATATATATATATATATATTCCTGGAAATGGAAAAAAGAACACATTGACACCGGTGTGTCAGACCCACCATACTTGCTCCGGACACTGCGAGAGGGCTGTACAAGCAATGATCACACGCACGGCACAGCGGACACACCAGGAACCGCGGTGTTGGCCGTCGAATGGCGCTAGCTGCGCAGCATTTGTGCACCGCCGCCGTCAGTGTCAGCCAGTTTGCCGTGGCATACGGAGCCCCATCGCAGTCTTTAACACTGGTAGCATGCCGCGACAGCGTGGACGTGAACCGTATGTGCAGTTGACGGACTTTGAGCGAGGGCGTATAGTGGGCATGCGGGAGGCCGGGTGGACGTACCGCCGAATTGCTCAACACGTGGGGCGTGAGGTCTCCACAGTACATCGATGTTGTCGCCAGTGGTCGGCGGAAGGTGCACGTGCCCGTCGACCTGGGACCGGACCGCAGCGACGCACGGATGCACGCCAAGACCGTAGGATCCTACGCAGTGCCGTAGGGGACCGCACCGCCACTTCCCAGCAAATTAGGGACACTGTTGCTCTTGGGGTATCGGCGAGGACCATTCGCAACCGTCTCCATGAAGCTGGGCTACGGTCCCGCACACCGTTAGGCCGTCTTCCGCTCACGCCCCAACATCGTGCAGCCCGCCTCCAGTGGTGTCGCGACAGGCGTGAATGGAGGGACGAATGGAGACGTGTCGTCTTCAGCGATGAGAGTCGCTTCTGCCTTGGTGCCAATGATGGTCGTATGCGTGTTTGGCGCCGTGCAGGTGAGCGCCACAATCAGGACTGCATACGACCGAGGCACACAGGGCCAACACCCGGCATCATGGTGTGGGGAGCGATCTCCTACACTGGCCGTACACCACTGGTGATCGTCGAGGGGACACTGAATAGTGCACGGTACATCCAAACCGTCATCGAACCCATCGTTCTGCATTCCTAGACCGGCAAGGGAACTTGCTGTTCCAACAGGACAATGCACGTCCGCATGTATCCCGTGCCACCCAACGTGCTCTAGAAGGTCTAAGTCAACTACCCTGGCCAGCAAGATCTCCGGATCTGTCCCCCATTGAGCATGTTTGGGACTGGATGAAGCGTCGTCTCACGCGGTCTGCACGTCCAGCACGAACGCTGGTCCAACTGAGGCGCCAGGTGGAAATGGCATGGCAAGCCGTTCCACAGGACTACATCCAGCATCTCTACGATCGTCTCCATGGGAGAACAGCAGCCTGCATTGCTGCGAAAGGTGAATATACACTGTACTAGTGCCGACATTGTGCATGCTCTGTTGCCTGTGTCTATGTGCCTGTGGTTCTGTCAGTGTGATCATGTGATGTATCTGACCCCAGGAATGTGTCAATAAAGTTTCCCCTTCCTGGGACAATGAATTCACGGTGTTCTTATTTCAATTTCCAGGAGTGTATATATATATATGGGAAGACTCTAACCTCCGACGGGGGGAAGCCGCGCGGACCGTGACAAGGCGCCCTACACCACACGGCTTCCGGGTTCGATTCCCGGCGGGGTCAGGGATTTTCTCTGCCTCGTGATGGTTGGGTGTTGTGTGCTGTCCTTAGGTTAGTTAGGTTTAAGTAGTTCTAAGTTCTAGGGGACTTATGACCACAGCAGTTGAGTCCCATAGTGCTCAGAGCCACACCACACGGCTCTGAATTTGACTGTCCGATGCTGCGTATGAGATCACAATGAAGTAACTTCCACATGTTTACACTACATACACGGTTTTCAAATGTGGCACATGTAGAACGGAAATCAGTAAAATTCACAAAAATGTGTTTATGATTCTATCACATCACAGCCGGCCGGAGTGGCCGTGCGGTTCTAGGCGCTACAGTCTGGAGCCGAGCGACCGCTACGGTCGCAGGTTCGAATCCTGCCTCGGGCATGGATGTGAGTGATGTCCTTAGGTTAGTTAGGTTTAATTAGTTCTAAGTTCTAGGGGACTGATGACCTCAGAAGTTAAGTCGCATAGTGCTCAGAGCCATTTGAACCAGCCATTTATCACATCGCAATGAAGATCCTTCAATTAAGAACATAAGTGTCGTTGATGAATCTGTGCTTCGAATGTACATTGGCGAATGAAATACGGTATTGAAAGGACAGTAGCCGTCTCATTATTAAGTTTTCAATTCATTTCACTGCGTCAGTTTTGCCAAAAACAACCTTTATGGGTACAGTGTAAAAAATCTTTCTGCCTTCAAACGGCGCGGGATTTCAATACATTCGGCCATTCCAAACCCTGTTTTCCACAGTCAAAGTGGGCCAGTTGAGGCATATACTGTAGTGTTCCTTCAAACAGATGCTGGTCGATTGCTTGTCCGTTTCCTTGTCGAAGTGACACTGTGCTCCTTTACTGACATCGCACTCGACGGAACGTTAAAACGCCATTCTATTCTCGCTATTTACTTTACTGTAACAACACTCGTATTTAACACGGTAGTAGTAATAGGCAGTTAGGCCCTGGCGAAATATCAACCTGGCGAAGACACTGCCAACCACTTCTCAATACAGAGAAGTGTAGAGGTGACTACAGGTTTAATCAGTAACAGCTGAGTCAGCGACTTGATGCTAATATCTGCGAGTAACATTGAGTAGACATACAGAAACGAACGACCGGATTAAGTTCAGGTGCATGTAAAATAAATGAAAGGTTTCGATCACTAGAAAAATACTGGGAAACTGCAGTTATGAACACATGAACACACACACACACACACACACACACACACACACACACACACACACACACACACACAAACAGAGAGAGAGAGAGAGAGAGAGAGAGAGAGAGAGAGAGAGTTCGAACTAGTAGCTGCTCGAAGAGAGGAATGCAAGGAATTATTCTTCAGACGATCCATCGCTGAAGGAAAACGGCAGGAAACCCTAATATAAGTTATGATAAAACATCTCAGCGATGCACTTAATATGATTCAGTGATACACTGCATCTAAATACAGACTGGTACTTTGTAGGGGCTTGAGGATACATCACAGCAAGTGCAGTAACTTTACTTTGGATAATTGACTTAACTGTACACAGGCCTCTCATAGCCCCTAATGAACAGCGCAACTGAACAGCTCACAATACCGAAGACAGAGAGAGCTATTTTTGGACTCCACGATCATTTGCAGAGAACAACACCGTCAGGCTCAGACATCAGAGGTCTCTTTTATCCCCTTAGAATACAGACTGATTCTTTCAAAATCCCTGAGCGTTACTGCATACCAAATACACCTCACATAGAGATTATGACAGACACTCAGACACTCAACGGCAGTTGTCTTACCGAAGGCAGAACATTGCCACCACAAAGCTTCATCGAACGCGGGCTAACAACAATACAAGCCGACAAATCCAGCACCGTAAAAAGAAAAACGCCCAAAAGATGAGTGCTTGCGTATTTTTCACCAGATACTGAGTACCGGCTGCAAGCTTTTCGTCAGCAGTTTAAACAAGAGCAATCTTCGGGGCTTTTCAATCGTTTCTAAAGGTCTGTCATCACTGTTCCCACTCGCAAAAACGCGCCTTCAGAATCTGTCAATGCCGTTGTTCATTACGTGTAACGCTGGGAGAGAGAGCAGTGCCAATGCCGGCTTGTTTTCTCTTTGTAGCGCACTTCTATACGAAGACACACGTATTCATCTTCTTTCTCTTCCTTTTATTCGACATTCCAGTCACATGAATAGCGTTTACAGACCACCGAAACATATGATGAACGGCAACGTCCAAACTAAACTGCATAAAGCAAAAGTGTTAAACTTTTTTTTGACCCTACGTGCGTCCTCTTTACACATATTCAACCCGTCCCGATGTAGCCGCAGTTAAAAGACACGCCAATGCAATCCTCGTTTCCAAGCAGTTACCAAAATAATACATCAATTTGATCGAAATATTTCACTTGGAAGGTATCGCCTGTCATGACACTCCTGTAGACGATGCTGAGGAGCATCATCCTGTTCGTGGGGAACAAGAAGTGGTTTACAATCAAACAGCAGACTCGTGCAATACAAGGAAAGTCTGAATAGCAGGCAAGATGTCTTTCGGCTGAAGCCTGACAGCCCACGCCTGTCATGCGCTGCTACGTGTTGATAAATGTGGTGTCCCCACATTACTACTACGCAACACAGAAAAACCCACTACCAGTTGCGAAATTTGCCTCGGAACCACATAATGGCGCGACGGAAGCCGTCATGGGACATCACAACACACACACCTCGATATTACAGGCTAGGGTTCTCAAAGCTCTTGTTTCGGATCATACGATGGGACATCACAACACACACACCTCGATATTACAGGCTAGGGTTCTCAAAGCTCTTGTTTCGGATCATACGAATTAGCAACTTTTTCGCGCTCTACAGCTTTTAGCGGTTATTTCTAGCCGAACTTTGAACTTCCTCCACGGTGAAAGTAATTACGTCAGCACGAATCGATGCGGAAGGGCGATTGGAGGATAGAGGAAGAGCGGGGGGTTGAGGGTGTTCGAAATCTAAGCCAAACTGCGCAGGGGTGGAGCCGCATAACAGAACATCCAATTAATATGCCGTAAAGCCCAAATATGGTATCTTCAACATTCCGCATCCAATATACACAATTAGGAGTTTTGGTGGTAACTGTCAAGCCTCAAACAACTCTTAAAACGTTGCACCGCACAAATTTCTTTTTCTTTTCTTCTTACCCCCATCCTTCAACGGCGTTCGTGAGATATTTCTCAGCAGACTTTCGGATGAATGAACGCTTTCAGCTATGTGATGAACTGAGAATATCTCAGCACTGGAGTTGAAATGTCGATCCGGAAATAAAAACAAGAAAGACTAAGTGCTGTAACAGTGCATCTTCAGATATATGAATGCGTGGTGTCTGTTCTTTCGGACATGGTCGAAAGAAAAGACACCACGCGTTCATATAATTTGTTCGCCTCATGGGCACTGAATTCATAACCGTCACGGCGGATGCTCATTGATGTTCGACCTCCAGAGAGAATCTAAAATCAGCGAGCATGGAGAACATGGACGGGGACTGTAGATACGTAGCGCTAAGTGGGAGCGAGGGTCAGCCAGGGAGTGTGCCCATATAGTTCGCGATTTTTCAAAAAACACTGTGTCCGGGTGGCGCAGTGGTTAACACAACTGAAATGATAATTAAATCGACACCGTAGCTGCAAACAGGCGTTGATATATATCATTGGGGACATGGTTCAAATGGCGCTGAGCACTATGGGACTCAACATCTGAGGTCACCAGTCCCCTAGAACTTAGAACTACTTAAACCTAACTAACCTAAGGACATCACACACATCCATACTCGAGGCAGGATTCGAACCTGCGACCGTAGCGATCGCGCGGTTCCAGACTGAAGCGCCTAGAACCGCTCGGCCACACCGGCCGGCCATTGGGGACATGATGAAAATGTGTGCTTAAACCGGGACTCCAATCCGTCATCTCCTTCTTACATGGCAGACGCTCTATTCATCTGAGACACCGAGGGCACATAGGATAGTGCGCCTCCAGGGACTTATCCCTTGCACGCTCCCCGTGAGACCCACATCCCCAACATGTCCACACCACTACATTCGTAGTGCGCCTAATAGGTGTTTGCTCATCACACTCATTACTCGTGGCAGATTAATCTACTAAGTCCCGTAAGAGTTGGGGCATAGCGTGTGTGTTCTCACATGAAGGATCATATATAGTTAACACAACTGCCTAGTAAGCGGGAGAGCCCGGGTGCGTTGCTGGTGATTCCGCATAAACTCCAGAAGCAGTCAGTATCATTAGTTTCTTCTCTCTCTCTTCCTTTCTCCTCCTTCCAACTTCAATTTACATAATAACTGAGAGTTGCTTTATGTTGCCATTTGTTTTAAAATGGAGCAAAAAACGTAAAAATGGTGTCTCCTACTTACAAATTGTTGACAATAGCATTTTTAGATAGGTAAAGGCGCAGAATCAAGTGTCTCTTTGGAAGTAACAAAGACTATCTTGACGCTAATACCAGCAGTTTACTTTATTAACGGGAAAACGAAGATTCTACACGAATGCTTGATGCACCACAATCTTATACGAAGAAATCAATACGAAACATTACAGCTTTGAAACCGATACGAAAAAGGAAGATTAAATACCATGCGTATCGCCGACAGCCACATTCAGAATTTTCTGCGGGTGACTGATTTACATCTGGAATTATTAAGTTGAACCTGTTACTTGAAAACGCCAATTACAGACAGTGCACGTTCACTCAAAGGTTTACTAGTGAGAGTAATAATTTAAACAATAAGTGGTCCGCAATTTTTCCATAATGTAAAACACTGCTACTGAATTGCCAGGAACGTTAAGTAATTGAGCCTGTGTGTACTCTTCTATCACAATTCTCGTGAACAACTGAAGTTTCCGAAACGGTAAACACACCCGTGAGAACTTCTCATTCTGAAGGCGAAGATGCGGAGCACAATATATTGGCAAATGAAGAACAGAGAAAAAACGGAAAAACAGCATCACAAAGAAAGGCTTGAAGCGAAAAACGTTCCGAGAAGTGTTCACCGAGTGTTACATTCAACTACGCGGAATGAATACCTGAAAAAAATCAAATTTATAAACGTTTAATGTATTTCGTACTGCGGATCTTAAGCACAGTAATGCAGTTTGCACTTCTCGGCACGCTGTTTTAAGCGAAGATTGCAAGATTTAGAACTATTTCCACCCTGGATAATTCACATTTACATCTGTCCTCCGCAGGCCATCTTACGGTGTGTGGCGGAGGGTACTTTGGGTGCCAATATAATTTTTCCTGCTTCGCTGTACCATTCGCGAATGGCGTGGGGGAAGAATGATTGTCGGTAACACTCCGTACGAGCTCAGTTTCTCTAATTTTCTCGTCGTGGTCATTTCAGGAGACGTATGTGGGACGGAATATGATGTTGCCTGCCTCTTCTTGCAACGTACACACTCAGTAGTAAATCTCTCCGCCTTGCACAACGCCTCTCTTGAAGCGTCTTTCACTGGACTTTGTGGAGGATCTGACTAACGCCGTCGCGCATACTAAAGGAAGCGGTGTCGATACACGCCCATCTTCCTTAGATCTTCAGTTAACCCAATCTACACTCATGTTTATAAATTAAGGATAATGCTGATACCTGGCGAAAGAACGCTCTGGTGGGCGGTTTGCGGGTTTAAATCACCTCGGGGTATGTCCTTGCGGAGCATTTGACTTGCGGTCGTCGCACGGTGGCTCCGGCAACAGTCCACATATGCAGAGGCGTGTTGGTGCATGTCAGAGTACGGTGCAGTGAGTAAGTGTGCAGACGTTTTCAGACGTGCTAATCGTGACTGTGTTGAAAATGGCTCAAAGAACACATATTGATGACGTTATGAGGGTTAGAATTCTAGGGCGACTGGAGGTTGGTCAAACACAGCAGGTCGTAGCACGGGCCCCCCGTAGGCCACAAAGTGTGATCTCAAGATTATGGCAACGATTCCAGCAGACAGGAAACGTGTCCAGGCGCTACAGTACGGGACGTCCACAGCGTACAACACCACAATAAGATCGACATATCACCACCAGTACCCGCAGACGGCCATGGAGTACTGCAGGTAGCCTTGCTCGGGACCTTACCGCAGCCACTGGAACAGTTGTCTCCAGACACACAGTCTACATACGACTGAACAGACATGGTTTATTCGCCTGGAGACCTGCAATGTGCATTCCACTGACCCCTGGTCACAGGAGAGCCCGTAAAGCCTGGTGTCAAGAACACAGTACATGGTCATTGGAACAGTGGTCCCAGGTTATGTTCACGGACGAGTCCAGGTATAGTCTGAACAGTGATTCTCGCCGGATTTTCATCTGGCGTGAACCAGGAACCAGACACCAACCCCTTAATGTCTTTGAAAGGGACATGTATGGAGGTTTACTGTTGAATTTTCGACAGAGCACTTTTCATGAAGAGTCAGACAACATATTACTTCCTCCCCAAATACGTCTTGTGTAAGGACCACGACAGAAAAAATCGAGAAATTCGAGCCAGTACAAAGGCTTATCCAATATCATTCTTCCCACGCGCTATTCGCGAGCGGAACAGGGCCGGAGGGCTCAGTTGGTGGTACAAAAGTACCCTCCACCTCACACCGTTAGGTGGATTGCAGAACATCATTTAGGTGTTAACTAAACGACTGCGCGGTACCGTATCGATTGTCTTACGGAAGTCAAGGCTCCACTATGACCCTGGATGTCATCCACGAACAGAGCGAACAGAGTTTCGTGTGATCTATGTTTGCGAACACAAGGCTGATTTTTTCCTGAGATTGGTTCGTTGACTTTGGTGAAGGGGACAAAACAGCGAGATCATCAGTCCCATCGGCTTAGGGAAGGAAGTCGGCCGTGCCCTTTCAAAGGAAGAATCCCGGCATTTGCCTGAAGCGATTTATGGATATCACAGAAAACTTAAACCAGGGTGCCCATACGCGAGCTTGAACCATCGTCCTCCCGAAAGCGAGTGCAGTTTGCTAACCATTGAGATAATTTTCATTCTCAGAAAAAGGTCAAAATGTGCGAACATAAAACAAGATCCGTAATTCTATTCCAGACTTGCGTGAGCGAGATAAGCCAATAATTACGTGCAGATTGCGACTACCATTCTTGGAAATGAGAATGACTAGCACTTTTTTTCCTGATCTCTTGGTACTTCTGGTTGCTCCACCAACCAACGACAATAAACTACTGCTACAAGGAAGAAGACTCTTTCGTTAGTGCCTCCGAAATGTCACCAGGACCTTATCTTGTGCGAATACCTCCCCACTGTGAAGAAAGTTTAGTCAAATACTCTATTCTGCGATGATTGTCATGAGGGCGTATGTACGATGATTGAAAGTAGGAAGCGTATTATAAAATTCCGCAATGAAACAATTTCGGAAGATCGAAATCAGTATTTCTGCCTTCTCTGTCGTCTTTCGTATCAGTACTCGTCTGAACTGATTTAGATCCGCTTACTGACTATGTAGGCTTTTCGGTCAGGTCGGATGGCAAAATTTTACTTTAAAATTAAAAACACTGATACCTCACACAAGCAACCGCGATTCCAACAGACCACCAGGCCAGACATCATTGCAGAAAGAAATTCTGCAGTTTGTTACCCCCTGTCTCAGTACATGCATCCTAGGTGAATAAGTGTTGCATCTACGATGCAACAGCCATGTTTTGTGAAAATAACACTTGAAATGTTTCCCCATTTTGGCTGGCATCAAATGCTTGAGTTATCTGCTGAGTACAGATGCTGTTGCCGTAGAAAACAAGTAAGTTTAAGTACTGTCGCAATGAATACTCTGACCAAGCAGATAGGTTGGTTGGCTGATTTGGGGGGGGGGGACCAAACACCGAGATCATCGGTCCCATCAGATTAAGAACGGATGGGGAAGGAAGTTGGCCGTGCCCTTTCAGAGGAACCATCCCGGCATTTGCCTGAAGCGGTTTAGGGAAATCACAGAAAACCTAAAATATGATGACCGGACTCTGGTTTGAACGGTCGTCCTCCCGAATGAGAGAACAGTGTGTTAGTCACTGCGCCACCTCGCTCGGTCCAAGTGGGTAGTAATGCCCACATTAATTTGTGCCACACGTAATTTTGAGTTTCAACGTTGTTTATTTCTGTGTTGAAGTCATTTCAGCAATAACACAAGTCATTGTACAACTGTACCAAGTTGATACAGTTCGTGCCTTTAAGAAGCGAGTACATATTCACAAATCGGGTCCGCACTGAGGTGACCTCGAAACTATGAGCAAAACTGGGCACCCAACAGTAGTTCCGCATGGGCCTTATATAAATTTTGATGCAATAACGAGGTTGTTAAAAAACAGAACATTAAATGCAATGAATTTTGACAGATGTCCGAACAGTAAATGACATTGTATGAATTGCAACATAAAATATTACATAGTACATGAATTTCGTAACAAATAAGTCTCATTCACAATGAAAATACATAAATATAACAATAAGTATTAAATTTTACTGCATTATTCGTACAATATCAAATATCTTTTCTTCCTAGTATGTTTCATAGGTTTAATAAAAATGTACTTCATTTCAGAAGTAACAGTCTTCCGAAAATGAGCCACACAGACAGGATAAAGCTTTGCAGTCACATACTGAGACTCATATTTTACTTTGATTCTGTTCTTTACTTTCAATAAAAGCGGATTAAAAACATATGTCATAGACAACGTTCTAACTGTATTTTAGTAATTTTAAGAAAATGGTTGGTTTCAAAGATTCCTACCAATTACGGTGTCTACTAGAGGCGTAAGGAATACATTGTAGAGGTTTTATTTCCGAAATTACAGTAGGACTATTACTTACATTGCTCATATTTGGCTATTAAGATTGCTGTTGACGAGTCATTAGCTTTTGTATTAATTAATGTCAAAGAGAAGCTGTCGGTAACAAACTCTAAAAACACAGGAAGATCCGAGCTGTTACATTTTACACTGCAGAACGATAGACGTTTTTCCTTTGTCTTCTACTTTCTTTCTCTTTTTCTGCTTTACTTCGTGATACACCGGAAGAAATATTTCTGGGCAAGTTTTGTAATGTTATTTCTTTATACAGGCACGTTTCTGTTTAGTCACGCAATGGTCACGAGTGGAATTGCGATCTTCATTTTGTTTCGCTGCTGTGTGTCCGGAGCTCGTGGTATAGTGGCTAGTAATGGTGCCTCTGGATCACGGGATCCCGGGTTCGATTACCGGCCGGGTTGGGGACTTTCTGCTACCGGGGACTGAGTCTTTGTGTTGTCCACATTATTTCACTATCATTCGCGAACGTGGCTAGATTGGACTGTGTAAAGATTGGGACTATGTACGGGCGCTGATAAACGCGCAGTTGAGAGCCCCACTAACCAAACATCATCATCATCGATGCTGTACGTTTCCACGTTTAATAACATGGAAAGGAGCATGTATTCGTCGTTGAATGCACACAGGCAAATTGAAATTAATTCTACAAACTTCAAGCATTCCCGTTACATTCGCAAAAGGTGATCAGCAAGACGACACCAATTATTGGATTGTACGCTCAAGGATCATGGACTAATGACGCGGACGAGGACGACTCGCTGACGGCACCAGCTAAGTGGAGACTGTGTTTGAGGGAACATTGGATGACAAAGGAAACTCCCAATCGCAACCGCCTCATATTTACTGGTAAAATGGCCGTAGGATAGTCCGTCAAAAACTTAACACAGATCCAGGATGAAAACAGGAAGGCTGTGTGTGAACTGTGAAAAAAGAAGCCAAAAGGAAACAGTGGACGGTCTAAGCTCAGGACGTGCAACATCGAGCGGCTTTGAATGACCGTGGTGCCGTGGTCATGTGGTCACGGTGTTAGACTGCGAAGAGGCAGGAGATCCAGGTTCAAATCTACATCATGTCCCACTTTTTTTACACAAAATTATGAACTGTCAGTCCGGTCATTGACGTATCTGTTCCCTGTATTCAAATTTGTGTCTGTGTAATTGTCTGTTCGCAAAAGCGAGGAGTAATGAAAGACGTTTAGACTGTAAGTGTATTGTCATATCGCTGGTTTCGTTGCGGAGTACACTATGTGCTCGGACGCATCCGGACACCTGGTTGAATATGACTTACAAGTTCGTGGCGCCCTCCATGGTAATGGTGGTATTCAATATGGTGTTCGCTCACTCTTGGCCTTGATGACAGTTTCCACTCTCGCAGGCATAATTTCAATCAGGTGCTGGAAGTTTTCTTGGGGTATGGCAGCCCATTCTTCACGGAGTACTGTACTAAGGAGAGGTATCGATGTCGGCCGGCGAGGTCTGGCGCGAAGTCGGCGTTCCAAAACATCCCAAAGCTATTCTATAGGCTTCAGGTCAGGACGCTGTGCAGGCCAGTCCCTTACAAGTAATTAAATATGAGCAGTGCCGCCGGTGACGTGCTTGACTATCCGTCCGTTGAGTGTTGTACTGTACAATTACAATCGTCCGCGTAGTGTTCAGTCTCCCAGAATGAACTAATGCTAATCAGAATATAGTTTACCACAAAAGAGAGCATTCAAGTGCCAGTGTCTTGTAGCGAGCGTTAGAACGATCGCTCGGTCATCGCGTTCCGCATCATCAACAATCAGCCGCGCCGCGTCGGTTACGCGCATGCTCATACAAGTGAGAACTGTAAACTGTAATTTAACTTAATGAACAGTCTTGTATTATTATTACAAGTGTCAAGAAGGACTGGTACCAGATATCTGCGTGTACGTGAAGAGCGTTAAGAACTTTCGTTCGACCATTCGGATTCCGCAACATCAACAATCACCCGCGTCGTGACGGTTATGCGTACAATCGTCCAAATGATAATTGTGGACAGATAATCATCAATAATGTGAATTGGCATCGACACTTAGCACTTAGAGTGTAAACAGTGCAACCTGCGATCTTTCTTAACGTCTCAGAACATAGTTGTTCATACCAGACGCCACACGGGGTAGCAGCGCGGTCTAGGGGCGTCTTGTCACGGTCCGGGCGGCTCCCCCCCCCCCCGTCGGGGGTCGAGTCCTCCCTCGTGTGTGTGTGTGTGTGTGTGTGTGTGTGTGTGTGTGTGTGTGAGCGATGGCCTCAGCAGTTTGGTCCCAAAATACCTTACCACAAATTTCCAAATTTTCACTCCAGATGCAGGACAGTGTTGTGTTTAATGTTGACTGGCACCCCTAACCCCGCGTGCATATCTATATACGTAATTTCAGGTAAGCCAGCAGCAGTGTCGAGCAGAACAACATGACCGCCGCGGGAGTATCATGTACGTGGTGTAGACAGGGCACACGGTCGAAGCGAGAACCAGTTGAAGGGACCCCCCACCATTTGTACCCCCGGGCGTGTTAGGAGACGTACATACATCTTATTTGTTCTTCACAAGTACACCATGTTATGACTCTTGCGTTGCGTACTGGAAGTTTTGACTCTTGAATTCCTTTGTTGCAACATAGTTCACACTCGTTTATTTGTTGTCTTCATTTCTGTGAGAGGCCTGTGCAGCATCTCTCCTGCTCTCACTGTTCATCAGATTCACTTGCGACGGTAATATATTCCTTCTACATGACTCAATCTTCAACCAATGTATAGTATGACAGTTGCCAAGACTGGAGAAGAACAGACACGTCGATGACCGGACGGACAGTTCATAAACTTGTGAGAAAAATGGACGGGAGGGAGGTTTGAAGGCGGATCTCCCGGTATGCAGTCGAACATCGTGACCCCACAACCACGACGCCATGCTTCTTGCGAGTAGTTCGGTGTTGCACATCTGGGCTTGGACCTTTCACTGTTACTATTTTGCTTCTTTTTTCATTCTTCAGTACATCTTCTTCCTATTTTCGTGCTTGATCTGTGTTCACTTTTTGACGGGCTATCCACTGGGCCATTTTATCACTAAATCTGAGGGAGATGCGATGGGTAGTTTCCCTTCCAAGCAGCGCTTTAAAAAAAGTCATTTTGCAAAAGCAACTTTATCTTTTCATTGTCACAGATTTTAAGTAATTTTACGTTGTAATATTGGACTTCAGTTTTAATTTCAATAACTTTCAGAAAAACAGCTAAAACTTCGTTTACTTCATTAAATTATTTCTATCTATAATCATAATTTTGCAAACCACGTTAACTCCCAACACTGTCATTATTGCAAACAATTGATATTAATACTAGTGAGGTAAAAGTTTTATTGGTTTTCATTCTCGTTTTAATTTCCAATGTCTTTTCATATGAGTAGTTTGTGAGCGTTTACCTGCATTTGCATGTTTTATCGTTTTGGATTTAATTTCGTTTGGATCATTCCGCTGTGTCAGCCCCGATACCTGAGTGGTCAGCGTGACGGATTGCCGTTCTACGGGCCCGGGTTCGATTCCCGACTGGGTCGGAGATTTTCTCCGCTCAGGGCATCCGGCGTGCAGGTCGCCCAATGTGGCGTCGAATGTAATAAGAACTGCACCAAGGCGGCCGGACCTACCCCGCAAGGGGCCTCCCGGCCAATGACGCCAAACGCTCATTTCCACTTCCATTCCGCTGTGCCCACGAAGTACACACGCTATGCATCGCTCGCCATTCATTACCAGGCAATAACACGCTACCAGTTGTTCAGTGTGTTTAAGGGAGTATCTTATCAATACTAATTTGCTTAATTTGGGCTAATGGGTGATGACTCATAATCCTATAGTTTTTGGGAAAGTACTTGCGTGTGCAAGTGTAATGTTCCGCTAAACTGGGATAAAGGTTAAGTATTCCTGGTTCCAGTTACCTAACAACTTCCACGCGCGAGAAATTAGAGGAGACGGATCAAGATTTCGTCAGTCCCAGTAGTCGAACACGGCTGGTTCTACTTAGTCGATGGCCGAGCACGTGCTGTTTCAGATGATAGAGTTACATTCTGTGATACCCTCTGATACGTTATCTTCACAGTGTGAATAGTTGTCCACACGTCTCCCTCCCTTTTTTTTTTTTTTTTCAATAACTGGAAGTGTAGAGCTTTTTGCTTAATAACGGCTCCGATAAATCAAACCGTCTTATCATCATGCCTACATACAAGCTGAGGGATTGTTAAAGGGACACAAGTACATTCCTTACTCCTAGATTTCCAGAAAGCTTTTTATATAGCGTCCCACTGCAGATTGTTAACGGAAGTCCGAGCATGCGAGATAGGTTCTGAGGTACGTGAGCGGCTCGAAGACTTCTCAAGGGGCTCCGGAACGCCCTATACTTGCAATGTTAAAATAACGCTTATAAATTACATCTTTCCTCACAAAGTATTTGAGGTAGGAAGTTGAACTTTTTACAGATTATTTATTGGAATATGGGCTACAACTTAACACAGGGATTTTACAAAATTTTAGTTCAGTTATTAAAGATGATTTTTTTTCAATTGTAATGAAAATTCACAACATTTTTTTGCAATTTTTTATTTATATATTAAAAAATATACAGTTTTTTGGAAAAAGGCTGTGTTAAATTATGCAGAAGGTACTGTGTAACATTTACTGAAAGTTTGAAACAAATATGTTTGGAAGATCCTTAGAAAACATGTAATTAGTATGAGAAAATAAAAGTTTTGGGAATCGAGTGACAAAGATTGGATTAACTTTTTAGTGCATTCCAGGTCCATAGGATGGATTATCTTCATCCTCTGCAAACTACTCCTCCAGCTTCCTCTTGTACCTCCTCCTGTTTACTCTTGCTTGTATTTCTAGACTCTTTACAGCCCTGTCTGCAGCCCGAAAGCGTTCCTTGTCTAAAGCAAGCATCGCTCGTTGTTGTGTTCGTAGATTTTGCTACCATTTTCTTCAGTTGCAGTTACTGCAACACTGTTCCAAAAGGTGGTCATGTATGAACACTTATCACATTTCAGTTGTATTTCACTAGCAAGTCCTACGTGCTTTATTATGGAGAGTTCCAGACCAACTTCATTACAATGAATACATCTTACACAGTTTGAAAAAATTCCTTTGAGAACCGACATATCAAATATTTCATTCACATCCAATTCGCCCATAAAACATTCATAGTTTTCACTCATTGAACCAAGCTTCTTCTGTGAAGTATTTTCTTTCCCACTTTGACTGCTATGGGCAGGTGAACTTGAGAGGTTAGGTTCACTCACTTGGTTATCGTCTTTATTGTTAAGAGTAATAACACATACCTTTGGCTTTCCAACATTTCTCCTTTTCTTATAAGCCTTCAGAGGATTTCTAATAACTTTACTTTTACTCATTATTATGCTTCAACAAAACAGAGACTCAAGAAACAGAATTAATAACGAATATTTTCGAGATAACGACAGAGTAAATAAACATGAAACAATCGACAATCACACCAGCGATATATATTGAACCATCACAGGTTAGCCACAACACATACTTTATCTCACATCACTAAAATGTACCTGATGAACACGGACGTTAATAATAACACCATTCGACAGCAGTTTAACAGCGCCACAGTGGGTCACGCCCATGTAGAACACATTTCAAAAATTTTTTTAAAATAGTTGTAGTCTTCGGAATTGAATAAATTACATATCTATTAAAAGGTAATAGTCTGCAGATTCAGAAAACGCAAAAAAGTAAAAATTGAACTTTTCATGATTTTGAGCCTTTCCGGAGCCCCTTAAGGAGCAGAACCCAGTACAGTGTCCTCGATGAGAAGTGTTGGTCAGAGACAAGGGTATCGTCAGCAGTGCCCCAGGAAAGCGCGACGTCACAGCACTGATATTGTTCTCCAAACGCATAAACGAACTTTAAAGGCTAGAGTGAGCAGCAATCTGCGACTGTTTGCTCATGACACTGTAGTGAATGGGAAAGTGTCATCATCGTGTGGCTAAAGGAGGATACTGGATGACTTAGAATTTCTGATTGGTGTAGTGTACGACAGGCCTGCGCTACACGTCGAAAAATGCAAGTAAATGTGGATACGTAGGAAAAACAATCGTGTAATGTTCGGATACAGTATTACTGATGTATTGCTTGATAGACAGGTCGAGTAAATACATTGTGCAACGATACAAGTGTGATTACCAGCTTGTATAAACTATTTCAATAATATAATTTTTTTAGTAGCCTGTTACTGCGAGTATTAGCCATGCATAGATGGACAACAATATATAAAAGGCAGTGAGGTGTTAACGGCAAACAGTACGCTTCTGCCATCTAGCGGTAACAGTGATAAATTGTGCTCGCCTAGCACTGTATGGTGCTGCCGTCAGAGAGATAAATGAAGCCGGCCGAAGTGGCCGTGCGGTTAAAGGCACTGCAGTCTGGAACAGCAAGACCGCTATGGTCGCAGGTTCGAATCCTGCCTCGGGCATGGATGTTTGTGATGTCCTTAGGTTAGTTAGGTTTAACTACACTCCTGGAAATTGAAATAAGAACACCGTGAATTCATTGTCCCAGGAAGGGGAAACTTTATTGACACATTCCTGGGGTCAGATACATCACATGATCACACTGACAGAACCACAGGCACATAGACACAGGCAACAGAGCATGCACAATGTCGGCACTAGTACAGTGTATATCCACCTTTCGCAGCAATGCAGGCTGCTATTCTCCCATGGAGACGATCGTAGAGATGCTGGATGTAGTCCTGTGGAACGGCTTGCCATGCCATTTCCACCTGGCGCCTCAGTTGAACCAGCGTTCGTGCTGGACGTGCAGACCGCGTGAGACGACGCTTCATCCAGTCCCAAACATGCTCAATGGGGGACAGATCCGGAGATCTTGCTGGCCAGGGTAGTTGACTTACACCTTCTAGAGCACGTTGGGTGGCACGGGATACATGCGGACGTGCATTGTCCTGTTGGAACAGCAAGTTCCCTTGCCGGTCTAGGAATGGTAGAACGATGGGTTCGATGACGGTTTGGATGTACCGTGCACTATTCAGTGTCCCCTCGACGATCACCAGTGGTGTACGGCCAGTGTAGGAGATCGCTCCCCACACCATGATGCCGGGTGTTGGGCCTGTGTGCCTCGGTCGTATGCAGTCCTGATTGTGGCGCTCACCTGCACGGCGCCAAACACGCATACGACCATCATTGGCACCAAGGCAGAAGCGACTCTCATCGCTGAAGACGACACGTCTCCATTCGTCCCTCCATTCACGCCTGTCGCGACACCACTGGAGGCGGGCTGCACGATGTTGGGGCGTGAGCGGAAGACGGCCTAATGGTGTGCGGGACCGTAGCCCAGCTTCATGGAGACGGTTGCGAATGGTCCTCGCCGATACCCCAGGAGCAACAGTGTCCCTAATTTGCTGGGAAGTGGCGGTGCGGTCCCCTACGGCACTGCGTAGGATCCTACCGTCTTGGCGTGCATCCGTGCGTCGCTGCGGTCCGGTCCCTGGTCGACGGGCACGTGCACCTTCCGCCGACCACTGGCGACAACATCGATGTACTGTGGAGACCTCACGCCCCACGTGTTGAGCAATTCGGCGGTACGTCCACCCGGCCTCCCGCATGCCCACTATACGCCCTCGCTCAAAGTCCGTCAACTGCACATACGGTTCACGTCCACGCTGTCGCGGCATGCTACCAGTGTTAAAGACTGCGATGGAGCTCCGTATGCCACGTCAAGCTGGCTGACACTGACGGCGGCGGTGCACAAATGCTGCGCAGCTAGCGCCATTCGACTGCCAACACCGCGGTTCCTGGTGTGTCCGCTGTGCCGTGCGTGTGATCATTGCTTGTACAGCCCTCTCGCAGTGTCCAGAGCAAGTATGGTGGGTCTGACACACCGGTGTCAATGTGTTCTTTTTTCCATTTCCAGGAGTGTAGTTCTAAGTTCTAGGGGACTAATGACCTCAGCAGTTGAGTCCCATAGTGCTCAGAGCCATTTGAACCATTTGAGATAAATGAACAATCTGAAGTCGTAGGTATATTTTTGAACTTTACTGTTTAAATAATGACTTCTGTGTTGTTATGTGTATTTTCTAAAACTGCTTTTATCATTGTAATTGTTATCGACTTGTGCAAATACAAACGTATAGCGTCATTACTTTAGTTTTAAGAGATAATCAGTAGAAATTTCCCCGAGGAAGGGTTTTGGCGGCAGAATTACTGCCATTTTACTCACTAGAACATTCCCTAAGTAGAAGTGGAAGACAGTCTCGAGTTACGAGTGAAATGGTGAACACGTATTTTAAGCTGTGGTGGACAAAATTGAGCATAATTGTTATAAAAGCCTCTGCATTCTAGAGAGAGATCAGTAAAGTGAATGCTGGTTACTTGCTCCACGCGAGTGTCCGCCCACAAACATTTACGATTCCGATCGCCGCTCACGGTTAATTATGGGCGAAGGGTGTCCATATTAGGATAAACTGGGCGGGGCATCGCACTTGGCATAACGTTACAAAGCGATACGAAATGGAAGGAGAACGCAACGATGGTAGTAGGGGAGGCGAGAAGTGGAATACGGTTTATTGGGAGACTTCTAGGGAAGTGAATTCATCACTTTTTGGGTACTACCCGAGTGTTTGGGTTCACCACCCGGTTGGATTCGTGCTGCTCGATTTGTTACCGGTAGGTTTGCTCAGCACGATTATTGCGGAAATGATCCGTTAGCTCAAATGGGAATCTCTGGAGTGAAGACGACGTTCTTTTCACGAAGCACCATTGAGAAACTTTAAGAGAATCAGCATTTGCGGCTGACTGCAGAAAGATTTTACTGCTAACAACATATATTTCGCGCGAAGACAAAAAATGAGGAATTAGGGCTCGAACGAAGGCATAAAGACAGTCGTTTTTCCCTCGCTCCACTACCCTGTGGCACAGGAACGACTGGTAGTGGTACAAGGTACCCTCTGCCAGGCACCGTATGGTATGCGTAATACAGATGTAGATGCAGATGTCACCTTTAGCAAGTGGGTGCACAATGTGCAAATTATGCTGCTAAATAGAACAGTTGCACATATGTATCTGGTTCAAATGGCTCTGAGCACTATGGGACTCAACTGCTGAGGTCATAAGTCCCCTAGAACTTAGAACTACTTAAACCTAACTAACCTAAGGACATCACACACATCCATGCCCGAGGCAGGATTCGAACCTGCGACCGTAGCGGTCGCGCGGTTCCAGACTGTAGCGCCTAGAACCGCTCGGCCACGCCGGCCGGCTATGTATCTGGGATTTTATGATTGTCAACAAACCAGAAGCAAGTTTCAAATTTTGTAATTTTTGCTCGTATCTTTTTAAGTCACTCGTTTCCAAACGAGTTTCTCTAATTTATAAGTTTGCCTTCTCTACCACCTCTGAAAATTTGTCTCATATACGTTTGGTACAGGCAGAACCAGCCGGTGTTTACAAATTCTGCGCTACAATGGACCCGCAACACAGCAACGAGCTAATGATAACCGCGATGACGTTGCAAATACTGTTATTGCTTCCAATTTTCGGTCGGCAGTGGAAATTTGAATGGCAATTACGCGGCAGAAGTGACTCGCTGCGCCGTGCCGCCCCGTGTTTCGCGCGCCACTGTGTGTTGATTCGAGCGGCTGAACCCTGGCGCCGGAGAACAAGAGGGCGCTCTCCAGCCAGCCGTGTTTGCCTTTAATGCATTATGCACGTTCATTTTCGGCGGTAATCAGCGAGTAATTTGGGCCCGCTAAGTAATGCGCTCCGAGGGGCTGGAAAATTGTCGGCCGCGGCACAGGACCGAGAGGGAGGGAGCAAACAGCCCTCTCCAGGCGTTCCAGAAGGCGAGGAGCGACAACCAGGAGGCCACAGGCTGGAGCCCTGGAGAATAGAGGTCGCGACACTCGGCAGCGCTCGGGGTCGCCTTCTAGTACCAACGGCTGGCCTTTACAATGAGCAGCCGCCCGGGTATATCCTTAAAATTAATTGACGGTCCACCTTTAGTGTAGGCAGTCTTTCTTCAGACACAATTTATGCTGTGATTTTTATGTAAAGAACTAGGAAGTAATAGGTCAGGCACTACCTCATCACTGGCTGCCAGACCGAGACTACGAGGTGTAAGTATAAGTAGTTAATGAGAAAAAAATTTTCGCGCGTATTGGAACCTTTCGTTTGTGGAGTTTTTTCCCCCTCTTATGTGTAACCGCTGAGCGTAGGTAACTGCGTCCAATAGAATATAATATCGTTGATGGCGAAGTGAGAGAAAGGAGAGGGTGAAACCTAGTGTCGGCACATAGCCTACTAACGTAACCATCACTTACTAGTTAGGCCTGAATCATGGTCCGATTCGCCAACTGCTGCTCGCAGAGCAGCACGAGGAGCGATCTATGAGCGTGGGTATGTGATCGACTTGTCGTCAATCCCTTCAGCCTTTATTGCTACAAACATCCTGATGATGTCGCTGCTTCTTTATTCAAACAGCTCTTCATCTGGCCTCACGGGGCCGTGTGGAGCCCGTTCCAGACCGCCGTACCTCATAAAATATGAGGAGGTACCGAGAATCGAACCCGAACACATCAGCACCGAAGGCAATGATGCTAACTTCTCTAAATCTACATCGCTACCCTGCAAATCACATTTAAGTGCCTGGCAGAGGGTTCATCGAACCACCTTCACAATTCTCCATTATTCCAATCTTGTATAGCGCACGGAAAGAGTGAACGCCTATATCTTTCCGCACGAGCTCTGATTTCCCTTATTTTATCGTGGTGATCGTTCCGCCCTATGTAGGTCGGTATCAACGAAATATTTTCGCATTCGGATGAGAAAGTTGATGACTGGAATTTCGTTAGAAGATTCCGTCGCAACGAAAAACGCCTTTCTTTCAATAATTTCCAGACCAAATCCTGTATCATTTCTGTGGCACTCTCTCCAATATTTCGTGATAATACAAAATGTGCTGCCTTTCTTTGAACTTTTTCGATGTACTCCATCAGTCCTACCTGGAAAGGATCCCACACCGCGCAGCAGTGTTCTACAAGAGGACGGACAAGCGTAGAGTAGGCAGTCTCCTTAGCAGGTCTGTTACATTTTCTAAGTGCACTTCCAGTAAAATGCAATCTTTGGTTAGCCTTCCCCACAACATTTTCTATATGTTCCTTCCAATTTAAGTTGTTCGTTATTGTAATACCTAGGTATTTAGTTGAATTTACGGCTTTTAGATTAGACTGATTTATGGTGTAACCGAAGTTTAACGACTTCCTTTTAGTACTCATGTGGATGACCTCAAACTTTTCATTACTTAGGGTCAACTGCCATTTTTCGCACCATTCAGATATTTTTTCTAGTTCGTTTTGCATTTTGTTTTGATCTTCTGATGACTTTATTTGTAGATAAACGACAGCGTCATCTGCAAACAACCGAAGACGGCGGCTCAAATTGTCTCCCAAATCGTTTATATAGATAAGCAACAGCAAAGGGCCTATAATTCTACCTTGGGGAACGCCAGAAATCACTTGTGTTATACTCGATGACTTTCCGTCAATTACTACGAACTGTGACCTCTCTGGCAGGAAATCGCAAATCCAGTCACATAACTGAGACGATATTCCACAAGCACGCAATTTCACTACGAGCCGCTTGTGTGGTACAGTGTCAAAAGCCTTCCGGAAATCCAGAAATACGGAATCGATCTGAAATTCCTTGTCAATAGCACTCAGCACTTCATGTGAATAAAGAGCAAGTTGTGTTTCACAGGAACGATGTTTTCTAAACTCATGTTGACTGTGTGTCAACAGACAGTTTCCTTCGAGGTAATTCATTATGTTCGAACACAATATATGTTCTAAGATCCTGCTGCATATCGACGTTAACGATATAGACCTGTTATTTAGTGGATTACTCATACTACCTTTCTTGAATATTGTTGTGACCTGTGCAACTTTCCAGTCTTCGTAGGGAGATCATTCCCTACGAAGGGTTACACCCACGTAATTGTACGAGTTGGCCTATTCCAACAGTAACTCACTGATATTATGGTCGTAGGATACTACATTTTTTTCCTTTTGTGAAGTGCAAACATTTTACACTTTTGAAAATTTCGAGCAAGTTGCCGATCTCTGCACCACGTTGAGATCTTATCAAGATCTGACTGAATATTTATGCAGCTTCTTTCAGATAGTACTTCATTACAGGTAACTGCATCATCTACAAAAAACCTGATTTTACTATTAATATTGTCTACGAAGCCATTAATATATAACATGAACACACTTCCCTGGGCAGCACCCGAAATTACTTCTACATCTAACGATGACCCTCTTCCAAGATAAACACGCTGCGTCCTCCCTAGAAAAAGTCCTCAATCCAGTCACAAGTTTCACTTGATACCGCCACATGATCGTACTTTTGAAAATAAGCGTAGGTGCTGTACTGAGTGGAATGCTTCTCGGAAATCAAGAAATACTGCATCTACCTGGTTGCCTTGATCGAGAGCTTTCAGTATGTCACGTGAAAAAAGTGCGAGTTGGGTTTCACATCATCGACATTTTTGAAATCCACGATGGTTGGCATTGAGGAAGCGATTCCTTTCACGACACCTCATTATGTTGGAGCTCAGGATATTTTCTAAGATTCTACAACAAATCGATGTCAAGGATTTTGGACGGTAGTTTCGCGAATTACTCCTACTACCCTTCCTTTGGACAGGTGTGACCTGTGTTTTTTCCAAGAACTATGCACGGTTTTTTGTTCGAGGGATCTACGATACATTATCTTTAAAAGAGCGACTAACTCAGCCGCAAATTCAGTATAGAACCTGTGTGTAATGCCGATTACGCTCTTACTTAACTGACCGTATGTCTCTACCCCTCAGCATATCTGAATAGATTTCAGATACCATACTATATTCATATTATTGTACCTTCATCCCTATCCACCCCACTCCTTGATGAGCCGTGCTCACTCCCAACTATGGGTTTTCGTGAACTTCGCTGTCTGTCTGTATTTGGTTTCCCGCCCTTGTTGCGGTTACGTCGTGGTTCTTCCTCCTCCTACGTGTGGCAACAGCGATGTGTATCGATATTTGCACCGTGCACCATTTTTGGTTTTGTGCATATAGTTTCCGGCTAGGGGATCTGCAGTGAGTCGGTCGGTTGCTGCGGTTCACCGACCCAGGACGTCAAAGTTGAGTAGGGGGTTTCAACTATCCAAGCCACGTCCATTTATGTTGTGTGGTTCGTTTCGGTGGTTCGCTGTTGGGGAGGTTTTCCTGCGAGCAACATCGAGCGTTTCTATTGCTGAAATTTAGCCGCCATGCGGTGCAATTAACTATATTGGTTGACTACAATTTGAGTGGACCAGCGGAATTTTCTGCCTTGTGGCCGTTAGTGTTCCGGTTACCTGCCCTGGCCACTAACGTAATTTCGGGCAGCGTCTTTTCCTCACCTGTTGGTTGGTTGGTTGGTTTGGGGAAGGAGACCAGACAGCGAGGTCATCGGTCTCATCGGATTAGGGAAGGACGGGGAAGGAAGTCGGCCGTGCCCTTTGAAAGGAACCATCCCGGCATTTGCCTGGAGCGATTTAGGGAAATCACGGAAAACCTAAATCAGGATGGCCGGACGCGGGATTGAACCGTCGTCCTCCCGAATGCGAGTCCAGTGTCTAACCACTGCGCCACCTCGCTCGGTTTTTCCTCACCTGTTGCTGCTCCCCAACATGGTGTGCAGTTTTGACAGCTAATACATACTTCATTGTGGATAATCACGTTCGTAAACTTTTGTGTTTGAGTTCTCATGCACTGATTGGTGGCAAGCAAGTCATTGAGTCGGTCGGTCCGTGGCTGCCCCGGGTTGGGTTCCGACGGATCTAGTGTAGTTGGGCTCACCACCTGTCTCACCTAAGTGAACGAGGGCAGACCGAATTCCCTAGACGCTTCTGAGTGCTGTTTTCTTTATTTTCCTGCTCACCGGTTTATAATTGTCTGTTTATAATCCTAGTTAATGATTTAAAATTCTTGTTTTTACTGGACTTCTTGTATTTTTTTGAATTTTGGAAAATCAATTGTGAGCCGTAAGCCGCTTCAAACCTTTTTCTTGAAATTACCCTTTACGCAGAAACATTGCGGCCTTTCGCCATAAAAGATTATGGTAATATATTTTAAAAATTTCAAATTTAATTGTGCCCCTCAGCCGCTTGTTTTGCATTTTGCATATGTTTGTTCTATCTACTTTTGCCTTGAGGCTTTCCAGCTTAACTGTGATACCACATATATTTTAATTATTTTATTTGCTATCTTAACTGCAGTTTTATTTTGTTGACTTAAGATTTCTTGTTTGGAGGCCCTCAGCCGTGAAATAATTGCCGTTTTGAAGCTCGTAGTTCAAAAGATTCGGCTATGTGCCGTTTTGGTTTAAATGTGTTATTAAATTACAATAAATTACAATTTTGAGTGAAGCTGACCGACACCTTATTTGGCCCTTTCCACAATCCCAATCACCTGCTCTGTCCTGCGGGTTTTGACTTCACTGAATCAACTTCAACTGAGGAATGTCCCTTATGGCTGCTGCATGCCCCTCCAACGTCTCCGATCTTCCAGTGGTACTGATCCCATACAGCCCATTGGAGAACATGCTGATAATAGTGTTCGAAAGCCAAAGGAGAAAACATCAGTGACAATGTAAGTGACCCGGAAATAGAGGCGTGCACAGACAGCCAAATGGTTAAAGCGACTCGTCACGGTAAGCGGGAAATCAAAGTTCAGTTCTGGGCTGGCACAAATTTTCATTCGTTACTATATATTCATTCCACTGCAGGTTCAGTACATCCGACCGCTTTTCGCCTAGACAGTTCCATGTCATTGCATCTTTACTGATTTTATCTCCATCAAAATGGCTCTGAGCACTATGGGACTTAACATCTGAGGTTATCAGTCCCCTAGAACTTAGAACTACCTAAACCCAACTAACCTAAGGACAGCACACACATCCATGCCCGAGGCAGGATTCGAACCTGCGACCGTAGCGGTCGCGCTGTTCCAGACTGATGCGCCTACTATCTATTCATTTCAACGAATCTAATTCAACTGACTTTAAACAGTGTTGTCTAATCATATAACAGAAACCGTAATATCTCTACCTGCAATTGAACAAATGACTATGGGCACTTTCCGCCTGCAAAGGTAGCAAGAAATTTGTGAACGCCGCTTCTGCTTCGTCTCTCGATAGCACGAACACACACACTGCCTTTCAAAGAATGTATACCAGGCTCTTTCCCTTTACACATCTAGCCTGCGACATGGCATTAGTGGCAAAACAGATCAAATCTTCGTAACAACAGACGCAGTTAATGTTGGCTCTACCGTGAGTGCATTAACCTTAAACTGTCCTCCACCGAGTTGGTTCGGGTGGAGCTTCCGCCAGCGCCCCTTATGGTTGTCTCCAACGGTTCATTGTTCCCCAGAAGGCCTAACTGCGACGTCCAAGCCCGCCGATTTCAGTCAACGACTTCATAGTAGCTGCGCCATACGTGGAGAATCCCCATTCCGGCGTACTTAACAACATTGGAGCTTTTATTTTATTATCTATTTCTCGTAGCTCACATACTAGCTTTCTGTTCTTTTCCACCAGCGAAATAAAATGCAATTAGCAAAACAGGGACTCCGTAGTACTATATTACCATATGGTGACCACAATGCAAATAATGCACTGGTGTCTAAATAGATAGTAGAATGTTTTCCTTAACTATGTTAAAAGCGGGAAGTAATGATGATCAATGCTCATAAATGTTCTCAGAAAAACGCCCGACACTGTTTGATGACAATCACCACGACACATTTCAAATGCTTCACGATGCTCAAAAACATTAGCAAACTTCATCACTATAGAGCACAGCACACGCTGTAGTTAAGTCTACTGAAGAATAACTTACGGCGTACAACGTAAAAGGACTCCCGTTTGTGTGTGTGTGTGTGTGTGTGTGTGTGTGTGTGTCCTCTTTCCCGCACTATGTTCAGTCCGTCATGCAATATTTCAGTATTTTTTTTTTTTGTGAAAATACATTCATAAACCCAGCAGCAGCAGCAGCAGCAGCGTATTACACCATACACGCTTCGTTTTTATGTCTATTAAAGCTTTTATAGACAATAAAAGCTAAATGCGTACGACGTGAATGAAAAGAGATTCTTTTTATTGTGCCACAGACGTAATCTGAGCAGACCACGTCGGATTATTGTACTTTGGTACTGAATCGTGTCTGAGCACTGCCATACACATACACACACACACACACACACACACACACACACACACAGGTTGAAAAGGCGGCATCGCCGGGGTGGTTTTAAAAGCGGATCGGAGCATTCCAACGAAAATGAGAGCGCTCTTAGGAAGTTACGTGTTAAATAGCTTCCAGTTCTAGACTACTCTTACGAAGGTGAAAACACTCCACGATTACGTCAACCCCTACAGCATTATTAAATTCACTTTTCTGCACGAAGAAAAATATTCTTTGCATTTTTCTTATTAAGTAATGTTACTGGGTGACAGCTGTTTATGAAGTTTCAAGAAAAACAGGCAGGATTGTTCCGTTTTGGGGAGGAAAGGCTGCTGGCAAACAGTACAAGACAGTGAACAACGTTTTGTTCGAAGCGAAACAACCCTTATGTAAATCCCGTATGGAAATCAGTGGAACAGTAATCAACTTGATCTTTCATTTGAACGTGTGAAATAGTGCACAAAAATGGAATCGTCAAATGACTTAGACCAGCCCACACATTGAGTTATCATCATTGATCAAAATCACAATTTACAGTGAAGCGAGAAAGAAACTGGCAGAGGCATGCGTATTGAACTACAGATACGCGTAAACAGGCAGAATACGGCGCTGCGGTCGTCAAAGCCTATATAAGTCAATAAGTGTCTGGCGCAGTTGCTAGATCGGTTACTGCTGCTACAATGGCAGGTTATCAAGATTTAAGTGAGTTTGAACGTGGTGTTACAGTCGGCGCACGACCCATTGGACACAGCGTCTCCGAGGTAGCGATGAAGTAGGGATTTTCCCGTACGACCATTTCACAAGTGTACCGTGAATATCAGGAATCCGGTAAAACGTTAAATCTGCGACATCACTGCGGCTGGAAAGACACCGCAAGAACGGGACCAACGACAACTGAAGAGAATCGTTCAAGGTGAAAGAAGTGCAACCCTTCCGCAAATTGCTGCAGATTTCAATGTGTCAGCGTGCGAACCATTCAACGAAACATCATCGATACGAGCTTTCGGACCCGAAGGCTCACTCGTGCACTTTTGATGACTGTACGACACAAAGCTTTACGCCTCGCCTGGGACTGTCAACACCGACAATGGGGTGACTGAAAACATGTTGCCTGGTCGAACAAGTCTCTCTTCAAATTTTATCGAGCGGATGGACGTGTACCAGTATGGAGGCAACCTCACGAATCCATGGACCCTGCATGTCAGCAGGGGACTGCTCAAGATGGTGGAGGCTCTGTAATTGCGTGGGACGTGTGCAGTTTGTGTAATATTGGACCCCTGATACGTCTAGATACGACTCTAACAGGTGACACGTACGTAAGCATCTTGTCTGATCACCTGCATCTATTTTTGTCCATTGTGCATTCCGGCGGGCTTGGGCAATTCCAGCAAGATAATGCGACACTCCACACGTCCAGAATTGCTACAGATTGGTTCCAGGAACACTTTTCCGAGTTTAAACACGTCCACTGGCCCCAAACTCCCCAGACATGAACATTATGGAGCATATCTGGGATGTCTCGCAACGTGCTGTTCAGATGATGTTTGGTTTGTGGGGCGCTCAACTGCGCTGTTATCAGCGCCCGTACAAATTCCCAACCTTTGGTAAGTCCTGTCTCGCCACTTTCATGAATGATGATGAAATGATGAGGACAACACAAACACCCGGCCATCTCGAGGCAGGTGAAAATCCCTGACCCCGCCGGGAATCTAACCCGGGACCCCGTGCTCGGGGCGCTAGAACGCGACCGCGAGACCACGAGCTGCGGACGTGCTGTTCAGAAGAGATCTCCACCGCCTCGTACTCTTATGGATTTATGGACAGCCCTGCACGATTCATGGTGTCAGTTCCCTCCAGCACTACTTCAGACATTAATCGTGTCCATGCCACTTCGTGTTGCGGCACTTCTGCGTGCTCGATAGGGAGGGGGGGCTACACGGTATTAGCCAAGTATACCAGTTTTTTAGGCTCTTCAGTGTATCCAAACATCAAATTCCTCTCCTTTGCCAACCTTTACATCTCAGAGTACCTCTTGCACCCAACATCCCTAGTTGCTTGTAGTACATATTCTAACCTCTGTCTATCCCCGTCCAGCTCTCTAGTACCATGAAAGCTATTCCGTCACGTCGTAACATGTCCTCCCGTCCTGTCCTTTTTGTCAATGTCCCACACATGTTCCTCTCTTCGGCTATTCTGCAGAGAGCCACGTGATTTCTTATGAGTCCATCTAACTTTCAACAGCCTCCTGTAGCACCATTCATCGAACACTTCCAGTCTCTTTTTTCCTGTTTTCCCCCAGTCCACGATTCACTTCCACACCATTTTTTTTTTTTCCAGGCGTACATTCTCGGAAATTTCCTCCTCACATGAAGACCGATATTGCGTGGGTCTACATGAGAAAAAAAAAATCATTTTGCATAACAGGCTGATCTTATACTCAGCAATAAATTATTGTCATTGCAATCAATGGTAGTACTTACGAGACCCAACTTCCATGTGCGCGACGCGATAAGTATTTTTGGTATTATTTATCGTATGATGACAGGAGAAAATACTAGGCAACTATTTGCAACAAACGTATGCATTTTTACACGAATGCACATAATCTCAAGTTCGTAATGGGTGAACGGCCTTATGTCCTGGTTTGAAATACAGTCAGAAGCTTCTGCAGACAAATTGTGGAGGTCTTCCATCGGCCCTTTGAATGCTCTGAGGGACATTCAAATGAGTTTGCTGGCCTTCGTCGCAGTCACATTCCATGGGACGATTTCAATCTTCACCGGTGCAGCAACGCCCAGCATCTGTCCCGGTCTCCTCTGATACGATTCAGCGTGCACCAGCTTCAGTGAGGCAGATGAAAACCTGCTGGTCGCTCTCGGCGAGTTTTAATTAATTGGTGGTGGTGCTTTAAGGAAGTGTGCTCCTGGCATTAGTTGTTCCAGGCTGAAATTTCTATTCTGCGGGATGATTGCTGTGCGCCACGATCGTTGTCTTGACCTCTGTTGCTGGTGTGCTGATAATGAAATTTCTGAATGAACTGGTAATATGGGTTTTTTTGTTCTCGTCCATATGTTCAGCAGTGACTATGAGCTTATAGGTGGTGGTGGTGATGGTGACGGAATATTACTAAGAACTGATGGCTAGTGCGTGTTTGTGGGACGAATACCCCTTGTGATGACGCGCATTGCTTGATCGAGCTGTGTGTCAATTACTTTAATGTATTGACTTCCGCAGGAATTACTGCTCTATTACCCTGCTCGAGTGCCCCAGCTGGCGCTAAGCGAGCAGCAACTATTAAGAAGAGACCGAACTACATTAAACAACCTCTCGGACAGAGACTCGGAGGAAAGATACTCGAAGAGGGTCCTGATCAGAACCCTTTACAAAGTCTAAGTATGAATGAGTGGCTGTATCTCTTCTAACTGCGTCCTGGTAACGAAATTTAGCTCCACTGCGATATTCAGCGTTGCGTTCTAACTACGGTGCTAAGTGGAAATGGCTCTGAGCACTATGGGACTTAACTTCTGAGGTCATCAGTCCCCTAGAACTTAGAACTACTTAAACCTAACTAACCTAAGGACATCACACACATCCATGCCTGAGGCAGGATTCGAACCTGCGACCGTAGCGGTCGCGTGGTTCCAGACTGTAGCGCCTAGAACCGCTCGGCCACACTGGCCGGCACGGTGCTGAGTTGTTTGATACTGTCAATTTGTGTTTCATATTATTTTCAAAGTAATTTTCGAACGGATTACGGAAATTTAGGAAGGAATTTTATCATTTATGTTCTTCGTTCTGTGCCGTGTGTGGCACTATGGGTTGAGGTTGGCACTAGCCGCCTGGGCTGGTCATGCTTCCCCCTCGACGATGGGGTCACTGGACATTAGTGGAAGACAGAGTCCTGGCGGTGGTGAGAGGAAGTGGTGAGCGGCGGACGCACCGGAGTGCTGCAGTTGCGTTCTGGACGAGCATGTGACATACCGGAATGTTGGACATGGACGTAACCCGCCAGCTGGTCGTGAAGATTCCTTCTCGACGATGCAGTGTCACTGAGGTAGAGGTAGTGTGTTCGACCAATGTTACCACTCGGCCTGTTTTCTGTTCATTCGTCTGCAGCGCGCCGCTTGTGGATGACTGATTTGCTCCCTGTGGAACTTTAATTACTGTATGCGCCCCACGGCAGATTGGTTTTAAGGGTGCTTATTAACGAACAAGAATAAGGTTGTGTATGCCTTGATGTATGAGAAGGTCGCGTGTGTGTATTGATCCTACAAACTAACTTCAACCCCTGTCAGTTTATAGAAGAGCCTGTGTTTCTGCGTTGTGGGTCGCTTGTGTCCAATACCGACCTGTTGTAGGTGCGATCTGGAATGTAGATGTCTGTTTTTGTTTGACTGAACGGGCTGGTAAGATCGGTATTAGAGGACTGAATGAAAAGGGAGCGCCGCCCGGGATCCAAATCTACAAAAAGGAAAGGGAAGGAACCGTCACTTATATATAAGTATTCACGTATGGGCCCAATAGGACCACACGAGGTACAATCCAGCAACATCATTTTTGATGGTTGGCCGTCCTTTGTGTCCAAATTTGTTTCATCCTTTCAGAATGAAGTCTCTTTCTTTCATCAGACCACGGTGTTCCAGTCCGTTTTCTAGTTTCCCTCTGACCAACTCTCCAAGCAAATATCCAGGCTTCAAGACTTTGTAACAAAGTCCAAGAAGCCGACCTTGCCTAAGGTTATTGGACGGACCACAGATAGCGGATAGTGAACACCAGATACGGTGGACAGCTGCGAATACAGAATAAGCAGTCCCGGACAAAGGCAAAATATAACCAAATGCACCTTCCGTCGGTCCTATAGCAAGCGACAAAGTGGTCAGTCTCTGTTCACCAGTGGTGCAGTTGAAATTTATATTCTGGGACTAACCTTTCTAATCTTAACGCTCTGGGTTCACTCAATGAGTCTACTCAATCCCACCAGATTCCAGGCACATTCAGCATATTATTATTATTATTATTATTATTATTATTATTATTATTATCTTTCCTTTCTCAGACCTTAGGTCTGGTTCGGAATGAAAGTGACGCGGACCTTGATCAAGCGTCACTTCCTTTTAACTGTACGGTATATGTTACATTGCGTTTAGGAACTTTCGGGTAATTGAACATGTATCAATAATTACGGATTTCTGAAGTTGTATATATAAGTTTGGATGTAGCTGCATTGCATTGATGTACTGGTGGATATTGCGTGGTATGACTCCTGTAGTTGAAAGTATAATTGGTATAATGTCAACTTTATCCTGATGCCACATGTCCTTGACTTCCTCAGCCAGTTGGATGTATTTTTCAATTTTTTCTCCTGTTTTCTTCTGTATATTTGCTGTATTGGGTATGGATATTTCAATTAGTTGTGTTAATTTCTTCTTTTTATTGGTGAGTATGATGTCAGGTTTGTTATGTGGCGTTGTTTTATCTGTTATAATGGTTCTGTTCCAGTATAATTTGTATTTATCATTTTCCAGTACATTTTGTGGTGCATACTTGTATGTGGGAACATGTTGTTTTATAAGTTGATGTTGTAAGGCAAGCTGTTGATGTATTATTTTTGCTACATTGTCATGTCTTCTGGGGTATTCTGTATTTGCTAGTATTGTACATCCGCTTGTGATGTGATCTACTGTTTCTATTTGTTGTTTGCAAAGTCTGCATTTATCTGTTGTGGTATTGGGGTCTTTAATAATATGCTTGCTGTAATATCTGGTGTTTATTGTTTGATCCTGTATTGCAATCATGAATCCTTCTGTCTCACTGTATATATTGCCTCTTCTTAGCCACGTGTTGGATGCGTCTTGATCGATGTGTGGCTGTGTTAGATGATACGGGTGCTTGCCATGTAGTGTTTCCTTTTTCCAATTTACTTTCTTTGTATCTGTTGATGTTATGTGATCTAAAGGGTTGTAGAGGTGGTTATGAAATTGTAGTGGTGTAGCCGATGTACTTATGTGGGTGATTGCTTTGTGTATTTTGCTAGTTTCTGCTCGTTCTAGAAAGAATTTTCTTAAATTGTCTACCTGTCCATAATGTAGGTTTTTTATGTCGATAAATCCCCTTCCTCCTTCCTTTCTGCTTAATGTGAATCTTTCTGTTGCTGAATGTATGTGATGTATTCTATATTTGTGGCATTTTGATCGTGTAAGTGTATTGAGTGCTTCTAGGTCTGTGTTACTCCATTTCACTACTCCAAATGAGTAGGTCAATATTGGTACAGCATAGGTATTTATAGCTTTTGTCTTGTTTCTTGCTGTCAATTCGGTTTTCAGTATTTTTGTTAGTCTTTGTCTATATTTTTCTTTTAGCTCTTCCTTAATATTTCTATCATCTATTCCTATTTTTTGTCTGTATCCTAGATATTTATAGGCATCTGTTTTTTCCATCGCTTCTATGCAGTCGCTGTGGTTATCCAATATGTAATCTTCTTGTTTAGTGTGTTTTCCCTTGACTATGCTATTTTTCTTACATTTGTCTGTTCCAAAAGCCATATTTATATCATTGCTAAATACTTCTGTTATCTTTAGTAATTGGTTGAGTTGTTGATTTGTTGCTGCCAGTAGTTTTAGATCATCCATGTATAGCAAATGTGTGATTTTGTGTGGGTATGTTCCAGTAATATTGTAACCATAATTTGTATTATTTAGCATGTTGGATAGTGGGTTCAGAGTAAGGCAGAACCAGAAAGGACTTAATGAATCTCCTTGGTATATTCCACGCTTAATCTGTATTGGCTGTGACGTGATATTATTTGAATTTGTTTGGATATTAAGTGTGGTTTTCCAGTTTTTCATTACTATGTTTAGGAACTGTATCAATTTTATTTGTAGTAACCATGAGTGGGGTACACTATCAAAAGCTTTTTGGTAATCGATGTATGCGTAGTGTAGCGACCTTTGTTTAGTTTTAGCTTGATATGTCACCTCTGCATCTATTATCAGTTGCTCTTTACATCCTCGTGCTCCTTTGCAACAGCCTTTTTGTTCTTCATTTATAATTTTGTTCTGTGTTGTATGTGTCACTAGTTTCTGTTTAATGACTGAAGTTAATATTTTGTATATCGTTGGTAGGCATGTTATGGGGCGATATTTAGCTGGGTTCGCTGTGTCTGCTTGATCTTTAGGTTTCAGATAAGTTATTCCATGTGTAAGTGTATCAGGGAATGTGTATGGGTCTGCAATGTAACTGTTAAATAATTTAGTTAGATGTGAATGTGTTGAGGTGAACTTCTTTAGCCAGTAATTTGCTATTTTATCATTTCCAGGGGCTTTCCAATTGTGAGTAGAATTAATTGCTTGGGTGACTTCATGTTGCAAAATTGTCACTTCAGGCATTTGTGGTATCATCTTGTATGTGTCTGTTTCTGCTTGTATCCACCGTGCATGCCTGTTATGTTGTACCAGGTTTGACCATATGTTGCTCCAGAAGTGTTCCATGTCTGTTATGTTTGGTGGATTGTTTATTTCAATGTGTGTGTTATCTATTGTCTGGTAAAATTTCTTTTGGTTTGTGTTGAATGTTTGGTTTTGTTTCCTTCTATTTTCACTTTTTTTGTATCTTCTGAGTCGTTTGGCGAATGCTTGTAATTTCTGATTCTTTTCGTCTAATTGCTCTGTCGCTTCTTGTTGTGAGATTTTACCTAACCTTTTTCGTTTTTTTTCCGAGATTTCATTTCTTATAAATTGTGTTAGCTGTCCGATGTCTTTTCTCAGTTTTTCTATTTTGATCTGTAGCCTGTGTTGCCATGCTGGTTTTGTGGGTTTCTTCTGTGTGTTGGTTGGTTCTGATCTCTGCCTAGTGTGTATATTTAGTGTAGTGAGTGCTCCTATATATACCAGTAGTTGTAACTCTTCCATAGTTGTGTTTTCATTTATTTTGTTGTGTATGATTGTGTTGATAGTTTTTATTGTTGTTTCGACTTGTGGGTTATTTGGTGGTCTATGCAAGAATGGTCTAATGTCTGTATTTGTGTCTTTGTATTCTATATATGTTAGCTGAAATTTTTCTTCTATATCTAATATCTGTGTCACTTTGTGTTCTATTTGTGCTTGTTCTGGTGGCTGCCTTAAGATTTCGTTTTCCTCTGATTGTTTAATTGGTGCGTGTTGTTCTTTGTTTGTTTGCTCTGGGATTTTTGAGTCCATTACTGTATTTTCTTCTTCTTCTGATTGCACATTATTTTGTTCCAGTATTTGTTGTACTTGTTGTTTGATGTTATCTAATTCTGACTGGGGTATCCTGTTATTTTTGATTATTACACGGATCTGATCAGCTAGTCGTTGTTCTGTTAAAAATTTTAATTCTGGGTATCTGGTAATAAATGTTGTGTATACTTGTGATCTGTATCCAGTTGTGTTGGTTCCTAGGTTTGTTGCTTGGTAATAACAGAACATGAGGTGTCGATTAACTTTATCTGACCATCTCATCCTCTGTCTTTGTTTTCCTTCTAGGGTGGTTGCAGGAAGCATATCCTGCAAAACACCTCTATTTGGATTTAAATCATTTTCCAGTTGGCTAGCAGTGTCGTTACTATTGTGGGCGGGCATAGGGTTCAAGCGTCGTCCCCGACCATGACGGCGCTTGTCCGAGGCTTCATTAGTTCTGTCCTGAACCAACTAATCACACTAAAAGGGGGGTTAGCCCTATTAGTGGTTTGTTCTTTTCGTCGCCTTTTACGACTGGCAGAACATACCGGATTATTCCTTTCTGAGAGAGCGATTGAACTTGAGTAGTCATGATTTCTTCTTCTTTCTCCATTCTTCCCAAATTCTGTTCATACGTTCACTGTTTTCTCTCTTGCGTTCTTCCGGCCATCTTTTTCCCGTTCTGTTCTCTGTATGTTCTTGTTTAAGTGTGGGTTACTTTATGATGTTTCTAAACTGTTCTCTACTGTTTATGTTGTCTTGTGTGATCCCCAGTTCTTTAATGTCTTCTTCTGCTTCAGTGATCCATTTTCTCTTGTTTTTGCTCTTGTTTACTATCTCAAAGATTTGTCTTGTGAGGCTGCTTTTGTTCATCCTGCTGACATGTCCATAAAATTTCATCCTTATCTTTCTCATGGTGTCTGTTATTGTTTCTATGTCTTTGTAAATCTCTCTAGCCGGCCGGAGTGGCCGTGCGGTTCTGGGCGCTACAGTCTGGAACCGAGCGACCGCTACGATCGCAGGTTCGAATCCTGCCTTGGGCATGGATGTGTGTGATGGCCTTAGGTTAGTTAGGTTTAACTAGTTCTAGGCGACTGATGACCTCAGAAGTATATATATATATATATATATATATATATATATATATATATATATATATATATATATATATATAGTGTTCCTAATTGTTTGGAGTATGTTAATTTACTGTGTCTGGAGCGTATTTGTTTTTTACGTATTGTGTTGGTCCAGTTTAAAGTCAAAATACGACGATTATAGTTTCCAGGTACCATGTCTTGTCTGTTATGATAAATCCCTGTACTGGACAGGACGAAGCGTGCTGGTTAATAATTTTATTTATATGTTATGTTTGTTCTAAGACTTGTGGCCTGATACTCTTACTTTTTTTGGGGTTATTACTGATAAAACGGCCGATTGAGCTGCAATTAATTTTTTGCTCATACTAAATGTTTCTACGACTATTAATGGAATTTGTCCTCCTGATTTCATACATGAGAAGAGTCGTATGTTGTCTTCGGTGGCTTCAGTACACGATAGCTTACTTGGGTAATAAAACTGATTTTGACATACGTCACTAAGTCGAATGCTCCATCGGCATTCCTGTATGATGTTTCCATTAACGGGCTTCAGTTCAAACACGAGTTTGTTCTAAAAGCAGCCATTTATTCTTAGTCAAGCTTAGTGCAGTTGCCAGTAATTTGAACTGCACGTAGTAGCGTCTGTCAAACTATACTGTACGATACAGAAGTGAGTACCACGGCATCGGTTCATGGTAGGTAGAGTTTGTTGCATGTGCCCATATTAGAAGCACACAGCGTTCACAACTAATTAGGGTATGCAGCCACTAACAACATAAACGCTTACAAAGGGAGGGTATTCTAAACACTTCTGAAGTCAACTGCAAGCTAAACCTTTTGACGGCATCTTGGGATTCAGACACGTGCCACACAGCATGCATGTTGGCAGACCACCTCCTCTATAGCTTCATTCATTATCTTGACTAGAGTCAGCACGCTAATTTTTTTTGGATTTGCGATGTTAGTGGCACAAGCACAAGGTGGTCGGACGCCCTGCCGCACCCCCTCCTCCCCCCCCCCCCCCCCCTCCGGACGGTTCTACGTACCTCATCTGCTTCAAGTCTTATCCCATCTGAAATTCCGTAAACGTTTTTCAAAATGTTTGTCAACCGTTTTCAGAACGTGGGTACCAGCCCACCATTCACCTAGTCGGATGTGGAAAACCGCCTGAAAACTACACCGAAACCGGCCGGCACACAGGCCCTCGTTATTAATCCGCCGGGCGGATAAGATCCCAGGGCGGCGAGCCTCCCCGAATCCCGGAGGCGGCATCCTACAGGCGCTACTATCCGGGTGGGTCACGAAAGTGGCTAGACTGTGTATTGTTATTCGCTGTATGAAATGTGCTCACTGTGTTTCACGTTTGTATCCTCTGAACATGTGAACATTTCTACTGACACGACAGAGTGAGTCCGGCACTGGACTTGCCACCTTGTAAACCTAAGGCGTGGTACAGATACATTGATGATACTTTCGTTGTGTGGAGCCATGGTGAAGAACAGCTCGGTGACTTCCTAAGACACTTGAACAATCTCCATGCCAACATAAAATTTGCCATGGAAGTAGACAAGATCAAAAAATTACCATTTCTATATGTCCTGGTCACAAGGGACGGTAAAAACCTGGGGCACAGCGGGTATCGAAACCCGACAAACACGGACCAATATCTGCACAAACTATCAAATCACCATCCGAGCAAGAAAAGAGACATAATACGCTCGTAAGGCGTGCAAGACGAACATGTGAGCCGTAACCCCACAGACGCGATGTACATCACTTGGGAAGTGTTCTCAGGAGCAATGGGTACTCCGCAAGTGATATCTGAAGTACTAACAGATAAAAATACTTGGCAAAGTGGCAAATCGGAAAAGAAATGTTGGGTGCGGCCTTTCTGCCATACATTCCCAGAGTGATGGACAGAATCGCCCGCATATTGTGCAAACACGGAATAAAAACTATTTATGAATTGACAAAGAAGATAAAAAAAGGGCCTCAGATCGGCAGAGGAGAAAGGGGACCCACTTGCAATTTCGGGAGTATACCGCATACCACGCACATGCGATAAAGTTTATGCTGGAATGACTGGACGATGAATCAACACCAGGATCACGGAACATAGCGGCGTTGCCGGTTGAGGCAGGTGGAGAAATCTGTCGTGGCAGAGCACGCGCTGTATGAGGCCGACCTCTTCGTAAAATTCGCCGACACGGAAGTTCTAGCTGCGGAGAAGAGCTGTTACAACCGCTTGTTCGTAGAAGCTAAGGAAATACACGAACATGAGAATAGCTTCAACAAGAAAGAAAAAAGCCTCAAGGTAAACGGATCCTGGATTCCCGTGCTGCAGCGAACGACCGTCGCAGGTAGCAACAGGAGAACACCACCGGAGAAGCCCTCGGACGTCGGCGCGCCACGTACATATAGTCTGCGGCCGCGAGCTCGGCTCCAGTCCACCATCAGCAATGGAGGGTGAAGCTTTGACAATGGCAGCTACTTGTGCTGGTGAAACATCAGAAAAAGCATCAGACAAAATTCGGCCGAAGAACCCGAGACAGAAGCCAACAGGCAATTTCAGTCTTTTCATTACTTGTTTATATCCTGAAGTAAGTGACCACCGTTGTCTTGTTATTGTTACTATTGGTCTACTTTGTTCCCCTCACGAAGACAGTATGATAGCTTTTGCGTTCAGAGTTAGGACTACCAAGGAGTAGAATTACAGATTTTGCCACGCTTGTCCTTCGTTTTAAATATTAAAGACATGTGGTGTTAATTAGGCTATTTTACGTAGTCAATTTAGTTTCCTCCAATGCCGTCGAGTTACAATCTCTTGAGTGTAACTTGTCCTCTTTTGTCAAGATGCGCTGCTGCCTGTCTATTATCGGCCTTGTGAGGATGCATCTGTCATTTTGGACAACTACATCAGTGTCTCGTACACAAATGAAATTTCTTGCGGCGATAAGAGTTTAGCATGAAATCGAACATTCGATGACTTCATACTTTGTCAGAGTGTCCTTTCCAGGACAAGGCGGGAGTAATTGGAAGCTCACGTTCATATTCCAGCATGAAGTGGCAATAGAACCGACAGTATCTATTGGCTGATTCTATCATAAGTTACGCCCTTACCTTCGGAAATGTGGTAGAATGAAGTCGCTGCACTTGTAGCAGATTGACACATTGATCATCCATGGTGACTTACCTGAAATAATAGAAAACAAATATTAGAGTAGTTGCAGTTTTAGCTCGCAAAACATCATTGTCTACTCACAATATGTCATTTTTCGTGGTTACCGTTGTTAACTATCTGTTACTATTTCGACAGATTCGTGTATCGATGTCCATTGTAGGAGCAATATAGCCTTAGGAAACTTACAATAATTTATCACCCCAGACAGTATTATTTCCTATAAATATGATTTCCTAAGTCTATATTATACATATATATTAGTTTCAGACCGTGTTTGTGTTTAGTGCTGGAAACGAGGCGTAGCTTTGATGTTTGCACGTTAATCAGCGTTCGCAATAAAAACAATCCGTAACTGTCAGCAAGGTCTCGTCATGGAGAAGTGAGCATAAGAAATTCGCCATACATAATCACGTCGAGTAAGAGGGGCTAAAATTAATAGAACTCAGAGGAACTATTGTTGCCACCAATCGTCGATACCAGGGCAAAAGCATACTCATCAGCACCAGAGTCTAATGTGTATAAAAGACGACGTTTAGCTAAATAATAGAAAGAACAAATCAGTCCCACTGATAATTTTGCATATTTCCTTGAAGTACAGTCTTCCTTCTACACTCTAAGACAAAAACGACGCACCACGAAGGAATCATCCGAATCTGAGGGAAACCCGTACCCGTGGTGCATGTGTACAGACGAACAAATGATTACAATTTCAGGAAAATTGGATGATTTTTTAAAGGGAATTAACTTCACAAACGGAGCCAGTCAGTAACGCTACGGTGCACCTCTGGCTCTTACTCAAGCAGTTATTCGGCTTCGCGCTGACTGACTGAGTTGCCGGATGTCCTCCTGAGGGATATAGTGCCAACATTCTGTCCAATTGTCAATGTCAGTAAAATTCACAAACAGCCGTATACTTTAAGTTAATTTTATTTTATTCTGAAAGCAACCAGTTTCGGCTTTTCACTATGCCATCTTCAGGCCCATATGCTTCTACTAAAATAAACGAACTAGTCGTATAGCGCGATAAATAACTGGATATCGTGAATTAGAATCGTTATACAATTGCTGCATATGAAGATAAGACAGCACCAACGAAAACAGATGAACCAGATAGAACATTTTGTGCAACGCATGGTTTGGTGGATTTATCAATGCTATCAACCGATTTGTAGATGGCAGATGCAGGGTGTCTTCTTCTGATTCTGTAGTGAGGCATGTTCTTGGCTCGATTCACTGTAGTACCCTGTGCAGCAGTGCGATCAAAACTGACGGAGCAGTCAGTGTCGCTGGGCCTTTTATACTGTTGCCTCCTTGGCTTTCACATCTTCGTATGAAGCACTTGTATAACGATTGGAATTCACGATATCCAGTGATTTATGGCGCTATACCACAAGCTCGTTTATTTGGACAGAAGCGTATGGGGCCTGAGGATGGCATGATGAAATGCCGAAACTGGTTGATTTCAGAATAAAATAAAATTATCTTAAAGTATACGGCTGTTGGTGAATTTTACTGACATTGACAATTACTTTCCAGCCGATGTCCCCCGGCCATGATGGCCCAACATAGATTTCTGTCCAATTGGCACGTTAGATCGTCAAAATTCCAAGCTGGTTGGAGAGCCCTGCCCATAATGCTCCACAAGTTCTCACTTGGGGAGAGATCCGGCGGCCTGGATGGCCAAGGTAGTGTTTGGCAAACACTAAGACAAGCAGTAGAAACTCCCGCCGGCTGCAGGAGGGTCATTACCTCGTTGAAATATAAGAGGAGGATGGCTTGCCATAAAGGGCAACAAAACGGAGCATTGCCCATTGCCGACGTACCGCTGTACCAACACATGCCGCGGATGACAACCAAAGGAGGTTCCGCTCTGAAATGAATCGGCTCCCGGTCCGTACGGAGGGCGATAGTCAGGCTGGTACCCCACCGCCGACGTGGGCGTCTCCAGACACGTCTTCGGTCTGGAATCTTGACTGGAGTAGAATTGTCTTCAGTGACGAGTCCCGCTTCCAACTGTGTCCCGACGTGTCTGGAGATGCTCCGGTCAATCAATACCGAGCCGAATAACTGCTTGCATAAGGGTTAGAGGTGGATCAACTATTATTGACTTGCTAAGTTTGTGAAGTTCTTTTTCTTGAATAAATCATCTAACTGTTCTGAAATTGTAATCATTTGTTTATCTGTACATGTACGAGGGTCACTCCAAAAGAAATGCACACTATTTTTGTAAAAATACAGTTTTAATTCTGCATGTGTGAAAGTTTTACAGTAAGTACATACAGCCTTCCCGCTTGTTTTCAAACTTAGTTCAACCCGTTCCCGTGAGTGGCGCCGTCACAGCATGTCTTCAAGATGGCTGCTACACTTGACGTTCGTCAGAAGCAACGTCCTGTCATAGAATTCCTGTGAAAACGAGACAGTGGGAAACATCCATAACTGGTTGAAAAAGGTGTATGGAGATGCTGCTGTCGATCGCAGTACAGTTAGTCGGTGGGCAAGCAGGTTACGTGATGAAAGCGCGCACGGCAATATTGATGATTGTCCTCGCAGCGGCAGACCTCGTACTGCACACACTCCAGACACTATGCAGAGAGTTAACGAATTGGTGACTGCCGACAGACGCATCACAGTGAGCGAATTGTCACGCTACAATGGGATAGGGAAAGGAAGTGTTTGTAGAATACTGAAAGTGTTGGCGTTAAAAAAGGTTTGAGCCAGGTGGGTTCCCAGGATGTTGACAGTGCCTCACAAAGAAACAAGAAAAACGGTATGCAGCGAACTTATGGAACAGTACGAGAATGGTGGAGATGAATTTCTTGGAAGAATTGTGAGAGGTGATGAAACTTGGCTCCATCATTTTTCACCAGATACGAAGAGGCAATCAATGGAGTGGCACCACGCAAATTCACCCAAGAAAAAAAAAATTCAAAACCACACCTTCTGCTGGAAAAGTTACGGCTACGGTGTTTTTCGATTCCGAAGGACTCTTGCTTGTCGACATCATGCCAAGTGGAACCACCATAAATTGTGATGCATATGTAACGACACTGAAGAAACTTCATGCTCGACTGAGTCGTGTTCGACCACATCGGCAAAAGCAGGATGTTTTGCTGTTGCACGAGAATGCACGGCCACATGTCAGTCGAAAAACCATGGAAGCGATGACAAAACTCGGATGGACAACACTGAAACACCCACCTTACAGTCCTGACCTGACTCCATGTGACTCATCTCTTTGGGAAACTGAATGACTCTCTTCGTGGAACAAGGTTTGAAGATGATGACTCCCTTGTGCACGCTGCAAAACAGTGGCTCCAACAGGTTGGTCCAGAATTTTACCGTGCGAGTATACAGGCGTTGGTTCCAAGATGGCGTAAGGCAGTTGAGAGAGATGGAAATTATATGGAGAAATGAAAATATTGTTCCTAAAGGATGTATCTACACACTGTAAAACTTTCAAACATGTAGAATAAAAGATGGATTTTAAAAAATAGTGTGCATTTCTTTTGGAGTGACCTTCGTACATCGCATCTACCGATTTCCACCCTATTCGGATAATTCCTTCGCGGAGCGTCGTTTTTTGTCAGAGTGTAATTGTTGCAGTTTACTTTGGCTGTTCCTAGTTAGTTTTCACAAATACAAGGCCCTATTTCCTCTCAGATGTTAAGTCTCACAGCGCTTAGAGCCATTTCTACTTCTTCTACTTCCTATTCCCTCTTATAAGCTAAACTGATGTACTGAGGAACTATATGCCTTGAACTCCCTTCTTCGGAAAATACATTACACCAACAGTTAAAATACGATTGCACACAGAAAAAAGTTTACACACATTTTCAGACAGGCGACGCATACGATTTACCACCCCCCTAAGGTATCGACGACAGGGATTAGAAGTGCGTCCTTGCAAATGCGAGTCCAGTATTACCACTGCACCAATCACTTGGCACCGGACTGATGAGCTTCGTTACAGCACAACTGGAAGTATCTTTTTTATTCCACGTTCGTGCAGATCAACGCGCTGAGGCGGTTCCCATAAACATATTCCTCCTTAAGATGGATACGGCAAAGGCATCAGTGGACGACCAAAGAGGCCCCACTACTTGGTCTGTCGGAGCACGGTTTGCCTTGCTCGCCGTAAACAGCCGCCTCTCCTCCCCTCCCCCTCCCCCCCTTACACTCCCCGGAGGGAGCGATAAACAGGGCGAGCGCCTCGCATGCCTCCCCCGCCGTGGCGGAGAAACTAAGGCTGCCGAAATCTCCGATGAAAAATGGGCCCATCTTTTCTCGGGCAAACAGCTTATTCCCCATTCACGCTGACGCCGACCGGGGGATTGAAGACTTACCCGGGAATCCGCCCTTCCTCCCCTGCGCCCTCGCCACTAGCTCACAGTTCGGCGCAGCTGCCGGCTCACACCTCACTTACCCTGCGGGCCCAGTCGCAAGTGGCGAAAAATTACCCGCCACGTCTCTCCGTTGTAAGGATTCACGGCGCTGTAGGCAGGCGTATGCAATCAGCCTGTGAAAGCACCAACTAAATTTTGAACCCTGCATGCCAGGCTACCTTCAACTTAGAAATTAATCGCTGGTTCGTAACTGGTGGTCATTAAGTGTGGCGCGTCTCAACTGTCCGTTAAGTTCAGCAATGACACGGAAGTATTTCTTGATTAAAGCCGTCCTCAAACAGGAAGAGAACTCGTTCGTGGACACGGAGCCGGTCAAGTTTCATGAAGTCATAGCGTGCCATTTCACGTTCCACTGCATCCCGTAGCGTGAAATACCGAGTAAGACAGAGTCAGATTTTCGATTCGTGTAGAGGAACGTGGCTAATGAGATCAAAGGTCGCGTTCTATGTCATAAGCAGAACATGGCCAACGCCACACTGAAGATTTATCAAAAACGCGTTGTGCTTGCTACAGTTTGTCATAATTGGCAGTTAATGATGCATCAGCGATTAAAGCTTTCATGACATTCTAACACGAAAATAATAGCCAAGTGATACAGAAGGGCAAGTGGAAAGAGGCACGGAGTTACGAAGTAAAAAATGGCTCAAAATGGCTCTGAGCACTATGGGACATAACATCTGAGGTCGTCAGTCCCCTAGAACTTGGAACTACTTAAACGTAACTAACCTAAGGACATCATACACATCCATGCCCTAATCAGGATTCGAACCTGCGACCGTAGCGGTCGCGCGGTTCCAAACTGTAGCGCCTAGAACCGCTCGGCCACACCTGCCTGCAGTTACAAAGTCAATTGTACGTGGTTCGCGTCCTGCTACATCCATATGTGTTTTACTCACCTCCAAGTATTATAGAAGGTTCTGCGACTTTCTTACCAATTTAATTTTTGATTTTACGTAAATATAAGACCGCTCTCTCTTAAGAGAGATTTTGTGAATTTAAAATACTGTTTACGACTGTATGTGCGCGCGCGCGCACACACACACACACACACACACACACACACACACACGAAAAACAGAAAATCTAACAACAATATTGCAGCAAATAAAAGATTTTTATGAAACAGTATGTACTGCAACAGTCGATTGCTACTAATATTTTATTAGCACGACACGTTTCGGCAGCACGCTCCCATGATCAGGTGCTTTAAGATTCTTTGGATTGATGAAACAAATTATTGTGAAAGTTTTGATTTATGATGTACTTGTTACTGTGCTCTGTGTGCCAGGCAACGAAATTACCAACAGAAATGTAAGTAAATACACTAAAAAAATGACTAATCATGCTGATCACATAATGGACACACTATAAAATATTTATCTTCCTGTACAGGCGTCTTTTTCGACTTCCAACCCCACTCCCACACACGGCATAGGAAACAAACCTCACTTCATATTAATTACAAAGTAAAACTAACTGTAAATATACCTGATGATGGCAGCATGTTGCTGAAACGCGTCGCGCTAATGAAGTGTTAGTAGCAAGAGATTCTTGCAGCATATAGTACTTATTGAAAATCTTAAAATATAGTCGTAGCCCTCAAATAACATCTACGTAACATGGGTAAACTTAAGTAATAAACGATTATTACCTACAAGAGAGGTTGCTTTAGTTGCAGTGGGATATTCTGCATTTCCTTTTTTTCAAGTCTTGTAGCAAGCGAGACGGTGCAATGGTTAGCACACTGGACTCGCATTCGGGAGGACGACGGTCCAAACCCACGTCCGGCCATCCTGGTTTAGATTTTCCGTTATTTCCCGAAATAGCTTCAGCGAAATGCCGGGATGGTTCTTTTGAAAGGCCACGGCAGACCTCCTTCCCCATCTTTGCCTTATCCTATGGGACCGATGACTTCGCCATTTGGTTCCCTCACCCAAAACAACAAACCGACCAACCAACCAACCAACAAAGTCTAGTATGTTTGCTACTGAATACAAGCAGTGAGGTAGTAAGAATATCCTTAAGGTTTTACTATAAAGTGAGAATGATGCATTAATTTTTATTTTATGTGAAAGATTAATGGAAAAAAATGGCTCTGAGCACTATGGGACTCAACTGCTGTGGTCATCAGTCCCCTAGAACTTAGAACTACTTAAACCTAACTAACCTAAGGACACCACACACATCCATGCCCGAGGCAGGATTCGAACCTGCGACCGTAGCAGTCGCACGGTTCCTGACTGCGCGCCTAGAACCGCGAGACCACCGCGGCCGGCCGATTAATGGAAATTCGTATCGCACTAGTTGCAATGGAACTTTTATAAGCCGACGGCCTTACTGACTGGACACAGAACTTCCATTTTCGCCTTATAAGATGTTCATGGACATTGCAGGTTTGATATATGTATACTAAGAGACAGATAAACTCGACTAAAATATGGAATAGGAAGGAAATGTGTGTTTTAATACAAATAATGTAAGAATGTAGAACCCGTCCAGTTTCGTAAACAAACTATGTGATTTGCGAGCCAGATACAACCGACTACTGTCGCTGGAGAGCACGGCCCTCTAAAATAATGATAAGGAGTGATGCAGCAGCTCTTTTCTATGCGTGCACCAACCACGATGTAAACCACATCTGGGGTGCGTAACGACGAGGAGCGAGTCCCTTGTGAGGACGGCTTATGCGATCAATGAGGGAAAGCAGACTTGGGTGCACTTTGTTTCAAGATACTGTTGACGAACCGCTTCTCTTCTTGTTTACAAAAATGGTATAGCAACGACTCCACAAAATTACACCAACGCTTCACCATCGCTAACCCGTCTATTGCACGATCCAGCAATAAATTATAAGCTGAAACAGTAAGACATTCCTGCATCAGAAGAAGTCTCTTTTAGACAATCAGAACGGATTCAGGCGAAGCAGTCGTGTGTATCACAGCTTGTTTATTGACACACGGTATCGAAAATGGTAGATCCAAGTGAACGTGTAAATTCCATCTTTATCGATCACCGAAATGGGTTCGATACTAGACCGCATCGTTCAGCAGTAACAAAGTTACAACTAAACGGGCTATCTTCGCCGGCAAGCAATTGCCTCTATAAATTTTTGACCAACAGAATCAGTACGTTATGCTGAACAGCGAACACTGAATAAAAATGCAAATACTGTAGTGTTCCGCCACCCCCGTGACGGTGAAGCGGAACACTTGAGTGTTCTCTGTCAGACAAACGATATTCGATAGCAAAGATATGGTGAAAGACATGTCGAAATTATGTTACTGTAGGACAGTGTTCTGTTTTTATGTTTCATGTATACGCCGCGGAACCGAGAACGAAGCAGGTCTTCTGTGGTCAGCGGCGTTGGCGGCTACCGAGAGGAAGGCACGAACGTTAGCAACCCCCTCCCCCGCAGCGACGCACATAGCTGCAGCGCCACGTCGAAGATCGGAAGGAGGCTGAATTTTTAAGAAAAATGAATTCCGCAATAATTTCAACTCAAGTTAAGTGAGCTCTGAAACGTGGACGTGGGAGAGGTGAAACGTGTAGCCATGATGCTAAGAAGCAGTTTGGCAGTGAACAGGATTCATTTTAATTTATTACAGCAGACGATACATTTTATTGTGAAGACTCAACAACTCTCAACAGAAAACTCTAGGTGATGAAGTTCGAAGCAGCGGAGGCGACACGGAAGCGACGGGAACAAGAAAACGATCAAGTAGCTGACGACATTCAAAATACAACTGTGTCTTTGGCATTCTAGTATCGACCGTATCTGCCTTGTCCTTTTCTCTAGGCGGTTGCTCCGAGACCAGGGGACACTAGGCCGGATGAGGACGCGCATACCAGCGGACATTTACACTATGTGATCAAAAGTAACCGAACACTTGGCTGAAAATGACTTCAAAGTTCGTGGCATCCTCCATCGGTAATGCTGGAATTCATTATCGTGTTGCCCCACCCTTAGCCTTGATTACAGTTTCCACTCTCACAGGCATACGTTCAATCAGGTGCTGGAAGCCTTCTTGGGGAATGGCAGGCCATTCTTCACGGAGTGCTGCACTGAGGAGAGGTATCAATGACGGTCGGTGAGGCCTGGCGTTCCAAAACACCCCAAAGGTGTTCTATAGGATTCAGGTCAGGACTCTGTGCAGGCCAGCCCATTACAGGGATGCTATTGTCGTGTAACCACTCCGCCACAGGCCGTGCGTTATGAACAGGTGCTCGATCGTGCTGAAAGATGCAATCGCCATCCCCGTATTGCTCTTCAACAGTGGGAAGCAAGAGGGTGCTTAAAACATCAATGTAGGCCTGTGCTGTGATAGTGCCACGCAGAACGACAAGGGATGCAAGCCTCCTCCATGAGAAACGTGAGATTAGTCACTCCACACAACGTTCAATCGTCCAATGCTTACTCTTCTTACACCAAGCGAGGCGCCGTTTGGCATTTACCGGCATGTTGTGTGGGTTATGAGCAGCCGCTCGACCATGAAATCCACGTCTTCTCACTTCTCGCCTAACTGTCATAGTACTTGCAGTGGATCCTGATGCAGTTTGGAATTGCTGTGTGATGGTCTGGATAGATGTCTGCCTATTACACATTACGACCCTCTTCAATAGTCGGCGGTCTCTGTCAGTCAACAGACGAGCTCGGCCGGTAAGCTTTTGTGCTGTACGTGTCCCTTCACGTTTCCACTTAACTATCACATCGGATACAGTCGACCTAGGGGTGTTGAGGATTGTGGAAATCTCACGAACAGACGTGTGACACAAGTGACAGCCAATTACCTGCCCATGTGCGAAATCAGTGAGTTGCGCGGAGCGCCCTATTCTGCTCTCTCACCATTTCCAAAGACTACAGAAGTCGCTGATATGGAGTACTTGGCAGTACAATACACCTAATAGGAAAATCGTTTGTTTCTGGGGATGTCCGGATACTTTTGATCACGGAGAGTATATAGGGCCGCGCTCGGCTAGCTATGAGGAAGTGTGACTTGCGGACAACAGCGGGCAGCTGGAGGCCCACGTTTACCGAGGACGTGTGAGCGCACTGTTTGGCCGAACATCGCAAGTGGAGCCAGTGGAGTGTTACCGGCGCCAATCGCGCCTGTTGGAATTAACTGTCGGCTACCCGACCGTTGAGGGAAGTAAGCCTGCTCGCGGAACCGTTGCCTGCCCATATTGTGGACTAGGGTGAGGACTTTCTGTAACAGGCATTAAGTATGGTCTCTATTTATGCTTGACATCCTGGGCCCTTTCCAGTCTATTTGATATTTGTCGTTACTCCTGTCTGCTGTTGTGAACCAAAGGCGTTCGTTTGTGTTTCTGGACATGTTTTCGCGATTTGTGGCAAATGTCCATTCGAAGTTTTGTTGTCTACTCGTCACGTTACTGGGTTTTAGTGCGGACAAGAGGTGCTTTCCGTGATACGATTTTGTAGTTTACTTGCCCTGTTCCGTTTGTGTCGTGTTTGCCAGTTTCCTTTTAGGTGTTTGCTATTTTATTGAAACAGTGTTGAAGGCTCTTACTGTTAAGATTAACTATGATGTATCTGCCTTCGATATTATCAAATGTTTGGTGTTTTATGAAGATTGAATAAACACTATGTTCATCAGCCTTCTGATTTTTTTTGGCATTTGGGGCTCAGTGCTTGCCCAACTGACTTTAATTTACTAGTGTACTGTTTAATGCATTCAGTGCTTGTGACACTATGAATATCTGCCATAATCTGGTTTTCCGCCAGAAGAAACTCAGTGAAAGCTTTCTATTTGGAATACCCCTTAGTTATCAACGCCATTTTCAAGGCTGCGTATCGCAACTTCATGAACTATAGGGGCTGAAGCGAAAATATTTCACCATTTCCCACGGCAAATTCTGCATTTCTTCAACTGAAATTGTCCGAGAAAAAAGTGTGTTGCATTACTCATTCAATGCCTCTCGTAAATAATGTTTACAATGTATCGCAGTGGTGTAGATGAAGTCGAGAGAAATAATTTGATACAGTTACCTGTGGTCTATCGCTTCAGAGAAGGAGCTCGAATTGGTCTATAAAAACAACCTAAGGCACAGAGACTGCACGTCCCGCGAGATTTTCAAAATTCTCTCTCGCTCTACGTGCATACTATTTGTCCCAGAAAAAAACTTTAACGGACCTTTTTTTGTATGAAATTTAAAGTGGTTTAATTTTGTACTGTGATGCGTTTTCGCTAGACGCTGCGGTCTTCGTGTTACTCAAGAAAAACGTGCAAAAGTGCCGTTCAAACATACCTCCACCGCCACTTTCTTTCCCCACTGGTCGTGAGTTTTGGTACGTTGTTCATGGCAATCCCCTCGTCTACTGGAGAAGAAATTTATGACGCCACGAAATATTCCCCATATTGGACGTATTGTACTTCATTTTTTGGGCTATTATTACACCACCGGCTAGGTCGTGCACTTACGATTTGGAAATTGACATTTGTGTAAATTTCACCTCATAACTTCGTGAATTTTAACAGCATAAAATTAAAAAACCGTTTTGTTTGACTGGCTTTCATACTACGAAAGTAGTGTGTTTATATGGGTTGACTCCTAAAGGTAAACGTAATTAGTTTATGCATATATCAACAGCCTCATGGAAAACTTTAATAATGTTAACGAAACAGCCGACTAAGCCGGTGGCGAAACAGCATAGTCAATGAAGATCAACAGAGATCCAATATAGAAAATGTTTCGCGTAGTTGCAAATTTTTGACAGTGGTAGGAGTGCCAGGGACAACATATTAAAAATCCTGACTGGTGGGGAGGTGAGCGTGCGGCTGGGGTTGCGTTTAAAGACAATTTACGAGCCTTATTCTTGGATAACTCGAAAACTACGGCATCTATCGAAAATCTACCGCTGTAGAATCTTTAACTATATTAAACTTGCTACATAAAAGGTCCCATTCATGTTTTCTCTAGACCTTTTAACTTTGTGCTGAGAGCGAGAGAGAGAGAGAGAGAGAGAAAGAGAGAGAGAGAGAGAGAAACACTGAAAACGTCGCACGGTGCGCATGCGCTGTACCATAGGTGGTTTTTGTAGGGCACTTTAACGCAACTAGCCGGCCGAAGTGGCCGTGCGGTTAAAGGCGCTGCAGTCTGGAACCGCAAGACCGCTACGGTCGCAGGTTCGAATCCTGCCTCGGGCATGGATGTTTGTGATGTCCTTAGGTTAGTTAGGTTTAACTAGTTCTAAGTTCTAGGGGACTAATGACCTCAGCAGTTGAGTCCCATAGTGCTCAGAGCCATTTGAACCATTTTTAACGCAACTTTTCCGACATCATACGCCAGAAGTTTCCTATATGAAATGTATTCGTAGTTGCGAATACAAACAACCATCATCTGCATAAAGGATTGGCAATGAAAATTTGTGCCGGACCGGGACTCGAACTCGGATTTCCCACTTTACGCGAGTGGTCTTCTTAATCGCGTTGGCTATCCGACTACGATTCACGGCCAGGCCCAAACTTCCATCTGTCGTCAACCATGCGTCTGCAACATGCACTCTTACATTCATTATGCATATTTCCGTACAGGGGAGACATTTTAATCGAAAGTCGCCTGCCCGGTGCCGGCTGATAAATAAGGTATTACAATGGCTGCATTGTTAACAAGAAAGATGAAGGAACATTGTATCGTTCTTAATAGCACGGGCACTGGTATTAATTAGGGAAAAACTTGATATATATGTCATTTTTTGCAACAAATTTCATGTTTTTATTTTGATTTGCCCACATAATTTTTAAATTTGTACATACGCAACTCACTGCGTAGAGAGCAGTTTTACCTTCACCTGGCTTCACTCTCGAGCAATATACCCTACGACGCTATCATTACGTACACTTGCAAGTGATGAGTACAGCGGCCTTCACGAAAATAGCCACCTCAATGTCATCTCACCGTGCTACAGCATTGCCAGTTGGTGATAATTTCAAATATTAGTAAAAATACGGTAAAAAATATTGGACACGTGTTTTTAATCTAGAATGTGATGGGATACTTTCCAAAAGAACATTTTTGACAGTTGCTGCAAGGAAAAAAAAAAACTAACGTTACAAGAAATTTTGAATAAAAACATTTTTTACTTCAACCTGTGGAAAACAGAACCATTGATATATTTGGAGTGAAAATAATATATCAAAGTTTATAGATGCTTGTGATACATTTTTTATCATGAAAACAAAAGCATTATGAGATTAATAATAAATTACTGAAAGGGGTGTAAAACTATTCCGCCTGTGTAACTAAAAATGTCATCGCTGATGAATTTGAGTCCTATTGGACCTTACAGAAACTTGCAGCGAGGAAGTGGTTACGAAAATTACGAAATTAATTTTGTAGAGATCTGCGACACCATTACTGTATAATGTCACGTATTAACTCATTTTATTTACGAGACACGGTGCGCGACAGCGCTTGTGACCTTACAGACCGTTGCCAAGATTTTACTTCCGTCAGCTCGCCTCAATAGAAGCGAGAATATTCCCTACCTTCCGAAAATTTTATATTTGTAGCTCTTACTGACCTTTCGCCACTGCAGCGTCATCCAAATAGCCGATACACGCTATTTTAAAGTAACTGTAAGAACTTTCACGCCAATGTTTCCGTTAGCTCGAGCAAAACATATAAGTTCTATCGAAATATACTACATGAATATTGTTCTTAGCAGGCAGTAAGTCATTTTACACGAAACTTCGTTCTTGCTGCTGCAATGTCTCTTCATTCCATTAAAAATTTTGTCCATTATTATACTTTCTGAATAAAAAAGCAAGTGAGCAGAGAAGACAACAAACGGACGTCTCAGAGCCAGAATAATTAATTTTTTCACCGAGATCATCCTGTATTTTTCTAGCTGTCGCAATCTCTCCTCTGTCGTATTATCGAAGGACAGTTCTACACACTGACACTGTCAAAATTGTCAAATTCCGTAATTTCTGTGTTGATTTATATCCCTTCGTTGGAGAACCAGAAAACGTGTTCACATTTAGAGATTCTGCCGATGTTCCTGCACCTTTAATACGGAATATAGTCGATTCGGAAATACAAGGTTTTGTCGGTATTTTATGAACTTGCGCAAAATTTGTATTATTCATGCCTTCTTCACCGTTTCAAAGATGAGTAAGAAATCTTCAAAACGTTCGACACGACAATTCTTGATTGTTTTCGAATATCTTTTCGCGCTTCACACAAACCCACAAAAATGGCACTATATGCAGCACTATATGCAGGCTCTAGGTCCCCCATTTAGCTCACTACCAAATACACGTCACTGCACCGTTCGATGGAAGAAACAATGTTTGTCTGTTTAACCTCACTTTGAAGCAGCCGCTATTCGTATTTGTGTGTGTTTTGAACGTAGTGAGTACGACCACAAATGCAGACAAAGTACCCCTGGAATTGACTTTGGCACTGTGTTTAGAGAAGGAGAAGAAAACAAAACTCGATCCAGGTAATGGCTTAAAATGAGAGATTTAGCCATGAAAATATGCCAAAGAAAATACTCATCTCAGAATCCGATGATTGCAGCAACTTTCTTCGCATCGACAATTAAAACTTTTTAAAACTTAGGTTCCTCCTAAAATAGCCAACTTGCCTGTCAAGTTCGCTCTTGTCTATCCACGGCTGTGTCGAAAAACCCTGCACACATACTAAGAACGCTTGTCAACTTAACTTTACTTTTGAAGCAGACACTTTTCGTGTATGCTGTATTGTGTCACTAATGGGATTAGCTACAAATGCAAATAAAGCAGTTAAAGAAGAAAAAAGCAAGACGCTAGTCCAGGGAATGGTTTGAAACGATAAATATGCAACTGGAAACCGGTTAATGGAAATGTTTCACAAAGGACCTGATGATTACAGCGACTTTCTGCGGATGGACAGTGAAACGTTTAATAGCTTACGTAGTGTTACTTCGCCCTCAAATTGAAAAAGAAAACACATGTATGTGAAAATGTATTCTCTTCTGCTTGGTCCTCTACTGGCAGGTCATTAAAATATCGCATGATGGGAACATATAGCCCACATCGTCCGCCAGACAGCCGGACAACTTCGATTTACTTTATTTCATTCCGCTCCGCTTCTATGTCACTGTATGCGTGAAATATTGACCTGATTCATAATCTCTTCATGCGTAATACACTGAAGCGCCAAAGAAACTGATATAGGCATGCATATTCAAATACACAGATATGCAAACAGGCAGAATATGGCGCTGCGGTCGGCAACGCCTTTATAAGGGAACAAGTGTCTGGCGCAGATGTTAGATCGGTTACTGCTGCTGCAGTGACAGGTTATCAAGATTTAAGTGAGTTTGAACGTGATGTTACAGTCGGCGCACGCGCGATGAGAGACAGCATCTCCGAGGTAGCGATGAAGTGGGGATTTTCCCGTACGGTCATTTCATTTCACGAGTGTACCGTGAATATCAGGAATCCGGTAAAACATCAAATCTCCGACATCGCTGCGCCCGGAAGAAGATACTGCGAGAATGGGACCAACGACGACTGAAGAGAATCTTTCAACGTGACAGAAGTGCAGCCCTTCCGCAAACTGCTGCAGATTTAAATGCTGGGCCATCAACAAGTGTCAGTGTGCGAGCGACTCAACGAAACATCATTCGTTTCAAACTGTACCGAGCGAATGGACGTGTATGAGTATGGAAACAACCTCATGAATCTATGGACCCTGCATGTCAGCAGGGGACTGTTCAAGATGGTGGAGGCTCTGTAATGGTGTGGGGCGAGTTAAAGTGATGTGGGACCCCTGATACGTCTAGATACGACTCAATGACAGGTGACACGTACGCAAGCATCCTATCTGATCACCTGCTTCCATTCATGTCCACTGTGCATTCCGACGGACTTGGGCAATTCCAGCATGACAGTGCGGCACCCCACACGTCCAGAATTGCTACAGAGTGACTCCAGGAACGCTGTTCTGAATTTAAACACTTTCGCTGGCCACAAAATATCCCAGACATGAACATTTTTGAGAATATAGGGAATCCCTTGCAACGTGTTGTTCATAAGAGCTCTCCACCTCCTCGTACTCTTACGGATTTATGGACAGCCCTGCAGGATTCATGGTCTCAGTTCCCTCCAGCACTACTTCGGACATTACTCGAGTCCATGCCAGGTCGTGTTGCGGCACTTCTGTGTTCTCGGTGGGGGCCCTACATGATATTAGGCAGGTGTACTAGTTTCTTTGGCTCTTCAGTGTATGTGACTGTGAAAGATGTGGTACCTTTACCATTTCGGTAATTGTCAGTCCTATTTTGTTTTTAAATATGATCGTAGTCTTCATAGCACTGGAAACTCACGATATAGTGAGATAAATCGTACAAAATTTTCCGCTAAGCATATGCGGCGTAGCATCAACACAAACATCGTCCGCCATCTTGTCAAACTTTGTGTCAAACAAAACTTCTCTTATACACGTCAAAGACGATCTATGCTTGACAAACACGTCAAACTGCATCGTACACGCTCAAGCATTTGGGAAGCACAGTTTGGTTTGACAAAATGTTTGATCGTTTACGGGGGCCTTCAGCGCCGGCAGGCAGCAGGATGCGGGTGTGACCCTGAGGTGCCTAATTACCTGGCAGCCGTTGTAGTACTAGGCCCCAGTTGAAACAGAAACGACGGACGAAGCCGAAATAATGGAAAATAGCGCACGCATCTGACCGTGAAACGTCCACATGCTGACGCGCCGCTGTCGCTGAACATACGAATGGCGTGCCGCCGCTGCGCAGCAGCTGGAACTGGGTGATGACGTTTCAGAACAGGAGTGCAGCAGAGTGGGGCAGGGCGTTCGCTACAGCGGATCAAGCAACGCGCCAGCTGTCAGGGAGCGCGGGTCGTTGTACCGGTGAAAGCACACTGAGGTGTACACCGGTCGCCGGTGCACACACGGAATAGCTTTGCATAAGATTTGCATCGCCGATGGGCCGCCCATTCAGCGGACAGACACCGACAGCGCCGGTTAATTACGCGCGTAAATCGGGTGCAGAAAACGGCTCTCGTGTCCGCGCAGGCCGCGGCTTACGTCGCGGATAATGGACCCACGCCTGTCCCAGCCCAGCGGCTTCGCGGCTCCCACTTTCGATTACACGTCGACACAGCAAGCTAGCCGTTCTCATCAGTCACGAAAATAGCATACGCATCAACACACAACGGTTTCGAGAATCCCAGCTAACATTGTTCGTCGACAAGATCCGAATATCCTCTGAGTACTGAAGCAACTTAAATCACTTATTAAAAGCAAGTCTTCTAGTCCAGACTGTATAAAAATTAGGGTCCTTACAGAGTATGCTGATGCAATAGCCTCATGCTTGACAATCATATACAACCGTTCGTTGAAATGTAGCCGCTGGATTAAGAAAAAAGTTGTGGATCTCTAAACCTGAACGTATTTGTGGCGATACAGAAGTACTAGAGAAAAACATATGTGAAGCTGGAAAGACTTTGAGAAGGCACATACGTAGATTTTTATCATTTGGAGTAGTATTCCTGACTCATATAATAGCTGAAAAAAACCAACGTTTGCTCTTCTTCCCTTATTCGAGTCTACATATTTATGCAACGAATCATTTACAAGTGAGAACCACGTAAAGAATAAATTAGGAAGTAGTTTTACTGATAAGAAGCAGGAATTGTGTCTAAAATTAAAAATAGCATACGACGTTCACTTACCTAAACTTTCCAAGGAGACAGTGTTTAATTATTGTCGTGATTTAATTTATGGATGCCTTGCAATTTAATTTCATGAATAAATAATATCGTTATTAAGTGTATCAAACTTTATTCAACTTACCAATAGTTTAACCAATATTTAAAACATTATTTGAAGTTTATTAAATTAGATTTGCAGAGTTGTGGAGTGAAAGATGTAGTCTCCAGTATTGATAAAGGTATGTTGAGATGCTGTACACATACACAGACGATGAACGAAAGGAAATACAGGAAAAAAGTATACGAGTGTGGACACGAGAGATGGAAGGCGTCCATCTCAGTGTGAGTACCACAATCGGAATGAGTTCCTTTTAGCGAAGGTGAGCTTAGTAGTACCTTAAGTAAGTTAATAACAACATGTCTTCCTATATAGTTCTAGTTTTAAAACAAATGGCACTCTCAATAAATTTCAGTAGTTGTACTGCTGATACTTGACTCTGCTAATTACTGAGTTTCCGACCACCGAGCTGTCTCAAACTGACGAAATGTTTCCTCGTAACCGCACAACGCTCGACTCGTGACGTAATGTCGTTGGCAAATACACTTCTTTACGAAAAAGAATTAAGCACCAGAAGAGGAGGAGGAGGAAACGAAATGAAGCTTCACGAGCTGAGAGGATACGTGATGTTACTTCAGTGATTACAAAATCGAGTCAAATTTACAGTAGGGATTGGCAGTATGAACGCATTTATCGGTGTGACCTTCCACCCCTCTGGTCTAGACCCGTGCTCTGATTCGGTTGGGAAGGGTGTCATAAGGCCATTGTATTCTCTGCTGCGACAAGATGGCCCACAGTTGTGGTTATAGGTCCTTGATACAGTGGATTCTGCAATTGGGACAGAGTCAACAACCAAGCTAGCCCGAGACACGATGTATTGAGGAGAGATTTTGGGATCTTGCTGGCCACGGGGTAGCTCAACATCAGGTAGACAGTTCACTGACACACGTGTCACGTGTTAACGAGTATTTTCCTGCTGAAAAAGGGCTCCACGATGCCGTCGCATGAGAGAGAACACATGAGGACGCGGGATGTCCGTGACGTACCTTTGTGCCGTTACAGTTCTCTCAGTCATTACTATCTGTGACTTCAAGTCATTCCCGCCCTGTTAGCAGAGGTTGTCAACGGAAGACTTCCGTTCACAAACGCATTTGGTAGTTTTTGCCTTTCTGCAGTATTTCTTGCTCTGCATCTGGGTTACTTACACTTCCATCTTTATAAAATGGAGTGTGCCTTTCTCACTTTGCACAGTATTACAGTGTTAATGTCTGTACGTTTGTTTTCGTGCACGTTGTGAGCGTTGTCAACCTGTGAAACTACTTTTTTTTGCGCGCGCGCGTGTGTGCGCGTGTGTGTGTGTGTGTGTGTGTGTGTGTGTGTGTGTGTGTGTGTGTGTGTGTGTGTGTGTGTGTGTATATTTATTAGAAGGTGTGGGAGGGTAGAGGGTAAATGTGTGTGTATGTCTGAGTTAAACTAGTGAAAATATCTCGTGCTTGGCAGAGATGTGTGAGGAAATTTGGGGGGTGTTTCAAGGTTTTTTTTTCTTCTTGGGAGGGGTTGGGTGCTGGATGGTGATTATAGGACAGACTGGGAAGAGTTGGTAATGGTAAACTGATTCTGTGGGTCTATCTGTTTATTTAATGTTGTACTAAGTGATCAATCAGTCTATAAAATTCTTCTCGGTTTGGGATCGCATTGTCAAGTACAAAATTCCGACGTTTCGGCGACTATTGCAAGATGCTTTCATCAGGGTGTATTTTATTGACACTGACAACGGCCGCAGAAGCCTACGTTTGCAAGCAAGTGATCAATCAGTTTAGACTGTGTGCTTTGCCAGGTTAGTCTGATCATTTGTGAGTTGTTCGAATATGGTACTTCTCTTCTACGGTGAGGTGGTGTTTGTTGTTCTTATTTATCCTTATAATTTCTATGTCCGTGTCTCGCGTGGTAATTTTTATGTTGGTGTTTCTGTAAGTATTGAGCAAAAGTTGAGTGATTTGTCCTACACTTCCAGATTCGCAGTCATAAATGATCTGACTAACCTGGGAAACTACACACTCTTTAAACTTATTGATGACTTAATATAATATTAAATATACGCATATAATCACAGACTCCATTTACCACTACCATTTCCTCATATATTCTGTCCTGGAATCACTATCCAGCTCCCCCCCCCCCTCCCAAAAAAGAACACCTGCAAATCCCCCCCCCCCAATCTCCTCTCTCATCTCTGCCAAACAAATGACATTTTCACTTATTTAGAATGATGCGCCCCCCCCCCCCCCCCCCCCCGCACACACACATACAAACAGAGAGAGAGAGAGAAAGAGAGAGAAGCGCGTAGTTCCACAGGTTGGCAACGCTCACAACCTGCACGAAAACAAACGAACAGACATAAACACCGTAATACTATGCGGAGTGAGAAACACAAACTTCAGTTCAGTTTACAAAGAGAAGTGAAAATAACCCGCATGGAGCGCACTAAATACTGCAGAATGGCAAATATTGCCAAGTGCATGTGTGAAACGAAGTCTCGATGACAACCGCTGCTAGTAAGGGAAGAAAGCAGCAGTGGTTTGGAGAATATGTAACGAAACACTGCAAGTAACTTGCACTCCCACTTGATAAACAAAACGCTGTTTTTAATGTAAAACAACGAATGGTATACAAACATATGTATCTAATTTCCAGAATAACCACGGAAGAAGCTTTATGAATAAAAGTGAAATGCGTCTGGTGTAATTTCTTCAATTAAATCGCAGTAAGCTCAAGGCGGAAACCAATAATAATTGGTTTTAACACCTGTTGCTGTGAAAGATGGCCATGCAAACAGATGTATTACAGGAAAAAACTTGGAATCGACTGAAATATTAACCCCGACATTTGGATTTAAAGTACCACACTTACAGAGTCACATTGTTCTGATGTCATCAAGAACTGGCTCAATAAGAACGCCACGCACAGTTCTGTTTTTTACTGCAATTATTATTTGAGAGTAAGAGTACATTAATGAAGCTAGAATACAGTCAATCTTAATTTGACTATGTTTTATTTCAAAATGTCAACCTCCCACGCACAAATGGTATTAACGAACGTTTTACGACTATGGCTAGTTTTACTGAAAGTCGCATTCGGCTACTAAAGCGAAAAGGTGAGCGTGCTTACCGATTTTACACTGACTACATTTGCACTAATACTTATTTCTACTGATCTTCCGTGTGGCAGAATCGTGGTTTCCATTATGTGTTATCCGCGAAATAAACAATATGAACTCAGACAGCAAGTATTTCAAAACGGAGGAAATAGACCATCTATTATGAAGAAAAGAATTCTAAAGCGTCTTTTACAACATTCTGAAGTACTGATTGTCGGACATCATAAATTACCGACCTACCAGTCATATAACACAGCATGCAAGAGATTAGATTAGGTTTTCATTCCATAGAACCAAAAATGAGATGACTCTCGTGGGTGTGGAATAAGTCAAAGTATAACGTAAAAAACATAAAACAGTTGAATATAATACTCACTACGCTGATCAAATGTCAGGAGACTGTCAGAATAGGTGAATACATCACACTAAATTGGACCTGCTAATATTTACAGAATTAATACACTGTCAGAATGAAACATAGTAATGCACTTTTAATAAATTTATCATACACAAATACCTAGCCATGTCTGTTGTGACCAAGTGCTGTCAAAACTGAAATGTATCAGACATATTAACTGCAGCTGGTCTAACAATCCCTGTTAAGATATTCATCTATACAGCAGGAGCTGCCTATCAAAAAAGCAACAACCAGAGGAATACAACGCTGTCTGAACGAAAACTAAAAGCTACGCAATTTTCCTGGAGCACGAATGAAAGAGTATCAGGTAACTGGCACTACCGACCGCTGCTGTAAGAAAAGTGTCTTTCAGTCTACGCAAAATGGACTTTAGTCAAAGGAGTGTGTGGGGTGCGGGGTAACGTGACCTTTCGACATTCATTCCTACCGCGTTTGTGTTGTTAAATAACATTTCTTTCTTTAATTATTATGCTTGACTGTTTCCATCCGTGGTACTTGATATTCATAACAACATTGCCCCCCCCCCCCCCCACACACACACACAAACACACGCGCGAATTGTTCCAGTGACGTAGCAAATTAACTGCAATGGAAAACTGGAATAGCTAATTGAAAAGTGCTGCGCGGAATTTTATATCAAAAGAACCAAACGCAGAGAGATATTTCTTTCAATTAGAGAAAATAAAACAATGAAATATATTTCACGGAGCAATCGCACTGAAACAACTGTTTCCTAAACAGTTGGACTGTTAACTGCATTTTGTTTAGCTGTGTCATTGACGTTGGCCTGAAGGAGAGGAATCAAGACTGTAGATGGAATGTCAATTAAGAACCAGCTTATATTCTCACTCCAGAATCAGCCACAGGTTTACTTTCTTCTGTTTGGCACCATCTACTTTAGATGGGTAGGGAGGAGAATTTTGAATTTGTAATTTTTTGTTTTCCTTTTCCTAATTTTCTTCTGGTTTTGTTTTGAGAGTATAAATTTTAACATCCGCAGCCACGTTAGGAGCAAGCGAAAGCCCTCTAAAACCTCAGCTGGAATTATTAGACAGTAGATTCGGTAGTTATTTCCTAGTTTGTCTTTCTTAGCTTTCTTACAACAGATAGCTGTTACTGCCTGCTGGTCGTCAATTTAGTTGTATTTTTCACCTTACGTAATCGACTCTTATACGTGGTCGATAACTGTATCGATATCTTGGAAATCTGAAAAATAATGATCTTATTCTTGTGTAGTTCCGACGTCAGTGTATTTATACTTAATCTGCGCAGCCGAATTTAACGAGCAAGCTCGATTTTTTCGGAATTTTAAAGTTAAAAAAAAGTTCAAACGTGTGTGAATTCCTAAGGGACCAAACTGTTGAGGTCATAGGTCCCTAGACTTACACACTACTTAAACTAACCTATGCTAAGAACACCACACACATACACACACACACACACACACACACACACACACACACACACACACGCCCGAGGGAGGATTGGAACCTACAGCGGGAGGGGCCGCGTAATCCGTGACAGGGCGCCTCAAACCGCGCGGCCGCTCCGCGCGGCTTAAAGTTCCTGTATTGGCTGTTTCGTATATGGCGTTGTTTCCTGTATGTTTGCTAGGCCTTGTAGCTACTTTTGTTTGGTTGCCCAGACAGGCGCAGCTTACACAGAAACTGGTCTAATGAAAGTCGTGTACAGGATGATTCACTAAAATATGCTAATATTTTAATGTTTTTCTACACGTAAAACTAAAGAAAAAAATTCGTACAAACATAGGTCCGCAAAATGTTTAGTTACGGAGTTACGCCTAATAAAAGACTTTGCCTGATATTTAGCAACTTTGCTAATATGAAGCCATCGCAAAACTGTAGGAGGTTAAAGTAAACCATGATTTCATTTTATGTTGTTGTTATTGGTCAGGTGAATCTAATAAAACATGTCCCAGGCGTGTATCTCCAGTAGTTTTCCAGAACATCCAGAGAAGCAAAGAAGTAATCACGTAAAATTTTTTAATTTATTAACTACTTGGCCCAATTGGGTTTGCTTCGTAGTTTGAAACATGTTCTGTAGTAACTTCCGATACATCAGCGTGCGTGGAGCGTAGTGTGGCGTCTCTGTTGCGACTCTTCAAGAATAATGGCTGTGTTGTCAGCGCCAAGGCAAAGTGATATCTACTAAAGCCGAAACTTGCTACCTTGACCGCGGTGAGGGTGGCGCACGCACGGCAGAGGGCGGGCAAATCGAAACAAGATTGCGGCCTGCAGCGCCGTAATGGCCGACCAGCTGTCGCCGCGTCTAGACGGATGACTTCCGAGAGGCCCGGAGAACCGCAGCCCGGAATTTGAATAATCGCTCCCAGACGTCACAGCGCGGTCCGCAAACTTCGAGGCTATCGCCGACGATGCACGGTAGAGCTTTTTTTTAAAATAAAAAAAATTAAAAAATGGGGTCTTCGAACGCGGAGAAGCAGACCTTGGATGGGGAATGCGTGTGCTAGGCATGACCGCGATCGAGTGATAAAGCGTCATCGATCCGCGATAACAGTGCGGGCAAATCAAGGCTGCTTGTTATCGATACCCCGGCCGTGCCCTATCTGCTGTGTGTCACATCAACTAAATAGTCACATGTGTTTTCTTACATCGTAATACCTAACGTACTGTTAATGCTATGTAATGTGTTTCTACTCGCCCCTGTTGCCCAAACCTAGTTCGTAATTTTTCATTCGCACATCTGTAACTAGAAGGCAGTAAATCACGTTCACGAATCCTGGCAATAGCCTTGTAAGACACTTAGTCGACTCACACTATTATCACCAATTACAGTGGGAAAATCAAAGTTTTAATTCTGAAATTTAAAAAAAAAATAGAGCTGCAATCAGAAAACTTATGATGGTGTTAGTCCTCCTGTACATATTCACTCTCAAAGCGAAACATTTTTCCAGTGATGTATGACATGGCAGACATCTTGCTTTTATAAGTCTGCATTTTGACTGTTCGGGGCATGTTCCACCTCGAAAATCATCTAGTCATCCTGGAAACGCCTGCCACGCTATGGTTTCTTCATACGTGGAAAGAGGAGAAAATCACTGCGTGTCATGGAAGGAGAAGACGGCGTTTGGGGCAAAATTTGATAGGCCAAAGAAACAGCATGTGTGCTTATATCCTGTGCAGAATGAGCTTGTGTGTTTTGGAGAAAAAGTATCCACTTGTACAGCTTCCCGCGACTTTTGCCTTGCAACCCTCCCGCAGCCTCGTCAGAAGTTTTCGGTAGTACGTTCCTCTGACTGACTGCCCCTACAAGCGTAATTTGTTGGCTTCTCCAAACAAAAACACTCCGACTTGCCTACCCTTCGCCTTTTTAGGCAGAAGTGAATCTATACGCGTCCGGTGTCTGCTTTGTTCCTTTGGCTTATCGTCATGGGAATACACCCAGCATTTGTCCGCGGTCATTAGGCGGCTAATGGCACCATCCGGAGCTGCCTGATACACCTGCAATTTCCACTGCTATCTTGGTTTTGCAGCCCTTTTGAAAGTGTGAGCATACTTGCGGAATCCTTCGTTCTGCGACTCTTGCCATGTTAAAAATATCGTGCCTGCTGTACAAAAGTGATCCATGACTGATTTCACTTTTTCCGCTATCGCCTCTATTGTATCAAGCCAATCTTCGAACACGTCCTCTTCTCTTGCAATTTCAAAGGTGCATGATCTACCACATCGTTCTTCAAAATTCAGACTTGTTTCACCACACTGGAAGCATCTGTAACATCTTACTACTGAGTCATATGGCGGTACATTGTTTCCATACGTTACCACACACACAGCATGGATTGTTCCAGTGCTGTTCCCCTTCAAATGTAGAAAGCTAATAACCGCACGGAACTCTTCTTCTTCTTCATCTTCTTCTTCTTCTTCTTCTTCTTCAATGGGCTGCGCTCTATTGTTTTGGCTCCTCTAGCGACATGCCACGGTACTGAAGGACGGAGATTTCCAGTGTGTACCACCGAGCGAGGTGGCGCAGTGATTAGCACACTGGACTCGCATTCGGAAGGACGACAGTTCAATTCCCCGTCCCGGCCATCCTGATTAAGGTTTTCTGCGATTTCCCTACAGCGTTACAGGTAAATGCTGGGATAGTTCCTTTCGAAGGGCACGGCCGATTTCCTTCCTGATCCTTTCGTAATCCGAGCTTCTGCTGTGTCTCTAATGACCTCGCTGTCGGCGGGACTTTAAAAACTAATCTTCCTTCCTTCCTTCCGCGCGTACGAGGATTGCAGACACATACCTACAAACAAGCATAGAGACAATTACGTTTCTTCATGATTTGGGGCGATAAATTAAGCTACAACTCTTGTATAAACTGTACAGCGATTAAAAAACTTTGGCACACATTGATTGCTGCGCCACCTGCTTTGCAGGATATGCCGAGTGTTGCGAAGCATGACAACACTGACCCCTTTCCACTGCAATCTGTCAACTACCCCTTTCCGCTGCAATCTGTCAGCTACAAAATGATTTTATTCGACCTACATAAACAACAGTCATGGCCGGTTTAAGGCCCAAGCGACACAAGCCGCCGCTTTGGGCGCCAAGGTTTCAGGGGCGCGAGACGTGCCACAACGATGATTTCTATACAAGATGCACCACAGTTAGTAGCGGCTTGAGCGACAAGCGCAAAATTTGCATGCACTGCGTATCATAACAATTAGTAGCGAAAATTGACGCTGGAGAAAGTGTAAGAGAGAGAGAAGGGGAGGAATAGAGGAGGGATGGGGGCTAGGGGTGGGGGGGGGGGGGCGGCGCCAAATGGTATGTCGCTTGTGGGGAAAATGTTTTCGAACCAGCCTTGACAACAGTTAGGCGTGCAGCATAGATAGCAGCTATTCAGACTAAAATGAATAAATAAGACGATTCACTGACACCAAAGGAACGTTTCCTTAAAATAAATCCTACAGATCCTGCTTCTGTATCACGTAGGATTCGCTGCGCAGTCACGTTTATCGAGATTGTGCCCACACATCGGCAACAGTTTTCATGTCATAGATACCTGCCTCCATAGCTGATGTCTCAAATGCATGTTTTTGGGGCAGCGATTCTGAGTCTGTATTTGGTTGGCACGGTCCAGAGAGGTGGCATCGGACACTCATTCGAGAGGGCAGCGTCTCAACTCCTCTCTGGTCATCCAGACATAGTTGCCGTGGTTTTCCTATGCCCCCTAAGGCAAACGGCCGCATGGTTCCTTGAAAAGGAGGCGGTCTTCTTCTTCCCAGCATATTGATAATCACAGCGTGTGCCTCGTCACTGCTGATTTCGTCGTCGATGTATTTCCTCCGTACCTTCCTTCCTTCCTGCGGCGAGAACATCGCCGGGAAATGAAAGGTTCCTGTTTCGAATCGTCACACTGTTTTAATCTATGGCGCAGTTTGCGGAGGATGTGAACAGGAAAGTCGAAAAGCCACAGCCGGCCACTGTGGCCGAGCGGTTCTAGGCGCTACAGTCTGGAACCGCGAGACTGCTACGGTCGCAGGTTCGAATCCTGCCTCGGACATGGATGTGTGTGATGTCCTTAGGTTAGTTAGGTTTAAGTAGTTCTAAGTTCTAGGGGACTGATGACCACAGCAGTTAAGTCCCATAGTGCTCAGAGCCATTTTCGAAAAGCCACAAAGTTCACCAAATCCAGGAAGATCTGCAGAGCGTCGACGCCTCTTGCGAAGCCTGGACAACATAAATAAATATACTGGACTGCGGATAAATAGGGGAAAGACATATAATGTTCGTTTACAGCATCGGCGATACATCAGTAGGAACAGTAACAACAGTAACGGGGGTGGAAATGAGTACATATCGGGACGCCTACAGTGGAAAAATAACGTAAAAAAGTTTAGCACACGCGGACGTCAGATTCATTGAAAGAATCCCAAGGAAATACGAGTATAATTCATTTACGAAAGAAGTTACTTAGATGACAGATATTCTTGAGCACTGTTCGTCAGTCTTAAGCTCTTATTAAGAAAGTTTAATAGAGGAAATAATGAGATCCAAATATGAGCGGCCTGTTTCGTCACGGTTTCGTATAGGAAGCTCGAGAGCTTTACGGATACGCTCATCAAACTCCATTGGTACACACTATGAGGGAGGCAGTACGCATTTCTAGCGGAGTTGACAGTTAAAAGCCCCGCTTCGGCATACGTTTTATTGTCACTGACACTGAACTTTTGTTTCACATGGTCTTCATTTTGGTGGATGATGTTTTACATTTGTTGACTAGTAATGTTGAAAGGTGGCTACAATGGGTCACAGCGGCGCGCGGGATTAGCCGAGCGGTCTTAGGCACTGCAGCACTGACCTTGCGGCTGGTCCCGGCGGAGGTTCGAGTCGTCCCTCGGGCGCGTGTGTGTGTGTGTGTGTGTGTGTGTGTGTGTGTGTGTGTGTGTGTGTGTGTGTGTGTGTGTGTGTGTGTTTGTCCTTAGGATGATTTAGGTTAAGTAGTGTGTAAGCTGAGACCTTAGCAGCTAAGTCCCATATGATTTCACACACATTTGAACATTTTTGAGTCACAGCTCCAGAGATTGCGCCAAAGATTACTATTCCGCCGCCTCCACTGGCGCAGTAGCAGTTCAGAGGATGTCGAGAGCAGTTGTTCTACTGGGCGAGAGAGTAGACTATCTGAGTATTGACTGAAATGTACTGTTCGGTTGGTGTAATGTACAGATGGAAGAAGATGCAATTGTCAAAATATATTTGAGAAAGGAGAGGGGCTTTTGATTTATGATGCTGGTGTAGTGGAATATTTTCGTCAATATATAATGAGGTAAAAAAGGTATTACAGTTTTCTTTAATAACAATCCCTCTTGCTCACAGGTACAGTCAACAAAGCATCTTGCTCGTGTTCATTTATTAGACTTGTAATTCTGGTTTCTATGTGCAATTATAGTATTTCTGGTTTTTCAATTAGTTCATTGTAAATGGTGTTTAAAATATTTTGTCGTATTGAGAAAATCCGAGCCAGATACATGTACGTTGAGTCACCCTACCACACACAGAACAGTTACACTTGTGCTTTGTAGTTTCGTAGCTCAATTAATCAATTGTGTTAATGGAAATTCCTTGTCATTTTTTATTTTTATTTTATGCAGTAAGATTGCGTGCTAATACAGTCAGGGCCAACCGGTTACGAGACTTTGTAACCGGTCACAGCCAGTAAAATTATTGCATTTATTCATTAATATTAGTGTTTTCTTTTTAAATAAGCCCCCGTGCAATGTATCCCTTCTTTACCTTATTTTCAACCTTAATTACAGGAGATGATAATGGCACTAACCGAAATCTAAATCACGTACGAGTTAGAAAAGACGTTTTGTGACACTGACAGCACTATTAAACAAAAATTCAAAACATTAATCAGAGGTTCACTACTAAAATTTTGAGAGCCTACGCTCCAAAAATGCATACATCGTGCTACGTGTCACCCCTCCCCACCTATCCCCCCTCCGCCCACCCCACCATCAGTTTCAAATATATTTCATGAAATCATCCATAAATTATTCGTGATTGTAACAGACCAGGTACTACTTGGTACTAATATCAGAAGCGCCCTCCGCCACACACCATATGTTGGCTTATGGAATAATGATGTGGATTTAGAATGTTTTGTGCCACAGAGACTGTCGGTAGCCATTTTGAACAACTGTTATGAGCTTAAGGTTGGTTGGTTGGTTGGTTTGGGGAAGGAGACCAGACAGCGTGGTCATCGGTCTCATCGGATTAGGGAAGGATGGGGAAGGAAGTCGGCCGTGCCCTTTCAGAGGAACCATCCCGGCATTTGCCTGGAGTGATTTAGGGAAATCACGGAAAACCTAAATCAGGATGGCCGGACGCGGGATTGAACCGTCGTCCTTCCGAATGCGAGTCCAGTGTGTGAGCTTAAGGTGTTCGTGTCAAACAGCGATATGGAACTAATGAATGAAAGTTCAAAGTACTCCGTTCAGTATTCTCTATCTTCTAGAGACTGTTTCACCTAAATGTTGGAGACATCCTGCATATGTATAGCTATGCAAGGCTGAGTGATGCCAGAGTTGTCCTTTTTGTCGGTGCTGATGCTGATCTTCAGTCTGAAAACTGGTTTCGACATTTCTTGATGCTTGGTTATGTGAAGTCTTCATCTCTGCCTGAGTACTTTAGCTTACAACCACTTCAGCCTACTGACTCTATTCGTGCATTGGTCTCCCTCTACGGTATTTACAACTTACACATTTTCCCCTCACCAAATTAATAATTTCTTGATGTCAGAGTACGTCCTGCTAACAGATTCCTTATTTTAATCATGTTGTGCCATAGTTTTATTTAAGCACTACATTTCAAAAGGCTCTATACTTTTCTTGTCTGAACTGTTCATCGTCCACTCTTTACTTTCGCACAAGACCATACCTCAGATAAGTACCATCTGAAAAGACTATTGTTTAGATTTATATTCGGTTGACACAGTACTCTTTTCCAGATGTATTTTTCTTGCTACTGTCTGTCTGCAATTTATTCCTATATTCTCTCTAGTTCTGTCGTCGTCAGTTATTTTGCTGCTAAATAACAAAACTCATCTGCTACCTTTGGCGTCCTATATTCTAACCTAATTCTCTGATGAATTAGACTTACCCTCCATTTAATCGTCTTATAACGTTTTTTCAAGAGACTTTGGAATTCTTTGGTATCCCTGAAAGAATTACAATATCAGCAGTAAACGTCAATATTTTTGACATAATTAAATTTTCTTTGAGACATTTGAATCTCAACTTTATCTACCATAATAACAGAAGTTGCAGAAATGAATTAAAATGTGTAGCACAGCCTGGACTTGAATCTAGATGTCCCTGCTAGCATTACACCACCACCGCACTATAGGTAACACAGCTGCATAGACTACATTTGTCCAACGCCCTCCCTAACCAAACTTCAATTCATGTCTTCTGCATATTTTCTCGTTCTTAAATCACCACTACTGCACGAATTTTAATTCATTTATTCCGCTTTTGCCATTATCGTGAGTATTTTTATTTCTTCGCTCTGAGTCATAATTCCCTCTCCAAATATCTCCTTGATTTCGTTTTCTGCTTGCTCTATGTACATATTGAATAATACTGTGGATAGACTACACCACCATCTCTCTAGCTTGTCAACTACTGATTCCCTTTGATATTCTTCGACTCTGATAACTATCGTCTGGTTTCTCTAGAACTGGTACATAACTTTCTGCTGCCCACATTTTACCTCTGATAGTTTCCTAGTTTTATCGAGTTATGCCCCTAAACACATGTTAAGCTACATCTAAATCGACAATCGCTAGAAATGTGTTTTTTTTTCCCATGAAGCGTTTATTATTAAATCTGTCACAGTTGCATTACATGTGTTTGCCGACAAGTTTGAAATGAAATGGTTGATTCTCAAACCTGGCCCGCAGAGGGTGCACTGGAAGTTTCTGATCTTAATAACAAACATCAAAATGTTCGCAAATGAGTGTTACAGTCAACATGTGCCTACTTAGCAAGTAGGAATCAAACTCATGATTCTGAGTTGCTGAGTAGGCATATGCTTATTGTAACAGTCACCTGCGAACATTTTATAACGCATGTACTACCATTTTGATGTTTGTTATTGAGATCAGGCAGTTTCAGTGCCGTCTCAGTATAACAGGCTTAAGAATGAACCAGCTGCTTAGAAACTAGTCGCCGACCACATGTACTGCAACTGACAGATTTAATAACATATGCTTCATGAAATATTAAACTCGGTGGTCCTGCGTCAACAAAATTTTGAAAATGAAAAAAAAAAAAGAGCTACCCAAGGACGACTCACGCCACGTCCTCACAGCTTTGCCCGCGAAAGGCAGAGGTCCCGAGTTCGAGTCTCGGTCCGACACACAGTTTTAATCTGCCGGGAAGTTTCATATCAGCGCACACTCCGCTGCAGAGTGAAAATCTCATTCTGAAAAATAGAGGTTTCACCCATGTGAAACTTACTTTATAAGATAAGTTGAAGCGTCAGTACTGCCTCACGTGTTCCTACGCATCTCTAGAATTCAAGCTCGTCTTCCCGCTGGTCGGTTTCTGTCAGTCGTTCCGTCCCACTTTAGGCAATTCGCGTCAGCATTTTAGAACGACGGCTTACTAAAGTACTAAACTGATGGTTGGAGAAGACACCTGTAGGAGTTTTCACGCCTGTCGCCGCTTGAATTGCTGACGACAGACACAGATAGCGCCTGCATATCTGTAAACGCGGCTTATCCCAGATCCAGACAGGAAAGGGGAGTAAGCCTCGCGGACGTCTCTTTCAGATGCAGCGATGTGGGCGGTGGTTCTTTCGTCGCGATAATTGTGACGCTGAGGCGACCACAAAAAAAAAAAAAAAAAAAAAAAAAAAAAACTGGAAAGGAAAGCAGAAGCCAGCGAGAGGACAGGAACTGCAGCAAGTGTCGCTTTAATCCGGCGGTTCGCGCTGCTAATTGTCCGCAGCCCGACGCGGTCCCACAGAGAGTACTAGGGCCGGCGTGGCGCCCCTTCCAGCCCCCGTCCTGTGTCCTCTGCCTCACCCCCACCCACACCTCCACCTCCACCTCGCCTATAGCGACGCCGCCAGAGGCGCCGCTACGCCTACCTCTTCTCCCCCCCCCCCCCCTTCCGCCATTAATTTCACTCAGCTGCGGGCCCGCCACCGCCTCCTTTCTTTTATCGTTTTCGCCGGCCGGCCCTCCGCTTTTTATCGACGTTGCTCCTCGCGCCCGCGGCCTCCACAGTGCCGAACACGGGGAAGACGTAATTAATGGCGGCGACACTGCGGCACGCAACAGGCCAGCGCCGGCTATCGGTTTCCAATAGCCGGGCCGCTGTTCGCCCGGCCCCCCACGCCGCCGGGCTAATTTCGCGTTATTTGTTCCGCCGTACCATTGCCACTGTCAATGGATGCGCCGCTCCACATTCCGCCACGCGAGAGGGGGTGGGCGCGGGGGAGAGGAGGACATTGAACACGGCGCATTACTATTCTCTGCGGAATATACAATATACACCCCTCCCTCCCACCTAACAGATCGACTCCACAGTGTTCAAATTTATACGTTATTGTTCTGCTTCGCGTGGCCTGGTTCAAATGCAGAATGAAATACCTTCACTCAGGCGACAAGTGCGCACCAAATTCAGCTTATTAAGAGCGGATTAAAACTTTATGGAGCTGCGGAGATGTAGACAGGCAAACAGATGTATCAAGCACCTAATGTCTCTCTTCATCTATCATTCAGTGAACTTTGCTGTAAGTGGGCGTCCACAGCAGGCACCTAGTTCATGCACCCTATCTGACTGCTGTTCACTGGTGACAAAGGCTGGAATTTGCATGCCGATACTGCAAGTGGATGTCCAGTGCGTGGCAACAGTTGGCCCTTTCAAATGAATCACGTTGAATGTTTTTGTGGCATTCCCTGGGTGTTGGTGAAATTCTGAAAGGCACAATGGATCAACATAAGTAAGCATCTATCCTTGGGGACAATGTTCATCCCTGCAGGCAGTTCATTTTTCCTCGGCACAATGGCACCAACAAGTAGGACAATGCAGCATGTCACAGCTCGCAGTGAACATGCCCCCCACCCCTAGCCACCAAATGCACTGGATTTAAGCCCAATCGAGAATTTGTGGGACCACCTTCCATAAGCTGTTCGTGCTATGTATGTTAATGATGTCAACTATTCTTCCCCACTGCAAATATTACGTAAATGTTGACAACCTCCAGTTATATCTATGTGCAAGTCCAACAAACCTGTGCACAGCCATTTAGCATGTAAAAGCTGATTTAATTGCCATATCAGAGTGCACACAGAGCACAGATTTGGAACTGTAGCCATATAAAACACAAACGATCTTAGTTGCTCACAAGACTTTTAACCACCCACTTCAGAGACACTATTCCACCCTTAAATCTTAAATGGCAAACAAATAACATCTTCTTCTGCAAATAACTTGGGAATAATTCTGGACTGTCATTTAGACTGGTTTGAACACACATTTCTCTGTAAGAAGGTGTAAGCGTCACTTCATTCACTACAGAAATATAAAAAAGTATTCCCTTTCAAGCTTAAAAATAATCTCAAGCTCTTAGAGTCACTAGGACTACTCATACTTGACTATGGTGATGCTATTCACCAAGGGCTTTTGTAAAAAAAGCTCACACGGGTGATGAATGCTTGTGTATGATACATACGTGACGTATGCTAATACGACAGTGTCACTCCTGTTTACCAACAGTTATCATGGCTCCTATGCGTCTTTCTGTTCGAGACGAATTAAATGCACTGAAAATTTAATGAACGGATCAATGTGAAAAAAAAGGAATATACAGTTTGATGTGCCATCGATGACGAGGTCAGTAGTGGCACAGTTTTTTTTCCTTCAGCATTTGTCAAAGAATAATGCTTCTTTAAAATGACAATAATCTGAGGTTGAAATATAAATTTCGTTGTTTTAAGAAGAATGCAAAAACATCATGAGATAGACGACACATTTGTTAGGGCCATCACCCACTGTAACTGGCGGTAGATACCTCGGAATGGTTTCTTCCAGCTGTTGACCGCCAGTCGCAGCAAAAAAGGTTTACGGAATGAGATTTTCACTCTGCAGCGGAGTTTGCGCTGATATGAAACTTCCCGGCAGATTAAAACTGTGCGCCGGACCGAGTGTCGAACTCGGGACCTTTGCCTTTTGCGGGCAAGTGCTCTACCAAAGGCAAAGGTCCGGGAGTTCGAGTCTCGGTCCGGCAAACAGTTTTAATCTGCCAGGAAGTTTCAAAAAAAGGTTTAGTTAGTAGTAGAGAAATGGTGTTGCTAATCATATGCATTAACATTAGGTACTTATTCATGTTCAACATTGGGTGCTTTCTTCGCCAGATTGCTAGCACCGTACACAGCACTCTACTAATCGCTATCTATTATTTGACCGATATGTACATTTTGTCAGTGCGTTTCGGCAGATTGTCTGATTCATAATTTTAGGTGTCTTATTTATCGTTACATCTCATCTTCCTGATCCTCTTTAGTGTCACTTGGGTGTCGCTGTACACCCTCTGGAGATTGTTGTAACGTTGCAAACACGTATGTTTGTTATTTCGTGTCCACTGGTACTCTTCGTATGTTTTTTTTTCAAATACTGTTTGTTAATGCATTTAGTTATGCCCATTGCTCTTCGTCTCTTATTGCTTTGCATATATAGGGCGAACATTAATAAACCTGACAAACAGCAGGGACGTATTCCTGACTGGAAATGAGGAAAAAAGGTCGTATTAACATGCGACCTGTGTCCGCGAATGGGCGAGAGATTCACGATAAATGCACGCTAGGTAAAAGGCCAATGCTGTAGAGTACTCTTTGTAAAACCGGACTGGGATTCCATCCGGACCTGGTGACGTATTTGCTTTCAAATCTTTCAACTTTTTGTCCACGCCATGGATGCTTATTACTATGTCGTCCATACGGGAGTCTTTCTGATGGTCAAATGACGGTATGTTTGTACGAGTCTTCTGCGTGAAAGATTTCTTGAACATGAAATTTGAAACTTGAGCTTTCGTTTTGCTGTCCTCAACTGCCACACCACACTGGTCAACAAGGAACTGAATGGAAGCCTTAGACCCACTTAACGATTTTACACAGCACCTCAATTTTCTCGGGTTCTCTGTCAGATCTTTTTTACAGACGCAAGAATCTCTAACTTTTGCTTGATATCACTTGAACGTTCTCTTTTGCAACCAGAGTGCAACAGCCTCTGCTTCCCCAGCATGTTCCGAATTTCGTTACTAAACCATGGTGGCTCTTTTCCATCCTTTGTCCACTTACAAGGCGCATGAAAAAAATGAAATGATCGTATGGCATTGTTGGCCAGGAGGCCCCATGCGGGGCGGGTTCGGCCGCCTTATTGCAAGTCCTTTTTAGTGGACGCCACTTCGGCGACTTGCGGGTCAATGAAGATGAAAATGATGAAGGACACACAACACCCAGTCCCGTCCTGGAAATCGAACCCGGGCCCCTTGCGTGGTAGGTGGAAACGCTACCACTACTCTACGGAGGCGGACACAAGGTACATAACTCTACACACCACGATTTACAGTACTCTTGAACTTTGCTCATAATTCCTCTACGTGCATCTTACTGGGAGTAAGTGACATCAATTCACTCTCGAAGTGTTCTTCCTAGAGAAACACTTCTAGTCTTCTTGACTGATTTATTAACTTCCGTAGTCATCGTTGCTATAATGACATCATGATCGCTAATCTACGCTTCTACACTGACTTTGTCGATGAGGTCCGCCTTATTTTAGCTACAAGGTCTAAAGCATTTCCATTGCGTGTCGATTGTCGAACTAGCTGCTCAAAACAATCTTCAGAAAACATATTCAAAAGTATTGCACATGACTGTCTCTATACCCCGCAATGAATCCATAGACATCCCAGTCTATACTTGGCAGCTTGAAGTCGCCTCTGACTAGTATTGCATGATATGGGTATTTAACGCGCTATTGACGGTAGACTCACTTTGTACGGCTCTAAAATTGTCCCAACAGAGTCTTGTTGCCCGGTAAAAAGAGTTGAACAACTAACTTGGTTTCACTTACACCGGTCATTCGCGACCAGGTAGCTTCACTGTCACACTCAACTTCGACGTCAGTAGAGACAATATTCTTATCAACTGCAATGCACACTCCCCCTCCTATGGTCCCTAATCTGTCTTTTCGATATATGTTCCACGACTCGCAAAATATCTCAGAACTTCCCACTTCGGGTTTCATCCAGCTCTCGGCCCCAAGAATAATTTGAGCGCGAGAACTTTCCTGAAGGGCAGCAAATTAGAGAACTATATAACGAATACTTCGACAGTTTACTGATAAAATTTTGACAGCCGAAGTGTCTTTAATCTGAACGCAGTGTGACTTCCCTCGCTGCATATCGACTAGCAAGTGTTCATCAGAGTACCTCCAACTACCATCTAGCCTAAAAAAAAAACCCTGACATGCTTTCCACAATAACTCTGCTACCCGAGTAGCTGCTTCCTTCGCATAGGCGCACCCCTGCCGCATCGAGGAGAATCCTACTAATCCCCACCCGATAACGCAATTCTAGAAATCTGCAGGCAAGAACGTCACAGAGTCGATCCTCCACTCGGCTCCAAACCCAAGAGCCCCACTCAACTATGGGAACAATGCAGCGAAGTGCAAGCTCTGCTTGCACGCGCGCGAGAGGCCAGCACTTCTCACCACCTCGCCAGCCGCTTGTATGAACTGAGGAAAGCCTCGGAAACCATGCGGCAGACGTCGTTGGTGCCGAAGTGAGCCACAACTTTCAGAGGACTGCACCCTGCATGCTCGATAGCCGCAGGCAAGGCCGCCTCAACATCTCGGACGAGGCTCCCCGGCAGACATACTGAGTCCACTTTGGCTTTCTTTCCCGCCCTGAACGCTATCTGCTTAGAAGGATGCGTAATACGCCTAACTAGTAAACCCTTCCCCCGTGTGCCTGCTCGGCCTCTGCTGAAGGAGTGGCCACCTGTCCATTCACAGCATGAATGGGCGAGGGCAAGCACCCAGCCTCCACATTGGCCCTGCAGTCACCCTGCTGTGAGGTGTGAGGGCAGATATGAGGGCCGTTTGAAAAGTCCGTGCAAAAATAGAAACTACTTACGCGTTTGGGGTGAACCTTTTTTATTTTCCGACAAAGTCTCCTTTTAGACTTCGTCCAATGCGGTTCTAATTTGTTGATCCCTTCCGAATAATAGGAATTGTCCAAGTCTGCAAAATAGCTATTCGTTGCTCCACTCACCTCCTCGTTTGAACAAAATCTTAGTCCCGCCAGCCATTTCTTCAAATTGGGGAACGAATAGTAGTCCGAGGGCGCCAAGTGTGGAGGATAGGAGGAATATGAAACGAGTTGGAATCCTATTTCCATTAATTTTGCGACCACAACTGCTGAGGTGTGTGCTGGTGCATTGTCGTAATGGAAAAGGTCTTTTTTGCGGTCCAATCGCCGGTGTTTTTCTTGCAGCTCGGTTTTCAAACGGTCCAATACCGATGAATAACATTCACCTGTAATAGTGTTACACTCTTCCAGATAGTCGATGAGGATTATCCCTTGCGAATACCGACAGGCAATCGCCATAACCTTTCCGGCCGAAGGATTGGTCTTCGCTTTTTTTGGTGCAGATTCTCCCTTGGTAACCCATTGTTTAGATTGTTGTTTGGTCTCAGAAGTATAGTAATGTATCCATCTTTCATCCAGAGTGACGAAACGATGCTTAAAGTCCTGCAGATTCTTCCTGAACAGCTGCAAACCATCCTTGCAACACTTCACACGATTCCGTTTTTGGTCAAGCATGAACAATCGCGGAACCCATCTTGCGGATAGCTTTCTCATGTCGAAATGTTTATGCAAAATATTACGTATCCGTTCATTCGAGATGCCCACAGCACTAACAATCTCACGCACCTTATCTGTTCTGTCATTCATCACCATATCATGGATTTCTGAAGTAGTAACCTCCACAGGGCGTCCAGAACGTTCAGCATCGCTAGTGCCCATATGGCCACTCCGAAAATTTTGAAACCACTTATAAACTGTTTTAACCGAAGATGCAGAGTCACCGTAATGTTTATCACGCTTCTCTTTAGTAGCCTGAGGCGTTTTGCCTTCCATAAAGTAATGTTTAAGCGAAATCTGAGGTGTCCCATGCGACGCGCTAGATCGTCCGCCATCACTGCACCCCATCCGAGGCAGCAGCCTGAAGGTCATTGACCGTAACCAATAAGGCATTCAGCTGTTCGCGAACTGTAGCCTGCTCCTACTGCATCTGCATGGAGCATGTACACATCCTAATCATCCTGGCAAGAATAACTGTAGCAGTAAACCATAAAAGTAGACAGTATCCCAGATACGCAACTTGCTACCCTCCTGATGAGTCCCCAATGGACGCGGATACGTTAATCTGCTATGTAGCTGGATGTTCAATGAACAACGACTGCGCTAAGGACAGAATGATTTTATTCTGACAAAAACCTGAGAGTAAACCTCTTAAACTGGACATCACGCATGAATTTAATAAATATATCACGAGGAAAAGACAGAAAAAGGTAAAGATTTAACTTGCCGCTGTGTAGATGTATGTCAGCCGAGAGCTACAGCCTGGATGGAAGGCATTAAGTAATAAACAATGTTCCTGTATAGTATCCGTAGTATTGGAGAACCCAAGCGGTGACTTACACACAGCTTCGGACCACCTCATAATAATGGAATCGGAAGTGGGTGCGCTGTAACAATGTCAGTCATTTCAAAAATGGTTCAATGGCTCTGAGCACTATGGGACTTAACATCTGAGGTCATCAGTCCCCTAGAACTTAGAACTACTTAAACCTAACTAACCTAAGGACATCACACACATCCATGTCCGAGGCAGGGTTCGAACCTGCGACTTTAGCGGTCGCGCGGTTCCAGACTGTAGCGCGTAGAACCGCCCGGCCGGCCTCAGTCATTTCATTGACATGGTAAGCCATGGTCCTCTATCGCCTTCCATCCACAGTGCTGCTACTCCCACATACACAGTGAGAGAACCATTGGTATAATGCACACAAAGTATCTTTGACTATATTTGCACAGAGGGCGTGGTAGAGGACGAGACTACGTTAGTGCCTGAGGTTCCATTGATACCGGCAACCGTGCGGAAGGGTAGGTGCAGTTCAACGGCTGATGGCTAGACACACAAGCTGTACTTATAAAGCTGCAACTAACGATGATATGATGAGTTTGGTTTATGGGGCGGTCAACGGCATGGTTGTCGGCGCCCGAACGAAGTCCCAATTTTTTCACAGACCAGTCTCGCCATATTGCTGAGTGATGAGAGCAACACAAACACCCAGTCCCTGGGCGGAGAAAATCCTCGACCCGGCCGGGAATCGAACGCGGGACCCCATGATCCAGAGGCAGCAACAGTAACCACTAGATCGAGAGCTGTGGACTACAGCTAGCGAGTCTGCAAACGCTCGTATTAACATGTTATGCGATTACGGCAAAATAATTCGACAAGTAAACTGTTATTAAAAACACAATGGGTTACAGGGTTACGCTGAAAATGCAAGAGAAGAAGCGCTTGATTTTCGCATGACTTTTAAATCTGTTCTTTTTCTTTTTTCTTCTCTTTCATAGAAGTGTCACCAGCGGCGACTTTTGAGCAATGCCTACATTTCCGTCGTTGGCATGTTAAAATTACTTCTGCCAAAACACAGCAGACTTTACACAACTTAACGTCACTAACATGTTAATGCAGTTGGAATTGCAACATAATTCTGAAACTGTGTTACGAAACAAAGAATTGAGAACAAGCCAGGTCGACGTGTCGTGAAAAGCTCATGCTCAGTATAAAAATAAATACGTAATTTCTTTACTTGCTGTTACAAGATCACACCAATTCTCATTTCACCAGCTTTCAATCGCTCTTAAAAATATTGCTTTATCCTATTGAAAAAAATCTGTAGTTACTAATGTATTGCGGTAAATAAAGTTCTCCTATTAACCGACATAAAATACTCTTCTTTGTGCATCATAATTTGCGAAAAACGCATTTAGAGACTTCGAGTCATTTAGGAGATATGTCCTGAATATTTTGCCTTGACGACATCACAAGCATTTATAGTCATTTTTATCATATTCGTCATGGTTGCCTACCTCTATCAGAACTTTAAGTCTGAAACAAAAGTAGTAAACTGCATGCTCACTGAATTTTTTTTATTTTGCAGCGTATGAACGCGATTCCAGAACGAAATAAAGTTGCGCGCTTGTACGAGTAATTTGTTAGCAGTCGGAACAGTCTCGGTTCTTTCGTGACAAAGTAGTGTCACGTCTAACATAGATGACACACCATTGGTCCCAGGAACTGATGAGCGAAGAAGCGATGTTCAGTCGACTGAGCACGGCGAACACAAATCGGTAAATGGTTCGCAGGCGGCACACAATCCAGCACGGCGTAAAATACAGGGCGATCCACTAACATGTCCCTATCTTTGTTTTCCTGCTATTCTGGAAAACGATATAATAATAATTTCAGTGTTGCGTTATCTACATCTACATCTACATCTACATTGATACTCCGCAAGCCACCCAACGGTGTATGGCGGAGGGCACCTTACGTGCCACTGTCATTACCTCCCTTTCCTGTTCCAGTCGCGTATGGTTCGCGGGAAGAACGACTGTCTGAAAGCCTCCGTGCGCGCTCTAATCTCTCTAATTTTACATTCGTGATCTCCTCGGGAAGTATAAGTAGGGGGAAGCAATATATTCGATACCTCATCCAGAAACGCATCCTCTCGAAACCTGGCAAGCAAGCTACACCGCGATGCAGAGCGCCTCTCTTGCAGAGTCTGCCACTTGAGTTTATTAAACATCTCCGTAACGCTATCACGGTTACCAAATAACCCAGTGACGAAACGCGCCGCTCTTCTTTGGATCTTCTCTATCTCCTCCGTCAACCCGACCTGGTACGGATCCCACACTGATGAGCAATACTCAAGTATAGGTCGAACGAGTGTTTTGTAAGCCACCTCCTTTGTTGATGGACTACATTTTCTAAGCACTCTCCCAATGAATCTCAACCTGGTACCCGCCTTACCAACAATTAGTTTTATATGATCATTCCACTTCAAATCGTTCCGTACGCATACTCCCAGATATTTTACAGAAGTAACTGCTACCAGTGTTTGTTCCGCTATCATATAATCATACAATAAAGGATCCTTCTTTCTATGTATTCGCAATACATTACATTTGTCTATGTTAAGGGTCAGTTGCCACTCCCTGCACCAAGTGCCTATCCGCTGCAGATCTTCCTGTATTTCGCTACAATTTTCTAATGCAGCAACTTCTCTGTATACTACAGCATCATCCGCGAAAAGCCGCATGGAACTTCCGACACTATCTACTAAGTCATTTATATATATTGTGAAAAGCAATGGTCCCATAACACTCCCCTGTGGCACGCCAGAGGTTACTTTAACGTCTGTAGACGTCTCTCCATTGATAACAACATGCTGTGTTCTGTTTGCCAAAAACTCCTCAATCCAGCCACACAGCTGGTCTGATATTCCGTAGGCTCTTACTTTGCTTATCAGGCGACAGTGCGGAACTGTATCGAACGCCTTCCGGAAGTCAAGAAAAATAGCATCTACCTGGGAGCCTGTATCTAATATTTTCTGGGTCTCATGAACAAATAAGGCGAGTTGGGTCTCACACGATCGCTGTTTCCGGAATCCATGTTGATTCCTACATAGTAGATTCTGGGTTTCCAGAAATGACATGATACGCGAGCAAAAAACATGTTCTAAAATTCTACAAGAGATCGACGTAAGAGATATAGGTCTATAGTTTTGCGCATCTGCTCGACGACCCTTCTTGAAGACTGGGACTATCTGTGCTCTTTTCCAATCATTTGGAACCCTCCGTTCCTCTAGAGACTTGCGGTACACGGCTGTTAGAAGGGGGGCAAGTTCTTTCGCGTACTCTGTGTAGAATCGAATTGGTATCCCGTCAGGTCCAGTGGACTTTCCTCTATTGAGTGATTCCAGTTGCTTTTCTATTCCTTGGACACTTATTTCGATGTCAGCCATTTTTTCGTTTGTGCGAGGATTTAGAGAAGGAACTGCAGTGCGGTCTTCCTCTGTGAAACAGCTTTGGAAAAAGGTGTTTAGTATTTCAGCTTTACGCGTGTCATCCTCTGTTTCAATGCCATCATCATCCCGTAGTGTCTGGATATGCTGTTTCGAGCCACTTACTGATTTAACGTAAGACCAGAACTTCCTAGGATTTTCTGTCAAGTCGGTACATAGAATTTTACTTTCGAATTCAATGAACGCTTCACGCATAGCCCTCCTTACGCTAACTTTGACATCGTTTAGCTTCTGTTTGTCTGAGAGGTTTTGGCTGCGTTTAAACTTGGAGTGGAGCTCTCTTTGCTTTCGCAGTAGTTTCCTAACTTTGTTGTTGTACCACGGTGGGTTTTTCCCGTCCCTCACAGTTTTACTTGGCACGTACCTGTCTAAAACGCATTTTACGATTGCCTTGAACTTTTTCCATAAACACTCAACATTGTCAGTGTCGGAACAGAAATTTTCGTTTTGATCTGTTAGGTAGTCTGAAATCTGCCTTCTATTACTCTTGCTAAACAGATAAACCTTCCTCCCTTTTTTTATATTCCTATTAACTTCCATATTCAGGGATGCTGCAACGGCCTTATGATCACTGATTCCCTGTTCTGTACATACAGATTCGAAAAGTTCGGGTCTGTTTGTTATCAGTAGGTCCAATATGTTATCTCCACGAGTCGGTTCTCTGTTTAATTGCTCGAGGTAATTTTCGGATAGTGCACTCAGTATAATGTCACTCGATGCTCTGTCCCTACCACCCGTCCTAAACATCTGAGTGTCCCAGTCTATATCTGGTAAATTGAAATCTCCACCTAAGACTATAACATGCTGAGAAAATTTATGTGAAATGTATTCCAAATTTTCTCTCAGTTGTTCTGCCACTAATGCTGCTGAGTCGGGAGGTCGGTAAAAGGAGCCAACTATTAACCTAGTTCGGTTGTTTAGTGTAACCTCCACCCATAATAATTCACAGGAACTATCCACTTCTACTTCACTACAGGATAAACTACTACTAACAGCGACGAACACTCCACCACCGGTTGCATGCAATCTATCCTTTCTAAACACCGTCTGTACCTTTGTAAAAATTTCGGCAGAATTTATCTCTGGCTTAAGCCAGCTTTCTGTACCTATAACGATTTCAGCTTCGGTGCTTTCTATCAGCGCTTGAAGTTCCGGTACTTTGCCAACGCAGCTTCGACAGTTGACAATTACAATACCGATTGCTGCTTGGTCCCCGCATGTCCTGACATTGCCCCGCACCCGTTGAGGCTGTTGCCCTTTCTGTACTTGCCCAAGGCCATCTAACCTAAAAAACCGCCCAGACCACGCCACACAACCCCTGCTACCCGTGTAGCCGCTTGTTGCGTGTAGTGGACTCCTGACCTATCCAGCGGAACCCGAAACCCCACCACCCTATGGCGCAAGTCGAGGAATCTGCAGCCCACACGGTCGCAGAACCGTCTCAGCCTCTGATTCAGACCCTCCACTCGGCTCTGTACCAAAGGTCCGCAGTCAGTCCTGTCGACGATGCTGCAGATGGTGAGCTCTGCTTTCATCCCGCTAGCGAGACTGGCAGTCTTCACCAAATCAGATAGCCGCCGGAAGCCAGAGAGGATTTCCTCCGATCCATAGCGACACACATCATTGGTGCCGACATGAGTGACCACCTGCAGATGGGTGCACCCTGTACCCTTCATGGCATCCGGAAGGACCCTTTCCACATCTGGAATGACTCCCCCCGGTATGCACACGGAGTGCACATTGGTTTTCTTCCCCTCTCTTGCTGCCATTTCCCTGAGGGGCCCCATTACGCGCCTCATGCATTGTATGCCATTACGTCATTATTACCTAACAGTTGTACAACTCTTGTCCCTTACAGGTGTAATCACGAATAAGTGTGTAGGGCGCATACGCTAAAACTCCTCTCACAGTGCTCGAATTGCAGGTAGACTGCAGGCATGACAATCGTCTACAGTGGTCCAGAGATGGAGGAGACGGGAGAAGGAGAGACACAGGACTTTGGACGTGAAAACAATAAAGACACTGCATGCGAAATAATTGTGTACGGATTCGGTTAATCGCCAGAAGAGCACGGGTCTCCAAAGACATTTATCGCCGAAACGTAACCGTGATAGCGTTACGGAGATGTTTAATAAACTCAAGTGGCAAACTCTGCAAGAGAGGCGCTCTGCATCGCGGTGTAGCTTGCTCGCCAGGTTTCGAGAGGGTGCGTTTCTGGATGAGGTATGGAATATATTGCTTCCCCCTACTTATACCTCCCGAGGAGATCACGAATGTAAAATTAGAGAGATTAGAGCGCGCACGGAGGCTTTCAGACAGTCGTTCTTCCCGCGAACCATACGCGATTGGAACAGGAAAGGGAGGTAATGACAGTGGCACGTAAAGTGCCCTCCGCCACACACCGTTGGGTGGCTTGCGGAGTATCGATGTAGATGTAGATGTAGAAGCTGAAGTTAACGCTGCTGCGGCGTTTACACAAAGTCTCAAAAAGTTCTTCAGACAATATCACAGAAAATCCAGTTTATCATACGATGCGGTCCAACAGATAACTAAGGAGATCGTCTACAGGCAATGAAAGCCACGTTTTCTGCACGCTTTGTCACCGGAGAACTCTGATGTTAGTTTGTTGAATCCAGGTTAAAATGAATGGAACAGGAACCCTAGTAAAGTTCTGTGGTCAGACGAAGCCGTTTTCCATGTGGGTAGTTTCATAAATTGCCGCAATTACCATTATTAGGCCCCTAGTAGGATAATGCTGAAACTAAAATTGTAAAATGGTAGTCACGTCCATTGTTGACAGTGTGGTATGGTATTGGTGATGACACTCTTGTAGGCTCGTACATTCCATTCCTGTTCCTTATTTATATAAGTGATATGCCCCATAGTGTTAAAAGTGATTGCAAAAATATTTCTGTTTGCTGATGAAACTTGCTTGGTAGTAAAGAATGCTGTGCGCACCGTTGGCTCTTTCAAATAATGCACTTCATGATATAAGTTCACGGCTCGAAGAAAATAAACTAACGCTAAATCACAGCAAGGCTCAGTTTTTACAATTTCTAACACAATTCAACAAAATCCGACGTTGTAATTTCACAAAATGGGCATATGATAAGTGAAATTGAGCAGTTCAAATTTCTAGGTGTTCAGATAGATAGTAAACTGTCATGGAAAGCAGAATCTTATTCGAAGACTTAATGTTGCCATCTTTACTAATGGAAAGGTATCTGAAGTAAGTCATCGTTCGGCACGAAAAGTAGTCTACTTTGCTGATTTTCATTCGCTTATGTCGTATGGTATTATATTCTGGGGCAACTCTTCTTATTCTGAAAGGATGTTTTTGGCTCAGAAACGGGCAGTAAGTGGTGTAAGTTCACGAACCTCTTGTCGACCCCTATTCAATAGTCTGGGTATTCTGACATTGGTCTCTCAACCCCACAACAGGCAACAACAGTCCTCCCACCCCACCGCCGCCACACACCGAACCCAGCGTTATTGTACGGTTCGGCCCGCAGTGCGCCCCGCCCCCCCTCCCACCCACCCGAGAACGTCTCATACCAGATCTACGTTTGTGGTGATAGAGTAATTATGGTGTACACATACGTGGGGACAGTGTTTTGTGCAGCAATCGCCGACGTAGTGTAACTGAGGCGGAATAAGGGGAACCAGCGTGCATTCGCCAAGGCAGATGGGAAACCGCCTTAAAACCATCCACATGCTGGCCGGCACACCGGACCTCGACACTAATCCGCCGGGCCGATTCGTGCTGGGGACCGGCACGCCTTCTCGCTGGGGAAGGAGCGCGTCAGACCGCGCGGCTAGCCGGGTGGGTTTATATATTCTTTACTGTCGTTTCTTGTTAATATGATAGACAATGTTGCTTCATGCAGGATTGCACACCTCCCCCTCTTCACGAGAACGGCTTCGCAATGCTTTTACAGGCCGTGTTACTGGACGGTGCGGAAAGTTGAATGGCCGGCCGATGTGGCCGAGCGGTTTAGGCCCTTCAGTCTGGAACCGCGCGACCACGACGGTCGCAGGTTCGAATCCTGCCTCGGACATGGATGTGTGTGATGTCCTTAGGTTAGTTAGGTTTAAGTAGTTCCAAGTTCTAGGAGACTGATGACCTCAGATGTTAAGTCCCATAGTGCTCAGAGCCATATGAACCAATGTTAAATGGTCACCGAGGATTCCAGACTTGATCCCACTGCATTTCTTTCTCGATTGTTTTCTGAAGAGAAAAGAAGGCCTTGGAGCTGCGTGATATGGATACTTTGGAAGCAGTGGTTATGGAGGAGGAGGCGTGCGTTCGAAAGGATATGTTGCAAAGGGGTGTCAGGAGCGTTCGACACCAATTGTAACGGTGTGCTACCGATGGTGGTGACCATGTTGAAATACGAAATCGGAGGGGACGTAGTAAATGGTGAAGTGAAATAAAACATGTAATAAACTATTACGAATCTACACTGAAATAGGGACAATAAGGAATAAATGAACAAGTACAAGTTCTTAAACTGCACAGTAGGCATAGTCCCGGTACTGACCATTAACTGGAGGTTCCGCAATTTCTTTCTTTCACACAACGCAACTATGATTTGTGACATACTGCTTGGGTGGACATCAAAGAATTTGGCGAGCATGCGCATTACTGAAGAAAGAACTTGTCTAAGTTTAGGTTTAAACTTGGCTATCATGGTCTGAATAACCGCCACATATTCTGAAATGGTTACAAAATTTTATTGTGTGTTTATATTTAAAAATGACTCAACTGCAAAGATCTTAACTGCAAAAAGAAATTCATTTCCCACGTCTTCGTTCTTCGCTCCATAACTTTTCCCGCTGAAAAGTATCTCAACATACATTACGAAATGTGCGAAGTCCGAGTAGTACTTGATATTACAGCACTTGAAGAAAAAAATATACAGCAGACATTTCGAACCTTGACTGACAGATGTGCTCGAAAAGAATGCACTAAGTTTTAGAACGTTAATGAGCAGCTCCCTTAGTCTTTGAAGGACCAGAGGAACATCAAAAGCTGCAAAACCTCTTTAATCAGCAGTCCTGAACACTCGTTGAGATTTACGCTACAGGTACAGCACAGGAGTCCGCCTGTTTGCCTAGTTCGAAGGCGTACGGCGAACCCAAGCTCGCTCGTGCGTGCGGCAAACGTATCGCTGTGTACACTCAATTTATTCCTTTATTCACAATCGTTTTACTAACGTCCTCCACATTATTAAACGCCGTGTGACGGCGACAACTTTACGATTCTCTTTATCGTCAGTTGATACACAAGGATAAAGCAAACATTTAAGAGAGAGCCCAGTGCTAATGTCCTGTTTGTATTGGATGTGACATTTAGCACCTTGGACCTTCGTTCTTCCAATTGCGGCACTCAACAAGGAAATGCGAAACTGACAGCTGAAGTGGCAGTGCTGTAACGCCACGCGACAAACGCCAAGTAACAATAAGTGTTAATTCGACAAGAGGACCTTATGATCAAGACCTCTTCGACTTTCTTCATAATTACTAGATTTCAAGCTCTCTGCCCGGATGTCATTTTCTTAAAGCAGAAAGACGGAATTCTTGACGAAAAAAAGACCTTCGAGAACTTGAAAATTTCCGAGCGCTTTTGAGCATAAAACATTTCCAAGTTACTAAAATAGTCGCCAGTACCTGAGTACTTAGCATTAAAGTCCTGTAAACGAAAAGACGCTGGTTCTAATCTAGCAAGAAGCAACTTTTATTAAAACGTTTATATAACTTCTGTATTTACTAACTACTTCTAATGTTACTTAACAGGTAGTGGCTCTTAGTTTTTTTCAAATGAAAATATTTTTTTGCTTTTTTACTTTTTTACTTATTAATCGCATAAAATGCAAGTGTTCATATTTAGAATTTGTACAAAAACGCGAAATATCAAATACAAACAAATACTTTTTAATTTCTAGCGACTGAACCGTATTATTGATGTATATAACTTTTTATTTACTGATAAAGCATTTCGCCTGCGCATGAAATAAATTTCGTTCCATGTTCTTGTTAATAAAAAACGACATTTTATTTAAATACTGTTATTCAATATTTGCGAATTAACATTTCCATTTGATAATAAAGTCGGAATTTAATATAACGCAACAAAAGATACCACTAAATCAATTCGAACAGGCGGCATTTCGCCTGCAAGTTCCGCTCTCGGTTAGCTACAAGCAACTATGTCCGTAAGCCAGAAACAGGACTTAGTTTGTGACCTGATAAACTAATTATTTCACTCATTCGCTCCGGATCTTCTATCACGTTACAAACAGAAGTTTTGAAACAAAGTTTGGTCAGACATATCGTAACGTGAAATTTTGTTAATGTCATCTCGTAAAGACCAATGTTCCCACAAATAATGGGATTTCTGTCTTTTATTCACTGTTGACAACAACTGACGACTACCGTGTATAGCGTTTTTACAACTATGACGTGTGGGGCCTGAAGATATCATCAATGTAATGCCGAAACTGGTACACGTAAGAAGTTCATAAAATAAATTTCTACAATACATACGGCTGTTGGAAAATTATTGCATCAAGAAACACTCAAAACGGGATGCAAAATTTACATATCGCGGTGGCACTGTTAGTGTAAAGGAACGGCTCTGCAATCCACCCCTGGGAACTGTTACTGAATGAAGGAATACGTTTCAGGTCTAAGTTACACTCTCACCAGACAGAGCTATTAAGCCAATGGCATAAAACGAGAGGCGGTAGTCAGATGAAGCTGCTCTGCTCTAACACTTAAATCGTATGACGAACTGAACTCGCAAATGCGTGCTTCGCTATACGAATGCACGGAGTTCAGATTCTACCTAGCAAATGGTTCTTAAAAAATGTTCAAATGTGTGTGAATTTCTAAGGGACCAACTGCTGAGGTCATCGGTCCCTAGACTCACACACTACTTAAACTAACTTAACCTAACTTAACCTAACTTATGCTAACACACACACACACACACACACACACACACACACACACACACACACACACACACGCATAAAGCCCGAGGGAGGACTCTAGTCTCCGGCGCAATCGCTGCCAGGGCGCCTCAAACAGTGCGGCCACTCCACGCGGCTAAGGTTCTTAGATATACAGGGTGTCCCAGCTATCTTGTCCACCGAAAATATCTCTGGAACAATAACAGCTATTGCAAAACGACTTTCACCGGTATCAATGTAGGGCTGGGGCCCATGAATGTACATATTTGGAAACATTCTAAAACGAAAGCATATGTGTTTTTTTAACACAAACTTATGTTTTTTATATGGACCTCCTATATTTTCTCTTAAGCAATCCATAGCATGACAAAGCACATACACAATGGCGTTGATTGCATCGCAATATTCCCATTACATCCCGAGATATTAAGACGCGAAGTTGACGTTTGAAACACCCGACATGTGCTGCTAGCGCACGTCCTGAAGCTCAGGCGTGAACCCCATGCTGCCCGTACTCGCGATGACCGTATTATTCGTTTCGGACCTCTTGATAAGTATGGAGGTGTGGTTACACATGTCAATCACATCGCGATTACGGGCAGCATGGGGTTCACGCCTGAGCGTCAGGACGTGCGCTAGCAGCTCATGTCGGATGTTTCAAGCGTCAACTTCGCGTCTCAATATCTCAGGATGTAATGGGAATATTGAGATTCAATCAACGCCATTGTGTATGTGCTTTGTCATGCTATGGATTGCTGAAGAAAAAATATAGGTGGTCCATTTAAAAAAAAAACATAAGTTTGTGTTAAAAAACACATATGCTTTCGTTTTAGAATGTTTCCAAATATGTACATTCATGGGCCCCAGCCCTACATTGTTATCGGTGAAAGTCGTTTTCCAATAGCTGTTATTGTTCCAGAGATATTTTGGGTGGACAAGATAGCTGGGACACCCTGTATACTAAAACGAAGTACTGTCTATGTGGATCACGGAGTAGCTGATCTCAGTAAACAACCAACATTGTGAAGAATGTAGTAAATGATGAGAAACGTTTACATGAACTGCTGGAGTGTGCAAAGCTACCTGAATACTTTTCTCGCAGGCGGGCATCGACGAGTACCACCAATATGAGAATTCCGGCAGTACACATTGCACGTACTCCCATCCGAGAAGAAAACTACTGTCACAAAAGGATGTTTTATGTGCTACTTGTAGTGGTCGAAAATTTAACACATTTAGAATACATATGAAGGGCGTTCTATAAGTAATGCAACACATTTTTTCCTCCGCCAATTTCGGTTGAAAAAATACGGAATTTACTGCGGGAAATCGTGGAATATTCTCGCTGCAGCCCCTATAGTTCTGTGAAGGTGCGATAGGTGACGGCGCTATACCTACCCTCCAAACTGACGTCCGAACGGAGGTGCGTTCCAAGCAGAGTTTCTTTTGGCAAAAAACCAGAGCGTCGCAGATATTCCTAGGCGCTTGCAGAATGTCTACCGAGACCTGGAACACGGTGAGTCGTCGGACGAGGCGTCTCTCGTCGTCGCGAACCTGTCAGATCTCCCTCGTCGCAGCCGTCCGCACACAGCTGTGACCCCTGGCAGTGTTGGAACGTACGGAAAAACTCATTAGAGGTGATCGACGGATCACAAACACCTCGCTGCACAAATGGGCGCGTCTGTTGGTCGTGCTGACACACACTTCCACCAGTGGGGATACTCAAAGGCGGCTAGCAGGAGATCACAATGAGCAAAGAGTTTGGCCCAATGAAAGATGTACTCCGCGGGAAGCAGTACGTCGATGACCGGGAGGTTATTGATGCAGCAAGATTTTGTCTCCGACATCGACCAGTAGAGTGGTACCATGTGTCGTCTTCTTCTATTCCGGCTGTATCACAAGTGTCCCTCCAAGGCGATTTATCCGCGTCCATCAGAGCCATGTTCCTGTGCGTGCCCATACAGTCATTTTTTTCTTCTACAAACTACATTACTGTTCAATGTCCGCCCCAGTAGCTGAGTGGTCAGCGTGACAGACTGTCAATCCTAAGGGCCCGGGTTCGATTCCCGGCTGGGTCGGAAATTTTCTCCGCTCAGGGACTGGGTGTTGTGTTGTCCTAATCATCATCATTTCATCCCCATCGACACGCAGGTCGCCGAAGTGGCGTCAAATCGAAAGACCTGCACCAGGCGAACGGTCTACCCGACGGGAGGCCCTAGCCACACGACATTTCCATTTTTTTACTGTTCAATATCGTTGTTAGACATTTTTTCATTGCACACAATTTCCAAGTGCTCACGGTAGGGCAGAACCATACGCAGCCCCCCGTGCTGCCAGCGACCCGACCATTTGCCAACACCTCCTCCTTAGCTAAAATCTCCTTCCACTTAAGTTGCGTAATTTCCACAAACTGCTCTCGACAACAAAGCTCACACAGACGCTAAAAGACGTTCCCAGAAAGCTTTCTTTCCCTTAGCAAACGTGATATCGGCATTTCGCATTAGTGTATTACACTACTGGCCATTAAAACTGCTACACCACAAAGGTGACGTGCTACAGACGCGAAATTTAACCGACAGGAAGAAGATGCTGTGATATGCAAATGATTACAATTTCGGAGCATTCACACAAGGTTGGCGCCGGTGGCGACACCTACAACTGGCTGACATGAGGAAAGTTTCCAAGCGATTTCTCATACACGAACAGCAGTTGACCGGCGTTTCCTGGTGAAATGTTGTTATGATGCCTCCTGTAAGGAGGAGAAATGCGTACCATCACGTTTCCGACTTTGATAAAGGTCGGATTGTAGCCGGTCGCGATTGCGGTTTATCGTATCGCGACATTGCTGCTCGCGTTGGTCGAGATCCAATGACTTAGCAGAATATGGAATCGGTGGGTTCAGGAGGATAATACGGAACGCCGTGCTGGATCCCAACGGCCTCTTGTCACTAGCAGTCGAGATGACAGGCATCTTATCCGCATGGCTGTAACGGATCGTGCAGCCACGCCTCGATCCCTGAGTCAACAGATGGGGACGTTCGCAAGACAACAACCATCTGCACGAACAGTTCGACGACGTTTGCAGCAGTATGGACTTTCAGCTCGGAGACCATGGCCGCGGTTACCCTTGGCACTGCATCACAGACAGGAGCGCCTATTTTTTCGGATGAATCCAGGTTCTGTTTACAGCATCGTGATGGTTGCATCCGTGCTTGGCGACATCGCGGTGAAAGCTCATTGGAAGCGTGTATTCGTCATCGCCATATTGGCGTATCCCCCAGCGTGATGGTATGGGGTGCCACTGGTTACACGTCTCTGTCACCTCTTGTTCGCATTCACGGCACTTTGAACAGTGGACGTTACATTTCAGATGTGTTACGATCCATGGCTCTACCCTTTATTCGATCCTTGCGAAACCCTACATTTCAGCAGGATAATGCACGACTGGATGTTGCAGGTCCTGTACGAGCCTTTCTGGATACAGAAAATGTTCGACTGCTGCCCTGGCCAGCACATTCTCCAGATCTCTCACGAATTGAAAATGTTTGGTCAATGGTGGCCGAGCAACTGTCTCGTCACAATACGCCAGTCACTACTCTTGATGAACTGTGGTATCGTGTTGAAGCTGCATGGGCAGCTTTACCTGTACACGCCATCGAAGCTCTGTTTAACTCAATGCCCGGGCGTATCCAGGCCGTTATTATGGCCAGAGGTGGGTACTGATTTGTCAGGATCTACGTACCCAAATTGCGTGAAAATGTAATTACGTCAGTTCTAGTACAAGATATTTGTCCAATGAATAGCCGTTTATCACCTGCATTTCTTCATGGTGTAGCAATTTTAATGGCCAGTAGTGTACTTACTGTTGAGGAATCATTTGTACCCTTGTCCGGCATACTGCACACATCGTATCTTCAGTTGTAAAAGGTTTTTCCATCCCTTCCACCCTTCTCAAGAGCACAGAAAAACAATCTGGCGTGCCACTGAAGGATAGTGGCGGGTGTAAGGGGTGGGGGGTGAGAGGGTTGGGAAGAGGAACGGTGAGGGGGGTGGGAGAGGAGGGGGAATTCCTTTGCGGTCCATCGGCCACGGCCCGTCTCCTTCAAGAGAGATCAGGGTCTGGAGGTGGGGGCGGCCAGGTCTCTACCCACAAGTCTGTTACATACTCAAGAGAAAAAATAAATGACAATGCACGCCAGTGTATAAAGTGTGGTTTTGCTCTAGATTTAGGAGACTGTGGTATGGCAGTCTTAAAAATAATCATCTTGTTGCTGTGGTCATCACTCCGAAGAGTGGTTTCATGAATCTCTCCCTGTTACTCTATCCTGTGCAAGTCTTTTCACGTCCGAATAACTACTGTACTCGTACAGCCTCCTGAATCTGCTTACTGTATTCATCTCTTGGTCTCCCTCCACGATTTCAACCTCTAACACTTGCCCCCAATACTTAATTGATGATCCCTTGATATCTCCGAATGCGTCCTATCAACCGATTCCTTCTTTTAGTCAGGTTGTGCCACAAATTTCTTTTCTCCCCATTTCTATTCAATACCTCTTCCTTAGTTACGTGATCAACCCAACTAAGCTTCCGCATTCTTCTGTAGCAACACATTTAAAAAGCATCTATTCTCTCCTTGTCTAAAATGTTTATCGGCCATGTTCCACTTCCATACACGGCTGCACTTCATACAAATACTTTTACAAAAGCCTTCCTGACAAATCTACATTCGATATTAAATTTCTCTTCTTCAGAAACACTTTTCTTGCCACTGTCAGTCTGCATTTTATATCCTCTCTACTTCGGCCATTATCAGTTATTTTGATGCTCAAATAGAAAAACTCGTCTACTACTCTAAGTGTCTCGTTTTTTAATCTATTTCCCTCAGCCCATGTGATTTAATTCGACTACATTCCATTGTAATTGGTTTGTTTTTGGTGATCATCTTATACCCGCCCTTCAAGACACTGTCCATTCCGTTAAATCGCTCGTCCAAGTCCTCTGCTGTCTCTGACAGAATTACAGTGTCATCGGGAAAACAAAGTTTTTCTGTCTTCTCCCCAAACTTTAATACCTACTCCAAAATTTTCTTTGTTTCCTTTACCGGTTGTTCAATAGACAGATTGAATAACATCGGGATAGACTACGAGCTGTCTCACTGCCTTCTCAACAACTGTTTCCCTTTCCTAACCCTCGATCTCAGAACTGTCTGGTTTCTGACAAGTTGTAGATAGCCTTTCGGCCCCTGTAATTTACCCCTGCTATTTTTATAGTTCCAGAATATTCCAGTGAACATTGTGAAAAGCTTTCTCTAAGCCTACAAATGCTATAAACGTAGGTTTGTCTTGCTTAACCCATATTCTACGGTAAGTCTTAGGGTTATTATTGCCTTGCTTGTTCCTATATTTCTCCAGAATCCAAACCCATTTTCCCCAAGGTTGGCTTCTACCAATTTTTCCATTCTTCTGTAAAGAATTCGTGTTAATATTTTGGAACCATGACTTATTAAAGTAATAGTTTGGTAATATTCACACCTGTCAGCACCTGCTTTCTTTGGAACTGGAATTGTTAAAATATTCTTGCAGTCTGACGGTATTTCGCCTATCTCGTACAGCTTGCTCTCCAGAAGAGTTTTGTCATGGCTGGCTCTCCTAAGGCTGTTAGTAGTTCTGACGACGTCGTCTAATCCAGGACCTTGTTTCGACTTCCGTCTTTTCACTCCTCTGTCGAATTGTTCTCGCAATATTAGATCTCCCATCTCATCTTCATCTACGACATCTTCCCTTTCTATGATGCCTTCAAGTTCAGCTCCCTTGTATAGGCCCCCTTATATACCCCTCCACCTTTCAGCTTTCCCTTCTTTGCTTAGGACTGGTTTTCTATCTGAGCTCTTGATATTCATATAGCTGGTTCTCTTTTCTCCAAAAGTCTCTTTAATTTTCCTGTAGGTAGTATGTATCTTACCCTTAGTGATATATGCTTCTACATCCTTACATTTGTCCTCTGGCCACCCCCACTTAGTCATTTTGCACTTCCTGTCGATCTCATTTTTGAGACGCTTGTATTCCTTTTCGCCTGCTTCATCTACCGCATTTTTTTATTTTTTCTCCTTTCATCAATTAAATGAAAGATCTCCTGTGATATCAAAGTATTTCTACGACGACTTGTCGTTTTACCGATTTGGTCCTCCGCTGCCTTCACTATTTCACCTCTGTAAGAAATCCATTTGTCTTCTACTGTATTCCTTTCCGCTGTTTTTGTCAATCGTTGCCTAATGCTCCCTTTGTCTGAACAAGTTTATCCAGGCCCCAGTTCGTAACCAAACCCACGCCACCCTTACAGCGCAGCAGTACGTCGACGATATTCTACGCCCCGTTTTGTTGCATTCATGGTAACCCATCCTGGACTTACATTTCACCAGCATAATTCCCGCCTGCACACGACCAAACTTTCTACAGCTTGTCTTCGTGCTTTCCAAGCCCTGCCCTGCCCAGCAAAGTCGCCGAATCTCTCTCCAACTCAGAACGGTTGGACCATTACAGATAGGGTCCTCCAATCACCTCGGGATTTTGACGATCTGAAGCTCCAGTGGGGCGAAGTTTATCACAATATCTCTGGAGGGCATCGAACAACTCTTATCAATGAATGCCAAGAGGAATAACTGCTTCCACTATGGCTAAAGGTGGGCCAATGCATTATTGGTTGGTTGGTAGATATGGAGAAGGGGACCAAATAGCGAGGTAATCGGTCGCATGGGACTAGGGTGGGAAATCGGCCGTGCCCTTTCGAAGGAACCATCCCGGAATTTGCCTGAAGCTATTTAGGGAAATCACGGAAAACCCAAATCAGGATGGCCGGACGCGGGTTTGAACCTGCGTGCTCCTGAATGCGAGTTGAGTGTGCTAACCACCGCGCCACCACGCTCGGTACGAGTTACTGATTTCTTCAATTTAAGAAGCCGTTTCTCTGGAATAAATCATCCAATTTTTCTGAAATTTTAATCATTTGTTTGTATGTACATGTATATCACATCTGCCGATTTCCGTCCCATTCAGATAATTCGTTCGTTTTCGTCTTAGAGTATATATAAGTACCCCTCGTACAGATAAATTCAGGTGATTATTTCTCCTTCTCCCTCGCACCGTTTGCTTCATGAAACAAGAAAGTGAATGACTAGCAATAGTACCCTGTGAAACGCACTGTACCTGGCTTACGGCGTGTGCCTGTGTGTAGGTGTAGAGAGAGAGAGAGAGAGAGAGAGAGAGAGAGAGAGAGAGAGAGATCTCAAATGTGTTGTGTGGGAGACGTGACTGCTAACCTTACGTCACAGTTAAAAGAGAGCTCACAAAAATGATTTTATTGCGTACAAAGTTGATCAGTATCAGCCAGAAAAATGTACTCTTCATCGACCAATAAGGATCAAGTTGTCTACAGATATTGTGCACTACCACAATACGACGGTAGCAGTGGTTTCAAAAATCAACATTTCAAGATTGCATTTAATTCCTCCAAAGTCTTTAGAAGTGCGTTTACGATGCGGAGCAAAGACTCTCACTCTTGTCTGTAGACTGTGTTGGGGCGTACTGGCTACTACTTTGATTGGTAAGTTTTCTCGTTAGGACAGCAGTGTTTGTTTGTTTACTTATTTCGTAAGAAGCCCGCTGGAGTGGCCGGCAGAGTTGCAGCTCTTAACTCTGAGTTGACTGGAATAAACTTGGGAAGGACCTTCGTCGGTGCCGCGGAAGAGATCGGCGCCGGCCGAATGAGGCAGCACCCGTCCGCACCAGTATCGCAGGAGGCGGCGGCGCCACAGCCGCCTTCCTTCTTCATCTCGAGTTTGTTTGGAGACGGGAGCGCCTCTAATTAACGCGGTATTAGCGACTCGTTTGTGTCAGCAATCTTGTTTAGCGGAGCCGTGTTGTCAGAGAGAATGGGGGCGAAAGTTTCCCTCAGAAGAGCGCGGCGGACCTCATTTGGAAGTTTTAAGCCTGTCGGGGCCGGCCGGCTGGGGACGGGCCGTGTCGAGTTATTAAAACTTGCCGCTGCCGCCGCTGGTGCCGCTCGCCGGTCGTGTTCCGGCTGAACAATTAACGAGAGAGCTCGTTACTCGCTCTCCGGGCGCGCCGGCCAGCCGGCCTCCGCTTCCGCTGGGCTATACCGGGCTGCGTGGCGCCTTGACACGGCCAACCCATGCGTTATTTGCGGGCATAACCATTACTGTGCAATTACCCAGCTGCCAAGTGCCGCCGTAGAATCCACACAAACGTTTGCGTTTCCTTTGTGTTCACTGTGATTTTTCGGATGCAGTGGCCCCATTTTTACCTTGGGAAGTCGTCTGTAGCCTGTACTGACGGATTTGGTAAAGCCCTGCCTGCCGAAGTTATTAATGACACTTGCAGTAAATAACTACAAAATAATTCCACTTCAGCGAAGCATTTGCTGTAAATACACTACTGGCCATTAAAATTGCTACACCACGAAAATGACGTGCTACAGACGCGAAATTTAATCGACAGGAAGAAGATGCTGTGATATGCAAATGATTAGCTTTTCAGAACATTCACACAAGGTTGGCGCCGGTGGCGACACCTACAAAGTGCTGACACGAGGAAAGTTTCCAACCGATTTCTCGTACACAAACAGCAGTTGACCGGGGTTGCCTGGTGAAACGTTGATGTGATGCTTCGTGTAAGGAGGAGAAATACGTACCATCACGTTTCCGACTTTGATAAAGGTCGGATTGTAGCCTCTCGCTATTGCGGTTTATCGCATCGCGACATTGCTGCTCGCGTTGGTCGAGATCCAATGACTCTTAGCAGAATATGAAATCGGTGGGTAATACGGAACGCCGTGCTGGATCCCAACGGCCTCGTATCACTAGCAGTTGAGATGACAGGCATCTTATCCGCATGGCTGTAACGGATCGTGCAGCAGCGTCTCGATCCCTGAGTCAACAGATGGGGACGTTTGCAAGACGGCAACCATCTGCACGAACAGTTCGACGACGTTTGCAGCAGCATGGACTATCAACTCGGAAACCATGGCTGCAGTTACCCTTGACGCTGCATCACAGACAGGAGCGCCTGCGATGGTGAACTCAACGACGAACCTGGTTGCACGAATGGAAAAAAGTCTTTTTTTTATGAGTCCAGCTTCTATTTACAGCATCATGATGGTCGCATCCGTGTTTGGCGACATCGCGATGAACGCCCATTGGAGGCGTGTATTCGTCATCGCCATACTGGCGTATCACCCGGCGTGATGGTACGGGGTGCCATTGGTTGCACGTCTCGGTCACCTCTTGTTCGCATTGATGGCACTTTGAACAGTGGACGTTACATTTCAGATGTGTTACGACCCGTGGCTCTACCCTTCATTCGATCACTGGGAAACGCTACATTTCAGCAGGATAATGCACGACCGCATGTTGCACGTCCTGTACGAGCCTTCCTGGATACACAAAATGTTGGATTGCTGCCCTGGCCAGCGCATTCTCCAGATTTCTCACCAACTGAAACTTTCTGGTCAAAGGTGGCCGAGCAACAGGCTCGTCACAATATGCCAGTCACTACTCTTGATGAACTGTTGAAGCTGGTTGGGCAGCTGTACCTGTACACGCCATCCAAGCCCTGATTGACTCAATGCCCAGGCGTATCAAGGCCGTTATTACGGCCAGAGGTGGTTGCTCAGCGTACTTTGTTCTCAGGATCTATGCACCCAAATTGCGTGAAGATATTATCACAAATCAGTTGTAGTATAATATATTTGTCCAATAAATACCTGTTTATTATGTGCATTTCTTCTTTGTGTAGCAATTTTAATGGCCAGTAGTGTAGTTAATAACGGGATTAATGCGCCAGTTGTAGAAATGTAAATAGAGCTCACTACAACTGTTTTATTTGGACCATGGCTATGTAGTTACAATTACTTCTTATAAAACGCAACTCTGAAACACTTTCTATCATTCCAGCACTACGATTAAAATTGAAAAAAAAAGTCAATGAAATGTTTTGTGAAATGACTCCAGTAAAAGTAATGAATAAAACTAATCAGACAAACATTTGAAGCGCCTTTCAGTGACACTCGAATTCATGCACAGCATCTGAAATGCTCATTAGTTAGCGACGTAAGGAGATCATTCAGTGGAATTCCACGAGACAAATATCCTCTTCTATTTATGGAATATTCCGTGAGGAACACAGACATATTAATAGCTTTGAGTACAAAGTACCACCAATGTTACATAAAATCCGTCTTGATTGCAAAATGTTTATTCACATGATCGGTTTCGGTTCCTCTAGAACCATCTGAAGATCTGCAATTTCGGTTACAGGAGGAACCCGTCCACACACAGTGTTGTGATGTGACACGGCATGTGAAAAAAATGGTTCAAATGGCTCTGAGCACTATGGGACTTAACATCCGAGGTCATCAGTCCCCTAGAACTTAGAACTACTTAAACCTAACTAACGTAAGGACATCACACACATCCATGCCCACGGCATGTGAAGATCTGAGGATGGTTCTAGAGGAACCGAAACCGGTCATGTGCATAAACATTTTGCAATCAAGACGGATTATAAGTAACATTAAAAAACCACTGATTGCGGTTATCTCATTAGACATTTTGTCTGTTTTTGCAAAGTACCACCACTTCGAATTCAAGTTACTAATCCTGTAGTATTCTTCAAAATTCTAAGTTAAACACCGAACCCTCAATTCTCAGTCCGCACTTCACTTGCTGTTGATGGTTTGGAGCATTACTGAGGGGCGCGTCAGATATTTCTGACATCCATTAATTACTTTTGGATAAACCATGCCACACAACATTTAACTGGATTTTTAATTTATCCTTTTGTAAAATTTTCAACAGAAGAATTACAAGTAATAAAACTGTATTTCTATGATATAACATGTAAAATCACACAATGTACGACCTCCTACATAGTAATAGGCAGCAGGTCTAACTTGAGAAATAAATAAACAAATAAATAAATTTCCAACGATCGGCCTTTGTGATAAATACTGAAGAACGATCTGACGAGATAATATAGAACAAGCTCTTTCATTATGTCGAAACAACATTTGTAGGGGAGCCTCACCTATTTCCGTGATTAGCAGATGCGTCACTATTGTTGCCTTTGCGGCACACGTTACGAAAAAGAAATTTTCAGAGAAAGTTTATTGAAAGGGGGTACCAACAAACGCAACCGCACCAAATAAAGGTTATCGTTTTATGAGACAAAGCCCAACATTACAATAGAAACCTCATACGAACACTTATGAGAACTGGAAACAAAACTGCTGCACATTTGATAACATGACTTTATCAACTCATCGACTGCACAAACGAGCCTCTGAAACAGGGGCAGTAAACGTTTTTTACGTACCACCCACTTTTGTATCACGGTTGCTAGTAAAATTTTCTATCCGGCCACAGGCTCCATAGGAATGATAACTTATACGGTACGGAAGTAACTTTATAACAATTATAATGCACAGTTACAACAAGTTAAAGCGCATAATAATAGTTACTTACTAAATACGTTATCTTTTTATGAGAACCTAATGGAAATGTTTTTAAAACCCCTACCGTGTACCATGAGAGCTGGAACGGCCATTAGTAGCCGGTATTGACCAGGTTGACTACCACTACTCTAAAAGAAAGAATTACTATGATAATAAAACGAAAAGTTTACTTAATGTGCCGATAGCAAAAGACATTTGTGTATGTTACTTGATGTGGGTATGCCTAGAAGTTCGTAGTCTTCCACGGCCGGTAAATTTTGCATCGAATAATTTTGGGCATTGGGCCGCATCATTGTGAACTACTGGATTACCGACGTCTCCACCGATTTGCTGCGGTAGTCTTCAGGGTGGTGGCAGTGAACCGCCCTCAAGAGGACTGCAGAAAGTCGGTCGAAACGACAGCAATTTAGTAGTTTTAGTAGTTCACAATGACGCGACTGAATGCGCAAAGTTCTTTTATCCAAAATGTGTCTATTATGTTGAAAGATTGTACATTTGCTATTAATAAATTACTTTTTGGGAAAAAAACCGAGCTTTTTCAAGTGCCTATTGTCTGCATTCTGCTACTTCCACTGATTACGTATAAGCTGGCGTCGCGCTAAGTGGTTCTCATTCCATTTAGTACAGCTCATTACTACAGTCACAGAGCAAGAAGCATTCCTACATACACTGTTCCGACTGACTTTAGCAATGGCTCTCTCGATGTCAGCCTGTAGTATATTTTCAGGTAAACACTGACGCCCAACCGTTCCAAATCTTGTTCGTTTAGGTTACGGCACTATGAGGTAGGAAACTGACCAACTTTTATTTGTAACCATCGAGGTAACACTTTAGTTTTAAGGCGAAGCTTCCACAGATCTATTTTTATTTTTGTAGTTTACGTACTTTCGTGCACTTTTAGGTCGCATTTTTGGGATCATGATGATGATGATCAGTTTAGCTTTAGGAAAGATAAATATACCATACTTTGTCCATCATAAGAATAAACTTGACGTAAACAAACACAAACGAAATGATTGGTCAACAGCCGTAGCATATCTACATTGGTGTTGTCGCGCTCTTGGAAATAGGTAGACTTACGTATTAGATAACACCCCTAAAACGCGGCGAGAAACATGTTGTTCTCAATATTTTCACACTTTTACAGAGAAAATCAGCTTTGAAATTTTCCGAGAAACTATTTTTATTAAGTCAGAGAGTTGCTGAATAGGCAACATTGTAGAATAATAATCCAGAAGGTTCAAATTTCTCTTTAGGCGTTCTTATATTTTTTCATTTAATTTTGAATACCTAGATCTTTTAAATGTAAAATTCATCGAATCTATTCCAAGTGACACATATCTAATCATTTTTAATACAAATGCAACACTTCTTGTTTCTGATTACATACTGTAGTTCCCAAAACTCCAGTTTTCACTGCAACTATAAATTCTTAATCATAGATATTTTATAGGAGATATTAATAAAGTTTGTTTAAATTAACAAAACATAAATCCTTTTGAACAAAAATGAAATGTCAAACATTTTATTTCGACTACGCCTACTGTTTTATACCACAGCTGTGGTCTCTCAAGAGCGAGAGAGATAAGCGTCGTGTAAACATGGACAGTAACAATTTTCACAGCATTGAGCACACCACACAAATGCTGCATTTTTACAGTTGCCAGTGTTTCACTGCAAAATGAACCCTACAGAACTGATCTGGAGACACGTTAAGGTATTTGTCACGAGAAATAAGACGTTTAAACTGGTAGACGTAGTGAAACTAATGCAGGAAGCTTTGTCACACATCCCTGCCGAACGCTATCGGGATGCAGAATAGCACGTCATAGAAGAAGGAGAAAATGTGACTCTTTTTGATGACTTCGTGGACTCTATTGTTGATCGACTCGTTATCGATGTACCAGATGACAGTCCCAGGACTGAAACGTATTTTAGTGGATACGGAAGGAAGTGAGATATTACCAGACGGCAGACTGCAAGTAACACCTTGCGTTGCTTGAATATTTGACAATACTGAAATCGCTGCAGTACACTTAGCATCACACATATCTCGCGCCGGAAAATTACCCTGTGTTTATATAGGAATTTTCATCACTTATTACAATACTGAGTTTGCTAAGAACGAGGGCATGTTATGCTTTCCGTCTGGTCCCTTAGGAAGCGTGTGCTATTGCTAGAGTTTTACCGACTATTATTTCATTATTTTTAAAAATTTAATGATATTCGAAGCTGTACTGTTTCTATGCTCGTCTCTTTAGCTCGTAACTGCAACTGCTCACATCACTGCAGATTAGTTTGACCACTTGACTAGCCAGTGATGTCCATGTTAAAAGCAGTTGGCCCATACTATCGCTCAGTCAATGTGCGCCTAACGCACTGCATAGAACGTACCCTTATTATCGTAGTTGTCTGTACTCGAGACAGCGTAGATTCTTCTCCACGTGAAACGAAATCCAACGGCATTTCAGCAAACGCTGAAGAATACATGGTGTAATGTTTACATCGGGTTTATTCTTACGACGAACACAATACAGAACGGCAGGTGGTGCAGCCAGGCTCCAGAAGCTACAGGCATCCGCCCGAGCAGAATATTGTGTGCGGGCTCTGGCGTCTACATACGCCGAGTCACCTACTGGTCCCTGGTGGGACGTATGTTCGAGTCCGGACTGCTAGCTGCCTCGCTGCCCTGCCATTGCACTCTGGTTCCTGTGGGCCACTTCGTCGCTGATCACCACACGTACCCGATGTCGACCTTGCTCGGGCCTAGGGTTTGAGTACAGTCCCTCCCGCGGCCCGGGGGAGGGGGGGGGGGGGGGGATAAGCAGCCTTTACGTGTCTGCCATTCAGCTGCAGTGGCGCGCGGTCCCTGTCAGTTGCCGCCGTCCTGCTGACGTCAACGGGTGATGCCGTCTACGCACGCCGCTGCCCATGCGGGATTGCTGGCGGCGGCTCGCTGGGTTCGTGCGCTCACTACGTCACCCCGGGGGTCAACGGCATCCACTGCAGCGGTGACCACACCTCTGTACCTAAGAGTGATACATATAGGGATGTCTTACTAGTAGTCCGCCGCTCGTTTCCAGTCACCACCAGCAATATCAACCCACGCTCAGGAGAGGGAAACGGTACTCCACCCTGACCACTGTACAGCCGTTTCCTCCGTCACTTTCGGCGGTCACCTCCCGGTCCTAACACGGCTTTCTGCGTCATCTCTCTTACTGAAACACAAAAAGAGTGTGTGTTTGTGTGTGCGTTTTTTGTCCACTTCGGATGAGTGCCGAAAGCTCACTTGTTTGACAGTCTTTTAGTTGCGCTGTCTGCGGCTCAACGTGTGTATGTGTGTGTTTTATCTAATTCGGATGAGGGCGTTTTTGGTCGAAAGCTTACTTGTTTGACAGTCTTTTAGTTGCGCCTATTTGTGACTCAACATATCCGGTGTAGGGTGAGAAGCAGTCTATCCTTTTCATAATATCGTCATTATTCCATCCTGGATTTTCCATTATTTGAAAAAAAAACAAGTTTTATTTTTAATGTTATCAGTGACAGTCACCTCCTTCATCTCATAAAACAAATGTATATGTCTCCCGTTATTATTTTTGCATCGGCAGGATTTTTTCTCAAGAGGGGAATGTTGTACCAGTGATCACCAGTACCCCCCACAAATAGGGACGAGGCGGGAGCAACAAAGGGGAACGAAAATTTGAATTCGTGATACAGTAGTGAAACAAGCAACCAATGAATAAAACAGAAGACAGACAGACGAGAGTTACACGTATCTCGTGAAGATATTCCTACTGGTGATAGATAATTTTTACTTCTTTCATTTCTTTTGTTTCCTTTAACTCTGTACGTATATCTTGTATGGTACAGAATATTTTTTGTTTTATTTTTTGCCGTATTAGTAAATGTGACTGTCTTGCTTTGTTAATATGGTTACATCAATCTCTTAATTCAGTAATTTAAAAAAAAAAAAAAAAAAAAGCGAAGCACCACGAAGGAATTTTACATTTACAGACAAACAAATTTAGAAAAACCGGATTATTTATTCAAGAGAAAGAGCTTCACAAACTGAGTAACTCAATAAAGCATTGGCCCACCTTTGCTCCTTCTGGAACCAGTCACTTGGCTTAGAATTCACTGTTAGACTCGAGAAATGTCTTCCTGAGGGATATCGTGCCAAATTTTGTCAAATCAGTCCGCTAGATCGTCAAAATCCAAAGCTAGTTGGAGCGCCCTGTTCATAATTGTCCTAAGTTTCTCAATTGCGGACACATACGGCGACCTTTCTGCCCAAGACGGTGTTTGGCAAACACGAAGACAAGCACTCAAAAAACTGTCGCTGTGTGCGGGCGGGCGTTATCTTACTGAAATGTAAGCCCAGGACGCCTTGCCACGAAGGGCAAGTATGCGGGGCGTAGAATATCTACGACATACCGCTGTGATGTAAGTGTGCCACGGATGACCACCAAAGGGGGTCCCGCTACGAAAAGAAATGGCTTCCCCAGTCTCCTGGTTGTCGGTTCAAATGGCTCTGAGCACTATGGGACGTAACTTCTGAGGTCATCAGTCCCCCATAATTTAGAACTACTTAAACCTAACTAAACTAAGGACATCACACACATCCAAGCCCGAGGCAGGATTCGAACCTGCGACCGACCGTAGCAGTCGCGCGGTTCCAGACTGAAACACCTAGAACCGTTCGGTCACAGCGGCTGGCCGGTTTTCTTCGTGCTTGCCAAACCCTACCCTGGCCGTCAAGGTCGCCGGATCTCTTCACAATTGAGAACGTTTGGAGCATTATGGGCAGGGCCCATCAGCTCAGGATTTTGACGATCTAATGCGCCAATTTGACAAAATCTGGCACGACATCCCTCAGCAGGACATTTCACAAGTCTATCAGTCAATTATAAGCCGAATAACTACTTGAGTAAGGTCCACAGACGCCCGGTTGGCCGTGCGTTGGCCTTCCGGGCGGGAAGGAGCGCCTAGTCCCCGGCAAGAATCCGCCCGGCGGATATGTGTCGAGATCCGGTGAACCGGCCAGTCTGTGGATGGTTTTTATGCGGTTTTCCATCTGCCTCGACCAATGCGGGCTGTTTCCCCTTATTCTGCCTCAGTTACACTATGTCGGCGATTGCTGCCCAAACAAGTACGCGTACACCACCATTACTCTACCACATAAACATAGGGGTTACACTCGTCTGGTGTGAGACGTTCCCTGGGAGTCAACTTGGGGCCGAACCGCACAATAACCCTGGGTTCGGTGTGGGGCTGCGGGCTGCGGAGGGGTGAAGTGGACTGCGGTAGTCGTCGTGGGGTTGTGAACCACTGCGGCTGCGGCGGGGACGGAGCCTCTCCGTCCTTTCTAGGTCCCCGGTTACAATACAATACAATACAATACAAAAGGTCCAGAGATGGGGCAATACGTTACTGTCTTGCTCAATCTGTGAAGCTCTTTCTCTTGAATAAAATAGCCTATTTTTCTCAATTCATAATTGTCTTAGTATTAAGAAAATAGTCTTAATCGCGTTTTTATATTTATTTAGTGCCGACCAGTTTCAGCCCATCGCATGGGGCCTTCTTCAGGGCGAACATATGGTCGAGTACTGGTGGCGTCACGCCTACCAAAGTGTGGCAGGAGAGACACCTTGGCAGACGTGACGCCACCAGCACTCGATCATATGTTCGCCCTGAAGATGGCCCCATGCGATGGTCTGAAACTGGTCGGCACTAAATAAATATAAAAACGCGATTAAGACTACTTTCTTAATACTAAGTTAATTTTATATCAGTCGCTGTTTCTCCATAACCACGTTGTCCAAACATCATAATTGCCTGTTCATGTACATCTCATCAACAGATTTCCATCGCATTCGGATAATTCCTTCGTGGACTGTCTTTTTTGTCTTAGCGTGTATGTTTGTTATTCTTTGTAATGCTATTGGGAAATGTGCCGTATAAAAGTAAATGTGATATGCAACACTGTTATATGAACTACGATGCGACAGCGATATATTTAGCGAGGGCGTGGGCGCCGTGTGTTGTGTAATCGTGCTAGATAGAAACACACGAAATCTATGGCCGCATTCTTATTTCTGACTAACGGTTTCAACTGCGTTTCAACGTGGGCGTTATGAAACAAACTGCTAGTCCGTACGAATACCGTGAGGTTCGTGGAGAAATAAAAACAGCAGTGACAATGTACATGCGTATGGACTGTGAGTGTAACTGCTAGAACCGATCTGTTTGCATATAACTGAGTTCCATAAACAAATTTACTTTAAAGTTATTATTTTATTTGCAACTAGATGAACTGCCGCGAGCGTTAAAACATTGGCGGTCGTCCTGGAGGCTTTCATACCTTTTGTTACGTATCACATTGATTTCACCAGAACAGTGAATTCGCGATCGTGATTGCTAAAATCAGATGGACTGTAGATTCGCGATCGGCGAGTCAAGGTGAATTTTATACAGTTTTAAAAGTGGGTACGATACACCGACAATGGAACCGTGCGTGGAAGAGGCATTGTGGTCGCGCAGATGCGAAACCCGATTTACACAATTCCGTCCGACCGGCTTATGAAAAAAGGAATGCCACGGATGATAATATTTCCGCCAGGTGAATCATATACTAAGGAAAAGGATGCGCCCATGGCAATTTCACGAGCAATAGAGGCACAATAATTACGCCGCCACCATGTACGAGCATGAAGTCACAACACAACGACCATATGCAGAGGTAAGCTGTAATGCCAAACGCTCTCCCCCCTGTGGTGACTTCAACTACCGTACTTCATAAAGAATCAGGTGTAGTTTCTTCCTCTTTTTTGGCAAACTTTTTTTTCAATATTTCGAACGCGCGACCGCTACGGTCGCAGGTTCGAATCCTGCCTTGGGCATGGATGTGTTTGATGTCCTTAGGTTAGTTAGGTTTAAGAAGTTCTAAGTTCTAGCGGACTGATGACCTCAGACGTTAAGTCCCATAGTGCTCAGAGCCATTTGAACCATTTTTTTCAATATTTCCTTTCTCTGCAAAGAAATATAATTTCAGTGAAGTGTGTTTCCTATACTTGTTGAGATTGTTGATTTCACTATAAGCGATAGCCATTACTATTTGCTACTTCTATCTCTCTATTTGATTGTAACTGTCACTGTATATGTTTAAACGTATTCCCTTGGAGGGAAGTGTGCAGTGCTTTTATCTGGCGCAATTATCTGTTTTGTTTTGGTGTGTGCCAGCCCACCTAAAACGGTGTCGTCCGCCATCAAACAGCAAGATTGCTCGTCCGCTAATGATGAAAGGAACGCTATCGGAGAGTACTTTGGATGTGACAGGTGTCAGCTACATCAACTGAGTTTACGTCCAGTAGAATTCGTATTACCGCATACTCATGACAGTTAAGATTTATTTGGCTTTCACAGTTACAACTGACTAAAATTACAGCCATTTCCTAATTATTTCCGGGATTCTTGGTATTTTATCTTCTTTTGGAGTTTGGCAACAAATTATGACGTGGTGCTTTAGTTAACGTTGGAATTTAAACGGTTCTTTCGAGTTTAAATAATCAAAACTCATGGTTAGAAATACGCAGAGTAAATCTCTTTGAATCGTTCTCATCACATGTAGCTAAATTTAGTGAGAAGATTGAGTCACATTCTTCACATATTATGCAAAATAGATCTTTGAGAACTGTTTTCTTCGCATTGTGACCAAGTGGAACGACGAGAAACGTGCGCCTTCGCACAGGGACTCGTGCGCACGAATTAGATGCATCCGTGACTTTGCGCAGTTCCGTGCGTTCCCACGCATCTTCGTGAACCTGTCCCTATGCGCCTTGTGCGCACACGAAGTTGCAAAGGACAATATGTACCACGAGAGGACCGTCTGCCGGCACTATCAACTGAACGCGGAATGCTTGCGGTTTTCGCAGTGCAGCCTCGTGCCGCAGACTATGCAAAGTGATACCGGACAGACGGTCACCGCCCCCGGGTCTTGATTCCGCGAGTCGCGTGTGGACAAAAGCCGCTCCGGTGAGAAGCGTTCCGGACAGCGCTCTCCGTGGCCTCCATGGCGCGACGCCCAGCTTTCCGGTAGAAGCCTGCGCAGCCGTCTCTACCCGACCACTACTCACACTGTGAGGGCATTCGAACAGTGAGGCAACCGGATGGATGGGTCCTTGTTTTTTGTTACAGGTATAATCCGCCTTTAAGGGAAAGTTACACTACTGGTCATTGAAATTGCTACACCAAGAATAAATGCAGATGATAAACGGGTATTCATTGAACAAACACATTATACTAGAAATGACATGTGATTACATTTTTACGAAATTTGGGTGCATAGATCCTGAGAAATCAGTTCTCAGAACAACCACCTCCGGCCGTAATAACGGCCTTGATACGCCTGGGCATTGAGTCAAACAGAGCTTGGATGGCGTGTACAGGTACAGGTGCCGATGCAGCTTCAACACGATACCATAGTTGATCAAGAGTAGTGACTGGCGTATTGTGACGAGCTAGTTTCTCGGCCACCGTTGACCAAATGTTTTCAATTGGTGAGAGATCTGGAGAATGTGCTGCCCAGGCAGCAGTCGAACATTTTCTGTATCCAGAAAGGCCCGTACAGGACCTGCAACATGCATTATCCTGCTGAAACGTAGGGTTTCGCAGGGATCGAATGAAGGGTAGAGCCACGGGTCATAACGCATCTGAAATGTAACGTCCACTGTTCAAAGTGCCGTCAATGCGAACAAGAGGTGACCGAGACGTGTAACTAGTGGCACCCCATACCATAACGCCGGGTGATACGCCAGTATGGCGATGACGAATACAGGCTTCCAATGTGCGTTCACCGCGATGTCGCCAAACACGGATGCGACCATCATGAAGCTGTAAACAGAACCTGGATTCATCCGAAACAATGACGTTTTGCCATTCGTGCACCCAGGTTCGTCGTTGTGTACACCATCGCAGGCACTCCTGTCTGTGATGCAGCGTCAAGCGTAACCGCAGCCGTGGTAACCGAGCTGATAGTCCATGCTGCTGCAAACGTCGTCGAAATGTTCGTGCAGATGGTTGTTGTCTTGCAAACGTCCCCATCTGTTGACTCAGGGATCGAGACGTGGCTGCACGATCCGTTACAGCCATGAGGATACGGTGCCTGTCATCTCGACTGCTAATGATACGAGGCCGTTGGGATCCAGCACGGCGTTCCGTATTACCCTCCTGAACCCACCGATTCCATATTCTGCTAACAGTCATTGGATCTCGACCAACTAGAGCAGCAATGTCGCGATACGATAAACCGCAATCGCTACTATCCGACCTTTATCAAAGTCGGAAACGTGATGGTACGCGTTTCTCCTCCTTACACGAGGCATCACAACAACGTTTCACCAGGCAACGCCGGCCAACTGCTGTTTGTGTACGAGAAATCGGTTGGAAACTTTCCTCATGTCAGCACGTTGCAGGTGTCGCCACCGGCGCCAACCTCGTGTGAATTCTCTGAAAAGCTAATCATTCGCATATCACAGCATCTTCTTCTTGTCGGTTAAATTTCGCGTCTATAGCACGTCATCTTCTTGGTGTAACAATTGTAATGGCCAGTAGTGTAATTTGTAGATGTGATGTACATGCATTGACAAACAAATGAACAGTATTGCAGAAAAAACTGGATGATTTATTCAAGAGAAAGAGCGTCACTAACTGAGCAAGTCAGTAACGCGTTGGGCCACTTCTGGCCATTATGCAAGCAGTTCTTCTGCTTAGCATTGATTGATAGTGTTGTTAGACGTCTTCCTGACTGATATCGTGTCAAATTCTGTCCAAATGGTGCGTTGGATCGTCAAGAGTCCGAGATGGTTGGACGGTTCTGCCCGTAATGCTCCAAAACTTCAGTTAGGAAGAGATCCAGCGGCCTTGCTGACCATGATACGGTTTGGCAAGCGCGAAGACAAGCAGTGTCCAGGACGTCTCAAGACAAGTCTTCATTGATCATCGTGGCTCTGTTTCGTAACAGCAGTCACCAGTAAAGGCAATTCTACTCCAGTCAATGAGATTCCAGGTCGAAGACGTGTTTGGAGACGCCTCAGGCAGCAGAGGAATATCAATCTCACTATCGCCCGCCCCACAAGAAGGTGTGATAGTCAAGGATTCCATTTGATTTCATTGCAGAACCCTTCTGGTTATCATCGGTGGCACCCTTACAGGACGCCGGTACGTCCACGATATTCTATGAGCCATTCTGTTGCCCTTCATAGCAAGCCATCCTGGGCTTACATTTGAGCGAGATAATTCTCACCCGCACACGGCGAGAGTTTCTGCTGCCTGTCTTCGCGCTTGCCAAATCGCATCTGGACTACGGAGGTCGCCAGATCTCTCAACGATTGAGAGCATTTGTAGTACTATGGGACGGGGGGAGGGTGCTGGGGGAGAGGGGGGGGGGGGGGAGAGGCTCCTACCTTTCCTACCTTCTCGGGATTTTGACGATCTAACGCGCCATTTGGACAGAATTTGATACTATATCCCTCAGGAGGAAATCCAAAACCTCTTATGAATCAATGCCAAGCCAAATAACTGCTTGCGTAAGGGCCAGAGATTATTTACTTGCTCAATCTGTGAAGCTCTTTCTCTTTAATCACCCAATTTTTCTGAAATTGTTATTGTTTGTTTGTTTGTTTGTACATGCACACCACATCTAAAAGTTTCCGTCCCATCGGGATAATTCCTTCGTGATGCGTCTTTTTTTCCTTTGTCTTAGAGTGTATTTAAGGTTGTTATTTCCTTACCACGATATTGCTCAAATACGAGGGTCACTCCAAACGAACATCCAATCTATGTGCCATACCTCTGACATTTTTACATTACGTCGATACATTCTTGGGACACAAAATGTCATTTTTCCATTTTTTTAACCTCCGTCATTTTAACTCCCTCACACTACCGCGAAAGTCAGGACCAGGTCGTTTAGCGCCTTCATAAGAGTGTCTCCATTTTCAGATCTCGTTCTACAAAGCGATTTCTTCGGTTTGTCGAGGAGGTCGAGAAAATAATACGGCGTCAGATCGTGACTGTAGGGTGCGTTTTTCTGTGTCGTCCACCCAAAATTTGTGATCTCGGTGGTGGTTCTTTCAGTGACATGTAGCCGGGTGTTACATGCAACAACAAAACATCGTGTGTTTGCCGATGTTGCCGAACGCGACACATCAGAGCATGAAGTTTTTTAAGGTTGACACACGCCTCAGAACTGATAGTGGTTACGTGTGGCACGTTCACAAGGAACAGTCCTTCTGCATCAAAAAACACGGTAGGCATCACTTTTCCTGCTGAAGGCGCAGTTTTGAACTAATTCTTCTTCGGCGAGTTTTCATGACGCCATTCTGTCACAGTGATGCAGCCAGGTTTGACCTCCTGTCGCAATTCTTGCAAGGAAGTCATCTTCAGAATTCTCGTACTGCTCCAAAAGTTCGATGCACACCGTCTTCCGTGATTCTTTGTGGGCACACGACAACATTCTCGGAAAACACCTGCAGCAAAACCTTTTTCGACTTCAATTGTCTCAATATTCTACACACACTCGCTTCTTCTACAACCTTCTTGGTATGTCAGATCGTTCACTGTTATCTGTCTTTCAGCCAAGATCAGGTTGTGAATACGCTGCACGTTGTCGAGTTTGTGCAGTGCTCCGTCTGGCAGTGCACAAGAGGTCCCGAGTATTGGCGTGCCCTCTTTCAACAGATAATCTGCTTGCCCAACGACAAATTGTGCTGCAGTTAACATAGTCATACCCATACACCTTCTTCACTCTCCTCTCGTTCTCAAAACACAGGAACTCTATACCAACACGTTGCTTCAGACGAACACAGTAGTGCAGCATCTATCTTGACGTAGTGCTATGATAGCTAGACTTGCGCAAACGGGTTGAATTAAATTTGAAAACAAGCGGGAGGAATGTTTCTACAACTTCCGTGAATAGCAAAAGTATGGAACAAAAGCTGGACTTCTGAAAAAATTCCGTGCATTTCTTTTGGAGTGACCGTAGTTCTAGATACGTAAAAATCTCATTAGCAACAAGAATTCAGTCCAAAATGTAACAGCATTTCCACCCTTCTTATTGATGTATTTCTGCATCGGAAGATTGCTTACAAGGGAACCTCCCCATCGCACCCCCCTCAGATTTAGTTATAAGTTGGCACAGTGGATAGGCCTTGAAAAACTGAACACAGATCGATCGAGAAAACAGGAAGAAGTTGTGTGGAACTATGAAAAAATAAGCAAAGTATATAAACTGGGTCGTCCATGTGCAATATAGGCAATATTAAGGGCAGTGTGAAACGAGGAGAGCCGTGGTCCCGTGGTCAGCGTGAACAGCTGCGGAACTAGAGGTCTTTGGTTCAAATCTTCCCTCGACCGAAAATTTTAACTATTTATTTTCAGTTTATGTGACAAACCCTTATGTTTTCATCACTTTTTTTGGAGTGATTATTACATCCACAAGAAAACCTAAATCGGGCAAGGTAGAAGAATCTTTTTACCCATTCGCCAAGTGTACTAGTTAGGTGGGTCGACAACATATTCCTGTCATGTGACGCACATGCTGTCACCAGTGTCGTATAGAATATATCAGGCGTGTTTTCCTGTGGAGGAATCGGTTGACCTATGACCTTGCGATCAAATGTTTTCGGTTCCCATTGGAGAGACACGTCCTTTCGTCAACTAATCGCACGGTTTTGCGGTGCTGTCGCAAAACACAGACACCTTATTACAGTGAACAGAGACGTCAATGAACGAACGGACAGATCATAACTTTGCGAAAATAAAGAAAGCAAAATTTTCAGCCGAGGGCAGATTCGAGCTAAAGACCTCTCGTTCCGCAGCTGTTCACGCTAACCACGGGACCACTGCTCTCCTCGGCTCACATCGCCCTTAATATCGCCTATCTTAGGCATGGACGACCCAGTTTGTATATTTTGCTTATTTTTTCATAGTTCCACACAACTTCTTCCTGTTTTCTCGATTGACCTGTGTTCAGTTTTTCAAGGCCTATCCACTGTGCCAACTTATAACTAAATCTGAGGGGGGTGCGATGGGGATGTTCCCTTGTTATATGCAGCTCTCCATGCTAGACATTCCTGCGCAAGCCTGATCTCTGCATAACTATTGCAACCTGCATGCATTTGAGCCTGCTTACTGTAACCAAATTCTCTACTGATCCTAGATTTCCTAAGTTCAGAGCATGTCCTACGAATTTTTTGTGCATTCGGCATTTCAAATAATCGGCGTTCTATTCATAGACGGCGTAGGTTGTTTGCTGCCACCCACACTAGCATTTGTTCAGCCGTCCACACGCATAATAATTAATCTCTATTTGCAGCTGCCACGTAACTGAATCACTTAACGAGCACGAAATTACGCAGTGCAATTAAGGCGAAACTGAGACAAGGGATGTTGCTGCTTCATGGTAACGCACGCTTATAGCAAATGTCGTAATTCAGATGTTCCGTCGAATGGTTTAAATGGCTCTGAGCACTATGGGACTTAACATCTGAGGTTATCAGTCCCTAGACTTGAACTACTTAAACCTAACTAACCTAAGGGCATCACACATATCCATGCCCGAGGCAGGATTTGAACCTGCGACCGTAGCAGTCACGCGGTTCCGGACTGAAGTACCTAGAACCGCTCGGCCACCGCGGCCGGCTGAAGTTCAGTCAACTGACGCGGGAGACACTCGAGGTCCCGCCGTATAGTCGCGATCTCTCCCCACGCGATTATGGCGCCTCCGGCCCTGCAAGAAAGGTCTTGAATGGTTGACGATTCCTGTCGGACGAGGATGTGCAGCAGGCAGTTACGGACTTGTTCACGCACCCGGACACGGTGTTTTATCAAACGGGGATCTTCAGCCTGGTGCGACGGTGGGATGATTGCCTCAACGCTCAAGGCGATTTTGACTGACTGGCATAGCGACTCTGGACTGTACAGCCTTCCAATGGAAACTTTTTGATCGCTTCTTATACAGCTTCTATACTAACTAAATAAGGTGATGTGATGGAGACATTGTTAAGTTACTTAGAGCATCAAATCGGGATGAAATATGATACTTATTAACATTATGCTTCAAATTGTGAAAAGTTTTGCTAGATTCTCCATGGAGCATAGAGAATACATCCCTTAGAACTGTCATGCGCGCCACCGAAGAAACTTGCAGCGAAATTTGTTCCGTGTGATATGGGGCTCACGACTGGGAGTGCCCACCGGTGGGGAAGGTCAACTCTTGTTTGTTAACAGAGACGTTGTCTGGCTTGTTTGTTTGTTTATCATCATTGCGAGGTGCTGGGCGACCGTAACCCTTTCACCTTCGCTGGGATCTCGTTCGCGCTGGATGGCAAGTGTTAGCGGCGGGAAAGCGCGCCAGTGGACAGGTGACAGTGGTCCATGACGCAAGCCGAGCCGAGCCTAGTCGAGCTGCGCGGCCAACCGGTTCCCTGTGCGACCTCTGTTACTGTACGTATAAGGCCACTGGGTGCCCGCGTTCGCAGCGGTCACAACAGATGAGCCGGGGCCGTTATGGACTGGTAGGGAGACCACGGTTCCAAGCCATCAACTCGGCGGAAACTCAACCGCTCGACAACAATCTCTATGTACAAATATCTCTTCCCGTATCGAATATATTACTTTGTTTCGTGTTTCAAACGCTCAGGGTCAAAATCATACAGGTCGTAGGGCAGTGGTTTCCCAAACTTCCTAACATCATTACCGCTGAACCTGATCATGAATGGGTTTTCTAAGAGAATCAGCAGCGTGGTTACTAGTCCTTTTTTACCCTCGTAATTAATAGGCCAACAGGGTTTTACGAGCAATATAGCAGAATCTCGGTTCAACCAATGGCTGTCATGTGACAAGACTTACGGAGAACAGTGAGCCGCGTAGAGTGGCCGCGCGGTTTGAGGAGTTATGTCACGGATTGCGCGGCCACTCCCGCCGGAGGTTCGAGTCCTCCCTCGGGCATGGGTGTGTGTGTTGTTCTTAGCGTAAGTTAGTTTAAGTTGTTTTAAGTAGTGCGTAAGTCTAGGGACCGATGACCTCGGCAGTTTGGTCCCTTAGGAATTCACACACTTTAAGAACAGTGAGCAGATAATATCGATAGAAAATAATGCAGGGTATACATAGGTGAAGATAGAGCAGCGGAATCATGTGTGCGGCCGAAGGTTCCTGTAGAATATGAGTTGGCGGTTGAAGATGTACCTCATGCCATACCGATATCAGGAGAATATATATATATATATAAGTGTTTGCTCCACTTCCCTCCCTACAATGATAATGACCATTTATAGAACGGAACTCACATACGCTCTAATTCATTCAGTGCATAAACCATGATCCTGATTTCTCCCATAGTACATATATATTTTTCTAGAATGAGCACATTTGCAAACCGTCATTATAAGGTGTGGGCGCGAACCAGTCATTCGTGTGCTTTGTGCTGATAGGCAGAGAACCGTAATCCATTGGCGGCACTGTAAATTGTATACAATATTGAGCGAATTGCATGGGTTGGGCGCCTCAGTTTATTTTCAGTAAGTGAGTGCATATCTAGGTGCGTGCATACTTGTTACTCAACAAATCTGGTACTATATACTCGTGGCAGTTTTATTTATTTCCAGAGAATGATGTTTAATCAATTTTTCCTGAGCCCGCTTTTTGCATATTTGAATAAAGGTGCAGGGCGAGTGTTTGAGTACAGCTTTATTGCTCTCGAGTTGCACAGTAAATTTAATTTCATTCTTTTCATCTCAGAATTCCACACACGAAATTAAACAGTGAACTAATATACGTTAGCTTTCGGTACGTGCCTATACAGTCATCTCAACAGTGGAAAGACGATACAGCAGTGTGCTTCGACAGTTCAGAACACTCGATAGAGTCAAGCTATTCCCTGGTAGGAAGTTACACAGGCTTAGAGTTGTAATGTGACGCCACGCAGGCGGTTTTCGAGCAGTTATGACGACACGAACATCAGGACAACACAACATCGAGTCCTCGAGAGGTGAAAATCACCGACCCGACTGGGAATCGAACCCGGGCCCCTTTGGTTGGCGGACTGCTGCGCTGACCCTGCAGCTGCTGAAGCGGACGACATACTTATAAGGAAAACTGCCCATCGCACCCCCCCTCCCTCCTCCCCTCAGATTTAGTGGCCCAGTGGACAGCCCGTCAAAAACTGTCAGATAAAGCATGATAACAGGAATGTGGTGTACTGAACAGTGAAAAAAAGCAAAATAGAAACAGTGAAAGGTCTAAGGAGATTAAGTGCAATATAGAGCACCCTGAAGGAGCAACGGCGTCTTGGTTAAATAGTCATAGTGATTGACTGCCAAGCGGACGAGCCGTTAACAGAATCTTCCGTTGGTTCTTGGTAGAACAACATTATAATAAATGAAAAGCACCAGTTTGCTTTTGTTCTACGAGGGAAATTCCAAAAGTAAGTCTCCTACTTTTTTATAAGCACAGAACTCTGTTCGTTTGGCAGTTGGTCACACTGTTATGAAAAGTGCTTCACGTGCTGTGTGTAAACATGCGCACGCTGCGCTGAGGCGCTGTCTTGGCTTAGCAGCCGTTGAAAATTGAGCTCCCGTTGAATGTTACTGCCAAGTGCGAATTGCGCGCAGTTATTCGGTTTTTGAACGCAAAGGGCACTGCGCCGATTGAAATCCATCGCCAATTGACGGAAGTGTATGGTGAGTCGTGCATGGATGTCAAAAATGTTCGTAAGTGGTGTAGAGAGTTTGCAGCTGGTCGGACCGTCAATTTCTGAGGAGACAGTGTTGAAGATTGTGCAAGGCATGCGTGAAGATCGGCGGATCACCCTGGATGATCTCTGCAAGTTGGTTCCTGAGGTTTCCCGAAGCACCGCCCACAGAATTTTAACGGAAACATTGAACTACCGGAAGGTGTGCGCAAGATGGGTGCCACGCATGCTGACTGAGGACCACATGCGGCAACGAGTTGATGCAACCCGCGCATTTCTTCACCGCCTTGCAGCCGAACAGGACAACTTTCTGGACTCAATTGTCACGGGCCGTGAAACCTCGGCATACCATTTTACACCTGAGACCAAGCAACAATCACGCCAGTGATAAACTCTGAACAGCATGGCGGCGAGCTGGTATGACATGAGCATACAAAAACTGCCACAGCGTCTACAGCCGAAAGGAAGTGGCTTTCGAATGGGAACCGCAAACGTTTGATGACAAGTCAACCGAATCCTAAACAGAAAAACACGTCTGGTACATCAGTGTCATATGATACGCATCCCTTACCGACACACCTAATTTGTACGTCTGTTCAGTGACTGAGATATGCCTCCTTGCTCGATTTAGGTGTTCGTGTGAATGTGATCACTCCCATGGAAATGATGAAAAGATAATAGTTTGTCACATAAGCTGCAACAAATGAACGCAACAGTTTCACCATCACTCAATTTCTCTGTGCTCTTGCCACAACATATGTTTTTAACGTTTTCGAAGTCTATTCCATTTTGGAAGTTTCGACTCTTGAATTCTACATCTACATATATACTCCGCTAGCCACCAAGCGGTGTGTGGCGGAGTGCACAAACCGCGCCAAAGTCATACTTCCCCCCTCTGTTCCACTCGCGGATCGCGCGAGGGTAAAACGACTGTCTGAACGCCTCAGTACGAGCTCTTAATTACCTTATCTTTGAATCGTGATCATTGCGCGATTTGTAAGTTGGTGGTAATAATATGTGCTCTACATCCTCGGTAAAGATCGGATTTCGGAATTTAGTGAGCAGCCCCTTCTGTTTAGCGCGCCGTCTATCTGCAAGTCTCTCCCACTTCAAACTTTCTATGAGATTTGTAACGTTCTCGCTATGGCTAAATGTACCAGTCTCGAATCTTGCCGCTCTTCTTTGGACCTACTCAATCTATTGAATCATACCCAACTGGTAAGGGTCCCATAAATACGAACAATTCTCCAAGACTGGACGAACTAACGTATTGCAAGCTATTTCCTATGCTGAAGGACTCCATCGCTTCAGGATTCTACCAATAAACCGCAATCTAGAGTTCGCCTTACCCGTTACTTGTGTAATCTGATCATTCCATTTGAGATCATTTCGAATGTCACACCCAGATATTTGACGGAGGTTACCGCTTCCAAAGACTGGGCATTTATTTTGTTCTCGTACATTATTGGGATTTTCGCCTTGTTATACACAGTGGGTTACACTTATTAATATTGAGAGATAACTGCCAGTCATTACACCACGCATTTATTTTCTGCAAATCCTCATTGATTTGTTCACAACTTTCGTGTGATACTACATTCCTGTAGTCTACAACATCATAGGCAAACAGTATAATGCCGCTGTCAATACCATCAACCAGATCGTTTATGTAAATCGTAAAAAGCAGAGGACCTATTACGCTTGTTTCTGTTGAAGTCACCCCGTTCAGGACGACATGCTGCTCCCTGTCTGTTAGGAAACTTTCTATCCAACCGCATATGTCATTGGATAGACCGCAAGCGCGCACTTTTTGTAGCAAGCGACAGTCCGGAACTGAATCGACCGCCTTTCGAAAGTTGAAAAATATGGCACCAACCTGGGAGCCGGTATCTAGAGCCTGTTGTATGTCATGCACAAAGAGGGCCATCTGTGTCTCGCATGACCGCTGTTTCCTAAAACCGTATTGGTTTCTGCAGATGAGCTTCTCAGAGTCTAGAGAGGTCATTATGTCTGAACACCAAATATGTTCCATGATTCTACAACAAATCGATGTCAGTGAAATTGGCCGGTAATTATGTGCATCCGATTTTCTACCATTTTTATAGACTGCTATGACCTGGGCCTTCTTCCCGTCCCGTGGAACTTTCCGCCGTTCCAATGATCTCTGATAGATGACGGATAAGAACGGTGCTATATTTGTAGCACAGTCAACATAAAATCTTAGGGGGATACCGTGTGGGCCAGATGCCTTCCTGGCGTCTAAGGATCTTAACTGTTTTACAGTCCCAGATACACTAAACACTATGCCAGCCGTCCTTTCGTTTGTTCGATAATTGAAAGGGGGAATGGTGCTGCAGTCCTCTACAGTAAACGAGTTTTTGAAAGCTAGGTTTAGAATTTCGGCCTTATGTTTATCATCAGTTACATTACCCGTACTGTCATCAACAGAAGGTATTGAATTACTTTTAGTGTTCATAGATTTTACGTACGACCAAAATTTTTTTGGGTTTATTTTTAGAATCTGCAGATAAAATTTTACTTTCAAATTCGTTAAAAGAATCTCTCACTGTCCTTCTGACAGCTGCTTCTATTTCACATAATTTCTGTTTGTCAGCGGGGCAGTGACTACGTTTAAAACGACTGTGCAAAATTCTCTGCTTTCTCGGCAACTTCCTAATATGTTTGTTGTACCACGGTGGATCCTTCCCCTCCCCTATACTTTTTGTAGCCACATACTTCTCTAGCACATGGTGGACAATACCTTTAAATTCCGACCAAAGATGCTCAATACCTTTGTGTCCCGCTGTGAATGCTTGGAGCTGACTATGAAGATATTCATTAATGACACTTTTATTTGCTTTCCAAAACAAGAAAACTCTACGCTGGTCCTTTCGTTTTCTTTGCAACTTCCACTGACATAGAAGCCACTACGACATTATGGTCGCTAATACCTTCTTCTAGATTAACTTCCTCAAAAAGATCAGGTCTGTTTGTCGCCAAGATATCTTATATGTTCCCATCTCGAGTTGGTTTTCTAACCAATTGCTCAAGGTTGTATGTTAAGAGCGCTCCTAGAATAACTTCACACGAATCTTTCTTTGCCTCTGCCTCCTGTGATAAACGTGTAATTTTCCCAGTCAATTCCTTCATTGTAACATAGTTCACACCCGTTTATTTGTTGCTGCGGTTTATTGGTAGAATACTGAAGCGATGCAGTCCTGTTGTTCTGTGAGACGTGTATGTGGTATCTCACCTGCTCTCACTATTCATGACATTTACTTGCGAGTATGAGATATTCTAACCACAAGACTCATTCTATAACCGATATGTAGTATGACTACCTCCAACACTACAGGAAGAAAACAAGCATTTCAATGACCGGACGGACAGTTCATAATGCTGTGATGATAATAATAATAATAATAATAATAATAATAATAATAATAATAATAATAGTAGTAGTAGTTTTGGACACGGCTCGTCCACTTAGCAGTCCAACATCGTGACCACTTAACAACGACGCTGTTGCACTTCGACTTTGCTCTTGTTAAGCTTGGACCGTTTACAGTTTCTATTTTGCTTTTTTTATTACAGTTCAGTACACCTTCTTCCTGTTTTCATGGTTTATCTGTGTTCAATTTTTGATGGGCTATCCGGTGGGCCCTTTACCACTACATCTGAGAGTGTTGCGATGGGGAGTTAGCCTTGTTACGTTCATTCAATGTAACATAACGAGAGTAGCTCACCATTTGATTACAGTATTTACAATGTTTAAATTTAGGTCGAGCAAACCACAGTGTGACAACGGACACAGAGTGTATCGTGAATAAACTGCTTGCAACCAAGCGTCATAGGAGGACAGATTGGCAGTGCTGGCGGAGGAAGACGACTTGAAATGCTGGATAACATAACAAATGGACGACTGAGGCCGAGGCACAGAAATGAGTCAATTGGGCAGATATGCTGGAGGAGAAGAATTAACGTTATGGTCACCGTGCCTTCCAATGGCTCGGCTCCGCCGTTCACCGCTGCAGCTACTGTGGACTCGGCCGCAGGGGGCAGTCGCGTGAGCGAGGCAGCCGGTAGGCGGGATCGGGCAGGCGTTGCGCCGCGGCTAATAGCTGGAGTGTGGACGCCGTAATTATGAATCACAGCTGAGGCGGGCCTGCACGCCGCCGACCGGGCTCCGCAATCAAGCCCGTATGCAAATTGAAAATGTTTTCGGAATCAATAAAGCCATTACGGAATACCCGAGCGAGCGGTTATCGAGCCCGGCCAGAGCCCCGTAGACAAACACGTGGCGGCTGAGCCCCTCGGCCAAAGCACGCAGCCCGGTTCTGTTCACAATGCCTCCGCTGTCATTCCTCTGCGGGGCTTCGTAAACAACTGTGTAGCTCTTCCGTTGCTCTCGACGCAGTGCAGCCAGGGACGTTGACGATGTCATCTTTTTTTCCAGAAGACGGAGAAACACCGCTCGTGAGGCACCTTTCCTTTGAGTAACAGGCAATTGACGAAGATACTGGGATTTATTAGAGTGCAGCGCGTCTGGTAGTTATGAATTGCGCCTCCTAAGGTTTCTCTGAAACTTACTAAACTTGGAACAATCCACACACTCAAGAAGGCCACAGCCAATTCCTTTCATTGCCTTTATTCAGGTTAGTTAAGCAGACACTAATCGTAATAATAATTTATCATGAAGACAGAGAAACAATAGATAAAAATCATGAGATAATTTGGTGTTAAAGCAAAATTTGAAAACATAATTCATCAAACTCTAACAAGAACGATATGTAAAGTTAAATTCATGGGAGAAGTATCTAGCGACTTCAAATAAAAACTACAATTACACCCGCGGCGGATCGTTTATCACCTTTACTGTTTAACTGAGTTCCAGAAAAAAATTAAAATATCTCGAATTTGAAGCCAAAAAGAAAAGCCAATGATATTCTACGAAGAAAAATAAATGGAATTGAGGTAAACTGCCTGGCTTTTTCAAACGATACCTTCGTTGTGTGCAGCTATGATGAACAGCTCGGTTACTTAGGACACACTTGAATGGCTTCCATGCCAACAAAGTTCACCATGGAGGTGGAAAAGGACCGCCGGCTGCTGTGGCCGAGCGGTTCTAGGAGCTTCAGTCCGGAACCGCGCTGCTGCTACGGTCGCAGGTTCAAATCCTGCCTCGGGAAAGGATGTGTGTAATGTCCTTAGGTTAGTTAGGTTTAAGTAGTTCTAAGGCTAGGCAACCGATGACCTCAGTTGTTGAGTCCCATAGTGCTTAGAGTCATTTGAACCATTTTGGAAAAGGACCAACACCTATCTTTTTAGATGTGCTGGTCACAAGGGATGGTGAAAACCTGAGACACAGCGTGTGTCGAAAACCGACTCACACGAACCGATACCTTCACAGACGAGTCACAACCCGAGCCAGAAAAGAGGCATGATTAATACGCTCGTAACGCGAACAAGATGAATATGCGAGAGGCGAGATGCAACACCTGGAAAACATTCTGAGGAGCAATGGGTACTCCACCTCGTACATAGGAAGTGTTGCAGAATCAGACACTTGGCGAAACGACTTGGTGGAAAAAGAAATATCGGGTACGGCCTTTCTGCCATACCTTCCCTGTGTGACGGACAGACACGGCCGTATACTGCGCAAATACAGCGTAAAGACTGTTTATAAACCGACAAAAAAGATGAAAGATTGTCTCAGATCGGAAAACGAAAAAAGGGACCCACAATGACAGGAACACACCGCATACCAAGTACAGGTGCGAAAAGCCTATGTTGGAATGACTGGACGATCAATCAACACCAGATCACCGAACGTGAGCGGCATTACAGGTTGAGGCAGGTGGAGAAATAGCTCGTGGCGGAGCACACACTATGAGAGACCGACCATAACGTAAAATTCGCCGAGACGAAAGTTCTTGCTGTAGACAAGAGTTGTCATACCCACTTGTTCAGACAAACTATAGAAGCAAACAATCATGAAAATAGCTTCAACAAGAAAGAAAGCCCCAAGGTGAACGGTTCCCGGATTCCCGTGCTGCGGGTATCAAGGAGAGAACCGTACCGAAATTTCTCCACGAAAGGCCCTTGGACATGGCGCGTCAGGTAATCTGTGGCTGCGAGCTTGACTCCAGCCCACCACCAGCAAAGATGGGTGCAGCTTTAACTTGCCAGCCACTCGTGCTGGTGAAACTTTAGAAAAGTCACAAACAATCGTCGGTCGGAGAACCAGAGACAGTAGCTAACATGCAGTTTTTGTCAACAAGTGACCACTAAAGCCTTAAAAATTTCGATTTTGCAATACTTTCAGAAAATCTGACAGACGCAGTTATTCCAATAGATCTTCTGGAAGAAATGGCAAATATAACTGGGCTCAAAATTTCAGCTGAAAAATCAAAATTCATGACAACTGCACAAAACGCACCAAATTTCTAGAAACACAAATAGGTAAAACAAAGCAAGTAACTGAATTTAAATATCTTGGAGAAACCATAGAAAAAATCGACTAGAAAAATTTGCAGTACATGCAAGAATTAACAAAATTGAGAGTGTATATGGTTTGACAGAAAACATTTACAACAAGAAATGCATACTTAGAAAAACAAAACTAAAACACTATACCACAGTGGTAAGACCAAACTGTTTCTAAGGATGTGAATGCCTAACGATGAACTATCAGCTGCACAGAACAAAATGAGAAGTAATGACGAGATTTACAAAAGTATAGAGAAAATATTAGAGGAAATGATTAAAAGAAGATTAATCTTTTTTGGGTACCTCTACAGAGTAAATGCGCACAGGTTCACGAAACAAATATTCCTGTATTTATGGAAGAAGTAATCGACAGTGGCATGGATTAAAGAAAAAAGGAAAGAGCTATTAAGAAACAATTGGAAATGACAGGAACGTTTTTAAGAATAAAATAATTAAGAAGGCTTTCACTGCAAAAGAAATAAGAAATCGAGAATATCATCTACAGAACAAAGGAAAAGACAGCATGGTAAGATGAAGGAGTACTTAAAAATAGGGAACAAGAAGGAAATATGACTAACTGAAGTAGTTAAGTAATACTAGTTGGTCAATGCGAAAATAAAAAAGAAATATACTTTTAATTGTAGAATACAAACTTTCACGGCTGACATTTGCGTTTTTATAGTGATTTACGCTTTATGGACATTAGACTGTGGCCTATGGCATAATTCTCTGCCTAACATTTCGTCTTCCAAGGCTGGAAAAAATCATCAGAGGCTATAACGACTCAGAAAGCTGTTAAATATCAAACAAGCTCAGCAAGCCAAACTGTTTATACGAATCCACGCAACGTTCACGTCCGTAATCAGAACGCTGGCGAAGTCGCGCAGACGTGTGTTACTGAGAAGGTCAAATCAAACACCATCCAGCAAGGTGGTGCAATGATTAGCACACTGCACTCGCGTTTGGGAAGGCGACGATTCAAACCCGCGTCCGGCTATCCTGATTTAGGTTTTCAGTGATTTCCCTAAATCGCTTCATGTAAATGCCGAGATGGTTCCTGTGAATGGGCATGGCCGACTTCTTTCCCCATCCTTAAATAACCCACAATGTCAAACACCTTTCAGCCGTCTAAATTTCCAAATTGTTATATTATTGGGCTACCAGTTTCGGCGATATATTACGCCTTCTACGGCCCCCTGACCGATAAGAAGATTCCCATCTTTGGCCCAGTCGAAATAGGAGCCCGCACTCTAAGATTGGTATCCGTAGATCTTTGAGATAGCGATCACTTCAAACATCAACTGCCGACTTTTTGTCTATCATGGAGGGTCTTTCCTGTCAAATGGTTCAAATGGCTCTGGATACTATGGGGGACTCAACATCTGAGGTCATCAGCTCCCTAGAACTCAGAACTACTTAAACCTAACTAACCTAAGGACATCACACACATTCATGCCCGAGGCAGGATTCGAACCTGCGATCGTAGCGGTCGCGCGGTTCCAGACTGACGCGCCTAGAACTGCTCGGCCACACCGGCCGGCGTCTTTCCTGTCCTTAATCCACTTACTAGGCACATTACTCTCCACACCACTAACTACAATGTGCTTTAATTTTGCCCATAATTCCTCTACGTCCATCCTACTGGAACAAAGTGATGTCAATTCACTGTCTAAAGTGAGATGCTACCAACTGTTTATGTGCTCTTTCTAGCAGAAATACTCCCCTAGCGTTCTTAACTGATTTATTAACTCTCGTAATCATAGTTGTTGCAATGACATCATGATCGCTAATCCCCGTTCCTAGACGGACTTTGTCGACAAGGTTCTGCCTATTTGTAGCTACAAGGTCCAAGATATTTCCGTTGCGTGTGGGCTGCCGAGATAGCTGCTGAAGGCAGATTTCAGAAAATGTGTTCAAAAGTATTTCGCATGAGAATCTGTCTGTAACGTCTCGCAGTGAATCCACAGACATCCCAGTCTGTATTCGGTAAGTTAAATTTGCCTCCAACTAGTATTGCATGATCTGAATATTTACGCGCCACTGGCCGTAGACCTTCTTTGAATGACTCTGGAACTGTCACAGCAGAATCAGTTGGCCAGTAAAAACATCAAATAATTCACTTTGTTTCAACTACACCTGTTCACACGCGACCAGGTAACATCACTGTCACACTCAACTTCGATCTCAAAGAGAGAACATTTTTGTCAACTGCAATAAACACTCCCCCCCCCCCCCCCCCGTGGCCTCTAATCTGTCTTTCCGATGTACGTTCCACGACTAGCTAAATTTCTCAGAGCTTTCCACTTCTGGTATCGGCTATCTCTCGGTCCCGAGAATAATGTGAGTACGAGAACTTTCCTGAAGAGCAGTACAGCAGTACATTCGGTAACTTTTATTACGAATACTACGACAGTTTCCTCATAAAATTTTAACAGCCGAAGTGTCTTTACTCTGGACGCCTTCTGACTTCCCTTGCTACACATCGACTAGCGAGTATTTACCGGAGTGCCTCAAACTATCGTCAAGTCTAAAAACCCTCATGTGCGCTCCACAAGTACTCTGCTACCCGAGTAGCTCCTTCCTTCGTGTAGTGCAACCCTGATCTATCAAGATGAGTCCTATAAATCACCAACTGGTAACGCAAGCCTCGAAATCTGAAGCTAAGACCGTCACAGAGCCGACGAATCCCTTGGATCAGACCATTCATTCGGCTCCAAACCAAAGGATCCCGATCAACTCTGGGAACAGTGCTGCAAACTGCGAGCTCTGCTTGCACTCAGCACGCGAGGCCAGCATGCGTCAGCAATTCCGCCATCCACCCTTATGTACCGAGGATGGCCTCAGAACCCATGCGACAGGCGTCATTGGTGCCGACGTGAGCCTCATCTTGCAGATGACTGCACTCTGCAAGCTCGATAGCCACTGGCAGGGCCACCTCCACATCTTGGATGAGGACCCCCACCAGACATACCGAGTGCATACTGGTTTTCTTTTCAGCCCTGAACGCTGTCTGCCTAAGGGGCTCCATGAATTGCCTAATGCTGGAACTCCCAGCAACTAGTTAACCCCTCCCTCCCCCTTTGTCCATGCTTGGACCCTGTTGAAGGAGAGGCCACATGTCCACTGACAGGTTGAATGGGCGAGGCTAGACACAGTCTCCACATTGGCCCTCCGACTCGAGCGACGCGAACACGTTATCACCCGCCACTCACTCTGCTGTGAGGGCAGACCCACCGTGTGGGGTACGCGAAGAGGTGTCTTGGCAGCGGAGCTTGTGGGCCAAACAAGCGACGCCTGAGGGGTGCCATGTGACGTGCCACATTCTCCGCCACTGCTACACCCCGAGGCAGCAGCCTGAAAGTGACTCACCGTAGCCAAAAGCGATTCAACTGTTAGCAAACTGCGGTCAGCCCCTCCTGCGTCCGCACACAGCATGCACGTATCAAAAATGGTTCAAATGGCTCTAGGCACTATGGGAATTAACTTCTGAGGTCATCAGTCCCCTAGAACTTAGACCTACTTAAACCTAACTAACCTAAGGACATCACACACATCCAAGCCCGAGGCAGGATTCGAACCTGCGACCGTAGCTCGCGCTGTTCCAGACTGAAGCCCCTAGAACCGCTCCACCACACAGGCCGACACGCACGTATCCCCATCATTCTAGTAAGACTAACTGAAGAAGTAAACAACAAAAGCAGACAGAATCCTACATGTGCAACCTTCTTCTGTCCTGATGCGTTACCAATGGACGCTGATGACTCAATGTGCTGTGTAGCAGGCTGTTCAGAAAAAATGAAAACTGCGCTACAGACTACACTTAAAAAATGCGAGCTTACACCTCAAAGAGAAAGACACGCACTATACTACGAGAAAAGCAAAGATGAACACTGAACTTGCCGCTCTGTAGATGTCTGTCAGCCGGGAGTTGGGGCCTCACTGACTTGGCTTACTAAGGGAATGGGCGCTTGTCTTCAAAACATACGTAGCTGGAAATATGCGTACACGACCGAACTCTAGAAGGAATGGAGAAACGGAAGGAGCCGCCTGGAGGGAGAGTCGTCTGCAGAATACTACCCCAAACTAACTATAGGCGATCAAAACATGATAGAGACTGCGGACAAACTACAGACCAAGACAAGGACGAGGAACCTATACTACAGTGAGGCATTAAGCTAAAGCCGGATTATACAACTGTCCGCAGCTCGTGGTTGTGCGGTAGCGTTCTCGCTTCCCACGCCCGGGTTCGATTCCCGGCGGGGTCAGGGATTTTCTCTGCCTCGTGATGACTGGGTGTTGTGTGCTGTCCTTAGGTTAGTTAGGTTTAAGTAGTTCTAAGTTCTAGGAGACTGATGACCATAGATGTTAAGTCCCATAGTGCTCAGAGCCATTTGAACCATCTGATTATACAACTCACCAAGCGTATGCAAATTATCAGGTGAAGACGGCCTGCCATCTAGCGGCAGAACGGGTGAACCTGCGATTTCAGCAAATGGCTTAGCTGCCGGTGAGAAATAGGAGCCATTCTGTCCTGCCGTGGAACCGTGCATGCGCAATAGAAGAGGTGTACGCGAACGACGTAGCATTTCGAGCTGGCTTTCTGCTTGTTATTGTTTTCATGTGTGGTCAGCAGGTGAGAAATACGGGAGCTCTCGAGGACACTCTGGTTACTGTGTGAGATATTCTACACATTTTTTCAGTGATTAATGGTAGTTTCTTATTGCAGAAATGGAAAGAAACAAAGTATTCTTATGGAGGCATACAGCAAGGAAAGGGGTGTGTGTGTGTGAAATCTTATGGGACTTAACGGCTAAGGTCATCAGTCCCTAAGCTTACACACTACTTAACCTAAATTATCCTAAGGACGAACAGACACCCATGCCCGAGGGGGAGGTCTCGAACCTCCGCCGGGACCAGCGCCTTCCGACTACACAGGGGCCACGTAAACCAGACTCTTCATCTGGCTCTTCAAGGGAAAGTCCAGAGCGATTAAATGTGGGGGTCTTTGTGGCCAAGCATGTCGACAGCGTCGACCGATCCACCTATCCCAGTAGACTACGTTCAGATGGTTTTCGTTTGCGAAATGTAAAATGTATTGCACGCCATCATACTGGGACCACAATTCGTGATGAATGTCCAATGGCACATTTTTTAAAAACTCCGCCAGCTCCTGTTGCAGGAATATCCAGTACCTCGTACCCATTGACGCTGAAGGTGAGCTTCGTGTACATGTGGCTTTGGGGTTTTGCTGATCCCAAATGCGGCTATTTCGAGTGTTCAAAACACCTTCCCTATTGAAATGCGCTTCGTCGTTGAACGAAATTCGTCTTGTAAACTGAGGAAAATCAACACAACGGTGTAAAAACCAAGTACACAAATTGACACGTGGTACACAATCCGCCGGAAGGACTGAGGGTGATACGGCTGGAGTTGCTGTTCATGCAGGGTGGAGTTACTGTTCGTGCAGAACACGCCAGCCAGACGAGTGAGACACGTGCAAGTCACGTGCAGTTACTCGAGTACTCATCGATGGGTTCACTTCAGCTTGAAGCGCTTCCTCTTCCAATACCACAGTGCGCCGCCTTCTTGGACTACCACAGTTTGCTCTATCGCTTGTGAATTTCCCACTTTCTCGTTGTTCTACCATGGCGAACATGGGGTGAGATGGAGTCACGCGATTTGGAAACACAGTAGATTAACAACATATCGGTGTACTCTAAAAACGTGTACTCGGGCATCCTGCTACTCCAGTACTAGTCACCATAATTTCAACTGACGCATCAGCAGGAGGAATGAAAGCAAGGCAGATGGACTCAGAGGAAATCACGTGACATCGCGTCATCGTACCATTCTTGATTGTGGGAAGCCTACAATAACCGACGAACTGCGTAAGAACTATCTAGCGCGATATTGATTAGCTCTTGTTTTCCTTATAACATGGAAACGATCTGATTACGGACATGGGTTCCTATATAAAACTTGATCTGCCAAGTCCCCTCTAGAACCTCTAGAAGTAACACGAATTGTGAAACAACCTTTACACGATCATCTAGATACGCTGTATCATAAAAAAGTATGTCGACAAATTTTAATTCTGAATTTATACGTTTTACGAATAGTGATACACCCTTTATACGATCACCTAGACACGCTGTATCATGAAAAGGTATGTCGACATATTTTAATTCTGAATTTATACGTTTTACGTAAATGTGGATATTATTTTACTTTAGATATGTGTACCTATCACATTACCTGGTGAGAGTAGCGCATGTGTTTGATTTGATTGAATATTCTGTATTATTTCGGAAAGCCAGGGAGGATGGTGTTGAGAGAACGGCCACAAGAGTCAGAGTAACAGTGCCGGCCGGGACCAGTGAGGCCTGTAAAAGCCGTGTTTTATCTTCGCGGTCGCACTATGGGTCGATCCCAACTCGTAATCCTAGCATTACGTCATAGGTCTGCCTTTCTCCTCACGAGTAAGTCATATCCACGGCAAATGTTGTATAGATAATTGCGTCCTCCATGTCTCAAATGCTGTCAAACGTAGGCATAGGTAATCATTTGCTTGTACAAGCATCACATAAAATGAACATTTTAGTTTATAATTCTGTATAATCATAACGTAGTTGCATTCGAGCTGCGCAAGATAACAAAAACTACTTAAGAAATGGGAACCTTGAACCCTTAGAAGTTTCAGTATGAGTAAATAGCAGCTTTGCAAAAAATCAAGTGTCACACTCAAAGGAAATGACGTAAACAAGTCCGAATATGTGCCCCTGGGGCGCTCGTACAGACCTACAGTGTACAGCCAAAGAAACTGGTACACCTGACTAATGTCGTGTAGGCGCTACAGTCTGGAGCCGAGCGACCGCTACGGTCGCAGGTTCGAATCCTACCTCGGGCATGGATGTGTGTGATGTCCTTAGGTCGCATAGTGCTCAGAGCCATTTGAACCATTTTTAATGTCGTGTAGGGCCTCCGCGAACACGCAAAAGTGCCGCAACACGACGTGGCATGGACTCGAATAATGCCTAAAGTAGCGCTGGAGCGAGCTGACACTATGAATCCTCCAGTGCTGTCCATAAATCCATAAGAGTACGAGGGGGTGAGGATCACTTCTGAACAGCACATAGCAAGGCAGCCGATATATGCTCAACCGGACCGTTCCAGGGCACACAGGGACTCCTGGATGGTCGCTAGCGAGGTAGCACTGGTCGATAGCTTGTAGGCTGCTCAAGGAGTCAGTATACAAGAGAAATGACTCGGCAGGGCATGAGCGGATGTGCTGAAGAGCACGAGATATGGCCGCCAGCTCTGCAGTGAAAACACTGCAGCCAACTGGCAAGGGGAGCTGTTCAGTATGTCCTCCATGAACACACGCAAAGCCAACGTGACCATCAGTCACCGAGCCGTCGGTGCAAACCACTTCATGGGCCCGGTACATGTCAAGAATCGAGAGGAAGTGACAGCGGAGAGTCGCAGGGTTAACGGATTCCTTAAGACCATGTGAAAGGTACGCAGGACGAAATCTGTTTGACTTTACTGATGAAACGAAATGATCGCATGACTTTTTGGACGGGATACCCCATCTGGGGTTGTTCGGCCACAAAATGCCACTTTGGCGACAAGCGAGTCAATGATGATGATGAAATCATGATGAGGACAACACAACACACAGGCCCGGTCAGATAAAATCTCCAATCAGGCCGGGAATCGAATCCAGATTCCCCGCACTGCAGCCAGCCACGCTGACCAATCAGCTTCGGATGCTACTGGCGTCTCCAGAAGATACAAAAACCGAGGCTAGAAAAAAGGTGAATGAAAAACAAACAGGGAAAAGCTGACACTATTTCCCGAAAACGAACTGAAAGTAAGTGATAACGAAAACCAGCGTGTCTTAAGCGTAATTTTGTAATCAAGTTGTCAGTTTCCGGCCAGTAACGCGTGCGTTGTATGCAATGTGATTTGCAATGTGAAATTTAGCGTATTTTTAAATACATTAAACAACAAAGTCCGGTAAAAAGCATGTGTATTTTCGATTATCTATGTCTTTTGGTTATCCCTGCAGTACAGCATCTGTTTGCCTTACAGGCTTCACCACAATGAATTTTACATAAAAAGGGTAGTTTTAATGAGCGGAAAAGTGTCTGAACGAATGTACATACAGATTCTCTTTGAAGCAGCTTTAATCAAGTCGGGATTATTCCCATAACGAGGTTTAAAATTACTGCACACAAATTCAAATGTCGAGCACACACCAATGCGCTTACCCAGTTTTATTACAGTATGACAAAATTTTCTGCCTCTGAGAAACCACTGCGCTGGGAGGAATATCTGGCGCCACGCTACATGGAAAGGTTACTTAAAGGCTTATACGCACAAACTTGCGTTTTCATGACGGAAATTCTGGACGATGTGCTCTCAGAAAGAAACCAACATCTGTATAATATGTGATGCAGTATCTGACACTGTCAACCACATCAAGTCTCTGATGAGCACGTCAGCCTCACAAGCGATTTATCAGTACAATGCGAACAAACAATGCACCGATAAGTGAGAGTCCAGCACTGTGCTGCAATTACACGTCACGCGCTGAAACGCTGAAAAGGATTATTCGATATAGGCTGACAGTGCAGACCAAACCCGTCGTCTCACGAACCGGAATCGTCCGTCAAAGACTTATAGAAACTCGGTGTAATAAGCCTCACGAAAAGCCTTACTAAGCTCACCCAGAATTCCATTGATTTCAAATAATTGCTTGACTGGCTGCAAGGCAGGAGTGTAGACCCTATATTACATACATTATTATTTTATTAAAATACTCATATGTTTGATAATGTTACATTATTGGTTTTATTAATTTCTCCCTGTCTAATTGATCACATTTCTGCCTTTTCACTAAGAAGTATCATTTACTTCTTTCTATTTTTTGAAAATAATGTATGCTCTGCGTCTAATTTCTTAATGTTTTATCAGCCCTAACAGTGGGAAATTACACACAAAAAATCCTATTATATGATGGCTCTACATAAGGAAACAGAATTTGGATGACTAGAAGAGCGAATGTACGCAAATTAAGAAACAAGTTTAATGGCGCCACATGCAAGACAGACTTGAAATTCAATTAACGGACTGACAAAATTGACAACATATTTGCCAAAAGTCCATCGCAAATATCATTTTAAGAAATCGCTTAGTATTAGGAAAATCAGTAACGAAGCGCTGATACACAGAGAAACTTTCTCTGTGTGGGCAAAATGATGGAAGAATAAAGATTATGAGGCAAGGGACAATGACTGATCACCGCAGAAGATTTACTCATGTGAAAAAAATATTCCAGAAATTTTAGTTTGTGTGAGCCGAAACCGATCTTGGTATCCTCCTAAAGCTTACGAATTTAATAAGCTGCGAGCGGAAATTACATCGACTGTTTCCAGAATTAAAATTTTACTCTGTAACCAAGTGTGCGTTGGTGTGAATCTTCCTGGTGGATTAAAACTGTGTACCGAGACTCGAACTCGCGGCCTTTCCCTTTTGCGAGCAAGTGCTCCCGCGGCTAAGCTACCCAAGCACGATTCACGACCCATCCACACAGCTTTACTTCCACCTTGTAACGGAACATATTAAAGGCTTTACTTTACCGATGTATGCGATACCCTCCAAATTACTTTACCGATGTATCCGATACCCTCCAAATGCAACCAGTTTAACGAGTATTTATGATTATAGAAAAGTTATTGTGTATGTTAACAATGATTACATAACATGTCTCCATAAACAGTCAACCCATTAAATTATACTCAATAACTGACCACACAAAAGTTAATATCACTTGATCACTGATACAGCAAATGTCATCATGTAAAAACACTAAGTTCATCTTAAATAATTAATATGAAGTACGAAAAATAGTGGCCAACTTACGTATTTTGGATCTCCTTAAATAAAAATCACCCACTGAAAACCATTTGTTCACTAGGACCGTTTTCACTCAGTATTCACGTAAACTCTCCTATTTTACACGAAAACCAATGTAATTCTTAATCATTCATGTTATTTACTTATTTATGCAAATTAGAGAAGTCAATTGAAAAACTTCTAAAAACGGCCTTTTTGTTACAAAGAATTATTCTGTCAAGTCAACAGATCTGTCTGTCATTTTAATAACCTGTTAAATTATGTCACTTGATATTAATTAATAACTTTTCTGCACAAATTACGATAACAGATGTACATGTGACTTATAAACCATTTCTCTTTTTAGTAGTTCTTTGACAAGGTTATAAATACAAGCAGCAAGAAGGGTCGTGAGCGCAGTCGGAATGTCACTTTCGTAAACTGTGTATGTGTGTTATTGTTCGAGGTGGATAAACATTGCAAAGAACATGTAAAAGAAGTGCTACTTTGTGTTGTGTCATTGTCTTTGGCGGACAGTGGAATTAAGATGACCACCAGTGTAATAAATATTTGAAGTTTAAATATTTGTTGGTTTCGCTCATTATTTATCATCAAAAGCACATCAAAAACACGGGACCTCATCATTTTACCCCTAGACAACCAGATTTAGAGCCAGCATCAGCATCGAGACACAGCAGCGATCCAGCAAGCAGCAGCGATTACCACAATGCATTTTAATGGCGCCAACCTAACATCAAGTGCTAACAAGCTCAGTAAATGGGAGTGAAATAGTGCGATTATAGCAATATCTACGACTAGGCGACCATTATAACCTGCACCTCATCTCCTGCCTGGAAGAAAGGATACTGCCGAGATATGCCTTTGCCACAGCCCGAAAGATTGTTTCCAGAACGAATTTTCGCTGTGCAATGAAATGTGCGCTGATATGAAACTTCTTGGCAGACTGAAACTGTTTCGGAGCTACACTCAAACACGGGACCTTAGTCTTTCGCCGGCAACTGCTCTACTTATTCAAGCACATCGAATGTAAACAAATAGTTAAAAGATTTAGAGTGCGCTTTTTCCATGAACCAAGAGCTAAACAGGTGGTAACATTCTATATATGGCTCCTGTTGGACACATTTTTATACAACACGCAGAATCAGCAGAAGTACGTTCTGCAACGTATGAACAAACAAATCAGGGAGAGGGGGGAGGAAGGGAGGGAGAGGGGGGAGGGAGAGAGGGAGGGAGGGGGAGTGAGAGAGAGAGAGAGAGAGAGAGAGAGAGAGAGAGAGAGAACGCCCGGCCTCGGACCTGACTGTCTTGTCGAGCAGTGTACTGGCTAGCATAATTAATCTAGTGAAGTGAAATGAAATGATCATATGGCATTGACGGCCGGGAGTCCACACCTGGAGAAGTCCCGTCTCCGAGTTCCGAGCCTTTTCAGTTGGAGCCAAACAGAGAGACTTGTGTGACTATGATGACTAAATGATGAGGACAACTCAACACTCAGTCTCCGAAACGGACGGGAATCGAACCCGGGCCGGCTGCATGGCAGGCAGACGTACAGACCACTCAGCTAAGGAGGCGAATATTAATCCAGCATTAAGTGATGAACGTATGAGGAAACGACTGATAAGAGAGCAGCAAGAAACTATAGCTAGCACGTAAGTTACACAACAGACAGAGGCTTACAACGGTCTGAGCACTTAACCGTCAAGATACGGAACACTGGTGCCGCCTAGGCAACTGTTCACGAGCTTCTTAGCCGTGTACCACGGGATTAGAAATTTCGCCCATAGGATGGATTTCAAGACACCCCACGAATTTGACAGCATGCAGAATGGGAGGAGACAGTGAAGCAGACAATTTGCGATTTCGAACTCTAACAACGACATCTCATCAGCCATCATATCACAAACGAATCCTAGCTATACTGAATGGATGTTTTCGTCCCAATCGACCACTGCACGTGCACAGCCCTGAGATTAGTATGATGGGTGGTCATAAAGTAAGCACCACCCCAAAAAATGATGTTATCAGATAACTTTCTGCTTGTTTCCATGTACATGTCTGCACCTTCGGTGTACACTGAAATTTCTGCACCCCAGTACCACAGACCACCGCTAGAGGGACCAAAAGAAAATAGCACAGACCATTGACAACGTGGAGTATCGTGCGGTATTTAGTTTTCTACTTCACAAAGAGGACCGCGCGGGATTAGCCGAGCGGTCTAATGCGCTGCAATCATGGACTGTGCGGCTGGTCCCGGCGGAGGTTCGAGTCCTCCCTCGGGCATGTGTGTGTGTGTGTGTGTGTGTGTGTGTGTGTGTGTGTGTGTGGCGTGTGTCCTTAGGAAAATTTAGGTTAAGTAGTGTGTAAGCTTAGGGACTGATTACCTTAGCAGTTAAGTTCCACAAGATTTCACACACATTTGAACATTTGAACTTCACAAAGACGACATAATACATAGTAACGATCCGACCAACGCGTCAGAACGAGTGAGAGAATGGTGTGGGAGAGAGCAGATTAACTGTACACACCCGCGTAAAATAGTGGTAGTATTGACACGTGTTTTTTCACTCAACCTTATACATCAGTCCGGCTGTACATATGGTTGCACTGTGTGCTTGCAAACGCAGCCGATCACGGAATGGACTGACGCGCCGTCTGTTCGCGGGCGGCAGCTACCGCGATGCCGAACAGTCCCTACCGCGATACCGAGCAGCCCACCACTGGCAGACGCTGTGTGGTGTATGGCACCAGCGATGAAGAATGAGTGTGGCTCTCCCACGTCCTCCGGAGTCTTGACGCTCACACACGCCTGCGCTTACTCGTGGTCCGTATCTCATACGCTTCGGTGCAGTAGTCATCGATATGGCCTTTCGGAGCTGAAGGCCCCCCTCGGGTACCCTCGATGACTGCACGACAAAGCTTTAAGCCTCGCCAGGGCCCTTCAACACCGATTGGTTGGTTGGTTGTTTGAGGTTAAAGGGACCAAACAGCAAGGTCATCAGTCCCTTGTTTCAAATAGACTCCATTCTGCTAACGGGACATCTCAGTATAGTCAGAAAAATAAAACGGATAAAGGGGAAACGTAAAAGGGCAGTCACGTTGTCATTAGTAAAAACAAATGAGGGAAGTTGGCAAGAGAACGAACCCAACACTATGCTGAAACAGCATAGGCAAGACCACCTGTGACTTAAAAGGTACAACTGCTATAATGCAGAAAGTACGTATGGGAATAGAAAAACTAACCAAGCCTTAAAAAGAAGGGGTAAAAACAGAGTAAAAGGGAAAGAAAAGAGGATTCCGGTCAGGGAGGTGAATCGGGAATCTCTGAACACTGCCTACAGTGGGAGACACCCAAACATTCACCGCCCTGCCCCAACACCAGAGGGAGATTAAAAACTTTAAAACTGAGAATAAAAACCACTCTCCCGGAGGAAACCTAGAACCAGAGAGACCATCCGGGAATCGTCAGCCAACATCAAAGGTAAAGTGTGGGGGAGTCTGTACTTAGCACGCAGAGCCAAAAGAAGGGGGCATTCAACCAAAATGTGGGCCACTGACTGGAAGGCTCCACAACCACATAGCGGGGGTGGCTCATCACGCAAAAGGAAACCATGGGTCAGCCTGGTATGGCCAATGCGGAGACGACACAGTGTGGTCGAGTCCTTGCGGGAGAGGCTAAAGGAAGAACGCCATGGGCCTGTATTCACCTTAATGGCACGAAGTTTATTAGACAGTGGAGTAGCCTACCAAGAATTGGCCCATGACTGTGCAAAGTGGGATTTGATGTGAAGCCGTAAATCCGCTGCAGGAGGGGTTACGGAAAACGGGGGGTAAGTAACTGCTCCCCCAGCCAAACGATCAGCGAGCTCATTACCCGGGATACCCACATGGCCCGGGACCCATAAGAAGTCAATGGAACAAGCAGCACGGTGAAGATCAGCGAGATGGTCATGGATGGCAGAGACCAAGGGATGGCGCAAAAAACACCGGTCAATAGCAAGAAGGCCACTCATCGAGTCCGTACATAACAAAACGCGGTTGTGTTGGGATTGTTTAATAAAGGTAAGGGCCCGGGAAATTGCCATCAATTCCGCAGTTAACACCCCACATGTAGGTGGCAGCAGATGATTTTCCGTTCCAACAGAGGACGTGAAGGCATACCCAACATGATCAGCAGATTTAGAGCCATCAGTGTAAAAAATAACAGCATCCCGAAACTCCCATAAAATTTGGCGGAAAAAGGTACGGAACACCACCGGGGGGATGGAATCTTTCGGTCCGCGGCGGAGATCCATCCGAAGTCGAGGCCGAGGAACTAACCAAGGAGGGGTGGAGGGGAGGGAGCGAGGAAGACAGGACAAAGAAGGAAGCCGAAAATCACGGGTAAGAGACGCAAGGCGCAGCCCAACCGGTAAACCCGCCCGAGGGCGGGAGTCAGGCGGGCGACGTCCATGGTCTGGGAATAGGATAGAATAGGAAGGATGAGCGGGAGAAGAACGGATAGTAAGGGCATAAGACACCAGAAGCTGGGACCGCCGAACAGAAAGGGGGGGGGGATCCCAGCTTCAACCAGGAGACTATCAACAGGGCTAGTAGGGAAGGCACCGGTGGCCAAACGGATACCACGATGGTGGACTGGATCCAGCACGTGCAGCGTGGAAGGAGCAGCTGAACCATAAACGTGACAACCATAGTCCAAACGTGACAGAACTAGAGCACGATAAAGACGGAGGAGGAGGGAACGGTCCGCACCCCAGGAGGAGTGGGCAAGGAAGCGAAGGACATTGAGTTTACGGAAACATCCTACCTTCAGGAGTCTGATATGGGGCAGCCAAGTGAGCTTGTTGTCGAAAAGAAGACCTAGGAAACGAAACTGTGGAACCACAGGCAATCTTTGTGCAGCGAGATAGAGCTCTGGATCAGGGTGGACCGTAGTACGGCGACAGAAGTGGACCACCCGCGATTTTGAAGGAGAGAATTGAAACCCGTGGGAGAGGGTCCATGCAGAGGCACGCCGTATAGCCACCAGGAGCTGCCGTTCTGCAGATGGCATCGAGGAGGAACTAACCCAAATGCAGAAATCATCCACATACAGGGCAGGGGCGACCAAGGGACCGACAGAGGCCACAAGTCCATCGATAGCAATGAGGAAAAGAAGGACACTCAAGACAGAACCCTGTGGGATGCCCGTCTCCTGGGTCCGTGGAGAACTAAAAGCAGTACCAACTCGAACTCTGAATGACCGATGGATCAGGAACTTGCGGATAAAAATCGGGAGTGGGCCCCGAAGACCCCACTGATGAAGGGTTAGTAAGATGTGATGGCGCCAGGCCGTGTCATAGGCCTTGCGAAGGTCAAAAAACACTGCAACCAAATGGCGGCGCTGGGAAAAAGCCTGCCGAACTGCGGATTCCAAGCGAAGCAAATGATCGATTGGAGATCGTCCCTCTCGAAAGCCACACTGGTAAGGGGACAATAGATCCCGAGATTCGAGGACCCAAGTGAGCCGACGGGCTACCAGCCGTTCAAGTAACTTACAACCAACATTGGTCAAACTAATTGGCCGATAGCTGTCAACAGATAGGGGGTTCTGACCAGGCTTAAGGACAGGAACCACAATGCTATCCCTCCACTGAGAAGGGAAGTCACCCTGGAGCCAGATACGGTTAAACACCCGAAGAAGATGGTGCCGTTGTGGAGCACTGAGATGTTGAAGCAGCTGGTTATGAATGGAATCTGGGCCAGGAGCCGTATCATGAGAAGCAGATAGAGCAGAAAGAAATTCCCATTCAGTGAAAGGTTCGTTGTAAGATTCTGACTCACAAGTGGTGAAACATAAGGTGACAGCTTCAGCCTGCTGTTTTTGATGAAGGAAAGCAGCTGGATAGGAGGCCGACGCTGATGCCACTGCAAAATGGGTCGCAAGATGTTCTGCAAGAACTAATGGGTCCGTACAAATGCCATCTGGGAGGTGAAGGCCTGGGAGGGTGGACTGCCGATGGCAACCTTGGAGAGAGCGAAGTGTAGCCCATACCCGTGACAGAGGGACAGTGGAACCAAGGGAAGAAACGAATCGTTCCCAACATATCCGCTTGCTCCGTTTGATTAAATAACGGGCTTTAGCGCGAAGGCGCTTAAAGGTAGAAAGGCTGGCTACAGATGGGTGCCTCTTAAAGTGTTGCAAAGCTCGACGGCGATCACGGATGGCAATGGCAATGGCCGTACTCCACCACGGGACTTGCCGACGACGAAATTGTCCAGATGAGCGCGGGACAGCAAGGTTAGCAGCGCGAACAATCGCGTCAGACACGTCACGTAGGACGTCATCAATACAACCCGACAAAGAGGGAGAAAACTCGACCTGTGCAGTATATAGAGGCCAATCGGCGCGGTGGAAAGACCAACGAGGTAACCTCTCCATCGGAGAGCGGGAAGGGAGCGTGATAATCAACGGGAAATGGTCACTATCACAAAGGTCGTCGTGTGGCGACCAGTGTAATGAAGGGAGGAGAGAGGGAGAAGAAAGAGAAAGATCAATGGCAGAAAAGGTACCATGACCAGCACTGAAATGAGTAGGGGAGCCATCATTAAGAAGGCACAGGTCGTGGTCTGCAATAAATTGGTCGATAAGAAGACCTCGTCTAGATGGAAAGGCACTGCCCCACAAAGGATGATGAGCATTAAAATCCCCAAGGAGGAGGAAGGGAGGAGGAAGTTGCTGAAGAAGGGTGGTTAAGGCAGCAGGTGTAAGAGTCCTGTCAGGAGGGAGATAAAGATTGCATACTGTGACTGCAGAGTCTAAGTGGACCCTAACAGCAACTGCTTCCAATGTAGTTTGGAGAGGAATCCACGTGCTAGCAATGTCTGTACGGACCAACGTACAAACGCCACCAGAAGCCCGCAAGGGTCCGACCCGATTTCGACAGAAAACACGGAACCCACGGAGGGTCGGTGAGTGAGCATCAGTAAAATGAGATTCCTGGAGAACCACACAAGCTGCTGAGTAGGACGAAAGAAGGGATTTCAATTCCGGAAGGTGACGATAGTAGCCATTACAATTCCATTGGAGAACCACAGAACGATGGTTTAAATGAGGGCTGAACACGCTAAATCCAGTCATACCGCCGGGTCCCCACCCGTCACCGACAAGGAGGGGGCGACATCCATAAACGACAGGTCAGAATCCGGTTGTGAAGCCGGGGAAGGGACCTCCGGTGACACCAGAGGCTCTTTGTCCCGGGACTTATGTTTCTTCTTCTTTTCAGGCTGAGATCGAGGAGGGCTGTGTGGCATAATGGAGCCAGCTGCAGCAAGATCAGGAACAGAAAGAGACCGGGCGACCTGGGGGCCGATAGACCGCGGCTCTCGCGGTCGCCGCGCTGCAGCAGACCTTTGACCTGGAAGGTGCCGGGAAGGGGCATCCCGGGAGAAGCGCCCTTGACCGGCAGACGCCGAAGGAGTGGGACACTTCTCCGGCTGGGGAGGGGGAGCGGCGCCCAGAGGAGAAGGTGTGGGAGCCGCAGGGGAGGGGGGAAGGAGAGGGGTCCGGGACGGGGGTAAGGAAGGGGGAGGAAGGGATGAAGATGTAACCAAGGCGTAACTAGATGTCATGGACACAGGGTGCAATCGTGCATATTTCTTACAGGCCTCTGTGTAGCTTAAACGATCAAGAGACTTATACTCCTGTATCTTTTTTTCTTTCTTATAGACTGGGCAATCTGCTGAACGTGGAGAATGACTACCATGACAATTTACACATACAGGAGGGGGAACACAGGGACTCCCCTCATGGAGTGGACGTCCACAGTCACCACAGAGAGGGTCCTGGGTACAGCGAGAAGACATGTGGCCAAAACGCAAGCATTTAAAACACCGCATAGGAGGTGGGATGTACGGCTTCACATCACAGCGATAGACCATAATCTTAACTTTCTCAGGAAGGGTATCCCCTTCAAAGGCCAGGATAAAGGCACCAGTATCAATACGATTATCTTTAGGACCCTTCTGAACACGCCGAACAAAGTGAACACCCCGCCGTCCGAGATTGTCCCGAAGTTCCTCATCAGTTTGAAGGATGAGGTCTCTGTGAAAAATCACACCTTGTACCATATTTAGAGACTGGTGAGGGGTAATGGACACGGGAATTGTGCCAAGATGGGTACAGGCACGAAGGGCCGCAGATTGGGCAGCCGAAGCAGTTTTTATCAGTAACGAACCCGACCGCATCTTGCTCAGGGAGTCCACTTCGCCGAACTTGTCTTCAATGTGTTCCACAAAGAATAAAGGTTTGACACTGGTGAAAGTATCTCCATCAGTCCTGGTGCAAACTAGATAACGGGGGAAAGGTTTTGCCCCTAGACGACGGGCCTGACCCTCCTCCCAGGGGGTAGCCACGGAAGGGAAGGCCGAAGGGGCAAGAGAAGCAGCACTTGAGGAATCAGTACCACGCAGAGAGACGGCCGCAGAAGAGCGGCCAGAGGTTTGGACCCTTATGCGTTTCATCTGCATAGCGTCCGCCCTGATACCACCCACTCCGATCAGGGGCTCTCCTCACGGGCGCCACCCAGCCACAGCAAGGGCCGTCTGGCACGGCGGCCATTGCCGGGAGTTCCGATGCTCCAGGATGACGAGCAACCACTCCAAGGCATGCATGAGGAGGTCACAGCTCAGGTATCAGAAGTGTGATCCCTGTGTGTTCAGGGGGCTCAACCAAAAGGGTACATAGCGACCCCACCACACGGGCTGGCTACCGTGCTGGCTATGCACCCTAGCATCAGACAACGACGTAGAAGAAAAGGTGGAATATACTAGGAGGGCACACGTCGGAGACACTAGGTAAGGTGCTCTTCCCCAAATGGCTCACACTACGGAAGAGAAATTTTGGAATGGAGGTCAAACCCCAGAGGGGGACCAAGGAATGCCAAAAGGAGGAGATGATTACGCAACAAAGCCAGAGTGTAAAACCAACAGAACCAGGAGGATAGCGGGGGCCAACATAAGCAAGGACACCAATAGAGGGAGAGGAGAGGGCGAGGGGAAAGGGGTATGGAGGGGAAAGGAGGGGAAGGGAAAGGAAATGCAGCCCGGGAGAGAAAGAAGGCTGCAATGGCTCGGGGCCCCGTGCTCGCCACGCACGTATCCACGAAAGAGTTGTGGACCCCCTGGGGGGCTTCAACACCGAAATTGGACTGTTGATGACTGGAGACACTTTGCCTGGGCGGACGAGTCTCTTCAAATTATATCGAGCGGATGGACATGCACAGGTATGTACACAACCTCACGAATCCATGGACCCTGCAAGTCAGCAGGGAACCCTTCAAGCTGGTGGTGTCTCTCTAATGGCGTGGGAAGTGTGCAGTAGTTGTGATATGGGACCCCTGAAACCTCTAGATACGACTCTGACAGGTGACACATAAGTAAGCATCTTGTCTCATCATCTGCATCCATTCATGTCCGCTGTGCATTCCGACGGACTTGGGCAATTCCAGCAGGACAATGCAACTCCCCATACCTCCAGAATTGCTACAGAGTGCCTCTAGGAACACACTTCTGAGTTTAAACACTTCCGCTGGCCAGCAAACTTCCTAGACATGAACATTATTGAGCATATCTGGGATGCCTTGCAACGTGCTGTTCAGAAGAGAACTCGACCTCCTCTTATTCTTACGGATTTATGGACAGCCTTGCAGAATTCACGGTGTCAGTTCCCTCCAGCACTACTTCAGACTTTAGTCGAGTCCGAGTCCATGCCACGTAGTGATGAGACACTTCTGCGTGCTCGCGAGGGCCCTGCACCGTATTAGGCAGGTGTACCAGTTTATTTGGCTCTACAGCGTAGCTACGCTTCGAACGTACGGCTACTGGAGAAGGGAGAGTACGTTTTGTTCTGTCAGATTTTCCTAGCTCGCTCTGTACCAAGCTAGGCCCGGATGCATTTGGAACGTGCGAGTTACTCTGCAGTACGCAACTGCCATAGTTAAAAAATATTATTTTACTCCTGCCCGCATTGTGTTAGCTGTTCCACTGCTCGACCGTTGACCGGTGTCGGAAGTGTCCTCTGCCGGGAGTTTCGTCGCAATGTCATCAATACCGTCCAGTAGCTAACTCGATTAGTACATCAGCCGGGCTGCCCTCTACTGCCTGACTGCGGTAGAAAAAAAAACTCGCACGCGTAACTTTTCCAAGGAGCTGCGACATGATGAGTCAGCAGAAGTTTACAAAAGCAATGCACCATCACGTGATGATGAAACATGGAATCGCAAGACAAGTGGAACCCTTGGTGCTTGAAGACCGGTGTATCACGATCGACGCTACGCTGTAAAAAGGAAGAATAGGTCAGGGATCAGTTTTCAACGTGATGGACGACATTTTGAGCATGACAAGTCACCACCCTCTGGGTTCCACGACTGCTCACATCCACCCAAAAAGCTCGGAGAACCGAGGTAGCAGCAGAAATATTGCAGTTTGTCAGGCCAATCCAGGTGACTTCCTTGGCCGCCTAGTCCTCATGGGCGAGGGCTGAGTGTACTTTTATGTTCCGGGGAGAAAGGAGCAAACCAAGCAGAGGAAACGTGGATTCACCATCTCCAAAGAAGGAGTAGACTCCCCTATTACCGAGAAAGGTGATGAGTGTTTTTGGGACAGATAACAGACTATGCTGCTAAGGGCCAAACTGTCACTGGAGCGTACTACCCAAAGCTCTTGATGCCACAGAGGCTGTTAACAAGAAGCGTTGCTAGACGTGGTCCAAGTGCGTGGTTTTGCTCCAAGACAACGCCACAGCTCTTCTCGCACGCACTACAGTCACACTTACTGCATCTTTGGGCTGCCTAATTTTTCATCATTCCCAGTATTATCCTGAAATGGCACCCAGTGACCTCACCCACATCCCTGATATGAAGAAATCGTTCTGTGACAAGCATTTTCAGAACGACGACACAAACGAAGGACAATCTGAGGGCAGAAAAATTTTGCTTGGTCTCATGATTTACGGGGTATGTTTGTGCACATGCGATGGTATTTCAGGTGTACGGCTTTTCCATCATCGTAAGGAGTAATATTTATGTGAGGTGAAAATGGGCATCTTTTACGCCTGCCATCGTCCCTCACACCCCAGCAGGGACACGCCTGAGCAACTGCATCCATCTTCCGCCTACATGGATTTACCAGAAAACTTAATCAACAATATGACAAATATGTTACCCTAAAGACCAGAAAAATAACAAGGAAACCTGCACGTTGGCTACGCGAAAGAATAGTTGATGAATCTCAGAGACGCTGCACATCGGGAATACAAACAGCGCTCTGAACCTGAAATCATATTGCTATTGCATAAGCGGTACAAGGAATGGACCAGCTGTCTTATGGAAAAATATGCGTCGCCTTGGTATAGGCGAAGTAAAAGCTGCAGCTGATCTCATTGCCCAGTCAAGGAACTGAAACTGTAATTCACATTACCTACAACCATGACGGAACCACAAATGAAACGGATTCATTTTTACTTCACAGGGGTAAGCGACTGTAGCCACGAAAAATTCTATCTAAAGCATGTTTCTTGCAATTCCGTCGGAACATTCATTCATGCGTTTAAGATCAGCATCTGCTGGACACGATGGGAACAAAGTGCGAATGATGAAGCTTATTATTAACCCACTACTCCCCACTATAAAAGATATCTTCATCCAGTCCTTAACCACATGTTTTTCCTCTGAGGCCTGGAAATGGTTGTTGCCACAGCATCCTCTGATTACCAACAAACACCGTCAGGTGGCTTGCGGAGTATAGATGTATATGTACTTGCATTCTTTCTGCACTGTCCAAGGCCGTAGAATACATAGCTCGCGACCAGCTAACGAACTGTCTAACTATTAACAAACTACCTAACTACAAACAACCTAATAGACGAATACCACTCAGATTTCCGTAACCATCGAAGCACAATTTCTGCCTTAATAAAGGTAACAGATGATCCAACGTGTTTCATTTATGCACAAGACGCAACGATCATGTGATTCTTTGACTACAGCAAAGACACTGCCGACTTCCACCTTTTGTTTGCCAAACTTAGCAGCCTAAATTTCTCGCCAAGTGAAGTGCAATGCTTTCGCTCATACCTGACGTCTCGCCAGCAACGTGTCATGACAAGCACCATAAGGTCACAATGGAGACAGGTAGTATCAGGCGTCCCCCAGGGGTCGGTATTAGGTCCTGTACACTTTTCATTGTATGTCGATGGTGTGTCATCAGTTTTGTGATGCTGCACACACAAGTACACTGGTGACTTGCCATTGTGTCTAAGTGCATAACCAATAAACATGAAGACACCTGCGGAAAATCTGAATACCGATCTGCGTGCACTATCAAAATGGGCTCAGTATATAGGGTTGACTCTCAAATCATCCCAAACTGGTTGGTCATTCCAGACTCATTAGCCCGAAATTTAGGGAATCCCGACATCTTCAATCCTGAATGGGACAAACAAACATCTCTCCCTCAGCGAATAGTCTAGGAGTAACTACAGATGAAAGATCTAAATTGGACTGAGCACGTCAAGTGCAATGTGCAAGAAGGTATCAGCATCTTTCCATGTCCTGCAGAAAAATAAAATAATGCTCTTTTCTCTTGACCTAAAAAAGAAACCTTTACAGAAACCTATACTTTCAATTACTGGTTACAGCGATATTATCCTGCAAGGTCTTTCTCAAGAAAGCTCACGGCACTTGAAACTGGTTATGAATGCCGGTACTCGTTATATTTGTGATGTTCGGCTCTTTGATCACATTTCACAATCATATGCACAATATTCTGGCTGCGTGGAGACAAGTGCAGAGATTTTCATACCCTCTGTCTCATCAACTTACACTGCCTTATGGCGATCTTGTCTGAAAAACATGGCAGAAGCATCCATTCTCATCAGAGCAAAATCCTATTTGTCCAACTGCATCGTTCAACCACTTTCTCGAGGAACCCGGCTGTGGAATCATCTCCCGCATCATATTAGAGAACTGAATAACATCTCCAGCTTGAGATGACAGTTAACAATGTATCTACTAAAGCAGCAATAACGATTACCACTGTTCCTGTACGCAGTCGTTACGCCTGTACGTTATCTTCCTTCCAAACAGACATTCCTCATTTCCCAGTATTCTTAGTTGGTGCCGTTTCGTTAAATTTCTTTGCCCCAGAACTTGCTACATCACAAAACATTATTTTGTACACCCATATTTTCTTTTTGTACTGCCACTTATTTTTAATTGGTGTCGTCTACTAAGGACCACACGAAATGTGTATTCTTTCCCTTTCTCCTTTTTTTTTCTTTCTTTCCAGTAATTTTTCATTCTTTCCCTACGTTTTTTTCTTCATCTTCTGTCCACATTGCTTCTATTTCTTTTTGTTTTCTCCTGAAAGCACTTGAAACCTACTTTTGCTCTTAACCTCTTTCTTTCCCCTAGTTCTTCCTCAATTATTTCCATTTCTCTCAGGTCTGCTTTAACTTCCTTTATCCACGTCATTGTTGCTTTGAGGTTTCTTTCAAAGAAATTATTATTATTATTATTATTATTATTATTATTATTATTGCAGCAGTGGCAGAAGAAGTACTGCTGGTACTAACTTTAGTATTTCATAGCCAGTATTATTCATTACATTGTCTCTATACACACTAATTATTTTAATCAAACGAATCATTTTAATATTATTTGTTATGTTAAAATCATTAATTCCTAGGTAACTATGATGAAAATGTGTGTGTGTGTGTGTGTGTGTGTGTGTGTGTGTGTGTGTGTGTGTGTGAGAGAGAGAGAGAGAGAGAGAGAGAGAGAGAGAGAGAGAGAGAGAGAACGAACCCTGGTCCGAAGTGAAAGGGGCCATAACAAAATCAGATTAACAAATAAATAAAAAAAAGTAAATACGTCAGAGAGTAGTCCACAAGTACCAAGTCTAAATATATAATACACCTAATTCAGTCATTCCGTTGTCTGATTTCTTACCGCATTATTTTCAAGAAGTCAATGAGCGATGCCTAAACCATATTCTTTTTATAACCTCGAAAGAGAGCGCTTATTGGTAATTGCTGCTTTTTAGTGCTGGAATGCAAGGGTTTCTTTCCTTTAACCAGTACTGGCGTTATACTTTCCACAGAAGTGAATTCCTGGCCTTTGATGCCTTTTTCAATTATCCTTTCGCTTCTTAGGTCACTGAAATGGCTCTTAACGTGTTGCTCTGATATAGTTCGGAATTTACGATTATCTTTCACGCACTGAGAGAGAAATCAAGCTTACCGCACGAGTTTATCACAAAAATAAAAAATAGCTTCTTTCTTATGAGCTACCGAAAGAAGTTAAAAGAAATAACTTTTTTCTTCGCTATGCGATACGCCTGCCGTATCTGATCGTACGGAGTTTATCGCAAGGAACGTCTGGGACTCTCCGAGTTAAATATCCCTGTCCAGTTATCGCTTGCACCGTGAGTAAATGTTCCCTCTTCGGTGTTATCGTTCTGCATAACCAGAGTTTATCGCTTCGATTGAATTACATCGCCTAAGAGTCTTGCTACCATCAGTTATCGCTGTTAACGACGCAATTCGCTTTCCATTCTTGGATACAACGCATACCATTTCCTTCTTGTGACATTTCATCAATACACACAATCGCGACACTTCTATTCATTTCTAACAGTTCACTGAAGCCCACTTCAAATCAGCAGACCGATGAAGTCTTTGGCTGCGCTGCAATAAGCGCTTTAAGAAAACAGCTTTTAAAATCACGTTCCACACATAGCATATCAGTTAAAACCGCAGTGTGCCTATCATCTACGTCTACTTACAAATGTAACAACCCATGTTACTTCACGTATTTCTATGCTGCCAAGCTCAGAAGCTCTAGAATTGCGTTCGGTAGTGATTCTAATGTAAAGATAGTCCGGTATTCGCTGACATCAGCCCCAAGCGCAAAATTAAGCTCACGTAACATTTCCGCGCAGTCTGTTATATCCAGGACGCTCATATCAATGTACATGAATATTTTACACTGTGGCCAGCCAGTTTCAGTTCAGAACCCCAAGCTCAGGTAGAATACTAGAGTGCAATAAATGCGCGTTATAAATTGAAGCAGCCATTAGACATGATTATCTAAGATTTGAAAGCTGTCGGGCAATTGTTTTGTCTTTTTTTCCTTTACTTTGCTTTTGGTATTTAGAACGCCATACCGGTATCCTTATTACGAATCACTGAACTATACAGGGTCAACATCCACTACTAAACTTTAAAAGGTTGTTCAGCGATACCTTGTGAGTATTTTGATGTATGGGAACCACATTCTCATTCCGTTTGTTACCGCAATCATCCTTAGGTCTGTGAAAATACCTTTACAACAATGAACAAAGCTGTACTGCGCAATAATCAAAAGGCCACGTCGTTTCGCTGAAAGGTTGCTTCCCCAATAAGTCAAGGCTTCTGAATAAATTTCAGACATTCGTGTTAATTAGGTATACCATATTCTTAATTGTGTTCAAAACGATTATACTGGCTTTTGTCTTTTAAGTGTCCCCATATTCCTACAGGAGATAGTATTGGTCTAAAGGAGAAAAGTGTCCAATAAATACACATCCGGTAACAAGTACGTCTTAAGATACGAGCCATTTACTTGTTTCGAGTACGTTCAATACTGAGTGGTGTGTGCTCTCTACGTTAACTGATCGAATGTTGTTCGTGGACGACGAGACAGCACCCATTGTAGAAGCAACGTACGACAGTACCTAACAGGAAAGTTTAATGAGACGTCAGATGGACGAAAAGGTCAAGCAACATGGGTTCCTGTAGCCTTAATGCTTAAGATTTCTGTCTACAAGGTCATTTAAAAAGCATTGGTTTACTCCACACCTACCGATAGCGTGCACACGACAGAAAGGCATGTGTCTCCTGCATGTGATGATACCCAAGGGCCGCCTGGGATGTTCACACGAGTACGCGATTCTTTGAGACAGAGGTAAAGAATATGTAAGAATGAGTGCAATGACAATGAGCATCTCCTATAGTGTGAACAGACAGGTGGCTATCATTGGATTGACTAACCTACATCTCGACTAGTAGGCCTACTTGTTTCCGGACATGTTTATCGGACCCATCTTCTGGTTTTCTCCAGTAAGAACATGGGGTACTTCTTTAACACCCTGCCCATCAGTAGCATCTGGTTAGCACTATTGAGTAACTAGTTTTCTTAATAGTGTTTACCATCTTATTTACTGTGTCTACCGTTTTAAGAGAGTTATTGGTGTACTGGGTAGCTGTAATTAAACTGACAATGTTCCAAGTGCTGCAATGTCGATTTATGCATGTCAGGACGATGAAACATCGTACGTATGTTCATTATTCGTTGCACCCGCAGGTGGAAATATGGCGGTGTATGCTGTCAGAATGCGGAATGTTTTCTGTTTTGACGTCAATACGCTTTTTGTAGCTTGGCGACGCGTGTTGATTTCTTTTGTGAAGTGACTGTTGGTGGCAAGGGTTATGAACGTTGAAGTTTTCAGTACGAAACGCTACGAGTATTGAGAAGAAAGACCGTGAACTGCTGGCGAAGTTGTTTTATCGAAACGGCAGCAGTAGCAGCGTTGCGCTGCGAAAATATCGCCGACAGAAACCGCTGCACAGAGGCCAATTGTCAATAATGGGCTAAGGAATACGGTTAAGAAATTTGAAAAAACAGGTGAATTAGATGGTGCAACACGGAGGGGTGAGGAGGCTCATTCGATGACACTTGGTGATGAAGTTGCTGTTGCTATAGCCGACTGCACAGCACCCGTCTCAAATTGTGCAGCAAGTGCTCGACCTGTGTCAAGGTAATTCTCTCTCCCGTGGTCAACAGTTCAAAAGTTTTTGCGGCGCATTTTACAATGGTATCCCTACCAGATTCAGAATGTGCACCAAACGAAGCACTAAACAACGCCGAGACTTTGCCCTTGGTTTTTTGGCACGTGTGAAAATCGATGAAATGTGGCCAGGGAACGTTCTTTCGACAGACGAGTCACAGTTTACTCTGCACACAACTGTCGCATATGGGGTTCTACTCCACCATGTATGCAGGAATATCCACTGCACATAGGTTATGTGAATGTGTGGTGTGGTTTCACAAGCTCTTTCATTCTCGGTCCCTTTTACTTCGAGGACATGGTGCCTCACAAGGCCTGTTAGGTGAACAGTGACAGCTGCATGTTGTAACATGTAATTCCAACTCTGCAAGAATGGAATAATGTCCACAGCACTATTTTGACGCAAGATGAGGTGACACCACATGTCTCTTGCCAGTTGAAAGAATTGTTTCAATACATCTGTGGTAATGACTGCATCATCACTTCCAGATCCCCCAATCGAAATCCATGTGACTTCTGACTGTGGGGATATCAGAATGACAGTATCCATCACTGATGAGCCGGCCGGTGTGGCCGTGCGGTTAAAGGCGCTTCAGTCTGGAACTGTGTGACCGCTACGGTCGCAGGTTCGAATCCTGCCTCGGGCATGGATGTGTGTGATGTCCTTAGATTAGTTAGGTTTAATTAGTTCTAAGTTCTAGGCGACTGATGGCCTCAGAAGTTAAGTCGCATAGTGCTCAGAGCCATTTGAACCATCACTGATGTATGGGGACTCAGAGTAGCAGAGTAAAGCAGATCCTGAGCGATTTTGTTTGTGTGGATTGCATACATTCAGGGACAAACATATTGTTCTGTTAATTGATTTACGACCCTCTGGGGATTGATTTATGATCTTCTGGGGTAATCCATACTTCTGAGAAGCCCCCTACCCCTACCTTCCCCTCCTCTCCTCTCCTACCCCTCTGGCAAATCCCCAACCCTCTCTCTATCCCTACTATGAGCACACATTTGATGTAAAATTAATTGCCTAATTAAATAGATCAACTAATTAGTCAATTTATTTGATTTGAAAAGTGAGGGGGGGCAGCTTAAGGAGCACCCAGAGGGTTGAAAGAGGAGGAGGGGAAGGGGTGGGTTTATTGGGATGACATTATTCCCAAGGGTCATTGGGTTGGTCCTGATAGTGTGCAACTAGTGCAAACAAAATGGCTCAGGACCTGCTTTACCCTACAAGTTCTGACCTGAAGGAGAGCATACACTGATTACAGTGGCTAAGTTGCAGCAATTGTCAGTCAACCTATGATACGAACTCCACCAGCTGCTTAGCCGGAACACCATATTAAACACATGTTGTAACTTGTGACCTAATAAACTTACTAGAACCACCTTTATCACGTGTTTGATCGGTCCTCCCCTTTTCCTGCACCCACGCCACATTCTGACTGCTTACAGCGCCATATTTCCACCTGGGGGCAAAAAGTGGAACTATTATTTTTTTCAACATGCTCAACAAGTGCACCGATTAATGAACATACCTACGATATTTCATCGTATTGCAATGTATGCGGGTCACACTGCAGCACTCTGAACACAAACAGTTTAATTATAATCACCTGGTACGGAAGGGGTATTTCGTTATGAGTACTGAGTAATTTGTTACCTCACTTACATTCGTGATGTTCCTTATAGAGTTGATACTTTTAAATCTGCTTAAGTCCCGAAAATAGATGACTAAATGGAAAAGATGAACACTTGAGGAGATTCCACAATGAGATTTTCACTCTTCAGCGAAGTGTGTGCTGATATGAAACTTCCTGGCAGATTAAAACTGTGTGCCGGGCCGAGACGAACTCGGGACATTCGCCTTTTGCGGGCAAGTGCTCTACCAACTGAGCTACCCAAGCACGACTCACGCCCCGTCCTCACAGCTTTACTTCTGCCAGTACCTCGTCTCCTACCTTCCAAACTTTACAGAAGCTCTCCTGCGAACCTTGCAAGACTAGCACTCCTTAAAGGAAGGATATTGCGGAGACATAGCTTAGCCAGAGCCTGGCGGAAGTAAAGCTCTGAGGACGGGGCGTGAGTCGTGCTTGGGTAGCTCAGATAGTAGAGCAATTGCCCGCGAAAGGCAAAGGTCCCGAGTTCGAGTCTCAGTCCGGCACACAGTTTTAATCTGCCAGGAAGTTACATGAGGAGATGCCTATACGCTCTACTGATTCGAGGCAAAAAACTTACCACACCTGCCATTGCAACTATTGTTGATTGTACTGAATCGACCTGTTCTGCGTGAAACAGCACATTTGTTTCCGTCGCATGCAGAACGCGAGTCGAGTGCGAGCTGCGACGTATGCGCCCGGCTGGAGCGGTGGGTTGGGGACGCAGGCGGTATCGGAGAGCCGGCGAACGTCTCGCTGTGCCATCGACTGCGACACTTGGCGCCTTTCTTCTTTTGCCGGAGCTTCCGGAATCTGCGAGCTGCGGCCTTTCATCGGGCCGCGGGCGGCGGAATGGAATCCGCGCCGAAGCCGTCAAGAGCGAGATGGCATCGTCCCCGGGGAAGCGGCCCAGCCGGCACAAAAGCCGCGTGCGCCTGCGGCCGACAGCCGGCGCGCACGTCACCGCTCTCCACCCGCGGCGGGGTCAGGGGCAGGGCGCGCACCGGGCGCCGTCACACAGCCCGGGCACGCGCCGTTAGCTCCTCGCCGCGCCGGGGACTAGCTCGGATAGTTGCACCGGGGGTAGGGTTGCCGCCGGACCAGGTTTCATCACACAATGTCGGCATTTCAGAAAATCTGTTTGCGTATGGGAGACATTTTTATTTTCTCAGGGAACTGTCTTCAGAGTTGCATGCAAAATAATCTACTGATAAAGGTACATCACGCATTGGCCCTCTTCGGTTTCACTTGTACTTACACACACTGACGGAAAAAATTGCGACCAAAAATAATTAACGTAGAGTAATGAAATTTTGGCAACACATTTGTCTAGATAACATACTTAATAACTGAAACTTCGTGGCAGATTAAAACTGTGTGCCGGACCGAGACTCGAACTCGGGACCTTTGCCTTTCGCAGGCAAGTGCTCTACCATCTGAGCCACATCTACATTTATACTCCGCAAGCTACCCAATGGTGTGTGGCGGAGGGCACTTAACGTGCCACTGTCATTACCTCCCTTTTCTGTTCCAGTCGTGTATGGTTCGCGGGAAGAATGACTGCCGGAAAGCCTCCGTGCGCGCCCGAATCTCTCTAATTTTACGTTCGTGATCTCTTCAGGAGGTATAAGTAGGGGGAAGCAATATATTCGATACCTCATCCAGAAACGCACCCTCTCGAAACCTGGACAGCAAGCTACACCGCGATGCAGAGCGCCTCTCTTGCAGAGTGTCACTTGAGTTTGCTAAACATCTCCGTAACGCTATCACGGTTACCAAATAACCCAGTGACGAAACGCGCCGCTCTTCTTTGGATCTTCTCTATCTCCTCCGTCAACCCGACCTGGTGCGGATCCCACACTGATGAGCAATACTCAAGTATAGGTCGAACGAGTATTTTGTAAGCCACCTCCTTTGTTGATGGACTACATTTTCTAAGCACTCTCCCAATGAATCTCAACCTGGTACCCGCCTTACCAACAATTAGTTTTATATGATCATTCCACTTCAAATCGTTCCGTACGCATACTCCCAGATATTTTACAGAAGTAACTGCTACCAGTGTTTGTTCGGCTAACATATAATCATACAATAAAGGATTCTTCTTTCTATGTATTCGCAATACATTTCATTTGTCTATGTTAAGGGTCACCAAGTGCTTATCCGCTGCAGATCTTCCAGCATTTCGCTGCAATTTTCTAATGCTGCAACTTCTCTGTATACTACAGCATCATCCGTGAAAAGCCGCATGGAACTTCCGACACTATCTGCTAGGTTACTTATATATATTGTGAAAAGCAATGGTCCCATAACACTAACCTCTGGCACGCCAGAGGTTTAACGTCTGTAGACGTCTCTCCATTGAGAACAACATGCTGTGTTCTCTTTCCTAAAAACTCTTCAATCCAGCCACACAGCTGGTCTGATATTCCGTAGGCTCTTACTTTGTTTATCAGGGGACAGTGTGGAACTGTATCGAACGCCTTCCGGAAGTCAAGGAAAATGGAATCTACCTAGGAGCCTGTATCTACCGCGCACGACTCACGACCCGTCCTTACAGCTTGAATTCTGCCAGTACCTCGTCTCCTACGTTTCGCAGAGCTTCTGTGAAGTTTGGAAGGTAGGAGACGAGGTATTGGCAGAACTGAAGCTGTGAGGACGGGTCGTGAGTCGTGCTCGGGTAACTCAGATGGTAGAGCACTTGGCCGCGAAAGGCAAATGTCCCGAGTTCGAGTCTCGGTCCGGCACACAGTTTTAATCTGCCAGAAAGTTTCATATCAGCGCACACTCCGCTGCAGAGTGAAAATCTCATTCTATTTAGTAATTAACACTGCAAGATCACATGTTAATGTAAGCGCGACATAGGCCACTCCAAATGTGAAATGCTGCTACATTAACAACCAGTGTGACCGCCCCGCCAGAATGTTCAATGCAAGCACGCAGACTTGCATGCACTGTGTTGTACAGGTGCCAGATGTCAGTTTGTGGAAAAAAAAAAAAAAAAAAAAAAAAAAAAAAAAAAAAAAAAAAAAAAAAAAAAAAGTGTGTGAAATCTTATAGGACTTAACTGCTAAGGTCATGTCCCTAAGCTTACACACTACTTGACCTAAATTATCCTAAGGACAAACAGATAGACCCATGCCCGAGGGAGGACTCGAACCTCCGCCGGGATCAGCCGCACAGTCCATGACTGCAGCCCCCTAGACCGCTCGGCTAACCCCGCGCGGCTGTGGGATCGAGTTCCATGCCTGTTGCAGTTGGTCGCTCAACACAGGGACGGTTAATGCTGGCTGTGGATGACGCTGGAATTGCCGCCCGATGATGTCCCAAACGCGCTCGGTTGGAGACAGATCTCATGATCTAGAATGCCAAGGCAGCAGGTCGACACTTCTGTAGAGTAAGTTACAGCAGCCGTAAGTGCGCGATTGTTATCCGGCTGCAAAACACCCCGTGGAATGCTGTTCATGAATGCCAGCACAACATATCGAATCGCCATGTTGATGTACAATTTCGCAGTCAAGGTGACTGGGATAGCCCTAGATAATAACTCCAGGTGTAGGTCCACTGTGTGTAGCACGCAGACAGGTTGGCCCTCAACTGGTCTCATAACAAACACAGAGCCATCACTGGTACCGAGGCAGAACCAGCTTTCATTAAAAAACAGATCTCCACCTTACCCTCCAATGTGGTCTAGCTTCACATCACGGAAGTAGTGAACGGCGGTGGTTTGGGGGTCAATGGAATGCACGCTGCAGAGCCTCTGGCTCGGAGCTGTCCTTGAAGTAATCGATTTGTAAAAGTTCGCTGTGTCATGTGATGCCATCAGCTCAGATTGCTGCTGCAAATACAGTAAGATGTGCCAGAGCATGCGCCAAACACGATCGTCTTCCCTCAGGGCAGCGCCGCGTGGCTGTTCGGAGCCTCGTCATCTTGAGACCGAACATTTTCGTGACCACCGCTGCCAGCAATCACGTAGAGTTGCTACCTTCCTGCCAAGTCTTTCTGCAATAGCGCAGAAGGAACATCCACATTCTCGTCGGCCTATTACGTCTCCTCGCTCAAACTCAGCGAGGTCTTGATAATGGCGTCTTTGCCGCATTCTTGATTAAGATCAAAACATCACGTCCAATCTCAAAGGTAACTAGCGTTCACAACTGTTATAGCGAGTATTTAAAAAGCAAACTTGATTTGCGTCCTTGTAGTGGCGCTACTAGCGCCACTCTTCCGCGACTGGGGCGAAATCTGAACAGACATCACCTTTGAGATGTAGAATGACTCCTACTAACTTTCGTTTATGTCTCACAATTCCTCCTTGCCGTTGCGATTCTTATTCCGCCCGCGCAGTTCGAAGGTCAGTGTCCGCGCACTCATTTAGTAAAGCATAAATATCCGAAGTGGCCGTGCGGTTAAAGGCACTGCAGTCTGGAACCGCAAGACCGCTACGGTCGCAGGTTCGAATCCTGCCTCGGGCATGGATGTTTGTGATGTCCTTAGGTTAGTTAGGTTTAATTAGTTCTAAGTTCTAGGGGACTAATGACCTCAGAAGTTGAGTCCCATAGTACTCAGAGCCATTTCCATTAATATCCGATTGTTTTTATAAAAAGCTCGAAAAAATCAACTTTGAAGGTTAGAAGATATTCTAACGCTGTAGAGTACAAAATATTTAAATCCTATTTACAAGATTCGCCGGTAACTCAAAGTGTAGCGCAAACGTCCTGGAAGTGGAAAATTCTGGTCGAATCTCGCTAGTGGCAACTTTCTTAAATATTTATTTTAATTCCATAGCTATTATGAAATGGAAATCTTAATTAATAAATACTGCATAATTACTTTTAACAAAAGAATCTTTTATTTTTAATTACTCTTCACATTATACTGTGAGAGACATAGGAAATGCCTTATTGTTAAATGAAAACTATATAAAACACTAATAATACTCCCTATCTATGAATAGAAAGTATTTTATTTTCTGTTTGGTGTATCACATTTTTCTGCTAAATTTAAATTTAACATACACATTTTCATGCTATTAAAAACAAAAAGATGTCATTTTCACTAAAAACACGATTCAATATTTGTTAATATTAACAGCTTATAAAAAATACAGATTTAAACAACACTAAAAATATCATTGCCATAGTCGAACCACGGACTTGACAGTTACATTACACATGCTATGCACTCTGTTACCAGCGACTTCATTAAAACAGTCGAAATGTTTTGTACTCAACAGCTGTTGGATATGTTCTAATCTTCTAATGAGGTGTTCGAGAATTGGTCCCACTGCTTTAGAAAATTGATGTCTGGACACTGACCTTCAGATAATGTAAGAAAATCTGAGAGGGCGGGCCAATTTGTGAGGCCCATTGTTAGAGAAACATGAATCGATACTTTTATCTTCACAGTTATTAGCACCGCCTTTAAATTTTTTTTTTTTTTTTTTTTTTTTTTTTGCAGAAACTGTTGCGTTCACAACGGTACACAGGGGTGGACTACAAAGTAGTGTGGCAACTGTCGTTATAGAACAGCTGGACAGGAGAATAAATGATTAGTGAAGAAGTTAACACAGCAAACAGGAGATTTACTTGCATTTCTCCAAGCGAATGCAGTTAGAAACAGAGTCCAGCTATCACAATGTCAACAAGAATGAGGCTTTTTGAACTAAGAATGAACAATCGTGTCTGAGGCACGACTAGGCGGTGTCCACGCTGTGTCATGTAGCAAAGAGGCTACAAGACTGAGTGGGGTGAGTGACTCCTCGCAGCCACCCTCTATTGCGGCGGCAGGGGGCGCTCGTGGTACTGAGTCGCTGGAGACGTGGCTCAGCGGGCGTGCGCCAATGGATCCGCCGCATCTCCCACGATCGCTATTGGCGTCTGACGGAAACTTGCAATTCTGTTGCCAAATCTGACGTCCGTGGGGCGGTATCGATACACGTTTTATCACAAATTGTGTTATTATTTCTCAAAGTATTCTCGTTTAAACTTTAGACACTTTTGCATGTGTTCGGACTATGCCTCAATCTCTGTTTCTCACTGTCAGATCGGTACCCAAAAATACGGTTTTGCGAAGATTCTTGAGCTGATGAAAAGGAAGGAAGGGACATTATAGTTCAACGTCCCACCGACAACGCCATCATCAGAGATGGAGTAGAAGCTTGGATTATGAAATAGGCTGTTCTTAATGTTTATCATAAATTTATGGAGCTAATCGGCTTTGAACTTTACCCAAGCCCGTATGTAACGCAGTTGATTCAGAAAACCTCGTCGAACGTTTAGCGTAGTCTGTAGCGCAATGGTAAATAAATCAAACCCAGGTAATGATTCGTTAGTTCAAATCTTCTCAGTATCATTTTTTCTCGTTCAATTTGAAATACCAACATCTCGTGATTATAAAACTCATCATCATTTATTTTTAATAATGCATGTCTTGTTTATAATTACATACTGGATGCGAAATTTCTGTTTCCATTTCAAATGCAAACTATTAATTATCGATGTTTTATTGAAGACTGTTCATAAAAGTTGCTTAAATTAAGAAAACATACTTTAATTTTGTAAGGAACAACTTAAAAACCAAATTCTCTTTATTTGGACTATGTCCATCGTTTTATATTAGCCGGCCAGAGTGGCCGAGCGGTTCTAGGCGCTACAGTCTGGAACCGCGCGACCGCTACGGTCGCAGGTTCGAATCCTGCCTCGGGCATGAATGTGTGTGATGTCCTTACGTTAGTTAGGTTTAAGTAGTTCTAAGTTCCAGGGGACTGATGACCTCAGAAGTTAAGTCCCATAGTGCTCAGAACCATTTTGTTTTATATTACAGAGGTAGATAAGTATCATAGAATCGTTTTCACACATACACCTCATACAAATGCTGCATTTTTACATTTGCTACTGTACCATTACAATATGAACCCAACAGAACTGATCTGGAACCAAGTTACTGGATTTGGCCTGCGAAGTAACAAGACTGTTAAGCTCCCAGACGTACTGGAACTAACGCACGCAGCTTTTTCACACGTCATTGCCGAACGCTGGCGGATAAAAGAAGAACAGAAAATGCTGCGCCTGGTTGGCTTCTTGGATTATGTTGTTGATGGGCTTTTTATCAACGTACGAGGTGACACTTCCAGAACTGAAATGTATTTCTCGGATTCGGATAAGGAAGGAGCTAAGAGATTACCAGGCGACTAATACCTACAGTGGCTTCAATGTTAAACTAGACGGTGAAATCCTTCAATACTCTCTTACGTTACACACAGCTTATGCAGAAAAATTACTCTGTGGTTAAGTCAGGAATTTTGATCAGTCTTGTTTTTAACTGCAGTAGTGCGTTAGCTAAAAACGGTAACTTATTGCAGTTTTCGTCTAAGGAGCGTATTGTGGGAGATTTTTTAGTGTATTATTTCATTCTGCTTAAAATTAAATGACATTCGAAGGTGTATTGCTCCTCTGCTCCTCTCTTTTTACGTGTGAACTGCAGCTGGCCCCGTCAGTGCAGACTAGCTGTACCAGCTGACCGGCCAGCGCTGTCCAAGTTAAATGCGCAGGGAAAGCTGTTGTCCCGTATTATCGCTAAGTCGATGTGCGCGTAACGCACAGCACAAAACGTACACTTATTATCGTACCTGACAGTACTCCAGACAGATTGGCTGCAGTCTCACGTGAAGTGGAAATACAATGAGGTTCCAGCAAACGCGGAAGAATACTTATTGCAATGTTTACATCAGGTTTATTGTTATGATGAACAGGTTATAGTGCCGACTACATTCAAAGAATGTGCTGCACAAGGCACAGAATGCGCTTTCGGATTTAGTGCCTGCAAACCAGTGTAGGTTCCTGATATATTGCTTGCGTTGTCATAAGATGGCCTTTACAGTCAGTAACATCAATGGAATTTGTAGGCAGCACTTTTAATATGGCCTCAGCTAAGTTTTCGGACTTTGTCACGGGTTTGGTAAAAACAGAAGGAAACGTTCAACAGGTTCAGCATTCTTGTTAACATACCTTAATATGAAAGATAATTGATCAATATGCGAAATGTCCGCAGTAGAATCTACTATTATAGAGAAACATTTGGCCTGTTTTATTTCACTCATGATAATTCTTTCCATTCGTTCAAAAAGAAGCTCTTTATTTCATCACAGATAGTTGATGAAAGATAACTTTTTTGTCCCTGCACTGGATTTCCATATCGTTCAATGTGCTCTGCGAGAAAAGGATCAAACTCGGCTATAAGTTCAAGAGACATCATAAATTGACCATTATGTAATGAATGGAATCTTTCATTGCGTCCACGACTTGTTAGCTTCTCCACTACTGCAAACATCCTTTTCAACACACTGCGCCAGTACATTTTTTCTGTCTCAACATATGAAATTGATATGGTTATCTATTGTTCCAAGTGACTTTTTTTCTTAAGAATGATAATTCAGAATTTTTGTGTTCAAGTGAATTCTCATGATGGGATAAAATATTAGAGATATTTTTCCAATCTGCAATACCATTAGTAGCAGTCGCGGCCTTACCTCTGAACAATGTACATCGTGCGCAAAAAACAGCACCGGTGCTACGGGAGTATACTAGAAAATTACGCGAAGTTAAAAGTTAAAGGTAAAATACATTTTTGTTCAAATATCAGGTTTTATCGCCTATTGATATTCTTGAATTAGAGAAAAAACACCGTTACAATTTTGATTAATGCCACGTTGTAAGAGAATGTCCATTGCTGACTCATTGACACACTATTCTGCATTATCATCATTAACGAGGTTATTTCTTTTTGTAATGGCTGACTCCACAGTTTTGCCGGCCGAAGTGGCCGCGCGGTTCTGGCGCTGCAGTCTGGAACCGTGAGACCGCTACGGTCGCAGGTTCGAATCCTGCCTCGGGCATGGATGTGTGTGATGTCCTTAGGTTAGTTAGGTTTAACTAGTTCTAAGTTCTAGGGGACTAATGACCTCAGCAGTTGAGTCCCATAGTGCTCAGAACCATTTGAACTCCACAGCTTTCCGTGAAACTCGAAATCAGGAACAAATTGCTATTCTTTCTTTTTAACTTTTGTTTGGTCTGTATTTACTTCTTTTACAACAGCTACAGTGCCAGAAATATCATCCGTGCTACTTTAACTCGAACCAGCAACGTTTTTTACGAAAAATGCCTACTCTGCCAAGCGTTGGATTCTCGTTCTCGCCTTTTCTTCGGTAATTTACGAAACGCCGCCCCACTTAATTTTGCACGTTTGCTTTCTTCACTGTTATTCATGTTAACGCACTTACAAAACTGTCAACCAACAGTCAAAGCAAAAGAAAAAAAATTGTGAAAGGAAAGAAGGACTGTATCCGGTTTCAATCGTACTACACCGCACACGAGCACAAAGATTTTTCCTTTAAACACGGAGCGATGAACTGACCAACTCTGATTTCTCGACGTAAGTGTGCTACCAAAGAACGACAATGCAGAATAATTTAATTTCACTGTCGCCTGTTTCTCTGTTGCCAGTTTTTTTTTGTGGTTTTAGGGCACACAACTACAATGGTCATTAGCGTCCAAACTAAATTAGGAATGCACCGCGAGGCACAAGGTTAAAACAGCAACTAAAAGGGACAAAACTATATAAGACGTAGTAACAGACATAGGATTAAAAACACAGCATAATCAAATGTCCTTAGACAGGTTTGTCAAGTTGATAAAACGAAGAACGCGAGCAGCTGCTCCTAGGTCATCCGCTAAAATGGCATCCAGAGTACATGGCAGGCCAAGATCAAGACGCAGTGTATTAAAATTCGGACAGGAAGTTAAAATGTAGCGGACCGTCAGCAATTGCCCAGATGGGCAGAACGGCGCCGGCCCAGCCGTCAGCAGATGGCGATGGCTGAACCGGCAGTGTCCAATTCGTAACCGGGCCAAAACGACCTCCTCCCGTCGAGAAGGGTGGGAGGAGGACGTCCAAGCCGCGGGAAGAGGTCTCAAGGCCCGAAGCTTGTTGTCCGTAAGTGCAGCCCAATCGGCATGCCACAGTGATAAAATGCGCCGACAAATGACCCTGCTGCAATCTGATGAAGGGACACAACAAGAAGCCGTCCGAGGCTGGAGAACCGCAGCCTTGGCCACGGCAACTGCAGCTTCGTTCCCAGGGATACCGACATGGCCAGGAACCCACATAAAGCTAACCGGAGAACCGTCGTCCACCAGCTGCTGAAGAGAGCGTTGGATCCGGTGCACGAAAGGGTGAACCGGATACGGATCACTGACGCTCTGGATGGCGCTCAGGGAATCGGAGCAGATGACATAAGCAGAATGCCGGTGGCGGCAGATGTAAAGAACAGCCTGGTAGAGGGCAAAGAGCTCAGCTGCGAAGACCGAACAATGGCCATGGAGCCGGTATTTGAAACTTTGTGCCCCGACAATAAAAGAACACCCGACCCCGTCATTGGTCTTAGAGCCATCTGTATAAATGAAGGTCATATTAATGAACTTCAAACGAAGTTCGACAAAACGGGAGTGGTATACCGAACCGGGGGTAACCTCCTTTGTGAGCGAGCTGAGGTCAAGGTGAACGTGAACCTGAGCCTGGAGCCAAGGTGGCGTGTGGCTCTCGCCCACTCGAAAGGTTGCAGGGAGTGAAAAATCAAGGTGTTGAAGGAGGCGACGAAAGCGAACTCCAGGGGGTAGCAGGGCAGAGACATACAACCCGTATTGACGGTCGAGAGAGTCGTCAAAAAAGGAATGATAAGATGGGTGGTCGGGCATTGACAGTGCCGACAGGCATACCGACAAAGCAGTATATCGCGCCGGTAGGTGAGTGGCAATTCACCGGCTTCAGCATGAAGACTCTCGAAGGGACTAGTATAAAACGCTCAGATCGCAAGACGTAAACACCGATGTTGTATGGAGTTGAGGCGGCGTAAGATGGACGGCCGTGCAGAGGAGTATACGTAATTCCCATAATCCAGCTTGGAGTGGACGATCGACCGATATAGGCGAAGTAGGACGGTTCGATCCGCTCCCCACGACATACCACTGAGAACACGGAGGACATTTAGAGAACGGGTACAAGGGGCAGCCAAATATGACATGTGGAGACCAGCTAAGTTTCCTGTCAAATGTAAGACCTAAAAATTTTGTTGTCTCCACGAATGGGATAGCAACGGGACCGAGTTGTAAGGACGGTGGGAGAAACTCTTTGTAGCGCCAGAAGTTAATACAGACCGTCTTCTCGGCAGAAAAACGGAAGCCATTGCCGACACTCCAGGAGTAAATTCGGTCAAGAGAACGCTGAAGACAGCACTCCAGGAAACATGTACGCTGCGCGCTGCAATAGATGGTAAAATCGTCCACGAAAAGGGAGCCTGATACATCGGCTGGGAGGCAATCCATTATTGGATTGATCGCTATGGCGAAGAGAGCGACGCTCAAAACTGAGCCTTGTGGCACCCCATTCTCCTGGCGAAAGGTGTCTGACAGGACAGAACCCACACGAACCCTGAACTGTCGATCCATTAAAAAGGAACGAATAAAAAGAGGGAGGCGACCGCGAAGGCCCCATGTATGCATGGTGCGGAGAACGCCCGCCCTCCAACAGGTGTCTTAAGCCTTCTCCAAATCAAAGAACGCAGTCGCGGTCGGGCGCTTCCGCAAGAAGTTATTCATAATGAAGGTCGACAAGGTAACCAGATGGTCAACAGTAGAGCGGCGCCTACGAAATCCGCATTGTACATTGTTAAGTAGGCGTCGAGATTCGAGCAGCCAAACCAAACGAGAATTAACCTTTCGCTCCATCACCTTACAGACACAGCTGGTAAGCGAGATGGGTCGATAATTGGAAGGCTAGTGCTTGTGCTTCCCCGGCTTAGGAATCGGTACAACAATAGACTCGCGCCAGCATGTGGGAACATACCCCTCAATCCAGATGCGATTGTAAGTACGAAGAAGGAAACCTTTACCCGCAGGAGAAAGGTTCTTCAGCATCTGAATATGAATAGAATCAGGCCCTGGGGCGGAGGACCGTGACCGGGCAAGTGCATTTTCGAGTTCCCGCATGGTGAATGGGGCATTATAACTTTCACGATTCGAGGAGCGGAAGTTAGGTGGCCTAGCCTCCTCTGCCTGTTTTCGGGGGAGGAAGGCAGGGTGGTAATGAGCGGAGCTCGAAACCCCTGCGAAAAAGCGGCCAAAGGCATTGGAGACATCCTCAGGGGCCACAAGGACGTCATTCGCGACCGTCAAGCCAGAAACTGATGAGTGGACCTTAGTGCCAGATAGCCGGCGCAGGCTACCCCAGACAACAGAAGAAGGAGTAAAACTGTTGAAGGTGCTTGTGAAAGAATCCCAGCTGGCTTTCTTGCTTTCTTTAATAACACGATGACACTGCGCACGTAATCGTTTATAATTGATACAATTCGCCACTGTAGGGTGGCGTTTAAAGGTGCGTAAAGCACTTCGACGAGCACGTAAAGCGTCTCTACATGCTGCGGTCCACCAGGGGACCGGTACGCGACGTGGAGAAGAAGTAGTGTGAGGGATGGAATATTCAGCAGCAGTGAGAATGACTTCCGTGAGATGTGATACCTGACTCTCGCAGCTTGTGAAGGTTTGATCCTGAAAGGTCGCCCTGGAAGAGAAGAGCCCCCAGTCTGCCTTGGAGATGGTCCAACTAGAGGAGCACGGAGAGGGGGTATGCTGCAGGAGATGGATAACACACGGGAAGTGGTCGCTCGAATATGTATCAGAAAGTGCATACCACTCAAACCGGCGTGCAAGTTGGGGAGTACATATAGAGAGGTCTAAATGGGAATAGGTGTGAGATGTGTCCGAAAGAAAAGTTGGGGCGCCAGTATTGAGGCAGACAAGATTGAGCTGGTTGAAAAGGTCTGCTAACAGGGAGCCCCTCGGGCAGGATGCTGGAGAGCCCCAAAGGGGATGGTGGGCATTGAAGTCTCCAGTTAACAAAAATGGTGCAGGTAGCTGAGCAATAATTTGCATCATGTCTGCCTTGGTAACGGCAGACGACGATGGAGTGTAAACGGTACAAATGGAAAATGTAAAAGTGGGGAGAGTAATTCGGACGGCACCTGCCTGCAGGCCGGTGTGCAATGTGATGGGATCGTAGTAAATATCATCCCGGACCAGCAACATAACCCCTCCATGAGCCGGAATACCTGCCACAGGTGGTAGGTCAAAACGCACAGAGGTGTAGTGTGCCAAGCCAATTTGATCGCATGGGCGTAGCTTCGTTTCCTGGAGGGCTACGACGAGCGGACGGTGCAAGCGGAGAAGCAACTTTAAGTCCTCTCGGTTGGAGCGAATGCTGCGAATATTCCAGTGAATAAGTGCCATCGTGAGAAGAAAAGGGAGACGAAAGAAGGGGTCACCTCGAAGGCCGCTGAGGGCCTGGCTTCGAGCGAGCACTGCCGCCGCTATCAGTAGGCGATCGTCCATTGGTTCTATAGGTTCATCGGCCATCTTGTTAAGATGGCCGGGAGGGGGAGCTTCCTCTGCAGGTGAACGGCCAGATGTTCGGCTACCAGCGGTGCGGCCAGGCGAAACGGATGACGGCCTGGGGCGGCAACCGCTGGGTGGCGCAGGAGAAGAAATGCGCCGTGGCGGAGAAGGAGAACTGTGCTTCCTACGAGCCTTCTTGGAAGGTCGTTTAGTGGAAGTACTGGTCGATGGCTGGGAGTTCGAGGTACGTAGGGAGTCTGTACAGGACGGTTTCTTCTTGAAGGCCCCTGCATCTGACTTCTGAGTCTTCGTCTTGGCAGAAGCTGATGAAGGTGCTTGTGTCTGAGGGGTGACGGGAGGAAGAGGAGACGTCGACCGCGCAATCTTAGCACTGGCCAAACGGACGACCGTAGTGCTGAAGGTCAGATCGCATGTCTGCGTCGCCACCTCCCTGGTAGTCCGAGGAGAGGCGAGGACAGTACTGTATTTCCCCGCTGGGAGCAGCGTGGGCTTCCTACTAGCAAATAGCTTGCGAGGAGCCGAGGTGGACACTTTCTCTTTGACCCGAATTTCTTGGATACAGCGTTCTTCCTTATAGACAGGACAGTCGCGGGAGGATGCGGCATGGTCACCCTGACAGTTCACACAACGAGGAGACGGAGGTGGACAGTCACCCTCATGGGCATCCCTGCCACAAGTGACACATTTAGCCGCATTGGAACAAGACTGGCGAGTGCGATTAAAATGCTGACACTGGTAGCAGCGCGTAGGTGTCGGGACATAGGGGCCAACAGAAATAACCTCGTAGCCCGCTTTGATGCGCGACAGCAGCTGAACACTATCAAAGGTCAAGGAAAGTGTCCAGGTCGGTACAAGGTCATTTTTGACATTTTTCATGACCCTATGGACAGCCGCCACGCCCTGCACAGCGAGGAAACACTGAATCTCCTCGTCAGTCAATCCGTCGAGTGATCTAGTATATACCACACCACGAGACGAATTCAAAGTGCGGTGAGCCTCCACCCGGACAGGGAATGTGTACAGGAGTGTGGCCCGAAGCAGTTTTTGTGCCTGACAGGCGCTCTCAGTTTCTAGTAACAAGATACCGTTACGCAACCTGGTACAAGACTTGACAGATCCGGCTATGGCATCTACGCCCTTCTGGATAACGAAAGGGTTGACAGAGGAAAAATCCTTTCCGTCCTCAGATCGAGAAACTATGAGGAACTGTGGGGCAGGCGGTAGTACTTTTGTCACTGGTGGCTGGTCAAGTTTCCGTTTGTGGGCAGAAGTCGAGAGAGAAGAAGAAGAAGAAGAAGAGAAATCCATTGCGGAGGAATCCCCCATGATTGCCAGCGTCTCCGATGGCGCGCTCCTTCCTTGTGGGGACCCTCTCAGAGGGCACTCCCACCTTAGGTGAATGTTTACACCTCAGGTCACACCTCCCGAGAAACAGACGGAGGGACCAATCGGCATGGTCAGAAGGTATCAGCTCAGGCAATCACCCCTCCCTGGGCCTGGCCTTTACCAGGGGGTACGTGCGTGCCTTACTTGTCTACCCAGGGCGGGGAATTACGCGTTACCCCGTCACCGGCTACGCGTGCGAACGCGTGGGTCGGCCTTCAAGCGCGCACAGGGAGGAAGGAAGAAGAGGAGAGAGGAGGAGAGAGAGGGAGAGAGAGGACAGACTGTCTCAAACGCCGAGACGGAGACCAGAGAAGGCAAGGAGAAGAAGGCAAGGAGAAGAAGGCAAGGAGAAGAAGGCAAGGAGAAGAAGGCAAGGAGAAGAAGGCAAGGAGAAGAAGGCAAGGAGAAGAAGGCAAGGGAAAGAGTAAGTAAGACAGTGAGATGGAGAAGAACGAAGAAAGGAACCAACCAAAGGAAGGAAGAAATGAGAAGTGAAAAAGCAAAATGACCGCAAATAGAGGTCGTGGAACCGTCCGTGAGGGGGAGGGACTCCTTTTAGTCCCCTCTTACGACAGGCAGGAATACCTCGGGCCTATTCTAACCCCCGGACCCGCAGGGGGGGCTGTTGTCAGTGAACAGCAGAAGCACTCCTGCCGGCTGGAATTTGTCTCGTAAAGAGAACGGGACAGTCCCTTTTTTGGCTTCTGTTTTCGCATCGCCGAAATTTTATCTGGCACACAAATATGTTATGAATATTCTTGACACTGTCCTAATTTAAAAAGCAAATAATTTTTGCAGTTTCTTGCAGTGAGGTGTGCTGGATCGACTCTTATTCTTGTAACATTTTAGCGGTTTCTGTGGGCAGAGAAGACAGACTACATAGTTTAAGAAGTCACGTTGGCAGGTGATATGGTGCGTTCTCATTTGTGTGAACACTGCTGTTATGTCCACATGCAAATGCACCTTTTGTTCTAACACAAAATAAAAATAACCTTTCCTTGAAGAAAAAAAAGCTTAGTTAAGAAGTTTAATATAAAATTTGCAATGCCTCGTACTATTCGATTGCACAGAGTGGGAACTTTGATATCGTGCTGGTTGCAGCACAATAAATGAGAAACGAAAGTTGGTTTCTTCTTCTTTTTTTGCCAAAGAAGTAACTAAGTAAATAAAAAATTTTAAACTATTGTGAAGTGCATTTCAAACATTATTAGATATTCTGCTAATGTTCTTTTCGTACAAACATGCGTTTAAAAATGTAAAACATTTCCAGTATCAACATGTTTTGTTGAACGGGAGTCATTAAATCTAAGATCAGATACAGAAGACCACAGAGCTTTCACATTAATTACAGTAATGGAGGGTTGAATTTATACTTCCCCGTAATTTCTATAAAAAATTTAAGTAGAGCCGGGTTTTACATACTGAGGCCCACGCATGGTACAGTATTTAAGAAACTGCTGAGTAGTTTATCACAGTTTTTCAGAGGTCCCGGTATTTTCAAGGGGAAAATACGGTAGGGATAAGTAGAAGCGGACAACATTCTCGGAATAATTACGTTTCAAACATTGTATTGTAGATTACCGTCCTGACAGCTCACTTCGAAATATTTTCAACAATCATGAAGATGATATCTGACAGAAACCCATTGTTGAATTTCCATCCAGTCACCAAGTAAACTACGTATATTTCCAAGCTTGAACTGTCGAATTTCGTTCTTTAAGAATTATTTAAACTAGCAAGTTGTTTAACAATGTTACAAAATTTTGTTATTTGTAAGCGCAGTTATTTTGAAACGTAAAAGGTTAAAATGAGTACAGAGCAAAAAATGCCGCCCCCCTTAAGGGGTCGCCCCTAGGCCCGTGCCTAGTGAGCCTATATGTATATCCGCCACTGATGACTTCACCAGGAGCGCTATGGCGACGACTTTCGACGAAGGGCCTACCGAAACTGCAAGAAGACGACATGTTCTAGACAAAGATTTTATTTACAGACGAAGCATGAAACACAAACCTTGGGCACGTTATCTTCGCAACATGCATTACTGGTCCTCTGATAACCCACAGTGGCTGAGACAATTGGTTGAAATGGTTGTTTCGGCGGATGTTTAATATGGGCAGGCTATGTGTATGGCATTTGTTGGGCACTGTACAAATGCAGTAAGAGTGATTCACATAACATAAAGAGTATTGTGGGCTCTTGTTATTGGCTATGGTATGGCAAGAAGATCAACCTGTTTCCTATTTTACCGCGAAATGAAGCCACTCGACAAACCAACAGCACCATAAAGTGAAGTAAGATCAAGACTTTTTATAACCAGAAGTGTAATAGGCTGACCAGCGTAGTTGGAGTTTTATTGCTTAAATAACATTGTTTTCGTGCTTATTGTCACGTAAATAATTTTCCTAACTTGTTATCCAAGTAGTATGCATCCTGTTCCTTTGTACGAACAGAGATATCAGAAAATGAAGTGAACATTAATTTATTAATTATTAAAACAATTTTTCCATCCTTTGGACAATTACGTAGTAATGAAATCTGTGGCTGAAGTATGAATGTCAGAAACAGGACGATGCAAAAGCCAGTATTAATTCATTTGCTAAAAAAGAGCAACTTTCATAACAAAAAAAAATTGGTAGTAAGACTTTACTTAACTTGGACAATGAATTTCACTGTCAAAGCACAATTTCTAATTCATACCTTGCGGCATAATTTATAGCTTTTATTAGAAAGAGTAACTGCCAGGTAAATGACAGTCTTTACCAATGAGTAAATTCAAACAACCTTTCTGCTTGCTACAATTACGAGAGTCAGTAAGTTTATGTCCACAGCCAGTAAACAATCTTACTTTAACTGGCTAAAATGGCTCTGAGAACTATGGGACTTAACTTCTGAGGTCATCAGTCCCCCAGAACTTAGAACTACTTAAACCTAACCAACCTAAGGTCATCACACACACCTATGCCCGAGGCAGGATTCGAACCTGCGACCGTAACGGCAGCGCGGTTCCAGACTGTAGCGCCTAGAACAGCTCGGCCACCCTGGCCGGCTACTTTAATTGATCTTTGAATATATATATATATATATATATATATATATATATATATATATATATATGTGTCTGCTATTTGATTATTACCCGACTACTGTGACATGCGTGGTGTGAAGTATTTGAAAGTGTTCGTTAGGTACTGTTCCTACGACATGACGCCAATAACTATTCTTACGTAAGACTGCTTACGAGTATAAATTTCAGTTCCAATTCAATTATTCTTGTTCTGGTGAGGGACTGGCGACCGTTGGTTATTTTCGTTAATGGCATACTTTGAAAACATTTTTTCCAAATTCTCCACTAACTATTGTCAAATATTAGTTTACGTAATAAAAGTGTAAAGTTAACCGAGCTTTATTTGTAATCGTCATTGCTATAGTACTGAGCAGTGGCGATTCGGTTATAACTTCTACTTCACTCCGTTTTGCATTATTCTTCGGAGTAGATGCCATTTCCCCAGAGATTAGGGACTCTAGGTACACAATCATATAGAAAACCCTAATTAGCAATAGAGGTAGGAGGGTTATAAGATATTTCGATTTCTGAACAGAGGTACTGCCACTATTCCAAGAGGGCATCCCCCTGGAGATACGACAAGTCATGTGATACTAGTAAGATTTATGTCCTGCACCTTCTGCACGGAGAATTACTGTCGTTTTGAACAACAGAGTTGAAGATTGTTGGATTGGTCAGTCCAGCAACACAAAATGGCCTGTACGCTCGTCAGACCTACTGCCTCCGGACGCATACTTGTGAGTTAAATTGAAAAAAGTTTACAACGAAATTCCAACCACTCGCGTGTGACTACTGTGTCAGACGGGCCGAAACACACATTTTTCCTTTGGACTGTGACTACTGTCGCCAGACGGGCAGAAATAGATATTTTTCCTTTGGACTCGGTATAAGTTCCGCTACCTATTTCAAGTATGAGTTCCGAAAACTCTACGTGACGTCGCCCCTTACATGGACTCACACTTTCGAGACAGTTTCTAAGACGGGAAAAATCGTATTGCACGAGCTTGCTCAGTTGTCAGCTCTAATGAAATTCAACTTGCAGTATTGTCCACATCCAATCATCTTAGACCATGTATGGCTGCTAATGGTCACCATTTTGAACAACGTTATCTTATGTCATTAAATTATTTACTTTTTTTTTCATCCTAGTCTCACTGTGTATGTTTGCAAACGCGCTTGTAAAATGTCAACACCTTGATCTGGCGTAAGATGATTACAGTACAACCTAATGCACTGTACGCGTCTTCAAACATATTATTGACAGATAAATAATACAACATGCCAATCTATTTAAAATAACGTTTACATCTGTACCTCCTCTACCCTTCCACCTACGAAAACAAATTATGAAGCCCAACTTCCCCCCCCCCCCCCGCCCCCCCTACGAGCTAAGCAGCTTTTGTTTGAAAGATTTTCTTCTATCACTGAAAGTGTCTTAGTTATTCATATGTCCTATCGTAGATGCCTCACTCTGTATAGACATAAATTCAATCCAGCTTCTGCTTTGCTGTTACATGTTTGTCATCTTCCCCCTGTCCTTTATTCTACACCACTACCTAGCTGAAACATGTGCTCTATGTTCCATCTCCGATACTGTCACGGTCATGGGGACAAAAGAACTCCAGGTAAGCTATTATGTATCTGGAATTAGGGGAAGAAGTAGCAGTTAGAGCAGCAGGTCTGGTAGTTACCATAAATGTTAATTCATCATTTACTAAGAATATCTCTTTGACGTCGTTCTATTAAGGCCCACTACTGTTCATTTGATGTTCGATTATATATGCAGTATCATAACCGACGTCCAACGGCTACAAACTTGGCATTGCATTACACTAAAGCTAGAACAGTCCGTCGGAATTCCTAGTGATGTGCTCCCTGTGTTTATCTCCTGACTGCCGTGGGAGCCGCAAGTAATCTGAGGCCGGCCAGAGCAAACGGAAGGGGGCAGTCATTTGACTGGAGCAGAGATAGCGCATCCGGTTAATTGGAGAGTAAATCAGAGCTTCCGTTTAAGTGCGCTCCCTCCCTGCTGTCACAGGAGGCGACTTGGGAGTGAGTTTGTGTTTGTTTGTGTGTGTGTGTGTGTGTGTGTGTGTGTGTGTGTGTGTGTGTGTGTATAACAACGAGGTCATTAGAGACGGAGCACAAGCTCGGATTAGGGAAGGATGGGGAAGGAAATCGGCTGTGCTCTTTCGAAGAAAGCAACCCGGCATTTGACTGAAGCGATTCAGGGAAATCACGGAAAACCTAAGTCACGATGGCCGGACATGGGTTTGTATAGTCGTCCTCCCTAAGTCCAGTGAGCTAACCACTACGCCACATCGCTCGGTGACGAGGAAGCAGGATGAAGCGATCGTTTGACGAAAGATAACACACGGACATTCACACTTGCTCTGAAACAGTGTTTTGTTTTTTCCACTAGACAGTGCCACAAGTTCCTCCAAAAAATCGTCACAAAACCCAGACAAATGTCATACTAACATATGTAAAGCCACCTGATGGAGGTTTAAACCTTTGAAACGCGTTTTGGAGATAAACAGTGACTGGTAACAGTAAACTTGTTTTATTTAATGTCTTTAACAGACACGGTAAAGCCTAACCTAAAATGTTCGCATTTAAAGTAACAGACGATGTTATCACGGACCCTACTGCTATCACCATCACCTTGAGCCGCCATTCTGCGGAAGTTTCGAGCTCTTCCAATTATCGGCCTATCTCCCTCTATCGGAAACGAGTGGAGGAGGCTCGGGCGATACCGTTCTCTTCCCAGGGTCGCGAGTGCTACAATGCCTCCTTTACTATGAGGGAGTTCGATCGTGCTCTCAGTTCATCCCGATATTCCGCCCCAGGGCCAGACGCTGTCCACATTCAGACGTTGCAGCACCTTTCTCTTGCGGGCGAGCACTTTTTGCTGAACACGTACAACCACACCTGAGCAGAGGGCAAATCTTCCAGACCTAGGCGCGAAGCCACCGTCATATCCATACCATAAGCACGGTAAGGACACAAACCTACCTTCTAGCTACCGCCCCATCTCTCTCACCAGTTTGCATTTGTAAGGTGATGGAATGTATGATTCATGCCCGGCTGGTATGTTGGCTCGAGTCTCGCAATTTACTAACGAATTCACAGTGTGGATTTCGATAGCGGAGTTCTGCAGTTGACCATCTCATTGCTTTGTCGACCCATGTCACTAACGGTTTTCTGCGGAAATCCCAAACTGTGGCCGTCTTTTTCGATTTGGAGTAGGCCAACGACACCTGCTGAGAACTGGTATCTGTATTCTTTACACGTGGGGCTTCCGTGGCCGCCTGCCCTGTTTCCTTCAGGAATTTTTAAAAGACCGAGTTTTCAAGGTGCATGTGGATTTTGCCTTTTCGGACACCTTTATCCAGGAAAACGGTGTGCCTCTGGGCCCCGTCCTGAGCGCCGTCCTCTGTGCTATAATGGTCTGTCTCTCGCCAGGCATCTCCGGCTCCCTTTTTGTTGACGATGTTGCCATCTACTACAGTTCTCCACGGACCTGTCTCAATGAGTGGCGTCTTCAGCGATGTCTTGATCGTCTTTACTCCTGGAGCATCGACAATGGCTTTCGTTTTTCCACTGGCAGTGCAAATGGTTTCCCCCACCATCTTTACATCTTGGGCATATTGCCACTCCGTTCGTTGAAACTACGAAATTTCACCATTGTGGCATCTGTTTGGCCACTGGCGCCTTTCACACAAGCCCAGTTGAGAGTCTGCATGCAGAAGCTGCTGAACTACCAGTGACCTACCGCCGTGACTTTCTCCTCAGCAGGTATGCAGGCCGTTTGTCTGCCATGCGTTGCCACCCATTGCATGCCTTCTTCGATGATTCCCTTGATCGCCAGTATGGGGCACATCCCTCTTCTAAGTTACACCTGCAACTTTCCCGATGGGTGCGCACCCTTCACCACCTTGGCTTCGTGAAGCGACCCATGTTGACCTTTGCCTTCATTCGCTTCCTAAGGGCACTACTCCAGCCTCGCTCTATCGCCTTCAGTTTCACGACTTTCGCATGGAACTTCGCGATGGTACCTTTGTATACACTGATGACTCTCGGACTGACCGTGGGGTCGGGTGTACCTTCGTCATTGGCACCCGTGTGTTTTGATATCGGCTTCCGGCACACAGCTCAGTATTTATAGCAGAGTTCTTCGCCCTTATCAGGCCACGGAGTACCTCCGGCGACACAGACTTTCCAATTGTGTTCTCTGCTCAGGCTCGCTCGGCGCCCTTCAAAGTCTATGTGCATTGTACACTGCCCATCCCTTAGAGCAGCGGGTCCAGGAAAACTAACTTGATCAGTCTTGGTGCAGCCACTGTGATGTTTATGTGGGTTCCTGGTCATGTTGGTCTCCCAGGAAACGAGGCTGCTGACGCTGCTGCCAAGGCTGCAGTTCTCGTACCTCAGCCCACTAGTTCCTTTAATCCCTCTGATGATCTCTGTGTTGTCGTCTGTCAAGAGGTCGCGTCCCTTTGGCATCGCCAATGGTCCTCCCTTCACGGGAATACGCTCCGGCTTATTAAGCCTCTCCCAGCGGCTTGGACGACCTCCTCTCGGCCTTCCCGCCGGGAGGAAGTCATTTTAATTAGGCTGCGTATTGGGCACTGCCTTTTTAGCCATCGTCATTTGATTAAGCGGCGCTACCACACCACTTTGTACATATTGAACCCAAGTTTTAACGGTCCGCCACTTCCTGACGGAATGTACATTTTTTTATCCGTTTACGTTCACGCTTGGGATTGCCGTCTGAGTTATCGGCCATTTTAGCAAATGAGGCGCGGGCTGTCGACCACGTTTTACTTTCTATCCGCCAAAGCAATATGGCGAAGGCCATTTAATTTTTAGTTTTGGACCTCCGTTTCTGTATGGTGCCTCTTTTAGCCCTTTCTCCACGTACCTGTTTTTAGTTGTCTTTTCTAATGTCACTTGGGACTGACATATAGTCGTTTATTAACTTCTCTCTGTCTTCGTGTTTTATATTTTTGGCTTGGGCGCGTATGACCCCAGATTTTTTTTGCGCCCTAAAGCAAAGCAAAACATGTTGTTGTGGTCTTCAGTCCTGAGACTGGTTTGATGCAGCCCTCCATGCGACTATCCCGTGCAAGCTTCTTCATCTCCCAGTACCTACTGCAACCTACATCCTTCTGAATCTGCTTAGTGTATTCATCTCTTGGTCTCCCTCTACGATTTTTACCCTCCATGCTGCCCTCCAATGCTAAATTTGGGATCCCTTGATGCCTCAGAACATGTCCTACCAACCGATCCCTTCTTCTAGTCAAGTTGTGCCACAAACTCCTCTTCTCCCCAATTCTATTTAATACTTCATCATTAGTTATGTGATCTACCCATCTAATCTTCAGCACTCTTCTGTAGCACCACATTTCGAAAGCTTCTATTCTCTTCTTGTCCAAACTGTTTATCGTCCATGTTTCACTTCCAAACATGGCTTCGCTCCATACAAATACTTTCAGAAACGACCTCCTGACATTTAAATCTATACTCGATGTTAACAAATTTCTCTTCTTCAGAAACGATTTCCTTGCCATTGCCAGTCTACATTTTATATCCTCTCTACTTCGACCATCATCAGTTATTTTACTCCCTAAATAGCAAAACTCCTTTACTACTTTAAGTGTCTCATTTCCTAATCTAATTCCCTCAGCATAACCCGACTTAATTCGACTACATTCCATTATCCTTGTTTTGCTTTTGTTGATGTTCATCTTATATCCTCCTTTCAAGACACTGTCCATTCCATTCAACTGCTCTTCCAAGTCCTTTGCTGTCTCTGACAGAATTACAATGTCATCGGCGAACCTCAAAGTTTTTATTTCTTCTCCATGGTTTTTAATACCTACTCCGAATTTTTCTTTTGTTTCCTTCACTGCTTGCTCAATATACAGATTGAAGAACATCGGGGAGAGGCTACAGCCCTGTCTCACTCCCTTCCCAACCACTGCTTCCCTTTCAAGTCCTTCGACTCTTACAACTGCCATCTGGTTTCTGTACAAATTGTAAATAGCCTTTCGGACCCTGTATTTTACCCCTGCCACCTTCAGAATTTGAAAGAGAGTATTCCAGTCAACATTGTCAAAAGCTTTCTGTATGTCAGAAATCCCTGTGCTGCATTGTGGTACGCGTTTTAAGAGGAGCCAAAACAAAATTGTGCCGTAATTTGTTTTCTGCGTTTGGTTAGATGGCGTGGACGTTTCCCGTATAGCTAAACATGGTTGAATGAGGAAAAAGGATTGGCAGGCATCTCTCAGGCAAGAAACGGGAATCGCAAGAGAGGAGGTGGTCTTTGTACTCTAAGTCTAGTCTATTTGTAAAAATTGAGACGATAGAGGAAAAAAATTCAAATAAATCGTGGGTCAGTTTTCAGCATCCTGCGCTACATTTTGAACTCTGCAGAGGTCGTCGGCTGCTGGGTTCCGCGGCTGCCCGCGGTAATTCAAGTAGCTCTCTCTTCGGTACGTTTGGCGCCGTAGCCATCGATTGAAATAGTTCCTCTGCCTGTTTCGCCGTCCGTCCGTCAGCGATGCTTTGCTTGCCGCTATCGGAGGCGTCCAGAGAGGTCAAAAGGCATGAAGTGCTGCCGAGGAGGTGCTCGGTGGCTCGCTGGCGGTGACTGCTTAACAGCGTTGTCTAGGGGCTCTGTGGTGACGACCTTGAGGGTCGTGTTAGCCATAGAAAAGCAGTCGGTTTGGTTCCCCAAAACGTGGCAGTTGGAGCTTGGTAAAAGGTTTACTTGCGTGCGCTGCTTAACCGCCGTCGCTTTACCGGTTAGTTGCCAGGCCACAGTAGTGCTACAGCCCAGTGCGTGGAGTGGTTTGTGGTGTGTGCAATTTACTCTTGCTACGAATCAGCTACCGTTTCATCCAATTACAGGACGACACGCGCCAGAGACCACACCGCCGTGAAGTATAATTTTCCTTTGTGTTGCTGCTACGTGCTACGCTGAGATCTGATTGGAATAATCAGAATAGTTTGTGTTTAATTGGTTTCGCTTGTGACAGATTGTGGATTAACGCGTTGTTCACATAGTTAACCTATGGATCTTAGTGTTACGGCCTGTGAACACCTAACTAAGCAGGCTTGCCTGCTTTTGACGCCGCTTGCCTAACTTAGTAACAGTGCACCACTGCAGTTGTACTTAGGCAATCTTATTACGACGCAAGTTAGTCCGTTAGCGCAGCAAGGCGTCCTGTTATTTAAGCAATTTATAATTTGGTGTGTGTGGCTGTATTGCGCTGGCGCGGTGGTTGCAATTTGTGCACTTTTGGGCGACCCATACGAAAGGGCGTTATTAGATGAGAAGTGCTGGTACTTAAGACGGCGAGGCCGATCTGTTATTCTAAGGAAATTTGAGGCTTTATATGTGACAGTTTTGCGCTGGCACTGAGCCGCGAAAATGTGTTATTCTGTGCTGTCGAGGCCTACGGGTGTTACTTAAAAAAATTTCAGTTACTATTCTGATATTTGTTGTTTTCTATATGCACCTAGCGGGCGTATTTGGAGAATGTAGTCTACCTTGTTGCCTTCTCAGAAGTTTCATTTACGACTTGTTAAAAGTTGCCAAGGCTGCCTAGGGTATGTAGAAATTATTCTATTATTGCTAGGTACGTTATTTTTTATAATTTGCTGACAAAGTTTTTATCGCAGCTTTAATTTGGCTGACTACTTTTATCAAACTTATTTATGATGGGCCCGCTGCGTTTGAAATCTTGGCGGCAACTGTTAATGTTCTTGCAAATTTAATGGTTGTTAGTTGTCAGGAGAGACTGCATAGTCTCTTTAGATATACAGGGTGTTTCACTAAACGTGTTTGCCTCTGTAAGTTACGAAGTAATAGGCGACGGAAATATTTATTGCGGTAGGTCACCATAAGAAACGGTACACTGTCTGCGGAGATATGAACATCTTATTGTGTTTTTATCCAATGAGTTACAGCAAAAAGATACAATTTTTTAAATGGAACAATAGTTGTTTCTATCATGCACTGGAATCAGTAACACCATCTGTGTGTACATCAATTTAAATTACATTCCTATCACTTTTAGCTTGGGAGCTAAAAGCCTTCAAAGTTTCATGGGCAGATACCACACACTATACATAATACATGGCTGTGTGGTGTGTGATGGATGATCTGGCGGTGGGAAGTTGATTTAAATGAGATGTTCAAATGTGTGTCCATGTTCCTGAATGCACAATGCAATGCGCCTTCTAAAGGATCTGCGGACGAGACGTAACATCGCCGGTGTCACGGAGCAACATGCGTCATCTGGGGATGTGAGCTCAGTGACAAACACGATCCTTTAGATACCCCCACAAAAATAAACCTAATGGTGTTAAATCGGACGACCTTGCGGGCCATGAATTAGGACCGTGGCGCCCCAACCACCTTCCTGCAAACCTATTGTTTAGTTCTTCCACAACAGTACGCGCAGAATGGACTGAGTGACCATCGTGCTGCATCCACATATGGACTCTCGTGTGTAAACACACGTGTTCAAGACCACCCAAACTATCGACTATAAACGCGCGATATAAATCACCTGTCAGTGTACCTGGGAAGTAGTGTGGATCGATGATTTCATCCCCAAGCATTTCACACCATACATTAATAGACCACCTACGTTGACGGTCGACAGGTCGTACCCACCGAGGATTGTCTGCGTCAAAGTAGTGCACGTTAAGGAGATTCACTGCACCATAATTTGTGAACGTGGACTCATCAGAGAACATAACATCTTGTAAAGACACCAGCGTGAGATTACGCATGGCCCATTCACAGAATGTAACTCTCGCACGGAAATCGTTCCCATGCAGCTCCTGTGTCAGTGACAGGCGGTACGGGTGAAACCTGTGGCCGTGTACTATACGCCACACAGATGTGAGACTGACACCAGCGACTGCAGCAACGGCTCGTAAGCTGACATGAGGATCGTGGTGTACTGCAGCTAAAACAAACACCTCCGTCTCTTCACTTCTTGCGGTTCTTCGTCTGTTACTGCGGCGCACTACCAAGCTGCCTGTTTCCCGAAGTCGTTGTTCGGCACGTAAGAACGTAATGGCTGCCGGAGCTCTTCGCCTAGGATATCTCACGGCGTACCCCATGGCTACTTCAGTGGCATCGCGTCGGCACTCGCCGATCATCAGCAAAATGTCAAAATACTCGTTATTCGTGTATTCGCCGCCGGTATGGCCGAGCGGTTCTAGGCGCTACAGTCTGGAACCGCGCGACCGCTACGGTCGCAGGTTCGAATCCTGCCTCGGGCATGGATGTGTGTGATGTCCTTAGGTTAGTTAGGTTTAATTAGTTCTAAGTTCTAGGGGTCTGATGACCTCTGATGTTAAGTCCCATAGTTCTCAGAGCCATTTCAAGCATTTGAACCATTCGTGTATCCCACCACCATCGGATGTTAGTAACTGTGATATAAAGAGACCCGTTCGTTTGTGTTTCTCGAACTGTCGGGTATACGGCCGTGTGCGGCTACAGTCGGCAGTCTAACAGCGCATCGCGAAAGCTTCTCGATCCCTGACACAGGCGACGTTGCAACTCGGCAGCACCACATTTAGCAGGCGCATTGCGTTATGCGCAGCGTGTGTGGTATCTGCCCCTGAAACTTTGAAGGGTTGTAGCTCCCAAACTAAAAGTGATAGGAATGTAATTTAAATTGATGTATACACAGCAGGTGTTACTCATTCCAGTGCATGATAGAAACAACGATGGTTCCATTAAAAAAATTGTATCTTTTTGCTGTAACTCTTTGGATAATAACACAAACTATGTTCATAGCTCCGCAGACAGTGTAACGTTTCTTATGGTGACCTACCGCAATAAATATTTCCGTCGCCTATTACTTCGTAACTTACAGAGGCGAACACATTTAGTGAAACAACCTGTCTGTGCTAACTAATGCTGTTGATAAAATACCGATTTATCTTCCAAAAGATATCGACATATATGGGCGACATGATTTCCTCCGATTATTGATATCGAAATGACAGTAACAAGTGCCGGTATTTTTATTTTGTATTATATTTTTTTCTCGTTTTCGGTAAATATTTGAAATTGTGGCAGAACAATTTCACTTTCACTGTGTCAAAGGGTCTTACCCCTTTTTCAGCTTTCATAAAGTCCAGCCTCTCTCTTTGACTGTGTGAAGCAATTATAGGCGCAACGAAGAAGTCTGAGTGCACTGGGGTGGGGTGGGAGGGTGTGAATGGAATATCAGTATTTCCGATGTTAAGGGGAGCCGGAGGTGCCTATGCTGCCTATGTTAAAATCACTAAGTTTGAGGAACATTTATGAATAAAATACCAAATAGAAAAATTTGAATTTTTTTTTTTACATATGGAGTGGTTTAGTATTGCATTTATGACAGAGGGATTTTGGAGTATCTTTTCTAGTTTCCTTTCAATTATTTTTTTATTAATGACCCAAATTTTTTTACAAATAATTGCTTCATAATTAAACTGAAATGAAACTACTGAACATATTGCCAAATGGCTATGTTACAATGTAAGTTTGACCACTAGGAGTGCTGTATAAAAATTTTATCTCTCTAGCCTGAGTGGATTTTGAGAAAATGTTCCTTATGTTCGAAAAATTCTAATTTACGGGAAATGGCTATCAAAGTTTCTCAATACATTCCTGCACTATAGGATGGATTATCAGGGTCTTCTTCTTCATCCTCCAAAAGCTTTCTTTTCTGTCTTCTTTTCTGGCCTGTTGTTCCATCATACGTCATATGCCTTTCTCTCACTTCTGCTCCTCTTATCCTTTCTCTGTCAATATTTCTTAGTGCTCGTACAGTGTTCACCCCAGCTGTAAATCCTAATGCCTTCAGAACTTCACACTTCACACTGTTCCCTTGGTTGTAGGTTGCTATTGCATCATAAATGCCAAAGTGCAGTGTTTTTATGCTTACAAACACCCTTTTAGGAATCACTTTCCAAATCAAATTGTTTGCGCTCTCATCAGGATTCTGCGTCTTTGCGTGTAGACATTTGTGTAACAATTCTGGCTGTGCTAAGTCATGAAAAATTGGTTTTATTGCATTTATCACAGCTGCTGGCAAACCATGTTTGTGATCATAGTCCTTTTTTGCATTATATTTGCACCAGAAATCTTTTGGGCACAGGCTGTGTTGAGCGTATTCATTGGAAGAGGCAGTATGAAGGAACAATGCCCACACTGCTTTTCGCATGTCACTAACATTACTAGTATTTTGCCTTATACCATATCCATAGTATCTCTGTAGACGTTCAATCACCTCATCAGTAAGCCTGCCTCTCCCTCCTATTGTCTTTCCATTACTGAGCTTACTTGAACCCAAAGTTTGTTTGAGCCTTCAAAGCCGTGCACCCATACGCGTTTGCACATGCCCAATGCATTCCAACTTTTCAACTACAAATTCATTTCCATATGGTTTCAGTTCCTCTATAGTCTTGAAACCTTTGGAGTCACCATCCCCAAGGTAGTATTTGTACCTAACGTTGTATCTGGGAACTGAATGTTCAAAAATTTGTTTCACTCCACCCACTTCCATTGCTCCACTTGATCCACTAAAATTTGCCTCACAGGTTCCACTGTGCTCTCTTTTGATTTTATTTTTGCACCTACAATGTTCTGATAATATTACAACATCTATCACTTTTGCACTATCACTACAAGTAGCAGTTACAACCCCATTCAGGGATTTATGACCCCTCTTTTGCCAGGAACCATCTAATGCCACTACCAAATCCCTCTTAGCGCTTCATTTGTCACAGAAAACAATGTAGCCAACCCTTGCACACTCGCTGTATGCGTAACATAAGGCGCTGTATGCGTAACACGCCGAGAAAATCCCAAACAGTTCGCCAGGAAGTCACGAGAGGGTGTTAGATGCATTCAGCGGCCGCCCATTTCCTCTGCAGGCGTGGGGGAAAATGGTAATAACTCCACTTCTAGGGCGATTAGAACAATAATTCAAAGTTTACATTAAAGAGGAATGTTCCAATTCATTTTCGGTAGTAAAAAACAAATCGTAATTTTTTGGATTTGACCACTTCCGGCTCCCCTTAAGAAACACAATTTTTAACACAACTGGTATCTTAAAATGACGAACAAAAGTCGAAATGACAAGACTGGTCTTTGCGGCGGGTGGAGACGTGTGAGGGGAAATGCTGACGTAATCGGTGCTCGGCGCTACCAACAGAAACTGCAAGGTTTAACTTCAACACGCAGTTTTGACACTACCACTGCTAGGTCGCTGGCGTTTCCAGAAATGGAAAAGAAAAGGGGAAAAAAAAGAGGGAAGTCGGCATACAGTGTTCCAGGCAAATCCGATATGTGACGAAACCAAACGACGGACCCATCGGATACCTTTTACTGTACCACTTACATTCTGGTACCACTGTTAGCGAAGTCGTTATAGCCAAGGGTGAACGTGCATCGTTATCCTTTCAATTCTTCCTCTAAGGGGGATAATCTCGCTGCTAGCTTGTTGATATACAGACTAATAATAAATCAATACTTAAATGTACAGATTTGAAGGCGGCAGTATATTTACAATGTGCAGCCGATATTTTTATAGGCTGGTATGTCGATATTTTTCCGTCAATATACCGATACATTTTTTCGATATATTCAGGGGCGGCAATGACAGATTGTTAAATATTGATACATCAGATTTCCTATATTTTTAAAGATGTCAACAGTCCTAGTAACTTTTTTGGGTCAGGCGAAAATTTTGCAAAATTGTTATTTGTGTTTTCCTATCGAGTTCTCGCCGTGCCCGATAAACTGTAGCCAACCGGGTGAAGGCGTTTTCCGCATTCGGAGCAACAGGACATCTACAGACAAGTCATCGTTGAGAGCGTCAACCATTTCTCTACAAGCCTTAAATTAATAGATCAGAATCAAATCACCCTTGTCAAAATTAATATACGGCCCTTTACCCTCATCACATAATCACATCCTGGTACCAGGTTTAAGGATACAGGAAAAATTATTCGCGTGATACACAACTAGCTCTCTATTCTCACGAAGCAATGAGTGCTATCGATAGGGGTTGTCAAATTGATTCCGTATTTTTAGATTTCCAGAAGACGTTCCTCACAAACGTCTTCTAATACAATTGGGTGCTTATGGAGTATCGTCCCCGTTGTGCGACTGGATTCGTGACTTCGTCTCAGGTAAATCAAAGTTCGTTGTAATTGACGGAAAGCCATCGAGTAAAACAATATCTGGCGTCCCCCAAGGAAGTGACATACACCCTCTTCTGTTCCTGATTTACATACATGACATAGGAGATAATCTGAGCAGCCCTCTTGGATTGTTTGCTGATGGTGCCATTTACCGCCTTGCGAAGTCATCAGACGATCAAATCCAACTGCAAAATGAATTACACAGGATATCTGTATGGTGCAAAAGGTGGCAATTAACCCTGAATAAAGAAAAGTGTGAAGTTATCCACATGAGTACTAAACGAAGTTTCAGCTGCACGATAAACCACACAGATCTACAGGCTGCAAATTCAACTAAATACATTGCAATTACGAATAGCTTCGGTTGGAACGATGACATAGATAATGTTGTGGCCAAAGCAAACCAAAGACAGCGATTCACTGGAAAATGCAAGAGATCGACTAAAGAGACTGCATATACCAAGCTTGCCGCCCTCTTCTGGAGTATTGCTGTCATCAGGTAGGACTAACGGAGGACATTGAAATAGTTCAAATAGGGGCGCATCGTTTTGTATTATCGCGAAATAGGGGAGTGCCACAAAGATGATACATGAATTGGAGTGGCAATCATTAAAACAAAATCGTTATTCGTAGCGGCAGAATCTTCTCCTGAAATTTTGATCACCACCTTTCTCCTTCGAATGCGAAAATATTCTGTCGGTTCCCACCTACATAGCGAGACACGATCATCATGATAAAATAAAAGAAATCAGAGAAAGATTTAAGTGCTCGTTTTTCCCGCGCGCTGTTAAAGATTGGATCCGTAGGGAAACACACACATCAAACGAAGTTTTGCATCACTCCTGTTTCCAGAACTCCTGAAGATAGACGTTGACTGTGAATATTGTATCACAGACACAGTCCCTTTGACTGTTCAGAGAAATCACTAAACCTCCCCAAAGATGTAAACAATCAGGCATGAGCAGCGCCTATTAGACACAGGGGGTACTTCATTCCACCAGGAATGAGGTACAAGGCTCGCGTTGTCTGTATTTCAACCATGCCCAGACGGTCAATACCGCGGTTAGAGTGCGTCCGCATTGTTACTTTGTGCCAGGAAGGGCTCTCAACAAGGGAAGTGTCCAGGCGTCTCAGAGTGAACCAAAGCGATGTTGTTCGGACACGAAGGAGATACACAGAGAGAGAGAGAGAGAGAGAGAGAGAGAGAGAGAGAGAGAGAGAGAGAGAGAGAGAGGGGGGGGGGGAACTGTCGATCACATGCTTCGCTCAGGCCGTCCAAGGGCTACTACTGCAGTGGATGACCGCTACCTCCGGATTATGGCTCGGAGGAACACTGACAGCAACGCCACCATGTTGAATAATGCTGTTACGACTCAAACTCTGCGCAACAGGCTGCATGATCACAACTTCACTCCCGACGTCAATGGCGATGTCCATCTTTGCGACACCATGCAGCGCGGTAAAGATGGGTCCAGTAACATGCCGAATGGACGGCTCAAGATAGCCATCACGTTCTCTTCACCGATGAGTGTCGCATATACCTTCAACCAGACAATCGTCGGAGATGTGTTTGAAGGCAACCCAGTCAGGCTGAACGCCTTAGACACACTGTCCAGCGAGTGCAGCAAGGTGGAGGTTCCCTGCTGTTTTGGGGTGGTATTATGTGGGGGCCGTAACAGCTGTACGATACTCGAATGCCATCCTGCGACCGATAGTGCAACCATATCGGCAGCATATTGGCGAGGCATTCGTCTTCTTCGTCGTGTAATCTTATAAATCACAACATGACTTCCTTCAAGATAACGACATCGCTGGACTAGAGCGGCCAGCATATTATCCAGACATGAACCCTATCGCACATGCCTGGGATAGACTGAAAAGGCCTGAACGACGCTCTGAGCGTGTTTTTTAGGGAATTGACTAGTTTGAACCTGGGACCTGTTGCTGGTAAGGAGACGCAAGACCACACATGCCATGTAGAGTTCAGTGAGACTAGCGATGATATAATCAAATACTTATTGATTTCAGCGTCAGCTCCACTGCACTCCCTGTAAAAGAATCTTAATACTAACTAAATTTAGTGGAAAGGGTTCAAGGCTTCCCTATTTTTAGTTAGCTTGTAAAATAACGTCGAAAAAGCAGTTAAGTATATCATTGGACTTTTTATTCTACTCACAAAACATTGTTTACAAATTGCGCTATTGATGAAAGGAAATATTTGAATACAGGATGATAAAAACCAACTACGTTCAACAAAAAATGTTAACGAATATTCCCTGAATGGGTTTCCAAGTTCTATAATGGATCGAAGGATGACCTATGCCATATCACATCTATAATCTAGGTTTGAATAAAGTTTCATAAAAGAGAAAACTATCAAAAATGGTCTACAGTGACCCTCAATTATCTTTAATTATTTATTTAACTTGTCTTAAATTACAGTGGCTGATGTGGCTTCTCAATAATTATACAACAGAAAAATCATCGCGTTTCAGATTTTAACTTCAAGTAGCAAATGTGAATACCATGAGCTTTAATTGACGATCGACACTAGTATTACGCAAAGAGCGGATGTAACAGATGAGACTTCTGCAGTTCGAGTGAACCCTTATGCACTTATGCGGTCGGCATCGTGTGCGTTCATTACCTTGTCGGTGTTTAAGCAGCGTCAGGGGGCGGCGGGCGGTGCAGCTCCACACACCTCGCCCTCTCGGAAGCAACTCTCTTTAACTTCTCCTTACTACAATTTACCGAAGTTGGTTTAAGAAAAGCTATCTGGCTGTGTTTTCAACTGACCAATCAGGGTCTCAATGTTAACCTTAAGCTCCGCCTACAAAAATTCTGTCTATCCAATGAGAAACTTTATATTTTTCGTGGTGGGGCAGTGTTTTTAACGTTTGAAACGTAACAGAGACGAGTATAGTCTCACGCTGAAACTTGCAGCTGGTATGGCCCTTTTAGTGTTATCGTAAGATCTATACTGTTCTTCTGGAGGGCTCTATCTTTTAACACGGGCTGGGGGGTGGTCTTGGCGTTCGGCCGGAGATGTGGGTGTCCGTCCCTTATCGTAGGGCCTTCTAGCTTAACACGGTTCTGCTCTCGGCTTCTGTTCTCGTTTCTCCCCTCGGAACTGCGTCTGTTTCACGGTGGGAAGGTATGACATGCATTTAGGCGTTCTTGTGTTAGTCTGTGGTATTCCATTTGCTCACTCGTTGATCGTATTACTTTGGTTAATTTAATGTCAGGATTTTATTCGGAGCTGTGTGACATACTGCCGGATTTACTACCATGTCAGGGTTTTCATGGAAGGTGTTGGATTTGCCTGACACCTTACATGATCTACGCCGAATCGCCGTTGAGGACTGGGGCAATCTGGACCACCAGTGCCTTGATGAACTTGTGGATAGTATGCCACGACGACTACAGGCATGCATCAATGCAAGAGGACGTGCTACTGTTTATTAGAGGTACCAGTGGGTACAGCAATCTGGACCATCACCTCTGAAGTTCTCGCTGTATGGTGGAACAACGTGCAATGTGTGGTTTTCATGAGCAATAAAAAGGGCGGAAATGATGTTTATGTTGATCTGTATTCAAATTTTCTGTAGAGGTTCCGGAACTCTCGGAACTGAGGTGATGCAAAACGTTTTTTAATGTGTGTAGCTTGAAGGTGGATCGATGCACCCCCTGCTAGGCACTTATTTGTGAACTGCAGGATGATCATGCACATGTAGACGTATATGTAGCGAAGGAATAACACCAAGTTTCACGACTTCTCTCGACAATCTCGAAATGATCAGCAAAACTTTATGACTACCCTTAGAATGTTCTATTCGAGGAAGCGAAGGTACCCCGAGACCAGAAAGGCCGACTGTTTGAAATTCCTCTATCTGAAATGGTCCGGAAGGGCCCCACTTCTTAAAAGTCGCTTCATGATCAGTACGCGTATTCGGTGAAGACGAGCTACCATTTACCGCACCCAATGGCATTTCTTTTTTGCAAGTGATTAATACGCTGATGCCCATACATACTACGGCCCGACTTTCATTTAATACTGCGGCAGACGGTGGCACGTGACGCGTTTTAGTTCCCACCCGAGTCAATAAACTGTCCGTTCAGAGCTGCGCGCCGTGCAAAAACACGGCGCTCGGGGCGGACTCACTCTCTCTGGCCTTTTCAGGAGGCGCCAAAGTCAGACCGGCTTTCAGGGGACGCCGCGTTTAAGTTTTAAATACTCCGTGATGCGCTCCCATTACAGACACTCCACGCGAGGGCCGCGGTGGGGGACGGTAATTGCGGAAGTTCCATTAGCCACCCCCGCAAAGGGCGCGTAAAATCTTGTTAGTGCACAGTGAAGAGTCAAACTCGATTCATTTCATGCGATTACGGGCAGGCTCAGTGGCGTAATCACGGCGCAGGCGGCCATGTTGAACGTGCGGGGGTGTGAGGGTGGCGCAGCAGCGAGGGGGTGGATCATCGCTTTTTACGGCGCATTTATGACCGCCTCCTCTTCACGGGACTCGCCACATCCGCGACAGCATGTGTGGCCGCACACTGGTCCGGTTACTCATTAGTGAGCGCACAGGTTTTTAGAACACTTTTTACATTAACGCCTGCATATACGAGCGAGTTCAAAGAAGCTTTTCTTTGCGACGTCTGATGTATAAACTCTGCTTCGGCCCGAAATAAAATTTATGTCCTTTAAAAGAAACGCGTTACTCTGATACTACAAGCGTGTAATTATTAAAAATGTAATTAATGAAAGCCCTCTACAGTTGCAGATATGTACTTCATATTAAGTCCACCACTGGTTTCCGGTCTTCACATCCAGGCCATTTTCAAGCGCATTTGGGGCTGCCATTATTAATGCTTAATATGATGTACGTATAAGTATTTTATCTAAGAAGAGATGAAAACAAACCTTACACATATGTGCGCAGAAAGAATTCTTATCTTTGTTCATGTGAGCCACATCAAATGATAAAAAGACTAAAAGTCCCGTGGATTTAAAAGTTATATCTTCAATGGTATAGTGAGAAAAATGGGTGTGTTATGATTATAAATACTGTACAATTAAATACATAATAAATTATTGGCAAGCTTTAACCTAAAAGGAGGGCAACATTGACACTGCGTGAATACAGCGGCAGAGGATCCGTCTAAGACCTTACAAAAACAGTAATTAATGACCGAGTAAAAAGATCACCGTTTCAATGTGGATTTAATCCAAAAACCTCAGCTGACTGCCACTACGTAAATGAACTAGCACCTGCTCGCAGCATGCGCAATCTAAAGTGTGTTGAAAGGGATGCCTGTTATGCCTAGGAATAAGTGAATGGTTGTGTCTGTGCAGGGATATTTTTAAAATGCGCAACAAAGGCGCGCTGAGGTTGTTGCCGAACTGAGCTGTCTTAGAAGGACTTTTTGTCTTTTTATTCATGCATGTCAACGCCGCAATATCGGTGATAACGCCATAGGAGGGCTCAAGCAGCACGAACACCCTTTGCTGCTTCGGATCATGTTTAAATTTCGACGAATGTTTATGAACTGTCCCTAACGGTTCCCCCTGGACACCAGAGCAGAAATTGCAGTCACGCTACACTCCAAGGGGTGCCGTAACATTCAACAGGGCTGCAGTCCCACGATGTCAGGGAAGGGCTAGATAGTCCGTGTGAGATGTCACCAGCGTCAGAGGTTGTGGAGAATGTCCTTCTGTTGTTCAGCAGTTTATTTATTTCATTAACAGTACAGAGGAACCCACCCCCTTGAAATGAAAGGTGGGTCGGATGCTTCTAAATCTAACAGCAAACACCTCTTATTACTACAATCTTATTGGCATACAGTTAATAATGCTTTAACTAACGTAAAGAACTTTATAAAGCTTTCTCTAAGGTTACAGAGAATTGAATGCTTAACAATTGTTTAAGTGGTTCGACACACATCAAAGTACGTTTTGCTTCACCCCGGTTCCCAGAACTCCTGAAGATAGACGTTGAGAGTGGATATTGTATCACAGACACAGTTCCTCTGTCTGTTCAAAGATGTCACTAAACCCACCCAAAGATGTAAACAACCATGCATCAGCAGCGCCTATTAGACAGAGGCGGTCAGACAGCCGATCAGTTCCAGTCATTCCACCAGGAAGGAGGTAGTTCACGTTGTCTGTAGTTCAACCGTGCCTAGACGGTCAATACCGCGGTTAGATCACGTCCGCATTGTTACTTTGTGCCAGGAAGGGCTCTCAACAAGGGAAGTGTCCAGGCGTCTCGGAGTGAACCAAAACGATGTTTTGTTCGGACATGAAGGAGATACAGAAGCTGTCGATGACATGCCTCGCTCTGGCCGCCCAAGGGCTACTACTGCAGTGGATGACAGCAACGCCATCATGTTGAATAATGCTTTTCGTGCCGCCACAGGACGTCGTGCAACGACTCCAACTGTGTGCAGTGGGTTGCATGATGTGCAACTTCACTCCCGACGTCCATCTTTGCAACCACTACACCATGCAGCGCGGTACAAATGGGCCCAATAACATGCCGAATGGACCCCTCAGGATTGGCATCACATTATCTTCACCGATGAGTGTCGCATATGCCTTCAACCAGACAATCGTCGGAGACGTGTTTGGAGGCAAATCGGTCAAGCGGAAAGCCTTAGACACACTGTCCAGCGAGTGCCGCAAGGTGCAGGTTCCCTGCTGGGCTTTTGGATGGTATTATGTGGAGCCGACGTGCGCCGCTGGTGGTCATGGAAGGCGCCGTAACGGTTGTACAATACTTCAATGCCATCCTCCGACCGATAATACAACCATATCGGCAAAATATTGGCGAGGCATTCGTCTTCATGGACGACAATTCGTGCCCCCCATCGTGCAGTCTTGTGAATGACTTCGTTCAGGATAATGACATCGCTCGACTAGAGTGGCCAGCTTGTTCTTCAGACATGAACCCTATCGAACATGCCTGGGATAGGTTGAGAAGGGCTGTTTATGGACGAAGTGACCAACCAACCACTCTGAGGGATCTACGTTGAGGAGTGGGACAATCTGGACCAACAGTGCCTTCATGAACTTGTGGATAGTATGCCACGATGAATACAGGCATGCATCAATGCAACAGGACGTGCTACTGGTTGTTAGAGGTACTGGTGTGTACAGCAATGTGGACCACCACCTCTGATGGTTTCGCTGTATGGTGGTACAACATGCAATGTGTGATTTTCATGAGCAATAAAAAGGGCGGAAATGATGTTTATGCTGATCTCTCTTCCAATTTTCTGTACTGGTTCCGGAACTCTCCTAACCGAGGAGATGCAAAACTTGTTTGATATGTGTATGTAATTTGTGTGTGTCTAGTCGGGGAGAATATAATTTATGTAATGCAGACGTCAATGAAAAAAAGAAGTAATACAATAAGTGTGGTGAATGTAAGTTGCAATATGTAGTGCGATGTGATATGCTACATTTGGATGTATAATACAGTCTAAGCAGCTTGTTGGTTGATAGTAGCCGACTTCTATCTGTTTCAGGTGAGTAAGTCTCCGTAGAACCTTGAGCCAATCTCACCTGAAATGGTTTGTGTTTATTGCGTTTGTGCGCACTGTGAAGTGTGAAATATGTGGGAATCAACACCACCCCCTGAGGCCTTTTCTTGTCTATTCTGAGCAGCGGTATGACTGAAATGTTTTCCTCAGCCACTCAAAAAAACACCGCGGTACAGAAACGCTGGGCGTAGCAGTTCCGACAGTCTGAAATTTCGAACACGTCAGAATGTAACTCATTTGAATTTCGAATACGTCAGAATGTAACTCATTTGAATTTCGAATACGTCAGAATATAACTTTTTTTAAAGCTGAAGTTTGGTAATACGCACCCATTTTTCTCACGATATCACTGGTGGACACGTAACTTTTAAATCCGCGAGACTTACCTTTTTTTATCATTTGACGTGGCTTCGCAACAGCCCAATGGAATAAGATACGTATTCTTTCTGTGCTTTAACCGTACACGTGTAAAGTTTGGTTTTATCTCCTGTTATACACTGAAGCGCCAAAGAAACTGGTACAGGTATGCGTATTAAAATACAGATGTAAACAGGCAGACTACGGCGCTGCGGTCGACAACGCCTATATAAGACAATTGTCTGGCACAGTTGTTATATCGGTTACTGCTGCTACAATGGGAGCTTATCAGGATTTAAGTGAGTTTGAAGGTAGTGTTATAGTCGGCGCACACGCTGTGGGACACACCGTCTCCGAGGTAGCGATGAAGTGGGGATTTTCCCGTGCGAGTAAGAGCAGAATAGTGGAGAAAAGTTTCAAATTAAATTGATACGAATCACACTTGGTTGCAATTAGTAGGACCGACACAGCAACTGGAAGGAAAAAGACGTGGCTCCTTTCAAGGGAAACTCCCCATCGCATTCCCCTCGGATTTAGTGGTAAGAGGGCCCAGCGGACAGCCCGTCAAAAACCGAATACATATCAAGCATGAAAAGAGGAAGGTGTAAAAAAAAAAAAAAAAAAAGAGACAGTGAACAGTCCAAGGGAAAGATGTGCAATATAGAGCTGCCTCAAACAGCAAGGGCGTCGTTGTAAAGTGGTCACGGTGTTGGACTGCAAGTCGGGCGAACCGTGTTCTAACTTTTTTTTTCCTCCGTCCGAATTTGTGTTTGTGTTGTAGTGTAACGTCCGTTTTCAACAGCGAAGTGTAAGGAAGGGACCTATCATAACAGCTGATTCTGCACTACTACTCTATTAGCAGCCGAAAGGAAGTGGTTATCGAATGAGAACCGAAAACGTTTCATGACAAGGCGACAAGTCAACCGAACCCTCCAACGGAAAACACGTCTGGTGTGACACACGGCATTAGTGACAATACCTGTGTCATATGACACGCTTTTCTTACCGACGCACCTAATTTTTACATCTGGTAGAAGAGTGAGATATGTCTCCTTGCCCGATTTAGGTGTTCATAGGAATGTGATCACACCTAAGGAAATGGTGAAAACATAATAGTTTGTCACATAAGCTGCAATAAAAGGATGCGAAAGTTTCACAATCAATTCCACAGTGATCTGTCAAAACATATGTTTTAACGTTTGTCAAGTTGGGCCCCGTTTTGAAAGTTTTTACTCATGAATTCCCTCGTTGTAACATAGTTCACACACGTTTATTCATTGTTTTCATTTTTGTGAGACGTGAGAATAAACATTTCAATGGCTAGACGAAGAGTTCACAGTGTTCTGAAATAAATAAATAAATAAAAATAAGTAGCACGGGGAAGGTTTGAACACGACTTATCCGCTTAACAGTCCAACACAGTGACCACCCAACCACGAAGCCGCGACTGTACAATGTCGCTCAATATTGCACTTGTTACGATTTGACTGTTCACTATTTCTGTTTTGCTTTTTTCCACAGTTCAGTACACCTTCTTCCTGTTTTCATGCTCGGTCTGTGTTCAGCTTTTGGCGTGCTATCCACTGGAACATCTTACCAACTGAAGAGGTGAGGGGGGGGGGGGGGGTGCTAGACCTTGACAGAGAACAGTCGCATACGGATTATTTAACAACAACTCGGTGTCACGAATTTAATTTCGAGACACACACCTGCACTGCAAAATTACATCAGCAACAGCAATGAAGAGGAAATCTTCAAAGAAAGCGGTCATGAACACTTCCTCAAAATTCCGCTTATGTCATAAAGTCTTCACAAACGCCCACTGCAATACACATCTGCAGTAGATAGTGATAGAGCTACGCTGCACTCTGACTTCGTGTGGGACGCGTTTTTTTTAACACCTTCTGTCCGAAATGAGTGTTTCGTTGACAGTGGCTAGTACAATCTCAAGAACTGTAACTCTAGTTTTTAGCAGCGCTCCAGTGCCTGTTGCAGACAGTTACGTCCCTTTTTTCTTCTCTCTGCGAGAGCAAGAACTGTCTTCCCACCCACGAATTGCAGCTCCTTGTTACACAGCGGAATTCACTAAAGCTGTCCGCGGGGCGTTCTGCACTTTAATTAATTGCCTCGTCTTTTGCATCGTCCGCTTCTCTTCCCATTCCTCTTATTCTGTTTTCACTGGCTGTATATCACTGGCTAGGTTTCGCCCAACTACAGCAGAATGAATCGCTGGTGGGAAAAAAATGTTTCAGCAGTTTCTACAATGTGCCTTATAGCAAAACAAAAGAAATTCTATACAGGTGCGAAAGGCGTTCTAGTCCTTTCAAAATCCCATCTCCTAAGACAGATTACGTTACAAGAGTGATGGCTATATAAACAAAGGAATCTGAGTGCAACTTAGATCCGCTACTGCTAATGGCAAGGACGGAAGTTTGCGAGCCCACCTACGATTGAAGTCTATGTCCGACATTGTGAATGAGCATCAGATGATGCCGACATGTGCTGCAGAATAGCTAAAAACGGTTCGTATTTTACTGCAAGTTTCCTCTTGTTTCCTTTCCATGTTTGTTCTGAAACTTTGAATCAGGTACGAGATTAACAGGGACTAGTCCGTGCATTCTGACGACTGAAGACTGACCGCTTTCCAAAATATGCATTAGTTTTATCAGTTCTGCTTTTCTAGTTACGAAAGGCGCCAAACTCAATTCATCGCCTTGTGTTACCATTAGAAATACTTGTTTTTAATGCACTGTTTAAATTAATATTCCTCTTAAATTTGAAAAAAGGCATTAAAATCACAAACTTTCTACATGAAATCCGTTCTTACTGAAAGTAAGTATTCAAACAATAGTCTGTCAGTCATGTTCATGTCCTCTTGCATTACTATCGCTTACACTGTCAATATGCAAGACGTTACTTTTCATCAAGCTCGTTCACCGATCGTTACGAAATGAGACAGTTTATGACTTCTTACACGTCTGCAAGTGAAAAATCCGTTTAAGTTTTCCCTCAATTTATGTACTGTATGTGTGCGTACGATTGGGGGAGGGGGGGGGGGGGGGGGGAAGGGGCGAAATATAAATTCGGTTTCTGAGAGATATTAATCCGAATCACTAACTGATCACAAAGCCTAGTTATATATGTAAGGTGGTGGGTTGTTTATATGTAGTAATACAAAATAAAAATGGACTGCATTGTATCCTTAAATCACCACATAGTGTTTGAGAGTCTGTTCTCATTTTGCTGAGCGTTTGTCCTTGGCTCGAACAAATCAAACGCCGGTAATTCTTTGTGTAGCCGCTTCGGTGACGAAAAAATCTGACATTTTCAACTTTACATAAATCAAGCACTTACTTGTTACTTCTCCTTTTCCAGACTAAATATGAGTCTGGGTCTGCGTTCTTCGTTTATGCTGGTGCTATACGCACATGCAGAGTGCTGGTGTCTGTAATCGAACACATTTCAATTGGGCTGTCGACGAGAAGATGCTATACCCACCTATTATATTTACATGTACTCATTTCCATCAGAAGGTTTCCGGAGTGCCAGGAGACCAGTACCTCTCATTTGATAAAATGTAATTTTCATTCCGGGATGAAGTATGTTCACGGCCTTTAATGGTGACGGAAATAACTTCATACACGCCTTAAATACCACAGGTTTAATTCATTCATTTGATTTTAACAGGAGAGCTAAAACAGCTTAGGTCTAACCCGCCACTGCCCGCACCGAAACTAGGTTTATTGTGCGGTATCGCTCCAACCAGTGCCCTTTAATAGTGGAAGGAGTCCCTCTAACAGTTTTTTCTTAGACACAATTTCTTCAGGTCTAGTTGTCCCGAAGATTCTGTATCTTTTACTCTCCAATGCCATGCCTTTAAAGATTAGGTGTGATGCAGTTTCTTCACCCTCATCACAGATCCTACATTTAGGTCCTCTTCCATTATACCCATTGTGTGTAGGTGTTTTTTGAAGTTCCCATGGCCGGTCATCAGTCCAGTCATGAGTTTGATCTCTTTCCTGTTCAATCCCAGGATTACATAGCTTCTTTTAAAACATGGCTTGGGCATCATTACCTTTCCATGTTTTTGTTTATGGACCTTGGTCCAATATCCTACGTGCTCAAACTTCCTGGCAGATTAAAACTGTGTGCCCGACCGAGACTCGAACTCGGGACCTTTGCCTTTCGCGGGCAAGTGCTCGCAGGAGAGCTTCTGTAAAGTTTGGAAGGTAGGAGACGAGGTACTGGCAGAAGTAAAGCTGTGAGTACCGGGCGTGAGTCGTGCTTCGGTAGCTCAGTTGGTAGAGCACTTGCCCGCGAAAGGCAAAGGTCCCGAGTTCGAGTCTCGGTCGGGCACACAGTTTTAATCTGCCAGGAAGTTTCATATCAGCGCACACTCCGCTGCAGAGTGAAAATCTCATTCTGGATCCTACGTGCTGTTTCCTAAGCCAGTTCCGTGGTTCTAATTTGATCATAGCCTTGGTGATTATCAAGACAGGTTGTTGCCCCCATCCAAAATCTCAAGATGTATTTTTTCTGTAAATCACCACAGCAGCTTCACCTGTTTGGCCTTGCTTGGTACGAAACACAAAGATCAATCGTCTAAGAGATTCGGTAGTTCACCTTACTGTAGAATGACTAAAGGGTTTGACTGACAGAACCCAATACATTATCGAATGTTCAATAGAAACGAGAGTGACGTAGAGTATGGCCACATGAAACGTAACAGAACCGCTAATGTTCCCAACATATACTCTAAGGAGAGAAAAAAAGGAAAGACGCAACACGAACGAATTATCTGAATAGGACGAAAACCGGTGGATGTAATGTACATGCATAGACAAACAAATGATTACAATTTCAGAAAAATTGAATCATTTATTCATGGGAAGGAGCTCTACAAATTGAGCACGTCAATTACGTGTTGGTCTACCTCTGGCCGTTATGCAAGCGGTTAGTCGGCTTGGCAATGACTGATAGAGTTGTTGGATGTCCTCCTGAGGGATATTGTGCCAAATTCTGTCCAAATGGCGGGTTTAATCGTCAAAATGACGAGTTCGAGGGCCGTGACCATAAGGCTCCTAACATATTCATTTATTTGTTTGTATACGTATATCACATCACCGATTTCCGTTCCATTCGGGTAATTCCTTCGTGGTACGTCGTTTTTCTTCTCTCTTCTCTCTTCTCTCTTCTCTCTCTCTCTCTCTCTCTCTCTCTCTCTCTCTCTCTCTCTCTCTCTCTGCGCGCTTTTTTCTCTTGTCCTAGAGTGTATATAACCGAGAAATTAGACGTGTGTCAGCAACCCATGAGACTGTCCACTGACGATGCTTGTGTCTTGGACAAAAAAATGTATTATATTTCATTAATTTCAGCTGCCTTTGAATGTGAATACAAGCAACATAATCCCCGTAACAAAGAGAAAGAAGCCGACACTAACTGATCACACGATTGATGGTAAATTTCTGGAGCGCGTTATTACGAACCAATATGAAATGGACACACGTGAACAGGAGTAGGGCATGTAGATGGACGGCTTAGATTTGTTGAAAGGGATCTGAGAACGTGCGTACCATTTGTAAAGTAAATTGCATACTATGTCCTTATCAAATCGAGACGACGGGAGATGTCGAACGAAGTTACAGATGGGTTTGCCAGAATCGTAACAGTTCAGTACAGCCCACACGAAAGTGTTCACAGGGAGAGACTTACGGAATTTGGATGGGAACCAACAAACCCTCCTTCTCTCTCCCCCTAGTCCTGATTCTTTAAAGAATCAAACTCCCATGTGTAAAACAGCTTCAAACATTCTCAATTTGTCAACAGTTGCTTCGGGTTGGTTGGAAGTCGCTAAGTGCTCTCATTAATAAAACGAAAGTTTAATGAAATGTCAGTGGAGGACAGTCCTCAAAAGGCAAGGATTTCGGGAGTGAGTCTCAATTCAGCATAGAGTTTTAACCTGCCAGGAAGTTTCATATTTTCCCGGCAAGATCAGAGATTTTCTCCGCGCTGGGAGCTGGGACTAGGTACTGTGTTGCCTTTATCTTCGTACCGTCATAACTACACGAAAACCGCCAACATGGCGTCACATGACAAGTCTAAGGCTCTGTAACTCTGTACCAGCGTACGACTTGGCCCGAATGATTGTTCTGAATTGTGGAAACATGTTGTCGTATCTTAAACTGTTTAGATAGCTGTGTGGACACTCAATTCATAAAATAAGAATAAAGTTTCATATTAATATTAGTTTACCTGTAAATTTATATTTTTATCTGTTGATGATCTCGAAATCTTCCGATAATCATCATAAACATCACATCGAACCAGAATTTTACATATTCAATCAAATCCCAGAAATTGCAGCTCGCTTAGGCAATGCAGTGAGTGTTTCTGAATTAACCCCTTCAGACTCGAAATATTAAAAACCATATTTCTTGAATTCTCTTTTTTATTACATTATTAGACATAATGAGACACCACAATGTGGAAAACAACTGTGACACACATTAATTGAACAGATACGCATTGGTTTCAAATGCAGCCTCTCTATTTAAGAGTGTACACAGTTCCTTGGGGGTGCTCTGTACTGGTAGATGCTTTGCACCTGTTTTCTGTTTTTCAGCTGGAACAACAGTTCATATATAAAATGGTTCTGGTGATGTACTTGGATGTTCAGGATTTTCTGATTAGTTTGCACAACTATTTCTTATAGCATACTATCCCCAAATGGAGACCACTGTCTTCAGCTAACGCATCATCTCCACTTTCATTACTACTGTCAATCTATGAGACGGCATCAGAAGAAATCCCTTCCAAAATGAACGCCAGAAGCCCTATTCCTCTATTCTGCAAGAGTACATCGTGTGTAACTGGAAATACAACGACCTGTCATAGCTAGTAATGTCGCCCTTAGAGTCGAAGAGATTCCAAAAGGAACCACCACCATAATTACGAAAATAAAAACATAAATTTAACTATTATCGCAATATACATAGTAGTAGCAGTAGTAGTTGTAGTTGTTGTTGTGGTCTTCAGTCCTGAGACTGGTTTGATGCAGCTCTCCATGCTACTCTACTCTGTGCTAGCTTCTTCATCTCCCAGTACCTACTGCAGCCTACATCCTTCTGAATCTGCTAGGTGTGTTCATCTCTTGGTCTCCCTCTACGATTTTTACCCTCCACGCTGCCCTCCAATACGAAATTGGTGATCCCTTGACGCATCAGAACATGTCCTACCAACCGATCCCTTCTTCTAGTCAAGTTGTGCCACAAACTTCTCTTCTCCCCAATCCTATTCAATACTTCCTCATTAGTTATGTGATCTACCCATCTAATCTTCAGCATTCTTCTGTAACACCACATTTCGAAAGTTTCTATTCTCTTCTTATCCAAACTATTTATCCTCCACGTTTCACTTCCATACATGGCTACACTCCATACAAATACTCTCAGAAACGATTTTTTGACACTTAATTCTATACTCGATGTTAACAAATTTCGCTTCTTCAGAAACGCTTTCCTTGCCATTGCCAGTCTACATTTTATGTCCTCTCTACTTCGACCATCATCAGTTATTTTGCTCCCCAAATAGCAAAACTCCTTTACTACTTTACGTGTCTCATTTCCTAATCTAATACCCTCAGCATCACCCGACTTAATTCGACTACATTCCATTATTCTCGTTTTGCTTTTGTTGATGTTCATCTTATATCCTCCTTTCAAGACACTATCCATTCCGTTCAACTGCTCTTCCAAGTTCTTTGCTGTCTCTGACAGAATTACAATGTCATCGGCGAACCTCAAAGTTTTTATTTCTTCTCCATAGATCTTAATTCCTACTCCGAATTTTTCTTTTGTTTCCTTTACTGCTTGCTCAATATACAGATTGAATAACACCGGGGAGACGCTACAACCCTGTCTCACTCCCTTCCCAACCACTGCTTCCCTTTCATGTCCCTTGACTCTAACAACTGCCATTTGGTTTCTATACAAATTGTAAATAGCCTTTCGCTCCCTATATTTTACCCCTGCCACCCTCAGAATTTGAGAGAGTATTTCAGTCAACATTGTCAAAAGCTTTCTCTAAGTCTACAAATGCTAGAAACGTAGGTTTGCCTTTCCTTAATCTAGATTCTAAGGTAAGTCGTAGGGTCAGTATTGCCTCACATGTTCTAACATTTCTACGGAATTCAAACTGATCTTCCCCGTGGTCGGCTTCTACCAGTTTTTCCATTCGTCTGTAAAGAATTCGCGTTAGTATTTTGCAGCTGTGACTTATTAAACTGATAGTTTGGTAATTTTCACACCTGTCAACACCTGCTTTCTTTGGGATTGGAATTATTATATTCTTCTTGAAGTCTGAGGGTATTTCGCGTGTCTCATACATCTTGCTCACCACATGGTAGAGTTTTGTCAAGACAGGCTCTCCCAAGGCTGTCAGTAGTTCTAATGGAATGTTGTCTACTCCCGGGGCTTTGTTTCGACTTAGGTCTTTCAGTGCTCTGTCAAACTCTTCACGCAGTATCATATCTCCCATTTTATCTTCATCTACCTCCATTTCCATAATATAAATCTGAAAAGGACAGTTTCCCCATACCTAATGCATACGCAAAACATGTCTTATATAGGCAAATTCAATTACAATTTGAAGAGAAAGACAATCGTGCACCGCATACAAAAACGGCTCCTCCATTTGCTCGTCGACCTGCTACGATTTGAAACATATGAAGTAGTTACAGCTGCACCCACTTGAGTCGTAAAGGGTGGCTACAGATGTAGCTACTGTGCAGATGCCACGAAATGAGAAAATCCTCGGTGGCTTCAGACGGAACCACATCGTCTGAAGGGGTTAACGCCGTAGTTCAGTGTTGGGCGACACACGGCCATCAAACAGTTATTGTTTTAGTGACTGTATACGGAATAAAGCTAAGACAGATTTTGTTTTTAGTTCAAGAAAATACATTTCAAAGTGACAGATTAGAAGCAGTAGTCGGTAATAACAAAGCCATCAACGTACTTAAGTGTTAATAGTTAAGCCACATTTGAAATGCCAATCACAGCGGGACATCAAGTCTTGTCGTGACCTGCAAAGTGACGCAGCTACACAAACTAGGTCGCCTACAAGATGAGATTAAGGTTTCAACGATGTTGTCCGGTGTGTGTGTGTGTGTGTGTGTGTGTGTGTGTGTGTGTGCGGGCGGGGGGGGGGGGGGGGGGACGAAAATGTTGCCGACCCCTGCCCTACATAATCTCTGAAATAGGTCTAAAAATGATGCGTAAATGAAAAAGAAATATTTTGTTGTATTCCACACTCGGCAATTTACACTCTGCAGTGGAGTGTATGCTGATATAAAGTTTATACGGTAAGAGAGAAGGTACTGATGAAAAAAAGTTGTGAGTACGGGTCATGACTTGTGCTTGGGTAGTTCAGTTGGTACAGAACTCACCCACTCAAGAAATGTCACAGGTTCGAGTCGTGGTCCGGCACACAGTTTTAATTTGCCAGGAAGTTTCATTTTGATGGTTTGGCTTCAAATGGCTCTGAGCACTATGGGACTCAACTGCTGAGGTCATTAGTCTCCTACAACTTAGAACTAGTTAAACCTAACTAACCTAAGGACATCACACACATCCATGCCCGAGGCAGGATTCGAACCTGCGACCGTAGCGGTCTCGCGGTTCCAGACCGCAGCGCCAGAACCGCGCGGCCACTTCGGCCGGCTTTTGATGGTTTGTTTGTGGGTGTAACCTAATACCTACTTTCATAAAAACTAGGTTTTATACGTCGATAATAATACAGTGTGTAAAAGACGGCTATGGTTTGTATTCCGCCTTACGATTCAGTTTTTGCTTCTCTCAGGAAATGCACCTGACATTCCTTTCTGTTGTAAATAAATATCCAATTTCTTTCCTAGTTCAAGCCCTTCGATCTGACATCAATTCGATAGTTCAATTTTACTGTTTAATATTCAAGCCTGTTACTTCTTCCTCTTCTCCATGTTGAGTGGACCTCGTTCAGCCTTTCCTAACCAAGAAGAATTGCGTTGGTTATCGGGAATCGAACCAAGGCCGTCATCAACAGTGTTCATGTTACTTACGAAACTATCTTCTTCCTAATGTCGAAACGTTAAGTTTTTTCCGCGCACACTAGCATATGAATACATTAACAAATCACTTCGTTCTGTACAGGGTGAACTAGAATTCCATCGAGCAACGTATTAGTGTTCTCGTCTCCGGCGACTAGTTGTAGAGTAGTGATGGAAGTACGATTTGTTAGGTTTGTTGCCGCAATCATCCTTATTTCTGTGCAAATACCTTCACAGCAGTGAACAAACCTTTAATGCGCAGTAACCAAAACGTACAACACGCAACACAGAACATGTAACAACCCTCAGACATGTACATTTAACACAGTGTGTTCAATCTGTTCTGTCAGGGCACAGTACAGCACGTAACAAATGCAGAACTGTTCCCTTACGGATACTTTTCAAAATGTCTACTACCTTGATCGCGGCAGTGTATACGGCGACTCACCATCTACTGGGCTGGAACCGCGCGACCGCTACGGTCGTAGGTTCGAATCCTGCCTCGGGCATGGATGTATGTGATGTCCTTAGGTTAGTTAGGTTTAAGTAGTTCTAAGTTCTAGGGGACTGATGACCTCAGATGTGAAGTCGCATAGTGCTCAGAGCCATCTGAACCATTTTGAAACATCTACTGCCTGTAACGCTCAGGAATTCCAGGAGTTTGGCGTATTACTTCCACGGCTGCCGTAACCCTTGCAACCAGGTCCGTGCGAATATTGACCAGAGCCCTTTTCACATGCCTCCAGATGAAGTAGCCTTTTGGCGTCATGTGTGGTTACCGAGCTGGCCATGGAACACGACCACCGCTACCAAAACATGGTCGTCCAAACTGTACTTCCTGACATTGAGTGCAAAGAGTGCCGGCACTCAGTCATATTCAAAGCACATAAGCTGAGCAATTTTCAGCGGGACATCTAGGAACTGTGGGAGGACTTGCTGAATACAGACAAAAAGCTAATTAGGGAAAGAAACCAGACGAAATGCAGGAACTCTGTAACAAGCCGCGGAAGATCGTGCTTTCCTCATACCAAAACACTCAGAATGTATTCCTGAACAGCCTCTGAAAGTCTGTCGGTGAAGTTCTGGTTCACCCTGTATATCACGAAGTTTGACTACTGTACGGTGCGTAACTTTTCGTTTCAAACTCACGGCTATAGCACGTGGCCAGTATTGTATGGTCACGAAACTGGAATAGCAATGACTTCTTTCACGAATCCAGCCTCATGCAGTGAGGTCTCGTACTCCAGCCTCATGCAGTGATGTCTAGTACTGTTTTGGCTCGTCCTTTACCTTTGAGAAATCTTCTGCTCTCATAAGTATACTTTCAATAGGAAGGTCAACCTTCCTTGGTTTAATAGCAGCCAGTTCTTCGGTGGCGTGAACCGAATCAATATAAAGCCATCGTGCTCTGGAGCAAAAACTGTATAACACCCCACAAATAATACAAAACAGGTTTCTGCGGAGTCTAGTCCATTAACAAACTCTTTGATGACTGTGTAATAAAGATGAACGCTCTTTCACTTTGACGAACTGCCTCTTGGTTTTTGTCTCCGCTTTTCAGCGGCCGTTTGTTTAACGATTTTTCTGACTTTTCGCCAGCACGAGTGGCTGCCATTGTCAAACCTTCACCTTCCATTGTGGATGAACTTTTGACAATGCCAGCCACTCGTGCTGGCGAGAAATCAGAAAACTCGTTGAACAAACATCGACTGAAGAGTCTGAGACAAAAGACAATTAGGAATATATGAATAAGTAACCACGAAAGTCTAAACAGTTTTAGCTCTTACTCTGATCTGCACAGTAGCTCGTTCTCGAACACTTCTATTGTTATTGTTGTTGTTGTGGTCTTCAGTCCTGAGACTGTTTTGATGCAGCTCTCCATGCTACTCTACCCTGTGCAAGCTTCTTCATATCCCAGTACCTACTGCAGCCTACATCCTTCTGAATCTGCTTGGTGTATTCGTCTCTTAGTCTCCCTCTACGATTTTTAGCCTCCACGCTGCCCTCCAGTACCAAATTGGTGATCCCTTAATGCCTCAGAACATTTGCTACCAACTGATCCCTTCTTCTAGTCAAGTTGTGCCACAAGTTTCTCTTCTCCCCAATTCTATTCAATACCTCCACATTAGTTACGTGATCTCACCCATCTAATCTTCAGCATTCTTCTGTAGCACCACATTTCGAAAGCTTCTATTCTCTTCTCGTCCAAACTATTTATTGTCCATGTTTCACTTCCATACATGGCTACACTCCATACAAATACTTTCAGAAACGACTTCCTGACACTCAAATCTATACTCGATGTTAACAAATTTCTCTTCTTCAGAAACGCTTTCCTTGCCATTGCCAGTCTACATTTTATATCTTCTCTACTTCGACTGCTCCCCAAATAGCAAAACTCCTTTACTACTTTAAGTGTCTCATTTCCTAATCTAATACCCTCAGCATCACCCAACTTAATTCGACTACATTCCATTATCCTCGTTTTGCTTTTGTTGATGTTCATCTTATATCCTCCTTTCAAGACACTGTCCATTCCGTTCAACTGCTCTTCCAAGTCCTTTGTTGTCTCTGACAGAATTACAATGTCATCGGCGAACCTCAAAGTTTTTATTTCTTCTCCATAGATCTTAATTCCTACTCCGAATTTTTCTTTTGTTTCCTTTACTGCTTGCTCAATATACAGATTGAATAACACCGGGGAGACGCTACAGCCCTGTCTCACTCCCCTCCCAACCACTGCTTCCCTTTGATGTCCCTTGACTCTTACAATTGCCATTTGGTTTCTATACAAATTGTAAATAGCCTTTCGCTCCCTATATTTTACCCCTGCCACCCTCAGAATTTGAGAGAGAGTATTTCAGTCAACATTGTCAAAAGCTTTCTCTAAGTCTACAAATGCTAGAAACGTAGGTTTGCCTTTCCTTAATCTAGATTCTAAGATAAGTCGTAGGGTCAGTATTGCCTCACGTGTTCCTATATTTCTACGGAATCAAAACTGATCTTCCCCTAGGTCGACTTCTACTAGTTTTTCCATTCGCTCTCCCAAGGCTGTCAGTAGTTATAATGGAATGTTGTCTACTCCCGGGGCCTTGTTTCGACTCAGGTCTTTCAGTGCTCTGTCAAACTCTTCACGCAGTATTGTATCTCCCATTTCATCTTCATCAACATCCTCTTCCATTTCCATAATATTGTCCTGAAGTACATCGCCCTTGGATAGACCCTCTATATACTCCTTCCACCTTTCTGCTTTCCCTTCTTTGCTTAGAACTGGGTTTCCATCTGAGCTCTTAATATTCATACAAGTGGCTCTCTTTTCTCCAAAGGTCTCTTTAATTTTCCTGTAGGCAGTATCAATCTTACCCCTAGTGAGATAAGCCTCTACATCCTTACATTTATCCTCTAGCCATCCCTGCTTAGCCATTTTGCACTTCCTGTCCATCTCATTTTTGAGACGTTTGTATTCATTTTTGCCTGCTTCATTTACTGCATTTTTATATTTTCTCCTTTCATCAATTAAATTCAATATATCTTCTGTTACCCAAGGATTTCTACTAGCCCTCGTCTTTTTACCTACTTGATCCTCTGCTGTCTTCACTACTTCATCCCTCAAAGCTACCCATTCTTCTTCTACTGTATTTCTTTCCCCCATTCCTGCCATTTGTTCCCTTACGCTCTCCCTGAAACTCTGTACAACCTCTCGTTCTTTCAGTTTATCCAGGTCCCATCTCCTTAAATTCCCACCTTTTTGCAGTTTCTTCAGTTTTAATCTACAGTTCATAACCAATAGATTGTAGTCAGAGTGCACATCTGCCCCTGGAAATGTCTTACAATTTGAAACCTGGTTCCTAAATCTCTGTCTTACCATTATATAATCTATCTGAAATCTGTCAGTATCTCCAGGCTTCTTCCATGTATACAATCTTCTTCTATGTATAGAATTTTCTTTTATGATTCTTGAACCAAGTGTTAGCTATGATTAAGTTATGCTCTGTGCAAAATTCTACCAGGCGGCTTCCTCTTTTGTTTCTTAGCCCCAATCCATATTCACCTACTACGTTTCCTTCTCTCCCTTTTCCTACTACCGAATTCCAGTCACCCATGGCTATTAAATTTTCATCTCCATTATCTGAGTAATTTCTTTTATTTCGCCATACATTTCTTCAATTTCTTCGTCATCTGCAGAGCTAGTTGGCATATAAACTTGTACTACTGTAGTAGGCGTGGGCTTCGTGTCTATCTTGGCCACAATAACGCGTTCACTATGCTGTTTGTAGTGGGTTACCCGCACTCTTATTTATTTTATTCATTATTAAACCTACTGCATTACCCCTATTTGATTTTGTGTGTATAACCCTGTAGTCACCTGACCAGAAGTCTTGTTCCTCCTGCCACCGAACTTCAGTAATTCCCACTATATCTAACTTCAACCTATCCATTTCCCTTTTTATATTTTCTAACCTACCTGCCCGATTAAGGGATCTGACATTCCACACTCCGATCCGTAGAACGCCAGTTTTATTTCTCCTGATAATGACGTCCTCTTGAGTAGTCCCCGCCCGGAGATCCGAATGGGGGACTATTTTACCTCCGGAATATTTTACCCAAGAGGACGCCATCATCATTTAACCGTACAGTAAAGCTGCATGCCCTCGGGAAAAATTACGGCCGTAGTTTCCCCTTGCTTTCAACCGTTCGCAGTACCAGCACAGCAAGGCTGTTTAGGTTAGTGTTACAAGGCCAGATCAGTCAAGCATCCAGACTGTTGCCCCTGCAACTACTGAAAAGGCTGCTGCCCCTCTTCAGGAACCACACGTTTGTCTGGCCTCTCAACAGATACCCCTCCGTTGTGGTTGCACCTACGGTACGGCTATCTGTATCGCTGAGGCACGCAAGCCTCCCCACCAACGGCAAGGTCAATGGTTCACTTCTGTTACTGTGGGCAAAAATTAAAAGTTCAAAGAGCCACGACAACATTCTATTTGAGACTCCGTTTCTCAACGGAACTCCTCCCACACCAAATTTCACTGCAGATCTTGTGCCGTCTGAAGCATGCGTAGAGTTCCAACAATCATTTTCCAAACCTCACACTTCTATCAGTATGCTTTTAGCAAGCTGTGGTACGTCATTTCTCTACGGTCCTACAGTTCCATAGTGTTGCACGAAGCACAATGCGTGCCAACCCCCGCCGTATGGCTGCTCGGACACTGAAAGCAAATTCGCGCCGGTGAATTTGAGTTTGTTAGGAATAAATGTAATACAATTCGGACTTCTGAGGCGCGGGTATAGATTGAAAAAAAAATCTTTATTTGCAAGAAAGACACTTTTCCATGCCTTGTGGTGTTGACTGGGGTCACGGCGGTCAATCCAGAAGATGGAGGTGGTGGGGGGTTAATTACGGACAACTCCACATTCATTCATACATTTTCTGAAGGTCCTCCAATATGTATCTTGTTCAATCAGGGTTAATAATACCCGACACAGTGTTATATTTTAGCCTTCTTCGTCCATTTAGGTTACAGAACTCAGAACAAGGCTTGTTTCTAACCATGGATGTATAGCACACGGCATGTCCAAAGCGCCAAGGGATTCATATCGGATTAACGGTTGCCGATAACGCAAAAGGGGTTTCCGTCCAGATAAACGCTTATCACTAGTGCAGCATCGGAGTTGAGTAACCGTCGCAAGGAAGCCCTATGCGGCTGTTTCATAGCGATCAAATAACAATTTCATTACAAACTCAGGTATCTGTTATAAAGCTCTTAACGAAGCATACGATTTCAGAGTACGGTAGTAGCAAAGATAGTTTCGTGAGAAGCGGTGTGAAAAATACTGCAGTAATAAACACTTTTTCTATGGCAGGCGTCAGCATTATCAGCGTTATTTGCGATAGCAACGATGTATGAAAAGATACGAACTAACCCAGTACCCAGCCATGAGGCAAAAGTAGTACCTGTCACTAAATGATGCAAGCCTTAAATACTCCCCATAACTGATAGAATGGTACTCTTACCGTAAGAGCGATTCCGCAACTACCATTCACTCACGACTTCCAAGTCAGTATAGCGGACAAAAAAATACTAATCATCATCAGAAGACGTCACACTAACACCGCTTCTAGCCTTGATAATGGTCTCAATTCGGCGTGGAAAATAGCCCATAAATGTTTTCGGGTATGGCATATCCAGCTGAAACGTGTCACGCATGATTAAGTAAGGCTACAAAATAGCTAAGATGGTCCTCCGTTTCACCCACTGTTTCATATAGTAACGGGCATTTTCTGTGAGATTGAGATTGATTGACTTGGCTGGCCAGTCGACATGCGACAGCGTGTCTCAGTTTTCGTCATATCAGGAACGTTTTCGTGTCGCCCTGTGAGTATGACTTACCTTAAAAGACGGAAGTGTCCACCGAATACTCATCATGAACATGTGGAAGGAAGGCGAACATTTCGTAACCGGGTATATTGAAATGAACATGGCACACTGAATGAGTTGGCCCATGACACGGAATGAAAAACGTTCCACAACACATAACCACCTCCTGCCTGAACCACACTCTCCTCACACTCATTTTGCCCGGCATAGTGGAGCCATACTGCCTCTATAGCCGTCCCCAATTACGAAAGTGTTGCCGGTGCACGATTTTTTTGCACGAGCTCTCGAATGTGTCCCATAAATGTTCGTCATAATTGTCCAGAATGTTCTTCAAACCAATCTTGAACAACTGTGGCCCAGTCACATTTCCATCCATAAAAATTGCATCGTTGTTTCGGAACAGGACGTCCACGGTTGAATGCAAATGGTCTCCAAGTAGTCAAACATATATAGAACCCCGTCGGATCCATATAAACTTTGCCCACACCTTTATGGAGCCACCACCAGCTTACACAGTGCCTTGTTGACTACTTGGGTCCATGGCATCGTGGAGTCTGCGCCACACACTAAAGCTACCATCAGATCTTACCAACTGAAATCCGGACTCGTCTGAACAGGTCACGGTTTTTCAGTTGTCTAGGGTCCAACCGATATGGGCATGAGCCCAGGAGAGGAGTTACAGGCGATGCTGTGCCGTTAACAAAGACGCTCGCTTCGGTCGTCTGCTGCCACAGCCCTTTAGCGCCAAATTTGGCCGCACGTTCGTCGTAGATCCCACAATGATTTCTGTGGTTATTTCACGCAGTGTTGCTTGTCTGTTAGAACTGTAAACTCTTAACGACCGAGAGCATATACGTTTATGTTGTGAAGACGATCGGCCACTGCGTCGTCCGTGGTGAGAGGTAATGCCTGTAAATCTCCTTACGATTTCCGAAATGGAAAGTCCCATTCCGCGTTGGAAGTCTGAGGCTGCAATCACGTCGAAAACTTGTTTACATCAAATTGCAGCTCCAGCAATACACAGCCCTTTTATACCGTGTGTACGCGATGCTACCGCTATCTGTATATGTACATATCGCTATCCCACGACTCGCTATCACCTCAGTATATGGCTGTCTTGTCGGGCGCTACTCACACGGAGCCATTTTAAGTACGCATGGATTTGAGTAGTGTCTTCCTGTAGATCCTTTCTTATTGCGGGAATCCAACAGAGAGCTTCCGCCGACCATCAGTCAAACGTTCACCTACCTACCAGTTCAACAAATCTTCATTTAAGTTTCCTTACAGTCATGATGACATCTTCCATTATCGTCTGTTCACTGTCGAGGTTCCCAGTGAGTGACATATTGGATCCAGTATCGGTGTCCTGAAGCTCTAACAAGAATTGTACGATCATGGCTCAACTACGGAAGTTCATCACTTGACACGCTGGTTTACTGTCCCTGTTAAACGTCGTTTAGTTTCCCATTACGGCGCAAGTGCGAAATGACGCGCGGCGTAGGACAACAGCCGAACACAGTCACAGCCGAGAAAACATTCTTTCCTGCCACGTTAATATACATATTTTTCAACCGTATACTGCACCAGACAGCTGCAGCAAAAATTAATACTATACCGAATGGGCGCGCGAAATTATATTTTAGCCTACATTTTACTTATTACGAGAAACATAATATTTTCCTATGAAGATGTGCAACGCATAAACACACTGTGTGCAGACTTTTTGGACGGCCCCTACCAACACGTTACAAAAACGAAACTGAAAATATCTTCAGAAACACCAGAAAAGTTGGCTCTAATAACACGGTGGTTACCGAAGTGACATACTGATTGTGTTTAGTTAGCTTTGCCGTTTGTCAAAAGCCAAGGTACTGTTGAAATCGTCACGGGTTATCAGCCAAGTCGTCGCGTCGTATTGTGTTGTCGCAACTTTTCGACGAGTTTCCTATTAGTCATTTTAAGGCAAAGTGTCGCGTATGTTTCCAGTTCGTTCCTTTATAGCTATTGGACCGAGGGTCCTTTGTCCAAGGCCTAACGGATGGGCCAATCAAGGTGATTAAGTGGACACCACAGCTGGGCAGGTAACCCGGAAAGGTATCATCAATGAAATTCGCCGAGAAATCCTGCAGTCCCAATGAAAATGCAGATTCATTATCACAACTATCGCTACTACAGAATACTGTACGAAGTAATGGAAAAAGAAAATTTTAAAATCCCTCGGGTTTGATGGGAGCCACTGTTTCTTCGAGTCCAATAAATGCGAACTCTTACGCAGGACACTCAGAAAATATCCCTGAACAGTCTCCGAAATTTTGTCGGTGCAATCCAGGTTCACCTCGTATAACTTAGCTTTGCTTGTCTGTCACGTTGTCCACGAGAAATCGGACGTGCTACTTCGGCGCTCTTTTAACCAAGGCTGAAGAGAACCTTCCCAGAACAGTGACGAAATACAGTCCTACGTCCTTTCTTTGTCGCTTCCTCGTTCAGCCCTTATCGAGCAGCACAAAATGACCTAACATGCTGGCACGGTGTCGTTGGCTTATTCGTAGGACAGTTCTTTTCGCCCTCACAAGAGCAACATAAAAATGGCTGTAGTAAGCTGGACAACATCTGTTCTCTATTCCTACAAAGGCACCATTCCTTTCTCTGCAGCACACCCTAAAGACAACAATTGTTTGACACTTCTCCGTGCGCAATAATGACCTGTGGAAGAATACCGCCGTTTTATACTGTAGGTATGTATCATACGTCGACCTAAACGAAACCGTGGGAAAATTATTTTCTGCGGTAGAAGAGATAAGAAAAAGAGTGAAATTTCAAGGTCGGTAGAGGTGTGAGCATCCCGAACTCTATGGTGTGCAACGCAGTGAAACACGAATTCTACAACCCAGTTGGCACGGCTGCCCAGCAAGGTCTCAAACTGGAGAGACAACGACTGCCTTGGTTCATTCGTAGACAGTTAACCGTAGAACACTAAGGGAGGGGGGAGTTCTATGTTACTACACAATCGTAAATTTTGTTACTAGATATTTTAAATGATAATTAATTGCAACCCTCAGCTGCCGATAGGTGTTGTTGAAATACCTCGATGGGGACAGCTGAAAATGTGTGGCCCGACCGGGACTCGAACCCGGGATCTCCTTACATGGCAGACGCTCTGTCCATCTGAGCCACTGAGGACGCAGGTGAACAGTTCGACTGCAGGGACCTATCCCTTGCACGCTTCCCGTGAGACCCACATTCCCAACTGTCCACAATCTACATACGTAATGTACCTGAGGGTTTCAATTAATTATCATTTGTTCTAGAGAAGCTGGACTGTCATGAATGGTATCTGTTCTTTCTAGAACAGTTACTATCTTCATATATATAGTTAAAGGCTACCCAGCCATTGACCTTCGTCTGTGCGAATGCGCACAGGTTGCCCGAACTCTTACAGGAATCGTCACCATAGTGTGCGGGGCAAATATCTATTAGGTACATTACGTATGTAGATTGTGGACAGTTGGAAATGTGAGTCTCACGGGAAGCGTGCAAGGGTTAAGTCCCTGCGGTCGCGCTATTCACCTGTGCCCTCGGTGGCTCAGATGGATAGTGTGTCTGCCGTGTAAACAGAAGATCCTGGGTTCGAGTCCCAGACAGGGCACACATTTTCAGTTGTCCCATCGAGGTATTTCAACACCACCTGTCGGCAGCTGAGGGTTTCAGTTAATTATCATTTATTCTAGAGAAGCTGCACGGTCATCAGTGGCCTCTGTTCTTTCGAGAACGGTTACTGTCTTCTTATACATACTACATATTTTATTCAGAGGAAGTCATAAATTTTAGTTTATGCACTAGTTAATTACAATTATAAGGTCTCCAATGGTACGCACACACAAAATAAGTACAAAATGTTCTCTTTTACAACCAATATTGACAACAGCAGATTGGCGAGACCCGCGTATTGGTGCTAACTGCAATCGTAAATTTTACGTGGGTTTAGTAATCTACTGTTAAGCCAGTTGTACTAGCAAATTTGAGTTTGATTTCTGGAGCTTTCACACAATCATTTAGTTAGATGCTGTCTCCAGTTTACGCATTACACAACCAACGCGAAAATGTGACATTTAATATCTATTTTGTCCAACTGTAATAATGCCAATCAACGTTTAAAAAAATGGAACGCATCGAATAAATCCAAGTATTGGCAGGGGAAAACCTATCGGAACACAAAAAATGTGAATATTATATCGTTATTTTTATTGTATTGTGTGATTTTATAGAGAAGATTAACACGTATTTTTGGTTTTCAAATGGTGTATTGAAATATCCATTGAAACTAAACTCCCTTTCTGTGTGTTTTGTCGTATGGCAATGTGTTGGTAAAGAGCAGTGGCAGATTTCTTGTTGCGTGCTCTTGAGTCAGTTGAGAGTCGCCGTCTTTATTTGCAGATTCGTTCGCCAATCTCCCCAGCGTCTCTCCAATGCCACGTCGACGCAGTGTAGCCAAAACTTTCCATAGTAATTAGAATGACTAGAAAGACTAATATTAACTTTCAAGTCTCACCTAATTATTTATCAGAGATGAGCACCTGTTTTTTTTTCTTCTTCCTTGACTACAACTGTAACTCTCACAATTGAGTTGTAATACATAATATTCATAATTACAAGTTCACTTCGTCTTTATCAGAGCAAGAACAGAATCGGAGTCATTAACACTACAGTTAACAACACAGATAATAAAAATCAGAGATAATGCAATGATAATGTTCGCTTTTCTTGTGCACGGTGTAACGTCTTTTGTTCCTACACACAGCACAGTATCTGACACTTGTTTCTGTAACAAAACGTGATATTACAATATGTTCCTGTTTATTTAAAATACTCTGACTGAAAAATGAATTACCCGCTACCTCGTTCTACCTGTCTCAGTACCTTTAAAAATTTTCCTAAAAATTCTGGCATGCTAACATATTCGCGCTCTTTTTAACATGCAATTCACCTCTAACTCCCACAAGCTCCCCTAACTATAAATCGCTCGCACATCCTACTCCATCGCTGTTCTGCTACTATCTCTTTCACTCTGTCCCATAGCTGCTGTCTCTTTCCACTGTCACTATCTCTCTATTCCTCTTTATCATTGTCAAACTGTCCCTCAACCATTTCCACTTTCTGCTTCTCTTTATTGTTCTCCTACTGGCACTGGCTCCTTCATTCTTTTCCTAGCAGTGTCTGTCACTGTCAACTATGTTCTACTGCTACTGTGTCCTATTTCTCTCACACTGCCATTGGCTCCACCGCTCTTTCTATAACACAACCACTGTCAACTATCTCCAACATTTACTGCTTTTTCTGTCTCTTTGTCACTGTAACTGTCTTCTCTCTCGGCATAAAAAGGGGCGAAGAATTTGTTCGCATGCCAAAATTCTTAAAGGTGCTGAGGATGGTAGAATGAGACAGCTGGTAGCCAACTTTTCAAATAAACAGGAATATATTCGCATTTTTTTGGTCAGTAAAATGTTGATAACCTACTTACATGAAATTGAAATAACGCAAAACTAATTTTACACCCCAGACACAATTCCATGAGCAAAAAATTTTTGCATGTTCAAGAACCCTTATGATGATAACGGAGACACATTACAACATATTTCTCCGTGCTACGTCACGTCTTCGCTTCACGCCAAATTTTCTGTGTTCAAATATGGTAACTCTGAACCTGTGTGTCTCGAAAACGGATAAAGATATCCAGAACATTTTGAAGGCTGTTTGAGACCGGGATCATAGACATACAGCGTAAAAATGTCGGCCATTTCGTGCGCATAACCGCCTTGGAATCTGAGGCTGCGTTTTGGTACCAAAATATGGTAAGAAAACGCTTTTTGGGGAGTTTCCTAAGGAACCGGCCACGCACTAAGGTACCTCCATAATCCCCCAAGACCCACCATAAACCACATCAAATGCAAAAAGAACCAACCGATTTGTTCCGTTTGCCTAAGCAGAAGGAAGTGTGTAACATTCATATTTGACCCTCTTCTGTCGGATAGTGACAGTAAGACGATCATTCTGTTGGGTATACAAATGGTCCCTAGCCAAAACACTTGCCCTTCATTTATATCACCAACAGAACACGTAGTATGAGCACCGGAAAATCTATGCGTGGCGTTTCGGAACTGAGTACTGATTGAGCATCCAAGTTCTATGACCGTTATTTAAAATTGATCTTTTGTTTCTCCACTTGTGTGATGGCATGTCTTGCCTGTTATTATTGTTGGTATCTAGCGACATCATCTCTGTCGTTCTTTCTCCTTTTCTGATTTCGATTTTTCATTTTCACTGCCAACGTTGTTGAAATATGAAAAGAAATATATTTGCTGAATATGTTCTAGCTTTATTTCTTAACTCGTTGGATACACAGTGGATCTAATCGTATGAGGTTGGTACAAGACCATAAACTCAAACAGCTGGCATCCATAATCATATTAATATTATTACGAATATGTAACCTGCATATACGAATGAAATATGCTTAGCTACTAGGTATCAATTTCTTTTCCAAGATTATATTCACTGTAGAAGCATCAATGGTGCAATATACAAAACATTAATCTAGCTATTGGAATACGAAAGTTATCAAATTCACAAATTTTGCTATATCAGAAATGGCATTTTATAATCTTGCCCCGTCTTGCATACATTTCTACTAACGCTCTTGGTGAGTATCTATTACATGTAATGGCTTTCCGTAAACTGACACTGAATTGATACGTCTACCGGTGTGGCGAAAGAGGTTGCGCTAGCAGTCCGCAAAATTTTTGTAGGAGGGGGGAAGAAGTGAGGCGGGCGCGTAGTGACGCCCTCCCTTGTCCCAAGCTGTGTACGTCTTTGATCAGTTCCCTGTTAGCCACACACCTTTCACGTACTGTTAAAAACCGTATTTACCTCATGTTGGAATACCGTGTGAGGTGCGAATCGCGCGTGCCACACACACACACACACACACACACACACAGAGGCAGGCAGAGAGAGAGAGAGAGAGAGAGAGAGAGAACGTACTCATAACTGCTAGTCCGTTATCTCGCGAAGTTGCGTTGCCAAGGAAGGAATGACAGAATTAAATTCCAGTGTCAGTCGCTTGACAAACGCAGCGAACTAGGAGTAACAAGAGACGTAATTTCATCGAAAGTTCGCTTCAGAAGTGGCACGGAACATAGAGAACGGACGGCGTGAATTCCAGCCTTGGCCAGCAGTACACGGGCAGGCGTAGGTAGCAACGGAAAGCGAAGCACGTAAAGTTTCTGTAGTAGACAAGCTTAAAGAAGGGGAGCGCCGAGAATGTTAACACGAAAAAGTAATTCGTAATTCTCAAGCTCACCGCGAACACGCGAAAAGCTTGAACTCTTTAGAAAGGAGCTCTCCGTTTCTGGGGAACTAATGAATAAAGTTTCTCGTTAGAACCGCAAAACGAGCTTCGTACTGTTAATGATCAAGTTTTGGTAAACGGTAGCGCATTTTCAGGGTATGACATTAAAGTGAACGAGGCTCGGGAGAGTAATACAGATGCCGTTGGCAACTTATCTACTATCCCATTAATTTAAGAAGAAAGTAAAAAATCTGAACGCTAATAATATGTTTATACGCGTAAAATAATCCCAGTCAGTACTGCAACACGGAGAACAACTCAAAATGAGTTAAATGTTTATGAATTCCTTTCGTCCGTCCTCTGAGCTTATGTGAAGAAGCGCTAATTCGCAATCGAAGCCGTGGCCAGAACTAAGTCTGTTGATAAAATATCGATTTGTTTCCAAAAAATATCGGTATACATCAGTGATAATATTTCCCTCGACATATCGATATCAGAATGGCAACATCGAGTGCCGACATATTTCTTTTATACTGTATTTTTTTCAGAATTTTCGGTAAATATTCGAAGTTGTTCTTTTGAAATTGTAACAAAGCATAATTTTACTTCCCTGTGTAAAGGAGTCTTACTACTTTTTGAACTTTCATCACGCCCAATCTTTTATCTCTGACCGTGTGAAGCAAATACATGTGGCACAAAAAAGTCCGATTGCACTCACGGGTGGCGGTTAGAATGGAATAACAAGATTTCCAATGTGAAGAAATATCACACCAGTTGCGTTAAAAGACAAATCTAAATGACAAGATTGATCTTTACGGTGGGCGCTGGAGACGTGTGAGGGGAAATACTGACGATCTCGGCGCTACCAACACAAACTCTAACGTTTAGCTTCACTACGCAATTTTGAAACTACAACTCTAGGTTGCTGGAGTTTTCAGAAAAACAGCGAAATCGACATGAAGTGTTCCGGACTAATCTGATATGTGACATGCAACGTTTTCTTTTCAATTTTTGCTCAAAGGGGTGCAGGCAGGCTGCTAGCTTGTTGATGTACACAATATCTAATAATAAATCAATACTTAAATATACAGCTCTAAAAACGGCAGTATATTTACAATGTGCAGCTGATATTTTTTATAGGTATGGATGTCGGTATTTGTCTGTCGGTGTATCAATACTTTCCCTCGATTTATCGGGAGCCGATAATGACATTTCTTGAATATCGATACATTGGATTCCCAATATTTTTAAAAATATCCTAGCCAGAGCCCACGCACTCTTAAGCTGTCGTCTCACGGGACGTGAAAACTCGCATGGACGAGGAGCTGCTGACGTCTCAGCGTGGAATTCCACGTTCCACTACACAGCGAAGCGTGTAATGAAGCATCTCACGTGTTAGATTTTTGCCTCGTGGAGAGAAACGTGGCCAGTGAGATGCGACATCTTTTTACGTCACAAGCAAAACATAGCAGCCGCCATACTGTGTGGCGTTGAGCACAGTGTTTGGTGGGTTTTGTTTCTCATGGAGTAAGTGTACGAATATAAGTTGTTTCAAAGCGTCATCAAATTGAGGCGCTGAGCACTATGCGACTTAACTTCTGAGGTCATCAGTCGCCTAGAACTTAGAACTATTTAAACATAACTAACCTAAGGACATCACACACATCCATGCCAGAGGCAGGATTCGAACCTGTGACCGTAGCAGTCGCGTGGTTCCAGACTGAAGCGCCTAGAACCGCACGACCACACCGGCCGGCGAGGATTTCTTGAAAACGCGTCGTTTTAGATACGATTTGTTATGATAAAATGACACGAAACTACATATCTGTAGGCAATGGCTTCCTGTTGTTGCAGCTTTTAGAGTTATAACTTCTGTGCTACGAAAGTATACGTTTCAATGCTGCAGGACAATGATAATGCATTACAAACGCGTCTTTTTTGGTGTAATATGCATGCTAAATACCAAATAATGATATTTATATATAAAGTCTTTTGACAGGCTGTCATATAGCAATGTCGAAACTGTAGCGTAGTTGATAGTGGGGATAACTGTGAAGATAGAAGTTACAGATTCATGTACACCTCATATATATATATATGTTTTCTAAAATATTCTGGTCTTTCTTATTAATTTAGTAGAACCATTTACCTCGTATATGTTATAAAATGACGAAATTCCTCCAGCTGTATTAAGGTGTTGGTTTCATTGGCAACTAGTTACGATGTTGTTAAATCATCATCTTCAGGCCAATACTTGTTGACAGCAGCCATATGTGTCTAACACTAGTAGTCAGTGGTGTGAGAGGCGTGTTCCATGCGACTACCTGCCTCCCGCATGGAACACGCCTATCTCACCACTGACTACTAGTGTTAGACACATATGGCTGCTGTCAACAAGTATTGGCCTGAAGATGATGATTTAACAACATCGTAACTAATTGCCAATGAAACCAACACCTTAATACAGCTGGAGGAATTTCGTCATTTTTAACCTATATTATACTAGCTGACGTCCCAAGCAGTCCGTGGGCCATTCCGTGCCAAGTGGGCTAATATCGAGAAAGGTTCCCACATGACCATCATGGATTTTGATGAAATTTCGTATTAACATTCACACATGTTCTCAATGAACACTGGTAAATTTTCAGTTTCAGAAATTCAATACTTTTGGAGGTACAGTCACTTGTTTAAGACCATAGCATAGCTTTCTATAGTGCGTCCTTGAATTTTCAGCAACTTTGAGGTATCTCTGTAAGTATTTGCATGAAAGAAACAAAACTTGGCCATCTTATACAACTTTAAGAGCTCTTTAAAGTAAAATATTAAGAAAAGGATTTCTGAGCAATTTTAATATAGATAATTTTTTTTATATCTCCAAAAGTAATTGTGGGATGTACATGAAACTTTGCACACCATAACTCACCAACACAAGGTCTTAGAATATAAAATTTCATTCTCCTATTTCTTTCCATTATGTCACAAATCTAGCGTGAAGTCGACGATTTTTCAAAAAGTGCTAAAATGGTTATTTTTAGCCAAATTTTTCAAAAAAGTTGTCTCCAAACTCTTCTAAACTATGATCATTAGAAAGAGCATATTCTAAACTATCTAGAAAAATGGATTTGGTTTTGCAATGCAATCATATAAGGCCCTAAAAAGTAGCTTCAACAAAGAGGTGCACTGGAAGTTTGAACACATTTTTCTGGCACTCAAATTATACCCGAAACCTTTTATTATGCCTAATAAATGTTTATTAGTGCCTTGAATAACTGAAATAAAGAGATCTGGTAAATAGGCAATGAGACTGTCAGAAAAAATTGGAAACTATGAGAAGTAGCCCTTCTGCTTTTATCGTAAGTGTTCATCTGCATAAAACTCTTCTCATTTGTAAAAGAAAGAGAGAGAGAGAGAGAGAGAGAGAGAGAGAGAGAGAGAGAGAGAGAGAGAGAGAGAGATCATAAAGAATTCAACGAATAATAGCATCATATTTTTTGTACTTCTCAAAATTGCAAATATTTACAAGTGGAAAATGAAGACCTCATTTTTGGATTCAATTGTATAAAACATTTTCCCAAAAAATAATCGGTTTGCTTGAATCATGCATCAAGTGATGTAAATTTTCCAGTCAATATTGTAGAGATTTTAATACCTAGGTGTTGTAACCTGTGAGTGTTTGTCTTAAGGTTATTAGGGAAACATGTGAAATTGGCTGGTTAAACATCTAAGAGTTTTAATTTTGTATTTAATCACACTAAAATTTAGCCTACCACATTGGTAAATACGTAACCACTAGTTTCACAGAGAAAATTCACAAGATTCACTGTTTATAGAAAATATAATGGCAACAATTACTTTAACAATCTGATTGTTTCATTATTGTGAGCCTTGTTTGAACAATAAGAATTTCAGTGGTGTGTTTGCAGCATAGTGAGTGGGTTCTCTTGACTGAGTGTGGCTTGTTAAGTGATTCGTAAGACCATCAAAGTTTGTAATCTAATTAACAAAAAATTGTTTTGATTGTGTCTTTTATAGCATATATCTCTTATTAGATTTTTTCATTGGTATTATACATTGTGTATAATTTCATTCAATAGCAATTTGTCTGAAATTTAAGCAGATTATAATTTGCACTTAGAGGCCAAATACATTATTTAGTTACTGATTAGAGATGGGTGCAGAAGGGAACAGCATACCTTCCTGCTCAATTGGGCAAGGAGATAGTGGGAACGAAGTGTCATGTCACTTTTTTTTTGCCAAAAAAGCTGCTTTAAAATTGTTTCCGGATTTTAATGATGAGGAAAAAGAGTTGTTGGTCGGACATTCTGAAGCAAAGCTGGACAATACCTCTCAAGTTTGCCTACACCATGAAGCCCTGTTATTGACAATGAGAGGTTAAAAAAAAAGATTCAATCCCTTTGGGAAGGTGAATCATAATGTTAAGGTAGGAATTCGCACTCTTTATACTGAAACAGCTAATAAGGCTTCTGATATGTTGAAGAAGCAGCTTGTTAATAATATAAATCCAGGTCAGAAAATTTGTCCAGCTTGCAGGACTATCTTAAATGAACACTTGGACGAAGCTTTATCAGCCTCATCATCACATTCTGATGAGGACTTTACACGAAAAGAAGAATTAAATAGTAGCTTACAGTCTCGGTATTTCACCCCTGAAGAGAAAAATAAGCTACAGAGATAAGCCCCAATATGTGAAGAAGAAAATTCAAAAGGCTCAAAATGTGATTAAAAACAGAACTGTAAATGCAATGGGAGTAAACCGACAAATTGAAGATGATAGTGAAATTAAGGAATGTGGAAACTGTGTCGACTATGCACATTTGCTGACTGAACTGAAAGCCAAGATGCAGAATGCAATTCATAAAGAACAGATGCAAATTTTGACCTTTGCACCTGTAAGTTGGACAGTCAGACAAACAGCAGCTCAGTTCGGCGTGTCCAAAAGAATGGTGAAAAATGCTCGGAAGCTTAAGGCAGAGAAGGGCATTCAGGCACTTCCCGAAAATAGGCAAAGCAGGAAATGACCAGCAGAAGTTGCTAGTAGAGTGCGAAATTTTTTTGAAGATGATTATAGTAGGGTGTGCCCTGGAAAAAAAGATATTATTTGACTTTTAGATAGAAAGACATACATGCAGAAAAGATTGTTACTTTGCAATTTACGGGAAATGTATGTTATCTATAAGAATATAAATGGTCCAGAAATAGGGTTCTCAAAGTTTTGTGAACTTAGACCCAAATGGTGTTTAACAGTAGGATCAGCTGGAATGCATGCAGTTTGAGTCTGTGCAATTCACCAAAATGTTAAACTTATGCTGGTATACGTGAAAATTATAAGGAGATTCTCAGCTAGGCAGTTTGCAGCTTGAACTCTGAACAGTGCATGCTACATCGCTGTGAAAGGTGTCCTGGGCCCGAAGCTATTGCATCTGAAATTGCCAGCTATTTCCTACATCATGAGCCACAGGAAGTTATTGTGTTTAAGCAATGGATACATACCGATCGGGCCACACTGGACACGAAGCAAATGGTAGTGGATGAATTTATTGAAGATGTAAAAAATAAAATATGGAGTATATCATGCCATCATTACATTGCCAAGCATCAAAGCTTGCGTCTTAGAGGCCTTAAATGTCATCTGAAAGACGAAGAGCTTGTTGTCCTAATGGATTTTGCAGAAAATTATTCTTTTATCATTCAGGATGCTGTGCAAGGCTTCCACTGGAACAATAGTCAAGCAAAAATTCATCCATTTGTTATCTACTTTCGTCAAAATGAGAAAGTAGAAGCTTTAAGTTTTAGCATTATCAGTGATTGTTTGCGACATGACACTATTACAGTTCACGTTTTTATCAAGGAGCTCATCCAATATATAAAAACACGCTTTGCACAGATATCCCACATTCATTATTTCAGTGATGGCTCCAGAGCTCAATATAAAAATTTCAAGAATTTCCTAAATTTGTGCTATCATAAGAGTGATTTTGGAATGACGGCCGAATGGAGTTTTTTTGCTACCAGTCACGGGAAATCACCTTGTGATGGGATTGGAGGTATAACAAAGCGGTTAGCAGCAAGAGCAAGCTTGCAATGGCCACTTAATGGACAAATTCTTACTCCCGTAGATCTGTTTCACTTCTGCTCTGAAAACATTAATGGAATTAAATTTGTTTTCGTCAGTAAAGATGAAATTGAAAAAAGTATTGTGTCACAAGAAGAGAGGTTTAAACTTGGACAAACTGTAGCAGGCACTAGAGAAAAAGCATCACTTTTTACCTATCGATGAAACAACAATTCAGGTCAGCAGAGTTTCAAATGATTGTTCATCTTTTCTAGCTAAAATGGGTCTTAGTAATGAAGGAGGCATATTAATGTTTGCTCTCCAACCAGGACTATGTTGCATTCATCTATGAAAACGTGTGGTGGATTGGGAATATCTGTGAGACCTCCACAGAGCAAAGGGATGCATTAATAAGCTTTATGCACCCACATGGTCCCGTAAATTCATTTTATTGGCCACCAAGAAGAGACAAGTGCTGGGATCCGGAACACCACATTATTGCAGTTATTCCAGCTCCATCAGTAAATTCGTCTGGCCGGCGATACACCATTCCTCTTGATGTTCATCAGAAAATTAATGTAGCATATCAAAAATTGAAATGGGTTAGAGGAAACTATCTAAGGAACCCAAGAGTGCCTTCTAATTTTACACAGGGCACTTAAATAATTTTACTATCAGGCTTGGGAACCTGTGTAAAGAAACCCTTATCAGGCTTGGGATCCTGAGGTAAAGAAACCCACCCGTGGCTGTTGTTGCTAAGCTATCGGGAATGCTGGTTTTCTCTGGTGAAATGAAACTAGCAGTGGTTAAGCCATCATGGACCATAGCAACTCATTTATACACTTCTTTTCCATCAGTAAGCTGGTGTTGTTCATTAAACAGGCAACTAATAATTAGATGATTATGCAAATAAATTCTACAGTTTACATTCATTCTTAATAATAATTCTGTGTGTGTGTGTGTGTGTGTGTGTGTGTGTGTGAGAGAGAGAGAGAGAGAGAGAGAGAGAGAGAGAGAGAGAGTGGGGGGGGGGAGGTGACAATTAAGAAATAACATTGTTTCTATTTTTATTCTTTTGCTATTCGGACTTAAGCTAGGTCCTATTCATCAGGACCTCTTATTTCACTTATCCCAGACATTAATAAACATGTATAACGCAAAATAAAAGATTTCAGGTATAATTTGAGTGCCAGAAAAATGTGTTCAATCTTCCAGTGCGCCTCTTTGATGAAGCTACTTTTTAGGGCCTTATATGATTGCATTGCAAAACCAAATCCACTTTTCTAGATAGTTTAGAATATGCTCTTTCTAATGATCATAGTTTAGAAAAGTTTGGAGAAAACCCTTTTTTGAAAAATTTGACTAAAAATAACCATTTTTAGCACTTTTTGAGAAATCGTCAACTTTACCCTAGATTTGTGAAATAATGGAAAGCAATAGGAGAATGAAATTTTATATTCTAAGACCTTGTGTTGGTGAGTTATGGTGTGCAAAGTTTTATGTACATCCCACAATTACTTTTGGAGATATAAAAAAATTATCTATATGAAAATTGCTCAGAAATCCTTTTCTTAATATTTTACTTTAAAGAGCTCTAAAAGTTGTATAAGATGGCCAAGTTTTGTTTCTTTCATGCAAATACTTACAGAGATATCTCAAAGTTGCTGAAAAATTAAGGACGCACTATAGAAAGCTATGCTATGGTCTTAAACAAGTGACTGTATCTCCGAAAGTATTGAATTTCTGAAACAAATTTTACCAGTGTTCATTGAGAACATGTGTGAATGTTCATACAAAATTTCATCAATATCCCTGAGGGTCATGTGGGAGCCTCTAGACCACTTGGCATGGAATGACCCCCCTTTCAATTATGGATATACGAACATTACCTCGTAAGTCGAAGTTGTTTATTTTAAATGATGTATTTGCTGCAATTCTTGTTCCATATGCCCACGACCGGAAGGTTTCCGCAGCGGCCTGTCTGTATCACAAAGTGACCCAAGAAGCAAACGAATTATTCAGACACTGGAAGATTTTGCTATTATAAGATCTTCTGTCATGTTTATATCTTGCCAATAAACATCTTTTTCAAAGATGGTGAATAGCTTCGAAAAACTTTTTCATTCGAATATAATTACAAAACTAATCTCGACCCTGAAATCTGTGTAGTGAAATACGTTATTACAGAGTGTCGGTAGCCAATGCAACATCGAGAATATGGATGCTGCGAATGCGCAAACTGACATTACACATTATACCGCAACTATACTCTTTAAAACCGAAAATGGGATGAAATTTGAACTGAGTTAACGAATAACTTCTACTAGTATGTATCTAAGAGCGTTGTACAGCATAATGTAGTGTTGTTCTACGAGGAGTTCGCTGTTTAAAGCATCGACGAGTCCAGACTCATCTTCGCGATTTCCTGCGCTCTTCTTCAATTGGTAACAGAGTAACCGCAGATCTTTTACGCGCGTCCAGTTTCGTAAAGAAACTGTGTGGCTTGCGAGCCAAATAAAGCCGACAGCTGCCGCTGGAGAGCGGTGAAAGAGGAAATCACATTAACTCGTTGGTCAGCGTGTCGACGGCCGTGTCTATTGTGAGGTCGGGTGTCTCGACCGCGTCCACGTCAACGTTACTCGCTCCTAGCAACATCTGCCGATAATCATCGCTACGCCTAAAACGGAAATACACGGGTCGAACAAAAATATAGAAAAACAGCGATAAATGCAAGCCTGAATATAAGTGTAGGTACTAATCAAGCCTACTGACTGTGCTGTTTTTGTCCACGAACGGCAACCGTACAACGTCCTTAATACGTTTCAATCGTAGTCGTGGTCAGGACAATGTTCTGTGCAGATGTGAGTGCGTTATGTCGGAGCTAAGTGACTTCGAACGCGGCAGATTGTTGGTGCTCGCATGGTAGGTACTTCCGCAACAAAGGTAGCCGAAGTATTGAGTGTTTCAAGAGGCGCCGTGGCGAAGATTTATACTGCACACAGAAAAAGTGGAAACACATCATCCGGCAAGTCACAACGCACACAAACGTGTGTACCGGGCGATCGTGACAGACAGTCACTGACGACGGTTTTGATGAAAGATAGGGGACGACAGCTGCAAAAGTCACTGCAAAAAAATCTCGCACTCACGAACCCTGTCAGCACCAAAACACGAAAGGAGCTTCATAAGCAGCGAATTTCAGGGCGAGCTGTAGTTCGAAAATCACTCACCACTGATGGAAATTCCTGTAGATGGAAAACGTGGTGCCGAGGCCATAAAACCTGAACTAATGAGCAATGGAAGAAAGTCATTCGGTCAGAAGAACCTTGTTACACACTGTTTCCAACTTCTGGTCCAATTTACGTCCCAAACGGCGGGGTCCGGTGATGATTTGGGTAGCCATACCGTGGTATTCCGTGGGCCCCATGGTTACTCCGCAAAGTCTCATTACTGCCAAGGGTTACGTAAATATTCTGGCTGGTCAGGTCAGTCCCATGGTACAGTGTGTGTTTCCCAATTGTGATGCTGTGTTCCTAGACGACAAGGCTCCTGTTCACACAGACCCCATCGTCCAGGACTGGTTTTGTGAGCAGAATGATGAATTGTCTTATCTCTCTGGCTACTACAGTCATCAGATTTCAATATTACACTACTGGCCATTAAAATTGCTACACCAAGAAGAAATGCAGGTGATAAACGGGTATTCATTGGGCAAATATATTATACTAGAACTGACATGTGATTACATTTTCATGCAATTTGGGTGCATAGATCCTGAGAAATCAGTATCCAGAACAACCACCTCTGGTCGTAATAACGGCCTTGATACGACTGGGCATTGAGTCAAACAGAGTTTGGATGGCGTGTACAGGTACAGCTGCCCATGCACCTTCAACACGATACCACAGTTCATCAAGAGTAGTGACTGGCGTATTGTGACTAGCCAGTTGCTCGGCCACCATTGACCAGACGTTTTCAATTGGTGAGAGATCTGGAGAATGTGCTGGCCAGGGCAGCAGTCGAACATTTTCTGTGCCCAGAAAGGCCCATACAGGACCTGCAACATGCGGTCGTGCATTGTTCTGCTGAAATGTAGGGTTTCGCAGGGATCGAATGAAGTGTAGAGCCACGGGTCGTAACACATCTGAAATGTAACGTCCACTGTTCAAAGTTCCGTCAATTGCGAACAAGAGGTGACCGAGACGTGTAACCAATGGCACCCCATACCATAACGCCGGGTGATAAGTCAGTATGGCGATGGCGATCAGTATGTGCCTTCACCTCGATGTCGCCAAACACGGATGCGACCATCATGATGCTGTAAACAGAACCTGGATTCATCTGAAAAAATGACGTTTTGCCATTGTGCACCCAGGTTCGTCATTGAGTACACCATCGCAGGCACTCCTGTCTGTGATGCAGCGTCGAGGGTAACCGCATCCATGGTCTCCGAGCTTATAGTCAATGCTGATGCAAACGTCGTCGAACTGTTCGTGCAGATGGTTGTTGTCTTGCAAACGTCCCCATCTGTTGACTCAGGGATCGAGACGTGGCTGCACGATCCGTTACACCCATGCGGATAAGATGCCTGTCATCTAGACTGCTAGTGATACGAGGCCGTTGGGATCCAGCACGGCGTTCCGTATTACTCTCCTGAACCCACCGATTCCATATTCTGCTAATAGTCATTGGATCTCGACCAACGAGAGCAGCAATGTCGCGATACGATAAACCGCAATCGCTACAATCCGACCTTTATCAAAGTCGGAAACGTGATGGTACGCATTTCTCCTCCTTACACGAGGCATCACAACAACGTTTCACCAGGCAACGCCAGTCAACTGCTGTTTGTGTACGAGAAATCGGTTGGAAACTTTCCTCATGTCAGCACGTTGTAGGTGTCGCCACCGGCACCAACCTTGTGTGAATGCTCTGAAAAACTAATCATTTGCATATCACATCGTCTTCTTCCTGTCGGTTAAATTTCGCGTTTGTAGCACGTCATCTTCGCCGTGTAGCAATTTTAATGGCCAGTAGTGTATTAAGCCTTTGTGGTCTACTTTGGAGACAAGTGTGCGTGATCGCTGCCCATCTCCATCATCGTTACCCTGAACTTGACAATGTTTTGCAGGAAGAGCTGGGTAAGATCCCTTTCAAAACCGTACGAGACCTTTATCTACCGATTCTGAGACGAGCGAAAACGGTTTTGAATGTCAACGTTTGTCCTACACCGTTTTAGACAAGGTAATGTGTTGTGTTTTTGTTATTGTTACGTTTTTGCCCACTCCTACAGTTCAAAGTCAATATGGAAGAAGTCACACAGAACCATCACGCTCAAATTGCCACGAAAAATAAAGGGATTTATCGGAATCACTAAAACCTCGTGAAATCCGTTTCGTTTACTGAACACCACCTCCACACTTTGATATGAGGCTCTTTCTACCCAGTAAGTCTACGCTCGCTATGCCGTAACACCCGCCGAGAAGTTAGTTGCATGTTCCTTAGACAACTTTAACGAATCTTATCGAAATGAAGTGGAACAAGTCAGTTTACAGGATAGGCATACGTGACATCAATGGACATATAATTTTTAGTCCTAATCACGGAAGTACACTTAAAACTAGTTTTCTAAGTGCTAACAGTTCTTAAATAAAAATTCGTCCATGGAATAGGAGATTCTAGGAGAAAAGATTTTAGACTGGATTTAAAACTTGCTTGTCTACCAGTCAGACATTTTATGGTATTGGGCAAACGATCAAAAATTTTTGTTGCTGCATATTGAGTGCCTTTCTGAGCAACTGAGAGATTTAAAAATGGGAAATAAAGGTCGTTTTTGTCTAATGTTGTTGGTATGGACATCGTTAGTCTTCTCAAATCCTGATTCATTATTTATGACGAATTTCATTAGAGAATATCTGTATTGTGCTAGTACAGTTAAAATGCCTTACTGCTTGAAGAGGTACCCACATTACGACCATGGGTGAACACCACGTGTCACTCGTACTGCTCACTTTTGTCTTTTTTCTAACCTACAACTCACCCCAAAACCCCACAAGCTCCCCTGACTAGAACTGACTCACAGCCACTAGTTCATTGCTGCAAGAAGCTCATACCCACCCACTCCCAGTTGCCCATTCTCTCTCACTTGTGCATTCTTTCAGCCAAACCCATTGTTATTATCTCTTTGTGTCTCTCCGCCGTTGTCTCAGTTGTCACAGTCCCCTTAGTTCCGTCCTACTAGTAAAGCCTCTGCCACTGCCACCGTATTTCTCGCTCGCTCTCTCTTACAGCTAACATCTCATTCCTTCCTACTGCTGTGCCCCTTCTATCGTTATCTCTCTTCCTCTTTGTCATTTTCATGCCTCTCATCTGTAATCGTCAATAGCTCTGACCAATCACCCCTGCCTCCCCCCCCCCCCCCCCCCCAACTGTCTCCTTCACCCTTTTCCTGGCACTGTGTTGTCACTGTCAACTGCACTAGTGTCCAAAATTGAAGCAACAAACCGCTATTTGCCTGTCCTATGTCTAATTCACGGCATAATCATACAAACTGTCACCACATGTCCGTACGATCGTGTTCTACATGGATGATGGCATTTCGGTCAACAGAAAACCACGCCAATGATGACGTCAGGATACCTATCAAACGGAATGGGGTTTGCCTGGTAGTCCCACAGCCACGCTGTGTACAAAGTCACATATGGTGCAGTATGGCATAGAGAAGACACCTACCACACACTCTGCGGTGGAGGGCCATAGGAAGAACAGAAACAGGACAGTGAAAATTAATTTGGCCCGATGGCTCAATGTAAATCGTTCAGTTGTTTCTCGGATGTGGCAGCAGTTTAGAGAGACCTAAACTGTACCCCAAATACCAGGACAGAGCCGACCAGTGTGATATCATTAGAAAGGGAGGACCGTTATTTGGCTTCAAGGGCACGACGGTACAGCACACCAATGGCCTCGGACATAACAGCATCCACTAGACGTGTCGTATTGAGGCAAACGATACAGAAAAGGCTTCGAAAGAGTGGTTTTACTGTCGGAGAACAGCTGTATGTGTGCCTCCGACATGTCTTCACAGAAGGGAAAGTCAAGAGTGGAGTCGTCAACATATCTCCCGATTAGGTCTGAAGAGTAACTCTCGACGGATTTGCATCTGGAGGGAATGTGGAACACGATTTCGAGATCCGAACATTGTGGAAAGAGACCGATATCGAGGAGGATCGGTAATGGTGTGGGTAGGGCTTATTTTACCACTCTAACACCTCTTCATGAAATTGTTCTGGTTAATCGAAAAGGTTTAACTGCTGTCGGGTATCGTGACGAGGTATTGAGACCTCATGTACAGTTGTTACAAGGTGCTGTGCGCCCTGACTTCGTACTGATTGACGATAATGGTCGACCTCAGAGAGCACGAGTGGTTGATGTTTCCTTGGAAACTGATGATACTGCATGTGTGGCGTGGTGTGGTGTGCTCGCTTTCCCGATTTGAATCCCATAGATCATGTCTGGGATGCAGTAGGGAGAGCGGCTGCATCACGTCAACACCCACCAACCACTCTCCAAGACTTGCGAGCAGCTCCACTGGAAGAATGGGTGTTACAGCCTTAACATGACATTGCTGACATTATTCACAGCATACTCCATAGTTGTCATCAGACCTGTATTGCTGCCAAAGGTAGTCACACCACGTAGTGAGCACATCAGCCAGTTGTCGGAATGTGTGTGAACATCTGTTAAGTTGGAAAAAAAGAAAAACGAGGAACATTTTCGTCTGCTGTTATGGATGTTGCAATTGTTTACGGTCTGTGTTCTTTACATTGTTTCTACTTTGCTATCTCCTGTTTATACTATTTTGTGTCACAATAAACGCAACCTTGTAAAATTACCGCTCGTTTCATTAATTTTGCACACCAGTGAATGTCCTACTGCTTCTCTCTCTCTCTATCTCTATCTCTCTCTATCTCTATCTCTATCTCTCTCTATCTCTATCTCTATCTCTTTCTATCTCTATCTCTATCTCTTTCTATCTCTATCTCTATCTCTTTCTGTCTCTGTCTCTATCTCTATCTGTCTCTCTATCTCTATCTGTCTCTCTATCTCTATCTGTCTCTCTCTCTCTATCTGTCTCTCTCTCTCTATCTGTCTCTCTCTCTCTCTATCGCTCTCTCTCTCTCTATCGCTCTCTCTCTCTATCGCTCTCTCTCTCTCTCTCTATCGCTCTCTCTCTCTATCGCTCTCTCTCTCTCTATCGCTCTCTATCGCTCTCTCTCTCTCTCTCTCTCTCTCTCTCTATCGATCGCGCTCTCTCTCTCCCTCTCTCTCTATCGATCGCTCTCTCTCTCTCTCTCTCTCTCTCTCTATCGATCGCTCTCTCTCTCTCTCTCTCTCTCTATCGATCGCTCTCTCTCTCTCTCTCTATCGATCGCTCTCTATCGATCGCTCTCTCTCTCTCTATCGATCGCTCTCTCTCTCGCTCTCTCTCTCTCTATCGATCGCTCTCTCTCTCGCTCTCTCTCTCTCTATCGATCGCTCTCTATCGATCGCTCTCTATCGATCGCTCTCTATCGATCGCTCTCTATCGATCGCTCTCTATCGATCGCTCTCTATCGATCGCTCTCTATCGATCGCTCTCTATCGATCGCTCTCTATCGATCGCTCTCTATCGATCGCTCTCTATCGATCGCTCTCTATCGATCGCTCTCTATCGATCGCTCTCTATCGATCGCTCTCTCTCTCTCTATCGATCGCTCTCTATCTCTCTATCGATCGCTCTCTATCTCTCTATCGATCGCTCTCTATCTCTCGCTCTCGCTCTCTATCTCTCGCTCTCGCTCTCTCTTCTCTATCGCTCTCTCTGTAACAAACAAAAATGGTTCAAATGGCTCTGAGCACTATGGGACTTAACTACTGAGGTCATCAGTCCCCTAGAACTTAGAACTACTTAAACCTAACTAACCTAAGGACATCACACACATCCATGCCCGAGGCAGGATTCGAACCTGCGACCGTAGCGTGTAACAAACACTGTCTACTATCTTTTAGTATTTGTTACTTTTCCCATCTCTTTGCCACTGCCACTGTATTGTCTCTCAATATAAAAAAGCGTGAATATGGAAGTTTTTGGAAATTTGTGGTAAGTTCCTATAGGACCAAACTGCTGAGGTCATCGGTCCCTAGGCTTACACACTACTTAATCTAACTTTAACTTACGCTAAGGGACACACACACACACACACACACACACACACACACACACACACACACACACACACACACACACACGCCCGAGGGACGACTCGAACCTCCAATGGTGGAAGTGAGCGAACCATGGAAAGGCGCCCAAGACCGCGCGGCTACCCCGCGCGGCCGCGTAAGTATGATTGCATGCCAAAATTTTTTTAAAGGTGCCATGGAAAATAGAATGAGACAGCTGATACCCCACCTTTCAGTCAGTCTTTCAAATAAACAGGGACGTATTTAATTACTATTAAAAACAGTCTTGATCACAATTTATTTTGCAAGGTGACCGGTTTCGACCACTGCTGTGGTCATCTTCAGACCTACAAGATGTATACAAAGCATTAATTAGAGGGCTACATGCATTAATGAAAATACATAGAGTTATACGGCTATAAAACGTTGAATTACCATTGAGTGGAAACCCCTTTCTGTTGGAGAATCACAACTGGAGAAACCAGTGCACGTCTTACTTTATATAATGGAGGCTCCACCCACTTCTGACTGCATGATGTCATTATTAACCAATGAGTTATAAGTCGAATTACAATTTAAAATTTCTTAGTTAAAAGAACATTGTCAAGAATTAGAAATAAATATACATTAAACTTTGCTTATTTAACAGCTATTGTCAATTAAAAAGCGTTAAAAATATTTAAAAATGTAGGAAAATGAACTTCAGTTTGGCAGTACATGGGTTGCCCTCTCGTGGCCTGTCAGTGAACCATTTGAAACCACTGGTTGCTATGGTGAAGTTAGACGCCGTTACAACGATGAAGGAGCAAGCTTTTTCCACTGAAGTTGTTGTAGAGTCGATAGTTGAACTAGTGGTTGCCATGGTGAGGACAAACGCCAATGCAAAGATGTGGCAGCAGGCTTCTTTCCAATGAAGTTGTGGCGTCAGACGATGTATTATTGAGCAGCAACTTGTCTTTATTGAAACGAAAAGAGTAAGCTACAATAATCTGTAGCTGATATATATAACTCATGCTGCACAAATACGCTATGAAGTAGTTGACTGTATATATAAAATATTATCTATGAAGTTAGTATGTAGATTACCAGTGCCATTTTTTTATAAGGCATTGCTATTCTTCAAGTTACATACCAGTCATATAAGCAAATAAAATTGAAAGAATTTAAAATTATAAAATTATTAAATTATGAGCCATTGTCAATAATAAAATAAAACGATGTGAATTAGCAGTCTGAAAGCATAAAAGCAATAATTCTAAAACAGGTAGTCAATCATAAAATAATGTTTGGTAAAATACAATTACAATGTAAAGATAAAAGTATTTGCTAAAAGTCTTAATAATTAGAAAGACCTTTTTTTAAAACAAATGCAGAAGAGTAGACATTCTAAAGCAGATCATCGAAAAGCTCAAAGAAATGTTTGTCTTTGAACTGAAGTTGTTCGTTTAAAACAGATAATGGATTACTTTTGTGATGTGAAAAAATTTCAATTTCTTCTAAGGTATTTAGCAGTGGTCCTTTTGGCACAGTATGTAATATTTTCAAATTCCTAGAAATGCAACCCTCAGAATGATTGTATTCATCAAGATGTTGACCGAATATTGATTTGATACGTGCAGCACCAGTAGTATGTTCTCTGAAACGTGTTAAAAAGTTACGGCCAGTTTGGCCAATATACTGTTTCTCACAGTCATTACATATTATTTTATAAACACCTGACTTTTGGTATCTATTTGAGTCTCCAATTGTGTGTTTCAGTTTCATCTGTAGGGGGTTATTAGTTTTAAATGCTATTGCCACGCTTGTGTTCTTAAATAATTTATTTATTTTATCTGAGATAGGTCCCATGTATGTCATTTGTGTAAATCTCTTCTTGGAATTTATAACGGCATCATTTTTTTCTTGTAATTTTTTATATAACAGATCAACCTGATGGGAATTATAATTGTTAGCAACTGCTATCTGTTTTAATGTATCAATTTCCTTTTGGATAGCATCATGTTGGAGAGGTAATTTCAGTATCCTATGTATCATAGTTTTAAAAAATGCCATTTTGTATCTTAATGGATGGCATGATGTAGCATTTATTATTACGTCGGTTGATGTGGGTTTTCTATAAATAGAAATATTATGTCTTCCATTCTGTTTTGTAATTGTGAGGTCAAGGAAATTAATACTATTTTTACTTTCATGTTCTACTGTAAATACAAGTTTTGGATGTAAATTATTTAAGTTGTTAGCGAAAGCATCAATTTCTTCCTTAGAGCCGTTATATAATAGCAGTGTGTCGTCAACATATCTTTTGTAGTATATAATTTTATTTGTTATTTCTGGATTATTTTTGAAAAATTGGATTTCAACATAGTTGACGAAGATATCTGCTATAGTGCTAGCCAGGGAATTTCCCATTGCAAGTCCATCTTCTTGTATGTATATTTTATTATTAAATGAAAAATAATTAAAATCTAGAGTAATTCTTAACAGTTCAATGAATTCTACTATTTCTTTGGGGCTCATGATTTTGTGATGCGTTAGGTTATCATTAATAATAGAGATAGTCTCTTGAATAGGTATATTTGTGTAAAGATTTGTGATGTCTAACGATGCAAACCTTGCGTTTTTTGGAATATCCACATCATAAATTAACTTAGTTAATTCGAAACTGTTTTTAATACTATAATTTTCTTCATAAACATAGAAGGATTTTAAGATTTGATTGAGCTTTTTGTTTAAGTTATAAGAGGGACAGTTGGTATTATTAACAATTGGACGAATTGGTAAGTTTTGTTTGTGTAATTTGATTTGCGATCTCAACTTAGGTAAAGTGGGGTTCATAACTTTAAGTGTTATTTTATCTTTAGGTGAAAGTAAAGAGTCATTATCATCAATCAGTTTTCTAATTTTTGTTTGAAATCTTGAAGTCGGGTCTTTATTAACTTCAGTTATTCCATTAGCGTTAAAAAATTGTGAAGTTTTAGAAACATAATCCTCTTCGCTAACAATGACTAGAGTATTCCCTTTATCTGCCTTGATTGCAATAGCTTTATTAGTTATTAACTTCTGGTTGATTTGCTTTACAAGTTTTAATTCATTATTATATTTATTTTTATCTTTTTCATTAGTAATAACATTCTTAGTTTTACGTGCAATGTCACATATTTCAGACCTACTAAATTGTGCATGTTTTGCAGCAATCTTTACATCAGCAATCACACGTTTAATATTTACATTGCTCAATTGTGGAGCTAAATTATATTTTAGGCCTTTGTTTAAAAGTGTTGTCTCGGCAGGAGTAAAAGAAATTTTGGTTAGATTGGTTACTCTTGGATGAAAGTGATGTACATTTGGTGAAACATCTTGTGAACACATATTTTGATGACTAACAAGGGCTGCAATTTTTTTATTATGCTTATTAAAAATAGTTTCTCGCACTGCATTAATTTTCTCATCTGTAAAGTTAAGTAGCTGTGAAAATATTAATGGTGACAACTGACTGCTAATTTTTAAATGTAAATTGTACATTTCAAGATTTAATGTATCTTTTTCTTTATATGCATCTCTAATTTCAGATCTGATCCACAGAATGCTACTCTTCTGTCGTAGAAACTTTTCTATATTTGATGACATCATGACATCATGACATCATGCAGTCAGAAGTGGGTGGAGCCTCCATTATATAAAGTAAGACGTGCACTGGTTTCTCCAGTTGTGATTCTCCAACAGAAAGGGGTTTCCACTCAATGGTAATTCAACGTTTTATAGCCGTATAACTCTATGTATTTTCATTAATGCATGTAGCCCTCTAATTAATGCTTTGTATACATCTTGTAGGTCTGAAGATGACCACAGCAGTGGTCGAAACCGGTCACCTTGCAAAATAAATTGTGATCAAGACTGTTTTTAATAGTAATTATTTACAATTTTATTGATCACTGCTGTTCCCATAATGCATTCAAAAGGGACGTATTTGCTACGATAGGAGTATTTTTTCCGCTGGTTCCCTTCTTTTCCCTGCACTGCAGGGCATGTAACTCATATGAAAAGAAATGTATTGGTTAGTGTAATTCTGATAATTTACTTGTGTCAAATAGAAATAACTCGAGACTAATTTTACACCTCAACCCCCATTTTACGCGGTTCAGTACTACAACACGGGGTTCCCAGATGATAACAGAGGCACTTATATTCTTCCCCATGCTACGTCACTACGTTTTGTCTTCACACCAGACTTTTCGTGCTTATTTTACGTGTACAGGTTGGATAATTTCGGACCTCTGTATCTCAGAAACGGATGAAGACGTGAAGAAAATTTTCAAGGTTGTTCGATATCGTGATCTTAGGAATACATCATTAAAACTACAGAAATTTCCTCTACATAGGAGTCTCCGATTCCGCGGCTATGTTTTGGCAACCAAAAAATAAGTTTTTGGGGCATTTCTCGATAACGGATAAACATTTTTGAAAACTGGAGTTGGATATTCCAGATAAATGTCTAGTGAATATACAGTTAAAATTTGTGCAATTTGCTGCAGTTATTTATTATTTAGATTTCGCCTCATACCGGCTTTTACTTGTAGACGTAGAGTAACTGTGAACCCTTGTATCTTGGATACATAGAAAGGTATCACGAAAATTTTCAAGGCTGTCTGTGATCGGGATTTTAGGAATATACCACAAAATTTTCAAGCATTTGCTGTGCATAGCCGTCCTGGAATCCTCGACTGGGATTTTGTCCGCTGGTGACGGCGAAAACATAGGGGGGAAAAAAGCCATTTCGTGGGGTTTTCCGAGAAACCGCCCATGGACTAATGGTGTCCCCGTAAGTCCCATCAAGCTCACCGTAGACCACATCAAATGCAAAAAGATCCAAGCGATTTGCTACATTTGCCTATACAGGAGGAAGTGTGTAATATTCATACTTTGTCGCTGTGCTGTCGGAAAGTGACCCCAAGACGATTCTTCTGTTGGATATACATACGTTCCTTAGCCCAAGGGCTATGCAGAACACTTGTCCCAACCTTTTTATCACCAATAATAGAACCCGAGGTATGAGCACCGGAAAATCCCGCTTTTATGCGCGGCGTCTTGGAACATATTAGGTACGCAAGCGCAGCCGTCTCCGGAGGCGCTATTTCGGAATGGACAACTTCTGGTTGGTCTGAAACGTTCCTTTCGCTTCCGTGACGTCACACACACTCCTTTGAATGTGCGTAGCGCGAGACGAATTACGAGGTCCACTGCTCCGCAGATGTAACTGAAAACATTCAGCGACTTACGCGAATCAATTCTCTCTATTGCAAAACATGTCCGCAGCTCGTGGTCTTGCGGTAGCGTTCTCGCTTCCCACGCACGGGGTCCTGGGTTCGATTCCCGGCGGGGTCAGGTATTTTTCCTGCCTCGAGATGATTGGGTGTCGTCGTCTTCATCATCGTCATTCATCCCCTTTACGGTCGGAGGGAGGTAATGGCAAATCACGGTGCGGGTCTCCCGCCCTGTCTCCCTACGCTCCTCGGAGTATGGGACATCATTGTTAAACATGTAACATTAGTTTAAATAAAGGACGCCATCCTCCCTAACCCGCAAAACAATGGTTAAAATTATCACTACTCTTATACCAGGAATAAACGCTCTGTAGCAGTCCAGTTACTTCCAAATACTCCGAGATCTGACTACTAGATTGGAAAATGAGCACCGCAAACAGTCACTACATCGTGTCCAACTGAATTACAGCCTCTACCGCTCATAATTTCCCACATGAACAAGTGGAGTACAGTGTAAGGGCATAGGGGAAAAGTCAAATTCAATACATTCGAATTGCCATGGAAACAAATAGAATTTACCAACTTCTATCAAACCTTGTCAACCCGACATTCTCCTCCAACACATACGGAGTCTGACAGTCGTCGTTTCTACGCTCTGTTTGCGAACGAAACATGAATGGCGGAAGTTGTTGCACACTGCTCTGCAAAACTTAAACACAACATTGAACGTTTTTGGAAGGTGACTATCAACAGTCGTCAAGTAATGTATAAAATGCATGGCGGACCATCAGCTGCTTTTATTTTAAACCTAAAACATAGGCCGGTTTCAGTCACGGACCATCTTCACGGATAAAGGTCAGAATGGTTTAAGCCACAACTTTACATCTGTCATTACTTAAATAACGTGGAGAGCATGTCACGAATATCAAGATACGACACAGGACTTTTAGAAGCAAACATACTAATTCGAAGTGTACACTTCGAAGCTATCATACCAATGCTAAGTGTACGTGTAGTATTTGTATGTTTGCTTCTAAGAGTCCTCTGTCGTATCTTGATATTCATGAAATGCTCTATATATTATTTAAGTAGTGACAAATGTAAAGTTGTGGCTTAAACCATTCTAAACCTTAACCGTGCAGATGGTCCATAACTGAAAGCGGTCGACATTTTGGGTCTAAAATAAAAGCGGCTAATGGTCAAACATGCATTTTATACATAACATTAACTACGCGCGGAAATGAATGAAAGCGAGGAAGCATATTGCAAGCGGCCCCCCAGTCGTGCAGGCCGCTTGGCGTGAGGTGATCACATGGCGTGAGGTAATCGTGACTACAGAGCCAAATGGGGCTGGCCACGCAATACGAGACAGTTTGAAGAAACAGGAGAAGACAGTGCGTGTCAATTAGCGAGCAGTTGCGGTGCACTGTGGTGGCCTTCTCCATTACAAAATGGCCCGGAGACATTTGGATGACTTCATACGGGGAAGCATCTCCTCACGTGTATGAGGAGAGTCCCGGACCACTGGTACTCCTGCCCGAAGAAGGGGAAGTGGTCGACCAGTTAACTACAGCAACAGATGGTTGTGCAACAGGCAACATGGGACGCAAGTCAAACAAGAGGTGTAACTGCGACCACAGGTAATAAGAGGTCTGCAAGGCACGCTCCACAGCGGCAAGGCGACTGCACGAGGGTGGTCTCGTTGACCGATGTCTTCCGTTGACACCAGCAAAACGGCGGCACGATTGCGATGGTGCCAAGAGCATAGGTCTGGACCAACGACGACTGAGTTCGCGTGGTCTTCTCGGATGAGAGCAGATTCAGTCTGACCAGTGATTCTGGACGTACCCTCATAGGGTGATAGGTGGGAACACCTAATGCACCCAGGAACATTGTCGAACATTATCGTTTTCGTGGTCCACGCGTTGCACGGGCGTAGCGGCCCCCAAATCTTTGAACACTGCACACACACCAGTCAGCGTTATTGTTGCAATGTACTCTTTCTCCACGGGCATCCGAGTATGTGTGGGATGCCTTGGATGATGATGATCGGTTTGCGGGGCGCTGAACTGCGCGGTTATCAGCGCCCATTCAAATTCCCAACTTTTGCTCAGTCCAATCTCGCCACTTTCAGGAATGATGATGAAATGATGAGGACAAAACAAACACCCGGTCACATCGAGGCAGGTGAAATTTCCTGACACTGCCGGGAATCGAACACGGGACCCCGTGCCCGGGAAACAAGTACGCGACCGCGAGACCACGAACTGCGGACGGCCTAGAAGAGATGTATTGCACCATGTCCACATGCACCATCGACCGTCCATCAGTTGTCAACTGCGCTAGTGGAGGAATGGCACGTTCTACCGGAAGAAATCCTTACCGACCTTGTGACCAGCATGGAAGCACGTTGTGGAGCATACATTCTCGTCCGCGGTGATCACGGACCCTATTGAGAACCATGTCACGCCGTTTGTTTTGTCCAGAGGACCTTCATAAACCGCGGTGACTTCACTGTAATTATCGCCTTTGAATAAAGGTGTAATTTCTGTCCGTCTCATAGCGTAATTCTGTCAGTTACCTCTGTACTATACTACAGCATTTCCTTGGATGTAATGTCCAAGTCTCAAAGAGCTATGTTACTTGGTAGTGTCATATGTGAAGATAACACAACAGAACGATATAGAAATTGTCTTTTTTGTTGTACTTTAGTTTCGCGATACATAGAAAAAAATACGTCAGGATAAGTTTTCTACAGCTATTGCTTGGCACAACTACGTTTTTGTTTACGCCACGCAGTGGTCATGAATGTAACTGCTATTTTCATTTTGTTCTAATGTTGCATTTTTTTTTTTTTTTGCTTTATTAACGAAGTCTATAAATTCTTTTTCCAAGAAACGGAGTAATCTGAGTCAGTGATTTTATAGCAAATTGTAAGCCAAAGTAATTGTTATTTTTGAAAGTGTATGGGATGAGCGGTGTAGAAGCATATCGATAGGTCGACACAAAGTATCAACAAAGAATCGGGAGCGAGAACATGAATGCGACTGTCGTGCCACCTGAGTGCTAGTGTGTGTGTGTGTGTGTGTGTGTGTGTGTGTGTGTGTGTGTGTGTGTGTCCGTGGCCGATTTAACTGCTTTGAACAGTGGTATTTATTGTAATTTTGGTATGTACCGCGTACAAACAATTATTTACGTGTCGCGTTGCTTATTAGTCAGAACTGCTATTCGGCACATTGAGCTTAAGAAAAGTGATGTGAAGACCGCTAAGCTGTGTGAACACTTACGCGCACTGTTGATTGTATACAGCACGGGCTGCTCATTACCGTAAATTTGAAACTGACCAGTGACAGCTAACGAACATTATGACGCGAGCCTTACTTTCGTCGAAGCTTGTAGATACCCTAATTACGACAGTTCTACAAACATTGCGCGTTCCTGCAACATTCGCAACGTTACAATCGAGTGGATCAGCACGCCGGTAAGTACTAGATTACATGCTCAAGGAATTACGGACCTCGACGCCTCGCCGACAGCACCAGCTAAGGGAAGATCGATTTATTACACCAAAAACCTCAACCCACGCGAGCTATTGATAAAAGAACTGTATATTCAACTTAACAATTTTGCGAAAGTTGTTACTTTTTCATGGTCCCTGTCTTTCAAATAACTGGAGTTGCGCTCAACATTGAGTTACACATTCTTTTGGTAGCTTTCAAAATTAAAGATTAAAATTACTTTTGTCAGTAAATCAACTGGTTTTAGATATGAATTTTTTTTTCACGCCTGTTATCTTGCGACATAGTGATTATTGCAAAAAACTGCAGTTATAATCAGTGAGACTGAAATTATTGTCTTTAATTTCATTTGCTTTAATTGCTGATGGATATATTTTTTGCACCAATTCTCGTGCCGATCATTTTGTGTTGCCCAGTTGTTCATTGTCCGCCTTTACATTAGCAACAGTAGCTAACCACAATTTACCCAGTGTGTTTAGTGAATAAATATGTTAAAGGCGAAACATTTTTGATTTTGACAGACGTGTGAGTACTAATCATGTTATAGTTTTACGTGATATGCTTGCATGAGAGGGCTTAATGTATAGTTACTGCTGGGTCAAGTTAAATATTTCTGGTTTCAGTTACTTTAAAACTTTTGTTTGCAAAAAATTAGAGGAGACAGATCAGGGTTTCGTTAGTCTTAGTAGTTGAACACGGTCGGTTCATGCCCAACCAATATTCGATAAGGTACTGTTTCGGATGAGGTAGCTAAATTTTGTGGCACCACAGATCCGTTATTTTCACATACGTCATGCGAAAGTTACTTTCATCGTTACGTTTTGCACAGCAGTGTATTGTGGAAACTAGACACTCGTCGTATGTCAAAGGCAGCAACTGAAAATGATGAAATGTTGATGAAACAGCTGAAGACCAGATAGACGTTTATGCACCTTACGAAGAATGGCTGAAAATCATTATGGATGAACCACTAACAAAGCTGCCCAAGGCCAGGGGAAGAAATTGGTCTGCTCTTGTAGCAAACATCCTGGTTTTCATCTGATGCCGTTTAGGGAGTCCATGGAAAATCTCTTACCCCATTCATCTTGAGGTGGTTCTTCTTTAGGAAAGTTCATTATTTGTTTTAGTGTTTGCTTTATCATTAAATATGATTTGAAGAACCTGCCTTTAACAAAATATAATTTGTTTTTTCTCTCTTTAGCCACAAATGTTTCTGTGATATTACACCATCATCAGTGGGTTTATTTGTTCATGGTGAGAAGGTCTCCTATTCAGAAACAGAAGAGCAGATTCAATGAGTCAAGATCCTGCTGTACAGCCTTTATTGTGATGACCGCTTTCTGCAAACTACGTTGCCATCATCAGATCTTCTTCACTACATTTCTTGACCAAATGCATCTTGTATCGTATCACAGAACAATATTTCATGAACATGAGAACAATAGTATATCAGAAAGTCAAGCATAAAATAAATAACTATTATATAAAACAACGTACATATTGCACTGATTATACAAGCTCATGTTCGCACATTAGTGGAATGAAAAGTACATTCTGCTAATATACGAAAATGACATTGCATAATCATTGCAATACGTGTGTTATTTTGTATAGTAGTTATTTTACGCTTGACTTGCTGATATATTGTTGTTCTCAGATTCATGAAATATCGTTCTGTGTGTTTTGATACGATACAAGATGCATTTGGTCAAGACTCAGTGAAATGCAGCGCAGAAGATCTAATGACGGCAAAGTAGTTTGCTGAAAAAGGTCATCACAATAAAGGCTGTACAATAGCGATCTTGGCTGTTTCAAGTTGAACTTTTTTGCATTGATCTAGATCGCCCTCTAGCTTGACGATGTCAAGCATATATGAAGGTCTCTATTCTTGGAGATCAAATCTTTTCGATCTTTAAATTTCGCACATACTTTCTCTTCTATTGAAGAAAATGCTATTTTCTTTTTCAAATGTTTTTAGCCCCACATATTAAGTACAGGTGCACTGTTGTGTAGTCGGGCTGTTCAAGGTACACTACAATTGCTCTGCCGCGCAGTACAATGTAAGAAACAGGAAGCCATCATGAGCTTACTTCGTTTTGCACAAACTGTGAACTACTGTTGTAAAGGATTGGATCGTTTGGGGGAAGAGACCAGACAGCGAGGTCATCGGTCTCATCGGATTAGGGAAGGACGTGGAAGGAAGTCGGCCGTGCCCTTTCAAAGGAACCATCCCGGCATTTGCCTGGAGCGGTTTCGGAAAATTACGGAAAACCTAAATCAGGATGGCCGGACGCGGGATTGAACCGTCGTCCTCCGGAATGCAAGTCCAGTGTGCTAACCACTGCGCCACCTCGCTCGGTACTGTTGTTAAGCACACGGAGGTAACGTTCTTGTTTGAGTTAGATGACAGGCATGTACACTGTGCTAGGGATACACTGTTTGAATTTGTTCTCGTGGGTGTTGGACCATTTCCTTCCTGCTGCACAATAATAGCGTTAGGAGAATGTGGAAAATACTGGTTACATTATTTCGGCGTGAAATTAGTTCCAACTATTGAGCATGAAGTCGTACAAGTGGTCAAAAGCAAAAGCCTTAATGCAAAATGTCAGCTGGTATAGATGTTCCAGTGTCATCCAGTGTCACTTATAATCTATATTGCTCCACAAATTGCAAAGCCCTTGGGGCTCACTTAATTTATCATTTACTGAGGGTGTGTTCACAGAAAGATTAAAAATATCAAAAATGCGACCTTTATTGAAATGTGGAGATCAGCAAAAATTTAAAAATTACTTACTCATTTAACTGCTCTCGACATTCTCTAAAGTAATTTTGAGATTAATGAAACAACGAATCGCTACGTACCTAGATGACCACAGCCTACGGAATAATAATCAGCATGCCTTTCGAACAGTTAGCAATATAGAAACTGCGATAAATTACTACTCTGGCGAAATAGTAATTTGGGTAACAACAATAGTGTTGTCAGAGTTAATTTAGATCTTTCTAAAGCTTTCGATAAGGTTAGTCACGAAATCCTTTTAGATAAGATGGATGCAACGGGGATAAAAAGAATAGAAAACATATTTGAAAATATGATTTCAGGTTGAGGAGCTCAAATCAGCTCACGCTAATTATAAAATCCGATAATCATCTGATGCAAGGAAAGTCGATGTAAGTGTACCCCAGCGTAGCGCCTTAGGTCCCCAACTTTTCCTTACTCATATAAATGATATACCCACCTCTGACACTGCTGCTGCCGCCAATTAGTGACATTAAGAAATCTCTGTCCACTACAACTGATGAAGTCCCTGCATTAAGGATCAATGCTTAACAGGATAACCCTAAATGTGCAGAAAGCGAACTATACGCAATTTGGGAAGGTGAGTCAGAACCAAGATCTCTGTCTGGTACTCGATGAGTTACAAAGGGTATGATGTGCAGGACTTTTAGGAATTTGTGTTGGCCAAGGCTTAAACTGGAAAGAACATACTATAATCATGCCCAGAAATTCAGTTCTGCTTGTTTTGCTCTGAGAATTATTTCTACAGCTTGCTCTCCAGGTGGTGCTAGAATGGCTCATTTTGGCTACTTCCAGTCCTTTGCAGCCTATGAAACAGTTTTCTGGCGTAAAATTATTAGTCGATTAAATAAAATGTTTAAATTACAGAGAATAGTTATTCGAATATTGTCACAAAGTTCGGCTAGGGCTGACTGCAAGACCCTGATTAGAAAGTTGTTTGCTTACTGTTCCCTCCACATACATACATACATAAATGTGTGATGATGACGAGGGCTAGATCTTGTGATCTGCAGACCAACTCCTATTAACATAGTTAAAATACTTGCAACTGAGGGTCCTCCACACAGAACTAGTTATGGCTCTGAGCACTATGGGGCTTAACTTCTGAGGTCATCAGTCCCCTAGAACTAGTTAGAACTAATCGCTCTCCAAAACAAGTGAGTCACTTTGGTGCCATTCTTTACAATGCGCTGCCAAGAGTTCAGAGACGGAAAATCCTCTTAGGTCAGAGTTAATATAAATTATTGTTGGTTTTACGATGTAAATGAATATGTTTGCTTATAGGATTACTAAGTCTTTATTCATTTTTTGGTTCTCTGATTCTTTTAACTATGTACCATCGATTCTGTGGTTTTCTTTGCAAAGAACGTTTCTGCTGTTGGGTTTCTGATTCCTCTGTTTCAGGCACAGTGCAATACACCTCTACTGGGAAAGAATCTGGCGCTAACGTCGTCGTGATAATTGCAGTGTCGGCAGGTTTCCGTGTATTCGTGCTTTTTACCTTTTAGCGGTGCTGCATAATTAACTCTTGTGTTTTATTGTTATGTTTTGTGGGGTGTTTTACATCAAAGTTTGATGTTTGACCTACATCACTGATTGACTTATTGTTCATTTTGTACTTTTCTGCATTGTTATATAATTTGTTCATGTGTTTTCTCTTTTTCAATACTGTTTTTGTTTACAAAATTCATTGCCCATTCAAATGGTTCTGAGCACTATGGGACTTAACTTCTTTGGTCATCAGTTGGTTGGTTGGTTGGTTTGGGGAAGGAGACCAGACAGCGTGGTCATCGGTCTCATCGGATTAGGGAAGGATGGGGAAGGAAGTCGGCCGTGCCCTTTCAGAGGAAACATCCCGGCATTTGCCTGGAGTGATTTAGGAAAATCACGGAAAACCTAAATCAGGATGGCCGGACCCGGGATTGAACCGTCGTCCTTCCGAATGCGAGTCCAGTGTCTAACCACTGCGCCACCTCGCTCGGTTTGGTCATCAGTCCCCTGGAACTTAGAACTACTTGAACCTAACTAACCTAGGGACATCACACACACCCATGCCCGAGGCAGGATTCGAACCTGCGAACCGTAGCTGTGGCGCAGTTCCAGACTGTAGCGCCTAGAACCGCTCGGCCACTCAGGCCGGCCCATTGCCCATTAATTAACATTTTGCAGGTTACATTCACAATGAAGATGATGTATTTTGTGATTGCCCTTCCAATCATGTACCGAACGAGGTGGCTACTCCAGTCTTAATGTATCGGACTCGCATTCTGAAGGACGGGGGTTTATTCCCCATCCGGTCATCCTGACTTGGGTTTTCCATGGTTTCCCTTATTGCTAAGGTGAATGCTGCGCTTTTCCTTTGATCAGGCCATGGGCGATTTTCTGCCCTATTCTCACATTATCGAATACTATTTTGTTAATGTTTTTATGCATATTCACTGAAGCGCCATAGAAACTGGTATAGGCATGCATATTCAATTACAGATATATGTAAATAGGCAGAACACGGCGCTGCGGTCGTCAACGCCTATATATGACAAGTGTCTGGCGCAGTTGTCAGATGGGTTAATGCTGCTACAATGGCAGGTTATTAAGATTTAAGTGAGTTTGAACGTGGTGGTGTAGTCTGCGCACGAGCGATGGGACACAGCATCTCCGAGGTAGCGATGAAGTGAGGATTTTCCCGTACGACCGTTTCACGAGTGTACCGTTAATATGACACTGTAATTCTGCCAGAGACAGCAAAGGACCTGAAGAGCAGCTGAAGGGATAGACAGTGCCTTGAAAGGAGGATATAAGATGAACATCAACAAAAGCAAAACGAGGGTAATGAAATGCAGTCGAATAAGTCGGGCAATACTGAGGGAATTAGATCAGGAAATAAGACACCTAAAGTAGTAAATGAGTTTTGCTATTTGGGGAGCAAAATAACTGATGATGGTCGAAGTAGAGAGGATATAAAATGTAGACTGGCAATGACATGGAAAGCATTTCTGAAGAAGAGAAATTTGTTAACATCGAGTATAGATTTACGTGTCAGGTAGTCGTTTATGAAAGTATTTGTATGGAGTGTAGCCATGTATGGAAGTGAAACATGGACGATAAATAGTTTGGACAAGAAGAGAATAGAAGCTTTCGAAATGTGGTGTTACAGAAGAACTCTGAAGTTTAAATGGGTTGATCATGTAACTAATGAGGAGATACTGAATGGAATTGAGGAGAAGAGGAGTTTGTGGCACAACTTGACAAGAAGAAGGGACCGGTTGGTAGGACATGTTCTGAGGCATCAAGGGATCGCAAATTTAGCATTGGAGGGCAGCGTGGAGGGTAAAAATCGTAGAGGGAGACCAAGAGATGAATACACTAAGCAGATTCAGAAGGATGTACGTTGCAGTAAGTATTGGGAGATGAAGAAGCTTGCACAGGATAGAGTAGCATGGAGAGCTGCAACAAACCCGTCTCTGGACTGGAGACCACAACGAACGAACGAACCGTTAATATCAGGTACCCGGTAAATCATCGAATCTCTGACATTGCTGCGGCCAAAAAAAAAAAATCTCAAGAACGGGACCAACGACGACTGAAGAGAATCGCTCAAAGTGACAGATGTGCAACCCTTTCACAAATTGCCGCAGATTTCAATGCTGAGCCATCAACAAGTGTCAGCGTGCAAACCATTCAACGAAACATCATTGACATGGGTTTTTTTGGTAGGGTTTAAGGGCGCTCAACTGCTGAGGTCATTAGCGCCCAGTCACTGGTGTTAGAGCAAATGGAATCTGCTAAAACTCAAGGGGATGGGGGGACACCAGAAGTACCTGACAAAGATGCAGATAAAATAAGTAAAAAGGTTAAATGTCTTTGGACAAGCCAGTTAAAGTTATAAAACGCAGAATATGAGCAGCTGCTCGAGCGTCATCAGCTAAAACATCCGGTAAAGTAGATGGCAGGGACAGGATAACACGAAATTGACTAAAACGGGGACACGACAATAAAACATGGCGCACTGTTAATGCCTGACCACAAGGGCACTGCGGGGCTGGATCACCGGAGAGCAGGTAGCGGTGGCTAAACCGGCAATCCCCAATCCGCAACCTGGTCAGAAGGACCTCTTCTCGCCGAGATGGTCGGGAGGATGTTGTCCAAGCAGTGGGGAGCGGTTTTACTGCCCTGAGCTTGTTTCCTTGGAGGGATGACCAAGCATCCCACCACAACGACACAAGCCTCTAACATACATCCCCACGAACGTCAGATGACGGGACACAATGGGAGGCTGGCCGAGGCAGGAGGACTGCAGCCTTGGCTGCAGCATCCGCAGCCTCATTCCCAGGCACTCCTACATGTCCGGGAACCCACAGAAAGCTGACAGAACCACCTTTATTAGTGAAAGAATGGAGGGTCTGCTGTATCCGTTGAATCAAGGGATGGACCGGATAGGGAGCTCCAAGGCTCTGAAGAGCACTGAGTGAGTCAGAGCAGAGTACATACGATGAATGGCGGTGGCGGCGGGCATACTGAACGGCCTGATGGAGAGCAAAAAGTTCGGCCGTAAAGCTCGAACATTGGTCGAGGAGCCGGTATTTAAAGGTGGCGGCCCCGACGACAAAGGCACAGCCGACACCATCGTCAGTTTTGGAGCCATCGGTGTAAATAAAGGTGTGACCGGCAAGTCGAGCACGAAGTTCGACAAACCGTGAGCAATACACTGCAGCCGGAGTACCCTCCTTCGGGAGTGAGCTGAGGTCGAGATAAATAGGAACCGGAGCCTGGAGCCAAGGTGGTGTCGGGCTCTCACCCTCTCTGAAGGTGGTAGGGAGGGCAAAATTCAATTGTCGAAGCAGGCGACGGAAGCGGACTCCGGGGGGCAGCAGGGCAGACACATACAACCCGTACTGACGGTCGAGAGAATCGGCGAAGAAGGACTCGTAAGAGGGGTGGTCGGGCATAGACAACAGCCGGCAGGCATACCGACACAGCAGTACGTCGCGCCGGTAGGTCAATGGTAACTCGGCAGCTTCAGCATAAAGACTCTCCACAGGACTAGTGTAGAAGGCTCCGGTCGCAAGACGTATCCCCCGATGGTGGATGGAGTTGAGCCGGCGTAAGAGGGACGGCCGAGCGGACGAGTAGACGAAGCTCCCATAATCCAGCTTCGATCGGACTATGGACCGATACAAGCGAAGCAGGACAGTGCGATCTGCTCCCCAAGATGAACCGCTAAGAACTCTTAGGACATTAAGGGAACGTGTACAACGGGCCGCCAAATAAGAGACATGTGGAGACCAACACAGTTTCCTGTCCAAAGTGAGCCCTAGAAACTTAGTTGTGTCCACGAATGGGAGAACAACGGGACCGAGATGTAAGGATGGCGGAAGGAACGCTTTATATCGCCAAAAGTGGATACAAACTGTCTTCTCTTCAGAGAACCGGAAGCCATTTGCCACGCTCCATGAGTAGAGGCTGTCTAGACAACGCTGAAGGCAGCGCTCCAGGAGGCATGTTCTCTAGGCACTGCAGTAGATCGCGAAGTCATCGACAAAGAGAGAGCCTGAGACATTAGGTGGAATGCAATCCATAATTGGATTGATCGCTATGGCAAAAAGGGCTACGCTCAAGACGGAGCCCTGAGGCACTCCGTTCTCCTGGAGGAAGACGTCGGACAATACGGAACCCACACGTACCCTAAACTTTCGATCCGTTAAAAAGGAATCAATAAAAAGGGGCAGGCGACCGCGTAGGCCCCACCTGTGCATAGTGCGGAGGATACCTCCTCTCCAACAGGTATCATAAGCCTTCTCCAAATCGAAGAACACGGCTACCGTTTGGCGCCTTCGCAAAAAGTTGTTCATGATGAATGTCGACAAGGTCACAAGGTGGTCAACAGCGGAGCGGCGGCGACGAAAGCCGCATTGGACATTAGTAAGTAGTCGTCGAGATTCAAGAATCCAGACTAACCGAGCATTAGCCATGCGCTCCATCACCTTACAGACACAGCTTGTAAGAGAAATGGGGCGGTAACTAGAAGGAAGGTGTCTATCCTTCCCGGGTTTGGGTATAGGAACAACAACGGCGTCACGCCAACGCATGGGGACTTTACCTTCGGTCCAGACGCGATTGTAGGTACGAAGAAGGAAGCTTTTGCCCGCCGGAGAAAGGTGTGCCAGCATCTGAACGCGAATGGCATCTGGCCCCGGAGCAGAGGACCGGGACAGTGCAAGCGCACGTTCGAGTTCCCGCATTGTAAAGGGGGCATTATAAGTTTCCAGATTCAGCGAGTGGAAGGAAGGTCGCCGAGCCTCTTCTGCCTCTTTCCTGGGAAGGAAGGCAGGATGGTAATTGGCGGAGCTTGAAACCTCCGCGAAAAAGCGGCCAAAGGCGTTGGAGACAGCCACAGGATCAACAAGGACCTCATTACCTGAGGTCAGGCCAGGTACTGAGGAGTGGGCCTTAATGCCCGACAGCCGGCGCAGGCTACCCCAAACGACAGAAGAGGGAGTGAAACTGTTAAAGGAGCTGGTGAAAGAGGCCCAACAAGCTTTTTTGCTGTCTTTGATGACTCTACGGCATTGCGCTCGGAGTCGTTTGTATTCTATACAATTCGCCAACGTAGGATGGCGGCGAAAGGTGCGTGAAGCACGTCGTCGAGCACGGATAGCGTCCCTACAAGCCTCGTTCCACCAGGGGACGGAAACGCGACGTGAAGAAGAAGTAGTACGAGGAATGGAACGTTCGGCAGCATTGATGATAACAGCCGTGAGGTATTCGACATGACTGTCACAACTGGGAAAATCGTGGTCCGGAAAGGTCGCCAGGGAGGAGTACAGTCCCCAGACAGCTTTCAGTATGTTCCAGCTCGAAGGACGTGGGGATGGGGTGTGGTGCAGGAGACGAACGACACAGGGGAAGTGGTCGCTCGAATAGGTGTCAGAAAGGACATACCACTCGAACCGACGGGCAAGAGTGGCAGAACAGATCGAGAGGTCCAAGTGGGAGTAGGTATGAGTAGAGTCCGAAAGGAAAGTCGGGGCGCCGGTATTGAGGCAGACAAGATTGAGATGGTTGAAGACATCCGCCAAGAGTGAGCCTCTTGGACAGGGCGCAGGAGAGCCCCAAAGGGGATGATGGGCATTGAAGTCGCCAAACAATAAAAACGGCGGGGGAAGCTGAACGATCAGGTGCATCATGTCAGCCCGACTAACAGCAGATGATGGTGGAGTGTAGATGGTACAAACTGAAAAAGTAAAAGCAGAAAGAGTAATGCGGACAGCTATTGCTTGGAGTGGGGTGGTCAATGGGATGGGATGGTAATAAACATCGTCCCGAACGAGCAACATGACCCCACCATGAGCTGGGATACCGTCCACAGGGGTGAGGTCATACCGCTCCGAGGTATAGTGGGTAAAGGCAATACGGTCAGTCGGGCGCAACTTGGTTTCCTGGAGACCAAGGACGAGCGGACAGTGCAGGCGGAGGAGCAGTTGTAATTCCTCCCGATTAGATCGAATACCTCTTATGTTCCAATGAAACAACGCCATCGCTAGTCAAAAGGTTGGGGGAACGAGACGGGGGAAGAGCTGGTCACCTCCACGGCCGCGGAGGGCCAGGTTGCGAGGGAACTACGCTACAACCGACGGGAGGCGGATCCGGTTCCATTGACTCGTCGCCAGCTGCAGCCGCTGTCCCTGGTTGTGTAGGACGGGCCGCATCATTTGCCGACGAAAGGCCGGCGGAGCGCCTGGCAGCAGAGCGTCCCGGCGAAACTGAGGACGGCCGGAAGCAGCGACTCACGGATGGAGCGTCAGACGAAACGCGCCGGGGTGGAGAGGGGGATAGAGACTACTTCTTGTAGGCCTTCTTGGAATGCCGAGGAGGCACAGGGATGGTGGGTTGGACCCGAAGAAGGTCCTCACGCGCGGGGTCCGTTTTGGAACGCCGGACCTCGGAAGCTGGGGTCCGGAACGTTTCCCCGATGGACACCTGAGAAGAGGATCGCTTCTCAGGTGGCGTGGGGGGAGGAGGAGGAGGAGGAGGAGGAAGGGTGGCCCCTGGGGCAGAGGGGGTGGGGGCCACGGGGGAGGAGGATTTGGAAGGGAGGGATTTGGGAGGCGGAGGCAGAGCCCCCTGGTGGGCGGAGGAGGTGGAGGGGGGACAGGATAGGGGTGCGGATACCGCGGAAGGAGTGGACACAACTGAGGCAAACGAGGTGGTCAATGGCACGGGATGGAGGCGGTCGTACTTCTTCCGGGCCTCAGAATAAGAGAGCCGATCCAAAGTTTTGATTTCTTGTATCTTCTTCTCCTTCTTATATGCGGGGCAGTCTGAGGATCTAGGCGAGCGGACGCCACGACAATTAACGCACCGAGGTGGTGGGGTGCATGTATGTTCCTCACGAAGAGGACGTCCACAATCGCCACAAAGGGGCTCAGCCTCACACTGTGATGACATGTGCCCAAAGCGCAAACACCTAAAACAGCGCATAGGAGGTGGGACGTAAGGTCGCACGTCACACCGGTAGCACATCACCTTTACCTTCTCCGGGAGAACGTCCCCCTCGAAGGCGAGGATAAAGGCCCCGGTGTCGATGCGACGGTCTTTGGGGCCGCGCTGGACTCGCCGGACGAAATGCACGCCTCGGCGCTCCAGGTTGGCCCTGAGCTCCTCATCAGATTGTAGCAGGAGGTCACGATGAAAAATAACCCCCTGCGTCCTATTTAGTGCCAGATGTGGGACAATGGATACTGGGATGTCCCCTAGGCGGTTGCACGCCTGGAGCGCCGCCGACTGTGTGGCGGAGGTGGTCTTGATAAGGACGGACCCTGAATGCATCTTGCTGAGAGCCTCGAGTTCCCCGAAGACGTCCTCAATGTGCTGAACGAAGAACATGGGCTTGGAGGTGGCGAACGTCCCCCCCATCGGTTCGAGAACAGACCAAATAGCGGGGGAAGTACTTTGCCCCAAGCCGGCGGGCCTGTCCTTCCTCCCATGGAGTGGCCAAGGGGGAAAGGGCAGGAGAACCAGAACTAGAAACGGTACCTCTTCTTTTGAAAGACTCGGCCACAGAGCGACCTGATACATGTTGACGTTTCATCTGCAAGACGTCCGCCCCGATACCACCCACTCCGACCAGGGGCTCTCCCCACGGGCGCCACCCAGCCGCAGCAAGGGCCACCTGGCAGGATGACCATTGCCGGGAGTCCTGATGCCCCAAGGAGATGGGCATCTACTCCTTGGCCGACGTGGGGGGGTGTGCAGCTCAGGTATCGGCAGTACGATCCCTGTGTTGTCAGGGGGCTACAACCTAGAGGGTACATGACGACCCCACCACAACAGGCTGGCTACCGTGCTGGATTTCTGGTGCCATGGAAAGTCCATCATGATCGCTGGTGCAGATGGAGATGCACTATGGGCGTAACTTGGGCAACCCATCAGGCGTTTAGGCCCAATTTGAGGAATAGTGGGTATGGTTACAACGCCGGTGCAATGCTGAGTGCCAAGGTCTTAGTGCACTTAGGACCAGTGGTACACCATGTAAGGTGTCCTTCCCCAAAAGGCTCGTACTTCTGTAGAATTTTGAAAAATGGAGGTCAAACCCCAAGGGGGACCATTACATGGAAGGCCGAAACGGTTGAAACTCCTTTTAGTCGCCTCTTACGACAGGCAGGAATACCTCGGGCCTATTCTTACCCCGGACCCGCAGGGGTCATTGACATGGGCTTTCGTAGCTGAAGGCCCACTCGTGTACCCTTGATGACTGAACCACAGAAAGCTTTACGCCTCGCCTGGGCCCGTCAACATAGACATTGGACTGTTGATGACTGCAGATACGGTCAATGGTTAGATAAGTCTCGTTTCAAATTGTACGGGTATGGAGACAAACTCATGAATCCATGGACCCTGCATATTAGCAGGGGACTGTTGAAGATGGTGGAGGCTCTGTAATGATGTGGGGTGTATGCAGTTGGAGTGATCTGGGCCCCCTGACACGCCTAGATACGACGAACAGTTGACATGTACGTAGCATCCTGTCTGATCACCTGCTTCCATTTATGTCAGTTGTGCGGGCTATTGCAGCACGACAATGCGACATCCCAAACGTCCAGATTTGCTACAGAGTGGCTCCAGGAACACTATTCTGCGTTTAAACACTTCCACTGGCCAGCAAACTCCCCAGACTTGAACATTACTGAGCATATATGGGATGCCTTGCAACATGCTGCTCAGAGGAGATCTCCACTGCCTCGTACCCTTACAGATTTATGGACAGCCCTGTAGGATTTATGGAATAAGGTCTTTCCAGCTCTACTTCAGACATTAGTCGAGTCCATGCCACGTCGTGTTGCGGCACTTCTGCTTGCTCGCGGGTGCCTATACCATATTAGGCAGGTGTACCAGTTTCTTTGGCTCTTCAGTGTATTATTTCTGTGTGGTACTGATATGACTGGTACTACAGTACTAAATGGTCTTTGGACAAATATATAAACGGAAAAAAAAATTAATAAACATCTATCGCAATTGCGGAACAGTGCCGAAACCGTCGCCCTTAAAAGTAATCGGCACAATTTCTGTGAACAGCGTGACAAGCAAAAGATTCCAAGATACAGTACCTGATCAGAAGACTGTGTACACCCCCATGAAATGTGAAATTCAAGACTTTGTCACGAGAGGCGAACTCACTCATTGTAACAGGAGACGGGGAGTATCGTACCGTAATTAGATTCTATAACGTGAGAGAGAGGACTTTTTACAGTTATCTTCAGTTAACAGTAGGTGGTTGCTACAGGGTGTTTCAAAAATGACCGGTATATTTGAAACGGCAATAAAACCTAAACGAGCAGCGATAGAAATACACCGTTTGTTGCAATATGCTTGGGACAACAGTACATTTTCAGACGGACAAACTTTCGAAATTACAGTAGTTACAATTTTCAAGAACAGATGGCGCTGCAAGTGATGTGAAAGATATAGAAGACAACGCAGTCTGTGGGTGCGCCATTCTGTACGTCGTCTTTCTGCTGTAAGCGTGTGCTGTTCACAACGTGCAAGTGTGCTGTAGACAACATGGTTTATTCCTTAGAACAGAGGATTTTTCTGGTGTTGGAATTCCACCGCCTAGAACACAGTGTTGTTGCAACAAGACGAAGTTATCAACGGAGGTTTAATGTAACCAAAGGACCGAAAAGCGATACAATAAAGGATCTGTTTGAAAAATTTGAACGGACTGGTAACGTGATGGATGAACGTGCTGGAAAGGTATGGCGACCGCGTACGGCAACCACAGAGGGCAACGCGCAGCTAGTGCAGCAGGTGATCCAACAGCGGCCTCGGGTTTCCGTTCGCCGTGTTGCAGCTGCGGTCCAAATGACGCCAACGTCCACGTATCGTCTCATGCGCCAGCGTTTACACCTCTATCCATACAAAATTCAAACGCGGCAACCCCTCAGCGCCGCTACCATTGCTGCACGAGAGACATTCGCTAACGATATAGTGCACAGGATTGATGACGGCGATATGCATGTGGGCAGCATTTGGTTTACTGACGAAGCTTATTTTTACCTGGACGGCTTCGTCAATAAACAGAACTGGCGCATATGGGGAACCGAAAAGCCCCATGTTGCAGTCCCATCGTCCCTGCATCCTCAAAAAGTACTGGTCTGGGCCGCCATTTCTTCCAAAGGAATCATTGGCCCATTTTTCAGATCCGAAACGATTACTGCATCACACTATCTGGACATTCTTCGTGAATTTGTGGCGGTACAAACTGCCTTAGACGACACTGCGAACACCTCGTGGTTTATGCAAGATGGTGCCCGGCCACATCGCACGGCCGACGTCTTTAATTTCCTGAATGAATATTTCGATGATCGTGTGATTGCTTTGGGCTATCCGAAACATACAGGAGGCGGCGTGGATTGGCCTCCCTATTCGCCAGACATGAACCCCTGTGACTTCTTTCTGTGGGGACACTTGAAAGACCAGGTGTACCGCCAGAATCCAGAAACAATTGAACAGCTGAAGCAGTACATCTCATCTGCATGTGAAGCCATTCCGCCAGACACGTTGTCAAAGGTTTCGGGTAATTTCATTCAGAGACTACGCCATATTATTGCTACGCATGGTGGATATGTGGAAAATATCGTACTATAGAGTTTCCCAGACCGCAGCGCCATCTGTTGTTGAAAATTGTAACTACTGTAATTTCGAAAGTTTGTCCGTCTGAAAATGTACTGTTGTCCCAAGCATATTGCAACAAACGGTGTATTTCTATCGCTGCTCGTTTAGTTTTTATTGCCGTTTCAAATATACCGGTCATTTTTGAAACACCCTGTACGTTCGCCGGAGGGGCACTGGCGTCGTTATCCAGTGCGGTCTAGTTGCGCGCCGGCACAGTAGCTCAGCGTGTTCGGTCAGAGGGTTAGCAGCCCTCTGTAATAAAAAATAACTGAGCTAATCGATCAACAACGAACTTGAGCGGATGTCTTACGACGTCCGCCCCGAGCAGATGCAACGAACAAAAGCGAACAAAATCAGATCTAAAAAAAATTGCTAGGATACCTGGCTCTCACCCAGGAGGCCCGGGTTCGATTCCCGGTACCGGAAATGCGCATTTTTGTTGCTACCCTTATGCGACTTGTCTCGACTTAAGAATGAATCAGCCATGATGGCTCAGTGACTTCGAATGCGAGCTAGTCATCGGATGTCAACTGAGTGGCACATCCATCAGGGACATTACAAACCTTCTAAAGCAGCCCAAGTCAACTGTTGGTGATGTGATTGTGAAGCGAAAACGCGAAGGAACAACCACAGCTGAATCCAGACCTCATGTACCTGACGGACAGGGACCATCGAGCACTGGGAAGTGTGGTTGTAAAATATGCACGAGATCTGCTGAAGGAACCACTCGTCAGTTCCAAAGTGCTATCAGCAGTTCAGCTACCACAGTATCTATGCGTAGGGAGTTAAGAGAGTGGGGAATCCTGGTCGCACAGCTCCTCACAAGCCACACATGTCTAGTCAGTGCTAAGTGACGGTTGAGGTGGTGCAAAGAGCGATGCCACTGGACAGTGGATGATTAGAAACGATTGACTTGGAATGATGAAGCACGCTATACTCTGTTGCAATACGATGGATGGGTTTGGGTATGGCGATTGACTGGAGAACGTCGCCTGCCATCATGTGTGTTGCTAACACTGAAGTACAGGGGAGGTAGTGTTACGGGGTGGGGTGTTTTTCATGATTAGGGTGTAGTCCCCTTATTGCACTTAACAAAATGCTAAATGTGAAAGGATAAGAATACATTTTACAACACTGTGTACTTCACACAGTAGAGAAACAGTTTGGGGATGATGACTGATTATATCAACATGACAGCACACCCTGTGATAAAGCGGCGTTTGTGAAGCAGTGGTTTGTGATCAGTAACTTTCCTGGAAGTGACTGAATTGCCCAGAGTCCAGACATGTAACCAATGGAACACCTTTGTAATGAGTTAGAACGTCGACAGTGCTTCAGGCCCTAGCGGCCAACGTCACTACTTTCCCTGGTTTCGGCTGTAGATGTCGGCACAGGTCATGTTTGAACGAGGATGTGGCCTACGTGGTGGAGTCAGGACATTGACAATGTGGGCTGAGGACTAGTAAGCTGTCTCTGACGGCGTGAGGGAGAGAATCTAATGGCTCTGAGCACTATGGGACTTAACTTCTGAGGTCATCAGTCCCCTAGAGCGTAGAACTACTTAAACCTAACTAACCTAAGGACATCACACACATCCATGCCCCAGGCAGGATACGAACCTGCGACATAGCGGACGCGCAGTTCCAGACTGTAGCGTCTAGAACCGCTCGGCCACTCCGGCCGGCCAGAAAGAGAATCTCCTAGGATGCTTAGCACAGGTGAATTTGTAAAGGAATAGACAAACTGGTGGCTTAATAGGAAGTGAATAGGGGTGCACCAACTTACTTCTCAATAGTTCAACTTTATTTGTAGAGATGTCTTCACAGTGGCTCGGCAAATCAATGGGCACACCCTACCATTCTACACGTTAGTACTCCCCAGAAATTCCGAGTTGTACAGAGCCTTACCGACAGCATTTTTATATCATCTTTCGTGACATGAATGGCTGGGCAAATGAGAGCAGGAGATTTTGACATACTATGTCCCGTCTGTCGCACATTATGTCAACGCGAAACACCCTGATGGTTTTCATAGCAAACAAAGTCCGCCCCAGTAGCTGAGTGGTCAGCGTGACGGATTGCCGTCCTCTGGGCCCGGGTTCGATTCCCGGCTGGGTCGGAGATTTTCTCCGCTCAGGGACTGGGTGTTGTGTTGTGTTCATCATCATTTCATCCCCATCCGGCGTGCAGGTCGCCCAATGTGGCGCCGAATGTAATAAGACCTGCGATATGGCGGCCGGACCTGCCCCGCGAGGGGCCTCCCGGCCAATGACGCCAAACGCTCATCATCATCATAGCAAACAAAATGATGTTAAGAATGAAAATTTGTTTTTGCTATTGATGCAGAGTCGATATAAAATACTTGCGCGATATTCTGTTCGAAGATCTTCGTTGACGGTGACTGCGAAACATGAAGACTTTGAGTACGATATTTCCAGTACTTTGAATATTTTGTTTGTAATGAGAATCAAAAAGCATGAGCATCGTTATGTAGTCTTCTTCACCGACAAATTAAAGCAATGCAGTTTCATAAATGCTACACAAAGGGCTCAATGGAGAAATAATTTGTTGGACAAGTCTCGTGTGTTTGTGTTTGTGTGTGTGTGTGTGTGTGTGTGTGTGTGTGTCGGCGGGAGAGAGGGAGAGGGAGGGAGAGGGAGAGAGAGAGAGAGAGAGAGAGAGAGAGAGACCACAGAACCTGCATTTAACGAAGGACAACAGTTGTAGAGGGTTAAGCGTTGCGACGCAGTCCTCAATGAGCGAATCGTCAATCTTTGAAGAGCATCTCCTCACTGAACGGCGTGACATTTACTGACAAAAACGCGGACCATCAAGATGATTGCTGTGCTTGTATATCCTAAACCTCTTCTGAACCAATAAGGAAACGGTCAGTTCCACCATGCAAAATACACACTTAACCATTACAAATATTTTTGGTGTTAAGCTTCCAGATATCTCCCGCTTAGAAACTAAGTAGTTCACAACAACGTTTCGTAAATTCACTGAAGATTGTTAAAGGTTGGATGAATCGCTTCCGTGCACGCAAAGAGCTGCTGGGTACCGGAAGTTTCTAGGTTATAATTCTTCTGTGTCCATGGACGACTTCCTCTTGATGTCTCCCATTATTGGCGATATCTATGAGTGGTGCACAACAATAACGAAGGTATAGCGCAGTCTACGACGCTACGGACAGACCTTGCGGGAAACGGCAAGGGGTATCAAACACTTGAACATATCCAACAGCTTTATAAGGCCACATGTTTCAGTGGAAAACTACTATTAACCCTATTCTTAATGACTCCAGTTTCGCCTTCACAGTATCAACGACGTACCGTAAATCCGATTGATGCTTTCTACAGTTTCAATGTTCGCTCCCAACTGCAATTCTTTCTCCACCTTCATTTAACGATAGGCTATATTTGAGTGAAATTTCAAACTTGTTTAAAAACTATTAACATGAAAGTGAAGTAGTTTGCATGATAACGATATCTGTTTAATGTTATTAAAGAATTTCTTAATGCATATACAGTAATAAAACTTTTCTACCTTAGGTTACACAACTGCTTCTTTGAAATTGTCTAACAGTAGCCTATAGAAAAGTACTATTAAAATAAGATACCGTTATACACGCCACTATCAAATAAGTTAATTGCATCCGATGCAAACTCACTGCACATCCCAATTTGACATTCTTGAGACATTTGATTTCTGGCAGAAAAATGCGCGACTATAAACAACGTAATGATGCGGAAAAAAAACTGTAATAAGTTTTATATCATACACAAGCTATCGCACTGCATTAATCGTATGTTACTTGGTTCAAAGAAGCAACAGTTTTTAACATTACAAACGCTGAATTTGTGTACAATTTTTTAAGACTCCTGCACTTCAGAGTCATTCCTACGAAACTACTAGATTATGCTAGCACGAAGCGTCCTTAAGACAGGCTTCTACTTGACGTATATTTTGGGAAGTTGTAATCTATGCATACAACGAGTATTGTACAGCGCAAATTCCGAAAGCAAACCATTACAGGTACGCCCCAGCTGCAGAATGCGAATGGTATATGGATACTATTAGTTTGAGAGACAAGTGTGACTTTCTTACTTGTGGAGCAGGACAAATAACACGTAATTATAATGTTTGGACACTTATGTTATAGAAAGATATGTGCGAAATCACACAAGCAAAGTAAACATTTTACTCATGACAGATGTAGAACTCACCTTCAAGCTCCACAACTTTCCCTGCTCGTTTCAGCGCCTTCACTGCCTCATCGTGAGTGGCTTCCCGCAGATCTTCTCCATTCACTGACAGAATCGCGTCTCCTACGTACAGTTGTTCTGTCTGATCGGCGGCCATGCCTTTAAATATTTTTGAGATCAAGATGGGCATTTTATTTTCTTTTCCGCCTTTTATAGAAATTCCTAGTCCATTGTTATCCGATTTCACTACTCTAACAAGTCTCTTCTGGTTAGCTACAGCCTCTGGGACATCAACTGCATCTAACAAGCCGCCAGTGTTATCAATATTATTGTTGTTGTTGTTGTTATTTAGACTTCCATTTAAAGTAGTTGAATTTTCGTAGCTCTCGTCTAGGCTGATACTGAGATAATCGTCTTCCAGTGTCACAAATACGCGGTACCACTGTCCCCTAACATGCGTCTCTAGCACTCCTGACCGGCCGTAGCCAACACCTGCCATCTCAACCATGGTGAACAAAACCCACTAAATTGTCAGAACATAACCTTAAAAACACGATACGCCAAATTTTCGGTGATTTATAATGCACAGAATTCGATCTGCTGTGGTGTGGTCAATATTTACAATGAGTACTTTTAATCACCCGATGTATTTCAATTAACAACAATGTTTACTATTAGCAGCAAATGCCACACACCGCGTGCTTCTAAGCTTCCACAAAGTCACGCTGTAACCAGTACGCACACGACTGACAACACTTCTGCAACTGATTCCATAACAAAATACACAGCCAACGTTGCCAACCGATCTGACAAAAACGTAAACAACGATATTCCTTTAGTCGCTGATTACCTTTTGTAGTTTGACGCCGGATTTCTGCATTGAGGTATAAAATTGTACAGCATATATTGTTTCGTTACATTTACTAAATAAATTGTATTAATTACTGTTTATCTTTGAAAAGCCAGAGCTGATTTATATTTTACAATATATCTTATTATCAAACAAATTATAAATGTGGAATCAAATTATTTGTATAATTTTGTTTCTCATATCATTCTAATAATTTTAATAACTTAGGGTGATTTGATGTAATTTAGACGCAGCGCTTGTCACAGGAAAAGGATATAGTTGGCTAACCTGTCCGTTTGACAAATGACAATGTGAGTTATTATCGCTGGTGTTGGGTGTGGGTTATGAGGAACAACAAAATTATCCGTTCATCGTGGTAGGGATTGCTTTAGTGTTGCAATACGTGATTTATTTTGTGAACAGGCTTAAGTCACAAGAGAAAATGGATGAAACAGACTACGAATCATCAGTATCTTCTTACGATGAGGAAGATGAGCGTCTGCGACCTTTATCTTCGTTGGTTCAGACGGTTCCACGTCCTGTGATAGACATCGACACCAGAAGTAATTTTTAACGTATTGTCTTTAAATTAGATACAGATAGTTTTTCTACTTTTTCTGAATGTTTCTCATATTCTATATAGAAAATATTACTCTAACATTAAACGCTCGATATCTGTTGGAGCGCGAATAGTTTAGCCTAGTTTACTTCTGTGTATAGATATGTCAGGTTGCCAGTTTTTATACAGAATAAACACAATGACTAAAACATTTACAGCTGATGCAAAAAATTAATATTGTAGTAATACTTAATAATGATAAACACCAAGAACCTGCATTAATTTACACACAGTTTTGCAGGTATCAGGAAAACGGGCAAAGTTACGTATTATACCTTACTGCAGGAAAGTACTAATACATTTTAAAAATCGTATTTAGACTAATATGTAGCATCAGACACCAAGTTTTTCCACTTGGTCTATACATTCTTGTCGTCCATCTTTTTAGAACTACACTTGGTATTAGTTTTTTTCCCTCCTCAGGAAGTTAGTTTCCACATGAAGCAGTCTCTTAGACAGTTTCCAATTTTAAATTTACCTTTGTTTTATGAATTTGCCTCTCACATTTTACATACCTTAAAAATGTTCGTTTCCTTTGGAAGATGCTCAGTTGCTTTATGCTATGCATGCTTAACTGTGCCTCTCTAGTATAAGCTTCTGAAGTTCTAGGTTCCCTGTCATTTTCAGCCATTTGTGACAGATATGGTAATTTTTGTAGTTATCGTGTTGTTACAAAAATCTCTTAAGAGGTGCTGCTGGGGTTGGATACCAGACCAATCCCAGGATTATTATCTCTCACTTAGCAATCCTTTCACTTCTGACAGTGTTTGTTGATGTGAACAATGCTGAGTTGCACTGTGGCTAGGCATACCATCTCAAACAGGACTGTGTGTCGTAAAGCACTGTGGTGTTCAAAGCACTTACTGGATTGATGACTGCTTTACTTTTCTACTGGTCACCAATAGAAGTATTGTTTCGTATATATGCAGACTTGGTACAGTTAATGTATTAATACTTTATATTTTTTTGCATAGTTTTCGTGGTGTTAGGTTCGCTATGCATTGGATGGATTTCTTATGAAAGTTTAAAATTCTCTGACTATGTACATCTGTTCCTGCTCCCCATATCAGTATACAGTACAGTTTGCATCAGAAGATAAGTCTGTAGTACATTTTTAGCAGAGTATCTGTTTCCACTGTATAACACATTTTCTTCATTAAGGATGTATTGCCGCGCGGGGTAGCCAGGCGGTCTGTGGCTCCTTGCCATGGTTCGGGCAGCTCCCCCCCCCCCCCCTCCCCAATTGCAAGTTGAAGTTCTCCTTCGGGTATGGGTGTATGTGTTGTCCTTAGCATAAGTTAGTTTAAGTAGTGTGTCAGCCTAGGGACCAATGACGTCAGCAGTTTGGTTCCATAGGAACTTACCACAAATTTTCAATTTCCAAGAATGTATTTTTACATAATTTTGAGCTTATCTGTGTGATTTTCCAGTGTCAGAAATTTTTCCTTATGTATCCTCAGAAAATCTATTACATTTTGCTACTTCTAGGTCTGCATCCCCAATGCTCAAAATAAAATCCTCTGATCTGATAGCTCTGTTTGTTTAAAATGTTGTACTGCTACATGTTATTTCTTGTTGTTAATAGATTGTTTTCCCTAAAATACCTTTTTTACCATTTGCATGTTCTCACTAGTTCTCCTTTCCAAGTTTTTTACTGAATCACTACATACTAATAAAATTGTTGTTGGCAAACATAATAACTTCTTTATTTACAGCAGTGGCCATGTCACTTGTATATAAGACAAAGAGCAGAAGTGTTAGTACTGACCTCTAAGCTACTCCAGACATTTTTCTTTGTATATATGGATTTTTGTTCTATTTTAGCTCACTGCTACCTGTTTTCAAATGAGGATTTTATAATGTTCACAGCCTTTCCTCTTCTGCCATAGCAGTGTAGTTTCTCAAGAAGAATTGTATGACAGACACAATCAAAAACTTCACATAAGTTTCAGTTTGTACCAGATACTTAGCTCAGTTCAGTCATGGCCTCAACTATATGAATGATCTTTACCATTGCGATCTTTGTGGGATCTCCCTTTTCTGAACCCGTATTGTGCTTGATTTAAGATACCTTGTTTCTGTGTGAAGTTTATCGGCCTGTCTTTAATCACTATTTCTGCTGTTTCAGACAGAACAGTCAATTCAGGTCTACAGTTTCTGGATCTCCTTTATCCATTCCTTTAAATGCTGGCACTAACATCTGGGCCGTTCACATCTGCCTGCTTCTCAACACGGTGGCCACCCGTGTTTCAAGCATATTCAAGATGGCAGTCACAAGATAGCTCATAATGCCCGCAAACAAACTTTAGCAACATGTGAAATATTTCACTCGACCAATAAAATGAAACTAACAGGATAACTGCGAGAATTGGAGGTTTGCCAGTGGGACAAACTAAATATATTACAATAAGAATAATGTTGTCATTCCAACACTAACACAAAACAAAAACGCATACATGAAATCCTTGAGAATAAATGAAACAAAACAACATACAATTGTAATTGAATATTTAATTTGATCTATATATAACTCAAAGATGATGATGATGATGATGATGATAATAGGAGACCCCCTACCATCCTCCCTCACAATCATAAAAACGGATATCACAAATTTCACGTCATCTATATAGATCACACAGTCAGGGATCCAAGAACCCACACACAGCTCAAACCTGCCATCGCAAATTTTGCTTTAGTTGTACAGCTCAAACAAAGCCCATGATACCACCAACCCATATGTAGCAAAACTATTATCAAAAAGTAATGAGACCTAAATAACTGCAATGATACCCACCACTGTAAACTACTAAATATAAACTTCAGCTACATATGCAAACCAAAAAAAACCATAAAAAATTACTCCAACACACATTTCGATACACACCTCTGAAAGGAAATTACAAACGTGAGAAAATTCACAATAATTCTTACAATAAAGGCCAAAAATAAGTAAAAAAAAATAGTTACCACCTGGTCAAGTAACAAATAAATGTAGACACGTGCATACGCATGTGCCCCCTTCACCCCCCCCCCCTCCCAACACGCGCGCGCGCGCGCGCACACACACACACACACACACACACACACACACACACACACACACACACACACACACACACTCTCACTCTCTCTCTCTCTCTCTCTCTCTCTCTCTCTAGAGAAATTTAATTGTGGATGCCACATGGTCCCCCATGGTAGCAACCAACAGACAACCTAGTAAATTTTGTTGAAAGCTCCATATCTAGTACCAAATGAAATACCAAGGAAATAACTGTCAGATAATGAGCAACACAACAAACTAATAATTTCGAAACCACAAACAAAACAGAAGCCAGTAACTTCTTCTTTCGCTAATGCCTTTATCACACATTGGACGCAGGGTCGGCAGGGTTATGTATGGATTTGGCATGGTTAAGTTACGGGGTGGCCGGATATCCTTCCTGCTGCCACCCCATACCCCCCGGGACGGAATTAGTGTACCCCAGCTGTCTGCATGTAGTGTAAATCGTGAAATAGTGTGAATGTGTTTCAAATGTCTGTGAGTCGTGTAACTGAGGTGGGACGTGGGGACCAGCCCGGTATTCACCTAGCAGGTTGTGGGAAAGTGCCTAAAAACCACATCCAGGCTGGCCGGCACAGCGGCCACCATCGTTAATCCGCCGGACGGATTCGATCCGTGGCCGCGGCGCGTCTACCTGAGTCCAGGAAGCAGTGCGTTAGCGCTCTCGGCTATCCTGGCGGGTAAAACAGAAGCCAGTAACTAACAACATTAAAATAGTTCACTGACAAGATAACAAAAACAAACATCCAAAACACAGCATTCAGTCCAGTGCCACACTAACATTACTCACAGTCAATGTAGAAACATAAACATTCCACACTAGAGTGCACCACCACTCTTAACACCCTCTCTACAAACACAGTTGTGATGTCACGCAGCACAAGTGCCTAAAAGGCCAAAGCCGAGAAGTGGGCAAACTGTTGACCCAAGTGTATCACCATTTTGTGTGGTTATGCCAACCAGGTCCCCTCCTTTTTTTATTTTTTAGTGTGGCAGTTATTTTTGAAACTTGGTCTGCAGGGAGTAAGTTTTCCATGATCTTCGGTACTGCACGGGTTTGTTGCTGCAGTTTCTCTGCTACAGTTATATGATGCTGACTGATGCTATTACACACTTGTTTGGATCTGTCTCTTCTTTCTACTCCTTTGTGAGTATGGTTTTAAACGTGGCTGTTTCTCAGCAGCAACTGTATGTAATTTTCAAACATAATAATTATACAGCCAGCTGGTTGCAAATAACTACTTGGTACAGTGACCTATTTGGCACCTACTAAGAGTGTCTTCATCATAATGAAATTTCGAGAAACAGTAAAATTACACTGCTTTCTCACAATGGTCGGAATTTAGAGCAGCTATGCTCAAGTCAAAAATAAAATAACACACATTCCAGCCTTGTCACATGTGCCTAGCTAGTAACATCAGAATGTTGTCCTAGCTAGGCATATGTCTCAAGGCTGGAAAATGTTTTGTTTTATTTTTGACTTGAGCATAACTGCTCTAAATTCTGACCATTGCTTTGTCACAATGTAATTTTACGATTTCTCAAAATTTCATTCTGGTCAAGACACTTTTAAGAGGTGCTGAAACGTAGGTCAGTGTACTAAACAGTTATTTTCAATTGGTTGGGTGTAAAATTCCTTTATCAGTATTAGATTTGTATCCCTTAAGACACGTGACTCTTGTCAGTTTTAATTTGTATAATTTCAGACAGTTTCATAGATAGAAGTAGTTTGTATTTTTACTTTTTGGTTGATGGCCTTCGCTATTCTCAACATTGTAGTACATGCTTTCTTCTTGTACATATGTAAGGCTCAAGGCAGGTATGTCCTTTATGTATCTGGTAATTTTTGTAAGGGACAGTCACTTTATTTCCTTCTTTTTTTTTTTAAAAAAAAAAAAAAAAATTCCATTCTGATCCATTTCGTGTTTGGTTTACAAAAAAATAATTCTGCGTACTTTAAGATGCAGTAGTACCTTAATGTGGTGTCTTAATATTTCAGATTTACAGCTCGTTTGCACATTGTCTTCTACATAAATGTCGCCCTATTTTTCTACTTTTAGCAAAATTTGTAACCTACTCAAATTATCAAGTTTGTTGTTAAATAAGCTTACTCATAACCAACCATTCAGCCACTATGTTGTCCTCATCAGTTCTATTATCACACAGTTCAGTTATTTGTCGAAACTGGTCTGAAACAACTGTATTCACAACTGAATGTTTTGTATAACTGTAGGTATATATGGTCTGTTAACCTGCCTGATGTTCCTATACATCTTACTGGATTTTCACATGAAACTGGACATTGTATGTTCTCATAATGTAATGAAAACTTATTGTGTAGCAATTGTCTTTCAGCATATCTATATTTTTGTGCTATTGTGTCAAAAGTGTATTTCTTCATGATTTTGTACTGTAGTATATCAACTACCAGTTGAGGTTATTGATTGACATATCACTACTAAAATGCATTTTTCCCCCAGAAGTCTATTTTTACTGCTGCTTCTTTAAAGCAAAATGTTTGAGATCTGTTGTGGAGTACAGTCACCTACGTAACTGGCAACACGGATTGCTACTCCCCCACGTTTTTGTGTCGCATTAGACAGAAAATCTTTAATTCTCTCTCCTGTAAACCATTCTCTGTTTGTATGAAAATATTGGGTACTTCACCACCTAATAATACTTGAAATTCTTCTCACTTTTTAGATGCAAATTGGACATTTTGATGCATTGTTTTTAAATAGAATTTGTGGCTCAATTTGTTTGATTCCCCCCCCCCCCCCCCCCCCCCCAAAACTTCTGGATACCAAAGATTTGGCTCTTCTGTGTGGGCTTCCCATTCCTGATGCTTTTTTCACGGGTACAGCTGTCAGAAAAGCTGCTGCTGGTGTTTGCTCTACTGCTTGTGACACTGATAGTTGTTCATCATCTTCCCGAACTGCTGCTGATACTAGTGATGATGTTGCTAGTGATCGTTTCACATGCTGATACCGATGTAACTTCTTCCTCATGTGATGTAGCTAGATATGCAGCTTCCTCATATGCCGTTAATGGATCACTACCTTCTTCCAGAATTGGCAGTGAGCCTGTTGCAGGCAGTGTAATTTTTACGTGGCTGTTGACTCCTGTAGTATTTATTACATGGAAAATTTCTTTGGACGAGATAGTGTATCTTTCAACTAATGAAACAAGAGTCCGTTCAAAATGCACCAGTTACTCTCACCTGTAGTTATATATGGACACAATTTGCCTTTCTGCATTCCTCATGTCTTGAACACTGTTAATACTTAATGTTATGGAAATTTTTAACAATAATGAATCTTCAATTTTCTTTGTATAAATGTTTATAATAGTGCTTCACTTCTGGGGCAATAAACTTGCTCTTCACCATAATTGGGATTTAAAGATCCACTAATAACTAAATACAGGGTGTCCCTCCCGCCCCGCCCCCCCCTCCCCCCTCCTCCCCCAGGTGATTGGTATAATGCGTCCCACTACGGAATTCATCTCCTCTGTCAACCCGACCTGGTACGGATCCCACACTGATAAGCAATACTCAAGTATAGGTCGAACGAGTGTTTTGTAAGCCACCTCTTTTGTTGATGAACTAAATTTTCTAAGGACTCTCCCAATGAATCTCAACCTGGCACCCGCCTTACCAACAATTAATTTTATATGATTATTCCACTTCAAATCGTTCCGCACGCATACTCTGATATTTTACAGAAGTAACTGCTACCAGTGTTTGTTCCGCTATCATATAATCATACAATAAAGGATCCTTCTTTCTACGTATTAGCAATGCATTACATTTATCTATGTTAAGGGTCAGTTGCCACTCCCTGCACCAAGTGCCTATCCGCTGCAGATCTTCCTGCATTTCGCTGCAATTTTCTAATGCTGCAACTTCTGTATACTACAGCATCGTCCACAAAAAGCCGCATGGAACTTTAGACACTATCTACTAGGTCATTTATATATATTGTGAAAAGCAATGGCCCCATAACACTCACCTGTGGCACGCCGGAGGTTTAACGTCTGTAGACGTCTCTCCATTGATAACAACATGCTGTGTTCTGTTTGCTAAAATTCTTCAATCCAGCCACACAGCTGGTCTGATATTCCGTAGGCTCTTACTTTATCAGGCGACAGTGCGGAACTGTATCGAACGCCTTCCGGAAGTCAAGAAAAATAGCATCTACCTGGGAGCCTGTATCTAATATTTTCTGGGTCTCATGAACAAATAAAGCGAGTTGGGTCTCACACGATCGCTGTTTTTGGAATCCATGTTGATTCCTACAGAGTAGATTCTGGGTTCCCAGAAATGACATGATACGCGAGCAAAAAAACATGTTCTAAAATTCTACATCAGATTGATGTCAGAGATATAGGCCTATAGTTTTGCGCATCTGCTCGACGACCCTTCTTGAAAATTGGGACTACCTGTGCTCTTTTCCAATCATTTGGAACCTTCCGTTCCTCTAGAGACTTGCAGTACACAGCTGTTAGAAGGGGGGCAAGTTCTTTCACGTTCTCTGTGTAGAATCGAATTGGTATCCCGTCAGGTCCAGTGGACCTTCCTCTGTTGAGTGTTTCCTGTTGCTTTTCTATTCCCTGGACACTTATTTCGATGTCAATCATTTTTTCGTTTGTGCGAGGATTTAGAGAAGGAACTGCAGTGCAGTCTTCCTCTGTGAAACAGCTGTGGAAAAAGAGGTTTAGTATTTCAGCTTTACGCGTGTCATCCTCTGTTTCAATGCCATCATCATCCCAGAGTGTCTGGATATGCTAATTCTGAGCCGCTTACTGATTTAACGTAAGACCAGAACTTCCTAGGATTTTCTATCAAGTCGGTACATAGAATTTGACTTTAGAGTTCACTGAACGCTTCACGCATAGCCCTCTTTACGCTAACTTTGACATCATTTAGCTTCTGTTTGTCTGAGAGGTTTGGCTGTGTTTAAACTTGCAGTGAAGCTCTCTTTGCTTTCGCAGTAGTTTCCTAACTTTGTTGTTGAACCTCGGTGGGTTTTTACTCGGCACATACCTGTCTAAACCCATTTTACAATTGCCTTGAACTTTCTCCATAAACACTCAACATTGTCAGTGTCGGAATAGAAATTTTCGTTTTGATCTGTTAGATAGTCTGAAATCTGCCTTCTATTACTCTTGCTAAACAGATAAACCTTCCTCCCCTTTTTATATTCTTATTTACCTCCATGTTCAGGGATGCTGCAACGGCCTTATGATCACTGATTCCCTGTTCTGCGCTTACAGTCGAGAAGTTCGGGTCTGTTTGTTATCAGTAGGTCCAAGACGTTGTCTCCACGAGTCGGTTCTCTGTGTAATTGCTAGAGATAATTTTTCGGATAGTGCACTCAGTATAATGTCACTCGATGCTCTGTCCCTACCATCCGTCCTAAACTTCTGAGTGTCCCAGTCTATATCTGGTAAATTGAAATCTCCACTAAGACTATAACATGCTGAGAAAATTTATGTGAAATGTATTCCAGATTTTCTCTCAGTTGTTCTGCCACTAATGCTGCTGGGTCCGGAGGTCGGTAAAAGGAGCCAATTATTAACCCAGCTCGGTTGTTGAGTGTAACCTCCACCCATAATAATTCACAGGAACTATCCACTTCCACTTCACTACAGGATAAATTACTACTAACAGCGACAAACGCCCAACCACCAGTTGCATGCAAGCTATCCTTTCTAAACACCGTCTGTACCTTTGTAAAAATTTCGGCAGAATTTATCTCTGGCTTCAGCCAGCTTTCCGTACCTATAACGATTTCAGCTTCGGTGCTTTCTATCAGCGCTTGAAGTTCCAGTACTTTACCAACGCAGCTTTGACGGTTTACAATTACAATACCGATTGCTGCTTGGTCCCCGCATGTCCTGACTTTGCCCGCACCCTTTGAGGCTGTTGCCCTTTCTGTACTTGCCCGAGGCCATCTAACCTAAAAAACTGTGCAGTCCACACCACACAACCCCTGCTACCCGTGTAGTCGCCTGCTGTGTGTAGTGGACTCCTGACCTATCCAGTGGAACCCAAAACCCCCCCACCCTATGGCGCAAGTCGAGGAATCTGCAGCCCACACGGTTGCAGAACTGTCTCGGCCTCTGATTCAGACCCTCCACTCGGCTCTGTACCAAAGGTCTGCAGTCAGTCCTGTCGACGATGCTGCAGGATGGTGAGCTCTGCTTTCATCCCGCTAGCGAGACTGGCAGTCTTCACCAAATCAGATAGCCACCGGAAGCAAGAGAGGATTTCCTCCGATCCATAGCGACACACATCATTGGTGCCGACATGAGCGACCACCTACAGATGGGTGCACCCTGTACCCTTCACGGCATCCGGAAGGACCCTTTCCACATCTGGAATGACCCCCCCCCCCTCCCCCCCCCCCCCCCCCCCCCCCCCCCCCCCCGTATGCACACGGAGTGCGCATTGGTTTTCTTCCCCTCTCTTGCTGCCATATCCCTAAGGGGTCACATTACGCGCCTGACGTTGGAGCTCCCAACTACCAGTAAGCCCACCCTCTGCGACCGCCTGGATCTTGCAGACTGAGGGGCAACCTCTGGAACAGGACAAGCAGCCATGTCCGGCCGAAGATCAGTATCAGCCAGACAGAGCCTGAAACCGGTTCATCAGACAAACTGGAGAGGCCTCCCATTCCAGTCCTCCGGGATGTCTTTCGCCCCCCCTGCCACACCTCGAGACGACCTCCCACTCTACCACGGGTGAGGGGTCAGCCTCAATGTGGGCAGTATCCCAGGCAGCCACAGCCGTAGTCCGATCGGGGGATGTGTGGGACTAGCTGGCCGACCCCGACAAACCCCCATCCGGACCCCCACAGTGATGCCCATTGGCAACAGCCTCAAGCTGTGTGACCGAAGCCAACACTGCCTGAAACTGGGAGCGAAGGGATGCAAACTCAGCCCGCATCCGAAAACAGCAGTCGCAGTCCCTCTCCATGCTAAATACTGTTGTGCAAAGAACGTCTGAACTAATCTACAGAGAGCACAAACAATTTGACACAAAATTGAAACGGTTATTAAAATAAAAGATTGCCTAGTAAATGCAGTAATGCTGCTACTTGCGCACTGCTGACACACTGCTCGGCGGCAGAAGGAGACTATGCGATTTTACACTATTCAGGTACTAAAATGCGATGCTACAACTTTCAAATACTATAATACGCCCGAAATTTATGAATTAAACAATGCAAGTACTCAAAACACGCAAAGAAATTAAGAATTAAACTATGTAACAAATAAGTGAGCTAAGAGTACACGACTTGATGCTGGCAGCTGCTTATCCAACGGTGGCAGGGAGCACACTGGCCGCTTGGAACAAAAACAGAAGACAGATGACTACGCGAATTTACACTGTTCAGGTACTAAAACGCGATGCTACAACTCTCAAATGCTATAATACAGCCGAAATTTATAAATTAAACAATGCAAGTGGAAATTGTAAAAGCATTACCATTCCATTCACAGTAATACAAATCGAATAAGGGTACATGAGATTGCTCATGTTTCTTTCTTGTATGTGATTAAGTGTGTTCTGTTGTCACTTTCTTTAGTATTACTTCTCTCTTAACCTTTTATCAGATACAGTGACTGCAGTACTTACAGACGAATAGACTGAGTGGAATGATTTATTCAGTTTACTATTAATAGCTTGTAAAGGATCTTGTATCCCAACAGTCAGATATCGACGACTGAAGGGGGCTGGTGGTTAGCTGTGTGTCAGTGATGGTTAATTGTTTTAAAAATCATGTAATACAGAAGTGGAAGGCGGGGGGGGGGGGGGGGGGGGGGGGGGGGGAAGTGTTTCCAATGGAACAGATGTTGATGCAGCAACTGGATTGTTGTTAGAGATGGTTTGGATTGTATGACACCAGTTGTGTCTGTAATATAACTGGGTAGACAAAAAAATCTACTCTCCAGTGGCAGCAGGAGAAGACGCACAAAAAAGTGAAGGAAATGTGCCAGCTTTTGAAGCAAATGGCCCCTTCTCCTTGTAGAAAGATTGAAGGTGAAGGAAGAGGGATGAAGGAAAAGGACTGGTGAGGTCTATGAAATAGTAAGAATTCAAAAAAGTTGCTTTGGAACCCAGGTCAGGGGAGACTTACTGAATGGGATGAAAAGGAAAGATGGATTTTTGGGGACTGGACTTGAGAACCTTAGAGCTTCGAGAAGGAAGCTTTGAGAAGGAAGATAGAGTAATAAGCAAGAAAGAGATTACTGCCAAAACATTGTGACGAGTTAAGAGCAGAAAGCTAAGTGTGTTATATGTGTAGACAGGAAGAGGGTGAGGATAAATAGATAGGCCTAGGTCAGAAAATAAAACATACAGAAAGCTAAAGAGAGCGAAGAAAAGAATAGTTATTGAAAAGAAATAATGAGACTGAAGAAGTAAATGTAAATTAAAGCCAGGGGAGAGGCAGGAACCAAGACATGTTGTAATTCCAGTTCCCACTTGTGTTTTAAGAAACTAGTTTTAGGGAAGAAATTCCAGTTGGTACATATTGTAAAGCAGGCACAAAGGTCAGGACTTTTGAGTTGTAGAATGTAGAGCATGTTCTGCAACAGGACAATGCATGTTGCCAGTATACACTATCTGTCTATGCTCTTAGTGACTTGGTGGTAGTCATACCAATGTAAAAGGCCGAGCAATATTTATGTAACAGCTGGTACACTGCGTGTCATTTCACAGGACTTGTATAGGTTGTGGTAGGAGGGTGCATAGTGCAAGTCTTACAGTTGGAAGGATCACAGGGGTAGGAGCAATTGAGTAGGGAAATGGGTGCAGGAGCAGCTTGGTGTCTGACCAGGATATTACAGAGATTTTTTTTTTTTTGGGGGGGGGGGGGGGGGGATGGAGAAAGAGCTATTCTTGATGTGTGAAAAAGATCAGACAGAATGGATGTCATTTCAGGGCTTGATTTTAGGAAGTCATATCCTTGTTAAAATAGCTGATTGATATATTTGATGTCATGACAGTACTGAGTGACAAGCGATGTTCTCCTGAGTTGCTTCTTTCTTTCTCTTTCTTTTTTTTGTTTTGGGATCATCAGTAATAGAACTGGATGTGATAGCTGGGGAAATCTGCTTTTGAATAAGGCCACTGTGGTAATAATATGCTGTAAAGGCTGAGGTGAGAATGATGGTGTATCGCTATAAAGAGTCTGCTTCTGGACAAATATGTTTGCCTCAAATGCAGGGTTGTATGGGAGGAGACATTTGACATGGAAAAGATGGCAACTGCCAGAATGTAACTACTGTTGTTATTAGGTTTAATGTGAAAAGAAGTGTTTAGCTTATAACACTACAGTCTGCTACTGCTATACCATAACCTCGAAACTGGAGACAGTTTGCAAACAGAATTATTATGTTAAAGTAATTATGGTATAACGCAACAGAGCAGTGTTACCCTCCGAGAGGAATTTTGCTAGGTTGACCATGCTGTACCTAATGGGACTGCCTTATCGAAAATGAAAGTCAGAATTACGTAAATATTTGAACAGTACAAACAAAATTTTGCCTATCTGTACTGTTCAACTGATAAAGAAAACGGTTGCCAGCCTAACTAGGCAAGAGAATGATTAACATTCTCATTTAAGAAAATAGTTATTAGTAATTTTAACGAATAAACACAACCTATACTTTGTCACACGCAAGTGCAATGAACTCTGACACATACATATGTTTACGGTAAGATTGAAACTAACAGTTAGAGCAGCAGAAACTATTTGCAAAATTATAAGAGATACCGAAACACCCTATTACTTTCAGGCTTTAAAGAAATTATGGTTTTTTATAATTAGTGGTCTTTCCATTACTAATTACCCAGCATTAATACAATGGACAAACTGTGGATCCTGTTATATTATTAATATGCACTTCCTATACACAAGAGATACATACACTTAACAAACATGAGTATATAACGTTTCACAACTGCAGTTTTCCACTTTTACTACAGCGAAACACAATGTTGACAAAATTGCAAGAAACTGACTCACCTTTTTGAATTTACTACAGATATCAAGGTGATCATTTGCTAAGCAAAACTTTAGAAACCTCAGTCTTAAGAACTTTTAGTTTTGCAGTTGGCAACAGCACTTTAATAAGCAGTTTTAATAGGAAAATTATTTTCAGCAAACAACATTTACTTTAACTCACTCTCTAGCCACATTAACTTTAACTTTCTTTTTACTAAGTTCAAGGGGCATTAATTAGTATAACATTGGTCATAAATGTTCTTTCAGTAGGGACACTTGGTAATTACTTTAGTTCAAACGAAAAGGAACCTGAGAGATGTTATGATAAAGAGAAAAATCAAGGTAGGTACATAAATTCAGATATAAATTACCTTATATTTGAGCACAATAACACATAACACATTAAGCTGATCCTTCACTGTACATCATTATAGCATTCCGATGCAATGACTGCGCAATATGGTGGCAACTGCATGTTGGTAGGTGGAATCGCAGGTAGAATTGCTGGAATCAGTCATTTCTTGGTGGCGACGACAGATACAAATTCCAGAATAGTTCCAGCTATTTATCCATCCATCCTTCCATCTGAGGCATTGGAAAGCGGCAGGAACAGCCTCTCTCGAAACCAGCACGATATGCAACATTTACATGACAGTGCACAGTTCTGTAGCTCGTCCTCGACTGGTAGCTCGTCCCCGACTGACTATTAGTTCCACGTTTTCTACATAGGCCAACCACAATTTGCGTGCACTACACAGTTCCGTTCCCGAGGGGAACCACTACGCCGTTTACATACAAACTAACTAAGAACCCTAAGTGAGGATCAGCAATTTACATAACAGCAACCAAATGCATTAAATAAAACAAAACATTTACACATATTGACATCTCTACAAAAAATTATTCGCACAAAATTACAATTATATACAGTAAGTTTTGTTCCCTCCAAATGGGACAGAGAGTTTAAATGAAAGATACACTACTTTGCATTGAACCAAACCATGACATCAAAGTTTGTATAAAGAAAGCAGTATACAATTTTGTGTTATCTGTTCAATCAAACATATTTACAGAAGCTCAACGATGTAATATTAAATAAAACAAAAGCAAAATAAATCAGTCGAGTATTAGAGCTATGGTGTTACAAGCTGACCCTTGGTGAAGTTGAAGTCAGTGTCAAGGAAATTGGCTTGGGATTTGGAATAGAACCATGTGAATTTTAATTGGGTGAATGTATTTAGGTTCCAAAAATTTTAACAGGCCAACCTCACTTTGAGTCTATTTTGCAAAGATGTCATCAAAGTATCTAAACCAAACCAGTGGCCGAAGGCTTGCGGATTCCAGGAAAGCCCCCTCTAAGCGACTCGTGAAAAGGTTGGCATAGGAAGCAGTGGAGCCTTCCTTGTTTCCATGGCCGTGCATGTAATCTGTTTGTATGTCTGCTCCTCAAAGCTAAAGTAGTTGTTCATAAGTATAAAGTTGATTGAGGTGAGTAGGAAGGACAACATAGGTTTGGAATCAGATGGACACTGGTGGAGGTAATGTTCAGCAACAGAAAGACCACGAGCATGGGGGATGTTGGTACTGAGGGAGGTGGCGTCAGTGGTGACAAGCAAAGTGTGTGATGGGAGTGGGATGGACACAGATTTCACATCATCTTTGAAATGGTTGTCTTGAATGTAGAAGGGGAGTTTCTGTACTATAGGTTGCAGGCAGGCGTGTGTTCACTGGGTGCTGTGAAGCCAATAACTATGGGATGACCATGGTGATTGGGCTTGTGGAGCTTACGAAGATGGCAAAAGGTGGGAGTGCATTGTTTTGGGAGGAAGGGGGTGATAAGAAGTTCTATGGATTGAGATGTTAGTCCTTGTCAGGGACCTGTGGCTTTAAGGTGGAACAGACGGTAAGTTCGCATCATAGTGATGGGATCTTGATGCCGGATGCTGTAGATAGAAGTCTCTTCGCTGGTGTAGCTTGTGTGTTCCTGTCAGTCAAGTACCACAGTGGTAGATCTTTTGTCTGGCAGGAGGATAATGATGAAGTCATGTGAACTCTCCCTTACTGTCTCTCAAGTACCATTAATGGTAGATCCGTTGTCCACCAGCAGATTAATGATGGCGTCATCTTTATTTACCCTCCTGACACCAGTTTCTCAGAACTCCACAGGTGAAAACTGGTGTTGCAACATGTCACTGGTTCTCACCACCCACCTGGCCTGAATTTACATTAATTTCAGTTTCAGAATTTATTTTCAGTAACTATTCCTTTCTTTGCTCCCTTTTAGTTTCCTATATATTTTATTTTCTGACTTGTCGGTTTTTCGCTGCACCCTCCCACATCTATCACATACAGTGCACTAAGCTTTCTGCTCTTTTTAACTCTTGCATGATGTTTTGTCAGTAATCTCTGCTTTCTTGTTACTCTATCTTCCACCTCTAAGCTCTAAACTTCTGTGTGTGTTTTGTCTTCCACCTGGTGAGTGTATTTTTTTGTCTATCCAATTATAAATTTTCCAAGGACATGTAGGGTGCAATCTTCTTAAGGAGTAAGGAAGGCTTAGGGGTTATCTGGGATTTCGCATTGATTGAGTTGTGGGCAGCTTTAATCTTTATCTTGGGCCATAGTTGTGGATTTTGATGATGTGGGTAAGAGTGGGTGCCAACTGGGTACTATGGCTGGTTAATAGTGTATGATAGATTTGTTGTTATCATTGAAACAAATTTCAATGAAATAAATTTCCAATGTAGCTGAGGAGAATATGTTAGAAATAGTTAAATATTAAGATTTTATGAAACATTGCATTAATTACCTGTTTTCAGTTACAGATAACACAGTACCCACAAGCTCGAGGTCATATTCCCATGTGACCTCTGACATTTTCTGTGAGAGGACAGCATCCAGTTCATCATCAAATCAGCACACTGCTTCAAAGGCTACAGCAGAGAAGAGTCCTGAAATAAGCTCTACATCCTTACAGGATCATCTTTCAGCACAGAACGTTAGTGCAGTTGACATTGATCCAGCAGTAATTATGTATTCAAAACCATTCATGAAGGATGCGTCATGTCAGACAATTGTGACAGGAGACATCTTGTCTTTGAATTTCTTTCAAGGAGATGGTTGCTTGATGGATAGAGAATGGACATCATTTAGTGATGTATTTTCTGTTCTTATGAGAAATGGAAATTCCGATTTGTATATTTGACAGTTGTTTAATCAAAGATAAAAATATTTCTCAGTTTTCACTTTAATGCAATTATGAATGGAGTATTTTTGTGGTAGTTGGGACATGTTGTGACATGTTGAAGATTCCTATATTTTATTGGATATTTAATTTTAAAATTTGAATGATACCGAAAGTCATATTCCTGTTACGTGACTGCCTGTTCGCTAATACTGTCATTATGGCTGTGATTTCGTGAATACAAAGTTTTCTAACTATACTTTTTTACTGTTTATTGTACTGAAATGATTAAAAGTGTATAATTCTTTTGTAAGAGGATTGGGGACAAAAGCATTTTCAGTACATCTGCACTTTCACAAAGTTGTTGTAATTTAGTAGTGTGGTGCAGCATACCATGACCTGTAAGAGGGAAGATTGTGTCTAATATTTTTCTACTTAAATGATTCACAATAAACTGTTAACAAGCACATTTCTCCTGCTTTCATTTTTATGCCTTTTTCTTGGAGAAACCAGTCAACATTTAAACTGACATCAGAAACACCCAGTTTAAGAGAAGATGTATTTTAGGAAAGACAACATATTTTGGGAAACATGGTGTAACATTATAGCCTTTTGTTTTTTCTTAGTTTTATATGAAATCTTGTAAATAATGTTAGTTTAAATTAAGTAAAAAAAATCACTATCAGTAAAATTGAAGCTGTAACAGCAAAAACAATTCAGTAGTGGACTAATTACGCTAAGAAACGAACTATTAGATTTAACAGTTAATAGGCCCCCAGTGGGAAGTACCTTTACCTTCACCATCACCTGGAATCAAGCACTGGCTGCCATTAAACTAAAACAGAAGAAATAAGAACTTCTGATTTATGACTTGATGCAGTGCAGTGCTGAGATTAAATTCAGCTGTTAACACAGGAATGTGTGGCAGCATAGTCATTGCCCACAACACTCACATGGAAGGCCACCCCCCTTGACCCCCACCCCATACCAAGATTCAAGGTGCGCTCTGTAACAGGCCTGCATATGGAGCTAGTGACAGCCATCTATAAAAAGTAGATCACTTCTAAATATCTCTCATATAAATAATTTCACTGTCAATAATTATACGTTTTAACTGGCAACTGTCTCTGGTTGGCTTTTGTAAAGAATTCTACGCAAAGAAAGCCAAATATGATTTAAAAAGAATCCTAGCAAAACTTGACAGCATAAACTTTTGATTCATGTGGAGTGGAATCATAACCATTGTGGTGTCCACCAACAATGAGCGTGTATCTTTTTAGCCATCACTCACAACTCTGTGCCCACTGTCATCAACCTTTGACGGTTCGGTTCCTGGCAGAATGCCCTTTTTTTAACCACATATGTACTAATGTTTGCTGTCAGAGCTGTTGGCTATTTTAGCAAAAAACGCATACGCTGTTGACCGCATTTTACTTTTGATTTATGATAGTGATATGGAGAAGGACAACCATGTGCTCTTCTACACCTCGTGCGGACAACGTATCCTTACCCCCTCCATGCAGACCCCTGGCAATGCACCACTTCATGGGTCTGCAGCACCTCTGCCATCGCCACACTGCCACTCGCCTTTCCTGTGATGCGGCAACAGGTGTCTGTTGACGTTTTCCTTGACTGCTGCCCCAAAATGTGGTTTGCCTTGATTGATAACCTGTAGGACAGCCATTGAACTCTGTCAATACACACTTTGTATGGTTGGTTAGCCACATAAATGACGAATCAGACCTCATTAGCAACCTGCTGCTGAATCTGCTCTCAAAACATAAATATGCAACAGCTCGGTCCTGCAATATCGAGTGCCTGTCGTGTCCTCCTGCTTAATGTAAAACTGCAGGATCATACTTCATCTCAATTATTGTCATCTCCACACCAAGGTAATGCCCAAATGGCTGTCTGATGTTGCACTCTGGACCATATGGCTAGTTAAATTGCGGTCTGCTCTTCAATACATCTCCTGTCTCACAAATTTGATGTTTTACAGGAGAAACTGAGCAGGTGTAAAGTATTATTTGGCATCGCCAGCTCCTCCCTCCAGTAGCACTCATGTGGATTTAGAGGTTGGCAACACGCCTCCAGACCCAGTCCAGGTACTGCCTCGCCTGGCAGTTAGAGGTTGTGCTCATGGTATGCGCTTCCAGCAGGTACCTCGCATGCCACCTGACAATTAACCTTCCGCACTACCTGTGCCACTGGCACCTACTCCCTGCTTTTCTCCTGTGGCTGAGCAAGAATGCAGGGCATCCTGCAACTCGGTTAATGTGCAGTGGATGCCACATCCTCCATACCTATTATGTTGGTACCGCCCTACATTCGGTGACATCTCACTATCTTGTCCTCCATTTGCGTACCCAAACTCCAGCCACGACTTTTAAGTGCTGTGGCTCTTGGTGACACTACAGGGCTCCGTTCCACTACTGTCATCTGACATGCTGGCTCTGCCCCAGAGCATGGTCTAAATTTCTGATCTCACTAGCACTCGCAACTTACTCATCAGCACTGGTAACCCCCTGCGGGTCTGGGGATTACAGTAGGTCCAAGGTATTCCTGCCTGTTGTAAGAGGCAACTAAAAGTCTCACATGTTTTGGCCTTTATGTGATGGTCCTCAGTAGGGTTTGACCTCCATCCTCCTAAATTTTCCCGAAGAGTGAGCCAATTGGGGAAGGGCACCTTACATGGTGCATTGTGTCCATCATGCACTGAGACCTCTCGCATCCTTCATCAACGTGGATCTGCACTTCTCCAGCTGTTGGGTGAGGTCACCCTCCTGGATACATTTTCCTCCATCCACTGTGCAGTATAGCTTTCTGTGCTGACGTTGATAATGGACTACTTAGCTCGTTTGCACCTGATATCCAGCATGGTAGCCAGTCCCTTGTGGTGGGTCCGCCATGTGTCCTGTTGGTTGTAGCCCCCCTACCACACAGGGATTGTTCTGCTGATGCCTGCACCATTAACTCCCCACGTATGCCAAGGAGTAGATGCCTGTTCCCCTAGGGCATTGGGACTCCCGGTAATGGCCATCCTGCCAGGTGGCCTTTGCTGTGGATGGGTGGTGCCTGGGGAGGACCCTTGGTCAGAGTGGATTGCATCGGGGCAGATGACATGCAATGAAGTGTAGTACATCATCTCTTGCTGGTGGTCAAACAGCAGCAGTCTCTTAAGCATATATGGGCTCAATTCAGTGCACAGAAGTCGACCCCAAATCGTTCCCCTCCGTGGACACACCATGGGAGGAATGCCAGGCTAAGGATGGCAGCGCATCTTATTTGCCTCGGTACCTTGTATGTTCGAGAGCTGATGGGGATTCTTTCATGATGATGAAGCTTCAGTTTTTTGTTGAGCAATTTGAGCACAAGTTTGGGGAGGTTGAGGGATTGTCCAAAATGTGATCTGGGTCGGTCTTCATCAAAACAGCATTCTCTGCACAGCCACTGGCTTTACTCACTTGTGACAAGCTGGGGGATGTTTCCGTTTCCATCACACCCCATAAGAGATGAAATATGGTCCAGGTATCATATTTCACAGGGACCTTCTTTTGCAGCATGACAATGAGCTGCGTGCCAATTCAGAGTGGTAGGTGTTCATTTCAACCGGCACGTCAATCGGGTTCTCAGGGATAATCGGGTTGCCACCGGTGTCTTCATCTTGGCCTTTGAGGATGGCACATTAACTGAGAAGGTCAAGGTGGTGATCTGCCACTGTGATGTAAAGCAATATATGCCTCCCCCAATGTGGTGCTTTAAGTGCTGGAAGTTCGGCCATATGTCTTCCCGCTGTACTTCCAGCACCACCTGTTGGTACTGTGGACATCCTTCACATCCCAATACTCCATGTGCCCTGCCTCCCATCTGTTTCAACTGCGGAGAGTACCATTCGCCTTGCTCACCAGACTGCAGGATTCTCCAGAAAGGTAGGAAAATAATGGAATACAAGACCCTGGACCGGCTGACCTACACTGAGGCTAAGAGGAAATTTGAATGCCTACATCCTGTATGTATGACATCGTCTTAAGCCGCAATTACAACAGTTCTACTCCCTAGGGGGCTCGCAGTCCTTTCGTGACTGTGTGTAGCGAGCATGGGGCTCCGAGCTATTGCAGCCTTCCTTCTTTCCCATTCTGCATTTCCTTTCCCTTCCTCTCCTTTCTTGCCCTTGCTCCTTCCCCTCCGCCCTCGCCTCTCCTCTTTGTGTCCTTGTTTATGTTGACCCCGCTATCGTCCTGGTTGTGTTGACTTTGCAATTTGATTTTGTTGAATAATTACCTCGTCATGTTGGAATCCTCTGGTCCCCCTCTGGGTTTGACCTCCATTACTAAATTTCTATTCTGTAGTGTGAGCCATTTAGGGAAGACCACCTTACCTAGTGTCTCCCACACGTGCCCTCCTAGTTCCTTCCATCTTTTCCTTCACGTTGTTGTCTGATGCTAGGGTGCATAGCCAGCACGGTAGCCAGCCCGTGTGGTGGGGCCACTGTGTACCCTTTTGGTTAAGCCCCCTGAAAACACAGGGTTCACATTTCTGATACCTGAGCTGTCACCACCTCATGTAAGCCTTAGGAGTGGTTGCTTGTCATCCTGGAGCACCAGAACTACCAGCAATGGGCGCTGTGCCAGACAGCCTTTGCCGTGGCTGGGTGGCACCCATGGGGAGATCCTCTGATCGAAGTGGGTGGTATCAGGGCGGACACTATGCAAATGAAACGCATGCGGGTCCAGAACTCTGGCCGTTCTGCTACAGCCGTCTCTTCGAATGGAACTGATTCTTTTAGTGCTCCTTCTTCTGGCCCTTTGGCCTTCCGTTCATGGCTACCCCCCTGGGAGGAGGGTCAGGCTCGTCGGCTAAGGGGCGAAACCTTTCCCCCGCTATCTGGTTTGCATCAGCACTGATGGGGATACTTCCACCAATACCAAACCTTTATTTTTTGTGGAACACATAGAAGATAAGTTTGGCGAAGTGGACACTCTGAGCAAGATGCGGTCGGGTTCATTGTTGATCAAAACTGCTTCAGCTACCCAGTCTGTGGCCCTTTGTGCCTGTGACCGTCTTGGCACAATTCCTGTTGTGGGGCGGCTGGTAGTAAATTTACTGTTGTATAAAATGTTTTGTGATGTAGAAAAGATGCATTTCCCGGCCGATTAACCATATGTGCGGCGGCGGGTGGAATTATTGTTGTTAAATGTTCCTATTATTTATGCTGTCTTTTGCCGTTCTCAACACTGGCTCTCTAACTACAATATTGGCAACCAGAAAGTGATTAGCAAAACGTGAAGCCTGTAGTTAGAATTCCTAGTGCCCACTTCATCTGAGAAACACACTTACAGCTGCAGCTTATAGCTCTGAGAAATTAGGAGATTGTCTGGGATTCATAATCAAAAACGATTTTCTAAAAATTCTTTGTATTCTGAAAGTCACAGATGAAAAGAAAAATCCACACAATCTAACAGAGCCGTTCAGAGTCTATGCGCTGATGCAACTATAACTGTTCAAATTAAATGTTTAAGTGAATGCTCGCCATAATTTGATGATAATGTTCATCAAACGCCACGCTAAATAATGGTAGAATGTCTGTCCCACGGCGGCACGTGGAAATATGACATACGCAAACTGAAGATAGGTCAGTAGTCATCCCAGAATTAACACTTCACTTGAAAACGATTTCATGGTTACGCGTATCCCGAGTAACTTATTACAGCATCCGAGGCTGTTTATAGCAATGATACCGACGCGACGCGACTCCCAGCGCAGGTGGTGCACTAATCAGCGTTTGGCGAGAACTGGGGCCTTTTTCTCTTGCACAGCGTTCTTATATATAAAGCCGCGGTGCGGACGGCTAAGGGAACGCCTGATCAAATCCGCTCTCCCGACTAGCCGCTGGGTTAGTAATGCAACACTTTAAGTTACCGAATAAATCATAGCTTCTTTTGCTGATGGCCGATGAAACTCTCAATTTAAATGTGCATACAACACACAGGTAAGTAATCATAATAAAAGTTTGACGTGGCTAAGTTAAATATTTTGGGTGAGAGAATTAATTTAATTAAACTGCACGCAGTAGACGAGCTCTGAGCTTGCCCTTTGGAGATATGCTATCGCTATAGTTTTATAGTTATTCAAATGAAACTTCTCACATCTTTATGGTTATAGCGGATCTCCTTTCTACTTAAATATAAACATCCTAGCCTTATTTATTAGCCAACTTAATCTATCTTGCTTCCTTAATTTTTAAGACAAAAACCAGAAAGTTATGAATTTCAACTAAAATCTTAATTTGTGAGATCCAAAGTACTGTTTTTATTAAATTATTATGGAAAAGGAATCTAAATATAAATTTTTAAATCTCTAGCTCTTTTCTGTTGCGCCAATGATCTTTACAGAAAAACGTCCAAATTTCGAAAATGGTTAAAGTTATCGAACTGATATTCAACACATTAATTTAGTATTACTCCTGACATGCTAGAAACATTTCAGGTTATTTACTTGATTTTTAAAGTATTGCGCAACATTTATGACGTCAGAGCTAGTTACAGCGGACTAGGCTGGCACACAATGGTAAGACTGATGTGAAATTACTACGGCGTGAGTAGGCTGCTTCCCTACACTGTGTCCATTACCCTCCACCAGTCTTTGAATATGGTTCAAGGTGTAATTTTTCACAGGTACCTCTTCCTTCAAACTGACGAGGAACTTAGGGTCAGTCTAGGATGGCCGGGTGTTAACTTCATTCGGCCAGAAGGGCCCGAAGGACAATCGCATTGATACTGGTGCCTTTATTCTGGTCTTTGAAGGGGATACCCTCCCTTAGAAGGTCAAGATTATGGTTTATCGATGAGATGTGAAGCCGTACATCGCACCACCTATGAGATGTTTTAAGTGCTTGCGCTTGGGACACGTCTTCCAACTGTTCGCAGACCCCTCTCTCTGGTGACTGTGGACGTCCACTCCATGAGGGGAGTTCCTATGTCGCCCCTCCTGTGTGTTAATTGTCATGGCAATCATTCTCCATGCTCACTGGATTGCCTGGCTTATAAGAAGGAAAATAAGATACAGGAGTGTAAGACCCTTGATTGTCTAATCTACACTAAGGCTCGTAAGAAGTATGCACCTCTTCATCCTGTGTCAATGACATCTAGCTATGCTTTAGTTAAGTCTTCCTCCCCCTTCCTCACCCCAGTCCCGAACACCTCTCCTCCCCCCTTCCCCTGCAGTTCCCACACCCTCCCCTCCAGGCGCCGCTCCCCCTCCCCAGCTGGAGAAGTGTCCCACTTCTTTGGAGTCTGCTGATCGAGGGCGCCCCTCTCGGGACCACCCCCCCTCCCCCCTTCCCTACACCTTCCAGGCCATAGGTCTGCTGCCACATGACAGTCACAAGAACTACGGTCTGTGGGCCACAAGGTCACCCGCTCTCTTTCTGATCAAGATCTTCCTGCAGCTGACTCCCTTTTGCAGTGCAGCCCTCCTTAACCCCAAACAGAAAAGAAGAAGAAACATAAGTCTCAGGACAAGGAGCCTCTGGTGTTGCCAGAGATCCCATCCCCACCTTCGCAACCTGACTCTGACCTGCTGTTCATGGATTTTGCCTCCTCCTTGTTGGTGGTGGATGGTGACCCGGTGGCATGACTGGCTTCAGCCTGTTCACCCCCCCCCCCCCCCCTATTTGAATCATCGTTCTGTGGTTATCCAATGGAATTGTAATAGATATTACCATCACCTTCCATAGTTGAAATCCCTTATTTTTTTTACTCTGCAGCTTGTGTGGTTCTACAGGTATCTCATTTTACTGATGATTACTCACCGATTCTCTGTGGGTTCCGTGCTTTCTGCTGAATTCGGGTTAGACCCCTACGGGCCTCTGGTGGTGGCTGTACGTTGGTCCATACGGACATTGCTAGCACGTGGATTCCTCTTCAAACTACATTGGAAGCGGTTGCTGTTAGGGTCCACCTGGACTCTGGGGTCACAGTTGGCAATCTTTATCTCCCTCCTGACAGGACTCTTACACCTGCTGCCTTAACTGCCCTTCTTCAGCAACTTCCTCCTCCCTTCCTCTTTCTCAGGGATTTTAATGCTTATCATCCTTTGTGGGGCAGTGCATTTCCGTCTAGTCGGGGTCTTCTCATAGACCAGTTTCTTGCATACCACGACTTGTGCCTTCTTAATGATGACTCCACTACCCATTTCAGTGCTGGTCATGTTGCCTTTTCTGCCATTGATCTTTCTCTTTCTTCTCCCTCCCTTCATTACACTAATTGCCATTTGCGATAGTGACCATTTCCCGTTGATTCCCTCAGGCAGGTTTACCGGTTGGGCTTCGCCGTGATTTACAGCTTCCTTCATTGTCCTGTCTCCCATGTTCCCTCCCCAACACCCCCCCCCCCCCCTCACGGTTAGTTCCTTGGCCCTGGATTCGGATGGATCCCCGTCAAGGTCCAAAAGATTCTGTTCCCTCAATGGTGTTCCATTGTTTTTTCCGCCACATTTTGTTACGTACAGACTCCATGAGTGGCCATCACGCTATTGATCAGTATTTTTCCCACCATCCCTTGGTCTCGGCCATCTATGACAGTCTTGCTGATCTTCACCATGCTGCTTGTTCCGTTGATTTCCTTTGGGTCCCTGGCCATGTGGGTATCCCAGGTAGTGAGCTCGCTGATCGTTTGGCTGGGGGGAGCAGTCACTTACCCCTCCCCTTCCCCCCGCCCCCTCCTCTGTAACCCCTCCTGCAGCGGATTTACGGCTTCATATCAATCCCACTTTGCACAGTCATGGGCCAACTCTAGGGAGGCTACCTATCTGTCTAATAAACTTCGTGTGATTAAGGTGACACCTGTCCCATGGCGTTCTTCCTTCCACCTCTCCCAGAAGGATTCGACCACCCTGTGTCATCTCTGCGTCAGCCATACCAGGCTGACCCATGGTTTTCTTTTGTGTAATGAGACACCCCCACTATGTGGTTGTGGAGCCTTCCAACCAGTAGCCCATATTTTGGTGGAATGCCCCCTTCTTTTGGCTCTGCGTACTAAGTACAGACTTCCCTGCACTTTACCTATAATAGTGGATGACAATCCTGGACGGTTGAACTGGTTCTCAGTTTCCTCTGTGAAAGTGGTTTTTATTATCAGTTCTAAGGTTTTTAATCTCCCTCTGGAGTAGGGGCGGGGCAGTGAGGGTTGGGGTGTCTCTCACTGTAAGCTGTGTTTAGAGATTCCCGACTCCCGTCCCTGGCCAAGATCCTCTTTTTCCCTCCCTTTTACTCTGTTTTTATCGCTTTTCAGATTTGGTTAATCTCCTTTTACAATACGCACTTTTACATTCTAGCGGTTGAACACTCTTGAATAGTAGGTGGTCTTGCCTGTACTGCATCTGAGGTGGGATATTTCCTGCCTCTAGCATAGCCTGGGGGGTTGCCCACTTGCTGACTTCCCTCCTTTTGCTTTCGCCATTGACAACATGACTGCACTTTTACTTTTTTTACCTTCTATCGTTATGACTCTTCTGAGATGTAAATCCATCTGAATGGACCACCTTTGACGCAAGGGACTGATGACCTTGCTGTTAGGTCCCTTAAACCCCAATCAACCAACCAACAACAGTTCTAGCCATATCAGTTCCACAAACTCCAGGCATCTCTCAGAGCCAGGAGACTACACCTGTGCCCCCTTGATGGTGGGGGGCACTTCCCTCCCTGTTGCTCCTGCATCACCTACTTCAGGAGCACTACCCCCCCCCCCCCCCCCCCCCAACCATCGGGGACACCTGTCCGCACTTCTCAGCTGGAGAAGTGTCAGTCTTCTTCAGCTCCTCTCGCTAGGAAGGAGTTCCTTGTGTAACTCCCTTCCCAGGTTTCTACTAGTGGGAAAAATGACACCCCGCCAATGGCTGAAGTGCCCAAAAGCAGCTGGTCGTAGGGCTTCATGATCATCCTCAGTCCCGGAGACTGAATCAGTGAAGCCCTCAGCCAGACAAACCCAAGGAGCAGCAAGAGAAATAAAAAAAGAAGACCCCCAAGACCAAGGGAATTGCGGTGGCACCCACACCACTGCTACCTACAAGCTCAGCATCTGAGGATGAGGTGAAGATTCTGGCATTCGCAGAGGACCTAGATCTCGCTGGACCCTCTCGGACACAATGGGTATAGACTGCTCAGGAAATAAGTTGGTGGTAGCAGGTGAGGCCGAGGCATAAACTGCCTCACTGAATATTCCGTGCCTTCCCAGCTTCTTGATATTGTCATCCTCCAGTGGAATTGGGCGTTTTTTTCTACCACCTGGATGAGCTATGGCAACTGTCAAGCTTTACTCTTGGTTTCTGCATTGCCCTCCAGGAAAACTGGCTCACAGCAATGTGGAGCCCTGCACTTCACGGCTACAGGGGATATTACAGGAGCGAATATGATAGTGTCAGGTGCAGTTTGTGTCTATGTACTGAACTCGGTATGTAGTGAATCTGTGCCCCTTCAAACTCCTCTTGAAGCTTTGGCTGTCAGGAGATGGACAACACAGGAAATAACTGGTTGCAACATGTATATCCCACCAGATGGTGCAGTACACGTGAACGTATTCGCTGCACTGATTGATCAACTCCCTAAACCTTTCCTACTCTTGGGAGATTTTAACACGCATAACCCCATGTGGGGTGGCACTGTGCTGACTGGTTGAGGTAGAGATGTCGAAAATTTACTGTCACAACTCGACCTCTGCCTCTTAAATACAGGTGCCCCCACACATTTGTGTGTGGCACATGGCACATATTCGGCCATTGATCTCTTGGTCTGCAGTCCTGGCCTCCTCCCATCTATCCAGTGGAGAGCTCATGACGACCTATGTGGTAGTGACCACTTCCCCATCTTACTGTCACTCTCCCGGTGTCATGCCCACAGATGCCTACCAAGATGGGCTATAAACAAGGCAGACTGGGTAGCCTTCACCTCTACTGTCACCGTTTAATCTCCCCCACATGGTGCCATGGATGTTGTGGTTGAGCAGGTCACTACAACTATTGTTTCTGCGGCAGAAAATGCGATCCCTCGTTCTTTAGGGTGCCCCCAGCGAAAGACAATCCCTTGGTGGTCACCGGAAATCGCTGAGGCAATTAAAGAGCATCGGCATGCTCTACAGCAACATAAGCAGCACCCTTCCCTGGATCACCTAATAGCCTTTAAGTGGCTCCATACCTGCATTCACCAGCTTATAAAACAATGGAAATAGGAGTGTTGGGAGAGGTACGTGTCGACCATTGGGGTGCCATACATCACCTTCCCAAGTGTGGACAAACATTTTTGGGTGCCAGACCCCAACAGGTGTCCCTGGTGTTAACATCAATGGCGTGTTATCTACTGATGCAAACGCAATTGCCGAGCACTTCGTTGAGTGCTATGCTCAAGCCTCTGCATCGGACAACTAGCCTCCAGCCTTTCGCACCCTCAAATGGCGGATGGAAAATCCTCTCGTTCACTACACGCCACAGTGAATCCTATAACGCCCCATTTACAGAGTGGGAGCTCCTCAGTGCACTTGCACATTGCCCCGACACAGGTCCTGGGCCGGATCAGATACACAGTCAGATGATTAAACATCTCTCCTCTCACTACAAACGATAGCTCCTTGTCATCTTCAACCCGATCTGTTGCGATGGTGTCTTTCCATCACAATGGCAGGAGAGCATAATCATTCCGGTGCCCAAACTCGGTAAAAACCGATGTGATGTGGATAGCTACTGGCCCATCAGCCTCACCAACGTTCTTTGTAAGTTGCTGGAATGTATGGTGTGTCGGCAGTTGGTGTGGGTCCTCGAGTCACATGGCCTATTGGCTCTATGTCAGGGTGGTGGCTACCACCAGGGTCGCTCTAAGACTGATAAACTTGTGTCTATTGAGTCTGTCACCTGAACAGCTTTTTGCAGACACCAACACCTGGTTGCCATCTTTTTTGACTTAGGTAAAGCATACAACACGACCTGGCGACATCATATCCTTGCCACATTGTATGAGTGGTGTCTCTGGGGTCCGCTCCCAATTTTTATCCAAAACTTCCTGTCAGTCCGTACTTTCCATGTCCAAGCTGGTGCCTCCCATAGTTTCCCCCTTAGTCAGGAGAATGGCGTTCCACAGGGCTCCATATAGAGTGTCTCTCCATTTTTAGTGGCTATTAACAGTCTAGCAGCAGCTGTAGAGCTGGCGGTCTCATCTTCTCTGTATGCTGATGACTTCTGCATTTCGTACTGCTCCTCCAGTACTGGTGTTGCTGAGTGGGACCTACAGGGAGCCATTCACAAAGTGCAGTCATGGGCTCTAGGCCATGGCTTCCAGGTTTCAACTGCAAAATCGTGTGTTATGCACTTCTGTCGGCATCGCACCGTTCATCCAGAACCAGAATTTTATCTTAAAGACGATCCACTTACTGTAGTGGAGACATATTGTTTCTTAGGACTGGTTTTCGGCACCCGATTGACTTGGATACCTCACCTTCGTCAGCTTAAGCAGAAGTGCTGGCAGCACCTCAATGCCTTCCGCTGTCTGAGCAACACCAACTGGTGTGCAGATCGCTCTACGCTGCTGCAGCTCTACAGAGGCCTTGTTCAATCCCACCTCGACTGTGGGAGTCTGGTTTACAGTTCGGCGGTGTCCTCAGCATTGCACCTAGCGACAAGAGCTTTTAGAACAAGTCCAGTGACCTCCATTGCAGATCTGACATGCACAACTGCTCGCCAGTTATGTTGTACACATTTACAGTTCTTCTGAGCGTCCGAATTATCGTCTCCCTTCCCCCACCCGCGGCAGTTCATCTCCCTCACCGGCGGCCCCCATCAGGGCTAACGATTGTGGTTCATGTGTGATCCCTTCTGTCTGAACTGGAGTCCTTCCTTTTACCACCTCTACTTGAGGTCCATTCTCATACACCTCCATGGTGTACACCTTGGCCGAAGCTTTGTCTGGACCTTTTACATGGCCCTAAGGATTCTGTTTACCCCGCTGTCACTTCCTCTCGATTCTTGACATGTTCCAGGGCTCTGAAGTTGTTTACACCAATGGCTTGATGGCTGATGGTAATGTTGGCTTCGCCTATGTCCACAGAGGCCATATCGAACAGCATTCCTTGCCCGCTGGCTGCAGTGTATTCACTGCAGAGCTTGTGGCCATATCTTGTGCTCTTCAGTACATCCATTCCTGTTCTGGTGAGTTGTTTCTTCTCTGTTCTGACTCCTTGAGCCGCTTGCAAGCTATCAACCAGTGCTACCCTCGCCATCCTATGGTAGCGACCTTGCAGGAAATCATCTCTGCCCTGGAATGGTCCAGTCATTCAGTGGTGTTTGTGTGGACACTAGACACATCGGAATCCCAGACAATGAACTTGTTGACAGGCTGGCCAAACAGGCTAAGCAGAAACCGCTTTTTGGAGATGGGCATCTCTGAAACTGACCTGCATTCTGTCTTATGCTGCAAGGTTTTTCGGCTTTGGGAGACAGAATGGCATAACAGTATGCACAACAAACTGCATGTGATTAAGGAGACTATGAATGTGTGGAAGTCTTCCCTGCGGGCTTCTCGCAGGGAATCAGTTGTCATTTGTTAGCTCCGCATTCGCCATACATGACTAACACATGGTTGCCTCCTCCATCGCGAGAATCCACCTCAGTGTTGCTGCGGCTCACAAATGACGATCGTCCACCTCTTGGTGGACTGCCCTCTTTTAGTCGCTCTGTGACTTTCCCAGCACCCTACCATTGGTGTTGGGCAACAATGCCTCAGCAGCAGCTTTAGTGTTACATTTTATTCATGAAGGTGGGTTTTTATCATTTGATCTAAGTTTTAGTGCATGTCGTTTGTTCCTCTGTGTCCTCCACCCATGTGCTTTTAGGGTGGAGGTTTTAATGTGCTGCAGAGTGGCTGGCTTCTCCTTTCTATTCTCATGGACAGCCAGCCATGGTAATCTGCTTTCTTGTTTTAATCTCTTCTATCTCTTCTTGCATATGTCTGTGGTTTTCTTGTCCTCTTTTGTTCTTTGTAGTGTTGTCTTTCTGTCGTTCTTGTTGTATTTCCTTCCTTTCGGTATTGTGCTCTACATCTCGTTTTTCTTCTTTCCCCTGTCGATTGTTTTAACAGGAACAAGGGACTTATGACCAAGCAGTTTGATATCTTTCCCCCCTTTTAAACCAACCAACCAGCCAGCACTGGTACCAATGCCAGCTTCATCTTACTGTCATGTGTTACTTCGAGCCTTGTGCCTGCATCACTGCTACTTCATGCAGCCAACAACTCCGACATACCTGTCCACAGCTCAGCTGACCTTCATCTCCAGCTTGTTTCTGTCCTACTCTTTCTTTGGGTGTGTCAGATTGCTGACTTCAACAGCCACATACTTAGGATCGATTTTCTGAAACATTTTGCACTCTCACCGACCTTCAATTGGCCACAGTGTTTCACCACGCATTGCCTCGTGCATTCCAGATACCTTTGCCCCCCTCACCACCCTCCTCTTGACATTTGAATAGTGCTACATACCTTATGGTCTCAAAAATGCCGTGCACAAATGGCAATGTTTTAATGACTACTTTTTGTTTTTCCCTCATTTTGCTGTGCATCCACTCCTCCACTGGAGAACAGAAGCTCCATTTATCTTGAATTCTCAAAGCACTTACGGACAATGGTGGCTACATAAACCATAATAAATCTTAGCACGTGCTACCAGGTGCCATACTGTCTTCGCTGACTCTATTCACCCCAAGTCTTGTGGCATCGCATTCATCTGCAATTTGCCATTATGTGAGACATTCTGTGACATTCTTCATTTTCTTGGAATGATTAATTTTTTCAGGCATATTTCACATGCTGCATCTTTACAAGCCCTTCTGATAGACACCTTGGCAGGCAAAAGCACTTGTGGCACCTGCCCCCCAGGGGCTCCAAGTTCTCTCGTGAGTTCATGCGTGGTCATCATGGGTCCCCGAGCTATTGCAACCCATTCGTCCTTCCCAGGCTGCATTTCCTTCAAAGTGCCACTACCTCCCTCCCCATCCTGGCTCCTTCCATCTGGCTCCCTGTATTCCACGCAGTTTTGTTCCTTTTGCCTGTTCTTTCATCCTTTCTGGCATTTTTGGTCCCCCCTTGGGGCTTGACCTCAACTTTTAAATTTTCTGTCCTTAGAGTGAGCTACTTGGAAAAGAACTTCCTCCCTAGCTTCTATGGCATGGATTCCTCTCTCCCTTTCTTCCCCTCTTCTCTTCCCCACCATAGGTCCCATCTGCTCTGCTAGTCACCAGCATGTGTAGCAATTCCGTGTGGTGGGGCTGTTGTGTACCCATCTGGCTGAGCCCTCTAACAACACGGGGATCGTACTACTGATATCTGAGCTACTCCCTTCCCTTGTATGCCAAGGAGTGGTTGCTTGTCATCCTGGAGCACTGGAAGTCCCAGCAATGGCCGCCATGTCAGACAGCTGTTGCTGTGGCTGGGTGGTGCCCATGGGGAGAGGATCGGGTGGTATCAGGGCGATGCTTGGTACATGAAGTGTATCAAGCTGCAAAAATCTGGCTGTTCTCAATCGACCATTTCTTCAAGTGGTAGCGGACCGTTGAATGCTGCTTCATAGGTAGCCTTCTGTGGCTACACCCTGGGAGGAGGGCCAGGCTCACCGTCTTGGGCTGAAACACTTTCCCCGCTACGTGGTTTGTATTAGGACAGACGGGGACACATTCACCACCACAAAGCCATTGTTTTTTGTGGAGAATATCGAGAAAAGTTTGGCGAAGTGGAGTGCCTCAGTAAGATGTGGTTGTGTTCCCTGTTGATCGAAGCTTCTTGTCCCACTAACCTTCGTGCTTGTGACCCCTTTGGTGATGTCCCTGTGTCTATTACCCCTCATCAGTCTCTGAATATGGTCCAGGGAGTGATTTTTCATAGGGACCTCATCTTGCAAACTGATGAACTCCCGGCTAATCTGGAGCAACAAGGCATTAATTTTGTTCGACATGTGCAGAAGGGTCATAAAGACAACTGCACTGATACTGGCACCTTTATTCTGGCTTTCGACGGGACTACCATCACTAAGAAGGTGAAGGTTGCTTGTTACTGCTGTGACAGGAAGCTGTATGTCCCACCATCTATGAGGTGTTTTCTGTGGTTGCATTCTGGGCATATGTTTTCCTGCTGTACGGCGGACCCTCTGTGTGAAGACTGTGGTTACCCACTCCATGAGAGAAGCCTCTGTGTTCCGCCACCTGCGTATGTCAACTGTCATGACTGCCACTCTCTATGCTCGCCAGATTGACCAGTTTACAAGAAAGAAAAGAAGATCCAAGAGTAAAAGTCCCTGGATCATCCACCTTATGCTGAGGCTTGCCAAAAATACGACTGACTTCACCCAGCAACGACTTCTTCTACTCCTGCATCTATTACACCCTTTCCCCTCTTACCTCTTCATTACCCTAGCCCTGTCCCCCTGTCATCTCCCCCTCCCCTGGGATTCCCACACCTTCCCCCCCTGGGTGCTACTCCCTCCCAGGTAGAAGAAGTGCCCCTCTTCTTTGTCATCCGCTGGTGATGGGGATGGAGCTTCCCCCCCTCCCCCCCCCCCCCCATGGCCCCCCTCCCCCCCATGAGCACTCCTCCCGCCGTCTCTCAGGCCGGAGGCCTGCTACCACAGTTCGGCCATGGTATGCGCTGTCTGTGCACCCCAAGGTCGACTGCTCTCTTTTGGTTTTGGATCTTGCAGAAACCTGTTCTCATTCTGTGCCCTGCCCACCTTAACCTCTGAAAGAGAAGAAGAAGAAGAAGAAGAAGAAGAAGAAAAATAAAAAGGAATGTAAGTCCCAGGACAAGGCCCTCCTGGTGCTCCCAGAGGTGCTATCTCCCTCTTTGCAACCTGAGTCCAACATTTTATTTATGGATGTCACCCCATCCTCGTCAGTGACTACCACTGACCCAGTGACATGATCTCACAGCTACTTTATGTCTAACATGGACTCTTGCCACACGATAATCCAGTAGATTTGCGATTGATATTACCATCATCTACCAGAAATACAACAATTTGTTTCCTCTTATTCTGCATTCTATTTTGCTCTATAAGAAATGCACTTCTGCGATGACCACTCTCAAACTTGTTGTGGTTATCGAGCATTCTGTTGGAACCGTACCGGCCCTGGGATAGCGTCTGGAGAGGTCTGCACTTTGGTTTGCACTGATGTCGTTAGTGACTACATCCCTCCAGGTAGGCCACTTCCTTATGTTGACCTCCCTACTTTAATTCAGAAACTCCTGCCCCACACCCCCTTCTCATGGACTTCAATGCAGACCACCCCTGTGGAAGAGTGCCACTTCAACAGATAGGGGTGTTCAAGCTGACCATCTTATTACGGTCTTTGATTTGTGTCCTCTCAATAATGGTTCCCTACTCACTTCAATACCACTCATGGCACATTTCCTGCATAAATCTCATGATGTCCTCCCCTGGTTGTATGATTTCCCTACATTGGTCACCCCCTGATGATATTTGTGACAGTGACAACTTTCTGGTGATTCTGTCATTCCCCTGCCACCGCCAGGCAGGCAGGCCCCCATGTTGGGTATTCCACAGTGCCAACTGGCCTTTTCATGTGTCTGCTGTGTGCGTAGATACCTCTCTCTCGAATTGCATTGATGCAGTTGTGCAAGATGTCTCTGCCACTATTTTACATACTGCTGGCTGGCACTGCTATCCCCCTATCCACAGGTCCCCCTCACCACCTACTGGTGCTGTGGTGGACAAAGGATATAGCTGTGACTGTAAAGGATGGCTGACAGGTACTACAGTGATTTATTGGAATGTCTCGGTAACTTTTGATTTTGCTCAGCATGGTTTTCGTGACTGTCATGTTGAACAATCTCATTTCTTTTGTGACTCGTGAGTGGATTCTCATTACAATGAATCATGTATGTAAATGTTTTTCTCACTACCAGGCAAAATGCATGTATGAATTTCCTTGTGTGTTTCCCTGTTGGTAACACTTTTATATACTATTAGCCACAATATGTCATGGACTGATCATGTGTATAAATTATAAATGAAATTGTTTAATGCTTCAGTTGCTTTTATTTAATTTTGGATGTAGATGTATGCTATATACAGTCCTTTTTGTGTGGAATCAAACAATGGAACACCCAGGATGGAATGTAACAGTATTATGAAAAAGATACTTGCTACTCACCATATAGTGGAGATGATGAGTCACAGTTGGCACAACAAAAAAGACTGTCAGAAAGTGAGATTTTTTTCCCCCAACAAGGCCTTCATCGGAAATAGACAAAATGCACACACACACACACACACACCCACACACACACGCACGCACGCACACTCTCTCTCTCTCTCTCTCTCTCTCTCTCTCTCTCTCTCTCTTTGGCTGCTGAAACCAGACTGCGAGCAGTGACATTTGCTTGGAGAGGCATCTGGGTGCCGGGTGATGGGAGTGAGGAGGAGGCTGGGATGGGGATGGGGGGGGGGGGGATGGAAGGGCGGGGGTGGGGGATGGTAAAGTACTGCTTGTGGGTGCATACATGGATGAGGTGGGTAGGGCAGATAGGTGCAGTTGTGAGGTTAGACAGAAAGGGGGGTAGTGGAAAAAGACAGAAGTGGCTGCATTGCTGGAATAGAGGGCTGTGTAGTGCTGGAATGGAAAGAGGCTAGATGGATAAGGACAATGACTAATGAGGGTTGAGGCCAGGAGGGTTATGGGAACAGGATATATCGGAAGGATGAGGCCAGGAGGTTTAAAGGAATGTAGGATATATTGCAGGGAGAGTTCCCACCTGCGCAATTCAGAAAAGCTGGCATTGGTGGGAAGGATCCAGATGCCACAGGCTGTGAAGCAGTTATTGAGATGAAGAACATCATGTTGGGCAGCATGCTCAGCAATGGGATGGTCCAGCTGTTCCTTGGCCATAGTTCGTCAGTGGCCATTGATGCGGACAGACAGCTTGTTGGTTGTCACACCCAAATAGAATACGGCGCAGTAGTTGCAGCTTAGCTTGTAGATCACGATTGGTTTCACAGGTAGCCCTGCTTTTGATGGGATGGGACAACACTTGCATTTAGGTCTATTGCAGGGATATGAGCTATGAGGCAAGGTGTTTGGAGCAGGGGTTGTGTAGGGATGGATGAGAACATTGTGCAGGTTTGGTGAACAGTGGAATACCACTGTGGAAGGGCTGGGAAGGATAGTGAGTAGGACACTCCTCATTTCAGGGCATGATGAGAAGTAGTCGAAACCCTGGCGGAGAACGTGATTCAGTTGCTACAGTCCTTGGTACTACTGAGTCACAAGGAATGCTCCTCTGTGGCCAGATGGTGGGACTTTGGGAGATGGTGACTGACTGATGAGGTAAGGCATAGGAGATCTGTTTCTGTACGAGGTTGAGAGGGTAATTACATTTTGTGAAGGCCTGAGTGAGACCCACGGTATATTTTGAGAGGGGCTGCTCATCACAACAGATGCAACAGGTTGGCTAAGCGTTAGGGAAGGGACTTCTTGGTGAGGAATGGATGGCAGCTGTCAAATTGGGGGTATTGCTGGAGGTTGGGAGGTACTGCTGTAACCACTTTTGAGGTGGAGGTCAATGTCAAGGAAGGTTGCTTGTTGGGTTGTGTTTGACCTGGTGAAGTTAATGGGGGAAAAAGTGTTGAGGTTCTGGACGAATGTCGACAGGGTGTCCTCACCCTCAATCCAGATCATGAACTTGTCATTGATGAAACTGAACCAGATGAGAGGTTTTGGATTCTGAGTGTTTCAGGAGGTTTCCTGTAGGTGTGCCATGAACAGATTGGCATAGGATGGTGCCTTGCAGGTGCCCATAGCCATACCCATATCCTGAATTGGTTTGTAGCTAATGCTTTCAAAGAGAAGTAATTGTGGGTTAGGATATAGTTGGTTATGGTGACTAGGAAGGAATTGTAGCTTTGGAATCTGTTGGGCGCGGGGAAAGGTACACTATGTAATCAAAAGTATCTGGACACCCCCAAAAACAGAAGTTTTTTCATATTAGGTGCATTGTGCTGCCACCTACAGTCAGGTACTCCATATCAGCGACCTCAGTAGTCATTAGACATCATGAGAGAGCAGAATGGGGCACTCTGTAGAACTCACGGACTTTGAACATGGTCAGGTAATAGGGTGTCAGTTGTGTCATACATATGTACACAAGATTTCTACACTCCTAAACATCCCTAGGTCCAATGTTTCCGATGCGATAGTGAAGCGTAAATGTGAAGGGACACATACAGCACAAAAGTGTACAGGCCAACCTCGTCTGTTGACTGACGTTCGCTTTATATTAATAGCATATAATAAATAACATAATTATCTCTAATATATTTATTATATTATTTAATCTTTGTTTATTGGTATAGAAAAGAAAGATTAGATAGAAAGATATAATATAATACATTTATTGGTATGCAGGTTGAATATTTATCTTTGTTTATATATATTGGAGAAGTTGTTGTGGTCATGAACAGGGGTGCAGTTCTTATTATTTGCCCCAAGTTGAAGACTGTCGTAATGCATAATAGGCAGACATCTAGCCAGACCATCACACAGGAATTCCAAACTGCATCAGGATCCACTGCAAGTACTATGACAGTTAGGTGGGAGGTGAGAAAACTTGGATTTCATGGTCGAGCGGCTGCTCATAAGCCACACATCATGCCAGTAAATGCCGAACGACGCCTCGCTTGGTGTAAGGGGCATAAACATTGGATGACTGAACTGTGAAACAATGTTGTGTGGAGTGATGAATACTGGTACATAATGTGGCGATCCGATGGCAGGTGTGGGTATGGCTAATGCCAAGTGAATGTCATCTGCTAGCGTGTTTAGTGCCAACAGTAAAATTCGGAGGTGGTAGTGTTATGGCATGGTTGTGTTTTTCATGGAGGAGGCTTGCACCACTTGTTTTGCATAGCACAATCACAGCACAGGCCTACATTGATGTTTTAAGCACCTTCTTGCTTCCCACTGTTGAATAGAAATTCGGGGATGGCGACTGCATCTTTCAACAGATCGAGCACCTGTTCATAGTGCATGGCCTGTGGTGGAGTGATTACATGACAATAACATCCCTGTAATGGGCTGGCCTGCACAGAGTTATGACCTGAATTCTATAGAACACCTTCTGGATGTTTTTGAATACTGACTTCATGCCAGGCCTCACCGACTGTCATCGATACCTCTCCTCAGTGCAGCACTCCATGAAGAATGGGGTGCCATTTCCCAAGAAACCTTCAAGCACCTGATTGAACATATGCTTGTGAGAGTGGAAGCTGTCATCAAGGCCAAGGGTGGGCCAACACCATATTGAATTCCATCATTATTGATGGAGGGCTCCACGAACTTGTAAGTCATTTTCAGCCAGATGTCCAGATGCTTTTGATCACATAGTGTAGTTTTCAATAGCAGTAAGGCCATGGGCATTAGGGATGTTAGTGTAAATGGAGGTGGCATCAATAGTGATGAGCAGGACATTATGTAATAAAGGAACAGGAACTGTGGAGAGTCTATGGAGAAAATGGTTGGTATCTTTTTTATACGTGGGTAGGTTGCGGGTATAAGCTGAAGATGTTGGTCTACAAGAGCAGAGAGTCTCTCAGTGGGGACACAATAACCCGCCACAATGGGGTGTCCTGGATGGTTGGGTTTATGGGCTTTAGGAAGCATCTAGAAGGTAGGAGTGCAGGGAATGGTAGGGGTGAGGGGCGAGATGGGCTCTGGCATGAGCCTAAGGATTTGAGGAGAGACTGGAGATCCTGCTGGATTTCTTGAATGGAGTCACTGTGGTAGAGTTTGTTGATTGATGAATGTGACGGAGGGTAGGGTCTTCCTGTCAGGAAATCCTTGTGCTTCAAAACAACAGTGGTGGAACATTTGTCAGTAGATGAACCATGGACCTTGTGTTGGTAGGGAGGCTTGCGTGCCTCAGCGATACAGATGGTCGTACTGTAGGTGCAACCACAATGGAGGGGTATCTGTTGAGAGGCCAGACAAACATGTGGTTCCTGAAGAGGGGCAGCAGCCTTTTCAGTAGTTGCAGGGGCAAAAGTCTGGATGATTGACTGATCTGGCCTTGTAATGCTAACCAAAATGGCCTTGCTGTGCTGGTACTGTGGACAGCTGAAAGCAAGGGGAAACTACAGCTGTAATTTTTCCCGAGGGCATGCAGCTTTACTGTATGGTTAAATGGTGATGGCGTCCTCTTGGGTAAAATATTCCGGAGGTAAAATAGTCCTCCATTCAGATCTCCGGGCGGGGACTACTCAGGAGGACGTCGTTATCAGGAGAAAGAAAACTGGCGTTCTACGGATCGGAGCGTGGAATGTCAGATCCCTTAATCGGGCAGGTAGGTTACAAAATTTAAAAAGGGAAATGGATAGGTTAAAGTTAGATATAGTGGGGATTAGTGAAGTTCGGTGGCAGGAGGAACAAGACTTTTGGTCAGGTGAATACAGGGTTATAAATACAAAATCAAATAGAGGTAATGCAGGAGTAGTTTTAATAATGAATAAAAAAATAGGAGTGCGGGTAAGCTACTACAAACAGCATAGTGAACGCATTATTGCGGCCATGATAGACATGAAGCCCACGCCTACTACAGTAGTACAAGTTTAGATACCAACCAGCTTTGCAGACGATGAAGAAATTGATGACATGTATGATGAGATAAAAGAAATTATTCAGGTAGTGAAGGGAGAAGAAAATTTAATAGTCATGGGTGACTGGAATTCGAGAGTAGGAAAAGGGAGAGAAGGAAACATAGTAGGTGAATATGGATTGGGGTTAAGAAATGAAAGAGGAAGCCGCCTGATAGAATTTTGCACAGAGCATAACTTAATCATAGCTAACACTTGGTTCAAGAATCATAAAAGAAAATTGTATACATGGAAGAAGATTGTATACATGGAAGAAGCCTGGAGATACTAGGAGGTATCAGATAGATTATATAATGGTAAGAGAGAATTTAGGAACCAGGTTTTAAATTGTAAGACATTTCCAGGGGCAGATGTGGACTCTGACCACAATCTATTGGTTATGAACTGCAGATTAAAATTGAAGAAACTGCAAAAAGGTGGGAATTTAAGGAGATGGGACCTGGATAATCTGACTAAACCAGAGGTTGTACAGATTTTCAGGGAGAGCATAAGAAACAATTGACAGGAATTGGGGAAAGAAATACAGTAGAAGAAGAATGGGTAGCTTTGAGGGATGAAGTAGTGAAGACAGCAGAGGACCTAGTAGGTAAAAAGATGAGGGCTAGTAAAAATCCTTGGGTAACAGAAGAATTATTGAGTTTAATTCATGAAAGGAGAAAATATAAAAACGCAGTAAATGAAACAGGCAAAAAGGAATACAGACATCTCAAAAATGAGATTGACAGGAAGTGCAAAATGGCTAAGCAGGGATGGCTAGAGGACAAATGTAAGGATGTAGAGGCTTATCTCACTAGGGGCAAGATAGATACTGCCTACAGGAAAATTAAAAAGACCTTTGGAGAAAAGAGAGCCACTTGTATGAATATCAAGAGCTCAGATGGAAACCCAGTTTTAAGGAAAGAAGGGAAAGCAGAAAGGTGGAAGGAGTATATAGAGGGTCTATACAAGGGCGATATACTTGACGACAATATTATAGAAATGGAACAGGATGTAGATGAAGATGACATGGGAGATACGATACTGCGTGAAAAGTTTGACAGAGCACTGAAAGACCTATGTCGAAATACAGCCCCGGGAGTAGACAACATTCCATTAGAACTACCGAGGGCCTTGGGAGAGCCAGTCCTGACAAAACTCTACCATCTGGTGAGCAAGATGTATGGGACAGGCAAAATACCCTCAGACTTCAAGAAGAATATAGTAATTCCAATCCCAAAGAAAGCAGGTGTTGACAGTTGGTGCACCATCAATGTGAGGAGAGAGAAGAGGTCTTACTAGATCAATAAGGAAGAAATTAGTATTTATTGGACCTCGTTTACATGATGCAGTTCATCACTTGATACTTCAAGTAATGCTATGTGCCAAGTCAGCTACAATAAATGCTACAATGGAGATAGTTGTCCATACAGTGAAATATATTCAGTCACACAGATTGGTACATCATACACTTAAGGAATCGTTGGCTGATGTTGAAGTTGAACCTACCATTGTTCCATACCACTCTAGAATAAACTCGTTAAGTCACATACAAGCCCCGAAGAGGTTCCTTAATATGCAAGAAGGGGTCACAACATCTCTAGAGATGAATGACAAAAAGGACAAGCATCTCCGTGATTCTTTGTTGAATTGCTGATCTTGCTATTGTGATCATCACTAATTATATGAATCCAACAAGTCTCTCAGCACAAGAGAATGATCACTTGATATGAGATATGGCATATAAGATTGATGCTTTTCAACAAAAACTAAACCAATGAAAAAAGAAAGAAACAGCTTCAGGTTCATGACATGGAGCATTTCCCAGAACTCAAAGCAGTCAGTTGTGGACCAGACATGACTGACAATGTTTCAATAATTGAAACACTTCATACTAAGTTCTCAAATAATAATGATGATTGGTTTGTGGGGCACTCAACTGTATGGTCATCAGTGCCTGTACAAGTTTATATTCTGTACACAGTCCAATCTAGCCACTTTCACAAATGATGATGGAATGATGAGGACAACACAAACACCCAATCCCCAGGCAGAGAAAATCCCTAACTCAGTCGGGAATCGAACCTGGGAGCCCATGATCCAGAGATAGCAATGCTAGCCACTAGACCACAAGTTATGCACTAAGTTCTCAAAGAGATTGCAAGACTTTACATCACTGAATACTGAGTTTCAAACAAAGAGAACGCCAGGATGATGTATCAACAATATTAGGAAAACGATAGAGTGCTACTCACCATAAAGATGACCTGTTGTGTTGCAGATAGGCACAACAAAAAGAAGGTTACACATGTAGCTTTTTGCCAGAGCCTTCTTTGGCAAAGAAAACACACACACGTTCACACAAGCAAATGCACCCTTGCACACTTGACCACTACAGCTACCGCTCTAAACAGTCAGAGCTGCCATTGCTAGGGGTCATGTGTTCATGAGGTGTATTTGGTTGTGTGAATTTGTGTGCGCTTCCTTTGCTGAAGAAGGATTTGGCCGATACCTGTAATGTGTAATATTCTTTTCATTGTGCCTGTCTGCTACTCAGCAGGTCATCTTTACACTGATTAGCCATCTATCCTTTTCCTGCTGAAAAGACTGCCTGATGCACCTCATCGCTTGCAACTTGAGCTGATAGACCTACAGTGTAGCACCAAGTGCAATGGTCCGTTTGTCCAATTCAGGAATTTACAAGGCATTTATAAAGTGTTACCCTAAGAACGACATCACTGACTGCACAGACAATTTGTAAAAGTTATTTCAGTGTTCAGTTCAACATGTGTGCAAGCATTCTTTCTGTTATGAAACTGACAGTCCCACTAATATTCAGGTTTAACAGTTTTTTAATCTGTATTACTCTCTCCATCATGATATATTACTTATTATAAAACTGTTGTAGGAAAGTTCTCATAGAATGACCATGGCATTGCTGCTATCAAGCACTACCTCTCTAAATGCCCTTCATGCTTCAAACCCACCACCTTATTTCTTATACATGTTACCAACTATATCCTGACATGCTTTGTTGAACTGCGTTCGAAGTTCATCAATATGACCTTCATTTATACAGATGGCTCTAAGACCAATGACGGGGTCGGGTGTTCTTTTATTGTCGGGGCACAAAGTTTCAAATACCGGTTCCATGGCCATTGTTCGGTCTTCACAGCTGAGCTCTTTGCCCTCTACCAGGCTGTTCTTTACATCTGCCGCCACCGACATTCTGCTTATGTCATCTGCTCCGATTCCCTGAGCGCCATCCAGAGCCTCAGTGATCCGTATCCGGTTCGCCCTTTCGTGCACCGGATCCAACACTCTCTTCAGCAGCTGGTGGACGTCGGTTCTCCGGTTAGCTTTATGTGGGTCCCTGGCCATGTCGGTATCCCTGGGAACGAAGCTACAGATGCCGCGGCCAAGGCTGCGGTCCTCCAGCCTCGGACAGCTTCTTGTTGTGTCCCTTCATCAGATTGTAGCAGGGTTATTTGTCAGCGCATTTTATCGCTGTGGCATGCTGTTGGGCTGCACTTACAGACAACAAGCTTCGGGCCTTGAAACCTCTTCCCGCGGCTTGGACGTCCTCCTCCCGCCCTTCTCGGCGGGAGGAGGTCGTTTTGGCCCAGTTACGCATTGGAGACTGCCGGTTCAGCCATCGCCATCTGCTGACGGCTGCACCGGTGCCGTTCTGCCCATGTGGGCAATTGCTGATGGTCCGCCACATTTTAATGTCCTGTCCGGATTTTAACACACTGCGTCTAGATCTTAACCTGCCATGTACTTTAGATGCCATTTTAGCGGATGACCCACGAGCAGCTGCTCGTGTTCGTTTTATCAATTTGACAAACCTGTCTAAGGACATTTGATGATGCTGTTTTTTAATCCTGTGCCTGTCAGTCTGTCTTTTATCATGTTTTCCCTTTTAGTTGTTGTTTTAAACTTGTGCCTCGCGGTGCATTCTTAACGTAGTCAGGGCGCTAATGACCAATGAAGTTGTGCACCCTAAAACCACAAAAAAAAAAAAAAAAAAAAAAATCCTGACATGCAACTACTTTTCCTTTGAAGGGAAGGCTCACAAACAAATTCACGGCATGGCCATGGGCACCCTCCTGTGCCAACCTATCCACATTCCTTCACAACCTCAACACCTTTTATCCCATCTGTTTCACGTGATCCTCTTCTACCCAACATGCCACCTTCCTGAATGTTGACCTCAATCTTGCTAATGGCTCCATCCCCACCCCTGTCCACATCAAACCCATGACCACCAACAGTACCTGCAGCTGCCATCTCTTCTACTCCAAAAAATCCCTCCCATATAATCTGTCCACCCATGGACAACATATCTGCAGTGATGAGAATTCCCTTTCCCAGTATACCTAAGGCATCACATAGACATCCACAGACAGGCAATACTCCCCAAACCTAGTCAACAAACAAATTTCCCATGCCATATTCTCACACACCCCTGAACCTCCCACAAGCTCCAAGAATCAGTTACAAAGGAGCATCTCTCTCAAAACCTAGTATTACCCTGGATTGGAACAACTTAGCCGTATCCTTCACCAGGGCTTTGATTCTCTCTCATCCTGCCGTGAAATGAAGTACATCCTGCCCGAGGTCCTTCCACCCCTCCTAAAGTGGTGTTCCAACACCCAGCTAACCTACATAACATCCTAGTCCATCCTTATCCCACTTCCACTCCCAACACCTTGCCACAGTGAACATATCCTGTGGCAGACAAAGGTGCAAGACCTGCCTAATGCACCCACCCAAATCCTCATACTCCAGTTCTGCCACAGGCTTATCCTACCCTATCATAGGCCAGGCCACCTGTGAAAGCAACCAAGTTGTATACCAACTCTGCTGCAAACACTGCACATCCTTTTGTGTTGGTGTGACTATGAATCAGCTGTCCAGCAAGATAATTGGTCACTATCAAACTGTTGTCAAGAATGAAGTTGACCACCTGATGGCACAACGTTCAGCAAAGCACAACATGCTCAATTTCAATGGTCGCTTCATAACCCGAGCCATCTGGATGCTTCCCTTCCCCAGCTTTTCTGAACTATGCAGATAGAATTTATACCTGCAACACATCCTCCTAGCTTCAGTCTCAGGTAACCCATTGACCCTGCACCATCCATCCAACAATTAACCATTCCCATGGCCTTTCACATCTCCTGGTTCATGTCCCCATGTAGTCTTCAGTGTCTACCTTTTCCTCCTGCATTCCTAGCAGTCCCTCTCCTTACCTACCACCTCCTTCCTCCTCTACCCATTCTGTCAATACAACCCCCCCAAAAACCAACACATCTGCCACAAAACCGCATTGGCACTGACAGTGTAGCTGGCACCATGTGGGGGCATAGTCATGTGTCAAAGGGTAACTCGAAAAGCTAGCATGTTTTAACTCTTGTGTGTCTGCCTATCAACGACTCATTATCATAAAACTGAACTGTATAAGAATTTATAAATGTCACAACTAAATGATAAATGCCTATATAGCATCTTCAGATTTTGTAGTCCTGTCATCCGCTGGTGCATGCAATAATACAGTATGTTATTACTTTGGAACTATTTAATCGTAACTGAGTAAGTCTCAATTTTTGAGCCATATGTGTGTCATCTTTATTGCTTACAAGATGTCTTCAGTGGTCTGGAATACATCCATATTTTTGTTTACACTATTTAGTTTACATTTAGGACATTGTATATTGAGGTTATAAGCATTTCTTGCTTATCTATTACCGGTATTTATAGCATTTTGTTTAATAAACAGAATGTGTAGTTCTTATCATATTAGCACTATCTAATGTGGTTATTTGAGTTAGTAATAAAGTAATTGCTGTGCAGAAGGAGAAAATGGTGAAAACAAACACTAGTGATAAAATACTGCTTGTAAAAGAATGCTGCAAGCCTCTTTGAATTAGTCCCACTGTGTTACATACATGTCTTCCTATGTTTCCTGCTTGTGCAGTCTTCAGCACATAGCTGTGTTACTCACAAACCAGCACAAAGCACTGTAGAGATCGAAGTCAGAATGCTGGACAGACTTAGCAAGGGCTGACTGATACCTTCAATACCTTGTGTGGTATTACTTATGAAATATCATTATTTTCATTATTAACTACCTGTGTTTCTGATTCATCTCTTCATCTAAACGATAATTAAAAAAACATTTGACTGTTTGAAAAATTCTCTTTTGTTTGTTGCTCTGGCATCTGTCATTTTAAGCTATGAAATGTGTTGTCTACCCAACATACACTTCTGCCTTGTTTTCTTTATACTGTTCTAGATTTAAAGTGCTTCTCATGGCAGAGTTTCATTTTGTCTCCTTGAATACATTTTTCATTAGTTTTACTTGATTCAATATATCATATTCTTATTAATGTTTGCTTACAGCTCTCACCTTTTTCTTTAGTAGTTGGCACATTGGAGTTTTTCTTTTGCTTTATTTGAATCTGGGACATCTTTCACTAACTACACGAACACCTTCATTACATAACTCACACTTTTTTCTATGCCTATAACATCCTCAGATTTTAGGAAGTGTCACTTGTTGCTTAATTTAACCTGCTATGCTTTCCTGCAGTTAAAAGCTCTGATAATCTAGATTTCTGATTTTCTATTATATGCTTCGTCATTTACCAGTTTTGTATCTAATTCTACTGTTTATCGCACTAGTCTACGTTCTTTGGAAATTCTAAAGAAATTTAAGATTAACATACTTTATAGTTTCTTTCTTGTCTGATAAAATTTAGTTAGTTTCATTTTTAGTTTCCAACATCATAAAATAAAAAATTGCTACTCACGACATAAAGGAGGTCTCAAGTCACAGGTACACGCAATGGAAAAAATAAATAAATAAATAATAATAATAATAATAATAATAATAATAATAATAATAATTGCTAGAAACATTTCAGCGTTTAGACAAAGTCCTCCTTCAAAAGTAAAAAAAAAAAATATTTCCTCAGAAGAAGAAAACACACACACACACACACACACACACACACACACACACACACACGGCCATTGTCTTCAGGTGCTAAGGCCTGACTTTTTCTATCCCACCAGTGCACCTTCAGCATTTCCTCCCCAGCACAACCTTACGATGCTGCAGCCCTGTCCTGTCCCTGCAGGCTTCCACAGAGAGCACTTGTATCTTCTACCATCCCTACCCTACTATCCATCCCCATACCTGTCCTATGCGTCTTTCCCACTACCCACCCAAGCTAGACTGGTGCTCACATCAGGCACAGTTCCAGCTGAGCAGTGAATTTGTTTGAGTTTTCTACTTCTAAAGGATTTTATTCAAAAGCTGAAATATTTTTAGCATTCTGCCTGTCTGCGACTCATTTATAGATCCATTTGATCTTTGCCAAATCCATTTTCTATTTGTACTGTCCTGGAATAATGTGTTAAGGACAGACATTGTAAAATCTGGGATGGAATGCAACAATATTCTGAAAAGGAAAGTTGCTACTCACCATATAGCGGAGATGCTGAGTCGCAGGTAGGCACAACATAAAGAATGTCGCACATAATAGCTTTTGGCCAGTAAGGCCTTCGTCAGAATTAGATGGCCAACACACACATAGGTTGGCACAGGATGTTGCCATGAGGGTACCCATAGCCATACTGTGGATTTGTTTGCAGGCAATGCCTTCATGATGTTTCATGGGTCGTCTAGAGGAATCCTTCCTAAGCACCCAGAATCCTAAACCCTTCACCTTGTTCAGATTCATTGATGATATCTTTGTTATCCGTACAAGGGTGAGGACACCCTATCCACATTCCTCCAGAATCTCAACAACTTCTCCTCTATTTGCTTCATGTAATCCTACTCAACCTAAGAAGACACCTTCCTAGATGTCGACCTCCACCTCTCAAAGATGGCTACATCAGTATCTCCATCCATATCAAACCTACTAACCACCAGAAATATCTCCACATTGACTGCTGCCACCCATTCCATACTAAGAAGTCCCAAGTCCCTTCCATACAGCCTAGCCACCCATGGTCATAACATCTGCAGTGATGAGCAGTCCCTCTCGAAATATACTGAGGGTCTTGCTGAAGCCTTCACAAAAAAAAAAAAAAAAAAAAAAAAAAAAAAAAAAAAAAAAAAAAAAAAAAAAAAACCTCCCATGTCTCATCTTTCCAGTCTCCCACCACCTCACAAAGTCCCACTGTCCAGCCACAGAGGAGCATTCCTCGTAACTCAGTACCACCCAGGACTGGAGCAACTGAATTACATTCTCCGCCAGGGTTTCGAGTACCTCTTGTTGTGCCCTGAAATGAGGGATGTCCTGCCCACTATCCTTCACACCCCTCCCACAATGGTATTCCACTGTCCACCGAACCTACACAATATACTTGTCCATCCCTGCACAACCCCTGCTCCCAACCCCTTACCTCATGGCTCATACCCCTGTAATTGACCTAGATGAAAGTCCTATCCTATACATCCTCCCACCACTGCCTACTCCAGCCCAGTCACAAACATCACCTATCCCATCAAAGGCAGGGCTACCTGTGAGACTAGTCATGTGACCTACAAGCTAAGCTGCAACCACTGTGCTTGCTGCTTTTTTGTTTGAGGATAACAACCAACAAGCTGTCTGACCGCATGAATGACCAACGACAAACTGTGGCCAAGAAACAAGTGGACCACCCTGTTGCTGAGCCCTTTGCCAAACATGGCATCCTTCATTTCAATTACTGCTTCACAGCATGTGCCACATGGATCCTTCCCACCAACACCAGCTTTTCTGAATTGTCCACGTGAGAACTTTCCCTGCGATATATCCTACGTTCCCATAAACCTCCTGGCCTCAACCATCATTAGTCATTGTCCTCTCCCATTCAGCCCCTCCTCTGTTTCCATTCCAGCACTAGACAGCCTTCATTCCTCCATCACATGCAGTCTTTTTACTTCTCTCCTTTTGCGCTATCCCCTCCACCTCTCCGCTCCCTCCATCTAACCTCCCGACTACACACAACTGCTCTACCCTCTTTCCACATTGTCCCTCCGCACTTTGCAACAGCATGTCGCTGTCTGCCACCCAGTCGCCACTCCCATCATGCACCAGTGCTGTTGCTCGCAGGGTGGCCTCAATTGCCTGAGACTGCACGTGTGTGTGTGTGTGTACGTGTGTGTTTGCTGTCTAATTTTGATGAGGGCTTTACTGGCTGAAAGCTATTATTTGTGACAGTCTTTTCGTTGTGCCTATCTGGGACTCAGCATCTCTGCTTTCCTTTTCACAGTACTGTTAAGGACAGACATGTTGTTCTTGGAAATTTCTACTAATGTGTGAGATTGTGTCCTTTCTAGTGTCCATTTGAAGACTCATTCAATCATTTCTGTCTTGTCAAATTAAACTCCCACCATATTATATTGTAATGTGATGTCTTGCTCATTTCTGTAACTCTTTGACGAGTTCTTTACCTCATCATGGATGCTTAGGAATAATGAGAGATGTCAGTCAATCAAATGTAGGTAAATTCATTGTAATGTATCTACAAAAAATGTATCAAAATGACAACTTGTCACATGTGTTGAACGAAATATGCTTCATAAAATTATGTCTGGGTTCCTGTTTTTCTTCCTGTGGTTTACATTTAGTACAGACATTTCTTATGGATTGCTATGTTCAATAAAAATTGAAACCTCTTTGGAATTATATACACCTGCTTCCACAGCTCTAGCAAAAGCTAAATAAAAATGAGTTTCCATTTCATAACTAGCTTTGCAGATATCTGAACATAAGTCAGTGAAAATTTTTTCCAGAAGACACAGGATGAATGATTAGGAAGGAAAAAACACAAAATTTCATCACGTTCTGAATAATTTATTAGCTTCCAAAAAATAGTTTGTTGAATTCTCAATATATGGATGATGCTGAATCTTTTACAAATCTTTGAAGTGAGCTGATTTTCTGTCAGCAAAAATACAAATAAATAACATTTATTTTCAGTAATTTAAAATAAGTTCCTTTTGTTCACAGTCATCGAGAAATATAATACTGATATTCTTTGTATTTTAGCAACAGAGAGAAGTTGTATTAACTGTAAACAGTTTGGCAGATAGGAAACATTCACAATATTATTAATACTCATTAATACTCATTAATCTGTTGTAATAACAAATAAACTCAAGCTTTACACTGATGTTTACAGTTCTGCATTATATGGTAATAAAATAATGTGTGTCTCCATAATTAATGAAACACTGATCAGCAGAACAAGTAGAATATGTCAAATAACATTTTATAACAGCATGAATATAATAGAGGGAAACATTCCACGTGGGAAAAATATATCTAAAAACAAAGATGATGTAACTTACCAAACGAAAGCGCTGGCATGTTGATAGACACACAAACATACACACAAAATTCATGCTTTCACAACCAACGGTTGCTTCATCAGGAAAGAGGGAAGGAGAGGGAAAGATGAAAGTATGTGGTTTTAAGGGAGAGGATAAGGAGTCATTCCAATCCCGGGAGCGGAAAGACTTACCTTAGGGGGAAAAAAAAGGACATGTATACACTCACACTCACCCCCCCCCCCCCCCCCACACATACACGGTGTGTGTGCGCGAGTGTATACCTGTCCTTTTTTTCCCCCTAAGGTAAGTCTTTCCGCTCCCGGGATTGGAATGACTCCTTACCCTCTCCCTTAAAACCCACATCCTTTCGGCTTTCCCTCTCCTTCCCTCTTTCCTGATGAAGCAACCGTTGGTTGCGAAAGCTTGAATTTTGTGTGTATGTTTTTGTGCCTATCAACATGCCAGCGCTTTCGTTTGGTAAGTTGCATCATCTTTGTTTTTAGATATACTTTATAACAGCATATAGACACTGTTTAATACTAGGTAATGAGTGTTGATACTGCAGAAATTTTTAAACCTTCTACAAAACAGTTATTCACTGATCAGATGACAGTATATTTTGAATTCATATTGTGACTAAATGATTCTTTATATTTTGTGGTAGCGACCCCCCCCCCCCCCCCCCCCCCATACAAAAATTCCTGACCTATCCAACTCTTCTACACAAGAAAGGAACTATTAGTTTCAAAAGCTAGAAAGTTTATCACTTTCATATGTATCAATATGCAGTACTATACATTTCAAATGTTGAAGGTTTCAATTGAATTTTCCTTTGATACAATTAATCTCAGGAATGAATGATCTCTAGGGCCCAACTCATTTTGAATAGTAACAGAAATAATGAGGAAAGGCATGGTGAGGTTCATTATCCTGTCTTGGGTGAACTGTGCAACTATTGCTCCACATCACACAAGCTGAATGCTCATGTTCTTGAGGAGGAAGTGATAGTGGTTGAATAGGAGTAACAGCACTGACAAAATAAGTAAGTACTGAAAATCGGATACAAAGAAATTATTTATTGCAGTGTGACAAACAGTCTGCTACTTTGGTCTTACCCTATGAAGTTCAGTTAATTACACCATTTGAGAAAATTTTTGGTGACTGCTATTCTGGGAAACAATTTGATTACTTCTTTGTCATTTCCCAAAACTTATTCAGTTGTAAATTGAGGTGGGTTTCTAATATGAACCATATGTACTATTTACCTAATAAATTCCTTCAACTATTTATGATAAGTTTGAGTTAAAAAAACTGTAAATATGGAGCTACAAAAAGAGGCAACAAATCATCTTACTACCTGCTAACTCTTCTTGTTGCCAGGGTGACTTATCCTTTCTCCCATAACCTTTTGCTATTTTATGTACATTTCCCTGTTGCTCTATTTACATACATCTACAGAAAGAAAAACTCTTGATTTCAAAAGTTCATGAATGTTTCAGATTACTGTTTGCACTATGGCTACTTCTACTGGTAGGAAGAAAATTGTTCTGGATAAATGACAAAACATAACATTACATTAGCAGTGGAAGTCCAGATCATCATACTGGATTCCAGGGAACAAAAGAGAAAGTGTAAGTGTAAGTGTGTGTGTGTGTGTGTGTGTGTGTGTGTGTGTGTGTGTGTGTGTGAGAGAGAGAGAGAGAGAGAGAGAGAGAGAGAGAGAGAATATATCCACCGAGGGGGTTACACACTACAAGCCTGAAGTCTTTTGCTTTAGACTGAAATACTGAGTGGTAATGGAAAAGTGAAGGGATAATATTTTGTCTACTTATTTTCTATATCTTCTATGTATTTTTAATTAATTATTTACTTTATCATCAAATAAATTTGTATATGTTCACACAGATATAATTTAGTCACCTAGCAAATGACACTAAGCAGCAGCCTGAGATACAATAGTATATAGTTTAATTTCATGATATTAGACTTGACAGCGAATTTTGTTTTGATAACATTTACTTATACTTTGGCCAATATGTTGACATAGAAACAACAACATTTGCATATAGTTACATATAACAGTTTGATAATCCATTTACTTATTTTAAGAAAGGGTAATAAAGTTGAAATCATGGTCCCTCAATTCACATTTAGCTTCTCATATTAATATGTGCGCACAAGACATCACAGACTGAATTATAGGCACTATAATTAATAAAATACCTGCAGTAATCTATTGAAGGTGTGCTTCCTTGCCCACTTCCTACAAAGCAATTACAAAACTCAATACATTTACAGTACTAAAAATGACTGCACACTTCACATATGAAAATAGCTAGACTCTACAGAAGCAAGAAGATTGTACAGATCTTTCATATCACACTTTTGTTGTAGCAAATATTAGTAAATTCCAACATGTCTCTCTGCTTTTCTTAAAACTACTAGACCTAGATAAACATAAATATTCTTTTAAGTACTGCATAAGGTTCTTACAAAAACACATGTTCATAAATACTGCAATCATGTTTTATACCTAAGTGACACTTATTGTAAGAAATTTAACATGTCTGATGTAAACACGTCAATCACAGAATTTTTGCTGTAAATATTATGCCTGTGCACCATCTTAATTTCAGTGTTTGCATAGTAGTTTCAATCTGGGCTTGTTGTTCTGCTGAAGTATTTGAAAAAAAATATCTGAAGCACTCTTTGTGGCACAGTAACATTTCTGAAGATTGAGCTATCTGTCTTTCAAAAATGTAAATACAACTATGCTTTTTAGATAGTAATAGCAATGTGGAAAGGATAGATTCCTACTCATCACATAGAGGTAGCACTGAGTCAGACAGGCAAGTGAAAAAAGATGCTAGAATATTTCTAGCATTCTATTCTATTGTGCCTGTCTGCCTCAATACCTCCTCTATGTGGTGACTAGCAATCTATCCTTTCCACATACTTATTTTCCTGTCCTGACTTTCCATTGTTTGATTTTTTGACTTCATGTAATGATCCATTGGGAACACAATTACAAGTGAGCCCACAATCAATGAAAGTTGTATGTGGCTGGTTAAACAAAAGGGATATTTTGTTTGGTTGGTTTAGTTACAGAAATTAATTTACTGGAAAGACAGTGGTTTAGACTGAATTTTCAAAGAGATGTTTACTAAGAACTGGAGAAAATTTATTTGTGGTCAGTAATGCTCTTCAGTTTTTTTTGGAGTTTACTCTCAAGTGTCAAAGAGATGACTCAGATTGTGAGACATCTGTTTAGCAAAAAATGTGGAAAGTAAGAAGATGAAGATACTGTACACTGAATGGTTCCCACATTTTAGCACTATTGTTTGAGCTTTAACAATGTCGTTTACTTCAGTTTATTTTCTAGAAAGATTC